>NC_140579.1:1095633067-1101599067 GCF_964204655.1 Triturus cristatus
AAGACCCGCAAACAGCATCATACATACCAGGGAAGCGCTCCATGCACGACGCTGCACGGGAACGGCACAGCCAGGGGAAGCCCTGTAAAGAAACAAAAAAAAAAGAGTTAGATAAGAAACAGACCAGATGCCTTACCTAAGACCCGCAAACAGCATCATACATACCGGGGAAAGCGCTCCATGCACGACGCTGCACGGGAACGGCACGGCCCGGGGAAGCCCTGTATAGAAACATAAAAAAAACAGTTAGATAAGAAACAGACCAGATGCCTTACCTAAGACCCGCAAACAGAATCATACATACCGGGGAAAGCAGTCCATGCACGACTCTGCACGGGAACGGCACGGCCCGGGGAAGCCCTGTAAAGAAACATTAAAAAAAGAGTTAGATAAGATACAGACCAGATGCCTTACCTAAGACCTGCAAACAGCATCATACATACCGGGAAAGCGCTCCATGCACGATGCTGCACGGGAACGGCATGGCCCGGGGAAGCCCTGTAAAGAAACAGAAACAAAAAGAGTTAGATAAGACCAGACCAGATGCCTTACCTAAAACCCGCAAACAGCATCATACATACCGGGGAAAGCGCTCCATGCACGACGCTGCACGCGAATGGCACGGCCTGGGGAAGCCCTGTAAAGAAACATAAAAATAAAGAGTTAGATAAGAAACAGATCAGATGCCTTACCTAAGACCCGCAAACAGCATCATACATACCGGGGAAAGCGCTCCATGCACGACGCTGCACGGGAACGGCACGGCGCGGGGAAGCCCTGTAAAGAAACACAAAAAAAAAGAGTTAGATAAGAAACAGACCAGAGGCCTTACCTAAGACCCGCAAACAGCATCATACATACCGGAGAAAGCACTCCATGCATGATGCTGCACAGGAACGGCACGGCCAGGGGAAGCCCTGTAAAGAAACAGTAAAAAAAAGAGTTAGATAAGAAACAGACCAGACGCCTTACCTAAGACCCGCAAACAGCATCATACATACCAGGGAAGCGCTCCATGCACGACGCTGCACAGGAATGGCACGGCCAGGGGAAGCCCTGTAAAGAAACATTAAAAAAAAGAGTTAGATAAGAAACAGACCAGATGCCTTACCTAAGACCCGCAACAGCATCATACATACCGGGGGAAGCAGTCCACGCACGACGCTGCATGGGAACGGCACGGCCAGTGGAAGCCCTGTAAAGAAACATTTAAAAAAAGAGTTAGATAAGAAACAGACCAGATGCCTTACCTAAGACCCGCAAACAGCATCATACATACCGGGGAAAGCAGTCCATGCACGACGCTGCACGGGAACGGCACGGCCCGGGGAAGCCCTGTAAAGAAACATTAAAAAAAAGAGTTAGATAAGAAACAGACCAGATGCCTTACCTAAGACCCGCAAACAGCATCATACATACCGGGGAAAGCAGTTCATGCACGACGCTGCACGGGAACGGCACAGCCCGGGGATTCCCTGTAAAGAAACATAAAAAAAAAGAGTTAGATAAGAAACAGACCAGATGCCTTACCTAAGACCCGCAAACAGCATCATACATACCGGGGAAAGCACTCCATGCACGACGCTGCACGGGAATGGCACGGCCAGGGGAAGCCCTGTAAAGAAACATTAAAAAAAAGAGTTAGATAAGAAACAGACCAGATGCCTTACCTAAGACCCGCAACAGCATCATACATACCGGGGGAAGCAGTCCATGCACGACGCTGCACGGGAACAGCACGGCCCGGGGAAACCCTGTACAGAAACATTTAAAAAAAGAGTAAGATAAGAAACAGACCAGATGCCTTACCTAAGACCCGCAAACAGCATCATACATACCGGGGAAAGCGCTCCATGCACGACGCTGCACGGGAACGGCACGGCCCGGGGAAGCCCTGTAAAGAAACATAAAAAAAACAGTTAGATAAGAAACAGACCAGATGCCTTACCTAAGACCCGCAAACAGAATCATACATACCGGGGAAAGCAGTCCATGCACGACTCTGCACGGGAACGGCACGGCCCGGGGAAGCCCTGTAAAGAAACATTAAAAAAAGAGTTAGATAAGATACAGACCAGATGCCTTACCTAAGACCTGCAAACAGCATCATATATACCGGGGAAAACGCTCCATGCACGACGCTGCACGGGAACGGCACGGCCCGGGGAAGCCTGTAAAGAAGCAGAAAAAAAAAGAGTTAGATAAGAAACAGACCAGATGCCTTACCTAAGACCCGCAAACAGCATCATACATACCGGGGAAAGCACTCCATGCACGACGCTGCACGGTAACGGCCCGGCCCGTGGAAGCCCTGTAAAGAAACATTAAAAAAAAGAGTTAGATAAGAAACAGACCAGATGCCTTACCTAAGACCCGCAAACAGCATCATACATACCGGGGAAAGCAGTCCATGCACGACGCTGCAAGGGAACGGCACGGCCCGGGGAAGCCCTGTAAAGAAACATTAAAAAAAAGAGTTAGATAAGAAACAGACCAGATGCCTTACCTAAGACCCGCAAACAGCATCATACATACCGGGGAAAGCAGTCCATGCACGACGCTGCACGGGAACGGCACAGCCCGGAGATTCCCTGTAAAGAAACATAAAAAAAAAGAGTTAGATAAGAAACAGACTAGATGCCTTACCTAAGACCCGCAAACAGCATCATACATACCGGGGAAAGCGCTCCATGCACGACGCTGCACGGGAACGGCACGGCCCAGGGAAGCCCTGTAAAGAAACATTAAAAAAAAGAGTTAGATAAGAAACAGACCAGATGCCTTACCTAAGACCCGTAAACAGCATCATACATACCGGGGAAATCACTCCATGCACGACGCTGCACAGGAACGCCACGGCCAGGGGAAGCCCTGTAAAGAAACATAAAAAAAAAGAGTTAGATAAGAAACAGACCCGATGCCTTACCTAAGACCCGCAAACAGCATCATACATACCAGGGAAGCGCTCCATGCACGACGCTGCACGGGAACGGCACAGCCAGGGGAAGCCCTGTAAAGAAACAAAAAAAAAAGAGTTAGATAAGAAACAGACCAGATGCCTTACCTAAGACCCGCAAACAGCATCATACATACCGTGGAAAGCGCTCCATGCACGACGCTGCACGGGAACGGCACGGCCCGGGGAAGCCCTGTAAAGAAACATAAAAAAAACAGTTAGATAAGAAACAGACCAGATGCCTTACCTAAGACCCGCAAACAGAATCATACATACCGGGGAAAACAGTCCATGCACGACTCTGCACGGGAACGGCACGGCCCGGGGAAGCCCTGTAAAGAAACATTAAAAAAAGAGTTAGATAAGATACAGACCAGATGCCTTACCTAAGACCTGCAAACAGCATCATACATACCGGGAAAGCGCTCCATGCACGACGCTGCACGGGAACGGCATGGCCCGGGGAAGCCCTGTAAAGAAACAGAAACAAAAAGAGTTAGATAAGAAACAGACCAGATGCCTTACCTAAAACCCACAAACAGCATCATACATACCGGGGAAAGCGCTCCATGCACGACGCTGCACGCGAATGGCACGGCCTGGGGAAGCCCTGTAAAGAAACATAAAAATAAAGAGTTAGATAAGAAACAGATCAGATGCCTTACCTAAGACCCGCAAACAGCATCATACATACCGGGGAAAGCGCTCCATGCACGACGCTGCACGGGAACGGCACGGCGCGGGGAAGCCCTGTAAAGAAACACAAAAAAAAAGAGTTAGATAAGAAACAGACCAGAGGCCTTACCTAAGACCCGCAAACAGCATCATACATACCGGAGAAAGCACTCCATGCATGATGCTGCACAGGAACGGCACGGCCAGGGGAAGCCCTGTAAAGAAACAGTAAAAAAAAGAGTTAGATAAGAAACAGACCAGACGCCTTACCTAAGACCCGCAAACAGCATCATACATACCAGGGAAGCGCTCCATGCACGACGCTGCACGGGAATGGCACGGCCAGGGGAAGCCCTGTAAAGAAACATTAAAAAAAAGAGTTAGATAAGAAACAGACCAGATGCCTTACCTAAGACCCGCAACAGCATCATACATACCGGGGGAAGCAGTCCACGCACGACGCTGCATGGGAACGGCACGGCCAGTGGAAGCCCTGTAAAGAAACATTTAAAAAAAGAGTTAGATAAGAAACAGACCAGATGCCTTACCTAAGACCCGCAAACAGCATCATACATACCGGGGAAAGCAGTCCATGCACGACGCTGCACGGGAACGGCACGGCCCGGGGAAGCCCTGTAAAGAAACATTAAAAAAAAGAGTTAGATAAGAAACAGACCAGATGCCTTACCTAAGACCCGCAAACAGCATCATACATACCGGGGAAAGCAGTTCATGCACGACGCTGCACGGGAACGGCACAGCCCGGGGATTCCCTGTAAAGAAACATAAAAAAAAATAGCTAGATAAGAAACAGACCAGATGCCTTACCTAAGACCCGCAAACAGCATCATACATACCGGGGAAAGCACTCCATGCACGACGCTGCACGGGAACGGCCCGGCCTGTGGAAGCCCTGTAAAGAAACATTAAAAAAAAGAGTTAGATAAGAAACAGACCAGATGCCTTACCTGAGACCCGCAAACAGCATCATACATACCGGGGAAAGCACTCCATGCACGACGCTGCACGGGAATGGCACGGCCAGGGGAAGCCCTGTAAAGAAACATTAAAAAAAAGAGTTAGATAAGAAACAGACCAGATGCCTTACCTAAGACCCGCAACAGCATCATACATACCGGGGGAAGCAGTCCATGCACGACGCTGCACGGGAACAGCACGGCCCGGGGAAACCCTGTACAGAAACATTTAAAAAGAGAGTTAGATAAGAAACAGACCAGATGCCTTACCTAAGACCCGCAAACAGCATCATACATACCGGGGAAAGCGCTCCATGCACGACGCTGCACGGGAACGGCACGGCCCGGGGAAGCCCTGTAAAGAAACATAAAAAAAACAGTTAGATAAGAAACAGACCAGATGCCTTACCTAAGACCCGCAAACAGAATCATACATACCGGGGAAAGCAGTCCATGCACGACTCTGCACGGGAACGGCACGGCCCGGGGAAGCCCTGTAAAGAAACATTAAAAAAAGAGTTAGATAAGATACAGACCAGATGCCTTACCTAAGACCTGCAAACAGCATCATATATACCGGGGAAAACGCTCCATGCACGACGCTGCACGGGAACGGCATGGCCCGGGGATGCCCTGTAAAGAAACAGAAACAAAAAGAGTTAGATAAGAAACAGACCAGATGCCTTACCTAAAACCCGCAAACAGCATCATACATACTGGGGAAAGCGCTCCATGCACGACGCTGCACGCGAACGGCACAGCCTGGGGAAGCCCTGTAAAGAAACATAAAAATAAAGAGTTAGATAAGAAACAGATCAGATGCCTTACCTAAGACCCGCAAACAGCATCATACATACCGGGGAAAGCGCTCCATGCACGACGCTGCACAGGAACGGCACGGCGCGGGGAAGCCCTGTAAAGAAACACAAAAAAAAAGAGTTAGATAAGAAACAGACCAGAGGCCTTACCTAAGACCCGCAAACAGCATCATACATACCGGGGAAAGCACTCCATGCACGATGCTGCACAGGAACGGCACGGCCAGGGGAAGCCCTGTAAAGAAACATTAAAAAAAAGAGTTAGATAAGAAACAGACCAGATGCCTTACCTAAGACCCGCAAACAGCATCATACATACCAGGGAAGCGCTCCATGCACGACGCTGCACGGGAACGGCACAGCCAGGGGAAGCCCTGTAAAGAAACAAAAAAAAAAGAGTTAGATAAGAAACAGACCAGATGCCTTACCTAAGACCCGCAAAAAGCATCATACATACCGGGGAAAGCGCTCCATGCACGACGCTGAACGGGAACGGCACGGCCCGGGGAAGCCCTGTAAAGAAACATTAAAAAAAAGAGTTAGATAAGAAACAGACCAGATGCCTTACCTAAGACCCGCAAACAGCATCATACATACCGGGGAAAGCAGTCCATGCATGACGCTGCACGGGAATGGCACGGCCCGGGGAAGCCCTGTAAAGAAACATTAAAAAAAAGAGTTAGATAAGAAACAGACCAGATGCCTTACCTAAGACCCGCAAACAGCATCATACATACCGGGGAAAGCACTCCATGCACGACGCTGCACGGGAATGGCACGGCCAGGGGAAGCCCTGTAAAGAAACATTAAAAAAAAGAGTTAGATAAGAAACAGACCAGATGCCTTACCTAAGACCCGCAACAGCATCATACATACCGGGGGAAGCAGTCCACGCACGATGCTGCACGGGAACGGCACGGCCAGTGGAAGCCCTGTAAAGAAACATTTAAAAAAAGAGTTAGATAAGAAACAGACCAGATGCCTTACCTAAGACCCGCAAACAACATCATACATACCGGGGAAAGCAGTCCATGCACGACGCTGCACGGGAACGGCACGGCCCGGGGAAGCCCTGTAAAGAAACATTAAAAAAAAGGAGTTAGATAAGAAACAGACCAGATGCCTTACCTAAGACCCGCAAACAGCATCGTACATACCGGGGAAAGCAGTTCATGCACGACGCTGCACGGGAACGGCACAGCCCGGGGATTCCCTGTAAAGAAACATGAAAAAAAATAGTTAGATAAGAAACAGACCAGATGCCTTACCTAAGACCCGCAAACAGCATCATACATACCAGGGAAGCGCTCCATGCACGACGCTGCACGGGAACGGCACAGCCAGAGGAAGCCCTGTAAAGAAACAAAAAAAAAAGAGTTAGATAAGAAACAGACCAGATGCCTTACCTAAGACCCGCAAACAGCATCATACATACCGGGGAAAGCGCTCCATGCACGACGCTGCACGGGAACGGCACGGCCCGGGGAAGCCTGTAAAGAAGCAGAAAAAAAAAGAGTTAGATAAGAAACAGACCAGATGCCTTACCTAAGACCCGCAAACAGCATCATACATACCGGGGAAAGCACTCCATGCACGACGCTGCACGGTAACGGCCCGGCCCGTGGAAGCCCTGTAAAGAAACATTAAAAAAAAGAGTTAGATAAGAAACAGACCAGATGCCTTACCTAAGACCCGCAAACAGCATCATACATACCGGGGAAAGCAGTCCATGCACGACGCTGCACGGGAACGGCACGGCCCGGGGAAGCCCTGTAAAGAAACATTAAAAAAAAGAGTTAGATAAGAAACAGACCAGATGCCTTACCTAAGACCCGCAAACAGCATCATACATACCGGGGAAAGCAGTCCATGCACGACGCTGCACGGGAACGGCACAGCCCGGAGATTCCCTGTAAAGAAACATAAAAAAAAAGAGTTAGATAAGAAACAGACTAGATGCCTTACCTAAGACCCGCAAACAGCATCATACATACCGGGGAAAGCGCTCCATGCACGACGCTGCACGGGAACGGCACGGCCCGGGGAAGCCCTGTAAAGAAACACGAAAATAAAGAGTTAGATAAGAAACAGACCAGATGCCTTACCTAAGACCCGAAAACAGCATCATACATACCGGGGAAAGCGCTCCATGCACGACACTGCACGGGAACGGCACGGCCCGGCCCGGGGAAGCCCTGTAAAGAAACACAAAAAAAAAGAGTTAGATAAGAAACAGACCAGATGCCTTACCTAAGACCCGCAAACAGCATCATACATACCGGGGAAAGCACTCCATGCACAACGCTGCACAGGAACGGCACGGCCAGGGGAAGCCCTGTAAAGAAACATAAAAAAAAGAGTTAGATAAGAAACAGACCAGATGCCTTACCTAAGACCCGCAAACAGCATCATACATACCAGGGAAGCGCTCCATGCACGACGCTGCACGGGAACGGCACAGCCAGGGGAAGCCCTGTAAAGAAACAAAAAAAAAAGAGTTAGATAAGAAACAGGCCAGATGCCGTACCTAAGACCCGCAAACAGCATCATACATACCGGGGAAAGCGCTCCATGCACGACGCTGCACGGGAACGGCGCGGCCCGGGGAAGCCTGTAAAGAAGCAGAAAAAAATAGAGTTAGATAAGAAACAGACCAGATGCCTTACCTAAGACCCGCAACAGCATCATACATACCGGGGGAAGCAGTCCATGCACGACGCTGTACGGGAACAGCACGGCCCGGGGAAACCCTGTAAAGAAACATTTTAAAAAAGAGTTAGATAAGAAACAGACCAGATGCCTTACCTAAGACCCACAAACAGCATCATACATACCGGGGAAAGCGCTCCATGCAAGATGCTGCACGGGAACGGCACGGCCCGGGGAAGCCCTGTAAAGAAACATTAAAAAAAAGAGTTAGATAAGAAACAGACCAGATGCCTTACCTAAGACCCGCAAACAGCATCATACATACCGGGGAAAGCAGTCCATGCACGACTCTGCACGGAAACGGCACGGCCCGGGGAAGCCCTGTAAAGAAACATTAAAAAAAAGAGTTAGATAAGATACAGACCAGATGCCTTACCTAAGACCCGCAAACAGCATCATACATACCGGGGAAAGCGCTCCATGCATGACGCTGCACGGGAACGGCACGGCCCGGGGAAGCCCTGTAAAGAAACAGAAACAAAAAGAGTTAGATAAGAAACAGGCCAGATGCCTTACCTAAAACCCGCAAACAGCATCATACATACCGGGGAAAGCGCTCCATGCACGACGCTGCACGGGAACGGCACGGCCCGGGGAAGCCCTGTAAAGAAACATAAAAATAAACAGTTAGATAAGAAACAGATCAGATGCCTTACCTAAGACCCGCAAACAGCATCATACATACCGGGGAAAGCGCTCCATGCACGACGCTGCACGGGAACGGCACGGCCCGGGGAAGCCCTGTAAAGAAACACAAAAAAAAAGAGTTAGATAAGAAACAGACCAGATGCCTTACCTAAGACCCGCAAACAGCATCATACATACCGGGGAAAGCACTCCATGCACGACGCTGCACAGGAACGGCACGGCCAGGGGAAGCCCTGTAAAGAAACATTAAAAAAAAGAGTTAGATAAGAAACAGACCAGATGCCTTACCTAAGACCCGCAAACAGCATCATACATACCGGGGAAAGCGCTCCATGCACGACGCTGCACGGGAACGGCACGGCGCGGGGAAGCCCTGTAAAGAAACACAAAAAAAAGAGTTAGATAAGAAACAGACCAGAGGCCTTACCTAAGACCCGCAAACAGCATCATACATACCAGGGAAAGCACTCCATGCACGATGCTGCACAGGAACGGCATGGCCAGGGGAAGCCCTGTAAAGAAACAGTAAAAAAAAGCGTTAGATAAGAAACAGACCAGATGCCTTACCTAAGACCCGCAAACAGCATCATACATACCAGGGAAGCGCTCCATGCACGACGCTGCACGGGAACGGCACAGCCAGGGGAAGCCCTGTAAAGAAACAAAAAAAAAAGAGTTAGATAAGAAACAGACCAGATGCCTTACCTAAGACCCGCAAACAGCATCATACATACCGGGGAAAGCGCTCCATGCACGACGCTGCACGGGAACGGCACGGCCCGGGGAAGCCCTGTAAAGAAACATTAAAAAAAAGAGTTAGATAAGAAACAGACCAGATGCCTTACCTAAGACCCGCAAACAGCATCATACATACCGGGGAAAGCAGTCCATGCACGACGCTGCACGTGAACGGCACGGCCCGGGGAAGCCCTGTAAAGAAACATTTAAAAAAAGAGTTAGATAAGAAACAGACCAGATGCCTTACCTAAGACCCGCAAACAGCATCATACATACCGGGGAAAGCATTCCATGCACGACGCTGCACGGGAATGGCACGGCCAGGGGAAGCCCTGTAAAGAAACATTAAAAAAAAGAGTTAGATAAGAAACAGACCAGATGCCTTACCTAAGACCCGCAACAGCATCATACATACCGGGGGAAGCAGTCCACGCACGACGCTGCACGGGAACGGCACGGCCAGTCGAAGCCCTGTAAAGAAACATTTAAAAAAAGAGTTAGATAAGAAACAGACCAGATGCCTTACCTAAGACCCGCAAACAGCATCATACATACCGGGGAAAGCAGTCCATGCACGACGCTGCACGGGAACGGCACGGCCCGGGGAAGCCCTGTAAAGAAACATTAAAAAAAAGAGTTAGATGAGAAACAGACCAGATGCCTTACCTAAGACCCGCAAACAGCATCATACATACCGGGGAAAGCAGTTCATGCACGACGCTGCACGGGAACGGCACAGCCCGGGGATTCCCTGTAAAGAAACATAAAAAAAAATTGTTAGATAAGAAACAGACCAGATGCCTTACCTAAGACCCGCAAACAGCATCATACATACCAGGGAAGCGCTCCATGCACGACGCTGCACGGGAACGGCACAGCCAGAGGAAGCCCTGTAAAGAAACAAAAAAAAAAAGAGTTAGATAAGAAACAGACCAGATGCCTTACCTAAGACCCGCAAACAGCATCATACATACCGGGGAAAGCGCTCCATGCACGACGCTGCACGGGAACGGCACGGCCCGGGGAAGCCTGTAAAGAAGCAGAAAAAAAAAGAGTTAGATAAGAAACAGACCAGATGCCTTACCTAAGACCCGCAAACAGCATCATACATACCAGGGAAGGGCTCCATGCACGACGCTGCACGGGAACAGCACGGCCCGGGGAAACCCTGTACAGAAACATTTAAAAAGAGAGTTAGATAAGAAACAGACCAGATGCCTTACCTAAGACCCGCAAACAGCATCATACATACCGGGGAAAGCGCTCCATGCACGACGCTGCACGGGAACGGCACGGCCCGGGGAAGCCCTGTAAAGAAACATAAAAAAAACAGTTAGATAAGAAACAGACCAGATGCCTTACCTAAGACCCGCAAACAGAATCATACATACCGGGGAAAGCAGTCCATGCACGACTCTGCACGGGAACGGCACGGCCCGGGGAAGCCCTGTAAAGAAACATTAAAAAAAGAGTTAGATAAGATACAGACCAGATGCCTTACCTAAGACCTGCAAACAGCATCATATATACCGGGGAAAACGCTCCATGCACGACGCTGCACGGGAACGGCATGGCCCGGGGATGCCCTGTAAAGAAACAGAAACAAAAAGAGTTAGATAAGAAACAGACCAGATGCCTTACCTAAAACCCGCAAACAGCATCATACATACCGGGGAAAGCGCTCCATGCACGACGCTGCACGCGAACGGCACGGCCTGGGGAAGCCCTGTAAAGAAACATAAAAATAAAGAGTTAGATAAGAAACAGATCACATGCCTTACCTAAGACCCGCAAACAGCATCATACATACCGGGGAAAGCGCTCCATGCACGACGCTGCACAGGAACGGCACGGCGCGGGGAAGCCCTGTAAAGAAACACAAAAAAAAAGAGTTAGATAAGAAACAGACCAGAGGCCTTACCTAAGACCCGCAAACAGCATCATACATACCGGGGAAAGCACTCCATGCACGATGCTGCACAGGAACGGCACGGCCAGGGGAAGCCCTGTAAAGAAACATTAAAAAAAAGAGTTAGATAAGAAACAGACCAGATGCCTTACCTAAGACCCGCAAACAGCATCATACATACCAGGGAAGCGCTCCATGCACGACGCTGCACGGGAACGGCACAGCCAGGGGAAGCCCTGTAAAGAAACAAAAAAAAAAGAGTTAGATAAGAAACAGACCAGATGCCTTACCTAAGACCCGCAAACAGCATCATACATACCGGGGAAAGCGCTCCATGCACGACGCTGAACGGGAACGCCACGGCCCGGGGAAGCCCTGTAAAGAAACATTAAAAAAAAGAGTTAGATAAGAAACAGACCAGATGCCTTACCTAAGACCCGCAAACAGCATCATACATACCGGGGAAAGCAGTCCATGCATGACGCTGCACGGGAATGGCACGGCCCGGGGAAGCCCTGTAAAGAAACATTAAAAAAAAGAGTTAGATAAGAAACAGACCAGATGCCTTACCTAAGACCCGCAAACAGCATCATACATACCGGGGAAAGCACTCCATGCACGACGCTGCACGGGAATGGCACGGCCAGGGGAAGCCCTGTAAAGAAACATTAAAAAAAAGAGTTAGATAAGAAACAGACCAGATGCCTTACCTAAGACCCGCAACAGCATCATACATACCGGGGGAAGCAGTCCACGCACGATGCTGCACGGGAACGGCACGGCCAGTGGAAGCCCTGTAAAGAAACATTTAAAAAAAGAGTTAGATAAGAAACAGACCAGATGCCTTACCTAAGACCCGCAAACAACATCATACATACCGGGGAAAGCAGTCCATGCACGACGCTGCACGGGAACGGCACGGCCCGGGGAAGCCCTGTAAAGAAACATTAAAAAAAAGGAGTTAGATAAGAAACAGACCAGATGCCTTACCTAAGACCCGCAAACAGCATCGTACATACCGGGGAAAGCAGTTCATGCACGACGCTGCACGGGAACGGCACAGCCCGGGGATTCCCTGTAAAGAAACATGAAAAAAAATAGTTAGATAAGAAACAGACCAGATGCCTTACCTAAGACCCGCAAACAGCATCATACATACCAGGGAAGCGCTCCATGCACGACGCTGCACGGGAACGGCACAGCCAGAGGAAGCCCTGTAAAGAAACAAAAAAAAAAGAGTTAGATAAGAAACAGACCAGATGCCTTACCTAAGACCCGCAAACAGCATCATACATACCGGGGAAAGCGCTCCATGCACGACGCTGCACGGGAACGGCACGGCCCGGGGAAGCCTGTAAAGAAGCAGAAAAAAAAAGAGTTAGATAAGAAACAGACCAGATGCCTTACCTAAGACCCGCAAACAGCATCATACATAAAGGGGAAAGCAGTCCATGCACGACGCTGCACGGGAACGGCACGGCCCGGGGAAGCCCTGTAAAGAAACATTAAAAAAAAGAGTTAGATAAGAAACAGACCAGATGCCTTACCTAAGACCAGCAAACAGCATCATACATACCGGGGAAAGCAGTCCATGCACGACGCTGCACGGGAACGGCACAGCCCGGAGATTCCCTGTAAAGAAACATAAAAAAAAAGAGTTAGATAAGAAACAGACTAGATGCCTTACCTAAGACCCGCAAACAGCATCATACATACCGGGGAAAGCGCTCCATGCACGACCCTGCACGGGAACGGCACGGCCCGGGGAAGCCCTGTAAAGAAACACGAAAATAAAGAGTTAGATAAGAAACAGACCAGATGCCTTACCTAAGACCCGAAAACAGCATCATACATACCGGGGAAAGCGCTCCATGCACGACACTGCACGGGAACGGCACGGCCCGGGGAAGCCCTGTAAAGAAACACAAAAAAAAAGAGTTAGATAAGAAACAGACCAGATGCCTTACCTAAGACCCGCAAACAGCATCATACATACCGGGGAAAGCACTCCATGCACAACGCTGCACAGGAACGGCACGGCCAGGGGAAGCCCTGTAAAGAAACATAAAAAAAAGAGTTAGATAAGAAACAGACCAGATGCCTTACCTAAGACCCGCAAACAGCATCATACATACCAGGGAAGCGCTCCATGCACGACGCTGCACGGGAACGGCACAGCCAGGGGAAGCCCTGTAAAGAAACAAAAAAAAAAGAGTTAGATAAGAAACAGGCCAGATGCCGTACCTAAGACCCGCAAACAGCATCATACATACCGGGGAAAGCGCTCCATGCACGACGCTGCACGGGAACGGCGCGGCCCGGGGAAGCCTGTAAAGAAGCAGAAAAAAATAGAGTTAGATAAGAAACAGACCAGATGCCTTACCTAAGACCCGCAACAGCATCATACATACCGGGGGAAGCAGTCCATGCACGACGCTGCACGGGAACAGCACGGCCCGGGGAAACCCTGTAAAGAAACATTTAAAAAAAGAGTTAGATAAGAAACAGACCAGATGCCTTACCTAAGACCCACAAACAGCATCATACATACCGGGGAAAGCGCTCCATGCAAGATGCTGCACGGGAACGGCACGGCCCGGGGAAGCCCTGTAAAGAAACATTAAAAAAAAGAGTTAGATAAGAAACAGACCAGATGCCTTACCTAAGACCCGCAAACAGCATCATACATACCGGGGAAAGCAGTCCATGCACGACTCTGCACGGAAACGGCACGGCCCGGGGAAGCCCTGTAAAGAAACATTTAAAAAAAGAGTTAGATAAGATACAGACCAGATGCCTTACCTAAGACCCGCAAACAGCATCATACATACCGGGGAAAGCGCTCCATGCATGACGCTGCACGGGAACGGCACGGCCCGGGGAAGCCCTGTAAAGAAACAGAAACAAAAAGAGTTAGATAAGAAACAGGCCGGATGCCTTACCTAAAACCCGCAAACAGCATCATACATACCGGGGAAAGCGCTCCATGCACGACGCTGCACGGGAATGGCACGGCCCGGGGAAGCCCTGTAAAGAAACATAAAAATAAACAGTTAGATAAGAAACAGATCAGATGCCTTACCTAAGACCCGCAAACAGCATCATACATACCGGGGAAAGCGCTCCATGCACGACGCTGCACGGGAACGGCACGGCCCGGGGAAGCCCTGTAAAGAAACACAAAAAAAAAGAGTTAGATAAGAAACAGACCAGATGCCTTACCTAAGACCCGCAAACAGCATCATACATACCGGGGAAAGCACTCCATGCACGACGCTGCACAGGAACGGCACGGCCAGGGGAAGCCCTGTAAAGAAACATTAAAAAAAAGAGTTAGATAAGAAACAGACCAGATGCCTTACCTAAGACCCGCAAACAGCATCATACATACCGGGGAAAGCGCTCCATGCACGACGCTGCACGGGAACGGCACGGCGCGGGGAAGCCCTGTAAAGAAACACAAAAAAAAAGAGTTAGATAAGAAACAGACCAGAGGCCTTACCTAAGACCCGCAAACAGCATCATACATACCGGGGAAAGCACTCCATGCACGATGCTGCACAGGAACGGCATGGCCAGGGGAAGCCCTGTAAAGAAAAAGTAAAAAAAAGCGTTAGATAAGAAACAGACCAGATGCCTTACCTAAGACCCGCAAACAGCATCATACATACCAGGGAAGCGCTCCATGCACGACGCTGCACGGGAACGGCACAGCCAGGGGAAGCCCTGTAAAGAAACAAAAAAAAAAGAGTTAGATAAGAAACAGACCAGATGCCTTACCTAAGACCCGCAAACAGCATCATACATACCGGGGAAAGCGCTCCATGCACGACGCTGCACGGGAACGGCACGGCCCGGGGAAGCCCTGTAAAGAAACATTAAAAAAAAGAGTTAGATAAGAAACAGACCAGATGCCTTACCTAAGACCCGCAAACAGCATCATACATACCGGGGAAAGCAGTCCATGCACGACGCTGCACGTGAACGGCACGGCCCGGGGAAGCCCTGTAAAGAAACATTTAAAAAAAGAGTTAGATAAGAAACAGACCAGATGCCTTACCTAAGACCCGCAAACAGCATCATACATACCGGGGAAAGCACTCCATGCACGACGCTGCACGGGAATGGCACGGCCAGGGGAAGCCCTGTAAAGAAACATTAAAAAAAAGAGTTAGATAAGAAACAGACCAGATGCCTTACCTAAGACCCGCAACAGCATCATACATACCGGGGGAAGCAGTCCACGCACGACGCTGCACGGGAACGGCATGGCCAGTCGAAGCCCTGTAAAGAAACATTTAAAAAAAGAGTTAGATAAGAAACAGACCAGATGCCTTACCTAAGACCCGCAAACAGCATCATACATACCGGGGAAAGCAGTCCATGCACGACGCTGCACGGGAACGGCACGGCCCGGGGAAGCCCTGTAAAGAAACATTAAAAAAAAGAGTTAGATGAGAAACAGACCAGATGCCTTACCTAAGACCCGCAAACAGCATCATACATACCGGGGAAAGCAGTTCATGCACGACGCTGCACGGGAACGGCACAGCCCGGGGATTCCCTGTAAAGAAACATAAAAAAAAATTGTTAGATAAGAAACAGACCAGATGCCTTACCTAAGACCCGCAAACAGCATCATACATACCAGGGAAGCGCTCCATGCACGACGCTGCACGGGAACGGCACAGCCAGAGGAAGCCCTGTAAAGAAACAAAAAAAAAAAGAGTTAGATAAGAAACAGACCAGATGCCTTACCTAAGACCCGCAAACAGCATCATACATACCGGGGAAAGCGCTCCATGCACGACGCTGCACGGGAACGGCACGGCCCGGGGAAGCCTGTAAAGAAGCAGAAAAAAAAGAGTTAGATAAGAAACAGACCAGATGCCTTACCTAAGACCCGCAAACAGCATCATACATACCGGGGAAAGCACTCCATGCACGACGCTGCATGGGAACGGCCCGGCCCGTGGAAGCCCTGTAAAGAAACATTAAAAAAAAGAGTTAGATAAGAAACAGACCAGATGCCTTACCTAAGACCCGCAAACAGCATCATACATACCGGGGAAAGCAGTCCATGCACGACGCTGCACGGGAACGGCACGGCCCGGGGAAGCCCTGTAAAGAAACATTAAAAAAAAGAGTTAGATAAGAAACAGACCAGATGCCTTACCTAAGACACGCAAACAGCATCATACATACCGGGGAAAGCAGTCCATGCACGACGCTGCACGGGAACGGCACAGCCCGGAGATTCCCTGTAAAGAAACATAAAAAAAAAGAGTTAGATAAGAAACAGACCAGATGCCTTACCTAAGACCCGCAAACAGCATCATACATACCGGGGAAAGCGCTCCATGCACGACGCTGCACGGGAACGGCACAGCCTGGGGAAGCCCTGTAAAGAAACATAAAAATAAAGAGTTAGATAAGAAACAGATCAGATGCCTTATCTGAGACCCGCAAACAGCATCATACATACCGGGGAAAGCGCTCCATGCACGACGCTGCACGGGAACGGCACGGAGCGGGGAAGCCCTGTAAAGAAACACAAAAAAAAAGAGTTAGATAAGAAACAGACCAGAGGCCTTACCTAAGACCCGCAAACAGCATCATACATACCGGGGAAAGCAATCCATGCACGATGCTGCACAGGAACGGCACGGCCAGGGGAAGCCCTGTAAAGAAACAGTAAAAAAAAGCGTTAGATAAGAAACAGACCAGATGCCTTACCTAAGACCCGCAAACAGCATCATACATACCAGGGAAGCGCTCCATGCACGACGCTGCACGGGAACGGCACAGCCAGGGGAAGCCCTGTAAAGAAACACAAAAAAAAGAGTTAGATAAGAAACAGACCAGATGCCTTACCTAAGACCCGCAAACAGCATCATACATACCGGGGAAAGCGCTCCATGCACGACGCTGCACGGGAACGGCACGGCCCGGGGAAGCCCTGTAAAGAAACATTAAAAAAAAGAGTTAGATAAGAAACAGACCAGATGCCTTACCTAAGACCCGCAAACAGCATCATACATACCGGGGAAAGCAGTCCATGCACGACGCTGCACGGGAACGGCACGGCCCGGGGAAGCCCTGTAAAGAAACATTAAAAAAAAGAGTTAGATAAGAAACAGACCAGATGCCTTACCTAAGACCCGCAAACAGCATCATACATACCGGGGAAAGCACTACATGCACGATGCTGCACGGGAATGGCACAGCCAGGGGAAGCCCTGTAAAGAAACATTAAAAAAAAGAGTTAGATAAGAAACAGACCAGATGCCTTACCTAAGACCCGCAACAGCATCATACATACCGGGGGAAGCAGTCCACGCACGACGCTGCACGGGAACGGCACGGCCAGTGGAAGCCCTGTAAAGAAACATTTAAAAAAAGAGTTAGATAAGAAACAGACCAGATGCCTTACCTAAGACCCGCAAACAGCATCATACATACCGGGGAAAGCAGTCCATGCACGACTCTGCACGGGAACGGCACGGCCCGGGGAAGCCCTGTAAAGAAACATTGAAAAAAAGAGTTAGATAAGAAACAGACCAGATGCCTTACCTAAGACCCGCAAACAGCATCATACATACCGGGGAAAGCAGTTCATGCACGACGCAGCACGGGAACGGCACAGCCCGGGGATTCCCTGTAAAGAAACATAAAAAAAAATAGTTAGATAAGAAACAGACCAGATGCCTTACCTAAGACCCGCAAACAGCATCATACATACCAGGGAAGCGCTCCATGCACGACGCTGCACGGGAACGGCACAGCCAGAGGAAGCCCTGTAAAGAAACAAAAAAAAAAAGAGTTAGATAAGAAACAGACCAGATGCCTTACCTAAGACCCGCAAACAGCATCATACATACCGAGGAATGCGCTCCATGCACGACGCTGCACGGGAACGGCACGGCCCGGGGAAGCCTGTAAAGAAGCAGAAAAAAAAAGAGTTAGATAAGAAACAGACCAGATGCCTTACCTAAGACCCGCAAACAGCATCATACATACCGGGGAAAGCACTCCATGCACGACGCTGCACGGGAACGGCCCGGCCCGTGGAAGCCCTGTAAAGAAACATTAAAAAAAAGAGTTAGATAAGAAACAGACCAGATGCCTTACCTAAGACCCGCAAACAGCATCATACATACCGGGGAAAGCAGTCCATGCACGACGCTGCACGGGAACGGCACGGCCCGGGGAAGCCCTGTAAAGAAACATTAAAAAAAAGAGTTAGATAAGAAACAGACCAGATGCCTTACCTAAGACCCGCAAACAGCATCATACATACCCGGGAAAGCAGTCCATGCACGACGCTGCACGGGAACGGCACAGCCCGGAGATTCCCTGTAAAGAAACATAAAAAAAAAGAGTTAGATAAGAAACAGACCAGATGCCTTACCTAAGACCCGCAAACAGCATCATACATACCGGGGAAAGCGCTACATGCACGACACTGCACGGGAACGGCACGGCCCGGGGAAGCCCTGTAAAGAAACACGAAAATAAAGAGTTAGATAAGAAACAGACCAGATGCCTTACCTAAGACCCGCAAACAGCATCATACATACCGGGGAAAGCGCTCCATGCACGACACTGCACGGGAACGGCACGGCCCGGGGAAGCCCTGTAAAGAAACACAAAAAAAAAGAGTTAGATAAGAAACAGACCAGATGCCTTACCTAAGACCCGCAAACAGCATCATACATACCGGGGAAAGCACTCCATGCACGACGCTGCACGGGAATGGCACTGCCAGGGGAAGCCCTGTAAAGAAACATTAAAAAAAAGAGTTAGATAAGAAACAGACCAGATGCCTTACCTAAGACCCGCAACAGCATCATACATACCGGGGGAAGCAGTCCATGCACGACGCTGCTCGGGAACAGCACGGCCCGGGGAAGCCCTGTAAAGAAACATTTTAAAAAAGAGTTAGATAAGAAACAGACCAGATGCCTTACCTAAGACCCGCAAACAGCATCATACATACAGGGGAAAGCAGTCCATGCACGACTCTGCACGGGAACGGCACGGGCCGGGGAAGCCCTGCAAAGAAACATAAAAAAAAGAGTTAGATAAGATACCGACCAGATGCCTTACCTAAGACCCGCAAACAGCATCATACATACCGGGGAAAGCGCTCAATGCACGACGCTGCACGGGAACGGCACGGCCCGGGGAAGCCTGTAAAGAAGCAGAAAAAAAAGAGTTAGATAAGAAACAGACCAGATGCCTTACCTAAGACCCGCAAACAGCATCATACATACCGGGGAAAGCACTCCATGCACGACGCTGCACGGGAACGGCCCGGCCCGTGGAAGCCCTGTAAAGAAACATTAAAAAAAAGAGTTAGATAAGAAACAGACCAGATGCCTTACCTAAGACCCGCAAACAGCATCATACATACCGGGGAAAGCAGTCCATGCACGACGCTGCACGGGAACGGCACGGCCCGGGGAAGCCCTGTAAAGAAACATTAAAAAAAAGAGTTAGATAAGAAACAGACCAGATGCCTTACCTAAGACCCGCAAACAGCATCATACATACCGGGGAAAGCAGTCCATGCACGACGCTGCATGGGAACGGCACAGCCCGGAGATTCCCTGTAAAGAAACATAAAAAAAAGAGTTAGATAAGAAACAGACCAGATGCCTTACCTAAGACCCACAAACAGCATCATACATACCGGGGAAAGCGCTACATGCACGACGCTGCACGGGAACGGCACGGCCCGGGGAAGCCCTGTAAAGAAACACGAAAATAAAGAGTTAGATAAGAAACAGACCAGATGCCTTACCTAAGACCCGCAAACAGCATCATACATACCGGGGAAAGCGCTCCATGCACGACACTGCACGGGAACGGCACGGCCCGGGGAAGCCCTGTAAAGAAACACAAAAAAAAAGAGTTAGATAAGAAACAGACCAGATGCCTTACCTAAGACCCGCAAACAGCATCATACATACCGGGGAAAGCACTCCATGCACGACGCTGCACGGGAATGGCACTGCCAGGGGAAGCCCTGTAAAGAAACACAAAAAAAAGAGTTAGATAAGAAACAGACCAGATGCCTTACCTAAGACCCGCAAACAGCATCATACATACCGGGGAAAGCACTCCATGCACGACGCTGCACGGGAACGGCACGGCCCGGGGAAGCCCTGTAAAGAAACATTAAAAAAAAGAGTTAGATAAGAAACAGACCAGATGCCTTACCTAAGACCCGCAACAGCATCATACATACCGGGGAAAGCAGTCCATGCACGACGCTGCTCGGGAACAGCACGGCCAGGGGAAGCCCTGAAAAGAAACATTTTAAAAAAGAGTTAGATAAGAAACAGACCAGATGCCTTACCTAAGACCCGCAAACAGCATCATACATACAGGGGAAAGCAGTCCATGCACGACTCTGCACGGGAACGGCACGGGCCGGGGAAGCCCTGCAAAGAAACATAAAAAAAAAAGTTAGATAAGATACCGACCAGATGCCTTACCTAAGACCCGCAAACAGCATCATACATACCGGGGAAAGCGCTCCATGCAAGACGCTGCACGGGAACGGCACGGCCCGGGGAAGCCCTGTAAAGAAACATTAAAAAAAAGAGTTAGATAAGAAACAGACCAGATGCCTTACCTAAGACCCGCAAACAGCATCATACATACCGGGGAAAGCAGTCCATGCACGACTCTGCACGGAAACGGCACGGCACGGGGAAGCCCTGTAAAGAAACATTAAAAAAAAGAGTTAGATAAGATACAGACCAGATGCCTTACCTAAGACCCGCAAACAGCATCATACATACCGGGGAAAGCGCTCCATGCACGACGCTGCACGGGAACGGCACGGCCCGGGGAAGCCCTGTAAAGAAACAGAAACAAAAAGAGTTAGATAAGAAACAGACCAGATGCCTTACCTAAAACCCGCAAACAGCATCATACATACCGGGGAAAGAGCTCCATGCACGACGCTGCACAGGAACGGCACGGCCCGGGGAAGCCCTGTAAAGAAACATAAAAATAAACAGTTAGATAAGAAACAGATCAGATGCCTTACCTAAGACCTGCAAACAGCATCATACATACCGGGGAAAGCGCTCCATGCACGACGCTGCACGGGAATGGCACGGCCCGGGGAAGCCCTGTAAAGAAACACAAAAAAAAAGAGTTAGATAAGAAACAGACCAGATGCCTTACCTAAGACCCGCAAACAGCATCATACATACCGGGGAAAGCACTCCATGCACGACGCTGCACAGGAACGGCACGGCCAGGGGAAGCCCTGTAAAGAAACACAAAAAAAAAGAGTTAGATAAGAAACAGACCAGATGCCTTACCTAAGACCCGCAAACAGCATCATACATACCGGGGAAAGCAGTCCATGCACGACTCTGCACGGGAACGGCACGGCCCGGGGAAGCCCTGTAAAGAAACATTGAAAAAAAGAGTTAGATAAGAAACAGACCAGATGCCTTACCTAAGACCCGCAAACAGCATCATACATACCGGGGAAAGCAGTTCATGCACGACGCTGCACGGGAACGGCACAGCCCGGGGATTCCCTGTAAAGAAACATAAAAAAAAATAGTTAGATAAGAAACAGACCAGATGCCTTACCTAAGACCCGCAAACAGCATCATACATACCAGGGAAGCGCTCCATGCACGACGCTGCACGGGAACGGCACAGCCAGAGGAAGCCCTGTAAAGAAACAAAAAAAAAAAGAGTTAGATAAGAAACAGACCAGATGCCTTACCTAAGACCCGCAAACAGCATCATACATACCGAGGAATGCGCTCCATGCACGACGCTGCACGGGAACGGCACGGCCCGGGGAAGCCTGTAAAGAAGCAGAAAAAAAAAGAGTTAGATAAGAAACAGACCAGATGCCTTACCTAAGACCCGCAAACAGCATCATACATACCGGGGAAAGCACTCCATGCACGACGCTGCACGGGAACGGCCCGGCCCGTGGAAGCCCTGTAAAGAAACATTAAAAAAAAGAGTTAGATAAGAAACAGACCAGATGCCTTACCTAAGACCCGCAAACAGCATCATACATACCGGGGAAAGCAGTCCATGCACGACGCTGCACGGGAACGGCACGGCCCGGGGAAGCCCTGTAAAGAAACATTAAAAAAAAGAGTTAGATAAGAAACAGACCAGATGCCTTACCTAAGACCCGCAAACAGCATCATACATACCCGGGAAAGCAGTCCATGCACGACGCTGCACGGGAACGGCACAGCCCGGAGATTCCCTGTAAAGAAACATAAAAAAAAAGAGTTAGATAAGAAACAGACCAGATGCCTTACCTAAGACCCGCAAACAGCATCATACATACCGGGGAAAGCGCTACATGCACGACACTGCACGGGAACGGCACGGCCCGGGGAAGCCCTGTAAAGAAACACGAAAATAAAGAGTTAGATAAGAAACAGACCAGATGCCTTACCTAAGACCCGCAAACAGCATCATACATACCGGGGAAAGCGCTCCATGCACGACACTGCACGGGAACGGCACGGCCCGGGAAAGCCCTGTAAAGAAACACAAAAAAAAAGAGTTAGATAAGAAACAGACCAGATGCCTTACCTAAGACCCGCAAACAGCATCATACATACCGGGGAAAGCACTCCATGCACGACGCTGCACGGGAATGGCACTGCCAGGGGAAGCCCTGTAAAGAAACATTAAAAAAAAGAGTTAGATAAGAAACAGACCAGATGCCTTACCTAAGACCCGCAACAGCATCATACATACCGGGGGAAGCAGTCCATGCACGACGCTGCTCGGGAACAGCACGGCCCGGGGAAGCCCTGTAAAGAAACATTTTAAAAAAGAGTTAGATAAGAAACAGACCAGATGCCTTACCTAAGACCCGCAAACAGCATCATACATACAGGGGAAAGCAGTCCATGCACGACTCTGCACGGGAACGGCACGGGCCGGGGAAGCCCTGCAAAGAAACATAAAAAAAAGAGTTAGATAAGATACCGACCAGATGCCTTACCTAAGACCCGCAAACAGCATCATACATACCGGGGAAAGCGCTCAATGCACGACG
Source organism: Triturus cristatus (assembly GCF_964204655.1). NCBI lineage: Eukaryota > Metazoa > Chordata > Amphibia > Caudata > Salamandridae > Triturus > Triturus cristatus. Next base: position 1,095,656,571 of record NC_140579.1, read on the forward strand.
CTGCACGGGAACGGCACGGCCCGGGGAAGCCTGTAAAGAAGCAGAAAAAAAAAGAGTTAGATAAGAAACAGACCAGATGCCTTACCTAAGACCCGCAAACAGCATCATACATACCGGGGAAAGCACTCCATGCACGACGCTGCACGGGAACGGCCCGGCCCGTGGAAGCCCTGTAAAGAAACATTAAAAAAAAGAGTTAGATAAGAAACAGACCAGATGCCTTACCTAAGACCCGCAAACAGCATCATACATACCGGGGAAAGCAGTCCATGCACGACGCTGCACGGGAACGGCACGGCCCGGGGAAGCCCTGTAAAGAAACATTAAAAAAAAGAGTTAGATAAGAAACAGACCAGATGCCTTACCTAAGACCCGCAAACAGCATCATACATACCGGGGAAAGCAGTCCATGCACGACGCTGCATGGGAACGGCACAGCCCGGAGATTCCCTGTAAAGAAACATAAAAAAAAGAGTTAGATAAGAAACAGACCAGATGCCTTACCTAAGACCCACAAACAGCATCATACATACCGGGGAAAGCGCTACATGCACGACGCTGCACGGGAACGGCACGGCCCGGGGAAGCCCTGTAAAGAAACACGAAAATAAAGAGTTAGATAAGAAACAGACCAGATGCCTTACCTAAGACCCGCAAACAGCATCATACATACCGGGGAAAGCGCTCCATGCACGACACTGCACGGGAACGGCACGGCCCGGGGAAGCCCTGTAAAGAAACACAAAAAAAAAGAGTTAGATAAGAAACAGACCAGATGCCTTACCTAAGACCCGCAAACAGCATCATACATACCGGGGAAAGCACTCCATGCACGACGCTGCACGGGAATGGCACTGCCAGGGGAAGCCCTGTAAAGAAACACAAAAAAAAGAGTTAGATAAGAAACAGACCAGATGCCTTACCTAAGACCCGCAAACAGCATCATACATACCGGGGAAAGCACTCCATGCACGACGCTGCACGGGAACGGCACGGCCCGGGGAAGCCCTGTAAAGAAACATTAAAAAAAAGAGTTAGATAAGAAACAGACCAGATGCCTTACCTAAGACCCGCAACAGCATCATACATACCGGGGAAAGCAGTCCATGCACGACGCTGCTCGGGAACAGCACGGCCAGGGGAAGCCCTGAAAAGAAACATTTTAAAAAAGAGTTAGATAAGAAACAGACCAGATGCCTTACCTAAGACCCGCAAACAGCATCATACATACAGGGGAAAGCAGTCCATGCACGACTCTGCACGGGAACGGCACGGGCCGGGGAAGCCCTGCAAAGAAACATAAAAAAAAGAGTTAGATAAGATACCGACCAGATGCCTTACCTAAGACCCGCAAACAGCATCATACATACCGGGGAAAGCGCTCCATGCAAGACGCTGCACGGGAACGGCACGGCCCGGGGAAGCCCTGTAAAGAAACATTAAAAAAAAGAGTTAGATAAGAAACAGACCAGATGCCTTACCTAAGACCCGCAAACAGCATCATACATACCGGGGAAAGCAGTCCATGCACGACTCTGCACGGAAACGGCACGGCACGGGGAAGCCCTGTAAAGAAACATTAAAAAAAAGAGTTAGATAAGATACAGACCAGATGCCTTACCTAAGACCCGCAAACAGCATCATACATACCGGGGAAAGCGCTCCATGCACGACGCTGCACGGGAACGGCACGGCCCGGGGAAGCCCTGTAAAGAAACAGAAACAAAAAGAGTTAGATAAGAAACAGACCAGATGCCTTACCTAAAACCCGCAAACAGCATCATACATACCGGGGAAAGAGCTCCATGCACGACGCTGCACAGGAACGGCACGGCCCGGGGAAGCCCTGTAAAGAAACATAAAAATAAACAGTTAGATAAGAAACAGATCAGATGCCTTACCTAAGACCTGCAAACAGCATCATACATACCGGGGAAAGCGCTCCATGCACGACGCTGCACGGGAATGGCACGGCCCGGGGAAGCCCTGTAAAGAAACACAAAAAAAAAGAGTTAGATAAGAAACAGACCAGATGCCTTACCTAAGACCCGCAAACAGCATCATACATACCGGGGAAAGCACTCCATGCACGACGCTGCACAGGAACGGCACGGCCAGGGGAAGCCCTGTAAAGAAACATAAAAAAAAAAGTTAGATAAGAAACAGACCAGATGCCTTACCTAAGACCCGCAAACAGCATCATACATACCGGGGAAAGCGCTCCATGCACGACGCTGCACGGGAACGGCACGGCCCAGGGAAGCCTGTAAAGAAGCAGAAAAAAAAGAGTTAGATAAGAAACAGACCAGATGCCTTACCTAAGACCCGCAAACAGCATCATACATACCGGGGAAAGCACTCCATGCACGACGCTGCACGGGAACGGCCCGGCCCGTGGAAGCCCTGTAAAGAAACATTAAAAAAAAGAGTTAGATAAGAAACAGACCAGATGCCTTACCTAAGACCCGCAAACAGCATCATACATACCGGGGAAAGCAGTCCATGCACGACGCTGCACGGGAACGGCACGGCCCGGGGAAGCCCTGTAAAGAAACATTAAAAAAAAGAGTTAGATAAGAAACAGACCAGATGCCTTACCTAAGACCCGCAAACAGCATCATACATACCGGGGAAAGCAGTCCATGCACGACGCTGCACGGGAACGGCACAGCCCGGAGATTCCCTGTAAAGAAACATAAAAAAAAAGAGTTAGATAAGAAACAGACCAGATGCCTTACCTAAGACCCGCAAACAGCATCATACATACCGGGGAAAGCGCTCCATGCACGACACTGCACGGGAACGGCACGGCCCTGGGAAGCCCTGTAAAGAAACACGAAAATAAAGAGTTAGATAAGAAACAGACCAGATGCCTTACCTAAGACCCGCAAACAGCATCATACATACCGGGGAAAGCAGTCCATGCACGACGCTGCACGGGAACGGCACGGCCCGGGGAAGCCCTGTAAAGAAACATTAAAAAAAAGAGTTAGATAAGAAACAGACCAGATGCCTTACCTAAGACCCGCAAACAGCATCATACATACCGGGGAAAGCAGTCCATGCACGACGCTGCACGGGAACGGCACAGCCCGGAGATTCCCTGTAAAGAAACATAAAAAAAAAGAGTTTGATGAGAAACAGACCAGATGCCTTACCTAAGACCCGCAAACAGCATCATACATACCGGGGAAAGCGCTCCATGCACGACGCTGCACGGGAACGGCACGGCCCTGGGAAGCCCTGTAAAGAAACATGAAAATAAAGAGTTAGATAAGAAACAGACCAGATGCCTTACCTAAGACCCGCAAACAGCATCATACATACCGGGGAAAGCGCTCCATGCATGACACTGCACGGGAACGGCACGGCCCGGGGAAGCCCTGTAAAGAAACACAAAAAAAAAGAGTTAGATAAGAAACAGACCAGATGCCTTACCTAAGACCCGCAAACAGCATCATACATACCGGGGAAAGCACTCCATGCACGACGCTGCACGGGAATGGCACTGCCAGGGGAAGCCCTGTAAAGAAACATTAAAAAAAAGAGTTAGATAAGAAACAGACCAGATGCCTTACCTAAGACCCGCAACAGCATCATACATACCGGGGGAAGCAGTCCATGCACGACGCTGCTCGGGAACAGCACGGCCCGGAGAAGCCCTGTAAAGAAACATTTTAAAAAAGAGTTAGACAAGAAACAGACCAGATGCCTTACCTAAGACCCGCAAACAGCATCATACATACCGGGGAAAGCAGTCCATGCACGACTCTGCACGGGAACGGCACGGGCCGGGGAAGCCCTGCAAAGAAACTGTAGGAACCTGGGGTCACCAGGCCCTATAGGCGGTAGCGTGGCGCGAGCCGGTCGGGCAACCAGAGGGCTATGTGTTAAGCAACCATACACCACACGCTTCTCATGGACTAGAGTCACACACAATAAGGGACGCCACACCGTTTAAATTATGCAAATACTTCAAGTTTATCCAAGTATAGCTGGTCAGTTGCAGTTCAGGAAATAAAAAGGTAATACATGAATCATAATACCATCGTTCAGTACATGCGACACTCTGGGTGATACCTATGCAGTGCCTAACCTCGTTCATGTACCCACGCCCGCTGGTTAAATGCAGGAGATTCTAGCGCTGTGCGCGCTTATGTAAAGTCTGTCCCTGAACAGGCCGTCTAACACAGCGTAATACTTGTAAGGGGGAACATTGGGTTCATCAACATGGCGCCTGTCGAACTGAGCGCTCCTCGTGACCACTGGCCCCTAGTACTGTGAAGCAAGGCATATAAAACACAGCGCTACGCGCAATCAGTTGCATGTGGAAACGTTTACGTAGAACAGTTATCACAACACGTTACTCGTAATCAGTTGCATATCATTACCTTCGAGCAGAGCATATAACACAGTGCGCTACTCGCGTTCCTGGGCATGTAATTACTTTCGAGCAGGGCATATAACACAGTGCGCTACTCGCGTTCCTGGGCATGTAATTACTTTCGAGCAGAGCATATAACACAGTGCGCTACTCGCATTCCTTGGCATGTAATTTACTTTCGAGCAGAGCATATAACACAGTGCGCTACTCGCATTCCTTGGCATGTAATTTACTTTCGAGCAGAGCATATAACACAGTGCGCTACTCGCATTCCTTGGCATGTAATTTACTTTCGAGCAGAGCATATAACACAGTGCGCTACTCGCAGTCCCGGTCTCTCCGGCTGGGGAAGCAGGGTCGGTGGCGTGAAGCGCCACACGAGGGTAATGTCAGTCCGTACTTGGGACGGCTTCCCGCGGGGAGGGTTACCGGACTTGAGGAGCGGGTCCTTATGCTCCGGTGCAGTTCACAGAGCACCGCGCTCAGTATTACAGAAGGGGGGACACGGACAGGATCCCTCGGCGGGGTCTCTCCGTCGCGCAGGCAGGGGAGGGGACTCCCACGGAGGGGACAACCCGGGCCAAGTGCGGTGTGGTTTCCAGACCAGCAGGGGGCGCACCAGGGGGGATCTCGGCCTCCGGGCTTACCTCCGTCTCGGCGTCAGCAGGCGTCCGTCCTCACGACGTTGGGGGAACTCGGCCCCGACCTTGCGCACCTCCTCACACGGCTGCGACGGCAGCGACGGGGCCCCGGACTTCACCTGGGCCTCGCGACACAGCAGGGCACTCCTCCAGGCCTCCAGGCCGCGGCGGTGAGCGCGCTGGCTTCGTCGTCGCAGGGGGGGGGCTCAAATTAAGGATGGGGGTAAAGTGCTCAGCGGAGCACGCTGCCGGGGGTCCCAGACCAGTGCAGGGAGCGCGGGGGTCACAGCGCTAGTACCTGGTCGATCCCCGGTGACTTGGCAATCGGCTTAGTATTTTGTTCAATAGGGTAGCTTGGACACGCAGTCTCAGCTCTGGCATTCAAGGCTTACAGCTCGCTCTTGTCATGCAGTCTCAGTTCTTAAAGTTAGGTTTCCGTTCTCAGTTGACAGATGAAGTCTTTTGGCGCAGATGTATCTGGCGCCCTTAAGGGGTTCTGTTACAGGGGTAGGGATGGAGAGGGCGACTAGGTCCTTCCTAGTCAGGTTGGCAGAGAGTCTCTGGGTCCTCCTACTACTGGGCAAGATCAGTGGGATTCACAGGGCACCTCACTCACTTAAGAGGCAGTACCTAAATCCTGTCACTCTCAGAGGCATAAGTCCCTGGCTAGGCCCTACCGCCTACACTCCTGGTGGATTCTTCCAGCTCTGCTTCACCCCAATGGCCAACTCACTACAAAAGTTTCCCTCCCACTCTTAAGTAGCCCTAGGTCAGGTGACCTCTAGCCAAGGCGGCAAAAGTAAAACCCCACCTCCCTTCTAGAAGGTTCCAGCATATTCCAGGAGCCTCCCCACTCTACCTATGGGACAAAAAGGCGGGCTGGTGTCGCAACATTGTTGTGGGTCCCAGCCAGCTCCTGGCAGCTAGGGTGCTACTATGAAAAACGACCACCCTGCAGTAGCAGGGGTCTGTGGCAGCCATCTTGGGAGAAGGGAGCACCTGCACCTTAACACTACAAAAACGAAAAAAATGAGGGAAAAAGGGCCAAGTCCAACAGAAACATAAAGAAAAGAGTTAGATAAGATACCGACCAGATGCCTTACCTAAGACCCGCAAACAGCATCATACATACCGGGGAAAGCGCTCCATGCACGACGCTGCACGGGAACGGCATGGCCCGGGGAAGCCCTGTAAAGAAACACAAAAACAAGAGTTAGATAAGAAACAGACCAGATGCCTTACCTAAGACCCGCACACAGCATCATACATACTGGGGAAAGCACTCCATGCACGACGCTGCACAGGAACGGCACGGCCAGGGGAAGCCCTGTAAAGAAACATTAAAAAAAAGAGTTAGATAAGAAACAGACCAGATGCCTTACTTAAGACCCGCAAACAGCATCATACATACCGGGGAAAGCAGTCCATGCACGACGCTGCACGGGAATGGCACGGCCAGGGGAAGCCCTGTAAAGAAACATTAAAAAAAAGAGTTAGATAAGATACAGACCAGATGCCTTACCTAAGACCCGCAAACAGCATCATACATACCGGGGAAAACGCTCCATGCATGACGCTGCACGGGAACGGCACGGCCCGGGGAAGCCCTGTAAAGAAACAGAAACAAAAAGAGTTAGATAAGAAACAGACCAGATGCCTTACCTAAAACCCGCAAACAGCATCATACATACCGGGGAAAGCGCTCCATGCACGACGCTGCACGGGAACGGCACGGCCTGGGGAAACCCTGTAAAGAAACATTTAAAAAAATGAGTTAGATAAGAAACAGACCAGATGCCTTACCTAAGACCCGCAAACAGCATCATACATACCGGGGAAAGCGCTCCATGCACGACGCTGCACGGGAACGGCACGGCCCGGGGAAGCCCTGTAAAGAAACATAAAAAAAAGAGTTAGATAAGAAACAGACCAGATGCCTTACCTAAGACCCGCAAACAGCATCATACATACCAGGGAAAGCAGTCCATGCACGACTATGCACGGGAACGGTACGGCCCGGGGAAGCCCTGTAAAGAAACATTAAAAAAAAGAGTTAGATAAGATACAGACCAGATGCCTTACCTAAGACCCGCAAACAGCATCATACATACCGGGGAAAACGCTCCATGCATGACACTGCACGGGAACGGCACGGCCCGGGGAAGCCCTGTAAAGAAACAGAAACAAAAAGAGTTAGATAAGAAACAGACCAGATGCCTTACCTAAAACCCGCAAACAGCATCATACATACCGGGGAAAGCGCTCCATGCACGACGCTGCACGGGAACGGCACGGCCTGGGGAAGCCCTGTAAAGAAACATAAAAAAAAAGAGTTAGATAAGAAACAGATCAGATGCCTTACCTAAGACCCGCAAACAGCATCATACATACCGGGGAAAGCGCTCCATGCACGACGCTGCACGGGAACGGCACGGCCCGGGGAAGCCCTGTAAAGAAACACAAAAAAAAAGAGTTAGATAAGAAACAGACCAGATGCCTTACCTAAGACCCGCAAACAGCATCATACATACCGGGGAAAGCACTCCATGCACGACGCTGCATAGGAACGGCACGGCCAGGGGAAGCCCTGTAAAGAAACATAAAAAAAAAGAGTTAGATAAGAAACAGACCAGATGCCTTACCTAAGACCCGCAAACAGCATCATACATACCAGAGAAGCGCTCCATGCACGACGCTGCACGGGAACGGCACAGCCAGGGGACGCCCTGTAAAGAAACAAAAAAAAAAGAGTTAGATAAGAAACAGGCCAGATGCCGTACCTAAGACCCGCAAACAGCATCATACATACCGGGGAAAGCGCTCCATGCACGACGCTGCACGGGAACGGCGCGGCCCGGGGAAGCCTGTAAAGAAGCAGAAAAAAAAAGAGTTAGATAAGAAACAGACCAGATGCCTTACCTAAGACCCGCAACAGCATCATACATACCGGGGGAAGCAGTCCATGCACGACGCTGCACGGGAACAGCACGGCCCGGGGAAACCCTGTAAAGAAACATTTTAAAAAAGAGTTAGATAAGAAACAGACCAGATGCCTTACCTAAGACCCACAAACAGCATCATACATACCGGGGAAAGCGCTCCATGCAAGACGCTGCACGGGAACGGCACGGCCCGTGGAAGCCCTGTAAAGAAACATTAAAAAAAAGAGTTAGATAAGAAACAGACCAGATGCCTTACCTAAGACCCGCAAACAGCATCATACATACCGGGGAAAGCAGTCCATGCATGACTCTGCACGGAAACGGCACGGCCCAGGGAAGCCCTGTAAAGAAACATTAAAAAAAAGAGTTAGATAAGATACAGACCAGATGCCTTACCTAAGACCCGCAAACAGCATCATACATACCGGGGAAAGCGCTCCATGCATGACGCTGCACGGGAACGGCACGGCCCGGGGAAGCCCTGTAAAGAAACAGAAACAAAAAGAGTTAGATAAGAAACAGACCAGATGCCTTACCTAAAACCCGCAAACAGCATCATACATACCGGGGAAAGCGCTCCATGCACGACGCTGCACGGGAACGGCACGGCCCGGGGAAGCCCTGTAAAGAAACATAAAAATAAACAGTTAGATAAGAAACAGATCAGATGCCTTACCTAAGACCCGCAAACAGCATCATACATACCGGGGAAAGCGCTCCATGCACGACGCTGCACGGGAACCGCACGGCCGGGGGAAGCCCTGTAAAGAAACACAAAAAAAAAGAGTTAGATAAGAAACAGACCAGATGCCTTACCTAAGACCCGCAAACAGCATCATACATACCGGGGAAAGCACTCCATGCACGACGCTGCACAGGAACGGCACGGCCAGGGGAAGCCCTGTAAAGAAACATAAAAAAAAAGAGTTAGATGAGAAACAGACCAGATGCCTTACCTAAGACCCGCAAACAGCATCATACATACCAGGGAAGCGCTCCATGCACGACGCTGCACGGGAACGGCACAGCCAGGGGAAGCCCTGTAAAGAAACAAAAAAAAAAGAGTTAGATAATAAACAGACCGGATGCCTTACCTAAGACCCGCAAACAGCATCATACATACCGGGGAAAGCGCTCCATGCACGACGCTGCACGGGAACGGCACGGCCCGGGGAAGCCCTGTAAAGAAACATTAAAAAAACAGTTAGATAAGAAACAGACCAGATGACTTACCTAAGACCCGCAAACAGAATCATACATACCGGGGAAAGCAGTCCATGCACGAATCTGCACGGGAACGGCACGGCCCGGGGAAGCCCTGTAAAGAAACATTAAAAAAAGAGTTAGATAAGATACAGACCAGATGCCTTACCTAAGACCTGCAAACAGCATCATACATACCGGGGAAAGCGCTCCATGCACGACGCTGCAAGGGAACGGCATGGCCTGGGGAAGCCCTGTAAAGAAACAGAAACAAAAAGAGTTAGATAAAAAACAGACCAGATGCCTTACCTAAAACCTGCAAACAGCATCATACATACCGGGGAAAGCGCTCCATGCACGACGCTGCACGCGAACGGCACGGCCTGGGGAAGCCCTGTAAAGAAACATAAAAATAAAGAGTTAGATAAGAAACAGATCAGATGCCTTACCTAAGACCCGCAAACAGCATCATACATACCGGGGAAAGCGCTCCATGCACGACGCTGCACGGGAACGGCACGGCGCAGGGAAGCCCTGTAAAGAAACACAAAAAAAAAGAGTTAGATAAGAAACAGACCAGATGCCTTACCTAAGACCCGCAAACAGCATCATACATACCGGGGAAAGCGCTCCATGCACGACGCTGCACGGGAACGGAACGGCCCGGGAAAGCCCTGTAAAGAAACATTAAAAAAAAGAGTTAGATAAGAAACAGACCAGATGCCTTACCTAAGACCCGCAAACAGCATCATACATACCGGGGAAAGCAGTCCATGTACGACGCTGCACGGGAACGGCACGGCCCGGGGAAGCCCTGTAAAGAAACATTAAAAAAAAGAGTTAGATAAGAAACAGACCAGATGCCTTACCTAAGACCCGCAAACAGCATCATACATACCGGGGAAAGCACTCCATGCACGACGCTGCACGGGAATGGCACGGCCAGGGGAAGCCCTGTAAAGAAACATTAAAAAAAAGAGTTAGATAAGAAACAGACCAGATGCCTTACCTAAGACCCGCAACAGCATCATACATACCGGGGGAAGCAGTCCACGCACGACGCTGCACGGGAACGGCACGGCCAGTGGAAGCCCTGTAAAGAAACATTTAAAAAAAGAGTTAGATAAGAAACAGACCAGATGCCTTACCTAAGACCCGCAAACAGCATCATACATACCGGGGAAAGCAGTCCATGCACGACGCTGCACGGGAACGGCACGGCCCAGGGAAGCCCTTGAAAGAAACATTAAAAAAAAGAGTTAGATAAGAAACAGACCAGATGCCTTACCTAAAACCCGCAAACAGCATCATACATACCGGGGAAAGCGCTCCATGCACGACGCTGCACGGGAACGGCACGGCCCGGGGAAGCCCTGTAAAGAAACATAAAAATAAACAGTTAGATAAGAAACAGATCAGATGCCTTACCTAAGACCCGCAAACAGCATCATAAATACCGGGGAAAGCGCTCCATGCACGACGCTGCACGGGAACGGCACGGCCCGGGGAAGCCCTGTAAAGAAACACAAAAAAAAGAGTTAGATAAGAAACAGACCAGATGCCTTACCTAAGACCCGCAAACAGCATCATACATACCGGGGAAAGCACTCCATGCACGACGCTGCACAGGAACGGCACGGCCAGGGGAAGCCCTGTAAAGAAACATAAAAAAAAAGAGTTAGATGAGAAACAGACCAGATGCCTTACCTAAGACCCGCAAACAGCATCATACATACCAGGGAAGCGCTCCATGCACGACGCTGCACGGGAACGGCACAGCCAGGGGAAGCCCTGTAAAGAAACAAAAAAAAAAGAGTTAGATAATAAACAGACCGGATGCCTTACCTAAGACCCGCAAACAGCATCATACATACCGGGGAAAGCGCTCCATGCACGACGCTGCACGGGAAGGGCACGGCCCGGGGAAGCCCTGTAAAGAAACATAAAAAAAACAGTTAGATAAGAAACAGACCAGATGCCTTACCTAAGACCCGCAAACAGAATCATACATACCGGGGAAAGCAGTCCATGCACGAATCTGCACGGGAACGGCACGGCCCGGGGAAGCCCTGTAAAGAAACATTAAAAAAAGAGTTAGATAAGATACAGACCAGATGCCTTACCTAAGACCTGCAAACAGCATCATACATACCGGGGAAAGCGCTCCATGCACGACGCTGCAAGGGAACGGCATGGCCCAGGGAAGCCCTGTAAAGAAACAGAAACAAAAAGAGTTAGATAAGAAACAGACCAGATGCCTTACCTAAAACCCGCAAACAGCATCATACATACCGGGGAAAGCGCTCCATGCACGACGCTGCACGCGAACGGCACGGCCTGGGGAAGCCCTGTAAAGAAACATAAAAATAAAGAGTTAGATAAGAAACAGATCAGATGCCTTACCTAAGACCCGCAAACAGCATCATACATACCGGGGAAAGCGCTCCATGCACGACGCTGCACGGGAACGGCACGGCGCGGGGAAGCCCTGTAAAGAAACACAAAAAAAAAGAGTTAGATAAGAAACAGACCAGAGGCCTTACCTAAGACCCGCAAACAGCATCATACATACCAGGGAAAGCACTCCATGCACGATGCTGCACAGGAACGGCACGGCCAGGGGAAGCCCTGTAAAGAAAAAAAAAAAAAAGAGTTAGATAAGAAACAGACCAGATGCCTTACCTAAGACCCGCAAACAGCATCATACATACCGGGGAAAGCACTCCATGCACGACGCTGCACGGGAATGGCACGGCCAGGGGAAGCCCTGTAAAGAAACATTAAAAAAAAGAGTTAGATAAGAAACAGACCAGATGCCTTACCTAAGACCCGCAACAGCATCATACATACCGGGGGAAGCAGTCCACGCACGACGCTGCACGGGAACGGCACGGCCAGTGGAAGCCCTGTAAAGAAACATTTAAAAAAAGAGTTAGATAAGAAACAGACCAGATGCCTTACCTAAGACCCGCAAACAGCATCATACATACCGGGGAAAGCAGTCCATGCACGACGCTGCACGGGAACGGCACGGCCCGGGGAAGCCTGTAAAGAAGCAGAAAAAAAAGAGTTAGATAAGAAACAGACCAGATGCCTTACCTAAGACCCGCAAACAGCATCATACATACCGGGGAAAGCGCTCCATGCACGACGCTGCACGGGAACGGCACGGCCCGGGGAAGCCCTGTAAAGAAACATAAAAAAAACAGTTAGATAAGAAACAGACCAGATGCCTTACCTAAGACCCGCAAACAGAATCATACATACCGGGGAAAGCAGTCCATGCACGAATCTGCACGGGAACGGCACGGCCCGGGGAAGCCCTGTAAAGAAACATTAAAAAAAGAGTTAGATAAGATACAGACCAGATGCCTTACCTAAGACCTGCAAACAGCATCATACATACCGGGGAAAGCGCTCCATGCACGACGCTGCAAGGGAACGGCATGGCCCAGGGAAGCCCTGTAAAGAAACAGAAACAAAAAGAGTTAGATAAGAAACAGACCAGATGCCTTACCTAAAACCCGCAAACAGCATCATACATACCGGGGAAAGCGCTCCATGCACGACGATGCACGCGAACGGCACGGCCTGGGGAAGCCCTGTAAAGAAACATAAAAATAAAGAGTTAGATAAGAAACAGATCAGATGCCTTACCTAAGACCCGCAAACAGCATCATACATACCGGGGAAAGCGCTCCATGCACGACGCTGCACGGGAACGGCACGGCGCGGGGAAGCCCTGTAAAGAAACACAAAAAAAAAGAGTTAGATAAGAAACAGACCAGAGGCCTTACCTAAGACCCGCAAACAGCATCATACATACCGGGGAAAGCACTCCATGCACGATGCTGCACAGGAACGGCACGGCCAGGGGAAGCCCTGTAAAGAAAAAAAAAAAAAAGAGTTAGATAAGAAACAGACCAGATGCCTTACCTAAGACCCGCAAACAGCATCATACATACCGGGGAAAGCACTCCATGCACGACGCTGCACGGGAATGGCACGGCCAGGGGAAGCCCTGTAAAGAAACATTAAAAAAAAGAGTTAGATAAGAAACAGACCAGATGCCTTACCTAAGACCCGCAACAGCATCATACATACCGGGGGAAGCAGTCCACGCACGATGCTGCACGGGAACGGCACGGCCAGTGGAAGCCCTGTAAAGAAACATTTAAAAAAAGAGTTAGATAAGAAACAGACCAGATGCCTTACCTAAGACCCGCAAACAGCATCATACATACCGGGGAAAGCAGTCCATGCACGACGCTGCACGGGAACGGCACGGCCCAGGGAAGCCCTGTAAAGAAACATTAAAAAAAAGAGTTAGATAAGAAACAGACCAGATGCCTTACCTAAGACCCGCAAACAGCATCATACATACCGGGGAAAGCAGTTCATGCACGACGCTGCACGGGAACGGCACAGCCAGAGTAAGCCCTGTAAAGAAACAAAAAAAAAAAGAGTTAGATAAGAAACAGACCAGATGCCTTACCTAAGACCCGCAAACAGCATCATACATACCGGGGAAAGCGCTCCATGCACGACGCTGCACGGGAACGGCACGGCCCGGGGAAGCCTGTAAAGAAGCAGAAAAAAAAGAGTTAGATAAGAAACAGACCAGATGCCTTACCTAAGACCCGCAAACAGCATCATACATACCGGGGAAAGCAGTCCATGCACGATGCTGCATGGGAACGGCACGGCCCGGGGAAGCCCTGTAAAGAAACATAAAAAAAAAGAGTTAGATAAGAAACAGACCAGATGCCTTACCTAAGACCCGCAAACAGCATCATACATACCGGGGAAAGCAGTCCATGCACGACGCTGCACGGGAACGGCACAGCCCGGAGATTCCCTGTAAAGAAACATAAAAAAAAAGAGTTAGATAAGAAACAGACCAGATGCCTTACCTAAGACCCGCAAACAGCATCATACATACCGGGGAAAGCGCTCCATGCACGACGCTGCACGGGAACGGCACGGCCCGGGGAAGCCCTGTAAAGAAACACAAAAAAAAAGAGTTAGATAAGAAACAGACCAGATGCCTTACCTAAGACCCGCAAACAGCATCATACATACCGGGGAAAGCACTCCATGCACGACGCTGCACGGGAATGGCACTGCCAGGGGAAGCCCTGTAAAGAAACATTAAAAAAAAGAGTTAGATAAGAAACAGACCAGATGCCTTACCTAAGACCCGCAAACAGCATCATACATACCGGGGAAAGCACTCCATGCACGACGCTGCACGGGAATGGCACTGCCAGGGGAAGCCCTGTAAAGAAACATTAAAAAAAAGAGTTAGATAAGAAACAGACCAGATGCCTTACCTAAGACCCGTAACAGCATCATACATACCGGGGGAAGCAGTCCATGCACGACGCTGCTCGGGAACAGCACGGCCCGGGGAAGCCCTGTAAAGAAACATTTTAAAAAAGAGTTAGATAAGAAACAGACCAGATGCCTTACCTAAGACCCGCAAACAGCATCATACATACCGGGGAAAGCAGTCCATGCACGACTCTGCACGGGAACGGCACGGACCGGGGAAGCCCTGCAAAGAAACATAAAAAAAAGAGTTAGATAAGATACCGACCAGATGCCTTACCTAAGACCCGCAAACAGCATCATACATACCGGGGAAAGCGCTCTATGCACGACGCTGCACGGGAACGGCATGGCCCGGGGAAGCCCTGTAAAGAAACACAAAAAAAAGAGTTAGATAAGAAACAGACCAGATGCCTTACCTAAGACCCGCACACAGCATCATACATACCGGGGAAAGCACTCCATGCACGACGCTGCACAGGAACGGCACGGCCAGGGGAAGCCCTGTAAAGAAACATTAAAAAAAAGAGTTAGATAAGAAACAGACCAGATGCCTTACCTAAGACCCGCAAACAGCATCATACATACCAGGGAAGCGCTCCATGCACGACGCTGCACGGGAACGGCACGGCCCGGGGAAGCCCTGTAAAGAAACATTAAAAAAAAGAGTTAGATAAGAAACAGACCAGATGCCTTACCTAAGACCCGCAAACAGCATCATACATACCGGGGAAAGCAGTCCATGCACGACGCTGCACGGGAATGGCACGGCCAGGGGAAGCCCTGTAAAGAAAGATTTTTAAAAAGTTAGATAAGAAACAGACCAGATGCCTTACCTAAGACCCGCAAACAGCATCATACATACCGGGGAAAGCACTCCATGCACGACGCTGCACGGGAATGGCACGGCCAGGGGAAGCCCTGTAAAGAAACATTAAAAAAAAGAGTTAGATAAGAAACAGACCAGATGCCTTACCTAAGACCCGCAACAGCATCATACATACCGGGGGAAGCAGTCCACGCACGACGCTGCACGGGAACGGCACGGCCAGTGGAAGCCCTGTAAAGAAACATTTAAAAAAAGAGTTAGATAAGAAACAGACCAGATGCCTTACCTAAGACCCGCAAACAGCATCATACATACCGGGGAAAGCAGTCCATGCACGACGCTGCACGGGAACGGCACGGCCCAGGGAAGCCCTGTAAAGAAACATTAAAAAAAAGAGTTAGATAAGAAACAGACCAGATGCCTTACCTAAGACCCGCAAACAGCATCATACATACCGGGGAAAGCAGTTCATGCACGACGCTGCACGGGAACGGCACAGCCCGGGGATTCCCTGTAAAGAAACATAAAAAAAAATAGTTAGATAAGAAACAGACCAGATGCCTTACCTAAGACCCGCAAACAGCATCATACATACCAGGGAAGCGCTCCATGCACGACGCTGCACGGGAACGGCACAGCCAGAGTAAGCCCTGTAAAGAAACAAAAAAAAAAAGAGTTAGATAAGAAACAGACCAGATGTCTTACCTAAGACCCGCAAACAGCATCATACATACCGGGGAAAGCGCTCCATGCACGACGCTGCACGGGAACGGCACGGCCCGGGGAAGCCTGTAAAGAAGCAGAAAAAAAAGAGTTAGATAAGAAACAGACCAGATGCCTTACCTAAGACCCGCAAACAGCATCATACATACCGGGGAAAGCACTCCATGCACGACGCTGCACGGGAACGGCCCGGCCCGTGGAAGCCCTGTAAAGAAAGATTAAAAAAAAGAGTTAGATAAGAAACAGACCAGATGCCTTACCTAAGACCCGCAAACAGCATCATACATACCGGGGAAAGCAGTCCATGCACGACGCTGCACGGGAACGGCACGGCCCGGGGAAGCCCTGTAAAGAAACATAAAAAAAAAGAGTTAGATAAGAAACAGACCAGATGCCTTACCTAAGACCCGCAAACAGCATCATACATACCGGGGAAAGCAGTCCATGCACGACGCTGCACGGGAACGGCACAGCCCGGAGATTCCCTGTAAAGAAACATTAAAAAAAAGAGTTAGATAAGAAACAGACCAGATGCCTTACCTAAGACCCGCAAACAGCATCATACATACCGGGGAAAGTGCTCCATGCACGACGCTGCACGGGAACGGCACGGCCCGGGGAAGCCCTGTAAAGAAACACGAAAATAAAGAGTTAGATAAGAAACAGACCAGATGCCTTACCTAAGACCCGCAAACAGCATCATACATACCGGGGAAAGCGCTCCATGCACGACACTGCACGGGAACGGCACGGCCCGGGGAAGCCCTGTAAAGAAACACAAAAAAAAAGAGTTAGATAAGAAACAGACCAGATGCCTTACCTAAGACCCGCAAACAGCATCATACATACCGGGGAAAGCACTCCATGCACGACGCTGCACGGGAATGGCACTGCCAGGGGAAGCCCTGTAAAGAAACATTAAAAAAAAGAGTTAGATAAGAAACAGACCAGATGCCTTACCTAAGACCCGCAACAGCATCATACATACCGGGGGAAGCAGTCCATGCACGACGCTGCTCGGGAACAGCACGGCCCGGGGAAGCCCTGTAAAGAAACATTTTAAAAAAGAGTTAGATAAGAAACAGACCAGATGCCTTACCTAAGACCCGCAAACAGCATCATACATACCGGGGAAAGCAGTCCATGCACGACTCTGCACGGGAACGGCACGGACCTGGGAAGCCCTGCAAAGAAACATAAAAAAAAGAGTTAGATAAGATACCGACCAGATGCCTTACCTAAGACCCGCAAACAGCATCATACATACCGGGGAAAGCGCTCCATGCACGACGCTGCACGGGAACGGCATGGCCCGGGGAAGCCCTGTAAAGAAACACAAAAAAAAGAGTTAGATAAGAAACAGACCAGATGCCTTACCTAAGACCCGCAAACAGCATCATACATACCAGGGAAGCGCTCCATGCACGACGCTGCACGGGAACGGCACGGCCCGGGGAAGCCCTGTAAAGAAACATTAAAAAAAAGAGTTAGATAAGAAACAGACCAGATGCCTTACCTAAGACCCGCAAACAGCATCATACATACCGGGGAAAGCAGTCCATGCACGACGCTGCACGGGAATGGCACGGCCAGGGGAAGCCCTGTAAAGAAAGATTTTTAAAAAGTTAGATAAGAAACAGACCAGATGCCTTACCTAAGACCCGCAAACAGCATCATACATACCGGGGAAAGCACTCCATGCACGACGCTGCACAGGAATGGCACTGCCAGGGGAAGCCCTGTAAAGAAACATTAAAAAAAAGAGTTAGATAAGAAACAGACCAGATGCCTTACCTAAGACCCGCAACAGCATCATACATACCGGGGGAAGCAGTCCATGCACGACGCTGCTCGGGAACAGCACGGCCCGGGGAAGCCCTGTAAAGAAACATTTTAAAAAAGAGTTAGATAAGAAACAGACCAGATGCCTTACCTAAGACCCGCAAACAGCATCATACATACCGGGGAAAGCAGTCCATGCACGACTCTGCACGGGAACGGCACGGACCGGGGAAGCCCTGCAAAGAAACATAAAAAAAAGAGTTAGATAAGATACCGACCAGATGCCTTACTTAAGACCCTCAAACAGCATCATACATACCGGGGAAAGCGCTCCATGCACGACGCTGCACGGGAACGGCATGGCCCGGGGAAGCCCTGTAAAGAAACACAAAAAAAAGAGTTAGATAAGAAACAGACCAGATGCCTTACCTAAGACCCGCACACAGCATCATACATACCGGGGAAAGCACTCCATGCACGACGCTGCACAGAAACGGCACGGCCAGGGGAAGCCCTGTAAAGAAACATAAAAAAAAAGAGTTAGATAAGAAACAGACCAGATGCCTTACCTAAGACCCGCAAACAGCATCATACATATCAGGGAAGCGCTCCATGCACGACGCTGCACGGGAACGGCACGGCCCGGGGAAGCCCTGTAAAGAAACATTAAAAAAAAGAGTTAGATAAGAAACAGACCAGATGCCTTACCTAAGACCCGCAAACAGCATCATACATACCGGGGAAAGAAGTCCATGCACGACGCTGCATGGGAATGGCACGGCCAGGGGAAGCCCTGTAAAGAAAGATTTTAAAAAAGTTAGATAAGAAACAGACCAGATGCCTTACCTAAGACCCGCAACAGCATCATACATACCGGGGGAAGCAGTCCATGCACGACGCTGCACGGGAACAGCACGGCCCGGGGAAACCCTGTAAAGAAACATTTTAAAAAAGAGTTAGATAAGAAACAGACCAGATGCCTTACCTAAGACCCGCAAACAGCATCATACATACCGGGGAAAGCGCTCCATGCACGACGCTGCACGGGAACGGCACGGCCCGGGGAAGCCCTGTAAAGAAACATAAAAAAAAGAGTTAGATAAGAAACAGACCAGATGCCTTACCTAAGACCCGGAAACAGCATCATACATACCAGGGAAAGCAGTCCATGCACGACTATGCACGGGAACGGCATGGCCCGGGGAAGCCCTGTAAAGAAACATTAAAAAAAAGAGTTAGATAAGATACAGACCAGATGCCTTACCTAAGACCCGCAAACAGCATCATACATACCGGGGAAAACGCTCCATGCATGACGCTGCACGGGAACGGCACGGCCCGGGGAACCCCTGTAAAGAAACAGAAACAAAAAGAGTTAGATAAGAAACAGACCAGATGCCTTACCTAAAACCCGCAAACAGCATCATACATACCGGGGAAAGCGCTCCATGCACGACGCTGCACGGGAACGGCACGGCCTGGGGAAGCCCTGTAAAGAAACATAAAAATAAAGAGTTAGATAAGAAACAGATCAGATGCCTTACCTAAGACCCGCAAACAGCATCATACATACCGGGGAAAGCGCTCCATGCACGACGCTGCACGGGAACGGCACGGCCCGGGGAAGCCCTGTAAAGAAACACAAAAAAAAGAGTTAGATAAGAAACAGACCAGATGCCTTACCTAAGACCCGCAAACAGCATCATACATACCGGGGAAAGCACTCCATGCACGACGCTGCACAGGAACGGCACGGCCAGGGGAAGCCCTGTAAAGAAACATTAAAAAAAAGAGTTAGATAAGAAACAGACCAGATGCCTTACCTAAGACCCGCAAACAGCATCATACATACCAGGGAAGCGCTCCATGCACGACGCTGCAAGGGAACGGCACAGCCAGGGGAAGCCCTGTAAAGAAACAAAAAAAAAAGAGTTAGATAAGAAACAGACCAGATGCCTTACCTAAGACAAGCAAACAGCATCATACATACCGGGGAAAGCACTCCATGCACGACGCTGCAAGGGAACGGCACAGCCAGGGGAAGCCCTGTAAAGAAACAAAAAAAAAAGAGTTAGATAAGAAACAGGCCAGATGCCGTACCTAAGACCCGCAAACAGCATCATACATACCGGGGAAAGCGCTCCATGCACGACGCTGCACGGGAACGGCGCGGCCCGGGGAAGCCTGTAAAGAAGCAGAAAAAAAAGAGTTAGATAAGAAACAGACCAGATGCCTTACCTAAGACCCGCAACAGCATCATACATACCGGGGGAAGCAGTCCATGCACGACGCTGCACGGGAACAGCACGGCCCGGGGAAACCCTGTAAAGAAACATTTAAAAAAAGAGTCAGATAAGAAACAGACCAGATGCCTTACCTAAGACCCACACACAGCATCATACATACCGGGGAAAGCGCTCCATGCAAGACGCTGCACGGGAACGGCACGGCCCGGGGAAGCCCTGTAAAGAAACATTAAAAAAAAGAGTTAGATAAGAAACAGACCAGATGCCTTACCTAAGACCCGCAAACAGCATCATACATACCGGGGAAAGCAGTCCATGCACGACTCTGCACGGAAACGGCACGGCCCGGGGAAGCCCTGTAAAGAAACATTAAAAAAAAGAGTTAGATAAGATACAGACCAGATGCCTTACCTAAGACTCGCAAACAGCATCATACATACCGGGGAAAGCGCTCCATGCACGACGCTGCACGGGAACGGCACGGCCCGGGGAAGCCCTGTAAAGAAACAGAAACAAAAAGAGTTAGATAAGAAACAGATCAGATGCCTTACCTAAAACCCGCAAACAGCATCATACATACCGGGGAAAGCGCTCCATGCACGACGCTGCACGGGAACGGCACGGCCCAGGGAAGCCCTGTAAAGAAACATAAAAATAAACAGTTAGATAAGAAACAGATCAGATGCCTTACCTAAGACCCGCAAACAGCATCATACATACCGGGGAAAGCGCTCCATGCACGACGCTGCACGGGAACGGCACGGCCCGGGGAAGCCCTGTAAAGAAACACAAAAAAAAAGAGTTAGATAAGAAACAGACCAGATGCCTTACCTAAGACCCGCAAACAGCATCATACATACCGGGGAAAGCACTCCATGCACGACGCTGCACAGGAACGGCACGGCCAGGGGAAGCCCTGTAAAGAAACATAAAAAAAAAGAGTTAGATAAGAAACAGACCAGATGCCTTACCTAAGACCCGCAAACAGCATCATACATACCAGGGAAGCGCTCCATGCACGACGCTGCACGGGAACGGCACAGCCAGGAGAAGCCCTGTAAAGAAACAAAAAAAAAAGAGTTAGATAAGAAACAGACCAGATGCCTTACCTAAGACCCGCAAACAGCATCATACATACCGGGGAAAGCGCTCCATGCACGACGCTGCACGGGAACGGCACGGCCCGGGGAAGCCCTGTAAAGAAACATAAAAAAAACTGTTAGATAAGAAACAGACCAGATGCCTTACCTAAGACCCGCAAACAGAATCATACATACCGGGGAAAGCAGTCCATGCACGACTCTGCACGGGAACGGCACGGCCCGGGGAAGCCCTGTAAAGAAACATTAAAAAAAGAGTTAGATAAGATACAGACCAGATGCCTTACCTAAGACCTGCAAACAGCATCATACATACCGGGGAAAGCGCTCCATGCACGACGCTGCACGGGAACGGCATGGCTCGGGGAAGCCCTGTAAAGAAACAGAAACAAAAAGAGTTAGATAAGAAACAGACCAGATGCCTTACCTAAAACCCGCAAACAGCATCATACATACCGGGGAAAGCGCTCCATGCACGAATCTGCACGCGAACGGCACGGCCTGGGGAAGCCCTGTAAAGAAACATAAAAATAAAGAGTTAGATAAGAAACAGATCAGATGCCTTACCTAAGACCCGCAAACAGCATCATACATACCGGGGAAAGCGCTCCATGCACGACGCTGCACGGGAACGGCACGGCGCGGGGAAGCCCTGTAAAGAAACACAAAAAAAAAGAGTTAGATAAGAAACAGACCAGAGGCCTTACCTAAGACCCGCAAACAGCATCATACATACCGGGGAAAGCACTCCATGCACAATGCTGCACAGGAACGGCACGGCCAGGGGAAGCCCTGTAAAGAAACATTAAAAAAAAGAGTTAGATAAGAAACAGACCAGATGTCTTACCTAAGACCTGCAAACAGCAGCATACATACCAGGGAAGCGCTCCATGCACGACGCTGCACGGGAACGGCACAGCCAGGGGAAGCCCTGTAAAGAAACAAAAAAAAAAGAGTTAGATAAGAAACAGACCAGATGCCTTACCTAAGACCCGCAAACAGCATCATACATACCGGGGAAAGCAGTCCATGCACGACGCTGCACGGGAACGGCACGGCCCGGGGAAGCCCTCTAAAGAAACATTAAAAAAAAGAGTTAGATAAGAAACAGACCAGATGCCTTACCTAAGACCCGCAAACAGCATCATACATACCGGGGAAAGCACTCCATGCACGATGCTGCACGGGAACGGCACGGCCCGGGGAAGCCCTGTAAAGAAACAGAAACAAAAAGAGTTAGATAAGAAACAGACCAGATGCCTTACCTAAAACCCGCAAACAGCATCATACATACCGGGGAAAGCGCTCCATGCACGACGCTGCACAGGAACGGCACGGCCTGGGGAAGCCCTGTAAAGAAACATAAAAATAAAGAGTTAGATAAGAAACAGATCAGATGCCTTACCTAAGACCCGCAAACAGCATCATACATACCGGGGAAAGCGCTCCATGCACGACGCTGCACGGGAACGGCACGGCCCGGGGAAGCCCTGTAAAGAAACACAAAAAAAAAGAGTTAGATAAGAAACAGACCAGATGCCTTACCTAAGACCCGCAAACAGCATCATACATACCGGGGAAAGCACTCCATGCACGACGCTGCATAGGAATGGCACGGCCAGGGGAAGCCCTGTAAAGAAACACCAAAAAAAAGAGTTATATAAGAAACAGACCAGATGCCTTACCTAAGACCCGCAAACAGCATCATACATACCAGGGAAGCGCTCCATGCACGACGCTGCACGGGAACGGCACAGCCAGGGGAAGCCCTGTAAAGAAACAAAAAAAAAAGAGTTAGATAAGAAACAGGCCAGATGCCGTACCTAAGACCCGCAAACAGCATCATACATACCGGGGAAAGCGCTCCATGCACGACGCTGCACGGGAACGGCGCGGCCCGGGGAAGCCTGTAAAGAAGCAGAAAAAAAAGAGTTAGATAAGAAACAGACCAGATGCCTTACCTAAGACCCGCAACAGCATCATACATACCGGGGGAAGCAGTCCATGCACGACGCTGCACGGGAACAGCACGGCCCGGGGAAACCCTGTAAAGAAACATTTAAAAAAAGAGTCAGATAAGAAACAGACCAGATGCCTTACCTAAGACCCACACACAGCATCATACATACCGGGGAAAGCGCTCCATGCAAGACGCTGCACGGGAACGGCACGGCCCGGGGAAGCCCTGTAAAGAAACATTAAAAAAAAGAGTTAGATAAGAAACAGACCAGATGCCTTACCTAAGACCCGCAAACAGCATCATACATACCGGGGAAAGCAGTCCATGCACGACTCTGCACGGAAACGGCACGGCCCGGGGAAGCCCTGTAAAGAAACATTAAAAAAAAGAGTTAGATAAGATACAGACCAGATGCCTTACCTAAGACTCGCAAACAGCATCATACATACCGGGGAAAGCGCTCCATGCACGACGCTGCACGGGAACGGCACGGCCCGGGGAAGCCCTGTAAAGAAACAGAAACAAAAAGAGTTAGATAAGAAACAGATCAGATGCCTTACCTAAAACCCGCAAACAGCATCATACATACCGGGGAAAGCGCTCCATGCACGACGCTGCACGGGAACGGCACGGCCCAGGGAAGCCCTGTAAAGAAACATAAAAATAAACAGTTAGATAAGAAACAGATCAGATGCCTTACCTAAGACCCGCAAACAGCATCATACATACCGGGGAAAGCGCTCCATGCACGACGCTGCACGGGAACGGCACGGCCCGGGGAAGCCCTGTAAAGAAACACAAAAAAAAAGAGTTAGATAAGAAACAGACCAGATGCCTTACCTAAGACCCGCAAACAGCATCATACATACCGGGGAAAGCACTCCATGCACGACGCTGCACAGGAACGGCACGGCCAGGGGAAGCCCTGTAAAGAAACATAAAAAAAAAGAGTTAGATAAGAAACAGACCAGATGCCTTACCTAAGACCCGCAAACAGCATCATACATACCAGGGAAGCGCTCCATGCACGACGCTGCACGGGAACGGCACAGCCAGGAGAAGCCCTGTAAAGAAACAAAAAAAAAAGAGTTAGATAAGAAACAGACCAGATGCCTTACCTAAGACCCGCAAACAGCATCATACATACCGGGGAAAGCGCTCCATGCACGACGCTGCACGGGAACGGCACGGCCCGGGGAAGCCCTGTAAAGAAACATAAAAAAAACTGTTAGATAAGAAACAGACCAGATGCCTTACCTAAGACCCGCAAACAGAATCATACATACCGGGGAAAGCAGTCCATGCACGACTCTGCACGGGAACGGCACGGCCCGGGGAAGCCCTGTAAAGAAACATTAAAAAAAGAGTTAGATAAGATACAGACCAGATGCCTTACCTAAGACCTGCAAACAGCATCATACATACCGGGGAAAGCGCTCCATGCACGACGCTGCACGGGAACGGCATGGCTCGGGGAAGCCCTGTAAAGAAACAGAAACAAAAAGAGTTAGATAAGAAACAGACCAGATGCCTTACCTAAAACCCGCAAACAGCATCATACATACCGGGGAAAGCGCTCCATGCACGAATCTGCACGCGAACGGCACGGCCTGGGGAAGCCCTGTAAAGAAACATAAAAATAAAGAGTTAGATAAGAAACAGATCAGATGCCTTACCTAAGACCCGCAAACAGCATCATACATACCGGGGAAAGCGCTCCATGCACGACGCTGCACGGGAACGGCACGGCGCGGGGAAGCCCTGTAAAGAAACACAAAAAAAAAGAGTTAGATAAGAAACAGACCAGAGGCCTTACCTAAGACCCGCAAACAGCATCATACATACCGGGGAAAGCACTCCATGCACAATGCTGCACAGGAACGGCACGGCCAGGGGAAGCCCTGTAAAGAAACATTAAAAAAAAGAGTTAGATAAGAAACAGACCAGATGTCTTACCTAAGACCTGCAAACAGCAGCATACATACCAGGGAAGCGCTCCATGCACGACGCTGCACGGGAACGGCACAGCCAGGGGAAGCCCTGTAAAGAAACAAAAAAAAAAGAGTTAGATAAGAAACAGACCAGATGCCTTACCTAAGACCCGCAAACAGCATCATACATACCGGGGAAAGCAGTCCATGCACGACGCTGCACGGGAACGGCACGGCCCGGGGAAGCCCTCTAAAGAAACATTAAAAAAAAGAGTTAGATAAGAAACAGACCAGATGCCTTACCTAAGACCCGCAAACAGCATCATACATACCGGGGAAAGCACTCCATGCACGATGCTGCACGGGAACGGCACGGCCCGGGGAAGCCCTGTAAAGAAACAGAAACAAAAAGAGTTAGATAAGAAACAGACCAGATGCCTTACCTAAAACCCGCAAACAGCATCATACATACCGGGGAAAGCGCTCCATGCACGACGCTGCACAGGAACGGCACGGCCTGGGGAAGCCCTGTAAAGAAACATAAAAATAAAGAGTTAGATAAGAAACAGATCAGATGCCTTACCTAAGACCCGCAAACAGCATCATACATACCGGGGAAAGCGCTCCATGCACGACGCTGCACGGGAACGGCACGGCCCGGGGAAGCCCTGTAAAGAAACACAAAAAAAAAGAGTTAGATAAGAAACAGACCAGATGCCTTACCTAAGACCCGCAAACAGCATCATACATACCGGGGAAAGCACTCCATGCACGACGCTGCATAGGAATGGCACGGCCAGGGGAAGCCCTGTAAAGAAACACCAAAAAAAAGAGTTATATAAGAAACAGACCAGATGCCTTACCTAAGACCCGCAAACAGCATCATACATACCAGGGAAGCGCTCCATGCACGACGCTGCACGGGAACGGCACAGCCAGGGGAAGCCCTGTAAAGAAACAAAAAAAAAAGAGTTAGATAAGAAACAGGCCAGATGCCGTACCTAAGACCCGCAAACAGCATCATACATACCGGGGAAAGGGCTCCATGCACGACGCTGCATGGGAACGGCACGGCCCGGGGAAGCCTGTAAAGAAGCAGAAAAAAAAGAGTTAGATAAGAAACAGACCAGATGCCTTACCTAAGACCCGCAACAGCATCATACATACCGGGGGAAGCAGTCCATGCACGACGCTGCACGGGAACAGCACGGCCCGGGGAAACCCTGTAAAGAAACATTTAAAAAAAGAGTTAGATAAGAAACAGACCAGATGCCTTACCTAAGACCCACAAACAGCATCATACATACCGGGGAAAGCGCTCCATGCAAGACGCTGCACGGGAACGGCACGGCCCGGGAAAGCCCTGTAAAGAAACATTAAAAAAAAGAGTTAGATAAGAAACAGACCAGATGCCTTACCTAAGACCCGCAACAGCATCATACATACCGGGGGAAGCAGTCCATGCACGACGCTGCTCGGGAACAGCACGGCCCGGGGAAGCCCTGTAAAGAAACATTTTAAAAAAGAGTTAGATAAGAAACAGACCAGATGCCTTACCTAAGACCCGCAAACAGCATCATACATACCGGGGAAAGCAGTCCATGCACGACTCTGCACGGGAACGGCACGGACCTGGGAAGCCCTGCAAAGAAACATAAAAAAAAGAGTTAGATAAGATACCGACCAGATGCCTTACCTAAGACCCGCAAACAGCATCATACATACCGGGGAAAGCGCTCCATGCACGACGCTGCACGGGAACGGCATGGCCCGGGGAAGCCCTGTAAAGAAACACAAAAAAAAGAGTTAGATAAGAAACAGACCAGATGCCTTACCTAAGACCCGCACACAGCATCATACATACCGGGGAAAGCACTCCATGCACGACGCTGCACAGGAACGGCACGGCCAGGGGAAGCCCTGTAAAGAAACATTAAAAAAAAGAGTTAGATAAGAAACAGACCAGATGCCTTACCTAAGACCCGCAAACAGCATCATACATACCAGGGAAGCGCTCCATGCACGACGCTGCACGGGAACGGCACGGCCCGGGGAAGCCCTGTAAAGAAACATTAAAAAAAAGAGTTAGATAAGAAACAGACCAGATGCCTTACCTAAGACCCGCAAACAGCATCATACATACCGGGGAAAGCAGTCCATGCACGACGCTGCACGGGAATGGCACGGCCAGGGGAAGCCCTGTAAAGAAAGATTTTTAAAAAGTTAGATAAGAAACAGACCAGATGCCTTACCTAAGACCCGCAAACAGCATCATACATACCGGGGAAAGCACTCCATGCACGACGCTGCACAGGAATGGCACTGCCAGGGGAAGCCCTGTAAAGAAACATTAAAAAAAAGAGTTAGATAAGAAACAGACCAGATGCCTTACCTAAGACCCGCAACAGCATCATACATACCGGGGGAAGCAGTCCATGCACGACGCTGCTCGGGAACAGCACGGCCCGGGGAAGCCCTGTAAAGAAACGTTTTAAAAAAGAGTTAGATAAGAAACAGACCAGATGCCTTACCTAAGACCCGCAAACAGCATCATACATACCGGGGAAAGCAGTCCATGCACGACTCTGCACGGGAACGGCACGGACCGGGAAAGCCCTGCAAAGAAACATAAAAAAAAGAGTTAGATAAGATACCGACCAGATGCCTTACTTAAGACCCGCAAACAGCATCATACATACCGGGGAAAGCGCTCCATGCACGACGCTGCACGGGAACGGCATGGCCCGGGGAAGCCCTGTAAAGAAACACAAAAAAAAGAGTTAGATAAGAAACAGACCAGATGCCTTACCTAAGACCCGCACACAGCATCATACATACCGGGGAAAGCACTCCATGCACGACGCTGCACAGAAACGGCACGGCCAGGGGAAGCCCTGTAAAGAAACATAAAAAAAAAGAGTTAGATAAGAAACAGACCAGATGCCTTACCTAAGACCCGCAAACAGCATCATACATATCAGGGAAGCGCTCCATGCACGACGCTGCACGGGAACGGCACGGCCCGGGGAAGCCCTGTAAAGAAACATTAAAAAAAAGAGTTAGATAAGAAACAGACCAGATGCCTTACCTAAGACCCGCAAACAGCATCATACATACCGGGGAAAGCAGTCCATGCACGACGCTGCATGGGAATGGCACGGCCAGGGGAAGCCCTGTAAAGAAAGATTTTAAAAAAGTTAGATAAGAAACAGACCAGATGCCTTACCTAAGACCCGCAACAGCATCATACATACCGGGGGAAGCAGTCCATGCACGACGCTGCACGGGAACAGCACGGCCCGGGGAAACCCTGTAAAGAAACATTTTAAAAAAGAGTTAGATAAGAAACAGACCAGATGCCTTACCTAAGACCCGCAAACAGCATCATACATACCGGGGAAAGCGCTCCATGCACGACGCTGCACGGGAACGGCACGGCCCGGGGAAGCCCTGTAAAGAAACATAAAAAAAAGAGTTAGATAAGAAACAGACCAGATGCCTTACCTAAGACCCGCACACAGCATCATACATACCGGGGAAAGCACTCCATGCACGACGCTGCACAGGAACGGCACAGCCAGGAGAAGCCCTGTAAAGAAACAAAAAAAAAAGAGTTAGATAAGAAACAGACCAGATGCCTTACCGAAGACCCGCAAACAGCATCATACATACCGGGGAAAGCGCTCCATGCACGACGCTGCACGGGAACGGCACGGCCCGGGGAAGCCCTGTAAAGAAACATAAAAAAAACTGTTAGATAAGAAACAGACCAGATGCCTTACCTAAGACCCGCAAACAGAATCATACATACCGGGGAAAGCAGTCCATGCACGACTCTGCACGGGAACGGCACGGCCCGGGGAAGCCCTGTAAAGAAACATTAAAAAAAGAGTTAGATAAGATACAGACCAGATGCCTTACCTAAGACCTGCAAACAGCATCATACATACCGGGGAAAGCGCTCCATGCACGACGCTGCACGGGAACGGCATGGCTCGGGGAAGCCCTGTAAAGAAACAGAAACAAAAAGAGTTAGATAAGAAACAGACCAGATGCCTTACCTAAAACCCGCAAACAGCATCATACATACCGGGGAAAGCGCTCCATGCACGACGCTGCACGCGAACGGCACGGCCTGGGGAAGCCCTGTAAAGAAACATAAAAATAAAGAGTTAGATAAGAAACAGATCAGATGCCTTACCTAAGACCCTCAAACAGCATCATACATACCGGGGAAAGCGCTCCATGCACGACGCTGCACGGGAACGGCACGGCGCGGGGAAGCCCTGTAAAGAAACACAAAAAAAAAGAGTTAGATAAGAAACAGACCAGAGGCCTTACCTAAGACCCGCAAACAGCATCATACATACCGGGGAAAGCACTCCATGCACAATGCTGCACAGGAACGGCACGGCCAGGGGAAGCCCTGTAAAGAAACATTAAAAAAAAGAGTTAGATAAGAAACAGACCAGATGTCTTACCTAAGACCTGCAAACAGCAGCATACATACCAGGGAAGCGCTCCATGCACGACGCTGCACGGGAACGGCACAGCCAGGGGAAGCCCTGTAAAGAAACAAAAAAAAAAGAGTTAGATAAGAAACAGACCAGATGCCTTACCTAAGACCCGCAAACAGCATCATACATACCGGGGAAAGCAGTCCATGCACGACGCTGCACGGGAACGGCACGGCCCGGGGAAGCCCTCTAAAGAAACATTAAAAAAAAGAGTTAGATAAGAAACAGACCAGATGCCTTGCCTAAGACCCGCAAACAGCATCATACATACCGGGGAAAGCACTCCATGCACGATGCTGCACGGGAACGGCACGGCCCGGGGAAGCCCTGTAAAGAAACAGAAACAAAAAGAGTTAGATAAGAAACAGACCAGATGCCTTACCTAAAACCCGCAAACAGCATCATACATACCGGGGAAAGCGCTCCATGCACGACGCTGCACAGGAACGGCACGGCCTGGGGAAGCCCTGTAAAGAAACATAAAAATAAAGAGTTAGATAAGAAACAGATCAGATGCCTTACCTAAGACCCGCAAACAGCATCATACATACCGGGGAAAGCGCTCCATGCACGACGCTGCACGGGAACGGCACGGCCCGGGGAAGCCCTGTAAAGAAACACAAAAAAAAAGAGTTAGATAAGAAACAGACCAGATGCCTTACCTAAGACCCGCAAACAGCATCATACATACCGGGGAAAGCACTCCATGCACGACGCTGCATAGGAATGGCACGGCCAGGGGAAGCCCTGTAAAGAAACACCAAAAAAAAGAGTTATATAAGAAACAGACCAGATGCCTTACCTAAGACCCGCAAACAGCATCATACATACCAGGGAAGCGCTCCATGCACGACGCTGCACGGGAACGGCACAGCCAGGGGAAGCCCTGTAAAGAAACAAAAAAAAAAGAGTTAGATAAGAAACAGGCCAGATGCCGTACCTAAGACCCGCAAACAGCATCATACATACCGGGGAAAGGGCTCCATGCACGACGCTGCATGGGAACGGCACGGCCCGGGGAAGCCTGTAAAGAAGCAGAAAAAAAAGAGTTAGATAAGAAACAGACCAGATGCCTTACCTAAGACCCGCAACAGCATCATACATACCGGGGGAAGCAGTCCATGCACGACGCTGCACGGGAACAGCACGGCCCGGGGAAACCCTGTAAAGAAACATTTAAAAAAAGAGTTAGATAAGAAACAGACCAGATGCCTTACCTAAGACCCACAAACAGCATCATACATACCGGGGAAAGCGCTCCATGCAAGACGCTGCACGGGAACGGCACGGCCCGGGGAAGCCCTGTAAAGAAACATTAAAAAAAAGAGTTAGATAAGAAACAGACCAGATGCCTTACCTAAGACCCGCAACAGCATCATACATACCGGGGGAAGCAGTCCATGCACGACGCTGCTCGGGAACAGCACGGCCCGGGGAAGCCCTGTAAAGAAACATTTTAAAAAAGAGTTAGATAAGAAACAGACCAGATGCCTTACCTAAGACCCGCAAACAGCATCATACATACCGGGGAAAGCAGTCCATGCACGACTCTGCACGGGAACGGCACGGACCTGGGAAGCCCTGCAAAGAAACATAAAAAAAAGAGTTAGATAAGATACCGACCAGATGCCTTACCTAAGACCCGCAAACAGCATCATACATACCGGGGAAAGCGCTCCATGCACGACGCTGCACGGGAACGGCATGGCCCGGGGAAGCCCTGTAAAGAAACACAAAAAAAAGAGTTAGATAAGAAACAGACCAGATGCCTTACCTAAGACCCGCACACAGCATCATACATACCGGGGAAAGCACTCCATGCACGACGCTGCACAGGAACGGCACGGCCAGGGGAAGCCCTGTAAAGAAACATTAAAAAAAAGAGTTAGATAATAAACAGACCAGATGCCTTACCTAAGACCCGCAAACAGCATCATACATACCAGGGAAGCGCTCCATGCACGACGCTGCACGGGAACGGCACGGCCCGGGGAAGCCCTGTAAAGAAACATTAAAAAAAAGAGTTAGATAAGAAACAGACCAGATGCCTTACCTAAGACCCGCAAACAGCATCATACATACCGGGGAAAGCAGTCCATGCACGACGCTGCACGGGAATGGCACGGCCAGGGGAAGCCCTGTAAAGAAAGATTTTTAAAAAGTTAGATAAGAAACAGACCAGATGCCTTACCTAAGACCCGCAAACAGCATCATACATACCGGGGAAAGCACTCCATGCACGACGCTGCACAGGAATGGCACTGCCAGGGGAAGCCCTGTAAAGAAACATTAAAAAAAAGAGTTAGATAAGAAACAGACCAGATGCCTTACCTAAGACCCGCAACAGCATCATACATACCGGGGGAAGCAGTCCATGCACGACGCTGCTCGGGAACAGCACGGCCCGGGGAAGCCCTGTAAAGAAACGTTTTAAAAAAGAGTTAGATAAGAAACAGACCAGATGCCTTACCTAAGACCCGCAAACAGCATCATACATACCGGGGAAAGCAGTCCATGCACGACTCTGCACGGGAACGGCACGGACCGGGAAAGCCCTGCAAAGAAACATAAAAAAAAGAGTTAGATAAGATACCGACCAGATGCCTTACTTAAGACCCGCAAACAGCATCATACATACCGGGGAAAGCGCTCCATGCACGACGCTGCACGGGAACGGCATGGCCCGGGGAAGCCCTGTAAAGAAACACAAAAAAAAGAGTTAGATAAGAAACAGACCAGATGCCTTACCTAAGACCCGCACACAGCATCATACATACCGGGGAAAGCACTCCATGCACGACGCTGCACAGAAACGGCACGGCCAGGGGAAGCCCTGTAAAGAAACATAAAAAAAAAGAGTTAGATAAGAAACAGACCAGATGCCTTACCTAAGACCCGCAAACAGCATCATACATATCAGGGAAGCGCTCCATGCACGACGCTGCATGGGAATGGCACGGCCAGGGGAAGCCCTGTAAAGAAAGATTTTAAAAAAGTTAGATAAGAAACAGACCAGATGCCTTACCTAAGACCCGCAACAGCATCATACATACCGGGGGAAGCAGTCCATGCACGACGCTGCACGGGAACAGCACGGCCCGGGGAAACCCTGTAAAGAAACATTTTAAAAAAGAGTTAGATAAGAAACAGACCAGATGCCTTACCTAAGACCCGCAAACAGCATCATACATACCGGGGAAAGCGCTCCATGCACGACGCTGCACGGGAACGGCACGGCCCGGGGAAGCCCTGTAAAGAAACATAAAAAAAAGAGTTAGATAAGAAACAGACCAGATGCCTTACCTAAGACCCGCACACAGCATCATACATACCGGGGAAAGCACTCCATGCACGACGCTGCACAGGAACGGCACGGCCAGGGGAAGCCCTGTAAAGAAACATTAAAAAAAAGAGTTAGATAAGAAACAGACCAGATGCCTTACCTAAGACCCGCAAACAGCATCATACATACCAGGGAAGCGCTCCATGCACGACGCTGCACGGGAACGGCACGGCCCGGGGAAGCCCTGTAAAGAAACATTAAAAAAAAGAGTTAGATAAGAAACAGACCAGATGCCTTACCTAAGACCCGCAAACAGCATCATACATACCGGGGAAAGCAGTCCATGCACGACGCTGCACGGGAATGGCACGGCCAGGGGAAGCCCTGTAAAGAAAGATTTTTAAAAAGTTAGATAAGAAACAGACCAGATGCCTTACCTAAGACCCGCAAACAGCATCATACATACCGGGGAAAGCACTCCATGCACGACGCTGCACAGGAATGGCACTGCCAGGGGAAGCCCTGTAAAGAAACATTAAAAAAAAGAGTTAGATAAGAAACAGACCAGATGCCTTACCTAAGACCCGCAACAGCATCATACATACCGGGGGAAGCAGTCCATGCACGACGCTGCTCGGGAACAGCACGGCCCGGGGAAGCCCTGTAAAGAAACATTTTAAAAAAGAGTTAGATAAGAAACAGACCAGATGCCTTACCTAAGACCCGCAAACAGCATCATACATACCGGGGAAAGCAGTCCATGCACGACTCTGCACGGGAACGGCACGGACCGGGGAAGCCCTGCAAAGAAACATAAAAAAAAGAGTTAGATAAGATACCGACCAGATGCCTTACTTAAGACCCGCAAACAGCATCATACATACCGGGGAAAGCGCTCCATGCACGACGCTGCACGGGAACGGCATGGCCCGGGGAAGCCCTGTAAAGAAACACAAAAAAAAGAGTTAGATAAGAAACAGACCAGATGCCTTACCTAAGACCCGCACACAGCATCATACATACCGGGGAAAGCACTCCATGCACGACGCTGCACAGAAACGGCACGGCCTGGGGAAGCCCTGTAAAGAAACATAAAAAAAAAGAGTTAGATAAGAAACAGACCAGATGCCTTACCTAAGACCCGCAAACAGCATCATACATATCAGGGAAGCGCTCCATGCACGACGCTGCACGGGAACGGCACGGCCCGGGGAAGCCCTGTAAAGAAACATTAAAAAAAAGAGTTAGATAAGAAACAGACCAGATGCCTTACCTAAGACCCGCAAACAGCATCATACATACCGGGGAAAGCAGTCCATGCACGACGCTGCATGGGAATGGCACGGCCAGGGGAAGCCCTGTAAAGAAAGATTTTAAAAAAGTTAGATAAGAAACAGACCAGATGCCTTACCTAAGACCCGCAACAGCATCATACATACCGGGGGAAGCAGTCCATGCACGACGCTGCACGGGAACAGCACGGCCCGGGGAAACCCTGTAAAGAAACATTTTAAAAAAGAGTTAGATAAGAAACAGACCAGATGCCTTACCTAAGACCCGCAAACAGCATCATACATACCGGGGAAAGCGCTCCATGCACGACGCTGCACGGGAACGGCACGGCCCGGGGAAGCCCTGTAAAGAAACATAAAAAAAAGAGTTAGATAAGAAACAGACCAGATGCCTTACCTAAGACCCGGAAACAGCATCATACATACCAGGGAAAGCAGTCCATGCACGACTATGCACGGGAACGGCACGGCCCGGGGAAGCCCTGTAAAGAAACATTAAAAAAAAGAGTTAGATAAGATACAGACCAGATGCCTTACCTAAGACCCGCAAACAGCATCATACATACCGGGGAAAACGCTCCATGCATGACGCTGCACGGGAACGGCACGGCCCGGGGAACCCCTGTAAAGAAACAGAAACAAAAAGAGTTAGATAAGAAACAGACCAGATGCCTTACCTAAGACCCACAAACAGCATCATACATATCAGGGAAGCGCTCCATGCACGACGCTGCACGGGAACGGCACGGCCCGGGGAAGCCCTGTAAAGAAACATTAAAAAAAAGAGTTAGATAAGAAACAGACCAGATGCCTTACCTAAGACCCGCAAACAGCATCATACATACCGGGGAAAGCAGTCCATGCACGACGCTGCATGGGAATGGCACGGCCAGGGGAAGCCCTGTAAAGAAAGATTTTAAAAAAGTTAGATAAGAAACAGACCAGATGCCTTACCTAAGACCCGCAACAGCATCATACATACCGGGGGAAGCAGTCCATGCACGACGCTGCACGGGAACAGCACGGCCCGGGGAAACCCTGTAAAGAAACATTTTAAAAAAGAGTTAGATAAGAAACAGACCAGATGCCTTACCTAAGACCCGCAAACAGCATCATACATACCGGGGAAAGCGCTCCATGCACGACGCTGCACGGGAACGGCACGGCCCGGGGAAGCCCTGTAAAGAAACATAAAAAAAAGAGTTAGATAAGAAACAGACCAGATGCCTTACCTAAGACCCGGAAACAGCATCATACATACCAGGGAAAGCAGTCCATGCACGACTATGCACGGGAACGGCACGGCCCGGGGAAGCCCTGTAAAGAAACATTAAAAAAAAGAGTTAGATAAGATACAGACCAGATGCCTTACCTAAGACCCGCAAACAGCATCATACATACCGGGGAAAACGCTCCATGCATGACGCTGCACGGGAACGGCACGGCCCGGGGAACCCCTGTAAAGAAACAGAAACAAAAAGAGTTAGATAAGAAACAGACCAGATGCCTTACCTAAAACCCGCAAACAGCATCATACATACCGGGGAAAGCGCTCCATGCACGACGCTGCATGGGAACGGCACGGCCTGGGGAAGCCCTGTAAAGAAACATAAAAATAAAGAGTTAGATAAGAAACAGATCAGATGCCTTACCTAAGACCCGCAAACAGCATCATACATACCGGGGAAAGCGCTCCATGCACGACGCTGCACGGGAACGGCACGGCCCGGGGAAGCCCTGTAAAGAAACACAAAAAAAAGAGTTAGATAAGAAACAGACCAGATGCCTTACCTAAGACCCGCAAACAGCATCATACATACCGGGGAAAGCACTCCATGCACGACGCTGCACAGGAACGGCACGGCCAGGGGAAGCCCTGTAAAGAAACAAAAAAAAAAGAGTTAGATAAGAAACAGACCAGATGCCTTACCTAAGACAAGCAAACAGCATCATACATACCGGGGAAAGCACTCCATGCACGACGCTGCAAGGGAACGGCACAGCCAGGGGAAGCCCTGTAAAGAAACAAAAAAAAAAGAGTTAGATAAGAAACAGGCCAGATGCCGTACCTAAGACCCGCAAACAGCATCATACATACCGGGGAAAGCGCTCCATGCACGACGCTGCACGGGAACGGCGCGGCCCGGGGAAGCCTGTAAAGAAGCAGAAAAAAAAGAGTTAGATAAGAAACAGACCAGATGCCTTACCTAAGACCCGCAACAGCATCATACATACCGGGGGAAGCAGTCCATGCACGACGCTGCACGGGAACAGCACGGCCCGGGGAAAC
The DNA here is from genome assembly GCF_964204655.1 of Triturus cristatus. Taxonomy (NCBI): domain Eukaryota; kingdom Metazoa; phylum Chordata; class Amphibia; order Caudata; family Salamandridae; genus Triturus; species Triturus cristatus. The sequence goes on from NC_140579.1 coordinate 1,095,693,025, forward strand.
CCTGTAAAGAAACATTTAAAAAAAGAGTCAGATAAGAAACAGACCAGATGCCTTACCTAAGACCCACACACAGCATCATACATACCGGGGAAAGCGCTCCATGCAAGACGCTGCACGGGAACGGCACGGCCCGGGGAAGCCCTGTAAAGAAACATTAAAAAAAAGAGTTAGATAAGAAACAGACCAGATGCCTTACCTAAGACCCGCAAACAGCATCATACATACCGGGCAAAGCAGTCCATGCACGACTCTGCACGGAAACGGCACGGCCCGGGGAAGCCCTGTAAAGAAACATTAAAAAAAAGAGTTAGATAAGATACAGACCAGATGCCTTACCTAAGACTCGCAAACAGCATCATACATACCGGGGAAAGCGCTCCATGCACGACGCTGCACGGGAACGGCACGGCCCGGGGAAGCCCTGTAAAGAAACAGAAACAAAAAGAGTTAGATAAGAAACAGATCAGATGCCTTACCTAAAACCCGCAAACAGCATCATACATACCGGGGAAAGCGCTCCATGCACGACGCTGCACGGGAACGGCACGGCCCAGGGAAGCCCTGTAAAGAAACATAAAAATAAACAGTTAGATAAGAAACAGATCAGATGCCTTACCTAAGACCCGCAAACAGCATCATACATACCGGGGAAAGCGCTCCATGCACGACGCTGCACGGGAACGGCACGGCCCGGGGAAGCCCTGTAAAGAAACACAAAAAAAAAGAGTTAGATAAGAAACAGACCAGATGCCTTACCTAAGACCCGCAAACAGCATCATACATACCGGGGAAAGCACTCCATGCACGACGCTGCACAGGAACGGCACGGCCAGGGGAAGCCCTGTAAAGAAACATAAAAAAAAAGAGTTAGATAAGAAACAGACCAGATGCCTTACCTAAGACCCGCAAACAGCATCATACATACCAGGGAAGCGCTCCATGCACGACGCTGCACGGGAACGGCACAGCCAGGAGAAGCCCTGTAAAGAAACAAAAAAAAAAGAGTTAGATAAGAAACAGACCAGATGCCTTACCTAAGACCCGCAAACAGCATCATACATACCGGGGAAAGCGCTCCATGCACGACGCTGCACGGGAACGGCACGGCCCGGGGAAGCCCTGTAAAGAAACATAAAAAAAACTGTTAGATAAGAAACAGACCAGATGCCTTACCTAAGACCCGCAAACAGAATCATACATACCGGGGAAAGCAGTCCATGCACGACTCTGCACGGGAACGGCACGGCCCGGGGAAGCCCTGTAAAGAAACATTAAAAAAAGAGTTAGATAAGATACAGACCAGATGCCTTACCTAAGACCTGCAAACAGCATCATACATACCGGGGAAAGCGCTCCATGCACGACGCTGCACGGGAACGGCATGGCTCGGGGAAGCCCTGTAAAGAAACAGAAACAAAAAGAGTTAGATAAGAAACAGACCAGATGCCTTACCTAAAACCCGCAAACAGCATCATACATACCGGGGAAAGCGCTCCATGCACGACGCTGCACGCGAACGGCACGGCCTAGGGAAGCCCTGTAAAGAAACATAAAAATAAAGAGTTAGATAAGAAACAGATCAGATGCCTTACCTAAGACCCGCAAACAGCATCATACATACCGGGGAAAGCGCTCCATGCACGACGCTGCACGGGAACGGCACGGCGCGGGGAAGCCCTGTAAAGAAACACAAAAAAAAAGAGTTAGATAAGAAACAGACCAGAGGCCTTACCTAAGACCCGCAAACAGCATCATACATACCGGGGAAAGCACTCCATGCACAATGCTGCACAGGAACGGCACGGCCAGGGGAAGCCCTGTAAAGAAACATTAAAAAAAAGAGTTAGATAAGAAACAGACCAGATGTCTTACCTAAGACCTGCAAACAGCAGCATACATACCAGGGAAGCGCTCCATGCACGACGCTGCACGGGAACGGCACAGCCAGGGGAAGCCCTGTAAAGAAACAAAAAAAAAAGAGTTAGATAAGAAACAGACCAGATGCCTTACCTAAGACCCGCAAACAGCATCATACATACCGGGGAAAGCAGTCCATGCACGACGCTGCACGGGAACGGCACGGCCCGGGGAAGCCCTGTAAAGAAACATTAAAAAAAAGAGTTAGATAAGAAACAGACCAGATGCCTTACCTAAGACCCGCAAACAGCATCATACATACCGGGGAAAGCGCTCCATGCACGACGCTGCACGGGAACGGCACGGCCCGGGGAAGCCCTGTAAAGAAACACAAAAAAAAAGAGTTAGATAAGAAACAGACCAGATGCCTTACCTAAGACCCGCAAACAGCATCATACATACCGGGGAAAGCACTCCATGCACGACGCTGCATAGGAATGGCACGGCCAGGGGAAGCCCTGTAAAGAAACACCAAAAAAAAGAGTTATATAAGAAACAGACCAGATGCCTTACCTAAGACCCGCAAACAGCATCATACATACCAGGGAAGCGCTCCATGCACGACGCTGCACGGGAACGGCACAGCCAGGGGAAGCCCTGTAAAGAAACAAAAAAAAAAGAGTTAGATAAGAAACAGGCCAGATGCCGTACCTAAGACCCGCAAACAGCATCATACATACCGGGGAAAGGGCTCCATGCACGACGCTGCATGGGAACGGCACGGCCCGGGGAAGCCTGTAAAGAAGCAGAAAAAAAAGAGTTAGATAAGAAACAGACCAGATGCCTTACCTAAGACCCGCAACAGCATCATACATACCGGGGGAAGCAGTCCATGCACGACGCTGCACGGGAACAGCACGGCCCGGGGAAACCCTGTAAAGAAACATTTAAAAAAAGAGTTAGATAAGAAACAGACCAGATGCCTTACCTAAGACCCACAAACAGCATCATACATACCGGGGAAAGCGCTCCATGCAAGACGCTGCACGGGAACGGCACGGCCCGGGGAAGCCCTGTAAAGAAACATTAAAAAAAAGAGTTAGATAAGAAACAGACCAGATGCCTTACCTAAGACCCGCAAACAGCATCATACATACCGGGGAAAGCAGTCCATGCATGACTCTGCACGGAAACGGCACGGCCCAGGGAAGCCCTGTAAAGAAACATTAAAAAAAAGAGTTAGATAAGATACAGACCAGATGCCTTACCTAAGACCCGCAAACAGCATCATACATACCGGGGAAAGCGCTCCATGCATGACGCTGCACGGGAACGGCACGGCCCGGGGAAGCCCTGTAAAGAAACAGAAACAAAAAGAGTTAGATAAGAAACAGACCAGATGCCTTACCTAAAACCCGCAAACAGCATCATACATACCGGGGAAAGCGCTCCATGCACGACGCTGCACGGGAACGGCACGGCCCGGGGAAGCCCTGTAAAGAAACATAAAAATAAACAGTTAGATAAGAAACAGATCAGATGCCTTACCTAAGACCCGCAAACAGCATCATACATACCGGGGAAAGCGCTCCATGCACGACGCTGCACGGGAACGGCACGGCCCGGGGAAGCCCTGTAAAGAAACACAAAAAAAAAGAGTTAGATAAGAAACAGACCAGATGCCTTACCTAAGACCCGCAAACAGCATCATACATACCGGGGAAAGCACTCCATGCACGACGCTGCACAGGAACGGCACGGCCAGGGGAAGCCCTGTAAAGAAACATAAAAAAAAAGAGTTAGATGAAAACAGACCAGATGCCTTACCTAAGACCCGCAAACAGCATCATACATACCAGGGAAGCGCTCCATGCACGACGCTGCACGGGAACGGCACAGCCAGGGGAAGCCCTGTAAAGAAACAAAAAAAAAAGAGTTAGATAAGAAACAGACCGGATGCCTTACCTAAGACCCGCAAACAGCATCATACATACCGGGGAAAGCGCTCCATGCACGACGCTGCACGGGAACGGCACGGCCTGGGGAAGCCCTGTAAAGAAACATAAAAAAAACAGTTAGATAAGAAACAGACCAGATGCCTTACCTAAGACCCGCAAACAGAATCATACATACCGGGGAAAGCAGTCCATGCACGAATCTGCACGGGAACGGCACGGCCCGGGGAAGCCCTGTAAAGAAACATTAAAAAAAGAGTTAGATAAGATACAGACCAGATGCCTTACCTAAGACCTGCAAACAGCATCATACATACCGGGGAAAGCGCTCCATGCACGACGCTGCAAGGGAACGGCATGGCCCGGGGAAGCCCTGTAAAGAAACAGAAACAAAAAGAGTTAGATAAGAAACAGACCAGATGCCTTACCTAAAACCCGCAAACAGCATCATACATACCGGGGAAAGCGCTCCATGCACGACACTGCACGCGAACGGCACGGCCTGGGGAAGCCCTGTAAAGAAACATAAAAATAAAGAGTTAGATAAGAAACAGATCAGATGCCTTACCTAAGACCCGCAAACAGCATCATACATACCGGGGAAAGCGCTCCATGCACGACGCTGCACGGGAATGGCACGGCGCGGGGAAGCCCTGTAAAGAAACACAAAAAAAAAGAGTTAGATAAGAAACAGACCAGAGGCCTTACCTAAGACCCGCAAACAGCATCATACATACTGGGGAAAGCACTCCATGCACGATGCTGCACAGGAACGGCACGGCCAGGGGAAGCCCTGTAAAGAAACAAAAAAAAAGAGTTAGATAAGAAACAGACCAGATGCCTTACCTAAGACCCGCAAACAGCATCATACATACCGGGGAAAGCGCTCCATGCACGACGCTGCACGGGAACGGAACGGCCCGGGAAAGCCCTGTAAAGAAACATTAAAAAAAAGAGTTAGATAAGAAACAGACCAGATGCCTTACCTAAGACCCGCAAACAGCATCATACATACCGGGGAAAGCAGTCCATGCACGACGCTGCACGGGAACGGCACGGCCCGGGGAAGCCCTGTAAAGAAACATTAAAAAAAAGAGTTAGATAAGAAACAGACCAGATGCCTTACCTAAGACCCGCAACAGCATCATACATACCGGGGGAAGCAGTCCACGCACGACGCTGCACGGGAACGGCACGGCCAGTGGAAGCCCTGTAAAGAAACATTTAAAAAAAGAGTTAGATAAGAAACAGACCAGATGCCTTACCTAAGACCCGCAAACAGCATCATACATACCGGGGAAAGCAGTCCATGCACGACGCTGCACGGGAACGGCACGGCCCGAAAAGCCCTGTAAAGAAACATTAAAAAAAAGAGTTAGATAAGAAACAGACCAGATGCCTTACCTAAGACCCGCAAACAGCATCATACATACCGGGGAAAGCAGTTCATGCACGACGCTGCACGGGAACGGCACAGCCCGGGGATTCCCTGTAAAGAAACATAAAAAAAAATAGTTAGATAAGAAACAGACCAGATGCCTTACCTAAGACCCGCAAACAGCATCATACATACCAGGGAAGCGCTCCATGCACGACGCTGCACGGGAACGGCACAGCCAGAGGAAGCCCTGTAAAGAAACAAAAAAAAAAAGAGTTAGATAAGAAACAGACCAAATGCCTTACCTAAGACCCGCAAACAGCATCATACATACCGGGGAAAGCGCTCCATGCACGACGCTGCACGGGAACGGCACGGCCCGGGGAAGCCTGTAAAGAAGCAGAAAAAAAAGAGTTAGATAAGAAACAGACCAGATGCCTTACCTTAGACCCGCAAACAGCATCATACATACCGGGGAAAGCACTCCATGCACGACGCTGCACGGGAACCGCCCGGCCCGTGGAAGCCCTGTAAAGAAAGATTAAAAAAAAGAGTTAGATAAGAAACAGACCAGATGCCTTACCTAAGACCCGCAAACAGCATCATACATACCGGGGAAAGCAGTCCATGCACGACGCTGCACGGGAACGGCACGGCCCGGGGAAGCCCTGTAAAGAAACATTTAAAAAAAGAGTTAGATAAGAAACAGACCAGATGCCTTACCTAAGACCCGCAAACAGCATCATACATACCGGGGAAAGCAGTCCATGCACGACGCTGCACGGGAACGGCACAGCCCGGAGATTCCCTGTAAAGAAACATAAAAAAAAAGAGTTAGATAAGAAACAGACCAGATGCCTTACCTAAGACCCGCAAACAGCATCATACATACCGGGGAAAGCGCTCCATGCACGACGCTGCACGGGAACGGCACGGCCCGGGGAAGCCCTGTAAAGAAACACAAAAATAAAGAGTTAGATAAGAAACAGACCAGATGCCTTACCTAAGACCCGCAAACAGCATCATACATACCGGGGAAAGCGCTCCATGCACGACACTGCACGGGAACGGCACGGCCCGGGGAAGCCCTGTAAAGAAACACAAAAAAAAAGAGTTAGATAAGAAACAGACCAGATGCCTTACCTAAGACCCGCAAACAGCATCATACATACCGGGGAAAGCACTCCATGCACGACGCTGCACGGGAATGGCACTGCCAGAGGAAGCCCTGTAAAGAAACATTAAAAAAAAGAGTTAGATAAGAAACAGACCAGATGCCTTACCTAAGACCCGCAACAGCATCATACATACCGGGGGAAGCAGTCCATGCACGACGCTGCTCGGGAACAGCACGGCCCGGGGAAGCCCTGTAAAGAAACATTTAAAAAAAGAGTTAGATAAGAAACAGACCAGATGCCTTACCTAAGACCCGCAAACAGCATCATACATACCGGGGAAAGCAGTCCATGCACGACTCTGCACGGGAACGGCACGGACCGGGGAAGCCCTGCAAAGAAACATAAAAAAAAGAGTTAGATAAGATACCGACCAGATGCCTTACCTAAGACCCGCAAACAGCATCATACATACCCGGGAAAGCGCTCCATGCACGACGCTGCACGGGAACGGCATGGCCCGGGGAAGCCCTGTAAAGAAACACAAAAAAAAGAGTTAGATAAGAAACAGACCAGATGCCTTACCTAAGACCCGCACACAGCATCATACATACCGGGGAAAGCACTCCATGCACGACGCTGCACAGGAACGGCACGGCCAGGGGAAGCCCTGTAAAGAAACATTAAAAAAAAGAGTTAGATACGAAACAGACCAGATGCCTTACCTAAGACCCGCAAACAGCATCATACATACCAGGGAAGCGCTCCATGCACGACGCTGCACGGGAACGGCACGGCCCGGGGAAGCCCTGTAAAGAAACATTAAAAAAAAGAGTTAGATAAGAAACAGACCAGATGCCTTACCTAAGACCCGCAAACAGCATCATACATACCGGGGAAAGCAGTCCATGCACGACGCTGCACGGGAATGGCACGGCCAGGGGAAGCCCTGTAAAGAAAGATTTTAAAAAAGTTAGATAAGAAACAGACCAGATGCCTTACCTAAGACCCGCAAACAGCATCATACATACCGGGGAAAGCAGTCCATGCACGACGCTGCACGGGAATGGCACGGCCAGGGGAAGCCCTGTAAAGAAACATAAAAAAAAGAGTTAGATAAGAAACAGACCAGATGCCTTACCTAAGACCCGCAACAGCATCATACATACCGGGGGAAGCAGTCCATGCACGACGCTGCTCGGGAACAGCACGGCCCGGGGAAGCCCTGTAAAGAAACATTTTAAAAAAGAGTTAGATAAGAAACAGACCAGATGCCTTACCTAAGACCCGCAAACAGCATCATACATACCGGGGAAAGCAGTCCATGCACGACTCTGCACGGGAACGGCACGGACCGGGGAAGCCCTGCAAAGAAACATAAAAAAAAGAGTTAGATAAGATACCGACCAGATGCCTTACCTAAGACCCGCAAACAGCATCATACATACCGGGGAAAGCGCTCCATGCACGACGCTGCACGGGAACGGCATGGCCCGGGGAAGCCCTGTAAAGAAACACAAAAAAAAGAGTTAGATAAGAAACAGACCAGATGCCTTACCTAAGACCCGCACACAGCATCATACATACCGGGGAAAGCACTCCATGCACGACGCTGCACAGGAACGGCACGGCCAGGGGAAGCCCTGTAAAGAAACATAAAAAAAAAGAGTTAGATAAGAAACAGACCAGATGCCTTACCTAAGACCCGCAAACAGCATCATACATACCAGGGAAGCGCTCCATGCACCACGCTGCACGGGAATGGCACGGCCAGGGGAAGCCCTGTAAAGAAAGATTTTAAAAAAGTTAGATAAGAAACAGACCAGATGCCTTACCTAAGACCCGCAACAGTATCATACATACCGGGGGAAGCAGTCCATGCACGACGCTGCACGGGAACAGCACGGCCCGGGGAAACCCTGTAAAGAAACATTTAAAAAAAGAGTTAGATAAGAAACAGACCAGATGCCTTACCTAAGACCCGCAAACAGCATCATACATACCGGGGAAAGCGCTCCATGCACGACGCTGCACGGGAACGGCACGGCCCGGGGAAGCCTTGTAAAGAAACATAAAAAAAAGAGTTAGATAAGAAACAGACCAGATGCCTTACCTAAGACCCGCAAACAGCATCATACATACCGGGGAAAACGCTCCATGCATGACGCTGCACGGGAACGGCACGGCCCGGGGAACCCCTGTAAAGAAACAGAAACAAAAAGAGTTAGATAAGAAACAGACCAGATGCCTTACCTAAAACCCGCAAACAGCATCATACATACCCAGGAAAGCGCTCCATGCACAACGCTGCACGGGAACGGCACGGCCTGGGGAAGCCCTGTAAAGAAACATAAAAATAAAGAGTTAGATAAGAAACAGATCAGATGCCTTACCTAAGACCCGCAAACAGCATCATACATACCGGGGAAAGCGCTCCATGCACGACGCTGCACGGGAACGGCACGGCCCGGGGAAGCCCTGTAAAGAAACACAAAAAAAAAGAGTTAGATAAGAAACAGACCAGATGCCTTACCTAAGACCCGCAAACAGCATCATACATACCGGGGAAAGCACTCCATGCACGACGCTGCACAGGAACGGCACGGCCAGGGGAAGCCCTGTAAAGAAACATAAAAAAAAAGAGTTAGATAAGAAACAGACCAGATGCCTTACCTAAGACCCGCAAACAGCATCATACATACCAGGGAAGCGCTCCATGCACGACGCTGCACGGGAACGGCACAGCCAGGGGAAGCCCTGTAAAGAAACAAAAAAAAAAGAGTTAGATAAGAAACAGACCAGATGCCTTACCTAAGACAAGCAAACAGCATCATACATACCGGGGAAAGCACTCCATGCACGACGCTGCAAGGGAACGGCACAGCCAGGGGAAGCCCTGTAAAGAAACAAAAAAAAAAGAGTTAGATAAGAAACAGGCCAGATGCCGTACCTAAGACCCGCAAACAGCATCATACATACCGGGGAAAGCGCTCCATGCACGACGCTGCACGGGAACGGCGCGGCCCGGGGAAGCCTGTAAAGAAGCAGAAAAAAAAGAGTTAGATAAGAAACAGACCAGATGCCTTACCTAAGACCCGCAACAGCATCATACATACCGGGGGAAGCAGTCCATGCACGACGCTGCACGGGAACAGCACGGCCCGGGGAAACCCTGTAAAGAAACATTTAAAAAAAGAGTCAGATAAGAAACAGACCAGATGCCTTACCTAAGACCCACAAACAGCATCATACATACCGGGGAAAGCGCTCCATGCAAGACGCTGCACGGGAACGGCATGGCCCGGGGAAGCCCTGTAAAGAAACATTAAAAAAAAGAGTTAGATAAGAAACAGACCAGATGCCTTACCTAAGACCCGCAAACAGCATCATACATACCGGGGAAAGCAGTCCATGCACGACTCTGCACGGAAACGGCACGGCCCGGGGAAGCCCTGTAAAGAAACATTAAAAAAAAGAGTTAGATAAGATACAGACCAGATGCCTTACCTAAGACTCGCAAACAGCATCATACATACCGGGGAAAGCGCTCCATGCACGACGCTGCACGGGAACGGCACGGCCCGGGGAAGCCCTGTAAAGAAACAGAAACAAAAAGAGTTAGATAAGAAACAGACCAGATGCCTTACCTAAAACCCGCAAACAGCATCATACATACCCGGGAAAGCGCTCCATGCACGACGCTGCACGGGAACGGCACGGCCTGGGGAAGCCCTGTAAAGAAACATAAAAATAAAGAGTTAGATAAGAAACAGATCAGATGCCTTACCTAAGACCCGCAAACAGCATCATACATACCGGGGAAAGCGCTCCATGCACGACGCTGCACGGGAACGGCACGGCCCGGGGAAGCCCTGTAAAGAAACACAAAAAAAAAGAGTTAGATAAGAAACAGACCAGATGCCTTACCTAAGACCCGCAAACAGCATCATACATACCGGGGAAAGCACTCCATGCACGACGCTGCACAGGAACGGCACGGCCAGGGGAAGCCCTGTAAAGAAACATAAAAAAAAAGAGTTAGATAAGAAACAGACCAGATGCCTTACCTAAGACCCGCAAACAGCATCATACATACCAGGGAAGCGCTCCATGCACGACGCTGCACGGGAACGGCACAGCCAGGGGAAGCCCTGTAAAGAAACAAAAAAAAAAGAGTTAGATAAGAAACAGACCAGATGCCTTACCTAAGACAAGCAAACAGCATCACACATACCGGGGAAAGCACTCCATGCACGACGCTGCAAGGGAACGGCACAGCCAGGGGAAGCCCTGTAAAGAAACAAAAAAAAAAGAGTTAGATAAGAAACAGGCCAGATGCCGTACCTAAGACCCGCAAACAGCATCATACATACCGGGGAAAGCGCTCCATGCACGACGCTGCACGGGAACGGCGCGGCCCGGGGAAGCCTGTAAAGAAGCAGAAAAAAAAGAGTTAGATAAGAAACAGACCAGATGCCTTACCTAAGACCCGCAACAGCATCATACATACCGGGGGAAGCAGTCCATGCACGACGCTGCACGGGAACAGCACGGCCCGGGGAAACCCTGTAAAGAAACATTTAAAAAAAGAGTCAGATAAGAAACAGACCAGATGCCTTACCTAAGACCCACAAACAGCATCATACATACCGGGGAAAGCGCTCCATGCAAGACGCTGCACGGGAACGGCATGGCCCGGGGAAGCCCTGTAAAGAAACATTAAAAAAAAGAGTTAGATAAGAAACAGACCAGATGCCTTACCTAAGACCCGCAAACAGCATCATACATACCGGGGAAAGCAGTCCATGCACGACTCTGCACGGAAACGGCACGGCCCGGGGAAGCCCTGTAAAGAAACATTAAAAAAAAGAGTTAGATAAGATACAGACCAGATGCCTTACCTAAGACTCGCAAACAGCATCATACATACCGGGGAAAGCGCTCCATGCACGACGCTGCACGGGAACGGCACGGCCCGGGGAAGCCCTGTAAAGAAACAGAAACAAAAAGAGTTAGATAAGAAACAGACCAGATGCCTTACCTAAAACCCGCAAACAGCATCATACATACCGGGGAAAGCGCTCCATGCACGACGCTGCACGGGAACGGCACGGCCCAGGGAAGCCCTGTAAAGAAACATAAAAATAAACAGTTAGATAAGAAACAGACCAGATGCCTTACCTAAGACCCGCAAACAGCATCATACATACCGGGGAAAGCAGTTCATGCACGACGCTGCACGGGAACGGCACAGCCCGGGGATTCCCTGTAAAGAAACATAAAAAAAAATAGTTAGATAAGAAACAGACCAGATGCCTTACCTAAGACCCGCAAACAGCATCATACATACCGGGGAAAGCGCTCCATGCACGACGCTGCACGGGAACGGCACGGCCCGGGGAAGCCTGTAAAGAAGCAGAAAAAAAAGAGTTAGATAAGAAACAGACCAGATGCCTTACCTAAGACCCGCAAACAGCATCATACATACCGGGGAAAGCACTCCATGCACGACGCTGCACGGGAACCGCCCGGCCCGTGGAAGCCCTGTAAAGAAAGATTAAAAAAAAGAGTTAGATAAGAAACAGACCAGATGCCTTACCTAAGACCCGCAAACAGCATCATACATACCGGGGAAAGCAGTCCATGCACGACGCTGCACGGGAACGGCACGGCCCGGGGAAGCCCTGTAAAGAAACATTTAAAAAAAGAGTTAGATAAGAAACAGACCAGATGCCTTACCTAAGACCCGCAAACAGCATCATACATACCGGGGAAAGCAGTCCATGCACGACGCTGCACGGGAACGGCACAGCCCGGAGATTCCCTGTAAAGAAACATAAAAAAAAAGAGTTAGATAAGAAACAGACCAGATGCCTTACCTAAGACCCGCAAACAGCATCATACATACCGGGGAAAGCAGTCCATGCACGACGCTGCACGGGAACGGCACAGCCCGGAGATTCCCTGTAAAGAAACATAAAAAAAAGAGTTAGATAAGAAACAGACCAGATGCCTTACCTAAGACCCGCAAACAGCATCATACATACCGGGGAAAGCGCTCCATGCACGACGCTGCACGGGAACGGCACGGCCCGGGGAAGCCCTGTAAAGAAACACAAAAATAAAGAGTTAGATAAGAAACAGACCAGATGCCTTACCTAAGACCCGCAAACAGCATCATACATACCGGGGAAAGCGCTCCATGCACGACACTGCACGGGAACGGCACGGCCCGGGGAAGCCCTGTAAAGAAACACAAAAAAAAAGAGTTAGATAAGAAACAGACCAGATGCCTTACCTAAGACCCGCAAACAGCATCATACATACCGGGGAAAGCACTCCATGCACGACGCTGCACGGGAATGGCACTGCCAGAGGAAGCCCTGTAAAGAAACATTAAAAAAAAGAGTTAGATAAGAAAAAGACCAAATGCCTTACCTAAGACCCGCAACAGCATCATACATACCGGGGGAAGCAGTCCATGCACGACGCTGCTCGGGAACAGCACGGCCCGGGGAAGCCCTGTAAAGAAACATTTTAAAAAAGAGTTAGATAAGAAACACACCAGATGCCTTACCTAAGACCCGCAAACAGCATCATACATACCGGGGAAAGCAGTCCATGCACGACTCTGCACGGGAACGGCACGGACCGGGGAAGCCCTGCAAAGAAACATAAAAAAAAGAGTTAGATAAGATACCGACCAGATGCCTTACCTAAGACCCGCAAACAGCATCATACATACCGGGGAAAGCGCTCCATGCACGACGCTGCACGGGAACGGCATGGCCCGGGGAAGCCCTGTAAAGAAACACAAAAAAAAGAGTTAGATAAGAAACAGACCAGATGCCTTACCTAAGACCCGCACACAGCATCATACATACCGGGGAAAGCACTCCATGCACGACGCTGCACAGGAACGGCACGGCCAGGGGAAGCCCTGTAAAGAAACATAAAAAAAAAGAGTTAGATACGAAACAGACCAGATGCCTTACCTAAGACCCGCAAACAGCATCATACATACCAGGGAAGCGCTCCATGCACGACGCTGCACGGGAACGGCACGGCCCGGGGAAGCCCTGTAAAGAAACATTAAAAAAAAGAGTTAGATAAGAAACAGACCAGATGCCTTACCTAAGACCCGCAAACAGCATCATACATACCGGGGAAAGCAGTCCATGCACGACGCTGCACGGGAATGGCACGGCCAGGGGAAGCCCTGTAAAGAAAGATTTTAAAAAAGTTAGATAAGAAACAGACCAGATGCCTTACCTAAGACCCGCAAACAGCATCATACATACCGGGGAAAGCAGTCCATGCACGACGCTGCACGGGAATGGCACGGCCAGGGGAAGCCCTGTAAAGAAACATAAAAAAAAGAGTTAGATAAGAAACAGACCAGATGCCTTACCTAAGACCCGCAACAGCATAATACATACCGGGGGAAGCAGTCCATGCACGACGCTGCTCGGGAACAGCACGGCCCGGGGAAGCCCTGTAAAGAAACATTTTAAAAAAGAGTTAGATAAGAAACAGACCAGATGCCTTACCTAAGACCCGCAAACAGCATCATACATACCGGGGAAAGCAGTCCATGCACGACTCTGCACGGGAACGGCACGGACCGGGGAAGCCCTGCAAAGAAACATAAAAAAAAGAGTTAGATAAGATACCGACCAGATGCCTTACCTAAGACCCGCAAACAGCATCATACATACCGGGGAAAGCGCTCCATGCACGACGCTGCACGGGAACGGCATGGCCCGGGGAAGCCCTGTAAAGAAACACAAAAAAAAGAGTTAGATAAGAAACAGACCAGATGCCTTACCTAAGACCCGCACACAGCATCATACATACCGGGGAAAGCACTCCATGCACGACGCTGCACAGGAACGGCACGGCCAGGGGAAGCCCTGTAAAGAAACATAAAAAAAAAGAGTTAGATAAGAAACAGACCAGATGCCTTACCTAAGACCCGCAAACAGCATCATACATACCAGGGAAGCGCTCCATGCACCACGCTGCACGGGAATGGCACGGCCAGGGGAAGCCCTGTAAAGAAAGATTTTAAAAAAGTTAGATAAGAAACAGACCAGATGCCTTACCTAAGACCCGCAACAGTATCATACATACCGGGGGAAGCAGTCCATGCACGACGCTGCACGGGAACAGCACGGCCCGGGGAAACCCTGTAAAGAAACATTTAAAAAAAGAGTTAGATAAGAAACAGACCAGATGCCTTACCTAAGACCCGCAAACAGCATCATACATACCGGGGAAAGCGCTCCATGCACGACGCTGCACGGGAACGGCACGGCCCGGGGAAGCCCTGTAAAGAAACATAAAAAAAAGAGTTAGATAAGAAACAGACCAGATGCCTTACCTAAGACCCGCAAACAGCATCATACATACCGGGGAAAACGCTCCATGCATGACGCTGCACGGGAACGGCACGGCCCGGGGAACCCCTGTAAAGAAACAGAAACAAAAAGAGTTAGATAAGAAACAGACCAGATGCCTTACCTAAAACCCGCAAACAGCATCATACATACCCAGGAAAGCGCTCCATGCACGACGCTGCACGGGAACGGCACGGCCTGGGGAAGCCCTGTAAAGAAACATAAAAATAAAGAGTTAGATAAGAAACAGATCAGATGCCTTACCTAAGACCCGCAAACAGCATCATACATACCGGGGAAAGCGCTCCATGCACGACGCTGCACGGGAACGGCACGGCCCGGGGAAGCCCTGTAAAGAAACACAAAAAAAAAGAGTTAGATAAGAAACAGACCAGATGCCTTACCTAAGACCCGCAAACAGCATCATACATACCGGGGAAAGCACTCCATGCACGACGCTGCACAGGAACGGCACGGCCAGGGGAAGCCCTGTAAAGAAACATAAAAAAAAAGAGTTAGATAAGAAACAGACCAGATGCCTTACCTAAGACCCGCAAACAGCATCATACATACCAGGGAAGCGCTCCATGCACGACGCTGCACGGGAACGGCACAGCCAGGGGAAGCCCTGTAAAGAAACAAAAAAAAAAGAGTTAGATAAGAAACAGACCAGATGCCTTACCTAAGACAAGCAAACAGCATCATACATACCGGGGAAAGCACTCCATGCACGACGCTGCAAGGGAACGGCACAGCCAGGGGAAGCCCTGTAAAGAAACAAAAAAAAAAGAGTTAGATAAGAAACAGGCCAGATGCCGTACCTAAGACCCGCAAACAGCATCATACATACCGGGGAAAGCGCTCCATGCACGACGCTGCACGGGAACGGCGCGGCCCGGGGAAGCCTGTAAAGAAGCAGAAAAAAAAGAGTTAGATAAGAAACAGACCAGATGCCTTACCTAAGACCCGCAACAGCATCATACATACCGGGGGAAGCAGTCCATGCACGACGCTGCACGGGAACAGCACGGCCCGGGGAAACCCTGTAAAGAAACATTTAAAAAAAGAGTCAGATAAGAAACAGACCAGATGCCTTACCTAAGACCCACAAACAGCATCATACATACCGGGGAAAGCGCTCCATGCAAGACGCTGCACGGGAACGGCATGGCCCGGGGAAGCCCTGTAAAGAAACATTAAAAAAAAGAGTTAGATAAGAAACAGACCAGATGCCTTACCTAAGACCCGCAAACAGCATCATACATACCGGGGAAAGCAGTCCATGCACGACTCTGCACGGAAACGGCACGGCCCGGGGAAGCCCTGTAAAGAAACATTAAAAAAAAGAGTTAGATAAGATACAGACCAGATGCCTTACCTAAGACTCGCAAACAGCATCATACATACCGGGGAAAGCGCTCCATGCACGACGCTGCACGGGAACGGCACAGCCCGGGGAAGCCCTGTAAAGAAACAGAAACAAAAAGAGTTAGATAAGAAACAGACCAGATGCCTTACCTAAAACCCGCAAACAGCATCATACATACCCGGGAAAGCGCTCCATGCACGACGCTGCACGGGAACGGCACGGCCTGGGGAAGCCCTGTAAAGAAACATAAAAATAAAGAGTTAGATAAGAAACAGATCAGATGCCTTACCTAAGACCCGCAAACAGCATCATACATACCGGGGAAAGCGCTCCATGCACGACGCTGCACGGGAACGGCACGGCCCGGGGAAGCCCTGTAAAGAAACACAAAAAAAAAGAGTTAGATAAGAAACAGACCAGATGCCTTACCTAAGACCCGCAAACAGCATCATACATACCGGGGAAAGCACTCCATGCACGACGCTGCACAGGAAAGGCACGGCCAGGGGAAGCCCTGTAAAGAAACATAAAAAAAAAGAGTTAGATAAGAAACAGACCAGATGCCTTACCTAAGACCCGCAAACAGCATCATACATACCAGGGAAGCGCTCCATGCACGACGCTGCACGGGAACGGCACAGCCAGGGGAAGCCCTGTAAAGAAACAAAAAAAAAAGAGTTAGATAAGAAACAGACCAGATGCCTTACCTAAGACAAGCAAACAGCATCATACATACCGGGGAAAGCACTCCATGCACGACGCTGCAAGGGAACGGCACAGCCAAGGGAAGCCCTGTAAAGAAACATTTAAAAAAAGAGTCAGATAAGAAACAGACCAGATGCCTTACCTAAGACCCACAAACAGCATCATACATACCGGGGAAAGCGCTCCATGCAAGACGCTGCACGGGAACGGCATGGCCCGGGGAAGCCCTGTAAAGAAACATTAAAAAAAAGAGTTAGATAAGAAACAGACCAGATGCCTTACCTAAGACCCGCAAACAGCATCATACATACCGGGGAAAGCAGTCCATGCACGACTCTGCACGGAAACGGCACGGCCCGGGGAAGCCCTGTAAAGAAACATTAAAAAAAAGAGTTAGATAAGATACAGACCAGATGCCTTACCTAAGACTCGCAAACAGCATCATACATACCGGGGAAAGCGCTCCATGCACGACGCTGCACGGGAACGGCACGGCCCGGGGAAGCCCTGTAAAGAAACAGAAACAAAAAGAGTTAGATAAGAAACAGACCAGATGCCTTACCTAAAACCCGCAAACAGCATCATACATACCGGGGAAAGCGCTCCATGCACGACGCTGCACGGGAACGGCACGGCCCAGGGAAGCCCTGTAAAGAAACATAAAAATAAACAGTTAGATAAGAAACAGACCAGATGCCTTACCTAAGACCCGCAAACAGCATCATACATACCGGGGAAAGCAGTTCATGCACGACGCTGCACGGGAACGGCACAGCCCGGGGATTCCCTGTAAAGAAACATAAAAAAAAATAGTTAGATAAGAAACAGACCAGATGCCTTACCTAAGACCCGCAAACAGCATCATACATACCGGGGAAAGCGCTCCATGCACGACGCTGCACGGGAACGGCACGGCCCGGGGAAGCCTGTAAAGAAGCAGAAAAAAAAGAGTTAGATAAGAAACAGACCAGATGCCTTACCTAAGACCCGCAAACAGCATCATACATACCGGGGAAAGCACTCCATGCACGACGCTGCACGGGAACCGCCCGGCCCGTGGAAGCCCTGTAAAGAAAGATTAAAAAAAAGAGTTAGATAAGAAACAGACCAGATGCCTTACCTAAGACCCGCAAACAGCATCATACATACCGGGGAAAGCAGTCCATGCACGACGCTGCACGGGAACGGCACGGCCCGGGGAAGCCCTGTAAAGAAACATTTAAAAAAAGAGTTAGATAAGAAACAGACCAGATGCCTTACCTAAGACCCGCAAACAGCATCATACATACCGGGGAAAGCAGTCCATGCACGACGCTGCACGGGAACGGCACAGCCCGGAGATTCCCTGTAAAGAAACATAAAAAAAAGAGTTAGATAAGAAACAGACCAGATGCCTTACCTAAGACCCGCAAACAGCATCATACATACCGGGGAAAGCAGTCCATGCACGACGCTGCACGGGAACGGCACAGCCCGGAGATTCCCTGTAAAGAAACATAAAAAAAAAGAGTTAGATAAGAAACAGACCAGATGCCTTACCTAAGACCCGCAAACAGCATCATACATACCGGGGAAAGCGCTCCATGCACGACGCTGCACGGGAACGGCACGGCCCGGGGAAGCCCTGTAAAGAAACACAAAAATAAAGAGTTAGATAAGAAACAGACCAGATGCCTTACCTAAGACCCGCAAACAGCATCATACATACCGGGGAAAGCGCTCCATGCACGACACTGCACGGGAACGGCACGGCCCGGGGAAGCCCTGTAAAGAAACACAAAAAAAAAGAGTTAGATAAGAAACAGACCAGATGCCTTACCTAAGACCCGCAAACAGCATCATACATACCGGGGAAAGCACTCCATGCACGACGCTGCACGGGAATGGCACTGCCAGAGGAAGCCCTGTAAAGAAACATTAAAAAAAAGAGTTAGATAAGAAAAAGACCAAATGCCTTACCTAAGACCCGCAACAGCATCATACATACCGGGGGAAGCAGTCCATGCACGACGCTGCTCGGGAACAGCACGGCCCGGGGAAGCCCTGTAAAGAAACATTTTAAAAAAGAGTTAGATAAGAAACAGACCAGATGCCTTACCTAAGACCCGCAAACAGCATCATACATACCGGGGAAAGCAGTCCATGCACGACTCTGCACGGGAACGGCACGGACCGGGGAAGCCCTGCAAAGAAACATAAAAAAAAGAGTTAGATAAGATACCGACCAGATGCCTTACCTAAGACCCGCAAACAGCATCATACATACCGGGGAAAGCGCTCCATGCACGACGCTGCACGGGAACGGCATGGCCCGGGGAAGCCCTGTAAAGAAACACAAAAAAAAGAGTTAGATAAGAAACAGACCAGATGCCTTACCTAAGACCCGCACACAGCATCATACATACCGGGGAAAGCACTCCATGCACGACGCTGCACAGGAACGGCACGGCCAGGGGAAGCCCTGTAAAGAAACATAAAAAAAAAGAGTTAGATACGAAACAGACCAGATGCCTTACCTAAGACCCGCAAACAGCATCATACATACCAGGGAAGCGCTCCATGCACGACGCTGCACGGGAACGGCACGGCCCGGGGAAGCCCTGTAAAGAAACATTAAAAAAAAGAGTTAGATAAGAAACAGACCAGATGCCTTACCTAAGACCCGCAAACAGCATCATACATACCGGGGAAAGCAGTCCATGCACGACGCTGCACGGGAATGGCACGGCCAGGGGAAGCCCTGTAAAGAAAGATTTTAAAAAAGTTAGATAAGAAACAGACCAGATGCCTTACCTAAGACCCGCAAACAGCATCATACATACCGGGGAAAGCAGTCCATGCACGACGCTGCACGGGAATGGCACGGCCAGGGGAAGCCCTGTAAAGAAACATAAAAAAAAGAGTTAGATAAGAAACAGACCAGATGCCTTACCTAAGACCCGCAACAGCATAATACATACCGGGGGAAGCAGTCCATGCACGACGCTGCTCGGGAACAGCACGGCCCGGGGAAGCCCTGTAAAGAAACATTTTAAAAAAGAGTTAGATAAGAAACAGACCAGATGCCTTACCTAAGACCCGCAAACAGCATCATACATACCGGGGAAAGCAGTCCATGCACGACTCTGCACGGGAACGGCACGGACCGGGGAAGCCCTGCAAAGAAACATAAAAAAAAGAGTTAGATAAGATACCGACCAGATGCCTTACCTAAGACCCGCAAACAGCATCATACATACCGGGGAAAGCGCTCCATGCACGACGCTGCACGGGAATGGCATGGCCCGGGGAAGCCCTGTAAAGAAACACAAAAAAAAGAGTTAGATAAGAAACAGACCAGATGCCTTACCTAAGACCCGCACACAGCATCATACATACCGGGGAAAGCACTCCATGCACGACGCTGCACAGGAACGGCACGGCCAGGGGAAGCCCTGTAAAGAAACATAAAAAAAAAGAGTTAGATAAGAAACAGACCAGATGCCTTACCTAAGACCCGCAAACAGCATCATACATACCAGGGAAGCGCTCCATGCACCACGCTGCACGGGAATGGCACGGCCAGGGGAAGCCCTGTAAAGAAAGATTTTAAAAAAGTTAGATAAGAAACAGACCAGATGCCTTACCTAAGACCCGCAACAGTATCATACATACCGGGGGAAGCAGTCCATGCACGACGCTGCACGGGAACAGCACGGCCCGGGGAAACCCTGTAAAGAAACATTTAAAAAAAGAGTTAGATAAGAAACAGACCAGATGCCTTACCTAAGACCCGCAAACAGCATCATACATACCGGGGAAAGCGCTCCATGCACGACGCTGCACGGGAACGGCACGGCCCGGGGAAGCCCTGTAAAGAAACATAAAAAAAAGAGTTAGATAAGAAACAGACCAGATGCCTTACCTAAGACCCGCAAACAGCATCATACATACCGGGGAAAACGCTCCATGCATGACGCTGCACGGGAACGGCACGGCCCGGGGAACCCCTGTAAAGAAACAGAAACAAAAAGAGTTAGATAAGAAACAGACCAGATGCCTTACCTTAAACCCGCAAACAGCATCATACATACCCAGGAAAGCGCTCCATGCACGACGCTGCACGGGAACGGCACGGCCTGGGGAAGCCCTGTAAAGAAACATAAAAATAAAGAGTTAGATAAGAAACAGATCAGATGCCTTACCTAAGACCCGCAAACAGCATCATACATACCGGGGAAAGCGCTCCATGCACGACGCTGCACGGGAACGGCACGGCCCGGGGAAGCCCTGTAAAGAAACACAAAAAAAAAGAGTTAGATAAGAAACAGACCAGATGCCTTACCTAAGACCCGCAAACAGCATCATACATACCGGGGAAAGCACTCCATGCACGACGCTGCACAGGAACGGCACGGCCAGGGGAAGCCCTGTAAAGAAACATAAAAAAAAAGAGTTAGATAAGAAACAGACCAGATGCCTTACCTAAGACCCGCAAACAGCATCATACATACCAGGGAAGCGCTCCATGCACGACGCTGCACGGGAACGGCACAGCCAGGGGAAGCCCTGTAAAGAAACAAAAAAAAAAGAGTTAGATAAGAAACAGACCAGATGCCTTACCTAAGACAAGCAAACAGCATCATACATACCGGGGAAAGCACTCCATGCACGACGCTGCAAGGGAACGGCACAGCCAGGGGAAGCCCTGTAAAGAAACAAAAAAAAAAGAGTTAGATAAGAAACAGGCCAGATGCCGTACCTAAGACCCGCAAACAGCATCATACATACCGGGGAAAGCGCTCCATGCACGACGCTGCACGGGAACGGCGCGGCCCGGGGAAGCCTGTAAAGAAGCAGAAAAAAAAGAGTTAGATAAGAAACAGACCAGATGCCTTACCTAAGACCCGCAACAGCATCATACATACCGGGGGAAGCAGTCCATGCACGACGCTGCACGGGAACAGCACGGCCCGGGGAAACCCTGTAAAGAAACATTTAAAAAAAGAGTCAGATAAGAAACAGACCAGATGCCTTACCTAAGACCCACAAACAGCATCATACATACCGGGGAAAGCGCTCCATGCAAGACGCTGCACGGGAACGGCATGGCCCGGGGAAGCCCTGTAAAGAAACATTAAAAAAAAGAGTTAGATAAGAAACAGACCAGATGCCTTACCTAAGACCCGCAAACAGCATCATACATACCGGGGAAAGCGCTCCATGCACGACGCTGCACGGGAACGGCACAGCCCGGGGAAGCCCTGTAAAGAAACAGAAACAAAAAGAGTTAGATAAGAAACAGACCAGATGCCTTACCTAAAACCCGCAAACAGCATCATACATACCCGGGAAAGCGCTCCATGCACGACGCTGCACGGGAACGGCACGGCCTGGGGAAGCCCTGTAAAGAAACATAAAAATAAAGAGTTAGATAAGAAACAGATCAGATGCCTTACCTAAGACCCGCAAACAGCATCATACATACCGGGGAAAGCGCTCCATGCACGACGCTGCACGGGAACGGCACGGCCCGGGGAAGCCCTGTAAAGAAACACAAAAAAAAAGAGTTAGATAAGAAACAGACCAGATGCCTTACCTAAGACCCGCAAACAGCATCATACATACCGGGGAAAGCACTCCATGCACGACGCTGCACAGGAAAGGCACGGCCAGGGGAAGCCCTGTAAAGAAACATAAAAAAAAAGAGTTAGATAAGAAACAGACCAGATGCCTTACCTAAGACCCGCAAACAGCATCATACATACCAGGGAAGCGCTCCATGCACGACGCTGCACGGGAACGGCACAGCCAGGGGAAGCCCTGTAAAGAAACAAAAAAAAAAGAGTTAGATAAGAAACAGACCAGATGCCTTACCTAAGACAAGCAAACAGCATCATACATACCGGGGAAAGCACTCCATGCACGACGCTGCAAGGGAACAGCACAGCCAAGGGAAGCCCTGTAAAGAAACAAAAAAAAAAGAGTTAGATAAGAAACAGGCCAGATGCCGTACCTAAGACCCGCAAACAGCATCATACATACCGGGGAAAGCGCTCCATGCACGACGCTGCACGGGAACGGCGCGGCCCGGGGAAGCCTGTAAAGAAGCAGAAAAAAAAGAGTTAGATAAGAAACAGACCAGATGCCTTACCTAAGACCCGCAACAGCATCATACATACCGGGGGAAGCAGTCCATGCACGACGCTGCACGGGAACAGCACAGCCCGGGGAAACCCTGTAAAGAAACATTTAAAAAAAGAGTCAGATAAGAAACAGACCAGATGCCTTACCTAAGACCCACAAACAGCATCATACATACCGGGGAAAGCGCTCCATGCAAGACGCTGCACGGGAACGGCATGGCCCTGGGAAGCCCTGTAAAGAAACATTAAAAAAAAGAGTTAGATAAGAAACAGACCAGATGCCTTACCTAAGACCCGCAAACAGCATCATACATACCGGGGAAAGCAGTCCATGCACGACTCTGCACGGAAACGGCACGGCCCGGGGAAGCCCTGTAAAGAAACATAAAAAAAAAGAGTTAGATAAGATACAGACCAGATGCCTTACCTAAGACTCGCAAACAGCATCATACATACCGGGGAAAGCGCTCCATGCACGACGCTGCACGGGAACGGCACGGCCCGGGGAAGCCCTGTAAAGAAACAGAAACAAAAAGAGTTAGATAAGAAACAGACCAGATGCCTTACCTAAAACCCGCAAACAGCATCATACATACCGGGGAAAGCGCTCCATGCACGACGCTGCACGGGAACGGCACGGCCCAGGGAAGCCCTGTAAAGAAACATAAAAATAAACAGTTAGATAAGAAACAGATCAGATGCCTTACCTAAGACCCGCAAACAGCATCATACATACCGGGGAAAGCGCTCCATGCACGACGCTGCACGGGAACGGCACGGCCCGGGGAAGCCCTGTAAAGAAACACAAAAAAAAAGAGTTAGATAAGAAACAGACCAGATGCCTTACCTAAGAACCGCAAACAGCATCATACATACCGGGGAAAGCACTCCATGCACGACGCTGCACAGGAACGGCACGGCCAGGGGAAGCCCTGTAAAGAAACATAAAAAAAAAGAGTTAGATAAGAAACAGACCAGATGCCTTACCTAAGACCCGCAAACAGCATCATACATACCAGGGAAGCGCTCCATGCACGACGCTGCACGGGAACGGCACAGCCAGGAGAAGCCCTGTAAAGAAACAAAAAAAAAAGAGTTAGATAAGAAACAGACCAGATGCCTTACCTAAGACCCGCAAACAGCATCATACATACCGGGGAAAGCGCTCCATGCACAACGCTGCACGGGAACGGCACGGCCCGGGGAAGCCCTGTAAAGAAACATAAAAAAAACTGTTAGATAAGAAACAGACCAGATGCCTTACCTAAGACCCGCAAACAGAATCATACATACCGGGGAAAGCAGTCCATGCACGACTCTGCACCGGAACGGCACGGCCCGGGGAAGCCCTGTAAAGAAACATTAAAAAAAGAGTTAGATAAGATACAGACCAGATGCCTTACCTAAGACCTGCAAACAGCATCATACATACCGGGGAAAGCGCTCCATGCACGACGCTGCACGGGAACGGCATGGCCCGGGGAAGCCCTGTAAAGAAACAGAAACAAAAAGAGTTAGATAAGAAACAGACCAGATGCCTTACCTAAAACCCGCAAACAGCATCATACATACCGGGGAAAGCGCTCCATGCACGACGCTGCACGCGAACGGCACGGCCTGGGGAAGCCCTGTAAAGAAACATAAAAATAAAGAGTTAGATAAGAAACAGATCAGATGCCTTACCTAAGACCCACAAACAGCATCATACATACCGGGGAAAGCGCTCCATGCACGACGCTGCACGGGAACGGCACGGCGCGGGGAAGCACTGTAAAGAAACACAAAAAAAAAGAGTTAGATAAGAAACAGACCAGAGGCCTTACCTAAGACCCGCAAACAGCATCATACATACCGGGGAAAGCACTCCATGCACGATGCTGCACAGGAACGGCACGGCCAGGGGAAGCCCTGTAAAGAAACATTAAAAAAAAGAGTTAGATAAGAAACAGACCAGATGCCTTACCTAAGACCCGCAAACAGCATCATACATACCAGGGAAGCGCTCCATGCACGACGCTGCACGGGAACGGCACAGCCAGGGGAAGCCCTGTAAAGAAACAAAAAAAAAAGAGTTAGATAAGAAACAGACCAGATGCCTTACCTAAGACCCGCAAACAGCATCATACATACCGGGGAAAGCGCTCCATGCACGACGCTGCACGGGAACGGCACGGCCCGGGGAAGCCCTGTAAAGAAACATTAAAAAAAAGAGTTAGATAAGAAACAGACCAGATGCCTTACCTAAGACCCGCAAACAGCATCATACATACCGGGGAAAGCAGTCCATGCACGACGCTGCACGGGAACGGCACGGCCCGGGGAAGCCCTGTAAAGAAACATTAAAAAAAAGAGTTAGATAAGAAACAGACCAGATGCCTTACCTAAGACCCGCAAACAGCATCATACATACCGGGGAAAGCTCTCCATGCACGATGCTGCACGGGAATGGCACGGCCAAGGGAAGCCCTGTAAAGAAACATTAAAAAAAAGAGTTAGATAAGAAACAGACCAGATGCCTTACCTAAGACCCGCAACAGCATCATACATACCGGGGGAAGCAGTCCACGCACGACACTGCACGGGAACGGCACGGCCAGTGGAAGCCCTGTAAAGAAACATTTAAAAAAAGAGTTAGATAGGAAACAGACCAGATGCCTTACCTAAGACCCGCAAACAGCATCATACATACCGGGGAAAGCAGTCCATGCACGACGCTGCACGGGAACGGCACGGCCCGGGGAAGCCCTGTAAATAAACATTAAAAAAAAGAGTTAGATAAGAAACAGACCAGATGCCTTACCTAAGACCCGCAAACAGCATCATACATACCGGGGAAAGCAGTTCATGCACGACGCTGCACGGGAATGGCACAGCCCAGGGATTCCCTGTAAAGAAACATAAAAAAAAATAGTTAGATAAGAAACAGACCAGATGCCTTACCTAAGACCCGCAAACAGCATCATACATACCAGGGAAGCGCTCCATGCACGACGCTGCACGGGAACGGCACAGCCAGAGGAAGCCCTGTAAAGAAACAAAAAAAAAAGAGTTAGATAAGAAACAGACCAGATGCCTTACCTAAAACCCCCAAACAGCATCATACATACCGGGGAAAGCGCTCCATGCACGACGCTGCACGGGAACGGCACGGCCCGGGGAAGCCTGTAAAGAAGCAGAAAAAAAAAGAGTTAGATAAGAAACAGACCAGATGCCTTACCTAAGACCCGCAAACAGCATCATACATACCGGGGAAAGCAGTCCATGCACGACGCTGCACGGGAACGGCACGGCCTGGGGAAGCCCTGTAAAGAAACATTAAAAAAAAGAGTTAGAT
Organism: Triturus cristatus; assembly: GCF_964204655.1. Lineage (NCBI taxonomy): Eukaryota > Metazoa > Chordata > Amphibia > Caudata > Salamandridae > Triturus > Triturus cristatus. Next base: position 1,095,719,262 of record NC_140579.1, read on the forward strand.
AAGAAACAGACCAGATGCCTTACCTAAGACCCGCAAACAGCATCATACATACCGGGGAAAGCAGTCCATGCACGACGCTGCACGGGAACGGCACAGCCCGGAGATTCCCTGTAAAGAAACATTAAAAAAAAGAGTTAGATAAGAAACAGACCAGATGCCTTACCTAAGACCCGCAAACAGCATCATACATACCGGGGAAAGCGCTCCATGCACGACGCTGCACGGGAACAGCATGGCCCGGGGAAGCCCTGTAAAGAAACACCAAAAAAATAGTTAGATAAGAAACAGACCAGATGCCTTACCTAAGACCCGCACACAGCATCATACATACCGGGGAAAGCACTCCATGCACGACGCTGCACAGGAACGGCACGGCCAGGGGAAGCCCTGTAAAGAAACATAAAAAAAAGAGTTAGATAAGAAACAGACCAGATGCCTTACCTAAGACCCGCAAACAGCATCATACATACCAGGGAAGCGCTCCATGCACGACGCTGCACGGGAACAGCACGGCCCGGGGAAGCCCTGTAAACAAACATTAAAAAAAAGAGTTAGATAAGAAACAGACCAGATGCCTTACCTAAGACCCGCAAACAGCAGCATACATACCGGGGAAAGCAGTCCATGCACGACGCTGCACGGGAATGGCACGGCCAGGGGAAGCCCTGTAAAGAAAGATTTTAAAAAAGTTAGATAAGAAACAGACCAGATGCCTTACCTAAGACCCGCAACAGCATCATACATACCGGGGGAAGCAGTCCATGCACGACGCTGCACGGGAATAGCACGGCCCGGGGAAACCCTGTAAAGAAACATTTAAAAAAAGAGTTAGATAAGAAACAGACCAGATGCCTTACCTAAGACCCGCAAACAGCATCATACATACCGGGGAAAGCGCTCCATGCACGACGCTGCATGGGAACGGCACGGCCCGGGGAAGCCCTGTAAAGAAACATAAAAAAAAGAGTTAGATAAGAAACAGACCAGATGCCTTCCCTAAGACCCGCAAACAGCATCATACATACCAGGGAAAGCAGTCCATGCACGACTATGCACGGGAACGGCACGGCCCGGGGAAGCCCTGTAAAGAAACATTAAAAAAAAGAGTTAGATAAGATACAGACCAGATGCCTTACCTAAGACCCGCAAACAGCATCATACATACCGGGGAAAACGCTCCATGCATGACGCTGCACGGGAACGGCACGGCCCGGGGAAGCCCTGTAAAGAAACAGAAACAAAAAGAGTTAGATAAGAAACAGACCAGATGCCTTACCTAAAACCCGCAAACAGCATCATACATACTGGGGAAAGCGCTCCATGCACGACGCTGCACGGGAACGGCACGGCCTGGGGAAGCCCTGTAAAGAAACATAAAAATAAAGAGTTAGATAAGAAACAGATCAGATGCCTTACCTAAGACCCTCAAACAGCATCATACATACCGGGGAAAGCGCTCCATGCACGACGCTGCACGGGAACGGCACGGCCCGGGGAAGCCCTGTAAAGAAACACAAAAAAAAAGAGTTAGATAAGAAACAGACCAGATGCCTTACCTAAGACCCGCAAACAGCATCATACATACCGGGGAAAGCACTCCATGCACGACGCTGCACAGGAACGGCACGGCCAGGGGAAGCCCTGTAAAGAAACATTTAAAAAAAGAGTTAGATAAGAAACAGACCAGATGCCTTACCTAAGACCCGCAAACAGCATCATACATACCGGGGAAAGCGCTCCATGCACGACGCTGCACGGGAACGGCACGGCCCGGGGAAGCCCTGTAAAGAAACATAAACAAAAAGAGTTAGATAAGAAACAGACCAGATGCCTTACCTAAAACCCGCAAACAGCATCATACATACCGGGGAAAGCGCTCCATGCACGACGCTGCACGGGAACGGCACGGCCCGGGGAAGCCCTGTAAAGAAACATAAAAATAAACAGTTAGATACGAAACAGATCAGATGCCTTACCTAAGACCCGCAAACAGCATCATATATACCGGGGAAAGCGCTCCATGCACGACGCTGCACGGGAACGGCATGGCCCGGGGAAGCCCTGTAAAGAAACACAAAAAAAGAGTTAGATAAGAAACAGACCAGATGCCTTACCTAAGACCCGCAAACAGCATCATACATACCGGGGAAAGCACTCCATGCACGACGCTGCACAGGAACGGCACGGCCAGGGGAAGCCCTGTAAAGAAACAGAAAAAAAAAAGAGTTAGATAAGAAACAGACCAGATGCCTTACCTAAGACCCGCAAACAGCATCATACATACCAGGGAAGCGCTCCATGCACGACGCTGCACGGGAACGGCACGGCCCGGGGAAGCCCTGTAAAGAAACATTAAAAAAAAGAGTTAGATAAGAAACAGACCAGATGCCTTACCTAAGACCCGCAAACAGAATCATACATACCGGGGAAAGCACTCCATGCACGACGCTGCACGGGAATGGCACGGCCAGGGGAAGCCCTGTAAAGAAACATTAAAAAAAAGAGTTAGATAAGAAACAGACCAGATGCCTTACCTAAGACCCGCAACAGCATCATACATACCGGGGGAAGCAGTCCATGCACGACGCTGCACGGGAACAGCACGGCCCGTGGAAACCCTGTAAAGAAACATTTAAAAAAAGAGTTAGATAAGAAACAGACCAGATGCCTTACCTAAGACCCGCAAACAGCATCATACATACCGGGGAAAGCGCTCCATGCACGACGCTGCACGGGAACGGCACGGCCCGGGGAAGCCCTGTAAAGAAACATTAAAAAAAAGAGTTAGATAAGAAACAGACCATATGCCTTACCTAAGACCCGCAAACAGCATCATACATACCGGGGAAAGCAGTCCATGCACGACTCTGCACGGAAACGGCACGGCCCGGGGAAGCCCTGTAAAGAAACATTAAAAAAAAGAGTTAGATAAGATACAGACCAGATGCCTTACCTAAGACTCGCAAACAGCATCATACATACCGGGGAAAGCGCTCCATGCACGACGCTGCACGGGAACGGCACGGCCCGGGGAAGCCCTGTAAAGAAACAGAAACAAAAAGAGTTAGATAAGAAACAGACCAGATGCCTTACCTAAAACCCGCAAACAGCATCATACATACCGGGGAAAGCGCTCCATGCACGACGCTGCACGGGAACGGCACGGCCCAGGGAAGCCCTGTAAAGAAACATAAAAATAAACAGTTAGATAAGAAACAGATCAGATGCCTTACCTAAGACCCGCAAACAGCATCATACATACCGGGGAAAGCGCTCCATGCACGACGCTGCACGGGAACGGCACGGCCCGGGGAAGCCCTGTAAAGAAACACAAAAAAAAAGAGTTAGATAAGAAACAGACCAGATGCCTTACCTAAGAACCGCAAACAGCATCATACATACCGGGGAAAGCACTCCATGCACGACGCTGCACAGGAACGGCACGGCCAGGGGAAGCCCTGTAAAGAAACATAAAAAAAAAGAGTTAGATAAGAAACAGACCAGATGCCTTACCTAAGACCCGCAAACAGCATCATACATACCAGGGAAGCGCTCCATGCACGACGCTGCACGGGAACGGCACAGCCAGGAGAAGCCCTGTAAAGAAACAAAAAAAAAAGAGTTAGATAAGAAACAGACCAGATGCCTTACCTAAGACCCGCAAACAGCATCATACATACCGGGGAAAGCGCTCCATGCACAACGCTGCACGGGAACGGCACGGCCCGGGGAAGCCCTGTAAAGAAACATAAAAAAAACTGTTAGATAAGAAACAGACCAGATGCCTTACCTAAGACCCGCAAACAGAATCATACATACCGGGGAAAGCAGTCCATGCACGACTCTGCACCGGAACGGCACGGCCCGGGGAAGCCCTGTAAAGAAACATTAAAAAAAGAGTTAGATAAGATACAGACCAGATGCCTTACCTAAGACCTGCAAACAGCATCATACATACCGGGGAAAGCGCTCCATGCACGACGCTGCACGGGAACGGCATGGCCCGGGGAAGCCCTGTAAAGAAACAGAAACAAAAAGAGTTAGATAAGAAACAGACCAGATGCCTTACCTAAAACCCGCAAACAGCATCATACATACCGGGGAAAGCGCTCCATGCACGACGCTGCACGCGAACGGCACGGCCTGGGGAAGCCCTGTAAAGAAACATAAAAATAAAGAGTTAGATAAGAAACAGATCAGATGCCTTACCTAAGACCCACAAACAGCATCATACATACCGGGGAAAGCACTCCATGCACGACGCTGCACGGGAATGGCACGGCCAGGGGAAGCCCTGTAAAGAAACATTAAAAAAAAGAGTTAGATAAGAAACAGACCAGATGCCTTACCTAAGACCCGCAACAGCATCATACATACCGGGGGAAGCAGTCCATGCACGACGCTGCACGGGAACAGCACGGCCCGTGGAAACCCTGTAAAGAAACATTTAAAAAAAGAGTTAGATAAGAAACAGACCAGATGCCTTACCTAAGACCCGCAAACAGCATCATACATACCGGGGAAAGCGCTCCATGCACGACGCTGCACGGGAACGGCACGGCCCGGGGAAGCCCTGTAAAGAAACATTAAAAAAAAGAGTTAGATAAGAAACAGACCATATGCCTTACCTAAGACCCGCAAACAGCATCATACATACCGGGGAAAGCAGTCCATGCACGACTCTGCACGGAAACGGCACGGCCCGGGGAAGCCCTGTAAAGAAACATTAAAAAAAAGAGTTAGATAAGATACAGACCAGATGCCTTACCTAAGACTCGCAAACAGCATCATACATACCGGGGAAAGCGCTCCATGCACGACGCTGCACGGGAACGGCACGGCCCGGGGAAGCCCTGTAAAGAAACAGAAACAAAAAGAGTTAGATAAGAAACAGACCAGATGCCTTACCTAAAACCCGCAAACAGCATCATACATACCGGGGAAAGCGCTCCATGCACGACGCTGCACGGGAACGGCACGGCCCAGGGAAGCCCTGTAAAGAAACATAAAAATAAACAGTTAGATAAGAAACAGATCAGATGCCTTACCTAAGACCCGCAAACAGCATCATACATACCGGGGAAAGCGCTCCATGCACGACGCTGCACGGGAACGGCACGGCCCGGGGAAGCCCTGTAAAGAAACACAAAAAAAAAGAGTTAGATAAGAAACAGACCAGATGCCTTACCTAAGAACCGCAAACAGCATCATACATACCGGGGAAAGCACTCCATGCACGACGCTGCACAGGAACGGCACGGCCAGGGGAAGCCCTGTAAAGAAACATAAAAAAAAGAGTTAGATAAGAAACAGACCAGATGCCTTACCTAAGACCCGCAAACAGCATCATACATACCAGGGAAGCGCTCCATGCACGACGCTGCACGGGAACGGCACAGCCAGGAGAAGCCCTGTAAAGAAACAAAAAAAAAAGAGTTAGATAAGAAACAGACCAGATGCCTTACCTAAGACCCGCAAACAGCATCATACATACCGGGGAAAGCGCTCCATGCACAACGCTGCACGGGAACGGCACGGCCCGGGGAAGCCCTGTAAAGAAACATAAAAAAAACTGTTAGATAAGAAACAGACCAGATGCCTTACCTAAGACCCGCAAACAGAATCATACATACCGGGGAAAGCAGTCCATGCACGACTCTGCACCGGAACGGCACGGCCCGGGGAAGCCCTGTAAAGAAACATTAAAAAAAGAGTTAGATAAGATACAGACCAGATGCCTTACCTAAGACCTGCAAACAGCATCATACATACCGGGGAAAGCGCTCCATGCACGACGCTGCACGGGAACGGCATGGCCCGGGGAAGCCCTGTAAAGAAACAGAAACAAAAAGAGTTAGATAAGAAACAGACCAGATGCCTTACCTAAAACCCGCAAACAGCATCATACATACCGGGGAAAGCGCTCCATGCACGACGCTGCACGCGAACGGCACGGCCTGGGGAAGCCCTGTAAAGAAACATAAAAATAAAGAGTTAGATAAGAAACAGATCAGATGCCTTACCTAAGACCCACAAACAGCATCATACATACCGGGGAAAGCGCTCCATGCACGACGCTGCACGGGAACGGCACGGCGCGGGGAAGCACTGTAAAGAAACACAAAAAAAAAGAGTTAGATAAGAAACAGACCAGAGGCCTTACCTAAGACCCGCAAACAGCATCATACATACCGGGGAAAGCACTCCATGCACGATGCTGCACAGGAACGGCACGGCCAGGGGAAGCCCTGTAAAGAAACAATAAAAAAAAGAGTTAGATAAGAAACAGACCAGATGCCTTACCTAAGACCCGCAAACAGCATCATACATACCAGGGAAGCGCTCCATGCACGACGCTGCACGGGAACGGCACAGCCAGGGGAAGCCCTGTAAAGAAACAAAAAAAAAAGAGTTAGATAAGAAACAGACCAGATGCCTTACCTAAGACCCGCAAACAGCATCATACATACCGGGGAAAGCGCTCCATGCACGACGCTGCACGGGAACGGCACGGCCCGGGGAAGCCCTGTAAAGAAACATTAAAAAAAAGAGTTAGATAAGAAACAGACCAGATGCCTTACCTAAGACCCGCAAACAGCATCATACATACCGGGGAAAGCAGTCCATGCACGACGCTGCACGGGAACGGCACGGCCCGGGGAAGCCCTGTAAAGAAACATTAAAAAAAAGAGTTAGATAAGAAACAGACCAGATGCCTTACCTAAGACCCGCAAACAGCATCATACATACCGGGGAAAGCTCTCCATGCACGATGCTGCACGGGAATGGCACGGCCAAGGGAAGCCCTGTAAAGAAACATTAAAAAAAAGAGTTAGATAAGAAACAGACCAGATGCCTTACCTAAGACCCGCAACAGCATCATACATACCGGGGGAAGCAGTCCACGCACGACACTGCACGGGAACGGCACGGCCAGTGGAAGCCCTGTAAAGAAACATTTAAAAAAAGAGTTAGATAGGAAACAGACCAGATGCCTTACCTAAGACCCGCAAACAGCATCATACATACCGGGGAAAGCAGTCCATGCACGACGCTGCACGGGAACGGCACGGCCCGGGGAAGCCCTGTAAATAAACATTAAAAAAAAGAGTTAGATAAGAAACAGACCAGATGCCTTACCTAAGACCCGCAAACAGCATCATACATACCGGGGAAAGCAGTTCATGCACGACGCTGCACGGGAACGGCACAGCCCAGGGATTCCCTGTAAAGAAACATAAAAAAAAATAGTTAGATAAGAAACAGACCAGATGCCTTACCTAAGACCCGCAAACAGCATCATACATACCAGGGAAGCGCTCCATGCACGACGGTGCACGGGAACGGCACAGCCAGAGGAAGCCCTGTAAAGAAACAAAAAAAAAAGAGTTAGATAAGAAACAGACCAGATGCCTTACCTAAGACCCGCAAACAGCATCATACATACCGGGGAAAGCGCTCCATGCACGACGCTGCACGGGAACGGCACGGCCCGGGGAAGCCTGTAAAGAAGCAGAAAAAAAAAGAGTTAGATAAGAAACAGACCAGATGCCTTACCTAAGACCCGCAAACAGCATCATACATACCGGGGAAAGCAGTCCATGCACGACGCTGCACGGGAACGGCACGGCCTGGGGAAGCCCTGTAAAGAAACATTAAAAAAAAGAGTTAGATAAGAAACAGACCAGATGCCTTACCTAAGACCCGCAAACAGCATCATACATACCGGGGAAAGCAGTCCATGCACGACGCTGCACGGGAACGGCACAGCCCGGAGATTCCCTGTAAAGAAACATTAAAAAAAAGAGTTAGATAAGAAACAGACCAGATGCCTTACCTAAGACCCGCAAACAGCATCATACATACCGGGGAAAGCGCTCCATGCACGACGCTGCACGGGAACAGCATGGCCCGGGGAAGCCCTGTAAAGAAACACCAAAAAAATAGTTAGATAAGAAACAGACCAGATGCCTTACCTAAGACCCGCACACAGCATCATACATACCGGGGAAAGCACTCCATGCACGACGCTGCACAGGAACGGCACGGCCAGGGGAAGCCCTGTAAAGAAACATAAAAAAAAGAGTTAGATAAGAAACAGACCAGATGCCTTACCTAAGACCCGCAAACAGCATCATACATACCAGGGAAGCGCTCCATGCACGACGCTGCACGGGAACAGCACGGCCCGGGGAAGCCCTGTAAACAAACATTAAAAAAAAGAGTTAGATAAGAAACAGACCAGATGCCTTACCTAAGACCCGCAAACAGCAGCATACATACCGGGGAAAGCAGTCCATGCACGACGCTGCACGGGAATGGCACGGCCAGGGGAAGCCCTGTAAAGAAAGATTTTAAAAAAGTTAGATAAGAAACAGACCAGATGCCTTACCTAAGACCCACAACAGCATCATACATACCGGGGGAAGCAGTCCATGCACGACGCTGCACGGGAACAGCACGGCCCGGGGAAACCCTGTAAAGAAACATTTAAAAAAAGAGTTAGATAAGAAACAGACCAGATGCCTTACCTAAGACCCGCAAACAGCATCATACATACCGGGGAAAGCGCTCCATGCACGACGCTGCATGGGAACGGCACGGCCCGGGGAAGCCCTGTAAAGAAACATAAAAAAAAGAGTTAGATAAGAAACAGACCAGATGCCTTCCCTAAGACCCGCAAACAGCATCATACATACCAGGGAAAGCAGTCCATGCACGACTATGCACGGGAACGGCACGGCCCGGGGAAGCCCTGTAAAGAAACATTAAAAAAAAGAGTTAGATAAGATACAGACCAGATGCCTTACCTAAGACCCGCAAACAGCATCATACATACCGGGGAAAACGCTCCATGCATGACGCTGCACGGGAACGGCACGGCCCGGGGAAGCCCTGTAAAGAAACAGAAACAAAAAGAGTTAGATAAGAAACAGACCAGATGCCTTACCTAAAACCCGCAAACAGCATCATACATACCGGGGAAAGCGCTCCATGCACGACGCTGCACGGGAACGGCACGGCCTGGGGAAGCCCTGTAAAGAAACATAAAAATAAAGAGTTAGATAAGAAACAGATCAGATGCCTTACCTAAGACCCTCAAACAGCATCATACATACCGGGGAAAGCGCTCCATGCACGACGCTGCACGGGAACGGCACGGCCCGGGGAAGCCCTGTAAAGAAACACAAAAAAAAAGAGTTAGATAAGAAACAGACCAGATGCCTTACCTAAGACCCGCAAACAGCATCATACATACCGGGGAAAGCACTCCATGCACGACGCTGCACAGGAACGGCACGGCCAGGGGAAGCCCTGTAAAGAAACATTTAAAAAAAGAGTTAGATAAGAAACAGACCAGATGCCTTACCTAAGACCCGCAAACAGCATCATACATACCGGGGAAAGCGCTCCATGCACGACGCTGCACGGGAACGGCACGGCCCGGGGAAGCCCTGTAAAGAAACATAAACAAAAAGAGTTAGATAAGAAACAGACCAGATGCCTTACCTAAAACCCGCAAACAGCATCATACATACCGGGGAAAGCGCTCCATGCACGACGCTGCACGGGAACGGCACGGCCCGGGGAAGCCCTGTAAAGAAACATAAAAATAAACAGTTAGATACGAAACAGATCAGATGCCTTACCTAAGACCCGCAAACAGCATCATATATACCGGGGAAAGCGCTCCATGCACGACGCTGCACGGGAACGGCATGGCCCGGGGAAGCCCTGTAAAGAAACACAAAAAAAGAGTTAGATAAGAAACAGACCAGATGCCTTACCTAAGACCCGCAAACAGCATCATACATACCGGGGAAAGCACTCCATGCACGACGCTGCACAGGAACGGCACGGCCAGGGGAAGCCCTGTAAAGAAACAGAAAAAAAAAAGAGTTAGATAAGAAACAGACCAGATGCCTTACCTAAGACCCGCAAACAGCATCATACATACCAGGGAAGCGCTCCATGCACGACGCTGCACGGGAACGGCACGGCCCGGGGAAGCCCTGTAAAGAAACATTAAAAAAAAGAGTTAGATAAGAAACAGACCAGATGCCTTACCTAAGACCCGCAAACAGAATCATACATACCGGGGAAAGCACTCCATGCACGACGCTGCACGGGAATGGCACGGCCAGGGGAAGCCCTGTAAAGAAACATTAAAAAAAAGAGTTAGATAAGAAACAGACCAGATGCCTTACCTAAGACCCGCAACAGCATCATACATACCGGGGGAAGCAGTCCATGCACGACGCTGCACGGGAACAGCACGGCCCGTGGAAACCCTGTAAAGAAACATTTAAAAAAAGAGTTAGATAAGAAACAGACCAGATGCCTTACCTAAGACCCGCAAACAGCATCATACATACCGGGGAAAGCGCTCCATGCACGACGCTGCACGGGAACGGCACGGCCTGGGGAAGCCCTGTAAAGAAACATAAAAAAAAGAGTTAGATAAGAAACAGACCAGATGCCTTACCTAAGACCCGCAAACAGCATCATACATACCGAGGAAATCAGTCCATGCACGACTCTGCACGGGAACGGCACGGCCCGGGGAAGCCCTGTAAAGAAACATAAAAAAAAAGAGTTAGATAAGATACAGACCAGATGCCTTACCTAAAACCCGCAAACAGCATCATACATACCGGGGAAAGCGCACCATGCACGACGCTGCACGGGAACGGCATGGCCCGGGGAAGCCCTGTAAAGAAACAGAAACAAAAAGAGTTAGATAAGAAACAGACCAGATGCCTTACCTAAAACCCGCAAACAGCATCATACATACCGGGGAAAGCGCTCCATGCATGACGCTGCACGGGAACGGCACGGCCTGGGGAAGCCCTGTAAAGAAACATAAAAATAAAGAGGTAGATAAGAAACAGATCAGATGCCTTACCTAAGACCCGCAAACAGCATCATACATACCGGGGAAAGCGCTCCATGCATGACGCTGCACGGGAACGGCACGGCCCGGGGAAGCCCTGTAAAGAAACACAAAAAAAAAGAGTTAGATAAGAAAAAGACCAGATGCCTTACCTAAGACCCACAAACAGCATCATACATACCGGGGAAAGCGCTCCATGCAAGACGCTGCACGGGAACGGCACGGCCCGGGGAAGCCCTGTAAAGAAACATTAAAAAAAAGAGTTAGATAAGAAACAGACCAGATGCCTTACCTAAGACCCGCAAACAGCATCATACATACCGGGGAAAGCAGTCCATGCCCGACTCTGCACGGAAATGGCACGGCCCGGGGAAGCCCTGTAAAGAAACATAAAAAAAAAGTGTTAGATAAGAAACAGACCAGATGCCTTACCTAAGACCCGCAAACAGCATCATACATACCGGGGAAAGCACTCCATGCACGACGCTGCACGGGAATGCCACGGCCATGGGAAGCCCTGTAAAGAAACATTAAAAAAAAGAGTTAGATAAGAAACAGACCAGATGCCTTACCTAAGACCCGCAACAGCATCATACATACCGGGGGAAGCAGTCCATGCACGACGCTGCACGGGAACGGCACGGCCAGTGGAAGCCCTGTAAAGAAACATTAAAAAAAAGAGTTAGATAAGAAACAGACCAGATGCCTTACCTAAGACCTGCAAACAGCATCATACATACCGGGGAAAGCAGTCCATGCACGACGCTGCACGGGAACGGCACGGCCCGGGGAAGCCCTGTAAAGAAACATTAAAAAAAAGAGTTAGATAAGAAACAGACCAGATGCCTTACCTAAAACCCGCAAACAGCATCATACATACCGGGGAAAGCGCTCCATGCACGACGCTGCACGGGAACGGCACGGCCTGGGGAAGCCCTGTAAAGAAACATAAAAATAAAGAGTTAGATAAGAAACAGATCAGATGCCTTACCTAAGACCCTCAAACAGCATCATACATACCGGGGAAAGCGCTCCATGCACGACGCTGCACGGGAACGGCACGGCCCGGGGAAGCCCTGTAAAGAAACACAAAAAAAAAGAGTTAGATAAGAAACAGACCAGATGCCTTACCTAAGACCCGCAAACAGCATCATACATACCGGGGAAAGCACTCCATGCACGACGCTGCACAGGAACGGCACGGCCAGGGGAAGCCCTGTAAAGAAACATTTAAAAAAAGAGTTAGATAAGAAACAGACCAGATGCCTTACCTAAGACCCGCAAACAGCATCATACATACCGGGGAAAGCGCTCCATGCACGACGCTGCACGGGAACGGCACGGCCCGGGGAAGCCCTGTAAAGAAACATAAACAAAAAGAGTTAGATAAGAAACAGACCAGATGCCTTACCTAAAACCCGCAAACAGCATCATACATACCGGGGAAAGCGCTCCATGCACGACGCTGCACGGGAACGGCACGGCCCGGGGAAGCCCTGTAAAGAAACATAAAAATAAACAGTTAGATACGAAACAGATCAGATGCCTTACCTAAGACCCGCAAACAGCATCATATATACCGGGGAAAGCGCTCCATGCACGACGCTGCACGGGAACGGCATGGCCCGGGGAAGCCCTGTAAAGAAACACAAAAAAAGAGTTAGATAAGAAACAGACCAGATGCCTTACCTAAGACCCGCAAACAGCATCATACATACCGGGGAAAGCACTCCATGCACGACGCTGCACAGGAACGGCACGGCCAGGGGAAGCCCTGTAAAGAAACAGAAAAAAAAAAGAGTTAGATAAGAAACAGACCAGATGCCTTACCTAAGACCCGCAAACAGCATCATACATACCAGGGAAGCGCTCCATGCACGACACTGCACGGGAACGGCACGGCCCGGGGAAGCCCTGTAAAGAAACATTAAAAAAAAGAGTTAGATAAGAAACAGACCAGATGCCTTACCTAAGACCCGCAAACAGAATCATACATACCGGGGAAAGCACTCCATGCACGACGCTGCACGGGAATGGCACGGCCAGGGGAAGCCCTGTAAAGAAACATTAAAAAAAAGAGTTAGATAAGAAACAGACCAGATGCCTTACCTAAGACCCGCAACAGCATCATACATACCGGGGGAAGCAGTCCATGCACGACGCTGCACGGGAACAGCACGGCCCGTGGAAACCCTGTAAAGAAACATTTAAAAAAAGAGTTAGATAAGAAACAGACCAGATGCCTTACCTAAGACCCGCAAACAGCATCATACATACCGGGGAAAGCGCTCCATGCACGACGCTGCACGGGAACGGCACGGCCTGGGGAAGCCCTGTAAAGAAACATAAAAAAAAGAGTTAGATAAGAAACAGACCAGATGCCTTACCTAAGACCCGCAAACAGCATCATACATACCGGGGAAAGCAGTCCATGCACGACTCTGCACGGGAACGGCACGGCCCGGGGAAGCCCTGTAAAGAAACATAAAAAAAAAGAGTTAGATAAGATACAGACCAGATGCCTTACCTAAAACCCGCAAACAGCATCATACATACCGGGGAAAGCGCTCCATGCACGACGCTGCACGGGAACGGCATGGCCCGGGGAAGCCCTGTAAAGAAACAGAAACAAAAAGAGTTAGATAAGAAACAGACCAGATGCCTTACCTAAAACCCGCAAACAGCATCATACATACCGGGGAAAGCGCTCCATGCATGACGCTGCACGGGAACGGCACGGCCTGGGGAAGCCCTGTAAAGAAACATAAAAATAAAGAGGTAGATAAGAAACAGATCAGATGCCTTACCTAAGACCCGCAAACAGCATCATACATACCGGGGAAAGCGCTCCATGCATGACGCTGCACGGGAACGGCACGGCCCGGGGAAGCCCTGTAAAGAAACACAAAAAAAAAGAGTTAGATAAGAAAAAGACCAGATGCCTTACCTAAGACCCACAAACAGCATCATACATACCGGGGAAAGCGCTCCATGCAAGACGCTGCACGGGAACGGCACGGCCCGGGGAAGCCCTGTAAAGAAACATTAAAAAAAAGAGTTAGATAAGAAACAGACCAGATGCCTTACCTAAGACCCGCAAACAGCATCATACATACCGGGGAAAGCGCTCCATGCACGACGCTGCACGGGAACGGCATGGCCCGGGGAAGCCCTGTAAAGAAACAGAAACAAAAAGAGTTAGATAAGAAACAGACCAGATGCCTTACCTAAAACCCGCAAACAGCATCATACATACCGGGGAAAGCGCTCCATGCACGACGCTGCACGGGAACGGCACGGCCCGGGGAAGCCCTGTAAAGAAACACAAAAAAAAAGAGTTAGATAAGAAACAGACCAGATGCCTTACCTAAGAACCGCAAACAGCATCATACATACCGGGGAAAGCACTCCATGCACGACGCTGCACAGGAACGGCACGGCCAGGGGAAGCCCTGTAAAGAAACATAAAAAAAAAGAGTTAGATAAGAAACAGACCAGATGCCTTACCTAAGACCCGCAAACAGCATCATACATACCAGGGAAGCGCTCCATGCACGACGCTGCACGGGAACGGCACAGCCAGGAGAAGCCCTGTAAAGAAACAAAAAAAAAAGAGTTAGATAAGAAACAGACCAGATGCCTTACCTAAGACCCGCAAACAGCATCATACATACCGGGGAAAGCGCTCCATGCACAACGCTGCACGGGAACGGCACGGCCCGGGGAAGCCCTGTAAAGAAACATAAAAAAAACTGTTAGATAAGAAACAGACCAGATGCCTTACCTAAGACCCGCAAACAGAATCATACATACCGGGGAAAGCAGTCCATGCACGACTCTGCACCGGAACGGCACGGCCCGGGGAAGCCCTGTAAAGAAACATTAAAAAAAGAGTTAGATAAGATACAGACCAGATGCCTTACCTAAGACCTGCAAACAGCATCATACATACCGGGGAAAGCGCTCCATGCACGACGCTGCACGGGAACGGCATGGCCCGGGGAAGCCCTGTAAAGAAACAGAAACAAAAAGAGTTAGATAAGAAACAGACCAGATGCCTTACCTAAAACCCGCAAACAGCATCATACATACCGGGGAAAGCGCTCCATGCACGACGCTGCACGCGAACGGCACGGCCTGGGGAAGCCCTGTAAAGAAACATAAAAATAAAGAGTTAGATAAGAAACAGATCAGATGCCTTACCTAAGACCCACAAACAGCATCATACATACCGGGGAAAGCGCTCCATGCACGACGCTGCACGGGAACGGCACGGCGCGGGGAAGCACTGTAAAGAAACACAAAAAAAAAGAGTTAGATAAGAAACAGACCAGAGGCCTTACCTAAGACCCGCAAACAGCATCATACATACCGGGGAAAGCACTCCATGCACGATGCTGCACAGGAACGGCACGGCCAGGGGAAGCCCTGTAAAGAAACATTAAAAAAAAGAGTTAGATAAGAAACAGACCAGATGCCTTACCTAAGACCCGCAAACAGCATCATACATACCAGGGAAGCGCTCCATGCACGACGCTGCACGGGAACGGCACAGCCAGGGGAAGCCCTGTAAAGAAACAAAAAAAAAAGAGTTAGATAAGAAACAGACCAGATGCCTTACCTAAGACCCGCAAACAGCATCATACATACCGGGGAAAGCGCTCCATGCACGACGCTGCACGGGAACGGCACGGCCCGGGGAAGCCCTGTAAAGAAACATTAAAAAAAAGAGTTAGATAAGAAACAGACCAGATGCCTTACCTAAGACCCGCAAACAGCATCATACATACCGGGGAAAGCAGTCCATGCACGACGCTGCACGGGAACGGCACGGCCCGGGGAAGCCCTGTAAAGAAACATTAAAAAAAAGAGTTAGATAAGAAACAGACCAGATGCCTTACCTAAGACCCGCAAACAGCATCATACATACCGGGGAAAGCTCTCCATGCACGATGCTGCACGGGAATGGCACG
Organism: Triturus cristatus; assembly: GCF_964204655.1. NCBI lineage: Eukaryota > Metazoa > Chordata > Amphibia > Caudata > Salamandridae > Triturus > Triturus cristatus. Next base: position 1,095,735,129 of record NC_140579.1, read on the forward strand.
GCCAAGGGAAGCCCTGTAAAGAAACATTAAAAAAAAGAGTTAGATAAGAAACAGACCAGATGCCTTACCTAAGACCCGCAACAGCATCATACATACCGGGGGAAGCAGTCCACGCACGACACTGCACGGGAACGGCACGGCCAGTGGAAGCCCTGTAAAGAAACATTTAAAAAAAGAGTTAGATAGGAAACAGACCAGATGCCTTACCTAAGACCCGCAAACAGCATCATACATACCGGGGAAAGCAGTCCATGCACGACGCTGCACGGGAACGGCACGGCCCGGGGAAGCCCTGTAAATAAACATTAAAAAAAAGAGTTAGATAAGAAACAGACCAGATGCCTTACCTAAGACCCGCAAACAGCATCATACATACCGGGGAAAGCAGTTCATGCACGACGCTGCACGGGAACGGCACAGCCCAGGGATTCCCTGTAAAGAAACATAAAAAAAAATAGTTAGATAAGAAACAGACCAGATGCCTTACCTAAGACCCGCAAACAGCATCATACATACCAGGGAAGCGCTCCATGCACGACGGTGCACGGGAACGGCACAGCCAGTGGAAGCCCTGTAAAGAAACAAAAAAAAAAGAGTTAGATAAGAAACAGACCAGATGCCTTACCTAAGACCCGCAAACAGCATCATACATACCGGGGAAAGCGCTCCATGCACGACGCTGCACGGGAACGGCACGGCCCGGGGAAGCCTGTAAAGAAGCAGAAAAAAAAAGAGTTAGATAAGAAACAGACCAGATGCCTTACCTAAGACCCGCAAACAGCATCATACATACCGGGGAAAGCAGTCCATGCACGACGCTGCACGGGAACGGCACGGCCTGGGGAAGCCCTGTAAAGAAACATTAAAAAAAAGAGTTAGATAAGAAACAGACCAGATGCCTTACCTAAGACCCGCAAACAGCATCATACATACCGGGGAAAGCAGTCCATGCACGACGCTGCACGGGAACGGCACAGCCCGGAGATTCCCTGTAAAGAAACATTAAAAAAAAGAGTTAGATAAGAAACAGACCAGATGCCTTACCTAAGACCCGCAAACAGCATCATACATACCGGGGAAAGCGCTCCATGCACGACGCTGCACGGGAACAGCATGGCCCGGGGAAGCCCTGTAAAGAAACACCAAAAAAATAGTTAGATAAGAAACAGACCAGATGCCTTACCTAAGAACTGCACACAGCATCATACATACCGGGGAAAGCACTCCATGCACGACGCTGCACAGGAACGGCACGGCCAGGGGAAGCCCTGTAAAGAAACATAAAAAAAAGAGTTAGATAAGAAACAGACCAGATGCCTTACCTAAGACCCGCAAACAGCATCATACATACCAGGGAAGCGCTCCATGCACGACGCTGCACGGGAACAGCACGGCCCGGGGAAGCCCTGTAAACAAACATTAAAAAAAAGAGTTAGATAAGAAACAGACCAGATGCCTTACCTAAGACCCGCAAACAGCAGCATACATACCGGGGAAAGCAGTCCATGCACGACGCTGCACGGGAATGGCACGGCCAGGGGAAGCCCTGTAAAGAAAGATTTTAAAAAAGTTAGATAAGAAACAGACCAGATGCCTTACCTAAGACCCGCAACAGCATCATACATACCGGGGGAAGCAGTCCATGCACGACGCTGCACGGGAACAGCACGGCCCGGGGAAACCCTGTAAAGAAACATTTAAAAAAAGAGTTAGATAAGAAACAGACCAGATGCCTTACCTAAGACCCGCAAACAGCATCATACATACCGGGGAAAGCGCTCCATGCACGACGCTGCATGGGAACGGCACGGCCCGGGGAAGCCCTGTAAAGAAACATAAAAAAAAGAGTTAGATAAGAAACAGACCAGATGCCTTCCCTAAGACCCGCAAACAGCATCATACATACCAGGGAAAGCAGTCCATGCACGACTATGCACGGGAACGGCACGGCCCGGGGAAGCCCTGTAAAGAAACATTAAAAAAAAGAGTTAGATAAGATACAGACCAGATGCCTTACCTAAGACCCGCAAACAGCATCATACATACCGGGGAAAACGCTCCATGCATGACGCTGCACGGGAACGGCACGGCCCGGGGAAGCCCTGTAAAGAAACAGAAACAAAAAGAGTTAGATAAGAAACAGACCAGATGCCTTACCTAAAACCCGCAAACAGCATCATACATACCGGGGAAAGCGCTCCATGCACGACGCTGCACGGGAACGGCACGGCCTGGGGAAGCCCTGTAAAGAAACATAAAAATAAAGAGTTAGATAAGAAACAGATCAGATGCCTTACCTAAGACCCTCAAACAGCATCATACATACCGGGGAAAGCGCTCCATGCACGACGCTGCACGGGAACGGCACGGCCCGGGGAAGCCCTGTAAAGAAACACAAAAAAAAAGAGTTAGATAAGAAACAGACCAGATGCCTTACCTAAGACCCGCAAACAGCATCATACATACCGGGGAAAGCACTCCATGCACGACGCTGCACAGGAACGGCACGGCCAGGGGAAGCCCTGTAAAGAAACATTTAAAAAAAGAGTTAGATAAGAAACAGACCAGATGCCTTACCTAAGACCCGCAAACAGCATCATACATACCGGGGAAAGCGCTCCATGCACGACGCTGCACGGGAACGGCACGGCCCGGGGAAGCCCTGTAAAGAAACATAAACAAAAAGAGTTAGATAAGAAACAGACCAGATGCCTTACCTAAAACCCGCAAACAGCATCATACATACCGGGGAAAGCGCTCCATGCACGACGCTGCACGGGAACGGCACGGCCCGGGGAAGCCCTGTAAAGAAACATAAAAATAAACAGTTAGATACGAAACAGATCAGATGCCTTACCTAAGACCCGCAAACAGCATCATATATACCGGGGAAAGCGCTCCATGCACGACGCTGCACGGGAACGGCATGGCCCGGGGAAGCCCTGTAAAGAAACACAAAAAAAGAGTTAGATAAGAAACAGACCAGATGCCTTACCTAAGACCCGCAAACAGCATCATACATACCGGGGAAAGCACTCCATGCACGACGCTGCACAGGAACGGCACGGCCAGGGGAAGCCCTGTAAAGAAACAGAAAAAAAAAAGAGTTAGATAAGAAACAGACCAGATGCCTTACCTAAGACCCGCAAACAGCATCATACATACCAGGGAAGCGCTCCATGCACGACGCTGCACGGGAACGGCACGGCCCGGGGAAGCCCTGTAAAGAAACATTAAAAAAAAGAGTTAGATAAGAAACAGACCAGATGCCTTACCTAAGACCCGCAAACAGAATCATACATACCGGGGAAAGCACTCCATGCACGACGCTGCACGGGAATGGCACGGCCAGGGGAAGCCCTGTAAAGAAACATTAAAAAAAAGAGTTAGATAAGAAACAGACCAGATGCCTTACCTAAGACCCGCAACAGCATCATACATACCGGGGGAAGCAGTCCATGCACGACGCTGCACGGGAACAGCACGGCCCGTGGAAACCCTGTAAAGAAACATTTAAAAAAAGAGTTAGATAAGAAACAGACCAGATGCCTTACCTAAGACCCGCAAACAGCATCATACATACCGGGGAAAGCGCTCCATGCACGACGCTGCACGGGAACGGCACGGCCTGGGGAAGCCCTGTAAAGAAACATAAAAAAAAGAGTTAGATAAGAAACAGACCAGATGCCTTACCTAAGACCCGCAAACAGCATCATACATACCGGGGAAAGCAGTCCATGCACGACTCTGCACGGGAACGGCACGGCCCGGGGAAGCCCTGTAAAGAAACATAAAAAAAAAGAGTTAGATAAGATACAGACCAGATGCCTTACCTAAAACCCGCAAACAGCATCATACATACCGGGGAAAGCGCTCCATGCACGACGCTGCACGGGAACGGCATGGCCCGGGGAAGCCCTGTAAAGAAACAGAAACAAAAAGAGTTAGATAAGAAACAGACCAGATGCCTTACCTAAAACCCGCAAACAGCATCATACATACCGGGGAAAGCGCTCCATGCATGACGCTGCACGGGAACGGCACGGCCTGGGGAAGCCCTGTAAAGAAACATAAAAATAAAGAGGTAGATAAGAAACAGATCAGATGCCTTACCTAAGACCCGCAAACAGCATCATACATACCGGGGAAAGCGCTCCATGCATGACGCTGCACGGGAACGGCACGGCCCGGGGAAGCCCTGTAAAGAAACACAAAAAAAAAGAGTTAGATAAGAAAAAGACCAGATGCCTTACCTAAGACCCACAAACAGCATCATACATACCGGGGAAAGCGCTCCATGCAAGACGCTGCACGGGAACGGCACGGCCCGGGGAAGCCCTGTAAAGAAACATTAAAAAAAAGAGTTAGATAAGAAACAGACCAGATGCCTTACCTAAGACCCGCAAACAGCATCATACATACCGGGGAAAGCAGTCCATGCCCGACTCTGCACGGAAATGGCACGGCCCGGGGAAGCCCTGTAAAGAAACATAAAAAAAAAGTGTTAGATAAGAAACAGACCAGATGCCTTACCTAAGACCCGCAAACAGCATCATACATACCGGGGAAAGCACTCCATGCACGACGCTGCACGGGAATGCCACGGCCATGGGAAGCCCTGTAAAGAAACATTAAAAAAAAGAGTTAGATAAGAAACAGACCAGATGCCTTACCTAAGACCCGCAACAGCATCATACATACCGGGGGAAGCAGTCCATGCACGACGCTGCACGGGAACGGCACGGCCAGTGGAAGCCCTGTAAAGAAACATTAAAAAAAAGAGTTAGATAAGAAACAGACCAGATGCCTTACCTAAGACCTGCAAACAGCATCATACATACCGGGGAAAGCAGTCCATGCACGACGCTGCACGGGAACGGCACGGCCCGGGGAAGCCCTGTAAAGAAACATTAAAAAAAAGAGTTAGATAAGAAACAGACCAGATGCCTTACCTAAAACCCGCAAACAGCATCATACATACCGGGGAAAGCGCTCCATGCACGACGCTGCACGGGAACGGCACGGCCTGGGGAAGCCCTGTAAAGAAACATAAAAATAAAGAGTTAGATAAGAAACAGATCAGATGCCTTACCTAAGACCCTCAAACAGCATCATACATACCGGGGAAAGCGCTCCATGCACGACGCTGCACGGGAACGGCACGGCCCGGGGAAGCCCTGTAAAGAAACACAAAAAAAAAGAGTTAGATAAGAAACAGACCAGATGCCTTACCTAAGACCCGCAAACAGCATCATACATACCGGGGAAAGCACTCCATGCACGACGCTGCACAGGAACGGCACGGCCAGGGGAAGCCCTGTAAAGAAACATTTAAAAAAAGAGTTAGATAAGAAACAGACCAGATGCCTTACCTAAGACCCGCAAACAGCATCATACATACCGGGGAAAGCGCTCCATGCACGACGCTGCACGGGAACGGCACGGCCCGAGGAAGCCCTGTAAAGAAACATAAACAAAAAGAGTTAGATAAGAAACAGACCAGATGCCTTACCTAAAACCCGCAAACAGCATCATACATACCGGGGAAAGCGCTCCATGCACGACGCTGCACGGGAACGGCACGGCCCGGGGAAGCCCTGTAAAGAAACATAAAAATAAACAGTTAGATACGAAACAGATCAGATGCCTTACCTAAGACCCGCAAACAGCATCATATATACCGGGGAAAGCGCTCCATGCACGACGCTGCACGGGAACGGCATGGCCCGGGGAAGCCCTGTAAAGAAACACAAAAAAAGAGTTAGATAAGAAACAGACCAGATGCCTTACCTAAGACCCGCAAACAGCATCATACATACCGGGGAAAGCACTCCATGCACGACGCTGCACAGGAACGGCACGGCCAGGGGAAGCCCTGTAAAGAAACAGAAAAAAAAAAGAGTTAGATAAGAAACAGACCAGATGCCTTACCTAAGACCCGCAAACAGCATCATACATACCAGGGAAGCGCTCCATGCACGACGCTGCACGGGAACGGCACGGCCCGGGGAAGCCCTGTAAAGAAACATTAAAAAAAAGAGTTAGATAAGAAACAGACCAGATGCCTTACCTAAGACCCGCAAACAGAATCATACATACCGGGGAAAGCACTCCATGCACGACGCTGCACGGGAATGGCACGGCCAGGGGAAGCCCTGTAAAGAAACATTAAAAAAAAGAGTTAGATAAGAAACAGACCAGATGCCTTACCTAAGACCCGCAACAGCATCATACATACCGGTGGAAGCAGTCCATGCACGACGCTGCACGGGAACAGCACGGCCCGTGGAAACCCTGTAAAGAAACATTTAAAAAAAGAGTTAGATAAGAAACAGACCAGATGCCTTACCTAAGACCCGCAAACAGCATCATACATACCGGGGAAAGCGCTCCATGCACGACGCTGCACGGGAACGGCACGGCCTGGGGAAGCCCTGTAAAGAAACATAAAAAAAAGAGTTAGATAAGAAACAGACCAGATGCCTTACCTAAGACCCGCAAACAGCATCATACATACCGGGGAAAGCAGTCCATGCACGACTCTGCACGGGAACGGCACGGCCCGGGGAAGCCCTGTAAAGAAACATAAAAAAAAAGAGTTAGATAAGATACAGACCAGATGCCTTACCTAAAACCCGCAAACAGCATCATACATACCGGGGAAAGCGCTCCATGCACGACGCTGCACGGGAACGGCATGGCCCGGGGAAGCCCTGTAAAGAAACAGAAACAAAAAGAGTTAGATAAGAAACAGACCAGATGCCTTACCTAAAACCCGCAAACAGCATCATACATACCGGGGAAAGCGCTCCATGCATGACGCTGCACGGGAACGGCACGGCCTGGGGAAGCCCTGTAAAGAAACATAAAAATAAAGAGGTAGATAAGAAACAGATCAGATGCCTTACCTAAGACCCGCAAACAGCATCATACATACCGGGGAAAGCGCTCCATGCATGACGCTGCACGGGAACGGCACGGCCCGGGGAAGCCCTGTAAAGAAACACAAAAAAAAAGAGTTAGATAAGAAAAAGACCAGATGCCTTACCTAAGACCCACAAACAGCATCATACATACCGGGGAAAGCGCTCCATGCAAGACGCTGCACGGGAACGGCACGGCCCGGGGAAGCCCTGTAAAGAAACATTAAAAAAAAGAGTTAGATAAGAAACAGACCAGATGCCTTACCTAAGACCCGCAAACAGCATCATACATACCGGGGAAAGCAGTCCATGCCCGACTCTGCACGGAAATGGCACGGCCCGGGGAAGCCCTGTAAAGAAACATAAAAAAAAAGTGTTAGATAAGAAACAGACCAGATGCCTTACCTAAGACCCGCAAACAGCATCATACATACCGGGGAAAGCACTCCATGCACGACGCTGCACGGGAATGCCACGGCCATGGGAAGCCCTGTAAAGAAACATTAAAAAAAAGAGTTAGATAAGAAACAGACCAGATGCCTTACCTAAGACCCGCAACAGCATCATACATACCGGGGGAAGCAGTCCATGCACGACGCTGCACGGGAACGGCACGGCCAGTGGAAGCCCTGTAAAGAAACATTAAAAAAAAGAGTTAGATAAGAAACAGACCAGATGCCTTACCTAAGACCTGCAAACAGCATCATACATACCGGGGAAAGCAGTCCATGCACGACGCTGCACGGGAACGGCACGGCCCGGGGAAGCCCTGTAAAGAAACATTAAAAAAAAGAGTTAGATAAGAAACAGACCAGCTGCCTTACCTAAGACCCGCAAACAGCATCATACATACCGGGGAAAGCAGTCCATGCATGACGCTGCACGGGAACGGCACAGCCCGGGGATTCCCTGTAAAGAAACATAAAAAAAAGAGTTAGATAAGAAACAGACCAGATGCCTTACCTAAGACCCGCAAACAGCATCATACATACTGGGGAAAGCGCTCCATGCACGACGCTGCACGGTAACGGCACGGCCCGGGGAAGCCCTGTAAAGAAACATGAAAATAAAGAGTTAGATAAGAAACAGACCAGATGCCTTACCTAAGACCAGCAAACAGCATCATACATACTGGGGAAAGCGCTCCATGCACGACGCTGCACGGTAACGGCACGGCCCGGGGAAGCCCTGTAAAGAAACACAAAAAAAAGAGTTGGATAAGAAAAAGACCAGATGCCTTACCTAAGACTCGCAAACAGCATCATCCATACCGGGGAAAGCACTCCATGCACGACGCTGCACAGGAACGGCACGGCCAGGGGAAGCCCTGTAAAGAAACATAAAAAAAAAGAGTTAGATAAGAAACAGACCAGATGCCTTACCTAAGACCTGCAAACAGCATCATACATACCAGAGAAGCGCTCCATGCACGACGCTACACGGGAACGGCACAGCCAGGGGAAGCCCTGTAAAGAAACAAAAAAAAAAGAGTTAGAAAAGAAACAGACCAGATGCCTTACCTAAGACCCGCAAACAGCATCATACATACCGGGGAAAGCACTCCATGCACGACGCTGCACGGGAATGGCACGGCCAGGGGAAGCCCTGTAAAGAAACATTACAAAAAAGAGTTAGATAAGAAACAGACCAGATGTCTTACCTAAGACCCGCAACAGCATCATACATACCGGGGGAAGCAGTCCATGCACGACGCTGCACGGGAACAGCACGGCCCGGGGAAACCCTGTAAAGAAACATTTAAAAAAAGAGTTAGATAAGAAACAGACCAGATGCCTTACCTAAGACCCACAAACAGCATCATACATACCGGGGAAAGCGCTCCATGCACGACGCTGCACGGGAACGGCACGGCCCGTGGAAGCCCTGTAAAGAAACATTAAAAAAAAGAGTTAGATAAGAAACAGACCAGATGCCTTACCTAAGACCCGCAAACAGCATCATACATACCGGGGAAAGCAGTCCATGCACGACTCTGCACGGAAACGACACGGCCCGGGGAAGCCCTGTAAAGAAAATTAAAAAAAAGAGTTAGATAAGATACAGACCAGATGCCTTACCTAAGACCCGCAAACAGCATCATACATACCGGGGAAAGCACTCCATGCACAACGCTGCACAGGAAAGGCACGGCCAGGGGAAGCCCTGTAAAGAAACAGAAACAAAAGGAGTTAGATAAGAAACGGACCAGATGCCTTACCTAAAATCCGCAAACAGCATCATACATACCGGGGAAAGCGATCCATGCACGACGCTGCACGGGAACGGCACGGCCCGGGGAAGCCCTGTAAAGAAACATAAAAATAAAGAGTTAGATAAGAAACAGACCAGATGCCTTACCTAAGACCCGCAAACAGCATCATACATACCAGGGAAGCGCTCCATGCACGACGCTGCACGGGAACGGCACGGCCCGGGGAAGCCCTGTACAGAAACATTTAAAAAAAGAGTTAGATAAGAAACAGACCAGATGCCTTACCTAAGACCCGCAACAGCATCATACATACTGGAGGGAAGCAGTCCATGCACGACGCTGCACGGGAACAGCACGGCCCGGGGAAACCCTGTAAAGAAACATTTAAAAAAAGAGTTAGATAAGAAACAGACCAGATGCCTTACCTAAGACCCGCAAACAGAATCATACATACCGGGGAAAGCAGTCCATGCACGACTCTGCACGGGAACGGCACGGCCCGGGGAAGCCCTGTAAAGAAACATTAAAAAAAGAGTTAGATAAGATACAGACCAGATGCCTTACCTAAGACCTGCAAACAGCATCATACATACCGGGGAAAGCGCTCCATGCACGACGCTGCACGGGAACGGCATGGCCCGGGGAAGCCCTGTAAAGAAACAGAAACAAAAAGTGTTAGATAAGAAACAGACCAGATGCCTTACCTAAAACCCGCAAACAGCATCATACAAACCGGGGAAAGCGCTCCATGCACGACGCTGCACGCGAACGGCACGGCCTGGGGAAGCCCTGTAAAGAAACATAAAAATAAAGAGTTAGATAAGAAACAGACCAGAGGCCTTACCTAAGACCCGCAAACAGCATCATACATACCGGGGAAAGCACTCCATGCACGATGCTGCACAGGAACGGCACGGCCAGGGGAAGCCCTGTAAAGAAACATTAAAAAAAAGAGTTAGATAAGAAACAGACCAGATGCCTTACCTAAGACCCGCAAACAGCATCATACATACCAGGGAAGCGCTCCATGCACGACGCTGCACGGGAACGGCACAGCCAGGGGAAGCCCTGTAAAGAAACAAAAAAAAAGAGTTAGATAAGAAACAGACCAGATGCCTTACCTAAGACCCGCAAACAGCATCATACATACCGGGGAAAGCGCTCCATGCAGGACGCTGCACGGGAACGGCACGGCCCGGGGAAGCCCTGTAAAGAAACATTAAAAACAGAGTTAGATAAGAAACAGACCAGATGCCTTACCTAAGACCCGCAAACAGCATCATACATGCCGGGGAAAGCAGTCCATGCACGACGCTGCACGGGAGCGGCACGGCCCGGGGAAGCCCTGTAAAGAAACATTAAAAAAAAGAGTTAGATAAGAAACAGACCAGATGCCTTACCTAAGACCCGCAAACAGCATCATACATACCGGGGAAAGCACTCCATGCACGACGCTGCACGGGAATGGCACGGCCAGGGGAAGCCCTGTAAAGAAACATTAAAAAAAAGAGTTAGATAAGAAACAGACCAGATGCCTTACCTAAGACCCGCAACAGCATCATACATACCGGGGGAAGCAGTCCACGCACGACGCTGCACGGGAATGGCACGGCCAGTGGAAGCCCTGTAAAGAAACATTTAAAAAAAGAGTTAGATAAGAAACAGACCAGATGCCTTACCTAAGACCCGCAAACAGCATCATACATACCGGGGAAAGCAGTCCATGCACGACGCTGCACGGGAACGGCACGGCCCGGGGAAGCCCTGTAAAGAAACATTAAAAAAAAGAGTTAGATAAGAAACAGACCAGATGCCTTACCTAAGACCCGCAAACAGCATCATACATACCGGGGAAAGCAGTCCATGCACGACGCTGCACGGGAACGGCACAGCCCGGGGATTCCCTGTAAAGAAACATAAAAAAAAATAGTTAGATAAGAAACAGACCAGATGCCTTACCTAAGACCCGCAAACAGCATCATACATACCGGGGAAAGCGCTCCATGCACGACGCTGCACGGGAACGGCACGGCCCGGGGAAGCCCTGTAAAGAAACATGAAAATAAAGAGTTAGATAAGAAACAGACCAGATGCCTTACCTAAGACCCGCAAACAGCATCATACATACCGGGGAAAGCGCTCCATGCACGACGCTGCACGGGAACGGCACGGCCCGGGGAAGCCCTGTAAAGAAACACAAAAAAAAAGAGTTAGATAAGAAACAGACCAGATGCCTTACCTAAGACCCGCAAACAGCATCATACATACCTGGGAAAGCACTCCATGCACGACGCTGCACAGGAACGGCACGGCCAGGGGAAGCCCTGTAAAGAAACATAAAAAAAAAGAGTTAGATAAGAAACAGACCAGATGCCTTACCTAAGACCCGCAAACAGCATCATACATACCGGGGAAAGCGCTCCATGCACGACGCTGCACGGGAACGGCACGGCCCGGGGAAGCCCTGTAAAGAAACATGAAAATAAAGGGTTAGATAAGACACAGACCAGATGCCTTACCTAAGACCCGCAAACAGCATCATACATACCGGGGAAAGCGCTCCATGCACGACGCTGCACGGGAACGGCACAGCCCGGGGATTCCCTGTAAAGAAACATAAAAAAAAGAGTTAGATAAGAAACAGACCAGATGCCTTACCTAAGACCCGCAAACAGCATCATACATACTGGGGAAAGCGCTCCATGCACGACGCTGCACGGTAACGGCACGGCCCGGGGAAGCCCTGTAAAGAAACACAAAAAAAAGAGTTAGATAAGAAAAAGACCAGATGCCTTACCTAAGACTCGCAAACAGCATCATACATACCGGGGAAAGCACTCCATGCCCGACGCTGCACAGGAACGGCACGGCCAGGGGAAGCCCTGTAAAGAAACATAAAAAAAAAGAGTTAGATAAGAAACAGACCAGATGCCTTACCTAAGACCTGCAAACAGCATCATACATACCAGGGAAGCGCTCCATGCACGACGCTACACGGGAACGGCAAAGCCAGGGGAAGCCCTGTAAAGAAACAAAAAAAAAAGAGTTAGAAAAGAAACAGACCAGATGCCTTACCTAAGACCCGCAAACAGCATCATACATACCGGGGAAAGCACTCCATGCACGACGCTGGACGGGAATGGCACGGCCAGGGGAAGCCCTGTAAAGAAACATTACAAAAAAGAGTTAGATAAGAAACAGACCAGATGCCTTACCTAAGACCCGCAACAGCATCATACATACCGGGGGAAGCAGTCCATGCACGCCGCTGCACGGGAACAGCACGGCCCGGGGAAACCCTGTAAAGAAACATTTAAAAAAAGAGTTAGATAAGAAACAGACCAGATGCCTTACCTAAGACCCACAAACAGCATCATACATACCGGGGAAAGCGCTCCATGCACGACGCTGCACGGGAACGGCACGGCCCGTGGAAGCCCTGTAAAGAAACATTAAAAAAAAGAGTTAGATAAGAAACAGACCAGATGCCTTATCTAAGACCCGCAAACAGCATCATACATACAGGGGAAAGCAGTCCATGCACAACGCTGCACGGGAAAGGCACAGCCCGGGGATTCCCTGTAAAGAAACATAAAAAAAAGAGTTAGATAAGAAACAGACCAGATGCCTTACCTAAGACCCGCAAACAGCATCATACATACCGGGGAAAGCGCTCCATGCACGACGCTGCACGGGAACGGCACGGCCCGGGGAAGCCCTGTAAAGAAACATGAAAATAAAGAGTTAGATAAGAAACAGACCAGATGCCTTACCTAAGACCCGCAAACAGCATCATACATACTGGGGAAAGCGCTCCATGCACGACGCTGCACGGTAACGGCACGGCCCGGGGAAGCCCTGTAAAGAAACACAAAAAAAAGAGTTAGATAAGAAAAAGACCAGATGCCTTACCTAAGACTCGCAAACAGCATCATCCATACCGGGGAAAGCACTCCATGCACGACGCTGCACAGGAACGGCACGGCCAGGGGAAGCCCTGTAAAGAAACATAAAAAAAAAGAGTTAGATAAGAAACAGACCAGATGCCTTACCTAAGACCTGCAAACAGCATCATACATACCAGGGAAGCGCTCCATGCACGACGCTACACGGGAACGGCACAGCCAGGGGAAGCCCTGTAAAGAAACAAAAAAAAAAGAGTTAGAAAAGAAACAGACCAGATGCCTTACCTAAGACCCGCAAACAGCATCATACATACCGGGGAAAGCACTCCATGCACGACGCTGCACGGGAATGGCACGGCCAGGGGAAGCCCTGTAAAGAAACATTACAAAAAAGAGTTAGATAAGAAACAGACCAGATGTCTTACCTAAGACCCGCAACAGCATCATACATACCGGGGGAAGCAGTCCATGCACGACGCTGCACGGGAACAGCACGGCCCGGGGAAACCCTGTAAAGAAACATTTAAAAAAAGAGTTAGATAAGAAACAGACCAGATGCCTTACCTAAGACCCACAAACAGCATCATACATACCGGGGAAAGCGCTCCATGCACGACGCTGCACGGGAACGGCACGGCCCGTGGAAGCCCTGTAAAGAAACATTAAAAAAAAGAGTTAGATAAGAAACAGACCAGATGCCTTACCTAAGACCCGCAAACAGCATCATACATACCGGGGAAAGCAGTCCATGCACGACTCTGCACGGAAACGACACGGCCCGGGGAAGCCCTGTAAAGAAAATTAAAAAAAAGAGTTAGATAAGATACAGACCAGATGCCTTACCTAAGACCCGCAAACAGCATCATACATACCGGGGAAAGCACTCCATGCACAACGCTGCACAGGAAAGGCACGGCCAGGGGAAGCCCTGTAAAGAAACAGAAACAAAAGGAGTTAGATAAGAAACGGACCAGATGCCTTACCTAAAATCCGCAAACAGCATCATACATACCGGGGAAAGCGATCCATGCACGACGCTGCACGGGAACGGCACGGCCCGGGGAAGCCCTGTAAAGAAACATAAAAATAAAGAGTTAGATAAGAAACAGACCAGATGCCTTACCTAAGACCCGCAAACAGCATCATACATACCAGGGAAGCGCTCCATGCACGACGCTGCACGGGAACGGCACGGCCCGGGGAAGCCCTGTACAGAAACATTTAAAAAAAGAGTTAGATAAGAAACAGACCAGATGCCTTACCTAAGACCCGCAAACAGCATCATACATACCGGGGAAAGCACTCCATGCACGACGCTGCACGGGAATGGCACGGCCAGGGGAAGCCCTGTAAAGAAACATTAAAAAAAAGAGTTAGATAAGAAACAGACCAGATGCCTTACCTAAGACCCGCAACAGCATCATACATACTGGAGGGAAGCAGTCCATGCACGACGCTGCACGGGAACAGCACGGCCCGGGGAAACCCTGTAAAGAAACATTTAAAAAAAGAGTTAGATAAGAAACAGACCAGATGCCTTACCTAAGACCCGCAAACAGAATCATACATACCGGGGAAAGCAGTCCATGCACGACTCTGCACGGGAACGGCACGGCCCGGGGAAGCCCTGTAAAGAAACATTAAAAAAAGAGTTAGATAAGATACAGACCAGATGCCTTACCTAAGACCTGCAAACAGCATCATACATACCGGGGAAAGCGCTCCATGCACGACGCTGCACGGGAACGGCATGGCCCGGGGAAGCCCTGTAAAGAAACAGAAACAAAAAGAGTTAGATAAGAAACAGACCAGATGCCTTACCTAAAACCCGCAAACAGCATCATACAAACCGGGGAAAGCGCTCCATGCACGACGCTGCACGCGAACGGCACGGCCTGGGGAAGCCCTGTAAAGAAACATAAAAATAAAGAGTTAGATAAGAAACAGACCAGAGGCCTTACCTAAGACCCGCAAACAGCATCATACATACCGGGGAAAGCACTCCATGCACGATGCTGCACAGGAACGGCACGGCCAGGGGAAGCCCTGTAAAGAAACATTAAAAAAAAGAGTTAGATAAGAAACAGACCAGATGCCTTACCTAAGACCCGCAAACAGCATCATACATACCAGGGAAGCGCTCCATGCACGACGCTGCACGGGAACGGCACAGCCAGGGGAAGCCCTGTAAAGAAACAGAAACAAAAGGAGTTAGATAAGAAACGGACCAGATGCCTTACCTAAAATCCGCAAACAGCATCATACATACCGGGGAAAGCGATCCATGCACGACGCTGCACGGGAACGGCACGGCCCGGGGAAGCCCTGTAAAGAAACATAAAAATAAAGAGTTAGATAAGAAACAGACCAGATGCCTTACCTAAGACCCGCAAACAGCATCATACATACCAGGGAAGCGCTCCATGCACGACGCTGCACGGGAACGGCACGGCCCGGGGAAGCCCTGTACAGAAACATTTAAAAAAAGAGTTAGATAAGAAACAGACCAGATGCCTTACCTAAGACCCGCAAACAGCATCATACATACCGGGGAAAGCACTCCATGCACGACGCTGCACGGGAATGGCACGGCCAGGGGAAGCCCTGTAAAGAAACATTAAAAAAAAGAGTTAGATAAGAAACAGACCAGATGCCTTACCTAAGACCCGCAACAGCATCATACATACTGGAGGGAAGCAGTCCATGCACGACGCTGCACGGGAACAGCACGGCCCGGGGAAACCCTGTAAAGAAACATTTAAAAAAAGAGTTAGATAAGAAACAGACCAGATGCCTTACCTAAGACCCGCAAACAGAATCATACATACCGGGGAAAGCAGTCCATGCACGACTCTGCACGGGAACGGCACGGCCCGGGGAAGCCCTGTAAAGAAACATTAAAAAAAGAGTTAGATAAGATACAGACCAGATGCCTTACCTAAGACCTGCAAACAGCATCATACATACCGGGGAAAGCGCTCCATGCACGACGCTGCACGGGAACGGCATGGCCCGGGGAAGCCCTGTAAAGAAACAGAAACAAAAAGAGTTAGATAAGAAACAGACCAGATGCCTTACCTAAAACCCGCAAACAGCATCATACAAACCGGGGAAAGCGCTCCATGCACGACGCTGCACAGGAACGGCACGGCCAGGGGAAGCCCTGTAAAGAAACATTAAAAAAAAGAGTTAGATAAGAAACAGACCAGATGCCTTACCTAAGACCCGCAAACAGCATCATACATACCGGGGAAAGCGCTCCATGCAGGACGCTGCACGGGAACGGCACGGCCCGGGGAAGCCCTGTAAAGAAACATTAAAAACAGAGTTAGATAAGAAACAGACCAGATGCCTTACCTAAGACCCGCAAACAGCATCATACATGCCGGGGAAAGCAGTCCATGCACGACGCTGCACGGGAGCGGCACGGCCCGGGGAAGCCCTGTAAAGAAACATTAAAAAAAAGAGTTAGATAAGAAACAGACCAGATGCCTTACCTAAGACCCGCAAACAGCATCATACATACCGGGGAAAGCACTCCATGCACGACGCTGCACGGGAATGGCACGGCCAGGGGAAGCCCTGTAAAGAAACATTAAAAAAAAGAGTTAGATAAGAAACAGACCAGATGCCTTACCTAAGACCCGCAACAGCATCATACATACCGGGGGAAGCAGTCCACGCACGACGCTGCACGGGAATGGCACGGCCAGTGGAAGCCCTGTAAAGAAACATTTAAAAAAAGAGTTAGATAAGAAACAGACCAGATGCCTTACCTAAGACCCGCAAACAGCATCATACATACCGGGGAAAGCAGTCCATGCACGACGCTGCACGGGAACGGCACGGCCCGGGGAAGCCCTGTAAAGAAACATTAAAAAAAAGAGTTAGATAAGAAACAGACCAGATGCCTTACCTAAGACCCGCAAACAGCATCATACATACCGGGGAAAGCAGTCCATGCACGACGCTGCACGGGAACGGCACAGCCCGGGGATTCCCTGTAAAGAAACATTAAAAAAAATAGTTAGATAAGAAACAGACCAGATGCCTTACCTAAGACCCGCAAACAGCATCATACATACCGGGGAAAGCGCTCCATGCACGACGCTGCACGGGAACGGCACGGCCCGGGGAAGCCCTGTAAAGAAACATGAAAATAAAGAGTTAGATAAGAAACAGACCAGATGCCTTACCTAAGACCCGCAAACAGCATCATACATACCGGGGAAAGCGCTCCATGCACGACGCTGCACGGGAACGGCACGGCCCGGGGAAGCCCTGTAAAGAAACACAAAAAAAAAGAGTTAGATAAGAAATAGACCAGATGCCTTACCTAAGACCCGCAAACAGCATCATACATACCTGGGAAAGCACTCCATGCACGACGCTGCACAGGAACGGCACGGCCAGGGGAAGCCCTGTAAAGAAACATAAAAAAAAAGAGTTAGATAAGAAACAGACCAGATGCCTTACCTAAGACCCGCAAACAGCATCATACATACCAGGGAAGCGCTCCATGCACGACGCTACACGGGAACGGCACGGCCAGGGGAAGCCCTGTAAAGAAACATAAAAAAAAGAGTTAGATAAGAAACAGACCAGATGCCTTACCTAAGACCCGCAAACAGCATCATACATACCAGGGAAGCGCTCCATGCACGACGCTACACGGGAACGGCACAGCCAGGGGAAGCCCTGTAAAGAAACAAAAAAAAAAAGAGTTAGATAAGAAACAGACCAGATGCCTTACCTAAGACCCGCAAGCAGCATCATACATACCGGGGAAAGCACTCCATGCACAACGCTGCACGGGAATGGCACGGCCAGGGGAAGCCCTGTAAAGAAACATTAAAAAAAAGAGTTAGATAAGAAACAGACCAGATGCCTTACCTAAGACCCGCAACAGCATCATACATACCGGGGGAAGCAGTCCATGCACGACGCTGCACGGGAACAGCACGGCCCGGCGAAACCCTGTAAAGAAACATTTAAAAAAAGAGTTAGATAAGAAACAGACCAGATGCCTTACCTAAGACCCACAAACAGCATCATACATACAGGGGAAAGCGCTCCATGCACGACGCTGCACGGGAACGGCACGGCCCGGGGAAGCCCTGTAAAGAAACTTTAAAAAAAGAGTTTTTTTTTTTTTTTTTTTTTAAACAAACTTTATTGGCGTCCACAAAATTACAACTTCCGTCATCATCAATACACTGCATAACAGGGTAATATCAACAGATGCTCCAAAGAGGCCTCAATCTAGTAAACCGCAAGACAGGTCCCAGCCACAATGTGTGGGTGCAACCCCGTGTGGCAACCAGTATCTTCAGTATGTGCAATCGGTGCCTCAGTGAATTCGCTATCCCCAAACCAGTTTGAAAAACAGTTCCCCCCTCCCAACTCCCAACCGCGTCCCCTAACCCAACCGCCCCCCCCTCGCCCTCCCAATCCCTCCCCCCCTCTGCCGGGTCACTGCAACGCAAGGTTCGCTTTCCTACGCATTCACTCGGGGTCTGCGACGATCTCCCTCTCTCGACCTGGGGTCTCTCCCACCCCGATGGGCATGTCAGCCGTACTGGATATAGTGATCTGGGAGGCTTGTCCCGCTATTTGCTGCATCATCACCCCCCATGCTAGTAGCACCTCAGGCAGCTTAGGGTCTCTCCTGGTGCTCCGCATGTGCCCCTCCTCGGCTTGGGCCCATTCCCGTAAATCTGATCTCCACTTCGCCAATATAGGTCCCTGCTGTGTCAACCAGTGGATAGCTATACGCCTTTTGGCTATCACTAGCCCCAGGACCAGAAACCGCCTGCTTATCTTGCGTTTCGGGTCTCGCGGAATCAGGCCCAGCAGACACACATGAGGATCCGATGCAAACTCCCAACCGGTTATCCGGGTCAGCTCTGCAATAACCGCCCCCCAGTACGTCTGGATCGTTGGGCACGTCCATACCATATGTAGAAAATCTGCTGGGGCACCCCGACATCTTGGACAGTGGGGGTCTCTGGAGCCATCAATGGCATGCAACCGTCTAGGGGATAAATATGTCATGTGTATTATGTTGTACTGGATTTGCTTAAAGCGATTGCTCACTGCCACCTTCCGCACCCCTTCATGGATTCGCACCCAGTCCCGCGGTGTAAGATCCCGCGGGCACACCTGCTGCCATTTGTCTTCTATTTTGAGGGGGCCGGTTTTTCTGTCGTCCCGCAACGCCTTATAGAGGTGAGTAACAAAGTGTCCCCCTCCCGCCATGGCTATCATGGTGACCAAAGTCCGGGTGTGCCCCAGAGCCTCTGGAAACGTAGGCCACAATTGCCGTGCTGTTGCCGCTATTTTTGCATACTGCAGAAACTGCCCTGCTCCCAGCGCAAAGGCGGTCATTGCCTCCTGATACGTAATAAATTTATCATCCGGGTACAGGTCGGCCAACATCAGGCAGCCCCCTGACTTCCACGCCTCCGTGGACATTAGGCGGTCAATCTGTGCAAAGGGTGGCATCTGCCAGATATCCGCCTCCGGGGCAAAGGGTCTATCTGGAATCACTTTACATATCACTCGATTCCAAATTGCAGCCCCAAGCTGATTAAAAAAAAGAGTTAGATAAGAAACAGACCAGATGCCTTACCTAAGACCCGCAAACAGCATCATACATACCGGGGAAAGCAGTCCATGCACGACTCTGCACGGAAACGGCACGGCCCGGGGAAGCCCTGTAAAGAAACATTAAAAAAAAGAGTTAGATAAGATACAGACCAGATGCCTTACCTAAGACCCGCAAACAGCATCATACATACCGGGGAAAGCGCTCCATGCACGACGCTGCACGGGAACGGCACGGCCCAGAGAAGCCCTGTAAAGAAACAGAAACAAAAAAAAGAGTTAGATAAGAAACAGACCAGATGCCTTACCTAAAACCCGCAAACAGCATCATACATACCGGGAAAAAGCGCTCCATGCACGACGCTGCACGGGAACGGCACGGCCCGGGGAAGCCCTGTAAAGAAACATAAAAATAAAGAGTTAGATAAGAAACTGATCAGATGCCTTACCTAAGACCCGCAAACAGCATCATACATACCGGGGAAAGCGCTCCATGCACGACGCTGCACGGGAACGGCATGGCCCGGTGAAGCCCTGTAAAGAAACACAAAAAAAAAAGAGTTAGATAAGAAACAGACCAGATGCCTTACCTAAGACCCGCAAACAGCATCATACATACCGGGGAAAGCACTCCATGCACGACGCTGCACAGGAACGGCACGGCCAGGGGAAGCCCTGTAAAGAAACATAAAAAAAAAGAGTTAGATAAGAAACAGACCAGATGCCTTATCTAAAACCCGCAAACAGCATCATACATACCGGGGAAAGCGCTCCATGCACAACGCTGCACGGGAACGGCACGGCCCGGGGAAGTCCTGTAAAGAAACATAAAAATAAAGAGTTAGATAAGAAACAGATCAGATGCCTTACCTAAGACCCGCAAACAGCATCATACATACCGGGGAAAGCGCTCCATGCACAACGCTGCACGGGAACGGCATGGCCCGGGGAAGCCCTGTAAAGAAACACAAAAAAAAGAGTTAGGTAAGAAACAGACCAGATGCCTTACCTAAGACCCGCAAACAGCATCATACATACCGGGGAAAGCACTGCATGCACCACGCTGCACAGGAACGGCACAGCCAGGGGAAGCCCTGTAAAGAAACATAAAAAAAAAGAGTTAGATAAGAAACAGACCAGATGCCTTACCTAAGACCCGCAAACAGCATCATACATACCAGGGAAGCGCTCCATGCAAGACGCTGCACGTGAATGGCACGGCCAGGGGAAGCCCTGTAAAGAAACATTAAAAAAAAGAGTTAGATAAGAAACAGACCAGATGCCTTACCTAAGACCCGCAACAGCATCATACATACCGGGGGAAGCAGTCCATGCACGACGCTGCACGGGAACAGCACGGCCCAGGGAAACCCTGTAAAGAAACATTTAAAAAAAGAGTTAGATAAGAAACAGACCAGATGCCTTACCTAAGACCCGCAAACAGCATCATACATACCAGGGAAGCGCTCCATGCACGACTCTGCACGGGAACGGCACAGCCAGGGGAAGCCCTGTAAAGAAACAAAAAAAAGAAGAGTTAGATGAGAAACAGACCAGATGCCTTACCTAAGACCCGCAAACAGCATCACACATACCGGGGAAAGCGTTCCATGCACGAAGCTGCACGGGAACGGCACGGCCCGGCGAAGCCTGTAAAGAAGCAGAAAAAAAAGAGTTTGATGAGAAACAGACCAGATGCCTTACCTAAGACCCGCAAACAGCATCATACATACCGGGGAAAGCAGTCCATGCACGACGCTGCACGGGAACGGCACAGCCCGGGGATTCCCTGTAAAGAAACATAAAAAAAAAGAGTTAGATAAGAAACAGACCAGATGCCTTACCTAAGACCCGCAAACAGCATCATACATACCGGGGAAAGCGCTCCATGCAAGACGCTGCACAGGAATGGCACGGCCAGGGGAAGCCCTGTAAAGAAACATTAAAAAAAAGAGTTAGATAAGAAACAGACCAGATGCCTTACCTAAGACCCGCAAACAGCATCATACATACCAGGGAAGTGCTCCATGCACGACGCTGCACGGGAACGGCACAGCCAGGGGAAGCCCTGTAAAGAAACAAAAAAAAAAAGAGTTAGAAAGAAACAGACCAGATGCCTTACCTAAGACCCGCAAACAGCATCATACATACCGGGGAAAGCGCTCCATGCACGACGCTGCACGGGAACGGCACGGCCCGGGGAAGCCCTGTAAAGAAACATAAAAATAAAGAGTTAGATAAGAAACAGACCAGATGCCTTACCTAAGACCCGCAAACAGCATCATACATACCGGGGAAAGCAGTCCATGCACGACGCTGCACGGGAACGGCACGGCCCGGGGAAGCCCTGTAAAGAAACATTAAAAAAAAGAGTTAGATAAGAAACAGACCAGATGCCTTACCTAAAACCCGCAAACAGCATCATACATACCGGGGGAAGCAGTCCATGCACGACGATGCACGGGAACGGCACAGCCCGTGGAAGCCCTGTAAAGAAACATAAAAAAAAAGAGTTAGATAAGAAACAGACCAGATGCCTTACATAAGACCCGCAAACAGCATCATACATACCGGGGAAAGCAGTCCATGCACGACGCTGCACGGGAACGGCACGGCCCGGGGAAGCCCTGTAAAGAAACATTAAAAAAAAGAGTTAGATAAGATACAGACCAGATGCCTTACCTAAGACCCGCAAACAGCATCATACATACCGGGGAAAGCGCTCCATGCACGACGCTGCACGGGAACGGCCCGGCCCGGGGAAGCCCTGTAAAGAAACAGAAACAAAAAGAGTTAGATAAGAAACAGACCAGATGCCTTACCTAAAACCCGCAAACAGCATCATACATACCGGGGAAAGCGCTCCATGCACGACGCTGCACGGGAACGGCACGGCCCGGGGAAGCCCTGTAAAGAAACATAAAAATAAAGAGTTAGATAAGAAACAGATCAGATGCCTTACCTAAGACCCGCAAACAGCATCATACATACCGGGGAAAGCGCTCCATGCACGACGCTGCACGGGAACGGCATGGCCCGGGGAAGCCCTGTAAAGAAACACAAAAAAAAGAGTTAGATAAGAAACAGACCAGATGCCTTACCTAAGACCCGCAAACAGCATCATACATACCGGGGAAAGCACTCCATGAACGACGCTGCACAGGAACGGCACGGCCAGGGGAAGCCCTGTAAAGAAACATTAAAAAAAAGAGTTAGATAAGAAACAGACCAGATGCCTTACCTAAGACCCGCAAACAGCATCATACATACCAGGGAAGCGCTCCATGCACGACGCTGCACGGGAACGGCACGGCCCGGGGAAGCCCTGTAAAGAAACATTTAAAAAAAGAGTTAGATAAGAAACAGACCAGAAGCCTTACCTAAGACCCGCAAACAGCATCATACATACCGGGGAAAGCACTCCATGCACGACGCTGCACGGGAACGGCACGGCCCGGGGAAGCCCTGTAAAGAAACATAAAAATAAAGAGTTAGATAAGAAACAGATCAGATGCCTTACCTAAGACCCGCAAACAGCATCATACATACCGGGGAAAGCGCTCCATGCACGACGCTGCACGGGAACGGCATGGCCCGGGGAAGCCCTGTAAAGAAACACAAAAAAAAGAGTTAGATAAGAAACAGACCAGATGCCTTACCTAAGACCCGCAAACAGCATCATACATACCGGGGAAAGCACTCCATGAACGACGCTGCACAGGAACGGCACGGCCAGGGGAAGCCCTGTAAAGAAACATTAAAAAAAAGAGTTAGATAAGAAACAGACCAGATGCCTTACCTAAGACCCGCAAACAGCATCATACATACCAGGGAAGCGCTCCATGCACGACGCTGCACGGGAACGGCACGGCCCGGGGAAGCCCTGTAAAGAAACATTTAAAAAAAGAGTTAGATAAGAAACAGACCAGATGCCTTACCTAAGACCCGCAAACAGCATCATACATACCGGGGAAAGCACTCCATGCACGACGCTGCACGGGAATGGCACGGCCAGGGGAAGCCCTGTAAAGAAACATTAAAAAAAAGAGTTAGATAAGAAACAGACCAGATGCCTTACCTAAGACCCGCAACAGCATCATACATACCGGGGGAAGCAGTCCATGCACGACGCTGCACGGGAACAGCACGGCCCGGGGAAACCCTGTAAAGAAAAATTTAAAAAAAGAGTTAGATAAGAAACAGACCAGATGCCTTACCTAAGACCCGCAAACAGCATCATACATATCGGGGAAAGCGCTCCATGCACGACGCTGCACGGGAACGGCATGGCCCGGGGAAGCCCTGTAAAGAAACACAAAAAAAAGAGTTAGATAAGAAACAGACCAGATGCCTTACCTAAGACCCGCAAACAGCATCATACATACCGGGGAAAGCACTGCATGCACGACGCTGCACAGGAACGGCACAGCCAGGGGAAGGCCTGTAAAGAAACATAAAAAAAAAGAGTTAGATAATAAACAGACCAGATGCCTTACCTAAGACCCGCAAACAGCATCATACATACCGGGGAAAGCGCTCCATGCACGACGCTGCACGGGAACGGCATGGCCCGGGGAAGCCCTGTAAAGAAACACAAAAAATAAAGAGTTAGATAAGAAACAGACCAGATGCCTTACCTAAGACCCGCAAACAGCATCATACATACCGGGGAAAGCACTCCATGCACGACGCTGCACAGGAACGGCACGGCCAGGGGAAGCCCTGTAAAGAAACATAAAAAAAAAGAGTTAGATAAGAAACAGACCAGATGCCTTATCTAAAACCCGCAAACAGCATCATACATACCGGGGAAAGCACTCCATGCACGACGCTGCACGGGAACGGCACGGCCCGGGGAAGTCCTGTAAAGAAACATAAAAATAAAGAGTTAGATAAGAAACAGATCAGATGCCTTACCTAAGACCCGCAAACAGCATCATACATACCGGGGAAAGCGCTCCATGCACAACGCTGCACGGGAACGGCATGGCCCGGGGAAGCACTGTAAAGAAACACAAAAAAAAGAGTTAGGTAAGAAACAGACCAGATGCCTTACCTAAGACCCGCAAACAGCATCATACATACCGGGGAAAGCACTGCATGCACGACGCTGCACGGGAATGGCATGGCCCGGGGAAGCCCTGTAACGAAACACAAAAAAAGAGTTAGATAAGAAACAGACCAGATGCCTTACCTAAGACCCGCAAACAGCATCATACATACCGGGGAAAGCACTCCATGAACGACGCTGCACAGGAACGGCACGGCCAGGGGAAGCCCTGTAAAGAAACATAAAAAAAAAGAGTTAGATAAGAAACAGACCAGATGCCTTACCTAAGACCCGCAAACAGCATCATACATACCAGGGAAGCACTCCATGCACGACGCTGCACGGGAACGGCACGGCCCGGGGAAGCCCTGTAAAGAAACATTTAAAAAAAGAGTTAGATAAGAAACAGACCAGATGCCTTACCTAAGACCCGCAAACAGCATCAGACATACCGGGGAAAGCACTCCATGCACGACGCTGCACGGGAATGGCACGGCCAGGGGAAGCCCTGTAAAGAAACATTAAAAAAAAGAGTTAGATAAGAAACAGACCAGATGCCTTACCTAAGACCCGCAACAGCATCATACATACCGGGGGAAGCAGTCCATGCACGACGCTGCACGGGAACAGCACGGCCCGGGGAAACCCTGTAAAGAAAAATTTAAAAAAAGAGTTAGATAAGAAACAGACCAGATGCCTTACCTAAGACCCGCAAACAGCATCATACATATCGGGGAAAGCGCTCCATGCACGGCGCTGCACGGGAACGGCATGGCCCGGGGAAGCCCTGTAAAGAAACACAAAAAAAAGAGTTAGATAAGAAACAGACCAGATGCCTTACCTAAGACCCGCAAACAGCATCATACATACCGGGGAAAGCACTGCATGCACGACGCTGCACAGGAACGGCACAGCCAGGGGAAGGCCTGTAAAGAAACATAAAAAAAAAGAGTTAGATAATAAACAGACCAGATGCCTTACCTAAGACCCGCAAACAGCATCATACATACCAGGGAAGCGCTCCATGCACGACGCTGCACGGGAACGACACGGCCCGGGGAAGCCCTGTAAAGAAACATTTAAAAAAAGAGTTAGATAAGAAACAGACCAGATGCCTTACCTAAGACCCGCAAACAGCATCATACATACCGGGGAAAGCACTCATTGCACTCCGCTGCACGGGAATGGCACGGCCAGGGGAAGCCCTGTAAAGAAACATTTTAAAAAAGAGTTAGATAAGAAACAGACCAGATACCTTACCTAAGACCCGCAAACAGCATCATACATACCGGGGAAAGCAGTCCATGCACGATGCTGCACGGGAACGGCACGGCCCGGGGAAGCCCTGTAAAGAAACATTAAAAAAAAGAGTTAGATAAGAAACAGACCAGATGCCTTACCTAAGACCCGCAAACAGCATCATACATACCGGGGAAAGCAGTCCATGCACGACGCTGCACGGGAACGGCACAGCCCAGGGATTCCCTGTAAAGAAACATTAAAAAAAAGAGTTAGATAAGAAACAGACCAGATGCCTTACCTAAGACCCGCAAACAGCATCATACATACCGGGGAAAGCGCTCCATGCACGACGCTGCACGGGAACGGCACGGCCCGGGGAAGTCCTGTAAAGAAACATGAAAATAAAGAGTTAGATAAGAAACAGACCAGATGCCTTACCTAAGACCCGCAAACAGCATCATACATACCGGGGAAAGCACTCCATGCACGACGCTGCACGGGAATGGCACGGCCAGGGGAAGCCCTGTAAAGAAACATTAAAAAAAAGAGTTAGATAAGAAACAGACCAGATGCCTTACCTAAGACCCGCAACAGCATCATACATACCGGGGGAAGCGCTCCATGCACGACGCTGCACGGGAACGGCACGGCCCGGGGAAGCCCTGTAAAGAAACATTAAAAAAAAGAGTTAGATAAGAAACAGACCAGATGCCTTACCTAAGACCCGCAAACAGCATCATACATACCGGGGAAAGCAGTCCATGCACGACGCTGCACGGGAACGGCACAGCCCGGGGATTCCCTGTAAAGAAACATTCAAAAAAAGAGTTAGATAAGAAACAGACCAGATGCCTTACCTAAGACCCGCAAACAGCATCATACATACCGGGGAAAGCGCTCCATGCACGACGCTGCACGGGAACGGCACGGCCCGGGGAAGTCCTGTAAAGAAACATGAAAATAAAGAGTTAGATAAGAAACAGACCAGATGCCTTACCTAAGACCCGCAAACAGCATCATACATACCAGGGAAGCGCTCCATGCACGACGCTACACGGGAACGGCACAGCCAGGGGAAGCCCTGTAAAGAAACAAAAAAAAAAAGAGTTAGATAAGAAAAAGACCAGATGCCTTACCTAAGACCCGCAAACAGCATCATACATACCGGGGAAAGCACTCCATGCACGACGCTGCACGGGAATGGCACGGCCAGGGGAAGCCCTGTAAAGAAACATTAAAAAAAAGAGTTAGATAAGAAACAGACCAGATGCCTTACCTAAGACCCGCAACAGCATCATACATACCGGGGGAAGCAGTCCATGCACGACGCTGCACGGGAACAGCACGGCCTGGGGAAACCCTGTAAAGAAACATTTAAAAAAAGAGTTAGATAAGAAACAGACCAGATGCCTTACCTAAGACCCACAAACAGCATCATACATACCGGGGAAAGCAGTCCATGCATGACTCTGCACGGAAACGGCACGGCCCGGGGAAGCCCTGTAAAGAAACATTAAAAAAAAGAGTTAGATAAGATACAGACCAGATGCCTTACCTAAGACCCGCAAACAGCATCATACATACCGGGGAAAGCGCTCCATGCACGACGCTGCACGGGAACGGCCCGGCCCGGGGAAGCCCTGTAAAGAAACAGAAACAAAAAGAGTTAGATAAGAAACAGACCAGATGCCTTACCTAAAACCCGCAAACAGCATCATACATACCGGGGAAAGCGCTCCATGCACGACGCTGCACGGGAACGGCACGGCCCGGGGAAGCCCTGTAAAGAAACATAAAAATAAAGAGTTAGATAAGAAACAGATCAGATGCCTTACCTAAGACCCGCAAACAGCATCATACATACCGGGGAAAGCGCTCCATGCACGACGCTGCACGGGAATGGCATGGCCCGGGGAAGCCCTGTAACGAAACACAAAAAAAAGAGTTAGATAAGAAACAGACCAGATGCCTTACCTAAGACCCGCAAACAGCATCATACATACCGGGGAAAGCACTCCATGAACGACGCTGCACAGGAACGGCACGGCCAGGGGAAGCCCTGTAAAGAAACATAAAAAAAAATAGTTAGATAAGAAACAGACCAGATGCCTTACCTAAGACCCGCAAACAGCATCATACATTCCAGGGAAGCGCTCCATGCACGACGCTGCACGGGAACGGCACGGCCCGGGGAAGCCCTGTAAAGAAACATTTAAAAAAAGAGTTAGATAAGAAACAGACCAGATGCCTTACCTAAGACCCGCAAACAGCATCAGACATACCGGGGAAAGCACTCCATGCACGACGCTGCACGGGAATGGCACGGCCAGGGGAAGCCCTGTAAAGAAACATTAAAAAAAAGAGTTAGATAAGAAACAGACCAGATGCCTTACCTAAGACCCGCAACAGCATCATACATACCGGGGGAAGCAGTCCATGCACGACGCTGCACGGGAACAGCACGGCCCGGGGAAACCCTGTAAAGAAAAATTTAAAAAAAGAGTTAGATAAGAAACAGACCAGATGCCTTACCTAAGACCCGCAAACAGCATCATACATATCGGGGAAAGCGCTCCATGCACGACGCTGCACGGGAACGGCATGGCCCGGGGAAGCCCTGTAAAGAAACACAAAAAAAAGAGTTAGATAAGAAACAGACCAGATGCCTTACCTAAGACCCGCAAACAGCATCATACATACCGGGGAAAGCACTGCATGCACGACGCTGCACAGGAACGGCACAGCCAGGGGAAGGCCTGTAAAGAAACATAAAAAAAAAGAGTTAGATAATAAACAGACCAGATGCCTTACCTAAGACCCGCAAACAGCATCATACATACCAGGGAAGCGCTCCATGCACGACGCTGCACGTGAACGGCACGGCCCGGGGAAGCCCTGTAAAGAAACATTTAAAAAAAGAGTTAGATAAGAAACAGACCAGATGCCTTACCTAAGACCCGCAAACAGCATCATACATACCGGGGAAAGCACTCATTGCACTCCGCTGCACGGGAATGGCACGGCCAGGGGAAGCCCTGTAAAGAAACATTTTAAAAAAGAGTTAGATAAGAAACAGACCAGATACCTTACCTAAGACCCGCAAACAGCATCATACATACCAGGGAAAGCGCTCCATGCACGACGCTGCACGGGAACGGCACGGCCCGGGGAAGCCCTGTAAAGAAACATTAAAAAAAAGAGTTAGATAAGAAACAGACCAGATGCCTTACATAAGACCCGCAAACAGCATCATACATACCGGGGAAAGCACTCCATGCACGACGCTGCACGGGAATGGCACGCCCAGGGGAAGCCCTGTAAAGAAACATTAAAAAAAAGAGTTAGATAAGAAACAGACCAGATGCCTTACCTAAGACCCGCAACAGCATCATAC
Source organism: Triturus cristatus (assembly GCF_964204655.1). Taxonomy (NCBI): domain Eukaryota; kingdom Metazoa; phylum Chordata; class Amphibia; order Caudata; family Salamandridae; genus Triturus; species Triturus cristatus. The sequence goes on from NC_140579.1 coordinate 1,095,764,461, forward strand.
ATACCGGGGGAAGCAGTCCATGCACGACGATGCACGGGAACGGCACAACCCGTGGAAGCCCTGTAAAGAAACATTAAAAAAAAGAGTTAGATAAGAAACAGACCAGATGCCTTACCTAAGACCCGCAAACAGCATCATACATACCGGGGAAAGCAGTCCATGCACGACGCTGCACGGGAACGGCACGGCCCGGGGAAGCCCTGTAAAGAAACATGAAAATAAAGAGTTAGATAAGAAACAGACCAGATGCCTTACCTAAGACCCGCAAACAGCATCATACATACCAGGGAAGCGCTCCATGCACGACGCTACACGGGAACGGCACAGCCAGGGGAAGCCCTGTAAAGAAACAAAAAAAAAAGAGTTAGATAAGAAACAGACCAGATGCCTTACCTAAGACCCGCAAACAGCATCATACATACCGGGGAAAGCACTCCATGCACGACGCTGCACGGGAATGGCACAGCCAGGGGAAGCCCTGTAAAGAAACATTTAAAAAAAGAGTTAGATAAGAAACAGACCAGATGCCTTACCTAAGACCCGCAACAGCATCATACATACTGGGGGAAGCAGTCCATGCACGACGCTGCACGGGAATGGCACGGCCAGGGGAAGCCCTGTAAAGAAACATTAAAAAAAAGAGTTAGATAAGAAACAGACCAGATGCCTTACCTAAGACCCGCAACAGCATCATACATACCGGGGGAAGCAGTCCATGCACGACGCTGCACGGGAACAGCACGGCCCGGGGAAACCCTGTAAAGAAAAATTTAAAAAAAGAGTTAGATAAGAAACAGACCAGATGCCTTACCTAAGACCCGCAAACAGCATCATACATATCGGGGAAAGCGCTCCATGCACGACGCTGCACGGGAACGGCATGGCCCGGGGAAGCCCTGTAAAGAAACACAAAAAAAAGAGTTAGATAAGAAACAGACCAGATGCCTTACCTAAGACCCGCAAACAGCATCATACATACCGGGGAAAGCACTGCATGCACGACGCTGCACAGGAACGGCACAGCCAGGGGAAGGCCTGTAAAGAAACATAAAAAAAAAGAGTTAGATAATAAACAGACCAGATGCCTTACCTAAGACCCGCAAACAGCATCATACATACCAGGGAAGCGCTCCATGCACGACGCTGCACGTGAACGGCACGGCCCGGGGAAGCCCTGTAAAGAAACATTTAAAAAAAGAGTTAGATAAGAAACAGACCAGATGCCTTACCTAAGACCCGCAAACAGCATCATACATACCGGGGAAAGCACTCATTGCACTCCGCTGCACGGGAATGGCACGGCCAGGGGAAGCCCTGTAAAGAAACATTTTAAAAAAGAGTTAGATAAGAAACAGACCAGATACCTTACCTAAGACCCGCAAACAGCATCATACATACCGGGGAAAGCGCTCCATTCACGACGCTGCACGGGAACAACACGGCCCGGGGAAGCCCTGTAAAGAAACATTAAAAAAAAGAGTTAGATAAGAAACAGACCAGATGCCTTACATAAGACCCGCAAACAGCATCTTACATACCGGGGAAAGCACTCCATGCACGACGCTGCACGGGAATGGCACGCCCAGGGGAAGCCCTGTAAAGAAACATTAAAAAAAAGAGTTAGATAAGAAACAGACCAGATGCCTTACCTAAGACCCGCAACAGCATCATACATACCGGGGGAAGCAGTCCATGCACGACGATGCACGGGAACGGCACAACCCGTGGAAGCCCTGTAAAGAAACATTAAAAAAAAGAGTTAGATAAGAAACAGACCAGATGCCTTACCTAAGACCCGCAAACAGCATCATACATACCGGGGAAAGCAGTCCATGCACGACGCTGCACGGGAACGGCACGGCCCGGGGAAGCCCTGTAAAGAAACATGAAAATAAAGAGTTAGATAAGAAACAGACCAGATGCCTTACCTAAGACCCGCAAACAGCATCATACATACCAGGGAAGCGCTCCATGCACGACGCTACACGGGAACGGCACAGCCAGGGGAAGCCCTGTAAAGAAACAAAAAAAAAAGAGTTAGATAAGAAACAGACCAGATGCCTTACCTAAGACCCGCAAACAGCATCATACATACCGGGGAAAGCACTCCATGCACGACGCTGCACGGGAATGGCACAGCCAGGGGAAGCCCTGTAAAGAAACATTTAAAAAAAGAGTTAGATAAGAAACAGACCAGATGCCTTACCTAAGACCCGCAACAGCATCATACATACCGGGGGAAGCAGTCCATGCACGACGCTGCACGGGAACAGCACGGCCTGGGGAAACCCTGTAAAGAAACATTTAAAAAAAGAGTTAGATAAGAAACAGACCAGATGCCTTACCTAAGACCCACAAACAGCATCATACATACCGGGGAAAGCAGTCCATGCACGACTCTGCACGGAAACGGCACGGCCCGGGGAAGCCCTGTAAAGAAACATTAAAAAAAAGAGTTAGATAAGATACAGACCAGATGCCTTACCTAAGACCCGCAAACAGCATCATACATACCGGGGAAAGCGCTCCATGCACGACGCTGCACGGGAACAGCCCGGCTCGGGGAAGCCCTGTGAAGAAACAGAAACAAAAAGAGTTAGATAAGAAACAGACCAGATGCCTTACCTAAAACCCGCAAACAGCATCATACATACCGGGGAAAGCGCTCCATGCACGACGCTGCACGGGAACGGCACGGCCCGGGGAAGCCCTGTAAAGAAACATAAAAATAAAGAGTTAGATAAGAAACAGATCAGATGCCTTACCTAAGACCCGCAAACAGCATCATACATACCGGGGAAAGCGCTCCATGCACGACGCTGCACGGGAACTGTATTGGCCCGGGGAAGCCCTGTAAAGAAACACAAAAAAAAGAGTTAGATAAGAAACAGACCAGATGCCTTACCTAAGACCCGCAAACAGCATCATACATACCGGGGAAAGCACTCCATGAACGACGCTGCACAGGAACGGCACGGCCAGGGGAAGCCCTGTAAAGAAACATAAAAAAAAAGAGTTAGATAAGAAACAGACCAGATGCCTTACCTAAGACCCGCAAACAGCATCATACATACCAGGGAAGCGCTCCATGCACGACGCTGCACGGGAACGGCACGGCCCGGGGAAGCCCTGTAAAGAAACATTTAAAAAAAGAGTTAGATAAGAAACAGACCAGATGCCTTACCTAAGACCCGCAAACAGCATCATACATACCGGGGAAAGCACTCCATGCACGACGCTGCACGGGAATGGCACGGCCAGGGGAAGCCCTGTAAAGAAACATTAAAAAAAAGAGTTAGATGAGAAACAGACCAGATGCCTTACCTAAGACCCGCAACAGCATCATACATACCGGGGGAAGCAGTCCATGCACGACGCTGCACGGGAACAGCACGGCCCGGGGAAACCCTGTAAAGAAAAATTTAAAAAAAGAGTTAGATAAGAAACAGACCAGATGCCTTACCTAAGACCCGCAAACAGCATCATACATACCAGGGAAGCGCTCCATGCACGACGCTGCACGGGAACGGCACGGCCCGGGGAAGCCCTGTAAAGAAATATTTAAAAAAAGAGTTAGATAAGAAACAGACCATATGCCTTACCTAAGACCCGCAAACAGCATCATACATACCGGGAAAAGCACTCATTGCACGACGCTGCACGGGAATGGCACGGCCAGGGGAAGCCCTGTAAAGAAACATTTAAAAAAAGAGTTAGATAAAAAACAGACCAGATACCTTACCTAAGACCCGCAAACAGCATCATACATACCGGGGAAAGCGCTCCATGCACGACGCTGCACGGGAACGGCACGGCCCGGGGAAGCCCTGTAAAGAAACATAAAAAAAAAGAGTTAGATAAGAAACAGACCAGATGCCTTACGTAAGACCCGCAAACAGCATCATACATACCAGGGAAGCGCTCCATGCACGACTCTGCACGGGAACGGCACAGCCAGGGGAAGCCCTGTAAAGAAACAAAAAAAAGAAGAGTTAGATAAGAAACAGACCAGATGCCTTACCTAAGACCCGCAAACAGCATCACACATACCGGGGAAAGCGCTCCATGCACGAAGCTGCACGGGAACGGCACGGCCCGGGGAAGCCTGTAAAGAAGCAGAAAAAAAAGAGTTAGATAAGGAACAGACCAGATGCCTTACCTAAGACAAGCAAACAGCATCATACATACCAGGGAAAGCACTCCATGCACGACGCTGCACGGGAACGGCACGGCCCGTGGAAGCCCTGTAAAGAAACATTAAAAAAAAGAGTTAGATAAGAAACAGACCAGATGCCTTACCTATGACCCGCAAACCGCATCATACATACCGGGGAAAGCAGTCCATGCACGACGCTGCACGGGAACGGCACGGCCCGGGGAAGCCCTGTAAAGAAACATTAAAAAAAAGAGTTAGATAAGAAACAGACCAGATGCCTTACATAAGACCCGCAAACAGCATCATACATACCGGGGAAAGCACTCCATGCACGACGCTGCACGGGAATGGCACGGCCAGGGGAAGCCCTGTAAAGAAACATTAAAAAAAAGAGTTAGATAAGAAACAGACCAGATGCCTTACCTAAGACCCGCAACAGCATCATACATACCGGGGGAAGCAGTCCATGCACGACGATGCACGGGAACGGCACAGCCCGTGGAAGCCCTGTAAAGAAACATTAAAAAAAAGAGTTAGATAAGAAACAGACCAGATGCCTTACCTAAGACCCGCAAACAGCATCATACATACCGGGGAAAGCAGTCCATGCACGACGCTGCACGGGAACGGCACGGCCCGGGGAAGCCCTGTAAAGAAACATTAAAAAAAAGAGTTAGATAAGAAACAGACCAGATGCCTTACCTAAGACCCGCAAACAGCATCATACATACCGAGGAAAGCAGTCCATGCACGACGCTGCACGGGAAGGCACAGCCCGGGGATTCCCTGTAAAGAAACATTAAAAAAAAGAGTTAGATAAGAAACAGACCAGATGCCTTACCTAAGACCCGCAAACAGCATCATACATACCGGGGAAAGCGCTCCATGCACGACGCTGCACGGGAACGGCACGGCCCGGGGAAGTCCTGTAAAGAAACATGAAAATAAAGAGTTAGATAAGAAACAGACCAGATGCCTTACCTAAGACCCGCAAACAGCATCATACATACCGGGGAAAGCACTCCATGCACGACGCTGCACGGGAATGGCACGGCCAGGGGAAGCCCTGTAAAGGAACATTAAAAAAAAGAGTTAGATAAGAAACAGACCAGATGCCTTACCTAAGACCCGCAACAGCATCATACATACCGGGGGAAGTAGTCCATGCACGACGATGCACGGGAACGGCACGGCCCGTGGAAGCCCTGTAAAGAAACATTAAAAAAAAGAGTTAGATAAGAAACAGACCAGATGCCTTACCTAAGACCCGCAAACAGCATCATACATACCGGGGAAAGCAGTCCATTCACGACGCTGCACGGGAACGGCACGGCCCGGGGAAGCCCTGTAAAGAAACATTAAAAAAAAGAGTTAGATAAGAAACAGACCAGATGCCTTACCTAAGACCCGCAAACAGCATCATACATACCGGGGAAAGCACTCCATGCACGACGCTGCACGGGAATGGCACGGCCAGGGGAAGCCCTGTAAAGAAACATTTTCAAAAAGAGTTAGATAAGAAACAGACCAGATGCCTTACCTAAGACCCGCAACAGCATCATACATACCGGGGGAAGCAGTCCATGCACGACGCTGCACGGGAACAGCACGGCCTGGGGAAACCCTGTAAAGAAACATTTAAAAAAAGAGTTAGATAAGAAACAGACCAGATGCCTTACCTAAGACCCACAAACAGCATCATACATACCGGGGAAAGCAGTCCATGCACGACTCTGCACGGAAACGGCACGGCCCGGGGAAGCCCTGTAAAGAAACATTAAAAAAAAGAGTTAGATAAGATACAGACCAGATGCCTTACCTAAGACCCGCAAACAGCATCATACATACCGGAGAAAGCGCTCCATGCACGACGCTGCACGGGAACGGCCCGGCCCGGGGAAGCCCTGTAAAGAAACATTAAAAAAAAGAGTTAGATAAGAAACAGACCAGATGCCTTACCTAAGACCCGCAAACAGCATCACACATACCGGGGAAAGCGCTCCATGCACGAAGCTGCACGGGAACGGCACGGCCCGGGGAAGCCTGTAAAGAAGCAGAAAAAAAAGAGTTAGATAAGAAACAGACCAGATGCCTTACCTAAGACAAGCAAACAGCATCATACATACCAGGGAAAGCACTCCATGCACGACGCTGCACGGGAACGGCACGGCCCGTGGAAGCCCTGTAAAGAAACATTAAAAAAAAGAGTTAGATAAGAAACAGACCAGATGCCTTACCTATGACCCGCAAACAGCATCATACATACCGGGGAAAGCAGTCCATGCACGACGCTGCACGGGAACGGCACGGCCCGGGGAAGCCCTGTAAAGAAACATTAAAAAAAAGAGTTAGATAAGAAACAGACCAGATTCCTTACATAAGACCCGCAAACAGCATCATACATACCGGGGAAAGCACTCCATGCACGACGCTGCACGGGAATGGCACGGCCAGGGGAAGCCCTGTAAAGAAACATTAAAAAAAAGAGTTAGATAAGAAACAGACCAGATGCCTTACCTAAGACCCGCAACAGCATCATACATACCGGGGAAAGCACTCCATGCACGACGCTGCACGGGAATGGCACGGCCAGGGGAAGCCCTGTAAAGAAACATTAAAAAAAAGAGTTAGATAAGAAACAGACCAGATGCCTTACCTAAGACCCGCAACAGCATCATACATACCGGGGGAAGCAGTCCATGCACGACGCTGCACGGGAACAGCACGGCCTGGGGAAACCCTGTAAAGAAACATTTAAAAAAAGAGTTAGATAAGAAACAGACCAGATGCCTTACCTAAGACCCACAAACAGCATCATACATACCGGGGAAAGCAGTCCATGCACGACTCTGCACGGAAACGGCACGGCCCGGGGAAGCCCTGTAAAGAAACATTAAAAAAAAGAGTTAGATAAGATACAGACCAGATGCCTTACCTAAGACCCGCAAACAGCATCATACATACCGGGGAAAGCGCTCCATGCACGACGCTGCACGGGAACGGCCCGGCCCGGGGAAGCCCTGTAAAGAAACAGAAACAAAAAGAGTTAGATAAGAAACAGACCAGATGCCTTACCTAAAACCCGCAAACAGCATCATACATACCGGGGAAAGCGCTCCATGCACGACGCTGCACGGGAACGGCACGGCCCGGGGAAGCCCTGTAAAGAAACATAAAAATAAAGAGTTAGATAAGAAACAGATCAGATGCCTTACCTAAGACCCGCAAACAGCATCATACATACCGGGGAAAGCGCTCCATGCACGACGCTGCACGGGAACGGCATGGCCCGGGGAAGCCCTGTAACGAAACACAAAAAAAAGAGTTAGATAAGAAACAGACCAGATGCCTTACCTAAGACCCGCAAACAGCATCATACATACCGGGGAAAGCACTCCATGAACGACGCTGCACAGGAACGGCACGGCCAGGGGAAGCCCTGTAAAGAAACATAAAAAAAAAGAGTTAGATAAGAAACAGACCAGATGCCTTACCTAAGACCCGCAACAGCATCATACATACCGGGGGAAGCAGTCCATGCACGACGCTGCACGGGAACAGCACGGCCCGGGGAAACCCTGTAAAGAAAAATTTAAACAAAGAGTTAGATAAGAAACAGACCAGATGCCTTACCTAAGACCCGCAAACAGCATCATACATATCGGGGAAAGCGCTCCATACACGACGCTGCACGGGAACGGCATGGCCCGGGGAAGCCCTGTAAAGAAACACAAAAAAAAGAGTTAGATAAGAAACAGACCAGATGCCTTACCTAAGACCCGCAAACAGCATCATACATACCGGGGAAAGCACTGCATGCACGACGCTGCACAGGAACGGCACAGCCAGGGGAAGGCCTGTAAAGAAACATAAAAAAAAAGAGTTAGATAATAAACAGACCAGATGCCTTACCTAAGACCCGCAAACAGCATCATACATACCAGGGAAGCGCTCCATGCACGACGCTGCACGGAAACGGCACGGCCCGGGGAAGCCCTGTAAAGAAACATTTAAAAAAAGTTAGATAAGAAACAGACCAGATGCCTTACCTAAGACCCGCAAACAGCATCATACATACCGGGGAAAGTACTCATTGCACGACGCTGCACGGGAATGGCACGGCCAGGGGAAGCCCTGTAAAGAAACATTTAAAAAAAGAGTTAGATAAGAAACAGACCAGATACCTTACCTAAGACCCGCAAACAGCATCATACATACCGGGGAAAGCGCTCCATGCACGACGCCGCACGGGAACGGCACGGCCCGGGGAAGCCCTGTAAAGAAACATTTAAAAAAAGAGTTAGATAAGAAACAGACCAGATGCCTTACATAAGACCCGCAAACAGCATCATACATACCGGGGAAAGCACTCCATGCACGACGCTGCACGGGAATGGCACGGCCAGGGGAAGCCCTGTAAAGAAACATTAAAAAAAAGAGTTAGATAAGAAACAGACCAGATGCCTTACCTAAGACCCGCAACAGCATCATACATACCGGGGGAAGCAGTCCATGCACGACGATGCACGGGAACGGCACAGCCCGTGGAAGCCCTGTAAAGAAACATTAAAAAAAAGAGTTAGATAAGAAACAGACCAGATGCCTTACCTAAGACCCGCAACAGCATCATACATACCGGGGAAGCAGTCCATGCACGACGCTGCACGGGAACAGCACGGCCTGGGGAAACCCTGTAAAGAAACATTTAAAAAAAGAGTTAGATAAGAAACAGACCAGATGCCTTACCTAAGACCCACAAACAGCATCATACATACCGGGGAAAGCAGTCCATGCACGACTCTGCACGGAAACGGCACGGCCCGGGGAAGCCCTGTAAAGAAACATTAAAAAAAAGAGTTAGATAAGATACAGACCAGATGCCTTACCTAAGACCCGCAAACAGCATCATACATACCGGGGAAAGCGCTCCATGCACGACGCTGCACGGGAACGGCACGGCCCGGGGAAGCCCTGTAAAGAAACATAAAAATAAAGAGTTAGATAAGAAACAGATCAGATGCCTTACCTAAGACCCGCAAACAGCATCATACATACCGGGGAAAGCGCTCCATGCACGACACTGCACGGGAACGGCCCGGCCCGGGGAAGCCCTGTAAAGAAACAGAAACAAAAAGAGTTAGATAAGAAACAGACCAGATGCCTTACCTAAAACCCGCAAACAGCATCATACATACCGGGGAAAGCGCTCCATGCACGACGCTGCACGGGAACGGCACGGCCCGGGGAAGCCCTGTAAAGAAACATAAAAATAAAGAGTTAGATAAGAAACAGATCAGATGCCTTACCTAAGACCCGCAAACAGCATCATACATACCGGGGAAAGCACTCCATGAACGACGCTGCACAGGAACGGCACGGCCAGGGGAAGCCCTGTAAAGAAACATTAAAAAAAAGAGTTAGATAAGAAACAGACCAGATGCCTTACCTAAGACCCGCAAACAGCATCATACATACCGGGGAAAGCAGTCCATGTACGACGCTGCACGGGAACGGCACAGCCCGGGGATTCCCTGTAAAGAAACATTAAAAAAAAGAGTTAGATAAGAAACAGACCAGATGCCTTACCTAAGACCCGCAAACAGCATCATACATACCGGGGAAAGCGCTCCATGCACGACGCTGCACGGGAACGGCACGGCCCGGGGAAGTCCTGTAAAGAAACATGAAAATAAAGAGTTAGATAAGAAACAGACCAGATGCCTTACCTAAGACCCGCAAACAGCATCATACATACCAGGGAAGCGCTCCATGCACGACGCTACACGGGAACGGCACAGCCAGGGGAAGCCCTGTAAAGAAACAAAAAAAAAAGAGTTAGATAAGAAACAGACCAGATGCCTTACCTAAGACCCGCAAACAGCATCATACATACCGGGGAAAGCACTCCATGCACGACGCTGCACGGGAATGGCACGGCCAGGGGAAGCCCTGTAAAGAAACATTTAAAAAAAGAGTTAGATAAGAAACAGACCAGATGCCTTACCTAAGACCCGCAACAGCATCATACATACCGGGGGAAGCAGTCCATGCACGACGCTGCACGGGAACAGCACGGCCTGGGGAAACCCTGTAAAGAAACATTTAGAAAAAGAGTTAGATAAGAAACAGACCAGATGCCTTACCTAAGACCCACAAACAGCATTATACATACCGGGGAAAGCAGTCCATGCACGACTCTGCACGGAAACGGCACGGCCCGGGGAACCCCTGTAAAGAAACATTAAAAAAAAGAGTTAGATAAGATACAGACCAGATGCCTTACCTAAGACCCGCAAACAGCATCATACATACCGGGGAAAGCGCTCCATGCACGACGCTGCACGGGAACGGCCCGGCCCGGGGAAGCCCTGTAAAGAAACAGAAACAAAAAGAGTTAGATAAGAAACAGACCAGATGCCTTACCTAAAACCCGCAAACAGCATCATACATACCGGGGAAAGCGCTCCATGCACGACGCTGCACGGGAACGGTACGGCCTGGGGAAGCCCTGTAAAGAAACATAAAAATAAAGAGTTAGATAAGAAACAGATCAGATGCCTTACCTAAGACCCGCAAACAGCATCATACATACCGGGGAAAGCGCTCCATGCACGACGCTGCACGGGAACTGTATTGGCCCGGGGAAGCCCTGTAAAGAAACACAAAAAAAAGAGTTAGATAAGAAACAGACCAGATGCCTTACCTAAGACCCGCAAACAGCATCATACATACCGGGGAAAGCACTCCATGAACTACGCTGCACAGGAACGGCACGGCCAGGGGAAGCCCTGTAAAGAAACATAAAAAAAAGAGTTAGATAAGAAACAGACCAGATGCCTTACCTAAGACCCGCAAACAGCATCATACATACCAGGGAAGCGCTCCATGCACGACGCTGCACGGGAACGGCACGGCCCGGGGAAGCCCTGTAAAGAAACATTTAAAAAAAGAGATAGATAAGAAACAGACCAGATGCCTTACCTAAGACCCGCAAACAGCATCATACATACAGGGGAAAGCACTCCATGCACGACGCTGCACGGGAATGGCACGGCCAGGGGAAGCCCTGTAAAGAAACATTAAAAAAAAGAGTTAGATAAGAAACAGACCAGATGCCTTACCTAAGACCCGCAACAGCATCATACATACCGGGGGAAGCAGTCCATGCACGACGCTGCACGGGAACAGCACGGCCCGGGGAAACCCTGTAAAGAAAAATTTTAAAAAAGAGTTAGATAAGAAACAGACCAGATGCCTTACCTAAGACCCGCAAACAGCATCATACATATCGGGGAAAGCGCTCCATGCACGACGCTGCACGGGAACGGCATGGCCCAGGGAAGCCCTGTAAAGAAACACAAAAAAAAGAGTTAGATAAGAAACAGACCAGATGCCTTACCTAAGACCCGCAAACAGCATCATACATACCGGGGAAAGCACTGCATGCACGACGCTGCACAGGAACGGCACAGCCAGGGGAAGCCCTGTAAAGAAACATAAAAAAAAAGAGTTAGATAATAAACAGACCAGATGCCTTACCTAAGACCCGCAAACAGCATCATACATACCAGGGAAGCGCTCCATGCACGACGCTGCACGGGAATGGCACGGCCCGGGGAAGCCCTGTAAAGAAATATTTAAAAAAAGAGTTAGATAAGAAACAGACCAGATGCCTTACCTAAGACCCGCAAACAGCATCATACATACCGGGGAAAGCACTCATTGCACGACGCTGCACGGGAATGGCACGGCCAGGGGAAGCCCTGTAAAGAAACATTTAAAAAAAGAGTTAGATAAAAAACAGACCAGATACCTTACCTAAGACCCGCAAACAGCATCATACATACCGGGGAAAGCGCTCCATGCACGACGCTGCACGGGTACGGCACGGCCCGTGGAAGCCCTGTAAAGAAACATAAAAAAAAAGAGTTAGATAAGAAACAGACCAGATGCCTTACCTAAGACCCGCAAACAGCATCATACATACCAGGGAAGCGCTCCATGCACGACTCTGCACGGGAACGGCACAGCCAGGGGAAGCCCTGTAAAGAAACAAAAAAAAGAAGAGTTAGATAAGAAACAGACCAGATGCCTTACCTAAGACCCGCAAACAGCATCACACATACCGGGGAAAGCGCTCCATGCACGAAGCTGCACGGGAACGGCACGGCCCGGGGAAGCCTGTAAAGAAGCAGAAAAAAAAGAGTTAGATAAGAAACAGACCAGATGCCTTACCTAAGACAAGCAAACAGCATCATACATACCAGGGAAAGCACTCCATGCACGACGCTGCACGGGAACGGCACGGCCCGTGGAAGCCCTGTAAAGAAACATTAAAAAAAAGAGTTAGATAAGAAACAGACCAGATGCCTTACCTAAGACCCGCAAACAGCATCATACATACCAGGGAAGCGCTCCATGCACGACGCTGCACGTGAACGGCACGGCCCGGGGAAGCCCTGTAAAGAAACATTTAAAAAAAGAGTTAGATAAGAAACAGACCAGATGCCTTACCTAAGACCCGCAAACAGCATCATACATACCGGGGAAAGCGCTCCATGCACGACGCTGCACGGGAACGGCCCGGCCCGGGGAAGCCCTGTAAAGAAACAGAAACAAAAAGAGTTAGATAAGAAACAGACCAGATGCCTTACCTAAAACCCGCAAACAGCATCATACATACCGGGGAAAGCGCTCCATGCACGACGCTGCACGGGAACGGTACGGCCTGGGGAAGCCCTGTAAAGAAACATAAAAATAAAGAGTTAGATAAGAAACAGATCAGATGCCTTACCTAAGACCCGCAAACAGCATCATACATACCGGGGAAAGCGCTCCATGCACGACGCTGCACGGGAACTGTATTGGCCCGGGGAAGCCCTGTAAAGAAACACAAAAAAAAGAGTTAGATAAGAAACAGACCAGATGCCTTACCTAAGACCCGCAAACAGCATCATACATACCGGGGAAAGCACTCCATGAACTACGCTGCACAGGAACGGCACGGCCAGGGGAAGCCCTGTAAAGAAACATAAAAAAAAGAGTTAGATAAGAAACAGACCAGATGCCTTACCTAAGACCCGCAAACAGCATCATACATACCAGGGAAGCGCTCCATGCACGACGCTGCACGGGAACGGCACGGCCCGGGGAAGCCCTGTAAAGAAACATTTAAAAAAAGAGATAGATAAGAAACAGACCAGATGCCTTACCTAAGACCCGCAAACAGCATCATACATACAGGGGAAAGCACTCCATGCACGACGCTGCACGGGAATGGCACGGCCAGGGGAAGCCCTGTAAAGAAACATTAAAAAAAAGAGTTAGATAAGAAACAGACCAGATGCCTTACCTAAGACCCGCAACAGCATCATACATACCGGGGGAAGCAGTCCATGCACGACGCTGCACGGGAACAGCACGGCCCGGGGAAACCCTGTAAAGAAAAATTTTAAAAAAGAGTTAGATAAGAAACAGACCAGATGCCTTACCTAAGACCCGCAAACAGCATCATACATATCGGGGAAAGCGCTCCATGCACGACGCTGCACGGGAACGGCATGGCCCAGGGAAGCCCTGTAAAGAAACACAAAAAAAAGAGTTAGATAAGAAACAGACCAGATGCCTTACCTAAGACCCGCAAACAGCATCATACATACCGGGGAAAGCACTGCACGCACGACGCTGCACAGGAACGGCACAGCCAGGGGAAGCCCTGTAAAGAAACATAAAAAAAAAGAGTTAGATAATAAACAGACCAGATGCCTTACCTAAGACCCGCAAACAGCATCATACATACCAGGGAAGCGCTCCATGCACGACGCTGCACGGGAATGGCACGGCCCGGGGAAGCCCTGTAAAGAAATATTTAAAAAAAGAGTTAGATAAGAAACAGACCAGATGCCTTACCTAAGACCCGCAAACAGCATCATACATACCGGGGAAAGCACTCATTGCACGACGCTGCACGGGAATGGCACGGCCAGGGGAAGCCCTGTAAAGAAACATTTAAAAAAAGAGTTAGATAAAAAACAGACCAGATACCTTACCTAAGACCCGCAAACAGCATCATACATACCGGGGAAAGCGCTCCATGCACGACGCTGCACGGGTACGGCACGGCCCGGGGAAGCCCTGTAAAGAAACATAAAAAAAAAGAGTTAGATAAGAAACAGACCAGATGCCTTACCTAAGACCCGCAAACAGCATCATACATACCAGGGAAGCGCTCCATGCACGACTCTGCACGGGAACGGCACAGCCAGGGGAAGCCCTGTAAAGAAACAAAAAAAAGAAGAGTTAGATAAGAAACAGACCAGATGCCTTACCTAAGACCCGCAAACAGCATCACACATACCGGGGAAAGCGCTCCATGCACGAAGCTGCACGGGAACGGCACGGCCCGGGGAAGCCTGTAAAGAAGCAGAAAAAAAAGAGTTAGATAAGAAACAGACCAGATGCCTTACCTAAGACAAGCAAACAGCATCATACATACCAGGGAAAGCACTCCATGCACGACGCTGCACGGGAACGGCACGGCCCGTGGAAGCCCTGTAAAGAAACATTAAAAAAAAGAGTTAGATAAGAAACAGACCAGATGCCTTACCTAAGACCCGCAAACAGCATCATACATACCAGGGAAAGCAGTCCATGCACGACGCTGCACGGGAACGGCACAGCCCGGGGATTCCCTGTAAAGAAACATTAAAAAAAAGAGTTAGATAAGAAACAGACCAGATGCCTTACCTAAGACCCGCAAACAGCATCATACATACCGGGGAAAGCGCTCCATGCACGACGCTGCACGGGAATGGCACGGCCAGGGGAAGCCCTGTAAAGAAACATTTTAAAAAAGAGTTAGATAAGAAACAGACCAGATGCCTTACCTAAGACCCGCAACAGCATCATACATACCGGGGGAAGCAGTCCATGCACGACGCTGCACGGGAACAGCACGGCCTGGGGAAACCCTGTAAAGAAACATTTAAAAAAAGAGTTAGATAAGAAACAGACCAGATGCCTTACCTAAGACCCACAAACAGCATCATACATACCGGGGAAAGCAGTCCATGCACGACTCTGCACGGAAACGGCACGGCCCGGGGAAGCCCTGTAAAGAAACATTAAAAAAAAGAGTTAGATAAGATACAGACCAGATGCCTTACCTAAGACCCGCAAACAGCATCATACATACCGGGGAAAGCGCTCCATGCACGACGCTGCACGGGAACGGCCCGGCCCGGGGAAGCCCTGTAAAGAAACATTAAAAAAAAGAGTTAGATAAGAAACAGACCAGATGCCTTACCTAAGACCCGCAAACAGCATCACACATACCGGGGAAAGCGCTCCATGCACGAAGCTGCACGGGAACGGCACGGCCCGGGGAAGCCTGTAAAGAAGCAGAAAAAAAAGAGTTAGATAAGAAACAGACCAGATGCCTTACCTAAGACAAGCAAACAGCATCATACATACCAGGGAAAGCACTCCATGCACGACGCTGCACGGGAACGGCACGGCCCGTGGAAGCCCTGTAAAGAAACATTAAAAAAAAGAGTTAGATAAGAAACAGACCAGATGCCTTACCTATGACCCGCAAACAGCATCATACATACCGGGGAAAGCAGTCCATGCACGACGCTGCACGGGAACGGCACGGCCCGGGGAAGCCCTGTAAAGAAACATTAAAAAAAAGAGTTAGATAAGAAACAGACCAGATGCCTTACATAAGACCCGCAAACAGCATCATACATACCGGGGAAAGCACTCCATGCACGACGCTGCACGGGAATGGCACGGCCAGGGGAAGCCCTGTAAAGAAACATTAAAAAAAAGAGTTAGATAAGAAACAGACCAGATGCCTTACCTAAGACCCGCAAACAGCATCATACATACCGGGGAAAGCGCTCCATGCACGACGCTGCACGGGAACGGCCCGGCCCGGGGAAGCCCTGTAAAGAAACATTAAAAAAAAGAGTTAGATAAGAAACAGACCAGATGCCTTACCTAAGACCCGCAAACAGCATCACACATACCGGGGAAAGCGCTCCATGCACGAAGCTGCACGGGAACGGCACGGCCCGGGGAAGCCTGTAAAGAAGCAGAAAAAAAAGAGTTAGATAAGAAACAGACCAGATGCCTTACCTAAGACAAGCAAACAGCATCATACATACCAGGGAAAGCACTCCATGCACGACGCTGCACGGGAACGGCACGGCCCGTGGAAGCCCTGTAAAGAAACATTAAAAAAAAGAGTTAGATAAGAAACAGACCAGATGCCTTACCTATGACCCGCAAACAGCATCATACATACCGGGGAAAGCAGTCCATGCACGACGCTGCACGGGAACGGCACGGCCCGGGGAAGCCCTGTAAAGAAACATTAAAAAAAAGAGTTAGATAAGAAACAGACCAGATGCCTTACATAAGACCCGCAAACAGCATCATACATACCGGGGAAAGCACTCCATGCACGACGCTGCACGGGAATGGCACGGCCAGGGGAAGCCCTGTAAAGAAACATTAAAAAAAAGAGTTAGATAAGAAACAGACCAGATGCCTTACCTAAGACCCGCAACAGCATCATACATACCGGGGGAAGCAGTCCATGCACGACGATGCACGGGAACGGCACAGCCCGTGGAAGCCCTGTAAAGAAACATTAAAAAAAAGAGTTAGATAAGAAACAGACCAGATGCCTTACCTAAGACCCGCAAACAGCATCATACATACCGGGGAAAGCAGTCCATGCACGACGCTGCACGGGAACGGCACGGCCCGGGGAAGCCCTGTAAAGAAACATTAAAAAAAAGAGTTAGATAAGAAACAGACCAGATGCCTTACCTAAGACCCGCAAACAGCATCATACATACCGGGGAAAGCAGTCCATGCACGACGCTGCACGGGAAGGCACAGCCCGGGGATTCCCTGTAAAGAAACATTAAAAAAAAGAGTTAGATAAGAAACAGACCAGATGCCTTACCTAAGACCCGCAAACAGCATCATACATACCGGGGAAAGCGCTCCATGCACGACGCTGCACGGGAACGGCACGGCCCGGGGAAGTCCTGTAAAGAAACATGAAAATAAAGAGTTAGATAAGAAACAGACCAGATGCCTTACCTAAGACCCGCAAACAGCATCATACATACCGGGGAAAGCACTCCATGCACGACGCTGCACGGGAATGGCACGGCCAGGGGAAGCCCTGTAAAGAAACATTAAAAAAAAGAGTTAGATAAGAAACAGACCAGATGCCTTACCTAAGACCCGCAACAGCATCATACATACCGGGGGAAGCAGTCCATGCACGACGATGCACGGGAACGGCACAGCCCGTGGAAGCCCTGTAAAGAAACATTAAAAAAAAGAGTTAGATAAGAAACAGACCAGATGCCTTACCTAAGACCCGCAAACAGCATCATACATACCGGGGAAAGCAGTCCATGCACGACGCTGCACGGGAACGGCACGGCCCGGGGAAGCCCTGTAAAGAAACATTAAAAAAAAGAGTTAGATAAGAAACAGACCAGATGCCTTACCTAAGACCCGCAAACAGCATCATACATACCGGGGAAAGCAGTCCATGCACGACGCTGCACGGGAAGGCACAGCCCGGGGATTCCCTGTAAAGAAACATTAAAAAAAAGAGTTAGATAAGAAACAGACCAGATGCCTTACCTAAGACCCGCAAACAGCATCATACATACCGGGGAAAGCGCTCCATGCACGACGCTGCACGGGAACGGCACGGCCCGGGGAAGTCCTGTAAAGAAACATGAAAATAAAGAGTTAGATAAGAAACAGACCAGATGCCTTACCTAAGACCCGCAAACAGCATCATACATACCGGGGAAAGCACTCCATGCACGACGCTGCACGGGAATGGCACGGCCAGGGGAAGCCCTGTAAAGAAACATTAAAAAAAAGAGTTAGATAAGAAACAGACCAGATGCCTTACCTAAGACCCGCAACAGCATCATACATACCGGGGGAAGCAGTCCATGCACGACAATGCACGGGAACGGCACAGCCCGTGGAAGCCCTGTAAAGAAACATTAAAAAAAAGAGTTAGATAAGAAACAGACCAGATGCCTTACCTAAGACCCGCAAACAGCATCATACATACCGGGGAAAGCAGTCCATGCACGACGCTGCACGGGAACGGCACGGCCCGGGGAAGCCCTGTAAAGAAACATTAAAAAAAAGAGTTAGATAAGAAACAGACCAGATGCCTTACCTAAGACCCGCAAACAGCATCATACATACCTGGGAAAGCAGACCATGCACGACGCTGCACGGGAACGGCACAGCCGGGGGTTCCCTGTAAAGAAACATTAAAAAAAAGAGTTAGATAAGAAACAGACCAGATGCCTTACCTAAGACCCGCAAACAGCATCATACATACCGGGGAAAGCGCTCCATGCACGACGCTGCACGGGAACGGCACGGCCCGGGGAAGTCCTGTAGAGAAACATGAAAATAAAGAGTTAGATAAGAAACAGACCAGATGCCTTACCTAAGACCCGCAAACAGCATCATACATACCAGGGAAGCGCTCCATGCACGACGCTACATGGGAACGGCACAGCCAGGGGAAGCCCTGTAAAGAAACAAAAAAAAAAGAGTTAGATAAGAAACAGACCAGATGCCTGACCTAAGACCCACAAACAGCATCATACATACCGGGGAAAGCACTCCATGCACGACGCTGCACGGGAATGGCACGGCCAGGGGAAGCCCTGTAAAGAAACATTTTAAAAAAGAGTTAGATAAGAAACAGACCAGATGCCTTACCTAAGACCCGCAACAGCATCATACATACCGGGGGAAGCAGTCCATGCACGACGCTGCACGGGAACAGCACGGCCTGGGGAAACCCTGTAAAGAAACATTTAAAAAAAGATTTAGATAAGAAACAGACCAGATGCCTTACCTAAGACCCACAAACAGCATCATACATACCAAGGAAGCGCTCCATGCACGACGCTGCACGGGAACGGCACAGCCAGGGGAAGCCCTGTAAAGAAACAAAAAAAAAAGAGTTAGATAAGAAACAGACCAGATGCCTTACCTAAGACCCACAAACAGCATCATACATACCAAGGAAGCGCTCCATGCACGACGCTGCACGGGAACGGCACGGCCCGGGGAAGTCCTGTAGAGAAACATGAAAATAAAGAGTTAGATAAGAAACAGACCAGATGCCTTACCTAAGACCCGCAAACAGCATCATACATACCAGGGAAGCGCTCCATGCACGACGCTACATGGGAACGGCACAGCCAGGGGAAGCCCTGTAAAGAAACAAAAAAAAAAAGAGTTAGATAAGAAACAGACCAGATGCCTGACCTAAGACCCGCAAACAGCATCATACATACCGGGGAAAGCAGTCCATGCACGACTCTGCACGGAAACGGCACGGCACGGCCCGGGGAAGCCCTGTAAAGAAACATTAAAAAAAAGAGTTAGATAAGATACAGACCAGATGCCTTACCTAAGACCCGCAAACAGCATCATACATACCGGGGAAAGCGCTCCATGCACGACGCTGCACGGGAACGGCCCGGCCCGGGGAAGCCCTGTAAAGAAACAGAAACAAAAAGAGTTAGATAAGAAACAGACCAGATGCCTTACCTAAGACCCGCAAACAGCATCATACATACCGGGGAAAGTACTCCATGCACGACGCTGCACAGGAACGGCACGGCCAGGGGAAGCCCTGTAAAGAAACATTAAAAAAAAGAGTTAGATAAGAAACAGACCAGATGCCTTACCTAAGACCCGCAAACAGCATCATACATACCGGGGAAAGCACTCCATGCACGACGCTGCACGGGAATGGCACGGCCAGGGGAAGCCCTGTAAAGAAACATTAAAAAAAAGAGTTAGATAAGAAACAGACCAGATGCCTTACCTAAGACCCGCAACAGCATCATACATACCGGGGGAAGCAGTCCATGCACGACGCTGCACGGGAACAGCACGGCCCGGGGAAACCCTGTAAAGAAAAATTGAAAAAAAGAGTTAGATAAGAAACAGACCAGATGCCTTACCTAAGACCCGCAAACAGCATCATACATATCGGGGAAAGCGCTCCATGCACGACGCTGCACGGGAACGGCATGGCCCAGGGAAGCCCTGTAAAGAAACACAAAAAAAAGAGTTAGATAAGAAACAGACCAGATGCCTTACCTAAGACCCGCAAACAGCATCATACATACCGGGGAAAGCACTGCATGCACGACGCTGCACAGGAAAAGCACAGCCAGGGGAAGCCCTGTAAAGAAACATTAAAAAAAAGAGTTAGATAATAAACAGACCAGATGCCTTACCTAAGACCCGCAAACAGCATCATACATACCAGGGAAGCGCTCCATGCACGACGCTGCACGGGAACGGCACGGCCCGGGGAAGCCCTGTAAAGAAATATTTAAAAAAAGAGTTAGATAAGAAACAGACCAGATGCCTTACCTAAGACCCGCAAACAGCATCATACATACCGGGGAAAGCACTCATTGCACGACGCTGCACGGGAATGGCACGGCCAGGGGAAGCCCTGTAAAGAAACATTTAAAAAAAGAGTTAGATAAAAAACAGACCAGATACCTTACCTAAGACCCGCAAACAGCATCATACATACCGGGGAAAGCGCTCCATGCACGACGCTGCACGGGAACGGCACGGCCCGGGGAAGCCCTGTAAAGAAACATTAAAAAAAAGAGTTAGATAAGAAACAGTCCAGATGCCTTACCTAAGACCCGCAAACAGCATCATACATACCAGGGAAGCGCTCCATGCACGACTCTGCACGGGAACGGCACAGCAAGGGGAAGCCCTGTAAAGAAACAAAAAAAAGAAGAGTTAGATATGAAACAGACCAGATGCCTTACCTAAGACCCGCAAACAGCATCACACATACCGGGGAAAGCGCTCCATGCACGAAGCTGCAGGGGAACGGCCCGGCCCGGGGAAGCCTGTAAAGAAGCAGAAAAAAAAGAGTTAGATAAGAAACAGACCAGATGCCTTACCTAAGACAAGCAAACAGCATCATACATACCAGGGAAAGCACTCCATGCACGACGCTGCACGGGAACGGCACGGCCCGTGGAAGCCCTGTAAAGAAACATTAAAAAAAAGAGTTAGATAAGAAACAGACCAGATGCCTTACCTAAGACCCGCAAACAGCATCATACATACCGGGGAAAGCAGTCCATGCACGACGCTGCACGGGAACGGCACGGCCCGGGGAAGCCCTGTAAAGAAACATTAAAAAAAAGAGTTAGATAAGAAACAGACCAGATGCCTTACATAAGACCCGCAAACAGCCTCATACATACAGGGGAAAGCAGTCCATGCACGACGCTGCACGGGAACGGCACAGCCCGGGGATTCCCTGTAAAGAAACAACAAAAAAAAGAGTTAGAAAGAAACAGACCAGATGCCTTACCTAAGACCCGCAAACAGCATCTTACATACCGGGGAAAGCGCTCCGTGCACGACGCTGCACGGGAACGGCACGGCCCGGGGAAGCCCTGTAAAGAAACATAAAAATAAAGAGTTAGATAAGAAACAGACCAGATGCCTTACCTAAGACCCGCAAACAGCATCATACATACCAGGGAAGCGCTCCATGCACGACGCTGCACGGGAACGGCACAGCCAGGGGAAGCCCTGTAAAGAAACAACAAAAAAAAGAGTTAGAAAGAAACAGACCAGATGCCTTACCTAAGACCCGCAAACAGCATCATACATACCGGGGAAAGCGCTCCGTGCACGACGCTGCACGGGAACGGCATGGCCCGGGGAAGCCCTGTAAAGAAACATTAAAAAAAAGAGTTAGATAAGAAACAGACCAGATGCCTTACCTAAGACCCGCAAACAGCATCATACATACTGGGGAAAGCAGTCCATGCACGACGCTGCACGGGAACGGCACGGCCCGGGGAAGCCCTGTAAAGAAACATTAAAAAAAAGAGTTAGATAAGAAACAGACCAGATGCCTTACCTAAGACCCGCAACAGCATCATATATACCGGGGGAAGCAGTCCATGCACGACGCTGCACGGGAACGGCACAGCCCGTGGAAGCCCTGTAAAGAAACATTAAAAAAAAGAGTTAGATAAGAAACAGACCAGATGCCTTACCTAAGACCCGCAAACAGCATCATACATACCGGGGAAAGCAGTCCATGCACGACGCTGCACGGGAACGGCACGGCCCGGGGAAGCCCTGTAAAGAAACATTAAAAAAAAGAGTTAGATAAGAAACAGACCAGATGCCTTACCTAAGACCCGCAAACAGCATCATACATACCGGGGAAAGCAGTCCATGCACGACGCTGCACGGGAACGGCACAGCCCGGGGATTCCCTGTAAAGAAACATTAAAAAAAAGAGTTAGATAAGAAACAGACCAGATGCCTTACCTAAGACCCGCAAACAGCATCATACATACCAGGGAAGCGCTCCATGCACGACGCTACACGGGAACGGCACAGCCCGGGGATTCCCTGTAAAGAAACATAAAAAAAAAGAGTTAGATAAGAAACAGACCAGATGCCTTACCTAAGACAAGCAAACAGCATCATACATACCGGGGAAAGCACTCCATGCACGACGCTGCACGGGAACGGCACGGCCCGTGGAAGCCCTGTAAAGAAACATTAAAAAAAAGAGTTAGATAAGAAACAGACCAGATGCCTTACCTATGACCCGCAAACAGCATCATACATACCGGGGAAAGCAGTCCATGCACGACGCTGCACGGGAACGGCACGGCCCGGGGAAGCCCTGTAAAGAAACATTAAAAAAAAGAGTTAGATAAGAAACAGACCAGATGCCTTACCTAAGACCCGCAAACAGCATCATACATACCGGGGAAAGCAGTCCATGCACGACGCTGCACGGGAACGGCACGGCCAGGGGAAGCCCTGTAAAGAGACAAAAAAAAAAACAGTTAGAAAGAAGCAGACCAGATGCCTTACCTAAGACCCGCAAACAGCATCATACATACCGGGGAAAGCGCTCCGTGCACGACGCTGCACGGGAACGGCACGGCCCGGGGAAGCCCTGTAAAGAAACATAAAAAAAAAGAGTTAGATAAGAAACAGACCGGATGCCTTACCTAAGACCCGCAACAGCATCATACATACCGGGGGAAGCAGTCCATGCACGACGCTGCACGGGAACGGCACAGCCCGTGGAAGCCCTGTAAAGAAACATTAAAAAAAAGAGTTAGATAAGAAACAGACCAGATGCCTTACCTAAGACCCGCAAACAGCATCATACATACCGGGGAAAGCAGTCCATGCACGACGCTGCACGGGAACGGCACGGCCCGGGGAAGCCCTGTAAAGAAACATTAAAAAAAAGAGTTAGATAAGAAACAGACCAGAAGCCTTACCTAAGACCCGCAAACAGCATCATACATGCCGGGGAAAGCAGTCCATGCACGACGCTGCACGGGAACAGCACGGCCCGGGGAAGCCCTGTAAAGAAACACAAAAAAAAGAGTTAGATAAGAAACAGACCAGATGCCTTACCTAAGACCCGCAAAGAGCATCATACATACAAGGGAAGCGCTCCATGCACGACTCTGCACGGGAACGGCACAGCCAGGGGAAGCCCTGTAAAGAAACAAAAAAAAGAAGAGTTAGATAAAAACAGACCAGATGCCTTACCTAAGACCCGCAAACAGCATCATACATACCAGGGAAGCGCTCCATGCACGACGCTACACGGGAACGGCACAGCCAGGGGAAGCCCTGTAAAGAAACAAAAAAAAAAAAGAGTTAGATAAGAAACAGACCAGATGCCTTACCTAAGACCCGCAAACAGCATCATACATACCGGGGAAAGCACTCCATGCACGACGCTGCACGGGAATGGCACGGCCAGGGGAAGCCCTGTAAAGAAACATTAAAAAAAAGAGTTAGATAAGAAACAGACCAGATGCCTTACCTAAGACCCACAAACAGCATCATACATACCGGGGAAAGCAGTCCATGCACGACTCTGCACGGAAGCGGCATGGCCCGGGGAAGCCCTGTAAAGAAACATTAAAAAAAAGAGTTAGATAAGATACAGACCAGATGCCTTACCTAAGACCCGCAAACAGCATCATACATACCGGGGAAAGCGCTCCATGCACGACGCTGCACGGGAACGGCATGGCCCGGGGAAGCCCTGTAAAGAAACAGAAACAAAAAGAGTTAGATAAGAAACAGACCAGATGCCTTACCTAAAACCCGCAAACAGCATCATACATACCGGGGAAAGCGCTCCATGCACGACGCTGCACGGGAACAGCACGGCCCGGGGAAGCCCTGTAAAGAAACATAAAAGTAAAGAGTTAGATAAGAAACAGATCAGATGCCTTACCTAAGACCCGCAAACAGCATCATACATACCGGGGAAAGCGCTCCATGCACGACGCTGCACGGGAACGGCATGGCCCGGGGAAGCCCTGTAAAGAAACACAAAAAAAAGAGTTAGATAAGAAACAGACCAGATGCCTTACCTAAGACCCGCAAACAGCATCATACATACCGGGGAAAGCACTCCATGAACGACGCTGCACAGGAATGGCACGGCCAGGGGAAGCCCTGTAAAGAAACACTAAAAAAAAGAGTTAGATAAGAAACAGACCAGATGCCTTACCTAAGACCCGCAAACAGCATCATACATACCAGGGAAGCGCTCCATGCACGACGCTGCACGGGAACGGCACGGCCCGGGGAAGCCCTGTAAAGAAACATTTTAAAAAAGAGTTAGATAAGAAACAGACCAGATGCCTTACCTAAGACCCCCAAACAGCATCATACATACCGGGAAAAGCACACCATGCACGACGTTGCACGGGAATGGCACGGCCAGGGGAAGCCCTGTAAAGAAACATTAAAAAAAAGAGTTAGATAAGAAACAGACCAGATGCCTTACCTAAGACCCGCAACAGCATCATACATACCGGGGGAAGCAGTCCATGCACGACGCTGCACGGGAACGGCACGGCCCGGGGAAGCCCTGTAAAGAAACATAAAAAAAAAGAGTTAGATAAGAAACAGACCAGATGCCTTACCTAAGACCCGCAAAGAGCATCATACATACAAGGGAAGCGCTCCATGCACGACTCTGCACGGGAACGGCACAGCCAGGGGAAGCCCTGTAAAGAAACAAAAAAAAGAAGAGTTAGATAAGAAACAGACCAGATGTCTTACCTAAGACCCGCAAACAGCATCACACATACCGGGGAAAGCGCTCCATGCACGAAGCTGCACGGGAACGGCACGGCCCGGGGAAGCCTGTAAAGAAGCAGAAAAAAAAGAGTTAGATAAGAAACAGACCAGATGCCTTACCTAAGACAAGCAAACAGCATCATACATACCGGGGAAAGCACTCCATGCACGACGCTGCACGGGAACGGCACGGCCCGTGGAAGCCCTGTAAAGAAACATTAAAAAAAAGAGTTAGATAAGAAACAGACCAGATGCCTTACCTATGACCCGCAAACAGCATCATACATACCGGGGAAAGCAGTCCATGCACGACGCTGCACGGGAACGGCACGGCCCGGGGAAGCCCTGTAAAGAAACATTAAAAAAAAGAGTTAGATAAGAAACAGACCAGATGCCTTACCTAAGACCCGCAAACAGCATCACATACCGGGGAAAGCAGTCCATGCACGACGCTGCACGGGAACGGCACAGCCCGGGGATTCCCTGTAAAGAAACATAAAAAAAAGAGTTAGATAAGAAACAGACCAGATGCCTTACCTAAGACCCGCAAACAGCATCATACATACTGGGGAAAGCGCTCCATGCACGACGCTGCACGGGAACGGCACGGCCCGGGGAAGCCCTGTAAAGAAACATAAAAATAAAGAGTTAGATAAGAAACAGACCAGATGCCTTACCTAAGACCCGCAAACAGCATCATACATACCAGGGAAGCGCTCCATGCACGACGCTGCACGGGAACGGCACAGCCAGGGGAAGCCCTGTAAAGAAACAAAAAAAAAAAGAGTTAGATAGAAACAGACCAGATGCCTTACCTAAGACCCGCAAACAGCATCATACATACCGGGGAAAGCGCTCCATGCACGACGCTGTACGGGAACGGCACGGCCCGGGGAAGCCCTGTAAAGAAACATAAAAAAAAAGAGTTAGATAAGAAACAGACCAGATGCCTTACCTAAGACCCGCAAACAGCATCATACATACTGGGGAAAGCAGTCCATGCACGACGCTGCACGGGAACGGCACGGCCCGGGGAAGCCCTGTAAAGAAACATAAAAAAAAGGAGTTAGATAAGAAACAGACCAGATGCCTTACATAAGACCCGCAAAGAGCATCATACATACCGGGGAAAGCACTCCATGCACGACGCTGCACGGGAATGGCACGGCCAGGGGAAGCCCTGTAAAGAAACATTAAAAAAAAGAGTTAGATAAGAAACAGACCAGATGCCTTACCTAAGACCCGCAAACAGCATCATACATACCGGGGAAGCGCTCCATGCACGACTCTGCACGGGAACGGCACAGCCAGGGGAAGCCCTGTAAAGAAACATTAAAAAAAAGAGTTAGATAAGAAACAGACCAGATGCCTTACCTAAGACCCGCAAACAGCATCATACATACCGGGGAAAGCAGTCCATGCACGACGCTGCACGGGAACGGCACGGCCCGGGGAAGCCCTGTAAAGAAACATTTAAAAAAAGAGTTAGATAAGAAACAGACCAGATGCCTTACCTAAGACCCGCAAACAGCATCATACATACCGGGGAAGCGCTCCATGCACGACTCTGCACGGGAACGGCACAGCCAGGGGAAGCCCTGTAAAGAAACATTAAAAAAAAGAGTTAGATAAGAAACAGACCAGATGCCTTACCTAAGACCCGCAACAGCATCATACATACCGGGGAAAGCGCTCCATGCACGAAGCTGCACGGGAACGGCACGGCCCGGGGAAGCCTGTAAAGAAGCAGAAAAAAAAGAGTTAGATAAGAAACAGACCAGATGCCTTACCTAAGACAAGCAAACAGCATCATACATACCGGGAAAAGCAGTCAATGCACGACGCTGCACGGGAACGGCACAGCGCGGGGATTCCCTGTAAAGAAACATAAAAAAAAAGAGTTAGATAAGAAACAGACCAGATGCCTTACCTAAGACCCGCAAACAGCATCATACATACCGGGGAAAGCGCTCCATGCACGACGCTGCACGGGAACGGCACAGCCCGGGGAAGCCCTGTAAAGAAACATAAAAATAAAGAGTTAGATAAGAAACAGACCAGATGCCTTACCTAAGACCCGCAAACAGCATCATACATACCAGGGAAGCGCTTCATGCACGACGCTGCACGGGAACGGCACAGCCAGGGGAAGCCCTGTAAAGAAACAAAAAAAAAAAGAGTTAGATAGAAACAGACCAGATGCCTTACCTAAGACCCGCAAACAGCATCATACATACCGGGGAAAGCGCTCCATGCACGACGCTGCACGGGAACGGCACGGCCCGGGGAAGCCCTGTAAAGAAACATGAAAAAAAAGAGTTAGATAAGAAACAGACCAGATGCCTTACCTAAGACCCGCAAACAGCATCATACATACTGGGGAAAGCAGTCCATGCACGACGCTGCACGGGAACGGCACGGCCCGGGGAAGCCCTGTAAAGAAACATAAAAAAAAGGAGTTAGATAAGAAACAGACCAGATGCCTTACATAACACCCGCAAACAGCATCATACATACCGGGGAAAGCACTCCATGCACGACGCTGCACGGGAATGGCACGGCCAGGGGAAGCCCTGTAAAGAAACATTAAAAAAAAGAGTTAGATAAGAAACAGACCAGATGCCTTACCTAAGACCCGCAACAGCATCATACATACCGGGGGAAGCAGTCCATGCACGACGCTGCACGGGAACGGCACAGCCTGTGGAAGCCCTGTAAAGAAACATTAAAAAAAAGAGTTAGATAAGAAACAGACCAGATGCCTTACCTAAGACCCGCAAACAGCATCATACATACCGGGGAAAGCAGTCCATGCACGACGCTGCACGGGAACGGCACGGCCCGGGGAAGCCCTGTAAAGAAACATTAAAAAAAAGAGTTAGATAAGAAACAGACCAGATGCCTTACCTAAGACCCGCAAACAGCATCATACATACCGGGGAAAGCAGTCCATGCACGACGCTGCACGGGAACGGCACAGCCCGGGGATTCCCTGTAAAGAAACATACAAAAAAAGAGTTAGATAAGAAACAGACCAGATGCCTTACCTAAGACCCGCAAACAGCATCATACATACCGGGGAAAGCGCTCCATGCACGACGCTGCACGGGAACGGCACGGCCCGGGGAAGCCCTGTAAAGAAACATGAAAATAAAGAGTTAGATAAGAAACAGACCAGATGCCTTACCTAAGACCCGCAAACAGCATCATACATACCGGGGAAAGCGCTCCATGCACAACGCTGCACGGGAACGGCACGGCCCGGGGAAGCCCTGTAAAGAAACACAAAAAAAAAGAGTTAGATAAGAAACAGACCAGATGCCTTACCTAAGACCCGCAAACAGCATCATACATACCGGGGAAAGCACTCCATGCACGACGCTGCACAGGAACGGCACGGCCAGGGGAAGCCCTGTAAAGAAACATAAAAAAAAAGAAAGAGTTAGATAAAAACAGACCAGATGCCTTACCTAAGACCCGCAAACAGCATCATACATACCAGGGAAGCGCTCCATGCACGACGCTACACGGGAACGGCACAGCCAGGGGAAGCCCTGTAAAGAAACAAAAAAAAAAAAGAGTTAGATATGAAACAGACCAGATGCCTTACCTAAGACCCGCAAACAGCATCATACATACCGGGGAAAGCACTCCATGCACGACGCTGCACGGGAATGGCACGGCCAGGGGAAGCCCTGTAAAGAAACATTAAAAAAAAGAGTTAGATAAGAAACAGACCAGATGCCTTACCTAAGACCCGCAAACAGCATCATACATACCGGGGAAAGCAGTCCATGCACGACTCTGCACGGAAACGGCACGGCCCGGGGAAGCCCTGTAAAGAAACATTAAAAAAAAGAGTTAGATAAGATACAGACCAGATGCCTTACCTAAGACCCGCAAACAGCATCATACATACCGGGGAAAGCGCTCCATGCACGACGCTGCACGGGAACGGCATGGCCCGGGGAAGCCCTGTAAAGAAACAGAAACAAAAAGAGTTAGATAAGAAACAGACCAGATGCCTTACCTAAAACCCGCAAACAGCATCATACATACCGGGGAAAGCGCTCCATGCACGACGCTGCACGGGAACGGCACGGCCCGGGGAAGCCCTGTAAAGAAACATAAAAGTAAAGAGTTAGATAAGAAACAGATCAGATGCCTTACCTAAGACCCGCAAACAGCATCATACATACCGGGGAAAGCGCTCCATGCACGACGATGCACGGGAACGGCATGGCCCGGGGAAGCCCTGTAAAGAAACACAAAAAAAAGAGTTAGATAAGAAACAGACCAGATGCCTTACCTAAGACCCGCAAACAGCATCATACATACCGGGGAAAGCACTCCATGAACGACGCTGCACAGGAATGGCACGGCCAGGGGAAGCCCTGTAAAGAAACATTAAAAAAAAGAGTTAGATAAGAAACAGACCAGATGCCTTACCTAAGACCCGCAAACAGCATCATACATACCAGGGAAGCGCTCCATGCACGACGCTGCACGGGAACGGCACGGCCCGGGGAAGCCCTGTAAAGAAACATTTTAAAAAAGAGTTAGATAAGAAACAGACCAGATGCCTTACCTAAGACCCCCAAACAGCATCATACATACCGGGAAAAGCACACCATGCACGACGTTGCACGGGAATGGCACGGCCAGGGGAAGCCCTGTAAAGAAACATTAAAAAAAAGAGTTAGATAAGAAACAGACCAGATGCCTTACCTAAGACCCGCAACAGCATCATACATACCGGGGGAAGCAGTCCATGCACGACGCTGCACGGGAACGGCACGGCCCGGGGAAGCCCTGTAAAGAAACATAAAAAAAAAGAGTTAGATAAGAAACAGACCAGATGCCTTACCTAAGACCCGCAAACAGCATCATACATACCAGGGAAGCGCTCCATGCACGACTCTGCACGGGAACGGCACAGCCAGGGGAAGCCCTGTAAAGAAACAAAAAAAAGAAGAGCTAGATAAGAAACAGACCAGATGCCTTACCTAAGACCCGCAAACAGCATCACACATACCGGGGAAAGCGTTCCATGCACGAAGCTGCACGGGAACGGCACGGCCCGGGGAAGCCTGTAAAGAAGCAGAAAAAAAAGAGTTAGATAAGAAACAGACCAGATGCCTTACCTAAGACAAGCAAACAGCATCATACATACCGGGGAAAGCACTCCATGCACGACGCTGCACGGGAACGGCACGGCACGTGGAAGCCCTGTAAAGAAACATTAAAAAAAAGAGTAAGATAAGAAACAGACCAGATGCCTTACCTACGACCCGCAAACAGCATCATACATACCGGGGAAAGCAGTCCATGCACGACGCTGCACGGGAACGGCACGGCCCGGGGAAGCCCTGTAAAGAAACATTAAAAAAAAGAGTTAGATAAGAAACAGACCAGATGCCTTACCTAAGACCCGCAAACAGCATCACATACCGGGAAAAGCAGTCAATGCACGACGCTGCACGGGAACGGCACAGCCCGGGGATTCCCTGTAAAGAAACATAAAACAAAGAGTTAGATAAGAAACAGACCAGATGCCTTACCTAAGACCCGCAAACAGCATCATACATACTGGGGAAAGCGCTCCATGCACGACGCTGCACGGGAACGGCACGGCCCGGGGAAGCCCTGTAAAGAAACATAAAAATAAATAGTTAGATAAGAAACAGACCAGATGCCTTACCTAAGACCCGCAAACAGCATCATACATACCAGGGAAGCGCTCCATGCACGACGCTGCACGGGAACGGCACAGCCAGGGGAAGCCCTGTAAAGAAACATAAACAAAAAGAGTTAGATAAGAAACAGACCAGATGCCTTACCTAAGACCCGCAAACAGCATCATACATACTGGGGAAAGCAGTCCATGCACGACGCTGCACGGGAACGGCATGGCCCGGGGAAGCCCTGTAAAGAAACATAAAAAAAAGGAGTTAGATAAGAAACAGACCAGATGCCTTACATAAGACCCGCAAACAGCATCATACATACCGGGGAAAGCACTCCATGCACGACGCTGCACGGGAATGGCACGGCCAGGGGAAGCCCTGTAAAGAAACATTAAAAAAAAGAGTTAGATAAGAAACAGACCAGATGCCTTACCTAAGACCCGCAACAGCATCATACATACCGGGGGAAGCAGTCCATGCACGACGCTGCACGGGAACGGCACAGCCCGTGGAAGCCCTGTAAAGAAACATTAAAAAAAAGAGTACGATAAGAAACAGACCAGATGCCTTACCTAAGACCCGCAAACAGCATCATATATACCGGGGAAAGCAGTCCATGCACGACACTGCACGGGAACGGCACGGCCCGGGGAAGCCCTGTAAAGAAACATTAAAAAAAAGAGTTAGATAAGAAACAGACCAGATGCCTTACCTAAGACCCGCAAACAGCATCATACATACCGGGGAAAGCAGTCCATGCACGACGCTGCACGGGAACGGCACAGCCCGGGGATTCCCTGTAAAGAAACATAAAAAAAAAGAGTTAGATAAGAAACAGACCAGATGCCTTACCTAAGACCCGCAAACAGCATCATACATACCGGGGAAAGCGCTCCATGCACGACGCTGCACGGGAACGGCACGGCCCGGGGAAGCCCTGTAAAGAAACATGAAAATAAAGAGTTAGATAAGAAACAGACCAGATGCCTTACCTAAGACCCGCAAACAGCATCATACATACCGGGGAAAGCGCTCCATGCACAACGCTGCACGGGAACGGCACGGCCCGGGGAAGCCCTGTAAAGAAACACAAAAAAAAAGAGTTAGATAAGAAACAGACCAGATGCCTTACCTAAGACCCGCAAACAGCATCATACATACCGGGGAAAGCACTCCATGCACGACGCTGCACAGGAACGGCACGGCCAGGGGAAGCCCTGTAAAGAAACATAAAAAAAAAGAGTTAGATAAAAACAGACCAGATGCCTTACCTAAGACCCGCAAACAGCATCATACATACCAGGGAAGCGCTCCATGCACGACGCTACACGGGAACGGCACAGCCAGGGGAAGCCCTGTAAAGAAACAAAAAAAAAAAAGAGTTAGATAAGAAACAGACCAGATGCCTTACCTAAGACCCGCAAACAGCATCATACATACCGGGGAAAGCACTCCATGCACGACGCTGCACGGGAATGGCACGGCCAGGGGAAGCCCTGTAAAGAGACATTAAAAAAAAGAGTTAGATAAGAAACAGACCAGATGCCTTACCTAAGACCCACAAACAGCATCATACATACCGGGGAAAGCAGTCCATGCACGACTCTGCACGGAAACGGCACGGCCCGGGGAAGCCCTGTAAAGAAACATTAAAAAAAAGAGTTAGATAAGATACAGACCAGATGCCTTACCTAAGACCCGCAAACAGCATCATACATACCGGGGAAAGCGCTCCATGCACGACGCTGCACGGGAACGGCATGGCCCGGGGAAGCCCTGTAAAGAAACAGAAACAAAAAGAGTTAGAAAAGAAACAGACCAGATGCCTTACCTAAAACCCGCAAACAGCATCATACATACCGGGGAAAGCGCTCCATGCACGACGCTGCACGGGAACGGCACGGCCCGGGGAAGCCCTGTAAAGAAACATAAAAGTAAAGAGTTAGATAAGAAACAGATCAGATGCCTTACCTAAGACCCGCAAACAGCATCATACATACCGGGGAAAGCGCTCCATGCACGACGCTGCACGGGAACGGCATGGCCCGGGGAAGCCCTGTAAAGAAACATTTTAAAAAAGAGTTAGATAAGAAACAGACCAGATGCCTTACCTAAGACCCCCAAACAGCATCATACATACCGGGAAAAGCACACCATGCACGACGTTGCACGGGAATGGCACGGCCAGGGGAAGCCCTGTAAAGAAACATTAAAAAAAAGAGTTAGATAAGAAACAGACCAGATGCTTTACCTAAGACCCGCAACAGCATCATACATACCGGGGGAAGCAGTCCATGCACGACGCTGCACGGGAACGGCACGGCCCGGGGAAGCCCTGTAAAGAAACATAAAAAAAAAGAGTTAGATAAGAAACAGACCAGATGCCTTACCTAAGACCCGCAAAGAGCATCATACATACAAGGGAAGCGCTCCATGCACGACTCTGCACGGGAACGGCACAGCCAGGGGAAGCCCTGTAAAGAAACAAAAAAAAGAAGAGTTAGATAAGAAACAGACCAGATGTCTTACCTAAGACCCGCAAACAGCATCACACATACCGGGGAAAGCGCTCCATGCACGAAGCTGCACGGGAACGGCACGGCCCGGGGAAGCCTGTAAAGAAGCAGAAAAAAAGAGTTAGATAAGAAACAGACCAGATGCCTTACCTAAGACAAGCAAACAGCATCATACATACCGGGGAAAGCACTCCATGCACGACGCTGCACGGGAACGGCACGGCCCGTGGAAGCCCTGTAAAGAAACATTAAAAAAAAGAGTTAGATAAGAAACAGACCAGATGCCTTACCTATGACCCGCAAACAGCATCATACATACCGGGGAAAGCAGTCCATGCACGACGCTGCACGGGAACGGCACGGCCCGGGGAAGCCCTGTAAAGAAACATTAAAAAAAAGAGTTAGATAAGAAACAGACCAGATGCCTTACCTAAGACCCGCAAACAGCATCACATACCGGGGAAAGCAGTCCATGCACGACGCTGCACGGGAACGGCACAGCCCGGGGATTCCCTGTAAAGAAACATAAAAAAAAGAGTTAGATAAGAAACAGACCAGATGCCTTACCTAAGACCCGCAAACATCATCATACATACTGGGGAAAGCGCTCCATGCACGACGCTGCACGGGAACGGCACGGCCCGGGGAAGCCCTGTAAAGAAACATAAAAATAAAGAGTTAGATAAGAAACAGACCAGATGCCTTACCTAAGACCCGCAAACAGCATCATACATACCAGGGAAGCGCTCCATGCACGACGCTGCATGGGAACGGCACAGCCAGGGGAAGCCCTGTAAAGAAACAAAAAAAAAAAGAGTTAGAAAGAAACAGACCAGATGCCTTACCTAAGACCCGCAAACAGCATCATACATACCAGGGAAAGCGCTCCATGCACGACGCTGCACGGGAACGGCATGGCCCGGGGAAGCCCTGTAAAGGACCAGAAAAAAAAAGAGTTAGATAAGAAACAGACCAGATGCCTTACCTAAGACCCACAAACAGCATCATACATACTGGGGAAAGCAGTCCATGCACGACGCTGCACGGGAACGGCACGGCCCGGGGAAGCCCTGTAAAGAAACATTAAAAAAAAGAGTTAGATAAGAAACAGACCAGATGCCTTACATAAGACCCGCAAACAGCATCATACATACCGGGGAAAGCACTCCATGCACGACGCTGCACGGGAATGGCACGGCCAGGGGAAGCCCTGTAAAGAAACATTAAAAAAAAGAGTTAGATAAGAAACAGACCAGATGCCTTACCTAAGACCCGCAACAGCATCATACATACCGGGGGAAGAAGTCCATGCACGACGCTGCACGGGAACGGCACAGCCCGTGGAAGCCCTGTAAAGAAACATTAAAAAAAAGAGTTAGATAAGAAACAGACCAGATGCCTTACCTAAGACCCGCAAACAGCATCATACATACCGGGGAAAGCAGTCCATGCACGACGCTGCACGGGAACGGCACGGCCCGGGGAAGCCGTGTAAAGAAACATTAAAAAAAAGAGTTAGATAAGAAACAGACCAGATGCCTTACCTAAGACCCGCAAACAGCATCATACATACCGGGGAAAGCAGTCCATGCACGACGCTGCACGGGAACGGCACAGCCCGGGGATTCCCTGTAAAGAAACATTAAAAAAAAGAGTTAGATAAGAAACAGACCAGATGCCTTACCTAAGACCCGCAAACAGCATCATACATACCGGGGAAAGCGCTCCATGCACGACGCTGCACGGGAACGGCACGGCCCGGGGAAGCCCTGTAAAGAAACATGAAAATAAAGAGTTAGATAAGAAACAGACCAGATGCCTTACCTAAGACCCGCAAACAGCATCATACATACCGGGGAAAGCGCTCAATGCACGACGCTGCACGGGAACGGCGCGGCCCGGGGAAGCCCTGTAAAGAAACACAAAAAAAAAGAGTTAGATAAGAAACAGACCAGATGCCTTACCTAAGACCCGCAAACAGCATCATACATACCGGGGACAGCACTCCATGCACGACGCTGCACAGGAACGGTACGGCCAGGGGAAGCCCTGTAAAGAAACATTAAAAAAAAGAGTTAGATAAGAAACAGACCAGATGCCTTACCTAAGACCCGCAAACAGCATCATACATACCAGGGAAGCGCTCCATGCACGACGCTACACGGGAACGGCACAGCCCGGGGATTCCCTGTAAAGAAACATAAAAAAAAAGAGTTAGATAAGAAACAGACCAGATGCCTTACCTAAGACAAGCAAACAGCATCATACATACCGGGGAAAGCACTCCATGCACGACGCTGCACGGGAACAGCACGGCCCGTGGAAGCCCTGTAAAGAAACATTAAAAAAAATAGTTAGATAAGAAACAGACCAGATGCCTTACCTATGACCCGCAAACAGCATCATACATACCGGGGAAAGCAGTCCATGCACGACGCTGCACGGGAACGGCACGGCCCGGGGAAGCCCTGTAAAGAAACATTAAAAAAAAGAGTTAGATAAGAAACAGACCAGATGCCTTACCTAAGACCCGCAAACAGCATCATACATACCGGGGAAAGCGCTCCATGCACGACTCTGCACGGGAACGGCACGGCCCGGGGAAGCCCTGTAAAGAAAAAGAAAAATAAAGAGTTAGATAAGAAACAGACCAGATGCCTTACCTAAGACCCGCGAACAGCATCATACATACTGGGGAAAGCAGTCCATGCACGACGCTGCACGGGAACGGCACGGCCCAGGGAAGCCCTGTAAAGAAACATTAAAAAAAAGAGTTAGATAAGAAACAGACCAGATGCCTTACATAAGACCCGCAAACAGCATCATACATACCGGGGAAAGCACTCCATGCACGACGGTGCACGGGAACGGCACAGCCCGTGGAAGCCCTGTAAAGAAACATTAAAAAAAAGAGTTAGATAAGAAACAGACCAGATGCCTTACCTAAGACCCGCAAACAGCATCATACATACCGGGGAAAGCAGTCCATGCACGACGCTGCACGGGAACGGCACGGCCCGGGGAAGCCCTGTAAAGAAACATTAAAAAAAAGAGTTAGATAAGAAACAGACCAGATGCCTTACCTATGACCCGCAAACAGCATCATACATACCGGGGAAAGCAGTCCATGCACGACGCTGCACGGGAACGGCACGGCCCGGGGAAGCCCTGTAAAGAAACATTAAAAAAAAGAGTTAGATAAGAAACAGACCAGATGCCTTACCTAAGACCCGCAAACAGCATCACATACCGGGGAAAGCAGTCCATGCACGACGCTGCACGGGAACGGCACAGCCCGGGGATTCCCTGTAAAGAAACATAAAAAAAAGAGTTAGATAAGAAACAGACCAGATGCCTTACCTAAGACCCGCAAACATCATCATACATACTGGGGAAAGCGCTCCATGCACGACGCTGCACGGGAACGGCACGGCCCGGGGAAGCCCTGTAAAGAAACATAAAAATAAAGAGTTAGATAAGAAACAGACCAGATGCCTTACCTAAGACCCGCAAACAGCATCATACATACCAGGGAAGCGCTCCATGCACGACGCTGCATGGGAACGGCACAGCCAGGGGAAGCCCTGTAAAGAAACAAAAAAAAAAAGAGTTAGAAAGAAACAGACCAGATGCCTTACCTAAGACCCGCAAACAGCATCATACATACCGGGGAAAGCGCTCCATGCACGACGCTGCACGGGAACGGCATGGCCCGGGGAAGCCCTGTAAAGGACCAGAAAAAAAAAGAGTTAGATAAGAAACAGACCAGATGCCTTACCTAAGACCCACAAACAGCATCATACATACTGGGGAAAGCAGTCCATGCACGACGCTGCACGGGAACGGCACGGCCCGGGGAAGCCCTGTAAAGAAACATTAAAAAAAAGAGTTAGATAAGAAACAGACCAGATGCCTTACATAAGACCCGCAAACAGCATCATACATACCGGGGAAAGCACTCCATGCACGACGCTGCACGGGAATGGCACGGCCAGGGGAAGCCCTGTAAAGAAACATTAAAAAAAAGAGTTAGATAAGAAACAGACCAGATGCCTTACCTAAGACCCGCAACAGCATCATACATACCGGGGGAAGAAGTCCATGCACGACGCTGCACGGGAACGGCACAGCCCGTGGAAGCCCTGTAAAGAAACATTAAAAAAAAGAGTTAGATAAGAAACAGACCAGATGCCTTACCTAAGACCCGCAAACAGCATCATACATACCGGGGAAAGCAGTCCATGCACGACGCTGCACGGGAACGGCACGGCCCGGGGAAGCCGTGTAAAGAAACATTAAAAAAAAGAGTTAGATAAGAAACAGACCAGATGCCTTACCTAAGACCCGCAAACAGCATCATACATACCGGGGAAAGCAGTCCATGCACGACGCTGCACGGGAACGGCACAGCCCGGGGATTCCCTGTAAAGAAACATTAAAAAAAAGAGTTAGATAAGAAACAGACCAGATGCTTTACCTAAGACCCGCAAACAGCATCATACATACCGGGGAAAGCGCTCCATGCACGACGCTGCACGGGAACGGCACGGCCCGGGGAAGCCCTGTAAAGAAACATGAAAATAAAGAGTTAGATAAGAAACAGACCAGATGCCTTACCTAAGACCCGCAAACAGCATCATACATACCGGGGAAAGCGCTCCATGCACGACGCTGCACGGGAACGGCGCGGCCCGGGGAAGCCCTGTAAAGAAACACAAAAAAAAAGAGTTAGATAAGAAACAGACCAGATGCCTTACCTAAGACCCGCAAACAGCATCATACATACCGGGGACAGCACTCCATGCACGACGCTGCACAGGAACGGTACGGCCAGGGGAAGCCCTGTAAAGAAACATTAAAAAAAAGAGTTAGATAAGAAACAGACCAGATGCCTTACCTAAGACCCGCAAACAGCATCATACATACCAGGGAAGCGCTCCATGCACGACGCTACACGGGAACGGCACAGCCCGGGGATTCCCT
The DNA here is from genome assembly GCF_964204655.1 of Triturus cristatus. Classification (NCBI taxonomy): domain Eukaryota; kingdom Metazoa; phylum Chordata; class Amphibia; order Caudata; family Salamandridae; genus Triturus; species Triturus cristatus. Next base: position 1,095,803,034 of record NC_140579.1, read on the forward strand.
GTAAAGAAACATAAAAAAAAAGAGTTAGATAAGAAACAGACCAGATGCCTTACCTAAGACAAGCAAACAGCATCATACATACCGGGGAAAGCACTCCATGCACGACGCTGCACGGGAACAGCACGGCCCGTGGAAGCCCTGTAAAGAAACATTAAAAAAAATAGTTAGATAAGAAACAGACCAGATGCCTTACCTATGACCCGCAAACAGCATCATACATACCGGGGAAAGCAGTCCATGCACGACGCTGCACGGGAACGGCACGGCCCGGGGAAGCCCTGTAAAGAAACATTAAAAAAAAGAGTTAGATAAGAAACAGACCAGATGCCTTACCTAAGACCCGCAAACAGCATCATACATACCGGGGAAAGCGCTCCATGCACGACTCTGCACGGGAACGGCACGGCCCGGGGAAGCCCTGTAAAGAAAAAGAAAAATAAAGAGTTAGATAAGAAACAGACCAGATGCCTTACCTAAGACCCGCGAACAGCATCATACATACTGGGGAAAGCAGTCCATGCACGACGCTGCACGGGAACGGCACGGCCCAGGGAAGCCCTGTAAAGAAACATTAAAAAAAAGAGTTAGATAAGAAACAGACCAGATGCCTTACATAAGACCCGCAAACAGCATCATACATACCGGGGAAAGCACTCCATGCACGACGGTGCACGGGAACGGCACAGCCCGTGGAAGCCCTGTAAAGAAACATTAAAAAAAAGAGTTAGATAAGAAACAGACCAGATGCCTTACCTAAGACCCGCAAACAGCATCATACATACCGGGGAAAGCAGTCCATGCACGACGCTGCACGGGAACGGCACGGCCCGGGGAAGCCCTGTAAAGAAACATTAAAAAAAAGAGTTAGATAAGAAACAGACCAGATGCCTTACCTAAGACCCGCAAACAGCATCATACATACCGGGGAAAGCAGTCCATGCACGACGCTGCACGGGAACGGCACAGCCCGGGGATTCCCTGTAAAGAAACATTAAAAAAAAGAGTTAGATAAGAAACAGACCAGATGCCTTACCTAAGAACCGCAAACAGCATTATACATACCGGGGAAAGCGCTCCATGCACGACGCTGCACGGGAACGGCACGGCCCGGGGAAGCCCTGTAAAGAAACATGAAAATAAAGAGTTAGATAAGAAACAGACCAGATGCCTTACCTAAGACCCGCAAACAGCATCATACATACCGGGGAAAACGCTCCATGCACGACGCTGCACGGGAACGGCACGGCCCGGGGAAGCCCTGTAAAGAAACACAAAAAAAAGAGTTAGATGAGAAACAGACCAGATGCCTTACCTAAGACCCGCAAACAGCATCATACATAACGGGGAAAGCACTCCATGCACGACGCTGCACAGGAACGGCACGGCCAGGGGAAGCCCTGTAAAGAAACATTAAAAAAAAGAGTTAGATAAGAAACAGACCAGATGCCTTACCTAAGACCCGCAAACAGCATCATACATACCAGGGAAGCGCTCCATGCACGACGCTACACGGGAACGGCACAGCCAGGGGAAGCCCTGTAAAGATACAAAAAAAAAAAAGAGTTAGATAAGAAACAGACCAGATGCCTTACCTAAGACCCGCAAACAGCATCATACATACCGGGGAAAGCACTCCATGCACGACGCTGCACGGGAATGGCACGGCCAGGGGAAGCCCTGTAAAGAAACATTAAAAAAAAGAGTTAGATAAGAAACAGACCAGATGCCTTACCTAAGACCCGCAACAGCATCATACATACCGGGGGAAGCAGTCCATGCACGACGCTGCACGGGAACAGCACGGCCTGGGGAAACCCTGTAAAGAAACATTTAAAAAAAGAGTTAGATAAGAAACAGACCAGATGCCTTACCTAAGACCCACAAACAGCATCATACATACCGGGGAAAGCACTCCATGCACGACTCTGCACGGAAACGGCACGGCCCGGGGAAGCCCTGTAAAGAAACATTAAAAAAAAGAGTTAGATAAGATACAGACCAGATGCCTTACCTAAGACCCGCAAACAGCATCATACATACCGGGGAAAGCGCTCCATGCACGACGCTGCATGGGAACGGCATGGCCCGGGGAAGCCCTGTAAAGAAACAGAAACAAAAAGAGTTAGATAAGAAACAGACCAGATGCCTTACCTAAAACCCGCAAACAGCATCATACATACCGGGGAAAGCGCTCCATGCACGACGCTGCACGGGAACGGCACGGCCCGGGGAAGCCCTATAAAGAAACATAAAAGTAAAGAGTTAGATAAGAAACAGATCAGATGCCTTACCTAAGACCCGCAAACAGCATCATACATACCGGGGAAAGCGCTCCATGCACGACGCTGCACGGGAACGGCATGGCCCGGGGAAGCCCTGTAAAGAAACACAAAAAAAAGAGTTAGATAAGAAACAGACCAGATGCCTTACCTAAGACCCGCAAACAGCATCATACATAACGGGGAAAGCACTCCATGCACGACGCTGCACAGGAACGGCACGGCCAGGGGAAGCCCTGTAAAGAAACATTAAAAAAAAGAGTTAGATAAGAAACAGACCAGATGCCTTACCTAAGACCCGCAAACAGCATCATACATACCAGGGAAGCGCTCCATGCACGACGCTACACGGGAACGGCACAGCCAGGGGAAGCCCTGTAAAGATACAAAAAAAAAAAAGAGTTAGATAAGAAACAGACCAGATGCCTTACCTAAGACCCGCAAACAGCATCATACATACCGGGGAAAGCACTCCATGCACGACGCTGCACGGGAATGGCACGGCCAGGGGAAGCCCTGTAAAGAAACATTAAAAAAAAGAGTTAGATAAGAAACAGACCAGATGCCTTACCTAAGACCCGCAACAGCATCATACATACCGGGGGAAGCAGTCCATGCACGACGCTGCACGGGAACAGCACGGCCTGGGGAAACCCTGTAAAGAAACATTTAAAAAAAGAGTTAGATAAGAAACAGACCAGATGCCTTACCTAAGACCCACAAACAGCATCATACATACCGGGGAAAGCACTCCATGCACGACTCTGCACGGAAACGGCACGGCCCGGGGAAGCCCTGTAAAGAAACATTAAAAAAAAGAGTTAGATAAGATACAGACCAGATGCCTTACCTAAGACCCGCAAACAGCATCATACATACCGGGGAAAGCGCTCCATGCACGACGCTGCATGGGAACGGCATGGCCCGGGGAAGCCCTGTAAAGAAACAGAAACAAAAAGAGTTAGATAAGAAACAGACCAGATGCCTTACCTAAAACCCGCAAACAGCATCATACATACCGGGGAAAGCGCTCCATGCACGACGCTGCACGGGAACGGCACGGCCCGGGGAAGCCCTATAAAGAAACATAAAAGTAAAGAGTTAGATAAGAAACAGATCAGATGCCTTACCTAAGACCCGCAAACAGCATCATACATACCGGGGAAAGCGCTCCATGCACGACGCTGCACGGGAACGGCATGGCCCGGTGAAGCCCTGTAAAGAAACACAAAAAAAAGAGTTAGATAAGAAACAGACCAGATGCCTTACCTAAGACCCGCAAACAGCATCATACATACCGGGGAAAGCACTCCATGAACGATGCTGCACAGGAATGGCACGGCCAGGGGAAGCCCTGTAAAGAAACATTAAAAAAAAGAGTTAGATAAGAAACAGACCAGATGCCTTACCTAAGACCCGCAAACAGCATCATACATACCAGGGAAGCGCTCCATACACGACGCTGCACGGGAACGGCACGGCCCGGGGAAGCCCTGTAAAGAAACATTTAAAAAAAGAGTTAGATAAGAAACAGACCAGATGCCTTACCTAAGACCCGCAAACAGCATCATACATACCGGGAAAAGCACACCATGCACGACGCTGCACGGGAATGGCACGGCCAGGGGAAGCCCTGTAAAGAAACATTAAAAAAAAGAGTTAGATAAGAAACAGACCAGATGCCTTACCTAAGACCCGCAACAGCATCATACATACCGGGGGAAGCAGTCCATGCACGAAGCTGCACGGGAACAGCACGGCCCGGGGAAACCCTGTAAAGAAACATTTAAAAAAAGAGTTAGATAAGAAACAGACCAGATGCCTTACCTAAGACCCGCAAACAGCATCATACATACCGGGGAAAGCGCTCCATGCACGACGCTGCACAGGAATGGCACAGCCCGGGGAATCCCTGTAAAGAAACATAAAAAAAAAGAGTTAGATAAGAAACAGACCAGATGCCTTACCTAAGACCCGCAAACAGCATCATACATACCGGGGAAAGCAGTCCATGCACGACTCTGCACAGGAACGGCACGGCCCGGGGAAGCCCTGTAAAGAAACATTAAAAAAAAGAGTTAGATAAGATACAGACCAGATGCCTTACCTAAGACCCGCAAACAGCATCATACATACCGGGGAAAGCGCTCCATGCACGACGCTGCACAGGAACGGCAAGGCCCGGGGAAGCCCTGTAAAGAAACACAAAAAAAAGAGTTAGATAAGAAACAGACCAGATGCCTTACCGAAGACCCGCAAACAGCATCATACATACCAGGGAAGCGCTCCATGCACGACGCTGCACGGGAACGGCACGGCCCGGCGAAGCCCTGTAAAGAAACATTAAAAAAAAGAGTTAAATAAGAAACAGACCAGATGCCTTACCTAAGACCCGCAAACAGCATCATACATACCGGGGAAAGCAGTCCATGCACGACGCTGCACGGGAACGGCACGGCCCGGGGAAGCCCTGTAAAGAAACATTAAAAAAAAGAGTTAGATAAGAAACAGACCAGATGCCTTACCTAAGACCCGCAAACAGCATCATACATACCGGGGAAAGCAGTCCATGCACGATGCTGCACGGGAACGGCACAGCCCGGGGATTCCCTGTAAAGAAACATAAAAAAAAAGAGTTAGATAAGAAACAGACCAGATGCCTTACCTAAGACCCGCAAACAGCATCATACATACCGGGGAAAGCGCTCCATGCACGACGCTGCACGGGAACGGCACGGCCCGGGGAAGCCCTGTAAAGAAACACAAATAAAAAGAGTTAGATAAGAAACAGACCAGATGCCTTACCTAAGACCCGCAAACAGCATCATACATACCGGGGAAAGCACTCCATGCACGACGCTGCACAGGAACGGCACGGCCAGGGGAAGCCCTGTAAAGAAACATAAAAAAAAAGAGTTAGATAAGAAACAGACCAGATGCCTTACCAAAGACCCGCAAACAGCATCATACATACCAGGGAAGCGCTCCATGCACGACGCTACACGGGAACGGCACAGCCAGGGGAAGCCCTGTAAAGAAACAAATAAAAAAAGAGTTAGATAAGAAACAGACCAGATGCCTTACCTAAGACCCGCAAACAGCATCATACATACCGGGGAAAGCACTCCATGCACGACGCTGCACGGGAATGGCACGGCCAGGGGAAGCCCTGTAAAGAAACAATAAAAAAAAGAGTTAGATAAGAAACAGACCAGATGCCTTACCTAAGACCCGCAACAGCATCATACATACCGGGGGAAGCAGTCCATGCACGACGCTGCACGGGAACAGCACGGCCTGGGGAAACCCTGTAAAGAAACATTTAAAAAAAGAGTTAGATAAGAAACAGACCAGATGCCTTACCTAAGACCCACAAACAGCATCATACATACCGGGGAAAGCAGTCCATGCACGACTCTGCACGGAAACGGCACGGCCCAGGGAAGCCCTGTAAAGAAACATAAAAAAAAAGAGTTAGATAAGATACAGACCAGATGCCTTACCTAAGACCCGCAAACAGCATCATACATACCGGGGAAAGCGCTCCATGCACGACGCTGCACGGGAACGGCACGGCCCGGGGAAGCCCTGTAAAGAAACAGAAACAAAAAGAGTTAGATAAGAAACAGACCAAATGCCTTTCCTAAAACCCGCAAACAGCATCATGCATACCGGGGAAAGCGCTCCATGCACGACGCTGCACGGGAACGGCACGGCCCGGGGAAGCCCTGTAAAGAAACATAAAAATAAAGAGTTAGATAAGAAACAGATCAGATGCCTTACCTAAGACCCGCAAACAGCATCATACATACCGGGGAAAGCGCTCCATGCACGACGCTGCACGGGAACGGCATGGCCCGGGGAAGCCCTGTAAAGAAACACAAAAAAAAGAGTTAGATAAGAAACAGACCAGATGCCTTACCTAAGACCCGCAAACAGCATCATACATACCGGGGAAAGCACTCCATGAACGACGCTGCACAGGAACGGCACGGCCAGGGGAAGCCCTGTAAAGAAACATAAAAAAAAAGAGTTAGAGAAACAGACCAGATGCCTTACCTAAGACCCGCAACAGCATCATACATACCGGGGGAAGCAGTCCATGCACGACGCTGCACAGGAATAGCACGGCCCGGGGAAACCCTGTAAAGAAACATTTAAAAAAAGAGTTAGATAAGAAACAGACCAGATGCCTTACCTAAGACCCGCAAACAGCATCATACATACCGGGGAAAGCGCTCCATGCACGACGCTGCACGGGAATGGCACGGCCAGGGGAAGCCCTGTAAAGAAACATTTTAAAAAAGAGTTAGATAAGAAACAGACCAGATGCCTTACCTCAGACCCGCAATAGCATCATACATACCGGTGGAAGCAGTCCATGCACGACGCTGCACGGGAACAGCACGGCCTGGGGAAACCTTGTAAAGAAACATTTTAAAAAAGAGTTAGATAAGAAACAGACCAGATACCTTACATAAGACCCGCAAACAGCATCATACATACCAGGGAAAGCGCTCCATGCACGACGCTGCACGGGAACGGCACGGCCCGGGGAAGCCCTGTAAAGAAACATAAAAAAAAGAGTTGGATAAGAAACAGACCAGATGCCTTACCTAAGACCCGCAAACAGCATCATACATACCGGGGAAAGCAGTCCATGCACGACTATGCACGGGAACGGCACGGCCCGGGGAAGCCCTGTAAAGAAACATTAAAAAAAATAGTTAGAAAAGAAACAGACCAGATGCCTTACCTAAGACCTGCAAACAGCATCATACATACCAGGGAAGCGCTCCATGCACGACGCTACACGGGAACGGCACAGCCAGGGGAAGCCCTGTAAAGAAACAAATAAAAAAAGAGTTAGATAAGAAACAGACCAGATGCCTTACCTAAGACCCGCAAACAGCATCATACATACCGGGGAAAGCGCTCCATGCACGACGCTGCACGGGAAAGGCACGGCCCGGGGAAGCCCTGTAAAGAAACAGAAACAAAAAGAGTTAGATAAGAAACAGACCAGATGCCTTACCTAAAACCCGCAAACAGCATCATACATACCGGGGAAAGCGCTTCATGCATGACGCTGCACGGGAACGGCACGGCCTGGGGAAGCCCTGTAAAGAAACATAAAAATAAAGAGTTAGATAAGAAACAGATCAGATGCCTTACCTAAGACCCGCAAACAGCATCATACATACCAGGGAAAGCGCTCCATGCACGATGCTGCACGGGAACGGCACGGCCCGGGGAAGCCCTGTAAAGAAGCACAAAAAAAAAGAGTTAGATAAGAAACAGACCAGATGCCTTACCTAAGACCCGCAAACAGCATCATACATAACGGGGAAAGCACTCCATGCACGACGCTGCACAGGAACGGCACGGCCAGGGGAAGCCCTGTAAAGAAACATAAAAAAAAAGAGTTAGATAAGAAACAGACCAGATGCCTTACCTAAGACCCGCAAACAGCATCATACATACCAGGGAAGCGCTCCATGCACGATGCTGCACGGGAACGGCACAGCCAGGGGAAGCCCTGTAAAGAAACAAAAAAAAAAAGAGTTAGATAAGAAACAGACCAAATGCCTTACCTAAGACCCGCAAACAGCATCATACATACCGGGGAAAGCGCTCCAAGCACGAAGCTGCACGGGAACGGCACGGCCCGGGGAAGCCTGTAAAGAAGCAGAAAAAAAAGAGTTAGATAAGAAACAGACCAGATGCCTTACCTAAGACCCGCAAACAGCATCATACATACCGGGGAAAGCGCTCCATGCACGACGCTGCACGGGAACGGCACGGCCCGGGGAAGCCCTGTAAAGAAACATAAAAAAAAGAGTTGGATAAGAAACAGACCAGATGCCTTACCTAAGACCCGCAAACAGCATCATACATACCGGGGAAAGCAGTCCATGCACGACATGCACGGGAACGGCACGGCCCGGGGAAGCCCTGTAAAGAAACATTAAAAAAAATAGTTAGAAAAGAAACAGACCAGATGCCTTACCTAAGACCCGCAAACAGCATCATACATACCAGGGAAGCGCTCCATGCACGACGCTACACGGGAACGGCACAGCCAGGGGAAGCCCTGTAAAGAAACAAATAAAAAAAGAGTTAGATAAGAAACAGACCAGATGCCTTACCTAAGACCCGCAAACAGCATCATACATACCGGGGAAAGCGCTCCATGCACGACGCTGCACGGGAAAGGCACGGCCCGGGGAAGCCCTGTAAAGAAACAGAAACAAAAAGAGTTAGATAAGAAACAGACCAGATGCCTTACCTAAAACCCGCAAACAGCATCATACATACCGGGGAAAGCGCTCCATGCATGACGCTGCACGGGAACGGCACGGCCTGGGGAAGCCCTGTAAAGAAACATAAAAATAAAGAGTTAGATAAGAAACAGATCAGATGCCTTACCTAAGACCCGCAACAGCATCATACATACCGGGGGAAAGCGCTCCATGCACGACGCTGCACGGGAACGGCACGGCCCGGGGAAGCCCTGTAAAGAAACAGAAACAAAAAGAGTTAGATAAGAAACAGACCAAATGCCTTACCTAAAACCCGCAAACAGCATCATACATACCGGGGAAAGCGCTCCATGCACGACGCTGCACGGGAACGGCACGGCCCGGGGAAGCCCTGTAAAGAAACATAAAAATAAAGAGTTAGATAAGAAACAGATCAGATGCCTTACCTAAGACCCGCAAACAGCATCATACATACCGGGGAAAGCGCTCCATGCACGACGCTGCACGGGAACGGCATGGCCCGGGGAAGCCCTGTAAAGAAACACAAAAAAAAGAGTTAGATAAGAAACAGACCAGATGCCTTACCTAAGACCCGCAAACAGCATCATACATACCGGGGAAAGCACTCCATGAACGACGCTGCACAGGAACGGCACGGCAAGGGGAAGCCCTGTAAAGAAACATTAAAAAAAAGAGTTAGATAAGAAACAGACCAGATGCCTTACCTAAGACCCGCAACAGCATCATACATACCGGGGGAAGCAGTCCATGCACGACGCTGCACAGGAATAGCACGGCCCGGGGAAACCCTGTAAAGAAACATTTAAAAAAAGAGTTAGATAAGAAACAGACCAGATGCCTTACCTAAGACCCGCAAACAGCATCATACATACCGGGGAAAGCGCTCCATGCACGACGCTGCACGGGAATGGCACGGCCAGGGGAAGCCCTGTAAAGAAACATTTTAAAAAAGAGTTAGATAAGAAACAGACCAGATGCCTTACCTCAGACCCGCAACAGCATCATACATACCGGTGGAAGCAGTCCATGCACGACGCTGCACGGGAACAGCACGGCCTGGGGAAACCTTGTAAAGAAACATTTTAAAAAAGAGTTAGATAAGAAACAGACCAGATACCTTACATAAGACCCGCAAACAGCATCATACATACCGGGGAAAGCGCTCCATGCACGACGCTGCACGGGAACGGCACGGCCCGGGGAAGCCCTGTAAAGAAACATAAAAAAAAGAGTTGGATAAGAAACAGACCAGATGCCTTACCTAAGACCCGCAACAATGCATCATACATACCGGGGAAAGCAGTCCATGCACGACTATGCACGGGAACGGCACGGCCCGGGGAAGCCCTGTAAAGAAACATTAAAAAAAATAGTTAGAAAAGAAACAGACCAGATGCCTTACCTAAGACCCGCAAACAGCATCATACATACCAGGGAAGCGCTCCATGCACGACGCTACACGGGAACGGCACAGCCAGGGGAAGCCCTGTAAAGAAACAAATAAAAAAAGAGTTAGATAAGAAACAGACCAGATGCCTTACCTAAGACCCGCAAACAGCATCATACATACCGGGGAAAGCGCTCCATGCACGACGCTGCACGGGAAAGGCACGGCCCGGGGAAGCCCTGTAAAGAAACAGAAACAAAAAGAGTTAGATAAGAAACAGACCAGATGCCTTACCTAAAACCCGCAAACAGCATCATACATACCGGGGAAAGCGCTCCATGCATGACGCTGCACGGGAACGGCACGGCCTGGGGAAGCCCTGTAAAGAAACATAAAAATAAAGAGTTAGATAAGAAACAGATCAGATGCCTTACCTAAGACCCGGAAACAGCATCATACATACCAGGGAAAGCGCTCCATGCACGACGCTGCACGGGAACGGCACGGCCCGGGGAAGCCCTGTAAAGAAGCACAAAAAAAAAGAGTTAGATAAGAAACAGACCAGATGCCTTACCTAAGACCCGCAAACAGCATCATACATAACGGGGAAAGCACTCCATGCACGACGCTGCACAGGAACGGCACGGCCAGGGGAAGCCCTGTAAAGAAACATAAAAAAAAAGAGTTAGATAAGAAACAGACCAGATGCCTTACCTAAGACCCGCAAACAGCATCATACATACCAGGGAAGCGCTCCATGCACGATGCTGCACGGGAACGGCACAGCCAGGGGAAGCCCTGTAAAGAAACAAAAAAAAAAAGAGTTAGATAAGAAACAGACCAAATGCCTTACCTAAGACCCGCAAACAGCATCATACATACCGGGGAAAGCGCTCCAAGCACGAAGCTGCACGGGAACGGCACGGCCCGGGGAAGCCTGTAAAGAAGCAGAAAAAAAAGAGTTAGATAAGAAACAGACCAGATGCCTTACCTAAGACCCGCAAACAGCATCATACATACCGGGGAAAGCGCTCCATGCACGACGCTGCACGGGAACGGCACGGCCCGGGGAAGCCCTGTAAAGAAACATAAAAAAAAGAGTTGGATAAGAAACAGACCAGATGCCTTACCTAAGACCCGCAAACAGCATCATACATACCGGGGAAAGCAGTCCATGCACGACATGCACGGGAACGGCACGGCCCGGGGAAGCCCTGTAAAGAAACATTAAAAAAAATAGTTAGAAAAGAAACAGACCAGATGCCTTACCTAAGACCCGCAAACAGCATCATACATACCAGGGAAGCGCTCCATGCACGATGCTACACGGGAACGGCACAGCCAGGGGAAGCCCTGTAAAGAAACAAATAAAAAAAGAGTTAGATAAGAAACAGACCAGATGCCTTACCTAAGACCCGCAAACAGCATCATACATACCGGGGAAAGCGCTCCATGCACGACGCTGCACGGGAAAGGCACGGCCCGGGGAAGCCCTGTAAAGAAACAGAAACAAAAAGAGTTAGATAAGAAACAGACCAGATGCCTTACCTAAGACCCGCAAACAGCATCATACATACCGGTGGAAGCAGTCCATGCACGACGCTGCATGGGAACAGCACGGCCTGGGGAAACCTTGTAAAGAAACATATAAAAAAAGAGTTAGATAAGAAACAGACCAGATGCCTTACCTAAGACCCGCAAACAGCATCATACATACCGGGGAAAGCGCTCCATGCATGACGCTGCACGGGAACGGCACGGCCCGGGGAAGCCCTGTAAAGAAACATTAAAAAAAGAGTTGGATAAGAAACAGACCAGATGCCTTACCTAAGACCCGCAAACAGCATCATACATACCGGGGAAAGCAGTCCATTCACGACTATGCACGGGAACGGCACGGCCCGGGGAAGCCCTGTAAAGAAACATTACAAAAAAATAGTTAGAAAAGAAACAGACCAGATGCCTTACCTAAGACCCGCAAACAGCATCATACATACCAGGGAAGCGCTCCATGCATGACGCTACACGGGAACGGCACAGCCAGGGGAAGCCCTGTAAAGAAACAAATAAAAAAAGAGTTAGATAAGAAACAGACCAGATGCCTTACCTAAGACCCGCAAACAGCATCATACATACCGGGGAAAGCGCTCCATGCACGACGCTGCACGGGAAAGTAACGGCCCGGGGAAGCCCTGTAAAGAAACAGAAACAAAAAGAGTTAGATAAGAAACAGACCAGATGCCTTACCTAAAACCCGCAAACAGCATCATACATACCGGGGAAAGCGCTCCATGCATGACGCTGCACGGGAACGGCACGGCCTGGGGAAGCCCTGTAAAGAAACATAAAAATAAAGAGTTAGATAAGAAACAGATCAGATGCCTTACCTAAGACCCGCAAACAGCATCATACATACCGGGGGAAGCAGTCCATGCACGACGCTGCACAGGAATAGCACGGCCCGGGGAAACCCTGTAAAGAAACATTTAAAAAAAGAGTTAGATAAGAAACAGACCAGATGCCTTACCTAAGACCCGCAAACAGCATCATACATACCGGGGAAAGCGCTCCATGCACGACGCTGCACGGGAATGGCACGGCCAGGGGAAGCCCTGTAAAGAAACATTTTAAAAAAGAGTTAGATAAGAAACAGACCAGATGCCTTACCTCAGACCCGCAACAGCATCATACATACCGGTGGAAGCAGTCCATGCACGACGCTGCACGGGAACAGCACGGCCTGGGGAAACCTTGTAAAGAAACATTTTAAAAAAGAGTTAGATAAGAAACAGACCAGATACCTTACATAAGACCCGCAAACAGCATCATACATACCGGGGAAAGCGCTCCATGCACGACGCTGCATGGGAACGGCACGGCCCGGGGAAGCCCTGTAAAGAAACATAAAAAAAAGAGTTGGATAAGAAACAGACCAGATGCCTTACCTAAGACCCGCAAACAGCATCATACATACCGGGGAAAGCAGTCCATGCACGACTATGCACGGGAACGGCACGGCCCGGGGAAGCCCTGTAAAGAAACATTAAAAAAAATAGTTAGAAAAGAAACAGACCAGATGCCTTACCTAAGACCCGCAAACAGCATCATACATACCAGGGAAGCGCTCCATGCACGACGCTACACGGGAACGGCACAGCCAGGGGAAGCCCTGTAAAGAAACAAATAAAAAAAGAGTTAGATAAGAAACAGACCAGATGCCTTACCTAAGACCCGCAAACAGCATCATACATACCGGGGAAAGCGCTCCATGCACGACGCTGCACGGGAAAGGCACGGCCCGGGGAAGCCCTGTAAAGAAACAGAAACAAAAAGAGTTAGATAAGAAACAGACCAGATGCCTTACCTAAAACCCGCAAACAGCATCATACATACCGGGGAAAGCGCTCCATGCATGACGCTGCACGGGAACGGCACGGCCTGGGGAAGCCCTGTAAAGAAACTTAAAAATAAAGAGTTAGATAAGAAACAGATCAGATGCCTTACCTAAGACCCGCAAACAGCATCATACATACCAGGGAAAGCGCTCCATGCACGACGCTGCACGGGAAAGTAACGGCCTGGGGAAGCCCTGTAAAGAAACAGAAACAAAAAGAGTTAGATAAGAAACAGACCAGATGCCTTACCTAAAACCCGCAAACAGCATCATACATACCGGGGAAAGCGCTCCATGCATGACGCTGCACGGGAACGGCACGGCCTGGGGAAGCCCTGTAAAGAAACATAAAAATAAAGAGTTAGATAAGAAACAGATCAGATGCCTTACCTAAGACCCGCAAACAGCATCATACATACCGGGGGAAGCAGTCCACGCACGACGCTGCACAGGAATAGCACGGCCCGGGGAAACCCTGTAAAGAAACATTTAAAAAAAGAGTTAGATAAGAAACAGACCAGATGCCTTACCTAAGACCCGCAAACAGCATCATACATACCGGGGAAAGCGCTCCATGCACGACGCTGCACGGGAATGGCACGGCCAGGGGAAGCCCTGTAAAGAAACATTTTAAAAAAGAGTTAGATAAGAAACAGACCAGATGCCTTACCTCAGACCCGCAACAGCATCATACATACCGGTGGAAGCAGTCCATGCACGACGCTGCACGGGAACAGCACGGCCTGGGGAAACCTTGTAAAGAAACATTTTAAAAAAGAGTTAGATAAGAAACAGACCAGATACCTTACATAAGACCCGCAAACAGCATCATACATACCGGGGAAAGCGCTCCATGCACGACGCTGCATGGGAACGGCACGGCCCGGGGAAGCCCTGTAAAGAAACATAAAAAAAAGAGTTGGATAAGAAACAGACCAGATGCCTTACCTAAGACCCGCAAACAGCATCATACATACCGGGGAAAGCAGTCCATGCACGACTATGCACGGGAACGGCACGGCCCGGGGAAGCCCTGTAAAGAAACATTAAAAAAAATAGTTAGAAAAGAAACAGACCAGATGCCTTACCTAAGACCCGCAAACAGCATCATACATACCAGGGAAGCGCTCCATGCACGACGCTACACGGGAACGGCACAGCCAGGGGAAGCCCTGTAAAGAAACAAATAAAAAAAGAGTTAGATAAGAAACAGACCAGATGCCTTACCTAAGACCCGCAAACAGCATCATACATACCGGGGAAAGCGCTCCATGCACGACGCTGCACGGGAAAGGCACGGCCCGGGGAAACCCTGTAAAGAAACAGAAACAAAAAGAGTTAGATAAGAAACAGACCAGATGCCTTACCTAAAACCCGCAAACAGCATCATACATACCGGGGAAAGCGCTCCATGCATGACGCTGCACGGGAACGGCACGGCCTGGGGAAGCCCTGTAAAGAAACATAAAAATAAAGAGTTAGATAAGAAACAGATCAGATGCCTTACCTAAGACCCGCAAACAGCATCATACATACCAGGGAAAGCGCTCCATGCACGACGCTGCACGGGAACGGCACGGCCCGGGGAAGCCCTGTAAAGAAGCACAAAAAAAAAGAGTTAGATAAGAAACAGACCAGATGCCTTACCTAAGACCCGCAAACAGCATCATACATAACGGGGAAAGCACTCCATGCACGACGCTGCACAGGAACGGCACGGCCAGGGGAAGCCCTGTAAAGAAACATAAAAAAAAAGAGTTAGATAAGAAACAGACCAGATGCCTTACCTAAGACCCGCAAACAGCATCATACATACCAGGGAAGCGCTCCATGCACGATGCTGCACGGGAACGGCACAGCCAGGGGAATCCCTGTAAAGAAACAAAAAAAAAAAGAGTTAGATAAGAAACAGACCAAATGCCTTACCTAAGACCCGCAAACAGCATCATACATACCGGGGAAAGCGCTCCAAGCACGAAGCTGCACGGGAACGGCACGGCCCGGGGAAGCCTGTAAAGAAGCAGAAAAAAAAGAGTTAGATAAGAAACAGACCAGATGTCTTACCTAAGACCCGCAAACAGCATCATACCTACCGGGGAAAGCGCTCCATGCACGACGCTGCACGGGAACGGCACGGCCCGGGGAAGCCCTGTAAAGAAACATAAAAAAAAGAGTTGGATAAGAAACAGACCAGATGCCTTACCTAAGACCCGCAAACAGCATCATACATACCGGGGAAAGCAGTCCATGCACGACTATGCACGGGAACGGCACGGCCCGGAGAAGCCCTGTAAAGAAACATTAAAAAAAATAGTTAGAAAAGAAACAGACCAGATGCCTTACCTAAGACCCGCAAACAGCATCATACATACCAGGGAAGCGCTCCATGCACGACGCTACACGGGAACGGCACAGCCAGGGGAAGCCCTGTAAAGAAACAAATAAAAAAAGAGTTAGATAAGAAACAGACCAGATGCCTTACCTAAGACCCGCAAACAGCATCATACATACCGGGGAAAGTGCTCCATGCACGACGCTGCACGGGAAAGGCACGGCCTGGGGAAGCCCTGTAAAGAAACAGAAACAAAAAGAGTTAGATAAGAAACAGACCAGATGCCTTACCTAAAACCCGCAAACAGCATCATACATACCGGGGAAAGCGCTCCATGCATGACGCTGCACGGGAACGGCACGGCCTGGGGAAGCCCTGTAAAGAAACATAAAAATAAAGAGTTAGATAAGAAACAGATCAGATGCCTTACCTAAGACCCGCAACAGCATCATACATACCGGGGGAAGCAGTCCATGCACGACGATGCACGGGAACGGCACAGCCCGTGGAAGCCCTGTAAAGAAACATTAAAAAAAAGAGTTAGATAAGAAACAGACCAGATGCCTTACCTAAGACCCGCAAACAGCATCATACATACCGGTGGAAGCAGTCCATGCACGACGCTGCACGGGAACAGCACGGCCTGGGGAAACCTTGTAAAGAAACATATAAAAAAAGAGTTAGATAAGAAACAGACCAGATGCCTTACCTAAGACCCGCAAACAGCATCATACATACCGGGGAAAGCGCTCCATGCACGACGCTGCACGGGAACGGCACGGCCCGGGGAAGCCCTGTAAAGAAACATAAAAAAAAGAGTTGGATAAGAAACAGACCAGATGCCTTACCTAAGACCCGCAAACAGCATCATACATACCGGGGAAAGCAGTCCATGCACGACTATGCACGGGAACGGCACGGCCCGGGGAAGCCCTGTAAAGAAACATTACAAAAAAATAGTTAGAAAAGAAACAGACCAGATGCCTTACCTAAGACCCGCAAACAGCATCATACATACCAGGGAAGCGCTCCATGCACGACGCTACACGGGAACGGCACAGCCAGGGGAAGCCCTGTAAAGAAACAAATAAAAAAAGAGTTAGATAAGAAACAGACCAGATGCCTTACCTAAGACCCACAAACAGCATCATACATACCGGGGAAAGCGCTCCATGCACGACGCTGCACGGGAAAGGCACGGCCCGGGGAAGCCCTGTAAAGAAACAGAAACAAAAAGAGTTAGATAAGAAACAGACCAGATGCCTTACCTAAAACCCGCAAACAGCATCATACATACCGGGGAAAGCGCTCCATGCATGACGCTGCACGGGAACGGCACGGCCTGGGGAAGCCCTGTAAAGAAACATAAAAATAAAGAGTTAGATAAGAAACAGATCAGATGCCTTACCTAAGACCCGCAAACAGCATCATACATACCAGGGAAAGCGCTCCATGCACGACGCTGCACGGGAACGGCACGGCCCGGGGAAGCCCTGTAAAGAAGCACAAAATAAAGAGTTAGATAAGAAACAGACCAGATGCCTTACCTAAGACCCGCAAACAGCATCATACATAACGGGGAAAGCACTCCATGCACGACGCTGCACAGGAACGGCACGGCCAGGGGAAGCCCTGTAAAGAAACATAAAAAAAAAGAGTTAGATAAGAAACAGACCAGATGCCTTACCTAAGACCCACAAACAGCATCATACATACCAGGGAAGCGCTCCATGCACGATGCTGCACGGGAACGGCACAGCCAGGGGAAGCCCTGTAAAGAAACAAAAAAAAAAAGAGTTAGATAAGAAACAGACCAAATGCCTTACCTAAGACCCGCAAACAGCATCATACATACCGGGGAAAGCGCTCCAAGCACGAAGCTGCACGGGAACGGCACGGCCCGGGGAAGCCTGTAAAGAAGCAGAAAAAAAAGAGTTAGATAAGAAACAGACCAGATGCCTTACCTAAGACCCGCAAACAGCATCATACATACCGGGGAAAGCGCTCCATGCACGACGCTGCACGGGAACGGCACGGCCCGGGGAAGCCCTGTAAAGAAACATAAAAAAAAGAGTTGGATAAGAAACAGACCAGATGCCTTACCTAAGACCCGCAAACAGCATCATACATACCGGGGAAAGCAGTCCATGCACGACTATGCACGGGAACGGCACGGCCCGGGGAAGCCCTGTAAAGAAACATTAAAAAAAATAGTTAGAAAAGAAACAGACCAGATGCCTTACCTAAGACCCGCAAACAGCATCATACATACCAGGGAAGCGCTCCATGCACGACGCTACACGGGAACGGCACAGCCAGGGGAAGCCCTGTAAAGAAACAAATAAAAAAAGAGTTAGATAAGAAACAGACCAGATGCCTTACCTAAGACCCGCAAACAGCATCATACATACCGGGGAAAGCGCTCCATGCACGACGCTGCACGGGAAAGGCACGGCCCGGGGAAGCCCTGTAAAGAAACAGATCAAAAAGAGTTAGATAAGAAACAGACCAGATGCCTTACCTAAAACCCGCAAACAGCATCATACATACCGGGGAAAGCGCTCCATGCATGACGCTGCACGGGAACGGCACGGCCTGGGGAAGCCCTGTAAAGAAACATAAAAATAAAGAGTTAGATAAGAAACAGATCAGATGCCTTACCTAAGACCCGCAAACAGCATCATACATACCAGGGAAAGCGCTCCATGCACGACGCTGCACGGGAACGGCACGGCCCGGGGAAGCCCTGTAAAGAAGCACAAAAAAAAAGAGTTAGATAAGAAACAGACCAGATGCCTTACCTAAGACCCGCAAACAGCATCATACATAACGGGGAAAGCACTCCATGCACGACGCTGCACAGGAACGGCACAGCCAGGGGAAGCCCTGTAAAGAAACAAAAAAAAAAGAGTTAGATAAGAAACAGACCAAATGCCTTACCTAAGACCCGCAAACAGCATCATACATACCGGGGAAAGCGCTCCAAGCACGAAGCTGCACGGGAACGGCACGGCCCGGGGAAGCCTGTAAAGAAGCAGAAAAAAAAGAGTTAGATAAGAAACAGACCAGATGCCTTACCTAAGACCCGCAAACAGCATCATACATACCGGGGAAAGCACTCCATGCACGACGCTGCACGGGAACGGCACGGCCCGGGGAAGCCCTGTAAAGAAACATTAAAAAAAAGAGTTAGATAAGAAACAGACCAGATGCCTTACCTAAGACCCGCAAACAGCATCATACATACCGGGGAAAGCACTCCATGCACGACGCTGCACGGGAATGGCACGGCCAGGGGAAGCCCTGTAAAGAAACATTAAAAAAAAGAGTTAGATAAGAAACAGACCAGATGCCTTACCTAAGACCCGCAACAGCATCATTCATACCGGGGGAAGCAGTCCATGCACGACGCTGCACGGGAACAGCACGGCCCGGGGAAAACCTGTAAAGAAACAAAAAAAAGAAGAGCTAGATAAGAAACAGACCAGATGCCTTACCTAAGACCCGCAAACAGCATCACACATACCGGGGAAAGCGTTCCATGCACGAAGCTGCACGGGAACGGCACGGCCCGGGGAAGCCTGTAAAGAAGCAGAAAAAAAAGAGTTAGATAAGAAACAGACCAGATGCCTTACCTAAGACAAGCAAACAGCATCATACATACCGGGGAAAGCACTCCATGCACGACGCTGCACGGGAACGGCACGGCACGTGGAAGCCCTGTAAAGAAACATTAAAAAAAAGAGTAAGATAAGAAACAGACCAGATGCCTTACCTACGACCCGCAAACAGCATCATACATACCGGGGAAAGCAGTCCATGCACGACGCTGCACGGGAACGGCACGGCCCGGGGAAGCCCTGTAAAGAAACATTAAAAAAAAGAGTTAGATAAGAAACAGACCAGATGCCTTACCTAAGACCCGCAAACAGCATCATACATACCGGGGAAAGCAGTCCATGCACGACGCTGCATGGGAACGGCACAGCCCGGGGATTCCCTGTAAAGAAACATAAAAAAAGAGTTAGATAAGAAACAGACCAGATGCCTTACCTAAGACCCGCAAACAGCATCATACATACCGGGGAAAGCGCTCCATGCACGACGCTACACAGGAACGGCACGGCCCAGGGAAGCCCTGTAAAGAAACATAAAAATAAAGAGTTAGATAAGAAACAGACCAGATGCCTTACCTAAGACCCGCAAACAGCATCATACATACCAGGGAAGCGCTCCATGCACGACGCTGCACGGGAACGGCACAGCCAGGGGAAGCCCTGTAAAGAAACAAAAAAAAAAGAGTTAGAAAGAAACAGACCAGATGCCTTACCTAAGACCCGCAAACAGCATCATACATACCGGGGAAAGCGCTCCATGCACGACGCTGCACGGGAATGGCACGGCCAGGGGAAGCCCTGTAAAGAAACATTAAAAAAAAGAGTTAGATAAGAAACAGACCAGATGCCTTACCTAAGACCCGCAACAGCATCATACATACCGGGGGAAGCAGTCCATGCACGACGCTGCACGGGAACGGCACAGCCCGTGGAAGCCATGTAAAGAAACATTAAAAAAAAGAGTTAGATAAGAAACAGACCAGATGCCTTACCTAAGACCCGCAAACAGCATCATACATACCGGAGAAAGCAGTCCATGCACGACGCTGCACGGGAACGGCACGGCCCGGGGAAGCCCTGTAAAGAAACATTAAAAAAAAGAGTTAGATAAGAAACAGACCAGATGCCTTACCTAAGACCCGCAAACAGCATAATACATACAGGGGAAAGCAGTCCATGCATGACGCTGCACGGGAACGGCACAGCCCGGAGATTCCCTGTAAAGAAACATAAAAAAAAAGAGTTAGATAAGAAACAGACCAGATGCCTTACCTAAGACCCGCAAACAGCATCATACATACCGGGGAAAGCGCTCCATGCACGACGCTGCACGGGAACGGCACGGCCCGGGGAAGCCCTGTAAAGAAACATGAAAATAAAGAGTTAGATAAGAAACAGACCAGATGCCTTACCTAAGACCGGCAAACAGCATCATACATACCGGGGAAAGCGCTCCATGCACGACGCTGCACGGGAACGGCACGGCCCGGGGAAGCCCTGTAAAGAAACACAAAAAAAAAGAGTTAGATAAGAAACAGACCAGATGCCTTACCTAAGACCCGCAAACAGCATCATACATACCAGGGAAGCGCTCCATGCACGACGCTACACGGGAACGGCACAGCCAGGGGAAGCCCTGTAAAGAAACAAAAAAAAAAAGAGTTAGATAAGAAACAGACCAGATGCCTTACCTAAGACCCGCAAACAGCATCATACATACCGGGGAAAGCACTCCATGCACGACGCTGCACGGGAATGGCACGGCCAGGGGAAGCCCTGTAAAGAAACATTAAAAAAAGAGTTAGATAAGAAACAGACCAGATGCCTTACCTAAGACCCGCAACAGCATCATACATACCGGGGGAAGCAGTCCATGCACGACGCTGCACGGGAATAGCACGGCCTTGGGAAACCCTGTAAAGAAACATTTAAAAAAAGAGTTCAATAAGAAACAGACCTGATGCCTTACCTAAGACCCACAAACAGCATCATACATACCGGGGAAAGCAGTCCATGCACGACTCTGCACGGAAACGGCACGGCCCGGGGAAGCCCTGTAAAGAAACATAAAAAAAAAGAGTTAGATAAGATACAGACCAGATGCCTTACCTAAGACCCGCAAACAGTATCATACATACCGGGGAAAGCGCTCCATGCACGACACTGCACGGGAACGGCACGGCCCAGGGAAGCCCTGTAAAGAAACAGAAACAAAAAGAGTTAGATAAGAAACACACCAGATGCCTTACCTAAAACCCGCAAACAGCATCATACATACCGGGAAAAGCGCTCCATGCACGACGCTGCACGGGAACGGCACGGCCCGGGGAAGCCCTGTAAAGAAACATAAAAATAAAGAGTTAGATAAGAAACAGATCAGATGCCTTACCTAAGACCCGCAAACAGCATCATACATACCGGGGAAAGCGCTCCATGCACGACGCTGCACGGGAACGGCATGGCCCGGGGAAGCCCTCTGAAGAAACACAAAAAAAAGAGTTAGATAAGAAACAGACCAGATGCCTTACCTAAGACCCGCAAACAGCATCATACATACCGGGGAAAGCACTGGATGAACGACGCTGCACAGGAACGGGACGGCCAGGGGAAGCCCTGTAAAGAAACATTAAAAAAAAGAATTAGATAAGAAACAGACCAGATGCCTAACCTAAGACCCGCAAACAGCATCATACATACCGGGGGAAGCAGTCCATGCACGACGCTGCACGGGAACAGCACGGCCCGGGGAAACCCTGTAAAGAAACAATTAAAAAAAGAGTTAGATAAGAAACAGACCAGATGCCTTACCTAAGACCTGCAAACAGCATCATACATACCAGGGAAGCGCTCCATGCACGACGCTGCACGGGAACGGCACAGCCAGGAGAAGCCCTGTAAAGAAACAAAAAAAAAAGAGTTAGATAAGAAACAGACCAGATGCCTTACCTAAGACCCGCAAACAGCATCATACATACCGGGGAAAGCGCTCCATGCACGACGCTGCACGGGAACGGCACGGCCCGGGGAAGCCCTGTAAAGAAACATAAAAAAAACTGTTAGATAAGAAACAGACCAGATGCCTTACCTAAGACCCGCAAACAGAATCATACATACCGGGGAAAGCAGTCCATGCACGACTCTGCACGGGAACGGCACGGCCCGGGGAAGCCCTGTAAAGAAACATTAAAAAAAGAGTTAGATAAGATACAGACCAGATGCCTTACCTAAGACCTGCAAACAGCATCATACATACCGGGGAAAGCGCTCCATGCACGACGCTGCACGGGAACGGCATGGCCCGGGGAAGCCCTGTAAAGAAACAGAAACAAAAAGAGTTAGATAAGAAACAGACCAGATGCCTTACCTAAAACCCGCAAACAGCATCATACATACCAGGGAAAGCGCTCCATGCAAGACGCTGCACGCGAACGGCACGGCCTGGGGAAGCCCTGTAAAGAAACATAAAAATAAAGAGTTAGATAAGAAACAGATCAGATGCCTTACCTAAGACCCGCAAACAGCATCATACATACCGGGGAAAGCGCTCCATGCACGACGCTGCACGGGAACGGCACGGCGCGGGGAAGCCCTGTAAAGAAACACAAAAAAAAAGAGTTAGATAAGAAACAGACCAGAAGCCTTACCTAAGACCCGCAAACAGCATCATACATACCGGGGAAAGCACTCCATGCTCAATGCTGCACAGGAACGGCACGGCCAGGGGAAGCCCTGTAAAGAAACATTAAAAAAAAGAGTTAGATAAGAAACAGACCAGATGTCTTACCTAAGACCTGCAAACAGCAGCATACATACCAGGGAAGCGCTCCATGCACGACGCTGCACGGGAACGGCACAGCCAGGGGAAGCCCTGTAAAGAAACAAAAAAAAAAGAGTTAGATAAGAAACAGACAAGATGCCTTACCTAAGACCTGCAAACAGCATCATACATACCGGGGAAAGCGCTCCATGCACGACGCTGCACGGGAACGGCACGGCCCGGGGAAGCCCTGTAAAGAAACATTAAAAAAAAGAGTTAGATAAGAAACAGACCAGATGCCTTACCTAAGACCCGCAAACAGCATCATACATACCGGGGAAAGCAGTCCATGCACGACGCTGCACGGGAACGGCACGGCCCGGGGAAGCCCTGTAAAGAAACATTAAAAAAAAGAGTTAGATAAGAAACAGACCAGATGCCTTACCTAAGACCCGCAAACAGCATGATACATACCGGGGAAAGCACTCCATGCACGATGCTGCACGGGAACGGCACGGCCCGGGGAAGCCCTGTAAAGAAACAGAAACAAAAAGAGTTAGATAAGAAACAGACCAGATGCCTTACCTAAAACCCGCAAACAGCATCATACATACCGGGGAAAGCGCTCCATGCACGACGCTGCACGGGAACGGCACGGCCTGGGGAAGCCCTGTAAAGAAACATAAAAATAAAGAGTTAGATAAGAAACAGATCAGATGCCTTACCTAAGACCCGCAAACAGCATCATACATACCGGGGAAAGCGCTCCATGCACGACGCTGCACGGGAACGGCACGGCCCGGGGAAGCCCTGTAAAGAAACACAAAAAAAAAGAGTTAGATAAGAAACAGACCAGATGCCTTACCTAAGACCCGCAAACAGCATCATACATACCGGGGAAAGCACTCCATGCACGACGCTGCATAGGAATGGCACGGCCAGGGGAAGCCCTGTAAAGAAACACAAAAAAAAAGAGTTAGATAAGAAACAGACCAGATGCCTTACCTAAGACCCGCAAACAGCATCATACATACCAGGGAAGCGCTCCATGCACGACGCTGCACGGGAACGGCACAGCCAGGGGAAGCCCTGTAAAGAAACAAAAAAAAAAGAGTTAGATAAGAAACAGGCCAGATGCCGTACCTAAGACCCGCAAACAGCATCATACATACCGGGGAAAGCGCTCCATGCACGACGCTGCACGGGAACGGCACGGCCCGGGGAAGCCTGTAAAGAAGCAGAAAAAAAAAGAGTTAGATAAGAAACAGACCAGATGCCTTACCTAAGACCCGCAACAGCATCATACATACCGGGGAAAGCAGTCCATGCACGACGCTGCACGGGAACAGCACGGCCCGGGGAAACCCTGTAAAGAAACATTTAAAAAAAGAGTTAGATAAGAAACAGACCAGATGCCTTACCTAAGACCCACAAACAGCATCATACATACCGGGGAAAGCGCTCCATGCAAGACGCTGCACGGGAACGGCACGGCCCGGGGAAGCCCTGTAAAGAAACATAAAAAAAAAGAGTTAGATAAGAAACAGACCAGATGCCTTACCTAAGACCCGCAAACAGCATCATACATACCAGGGAAGCGCTCCATGCACGACTCTGCACGGGAACGGCACAGCCAGGGGAAGCCCTGTAAAGAAACAAAAAAAAGAAGAGCTAGATAAGAAACAGACCAGATGCCTTACCTAAGACCCGCAAACAGCATCACACATACCGGGGAAAGCGTTCCATGCACGAAGCTGCACGGGAACGGCACGGCCCGGGGAAGCCTGTAAAGAAGCAGAAAAAAAAGAGTTAGATAAGAAACAGACCAGATGCCTTACCTAAGACAAGCAAACAGCATCATACATACCGGGGAAAGCACTCCATGCACGACGCTGCACGGGAACGGCACGGCACGTGGAAGCCCTGTAAAGAAACATTAAAAAAAAGAGTAAGATAAGAAACAGACCCGATGCCTTACCTACGACCCGCAAACAGCATCATACATACCGGGGAAAGCAGTCCATGCACGACGCTGCACGGGAACGGCACGGCCCGGGGAAGCCCTGTAAAGAAACATTTAAAAAAAGAGTTAGATAAGAAACAGACCAGATGCCTTACCTAAGACCCGCAAACAGCATCATACATACCGGGGAAAGCAGTCCATGCACGACGCTGCATGGGAACGGCACAGCCCGGGGATTCCCTGTAAAGAAACATAAAAAAAGAGTTAGATAAGAAACAGACCAGATGCCTTACCTAAGACCCGCAAACAGCATCATACATACCGGGGAAAGCGCTCCATGCACGACGCTACACGGGAACGGCACGGCCCAGGGAAGCCCTGTAAAGAAACATAAAAATAAAGAGTTAGATAAGAAACAGACCAGATGCCTTACCTAAGACCCGCAAACAGCATCATACATACCAGGGAAGCGCTCCATGCACGACGCTGCACGGGAACGGCACAGCCAGGGGAAGCCCTGTAAAGAAACAAAAAAAAAAGAGTTAGAAAGAAACAGACCAGATGCCTTACCTAAGACCCGCAAACAGCATCATACATACCGGGGAAAGCGCTCCATGCACGACGCTGCACGGGAATGGTACGGCCAGGGGAAGCCCTGTAAAGAAACATTAAAAAAAAGAGTTAGATAAGAAACAGACCAGATGCCTTACCTAAGACCCGCAACAGCATCATACATACCGGGGGAAGCAGTCCATGCACGACGCTGCACGGGAACGGCACAGCCCGTGGAAGCCCTGTAAAGAAACATTAAAAAAAAGAGTTAGATAAGAAACAGACCAGATGCCTTACCTAAGACCCGCAAACAGCATCATACATACCGGAGAAAGCAGTCCATGCACGACGCTGCACGGGAACGGCACGGCCCGGGGAAGCCCTGTAAAGAAACATTAAAAAAAAGAGTTAGATAAGAAACAGACCAGATGCCTTACCTAAGACCCGCAAACAGCATAATACATACAGGGGAAAGCAGTCCATGCATGACGCTGCACGGGAACGGCACAGCCCGGAGATTCCCTGTAAAGAAACATAAAAAAAAAGAGTTAGATAAGAAACAGACCAGATGCCTTACCAAAGACCCGCAAACAGCATCATACATACCGGGGAAAGCGCTCCATGCACGACGCTGCACGGGAACGGCACGGCCCGGGGAAGCCCTGTAAAGAAACATGAAAATAAAGAGTTAGATAAGAAACAGACCAGATGCCTTACCTAAGACCGGCAAACAGCATCATACATACCGGGGAAAGCGCTCCATGCACGACGCTGCACGGGAACGGCACGGCCCGGGGAAGCCCTGTAAAGAAACACAAAAAAAAAGAGTTAGATAAGAAACAGACCAGATGCCTTACCTAAGACCCGCAAACAGCATCATACATACCAGGGAAGCGCTCCATGCACGACGCTACACGGGAACGGCACAGCCAGGGGAAGCCCTGTAAAGAAACAAAAAAAAAAAAGAGTTAGATAAGAAACAGACCAGATGCCTTACCTAAGACCCGCAAACAGCATCATACATACCGGGGAAAGCACTCCATGCACGACGCTGCACGGGAATGGCACGGCCAGGGGAAGCCCTGTAAAGAAACATTAAAAAAAGAGTTAGATAAGAAACAGACCAGATGCCTTACCTAAGACCCGCAACAGCATCATACATACCGGGGGAAGCAGTCCATGCACGACGCTGCACGGGAATAGCACGGCCTTGGGAAACCCTGTAAAGAAACATTTAAAAAAAGAGTTAGATAAGAAACAGACCTGATGCCTTACCTAAGACCCACAAACAGCATCATACATACCGGGGAAAGCAGTCCATGCACGACTCTGCACGGAAACGGCACGGCCCGGGGAAGCCCTGTAAAGAAACATAAAAAAAAAGAGTTAGATAAGATACAGACCAGATGCCTTACCTAAGACCCGCAAACAGTATCATACATACCGGGGAAAGCGCTCCATGCACGACACTGCACGGGAACGGCACGGCCCAGGGAAGCCCTGTAAAGAAACAGAAACAAAAAGAGTTAGATAAGAAACACACCAGATGCCTTACCTAAAACCCGCAAACAGCATCATACATACCGGGAAAAGCGCTCCATGCACGACGCTGCACGGGAACGGCACGGCCCGGGGAAGCCCTGTAAAGAAACATAAAAATAAAGAGTTAGATAAGAAACAGATCAGATGCCTTACCTAAGACACGCAAACAGCATCATACATACCGGGGAAAGCGCTCCATGCACGACGCTGCACGGGAACGGCATGGCCCGGGGAAGCCCTCTGAAGAAACACAAAAAAAAGAGTTAGATAAGAAACAGACCAGATGCCTTACCTAAGACCCGCAAACAGCATCATACATACCGGGGAAAGCACTCCATGAACGACGCTGCACAGGAACGGGACGGCCAGGGGAAGCCCTGTAAAGAAACATTAAAAAAAAGAGTTAGATAAGAAACAGACCAGATGCCTAACCTAAGACCCGCAAACAGCATCATACATACCGGGGGAAGCAGTCCATGCACGACGCTGCACGGGAACAGCACGGCCCGGGGAAACCCTGTAAAGAAACAATTACAAAAAGAGTTAGATAAGAAACAGACCAGATGCCTTACCTAAGACCTGCAAACAGCATCATACATACCAGGGAAGCGCTCCATGCACGACGCTGCACGGGAACGGCACAGCCAGGAGAAGCCCTGTAAAGAAACAAAAAAAAAAGAGTTAGATAAGAAACAGACCAGATGCCTTACCTAAGACCCGCAAACAGCATCATACATACCGGGGAAAGCGCTCCATGCACGACGCTGCACGGGAACGGCACGGCCCGGGGAAGCCCTGTAAAGAAACATAAAAAAAACTGTTAGATAAGAAACAGACCAGATGCCTTACCTAAGACCCGCAAACAGAATCATACATACCGGGGAAAGCAGTCCATGCACGACTCTGCACGGGAACGGCACGGCCCGGGGAAGCCCTGTAAAGAAACATTAAAAAAAGAGTTAGATAAGATACAGACCAGATGCCTTACCTAAGACCTGCAAACAGCATCATACATACCGGGGAAAGCGCTCCATGCACGACGCTGCACGGGAACGGCATGGCCCGGGGAAGCCCTGTAAAGAAACAGAAACAAAAAGAGTTAGATAAGAAACAGACCAGATGCCTTACCTAAAACCCGCAAACAGCATCATACATACCAGGGAAAGCGCTCCATGCACGACGCTGCACGCGAACGGCACGGCCTGGGGAAGCCCTGTAAAGAAACATAAAAATAAAGAGTTAGATAAGAAACAGATCAGATGCCTTACCTAAGACCCGCAAACAGCATCATACATACCGGGGAAAGCGCTCCATGCACGACGCTGCACGGGAACGGCACGGCGCGGGGAAGCCCTGTAAAGAAACACAAAAAAAAAGAGTTAGATAAGAAACAGACCAGAGGCCTTACCTAAGACCCGCAAACAGCATCATACATACCGGGGAAAGCACTCCATGCACAATGCTGCACAGGAACGGCACGGCCAGGGGAAGCCCTGTAAAGAAACATTAAAAAAAAGAGTTAGATAAGAAACAGACCAGATGTCTTACCTAAGACCTGCAAACAGCAGCATACATACCAGGGAAGCGCTCCATGCACGACGCTGCACGGGAACGGCACAGCCAGGGGAAGCCCTGTAAAGAAACAAAAAAAAAAGAGTTAGATAAGAAACAGACCAGATGCCTTACCTAAGACCTGCAATCAGCATCATACATACCGGGGAAAGCGCTCCATGCACGACGCTGCACGGGAACGGCACGGCCCGGGGAAGCCCTGTAAAGAAACATTAAAAAAAAGAGTTAGATAAGAAACAGACCAGATGCCTTACCTAAGACCCGCAAACAGCATCATACATACCGGGGAAAGCAGTCCATGCACGACGCTGCACGGGAACGGCACGGCCCGGGGAAGCCCTGTAAAGAAACATTAAAAAAAAGAGTTAGATAAGAAACAGACCAGATGCCTTACCTAAGACCCGCAAACAGCATCATACATACCGGGGAAAGCACTCCATGCACGATGCTGCACGGGAACGGCACGGCCCGGGGAAGCCCTGTAAAGAAACAGAAACAAAAAGAGTTAGATAAGAAACAGACCAGATGCCTTACCTAAAACCCGCAAACAGCATCATACATACCGGGGAAAGCGCTCCATGCACGACGCTGCACGGGAACGGCACGGCCTGGGGAAGCCCTGTAAAGAAACATAAAAATAAAGAGTTAGATAAGAAACACATCAGATGCCTTACCTAAGACCCGCAAACAGCATCATACATACCGGGGAAAGCGCTCCATGCACGACGCTGCACGGGAACGGCACGGCCCGGGGAAGCCCTGTAAAGAAACACAAAAAAAAAGAGTTAGATAAGAAACAGACCAGATGCCTTACCTAAGACCCGCAAACAGCATCATACATACCGGGGAAAGCACTCCATGCACGACGCTGCATAGGAATGGCACGGCCAGGGGAAGCCCTGTAAAGAAACACAAAAAAAAAGAGTTATATAAGAAACAGACCAGATGCCTTACCTAAGACCCGCAAACAGCATCATACATACCAGGGAAGCGCTCCATGCACGACGCTGCACGGGAACGGCACAGCCAGGGGAAGCCCTGTAAAGAAACAAAAAAAAAAGAGTTAGATAAGAAACAGGCCAGATGCCGTACCTAAGACCCGCAAACAGCATCATACATACCGGGGAAAGCGCTCCATGCACGACGCTGCACGGGAACGGCACGGCCCGGGGAAGCCTGTAAAGAAGCAGAAAAAAAAAGAGTTGGATAAGAAACAGACCAGATGCCTTACCTAAGACCCGCAACAGCATCATACATACCGGGGGAAGCAGTCCATGCACGACGCTGCACGGGAACAGCACGGCCCGGGGAAACCCTGTAAAGAAACATTTAAAAAAAGAGTTAGATAAGAAACAGACCAGATGCCTTACCTAAGACCCACAAACAGCATCATACATACCGGGGAAAGCGCTCCATGCAAGACGCTGCACGGGAACGGCACGGCCCGGGGAAGCCCTGTAAAGAAACATTAAAAAAAAGAGTTAGATAAGAAACAGACCAGATGCCTTACCTAAGACCCGCAAACAGCATCATACATACCGGGGAAAGCAGTCCATGCATGACTCTGCACGGAAACGGCACGGCCCAGGGAAGCCCTGTAAAGAAACATTAAAAAAAAGAGTTAGATAAGATACAGACCAGATGCCTTACCTAAGACCCGCAAACAGCATCATACATACCGGGGAAAGCGCTCCATGCATGACGCTGCACGGGAACGGCACGGCCCGGGGAAGCCCTGTAAAGAAACAGAAACAAAAAGAGTTAGATAAGAAACAGACCAGATGCCTTACCTAAAACCCGCAAACAGCATCATACATACCGGGGAAAGCGCTCCATGCACGACGCTGCACGGGAACGGCACGGCCCGGGGAAGCCCTGTAAAGAAACATAAAAATAAACAGTTAGATAAGAAACAGATCAGATGCCTTACCTAAGACCCGCAAACAGCATCATACATACCGGGGAAAGCGCTCCATGCACGACACTGCACGGGAACGGCACGGCCCGGGGAAGCCCTGTAAAGAAACACAAAAAAAAAGAGTTAGATAAGAAACAGACCAGATGCCTTACCTAAGACCCGCAAACAGCATCATACATACCGGGGAAAGCACTCCATGCACGACGCTGCACAGGAACGGCACGGCCAGGGGAAGCCCTGTAAAGAAACATAAAAAAAAAGAGTTAGATGAAAACAGACCAGATGCCTTACCTAAGACCCGCAAACAGCATCATACATACCAGGGAAGCGCTCCATGCACGACGCTGCACGGGAACGGCACAGCCAGGGGAAGCCCTGTAAAGAAACAAAAAAAAAAGAGTTAGATAAGAAACAGACCGGATGCCTTACCTAAGACCCGCAAACAGCATCATACATACCGGGGAAAGCGCTCCATGCACGACGCTGCACGGGAACGGCACGGCCTGGGGAAGCCCTGTAAAGAAACATAAAAAAAACAGTTAGATAAGAAACAGACCAGATGCCTTACCTAAGACCCGCAAACAGAATCATACATACCGGGGAAAGCAGTCCATGCACGAATCTGCACGGGAACGGCACGGCCCGGGGAAGCCCTGTAAAGAAACATTAAAAAAAGAGTTAGATAAGATACAGACCAGATGCCTTACCTAAGACCTGCAAACAGCATCATACATACCGGGGAAAGCGCTCCATGCACGACGCTGCAAGGGAACGGCATGGCCCGGGGAAGCCCTGTAAAGAAACAGAAACAAAAAGAGTTAGATAAGAAACAGACCAGATGCCTTACCTAAAACCCGCAAACAGCATCATACATACCGGGGAAAGCGCTCCATGCACGACGCTGCACGCGAACGGCACGGCCTGGGGAAGCCCTGTAAAGAAACATAAAAATAAAGAGTTAGATAAGAAACAGATCAGATGCCTTACCTAAGACCCCCAAACAGCATCATACATACCGGGGAAAGCGCTCCATGCACGACGCTGCACGGGAATGGCACGGCGCGGGGAAGCCCTGTAAAGAAACACAAAAAAAAAGAGTTAGATAAGAAACAGACCAGAGGCCTTACCTAAGACCCGCAAACAGCATCATACATACCGGGGAAAGCACTCCATGCACGATGCTGCACAGGAACGGCACGGCCAGGGGAAGCCCTGTAAAGAAACAAAAAAAAAAGAGTTAGATAAGAAACAGACCAGATGCCTTACCTAAGACCCGCAAACAGCATCATACATACCGGGGAAAGCGCTCCATGCACGACGCTGCACGGGAACGGAACGGCCCGGGAAAGCCCTGTAAAGAAACATTAAAAAAAAGAGTTAGATAAGAAACAGACCAGATGCCTTACCTAAGACCCGCAAACAGCATCATACATACCGGGGAAAGCAGTCCATGCACGACGCTGCACGGGAACGGCACGGCCCGGGGAAGCCCTGTAAAGAAACATTAAAAAAAAGAGTTAGATAAGAAACAGACCAGATGCCTTACCTAAGACCCGCAAACAGCATCATACATACCGGGGAAAGCACTCCATGCACGACGCTGCACGGGAATGGCACGGCCAGGGGAAGCCCTGTAAAGAAACATTAAAAAAAAGAGTTAGATAAGAAACAGACCAGATGCCTTACCTAAGACCCGCAACAGCATCATACATACCGGGGGAAGCAGTCCACGCACGACGCTGCACGGGAACGGCACGGCCAGTGGAAGCCCTGTAAAGAAACATTTAAAAAAAGAGTTAGATAAGAAACAGACCAGATGCCTTACCTAAGACCCGCAAACAGCATCATACATACCGGGGAAAGCAGTTCATGCACGACGCTGCACGGGAACGGCACAGCCCGGGGATTCCCTGTAAAGAAACATAAAAAAAAATAGTTAGATAAGAAACAGACCAGATGCCTTACCTAAGACCCGCAAACAGCATCATACATACCAGGGAAGCGCTCCATGCACGACGCTGCACGGGAACGGCACAGCCAGAGGAAGCCCTGTAAAGAAACAAAAAAAAAAAGAGTTAGATAAGAAACAGACCAGATGCCTTACCTAAGACCCGCAAACAGCATCATACATACCGGGGAAAGCGCTCCATGCACGACGCTGCACGGGAACGGCACGGCCCGGGGAAGCCTGTAAAGAAGCAGAAAAAAAAGAGTTAGATAAGAAACAGACCAGATGCCTTACCTAAGACCCGCAAACAGCATCATACATACCGGGGAAAGCACTCCATGCACGACGATGCAGGGGAACCGCCCGGCCCGTGGAAGCCCTGTAAAGAAAGATTAAAAAAAAGAGTTAGATAAGAAACAGACCAGATGCCTTACCTAAGACCCGCAAACAGCATCATACATACCGGGGAAAGCAGTCCATGCACGACGCTGCACGGGAACGGCACGGCCCGGGGAAGCCCTGTAAAGAAACATTAAAAAAAAGAGTTAGATAAGAAACAGACCAGATGCCTTACCTAAGACCCGCAAACAGCATCATACATACCGGGGAAAGCAGTCCATGCACGACGCTGCACGGGAACGGCACAGCCCGGAGATTCCCTGTAAAGAAACATAAAAAAAAAGAGTTAGATAAGAAACAGACCAGATGCCTTACCTAAGACCCGCAAACAGCATCATACATACCGGGGAAAGCACTCCATGCACGACGCTGCACGGGAACGGCACGGCCCGGGGAAGCCCTGTAAAGAAACACAAAAAAAAAGAGTTAGATAAGAAACAGACCAGATGCCTTACCTAAGACCCGCAAACAGCATCATACATACCGGGGAAAGCACTCCATGCACGACGCTGCACGGGAATGGCACTGCCAGAGGAAGCCCTGTAAAGAAACATTAAAAAAAAGAGTTAGATAAGAAACAGACCAGATGCCTTACCTAAGACCCGCAACAGCATCATACATACCGGGGGAAGCAGTCCATGCACGACGCTGCTCGGGAACAGCACGGCCCGGGGAAGCCCTGTAAAGAAACATTTAAAAAAAGAGTTAGATAAGAAACAGACCAGATGCCTTACCTAAGACCCGCAAACAGCATCATACATACCGGGGAAAGCAGTCCATGCACGACTCTGCACGGGAACGGCACGGACCGGGGAAGCCCTGCAAAGAAACATAAAAAAAAGAGTTAGATAAGATACCGACCAGATGCCTTACCTAAGACCCGCAAACAGCATCATACATACCGGGGAAAGCGCTCCATGCACGACGCTGCACGGGAACGGCATGGCCCGGGGAAGCCCTGTAAAGAAACACAAAAAAAAGAGTTAGATAAGAAACAGACCAGATGCCTTACCTAAGACCCGCACACAGCATCATACATACCGGGGAAAGCACTCCATGCACGACGCTGCACAGGAACGGCACGGCCAGGGGAAGCCCTGTAAAGAAACATAAAAAAAAAGAGTTAGATACGAAACAGACCAGATGCCTTACCTAAGACCCGCAAACAGCATCATACATACCAGGGAAGCGCTCCATGCACGACGCTGCACGGGAACGGCACGGCCCGGGGAAGCCCTGTAAAGAAACATTAAAAAAAAGAGTTAGATAAGAAACAGACCAGATGCCTTACCTAAGACCCGCAAACAGCATCATACATACCGGGGAAAGCAGTCCATGCACGACGCTGCACGGGAATGGCACGGCCAGGGGAAGCCCTGTAAAGAAAGATTTTAAAAAAGTTAGATAAGAAACAGACCAGATGCCTTACCTAAGACCCGCAAACAGCATCATACATACCGGGGAAAGCACTCCATGCACGACGCTGCACGGGAATGGCACTGCCAGGGGAAGCCCTGTAAAGAAACATAAAAAAAAAGAGTTAGATAAGAAACAGACCAGATGCCTTACCTAAGACCCGCAACAGCATCATACATACCGGGGGAAGCAGTCCATGCACGACGCTGCTCGGGAACAGCACGGCCCGGGGAAGCCCTGTAAAGAAACATTTTAAAAAAGAGTTAGATAAGAAACAGACCAGATGCCTTACCTAAGACCCGCAAACAGCATCATACATACCGGGGAAAGCAGTCCATGCACGACTCTGCACGGGAACGGCACGGACCGGGGAAGCCCTGCAAAGAAACATAAAAAAAAGAGTTAGATAAGATACCGACCAGATGCCTTACCTAAGACCCGCAAACAGCATCATACATACCGGGGAAAGCGCTCCATGCACGACGCTGCACGGGAACGGCATGGCCCGGGGAAGCCCTGTAAAGAAACACAAAAAAAAGAGTTAGATAAGAAACAGACCAGATGCCTTACCTAAGACCCGCACACAGCATCATACATACCGGGAAAAGCACTCCATGCACGACGCTGCACAGGAACGGCACGGCCAGGGGAAGCCCTGTAAAGAAACATAAAAAAAAAGAGTTAGATAAGAAACAGACCAGATGCCTTACCTAAGACCCGCAAACAGCATCATACATACCAGGGAAGCGCTCCATGCACCACGCTGCACGGGAATGGCACGGCCAGGGGAAGCCCTGTAAAGAAAGATTTTAAAAAAGTTAGATAAGAAACAGACCAGATGCCTTACCTAAGACCCGCAACAGTATCATACATACCGGGGGAAGCAGTCCATGCACGACGCTGCACGGGAACAGCACGGCCCGAGGAAACCCTGTAAAGAAACATTTAAAAAAAGAGTTAGATAAGAAACAGACCAGATGCCTTACCTAAGACCCGCAAACAGCATCATACATACCGGGGAAAGCGCTCCATGCACGACGCTGCACGGGAACGGCACGGCCCGGGGAAGCCCTGTAAAGAAACATAAAAAAAAGAGTTAGATAAGAAACAGACCAGATGCCTTACCTAAGACCCGCAAACAGCATCATACATACCAGGGAAAGCAGTCCATGCACGACTATGCACGGGAACGGCACGGCCCGGGGAAGCCCTGTAAAGAAACATTAAAAAAAAGAGTTAGATAAGATACAGACCAGATGCCTTACCTAAGACCAGCAAACAGCATCATACATACCGGGGAAAACGCTCCATGCATGACGCTGCACGGGAACGGCACGGCCCGGGGAACCCCTGTAAAGAAACAGAAACAAAAAGAGTTAGATAAGAAACAGACCAGATGCCTTACCTAAAACCCGCAAACAGCATCATACATACCCGGGAAAGCGCTCCATGCACGACGCTGCACGGGAACGGCACGGCCTGGGGAAGCCCTGTAAAGAAACATGAAAATAAAGAGTTAGATAAGAAACAGATCAGATGCCTTACCTAAGACCCGCAAACAGCATCATACATACCGGGGAAAGCGCTCCATGCACGACGCTGCACGGGAACGGCACGGCCCGGGGAAGCCCTGTAAAGAAACACAAAAAAAAAGAGTTAGATAAGAAACAGACCAGATGCCTTACCTAAGACCCGCAAACAGCATCATACATACCGGGGAAAGCACTCCATGCACGACGCTGCACAGGAACGGCACGGCCAGGGGAAGCCCTGTAAAGAAACATAAAAAAAAAGAGTTAGATAAGAAACAGACCAGATGCCTTACCTAAGACCCGCAAACAGCATCATACATACCAGGGAAGCGCTCCATGCACGACGCTGCACGGGAACGGCACAGCCAGGGGAAGCCCTGTAAAGAAACAAAAAAAAAAGAGTTAGATAAGAAACAGACCAGATGCCTTACCTAAGACAAGCAAACAGCATCATACATACCGGGGAAAGCACTCCATGCACGACGCTGCACGGGAACGGCGCGGCCCGGGGAAGCCTGCAAAGAAGCAGAAAAAAAAGAGTTAGATAAGAAACAGACCAGATGCCTTACCTAAGACCCGCAACAGCATCATACATACCGGGGGAAGCAGTCCATGCACGACGCTGCACGGGAAAAGCACGGCCCGGGGAAACCCTGTAAAGAAACATTTAAAAAAAGAGTCAGATAAGAAACAGACCAGATGCCTTACCTAAGACCCACAAACAGCATCATACATACCGGGGAAAGCGCTCCATGCAAGACGCTGCACGGGAACGGCATGGCCCGGGGAAGCCCTGTAAAGAAACATTAAAAAAAAGAGTTAGATAAGAAACAGACCAGATGCCTTACCTAAGACCCGCAAACAGCATCATACATACCGGGGAAAGCAGTCCATGCACGACTCTGCACGGAAACGGCACGGCCCGGGGAAGCCCTGTAAAGAAACATTAAAAAAAAGAGTTAGATAAGATACAGACCAGATGCCTTACCTAAGACTCGCAAACAGCATCATACATACCGGGGAAAGCGCTCCATGCACGACGCTGCACGGGAACGGCACGGCCCGGGGAAGCCCTGTAAAGAAACAGAAACAAAAAGAGTTAGATAAGAAACAGACCAGATGCCTTACCTAAAACCCGCAAACAGCATCATACATACCGGGGAAAGCGCTCCATGCACGACGCTGCACGGGAACGGCACGGCCCAGGGAAGCCCTGTAAAGAAACATAAAAATAAACAGTTAGATAAGAAACAGATCAGATGCCTTACCTAAGACCCGCAAACAGCATCATACATACCGGGGAAAGCGCTCCATGCACGACGCTGCACGGGAACGGCACGGCCCGGGGAAGCCCTGTAAAGAAACACAAAAAAAAAGAGTTAGATAAGAAACAGACCAGATGCCTTACCTAAGACCCGCAAACAGCATCATACATACCGGGGAAAGCACTCCATGCACGACGCTGCACAGGAACGGCACGGCCAGGGGAAGCCCTGTAAAGAAACATAAAAAAAAAGAGTTAGATAAGAAACAGACCAGATGCCTTACCTAAGACCCGCAAACAGCATCATACATACCAGGGAAGCGCTCCATGCACGACGCTGCACGGGAACGGCACAGCCAGGAGAAGCCCTGTAAAGAAACAAAAAAAAAAGAGTTAGATAAGAAACAGACCAGATGCCTTACCTAAGACCCGCAAACAGCATCATACATACCGGGGAAAGCGCTCCATGCACGACGCTGCACGGGAACGGCACGGCCCGGGAAAGCCCTGTAAAGAAACATAAAAAAAACTGTTAGATAAGAAACAGACCAGCTGCCTTACCTAAGACCCGCAAACAGAATCATACATACCGGGGAAAGCAGTCCATGCACGACTCTGCACGGGAACGGCACGGCCCGGGGAAGCCCTGTAAAGAAACATTAAAAAAAGAGTTAGATAAGATACAGACCAGATGCCTTACCTAAGACCTGCAAACAGCATCATACATACCGGGGAAAGCGCTCCATGCACGACGTTGCACGGGAACGGCATGGCCCGGGGAAGCCCTGTAAAGAAACAGAAACAAAAAGAGTTAGATAAGAAACAGACCAGATGCCTTACCTAAAACCCGCAAACAGCATCATACATACCGGGGAAAGCGCTCCATGCACGACGCTGCACGCGAACGGCACGGCCTGGGGAAGCCCTGTAAAGAAACATAAAAATAAAGAGTTAGATAAGAAACAGATCAGATGCCTTACCTAAGACCCACAAACAGCATCATACATACCGGGGAAAGCGCTCCATGCACGACGCTGCACGGGAATGGCACGGCGCGGGGAAGCACTGTAAAGAAACACAAAAAAAAAGAGTTAGATAAGAAACAGACCAGAGGCCTTACCTAAGACCCGCAAACAGCATCATACATACCGGGGAAAGCACTCCATGCACGATGCTGCACAGGAACGGCACGGCCAGGGGAAGCCCTGTAAAGAAACATTAAAAAAAAGAGTTAGATAAGAAACAGACCAGATGCCTTACCTAAGACCCGCAAACAGCATCATACATACCAGGGAAGCGCTCCATGCACGACGCTGCACGGGAACGGCACAGCCAGGGGAAGCCCTGTAAAGAAACAAAAAAAAAAGAGTTAGATAAGAAACAGACCAGATGCCTTACCTAAGACCCGCAAACAGCATCATACATACCGGGGAAAGCGCTCCATGCACGACGCTGCACGGGAACGGCACGGCCCGGGGAAGCCCTGTAAAGAAACATTAAAAAAAAGAGTTAGATAAGAAACAGACCAGATGCCTTACCTAAGACCCGCAAACAGCATCATACATACCGGGGAAAGCAGTCCATGCACGACGCTGCACGGGAACGGCACGGCCCGGGGAAGCCCTGTAAAGAAACATTAAAAAAAAGAGTTAGATAAGAAACAGACCAGATGCCTTACCTAAGACCCGCAAACAGCATCATACATACCGGGGAAAGCACTCCATGCACGATGCTGCACGGGAATGGCACGGCCAGGGGAAGCCCTGTAAAGAAACATTAAAAAAAAGAGTTAGATAAGAAACAGACCAGATGCCTTACCTAAGACCCGCAACAGCATCATACATACCGGGGGAAGCAGTCCACGCACGACGCTGCACGGGAACGGCACGGCCAGTGGAAGCCCTGTAAAGAAACATTTAAAAAAAGAGTTAGATAAGAAACAGACCAGATGCCTTACCTAAGACCCGCAAACAGCATCATACATACCGGGGAAAGCAGTCCATGCACGACGCTGCACGGGAACGGCACGGCCCGGGGAAGCCCTGTAAATAAACATTAAAAAAAAGAGTTAGATAAGAAACAGACCAGATGCCTTACCTAAGACCCGCAAACAGCATCATACATACCGGAGAAAGCAGTTCATGCACGACGCTGCACGGGAACGGCACAGCCCGGGGATTCCCTGTAAAGAAACATAAAAAAAAATAGTTAGATAAGAAACAGACCAGATGCCTTACCTAAGACTCGCAAACAGCATCATACATACCAGGGAAGCGCTCCATGCACGACGCTGCACGGGAACGGCACAGCCAGGGGAAGCCCTGTAAAGAAACAAAAAAAAAAGAGTTAGATAAGAAACAGACCAGATGCCTTACCTAAGACAAGCAAACAGCATCATACATACCGGGGAAAGCACTCCATGCACGACGCTGCAAGGGAACGGCACAGCCAGGGGAAGCCCTGTAAAGAAAAAAAAAAAAAAGAGTTAGATAAGAAACAGGCCAGATGCCGTACCTAAGACCCGCAAACAGCATCATACATACCGGGGAAAGCGCTCCATGCACGACGCTGCACGGGAACGGCGCGGCCCGGGGAAGCCTGTAAAGAAGCAGAAAAAAAAGAGTTAGATAAGAAACAGACCAGATGCCTTACCTAAGACCCGCAACAGCATCATACATACCGGGGGAAGCAGTCCATGCAAGACGCTGCACGGGAACGGCACGGCCCGGGGAAGCCCTGTAAAGAAACATTAAAAAAAAGAGTTAGATAAGAAACAGACCAGATGCCTTACCTAAGACCCGCAAACAGCATCATACATACCGGGGAAAGCAGTCCATGCACGACTCTGCACGGAAACGGCACGGCCCGGGGAAGCCCTGTAAAGAAACATTAAAAAAAAGAGTTAGATAAGATACAGACCAGATGCCTTACCTAAGACTCGCAAACAGCATCATACATACCGGGGAAAGCGCTCCATGCACGACGCTGCACGGGAACGGCACGGCCCGGGGAAGCCCTGTAAAGAAACAGAAACAAAAAGAGTTAGATAAGAAACAGACCAGATGCCTTACCTAAAACCCGCAAACAGCATCATACATACCGGGGAAAGCGCTCCATGCACGACGCTGCACCGGAACGGCACGGTCCAGGGAAGCCCTGTAAAGAAACATAAAAATAAACAGTTAGATAAGAAACAGATCAGATGCCTTACCTAAGACCCGCAAACAGCATCATACATACCGGGGAAAGCGCTCCATGCACGACGCTGCACGGGAACGGCACGGACCGGGGAAGCCCTGTAAAGAAACACAAAAAAAAAGAGTTAGATAAGAAACAGACCAGATGCCTTACCTAAGACCCGCAAACAGCATCATACATACCGGGGAAAGCACTTGATGCACGACGCTGCACAGGAACGGCACGGCCAGGGGAAGCCCTGTAAAGAAACATAAAAAAAAAGAGTTAGATAAGAAACAGACCAGATGCCTTACCTAAGACCCGCAAACAGCATCATACATACCAGGGAAGCGCTCCATGCACGACGCTGCACGGGAACGGCACAGCCAGGAGAAGCCCTGTAAAGAAACAAAAAAAAAAGAGTTAGATAAGAAACAGACCAGATGCCTTACCTAAGACCCGCAAACAGCATCATACATACCGGGGAAAGCAGTTCATGCACGACGCTGCACGGGAACGGCACAGCCCGGGGATTCCCTGTAAAGAAACATAAAAAAAAATAGTTAGATAAGAAACAGACCAGATGCCTTACCTAAGACCCGCAAACAGCATCATACATACCAGGGAAGCGCTCCATGCACGACGCTGCACGGGAACGGCACAGCCAGGGGAAGCCCTGTAAAGAAACAAAAAAAAAAGAGTTAGATAAGAAACAGACCAGATGCCTTACCTAAGACAAGCAAACAGCATCATACATACCGGGGAAAGCACTCCATGCACGACGCTGCAAGGGAACGGCACAGCCAGGGGAAGCCCTGTAAAAAAACAAAAAAAAAAGAGTTAGATAAGAAACAGGCCAGATGCCGTACCTAAGACCCGCAAACAGCATCATACATACCGGGGAAAGCGCTCCATGCACGACGCTGCACGGGAACGGCGCGGCCCGGGGAAGCCTGTAAAGAAGCAGAAAAAAAAGAGTTAGATAAGAAACAGACCAGATGCCTTACCTAAGACCCGCAACAGCATCATACATACCGGGGGAAGCAGTCCATGCAAGACGCTGCACGGGAACGGCACGGCCCGGGGAAGCCCTGTAAAGAAACATTAAAAAAAAGAGTTAGATAAGAAACAGACCAGATGCCTTACCTAAGACCCGCAAACAGCATCATACATACCGGGGAAAGCAGTCCATGCACGACTCTGCACGGAAACGGCACGGCCCGGGGAAGCCCTGTAAAGAAACATTAAAAAAAAGAGTTAGATAAGATACAGACCAGATGCCTTACCTAAGACTCGCAAACAGCATCATACATACCGGGGAAAGCGCTCCATGCACGACGCTGCACGGGAACGGCACGGCCCGGGGAAGCCCTGTAAAGAAACAGAAACAAAAAGAGTTAGATAAGAAACAGACCAGATGCCTTACCTAAAACCCGCAAACAGCATCATACATACCGGGGAAAGCGCTCCATGCACGACGCTGCACGGGAACGGCACGGCCCAGGGAAGCCCTGTAAAGAAACATAAAAATAAACAGTTAGATAAGAAACAGATCAGATGCCTTACCTAAGACCCGCAAACAGCATCATACATACCGGGGAAAGCGCTCCATGCACGACGCTGCACGGGAACGGCACGGACCGGGGAAGCCCTGTAAAGAAACACAAAAAAAAAGAGTTAGATAAGAAACAGACCAGATGCCTTACCTAAGACCCGCAAACAGCATCATACATACCGGGGAAAGCACTTGATGCACGACGCTGCACAGGAACGGCACGGCCAGGGGAAGCCCTGTAAAGAAACATAAAAAAAAAGAGTTAGATAAGAAACAGACCAGATGCCTTACCTAAGACCCGCAAACAGCATCATACATACCAGGGAAGCGCTCCATGCACGACGCTGCACGGGAACGGCACAGCCAGGAGAAGCCCTGTAAAGAAACAAAAAAAAAAGAGTTAGATAAGAAACAGACCAGATGCCTTACCTAAGACCCGCAAACAGCATCATACATACCGGGGAAAGCAGTTCATGCACGACGCTGCACGGGAACGGCACAGCCCGGGGATTCCCTGTAAAGAAACATAAAAAAAAATAGTTAGATAAGAAACAGACCAGATGCCTTACCTAAGACCCGCAAACAGCATCATACATACCAGGGAAGCGCTCCATGCACGACGCTGCACGGGAACGGCACAGCCAGGGGAAGCCCTGTAAAGAAACAAAAAAAAAAGAGTTAGATAAGAAACAGACCAGATGCCTTACCTAAGACAAGCAAACAGCATCATACATACCGGGGAAAGCACTCCATGCACGACGCTGCAAGGGAACGGCACAGCCAGGGGAAGCCCTGTAAAGAAACAAAAAAAAAAGAGTTAGATAAGAAACAGGCCAGATGCCGTACCTAAGACCCGCAAACAGCATCATACATACCGGGGAAAGCGCTCCATGCACGACGCTGCACGGGAACGGCGCGGCCCGGGGAAGCCTGTAAAGAAGCAGAAAAAAAAGTGTTAGATAAGAAACAGACCAGATGCCTTACCTAAGACCCGCAACAGCATCATACATACCGGGGGAAGCAGTCCATGCACGACGCTGCACGGGAACAGCACGGCCCGGGGAAACCCTGTAAAGAAACATTTAAAAAAAGAGTCAGATAAGAAACAGACCAGATGCCTTACCTAAGACCCACAAACAGCATCATACATACCGGGGAAAGCGCTCCATGCAAGACGCTGCACGGGAACGGCATGGCCCGGGGAAGCCCTGTAAAGAAACATTAAAAAAAAGAGTTAGATAAGAAACAGACCAGATGCCTTACCTAAGACCCGCAAACAGCATCATACATACCAGGGAAGCGCTCCATGCACGACGCTGCACGGGAACGGCACAGCCAGGGGAAGCCCTGTAAAGAAACAAAAAAAAAGAGTTAGATAAGAAACAGACCAGATGCCTTACCTAAGACCCGCAAACAGCATCATACATACCGGGGAAAGCGCTCCATGCACGACGCTGCACGGGAACGGCACGGCCCAGGGAAGCCCTGTAAAGAAACATTAAAAAAAAGAGTTAGATAAGAAACAGACCAGATGCCTTACCTAAGACCCGCAAACAGCATCATACATACCGGGGAAAGCAGTCCATGCACGACGCTGCACGGGAACGGCACGGCCCGGGGAAGCCCTGTAAAGAAACATTAAAAAAAAGAGTTAGATAAGAAACAGACCAGATGCCTTACCTAAGACCCGCAAACAGCATCATACATACCGGGGAAAGCACTCCATGCACGATGCTGCACGGGAATGGCACGGCCAGGGGAAGCCCTGTAAAGAAACATTAAAAAAAAGAGTTAGATAAGAAACAGACCAGATGCCTTACCTAAGACCCGCAACAGCATCATACATACCGGGGGAAGCAGTCCACGCACGACGCTGCACGGGAACGGCACGGCCAGTGGAAGCCCTGTAAAGAAACATTTAAAAAAAGAGTTAGATAAGAAACAGACCAGATGCCTTACCTAAGACCCGCAAACAGCATCATACATACCGGGGAAAGCAGTCCATGCACGACGCTGCACGGGAACGGCACGGCCCGGGGAAGCCCTGTAAATAAACATTAAAAAAAAGAGTTAGATAAGAAACAGACCAGATGCCTTACCTAAGACCCGCAAACAGCATCATACATACCGGAGAAAGCAGTTCATGCACGACGCTGCACGGGAACGGCACAGCCCGGGGATTCCCTGTAAAGAAACATAAAAAAAAATAGTTAGATAAGAAACAGACCAGATGCCTTACCTAAGACCCGCAAACAGCATCATACATACCAGGGAAGCGCTCCATGCACGACGCTGCACGGGAACGGCACAGCCAGGGGAAGCCCTGTAAAGAAACAAAAAAAAAAGAGTTAGATAAGAAACAGACCAGATGCCTTACCTAAGACAAGCAAACAGCATCATACATACCGGGGAAAGCACTCCATGCACGACGCTGCAAGGGAACGGCACAGCCAGGGGAAGCCCTGTAAAGAAAAAAAAAAAAAAGAGTTAGATAAGAAACAGGCCAGATGCCGTACCTAAGACCCGCAAACAGCATCATACATACCGGGGAAAGCGCTCCATGCACGACGCTGCACGGGAACGGCGCGGCCCGGGGAAGCCTGTAAAGAAGCAGAAAAAAAAGAGTTAGATAAGAAACAGACCAGATGCCTTACCTAAGACCCGCAACAGCATCATACATACCGGGGGAAGCAGTCCATGCAAGACGCTGCACGGGAACGGCACGGCCCGGGGAAGCCCTGTAAAGAAACATTAAAAAAAAGAGTTAGATAAGAAACAGACCAGATGCCTTACCTAAGACCCGCAAACAGCATCATACATACCGGGGAAAGCAGTCCATGCACGACTCTGCACGGAAACGGCACGGCCCGGGGAAGCCCTGTAAAGAAACATTAAAAAA
Organism: Triturus cristatus; assembly: GCF_964204655.1. Taxonomy (NCBI): domain Eukaryota; kingdom Metazoa; phylum Chordata; class Amphibia; order Caudata; family Salamandridae; genus Triturus; species Triturus cristatus. The sequence continues at coordinate 1,095,847,821 of NC_140579.1, forward strand.
AAGAGTTAGATAAGATACAGACCAGATGCCTTACCTAAGACTCGCAAACAGCATCATACATACCGGGGAAAGCGCTCCATGCACGACGCTGCACGGGAACGGCACGGCCCGGGGAAGCCCTGTAAAGAAACAGAAACAAAAAGAGTTAGATAAGAAACAGACCAGATGCCTTACCTAAAACCCGCAAACAGCATCATACATACCGGGGAAAGCGCTCCATGCACGACGCTGCACGGGAACGGCACGGCCCAGGGAAGCCCTGTAAAGAAACATAAAAATAAACAGTTAGATAAGAAACAGATCAGATGCCTTACCTAAGACCCGCAAACAGCATCATACATACCGGGGAAAGCGCTCCATGCACGACGCTGCACGGGAACGGCACGGCCCGGGGAAGCCCTGTAAAGAAACACAAAAAAAAAGAGTTAGATAAGAAACAGACCAGATGCCTTACCTAAGACCCGCAAACAGCATCATACATACCGGGGAAAGCACTTGATGCACGACGCTGCACAGGAACGGCACGGCCAGGGGAAGCCCTGTAAAGAAACATAAAAAAAAAGAGTTAGATAAGAAACAGACCAGATGCCTTACCTAAGACCCGCAAACAGCATCATACATACCAGGGAAGCGCTCCATGCACGACGCTGCACGGGAACGGCACAGCCAGGAGAAGCCCTGTAAAGAAACAAAAAAAAAAGAGTTAGATAAGAAACAGACCAGATGCCTTACCTAAGACAAGCAAACAGCATCATACATACCGGGGAAAGCACTCCATGCACGACGCTGCAAGGGAACGGCACAGCCAGGGGAAGCCCTGTAAAGAAACAAAAAAAAAAGAGTTAGATAAGAAACAGGCCAGATGCCGTACCTAAGACCCGCAAACAGCATCATACATACCGGGGAAAGCGCTCCATGCACGACGCTGCACGGGAACGGCGCGGCCCGGGGAAGCCTGTAAAGAAGCAGAAAAAAAAGTGTTAGATAAGAAACAGACCAGATGCCTTACCTAAGACCCGCAACAGCATCATACATACCGGGGGAAGCAGTCCATGCACGACGCTGCACGGGAACAGCACGGCCCGGGGAAACCCTGTAAAGAAACATTTAAAAAAAGAGTCAGATAAGAAACAGACCAGATGCCTTACCTAAGACCCACAAACAGCATCATACATACCGGGGAAAGCGCTCCATGCAAGACGCTGCACGGGAACGGCATGGCCCGGGGAAGCCCTGTAAAGAAACATTAAAAAAAAGAGTTAGATAAGAAACAGACCAGATGCCTTACCTAAGACCCGCAAACAGCATCATACATACCGGGGAAAGCAGTCCATGCACGACTCTGCACGGAAACGGCACGGCCCGGGGAAGCCCTGTAAAGAAACATTAAAAAAAAGAGTTAGATAAGATACAGACCAGATGCCTTACCTAAGACTCGCAAACAGCATCATACATACCGGGGAAAGCGCTCCATGCACGACGCTGCACGGGAACGGCACGGCCCGGGGAAGCCCTGTAAAGAAACAGAAACAAAAAGAGTTAGATAAGAAACAGACCAGATGCTTTACCTAAAACCCGCAAACAGCATCATACATACCGGGGAAAGCGCTCCATGCACGACGCTGCACGGGAACGGCACGGCCCAGGGAAGCCCTGTAAAGAAACATAAAAATAAACAGTTAGATAAGAAACAGATCAGATGCCTTACCTAAGACCCGCAAACAGCATCATACATACCGGGGAAAGCGCTCCATGCACGACGCTGCACGGGAACGGCACGGCCCGGGGAAGCCCTGTAAAGAAACACAAAAAAAAAGAGTTAGATAAGAAACAGACCAGATGCCTTACCTAAGACCCGCAAACAGCATCATACATACCGGGGAAAGCACTCCATGCACGACGCTGCACAGGAACGGCACGGCCAGGGGAAGCCCTGTAAAGAAACATAAAAAAAAAGAGTTAGATAAGAAACAGACCAGATGCCTTACCTAAGACCCGCAAACAGCATCATACATACCAGGGAAGCGCTCCATGCACGACGCTGCACGGGAACGGCACAGCCAGGAGAAGCCCTGTAAAGAAACAAAAAAAAAAGAGTTAGTTAAGAAACAGACCAGATGCCTTACCTAAGACCCGCAAACAGCATCATACATACCGGGGAAAGCGCTCCATGCACGACGCTGCACGGGAACGGCACGGCCCGGGGAAGCCCTGTAAAGAAACATAAAAAAAACTGTTAGATAAGAAACAGACCAGATGCCTTACCTAAGACCCGCAAACAGAATCATACATACCGGGGAAAGCAGTCCATGCACGACTCTGCACGGGAACGGCACGGCCCGGGGAAGCCCTGTAAAGAAACATTAAAAAAAGAGTTAGATAAGATACAGACCAGATGCCTTACCTAAGACCTGCAAACAGCATCATACATATCGGGGAAAGCGCTCCATGCACGACGCTGCACGGGAACGGCATGGCCCGGGGAAGCCCTGTAAAGAAACAGAAACAAAAAGAGTTAGATAAGAAACAGACCAGATGCCTTACCTAAAACCCGCAAACAGCATCATACATACCGGGGAAAGCGCTCCATGCACGACGCTGCACGCGAACGGCACGGCCTGGGGAAGCCCTGTAAAGAAACATAAAAATAAAGAGTTAGATAAGAAACAGATCAGATGCCTTACCTAAGACCCACAAACAGCATCATACATACCGGGGAAAGCGCTCCATGCACGACGCTGCACGGGAATGGCACGGCGCGGGGAAGCACTGTAAAGAAACACAAAAAAAAAGAGTTAGATAAGAAACAGACCAGAGGCCTTACCTAAGACCCGCAAACAGCATCATACATACCGGGGAAAGCACTCCATGCACGATGCTGCACAGGAACGGCACGGCCAGGGGAAGCCCTGTAAAGAAACATTAAAAAAAAGAGTTAGATAAGAAACAGACCAGATGCCTTACCTAAGACCCGCAAACAGCATCATACATACCAGGGAAGCGCTCCATGCACGACGCTGCACGGGAACGGCACAGCCAGGGGAAGCCCTGTAAAGAAACAAAAAAAAAGAGTTAGATAAGAAACAGACCAGATGCCTTACCTAAGACCCGCAAACAGCATCATACATACCGGGGAAAGCGCTCCATGCACGACGCTGCACGGGAACGGCACGGCCCGGGGAAGCCCTGTAAAGAAACATTAAAAAAAAGAGTTGGTTAAGAAACAGACCAGATGCCTTACCTAAGACCCGCAAACAGCATCATACATACCGGGGAAAGCAGTCCATGCACGACGCTGCACGGGAACGGCACGGCCCGGGGAAGCCCTGTAAAGAAACATTAAAAAAAAGAGTTAGATAAGAAACAGACCAGATGCCTTACCTAAGACCCGCAAACAGCATCATACATACCGGGGAAAGCACTCCATGCACGATGCTGCACGGGAATGGCACGGCCAGGGGAAGCCCTGTAAAGAAACATTAAAAAAAAGAGTTAGATAAGAAACAGACCAGATGCCTTACCTAAGACCCGCAACAGCATCATACATACCGGGGGAAGCAGTCCACGCACGACGCTGCACGGGAACGGCACGGCCAGTGGAAGCCCTGTAAAGAAACATTTAAAAAAAGAGTTAGATAAGAAACAGACCAGATGCCTTACCTAAGACCCGCAAACAGCATCATACATACCGGGGAAAGCAGTCCATGCACGACGCTGCACGGGAACGGCACAGCCCGGGGATTCCCTGTAAAGAAACATAAAAAAAAATAGTTAGATAAGAAACAGACCAGATGCCTTACCTAAGACCCGCAAACAGCATCATACATACCAGGGAAGCGCTCCATGCACGACACTGCACGGGAACGGCACAGCCAGGGGAAGCCCTGTAAAGAAACAAAAAAAAAAGAGTTAGATAAGAAACAGACCAGATGCCTTACCTAAGACAAGCAAACAGCATCATACATACCGGGGAAAGCACTCCATGCACGACGCTGCAAGGGAACGGCACAGCCAGGGGAAGCCCTGTAAAGAAACAAAAAAAAAAGAGTTAGATAAGAAACAGGCCAGATGCCGTACCTAAGACCCGCAAACAGCATCATACATACCGGGGAAAGCGCTCCATGCACGACGCTGCACGGGAACGGCGCGGCCCGGGGAAGCCTGTAAAGAAGCAGAAAAAAAAGAGTTAGATAAGAAACAGACCAGATGCCTTACCTAAGACCCGCAACAGCATCATACATACCGGGGGAAGCAGTCCATGCAAGACGCTGCACGGGAACGGCACGGCCCGGGGAAGCCCTGTAAAGAAACATTAAAAAAAAGAGTTAGATAAGAAACAGACCAGATGCCTTACCTAAGACCCGCAAACAGCATCATACATACCGGGGAAAGCAGTCCATGCACGACTCTGCACGGAAACGGCACGGCCCGGGGAAGCCCCGTAAAGAAACATTAAAAAAAAGAGTTAGATAAGATACAGACCAGATGCCTTACCTAAGACTCGCAAACAGCATCATACATACCGGGGAAAGCGCTCCATGCACGACGCTGCACGGGAACGGCACGGCCCGGGGAAGCCCTGTAAAGAAACAGAAACAAAAAGAGTTAGATAAGAAACAGACCAGATGCCTTACCTAAAACCCGCAAACAGCATCATACATACCGGGGAAAGCGCTCCATGCACGACGCTGCACGGGAACGGCACGGCCCAGGGAAGCCCTGTAAAGAAACATAAAAATAAACAGTTAGATAAGAAACAGATCAGATGCCTTACCTAAGACCCGCAAACAGCATCATACATACCGGGGAAAGCGCTCCATGCACGACGCTGCACGGGAACGGCACGGCCCGGGGAAGCCCTGTAAAGAAACACAAAAAAAAAGAGTTAGATAAGAAACAGACCAGATGCCTTACCTAAGACCCGCAAACAGCATCATACATACCGGGGAAAGCACTCCATGCACGACGCTGCACAGGAACGGCACGGCCAGGGGAAGCCCTGTAAAGAAACATAAAAAAAAAGAGTTAGATAAGAAACAGACCAGATGCCTTACCTAAGACCCGCAAACAGCATCATACATACCAGGGAAGCGCTCCATGCACGACGCTGCACGGGAACGGCACAGCCAGGAGAAGCCCTGTAAAGAAACAAAAAAAAAAGAGTTAGATAAGAAACAGACCAGATGCCTTACCTAAGACCCGCAAACAGCATCATACATACCGGGGAAAGCGCTCCATGCACGACGCTGCACGGGAACGGCACGGCCCGGGGAAGCCCTGTAAAGAAACATAAAAAAAACTGTTAGATAAGAAACAGACCAGATGCCTTACCTAAGACCCGCAAACAGAATCATACATACCGGGGAAAGCAGTCCATGCACGACTCTGCACGGGAACGGCATGGCCCGGGGAAGCCCTGTAAAGAAACATTAAAAAAAGAGTTAGATAAGATACAGACCAGATGCCTTACCTAAGACCTGCAAACAGCATCATACATACCGGGGAAAGCGCTCCATGCACGACGCTGCACGGGAACGGCACGGCCCAGGGAAGCCCTGTAAAGAAACATAAAAATAAACAGTTAGATAAGAAACAGATCAGATGCCTTACCTAAGACCCGCAAACAGCATCATACATACCGGGGAAAGCACTCCATGCACGATGCTGCACGGGAATGGCACGGCCAGGGGAAGCCCTGTAAAGAAACATTAAAAAAAAGAGTTAGATAAGAAACAGACCAGATGCCTTACCTAAGACCCGCAACAGCATCATACATACCGGGGGAAGCAGTCCACGCACGACGCTGCACGGGAACGGCACGGCCAGTGGAAGCCCTGTAAAGAAACATTTAAAAAAAGAGTTAGATAAGAAACAGACCAGATGCCTTACCTAAGACCCGCAAACAGCATCATACATACCGGGGAAAGCAGTCCATGCACGACGCTGCACGGGAACGGCACGGCCCGGGGAAGCCCTGTAAATAAACATTAAAAACAAGAGTTAGATAAGAAACAGACCAGATGCCTTACCTAAGACCCGCAAACAGCATCATACATACCGGGGAAAGCAGTTCATGCACGACGCTGCACGGGAACGGCACAGCCCGGGGATTCCCTGTAAAGAAACATAAAAAAAAATAGTTAGATAAGAAACAGACCAGATGCCTTACCTAAGACCCGCAAACAGCATCATACATACCAGGGAAGCGCTCCATGCACGACGCTGCACGGGAACGGCACAGCCAGGGGAAGCCCTGTAAAGAAACAAAAAAAAAAGAGTTAGATAAGAAACAGACCAGATGCCTTACCTAAGACAAGCAAACAGCATCATACATACCGGGGAAAGCACTCCATGCACGACGCTGCAAGGGAACGGCACAGCCAGGGGAAGCCCTGTAAAGAAACAAAAAAAAAAGAGTTAGATAAGAAACAGGCCAGATGCCGTACCTAAGACCCGCAAACAGCATCATACATACCGGGGAAAGCGCTCCATGCACGACGCTGCACGGGAACGGCGCGGCCCGGGGAAGCCTGTAAAGAAGCAGAAAAAAAAGAGTTAGATAAGAAACAGACCAGATGCCTTACCTAAGACCCGCAACAGCATCATACATACCGGGGGAAGCAGTCCATGCACGACGCTGCACGGGAACAGCACGGCCCGGGGAAACCCTGTAAAGAAACATTTAAAAAAAGAGTCAGATAAGAAACAGACCAGATGCCTTACCTAAGACCCACAAACAGCATCATACATACCGGGGAAAGCGCTCCATGCAAGACGCTGCACGGGAACGGCACGGCCCGGGGAAGCCCTGTAAAGAAACATTAAAAAAAAGAGTTAGATAAGAAACAGACCAGATGCCTTACCTAAGACCCGCAAACAGCATCATACATACCGGGGAAAGCAGTCCATGCACGACTCTGCACGGAAACGGCACGGCCCGGGGAAGCCCTGTAAAGAAACATTAAAAAAAAGTGTTAGATAAGATACAGACCAGATGCCTTACCTAAGACTCGCAAACAGCATCATACATACCGGGGAAAGCGCTCCATGCACGACGCTGCACGGGAACGGCACGGCCCGGGGAAGCCCTGTAAAGAAACAGAAACAAAAAGAGTTAGATAAGAAACAGACCAGATGCCTTACCTAAAACCCGCAAACAGCATCATACATACCGGGGAAAGCGCTCCATGCACGACGCTGCACGGGAACGGCACGGCCCAGGGAAGCCCTGTAAAGAAACATAAAAATAAACAGTTAGATAAGAAACAGATCAGATGCCTTACCTAAGACCCGCAAACAGCATCATACATACCGGGGAAAGCGCTCCATGCACGACGCTGCACGGGAACGGCACGGCCCGGGGAAGCCCTGTAAAGAAACACAAAAAAAAAGAGTTAGATAAGAAACAGACCAGATGCCTTACCTAAGACCCGCAAACAGCATCATACATACCGGGGAAAGCACTCCATGCACGACGCTGCACAGGAACGGCACGGCCAGGGGAAGCCCTGTAAAGAAACATAAAAAAAAAGAGTTAGATAAGAAACAGACCAGATGCCTTACCTAAGACCCGCAAACAGCATCATACATACCAGGGAAGCGCTCCATGCACGACGCTGCACGGGAACGGCACAGCCAGGAGAAGCCCTGTAAAGAAACAAAAAAAAAAGAGTTAGATAAGAAACAGACCAGATGCCTTACCTAAGACCCGCAAACAGCATCATACATACCGGGGAAAGCGCTCCATGCACGACGCTGCACGGGAACGGCACGGCCCGGGGAAGCCCTGTAAAGAAACATAAAAAAAACTGTTAGATAAGAAACAGACCAGATGCCTTACCTAAGACCCGCAAACAGAATCATACATACCGGGGAAAGCAGTCCATGCACGACTCTGCACGGGAACGGCATGGCCCGGGGAAGCCCTGTAAAGAAACATTAAAAAAAGAGTTAGATAAGATACAGACCAGATGCCTTACCTAAGACCTGCAAACAGCATCATACATACCGGGGAAAGCGCTCCATGCACGACGCTGCACGGGAACGGCATGGCCCGGGGAAGCCCTGTAAAGAAACAGAAACAAAAAGAGTTAGATAAGAAACAGAGCAGATGCCTTACCTAAAACCCGCAAACAGCATCATACATACCGGGGAAAGAGCTCCATGCACGACGCTGCACGCGAACGGCACGGCCTGGGGAAGCCCTGTAAAGAAACATAAAAATAAAGAGTTAGATAAGAAACAGATCAGATGCCTTACCTAAGACCCGCAAACAGCATCATACATACCGGGGGAAGCAGTCCATGCACGACGCTGCACGGGAACAGCACGGCCCGGGGAAACCCTGTAAAGAAACATTTAAAAAAAGAGTCAGATAAGAAACAGACCAGATGCCTTACCTAAGACCCACAAACAGCATCATACATACCGGGGAAAGCGCTCCATGCAAGACGCTGCACGGGAACGGCACGGCCCGGGGAAGCCCTGTAAAGAAACATTAAAAAAAAGAGTTAGATAAGAAACAGACCAGATGCCTTACCTAAGACCCGCAAACAGCATCATACATACCGGGGAAAGCAGTCCATGCACGACTCTGCACGGAAACGGCACGGCCCGGGGAAGCCCTGTAAAGAAACATTAAAAAAAAGTGTTAGATAAGATACAGACCAGATGCCTTACCTAAGACTCGCAAACAGCATCATACATACCGGGGAAAGCGCTCCATGCACGACGCTGCACGGGAACGGCACGGCCCGGGGAAGCCCTGTAAAGAAACAGAAACAAAAAGAGTTAGATAAGAAACAGACCAGATGCCTTACCTAAAACCCGCAAACAGCATCATACATACCGGGGAAAGCGCTCCATGCACGACGCTGCACGGGAACGGCACGGCCCAGGGAAGCCCTGTAAAGAAACATAAAAATAAACAGTTAGATAAGAAACAGATCAGATGCCTTACCTAAGACCCGCAAACAGCATCATACATACCAGGGAAGCGCTCCATGCACGACGCTGCACGGGAACGGCACAGCCAGGAGAAGCCCTGTAAAGAAACAAAAAAAAAAGAGTTAGATAAGAAACAGACCAGATGCCTTACCTAAGACCCGCAAACAGCATCATACATACCGGGGAAAGCGCTCCATGCACGACGCTGCACGGGAACGGCACGGCCCGGGGAAGCCCTGTAAAGAAACATAAAAAAAACTGTTAGATAAGAAACAGACCAGATGCCTTACCTAAGACCCGCAAACAGAATCATACATACCGGGGAAAGCAGTCCATGCACGACTCTGCACGGGAACGGCATGGCCCGGGGAAGCCCTGTAAAGAAACATTAAAAAAAGAGTTAGATAAGATACAGACCAGATGCCTTACCTAAGACCTGCAAACAGCATCATACATACCGGGGAAAGCGCTCCATGCACGACGCTGCACGGGAACGGCACGGCCCAGGGAAGCCCTGTAAAGAAACATAAAAATAAACAGTTAGATAAGAAACAGATCAGATGCCTTACCTAAGACCCGCAAACAGCATCATACATACCGGGGAAAGCACTCCATGCACGATGCTGCACGGGAATGGCACGGCCAGGGGAAGCCCTGTAAAGAAACATTAAAAAAAAGAGTTAGATAAGAAACAGACCAGATGCCTTACCTAAGACCCGCAACAGCATCATACATACCGGGGGAAGCAGTCCACGCACGACGCTGCACGGGAACGGCACGGCCAGTGGAAGCCCTGTAAAGAAACATTTAAAAAAAGAGTTAGATAAGAAACAGACCAGATGCCTTACCTAAGACCCGCAAACAGCATCATACATACCGGGGAAAGCAGTCCATGCACGACGCTGCACGGGAACGGCACGGCCCGGGGAAGCCCTGTAAATAAACATTAAAAACAAGAGTTAGATAAGAAACAGACCAGATGCCTTACCTAAGACCCGCAAACAGCATCATACATACCGGGGAAAGCAGTTCATGCACGACGCTGCACGGGAACGGCACAGCCCGGGGATTCCCTGTAAAGAAACATAAAAAAAAATAGTTAGATAAGAAACAGACCAGATGCCTTACCTAAGACCCGCAAACAGCATCATACATACCAGGGAAGCGCTCCATGCACGACGCTGCACGGGAACGGCACAGCCAGGGGAAGCCCTGTAAAGAAACAAAAAAAAAAGAGTTAGATAAGAAACAGACCAGATGCCTTACCTAAGACAAGCAAACAGCATCATACATACCGGGGAAAGCACTCCATGCACGACGCTGCAAGGGAACGGCACAGCCAGGGGAAGCCCTGTAAAGAAACAAAAAAAAAAGAGTTAGATAAGAAACAGGCCAGATGCCGTACCTAAGACCCGCAAACAGCATCATACATACCGGGGAAAGCGCTCCATGCACGACGCTGCACGGGAACGGCGCGGCCCGGGGAAGCCTGTAAAGAAGCAGAAAAAAAAGAGTTAGATAAGAAACAGACCAGATGCCTTACCTAAGACCCGCAACAGCATCATACATACCGGGGGAAGCAGTCCATGCACGACGCTGCACGGGAACAGCACGGCCCGGGGAAACCCTGTAAAGAAACATTTAAAAAAAGAGTCAGATAAGAAACAGACCAGATGCCTTACCTAAGACCCACAAACAGCATCATACATACCGGGGAAAGCGCTCCATGCAAGACGCTGCACGGGAACGGCACGGCCCGGGGAAGCCCTGTAAAGAAACATTAAAAAAAAGAGTTAGATAAGAAACAGACCAGATGCCTTACCTAAGACCCGCAAACAGCATCATACATACCGGGGAAAGCAGTCCATGCACGACTCTGCACGGAAACGGCACGGCCCGGGGAAGCCCTGTAAAGAAACATTAAAAAAAAGTGTTAGATAAGATACAGACCAGATGCCTTACCTAAGACTCGCAAACAGCATCATACATACCGGGGAAAGCGCTCCATGCACGACGCTGCACGGGAACGGCACGGCCCGGGGAAGCCCTGTAAAGAAACAGAAACAAAAAGAGTTAGATAAGAAACAGACCAGATGCCTTACCTAAAACCCGCAAACAGCATCATACATACCGGGGAAAGCGCTCCATGCACGACGCTGCACGGGAACGGCACGGCCCAGGGAAGCCCTGTAAAGAAACATAAAAATAAACAGTTAGATAAGAAACAGATCAGATGCCTTACCTAAGACCCGCAAACAGCATCATACATACCGGGGAAAGCGCTCCATGCACGACGCTGCACGGGAACGGCACGGCCCGGGGAAGCCCTGTAAAGAAACACAAAAAAAAAGAGTTAGATAAGAAACAGACCAGATGCCTTACCTAAGACCCGCAAACAGCATCATACATACCGGGGAAAGCACTCCATGCACGACGCTGCACAGGAACGGCACGGCCAGGGGAAGCCCTGTAAAGAAACATAAAAAAAAAGAGTTAGATAAGAAACAGACCAGATGCCTTACCTAAGACCCGCAAACAGCATCATACATACCAGGGAAGCGCTCCATGCACGACGCTGCACGGGAACGGCACAGCCAGGAGAAGCCCTGTAAAGAAACAAAAAAAAAAGAGTTAGATAAGAAACAGACCAGATGCCTTACCTAAGACCCGCAAACAGCATCATACATACCGGGGAAAGCGCTCCATGCACGACGCTGCACGGGAACGGCACGGCCCGGGGAAGCCCTGTAAAGAAACATAAAAAAAACTGTTAGATAAGAAACAGACCAGATGCCTTACCTAAGACCCGCAAACAGAATCATACATACCGGGGAAAGCAGTCCATGCACGACTCTGCACGGGAACGGCATGGCCCGGGGAAGCCCTGTAAAGAAACATTAAAAAAAGAGTTAGATAAGATACAGACCAGATGCCTTACCTAAGACCTGCAAACAGCATCATACATACCGGGGAAAGCGCTCCATGCACGACGCTGCACGGGAACGGCATGGCCCGGGGAAGCCCTGTAAAGAAACAGAAACAAAAAGAGTTAGATAAGAAACAGAGCAGATGCCTTACCTAAAACCCGCAAACAGCATCATACATACCGGGGAAAGAGCTCCATGCACGACGCTGCACGCGAACGGCACGGCCTGGGGAAGCCCTGTAAAGAAACATAAAAATAAAGAGTTAGATAAGAAACAGATCAGATGCCTTACCTAAGACCCGCAAACAGCATCATACATACCGGGGGAAGCAGTCCATGCACGACGCTGCACGGGAACAGCACGGCCCGGGGAAACCCTGTAAAGAAACATTTAAAAAAAGAGTCAGATAAGAAACAGACCAGATGCCTTACCTAAGACCCACAAACAGCATCATACATACCGGGGAAAGCGCTCCATGCAAGACGCTGCACGGGAACGGCACGGCCCGGGGAAGCCCTGTAAAGAAACATTAAAAAAAAGAGTTAGATAAGAAACAGACCAGATGCCTTACCTAAGACCCGCAAACAGCATCATACATACCGGGGAAAGCAGTCCATGCACGACTCTGCACGGAAACGGCACGGCCCGGGGAAGCCCTGTAAAGAAACATTAAAAAAAAGTGTTAGATAAGATACAGACCAGATGCCTTACCTAAGACTCGCAAACAGCATCATACATACCGGGGAAAGCGCTCCATGCACGACGCTGCACGGGAACGGCACGGCCCGGGGAAGCCCTGTAAAGAAACAGAAACAAAAAGAGTTAGATAAGAAACAGACCAGATGCCTTACCTAAAACCCGCAAACAGCATCATACATACCGGGGAAAGCGCTCCATGCACGACGCTGCACGGGAACGGCACGGCCCAGGGAAGCCCTGTAAAGAAACATAAAAATAAACAGTTAGATAAGAAACAGATCAGATGCCTTACCTAAGACCCGCAAACAGCATCATACATACCGGGGAAAGCGCTCCATGCACGACGCTGCACGGGAACGGCACGGCCCGGGGAAGCCCTGTAAAGAAACACAAAAAAAAAGAGTTAGATAAGAAACAGACCAGATGCCTTACCTAAGACCCGCAAACAGCATCATACATACCGGGGAAAGCACTCCATGCACGACGCTGCACAGGAACGGCACGGCCAGGGGAAGCCCTGTAAAGAAACATAAAAAAAAAGAGTTAGATAAGAAACAGACCAGATGCCTTACCTAAGACCCGCAAACAGCATCATACATACCAGGGAAGCGCTCCATGCACGACGCTGCACGGGAACGGCACAGCCAGGAGAAGCCCTGTAAAGAAACAAAAAAAAAAGAGTTAGATAAGAAACAGACCAGATGCCTTACCTAAGACCCGCAAACAGCATCATACATACCGGGGAAAGCGCTCCATGCACGACGCTGCACGGGAACGGCACGGCCCGGGGAAGCCCTGTAAAGAAACATAAAAAAAACTGTTAGATAAGAAACAGACCAGATGCCTTACCTAAGACCCGCAAACAGAATCATACATACCGGGGAAAGCAGTCCATGCACGACTCTGCACGGGAACGGCATGGCCCGGGGAAGCCCTGTAAAGAAACATTAAAAAAAGAGTTAGATAAGATACAGACCAGATGCCTTACCTAAGACCTGCAAACAGCATCATACATACCGGGGAAAGCGCTCCATGCACGACGCTGCACGGGAACGGCATGGCCCGGGGAAGCCCTGTAAAGAAACAGAAACAAAAAGAGTTAGATAAGAAACAGAGCAGATGCCTTACCTAAAACCCGCAAACAGCATCATACATACCGGGGAAAGAGCTCCATGCACGACGCTGCACGCGAACGGCACGGCCTGGGGAAGCCCTGTAAAGAAACATAAAAATAAAGAGTTAGATAAGAAACAGATCAGATGCCTTACCTAAGACCCGCAAACAGCATCATACATACCGGGGAAAGCGCTCCATGCACGACGCTGCACGGGAACGGCACGGCGCGGGGAAGCCCTGTAAAGAAACACACAAAAAAAGAGTTAGATAAGAAACAGACCAGAGGCCTTACCTAAGACCCGCAAACAGCATCATACATACCGGGGAAAGCACTCCATGCACGATGCTGCACAGGAACGGCACGGCCAGGGGAAGCCCTGTAAAGAAACATTAAAAAAAAGAGTTAGATAAGAAACAGACCAGATGCCTTACCTAAGACCCGCAAACAGCATCATACATACCAGGGAAGCGCTCCATGCACGACGCTGCACGGGAACGGCACAGCCAGGGGAAGCCCTGTAAAGAAACAAAAAAAAAAGAGTTAGATAAGAAACAGACCAGATGCCTTACCTAAGACCCGCAAACAGCATCATACATACCGGGGAAAGCGCTCCATGCACGACGCTGCACGGGAACGGCACGGCCCGGGGAAGCCCTGTAAAGAAACATTAAAAAAAAGAGTTAGATAAGAAACAGACCAGATGCCTTACCTAAGACGCGCAAACAGCATCATACATACCGGGGAAAGCAGTCCATGCACGACGCTGCACGGGAACGGCACGGCCCGGGGAAGCCCTGTAAAGAAACATTAAAAAAAAGAGTTAGATAAGAAACAGACCAGATGCCTTACCTAAGACCCGCAAACAGCATCATACATACCGGGGAAAGCACTCCATGCACGATGCTGCACGGGAATGGCACGGCCAGGGGAAGCCCTGTAAAGAAACATTAAAAAAAAGAGTTAGATAAGAAACAGACCAGATGCCTTACCTAAGACCCGCAACAGCATCATACATACCGGGGGAAGCAGTCCACGCACGACGCTGCACGGGAACGGCACGGCCAGTGGAAGCCCTGTAAAGAAACATTTAAAAAAAGAGTTAGATAAGAAACAGACCAGATGCCTTACCTAAGACCCGCAAACAGCATCATACATACCGGGGAAAGCAGTCCATGCACGACGCTGCACGGGAACGGCACGGCCCGGGGAAGCCCTGTAAATAAACATTAAAAAAAAGAGTTAGATAAGAAACAGACCAGATGCCTTACCTAAGACCCGCAAACAGCATCATACATACCGGGGAAAGCAGTTCATGCATGACGCTGCACGGGAACGGCACAGCCCGGGGATTCCCTGTAAAGAAACATAAAAAAAAATAGTTAGATAAGAAACAGACCAGATGCCTTACCTAAGACCCGCAAACAGCATCATACATACCAGGGAAGCGCTCCATGCACGACGCTGCACGGGAACGGCACAGCCAGAGGAAGCCCTGTAAAGAAACAAAAAAAAAAGAGTTAGATAAGAAACAGACCAGATGCCTTACCTAAGACCCGCAAACAGCATCATACATACCGGGGAAAGCGCTCCATGCACGACGCTGCACGGGAACGGCACGGCCCGGGGAAGCCTGTAAAGAAGCAGAAAAAAAAAGAGTTAGATAAGAAACAGACCAGATGCCTTACCTAAGACCCGCAAACAGCATCATACATACCGGGGAAAGCACTCCATGCACGACGCTGCACGGGAACGGCCCGGCCCGGCCCGTGGAAGCCCTGTAAAGAAACATTAAAAAAAAGAGTTAGATAAGAAACAGACCAGATGCCTTACCTAAGACCCGCAAACAGCATCATACATACCGGGGAAAGCGCTCCATGCACGACGCTGCACGGGAACGGCACGGCGCGGGGAAGCCCTGTAAAGAAACACAAAAAAAAAGAGTTAGATAAGAAACAGACCAGAGGCCTTACCTAAGACCCGCAAACAGCATCATACATACCGGGGAAAGCACTCCATGCACGATGCTGCACAGGAACGGCACGGCCAGGGGAAGCCCTGTAAAGAAACATTAAAAAAAAGAGTTAGATAAGAAACAGACCAGATGCCTTACCTAAGACCCGCAAACAGCATCATACATACCAGGGAAGCGCTCCATGCACGACGCTGCACGGGAACGGCACAGCCAGGGGAAGCCCTGTAAAGAAACAAAAAAAAAAGAGTTAGATAAGAAACAGACCAGATGCCTTACCTAAGACCCGCAAACAGCATCATACATACCGGGGAAAGCGCTCCATGCACGACGCTGCACGGGAACGGCACGGCCCGGGGAAGCCCTGTAAAGAAACATTAAAAAAAAGAGTTAGATAAGAAACAGACCAGATGCCTTACCTAAGACCCGCAAGCAGCATCATACATACCGGGGAAAGCAGTCCATGCACGACGCTGCACGGGAACGGCACGGCCCGGGGAAGCCCTGTAAAGAAACATTAAAAAAAAGAGTTAGATAAGAAACAGACCAGATGCCTTACCTAAGACCCGCAAACAGCATCATACATACCGGGGAAAGCACTCCATGCACGATGCTGCACGGGAATGGCACGGCCAAGGGAAGCCCTGTAAAGAAACATTAAAAAAAAGAGTTAGATAAGAAACAGACCAGATGCCTTACCTAAGACCCGCAACAGCATCATACATACCGGGGGAAGCAGTCCACGCACGACGCTGCACGGGAACGGCACGGCCAGTGGAAGCCCTGTAAAGAAACATTTAAAAAAAGAGTTAGATAGGAAACAGACCAGATGCCTTACCTAAGACCCGCAAACAGCATCATACATACCGGGGAAAGCAGTCCATGCACGACGCTGCACGGGAACGGCACGGCCCGGGGAAGCCCTGTAAATAAACATTAAAAAAAAGAGTTAGATAAGAAACAGACCAGATGCCTTACCTAAGACCCGCAAACAGCATCATACATACCGGGGAAAGCAGTTCATGCACGACGCTGCACGGGAACGGCACAGCCCAGGGATTCCCTGTAAAGAAACATAAAAAAAAATAGTTAGATAAGAAACAGACCAGATGCCTTACCTAAGACCCGCAAACAGCATCATACATACCAGGGAAGCGCTCCATGCACGACGCTGCACGGGAACGGCACAGCCAGAGGAAGCCCTGTAAAGAAACAAAAAAAAAAGAGTTAGATAAGAAACAGACCAGATGCCTTACCTAAGACCCGCAAACAGCATCATACATACCGGGGAAAGCGCTCCATGCACGACGCTGCACGGGAACGGCACGGCCCGGGGAAGCCTGTAAAGAAGCAGAAAAAAAAAGAGTTAGATAAGAAACAGACCAGATGCCTTACCTAAGACCCGCAAACAGCATCATACATACCGGGGAAAGCACTCCATGCACGACGCTGCACGGGAACGGCACAGCCAGGAGAAGCCCTGTAAAGAAACAAAAAAAAAAGAGTTAGATAAGAAACAGACCAGATGCCTTACCTAAGACCCGCAAACAGCAGCATACATACCGGGGAAAGCAGTCCATGCACGACGCTGCACGGGAATGGCACGGCCAGGGGAAGCCCTGTAAAGAAAGATTTTAAAAAAGTTAGATAAGAAACAGACCAGATGCCTTACCTAAGACCCGCAACAGCATCATACATACCGGGGGAAGCAGTCCATGCACGACGCTGCACGGGAACAGCACGGCCCGGGGAAGCCCTGTAAAGAAACATAAAAAAAAGAGTTAGATAAGAAACAGACCAGATGCCTTCCCTAAGACCCGCAAACAGCATCATACATACCAGAGAAAGCAGTCCATGCACGACTATGCACGGGAACGGCACGGCCCGGGGAAGCCCTGTAAAGAAACATTAAAAAAAAGAGTTAGATAAGATACAGACCAGATGCCTTACCTAAGACCCGCAAACAGCATCATACATACCGGGGAAAACGCTCCATGCATGACGCTGCACGGGAACGGCACGGCCCGGGGAAGCCCTGTAAAGAATCAGAAACAAAAAGAGTTAGATAAGAAACAGACCAGATGCCTTACCTAAAACCCGCAAACAGCATCATACATACCGGGGAAAGCGCTCCATGCACGACGCTGCACGGGAACGGCACGGCCTGGGGAAGCCCTGTAAAGAAACATAAAAATAAAGAGTTAGATAAGAAACAGATCAGATGCCTTACCTAAGACCCTCAAACAGCATCATACATACCGGGGAAAGCGCTCCATGCACGACGCTGCACGGGAACGGCACGGCCCGAGGAAGCCCTGTAAAGAAACACAAAAAAAAAGAGTTAGATAAGAAACAGACCAGATGCCTTACCTAAGACCCGCAAACAGCATCATACATACCGGGGAAAGCACTCCATGCACGACGCTGCACAGGAACGGCACGGCCAGGGGAAGCCCTGTAAAGAAACATTTATAAAAAGAGTTAGATAAGAAACAGACCAGATGCCTTACCCAAGACCCACAAACAGCATCATACATACCGGGGAAAGCGCTCCATGCAAGACGCTGCACGGGAACGGCACGGCCCGGGGAAGCCCTGTAAAGAAACATTAAAAAAAAGAGTTAGATAAGAAACAGACCAGATGCCTTACCTAAGACCCGCAAACAGCATCATACATACCGGGGAAAGCAGTCCATGCACGACTCTGCACGGAAACGGCACGGCCCAGGGAAGCCCTGTAAAGAAACATTAAAAAAAAGAGTTAGATAAGATACAGACCAGATGCCTTACCTAAGACCCGCAAACAGCATCATACATACCGGGGAAAGCGCTCCATGCACGACGCTGCACGGGAACGGCACGGCCCGGGGAAGCCCTGTAAAGAAACATAAAAATAAAGAGTTAGATAAGAAACAGATCAGATGCCTTACCTAAGACCCGCAAACAGCATCATACATACCGGGGAAAGCGCTCCATGCACGACGCTGCACGGGAACGGCACGGCGCGGGGAAGCCCTGTAAAGAAACACAAAAAAAAAGAGTTAGATAAGAAACAGACCAGAGGCCTTACCTAAGACCCGCAAACAGCATCATACATACCGGGGAAAGCACTCCATGCACGATGCTGCACAGGAACGGCACGGCCAGGGGAAGCCCTGTAAAGAAACATTAAAAAAAAGAGTTAGATAAGAAACAGACCAGATGCCTTACCTAAGACCCGCAAACAGCATCATACATACCAGGGAAGCGCTCCATGCACGACGCTGCACGGGAACGGCACAGCCAGGGGAAGCCCTGTAAAGAAACAAAAAAAAAAGAGTTAGATAAGAAACAGACCAGATGCCTTACCCAAGACCCGCAAACAGCATCATACATACCGGGGAAAGCGCTCCATGCACGACGCTGCACGGGAACGGCACGGCCCGGGGAAGCCCTGTAAAGAAACATTAAAAAAAAGAGTTAGATAAGAAACAGACCAGATGCCTTACCTAAGACCCGCAAACAGCATCATACATACCGGGGAAAGCAGTCCATGCACGACGCTGCACGGGAACGGCACGGCCCGGGGAAGCCCTGTAAAGAAACATTAAAAAAAAGAGTTAGATAAGAAACAGACCAGATGCCTTACCTAAGACCCGCAAACAGCATCATACATACCGAGGAAAGCACTCCATGCACGATGCTGCACGGGAATGGCACGGCCAAGGGAAGCCCTGTAAAGAAACATTAAAAAAAGAGTTAGATAAGAAACAGACCAGATGCCTTACCTAAGACCCGCAACAGCATCATACATACCGGGGGAAGCAGTCCACGCACGACGCTGCACGGGAACGGCACGGCCAGTGGAAGCCCTGTAAAGAAACATTTAAAAAAAGAGTTAGATAGGAAACAGACCAGATGCCTTACCTAAGACCCGCAAACAGCATCATACATACCGGGGAAAGCAGTCCATGCACGACGCTGCACGGGAACGGCACGGCCCGGGGAAGCCCTGTAAATAAACATTAAAAAAAAGAGTTAGATAAGAAACAGACCAGATGCCTTACCTAAGACCCGCAAACAGCATCATACATACCGGGGAAAGCAGTTCATGCACGACGCTGCACGGGAACGGCACAGCCCAGGGATTCCCTGTAAAGAAACATTAAAAAAAATAGTTAGATAAGAAACAGACCAGATGCCTTACCTAAGACCCGCAAACAGCATCATACATACCAGGGAAGCGCTCCATGCACGACGCTGCACGGGAACGGCACAGCCAGAGGAAGCCCTGTAAAGAAACAAAAAAAAAAGAGTTAGATAAGAAACAGACCAGATGCCTTACCTAAGACCCGCAAACAGCATCATACATACCGGGGAAAGCGCTCCATGCACGACGCTGCACGGGAACGGCACGGCCCGGGGAAGCCTGTAAAGAAGCAGAAAAAAAAAGAGTTAGATAAGAAACAGACCAGATGCCTTACCTAAGACCCGCAAACAGCATCATACATACCGGGGAAAGCACTCCATGCACGACGCTGCACGGGAACGGCCCGGCCCGTGGAAGCCCTGTAAAGAAACATTAAAAAAAAGAGTTAGATAAGAAACAGACCAGATGCCTTACCTAAGACCCGCAAACAGCATCATACATACCGGGGAAAGCAGTCCATGCACGACGCTGCACGGGAACGGCACGGCCTGGGGAAGCCCTGTAAAGAAACATTAAAAAAAAGAGTTAGATAAGAAACAGACCAGATGCCTTACCTAAGACCCGCAAACAGCATCATACATACCGGGGAAAGCAGTCCATGCACGACGCTGCACGGGAACGGCACAGCCCGGAGATTCCCTGTAAAGAAACATAAAAAAAAAGAGTTAGATAAGAAACAGACCAGATGCCTTACCTAAGACCCGCAAACAGCATCATACATACCGGGGAAAGCGCTCCATGCACGACGCTGCACGGGAACAGCATGGCCCGGGGAAGCCCTGTAAAGAAACACCAAAAAAATAGTTAGATAAGAAACAGACCAGATGCCTTACCTAAGACCCGCACACAGCATCATACATACCGGGGAAAGCACTCCATGCACGACGCTGCACAGGAACGGCACGGCCAGGGGAAGCCCTGTAAAGAAACATAAAAAAAAGAGTTAGATAAGAAACAGACCAGATGCCTTACCTAAGACCCGCAAACAGCATCATACATACCGGGGAAAGCGCTCCATGCACGACGCTGCACGGGAACGGCACGGCCTGGGGAAGCCCTGTAAAGAAACATAAAAATAAAGAGTTAGATAAGAAACAGATCAGATGCCTTACCTAAGACCCTCAAACAGCATCATACATACCGGGGAAAGCGCTCCATGCACGACGCTGCACGGGAACGGCACGGCCCGAGGAAGCCCTGTAAAGAAACACAAAAAAAAAGAGTTAGATAAGAAACAGACCAGATGCCTTACCTAAGACCCGCAAACAGCATCATACATACCGGGGAAAGCACTCCATGCACGACGCTGCACAGGAACGGCACGGCCAGGGGAAGCCCTGTAAAGAAACATTTAAAAAAAGAGTTAGATAAGAAACAGACCAGATGCCTTACCCAAGACCCACAAACAGCATCATACATACCGGGGAAAGCGCTCCATGCAAGACGCTGCACGGGAACGGCACGGCCCGGGGAAGCCCTGTAAAGAAACATTAAAAAAAAGAGTTAGATAAGAAACAGACCAGATGCCTTACCTAAGACCCGCAAACAGCATCATACATACCGGGGAAAGCAGTCCATGCACGACTCTGCACGGAAACGGCACGGCCCAGGGAAGCCCTGTAAAGAAACATTAAAAAAAAGAGTTAGATAAGATACAGACCAGATGCCTTACCTAAGACCCGCAAACAGCATCATACATACCGGGGAAAGCGCTCCATGCACGACGCTGCACGGGAACGGCACGGCCCGGGGAAGCCCTGTAAAGAAACATAAAAATAAAGAGTTAGATAAGAAACAGATCACATGCCTTACCTAAGACCCGCAAACAGCATCATACATACCGGGGAAAGCGCTCCATGCACGACGCTGCACGGGAACGGCACGGCGCGGGGAAGCCCTGTAAAGAAACACAAAAAAAAAGAGTTAGATAAGAAACAGACCAGAGGCCTTACCTAAGACCCGCAAACAGCATCATACATACCGGGGAAAGCACTCCATGCACGATGCTGCACAGGAACGGCACGGCCAGGGGAAGCCCTGTAAAGAAACATTAAAAAAAAGAGTTAGATAAGAAACAGACCAGATGCCTTACCTAAGACCCGCAAACAGCATCATACATACCAGGGAAGCGCTCCATGCACGACGCTGCACGGGAACGGCACAGCCAGGGGAAGCCCTGTAAAGAAACAAAAAAAAAAGAGTTAGATAAGAAACAGACCAGATGCCTTACCTAAGACCCGCAAACAGCATCATACATACCGGGGAAAGCGCTCCATGCACGACGCTGCACGGGAACGGCACGGCCCGGGGAAGCCCTGTAAAGAAACATTAAAAAAAAGAGTTAGATAAGAAACAGACCAGATGCCTTACCTAAGACCCGCAAACAGCATCATACATACCGGGGAAAGCAGTCCATGCACGACGCTGCACGGGAACGGCACGGCCCGGGGAAGCCCTGTAAAGAAACATTAAAAAAAAGAGTTAGATAAGAAACAGACCAGATGCCTTACCTAAGACCCGCAAACAGCATCATACATACCGGGGAAAGCACTCCATGCACGATGCTGCACGGGAATGGCACGGCCAAGGGAAGCCCTGTAAAGAAACATTAAAAAAAAGAGTTAGATAAGAAACAGACCAGATGCCTTACCTAAGACCCGCAAACAGCATCATACATACCGGGGAACGGCACAGCCCAGGGATTCCCTGTAAAGAAACATAAAAAAAAATAGTTAGATAAGAAACAGACCAGATGCCTTACCTAAGACCCGCAAACAGCATCATACATACCAGGGAAGCACTCCATGCACGACGCTGCACGGGAACGGCACAGCCAGAGGAAGCCCTGTAAAGAAACAAAAAAAAAAGAGTTAGATAAGAAACAGACCAGATGCCTTACCTAAGACCCGCAAACAGCATCATACATACCGGGGAAGGCGCTCCATGCACGACGCTGCACGGGAACGGCACGGCCCGGGGAAGCCTGTAAAGAAGCAGAAAAAAAAAGAGTTAGATAAGAAACAGACCAGATGCCTTACCTAAGACCCGCAAACAGCATCATACATACCGGGGAAAGCACTCCATGCACGACGCTGCACGGGAACGGCACAGCCAGGAGAAGCCCTGTAAAGAAACAAAAAAAAAAGAGTTAGATAAGAAACAGACCAGATGCCTTACCTAAGACCCGCAAACAGCAGCATACATACCGGGGAAAGCAGTCCATGCACGACGCTGCACGGGAATGGCACGGCCAGGGGAAGCCCTGTAAAGAAAGATTTTAAAAAAGTTAGATAAGAAACAGACCAGATGCCTTACCTAAGACCCGCAACAGCATCATACATACCGGGGGAAGCAGTCCATGCACGACGCTGCACGGGAACAGCACGGCCCGGGGAAGCCCTGTAAAGAAACATAAAAAAAAGAGTTAGATAAGAAACAGACCAGATGCCTTCCCTAAGACCCGCAAACAGCATCATACATACCAGGGAAAGCAGTCCATGCACGACTATGCACGGGAACGGCACGGCCCGGGGAAGCCCTGTAAAGAAACATTAAAAAAAAGAGTTAGATAAGATACAGACCAGATGCCTTACCTAAGACCCGCAAACAGCATCATACATACCGGGGAAAACGCTCCATGCATGACGCTGCACGGGAACGGCACGGCCCGGGGAAGCCCTGTAAAGAATCAGAAACAAAAAGAGTTAGATAAGAAACAGACCAGATGCCTTACCTAAAACCCGCAAACAGCATCATACATACCGGGGAAAGCGCTCCATGCACGACGCTGC
Source organism: Triturus cristatus (assembly GCF_964204655.1). Lineage (NCBI taxonomy): Eukaryota > Metazoa > Chordata > Amphibia > Caudata > Salamandridae > Triturus > Triturus cristatus. Next base: position 1,095,871,459 of record NC_140579.1, read on the forward strand.
ACGGGAACGGCACGGCCTGGGGAAGCCCTGTAAAGAAACATAAAAATAAAGAGTTAGATAAGAAACAGATCAGATGCCTTACCTAAGACCCTCAAACAGCATCATACATACCGGGGAAAGCGCTCCATGCACGACGCTGCACAGGAACGGCACGGCCCGAGGAAGCCCTGTAAAGAAACACAAAAAAAAAGAGTTAGATAAGAAACAGACCAGATGCCTTACCTAAGACCCGCAAACAGCATCATACATACCGGGGAAAGCACTCCATGCACGACGCTGCACAGGAACGGCACGGCCAGGGGAAGCCCTGTAAAGAAACATTTATAAAAAGAGTTAGATAAGAAACAGACCAGATGCCTTACCCAAGACCCACAAACAGCATCATACATACCGGGGAAAGTGCTCCATGCAAGACGCTGCACGGGAACGGCACGGCCCGGGGAAGCCCTGTAAAGAAACATTAAAAAAAAGAGTTAGATAAGAAACAGACCAGATGCCTTACCTAAGACCCGCAAACAGCATCATACATACCGGGGAAAGCAGTCCATGCACGACTCTGCACGGAAACGGCACGGCCCAGGGAAGCCCTGTAAAGAAACATTAAAAAAAAGAGTTAGATAAGATACAGACCAGATGCCTTACCTAAGACCCGCAAACAGCATCATACATACCGGGGAAAGCGCTCCATGCACGACGCTGCACGGGAACGGCACGGCCCGGGGAAGCCCTGTAAAGAAACATAAAAATAAAGAGTTAGATAAGAAACAGATCAGATGCCTTACCTAAGACCCGCAAACAGCATCATACATACCGGGGAAAGCGCTCCATGCACGACGCTGCACGGGAACGGCACGGCGCGGGGAAGCCCTGTAAAGAAACACAAAAAAAAAGAGTTAGATAAGAAACAGACCAGAGGCCTTACCTAAGACCCGCAAACAGCATCATACATACCGGGGAAAGCACTCCATGCACAATGCTGCACAGGAACGGCACGGCCAGGGGAAGCCCTGTAAAGAAACATTAAAAAAAAGAGTTAGATAAGAAACAGACCAGATGCCTTACCTAAGACCCGCAAACAGCATCATTCATACCAGGGAAGCGCTCCATGCACGACGCTGCACGGGAACGGCACAGCCAGGGGAAGCCCTGTAAAGAAACAAAAAAAAAAGAGTTAGATAAGAAACAGACCAGATGCCTTACCTAAGACCCGCAAACAGCATCATACATACCGGGGAAAGCGCTCCATGCACGACGCTGCACGGGAACGGCACGGCCCGGGGAAGCCCTGTAAAGAAACATTTAAAAAAAGAGTTAGATAAGAAACAGACCAGATGCCTTACCTAAGACCCGCAAACAGCATCATACATACCGGGGAAAGCAGTCCATGCACGACGCTGCACGGGAACGGCACGGCCCGGGGAAGCCCTGTAAAGAAACATTAAAAAAAAGAGTTAGATAAGAAACAGACCAGATGCCTTACCTAAGACCCGCAAACAGCATCATACATACCAGGGAAGCGCTCCATGCACGACGCTGCACGGGAACGGCACAGCCAGAGGAAGCCCTGTAAAGAAACAAAAAAAAAAGAGTTAGATAAGAAACAGACCAGATGCCTTACCTAAGACCCGCAAACAGCATCATACATACCGGGGAAAGCGCTCCATGCACGACGCTGCACGGGAACGGCACGGCCCGGGGAAGCCTGTAAAGAAGCAGAAAAAAAAGAGTTAGATAAGAAACAGACCAGATGCCTTACCTAAGACCCGCAAACAGCATCATACATACCGGGGAAAGCACTCCATGCACGACGCTGCACGGGAACGGCCCGGCCCGTGGAAGCCCTGTAAAGAAACATTAAAAAAAAGAGTTAGATAAGAAACAGACCAGATGCCTTACCTAAGACCCGCAAACAGCATCATACATACCGGGGAAAGCAGTCCATGCACGACGCTGCACGGGAACGGCACGGCCTGGGGAAGCCCTGTAAAGAAACATTAAAAAAAAGAGTTAGATAAGAAACAGACCAGATGCCTTACCTAAGACCCGCAAACAGCATCATACATACCGGGGAAAGCAGTCCATGCACGACGCTGCACGGGAACGGCACAGCCCGGAGATTCCCTGTAAAGAAACATAAAAAAAAAGAGTTAGATAAGAAACAGACCAGATGCCTTACCTAAGACCCGCAAACAGCATCATACATACCGGGGAAAGCGCTCCATGCACGACGCTGCACGGGAACAGCATGGCCCGGGGAAGCCCTGTAAAGAAACACCAAAAAAATAGTTAGATAAGAAACAGACCAGATGCCTTACCTAAGACCCGCACACAGCATCATACATACCGGGGAAAGCACTCCATGCACGACGCTGCACAGGAACGGCACGGCCAGGGGAAGCCCTGTAAAGAAACATAAAAAAAAGAGTTAGATAAGAAACAGACCAGATGCCTTACCTAAGACCCGCAAACAGCATCATACATACCAGGGAAGCGCTCCATGCACGACGCTGCACGGGAACAGCACGGCCCGGGGAAGCCCTGTAAACAAACATTAAAAAAAAGAGTTAGATAAGAAACAGACCAGATGCCTTACCTAAGACCCGCAAACAGCAGCATACATACCGGGGAAAGCAGTCCATGCACGACGCTGCACGGGAATGGCACGGCCAGGGGAAGCCCTGTAAAGAAAGATTTTAAAAAAGTTAGATAAGAAACAGACCAGATGCCTTACCTAAGACCCGCAACAGCATCATACATACCGGGGGAAGCAGTCCATGCACGACGCTGCACGGGAACAGCAAGGCCCGGGGAAACCCTGTAAAGAAACATTTAAAAAAAGAGTTAGATAAGAAACAGACCAGATGCCTTACCTAAGACCCGCAAACAGCATCATACATACCGGGGAAAGCGCTCCATGCACGACGCTGCATGGGAACGGCACGGCCCGGGGAAGCCCTGTAAAGAAACATAAAAAAAAGAGTTAGATAAGAAACAGACCAGATGCCTTCCCTAAGACCCGCAAACAGCATCATACATACCAGGGAAAGCAGTCCATGCACGACTATGCACGGGAACGGCACGGCCCGGGGAAGCCCTGTAAAGAAACATTAAAAAAAAGAGTTAGATAAGATACAGACCAGATGCCTTACCTAAGACCCGCAAACAGCATCATACATACCGGGGAAAACGCTCCAAGCATGACGCTGCACGGTAACGGCACGGCCCGGGGAAGCCCTGTAAAGAAACAGAAACAAAAAGAGTTAGATAAGAAACAGACCAGATGCCTTACCTAAAACCCGCAAACAGCATCATACATACCGGGGAAAGCGCTCCATGCACGACGCTGCACGGGAACGGCACGGCCTGGGGAAGCCCTGTAAAGACACATAAAAATAAAGAGTTAGATAAGAAACAGATCAGATGCCTTACCTAAGACCCTCAAACAGCATCATACATACCGGGGAAAGCGCTCCATGCACGACGCTGCACGGGAACGGCACGGCCCGGGGAAGCCCTGTAAAGAAACACAAAAAAAAAGAGTTAGATAAGAAACAGACCAGATGCCTTACCTAAGACCCGCAAACAGCATCATACATACCGGGGAAAGCACTCCATGCACGACGCTGCACAGGAACGGCACGGCCAGGGGAAGCCCTGTAAAGAAACATTTAAAAAAAGAGTTAGATAAGAAACAGACCAGATGCCTTACCTAAGACCCGCAAACAGCATCATACATACCGGGGAAAGCGCTCCATGCACGACGCTGCACGGGAACGGCACGGCCCGGGGAAGCCCTGTAAAGAAACATAAACAAAAAGAGTTAGATAAGAAACAGACCAGATGCCTTACCTAAAACCCGCAAACAGCATCATACATACCGGGGAAAGCGCTCCATGCACGACGCTGCACGGGAACGGCACGGCCCGGGGAAGCCCTGTAAAGAAACATAAAAATAAACAGTTAGATACGAAACAGATCAGATGCCTTACCTAAGACCCGCAAACAGCATCATATATACCGGGGAAAGCGCTCCATGCACGACGCTGCACGGGAACGGCATGGCCCGGGGAAGCCCTGTAAAGAAACACAAAAAAAGAGTTAGATAAGAAACAGACCAGATGCCTTACCTAAGACCCGCAAACAGCATCATACATACCGGGGAAAGCACTCCATGCACGACGCTGCACAGGAACGGCACGGCCAGGGGAAGCCCTGTAAAGAAACAGAAAAAAAAAAGAGTTAGATAAGAAACAGACCAGATGCCTTACCTAAGACCCGCAAACAGCATCATACATACCAGGGAAGCGCTCCATGCACGACGCTGCACGGGAACGGCACGGCCCGGGGAAGCCCTGTAAAGAAACATTAAAAAAAAGAGTTAGATAAGAAACAGACCAGATGCCTTACCTAAGACCCGCAAACAGAATCATACATACCGGGGAAAGCACTCCATGCACGACGCTGCACGGGAATGGCACGGCCAGGGGAAGCCCTGTAAAGAAACATTAAAAAAAAGAGTTAGATAAGAAACAGACCAGATGCCTTACCTAAGACCCGCAACAGCATCATACATACCGGGGAAAGCAGTCCATGCACGACGCTGCACGGGAACGGCACGGCCTGGGGAAGCCCTGTAAAGAAACATAAAAAAAAGAGTTAGATAAGAAACAGACCAGATGCCTTACCTAAGACCCGCAAACAGCATCATACATACCGGGGAAAGCAGTCCATGCACGACTCTGCACGGGAACGGCACGGCCCGGGGAAGCCCTGTAAAGAAACATAAAAAAAAAGAGTTAGATAAGATACAGACCAGATGCCTTACCTAAAACCCGCAAACAGCATCATACATACCGGGGAAAGCGCTCCATGCACGACGCTGCACGGGAACGGCATGGCCCGGGGAAGCCCTGTAAAGAAACAGAAACAAAAAGAGTTAGATAAGAAACAGACCAGATGCCTTACCTAAAACCCGCAAACAGCATCATACATACCGGGGAAAGCGCTCCATGCATGACGCTGCACGGGAACGGCACGGCCTGGGGAAGCCCTGTAAAGAAACATAAAAATAAAGAGGTAGATAAGAAACAGATCAGATGCCTTACCTAAGACCCGCAAACAGCATCATACATACCGGGGAAAGCGCTCCATGCATGACGCTGCACGGGAACGGCACGGCCCGGGGAAGCCCTGTAAAGAAACACAAAAAAAAAGAGTTAGATAAGAAACAGACCAGATGCCTTACCTAAGACCCACAAACAGCATCATACATACCGGGGAAAGCGCTCCATGCAAGACGCTGCACGGGAACGGCACGGCCCGGGGAAGCCCTGTAAAGAAACATTAAAAAAAAGAGTTAGATAAGAAACAGACCAGATGCCTTACCTAAGACCCGCAAACAGTATCATACATACCGGGGAAAGCAGTCCATGCACGACGCTGCACGGGAACAGCACGGCCCGGGGAAGCCCTGTAAACAAACATTAAAAAAAAGAGTTAGATAAGAAACAGACCAGATGCCTTACCTAAGACCCGCAAACAGCAGCATACATACCGGGGAAAGCAGTCCATGCACGACGCTGCACGGGAATGGCACGGCCAGGGGAAGCCCTGTAAAGAAAGATTTTAAAAAAGTTAGATAAGAAACAGACCAGATGCCTTACCTAAGACCCGCAACAGCATCATACATACCGGGGGAAGCAGTCCATGCACGACGCTGCACGGGAACAGCAAGGCCCGGGGAAACCCTGTAAAGAAACATTTAAAAAAAGAGTTAGATAAGAAACAGACCAGATGCCTTACCTAAGACCCGCAAACAGCATCATACATACCGGGGAAAGCGCTCCATGCACGACGCTGCATGGGAACGGCACGGCCCGGGGAAGCCCTGTAAAGAAACATAAAAAAAAGAGTTAGATAAGAAACAGACCAGATGCCTTCCCTAAGACCCGCAAACAGCATCATACATACCAGGGAAAGCAGTCCATGCACGACTATGCACGGGAACGGCACGGCCCGGGGAAGCCCTGTAAAGAAACATTAAAAAAAAGAGTTAGATAAGATACAGACCAGATGCCTTACCTAAGACCCGCAAACAGCATCATACATACCGGGGAAAACGCTCCAAGCATGACGCTGCACGGTAACGGCACGGCCCGGGGAAGCCCTGTAAAGAAACAGAAACAAAAAGAGTTAGATAAGAAACAGACCAGATGCCTTACCTAAAACCCGCAAACAGCATCATACATACCGGGGAAAGCGCTCCATGCACGACGCTGCACGGGAACGGCACGGCCTGGGGAAGCCCTGTAAAGACACATAAAAATAAAGAGTTAGATAAGAAACAGATCAGATGCCTTACCTAAGACCCTCAAACAGCATCATACATACCGGGGAAAGCGCTCCATGCACGACGCTGCACGGGAACGGCACGGCCCGGGGAAGCCCTGTAAAGAAACACAAAAAAAAAGAGTTAGATAAGAAACAGACCAGATGCCTTACCTAAGACCCGCAAACAGCATCATACATACCGGGGAAAGCACTCCATGCACGACGCTGCACAGGAACGGCACGGCCAGGGGAAGCCCTGTAAAGAAACATTTAAAAAAAGAGTTAGATAAGAAACAGACCAGATGCCTTACCTAAGACCCGCAAACAGCATCATACATACCGGGGAAAGCGCTCCATGCACGACGCTGCACGGGAACGGCACGGCCCGGGGAAGCCCTGTAAAGAAACATAAACAAAAAGAGTTAGATAAGAAACAGACCAGATGCCTTACCTAAAACCCGCAAACAGCATCATACATACCGGGGAAAGCGCTCCATGCACGACGCTGCACGGGAACGGCACGGCCCGGGGAAGCCCTGTAAAGAAACATAAAAATAAACAGTTAGATACGAAACAGATCAGATGCCTTACCTAAGACCCGCAAACAGCATCATATATACCGGGGAAAGCGCTCCATGCACGACGCTGCACGGGAACGGCATGGCCCGGGGAAGCCCTGTAAAGAAACACAAAAAAAGAGTTAGATAAGAAACAGACCAGATGCCTTACCTAAGACCCGCAAACAGCATCATACATACCGGGGAAAGCACTCCATGCACGACGCTGCACAGGAACGGCACGGCCTGGGGAAGCCCTGTAAAGAAACAGAAAAAAAAAAGAGTTAGATAAGAAACAGACCAGATGCCTTACCTAAGACCCGCAAACAGCATCATACATACCAGGGAAGCGCTCCATGCACGACGCTGCACGGGAACGGCACGGCCCGGGGAAGCCCTGTAAAGAAACATAAAAAAAAAGAGTTAGATAAGATACAGACCAGATGCCTTACCTAAAACCCGCAAACAGCATCATACATACCGGGGAAAGCGCTCCATGCACGACGCTGCACGGGAACGGCATGGCCCGGGGAAGCCCTGTAAAGAAACAGAAACAAAAAGAGTTAGATAAGAAACAGACCAGATGCCTTACCTAAAACCCGCAAACAGCATCATACATACCGGGGAAAGCGCTCCATGCATGACGCTGCACGGGAACGGCACGGCCTGGGGAAGCCCTGTAAAGAAACATAAAAATAAAGAGGTAGATAAGAAACAGATCAGATGCCTTACCTAAGACCCGCAAACAGCATCATACATACCGGGGAAAGCGCTCCATGCATGACGCTGCACGGGAACGGCACGGCCCGGGGAAGCCCTGTAAAGAAACACAAAAAAAAAGAGTTAGATAAGAAACAGACCAGATGCCTTACCTAAGACCCACAAACAGCATCATACATACCGGGGAAAGCGCTCCATGCAAGACGCTGCACGGGAACGGCACGGCCCGGGGAAGCCCTGTAAAGAAACATTAAAAAAAAGAGTTAGATAAGAAACAGACCAGATGCCTTACCTAAGACCCGCAAACAGTATCATACATACCGGGGAAAGCAGTCCATGCACGACTCTGCACGGAAATGGCACGGCCCGGGGAAGCCCTGTAAAGAAACATTAAAAAAAAGAGTTAGATAAGATACAGACCAGATGCCTTACCTAAGACCCGCAAACAGCATCATACATACCGGGGAAAGCGCTCCATGCACGACGCTGCACGGGAACAGCACGGCCCGGGGAAGCCCTGTAAAGAAACAGAAACAAAAAAGTTAGATAAGAAACAGACCAGATGCCTTACCTAAAACCCGCAAACAGCATCATACATACCGGGGAAAGCGCTCCATGCACGACGCTGCACGGGAACGGCACGGCCCGGGGAAGCCCTGTAAAGAAACATAAAAATAAACACTTAGATACGAAACAGATCAGATGCCTTACCTTAGACCCGCAAACAGCATCATACATACCGGGGAAAGCGCTCCATGCACGACGCTGCACGGGAACGGCATGGCCCGGGGAAGCCCTGTAAAGAAACACAAAAAAAGAGTTAGATAAGAAACAGACCAGATGCCTTACCTAAGACCCGCAAACAGCATCATACATACCGGGGAAAGCACTCCATGCACGACGCTGCACAGGAACGGCACGGCCAGGGGAAGCCCTGAAAAGAAACAGAAAAAAAAAAGAGTTAGATAAGAAACAGACCAGATGCCTTACCTAAGACCCGCAAACAGCATCATACATACCGGGGAAAGCAGTCCATGCACGACGCTGCACGGGAACGGCACGGCCTGGGGAAGCCCTGTAAAGAAACATTAAAAAAAAGAGTTAGATAAGAAACAGACCAGATGCCTTACCTAAGACCCGCAAACAGCATCATACATACCGGGGAAAGCAGTCCATGCACGACGCTGCACGGGAACGGCACAGCCCGGAGATTCCCTGTAAAGAAACATAAAAAAAAAGAGTTAGATAAGAAACAGACCAGATGCCTTACCTAAGACCCGCAAACAGCATCATACATACCGGGGAAAGCGCTCCATGCACGACGCTGCACGGGAACAGCATGGCCCGGGGAAGCCCTGTAAAGAAACACCAAAAAAATAGTTAGATAAGAAACAGACCAGATGCCTTACCTAAGACCCGCACACAGCATCATACATACCGGGGAAAGCACTCCATGCACGACGCTGCACAGGAACGGCACGGCCAGGGGAAGCCCTGTAAAGAAACATAAAAAAAAGAGTTAGATAAGAAACAGACCAGATGCCTTACCTAAGACCCGCAAACAGCATCATACATACCAGGGAAGCGCTCCATGCACGACGCTGCACGGGAACAGCACGGCCCGGGGAAGCCCTGTAAACAAACATTAAAAAAAAGAGTTAGATAAGAAACAGACCAGATGCCTTACCTAAGACCCGCAAACAGCAGCATACATACCGGGGAAAGCAGTCCATGCACGACGCTGCACGGGAATGGCACGGCCAGGGGAAGCCCTGTAAAGAAAGATTTTAAAAAAGTTAGATAAGAAACAGACCAGATGCCTTACCTAAGACCCGCAACAGCATCATACATACCGGGGGAAGCAGTCCATGCACGACGCTGCACGGGAACAGCAAGGCCCGGGGAAACCCTGTAAAGAAACATTTAAAAAAAGAGTTAGATAAGAAACAGACCAGATGCCTTACCTAAGACCCGCAAACAGCATCATACATACCGGGGAAAGCGCTCCATGCACGACGCTGCATGGGAACGGCACGGCCCGGGGAAGCCCTGTAAAGAAACATAAAAAAAAGAGTTAGATAAGAAACAGACCAGATGCCTTCCCTAAGACCCGCAAACAGCATCATACATACCAGGGAAAGCAGTCCATGCACGACTATGCACGGGAACGGCACGGCCCGGGGAAGCCCTGTAAAGAAACATTAAAAAAAAGAGTTAGATAAGATACAGACCAGATGCCTTACCTAAGACCCGCAAACAGCATCATACATACCGGGGAAAACGCTCCAAGCATGACGCTGCACGGGAACGGCACGGCCCGGGGAAGCCCTGTAAAGAAACAGAAACAAAAAGAGCTAGATAAGAAACAGACCAGATGCCTTACCTAAAACCCGCAAACAGCATCATACATACCGGGGAAAGCGCTCCATGCACGACGCTGCACGGGAACGGCACGGCCTGGGGAAGCCCTGTAAAGAAACATAAAAATAAAGAGTTAGATAAGAAACAGATCAGATGCCTTACCTAAGACCCTCAAACAGCATCATACATACCGGGGAAAGCGCTCCATGCACGACGCTGCACGGGAACGGCACGGCCCGGGGAAGCCCTGTAAAGAAACACAAAAAAAAAGAGTTAGATAAGAAACAGACCAGATGCCTTACCTAAGACCCGCAAACAGCATCATACATACCGGGGAAAGCACTCCATGCACGACGCTGCACAGGAACGGCACGGCCAGGGGAAGCCCTGTAAAGAAACATTTAAAAAAAGAGTTAGATAAGAAACAGACCAGATGCCTTACCTAAGACCCGCAAACAGCATCATACATACCGGGGAAAGCGCTCCATGCACGACGCTGCACGGGAACGGCACGGCCCGGGGAAGCCCTGTAAAGAAACATAAACAAAAAGAGTTAGATAAGAAACAGACCAGATGCCTTACCTAAAACCCGCAAACAGCATCATACATACCGGGGAAAGCGCTCCATGCACGACGCTGCACGGGAACGGCACGGCCCGGGGAAGCCCTGTAAAGAAACATAAAAATAAACAGTTAGATACGAAACAGATCAGATGCCTTACCTAAGACCCGCAAACAGCATCATATATACCGGGGAAAGCGCTCCATGCACGACGCTGCACGGGAACGGCATGGCCCGGGGAAGCCCTGTAAAGAAACACAAAAAAAGAGTTAGATAAGAAACAGACCAGATGCCTTACCTAAGACCCGCAAACAGCATCATACATACCGGGGAAAGCACTCCATGCACGACGCTGCACAGGAACGGCACGGCCAGGGGAAGCCCTGTAAAGAAACAGAAAAAAAAAAGAGTTAGATAAGAAACAGACCAGATGCCTTACCTAAGACCCGCAAACAGCATCATACATACCAGGGAAGCGCTCCATGCACGACGCTGCACGGGAACGGCACGGCCCGGGGAAGCCCTGTAAAGAAACATTAAAAAAAAGAGTTAGATAAGAAACAGACCAGATGCCTTACCTAAGACCCGCAAACAGAATCATACATACCGGGGAAAGCACTCCATGCACGACGCTGCACGGGAATGGCACGGCCAGGGGAAGCCCTGTAAAGAAACATTAAAAAAAAGAGTTAGATAAGAAACAGACCAGATGCCTTACCTAAGACCCGCAACAGCATCATACATACCGGGGAAAGCAGTCCATGCACGACGCTGCACGGGAACAGCACGGCCCGGGGAAACCCTGTAAAGAAACATTTAAAAAAAGAGTTAGATAAGAAACAGACCAGATGCCTTACCTAAGACCCACAAACAGCATCATACATACCGGGGAAAGCGCTCCATGCACGACGCTGCACGGGAACGGCACGGCCTGGGGAAGCCCTGTAAAGAAACATAAAAAAAAGAGTTAGATAAGAAACAGACCAGATGCCTTACCTAAGACCCGCAAACAGCATCATACATACCGGGGAAAGCGCTCCATGCACGACGCTGCACGGGAACGGCATGGCCCGGGGAAGCCCTGTAAAGAAACACAAAAAAAGAGTTAGATAAGAAACAGACCAGATGCCTTACCTAAGACCCGCAAACAGCATCATACATACCGGGGAAAGCACTCCATGCACGACGCTGCACAGGAACGGCACGGCCAGGGGAAGCCCTGAAAAGAAACAGAAAAAAAAAAGAGTTAGATAAGAAACAGACCAGATGCCTTACCCAAGACCCGCAAACAGCATCATACATACCAGGGAAGCGCTCCATGCACGACGCTGCACGGGAAAGGCACGGCCCGGGGAAGCCCTGTAAAGAAACATTAAAAAAAAGAGTTAGATAAGAAACAGACCAGATGCCTTACCTAAGACCCGCAAACAGCATCATACATACCGGGGAAAGCACTCCATGCACGACGCTGCACGGGAATGGCACGGCCAGGGGAAGCCCTGTAAAGAAACATTAAAAAAAAGAGTTAGATAAGAAACAGACCAGATGCCTTACCTAAGACCTGCAACAGCATCATACATACCGGGGGAAGCAGTCCATGCACGACGCTGCACGGGAACAGCACGGCCCGGGGAAACCCTGTAAAGAAACATTTAAAAAAAGAGTTAGATAAGAAACAGACCAGATGCCTTACCTAAGACCCGCAAACAGCAGCATACATACCGGGGAAAGCAGTCCATGCACGACGCTGCACGGGAATGGCATGGCCAGGGGAAGCCCTGTAAAGAAAGATTTTAAAAAAGTTAGATAAGAAACAGACCAGATGCCTTACCTAAGACCCGCAACAGCATCATACATACCGGGGGAAGCAGTCCATGCACGACGCTGCACGGGAACAGCACGGCCCGGGGAAACCCTGTAAAGAAACATTTAAAAAAAGAGTTAGATAAGAAACAGACCAGATGCCTTACCTAAGACCCGCAAACAGCATCATACATACCGGGGAAAGCGCTCCATATACGACGCTGCATGGGAACGGCACGGCCCGGGGAAGCCCTGTAAAGAAACATAAAAAAAAGAGTTAGATAAGAAACAGACCAGATGCCTTCCCTAAGACCCGCAAACAGCATCATACATACCAGGGAAAGCAGTCCATGCACGACTATGCACGGGAACGGCACGGCCCGGGGAAGCCCTGTAAAGAAACATTAAAAAAAAGAGTTAGATAAGATACAGACCAGATGCCTTACCTAAGACCCGCAAACAGCATCATACATACCGGGGAAAAAGCTCCATGCATGACGCTGCACGGGAACGGCACGGCCCGGGGAAGCCCTGTAAAGAAACAGAAACAAAAAGAGTTAGATAAGAAACAGACCAGATGCCTTACCTAAAACCCGCAAACAGCATCATACATACCGGGGAAAGCGCTCCATGCACGACGCTGCACGGGAACGGCACGGCCTGGGGAAGCCCTGTAAAGAAACATAAAAATAAAGAGTTAGATAAGAAACAGATCAGATGCCTTACCTAAGACCCTCAAACAGCATCATACATACCGGGGAAAGCGCTCCATGCACGACGCTGCACGGGAACGGCACGGCCCGGGGAAGCCCTGTAAAGAAACACAAAAAAAAAGAGTTAGATAAGAAACAGACCAGATGCCTTACCTAAGACCCGCAAACAGCATCATACATACCGGGGAAAGCACTCCATGCACGACGCTGCACAGGAACGGCACGGCCAGGGGAAGCCCTGTAAAGAAACATTTAAAAAAAGAGTTAGATAAGAAACAGACCAGATGCCTTACCTAAGACCCGCAAACAGCATCATACATACCGGGGAAAGCGCTCCATGCACGACGCTGCACGGGAACGGCACGGCCCGGGGAAGCCCTGTAAAGAAACATAAACAAAAAGAGTTAGATAAGAAACAGACCAGATGCCTTACCTAAAACCCGCAAACAGCATCATACATACCGGGGAAAGCGCTCCATGCACGACGCTGCACGGGAACGGCACGGCCCGGGGAAGCCCTGTAAAGAAACATAAAAATAAACAGTTAGATACGAAACAGATCAGATGCCTTACCTAAGACCCGCAAACAGCATCATATATACCGGGGAAAGCGCTCCATGCACGACGCTGAACGGGAACGGCATGGCCCGGGGAAGCCCTGTAAAGAAACACAAAAAAAGAGTTAGATAAGAAACAGACCAGATGCCTTACCTAAGACCCGCAAACAGCATCATACATACCGGGGAAAGCACTCCATGCACGACGCTGCACAGGAACGGCACGGCCAGGGGAAGCCCTGTAAAGAAACAGAAAACAAAAAGAGTTAGATAAGAAACAGACCAGATGCCTTACCTAAGACCCGCAAACAGCATCATACATACCAGGGAAGCGCTCCATGCACGACGCTGCACGGGAACGGCACGGCCCGGGGAAGCCCTGTAAAGAAACATTAAAAAAAAGAGTTAGATAAGAAACAGACCAGATGCCTTACCTAAGACCCGCAAACAGAATCATACATACCGGGGTAAGCACTCCATGCACGACGCTGCACGGGAATGGCACGGCCAGGGGAAGCCCTGTAAAGAAACATTAAAAAAAAGAGTTAGATAAGAAACAGACCAGATGCCTTACCTAAGACCCGCAACAGCATCATACATACCGGGGAAAGCAGTCCATGCACGACGCTGCACGGGAACAGCACGGCCCGGGGAAACCCTGTAAAGAAACATTTAAAAAAAGAGTTAGATAAGAAACAGACCAGATGCCTTACCTAAGACCCGCAAACAGCATCATACATACCGGGGAAAGCGCTCCATGCACGACGCTGCACGGGAACGGCACGGCCTGGGGAAGCCCTGTAAAGAAACATAAAAAAAAGAGTTAGATAAGAAACAGACCAGATGCCTTACCTAAGACCCGCAAACAGCATCATACATACCGGGGAAAGCAGTCCATGCACGACTCTGCACGGGAACGGCACGGCCCGGGGAAGCCCTGTAAATAAACATAAAAAAAAAGAGTTAGATAAGATACAGACCAGATGCCTTACCTAAAACCCGCAAACAGCATCATACATACCGGGGAAAGCGCTCCATGCATGACGCTGCACGGGAACGGCACGGCCTGGGGAAGCCCTGTAAAGAAACATAAAAATAAAGAGGTAGATAAGAAACAGATCAGATGCCTTACCTAAGACCCGCAAACAGCATCATACATACCGGGGAAAGCGCTCCATGCATGACGCTGCACGGGAACGGCACGGCCCGGGGAAGCCCTGTAAAGAAACACAAAAAAAAAGAGTTAGATAAGAAACAGACCAGATGCCTTACCTAAGACCCACAAACAGCATCATACATACCGGGGAAAGCGCTCCATGCAAGACGCTGCACGGGAACGGCACGGCCCGGGGAAGCCCTGTAAAGAAACATTAAAAAAAAGAGTTAGATAAGAAACAGACCAGATGCCTTACCTAAGACCCGCAAACAGTATCATACATACCGGGGAAAGCGCTCCATGCACGACGCTGCACGGGAACGGCATGGCCCGGGGAAGCCCTGAAAAGAAACAGAAAAAAAAAGAGTTAGATAAGAAACAGACCAGATGCCTTACCTAAGACCCGCAAACAGCATCATACATACCGGGGAAAGCACTCCATGCACGACGCTGCACGGGAATGGCACGGCCAGGGGAAGCCCTGTAAAGAAACATTAAAAAAAAGAGTTAGATAAGAAAGAGACCAGATGCCTTACCTAAGACCTGCAACAGCATCATACATACCGGGGGAAGCAGTCCATGCACGACGCTGCACGGGAACAGCACGGCCCGGGGAAACCCTGTAAAGAAACATTTAAAAAAAGAGTTAGATAAGAAACAGACCAGATGCCTTACCTAAGACCCGCAAACAGCAGCATACATACCGGGGAAAGCAGTCCATGCACGACGCTGCACGGGAATGGCACGGCCAGGGGAAGCCCTGTAAAGAAAGATTTTAAAAAAGTTAGATAAGAAACAGACCAGATGCCTTACCTAAGACCCGCAACAGCATCATACATACCGGGGGAAGCAGTCCATGCACGACGCTGCACGGGAACAGCACGGCCCGGGGAAACCCTGTAAAGAAACATTTAAAAAAAGAGTTAGATAAGAAACAGACCAGATGCCTTACCTAAGACCCGCAAACAGCATCATACATACCGGGGAAAGCGCTCCATGCACGACGCTGCATGGGAACGGCACGGCCCGGGGAAGCCCTGTAAAGAAACATAAAAAAAAGAGTTAGATAAGAAACAGACCAGATACCTTCCCTAAGACCCGCAAACAGCATCATACATACCAGGGAAAGCAGTCCATGCACGACTATGCACGGGAACGGCACGGCCCGGGGAAGCCCTGTAAAGAAACATTAAAAAAAAGAGTTAGATAAGATACAGACCAGATGCCTTACCTAAGACCCGCAAACAGCATCATACATACCGGGGAAAACGCTCCATGCATGACGCTGCACGGGAACGGCACGGCCCGGGGAAGCCCTGTAAAGAAACAGAAACAAAAAGAGTTAGATAAGAAACAGACCAGATGCCTTACCTAAAACCCGCAAACAGCATCATACATACCGGGGAAAGCGCTCCATGCACGACGCTGCACGGGAACGGCACGGCCTGGGGAAGCCCTGTAAAGAAACATAAAAATAAAGAGTTAGATAAGAAACACATCAGATGCCTTACCTAAGACCCTCAAACAGCATCATACATACCGGGGAAAGCGCTCCATGCACGACGCTGCACGGGAACGGCACGGCCTGGGGAAGCCCTGTAAAGAAACACAAAAAAAAAGAGTTAGATAAGAAACAGACCAGATGCCTTACCTAAGACCCGCAAACAGCATCATACATACCGGGGAAAGCACTCCATGCACGACGCTGCACAGGAACGGCACGGCCAGGGGAAGCCCTGTAAAGAAACATTTAAAAAAAGAGTTAGATAAGAAACAGACCAGATGCCTTACCTAAGACCCGCAAACAGCATCATACATACCGGGGAAAGCGCTCCATGCACGACGCTGCACGGGAACGGCACGGCCCGGGGAAGCCCTGTAAAGAAACATAAACAAAAAGAGTTAGATAAGAAACAGACCAGATGCCTTACCTAAAACCCGCAAACAGCATCATACATACCGGGGAAAGCGCTCCATGCACGACGCTGCACGGGAACGGCACGGCCCGGGGAAGCCCTGTAAAGAAACATAAAAATAAACAGTTAGATACGAAACAGATCAGATGCCTTACCTAAGACCCGCAAACAGCATCATATATACCGGGGAAAGCGCTCCATGCACGACGCTGCACGGGAACGGCATGGCCCGGGGAAGCCCTGTAAAGAAACACAAAAAAAGAGTTAGATAAGAAACAGACCAGATGCCTTACCTAAGACCCGCAAACAGCATCATACATACCGGGGAAAGCACTCCATGCACGACGCTGCACAGGAACGGCACGGCCAGGGGAAGCCCTGTAAAGAAACAGAAAAAAAAAAGAGTTAGATAAGAAACAGACCAGATGCCTTACCTAAGACCCGCAAACAGCATCATACATACCAGGGAAGCGCTCCATGCACGACGCTGCACGGGAACGGCACGGTCCGGGGAAGCCCTGTAAAGAAACATTAAAAAAAAGAGTTAGATAAGAAATAGACCAGATGCCTTACCTAAGACCCGCAAACAGAATCATACATACCGGGGAAAGCACTCCATGCACGACGCTGCACGGGAATGGCACGGCCAGGGGAAGCCCTGTAAAGAAACATTAAAAAAAAGAGTTAGATAAGAAACAGACCAGATGCCTTACCTAAGACCCGCAACAGCATCATACATACCGGGGAAAGCAGTCCATGCACGACGCTGCACGGGAACAGCACGGCCCGGGGAAACCCTGTAAAGAAACATTTAAAAAAAGAGTTAGATAAGAAACAGACCAGATGCCTTACCTAAGACCCGCAAACAGCATCATACATACCGGGGAAAGCGCTCCATGCACGACGCTGCACGGGAACGGCACGGCCTGGGGAAGCCCTGTAAAGAAACATAAAAAAAAGAGTTAGATAAGAAACAGACCAGATGCCTTACCTAAGACCCGCAAACAGCATCATACATACCGGGGAAAGCAGTCCATGCACGACTCTGCACGGGAACGGCACGGCCCGGGGAAGCCCTGTAAATAAACATAAAAAAAAAGAGTTAGATAAGATACAGACCAGATGCCTTACCTAAAACCCGCAAACAGCATCATACATACCGGGGAAAGCGCTCCATGCACGACGCTGCACAGGAACGGCATGGCCCGGGGAAGCCCTGTAAAGAAACAGAAACAAAAAGAGTTAGATAAGAAACAGACCAGATGCCTTACCTAAAACCCGCAAACAGCATCATACATACCGGGGAAAGCGCTCCATGCATGACGCTGCACGGGAACGGCACGGCCTGGGGAAGCCCTGTAAAGAAACATAAAAATAAAGAGGTAGATAAGAAACAGATCAGATGCCTTACCTAAGACCCGCAAACAGCATCATACATACCGGGGAAAGCGCTCCATGCATGACGCTGCACGGGAACGGCACGGCCCGGGGAAGCCCTGTAAAGAAACAGAAACAAAAAGAGTTAGATAAGAAACAGACCAGATGCCTTACCTAAGACCCGCAAACAGTATCATACATACCGGGGAAAGCAGTCCATGCACGACTCTGCACGGAAATGGCACGGCCCGGGGAAGCCCTGTAAAGAAACATTAAAAAAAAGAGTTAGATAAGATACAGACCAGATGCCTTACCTAAGACCCGCAAACAGCATCATACATACCGGGGAAAGCGCTCCATGCACGACGCTGCACGGGAACAGCACGGCCCGGGGAAGCCCTGTAAAGAAACAGAAACAAAAAAGTTAGATAAGAAACAGACCAGATGCCTTACCTAAAACCCGCAAACAGCATCATACATACCGGGGAAAGCGCTCCATGCACGACGCTGCACGGGAACGGCACGGCCCGGGGAAGCCCTGTAAAGAAACATAAAAATAAACACTTAGATACGAAACAGATCAGATGCCTTACCTTAGACCCGCAAACAGCATCATACATACCGGGGAAAGCGCTCCATGCACGACGCTGCACGGGAACGGCATGGCCCGGGGAAGCCCTGAAAAGAAACAGAAAAAAAAAAGAGTTAGATAAGAAACAGACCAGATGCCTTACCCAAGACCCGCAAACAGCATCATACATACCAGGGAAGCGCTCCATGCACGACGCTGCACGGGAAAGGCACGGCCCGGGGAAGCCCTGTAAAGAAACATTAAAAAAAAGAGTTAGATAAGAAACAGACCAGATGCCTTACCTAAGACCCGCAAACAGCATCATACATACCGGGGAAAGCACTCCATGCACGACGCTGCACGGGAATGGCACGGCCAGGGGAAGCCCTGTAAAGAAACATTAAAAAAAAGAGTTAGATAAGAAACAGACCAGATGCCTTACCTAAGACCTGCAACAGCATCATACATACCGGGGGAAGCAGTCCATGCACGACGCTGCACGGGAACAGCACGGCCCGGGGAAACCCTGTAAAGAAACATTTAAAAAAAGAGTTAGATAAGAAACAGACCAGATGCCTTACCTAAGACCCGCAAACAGCAGCATACATACCGGGGAAAGCAGTCCATGCACGACGCTGCACGGGAATGGCACGGCCAGGGGAAGCCCTGTAAAGAAAGATTTTAAAAAAGTTAGATAAGAAACAGACCAGATGCCTTACCTAAGACCCGCAACAGCATCATACATACCGGGGGAAGCAGTCCATGCACGACGCTGCACGGGAACAGCACGGCCCGGGGAAACCCTGTAAAGAAACATTTAAAAAAAGAGTTAGATAAGAAACAGACCAGATGCCTTACCTAAGACCCGCAAACAGCATCATACATACCGGGGAAAGCGCTCCATGCACGACGCTGCATGGGAACGGCACGGCCCGGGGAAGCCCTGTAAAGAAACATAAAAAAAAGAGTTAGATAAGAAACAGACCAGATACCTTCCCTAAGACCCGCAAACAGCATCATACATACCAGGGAAAGCAGTCCATGCACGACTATGCACGGGAACGGCACGGCCCGGGGAAGCCCTGTAAAGAAACATTAAAAAAAAGAGTTAGATAAGATACAGACCAGATGCCTTACCTAAGACCCGCAAACAGCATCATACATACCGGGGAAAACGCTCCATGCATGACGCTGCACGGGAACGGCACGGCCCGGGGAAGCCCTGTAAAGAAACAGAAACAAAAAGAGTTAGATAAGAAACAGACCAGATGCCTTACCTAAAACCCGCAAACAGCATCATACATACCGGGGAAAGCGCTCCATGCACGACGCTGCACGGGAACGGCACGGCCTGGGGAAGCCCTGTAAAGAAACATAAAAATAAAGAGTTAGATAAGAAACAGATCAGATGCCTTACCTAAGACCCTCAAACAGCATCATACATACCGGGGAAAGCGCTCCATGCACGACGCTGCACGGGAACGGCACGGCCTGGGGAAGCCCTGTAAAGAAACACAAAAAAAAAGAGTTAGATAAGAAACAGACCAGATGCCTTACCTAAGACCCGCAAACAGCATCATACATACCGGGGAAAGCACTCCATGCACGACGCTGCACAGGAACGGCACGGCCAGGGGAAGCCCTGTAAAGAAACATTTAAAAAAAGAGTTAGATAAGAAACAGACCAGATGCCTTACCTAAGACCCGCAAACAGCATCATACATACCGGGGAAAGCGCTCCATGCACGACGCTGCACGGGAACGGCACGGCCCGGGGAAGCCCTGTAAAGAAACATAAACAAAAAGAGTTAGATAAGAAACAGACCAGATGCCTTACCTAAAACCCGCAAACAGCATCATACATACCGGGGAAAGCGCTCCATGCACGACGCTGCACGGGAACGGCACGGCCCGGGGAAGCCCTGTAAAGAAACATAAAAATAAACAGTTAGATACGAAACAGATCAGATGCCTTACCTAAGACCCGCAAACAGCATCATATATACCGGGGAAAGCGCTCCATGCACGACGCTGCACGGGAACGGCATGGCCCGGGGAAGCCCTGTAAAGAAACACAAAAAAAGAGTTAGATAAGAAACAGACCAGATGCCTTACCTAAGACCCGCAAACAGCATCATACATACCGGGGAAAGCACTCCATGCACGACGCTGCACAGGAACGGCACGGCCAGGGGAAGCCCTGTAAAGAAACAGAAAAAAAAAAGAGTTAGATAAGAAACAGACCAGATGCCTTACCTAAGACCCGCAAACAGCATCATACATACCAGGGAAGCGCTCCATGCACGACGCTGCACGGGAACGGCACGGCCCGGGGAAGCCCTGTAAAGAAACATTAAAAAAAAGAGTTAGATAAGAAACAGACCAGATGCCTTACCTAAGACCCGCAAACAGAATCATACATACCGGGGAAAGCACTCCATGCACGACGCTGCACGGGAATGGCACGGCCAGGGGAAGCCCTGTAAAGAAACATTAAAAAAAAGAGTTAGATAAGAAACAGACCAGATGCCTTACCTAAGACCCGCAACAGCATCATACATACCGGGGAAAGCAGTCCATGCACGACGCTGCACGGGAACAGCACGGCCCGGGGAAACCCTGTAAAGAAACATTTAAAAAAAGAGTTAGATAAGAAACAGACCAGATGCCTTACCTAAGACCCGCAAACAGCATCATACATACCGGGGAAAGCGCTCCATGCACGACGCTGCACGGGAACGGCACGGCCTGGGGAAGCCCTGTAAAGAAACATAAAAAAAAGAGTTAGATAAGAAACAGACCAGATGCCTTACCTAAGACCCGCAAACAGCATCATACATACCGGGGAAAGCAGTCCATGCACGACTCTGCACGGGAACGGCACGGCCCGGGGAAGCCCTGTAAATAAACATAAAAAAAAAGAGTTAGATAAGATACAGACCAGATGCCTTACCTAAAACCCGCAAACAGCATCATACATACCGGGGAAAGCGCTCCATGCACGACGCTGCACAGGAACGGCATGGCCCGGGGAAGCCCTGTAAAGAAACAGAAACAAAAAGAGTTAGATAAGAAACAGACCAGATGCCTTACCTAAAACCCGCAAACAGCATCATACATACCGGGGAAAGCGCTCCATGCATGACGCTGCACGGGAACGGCACGGCCTGGGGAAGCCCTGTAAAGAAACATAAAAATAAAGAGGTAGATAAGAAACAGATCAGATGCCTTACCTAAGACCCGCAAACAGCATCATACATACCGGGGAAAGCGCTCCATGCATGACGCTGCACGGGAACGGCACGGCCCGGGGAAGCCCTGTAAAGAAACACAAAAAAAAAGAGTTAGATAAGAAACAGACCAGATGCCTTACCTAAGACCCACAAACAGCATCATACATACCGGGGAAAGCGCTCCATGCAAGACGCTGCACGGGAACGGCACGGCCCGGGGAAGCCCTGTAAAGAAACATTAAAAAAAAGAGTTAGATAAGAAACAGACCGGATGCCTTACCTAAGACCCGCAAACAGTATCATACATACCGGGGAAAGCAGTCCATGCACGACTCTGCACGGAAATGGCACGGCCCGGGGAAGCCCTGTAAAGAAACATTAAAAAAAAGAGTTAGATAAGATACAGACCAGATGCCTTACCTAAGACCCGCAAACAGCATCATACATACCGGGGAAAGCGCTCCATGCACGACGCTGCACGGGAACAGCACGGCCCGGGGAAGCCCTGTAAAGAAACAGAAACAAAAAAGTTAGATAAGAAACAGACCAGATGCCTTACCTAAAACCCGCAAACAGCATCATACATACCGGGGAAAGCGCTCCATGCACGACGCTGCACGGGAACGGCACGGCCCGGGGAAGCCCTGTAAAGAAACATAAAAATAAACACTTAGATACGAAACAGATCAGATGCCTTACCTTAGACCCGCAAACAGCATCATACATACCGGGGAAAGCGCTCCATGCACGACGCTGCACGGGAACGGCATGGCCCGGGGAAGCCCTGTAAAGAGACACAAAAAAAGAGTTAGATAAGAAACAGACCAGATGCCTTACCTAAGACCCGCAAACAGCATCATACATACCGGGGAAAGCACTCCATGCACGACGCTGCACAGGAACGGCACGGCCAGGGGAAGCCCTGAAAAGAAACAGAAAAAAAAAAGAGTTAGATAAGAAACAGACCAGATGCCTTACCCAAGACCCGCAAACAGCATCATACATACCAGGGAAGCGCTCCATGCACGACGCTGCACGGGAAAGGCACGGCCCGGGGAAGCCCTGTAAAGAAACATTAAAAAAAAGAGTTAGATAAGAAACAGACCAGATGCCTTACCTAAGACCCGCAAACAGCATCATACATACCGGGGAAAGCACTCCATGCACGACGCTGCACGGGAATGGCACGGCCAGGGGAAGCCCTGTAAAGAAACATTAAAAAAAAGAGTTAGATAAGAAACAGACCAGATGCCTTACCTAAGACCTGCAACAGCATCATACATACCGGGGGAAGCAGTCCATGCACGACGCTGCACGGGAACAGCACGGCCCGGGGAAACCCTGTAAAGAAACATTTAAAGAAAGAGTTAGATAAGAAACAGACCAGATGCCTTACCTAAGACCCGCAAACAGCATCATACATACCGGGGAAAGCGCTCCATGCACGACGCTGCACGGGAACGGCACGGCCCGGGGAAGCCCTGTAAAGAAACATTAAAAAAAAGAGTTAGATAAGAAACAGACCAGATGCCTTACCTAAGACCCGCAAACAGCATCATACATGCCGGGGAAAGCAGTCCATGCACGACTCTGCACGGGAACGGCACGGCCCGGGGAAGCCCTGTAAAGAAACATAAAAAAAAAGAGTTAGATAAGATACAGACCAGATGCCTTACCTAAAACCCGCAAACAGCATCATACATACCGGGGAAAGCGCTCCATGCACGACGCTGCACGGGAACGGCATGGCCCGGGGAAGCCCTGTAAAGAAACAGAAACAAAAAGAGTTAGATAAGAAACAGACCGGATGCCTTACCTAAAACCCGCAAACAGCATCATACATACCGGGGAAAGCGCTCCATGCATGACGCTGCAAGGGAACGGCACGGCCTGGGGAAGCCCTGTAAAGAAACATAAAAATAAAGAGGTAGATAAGAAACAGATCAGATGCCTTACCTAAGACCCGCAAACAGCATCATACATACCGGGGAAAGCGCTCCATGCATGACGCTGCACGGGAACAGCACGGCCCGGGGAAGCCCTTTAAAGAAACACAAAAAAAAATAGTTAGATAAGAAACAGACCAGATGCCTTACCTAAGACCCGCAAACAGCATCATACATACCGGGGAAAGCACTCCCTGCACGACGTTGCACAGGAACGGCACGGCCAGGGGAAGCCCTGTAAAGAAACATTAAAAAAAAGAGTTAGATAAGAAACAGACCAGATGCCTTACCTAAGACCCGCAACAGCATCATACATACCGGGGGAAGCAGTCCATGCACGACGCTGCACGGGAACAGCACGGCCCGGGGAAACCCTGTAAAGAAACATTTAAAAAAAGGAGTTAGATAAGAAACAGACCAGATGCCTTACCTAAGACCCGCAAACAGCATCATACATACCGGGGAAAGCGCTCCATGCACGACGCTGCACGGGAACGGCACGGCCCGGCCCGGGGAAGCCCTGTAAAGAAACATTAAAAAAAAGAGTTAGATAAGAAACAGACCAGATGCCTTACCTAAGACCCGCAAAAAAGCATCATACATACCGGGGAAAGCAGTCCATGCACGACGCTGCACAGGAACGGCACGGCCCGGGGAAGCCCTGTAAAGAAACATAAAAATAAAGAGGTAGATAAGAAACAGATCAGATGCCTTACCTAAGACCCGCAAACAGCATCATACATACCGGGGAAAGCGCTCCATGCACGACGCTGCACGGGAACGGCACGGCCCGGGGAAGCCCTTTAAAGAAACACAAAAAAAAAGAGTTAGATAAGAAACAGACCAGATGCCTTACCTAAGACCCGCAAACAGCATCATACATACCGGGGAAAGCACTCCATGCACGACGTTGCACAGGAACGGCACGGCCAGGGGAAGCCCTGTAAAGAAACATTAAAAAAAAGAGTTAGATAAGAAACAGACCAGATGCCTTACCTAAGACCCGCAACAGCATCATATATACCGGGGGAAGCAGTCCATGCACGACGCTGCACGGGAACAGCACGGCCCGGAGAAACCCTGTAAAGAAACATTTAAAAAAAGAGTTAGATAAGAAACAGACCAGATGCCTTACCTAAGACCCGCAAACAGCATCATACATACCGGGGAAAGCGCTCCATGCACGACGCTGCACGGGAACGGCACGGCCCGGGGAAGCCCTGTAAAGAAACATTAAAAAAAAGAGTTAGATAAGAAACAGACCAGATGCCTTACCTAAGACCCGCAAAAAAGCATCATACATACCGGGGAAAGCAGTCCATGCACGACGCTGCACGGGAACGGCACGGCCCGGGGAAGCCCTGTAAAGAAACATTAAAAAAAAGTGTTAGATAAGAAACAGACCAGATGCCTTACCTAAGACCCGCAAACAGCATCATACATACCGGGGAAAGCACTCCATGCACGACGCTGCACGGGAATGCCACGGCCATGGGAAGCCCTGTAAAGAAACATTAAAAAAAAGAGTTAGATAAGAAACAGACCAGATGCCTTACCTAAGACCCGCAACAGCATCATACATACCGGGGGAAGCAGTCCATGCACGACGCTGCACGGGAACGGCACGGCCAGTGGAAGCCCTGTAAAGAAACATTAAAAAAAAGAGTTAGATAAGAAACAGACCAGATGCCTTACCTAAGACCTGCAAACAGCATCATACATACCGGGGAAAGCGCTCCATGCACGACGCTGCACGGGAACGGCACGGCCCGGGGAAGCCCTGTAAAGAAACATTAAAAAAAAGAGTTAGATAAGAAACAGACCAGATGCCTTACCTAAGACCCGCAAACAGCATCATACATACCGGGGAAAGCAGTCCATGCATGACGCTGCACGGGAACGGCACAGCCCGGGGATTCCCTGTAAAGAAACATAAAAAAAAGAGTTAGATAAGAAACAGACCAGATGCCTTACCTAAGACCCGCAAACAGCATCATACATACCGGGGAAAGCACTCCATGCACAACGCTGCACAGGAACGGCACGGCCAGGGGAAGCCCTGTAAAGAAACAGAAACAAAAGGCGTTAGATAAGAAACAGACCAGATGCCTTACCTAAAATCCGCAAACAGCATCATACATACCGGGGAAAGCGCTCCATGCACGACGCTGCACGGGAACGGCACGGCCCGGGGAAGCCCTGTAAAGAAACATAAAAATAAAGAGTTAGATAAGAAACAGACCAGATGCCTTACCTAAGACCCGCAAACAGCATCATACATACCAGGGAAGCGCTCCATGCACGACGCTGCACGGGAACGGCACGGCCCGGGGAAGCCCTGTACAGAAACATTTAAAAAAAGAGTTAGATAAGAAACAGACCAGATGCCTTACCTAAGACCCGCAAACAGCATCATACATACCGGGGAAAGCACTCCCTGCACGACGTTGCACAGGAACGGCACGGCCAGGGGAAGCCCTGTAAAGAAACATTAAAAAAAAGAGTTAGATAAGAAACAGACCAGATGCCTTACCTAAGACCCGCAACAGCATCATACATACCGGGGGAAGCAGTCCATGCACGACGCTGCACGGGAACAGCACGGCCCGGGGAAACCCTGTAAAGAAACATTTAAAAAAAGGAGTTAGATAAGAAACAGACCAGATGCCTTACCTAAGACCCGCAAACAGCATCATACATACCGGGGAAAGCGCTCCATGCACGACGCTGCACGGGAACGGCACGGCCCGGCCCGGGGAAGCCCTGTAAAGAAACATTAAAAAAAAGAGTTAGATAAGAAACAGACCAGATGCCTTACCTAAGACCCGCAAAAAAGCATCATACATACCGGGGAAAGCAGTCCATGCACGACGCTGCACGGGAACGGCACGGCCCGGGGAAGCCCTGTAAAGAAACATTAAAAAAAAGTGTTAGATAAGAAACAGACCAGATGCCTTACCTAAGACCCGCAAACAGCATCATACATACCGGGGAAAGCACTCCATGCACGACGCTGCACGGGAATGCCACGGCCAGGGGAAGCCCTGTAAAGAAACATTAAAAAAAAGAGTTAGATAAGAAACAGACCAGATGCCTTACCTAAGACCCGCAACAGCATCATACATACCGGGGGAAGCAGTCCATGCACGACGCTGCACGGGAACGGCACGGCCAGTGGAAGCCCTGTAAAGAAACATTAAAAAAAAGTGTTAGATAAGAAACAGACCAGATGCCTTACCTAAGACCCGCAAACAGCATCATACATACCGGGGAAAGCACTCCATGCACGACGCTGCACGGGAATGCCACGGCCATGGGAAGCCCTGTAAAGAAACATTAAAAAAAAGAGTTAGATAAGAAACAGACCAGATGCCTTACCTAAGACCCGCAACAGCATCATACATACCGGGGGAAGCAGTCCATGCACGACGCTGCACGGGAACGGCACGGCCAGTGGAAGCCCTGTAAAGAAACATTAAAAAAAAGAGTTAGATAAGAAACAGACCAGATGCCTTACCTAAGACCTGCAAACAGCATCATACATACCGGGGAAAGCGCTCCATGCACGACGCTGCACGGGAACGGCACGGCCCGGGGAAGCCCTGTAAAGAAACATTAAAAAAAAGAGTTAGATAAGAAACAGACCAGATGCCTTACCTAAGACCCGCAAACAGCATCATACATACCGGGGATAGCAGTCCATGCATGACGCTGCACGGGAACGGCACAGCCCGGGGATTCCCTGTAAAGAAACATAAAAAAAAGAGTTAGATAAGAAACAGACCAGATGCCTTACCTAAGACCCGCAAACAGCATCATACATACCGGGGAAAGCACTCCATGCACAACGCTGCACAGGAACGGCACGGCCAGGGGAAGCCCTGTAAAGAAACAGAAACAAAAGGAGTTAGATAAGAAACAGACCAGATGCCTTACCTAAAATCCGCAAACAGCATCATACATACCGGGGAAAGCGCTCCATGCACGACGCTGCACGGGAACGGCACGGCCCGGGGAAGCCCTGTAAAGAAACATAAAAATAAAGAGTTAGATAAGAAACAGACCAGATGCCTTACCTAAGACCCGCAAACAGCATCATACATACCAGGGAAGCGCTCCATGCACGACGCTGCACGGGAACGGCACGGCCCGGGGAAGCCCTGTACAGAAACATTTAAAAAAAGAGTTAGATAAGAAACAGACCAGATGCCTTACCTAAGACCTGCAAACAGCATCATACATACCGGGGAAAGCACTCCCTGCACGACGTTGCACAGGAACGGCACGGCCAGGGGAAGCCCTGTAAAGAAACATTAAAAAAAAGAGTTAGATAAGAAACAGACCAGATGCCTTACCTAAGACCCGCAACAGCATCATACATACCGGGGGAAGCAGTCCATGCACGACGCTGCACGGGAACAGCACGGCCCGGGGAAACCCTGTAAAGAAACATTTAAAAAAAGGAGTTAGATAAGAAACAGACCAGATGCCTTACCTAAGACCCGCAAACAGCATCATACATACCGGGGAAAACGCTCCATGCACGACGCTGCACGGGAACGGCACGGCCCGGCCCTGGGAAGCCCTGTAAAGAAACATTAAAAAAAAGAGTTAGATAAGAAACAGACCAGATGCCTTACCTAAGACCCGCAAAAAAGCATCATACATACCGGGGAAAGCAGTCCATGCACGACGCTGCACGGGAACGGCACGGCCCGGGGAAGCCCTGTAAAGAAACATTAAAAAAAAGTGTTAGATAAGAAACAGACCAGATGCCTTACCTAAGACCCGCAAACAGCATCATACATACCGGGGAAAGCACTCCATGCACGACGCTGCACGGGAATGCCACGGCCAGGGGAAGCCCTGTAAAGAAACATTAAAAAAAAGAGTTAGATAAGAAACAGACCAGATGCCTTACCTAAGACCCGCAACAGCATCATACATACCGGGGGAAGCAGTCCATGCACGACGCTGCACGGGAACGGCACGGCCAGTGGAAGCCCTGTAAAGAAACATTAAAAAAAAGAGTTAGATAAGAAACAGACCAGATGCCTTACCTAAGACCTGCAAACAGCATCATACATACCGGGGAAAGCAGTCCATGCACGACGCTGCACGGGAACGGCACGGCCCGGGGAAGCCCTGTAAAGAAACATTAAAAAAAAGAGTTAGATAAGAAACAGACCAGATGCCTTACCTAAGACCCGCAAACAGCATCATACATACCGGGAAAAGCAGTCCATGCACGACGCTGCACGGGAACGGCACAGCCCGGGGATTCCCTGTAAAGAAACATAAAAAAAAAGAGTTAGATAAGAAACAGACCAGATGCCTTACCTAAGACCCGCAAACAGCATCATACATACCGGGGAAAGCAGTCCATGCACGACTCTGCACGGGAACGGCACGGCCCGGGGAAGCCCTGTAAAGAAACATAAAAAAAAAGAGTTAGATAAGATACAGACCAGATGCCTTACCTAAAACCCGTAAACAGCATCATACATACCGGGGAAAGCGCTCCATGCACGACGCTGCATGGGAACGGCATGGCCCGGGGAAGCCCTGTAAAGAAACAGAAACAAAAAGAGTTAGATAAGAAACAGACCAGATGCCTTACCTAAAACCCGCAAACAGCATCATACATACCGGGGAAAGCGCTCCATGCATGACGCTGCAAGGGAACGGTACGGCCTGGGGAAGCCCTGTAAAGAAACATAAAAATAAAGAGGTAGATAAGAAACAGATCAGATGCCTTACCTAAGACCCGCAAACAGCATCATACATACCGGGGAAAGTGCTCCATGCACGACGCTGCACGGGAACGGCACGGCCCGGGGAAGCCCTTTAAAGAAACACAAAAAAAAAGAGTTAGATAAGAAACAGACCAGATGCCTTACCTAAGACCCGCAAACAGCATCATACATACCGGGGAAAGCACTCCATGCACGACGTTGCACAGGAACGGCACGGCCAGGGGAAGCCCTGTAAAGAAACATTAAAAAAAATAGTTAGATAAGAAACAGACCAGATGCCTTACCTAAGACCCGCAACAGCATCATATATACCGGGGGAAGCAGTCCATGCACGACGCTGCACGGGAACAGCACGGCCCGGGGAAACCCTGTAAAGAAACATTTAAAAAAAGAGTTAGATAAGAAACAGACCAGATGCCTTACTTAAGACCCGCAAACAGCATCATACATACCGGGGAAAGCGCTCCATGCACGACGCTGCACGGGAACGGCACGGCCCGGGGAAGCCCTGTAAAGAAACATTAAAAAAAAGAGTTAGATAAGAAACAGACCAGATGCCTTACCTAAGACCCGCAAAAAAGCATCATACATACCGGGGAAAGCAGTCCATGCACGACGCTGCACGGGAACGGCACGGCCCGGGGAAGCCCTGTAAAGAAACATTAAAAAAAAGTGTTAGATAAGAAACAGACCAGATGCCTTACCTAAGACCCGCAAACAGCATCATACATACCGGGGAAAGCACTCCATGCACGACGCTGCACGGGAATGCCACGGCCATGGGAAGCCCTGTAAAGAAACATTAAAAAAAAGAGTTAGATAAGAAACAGACCAGATGCCTTACCTAAGACCCGCAACAGCATCATACATACCGGGGGAAGCAGTCCATGCACGACGCTGCACGGGAACGGCACGGCCAGTGGAAGCCCTGTAAAGAAACATTAAAAAAAAGAGTTAGATAAGAAACAGACCAGATGCCTTACCTAAGACCTGCAAACAGCATCATACATACCGGGGAAAGCGCTCCATGCACGACGCTGCACGGGAACGGCACGGCCCGGGGAAGCCCTGTAAAGAAACATTAAAAAAAAGAGTTAGATAAGAAACAGACCAGATGCCTTACCTAAGACCCGCAAACAGCATCATACATACCGGGGAAAGCAGTCCATGCATGACGCTGCACGGGAACGGCACAGCCCGGGGATTCCCTGTAAAGAAACAGAAACAAAAGGAGTTAGATAAGAAACAGACCAGATGCCTTACCTAAAATCCGCAAACAGCATCATACATACCGGGGAAAGCGCTCCATGCACGACGCTGCACGGGAACGGCACGGCCCGGGGAAGCCCTGTAAAGAAACATAAAAATAAAGAGTTAGATAAGAAACAGACCAGATGCCTTACCTAAGACCCGCAAACAGCATCATACATACCAGGGAAGCGCTCCATGCACGACGCTGCACGGGAACGGCACGGCCCGGGGAAGCCCTGTACAGAAACATTTAAAAAAAGAGTTAGATAAGATACAGACCAGATGCCTTACCTAAGACCCGCAAACAGCATCATACATACCGGGGAAAGCACTCCATGCACGACGCTGCACGGGAATGGCACGGCCAGGGGAAGCCCTGTAAAGAAACATTAAAAAAAAGAGTTAGATAAGAAACAGACCAGATGCCTTACCTAAGACCCGCAACAGCATCATACATACTGGGGGGAAGCAGTCCATGCACGACGCTGCACGGGAACAGCACGGCCCGGGGAAACCCTGTAAAGAAACATTTAAAAAAAGAGTTAGATAAGAAACAGACCAGATGCCTTACCTAAGACCCGCAAACAGAATCATACATACCGGGGAAAGCAGTCCATGCACGACTCTGCACGGGAACGGCACGGCCCGGGGAAGCCCTGTAAAGAAACATTAAAAAAAGAGTTAGATAAGATACAGACCAGATGCCTTACCTAAGACCTGCAAACAGCATCATACATACCGGGGAAAGCGCTCCATGCACGACGCTGCACGGGAACGGCATGGCCCGGGGAAGCCCTGTAAAGAAACAGAAACAAAAAGAGTTAGATAAGAAACAGACCAGATGCCTTACCTAAAACCCGCAAACAGCATCATACAAACCGGGGAAAGCGCTCCATGCACGACGCTGCACGCGAACGGCACGGCCTGGGGAAGCCCTGTAAAGAAACATAAAAATAAAGAGTTAGATAAGAAACAGACCAGAGGCCTTACCTAAGACCTGCAAACAGCATCATACATACCGGGGAAAGCACTCCATGCACGATGCTGCACAGGAACGGCACGGCCAGGGGAAGCCCTGTAAAGAAACATTAAAAAAAAGAGTTAGATAAGAAACAGACCAGATGCCTTACCTAAGACCCGCAAACAGCATCATACATACCAGGGAAGCGCTCCATGCACGATGCTGCACGGGAACGGCACAGCCAGGGGAAGCCCTGTAAAGAAACAAAAAAAAAGAGTTAGATAAGAAACAGACCAGATGCCTTACCTAAGACCCGCAAACAGCATCATACATACCGGGGAAAGCGCTCCATGCAGGACGCTGCACGGGAACGGCACGGCCCGGGGAAGCCCTGTAAAGAAACATTAAAAACAGAGTTAGATAAGAAACAGACCAGATGCCTTACCTAAGACCCGCAAACAGCATCATACATGCCGGGGAAAGCAGTCCATGCACGACGCTGCACGGGAGCGGCACGGCCCGGGGAAGCCCTGTAAAGAAACATTAAAAAAAAGAGTTAGATAAGAAACAGACCAGATGCCTTACCTAAGACCCGCAAACAGCATCATACATACCGGGGAAAGCACTCCATGCACGACGCTGCACGGGAATGGCACGGCCAGGGGAAGCCCTGTAAAGAAACATTAAAAAAAAGAGTTAGATAAGAAACAGACCAGATGCCTTACCTAAGACCCGCAACAGCATCATACATACCGGGGGAAGCAGTCCACGCACGACGCTGCACGGGAATGGCACGGCCAGTGGAAGCCCTGTAAAGAAACATTTAAAAAAAGAGTTAGATAAGAAACAGACCAGATGCCTTACCTAAGACCCGCAAACAGCATCATACATACCGGGGAAAGCAGTCCATGCACGACGCTGCACGGGAACGGCACGGCCCGGGGAAGCCCTGTAAAGAAACATTAAAAAAAAGAGTTAGATAAGAAACAGACCAGATGCCTTACCTAAGACCCGCAAACAGCATCATACATACCGGGGAAAGCAGTCCATGCACGACGCTGCACGGGAACGGCACAGCCCGGGGATTCCCTGTAAAGAAACATAAAAAAAAATAGTTAGATAAGAAACAGACCAGATGCCTTACCTAAGACCCGCAAACAGCATCATACATACCGGGGAAAGCGCTCCATGCACGACGCTGCACGGGAACGGCACGGCCCGGGGAAGCCCTGTAAACAAACATGAAAATAAAGAGTTAGATAAGAAACAGACCAGATGCCTTACCTAAGACCCGCAAACAGCATCATACATACCGGGGAAAGCGCTCCATGCACGACGCTGCACGGGAACGGCACGGCCCGGGGAAGCCCTGTAAAGAAACACAAAAAAAAAGAGTTAGATAAGAAACAGACCAGATGCCTTACCTAAGACCCGCAAACAGCATCATACATACCTGGGAAAGCACTCCATGCACGACGCTGCACAGGAACGGCACGGCCAGGGGAAGCCCTGTAAAGAAACATAAAAAAAAAGAGTTAGATAAGAAACAGACCAGATGCCTTACCTAAGACCCGCAAACAGCATCATACATACCAGGGAAGCGCTCCATGCACGACGCTACACGGGAACGGCACAGCCAGGGGAAGCCCTGTAAAGAAACAAAAAAAAAAAGAGTTAGATAAGAAACAGACCAGATGCCTTACCTAAGACCCGCAAGCAGCATCATACATACCGGGGAAAGCACTCCATGCACAACGCTGCACGGGAATGGCACGGCCAGGGGAAGCCCTGTAAAGAAACATTAAAAAAAAGAGTTAGATAAGAAACAGACCAGATGCCTTACCTAAGACCCGCAACAGCATCATACATACCGGGGGAAGCAGTCCATGCACGACGCTGCACGGGAACAGCACGGCCCGGGGAAACCCTGTAAAGAAACATTTAAAAAAAGAGTTAGATAAGAAACAGACCAGATGCCTTACCTAAGACCCACAAACAGCATCATACATACAGGGGAAAGCGCTCCATGCACGACGCTGCACGGGAACGGCACGGCCCGGGGAAGCCCTGTAAAGAAACTTTAAAAAAAAGAGTTTTTTTTTTTTTTTTTTTTAAACAAACTTTATTGGCGTCCACAAAATTACAACTTCCGTCATCATCAATACACTGCATAACAGGGTAATATCAACAGATGCTCCAAAGAGGCCTCAATCTAGTAAACCGCAAGACAGGTCCCAGCCACAATGTGTGGGTGCAACCCCGTGGGGCAACCAGTATCTTCAGTATGTGCAATCGGTGCCTCAGTGAATTCGCTATCCCCAAACCAGTTTGAAAAACAGTTCCCCCCTCCCAACTCCCAACCGCGTCCCCTAACCCAACCGCCCCCCCCTCGCCCTCCCAATCCCTCCCCCCCCTCTGCCGGGTCACTGCAACGCAAGGTTCGCTTTCCTACGCATTCACTCGGGGTCTGCGACGATCTCCCTCTCTCGACCTGGGGTCTCTCCCACCCCGATGGGCATGTCAGCCGTACTGGATATAGTGATCTGGGAGGCTTGTCCCGCTATTTCCTGCATCATCACCCCCCATGCTAGTAGCACCTCAGGCAGCTTAGGGTCTCTCCTGGTGCTCCGCATGTGCCCCTCCTCGGCTAGGGCCCATTCCCGTAAATCTGATCTCCACTTCGCCAATATAGGTCCCTGCTGTGTCAACCAGTGGATAGCTATACGCCTTTTGGCTATCACTAGCCCCAGGACCAGAAACCGCCTGCTTATCTTGCGTTTCGGGTCTCGCGGAATCAGGCCCAGCAGACACACATGAGGATCCGATGCAAACTCCCAACCGGTTATCCGGGTCAGCTCTGCAATAACCGCCCCCCAGTACGTCTGGATCGTTGGGCATGTCCATACCATATGTAGAAAATCTGCTGGGGCACCCCGACATCTTGGACAGTGGGGGTCTCTGGAGCCATCAATGGCATGCAACCGTCTAGGGGATAAATATGTCATGTGTATTATGTTGTACTGGATTTGCTTAAAGCGATTGCTCACTGCCACCTTCCGCACCCCTTCATTGATTCGCACCCAGTCCCGCGGTGTAAGATCCCGCGGGCACACCTGCTGCCATTTGTCTTCTATTTTGAGGGGGCCGGTTTTTCTGTCGTCCCGCAACGCCTTATAGAGGTGAGTAACAAAGTGTCCCCCTCCCGCCATGGCTATCATGGTGACCAAAGTCCGGGTGTGCCCCAGAGCCTCTGGAAACGTAGGCCACAATTGCCGTGCTGTTGCCGCTATTTTTGCATACTGCAGAAACTGCCCTGCTCCCAGCGCAAAGGCGGTCATTGCCTCCTGATACGTAATAAATTTATCATCCGGGTACAGGTCGGCCAACATCAGGCAGCCCCCTGACTTCCACGCCTCCGTGGACATTAGGCGGTCAATCTGTGCAAAGGGTGGCATCTGCCAGATATCCGCCTCCGGGGCAAAGGGTCTATCTGGAATCACTTTACATATCACTCGATTCCAAATTGCAGCCCCAAGCTGATTAAAAAAAAGAGTTAGATAAGAAACAGACCAGATGCCTTACCTAAGACCCGCAAACAGCATCATACATACCGGGGAAAGCAGT
Source organism: Triturus cristatus (assembly GCF_964204655.1). Classification (NCBI taxonomy): domain Eukaryota; kingdom Metazoa; phylum Chordata; class Amphibia; order Caudata; family Salamandridae; genus Triturus; species Triturus cristatus. The sequence goes on from NC_140579.1 coordinate 1,095,906,853, forward strand.
CCATGCACGACTCTGCACGGAAACGGCACGGCCCGGGGAAGCCCTGTAAAGAAACATTAAAAAAAAGAGTTAGATAAGATACAGACCAGATGCCTTACCTAAGACCCGCAAACAGCATCATACATACCGGGGAAAGCGCTCCATGCACGACGCTGCACGGGAACGGCACGGCCCGGAGAAGCCCTGTAAAGAAACAGAAACAAAAAAAAGAGTTAGATAAGAAACAGACCAGATGCCTTACCTAAAACCCGCAAACAGCATCATACATACCGGGGAAAGCGCTCCATGCACGACGCTGCACGGGAACGGCACGGCCCGGGGAAGCCCTGTAAAGAAACATAAAAATAAAGAGTTAGATAAGAAACTGATCAGATGCCTTACCTAAGACCCGCAAACAGCATCATACATACCGGGGAAAGCGCTCCATGCACGACGCTGCACGGGAACGGCATGGCCCGGGGAAGCCCTGTAAAGAAACACAAAAAAAAAAGAGTTAGATAAGAAACAGGCCAGATGCCTTACCTAAGACCCGCAAACAGCATCATACATACCGGGGAAAGCACTCCATGCACGACGCTGCACAGGAACGGCACGGCCAGGGGAAGCCCTGTAAAGAAACATAAAAAAAAAGAGTTAGATAAGAAACAGACCAGATGCCTTACCTAAGACCCGCAAACAGCATCATACATACCGGGGAAAGCGCTCCATGCACGACGCTGCACGGGAACGGCACGGCCCGGGGAAGCCCTGTAAACAAACATGAAAATAAAGAGTTAGATAAGAAACAGACCAGATGCCTTACCTAAGACCCGCAAACAGCATCATACATACCGGGGAAAGCGCTCCATGCACGACGCTGCACGGGAACGGCATGGCCCGGGGAAGCCCTGTAAAGAAACAGAAACAAAAAGAGTTAGATAAGAAACAGACCAGATGCCTTACCTAAAACCCGCAAACAGCATCATACATACCGGGGAAAGCGCTCCATGCATGACGCTGCAAGGGAACGGTACGGCCTGGGGAAGCCCTGTAAAGAAACATAAAAATAAAGAGGTAGATAAGAAACAGATCAGATGCCTTACCTAAGACCCGCAAACAGCATCATACATACCGGGGAAAGCGCTCCATGCACGACGCTGCACGGGAACGGCACGGCCCGGGGAAGCCCTGTAAAGAAACACAAAAAAAAAGAGTTAGATAAGAAACAGACCAGATGCCTTACCTAAGACCCGCAAACAGCATCATACATACCTGGGAAAGCACTCCATGCACGACGCTGCACAGGAACGGCACGGCCAGGGGAAGCCCTGTAAAGAAACATAAAAAAAAAGAGTTAGATAAGAAACAGACCAGATGCCTTACCTAAGACCCGCAAACAGCATCATACATACCAGGGAAGCGCTCCATGCACGACGCTACACGGGAACGGCACAGCCAGGGGAAGCCCTGTAAAGAAACAAAAAAAAAAAGAGTTAGATAAGAAACAGACCAGATGCCTTACCTAAGACCCGCAAGCAGCATCATACATACCGGGGAAAGCACTCCATGCACAACGCTGCACGGGAATGGCACGGCCAGGGGAAGCCCTGTAAAGAAACATTAAAAAAAAGAGTTAGATAAGAAACAGACCAGATGCCTTACCTAAGACCCGCAACAGCATCATACATACCGGGGGAAGCAGTCCATGCACGACGCTGCACGGGAACAGCACGGCCCGGGGAAACCCTGTAAAGAAACATTTAAAAAAAGAGTTAGATAAGAAACAGACCAGATGCCTTACCTAAGACCCACAAACAGCATCATACATACAGGGGAAAGCGCTCCATGCACGACGCTGCACGGGAACGGCACGGCCCGGGGAAGCCCTGTAAAGAAACTTTAAAAAAAAGAGTTTTTTTTTTTTTTTTTTTTTAAACAAACTTTATTGGCGTCCACAAAATTACAACTTCCGTCATCATCAATACACTGCATAACAGGGTAATATCAACAGATGCTCCAAAGAGGCCTCAATCTAGTAAACCGCAAGACAGGTCCCAGCCACAATGTGTGGGTGCAACCCCGTGGGGCAACCAGTATCTTCAGTATGTGCAATCGGTGCCTCAGTGAATTCGCTATCCCCAAACCAGTTTGAAAAACAGTTCCCCCCTCCCAACTCCCAACCGCGTCCCCTAACCCAACCGCCCCCCCCTCGCCCTCCCAATCCCTCCCCCCCCTCTGCCGGGTCACTGCAACGCAAGGTTCGCTTTCATACGCATTCACTCGGGGTCTGCGACGATCTCCCTCTCTCGACCTGGGGTCTCTCCCACCCCGATGGGCATGTCAGCCGTACTGGATATAGTGATCTGGGAGGCTTGTCCCGCTATTTCCTGCATCATCACCCCCCATGCTAGTAGCACCTCAGGCAGCTTAGGGTCTCTCCTGGTGCTCCGCATGTGCCCCTCCTCGGCTAGGGCCCATTCCCGTAAATCTGATCTCCACTTCGCCAATATAGGTCCCTGCTGTGTCAACCAGTGGATAGCTATACGCCTTTTGGCTATCACTAGCCCCAGGACCAGAAACCGCCTGCTTATCTTGCGTTTCGGGTCTCGCGGAATCAGGCCCAGCAGACACACATGAGGATCCGATGCAAACTCCCAACCGGTTATCCGGGTCAGCTCTGCAATAACCGCCCCCCAGTACGTCTGGATCGTTGGGCATGTCCATACCATATGTAGAAAATCTGCTGGGGCACCCCGACATCTTGGACAGTGGGGGTCTCTGGAGCCATCAATGGCATGCAACCGTCTAGGGGATAAATATGTCATGTGTATTATGTTGTACTGGATTTGCTTAAAGCGATTGCTCACTGCCACCTTCCGCACCCCTTCATTGATTCGCACCCAGTCCCGCGGTGTAAGATCCCGCGGGCACACCTGCTGCCATTTGTCTTCTATTTTGAGGGGGCCGGTTTTTCTGTCGTCCCGCAACGCCTTATAGAGGTGAGTAACAAAGTGTCCCCCTCCCGCCATGGCTATCATGGTGACCAAAGTCCGGGTGTGCCCCAGAGCCTCTGGAAACGTAGGCCACAATTGCCGTGCTGTTGCCGCTATTTTTGCATACTGCAGAAACTGCCCTGCTCCCAGCGCAAAGGCGGTCATTGCCTCCTGATACGTAATAAATTTATCATCCGGGTACAGGTCGGCCAACATCAGGCAGCCCCCTGACTTCCACGCCTCCGTGGACATTAGGCGGTCAATCTGTGCAAAGGGTGGCATCTGCCAGATATCCGCCTCCGGGGCAAAGGGTCTATCTGGAATCACTTTACATATCACTCGATTCCAAATTGCAGCCCCAAGCTGATTAAAAAAAAGAGTTAGATAAGAAACAGACCAGATGCCTTACCTAAGACCCGCAAACAGCATCATACATACCGGGGAAAGCAGTCCATGCACGACTCTGCACGGAAACGGCACGGCCCGGGGAAGCCCTGTAAAGAAACATTAAAAAAAAGAGTTAGATAAGATACAGACCAGATGCCTTACCTAAGACCCGCAAACAGCATCATACATACCGGGGAAAGCGCTCCATGCACGACGCTGCACGGGAACGGCACGGCCCGGAGAAGCCCTGTAAAGAAACAGAAACAAAAAAAAGAGTTAGATAAGAAACAGACCAGATGCCTTACCTAAAACCCGTAAACAGCATCATACATACCGGGGAAAGCGCTCCATGCACGACGCTGCACGGGAACGGCACGGCCCGGGGAAGCCCTGTAAAGAAACATAAAAATAAAGAGTTAGATAAGAAACTGATCAGATGCCTTACCTAAGACCCGCAAACAGCATCATACATACCGGGGAAAGCGCTCCATGCACGACGCTGCACGGGAACGGCATGGCCCGGGGAAGCCCTGTAAAGAAACACAAAAAAAAAAGAGTTAGATAAGAAACAGGCCAGATGCCTTACCTAAGACCCGCAAACAGCATCATACATACCGGGGAAAGCACTCCATGCACGACGCTGCACAGGAACGGCACGGCCAGGGGAAGCCCTGTAAAGAAACATAAAAAAAAAGAGTTAGATAAGAAACAGACCAGATGCCTTATCTAAAACCCGCAAACAGCATCATACATACCGGGGAAAGCGCTCCATGCACAACGCTGCACGGGAACGGCAGGGCCCGGGGAAGTCCTGTAAAGAAACATAAAAATAAAGAGTTAGATAAGAAACAGATCAGATGCCTTATCTAAGACCCGCAAACAGCATCATACATACCGGGGAAAGCGCTCCATGCACAACGCTGCACGGGAACGGCATGGCCCGGGGAAGCCCTGTAAAGAAACACAAAAAAAAGAGTTAGGTAAGAAACAGACCAGATGCCTTACCTAAGACCCGCAAACAGCATCATACATACCGGGGAAAGCACTGCATGCACGACGCTGCACAGGAACGGCACAGCCAGGGGAAGCCCTGTAAAGAAACATAAAAAAAAAGAGTTAGATAAGAAACAGACCAGATGCCTTACCTAAGACCCGCAAACAGCATCATACATACCAGGGAAGCGCTCCATGCACGACGCTGCACGGGAATGGCACGGCCAGGGGAAGCCCTGTAAAGAAACATTAAAAAAAAGAGTTAGATAAGAAACAGACCAGATGCCTTACCTAAGACCCGCAACAGCATCATACATACCGGGGGAAGCAGTCCATGCACGACGCTGCACGGGAACAGCACGGCCCAGAGAAACCCTGTAAAGAAACATTTAAAAAAAGAGTTAGATAAGAAACAGACCAGATGCCTTACCTAAGACCCGCAAACAGCATCATACATACCAGGGAAGCGCTCCATGCACGACTCTGCACGGGAACGGCACAGCCAGGGGAAGCCCTGTAAAGAAACAAAAAAAAGAAGAGTTAGATGAGAAACAGACCAGATGCCTTACCTAAGACCCGCAAACAGCAACACACATACCGGGGAAAGCGCTCCATGCACGAAGCTGCACGGGAACGGCACGGCCCGGCGAAGCCTGTAAAGAAGCAGAAAAAAAAGAGTTAGATAAGAAACAGACCAGATGCCTTACCTAAGACCCGCAAACAGCATCATACATACCGGGGAAAGCAGTCCATGCACGACGTTGCACGGGAACGGCACAGCCCGGGGATTCCCTGTAAAGAAACATTAAAAAAAAGAGTTAGATAAGAAACAGACCAGATGCCTTACCTAAGACCCGCAAACAGCATCATACATACCGGGGAAAGCGCTCCATGCACGACGCTGCACAGGAATGGCACGGCCAGGGGAAGCCCTGTAAAGAAACATTAAAAAAAAGAGTTAGATAAGAAACAGACCAGATGCCTTACCTAAGACCCGCAAACAGCATCATACATACCAGGGAAGCGCTCCATGCACGATGCTGCACGGGAACGGCACAGCCAGGGGAAGCCCTGTAAAGAAACAAACAAAAAAAGAGTTAGAAAGAAACAGACCAGATGCCTTACCTAAGACCCGCAAACAGCATCATACATACCGGGGAAAGCGCTCCATGCACGACGCTGCACGGGAACGGCACGGCCCGGGGAAGCCCTGTAAAGAAACATAAAAAAAAAGAGTTAGATAAGAAACAGACCAGATGCCTTACCTAAGACCCGCAAACAGCATCATACATACCGGGGAAAGCAGTCCATGCACGACGCTGCACGGGAACGGCACGGCCCGGGGAAGCCCTGTAAAGAAACATTAAAAAAAAGAGTTAGATAAGAAACAGACCAGATGCCTTACCTAAAACCCGCAAACAGCATCATACATACCGGGGGAAGCAGTCCATGCACGACGATGCACGGGAACGGCACACCCCGTGGAAGCCCTGTAAAGAAACATAAAAAAAAAGAGTTAGATAAGAAACAGACCAGATGCCTTACATAAGACCCGCAAACAGCATCATACATACCGGGGAAAGCAGTCCATGCACGACGCTGCACGGGAACGGCACGGCCCGGGGAAGCCCTGTAAAGAAACATTAAAAAAAAGAGTTAGATAAGATACAGACCAGATGCCTTACCTAAGACCCGCAAACAGCATCATACATACCGGGGAAAGCGCTCCATGCACGACGCTGCACGGGAACGGCCCGGCCCGGGGAAGCCCTGTAAAGAAACAGAAACAAAAAGAGTTAGATAAGAAACAGACCAGATGCCTTACCTAAAACCCGCAAACAGCATCATACATACCGGGGAAAGCGCTCCATGCACGACGCTGCACGGGAACGGCACGGCCCGGGGAAGCCCTGTAAAGAAACATAAAAATAAAGAGTTAGATAAGAAACAGATCAGATGCCTTACCTAAGACCCGCAAACAGCATCATACATACCGGGGAAAGCGCTCCATGCACGACGCTGCACGGGAACGGCATGGCCCGGGGAAGCCCTGTAAAGAAACACAAAAAAAAGAGTTAGATAAGAAACAGACCAGATGCCTTACCTAAGACCCGCAAACAGCATCATACATACCGGGGAAAGCACTCCATGAACGATGCTGCACAGGAACGGCACGGCCAGGGGAAGCCCTGTAAAGAAACATAAAAAAAAAGAGTTAGATAAGAAACAGACCAGATGCCTTACCTAAGACCCGCAAACAGCATCATACATACCAGGGAAGCGCTCCATGCACGACGCTGCACGGGAACGGCACGGCCCGGGGAAGCCCTGTAAAGAAACATTTAAAAAAAGAGTTAGATAAGAAACAGACCAGATGCCTTACCTAAGACCCGCAAACAGCATCATACATACCGGGGAAAGCACTCCATGCACGACGCTGCACGGGAATGGCACGGCCAGGGGAAGCCCTGTAAAGAAACATTAAAAAAAAGAGTTAGATAAGAAACAGACCAGATGCCTTACCTAAGACCCGCAACAGCATCATACATACCGGGGGAAGCAGTCCATGCACGACGCTGCACGGGAACAGCACGGCCCGGGGAAACCCTGTAAAGAAAAATTAAAAAAAAGAGTTAGATAAGAAACAGACCAGATGCCTTACCTAAGACCCGCAAACAGCATCATACATATCGGGGAAAGCGCTCCATGCACGACGCTGCACGGGAACGGCATGGCCCGGGGAAGCCCTGTAAAGAAACACAAAAAAAAGAGTTAGATAAGAAACAGACCAGATGCCTTACCTAAGACCCGCAAACAGCATCATACATACCGGGGAAAGCACTGCATGCACGACGCTGCACAGGAACGGCACAGCCAGGGGAAGGCCTGTAAAGAAACATAAAAAAAAAGAGTTAGATAATAAACAGACCAGATGCCTTACCTAAGACCCGCAAACAGCATCATACATACCGGGGAAAGCGCTCCATGCACGACGCTGCACGGGAATGGCATGGCCCGGGGAAGCCCTGTAAAGAAACACAAAAAAAAAAGAGTTAGATAAGAAACAGACCAGATGCCTTACCTAAGACCCGCAAACAGCATCATACATACCGGGGAAAGCACTCCATGCACGACACTGCACAGGAACGGCACGGCCAGGGGAAGCCCTGTAAAGAAACATAAAAAAAAAGAGTTAGATAAGAAACAGACCAGATGCCTTATCTAAAACCCGCAAACAGCATCATACATACCGGGGAAAGCGCTCCATGCACGACGCTGCACGGGAACGGCACGGCCCGGGGAAGTCCTGTAAAGAAACATAAAAATAAAGAGTTAGATAAGAAACAGATCAGATGCCTTACCTAAGACCCGCAAACAGCATCATACATACCGGGGAAAGCGCTCCATGCACAACGCTGCACGGGAACGGCATGGCCCGGGGAAGCCCTGTAAAGAAACACAAAAAAAAGAGTTAGGTAAGAAACAGACCAGATGCCTTACCTAAGACCCGCAAACAGCATCATACATACCGGGGAAAGCACTGCATGCACGACGCTGCACGGGAATGGCATGGCCCGGGGAAGCCCTGTAACGAAACACAAAAAAAAGAGTTAGATAAGAAACAGACCAGATGCTTTACCTAAGACCCGCAAACAGCATCATACATACCGGGGAAAGCACTCCATGAACGACGCTGCACAGGAACGGCACGGCCAGGGGAAGCCCTGTAAAGAAACATAAAAAAAAAGAGTTAGATAAGAATCAGACCAGATGCCTTACCTAAGACCCGCAAACAGCATCATACATACCAGGGAAGCACTCCATGCACGACGCTGCACGGGAACGGCACGGCCCGGGGAAGCCCTGTAAAGAAACATTTAAAAAAAGAGTTAGATAAGAAACAGACCAGATGCCTTACCTAAGACCCGCAAACAGCATCAGACATACCGGGGAAAGCACTCCATGCACGACGCTGCACGGGAATGGCACGGCCAGGGGAAGCCCTGTAAAGAAACATTAAAAAAAAGATTTAGATAAGAAACAGACCAGATGCCTTACCTAAGACCCGCAACAGCATCATACATACCGGGGGAAGCAGTCCATGCACGACGCTGCACGGGAACAGCAAGGCCCGGGGAAACCCTGTAAAGAAAAATTTTAAAAAAGAGTTAGATAAGAAACAGACCAGATGCCTTACCTAAGACCCGCAAACAGCATCATACATATCGGGGAAAGCGCTCCATGCACGACGCTGCACGGGAACGGCATGGCCCGGGGAAGCCCTGTAAAGAAACACAAAAAAAAGAGTTAGATAAGAAACAGACCAGATGCCTTACCTAAGACCCGCAAACAGCATCATACATACCGGGGAAAGCACTGCATGCACGACGCTGCACAGGAACGGCACAGCCAGGGGAAGGCCTGTAAAGAAACATAAAAAAAAAGAGTTAGATAATAAACAGACCAGATGCCTTACCTAAGACCCGCAAACAGCATCATACATACCAGGGAAGCGCTCCATGCACGACGCTGCACGGGAACGGCACGGCCCGGGGAAGCCCTGTAAAGAAACATTTAAAAAAAGAGTTAGATAAGAAACAGACCAGATGCCTTACCTAAGACCCGCAAACAGCATCATACATACCGGGGAAAGCACTCATTGCACTCCGCTGCACGGGAATGGCACGGCCAGGGGAAGCCCTGTAAAGAAACATTTAAAAAAAGAGTTAGATAAGAAACAGACCAGATACCTTACCTAAGACCCGCAAACAGCATCATACATACCGGGGAAAGCGCTCCATGCACGACGCTGCACGGGAACGGCACGGCCCGGGGAAGCCCTGTAAAGAAACATTAAAAAAAAGAGTTAGATAAGAAACAGACCAGATGCCTTACATAAGACCCGCAAACAGCATCATACATACCAGGGAAAGCACTCCATGCACGACGCTGCACGGGAATGGCACGGCCAGGGGAAGCCCTGTAAAGAAACATTAAAAAAAAGAGTTAGATAAGAAACAGACCAGATGTCTTACCTAAGACACGCAACAGCATCATACATACCGGGGGAAGCAGTCCATGCACGACGATGCACGGGAACGGCACAGCCCGTGGAAGCCCTGTAAAGAAACATTAAAAAAAAGAGTTAGATAAGAAACAGACCAGATGCCTTACCTAAGACCCGCAAACAGCATCATACATACCGGGGAAAGCAGTCCATGCACGACGCTGCACAGGAACGGCACGGCCCTGGATGCCCTGTAAAGAAACATTAAAAAAAAGAGTTAGATAAGAAACAGACCAGATGCCTTACCTAAGACCCGCAAACAGCATCATACATACCCGGGAAAGCAGTCCATGCACGACGCTGCACGGGAACGGCACAGCCCAGGGATTCCCTGTAAAGAAACATTAAAAAAAAGAGTTAGATAAGAAACAGACCAGATGCCTTACCTAAGACCCGCAAACAGCATCATACATACCGTGGAAAGCGCTCCATGCACGACGCTGCACGGGAACGGCACGGCCCGGGGAAGTCCTGTAAAGAAACATGAAAATAAAGAGTTAGATAAGAAACAGACCAGATGCCTTACCTAAGACCCGCAAACAGCATCATACATACCGGGGAAAGCACTCCATGCACGACGCTGCACGGGAATGGCACGGCCAGGGGAAGCCCTGTAAAGAAACATTAAAAAAAAGAGTTAGATAAGAAACAGACCAGATGCCTTACCTAAGACCCGCAACAGCATCATACATACCGGGGGAAGCGCTCCATGCACGACGCTGCACGGGAACGGCACGGCCCGGGGAAGCCCTGTAAAGAAACATTAAAAAAAAGAGTTAGATAAGAAACAGACCAGATGCCTTACCTAAGACCCGCAAACAGCATCATACATACCGGGGAAAGCAGTCCATGCACGACGCTGCACGGGAACGGCACAGCCCGGGGATTCCCTGTAAAGAAACATTAAAAAAAAGAGTTAGATAAGAAACAGACCAGATGCCTTACCTAAGACCCGCAAACAGCATCATACATACCGGGGAAAGCGCTCCATGCACGACGCTGCACGGGAACGGCACGGCCCGGGGAAGTCCTGTAAAGAAACATGAAAATAAAGAGTTAGATAAGAAACAGACCAGATGCCTTACCTAAGACCCGCAAACAGCATCATACATACCAGGGAAGCGCTCCATGCACGACGCTACACGGGAACGGCACAGCCAGGGGAAGCCCTGTAAAGAAACAAAAAAAAAAAGAGTTAGATAAGAAACAGACCAGATGCCTTACCTAAGACCCGCAAACAGCATCATACATACCGGGGAAAGCACTCCATGCACGACGCTGCACGGGAATGGCACGGCCAGGGGAAGCCCTGTAAAGAAACATTAAAAAAAAGAGTTAGATAAGAAACAGACCAGATGCCTTACCTAAGACCCGCAACAGCATCATACATACCGCGGGAAGCAGTCCATGCACGACGCTGCACGGGAACAGCACGGCCTGGGGAAACCCTGTAAAGAAACATTTAAAAAAAGAGTTAGATAAGAAACAGACCAGATGCCTTACCTAAGACCCACAAACAGCATCATACATACTGGGGAAAGCAGTCCATGCATGACTCTGCACGGAAACGGCACGGTCCGGGGAAGCCCTGTAAAGAAACATTAAAAAAAAGAGTTAGATAAGATACAGACCAGATGCCTTACCTAAGACCCGCAAACAGCATCATACATACCGGGGAAAGCGCTCCATGCACGACGCTGCACGGGAACGGCCCGGCCCGGGGAAGCCCTGTAAAGAAACAGAAACAAAAAGAGTTAGATAAGAAACAGACCAGATGCCTTACCTAAAACCCGCAAACAGCATCATACATACCGGGGAAAGCGCTCCATGCACGACGCTGCACGGGAACGGCACGGCCCGGGGAAGCCCTGTAAAGAAACATAAAAATAAAGAGTTAGATAAGAAACAGATCAGATGCCTTACCTAAGACCCGCAAACAGCATCATACATACCGGGGAAAGCGCTCCATGCACGACGCTGCACGGGAATGGCATGGCCCGGGGAAGCCCTGTAACGAAACACAAAAAAAAGAGTTAGATAAGAAACAGACCAGATGCCTTACCTAAGACCCGCAAACAGCATCATACATACCGGGGAAAGCACTCCATGAACGACGCTGCACAGGAACGGCACGGCCAGGGGAAGCCCTGTAAAGAAACATAAAAAAAAAGAGTTAGATAAGAAACAGACCAGATGCCTTACCTAAGACCCGCAAACAGCATCATACATACCAGGGAAGCGCTCCATGCACGACGCTGCACGGGAACGGCACGGCCCGGGGAAGCCCTGTAAAGAAACATTTAAAAAAAGAGTTAGATAAGAAACAGACCAGATGCCTTACCTAAGACCCGCAAACAGCATCAGACATACCGGGGAAAGCACTCCATGCACGACGCTGCACGGGAATGGCACGGCCAGGGGAAGCCCTGTAAAAAAACATTAAAAAAAAGAGTTAGATAAGAAACAGACCAGATGCCTTACCTAAGACCCGCAACAGCATCATACATACCGGGGGAAGCAGTCCATGCACGACGCTGCACGGGAACAGCACGGCCCGGGGAAACCCTGTAAAGAAAAATTTAAAAAAAGAGTTAGATAAGAAACAGACCAGATGCCTTACCTAAGACCCGCAAACAGCATCATACATATCGGGGAAAGCGCTCCATGCACGACGCTGCACGGGAACGGCATGGCCCGGGGAAGCCCTGTAAAGAAACACAAAAAAAAGAGTTAGATAAGAAACAGACCAGATGCCTTACCTAAGACCCGCAACAGCATCATACATACCGGGGGAAGCAGTCCATGCACGACGCTGCACGGGAACAGCACGGCCCGGGGAAACCCTGTAAAGAAACATTTAAAAAAAGAGTTAGATAAGAAACAGACCAGATGCCTTACCTAAGACCCACAAACAGCATCATACATACAGGGGAAAGCGCTCCATGCACGACGCTGCACGGGAACGGCACGGCCCGGGGAAGCCCTGTAAAGAAACTTTAAAAAAAAGAGTTTTTTTTTTTTTTTTTTTTAAACAAACTTTATTGGCGTCCACAAAATTACAACTTCCGTCATCATCAATACACTGCATAACAGGGTAATATCAACAGATGCTCCAAAGAGGCCTCAATCTAGTAAACCGCAAGACAGGTCCCAGCCACAATGTGTGGGTGCAACCCCGTGGGGCAACCAGTATCTTCAGTATGTGCAATAGGTGCCTCAGTGAATTCGCTATCCCCAAACCAGTTTGAAAAACAGTTCCCCCCTCCCAACTCCCAACCGCGTCCCCTAACCCAACCGCCCCCCCCTCGCCCTCCCAATCCCTCCCCCCCCTCTGCCGGGTCACTGCAACGCAAGGTTCGCTTTCCTACGCATTCACTCGGGGTCTGCGACGATCTCCCTCTCTCGACCTGGGGTCTCTCCCACCCCGATGGGCATGTCAGCCGTACTGGATATAGTGATCTGGGAGGCTTGTCCCGCTATTTCCTGCATCATCACCCCCCATGCTAGTAGCACCTCAGGCAGCTTAGGGTCTCTCCTGGTGCTCCGCATGTGCCCCTCCTCGGCTAGGGCCCATTCCCGTAAATCTGATCTCCACTTCGCCAATATAGGTCCCTGCTGTGTCAACCAGTGGATAGCTATACGCCTTTTGGCTATCACTAGCCCCAGGACCAGAAACCGCCTGCTTATCTTGCGTTTCGGGTCTCGCGGAATCAGGCCCAGCAGACACACATGAGGATCCGATGCAAACTCCCAACCGGTTATCCGGGTCAGCTCTGCAATAACCGCCCCCCAGTACGTCTGGATCGTTGGGCATGTCCATACCATATGTAGAAAATCTGCTGGGGCACCCCGACATCTTGGACAGTGGGGGTCTCTGGAGCCATCAATGGCATGCAACCGTCTAGGGGATAAATATGTCATGTGTATTATGTTGTACTGGATTTGCTTTAAGCGATTGCTCACTGCCACCTTCCGCACCCCTTCATTGATTCGCACCCAGTCCCGCGGTGTAAGATCCCGCGGGCACACCTGCTGCCATTTGTCTTCTATTTTGAGGGGGCCGGTTTTTCTGTCGTCCCGCAACGCCTTATAGAGGTGAGTAACAAAGTGTCCCCCTCCCGCCATGGCTATCATGGTGACCAAAGTCCGGGTGTGCCCCAGAGCCTCTGGAAACGTAGGCCACAATTGCCGTGCTGTTGCCGCTATTTTTGCATACTGCAGAAACTGCCCTGCTCCCAGCGCAAAGGCGGTCATTGCCTCCTGATACGTAATAAATTTATCATCCGGGTACAGGTCGGCCAACATCAGGCAGCCCCCTGACTTCCACGCCTCCGTGGACATTAGGCGGTCAATCTGTGCAAAGGGTGGCATCTGCCAGATATCCGCCTCCGGGGCAAAGGGTCTATCTGGAATCACTTTACATATCACTCGATTCCAAATTGCAGCCCCAAGCTGATTAAAAAAAAGAGTTAGATAAGAAACAGACCAGATGCCTTACCTAAGACCCGCAAACAGCATCATACATACCGGGGAAAGCAGTCCATGCACGACTCTGCACGGAAACGGCACGGCCCGGGGAAGCCCTGTAAAGAAACATTAAAAAAAAGAGTTAGATAAGATACAGACCAGATGCCTTACCTAAGACCCGCAAACAGCATCATACATACCGGGGAAAGCGCTCCATGCACGACGCTGCACGGGAACGGCACGGCCCGGAGAAGCCCTGTAAAGAAACAGAAACAAAAAAAAGAGTTAGATAAGAAACAGACCAGATGCCTTACCTAAAACCCGCAAACAGCATCATACATACCGGGGAAAGCGCTCCATGCACGACGCTGCACGGGAACGGCACGGCCCGGGGAAGCCCTGTAAAGAAACATAAAAATAAAGAGTTAGATAAGAAACTGATCAGATGCCTTACCTAAGACCCGCAAACAGCATCATACATACCGGGGAAAGCGCTCCATGCACGACGCTGCACGGGAACGGCATGGCCCGGGGAAGCCCTGTAAAGAAACACAAAAAAAAAAGAGTTAGATAAGAAACAGACCAGATGCCTTACCTAAGACCCGCAAACAGCATCATACATACCGGGGAAAGCACTCCATGCACGACGCTGCACAGGAATGGCACGGCCAGGGGAAGCCCTGTAAAGAAACATAAAAAAAAAGAGTTAGATAAGAAACAGACCAGATGCCTTATCTAAAACCCGCAAACAGCATCATACATACCGGGGAAAGCGCTCCATGCACAACGCTGCACGGGAACGGCACGGCCCGGGGAAGTCCTGTAAAGAAACATAAAAATAAAGAGTTAGATAAGAAACAGATCAGATGCCTTATCTAAGACCCGCAAACAGCATCATACATACCGGGGAAAGCGCTCCATGCACAACGCTGCACGGGAACGGCATGGCCCGGGGAAGCCCTGTAAAGAAACACAAAAAAAAGAGTTAGGTAAGAAACAGACCAGATGCCTTACCTAAGACCCGCAAACAGCATCCTACATACCGGGGAAAGCACTGCATGCACGACGCTGCACAGGAACGGCACAGCCAGGGGAAGCCCTGTAAAGAAACATAAAAAAAAAGAGTTAGATAAGAAACAGACCAGATGCCTTACCTAAGACCCGCAAACAGCATCATACATACCAGGGAAGCGCTCCATGCACGACGCTGCACGGGAATGGCACGGCCAGGGGAAGCCCTGTAAAGAAACATTAAAAAAAAGAGTTAGATAAGAAACAGACCAGATGCCTTACCTAAGACCCGCAACAGCATCATACATACCGGGGGAACCAGTCCATGCACGACGCTGCACGGGAACAGCACGGCCCAGGGAAACCCTGTAAAGAAACATTTAAAAAAAGAGTTAGATAAGAAACAGACCAGATGCCTTACCTAAGACCCGCAAACAGCATCATACATACCAGGGAAGCGCTCCATGCACGACTCTGCACGGGAACGGCACAGCCAGGGGAAGCCCTGTAAAGAAACAAAAAAAAGAAGAGTTAGATGAGAAACAGACCAGATGCCTTACCTAAGACCCGCAAACAGCATCACACATACCGGGGAAAGCGCTCCATGCACGAAGCTGCACGGGACCGGCACGGCCCGGCGAAGCCTGTAAAGAAGCAGAAAAAAAAGAGTTAGATAAGAAACAGACCAGATGCCTTACCTAAGACCCGCAAACAGCATCATACATACCGGGGAAAGCACTCCATGCACGACGCTGCACGGGAACGGCACGGCCCGTGGAAGCCCTGTAAAGAAACATTCAAAAAAAGAGTTAGATAAGAAACAGACCAGATGCCTAACCTATGACCCGCAAACAGCATCATACATACCGGGGAAAGCAGTCCATGCACGACGCTGCACGGGAACGGCACGGCCCGGGGAAGCCCTGTAAAGAAACATTAAAAAAAAGAGTTAGATAAGAAACAGACCAGATGCCTTACCTAAGACCCGCAAACAGCATCATACATACCGGGGAAAGCAGTCCATGCACGACGCTGCACGGGAACGGCACAGCCCGGGGATTCCCTGTAAAGAAACATAAAAAAAAAGAGTTAGATAAGAAACAGACCAGATGCCTTACCTAAGACCCGCAAACAGCATCATACATACCGGGGAAAGCGCTCCATGCACGACGCTGCACAGGAATGGCACGGCCAGGGGAAGCCCTGTAAAGAAACATTAAAAAAAAGAGTTAGATAAGAAACAGACCAGATGCCTTACCTAAGACCCGCAAACAGCATCATACATACCAGGGAAGCGCTCCATGCACGACGCTGCACGGGAACGGCACAGCCAGGGGAAGCCCTGTAAAGAAACAAAAAAAAAAAGAGTTAGAAAGAAACAGACCAGATGCCTTACCTAAGACCCGCAAACAGCATCATACATACCGGGGAAAGCGCTCCATGCACGACGCTGCACGGGAACGGCACGGCCCGGGGAAGCCCTGTAAAGAAACATAAAAAAAAAGAGTTAGATAAGAAACAGACCAGATGCCTTACCTAAGACCCGCAAACAGCATCATACATACCGGGGAAAGCAGTCCATGCACGACGCTGCACGGGAACGGCACGGCCCGGGGAAGCCCTGTAAAGAAACATTAAAAAAAAGAGTTAGATAAGAAACAGACCAGATGCCTTACCTAAAACCCGCAAACAGCATCATACATACCGGGGGAAGCAGTCCATGCACGACGATGCACGGGAACGGCACAGCCCGTGGAAGCCCTGTAAAGAAACATAAAAAAAAAGAGTTAGATAAGAAACAGACCAGATGCCTTACATAAGACCCGCAAACAGCATCATACATACCGGGGAAAGCAGTCCATGCACGACGCTGCACGGGAACGGCACGGCCCGGGGAAGCCCTGTAAAGAAACATTAAAAAAAAGAGTTAGATAAGATACAGACCAGATGCCTTACCTAAGACCCGCAAACAGCATCATACATACCGGGGAAAGCGCTCCATGCACGACGCTGCACGGGAACGGCCCGGCCCGGGGAAGCCCTGTAAAGAAACAGAAACAAAAAGAGTTAGATAAGAAACAGACCAGATGCCTTACCTAAAACCCGCAAACAGCATCATACATACCGGGGAAAGCGCTCCATGCACGACGCTGCACGGGAACGGCACGGCCCGGGGAAGCCCTGTAAAGAAACATAAAAATAAAGAGTTAGATAAGAAACAGATCAGATGCCTTACCTAAGACCCGCAAACAGCATCATACATACCGGGGAAAGCGCTCCATGCACGACGCTGCACGGGAACGGCATGGCCCGGGGAAGCCCTGTAAAGAAACACAAAAAAAAAAGAGTTAGATAAGAAACAGACCAGATGCCTTACCTAAGACCCGCAAACAGCATCATACATACCGGGGAAAGCACTCCATGAACGACGCTGCACAGGAACGGCACGGCCAGGGGAAGCCCTGTAAAGAAACATAAAAAAAAAGAGTTAGATAAGAAACAGACCAGATGCCTTACCTAAGACCCGCAAACAGCATCATACATACCAGGGAAGCGCTCCATGCACGACGCTGCACGGGAACGGCACGGCCCGGGGAAGCCCTGTAAAGAAACATTTAAAAAAAGAGTTAGATAAGAAACAGACCAGATGCCTTACCTAAGACCCGCAAACAGCATCATACATACCGGGGAAAGCACTCCATGCACGACGCTGCACGGGAATGGCACGGCCAGGGGAAGCCCTGTAAAGAAACATTAAAAAAAAGAGTTAGATAAGAAACAGACCAGATGCCTTACCTAAGACCCGCAACAGCATCATACATACCGGGGGAAGCAGTCCATGCACGACGCTGCACGGGAACAGCACGGCCCGGGGAAACCCTGTAAAGAAAAATTTAAAAAAAGAGTTAGATAAGAAACAGACCAGATGCCTTACCTAAGACCCGCAAACAGCATCATACATATCGGGGAAAGCGCTCCATGCACGACGCTGCACGGGAACGGCATGGCCCGGGGAAGCCCTGTAAAGAAACACAAAAAAAAGAGTTAGATAAGAAACAGACCAGATGCCTTACCTAAGACCCGCAAACAGCATCATACATACCGGGGAAAGCACTGCATGCACGACGCTGCACAGGAACGGCACAGCCAGGGGAAGGCCTGTAAAGAAACATAAAAAAAAAGAGTTAGATAATAAACAGACCAGATGCCTTACCTAAGACCCGCAAACAGCATCATACATACCGGGGAAAGCGCTCCATGCACGACGCTGCACGGGAACGGCATGGCCCGGGGAAGGCCTGTAAAGAAACACAAAAAAAAAAGAGTTAGATAAGAAACAGACCAGATGCCTTACCTAAGACCCGCAAACAGCATCATACATACCGGGGAAAGCACTCCATGCACGACGCTGCACAGGAACGGCACGGCCAGGGGAAGCCCTGTAAAGAAACATAAAAAAAAAGAGTTAGATAAGAAACAGACCAGATGCCTTATCTAAAACCCGCAAACAGCATCATACATACCGGGGAAAGCGCTCCATGCACGACGCTGCACGGGAACGGCACGGCCCGGGGAAGTCCTGTAAAGAAACATAAAAATAAAGAGTTAGATAAGAAACAGATCAGATGCCTTACCTAAGACCCGCAAACAGCATCATACATACCGGGGAAAGCGCTCCATGCACAACGCTGCACGGGAACGGCATGGCCCGGGGAAGCCCTGTAAAGAAACACAAAAAAAAGAGTTAGGTAAGAAACAGACCAGATGCCTTACCTAAGACCCGCAAACAGCATCATACATACCGGGGAAAGCACTGCATGCACGACGCTGCACGGGAATGGCATGGCCCGGGGAAGCCCTGTAACGAAACACAAAAAAAAGAGTTAGATAAGAAACAGACCAGATGCCTTACCTAAGACCCGCAAACAGCATCATACATACCGGGGAAAGCACTCCATGAACGACGCTGCACAGGAACGGCACGGCCAGGGGAAGCCCTGTAAAGAAACATAAAAAAAAAGAGTTAGATAAGAAACAGACCAGATGCCTTACCTAAGACCCGCAAACAGCATCATACATACCAGGGAAGCACTCCATGCACGACGCTGCACGGGAACGGCACGGCCCGGGGAAGCCCTGTAAAGAAACATTTAAAAAAAGAGTTAGATAAGAAACAGACCAGATGCCTTACCTAAGACCCGCAAACAGCATCAGACATACCGGGGAAAGCACTCCATGCACGACGCTGCACGGGAATGGCACGGCCAGGGGAAGCCCTGTAAAGAAACATTAAAAAAAAGAGTTAGATAAGAAACAGACCAGATGCCTTACCTAAGACCCGCAACAGCATCATACATACCGGGGGAAGCAGTCCATGCACGACGCTGCACGGGAACAGCAAGGCCCGGGGAAACCCTGTAAAGAAAAATTTAAAAAAAGAGTTAGATAAGAAACAGACCAGATGCCTTACCTAAGACCCGCAAACAGCATCATACATATCGGGGAAAGCGCTCCATGCACGACGCTGCACGGGAACGGCATGGCCCGGGGAAGCCCTGTAAAGAAACACAAAAAAAAGAGTTAAATAAGAAACAGACCAGATGCCTTACCTAAGACCCGCAAACAGCATCATACATACCGGGGAAAGCACTGCATGCACGACGCTGCACAGGAACGGCACAGCCAGGGGAAGGCCTGTAAAGAAACATAAAAAAAAGAGTTAGATAATAAACAGACCAGATGCCTTACCTAAGACCCGCAAACAGCATCATACATACCGGGGAAAGCACTGCATGCACGACGCTGCACAGGAACGGCACAGCCAGGGGAAGGCCTGTAAAGAAACATAAAAAAAAAGAGTTAGATAATAAACAGACCAGATGCCTTACCTAAGACCCGCAAACAGCATCATACATACCGGGGAAAGCGCTCCATGCACGACGCTGCACGGGAACGGCATGGCCCGGGGAAGCCCTGTAAAGAAACACAAAAAAAAAAGAGTTAGATAAGAAACAGACCAGATGCCTTACCTAAGACCCGCAAACAGCATCATACATACCGGGGAAAGCACTCCATGCACGACGCTACACAGGAACGCCACGGCCAGGGGAAGCCCTGTAAAGAAACATAAAAAAAAAGAGTTAGATAAGAAACAGACCAGATGCCTTATCTAAAACCCGCAAACAGCATCATACATACCGGGGAAAGCGCTCCATGCACGACGCTGCACGGGAACGGCACGGCCCGGGGAAGTCCTGTAAAGAAACATAAAAATAAAGAGTTAGATAAGAAACAGATCAGATGCCTTACCTAAGACCCGCAAACAGCATCATACATACCGGGGAAAGCGCTCCATGCACAACGCTGCACGGGAACGGCATGGCCCGGGGAAGCCCTGTAAAGAAACACAAAAAAAAGAGTTAGGTAAGAAACAGACCAGATGCCTTACCTAAGACCCGCAAACAGCATCATACATACCGGGGAAAGCACTGCATGCACGACGCTGCACGGGAATGGCATGGCCCGGGGAAGCCCTGTAACGAAACACAAAAAAAAGAGTTAGATAAGAAACAGACCAGATGCCTTACCTAAGACCCGCAAACAGCATCATACATACCGGGGAAAGCACTCCATGAACGACGCTGCACAGGAACGGCACGGCCAGGGGAAGCCCTGTAAAGAAACATAAAAAAAAAGAGTTAGATAAGAAACAGACCAGATGCCTTACCTAAGACCCGCAAACAGCATCATACATACCAGGGAAGCACTCCATGCACGACGCTGCACGGGAACGGCACGGCCCGGGGAAGCCCTGTAAAGAAACATTTAAAAAAAGAGTTAGATAAGAAACAGACCAGATGCCTTACCTAAGACCCGCAAACAGCATCAGACATACCGGGGAAAGCACTCCATGCACGACGCTGCACGGGAATGGCACGGCCAGGGGAAGCCCTGTAAAGAAACATTAAAAAAAAGAGTTAGATAAGAAACAGACCAGATGCCTTACCTAAGACCCGCAACAGCATCCTACATACCGGGGGAAGCAGTCCATGCACGATGCTGCACGGGAACAGCAAGGCCCGGGGAAACCCTGTAAAGAAAAATTTAAAAAAAGTGTTAGATAAGAAACAGACCAGATGCCTTACCTAAGACCCGCAAACAGCATCATACATATCGGGGAAAGCGCTCCATGCACGACGCTGCACGGGAACGGCATGGCCCGGGGAAGCCCTGTAAAGAAACACAAAAAAAAGAGTTAGATAAGAAACAGACCAGATGCCTTACCTAAGACCCGCAAACAGCATCATACATACCGGGGAAAGCACTGCATGCACGACGCTGCACAGGAACGGCACAGCCAGGGGAAGGCCTGTAAAGAAACATAAAAAAAAAGAGTTAGATAATAAACAGACCAGATGCCTTACCTAAGACCCGCAAACAGCATCATACATACCAGGGAAGCGCTCCATGCACGACGCTGCACGGGAACGGCACGGCCCGGGGAAGCCCTGTAAAGAAACATTTAAAAAAAGAGTTAGATAAGAAACAGACCAGATGCCTTACCTAAGACCCGCAAACAGCATCATACATACCGGGGAAAGCACTCATTGCACTCCGCTGCACGGGAATGGCACGGCCAGGGGAAGCCCTGTAAAGAAACATTTAAAAAAAGAGTTAGATAAGAAACAGACCAGATAGCTTACCTAAGACCCGCAAACAGCATCATACATACCGGGGAAAGCGCTCCATGCACGACGCTGCACGGGAACGGCACGGCCCGGGGAAGCCCTGTAAAGAAACATTAAAAAAAGAGTTAGATAAGAAACAGACCAGATGCCTTACATAAGACCCGCAAACAGCATCATACATACCAGGGAAAGCACTCCATGCACGACGCTGCACGGGAACGGCACGGCCAGGGGAAGCCCTGTAAAGAAACATTAAAAAAAAGAGTTAGATAAGAAACAGACCAGATGCCTTACCTAAGACACGCAACAGCATCATACATACCGGGGGAAGCAGTCCATGCACGACGATGCACGGGAACGGCACAGCCCGTGGAAGCCCTGTAAAGAAACATTAAAAAAAAGAGTTAGATAAGAAACAGACCAGATGCCTTACCTAAGACCCGCAAACAGCATCATACATACCGGGGAAAGCAGTCCATGCACGACGCTGCACGGGAACGGCACGGCCCGGGGAAGCCCTGTAAAGAAACATTAAAAAAAAGAGTTAGATAAGAAACAGACCAGATGCCTTACCTAAGACCCTCAAACAGCATCATACATACCGGGGAAAGCAGTCCATGCACGACGCTGCACGGGAACGGCACAGCCCAGGGATTCCCTGTAAAGAAACATTAAAAAAAAGAGTTAGATAAGAAACAGACCAGATGCCTTACCTAAGACCCGCAAACAGCATCATACATACCGGGGAAAACGCTCCATGCACGACGCTGCACGGGAACGGCACGGCCCGGGGAAGTCCTGTAAAGAAACATGAAAATAAAGAGTTAGATAAGAAACAGACCAGATGCCTTACCTAAGACATGCAAACAGCATCATACATACCGGGGAAAGCACTCCATGCACGACGCTGCACGGGAATGGCACGGCCAGGGGAAGCCCTGTAAAGAAACATTAAAAAAAAGAGTTAGATAAGAAACAGACCAGATGCCTTACCTAAGACCCGCAACAGCATCATACATACCGGGGGAAGCGCTCCATGCACGACGCTGCACGGGAACGGCACGGCCCGGGGAAGCCCTGTAAAGAAACATTAAAAAAAAGAGTTAGATAAGAAACAGACCAGATGCCTTACCTAAGACCCGCAAACAGCATCATACATACCGGGGAAAGCAGTCCATGCACGACGCTGCACGGGAACGGCACAGCCCGGGGATTCCCTGTAAAGAAACATTAAAAAAAAGAGTTAGATAAGAAACAGACCAGATGCCTTACCTAAGACCCGCAAACAGCATCATACATACCGGGGAAAGCGCTCCATGCACGACGCTGCACGGGAACGGCACGGCCCGGGGAAGTCCTGTAAAGAAACATGAAAATAAAGAGTTAGATAAGAAACAGACCAGATGCCTTACCTAAGACCCGCAAACAGCATCATACATACCAGGGAAGCGCTCCATGCACGACGCTACACGGGAACGGCACAGCCAGGGGAAGCCCTGTAAAGAAACAAAAAAAAAAAAGAGTTAGATAAGAAACAGACCAGATGCCTTACCTAAGACCCGCAAACAGCATCATACATACCGGGGAAAGCACTCCATGCACGACGCTGCACGGGAATGGCACGGCCAGGGGAAGCCCTGTAAAGAAACATTAAAAAAAAGAGTTAGATAAGAAACAGACCAGATGCCTTACCTAAGACCCGCAACAGCATCATACATACCGGGGGAAGCAGTCCATGCACGACGCTGCACGGGAACAGCACGGCCTGGGGAAACCCTGTAAAGAAACATTTAAAAAAAGAGTTAGATAAGAAACAGACCAGATGCCTTACCTAAGACCCACAAACAGCATCATACATACTGGGGAAAGCAGTCCATGCATGACTCTGCACGGAAACGGCACGGCCCGGGGAAGCCCTGTAAAGAAACATTAAAAAAAAGAGTTAGATAAGATACAGACCAGATGCCTTACCTAAGACCCGCAAACAGCATCATACATACCGGGGAAAGCGCTCCATGCACGACGCTGCACGGGAACGGCCCGGCCCGGCCCGGGGAAGCCCTGTAAAGAAACAGAAACAAAAAGAGTTAGATAAGAAACAGACCAGATGCCTTACCTAAAACCCGCAAACAGCATCATACATACCGGGGAAAGCGCTCCATGCACGACGCTGCACGGGAACGGCACGGCCCGGGGAAGCCCTGTAAAGAAACATAAAAATAAAGAGTTAGATAAGAAACAGATCAGATGCCTTACCTAAGACCCGCAAACAGCATCATACATACCGGGGAAAGCGCTCCATGCACGACGCTGCACGGGAATGGCATGGCCCGGGGAAGCCCTGTAACGAAACACAAAAAAAAGAGTTAGATAAGAAACAGACCAGATGCCTTACCTAAGACCCGCAAACAGCATCATACATACCGGGGAAAGCACTCCATGAACGACGCTGCACAGGAACGGCACGGCCAGGGGAAGCCCTGTAAAGAAACATAAAAAAAAGAGTTAGATAAGAAACAGACCAGATGCCTTACCTAAGACCCGCAAACAGCATCATACATACCAGGGAAGCGCTCCATGCACGACGCTGCACGGGAACGGCACGGCCCGGGGAAGCCCTGTAAAGAAACATTTAAAAAAAGAGTTAGATAAGAAACAGACCAGATGCCTTACCTAAGACCCGCAAACAGCATCAGACATACCGGGGAAAGCACTCCATGCACGACGCTGCACGGGAATGGCACGGCCAGGGGAAGCCCTGTAAAGAAACATTAAAAAAAAGAGTTAGATAAGAAACAGACCAGATGCCTTACCTAAGACCCGCAACAGCATCATACATACCGGGGGAAGCGCTCCATGCACGACGCTGCACGGGAACGGCACGGCCCGGGGAAGCCCTTTAAAGAAACAGAAACAAATAGAGTTAGATAAGAAACAGACCAGATGCCTTACCTAAGACCCGCAAACAGTATCATACATACCAAGGAAGCGCTCCATGCACGACGCTGCATGGGAACGGCACAGCCCGGGGATTCCCTGTAAAGAAACATTACAAAAAAGAGTTAGATAAGAAACAGACCAGATGCCTTACCTAAGACCCGCAAACAGCATCATACATACCGGGGAAAGCGCTCCATGCACGACGCTGCACGGGAACGGCACGGCCCGGGGAAGTCCTGTAAAGAAACATGAAAATAAAGAGTTAGATAAGAAACAGACCAGATGCCTTACCTAAGACCCGCAAACAGCATCATACATACCAGGGAAGCGCTCCATGCACGACGCTACACGGGAACGGCACAGCCAGGGGAAGCCCTGTAAAGAAACAAAAAAAAAAAGAGTTAGATAAGAAACAGACCAGATGCCTTACCTAAGACCCGCAAACAGCATCATACATACCGGGGAAAGCACTCCATGCACGACGCTGCACGGGAATGGCACGGCCAGGGGAAGCCCTGTAAAGAAACATTAAAAA
This sequence comes from Triturus cristatus, assembly GCF_964204655.1. NCBI lineage: Eukaryota > Metazoa > Chordata > Amphibia > Caudata > Salamandridae > Triturus > Triturus cristatus. The sequence continues at coordinate 1,095,931,915 of NC_140579.1, forward strand.
AAAGAGTTAGATAAGAAACAGACCAGATGCCTTACCTAAGACCCGCAACAGCATCATACATACCGGGGGAAGCAGTCCATGCACGACGCTGCACGGGAACAGCACGGCCTGGGGAAACCCTGTAAAGAAACATTTAAAAAAAGAGTTAGATAAGAAACAGACCAGATGCCTTACCTAAGACCCACAAACAGCATCATACATACTGGGGAAAGCAGTCCATGCATGACTCTGCACGGAAACGGCACGGCCCGGGGAAGCCCTGTAAAGAAACATTAAAAAAAAGAGTTAGATAAGATACAGACCAGATGCCTTACCTAAGACCCGCAAACAGCATCATACATACCGGGGAAAGCGCTCCATGCACGACGCTGCACGGGAACGGCCCGGCCCGGCCCGGCCCGGGGAAGCCCTGTAAAGAAACAGAAACAAAAAGAGTTAGATAAGAAACAGACCAGATGCCTTACCTAAAACCCGCAAACAGCATCATACATACCGGGGAAAGCGCTCCATGCACGACGCTGCACGGGAACGGCACGGCCCGGGGAAGCCCTGTAAAGAAACATAAAAATAAAGAGTTAGATAAGAAACAGATCAGATGCCTTACCTAAGACCCGCAAACAGCATCATACATACCGGGGAAAGCGCTCCATGCACGACGCTGCACGGGAATGGCATGGCCCGGGGAAGCCCTGTAACGAAACACAAAAAAAAGAGTTAGATAAGAAACAGACCAGATGCCTTACCTAAGACCCGCAAACAGCATCATACATACCGGGGAAAGCACTCCATGAACGACGCTGCACAGGAACGGCACGGCCAGGGGAAGCCCTGTAAAGAAACATAAAAAAAAGAGTTAGATAAGAAACAGACCAGATGCCTTACCTAAGACCCGCAAACAGCATCATACATACCAGGGAAGCGCTCCATGCACGACGCTGCACGGGAACGGCACGGCCCGGGGAAGCCCTGTAAAGAAACATTTAAAAAAAGAGTTAGATAAGAAACAGACCAGATGCCTTACCTAAGACCCGCAAACAGCATCAGACATACCGGGGAAAGCACTCCATGCACGACGCTGCACGGGAATGGCACGGCCAGGGGAAGCCCTGTAAAGAAACATTAAAAAAAAGAGTTAGATAAGAAACAGACCAGATGCCTTACCTAAGACCCGCAACAGCATCATACATACCGGGGGAAGCAGTCCATGCACGACGCTGCACGGGAACAGCACGGCCCGGGGAAACCCTGTAAAGAAAAATTTAAAAAAAGAGTTAGATAAGAAACAGACCAGATGCCTTACCTAAGACCCGCAAACAGCATCATACATATCGGGGAAAGTGCTCCATGCACGACGCTGCACGGGAACGGCATGGCCCGGGGAAGCCCTGTAAAGAAACACAAAAAAAAGAGTTAGATAAGAAACAGACCAGATGCCTTACCTAAGACCCGCAAACAGCATCATACATACCGGGGAAAGCACTGCATGCACGACGCTGCACAGGAACGGCACAGCCAGTGGAAGGCCTGTAAAGAAACATAAAAAAAAAGAGTTAGATAATAAACAGACCAGATGCCTTACCTAAGACCCGCAAACAGCATCATACATACCAGGGAAGCGCTCCATGCACGACGCTGCACGGGAACGGCACGGCCCGGGGAAGCCCTGTAAAGAAACATTTAAAAAAAGAGTTAGATAAGAAACAGACCAGATGCCTTACCTAAGACCCGCAAACAGCATCATACATACCGGGGAAAGCACTCATTGCACTCCGCTGCACGGGAATGGCACGGCCAGGGGAAGCCCTGTAAAGAAACATTTTAAAAAAGAGTTAGATAAGAAACAGACCAGATACCTTACCTAAGACCCGCAAACAGCATCATACATACCGGGGAAAGCGCTCCATGCACGACGCTGCACGGGAACGGCACGGCCCGGGGAAGCCCTGTAAAGAAACATTAAAAAAAAGAGTTAGATAAGAAACAGACCAGATGCCTTACATAAGACCCGCAAACAGCATCATACATACCGGGGAAAGCACTCCATGCACGACGCTGCACGGGAATGGCACGCCCAGGGGAAGCCCTGTAAAGAAACATTAAAAAAAATAGTTAGATAAGAAACAGACCAGATGCCTTACCTAAGACCCGCAACAGCATCATACATACCGGGGGAAGCAGTCCATGCACGACGATGCACGGGAACGGCACAGCCCGTGGAAGCCCTGTAAAGAAACATTAAAAAAAAGAGTTAGATAAGAAACAGACCAGATGCCTTACCTAAGACCCGCAAACAGCATCATACATACCGGGGAAAGCAGTCCATGCACGACGCTGCACGGGAACGGCACGGCCCGGGGAAGCCCTGTAAAGAAACATTAAAAAAAAGAGTTAGATAAGAAACAGACCAGATGCCTTACCTAAGACCCGCAAACAGCATCATACATACCGGGGAAAGCAGTCCATGCACGACGCTGCACGGGAACGGCACAGCCCAGGGATTCCCTGTAAAGAAACATTAAAAAAAAGAGTTAGATAAGAAACAGACCAGATGCCTTACCTAAGACCCGCAAACAGCATCATACATACCGGGGAAAGCGCTCCATGCACGACGCTGCACGGGAACGGCACGGCCCGGGGAAGTCCTGTAAAGAAACATGAAAATAAAGAGTTAGATAAGTAACAGACCAGATGCCTTACCTAAGACCCGCAAACAGCATCATACATACCGGGGAAAGCACTCCATGCACGACGCTGCACGGGAATGGCACGGCCAGGGGAAGCCCTGTAAAGAAACATTTAAAAAAAGAGTTAGATAAGAAACAGACCAGATGCCTTACCTAAGACCCGCAACAGCATCATACATACCGGGGGAAGCAGTCCATGCACGACGATGCACGGGAACGGCACAGCCCGTGGAAGCCCTGTAAAGAAACATTAAAAAAAAGAGTTAGATAAGAAACAGACCAGATGCCTTACCTAAGACCCGCAAACAGCATCATACATACCGGGGAAAGCACTCCATGCACGACGCTGCACGGGAATGGCACGGCCAGGGGAAGCCCTGTAAAGAAACATTAAAAAAAAGAGTTAGATAAGAAACAGACCAGATGCCTTACCTAAGACCCGCAACAGCATCATACATACCGGGGGAAGCAGTCCATGCACGACGCTGCACGGGAACAGCACGGCCCGGGGAAACCCTGTAAAGAAAAATTTAAAAAAAGAGTTAGATAAGAAACAGACCAGATGCCTTACCTAAGACCCGCAAACAGCATCATACATATCGGGGAAAGCGCTCCATGCACGACGCTGCACGGGAACGGCATGGCCCGGGGAAGTCCTGTAAAGAAACATAAAAATAAAGAGTTAGATAAGAAACAGATCAGATGCCTTACCTAAGACCCGCAAACAGCATCATACATACCGGGGAAAGCGCCCCATGCACAACGCTGCACGGGAACGGCATGGCCCGGGGAAGCCCTGTAAAGAAACATAAAAAAAAAGAGTTAGATAAGAAACAGACCAGATGCCTTACCTAAGACCCGCAAACAGCATCATACATACCAGGGAAGCACTCCATGCACGACGCTGCACGGGAACGGCACGGCCCGGGGAAGCCCTGTAAAGAAACATTTAAAAAAAGAGTTAGATAAGAAACAGACCAGATGCCTTACCTAAGACCCGCAAACAGCATCAGACATACCGGGGAAAGCACTCCATGCACGACGCTGCACGGGAATGGCACGGCCAGGGGAAGCCCTGTAAAGAAACATTAAAAAAAAGAGTTAGATAAGAAACAGACCAGATGCCTTACCTAAGACCCGCAACAGCATCATACATACCGGGGGAAGCAGTCCATGCACGACGCTGCACGGGAACAGCAAGGCCCGGGGAAACCCTGTAAAGAAAAATTTAAAAAAAGAGTTAGATAAGAAACAGACCAGATGCCTTACCTAAGACCCGCAAACAGCATCATACATATCGGGGAAAGCGCTCCATGCACGACGCTGCACGGGAACGGCATGGCCCGGGGAAGCCCTGTAAAGAAACACAAAAAAAAGAGTTAGATAAGAAACAGACCAGATGCCTTACCTAAGACCCGCAAACAGCATCATACATACCGGGGAAAGCACTGCATGCACGACGCTGCACAGGAACGGCACAGCCAGGGGAAGGCCTGTAAAGAAACATAAAAAAAAGAGTTAGATAATAAACAGACCAGATGCCTTACCTAAGACCCGCAAACAGCATCATACATACCAGGGAAGCGCTCCATGCACGACGCTGCACGGGAACGGCACGGCCCGGGGAAGCCCTGTAAAGAAACATTTAAAAAAAGAGTTAGATAAGAAACAGACCAGATGCCTTACCTAAGACCCGCAAACAGCATCATACATACCGGGGAAAGCACTCATTGCACTCCGCTGCACGGGAATGGCACGGCCAGGGGAAGCCCTGTAAAGAAACATTTAAAAAAAGAGTTAGATAAGAAACAGACCAGATACCTTACCTAAGACCCGCAAACAGCATCATACATACCGGGGAAAGCGCTCCATGCACGACGCTGCACGGGAACGGCACGGCCCGGGGAAGCCCTGTAAAGAAACATTAAAAAAAGAGTTAGATAAGAAACAGACCAGATGCCTTACATAAGACCCGCAAACAGCATCATACATACCAGGGAAAGCACTCCATGCACGACGCTGCACGGGAACGGCACGGCCAGGGGAAGCCCTGTAAAGAAACATTAAAAAAAAGAGTTAGATAAGAAACAGACCAGATGCCTTACCTAAGACACGCAACAGCATCATACATACCGGGGGAAGCAGTCCATGCACGACGATGCACGGGAACGGCACAGCCCGTGGAAGCCCTGTAAAGAAACATTAAAAAAAAGAGTTAGATAAGAAACAGACCAGATGCCTTACCTAAGACCCGCAAACAGCATCATACATACCGGGGAAAGCAGTCCATGCACGACGCTGCACGGGAACGGCACGGCCCGGGGAAGCCCTGTAAAGAAACATTAAAAAAAGAGTTAGATAAGAAACAGACCAGATGCCTTACCTAAGACCCGCAAACAGCATCATACATACCGGGGAAAGCAGTCCATGCACGACGCTGCACGGGAACGGCACAGCCCAGGGATTCCGTGTAAAGAAACATTAAAAAAAAGAGTTAGATAAGAAACAGACCAGATGCCTTACCTAAGACCCGCAAACAGCATCATACATACCGGGGAAAGCGCTCCATGCACGACGCTGCACGGGAACGGCACGGCCCGGGGAAGTCCTGTAAAGAAACATGAAAATAAAGAGTTAGATAAGAAACAGACCAGATGCCTTACCTAAGACCCGCAAACAGCATCATACATACCGGGGAAAGCACTCCATGCACGACGCTGCACAGGAATGGCACGGCCAGGGGAAGCCCTGTAAAGAAACATTAAAAAAAAGAGTTAGATAAGAAACAGACCAGATGCCTTACCTAAGACCCGCAACAGCATCATACATACCGGGGGAAGCGCTCCATGCACGACGCTGCACGGGAACGGCACGGCCCGGGGAAGCCCTGTAAAGAAACATTAAAAAAAAGAGTTAGATAAGAAACAGACCAGATGCCTTACCTAAGACCCGCAAACAGCATCATACATACCGGGGAAAGCAGTCCATGCACGACGCTGCACGGGAACGGCACAGCCCGGGGATTCCCTGTAAAGAAACATTACAAAAAAGAGTTAGATAAGAAACAGACCAGATGCCTTACCTAAGACCCGCAAACAGCATCATACATACCGGGGAAAGCGCTCCATGCACGACGCTGCACGGGAACGGCACGGCCCGGGGAAGTCCTGTAAAGAAACATGAAAATAAAGAGTTAGATAAGAAACAGACCAGATGCCTTACCTAAGACCCGCAAACAGCATCATACATACCAGGGAAGCGCTCCATGCACGACGCTACACGGGAACGGCACAGCCAGGGGAAGCCCTGTAAAGAAACAAAAAAAAAAAGAGTTAGATAAGAAACAGACCAGATGCCTTACCTAAGACCCGCAAACAGCATCATACATACCGGGGAAAGCACTCCATGCACGACGCTGCACGGGAATGGCACGGCCAGGGGAAGCCCTGTAAAGAAACATTAAAAAAAAGAGTTAGATAAGAAACAGACCAGATGCCTTACCTAAGACCCGCAACAGCATCATACATACCGGGGGAAGCAGTCCATGCACGACGCTGCACGGGAACAGCACGGCCTGGGGAAACCCTGTAAAGAAACATTTAAAAAAAGAGTTAGATAAGAAACAGACCAGATGCCTTACCTAAGACCCACAAACAGCATCATACATACTGGGGAAAGCAGTCCATGCATGACTCTGCACGGAAACGGCACGGCCCGGGGAAGCCCTGTAAAGAAACATTAAAAAAAAGAGTTAGATAAGATACAGACCAGATTAGGGGTGGGCGGAATTTGCGGAATTGCGTTACGCAAATCTCCGCGAAACGGTAAAAAATCTCCGCGAACACGCAGAAATTCCGCGAACACGCGGAATTGCTTGTTCGCGATGCTTTTTTCCTGTTCACAATTGCTGTTTGCGTGCTTGGGGAGAAATATCTCGCGAACACGCATTTTGAGATCGCGAACAAGCAAAAATTTCGCGAAATCGCGGAAAGCAGACTTTTTAGCAATTTCGCGTTCTCCGCGGAACGCGAAATTACGCAAATTGCGCAAATTCCGCGAGCGGAACGGAATTTACCACCCAGGCCTAGACCAGATGCCTTACCTAAGACCCGCAAACAGCATCATACATACCGGGGAAAGCGCTCCATGCACGACGCTGCACGGGAACGGCCCGGCCCGGCCCGGGGAAGCCCTGTAAAGAAACAGAAACAAAAAGAGTTAGATAAGAAACAGACCAGATGCCTTACCTAACCGCAAACAGCATCATACATACCGGGGAAAGCGCTCCATGCACGACGCTGCACGGGAACGGCACGGCCCGGGGAAGCCCTGTAAAGAAACATAAAAATAAAGAGTTAGATAAGAAACAGATCAGATGCCTTACCTAAGACCCGCAAACAGCATCATACATACCGGGGAAAGCGCTCCATGCACGACGCTGCACGGGAATGGCATGGCCCGGGGAAGCCCTGTAACGAAACACAAAAAAAAGAGTTAGATAAGAAACAGACCAGATGCCTTACCTAAGACCCGCAAACAGCATCATACATACCGGGGAAAGCACTCCATGAACGACGCTGCACAGGAACGGCACGGCCAGGGGAAGCCCTGTAAAGAAACATAAAAAAAAGAGTTAGATAAGAAACAGACCAGATGCCTTACCTAAGACCCGCAAACAGCATCATACATACCAGGGAAGCGCTCCATGCACGACGCTGCACGGGAACGGCACGGCCCGGGGAAGCCCTGTAAAGAAACATTTAAAAAAAGAGTTAGATAAGAAACAGACCAGATGCCTTACCTAAGACCCGCAAACAGCATCAGACATACCGGGGAAAGCACTCCATGCACGACGCTGCACGGGAATGGCACGGCCAGGGGAAGCCCTGTAAAGAAACATTAAAAAAAAGAGTTAGATAAGCAACAGACCAGATGCCTTACCTAAGACCCGCAACAGCATCATACATACCGGGGGAAGCAGTCCATGCACGACGCTGCACGGGAACAGCACGGCCCGGGGAAACCCTGTAAAGAAAAATTTAAAAAAAGAGTTAGATAAGAAACAGACCAGATGCTTTACCTAAGACCCGCAAACAGCATCATACATATCGGGGAAAGCGCTCCATGCACGACGCTGCACGGGAACGGCATGGCCCGGGGAAGCCCTGTAAAGAAACACAAAAAAAAGAGTTAGATAAGAAACAGACCAGATGCCTTACCTAAGACCCGCAAACAGCATCATACATACCGGGGAAAGCACTGCATGCACGACGCTGCACAGGAACGGCACAGCCAGGGGAAGGCCTGTAAAGAAACTTAAAAAAAAAGAGTTAGATAATAAACAGACCAGATGCCTTACCTAAGACCCGCAAACAGCATCATACATACCAGGGAAGCGCTCCATGCACGACGCTGCACGGGAACGGCACGGCCCGGGGAAGCCCTGTAAAGAAACATTTAAAAAAAGAGTTAGATAAGAAACAGACCAGATGCCTTACCTAAGACCCGCAAACAGCATCATACATACCGGGGAAAGCACTCATTGCACTCCGCTGCACGGGAATGGCACGGCCAGGGGAAGCCCTGTAAAGAAACATTTTAAAAAAGAGTTAGATAAGAAACAGACCAGATACCTTACCTAAGACCCGCAAACAGCATCATATATACCGGGGAAAGCGCTCCATGCACGACGCTGCACGGGAACGGCACGGCCCGGGGAAGCCCTGTAAAGAAACATTAAAAAAAAGAGTTAGATAAGAAACAGACCAGATGCCTTACATAAGACCCGCAAACAGCATCATACATACCGGGGAAAGCACTCCATGCACGACGCTGCACGGGAATGGCACGCCCAGGGGAAGCCCTGTAAAGAAACATTAAAAAAAAGAGTTAGATAAGAAACAGACCAGATGCCTTACCTAAGACCCGCAACAGCATCATACATACCGGGGGAAGCAGTCCATGCACGACGATGCACGGGAACGGCACAGCCCGTGGAAGCCCTGTAAAGAAACATTAAAAAAAAGAGTTAGATAAGAAACAGACCAGATGCCTTACCTAAGACCCGCAAACAGCATCATACATACCGGGGAAAGCAGTCCATGCACGACGCTGCACGGGAACGGCACGGCCCGGGGAAGCCCTGTAAAGAAACATTAAAAAAAAGAGTTAGATAAGAAACAGACCAGATGCCTTACCTAAGACCCGCAAACAGCATCATACATACCGGGGAAAGCAGTCCATGCACGACGCTGCACGGGAACGGCACAGCCCAGGGATTCCCTGTAAAGAAACATTAAAAAAAAGAGTTAGATAAGAAACAGACCAGATGCCTTACCTAAGACCCGCAAACAGCATCATACATACCGGGGAAAGCGCTCCATGCACGACGCTGCACGGGAACGGCACGGCCCGGGGAAGTCCTGTAAAGAAACATGAAAATAAAGAGTTAGATAAGTAACAGACCAGATGCCTTACCTAAGACCCGCAAACAGCATCATACATACCGGGGAAAGCACTCCATGCACGACGCTGCACGGGAATGGCACGGCCAGGGGAAGCCCTGTAAAGAAACATTTAAAAAAAGAGTTAGATAAGAAACAGACCAGATGCCTTACCTAAGACCCGCAACAGCATCATACATACCGGGGGAAGCAGTCCATGCACGACGATGCACGGGAACGGCACAGCCCGGGGAAGCCCTGTAAAGAAACATTAAAAAAAAGAGTTCGATAAGAAACAGACCAGATGCCTTACCTAAGACCCGCAAACAGCATCATACATACCGGGGAAAGCAGTCCATGTACGACGCTGCACGGGAACGGCACAGCCCGGGGATTCCCTGTAAAGAAACATTAAAAAAAAGAGTTAGATAAGAAACAGACCAGATGCCTTACCTAAGACCCGCAAACAGCATCATACATACCGGGGAAAGAACTCCATGCACGACGCTGCACGGGAACGGCACGGCCCGGGGAAGTCCTGTAAAGAAACATGAAAATAAAGAGTTAGATAAGAAACAGACCAGATGCCTTACCTAAGACCCGCAAACAGCATCATACATACCAGGGAAGCGCTCCATGCACGACGCTACACGGGAACGGCACAGCCAGGGGAAGCCCTGTAAAGAAACAAAAAAAAAAGAGTTAGATAAGAAACAGACCAGATGCCTTACCTAAGACCCGCAAACAGCATCATACATACCGGGGAAAGCACTCCATGCACGACGCTGCACGGGAATGGCACAGCCAGGGGAAGCCCTGTAAAGAAACATTTAAAAAAAGAGTTAGATAAGAAACAGACCAGATGCCTTACCTAAGACCCGCAACAGCATCATACATACCGGGGGAAGCAGTCCATGCACGACGCTGCACGGGAACAGCACGGCCTGGGGAAACCCTGTAAAGAAACATTTAAAAAAAGAGTTAGATAAGAAACAGACCAGATGCCTTACCTAAGACCCACAAACAGCATCATACATACCGGGGAAAGCGCTCCATGCAGGACTCTGCACGGAAACGGCACGGCCCGGGGAAGCCCTGTAAAGAAACATTAAAAAAAAGAGTTAGATAAGATACAGACCAGATGCCTTACCTAAGACCCGCAAACAGCATCATACATACCGGGGAAAGCGCTCCATGCACGACGCTGCACGGGAACGGCCCGGCCCGGGGAAGCCCTGTGAAGAAACAGAAACAAAAAGAGTTAGATAAGAAACAGACCAGATGCCTTACCTAAAACCCGCAAACAGCATCATACATACCGGGGAAAGCGCTCCATGCACGACGCTGCACGGGAACGGCACGGCCCGGGGAAGCCCTGTAAAGAAACATAAAAATAAAGAGTTAGATAAGAAACAGATCAGATGCCTTACCTAAGACCCGCAAACAGCATCATACATACCGGGGAAAGCGCTCCATGCACGACGCTGCACGGGAACTGTATTGGCCCGGGGAAGCCCTGTAAAGAAACACAAAAAAAAGAGTTAGATAAGAAACAGACCAGATGCCTTACCTAAGACCCGCAAACAGCATCATACATACCGGGGAAAGCACTCCATGAACGACGCTGCACAGGAACGGCACGGCCAGGGGAAGCCCTGTAAAGAAACATAAAAAAAAAGAGTTAGATAAGAAACAGACCAGATGCCTTACCTAAGACCCGCAAACAGCATCATACATACCAGGGAAGCGCTCCATGCACGACGCTGCACGGGAACGGCACGGCCCGGGGAAGCCGTGTAAAGAAACATTTAAAAAAAGAGTTAGATAAGAAACAGACCAGATGCCTTACCTAAGACCCGCAAACAGCATCATACATACCGGTGAAAGCACTCCATGCACGACGCTGCACGGGAATGGCACGGCCAGGGGAAGCCCTGTAAAGAAACATTAAAAAAAAGAGTTAGATAAGAAACAGACCAGATGCCTTACCTAAGACCCGCAACAGCATCATACATACCGGGGGAAGCAGTCCATGCACGACGCTGCACGGGAACAGCACGGCCCGGGGAAACCCTGTAAAGGAAAATTTAAAAAAAGAGTTAGATAAGAAACAGACCAGATGCCTTACCTAAGACCCGCAAACAGCATCATACATATCGGGGAAAGCGCTCCATGCACGACGCTGCACGGGAACGGCATGGCCCAGGGAAGCCCTGTAAAGAAACACAAAAAAAAGAGTTAGATAAGAAACAGACCAGATGCCTTACCTAAGACCCGCAAACAGCATCATACATACCGGGGAAAGCACTGCATGCACGACGCTGCACAGGAACGGCACAGCCAGGGGAAGCCCTGTAAAGAAACATAAAAAAAAAGAGTTAGATAATAAACAGACCAGATGCCTTACCTAAGACCCGCAAACAGCATCATACATACCAGGGAAGCGCTCCATGCACGACGCTGCACGGGAACGGCACGGCCCGGGGAAGCCCTGTAAAGAAATATTTAAAAAAAGAGTTAGATAAGAAACAGACCAGATGCCTTACCTAAGACCCGCAAACAGCATCATACATACCGGGGAAAGCACTCATTGCACGACGCTGCACGGGAATGGCACGGCCAGGGGAAGCCCTGTAAAGAAACATTTAAAAAAAGAGTTAGATAAAAAACAGACCAGATACCTTACCTAAGACCCGCAAACAGCATCATACATACCGGGGAAAGCGCTCCATGCACGACGCTGCACGGGAACGGCACGGCCCGGGGAAGCCCTGTAAAGAAACATTAAAAAAAAGAGTTAGATAAGAAACAGACCAGATGCCTTACCTAAGAACCGCAAACAGCATCATACATACCAGGGAAGCGCTCCATGCACGACTCTGCACGGGAACGGCACAGCCAGGGGAAGCCCTGTAAAGAAACAAAAAAAAGAAGAGTTAGATAAGAAACAGACCAGATGCCTTACCTAAGACCCGCAAACAGCATCACACATACCGGGGAAAGCGCTCCATGCACGAAGCTGCACGGGAACGGCACGGCCCGGGGAAGCCTGTAAAGAAGCAGAAAAAAAAGAGTTAGATAAGAAACAGACCAGATGCCTTACCTAAGACAAGCAAACAGCATCCTACATACCAGGGAAAGCACTCCATGCACGACGCTGCACGGGAACGGCACGGCCCGTGGAAGCCCTGTAAAGAAACATTAAAAAAAAGAGTTAGATAAGAAACAGACCAGATGCCTTACCTATGACCCGCAAACAGCATCATACATACCGGGGAAAGCAGTCCATGCACGACGCTGCACGGGAACGGCACGGCCCGGGGAAGCCCTGTAAAGAAACATTAAAAAAAAGAGTTAGATAAGAAACAGACCAGATGCCTTACATAAGACCCGCAAACAGCATCATACATACCGGGGAAAGCACTCCATGCACGACGCTGCACGGGAATGGCACGGCCAGGGGAAGCCCTGTAAAGAAACATTAAAAAAAAGAGTTAGATAAGAAACAGACCAGATGCCTTACCTAAGACCCGCAACAGCATCATACATACCGGGGGAAGCAGTCCATGCACGACGATGCACGGGAACGGCACAGCCCGTGGAAGCCCTGTAAAGAAACATTAAAGAAAAGAGTTAGATAAGAAACAGACCAGATGCCTTACCTAAGACCCGCAAACAGCATCATACATACCGGGGAAAGCAGTCCATGCACGACGCTGCACGGGAACGGCACGGCCCGGGGAAGCCCTGTAAAGAAACATTAAAAAAAAGAGTTAGATAAGAAACAGACCAGATGCCTTACCTAAGACCCGCAAACAGCATCATACATACCGGGGAAAGCAGTCCATGCACGACGCTGCACGGGAAGGCACAGCCCGGGGATTCCCTGTAAAGAAACATTAAAAAAAAGAGTTAGATAAGAAACAGACCAGATGCCTTACCTAAGACCCGCAAACAGCATCATACATACCGGGGAAAGCGCTCCATGCACGATGCTGCACGGGAACGGCACGGCCCGGGGAAGTCCTGTAAAGAAACATGAAAATAAAGAGTTAGATAAGAAACAGACCAGATGCCTTACCTAAGACCCGCAAACAGCATCATACATACCGGGGAAAGCACTCCATGCACGACGCTGCACGGGAATGGCACGGCCAGGGGAAGCCCTGTAAAGAAACATTAAAAAAAAGAGTTAGATAAGAAACAGACCAGATGCCTTACCTAAGACCCGCAACAGCATCATACATACCGGGGGAAGTAGTCCATGCACGACGATGCACGGGAACGGCACAGCCCGTGGAAGCCCTGTAAAGAAACATTAAAAAAAAGAGTTAGATAAGAAACAGACCAGATGCCTTACCTAAGACCCGCAAACAGCATCATACATACCGGGGAAAGCAGTCCATGCACGACGCTGCACGGGAACGGCACGGCCCGGGGAAGCCCTGTAAAGAAACATTAAAAAAAAGAGTTAGATAAGAAACAGACCAGATGCCTTACCTAAGACCCGCAAACAGCATCATACATACCGGGGAAAGCAGTCCATGCACGACGCTGCACGGGAACGGCACAGCCCGGGGATTCCCTGTAAAGAAACATTAAAAAAAAGAGTTAGATAAGAAACAGACCAGATGCCTTACCTAAGACCCGCAAACAGCATCATACATACCGGGGAAAGCGCTCCATGCACGACGCTGCACGGGAACGGCACGGCCCGGGGAAGTCCTGTAAAGAAACATGAAAATAAAGAGTTAGATAAGAAACAGACCAGATGCCTTACCTAAGACCCGAAAACAGCATCATACATACCAGGGAAGCGCTCCATGCACGACGCTACACGGGAACGGCACAGCCAGGGGAAGCCCTGTAAAGAAACAAAAAAAAAAAGAGTTAGATAAGAAACAGACCAGATGCCTGACCTAAGACCCGCAAACAGCATCATACATACCGGGGAAAGCACTCCATGCACGACGCTGCACGGGAATGGCACGGCCAGGGGAAGCCCTGTAAAGAAACATTTTAAAAAAGAGTTAGATAAGAAACAGACCAGATGCCTTACCTAAGACCCGCAACAGCATCATACATACCGGGGGAAGCAGTCCATGCACGACGCTGCACGGGAACAGCACGGCCTGGGGAAACCATGTAAAGCAACATTTAAAAAAAGAGTTAGATAAGAAACAGACCAGATGCCTTACCTAAGACCCACAAACAGCATCATACATACCGGGGAAAGCAGTCCATGCACGACTCTGCACGGAAACGGCACGGCCCGGGGAAGCCCTGTAAAGAAACATTAAAAAAAAGAGTTAGATAAGATACAGACCAGATGCCTTACCTAAGACCCGCAAACAGCATCATACATACCGGGGAAAGCGCTCCATGCACGACGCTGCACGGGAACGGCCCGGCCCGGGGAAGCCCTGTAAAGAAACATTAAAAAAAAGAGTTAGATAAGAAACAGACCAGATGCCTTACCTAAGACCCGCAAACAGCATCACACATACCGGGGAAAGCGCTCCATGCACGAAGCTGCACGGGAACGGCACGGCCCGGGGAAGCCTGTAAAGAAGCAGAAAAAAAAGAGTTAGATAAGAAACAGACCAGATGCCTTACCTAAGACAAGCAAACAGCATCATACATACCAGGGAAAGCACTCCATGCACGACGCTGCACGGGAATGGCACGGCCAGGGGAAGCCCTGTAAAGAAACATTAAAAAAAAGAGTTAGATAAGAAACAGACCAGATGCCTTACCTAAGACCCGCAACAGCATCATACATACCGGGGGAAGTAGTCCATGCACGACGATGCACGGGAACGGCACAGCCCGTGGAAGCCCTGTAAAGAAACATTAAAAAAAAGAGTTAGATAAGAAACAGACCAGATGCCTTACCTAAGACCCGCAAACAGCATCATACATACCGGGGAAAGCAGTCCATGCACGACGCTGCACGGGAACGGCACGGCCCGGGGAAGCCCTGTAAAGAAACATTAAAAAAAAGAGTTAGATAAGAAACAGACCAGATGCCTTACCTAAGACCCGCAAACAGCATCATACATACCGGGGAAAGCAGTCCATGCACGACGCTGCACGGGAACGGCACAGCCCGGGGATTCCCTGTAAAGAAACATTAATAAAAAGAGTTAGATAAGAAACAGACCAGATGCCTTACCTAAGACCCGCAAACAGCATCATACATACCGGGGAAAGCGCTCCATGCACGACGCTGCACGGGAACGGCACGGCCCGGGGAAGTCCTGTAAAGAAACATGAAAATAAAGAGTTAGATAAGAAACAGACCAGATGCCTTACCTAAGACCCGCAAACAGCATCATACATACCAGGGAAGCGCTCCATGCACGACGCTACACGGGAACGGCACAGCCAGGGGAAGCCCTGTAAAGAAACAAAAAAAACAAGAGTTAGATAAGAAACAGACCAGATGCCTGACCTAAGACCCGCAAACAGCATCATACATACCGGGGAAAGCACTCCATGCACGACGCTGCACGGGAATGGCACGGCCAGGGGAAGCCCTGTAAAGAAACATTTTAAAAAAGAGTTAGATAAGAAACAGACCAGATGCCTTACCTAAGACCCGCAACAGCATCATACATACCGGGGGAAGCAGTCCATGCACGACGCTGCACGGGAACAGCACGGCCTGGGGAAACCATGTAAAGCAACATTTAAAAAAAGAGTTAGATAAGAAACAGACCAGATGCCTTACCTAAGACCCACAAACAGCATCATACATACCGGGGAAAGCAGTCCATGCACGACTCTGCACGGAAACGGCACGGCCCGGGGAAGCCCTGTTAAGAAACATTAAAAAAAAGAGTTAGATAAGATACAGACCAGATGCCTTACCTAAGACCCGCAAACAGCATCATACATACCGGGGAAAGCGCTCCATGCACGACGCTGCACGGGAACGGCCCGGCCCGGGGAAGCCCTGTAAAGAAACATTAAAAAAAAGAGTTAGATAAGAAACAGACCAGATGCCTTACCTAAGACCCGCAAACAGCATCACACATACCGGGGAAAGCGCTCCATGCACGAAGCTGCACGGGAACGGCACGGCCCGGGGAAGCCTGTAAAGAAGCAGAAAAAAAAGAGTTAGATAAGAAACAGACCAGATACCTTACCTAAGACAAGCAAACAGCATCATACATACCAGGGAAAGCACTCCATGCACGACGCTGCACGGGAACGGCACGGCCCGTGGAAGCCCTGTAAAGAAACATTAAAAAAAAAGTTAGATAAGAAACAGACCAGATGCCTTACCTATGACCCGCAAACAGCATCATACATACCGGGGAAAGCAGTCCATGCACGACGCTGCACGGGAAAGGCACGGCCCGGGGAAGCCCTGTAAAGAAACATTAAAAAAAAGAGTTAGATAAGAAACAGACCAGATGCCTTACATAAGACCCGCAAACAGCATCATACATACCGGGGAAAGCACTCCATGCACGACGCTGCACGGGAATGGCACGGCCAGGGGAAGCCCTGTAAAGAAACATTAAAAAAAAGAGTTAGATAAGAAACAGACCAGATGCCTTACCTAAGACCCGCAACAGCATCATACATACCGGGGAAAGCACTCCATGCACGACGCTGCACGGGAATGGCACGGCCAGGGGAAGCCCTGTAAAGAAACATTAAAAAAAAGAGTTAGATAAGAAACAGACCAGATGCCTTACCTAAGACCCGCAACAGCATCATACATACCGGGGAAAGCAGTCCATGCACGACGCTGCACCGGAACAGCACGGCCTGGGGAAACCCTGTAAAGAAACATTTAAAAAAAGAGTTAGATAAGAAACAGACCAGATGCCTTACCTAAGACCCACAAACAGCATCATACATACCGGGGAAAGCAGTCCATGCACGACTCTGCACGGAAACGGCACGGCCCGGGGAAGCCCTGTAAAGAAACATTAAAAAAAAGAGTTAGATAAGATACAGACCAGATGCCTTACCTAAGACCCGCAAACAGCATCATACATACCGGGGAAAGCGCTCCATGCACGACGCTGCACGGGAACGGCCCGGCCCGGGGAAGCCCTGTAAAGAAACAGAAACAAAAAGAGTTAGATAAGAAACAGACCAGATGCCTTACCTAAAACCCGCAAACAGCATCATACATACCGGGGAAAGCGCTCCATGCACGACGCTGCACGGGAACGGCACGGCCCGGGGAAGCCCTGTAAAGAAACATAAAAATAAAGAGTTAGATAAGAAACAGATCAGATGCCTTACCTAAGACCCGCAAACAGCATCATACATACCGGGGAAAGCGCTCCATGCACGACGCTGCACGGGAACGGCATGGCCCGGGGAAGCCCTGTAACGAAACACAAAAAAAAGAGTTAGATAAGAAACAGACCAGATGCCTTACCTAAGACCCGCAAACAGCATCATACATACCGGGGAAAGCACTCCATGAACGACGCTGCACAGGAACGGCACGGCCAGGGGAAGCCCTGTAAAGAAACATAAAAAAAAAGAGTTAGATAAGAAACAGACCAGATGCCTTACCTAAGACCCGCAACAGCATCATACATACCGGGGGAAGCAGTCCATGCACGACGCTGCACGGGAACAGCACGGCCCGGGGAAACCCTGTAAAGAAAAATTTTAAAAAAGAGTTAGATAAGAAACAGACCAGATGCCTTACCTAAGACCCGCAAACAGCATCATACATATCGGGGAAAGCGCTCCATGCACGACGCTGCACGGGAACGGCATGGCCCGGGGAAGCCCTGTAAAGAAACACAAAAAAAAGAGTTAGATAAGAAACAGACCAGATGCCTTACCTAAGACCCGCAAACAGCATCATACATACCGGGGAAAGCACTGCATGCACGACGCTGCACAGGAACGGCACAGCCAGGGGAAGGCCTGTAAAGAAACATAAAAAAAAAGAGTTAGATAATAAACAGACCAGATGCCTTACCTAAGACCCGCAAACAGCATCATACATACCAGGGAAGCGCTCCATGCACGACGCTGCACGGGAACGGCACGGCCCGGGGAAGCCCTGTAAAGAAACATTTAAAAAAAGAGTTAGATAAGAAACAGACCAGATGCCTTACCTAAGACCCGCAAACAGCATCATACATACCGGGGAAAGCACTCATTGCACGACGCTGCACGGGAATGGCACGGCCAGGGGAAGCCCTGTAAAGAAACATTTAAAAAAAGAGTTAGATAAGAAACAGACCAGATACCTTACCTAAGACCCGCAAACAGCATCATACATACCGGGGAAAGCGCTCCATGCACGACGCTGCACGGGAACGGCATGGCCCGGGGAAGCCCTGTAAAGAAACACAAAAAAAAGAGTTAGATAAGAAACAGACCAGATGCCTTACCTAAGACCCGCAAACAGCATCATAAATACCGGGGAAAGCACTGCATGCACGACGCTGCACAGGAACGGCACAGCCAGGGGAAGGCCTGTAAAGAAACATTAAAAAAAAGAGTTAGATAATAAACAGACCAGATGCCTTACCTAAGACCCGCAAACAGCATCATACATACCAGGGAAGCGCTCCATGCACGACGCTGCACGGGAACGGCACGGCCCGGGGAAGCCCTGTAAAGAAACATTTAAAAAAAGAGTTAGATAAGAAACAGACCAGATGCCTTACCTAAGACCCGCAAACAGCATCATACATACCGGGGAAAGCACTCATTGCACTCCGCTGCACAAGAATGGCACGGCCAGGGGAAGCCCTGTAAAGAAACATTTTAAAAAAGAGTTAGATAAGAAACAGACCAGATACCTTACCTAAGACCCGCAAACAGCATCATACATACCGGAAAAAGCGCTCCATGCACGACGCTGCACGGGAACGGCACGGCACGGGGAAGCCCTGTAAAGAAACATTAAAAAAAAGAGTTAGATAAGAAACAGACCAGATGCCTTACATAAGACCCGCAAACAGCATCATACATACCGGGGAAAGCACTCCATGCACGACGCTGCACGGGAATGGCACGCCCAGGGGAAGCCCTGTAAAGAAACATTAAAAAAAAGAGTTAGATAAGAAACAGACCAGATGCCTTACCTAAGACCCGCAACAGCATCATACATACCGGGGGAAGCAGTCCATGCACGACGATGCACGGGAACGGCACAGCCCGTGGAAGCCCTGTAAAGAAACATTAAAAAAAAGAGTTAGATAAGAAACAGACCAGATGCCTTACCTAAGACCCGCAAACAGCATCATACATACCGGGGAAAGCAGTCCATGCACGACGCTGCACGGGAACGGCACGGCCCGGGGAAGCCCTGTAAAGAAACATTTAAAAAAAGAGTTAGATAAGAAACAGACCAGATGCCTTACCTAAGACCCGCAAACAGCATCATACATACCGGGGAAAGCAGTCCATGCACGACGCTGCACGGGAACGGCACAGCCCAGGGATTCCCTGTAAAGAAACATTAAAAAAAAGAGTTAGATAAGAAACAGACCAGATGCCTTACCTAAGACCCGCAAACAGCATCATACATACCGGGGAAAGAACTCCATGCACGACGCTGCACGGGAACGGCACGGCCCGGCCCGGGGAAGTCCTGTAAAGAAACATGAAAATAAAGAGTTAGATAAGAAACAGACCAGATGCCTTACCTAAGACCCGCAAACAGCATCATACATACCAGGGAAGCACTCCATGCACGACGCTACACGGGAACGGCACAGCCAGGGGAAGCCCTGTAAAGAAACAAAAAAAAAAGAGTTAGATAAGAAACAGACCAGATGCCTTACCTACGACCCGCAAACAGCATCATACATACCGGGGAAAGCACTCCATGCACGACGCTGCACGGGAATGGCACAGCCAGGGGAAGCCCTGTAAAGAAACATTTAAAAAAAGAGTTAGATAAGAAACAGACCAGATGCCTTACCTAAGACCCGCAACAGCATCATACATACCGGGGGAAGCAGTCCATGCACGACGCTGCACGGGAACAGCAGGGCCTGGGGAAACCCTGTAAAGAAACATTTAAAAAAAGAGTTAGATAAGAAACAGACCAGATGCCTTACCTAAGACCCACAAACAGCATCATACATACCGGGGAAAGCAGTCCATGCACGACTCTGCACGGAAACGGCACGGCCCGGGGAAGCCCTGTAAAGAAACATTAAAAAAAAGAGTTAGATAAGATACAGACCAGATGCCTTACCTAAGACCCGCAAACAGCATCATACATACCGGGGAAAGCGCTCCATGCACGACGCTGCACGGGAACGGCCCGGCCCGGGGAAGCCCTGTGAAGAAACAGAAACAAAAAGAGTTAGATAAGAAACAGACCAGATGCCTTACCTAAAACCCGCAAACAGCATCATACATACCGGGGAAAGCGCTCCATGCACGACGCTGCACGGGAACGGCACGGCCCGGGGAAGCCCTGTAAAGAAACATAAAAATAAAGAGTTAGATAAGAAACAGATCAGATGCCTTACCTAAGACCCGCAAACAGCATCATACATACCGGGGAAAGCGCTCCATGCACGACGCTGCACGGGAACTGTATTGGCCCGGGGAAGCCCTGTAAAGAAACACAAAAAAAAGAGTTAGATAAGAAACAGACCAGATGCCTTACCTAAGACCCGCAAACAGCATCATACATACCGGGGAAAGCACTCCATGAACGACGCTGCACAGGAACGGCACGGCCAGGGGAAGCCCTGTAAAGAAACATAAAAAAAAGAGTTAGATAAGAAACAGACCAGATGCCTTACCTAAGACCCGCAAACAGCATCATACATACCAGGGAAGCGCTCCATGCACGACGCTGCACGGGAACGGCACGGCCCGGGGAAGCCCTGTAAAGAAACATTTAAAAAAAGAGTTAGATAAGAAACAGACCAGATGCCTTACCTAAGACCCGCAAACAGCATCATACATACCGGTGAAAGCACTCCATGCACGACGCTGCACGGGAATGGCACGGCCAGGGGAAGCCCTGTAAAGAAACATTAAAAAAAAGAGTTAGATAAGAAACAGACCAGATGCCTTACCTAAGACCCGCAACAGCATCATACATACCGGGGGAAGCAGTCCATGCACGACGCTGCACGGGAACAGCACGGCCCGGGGAAACCCTGTAAAGAAAAATTTAAAAAAAGAGTTAGATAAGAAACAGACCAGATGCCTTACCTAAGACCCGCAAACAGCATCATACATATCGGGGAAAGCGCTCCATGCACGACGCTGCACGGGAACGGCATGGCCCAGGGAAGCCCTGTAAAGAAACACAAAAAAAAGAGTTAGATAAGAAACAGACCAGATGCCTTACCTAAGACCCGCAAACAGCATCATACATACCGGGGAAAGCACTGCATGCACGACGCTGCACAGGAACGGCACAGCCAGGGGAAGCCCTGTAAAGAAACACAAAAAAAAGAGTTAGATAAGAAACAGACCAGATGCCTTACCTAAGACCCGCAAACAGCATCATACATACCGGGGAAAGAACTCCATGCACGACGCTGCCCGGGAACGGCACGGCCCGGCCCGGGGAAGTCCTGTAAAGAAACATGAAAATAAAGAGTTAGATAAGAAACAGACCAGATGCCTTACCTAAGACCCGCAAACAGCATCATACATACCAGGGAAGCGCTCCATGCACGACGCTACACGGGAACGGCACAGCCAGGGGAAGCCCTGTAAAGAAACAAAAAAAAAAGAGTTAGATAAGAAACAGACCAGATGCCTTACCTACGACCCGCAAACAGCATCATACATACCGGGGAAAGCACTCCATGCACGACGCTGCACGGGAATGGCACAGCCAGGGGAAGCCCTGTAAAGAAACATTTAAAAAAAGAGTTAGATAAGAAACAGACCAGATGCCTTACCTAAGACCCGCAACAGCATCATACATACCGGGGGAAGCAGTCCATGCACGACGCTGCACGGGAACAGCAGGGCCTGGGGAAACCCTGTAAAGAAACATTTAAAAAAAGAGTTAGATAAGAAACAGACCAGATGCCTTACCTAAGACCCACAAACAGCATCATACATACCGGGGAAAGCAGTCCATGCACGACTCTGCACGGAAACGGCACGGCCCGGGGAAGCCCTGTAAAGAAACATTAAAAAAAAGAGTTAGATAAGATACAGACCAGATGCCTTACCTAAGACCCGCAAACAGCATCATACATACCGGGGAAAGCGCTCCATGCACGACGCTGCACGGGAACGGCCCGGCCCGGGGAAGCCCTGTGAAGAAACAGAAACAAAAAGAGTTAGATAAGAAACAGACCAGATGCCTTACCTAAAACCCGCAAACAGCATCATACATACCGGGGAAAGCGCTCCATGCACGACGCTGCACGGGAACGGCACGGCCCGGGGAAGCCCTGTAAAGAAACATAAAAATAAAGAGTTAGATAAGAAACAGATCAGATGCCTTACCTAAGACCCGCAAACAGCATCATACATACCGGGGAAAGCGCTCCATGCACGACGCTGCACGGGAACTGTATTGGCCCGGGGAAGCCCTGTAAAGAAACACAAAAAAAAGAGTTAGATAAGAAACAGACCAGATGCCTTACCTAAGACCCGCAAACAGCATCATACATACCGGGGAAAGCACTCCATGAACGACGCTGCACAGGAATGGCACGGCCAGGGGAAGCCCTGTAAAGAAACATAAAAAAAAGAGTTAGATAAGAAACAGACCAGATGCCTTACCTAAGACCCGCAAACAGCATCATACATACCAGGGAAGCGCTCCATGCACGACGCTGCACGGGAACGGCACGGCCCGGGGAAGCCCTGTAAAGAAACATTTTAAAAAAGAGTTAGATAAGAAACAGACCAGATGCCTTACCTAAGACCCGCAAACAGCATCATACATACCGGTGAAAGCACTCCATGCACGACGCTGCACGGGAATGGCACGGCCAGGGGAAGCCCTGTAAAGAAACATTAAAAAAAAGAGTTAGATAAGAAACAGACCAGATGCCTTACCTAAGACCCGCAACAGCATCATACATACCGGGGGAAGCAGTCCATGCACGACGCTGCACGGGAACAGCACGGCCCGGGGAAACCCTGTAAAGAAAAATTTAAAAAAAGAGTTAGATAAGAAACAGACCAGATGCCTTACCTAAGACCCGCAAACAGCATCATACATATCGGGGAAAGCGCTCCATGCACGACGCTGCACGGGAACGGCATGGCCCAGGGAAGCCCTGTAAAGAAACACAAAAAAAAGAGTTAGATAAGAAACAGACCAGATGCCTTACCTAAGACCCGCAAACAGCATCATACATACCGGGGAAAGCACTGCATGCACGACGCTGCACAGGAACGGCACAGCCAGGGAAAGCCCTGTAAAGAAACATAAAAAAAAAGAGTTAGATAATAAACAGACCAGATGCCTTACCTAAGACCCGCAAACAGCATCATACATACCAGGGAAGCGCTCCATGCACGACGCTGCACGGGAACGGCACGGCCCGGGGAAGCCCTGTAAAGAAATATTTAAAAAAAGAGTTAGATAAGAAACAGACCAGATGCCTTACCTAAGACCCGCAAACAGCATCATACATACCGGGGAAAGCACTCATTGCACGACGCTGCACGGGAATGGCACGGCCAGGGGAAGCCCTGTAAAGAAACATTTAAAAAAAGAGTTAGATAAAAAACAGACCAGATACCTTACCTAAGACCCGCAAACAGCATCATACATACCGGGGAAAGCGCTCCATGCACGACGCTGCACGGGAACGGCACGGCCCGGGGAAGCCCTGTAAAGAAACATTAAAAAAAAGAGTTAGATAAGAAACAGACCAGATGCCTTACCTAAGACCCGCAAACAGCATCATACATACCAGGGAAGCGCTCCATGCACGACTCTGCACGGGAACGGCACAGCCAGGGGAAGCCCTGTAAAGAAACAAAAAAAAGAAGAGTTAGATAAGAAACAGACCAGATGCCTTACCTAAGACCCGCAAACAGCATCACACATACCGGGGAAAGCGCTCCATGCACGAAGCTGCACGGGAACGGCACGGCCCGGGGAAGCCTGTAAAGAAGCAGAAAAAAAAGAGTTAGATAAGAAACAGACCAGATGCCTTACCTAAGACAAGCAAACAGCATCATACATACCAGGGAAAGCACTCCATGCACGACGCTGCACGGGAACGGCACGGCCCGTGGAAGCCCTGTAAAGAAACATTAAAAAAAAGAGTTAGATAAGAAACAGACCAGATGCCTTACCTATGACCCGCAAACAGCATCATACATACCGGGGAAAGCAGTCCATGCACGACGCTGCACGGGAACGGCACGGCCCGGGGAAGCCCTGTAAAGAAACATTAAAAAAAAGAGTTAGATAAGAAACAGACCAGATGCCTTACATAAGACCCGCAAACAGCATCATACATACCGGGGAAAGCACTCCATGCACGACGCTGCACGGGAATGGCACGGCCAGGGGAAGCCCTGTAAAGAAACATTAAAAAAAAGAGTTAGATAAGAAACAGACCAGATGCCTTACCTAAGACCCGCAACAGCATCATACATACCGGGGGAAGCAGTCCATGCACGACGATGCACGGGAACGGCACAGCCCGTGGAAGCCCTGTAAAGAAACATTAAAAAAAAGAGTTAGATAAGAAACAGACCAGATGCCTTACCTAAGACCCGCAAACAGCATCATACATACCGGGGAAAGCAGTCCATGCACGACGCTGCACGGGAACGGCACGGCCCGGGGAAGCCCTGTAAAGAAACATTAAAAAAAAGAGTTCGATAAGAAACAGACCAGATGCCTTACCTAAGACCCGCAAACAGCATCATACATACCGGGGAAAGCAGTCCATGCACGACGCTGCACGGGAAGGCACAGCCCGGGGATTCCCTGTAAAGAAACATTAAAAAAAAGAGTTAGATAAGAAACAGACCAGATGCCTTACCTAAGACCCGCAAACAGCATCATACATACCGGGGAAAGCGCTCCATGCACGACGCTGCACGGGAACGGCACGGCCCGGGGAAGTCCTGTAAAGAAACATGAAAATAAAGAGTTAGATAAGAAACAGACCAGATGCCTTACCTAAGACCCGCAAACAGCATCATACATACCGGGGAAAGCACTCCATGCACGACGCTGCACGGGAATGGCACGGCCAGGGGAAGCCCCGTAAAGAAACATTAAAAAAAAGAGTTAGATAAGAAACAGACCAGATGCCTTACCTAAGACCCGCAACAGCATCATAAATACCGGGGGAAGTAGTCCATGCACGACGATGCACGGGAACGGCACAGCCCGTGGAAGCCCTGTAAAGAAACATTAAAAAAAAGAGTTAGATAAGAAACAGACCAGATGCCTTACCTAAGACCCG
This sequence comes from Triturus cristatus, assembly GCF_964204655.1. Classification (NCBI taxonomy): domain Eukaryota; kingdom Metazoa; phylum Chordata; class Amphibia; order Caudata; family Salamandridae; genus Triturus; species Triturus cristatus. The sequence continues at coordinate 1,095,957,421 of NC_140579.1, forward strand.
CAAACAGCATCATACATACCGGGGAAAGCAGTCCATGCACGACGCTGCACGGGAACGGCACGGCCCGGGGAAGCCCTGTAAAGAAACATTAAAAAAAAGAGTTAGATAAGAAACAGACCAGATGCCTTACCTAAGACCCGCAAACAGCATCATACATACCGGGGAAAGCAGTCCATGCACGACGCTGCACGGGAACGGCACAGCCCGGGGATTCCCTGTAAAGAAACATTAAAAAAAAGAGTTAGATAAGAAACAGACCAGATGCCTTACCTGAGACCCGCAAACAGCATCATACATACCGGGGAAAGCGCTCCATGCACGACGCTGCACGGGAACGGCACGGCCCGGGGAAGTCCTGTAAAGAAACATGAAAATAAAGAGTTAGATAAGAAACAGACCAGATGCCTTACCTAAGACCCGCAAACAGCATCATACATACCAGGGAAGCGCTCCATGCACGACGCTACACGGGAACGGCACAGCCAGGGGAAGCCCTGTAAAGAAACAAAAAAAAAAAGAGTTAGATAAGAAACAGACCAGATGCCTGACCTAAGACCCGCAAACAGCATCATACATACCGGGGAAAGCACTCCATGCACGACGCTGCACGGGAATGGCACGGCCAGGGGAAGCCCTGTAAAGAAACATTTTAAAAAAGAGTTAGATAAGAAACAGACCAGATGCCTTACCTAAGACCCGCAACAGCATCATACATACCGGGGGAAGCAGTCCATGCACGACGCTGCACGGGAACAGCACGGCCTGGGGAAACCCTGTAAAGCAACATTTAAAAAAAGAGTTAGATAAGAAACAGACCAGATGCCTTACCTAAGACCCACAAACAGCATCATACATACCGGGGAAAGCAGTCCATGCACGACTCTGCACGGAAACGGCACGGCCCGGGGAAGCCCTGTAAAGAAACATTAAAAAAAAGAGTTAGATAAGAAACAGACCAGATGCCTTACCTAAGACCCGCAACAGCATCATACATACCGGGGGAAGCAGTCCATGCACGACGCTGCACGGGAACAGCACAGCCTGGGGAAACCCTGTAAAGAAACATTTAAAAAAAGAGTTAGATAAGAAACAGACCAGATGCCTTACCTAAGACCCACAAACAGCATCATACATACCGGGGAAAGCAGTCCATGCACGACTCTGCACGGAAACGGCACGGCCCGGGGAAGCCCTGTAAAGAAACATTAAAAAAAAGAGTTAGATAAGATACAGACCAGATGCCTTACCTAAGACCCGCAAACAGCATCATACATACTGGGGAAAGCGCTCCATGCACGACGCTGCACGGGAACGGCCCGGCCCGGGGAAGCCCTGTAAAGAAACATTAAAAAAAAGAGTTAGATAAGAAACAGACCAGATGCCTTACCTCAGACCCGCAAACAGCATCACACATACCGGGGAAAGCGCTCAATGCACGAAGCTGCACGGGAACGGCACGGCCCGGGGAAGCCTGTAAAGAAGCAGAAAAAAAAGAGTTAGATAAGAAACAGACCAGATGCCTTACCTAAGACAAGCAAACAGCATCATACATACCAGGGAAAGCACTCCATGCACGACGCTGCACGGGAACGGCACGGCCCGTGGAAGCCCTGTAAAGAAACATTAAAAAAAAGAGTTAGATAAGAAACAGACCAGATGCCTTACCTATGACCCGCAAACAGCATCATACATACCGGGGAAAGCAGTCCATGCACGACGCTGCACGGGAACGGCACGGCCCGGGGAAGCCCTGTAAAGAAACATTAAAAAAAAGAGTTAGATAAGAAACAGACCAGATGCCTTACATAAGACCCGCAAACAGCATCATACATACCGGGGAAAGCACTCCATGCACGACGCTGCACGGGAATGGCACGGCCAGGGGAAGCCCTGTAAAGAAACATTAAAAAAAAGAGTTAGATAAGAAACAGACCAGATGCCTTACCTAAGACCCGCAACAGCATCATACATACCGGGGGAAGCAGTCCATGCACGACGATGCACGGGAACGGCACAGCCCGTGGAAGCCCTGTAAAGAAACATTAAAAAAAAGAGTTAGATAAGAAACAGACCAGATGCCTTACCTAAGACCCGCAAACAGCATCATACATACCGGGGAAAGCAGTCCATGCACGACGCTGCACGGGAACGGCACGGCCCGGGGAAGCCCTGTAAAGAAACATTAAAAAAAAGAGTTAGATAAGAAACAGACCAGATGCCTTACCTAAGACCCGCAAACAGCATCATACATACCGGGGAAAGCAGTCCATGCACGACGCTGCACGGGAAGGCACAGCCCGGGGATTCCCTGTAAAGAAACATTAAAAAAAAGAGTTAGATAAGAAACAGACCAGATGCCTTACCTAAGACCCGCAAACAGCATCATACATACCGGGGAAAGCGCTCCATGCACGACGCTGCACGGGAACGGCACGGCCCGGGGAAGTCCTGTAAAGAAACATGAAAATAAAGAGTTAGATAAGAAACAGACCAGATGCCTTACCTAAGACCCGCAAACAGCATCATACATACCGGGGAAAGCACTCCATGCACGACGCTGCACGGGAATGGCACGGCCAGGGGAAGCCCTGTAAAGAAACATTAAAAAAAAGAGTTAGATAAGAAACAGACCAGATGCCTTACCTAAGACCCGCAACAGCATCATACATACCGGGGGAAGCAGTCCATGCACGACAATGCACGGGAACGGCACAGCCCGTGGAAGCCCTGTAAAGAAACATTAAAAAAAAGAGTTAGATAAGAAACAGACCAGATGCCTTACCTAAGACCCGCAAACAGCATCATACATACCGGGGAAAGCAGTCCATGCACGACGCTGCACGGGAACGGCACGGCCCGGGGAAGCCCTGTAAAGAAACATTAAAAAAAAGAGTTAGATAAGAAACAGACCAGATGCCTTACCTAAGACCCGCAAACAGCATCATACATACCGGGGAAAGCAGACCATGCACGACGCTGCACGGGAACGGCACAGCCGGGGGTTCCCTGTAAAGAAACATTAAAAAAAAGAGTTAGATAAGAAACAGACCAGATGCCTGACCTAAGACCCGCAAACAGCATCATACATACCGGGGAAAGCACTCCATGCACGACGCTGCACGGGAATGGCACGGCCAGGGGAAGCCCTGTAAAGAAACATTTTAAAAAAGAGTTAGATAAGAAACAGACCAGATGCCTTACCTAAGACCCGCAACAGCATCATACATACCGGGGGAAGCAGTCCATGCACGACGCTGCACGGGAACAGCACGGCCTGGGGAAACCCTGTAAAGAAACATTTAAAAAAAGATTTAGATAAGAAACAGACCAGATGCCTTACCTAAGACCCACAAACAGCATCATACATACCAAGGAAGCGCTCCATGCACGACGCTGCACGGGAACGGCACAGCCAGGGGAAGCCCTGTAAAGAAACAAAAAAAAAGAGTTAGATAAGAAACAGACCAGATGCCTTACCTAAGACCCACAAACAGCATCATACATACCAAGGAAGCGCTCCATGCATGACGCTGCACGGGAACGGCACGGCCCGGGGAAGTCCTGTAGAGAAACATGAAAATAAAGAGTTAGATAAGAAACAGACCAGATGCCTTACCTAAGACCCGCAAACAGCATCATACATACCGGGGAAAGCACTCCATGCATGACGCTGCACGGGAACGGCACGGCCCGGGGAAGTCCTGTAAAGAAACATGAAAATAAAGAGTTAGATAAGAAACAGACCAGATGCCTTACCTAAGACCCGCAAACAGCATCATACATACCGGGGAAAGCACTCCATGCACGACGCTGCACGGGAATGGCACGGCCAGGGGAAGCCCTGTAAAGAAACATTAAAAAAAAGAGTTAGATAAGAAACAGACCAGATGCCTTACCTAAGACCCGCAACAGCATCATACATACCGGGGGAAGTAGTCCATGCACGACGATGCACGGGAACGGCACAGCCCGTGGAAGCCCTGTAAAGAAACATTAAAAAAAAGAGTTAGATAAGAAACAGACCAGATGCCTTACCTAAGACCCGCAAACAGCATCATACATACCGGGGAAAGCAGTCCATGCACGACGCTGCACGGGAACGGCACGGCCCGGGGAAGCCCTGTAAAGAAACATTAAAAAAAAGAGTTAGATAAGAAACAGACCAGATGCCTTACCTAAGACCCGCAAACAGCATCATACATACCGGGGAAAGCAGTCTATGCACGACGCTGCACGGGAACGGCACAGCCCGGGGATTCCCTGTAAAGAAACATTAAAAAAAAGAGTTAGATAAGAAACAGACCAGATGCCTTACCTAAGACCCGCAAACAGCATCATACATACCGGGGAAAGCGCTCCATGCACGACGCTGCACGGGAACGGCACGGCCCGGGGAAGTCCTGTAAAGAAACATGAAAATAAAGAGTTAGATAAGAAACAGACCAGATGCCTTACCTAAGACCCGCAAACAGCATCATACATACCAGGGAAGCGCTCCATGCACGACGCTACACGGGAACGGCACAGCCAGGGGAAGCCCTGTAAAGAAACAAAAAAAAAAAGAGTTAGATAAGAAACAGACCAGATGCCTGACCTAAGACCCGCAAACAGCATCATACATACCGGGGAAAGCACTCCATGCACGACGCTGCACGGGAATGGCACGGCCAGGGGAAGCCCTGTAAAGAAACATTAAAAAAAAGAGTTAGATAAGAAACAGACCAGATGCCTTACCTAAGACCCGCAAACAGCATCATACATACCAGGGAAGCGCTCCATGCACGACTCTGCACGGGAACGGCACAGCCAGGGGAAGCCCTGTAAAGAAACAAAAAAAGAAGAGTTAGATAAGAAACAGACCAGATGCCTTACCTAAGACCCGCAAACAGCATCACACATACCGGGGAAAGCGCTCCATGCACGAAGCTGCACGGGAACGGCACGGCCCGGGGAAGCCTGTAAAGAAGCAGAAAAAAAAGAGTTAGATAAGAAACAGACCAGATGCCTTACCTAAGACAAGCAAACAGCATCATACATACCAGGGAAAGCACTCCATGCACGACGCTGCACGGGAACGGCACGGCCCGTGGAAGCCCTGTAAAGAAACATTAAAAAAAAGAGTTAGATAAGAAACAGACCAGATGCCTTACCTATGACCCGCAAACAGCATCATACATACCGGGGAAAGCAGTCCATGCACGACGCTGCACGGGAACGGCACGGCCCGGGGAAGCCCTGTAAAGAAACATTAAAAAAAAGAGTTAGATAAGAAACAGACCAGATGCCTTACATAAGACCCGCAAACAGCATCATACATACCGGGGAAAGCACTCCATGCACGACGCTGCACGGGAATGGCACGGCCAGGGGAAGCCCTGTAAAGAAACATTAAAAAAAAGAGTTAGATAAGAAACAGACCAGATGCCTTACCTAAGACCCGCAACAGCATCATACATACCGGGGGAAGCAGTCCATGCACGACGATGCACGGGAACGGCACAGCCCGTGGAAGCCCTGTAAAGAAACATTAAAAAAAAGAGTTAGATAAGAAACAGACCAGATGCCTTACCTAAGACCCGCAAACAGCATCATACATACCGGGGAAAGCAGTCCATGCACGACGCTGCACGGGAACGGCACGGCCTGGGGAAGCCCTGTAAAGAAACATTAAAAAAAAGAGTTAGATAAGAAACAGACCAGATGCCTTACCTAAGACCCGCAAACAGCATCATACATACCGGGGAAAGCAGTCCATGCACGACGCTGCACGGGAAGGCACAGCCCGGGGATTCCCTGTAAAGAAACATTAAAAAAAAGAGTTAGATAAGAAACAGACCAGATGCCTTACCTAAGACCCGCAAACAGCATCATACACATGCACGACGCTGCACGGGAACGGCACGGCCCGGGGAAGTCCTGTAAAGAAACATGAAAATAAAGAGTTAGATAAGAAACAGACCAGATGCCTTACCTAAGACCCGCAAACAGCATCATACATACCGGGGAAAGCACTCCATGCACGACGCTGCACGGGAATGGCACGGCCAGGGGAAGCCCTGTAAAGAAACATTAAAAAAAAGAGTTAGATAAGAAACAGACCAGATGCCTTACCTAAGACCCGCAACAGCATCATACATACCGGGGGAAGTAGTCCATGCACGACGATGCACGGGAACGGCACAGCCCGTGGAAGCCCTGTAAAGAAACATTAAAAAAAAGAGTTAGATAAGAAACAGACCAGATGCCTTACCTAAGACCCGCAAACAGCATCATACATACCGGGGAAAGCAGTCCATGCACGACGCTGCACGGGAACGGCACGGCCCGGGGAAGCCCTGTAAAGAAACATTAAAAAAAAGAGTTAGATAAGAAACAGACCAGATGCCTTACCTAAGACCCGCAAACAGCATCATACATACCGGGGAAAGCAGTCCATGCACGACGCTGCACGGGAACGGCACAGCCCGGGGATTCCCTGTAAAGAAACATTAAAAAAAAGAGTTAGATAAGAAACAGACCAGATGCCTTACCTAAGACCCGCAAACAGCATCATACATACCGGGGAAAGCGCTCCATGCACGACGCTGCACGGGAACGGCACGGCCCGGGGAAGTCCTGTAAAGAAACATGAAAATAAAGAGTTAGATAAGAAACAGACCAGATGCCTTACCTAAGACCCGCAAACAGCATCATACATACCAGGGAAGCGCTCCATGCACGACGCTACACGGGAACGGCACAGCCAGGGGAAGCCCTGTAAAGAAACAAAAAAAAAAAGAGTTAGATAAGAAACAGACCAGATGCCTGACCTAAGACCCGCAAACAGCATCATACATACCGGGGAAAGCACTCCATGCACGACGCTGCACGGGAATGGCACGGCCAGGGGAAGCCCTGTAAAGAAACATTTTAAAAAAGAGTTAGATAAGAAACAGACCAGATGCCTTACCTAAGACCCGCAACAGCATCATACATACCGGGGGAAGCAGTCCATGCACGACGCTGCACGGGAACAGCACGGCCTGGGGAAACCCTGTAAAGCAACATTTAAAAAAAGAGTTAGATAAGAAACAGACCAGATGCCTTACCTAAGACCCACAAACAGCATCATACATACCGGGGAAAGCAGTCCATGCACGACTCTGCACGGAAACGGCACGGCCCGGGGAAGCCCTGTAAAGAAACATTAAAAAAAAGAGTTAGATAAGAAACAGACCAGATGCCTTACCTAAGACCCGCAACAGCATCATACATACCGGGGGAAGCAGTCCATGCACGACGCTGCACGGGAACAGCACAGCCTGGGGAAACCCTGTAAAGAAACATTTAAAAAAAGAGTTAGATAAGAAACAGACCAGATGCCTTACCTAAGACCCACAAACAGCATCATACATACCGGGGAAAGCAGTCCATGCACGACTCTGCACGGAAACGGCACGGCCCGGGGAAGCCCTGTAAAGAAACATTAAAAAAAAGAGTTAGATAAGATACAGACCAGATGCCTTACCTAAGACCCGCAAACAGCATCATACATACTGGGGAAAGCGCTCCATGCACGACGCTGCACGGGAACGGCCCGGCCCGGGGAAGCCCTGTAAAGAAACATTAAAAAAAAGAGTTAGATAAGAAACAGACCAGATGCCTTACCTAAGACCCGCAAACAGCATCACACATACCGGGGAAAGCGCTCCATGCACGAAGCTGCACGGGAACGGCACGGCCCGGGGAAGCCTGTAAAGAAGCAGAAAAAAAAGAGTTAGATAAGAAACAGACCAGATGCCTTACCTAAGACAAGCAAACAGCATCATACATACCAGGGAAAGCACTCCATGCACGACGCTGCACGGGAACAGCACGGCCCGTGGAAGCCCTGTAAAGAAACATTAAAAAAAAGAGTTAGATAAGAAACAGACCAGATGCCTTACCTATGACCCGCAAACAGCATCATACATACCGGGGAAAGCAGTCCATGCACGACGCTGCACGGGAACGGCACGGCCCGGGGAAGCCCTGTAAAGAAACATTAAAAAAAAGAGTTAGATAAGAAACAGACCAGATGCCTTACATAAGACCCGCAAACAGCATCATACATACCGGGGAAAGCACTCCATGCACGACGCTGCACGGGAATGGCACGGCCAGGGGAAGCCCTGTAAAGAAACATTAAAAAAAAGAGTTAGATAAGAAACAGACCAGATGCCTTACCTAAGACCCGCAACAGCATCATACATACCGGGGGAAGCAGTCCATGCACGACGATGCACGGGAACGGCACAGCCCGTGGAAGCCCTGTAAAGAAACATTAAAAAAAAGAGTTAGATAAGAAACAGACCAGATGCCTTACCTAAGACCCGCAAACAGCATCATACATACCGGGGAAAGCAGTCCATGCACGACGCTGCACGGGAACGGCACGGCCCGGGGAAGCCCTGTAAAGAAACATTAAAAAAAAGAGTTAGATAAGAAACAGACCAGATGCCTTACCTAAGACCCGCAAACAGCATCATACATACCGGGGAAAGCAGTCCATGCACGACGCTGCACGGGAAGGCACAGCCCGGGGATTCCCTGTAAAGAAACATTAAAAAAAAGAGTTAGATAAGAAACAGACCAGATGCCTTACCTAAGACCCGCAAACAGCATCATACATACCGGGGAAAGCGCTCCATGCACGACGCTGCACGGGAACGGCACCGCCCGGGGAAGTCCTGTAAAGAAACATGAAAATAAAGAGTTAGATAAGAAACAGACCAGATGCCTTACCTAAGACCCGCAACAGCATCATACATACCGGGGGAAGCAGTCCATGCACGACGCTGCACGGGAACAGCACAGCCTGGGGAAACCCTGTAAAGAAACATTTAAAAAAAGAGTTAGATAAGAAACAGACCAGATGCCTTACCTAAGACCCACAAACAGCATCATACATACCGGGGAAAGCAGTCCATGCACGACTCTGCACGGAAACGGCACGGCCCGGGGAAGCCCTGTAAAGAAACATTAAAAAAAAGAGTTAGATAAGATACAGACCAGATGCCTTACCTAAGACCCGCAAACAGCATCATACATACTGGGGAAAGCGCTCCATGCACGACGCTGCACGGGAACGGCCCGGCCCGGGGAAGCCCAGTAAAGAAACATTAAAAAAAAGAGTTAGATAAGAAACAGACCAGATGCCTTACCTAAGACCCGCAAACAGCATCACACATACCGGGGAAAGCGCTCCATGCACGAAGCTGCACGGGAACGGCACGGCCCGGGGAAGCCTGTAAAGAAGCAGAAAAAAAAGAGTTAGATAAGAAACAGACCAGATGCCTTACCTAAGACAAGCAAACAGCATCATACATACCAGGGAAAGCACTCCATGCACGACGCTGCACGGGAACAGCACGGCCCGTGGAAGCCCTGTAAAGAAACATTAAAAAAAAGAGTTAGATAAGAAACAGACCAGATGCCTTACCTATGACCCGCAAACAGCATCATACATACCGGGGAAAGCAGTCCATGCACGACGCTGCACGGGAACGGCACGGCCCGGGGAAGCCCTGTAAAGAAACATTAAAAAAAAGAGTTAGATAAGAAACAGACCAGATGCCTTACATAAGACCCGCAAACAGCATCATACATACCGGGGAAAGCACTCCATGCACGACGCTGCACGGGAATGGCACGGCCAGGGGAAGCCCTGTAAAGAAACATTAAAAAAAAGAGTTAGATAAGAAACAGACCAGATGCCTTACCTAAGACCCGCAACAGCATCATACATACCGGGGGAAGCAGTCCATGCACGACGATGCACGGGAACGGCACAGCCCGTGGAAGCCCTGTAAAGAAACATTAAAAAAAAGAGTTAGATAAGAAACAGACCAGATGCCTTACCTAAGACCCGCAAACAGCATCATACATACCGGGGAAAGCAGTCCATGCACGACGCTGCACGGGAACGGCACGGCCCGGGGAAGCCCTGTAAAGAAACATTAAAAAAAAGAGTTAGATAAGAAACAGACCAGATGCCTTACCTAAGACCCGCAAACAGCATCATACATACCGGGGAAAGCAGTCCATGCACGACGCTGCACGGGAAGGCACAGCCCGGGGATTCCCTGTAAAGAAACATTAAAAAAAAGAGTTAGATAAGAAACAGACCAGATGCCTTACCTAAGACCCGCAAACAGCATCATACATACCGGGGAAAGCGCTCCATGCACGACGCTGCACGGGAACGGCACGGCCCGGGGAAGTCCTGTAAAGAAACATGAAAATAAAGAGTTAGATAAGAAACAGACCAGATGCCTTACCTAAGACCCGCAAACAGCATCATACATACCGGGGAAAGCACTCCATGCACGACGCTGCACGGGAATGGCACGGCCAGGGGAAGCCCTGTAAAGAAACATTAAAAAAAAGAGTTAGATAAGAAACAGACCAGATGCCTTACCTAAGACCCGCAACAGCATCATACATACCGGGGGAAGCAGTCCATGCACGACAATGCACGGGAACGGCACAGCCCGTGGAAGCCCTGTAAAGAAACATTAAAAAAAAGAGTTAGATAAGAAACAGACCAGATGCCTTACCTAAGACCCGCAAACAGCATCATACATACCGGGGAAAGCAGTCCATGCACGACGCTGCACGGGAACGGCACGGCCCGGGGAAGCCCTGTAAAGAAACATTAAAAAAAAGAGTTAGATAAGAAACAGACCAGATGCCTTACCTAAGACCCGCAAACAGCATCATACATACCGGGGAAAGCAGACCATGCACGACGCTGCACGGGAACGGCACAGCCGGGGGTTCCCTGTAAAGAAACATTAAAAAAAAGAGTTAGATAAGAAACAGACCAGATGCCTTACCTAAGACCCGCAAACAGCATCATACATACCGGGGAAAGCGCTCCATGCACGACGCTGCACGGGAACGGCACGGCCCGGGGAAGTCCTGTAGAGAAACATGAAAATAAAGAGTTAGATAAGAAACAGACCAGATGCCTTACCTAAGACCCGCAAACAGCATCATACATACCAGGGAAGCGCTCCATGCACGACGCTACATGGGAACGGCACAGCCAGGGGAAGCCCTGTAAAGAAACAAAAAAAAAAAGAGTTAGATAAGAAACAGACCAGATGCCTTACCTAAGACCCGCAAACAGCATCATACATACCGGGGAAAGCACTCCATGCACGACGCTGCACGGGAATGGCACGGCCAGGGGAAGCCCTGTAAAGAAACATTTTAAAAAAGAGTTAGATAAGAAACAGACCAGATGCCTTACCTAAGACCCGCAACAGCATCATACATACCGGGGGAAGCAGTCCATGCACGACGCTGCACGGGAACAGCACGGCCTGGGGAAACCCTGTAAAGAAACATTTAAAAAAAGATTTAGATAAGAAACAGACCAGATGCCTTACCTAAGACCCACAAACAGCATCATACATACCAAGGAAGCGCTCCATGCACGACGCTGCACGGGAACGGCACAGCCAGGGGAAGCCCTGTAAAGAAACAAAAAAAAAAGAGTTAGATAAGAAACAGACCAGATGCCTTACCTAAGACCCACAAACAGCATCATACATACCAAGGAAGCGCTCCATGCATGACGCTGCACGGGAACGGCACGGCCCGGGGAAGTCCTGTAGAGAAACATGAAAATAAAGAGTTAGATAAGAAACAGACCAGATGCCTTACCTAAGACCCGCAAACAGCATCATACATACCGGGGAAAGCACTCCATGCACGACGCTGCACGGGAACGGCACGGCCCGGGGAAGTCCTGTAAAGAAACATGAAAATAAAGAGTTAGATAAGAAACAGACCAGATGCCTTACCTAAGACCCGCAAACAGCATCATACATACCGGGGAAAGCACTCCATGCACGACGCTGCACGGGAATGGCACGGCCAGGGGAAGCCCTGTAAAGAAACATTAAAAAAAAGAGTTAGATAAGAAACAGACCAGATGCCTTACCTAAGACCCGCAACAGCATCATACATACCGGGGGAAGTAGTCCATGCACGACGATGCACGGGAACGGCACAGCCCGTGGAAGCCCTGTAAAGAAACATTAAAAAAAAGAGTTAGATAAGAAACAGACCAGATGCCTTACCTAAGACCCGCAAACAGCATCATACATACCGGGGAAAGCAGTCCATGCACGACGCTGCACGGGAACGGCACGGCCCGGGGAAGCCCTGTAAAGAAACATTAAAAAAAAGAGTTAGATAAGAAACAGACCAGATGCCTTACCTAAGACCCGCAAACAGCATCATACATACCGGGGAAAGCAGTCCATGCACGACGCTGCACGGGAACGGCACAGCCCGGGGATTCCCTGTAAAGAAACATTAAAAAAAAGAGTTAGATAAGAAACAGACCAGATGCCTTACCTAAGACCCGCAAACAGCATCATACATACCGGGGAAAGCGCTCCATGCACGACGCTGCACGGGAACGGCACGGCCCGGGGAAGTCCTGTAAAGAAACATGAAAATAAAGAGTTAGATAAGAAACAGACCAGATGCCTTACCTAAGACCCGCAAACAGCATCATACATACCAGGGAAGCGCTCCATGCACGACGCTACACGGGAACGGCACAGCCAGGGGAAGCCCTGTAAAGAAACAAAAAAAAAAAGAGTTAGATAAGAAACAGACCAGATGCCTGACCTAAGACCCGCAAACAGCATCATACATACCGGGGAAAGCACTCCATGCACGACGCTGCACGGGAATGGCACGGCCAGGGGAAGCCCTGTAAAGAAACATTTAAAAAAAGAGTTAGATAAGAAACAGACCAGATGCCTTACCTAAGACCCGCAACAGCATCATACATACCGGGGGAAGCAGTCCATGCACGACGCTGCACGGGAACAGCACGGCCTGGGGAAACCCTGTAAAGCAACATTTAAAAAAAGAGTTAGATAAGAAACAGACCAGATGCCTTACCTAAGACCCACAAACAGCATCATACATACCGGGGAAAGCAGTCCATGCACGACTCTGCACGGAAACGGCACGGCCCGGGGAAGCCCTGTAAAGAAACATTAAAAAAAAGAGTTAGATAAGAAACAGACCAGATGCCTTACCTAAGACCCGCAACAGCATCATACATACCGGGGGAAGCAGTCCATGCACGACGCTGCACGGGAACAGCACAGCCTGGGGAAACCCTGTAAAGAAACATTTAAAAAAAGAGTTAGATAAGAAACAGACCAGATGCCTTACCTAAGACCCACAAACAGCATCATACATACCGGGGAAAGCAGTCCATGCACGACTCTGCACGGAAACGGCACGGCCCGGGGAAGCCCTGTAAAGAAACATTAAAAAAAAGAGTTAGATAAGATACAGACCAGATGCCTTACCTAAGACCCGCAAACAGCATCATACATACTGGGGAAAGCGCTCCATGCACGACGCTGCACGGGAACGGCCCGGCCCGGGGAAGCCCTGTAAAGAAACATTAAAAAAAAGAGTTAGATAAGAAACAGACCAGATGCCTTACCTAAGACCCGCAAACAGCATCACACATACCGGGGAAAGCGCTCCATGCACGAAGCTGCACGGGAACGGCACGGCCCGGGGAAGCCTGTAAAGAAGCAGAAAAAAAAGAGTTAGATAAGAAACAGACCAGATGCCTTACCTAAGACAAGCAAACAGCATCATACATACCAGGGAAAGCACTCCATGCACGACGCTGCACGGGAACGGCACGGCCCGTGGAAGCCCTGTAAAGAAACATTAAAAAAAAGAGTTAGATAAGAAACAGACCAGATGCCTTACCTATGACCCGCAAACAGCATCATACATACCGGGGAAAGCAGTCCATGCACGACGCTGCACGGGAACGGCACGGCCCGGGGAAGCCCTGTAAAGAAACATTAAAAAAAAGAGTTAGATAAGAAACAGACCAGATGCCTTACATAAGACCCGCAAACAGCATCATACATACCGGGGAAAGCACTCCATGCACGACGCTGCACGGGAATGGCACGGCCAGGGGAAGCCCTGTAAAGAAACATTAAAAAAAAGAGTTAGATAAGAAACAGACCAGATGCCTTACCTAAGACCCGCAACAGCATCATACATACCGGGGGAAGCAGTCCATGCACGACGATGCACGGGAACGGCACAGCCCGTGGAAGCCCTGTAAAGAAACATTAAAAAAAAGAGTTAGATAAGAAACAGACCAGATGCCTTACCTAAGACCCGCAAACAGCATCATACATACCGGGGAAAGCAGTCCATGCACGACGCTGCACGGGAACGGCACGGCCCGGGGAAGCCCTGTAAAGAAACATTAAAAAAAAGAGTTAGATAAGAAACAGACCAGATGCCTTACCTAAGACCCGCAAACAGCATCATACATACCGGGGAAAGCAGTCCATGCACGACGCTGCACGGGAAGGCACAGCCCGGGGATTCCCTGTAAAGAAACATTAAAAAAAAGAGTTAGATAAGAAACAGACCAGATGCCTTACCTAAGACCCGCAAACAGCATCATACATACCGGGGAAAGCGCTCCATGCACGACGCTGCACGGGAACGGCACGGCCCGGGGAAGTCCTGTAAAGAAACATGAAAATAAAGAGTTAGATAAGAAACAGACCAGATGCCTTACCTAAGACCCGCAAACAGCATCATACATACCGGGGAAAGCACTCCATGCACGACGCTGCACGGGAATGGCACGGCCAGGGGAAGCCCTGTAAAGAAACATTAAAAAAAAGAGTTAGATAAGAAACAGACCAGATGCCTTACCTAAGACCCGCAACAGCATCATACATACCGGGGGAAGCAGTCCATGCACGACAATGCACGGGAACGGCACAGCCCGTGGAAGCCCTGTAAAGAAACATTAAAAAAAAGAGTTAGATAAGAAACAGACCAGATGCCTTACCTAAGACCCGCAAACAGCATCATACATACCGGGGAAAGCAGTCCATGCACGACGCTGCACGGGAACGGCACGGCCCGGGGAAGCCCTGTAAAGAAACATTAAAAAAAAGAGTTAGATAAGAAACAGACCAGATGCCTTACCTAAGACCCGCAAACAGCATCATACATACCGGGGAAAGCAGACCATGCACGACGCTGCACGGGAACGGCACAGCCGGGGGTTCCCTGTAAAGAAACATTAAAAAAAAGAGTTAGATAAGAAACAGACCAGATGCCTTACCTAAGACCCGCAAACAGCATCATACATTCCGGGGAAAGCGCTCCATGCACGACGCTGCACGGGAACGGCACGGCCCGGGGAAGTCCTGTAGAGAAACATGAAAATAAAGAGTTAGATAAGAAACAGACCAGATGCCTTACCTAAGACCCGCAAACAGCATCATACATACCAGGGAAGCGCTCCATGCACGACGCTACATGGGAACGGCACAGCCAGGGGAAGCCCTGTAAAGAAACAAAAAAAAAAAGAGTTAGATAAGAAACAGACCAGATGCCTGACCTAAGACCCGCAAACAGCATCATACATACCGGGGAAAGCACTCCATGCACGACGCTGCACGGGAATGGCACGGCCAGGGGAAGCCCTGTAAAGAAACATTTTAAAAAAGAGTTAGATAAGAAACAGACCAGATGCCTTACCTAAGACCCGCAACAGCATCATACATACCGGGGGAAGCAGTCCATGCACGACGCTGCACGGGAACAGCACGGCCTGGGGAAACCCTGTAAAGAAACATTTAAAAAAAGATTTAGATAAGAAACAGACCAGATGCCTTACCTAAGACCCACAAACAGCATCATACATACCAAGGAAGCGCTCCATGCACGACGCTGCACGGGAACGGCACAGCCAGGGGAAGCCCTGTAAAGAAACAAAAAAAAAAGAGTTAGATAAGAAACAGACCAGATGCCTTACCTAAGACCCACAAACAGCATCATACATACCAAGGAAGCGCTCCATGCATGACGCTGCACGGGAACGGCACGGCCCGGGGAAGTCCTGTAGAGAAACATGAAAATAAAGAGTTAGATAAGAAACAGACCAGATGCCTTACCTAAGACCCGCAAACAGCATCATACATACCGGGGAAAGCACTCCATGCACGACGCTGCACGGAAACGGCACGGCCCGGGGAAGCCCTGTAAAGAAACATTAAAAAAAAGAGTTAGATAAGATACAGACCAGATGCCTTACCTAAGACCCGCAAACAGCATCATACATACCGGGGAAAGCGCTCCATGCACGACGCTGCACGGGAACGGCCCGGCCCGGGGAAGCCCTGTAAAGAAACAGAAACAAAAAGAGTTAGATAAGAAACAGACCAGATGCCTTACCTAAAACCCGCAAACAGCATCATACATACCGGGGAAAGCGCTCCATGCACGACGCTGCACGGGAACGGCACGGCCCGGGGAAGCCCTGTAAAGAAACATAAAAATAAAGAGTTAGATAAGAAACAGATCAGATGCCTTACCTAAGACCCGCAAACAGCATCATACATACCGGGGAAAGCGCTCCATGCACGACGCTGCACGGGAACGGCATGGCCCGGGGAAGCCCTGTAAAGAAACACAAAAAAAAGAGTTAGATAAGAAACAGACCAGAGGCCTTACCTAAGACCCGCAAACAGCATCATACATACCGGGGAAAGCACTCCATGAACGACGCTGCACAGGAACGGCACGGCCAGGGGAAGCCCTGTAAAGAAACATTAAAAAAAAGAGTTAGATAAGAAACAGACCAGATGCCTTACCTAAGACCCGCAAACAGCATCATACATACCAGGGAAGCGCTCCATGCACGACGCTGCACGGGAACGGCACGGCCCGGGGAAGCCCTGTAAAGAAACATTTTAAAAAAGAGTTAGATAAGAAACAGACCAGATGCCTTACCTAAGACCCGCAAACAGCATCATACATACCGGGGAAAGCACTCCATGCACGACGCTGCACGGGAATGGCACGGCCAGGGGAAGCCCTGTAAAGAAACATTAAAAAAAAGAGTTAGATAAGAAACAGACCAGATGCCTTACCTAAGACCCGCAACAGCATCATACATACCGGGGGAAGCAGTCCATGCACGACGCTGCACGGGAACAGCACGGCCCGGGGAAACCCTGTAAAGAAAAATTTAAAAAAAGAGTTAGATAAGAAACAGACCAGATGCCTTACCTAAGACCCGCAAACAGCATCATACATATCGGGGAAAGCGCTCCATGCACGACGCTGCACGGGAACGGCATGGCCCAGGGAAGCCCTGTAAAGAAACACAAAAAAAAGAGTTAGATAAGAAACAGACCAGATGCCTTACCTAAGACCCGCAAACAGCATCATACATACCGGGGAAAGCACTGCATGCACGACGCTGCACAGGAACGGCACAGCCAGGGGAAGCCCTGTAAAGAAACATAAAAAAAAAGAGTTAGATAATAAACAGACCAGATGCCTTACCTAAGACCCACAAACAGCATCATACATACCAGGGAAGCGCTCCATGCACGACGCTGCACGGGAACGGCACGGCCCCGGGAAGCTCTGTAAAGAAATATTTAAAAAAAGAGTTAGATAAGAAACAGACCAGATGCCTTACCTAAGACCCGCAAACAGCATCATACATACCGGGGAAAGCACTCATTGCACGACGCTGCACGGGAATGGCACGGCCAGGGGAAGCCCTGTAAAGAAACATTTAAAAAAAGAGTTAGATAAAAAACAGACCAGATACCTTACCTAAGACCCGCAAACAGCATCATACATACCGGGGAAAGCGCTCCATGCACGACGCTGCACGGGAACGGCACGGCCCGGGGAAGCCCTGTAAAGAAACATTAAAAAAAAGAGTTAGATAAGAAACAGTCCAGATGCCTTACCTAAGACCCGCAAACAGCATCATACATACCAGGGAAGCGCTCCATGCACGACTCTGCACGGGAACGGCACAGCCAGGGGAAGCCCTGTAAAGAAACAAAAAAAAGAAGAGTTAGATAAGAAACAGACCAGATGCCTTACCTAAGACCCGCAAACAGCATCACACATACCGGGGAAAGCGCTCCATGCACGAAGCTGCACGGGAACGGCACGGCCCGGGGAAGCCTGTAAAGAAGCAGAAAAAAAAGAGTTAGATAAGAAACAGACCAGATGCCTTACCTAAGACAAGCAAACAGCATCATACATACCAGGGAAAGCACTCCATGCACGACGCTGCACGGGAACGGCACGGCCCATGGAAGCCCTGTAAAGAAACATTAAAAAAAAGAGTTAGATAAGAAACAGACCAGATGCCTTACCTATGACCCGCAAACAGCATCATACATACCGGGGAAAGCAGTCCATGCACGACGCTGCACGGGAACGGCACGGCCCGGGGAAGCCCTGTAAAGAAACATTAAAAAAAAGAGTTAGATAAGAAACAGACCAGATGCCTTACATAAGACCCGCAAACAGCCTCATACATACCGGGGAAAGCGCTCCATGCACGACACTGCACGGGAACGGCACGGCCCGGGGAAGCCCTGTAAAGAAACATAAAAATAAAGAGTTAGATAAGAAACAGACCAGATGCCTTACCTAAGACCCGCAAACAGCATCATACATACCAGGGAAGCGCTCCATGCACGACGCTGCACGGGAACGGCACAGCCAGGGGAAGCCCTGTAAAGAAACAACAAAAAAAAGAGTTAGAAAGAAACAGACCAGATGCCTTACCTAAGACCCGCAAACAGCATCATACATACCGGGGAAAGCGCTCCGTGCACGACGCTGCACGGGAACGGCACGGCCCGGGGAAGCCCTGTAAAGAAACATAAAAAAAAAGAGTTAGATAAGAAACAGACCAGATGCCTTACCTAAGACCCGCAAACAGCATCATACATACTGGGGAAAGCAGTCCAAATACGCTGCACGGGAACGGCACGGCCCGGGGAAGCCCTGTAAAGAAACATTAAAAAAAAGAGTTAGATAAGAAACAGACCAGATGCCTTACATAAGACCCGCAAACAGCATCATACATACCGGGGAAAGCACTCCATGCACGACGCTGCACGGGAATGGCACGGCCAGGGGAAGCCCTGTAAAGAAACATTAAAAAAAAGAGTTAGATAAGAAACAGTCCAGATGCCTTACCTAAGACCCGCAAACAGCATCATACATACCAGGGAAGCGCTCCATGCACGACTCTGCACGGGAACGGCACAGCCAGGGGAAGCCCTGTAAAGAAACAAAAAAAAGAAGAGTTAGATAAGAAACAGACCAGATGCCTTACCTAAGACAAGCAAACAGCATCATACATACCAGGGAAAGCACTCCATGCACGACGCTGCACGGGAACGGCACGGCCCGTGGAAGCCCTGTAAAGAAACATTAAAAAAAAAAGTTAGATAAGAAACAGACCAGATGCCTTACCTATGACCCGCAAACAGCATCATACATACCGGGGAAAGCAGTCCATGCACGACGCTGCACGGGAACGGCACGGCCCGGGGAAGCCCTGTAAAGAAACATTAAAAAAAAGAGTTAGATAAGAAACAGACCAGATGCCTTACATAAGACCCGCAAACAGCCTCATACATACCGGGGAAAGCAGTCCATGCACGACGCTGCACGGGAACGGCACAGCCCGGGGATTCCCTGTAAAGAAACATAAAAAAAAAGAGTTAGATAAGAAACAGACCAGATGCCTTACCTAAGACCCGCAAACAGCATCATACATACCGGGGAAAGCGCTCCATGCACGACACTGCACGGGAACGGCACGGCCCGGGGAAGCCCTGTAAAGAAACATAAAAATAAAGAGTTAGATAAGAAACAGACCAGATGCCTTACCTAAGACCCGCAAACAGCATCATACATACCAGGGAAGCGCTCCATGCACGACGCTGCACGGGAACGGCACAGCCAGGGGAAGCCCTGTAAAGAAACAACAAAAAAAAGAGTTAGAAAGAAACAGACCAGATGCCTTACCTAAGACCCGCAAACAGCATCATACATACCGGGGAAAGCGCTCCGTGCACGACGCTGCACGGGAACGGCACGGCCCGGGGAAGCCCTGTAAAGAAACATAAAAAAAAAGAGTTAGATAAGAAACAGACCAGATGCCTTACCTAAGACCCGCAAACAGCATCATACATACTGGGGAAAGCAGTCCATGCACGACGCTGCACGGGAACGGCACGGCCCGGGGAAGCCCTGTAAAGAAACATTAAAAAAAAGAGTTAGATAAGAAACAGACCAGATGCCTTACATAAGACCCGCAAACAGCATCATACATACCGGGGAAAGCACTCCATGCACGACTCTGCACGGGAATGGCACGGCCAGGGGAAGCCCTGTAAAGAAACATTAAAAAAAAGAGTTAGATAAGAAACAGACCAGATGCCTTACCTAAGACCCGCAACAGCATCATATATACCGGGGGAAGCAGTCCATGCACGACGCTGCACGGGAACGGCACAGCCCGTGGAAGCCCTGTAAAGAAACATTAAAAAAAAGAGTTAGATAAGAAACAGACCAGATGCCTTACCTAAGACCTGCAAACAGCATCATACATACCGGGGAAAGCAGTCCATGCACGACGCTGCACGGGAACGGCACGGCCCGGGGAAGCCCTGTAAAGAAACATTAAAAAAAAGAGTTAGATAAGAAACAGACCAGATGCCTTACCTAAGACCCGCAAACAGCATCATACATACCGGGGAAAGCAGTCCATGCACGACGCTGCACGGGAACGGCACAGCCCGGGGATTCCCTGTAAAGAAACATTAAAAAAAAGAGTTAGATAAGAAACAGACCAGATGCCTTACCTAAGACCCGCAAACAGCATCATACATAACGGGGAAAGCACTCCATGCACGACGCTGCACAGGAACGGCACGGCCAGGGGAAGCCCTGTAAAGAAACATAAAAAAAAAGAGTTAGATAAGAAACAGACCAGATGCCTTACCTAAGACCCGCAAACAGCATCATACATACCAGGGAAGCGCTCCATGCACGACGCTACACGGGAACGGCACAGCCCGGGGATTCCCTGTAAAGAAACATAAAAAAAAAGAGTTAGATAAGAAACAGACCAGATGCCTTACCTAAGACAAGCAAACAGCATCATACATACCGGGGAAAGCACTCCATGCACGACGCTGCACGGGAACGGCACGGCCCGTGGAAGCCCTGTAAAGAAACATTAAGAAAAAGAGTTAGATAAGAAACAGACCAGATGCCTTACCTATGACCCGCAAACAGCATCATACATACCGGGGAAAGCAGTCCATGCACGACGCTGCACGGGAACGGCACGGCCCGGGGAAGCCCTGTAAAGAAACATTAAAAAAAAGAGTTAGATAAGAAACAGACCAGATGCCTTACCTAAGACCCGCAAACAGCATCATACATACCGGGGAAAGCAGTCCATGCACGACGCTGCACGGGAACGGCACGGCCAGGGGAAGCCCTGTAAAGAGACAAAAAAAAAAACAGTTAGAAAGAAGCAGACCAGATGCCTTACCTAAGACCCGCAAACAGCATCATACATACCGGGGAAAGCGCTCCATGCACGGGAACGGCACGGCCCGGGGAAGCCCTGTAAAGAAACATAAAAAAAAAGAGTTAGATAAGAAACAGACCAGATGCCTTACCTAAGACCCGCAAACAGCATCATACATACTGGGGAAAGCAGTCCATGAACGACGCTGCACGGGAACGGCACGGCCCGGGGAAGCCCTGTAAAGAAACATTAAAAAAAAGAGTTAGATAAGAAACAGACCAGATGCCTTACATAAGACCCGCAAACAGCATCATACATACCGGGGAAAGCACTCCATGCACGACGCTGCACGGGAATGGCACGGCCAGGGGAAGCCCTGTAAAGAAACATTAAAAAAAAGAGTTAGATAAGAAACAGACCGGATGCCTTACCTAAGACCCGCAACAGCATCATACATACCGGGGGAAGCAGTCCATGCACGACGCTGCACGGGAACGGCACAGCCCGTGGAAGCCCTGTAAAGAAACATTAAAAAAAAGAGTTAGATAAGAAACAGACCAGATGCCTTACCTAAGACCCGCAAACAGCATCATACATACCGGGGAAAGCAGTCCATGCACGACGCTGCACGGGAACGGCACGGCCCGGGGAAGCCCTGTAAAGAAACATTAAAAAAAAGAGTTAGATAAGAAACAGACCAGAAGCCTTACCTAAGACCCGCAAACAGCATCATACATGCCGGGGAAAGCAGTCCATGCACGACGCTGCACGGGAACGGCACAGCCCGGGGATTCCCTGTAAAGAAACATAAAAAAAAAGAGTTAGATAAGAAACAGACCAGATGCCTTACCTAAGACCCGCAAACAGCATCATACATACCGGGGAAAGCGCTCCATGCACGACGCTGCACGGGAACGGCACGGCCCGGGGAAGCCCTGTAAAGAAACATGAAAATAAAGAGTTAGATAAGAAACAGACCAGATGCCTTACCTAAGACCCGCAAACAGCATCATACATACCGGGGAAAGCGCTCCATGCACGACGCTGCACGGGAACGGCACGGCCCGGGGAAGCCCTGTAAAGAAACACAAAAAAAAAGAGTTAGATAAGAAACAGACCAGATGCCTTACCTAAGACCCGCAAACAGCATCATACATACCGGGGAAAGCACTCCATGCACGACGCTGCACAGGAACGGCACAGCCAGGGGAAGCCCTGTAAAGAAACAAAAAAAAAAAAGAGTTAGATAAGAAACAGACCAGATGCCTTACCTAAGACCCACAAACAGCATCATACATACCGGGGAAAGCAGTCCATGCACGACTCTGCACGGAAACGGCACGGCCCGGGGAAGCCCTGTAAAGAAACATTAAAAAAAAGAGTTAGATAAGATACAGACCAGATGCCTTACCTAAGACCCGCAAACAGCATCATACATACCGGGGAAAGCGCTCCATGCACGACGCTGCACGGGAACGGCATGGCCCGGGGAAGCCCTGTAAAGGAACATAAAAATAAAGAGTTAGATAAGAAACAGACAAGATGCCTTACCTAAGACCCGCAAACAGCATCATACATACCAGGGAAGCGCTCCATGCACGACGCTGCACGGGAACGGCACAGCCAGGGAAAGCCCTGTAAAGAAACAAAAAAAAAAAGAGTTAGAAAGAAGCAGACCAGATGCCTTACCTAAGACCCGCAAACAGCATCATACATACCGGGAAAAGCGCTCCATGCACGACGCTGCACGGGAACGGCACGGCCCGGGGAAGCCCTGTAAAGAAACATTAAACAAAAGAGTTAGATAAGAAACAGACCAGATGCCTTACCTAAGACCCGCAAACAGCATCATACATACTGGGGAAAGCAGTCCATGCACGACGCTGCACGGGAACGGCACGGCCCGGGGAAGCCCTGTAAAGAAACATTAAAAAAAAGAGTTAGATAAGAAACAGACCAGATGCCTTACATAAGACCCGCAAACAGCATCATACATACCGGGGAAAGCACTCCATGCACGACGCTGCACGGGAATGGCACGGCCAGGGGAAGCCCTGTAAAGAAACATTAAAAAAAAGAGTTAGATAAGAAACAGACCAGATGCCTTACCTAAGACCCGCAACAGCATCATACATACCGGGGGAAGCAGTCCATGCACGACGCTGCACGGGAACGGCACTGCCCGGGGAAGCCCTGTAAAGAAACATTAAAAAAAAGAGTTAGATAAGAAACAGACCAGATGCCTTACCTAAGACCCGCAAACAGCATCATACATACCGGGGAAAGCAGTCCATGCACGACGCTGCACGGGAACGGCACAGCCCGGGGATTCCCTGTAAAGAAACATAAAAAAAAAGAGTTAGATAAGAAACAGACCAGATGCCTTACCTAAGACCCGCAAACAGCATCATACATACCGGGGAAAGCGCTCCATGCACGACGCTGCACGGGAACGGCACGGCCCGGGGAAGCCCTGTAAAGAAACATGAAAATAAAGAGTTAGATAAGAAACAGACCAGATGCCTTACCTAAGACCCGCAAACAGCATCATACATACTGGGGAAAGCGCTCCATGCACAACGCTGCACGGGAACGGCCCGGCCCGGGGAAGCCCTGTAAAGAAACACAAAAAAAAAGAGTTAGATAAGAAACAGACCAGATGCCTTACCTAAGACCCGCAAACAGCATCATACATACCGGGGAAAGCACTCCATGCACGACGCTGCACAGGAACGGCACGGCCAGGGGAAGCCCTGTAAAGAAACATAAAAAAAAAGAGTTAGATAAAAACAGACCAGATGCCTTACCTAAGACCCGCAAACAGCATCATACATACCAGGGAAGCGCTCCATGCACGACGCTACACGGGAACGGCACAGCCAGGGGAAGCCCTGTAAAGAAACAAAAAAAAAAAAGAGTTAGATAAGAAACAGACCAGATGCCTTACCTAAGACCCGCAAACAGCATCATACATACCGGGGAAAGCACTCCATGCACGACGCTGCACGGGAATGGCACGGCCAGGGGAAGCCCTGTAAAGAAACATTAAAAAAAAGAGTTAGATAAGAAACAGACCAGATGCCTTACCTAAGACCCACAAACAGCATCATACATACCGGGGAAAGCAGTCCATGCACGACTCTGCACGGAAGCGGCACGGCCCGGGGAAGCCCTGTAAAGAAACATTAAAAAAAAGAGTTAGATAAGATACAGACCAGATGCCTTACCTAAGACCCGCAAACAGCATCATACATACCGGGGAAAGCGCTCCATGCACGACGCTGCACGGGAACGGCATGGCCCGGGGAAGCCCTGTAAAGAAACAGAAACAAAAAGAGTTAGATAAGAAACAGACCAGATGCCTTACCTAAAACCCGCAAACAGCATCATACATACCGGGGAAAGCGCTCCATGCACGACGCTGCACGGGAACGGCACGGCCCGGGGAAGCCCTGTAAAGAAACATAAAAGTAAAGAGTTAGATAAGAAACAGATCAGATGCCTTACCTAAGACCCGCAAACAGCATCATACATACCGGGGAAAGCGCTCCATGCACGACGCTGCACGGGAACGGCATGGCCCGGGGAAGCCCTGTAAAGAAACACAAAAAAAAGAGTTAGATAAGAAACAGACCAGATGCCTTACCTAAGACCCGCAAACAGCATCATACATACCGGGGAAAGCACTCCATGAACGACGCTGCACAGGAATGGCACGGCCAGGGGAAGCCCTGTAAAGAAACATTAAAAAAAAGAGTTAGATAAGAAACAGACCAGATGCCTTACCTAAGACCCGCAAACAGCATCATACATACCAGGGAAGCGCTCCATGCACGACGCTGCACGGGAACGGCACGGCCCGGGGAAGCCCTGTAAAGAAACATTTTAACAAAGAGTTAGATAAGAAACAGACCAGATGCCTTACCTAAGACCCCCAAACAGCATCATACATACCGGGAAAAGCACACCATGCACGACGTTGCACGGGAATGGCACGGCCAGGGGAAGCCCTGTAAAGAAACATTAAAAAAAAGAGTTAGATAAGAAACAGACCAGATGCCTTACCTAAGACCCGCAACAGCATCATACATACCGGGGGAAGCAGTCCATGCACGACGCTGCACGGGAACGGCACGGCCCGGGGAAGCCCTGTAAAGAAACATAAAAAAAAAGAGTTAGATAAGAAACAGACCAGATGCCTTACCTAAGACCCGCAAAGAGCATCATACATACAAGGGAAGCGCTCCATGCACGACTCTGCACGGGAACGGCACAGCCAGGGGAAGCCCTGTAAAGAAACAAAAAAAAGAAGAGTTAGATAAGAAACAGACCAGATGTCTTACCTAAGACCCGCAAACAGCATCACACATACCGGGGAAAGCGCTCCATGCACGAAGCTGCACGGGAACGGCACGGCCCGGGGAAGCCTGTAAAGAAGCAGAAAAAAAAGAGTTAGATAAGAAACAGACCAGATGCCTTACCTAAGACAAGCAAACAGCATCATACATACCGGGGAAAGCACTCCATGCACGACGCTGCACGGGAATGGCACGGCCCGTGGAAGCCCTGTAAAGAAACATTAAAAAAAAGAGTTAGATAAGAAACAGACCAGATGCCTTACCTATGACCCGCAAACAGCATCATACATACCGGGGAAAGCAGTCCATGCACGACGCTGCACGGGAACGGCACGGCCCGGGGAAGCCCTGTAAAGAAACATTAAAAAAAAGAGTTAGATAAGAAACAGACCAGATGCCTTACCTAAGACCCGCAAACAGCATCACATACCGGGGAAAGCAGTCCATGCACGACGCTGCACGGGAACGGCACAGCCCGGGGATTCCCTGTAAAGAAACAAAAAAAAAAAGAGTTAGATAGAAACAGACCAGATGCCTTACCTAAGACCCGCAAACAGCATCATACATACCGGGGAAAGCGCTCCATGCACGACGCTGTACGGGAACGGCACGGCCCGGGGAAGCCCTGTAAAGAAACATAAAAAAAAAGAGTTAGATAAGAAACAGACCAGATGCCTTACCTAAGACCCGCAAACAGCATCATACATACTGGGGAAAGCAGTCCATGCACGACGCTGCACGGGAACGGCACGGCCCGGGGAAGCCCTGTAAAGAAACATAAAAAAAAGGAGTTAGATAAGAAACAGACCAGATGCCTTACATAAGACCCGCAAACAGCATCATACATACCGGGGAAAGCACTCCATGCACGACGCTGCATGGGAATGGCACGGCCAGGGGAAGCCCTGTAAAGAAACATTAAAAAAAAGAGTTAGATAAGAAACAGACCAGATGCCTTACCTAAGACCCGCAACAGCATCATACATACCGGGGGAAGCAGTCCATGCACGACGCTGCACGGGAACGGCACAGCCCGTGGAAGCCCTGTAAAGAAACATTAAAAAAAAGAGTTAGATAAGAAACAGACCAGATGCCTTACCTAAGACCCGCAAACAGCATCATACATACCGGGGAAAGCAGTCCATGCACGACGCTGCACGGGAACGGCACGGCCCGGGGAAGCCCTGTAAAGAAACATTTAAAAAAAGAGTTAGATAAGAAACAGACCAGATGCCTTACCTAAGACCCGCAAACAGCATCATACATACCGGGGAAGCGCTCCATGCACGACTCTGCACGGGAACGGCACAGCCAGGGGAAGCCCTGTAAAGAAACAAAAAAAAGAAGAGTTAGATAAGAAACAGACCAGATGCCTTACCTAAGACCCGCAAACAGCATCACACATACCGGGGAAAGCGCTCCATGCACGAAGCTGCACGGGAACGGCACGGCCCGGGGAAGCCTGTAAAGAAGCAGAAAAAAAAGAGTTAGATAAGAAACAGACCAGATGCCTTACCTAAGACAAGCAAACAGCATCATACATACCGGGAAAAGCAGTCCATGCACGACGCTGCACGGGAACGGCACAGCCCGGGGATTCCCTGTAAAGAAACATAAAAAAAAAGAGTTAGATAAGAAACAGACCAGATGCCTTACCTAAGACCCGCAAACAGCATCATACATACCGGGGAAAGCGCTCCATGCACGACGCTGCACGGGAACGGCACAGCCCGGGGAAGCCCTGTAAAGAAACATAAAAATAAAGAGTTAGATAAGAAACAGACCAGATGCCTTACCTAAGACCCGCAAACAGCATCATACATACCAGGGAAGCGCTTCATGCACGACGCTGCACGGGAACGGCACAGCCAGGGGAAGCCCTGTAAAGAAACAAAAAAAAAAAGAGTTAGATAGAAACAGACCAGATGCCTTACCTAAGACCCGCAAACAGCATCATACATACCGGGGAAAGCGCTCCATGCACGACGCTGCACGGGAACGGCACGGCCCGGGGAAGCCCTGTAAAGAAACATGAAAAAAAAGAGTTAGATAAGAAACAGACCAGATGCCTTACCTAAGACCCGCAAACAGCATCATACATACTGGGGAAAGCAGTCCATGCACGACGCTGCACGGGAACGGCACGGCCCGGGGAAGCCCTGTAAAGAAACATAAAAAAAAGGAGTTAGATAAGAAACAGACCAGATGCCTTACATAAGACCCGCAAACAGCATCATACATACCGGGGAAAGCACTCCATGCACGACGCTGCACGGGAATGGCACGGCCAGGGGAAGCCCTGTAAAGAAACATTTAAAAAAAGAGTTAGATAAGAAACAGACCAGATGCCTTACCTAAGACCCGCAACAGCATCATACATACCGGGGGAAGCAGTCCATGCACGACGCTGCACGGGAACGGCACAGCCTGTGGAAGCCCTGTAAAGAAACAATAAAAAAAAGAGTTAGATAAGAAACAGACCAGATGCCTTACCTAAGACCCGCAAACAGCATCATACATACCGGGGAAAGCAGTCCATGCACGACGCTGCACGGGAACGGCACGGCCCGGGGAAGCCCTGTAAAGAAACATTAAAAAAAAGAGTTAGATAAGAAACAGACCAGATGATTTACCTAAGACCCGCAAACAGCATCATACATACCGGGGAAAGCAGTCCATGCACGACGCTGCACGGGAACGGCACAGCCCGGGGATTCCCTGTAAAGAAACATACAAAAAAAGAGTTAGATAAGAAACAGACCAGATGCCTTACCTAAGACCCGCAAACAGCATCATACATACCGGGGAAAGCGCTCCATGCACGACGCTGCACGGGAACGGCACGGCCCGGGGAAGCCCTGTAAAGAAACATGAAAATAAAGAGTTAGATAAGAAACAGACCAGATGCCTTACCTAAGACCCGCAAACAGCATCATACATACCGGGGAAAGCGCTCCATGCACAACGCTGCACGGGAACGGCACGGCCCGGGGAAGCCCTGTAAAGAAACACAAAAAAAAAGAGTTAGATAAGAAACAGACCAGATGCCTTACCTAAGACCCGCAAACAGCATCATACATACCGGGGAAAGCACTCCATGCACGACGCTGCACAGGAACGGCACGGCCAGGGGAAGCCCTGTAAAGAAACATAAAAAAAAAGAAAGAGTTAGATAAAAACAGACCAGATGCCTTACCTAAGACCCGCAAACAGCATCATACATACCAGGGAAGCGCTCCATGCACGACGCTACACGGGAACGGCACAGCCAGGGGAAGCCCTGTAAAGAAACAAAAAAAAAAAAGAGTTAGATAAGAAACAGACCAGATGCCTTACCTAAGACCCGCAAACAGCATCATACATACCGGGGAAAGCACTCCATGCACGACGCTGCACGGGAATGGCACGGCCAGGGGAAGCCCTGTAAAGAAACATTAAAAAAAAGAGTTAGATAAGAAACAGACCAGATGCCTTACCTAAGACCCGCAAACAGCATCATACATACCGGGGAAAGCAGTCCATGCACGACTCTGCACGGAAACGGCACGGCCCGGGGAAGCCCTGTAAAGAAACATTAAAAAAAAGAGTTAGATAAGATACAGACCAGATGCCTTACCTAAGACCCGCAAACAGCATCATACATACCGGGGAAAGCGCTCCATGCACGACGCTGCACGGGAACGGCATGGCCCGGGGAAGCCCTGTAAAGAAACAGAAACAAAAAGAGTTAGATAAGAAACAGACCAGATGCCTTACCTAAAACCCGCAAACAGCATCATACATACCGGGGAAAGCGCTCCATGCACGACGCTGCACGGGAACGGCACGGCCCGGGGAAGCCCTGTAAAGAAACATAAAAGTAAAGAGTTAGATAAGAAACAGATCAGATGCCTTACCTAAGACCCGCAAACAGCATCATACATACCGGGGAAAGCGCTCCATGCACGACGATGCACAGGAACGGCATGGCCCGGGGAAGCCCTGTAAAGAAACACAAAAAAAAGAGTTAGATAAGAAACAGACCAGATGCCTTACCTAAGACCCGCAAACAGCATCATACATTCCGGGGAAAGCACTCCATGAACGACGCTGCACAGGAATGGCACGGCCAGGGGAAGCCCTGTAAAGAAACATTAAAAAAAAGAGTTAGATAAGAAACAGACCAGATGCCTTACCTAAGACCCGCAAACAGCATCATACATACCAGGAAAGCGCTCCATGCACGACGCTGCACGGGAACGGCACGGCCCGGGGAAGTCCTGTAAAGAAACATTTTAAAAAAGAGTTAGATAAGAAACAGACCAGATGCCTTACCTAAGACCCGCAACAGCATCATACATACCGGGGGAAGCAGTCCATGCACGACGCTGCACGGGAACGGCACGGCCCGGGGAAGCCCTGTAAAGAAACATAAAAAAAAAGAGTTAGATAAGAAACAGACCAGATGCCTTACCTAAGACCCGCAAAGAGCATCATACATACAAGGGAAGCGCTCCATGCACGACTCTGCACGGGAACGGCACAGCCAGGGGAAGCCCTGTAAAGAAACAAAAAAAAGAAGAGTTAGATAAGAAACAGACCAGATGTCTTACCTAAGACCCGCAAACAGCATCACACATACCGGGGAAAGCGCTCCATGCACGAAGCTGCACGGGAACGGCACGGCCCGGGGAAGCCTGTAAAGAAGCAGAAAAAAAAGAGTTAGATAAGAAACAGACCAGATGCCTTACCTAAGACAAGCAAACAGCATCATACATACCGGGGAAAGCACTCCATGCACGACGCTGCACGGGAACGGCACGGCCCGTGGAAGCCCTGTAAAGAAACATTAAAAAAAAGAGTTAGATAAGAAACAGACCAGATGCCTTACCTATGACCCGCAAACAGCATCATACATACCGGGGAAAGCAGTCCATGCACGACGCTGCACGGGAACGGCACGGCCCGGGGAAGCCCTGTAAAGAAACATTAAAAAAAAGAGTTAGATAAGAAACAGACCAGATGCCTTACCTAAGACCCGCAAACAGCATCACATACCGGGAAAAGCAGTCCATGCACGACGCTGCACGGGAACGGCACAGCCCGGGGATTCCCTGTAAAGAAACATAAAAAAAAGAGTTAGATAAGAAACAGACCAGATGCCTTACCTAAGACCCGCAAACAGCATCATACATACTGGGGAAAGCGCTCCATGCACGACGCTGCACGGGAACGGCACGGCCCGGGGAAGCCCTGTAAAGAAACATAAAAATAAAGAGTTAGATAAGAAACAGACCAGATGCCTTACCTAAGACCCGCAAACAGCATCATACATACCAGGGAAGCGCTCCATGCACGACGCTGCACGGGAACGGCACAGCCAGGGGAAGCCCTGTAAAGAAACAAAAAAAAAAAGAGTTAGATAGAAACAGACCAGATGCCTTACCTAAGACCAGCAAACAGCATCATACATACCGGGGAAAGCGCTCCATGCACGACGCTGCACGGGAACGGCACGGCCCGGGGAAGCCCTGTAAAGAAACATAAAAAAAAAGAGTTAGATAAGAAACAGACCAGATGCCTTACCTAAGACCCGCAAACAGCATCATACATACTGGGGAAAGCAGTCCATGCACGACGCTGCACGGGAACGGCACGGCCCGGGGAAGCCCTGTAAAGAAACATAAAAAAAAGGAGTTAGATAAGAAACAGACCAGATGCCTTACATAAGACCCGCAAACAGCATCATACATACCGGGGAAAGCACTCCATGCACGACGCTGCACGGGAATGGCACGGCCAGGGGAAGCCCTGTAAAGAAACATTAAAAAAAAGAGTTAGATAAGAAACAGACCAGATGCCTTACCTAAGACCCGCAACAGCATCATACATACCGGGGGAAGCAGTCCATGCACGACGCTGCACGGGAACGGCACAGCCCGTGGAAGCCCTGTAAAGAAACATTAAAAAAAAGAGTACGATAAGAAACAGACCAGATGCCTTACCTAAGACCCGCAAACAGCATCATACATACCGGGGAAAGCAGTCCATGCACGACACTGCACGGGAACGGCACGGCCCGGGGAAGCCCTGTAAAGAAACATTAAAAAAAAGAGTTAGATAAGAAACAGACCAGATGCCTTACCTAAGACCCGCAAACAGCATCATACATACCGGGGAAAGCAGTCCATGCACGACGCTGCACGGGAACGGCACAGCCCGGGGATTCCCTGTAAAGAAACATAAAAAAAAGAGTTAGATAAGAAACAGACCAGATGCCTTACCTAAGACCCGCAAACAGCATCATACATACCGGGGAAAGCGCTCCATGCACGACGCTGCACGGGAACGGCACGGCCCGGGGAAGCCCTGTAAAGAAACATGAAAATAAAGAGTTAGATAAGAAACAGACCAGATGCCTTACCTAAGACCCGCAAACAGCATCATACATACCGCGGAAAGCGCTCCATGCACAACGCTGCACGGGAACGGCACGGCCCGGGGAAGCCCTGTAAAGAACCACAAAAAAAAAGAGTTAGATAAGAAACAGACCAGATGCCTTACCTAAGACCCGCAAACAGCATCATACATACCGGGGAAAGCACTCCATGCACGACGCTGCACAGGAACGGCACGGCCAGGGGAAGCCCTGTAAAGAAACATAAAAAAAAAGAGTTAGATAAAAACAGACCAGATGCCTTACCTAAGACCCGCAAACAGCATCATACATACCAGGGAAGCGCACCATGCACGACGCTACACGGGAATGGCACAGCCAGGGGAAGCCCTGTAAAGAAACAAAAAAAAAAAAGAGTTAGATAAGAAACAGACCAGATGCCTTACCTAAGACCCGCAAACAGCATCATACATACCGGGGAAAGCACTCCATGCACGACGCTGCACGGGAATGGCACGGCCAGGGGAAGCCCTGTAAAGAGACATTAAAAAAAAGAGTTAGATAAGAAACAGACCAGATGCCTTACCTAAGACCCACAAACAGCATCATACATACCGGGGAAAGCAGTCCATGCACGACTCTGCACGGAAACGGCACGGCCCGGGGAAGCCCTGTAAAGAAACATTAAAAAAAAGAGTTAGATAAGATACAGACCAGATGCCTTACCTAAGACCCGCAAACAGCATCATACATACCGGGGAAAGCGCTCCATGCACGACGCTGCACGGGAACGGCATGGCCCGGGGAAGCCCTGTAAAGAAACAGAAACAAAAAGAGTTAGATAAGAAACAGACCAGATGCCTTACCTAAAACCCGCAAACAGCATCATACATACCGGTGAAAGCGCTCCATGCACGACGCTGCACGGGAACGGCACGGCCCGGGGAAGCCCTGTAAAGAAACATAAAAGTAAAGAGTTAGATAAGAAACAGATCAGATGCCTTACCTAAGACCCGCAAACAGCATCATACATACCGGGGAAAGCGCTCCATGCACGACGCTGCACGGGAACGGCATGGCCCGGGGAAGCCCTGTAAAGAAACACAAAAAAAAGAGTTAGATAAGAAACAGACCAGATGCCTTACCTAAGACCCGCAAACAGCATCATACATACCGGGGAAAGCACTCCATGAACGACGCTGCACAGGAATGGCACGGCCAGGGGAAGCCCTGTAAAGAAACATTAAAAAAAAGAGTTAGATAAGAAACAGACCAGATGCCTTACCTAAGACCCGCAAACAGCATCATACATACCAGGGAAGCGCTCCATGCACGACGCTGCACGGGAACGGCACGGCCCGGGGAAGCCCTGTAAAGAAACATTTAAAAAAAGAGTTAGATAAGAAACAGACCAGATGCCTTACCTAAGACCCCCAAACAGCATCATACATACCGGGAAAAGCACACCATGCACGACGTTGCACGGGAATGGCACGGCCAGGGGAAGCCCTGTAAAGAAACATTAAAAAAAAGAGTTAGATAAGAAACAGACCAGATGCCTTACCTAAGACCCGCAACAGCATCATACATACCGGGGGAAGCAGTCCATGCACGACGCTGCACGGGAACGGCACGGCCCGGGGAAGCCCTGTAAAGAAACATAAAAAAAAAGAGTTAGATAAGAAACAGACCAGATGCCTTACCTAAGACCCGCAAAGAGCATCATACATACAAGGGAAGCGCTCCATGCACGACTCTGCACGGGAACGGCACAGCCAGGGGAAGCCCTGTAAAGAAACAAAAAAAAGAAGAGTTAGATAAGAAACAGACCAGATGTCTTACCTAAGACCCGCAAACAGCATCACACATACCGGGGAAAGCGCTCCATGCACGAAGCTGCACGGGAACGGCACGGCCCGGGGAAGCCTGTAAAGAAGCAGAAAAAAAAGAGTTAGATAAGAAACAGACCAGATGCCTTACCTAAGACAAGCAAACAGCATCATACATACCGGGGAAAGCACTCCATGCACGACGCTGCACGGGAACGGCACGGCCCGTGGAAGCCCTGTAAAGAAACATTAAAAAAAAGAGTTAGATAAGAAACAGACCAGATGCCTTACCAATGACCCGCAAACAGCATCATACATACCGGGGAAAGCAGTCCATGCACGACGCTGCACGGGAACGGCACGGCCCGGGGAAGCCCTGTAAAGAAACATTAAAAAAAAGAGTTAGATAAGAAACAGACCAGATGCCTTACCTAAGACCCGCAAACAGCATCACATACCGGGGAAAGCAGTCCATGCACGACGCTGCACGGGAACGGCACAGCCCGGGGATTCCCTGTAAAGAAACATAAAAAAAAGAGTTAGATAAGAAACAGACCAGATGCCTTACCTAAGACCCGCAAACAGCATCATACATACCAGGGAAGCGCTCCATGCACGACGCTGCATGGGAACGGCACAGCCAGGGGAAGCCCTGTAAAGAAACAAAAAAAAAAAGAGTTAGAAAGAAACAGACCAGATGCCTTACCTAAGACCCGCAAACAGCATCATACATACCGGGGAAAGCGCTCCATGCACGACGCTGCACGGGAACGGCATGGCCCGGGGAAGCCCTGTAAAGAACCAGAAAAAAAAAGAGTTAGATAAGAAACAGACCAGATGCCTTACCTAAGACCCGCAAACAGCATCATACATACCGGGGAAAGCACTCCATGCACGACGCTGCACGGGAATGGCACGGCCAGGGGAAGCCCTGTAAAGAAACATTAAAAAAAAGAGTTAGATAAGAAACAGACCAGATGCCTTACCTAAGACCCGCAACAGCATCATACATACCGGGGGAAGAAGTCCATGCACGACGCTGCACGGGAACGGCACAGCCCGTGGAAGCCCTGTAAAGAAACATTAAAAAAAAGAGTTAGATAAGAAACAGACCAGATGCCTTACCTAAGACCCGCAAACAGCATCATACATACCGGGGAAAGCAGTCCATGCACGACGCTGCACGGGAACGGCACGGCCCGGGGAAGCCGTGTAAAGAAACATTTAAAAAAAGAGTTAGATAAGAAACAGACCAGATGCCTTACCTAAGACCCGCAAACAGCATCATACATACCGGGGAAAGCAGTCCATGCACGACGCTGCACGGGAACGGCACAGCCCGGGGATTCTCTGTAAAGAAACATTAAAAAAAAGAGTTAGATAAGAAACAGACCAGATGCCTTACCTAAGACCCGCAAACAGCATCATACATACCGGGGAAAGCGCTCCATGCACGACGCTGCACGGGAACGGCACGGCCCGGGGAAGCCCTGTAAAGAAACATGAAAATAAAGAGTTAGATAAGAAACAGACCAGATGCCTTACCTAAGACCCGCAAACAGCATCATACATACCGGGGAAAGCGCTCCATGCACGACGCTGCACGGGAACGGCACGGCCCGGGGAAGCCCTGTAAAGAAACACAAAAAAAAAGAGTTAGATAAGAAACAGACCAGATGCCTTACCTAAGACCCGCAAACAGCATCATACATACCGGGGAAAGCACTCCATGCACGACGCTGCACAGGAACGGCACGGCCAGGGGAAGCCCTGTAAAGAAACATTAAAAAAAAGAGTTAGATAAGAAACAGACCAGATGCCTTACCTAAGACCCGCAAACAGCATCATACATACCAGGGAAGCGCTCCATGCACGACGCTACACGGGAACGGCACAGCCCGGGGATTCCCTGTAAAGAAACATAAAAAAAAAGAGTTAGATAAGAAACAGACCAGATGCCTTACCTAAGACAAGCAAACAGCATCATACATACCGGGGAAAGCACTCCATGCACGACGCTGCACGGGAACAGCACGGCCCGTGGAAGCCCTGTAAAGAAACATTAAAAAAAAGAGTTAGATAAGAAACAGACCAGATGCCTTACCTATGACCCGCAAACAGCATCATACATACCGGGGAAAGCAGTCCATGCACGACGCTGCACGGGAACGGCACGGCCCGGGGAAGCCCTGTAAAGAAACATTAAAAAAAAGAGTTAGATAAGAAACAGACCAGATGCCTTACCTAAGACCCGCAAACAGCATCATACATACCGGGGAAAGCGCTCCATGCACGACTCTGCACGGGAACGGCACGGCCCGGGGAAGCCCTGTAAAGAAAAAGAAAAATAAAGAGTTAGATAAGAAACAGACCAGATGCCTTACCTAAGACCCGCAAACAGCATCATACATACCAGGGAAGCGCTCCATTGACGACGCTGCACGGGAACGGCACAGCCAGGGGAAGCCCTGTAAAGAAACAAAAAAAAAGAGTTAGAAAGAAACAGACCAGATGCCTTACCTAAGACCCGCAAACAGCATCATACATACCGGGGAAAGCGCTCCATGCACGACGCTGCACGGGAACGGCACGGACTGGGGAAGCCCTGTAAAGAAACATGAAAAAAAAGAGTTAGATAAGAAACAGACCAGATGCCTTACCTAAGACCCGCAAACAGCATCATACATACTGGGGAAAGCAGTCCATGCACGACGCTGCACGGGAACGGCACGGCCCGGGGAAGCCCTGTAAAGAAACATTAAAAAAAAGAGTTAGATAAGAAACAGACCAGATGCCTTACATAAGACCCGCAAACAGCATCATACATACCGGGGAAAGCACTCCATGCACGACGGTGCACGGGAACGGCACAGCCCGTGGAAGCCCTGTAAAGAAACATTAAAAAAAAGAGTTAGATAAGAAACAGACCACATGCCTTACCTAAGACCCGCAAACAGCATCATACATACCGGGGAAAGCAGTCCATGCACGACGCTGCACGGGAACGGCACGGCCCGGGGAAGCCCTGTAAAGAAACATTAAAAAAAAGAGTTAGATAAGAAACAGACCAGATGCCTTACCTAAGACCCGCAAACAGCATCATACATACCGGGGAAAGCACTCCATGAACGACGCTGCACAGGAACGGCACGGCCAGGGGAAGCCCTGTAAAGAAACATAAAAAAAAAGAGTTAGATAAGAAACAGACCAGATGCCTTACCTAAGACCCGCAAACAGCATCATACATACCAGGGAAGCGCTCCATGCACGACGCTGCACGGGAACGGCACGGCCCGGGGAAGCCCTGTAAAGAAACATTTAAAAAAAGAGTTAGATAAGAAACAGACCAGATGCCTTACCTAAGACCCGCAAACAGCATCATACATACCGGGGAAAGCACTCCATGCACGACGCTGCACGGGAATGGCACGGCCAGGGGAAGCCCTGTAAAGAAACATTTTAAAAAAGAGTTAGATAAGAAACAGACCAGATGCCTTACCTCAGACCCGCAACAGCATCATACATACCGGTGGAAGCAGTCCATGCACGACGATGCACGGGAACAGCACGGCCTGGGGAAACCTTGTAAAGAAACATTTAAAAAAAGAGTTAGATAAGAAACAGACCAGATACCTTACATAAGACCCGCAAACAGCATCATACATACCGGGGAAAGCGCTCCATGCACGACGCTGCACGGGAACGGCACGGCCCGGGGAAGCCCTGTAAAGAAACATAAAAAAAAGAGTTGGATAAGAAACAGACCAGATGCCTTACCTAAGACCCGCAAACAGCATCATACATACCGGGGAAAGCAGTCCATGCACGACTATGCACGGGAACGGCACGGCCCGGGGAAGCCCTGTAAAGAAACATTAAAAAAAATAGTTAGAAAAGAAACAGACCAGATGCCTTACCTAAGACCCGCAAACAGCATCATACATACCAGGGAAGCGCTCCATGCACGACGCTACACGGGAACGGCACAGCCAGGGGAAGCTCTGTAAAGAAACAAATAAAAAAAGAGTTAGATAAGAAACAGACCAGATGCCTTACCTAAGACCCGCAAACAGCATCATACATACCGGGGAAAGCGCTCCATGCACGACGCTGCACGGGAAAGGCACGGCCCGGGGAAGCCCTGTAAAGAAACAGAAACAAAAAGAGTTAGATAAGAAACAGACCAGATGCCTTACCTAAAACCCGCAAACAGCATCATACATACCGGGGAAAGCGCTCCATGCATGACGCTGCACGGGAACGGCACGGCCTGGGGAAGCCCTGTAAAGAAACATAAAAATAAAGAGTTAGATAAGAAACAGATCAGATGCCTTACCTAAGACCCGCAAACAGCATCATACATACCAGGGAAAGCGCTCCATGCACGACGCTGCACGGGAACGGCACGGCCCGGGGAAGCCCTGTAAAGAAGCACAAAAAAAAGAGTTAGATAAGAAACAGACCAGATGCCTTACCTAAGACCCGCAAACAGCATCATACATAACGGGGAAAGCACTCCATGCACGACGCTGCACAGCAACGGCACGGCCAGGGGAAGCCCTGTAAAGAAACATAAAAAAAAAGAGTTAGATAAGAAACAGACCAGATGCCTTACCTAAGACCCGCAAACAGCATCATACATACCAGGGAAGCGCTCCATGCACGATGCTGCACGGGAACGGCACAGCCAGGGGAAGCCCTGTAAAGAAACAAAAAAAAAAAGAGTTAGATAAGAAACAGACCAAATGCCTTACCTAAGACCCGCAAACAGCATCATACATACCGGGGAAAGCGCTCCAAGCACGAAGCTGCACGGGAACGGCACGGCCCGGGGAAGCCTGTAAAGAAGCAGAAAAAAAAGAGTTAGATAAGAAACAGACCAGATGCCTTACCTAAGACCCGCAAACAGCATCATACATACCGGGGAAAGCGCTCCATGCACGACGCTGCACGGGAACGGCACGGCCCGGGGAAGCCCTGTAAAGAAACATAAAAAAAAGAGTTGGATAAGAAACAGACCAGATGCCTTACCTAAGACCCGCAAACAGCATCATACATACCGGGGAAAGCAGTCCATGCACGACATGCACGGGAACGGCACGGCCCGGGGAAGCCCTGTAAAGAAACATTAAAAAAAATAGTTAGAAAAGAAACAGACCAGATGCCTTACCTAAGACGCGCAAACAGCATCATACATACCAGGGAAGCGCTCCATGCACGACGCTACACGGGAACGGCACAGCCAGGGGAAGCCCTGTAAAGAAACAAATAAAAAAAGAGTTAGATAAGAAACAGACCAGATGCCTTACCTAAGACCCGCAAACAGCATCATACATACCGGGGAAAGCGCTCCATGCACGACGCTGCACGGGAAAGGCACGGCCCGGGGAAGCCCTGTAAAGAAACAGAAACAAAAAGAGTTAGATAAGAAACAGACCAGATGCCTTACCTAAAACCCGCAAACAGCATCATACATACCGGGGAAAGCGCTCCATGCATGACGCTGCACGGGAACGGCACGGCCTGGGGAAGCCCTGTAAAGAAACATAAAAATAAAGAGTTAGATAAGAAACAGATCAGATGCCTTACCTAAGACCCGCAACAGCATCATACATACCGGGGGAAGCAGTCCATGCACGACGATGCACGGGAACGGCACAGCCCGTGGAAGCCCTGTAAAGAAACATTAAAAAAAAGAGTTAGATAAGAAACAGACCAGATGCCTTACCTAAGACCCGCAAACAGCATCATACATACCGGTGGAAGCAGTCCATGCACGACGCTGCACGGTAACAGCACGGCCTGGGGAAACCTTGTAAAGAAACATATAAAAAAAGAGTTAGATAAGAAACAGACCAGATGCCTTACCTAAGACCCGCAAACAGCATCATACATACCGGGGAAAGCGCTCCATGCACGACGCTGCACGGGAACGGCACGGCCCGGGGAAGCCCTGTAAAGAAACATAAAAAAAAGAGTTGGATAAGAAACAGACCAGATGCCTTACCTAAGACCCGCAAACAGCATCATACATACCGGGGAAAGCAGTCCATGCACGACTATGCACGGGAACGGCACGGCCCGGGGAAGCCCTGTAAAGAAACATTACAAAAAAATAGTTAGAAAAGAAACAGACCAGATGCCTTACCTAAGACCCGCAAACAGCATCATACATACCAGGGAAGCGCTCCATGCACGACGCTACACGGGAACGGCACAGCCAGGGGAAGCCCTGTAAAGAAACAAATAAAAAAAGAGTTAGATAAGAAACAGACCAGATGCCTTACCTAAGACCCGCAAACAGCATCATACATACCGGGGAAAGCTCTCCATGCACGACGCTGCACGGGAAAGGCACGGCCCGGGGAAGCCCTGTAAAGAAACAGAAACAAAAAGAGTTAGATAAGAAACAGACCAGATGCCTTACCTAAAACCCGCAAACAGCATCATACATACCGGGGAAAGCGCTCAATGCATGACGCTGCACGGGAACGGCACGGCCTGGGGAAGCCCTGTAAAGAAACATAAAAATAAAGAGTTAGATAAGAAACAGATCAGATGCCTTACCTAAGACCCGCAAACAGCATCATACATACCGGGGGAAGCAGTCCATGCACGACGCTGCACAGGAATAGCACGGCCAGGGGAAACCCTGTAAAGAAACATTTAAAAAATGAGTTAGATAAGAAACAGACCAGATGCCTTACCTAAGACCCGCAAACAGCATCATACATACCGGGGAAAGCGTCCATGCACGACGCTGCACGGGAATGGCACGGCCAGGGGAAGCCCTGTAAAGAAACATTTTAAAAAAGAGTTAGATAAGAAACAGACCAGATGCCTTACCTCAGACCCGCAACAGCATCATACATACCGGTGGAAGCAGTCCATGCACGACGCTGCACGGGAACAGCACGGCCTGGGGAAACCTTGTAAAGAAACATTTAAAAAAAGAGTTAGATAAGAAACAGACCAGATACCTTACATAAGACCCGCAAACAGCATCATACATACCGGGGAAAGCGCTCCATGCACGACGCTGCACGGGAACGGCACGGCCCGGGGAAGCCCTGTAAAGAAACATAAAAAAAAGAGTTGGATAAGAAACAGACCAGATGCCTTACCTAAGACCCGCAAACAGCATCATACATACCGGGGAAAGCGCTCCATGCACGACGCTGCACGGGAAAGGCACGGCC
The DNA here is from genome assembly GCF_964204655.1 of Triturus cristatus. Taxonomy (NCBI): domain Eukaryota; kingdom Metazoa; phylum Chordata; class Amphibia; order Caudata; family Salamandridae; genus Triturus; species Triturus cristatus. The sequence continues at coordinate 1,095,998,619 of NC_140579.1, forward strand.
CGGGGAAGCCCTGTAAAGAAACAGAAACAAAAAGAGTTAGATAAGAAACAGACCAGATGCCTTACCTAAAACCCGCAAACAGCATCATACATACCGGGGAAAGCGCTCCATGCATGACTATGCACGGGAACGGCACGGCCTGGGGAAGCCCTGTAAAGAAACATAAAAATAAAGAGTTAGATAAGAAACAGATCAGATGCCTTACCTAAGACCCGCAAACAGCATCATACATACCAGGGAAAGCGCTCCATGCACGACGCTGCACGGGAACGGCACGGCCCGGGGAAGCCCTGTAAAGAAGCACAAAAAAAAAGAGTTAGATAAGAAACAGACCAGATGCCTTACCTAAGACCCGCAAACAGCATCATACATAACGGGGAAAGCACTCCATGCACGACGCTGCACAGGAACGGCACGGCCAGGGGAAGCCCTGTAAAGAAACATAAAAAAAAAGAGTTAGATAAGAAACAGACCAGATGCCTTACCTAAGACCCGCAAACAGCATCATACATACCAGGGAAGCGCTCCATGCACGATGCTGCACGGGAACGGCACAGCCAGGGGAATCCCTGTAAAGAAACAAAAAAAAAAAGAGTTAGATAAGAAACAGACCAAATGCCTTACCTAAGACCCGCAAACAGCATCATACATACCGGGGAAAGCGCTCCAAGCACGAAGCTGCACGGGAACGGCACGGCCCGGGGAAGCCTGTAAAGAAGCAGAAAAAAAAGAGTTAGATAAGAAACAGACCAGATGCCTTACCTAAGACCCGCAAACAGCATCATACCTACCGGGGAAAGCGCTCCATGCACGACGCTGCACGGGAACGGCACGGCCCGGGGAAGCCCTGTAAAGAAACATAAAAAAAAGAGTTGGATAAGAAACAGACCAGATGCCTTACCTAAGACCCGCAAACAGCATCATACATACCGGGGAAAGCAGTCCATGCACGACTATGCACGGGAACGGCACGGCCCGGGGAAGCCCTGTAAAGAAACATTAAAAAAAATAGTTAGAAAAGAAACAGACCAGATGCCTTACCTAAGACCCGCAAACAGCATCATACATACCAGGGAAGCGCTCCATGCACGACGCTACACGGGAACGGCACAGCCAGGGGAAGCCCTGTAAAGAAACAAATAAAAAAAGAGTTAGATAAGAAACAGACCAGATGCCTTACCTAAGACCCGCAAACAGCATCATACATACCGGGGAAAGCGCTCCATGCACGACGCTGCACGGGAAAGGCACGGCCCGGGGAAGCCCTGTAAAGAAACAGAAACAAAAAGAGTTAGATAAGAAACAGACCAGATGCCTTACCTAACACCCGCAAACAGCATCATACATACTGGGGAAAGCGCTCCATGCATGACGCTGCACGGGAACGGCACGGCCTGGGGAAGCCCTGTAAAGAAACATAAAAATAAAGAGTTAGATAAGAAACAGATCAGATGCCTTACCTAAGACCCGCAACAGCATCATACATACCGGGGGAAGCAGTCCATGCACGACGATGCACGGGAATGGCACAGCCCGTGGAAGCCCTGTAAAGAAACATTAAAAAAAAGAGTTAGATAAGAAACAGACCAGATGCCTTACCTAAGACCCGCAAACAGCATCATACATACCGGTGGAAGCAGTCCATGCACGACGCTGCACGGGAACAGCACGGCCTGGGGAAACCTTGTAAAGAAACATATAAAAAAAGAGTTAGATAAGAAACAGACCAGATGCCTTACCTAAGACACGCAAACAGCATCATACATACCGGGGAAAGCGCTCCATGCACGACGCTGCACGGGAACGGCACGGCCCGGGGAAGCCCTGTAAAGAAACATAAAAAAAAGAGTTGGATAAGAAACAGACCAGATGCCTTACCTAAGACCCGCAAACAGCATCATACATACCGGGGAAAGCAGTCCATGCACGACTATGCACGGGAACGGCACAGCCCGGGGAAGCCCTGTAAAGAAACATTACAAAAAAATAGTTAGAAAAGAAACAGACCAGATGCCTTACCTAAGACCCGCAAACAGCATCATACATACCAGGGAAGCGCTCCATGCACGACGCTACACGGGAACGGCACAGCCAGGGGAAGCCCTGTAAAGAAACAAATAAAAAAAGAGTTAGATAAGAAACAGACCAGATGCCTTACCTAAGACCCACAAACAGCATCATACATACCGGGGAAAGCGCTCCATGCACGACGCTGCACGGGAAAGGCACGGCCCGGGGAAGCCCTGTAAAGAAACAGAAACAAAAAGAGTTAGATAAGAAACAGACCAGATGCCTTACCTAAAACCCGCAAACAGCATCATACATACCGGGGAAAGCGCTCCATGCATGACGCTGCACGGGAACGGCACGGCCTGGGGAAGCCCTGTAAAGAAACATAAAAATAAAGAGTTAGATAAGAAACAGATCAGATGCCTTACCTAAGACCCGCAAACAGCATCATACATACCAGGGAAAGCGCTCCATGCACGACGCTGCACGGGAACGGCACGGCCCGGGGAATCCCTGTAAAGAAGCACAAAATAAAGAGTTAGATAAGAAACAGACCAGATGCCTTACCTAAGACCCGCAAACAGCATCATACATAACGGGGAAAGCCCTCCATGCACGACGCTGCACAGGAACGGCACGGCCAGGGGAAGCCCTGTAAAGAAACATAAAAAAAAAGAGTTAGATAAGAAACAGACCAGATGCCTTACCTAAGACCCACAAACAGCATCATACATACCAGGGAAGCGCTCCATGCACGATGCTGCACGGGAACGGCACAGCCAGGGGAAGCCCTGTAAAGAAACAAAAAAAAAAAGAGTTAGATAAGAAACAGACCAAATGCCTTACCTAAGACCCGCAAACAGCATCATACATGCCGGGGAAAGCGCTCCAAGCACGAAGCTGCACGGGAACGGCACGGCCCGGGGAAGCCTGTAAAGAAGCAGAAAAAAAAGAGTTAGATAAGAAACAGACCAGATGCCTTACCTAAGACCCGCAAACAGCATCATAGATACCGGGGAAAGCGCTCCATGCACGACGCTGCACGGGAACGGCACGGCCCGGGGAAGCCCTGTAAAGAAACATAAAAAAAAGAGTTGGATAAGAAACAGACCAGATGCCTTACCTAAGACCCGCAAACAGCATCATACATACCGGGGAAAGCAGTCCATGCATGACTATGCACGGGAACTGCACGGCCCGGGGAAGCCCTGTAAAGAAACATTAAAAAAAATAGTTAGAAAAGAAACAGACCAGATGCCTTACCTAAGACCCGCAAACAGCATCATACATACCAGGGAAGCGCTCCATGCACGACGCTACACGGGAACGGCACAGCCAGGGGAAGCCCTGTAAAGAAACAAATAAAAAAAGAGTTAGATAAGAAACAGACCAGATGCCTTACCTAAGACCCGCAAACAGCATCATACATACCGGGGAAAGCGCTCCATGCACGACGCTGCACGGGAAAGGCACGGCCCGGGGAAGCCCTGTAAAGAAACAGAAACAAAAAGAGTTAGATAAGAAACAGACCAGATGCCTTACCTAAAACCCGCAAACAGCATCATACATACCGGGGAAAGTGCTCCATGCATGACGCTGCACGGGAACGGCACGGCCTGGGGAAGCCCTGTAAAGAAACATAAAAATAAAGAGTTAGATAAGAAACAGATCAGATGCCTTACCTAAGACCCGCAAACAGCATCATACATACCAGGGAAAGCGCTCCATGCACGACGCTGCACGGGAACGGCACAGCCAGGGGAAGCCCTGTAAAGAAACAAAAAAAAAAGAGTTAGATAAGAAACAGACCAAATGCCTTACCTAAGACCCGCAAACAGCATCATACATACCGGGGAAAGCGCTCCAAGCACGAAGCTGCACGGGAACGGCACGGCCCGGGGAAGCCTGTAAAGAAGCAGAAAAAAAAGAGTTAGATAAGAAACAGACCAGATGCCTTACCTAAGAGCCGCAAACAGCATCATACATACCAGGGAAGCGCTCCATGCACGACGCTGCACGGGAACGGCACAGCCAGGGGAAGTCCTGTAAAGAAACAAAAAAAAAAAGAGTTAGATAAGAAACAGACCAAATGCCTTACCTAAGACCCGCAAACAGCATCATACATACCGGGGAAAGCGCTCCAAGCACGAAGCTGCACGGGAACGGCACGGCCCGGGGAAGCCTGTAAAGAAGCAGAAAAAAAAGAGTTAGATAAGAAACAGACCAGATGCCTTACCTAAGACCCGCAAACAGCATCATAGATACCGGGGAAAGCGCTCCATGCACGACGCTGCACGGGAACGGCACGGCCCGGGGAAGCCCTGTAAAGAAACATAAAAAAAAGAGTTGGATAAGAAACAGACCAGATGCCTTACCTAAGACCCGCAAACAGCATCATACATACCGGGGAAAGCAGTCCATGCATGACTATGCACGGGAACGGCACGGCCCGGGGAAGCCCTGTAAAGAAACATTAAAAAAAATAGTTAGAAAAGAAACAGACCAGATGCCTTACCTAAGACCCGCAAACAGCATCATACATACCAGGGAAGCGCTCCATGCACGACGCTACACGGGAACGGCACAGCCAGGGGAAGCCCTGTAAAGAAACAAATAAAAAAAGAGTTAGATAAGAAACAGACCAGATGCCTTACCTAAGACCCGCAAACAGCATCATACATACCGGGGAAAGCGCTCCATGCACGACGCTGCACGGGAAAGGCACGGCCCGGGGAAGCCCTGTAAAGAAACAGAAACAAAAAGAGTTAGATAAGAAACAGACCAGATGCCTTACCTAAAACCCGCAAACAGCATCATACATACCGGGGAAAGTGCTCCATGCATGACGCTGCACGGGAACGGCACGGCCTGGGGAAGCCCTGTAAAGAAACATAAAAATAAAGAGTTAGATAAGAAACAGATCAGATGCCTTACCTAAGACCCGCAAACAGCATCATACATACCAGGGAAAGCGCTCCATGCACGACGCTGCACGGGAACGGCACGGCCCGGGGAAGCCCTGTAAAGAAGCACAAAAAAAAAGAGTTAGATAAGAAACAGACCAGATGCCTTACCTAAGACCCGCAAACAGCATCATACATAACGGGGAAAGCACTCCATGCACGACGCTGCACAGGAACGGCACAGCCAGGGGAAGCCCTGTAAAGAAACAAAAAAAAAAGAGTTAGATAAGAAACAGACCAAATGCCTTACCTAAGACCCGCAAACAGCATCATACATACCGGGGAAAGCGCTCCAAGCACGAAGCTGCACGGGAACGGCACGGCCCGGGGAAGCCTGTAAAGAAGCAGAAAAAAAAGAGTTAGATAAGAAACAGACCAGATGCCTTACCTAAGACCCGCAAACAGCATCATACATACCGGGGAAAGCACTCCATGCACGACGCTGCACGGGAACGGCACGGCCCGGGGAAGCCCTGTAAAGAAACATTAAAAAAAAGAGTTAGATAAGAAACAGACCAGATGCCTTACCTAAGACCCGCAAACAGCATCATACATACCAGGGAAGCGCTCCATGCACGATGCTGCACGGGAACGGCACGGCCCGGGGAAGCCCTGTAAAGAAACATTTAAAAAAAGAGTTAGATAAGAAACAGACCAGATGCCTTACCTAAGACCCGCAAACAGCATCATACATACCGGGGAAAGCACTCCATGCACGACGCTGCACGGGAATGGCACGGCCAGGGGAAGCCCTGTAAAGAAACATAAAAAAAAAGAGTTAGATAAGAAACAGACCAGATGCCTTACCTAAGACCCGCAACAGCATCATACATACCGGGGGAAGCAGTCCATGCACGACGCTGCACGGGAACAGCACGGCCCGGGGAAAACCTGTAAAGAAACATTTAAAAAAAGAGTTAGATAAGAAACAGACCAGATACCTTACCTAAGACCCGCAAACAGCATCATACATACCGGGGAAAGCGCTCCATGCACAACGCTGCACAGGGAACGGCACGGCCCGGGGAAGCCCTGTAAAGAAACATAAAAAAAAAGAGTTAGATAAGAAACAGACCAGATGCCTTACCTAAGACCCGCAAACAGCATCATACATACCAGGGAAGCGCTCCATGCACGACTCTGCACGGGAACGGCACAGCCAGGGGAAGCCCTGTAAAGAAACAAAAAAAAGAAGAGCTAGATAAGAAACAGACCAGATGCCTTACCTAAGACCCGCAAACAGCATCACACATACCGGGGAAAGCGTTCCATGCATGACGCTGCACGGGAACGGCACGGCCTGGGGAAGCCCTGTAAAGAAACATAAAAATAAAGAGTTAGATAAGAAACAGATCAGATGCCTTACCTAAGACCCGCAAACAGCATCATACATACCGGGGAAAGCGCTCCATGCACGACGCTGCACGGGAACGGCACGGCCCGGGGAAGCCCTGTAAAAAAACACACAAAAAAAGAGTTAGATAAGAAACAGACCAGATGCCTTACCTAAGACCCGCAAACAGCATCATACATACCAGGGAAGCGCTCCATGCACGACGCTGCACGGGAACGGCACAGCCAGGGGAAGTCCTGTAAAGAAACAAAAAAAAAAGAGTTAGATAAGAAACAGACCAAATGCCTTACCTAAGACCCGCAAACAGCATCATACATACCGGGGAAAGCGCTCCAAGCACGAAGCTGCACGGGAACGGCACGGCCCGTGGAAGCCCTGTAAAGAAGCAGAAAAAAAAGAGTTAGATAAGAAACAGACCAGATGCCTTACCTAAGACCCGCAAACAGCATCATAGATACCGGGGAAAGCGCTCCATGCACGACGCTGCACGGGAACGGCACGGCCCGGGGAAGCCCTGTAAAGAAACATAAAAAAAAGAGTTGGATAAGAAACAGACCAGATGCCTTACCTAAGACCCGCAAACAGCATCATACATACCGGGGAAAGCAGTCCATGCATGACTATGCACGGGAACGGCACGGCCCGGGGAAGCCCTGTAAAGAAACATTAAAAAAAATAGTTAGAAAAGAAACAGACCAGATGCCTTACCTAAGACCCGCAAACAGCATCATACATACCAGGGAAGCGCTCCATGCACGACGCTACACGGGAACGGCACAGCCAGGGGAAGCCCTGTAAAGAAACAAATAAAAAAAGAGTTAGATAAGAAACAGACCAGATGCCTTACCTAAGACCCGCAAACAGCATCATACATACCGGGGAAAGCGCTCCATGCACGACGCTGCACGGGAAAGGCACGGCCCGGGGAAGCCCTGTAAAGAAACTGAAACAAAAAGAGTTAGATAAGAAACAGACCAGATGCCTTACCTAAAACCCGCAAACAGCATCATACATACCGGGGAAAGTGCTCCATGCATGACGCTGCACGGGAACGGCACGGCCTGGGGAAGCCCTGTAAAGAAACATAAAAATAAAGAGTTAGATAAGAAACAGATCAGATGCCTTACCTAAGACCCGCAAACAGCATCATACATACCAGGGAAAGCGCTCCATGCACGACGCTGCACGGGAACGGCACGGCCCGGGGAAGCCCTGTAAAGAAGCACAAAAAAAAAGAGTTAGATAAGAAACAGACCAGATGCCTTACCTAAGACCCGCAAACAGCATCATACATAACGGGGAAAGCACTCCATGCACGACGCTGCACAGGAACGGCACAGCCAGGGGAAGCCCTGTAAAGAAACAAAAAAAAAAGAGTTAGATAAGAAACAGACCAAATGCCTTATCTAAGACCCGCAAACAGCATCATACATACCGGGGAAAGCGCTCCAAGCACGAAGCTGCACGGGAACGGCACGGCCCGGGGAAGCCTGTAAAGAAGCAGAAAAAAAAGAGTTAGATAAGAAACAGACCAGATGCCTTACCTAAGACCCGCAAACAGCATCATACATACCGGGGAAAGCACTCCATGCACGACGCTGCACGGGAACGGCACGGCCCGGGGAAGCCCTGTAAAGAAACATTAAAAAAAAGAGTTAGATAAGAAACAGACCAGATGCCTTACCTAAGACCCGCAAACAGCATCATACATACCGGGGAAAGCGCTCCATGCACGACGCTGCACGGGAACAGCACGGCCCGGGGAAACCCTGTAAAGAAACAATTAAAAAAAGAGTTAGATAAGAAACAGACCAGATGCCTTACCTAAGACCCACAAACAGCATCATACATACCGGGGAAAGCGCTCCATGCACGACACTGCACGGGAACGGCACGGCCCAGGGAAGCCCTGTAAAGAAACAGAAACAAAAAGAGTTAGATAAGAAACACACCAGATGCCTTACCTAAAACCCGCAAACAGCATCATACATACCGGGAAAAGCGCTCCATGCACGACGCTGCACGGGAACGGCACGGCCCGGGGAAGCCCTGTAAAGAAACATTAAAATAAAGAGTTAGATAAGAAACAGATCAGATGCCTTACCTAAGACCCGCAAACAGCATCATACATACCGGGGAAAGCGCTCCATGCACGACGCTGCACGGGAACGGCATGGCCCGGGGAAGCCCTCTGAAGAAACACAAAAAAAAGAGTTAGATAAGAAACAGACCAGATGCCTTACCTAAGACCCGCAAACAGCATCATACATACCGGGGAAAGCACTCCATGCACGACGCTGCACGGGAACGGCACGGCACGTGGAAGCCCTGTAAAGAAACATTAAAAAAAAGAGTTAGATAAGAAACAGACCAGATGCCTTACCTACGACCCGCAAACAGCATCATACATACCGGGGAAAGCAGTCCATGCACGACGCTGCATGGGAACGGCACGGCCCGGGGAAGCCCTGTAAAGAAACATTAAAAAAAAGAGTTAGATAAGAAACAGACCAGATGCCTTACCTAAGACCCGCAAACAGCATCATACATACCGGGGAAAGCAGTCCATGCACGACGCTGCATGGGAACGGCACAGCCCGGGGATTCCCTGTAAAGAAACATAAAAAAAGAGTTAGATAAGAAACAGACCAGATGCCTTACCTAAGACCCGCAAACAGCATCATACATACCGGGGAAAGCGCTCCATGCACGACGCTACACGGGAACGGCACGGCCCAGGGAAGCCCTGTAAAGAAACATAAAAATAAAGAGTTAGATAAGAAACAGACCAGATGCCTTACCTAAGACCCGCAAACAGCATCATACATACCAGGGAAGCGCTCCATGCACGACGCTGCACGGGAACGGCACAGCCAGGGGAAGCCCTGTAAAGAAACAAAAAAAAAAGAGTTAGAAAGAAACAGACCAGATGCCTTACCTAAGACCCGCAAACAGCATCATACATACCGGGGAAAGCGCTCCATGCACGACGCTGCACGGGAATGGCACGGCCAGGGGAAGCCCTGTAAAGAAACATTAAAAAAAAGAGTTAGATAAGAAACAGACCAGATGCCTTACCTGAGACCCGCAAACAGCATCATACATACCGGAGAAAGCAGTCCATGCACGACGCTGCACGGGAACGGCACGGCCCGGGGAAGCCCTGTAAAGAAACATTAAAAAAAAGAGTTAGATAAGAAACAGACCAGATGCCTTACCTAAGACCCGCAAACAGCATAATACATACAGGGGAAAGCAGTCCATGCACGACGCTGCACGGGAACGGCACAGCCCGGGGATTCCCTGTAAAGAAACATAAAAAAAAAGAGTTAGATAAGAAACAGACCAGATGCCTTACCTAAGACCCGCAAACAGCATCATACATACCGGGGAAAGCGCTCCATGCACGACGCTGCACGGGAACGGCACGGCCCGGGGAAGCCCTGTAAAGAAACATGAAAATAAAGAGTTAGATAAGAAACAGACCAGATGCCTTACCTAAGACCCGCAAACAGCATCATACATACCGGGGAAAGCGCTTCATGCACGACGCTGCACGGGAACGGCACGGCCCGGGGAAGCCCTGTAAAGAAACACAAAAAAAAAGAGTTAGATAAGAAACAGACCAGATGCCTTACCTAAGACCCGCAAACAGCATCATACATACCAGGGAAGCGCTCCATGCACGACGCTACACGGGAACGGCACAGCCAGGGGAAGCCCTGTAAAGAAACAAAAAAAAAAAGAGTTAGATAAGAAACAGACCAGATGCCTTACCTAAGACCCGCAAACAGCATCATACATACCGGGGAAAACACTCCATGCACGACGCTGCACGGGAATGGCACTGCCAGGGGAAGCCCTGTAAAGAAACATTAAAAAAAGAGTTAGATAAGAAACAGACCAGATGCCTTACCTAAGACCCGCAACAGCATCATACATACCGGGGGAAGCAGTCCATGCACGACGCTGCACGGGAATAGCACGGCCTTGGGAAACCCTGTAAAGAAACATTTAAAAAAAGAGTTAGATAAGAAACAGACCTGATGCCTTACCTAAGACCCACAAACAGCATCATACATACCGGGGAAAGCAGTCCATGCACGACTCTGCACGGAAACGGCACGGCCCGGGGAAGCCCTGTAAAGAAACATAAAAAAAAAGAGTTAGATAAGATACAGACCAGATGCCTTACCTAAGACCCGCAAACAGTATCATACATACCGGGGAAAGCGCTCCATGCACGACACTGCACGGGAACGGCACGGCCCAGGGAAGCCCTGTAAAGAAACAGAAACAAAAAGAGTTAGATAAGAAACACACCAGATGCCTTACCTAAAACCCGCAAACAGCATCATACATACCGGGAAAAGCGCTCCATGCACGACGCTGCACGGGAACGGCACGGCCCGGGGAAGCCCTGTAAAGAAACATTAAAATAAAGAGTTAGATAAGAAACAGATCAGATGCCTTACCTAAGACCCGCAAACAGCATCATACATACCGGGGAAAGCGCTCCATGCACGACGCTGCACGGGAACGGCATGGCCCGGGGAAGCCCTCTGAAGAAACACAAAAAAAAGAGTTAGATAAGAAACAGACCAGATGCCTTACCTAAGACCCGCAAACAGCATCATACATACCGGGGAAAGCACTCCATGAACGACGCTGCACAGGAACGGGACGGCCAGGGGAAGCCCTGTAAAGAAACATTAAAAAAAAGAGTTAGATAAGAAACAGACCAGATGCCTTACCTAAGACCCGCAAACAGCATCATACATACCAGGGAAGCGCTCCATGCACGACGCTGCACTGGAACGGCACGGCCCGGGGAAGCCCTGTAAAGAAACATTAAAAAAAAGAGTTAGATAAGAAACAGACCAGATGCCTTACCTAAGACCCGCAACAGCATCATACATACCGGGGGAAGCAGTCCATGCACGACGCTGCACGGGAACAGCACGGCCCGGGGAAACCCTGTAAAGAAACAATTAAAAAAAGAGTTAGATAAGAAACAGACCAGATGCCTTACCTAAGACCCGCAAACAGCATCATACATACCGGGGAAAGCGCTCCATGCACGACGCTGCACGGGAATGGCACGGCCCAGGGAATCCCTGTAAAGAAACATAAAAAAAAAGAGTTAGATAAGAAACAGACCAGATGCCTTACCTAAGACCCGCAAACAGCATCATACATACCGGGGAAAGCAGTCCATGCACGACTCTGCACGGGAACGGCACGGCCCGGGGAAGCCCTGTAAAGAAACATTAAAAAAAAGAGTTAAATAAGAAACAGACCAGATGCCTTACCTAAGACCCGCAAACAGCATCATACATACCGGGGAAAGCACTCCATGCACGACGCTGCACGGGAATGGCATGGCCAGGGGAAGCCCTGTAAAGAAACATTTTAAAAAAGAGTTAGATAAGAAACAGACCAGATGCCTTACCTCAGACCCGCAACAGCATCATACATACCGGTGGAAGCAGTCCATGCACGACGCTGCACGGGAACAGCACGGCCTGGGGAAACCCTGTAAAGAAACATTTAAAAAAAGAGTTAGATAAGAAACAGACCAGATGCCTTACCTAAGACCCGCAAACAGCATCATACATACCGGGGAAAGCGCTCCATGCACGACGCTGCACGGGAACGGCACGGTCCCGGGGAAGCCCTGTAAAGAAACAAAAAAAAAAAGAGTTAGATAAGAAACAGACCATATGCCTTACCTAAGACCCGCAAACAGCATCATACATACCGGGGAAAGCAGTCCATGCACGACTATGCACGGAAACGGCACGGCCCAGGGAAGCCCTGTAAAGAAACATTAAAAAAAATAGTTAGAAAAGATACAAACCAGATGCCTTACCTAAAACCCGCAAACAGCATCATACATACCGGGGGAAGCAGTCCATGCACGACGATGCACGGGAACGGCACAGCCCGTGGAAGCCCTGTAAAGAAACATAAAAAAAAAGAGTTAGATAAGAAACAGACCAGATGCCTTACATAAGACCCGCAAACAGCATCATACATACCGGGGAAAGCGCTCCATGCACGACGCTGCACGGGAATGGCACGGCCAGGGGAAGCCCTGTAAAGAAACATTAAAAAAAAGAGTTAGATAAGAAACAGACCAGATGCCTTACCTGAGACCCGCAAACAGCATCATACATACCGGAGAAAGCAGTCCATGCACGACGCTGCACGGGAACGGCACGGCCCGGGGAAGCCCTGTAAAGAAACATTAAAAAAAAGAGTTAGATAAGAAACAGACCAGATGCCTTACCTAAGACCCGCAAACAGCATAATACATACAGGGGAAAGCAGTCCATGCACGACGCTGCACGGGAACGGCACAGCCCGGGGATTCCCTGTAAAGAAACATAAAAAAAAAGAGTTAGATAAGAAACAGACCAGATGCCTTACCTAAGACCCGCAAACAGCATCATACATACCGGGGAAAGCGCTCCATGCACGACGCTGCACGGGAACGGCACGGCCCGGGGAAGCCCTGTAAAGAAACATGAAAATAAAGAGTTAGATAAGAAACAGACCAGATGCCTTACCTAAGACCCGCAAACAGCATCATACATACCGGGGAAAGCGCTTCATGCACGACGCTGCACGGGAACGGCACGGCCCGGGGAAGCCCTGTAAAGAAACACAAAAAAAAAGAGTTAGATAAGAAACAGACCAGATGCCTTACCTAAGACCCGCAAACAGCATCATACATACCAGGGAAGCGCTCCATGCACGACGCTACACGGGAACGGCACAGCCAGGGGAAGCCCTGTAAAGAAACAAAAAAAAAAAGAGTTAGATAAGAAACAGACCAGATGCCTTACCTAAGACCCGCAAACAGCATCATACATACCGGGGAAAGCACTCCATGCACGACGCTGCACGGGAATGGCACTGCCAGGGGAAGCCCTGTAAAGAAACATTAAAAAAAGAGTTAGATAAGAAACAGACCAGATGCCTTACCTAAGACCCGCAACAGCATCATACATACCGGGGGAAGCAGTCCATGCACGACGCTGCACGGGAATAGCACGGCCTTGGGAAACCCTGAAAAGAAACATTTAAAAAAAGAGTTAGATAAGAAACAGACCTGATGCCTTACCTAAGACCCACAAACAGCATCATACATACCGGGGAAAGCAGTCCATGCACGACTCTGCACGGAAACGGCACGGCCCGGGGAAGCCCTGTAAAGAAACATAAAAAAAAAGAGTTAGATAAGATACAGACCAGATGCCTTACCTAAGACCCGCAAACAGTATCATACATACCGGGGAAAGCGCTCCATGCACGACACTGCACGGGAACGGCACGGCCCAGGGAAGCCCTGTAAAGAAACAGAAACAAAAAGAGTTAGATAAGAAACACACCAGATGCCTTACCTAAAACCCGCAAACAGCATCATACATACCGGGAAAAGCGCTCCATGCACGACGCTGCACGGGAACGGCACGGCCCGGGGAAGCCCTGTAAAGAAACATTAAAATAAAGAGTTAGATAAGAAACAGATCAGATGCCTTACCTAAGACCCGCAAACAGCATCATACATACCGGGGAAAGCGCTCCATGCACGACGCTGCACGGGAACGGCATGGCCCGGGGAAGCCCTCTGAAGAAACACAAAAAAAAGAGTTAGATAAGAAACAGACCAGATGCCTTACCTAAGACCCGCAAACAGCATCATACATACCGGGGAAAGCACTCCATGAACGACGCTGCACAGGAACGGGACGGCCAGGGGAAGCCCTGTAAAGAAACATTAAAAAAAAGAGTTAGATAAGAAACAGACCAGATGCCTTACCTAAGACCCGCAAACAGCATCATACATACCAGGGAAGCGCTCCATGCACGACGCTGCACTGGAACGGCACGGCCCGGGGAAGCCCTGTAAAGAAACATTAAAAAAAAGAGTTAGATAAGAAACAGACCAGATGCCTTACCTAAGACCCGCAACAGCATCATACATACCGGGGGAAGCAGTCCATGCACGACGCTGCACGGGAACAGCACGGCCCGGGGAAACCCTGTAAAGAAACAATTAAAAAAAGAGTTAGATAAGAAACAGACCAGATGCCTTACCTAAGACCCGCAAACAGCATCATACATACCGGGGAAAGCGCTCCATGCACGACGCTGCACGGGAATGGCACGGCCCAGGGAATCCCTGTAAAGAAACATAAAAAAAAAGAGTTAGATAAGAAACAGACCAGATGCCTTAACTAAGACCCGCAAACAGCATCATACATACCGGGGAAAGCAGTCCATGCACGACTCTGCACGGGAACGGCACGGCCCGGGGAAGCCCTGTAAAGAAACATTAAAAAAAAGAGTTAAATAAGAAACAGACCAGATGCCTTACCTAAGACCCGCAAACAGCATCATACATACCGGGGAAAGCACTCCATGCACGACGCTGCACGGGAATGGCATGGCCAGGGGAAGCCCTGTAAAGAAACATTTTAAAAAAGAGTTAGATAAGAAACAGACCAGATGCCTTACCTCAGACCCGCAACAGCATCATACATACCGGTGGAAGCAGTCCATGCACGACGCTGCACGGGAACAGCACGGCCTGGGGAAACCCTGTAAAGAAACATTTAAAAAAAGAGTTAGATAAGAAACAGACCAGATGCCTTACCTAAGACCCGCAAACAGCATCATACATACCGGGGAAAGCGCTCCATGCACGACGCTGCACGGGAACGGCACGGTCCCGGGGAAGCCCTGTAAAGAAACAAAAAAAAAAAGAGTTAGATAAGAAACAGACCATATGCCTTACCTAAGACCCGCAAACAGCATCATACATACCGGGGAAAGCAGTCCATGCACGACTATGCACGGAAACGGCACGGCCCAGGGAAGCCCTGTAAAGAAACATTAAAAAAAATAGTTAGAAAAGATACAAACCAGATGCCTTACCTAAGACCCGCAAACAGCATCATACATACCGGGGAAAGCGCTCCATGCACGACACTGCACGGGAAAGGCACGGCCCGGGGAAGCCCTGTAAAGAAACAGAAACAAAAAGAGTTAGATAAGAAACAGACCAGATGCCTTACCTAAAACCCGCAAACAGCATCATACATACCGGGGAAAGCGCTCCATGCATGACGCTGCACGGGAACGGCACGGCCTGGGGAAGCCCTGTAAAGAAACATAAAAATAAAGAGTTAGATAAGAAACAGATCAGATGCCTTACCTAAGACCCGCAAACAGCATCATACATACCGGGGAAAGCGCTCCATGCACGACGCTGCACAGGAACGGCACGGCCCGGGGAAGCCCTGTAAAGAAACACAAAAAAAAAGAGTTAGATAAGAAACAGACCAGATGCCTTACCTAAGACCCGCAAACAGCATCATACATAACGGGGAAAGCACTCCATGCACGACGCTGCACAGGAACGGCACGGCCAGGGGAAGCCCTGTAAAGAAACATTAAAAAAAAGAGTTAGATAAGAAACAGACCAGATGCCTTACCTAAGACCCGCAAACAGCATCATACATACCAGGGAAGCGCTCCATGCACGACGCTGCACGGGAACGGCACAGCCAGGGGAAGCCCTGTAAACAAAAAAAAAAAGAGTTAGATAAGAAACAGACCAAATGCCTTACCTAAGACCCGCAAACAGCATCATACATACCGGGGAAAGCGCTCAATGCACGAAGCAGCACGGGAACGGCACGGCCCGGGGAAGCCTGTAAAGAAGCAGAAAAAAAAGAGTTAGATAAGAAACAGACCAGATGCCTTACCTAAGACCCGCAAACAGCATCATACATACCGGGGAGAGCACTCCATGCACGACGCTGCACGGGAACGGCACGGCCCGGGGAAGCCCTGTAAAGAAACAGAAACAAAAAGAGTTAGATAAGAAACAGACCAGATGCCTTACCTAAAACCCGCAAACAGCATCATACATACCGGGGAAAGCGCTCCATGCATGACGCTGCACGGGAACGGCACGGCCTGGGGAAGCCCTGTAAAGAAACATAAAAATAAAGAGTTAGATAAGAAACAGACCAGATGCCTTACCTAAGACCCGCAAACAGCATCATACATACCGGGGAAAGCACTCCATGAACGACGCTGCACAGGAACGGGACGGCCAGGGGAAGCCCTGTAAAGAAACATTAAAAAAAAGAGTTAGATAAGAAACAGACCAGATGCCTTACCTAAGACCCGCAAACAGCATCATACATACCAGGGAAGCACTCCATGCACGACGCTGCACTGGAACGGCACGGCCCGGGGAAGCCCTGTAAAGAAACATTTAAAAAAAGAGTTAGATAAGAAACAGACCAGATGCCTTACCTAAGACCCGCAAACAGCATCATACATACCGGGAAAAGCACACCATGCACGACGCTGCACGGGAATGGCACGGCCAGGGGAAGCCCTGTAAAGAAACATTAAAAAAAAGAGTTAGATAAGAAACAGACCAGATGCCTTACCTAAGACCCGCAACAGCATCATACATACCGGGGGAAGCAGTCCATGCACGACGCTGCACGGGAACAGCACGGCCCAGGGAAGCCCTGTAAAGAAACATTAAAAAAAATAGTTAGAAAAGATACAAACCAGATGCCTTACCTAAGACCCGCAAACAGCATCATACATACCGGGGAAAGCGCTCCATGCACGACACTGCACGGGAAAGGCACGGCCCGGGGAAGCCCTGTAAAGAAACAGAAACAAAAAGAGTTAGATAAGAAACAGACCAGATGCCTTACCTAAAACCCGCAAACAGCATCATACATACCGGGGAAAGCGCTCCATGCATGACGCTGCACGGGAACGGCACGGCCTGGGGAAGCCCTGTAAAGAAACATAAAAATAAAGAGTTAGATAAGAAACAGATCAGATGCCTTACCTAAGACCCGCAAACAGCATCATACATACCGGGGAAAGCGCTCCATGCACGACGCTGCACAGGAACGGCACGGCCCGGGGAAGCCCTGTAAAGAAACACAAAAAAAAAGAGTTAGATAAGAAACAGACCAGATGCCTTACCTAAGACCCGCAAACAGCATCATACATACCGGGGAAAGCGCTCCATGCACGACGCTGCACAGGAACGGCACGGCCCGGGGAAGCCCTGTAAAGAAACACAAAAAAAAAGAGTTAGATAAGAAACAGACCAGATGCCTTACCTAAGACCCGCAAACAGCATCATACATAACGGGGAAAGCACTCCATGCACGACGCTGCACAGGAACGGCACGGCCAGGGGAAGCCCTGTAAAGAAACATTAAAAAAAAGAGTTAGATAAGAAACAGACCAGATGCCTTACCTAAGACCCGCAAACAGCATCATACATACCAGGGAAGCGCTCCATGCACGACGCTGCACGGGAACGGCACAGCCAGGGGAAGCCCTGTAAACAAAAAAAAAAAGAGTTAGATAAGAAACAGACCAAATGCCTTACCTAAGACCCGCAAACAGCATCATACATACCGGGGAAAGCGCTCAATGCACGAAGCAGCACGGGAACGGCACGGCCCGGGGAAGCCTGTAAAGAAGCAGAAAAAAAAGAGTTAGATAAGAAACAGACCAGATGCCTTACCTAAGACCCGCAAACAGCATCATACATACCGGGGAGAGCACTCCATGCACGACGCTGCACGGGAACGGCACGGCCCGGGGAAGCCCTGTAAAGAAACAGAAACAAAAAGAGTTAGATAAGAAACAGACCAGATGCCTTACCTAAAACCCGCAAACAGCATCATACATACCGGGGAAAGCGCTCCATGCATGACGCTGCACGGGAACGGCACGGCCTGGGGAAGCCCTGTAAAGAAACATAAAAATAAAGAGTTAGATAAGAAACAGACCAGATGCCTTACCTAAGACCCGCAAACAGCATCATACATACCGGGGAAAGCACTCCATGAACGACGCTGCACAGGAACGGGACGGCCAGGGGAAGCCCTGTAAAGAAACATTAAAAAAAAGAGTTAGATAAGAAACAGACCAGATGCCTTACCTAAGACCCGCAAACAGCATCATACATACCAGGGAAGCACTCCATGCACGACGCTGCACTGGAACGGCACGGCCCGGGGAAGCCCTGTAAAGAAACATTTAAAAAAAGAGTTAGATAAGAAACAGACCAGATGCCTTACCTAAGACCCGCAAACAGCATCATACATACCGGGAAAAGCACACCATGCACGACGCTGCACGGGAATGGCACGGCCAGGGGAAGCCCTGTAAAGAAACATTAAAAAAAAGAGTTAGATAAGAAACAGACCAGATGCCTTACCTAAGACCCGCAACAGCATCATACATACCGGGGGAAGCAGTCCATGCACGACGCTGCACGGGAACAGCACGGCCCGGGGAAACCCTGTAAAGAAACAATTAAAAAAAGAGTTAGATAAGAAACAGACCAGATGCCTTACCTAAGACCCGCAAACAGCATCATACATACCGGGGAAAGCGCTCCATGCACGACGCTGCATGGGAATGGCACGGCCCAGGGAATCCCTGTAAAGAAACATAAAAAAAAAGAGTTAGATAAGAAACAGACCAGATGCCTTACCTAAGACCCGCAAACAGCATCATACATACCGGGGAAAGCAGTCCATGCACGACTCTGCACGGGAACGGCACGGCCCGGGGAAGCCCTGTAAAGAAACATAAAAATAAAGAGTTAGATAAGAAACAGACCAGATGCCTTACCTAAGACCCGCAAACAGCATCATACATACCAGGGAAGCGCTCCATGCACGACGCTGCATGGGAACGGCACGGCCCGGGGAAGCCCTGTAAAGAAACATTAAAAAAAAGAGTTAAATAAGAAACAGACCAGATGCCTTACCTAAGACCCGCAAACAGCATCATACATACCGGGGAAAGCACTCCATGCACGACGCTGCACGGGAATGGCATGGCCAGGGGAAGCCCTGTAAAGAAACATTTTAAAAAAGAGTTAGATAAGAAACAGACCAGATGCCTTACCTCAGACCCGCAACAGCATCATACATACCGGTGGAAGCAGTCCATGCACGACGCTGCACGGGAACAGCACGGCCTGGGGAAACCCTGTAAAGAAACATTTAAAAAAAGAGTTAGATAAGAAACAGACCAGATGCCTTACCTAAGACCCGCAAACAGCATCATACATACCGGGGAAAGCGCTCCATGCACGACGCTGCACGGGAACGGCACGGTCCCGGGGAAGCCCTGTAAAGAAACATTAAAAAAAAGAGTTAGATAAGAAACAGACCATATGCCTTACCTAAGACCCGCAAACAGCATCATACATACCGGGGAAAGCAGTCCATGCACGACTATGCACGGAAACGGCACGGCCCAGGGAAGCCCTGTAAAGAAACATTAAAAAAAATAGTTAGAAAAGATACAAACCAGATGCCTTACCTAAGACCCGCAAACAGCATCATACATACCGGGGAAAGCGCTCCATGCACGACACTGCACGGGAAAGGCACGGCCCGGGGAAGCCCTGTAAAGAAACAGAAACAAAAAGAGTTAGATAAGAAACAGACCAGATGCCTTACCTAAAACCCGCAAACAGCATCATACATACCGGGGAAAGCGCTCCATGCATGACGCTGCACGGGAACGGCACGGCCTGGGGAAGCCCTGTAAAGAAACATAAAAATAAAGAGTTAGATAAGAAACAGACCAGATGCCTTACCTAAGACCTGCAAACAGCATCATACATAACGGGGAAAGCACTCCATGCACGACGCTGCACAGGAACGGCACGGCCAGGGGAAGCCCTGTAAAGAAACATAAAAAAAAAGAGTTAGATAAGAAACAGACCAGATGCCTTACCTAAGACCCGCAAACAGCATCATACATACCAGGGAAGCGCTCCATGCACGACGCTGCACGGGAACGGCACAGCCAGGGGAAGCCCTGTAAACAAAAAAAAAAAGAGTTAGATAAGAAACAGACCAAATGCCTTACCTAAGACCCGCAAACAGCATCATACATACCGGGGAAAGCGCTCAATGCACGAAGCAGCACGGGAACGTCACGGCCCGGGGAAGCCTGTAAAGAAGCAGAAAAAAAAGAGTTAGATAAGAAACAGACCAGATGCCTTACCTAAGACCCGCAAACAGCATCATACATACCGGGGAGAGCACTCCATGCACGACGCTGCACGGGAACGGCACGGCCCGGGGAAGCCCTGTAAAGAAACAGAAACAAAAAGAGTTAGATAAGAAACAGACCAGATGCCTTACCTAAAACCCGCAAACAGCATCATACATACCGGGGAAAGCGCTCCATGCATGACGCTGCACGGGAACGGCACGGCCTGGGGAAGCCCTGTAAAGAAACATAAAAATAAAGAGTTAGATAAGAAACAGATCAGATGCCTTACCTAAGACCCGCAAACAGCATCATACATACCGGGGAAAGCGCTCCATGCACGACGCTGCACGGGAACGGCACGGCCCGGGGAAGCCCTGTAAAGAAACACAAAAAAAAAGAGTTAGATAAGAAACAGACCAGATGCCTTACCTAAGACCCGCAAACAGCATCATACATAACGGGGAAAGCACTCCATGCGCGACGCTGCACAGGAACGGCACGGCCATGGGAAGCCCTGTAAAGAAACATAAAAAAAAAGAGTTAGATAAGAAACAGACCAGATGCCTTACCTAAGACCCGCAAACAGCATCATACATACCAGGGAAGCGCTCCATGCACGACGCTGCACGGGAACGGCACAGCCAGGGGAAGCCCTGTAAAGAAAAAAAAAAAAAAAGAGTTAGATAAGAAACAGACCAAATGCCTTACCTAAGACCCGCAAACAGCATCATACATACCGGGGAAAGCGCTCAATGCACGAAGCAGCACGGGATCGGCACGGCCCGGGGAAGCCTGTAAAGAAGCAGAAAAAAAAGAGTTAGATAAGAAACAGACCAGATGCCTTACCTAAGACCGGCAAACAGCATCATACATACCGGGGAAAGCACTCCATGCACGACGCTGCACGGGAACGGCACGGCCCGTGGAAGCCCTGTAAAGAAACATAAAAAAAAAGAGTTAGATAAGAAACAGACCAGATGCCTTACCTAAGACCCGCAAAAAAGCATCATACATACCGGGGAAAGCAGTCCATGCACGACGCTGCACGGGAACGGCACGGCCCGGGGAAGCCCTGTAAAGAAACATTAAAAAAAAGTGTTAGATAAGAAACAGACCAGATGCCTTACCTAAGACCCGCAAACAGCATCATACATACTGGGGAAAGCACTCCATGCACGACGCTGCACGGGAATGCCACGGCCAGGGGAAGCCCTGTAAAGAAACATTAAAAAAAAGAGTTAGATAAGAAACAGACCAGATGCCTTACCTAAGACCCGCAACAGCATCATACATACCGGGGGAAGCAGTCCATGCACGACGCTGCACGGGAACGGCACAGCCAGTGGAAGCCCTGTAAAGAAACATTAAAAAAAAGAGTTAGATAAGAAACAGACCAGATGCCTTACCTAAGACCCGCAAACAGCATCATACATACCGGGGAAAGCAGTCCATGCACGACGCTGCACGGGAACGGCACAGCCCGGGGATTCCCTGTAAAAAAACATTAAAAAAAAGAGTTAGATAAGAAACAGACCAGATGCCTTACCTAAGACCCGCAAACAGCATCATACATACCGGGGAAAGCGCTCCATGCACGACGCTGCACGGGAACGGCACGGCCCGGGGAAGCCCTGTAAAGAAACATAAAAATAAAGAGTTAGATAAGAAACAGACCAGATGCCTTACCTAAGACCCGCAAACAGCATCATACATACCAGGGAAGCGCTCCATGCACGACTCTGCACGGGAACGGCACAGCCAGGGGAAGCCCTGTAAAGAAACAAAAAAAAGAAGAGCTAGATAAGAAACAGACCAGGTGCCTTACCTAAGACCCGCAAACAGCATCACACATACCGGGGAAAGCGCTCCATGCACGAAGCTGCACGGGAACGGCACGGCACGGGGAAGCCTGTAAAGAAGCAGAAAAAAAAGAGTTAGATAAGAAACAGACCAGATGCCTTACCTAAGACAAGCAAACAGCATCATACATACCGGGGAAAGCACTCCATGCACGACGCTGCACGGGAACGGCACGGCCCGTGGAAGCCCTGTAAAGAAACATTAAAAAAAAGAGTTAGATAAGAAACAGACCAGATGCCTTACCTACGACCCGCAAACAGCATCATACATACCGGGAAAAGCAGTCCATGCACGACGCTGCACGGGAACGGCACGGCCCGGGGAAGCCCTGTAAAGAAACATTAAAAAAAAGAGTTAGATAAGAAACAGACCAGATGCCTTACCTAAGACCCGCAAACAGCATCATACATACCGGGGAAAGCAGTCCATGCACGACGCTGCACGGGAACGGCACAGCCCGGGGATTCCCTGTAAAGAAACATAAAAAAAGAGTTAGATAAGAAACAGACCAGATGCCTTACCTAAGACCCGCAAACAGCATCATACATACCGGGGAAGCGCTCCATGCACGACGCTGCACGGGAACGGCACAGCCAGGGGAAGCCCTGTAAAGAAACAAAAAAAAAAGAGTTAGAAAGAAACAGACCAGATGCCTTACCTAAGACCCGCAAACAGCATCATACATACCGGGGAAAGCTCTCCATGCACGACGCTGCACGGGAACGGCACGGCCCGGGGAAGCCCTGTAAAGAAACATAAAAAAAAAGAGTTAGATAAGAAACAGACCAGATGCCTTACCTAAGACCCGCAAACAGCATCATACATACTGGGGAAAGCAGTCCATGCACGACGCTGCACGGGAACGGCACGGCCCGGGGAAGCCCTGTAAAGAAACATTAAAAAAAAGAGTTAGATAAGAAACAGACCAGATGCCTTACATAAGACCCGCAAACAGCATCATACATACCGGGGAAAGCACTCCATGCACGACGCTGCACGGGAATGGCACGGCCAGGGGAAGCCCTGTAAAGAAACATTAAAAAAAAGAGTTAGATAAGAAACAGACCAGATGCCTTACCTAAGACCCGCAACAGCATCATACACACCGGGGGAAGCAGTCCATGCACGACGCTGCACGGGAACGGCACAGCCCGTGGAAGCCCTGTAAAGAAACATAAAAAAAGAGTTAGATAAGAAACAGACCAGATGCCTTACCTAAGACCCGCAAACAGCATCATACATACCGGGGAAGCGCTCCATGCACGACGCTGCACGGGAACGGCACAGCCAGGGGAAGCCTGTAAAGAAGCAGAAAAAAAAGAGTTAGATAAGAAGCAGACCAGATGCCTTACCTAAGACAAGCAAACAGCATCATACATACCGGGGAAAGCACTCCATGCACGACGCTGCACGGGAACGGCACGGCCCGTGGAAGCCCTGTAAAGAAACATTAAAAAAAAGAGTTAGATAAGAAACAGACCAGATGCCTTACCTACGACCCGCAAACAGCATCATACATACCGGGAAAAGCAGTCCATGCACGACGCTGCACGGGAACGGCACGGCCCGGGGAAGCCCTGTAAAGAAACATTAAAAAAAAGAGTTAGATAAGAAACAGACCAGATGCCTTACCTAAGACCCGCAAACAGCATCATACATACCGGGGAAAGCAGTCCATGCACGACGCTGCACGGGAACGGCACAGCCCGGGGATTCCCTGTAAAGAAACATAAAAAAAGAGTTAGATAAGAAACAGACCAGATGCCTTACCTAAGACCCGCAAACAGCATCATACATACCGGGGAAGCGCTCCATGCACGACGCTGCACGGGAACGGCACAGCCAGGGGAAGCCCTGTAAAGAAACAAAAAAAAAAGAGTTAGAAAGAAACAGACCAGATGCCTTACCTAAGACCCGCAAACAGCATCATACATACCGGGGAAAGCGCTCCATGCACGACGCTGCACGGGAACGGCACGGCCCGGGGAAGCCCTGTAAAGAAACATAAAAAAAAAGAGTTAGATAAGAAACAGACCAGATGCCTTACCTAAGACCCGCAAACAGCATCATACATACTGGGGAAAGCAGTCCATGCACGACGCTGCACGGGAACGGCACGGCCCGGGGAAGCCCTGTAAAGAAACATTAAAAAAAAGAGTTAGATAAGAAACAGACCAGATGCCTTACATAAGACCCGCAAACAGCATCATACATACCGGGGAAAGCACTCCATGCACGACGCTGCACGGGAATGGCACGGCCAGGGGAAGCCCTGTAAAGAAACATTAAAAAAAAGAGTTAGATAAGAAACAGACCAGATGCCTTACCTAAGACCCGCAACAGCATCATACACACCGGGGGAAGCAGTCCATGCACGACGCTGCACGGGAACGGCACAGCCCGTGGAAGCCCTGTAAAGAAACATTAAAAAAAAGAGTTAGATAAGAAACAGACCAGATGCCTTACCTAAGACCCGCAAACAGCATCATACATACCAGGGAAAGCAGTCCATGCACGACGCTGCACGGGAACGGCACGGCCCGGGGAAGCCCTGTAAAGAAACATTAAAAAAAAGAGTTAGATAAGAAACAGACCAGATGCCTTACCTAAGACCCGCAAACAGCATCATACATACAGGGGAAAGCAGTCCATGCACGACGCTGCACGGAAACGGCACAGCCCGGGGATTCCCTGTAAAGAAACATAAAAAAAAAGAGTTAGATAAGAAACAGACCAGATGCCTTACCTAAGACCCGCAAACAGCATCATACATAAAGGGGAAAGCGCTCCATGCACGACGCTGCACGGGAACGGCACGGCCCGGGGAAGCCCTGTAAAGAAACATGAAAATAAAGAGTTAGATAAGAAACAGACCAGATGCCTTACCTAAGACCCGCAAACAGCATCATACATACCGGGAAAAGCGCTCCATGCACGACGCTGCACGGGAACGGCACGGCCCGGGGCAGCCCTGTAAAGAAACACAAAAAAAAAGAGTTAGATAAGAAACAGACCAGATGCCTTACCTAAGACCCGCAAACAGCATCATACATACCAGGGAAGCGCTCCATGTACAACGCTACACGGGAACGGCACAGCCAGGGGAAGCCCTGTAAAGAAACAAAAAAAAAAAGAGTTAGATAAGAAACAGACCAGATGCCTTACCTAAGACCCGCAAACAGCATCATACATACCGGGGAAAGCACTCCATGCACGACGCTGCACGGGAATGGCACAGCCAGGGGAAGCCCTGTAAAGAAACATTAAAAAAAGAGTTAGATAAGAAACAGACCAGATGCCTTACCTAAGACCCGCAACAGCATCATACATACCGGGGGAAGCAGTCCATGCACGACGCTGCACGGGAACAGCACGGCCTTGGGAAACCCTGTAAAGAAACATTTAAAAAAAGAGTTAGATAAGAAACAGACCTGATGCCTTACCTAAGACCCACAAACAGCATCATACATACCGGGGAAAGCAGTCCATGCACGACTCTGCACGGAAACGGCACGGCCCGGGGAAGCCCTGTAAAGAAACATTAAAAAAAAGAGTTAGATAAGATACAGACCAGATGCCTTACCTAAGACCCGCAAACAGTATCATACATACCAGGGAAAGCGCTCCATGCACGACGCTGCACGGGAACGGCACGGCCCAGGGAAGCCCTGTAAAGAAACAGAAACAAAAAGAGTTAGATAAGAAACAGACCAGATGCCTTACCTAAAACCCGCAAACAGCATCATACATACCGGGAAAAGCGCTCCATGCACGACGCTGCACGGGAACGGCACGACCCGGGGAAGCCCTGTAAAGAAACATAAAAATAAAGAGTTAGATAAGAAACAGATCAGATGCCTTACCTAAGACCCGCAAACAGCATCATACATACCGGGGAAAGCGCTCCATGCACGACGCTGCACGGGAACGGCATGGCCCGGGGAAGCCCTCTGAAGAAACACAAAAAAAAGAGTTAGATAAGAAACAGACCAGATGCCTTACCGAAGACCCGCAAACAGCATCATACATACCGGGGAAAGCACTCCATGAATGACGCTGCACAGGAACGGGACGGCCAGGGGAAGCCCTGTAAAGAAACATTAAAAAAAAGAGTTAGATAAGAAACAGACCAGATGCCTTACCTAAGACCCGCAAACAGCATCATACATACCAGGGAAGCGCTCCATGCACGACGCTGCACGGGAACGGCACGGCCCGGGGAAGCCCTGTAAAGAAACATTTAAAAAAAGAGTTAGATAAGAAACAGACCAGATGCCTTACCTAAGACCCGCAAACAGCATCATACATACCGGGAAAAGCACACCATGCACGACGCTGCACGGGAATGGCACGGCCAGGGGAAGCCCTGTAAAGAAACATTAAAAAAAAGAGTTAGATAAGAAACAGACCAGATGCCTTACCTAAGACCCGCAACAGCATCATACATACCGGGGGAAGCAGTCCATGCACGACGCTGCACGGGAACAGCACGGCCCGGGGAAACCCTGTAAAGAAACATTTAAAAAAAGAGTTAGATAAGAAACAGACCAGATGCCTTACCTAAGACCCGCAAACAGCATCATACATACCGGGGAAAGCGCTCCATGCACGACGCTGCACGGGAATGGCACGGCCCAGGGAATCCCTGTAAAGAAACATAAAAAAAAAGAGTTAGATAAGAAACAGACCAGATGCCTTACCTAAGACCCGCAAACAGCATCATACATACCGGGGAAAGCAGTCCATGCACGACTCTGCACGGGAACGGCACGGCCCGGGGAAGCCCTGTAAAGAAACATAAAAATAAAGAGTTAGATAAGAAACAGACCAGATGCCTTACCTAAGACCCGCAAACAGCATCATACATACCAGGGAAGCGCTCCATGCACGACGCTGCACGGGAACGGCACGGCCCGGGGAAGCCCTGTAAAGAAACATTAAAAAAAAGAGTTAAATAAGAAACAGACCAGATGCCTTACCTAAGACCCGCAAACAGCATCATACATACCGGGGAAAGCACTCCATGCACGACGCTGCACGGGAATGGCACGGCCAGGGGAAGCCCTGTAAAGAAACATTTTAAAAAAGAGTTAGATAAGATACAGACCAGATGCCTTACCTCAGACCCGCAACAGCATCATACATACCGGTGGAAGCAGTCCATGCACGACGCTGCACGGGAACAGCACGGCCTGGGGAAACCCTGTAAAGAAACATTAAAAAAAAGAGTTAGATAAGAAACAGACCAGATGCCTTACCTAAGACCCGCAAACAGCATCATACATACCGGGGAAAGCACTCCATGCACGACGCTGCACGGGAATGGCACGGCCAGGGGAAGCCCTGTAAAGAAACATTTTAAAAAAGAGTTAGATAAGAAACAGACCAGATGCCTTACCTCAGACCCGCAACAGCATCATACATACCGGTGGAAGCAGTCCATGCACGACGCTGCACGGGAACAGCACGGCCTGGGGAAACCCTGTAAAGAAACATTTTTAAAAAGAGTTAGATAAGAAACAGACCAGATGCCTTACCTAAGACCCACAAACAGCATCATACATACCGGGGAAAGCGCTCCATGCACGACGCTGCACGGGAAAGGCACGGCCCGGGGAAGCCCTGTAAAGAAACAGAAACAAAAAGAGTTAGATAAGAAACAGACCAGATGCCTTACCTAAAACCCGCAAACAGCATCATACATACCGGGGAAAGCGCTCCATGCATGACGCTGCACGGGAACGGCACGGCCTGGGGAAGCCCTGTAAAGAAACATAAAAATAAAGAGTTAGATAAGAAACAGATCAGATGCCTTACCTAAGACCCGCAAACAGCATCATACATACCGGGGAAAGCGCTCCATGCACGACGCTGCACGGGAACGGCACGGCCCGGGGAAGCCCTGTAAAGAAACACAAAAAAAAAAGGAGTTAGATAAGAAACAGACCAGATGCCTTACCTAAGACCCGCAAACAGCATCATACATAACGGGGAAAGCACTCCATGCACAACGCTGCACAGGAACGGCACGGCCAGGGGAAGCCCTGTAAAGAAACATAAAAAAAAAGAGTTAGATAAGAAACAGACCAGATGCCTTACCTAAGACCCGCAAACAGCATCATACATACCAGGGAAGCGCTCCATGCACGACGCTGCACGGGAACGGCACAGCCAGGGGAAGCCCTGTAAAGAAACAAAAAAAAAAAGAGTTAGATAAGAAACAGACCAAATGCCTTACCTAAGACCCGCAAACAGCATCATACATACCGGGGAAAGCAGTCCATGCACGACGCTGCACGGGAACGGCACAGACCGTGGAAGCCCTGTAAAGAAACATTAAAAAAAAGAGTTAGATAAGAAACAGACCAGATGCCTTACCTAAGACCCGCAAACAGCATCATACATACCAGGGAAAGCAGTCCATGCACGACGCTGCACGGGAACGGCAGGGCCCGGGGAAGCCCTGTAAAGAAACATTAAAAAAAAGAGTTAGATAAGAAACAGACCAGATGCCTTACCTAAGACCCGCAAACAGCATCATACATACAGGGGAAAGCAGTCCATGCACGACGCTGCACGGAAACGGCACAGCCCGGGGATTCCCTGTAAAGAAACATAAAAAAAAAGAGTTAGATAAGAAACAGACCAGATGCCTTACCTAAGACCCGCAAACAGCATCATACATAAAGGGGAAAGCGCTCCATGCACGACGCTGCACGGGAACGGCACGGCCCGGGGAAGCCCTGTAAAGAAACATGAAAATAAAGAGTTAGATAAGAAACAGACCAGATGCCTTACCTAAGACCCGCAAACAGCATCATACATACCGGGAAAAGTGCTCCATGCACGACGCTGCACGGGAACGGCACGGCCCGGGGCAGCCCTGTAAAGAAACACAAAAAAAAAGAGTTAGATAAGAAACAGACCAGATGCCTTACCTAAGACCCGCAAACAGCATCATACATACCAGGGAAGTGCTCCATGCACAACGCTACACGGGAACGGCACAGCCAGGGGAAGCCCTGTAAAGAAACAAAAAAAAAAAGAGTTAGATAAGAAACAGACCAGATGCCTTACCTAAGACCCGCAAACAGCATCATACATACCGGGGAAAGCACTCCATGCACGACGCTGCACGGGAATGGCACAGCCAGGGGAAGCCCTGTAAAGAAACATTAAAAAAAGAATTAGATAAGAAACAGACCAGATGCCTTACCTAAGACCCGCAACAGCATCATACATACCGGGGGAAGCAGTCCATGCACGACGCTGCACGGGAACAGCACGGCCTTGGGAAACCCTGTAAAGAAACATTTAAAAAAAGAGTTAGATAAGAAACAGACCTGATGCCTTACCTAAGACCCACAAACAGCATCATACATACCGGGGAAAGCAGTCCATGCACGACTCTGCACGGAAACGGCACGGCCCGGGGAAGCCCTGTAAAGAAACATTAAAAAAAAGAGTTAGATAAGAAACAGACCTGATGCCTTACCTAAGACCCGCAAACAGTATCATACATACCAGGGAAAGCGCTCCATGCACGACGCTGCACGGGAACGGCACGGCCCAGGGAAGCCCTGTAAAGAAACAGAAACAAAAAGAGTTAGATAAGAAACAGACCAGATGCCTTACCTAAAACCCGCAAACAGCATCATACATACCGGGAAAAGCGCTCCATGCACGACGCTGCACGGGAACGGCACGACCCGGGGAAGCCCTGTAAAGAAACATAAAAATAAAGAGTTAGATAAGAAACAGATCAGATGCCTTACCTAAAACCCGCAAACAGCATCATACATACCGGGAAAAGCGCTCCATGCACGACGCTGCACGGGAACGGCACGACCCGGGGAAGCCCTGTAAAGAAACATAAAAATAAAGAGTTAGATAAGAAACAGATCAGATGCCTTACCTAAGACCCGCAAACAGCATCATACATACCGGGGAAAGCGCTCCATGCACGACGCTGCACGGGAACGGCATGGCCCGGGGAAGCCCTCTGAAGAAACACAAAAAAAAGAGTTAGATAAGAAACAGACCAGATGCCTTACCGAAGACCCGCAAACAGCATCATACATACCGGGGAAAGCACTCCATGAACGACGCTGCACAGGAACGGGACGGCCAGGGGAAGCCCTGTAAAGAAACATAAAAAAAAAGAGTTAGATAAGAAACAGACCAGATGCCTTACCTAAGACGCGCAAACAGCATCATACATACCAGGGAAGCGCTCCATGCACGACGCTGCACGGGAACGGCACGGCCCGGGGAAGCCATGTAAAGAAACATTTAAAAAAAGAGTTAGATAAGAAACAGACCAGATGCCTTACCTAAGACCCGCAAACAGCATCATACATACCGGGAAAAGCACACCATGCACGACGCTGCACGGGAATGGCACGGCCAGGGGAAGCCCTGTAAAGAAACATTAAAAAAAAGAGTTAGATAAGAAACAGACCAGATGCCTTACCTAAGACCCGCAACAGCATCATACATACCGGGGGAAGCAGTCCATGCACGACGCTGCACGGGAACAGCACGGCCCGGGGAAACCCTGTAAAGAAACATTTAAAAAAAGAGTTAGATAAGAAACAGACCAGATGCCTTACCTAAGACCCGCAAACAGCATCATACATACCGGGGAAAGCGCTCCATGCACGACGCTGCACGGGAATGGCACGGCCCAGGGAATCCCTGTAAAGAAACATAAAAAAAAAGAGTTAGATAAGAAACAGACCAGATGCCTTACCTAAGACCCGCAAACAGCATCATACATACCGGGGAAAGCAGTCCATGCACGACTCTGCACGGGAACGGCACGGCCCGGGGAAGCCCTGTAAAGAAACATAAAAATAAAGAGTTAGATAAGAAACAGACCAGATGCCTTACCTAAGACCCGCAAACAGCATCATACATACCAGGGAAGCGCTCCATGCACGACGCTGCACGGGAACGGCACGGCCCGGGGAAGCCCTGTAAAGAAACATTAAAAAAAAGAGTTAAATAAGAAACAGACCAGATGCCTTACCTAAGACCCGCAAACAGCATCATACATACCGGGGAAAGCACTCCATGCACGACGCTGCACGGGAATGGCACGGCCAGGGGAAGCCCTGTAAAGAAACATTTTAAAAAAGAGTTAGATAAGAAACAGACCAGATGCCTTACCTACGACCCGCAAACAGCATCATACATACCGGGGAAAGCAGTCCATGCACGACGCTGCACGGGAACGGCACGGCCCGGGGAAGCCCTGTAAAGAAACATTAAAAAAAAGAGTTAGATAAGAAACAGACCAGATGCCTTACCTAAGACCCGCAAACAGCATCATACATACCGGGGAAAGCACTCCATGCACGACGCTGCACGGGAATGGCACGGCCAGGGGAAGCCCTGTAAAGAAACATTTTAAAAAAGAGTTAGATAAGAAACAGACCAGATGCCTTACCTCAGACCCGCAACAGCATCATACATACCGGTGGAAGCAGTCCATGCACGACGCTGCACGGGAACAGCACGGCCTGGGGAAACCCTGTAAAGAAACATTTTTAAAAAGAGTTAGATAAGAAACAGACCAGATGCCTTACCTAAGACCCACAAACAGCATCATACATACCGGGGAAAGCGCTCCATGCACGACGCTGCACGGGAAAGGCACGGCCCGGGGAAGCCCTGTAAAGAAACAGAAACAAAAAGAGTTAGATAAGAAACAGACCAGATGCCTTACCTAAAACCCGCAAACAGCATCATACATACCGGGGAAAGCGCTCCATGCATGACGCTGCACGGGAACGGCACGGCCTGGGGAAGCCCTGTAAAGAAACATAAAAATAAAGAGTTAGATAAGAAACAGATCAGATGCCTTACCTAAGACCCGCAAACAGCATCATACATACCGGGGAAAGCGCTCAATGCACGACGCTGCACGGGAACGGCACGGCCCGGGGAAGCCCTGTAAAGAAACACAAAAAAAAAAGGAGTTAGATAAGAAACAGACCAGATGCCTTACCTAAGACCCGCTAACAGCATCATACATAACGGGGAAAGCACTCCATGCACGACGCTGCACAGGAACGGCACGGCCAGGGGAAGCCCTGTAAAGAAACATAAAAAAAAAGAGTTAGATAAGAAACAGACCAGATGCCTTACCTAAGACCCGCAAACAGCATCATACATACCAGGGAAGCGCTCCATGCACGACGCTGCACGGGAACGGCACAGCCAGGGGAAGCCCTGTAAAGAAACAAAAAAAAAAAGAGTTAGATAAGAAACAGACCAAATGCCTTACCTAAGACCCGCAAACAGCATCATACATACCGGGGAAAGCGCTCAATGCACGAAGCTGCACGGGAACGGCACGGCCCGGGGAAGCCTGTAAAGAAGCAGAAAAAAAGAGTTAGATAAGAAACAGACCAGATGCCTTACCTAAGACCCGCAAACAGCATCATACATACCGGGGAAAGCACTCCATGCACGACGCTGCACGGGAACGGCACGGCCCGTGGAAGCCCTGTAAAGAAACATCAAAAAAAAGAGTTAGATAAGAAACAGACCAGATGCCTTACCTAAGACCCGCAAAAAAGCATCATACATACCGGGGAAAGCAGTCCATGCACGACGCTGCACGGGAACGGCACGGCCCGGGGAAGCCCTGTAAAGAAACATTAAAAAAAAGTGTTAGATAAGAAACAGACCAGATGCCTTACCTAAGACCCGCAAACAGCATCATACATACCGGGGAAAGCACTCCATGCACGACGCTGCACGGGAATGCCACGGCCAGGGGAAGCCCTGTAAAGAAACATTAAAAAAAAGAGTTAGATAAGAAACAGACCAGATGCCTTACCTAAGACCCGCAAAAAAGCATCATACATACCGGGGGAAGCAGTCCATGCACGACGCTGCACGGGAACGGCACGGCCAGTGGAAGCCCTGTAAAGAAACATTAAAAAAAAGAGTTAGATAAGAAACAGACCAGATGCCTTACCTAAGACCCGCAAACAGCATCATACATACCGGGGAAAGCAGTCCATGCACGACGCTGCACGGGAACGGCACAGCCCGGGGATTCCCTGTAAAAAAACATTAAAAAAAAGAGTTAGATAAGAAACAGACCAGATGCCTTACCTAAGACCCGCAAACAGCATCATACATACCGGGGAAAGTGCTCCATGCACGACGCTGCACGGGAACGGCACGGCCCGGGGAAGCCCTGTAAAGAAACATAAAAATAAAGAGTTAGATAAGAAACAGACCAGATGCCTTACCTAAGACCCGCAAACAGCATCATACATACCAGGGAAGCGCTCCATGCACGACTCTGCACGGGAACGGCACAGCCAGGGGAAGCCCTGTAAAGAAACAAAAAAAAGAAGAGCTAGATAAGAAACAGACCAGATGCCTTACCTAAGACCCGAAAACAGCATCACACATACCGGGGAAAGCGCTCCATGCACAAAGCTGCACGGGAACGGCACGGCCCGGGGAAGCCTGTAAAGAAGCAGAAAAAAAAGAGTTAGATAAGAAACAGACCAGATGCCTTACCTAAGACAAGCAAACAGCATCATACATACCGGGGAAAGCACTCCATGAACGACGCTGCACGGGAACGGCACGGCCCGTGGAAGCCCTGTAAAGAAACATTAAAAAAAAGAGTTAGATAAGAAACAGACCAGATGCCTTACCTACGACCCGCAAACAGCATCATACATACCGGGGAAAGCACTCCATGCACGACGCTGCACGGGAATGGCACGGCCAGGGGAAGCCCTGTAAAGAAACATAAAAAAAAAGAGTTAGATAAGAAACAGACCATATGCCTTACCTAAGACCCGCAAACAGCATCATACATACCGGGGAAAGCAGTCCATGCACGACTATGCACGGAAACGGCACGGCCCAGGGAAGCCCTGTAAAGAAACATTAAAAAAAATAGTTAGAAAAGATACAAACCAGATGCCTTACCTAAGACCCGCAAACAGCATCATACATACCGGGGAAAGCGCTCCATGCACGACACTGCACGGGAAAGGCACGGCCCGGGGAAGCCCTGTAAAGAAACAGAAACAAAAAGAGTTAGATAAGAAACAGACCAGATGCCTTACCTAAAACCCGCAAACAGCATCATACATACCGGGGAAAGCGCTCCATGCATGACGCTGCACGGGAACGGCACGGCCTGGGGAAGCCCTGTAAAGAAACATAAAAATAAAGAGTTAGATAAGAAACAGATCAGATGCCTTACCTAAGACCCGCAAACAGCATCATACATACCGGGGAAAGCGCTCCATGCACGACGCTGCACGGGAACGGCACGGCCCGGGGAAGCCCTGTAAAGAAACACAAAAAAAAAGAGTTAGATAAGAAACAGACCAGATGCCTTACCTAAGACCCGCAAACAGCATCATACATAACGGGGAAAGCACTCCATGCACGACGCTGCACAGGAACGGCACGGCCAGGGGAAGCCCTGTAAAGAAACATAAAAAAAAAGAGTTAGATAAGAAACAGACCAGATGCCTTACCTAAGACCCGCAAACAGCATCATACATACCAGGGAAGCGCTCCATGCACGACGCTGCACGGGAACGGCACAGCCAGGGGAAGCCCTGTAAACAAACAAAAAAAGAGTTAGATAAGAAACAGACCAAATGCCTTACCTAAGACCCGCAAACAGCATCATACATACCGGGGAAAGCGCTCAATGCACGAAGCAGCACGGGAACGGCACGGCCCGGGGAAGCCTGTAAAGAAGCAGAAAAAAAAGAGTTAGATAAGAAACAGACCAGATGCCTTACCTAAGACCCGCAAACAGCATCATACATACCGGGGAGAGCACTCCATGCACGACGCTGCACGGGAACGGCACGGCCCGGGGAAGCCCTGTAAAGAAACAGAAACAAAAAGAGTTAGATAAGAAACAGACCAGATGCCTTACCACAAAACCCGCAAACAGCATCATACATACCGGGGAAAGCGCTCCATGCACGACGCTGCACGGGAACGGCACGGCCCGGGGAAGCCCTGTAAAGAAACACAAAAAAAAAGAGTTAGATAAGAAACAGACCAGATGCCTTACCTAAGACCCTCAAACAGCATCATACATAACGGGGAAAGCACTCCATGCACGACGCTGCACAGGAACGGCACGGCCAGGGGAAGCCCTGTAAAGAAACATAAAAAAAAAGAGTTAGATAAGAAACAGACCAGATGCCTTACCTAAGACCCGCAAACAGCATCATACATACCAGGGAAGCGCTCCATGCACGACGCTGCACGGGAACGGCACAGCCAGGGGAAGCCCTGTAAAGAAACAAAAAAAAAAAGAGTTAGATAAGAAACAGACCAAATGCCTTACCTAAGACCCGCAAACAGCATCATACATACCGGGGAAAGCGCTCAATGCACGAAGCAGCACGGGAACGGCACGGCCCGGGGAAGCCTGTAAAGAAGCAGAAAAAAAAGAGTTAGATAAGAAACAGACCAGAGGCCTTACCTAAGACCCGCAAACAGCATCATACATACCGGGGAAAGCACTCCATGCACGACGCTGCACGGGAACGGCACGGCCCGGGGAAGCCCTGTAAAGAAACATCAAAAAAAAGAGTTAGATAAGAAACAGACCAGATGCCTTACCTAAGACCCGCAAAAAAGCATCATACATACCGGGGAAAGCAGTCCATGCACAACGCTGCACGGGAACGGCACGGCCCGGGGAAGCCCTGTAAAGAAACATTAAAAAAAGTGTTAGATAAGAAACAGACCAGATGCCTTACCTAAGACCCGCAAACAGCATCATACATACCGGGGAAAGCACTCCATGCACGACGCTGCACGGGAATGCCACGGCCAGGGGAAGCCCTGTAAAGAAACATTAAAAAAAAGAGTTAGATAAGAAACAGACCAGATGCCTTACCTAAGACCCGCAACAGCATCATACATACCGGGGGAAGCAGTCCATGCACGACGCTGCACGGGAACGGCACGGCCAGTGGAAGCCCTGTAAAGAAACATTAAAAAAAATTGTTAGATAAGAAACAGACCAGATGCCTTACCTAAGACCCGCAAACAGCATCATACATACCGGGAAAAGCACTCCATGCACGACGCTGCACAGGAATGCCACGGCCAGGGGAAGCCCTGTAAAAAAACATTAAAAAAAAGAGTTAGATAAGAAACAGACCAGATGCCTTACCTAAGACCCGCAAACAGCATCATACATACCGGGGAAAGCACTCCATGCACGACGCTGCACGGGAATG
Organism: Triturus cristatus; assembly: GCF_964204655.1. NCBI lineage: Eukaryota > Metazoa > Chordata > Amphibia > Caudata > Salamandridae > Triturus > Triturus cristatus. The sequence continues at coordinate 1,096,035,161 of NC_140579.1, forward strand.
GCACGGCCAGGGGAAGCCCTGTAAAGAAACATTTTAAAAAAGAGTTAGATAAGAAACAGACCAGATGCCTTACCTCAGACCCGCAACAGCATCATACATACCGGTGGAAGCAGTCCATGCACGACGCTGCACGGGAACAGCACGGCCTGGGGAAACCCTGTAAAGAAACATTTTTAAAAAGAGTTAGATAAGAAACAGACCAGATGCCTTACCTAAGACCCACAAACAGCATCATACATACCGGGGAAAGCGCTCCATGCACGACGCTGCACGGGAAAGGCACGGCCCGGGGAAGCCCTGTAAAGAAACAGAAACAAAAAGAGTTAGATAAGAAACAGACCAGATGCCTTACCTAAAACCCGCAAACAGCATCATACATACCGGGGAAAGCGCTCCATGCATGACGCTGCACGGGAACGGCACGGCCTGGGGAAGCCCTGTAAAGAAACATAAAAATAAAGAGTTAGATAAGAAACAGATCAGATGCCTTACCTAAGACCCGCAAACAGCATCATACATACCGGGGAAAGCGCTCCATGCACGACGCTGCACGGGAACAGCACGGCCCGGGGAAGCCCTGTATAGAAACACAAAAAAAAAAGGAGTTAGATAAGAAACAGACCAGATGCCTTACCTAAGACCCGCAAACAGCATCATACATAACGGGGAAAGCACTCCATGCACGACGCTGCACAGGAACGGCACGGCCAGGGGAAGCCCTGTAAAGAAACATAAAAAAAAAGAGTTAGATAAGAAACAGACCAGATGCCTTACCTAAGACCCGCAAACAGCATCATACATACCAGGGAAGCGCTCCATGCACGACGCTGCACGGGAACGGCACAGCCAGGGGAAGCCCTGTAAAGAAACAAAAAAAAAAAGAGTTAGATAAGAAACAGACCAAATGCCTTACCTAAGACCCGCAAACAGCATCATACATACCGGGGAAAGCAGTCCATGCACGACGCTGCACGGGAACGGCACAGCCCGTGGAAGCCCTGTAAAGAAACATTAAAAAAAAGAGTTAGATAAGAAACAGACCAGATGCCTTACCTAAGACCCGCAAACAGCATCATACATACCAGGGAAAGCAGTCCATGCACGACGCTGCACGGGAACGGCAGGGCCCGGGGAAGCCCTGTAAAGAAACATTAAAAAAAAGAGTTAGATAAGAAACAGACCAGATGCCTTACCTAAGACCCGCAAACAGCATCATACATACAGGGGAAAGCAGTCCATGCACGACGCTGCACGGAAACGGCACAGCCCGGGGATTCCCTGTAAAGAAACATAAAAAAAAAGAGTTAGATAAGAAACAGACCAGATGCCTTACCTAAGACCCGCAAACAGCATCATACATAAAGGGGAAAGCGCTCCATGCACGACGCTGCACGGGAACGGCACGGCCCGGGGAAGCCCTGTAAAGAAACATGAAAATAAAGAGTTAGCTAAGAAACAGACCAGATGCCTTACCTAAGACCCGCAAACAGCATCATACATACCGGGAAAAGTGCTCCATGCACAACGCTGCACGGGAACGGCACGGCCCGGGGCAGCCCTGTAAAGAAACACAAAAAAAAAGAGTTAGATAAGAAACAGACCAGATGCCTTACCTAAGACCCGCAAACAGCATCATACATACCAGGGAAGCGCTCCATGCACAACGCTACACGGGAACGGCACAGCCAGGGGAAGCCCTGTAAAGAAACAAAAAAAAAAAGAGTTAGATAAGAAACAGACCAGATGCCTTACCTAAGACCCGCAAACAGCATCATACATACCGGGGAAAGCACTCCATGCACGACGCTGCACGGGAATGGCACAGCCAGGGGAAGCCCTGTAAAGAAACATTAAAAAAAGAGTTAGATAAGAAACAGACCAGATGCCTTACCTAAGACCCGCAACAGCATCATACATACCGGGGGAAGCAGTCCATGCACGACGCTGCACGGGAACAGCACGGCCTTGGGAAACCCTGTAAAGAAACATTTAAAAAAAGAGTTAGATAAGAAACAGACCTGATGCCTTACCTAAGACCCACAAACAGCATCATACATACCGGGGAAAGCAGTCCATGCACGACTCTGCACGGAAACGGCACGGCCCGGGGAAGCCCTGTAAAGAAACATTAAAAAAAAGAGTTAGATAAGATACAGACCAGATGCCTTACCTAAGACCCGCAAACAGTATCATACATACCAGGGAAAGCGCTCCATGCACGACGCTGCACGGGAACGGCACGGCCCAGGGAAGCCCTGTAAAGAAACAGAAACAAAAAGAGTTAGATAAGAAACAGACCAGATGCCTTACCTAAAACCCGCAAACAGCATCATACATACCGGGAAAAGCGCTCCATGCACGACGCTGCACGGGAACGGCACGACCCGGGGAAGCCCTGTAAAGAAACATAAAAATAAAGAGTTAGATAAGAAACAGATCAGATGCCTTACCTAAGACCCGCAAACAGCATCATACATACCGGGGAAAGCGCTCCATGCACGACGCTGCACGGGAACGGCATGGCCCGGGGAAGCCCTCTGAAGAAACACAAAAAAAAGAGTTAGATAAGAAACAGACCAGATGCCTTACCGAAGACCCGCAAACAGCATCATACATACCGGGGAAAGCACTCCATGAACGACGCTGCACAGGAACGGGACGGCCAGGGGAAGCCCTGTAAAGAAACATTAAAAAAAAGAGTTAGATAAGAAACAGACCAGATGCCTTACCTAAGACCCGCAAACAGCATCATACATACCAGGGAAGCGCTCCATGCACGACGCTGCACGGGAACGGCACGGCCCGGGGAAGCCCTGTAAAGAAACATTTAAAAAAAGAGTTAGATAAGAAACAGACCAGATGCCTTACCTAAGACCCGCAAACAGCATCATACATACCGGGAAAAGCACACCATGCACGACGCTGCACGGGAATGGCACGGCCAGGGGAAGCCCTGTAAAGAAACATTAAAAAAAAGAGTTAGATAAGAAACAGACCAGATGCCTTACCTAAGACCCGCAACAGCATCATACATACCGGGGGAAGCAGTCCATGCACGACGCTGCACGGGAACAGCACGGCCCGGGGAAACCCTGTAAAGAAACATTTAAAAAAAGAGTTAGATAAGAAACAGACCAGATGCCTTACCTAAGACCCGCAAAAAGCATCATACATACCGGGGAAAGCGCTCCATGCACGACGCTGCACAGGAATGGCACGGCCCAGGGAATCCCTGTAAAGAAACATAAAAAAAAAGAGTTAGATAAGAAACAGACCAGATGCCTTACCTAAGACCCGCAAACAGCATCATACATACCGGGGAAAGCAGTCCATGCACGACTCTGCACGGGAACGGCACGGCCCGGGGAAGCCCTGTAAAGAAACATAAAAATAAAGAGTTAGATAAGAAACAGACCAGATGCCTTACCTAAGACCCGCAAACAACATCATACATACCAGGGAAGCGCTCCATGCACGACGCTGCACGGGAACGGCACGGCCCGGGGAAGCCCTGTAAAGAAACATTAAAAAAAAGAGTTAAATAAGAAACAGACCAGATGCCTTACCTAAGACCCGCAAACAGCATCATACATACCGGGGAAAGCACTCCATGCACGACGCTGCACGGGAATGGCACGGCCAGGGGAAGCCCTGTAAAGAAACATTTTAAAAAAGAGTTAGATAAGAAACAGACCAGATGCCTTACCTCAGACCCGCAACAGCATCATACATACCGGTGGAAGCAGTCCATGCACGACGCTGCACGGGAACAGCACGGCCTGGGGAAACCCTGTGAAGAAACATTAAAAAAAAGAGTTAGATAAGAAACAGACCAGATGCCTTACCTAAGACCCGCAAACAGCATCATACATACCGGGGAAAGCACTCCATGCACGACGCTGCACGGGAATGGCACGGCCAGGGGAAGCCCTGTAAAGAAACATTTTAAAAAAGAGTTAGATAAGAAACAGACCAGATGCCTTACCTCAGACCCGCAACAGCATCATACATACCGGTGGAAGCAGTCCATGCACGACGCTGCACGGGAACAGCACGGCCTGGGGAAACCCTGTAAAGAAACATTTTTAAAAAGAGTTAGATAAGAAACAGACCAGATGCCTTACCTAAGACCCACAAACAGCATCATACATACCGGGGAAAGCGCTCCATGCACGACGCTGCACGGGAAAGGCACGGCCCGGGGAAGCCCTGTAAAGAAACAGAAACAAAAAGAGTTAGATAAGAAACAGACCAGATGCCTTACCTAAAACCCGCAAACAGCATCATACATACCGGGGAAAGCGCTCCATGCATGACGCTGCACGGGAACGGCACGGCCTGGGGAAGCCCTGTAAAGAAACATAAAAATAAAGAGTTAGATAAGAAACAGATCAGATGCCTTACCTAAGACCCGCAAACAGCATCATACATACCGGGGAAAGCGCTCCATGCACGACGCTGCACGGGAACGGCACGGCCCGGGGAAGCCCTGTAAAGAAACACAAAAAAAAAAGGAGTTAGATAAGAAACAGACCAGATGCCTTACCTAAGACCCGCAAACAGCATCATACATAACGGGGAAAGCACTCCATGCACGACGCTGCACAGGAACGGCACGGCCAGGGGAAGCCCTGTAAAGAAACATAAAAAAAAAGAGTTAGATAAGAAACAGACCAGATGCCTTACCTAAGACCCGCAAACAGCATCATACATACCAGGGAAGCGCTCCATGCACGACGCTGCACGGGAACGGCACAGCCAGGGGAAGCCCTGTAAAGAAACAAAAAAAAAAAGAGTTAGATAAGAAACAGACCAAATGCCTTACCTAAGACCCGCAAACAGCATCATACATACCGGGGAAAGCGCTCAATGCACGAAGCTGCACGGGAAAGGCACGGCCCGGGGAAGCCTGTAAAGAAGCAGAAAAAAAGAGTTAGATAAGAAACAGACCAGATGCCTTACCTAAGACCCGCAAACAGCATCATACATACCGGGGAAAGCACTCCATGCACGACGCTGCACGGGAACGGCACGGCCCGTGGAAGCCCTGTAAAGAAACATCAAAAAAAAGAGTTAGATAAGAAACAGACCAGATGCCTTACCTAAGACCCGCAAAAAAGCATCATACATACCGGGGAAAGCAGTCCATGCACGACGCTGCACGGGAACGGCACGGCCCGGGGAAGCCCTGTAAAGAAACATTAAAAAAAAGTGTTAGATAAGAAACAGACCAGATGCCTTACCTAAGACCCGCAAACAGCATCATACATACCGGGGAAAGCACTCCATGCACGACGCTGCACGGGAATGCCACGGCCAGGGGAAGCCCTGTAAAGAAACATTAAAAAAAAGAGTTAGATAAGAAACAGACCAGATGCCTTACCTAAGACCCGCAAAAAATCATCATACATACCGGGGGAAGCAGTCCATGCACGACGCTGCACGGGAACGGCACGGCCAGTGGAAGCCCTGTAAAGAAACATTAAAAAAAAGAGTTAGATAAGAAACAGACCAGATGCCTTACCTAAGACCCGCAAACAGCATCATACATACCGGGGAAAGCAGTCCATGCACGACGCTGCACGGGAACGGCACAGCCCGGGGATTCCCTGTAAAAAAACTTTAAAAAAAAGAGTTAGATAAGAAACAGACCAGATGCCTTACCTAAGACCCGCAAACAGCATCATACATACCGGGGAAAGTGCTCCATGCACGACGCTGCACGGGAACGGCACGGCCCGGGGAAGCCCTGTAAAGAAACATAAAAATAAAGAGTTAGATAAGAAACAGACCAGATGCCTTACCTAAGACCCGCAAACAGCATCATACATACCAGGGAAGCGCTCCATGCACGACTCTGCACGGGAACGGCACAGCCAGGGGAAGCCCTGTAAAGAAACAAAAAAAAGAAGAGCTAGATAAGAAACAGACCAGATGCCTTACCTAAGACCCGAAAACAGCATCACACATACCGGGGAAAGCGCTCCATGCACAAAGCTGCCCGGGAACGGCACGGCCCGGGGAAGCCTGTAAAGAAGCAGAAAAAAAAGAGTTAGATAAGAAACAGACCAGATGCCTTACCTAAGACAAGCAAACAGCATCATACATACCGGGGAAAGCACTCCATGAACGACGCTGCACGGGAACGGCACGGCCCGTGGAAGCCCTGTAAAGAAACATTAAAAAAAAGAGTTAGATAAGAAACAGACCAGATGCCTTACCTACGACCCGCAAACAGCATCATACATACCGGGGAAAGCAGTCCATGCACGACGCTGCACGGGAACGGCACGGCCCGGGGAAGCCCTGTAAAGAAACATTAAAAAAAAGAGTTAGATAAGAAACAGACCAGATGCCTTACCTAAGACCCGCAAACAGCATCATACATACCGGGGAAAGCAGTCCATGCACGACGCTGCACGGGAACGGCACAGCCCGGGGATTCCCTGTAAAGAAACATAAAAAAAGAGTTAGATAAGAAACAGACCAGATGCCTTACCTAAGACCCGCAAACAGCATCATACATACCGGGGAAAGCGGTCCATGCACGACGCTGCACGGGAACGGCACGGCCCAGGGAAGCCCTGTAAAGAAACATAAAAATAAAGAGTTAGATAAGAAACAGACCAGATGCCTTACCTAAGACCCGCAAACAGCATCATACATACCGGGGAAAGCGCTCCATGCACGACGCTGCACAGGAACGGCACGGCCAGGGGAAGCCCTGTAAAGAAACATTAAAAAAAAGAGTTAGATAAGAAACAGACCAGATGCCTTACCTAAGACCCGCAAACAGCATCATACATACCAGGGAAGCGCTCCATGCACGACGCTGCACGGGAACGGCACAGCCAGGGGAAGCCCTGCAAAGAAACAAAAAAAAAAGAGTTAGAAAGAAACAGACCAGATGCCTTACCTAAGACCCGCAAACAGCATCATACATACCGGGGAAAGCGCTCCATGCACGACGCTGCACGGGAACAGCACGGCCCGGGGAAACCCTGTAAAGAAACAATTAAAAAAAGAGTTAGATAAGAAACAGACCAGATGCCTTACCTAAGACCCACAAACAGCATCATACATACCGGGGAAAGCGCTCCATGCACGACGCTGCACGGGAATGGCACGGCCCAGGGAATCCCTGTAAAGAAACATAAAAAAAAAGAGTTAGATAAGAAACAGACCAGATGCCTTACCTAAGACCCGCAAACAGCATCATACATACCGGGGAAAGCAGTCCATGCACGACTCTGCACGGGAACGGCACGGCCCGGGGAAGCCCTGTAAAGAAACATAAAAATAAAGAGTTAGATAAGAAACAGACCAGATGCCTTACCTAAGACCCGCAAACAGCATCATACATACCAGGGAAGCGCTCCATGCACGACGCTGCACGGGAACGGCACGGCCCGGGGAAGCCCTGTAAAGAAACATTAAAAAAAAGAGTTAAATAAGAAACAGACCAGATGCCTTACCTAAGACCCGCAAACAGCATCATACATACCGGGTAAAGCACTCCATGCACGACGCTGCACGGGAATGGCATGGCCAGGGGAAGCCCTGTAAAGAAACATTTTAAAAAAGAGTTAGATAAGAAACAGACCAGATGCCTTACCTCAGACCCGCAACAGCATCATACATACCGGTGGAAGCAGTCCATGCACGACGCTGCACGGGAACAGCACGGCCTGGGGAAACCCTGTAAAGAAACATTTAAAAAAAGAGTTAGATAAGAAACAGACCAGATGCCTTACCTAAGACCCGCAAACAGCATCATACATACCGGGGAAAGCGCTCCATGCACGACGCTGCACGGGAACGGCACGGTCCCGGGGAAGCCCTGTAAAGAAACATAAAAAAAAAGAGTTAGATAAGAAACAGACCATATGCCTTACCTAAGACCCGCAAACAGCATCATACATACCGGGGAAAGCAGTCCATGCACGACTATGCACGGAAACGGCACGGCCCAGGGAAGCCCTGTAAAGAAACATTAAAAAAAATAGTTAGAAAAGATACAAACCAGATGCCTTACCTAAAACCCGCAAACAGCATCATACATACCGGGGAAAGCGCTCCATGCATGACGCTGCACGGGAACGGCACGGCCTGGGGAAGCCCTGTAAAGAAACATAAAAATAAAGAGTTAGATAAGAAACAGATCAGATGCCTTACCTAAGACCCGCAAACAGCATCATACATACCGGGGAAAGCGCTCCATGCACGACGCTGCACGGGAACGGCACGGCCCGGGGAAGCCCTGTAAAGAAACACAAAAAAAAAGAGTTAGATAAGAAACAGACCAGATGCCTTACCTAAGACCCGCAAACAGCATCATACATAACGGGGAAAGCACTCCATGCACGACGCTGCACAGGAACGGCACGGCCAGGGGAAGCCCTGTAAAGAAACATAAAAAAAAAGAGTTAGATAAGAAACAGACCAGATGCCTTACCTAAGACCCGCAAACAGCATCATACATACCAGGGAAGCGCTCCATGCACGACGCTGCACGGGAACGGCACAGCCAGGGGAAGCCCTGTAAACAAAAAAAAAAAGAGTTAGATAAGAAACAGACCAAATGCCTTACCTAAGACCCGCAAACAGCATCATACATACCGGGGAAAGCGCTCAATGCACGAAGCAGCACGGGAACGGCACGGCCCGGGGAAGCCTGTAAAGAAGCAGAAAAAAAAGAGTTAGATAAGAAACAGACCAGATGCCTTACCTAAGACCCGCAAACAGCATCATACATACCGGGGAGAGCACTCCATGCACGACGCTGCACGGGAACGGCACGGCCCGGGGAAGCCCTGTAAAGAAACAGAAACAAAAAGAGTTAGATAAGAAACAGACCAGATGCCTTACCTAAAACCCGCAAACAGCATCATACATACCGGGGAAAGCGCTCCATGCACGACGCTGCACGGGAACGGCACGGCCCGGGGAAGCCCTGTAAAGAAACACAAAAAAAAAGAGTTAGATAAGAAACAGACCAGATGCCTTACCTAAGACCCTCAAACAGCATCATACATAACGGGGAAAGCACTCCATGCACGACGCTGCACAGGAACGGCACGGCCAGGGGAAGCCCTGTAAAGAAACATAAAAAAAAAGAGTTAGATAAGAAACAGACCAGATGCCTTACCTAAGACCCGCAAACAGCATCATACATACCAGGGAAGCGCTCCATGCACGACGCTGCACGGGAACGGCACAGCCAGGGGAAGCCCTGTAAAGAAACAAAAAAAAAAAGAGTTAGATAAGAAACAGACCAAATGCCTTACCTAAGACCCGCAAACAGCATCATACATACCGGGGAAAGCGCTCAATGCACGAAGCAGCACGGGAACGGCACGGCCCGGGGAAGCCTGTAAAGAAGCAGAAAAAAAAGAGTTAGATAAGAAACAGACCAGAGGCCTTACCTAAGACCCGCAAACAGCATCATACATACCGGGGAAAGCACTCCATGCACGACGCTGCACGGGAACGGCACGGCCCGTGGAAGCCCTGTAAAGAAACATCAAAAAAAAGAGTTAGATAAGAAACAGACCAGATGCCTTACCTAAGACCCGCAAAAAAGCATCATACATACCGGGGAAAGCAGTCCATGCACAACGCTGCACGGGAACGGCACGGCCCGGGGAAGCCCTGTAAAGAAACATTAAAAAAAGTGTTAGATAAGAAACAGACCAGATGCCTTACCTAAGACCCGCAAACAGCATCATACATACCGGGGAAAGCACTCCATGCACGACGCTGCACGGGAATGCCACGGCCAGGGGAAGCCCTGTAAAGAAACATTAAAAAAAAGAGTTAGATAAGAAACAGACCAGATGCCTTACCTAAGACCCGCAACAGCATCATACATACCGGGGGAAGCAGTCCATGCACGACGCTGCACGGGAACGGCACGGCCAGTGGAAGCCCTGTAAAGAAACATTAAAAAAAAGAGTTAGATAAGAAACAGACCAGATGCCTTACCTAAGACCCGCAAACAGCATCATACATACCGGGGAAAGCAGTCCATGCACGACGCTGCACGGGAACGGCACAGCCCGGGGATTCCCTGTAAAAAAACATTAAAAAAAAGAGTTAGATAAGAAACAGACCAGATGCCTTACCTAAGACCCGCAAACAGCATCATACATACCGGGGAAAGCGCTCCATGCACGACGCTGCACGGGAACGGCACGGCCCGGGGAAGCCCTGTAAAGAAACATAAAAATAAAGAGTTAGATAAGAAACAGACCAGATGCCTTACCTAAGACCCGCAAACAGCATCATACATACCAGGGAAGCGCTCCATGCACGACTCTGCACGGGAACGGCACAGCCAGGGGAAGCCCTGTAAAGAAACAAAAAAAAGAAGAGCTAGATAAGAAACAGACCAGGTGCCTTACCTAAGACCCGCAAACAGCATCACACATACCGGGGAAAGCGCTCCATGCACGAAGCTGCACGGGAACGGCACGGCCCGGGGAAGCCTGTAAAGAAGCAGAAAAAAAAGAGTTAGATAAGAAACAGACCAGATGCCTTACCTAAGACAAGCAAACAGCATCATACATACCGGGGAAAGCACTCCATGCACGACGCTGCACGGGAACGGCACGGCCCGTGGAAGCCCTGTAAAGAAACATTAAAAAAAAGAGTTAGATAAGAAACAGACCAGATGCCTTACCTACGACCCGCAAACAGCATCATACATACCGGGGAAAGCAGTCCATGCACGACGCTGCACGGGAACGGCACGGCCCGGGGAAGCCCTGTAAAGAAACATTAAAAAAAGAGTTAGATAAGAAACAGACCAGATGCCTTACCTAAGACCCGCAAACAGCATCATACATACCGGGGAAAGCAGTCCATGCACGACGCTGCACGGGAACGGCACAGCCCGGGGATTCCCTGTAAAGAAACATAAAAAAAGAGTTAGATAAGAAACAGACCAGATGCCTTACCTAAGACCCGCAAACAGCATCATACATACCGGGGAAAGCGCTCCATGCACGACGCTGCACGGGAACGGCACGGCCCAGGGAAGCCCTGTAAAGAAACATAAAAATAAAGAGTTAGATAAGAAACAGACCATATGCCTTACCTAAGACCCGCAAACAGCATCATACATACCGGGGAAAGCAGTCCATGCACGACTATGCACGGAAACGGCACGGCCCAGGGAAGCCCTGTAAAGAAACATTAAAAAAAATAGTTAGAAAAGATACAAACCAGATGCCTTACCTAAGACCCGCAAACAGCATCATACATACCGGGGAAAGCGCTCCATGCACGACACTGCACGGGAAAGGCACGGCCCGGGGAAGCCCTGTAAAGAAACAGAAACAAAAAGAGTTAGATAAGAAACAGACCAGATGCCTTACCTAAAACCCGCAAACAGCATCATACATACCGGGGAAAGCGCTCCATGCATGACGCTGCACGGGAACGGCACGGCCTGGGGAAGCCCTGTAAAGAAACATAAAAATAAAGAGTTAGATAAGAAACAGATCAGATGCCTTACCTAAGACCCGCAAACAGCATCATACATACCGGGGAAAGCGCTCCATGCACGACGCTGCACGGGAACGGCACGGCCCGGGGAAGCCCTGTAAAGAAACACAAAAAAAAAGAGTTAGATAAGAAACAGACCAGATGCCTTACCTAAGACCCGCAAACAGCATCATACATAACGGGGAAAGCACTCCATGCACGACGCTGCACAGGAACGGCACGGCCAGGGGAAGCCCTGTAAAGAAACATAAAAAAAAAGAGTTAGATAAGAAACAGACCAGATGCCTTACCTAAGACCCGCAAACAGCATCATACATACCAGGGAAGCGCTCCATGCACGACGCTGCACGGGAACGGCACAGCCAGGGGAAGCCCTGTAAACAAAAAAAAAAAGAGTTAGATAAGAAACAGACCAAATGCCTTACCTAAGACCCGCAAACAGCATCATACATACCGGGGAAAGCGCTCAATGCACGAAGCAGCACGGGAACGGCACGGCCCGGGGAAGCCTGTAAAGAAGCAGAAAAAAAAGAGTTAGATAAGAAACAGACCAGATGCCTTACCTAAGACCCGCAAACAGCATCATACATACCGGGGAGAGCACTCCATGCACGACGCTGCACGGGAACGGCACGGCCCGGGGAAGCCCTGTAAAGAAACAGAAACAAAAAGAGTTAGATAAGAAACAGACCAGATGCCTTACCTAAAACCCGCAAACAGCATCATACATACCGGGGAAAGCGCTCCATGCACGACGCTGCACGGGAACGGCACGGCCCGGGGAAGCCCTGTAAAGAAACACAAAAAAAAAGAGTTAGATAAGAAACAGACCAGATGCCTTACCTAAGACCCTCAAACAGCATCATACATAACGGGGAAAGCACTCCATGCACGACGCTGCACAGGAACGGCACGGCCAGGGGAAGCCCTGTAAAGAAACATAAAAAAAAAGAGTTAGATAAGAAACAGACCAGATGCCTTACCTAAGACCCGCAAACAGCATCATACATACCAGGGAAGCGCTCCATGCACGACGCTGCACGGGAACGGCACAGCCAGGGGAAGCCCTGTAAAGAAACAAAAAAAAAAAGAGTTAGATAAGAAACAGACCAAATGCCTTACCTAAGACCCGCAAACAGCATCATACATACCGGGGAAAGCGCTCAATGCACGAAGCAGCACGGGAACGGCACGGCCCGGGGAAGCCTGTAAAGAAGCAGAAAAAAAAGAGTTAGATAAGAAACAGACCAGAGGCCTTACCTAAGACCCGCAAACAGCATCATACATACCGGGGAAAGCACTCCATGCACGACGCTGCACGGGAACGGCACGGCCCGTGGAAGCCCTGTAAAGAAACATCAAAAAAAAGAGTTAGATAAGAAACAGACCAGATGCCTTACCTAAGACCCGCAAAAAAGCATCATACATACCGGGGAAAGCAGTCCATGCACAACGCTGCACGGGAACGGCACGGCCCGGGGAAGCCCTGTAAAGAAACATTAAAAAAAGTGTTAGATAAGAAACAGACCAGATGCCTTACCTAAGACCCGCAAACAGCATCATACATACCGGGGAAAGCACTCCATGCACGACGCTGCACGGGAATGCCACGGCCAGGGGAAGCCCTGTAAAGAAACATTAAAAAAAAGAGTTAGATAAGAAACAGACCAGATGCCTTACCTAAGACCCGCAACAGCATCATACATACCGGGGGAAGCAGTCCATGCACGACGCTGCACGGGAACGGCACGGCCAGTGGAAGCCCTGTAAAGAAACATTAAAAAAAAGAGTTAGATAAGAAACAGACCAGATGCCTTACCTAAGACCCGCAAACAGCATCATACATACCGGGGAAAGCAGTCCATGCACGACGCTGCACGGGAACGGCACAGCCCGGGGATTCCCTGTAAAAAAACATTAAAAAAAAGAGTTAGATAAGAAACAGACCAGATGCCTTACCTAAGACCCGCAAACAGCATCATACATACCGGGGAAAGCGCTCCATGCACGACGCTGCACGGGAACGGCACGGCCCGGGGAAGCCCTGTAAAGAAACATAAAAATAAAGAGTTAGATAAGAAACAGACCAGATGCCTTACCTAAGACCCGCAAACAGCATCATACATACCAGGGAAGCGCTCCATGCACGACTCTGCACGGGAACGGCACAGCCAGGGGAAGCCCTGTAAAGAAACAAAAAAAAGAAGAGCTAGATAAGAAACAGACCAGGTGCCTTACCTAAGACCCGCAAACAGCATCACACATACCGGGGAAAGCGCTCCATGCACGAAGCTGCACGGGAACGGCACGGCCCGGGGAAGCCTGTAAAGAAGCAGAAAAAAAAGAGTTAGATAAGAAACAGACCAGATGCCTTACCTAAGACAAGCAAACAGCATCATACATACCGGGGAAAGCACTCCATGCACGACGCTGCACGGGAACGGCACGGCCCGTGGAAGCCCTGTAAAGAAACATTAAAAAAAAGAGTTAGATAAGAAACAGACCAGATGCCTTACCTACGACCCGCAAACAGCATCATACATACCGGGGAAAGCAGTCCATGCACGACGCTGCACGGGAACGGCACGGCCCGGGGAAGCCCTGTAAAGAAACATTAAAAAAAGAGTTAGATAAGAAACAGACCAGATGCCTTACCTAAGACCCGCAAACAGCATCATACATACCGGGGAAAGCAGTCCATGCACGACGCTGCACGGGAACGGCACAGCCCGGGGATTCCCTGTAAAGAAACATAAAAAAAGAGTTAGATAAGAAACAGACCAGATGCCTTACCTAAGACCCGCAAACAGCATCATACATACCGGGGAAAGCGCTCCATGCACGACGCTGCACGGGAACGGCACGGCCCAGGGAAGCCCTGTAAAGAAACATAAAAATAAAGAGTTAGATAAGAAACAGACCAGATGCCTTACCTAAGACCCGCAAACAGCATCATACATACCGGGGAAAGCGCTCCATGCACGACGCTGCACAGGAACGGCACGGCCAGGGGAAGCCCTGTAAAGAAACATTAAAAAAAAGAGTTAGATAAGAAACAGACCAGATGCCTTACCTAAGACCCGCAAACAGCATCATACATACCAGGGAAGCGCTCCATGCACGACGCTGCACGGGAACGGCACAGCCAGGGGAAGCCCTGTAAAGAAACAAAAAAAAAAGAGTTAGAAAGAAACAGACCAGATGCCTTACCTAAGACCCGCAAACAGCATCATACATACCGGGGAAAGCGCTCCATGCACGACGCTGCACGGGAACGGCACGGCCCGGGGAAGCCCTGTAAAGAAACATAAAAAAAAAGAGTTAGATAAGAAACAGACCAGATGCCTTACCTAAGACCCGCAAACAGCATCATACATACTGGGGAAAGCAGTCCATGCACGACGCTGCACGGGAACGGCACGGCCCGGGGAAGCCCTGTAAAGAAACATTAAAAAAAAGAGTTAGATAAGAAACAGACCAGATGCCTTACATAAGACCCGCAAACAGCATCATACATACCGGAGAAAGCACTCCATGCACGACGCTGCACGGGAATGGCACGGCCAGGGGAAGCCCTGTAAAGAAACATTAAAAAAAAGAGTTAGATAAGAAACAGACCAGATGCCTTACCTAAGACCCGCAACAGCATCATACACACCGGGGGAAGCAGTCCATGCACGACGCTGCACGGGAACGGCACAGCCCGTGGAAGCCCTGTAAAGAAACATTAAAAAAAAGAGTTAGATAAGAAACAGACCAGATGCCTTACCTAAGACCCGCAAACAGCATCATACATACCAGGGAAAGCAGTCCATGCACGACGCTGCACGGGAACGGCACGGCCCGGGGTAGCCCTGTAAAGAAACATTAAAAAAAAGAGTTAGATAAGAAACAGACCAGATGCCTTACCTAAGACCCGCAAACAGCATCATACATACAGGGGAAAGCAGTCCATGCACGACGCTGCACGGGAACGGCACAGCCCGGGGATTCCCTGTAAAGAAACATAAAAAAAAAGAGTTAGATAAGAAACAGACCAGATGCCTTACCTAAGACCCGCAAACAGCATCATACATAAAGGGGAAAGCGCTCCATGCACGACGCTGCACGGGAACGGCACGGCCCGGGGAAGCCCTGTAAAGAAACATGAAAATAAAGAGTTAGATAAGAAACAGACCAGATGCCTTACCTAAGACCCGCAAACAGCATCATACATACCGGGAAAAGCGCTCCATGCACGACGCTGCACGGGAACGGCACGGCCCGGGGAAGCCCTGTAAAGAAACACAAAAAAAAAGAGTTAGATAAGAAACAGACCAGATGCCTTACCTAAGACCCGCAAACAGCATCATACATACCAGGGAAGCGCTCCATGCACGACGCTACACGGGAACTGCACAGCCAGGGGAAGCCCTGTAAAGAAACAAAAAAAAAAAGAGTTAGATAAGAAACAGACCAGATGCCTTACCTAAGACCCGCAAACAGCATCATACATACCGGGGAAAGCACTCCATGCACGACGCTGCACGGGAATGGCACAGCCAGGGGAAGCCCTGTAAAGAAACATTAAAAAAAGAGTTAGATAAGAAACAGACCAGATGCCTTACCTAAGACCCGCAACAGCATCATACATACCGGGGGAAGCAGTCCATGCACGACGCTGCACGGGAACAGCACGGCCTTGGGAAACCCTGTAAAGAAACATTTAAAAAAAGAGTTAGATAAGAAACAGACCTGATGCCTTACCTAAGACCCACAAACAGCATCATACATACCGGGGAAAGCAGTCCATGCACGACTCTGCACGGAAACGGCACGGCCCGGGGAAGCCCTGTAAAGAAACATTAAAAAAAAGAGTTAGATAAGATACAGACCAGATGCCTTACCTAAGACCCGCAAACAGCATCATACATACAGGGGAAAGCAGTCCATGCACGACGCTGCACGGGAACGGCACAGCCCGGGGATTCCCTGTAAAGAAACATAAAAAAAAAGAGTTAGATAAGAAACAGACCAGATGCCTTACCTAAGACCCGCAAACAGCATCATACATAAAGGGGAAAGCGCTCCATGCACGACGCTGCACGGGAACGGCACGGCCCGGGGAAGCCCTGTAAAGAAACATGAAAATAAAGAGTTAGATAAGAAACAGACCAGATGCCTTACCTAAGACCCGCAAACAGCATCATACATACCGGGGAAAGCGCTCCATGCACGACGCTGCACGGGAACGGCACGGCCCGGGGAAGCCCTGTAAAGAAACACAAAAAAAAAGAGTTAGATAAGAAACAGACCAGATGCCTTACCTAAGACCCGCAAACAGCATCATACATACCAGGGAAGCGCTCCATGCACGACGCTACACGGGAACGGCACAGCCAGGGGAAGCCCTGTAAAGAAACAAAAAAAAAAAGAGTTAGATAAGAAACAGACCAGATGCCTTACCTAAGACCCGCAAACAGCATCATACATACCGGGGAAAGCACTCCATGCACGACGCTGCACGGGAATGGCACAGCCAGGGGAAGCCCTGTAAAGAAACATTAAAAAAAGAGTTAGATAAGAAAGAGACCAGATGCCTTACCTAAGACCCGCAACAGCATCATACATACCGGGGGAAGCAGTCCATGCACGACGCTGCACGGGAACAGCACGGCCTTGGGAAACCCTGTAAAGAAACATTTAAAAAAAGAGTTAGATAAGAAACAGACCTGATGCCTTACCTAAGACCCACAAACAGCATCATACATACCGGGGAAAGCAGTCCATGCACGACTCTGCACGGAAACGGCACGGCCCGGGGAAGCCCTGTAAAGAAACATTAAAAAAAAGAGTTAGATAAGATACAGACCAGATGCCTTACCTAAGACCCGCAAACAGTATCATACATACCAGGGAAAGCGCTCCATGCACGACGCTGCACGGGAACGGCACGGCCCAGGGAAGCCCTGTAAAGAAACAGAAACAAAAAGAGTTAGATAAGAAACAGACCAGATGCCTTACCTAAAACCCGCAAACAGCATCATACATACCGGTAAAAGCGCTCCATGCACGACGCTGCACGGGAACGGCACGACCCGGGGAAGCCCTGTAAAGAAACATAAAAATAAAGAGTTAGATAAGAAACAGATCAGATGCCTTACCTAAGACCCGCAAACAGCATCATACATACCGGGGAAAGCGCTCCATGCACGACGCTGCACGGGAACGGCATGGCCCGGGGAAGCCCTCTGAAGAAACACAAAAAAAAGAGTTAGATAAGAAACAGACCAGATGCCTTACCGAAGACCCGCAAACAGCATCATACATACCGGGGAAAGCACTCCATGAACGACGCTGCACAGGAACGGGACGGCCAATGGAAGCCCTGTAAAGAAACATTAAAAAAAAGAGTTAGATAAGAAACAGACCAGATGCCTTACCTAAGACCCGCAAACAGCATCATACATACCAGGGAAGCGCTCCATGCACGACGCTGCACGGGAACGGCACGGCCCGGGGAAGCCCTGTAAAGAAACATTTAAAAAAAGAGTTAGATAAGAAACAGACCAGATGCCTTACCTAAGACCCGCAAACAGCATCATACATACCGGGAAAAGCACACCATGCACGACGCTGCACGGGAATGGCACGGCCAGGGGAAGCCCTGTAAAGAAACATTAAAAAAAAGAGTTAGATAAGAAACAGACCAGATGCCTTACCTAAGACCCGCAACAGCATCATACATACCGGGGGAAGCAGTCCATGCACGACGCTGCACGGGAACAGCACGGCCCGGGGAAACCCTGTAAAGAAACATTTAAAAAAAGAGTTAGATAAGAAACAGACCAGATGCCTTACCTAAGACCCGCAAACAGCATCATACATACCGGGGAAAGCGCTCCATGCACGACGCTGCACGGGAATGGCACGGCCCAGGGAATCCCTGTAAAGAAACATAAAAAAAAAGAGTTAGATAAGAAACAGACCAGATGCCTTACCTAAGACCCGCAAACAGCATCATACATACCGGGGAAAGCAGTCCATGCACGACTCTGCACGGGAACGGCACGGCCCGGGGAAGCCCTGTAAAGAAACATAAAAATAAAGAGTTAGATAAGAAACAGACCAGATGCCTTACCTAAGACCCGCAAACAGCATCATACATACCAGGGAAGCGCTCCATGCACGACGCTGCACGGGAACGGCACGGCCCGGGGAAGCCCTGTAAAGAAACATTAAAAAAAAGAGTTAAATAAGAAACAGACCAGATGCCTTACCTAAGACCCGCAAACAGCATCATACATACCGGGGAAAGCAGTCCATGCACGACGCTGCACGGGAACGGCACAGCCCGGGGATTCCCTGTAAAGAAACATAAAAAAAAAGAGTTAGATAAGAAACAGACCAGATGCCTTACCTAAGACCCGCAAAAAAGCATCATACATACCGGGGAAAGCAGTCCATGCACGACGCTACACGGGAACTGCACAGCCAGGGGAAGCCCTGTAAAGAAACAAAAAAAAAAAGAGTTAGATAAGAAACAGACCAGATGCCTTACCTAAGACCCGCAAACAGCATCATACATACCGGGGAAAGCACTCCATGCACGACGCTGCACGGGAATGGCACAGCCAGGGGAAGCCCTGTAAAGAAACATTAAAAAAAGAGTTAGATAAGAAACAGACCAGATGCCTTACCTAAGACCCGCAACAGCATCATACATACCGGGGGAAGCAGTCCATGCACGACGCTGCACGGGAACAGCACGGCCTTGGGAAACCCTGTAAAGAAACATTTAAAAAAAGAGTTAGATAAGAAACAGACCTGATGCCTTACCTAAGACCCACAAACAGCATCATACATACCGGGGAAAGCAGTCCATGCACGACTCTGCACGGAAACGGCACGGCCCGGGGAAGCCCTGTAAAGAAACATTAAAAAAAAGAGTTAGATAAGATACAGACCAGATGCCTTACCTAAGACCCGCAAACAGCATCATACATACAGGGGAAAGCAGTCCATGCACGACGCTGCACGGGAACGGCACAGCCCGGGGATTCCCTGTAAAGAAACATAAAAAAAAAGAGTTAGATAAGAAACAGACCAGATGCCTTACCTAAGACCCGCAAACAGCATCATACATAAAGGGGAAAGCGCTCCATGCACGACGCTGCACGGGAACGGCACGGCCCGGGAAAGCCCTGTAAAGAAACATGAAAATAAAGAGTTAGATAAGAAACAGACCAGATGCCTTACCTAAGACCCGCAAACAGCATCATACATACCGGGGAAAGCGCTCCATGCACGACGCTGCACGGGAACGGCACGGCCCGGGGAAGCCCTGTAAAGAAACACAAAAAAAAAGAGTTAGATAAGAAACAGACCAGATGCCTTACCTAAGACCCGCAAACAGCATCATACATACCAGGGAAGCGCTCCATGCACGACGCTACACGGGAACGGCACAGCCAGGGGAAGCCCTGTAAAGAAACAAAAAAAAAAAGAGTTAGATAAGAAACAGACCAGATGCCTTACCTAAGACCCGCAAACAGCATCATACATACCGGGGAAAGCACTCCATGCACGACGCTGCACGGGAATGGCACAGCCAGGGGAAGCCCAGTAAAGAAACATTAAAAAAAGAGTTAGATAAGAAAGAGACCAGATGCCTTACCTAAGACCCGCAACAGCATCATACATACCGGGGGAAGCAGTCCATGCACGACGCTGCACGGGAACAGCACGGCCTTGGGAAACCCTGTAAAGAAACATTTAAAAAAAGAGTTAGATAAGAAACAGACCTGATGCCTTACCTAAGACCCACAAACAGCATCATACATACCGGGGAAAGCAGTCCATGCACGACTCTGCACGGAAACGGCACGGCCCGGGGAAGCCCTGTAAAGAAACATTAAAAAAAAGAGTTAGATAAGATACAGACCAGATGCCTTACCTAAGACCCGCAAACAGTATCATACATACCAGGGAAAGCGCTCCATGCACGACGCTGCACGGGAACGGCACGGCCCAGGGAAGCCCTGTAAAGAAACAGAAACAAAAAGAGTTAGATAAGAAACAGACCAGATGCCTTACCTAAAACCCGCAAACAGCATCATACATACCGGGAAAAGCGCTCCATGCACGACGCTGCACGGGAACGGCACGACCCGGGGAAGCCCTGTAAAGAAACATAAAAATAAAGAGTTAGATAAGAAACAGATCAGATGCCTTACCTAAGACCCGCAAACAGCATCATACATACCGGGGAAAGCGCTCCATGCACGACGCTGCACGGGAACGGCATGGCCCGGGGAAGCCCTCTGAAGAAACACAAAAAAAAGAGTTAGATAAGAAACAGACCAGATGCCTTACCGAAGACCCGCAAACAGCATCATACATACTGGGGAAAGCACTCCATGAACGACGCTGCACAGGAACGGGACGGCCAATGGAAGCCCTGTAAAGAAACATTAAAAAAAAGAGTTAGATAAGAAACAGACCAGATGCCTTACCTAAGACCCGCAAACAGCATCATACATACCAGGGAAGCGCTCCATGCACGACGCTGCACGGGAACGGCACGGCCCGGGGAAGCCCTGTAAAGAAACATTTAAAAAAAGAGTTAGATAAGAAACAGACCAGATGCCTTACCTAAGACCCGCAAACAGCATCATACATACCGGGAAAAGCACACCATGCACGACGCTGCACGGGAATGGCACGGCCCGGGGAAGCCCTGTAAAGAAACATTAAAAAAAAGAGTTAGATAAGAAACAGACCAGATGCCTTACCTAAGACCCGCAACAGCATCATACATACCGGGGGAAGCAGTCCATGCACGACGCTGCACGGGAACAGCACGGCCCGGGGAAACCCTGTAAAGAAACATTTAAAAAAAGAGTTAGATAAGAAACAGACCAGATGCCTTACCTAAGACCCGCAAACAGCATCATACATACCGGGGAAAGCGCTCCATGCACGACGCTGCACGGGAATGGCACGGCCCAGGGAATCCCTGTAAAGAAACATTAAAAAAAAGAGTTAGATAAGAAACAGACCAGATGCCTTACCTAAGACCCGCAAACAGCATCATACATACCGGGGAAAGCAGTCCATGCACGACTCTGCACGGGAACGGCACGGCCCGAGGAAGCCCTGTAAAGAAACATAAAAATAAAGAGTTAGATAAGAAACAGACCAGATGCCTTACCTAAGACCCGCAAACAGCATCATACATACCAGGGAAGCGCTCCATGCACGACGCTGCACGGGAACGGCACGGCCCGGGGAAGCCCTGTAAAGAAACATTTAAAAAAAGAGTTAAATAAGAAACAGACCAGATGCCTTACCTAAGACCCGCAAACAACATCATACATACCGGGGAAAGCACTCCATGCACGACGCTGCACGGGAATGGCACGGCCAGGGGAAGCCCTGTAAAGAAACATTTTAAAAAAGAGTTAGATAAGAAACAGACCAGATGCCTTACCTCAGACCCGCAACAGCATCATACATACCGGTGGAAGCAGTCCATGCACGACGCTGCACGGGAACAGCACGGCCTGGGGAAACCCTGTAAAGAAACATTTTTAAAAAGAGTTAGATAAGAAACAGACCAGATGCCTTACCTAAGACCCGCAAACAGCATCATACATACCGGGGAAAGCGCTCCATGCACGACGCTGCACGGGAAAGGCACGGCCCGGGGAAGCCCTGTAAAGAAACAGAAACAAAAAGAGTTAGATAAGAAACAGACCAGATGCCTTACCTAAAACCCGCAAACAGCATCATACATACCGGGGAAAGCGCTCCATGCATGACGCTGCACGGGAACGGCACGGCCTGGGGAAGCCCTGTAAAGAAACATAAAAATAAAGAGTTAGATAAGAAACAGATCAGATGCCTTACCTAAGACCCGCAAACAGCATCATACATACCGGGGAAAGCGCTCCATGCACGACGCTGCACGGGAACGGCACGGCCCGGGGAAGCCCTGTAAAGAAACACAAAAAAAAAAGGAGTTAGATAAGAAACAGACCAGATGCCTTACCTAAGACCCGCAAACCGCATCATACATAACGGGGAAAGCACTCCATGCACGACGCTGCACAGGAACGGCACGGCCAGGGGAAGCCCTGTAAAGAAACATAAAAAAAAGAGTTAGATAAGAAACAGACCAGATGCCTTACCTAAGACCCGCAAACAGCATCATACATACCAGGGAAGCGCTCCATGCACGACGCTGCACGGGAACGGCACAGCCAGGGGAAGCCCTGTAAAGAAACAAAAAAAAAAAGAGTTAGATAAGAAACAGACCAAATGCCTTACCTAAGACCCGCAAACAGCATCATACATACCGGGGAAAGCGCTCAATGCACGAAGCTGCACGGGAATGGCACGGCCCGGGGAAGCCTGTAAAGAAGCAGAAAAAAAAGAGTTAGATAAGAAACAGACCAGATGCCTTACCTAAGACCCGCAAAAAAGCATCATACATACCGGGGAAAGCAGTCCATGCACGACGCTGCACGGGAACGGCACGGCCCGGGGAAGCCCTGTAAAGAAACATTAAAAAAAAGTGTTAGATAAGAAACAGACCAGATGCCTTACCTAAGACCCGCAAACAGCATCATACATACCGGGGAAAGCACTCCATGCACGACGCTGCACGGGAATGCCACGGCCAGGGGAAGCCCTGTAAAGAAACATTAAAAAAAAGAGTTAGATAAGAAACAGACCAGATGCCTTACCTAAGACCCGCAACAGCATCATACATACCGGGGGAAGCAGTCCATGCACGACGCTGCACGGGAACGGCACGGCCAGTGGAAGCCCTGTAAAGAAACATTAAAAAAAAGAGTTAGATAAGAAACAGACCAGATGCCTTACCTAAGACCCGCAAACAGCATCATACATACCGGGGAAAGCAGTCCATGCACGACGCTGCACGGGAATGGCACAGCCCGGGGATTCCCTGTAAAAAAACATTAAAAAAAAGAGTTAGATAAGAAACAGACCAGATGCCTTACCTAAGACCCGCAAACAGCATCATACATACCGAGGAAAGTGCTCCATGCACGACGCTGCACGGGAACGGCACGGCCCGGGGAAGCCCTGTAAAGAAACATAAAAATAAAGAGTTAGATAAGAAACAGACCAGATGCCTTACCTAAGACCCGCAAACAGCATCATACATACCAGGGAAGCGCTCCATGCACGACTCTGCACGGGAACGGCACAGCCAGGGGAAGCCCTGTAAAGAAACAAAAAAAAGAAGAGCTAGATAAGAAACAGACCAGATGCCTTACCTAAGACCCGAAAACAGCATCACACATACCGGGGAAAGCGCTCCATGCACGAAGCTGCACGGGAACGGCACGGCCCGGGGAAGCCTGTAAAGAAGCAGAAAAAAAAGAGTTAGATAAGAAACAGACCAGATGCCTTACCTAAGACAAGCAAACAGCATCATACATACCGGGGAAAGCACTCCATGCACGACGCTGCACGGGAACGGCACGGCCCGTGGAAGCCCTGTAAAGAAACATTAAAAAAAAGAGTTAGATAAGAAACAGACCAGATGCCTTACCTACGACCCGCAAACAGCATCATACATACCGGGGAAAGCAGTCCATGCACGACGCTGCACGGGAACGGCACGGCCCGGGGAAGCCCTGTAAAGAAACATTAAAAAAAAGAGTTAGATAAGAAACAGACCAGATGCCTTACCTAAGACCCGCAAACAGCATCATACATACCGGGGAAAGCAGTCCATGCACGACGCTGCACGGGAACGGCACAGCCCGGGGATTCCCTGTAAAGAAACATAAAAAAAGAGTTAGATAAGAAACAGACCAGATGCCTTACCTAAGACCCGCAAACAGCATCATACATACCGGGGAAAGCGCTCCATGCACGACGCTGCACGGGAACGGCACGGCCCAGGGAAGCCCTGTAAAGAAACATAAAAATAAAGAGTTAGATAAGAAACAGACCAGATGCCTTACCTAAGACCCGCAAACAGCATCATACATACCGGGGAAAGCGCTCCATGCACGACGCTGCACAGGAACGGCACGGCCAGGGGAAGCCCTGTAAAGAAACATTAAAAAAAAGAGTTAGATAAGAAACAGACCAGATGCCTTACCTAAGACCCGCAAACAGCATCATACATACCAGGGAAGCGCTCCATGCACGACGCTGCACGGGAACGGCACAGCCAGGGGAAGCCCTGCAAAGAAACAAAAAAAAAAGAGTTAGAAAGAAACAGACCAGATGCCTTACCTAAGACCCGCAAACAGCATCATACATACCGGGGAAAGCGCTCCATGCACGACGCTGCACGGGAACGGCACGGCCCGGGGAAGCCCTGTAAAGAAACATAAAAAAAAAGAGTTAGATAAGAAACAGACCAGATGCCTTACCTAAGACCCGCAAACAGCATCATACATACTGGGGAAAGCAGTCCATGCACGACGCTGCACGGGAACGGCACGGCCCGGGGAAGCCCTGTAAAGAAACATTAAAAAAAAGAGTTAGATAAGAAACAGACCAGATGCCTTACATAAGACCCGCAAACAGCATCATACATACCGGGGAAAGCACTCCATGCCCGACGCTGCACGGGAATGGCACGGCCAGGGGAAGCCCTGTAAAGAAACATTAAAAAAAAGAGTTAGATAAGAAACAGACCAGATGCCTTACCTAAGACCCGCAACAGCATCATACATACCGGGGGAAGCAGTCCATGCACGACGCTGCACGGGAACGGCACAGCCCGTGGAAGCCCTGTAAAGAAACATTAAAAAAAAGAGTTAGATAAGAAACAGACCAGATTCCTTACCTAGGACCCGCAAACAGCATCATACATACCGGGGAAAGCAGTCCATGCACGACGCTGCACGGGAACGGCACGGCCCGGGGAAGCCCTGTAAAGAAACATTAAAAAAAAGAGTTAGATAAGAAACAGACCAGATGCCTTACCTAAGACCCGCAAACAGCATCATACATACAGGGGAAAGCAGTCCATGCACGACGCTGCACGGGAACGGCACAGCCCGGAGATTCCCTGTAAAGAAACATAAAAAAAAAGAGTTAGATAAGAAACAGACCAGATGCCTTACCTAAGACCCGCAAACAGCATCATACATACCGGGGAAAGCGCTCCATGCACGACGCTGCACGGGAACGGCACGGCCCGGGGAAGCCCTGTAAAGAAACATGAAAATAAAGAGTTAGATAAGAAACAGACCAGATGCCTTACCTAAGACCCGCAAACAGCATCATACATACCGGGGAAAGCACTCCATGCACGACGCTGCACGGGAATGGCACGGCCAGGGGAAGCCCTTTAAAGAAACATTAAAAAAAGAGTTAGATAAGAAACAGACCAGATGCCTTACCTAAGACCCGCAACAGCATCATACATACCGGGGGAAGCAGTCCATGCACGACGCTGCACGGGAACAGCACGGCCTTGGGAAACCCTGTAAAGAAACATTTAAAAAAAGAGTTAGATAAGAAACAGACCTGATGCCTTACCGAAGACCCGCAAACAGCATCATACATACCGGGAAAAGCGCTCCATGCACGACGCTGCACGGGAACGGCACGACCCGGGGAAGCCCTGTAAAGAAACATAAAAATAAAGAGTTAGATAAGAAACAGATCAGATGCCTTACCTAAGACCCGCAAACAGCATCATACATACCAGGGAAGCGCTCCATGCACGACGCTGCACGGGAACGGCACGGCCTGGGGAAGCCCTGTAAAGAAACATTTAAAAAAAGAGTTAGATAAGAAACAGACCAGATGCCTTACCTAAGACCCGCAAACAGCATCATACATACCGGGAAAAGCACACCATGCACGACGCTGCACGGGAATGGCACGGCCAGGGGAAGCCCTGTAAAGAAACATTAAAAAAAAGAGTTAGATAAGAAACAGACCAGATGCCTTACCTAAGACCCGCAACAGCATCATACATACCGGGGGAAGCAGTCCATGCACGACGCTGCACGGGAACAGCACGGCCCGGGGAAACCCTGTAAAGAAACATTTAATAAAAGAGTTAGATAAGAAACAGACCAGATGCCTTACCTAAGACCCGCAAACAGCATCATACATACCGGGGAAAGCAGTCCATGCACGACTCTGCACGGGAACGGCACGGCCCGGGGAAGCCCTGTAAAGAAACATAAAAATAAAGAGTTAGATAAGAAACAGACCAGATGCCTTACCTAAGACCCGCAAACAGCATCATACATACCAGGGAAGCGCTCCATGCACGACGCTGCACGGGAACGGCACGGCCCGGGGAAGCCCTGTAAAGAAACATTAAAAAAAAGAGTTAAATAAGAAACAGACCAGATGCCTTACCTAAGACCTGCAAACAGCATCATACATACCGGGGAAAGCGCTCCATGCACGACGCTGCACGGGAACGGCACGGCCCGGGGAAGCCCTGTAAAAAAACACACAAAAAAAGAGTTAGATAAGAAACAGACCAGATGCCTTACCTAAGACCCGCAAACAGCATCATACATACCAGGGAAGCGCTCCATGCACGACGCTGCACGGGAACGGCACAGCCACGGGAAGCCCTGTAAAGAAACAAAAAAAAAAAGAGTTAGATAAGAAACAGACCAAATGTCTTACCTAAGACCCGCAAATAGCATCATACATACCGGGGAAAGCGCTCAATGCACGAAGCTGCACGGGAACGGCACGGACCGGGGAAGCCTGTAAAGAAGCAGAAAAAAAAAGAGTTAGATAAGAAACAGACCAGATGCCTTACCTAAGACCCGCAAACAGCATCATACATACCGGGGAAAGCACTCCATGCACGACGCTGCACGGGAACGGCACGGCCCGTGGAAGCCCTGTAAAGAAACATTAAAAAAAAGAGTTAGATAAGAAACAGACCAGATGCCTTACCTACGACCCGCAAACAGCATCATACATACCGGGGAAAGCAGTCCATGCACGACGCTGCACGGGAACGGCACGGCCCGGGGAAGCCCTGTAAAGAAACATTAAAAAAAAGAGTTAGATAAGAAACAGACCAGATGCCTTACCTAAGACCCGCAAACAGCATCATACATACCGGGGAAAGCAGTCCATGCACGACGCTGCACGGGAACGGCACAGCCCGGGGATTCCCTGTAAAGAAACATAAAAAAAGAGTTAGATAAGAAACAGACCAGATGCCTTACCTAAGACCCGCAAACAGCATCATACATACCGGGGAAAGCGCTCCATGCACGACGCTGCACGGGAACGGCACGGCCCAGGGAAGCCCTGTAAAGAAACATAAAAATAAAGAGTTAGATAAGAAACAGACCAGATGCCTTACCTAAGACCCGCAAACAGCATCATACATACCGGGGAAAGCGCTCCATGCACGACGCTGCACAGGAACGGCACGGCCAGGGGAAGCCCTGTAAAGAAACATAAAAAAAAAGAGTTAGATAAGAAACAGACCAGATGCCTTACCTAAGACCCGCAAACAGCATCATACATACCAGGGAAGCGCTCCATGCACGACGCTGCACGGGAACGGCACAGCCAGGGGAAGCCCTGCAAAGAAACAAAAAAAAAAGAGTTAGAAAGAAACAGACCAGATGCCTTACCTAAGACCCGCAAACAGCATCATACATACCGGGGAAAGCGCTCCATGCACGACGCTGCACGGGAACGGCACGGCCCGGGGAAGCCCTGTAAAGAAACATTAAAAAAAAGAGTTAGATAAGAAACAGACCAGATGCCTTACCTAAGACCCGCAAACAGCATCATACATACTGGGGAAAGCAGTCCATGCACGACGCTGCACGGGAACGGCACGGCCCGGGGAAGCCCTTTCAAGAAACATTAAAAAAAAGAGTTAGATAAGAAACAGACCAGATGCCTTACATAAGACCCGCAAACAGCATCATACATACCGGGGAAAGCACTCCATGCCCGACGCTGCACGGGAATGGCACGGCCAGGGGAAGCCCTGTAAAGAAACATTAAAAAAAAGAGTTAGATAAGAAACAGACCAGATGCCTTATCTAAGACCCGCAACAGCATCATACATACCGGGGGAAGCAGTCCATGCACGACGCTGCACGGGAACGGCACAGCCCGTGGAAGCCCTGTAAAGAAACATTAAAAAAAAGAGTTAGATAAGAAACAGACCAGATTCCTTACCTAGGACCCGCAAACAGCATCATACATACCGGGGAAAGCAGTCCATGCACGACGCTGCACGGGAACGGCACGGCCCGGGGAAGCCCTGTAAAGAAACATTAAAAAAAAGAGTTAGATAAGAAACAGACCAGATGCCTTACCTAAGACCCGCAAACAGCATCATACATACCGGGGAAAGCGCTCCATGCACGACGCTGCACGGGAACGGCACGGCCCGGGGAAGCCCTGTAAACAAACATGAAAATAAAGAGTTAGATAAGAAACAGACCAGATGCCTTACCTAAGACCCGCAAACAGCATCATACATACCGGGGAAAGCGCTCCATGCACGACGCTGCACGGGAACGGCACGGCCCGGGGAAGCCCTGTAAAGAAACACAAAAAAAAGAGTTAGATAAGAAACAGACCAGATGCCTTACCTAAGACCCGCAAACAGCATCATACATACCAGGGAAGCGCTCCATGCACGACGCTACACGGGAACGGCACAGCCAGGGGAAGCCCTGTAAAGAAACAAAAAAAAAAAGAGTTAGATAAGAAACAGACCAGATGCCTTACCTAAGACCCGCAAACAGCATCATACATACCGGGGAAAGCACTCCATGCACGACGCTGCACGGGAATGGCACGGCCAGGGGAAGCCCTGTAAAGAAACATTAAAAAAAGAGTTAGATAAGAAACAGACCAGATGCCTTACCTAAGACCCGCAACAGCATCATACATACCGGGGGAAGCAGTCCATGCACGACGCTGCACGGGAACAGCACGGCCTTGGGAAACCCTGTAAAGAAACATTTAAAAAAAGAGTTAGATAAGAAACAGACCTGATGCCTTACCGAAGACCCGCAAACAGCATCATACATACCGGGAAAAGCGCTCCATGCACGACGCTGCACGGGAACGGCACGACCCGGGGAAGCCCTGTAAAGAAACATAAAAATAAAGAGTTAGATAAGAAACAGATCAGATGCCTTACCTAAGACCCGCAAACAGCATCATACATACCGGGGAAAGCGCTCCATGCACAACGCTGCACGGGAACGGCATGGCCCGGGGAAGCCCTCTGAAGAAACACAAAAAAAAGAGTTAGATAAGAAACAGATCAGATGCCTTACCGAAGACCCGCAAACAGCATCATACATACCGGGGAAAGCACTCCATGAACGACGCTGCACAGGAACGGGACGGCCAGGGGAAGCCCTGTAAAGAAACATTAAAAAAAAGAGTTAGTTAAGAAACAGACCAGATGCCTTACCTAAGACCCGCAAACAGCATCATACATACCAGGGAAGCGCTCCATGCACGACGCTGCACGGGAACGGCACGGCCCGGGGAAGCCCTGTAAAGAAACATTTAAAAAAAGAGTTAGATAAGAAACAGACCAGCTGCCTTACCTAAGACCCGCAAACAGCATCATACATACCGGGAAAAGCACACCATGCACGACGCTGCACGGGAATGGCACGGCCAGGGGAAGCCCTGTAAAGAAACATTAAAAAAAAGAGTTAGATAAGAAACAGACCAGATGCCTTACCTAAGACCCGCAACAGCATCATACATACCGGGGGAAGCAGTCCATGCACGACGCTGCACGGGAACAGCACGGCCCGGGGAAACCCTGTAAAGAAACATTTAATAAAAGAGTTAGATAAGAAACAGACCAGATGCCTTACCTAAGACCCGCAAACAGCATCATACATACCGGGGAAAGCAGTCCATGCACGACTCTGCACGGGAACGGCACGGCCCGGGGAAGCCCTGTAAAGAAACATAAAAATAAAGAGTTAGATAAGAAACAGACCAGATGCCTTACCTAAGACCCGCAAACAGCATCATACATACCAGGGAAGCGCTCCATGCACGACGCTGCACGGGAACGGCACGGCCCGGGGAAGCCCTGTAAAGAAACATTAAAAAAAAGAGTTAAATAAGAAACAGACCAGATGCCTTACCTAAGACCCGCAAACAGCATCATACATACCGGGGAAAGCGCTCCATGCACGACGCTGCACGGGAACGGCACGGCCCGGGGAAGCCCTGTAAAGAAACATAAAAAAAAAGAGTTAGATAAGAAACAGACCATATGCCTTACCTAAGACCCGCAAACAGCATCATACATACCGAGGAAAGCAGTCCATGCACGACTATGCACGGAAACGGCACGGCCCGGGGAAGCCCTGTAAAGAAACATTAAAAAAAATAGTTAAAAAAGATACAGACCAGATGCCTTACCTAAGACCCGCAAACAGCATCATACATACCGGGGAAAGCGCTCCATGCACGACGCTGCACGGGAAAGGCACGGCCCGGGGAAGCCCTGTAAAGAAACAGAAACAAAAAGAGTTAGATAAGAAACAGACCAGATGCCTTACCTAAAACCCGCAAACAGCATCATACATACCGGGGAAAGCGCTCCATGCATGACGCTGCACGGGAACGGCACGGCCTGGGGAAGCCCTGTAAAGAAACATAAAAATAAAGAGTTAGATAAGAAACAGATCAGATGCCTTACCTAAGACCCGCAAACAGCATCATACATACCGGGGAAAGCGCTCCATGCACGACGCTGCACGGGAACGGCACGGCCCGGGGAAGCCCTGTAAAAAAACACACAAAAAAAGAGTTAGATAAGAAACAGACCAGATGCCTTACCTAAGACCCGCAAACAGCATCATACATACCAGGGAAGCGCTCCATGCACGACGCTGCACGGGAACGGCACAGCCAGGGGAAGTCCTGTAAAGAAACAAAAAAAAAAAGAGTTAGATAAGAAACAGACCAAATGCCTTACCTAAGACCCGCAAACAGCATCATACATACCGGGGAAAGCGCTCAATGCACGAAGCTGCACGGGAACGGCACGGCCCGGGGAAGCCTGTAAAGAAGCAGAAAAAAAAAGAGTTAGATAAGAAACAGACCAGATGCCTTACCTAAGACCCGCAAACAGCATCATACATACCGGGGAAAGCACTCCATGCACGACGCTGCACGGGAACGGCACGGCCCGTGGAAGCCCTGTAAAGAAACATCAAAAAAAAGAGTTAGATAAGAAACAGACCAGATGCCTTACCAAAGACCCGCAAAAAAGCATCATACATACCGGGGAAAGCAGTCCATGCACGACGCTGCACGGGAACGGCACGGCCCGGGGAAGCCCTGTAAAGAAACATTAAAAAAAAGTGTTAGATAAGAAACAGACCAGATGCCTTACCTAAGACCCGCAAACAGCATCATACATACCGGGGAAAGCACTCCATGCACGACGCTGCACGGGAATGCCACGGCCAGGGGAAGCCCTGTAAAGAAACATTAAAAAAAAGAGTTAGATAAGAAACAGACCAGATGCCTTACCTAAGACCCGCAACAGCATCATACATACCTGGGGAAGCAGTCCATGCACGACGCTGCACGGGAACGGCACGGCCAGTGGAAGCCCTGTAAAGAAACATTAAAAAAAAGAGTTAGATAAGAAACAGACCAGATGCCTTACCTAAGACCCGCAAACAGCATCATACATACCGGGGAAAGCAGTCCATACACGACGCTGCACGGGAACGGCACAGCCCGGGGATTCCCTGAAAAAAACATTAAAAAAAAGAGTTAGATAAGAAACGGACCAGATGCCTTACCTAAGACCCGCAAACAGCATCATACATACCGGGGAAAGCGCTCCATGCACGACGCTGCACGGGAACGGCACGGCCCGGGGAAGCCCTGTAAAGAAACAGAAAAATAAAGAGTTAGATAAGAAACAGACCAGATGCCTTACCTAAGACCCGCAAACAGCATCATACATACCGGGGAAAGCGCTCCATGCACGACGCTGCACGGGAACGGCACGGCCCGGGGAAGCCCTGTAAAGAAACAGAAAAATAAAGAGTTAGATAAGAAACAGACCAGATGCCTTACCTAAGACCCGCAAACAGCATCATACATACCGGGGGAAGCAGTCCATGCACGACGCTGCACAGGAACGGCACGGCCAGGGGAAGCCCTGTAAAGAAACATCAAAAAATAGAGTTAGATAAGAAACAGACCAGATGCCTTACCTAAGACCCGCAAACAGCATCATACATACCAGGGAAGCGCTCCATGCACGACGCTACACGGGAACGGCACAGCCAGGGGAAGCCCTGTAAAGAAACAAA
This sequence comes from Triturus cristatus, assembly GCF_964204655.1. Taxonomy (NCBI): domain Eukaryota; kingdom Metazoa; phylum Chordata; class Amphibia; order Caudata; family Salamandridae; genus Triturus; species Triturus cristatus. The sequence continues at coordinate 1,096,067,983 of NC_140579.1, forward strand.
AAAAAAAGAGTTAGATAAGAAACAGACCAGATGCCTTACCTAACACCCGCAAACAGCATCATACATACCGGAGAAAGCACTCCATGCACGACGCTGCGCGGGAACAGCACGGCCCGGGGAAACCCTGTAAAGAAACATTTAAAAAAAGAGTTAGATAAGAAACAGACCAGATGCCTTACCTAAGACCCACAAACAGCATCATACATACCGGGGAAAGCGCTCCATGCACGACGCTGCACGGGAACGGCATGGCCCGGGGAAGCCCTGTAAAGAAACATTAAAAAAAAGAGTTAGATAGGAAACAGACCAGATGCCTTACCTAAGACCCGCAAACAGCATCATACATACCGGGGAAAGCGCTCCATGCACAACGCTGCACGGGAACGGCACGGCCCGGGGAAGCCCTGTAAAGAAACACAAAAAAAAAAGAGTTAGATAAGAAACAGACCAGATGCCTTACCTAAGACCCGCAAACAGCATCATACATACCGGGGAAAGCACTCCATGCACGACGCTGCACAGGAACGGCACGGCCAGGGGAAGCCCTTTAAAGAAACATTAAAAAAAAGAGTTAGATAAGAAACAGACCAGATGCCTTACCTAAGACCCGCAAACAGCATCATACATACCAGGGAAGCGCTCCATGCACGACGCTGCACGGGAACGGCACAGCCAGGGGAAGCCCTGTAAAGAAACATAAAAAAAAAGAGTTAGATAAGAAACAGACTAAATGCCTTACCTAAGACCCGCAAACAGCATCATACATACCGGGGAAATCGCTCCATGCACGAAGCTGCACGGGAACGGCACGGCCCGGGAAAGCCTGTAAAGAAGCAGAAAAAAAAGAGTTAGATAAGAAACAGACCAGATGCCTTACCTAAGACCCCCAAACAGCATCATACATACCGGGGAAAGCACTCCATGCACGACGCTGCACGGGAACGGCACGGCCCGTGGAAGCCCTGTAAAGAAACATTAAAAAAAAGAGTTAGATAAGAAACAGACCAGATGCCTTACCTAAGACCCGCAAACAGCATCATACATACCGGGAACAGCAGTCCATGCACGACGCTGCACGGGAACGGCACGGCCCGGGGAAGCCCTGTAAAGTAACATTAAAGAGTTAGATAAGAAACAGACCAGATGCCTTACCTTAGACCCGCAAACAGCATCATACATACCGGGGAAAGCAGTCCATGCACGACGCTGCACGGGAGCGGCACAGCCCGGGGATTCCCTGTAAAGAAACATTAAAAAAAAGAGTTAGATAAGAAACAGACCAGATGCCTTACCTAAGACCCGCAAACAGCATCATACATACCAGGGAAGCGCTCCATGCACGACGCTACACGGGAACGGCACAGCCAGGGGAAGCCCTGTAAAGAAACAAAAAAAAAAGAGTTAGATAAGAAACAGACCAGATGCCTTACCTAAGACCCGCAAACAGCATCATACATACCGGGGAAAGCACTCCATGCACGACGCTGCACGGGAATGGCACGGCCAGGGGAAGCCCTGTAAAGAAACATCAAAAAAAAGAGTTAGATAAGAAACAGACCAGATGCCTTACCTAAGACCCGCAACAGCATCATACATACCGGGGGAAGCAGTCCATGCACGACGCTGCACGGGAACAGCACGGCCCGGGGAAACCCTGTAAAGAAACATTTAAAAAAAGAGTTAGATAAGAAACAGACCATATGCCTTACCTAAGACCCACAAACAGCATCATACATACCGGGGAAAGCGCTCCATGCACGACGCTGCACGGGAACGGCATGGCCTGGGGAAGCCCTGTAAAGAAACATTAAAAAAAAGAGTTAGATAAGAAACAGACCAGATGCCTTACCTAAGACCCGCAAACAACATCATACATACCTGGGGAAAGCGCTCCATGCACAACGCTGCACGGGAACGTCACGGCCCGGGGAAGCCCTGTAAAGAAACACAAAAAAAAGAGTTAGATAAGAAACAGACCAGATGCCTTACCTAAGACCCGCAAACAGCATCATACATACCGGGGAAAGCAGTCCATGCACGATGCTGCACGGGAACAGCACGGCCCGGGGAAACCCTGTAAAGAAACATTTAAAAAAAGAGTTAGATAAGAAACAGACCAGATGCCTTACCTAAGACCCACAAACAGCATCATACATACCGGGGAAAGCGCTCCATGCACGACGCTGCACGGGAACGGCATGGCCCGGGGAAGCCCTGTAAAGAAACATTAAAAAAAAGAGTTAGATAAGAAACAGACCAGATGCCTTACCTAAGACCCGCAAACAGCATCATACATACCGGGGAAAGCACTCCATGCACGACGCTGCACGGGAACGGCACGGCCAGGGGAAGCCCTGTAAAGAAACATAAAAAAAAAGAGTTAGATAAGAAACAGACCAGATGCCTTACCTAAGACCCGCAAACAGCATCATACATACCAGGGAAGCGTTTCATGCACGACGCTGCACGGGAACGGCACAGCCAGGGGAAGCCCTGTAAAGAAACAAAAAAAAAAAGAGTTAGATAAGAAACAGACCAGATGCCTTACCTAAGACCCGCAAACAGCATCATACATACCAGGGAAGCGTTTCATGCACGACGCTGCACGGGAACGGCACAGCCAGGGGAAGCCCTGTAAAGAAACAAAAAAAAAAAGAGTTAGATAAGAAACAGACCAGATGCCTTACCTAAGACCCGCAAACAGCATCATACATACCGGGGAAAGCGCTCCATGCACGAAGCTGCACGGGAACGGCACGGCCCAGGGAAGCCCTGTAAAGAAACACAAAAAAAAAAGAGTTAGATAAGAAACAGACCAGATGCCTTACCTAAGGCCCGCAAACAGCATCATACATACCGGGGAAAGCAGTCCATGCACGACGCTGCACGGGAACAGCACAGCCCGGGGAAACCCTGTAAAGAAACATTTAAAAAAAATAGTTAGATAAGAAACAGACCAGATGCCTTACCTAAGACCCACAAACAGCATCATACATACCGGGGAAAGCGCTCCATGCACGACGCTGCACGGGAACGGTATGGCCCGGGGAAGCCCTGTAAAGAAACATTAAAAAAAAGAGTTAGATAAGAAACAGACCAGATGCCTTACCTAAGACCCGCAAACAGCATCATACATACCGGGGAAAGCACTCCATGCACGACGCTGCACAGGAACGGCACGGCCAGGGGAAGCCCTGTAAAGAAACATAAAAAAAAAGATCACAGCAGACCAGCTCGCCACCTCCTTGAGCCAGCACCCTCCTGCCAGCTCAGAGAACCCCAACCAGGCCGCCGACAACCTCACGAAGTGGATCAGCAACTGCGTGGACGAGCTCGCCCCGCTGAGGACCCCGCCCAGCAGACCCGGCAGCAAGAAAGCCCCATGGTTCACCGACGAACTCAGGAGCTCCAAGAAGAACTGCCGAGCCCTCGAGAAAGTCTGGAGAAGGGAACCTACACCGGACAACAGGACCACCTTCAAGCTGGCCACCCGGAAGCACCACCAGCTGATCCGCGCCGCCAAGAAAACTGCATTCAAGGACCGGCTGGACAACAACGCACACAACTGCAAGGAACTCTTCAACATCGTGAAAGAGCTATCCAACCCCAGCGCAGGAAACAACGACATCACCCCATCGCAAGACCTCTGCAACTCCCTCGCCTCATACTTCCACAACAAGATCGCGGACATACACAACAGCTTCAACAACCAACCAACGCACACCACGACCGAACAACCACCCCCCACCACCACCCTCCACGCCTGGCCCCCGATCAGCACCGAAGACACCATCCGCACGATGAACTCCATCCACTCCGGATCGCCGACCGACCCCTGCCCTCACCACGTCTTCAACAAGGCCGACGCTGTCATCGCACCCCACCTACGAGACATCATCAACACATCCTTCAACACCGCCACCTTCCCTGAGAGCTGGAAGCACGCCGAACTCAGCGCTCTACTCAAGAAACCCATAGCGGACCCCACCGAACTCAAGAATTACCGCCCCATCTCGCTCCTCCCGTTTCCAGCCAAAGTCATCGAAAAGACCGTCAACAAGCAGATGGCCGCCTTCCTCGAGACGAATGGATCCCTCGACCCCTCACAGTCTGGCTTCCGAGCCAACCACAGCACCGAGACCGCCCTCATCGCCACCACCGATGACATCCGAGCCCTGATGGACAATGGAGAAACAGCGGCCCTCATCCTCCTAGACCTCTCCGCGGCATTCGACACTGTCTGCCACCGCACCCTAGTACAGCGCCTCAGCAACATCGGAATCCAGGACAAGGCGCTGGAATGGATCATCTCCTTCCTCGACGGAAGAACACAGAGAGTCCGCCTACCTCCGTACAAGTCAGAGGCCACCGAAGTCATCTGCGGCGTCCCTCAAGGATCCTCGCTGAGCCCTACTCTCTTCAACGTCTACATGAGCCCCCTTGCGGCCATCGCACGCCAACACAACCTCAGCATAATCTCCTACGCCGACGACACCCAGCTGATCCTCTCCCTGACCAACGACCCCGCCGCCGCCAGAGCCAACCTGCACGAAGGGATGAAAGAGGTAGCCGAGTGGATGATGACCAGCCGCCTGAAACTGAACTCAGACAAGACGGAGGTCCTCATCCTGGGCTCTTCACCCTCCGCCTGGGACGACTCCTGGTGGCCTCCCGCCCTGGGCACCGCACCCAAACCGACAGACCAAGCACGCAACCTGGGCTTCATCCTGTACTCCTCCCTCTCCATGACCAGGCAAGTCAACAACGTCTCCTCGGTGTGCTTCAACATCCTACGCATGCTACGGAAGATCTTCTGGTGGATCCCCACCGAGACCAGGAAGACCGACACCCAGGCCCTCGTCACCAGTCGACTGGACTACGGCAACGCCCTCTACGCCGGTACCACCGCCAAGCTCCAGAAGAGACTCCAGCCGATCCAGAACGCATCAGCCAGACTCATCCTCGACATCCCACGAACCAGCCACATCTCCGGACATCTGAGAGACCTACACTGGCTCCCCGTCAACAAAAGAATCACCTTCCGCCTCCTCACCCACGCACACAAAGCACTACACGACCAAGGCCCGAGCTACCTCAACAGCCGAATCAACTTCTACGCTCCCAAACGCCACCTCCGATCAGCCAACCACGCCCTCGCCGCCGTCCCCCGCATCCGAAGAGCGACTACAGGAGGAAGGTCCTTCTCCTACCTGGCCGCCAAGACCTGGAACTCCCTCCCGACCGACCTGCGCCTGACCCAAGACCACCTCTCCTTCAGGAAGAAGCTGAAGACCTGGCTGTTCGAGCAGTAGCGCCACCCCCCCACCCCCAGCGCCTTGAGACCCTACGGGTATGTAGTGCACTCTATAAATGTCTTTGATTGATTGATTGATTGATTGATTGATTGATTGACCAGATGCCTTACCTAAGACCCGCAAACAGCATCATACATACCAGGGAAGCGTTTCATGCACGACGCTGCACGGGAACGGCACAGCCAGGGGAAGCCCTGTAAAGAAACAAAAAAAAAAAGAGTTAGATAAGAAACAGACCAGATGCCTTACCTAAGACCCTCAAACAGCATCATACATACCGGGGAAAGCACTCCATGCACGACGCTGCACGGGAACGGACCGGCCCGTGGGAGCCCTGTAAAGAAACATTAAAAAAAAGAGTTAGATAAGAAACAGACCAGATGCCTTACCTAAGACCCGCAAACAGCATCATACATACCGGGGAAAGCAGTCCATGCACGACGCTGCACGGGAACGGCACAGCCCGGGGATTCCCTGTAAAGAAACACAAAAAAAAGAGTTAGATAAGAAACAGACCAGATGCCTTACCTAAGACCCGCAAACAGCATCATACATACCGGGGAAAGCACTCCATGCACGACGCTGCACAGGAACGGCACGGCCAGGGGAAGCCCTGTAAAGAAACATAAAAAAAAAGATCACAGCAGACCAGCTCGCCACCTCCTTGAGCCAGCACCCTCCTGCCAGCTCAGCGAACCCCAACCAGGCCGCCGACAACCTCACGAAGTGGATCAGCAACTGCGTGGACGAGCTCGCCCCGCTGAGGACCCCGCCCAGCAGACCCGGCAGCAAGAAAGCCCCATGGTTCACCGACGAACTCAGGAGCTCCAAGAAGAACTGCCGAGCCCTCGAGAAAGTCTGGAGAAGGGAACCTACACCGGACAACAGGACCACCTTCAAGCTGGCCACCCGGAAGCACCACCAGCTGATCCGCGCCGCCAAGAAAACTGCATTCAAGGACCAGCTGGACAACAACGCACACAACTGCAAGGAACTCTTCAACATCGTGAAAGAGCTATCCAACCCCAGCGCAGGAAACAACGACATCACCCCATCGCAAGACCTCTGCAACTCCCTCGCCTCATACTTCCACAACAAGATCGCGGACATACACAACAGCTTCAACAACCAACCAACGCACACCACGACCGAACAACCACCCCCCACCACCACCCTCCACGCCTGGACCCCGATCAGCACCGAAGACACCATCCGCACGATGAACTCCATCCACTCCGGATCGCCGACCGACCCCTGCCCTCACCACGTCTTCAACAAGGCCGACGCTGTCATCGCACCCCACCTACGAGACATCATCAACACATCCTTCGACACCGCCACCTTCCCTGAGAGCTGGAAGCACGCCGAACTCAGCGCTCTACTCAAGAAACCCATAGCGGACCCCACCGAACTCAAGAATTACCGCCCCATCTCGCTCCTCCCGTTTCCAGCCAAAGTCATCGAAAAGACCGTCAACAAGCAGATGGCCGCCTTCCTCGAGACGAATGGATCCCTCGACCCCTCACAGTCTGGCTTCCGAGCCAACCACAGCACCGAGACCGCCCTCATCGCCGCCACCGATGACATCCGAGCCCTGATGGACAATGGAGAAACAGCGGCCCTCATCCTCCTAGACCTCTCCGCGGCATTCGACACTGTCTGCCACCGCACCCTAGTACAGCGCCTCAGCAACATCGGAATCCAGGACAAGGCGCTGGAATGGATCATCTCCTTCCTCGACGGAAGAACACAGAGAGTCCGCCTACCTCCGTACAAGTCAGAGGCCACCGAAGTCATCTGCGGCGTCCCTCAAGGATCCTCGCTGAGCCCTACTCTCTTCAACGTCTACATGAGCCCCCTCGCGGCCATCGCACGCCAACACAACCTCAGCATAATCTCCTACGCCGACGACACCCAGCTGATCCTCTCCCTGACCAACGACCCCGCCGCCGCCAGAGCCAACCTGCACGAAGGGATGAAAGAGGTAGCCGAGTGGATGATGACCAGCCGCCTGAAACTGAACTCAGACAAGACGGAGGTCCTCATCCTGGGCTCTTCACCCTCCGCCTGGGACGACTCCTGGTGGCCTCCCGCCCTGGGCACCGCACCCAAACCGACAGACCATGCACGCAACCTGGGCTTCATCCTGGACTCCTCCCTCTCCATGACCAGGCAAGTCAACAACGTCTCCTCGGCGTGCTTCAACATCCTACGCATGCTACGGAAGATCTTCTGGTGGATCCCCACCGAGACCAGGAAGACCGTCACCCAGGCCCTCGTCACCAGTCGACTGGACTACGGCAACGCCCTCTACGCCGGTACCACCGCCAAGCTCCAGAAGAGACACCAGCGGATCCAGAACGCCTCAGCCAGACTCATCCTCGACATCCCACGAACCAGCCACATCTCCGGACATCTGAGAGACCTACACTGGCTCCCCGTCAACAAAAGAATCACCTTCCGCCTCCTCACCCACGCACACAAAGCACTACACGACCAAGGCCCGAGCTACCTCAACAGCCGAATCAACTTCTACGCTCCCAAACGCCACCTCCGATCAGCCAACCACGCCCTCGACGCCGTCCCCCGCATCCGAAGAACGACTACAGGAGGAAGGTCCTTCTCCTACCTGGCCGCCAAGACCTGGAACTCCCTCCCGACCGACCTGCGCCTGACCCAAGACCACCTCTCCTTCAGGAAGAAGCTGAAGACCTGGCTGTTCGAGCAGTAGCGGCACCCCCCCCACCTCCAGCGCCTTGAGACCCTACGGGTATGTAGTGCGCTCTATAAATGTCTTTGATTGATTGATTGATTGATTGATTGATTGATTGACCAGATGCCTTACCTAAGACCCGCAAACAGCATCATACATACCAGGGAAGCGTTTCATGCACGACGCTGCACGGGAACGGCACAGCCAGGGGAAGCCCTGTAAAGAAACAAAAAAAAAAAGAGTTAGATAAGAAACAGACCAGATGCCTTACCTAAGACCCGCAAACAGCATCATACATACCGGGGAAAGCGCTCCATGCACGAAGCTGCACGGGAACGGCACGGCCCGGGGAAGCCCTGTAAAGAAACACAAAAAAAAAGAGTTAGATAAGAAACAGACCAGATGCCTTACCTAAGACCCGCAAACAGCATCATACATACCGGGGAAAGCAGTCCATGCACGACGCTGCACGAGAACAGCACGGCCCGGGGAAACCCTGTAAAGAAACATTTAAAAAAAAGAGTTAGATAAGAAACAGACCAGATGCCTTACCTAAGACCCACAAACAGCATCATACATACCGGGGAAAGCGCTCCATGCACGACGCTGCACGGGAACGGCATGGCCCGGGGAAGCCCTGTAAAGAAACATTAAAAAAAAGAGTTAGATAAGAAACAGACCAGATGCCTTACCTAAGACCCGCAAACAGCATCATACATACCGGGGAAAGCGCTCCATGCACGAAGCTGCACGGGAACGGCACGGCCCGTGGAAGCCCTGTAAAGAAACATTAAAAAAAAGAGTTAGATAAGAAACAGTCCAGATGCCTTACCTAAGACCCGCAAACAGCATCATACATACCGGGGAAAGCAGTCCATGCACAACGCTGCACGGGAACGGCACGGCCCGGGGAAGCCCTGTAAAGAAACACAAAAAAAAGAGTTAGATAAGAAACAGACCAGATGCCTTACCTAAGACCCGCAAACAGCATCATACATACCGGGGAAAGCACTCCATGCACGACGCTGCACAGGAACGGCACGGCCAGGGGAAGCCCTGGAAAGAAACACAAAAAAAAAGAGTTAGATAAGAAACAGACCAGATGCCTTACCTAAGACCCGCAAACAGCATCATACATACCAGGGAAGCGCTCCATGCACGACGCTGCACGGGAACGGCACAGCCAGGGTAAGCCCTGGAAAGAAACAAAAAAAAAAGAGTTAGATAAGAAACAGACCAAATGCCTTACCTAAGACCCGCAAACAGCATCATACATACCGGGGAAAGCGCTCCATGCACGAAGCTGCACGGGAACGGCACGGCCCGGGGAAGCCTGTAAAGAAGCAGAAAAAAAAGAGTTAGATAAGAAACAGACCAGATGCCTTACCTAAGACCCGCAAACAGCATCATACATACCGGGGAAAGCACTCCATGCACGACGCTGCACGGGAACGGACCGGCCCGTGGGAGCCCTGTAAAGAAACATTAAAAAAAAGAGTTAGATAAGAAACAGACCAGATGCCTTACCTAAGACCCGCAAACAGCATCATACATACCGGGGAAAGCAGTCCATGCACGACGCTGCACGGGAACGGCACGGCCCGGGGAAGCCCTGTAAAGAAACATTAAAAAAAAGAGTTAGATAAGAAACAGAGCAGATGCCTTACCTAAGACCCGCAAACAGCATCATACATACCGGGGAAAGCAGTCCATGCACGACGCTGCACGGGAACGGCACAGCCCGGGGATTCCCTGTAAAGAAACATTAAAAAAAAGAGTTAGATAAGAAACTGACCAGATGCCTTACCTAAGATCCGCAAACAGCATCATACATACCAGGGAAGCGATCCATGCACGACGCTACACGGGAACGGCACAGCCAGGGGAAGCCCTGTAAAGAAACAAAAAAAAAAAGAGTTAGATAAGAAACAGACCAGATGCCTTACCTAAGACCCGCAAACAGCATCATACATACCGGGGAAAGCACTCCATGCACGACGCTGCACGGGAATGGCACGGCCAGGGGAAGCCCTGTAAAGAAACATCAAAAAAAAGAGTTAGATAAGAAACAGACCAGATGCCTTACCTAAGACCCGCAACAGCATCATACATACCGGGGGAAGCAGTCCATGCACGACGCAGCACGGGAATAGCACGGCCCGGGGAAACCCTGTAAAGAAACATTTAAAAAAAGAGTTAGATAAGAAACAGACCAGATGCCTTACCTAAGACCCACAAACAGCATCATACATACCGGGGAAAGCAGTCCATGCACGACGCTGCACAGGAACGGCACGGCCAGGGGAAGCCCCGTAAAGAAACATAAAAAAAAGAGTTAGATAAGAAACAGACCAGATGCCTTACCTAAGACCCTCAAACAGCATCATACATACCAGGGAAGCGTTCCATGCACGACGCTGCACGGGAACGGCACAGCCAGGGGAAGCCCTGTAAAGAAACAAAAAAAAAAAGAGTTAGATAAAAAACAGACCAGATGCCTTACCTAAGACCCGCAAACAGCATCATACATACCGGGGAAAGCGCTCCATGCACGGAGCTGCACGGGAACGGCACGGCCCGGGGAAGCCTGTAAAGAAGCAGAAAAAAAAGAGTTAGATAAGAAACAGACCAGATGCCTTACCTAAGACCCGCAAACAGCATCATACATACTGGGGAAAGCACTCCATGCACGACGCTGCACGGGAACGGCACGGCCCGTGGAAGCCCTGTAAAGAAACATTAAAAAAAAGAGTTAGATAAGAAACAGACCAGATGCCTTACCTAAGACCCGCAAACAGCATCATACATACCGGGGAAAGCAGTCCATGCACGACGCTGCACGGGAACGGCACGGCCTGGGGAAGCCCTGTAAAGAAACATTTAAAAAAAGAGTTAGATAAGAAACAGACCAGATGCCTTACCTAAGACCCGCAAACAGCATCATACATACCGGGGAAAGCACTCCATGCACGACGCTGCACAGGAACGGCACGGCCAGAGGAAGCCCTGTAAAGAAACATTAAAAAAAATAGTTAGATAAGAAACAGACCAGATGCCTTACCTAAGACCCGCAAACAGCATCATACATACCGGGGAAAGCGCTCCATGCACGAAGCTGCACGGGAACGGCACGGCCCGGGGAAGCCCTGTAAAGAAACACACAAAAAAAGAGTTAGATAAGAAACAGACCAGATGCCTTACCTAAGACCCGCAAACAGCATCATACATACCGGGGAAAGCAGTCCATGCACGACGCTGCACGGGAACAGCACGGCCCGGGGAAACCCTGTAAAGAAACATTTAAAAAAAAGAGTTAGATAAGAAACAGACCAGATGCCTTACCTAAGACCCACAAACAGCATCATACATACCGGGGAAAGCGCTCCATGCACGACGCTGCACGGGAGCGGCATGGCCCGGGGAAGCCCTGTAAAGAAACATTAAAAAAAAGAGTTAGATAAGAAACAGACCAGATGCCTTACCTAAGACCCGCAAACAGCATCATACATACCGTGGAAAGCGCTCCATGCACAACGCTGTACGGGAACGGCACGGCCCGGGGAAGCCCTGTAAAGAAACACAAAAAAAAAGAGTTAGATAAGAAACAGACCAGATGCCTTACCTAAGACCCGCAAACAGCATCATACATACCGGGGAAAGCACTCCATGCACGACGCTGCACAGGAACGGCACGGCCAGGGGAAGCCCCGTAAAGAAACATAAAAAAAAGAGTTAGATAAGAAACAGACCAGATGCCTTACCTAAGACCCTCAAACAGCATCATACATACCAGGGAAGCGTTCCATGCACGACGCTGCACGGGAACGGCACAGCCAGGGGAAGCCCTGTAAAGAAACAAAAAAAAAAAGAGTTAGATAAAAAACAGACCAGATGCCTTACCTAAGACCCGCAAACAGCATCATACATACCGGGGAAAGCGCTCCATGCACGGAGCTGCACGGGAACGGCACGGCCCGGGGAAGCATGTAAAGAAGCAGAAAAAAAAGAGTTAGATAAGAAACAGACCAGATGCCTTACCTAAGACCCGCAAACAGCATCATACATACTGGGGAAAGCACTCCATGCACGACGCTGCACGGGAACGGCACGGCCCGTGGAAGCCCTGTAAAGAAACATTAAAAAAAAGAGTTAGATAAGAAACAGACCAGATGCCTTACCTAAGACCCGCAAACAGCATCATACATACCGGGGAAAGCAGTCCATGCACGACGCTGCACGGGAACGGCACGGCCCGGGGAAGCCCTGTAAAGAAACATTTAAAAAAAGAGTTAGATAAGAAACAGACCAGATGCCTTACCTAAGACCCGCAAACAGCATCATACATACCGGGGAAAGCACTCCATGCACGACGCTGCACAGGAACGGCACGGCCAGAGGAAGCCCTGTAAAGAAACATTAAAAAAAATAGTTAGATAAGAAACAGACCAGATGCCTTACCTAAGACCCGCAAACAGCATCATACATACCGGGGAAAGCGCTCCATGCACGAAGCTGCACGGGAACGGCACGGCCCGGGGAAGCCCTGTAAAGAAACACACAAAAAAAGAGTTAGATAAGAAACAGACCAGATGCCTTACCTAAGACCCGCAAACAGCATCATACATACCGGGGAAAGCAGTCCATGCACGACGCTGCACGGGAACAGCACGGCCCGGGGAAACCCTGTAAAGAAAAATTAAAAAAAAAGAGTTAGATAAGAAACAGACCAGATGCCTTACCTAAGACCCACAAACAGCATCATACATACCGGGGAAAGCGCTCCATGCACGACGCTGCACGGGAGCGGCATGGCCCGGGGAAGCCCTGTAAAGAAACATTAAAAAAAAGAGTTAGATAAGAAACAGACCAGATGCCTTACCTAAGACCCGCAAACAGCATCATACATACCGGGGAAAGCGCTCCATGCACAACGCTGTACGGGAACGGCACGGCCCGGGGAAGCCCTGTAAAGAAACACAAAAAAAAAGAGTTAGATAAGAAACAGACCAGATGCCTTACCTAAGACCCGCAAACAGCATCATACATACCGGGGAAAGCACTCCATGCACGACGCTGCACAGGAACGGCACGGCCAGGGGAAGCCCTGTAAAGAAACACAAAAAAAAAGAGTTAGATAAGAAACAGACCAGATGCCTTACCTAAGACCCGCAAACAGCATCATACATACCGGGGAAAGCACTCTATGCACGACGCTGCACAGGAACGGCACGGCCAGGGGAAGCCCTGTAAAGAAACATAAAAAAAAGAGTTAGATAAGAAACAGACCAGATGCCTTACCTAAGACCCGCAACAGCATCATACATACCTGGGGAAGCAGTCCTTGCACGACGCTGCACGGGAACGGCACGGCCAGTGGAAGCCCTGTAAAGAAACATTAAAAAAAAGAGTTAGATAAGAAACAGACCAGATGCCTTACCTAAGACCGGCAAACAGCATCATACATACCGGGGAAAGCAGTCCATGCACGACGCTGCACGGGAACGGCACAGCCCGGGGATTCCCTGAAAAAAACATTAAAAAAAAGAGTTAGATAAGAAACAGACCAGATGCCTTACCTAAGACCCGCAAACAGCATCATACATACCGGGGAAAGCGCTCCATGCACGACGCTGCACGGGAACGGCACGGCCCGGGGAAGCCCTGTAAAGAAACAGAAAAATAAAGAGTTAGATAAGAAACAGACCAGATGCCTTACCTAAGACCCGCAAACAGCATCATACATACCGGGGAAAGCAGTCCATGCACGACGCTGCACGGGAACAGCACGGCCCGGGGAAACCCTGTAAAGAAACATTTAAAAAAAAGAGTTAGATAAGAAACAGACCAGATGCCTTACCTAAGACCCACAAACAGCATCATACATACCGGGGAAAGCGCTCCATGCACGACGCTGCACGGGAACGGCATGGCCCGGGGAAGCCCTGTAAAGAAACATAAAAAAAAAGAGTTAGATAAGAAACAGACCAGATGCCTTACCTAAGACTCGCAAACAGCATCATACATACCGGGGAAAGCGCTCCATGCACGAAGCTGCACGGGAACGGCACGGCCCGTGGAAGCCCTGTAAAGAAACATTAAAAAAAAGAGTTAGATAAGAAACAGTCCAGATGCCTTACCTAAGACCCGCAAACAGCATCATACATACCGGGGAAAGCAGTCCATGCACAACGCTGCACGGGAACGGCACGGCCCGGTGAAGCCCTGTAAAGAAACACAAAAAAAAGAGTTAGATAAGAAACAGACCAGATGCCTTACCTAAGACCCGCAAACAGCATCATACATACCGGGGAAAGCACTCCATGCACGACGCTGCACAGGAACGGCACGGCCAGGGGAAGCCCTGGAAAGAAACACAAAAAAAAAGAGTTAGATAAGAAACAGACCAGATGCCTTACCTAAGACCCGCAAACAGCATCATACATACCAGGGAAGAGCTCCATGCACGACGCTGCACAGGAACGGCACGGCCAGGGGAAGCCCTGGAAAGAAACAAAAAAAAAAGAGTTAGATAAGAAACAGACCAAATGCCTTACCTAAGACCCGCAAACAGCATCATACATACCGGGGAAAGCGCTCCATGCACGAAGCTGCACGGGAACGGCACGGCCCGGGGAAGCCTGTAAAGAAGCAGAAAAAAAAGAGTTAGATAAGAAACAGACCAGATGCCTTACCTAAGACCCGCAAACAGCATCATACATACCGGGGAAAGCACTCCATGCACGACGCTGCACGGGAACGGACCGGCCCGTGGGAGCCCTGTAAAGAAACATTAAAAAAAAGAGTTAGATAAGAAACAGACCAGATGCCTTACCTAAGACCCGCAAACAGCATCATACATACCGGGGAAAGCAGTCCATGCACGACGCTGCACGGGAACGGCACGGCCCGGGGAAGCCCTGTAAAGAAACATTAAAAAAAAGAGTTAGATAAGAAACAGAGCAGATGCCTTACCTAAGACCCGCAAACAGCATCATACATACCGGGGAAAGCAGTCCATGCACGACGCTGCACGGGAACGGCACAGCCCGGGGATTCCCTGTAAAGAAACATTAAAAAAAAGGGTTAGATAAGAAACTGACCAGATGCCTTACCTAAGATCCGCAAACAGCATCATACATACCAGGGAAGCGATCCATGCACGACGCTACACGGGAACGGCACAGCCAGGGGAAGCCCTGTAAAGAAACAAAAAAAAAAAGAGTTAAATAAGAAACAGACCAGATGCCTTACCTAAGACCCGCAAACAGCATCATACATACCGGGGAAAGCACTCCATGCACGACGCTGCACGGGAATGGCACGGCCAGGGGAAGCCCTGTAAAGAAACATCAAAAAAAAGAGTTAGATAAGAAACAGACCAGATGCCTTACCTAAGACCCGCAACAGCATCATACATACCGGGGGAAGCAGTCCATGCACGACGCAGCACGGGAATAGCACGGCCCGGGGAAACCCTGTAAAGAAACATTTAAAAAAAGAGTTAACTAAGAAACAGACCAGATGCCTTACCTAAGACCCACAAACAGCATCATACATACCGGGGAAAGCAGTCCATGCACGACGCTGCACAGGAACGGCACGGCCAGGGGAAGCCCCGTAAAGAAACATAAAAAAAAGAGTTAGATAAGAAACAGACCAGATGCCTTACCTAAGACCAGCAAACAGCATCATACATACCGGGGAAAGCAGTCCATGCACAACGCTGCACGGGAACGGCACGGCCCGGGGAAGCCCTGTAAAGAAACATTTAAAAAAAGAGTTAGATAAGAAACAGACCAGATGCCTTACCTAAGACCCGCAAACAGCATCATACATACCGGGGAAAGCACTCCATGCACGACGCTGCACAGGAACGGCACGGCCAGAGGAAGCCCTGTAAAGAAACATTAAAAAAAATAGTTAGATAAGAAACAGACCAGATGCCTTACCTAAGACCCGCAAACAGCATCATACATACCGGGGAAAGCGCTCCATGCACGAAGCTGCACGGGAACGGCACGGCCCGGGGAAGCCCTGTAAAGAAACACACAAAAAAAGAGTTAGATAAGAAACAGACCAGATGCCTTACCTAAGACCCGCAAACAGCATCATACATACCGGGGAAAGCAGTCCATGCACGACGCTGCACGGGAACAGCACGGCCCGGGGAAACCCTGTAAAGAAACATTTAAAAAAAAGAGTTAGATAAGAAACAGACCAGATGCCTTACCTAAGACCCACAAACAGCATCATACATACCGGGGAAAGCGCTCCATGCACGACGCTGCACGGGAGCGGCATGGCCCGGGGAAGCCCTGTAAAGAAACATTAAAAAAAAGAGTTAGATAAGAAACAGACCAGATGCCTTACCTAAGACCCGCAAACAGCATCATACATACCGGGAAAAGCGCTCCATGCACAACGCTGTACGGGAACGGCACGGCCCGGGGAAGCCCTGTAAAGAAACACAAAAAAAAAGAGTTAGATAAGAAACAGACCAGATGCCTTACCTAAGACCCGCAAACAGCATCATACATACCGGGGAAAGCACTCCATGCACGACGCTGCACAGGAACGGCACGGCCAGGGGAAGCCCTGTAAAGAAACACAAAAAAAAAGAGTTAGATAAGAAACAGACCAGATGCCTTACCTAAGACCCGCAAACAGCATCATACATACCGGGGAAAGCACTCTATGCACGACGCTGCACAGGAACGGCACGGCCAGGGGAAGCCCTGTAAAGAAACATAAAAAAAAGAGTTAGATAAGAAACAGACCAGATGCCTTACCTAAGACCCGCAACAGCATCATACATACCTGGGGAAGCAGTCCTTGCACGACGCTGCACGGGAACGGCACGGCCAGTGGAAGCCCTGTAAAGAAACATTAAAAAAAAGAGTTAGATAAGAAACAGACCAGATGCCTTACCTAAGACCCGCAAACAGCATCATACATACCGGGGAAAGCAGTCCATGCACGACGCTGCACGGGAACGGCACAGCCCGGGGATTCCCTGAAAAAAACATTAAAAAAAAGAGTTAGATAAGAAACAGACCAGATGCCTTACCTAAGACCCGCAAACAGCATCATACATACCGGGGAAAGCGCTCCATGCACGACGCTGCACGGGAACGGCACGGCCCGGGGAAGCCCTGCAAAGAAACAGAAAAATAAAGAGTTAGATAAGAAACAGACCAGATGCCTTACCTAAGACCCGCAAACAGCATCATACATACCGGGGAAAGCGCTCCATGCACGACGCTGCACGGGAACGGCACGGCCCGGGGAAGCCCTGTAAAGAAACAGAAAAATAAAGAGTTAGATAAGAAACAGACCAGATGCCTTACCTAAGACCCGCAAACAGCATCATACATACCGGGGGAAGCAGTCCATGCACGACGCTGCACAGGAACGGCATGGCCAGGGGAAGCCCTGTAAAGAAACATAAAAAAATAGAGTTAGATAAGAAACAGACCAGATGCCTTACCTAAGACCCGCAAACAGCATCATACATACCAGGGAAGCGCTCCATGCACGACGCTACACGGGAACGGCACAGCCAGGGGAAGCCCTGTAAAGAAACAAAAAAAAAAGAGTTAGATAAGAAACAGACCAGATGCCTTACCTAACACCCGCAAACAGCATCATACATACCGGGGAAAGCACTCCATGCACGACGCTGCACGGGAATGGCACGGCCAGGGGAAGCCCTGTAAACAAACATTAAAAAAAAGAGTTAGATAAGAAACAGACCAGATGCCTTACCTAAGACCCGCAACAGCATCATACATACCAGGGGAAGCAGTCCATGCACGACGCTGCGCGGGAACAGCACGGCCCGGGGAAACCCTGTAAAGAAACATTTAAAAAAAGAGTTAGATAAGAAACAGACCAGATGCCTTACCTAAGACCCACAAACAGCATCATACATACCGGGGAAAGCGCTCCATGCACGACGCTGCATGGGAACGGCATGGCCCGGGGAAGCCCTGTAAAGAAACATTAAAAAAAAGAGTTAGATAGGAAACAGACCAGATGCCTTACCTAAGACCCGCAAACAGCATCATACATACCGGGGAAAGCGCTCCATGCACAACGCTGCACGGGAACGGCACGGCCCGGGGAAGCCCTGTAAAGAAACACAAAAAAAAGAAGAGTTAGATAAGAAACAGACCAGATGCCTTACCTAAGACCCGCAAACAGCATCATACATACCGGGGAAAGCACTCCATGCACGACGCTGCACAGGAACGGCACGGCCAGGGGAAGCCCTGTAAAGAAACATTAAAAAAAAGAGTTAGATAAGAAACAGACCAGATGCCTTACCTAAGACCCGCAAACAGCATCATACATACCAGGGAAGCGCTCCATGCACGACGCTGCACGGGAACGGCACAGCCAGGGGAAGCCCTGTAAAGAAACATAAAAAAAAAGAGTTAGATAAGAAACAGACTAAATGCCTTACCTAAGACCCGCAAACAGCATCATACATACCGGGGAAATCGCTCCATGCACGAAGCTGCACGGGAACGGCACGGCCCGGGAAAGCCTGTAAAGAAGCAGAAAAAAAAGAGTTAGATAAGAAACAGACCAGATGCCTTACCTAAGACCCCCAAACAGCATCATACATACCGGGGAAAGCACTCCATGCACGACGCTGCACGGGAACGGCACGGCCCGTGGAAGCCCTGTAAAGAAACATTAAAAAAAAGAGTTAGATAAGAAACAGACCAGATGCCTTACCTAAGACCCGCAAACAGCATCATACATACCGGGAACAGCAGTCCATGCACGACGCTGCACGGGAACGGCACGGCCCGGGGAAGCCCTGTAAAGAAACATTAAAGAGTTAGATAAGAAACAGACCAGATGCCTTACCTTAGACCCGCAAACAGCATCATACATACCGGGGAAAGCAGTCCATGCACGACGCTGCACGGGAACGGCACAGCCCGGGGATTCCCTGTAAAGAAACATTAAAAAAAAGAGTTAGATAAGAAACAGACCATATGCCTTACCTAAGACCCGCAAACAGCATCATACATACCAGGGAAGCGCTCCATGCACGACGCTACACGGGAACGGCACAGCCAGGGGAAGCCCTGTAAAGAAACAAAAAAAAAAGAGTTAGATAAGAAACAGACCAGATGCCTTACCTAAGACCCGCAAACAGCATCATACATACCGGGGAAAGCACTCCATGCACGACGCTGCACGGGAATGGCACGGCCAGGGGAAGCCCTGTAAAGAAACATCAAAAAAAAGAGTTAGATAAGAAACAGACCAGATGCCTTACCTAAGACCCGCAACAGCATCATACATACCGGAGGAAGCAGTCCATGCACGACGCTGCACGGGAACAGCACGGCCCGGGGAAACCCTGTAAAGAAACATTTAAAAAAAGAGTTAGATAAGAAACAGACCATATGCCTTACCTAAGACCCACAAACAGCATCATACATACCGGGGAAATCGCTCCATGCACGAAGCTGCACGGGAACGGCACGGCCCGGGAAAGCCTGTAAAGAAGCAGAAAAAAAAGAGTTAGATAAGAAACAGACCAGATGCCTTACCTAAGACCCCCAAACAGCATCATACATACCGGGGAAAGCACTCCATGCACGACGCTGCACGGGAACGGCACGGCCCGTGGAAGCCCTGTAAAGAAACATTAAAAAAAAGAGTTAGATAAGAAACAGACCAGATGCCTTACCTAAGACCCGCAAACAGCATCATACATACCGGGAACAGCAGTCCATGCACGACGCTGCACGGGAACGGCACGGCCCGGGGAAGCCCTGTAAAGAAACATTAAAGAGTTAGATAAGAAACAGACCAGATGCCTTACCTTAGACCCGCAAACAGCATCATACATACCGGGGAAAGCAGTCCATGCACGACGCTGCACGGGAACGGCACAGCCCGGGGATTCCCTGTAAAGAAACATTAAAAAAAAGAGTTAGATAAGAAACAGACCATATGCCTTACCTAAGACCCGCAAACAGCATCATACATACCAGGGAAGCGCTCCATGCACGACGCTACACGGGAACGGCACAGCCAGGGGAAGCCCTGTAAAGAAACAAAAAAAAAAGAGTTAGATAAGAAACAGACCAGATGCCTTACCTAAGACCCGCAAACAGCATCATACATACCGGGGAAAGCACTCCATGCACGACGCTGCACGGGAATGGCAAGGCCAGGGGAAGCCCTGTAAAGAAACATCAAAAAAAAGAGTTAGATAAGAAACAGACCAGATGCCTTACCTAAGACCCGCAACAGCATCATACATACCGGAGGAAGCAGTCCATGCACGACGCTGCACGGGAACAGCACGGCCCGGGGAAACCCTGTAAAGAAACATTTAAAAAAAGAGTTAGATAAGAAACAGACCATATGCCTTACCTAAGACCCACAAACAGCATCATACATACCGGGGAAAGCGCTCCATGCACGACGCTGCACGGGAACGGCATGGCCTGGGGAAGCCCTGTAAAGAAACATTAAAAAAAAGAGTTAGATAAGAAACAGACCAGATGCCTTACCTAAGACCTGCAAACAACATCATACATACCTGGGGAAAGCGCTCCATGCACAACGCTGCACGGGAACGTCACGGCCCGGGGAAGCCCTGTAAAGAAACACAAAAAAAAAGAGTTAGATAAGAAACAGACCAGATGCCTTACCTAAGACCCGCAAACAGCATCATACATACCGGGGAAAGCAGTCCATGCACGATGCTGCACGGGAACAGCACGGCCCGGGGAAACCCTGTAAAGAAACATTTAAAAAAAGAGTTAGATAAGAAACAGACCAGATGCCTTACCTAAGACCCACAAACAGCATCATACATACCGGGGAAAGCGCTCCATGCACGACGCTGCACGGGAACGGCATGGCCCGGGGAAGCCCTGTAAAGAAACATTAAAAAAAAGAGTTAGATAAGAAACAGACCAGATGCCTTTCCTAAGACCCGCAAACAGCATCATACATACCGGGGAAAGCACTCCATGCACGACGCTGCACGGGAACGGCACGGCCAGGGGAAGCCCTGTAAAGAAACATAAAAAAAAAGAGTTAGATAAGAAACAGACCAGATGCCTTACCTAAGACCCGCAAACAGCATCATACATACCAGGGAAGCGTTTCATGCACGACGCTGCACGGGAACGGCACAGCCAGGGGAAGCCCTGTAAAGAAACAAAAAAAAAAAGAGTTAGATAAGAAACAGACCAGATGCCTTACCTAAGACCCGCAAACAGCATCATACATACCGGGGAAAGCGCTCCATGCACGAAGCTGCACGGGAACGGCACGGCCCGGGGAAGCCCTGTAAAGAAACACAAAAAAAAAGAGTTAGATAAGAAACAGACCAGATGCCTTACCTAAGGCCCGCAAACAGCATCATACATACCGGGGAAAGCAGTCCATGCACGACGCTGCACGGGAACAGCACGGCCCGGGGAAACCCTGTAAAGAAACATTTAAAAAAAATAGTTAGATAAGAAACAGACCAGATGCCTTACCTAAGACCCACAAACAGCATCATACATACCGGGGAAAGCGCTCCATGCACGACGCTGCACGGGAACGGTATGGCCCGGGTAAGCCCTGTAAAGAAACATTAAAAAAAAGAGTTAGATAAGAAACAGACCAGATGCCTTACCTAAGACCCGCAAACAGCATCATACATACCGGGGAAAGCGCTCCATGCACAACGCTGCACGGGAACGGCACGGCCCGGGGAAGCCCTGTAAAGAAACACTAAAAAAAGAGTTAGATAAGAAACAGACCAGATGCCTTACCTAAGACCCGCAAACAGCATCATACATACCGGGGAAAGCACTCCATGCACGACGCTGCACAGGAACGGCACGGCCAGGGGAAGCCCTGTAAAGAAACACAAAAAAAAAGAGTTAGATAAGAAACAGACCAGATGCCTTACCTAAGACCCGCAAACAGCATCATACATACCGGGGAAAGCACTCCATGCACGACGCTGCACAGGAACGGCACGGCCAGGGGAAGCCCTGTAAAGAAACATAAAAAAAAAGAGTTAGATAAGAAACAGACCAGATGCCTTACCTAAGACCCGCAAACAGCATCATACATACCAGGGAAGCGCTCCATGCACGACGCTGCACGGGAACGGCTCAGCCAGGGGAAGCCCTGTAAAGAAACAAAAAAAAAAGAGTTAGATAAGAAACAGACCAAATGCCTTACCTAAGACCCGCAAACAGCATCATACATACCGGGGAAAGCGCTCCATGCACGAAGCTGCACGGGAACGGCACGGCCCGGGGAAGCCTGTAAAGAAGCAGAAAAAAAAGAGTTAGATAAGAAACAGACCAGATGCCTTACCTAAGACCCGCAAACAGCATCATACATACCGGGGAAAGCACTCCATGCACGACGCTGCACGGGAACGGACCGGCCCGTGGGAGCCCTGTAAAGAAACATTAAAAAAAAGAGTTAGATAAGAAACAGACCAGATGCCTTACCTAAGACCCGCAAACAGCATCATACATACCGGGGAAAGCAGTCCATGCACGGCGCTGCACGGGAACGGCACAGCCCGGGGATTCCCTGTAAAGAAACACAAAAAAAAGAGTTAGATAAGAAACAGACCAGATGCCTTACCTAAGACCCGCAAACAGCATCATACATACCGGGGAAAGCACTCCATGCACGACGCTGCACAGGAACGGCACGGCCAGGGGAAGCCCTGTAAAGAAACATAAAAAAAAGATCACAGCAGACCAGCTCGCCACCTCCTTGAGCCAGCACCCTCCTGCCAGCTCAGAGAACCCCAACCAGGCCGCCGACAACCTCACGAAGTGGATCAGCAACTGCGTGGACAAGCTCGCCCCGCTGAGGACCCCGCCCAGCAGACCCGGCAGCAAGAAAGCCCCATGGTTCACTGACGAACTCAGGAGCTCCAAGAAGAACTGCCGAGCCCTCGAGAAAGTCTGGAGAAGGGAACCTACACCGGACAACAGGACCACCTTCAAGCTGGCCACCCGGAAGCACCACCAGCTGATCCGCGCCGCCAAGAAAACTGCATTCAAGGACCGGCTGCACAACAACGCACACAACTGCAAGGAACTCTTCAAAATCGTGAAAGAGCTATCCAACCCCAGCGCAGGAAACAACGACATCACCCCATCGCAAGACCTCTGCAACTCCCTCGCCTCATACTTCCACAACAAGATCGCGGACATACACAACAGCTTCAACAACCAACCAACGCACACCACGACCGAACAACCACCCCCCACCACCACCCTCCACGCCTGGACCCCGATCAGCACCGAAGACACCATCCGCACGATGAACTCCATCCACTCCGGATTGCCGACCGACCCCTGCCCTCACCACGTCTTCAACAAGGCCGACGCTGTCATCGCACCCCACCTACGAGACATCATCAACACATCCTTCGACACCGCCACCTTCCCTGAGAGCTGGAAGCACGCCGAACTCAGCGCTCTACTCAAGAAACCCATAGCGGACCCCACCGAACTCAAGAATTACCGCCCCATCTCGCTCCTCCCGTTTCCAGCCAAAGTCATCGAAAAGACCGTCAACAAGCAGATGGCCGCCTTCCTCGAGACGAATGGATCCCTCGACCCCTCACAGTCTGGCTTCCGAGCCAACCACAGCACCGAGACCGCCCTCATCGCCGCCACCGATGACATCCGAGCCCTGATGGACAATGGAGAAACAGCGGCCCTCATCCTCCTAGACCTCTCCGCGGCATTCGACACTGTCTGCCACCGCACCCTAGTACAGCGCCTCAGCAACATCGGAATCCAGGACAAGGCGCTGGAATGGATCATCTCCTTCCTCGACGGAAGAACACAGAGAGTCCGCCTACCTCCGTACAAGTCAGAGGCCACCGAAGTCATCTGCGGCGTCCCTCAAGGATCCTCGCTGAGCCCTACTCTCTTCAACGTCTACATGAGCCCCCTCGCGGCCATCGCACGCCAACACAACCTCAGCATAATCTCCTACGCCGACGACACCCAGCTGATCCTCTCCCTGACCAACGACCCCGCCGCCGCCAGAGCCAACCTGCACGAAGGGATGAAAGAGGTAGCCGAGTGGATGATGACCAGCCGCCTGAATCTGAACTCAGACAAGACGGAGGTCCTCATCCTGGGCTCTTCACCCTCTGCCTGGGACGACTCCTGGTGGCCTCCCGCCCTGGGCACCGCACCCAAACCGACAGACCATGCACGCAACCTGGGCTTCATCCTGGACTCCTCCCTCTCCATGACCAGGCAAGTCAACAACGTCTCCTCGGCGTGCTTCAACATCCTACGCATGCTACGGAAGATCTTCTGGTGGATCCCCACCGAGACCAGGAAGACCGTCACCCAGGCCCTCGTCACCAGTCGACTGGACTACGGCAACGCCCTCTACGCCGGTACCACCGCCAAGCTCCAGAAGAGACACCAGCGGATCCAGAACGCCTCAGCCAGACTCATCCTCGACATCCCACGAACCAGCCACATCTCCGGACATCTGAGAGACCTACACTGGATCCCCGTCAACAAAAGAATCACCTTCCGCCTCCTCACCCACGCACACAAAGCACTACACGACCAAGGCCCGAGCTACCTCAACAGCCGAATCAACTTCTACGCTCCCAAACGCCACCTCCGATCAGCCAACCACGCCCTCGCCGCCGTCCCCCGCATCCGAAGAGCGACTACAGGAGGAAGGTCCTTCTCCTACCTGGCCGCCAAGACCTGGAACTCCCTCCCGACCGACCTGCGCCTGACCCAAGACCACCTCTCCTTCAGGAAGAAGCTGAAGACCTGGCTGTTCGAGCAGTAGCGGCACCCCCCCCACCTCCAGCGCCTTGAGACCCTACGGGTAAGTAGTGCGCTCTATAAATGTCTTTGATTGATTGATTGATTGATTGATTGATTGACCAGATGCCTTACCTAAGACCCGCAAACAGCATCATACATACCAGGGAAGCGTTTCATGCACGACGCTGCACGGGAACGGCACAGCCAGGGGAAGCCCTGTAAAGAAACAAAAAAAAAAGAGTTAGATAAGAAACAGACCAGATGCCTTACCTAAGACCCGCAAACAGCATCATACATACCGGGGAAAGCGCTCCATGCACGAAGCTGCACGGGAACGGCACGGCCCGGGGAAGCCCTGTAAAGAAACACAAAAAAAAAGAGTTAGATAAGAAACAGACCAGATGCCTTACCTAAGACCCGCAAACAGCATCATACATACCGGGGAAAGCAGTCCATGCACGACGCTGCACGGGAACAGCACGGCCCGGGGAAACCCTGTAAAGAAACATTTAAAAAAAAGAGTTAGATAAGAAACAGACCAGATGCCTTACCTAAGACCCACAAACAGCATCATACATACCGGGGAAAGCGCTCCATGCACGACGCTGCACGGGAACGGCATGGCCCGGGGAAGCCCTGTAAAGAAACATTAAAAAAAAGAGTTAGATAAGAAACAGACCAGATGCCTTACCTAAGACCCGCAAACAGCATCATACATACCGGGGAAAGCGCTCCATGCACGAAGCTGCACGGGAACGGCACGGCCCGTGGAAGCCCTGTAAAGAAACATTAAAAAAAAGAGTTAGATAAGAAACAGTCCAGATGCCTTACCTAAGACCCGCAAACAGCATCATACATACCGGGGAAAGCAGTCCATGCACAACGCTGCACGGGAACGGCACGGCCCGGGGAAGCCCTGTAAAGAAACACAAAAAAAAGAGTTAGATAAGAAACAGACCAGATGCCTTACCTAAGACCCGCAAACAGCATCATACATACCGGGGAAAGCACTCCATGCACGACGCTGCACAGGAACGGCACGGCCAGGGGAAGCCCTGGAAAGAAACACAAAAAAAAAGAGTTAGATAAGAAACAGACCAGATGCCTTACCTAAGACCCGCAAACAGCATCATACATACCAGGGAAGCGCTCCATGCACGACGCTGCACGGGAACGGCACAGCCAGGGTAAGCCCTGGAAAGAAACAAAAAAAAAAGAGTTAGATAAGAAACAGACCAAATGCCTTACCTAAGACCCGCAAACAGCATCATACATACCGGGGAAAGCGCTCCATGCACGAAGCTGCACGGGAACGGCACGGCCCGGGGAAGCCTGTAAAGAAGCAGAAAAAAAAGAGTTAGATAAGAAACAGACCAGATGCCTTACCTAAGACCCGCAAACAGCATCATACATACCGGGGAAAGCACTCCATGCACGACGCTGCACGGGAACGGACCGGCCCGTGGGAGCCCTGTAAAGAAACATTAAAAAAAAGAGTTAGATAAGAAACAGACCAGATGCCTTACCTAAGACCCGCAAACAGCATCATACATACCGGGGAAAGCAGTCCATGCACGACGCTGCACGGGAACGGCACGGCCCGGGGAAGCCCTGTAAAGAAACATTAAAAAAAAGAGTTAGATAAGAAACAGAGCAGATGCCTTACCTAAGACCCGCAAACAGCATCATACATACCGGGGAAAGCAGTCCATGCACGACGCTGCACGGGAACGGCACAGCCCGGGGATTCCCTGTAAAGAAACATTAAAAAAAAGAGTTAGATAAGAAACTGACCAGATGCCTTACCTAAGATCCGCAAACAGCATCATACATACCAGGGAAGCGATCCATGCACGACGCTACACGGGAACGGCACAGCCAGGGGAAGCCCTGTAAAGAAACAAAAAAAAAAAGAGTTAGATAAGAAACAGACCAGATGCCTTACCTAAGACCCGCAAACAGCATCATACTTACCGGGGAAAGCACTCCATGCACGACGCTGCACGGGAATGGCACGGCCAGGGGAAGCCCTGTAAAGAAACATCAAAAAAAAGAGTTAGATAAGAAACAGACCAGATGCCTTACCTAAGACCCGCAACAGCATCATACATACCGGGGGAAGCAGTCCATGCACGACGCAGCACGGGAATAGCACGGCCCGGGGAAACCCTGTAAAGAAACATTTAAAAAAAGAGTTAGATAAGAAACAGACCAGATGCCTTACCTAAGACCCACAAACAGCATCATACATACCGGGGAAAGCAGTCCATGCACGACGCTGCACAGGAACGGCACGGCCAGGGGAAGCCCCGTAAAGAAACATAAAAAAAAGAGTTAGATAAGAAACAGACCAGATGCCTTACCTAAGACCCTCAAACAGCATCATACATACCAGGGAAGCGTTCCATGCACGACGCTGCACGGGAACGGCACAGCCAGGGGAAGCCCTGTAAAGAAACAAAAAAAAAAAGAGTTAGATAAAAAACAGACCAGATGCCTTACCTAAGACCCGCAAACAGCATCATACATACCGGGGAAAGCGCTCCATGCACGGAGCTGCACGGGAACGGCACGGCCCGGGGAAGCCTGTAAAGAAGCAGAAAAAAAAGAGTTAGATAAGAAACAGACCAGATGCCTTACCTAAGACCCGCAAACAGCATCATACATACTGGGGAAAGCACTCCATGCACGACGCTGCACGGGAACGGCACGGCCCGTGGAAGCCCTGTAAAGAAACATTAAAAAAAAGAGTTAGATAAGAAACAGACCAGATGCCTTACCTAAGACCCGCAAACAGCATCATACATACCGGGGAAAGCAGTCCATGCACGACGCTGCACGGGAACGGCACGGCCCGGGGAAGCCCTGTAAAGAAACATTTAAAAAAAGAGTTAGATAAGAAACAGACCAGATGCCTTACCTAAGACCCGCAAACAGCATCATACATACCGGGGAAAGCACTCCATGCACGACGCTGCACAGGAACGGCACGGCCAGAGGAAGCCCTGTAAAGAAACATTAAAAAAAATAGTTAGATAAGAAACAGACCAGATGCCTTACCTAAGACCCGCAAACAGCATCATACATACCGGGGAAAGCGCTCCATGCACGAAGCTGCACGGGAATGGCACGGCCCGGGGAAGCCCTGTAAAGAAACACACAAAAAAAGAGTTAGACAAGAAACAGACCAGATGCCTTACCTAAGACCCGCAAACAGCATCATACATACCGGGGAAAGCAGTCCATGCACGACGCTGCACGGGAACAGCACGGCCCGGGGAAACCCTGTAAAGAAACATTTAAAAAAAGAGTTAGATAAGAAACAGACCAGATGCCTTACCTAAGACCCACAAACAGCATCATACATACCGGGGAAAGCGCTCCATGCACGACGCTGCACGGGAGCGGCATGGCCCGGGGAAGCCCTGTAAAGAAACATTAAAAAAAAGAGTTAGATAAGAAACAGACCAGATGCCTTACCTAAGACCCGCAAACAGCATCATACATACCGGGGAAAGCGCTCCATGCACAACGCTGCACGGGAACGGCACGGCCCGGGGAAGCCCTGTAAAGAAACACAAAAAAAAAGAGTTAGATAAGAAACAGACCAGATGCCTTACCTAAGACCCGCAAACAGCATCATACATACCGGGGAAAGCACTCCATGCACGACGCTGCACAGGAACGGCACGGCCAGGGGAAGCCCTGTAAAGAAACACAAAAAAAAAGAGTTAGATAAGAAACAGACCAGATGCCTTACCTAAGACCCGCAAACAGCATCATACATACCGGGGAAAGCACTCTATGCACGACGCTGCACAGGAACGGCACGGCCAGGGGAAGCCCTGTAAAGAAACATAAAAAAAAGAGTTAGATAAGAAACAGACCAGATGCCTTACCTAAGACCCGCAAACAGCATCACACATACCAGGGAAGTGTTTCATGCACGACGCTGCACGGGAACGGCACAGCCAGGGGAAGCCCTGTAAAGAAACAAAAAAAAAAAGAGTTAGATAAGAAACAGACCAAATGCCTTACCTAAGACCCGCAAACAGCATCATACATACCGGGGAAAGCGCTCCATGCACGAAGCTGCACGGGAACGGCACGGCCCGGGGAAGCCCAGTAAAGAAACACAAAAAAAAAGAGTTAGATAAGAAACAGACCAGATGCCTTACCTAAGACCCGCAAACAGCATCATACATACTGGGGAAAGCAGTCCATGCACGACGCTGCACGGGAACAGCACGGCCCGGGGAAACCCTGTAAAGAAACATTTAAAAAAAAGAGTTAGATAAGAAACAGACCAGATGCCTTACCTAAGACCCACAAACAGCATCATACATACCGGGGAAAGCGCTCCATGCACGACGCTGCACGGGAACAGCATGGCCCGGGGAAGCCCTGTAAAGAAACATTAAAAAAAAGAGTTAGATAAGAAACAGACCAGATGCCTTACCTAAGACCCGCAAACAGCATCATACATACCGGGGAATGCGCTCCATGCACAACGCTGCACGGGAACGGCACGGCCCGGGGAAGCCCTGTAAAGAAACACAAAAAGAAAGAGTTAGATAAGAAACAGACCAGATGCCTTACCTAAGACCCGCAAACAGCATCATACATACCGGGGAAAGCACTCGATGCACTATGCTGCACAGGAACGGCACGGCCAGGGGAAGCCCTGTAAAGAAACATAAAAAAAAAGAGTTAGATAAGAAACAGACCAGATGCCTTACCTAAGACCCGCAAACAGCATCATACATACCAGGGAAGCGCTCCATGCACGACGCTGCACGGGAACGGCACAGCCAGGGGAAGCCCTGTAAAGAAACAAAAAAAAAAGAGTTAGATAAGAAACAGACCAAATGCCTTACCTAAGACCCGCAAACAGCATCTTACATACTGGGGAAAGCGCTCCATGCACGAAGCTGCACGGGAACGGCACGGCCCGGGGAAGCCTGTAAAGAAGCAGAAAAAAAAGAGTTAGATAAGAAACAGACCAGATGCCTTACCTAAGACCCGCAAACAGCATCATACATACCGGGGAAAGCACTCCATGCACGATGCTGCTCGGGAACGGACCGGCCCGTGGAAGCCCTGTAAAGAAACATTAAAAAAAAGAGTTAGATAAGAAACAGACCAGATGCCTTACCTAAGACCCGCAAACAGCATCATACATACCGGGGAAAGCAGTCCATGCACGACGCTGCACGGGAACGGCACGGCCCGGGGAAGCCCTGTAAAGAAACATTAAAAAAAAGAGTTAGATAAGAAACAGACCAGATGCCTTACCTAAGACCCGCAAACAGCATCATACATACCGGGGAAAGCAGTCCATGCACGACGCTGCACGGGAACGGCACAGCTCGGGGATTCCCTGTAAAGAAACATTAAAAAAAAGAGTTAGATAAGAAACAGACCAGATGCCTTACCTAAGACCCGCAAACAGCATCATACATACCAGGGAAGCGCTCCATGCAAGACGCTACACGGGAACGGCACAGCCAGGAAAAGCCCTGTAAAGAAACAAAAAAAAAAAGAGTTAGATAAGAAACAGACCAGATGCCTTACCTAAGACCCGCAAACAGCATCATACATACCGGGGAAAGCACTCCATGCACGACGCTGCACGGGAATGGCACAGCCAGGGGAAGCCCTGTAAAGAAACATAAAAAAAAAGAGTTAGATAAGAAACAGACCAGGTGCCTTACCTAAGACCCGCAACAGCATCATACATACCGGGGGAAGCAGTCCATGCACGACGCTGCACGGGAACAGCACGGCCCGGGGAAACCCTGTAAAGAAACATTTAAAAAAAGAGTTAGATAAGAAACAGACCAGATGCCTTACCTAAGACCCACAAACAGCATCATACATACCGGGGAAAGTGCTCCATGCACGACGCTGCACGGGAACGGCATGGCCTGGGGAAGCCCTGTAAAGAAACATTAAAAAAAAGAGTTAGATAAGAAACAGACCAGATGCCTTACCTAAGACCCGCAAACAGCATCATACATACCGGGGAAAGCGCTCCATGCACAACGCTGCACGGGATTGGCACGGCCCGGGGAAGCCCTGTAAAGAAACACAAAAAAAAAGAGTTAGATGAGAAACAGACCAGATGCCTTACCTAAGACCCGCAAAGAGCATCATACATACCGGGGAAAGCACTCCATGCACGACGCTACACAGGAACGGCACGGCCCGGGGAAGCCCTGTAAAGAAACACAAAAAAAAGAGTTAGATAAGAAACAGACCAGATGCCTTACCTAAGACCCGCAAACAGCATCATACATACCGGGGAAAGCACTCCATGCACGACGCTGCACAGGAACGGCACGGCCAGGGGAAGCCCTGGAAAGAAACACAAAAAAAAAGAGTTAGATAAGAAACAGACCAGATGCCTTACCTAAGACCCGCAAACAGCATCATACATACCAGGGAAGCGCTCCATGCACGACGCTGCACGGGAACGGCACAGCCAGGGTAAGCCCTGGAAAGAAACAAAAAAAAAAGAGTTAGATAAGAAACAGACCAAATGCCTTACCTAAGACCCGCAAACAGCATCATACATACCGGGGAAAGCGCTCCATGCACGAAGCTGCACGGGAACGGCACGGCCCGGGGAAGCCTGTAAAGAAGCAGAAAAAAAAGAGTTAGATAAGAAACAGACCAGATGCCTTACCTAAGACCCGCAAACAGCATCATACATACCGGGGAAAGCACTCCATGCACGACGCTGCACGGGAACGGACCGGCCCGTGGGAGCCCTGTAAAGAAACATTAAAAAAAAGAGTTAGATAAGAAACAGACCAGATGCCTTACCTAAGACCCGCAAACAGCATCATACATACCGGGGAAAGCAGTCCATGCACGACGCTGCACGGGAACGGCACGGCCCGGGGAAGCCCTGTAAAGAAACATTAAAAAAAAGAGTTAGATAAGAAACAGAGCAGATGCCTTACCTAAGACCCGCAAACAGCATCATACATACCGGGGAAAGCAGTCCATGCACGACGCTGCACGGGAACGGCACAGCCCGGGGATTCCCTGTAAAGAAACATTAAAAAA
This sequence comes from Triturus cristatus, assembly GCF_964204655.1. Classification (NCBI taxonomy): domain Eukaryota; kingdom Metazoa; phylum Chordata; class Amphibia; order Caudata; family Salamandridae; genus Triturus; species Triturus cristatus. Next base: position 1,096,099,905 of record NC_140579.1, read on the forward strand.
AAGAGTTAGATAAGAAACTGACCAGATGCCTTACCTAAGATCCGCAAACAGCATCATACATACCAGGGAAGCGATCCATGCACGACGCTACACGGGAACGGCACAGCCAGGGGAAGCCCTGTAAAGAAACAAAAAAAAAAAGAGTTAGATAAGAAACAGACCAGATGCCTTACCTAAGACCCGCAAACAGCATCATACTTACCGGGGAAAGCACTCCATGCACGACGCTGCACGGGAATGGCACGGCCAGGGGAAGCCCTGTAAAGAAACATCAAAAAAAAGAGTTAGATAAGAAACAGACCAGATGCCTTACCTAAGACCCGCAACAGCATCATACATACCGGGGGAAGCAGTCCATGCACGACGCAGCACGGGAATAGCACGGCCCGGGGAAACCCTGTAAAGAAACATTTAAAAAAAGAGTTAGATAAGAAACAGACCAGATGCCTTACCTAAGACCCACAAACAGCATCATACATACCGGGGAAAGCAGTCCATGCACGACGCTGCACAGGAACGGCACGGCCAGGGGAAGCCCCGTAAAGAAACATAAAAAAAAGAGTTAGATAAGAAACAGACCAGATGCCTTACCTAAGACCCTCAAACAGCATCATACATACCAGGGAAGCGTTCCATGCACGACGCTGCACGGGAACGGCACAGCCAGGGGAAGCCCTGTAAAGAAACAAAAAAAAAAAGAGTTAGATAAAAAACAGACCAGATGCCTTACCTAAGACCCGCAAACAGCATCATACATACCGGGGAAAGCGCTCCATGCACGGAGCTGCACGGGAACGGCACGGCCCGGGGAAGCCTGTAAAGAAGCAGAAAAAAAAGAGTTAGATAAGAAACAGACCAGATGCCTTACCTAAGACCCGCAAACAGCATCATACATACTGGGGAAAGCACTCCATGCACGACGCTGCACGGGAACGGCACGGCCCGTGGAAGCCCTGTAAAGAAACATTAAAAAAAAGAGTTAGATAAGAAACAGACCAGATGCCTTACCTAAGACCCGCAAACAGCATCATACATACCGGGGAAAGCAGTCCATGCACGACGCTGCACGGGAACGGCACGGCCCGGGGAAGCCCTGTAAAGAAACATTTAAAAAAAGAGTTAGATAAGAAACAGACCAGATGCCTTACCTAAGACCCGCAAACAGCATCATACATACCGGGGAAAGCACTCCATGCACGACGCTGCACAGGAACGGCACGGCCAGAGGAAGCCCTGTAAAGAAACATTAAAAAAAATAGTTAGATAAGAAACAGACCAGATGCCTTACCTACCTAAGACCCGCAAACAGCATCATACATACCGGGGAAAGCACTCCATGCACGACGCTGCACGGGAATGGCACGGCCAGGGGAAGCCCTGTAAAGAAACATTAAAAAAAAGAGTTAGATAAGAAACAGACCAGATGCCTTACCTAAGACCCGCAACAGCATCATACATACCGGGGGAAGCAGTCCATGCACGACGCTGCACGGGAACAGCACGGCCCGGGGAAACCCTGTAAAGAAACATTTAAAAAAAGAGTTAGATAAGAAACAGACCAGATGCCTTACCTAAGACCCACAAACAGCATCATCCATACCGGGGAAAGCGCTCCATGCACGACGCTGCACGGGAACGGCACGGCCCGGGGAAGCCCTGTAAAGAAGCATTAAAAAAAAGAGTTAGATAAGAAACAGACCAGATGCCTTACCTAAGACCCGCAAACAGCATCATACATACCGGGGAAAGCAGTCCATGCACGACTCTGCACGGAAACGGCACGGCCCGGGGAAGCCCTGTAAAGAAACATTAAAAAAAGGAGTTAGATAAGATACAGAACAGATGCCTTACCTAAGACCCGCAAACAGCATCATACATACCGGGGAAAGCGCTCCATGCACGACGCTGCACGGGAACGGCACGGCCCGGGGAAGCCCTGTAAAGAAACAGAAACAAAAAGAGTTAGATAAGAAACAGACCAGATGCCTTACCTAAGACCCGCAAACAGTATCATACATACCAGGGAAGCGCTCCATGCACGACGATGCATGGGAACGGCACGGCCCGGGGAAGCCCTGTAAAGAAACATTAAAAAAAAGAGTTAGATAAGAAACAGACCAGATGCCTTACCTAAGAACCGCAAACAGCATCATACATACCGGGGAAAGCACTCCATGCACGACGCTGCACGGGAACGGCACGGCCCGGGGGAAACCCTGTAAAGAAACACAAAAAAAAAGAGTTAGATAAGAAACAGACCAGATGCCTTACCTAAGACCCGCAAACAGCATCATACATACCGGGGAAAGCACTCCATGCACGACGCTGCACAGGAACGTCACGGCCAGGGGAAGCCCTGTAAAGAAACATAAAAAAAAGAGTTAGATAAGAAACAGACCAGATGCCTTACCTAAGACCCGCAAACAGCATCATACACACCAGGGAAGCGCTCCATGCACGACGCTACACGGGAACGGCACAGCCAGGGGAAGCCCTGTAAAGAAACAAAAAAAAAAAGAATTAGATAAGAAGCAGACCAGATGCCTTACCTAAGACCCGCAAACAGCATCATACATACCGGGGAAAGCACTCCATGCACGACGCTGCACGGGAATGGCACGGCCAGGGGAAGCCCTGTAAAGAAACATTAAAAAAAAGAGTTAGATAAGAAACAGACCAGATTCCTTACCTAAGACCCGTTTCAGCATCATACATACCGGGGGAAGCAGTCCATGCACGACGCTGCACGGGAACAGCACGGCCCGGGGAAACCCTGTAAAGAAACATTTAAAAAAAGAGTTAGATAAGAAACAGACCAGATGCCTTACCTAAGACCCACAAACAGCATCATACATACCGGGGAAAGCGCTCCATGCACGACGCTGCACGGGAACGGCACGGCCCGGGGAAGCCCTGTAAAGAAACATTAAAAAAAAGAGTTAGATAAGAAACAGACCAGATGCCTTACCTAAGACCCGCCAGCATCATACATACCGGGGAAAGCAGTCCATGCACGACTCTGCACGGAAACGGCACGGCCCGGGGAAGCCCTGTAAAGAAACATTAAAAAAAAAGAGTTAGATAAGATACAGACCAGATGCCTTACCTAAGACCCGCAAACAGCATCATACATACCGGGGAAAGCGCTCCATGCACGACGCTGCACGGGAACGGCACGGCCCGGGGAAGCCCTGTAAAGAAACATAAAAATAAAGAGTTAGATAAGAAACAGATCAGATGCCTTACCTAAGACCCGCAAACAGCATCATACATACCGGGGAAAGCGCTCCATGCACGATGCTGCACGGGAACGGCATGGCCCGGGGAAGCCCTGTAAAGAAACACAAAAAAAAGAGTTAGATAAGAAACAGACCAGATGCCTTACCTAAGACCCGCAACAGCATCATACATACCGGGGGAAGCAGTCCATGCACGACGCTGCACGGGAACAGCACGGCCAGGGGAAGCCCTGTAAAGAAACATAAAAAAAAAGAGTTAGATAAGAAACAGACCAGATGCCTTACCTAAGACCCGCAAACAGCATCATACATACCAGGGAAGCGCTCCATGCATAACGCTACACGGGAACGGCACAGCCAGGGGAAGCCCTGTAAAGAAACAAAAAAAAAAAGAGTTCGATAAGAAACAGACCAGATGCCTTACCTAAGACCCGCAAACAGCATCATACATACCGGGGAAAGCACTCCATGCACGACGCTGCACGGGAATGGCACGGCCAGGGGAAGCCCTGTAAAGAAACATTAAAAAAAAGAGTTAGATAAGAAACAGACCAGATGCCTTACCTAAGACCCGCAACAGCATCATACATACCGGGGGAAGCAGTCCATGCACGACGCTGCACGGGAACAGCACGGCCCGGGGAAACCCTGTAAAGAAACATTTAAAAAAAGAGTTAGATAAGAAACAGACCAGATGCCTTACCTAAGACCCACAAACAGCATCATACATACGGGGGAAAGCGCTCCATGCACGACGCTGCACGGGAACGGCACGGCCCGGGGAAGCCCTGTAAAGAAGCATTAAAAAAAAGAGTTAGATAAGAAACAGACCAGATGCCTTACCTAAGACCCGCAAACAGCATCATACATACCGGGGAAAGCGCTCCATGCACGACGCTGCACGGGAATGGCACAGCCAGGGGAAGCCCTGTAAAGAAACATCAAAAAAAAGAGTTACATAAGAAACAGACCAGATGCCTTACCTAAGACCCGCAACAGCATCATACATACCGGGGGAAGCAGTCCATGCACGACGCTGCACGGGAACAGCACGGCCCGGGGAAACCCTGTAAAGAAACATTTAAAAAAAGAGTTAGATAAGAAACAGACCAGATGCCTTACCTAAGACCCACAAACAGCATCATACATACCGGGGAAAGCGCTCCATGCACGACGCTGCACGGGAATGGCATGGCCTGGGGAAGCCCTGTAAAGAAACATTAAAAAAAAGAGTTAGATAAGAAACAGACCAGATGCCTTACCTAAGACCCGCAAACAGCATCATACATACCGGGGAAAGCGCTCCATGCACAACGCTCCACAGGAACGGCACGGCCCGGGGAAGCCCTGTAAAGAAACACAAAAAAAAAGAGTTAGATAAGAAACAGACCAGATGCCTTACCTAAGACCCGCAAAGAGCATCATACATACCGGGGAAAGCACTCCATGCACGACGCTGCACAGGAACGGCACGGCCAGGGGAAGCCCTGTAAAGAAACATAAAAAAAAAGAGTTAGATAAGAAACAGACCAGATGCCTTACCTAAGACCCGCAAACAGCATCATACATACCAGGGAAGCGTTCCATGCACGACGCTGCACGGGAACGGCACAGCCAGGGGAAGCCCTGTAAAGAAACAAAAAAAAAAAGAGTTAGATAAGAAACAGACCAGATGCCTTACCTAAGACCCGCAAACAGCATCATACATACCGGGGAAAGCGCTCCATGCACGAAGCTGCACGGGAACGGCACGGCCCGGGGAAGCCTGTAAAGAAGCAGAAAAAAAAGAGTTAGATAAGAAACAGACCAGATGCCTTACCTAAGACCCGCAAACAGCATCATACATACCGGGGAAAGCACTCCATGCACGACGCTGCACGGGAACGGCACGGCCCGTGGAAGCCCTGTAAAGAAACATTAAAAAAAAGAGTTAGATAAGAAACAGTCCAGATGCCTTACCTAAGACCCGCAAACAGCATCATACATACCGGGGAAAGCACTCCATGCACGACGCTGCACAGGAACGGCACGGCCAGGGGAAGCCCTGTAAAGAAACATAAAAAAAAAGAGTTAGATAAGAAACAGACCAGATGCCTTACCTAAGACCCGCAAACAGCATCATACATACCGGGGAAAGCGCTCCATGCACAACGCTGCACAGGAACGGCACGGCCCGGGGAAGCCCTGTAAAGAAACACAAAAAAAAAGAGTTAGATAAGAAACAGACCAGATGCCTTACCTAAGACCCGCAAAGAGCATCATACATACCGGGGAAAGCACTCCATGCACGACGCTGCACAGGAACGGCACGGCCAGGGGAAGCCCTGTAAAGAAACATAAAAAAAAGAGTTAGATAAGAAACAGACCAGATGCCTTACCTAAGACCCGCAAACAGCATCATACATACCAGGGAAGCGTTCCATGCACGACGCTGCACGGGAACGGCACAGCCAGGGGAAGCCCTGTAAAGAAACAAAAAAAAAAAGAGTTAGATAAGAAACAGACCAGATGCCTTACCTAAGACCCGCAAACAGCATCATACATACCGGGGAAAGCGCTCCATGCACGAAGCTGCACGGGAACGGCACGGCCCGGGGAAGCCTGTAAAGAAGCAGAAAAAAAAGAGTTAGATAAGAAACAGACCAGATGCCTTACCTAAGACCCGCAAACAGCATCATACATACCGGGGAAAGCACTCCATGCACGACGCTGCACGGGAACGGCACGGCCCGTGGAAGCCCTGTAAAGAAACATTAAAAAAAAGAGTTAGATAAGAAACAGTCCAGATGCCTTACCTAAGACCCGCAAACAGCATCATACATACCGGGGAAAGCACTCCATGCACGACGCTGCACAGGAACGGCACGGTCAGGGGAAGCCCTGTAAAGAAACATAAAAAAAAAGAGTTAGATAAGAAACAGACCAGATGCCTTACCTAAGACCCGCAAACAGCATCATACATACCAGGGAAGCGCTCCATGCATAACGCTACACGGGAACGGCACAGCCAGGGGAAGCCCTGTTAAGAAACAAAAAAAAAAAGAGTTAGATAAGAAACAGACCAGATGCCTTACCTAAGACCCGCAAACAGCATCATACATACCGGGGAAAGCACTCCATGCACGACGCTGCACGGGAATGGCACGGCCAGGGGAAGCCCTGTAAAGAAACATTAAAAAAAAGAGTTAGATAAGAAACAGACCAGATGCCTTACCTAAGACCCGCAACAGCATCATACATACCGGGGGAAGCAGTCCATGCACGACGCTGCACGGGAACAGCACGGCCCGGGGAAACCCTGTAAAGAAACATTTAAAAAAAGAGTTAGATAAGAAACAGACCAGATGCCTTACCTAAGACCCACAAACAGCATCATCCATACCGGGGAAAGCGCTCCATGCACGACGCTGCACGGGAACGGCCCGGGGAAGCCCTGTAAAGAAGCATTAAAAAAAAGAGTTAGATAAGAAACAGACCAGATGCCTTACCTAAGACCCGCAAACAGCATCATACATACCGGGGAAAGCAGTCCATGCACGACTCTGCACGGAAACGGCACGGCCCGGGGAAGCCCTGTAAAGAAAGATAAAAAAAAGGAGTTAGATAAGATACAGAACAGATGCCTTACCTAAGACCCGCAAACAGCATCATACATACCGGGGAAAGCGCTCCATGCACGACGCTGCACGGGAACGGCACGGCCCGGGGAAGCCCTGTAAAGAAACAGAAACAAAAAGAGTTAGATAAGAAACAGACCAGATGCCTTACCTAAGACCCGCAAACAGTATCATACATACCAGGGAAGCGCTCCATGCACGACGATGCATGGGAACGGCACGGCCCGGGGAAGCCCTGTAAAGAAACATTAAAAAAAAGAGTTAGATAAGAAACAGACCAGATGCCTTACCTAAGACCCGCAAACAGCATCATACATACCGGGGAAAGCACTCCATGCACGACGCTGCACGGTAACGGCACGGCCCGGGGGAAACCCTGTAAAGAAACACAAAAAAAAAGAGTTAGATAAGAAACAGACCAGATGCCTTACCTAAGACCCGCAAACAGCATCATACATACCGGGGAAAGCACTCCATGCACGACGCTGCACAGGAACGTCACGGCCAGGGGAAGCCCTGTAAAGAAACATAAAAAAAAAAGAGTTAGATAAGAAACAGACCAGATGCCTTACCTAAGACCCGCAAACAGCATCATACACACCAGGGAAGCGCTCCATGCACGACGCTACACGGGAACGGCACAGCCAGGGGAAGCCCTGTAAAGAAACAAAAAAAAAAAGAATTAGATAAGAAGCAGACCAGATGCCTTACCTAAGACCCGCAAACAGCATCATACATACCGGGGAAAGCACTCCATGCACGACGCTGCACGGGAATGGCACGGCCAGGGGAAGCCCTGTAAAGAAACATTAAAAAAAAGAGTTAGATAAGAAACAGACCAGATTCCTTACCTAAGACCCGTTTCAGCATCATACATACCGGGGGAAGCAGTCCATGCACGACGCTGCACGGGAACAGCACGGCCCGGGGAAACCCTGTAAAGAAACATTTAAAAAAAGAGTTAGATAAGAAACAGACCAGATGCCTTACCTAAGACCCACAAACAGCATCATACATACCGGGGAAAGCGCTCCATGCACGACGCTGCACGGGAACGGCACGGCCCGGGGAAGCCCTGTAAAGAAACATTAAAAAAAAGAGTTAGATAAGAAACAGACCAGATGCCTTACCTAAGACCCGCCAGCATCATACATACCGGGGAAAGCAGTCCATGCACGACTCTGCACGGAAACGGCACGGCCCGGGGAAGCCCTGTAAAGAAACATTAAAAAAAAAGAGTTAGATAAGATACAGACCAGATGCCTTACCTAAGACCCGCAAACAGCATCATACATACCGGGGAAAGCGCTCCATGCACGACGCTGCACGGGAACGGCACGGCCCGGGGAAGCCCTGTAAAGAAACATAAAAATAAAGAGTTAGATAAGAAACAGATCAGATGCCTTACCTAAGACCCGCAAACAGCATCATACATACCGGGGAAAGCGCTCCATGCATGATGCTGCACGGGAACGGCATGGCCCGGGGAAGCCCTGTAAAGAAACACAAAAAAAAGAGTTAGATAAGAAACAGACCAGATGCCTTACCTAAGACCCGCAACAGCATCATACATACCGGGGGAAGCAGTCCATGCACGACGCTGCACGGGAACAGCACGGCCAGGGGAAGCCCTGTAAAGAAACATAAAAAAAAAGAGTTAGATAAGAAACAGACCAGATGCCTTACCTAAGACCCGCAAACAGCATCATACATACCAGGGAAGCGCTCCATGCATAACGCTACACGGGAACGGCACAGCCAGGGGAAGCCCTGTAAAGAAACAAAAAAAAAAAGAGTTAGATAAGAAACAGACCAGATGCCTTACCTAAGACCCGCAAACAGCATCATACATACCGGGGAAAGCACTCCATGCACGACACTGCACGGGAATGGCACGGCCAGGGGAAGCCCTGTAAAGAAACATTTAAAAAAAGAGTTAGATAAGAAACAGACCAGATGCCTTACCTAAGACCCGCAACAGCATCATACATACCGGGGGAAGCAGTCCATGCACGACGCTGCACGGGAACAGCACGGCCCGGGGAAACCCTGTAAAGAAACATTTAAAAAAAGAGTTAGATAAGAAACAGACCAGATGCCTTACCTAAGACCCACAAACAGCATCATACATACCGGGGAAAGCGCTCCATGCACGACGCTGCACGGGAACGGCACGGCCCGGGGAAGCCCTGTAAAGAAGCATTAAAAAAAAGAGTTAGATAAGAAACAGACCAGATGCCTTACCTAAGACCCGCAAACAGCATCATACATACCGGGGAAAGCGCTCCATGCACGACGCTGCACGGGAATGGCACAGCCAGGGGAAGCCCTGTAAAGAAACATCAAAAAAAAGAGTTACAAAAGAAACAGACCAGATGCCTTACCTAAGACCCGCAACAGCATCATACATACCGGGGGAAGCAGTCCATGCACGACGCTGCACGGGAACAGCACGGCCCGGGGAAACCCTGTAAAGAAACATTTAAAAAAAGAGTTAGATAAGAAACAGACCAGATGCCTTACCTAAGACCCACAAACAGCATCATACATACCGGGGAAAGCGCTCCATGCACGACGCTGCACGGGAATGGCATGGCCTGGGGAAGCCCTGTAAAGAAACATTAAAAAAAAGAGTTAGATAAGAAACAGAGCAGATGCCTTACCTAAGACCCGCAAACAGCATCATACATACCGGGGAAAGCACTCCATGCACAACGCTGCACAGGAACGGCACGGCCCGGGGAAGCCCTGTAAAGAAACACAAAAAAAAAGAGTTAGATAAGAAACAGACCAGATGCCTTACCTAAGACCCGCAAAGAGCATCATACATACCGGGGAAAGCACTCCATGCACGACGCTGCACAGGAACGGCACGGCCAGGGGAAGCCCTGTAAAGAAACATAAAAAAAAAGAGTTAGATAAGAAACAGACCAGATGCCTTACCTAAGACCCGCAAACAGCATCATACATACCAGGGAAGCGTTCCATGCACGACGCTGCACGGGAACGGCACAGCCAGGGGAAGCCCTGTAAAGAAACAAAAAAAAAAAGAGTTAGATAAGAAACAGACCAGATGCCTTACCTAAGACCCGCAAACAGCATCATACATACCGGGGAAAGCGCTCCATGCACGAAGCTGCACGGGAACGGCACGGCCCGGGGAAGCCTGTAAAGAAGCAGAAAAAAAAGAGTTAGATAAGAAACAGACCAGATGCCTTACCTAAGACCCGCAAACAGCATCATACATACCGGGGAAAGCACTCCATGCACGACGCTGCACGGGAACGGCACGGCCCGTGGAAGCCCTGTAAAGAAACATTAAAAAAAAGAGTTAGATAAGAAACAGTCCAGATGCCTTACCTAAGACCCGCAAACAGCATCATACATACCAGGGAAAGCACTCCATGCACGACGCTGCACAGGAACGGCACGGCCAGGGGAAGCCCTGTAAAGAAACATAAAAAAAAAGAGTTAGATAAGAAACAGACCAGATGCCTTACCTAAGACCCGCAAACAGCATCATACATACCAGGGAAGCGCTCCATGCATAACGCTACACGGGAACGGCACAGCCAGGGGAAGCCCTGTTAAGAAACAAAAAAAAAAAGAGTTAGATAAGAAACAGACCAGATGCCTTACCTAAGACCCGCAACAGCATCATACATACCGGGGGAAGCAGTCCATGCACGACGCTGCACGGGAACAGCACGGCCCGGGGAAACCCTGTAAAGAAACATTTAAAAAAAGAGTTAGATAAGAAACAGACCAGATGCCTTACCTAAGACCCACAAACAGCATCATCCATACCGGGGAAAGCGCTCCATGCACGACGCTGCACGGGAACGGCACGGCCCGGGGAAGCCCTGTAAAGAAGCATTAAAAAAAAGAGTTAGATAAGAAACAGACCAGATGCCTTACCTAAGACCCGCAAACAGCATCATACATACCGGGGAAAGCAGTCCATGCACGACTCTGCACAGAAACGGCACGGCCCGGGGAAGCCCTGTAAAGAAACATAAAAAAAAGGAGTTAGATAAGATACAGAACAGATGCCTTACCTAAGACCCGCAAACAGCATCATACATACCGGGGAAAGCGCTCCATGCACGACGCTGCACGGGAACGGCACGGCCCGGGGAAGCCCTGTAAAGAAACAGAAACAAAAAGAGTTAGATAAGAAACAGACCAGATGCCTTACCTAAGACCCGCAAACAGCATCATACATACCGGGGAAAGCACTCCATGCACGACGCTGCACGGGAACGGCACGGCCCGGGGGAAACCCTGTAAAGAAACACAAAAAAAAAGAGTTATATAAGAAACAGACCAGATGCCTTACCTAAGACCCGCAAACAGCATCATACATACCGGGGAAAGCACTCCATGCACGACGCTGCACAGGAACGTCACGGCCAGGGGAAGCCCTGTAAAGAAACATAAAAAAAAAGAGTTAGATAAGAAACAGACCAGATGCCTTACCTAAGACCCGCAAACAGCATCATACACACCAGGGAAGCGCTCCATGCACAACGCTACACGGGAACGGCACAGCCAGGGGAAGCCCTGTAAAGAAACAAAAAAAAAAGAATTAGATAAGAAGCAGACCAGATGCCTTACCTAAGACCCGCAAACAGCATCATACATACCGGGGAAAGCACTCCATGCACGACGCTGCACGGGAATGGCACGGCCAGGGGAAGCCCTGTAAAGAAACATTAAAAAAAAGAGTTAGATAAGAAACAGACCAGATTCCTTACCTAAGACCCGTTTCAGCATCATACATACCGGGGGAAGCAGTCCATGCACGACGCTGCACGGGAACAGCACGGCCCGGGGAAACCCTGTAAAGAAACATTTAAAAAAAGAGTTAGATAAGAAACAGACCAGATGCCTTACCTAAGACCCACAAACAGCATCATACATACCGGGGAAAGCGCTCCATGCACGACGCTGCACGGGAACGGCACGGCCCGGGGAAGCCCTGTAAAGAAGCATTAAAAAAAAGAGTTAGATAAGAAACAGACCAGATGCCTTACCTAAGACCCGCAAACAGCATCATACATACCGGGGAAAGCAGTCCATGCACGACTCTGCACGGAAACGGCACGGCCCGGGGAAGCCCTGTAAAGAAACATAAAAAAAAGGAGTTAGATAAGATACAGAACAGATGCCTTACCTAAGACCCGCAAACAGCATCATACATACCGGGGAAAGCGCTCCATGCACGACGCTGCACGGGAACGGCACGGCCCGGGGAAGCCCTGTAAAGAAACAGAAACAAAAAGAGTTAGATAAGAAACAGACCAGATGCCTTACCTAAGACCCGCAAACAGTATCATACATACCAGGGAAGCGCTCCATGCACGACGCTGCATGGGAACGGCACGGCCCGGGGAAGCCCTGTAAAGAAACATTAAAAAAAAGAGTTAGATAAGAAACAGACCAGATGCCTTACCTAAGACCCGCAAACAGCATCATACATACCGGGGAAAGCACTCCATGCACGACGCTGCACGGGAACGGCACGGCCCGGGGAAACCCTGTAAAGAAACACAAAAAAAAAGAGTTAGATAAGAAACAGACCAGATGCCTTACCTAAGACCCGCAAACAGCATCATACATACCGGGGAAAGCACTCCATGCACGACGCTGCACAGGAACGTCACGGCCAGGGGAAGCCCTGTAAAGAAACATAAAAAAAAAGAGTTAGATAAGAAACAGACCAGATGCCTTACCTAAGACCCGCAAACAGCATCATACACACCAGGGAAGCGCTCCATGCACGACGCTACACGGGAACGGCACAGCCAGGGGAAGCCCTGTAAAGAAACAAAAAAAAAAAGAATTAGATAAGAAGCAGACCAGATGCCTTACCTAAGACCCGCAAACAGCATCATACATACCGGGGAAAGCACTCCATGCACGACGCTGCACGGGAATGGCACGGCCAGGGGAAGCCCTGTAAAGAAACATTAAAAAAAAGAGTTAGATAAGAAACAGACCAGATTCCTTACCTAAGACCCGTTTCAGCATCATACATACCGGGGGAAGCAGTCCATGCATGACGCTGCACGGGAACAGCACGGCCCGGGGAAACCCTGTAAAGAAACATTTAAAAAAAGAGTTAGATAAGAAACAGACCAGATGCCTTACCTAAGACCCACAAACAGCATCATACATACCGGGGAAAGCGCTCCATGCACGACGCTGCACGGGAACGGCACGGCCCGGGGAAGCCCTGTAAAGAAGCATTAAAAAAAAGAGTTAGATAAGAAACAGACCAGATGCCTTACCTAAGACCCGCCAGCATCATACATACCGGGGAAAGCAGTCCATGCACGACTCTGCACGGAAACGGCACGGCCCGGGGAAGCCCTGTAAAGAAACATTAAAAAAAAAGAGTTAGATAAGATACAGACCAGATGCCTTACCTAAGACCCGCAAACAGCATCATACATACCGGGGAAAGCGCTCCATGCACGACGCTGCACGGGAACGGCACGGCCCGGGGAAGCCCTGTAAAGAAACATAAAAATAAAGAGTTAGATAAGAAACAGATCAGATGCCTTACCTAAGACCCGCAAACAGCATCATACATACCGGGGAAAGCGCTCCATGCACGATGCTGCACGGGAACGGCATGGCCCGGGGAAGCCCTGTAAAGAAACACAAAAAAAAGAGTTAGATAAGAAACAGACCAGATGCCTTACCTAAGACCCGCAACAGCATCATACATACCGGGGGAAGCAGTCCATGCACGACGCTGCACGGGAACAGCACGGCCAGGGGAAGCCCTGTAAAGAAACATAAAAAAAAAGAGTTAGATAAGAAACAGACCAGATGCCTTACCTAAGACCCGCAAACAGCATCATACATACCAGGGAAGCGCTCCATGCATAACGCTACACGGGAACGGCACAGCCAGGGGAAGCCCTGTAAAGAAACAAAAAAAAAAAGAGTTAGATAAGAAACAGACCAGATGCCTTACCTAAGACCCGCAAACAGCATCATACATACCGGGGAAAGCACTCCATGCACGACGCTGCACGGGAATGGCACGGCCAGGGGAAGCCCTGTAAAGAAACATTAAAAAAAAGAGTTAGATAAGAAACAGACCAGATGCCTTACCTAAGACCCGCAACAGCATCATACATACCGGGGGAAGCAGTCCATGCACGACGCTGCACGGGAACAGCACGGCCCGGGGAAACCCTGTAAAGAAACATTTAAAAAAAGAGTTAGATAAGAAACAGACCAGATGCCTTACCTAAGACCCACAAACAGCATCATACATACCGGGGAAAGCGCTCCATGCACGACGCTGCACGGGAACGGCACGGCCCGGGGAAGCCCTGTAAAGAAGCATTAAAAAAAAGAGTTAGATAAGAAACAGACCAGATGCCTTACCTAAGACCCGCAAACAGCATCATACATACCGGGGAAAGCGCTCCATGCACGACGCTGCACGGGAATGGCACAGCCAGGGGAAGCCCTGTAAAGAAACATCAAAAAAAAGAGTTACATAAGAAACAGACCAGATGCCTTACCTAAGACCCGCAACAGCATCATACATACCGGGGGAAGCAGTCCATGCACGACGCTGCACGGGAACAGCACGGCCCGGGGAAACCCTGTAAAGAAACATTTAAAAAAAGAGTTAGATAAGAAACAGACCAGATGCCTTACCTAAGACCCACAAACAGCATCATACATACCGGGGAAAGCGCTCCATGCACGATGCTGCACGGGAATGGCATGGCCTGGGGAAGCCCTGTAAAGAAACATTAAAAAAAAGAGTTAGATAAGAAACAGACCAGATGCCTTACCTAAGACCCGCAAACAGCATCATACATACCGGGGAAAGCGCTCCATGCACAACGCTGCACAGGAACGGCACGGCCCGGGGAAGCCCTGTAAAGAAACACAAAAAAAAAGAGTTAGATAAGAAACAGACCAGATGCCTTACCTAAGACCCGCAAAGAGCATCATACATACCGGGGAAAGCACTCCATGCACGACGCTGCACAGGAACGGCACGGCCAGGGGAAGCCCTGTAAAGAAACATAAAAAAAAAGAGTTAGATAAGAAACAGACCAGATGCCTTACCTAAGACCCGCAAACAGCATCATACATACCAGGGAAGCGTTCCATGCACGACGCTGCACGGGAACGGCACAGCCAGGGGAAGCCCTGTAAAGAAACAAAAAAAAAAAGAGTTAGATAAGAAACAGACCAGATGCCTTACCTAAGACCCGCAAACAGCATCATACATACCGGGGAAAGCACTCCATGCACGACGCTGCACAGGAACGGCACGGCCAGGGGAAGCCCTGTAAAGAAACATAAAAAAAAAGAGTTAGATAAGAAACAGACCAGATGCCTTACCTAAGACCCGCAAACAGCATCATACATACCAGGGAAGCGTTCCATGCACGACGCTGCACGGGAACGGCACAGCCAGGGGAAGCCCTGTAAAGAAACAAAAAAAAAAAGAGTTAGATAAGAAACAGACCAGATGCCTTACCTAAGACCCGCAAACAGCATCATACATACCGGGGAAAGCGCTCCATGCACGAAGCTGCACGGGAACGGCACGGCCCGGGGAAGCCTGTAAAGAAGCAGAAAAAAAAGAGTTAGATAAGAAACAGACCAGATGCCTTACCTAAGACCCGCAAACAGCATCATACATACCGGGGAAAGCACTCCATGCACGACGCTGCACGGGAACGGCACGGCCCGTGGAAGCCCTGTAAAGAAACATTAAAAAAAAGAGTTAGATAAGAAACAGTCCAGATGCCTTACCTAAGACCCGCAAACAGCATCATACATACCAGGGAAAGCACTCCATGCACGACGCTGCACAGGAACGGCACGGCCAGGGGAAGCCCTGTAAAGAAACATAAAAAAAAAGAGTTAGATAAGAAACAGACCAGATGCCTTACCTAAGACCCGCAAACAGCATCATACATACCAGGGAAGCGCTCCATGCATAACGCTACACGGGAACGGCACAGCCAGGGGAAGCCCTGTTAAGAAACAAAAAAAAAAAGAGTTAGATAAGAAACAGACCAGATGCCTTACCTAAGACCCGCAAACAGCATCATACATACCGGGGAAAGCACTCCATGCACGACGCTGCACGGGAATGGCACGGCCAGGGGAAGCCCTGTAAAGAAACATTAAAAAAAAGAGTTAGATAAGAAACAGACCAGATGCCTTACCTAAGACCCGCAACAGCATCATACATACCGGGGGAAGCAGTCCATGCACGACGCTGCACGGGAACAGCACGGCCCGGGGAAACCCTGTAAAGAAACATTTAAAAAAAGAGTTAGATAAGAAACAGACCAGATGCCTTACCTAAGACCCACAAACAGCATCATCCATACCGGGGAAAGCGCTCCATGCACGACGCTGCACGGGAACGGCACGGCCCGGGGAAGCCCTGTAAAGAAGCATTAAAAAAAAGAGTTAGATAAGAAACAGACCAGATGCCTTACCTAAGACCCGCAAACAGCATCATACATACCGGGGAAAGCAGTCCATGCACGACTCTGCACGGAAACGGCACGGCCCGGGGAAGCCCTGTAAAGAAACATAAAAAAAAGGAGTTAGATAAGATACAGAACAGATGCCTTACCTAAGACCCGCAAACAGCATCATACATACCGGGGAAAGCGCTCCATGCACGACGCTGCACGGGAACGGCACGGCCCGGGGAAGCCCTGTAAAGAAACAGAAACAAAAAGAGTTAGATAAGAAACAGACCAGATGCCTTACCTAAGACCCGCAAACAGTATCATACATACCAGGGAAGCGCTCCATGCACGACGCTGCATGGGAACGGCACGGCCCGGGGAAGCCCTGTAAAGAAACATTAAAAAAAAGAGTTAGATAAGAAACAGACCAGATGCCTTACCTAAGACCCGCAAACAGCATCATACATACCGGGGAAAGCACTCCATGCACGACGCTGCACGGGAACGGCACGGCCCGGGGGAAACCCTGTAAAGAAACACAAAAAAAAAGAGTTAGATAAGAAACAGACCAGATGCCTTACCTAAGTCCCGCAAACAGCATCATACATACCGGGGAAAGCACTCCATGCACGACGCTGCACAGGAACGTCACGGCCAGGGGAAGCCCTGTAAAGAAACATAAAAAAAAAGAGTTAGATAAGAAACAGACCAGATGCCTTACCTAAGACCCGCAAACAGCATCATACACACCAGGGAAGCGCTCCATGCACAACGCTACACGGGAACGGCACAGCCAGGGGAAGCCCTGTAAAGAAACAAAAAAAAAAAGAATTAGATAAGAAGCAGACCAGATGCCTTACCTAAGACCCGCAAACAGCATCATACATACCGGGGAAAGCACTCCATGCACGACGCTGCACGGGAATGGCACGGCCAGGGGAAGCCCTGTAAAGAAACATTAAAAAAAAGAGTTAGATAAGAAACAGACCAGATTCCTTACCTAAGACCCGTTTCAGCATCATACATACCGGGGGAAGCAGTCCATGCACGACGCTGCACGGGAACAGCACGGCCCGGGGAAACCCTGTAAAGAAACATTTAAAAAAAGAGTTAGATAAGAAACAGACCAGATGCCTTACCTAAGACCCACAAACAGCATCATACATACCGGGGAAAGCGCTCCATGCACGACGCTGCACGGGAACGGCACGGCCCGGGGAAGCCCTGTAAAGAAACATTAAAAAAAAGAGTTAGATAAGAAACAGACCAGATGCCTTACCTAAGACCCGCCAGCATCATACATACCGGGGAAAGCAGTCCATGCACGACTCTGCACGGAAACGGCACGGCCCGGGGAAGCCCTGTAAAGAAACATTAAAAAAAAAGAGTTAGATAAGATACAGACCAGATGCCTTACGTAAGACCCGCAAACAGCATCATAAATACCGGGGAAAGCGCTCCATGCACGACGCTGCACGGGAACGGCACGGCCCGGGGAAGCCCTGTAAAGAAACATAAAAATAAAGAGTTAGATAAGAAACAGATCAGATGCCTTACCTAAGACCCGCAAACAGCATCATACATACCGGGGAAAGCGCTCCATGCACGATGCTGCACGGGAACGGCATGGCCCGGGGAAGCCCTGTAAAGAAACACAAAAAAAAGAGTTAGATAAGAAACAGACCAGATGCCTTACCTAAGACCCGCAACAGCATCATACATACCGGGGGAAGCAGTCCATGCACGACGCTGCACGGGAACAGCACGGCCAGGGGAAGCCCTGTAAAGAAACATAAAAAAAAAGAGTTAGATAAGAAACAGACCAGATGCCTTACCTAAGACCCGCAAACAGCATCATACATACCAGGGAAGCGCTCCATGCATAACGCTACACGGGAACGGCACAGCCAGGGGAAGCCCTGTAAAGAAACAAAAAAAAAAAGAGTTAGATAAGAAACAGACCAGATGCCTTACCTAAGACCCGCGAACAGCATCATACATACCGGGGAAAGCACTCCATGCACGACGCTGCACGGGAATGGCACGGCCAGGGGAAGCCCTGTAAAGAAACATTAAAAAAAAGAGTTAGATAAGAAACAGACCAGATGCCTTACCTAAGACCCGCAACAGCATCATACGTACCGGGGGAAGCAGTCCATGCACGACGCTGCACGGGAACAGCACGGCCCGGGGAAACCCTGTAAAGAAACATTTAAAAAAAGAGTTAGATAAGAAACAGACCAGATGCCTTACCTAAGACCCACAAACAGCATCATACATACCGGGGAAAGCGCTCCATGCACGACGCTGCACGGGAACGGCACGGCCCGGGGAAGCCCTGTAAAGAAGCATTAAAAAAAAGAGTTAGATAAGAAAGAGACCAGATGCCTTACCTAAGACCCGCAAACAGCATCATACATACCGGGGAAAGCAGTCCATGCACGACTCTGCACGGAAACGGCACGGCCCGGGGAAGCCCTGTAAAGAAACATAAAAAAAAGGAGTTAGATAAGATACAGAACAGATGCCTTACCTAAGACCCGCAAACAGCATCATACATACCGGGGAAAGCGCTCCATGCACGACGCTGCACGGGAACGGCACGGCCCGGGGAAGCCCTGTAAAGAAACAGAAACAAAAAGAGTTAGATAAGAAACAGACCAGATGCCTTACCTAAGACCCGCAAACAGTATCATACATACCAGGGAAGCGCTCCATGCACGACGCTGCATGGGAACGGCACGGCCCGGGGAAGCCCTGTAAAGAAACATTAAAAAAAAGAGTTAGATAAGAAACAGACCAGATGCCTTACCTAAGACCCGCAAACAGCATCATACATACCGGGGAAAGCACTCCATGCACGACGCTGCACGGGAACGGCACGGCCCGGGGAAACCCTGTAAAGAAACACAAAAAAAAAGAGTTAGATAAGAAACAGACCAGATGCCTTACCTAAGACCCGCAAACAGCATCATACATACCGGGGAAAGCACTCCATGCACGACGCTGCACAGGAACGTCACGGCCAGGGGAAGCCCTGTAAAGAAACATAAAAAAAAAGAGTTAGATAAGAAACAGACCAGATGCCTTACCTAAGACCCGCAAACAGCATCATACACACCAGGGAAGCGCTCCATGCACGACGCTACACGGGAACGGCACAGCCAGGGGAAGCCCTGTAAAGAAACAAAAAAAAAAAGAATTAGATAAGAAGCAGACCAGATGCCTTACCTAAGACCCGCAAACAGCATCATACATACCGGGGAAAGCACTCCATGCACGACGCTGCACGGGAATGGCACGGCCAGGGGAAGCCCTGTAAAGAAACATTAAAAAAAAGAGTTAGATAAGAAACAGACCAGATTCCTTACCTAAGACCCGTTTCAGCATCATACATACCGGGGGAAGCAGTCCATGCACGACGCTGCACGGGAACAGCACGGCCCGGGGAAACCCTGTAAAGAAACATTTAAAAAAAGAGTTAGATAAGAAACAGACCAGATGCCTTACCTAAGACCCACAAACAGCATCATACATACCGGGGAAAGCGCTCCATGCACGACGCTGCACGAGAACGGCACGGCCCGGGGAAGCCCTGTAAAGAAACATTAAAAAAAAGAGTTAGATAAGAAACAGACCAGATGCCTTACCTAAGACCCGCCAGCATCATACATACCGGGGAAAGCAGTCCATGCACGACTCTGCACGGAAACGGCACGGCCCGGGGAAGCCCTGTAAAGAAACATAAAAAAAAAAGAGTTAGATAAGATACAGACCAGATGCCTTACCTAAGACCCGCAAACAGCATCATACATACCGGGGAAAGCGCTCCATGCACGACGCTGCACGGGAACGGCACGGCCCGGGGAAGCCCTGTAAAGAAACATAAAAATAAAGAGTTAGATAAGAAACAGATCAGATGCCTTACCTAAGACCCACAAACAGCATCATACATACCGGGGAAAGCGCTCCATGCACGATGCTGCACGGGAACGGCATGGCCCGGGGAAGCCCTGTAAAGAAACACAAAAAAAAGAGTTAGATAAGAAACAGACCAGATGCCTTACCTAAGACCCGCAACAGCATCATACATACCGGGGGAAGCAGTCCATGCACGACGCTGCACGGGAACAGCACGGCCCGGGGAAACCCTGTGAAGAAACATTTAAAAAAAGAGTTAGATAAGAAACAGACCAGATGCCTTACCTAAGACCCGCAAACAGCATCATACATACCGGGGAAAGCGCTCCATGCACGACGCTGCACGGGAATGGCACGGCCCGGGGAATCCCTGTAAAGAAACATTAAAAAAAAGAGTTAGATAAGAAACAGACCAGATGCCTTACCTAAGACCCGCAAACAGCATCATACATACCGGGGAAAGCAGCCCATGCACGACTCTGCACAGGAACGGCACGGCCCGGGGAAGCCCTGTAAAGAAACATAAAAAAAAAGAGTTAGATAAGATACAGACCAGATGCCTTACCTAAGACCCGCAAACAGCATCATACATACCGGGGAGAGCGCTCCATGCACGACGCTGCACAGGAACGGCAAGTTCCGGGGAAGCCCTGTAAAGAAACACAAAAAAAAGAGTTAGATAAGAAACAGACCAGATGCCTTACCTAAGACCCGCAAACAGCATCATACATACCAGGGAAGCGCTCCATGCACGACGCTGCACGGGAACGTCACGGCCCGGGGAAGCCCTGTAAAGAAACATTAAAAAAAAGAGTTAAATAAGAAACAGACCAGATGCCTTACCTAAGACCTGCAAACAGCATCATACATACCGAGGAAAGCACTCCATGCACGACGCTGCACGGGAATGGCACAGTCAGGGGAAGCCCTGTAAAGAAACATTTTAAAAAAGAGTTAGATAAGAAACAGACCAGATGCCTTACCTCAGACCCGCAACAGCATCATACATACCGGTGGAAGCAGTCCATGCACGACGCTGCACGGGAACAGCACGGCCTGGGGAAACCCTGTAAAGAAACATTTTAAAAAAGAGTTAGATAAGAAACAGACCAGATGCCTTACCTAAGACCCGCAAACAGCATCATACATACCGGGGAAAGCGCTCCATGCACGACTCTGCACGGGAACGGCACGGCCCGGGGAAGCCCTGTAAAGAAACATAAAAAAAAAGAGTTAGATAAGAAACAGACCAGATGCCTTACCTAAGACCCGCAAACAGCATCATACATACCGGGGAAAGCAGTCCATGCACGACTATGCACGGGAACGGCACGGCCCGGGGAAGCCCTGTAAAGAAACATTAAAAAAAATAGTTAGAAAAGATTCAGACCAGATGCCTTACCTAAGACCCGCAAACAGCATGATACATACCGGGGAAAGCGCTCCATGCACGACGCTGCACGGCAAAGGCACGGCCCGGGGAAGCCCTGTAAAGAAACAGAAACAAAAAGAGTTAGATAAGAAACAGACCAGATGCCTTACCTAAAACCCGCAAACAGCATCATACATACCGGGGAAAGCGCTCCATGCATGACGCTGCACGGGAACGGCACGGCCTGGGGAAGCCCTGGAAAGAAACATAAAAATAAAGAGTTAGATAAGAAACAGATCAGATGCCTTACCTAAGACCCGCAAACAGCATCATACATACCGGGGAAAGCGCTCCATGCACGACGCTGCACGGAAACGGCACGGCCCGGGGAAGCCCTGTAAAGAAACACAAAAAAAAAGAGTTAGATAAGAAACAGACCAGATGCCTTACCTAGGACCCGCAAACAGCATCATACATAACGGGGAAAGCTCTCCATGCACGACGCTGCACAGGAACGGCACGTCCAGGGGAAGCCCTGTAAAGAAACATAAAAAAAAAGAGTTAGATAAGAAACAGACCAGATGCCTTACCTAAGACCCGCAAACAGCATCATACATACCAGGGAAGCGCTCCATGCACGACGCTGCACGGGAACGGCACAGCCAGGGGAAGCCCTGTAAAGAAAAAAAAAAAAAAAAAGAGTTAGATAAGAAACAGACCAAATGCCTTACCTAAGACCCGCAAACAGCATCATACATACCGGGGAAAGCGCTCCATGCACGAAGCTGCACGGGAACGGCACGGCCCGGGGAAGCCTGTAAAGAAGCAGAAAAAAAAGAGTTAGATAAGAAACAGACCAGATACCTTACCTAAGACCCGCAAACAGCATCATACATACCGGGGAAAGCACTCCATGCACGACGCTGCACGGGAATGGCACGGCCAGGGGAAGCCCTGTAAAGAAACATTAAAAAAAAGAGTTAGATAAGAAACAGACCAGATTCCTTACCTAAGACCCGCTACAGCATCATACATACCGGGGGAAGCAGTCCATGCACGACGCTGCACGGGAACAGCACGGCCCGGGGAAACCCTGTAAAGAAACATTTAAAAAAAGAGTTAGATAAGAAACAGACCAGATGCCTTACCTAAGACCCACAAACAGCATCATACATACCGGGGAAAGCGCTCCATGCACGATGCTGCACGGGAACGGCACGGCCCGGGGAAGCCCTGTAAAGAAACATTAAAAAAAAGAGTTAGATAAGAAACAGACCAGATGCCTTACCTAAGACCCGCAAACAGCATCATACATACTGGGGAAAGCAGTCCATGCACGACTCTGCACGGAAACGGCACGGCCCGGGGAAGCCCTGTAAAGAAACATAACAAAAATAAGAGTTAGATAAGATACAGACCAGATGCCTTACCTAAGACCCGCAAACAGCATCATACATACCGGGGAAAGCGCTCCATGCACGACGCTGCACGGGAACGGCACGGCCCGGGGAAGCCCTGTAAAGAAACATAAAAATAAAGAGTTAGATAAGAAACAGATCAGATGCCTTACCTAAGACCCGCAAACAGCATCATACATACCGGGGAAAGCGCTCCATGCACGACGCTGCACGGGAACGGCATGGCCCGGGGAAGCCCTGTAAAGAAACACAAAAAAAAGAGTTAGATAAGAAACAGACCAGATGCCTTACCTAAGACCCGCAAACAGCATCATACATACCGGGGAAAGCACTCCATGAACGACGCTGCACAGGAACGGCACGGCCAGGGGAAGCCCTGTAAAGAAACATTAAAAAAAAGAGTTAGATAAGAAACAGACCAGATGCCTTACCTAAGACCCGCAACAGCATCATACATACCGGGGGAAGCAGTCCATGCACGACGCTGCACGGGAACAGCACGGCCCGGGGAAACCCTGTAAAGAAACATTTTAAAAAAGAGTTAGATAAGAAACAGACCAGATGCCTTACCTAAGACCCGCAAACAGCATCATACATACCGGGGAAAGCGCTCCATGCACGACGCTGCACGGGAATGGCACGGCCCGGGGAATCCCTGTAAAGAAACATAAAAAAAAAGAGTTAGATAAGAAACAGACCAGATGCCTTACCTAAGACCCGCAAACAGCATCATACATACCGGGGAAAGCAGTCCATGCACGACTCTGCACGGGAACGGCACGGCCCGGGGAAGCCCTGTAAAGAAACATAAAAAAAAAGAGTTAGATAAGATACAGACCAGATGCCTTACCTAAGACCCGCAAACAGCATCATACATACCGGGGAGAGCGCTCCATGCACGACGCTGCACGGGAACGTCACGGCCCGGGGAAGCCCTGTAAAGAAACATTAAAAAAAAGAGTTAAATAAGAAACAGACCAGATGCCTTACCTAAGACCTGCAAACAGCATCATACATACCGAGGAAAGCACTCCATGCACGACGCTGCACGGGAATGGCACGGTCAGGGGAAGCCCTGTAAAGAAACATTTCAAAAAAGAGTTAGATAAGAAACAGACCAGATGCCTTACCTCAGACCCGCAACAGCATCATACATACCGGTGGAAGCAGTCCATGCACGACGCTGCACGGGAACAGCACGGCCTGGGGAAACCCTGTAAAGAAACATTTAAAAAAAGAGTTAGATAAGAAACAGACCAGATGCCTTACCTAAGACCCGCAAACAGCATCATACATACCGGGGAAAGCGCTCCATGCACGACTCTGCACGGGAACGGCACGGCCCGGGGAAGCCCTGTAAAGAAACATAAAAAAAAAGAGTTAGAAAAGATACAGACCAGATGCCTTACCTAAGACCCGCAAACAGCATGATACATACCGGGGAAAGCGCTCCATGCACGACGCTGCACGGGAAAGGCACGGCCCGGGGAAGCCCTGTAAAGAAACAGAAACAAAAAGAGTGAGATAAGAAACAGACCAGATGCCTTACCTAAAACCAGCAAACAGCATCATACATACCGGGGAAAGCGCTCCATGCATGACGCTGCACGGGAACGGCACGGCCTGGGGAAGCCCTGTAAAGAAACATAAAAATAAAGAGTTAGATAAGAAACAGATCAGATGCCTTACCTAAGACCCGCAAACAGCATCATACATACCGGGGAAAGCGCTCCATGCACGACGCTGCATAGAAACGGCACGGCCCGGGGAAGCCCTGTAAAGAAACACAAAAAAAAAGAGTTAGATAAGAAACAGACCAGATGCCTTACCTAAGACCCGCAAACAGCATCATACATAACGGGGAAAGCACTCCATGCACGACGCTGCACAGGAACGGCACGGCCAGGGGAAGCCCTGTAAAGAAACATAAAAAAAAAGAGTTAGATAAGAAACAGACCAGATGCCTTACCTAAGACCCGCAAACAGCATCATACATACCAGGGAAGCGCTCCATGCACGACGCTGCACGGGAACGGCACAGCCAGGGGAAGCCCTGTAAAGAAACAAAAAAAAAAGAGTTAGATAAGAAACAGACCAAATGCCTTACCTAAGACCCGCAAACAGCATCATACATACCGGGGAAAGCGCTCCATGCACGAAGCTGCACGGGAACGGCACGGCCCGGGGAAGCCTGTAAAGAAGCAGAAAAAAAAGAGTTAGATAAGAAACAGACCAGATACCTTACCTAAGACCCGCAAACAGCATCATACATACCGGGGAAAGCACTCCATGCACGACGCTGCACGGGAACGGCACTGCCCGTGGAAGCCCTGTAAAGAAACATCAAAAAAAACGAGTTAGATAAGAAACAGACCAGATGCCTTACCTAAGACCCGCAAAAAAGCATCATACATACCGGGGAAAGCAGTCCATGCACGACGCTGCACGGGAACGGCACGGCCCGGGGAAGCCCTGTAAAGAAACACTAAAAAAAAGTGTTAGATAAAAAACAGACCAGATGCCTTACCTAAGACCCGCAAACAGCATCATACATACCGGGAAAAGCACTCCATGCACGACGCTGCACGGGAATGCCACGGCCAGGGGAAGCCCTGTAAAGAAACATTAAAAAAAAGAGATAGATAAGAAACAGACCAGATGCCTTACCTAAGACCCGCAACAGCATCATACATACCGGGGGAAGCAGTCCATGCACGACGCTGCACGGGAACGGCACGGCCCGGGGAAGCCCTGTAAAGAAACATAAAAAAAAAGAGTTAGATAAGATACAGACCAGATGCCTTACCTAAGACCCGCAAACAGCATCATACATACCGGGGAGAGCGCTCCATGCACGACGCTGCACGGGAATGTCACGGCCCGGGGAAGCCCTGTAAAGAAACATTAAAAAAAAGAGTTAAATAAGAAACAGACCAGATGCCTTACCTAAGACCTGCAAACAGCATCATACATACCGAGGAATGCACTCCATGCACGACGCTGCACGGGAATGGCACGGTCAGGGGAAGCCCTGTAAAGAAACATTTCAAAAAAGAGTTAGATAAGAAACAGACCAGATGCCTTACCTCAGACCCGCAACAGCATCATACATACCGGTGGAAGCAGTCCATGCACGACGCTGCACGGGAACAGCACGGCCTGGGGAAACCCTGTAAAGAAACATTTAAAAAAAGAGTTAGATAAGAAACAGACCAGATGCCTTACCTAAGACCCGCAAACAGCATCATACATACCGGGGAAAGCGCTCCATGCATGACGCTGCACGGGAACGGCACGGCCTGGGGAAGCCCTGTAAAGAAACATAAAAAAAAAGAGTTAGAAAAGATACAGACCAGATGCCTTACCTAAGACCCGCAAACAGCATGATACGTACCGGGGAAAGCGCTCCATGCACGACGCTGCACGGGAAAGGCACGGCCCGGGGAAGCCCTGTAAAGAAACAGAAACAAAAAGAGTTAGATAAGAAACAGACCAGATGCCTTACCTAAAACCAGCAAACAGCATCATACATACCGGGGAAAGCGCTCCATGCATGACGCTGCACGGGAACGGCACGGCCTGGGGAAGCCCTGTAAAGAAACATAAAAATAAAGAGTTAGATAAGAAACAGATCAGATGCCTTACCTAAGACCCGCAAACAGCATGATACATACCGGGGAAAGCGCTCCATGCACGACGCTGCACGGGAAAGGCACGGCCCGGGGAAGCCCTGTAAAGAAACAGAAACAAAAAGAGTTAGATAAGAAACAGACCAGATGCCTTACCTAAAACCAGCAAACAGCATCATACATACCGGGGAAAGCGCTCCATGCATGACGCTGCACGGGAACGGCACGGCCTGGGGAAGCCCTGTAAAGAAACATAAAAATAAAGAGTTAGATAAGAAACAGATCAGATGCCTTACCTAAGACCCGCAAACAGCATCATACATACCGGGGAAAGCGCTCCATGCACGACGCTGCACGGAAACGGCACGGCCCGGGGAAGCCCTGTAAAGAAACACAAAAAAAAAGAGTTAGATAAGAAACAGACCAGATGCCTTACCTAAGACCCGCAAACAGCATCATACATAACGGGGAAAGCACTCCATGCACGACGCTGCACAGGAACGGCACGGCCAGGGGAAGCCCTGTAAAGAAACATAAAAAAAAAGAGTTAGATAAGAAACAGACCAGATGCCTTACCTAAGACCCGCAAACAGCATCATACATACCAGGGAAGCGCTCCATGCACGACGCTGCACGGGAACGGCACAGCCAGGGGAAGCCCTGTAAAGAAACAAAAAAAAAAGAGTTAGATAAGAAACAGACCAAATGCCTTACCTAAGACCCGCAAACAGCATCATACATACAGGGGAAAGCGCTCCATGCACGAAGCTGCACGGGAACGGCACGGCCCGGGGAAGCCTGTAAAGAAGCAGAAAAAAAAGAGTTAGATAAGAAACAGACCAGATACCTTACCTAAGACCCGCAAACAGCATCATACATACCGGGGAAAGCACTCCATGCACGACGCTGCACGGGAACGGCACGGCCCGTGGAAGCCCTGTAAAGAAACATCAAAAAAAAGAGTTAGATAAGAAACAGACCAGATGCCTTACCTAAGACCTGCAAACAGCATCATACATACCGAGGAAAGCACTCCATGCACGACGCTGCACGGGAATGGCACGGTCAGGGGAAGCCCTGTAAAGAAACATTTCAAAAAAGAGTTAGATAAGAAACAGACCAGATGCCTTACCTCAGACCCGCAACAGCATCATACATACCGGTGGAAGCAGTCCATGCACGACGCTGCACGGGAACAGCACGGCCTGGGGAAACCCTGTAAAGAAACATTTAAAAAAAGAGTTAGATAAGAAACAGACCAGATGCCTTACCTAAGACCCGCAAACAGCATCATACATACCGGGGAAAGCGCTCCATGCACGACTCTGCACGGGAACGGCACGGCCCGGGGAAGCCCTGTAAAGAAACATAAAAAAAAAGAGTTAGAAAAGATACAGACCAGATGCCTTACCTAAGACCCGCAAACAGCATGATACATACCGGGGAAAGCGCTCCATGCACGACGCTGCACGGGAAAGGCACGGCCCGGGGAAGCCCTGTAAAGAAACAGAAACAAAAAGAGTTAGATAAGAAACAGACCAGATGCCTTACCTAAAACCAGCAAACAGCATCATACATACCGGGGAAAGCGCTCCATGCATGACGCTGCACGGGAACGGCACGGCCTGGGGAAGCCCTGTAAAGAAACATAAAAATAAAGAGTTAGATAAGAAACAGATCAGATGCCTTACCTAAGACCCGCAAACAGCATCATACATACCGGGGAAAGCGCTCCATGCACGACGCTGCACGGAAACGGCACGGCCCGGGGAAGCCCTGTAAAGAAACACAAAAAAAAAGAGTTAGATAAGAAACAGACCAGATGCCTTACCTAAGACCCGCAAACAGCATCATACATAACGGGGAAAGCACTCCATGCACGACGCTGCACAGGAACGGCACGGCCAGGGGAAGCCCTGTAAAGAAACATAAAAAAAAAGAGTTAGATAAGAAACAGACCAGATGCCTTACCTAAGACCCGCAAACAGCATCATACATACCAGGGAAGCGCTCCATGCACGACGCTGCACGGGAACGGCACAGCCAGGGGAAGCCCTGTAAAGAAACAAAAAAAAAAGAGTTAGATAAGAAACAGACCAAATGCCTTACCTAAGACCCGCAAACAGCATCATACATACCGGGGAAAGCGCTCCATGCACGAAGCTGCACGGGAACGGCACGGCCCGGGGAAGCCTGTAAAGAAGCAGAAAAAAAAGAGTTAGATAAGAAACAGACCAGATACCTTACCTAAGACCCGCAAACAGCATCATACATACCGGGGAAAGCACTCCATGCACGACGCTGCACGGGAACGGCACGGCCCGTGGAAGCCCTGTAAAGAAACATCAAAAAAAAGAGTTAGATAAGAAACAGACCAGATGCCTTACCTAAGACCCGCAAAAAAGCATCATACATACCGGGGAAAGCAGTCCATGCACGACGCTGCACGGGAACGGCACGGCCCGGGGAAGCCCTGTAAAGAAACATAAAAAAAAAGTGTTAGATAAGAAACAGACCAGATGCCTTACCTAAGACCCGCAAACAGCATCATACATACCGGGAAAAGCACTCCATGCACGACGCTGCACGGGAATGCCACGGCCAGGGGAAGCCCTGTAAAGAAACATTAAAAAAAAGAGTTAGATAAGAAACAGACCAGATGCCTTACCTAAGACCCGCAACAGCATCATACATACCGGGGGAAGCAGTCCATGCATGACGCTGCACGGGAACGGCACGGCCAGTGGAAGCCCTGTAAAGAAACATTAAAAAAAAGAGTTAGATAAGAAACAGACCAGATGCCTTACCAAAGACCCGCAAACAGCATCATACATACCGGGGAAAGCAGTCCATGCACGACGCTGCACGGGAACGGCACGGCCCGGGGAAGCCCTGTAAAGAAACATTAAAAAAAAGAGTTAGATAAGAAACAGACCAGATGCCTTACCTAAGACCCGCAAACAGCATCATACATACCGGGGAAAGCAGTCCATGCACGACGCTGCACGGGAACGGCACAGCCCGGGGATTCCCTGTAAAGAAACATTAAAAAAAAGAGTTAGATAAGAAACAGACCAGATGCCTTACCTAAGACCCGCAAACAGCATCATACATACCGGGGAAAGCGCTCCATGCACGACGCTGCACGGGAACGGCACGGCCCGGGGAAGCCCTGTAAAGAAACAGAAAAAAAAGAGCTAGATAAGAAACAGACCAGATGCCTTACCTAAGACCCGCAAACAGCATCATACATACCGGGGAAAGCACTCCATGCACGACGCTGCACAGGAACGGCACGGCCAGGGGAAGCCCTGTAAAGAAACATAAAAAAATAGAGTTAGATAAGAAACAGACCAGATGCCTTACCTCAGACCCGCAACAGCATCATACATACCGGTGGAAGCAGTCCATGCACGACGCTGTACGGGAACAACACGGCCTGGGGAAACCCTGTAAAGAAACATTTAAAAAAAGAGTTAGATAAGAAACAGACCAGATGCCTTACCTAAGACCCGCAAACAGCATCATACATACCGGGGAAAGTGCTCCATGCACGACTCTGCACGGGAACGGCACGGCCCAGGGAAGCCCTGTAAAGAAACATTAAAAAAAAGAGTTAGATAAGAAACAGACCAGATGCCTTACCTAAGACCCGCAAACAGCATCATACATACCGGGGAAAGCAGTCCATGCACGACTATGCACGGGAACGGCACGGCCCGGGGAAGCCCTGTAAAGAAACATTAAAAAAAATAGTTAGAAAAGATACAGACCAGATGCCTTACCTAAGACCCGCAAACAGCATGATACATACCGGGGAATGCGCTCGCTGCACGGGAAAGGCACGGCCCGGGGAAGCCCTTTAAAGAAACAGAAACAAAAAGAGTTAGATAAGAAACAGACCAGATGCCTTACCTAAAACCCGCAAACAGCATCATACATACCGGGGAAAGCGCTCCATGCATGACGCTGCACGGGACCGGCACTGCCTGGGGAAGCCCTGTAAAGAAAAATAAAAATAAAGAGTTAGATAAGAAACAGATCAGATGCCTTACCTAAGACCCGCAAACAGCATCATACATACCGGGGAAAGCGCTCCATGCACGACGCTGCACGGAAACGGCACGGCCCGGGGAAGCCCTGTAAAGAAACACAAAAAAAAAGAGTTAGATAAGAAACAGACCAGATGCCTTACCGAAGACCCGCAAACAGCATCATACATAACGGGGAAAGCACTCCATGCACGACGCTGCACAGGAACGGCACGGCCAGGGGAAGCCCTGTAAAGAAACATAAAAAAAAGAGTTAGATAAGAAACAGACCAGATGCCTTACCTAAGACCCGCAAACAGCATCATACATACCAGGGAAGCGCTCCATGCACGATGCTGCACGGGAACGGCACAGCCAGGGGAAGCCCTGTAAAGAAACAAAAAAAAAAAGAGTTAGATAAGAAACAGACCAAATGCCTTACCTAAGACCCGCAAACAGCATCATACATACCGGGGAAAGCGCTCCATGCACGAAGCTGCACGGGAACGGCACGGCCCGGGGAAGCCTGTAAAGAAGCAGAAAAAAAAAGAGTTAGATAAGAAACAGACCAGATACCTTACCTAAGACCCGCAAACAGCATCATACATACCGGGGAAAGCACTCCATGCACTACGCTGCACGGGAACGGCACGGCCCGTGGAAGCCCTGTAAAGAAACATCAAAAAAAAGAGTTAGATAAGAAACAGACCAGATGCCTTACCTAAGACCCGC
The DNA here is from genome assembly GCF_964204655.1 of Triturus cristatus. Classification (NCBI taxonomy): domain Eukaryota; kingdom Metazoa; phylum Chordata; class Amphibia; order Caudata; family Salamandridae; genus Triturus; species Triturus cristatus. The sequence goes on from NC_140579.1 coordinate 1,096,131,343, forward strand.
AAAAAAGCATCATACATACCGGGGAAAGCAGTCCATGCACGACGCTGCACGGGAACGGCACGGCCCGGGGAAGCCCTGTAAAGAAACATTAAAAAAAAGTGTTAGATAAGAAACAGACCAGATGCCTTACCTAAGACCCGCAAACAGCATCATACATACCGGGAAAAGCACTCCATGCACGACGCTGCACGGGAATGGCACGGTCAGGGGAAGCCCTGTAAAGAAACATTTAAAAAAAGAGTTAGATAAGAAACAGACCAGATGCCTTACCTCAGACCCGCAACAGCATCATACATACCGGTGGAAGCAGTCCATGCACGACGCTGTACGGGAACAGCACGGCCTGGGGAAACCCTGTAAAGAAACATTTAAAAAAAGAGTTAGATAAGAAACAGACCAGATGCCTTACCTAAGACCCGCAAACAGCATCATACATACCGGGGAAAGTGCTCCATGCACGACTCTGCACGGGAACGGCACGGCCCGGGGAAGCCCTGTAAAGAAACATAAAAAAAAAGAGTTAGAAAAGATACAGACCAGATGCCTTACCTAAGACCCGCAAACAGCATGATACATACCGGGGAAAGCGCTCCATGCACGACGCTGCACGGGAAAGGCACGGCCCGGGGAAGCCCTGTAAAGAAACAGAAACAAAAAGAGTTAGATAAGAAACAGACCAGATGCCTTACCTAAAACCCGCAAACAGCATCATACATACCGGGGAAAGCGCTCCATGCATGACGCTGCACGGGAACGGCACGGCCTGGGGAAGCCCTGTAAAGAAACATAAAAATAAAGAGTTAGATAAGAAACAGATCAGATGCCTTACCTAAGACCCGCAAACAGCATCATACATACCGGGGAAAGCGCTCCATGCACGACGCTGCACGGAAACGGCACGGCCCGGGGAAGCCCTGTAAAGAAACACAAAAAAAAAGAGTTAGATAAGAAACAGACCAGATGCCTTACCTAAGACCCGCAAACAGCATCATACATAACGGGGAAAGCACTCCTTGCACGACGCTGCACAGGAACGGCACGGCCAGGGGAAGCCCTGTAAAGAAACATAAAAAAAAAGAGTTAGATAAGAAACAGACCAGATGCCTTACCTAAGACCCGCAAACAGCATCATACATACCAGGGAAGCGCTCCATGCACGACGCTGCACGGGAACGGCACAGCCAGGGGAAGCCCTGTAAAGAAACAAAAAAAAAGAGTTAGATAAGAAACAGACCAAATGCCTTACCTAAGACCCGCAAACAGCATCATACATACCGGGGAAAGCGCTCCATGCACGAAGCTGCACGGGAACGGCACGGCCCGGGGAAGCCTGTAAAGAAGCAGAAAAAAAAGAGTTAGATAAGAAACAGACCAGATACCTTACCTAAGACCCGCAAACAGCATCATACATACCGGGGAAAGCACTCCATGCACGACGCTGCACGGGAACGGCACGGCCCGTGGAAGCCCTGTAAAGAAACATCAAAAAAAAGAGTTAGATAAGAAACAGACCAGATGCCTTACCTAACACCCGCAAAAAAGCATCATACATACCGGGGAAAGCAGTCCATGCACGACGCTGCACGGGAACGGCACGGCCCGGGGAAGCCCTGTAAAGAAACATAAAAAAAAAGTGTTAGATAAGAAACAGACCAGATGCCTTACCTAAGACCCGCAAACAGCATCATACATACCGGGAAAAGCACTCCATGCACGACGCTGCACGGGAATGCCACGGCCAGGGGAAGCCCTGTAAAGAAACATTAAAAAAAAGAGTTAGATAAGAAACAGACCAGATGACTTACCTAAGACCCGCAACAGCATCATACATACCGGGGGAAGCAGTCCATGCACGACGCTGCACGGGAACGGCACGGCCAGTGGAAGCCCTGTAAAGAAACATTAAAAAAAAGAGTTAGATAAGAAACAGACCAGATGCCTTACCAAAGACCCGCAAACAGCATCATACATACCGGGGAAAGCAGTCCATGCACGACGCTGCACGGGAACGGCACGGCCCGGGGAAGCCCTGTAAAGAAACATTAAAAAAAAGAGTTAGATAAGAAACAGACCAGATGCCTTACCTAAGACCCGCAAACAGCATCATACATACTGGGGAAAGCAGTCCATGCACGACGCTGCACGGGAACGGCACAGCCCGGGGATTCCCTGTAAAGAAACATTAAAAAAAAGAGTTAGATAAGAAACAGACCAGATGCCTTACCTAAGACCCGCAAACAGCATCATACATACCGGGGAAAGCGCTCCATGCACGACGCTGCACGGGAACGGCACGGCCCGGGGAAGCCCTGTAAAGAAACAGAAAAAAAAGAGTTAGATAAGAAACAGACCAGATACCTTACCTAAGACCCGCAAACAGCATCATACATACCGGGGAAAGCACTCCATGCACGATGCTGCACAGGAACCGCACGGCCAGGGGAAGCCCTGTAAAGAAACATAAAAAAATAGAGTTAGATAAGAAACAGACCAGATGCCTTACCTCAGACCCGCAACAGCATCATACATACCGGTGGAAGCAGTCCATGCACGACGCTGTACGGGAACAGCACGGCCTGGGGAAACCCTGTAAAGAAACATTTAAAAAAAGAGTTAGATAAGAAACAGATCAGATGCCTTACCTAAGACCCGCAAACAGCATCATACATACCGGGGAAAGCGCTCCATGCACGACTCTGCACGGGAACGGCACGGCCCAGGTAAGCCCTGTAAAGAAACATTAAAAAAAAGGGTTAGATAAGAAACAGACCAGATGCCTTACCTAAGACCCGCAAACAGCATCATACATACCGGGGAAAGCAGTCCATGCACGACTATGCACGGGAACGGCACGGCCCGGGGAAGCCCTGTAAAGAAACATTAAAAAAAATAGTTAGAAAAGATACAGACCAGATGCCTTACCTAAGACCCGCAAACAGCATGATACATACCGGGGAATGCGCTCCATGCACGACGCTGCACGGGAAAGGCACGGCCCGGGGAAGCCCTGTAAAGAAACAGAAACAAAAAGAGTTAGATAAGAAACAGACCAGATGCCTTACCTAAGACCCGCAAACAGCATCATACATACCGGGGAATGCGCTCCATGCACGACGCTGCACGGGAAAGGCACGGCCCGGGGAAGCCCTGTAAAGAAACAGAAACAAAAAGAGTTAGATAAGAAACAGATCAGATGCCTTACCTAAGACCCGCAAACAGCATCATACATACCGGGGAAAGCGCTCCATGCATGACGCTGCACGGGAACGGCACGGCCTGGGGAAGCCCTGTAAAGAAACATAAAAAAAAAGAGTTAGAAAAGATACAGACCAGATGCCTTACCTAAGACCCGCAAACAGCATGATACGTACCGGGGAAAGCGCTCCATGCACGACGCTGCACGGGAAAGGCACGGCCCGGGGAAGCCCTGTAAAGAAACAGAAACAAAAAGAGTTAGATAAGAAACAGACCAGATGCCTTACCTAAAACCAGCAAACAGCATCATACATACCGGGGAAAGCGCTCCATGCATGACGCTGCACGGGAACGGCACGGCCTGGGGAAGCCCTGTAAAGAAACATAAAAATAAAGAGTTAGATAAGAAACAGATCAGATGCCTTACCTAAGACCCGCAAACAGCATGATACATACCGGGGAAAGCGCTCCATGCACGACGCTGCACGGGAAAGGCACGGCCCGGGGAAGCCCTGTAAAGAAACAGAAACAAAAAGAGTTAGATAAGAAACAGACCAGATGCCTTACCTAAAACCAGCAAACAGCATCATACATACCGGGGAAAGCGCTCCATGCATGACGCTGCACGGGAACGGCACGGCCTGGGGAAGCCCTGTAAAGAAACATAAAAATAAAGAGTTAGATAAGAAACAGATCAGATGCCTTACCTAAGACCCGCAAACAGCATCATACATACCGGGGAAAGCGCTCCATGCACGACGCTGCACGGAAACGGCACGGCCCGGGGAAGCCCTGTAAAGAAACACAAAAAAAAAGAGTTAGATAAGAAACAGACCAGATGCCTTACCTAAGACCCGCAAACAGCATCATACATAACGGGGAAAGCACTCCATGCACGACGCTGCACAGGAACGGCACGGCCAGGGGAAGCCCTGTAAAGAAACATAAAAAAAAAGAGTTAGATAAGAAACAGACCAGATGCCTTACCTAAGACCCGCAAACAGCATCATACATACCAGGGAAGCGCTCCATGCACGACGCTGCACGGGAACGGCACAGCCAGGGGAAGCCCTGTAAAGAAACAAAAAAAAAAGAGTTAGATAAGAAACAGACCAAATGCCTTACCTAAGACCCGCAAACAGCATCATACATACCGGGGAAAGCGCTCCATGCACGAAGCTGCACGGGAACGGCACGGCCCGGGGAAGCCTGTAAAGAAGCAGAAAAAAAAGAGTTAGATAAGAAACAGACCAGATACCTTACCTAAGACCCGCAAACAGCATCATACATACCGGGGAAAGCACTCCATGCACGACGCTGCACGGGAACGGCACGGCCCGTGGAAGCCCTGTAAAGAAACATCAAAAAAAAGAGTTAGATAAGAAACAGACCAGATGCCTTACCTAAGACCTGCAAACAGCATCATACATACCGAGGAAAGCACTCCATGCACGACGCTGCACGGGAATGGCACGGTCAGGGGAAGCCCTGTAAAGAAACATTTCAAAAAAGAGTTAGATAAGAAACAGACCAGATGCCTTACCTCAGACCCGCAACAGCATCATACATACCGGTGGAAGCAGTCCATGCACGACGCTGCACGGGAACAGCACGGCCTGGGGAAACCCTGTAAAGAAACATTTAAAAAAAGAGTTAGATAAGAAACAGACCAGATGCCTTACCTAAGACCCGCAAACAGCATCATACATACCGGGGAAAGCGCTCCATGCACGACTCTGCACGGGAACGGCACGGCCCGGGGAAGCCCTGTAAAGAAACATAAAAAAAAAGAGTTAGAAAAGATACAGACCAGATGCCTTACCTAAGACCCGCAAACAGCATGATACATACCGGGGAAAGCGCTCCATGCACGACGCTGCACGGGAAAGGCACGGCCCGGGGAAGCCCTGTAAAGAAACAGAAACAAAAAGAGTTAGATAAGAAACAGACCAGATGCCTTACCTAAAACCAGCAAACAGCATCATACATACCGGGGAAAGCGCTCCATGCATGACGCTGCACGGGAACGGCACGGCCTGGGGAAGCCCTGTAAAGAAACATAAAAATAAAGAGTTAGATAAGAAACAGATCAGATGCCTTACCTAAGACCCGCAAACAGCATCATACATACCGGGGAAAGCGCTCCATGCACGACGCTGCACGGAAACGGCACGGCCCGGGGAAGCCCTGTAAAGAAACACAAAAAAAAAGAGTTAGATAAGAAACAGACCAGATGCCTTACCTAAGACCCGCAAACAGCATCATACATAACGGGGAAAGCACTCCATGCACGACGCTGCACAGGAACGGCACGGCCAGGGGAAGCCCTGTAAAGAAACATAAAAAAAAAGAGTTAGATAAGAAACAGACCAGATGCCTTACCTAAGACCCGCAAACAGCATCATACATACCAGGGAAGCGCTCCATGCACGACGCTGCACGGGAACGGCACAGCCAGGGGAAGCCCTGTAAAGAAACAAAAAAAAAAGAGTTAGATAAGAAACAGACCAAATGCCTTACCTAAGACCCGCAAACAGCATCATACATACCGGGGAAAGCGCTCCATGCACGAAGCTGCACGGGAACGGCACGGCCCGGGGAAGCCTGTAAAGAAGCAGAAAAAAAAGAGTTAGATAAGAAACAGACCAGATACCTTACCTAAGACCCGCAAACAGCATCATACATACCGGGGAAAGCACTCCATGCACGACGCTGCACGGGAACGGCACGGCCCGTGGAAGCCCTGTAAAGAAACATCAAAAAAAAGAGTTAGATAAGAAACAGACCAGATGCCTTACCTAAGACCCGCAAAAAAGCATCATACATACCGGGGAAAGCAGTCCATGCACGACGCTGCACGGGAACGGCACGGCCCGGGGAAGCCCTGTAAAGAAACATAAAAAAAAAGTGTTAGATAAGAAACAGACCAGATGCCTTACCTAAGACCCGCAAACAGCATCATACATACCGGGAAAAGCACTCCATGCACGACGCTGCACGGGAATGCCACGGCCAGGGGAAGCCCTGTAAAGAAACATTAAAAAAAAGAGTTAGATAAGAAACAGACCAGATGCCTTACCTAAGACCCGCAACAGCATCATACATACCGGGGGAAGCAGTCCATGCATGACGCTGCACGGGAACGGCACGGCCAGTGGAAGCCCTGTAAAGAAACATTAAAAAAAAGAGTTAGATAAGAAACAGACCAGATGCCTTACCAAAGACCCGCAAACAGCATCATACATACCGGGGAAAGCAGTCCATGCACGACGCTGCACGGGAACGGCACGGCCCGGGGAAGCCCTGTAAAGAAACATTAAAAAAAAGAGTTAGATAAGAAACAGACCAGATGCCTTACCTAAGACCCGCAAACAGCATCATACATACCGGGGAAAGCAGTCCATGCACGACGCTGCACGGGAACGGCACAGCCCGGGGATTCCCTGTAAAGAAACATTAAAAAAAAGAGTTAGATAAGAAACAGACCAGATGCCTTACCTAAGACCCGCAAACAGCATCATACATACCGGGGAAAGCGCTCCATGCACGACGCTGCACGGGAACGGCACGGCCCGGGGAAGCCCTGTAAAGAAACAGAAAAAAAAGAGCTAGATAAGAAACAGACCAGATGCCTTACCTAAGACCCGCAAACAGCATCATACATACCGGGGAAAGCACTCCATGCACGACGCTGCACAGGAACGGCACGGCCAGGGGAAGCCCTGTAAAGAAACATAAAAAAATAGAGTTAGATAAGAAACAGACCAGATGCCTTACCTCAGACCCGCAACAGCATCATACATACCGGTGGAAGCAGTCCATGCACGACGCTGTACGGGAACAACACGGCCTGGGGAAACCCTGTAAAGAAACATTTAAAAAAAGAGTTAGATAAGAAACAGACCAGATGCCTTACCTAAGACCCGCAAACAGCATCATACATACCGGGGAAAGTGCTCCATGCACGACTCTGCACGGGAACGGCACGGCCCAGGGAAGCCCTGTAAAGAAACATTAAAAAAAAGAGTTAGATAAGAAACAGACCAGATGCCTTACCTAAGACCCGCAAACAGCATCATACATACCGGGGAAAGCAGTCCATGCACGACTATGCACGGGAACGGCACGGCCCGGGGAAGCCCTGTAAAGAAACATTAAAAAAAATAGTTAGAAAAGATACAGACCAGATGCCTTACCTAAGACCCGCAAACAGCATGATACATACCGGGGAATGCGCTCGCTGCACGGGAAAGGCACGGCCCGGGGAAGCCCTTTAAAGAAACAGAAACAAAAAGAGTTAGATAAGAAACAGACCAGATGCCTTACCTAAAACCCGCAAACAGCATCATACATACCGGGGAAAGCGCTCCATGCATGACGCTGCACGGGACCGGCACTGCCTGGGGAAGCCCTGTAAAGAAAAATAAAAATAAAGAGTTAGATAAGAAACAGATCAGATGCCTTACCTAAGACCCGCAAACAGCATCATACATACCGGGGAAAGCGCTCCATGCACGACGCTGCACGGAAACGGCACGGCCCGGGGAAGCCCTGTAAAGAAACACAAAAAAAAAGAGTTAGATAAGAAACAGACCAGATGCCTTACCGAAGACCCGCAAACAGCATCATACATAACGGGGAAAGCACTCCATGCACGACGCTGCACAGGAACGGCACGGCCAGGGGAAGCCCTGTAAAGAAACATAAAAAAAAGAGTTAGATAAGAAACAGACCAGATGCCTTACCTAAGACCCGCAAACAGCATCATACATACCAGGGAAGCGCTCCATGCACGATGCTGCACGGGAACGGCACAGCCAGGGGAAGCCCTGTAAAGAAACAAAAAAAAAAAGAGTTAGATAAGAAACAGACCAAATGCCTTACCTAAGACCCGCAAACAGCATCATACATACCGGGGAAAGCGCTCCATGCACGAAGCTGCACGGGAACGGCACGGCCCGGGGAAGCCTGTAAAGAAGCAGAAAAAAAAAGAGTTAGATAAGAAACAGACCAGATACCTTACCTAAGACCCGCAAACAGCATCATACATACCGGGGAAAGCACTCCATGCACTACGCTGCACGGGAACGGCACGGCCCGTGGAAGCCCTGTAAAGAAACATCAAAAAAAAGAGTTAGATAAGAAACAGACCAGATGCCTTACCTAAGACCCGCAAAAAAGCATCATACATACCGGGGAAAGCAGTCCATGCACGACGCTGCACGGGAACGGCACGGCCCGGGGAAGCCCTGTAAAGAAACATTAAAAAAAAGTGTTAGATAAGAAACAGACCAGATGCCTTACCTAAGACCCGCAAACAGCATCATACATACCGGGAAAAGCACTCCATGCACGACGCTGCACGGGAATGGCACGGTCAGGGGAAGCCCTGTAAAGAAACATTTAAAAAAAGAGTTAGATAAGAAACAGACCAGATGCCTTACCTCAGACCCGCAACAGCATCATACATACCGGTGGAAGCAGTCCATGCACGACGCTGTACGGGAACAGCACGGCCTGGGGAAACCCTGTAAAGAAACATTTAAAAAAAGAGTTAGATAAGAAACAGACCAGATGCCTTACCTAAGACCCGCAAACAGCATCATACATACCGGGGAAAGTGCTCCATGCACGACTCTGCACGGGAACGGCACGGCCCGGGGAAGCCCTGTAAAGAAACATAAAAAAAAAGAGTTAGAAAAGATACAGACCAGATGCCTTACCTAAGACCCGCAAACAGCATGATACATACCGGGGAAAGCGCTCCATGCACGACGCTGCACGGGAAAGGCACGGCCCGGGGAAGCCCTGTAAAGAAACAGAAACAAAAAGAGTTAGATAAGAAACAGACCAGATGCCTTACCTAAAACCCGCAAACAGCATCATACATACCGGGGAAAGCGCTCCATGCATGACGCTGCACGGGAACGGCACGGCCTGGGGAAGCCCTGTAAAGAAACATAAAAATAAAGAGTTAGATAAGAAACAGATCAGATGCCTTACCTAAGACCCGCAAACAGCATCATACATACCGGGGAAAGCGCTCCATGCACGACGCTGCACGGAAACGGCACGGCCCGGGGAAGCCCTGTAAAGAAACACAAAAAAAAAGAGTTAGATAAGAAACAGACCAGATGCCTTACCTAAGACCCGCAAACAGCATCATACATAACGGGGAAAGCACTCCTTGCACGACGCTGCACAGGAACGGCACGGCCAGGGGAAGCCCTGTAAAGAAACATAAAAAAAAAGAGTTAGATAAGAAACAGACCAGATGCCTTACCTAAGACCCGCAAACAGCATCATACATACCAGGGAAGCGCTCCATGCACGACGCTGCACGGGAACGGCACAGCCAGGGGAAGCCCTGTAAAGAAACAAAAAAAAAGAGTTAGATAAGAAACAGACCAAATGCCTTACCTAAGACCCGCAAACAGCATCATACATACCGGGGAAAGCGCTCCATGCACGAAGCTGCACGGGAACGGCACGGCCCGGGGAAGCCTGTAAAGAAGCAGAAAAAAAAGAGTTAGATAAGAAACAGACCAGATACCTTACCTAAGACCCGCAAACAGCATCATACATACCGGGGAAAGCACTCCATGCACGACGCTGCACGGGAACGGCACGGCCCGTGGAAGCCCTGTAAAGAAACATCAAAAAAAAGAGTTAGATAAGAAACAGACCAGATGCCTTACCTAACACCCGCAAAAAAGCATCATACATACCGGGGAAAGCAGTCCATGCACGACGCTGCACGGGAACGGCACGGCCCGGGGAAGCCCTGTAAAGAAACATAAAAAAAAAGTGTTAGATAAGAAACAGACCAGATGCCTTACCTAAGACCCGCAAACAGCATCATACATACCGGGAAAAGCACTCCATGCACGACGCTGCACGGGAATGCCACGGCCAGGGGAAGCCCTGTAAAGAAACATTAAAAAAAAGAGTTAGATAAGAAACAGACCAGATGACTTACCTAAGACCCGCAACAGCATCATACATACCGGGGGAAGCAGTCCATGCACGACGCTGCACGGGAACGGCACGGCCAGTGGAAGCCCTGTAAAGAAACATTAAAAAAAAGAGTTAGATAAGAAACAGACCAGATGCCTTACCAAAGACCCGCAAACAGCATCATACATACCGGGGAAAGCAGTCCATGCACGACGCTGCACGGGAACGGCACGGCCCGGGGAAGCCCTGTAAAGAAACATTAAAAAAAAGAGTTAGATAAGAAACAGACCAGATGCCTTACCTAAGACCCGCAAACAGCATCATACATACTGTGGAAAGCAGTCCATGCACGACGCTGCACGGGAACGGCACAGCCCGGGGATTCCCTGTAAAGAAACATTAAAAAAAAGAGTTAGATAAGAAACAGACCAGATGCCTTACCTAAGACCCGCAAACAGCATCATACATACCGGGGAAAGCGCTCCATGCACGACGCTGCACGGGAACGGCACGGCCCGGGGAAGCCCTGTAAAGAAACAGAAAAAAAAGAGTTAGATAAGAAACAGACCAGATACCTTACCTAAGACCCGCAAACAGCATCATACATACCGGGGAAAGCACTCCATGCACGATGCTGCACAGGAACCGCACGGCCAGGGGAAGCCCTGTAAAGAAACATAAAAAAATAGAGTTAGATAAGAAACAGACCAGATGCCTTACCTCAGACCCGCAACAGCATCATACATACCGGTGGAAGCAGTCCATGCACGACGCTGTACGGGAACAGCACGGCCTGGGGAAACCCTGTAAAGAAACATTTAAAAAAAGAGTTAGATAAGAAACAGATCAGATGCCTTACCTAAGACCCGCAAACAGCATCATACATACCGGGGAAAGCGCTCCATGCACGACTCTGCACGGGAACGGCACGGCCCAGGTAAGCCCTGTAAAGAAACATTAAAAAAAAGGGTTAGATAAGAAACAGACCAGATGCCTTACCTAAGACCCGCAAACAGCATCATACATACCGGGGAAAGCAGTCCATGCACGACTATGCACGGGAACGGCACGGCCCGGGGAAGCCCTGTAAAGAAACATTAAAAAAAATAGTTAGAAAAGATACAGACCAGATGCCTTACCTAAGACCCGCAAACAGCATGATACATACCGGGGAATGCGCTCCATGCACGACGCTGCACGGGAAAGGCACGGCCCGGGGAAGCCCTGTAAAGAAACAGAAACAAAAAGAGTTAGATAAGAAACAGACCAGATGCCTTACCTAAGACCCGCAAACAGCATCATACATACCGGGGAATGCGCTCCATGCACGACGCTGCACGGGAAAGGCACGGCCCGGGGAAGCCCTGTAAAGAAACAGAAACAAAAAGAGTTAGATAAGAAACAGATCAGATGCCTTACCTAAGACCCGCAAACAGCATCATACATACCGGGGAAAGCGCTCCATGCACGACGCTGCACGGAAACGGCACGGCCCGGGGAAGCCCTGTAAAGAAACACAAAAAAAAAGAGTTAGATAAGAAACAGACCAGATGCCTTACCTAAGACCCGCAAACAGCATCATACATAACGGGGAAAGCACTCCATGCACGACGCTGCACAGGAACGGCACAGCCAGGGGAAGCCCTGTAAAGAAACATAAAAAAAAGAGTTAGATAAGAAACAGACCAGATGCCTTACCTAAGACCCGCAAACAGCATCATACATACCAGGGAAGCGCTCCATGCACGATGCTGCACGGGAACGGCACAGCCAGGGGAAGCCCTGTAAAGAAACAAAAAAAAAAAGAGTTAGATAAGAAACAGACCAAATGCCTTACCTAAGACCCGCAAACAGCATCATACATACCGGGGAAAGCGCTCCATGCACTAAGCTGCACGGGAACGGCACGGCCCGGGGAAGCCTGTAAAGAAGCAGAAAAAAAAGAGTTAGATAAGAAACAGACCAGATACCTTACCTAAGACCCGCAAACAGCATCATACATACCGGGGAAAGCACTCCATGCACGACGCTGCACGGGAACGGCACGGCCCGTGGAAGCCCTGTAAAGAAACATCAAAAAAAAGAGTTAGATAAGAAACAGACCAGATGCCTTACCTAAGACCCGCAAAAAAGCATCATACATACCGGGGAAAGCAGTCCATGCACGACGCTGCACGGGAACGGCACGGCCCGGGGAAGCCCTGTAAAGAAACATTAAAAAAAATTGTTAGATAAGAAACAGACCAGATGCCTTACCTAAGACCCGCAAACAGCATCATACATACCGGGAAAAGCACTCCATGCACGACGCTGCACAGGAATGCCACGGCCAGGGGAAGCCCTGTAAAGAAACATTAAAAAAAAGAGTTAGACAAGAAACAGACCAGATGCCTTACCTAAGACCCCCAACAGCATCATACATACCGGGGGAAGCAGTCCATGCACGACGCTGCACGGGAACGGCACGGCCAGTGGAAGCCCTGTAAAGAAACATTAAAAAAAAGAGTTAGATAAGAAACAGACTAGATGCCTTACCAAAGACCCGCAAACAGCATCATACATACCGGGGAAAGCAGTCCATGCACGACGCTGCACGGGAACGGCACGGCCCGGGGAAGCCCTGTAAAGAAACATTAAAAAAAAGAGTTAGATAAGAAACAGACCAGATGCCTTACCAAAGACCCGCAAACAGCATCATACATACCGGGGAAAGCAGTCCATGCACGACGCTGCACGGGAACGGCACGGCCCGGGGAAGCCCTGTAAAGAAACATTAAAAAAAAGAGTTAGATAAGAAACAGACCAGATGCCTTACCTAAGACCCGCAAACAGCATCATACATACCGGGGAAAGCAGTCCATGCACGACGCTGCACGGGAACGGCACAGCCCGGGGATTCCCTGTAAAGAAACATTAAAAAAAAGAGTTAGATAAGAAACAGACCAGATGCCTTACCTAAGACCCGCAAACAGCATCATACATACCGGGGAAAGCGCTCCATGCACGACGCTGCACGGGAACGGCACGGCCCGGGGAAGCCCTGTAAAGAAACAGAAAAAAAAGAGTTAGATAAGAAACAGACCAGATGCCTTACCTAAGACCCGCAAACAGCATCATACATACCGGGGAAAGCACTCCATGCACGACGCTGCACAGGAACGGCACGGCCAGGGGAAGCCCTGTAAAGAAACATAAAAAAATAGAGTTAGATAAGAAACAGACCAGATGCCTTACCTAAGACCCGCAAACAGCATCATACATACCAGGGAAGCGCTCCATGCACGACGCTACACGGGAACGGCACAGCCAGGGGAAGCCCTGTAAAGAAACAAAAAAAAAAAGAGTTAGATAAGAAACAGACCAGATGCCTTACCTAAGACCCGCAAACAGCATCATACATACCGGGGAAATCACTCCATGCACGACGCTGCACGGGAATGGCACGGCCAGGGGAAGCCCTGTAAACAAACATTAAAAAAAAGAGTTAGATAAGAAACAGACCAGATGCCTTACCTAAGACCCGCAACAGCATCATACATACCGGGGGAAGCAGTCCATGCACGACGCTGCGCGGGAACAGCACGGCCCGGGGAAACCCTGTAAAGAAACATTTAAAAAAAGAGTTAGATAAGAAACAGACCAGATGCCTTACCTAACACCCACAAACAGCATCATACATACCGGGGAAAGCGCTCCATGCACGACGCTGCACGGGAACGGCATGGCCCGGGGAAGCCCTGTAAAGAAACATTAAAAAAAAAGTTAGATAAGAAACAGACCAGATGCCTTACCTAAGACCCGCATACAGCATCATACATACCGGGGAAAGCGCTCCATGCACAACGCTGCACGGGAACGGCACGGCCCGGGGAAGCCCTGTAAAGAAACACAAAAAAAAAGAGTTAGATAAGAAACAGACCAGATGCCTTACCTAAGACCCGCAAACAGCATCATACATACCGGGGAAAGGACTCCATGCACGACGCTGCACAGGAACGGCACGGCCAGGGGAAGCCCTGTAAAGAAACATTAAAAAAAAGAGTTAGATAAGAAACAGACCAGATGCCTTACCTAAGACCCGCAAACAGCATCATACATACCGGGGAAAGCAGTCCATGCACGACGCTGCACGGGAACGGCACAGCCCGGGGATTCCCTGTAAAGAAACATTAAAAAAAAGAGTTAGATAAGAAACAGACCAGATGCCTTACCTAAGACCCGCAAACAGCATCATACATACCAGGGAAAGCGCTCCATGCACGACGCTGCACGGGAACGGCACGGCCCGGGAAGCCCTGTAAAGAAACAGAAAAAAAAGAGTTAGATAAGAAACAGACCAGATGCCTTACCTAAGACCCGCAAACAGCATCATACATACCGGGGAAAGCACTCCATGCACGACGCTGCACAGGAACGGCACGGCCAGGGGAAGCCCTGTAAAGAAACATAAAAAAATAGAGTTAGATAAGAAACAGACCAGATGCCTTACCTAAGACCCGCAAACAGCATCATACATACCAGGGAAGCGCTCCATGCACGACGCTACACGGGAACGGCACAGCCAGGGGAAGCCCTGTAAAGAAACATTAAAAAAAAGAGTTAGATAAGAAACAGACCAGATGCCTTACCTAAGACCCGCAACAGAATCATACATACCGGGGGAAGCAGTCCATGCACGACGCTGCACGGGAACAGCACGGCCCGGGGAAACCCTGTAAAGAAACATTTAAAAAAAGAGTTAGATAAGAAACAGACCAGATGCCTTACCTAAGACCCACAAACAGCATCATACATACCGGGGAAAGAGCTCCATGCACGACGCTGCACGGGAACGGCATGGCCCGGGGAAGCCCTGTAAAGAAACATTAAAAAAAAGAGTTAGATAAGAAACAGACCAGATGCCTTACCTAAGACCCGCATACAGCATCATACATACCGGGGAAAGCGCTCCATGCACAACGCTGCACGGGAACGGCACGGCCCGGGGAAGCCCTGTAAAGAAACACAAAAAAAAAAGAGTTAGATAAGAAACAGACCAGATGCCTTACCTAAGACCCGCAAACAGCATCATACATACCGGGGAAAGGACTCCATGCACGACGCTGCACAGGAACGGCACGGCCAGGGGAAGCCCTGTAAAGAAACATTAAAAAAAAGAGTTAGATAAGAAACAGACCAGATGCCTTACCTAAGACCCGCAAACAGCATCATACATACCAGGGAAGCGCTCCATGCACGACGCTGCACGGGAACGGCACAGCCAGGGGAAGCCCTGTAAAGAAACAAAAAAAAAAGAGTTAGATAAGAAACAGACCAGATGCCTTACCTAAGACCCGCAAACAGCATCATACATACCGGGGAAAGCACTCCATGCACGACGCTGCACGGGAACGGCATGGCCCGTGGAAGCCCTGTAAAGAAACATTAAAAAAAAGAGTTAAATAAGAAACAGACCAGATGCCTTACCTAAGACCCGCAAATAGCATCATACATACCGGGGAAAGCAGTCCATGCACGACGCTGCACGGGAACGGCACGGCCCGGGGAAGCCCTGTAAAGAAACATTAAAAAAAAGAGTTAGATAAGAAACAGACCAGATGCCTTACCTAAGACCCGCAACAGCATCATACATACCGGGGGAAGCAGTCCATGCACGACGCTGCGCGGGAACAGCACGGCCCGGGGAAACCCTGTAAAGAAACATTTAAAAAAAGAGTTAGATAAGAAACAGACCAGATGCCTTACCTAAGACCCACAAACAGCATCATACATACCGGGGAAAGCGCTCCATGCACAACGCTGCACGGGAACGGCATGGCCCGGGGAAGCCCTGTAAAGAAACATTAAAAAAAAGAGTTAGATAAGAAACAGACCAGATGCCTTACCTAAGACCCGCATACAGCATCATACATACCGGGGAAAGCGCTCCATGCACAACGCTGCACGGGAACGGCACGGCCCGGGGAAGCCCTGTAAAGAAACACAAAAAAAAAAGAGTTAGATAAGAAACAGACCAGATGCCTTACCTAAGACCCGCAAACAGCATCATACATACCGGGGAAAGGACTCCATGCACGACGCTGCACAGGAACGGCACGGCCAGGGGAAGCCCTGTAAAGAATCATTAAAAAAAAGAGTTAGATAAGAAACAGACCAGATGCCTTACCTAAGACCCGCAAACAGCATCATACATACCGGGGAAAGCAGTCCATGCACGACGCTGCACGGGAACGGCACAGCCCGGGGATTCCCTGTAAAGAAACATTAAAAAAAAGAGTTAGATAAGAAACAGACCAGATGCCTTACCTAAGACCCGCAAACAGCATCATACATACCGGGGAAAGCGCTCCATGCACGACGCTGCACGGGAACGGCACGGCCCGGGGAAGCCCTGTAAAGAAACAGAAAAAAAAGAGTTAGATAAGAAACAGACCAGATGCCTTACCTAAGACCCGCAAACAGCATCATACATACCGGGGAAAGCACTCCATGCACGACGCTGACAGGAACGGCACGGCCAGGGGAAGCCCTGTAAAGAAACATAAAAAAATAGAGTTAGATAAGAAACAGACCAGATGCCTTACCTAAGACCCGCAAACAGCATCATACATACCAGGGAAGCGCTCCATGCACGACGCTACACGGGAACGGCACAGCCAGGGGAAGCCCTGTAAAGAAACAAAAAAAAAAAGAGTTAGATAAGAAACAGACCAGATGCCTTACCTAAGACCCGCAAACAGCATCATACATACCGGGGAAATCACTCCATGCACGACGCTGCACGGGAATGGCACGGCCAGGGGAAGCCCTGTAAACAAACATTAAAAAAAAGAGTTAGATAAGAAACAGACCAGATGCCTTACCTAAGACCCGCAACAGCATCATACATACCGGGGGAAGCAGTCCATGCACGACGCTGCGCGGGAACAGCACGGCCCGGGGAAACCCTGTAAAGAAACATTTAAAAAAAGAGTTAGATAAGAAACAGACCAGATGCCTTACCTAAGACCCACAAACAGCATCATACATACCGGGGAAAGCGCTCCATGCACGACGCTGCACGGGAACGGCATGGCCCGGGGAAGCCCTGTAAAGAAACATTAAAAAAAAGAGTTAGATAAGAAACAGACCAGATGCCTTACCTAAGACCCGCATACAGCATCATACATACCGGGGAAAGCGCTCCATGCACAACGCTGCACGGGAACGGCACGGCCCGGGGAAGCCCTGTAAAGAAACACAAAAAAAAAAGAGTTAGATAAGAAACAGACCAGATGCCTTACCTAAGACCCGCAAACAGCATCATACATACCGGGGAAAGGACTCCATGCACGACGCTGCACAGGAACGGCACGGCCAGGGGAAGCCCTGTAAAGAAACATTAAAAAAAAGAGTTAGATAAGAAACAGACCAGATGCCTTACCTAAGACCCGCAAACAGCATCATACATACCAGGGAAGCGCTCCATGCACGACGCTGCACGGGAACGGCACAGCCAGGGGGAGCCCTGTAAAGAAACAAAAAAAAAAGAGTTAGATAAGAAACAGACCAGATGCCTTACCTAAGACCCGCAAACAGCATCATACATACCGGGGAAAGCACTCCATGCACGACGCTGCACGGGAACGGCATGGCCCGTGGAAGCCCTGTAAAGAAACATTAAAAAAAAGAGTTAAATAAGAAACAGACCAGATGCCTTACCTAAGACCCGCAAATAGCATCATACATACCGGGGAAAGCAGTCCATGCACGACGCTGCACGGGAACGGCACGGCCCGGGGAAGCCCTGTAAAGAAACATTAAAAAAAAGAGTTAGATAAGAAACAGACCAGATGCCTTACCTAAGACCCGCAAACAGCATCATACATACCGGGGAAAGCAGTCCATGCACGACGCTGCACGGGAACGGCACAGCCCGGGGATTCCCTGTAAAGAAACATTAAAAAAAAGAGTTAGATAAGAAACAGACCAGATGCCTTACCTAAGACCCGCAAACAGCATCATACATATCAGGGAAGCGCTCCATGCACGACGCTACACGGGAACGGCACAGCCAGGGGAAGCCCTGTAAAGAAACAAAAAAAAAAGAGTTAGATAAGAAACAGACCAGATGCCTTACCTAAGACCCGCAAACAGCGTCATACATACCGGGGAACGCACTCCATGCACGACGCTGCACGGGAATGGCACGGCCAGGGGAAGCCCTGTAAAGAAACATCAAAAAAAAGAGTTAGATAAGAAACAGACCAGATGCCTTACCTAAGACCCGCAACAGCATCATACATACCGGGGGAAGCAGTCCATGCACGACGCTGCACGGGAACAGCACGGCCCGGGGACACCCTGTAAAGAAACATTTAAAAAAAGAGTTAGATAAGAAACAGACCAGATGCCTTACCTAAGACCCGCAAATAGCATCATACATACCGGGGAAAGCAGTCCATGCACGACGCTGCACGGGAACGGCACGGCCCGTGGAAGCCCTGTAAAGAAACATTAAAAAAAAGAGTTAGATAAGAAACAGACCAGATGCCTTACCTAAGACCCGCAAACAGCATCATACATACCGGGGAAAGCAGTCCATGCACGACGCTGCACGGGAACGGCACAGCCCGGGGATTCCCTGTAAAGAAACATTAAAAAAAAGAGTTAGATAAGAAACAGACCAGATGCCTTACCTAAGACCCGCAAACAGCATCATACATATCAGGGAAGCGCTCCATGCACGACGCTACACGGGAACGGCACAGCCAGGGGAAGCCCTGTAAAGAAACAAAAAAAAAAAGAGTTAGATAAGAAACAGACCAGATGCCTTACCTAAGACCCGCAAACAGCGTCATACATACCGGGGAACGCACTCCATGCACGACGCTGCACGGGAATGGCACGGCCAGGGGAAGCCCTGTAAAGAAACATCAAAAAAAAGAGTTAGATAAGAAACAGACCAGATGCCTTACCTAAGACCCGCAACAGCATCATACATACCGGGGGAAGCAGTCCATGCACGACGCTGCACGGGAACAGCACGGCCCGGGGACACCCTGTAAAGAAACATTTAAAAAAAGAGTTAGATAAGAAACAGACCAGATGCCTTACCTAAGACCCACAAACAGCATCATACATACCGGGGAAAGCGCTCCATGCACGACGCTGCACGGGAACGGCATGGCCTGGGGAAGCCCTGTAAAGAAACATTAAAAAAAAGAGTTAGATAAGAAACAGACCAGATGCCTTACCTAAGACCCGCAAACAGCATCATACATACCTGGGGAAAGCGCTCCATGCACAACGCTGCACGGGAACGGCACGGCCCGGGGAAGCCCTGTAAAGAAACACAAAAAAAAAGAGTTAGATAAGAAACAGACCAGATGCCTTACCTAAGACCCGCAAACAGCATCATACATACCGGGGAAAGCAGTCCATGCACGACGCTGCACGGGAACAGCACGGCCCGGGGAAACCCTGTAAAGAAACATTTAAAAAAAGAGTTAGATAAGAAACAGACCAGATGCCTTACCTAAGACCCACAAACAGCATCATACATACCGGGGAAAGCGCTCCATGCACGACGCTGCACGGGAATGGCATGGCCCGGGGAAGCCCTGTAAAGAAACATTAAAAAAAAGAGTTAGATAAGAAACAGACCAGATGCCTTACCTAAGACCCGCAAACAGCATCATACATACCGGGGAAAGCACTCCATGCACGACGCTGCACGGGAACGGCACGGCCAGGGGAAGCCCTGTAAAGAAACATTAAAAAAAAGAGTTAGATACGAAACAGACCAGATGCCTTACCTAAGACCCGCAAACAGCATCATACATACCAGGGAAGCGTTTCATGCACGACGCTGCACGGGAATGGCACAGCCAGGGGAAGCCCTGTAAAGAAACAAAAAAAAAAGAGTTAGATAAGAAACAGACCAGATGCCTTACCTAAGACCCGCAAACAGCATCATACATACCGGGGAAAGCGCTCCATGCACGAAGCTGCACGGGAACGGCACGGCCCGGGGAAGCCTGTAAAGAAGCATAAAAAAAAGAGTTAGATAAGAAACAGACCAGATGCCTTACCTAAGACCCGCAAACAGCATCATACATACCGGGGAAAGCACTCCATGCACGACGCTGCACGGGAACGGCACGGCCCGTGGAAGCCCTGTAAAGAAACATTTAAAAAAAGAGTTAGATACGAAACAGACCAGATGCCTTACCTAAGACCCGCAAACAGCATCATACATACCGGGGAAAGCAGTCCATGCACGACGCTGCACGGGAACGGCACGGCCCGGGGAAGCCCTGTAAAGAAACATTAAAAAAAAGAGTTAGATAAGAAACAGACCAGATGCCTTATCTAAGACCCGCAAACAGCATCATACATACCGGGGAAAGCAGTCCATGCACGACGCTGCACAGGAACGGCACGGCCAGGGGAAGCCCTGTAAAGAAGTATAAAAAAAAAGAGTTAGATAAGAAACAGACCGGATGCCTTACCTAAGACCCGCAAAGAGCATCATACATACCAGGGAAGCGTTTCATGCACGACGCTGCACGGGAACGGCACAGCCAGGGGAAGCCCTGTAAAGAAACAAAAAAAAAAGAGTTAGATAAGAAACAGACCAGATGCCTTACCTAAGACCCACAAACAGCATCATACATACCGGGGAAAGCGCTCCATGCACGACGCTGCACGGGAACGGCACGGCCCGGGGAAGCCCTGTAAAGAAACATTAAAAAAAAGAGTTAGATAAGAAACAGACCAGATGCCTTACCTAAGACCCGCAAACAGCATCATACATACCGGGGAAAGCAGTCCATGCACGACGCTGCACGGGAACGGCACAGCCCGGGGATTCCCTGTAAAGAAACATTAAAAAGAAGAGTTAGATAAGAAACAGACCAGATGCCTTACCTAAGACCCGCAAACAGCATCATACATACCAGGGAAGCGCTCCATGCACGACGCTACACGGGAACGGCACAGCCAGGGGAAGCCCTGTAAAGAAACATCAAAAAAAAGAGTTAGATAAGAAACAGACCAGATGCCTTACCTAAGACCCGCAAGCAGCATCATACATACCTGGGGAAAGCGCTCCATGCACAACGCTGCACGGGAACGGCACGGCCCGGGGAAGCCCTGTAAAGAAACACAAAAAAAAGAGTTAGATAAGAAACAGACCAGATGCCTTACCTAAGACCCGCAAACAGCATCATACATACCGGGGAAAGCAGTCCATGCACGACGCTGCACGGGAACAGCACGGCCCGGGGAAACCCTGTAAAGAAACATTTTAAAAAAGAGTTAGATAAGAAACAGACCAGATGCCTTACCTAAGACCCACAAACAGCATCATACATACCGGGGAAAGCGCTCCATGCACGACGCTGCACGGGAACGGCATGGCCCGGGGAAGCCCTGTAAAGAAACATTAAAAAAAAGAGTTAGATAAGAAACAGACCAGATGCCTTACCTAAGACCCGCAAACAGCATCATACATACCGGGGAAAGCACTCCATGCACGACGCTGCACAGGAACGGCACGGATGGGGAAGCCCTGTAAAGAAACATTAAAAAAAAGAGTTAGATAAGAAACAGACCAGATGCCTTACCTAAGACCCGCAAACAGCATCATACATACCAGGGAAGCGTTTCATGCACGACGCTGCACAGGAACGGCACAGCCAGGGGAAGCCCTGTAAAGAAACAAAAAAAAAAAGAGTTAGATAAGAAACAGACCAGATGCCTTACCTAAGACCCGCAAACAGCATCATACATACCGGGGAAAGCGCTCCATGCACGAAGCTGCACGGGAACGGCACGGCCCGGGGAAGCCTGTAAAGAAGCAGAAAAAAAAGAGTTAGATACGAAACAGACCAGATGCCTTACCTAAGACCCGCAAACAGCATCATACATACCGGGGAAAGCAGTCCATGCACGACGCTGCACGGGAACGGCACGGGAACGGCACGGCCCGGGGAAGCCCTGTAAAGAAACATTAAAAAAAAGAGTTAGATAAGAAACAGACCAGATGCCTTACCTAAGACCCGCAAACAGCATCATACATACCGGGGAAAGCAGTCCATGCACGACGCTGCACGGGAACGGCACGGCCAGGGGAAGCCCTGTAAAGAAGTATAAAAAAAAAGAGTTAGATAAGAAACAGACCAGATGCCTTACCTAAGACCCGCAAAGAGCATCATACATACCAGGGAAGCGTTTCATGCACGACGCTGCACGGGAATGGCACAGCCAGGGGAAGCCCTGTAAAGAAACAAAAAAAAAAGAGTTAGATAAGAAACAGACCAGATGCCTTACCTAAGACCCGCAAACAGCATCATACATACCGGGGAAAGCGCTCCATGCACGAAGCTGCACGGGAACAGCACGGCCCGGGGAAGCCCTGTAAAGAAACACAAAAAAAAAGAGTTAGATAAGAAACAGACCAGATGCCTTACCTAAGACCCGCAAACAGCATCATACATACCGGGGAAAGCAGTCCATGCACGACGCTGCACGGGAACAGCACGGCCCGGGGAAACCCTGTAAAGAAACATTTAAAAAAAAGAGTTAGATAAGAAACAGACCAGATGCCTTACCTAAGACCCACATACAGCATCATACATACCGGGGAAAGCGCTCCATGCACGACGCTGCACGGGAACAGCATGGCCCGGGGAAGCCCTGTAAAGAAACATTAAAAAAAAGAGTTAGATAAGAAACAGACCAGATGCCTTACCTAAGACCCGCAAACAGCATCATACATACCGGGGAAAGCGCTCCATGCACAACGCTGCACGGGAACGGCACGGCCCGGGGATCCCTGTAAAGAAACACAAAAAAAAAGAGTTAGATAAGAAACAGACCAGATGCCTTACCTAAGACCCGCAAACAGCATCATACATACCGGGGAAAGCACTCCATGCACGACGCTGCACAGGAACGGCACGGCCAGGGGAAGCCCTGTAAAGAAACACAAAAAAAAAGAGTTATATAAGAAACAGACCAGATGCCTTACCTAAGATCCGCAAACAGCATCATACATACCGGGGAAAGCACTCCATGCACGACGCTGCACAGGAACGGCACGGCCAGGGGAAGCCCTGTAAAGAAACATAAAAAAAAGAGTTAGATAAGAAACCGACCAGATGCCTTACCTAAGACCCGCAAACAGCATCATACATACCAGGGAAGCGCTCCATGCACGACGCTGCACGGGAACGGCACAGCCAGGGGAAGCCCTGTAAGGAAACAAAAAAAAAAGAGTTAGATAAGAAACAGACCAAATGCCTTACCTAAGACCCGCAAACAGCATCATACATACCGGGGAAAGCGCTCCATGCACGAAGCTGCACGGGAACGGCACGGCCCTGGGAAGCCTGTAAAGAAGCAGAAAAAAAAGAGTTAGATAAGAAACAGACCAGATGCCTTACCTAAGACCCGCAAACAGCATCATACATACCGGGGAAAGCAGTCCATGCACGATGCTGCACGGGAACGGCACGGCCCGGGGAAGCCCTGTAAAGAAACATTAAAAAAAAGAGTTAGATAAGAAACAGACCAGATGCCTTACCTAAGACCCGCAAACAGCATCATACATACCGGGGAAAGCAGTCCATGCACGACGCTGCACGGGAACGGCACAGCCCGGGGATTCCCTGTAAAGAAACATTAAAAAAAAGAGTTAGATAAGAAACAGACCAGATGCCTTACCTAAGACCCGCAAACAGCATCATACATACCAGGGAAGAGCTCGATGCACGACGCTACACGGGAACGGCACAGCCAGGGGAAGCCCTGTAAAGAAACAAAAAAAAAAAGAGTTAGATAAGAAACAGACCAGATGCCTTACCTAAGACCCGCAAACAGCATCATACATACCGGGGAAAGCACTCCATGCACAACGCTGCACGGGAATGGCACGGCCAGGGGAAGCCCTGTAAAGAAACATCAAAAAAAAGAGTTAGATAAGAAACAGACCAGATGCCTTACCTAAGACCCGCAACAGCATCATACATACCGGGGGAAGCAGTCCATGCACGACGCTGCACGGGAACAGCATGGCCCGGGGAAACCCTGTAAAGAAACATTTAAAAAAAGAGTTAGATAAGAAACAGACCAGATGCCTTACCTAAGACCCACAAACAGCATCATACATACCGGGGAAAGCGCTCCATGCACGACGCTGCACGGGAACGGCATGGCCTGGGGAAGCCCTGTAAAGAAACATTAAAAAAAAGAGTTAGATAAGAAACAGACCAGATGCCTTACCTAAGACCCTCAAACAGCATCATACATACCAGGGAAGCGTTCCATGCACGACGCTGCACGGGAACGGCACAGCCAGGGGAAGCCCTGTAAAGAAACAAAAAAAAAAAGAGTTAGATAAGAAACAGACCAGATGCCTTACCTAAGACCCGCAAACAGCATCATACATACCGGGGAAAGCGCTCCATGCACGAAGCTGCACGGGAACGGCACGGCCCGGGGAAGCCTGTAAAGAAGCAGAAAAAAAAGAGCTAGATAAGAAACAGACCAGATGGCTTACCTAAGACCCGCAAACAGCATCATACATACCGGGGAAAGCACTCCATGCACGACGCTGCACGGGAACGGCACGGCCCGTGGAAGCCCTGTAAAGAAACATTAAAAAAAAGAGTTAGATAAGAAACAGTCCAGATGCCTTACCTAAGACCCGCAAACAGCATCATACATACCGAGGAAAGCAGTCCATGCACGACGCTGCACGGGAACGGCACGGCCCGGGGAAGCCCTGTAAAGAAACATTAAAAAAAAGAGTTAGATAAGAAACAGACCAGATGCCTTACCTAAGACCCGCAAACAGCATCATACATACCGGGGAAAGCAGTCCATGCACGATGCTGCACGGGAACGGCACGGCCAGGGGAAGCCACGTAAAGAAACATAAAAAAAAAGAGTTAGATAAGAAACAGACCAGATGCCTTACCTAAGACCCGCAAACAGCATCATACATACCAGGGAAGCGCTCCATGCATAACGCTACACGGGAACGGCACAGCCAGGGGAAGCCCTGTAAAGAAACAAAAAAAAAAGAGTTAGATAAGAAACAGACCAGATGCCTTACCAAAGACCCGCAAACAGCATCATACATAACGGGGAAAGCACTCCATGCACGACGCTGCACGGGAATGGCACGGCCAGGGGAAGCCCTGTAAAGAAACATTAAAAAGAAGAGTTAGATAAGAAACAGACCAGATGCCTTACCTAAGACCCGCAACAGCATCATACATACCGGGGGAAGCAGTCCATGCACGACGCTGCACGGGAACAGCACGGCCCGGGGAAACCCTGTAAAGAAACATTTAAAAAAAGAGTTAGATAAGAAACAGACCAGATGCCTTACCTAAGACCCACAAACAGCATCATACATACCGGGGAAAGCGCTCCATGCACGACGCTGCACGGGAACGGCACGGCCCGGGGAAGCCCTGTAAAGAAACATAAAAAAAAGAGTTAGATAAGATACAGACCAGATGCCTTACCTAAGACCCGCAAACAGCATCATACATACCGGGGAAAGCGCTCCATGCACGACGCTGCACGGGAACGGCACGGCCCGGGGAAGCCCTTTAAAGAAACAGAAACAAAAAGAGTTAGATAAGAAACAGACCAGATGCCTTACCTAAGACCCGCAAACAGTATCATACATACCAGGGAAGCGCTCCATGCACGACGCTGCATGGGAACGGCACGGCCCGGGGAAGCCCTGTAAAGAAACATTAAAAAAAAGAGTTAGATAAGAAACAGACCAGATGCCTTACCTAAGACCCGCAAACAGCATCATACATACCGGGGAAAGCACTCCATGCATGACGCTGCACGGGAACGGCACGGCCCGGGGAAGCCCTGTAAAGAAACATAAAAAGAAAGAGTTAGATAAGAAACAGACCAGATGCCTTACCTAAGACCCGCAAACAGCATCATACATACCAGGGAAGCACTCCATGCCCGACGCTGCACGGGAACGGCACGGCCCGGGGAAGCCCTGTAAAGAAACATAAAAAAAAAGAGTTAGATAAGAAACAGACCAGATGCCTTACCTAAGACCCTCAAACAGCATCATACATACCAGGGAAGCGTTCCATGCACGACGCTGCACGGGAACGGCACAGCCAGGGGAAGCCCTGTAAAGAAACAAAAAAAAAAAGAGTTAGATAAGAAACAGACCAGATGCCTTACCTAAGACCCGCAAACAGCATCATACATACCGGGGAGCGCTCCATGCACGAAGCTGCACGGGAACGGCACGGCCCGGGGAAGCCTGTAAAGAAGCAGAAAAGAAAGAGCTAGATAAGAAACAGACCAGATGCCTTACCTAAGACCCGCAAACAGCATCATACATACCGGGGAAAGCACTCCATGCACGACGCTGCATGGGAACGGCACGGCCCGTGGAAGCCCTGTAAAGAAACATTAAAAAAAAGAGTTAGATAAGAAACAGTCCAGATGCCTTACCTAAGACCCGCAAACAGCATCATACATACCGGGGAAAGCAGTCCATGCACGACGCTGCACGGGAACGGCACGGCCCGGGGAAGCCCTGTAAAGAAACATTAAAAAAAGAGTTAGATAAGAAACAGACCAGATGCCTTACCTAAGACCCGCAAACAGCATCATACATACCGGGGAAAGCAGTCCATGCACGATGCTGCACGGGAACGGCACAGCCCGGAAATTCCCTGTAAAGAAACATAAAAAAAAAAGAGTTAGATAAGAAACAGACCAGATGCCTTACCTAAGACCCGCAAACAGCATCATACATACCGGGGAAAGCGCTCCATGCACGACGCTGCACGGGAACGGCACGACCCGGGGAAGCCCTGTAAAGAAACACACAAAAAAAGAGTTAGATAAGAAACAGACCAGATGCCTTACCTAAGACCCGCAAACAGCATCATACATACCGGGGAAAGCACTCCATGCACGACGCTGCACAGGAACGGCACGGCCAGGGGAAGCCCCGTAAAGAAACATAAAAAAAAAGAGTTAGATAAGAAACAGACCAGATGCCTTACCTAAGACCCGCAAACAGCATCATACATACCAGGGAAGCGCTCCATGCATAACGCTACACGGGAACGGCACAGCCAGGGGAAGCCCTGTAAAGAAACAAAAAAAAAAGAGTTAGATAAGAAACAGACCAGATGCCTTACCTAAGACCCGCAAACAGCATCATACATACCGGGGAAAGCACTCCATGCACGACGCTGCACGGGAATGGCACGGCCAGGGGAAGCCCTGTAAAGAAACATTAAAAAAAAGAGTTAGATAAGAAACAGACCAGATGCCTTACCTAAGACCCGCAACAGAATCATACATACCGGGGGAAGCAGTCCATGCACGACGCTGCACGGGAACAGCACGGCCCGGGGAAACCCTGTAAAGAAACATTTAAAAAAAGAGTTAGATAAGAAACAGACCAGATGCCTTACCTAAGACCCACAAACAGCATCATACATACCGGGGAAAGCGCTCCATGCACGACGCTGCACGGGAACGGCACGGCCCGGGGAAGCCCTGTAAAGAAACATTAAAAAAAAGAGTCAGATAAGAAACAGACCAGATGCCTTACCCAAGACCCGCAAACAGCATCATACATACCGGGGAAAGCACTCCATGCACGACGCTGCACAGGAACGGCACGGCCAGGGGAAGCCCCATAAAGAAACATAAAAAAAAAGAGTTAGATAAGAAACAGACCAGATGCCTTACCTAAGACCCGCAAACAGCATCATACATACCAGGGAAGCGCTCCATGCATAACGCTACACGGGAACGGCACAGCCAGGGGAAGCCCTGTAAAGAAACAAAAAAAAAAAGAGTTAGATAAGAAACAGACCAGATGCCATACCTAAGACCCGCAAACAGCATCATACATACCGGGGAAAGCACTCCATGCACGACGCTGCACGGGAATGGCACGGCCAGGGGAAGCCCTGTAAAGAAACATTAAAAAAAAGAGTTAGATAAGAAACAGACCAGATGCCTTACCTAAGACCCGCAACAGAATCATACATACCGGGGGAAGCAGTCCATGCACGACGCTGCACGGGAACAGCACGGCCCGGGGAAACCCTGTAAAGAAACATTTAAAAAAAGAGTTAGATAAGAAACAGACCAGATGCCTTACCTAAGACCCACAAACAGCATCATACATACCGGGGAAAGCGCTCCATGCACGACGCTGCACGGGAACGGCACGGCCTGGGGAAGCCCTGTAAAGAAACATTAAAAAAAAGAGTTAGATAAGAAACAGACCAGATGCCTTACCTAAGACCTGCAAACAGCATCATACATACCGGGGAAAGCAGTCCATGCACGACTCTGCGCGGAAACGGCACGGCCCGGGGAAGCCCTGTAAAGAAACATTAAAAAAAAGAGTTAGATAAGATACACACCAGATGCCTTACCTAAGACCCGCAAACAGCATCATACATACCGGGGAAAGCGCTCCATGCACGACGCTGCACGGGAACGGCACGGCCCAGGGAAGCCCTGTAAAGAAACATTAAAAGAAAGAGCTAGATAAGAAACAGACCAGATGCCTTACCTAAGACCCGCAAACAGCATCATACATACCGGGGAAAGCACTCCATGCACGACGCTGCATGGGAACGGCACGGCCCGTGGAAGCCCTGTAAAGAAACATTAAAAAAAAGAGTTAGATAAGAAACAGTCCAGATGCCTTACCTAAGACCCGCAAACAGCATCATACATACCGGGGAAAGCAGTCCATGCACGACGCTGCACGGGAACGGCACGGCCCGGGGAAGCCCTGTAAAGAAACATTAAAAAAAGAGTTAGATAAGAAACAGACCAGATGCCTTACCTAAGACCCGCAAACAGCATCATACATACCGGGGAAAGCAGTCCATGCACGATGCTGCACGGGAACGGCACAGCCCGGAAATTCCCTGTAAAGAAACATAAAAAAAAAAGAGTTAGATAAGAAACAGACCAGATGCCTTACCTAAGACCCGCAAACAGCATCATACATACCGGGGAAAGCGCTCCATGCACGACGCTGCACGGGAACGGCACGACCCGGGGAAGCCCTGTAAAGAAACACACAAAAAAAGAGTTAGATAAGAAACAGACCAGATGCCTTACCTAAGACCCGCAAACAGCATCATACATACCGGGGAAAGCACTCCATGCACGACGCTGCACAGGAACGGCACGGCCAGGGGAAGCCCCGTAAAGAAACATAAAAAAAAAGAGTTAGATAAGAAACAGACCAGATGCCTTACCTAAGACCCGCAAACAGCATCATACATACCAGGGAAGCGCTCCATGCATAACGCTACACGGGAACGGCACAGCCAGGGGAAGCCCTGTAAAGAAACAAAAAAAAAAGAGTTAGATAAGAAACAGACCAGATGCCTTACCTAAGACCCGCAAACAGCATCATACATACCGGGGAAAGCACTCCATGCACGACGCTGCACGGGAATGGCACGGCCAGGGGAAGCCCTGTAAAGAAACATTAAAAAAAAGAGTTAGATAAGAAACAGACCAGATGCCTTACCTAAGACCCGCAACAGAATCATACATACCGGGGGAAGCAGTCCATGCACGACGCTGCACGGGAACAGCACGGCCCGGGGAAACCCTGTAAAGAAACATTTAAAAAAAGAGTTAGATAAGAAACAGACCAGATGCCTTACCTAAGACCCACAAACAGCATCATACATACCGGGGAAAGCGCTCCATGCACGACGCTGCACGGGAACGGCACGGCCCGGGGAAGCCCTGTAAAGAAACATTAAAAAAAAGAGTCAGATAAGAAACAGACCAGATGCCTTACCCAAGACCCGCAAACAGCATCATACATACCGGGGAAAGCACTCCATGCACGACGCTGCACAGGAACGGCACGGCCAGGGGAAGCCCCATAAAGAAACATAAAAAAAAAGAGTTAGATAAGAAACAGACCAGATGCCTTACCTAAGACCCGCAAACAGCATCATACATACCAGGGAAGCGCTCCATGCATAACGCTACACGGGAACGGCACAGCCAGGGGAAGCCCTGTAAAGAAACAAAAAAAAAAAGAGTTAGATAAGAAACAGACCAGATGCCATACCTAAGACCCGCAAACAGCATCATACATACCGGGGAAAGCACTCCATGCACGACGCTGCACGGGAATGGCACGGCCAGGGGAAGCCCTGTAAAGAAACATTAAAAAAAAGAGTTAGATAAGAAACAGACCAGATGCCTTACCTAAGACCCGCAACAGAATCATACATACCGGGGGAAGCAGTCCATGCACGACGCTGCACGGGAACAGCACGGCCCGGGGAAACCCTGTAAAGAAACATTTAAAAAAAGAGTTAGATAAGAAACAGACCAGATGCCTTACCTAAGACCCACAAACAGCATCATACATACCGGGGAAAGCGCTCCATGCACGACGCTGCACGGGAACGGCACGGCCTGGGGAAGCCCTGTAAAGAAACATTAAAAAAAAGAGTTAGATAAGAAACAGACCAGATGCCTTACCTAAGACCTGCAAACAGCATCATACATACCGGGGAAAGCAGTCCATGCACGACTCTGCGCGGAAACGGCACGGCCCGGGGAAGCCCTGTAAAGAAACATTAAAAAAAAGAGTTAGATAAGATACACACCAGATGCCTTACCTAAGACCCGCAAACAGCATCATACATACCGGGGAAAGCGCTCCATGCACGACGCTGCACGGGAACGGCACGGCCCGGGGAAGCCCTGTAAAGAAACATTAAAAAAAAGAGTTAGATAAGAAACAGACCAGATGCCTTACCTAAGACCCGCAAACAGCATCATACATACCGGGGAAAGCACTCCATGCACGACGCTGCACAGGAACGGCACGGCCAGGGGAAGCCCTGTAAAGAAACATTAAAAAAAAGAGTTAGATAAGAAACAGACCAGATGCCTTACCTAAGACCCGCAACAGCATCATACATACCGGGGGAAGCAGTCCATGCACGACGCTGCACGGGAACAGCACGGCCCGGGGAAACCCTGTAAAGAAACATTTAAAAAAAGAGTTAGATAAGAAACAGACCAGATGCCTTACCTAAGACCCACAAACAGCATCATACATACCGGGGAAAGCGCTCCATGCACGACGCTGCACGGGAACGGCACGGCCCGGGGAAGCCCTGTAAAGAAACATTAAAAAAAAGAGTTAGATAAGAAACAGACCAGATGCCTTACCTAAGACCCGCAACAGAATCATACATACCGGGGGAAGCAGTCCATGCACGACGCTGCACGGGAACAGCACGGCCCGGGGAAACCCTGTAAAGAAACATAAAAAAAAAGAGTTAGATAAGAAACAGACCAGATGCCTTACCTAAGACCCGCAAACAGCATCATACATACCGGGGAAAGCAGTCCATGCACGACTCTGCGCGGAAACGGCACGGCCCGGGGAAGCCCTGTAAAGAAACATTAAAAAAAAGAGTTAGATAAGAAACAGACCAGATGCCTTACCTAAGACCCGCAAACAGCATCATACATACCGGGGAAAGCAGTCCATGCACGACTCTGCGCGGAAACGGCACGGCCCGGGGAAGCCCTGTAAAGAAACATAAAAAAAAAGAGTTAGATAAGATACACACCAGATGCCTTACCTAAGACCCGCAAACAGCATCATACATACCGGGGAAGCGCTCCATGCACGACGCTGCACGGGAACGGCACGGCCCGGGGAAGCCCTGTAAAGAAACATTAAAAAAAAGAGTTAGATAAGAAACAGACCAGATGCCTTACCTAAGACCCGCAAACAGCATCATACATACCGGGGAAAGCACTCCATGCACGACGCTGCACAGGAACGGCACGGCCAGGGGAAGCCCTGTAAAGAAACATTAAAAAAAAGAGTTAGATAAGAAACAGACCAGATGCCTTACCTAAGACCCGCAAACAGCATCATACATACCAGGGAAGCGCTCCATGCACGACGCTACACGGGAACGGCACAGCCAGGGGAAGCCCTGTAAAGAAACAAAAAAAAAAAGAGTTAGATAAGAAGCAGACCAGATGCCTTACCTAAGACCCGCAAACAGCATCAGACATACCGGGGAAAGCACTCCATGCACGACGCTGCACGGGAATGGCATGGCCAGGGGAAGCCCTGTAAAGAAACATTAAAAAAAAGAGTTAGATAAGAAACAGACCAGATGCCTTACCTAAGACCCGCAAACAGCATCATACGTACCAGGGAAGCGCTCCATGCATAACGCTACACGGGAACGGCACAGCCAGGGGAAGCCCTGTAAAGAAACAAAAAAAAAAGAGTTAGATAAGAAACAGACCAGATGCCTTACCTAAGACCCGCAAACAGCATCATACATACCGGGGAAAGCACTCCATGCACGACGCTGCACGGGAATGGCAAGGCCAGGGGAAGCCCTGTAAAGAAACATTAAAAAAAAGAGTTAGATAAGAAACAGACCAGATGCCTTACCTAAGACCCGCAACAGCATCATACATACCGGGGGAAGCAGTCCATGCACGACGCTGCACGGGAACAGCACGGCCCGGGGAAACCCTGTAAAGAAACATTTAAAAAAAGAGTTAGATAAGAAACAGACCAGATGCCTTACCTAAGACCCACAAACAGCATCATACATACCGGGGAAAGCGCTCCATGCACGACGCTGCACGGGAACGGCACGGCCCGGGGAAGCCCTGTAAAGAAACATTAAAAAAAAGAGTTAGATAAGAAACAGACCAGATGCCTTACCTAAGACCCGCAAACAGCATCATACATACCGGGGAAAGCAGTCCATGCACGACTCTGCACGGAAACGGCACGGCCCGGGGAAGCCCTGTAAAGAAACATTAAAAAAAAGAGTTAGATAAGAAACAGTCCAGATGCCTTACCTAAGACCCGCAAACAGCATCATACATACCGGGGAAAGCAGTCCATGCACGACGCTGCACGGGAACGGCACGGCCCGGGGAAGCCCTGTAAAGAAACATTAAAAAAAAGAGTTAGATAAGAAACAGACCAGATGCCTTACCTAAGACCCGCAAACAGCATCATACATACCGGGGAAAGCAGTCCATGCACGATGCTGCACGGGAACGGCACAGCCCGGAAATTCCCTGTAAAGAAACATGAAAAAAAAAGAGTTAGATAAGAAACAGACCAGATGCCTTACCTAAGACCCGCAAACAGCATCATACATACCGGGGAAAGCGCTCCATGCACGACGCTGCACGGGAACGGCACGGCCCGGGGAAGCCCTGTAAAGAAACACACAAAAAAAGAGTTAGATAAGAAACAGACCAGATGCCTTACCTAAGACCCGCAAACAGCATCATACATACCGGGGAAAGCACTCCATGCACGACGCTGCACAGGAACGGCACGGCCAGGGGAAGCCCCGTAAAGAAACATAAAAAAAAAGAGTTAGATAAGAAACAGACCAGATGCCTTACCTAAGACCCGCAAACAGCATCATACATACCAGGGAAGCGCTCCATGCATAACGCTACACGGGAACGGCACAGCCAGGGGAAGCCCTGTAAAGAAACAAAAAAAAAAAGAGTTAGATAAGAAACAGACCAGATGCCTTACCTAAGACCCGCAAACAGCATCATACATACCGGGGAAAGCACTCCATGCACGACGCTGCACGGGAATGGCACGGCCAGGGGAAGCCCTGTAAAGAAACATTAAAAAAAAGAGTTAGATAAGAAACAGACCAGATGCCTTACCTAAGACCCGCAACAGAATCATACATACCGGGGGAAGCAGTCCATGCACGACGCTGCACGGGAACAGCACGGCCCGGGGAAACCCTGTAAAGAAACATTTAAAAAAAGAGTTAGATAAGAAACAGACCAGATGCCTTACCTAAGACCCACAAACAGCATCATACATACCGGGGAAAGCGCTCCATGCACGACGCTGCACGGGAACGGCATGGCCCGGGGAAGCCCTGTAAAGAAACATTAAAAAAAAGAGTCAGATAAGAAACAGACCAGATGCCTTACCTAAGACCCGCAAACAGCATCATACATACCGGGGAAAGCACTCCATGCACGACGCTGCACAGGAACGGCACGGCCAGGGGAAGCCCCATAAAGAAACATTAAAAAAAAGAGTTAGATAAGAAACAGACCAGATGCCTTACCTAAGACCCGCAAACAGCATCATACATACCAGGGAAGCGCTCCATGCATAACGCTACACGGGAACGGCACAGCCAGGGGAAGCCCTGTAAAGAAACAAAAAAAAAAAGAGTTAGATAAGAAACAGACCAGATGCCTTACCTAAGACCCGCAAACAGCATCATACATACCGGGGAAAGCACTCCATGCACGACGCTGCACGGGAATGGCACGGCCAGGGGAAGCCCTGTAAAGAAACATTAAAAAAAAGAGTTAGATAAGAAACAGACCAGATGCCTTACCTAAGACCCGCAACAGAATCATACATACCGGGGGAAGCAGTCCATGCACGACGCTGCACGGGAAAAGCACGGCCCGGGGAAACCCTGTAAAGAAACATTTAAAAAAAGAGTTAGATAAGAAACAGACCAGATGCCTTACCTAAGACCCACAAACAGCATCATACATACCGGGGAAAGCGCTCCATGCACGACGCTGCACGGGAACGGCACGGCCTGGGGAAGCCCTGTAAAGAAACATTAAAAAAAAGAGTTAGATAAGAAACAGACCAGATGCCTTACCTAAGACCTGCAAACAGCATCATACATACCGGGGAAAGCAGTCCATGCACGACTCTGCGCGGAAACGGCACGGCCCGGGGAAGCCCTGTAAAGAAACATAAAAAAAAAGAGTTAGATAAGATACACACCAGATGCCTTACCTAAGACCCGCAAACAGCATCATACATACCGGGGAAAGCGCTCCATGCACGACGCTGCACGGGAACGGCACGGCCCGGGGAAGCCCTGTAAAGAAACATTAAAAAAAAGAGTTAGATAAGAAACAGACCAGATGCCTTACCTAAGACCCGCAAACAGCATCATACATACCGGGGAAAGCACTCCATGCACGACGCTGCACAGGAACGGCACGGCCAGGGGAAGCCCTGTAAAGAAACATTAAAAAAAAGAGTTAGATAAGAAACAGACCAGATGCCTTACCTAAGACCCGCAACAGCATCATACATACCGGGGGAAGCAGTCCATGCACGACGCTGCACGGGAACAGCACGGCCCGGGGAAACCCTGTAAAGAAACATTTAAAAAAAGAGTTAGATAAGAAACAGACCAGATGCCTTACCTAAGACCCACAAACAGCATCATACATACCGGGGAAAGCGCTCCATGCACGACGCTGCACGGGAACGGCGCGGCCCGGGGAAGCCCTGTAAAGAAACATTAAAAAAAAGAGTTAGATAAGAAACAGACCAGATGCCTTACCTAAGACCCGCAACAGAATCATACATACCGGGGGAAGCAGTCCATGCACGACGCTGCACGGGAACAGCACGGCCCGGGGAAACCCTGTAAAGAAACATTTAAAAAAAGAGTTAGATAAGAAACAGACCAGATGCCTTACCTAAGACCCACAAACAGCATCATACATACCGGGGAAAGCGCTCCATGCACGACGCTGCACGGGAACAGCACGGCCTGGGGAAGCCCTGTAAAGAAACATTAAAAAAAAGAGTTAGATAAGAAACAGACCAGATGCCTTACCTAAGACCCGCAAACAGCATCATACATACCGGGGAAAGCAGTCCATGCACGACTCTGCGCGGAAACGGCACGGCCCGGGGAAGCCCTGTAAAGAAACATAAAAAAAAAGAGTTAGATAAGATACACACCAGATGCCTTACCTAAGACCCGCAAACAGCATCATACATACCGG
This sequence comes from Triturus cristatus, assembly GCF_964204655.1. NCBI lineage: Eukaryota > Metazoa > Chordata > Amphibia > Caudata > Salamandridae > Triturus > Triturus cristatus. Next base: position 1,096,167,379 of record NC_140579.1, read on the forward strand.
GGAAAGCGCTCCATGCACGACGCTGCACGGGAACGGCACGGCCCGGGGAAGCCCTGTAAAGAAACATTAAAAAAAAGAGTTAGATAAGAAACAGACCAGATGCCTTACCTAAGACCCGCAAACAGCATCATACATACCGGGGAAAGCACTCCATGCACGACGCTGCACAGGAACGGCACGGCCAGGGGAAGCCCTGTAAAGAAACATTAAAAAAAAGAGTTAGATAAGAAACAGACCAGATGCCTTACCTAAGACCCGCAAACAGCATCATACATACCAGGGAAGTGCTCCATGCACGACGCTACACGGGAACGGCACAGCCAGGGGAAGCCCTGTAAAGAAACAAAAAAAAAAAGAGTTAGATAAGAAGCAGACCAGATGCCTTACCTAAGACCCGCAAACAGCATCAGACATACCGGGGAAAGCACTCCATGCACGACGCTGCACGGGAATGGCATGGCCAGGGGAAGCCCTGTAAAGAAACATTAAAAAAAAGAGTTAGATAAGAAACAGACCAGATGCCTTACCTAAGACCCGCAAACAGCATCATACGTACCAGGGAAGCGCTCCATGCATAACGCTACACGGGAACGGCACAGCCAGGGGAAGCCCTGTAAAGAAACAAAAAAAAAAGAGTTAGATAAGAAACAGACCAGATGCCTTACCTAAGACCCGCAAACAGCATCATACATACCGGGGAAAGCACTCCATGCACGACGCTGCACGGGAATGGCAAGGCCAGGGGAAGCCCTGTAAAGAAACATTAAAAAAAAGAGTTAGATAAGAAACAGACCAGATGCCTTACCTAAGACCCGCAACAGCATCATACATACCGGGGGAAGCAGTCCATGCACGACGCTGCACGGGAACAGCACGGCCCGGGGAAACCCTGTAAAGAAACATTTAAAAAAAGAGTTAGATAAGAAACAGACCAGATGCCTTACCTAAGACCCACAAACAGCATCATACATACCGGGGAAAGCGCTCCATGCACGACGCTGCACGGGAACGGCACGGCCCGGGGAAGCCCTGTAAAGAAACATTAAAAAAAAGAGTTAGATAAGAAACAGACCAGATGCCTTACCTAAGACCCGCAAACAGCATCATACATACCGGGGAAAGCAGTCCATGCACGACTCTGCACGGAAACGGCACGGCCCGGGGAAGCCCTGTAAAGAAACATTAAAAAAAAGAGTTAGATAAGAAACAGTCCAGATGCCTTACCTAAGACCCGCAAACAGCATCATACATACCGGGGAAAGCAGTCCATGCACGACGCTGCACGGGAACGGCACGGCCCGGGGAAGCCCTGTAAAGAAACATTAAAAAAAAGAGTTAGATAAGAAACAGACCAGATGCCTTACCTAAGACCCGCAAACAGCATCATACATACCGGGGAAAGCAGTCCATGCACGATGCTGCACGGGAACGGCACAGCCCGGAAATTCCCTGTAAAGAAACATTAAAAAAAAAGAGTTAGATAAGAAACAGACCAGATGCCTTACCTAAGACCAGCAAACAGCATCATACATACCGGGGAAAGCGCTCCATGCACGACGCTGCTCGGGAACGGCACGGCCCGGGGAAGCCCTGTAAAGAAACACACAAAAAAAGAGTTAGATAAGAAACAGACCAGATGCCTTACCTAAGACCCGCAAACAGCATCATACATACCGGGGAAAGCACTCCATGCACGACGCTGCACAGGAACGGCACGGCCAGGGGAAGCCCCGTAAAGAAACATAAAAAAAAAGAGTTAGATAAGAAACAGACCAGATGCCTTACCTAAGACCCGCAAACAGCATCATACATACCAGGGAAGCGCTCCATGCATAACGCTACACGGGAACGGCACAGCCAGGGGAAGCCCTGTAAAGAAACAAAAAAAAAAAGAGTTAGATAAGAAACAGACCAGATGCCTTACCTAAGACCCGCAAACAGCATCATACATACCGGGGAAAGCACTCCATGCACGACGCTGCACGGGAATGGCACGGCCAGGGGAAGCCCTGTAAAGAAACATTAAAAAAAAGAGTTAGATAAGAAACAGACCAGATGCCTTACCTAAGACCCGCAACAGAATCATACATACCGGGGGAAGCAGTCCATGCACGACGCTGCACGGGAACAGCACGGCCCGGGGAAACCCTGTAAAGAAACATTTAAAAAAAGAGTTAGATAAGAAACAGACCAGATGCCTTACCTAAGACCCACAAACAGCATCATACATACCGGGGAAAGCGCTCCATGCACGACGCTGCACGGGAACGGCACGGCCCGGGGAAGCCCTGTAAAGAAACATTAAAAAAAAGAGTCAGATAAGAAACAGACCAGATGCCTTACCTAAGACCCACAAACAGCATCATACATACCGGGGAAAGCACTCCATGCACGACGCTGCACAGGAACGGCACGGCCAGGGGAAGCCCCATAAAGAAACATAAAAAAAAAGAGTTAGATAAGAAACAGACCAGATGCCTTACCTAAGACCCGCAAACAGCATCATACATACCAGGGAAGCGCTCCATGCATAACGCTACACGGGAACGGCACAGCCAGGGGAAGCCCTGTAAAGAAACAAAAAAAAAAGAGTTAGATAAGAAACAGACCAGATGCCTTACCTAAGACCCGCAAACAGCATCATACATACCGGGGAAAGCACTCCATGCACGACGCTGCACGGGAATGGCACGGCCAGGGGAAGCCCTGTAAAGAAACATTAAAAAAAAGAGTTAGATAAGAAACAGACCAGATGCCTTACCTAAGACCCGCAACAGAATCATACATACCGGGGGAAGCAGTCCATGCACGACGCTGCACGGGAACAGCACGGCCTGGGGAAACCCTGTAAAGAAACATTTAAAAAAAGAGTTAGATAAGAAACAGACCAGATGCCTTACCTAAGACCCACAAACAGCATCATACATACCGGGGAAAGCGCTCCATGAACGACGCTGCACGGGAACGGCACGGCCTGGGTAAGCCCTGTAAAGAAACATTAAAAAAAAGAGTTAGATAAGAAACAGACCAGATGCCTTACCTAAGACCTGCAAACAGCATCATACATACCGGGGAAAGCAGTCCATGCACGACTCTGCGCGGAAACGGCACGGCCCGGGGAAGCCCTGTAAAGAAACATTAAAAAAAAGAGTTAGATGAGATACACACCAGATGCCTTACCTAAGACCCGCAAACAGCATCATACATACCGGGGAAAGCGCTCCATGCACGACGCTGCACGGGAATGGCACGGCCCGGGGAAGCCCTGTAAAGAAACACACAAAAAAAGAGTTAGATAAGAAACAGACCAGATGCCTTACCTAAGACCCGCAAACAGCATCATACATACCGGGGAAAGCACTCCATGCACGACGCTGCACAGGAACGGCACGGCCAGGGGAAGCCCCGTAAAGAAACATAAAAAAAAAGAGTTAGATAAGAAACAGACCAGATGCCTTACCTAAGACCCGCAAACAGCATCATATATACCAGGGAAGCGCTCCATGCATAACGCTACACGGGAACGGCACAGCCAGGGGAAGCCCTGTAACGAAACAAAAAAAAAAAGAGTTAGATAAGAAACAGACCAGATGCCTTACCTAAGACCCGCAAACAGCATCATACATACCGGGGAAAGCACTCCATGCACGACGCTGCACGGGAATGGCACGGCCAGGGGAAGCCCTGTAAAGAAACATTAAAAAAAAGAGTTAGATAAGAAACAGACCAGATGCCTTACCTAAGACCCGCAACAGAATCATACATACCGGGGGAAGCAGTCCATGCACGACGCTGCACGGGAACAGCACGGCCCGGGGAAACCCTGTAAAGAAACATTTAAAAAAAGAGTTAGATAAGAAACAGACCAGATGCCTTACCTAAGACCCACAAACAGCATCATACATACCGGGGAAAGCGCTCCATGCACGACGCTGCACGGGAACGGCACGGCCCGGGGAAGCCCTGTAAAGAAACATTAAAAAAAAGAGTCAGATAAGAAACAGACCAGATGCCTTACCTAAGACCCGCAAACAGCATCATACATACCGGGGAAAGCACTCCATGCACGACGCTGCACAGGAACGGCACGGCCAGGGGAAGCCCCATAAAGAAACATTAAAAAAAAGAGTTAGATAAGAAACAGACCAGATGCCTTACCTAAGACCCGCAAACAGCATCATACATACCAGGGAAGCGCTCCATGCATAACGCTACACGGGAACGGCACAGCCAGGGGAAGCCCTGTAAAGAAACAAAAATAAAAAGAGTTAGATAAGAAACAGACCAGATGCCTTACCTAAGACCCGCAAACAGCATCATACATACCGGGGAAAGCACTCCATGCACGACGCTGCACGGGAATATCACGGCCAGGGGAAGCCCTGTAAAGAAACATTAAAAAAAAGAGTTAGATAAGAAACAGACCAGATGCCTTACCTAAGACCCGCAACAGAATCATACATACCGGGGGAAGCAGTCCATGCACGACGCTGCACGGGAACAGCACGGCCCGGGGAAACCCTGTAAAGAAACATTTAAAAAAAGAGTTAGATAAGAAACAGACCAGATGCCTTACCTAAGACCCACAAACAGCATCATACATACCGGGGAAAGCGCTCCATGCACGACGCTGCACGGGAACGGCACGGCCTGGGGAAGCCCTGTAAAGAAACATTAAAAAAAAGAGTTAGATAAGAAACAGACCAGATGCCTTACCTAAGACCTGCAAACAGCATCATACATACCGGGGAAAGCAGTCCATGCACGACTCTGCGCGGAAACGGCACGGCCCGGGGAAGCCCTGTAAAGAAACATAAAAAAAAAGAGTTAGATAAGATACACACCAGATGCCTTACCTAAGACCCGCAAACAGCATCATACATACCGGGGAAAGCGCTCCATGCACGACGCTGCACGGGAACGGCACGGCCCGGGGAAGCCCTGTAAAGAAACATTAAAAAAAAGAGTTAGATAAGAAACAGACCAGATGCCTTACCTAAGACCCGCAAACAGCATCATACATACCGGGGAAAGCACTCCATGCACGACGCTGCACAGGAACGGCACGGCCAGGGGAAGCCCTGTAAAGAAACATTAAAAAAAAGAGTTAGATAAGAAACAGACCAGATGCCTTACCTAAGACCCGCAACAGCATCATACATACCGGGGGAAGCAGTCCATGCACGACGCTGCACGGGAACAGCACGGCCCGGGGAAACCCTGTAAAGAAACATTTAAAAAAAGAGTTAGATAGGAAACAGACCAGATGCCTTACCTAAGACCCACAAACAGCATCATACATAACGGGGAAAGCGCTCCATGCACGACGCTGCACGGGAACGGCACGGCCCGGGGAAGCCCTGTAAAGAAACATTAAAAAAAAGAGTTAGATAAGAAACAGACCAGATGCCTTACCTAAGACCCGCAACAGAATCATACATACCGGGGGAAGCAGTCCATGCACGACGCTGCACGGGAACAGCACGGCCCGGGGAAACCCTGTAAAGAAACATTTAAAAAAAGAGTTAGATAAGAAACAGACCAGATGCCTTACCTAAGACCCACAAACAGCATCATACATACCGGGGAAAGCGCTCCATGCACGACGCTGCACGGGAACAGCACGGCCTGGGGAAGCCCTGTAAAGAAACATTAAAAAAAAGAGTTAGATAAGAAACAGACCAGATTCCTTACCTAAGACCCGCAAACAGCATCATACATACCGGGGAAAGCAGTCCATGCACGACTCTGCGCGGAACCGGCACGGCCCGGGGAAGCCCTGTAAAGAAACATTAAAAAAAAGAGTTAGATAAGAAACAGACCAGATGCCTTACCTAAGACCCGCAAACAGCATCATACATACCGGGGAAAGCACTCCATGCACGACGCTGCACAGGAACGACACGGCCAGGGGAAGCCCTGTAAAGAAACATTAAAAAAAAGAGTTAGATAAGAAACAGACCAGATGCCTTACCTAAGACCCGCAAACAGCATCATACATACCAGGGAAGCGCTCCATGCACGACGCTACACGGGAACGGCACAGCCAGGGGAAGCCCTGTAAAGAAACAAAAAAAAAAGAGTTAGATAAGAAGCAGACCAGATGCCTTACCTAAGACCCGCAAACAGCATCAGACATACCGGGGAAAGCACTCCATGCACGACGCTGTACGGGAATGGCATGGCCAGGGGAAGCCCTGTAAAGAAACATTAAAAAAAAGAGTTAGATAAGAAACAGACCAGATGCCTTACCTAAGACCCGCAAACAGCATCATACGTACCAGGGAAGCGCTCCATGCATAACGCTACACGGGAACGGCACAGCCAGGGGAAGCCCTGTAAAGAAACAAAAAAAAAAGAGTTAGATAAGAAACAGACCAGATGCCTTACCTAAGACTCGCAAACAGCATCATACATACCGGGGAAAGCACTCCATGCACGACGCTGCACGGGAATGGCAAGGCCAGGGGAAGCCCTGTAAAGAAACATTAAAAAAAAGAGTTAGATAAGAAACAGACCAGATGCCTTACCTAAGACCCGCAACAGCATCATACATACCGGGGGAAGCAGTCCATGCACGACGCTGCACGGGAACAGCACGGCCCGGGGAAACCCTGTAAAGAAACATTTAAAAAAAGAGTTAGATAAGAAACAGACCAGATGCCTTACCTAAGACCCACAAACAGCATCATACATACCGGGGAAAGCGCTCCATGCACGACGCTGCACGGGAACGGCACGGCCCGGGGAAGCCCTGTAAAGAAACATTAAAAAAAAGAGTTAGATAAGAAACAGACCAGATGCCTTACCTAAGACCCGCAAACAGCATCATACATACCGGGGAAAGCAGTCCATGCACGACTCTGCACGGAAACGGCACGGCCCGGGGAAGCCCTGTAAAGAAACATTAAAAAAAAGAGTTAGATAAGATACAGACCAGATGCCTTACCTAAGACCCGCAAACAGCATCATACATACCGGGGAAAGCGCTCCATGCACGACGCTGCACGGGAACGGCACGGCCCGGGGAAGCCCTTTAAAGAAACAGAAACAAAAAGAGTTAGATAAGAAACAGACCAGATGCCTTACCTAAGACCCGCAAACAGTATCATACATACCAAGGAAGCGCTCCATGCACGACGCTGCATGGGAACGGCACGGCCCGGGGAAGCCCTGTAAAGAAACATTAAAAAAAAGAGTTAGATAAGAAACAGACCAGATGCCTTACCTAAGACCCACAAACAGCATCATACATACCGGGGAAAGCGCTCCATGCACGACGCTGCACGGGAACGGCACGGCCCGGGGAAGCCCTGTAAAGAAACATTAAAAAAAAGAGTTAGATAAGAAACAGACCAGATGCCTTACCTAAGACCAGCAAACAGCATCATACATACCGGGGAAAGCGCTCCATGCATGACGCTGCACGGGAACGGCACGGCCCGGGGAAGCCCTGTAAAGAAACATAAAAAGAAAGAGTTAGATAAGAAACAGACCAGATGCCTTACCTAAGACCCGCAAACAGCATCATACATACCAGGGAAGCGCTCCATGCACGACGCTGCACGGGAACGGCACGGCCCGGGGAAGCCCTGTAAAGAAACATTAAAAAAAAGAGTTAGATAAGAAACAGACCAGATGCCTTACCTAAGACCCTCAAACAGCATCATACATACCAGGGAAGCGTTCCATGCACGACGCTGCACGGGAACGGCACAGCCAGGGGAAGCCCTGTAAAGAAACAAAAAAAAAAAGAGTTAGATAAGAAACAGACCAGATGCCTTACCTAAGACCCGCAAACAGCATCATACATACCGGGGAAAGCGCTCCATGCACGAAGCTGCACGGGAACGGCACGGCCCGTGGAAGCCCTGTAAAGAAACATTAAAAAAAAGGGTTAGATAAGAAACAGTCCAGATGCCTTACCTAAGACCCGCAAACAGCATCATACATACCGGGGAAAGCAGTCCATGCACGACGCTGCACGGGAACGGCACGGCCCGGGGAAGCCCTGTAAAGAAACACAAAAAAAAGAGTTAGATAAGAAACAGACCAGATGCCTTACCTAAGACCCGCAAACAGCATCATACATACTGGGGAAAGCACTCCATGCACGACGCTGCACAGGTCCGGCACGGCCAGGGGAAGCCCCGTAAAGAAACATAAAAAAAAAGAGTTAGATAAGAAACAGACCAGATGCCTTACCTAAGACCCACAAACAGCATCATACATACCGGGGAAAGCGCTCCATGCACGAAGCTGCACGGGAACGGCACGGCCCGTGGAAGCCCTGTAAAGAAACAAAAAAAAAAAGAGTTAGATAAGAAACAGACCAGATGCCTTACCTAAGACCCGCAAACAGCATCATACATACCGGGGAAAGCAGTCCATGCACGACTCTGCACGGAAACGGCACCGCCCGGGGAAGCCCTGTAAAGAAACATAAAAAAAAAGAGTTAGATAAGATACAGACCAGATGCCTTACCTAAGACCCGCAAACAGCATCATACATACCGGGGAAAGCGCTCCATGCACGACGCTGCACGGGAACGGCACGGCCCGGGGAAGCCCTTTAAAGAAACAGAAACAAAAAGAGTTAGATAAGAAACAGACCAGATGCCTTACCTAAGACCCGCAAACAGTATCATACATACCAGGGAAGCGCTCCATGCACGACGCTGCATGGGAACGGCACGGCCCGGGGAAGCCCTGTAAAGAAACATTAAAAAAAAGAGTTAGATAAGAAACAGACCAGATGCCTTACCTAAGACCCGCAAACAGCATCATACATACCGGGGAAAGCACACCATGCACGACGCTGCACGGGAACGGCACGGCCCGGGGAAGCCCTGTAATGAAACACAAAAAAAAAGAGTTAGATAAGAAACAGACCAGATGCCTTACCTAAGACCCGCAAACAGCATCATACATACCGGGGAAAGCACTCCATGCACGACGCTGCACAGGAACGGCACGGCCAGGGGAAGCCCTGTAAAGAAACAAAAAAAAAAAGAATTAGATAAGAAGCAGACCAGATGCCTTACCTAAGACCCGCAAACAGCGTCATACATACCGGGGAAAGCACTCCATGCACGACGCTGCACGGGAATGGCATGGCCAGGGGAAGCCCTGTAAAGAAACATTAAAAAAAAGAGTTAGATAAGAAACAGACCAGATGCCTTACCTAAGACCCGCAAACAGCATCATACGTACCAGGGAAGCGCTCCATGCATAACGCTACACGGGAACGGCACAGCCAGGGGAAGCCCTGTAAAGAAACAAAAAAAAAAGAGTTAGATAAGAAACAGACCAGATGCCTTACCTAAGACCCGCAAACAGCATCATACATACCGGGGAAAGCACTCCATGCACGACGCTGCACGGGAATGGCACGGCCAGGGGAAGCCCTGTAAAGAAACATAAAAAAAAAGAGTTAGATAAGAAACAGACCAGATGCCTTACCTAAGACCCGCAACAGCATCATACATACCGGGGGAAGCAGTCCATGCACGACGCTGCACGGGAACAGCACGGCCCGGGAAACCCTGTAAAGAAACATTTAAAAAAAGAGTTAGATAAGAAACAGACCAGATGCCTTACCTAAGACCCACAAACAGCATCATACATACCGGGGAAAGCGCTCCATGCACGACGCTGCACGGGAACGGCACGGCCCGGGGAAGCCCTATAAAGAAACATCAAAAAAAAGAGTTAGATAAGAAACAGACCAGATGCCTTACCTAAGACCCGCAAACAGCATCATACATACCGGGGAAAGCAGTCCATGCACGACTCTGCACGGAAACGGCACGGCCCGGGGAAGCCCTGTAAAGAAACATTAAAAAAAAGAGTTAGATAAGATACAGACCAGATGCCTTACCTAAGACCCGCAAACAGCATCATACATACCGGGGAAAGCGCTCCATGCACGACGCTGCACGGGAACGGCACGGCCCGGGGAAGCCCTTTAAAGAAACAGAAACAAAAAGAGTTAGATAAGAAACAGACCAGATGCCTTACCTAAGACCCGCAAACAGTATCATACATACCAAGGAAGCGCTCCATGCACGACGCTGCATGGGAACGGCACGGCCCGGGGAAGCCCTGTAAAGAAACATTAAAAAAAAGAGTTAGATAAGAAACAGACCAGATGCCTTACCTAAGACCCACAAACAGCATCATACATACCGGGGAAAGCGCTCCATGCACGACGCTGCACGGGAACGGCACGGCCCGGGGAAGCCCTGTAAAGAAACATTAAAAAAAAGAGTTAGATAAGAAACAGACCAGATGCCTTACCTAAGACCAGCAAACAGCATCATACATACCGGGGAAAGCGCTCCATGCATGACGCTGCACGGGAACGGCACGGCCCGGGGAAGCCCTGTAAAGAAACATAAAAAGAAAGAGTTAGATAAGAAACAGACCAGATGCCTTACCTAAGACCCGCAAACAGCATCATACATACCAGGGAAGCGCTCCATGCACGACGCTGCACGGGAACGGCACGGCCCGGGGAAGCCCTGTAAAGAAACATTAAAAAAAAGAGTTAGATAAGAAACAGACCAGATGCCTTACCTAAGACCCTCAAACAGCATCATACATACCAGGGAAGCGTTCCATGCACGACGCTGCACGGGAACGGCACAGCCAGGGGAAGCCCTGTAAAGAAACAAAAAAAAAAAGAGTTAGATAAGAAACAGACCAGATGCCTTACCTAAGACCCGCAAACAGCATCATACATACCGGGGAAAGCGCTCCATGCACGAAGCTGCACGGGAACGGCACGGCCCGTGGAAGCCCTGTAAAGAAACATTAAAAAAAAGGGTTAGATAAGAAACAGTCCAGATGCCTTACCTAAGACCCGCAAACAGCATCATACATACCGGGGAAAGCAGTCCATGCACGACGCTGCACGGGAACGGCACGGCCCGGGGAAGCCCTGTAAAGAAACACAAAAAAAAGAGTTAGATAAGAAACAGACCAGATGCCTTACCTAAGACCCGCAAACAGCATCATACATACTGGGGAAAGCACTCCATGCACGACGCTGCACAGGTCCGGCACGGCCAGGGGAAGCCCCGTAAAGAAACATAAAAAAAAAGAGTTAGATAAGAAACAGACCAGATGCCTTACCTAAGACCCACAAACAGCATCATACATACCGGGGAAAGCGCTCCATGCACGAAGCTGCACGGGAACGGCACGGCCCGTGGAAGCCCTGTAAAGAAACAAAAAAAAAAAGAGTTAGATAAGAAACAGACCAGATGCCTTACCTAAGACCCGCAAACAGCATCATACATACCGGGGAAAGCAGTCCATGCACGACTCTGCACGGAAACGGCACCGCCCGGGGAAGCCCTGTAAAGAAACATAAAAAAAAAGAGTTAGATAAGATACAGACCAGATGCCTTACCTAAGACCCGCAAACAGCATCATACATACCGGGGAAAGCGCTCCATGCACGACGCTGCACGGGAACGGCACGGCCCGGGGAAGCCCTTTAAAGAAACAGAAACAAAAAGAGTTAGATAAGAAACAGACCAGATGCCTTACCTAAGACCCGCAAACAGTATCATACATACCAGGGAAGCGCTCCATGCACGACGCTGCATGGGAACGGCACGGCCCGGGGAAGCCCTGTAAAGAAACATTAAAAAAAAGAGTTAGATAAGAAACAGACCAGATGCCTTACCTAAGACCCGCAAACAGCATCATACATACCGGGGAAAGCACACCATGCACGACGCTGCACGGGAACGGCACGGCCCGGGGAAGCCCTGTAATGAAACACAAAAAAAAAGAGTTAGATAAGAAACAGACCAGATGCCTTACCTAAGACCCGCAAACAGCATCATACATACCGGGGAAAGCACTCCATGCACGACGCTGCACAGGAACGGCACGGCCAGGGGAAGCCCTGTAAAGAAACAAAAAAAAAAAGAATTAGATAAGAAGCAGACCAGATGCCTTACCTAAGACCCGCAAACAGCGTCATACATACCGGGGAAAGCACTCCATGCACGACGCTGCACGGGAATGGCATGGCCAGGGGAAGCCCTGTAAAGAAACATTAAAAAAAAGAGTTAGATAAGAAACAGACCAGATGCCTTACCTAAGACCCGCAAACAGCATCATACGTACCAGGGAAGCGCTCCATGCATAACGCTACACGGGAACGGCACAGCCAGGGGAAGCCCTGTAAAGAAACAAAAAAAAAAGAGTTAGATAAGAAACAGACCAGATGCCTTACCTAAGACCCGCAAACAGCATCATACATACCGGGGAAAGCACTCCATGCACGACGCTGCACGGGAATGGCACGGCCAGGGGAAGCCCTGTAAAGAAACATAAAAAAAAAGAGTTAGATAAGAAACAGACCAGATGCCTTACCTAAGACCCGCAACAGCATCATACATACCGGGGGAAGCAGTCCATGCACGACGCTGCACGGGAACAGCACGGCCCGGGAAACCCTGTAAAGAAACATTTAAAAAAAGAGTTAGATAAGAAACAGACCAGATGCCTTACCTAAGACCCACAAACAGCATCATACATACCGGGGAAAGCGCTCCATGCACGACGCTGCACGGGAACGGCACGGCCCGGGGAAGCCCTATAAAGAAACATCAAAAAAAAGAGTTAGATAAGAAACAGACCAGATGCCTTACCTAAGACCCGCAAACAGCATCATACATACCGGGGAAAGCAGTCCATGCACGACTCTGCACGGAAACGGCACGGCCCGGGGAAGCCCTGTAAAGAAACATTAAAAAAAAGAGTTAGATAAGATACAGACCAGATGCCTTACCTAAGACCCGCAAACAGCATCATACATACCGGGGAAAGCGCTCCATGCACGACGCTGCACGGGAACGGCACGGCCCGGGGAAGCCCTTTAAAGAAACAGAAACAAAAAGAGTTAGATAAGAAACAGACCAGATGCCTTACCTAAGACCCGCAAACAGTATCATACATACCAAGGAAGCGCTCCATGCACGACGCTGCATGGGAACGGCACGGCCCGGGGAAGCCCTGTAAAGAAACATTAAAAAAAAGAGTTAGATAAGAAACAGACCAGATGCCTTACCTAAGACCAGCAAACAGCATCATACATACCGGGGAAAGCGCTCCATGCATGACGCTGCACGGGAACGGCACGGCCCGGGGAAGCCCTGTAAAGAAACATAAAAAGAAAGAGTTAGATAAGAAACAGACCAGATGCCTTACCTAAGACCCGCAAACAGCATCATACATACCAGGGAAGCACTCCATGCACGACGCTACACGGGAACGGCACGGCCCGGGGAAGCCCTGTAAAGAAAAATGAAAAAAAAGAGTTAGATAAGAAACAGACCAGATGCCTTACCTAAGACCCTCAAACAGCATCATACATACCAGGGAAGCGTTCCATGCACGACGCTGCACGGGAACGGCACAGCCAGGGGAAGCCCTGTAAAGAAACAAAAAAAAAAAGAGTTAGATAAGAAACAGACCAGATGCCTTACCTAAGACCCGCAAACAGCATCATACATACCGGGGAAAGCGCTCCATGCACGAAGCTGCACGGGAACGGCACGGCCCGTGGAAGCCCTGTAAAGAAACATTAAAAAAAAGAGTTAGCTAAGAAACAGTCCAGATGCCTTACCTAAGACCCGCAAACAGCATCATACATACCGGGGAAAGCAGTCCATGCACGACGCTGCACGGGAACGGCACGGCCCGGGGAAGCCCTGTAAAGAAACACAAAAAAAAGAGTTAGATAAGAAACAGACCAGATGCCTTACCTAAGACCCGCAAACAGCATCATACATACTGGGGAAAGCACTCCATGCACGACGCTGCACAGGAACGGCACGGCCAGGGGAAGCCCCGTAAAGAAACATAAAAAAAAAGAGTTAGATAAGAAACAGACCAGATGCCCTACCTAAGACCCACAAACAGCATCATACATACCGGGGAAAGCGCTCCATGCACGACGCTGCACGGGAACGGCACGGCCCGGGGAAGCCCTGTAAAGAAACATTAAAAAAAAGAGTTAGATAAGAAACAGACCAGATGCCTTACCTAAGACCCGCAAACAGCATCATACATACCGGGGAAAGCGCTCCATGCACGACGCTGCACGGGAACGGCACAGCCCGGGGAAGCCCTTTAAAGAAACAGAAACAAAAAGAGTTAGATAAGAAACAGACCAGATGCCTTACCTAAGACCCGCAAACAGTATCATACATACCAGGGAAGCGCTCCATGCACGACGCTGCATGGGAACGGCACGGCCCGGGGAAGCCCTGTAAAGAAACATTAAAAAAAAGAGTTAGATAAGAAACAGACCAGATGCCTTACCTAAGACCCGCAAACAGCATCATACATACCGGGGAAAGCACACCATGCACGACGCTGCACAGGAACGGCACGGCCCGGGGAAGCCCTGTAATGAAACACAAAAAAAAAGAGTTAGATAAGAAACAGACCAGATGCCTTACCTAAGACCCGCAAACAGCATCATACATACCGGGGAAAGCACTCCATGCACGACGCTGCACAGGAACGGCACGGCCAGGGGAAGCCCTGTAAAGAAACATTAAAAAAAAGAGTTAGATAAGAAACAGACCAGATGCCTTACCTAAGACCCGCAAACAGCATCATACATACCAGGGAAGCGCTCCATGCACGACGCTACACGGGAACGGCACAGCCAGGGGAAGCCCTGTAAAGAAACAAAAAAAAAAAGAATTAGATAAGAAGCAGACCAGATGCCTTACCTAAGACCCACAAACAGCATCATACATACCGGGGAAAGCGCTCCATGCACGACGCTGCACGGGAACGGCACGGCCCGGGGAAGCCCTGTAAAGAAACATTAAAAAAAGAGTTAGATAAGAAACAGACCAGATGCCTTACTTAAGACCCGCAACAGAATCATACATACCGGGGGAAGCAGTCCATGCACGACGCTGCACGGGAACAGCACGGCCCGGGGAAACCCTGTAAAGAAACATTTAAAAAAAGAGTTAGATAAGAAACAGACCAGATGCCTTACCTAAGACCCACAAACAGCATCATACATACCGGGGAAAGCGCTCCATGCACGACGCTGCACGGGAACAGCACGGCCTGGGGAAGCCCTGTAAAGAAACATTAAAAAAAAGAGTTAGATAAGAAACAGACCAGATGCCTTACCAAAGACCCGCAAACAGCATCATACATACCGGGGAAAGCAGTCCATGCACGACTCTGCGCGGAAACGGCACGGCCCGGGGAAGCCCTGTAAAGAAACATATAAAAAAAAAGAGTTAGATAAGATACACACCAGATGCCTTACCTAAGACCCGCAAACAGCATCATACATACCGGGGAAAGCGCTCCATGCACGACGCTGCACGGGAACGGCACGGCCCGGGGAAGCCCTGTAAAGAAACATTAAAAAAAAGAGTTAGATAAGAAACAGACCAGATGCCTTACCTAAGACCCGCAAACAGCATCATACATACCGGGGAAAGCACTCCATGCACGACGCTGCACAGGAACGGCACGGCCAGGGGAAGCCCTGTAAAGAAACATTAAAAAAAAGAGTTAGATAAGAAACAGACCAGATGCCTTACCTAAGACCCGCAAACAGCATCATACATACCAGGGAAGCGCTCCATGCACGACGCTACACGGGAACGGCACAGCCAGGGGAAGCCCTGTAAAGAAACAAAAAAAAAAGAGTTAGATAAGAAGCAGACCAGATGCCTTACCTAAGACCCGCAAACAGCATCAGACATACCGGGGAAAGCACTCCATGCACGACGCTGCACGGGAATGGCATGGCCAGGGGAAGCCCTGTAAAGAAACATTAAAAAAAAGAGTTAGATAAGAAACAGACCAGATGCCTTACCTAAGACCCGCAAACAGCATCATACGTACCAGGGAAGCGCTCCATGCATAACGCTACACGGGAACGGCACAGCCAGGGGAAGCCCTGTAAAGAAACAAAAAAAAAAGAGTTAGATAAGAAACAGACCAGATGCCTTACCTAAGACCCGCAAACAGCATCATACATACCGGGGAAAGCACTCCATGCACGACGCTGCACGGGAATGGCAAGGCCAGGGGAAGCCCTGTAAAGAAACATTAAAAAAAAGAGTTAGATAAGAAACAGACCAGATGCCTTACCTAAGACCCGCAACAGCATCATACATACCGGGGGAAGCAGTCCATGCACGACGCTGCACGGGAACAGCACGGCCCGGGGAAACCCTGTAAAGAAACATTTTAAAAAAGAGTTAGATAAGAAACAGACCAGATGCCTTACCTAAGACCCACAAACAGCATCATACATACCGGGGAAAGCGCTCCATGCACGACGCTGCACGGGAACGGCACGGCCCGGGGAAGCCCTGTAAAGAAACATTAAAAAAAAGAGTTAGATAAGAAACAGACCAGATGCCTTACCTAAGACCCGCAAACAGCATCATAAATACCGGGGAAAGCAGTCCATGCACGACTCTGCACGGAAACGGCACGGCCCGGGGAAGCCCTGTAAAGAAACATTAAAAAAAAGAGTTAGATAAGATACAGACCAGATGCCTTACCTAAGACCCGCAAACAGCATCATACATACCGGGGAAAGCGCTCCATGCACGAC
The DNA here is from genome assembly GCF_964204655.1 of Triturus cristatus. NCBI lineage: Eukaryota > Metazoa > Chordata > Amphibia > Caudata > Salamandridae > Triturus > Triturus cristatus. Next base: position 1,096,184,012 of record NC_140579.1, read on the forward strand.
GCTGCACGGGAACGGCACGGCCCGGGGAAGCCCTTTAAAGAAACAGAAACAAAAAGAGTTAGATAAGAAACAGACCAGATGCCTTACCTAAGACCCGCAAACAGTATCATACATACCAAGGAAGCGCTCCATGCACGACGCTGCATGGGAACGGCACGGCCCGGGGAAGCCCTGTAAAGAAACATTAAAAAAAAGAGTTAGATAAGAAACAGACCAGATGCCTTACCTAAGACCCACAAACAGCATCATACATACCGGGGAAAGCGCTCCATGCACGACGCTGCACGGGAACGGCACGGCCCGGGGAAGCCCTGTAAAGAAACATTAAAAAAAAGAGTTAGATAAGAAACAGACCAGATGCCTTACCTAAGACCAGCAAACAGCATCATACATACCGGGGAAAGCGCTCCATGCATGACGCTGCACGGGAACGGCACGGCCCGGGGAAGCCCTGTAAAGAAACATAAAAAGAAAGAGTTAGATAAGAAACAGACCAGAAGCCTTACCTAAGACCCGTAAACAGCATCATACATACCAGGGAAGCGCTCCATGCACGACGCTGCACGGGAACGGCACGGCCCGGGGAAGCCCTGTAAAGAAACATAAAAAAAAAGAGTTAGATAAGAAACAGACCAGATGCCTTACCTAAGACCCTCAAACAGCATCATACATACCAGGGAAGCGTTCCATGCACGACGCTGCACGGGAACGGCACAGCCAGGGGAAGCCCTGTAAAGAAACAAAAAAAAAAAGAGTTAGATAAGAAACAGACCAGATACCTTACCTAAGACCCGCAAACAGCCTCATACATACCGGGGAAAGCGCTCCATGCACGAAGCTGCACGGGAACGGCACGGCCCGTGGAAGCCCTGTAAAGAAACATTAAAAAAAAGGGTTAGATAAGAAACAGTCCAGATGCCTTACCTAAGACCCGCAAACAGCATCATACATACCGGGGAAAGCAGTCCATGCACGACGCTGCACGGGAACGGCACGGCCCGGGGAAGCCCTGTAAAGAAACACAAAATAAAGAGTTAGATAAGAAACAGACCAGATGCCTTACCTAAGACCCGCAAACAGCATCATACATACTGGGGAAAGCACTCCATGCACGACGCTGCACAGGTCCGGCACGGCCAGGGGAAGCCCCGTAAAGAAACATAAAAAAAAAGAGTTAGATAAGAAACAGACCAGATGCCTTACCTAAGACCCACAAACAGCATCATACATACCGGGGAAAGCGCTCCATGCACGACGCTGCACGGGAACGGCACGGCCCGGGGAAGCCCTGTAAAGAAACATTAAAAAAAAGAGTTAGATAAGAAACAGACCAGATGCCTTACCTAAGACCCGCAAACAGCATCATACATACCGGGGAAAGCAGTCCATGCACGACTCTGCACGGAAACTGCACGGCCCGGGGAAGCCCTGTAAAGAAACATAAAAAAAAAGAGTTAGATAAGATACAGACCAGATGCCTTACCTAAGACCCGCAAACAGCATCATACATACCGGGGAAAGCGCTCCATGCACGACGCTGCACGGGAACGGCACGGCCCGGGGAAGCCCTTTAAAGAAACAGAAACAAAAAGAGTTAGATAAGAAACAGACCAGATGCCTTACCTAAGACCCGCAAACAGTATCATACATACCAGGGAAGCGCTCCATGCACGACGCTGCATGGGAACGGCACGGCCCGGGGAAGCCCTGTAAAGAAACATTAAAAAAAAGAGTTAGATAAGAAACAGACCAGATGCCTTACCTAAGACCCGCAAACAGCATCATACATACCGGGGAAAGCACACCATGCACGACGCTGCACGGGAACGGCACGGCCCGGGGAAGCCCTGTAATGAAACACAAAAAAAAAGAGTTAGATAAGAAACAGACCAGATGCCTTACCTAAGACCCGCAAACAGCATCATACATACCGGGGAAAGCACTCCATGCACGACGCTGCACAGGAACGGCACGGCCAGGGGAAGCCCTGTAAAGAAACAAAAAAAAAAAGAATTAGATAAGAAGCAGACCAGATGCCTTACCTAAGACCCGCAAACAGCATCATACATACCGGGGAAAGCACTCCATGCACGACGCTGCACGGGAATGGCATGGCCAGGGGAAGCCCTGTAAAGAAACATTAAAAAAAAGAGTTAGATAAGAAACAGACCAGATGCCTTACCTAAGACCCGCAAACAGCATCATACGTACCAGGGAAGCGCTCCATGCATAACGCTACACGGGAACGGCACAGCCAGGGGAAGCCCTGTAAAGAAACAAAAAAAAAAGAGTTAGATAAGAAACAGACCAGATGCCTTACCTAAGACCCGCAAACAGCATCATACATACCGGGGAAAGCACTCCATGCACGACGCTGCACGGGAATGGCACGGCCAGGGGAAGCCCTGTAAAGAAACATAAAAAAAAAGAGTTAGATAAGAAACAGACCAGATGCCTTACCTAAGACCCGCAACAGCATCATACATACCGGGGGAAGCAGTCCATGCACGACGCTGCACGGGAACAGCACGGCCCGGGAAACCCTGTAAAGAAACATTTAAAAAAAGAGTTAGATAAGAAACAGACCAGATGCCTTACCTAAGACCCACAAACAGCATCATACATACCGGGGAAAGCGCTCCATGCACGACGCTGCACGGGAACGGCACGGCCCGGGGAAGCCCTATAAAGAAACATAAAAAAAAAGAGTTAGATAAGAAACAGACCAGATGCCTTACCTAAGACCCGCAAACAGCATCATACATACCGGGGAAAGCAGTCCATGCACGACTCTGCACGGAAACGGCACGGCCCGGGGAAGCCCTGTAAAGAAACATTAAAAAAAAGAGTTAGATAAGATACAGACCAGATGCCTTACCTAAGACCCGCAAACAGCATCATACATACCGGGGAAAGCGCTCCATGCACGACGCTGCACGGGAACGGCACGGCCCGGGGAAGCCCTTTAAAGAAACAGAAACAAAAAGAGTTAGATAAGAAACAGACCAGATGCCTTACCTAAGACCCGCAAACAGTATCATACATACCAAGGAAGCGCTCCATGCACGACGCTGCATGGGAACGGCACGGCCCGGGGAAGCCCTGTAAAGAAACATTAAAAAAAAGAGTTAGATAAGAAACAGACCAGATGCCTTACCTAAGACCAGCAAACAGCATCATACATACCGGGGAAAGCGCTCCATGCATGACGCTGCACGGGAACGGCACGGCCCGGGGAAGCCCTGTAAAGAAACATAAAAAGAAAGAGTTAGATAAGAAACAGACCAGATGCCTTACCTAAGACCCGCAAACAGCATCATACATACCAGGGAAGCACTCCATGCACGACGCTACACGGGAACGGCACGGCCCGGGGAAGCCCTGTAAAGAAACATTAAAAAAAAGAGTTAGATAAGAAACAGACCAGATGCCTTACCTAAGACCCTCAAACAGCATCATACATACCAGGGAAGCGTTCCATGCACGACGCTGCACGGGAACGGCACAGCCAGGGGAAGCCCTGTAAAGAAACAAAAAAAAAAAGAGTTAGATAAGAAACAGACCAGATGCCTTACCTAAGACCCGCAAACAGCATCATACATACCGGGGAAAGCGCTCCATGCACGAAGCTGCACGGGAACGGCACGGCCCGTGGAAGCCCTGTAAAGAAACATTAAAAAAAAGAGTTAGCTAAGAAACAGTCCAGATGCCTTACCTAAGACCCGCAAACAGCATCATACATACCGGGGAAAGCAGTCCATGCACGACGCTGCACGGGAACGGCACGGCCGGGGGAAGCCCTGTAAAGAAACACAAAAAAAAAGAGTTAGATAAGAAACAGACCAGATGCCTTACCTAAGACCCGCAAACAGCATCATACATACTGGGGAAAGCACTCCATGCACGACGCTGCACAGGAACGGCACGGCCAGGGGAAGCCCCGTAAAGAATCATAAAAAAAAAGAGTTAGATAAGAAACAGACCAGATGCCCTACCTAAGACCCACAAACAGCATCATACATACCGGGGAAAGCGCTCCATGCACGACGCTGCACGGGAACGGCACGGCCCGGGGAAGCCCTGTAAAGAAACATTAAACAAAAGAGTTAGATAAGAAACAGACCAGATGCCTTACCTAAGACCCGCAAACAGCATCATACATACCGGGGAAAGCAGTCCATGCACGACTCTGCACGGAAACGGCACGGCCCGGGGAAGCCCTGTAAAGAAACATAAAAAAAAAGAGTTAGATAATATACAGACCAGATGCCTTACCTAAGACCCGCAAACAGCATCATACATACCGGGGAAAGCGCTCCATGCACGACGCTGCACGGGAACGGCACAGCCCGGGGAAGCCCTTTAAAGAAACAGAAACAAAAAGAGTTAGATAAGAAACAGACCAGATGCCTTACCTAAGACCCGCAAACAGTATCATACATACCAGGGAAGCGCTCCATGCACGACGCTGCATGGGAACGGCACGGCCCGGGGAAGCCCTGTAAAGAAACATTAAAAAAAAGAGTTAGATAAGAAACAGACCAGATGCCTTACCTAAGACCCGCAAACAGCATCATACATACCGGGGAAAGCACACCATGCATGACGCTGCACAGGAACGGCACGGCCCGGGGAAGCCCTGTAATGAAACACAAAAAAAAAGAGTTAGATAAGAAACAGACCAGATGCCTTACCTAAGACCCGCAAACAGCATCATACATACCGGGGAAAGCACTCCATGCACGACGCTGCACAGGAACGGCACGGCCAGGGGAAGCCCTGTAAAGAAACATTAAAAAAAAGAGTTAGATAAGAAACAGACCAGATGCCTTACCTAAGACCCGCAAACAGCATCATACATACCAGGGAAGCGCTCCATGCACGACGCTACACGGGAACGGCACAGCCAGGGGAAGCCCTGTAAAGAAACAAAAAAAAAAAGAATTAGATAAGAAGCAGACCAGATGCCTTACCTAAGACCCGCAAACAGCATCATACATACCGGGGAAAGCACTCCATGCACGACGCTACACGGGAACGGCACGGCCCGGGGAAGCCCTGTAAAGAAACATTAAAAAAAAGAGTTAGATAAGAAACAGACCAGATGCCTTACCTAAGACCCTCAAACAGCATCATACATACCAGGGAAGCGTTCCATGCACGACGCTGCACGGGAACGGCACAGCCAGGGGAAGCCCTGTAAAGAAACAAAAAAAAAAAGAGTTAGATAAGAAACAGACCAGATGCCTTACCTAAGACCCGCAAACAGCATCATACATACCGGGGAAAGCGCTCCATGCACGAAGCTGCACGGGAACGGCACGGCCCGTGGAAGCCCTGTAAAGAAACATTAAAAAAAAGAGTTAGCTAAGAAACAGTCCAGATGCCTTACCTAATACCCGCAAACAGCATCATACATACCGGGGAAAGCAGTCCATGCACGACGCTGCACGGGAACGGCACGGCCCGGGGAAGCCCTGTAAAGAAACACAAAAAAAAAGAGTTAGATAAGAAACAGACCAGATGCCTTACCTAAGACCCGCAAACAGCATCATACATACTGGGGAAAGCACTCCATGCACGACGCTGCACAGGAACGGCACGGCCAGGGGAAGCCCCGTAAAGAAACATAAAAAAAAAGAGTTTGATAAGAAACAGACCAGATGCCCTACCTAAGACCCACAAACAGCATCATACATACCGGGGAAAGCGCTCCATGCACGACGCTGCACGGGAACGGCACGGCCCGGGGAAGCCCTGTAAAGAAACATTAAAAAAAAGAGTTAGATAAGAAACAGACCAGATGCCTTACCTAAGACCCGCAAACAGCATCATACATACCGGGGAAAGCAGTCCATGCACGACTCTGCACGGAAACGGCACGGCCCGGGGAAGCCCTGTAAAGAAACAGAAACAAAAAGAGTTAGATAAGAAACAGACCAGATGCCTTACCTAAGACCCGCAAACAGTATCATACATACCAGGGAAGCGCTCCATGCACGACGCTGCATGGGAACGGCACGGCCCGGGGAAGCCCTGTAAAGAAACATTAAAAAAAAGAGTTAGATAAGAAACAGACCAGATGCCTTACCTAAGACCCGCAAACAGCATCATACATACCGGGGAAAGCACACCATGCACGACGCTGCACAGGAACGGCACGGCCCGGGGAAGCCCTGTAATGAAACACAAAAAAAAGAGTTAGATAAGAAACAGACCAGATGCCTTACCTAAGACCCGCAAACAGCATCATACATACCGGGGAAAGCACTCCATGCACGACGCTGCACAGGAACGGCACGGCCAGGGGAAGCCCTGTAAAGAAACATTAAAAAAAAGAGTTAGATAAGAAACAGACCAGATGCCTTACCTAAGACCCGCAAACAGCATCATACATACCAGGGAAGCGCTCCATGCACGACGCTACACGGGAACGGCACAGCCAGGGGAAGCCCTGTAAAGAAACAAAAAAAAAATGAATTAGATAAGAAGCAGACCAGATGCCTTACCTAAGACCCGCAAACAGCATCATACATACCGGGGAAAGCACTCCATGCACGACGCTGCACGGGAATGGCATGGCCAGGGGAAGCCCTGTAAAGAAACATTAAAAAAAAGAGTTAGATAAGAAACAGACCAGATGCCTTACCTAAGACCCGCAAACAGCATCATACGTACCAGGGAAGCGCTCCATGCATAACGCTACACGGGAACGGCACAGCCAGGGGAAGCCCTGTAAAGAAACAAAAAAAAAAGAGTTAGATAAGAAACAGACCAGATGCCTTACCTAAGACCCGCAAACAGCATCATACATACCGGGGAAAGCACTCCATGCACGACGCTGCACAGGAATGGCACGGCCAGGGGAAGCCCTGTAAAGAAACATTAAAAAAAAGAGTTAGATAAGAAACAGACCAGATGCCTTACCTAAGACCCGCAACAGCATCATACATACCGGGGGAAGCAGTCCATGCACGACGCTGCACGGGAACAGCACGGCCCGGGGAAACCCTGTAAAGAATCATTTAAAAAAAGAGTTAGATAAGAAACAGACCAGATGCCTTACCTAAGACCCGCAAACATCATCATACATACCAGGGAAGCGCTTCATGCATAACGCTACACGGGAACGGCACAGCCAGGGGAAGCCCTTTAAAGAAACAGAAACAAATAGAGTTAGATAAGAAACAGACCAGATGCCTTACCTAAGACCCGCAAACAGTATCATACATACCAAGGAAGCGCTCCATGCACGACGCTGCATGGGAACGGCACGGCCCGGGGAAGCCCTGTAAAGAAACATTAAAAAAAAGAGTTAGATAAGAAACAGACCAGATGCCTTACCTAAGACCAGCAAACAGCATCATACATACCGGGGAAAGCGCTCCATGCATGACGCTGCACGGGAACGGCACGGCCCGGGGAAGCCCTGTAAAGAAACATAAAAAGAAAGAGTTAGATAAGAAACAGACCAGATGCCTTACCTAAGACCCGCAAACAGCATCATACATACCAGGGAAGCGCTCCATGCACGACGCTGCACGGGAACGGCACGGCCCGGGAAAGCCCTGTAAAGAAACATAAAAAAAAAGAGTTAGATAAGAAACAGACCAGATGCCTTACCTAAGACCCTCAAACAGCATCATACATACCAGGGAAGCGTTCCATGCACGACGCTGCACGGGAACGGCACAGCCAGGGGAAGCCCTGTAAAGAAACAAAAAAAAAAAGAGTTAGATAAGAAACAGACCAGATGCCTTACCTAAGACCCGCAAACAGCATCATACATACCGGGGAAAGCGCTCCATGCACGAAGCTGCACGGGAACGGCACGGCCCGTGGAAGCCCTGTAAAGAAACATTAAAAAAAAGAGTTAGATAAGAAACAGTCCAGATGCCTTACCTAAGACCCGCAAACAGCATCATACATACCGGGGAAAGCAGTCCATGCACGACGCTGCACGGGAACGGCACGGCCCGGGGAAGCCCTGTAAAGAAACACAAAAAAAAAGAGTTAGATAAGAAACAGACCAGATGCCTTACCTAAGACCCGCAAACAGCATCATACATACTGGGGAAAGCACTCCATGCACGACGCTGCACAGGAACGGCACGGCCAGGGGAAGCCCCGTAAAGAAACATAAAAAAAAAGAGTTAGATAAGAAACAGACCAGATGCCTTACCTAAGACCCGCAAACATCATCATACATACCAGGGAAGCGCTCCATGCATAACGCTACACGGGAACGGCACAGCCAGGGGAAGCCCTGTAAAGAAACAAAAAAAAAAAGAGTTAGATAAGAAACAGACCAGATGCCTTACCTAAGACCCGCAAACAGCATCATACATACCGGGGAAAGCACTCCATGCACGACGCTGCACGGGAATGGCACGGCCAGGGGAAGCCCTGTAAACAAACATTAAAAAAAAGAGTTAGATAAGAAACAGACCAGATGCCTTACCTAAGACCCGCAAGCAGCATCATACGTACCAGGGAAGCGCTCCATGCATAACGCTACACGGGATCGGCACAGCCAGGGGAAGCCCTGTAAAGAAACAAAAAAAAAAGAGTTAGATAAGAAACAGACCAGATGCCTTACCTAAGACCCGCAAACAGCATCATACATACCGGGGAAAGCACTCCATGCACGACGCTGCACGGGAATGGCATGGCCAGGGGAAGCCCTGTAAAGAAACATTAAAAAAAAGAGTTAGATAAGAAACAGACCAGATGCCTTACCTAAGACCCGCAACAGCATCATACATACCGGGGGAAGCAGTCCATGCACGACGCTGCACGGGAACAGCACGGCCCGGGGAAACCCTGTAAAGAAACATTTAAAAAAAGAGTTAGATAAGAAACAGACCAGATGCCTTACCTAAGACCCACAAACAGCATCATACATTCCGGGGAAAGCGCTCCATGCACGACGCTGCACGGGAATGGCACGGCCCGGGGAAGCCCTGTAAAGAAACATTAAAAAAAAGAGTTAGATAAGAAACAGACCAGATGCCTTACCTAAGACCCGCAAACAGCATCATACATACCGGGGAAAGCAGTCTATGCACGACTCTGCACGGAAACGGCACGGCCCGGGGAAGCCCTGTAAAGAAACATAAAAAAAAAGAGTTAGATAAGAAACAGACTAGATGCCTTACCTAAGACCCTCAAACAGCATCATACATACCAGGGAAGCGTTCCATGCACGACGCTGCACGGGAACGTCACAGCCAGGGGAAGCCCTGTAAAGAAACAAAAAAAAAAAGAGTTAGATAAGAAACAGACCAGATGCCTTACCTAAGACCCGCAAACAGCATCATACATACCGGGGAAAGCGCTCCATGCACGAAGCTGCACGGGAACGGCACGGCCCATGGAAGCCCTGTAAAGAAACATTAAAAAAAAGAGTTAGATAAGAAACAGTCCAGATGCCTTACCTAAGACCCGCAAACAGCATCATACATACCGGGGAAAGCAGTCCATGCACGACGCTGCACGGGAACGGCACGGCCCGGGGAAGCCCTGTAAAGAAACACAAAAAAAAAGAGTTAGATAAGAAACAGACCAGATGCCTTACCTAAGACCCGCAAACAGCATCATACATACTGGGGAAAGCACTCCATGCACGACGCTGCACAGGAACAGCACGGCCAGGGGAAGCCCCGTAAAGAAACATAAAAAAAAAGAGTTAGATAAGAAACAGACCAGATGCCTTACCTAAGACCCGCAAACATCATCATACATACCAGGGAAGCGCTCCATGCATAACGCTACACGGGAACGGCACAGCCAGGGGAAGCCCTGTAAAGAAACAAAAAAAAAAAGAGTTAGATAAGAAACAGACCAGATGCCTTACCTAAGACCCGCAAACAGCATCATACATACCGGGGAAAGCACTCCATGCACGACGCTGCACGGGAATGGCACGGCCAGGGGAAGCCCTGTAAACAAACATTAAAAAAAAGAGTTAGATAAGAAACAGACCAGATGCCTTACCTAAGACCCGCAAGCAGCATCATACGTACCAGGGAAGCGCTCCATGCATAACGCTACACGGGATCGGCACAGCCAGGGGAAGCCCTGTAAAGAAACAAAAAAAAAAGAGTTAGATAAGAAACAGACCAGATGCCTTACCTAAGACCCGCAAACAGCATCATACATTCCGGGGAAAGCGCTCCATGCACGACGCTGCACAGGAACGGCACGGCCAGGGGAAGCCCCGTAAAGAATCATAAAAAAAAAGAGTTAGATAAGAAACAGACCAGATGCCCTACCTAAGACCCACAAACAGCATCATACATACCGGGGAAAGCGCTCCATGCACGACGCTGCACGGGAACGGCACGGCCCGGGGAAGCCCTGTAAAGAAACATTAAAAAAAAGAGTTAGATAAGAAACAGACCAGATGCCTTACCTAAGACCCGCAAACAGCATCATACATACCGGGGAAAGCAGTCCATGCACGACTCTGCACGGAAACGGCACGGCCCGGGGAAGCCCTGTAAAGAAACATAAAAAAAAAGAGTTAGATAATATACAGACCAGATGCCTTACCTAAGACCCGCAAACAGCATCATACATACCGGGGAAAGCGCTCCATGCACGACGCTGCACGGGAACGGCACAGCCCGGGGAAGCCCTTTAAAGAAACAGAAACAAAAAGAGTTAGATAAGAAACAGACCAGATGTCTTACCTAAGACCCGCAAACAGTATCATACATACCAGGGAAGTGCTCCATGCACGACGCTGCATGGGAACGGCACGGCCCGGGGAAGCCCTGTAAAGAAACATTAAAAAAAAGAGTTAGATAAGAAACAGACCAGATGCCTTACCTAAGACCCGCAAACAGCATCATACATACCGGGGAAAGCACACCATGCATGACGCTGCACAGGAACGGCACGGCCCGGGGAAGCCCTGTAATGAAACACAAAAAAAAAGAGTTAGATAAGAAACAGACCAGATGCCTTACCTAAGACCCGCAAACAGCATCATACATACCGGGGAAAGCACTCCATGCACGACGCTGCACAGGAACGGCACGGCCAGGGGAAGCCCTGTAAAGAAACATTAAAAAAAAGAGTTAGATAAGAAACAGACCAGATGCCTTACCTAAGACCCGCAAACAGCATCATACATACCAGGGAAGCGCTCCATGCACGACGCTACACGGGAACGGCACAGCCAGGGGAAGCCCTGTAAAGAAACAAAAAAAAAAAGAATTAGATAAGAAGCAGACCAGATGCCTTACCTAAGACCCGCAAACAGCATCATACATACCGGGGAAAGCACTCCATGCACGACGCTACACGGGAACGGCACGGCCCGGGGAAGCCCTGTAAAGAAACATTAAAAAAAAGAGTTAGATAAGAAACAGACCAGATGCCTTACCTAAGACCCTCAAACAGCATCATACATACCAGGGAAGCGTTCCATGCACGACGCTGCACGGGAACGGCACAGCCAGGGGAAGCCCTGTAAAGAAACAAAAAAAAAAAGAGTTAGATAAGAAACAGACCAGATGCCTTACCTAAGACCCGCAAACAGCATCATACATACCAGGGAAAGCGCTCCATGCACGAAGCTGCACGGGAACGGCACGGCCCGTGGAAGCCCTGTAAAGAAACATTAAAAAAAAGAGTTAGCTAAGAAACAGTCCAGATGCCTTACCTAAGACCCGCAAACAGCATCATACATACCGGGGAAAGCAGTCCATGCACGACGCTGCACGGGAACGGCACGGCCCGGGGAAGCCCTGTAAAGAAACACAAAAAAAAAGAGTTAGATAAGAAACAGACCAGATGCCTTACCTAAGACCCGCAAACAGCATCATACATACTGGGGAAAGCACTCCATGCACGACGCTGCACAGGAACGGCACGGCCAGGGGAAGCCCCGTAAAGAAACATAAAAAAAAAGAGTTTGATAAGAAACAGACCAGATGCCCTACCTAAGACCCACAAACAGCATCATACATACCGGGGAAAGCGCTCCATGCACGACGCTGCACGGGAACGGCACGGCCCGGGGAAGCCCTGTAAAGAAACATTAAAAAAAAGAGTTAGATAAGAAACAGACCAGATGCCTTACCTAAGACCCGCAAACAGCATCATACATACCGGGGAAAGCAGTCCATGCACGACTCTGCACGGAAACGGCACGGCCCGGGGAAGCCCTGTAAAGAAACATAAAAAAAAAGAGTTAGATAAGATACAGACCAGATGCCTTACCTAAGACCCGCAAACAGCATCATACATACCGGGGAAAGCGCTCCATGCACGACGCTGCACGGGAACGGCACAGCCCGGGGAAGCCCTTTAAAGAAACAGAAACAAAAAGAGTTAGATAAGAAACAGACCAGATGCCTTACCTAAGACCCGCAAACAGTATCATACATACCAGGGAAGCGCTCCATGCACGACGCTGCATGGGAACGGCACGGCCCGGGGAAGCCCTGTAAAGAAACATTAAAAAAAAGAGTTAGATAAGAAACAGACCAGATGCCTTACCTAAGACCCGCAAACAGCATCATACATACCGGGGAAAGCACACCATGCACGACGCTGCACAGGAACGGCACGGCCCGGGGAAGCCCTGTAATGAAACACAAAAAAAAGAGTTAGATAAGAAACAGACCAGATGCCTTACCTAAGACCCGCAAACAGCATCATACATACCGGGGAAAGCACTCCATGCACGACGCTGCACAGGAACGGCACGGCCAGGGGAAGCCCTGTAAAGAAACATTAAAAAAAAGAGTTAGATAAGAAACAGACCAGATGCCTTACCTAAGACCCGCAAACAGCATCATACATACCAGGGAAGCGCTCCATGCACGACGCTACACGGGAACGGCACAGCCAGGGGAAGCCCTGTAAAGAAACAAAAAAAAAATGAATTAGATAAGAAGCAGACCAGATGCCTTACCTAAGACCCGCAAACAGCATCATACATACCGGGGAAAGCACTCCATGCACGACGCTGCACGGGAATGGCATGGCCAGGGGAAGCCCTGTAAAGAAACATTAAAAAAAAGAGTTAGATAAGAAACAGACCAGATGCCTTACCTAAGACCCGCAAACAGCATCATACGTACCAGGGAAGCGCTCCATGCATAACGCTACACGGGAACGGCACAGCCAGGGGAAGCCCTGTAAAGAAACAAAAAAAAAAGAGTTAGATAAGAAACAGACCAGATGCCTTACCTAAGACCCGCAAACAGCATCATACATACCGGGGAAAGCACTCCATGCACGACGCTGCACAGGAATGGCACGGCCAGGGGAAGCCCTGTAAAGAAACATTAAAAAAAAGAGTTAGATAAGAAACAGACCAGATGCCTTACCTAAGACCCGCAACAGCATCATACATACCGGGGGAAGCAGTCCATGCACGACGCTGCACGGGAACAGCACGGCCCGGGGAAACCCTGTAAAGAATCATTTAAAAAAAGAGTTAGATAAGAAACAGACCAGATGCCTTACCTAAGACCCGCAAACATCATCATACATACCAGGGAAGCGCTCCATGCATAACGCTACACGGGAACGGCACAGCCAGGGGAAGCCCTTTAAAGAAACAGAAACAAATAGAGTTAGATAAGAAACAGACCAGATGCCTTACCTAAGACCCGCAAACAGTATCATACATACCAAGGAAGCGCTCCATGCACGACGCTGCATGGGAACGGCACGGCCCGGGGAAGCCCTGTAAAGAAACATTAAAAAAAAGAGTTAGATAAGAAACAGACCAGATGCCTTACCTAAGACCAGCAAACAGCATCATACATACCGGGGAAAGCGCTCCATGCATGACGCTGCACGGGAACGGCACGGCCCGGGGAAGCCCTGTAAAGAAACATAAAAAGAGAGAGTTAGATAAGAAACAGACCAGATGCCTTACCTAAGACCCGCAAACAGCATCATACATACCAGGGAAGCGCTCCATGCACGACGCTGCACGGGAACGGCACGGCCCGGGAAAGCCCTGTAAAGAAACATAAAAAAAAAGAGTTAGATAAGAAACAGACCAGATGCCTTACCTAAGACCCTCAAACAGCATCATACATACCAGGGAAGCGTTCCATGCACGACGCTGCACGGGAACGGCACAGCCAGGGGAAGCCCTGTAAAGAAACAAAAAAAAAAAGAGTTAGATAAGAAACAGACCAGATGCCTTACCTAAGACCCGCAAACAGCATCATACATACCGGGGAAAGCGCTCCATGCACGAAGCTGCACGGGAACGGCACGGCCCGTGGAAGCCCTGTAAAGAAACATTAAAAAAAAGAGTTAGATAAGAAACAGTCCAGATGCCTTACCTAAGACCCGCAAACAGCATCATACATACCGGGGAAAGCAGTCCATGCACGACGCTGCACGGGAACGGCACGGCCCGGGGAAGCCCTGTAAAGAAACACAAAAAAAAAGAGTTAGATAAGAAACAGACCAGATGCCTTACCTAAGACCCGCAAACAGCATCATACATACTGGGGAAAGCACTCCATGCACGACGCTGCACAGGAACGGCACGGCCAGGGGAAGCCCCGTAAAGAAACATAAAAAAAAAGAGTTAGATAAGAAACAGACCAGATGCCTTACCTAAGACCCGCAAACATCATCATACATACCAGGGAAGCGCTCCATGCATAACGCTACACGGGAACGGCACAGCCAGGGGAAGCCCTGTAAAGAAACAAAAAAAAAAAGAGTTAGATAAGAAACAGACCAGATGCCTTACCTAAGACCCGCAAACAGCATCATACATACCGGGGAAAGCACTCCATGCACGACGCTGCACGGGAATGGCACGGCCAGGGGAAGCCCTGTAAACAAACATTAAAAAAAAGAGTTAGATAAGAAACAGACCAGATGCCTTACCTAAGACCCGCAAGCAGCATCATACGTACCAGGGAAGCGCTCCATGCATAACGCTACACAGGATCGGCACAGCCAGGGGAAGCCCTGTAAAGAAACAAAAAAAAAAGAGTTAGATAAGAAACAGACCAGATGCCTTACCTAAGACCCGCAAACAGCATCATACATACCGGGGAAAGCACTCCATGCACGACGCTGCACGGGAATGGCATGGCCAGGGGAAGCCCTGTAAAGAAACATTAAAAAAAAGAGTTAGATAAGAAACAGACCAGATGCCTTACCTAAGACCCGCAACAGCATCATACATACCGGGGGAAGCAGTCCATGCACGACGCTGCACGGGAACAGCACGGCCCGGGGAAACCCTGTAAAGAAACATTTAAAAAAAGAGTTAGATAAGAAACAGACCAGATGCCTTACCTAAGACCCACAAACAGCATCATACATTCCGGGGAAAGCGCTCCATGCACGACGCTGCACGGGAACGGGACGGCCCAGGGAAGCCCTGTAAAGAAACATTAAAAAAAAGAGTTAGATAAGAAACAGACCAGATGCCTTACCTAAGACCCGCAAACAGCATCATACATACCGGGGAAAGCAGTCTATGCACGACTCTGCACGGAAACGGCACGGCCCGGGGAAGCCCTGTAAAGAAACATAAAAAAAAAGAGTTAGATAAGAAACAGACTAGATGCCTTACCTAAGACCCTCAAACAGCATCATACATACCAGGGAAGCGTTCCATGCACGACGCTGCACGGGAACGTCACAGCCAGGGGAAGCCCTGTAAAGAAACAAAAAAAAAAAGAGTTAGATAAGAAACAGACCAGATGCCTTACCTAAGACCCGCAAACAGCATCATACATACCGGGGAAAGCGCTCCATGCACGAAGCTGCACGGGAACGGCACGGCCCATGGAAGCCCTGTAAAGAAACATTAAAAAAAAGAGTTAGATAAGAAACAGTCCAGATGCCTTACCTAAGACCCGCAAACAGCATCATACATACCGGGGAAAGCAGTCCATGCACGACGCTGCACGGGAACGGCACGGCCCGGGGAAGCCCTGTAAAGAAACACAAAAAAAAAGAGTTAGATAAGAAACAGACCAGATGCCTTACCTAAGACCCGCAAACAGCATCATACATACTGGGGAAAGCACTCCATGCACGACGCTGCACAGGAACGGCACGGCCAGGGGAAGCCCCGTAAAGAAACATAAAAAAAAAGAGTTAGATAAGAAACAGACCAGATGCCTTACCTAAGACCCGCAAACATCATCATACATACCAGGGAAGCGCTCCATGCATAACGCTACACGGGAACGGCACAGCCAGGGGAAGCCCTGTAAAGAAACAAAAAAAAAAAGAGTTAGATAAGAAACAGACCAGATGCCTTACCTAAGACCCGCAAACAGCATCATACATACCGGGGAAAGCACTCCATGCACGACGCTGCACGGGAATGGCACGGCCAGGGGAAGCCCTGTAAACAAACATTAAAAAAAAGAGTTAGATAAGAAACAGACCAGATGCCTTACCTAAGACCCGCAAGCAGCATCATACGTACCAGGGAAGCGCTCCATGCATAACGCTACACGGGATCGGCACAGCCAGGGGAAGCCCTGTAAAGAAACAAAAAAAAAGAGTTAGATAAGAAACAGACCAGATGCCTTACCTAAGACCCGCAAACAGCATCATACATTCCGGGGAAAGCGCTCCATGCACGACGCTGCACGGGAACGGCACGGCCCGGGGAAGCCCTGTAAAGAAACATTAAAAAAAAGAGTTAGATAAGAAACAGACCAGATGCCTTACCTAAGACCCGCAAACAGCATCATACATACCGGGGAAAGCAGTCCATGCACGACTCTGCACGGAAACGGCACGGCCCGGGGAAGCCCTGTAAAGAAACATTAAAAAAAAGAGTTAGATAAGATACAGACCAGATGCCTTACCTAAGACCCGCAAACAGCATCATACATACCGGGGAAAGCGCTCCATGCACGACGCTGCACGGGAACGGCACGGCCCGGGGAAGCCCTTTAAAGAAACAGAAACAAAAAGAGTTAGATAAGAAACAGACCAGATGCCTTACCCAAGACCCGCAAACAGTATCATACATACCAGGGAAGCGCTCCATGCACGACGCTGCATGGGAACGGCACGGCCCGGGGAAGCCCTGTAAAGAAACATTAAAAAAAAGAGTTAGATGAGAAACAGACCAGATGCCTTACCTAAGACCCGCAAACAGCATCATACATACCGGGGAAAGCGCTCCATGCATGACGCTGCACGGGAACGGCACGGCCCGGGGAAGCCCTGTAAAGAAACATAAAAAGAAAGAGTTAGATAAGAAACAGACCAGATGCCTTACCTAAGACCCGCAAACAGCATCATACATACCAGGGAAGCGCTCCATGCACGACGCTGCACGGGAACGGCACGGCCCGGGGAAGCCCTGTAAAGAAACATAAAAAAAAAGAGTTAGATAAGAAACAGACCAGATGCCTTACCTAAGACCCTCAAACAGCATCATACATACCAGGGAAGCGTTCCATGCACGACGCTGCACGGGAACGGCACAGCCAGGGGAAGCCCTGTAAAGAAACAAAAAAAAAAGAGTTAGATAAGAAACAGACCAGATGCCTTACCTAAGACCCGCAAACAGCATCATACATACCGGGGAAAGCGCTCCATGCACGAAGCTGCACGGGAACGGCACGGCTCGTGGAAGCCCTGTAAAGAAACATTAAAAAAAAGAGTTAGATAAGAAACAGTCCAGATGCCTTACCTAAGACCCGCAAACAGCATCATACATACCGGTGAAAGCAGTCCATGCACGACGCTGCACGGGAACGGCACGGCCCGGGGAAGCCCTGTAAAGAAACATTAAAAAAAAGAGTTAGATAAGAAACAGACCAGATGCCTTACCTAAGACCCGCAAACATCATCATACATACCGGGGAAAGCAGTCCATGCACGATGCTGCACGGGAACGGCACAGCCCGGAAATTCCCTGTAAAGAAACATTAAAACAAAGAGTTAGATAAGAAACAGACCAGATGCCTTACCTAAGACCCGCAAACAGCATCATACATACCGGGGAAAGCGCTCCATGCACGACGCTGCACGGGAACGGCACGGCCCGGGGAAGCCCTGTAAAGAAACACAAAAAAAAAGAGTTAGATAAGAAACAGACCAAATGCCTTACCTAAGACCCGCAAACAGCATCATACATACCGGGGAAAGCACTCCATGCACGACGCTGCACAGGAACGGCACTGCCAGGGGAAGCCCCGTAAAGAAACATTAAAAAAAAGAGTTAGATAAGAAACAGACCAGATGCCTTACCTAAGACCCGCAAACAGCATCATACATACCGGGGAAAGCACTCCATGCAAGACGCTGCACGGGAGTGGCACGGCCAGGGGAAGCCCTGTAAAGAAACATTAAAAAAAAGAGTTAGATAAGAAACAGACCAGATGCCTTACCTAAGACCCGCAACAGCATCATACATACCGGGGGAAGCAGTCCATGCACGACGCTGCACGGGAACAGCACGGCCCGGGGAAACCCTGTAAAGAAACATTTAAAAAAAGAGTTAGATAAGAAACAGACCAGATGCCTTACCTAAGACCCACAAACAGCATCATACATACCGGGGAAAGCGCTCCATGCACGACGCTGCACGGGAACGGCACGGCCCGGGGAAGCCCTGTAAAGAAACATTAAAAAAAAGAGTTAGATAAGAAACAGACCAGATGCCTTACCTAAGACCCGCAAACAGCATCATACATACCGGGGAAAGCAGTCCATGCACGACTCTGCACGGAAACGGCACGGCCCGGGGAAGCCCTGTAAAGAAACATTAAAAAAAAGAGTTAGATAAGATACAGACCAGATGCCTTACCTAAGACCCGCAAACAGCATCATACATACCGGGGAAAGCACTCCATGCACGACGCTGCACAGGAACGGCACGGCCAGGGGAAGCCCTGTAAAGAAACATAAAAAAAAAGAGTTAGATAAGAAACAGACCAGATGCCTTACCTAAGACCCGCAAACAGCATCATACATACCGGGGAAAGCGCTCCATGCACGAAGCTGCACGGGAACGGCACGGCCCGGGGAAGCCCTGTAAAGAAACATTAAAAAAAAGAGTTAGATAAGAAACAGACCAGATGCCTTACCTAAGACCCGCAAGCAGCATCATACATACCGGGGAAAGCGCTCCATGCACGAAGCTGCACGGGAACGGCACTGCCCGGGGAAGCCCTGTAAAGAAACATTAAAAAAAGAGTTAGATAAGAAACAGACCAGATGCCTTACCTAAGACCCGCAAACAGCATCATACATACCGGGGAAAGCGCTCCATGCACGAAGCTGCACGGGAACGGCACGGCCCGGGGAAGCCCTGTAAAGAAACATTAAAAAAAAAGAGTTAGATAAGAAACAGACCAGATGCCGTACCTAAGACCCGCAAACAGCATCATACATACCAGGGAAAGCGCTCCATGCACGAAGCTGCACGGGAACGGCACGGCCCGGGGAAGCCCTGTAAAGAAACATTAAAAAAAAGAGTTAGATAAGAAACAGACCAGATGCCTTACCTAAGACCCGCAAGCAGCATCATACATACCGGGGAAAGCGCTCCATGCACGAAGCTGCACGGGAACGGCACGGCCCGGGGAAGCCCTGTAAAGAAACATTAAAAAAAAAGAGTTAGATAAGAAACAGACCAGATGCCTTACCTAAGACCCGCAAGCAGCATCATACATACCGGGGAAAGCGCTCCATGCACGAAGCTGCACGGGAACGGCACTGCCCGGGGAAGCCCTGTAAAGAAACATTAAAAAAAGAGTTAGATAAGAAACAGACCAGATGCCTTACCTAAGACCCGCAAACAGCATCATACATACCGGGGAAAGCAGTCCATGCACGACTCTGCACGGAAACGGCACGGCCCGGGGAAGCCCTGTAAAGAAACATAAAAAAAAAGAGTTAGATAAGATACAGACCAGATGCCTTACCTAAGACCCGCAAACAGCATCATACATACCGGGGAAAGCACTCCATGCACGACGCTGCACAGGAACGGCACGGCCAGGGGAAGCCCTGTAAAGAAACATAAAAAAAAAGAGTTAGATAAGAAACAGACCAGATGCCTTACCTAAGACCCGCAAACAGCATCATACATACCGGGGAAAGCGCTCCATGCACGAAGCTGCACGGGAACGGCACGGCCCGGGGAAGCCCTGTAAAGAAACATTAAAAAAAAGAGTTAGATAAGAAACAGACCAGATGCCTTACCTAAGACCCGCAAGCAGCATCATACATACCGGGGAAAGCGCTCCATGCACGAAGCTGCACGGGAACGGCACTGCCCGGGGAAGCCCTGTAAAGAAACATTAAAAAAAGAGTTAGATAAGAAACAGACCAGATGCCTTACCTAAGACCCGCAAACAGCATCATACATACCGGGGAAAGCGCTCCATGCACGAAGCTGCACGGGAACGGCACGGCCCGGGGAAGCCCTGTAAAGAAACATTAAAAAAAAAGAGTTAGATAAGAAACAGACCAGATGCCGTACCTAAGACCCGCAAACAGCATCATACATACCAGGGAAAGCGCTCCATGCACGAAGCTGCACGGGAACGGCACGGCCCGGGGAAGCCCTGTAAAGAAACATTAAAAAAAAGAGTTAGATAAGAAACAGACCAGATGCCTTACCTAAGACCCGCAAACAGCATCATACATACCGGGGAAAGCGCTCCATGCACGAAGCTGCACGTTGAACGGCACGGCCCGGGGAAGCCCTGTAAAGAAACATTAAAAAAAAGAGTTAGATAAGAAACAGACCAGATGCCTTACCTAAGACCCGCAAACAGCATCATACATACCGGGGAAAGCGCTCCATGCACGAAGCTGCACGGGAAAGGCACGGCCCGGGGAAGCCCTGTAAAGAAACATTAAAAAAAAAGAGTTAGATAAGAAACAGACCAGATGCCTTACCTAAGACCCGCAAACAGCATCATACATACCGGGGAAAGCGCTCCATGCACGAAGCTGCACGGGAACGGCACGGCCCGGGGAAGCCTGTAAAGAAGCAGAAAAAAAAGAGCTAGATAAGAAACAGACCAGATGCCTTACCTAAGACCCGCAAACAGCATCATACATACCGGGGAAAGCACTCCATGCACGACGCTGCACGGGAACGGCACGGCCCGTGGAAGCCCTGTAAAGAAACATTAAAAAAAAGAGTTAGATAAGAAACAGTCCAGATGCCTTACCTAAGACCCGCAAACAGCATCATACATACCGGGGAAAGCAGTCCATGCACGACGCTGCACGGGAACGGCACGGCCCGGGGAAGCCCTGTAAAGAAACATTAAAAAAAAAGTTAGATAAGAAACAGACCAAATGCCTTACCTAAGACCCGCAAACAGCATCATACATACCGGGGAAAGCAGTCCATGCACGATGCTGCACGGGAACGGCACAGCCCGGAAATTCCCTGTAAAGAAACATTAAAAAAAAGAGTTAGATAAGAAACAGACCAGATGCCTTACCTAAGACCCGCAAACAGCATCATACATACCGGGGAAAGTGCTCCATGCATAACGCTACACGGGAACGGCACAGCCAGGGAAAGCTCTGTAAAGAAACAAAAAAAAAAAGAGTTAGATAAGAAACAGACCAGATGCCTTACCTAAGACCCGCAACAGCATCATACATACCGGGGGAAGCAGTCCATGCACGACGCTGCACGGGAACAGCACGGCCCGGGGAAACCCTGTAAAGAAACATTTAAAAAAAGAGTTAGATAAGAAACAGACCAGATGCCTTACCTAAGACCCACAAACAGCATCATACATACCGGGGAAAGCACTCCATGCACGACGCTGCACAGGAACGGCACTGCCAGGGGAAGCCCCGTAAAGAAACATTAAAAAAAAGAGTTAGATAAGAAACAGACCAGATGCCTTACCTAAGACCCGCAAACAGCATCATACATACCGGGGAAAGCACTCCATGCACGACGCTGCACAGGAACGGCACTGCCAGGGGAAGCCCCGTAAAGAAACATTAAAAAAAAGAGTTAGATAAGAAACAGACCAGATGCCTTACCTAAGACCCGCAAACAGCATCATACATACCGGGGAAAGCACTCCATGCAAGACGCTGCACGGGAGTGGCACGGCCAGGGGAAGCCCTGTAAAGAAACATTAAAAAAAAGAGTTAGATAAGAAACAGACCAGATGCCTTACCTAAGACCCGCAACAGCATCATACATACCGGGGGAAGCAGTCCATGCACGACGCTGCACGGGAACAGCACGGCCCGGGGAAACCCTGTAAAGAAACATTTAAAAAAAGAGTTAGATAAGAAACAGACCAGATGCCTTACCTAAGACCCACAAACAGCATCATACATACCGGGGAAAGCGCTCCATGCACGACGCTGCACGGGAACGGCACGGCCCGGGGAAGCCCTGTAAAGAAACATTAAAAAAAAGAGTTAGATAAGAAACAGACCAGATGCCTTACCTAAGACCCGCAAACAGCATCATACATACCGGGGAAAGCAGTCCATGCACGACTCTGCACGGAAACGGCACGGCCCGGGGAAGCCCTGTAAAGAAACATAAAAAAAAAGAGTTAGATAAGATACAGACCAGATGCCTTACCTAAGACCCGCAAACAGCATCATACATACCGGGGAAAGCACTCCATGCACGACGCTGCACAGGAACGGCACGGCCAGGGGAAGCCCTGTAAAGAAACATAAAAAAAAAGAGTTAGATAAGAAACAGACCAGATGCCTTACCTAAGACCCGCAAACAGCATCATACATACCGGGGAAAGCGCTCCATGCACGAAGCTGCACGGGAACGGCACGGCCCGGGGAAGCCCTGTAAAGAAACATTAAAAAAAAGAGTTAGATAAGAAACAGACCAGATGCCTTACCTAAGACCCGCAAGCAGCATCATACATACCGGGGAAAGCGCTCCATGCACGAAGCTGCACGGGAACGGCACTGCCCGGGGAAGCCCTGTAAAGAAACATTAAAAAAAGAGTTAGATAAGAAACAGACCAGATGCCTTACCTAAGACCCGCAAACAGCATCATACATACCGGGGAAAGCGCTCCATGCACGAAGCTGCACGGGAACGGCACGGCCCGGGGAAGCCCTGTAAAGAAACATTAAAAAAAAAGAGTTAGATAAGAAACAGACCAGATGCCGTACCTAAGACCCGCAAACAGCATCATACATACCAGGGAAAGCGCTCCATGCACGAAGCTGCACGGGAACGGCACGGCCCGGGGAAGCCCTGTAAAGAAACATTAAAAAAAAGAGTTAGATAAGAAACAGACCAGATGCCTTACCTAAGACCCGCAAGCAGCATCATACATACCGGGGAAAGCGCTCCATGCACGAAGCTGCACGGGAACGGCACGGCCCGGGGAAGCCCTGTAAAGAAACATTAAAAAAAAAGAGTTAGATAAGAAACAGACCAGATGCCTTACCTAAGACCCGCAAGCAGCATCATACATACCGGGGAAAGCGCTCCATGCACGAAGCTGCACGGGAACGGCACTGCCCGGGGAAGCCCTGTAAAGAAACATTAAAAAAAGAGTTAGATAAGAAACAGACCAGATGCCTTACCTAAGACCCGCAAACAGCATCATACATACCGGGGAAAGCAGTCCATGCACGACTCTGCACGGAAACGGCACGGCCCGGGGAAGCCCTGTAAAGAAACATAAAAAAAAAGAGTTAGATAAGATACAGACCAGATGCCTTACCTAAGACCCGCAAACAGCATCATACATACCGGGGAAAGCACTCCATGCACGACGCTGCACAGGAACGGCACGGCCAGGGGAAGCCCTGTAAAGAAACATAAAAAAAAAGAGTTAGATAAGAAACAGACCAGATGCCTTACCTAAGACCCGCAAACAGCATCATACATACCGGGGAAAGCGCTCCATGCACGAAGCTGCACGGGAACGGCACGGCCCGGGGAAGCCCTGTAAAGAAACATTAAAAAAAAGAGTTAGATAAGAAACAGACCAGATGCCTTACCTAAGACCCGCAAGCAGCATCATACATACCGGGGAAAGCGCTCCATGCACGAAGCTGCACGGGAACGGCACTGCCCGGGGAAGCCCTGTAAAGAAACATTAAAAAAAGAGTTAGATAAGAAACAGACCAGATGCCTTACCTAAGACCCGCAAACAGCATCATACATACCGGGGAAAGCGCTCCATGCACGAAGCTGCACGGGAACGGCACGGCCCGGGGAAGCCCTGTAAAGAAACATTAAAAAAAAAGAGTTAGATAAGAAACAGACCAGATGCCGTACCTAAGACCCGCAAACAGCATCATACATACCAGGGAAAGCGCTCCATGCACGAAGCTGCACGGGAACGGCACGGCCCGGGGAAGCCCTGTAAAGAAACATTAAAAAAAAGAGTTAGATAAGAAACAGACCAGATGCCTTACCTAAGACCCGCAAACAGCATCATACATACCGGGGAAAGCGCTCCATGCACGAAGCTGCACGTTGAACGGCACGGCCCGGGGAAGCCCTGTAAAGAAACATTAAAAAAAAGAGTTAGATAAGAAACAGACCAGATGCCTTACCTAAGACCCGCAAACAGCATCATACATACCGGGGAAAGCGCTCCATGCACGAAGCTGCACGGGAAAGGCACGGCCCGGGGAAGCCCTGTAAAGAAACATTAAAAAAAAAGAGTTAGATAAGAAACAGACCAGATGCCTTACCTAAGACCCGCAAACAGCATCATACATACCGGGGAAAGCGCTCCATGCACGAAGCTGCACGGGAACGGCAGGGCCCGGGGAAGCCTGTAAAGAAGCAGAAAAAAAAGAGCTAGATAAGAAACAGACCAGATGCCTTACCTAAGACCCGCAAACAGCATCATACATACCGGGGAAAGCACTCCATGCACGACGCTGCACGGGAACGGCACGGCCCGTGGAAGCCCTGTAAAGAAACATTAAAAAAAAGAGTTAGATAAGAAACAGTCCAGATGCCTTACCTAAGACCCGCAAACAGCATCATACATACCGGGGAAAGCAGTCCATGCACGACGCTGCACGGGAACGGCACGGCCCGGGGAAGCCCTGTAAAGAAACATTAAAAAAAAAGTTAGATAAGAAACAGACCAAATGCCTTACCTAAGACCCGCAAACAGCATCATACATACCGGGGAAAGCAGTCCATGCACGATGCTGCACGGGAACGGCACAGCCCGGAAATTCCCTGTAAAGAAACATTAAAAAAAAGAGTTAGATAAGAAACAGACCAGATGCCTTACCTAAGACCCGCAAACAGCATCATACATACCGGGGAAAGTGCTCCATGCATAACGCTACACGGGAACGGCACAGCCAGGGAAAGCTCTGTAAAGAAACAAAAAAAAAAAGAGTTAGATAAGAAACAGACCAGATGCCTTACCTAAGACCCGCAAACAGCATCATACATACCGGGGAAAGCACTCCATGCACGACGCTGCACGGGAATGGCACGGCCAGGGGAAGCCCTGTAAAGAAACATTAAAAAAAAGAGTTAGATAAGAAACAGACCAGATGCCTTACCTAAGACCCGCAACAGCATCATACATACCGGGGGAAGCAGTCCATGCACGACGCTGCACGGGAATAGCACGGCCCGGGGAAACCCTGTAAAGAAACATTTAAAAAAAGAGTTAGATAAGAAACAGACCAGATGCCTTACCTAAGACCCACAAACAGCATCATACATACCGGGGAAAGCGCTCCATGCACGACGCTGCACGGGAACGGCACGGCCCAGGGAAGCCCTGTAAAGAAACATTAAAAAAAAGAGTTAGATAAGAAACAGACCAGATGCCTTACCTAAGACCCACAAACAGCATCATACATACCGGGGAAAGCAGTCCATGCACGACTCTGCACGGAAACGGCACGGCCCGGGGAAGCCCTGTAAAGAAACATAAAAAAAAGAGTTAGATAAGATACAGACCAGATGCCTTACCTAAGACCCGCAAACAGCATCATACATACCGGGGAAAGCACTCCATGCACGAAGCTGCACGGGAACGGCACGGCCCGGGGAAGCCCTGTAAAGAAACATTAAAAAAAAGAGTTAGATAAGAAACAGACCAGATGCCTTACCTAAGACCCGCAAACAGCATCATACATACCGGGGAAAGCGCTCCATGCACGAAGCTGCACGGGAACGGCACGGCCCGGGGAAGCCCTGTAAAGAAACATTAAAAAAAAGAGTTAGATAAGAAACAGACCAGATGCCTTACCTAAGACCCGCAAACAGCATCATACATACCGGGGAAAGCGCTCCATGCACGAAGCTGCACGGGAACGGCACGGCCCGGGGAAGCCTGTAAAGAAACATTAAAAAAAAGAGTTAGATAAGAAACAGACCAGATGCCTTACCTAAGACCCGCAAACAGCATCATACATACCGGGGAAAGCACTCCATGCACGACGCTGCACAGGAACGGCACGGCCAGGGGAAGCCCTGTAAAGAAACATTAAAAAAAAGAGTTAGATAAGAAACAGACCAGATGCCTTACCTAAGACCCGCAAACAGCATCATACATACCAGGGAAGCGCTCCATGCACGACGCTACACGGGAACGGCACAGCCAGGGGAAGCCCTGTAAAGAAACAAAAAAAAAATGAATTAGATAAGAAGCAGACCAGATGCCTTACCTAAGACCCGCAAACAGCATCATACATACCGGGGAAAGCACTCCATGCACGACGCTGCACGGGAATGGCATGGCCAGGGGAAGCCCTGTAAAGAAACATTAAAAAAAAGAGTTAGATAAGAAACAGACCAGATGCCTTACCTAAGACCCGCAAACAGCATCATACGTACCAGGGAAGCGCTCCATGCATAACGCTACACGGGAACGGCACAGCCAGGGGAAGCCCTGTAAAGAAACAAAAAAAAAAGAGTTAGATAAGAAACAGACCAGATGCCTTACCTAAGACCCGCAAACAGCATCATACATACCGGGGAAAGCACTCCATGCACGACGCTGCACAGGAATGGCACGGCCAGGGGAAGCCCTGTAAAGAAACATTAAAAAAAAGAGTTAGATAAGAAACAGACCAGATGCCTTACCTAAGACCCGCAACAGCATCATACATACCGGGGAAAGCGCTCCATGCACGACGCTGCACGGGAACAGCACGGCCCGGGGAAACCCTGTAAAGAAACATTTAAAAAAAGAGTTAGATAAGAAACAGACCAGATGCCTTACCTAAGACCCACAAACAGCATCATACATACCGGGGAAAGCGCTCCATGCACGACGCTGCACGGGAACGGCACGGCCCGGGGAAGCCCTGTAAAGAAACATTAAAAAAAAGAGTTAGATAAGAAACAGACCAGATGCCTTACCTAAGACCCGCAAACAGCATCATACATACCGGGGAAAGCAGTCCATGCACGACTCTGCACGGAAACGGCACGGCCCGGGGAAGCCCTGTAAAGAAACATTAAAAAAAAGAGTTAGATAAGATACAGACCAGATGCCTTACCTAAGACCCGCAAACAGCATCATACATACCGGGGAAAGCGCTCCATGCACGACGCTGCACGGGAACGGCACGGCCCGGGGAAGCCCTTTAAAGAAACAGAAACAAATAGAGTTAGATAAGAAACAGACCAGATGCCTTACCTAAGACCCGCAAACAGTATCATACATACCAAGGAAGCGCTCCATGCACGACGCTGCATGGGAACGGCACGGCCCGGGGAAGCCCTGTAAAGAAACATTAAAAAAAAGAGTTAGATAAGAAACAGACCAGATGCCTTACCTAAGACCAGCAAACAGCATCATACATACCGGGGAAAGCGCTCCATGCATGACGCTGCACGGGAACGGCACGGCCCGGGGAAGCCCTGTAAAGAAACATAAAAAGAAAGAGTTAGATAAGAAACAGACCAGATGCCTTACCTAAGACCCGCAAACAGCATCATACATACCAGGGAAGCGCTCCATGCACGACGCTGCACGGGAACGGCACGGCCCGGGGAAGCCCTGTAAAGAAACATAAAAAAAAAGAGTTAGATAAGAAACAGACCAGATGCCTTACCTAAGACCCTCAAACAGCATCATACATACCAGGGAAGCGTTCCATGCACGACGCTGCACGGGAACGGCACAGCCAGGGGAAGCCCTGTAAAGAAACAAAAAAAAAAAGAGTTAGATAAGAAACAGACCAGATGCCTTACCTAAGACCCGCAAACAGCATCATACATACCGGGGAAAGCGCTCCATGCACGAAGCTGCACGGGAACGGCACGGCCCGTGGAAGCCCTGTAAAGAAACATTAAAAAAAAGAGTTAGATAAGAAACAGTCCAGATGCCTTACCTAAGACCCGCAAACAGCATCATACATACCGGGGAAAGCAGTCCATGCACGACGCTGCACGGGAACGGCACGGCCCGGGGAAGCCCTGTAAAGAAACACAAAAAAAAAGAGTTAGATAAGAAACAGACCAGATGCCTTACCTAAGACCCGCAAACAGCATCATACATACTGGGGAAAGCACTCCATGCACGACGCTGCACAGGAACGGCACGGCCAGGGGAAGCCCCGTAAAGAAACATAAAAAAAAAAAGTTAGATAAGAAACAGACCAGATGCCTTACCTAAGACCCGCAAACATCATCATACATACCAGGGAAGCGCTCCATGCATAACGCTACACGGGAACGGCACAGCCAGGGGAAGCCCTGTAAAGAAACAAAAAAAAAAAGAGTTAGATAAGAAACAGACCAGATGCCTTACCTAAGACCCGCAAACAGCATCATACATACCGGGGAAAGCACTCCATGCACGACGCTGCACGGGAATGGCACGGCCAGGGGAAGCCCTGTAAACAAACATTAAAAAAAAGAGTTAGATAAGAAACAGACCAGATGCCTTACCTAAGACCCGCAAGCAGCATCATACGTACCAGGGAAGCGCTCCATGCATAACGCTACACGGGATCGGCACAGCCAGGGGAAGCCCTGTAAAGAAACAAAAAAAAAAGAGTTAGATAAGAAACAGACCAGATGCCTTACCTAAGACCCGCAAACAGCATCATACATACCGGGGAAAGCACTCCATGCACGACGCTGCACGGGAATGGCATGGCCAGGGGAAGCCCTGTAAAGAAACATTAAAAAAAAGAGTTAGATAAGAAACAGACCAGATGCCTTACCTAAGACCCGCAACAGCATCATACATACCGGGGGAAGCAGTCCATGCACGACGCTGCACGGGAACAGCACGGCCCGGGGAAACCCTGTAAAGAAACATTTAAAAAAAGAGTTAGATAAGAAACAGACCAGATGCCTTACCTAAGACCCACAAACAGCATCATACATTCCGGGGAAAGCGCTCCATGCACGACGCTGCACGGGAACGGCACGGCCCGGGGAAGCCCTGTAAAGAAACATTAAAAAAAAGAGTTAGATAAGAAACAGACCAGATGCCTTACCTAAGACCCGCAAACAGCATCATACATACCGGGGAAAGCAGTCTATGCACGACTCTGCACGGAAACGGCACGGCCCGGGGAAGCCCTGTAAAGAAACATAAAAAAAAAGAGTTAGATAAGAAACAGACCAGATGCCTTACCTAAGACCCTCAAACAGCATCATACATACCAGGGAAGCGTTCCATGCACGACGCTGCACGGGAACGGCACAGCCAGGGGAAGCCCTGTAAAGAAACAAAAAAAAAAAGAGTTAGATAAGAAACAGACCAGATGCCTTACCTAAGACCCGCAAACAGCATCATACATACCGGGGAAAGCGCTCCATGCACGAAGCTGCACGGGAACGGCACGGCCCGTGGAAGCCCTGTAAAGAAACATTAAAAAAAAGAGTTAGATAAGAAACAGTCTAGATGCCTTACCTAAGACCCGCAAACAGCATCATACATACCGGGGAAAGCAGTCCATGCACGACGCTGCACGGGAACGGCACGGCCCGGGGAAGCCCTGTAAAGAAACACAAAAAAAAAGAGTTAGATAAGAAACAGACCAGATGCCTTACCTAAGACCCGCAAACAGCATCATACATACTGGGGAAAGCACTCCATGCACGACGCTGCACAGGAACGGCACGGCCAGGGGAAGCCCCGTAAAGAAACATAAAAAAAAAGAGTTAGATAAGAAACAGACCAGATGCCTTACCTAAGACCCGCAAACATCATCATACATACCAGGGAAGCGCTCCATGCATAACGCTACACGGGAACGGCACAGCCAGGGGAAGCCCTGTAAAGAAACAAAAAAAAAAAGAGTTAGATAAGAAACAGACCAGATGCCTTACCTAAGACCCGCAAACAGCATCATACATACCGGGGAAAGCACTCCATGCACGACGCTGCACGGGAATGGCACGGCCAGGGGAAGCCCTGTAAACAAACATTAAAAAAAAGAGTTAGATAAGAAACAGACCAGATGCCTTACCTAAGACCCGCAAGCAGCATCATACGTACCAGGGAAGCGCTCCATGCATAACGCTACACGGGATCGGCACAGCCAGGGGAAGCCCTGTAAAGAAACAAAAAAAAAAGAGTTAGATAAGAAACAGACCAGATGCCTTACCTAAGACCCGCAAACAGCATCATACATTCCGGGGAAAGCGCTCCATGCACGACGCTGCACGGGAACGGCACGGCCCGGGGAAGCCCTGTAAAGAAACATTAAAAAAAAGAGTTAGATAAGAAACAGACCAAATGCCTTACCTAAGACCCGCAAACAGCATCATACATACCGGGGAAAGCAGTCCATGCACGACTCTGCACGGAAACGGCACGGCCCGGGGAAGCCCTGTAAAGAAACATTAAAAAAAAGGGTTAGATAAGATACAGACCAGATGCCTTACCTAAGACCCGCAAACAGCATCATACATACCGGGGAAAGCGCTCCATGCACGACGCTGCACGGGAACGGCACGGCCCGGGGAAGCCCTTTAAAGAAACAGAAACAAAAAGAGTTAGATAAGAAACAGACCAGATGCCTTACCCAAGACCCGCAAACAGTATCATACATACCAGGGAAGCGCTCCATGCACGACGCTGCATGGGAACGGCACGGCCCGGGGAAGCCCTGTAAAGAAACATTAAAAAAAAGAGTTAGATAAGAAACAGACCAGATGCCTTACCTAAGACCCGCAAACAGCATCATACATACCGGGGAAAGCGCTCCATGCATGACGCTGCACGGGAACGGCACGGCCCGGGGAAGCCCTGTAAAGAAACATAAAAAGAAAGAGTTAGATAAGAAACAGACCAGATGCCTTACCTAAGACCCGCAAACAGCATCATACATACCAGGGAAGCGCTCCATGCACGACGCTGCACGGGAACGGCACGGCCCGGGGAAGCCCTGTAAAGAAACATAAAAAAAAAGAGTTAGATAAGAAACAGACCAGATGCCTTACCTAAGACCCTCAAACAGCATCATACATACCAGGGAAGCGTTCCATGCACGACGCTGCACGGGAACGGCACAGCCAGGGGAAGCCCTGTAAAGAAACAAAAAAAAAAGAGTTAGATAAGAAACAGACCAGATGCCTTACCTAAGACCCGCAAACAGCATCATACATACCGGGGAAAGCACTCCATGCACGAAGCTGCACGGGAACGGCACGGCCCGTGGAAGCCCTGTAAAGAAACATTAAAAAAAAGAGTTAGATAAGAAACAGTCCAGATGCCTTACCTAAGACCCGCAAACAGCATCATACATACCGGGGAAAGCAGTCCATGCACGACGCTGCACGGGAACGGCACGGCCCGGGGAAGCCCTGTAAAGAAACATTAAAAAAAAGAGTTAGATAAGAAACAGACCAGATGCCTTACCTAAGACCCGCAAACATCATCATACATACCGGGGAAAGCAGTCCATGCACGATGCTGCACGGGAACGGCACAGCCCGGAAATTCCCTGTAAAGAAACATTAAAAAAAAGAGTTAGATAAGAAACAGACCAGATGCCTTACCTAAGACCCGCAAACAGCATCATACATACCGGGGAAAGCGCTCCATGCACGACGCTGCACGGGAACGGCACGGCCCGGGGAAGCCCTGTAAAGAAACACAAAAAAAAAGAGTTAGATAAGAAACAGACCAGATGCCTTACCTAAGACCCGCAAACAGCATCATACATACCGGGGAAAGCACTCCATGCAAGACGCTGCACGGGAGTGGCACGGCCAGGGGAAGCCCTGTAAAGAAACATTAAAAAAAAGAGTTAGATAAGAAACAGACCAGATGCCTTACCTAAGACCCGCAACAGCATCATACATACCGGGGGAAGCAGTCCATGCACGACGCTGCACGGGAACGGCACGGCCCGGGGAAGCCCTGTAAAGAAACATTAAAAAAAAGAGTTAGATAAGAAACAGACCAGATGCCTTACCTAAGACCCGCAACAGCATCATACATACCGGGGGAAGCAGTCCATGCACGACGCTGCACGGGAACAGCACGGCCCGGGGAAACCCTGTAAAGAAACATTTAAAAAAAGAGTTAGATAAGAAACAGACCAGATGCCTTACCTAAGACCCACAAACAGCATCATACATACCGGGGAAAGCGCTCCATGCACGACGCTGCACGGGAACGGCACGGCCCGGGGAAGCCCTGTAAAGAAACATTAAAAAAAAGAGTTAGATAAGAAACAGACCAGATGCCTTACCTAAGACCCGCAAACAGCATCATACATACCGGGGAAAGCAGTCCATGCACGACTCTGCACGGAAACGGCACGGCCCGGGGAAGCCCTGTAAAGAAACATAAAAAAAAAGAGTTAGATAAGATACAGACCAGATGCCTTACCTAAGACCCGCAAACAGCATCATACATACCGGGGAAAGCACTCCATGCACGACGCTGCACAGGAACGGCACGGCCAGGGGAAGCCCTGTAAAGAAACATAAAAAAAAAGAGTTAGATAAGAAACAGACCAGATGCCTTACCTAAGACCCGCAAACAGCATCATACATACCGGGGAAAGCGCTCCATGCACGAAGCTGCACGGGAACGGCACGGCCCGGGGAAGCCCTGTAAAGAAACATTAAAAAAAAGAGTTAGATAAGAAACAGACCAGATGCCTTACCTAAGACCCGCAAGCAGCATCATACATACCGGGGAAAGCGCTCCATGCACGAAGCTGCACGGGAACGGCACTGCCCGGGGAAGCCCTGTAAAGAAACATTAAAAAAAGAGTTAGATAAGAAACAGACCAGATGCCTTACCTAAGACCCGCAAACAGCATCATACATACCGGGGAAAGCGCTCCATGCACGAAGCTGCACGGGAACGGCACGGCCCGGGGAAGCCCTGTAAAGAAACATTAAAAAAAAGAGTTAGATAAGAAACAGACCAGATGCCGTACCTAAGACCCGCAAACAGCATCATACATACCAGGGAAAGCGCTCCATGCACGAAGCTGCACGGGAACGGCACGGCCCGGGGAAGCCCTGTAAAGAAACATTAAAAAAAAGAGTTAGATAAGAAACAGACCAGATGCCTTACCTAAGACCCGCAAACAGCATCATACATACCGGGGAAAGCGCTCCATGCACGAAGCTGCACGGGAACGGCACGGCCCGGGGAAGCCCTGTAAAGAAACATTAAAAAAAAGAGTTAGATAAGAAACAGACCAGATGCCTTACCTAAGACCCGCAAACAGCATCATACATACCGGGGAAAGCGCTCCATGCACGAAGCTGCACGGGAAAGGCACGGCCCGGGGAAGCCCTGTAAAGAAACATTAAAAAAAAGAGTTAGATAAGAAACAGACCAGATGCCTTACCTAAGACCCGCAAACAGCATCATACATACCGGGGAAAGCGCTCCATGCACGAAGATGCACGGGAACGGCACGGCCCGGGGAAGCCCTGTAAAGAAACATTAAAAAAAAGAGTTAGATAAGAAACAGACCAGATGCCTTACCTAAGACCCGCAAACAGCATCATACATACCGGGGAAAGCGCTCCATGCACGAAGCTGCACGGGAACGGCACGGCCCGGGGAAGCCCTGTAAAGAAACATTAAAAAAAAGAGTTAGATAAGAAACAGACCAGATGCCTTACCTAAGACCCGCAAACAGCATCATACATACCGGGGAAAGCGCTCCATGCACGAAGCTGCACGGGAACGGCACGGCCCGGGGAAGCCCTGTAAAGAAACATTAAAAAAAAGAGTTAGATAAGAAACAGACCAGATGCCTTACCTAAGACCCGCAAGCAGCATCATACGTACCAGGGAAGCGCTCCATGCATAACGCTACACGGGATCGGCACAGCCAGGGGAAGCCCTGTAAAGAAACAAAAAAAAAAGAGTTAGATAAGAAACAGACCAGATGCCTTACCTAAGACCCGCAAACAGCATCATACATTCCGGGGAAAGCGCTCCATGCACGACGCTGCACGGGAACGGCACGGCCAGGGGAAGCCCTGTAAAGAAACATTAAAAAAAAGAGTTAGATAAGAAACAGACCAAATGCCTTACCTAAGACCCGCAAACAGCATCATACATACCGGGGAAGCGCTCCATGCACGACGCTGCACGGGAACGGCACGGCCCGGGGAAGCCCTGTAAAGAAACATTAAAAAAAAGAGTTAGATAAGAAACAGACCAAATGCCTTACCTAAGACCCGCAAACAGCATCATACATACCGGGGAAAGCAGTCCATGCACGACTCTGCACGGAAACGGCACGGCCCGGGGAAGCCCTGTAAAGAAACATTAAAAAAAAGGGTTAGATAAGATACAGACCAGATGCCTTACCTAAGACCCGCAAACAGCATCATACATACCGGGGAAAGCGCTCCATGCACGACGCTGCACGGGAACGGCACGGCCCGGGGAAGCCCTTTAAAGAAACAGAAACAAAAAGAGTTAGATAAGAAACAGACCAGATGCCTTACCCAAGACCCGCAAACAGTATCATACATACCAGGGAAGCGCTCCATGCACGACGCTGCATGGGAACGGCACGGCCCGGGGAAGCCCTGTAAAGAAACATTAAAAAAAAGAGTTAGATAAGAAACAGACCAGATGCCTTACCTAAGACCCGCAAACAGCATCATACATACCGGGGAAAGCGCTCCATGCATGACGCTGCACGGGAACGGCACGGCCCGGGGAAGCCCTGTAAAGAAACATAAAAAGAAAGAGTTAGATAAGAAACAGACCAGATGCCTTACCTAAGACCCGCAAACAGCATCATACATACCAGGGAAGCGCTCCATGCACGACGCTGCACGGGAACGGCACGGCCCGGGGAAGCCCTGTAAAGAAACATAAAAAAAAAGAGTTAGATAAGAAACAGACCAGATGCCTTACCTAAGACCCTCAAACAGCATCATACATACCAGGGAAGCGTTCCATGCACGACGCTGCACGGGAACGGCACAGCCAGGGGAAGCCCTGTAAAGAAACAAAAAAAAAAGAGTTAGATAAGAAACAGACCAGATGCCTTACCTAAGACCCGCAAACAGCATCATACATACCGGGGAAAGCACTCCATGCACGAAGCTGCACGGGAACGGCACGGCCCGTGGAAGCCCTGTAAAGAAACATTAAAAAAAAGAGTTAGATAAGAAACAGTCCAGATGCCTTACCTAAGACCCGCAAACAGCATCATACATACCGGGGAAAGCAGTCCATGCACGACGCTGCACGGGAACGGCACGGCCCGGGGAAGCCCTGTAAAGAAACATTAAAAAAAAGAGTTAGATAAGAAACAGACCAGATGCCTTACCTAAGACCCGCAAACATCATCATACATACCGGGGAAAGCAGTCCATGCACGATGCTGCACGGGAACGGCACAGCCCGGAAATTCCCTGTAAAGAAACATTAAAAAAAAGAGTTAGATAAGAAACAGACCAGATGCCTTACCTAAGACCCGCAAACAGCATCATACATACCGGGGAAAGCGCTCCATGCACGACGCTGCACGGGAACGGCACGGCCCGGGGAAGCCCTGTAAAGAAACACAAAAAAAAAGAGTTAGATAAGAAACAGACCAGATGCCTTACCTAAGACCCGCAAACAGCATCATACATACCGGGGAAAGCACTCCATGCAAGACGCTGCACGGGAGTGGCACGGCCAGGGGAAGCCCTGTAAAGAAACATTAAAAAAAAGAGTTAGATAAGAAACAGACCAGATGCCTTACCTAAGACCCGCAACAGCATCATACATACCGGGGGAAGCAGTCCATGCACGACGCTGCACGGGAACAGCACGGCCCGGGGAAACCCTGTAAAGAAACATTTAAAAAAAGAGTTAGATAAGAAACAGACCAGATGCCTTACCTAAGACCCACAAACAGCATCATACATACCGGGGAAAGCGCTCCATGCACGACGCTGCACGGGAACGGCACGGCCCGGGGAAGCCCTGTAAAGAAACATTAAAAAAAAGAGTTAGATAAGAAACAGACCAGATGCCTTACCTAAGACCCGCAACAGCATCATACATACCGGGGGAAGCAGTCCATGCACGACGCTGCACGGGAACAGCACGGCCCGGGGAAACCCTGTAAAGAAACATTTAAAAAAAGAGTTAGATAAGAAACAGACCAGATGCCTTACCTAAGACCCACAAACAGCATCATACATACCGGGGAAAGCGCTCCATGCACGACGCTGCACGGGAACGGCACGGCCCGGGGAAGCCCTGTAAAGAAACATTAAAAAAAAGAGTTAGATAAGAAACAGACCAGATGCCTTACCTAAGACCCGCAAACAGCATCATACATACCGGGGAAAGCAGTCCATGCACGACTCTGCACGGAAACGGCACGGCCCGGGGAAGCCCTGTAAAGAAACATAAAAAAAAAGAGTTAGATAAGATACAGACCAGATGCCTTACCTAAGACCCGCAAACAGCATCATACATACCGGGGAAAGCACTCCATGCACGACGCTGCACAGGAACGGCACGGCCAGGGGAAGCCCTGTAAAGAAACATAAAAAAAAAGAGTTAGATAAGAAACAGACCAGATGCCTTACCTAAGACCCGCAAACAGCATCATACATACCGGGGAAAGCGCTCCATGCACGAAGCTGCACGGGAACGGCACGGCCCGGGGAAGCCCTGTAAAGAAACATTAAAAAAAAGAGTTAGATAAGAAACAGACCAGATGCCTTACCTAAGACCCGCAAGCAGCATCATACATACCGGGGAAAGCGCTCCATGCACGAAGCTGCACGGGAACGGCACTGCCCGGGGAAGCCCTGTAAAGAAACATTAAAAAAAGAGTTAGATAAGAAACAGACCAGATGCCTTACCTAAGACCCGCAAACAGCATCATACATACCGGGGAAAGCGCTCCATGCACGAAGCTGCACGGGAACGGCACGGCCCGGGGAAGCCCTGTAAAGAAACATTAAAAAAAAGAGTTAGATAAGAAACAGACCAGATGCCGTACCTAAGACCCGCAAACAGCATCATACATACCAGGGAAAGCGCTCCATGCACGAAGCTGCACGGGAACGGCACGGCCCGGGGAAGCCCTGTAAAGAAACATTAAAAAAAAGAGTTAGATAAGAAACAGACCAGATGCCTTACCTAAGACCCGCAAACAGCATCATACATACCGGGGAAAGCGCTCCATGCACGAAGCTGCACGGGAACGGCACGGCCCGGGGAAGCCCTGTAAAGAAACATTAAAAAAAAGAGTTAGATAAGAAACAGACCAGATGCCTTACCTAAGACCCGCAAACAGCATCATACATACCGGGGAAAGCGCTCCATGCACGAAGCTGCACGGGAAAGGCACGGCCCGGGGAAGCCCTGTAAAGAAACATTAAAAAAAAGAGTTAGATAAGAAACAGACCAGATGCCTTACCTAAGACCCGCAAACAGCATCATACATACCGGGGAAAGCGCTCCATGCACGAAGATGCACGGGAACGGCACGGCCCGGGGAAGCCCTGTAAAGAAACATTAAAAAAAAGAGTTAGATAAGAAACAGACCAGATGCCTTACCTAAGACCCGCAAACAGCATCATACATACCGGGGAAAGCGCTCCATGCACGAAGCTGCACGGGAACGGCACGGCCCGG
The DNA here is from genome assembly GCF_964204655.1 of Triturus cristatus. Taxonomy (NCBI): domain Eukaryota; kingdom Metazoa; phylum Chordata; class Amphibia; order Caudata; family Salamandridae; genus Triturus; species Triturus cristatus. Next base: position 1,096,222,018 of record NC_140579.1, read on the forward strand.
GGAAGCCCTGTAAAGAAACATTAAAAAAAAGAGTTAGATAAGAAACAGACCAGATGCCTTACCTAAGACCCGCAAACAGCATCATACATACCGGGGAAAGCGCTCCATGCACGAAGCTGCACGGGAACGGCACGGCCCGGGGAAGCCCTGTAAAGAAACATTAAAAAAAAGAGTTAGATAAGAAACAGACCAGATGCCTTACCTAAGACCCGCAAACAGCATCATACATACCGGGGAAAGCGCTCCATGCACGAAGCTGCACGGGAACGGCACGGCCCGGGGAAGCCCTGTAAAGAAACATTAAAAAAAAAAGTTAGATAAGAAACAGACCAGATGCCTTACCTAAGACCCGCAAACAGCATCATACATACCGGGGAAAGCAGTCCATGCACGATGCTGCACGGGAACGGCACAGCCCGGAAATTCCCTGTAAAGAAACATTAAAAAAAAGAGTTAGATAAGAAAGAGACCGTATGCCTTACCTAAGACCCGCAAACAGCATCATACATACCGGGGAAAGCGCTCCATGCACGACGCTGCACGGGAACGGCACGGCCCGCGGAAGCCCTGTAAAGAAACACAAAAAAAAGAGTTAGATAAGAAACAGACCAGATGCCTTACCTAAGACCCGCAAACAGCATCATACATACCGGGGAAAGCACTCCATGCACGACGCTGCACAGGAACGGCACGGCCAGGGGAAGCCCCGTAAAGAAACATAAAAAAAAAGAGTTAGATAAGAAACAGACCAGATGCCTTACCTAAGACCCGCAAACAGCATCATACATACCAGGGAAGCGCTCCATGCATAACGCTACACCGGAACGGCACAGCCAGGGGAAGCCCTGTAAAGAAACAAAAAAAAAAAGAGTTAGATAAGAAACAGACCAGATGCCTTACCTAAGACCCGCAAACAGCATCATACATACCGGGGAAAGCACTCCATGCACGACGCTGCACGGGAATGGCACGGCCAGGGGAAGCCCTGTAAAGAAACATTAAAAAAAAGAGTTAGATAAGAAACAGACCAGATGCCTTACCTAAGACCCGCAACAGCATCATACATACCGGGGAAAGCGCTCCATGCACGAAGCTGCACGGGAACGGCACGGCCCGTGGAAGCCCTGTAAAGAAACATTAAAAAAAAGAGTTAGCTAAGAAACAGTCCAGATGCCTTACCTAAGACCCGCAAACAGCATCATACATACCGGGGAAAGCACTCCATGCACGACGCTGCACAGGAACGGCACGGCCAGGGGAAGCCCCGTAAAGAAACATAAAAAAAAAGAGTTAGATAAGCAACAGACCAGATGCCTTACCTAAGACCCGCAAACAGCATCATACATACCAGGGAAGCGCTCCATGCATAACGCTACACGGGAACGGCACAGCCAGGGGAAGCCCTGTAAAGAAACAAAAAAAAAAGAGTTAGATAAGAAACAGACCAGATGCCTTACCTAAGACCCGCAAACACCATCATACATACCGGGGAAAGCACTCCATGCACGACGCTGCACGGGAATGGCACGGCCAGGGGAAGCCCTGTAAAGAAACATTAAAAATAAGAGTTAGATAAGAAACAGACCAGATGCCTTACCTAAGACCCGCAACAGCATCATACATACCGGGGGAAGCAGTCCATGCACGACGCTGCACGGGAACAGCACGGCCCGGGGAAACCCTGTAAAGAAACATTTAAAAAAAGAGTTAGATAAGAAACAGACCAGATGCCTTACCTAAGACCCACAAACAGCATCATACATACCGGGGAAAGCGCTCCATGCACGACGCTGCACGGGAACGGCACAGCCCGGGAAAGCCCTGTAAAGAAACATAAAAAAAAAGAGTTAGATAAGAAACAGACCAGATGCCTTACCTAAGACCCGCAAACAGCATCATACATACCGGGGAAAGCACTCCATGCACGACGCTGCACAGGAACGGCACGGCCAGGGGAAGCCCTGTAAAGAAACATAAAAAAAAGAGTTAGATAAGAAACAGACCAGATGCCTTACCTAAGACCCGCAAACAGCATCATACATACCGGGGAAAGCGCTCCATGCACGAAGCTGCAAGGGGACGGCACGGCCCGGGGAAGCCCTGTAAAGAAACATTAAAAAACAAGAGTTAGATAAGAAACAGACCAGATGCCTTACCTAAGACCCACAAACAGCATCATACATACCGGGGAAAGCGCTCCATGCACGAAGCTGCACGGGAACGGCACGGCCCGGGGAAGCCCTGTAAAGAAACATTAAAAAAAAGAGTTAGATAAGAAACAGACCAGATGCCTTACCTAAGACCCGCAAACAGCATCATACATACCGGGGAAAGCACTCCATGCACGAAGCTGCACGGGAACGGCCCGGGGAAGCCCTGTAAAGAAACATTAAAAAAAAGAGTTAGATAAGAAACAGACCAGATGCCATACCTAAGACCCGCAAACAGCATCATACATACCGGGGAAAGCGCTCCATGCACGAAGCTGCACGGGAACGGCACGGCCCGGGGAAGCCCTGTAAAGAAACATTAAAAAAAAGAGTTAGATAAGAAACAGACCAGATGCCTTACCTAAGACCCGCAAACAGCATCATACATACCGGGGAAAGCGCTCCATGCACGAAGCTGCACGGGAACGGCACGGCCCGGGGAAGCCCTGTAAAGAAACATTTAAAAAAAGAGTTAGATAAGAAACAGACCAGATGCCTTACCTAAGACCCGCAAACAGCATCATACATACCGGGGAAAGCGCTCCATGCACGAAGCTGCACCGGAACGGCACAGCCCGGGGAAGCCCTGTAAAGAAACATTAAAAAAAAGAGTTAGATAAGAAACAGACCAGATGCCTTACCTAAGACCCGCAAACAGCATCATACATACCGGGGAAAGCGCTCCATGCACGAAGCTGCACGGGAACGGCACGGCCCGGGGAAGCCCTGTAAAGAAACATTAAAAAAAAGAGTTAGATAAGAAACAGACCAGATGCCGTACCTAAGACCCGCAAACAGCATCATACATACCGGGGAAAGCGCTCCATGCACGAAGCTGCACGGGAACGGCACGGCCCGGGGAAGCCCTGTAAAGAAACATTAAAAAAAAGAGTTAGATAAGAAACAGACCAGATGCCTTACCTAAGACCCGCAAACAGCATCATACATACCGGGGAAAGCGCTCCATGCACGAAGCTGCACGGGAACGGCACGGCCCGGGGAAGCCCTGTAAAGAAACATTAAAAAAAAGAGTTAGATAAGAAACAGACCAGATGCCTTACCTAAGACCCGCAAACAGCATCATACATACCGGGGAAAGCGCTCCATGCACAAAGCTGCACGGGAACGGCACGGCCCGGGGAAGCCCTGTAAAGAAACATTAAAAAAAAGAGTTAGATAAGAAACAGACCAGATGCCTTACCTAAGACCCGCAAACAGCATCATACATACCGGGGAAAGCGCTCCATGCACGAAGCTGCACGGGAACGGCACGGCCCGGGGAAGCCTGTAAAGAAGCAGAAAAAAAAGAGCTAGATAAGAAACAGACCAGATGCCTTACCTAAGACCCGCAAACAGCATCATACATACCGGGGAAAGCACTCCATGCACGATGCTGCACGGGAACGGCACGGCCCGTGGAAGCCCTGTAAAGAAACATTAAAAAAAAGAGTTAGATAAGAAACAGTCCAGATGCCTTACCTAAGACCCGCAAACAGCATCATACATACCGGGGAAAGCAGTCCATGCACGACGCTGCACGGGAACGGCACGCACCCGGGGAAGCCCTGTAAAGAAACATTAAAAAAAAGAGTTAGATAAGAAACAGACCAGATGCCTTACCTAAGACCCGCAAACAGCATCATACATACCGGGGAAAGCAGTCCATGCACGATGCTGCACGGGAACGGCACAGCCCGGAAATTCCCTGTAAAGAAACATTAAAAAAAAGAGTTAGATAAGAAACAGACCAGATGCCTTACCTAAGACCCGCAAACAGCATCATACATACCGGGGAAAGCGCTCCATGCACGAAGCTGCACGGGAACGGCACGGCCCGGGGAAGCCCTGTAAAGAAACATTAAAAAAAAGAGTTAGATAAGAAACAGACCAGATGCCTTACCTAAGACCCGCAAACAGCATCATACATACCGGGGAAAGCGCTCCATGCACGAAGCTGCACGGGAACGGCACGGCCCGGGGAAGCCCTGTAAAGAAACATTAAAAAAAAGAGTTAGATAAGAAACAGACCAGATGCCTTACCTAAGACCCGCAAACAGCATCATACATACCGGGGAAAGCGCTCCATGCACGAAGCTGCACGGGAACGGCACGGCCCGGGGAAGCCCTGTAAAGAAACATTAAAAAAAAGAGTTAGATAAGAAACAGACCAGATGCCTTACCTAAGACCCGCAAACAGCATCATACATACCGGGGAAAGCGCTCCATGCACGAAGCTGCACGGGAACGGCACGGCCCGGGGAAGCCCTGTAAAGAAACATTAAAAAAAAGAGTTAGATAAGAAACAGACCAGATGCCGTACCTAAGACCCGCAAACAGCATCATACATACCGGGGAAAGCGCTCAATGCACGAAGCTGCACGGGAACGGCACGGCCCGGGGAAGCCCTGTAAAGAAACATTAAAAAAAAGAGTTAGATAAGAAACAGACCAGATGCCTTACCTAAGACCCGCAAACAGCATCATACATACCGGGGAAAGCGCTCCATGCACGAAGCTGCACGGGAACGGCACGGCCCGGGGAAGCCTGTAAAGAAGCAGAAAAAAAAGAGCTAGATAAGAAACAGACCAGATGCCGTACCTAAGACCCGCAAACAGCATCATACATACCGGGGAAAGCACTCCATGCACGACGCTGCACGGGAACGGCACGGCCCGTGGAAGCCCTGTAAAGAAACATTAAAAAAAAGAGTTAGATAAGAAACAGTCCAGATGCCTTACCTAAGACCCGCAAACAGCATCATACATACCGGGGAAAGCAGTCCATGCACGACTCTGCACGGGAACGGCACGCACCCGGGGAAGCCCTGTAAAGAAACATTAAAAAAAAGAGTTAGATAAGAAACAGACCAGATGCCTTACCTAAGACCCGCAAACAGCATCATACATACCGGGGAAAGCAGTCCATGCACGATGCTGCACGGGAACGGCACAGCCCGGAAATTCCCTGTAAAGAAACATTATTAAAAAGAGTTAGATAAGAAACAGACCAGATGCCTTACCTAAGACCCGCAAACAGCATCATACATACCGGGGAAAGCGCTCCATGCACGAAGCTGCACGGGAACGGCACAGCCCGGGGAAGCCCTGTAAAGAAACATTAAAAAAAAGAGTTAGATAAGAAACAGACCAGATGCCTTACCTAAGACCCGCAAACAGCATCATACATACCGGGGAAAGCACTCCATGCACGACGCTGCACAGGAACGGCACGGCCAGGGGAAGCCCCGTAAAGAAACATAAAAAAAAAGAGTTAGATAAGCAACAGACCAGATGCCTTACCTAAGACCCGCAAACAGCATCATACATACCAGGGAAGCGCTCCATGCATAACGCTACACGGGAACGGCACAGCCAGGGGAAGCCCTGTAAAGAAACAAAAAAAAAAAGAGTTAGATAAGAAACAGACCAGATGCCTTACCTAAGACCCGCAAACAGCATCATACATACCGGGGAAAGCACTCCATGCACGACGCTGCACGGGAATGGCACGGCCAGGGGAAGCCCTGTAAAGAAACATTAAAAAAAAGAGTTAGATAAGAAACAGACCAGATGCCTTACCTAAGACCCGCAACAGCATCATACATACCGGGGGAAGCAGTCCATGCACGACGCTGCACGGGAACAGCACGGCCCGGGGAAACCCTGTAAAGAAACATTTAAAAAAAGAGTTAGATAAGAAACAGACCAGATGCCTTACCTAAGACCCACAAACAGCATCATACATACCGGGGAAAGCGCTCCATGCACGACGCTGCACGGGAACAGCACGGCCCGGGGAAGCCCTGTAAAGAAACATTAAAAAAAAGAGTTAGATAAGAAACAGACCAGATGCCTTACCTAAGACCCGCAAACAGCATCATATATACCGGGGAAAGCAGTCCATGCACGACTCTGCACGGAAACGGCACGGCCCGGGGAAGCCCTGTAAAGAAACATAAAAAAAAAGAGTTAGATAAGATACAGACCAGATGCCTTACCTAAGACCCGCAAACAGCATCATACATACCGGGGAAAGCACTCCATGCACGACGCTGCACAGGAACGGCACGGCCAGGGGAAGCCCTGTAAAGAAACATAAAAAAAAAGAGTTAGATAAGAAACAGACCAGATGCCTTACCTAAGACCCGCAAACAGCATCATACATACCGGGGAAAGCGCTCCATGCACGAAGCTGCACGGGAACGGCACGGACCGGGGAAGCCCTGTAAAGAAACATTAAAAAACAAGAGTTAGATAAGAAACAGACCAGATGCCTTACCTAAGACCCGCAAACAGCATCATACATACCGGGGAAAGCGCTCCATGCACGAAGCTGCACGGGAACGGCACGGCCCGGGGAAGCCCTGTAAAGAAACATTAAAAAAAAGAGTTAGATAAGAAACAGACCAGATGCCTTACCTAAGACCCGCAAACAGCATCATACATACCGGGGAAAGCGCTCCATGCACGAAGCTGCACGGGAACGGCAGGGCCCGGGGAAGCCCTGTAAAGAAACATTAAAAAAAAGAGTTAGATAAGAAACAGACCAGATGCCGTACCTAAAACCCGCAAACAGCATCATACATACCGGGGAAAGCGCTCCATGCACGAAGCTGCACGGGAACGGCACGGCCCGGGGAAGCCCTGTAAAGAAGCATTAAAAAAAAGAGTTAGATAAGAAACAGACCAGATGCCTTACCTAAGACCCGCAAACAGCATCATACATACCGGGGAAAGCGCTCCATGCACGAAGCTGCATGGGAACGGCACGGCCGGGGGAAGCCCTGTAAAGAAACATTAAAAAAAAGAGTTAGATAAGAAACAGACCAGATGCCTTACCTAAGACCCGCAAACAGCATCATACATACCGGGGAAAGCGCTCCATGCACGAAGCTGCACGGGAACGGCACGGCCCGGGGAAGCCCTGTAAAGAAACATTAAACAAATGAGTTAGATAAGAAACAGACCAGATGCCTTACCTAAGACCCGCAAACAGCATCATACATACCGGGGAAAGCGCTCCATGCACGAAGCTGCACGGGAACGGCACGGCCCGGGGAAGCCTGTAAAGAAGCAGAAAAAAAAGAGCTAGATAAGAAACAGACCAGATGCCTTACCTAAGACCCGCAAACAGCATCATACATACCGGGGAAAGCACTCCATGCACGAGAACGGCACGGCCCGTGGAAGCCCTGTAAAGAAACATTAAAAAAAAGAGTTAGATAAGAAACAGTCCAGATGCCTTACCTTAGACCCGCAAACAGCATCATACATACCGGGGAAAGCAGTCCATGCATGACGCTGCACGGGAACGGCACGGCCCGGGAAAGCCCTGTAAAGAAACATTAAAAAAAAGAGTTAGATAAGAAACAGACCAGATGCCTTACCTAAGACCCGCAAACAGCATCATACATACCGGGGAAAGCAGTCCATGCACGATGCTGCACGGGAACGGCACAGCCCGGAAATTCCCTGTAAAGAAACATTAAAAAAAGAGTTAGATAAGAAACAGACCAGATGCCTTACCTAAGACCCGCAAACAGCATCATACATACCGGGGAAAGCGCTCCATGCATAACGCTACACGGGAACGGCACAGCCAGGGGAAGCCCTGTAAAGAAACAAAAAAAAAAAGAGTTAGATAAGAAACAGACCAGATGCCTTACCTAAGACCCGCAAACAGCATCATACATACCGGGGAAAGCACTCCATGCACAACGCTGCACGGGAATGGCACGGCCAGGGGAAGCCCTGTAAAGAAACATTAAAAAAAAGAGTTAGATAAGAAACAGACCAGATGCCTTACCTAAGACCCGCAACAGCATCATACATACCGGGGGAAGCAGTCCATGCACGACGCTGCACGGGAACAGCACGGCCCGGGGAAACCCTGTAAAGAAACATTTAAAAAAAGAGTTAGATAAGAAACAGACCAGATGCCTTACCTAAGACCCACAAACAGCATCATACATACCGGGGAAAGCGCTCCATGCACGACGCTGCACGGGAACGGCACGGCCCGGGGAAGCCCTGTAAAGAAACATTAAAAAAAAGAGTTAGATAAGAAACAGACCAGATGCCTTACCTAAGACCCGCAAACAGCATCATACATACCGGGGAAAGCAGTCCATGCACGATGCTGCACGGGAACGGCACAGCCCGGAAATTCCCTGTAAAGAAACATTAAAAAAAGAGTTAGATAAGAAACAGACCAGATGCCTTACCTAAGACCCGCAAACAGCATCATACATACCGGGGAAAGCGCTCCATGCATAACGCTACACGGGAACGGCACAGCCAGGGGAAGCCCTGTAAAGAAACAAAAAAAAAAAGAGTTAGATAAGAAACAGACCAGATGCCTTACCTAAGACCCGCAAACAGCATCATACATACCGGGGAAAGCACTCCATGCACAACGCTGCACGGGAATGGCACGGCCAGGGGAAGCCCTGTAAAGAAACATTAAAAAAAAGAGTTAGATAAGAAACAGACCAGATGCCTTACCTAAGACCCGCAACAGCATCATACATACCGGGGGAAGCAGTCCATGCACGACGCTGCACGGGAACAGCACGGCCCGGGGAAACCCTGTAAAGAAACATTTAAAAAAAGAGTTAGATAAGAAACAGACCAGATGCCTTACCTAAGACCCACAAACAGCATCATACATACCGGGGAAAGCGCTCCATGCACGACGCTGCACGGGAACGGCACGGCCCGGGGAAGCCCTGTAAAGAAACATTAAAAAAAAGAGTTAGATAAGAAACAGACCAGATGCCTTACCTAAGACCCGCAAACAGCATCATACATACCGGGGAAAGCAGTCCATGCACGACTCTGCACGGAAACGGCACCGCCCGGGGAAGCCCTGTAAAGAAACATAAAAAAAAAGAGTTAGATAAGATACAGACCAGATGCCTTACCTAAGACCCGCAAACAGCATCATACATACCGGGGAAAGCACTCCATGCACGACGCTGCACAGGAACGGCACGGCCAGGGGAAGCCCTGTAAAGAAACATTAAAAAAAAGAGTTAGATAAGAAACAGACCAGATGCCTTACCTAAGACCCGCAAACAGCATCATACATACCGGGGAAAGCGCTCCATGCACGAAGCTGCACGGGAACGGCACGGCCCGGGGAAGCCCTGTAAAGAAACATTAAAGAAAAGAGTTAGATAAGAAACAGACCAGATGCCTTACCTAAGACCCGCAAACAGCATCATACATACCGGGGAAAGCGCTCCATGCACGAAGCTGCACGGGAACGGCACGGCCCGGGGAAGCCCTGTAAAGAAACATTAAAAAAAAGAGTTAGATAAGAAACAGACCAGATGCCTTACCTAAGACCCGCAAACAGCATCATACATACCGGGGAAAGCGCTCCATGCACGAAGCTGCACGGGAACGGCACGGCCCAGGGAAGCCCTGTAAAGAAACATTAAAAAAAAGAGTTAGATAAGAAACAGACCAGATGCCGTACCTAAGACCCGCAAACAGCATCATACATACCGGGGAAAGCGATCCATGCACGAAGCTGCTCGGGAACGGCACGGCCCGGGGAAGCCCTGTAAAGAAACATTAAAAAAAAGAGTTAGATAAGAAACAGACCAGATGCCTTACCTAAGACCCGCAAACAGCATCATACATACCGGGGAAAGCGCTCCATGCACGAAGCTGCACGGGAACGGCACAGCCCGGGGAAGCTTGTAAAGAAGCAGAAAAAAAAGAGCTAGATAAGAAACAGACCAGATGCCTTACCTAAGACCCGCAAACAGCATCATACATACCGGGGAAAGCACTCCATGCACGACGCTGCACGGGAACGGCACGGCCCGTGGAAGCCCTGTAAAGAAACATTAAAAAAAAGAGTTAGATAAGAAACAATCCAGATGCCTTACCTAAGACCCGCAAACAGCATCATACATACCGGGGAAAGCGCTCCATGCACGACGCTGCACGGGAACGGCACGGCCCGGGGAAGCCCTGTAAAGAAACATTAAAAAAAAGAGTTAGATAAGAAACAGACCAGATGCCTTACCTAAGACCCGCAAACAGCATCATACATAACGGGGAAAGCAGTCCATGCACGACTCTGCACGGAAACGGCACGGCCCGGGGAAGCCCTGTAAAGAAACATAAAAAAAAAGAGTTAGATAAGATACAGACCAGATGCCTTACCTAAGACCCGCAAACAGCATCATACATACCGGGGAAAGCACTCCATGCACGACGCTGCACAGGAACGGCACGGCCAGGGGAAGCCCTGTAAAGAAACATTAAAAAAAAGAGTTAGATAAGAAACAGACCAGATGCCTTACCTAAGACCCGCAAACAGCATCATACATACTGGGGAAAGCACTCCATGCACGAAGCTGCACGGGAATGGCACGGCCCGGGGAAGCCCTGTAAAGAAACATTAAAAAACAAGAGTTAGATAAGAAACAGACCAGATGCCTTACCTAAGACCCGCAAACAGCATCATACATACCGGGGAAAGCGCTCCATGCACGAAGCTGCACGGGAACGGCACGGCCCGGGGAAGCCCTGTAAATAAACATTAAAAAAAAGAGTTAGATAAGAAACAGACCAGATGCCTTACCTAAGACCCGCAAACAGCATCATACATACCGGGGAAAGCGCTCCATGCACAAAGCTGCACGGGAACGGCACGGCCCGGGGAAGCCCTGTAAAGAAACATTAAAAAAAAGAGTTAGATAAGAAACAGACCAGATGCCTTACCTAAGACCCGCAAACAGCATCATACATACCGGGGAAAGCGCTCCATGCACGAAGCTGCACGGGAACGGCACGGCCCGGGGAAGCCCTGTAAAGAAACATTAAAAAAAAGAGTTAGATAAGAAACAGACCAGATGCCTTACCTAAGACCCGCAAACAGCATCATACATACCGGGGAAAGCGCTCCATGCACGACGCTGCACGGGAACGGCACGGCCCGGGGAAGCCCTGTAAAGAAACATTAAAAAAAAGAGTTAGATAAGAAACAGACCAGATGCCTTACCTAAGACCCGCAAACAGCATCATACATACCGGGGAAAGCAGTCCATGCACGACTCTGCACGGAAACGGCACCGCCCGGGGAAGCCCTGTAAAGAAACATAAAAAAAAAGAGTTAGATAAGATACAGACCAGATGCCTTACCTAAGACCCGCAAACAGCATCATACATACCGTGGAAAGCACTCCATGCACGACGCTGCACAGGAACGGCACGGCCAGGGGAAGCCCTGTAAAGAAACATTAAAAAAAAGAGTTAGATAAGAAACAGACCAGATGCCTTACCTAAGACCCGCAAACAGCATCATACATACCGGGGATCGCGCTCCATGCACGAAGCTGCACGGGAACGGCACGGCCCGGGGAAGCCCTGTAAAGAAACATTAAAGAAAAGAGTTAGATAAGAAACAGACCAGATGCCTTACCTAAGACCCGCAAACAGCATCATACATACCGGGGAAAGCGCTCCATGCACAAAGCTGCACGGGAACGGCACGGCCCGGGGAAGCCCTGTAAAGAAACATTAAAAAAAAGAGTTAGATAAGAAACAGACCAGATGCCTTACCTAAGACCCGCAAACAGCATCATACATACCGGGGAAAGCCCTCCATGCACGAAGCTGCACGGGAACGGCACGGCCCAGGGAAGCCCTGTAAAGAAACATTAAAAAAAAGAGTTAGATAAGAAACAGACCAGATGCCGTACCTAAGACCCGCAAACAGCATCATACATACCGGGGAAAGCGATCCATGCACGAAGCTGCACGGGAACGGCACGGCCCGGGGAAGCCCTGTAAAGAAACATTAAAAAAAAGAGTTAGATAAGAAACAGACCAGATGCCTTACCTAAGACCCGCAAACAGCATCATACATACCGGGGAAAGCGCTCCATGCACGAAGCTGCACGGGAACGGCACGGACCGGGGAAGCCCTGTAAAGAAACATTAAAAAACAAGAGTTAGATAAGAAACAGACCAGATGCCTTACCTAAGACCCGCAAACAGCATCATACATACCGGGGAAAGCGCTCCATGCACGAAGCTGCACGGGAACGGCACGGCCCGGGGAAGCCCTGTAAAGAAACATTAAAAAAAAGAGTTAGATAAGAAACAGACCAGATGCCTTACCTAAGACCCGCAAACAGCATCATACATACCGGGGAAAGCGCTCCATGCACGAAGCTGCACGGGAACGGCAGGGCCCGGGGAAGCCCTGTAAAGAAACATTAAAAAAAAGAGTTAGATAAGAAACAGACCAGATGCCGTACCTAAGACCCGCAAACAGCATCATACATACCGGGGAAAGCGCTCCATGCACGAAGCTGCACGGGAACGGCACGGCCCGGGGAAGCCCTGTAAAGAAACATTAAAAAAAAGAGTTAGATAAGAAACAGACCAGATGCCTTACCTAAGACCCGCAAACAGCATCATACATACCGGGGAAAGCGCTCCATGCACGAAGCTGCATGGGAACGGCACGGCCGGGGGAAGCCCTGTAAAGAAACATTAAAAAAAAGAGTTAGATAAGAAACAGACCAGATGCCTTACCTAAGACCCGCAAAGAGCATCATACATACCGGGGAAAGCGCTCCATGCACGAAGCTGCACGGGAACGGCACGGCCCGGGGAAGCCCTGTAAAGAAACATTAAAAAAATGAGTTAGATAAGAAACAGACCAGATGCCTTACCTAAGACCCGCAAACAGCATCATACATACCGGGGAAAGCGCTCCATGCACGAAGCTGCACGGGAACGGCACGGCCCGGGGAAGCCTGTAAAGAAGCAGAAAAAAAAGAGCTAGATAAGAAACAGACCAGATGCCTTACCTAAGACCCGCAAACAGCATCATACATACCGGGGAAAGCACTCCATGCACGAGAACGGCACGGCCCGTGGAAGCCCTGTAAAGAAACATTAAAAAAAAGAGTTAGATAAGAAACAGTCCAGATGCCTTACCTTAGACCCGCAAACAGCATCATACATACCGGGGAAAGCAGTCCATGCACGACGCTGCACGGGAACGGCACGGCCCGGGGAAGCCCTGTAAAGAAACATTAAAAAAAAGAGTTAGATAAGAAACAGACCAGATGCCTTACCTAAGACCCGCAACAAGCATCATACATACCGGGGAAAGCGCTCCATGCTCAAAGCTGCACGGGAACGGCACGGCCCGGGGAAACCCTGTAAAGAAACATTAAAAAAAAGAGTTAGATAAGAAACAGACCAGATGCCTTACCTAAGACCCGCAAACAGCATCATACATACCGGGGAAAGCCCTCCATGCACGAAGCTGCACGGGAACGGCACGGCCCAGGGAAGCCCTGTAAAGAAACATTAAAAAAAAGAGTTAGATAAGAAACAGACCAGATGCCGTACCTAAGACCCGCAAACAGCATCATACATACCGGGGAAAGCGATCCATGCACGAAGCTGCACGGGAACGGCACGGCCCGGGGAAGCCCTGTAAAGAAACATTAAAAAAAAGAGTTAGATAAGAAACAGACCAGATGCCTTACCTAAGACCCGCAAACAGCATCATACATACCGGGGAAAGCGCTCCATGCACGAAGCTGCACAGGAACGGCACGGACCGGGGAAGCCCTGTAAAGAAACATTAAAAAACAAGAGTTAGATAAGAAACAGACCAGATGCCTTACCTAAGACCCGCAAACAGCATCATACATACCGGGGAAAGCGCTCCATGCACGAAGCTGCACGGGAACGGCACGGCCCGGGGAAGCCCTGTAAAGAAACATTAAAAAAAAGAGTTAGATAAGAAACAGACCAGATGCCTTACCTAAGACCCGCAAACAGCATCATACATACCGGGGAAAGCGCTCCATGCACGAAGCTGCACGGGAACGGCAGGGCCCGGGGAAGCCCTGTAAAGAAACATTAAAAAAAAGAGTTAGATAAGAAACAGACCAGATGCCGTACCTAAGACCCGCAAACAGCATCATACATACCGGGGAAAGCGCTCCATGCACGAAGCTGCACGGGAACGGCACGGCCCGGGGAAGCCCTGTAAAGAAACATTAAAAAAAAGAGTTAGATAAGAAACAGACCAGATGCCTTACCTAAGACCCGCAAACAGCATCATACATACCGGGGAAAGCGCTCCATGCACGAAGCTGCATGGGAACGGCACGGCCGGGGGAAGCCCTGTAAAGAAACATTAAAAAAAAGAGTTAGATAAGAAACAGACCAGATGCCTTACCTAAGACCCGCAAACAGCATCATACATACCGGGGAAAGCGCTCCATGCACGAAGCTGCACGGGAACGGCACGGCCCGGGGAAGCCCTGTAAAGAAACATTAAAAAAATGAGTTAGATAAGAAACAGACCAGATGCCTTACCTAAGACCCGCAAACAGCATCATACATACCGGGGAAAGCGCTCCATGCACGAAGCTGCACGGGAACGGCACGGCCCGGGGAAGCCTGTAAAGAAGCAGAAAAAAAAGAGCTAGATAAGAAACAGACCAGATGCCTTACCTAAGACCCGCAAACAGCATCATACATACCGGGGAAAGCACTCCATGCACGAGAACGGCACGGCCCGTGGAAGCCCTGTAAAGAAACATTAAAAAAAAGAGTTAGATAAGAAACAGTCCAGATGCCTTACCTTAGACCCGCAAACAGCATCATACATACCGGGGAAAGCAGTCCATGCACGACGCTGCACGGGAACGGCACGGCCCGGGGAAGCCCTGTAAAGAAACATTAAAAAAAAGAGTTAGATAAGAAACAGACCAGATGCCTTACCTAAGACCCGCAAACAGCATCATACATACCGGGGAAAGCAGTCCATGCACGATGCTGCACGGGAACGGCACAGCCCGGAAATTCCCTGTAAAGAAACATTAAAAAAAAGAGTTAGATAAGAAACAGACCAGATGCCTTTCCTAAGACCCGCAAACAGCATCATACATACCGGGGAAAGCGCTCCATGCATAACGCTACACGGGAACGGCACAGCCAGGGGAAGCCCTGTAAAGAAACAAAAAAAAAAAGAGTTAGATAAGAAACAGACCAGATGCCTTACCTAAGACCCGCAAACAGCATCATACATACCGGGGAAAGCACTCCATGCACAACGCTGCACGGGAATGGCACGGCCAGGGGAAGCCCTGTAAAGAAACATTAAAAAAAAGAGTTAGATAAGAAACAGACCAGATGCCTTACCTAAGACCCGCAACAGCATCATACATACCGGGGGAAGCAGTCCATGCACGACGCTGCACGGGAACAGCACGGCCCGGGGAAACCCTGTAAAGAAACATTTTAAAAAAGAGTTAGATAAGAAACAGACCAGATGCCTTACCTAAGACCCACAAACAGCATCATACATACCGGGGAAATCGCTCCATGCACGACGCTGCACTGGAACGGCACGGCCCGGGGAAGCCCTGTAAAGAAACATTTAAAAAAAGAGTTAGATAAGAAACAGACCAGATGCCTTACCTAAGACCCGCAAACAGCATCATACATACCGGGGAAAGCAGTCCGTGCACGACTCTGCACAGAAACGGCACCGCCCGGGGAAGCCCTGTAAAGAAACATAAAAAAAAAGAGTTAGATAAGATACAGACCAGATGCCTTACCTAAGACCCGCAAACAGCATCATACATACCGGGGAAAGCACTCCATGCACGACGCTGCACAGGAACGGCACGGCCAGGGGAAGCCCTGTAAAGAAACATAAAAAAAAAGAGTTAGATAAGAAACAGACCAGATGCCTTACCTAAGACCCGCAAACAGCATCATACATACCGGGGAAAGCGCTCCATGCACGAAGCTGCACGGGAACGGCACGGCCCGGGGAAGCCCTGTAAAGAAACATTAAAGAAAGAGTTAGATAAGAAACAGACCAGATGCCTTACCTAAGACCCGCAAACAGCATCATACATACCGGGGAAAGCGCTCCATGCACGAAGCTGCACGGGAACGGCACGGCCCGGGGAAGCCCTGTAAAGAAACATTAAAAAAAAGAGTTAGATAAGAAACAGACCAGATGCCTTACCTAAGACCCGCAAACAGCATCATACATACCGGGGAAAGCGCTCCATGCACGAAGCTGCACGGGAACAGCACGGCCCAGGGAAGCCCTGTAAAGAAACATTAAAAAAAAGAGTTAGATACGAAACAGACCAGATGCCGTACCTAAGACCCGCAAACAGCATCATACATACCGGGGAAAGCGATCCATGCACGAAGCTGCTCGGGAACGGCACGGCCCGGGGAAGCCCTGTAAAGAAACATTAAAAAAAAGAGTTAGATAAGAAACAGACCAGATGCCTTACCTAGGACCCGCAAACAGCATCATACATACCGGGGAAAGCGCTCCATGCACGAAGCTGCACGGGAACGGCACGGCCCGGGGAAGCTTGTAAAGAAGCAGAAAAAAAAGAGCTAGATAAGAAACAGACCAGATGCCTTACCTAAGACCCGCAAACAGCATCATACATACCGGGGAAAGCACTCCATGCACGACGCTGCACGGGAACGGCACGGCCCGTGGAAGCCCTGTAAAGAAACATTAAAAAAAAGAGTTAGATAAGAAACAGTCCAGATGCCTTACCTAAGACCCGCAAACAGCATCATACATAACGGGGAAAGCGCTCCATGCACGACGCTGCACTGGAACGGCACGGCCCGGGGAAGCCCTGTAAAGAAACATTAAAAAAAAGAGTTAGATAAGAAACAGACCAGATGCCTTACCTAAGACCCGCAAACAGCATCATACATAACGGGGAAAGCAGTCCATGCACGACTCTGCACGGAAACGGCACGGCCCGGGGAAGCCCTGTAAAGAAACATTAAAAAAAAGAGTTAGATAAGAAACAGACCAGATGCCTTACCTAAGACCCGCAAACAGCATCATACATACCGGGGAAAGCAGTCCATGCACGACTCTGCACGGAAACGGCACCGCCCGGGGAAGCCCTGTAAAGAAACATAAAAAAAAAGAGTTAGATAAGATACAGACCAGATGCCTTACCTAAGACCCGCAAACAGCATCATACATACCGGGGAAAGCACTCCATGCACGACGCTGCACAGGAACGGCACAGCCAGGGGAAGCCCTGTAAAGAAACATAAAAAAAAAGAGTTAGATAAGAAACAGACCAGATGCCTTACCTAAGACCCGCAAACAGCATCATACATACCGGGGAAAGCGCTCCATGCACGAAGCTGCACGGGAACGGCACGGCCCGGGGAAGCCCTGTAAAGAAACATTAAAGAAAAGAGTTAGATAAGAAACAGACCAGATGCCTTACCTAAGACCCGCAAACAGCATCATACATACCGGGGAAAGCGCTCCATGCACAAAGCTGCACGGGAACGGCACGGCCCGGGGAAGCCCTGTAAAGAAACATTAAAAAAAAGAGTTAGATAAGAAACAGACCAGATGCCTTACCTAAGACCCGCAAACAGCATCATACATACCGGGGAAAGCCCTCCATGCACGAAGCTGCACGGGAACGGCACGGCCCAGGGAAGCCCTGTAAAGAAACATTAAATAAAAGAGTTAGATAAGAAACAGACCAGATGCCGTACCTAAGACCCGCAAACAGCATCATACATACCGGGGAAAGCGATCCATACACGAAGCTGCACGGGAACGGCACGGCCCGGGGAAGCCCTGTAAAGAAACATTAAAAAAAAGAGTTAGATAAGAAACAGACCAGATGCCTTACCTAAGACCCGCAAACAGCATCATACATACTGGGGAAAGCGCTCCATGCACGAAGCTGCACGGGAACGGCACGGCCCGGGGAAGCTTGTAAAGAAGCAGAAAAAAAAGAGCTAGATAAGATACAGACCAGATGCCTTACCTAAGACCCGCAAACAGCATCATACATACCGGGGAAAGCACTCCATGCACGACGCTGCACAGGAACGGCACGGCCAGGGGAAGCCCTGTAAAGAAACATAAAAAAAAAGAGTTAGATAAGAAACAGACCAGATGCCTTACCTAAGACCTGCAAACAGCATCATACATACTGGGGAAAGCACTCCATGCACGAAGCTGCACGGGAATGGCACGGCCCGGGGAAGCCCTGTAAAGAAACATTAAAAAACAAGAGTTAGATAAGAAACAGACCAGATGCCTTACCTAAGACCCGCAAACAGCATCATACATACCGGGGAAAGCGCTCCATGCACGAAGCTGCACGGGAACGGCACGGCCCGGGGAAGCCCTGTAAAGAAACATAAAAAAAAAGAGTTAGATAAGAAACAGACCAGATGCCTTACCTAAGACCCGCAAACAGCATCATACATACCGGGGAAAGCGCTCCATGCACGAAGCTGCACGGGAACGGCACGGCCCGGGGAAGCCCTGTAAAGAAACATTAAAAAAAAGAGTTAGATAAGAAACAGACCAGATGCCGTACCTAAGACCCGCAAACAGCATCATACATACCGGGGAAAGCGCTCCATGCACGAAGCTGCACGGGAACGGCACGGCCCGGGGAAGCCCTGTAAAGAAACATTAAAAAAAAGAGTTAGATAAGAAACAGACCAGATGCCTTACCTAAGACCCGCAAACAGCAGCATACATACCGGGGAAAGCGCTCCATGCACAAAGCTGCACGGGAACGGCACGGCCCGGGGAAGCCCTGTAAAGAAACATTAAAAAAAAGAGTTAGATAAGAAACAGACCAGATGCCGTACCTAAGACCCGCAAACAGCATCATACATACCGGGGAAAGCGCTCCATGCACGAAGCTGCACGGGAACGGCACGGCCCGGGGAAGCCCTGTAAAGAAACATTAAAAAAAAGAGTTAGATAAGAAACAGACCAGATGCCTTACCTAAGACCCGCAAACAGCAGCATACATACCGGGGAAAGCGCTCCATGCACAAAGCTGCACGGGAACGGCACGGCCCGGGGAAGCCCTGTAAAGAAACATTAAAAAAAAGAGTTAGATAAGAAACAGACCAGATGCCTTACCTAAGACCCGCAAACAGCATCATACATACCGGGGAAAGCGCTCCATGCACGAAGCTGCACGGGAACGGCACGGCCCGGGGAAGCACTGTAAAGAAACATTAAAAAAAAGAGTTAGATAAGAAACAGACCAGATGCCTTACCTAAGACCCGCAAACAGCATCATACATACCGGGGAAAGCAGTCTATGCACGACTCTGCACGGAAACGGCACCGCCCGGGGAAGCCCTGTAAAGAAACATAAAAAAAAAGAGTTAGATAAGATACAGACCAGATGCCTTACCTAAGACCCGCAAACAGCATCATACATACCGGGGAAAGCACTCCATGCACGACGCTGCACAGGAACGGCACAGCCAGGGGAAGCCCTGTAAAGAAACATTAAAAAAAAGAGTTAGATAAGAAACAGACCAGATGCCTTACCTAAGACCCGCAAACAGCATCATACATACCGGGGAAAGCCCTCCATGCACGAAGCTGCACGGGAACGGCACGGCCCAGGGAAGCCCTGTAAAGAAACATTAAAAAAAAGAGTTAGATAAGAAACAGACCAGATGCCGTACCTAAGACCCGCAAACAGCATCATACATACCGGGGAAAGCGATCCATGCACGAAGCTGCACGGGAACGGCACGGCCCGGGGAAGCCCTGTAAAGAAACATTAAAAAAAAGAGTTAGATAAGAAACAGACCAGATGCCTTACCTAAGACCCGCAAACAGCATCATACATACCGGGGAAAGCGCTCCATGCACGAAGCTGCACGGGAACGGCACGGCCCGGGGAAGCTTGTAAAGAAGCAGAAAAAAAAGAGCTAGATAAGAAACAGACCAGATGCCTTACCTAAGACCCGCAAACAGCATCATACATACCGGGGAAAGCACTCCATGCACGACGCTGCACGGGAACGGCACGGCCCGTGGAAGCCCTGTAAAGAAACATTAAAAAAAGAGTTAGATAAGAACAGTCCAGATGCCTTACCTAAGACCCGCAAACAGCATCATACATACCGGGGAAAGCGCTCCATGCACGACGCTGCACGGGAACGGCATGGCCCGGGGAAGCCCTGTAAAGAAACATTAAAAAAAAGAGTTAGATAAGAAACAGACCAGATGCCTTACCTAAGACCCGCAAACAGCATCATACATACCGGGGAAAGCACTCCATGCACGACGCTGCACAGGAACGGCACAGCCAGGGGAAGCCCTGTAAAGAAACATAAAAAAAAAGAGTTAGATAAGAAACAGACCAGATGCCTTACCTAAGACCCGCAAACAGCATCATACATACCGGGGAAAGCGCTCCATGCAAGAAGCTGCACGGGAACGGCACGGCCCGGGGAAGCCCTGTAAAGAAACATTAAAGAAAAGAGTTAGATAAGAAACAGACCAGATGCCTTACCTAAGACCCGCAAACAGCATCATACATACCGGGGAAAGCGCTCCATGCACAAAGCTGCACGGGAACGGCACGGCCCGGGGAAGCCCTGTAAAGAAACATTAAAAAAAAGAGTTAGATAAGAAACAGACCAGATGCCTTACCTAAGACCCGCAAACAGCATCATACATACCGGGGAAAGCCCTCCATGCACGAAGCTGCACGGGAACGGCACGGCCCAGGGAAGCCCTGTAAAGAAACATTAAAAAAAAGAGTTAGATAAGAAACAGACCAGATGCCGTACCTAAGACCCGCAAACAGCATCATACATACCGGGGAAAGCGATCCATACACGAAGCTGCACAGGAACGGCACGGCCCGGGGAAGCCCTGTAAAGAAACATTAAAAAAAAGAGTTAGATAAGAAACAGACCAGATGCCTTACCTAAGACCCGCAAACAGCATCATACATACTGGGGAAAGCGCTCCATGCACGAAGCTGCACGGGAACGGCACGGCCCGGGGAAGCTTGTAAAGAAGCAGAAAAAAAAGAGCTAGATAAGATACAGACCAGATGCCTTACCTAAGACCAGCAAACAGCATCATACATACCGGGGAAAGCACTCCATGCACGACGCTGCACAGGAACGGCACGGCCAGGGGAAGCCCTGTAAAGAAACATAAAAAAAAAGAGTTAGATAAGAAACAGACCAGATGCCTTACCTAAGACCCGCAAACAGCATCATACATACTGGGGAAAGCACTCCATGCACGAAGCTGCACGGGAATGGCACGGCCCGGGGAAGCCCTGTAAAGAAACATTAAAAAACAAGAGTTAGATAAGAAACAGACCAGATGCCTTACCTAAGACCCGCAAACAGCATCATACATACCGGGGAAAGCGCTCCATGCACGAAGCTGCACGGGAACGGCACGGCCCGGGGAAGCCCTGTAAAGAAACATAAAAAAAAAGAGTTAGATAAGAAACAGACCAGATGCCTTACCTAAGACCCGCAAACAGCATCATACATACCGGGGAAAGCGCTCCATGCACGAAGCTGCACGGGAACGGCACGGCCCGGGGAAGCCCTGTAAAGAAACATTAAAAAAAAGAGTTAGATAAGAAACAGACCAGATGCCGTACCTAAGACCCGCAAACAGCATCATACATACCGGGGAAAGCGCTCCATGCACGAAGCTGCACGGGAACGGCACGGCCCGGGGAAGCCCTGTAAAGAAACATTAAAAAAAAGAGTTAGATAAGAAACAGACCAGATGCCTTACCTAAGACCCGCAAACAGCATCATACATACCGGGGAAAGCGCTCCATGCACAAAGCTGCACGGGAACGGCACGGCCCGGGGAAGCCCTGTAAAGAAACATTAAAAAAAAGAGTTAGATAAGAAACAGACCAGATGCCTTACCTAAGACCCGCAAACAGCATCATACATACCGGGGAAAGCGCTCCATGAACGAAGCTGCACGGGAACGGCACGGCCCGGGGAAGCCCTGTAAAGAAACATTAAAAAAAAGAGTTAGATAAGAAACAGACCAGATGCCTTACCTAAGACCCGCAAACAGCATCATACATACCGGGGAAAGCGCTCCATGCACGACGCTGCACGGGAACGGCACGGCCCGTGGAAGCCCTGTAAAGAAACATTAAAAAAAAGAGTTAGATAAGAAACAGTCCAGATGCCTTACCTAAGACCCGCAAACAGCATCATACATACCGGGGAAAGCAGTCCATGCACGACGCTGCACGGGAACGGCACGGCCCGGGGAAGCCCTGTAAAGAAACATTAAAAAAAAGAGTTAGATAAGAAACAGACCAGATGCCTTACCTAAGACCCGCAAACAGCATCATACATACCGGGGAAAGCAGTCTATGCACGACTCTGCACGGAAACGGCACCGCCCGGGGAAGCCCTGTAAAGAAACATAAAAAAAAAGAGTTAGATAAGATACAGACCAGATGCCTTACCTAAGACCCGCAAACAGCATCATACATACCGGGGAAAGCACTCCATGCACGACGCTGCACAGGAACGGCACAGCCAGGGGAAGCCCTGTAAAGAAACATAAAAAAAAAGAGTTAGATAAGAAACAGACCAGATGCCTTACCTAAGACCCGCAAACAGCATCATACATACCGGGGAAAGTGCTCCATGCACGAAGCTGCACGGGAACGGCACGGCCCGGGGAAGCCCTGTAAAGAAACATTAAAGAAAAGAGTTAGATAAGAAACAGACCAGATGCCTTACCTAAGACCCGCAAACAGCATCATACATACCGGGGAAAGCGCTCCATGCACAAAGCTGCACGGGAACGGCACGGCCCGGGGAAGCCCTGTAAAGAAACATTAAAAAAAAGAGTTAGATAAGAAACAGACCAGATGCCTTACCTAAGACCCGCAAACAGCATCATACATACCGGGGAAAGCCCTCCATGCACGAAGCTGCACGGGAACGGCACGGCCCAGGGAAGCCCTGTAAAGAAACATTAAAAAAAAGAGTTAGATAAGAAACAGACCAGATGCCGTACCTAAGACCCGCAAACAGCATCATACATACCGGGGAAAGCGATCCATGCACGAAGCTGCACGGGAACGGCACGGCCCGGGGAAGCCCTGTAAAGAAACATTAAAAAAAAGAGTTAGATAAGAAACAGACCAGATGCCTTACCTAAGACCCGCAAACAGCATCATACATACCGGGGAAAGCGCTCCATGCACGAAGCTGCACGGGAACGGCACGGCCCGGGGAAGCTTGTAAAGAAGCAGAAAAAAAAGAGCTAGATAAGAAACAGACCAGATGCCTTACCTAAGACCCGCAAACAGCATCATACATACCGGGGAAAGCACTCCATGCACGACGCTGCACGGGAACGGCACGGCCCGTGGAAGCCCTGTAAAGAAACATTAAAAAAAGAGTTAGATAAGAAACAGTCCAGATGCCTTACCTAAGACCCGCAAACAGCATCATACATACCGGGGAAAGCGCTCCATGCACGACGCTGCACGGGAACGGCATGGCCCGGGGAAGCCCTGTAAAGAAACATTAAAAAAAAGAGTTAGATAAGAAACAGACCAGATGCCTTACCTAAGACCCGCAAACAGCATCATACATACCGGGGAAA
The DNA here is from genome assembly GCF_964204655.1 of Triturus cristatus. Classification (NCBI taxonomy): domain Eukaryota; kingdom Metazoa; phylum Chordata; class Amphibia; order Caudata; family Salamandridae; genus Triturus; species Triturus cristatus. The sequence goes on from NC_140579.1 coordinate 1,096,245,711, forward strand.
GCAGTCCATGCACGACTCTGCACGGAAACGGCACGGCCCGGGGAAGCCCTGTAAAGAAACATAAAAAAAAGAGTTAGATAAGATACAGACCAGATGCCTTACCTAAGACCCGCAAACAGCATCATACATACCGGGGAAAGCACTCCATGCACGACGCTGCACAGGAACGGCACGGCCAGGGGAAGCCCTGTAAAGAAACATAAAAAAAAAGAGTTAGATAAGAAACAGACCAGATGCCTTACCTAAGACCCGCAAACAGCATCATACATACTGGGGAAAGCGCTCCATGCACGAAGCTGCACGGGAATGGCACGGCCCGGGGAAGCCCTGTAAAGAAACATTAAAAAACAAGAGTTAGATAAGAAACAGACCAGATGCCTTACCTAAGACCCGCAAACAGCATCATACATACCGGGGAAAGCGCTCCATGCACGAAGCTGCACGGGAACGGCACGGCCCGGGGAAGCCCTGTAAAGAAACATAAAAAAAAAGAGTTAGATAAGAAACAGACCAGATGCCTTACCTAAGAACCGCAAACAGCATCATACATACCGGGGAAAGCGCTCCATGCACGAAGCTGCACGGGAACGGCACGGCCCGGGGAAGCCCTGTAAAGAAACATTAAAAAAAAGAGTTAGATAAGAAACAGACCAGATGCCGTACCTAAGACCCGCAAACAGCATCATACATACCGGGGAAAGCGCTCCATGCACGAAGCTGCACGGGAACGGCACGGCCCGGGGAAGCCCTGTAAAGAAACATTAAAAAAAAGAGTTAGATAAGAAACAGACCAGATGCCTTACCTAAGACCCGCAAACAGCATCATACATACCGGGGAAAGCGCTCCATGCACAAAGCTGCACGGGAACGGCACGGCCCGGGGAAGCCCTGTAAAGAAACATTAAAAAAAAGAGTTAGATAAGAAACAGACCAGATGCCTTACCTAAGACCCGCAAACAGCATCATACATACCGGGGAAAGCGCTCCATGAACGAAGCTGCACGGGAACGGCACGGCCCGGGGAAGCCCTGTAAAGAAACATTAAAAAAAAGAGTTAGATAAGAAACAGACCAGATGCCTTACCTAAGACCCGCAAACAGCATCATACATACCGGGGAAAGCGCTCCATGCACGACGCTGCACGGGAACGGCACGGCCCGTGGAAGCCCTGTAAAGAAACATTAAAAAAAAGAGTTAGATAAGAAACAGTCCAGATGCCTTACCTAAGACCCGCAAACAGCATCATACATACCGGGGAAAGCAGTCCATGCACGACGCTGCACGGGAACGGCACGGCCCGGGGAAGCCCTGTAAAGAAACATTAAAAAAAAGAGTTAGATAAGAAACAGACCAGATGCCTTACCTAAGACCCGCAAACAGCATCATACATACCGGGGAAAGCAGTCTATGCACGACTCTGCACGGAAACGGCACCGCCCGGGGAAGCCCTGTAAAGAAACATAAAAAAAAAGAGTTAGATAAGATACAGACCAGATGCCTTACCTAAGACCCGCAAACAGCATCATACATACCGGGGGAAGCACTCCATGCACGACGCTGCACAGGAACGGCACAGCCAGGGGAAGCCCTGTAAAGAAACATAAAAAAAAAGAGTTAGATAAGAAACAGACCAGATGCCTTACCTAAGACCCGCAAACAGCATCATACATACCGGGGAAAGTGCTCCATGCACGAAGCTGCACGGGAACGGCACGGCCCGGGGAAGCCCTGTAAAGAAACATTAAAGAAAAGAGTTAGATAAGAAACAGACCAGATGCCTTACCTAAGACCCGCAAACAGCATCATACATACCGGGGAAAGCGCTCCATGCACAAAGCTGCACGGGAACGGCACGGCCCGGGGAAGCCCTGTAAAGAAACATTAAAAAAAAGAGTTAGATAAGAAACAGACCAGATGCCTTACCTAAGACCCGCAAACAGCATCATACATACCGGGGAAAGCCCTCCATGCACGAAGCTGCACGGGAACGGCACGGCCCAGGGAAGCCCTGTAAAGAAACATTAAAAAAAAGAGTTAGATAAGAAACAGACCAGATGCCGTACCTAAGACCCGCAAACAGCATCATACATACCGGGGAAAGCGATCCATGCACGAAGCTGCACGGGAACGGCACGGCCCGGGGAAGCCCTGTAAAGAAACATTAAAAAAAAGAGTTAGATAAGAAACAGACCAGATGCCTTACCTAAGACCCGCAAACAGCATCATACATACCGGGGAAAGCGCTCCATGCACGAAGCTGCACGGGAACGGCACGGCCCGGGGAAGCTTGTAAAGAAGCAGAAAAAAAAGAGCTAGATAAGAAACAGACCAGATGCCTTACCTAAGACCCGCAAACAGCATCATACATACCGGGGAAAGCACTCCATGCACGACGCTGCACGGGAACGGCACGGCCCGTGGAAGCCCTGTAAAGAAACATTAAAAAAAGAGTTAGATAAGAAACAGTCCAGATGCCTTACCTAAGACCCGCAAACAGCATCATACATACCGGGGAAAGCGCTCCATGCACGACGCTGCACGGGAACGGCATGGCCCGGGGAAGCCCTGTAAAGAAACATTAAAAAAAAGAGTTAGATAAGAAACAGACCAGATGCCTTACCTAAGACCCGCAAACAGCATCATACATACCGGGGAAAGCAGTCCATGCACGACTCTGCACGGAAACGGCACGGCCCGGGGAAGCCCTGTAAAGAAACATAAAAAAAAAGAGTTAGATAAGATACAGACCAGATGCCTTACCTAAGACCCGCAAACAGCATCATACATACCGGGGAAAGCACTCCATGCACGACGCTGCACAGGAACGGCACGGCCAGGGGAAGCCCTGTAAAGAAACATAAAAAAAAAGAGTTAGATAAGAAACAGACCAGATGCCTTACCTAAGACCCGCAAACAGCATCATACATACTGGGGAAAGCGCTCCATGCACGAAGCTGCACGGGAATGGCACGGCCCGGGGAAGCCCTGTAAAGAAACATTAAAAAACAAGAGTTAGATAAGAAACAGACCAGATGCCTTACCTAAGACCCGCAAACAGCATCATACATACCGGGGAAAGCGCTCCATGCACGAAGCTGCACGGGAACGGCACGGCCCGGGGAAGCCCTGTAAAGAAACATAAAAAAAAAGAGTTAGATAAGAAACAGACCAGATGCCGTACCTAAGACCCACAAACAGCATCATACATACCGGGGAAAGCGCTCCATGCACGAAGCTGCACGGGAACGGCACGGCCCGGGGAAGCCCTGTAAAGAAACATTAAAAAAAAGAGTTAGATAAGAAACAGACCAGATGCCTTACCTAAGACCCGCAAACAGCATCATACATACCGGGGAAAGCGCTCCATGCACAAAGCTGCACGGGAACGGCACGGCCCGGGGAAGCCCTGTAAAGAAACATTAAAAAAAAGAGTTAGATAAGAAACAGACCAGATGCCTTACCTAAGACCCGCAAACAGCATCATACATACCGGGGAAAGCGCTCCATGCACGAAGCTGCACGGGAACGGCACGGCCCGGGGAAGCCCTGTAAAGAAACATTAAAAAAAAGAGTTAGATAAGAAACAGACCAGATGCCTTACCTAAGACCCGCAAACAGCATCATACATACCGGGGAAAGCGCTCCATGCACGAAGCTGCACGGGAACGGCACGGCCCGGGGAAGCCCTGTAAAGAAACATAAAAAAAAAGAGTTAGATAAGAAACAGACCAGATGCCGTACCTAAGACCCGCAAACAGCATCATACATACCGGGGAAAGCGCTCCATGCACGAAGTTGCACGGGAACGGCACGGCCCGGGGAAGCCCTGTAAAGAAACATTAAAAAAAAGAGTTAGATAAGAAACAGACCAGATGCCTTACCTAAGACCCGCAAACAGCATCATACATACCGGGGAAAGCGCTCCATGCACGAAGCTGCACGGGAACGGCACGGCCCGGGGAAGCCCTGTAAAGAAACATTAAAAAAAGAGTTAGATAAGAAACAGACCAGATGCCTTACCTAAGACCCGCAAACAGCATCATACATACCGGGGAAAGCGCTCCATGCACGAAGCTGCACGGGAACGGCACGGCCCGGGGAAGCCCTGTAAAGAAACATTAAAAAAAGAGTTAGATAAGAAACAGACCAGAGGCCTTACCTAAGACCCGCAAACAGCATCATACATACCGGGGAAAGCGCTCCATGCACGAAGCTGCACGGGAACGGCACGGCCCGGGAAGGCCTGTAAAGAAGCAGAAAAAAAAGAGCTAGATAAGACACAGACCAGATGCCTTACCTAAGACCCGCAAACAGCATCATACATACCGGGGAAAGCACTCTATGCACGACGCTGCACGGGAACGGCACGGCCCGTGGAAGCCCTGTAAAGAAACATTAAAAAAAAGAGTTAGATAAGAAACAGTCCAGATGCCTTACCTAAGACCCGCAAACAGCATCATACATACCGGGGAAAGCAGTCCATGCACGACGCTGCACGGGAACGGCACGCACCCGGGGAAGCCTTGTAAAGAAACATTAAAAAAAAGAGTTAGATAAGAAACAGACCAGATGCCTTACCTAAGACCCGCAAACAGCATCATACATACCGGGGAAAGCAGTCCATGCACGATGCTGCACGGGAACGGCACAGCCCGGAAATTCCCTGTAAAGAAACATTAAAAAAAAGAGTTAGATAAGAAACAGACCAGATGCCTTACCTAAGACCCGCAAACAGCATCATACATACCGGGGAAAGCGCTCCATGCACGACGCTGCACGGGAACGGCACAGCCCGGGGAAGCCCTGTAAAGAAACACAAAAAAAAAGAGTTAGATAAGAAACAGACCAGATGCCTTACCTAAGACCCGCAAACAGCATCATACATACCGGGGAAAGCACTCCATGCACAACGCTGCACAGGAACGGCACGGCCAGGGGAAGCCCCGTAAAGAAACATAAAAAAAAAGAGTTAGATAAGAAACAGACCAGATGCCTTACCTAAGACCCGCAAACAGCATCATACATACCAGGGAAGCGCTCCATGCATAACGCTACACGGGAACGGCACAGCCAGGGGAAGCCCTGTAAAGAAACAAAAAAAAAAAGAGTTAGATAAGAAACAGACCAGATGCCTTACCTAAGACCCGCAAACAGCATCATACATACCGGGGAAAGCACTCCATGCACGACGCTGCACGGGAATGGCACGGCCAGGGGAAGCCCTGTAAAGAAACATTAAAAAAAAGAGTTAGATAAGAAACAGACCAGATGCCTTACCTAAAACCCGCAACAGCATCATACATACCGGGGGAAGCAGTCCATGCACGACGCTGCACGGGAACAGCACGGCCCGGGGAAACCCTGTAAAGAAACATTTAAAAAAAGAGTTAGATAAGAAACAGACCAGATGCCTTACCTAAGACCCACAAACAGCATCATACATACCGGGGAAAGCGCTCCATGCACGACGCTGCACGGGAACGGCACGGCCCGGGGAAGCCCTGTAAAGAAACATTAAAAAAAAGAGTTAGATAAGAAACAGACCAGATGCCTTACCTAAGACCCGCAAACAGCATCATACATACCGGGGAAAGCGCTCCATGCACGAAGCTGCACGGGAACGGCACGGCCCGGGGAAGCCCTGTAAAGAAACATTTAAAAAAAGAGTTAGATAAGAAACAGACCAGATGCCTTACCTAAGACCCGCAAACAGCATCATACATACCGGGGAAAGCGCTCCATGCACGAAGCTGCACGGGAACGGCACGGCCCGGGGAAGCCCTGTAAAGAAACATTAAAAAAAAGAGTTAGATAAGAAACAGACCAGATGCCTTGCCTAAGACCCGCAAACAGCATCATACATACCGGGGAAAGCACTCCATGCACGACGCTGCACAGGAACGGCACGGCCAGGGGAAGCCCCGTAAAGAAACATTAAAAAAAAGAGTTAGATAAGCAACAGACCAGATGCCTTACCTAAGACCCGCAAACAGCATCATACATACCAGGGAAGCGCTCCATGCATAACGCTACACGGGAACGGCACGGCCAGGGGAAGCCCTGTAAAGAAACAAAAAAAAAAAGAGTTAGATAAGAAACAGACCAGATGCCTTACCTAAGACCCGCAAACAGCATCATACATACCGGGGAAAGCACTCCATGCACGACGCTGCACGGGAACGGCACGGCCCGGGGAAGCCCTATAAAGAAACATTTAAAAAAAGAGTTAGATAAGAAACAGACCAGATGCCTTACCTAAGACCCGCAAACAGCATCATACATACCGGGGAAAGCAGTCCATGCACGACTCTGCACGGAAACGGCACGGCCCGGGGAAGCCCTGTAAAGAAACATAAAAAAAAAGAGTTAGATAAGATACAGACCAGATGCCTTACCTAAGACCCGCAAACAGCATCATACATACCGGGGAAAGCACTCCATGCACGACGCTGCACAGGAACGGCACGGCCAGGGGAAGCCCTGTAAAGAAACATAAAAAAAAAGAGTTAGATAAGAAACAGACCAGATGCCTTACCTAAGACCCGCAAACAGCATCATACATACCGGGGAAAGCGCTCCATGCACGAAGCTGCACGGGAACGGCACGGCCCGGGGAAGCCCTCTAAAGAAACATTAAAAAACAAGAGTTAGATAAGAAACAGACCAGATGCCTTACCTAAGACCCGCAAACAGCATCATACATACCGGGGAAAGCGCTCCATGCACGAAGCTGCACGGGAACGGCACGGCCCGGGGAAGCCCTGTAAAGAAACATTAAAAAAAAGAGTTAGATAAGAAACAGACCAGATGCCTTACCTAAGACCCGCAAACAGCATCATACATACCGGGGAAAGCGCTCCATGCACGAAGCTGCACGGGAACGGCACGGCCCGGGGAAGCCCTGTAAAGAAACATTAAAAAAAAGAGTTAGATAAGAAACAGACCAGATGCCGTACCTAAGACCCGCAAACAGCATCATACATACCGGGGAAAGCGCTCCATGCACGAAGCTGCACGGGAACAACACGGCCCGGGGAAGCCCTGTAAAGAAACATTAAAAAAAAGAGTTAGATAAGAAACAGACCAGATGCCTTACCTAAGACCCGCAAACAGCATCATACATACCCGGGAAAGCGCTCCATGCACGAAGCTGCACGGGAACGGCCCGGGGAAGCCCTGTAAAGAAACATTAAAAAAAAGAGTTAGATAAGAAACAGACCAGATGCCTTACCTAAGACCCGCAAACAGCATCATACATACCGGGGAAAGCGCTCCATGCACGAAGCTGCACAGGAACGGCACGGCCCGGGGAAGCCCTGTAAAGAAACATTAAAAAAAAGAGTTAGATAAGAAACAGACCAGATGCCTTACCTAAGACCCGCAAACAGCATCATACATACCGGGGAAAGCGCTCCATGCACGAAGCTGCACGGGAACGGCACGGCCCGGGGAAGCCTGTAAAGAAGCAGAAAAAAAAGAGCTAGATAAGAAACAGACCAGATGCCTTACCTAAGACCCGCAAACAGCATCATACATACCGGGGAAAGCACTCCATGCACGACGCTGCACGGGAACGGCACGGCCCGTGGAAGCCCTGTAAAGAAACATTAAAAAAAAGAGTTAGATAAGAAACAGTCCAGATGCCTTACCTAAGACCCGCAAACAGCATCATACATACCGGGGAAAGCAGTCCATGCACGACGCTGCACGGGAACGGCACGGCCCGGGGAAGCCCTGTAAAGAAACATTAAAAAAAAGAGTTAGATAAGAAACAGACCAGATGCCTTACCTAAGACCCGCAAACAGCATCATACATACCGGGGAAAGCAGTCCATGCACGATGCTGCACGGGAACGGCACAGCCCGGAAATTCCCTGTAAAGAAACATTAAAAAAAAGAGTTAGATAAGAAACAGACCAGATGCCTTACCTAAGACCCGCAAACAGCATCATACATACCGGGGAAAGCGCTCCATGCATAACGCTACACGGGAACGGCACAGCCAGGGGAAGCCCTGTAAAGAAACAAAAAAAAAAAGAGTTAGATAAGAAACAGACCAGATGCCTTACCTAAGACCCGCAAACAGCATCATACATACCGGGGAAAGCACTCCATGCACGACGCTGCACGGGAATGGCACGGCCAGGGGAAGCCCTGTAAAAAAACATTAAAAAAAAGAGTTAGATAAGAAACAGACCAGATGCCTTACCTAAGACCCGCAACAGCATCATACATACCGGGGGAAGCAGTCCATGCACGACGCTGCACGGGAACAGCACGGCCCGGGGAAACCCTGTAAAGAAACATTAAAAAAAAGAGTTAGATAAGAAACAGACCAGATGCCTTACCTAAGACCCGCAAACAGCATCATACATACCGGGGAAAGCAGTCCATGCACGACTCTGCACGGAAACGGCACCGCCCGGGGAAGCCCTGTAAAGAAACATTAAAAAAAAGAGTTAGATAAGATACAGACCAGATGCCTTACCTAAGACCCGCAAACAGCATCATACATACCGGGGAAAGCACTCCATGCACGACGCTGCACAGGAACGGCACGGCCAGGGGAAGCCCTGTAAAGAAACATAAAAAAAAAGAGTTAGATAAGAAACAGACCAGATGCCTTACCTAAGACCCGCAAACAGCATCATACATACAGGGGAAAGCGCTCCATGCACGAAGCTGCACGGGAACGGCACGGCCCGGGGAAGCCCTGTAAAGAAACATTAAAGAAAAGAGTTAGATAAGAAACAGACCAGATGCCTTACCTAAGACCCGCAAACAGCATCATACATACCGGGGAAAGCGCTCCATGCACGAAGCTGCACGGGAATGGCACGGCCCGGGGAAGCCCTGTAAAGAAACATTAAAAAACAAGAGTTAGATAAGAAACAGACCAGATGCCTTACCTAAGACCCGCAAACAGCATCATACATACCGGGGAAAGCACTCCATGCACGACGCTGCACGGGAACGGCACGGTCCGTGGAAGCCCTGTAAAGAAACATTAAAAAAAGAGTTAGATAAGAAACAGTCCAGATGCCTTACCTAAGACCCGCAAACAGCATCATACATACCGGGGAAAGCGCTCCATGCACGACGCTGCACGGGAACGGCATGGCCCGGGGAAGCCCTGTAAAGAAACATTAAAAAAAAGAGTTAGATAAGAAACAGACCAGATGCCTTACCTAAGACCCGCAAACAGCATCATACATACCGGGGAAAGCAGTCCATGCACGACTCTGCACGGAAACGGCACGGCCCGGGGAAGCCCTGTAAAGAAACATAAAAAAAAAGAGTTAGATAAGATACAGACCAGATGCCTTACCTAAGACCCGCAAACAGCATCATACATACCGGGGAAAGCACTCCATGCACGACGCTGCACAGGAACGGCACGGCCAGGGGAAGCCCTGTAAAGAAACATAAAAAAAAAGAGTTAGATAAGAAACAGACCAGATGCCTTACCTAAGACCCGCAAACAGCATCATACATACTGGGGAAAGCGCTCCATGCACGAAGCTGCACGGGAATGGCACGGCCCGGGGAAGCCCTGTAAAGAAACATTAAAAAACAAGAGTTAGATAAGAAACAGACCAGATGCCTTACCTAAGACCCGCAAACAGCATCATACATACCGGGGAAAGCGCTCCATGCACGAAGCTGCACGGGAACGGCACGGCCCGGGGAAGCCCTGTAAAGAAACATAAAAAAAAAGAGTTAGATAAGAAACAGACCAGATGCCTTACCTAAGACCCGCAAACAGCATCATACATACCGGGGAAAGCGCTCCATGCACGAAGCTGCACGGGAACGGCACGGCCCGGGGAAGCCCTGTAAAGAAACATTAAAAAAAAGAGTTAGATAAGAAACAGACCAGATGCCGTACCTAAGACCCGCAAACAGCATCATACATACCGGGGAAAGCGCTCCATGCACGAAGCTGCACGGGAACGGCACGGCCCGGGGAAGCCCTGTAAAGAAACATTAAAAAAAAGAGTTAGATAAGAAACAGACCAGATGCCTTACCTAAGACCCGCAAACAGCATCATACATACCGGGGAAAGCGCTCCATGCACAAAGCTGCACGGGAACGGCACGGCCCGGGGAAGCCCTGTAAAGAAACATTAAAAAAAAGAGTTAGATAAGAAACAGACCAGATGCCTTACCTAAGACCCGCAAACAGCATCATACATACCGGGGAAAGCGCTCCATGAACGAAGCTGCACGGGAACGGCACGGCCCGGGGAAGCCCTGTAAAGAAACATTAAAAAAAAGAGTTAGATAAGAAACAGACCAGATGCCTTACCTAAGACCCGCAAACAGCATCATACATACCGGGGAAAGCGCTCCATGCACGACGCTGCACGGGAACGGCACGGCCCGTGGAAGCCCTGTAAAGAAACATTAAAAAAAAGAGTTAGATAAGAAACAGTCCAGATGCCTTACCTAAGACCCGCAAACAGCATCATACATACCGGGGAAAGCAGTCCATGCACGACGCTGCACGGGAACGGCACGGCCCGGGGAAGCCCTGTAAAGAAACATTAAAAAAAAGAGTTAGATAAGAAACAGACCAGATGCCTTACCTAAGACCCGCAAACAGCATCATACATACCGGGGAAAGCAGTCTATGCACGACTCTGCACGGAAACGGCACCGCCCGGGGAAGCCCTGTAAAGAAACATAAAAAAAAAGAGTTAGATAAGATACAGACCAGATGCCTTACCTAAGACCCGCAAACAGCATCATACATACCGGGGAAAGCACTCCATGCACGACGCTGCACAGGAACGGCACAGCCAGGGGAAGCCCTGTAAAGAAACATAAAAAAAAAGAGTTAGATAAGAAACAGACCAGATGCCTTACCTAAGACCCGCAAACAGCATCATACATACCGGGGAAAGTGCTCCATGCACGAAGCTGCACGGGAACGGCACGGCCCGGGGAAGCCCTGTAAAGAAACATTAAAGAAAAGAGTTAGATAAGAAACAGACCAGATGCCTTACCTAAGACCCGCAAACAGCATCATACATACCGGGGAAAGCGCTCCATGCACAAAGCTGCACGGGAACGGCACGGCCCGGGGAAGCCCTGTAAAGAAACATTAAAAAAAAGAGTTAGATAAGAAACAGACCAGATGCCTTACCTAAGACCCGCAAACAGCATCATACATACCGGGGAAAGCCCTCCATGCACGAAGCTGCACGGGAACGGCACGGCCCAGGGAAGCCCTGTAAAGAAACATTAAAAAAAAGAGTTAGATAAGAAACAGACCAGATGCCGTACCTAAGACCCGCAAACAGCATCATACATACCGGGGAAAGCGATCCATGCACGAAGCTGCACGGGAACGGCACGGCCCGGGGAAGCCCTGTAAAGAAACATTAAAAAAAAGAGTTAGATAAGAAACAGACCAGATGCCTTACCTAAGACCCGCAAACAGCATCATACATACCGGGGAAAGCGCTCCATGCACGAAGCTGCACGGGAACGGCACGGCCCGGGGAAGCTTGTAAAGAAGCAGAAAAAAAAGAGCTAGATAAGAAACAGACCAGATGCCTTACCTAAGACCCGCAAACAGCATCATACATACCGGGGAAAGCACTCCATGCACGACGCTGCACGGGAACGGCACGGCCCGTGGAAGCCCTGTAAAGAAACATTAAAAAAAGAGTTAGATAAGAAACAGTCCAGATGCCTTACCTAAGACCCGCAAACAGCATCATACATACCGGGGAAAGCGCTCCATGCACGACGCTGCACGGGAACGGCATGGCCCGGGGAAGCCCTGTAAAGAAACATTAAAAAAAAGAGTTAGATAAGAAACAGACCAGATGCCTTACCTAAGACCCGCAAACAGCATCATACATACCGGGGAAAGCAGTCCATGCACGACTCTGCACGGAAACGGCACGGCCCGGGGAAGCCCTGTAAAGAAACATAAAAAAAAAGAGTTAGATAAGATACAGACCAGATGCCTTACCTAAGACCCGCAAACAGCATCATACATACCGGGGAAAGCACTCCATGCACGACGCTGCACAGGAACGGCACGGCCAGGGGAAGCCCTGTAAAGAAACATAAAAAAAAAGAGTTAGATAAGAAACAGACCAGATGCCTTACCTAAGACCCGCAAACAGCATCATACATACTGGGGAAAGCGCTCCATGCACGAAGCTGCACGGGAATGGCACGGCCCGGGGAAGCCCTGTAAAGAAACATTAAAAAACAAGAGTTAGATAAGAAACAGACCAGATGCCTTACCTAAGACCCGCAAACAGCATCATACATACCGGGGAAAGCGCTCCATGCACGAAGCTGCACGGGAACGGCACGGCCCGGGGAAGCCCTGTAAAGAAACATAAAAAAAAAGAGTTAGATAAGAAACAGACCAGATGCCTTACCTAAGACCCGCAAACAGCATCATACATACTGGGGAAAGCGCTCCATGCACGAAGCTGCACGGGAACGGCACGGCCCGGGGAAGCCCTGTAAAGAAACATTAAAAAAAAGAGTTAGATAAGAAACAGACCAGATGCCGTACCTAAGACCCGCAAACAGCATCATACATACCGGGGAAAGCGCTCCATGCACGAAGCTGCACGGGAACGGCACGGCCCGGGGAAGCCCTGTAAAGAAACATTAAAAAAAAGAGTTAGATAAGAAACAGACCAGATGCCTTACCTAAGACCCGCAAACAGCATCATACATACCGGGGAAAGCGCTCCATGCACAAAGCTGCACGGGAACGGCACGGCCCGGGGAAGCCCTGTAAAGAAACATTAAAAAAAAGAGTTAGATAAGAAACAGACCAGATGCCTTACCTAAGACCCGCAAACAGCATCATACATACCGGGGAAAGCGCTCCATGCACGAAGCTGCACGGGAACGGCACGGCCCGGGGAAGCCCTGTAAAGAAACATTAAAAAAAAGAGTTAGATAAGAAACAGACCAGATGCCTTACCTAAGACCCGCAAACAGCATCATACATACCGGGGAAAGCGCTCCATGCACGAAGCTGCACGGGAACGGCACGGCCCGGGGAAGCCCTGTAAAGAAACATAAAAAAAAAGAGTTAGATAAGAAACAGACCAGATGCCGTACCTAAGACCCGCAAACAGCATCATACATACCGGGGAAAGCGCTCCATGCACGAAGCTGCACGGGAACGGCACGGCCCGGGGAAGCCCTGTAAAGAAACATTAAAAAAAAGAGTTAGATAAGAAACAGACCAGATGCCTTACCTAAGACCCGCAAACAGCATCATACATACCGGGGAAAGCGCTCCATGCACGAAGCTGCACGGGAACGGCACGGCCCGGGGAAGCCCTGTAAAGAAACATTAAAAAAAGAGTTAGATAAGAAACAGACCAGATGCCTTACCTAAGACCCGCAAACAGCATCATACATACCGGGGAAAGCGCTCCATGCACGAAGCTGCACGGGAACGGCACGGCCCGGGGAAGCCCTGTAAAGAAACATTAAAAAAAGAGTTAGATAAGAAACAGACCAGATGCCTTACCTAAGACCCGCAAACAGCATCATACATACCGGGGAAAGCGCTCCATGCACGAAGCTGCACGGGAACGGCACGGCCCGGGAAGGCCTGTAAAGAAGCAGAAAAAAAAGAGCTAGATAAGAAACAGACCAGATGCCTTACCTAAGACCCGCAAACAGCATCATACATACCGGGGAAAGCACTCTATGCACGACGCTGCACGGGAACGGCACGGCCCGTGGAAGCCCTGTAAAGAAACATTAAAAAAAAGAGTTAGATAAGAAACAGACCAGATGCCTTACCTAAGACCCGCAAACAGCATCATACATACCGGGGAAAGCGCTCCATGCACGAAGCTGCACGGGAACGGCACGCACCCGGGGAAGCCTTGTAAAGAAACATTAAAAAAAAGAGTTAGATAAGAAACAGACCAGATGCCTTACCTAAGACCCGCAAACAGCATCATACATACCGGGGAAAGCAGTCCATGCACGATGCTGCACGGGAACGGCACAGCCCGGAAATTCCCTGTAAAGAAACATTAAAAAAAAGAGTTAGATAAGAAACAGACCAGATGCCTTACCTAAGACCCGCAAACAGCATCATACATACCGGGGAAAGCGCTCCATGCACGACGCTGCACGGGAACGGCACAGCCCGGGGAAGCCCTGTAAAGAAACACAAAAAAAAAGAGTTAGATAAGAAACAGACCAGATGCCTTACCTAAGACCCGCAAACAGCATCATACATACCGGGGAAAGCACTCCATGCACAACGCTGCACAGGAACGGCACGGCCAGGGGAAGCCCCGTAAAGAAACATAAAAAAAAAGAGTTAGATAAGAAACAGACCAGATGCCTTACCTAAGACCCGCAAACAGCATCATACATACCAGGGAAGCACTCCATGCATAACGCTACACGGGAACGGCACAGCCAGGGGAAGCCCTGTAAAGAAACAAAAAAAAAAAGAGTTAGATAAGAAACAGACCAGATGCCTTACCTAAGACCCGCAAACAGCATCATACATACCGGGGAAAGCACTCCATGCACGACGCTGCACGGGAATGGCACGGCCAGGGGAAGCCCTGTAAAGAAACATTAAAAAAAAGAGTTAGATAAGAAACAGACCAGATGCCTTACCTAAAACCCGCAACAGCATCATACATACCGGGGGAAGCAGTCCATGCACGACGCTGCACGGGAACAGCACGGCCCGGGGAAACCCTGTAAAGAAACATTTAAAAAAAGAGTTAGATAAGAAACAGACCAGATGCCTTACCTAAGACCCACAAACAGCATCATACATACCGGGGAAAGCGCTCCATGCACGACGCTGCACGGGAACGGCACGGCCCGGGGAAGCCCTGTAAAGAAACATTAAAAAAAAGAGTTAGATAAGAAACAGACCAGATGCCTTACCTAAGACCCGCAAACAGCATCATACATACCGGGGAAAGCGCTCCATGCACGAAGCTGCACGGGAACGGCACGGCCCGGGGAAGCCCTGTAAAGAAACATTTAAAAAAAGAGTTAGATAAGAAACAGACCAGATGCCTTACCTAAGACCCGCAAACAGCATCATACATACCGGGGAAAGCGCTCCATGCACGAAGCTGCACGGGAACGGCACGGCCCGGGGAAGCCCTGTAAAGAAACATTAAAAAAAAGAGTTAGATAAGAAACAGACCAGATGCCTTGCCTAAGACCCGCAAACAGCATCATACATACCGGGGAAAGCACTCCATGCACGACGCTGCACAGGAACGGCACGGCCAGGGGAAGCCCCGTAAAGAAACATTAAAAAAAAGAGTTAGATAAGCAACAGACCAGATGCCTTACCTAAGACCCGCAAACAGCATCATACATACCAGGGAAGCGCTCCATGCATAACGCTACACGGGAACGGCACGGCCAGGGGAAGCCCTGTAAAGAAACAAAAAAAAAAAGAGTTAGATAAGAAACAGACCAGATGCCTTACCTAAGACCCGCAAACAGCATCATACATACCGGGGAAAGCACTCCATGCACGACGCTGCACGGGAACGGCACGGCCCGGGGAAGCCCTATAAAGAAACATTTAAAAAAAGAGTTAGATAAGAAACAGACCAGATGCCTTACGTAAGACCCGCAAACAGCATCATACATACCGGGGAAAGCAGTCCATGCACGACTCTGCACGGAAACGGCACGGCCCGGGGAAGCCCTGTAAAGAAACATAAAAAAAAAGAGTTAGATAAGATACAGACCAGATGCCTTACCTAAGACCCGCAAACAGCATCATACATACCGGGGAAAGCGCTCCATGCACGAAGCTGCACGGGAACGGCACGGCCCGGGGAAGCCCTGTAAAGAAACATTAAAAAAAAGAGTTAGATAAGAAACAGACCAGATGCCGTACCTAAGACCCGCAAACAGCATCATACATACCGGGGAAAGCGCTCCATGCACGAAGCTGCACGGGAACGGCACGGCCCGGGGAAGCCCTGTAAAGAAACATTAAAAAAAAGAGTTAGATAAGAAACAGACCAGATGCCTTACCTAAGACCCGCAAACAGCATCATACATACCGGGGAAAGCGCTCCATGCACAAAGCTGCACGGGAACGGCACGGCCCGGGGAAGCCCTGTAAAGAAACATTAAAAAAAAGAGTTAGATAAGAAACAGACCAGATGCCTTACCTAAGACCCGCAAACAGCATCATACATACCGGGGAAAGCGCTCCATGAACGAAGCTGCACGGGAACGGCACGGCCCGGGGAAGCCCTGTAAAGAAACATTAAAAAAAAGAGTTAGATAAGAAACAGACCAGATGCCTTACCTAAGACCCGCAAACAGCATCATACATACCGGGGAAAGCGCTCCATGCACGACGCTGCACGGGAACGGCACGGCCCGTGGAAGCCCTGTAAAGAAACATTAAAAAAAAGAGTTAGATAAGAAACAGTCCAGATGCCTTACCTAAGACCCGCAAACAGCATCATACATACCGGGGAAAGCAGTCCATGCACGACGCTGCACGGGAACGGCACGGCCCGGGGAAGCCCTGTAAAGAAACATTAAAAAAAAGAGTTAGATAAGAAACAGACCAGATGCCTTACCTAAGACCCGCAAACAGCATCATACATACCGGGGAAAGCAGTCTATGCACGACTCTGCACGGAAACGGCACCGCCCGGGGAAGCCCTGTAAAGAAACATAAAAAAAAAGAGTTAGATAAGATACAGACCAGATGCCTTACCTAAGACCCGCAAACAGCATCATACATACCGGGGAAAGCACTCCATGCACGACGCTGCACAGGAACGGCACAGCCAGGGGAAGCCCTGTAAAGAAACATAAAAAAAAAGAGTTAGATAAGAAACAGACCAGATGCCTTACCTAAGACCCGCAAACAGCATCATACATACCGGGGAAAGTGCTCCATGCACGAAGCTGCACGGGAACGGCACGGCCCGGGGAAGCCCTGTAAAGAAACATTAAAGAAAAGAGTTAGATAAGAAACAGACCAGATGCCTTACCTAAGACCCGCAAACAGCATCATACATACCGGGGAAAGCGCTCCATGCACAAAGCTGCACGGGAACGGCACGGCCCGGGGAAGCCCTGTAAAGAAACATTAAAAAAAAGAGTTAGATAAGAAACAGACCAGATGCCTTACCTAAGACCCGCAAACAGCATCATACATACCGGGGAAAGCCCTCCATGCACGAAGCTGCACGGGAACGGCACGGCCCAGGGAAGCCCTGTAAAGAAACATTAAAAAAAAGAGTTAGATAAGAAACAGACCAGATGCCGTACCTAAGACCCGCAAACAGCATCATACATACCGGGGAAAGCGATCCATGCACGAAGCTGCACGGGAACGGCACGGCCCGGGGAAGCCCTGTAAAGAAACATTAAAAAAAAGAGTTAGATAAGAAACAGACCAGATGCCTTACCTAAGACCCGCAAACAGCATCATACATACCGGGGAAAGCGCTCCATGCACGAAGCTGCACGGGAACGGCACGGCCCGGGGAAGCTTGTAAAGAAGCAGAAAAAAAAGAGCTAGATAAGAAACAGACCAGATGCCTTACCTAAGACCCGCAAACAGCATCATACATACCGGGGAAAGCACTCCATGCACGACGCTGCACGGGAACGGCACGGCCCGTGGAAGCCCTGTAAAGAAACATTAAAAAAAGAGTTAGATAAGAAACAGTCCAGATGCCTTACCTAAGACCCGCAAACAGCATCATACATACCGGGGAAAGCGCTCCATGCACGACGCTGCACGGGAACGGCATGGCCCGGGGAAGCCCTGTAAAGAAACATTAAAAAAAAGAGTTAGATAAGAAACAGACCAGATGCCTTACCTAAGACCCGCAAACAGCATCATACATACCGGGGAAAGCAGTCCATGCACGACTCTGCACGGAAACGGCACGGCCCGGGGAAGCCCTGTAAAGAAACATAAAAAAAAGAGTTAGATAAGATACAGACCAGATGCCTTACCTAAGACCCGCAAACAGCATCATACATACCGGGGAAAGCACTCCATGCACGACGCTGCACAGGAACGGCACGGCCAGGGGAAGCCCTGTAAAGAAACATAAAAAAAAAGAGTTAGATAAGAAACAGACCAGATGCCTTACCTAAGACCCGCAAACAGCATCATACATACTGGGGAAAGCGCTCCATGCACGAAGCTGCACGGGAATGGCACGGCCCGGGGAAGCCCTGTAAAGAAACATTAAAAAACAAGAGTTAGATAAGAAACAGACCAGATGCCTTACCTAAGACCCGCAAACAGCATCATACATACCGGGGAAAGCGCTCCATGCACGAAGCTGCACGGGAACGGCACGGCCCGGGGAAGCCCTGTAAAGAAACATAAAAAAAAAGAGTTAGATAAGAAACAGACCAGATGCCTTACCTAAGAACCGCAAACAGCATCATACATACCGGGGAAAGCGCTCCATGCACGAAGCTGCACGGGAACGGCACGGCCCGGGGAAGCCCTGTAAAGAAACATTAAAAAAAAGAGTTAGATAAGAAACAGACCAGATGCCGTACCTAAGACCCGCAAACAGCATCATACATACCGGGGAAAGCGCTCCATGCACGAAGCTGCACGGGAACGGCACGGCCCGGGGAAGCCCTGTAAAGAAACATTAAAAAAAAGAGTTAGATAAGAAACAGACCAGATGCCTTACCTAAGACCCGCAAACAGCATCATACATACCGGGGAAAGCGCTCCATGCACAAAGCTGCACGGGAACGGCACGGCCCGGGGAAGCCCTGTAAAGAAACATTAAAAAAAAGAGTTAGATAAGAAACAGACCAGATGCCTTACCTAAGACCCGCAAACAGCATCATACATACCGGGGAAAGCGCTCCATGAACGAAGCTGCACGGGAACGGCACGGCCCGGGGAAGCCCTGTAAAGAAACATTAAAAAAAAGAGTTAGATAAGAAACAGACCAGATGCCTTACCTAAGACCCGCAAACAGCATCATACATACCGGGGAAAGCGCTCCATGCACGACGCTGCACGGGAACGGCACGGCCCGTGGAAGCCCTGTAAAGAAACATTAAAAAAAAGAGTTAGATAAGAAACAGTCCAGATGCCTTACCTAAGACCCGCAAACAGCATCATACATACCGGGGAAAGCAGTCCATGCACGACGCTGCACGGGAACGGCACGGCCCGGGGAAGCCCTGTAAAGAAACATTAAAAAAAAGAGTTAGATAAGAAACAGACCAGATGCCTTACCTAAGACCCGCAAACAGCATCATACATACCGGGGAAAGCAGTCTATGCACGACTCTGCACGGAAACGGCACCGCCCGGGGAAGCCCTGTAAAGAAACATAAAAAAAAAGAGTTAGATAAGATACAGACCAGATGCCTTACCTAAGACCCGCAAACAGCATCATACATACCGGGGGAAGCACTCCATGCACGACGCTGCACAGGAACGGCACAGCCAGGGGAAGCCCTGTAAAGAAACATAAAAAAAAAGAGTTAGATAAGAAACAGACCAGATGCCTTACCTAAGACCCGCAAACAGCATCATACATACCGGGGAAAGTGCTCCATGCACGAAGCTGCACGGGAACGGCACGGCCCGGGGAAGCCCTGTAAAGAAACATTAAAGAAAAGAGTTAGATAAGAAACAGACCAGATGCCTTACCTAAGACCCGCAAACAGCATCATACATACCGGGGAAAGCGCTCCATGCACAAAGCTGCACGGGAACGGCACGGCCCGGGGAAGCCCTGTAAAGAAACATTAAAAAAAAGAGTTAGATAAGAAACAGACCAGATGCCTTACCTAAGACCCGCAAACAGCATCATACATACCGGGGAAAGCCCTCCATGCACGAAGCTGCACGGGAACGGCACGGCCCAGGGAAGCCCTGTAAAGAAACATTAAAAAAAAGAGTTAGATAAGAAACAGACCAGATGCCGTACCTAAGACCCGCAAACAGCATCATACATACCGGGGAAAGCGATCCATGCACGAAGCTGCACGGGAACGGCACGGCCCGGGGAAGCCCTGTAAAGAAACATTAAAAAAAAGAGTTAGATAAGAAACAGACCAGATGCCTTACCTAAGACCCGCAAACAGCATCATACATACCGGGGAAAGCGCTCCATGCACGAAGCTGCACGGGAACGGCACGGCCCGGGGAAGCTTGTAAAGAAGCAGAAAAAAAAGAGCTAGATAAGAAACAGACCAGATGCCTTACCTAAGACCCGCAAACAGCATCATACATACCGGGGAAAGCACTCCATGCACGACGCTGCACGGGAACGGCACGGCCCGTGGAAGCCCTGTAAAGAAACATTAAAAAAAGAGTTAGATAAGAAACAGTCCAGATGCCTTACCTAAGACCCGCAAACAGCATCATACATACCGGGGAAAGCGCTCCATGCACGACGCTGCACGGGAACGGCATGGCCCGGGGAAGCCCTGTAAAGAAACATTAAAAAAAAGAGTTAGATAAGAAACAGACCAGATGCCTTACCTAAGACCCGCAAACAGCATCATACATACCGGGGAAAGCAGTCCATGCACGACTCTGCACGGAAACGGCACGGCCCGGGGAAGCCCTGTAAAGAAACATAAAAAAAAAGAGTTAGATAAGATACAGACCAGATGCCTTACCTAAGACCCGCAAACAGCATCATACATACCGGGGAAAGCACTCCATGCACGACGCTGCACAGGAACGGCACGGCCAGGGGAAGCCCTGTAAAGAAACATAAAAAAAAAGAGTTAGATAAGAAACAGACCAGATGCCTTACCTAAGACCCGCAAACAGCATCATACATACTGGGGAAAGCGCTCCATGCACGAAGCTGCACGGGAATGGCACGGCCCGGGGAAGCCCTGTAAAGAAACATTAAAAAACAAGAGTTAGATAAGAAACAGACCAGATGCCTTACCTAAGACCCGCAAACAGCATCATACATACCGGGGAAAGCGCTCCATGCACGAAGCTGCACGGGAACGGCACGGCCCGGGGAAGCCCTGTAAAGAAACATAAAAAAAAAGAGTTAGATAAGAAACAGACCAGATGCCGTACCTAAGACCCACAAACAGCATCATACATACCGGGGAAAGCGCTCCATGCACGAAGCTGCACGGGAACGGCACGGCCCGGGGAAGCCCTGTAAAGAAACATTAAAAAAAAGAGTTAGATAAGAAACAGACCAGATGCCTTACCTAAGACCCGCAAACAGCATCATACATACCGGGGAAAGCGCTCCATGCACAAAGCTGCACGGGAACGGCACGGCCCGGGGAAGCCCTGTAAAGAAACATTAAAAAAAAGAGTTAGATAAGAAACAGACCAGATGCCTTACCTAAGACCCGCAAACAGCATCATACATACCGGGGAAAGCGCTCCATGCACGAAGCTGCACGGGAACGGCACGGCCCGGGGAAGCCCTGTAAAGAAACATTAAAAAAAAGAGTTAGATAAGAAACAGACCAGATGCCTTACCTAAGACCCGCAAACAGCATCATACATACCGGGGAAAGCGCTCCATGCACGAAGCTGCACGGGAACGGCACGGCCCGGGGAAGCCCTGTAAAGAAACATTAAAAAAAAGAGTTAGATAAGAAACAGACCAGATGCCTTACCTAAGACCCGCAAACAGCATCATACATACCCGGGAAAGCGCTCCATGCACGAAGCTGCACGGGAACGGCACGGCCCGGGGAAGCCCTGTAAAGAAACATTAAAAAAAAGAGTTAGATAAGAAACAGACCAGATGCCGTACCTAAGACCCGCAAACAGCATCATACATACCGGGGAAAGCGCTCCATGCACGAAGTTGCACGGGAACGGCACGGCCCGGGGAAGCCCTGTAAAGAAACATTAAAAAAAAGAGTTAGATAAGAAACAGACCAGATGCCTTACCTAAGACCCGCAAACAGCATCATACATACCGGGGAAAGCGCTCCATGCACGAAGCTGCACGGGAACGGCACGGCCCGGGGAAGCCCTGTAAAGAAACATTAAAAAAAGAGTTAGATAAGAAACAGACCAGATGCCTTACCTAAGACCCGCAAACAGCATCATACATACCGGGGAAAGCGCTCCATGCACGAAGCTGCACGGGAACGGCACGGCCCGGGGAAGCCCTGTAAAGAAACATTAAAAAAAGAGTTAGATAAGAAACAGACCAGATGCCTTACCTAAGACCCGCAAACAGCATCATACATACCGGGGAAAGCGCTCCATGCACGAAGCTGCACGGGAACGGCACGGCCCGGGAAGGCCTGTAAAGAAGCAGAAAAAAAAGAGCTAGATAAGAAACAGACCAGATGCCTTACCTAAGACCCGCAAACAGCATCATACATACCGGGGAAAGCACTCTATGCACGACGCTGCACGGGAACGGCACGGCCCGTGGAAGCCCTGTAAAGAAACATTAAAAAAAAGAGTTAGATAAGAAACAGTCCAGATGCCTTACCTAAGACCCGCAAACAGCATCATACATACCGGGGAAAGCAGTCCATGCACGACGCTGCACGGGAACGGCACGCACCCGGGGAAGCCTTGTAAAGAAACATTAAAAAAAAGAGTTAGATAAGAAACAGACCAGATGCCTTACCTAAGACCCGCAAACAGCATCATACATACCGGGGAAAGCAGTCCATGCACGATGCTGCACGGGAACGGCACAGCCCGGAAATTCCCTGTAAAGAAACATTAAAAAAAAGAGTTAGATAAGAAACAGACCAGATGCCTTACCTAAGACCCGCAAACAGCATCATACATACCGGGGAAAGCGCTCCATGCACGACGCTGCACGGGAACGGCACAGCCCGGGGAAGCCCTGTAAAGAAACACAAAAAAAAAGAGTTAGATAAGAAACAGACCAGATGCCTTACCTAAGACCCGCAAACAGCATCATACATACCGGGGAAAGCACTCCATGCACAACGCTGCACAGGAACGGCACGGCCAGGGGAAGCCCCGTAAAGAAACATAAAAAAAAAGAGTTAGATAAGAAACAGACCAGATGCCTTACCTAAGACCCGCAAACAGCATCATACATACCAGGGAAGCGCTCCATGCATAACGCTACACGGGAACGGCACAGCCAGGGGAAGCCCTGTAAAGAAACAAAAAAAAAAAGAGTTAGATAAGAAACAGACCAGATGCCTTACCTAAGACCCGCAAACAGCATCATACATACCGGGGAAAGCACTCCATGCACGACGCTGCACGGGAATGGCACGGCCAGGGGAAGCCCTGTAAAGAAACATTAAAAAAAAGAGTTAGATAAGAAACAGACCAGATGCCTTACCTAAAACCCGCAACAGCATCATACATACCGGGGGAAGCAGTCCATGCACGACGCTGCACGGGAACAGCACGGCCCGGGGAAACCCTGTAAAGAAACATTTAAAAAAAGAGTTAGATAAGAAACAGACCAGATGCCTTACCTAAGACCCACAAACAGCATCATACATACCGGGGAAAGCGCTCCATGCACGACGCTGCACGGGAACGGCACGGCCCGGGGAAGCCCTGTAAAGAAACATTAAAAAAAAGAGTTAGATAAGAAACAGACCAGATGCCTTACCTAAGACCCGCAAACAGCATCATACATACCGGGGAAAGCGCTCCATGCACGAAGCTGCACGGGAACGGCACGGCCCGGGGAAGCCCTGTAAAGAAACATTTAAAAAAAGAGTTAGATAAGAAACAGACCAGATGCCTTACCTAAGACCCGCAAACAGCATCATACATACCGGGGAAAGCGCTCCATGCACGAAGCTGCACGGGAACGGCACGGCCCGGGGAAGCCCTGTAAAGAAACATTAAAAAAAAGAGTTAGATAAGAAACAGACCAGATGCCTTGCCTAAGACCCGCAAACAGCATCATACATACCGGGGAAAGCACTCCATGCACGACGCTGCACAGGAACGGCACGGCCAGGGGAAGCCCCGTAAAGAAACATTAAAAAAAAGAGTTAGATAAGCAACAGACCAGATGCCTTACCTAAGACCCGCAAACAGCATCATACATACCAGGGAAGCGCTCCATGCATAACGCTACACGGGAACGGCACGGCCAGGGGAAGCCCTGTAAAGAAACAAAAAAAAAAAGAGTTAGATAAGAAACAGACCAGATGCCTTACCTAAGACCCGCAAACAGCATCATACATACCGGGGAAAGCACTCCATGCACGACGCTGCACGGGAACGGCACGGCCCGGGGAAGCCCTATAAAGAAACATTTAAAAAAAGAGTTAGATAAGAAACAGACCAGATGCCTTACCTAAGACCCGCAAACAGCATCATACATACCGGGGAAAGCAGTCCATGCACGACTCTGCACGGAAACGGCACGGCCCGGGGAAGCCCTGTAAAGAAACATAAAAAAAAAGAGTTAGATAAGATACAGACCAGATGCCTTACCTAAGACCCGCAAACAGCATCATACATACCGGGGAAAGCACTCCATGCACGACGCTGCACAGGAACGGCACGGCCAGGGGAAGCCCTGTAAAGAAACATAAAAAAAAAGAGTTAGATAAGAAACAGACCAGATGCCTTACCTAAGACCCGCAAACAGCATCATACATACCGGGGAAAGCGCTCCATGCACGAAGCTGCACGGGAACGGCACGGCCCGGGGAAGCCCTCTAAAGAAACATTAAAAAACAAGAGTTAGATAAGAAACAGACCAGATGCCTTACCTAAGACCCGCAAACAGCATCATACATACCGGGGAAAGCGCTCCATGCACGAAGCTGCACGGGAACGGCACGGCCCGGGGAAGCCCTGTAAAGAAACATTAAAAAAAAGAGTTAGATAAGAAACAGACCAGATGCCTTACCTAAGACCCGCAAACAGCATCATACATACCGGGGAAAGCGCTCCATGCACGAAGCTGCACGGGAACGGCACGGCCCGGGGAAGCCCTGTAAAGAAACATTAAAAAAAAGAGTTAGATAAGAAACAGACCAGATGCCGTACCTAAGACCCGCAAACAGCATCATACATACCGGGGAAAGCGCTCCATGCACGAAGCTGCACGGGAACAACACGGCCCGGGGAAGCCCTGTAAAGAAACATTAAAAAAAAGAGTTAGATAAGAAACAGACCAGATGCCTTACCTAAGACCCGCAAACAGCATCATACATACCCGGGAAAGCGCTCCATGCACGAAGCTGCACGGGAACGGCCCGGGGAAGCCCTGTAAAGAAACATTAAAAAAAAGAGTTAGATAAGAAACAGACCAGATGCCTTACCTAAGACCCGCAAACAGCATCATACATACCGGGGAAAGCGCTCCATGCACGAAGCTGCACAGGAACGGCACGGCCCGGGGAAGCCCTGTAAAGAAACATTAAAAAAAAGAGTTAGATAAGAAACAGACCAGATGCCTTACCTAAGACCCGCAAACAGCATCATACATACCGGGGAAAGCGCTCCATGCACGAAGCTGCACGGGAACGGCACGGCCCGGGGAAGCCTGTAAAGAAGCAGAAAAAAAAGAGCTAGATAAGAAACAGACCAGATGCCTTACCTAAGACCCGCAAACAGCATCATACATACCGGGGAAAGCACTCCATGCACGACGCTGCACGGGAACGGCACGGCCCGTGGAAGCCCTGTAAAGAAACATTAAAAAAAAGAGTTAGATAAGAAACAGTCCAGATGCCTTACCTAAGACCCGCAAACAGCATCATACATACCGGGGAAAGCAGTCCATGCACGACGCTGCACGGGAACGGCACGGCCCGGGGAAGCCCTGTAAAGAAACATTAAAAAAAAGAGTTAGATAAGAAACAGACCAGATGCCTTACCTAAGACCCGCAAACAGCATCATACATACCGGGGAAAGCAGTCCATGCACGATGCTGCACGGGAACGGCACAGCCCGGAAATTCCCTGTAAAGAAACATTAAAAAAAAGAGTTAGATAAGAAACAGACCAGATGCCTTACCTAAGACCCGCAAACAGCATCATACATACCGGGGAAAGCGCTCCATGCATAACGCTACACGGGAACGGCACAGCCAGGGGAAGCCCTGTAAAGAAACAAAAAAAAAAAGAGTTAGATAAGAAACAGACCAGATGCCTTACCTAAGACCCGCAAACAGCATCATACATACCGGGGAAAGCACTCCATGCACGACGCTGCACGGGAATGGCACGGCCAGGGGAAGCCCTGTAAAAAAACATTAAAAAAAAGAGTTAGATAAGAAACAGACCAGATGCCTTACCTAAGACCCGCAACAGCATCATACATACCGGGGGAAGCAGTCCATGCACGACGCTGCACGGGAACAGCACGGCCCGGGGAAACCCTGTAAAGAAACATTAAAAAAAAGAGTTAGATAAGAAACAGACCAGATGCCTTACCTAAGACCCGCAAACAGCATCATACATACCGGGGAAAGCAGTCCATGCACGACTCTGCACGGAAACGGCACCGCCCGGGGAAGCCCTGTAAAGAAACATTAAAAAAAAGAGTTAGATAAGATACAGACCAGATGCCTTACCTAAGACCCGCAAACAGCATCATACATACCGGGGAAAGCACTCCATGCACGACGCTGCACAGGAACGGCACGGCCAGGGGAAGCCCTGTAAAGAAACATAAAAAAAAAGAGTTAGATAAGAAACAGACCAGATGCCTTACCTAAGACCCGCAAACAGCATCATACATACAGGGGAAAGCGCTCCATGCACGAAGCTGCACGGGAACGGCACGGCCCGGGGAAGCCCTGTAAAGAAACATTAAAGAAAAGAGTTAGATAAGAAACAGACCAGATGCCTTACCTAAGACCCGCAAACAGCATCATACATACCGGGGAAAGCGCTCCATGCACGAAGCTGCACGGGAATGGCACGGCCCGGGGAAGCCCTGTAAAGAAACATTAAAAAACAAGAGTTAGATAAGAAACAGACCAGATGCCTTACCTAAGACCCGCAAACAGCATCATACATACCGGGGAAAGCACTCCATGCACGACGCTGCACGGGAACGGCACGGTCCGTGGAAGCCCTGTAAAGAAACATTAAAAAAAGAGTTAGATAAGAAACAGTCCAGATGCCTTGCCTAAGACCCGCAAACAGCATCATACATACCGGGGAAAGCGCTCCATGCACGACGCTGCACGGGAACGGCATGGCCCGGGGAAGCCCTGTAAAGAAACATTAAAAAAAAGAGTTAGATAAGAAACAGACCAGATGCCTTACCTAAGACCCGCAAACAGCATCATACATACCGGGGAAAGCAGTCCATGCACGACTCTGCACGGAAACGGCACGGCCCGGGGAAGCCCTGTAAAGAAACATAAAAAAAAAGAGTTAGATAAGATACAGACCAGATGCCTTACCTAAGACCCGCAAACAGCATCATACATACCGGGGAAAGCACTCCATGCACGACGCTGCACAGGAACGGCACGGCCAGGGGAAGCCCTGTAAAGAAACATAAAAAAAAAGAGTTAGATAAGAAACAGACCAGATGCCTTACCTAAGACCCGCAAACAGCATCATACATACTGGGGAAAGCGCTCCATGCACGAAGCTGCACGGGAATGGCACGGCCCGGGGAAGCCCTGTAAAGAAACATTAAAAAACAAGAGTTAGATAAGAAACAGACCAGATGCCTTACCTAAGACCCGCAAACAGCATCATACATACCGGGGAAAGCGCTCCATGCACGAAGCTGCACGGGAACGGCACGGCCCGGGGAAGCCCTGTAAAGAAACATAAAAAAAAAGAGTTAGATAAGAAACAGACCAGATGCCTTACCTAAGACCCGCAAACAGCATCATACATACCGGGGAAAGCGCTCCATGCACGAAGCTGCACGGGAACGGCACGGCCCGGGGAAGCCCTGTAAAGAAACATTAAAAAAAAGAGTTAGATAAGAAACAGACCAGATGCCGTACCTAAGACCCGCAAACAGCATCATACATACCGGGGAAAGCGCTCCATGCACGAAGCTGCACGGGAACGGCACGGCCCGGGGAAGCCCTGTAAAGAAACATTAAAAAAAAGAGTTAGATAAGAAACAGACCAGATGCCTTACCTAAGACCCGCAAACAGCATCATACATACCGGGGAAAGCGCTCCATGCACAAAGCTGCACGGGAACGGCACGGCCCGGGGAAGCCCTGTAAAGAAACATTAAAAAAAAGAGTTAGATAAGAAACAGACCAGATGCCTTACCTAAGACCCGCAAACAGCATCATACATACCGGGGAAAGCGCTCCATGAACGAAGCTGCACGGGAACGGCACGGCCCGGGGAAGCCCTGTAAAGAAACATTAAAAAAAAGAGTTAGATAAGAAACAGACCAGATGCCTTACCTAAGACCCGCAAACAGCATCATACATACCGGGGAAAGCGCTCCATGCACGACGCTGCACGGGAACGGCACGGCCCGTGGAAGCCCTGTAAAGAAACATTAAAAAAAAGAGTTAGATAAGAAACAGTCCAGATGCCTTACCTAAGACCCGCAAACAGCATCATACATACCGGGGAAAGCAGTCCATGCACGACGCTGCACGGGAACGGCACGGCCCGGGGAAGCCCTGTAAAGAAACATTAAAAAAAAGAGTTAGATAAGAAACAGACCAGATGCCTTACCTAAGACCCGCAAACAGCATCATACATACCGGGGAAAGCAGTCTATGCACGACTCTGCACGGAAACGGCACCGCCCGGGGAAGCCCTGTAAAGAAACATAAAAAAAAAGAGTTAGATAAGATACAGACCAGATGCCTTACCTAAGACCCGCAAACAGCATCATACATACCGGGGAAAGCACTCCATGCACGACGCTGCACAGGAACGGCACAGCCAGGGGAAGCCCTGTAAAGAAACATAAAAAAAAAGAGTTAGATAAGAAACAGACCAGATGCCTTACCTAAGACCCGCAAACAGCATCATACATACCGGGGAAAGTGCTCCATGCACGAAGCTGCACGGGAACGGCACGGCCCGGGGAAGCCCTGTAAAGAAACATTAAAGAAAAGAGTTAGATAAGAAACAGACCAGATGCCTTACCTAAGACCCGCAAACAGCATCATACATACCGGGGAAAGCGCTCCATGCACAAAGCTGCACGGGAACGGCACGGCCCGGGGAAGCCCTGTAAAGAAACATTAAAAAAAAGAGTTAGATAAGAAACAGACCAGATGCCTTACCTAAGACCCGCAAACAGCATCATACATACCGGGGAAAGCCCTCCATGCACGAAGCTGCACGGGAACGGCACGGCCCAGGGAAGCCCTGTAAAGAAACATTAAAAAAAAGAGTTAGATAAGAAACAGACCAGATGCCGTACCTAAGACCCGCAAACAGCATCATACATACCGGGGAAAGCGATCCATGCACGAAGCTGCACGGGAACGGCACGGCCCGGGGAAGCCCTGTAAAGAAACATTAAAAAAAAGAGTTAGATAAGAAACAGACCAGATGCCTTACCTAAGACCCGCAAACAGCATCATACATACCGGGGAAAGCGCTCCATGCACGAAGCTGCACGGGAACGGCACGGCCCGGGGAAGCTTGTAAAGAAGCAGAAAAAAAAGAGCTAGATAAGAAACAGACCAGATGCCTTACCTAAGACCCGCAAACAGCATCATACATACCGGGGAAAGCACTCCATGCACGACGCTGCACGGGAACGGCACGGCCCGTGGAAGCCCTGTAAAGAAACATTAAAAAAAGAGTTAGATAAGAAACAGTCCAGATGCCTTACCTAAGACCCGCAAACAGCATCATACATACCGGGGAAAGCGCTCCATGCACGACGCTGCACGGGAACGGCATGGCCCGGGGAAGCCCTGTAAAGAAACATTAAAAAAAAGAGTTAGATAAGAAACAGACCAGATGCCTTACCTAAGACCCGCAAACAGCATCATACATACCGGGGAAAGCAGTCCATGCACGACTCTGCACGGAAACGGCACGGCCCGGGGAAGCCCTGTAAAGAAACATAAAAAAAAAGAGTTAGATAAGATACAGACCAGATGCCTTACCTAAGACCCGCAAACAGCATCATACATACCGGGGAAAGCACTCCATGCACGACGCTGCACAGGAACGGCACGGCCAGGGGAAGCCCTGTAAAGAAACATAAAAAAAAAGAGTTAGATAAGAAACAGACCAGATGCCTTACCTAAGACCCGCAAACAGCATCATACATACTGGGGAAAGCGCTCCATGCACGAAGCTGCACGGGAATGGCACGGCCCGGGGAAGCCCTGTAAAGAAACATTAAAAAACAAGAGTTAGATAAGAAACAGACCAGATGCCTTACCTAAGACCCGCAAACAGCATCATACATACCGGGGAAAGCGCTCCATGCACGAAGCTGCACGGGAACGGCACGGCCCGGGGAAGCCCTGTAAAGAAACATAAAAAAAAAGAGTTAGATAAGAAACAGACCAGATGCCTTACCTAAGACCCGCAAACAGCATCATACATACTGGGGAAAGCGCTCCATGCACGAAGCTGCACGGGAACGGCACGGCCCGGGGAAGCCCTGTAAAGAAACATTAAAAAAAAGAGTTAGATAAGAAACAGACCAGATGCCGTACCTAAGACCCGCAAACAGCATCATACATACCGGGGAAAGCGCTCCATGCACGAAGCTGCACGGGAACGGCACGGCCCGGGGAAGCCCTGTAAAGAAACATTAAAAAAAAGAGTTAGATAAGAAACAGACCAGATGCCTTACCTAAGACCCGCAAACAGCATCATACATACCGGGGAAAGCGCTCCATGCACAAAGCTGCACGGGAACGGCACGGCCCGGGGAAGCCCTGTAAAGAAACATTAAAAAAAAGAGTTAGATAAGAAACAGACCAGATGCCTTACCTAAGACCCGCAAACAGCATCATACATACCGGGGAAAGCGCTCCATGCACGAAGCTGCACGGGAACGGCACGGCCCGGGGAAGCCCTGTAAAGAAACATTAAAAAAAAGAGTTAGATAAGAAACAGACCAGATGCCTTACCTAAGACCCGCAAACAGCATCATACATACCGGGGAAAGCGCTCCATGCACGAAGCTGCACGGGAACGGCACGGCCCGGGGAAGCCCTGTAAAGAAACATAAAAAAAAAGAGTTAGATAAGAAACAGACCAGATGCCGTACCTAAGACCCGCAAACAGCATCATACATACCGGGGAAAGCGCTCCATGCACGAAGCTGCACGGGAACGGCACGGCCCGGGGAAGCCCTGTAAAGAAACATTAAAAAAAAGAGTTAGATAAGAAACAGACCAGATGCCTTACCTAAGACCCGCAAACAGCATCATACATACCGGGGAAAGCGCTCCATGCACGAAGCTGCACGGGAACGGCACGGCCCGGGGAAGCCCTGTAAAGAAACATTAAAAAAAGAGTTAGATAAGAAACAGACCAGATGCCTTACCTAAGACCCGCAAACAGCATCATACATACCGGGGAAAGCGCTCCATGCACGAAGCTGCACGGGAACGGCACGGCCCGGGGAAGCCCTGTAAAGAAACATTAAAAAAAGAGTTAGATAAGAAACAGACCAGATGCCTTACCTAAGACCCGCAAACAGCATCATACATACCGGGGAAAGCGCTCCATGCACGAAGCTGCACGGGAACGGCACGGCCCGGGAAGGCCTGTAAAGAAGCAGAAAAAAAAGAGCTAGATAAGAAACAGACCAGATGCCTTACCTAAGACCCGCAAACAGCATCATACATACCGGGGAAAGCACTCTATGCACGACGCTGCACGGGAACGGCACGGCCCGTGGAAGCCCTGTAAAGAAACATTAAAAAAAAGAGTTAGATAAGAAACAGACCAGATGCCTTACCTAAGACCCGCAAACAGCATCATACATACCGGGGAAAGCGCTCCATGCACGAAGCTGCACGGGAACGGCACGCACCCGGGGAAGCCTTGTAAAGAAACATTAAAAAAAAGAGTTAGATAAGAAACAGACCAGATGCCTTACCTAAGACCCGCAAACAGCATCATACATACCGGGGAAAGCAGTCCATGCACGATGCTGCACGGGAACGGCACAGCCCGGAAATTCCCTGTAAAGAAACATTAAAAAAAAGAGTTAGATAAGAAACAGACCAGATGCCTTACCTAAGACCCGCAAACAGCATCATACATACCGGGGAAAGCGCTCCATGCACGACGCTGCACGGGAACGGCACAGCCCGGGGAAGCCCTGTAAAGAAACACAAAAAAAAAGAGTTAGATAAGAAACAGACCAGATGCCTTACCTAAGACCCGCAAACAGCATCATACATACCGGGGAAAGCACTCCATGCACAACGCTGCACAGGAACGGCACGGCCAGGGGAAGCCCCGTAAAGAAACATAAAAAAAAAGAGTTAGATAAGAAACAGACCAGATGCCTTACCTAAGACCCGCAAACAGCATCATACATACCAGGGAAGCACTCCATGCATAACGCTACACGGGAACGGCACAGCCAGGGGAAGCCCTGTAAAGAAACAAAAAAAAAAAGAGTTAGATAAGAAACAGACCAGATGCCTTACCTAAGACCCGCAAACAGCATCATACATACCGGGGAAAGCACTCCATGCACGACGCTGCACGGGAATGGCACGGCCAGGGGAAGCCCTGTAAAGAAACATTAAAAAAAAGAGTTAGATAAGAAACAGACCAGATGCCTTACCTAAAACCCGCAACAGCATCATACATACCGGGGGAAGCAGTCCATGCACGACGCTGCACGGGAACAGCACGGCCCGGGGAAACCCTGTAAAGAAACATTTAAAAAAAGAGTTAGATAAGAAACAGACCAGATGCCTTACCTAAGACCCACAAACAGCATCATACATACCGGGGAAAGCGCTCCATGCACGACGCTGCACGGGAACGGCACGGCCCGGGGAAGCCCTGTAAAGAAACATTAAAAAAAAGAGTTAGATAAGAAACAGACCAGATGCCTTACCTAAGACCCGCAAACAGCATCATACATACCGGGGAAAGCGCTCCATGCACGAAGCTGCACGGGAACGGCACGGCCCGGGGAAGCCCTGTAAAGAAACATTTAAAAAAAGAGTTAGATAAGAAACAGACCAGATGCCTTACCTAAGACCCGCAAACAGCATCATACATACCGGGGAAAGCGCTCCATGCACGAAGCTGCACGGGAACGGCACGGCCCGGGGAAGCCCTGTAAAGAAACATTAAAAAAAAGAGTTAGATAAGAAACAGACCAGATGCCTTGCCTAAGACCCGCAAACAGCATCATACATACCGGGGAAAGCACTCCATGCACGACGCTGCACAGGAACGGCACGGCCAGGGGAAGCCCCGTAAAGAAACATTAAAAAAAAGAGTTAGATAAGCAACAGACCAGATGCCTTACCTAAGACCCGCAAACAGCATCATACATACCAGGGAAGCGCTCCATGCATAACGCTACACGGGAACGGCACGGCCAGGGGAAGCCCTGTAAAGAAACAAAAAAAAAAAGAGTTAGATAAGAAACAGACCAGATGCCTTACCTAAGACCCGCAAACAGCATCATACATACCGGGGAAAGCACTCCATGCACGACGCTGCACGGGAACGGCACGGCCCGGGGAAGCCCTATAAAGAAACATTTAAAAAAAGAGTTAGATAAGAAACAGACCAGATGCCTTACGTAAGACCCGCAAACAGCATCATACATACCGGGGAAAGCAGTCCATGCACGACTCTGCACGGAAACGGCACGGCCCGGGGAAGCCCTGTAAAGAAACATAAAAAAAAAGAGTTAGATAAGATACAGACCAGATGCCTTACCTAAGACCCGCAAACAGCATCATACATACCGGGGAAAGCACTCCATGCACGACGCTGCACAGGAACGGCACGGCCAGGGGAAGCCCTGTAAAGAAACATAAAAAAAAAGAGTTAGATAAGAAACAGACCAGATGCCTTACCTAAGACCCGCAAACAGCATCATACATACCGGGGAAAGCGCTCCATGCACGAAGCTGCACGGGAACGGCACGGCCCGGGGAAGCCCTCTAAAGAAACATTAAAAAACAAGAGTTAGATAAGAAACAGACCAGATGCCTTACCTAAGACCCGCAAACAGCATCATACATACCGGGGAAAGCGCTCCATGCACGAAGCTGCACGGGAACGGCACGGCCCGGGGAAGCCCTGTAAAGAAACATTAAAAAAAAGAGTTAGATAAGAAACAGACCAGATGCCTTACCTAAGACCCGCAAACAGCATCATACATACCGGGGAAAGCGCTCCATGCACGAAGCTGCACGGGAACGGCACGGCCCGGGGAAGCCCTGTAAAGAAACATTAAAAAAAAGAGTTAGATAAGAAACAGACCAGATGCCGTACCTAAGACCCGCAAACAGCATCATACATACCGGGGAAAGCGCTCCATGCACGAAGCTGCACGGGAACAACACGGCCCGGGGAAGCCCTGTAAAGAAACATTAAAAAAAAGAGTTAGATAAGAAACAGACCAGATGCCTTACCTAAGACCCGCAAACAGCATCATACATACCCGGGAAAGCGCTCCATGCACGAAGCTGCACGGGAACGGCACGGCCCGGGGAAGCCCTGTAAAGAAACATTAAAAAAAAGAGTTAGATAAGAAACAGACCAGATGCCTTACCTAAGACCCGCAAACAGCATCATACATACCGGGGAAAGCGCTCCATGCACGAAGCTGCACAGGAACGGCACGGCCCGGGGAAGCCCTGTAAAGAAACATTAAAAAAAGAGTTAGATAAGAAACAGACCAGATGCCTTACCTAAGACCCGCAAACAGCATCATACATACCGGGGAAAGCGCTCCATGCACGAAGCTGCACGGGAACGGCACGGCCCGGGGAAGCCTGTAAAGAAGCAGAAAAAAAAGAGCTAGATAAGAAACAGACCAGATGCCTTACCTAAGACCCGCAAACAGCATCATACATACCGGGGAAAGCACTCCATGCACGACGCTGCACGGGAACGGCACGGCCCATGGAAGCCCTGTAAAGAAACATTAAAAAAAAGAGTTAGATAAGAAACAGTCCAGATGCCTTACCTAAGACCCGCAAACAGCATCATACATACCGGGGAAAGCAGTCCATGCACGACGCTGCACGGGAACGGCACGGCCCGGGGAAGCCCTGTAAAGAAACATTAAAAAAAAGAGTTAGATAAGAAACAGACCAGATGCCTTACCTAAGACCCGCAAACAGCATCATACATACCGGGGAAAGCAGTCCATGCACGATGCTGCACGGGAACGGCACAGCCCGGAAATTCCCTGTAAAGAAACATTAAAAAAAAGAGTTAGATAAGAAACAGACCAGATGCCTTACCTAAGACCCGCAAACAGCATCATACATACCGGGGAAAGCGCTCCATGCATAACGCTACACGGGAACGGCACAGCCAGGGGAAGCCCTATAAAGAAACAAAAAAAAAAAGAGTTAGATAAGAAACAGACCAGATGCCTTACCTAAGACCCGCAAACAGCATCATACATACCGGGGAAAGCACTCCATGCACGACGCTGCACGGGAATGGCACGGCCAGGGGAAGCCCTGTAAAAAAACATTAAAAAAAAGAGTTAGATAAGAAACAGACCAGATGCCTTACCTAAGACCCGCAACAGCATCATACATACCGGGGGAAGCAGTCCATGCACGACGCTGCACGGGAACAGCACGGCCCGGGGAAACCCTGTAAAGAAACATTAAAAAAAAGAGTTAGATAAGAAACAGACCAGATGCCTTACCTAAGACCCGCAAACAGCATCATACATACCGGGGAAAGCAGTCCATGCACGACTCTGCACGGAAACGGCACCGCCCGGGGAAGCCCTGTAAAGAAACATTAAAAAAAAGAGTTAGATAAGATACAGACCAGATGCCTTACCTAAGACCCGCAAACAGCATCATACATACCGGGGAAAGCACTCCATGCACGACGCTGCACAGGAACGGCACGGCCAGGGGAAGCCCTGTAAAGAAACATAAAAAAAAAGAGTTAGATAAGAAACAGACCAGATGCCTTACCTAAGACCCGCAAACAGCATCATACATACCGGGGAAAGCGCTCCATGCACGAAGCTGCACGGGAACGGCACGGCCCGGGGAAGCCCTGTAAAGAAACATTAAAGAAAAGAGTTAGATAAGAAACAGACCAGATGCCTTACCTAAGACCCGCAAACAGCATCATACATACCGGGGAAAGCGCTCCATGCACGAAGCTGCACGGGAACGGCACGGCCCGGGGAAGCCCTGTAAAGAAACATTAAAAAAAAGAGTTAGATAAGAAACAGACCAGATGCCTTACCTAAGACCCGCAAACAGCATCATACATACCGGGGAAAGCGCACCATGCACGAAGCTGCACGGGAACGGCACGGCCCGGGGAAGCCTGTAAAGAAACATTAAAAAAAAGAGTTAGATAAGAAACAGACCAGATGCCTTACCTAAGACCCGCAAACAGCATCATACATACCGGGGAAAGCAGTCCATGCACGATGCTGCACGGGAACGGCACAGCCCGGAAATTCCCTGTAAAGAAACATTAAAAAAAAGAGTTAGATAAGAAACAGACCAGATGCCTTACCTAAGACCCGCAAACAGCATCATACATACCGGGGAAAGCGCTCCATGCACGAAGCTGCACGGGAACGGCACGGCCCGGGGAAGCCCTGTAAAGAAACATTAAAAAAAGAGTTAGATAAGAAACAGACCAGATGCCTTACCTAAGACCCGCAAACAGCATCATACATACCGGGGAAAGCGCTCCATGCACGAAGCTGCACGGGAACGGCACGGCCCGGGAAGGCCTGTAAAGAAGCAGAAAAAAAAGAGCTAGATAAGAAACAGACCAGATGCCTTACCTAAGACCCGCAAACAGCATCATACATACCGGGGAAAGCACTCTATGCACGACGCTGCACGGGAACGGCACGGCCCGTGGAAGCCCTGTAAAGAAACATTAAAAAAAAGAGTTAGATAAGAAACAGTCCAGATGCCTTACCTAAGACCCGCAAACATCATCATACATACCGGGGAAAGCAGTCCATGCACGACGCTGCACGGGAACGGCACGCACCCGGGGAAGCCTTGTAAAGAAACATTAAAAAAAAGAGTTAGATAAGAAACAGACCAGATGCCTTACCTAAGACCCGCAAACAGCATCATACATACCGGGGAAAGCAGTCCATGCACGATGCTGCACGGGAACGGCACAGCCCGGAAATTCCCTGTAAAGAAACATTAAAAAAAAGAGTTAGATAAGAAACAGACCAGATGCCTTACCTAAGACCCGCAAACAGCATCATACATACCGGGGAAAGCGCTCCATGCACGACGCTGCACGGGAACGGCACAGCCCGGGGAAGCCCTGTAAAGAAACACAAAAAAAAAGAGTTAGATAAGAAACAGACCAGATGCCTTACCTAAGACCCGCAAACAGCATCATACATACCGGGGAAAGCACTCCATGCACAACGCTGCACAGGAACGGCACGGCCAGGGGAAGCCCCGTAAAGAAACATAAAAAAAAAGAGTTAGATAAGAAACAGACCAGATGCCTTACCTAAGACCCGCAAACAGCATCATACATACCAGGGAAGCGCTCCATGCATAACGCTACACGGGAACGGCACAGCCAGGGGAAGCCCTGTAAAGAAACAAAAAAAAAAAGAGTTAGATAAGAAACAGACCAGATGCCTTACCTAAGACCCGCAAACAGCATCATACATACCGGGGAAAGCACTCCATGCACGACGCTGCACGGGAATGGCACGGCCAGGGGAAGCCCTGTAAAGAAACATTAAAAAAAAGAGTTAGATAAGAAACAGACCAGATGCCTTACCTAAAACCCGCAACAGCATCATACATACCGGGGGAAGCAGTCCATGCACGACGCTGCACGGGAACAGCACGGCCCGGGGAAACCCTGTAAAGAAACATTTAAAAAAAGAGTTAGATAAGAAACAGACCAGATGCCTTACCTAAGACCCACAAACAGCATCATACATACCGGGGAAAGCGCTCCATGCACGACGCTGCACGGGAACGGCACGGCCCGGGGAAGCCCTGTAAAGAAACATTAAAAAAAAGAGTTAGATAAGAAACAGACCAGATGCCTTACCTAAGACCCGCAAACAGCATCATACATACCGGGGAAAGCGCTCCATGCACGAAGCTGCACGGGAACGGCACGGCCCGGGGAAGCCCTGTAAAGAAACATTTAAAAAAAGAGTTAGATAAGAAACAGACCAGATGCCTTACCTAAGACCCGCAAACAGCATCATACATACCGGGGAAAGCGCTCCATGCACGAAGCTGCACGGGAACGGCACGGCCCGGGGAAGCCCTGTAAAGAAACATTAAAAAAAAGAGTTAGATAAGAAACAGACCAGATGCCTTGCCTAAGACCCGCAAACAGCATCATACATACCGGGGAAAGCACTCCATGCACGACGCTGCACAGGAACGGCACGGCCAGGGGAAGCCCCGTAAAGAAACATTAAAAAAAAGAGTTAGATAAGCAACAGACCAGATGCCTTACCTAAGACCCGCAAACAGCATCATACATACCAGGGAAGCGCTCCATGCATAACGCTACACGGGAACGGCACGGCCAGGGGAAGCCCTGTAAAGAAACAAAAAAAAAAAGAGTTAGATAAGAAACAGACCAGATGCCTTACCTAAGACCCGCAAACAGCATCATACATACCGGGGAAAGCACTCCATGCACGACGCTGCACGGGAACGGCACGGCCCGGGGAAGCCCTATAAAGAAACATTTAAAAAAAGAGTTAGATAAGAAACAGACCAGATGCCTTACCTAAGACCCGCAAACAGCATCATATATACCGGGGAAAGCAGTCCATGCACGACTCTGCACGGAAACGGCACGGCCCGGGGAAGCCCTGTAAAGAAACATAAAAAAAAAGAGTTAGATAAGATACAGACCAGATGCCTTACCTAAGACCCGCAAACAGCATCATACATACCGGGGAAAGCACTCCATGCACGACGCTGCACAGGAACGGCACGGCCAGGGGAAGCCCTGTAAAGAAACATAAAAAAAAAGAGTTAGATAAGAAACAGACCAGATGCCTTACCTAAGACCCGCAAACAGCATCATACATACCGGGGAAAGCGCTCCATGCACGAAGCTGCACGGGAACGGCACGGCCCGGGGAAGCCCTGTAAAGAAACATTAAAAAAAAGAGTTAGATAAGAAACAGACCAGATGCCTTACCTAAGACCCGCAAACAGCATCATACATACCGGGGAAAGCGCTCCATGCACGAAGCTGCACGGGAACGGCACGGCCCGGGGAAGCCCTGTAAAGAAACATTAAAAAAAAGAGTTAGATAAGAAACAGACCAGATGCCGTACCTAAGACCCGCAAACAGCATCATACATACCGGGGAAAGCGCTCCATGCACGAAGCTGCACGGGAACAACACGGCCCGGGGAAGCCCTGTAAAGAAACATTAAAAAAAAGAGTTAGATAAGAAACAGACCAGATGCCTTACCTAAGACCCGCAAACAGCATCATACATACCCGGGAAAGCGCTCCATGCACGAAGCTGCACGGGAACGGCCCGGGGAAGCCCTGTAAAGAAACATTAAAAAAAAGAGTTAGATAAGAAACAGACCAGATGCCTTACCTAAGACCCGCAAACAGCATCATACATACCGGGGAAAGCGCTCCATGCACGAAGCTGCACAGGAACGGCACGGCCCGGGGAAGCCCTGTAAAGAAACATTAAAAAAAAGAGTTAGATAAGAAACAGACCAGATGCCTTACCTAAGACCCGCAAACAGCATCATACATACCGGGGAAAGCGCTCCATGCACGAAGCTGCACGGGAACGGCACGGCCCGGGGAAGCCTGTAAAGAAGCAGAAAAAAAAGAGCTAGATAAGAAACAGACCAGATGCCTTACCTAAGACCCGCAAACAGCATCATACATACCGGGGAAAGCACTCCATGCACGACGCTGCACGGGAACGGCACGGCCCATGGAAGCCCTGTAAAGAAACATTAAAAAAAAGAGTTAGATAAGAAACAGTCCAGATGCCTTACCTAAGACCCGCAAACAGCATCATACATACCGGGGAAAGCAGTCCATGCACGACGCTGCACGGGAACGGCACGGCCCGGGGAAGCCCTGTAAAGAAACATTAAAAAAAGAGTTAGATAAGAAACAGACCAGATGCCTTACCTAAGACCCGCAAACAGCATCATACATACCGGGGAAAGCAGTCCATGCACGATGCTGCACGGGAACGGCACAGCCCGGAAATTCCCTGTAAAGAAACATTAAAAAAAAGAGTTAGATAAGAAACAGACCAGATGCCTTACCTAAGACCCGCAAACAGCATCATACATACCGGGGAAAGCGCTCCATGCATAACGCTACACGGGAACGGCACAGCCAGGGGAAGCCCTGTAAAGAAACAAAAAAAAAAAGAGTTAGATAAGAAACAGACCAGATGCCTTACCTAAGACCCGCAAACAGCATCATACATACCGGGGAAAGCACTCCATGCACGACGCTGCACGGGAATGGCACGGCCAGGGGAAGCCCTGTAAAAAAACATTAAAAAAAAGAGTTAGATAAGAAACAGACCAGATGCCTTACCTAAGACCCGCAACAGCATCATACATACCGGGGGAAGCAGTCCATGCACGACGCTGCACGGGAACAGCACGGCCCGGGGAAACCCTGTAAAGAAACATTAAAAAAAAGAGTTAGATAAGAAACAGACCAGATGCCTTACCTAAGACCCGCAAACAGCATCATACATACCGGGGAAAGCAGTCCATGCACGACTCTGCACGGAAACGGCACCGCCCGGGGAAGCCCTGTAAAGAAACATTAAAAAAAAGAGTTAGATAAGATACAGACCAGATGCCTTACCTAAGACCCGCAAACAGCATCATACATACCGGGGAAAGCACTCCATGCACGACGCTGCACAGGAACGGCACGGCCAGGGGAAGCCCTGTAAAGAAACATAAAAAAAAAGAGTTAGATAAGAAACAGACCAGATGCCTTACCTAAGACCCGCAAACAGCATCATACATACCGGGGAAAGCGCTCCATGCACGAAGCTGCACGGGAACGGCACGGCCCGGGGAAGCCCTGTAAAGAAACATTAAAGAAAAGAGTTAGATAAGAAACAGACCAGATGCCTTACCTAAGACCCGCAAACAGCATCATACATACCAGGGAAAGCGCTCCATGCACGAAGCTGCACGGGAACGGCACGGCCCGGGGAAGCCCTGTAAAGAAACATTAAAAAAAAGAGTTAGATAAGAAACAGACCAGATGCCTTACCTAAGACCCGCAAACAGCATCATACATACCGGGGAAAGCGCACCATGCACGAAGCTGCACGGGAACGGCACGGCCCGGGGAAGCCTGTAAAGAAACATTAAAAAAAAGAGTTAGATAAGAAACAGACCAGATGCCTTACCTAAGACCCGCAAACAGCATCATACATACCGGGGAAAGCAGTCCATGCACGATGCTGCACGGGAACGGCACAGCCCGGAAATTCCCTGTAAAGAAACATTAAAAAAAAGAGTTAGATAAGAAACAGACCAGATGCCTTACCTAAGACCCGCAAACAGCATCATACATACCGGGGAAAGCGCTCCATGCATAACGCTACACGGGAACGGCACAGCCAGGGGAAGCCCTGTAAAGAAACAAAAAAAAAAAGAGTTAGATAAGAAACAGACCAGATGCCTTACCTAAGACCCGCAAACAGCATCATACATACCGGGGAAAGCACTCCATGCACGACGCTGCACGGGAATGGCACGGCCAGGGGAAGCCCTGTAAAAAAACATTAAAAAAAAGAGTTAGATAAGAAACAGACCAGATGCCTTACCTAAGACCCGCAACAGCATCATACATACCAGGGGAAGCAGTCCATGCACGACGCTGCACGGGAACAGCACGGCCCGGGGAAACCCTGTAAAGAAACATTAAAAAAAAGAGTTAGATAAGAAACAGACCAGATGCCTTACCTAAGACCCGCAAACAGCATCATACATACCGGGAAAGCAGTCCATGCACGACTCTGCACGGAAACGGCACCGCCCGGGGAAGCCCTGTAAAGAAACATAAAAAAAAAGAGTTAGATAAGATACAGACCAGATGCCTTACCTAAGACCCGCAAACAGCATCATACATACCGGGGAAAGCACTCCATGCACGACGCTGCACAGGAACGGCACGGCCAGGGGAAGCCCTGTAAAGAAACATAAAAAAAAAGAGTTAGATAAGAAACAGACCAGATGCCTTACCTAAGACCCGCAAACAGCATCATACATACCGGGGAAAGCGCTCCATGCACGAAGCTGCACGGGAACGGCACGGCCCGGGGAAGCCCTGTAAAGAAACATTAAAGAAAAGAGTTAGATAAGAAACAGACCAGATGCCTTACCTAAGACCCGCAAACAGCATCATACATACCGGGGAAAGCGCTCCATGCACGAAGCTGCACGGGAACGGCACAGCCCGGGGAAGCCCTGTAAAGAAACATTAAAAAAAAGAGTTAGATAAGAAACAGACCAGATGCCTTACCTAAGACCCGCAAACAGCATCATACATACCGGGGAAAGCGCTCCATGCACGAAGCTGCACGGGAACGGCACGGCCCAGGGAAGCCCTGTAAAGAAACATAAAAAAAAAGAGTTAGATAAGAAACAGACCAGATGCCGTACCTAAGACCCGCAAACAGCATCATACATACCGGGGAAAGCGCTCCATGCACGAAGCTGCACGGGAACGGCACGGCCCGGGGAAGCCCTGTAAAGAAACATTAAAAAAAAGAGTTAGATAAGAAACAGACCAGATGCCTTACCTAAGACCCGCAAACAGCATCATACATACCGGGGAAAGCAGTCCATGCACGATGCTGCACGGGAACGGCACAGCCCGGAAATTCCCTGTAAAGAAACATT
This sequence comes from Triturus cristatus, assembly GCF_964204655.1. NCBI lineage: Eukaryota > Metazoa > Chordata > Amphibia > Caudata > Salamandridae > Triturus > Triturus cristatus. The sequence continues at coordinate 1,096,288,686 of NC_140579.1, forward strand.
AAAAAAAAGAGTTAGATAAGAAACAGAGCAGATGCCTTACCTAAGACCCGCAAACAGCATCATACATACCGGGGAAAGCGCTCCATGCATAACGCTACACGGGAACGGCACAGCCAGGGGAAGCCCTGTAAAGAAACAAAAAAAAAAAGAGTTAGATAAGAAACAGACCAGATGCCTTACCTAAGACCCGCAAACAGCATCATACATACCGGGGAAAGCACTCCATGCACGACGCTGCACGGGAATGGCACGGCCAGGGGAAGCCCTGTAAAGAAACATTAAAAAAAAGAGTTAGATAAGAAACAGACCAGATGCCTTACCTAAGACCCGCAACAGCATCATACATACCGGGGGAAGCAGTCCATGCACGACGCTGCACGGGAACAGCACAGCCCGGGGAAACCCTGTAAAGAAACATTTAAAAAAAGAGTTAGATAAGAAACAGACCAGATGCCTTACCTAAGACCCACAAACAGCATCATACATACCGGGGAAAGCGCTCCATGCACGACGCTGCACTGGAACGGCACGGCCCGGGGAAGCCCTGTAAAGAAACATTAAAAAAAAGAGTTAGATAAGAAACAGACCAGATGCCTTACCTAAGACCCGCAAACAGCATCATACATACCGGGGAAAGCAGTCCATGCACGACTCTGCACGGAAACGGCACCGCCCGGGGAAGCCCTGTAAAGAAACATAAAAAAAAAGAGTTAGATAAGATACAGACCAGATGCCTTACCTAAGACCCGCAAACAGCATCATACATACCGGGGAAAGCACTCCATGCACGACGCTGCACAGGAACGGCACGGCCAGGGGAAGCCCTGTAAAGAAACATAAAAAAAAGAGTTAGATAAGAAACAGACCAGATGCCTTACCTAAGACCCGCAAACAGCATCATACATACCGGGGAAAGCGCTCCATGCACGAAGCTGCACGGGAACGGCACGGCCCGGGGAAGCCCTGTAAAGAAACATTAAAGAAAAGAGTTAGATAAGAAACAGACCAGATGCCTTACCTAAGACCCGCAAACAGCATCATACATACCGGGGAAAGCGCTCCATGCACGAAGCTGCACGGGAACGGCACGGCCCGGGGAAGCCCTGTAAAGAAACATTAAAAAAAGAGTTAGATAAGAAACAGACCAGATGCCTTTCCTAAGACCCGCAAACAGCATCATACATACCGGGGAAAGCGCTCCATGCACGAAGCTGCACGGGAACGGCACGGCCCAGGGAAGCCCTGTAAAGAAACATTAAAAAAAAGAGTTAGATAAGAAACAGACCAGATGCCGTACCTAAGACCCGCAAACAGCATCATACATACCGGGGAAAGCGCTCCATGCACGAAGCTGCACGGGAACGGCACGGCCCGGGGAAGCCCTGTAAAGAAACATTAAAAAAAAGAGTTAGATAAGAAACAGACCAGATGCCGTACCTAAGACCCGCAAACAGCATCATACATACAGGGGAAAGCGCTCCATGCACGAAGCTGCACGGGAACGGCACGGCCCGGGGAAGCCCTGTAAAGAAGCAGAAAAAAAAGAGCTAGATAAGAAACAGACCAGATGCCTTACCTAAGACCCGCAAACAGCATCATACATACCGGGGAAAGCACTCCATGCACGACGCTGCACGGGAACGGCACGGCCCGTGGAAGCCCTGTAAAGAAACATTAAAAAAAAGAGTTAGATAAGAAACAGTCCAGATGCCTTACCTAAGACCCGCAAACAGCATCATACATACCGGGGAAAGCAGTCCATGCACGACGCTGCACGGGAACGGCACGGCCCGGGGAAGCCCTGTAAAGAAACATTAAAAAAAAGAGTTAGATAAGAAACAGACCAGATGCCTTACCTAAGACCCGCAAACAGCATCATACATACCTTAGAAAGCGCTCCATGCACGAAGCTGCACGGGAACGGCACGGCCCGGGGAAGCCTGTAAAGAAGCAGAAAAAAAGAGCTAGATAAGAAACAGACCAGATGCCTTACCTAAGACCCGCAAACAGCATCATACATACCGGGGAAAGCACTTCATGCACGACGCTGCACGGGAACGGCACGGCCCGTGGAAGCCCTGTAAAGAAACATTAAAAAAAAGAGTTAGATAAGAAACAGACCAGATGCCTTACCTAAGACCCGCAAACAGCATCATACATACCGGGGAAAGCAGTCCATGCACGACGCTGCACGGGAACGGCACGGCCCGGGGAAGCCCTGTAAAGAAACATTAAAAAAAAGAGTTAGATAAGAAATAGACCAGATGCCTTACCTAAGACCCGCAAACAGCATCATACATACCGGGGAAAGCAGTCCATGCACGATGCTGCACGGGAACGGCACAGCCCGGAAATTCCCTGTAAAGAAACATTAAAAAAAAGAGTTAGATAAGAAACAGGCCAGATGCCTTACCTAAGACCCGCAAACAGCATCATACATACCGGGGAAAGCGCTCCATGCATAACGCTACACGGGAACGGCACAGCCAGGGGAAGCCCTGTAAAGAAACAAAAAAAAAAAGAGTTAGATAAGAAACAGACCAGATGCCTTACCTAAGACCCGCAAACAGCATCATACATACCGGGGAAAGCACTCCATGCACGACGCTGCACGGGAATGGCACGGCCAGGGGAAGCCCTGTAAAGAAACATTAAAAAAAAGAGTTAGATAAGAAACAGACCAGATGCCTTACCTAAGACCCGCAACAGCATCATACATACCGGGGAAAGCAGTCCATTTACGACTCTGCACGGAAACGGCACCGCCCGGGGAAGCCCTGTAAAGAAACATAAAAAAAAGAGTTAGATAAGATACAGACCAGATGCCTTACCTAAGACCCGCAAACAGCATCATACATACCGGGGAAAGCACTCCATGCACGAAGCTGCACGGGAACGGCACGGCCCGGGGAAGCCCTGTAAAGAAACATTAAAAAAAAGAGTTAGATAAGAAACAGACCAGATGCCTTACCTAAGACCCGCAAACAGCATCATACATACCGGGGAAAGCGCTCCATGCACGAAGCTGCACGGGAACGGCACGGCCCAGGGAAGCCCTGTAAAGAAACTTTAAAAAAAAGAGTTAGATAAGAAACAGACCAGATGCCGTACCTAAGACCCGCAAACAGCATCATACATACCGGGGAAAGCGCTCCATGCACGAAGCTGCACGGGAACGGCACGGCCCGGGGAAGCCCTGTAAAGAAACATTAAAAAAAAGAGTTAGATAAGAAACAGACCAGATGCCTTACCTAAGACCCGCAAACAGCATCATACATACCGGGGAAAGCACTCCATGCACGACGCTGCACAGGAACGGCACGGCCCGTGGAAGCCCTGTAAAGAAACATTAAAAAAAAGAGTTAGATAAGAAACAGTCCAGATGCCTTACCTAAGACCCGCAAACAGCATCATACATACCGGGGAAAGCAGTCCATGCACGACGCTGCACGGGAACGGCACGGCCCAGGGAAGCCCTGTAAAGAAACATTAAAAAAAAGAGTTAGATAAGAAACAGACCAGATGCCTTACCTAAGACCCGCAAACAGCATCATACATACCGGGGAAAGCGCTCCATGCACGAAGCTGCACGGGAACAGCACGGCCCGGGGAAGCCCTGTAAAGAAACATTAAAAAAAAGAGTTAGATAAGAAACAGACCAGATGCCTTACCTAAGACCCGCAAACAGCATCATACATACCGGGGAAAGCGCTCCATGCACGAAGCTGCACGGGAACGGCACGGCCCAGGGAAGCCCTGTAAAGAAACTTTAAAAAAAAGAGTTAGATAAGAAACAGACCAGATGCCGTACCTAAGACCCGCAAACAGCATCATACATACCGGGGAAAGCGCTCCATGCACGAAGCTGCACGGGAACGGCACGGCCCGGGGAAGCCCTGTAAAGAAACATTAAAAAAAAGAGTTAGATAAGAAACAGTCCAGATGCCTTACCTAAGACCCGCAAACAGCATCATACATACCGGGGAAAGCAGTCCATGCACGACGCTGCACGGGAACGGCACGGCCCAGGGAAGCCCTGTAAAGAAACATTAAAAAAAAGAGTTAGATAAGAAACAGACCAGATGCCTTACCTAAGACCCGCAAAAAGCATCATACATACCGGGGAAAGCAGTCCATGCACGATGCTGCACGGGAACGGCACAGCCCGGAAATTCCCTGTAAAGAAACATTAAAAAAAAGAGTTAGATAAGAAACAGACCAGATGCCTTACCTAAGACCCGCAAACAGCATCATACATACCGGGGAAAGCGCTCCATGCACGACGCTGCACGGGAACGGCACGGCCCGGGGAAGCCCTGTAAAGAAACACAAAAAAAAAGAGTTAGATAAGAAACAGACCAGATGCCTTACCTAAGACCCGCAAACAGCATCATACATACCGGGGAAAGCGCTCCATGCACGAAGCTGCACGGGAACGGCACGGCCCGGGGAAGCCCTGTAAAGAAACATTAAAAAAAAGAGTTAGATAAGAAACAGACCAGATGCCTTACCTAAGACCCGCAAACAGCATCATACATACCGGGGAAAGCGCTCCATGCACGAAGCTGCACGGGAACGGCACGGCCCGGGGAAGCCCTGTAAAGAAACATTAAAAAAAAGAGTTAGATAAGAAACAGACCAGATGCCGTACCTAAGACCCGCAAACAGCATCATACATACCGGGGAAAGCGCTCCATGCACGAAGCTGCACGGGAACGGCACGGCCCGGGGAAGCCCTGTAAAGAAACATTAAAAAAAAGAGTTAGATAAGAAACAGACCAGATGCCTTACCTAAGACCCGCAAACAGCATCATACATACCGGGGAAAGCGCTCCATGCACAAAGCTCCACGGGAACGGCACGGCCCGGGGAAGCCCTGTAAAGAATCATTAAAAAAAAGAGTTAGATAAGAAACAGACCAGATGCCTTACCTAAGACCCGCAAACAGCATCATACATACCGGGGAAAGCGCTCCATGCACGAAGCTGCACGGGAACGGCACGGCCCGGGGAAGCCCTGTAAAGAAACATTAAAAAAAAGAGTTAGATAAGAAACAGACCAGATGCCTTACCTAAGACCCGCAAACAGCATCATACATACCGGAGAAAGCGCTCCATGCACGAAGCTGCACGGGAACGGCACGGCCCGGGGAAGCCCTGTAAAGAAACATTAAAAAAAAGAGTTAGATAAGAAACAGACCAGATGCCTTACCTAAGACCCGCAAACAGCATCATACATACCGGGGAAAGCACTCCATGCACGACGCTGCACAGGAACGGCACGGCCAGGGGAAGCCCTGTAAAGAAACATAAAAAAAAGAGTTAGATAAGAAACAGACCAGATGCCTTACCTAAGACCCGCAAACAGCATCATACATACCGGGGAAAGCGCTCCATGCACGAAGCTGCACGGGAACGGCACGGCCCGGGGAAGCCCTGTAAAAAAACATTAAAGAAAAGAGTTAGATAAGAAACAGACCAGATGCCTTACCTAAGACCCGCAAACAGCATCATACATACCGGGGAAAGCGCTCCATGCACGAAGCTGCACGGGAACGGCACGGCCCGGGGAAGCCCTGTAAAGAAACATTAAAAAAAGAGTTAGATAAGAAACAGACCAGATGCCTTACCTAAGACCCGCAAACAGCATCATACATACCGGGGAAAGCGCTCCATGCACGAAGCTGCACGGGAACGGCACGGCCCAGGGAAGCCCTGTAAAGAAACATTAAAAAAAAGAGTTAGATAAGAAACAGACCAGATGCCGTACCTAAGACCCGCAAACAGCATCATACATACCGGGGAAAGCGCTCCATGCACGAAGCTGCACGGGAACGGCACGGCCCGGGGAAGCCCTGTAAAGAAACATTAAAAAAAAGAGTTAGATAAGAAACAGACCAGATGCCGTACCTAAGACCCGCAAACAGCATCATACATACCGGGGAAAGCGCTCCATGCACGAAGCTGCACGGGAACGGCACGGCCCGGGGAAGCCCTGTAAAGAAGCAGAAAAAAAAGAGCTAGATAAGAAACAGACCAGATGCCTTACCTAAGACCCGCAAACAGCATCATACATACCGGGGAAAGCACTCCATGCACGACGCTGCACGGGAACGGCACGGCCCGTGGAAGCCTGTAAAGAAACATTAAAAAAAAGAGTTAGATAAGAAACAGTCCAGATGCCTTACCTAAGACCCGCAAACAGCATCATACATACCGGGGAAAGCAGTCCATGCACGACGCTGCACGGGAATGGCACGGCCCGGGGAAGCCCTGTAAAGAAACATTAAAAAAAAGAGTTAGATAAGAAACAGACCAGATGCCTTACCTAAGACCCGCAAACAGCATCATACATACCGGGGAAAGCACTCCATGCACGACGCTGCACAGGAACGGCACGGCCAGGGGAAGCCCTGTAAAGAAACATAAAAAAAAGAGTTAGATAAGAAACAGACCAGATGCCTTACCTAAGACCCGCAAACAGCATCATACATACCGGGGAAAGCGCTCCATGCACGAAGCTGCACGGGAACGGCACGGCCCGGGGAAGCCCTGTAAAGAAACATTAAAGAAAAGAGTTAGATAAGAAACAGACCAGATGCCTTACCTAAGACCCGCAAACAGCATCATACATACCGGGGAAAGCGCTCCATGCACGAAGCTGCACGGGAACGGCACGGCCCGGGGAAGCCCTGTAAAGAAACATTAAAAAAAGAGTTAGATAAGAAACAGACCAGATGCCTTACCTAAGACCCGCAAACAGCATCATACATACCGGGGAAAGCGCTCCATGCACGAAGCTGCACGGGAACGGCACGGCCCAGGGAAGCCCTGTAAAGAAACATTAAAAAAAAGAGTTAGATAAGAAACAGACCAGATGCCGTACCTAAGACCCGCAAACAGCATCATACATACCGGGGAAAGCGCTCCATGCACGAAGCTGCACGGGAACGGCACGGCCCGGGGAAGCCCTGTAAAGAAACATTAAAAAAAAGAGTTAGATAAGAAACAGACCAGATGCCGTACCTAAGACCCGCAAACAGCATCATACATACCGGGGAAAGCGCTCCATGCACGAAGCTGCACGGGAACGGCACGGCCCGGGGAAGCCCTGTAAAGAAGCAGAAAAAAAAGAGCTAGATAAGAAACAGACCAGATGCCTTACCTAAGACCCGCAAACAGCATCATACATACCGGGGAAAGCACTCCATGCACGACGCTGCACGGGAACGGCACGGCCCGTGGAAGCCTGTAAAGAAACATTAAAAAAAAGAGTTAGATAAGAAACAGTCCAGATGCCTTACCTAAGACCCGCAAACAGCATCATACATACCGGGGAAAGCAGTCCATGCACGACGCTGCACGGGAACGGCACGGCCCGGGGAAGCCCTGTAAAGAAACATTAAAAAAAAGAGTTAGATAAGAAACAGACCAGATGCCTTACCTAAGACCCGCAAACAGCATCATACATACCGGGGAAAGCGCTCCATGCACGAAGCTGCACGGGAACGGCACGGCCCGGGGAAGCCTGTAAAGAAGCAGAAAAAAAGAGCTAGATAAGAAACAGACCAGATGCCTTACCTAAGACCCGCAAACAGCATCATACATACCGGGGAAAGCACTTCATGCACGACGCTGCACGGGAACGGCACGGCCCGGGGAAGCCCTGTAAAGAAACATTAAAAAAAAGAGTTAGATAAGAAACAGACCAGATGCCGTACCTAAGACCCGCAAACAGCATCATACATACCGGGGAAAGCGCTCCATGCACGAAGCTGCACGGGAACGGCACGGCCCGGGGAAGCCCTGTAAAGAAACATTAAAAAAAAGAGTTAGATAAGAAACAGACCAGATGCCTTACCTAAGACCCGCAAACAGCATCATACATACCGGGGAAAGCGCTCCATGCACAAAGCTGCACGGGAACGGCACGGCCCGGGGAAGCCCTGTAAAGAAACATTAAAAAAAAGAGTTAGATAAGAAACAGACCAGATGCCTTACCTAAGACCCGCAAACAGCATCATACATACCGGGGAAAGCGCTCCATGAACGAAGCTGCACGGGAACGGCACGGCCCGGGGAAGCCCTGTAAAGAAACATTAAAAAAAAGAGTTAGATAAGAAACAGACCAGATGCCTTACCTAAGACCCGCAAACAGCATCATACATACCGGGGAAAGCGCTCCATGCACGACGCTGCACGGGAACGGCACGGCCCGTGGAAGCCCTGTAAAGAAACATTAAAAAAAAGAGTTAGATAAGAAACAGTCCAGATGCCTTACCTAAGACCCGCAAACAGCATCATACATACCGGGGAAAGCAGTCCATGCACGACGCTGCACGGGAACGGCACGGCCCGGGGAAGCCCTGTAAAGAAACATTAAAAAAAAGAGTTAGATAAGAAACAGACCAGATGCCTTACCTAAGACCCGCAAACAGCATCATACATACCGGGGAAAGCAGTCTATGCACGACTCTGCACGGAAACGGCACCGCCCGGGGAAGCCCTGTAAAGAAACATAAAAAAAAAGAGTTAGATAAGATACAGACCAGATGCCTTACCTAAGACCCGCAAACAGCATCATACATACCGGGGAAAGCACTCCATGCACGACGCTGCACAGGAACGGCACAGCCAGGGGAAGCCCTGTAAAGAAACATAAAAAAAAAGAGTTAGATAAGAAACAGACCAGATGCCTTACCTAAGACCCGCAAACAGCATCATACATACCGGGGAAAGTGCTCCATGCACGAAGCTGCACGGGAACGGCACGGCCCGGGGAAGCCCTGTAAAGAAACATTAAAGAAAAGAGTTAGATAAGAAACAGACCAGATGCCTTACCTAAGACCCGCAAACAGCATCATACATACCGGGGAAAGCGCTCCATGCACAAAGCTGCACGGGAACGGCACGGCCCGGGGAAGCCCTGTAAAGAAACATTAAAAAAAAGAGTTAGATAAGAAACAGACCAGATGCCTTACCTAAGACCCGCAAACAGCATCATACATACCGGGGAAAGCCCTCCATGCACGAAGCTGCACGGGAACGGCACGGCCCAGGGAAGCCCTGTAAAGAAACATTAAAAAAAAGAGTTAGATAAGAAACAGACCAGATGCCTTACCTAAGACCCGCAAACAGCATCATACATACCGGGGAAAGCGCTCCATGCACGAAGCTGCACGGGAACGGCACGGCCCGGGGAAGCTTGTAAAGAAGCAGAAAAAAAAGAGCTAGATAAGAAACAGACCAGATGCCTTACCTAAGACCCGCAAACAGCATCATACATACCGGGGAAAGCACTCCATGCACGACGCTGCACGGGAACGGCACGGCCCGTGGAAGCCCTGTAAAGAAACATTAAAAAAAGAGTTAGATAAGAAACAGTCCAGATGCCTTACCTAAGACCCGCAAACAGCATCATACATACCGGGGAAAGCGCTCCATGCACGACGCTGCACGGGAACGGCATGGCCCGGGGAAGCCCTGTAAAGAAACATTAAAAAAAAGAGTTAGATAAGAAACAGACCAGATGCCTTACCTAAGACCCGCAAACAGCATCATACATACCGGGGAAAGCAGTCCATGCACGACTCTGCACGGAAACGGCACGGCCCGGGGAAGCCCTGTAAAGAAACATAAAAAAAAAGAGTTAGATAAGATACAGACCAGATGCCTTACCTAAGACCCGCAAACAGCATCATACATACCGGGGAAAGCACTCCATGCACGACGCTGCACAGGAACGGCACGGCCAGGGGAAGCCCTGTAAAGAAACATAAAAAAAAAGAGTTAGATAAGAAACAGACCAGATGCCTTACCTAAGACCCGCAAACAGCATCATACATACTGGGGAAAGCGCTCCATGCACGAAGCTGCACGGGAATGGCACGGCCCGGGGAAGCCCTGTAAAGAAACATTAAAAAACAAGAGTTAGATAAGAAACAGACAAGATGCCTTACCTAAGACCCGCAAACAGCATCATACATACCGGGGAAAGCGCTCCATGCACGAAGCTGCACGGGAACGGCACGGCCCGGGGAAGCCCTGTAAAGAAACATAAAAAAAAAGAGTTAGATAAGAAACAGACCAGATGCCTTACCTAAGACCCGCAAACAGCATCATACATACCGGGGAAAGCGCTCCATGCACGAAGCTGCACGGGAACGGCACGGCCCGGGGAAGCCCTGTAAAGAAACATTAAAAAAAAGAGTTAGATAAGAAACAGACCAGATGCCGTACCTAAGACCCGCAAACAGCATCATACATACCGGGGAAAGCGCTCCATGCACGAAGCTGCACGGGAACGGCACGGCCCGGGGAAGCCCTGTAAAGAAACATTAAAAAAAAGAGTTAGATAAGAAACAGACCAGATGCCTTACCTAAGACCCGCAAACAGCATCATACATACCGGGGAAAGCGCTCCATGCACAAAGCTGCACGGGAACGGCACGGCCCGGGGAAGCCCTGTAAAGAAACATTAAAAAAAAGAGTTAGATAAGAAACAGACCAGATGCCTTACCTAAGACCCGCAAACAGCATCATACATACCGGGGAAAGCGCTCCATGCACGAAGCTGCACGGGAACGGCACGGCCCGGGGAAGCCCTGTAAAGAAACATTAAAAAAAAGAGTTAGATAAGAAACAGACCAGATGCCTTACCTAAGACCCGCAAACAGCATCATACATACCGGGGAAAGCGCTCCATGCACGAAGCTGCACGGGAACGGCACGGCCCGGGGAAGCCCTGTAAAGAAACATAAAAAAAAAGAGTTAGATAAGAAACAGACCAGATGCCGTACCTAAGACCCGCAAACAGCATCATACATACCGGGGAAAGCGCTCCATGCACGAAGCTGCACGGGAACGGCACGGCCCGGGGAAGCCCTGTAAAGAAACATTAAAAAAAAGAGTTAGATAAGAAACAGACCAGATGCCTTACCTAAGACCCGCAAACAGCATCATACATACCGGGGAAAGCGCTCCATGCACGAAGCTGCACGGGAACGGCACGGCCCGGGGAAGCCCTGTAAAGAAACATTAAAAAAAGAGTTAGATAAGAAACAGACCAGATGCCTTACCTAAGACCCGCAAACAGCATCATACATACCGGGGAAAGCGCTCCATGCACGAAGCTGCACGGGAACGGCACGGCCCGGGGAAGCCCTGTAAAGAAACATTAAAAAAAGAGTTAGATAAGAAACAGACCAGATGCCTTACCTAAGACCCGCAAACAGCATCATACATACCGGGGAAAGCGCTCCATGCACGAAGCTGCACGGGAACGGCACGGCCCGGGAAGGCCTGTAAAGAAGCAGAAAAAAAAGAGCTAGATAAGAAACAGACCAGATGCCTTACCTAAGACCCGCAAACAGCATCATACATACCGGGGAAAGCACTCTATGCACGACGCTGCACGGGAACGGCACGGCCCGTGGAAGCCCTGTAAAGAAACATTAAAAAAAAGAGTTAGATAAGAAACAGTCCAGATGCCTTACCTAAGACCCGCAAACAGCATCATACATACCGGGGAAAGCAGTCCATGCACGACGCTGCACGGAAACGGCACGCACCCGGGGAAGCCTTGTAAAGAAACATTAAAAAAAAGAGTTAGATAAGAAACAGACCAGATGCCTTACCTAAGACCCGCAAACAGCATCATACATACCGGGGAAAGCAGTCCATGCACGATGCTGCACGGGAACGGCACAGCCCGGAAATTCCCTGTAAAGAAACATTAAAAAAAAGAGTTAGATAAGAAACAGACCAGATGCCTTACCTAAGACCCGCAAACAGCATCATACATACCGGGGAAAGCGCTCCATGCACGACGCTGCACGGGAACGGCACAGCCCGGGGAAGCCCTGTAAAGAAACACAAAAAAAAAGAGTTAGATAAGAAACAGACCAGATGCCTTACCTAAGACCCGCAAACAGCATCATACATACCGGGGAAAGCACTCCATGCACAACGCTGCACAGGAACGGCACGGCCAGGGGAAGCCCCGTAAAGAAACATAAAAAAAAAGAGTTAGATAAGAAACAGACCAGATGCCTTACCTAAGACCCGCAAACAGCATCATACATACCGGGGAAAGCGCTCCATGCACGAAGCTGCACGGGAACGGCACGGCCCGGGGAAGCCCTGTAAAGAAACATTAAAAAAAGAGTTAGATAAGAAACAGACCAGATGCCTTACCTAAGACCCGCAAACAGCATCATACATACCGGGGAAAGCGCTCCATGCACGAAGCTGCACGGGAACGGCACGGCCCGGGAAGGCCTGTAAAGAAGCAGAAAAAAAAGAGCTAGATAAGAAACAGACCAGATGCCTTACCTAAGACCCGCAAACAGCATCATACATACCGGGGAAAGCACTCTATGCACGACGCTGCACGGGAACGGCACGGCCCGTGGAAGCCCTGTAAAGAAACATTAAAAAAAAGAGTTAGATAAGAAACAGTCCAGATGCCTTACCTAAGACCCGCAAACAGCATCATACATACCGGGGAAAGCAGTCCATGCACGACGCTGCACGGGAACGGCACGCACCCGGGGAAGCCTTGTAAAGAAACATTAAAAAAAAGAGTTAGATAAGAAACAGACCAGATGCCTTACCTAAGACCCGCAAACAGCATCATACATACCGGGGAAAGCAGTCCATGCACGATGCTGCACGGGAACGGCACAGCCCGGAAATTCCCTGTAAAGAAACATTAAAAAAAAGAGTTAGATAAGAAACAGACCAGATGCCTTACCTAAGACCCGCAAACAGCATCATACATACCGGGGAAAGCGCTCCATGCACGACGCTGCACGGGAACGGCACAGCCCGGGGAAGCCCTGTAAAGAAACACAAAAAAAAAGAGTTAGATAAGAAACAGACCAGATGCCTTACCTAAGACCCGCAAACAGCATCATACATACCGGGGAAAGCACTCCATGCACAACGCTGCACAGGAACGGCACGGCCAGGGGAAGCCCCGTAAAGAAACATAAAAAAAAAGAGTTAGATAAGAAACAGACCAGATGCCTTACCTAAGACCCGCAAACAGCATCATACATACCAGGGAAGCGCTCCATGCATAACGCTACACGGGAACGGCACAGCCAGGGGAAGCCCTGTAAAGAAACAAAAAAAAAAAGAGTTAGATAAGAAACAGACCAGATGCCTTACCTAAGACCCGCAAACAGCATCATACATACCGGGGAAAGCACTCCATGCACGACGCTGCACGGGAATGGCACGGCCAGGGGAAGCCCTGTAAAGAAACATTAAAAAAAAGATTTAGATAAGAAACAGACCAGATGCCTTACCTAAAACCCGCAACAGCATCATACATACCGGGGGAAGCAGTCCATGCACGACGCTGCACGGGAACAGCACGGCCCGGGGAAACCCTGTAAAGAAACATTTAAAAAAAGAGTTAGATAAGAAACAGACCAGATGCCTTACCTAAGACCCACAAACAGCATCATACATACCGGGGAAAGCGCTCCATGCACGACGCTGCACGGGAACGGCACGGCCCGGGGAAGCCCTGTAAAGAAACATTAAAAAAAAGAGTTAGATAAGAAACAGACCAGATGCCTTACCTAAGACCCGCAAACAGCATCATACATACCGGGGAAAGCGCTCCATGCACGAAGCTGCACGGGAACGGCACGGCCCGGGGAAGCCCTGTAAAGAAACATTTAAAAAAAGAGTTAGATAAGAAACAGACCAGATGCCTTACCTAAGACCCGCAAACAGCATCATACATACCGGGGAAAGCGCTCCATGCACGAAGCTGCACGGGAACGGCACGGCCCGGGGAAGCCCTGTAAAGAAACATTAAAAAAAAGAGTTAGATAAGAAACAGACCAGATGCCTTGCCTAAGACCCGCAAACAGCATCATACATACCGGGGAAAGCACTCCATGCACGACGCTGCACAGGAACGGCACGGCCAGGGGAAGCCCCGTAAAGAAACATTAAAAAAAAGAGTTAGATAAGCAACAGACCAGATGCCTTACCTAAGACCCGCAAACAGCATCATACATACCAGGGAAGCGCTCCATGCATAACGCTACACGGGAACGGCACGGCCAGGGGAAGCCCTGTAAAGAAACAAAAAAAAAAAGAGTTAGATAAGAAACAGACCAGATGCCTTACCTAAGACCCGCAAACAGCATCATACATACTGGGGAAAGCACTCCATGCACGACGCTGCACGGGAACGGCACGGCCCGGGGAAGCCCTATAAAGAAACATTTAAAAAAAGAGTTAGATAAGAAACAGACCAGATGCCTTACCTAAGACCCGCAAACAGCATCATACATACCGGGGAAAGCAGTCCATGCACGACTCTGCACGGAAACGGCACGGCCCGGGGAAGCCCTGTAAAGAAACATAAAAAAAAAGAGTTAGATAAGATACAGACCAGATGCCTTACCTAAGACCCGCAAACAGCATCATACATACCGGGGAAAGCACTCCATGCACGACGCTGCACAGGAACGGCACGGCCAGGGGAAGCCCTGTAAAGAAACATAAAAAAAAAGAGTTAGATAAGAAACAGACCAGATGCCTTACCTAAGACCCGCAAACAGCATCATACATACCGGGGAAAGCGCTCCATGCACGAAGCTGCACGGGAACGGCACGGCCCGGGGAAGCCCTCTAAAGAAACATTAAAAAACAAGAGTTAGATAAGAAACAGACCAGATGCCTTACCTAAGACCCGCAAACAGCATCATACATACCGGGGAAAGCGCTCCATGCACGAAGCTGCACGGGAATGGCACGGCCCGGGGAAGCCCTGTAAAGAAACATTAAAAAAAAGAGTTAGATAAGAAACAGACCAGATGCCTTACCTAAGACCCGCAAACAGCATCATACATACCGGGGAAAGCGCTCCATGCACGAAGCTGCACGGGAACGGCACGGCCCGGGGAAGCCCTGTAAAGAAACATTAAAAAAAAGAGTTAGATAAGAAACAGACCAGATGCCGTACCTAAGACCCGCAAACAGCATCATACATACCGGGGAAAGCGCTCCATGCACGAAGCTGCACGGGAACAACACGGCCCGGGGAAGCCCTGTAAAGAAACATTAAAAAAAAGAGTTAGATAAGAAACAGACCAGATGCCTTACCTAAGACCCGCAAACAGCATCATACATACCCGGGAAAGCGCTCCATGCACGAAGCTGCACGGGAACGGCACGGCCCGGGGAAGCCCTGTAAAGAAACATTAAAAAAAAGAGTTAGATAAGAAACAGACCAGATGCCTTACCTAAGACCCGCAAACAGCATCATACATACCGGGGAAAGCGCTCCATGCACGAAGCTGCACGGGAACGGCACGGCCCGGGGAAGCCTGTAAAGAAGCAGAAAAAAAAGAGCTAGATAAGAAACAGACCAGATGCCTTACCTAAGACCCGCAAACAGCATCATACATACCGGGGAAAGCACTCCATGCACGACGCTGCACGGGAACGGCACGGCCCGTGGAAGCCCTGTAAAGAAACATTAAAAAAAAGAGTTAGATAAGAAACAGTCCAGATGCCTTACCTAAGACCCGCAAACAGCATCATACATACCGGGGAAAGCAGTCCATGCACGACGCTGCACGGGAACGGCACGGCCCGGGGAAGCCCTGTAAAGAAACATTAAAAAAAAGAGTTAGATAAGAAACAGACCAGATGCCTTACCTAAGACCCGCAAACAGCATCATACATACCGGGGAAAGCAGTCCATGCACGATGCTGCACGGGAACGGCACAGCCCGGAAATTCCCTGTAAAGAAACATTAAAAAAAAGAGTTAGATAAGAAACAGACCAGATGCCTTACCTAAGACCCGCAAACAGCATCATACATACCGGGGAAAGCGCTCCATGCATAACGCTACACGGGAACGGCACAGCCAGGGGAAGCCCTGTAAAGAAACAAAAAAAAAAAGAGTTAGATAAGAAACAGACCAGATGCCTTACCTAAGACCCGCAAACAGCATCATACATACCGGGGAAAGCACTCCATGCACGACGCTGCACGGGAATGGCACGGCCAGGGGAAGCCCTGTAAAAAAACATTAAAAAAAAGAGTTAGATAAGAAACAGACCAGATGCCTTACCTAAGACCCGCAACAGCATCATACATACCGGGGGAAGCAGTCCATGCACGACGCTGCACGGGAACAGCACGGCCCGGGGAAACCCTGTAAAGAAACATTAAAAAAAAGAGTTAGATAAGAAACAGACCAGATGCCTTACCTAAGACCCGCAAACAGCATCATACATACCGGGGAAAGCAGTCCATGCACGACTCTGCACGGAAACGGCACCGCCCGGGGAAGCCCTGTAAAGAAACATTAAAAAAAAGAGTTAGATAAGATACAGACCAGATGCCTTACCTAAGACCCGCAAACAGCATCATACATACCGGGGAAAGCACTCCATGCACGACGCTGCACAGGAACGGCACGGCCAGGGGAAGCCCTGTAAAGAAACATAAAAAAAAAGAGTTAGATAAGAAACAGACCAGATGCCTTACCTAAGACCCGCAAACAGCATCATACATACCGGGGAAAGCGCTCCATGCACGAAGCTGCACGGGAACGGCACGGCCCGGGGAAGCCCTGTAAAGAAACATTAAAGAAAAGAGTTAGATAAGAAACAGACCAGATGCCTTACCTAAGACCCGCAAACAGCATCATACATACCGGGGAAAGCGCTCCATGCACGAAGCTGCACGGGAACGGCACGGCCCGGGGAAGCCCTGTAAAGAAACATTAAAAAAAAGAGTTAGATAAGAAACAGACCAGATGCCTTACCTAAGACCCGCAAACAGCATCATACATACCGGGGAAAGCGCACCATGCACGAAGCTGCACGGGAACGGCACGGCCCGGGGAAGCCTGTAAAGAAACATTAAAAAAAAGAGTTAGATAAGAAACAGACCAGATGCCTTACCCAAGACCCGCAAACAGCATCATACATACCGGGGAAAGCAGTCCATGCACGATGCTGCACGGGAACGGCACAGCCCGGAAATTCCCTGTAAAGAAACATTAAAAAAAAGAGTTAGATAAGAAACAGACCAGATGCCTTACCTAAGACCCGCAAACAGCATCATACATACCGGGGAAAGCGCTCCATGCATAACGCTACACGGGAACGGCACAGCCAGGGGAAGCCCTGTAAAGAAACAAAAAAAAAAAGAGTTAGATAAGAAACAGACCAGATGCCTTACCTAAGACCCGCAAACAGCATCATACATACCGGGGAAAGCACTCCATGCACGACGCTGCACGGGAATGGCACGGCCAGGGGAAGCCCTGTAAAAAAACATTAAAAAAAAGAGTTAGATAAGAAACAGACCAGATGCCTTACCTAAGACCCGCAACAGCATCATACATACCGGGGGAAGCAGTCCATGCACGACGCTGCACGGGAACAGCACGGCCCGGGGAAACCCTGTAAAGAAACATTAAAAAAAAGAGTTAGATAAGAAACAGACCAGATGCCTTACCTAAGACCCGCAAACAGCATCATACATACC
This sequence comes from Triturus cristatus, assembly GCF_964204655.1. Taxonomy (NCBI): domain Eukaryota; kingdom Metazoa; phylum Chordata; class Amphibia; order Caudata; family Salamandridae; genus Triturus; species Triturus cristatus. Next base: position 1,096,306,222 of record NC_140579.1, read on the forward strand.
GGGGAAAGCAGTCCATGCACGACTCTGCACGGAAACGGCACCGCCCGGGGAAGCCCTGTAAAGAAACATAAAAAAAAAGAGTTAGATAAGATACAGACCAGATGCCTTACCTAAGACCCGCAAACAGCATCATACATACCGGGGAAAGCACTCCATGCACGACGCTGCACAGGAACGGCACGGCCAGGGGAAGCCCTGTAAAGAAACATAAAAAAAAAGAGTTAGATAAGAAACAGACCAGATGCCTTACCTAAGACCCGCAAACAGCATCATACATACCGGGGAAAGCGCTCCATGCACGAAGCTGCACGGGAATGGCACGGCCCGGGGAAGCCCTGTAAAGAAACATTAAAGAAAAGAGTTAGATAAGAAACAGACCAGATGCCTTACCTAAGACCCGCAAACAGCATCATACATACCGGGGAAAGCGCTCCATGCACGAAGCTGCACGGGAACGGCACAGCCCGGGGAAGCCCTGTAAAGAAACATTAAAAAAAAGAGTTAGATAAGAAACAGACCAGATGCCTTACCTAAGACCCGCAAACAGCATCATACATAACGGGGAAAGCGCTCCATGCACGAAGCTGCACGGGAACGGCACGGCCCAGGGAAGCCCTGTAAAGAAACATTAAAAAAAAGAGTTAGATAAGAAACAGACCAGATGCCGTACCTAAGACCCGCAAACAGCATCATACATACCGGGGAAAGCGCTCCATGCACGAAGCTGCACGGGAACGGCACGGCCCGGGGAAGCCCTGTAAAGAAACATTAAAAAAAAGAGTTAGATAAGAAACAGACCAGATGCCTTACCTAAGACCCGCAAACAGCATCATACATACCGGGGAAAGCAGTCCATGCACGATGCTGCACGGGAACGGCACAGCCCGGAAATTCCCTGTAAAGAAACATTAAAAAAAAGAGTTAGATAAGAAACAGAGCAGATGCCTTACCTAAGACCCGCAAACAGCATCATACATACCGGGGAAAGCGCTCCATGCATAACGCTACACGGGAACGGCACAGCCAGGGGAAGCCCTGTAAAGAAACAAAAAAAAAAAGAGTTAGATAAGAAACAGACCAGATGCCTTACCTAAGACCCGCAAACAGCATCATACATACCGGGGAAAGCACTCCATGCACGACGCTGCACGGGAATGGCACGGCCAGGGGAAGCCCTGTAAAGAAACATTAAAAAAAAGAGTTAGATAAGAAACAGACCAGATGCCTTACCTAAGACCCGCAACAGCATCATACATACCGGGGGAAGCAGTCCATGCACGACGCTGCACGGGAACAGCACAGCCCGGGGAAACCCTGTAAAGAAACATTTAAAAAAAGAGTTAGATAAGAAACAGACCAGATGCCTTACCTAAGACCCACAAACAGCATCATACATACCGGGGAAAGCGCTCCATGCACGACGCTGCACTGGAACGGCACGGCCCGGGGAAGCCCTGTAAAGAAACATTAAAAAAAAGAGTTAGATAAGAAACAGACCAGATGCCTTACCTAAGACCCGCAAACAGCATCATACATACCGGGGAAAGCAGTCCATGCACGACTCTGCACGGAAACGGCACCGCCCGGGGAAGCCCTGTAAAGAAACATAAAAAAAAAGAGTTAGATAAGATACAGACCAGATGCCTTACCTAAGACCCGCAAACAGCATCATACATACCGGGGAAAGCACTCCATGCACGACGCTGCACAGGAACGGCACGGCCCGGGGAAGCCTGTAAAGAAACATTAAAAAAAAGAGTTAGATAAGAAACAGACCAGATGCCTTACCTAAGACCCGCAAACAGCATCATACATACCGGGGAAAGCGCTCCATGCATAACGCTACACGGGAACGGCACAGCCAGGGGAAGCCCTGTAAAGAAACAAAAAAAAAAAGAGTTAGATAAGAAACAGACCAGATGCCTTACCTAAGACCCGCAAACAGCATCATACATACCGGGGAAAGCACTCCATGCACGACGCTGCACGGGAATGGCACGGCCAGGGGAAGCCCTGTAAAAAAACATTAAAAAAAAGAGTTAGATAAGAAACAGACCAGATGCCTTACCTAAGACCCGCAACAGCATCATACATACCGGGGGAAGCAGTCCATGCACGACGCTGCACGGGAACAGCACGGCCCGGGGAAACCCTGTAAAGAAACATTAAAAAAAAGAGTTAGATAAGAAACAGACCAGATGCCTTACCTAAGACCCGCAAACAGCATCATACATACCGGGGAAAGCAGTCCATGCACGACTCTGCACGGAAACGGCACCGCCCGGGGAAGCCCTGTAAAGAAACATAAAAAAAAAGAGTTAGATAAGATACAGACCAGATGCCTTACCTAAGACCCGCAAACAGCATCATACATACCGGGGAAAGCACTCCATGCACGACGCTGCACAGGAACGGCACGGCCAGGGGAAGCCCTGTAAAGAAACATAAAAAAAAAGAGTTAGATAAGAAACAGACCAGATGCCTTACCTAAGACCCGCAAACAGCATCATACATACCGGGGAAAGCGCTCCATGCACGAAGCTGCACGGGAACGGCACGGCCCGGGGAAGCCCTGTAAAGAAACATTAAAGAAAAGAGTTAGATAAGAAACAGACCAGATGCCTTACCTAAGACCCGCAAACAGCATCATACATACCGGGGAAAGCGCTCCATGCACGAAGCTGCACGGGAACGGCACAGCCCGGGGAAGCCCTGTAAAGAAACATTAAAAAAAAGAGTTAGATAAGAAACAGACCAGATGCCTTACCTAAGACCCGCAAACAGCATCATACATACCGGGGAAAGCGCTCCATGCACGAAGCTGCACGGGAACGGCACGGCCCAGGGAAGCCCTGTAAAGAAACATAAAAAAAAAGAGTTAGATAAGAAACAGACCAGATGCCGTACCTAAGACCCGCAAACAGCATCATACATACCGGGGAAAGCGCTCCATGCACGAAGCTGCACGGGAACGGCACGGCCCGGGGAAGCCCTGTAAAGAAACATTAAAAAAAAGAGTTAGATAAGAAACAGACCAGATGCCTTACCTAAGACCCGCAAACAGCATCATACATACCGGGGAAAGCAGTCCATGCACGATGCTGCACGGGAACGGCACAGCCCGGAAATTCCCTGTAAAGAAACATTAAAAAAAAGAGTTAGATAAGAAACAGAGCAGATGCCTTACCTAAGACCCGCAAACAGCATCATACATACCGGGGAAAGCGCTCCATGCATAACGCTACACGGGAACGGCACAGCCAGGGGAAGCCCTGTAAAGAAACAAAAAAAAAAAGAGTTAGATAAGAAACAGACCAGATGCCTTACCTAAGACCCGCAAACAGCATCATACATACCGGGGAAAGCACTCCATGCACGACGCTGCACGGGAATGGCACGGCCAGGGGAAGCCCTGTAAAGAAACATTAAAAAAAAGAGTTAGATAAGAAACAGACCAGATGCCTTACCTAAGACCCGCAACAGCATCATACATACCGGGGGAAGCAGTCCATGCACGACGCTGCACGGGAACAGCACAGCCCGGGGAAACCCTGTAAAGAAACATTTAAAAAAAGAGTTAGATAAGAAACAGACCAGATGCCTTACCTAAGACCCACAAACAGCATCATACATACCGGGGAAAGCGCTCCATGCACGACGCTGCACTGGAACGGCACGGCCCGGGGAAGCCCTGTAAAGAAACATTAAAAAAAAGAGTTAGATAAGAAACAGACCAGATGCCTTACCTAAGACCCGCAAACAGCATCATACATACCGGGGAAAGCAGTCCATGCACGACTCTGCACGGAAACGGCACCGCCCGGGGAAGCCCTGTAAAGAAACATAAAAAAAAAGAGTTAGATAAGATACAGACCAGATGCCTTACCTAAGACCCGCAAACAGCATCATACATACCGGGGAAAGCACTCCATGCACGACGCTGCACAGGAACGGCACGGCCAGGGGAAGCCCTGTAAAGAAACATAAAAAAAAGAGTTAGATAAGAAACAGACCAGATGCCTTACCTAAGACCCGCAAACAGCATCATACATACCGGGGAAAGCGCTCCATGCACGAAGCTGCACGGGAACGGCACGGCCCGGGGAAGCCCTGTAAAGAAACATTAAAGAAAAGAGTTAGATAAGAAACAGACCAGATGCCTTACCTAAGACCCGCAAACAGCATCATACATACCGGGGAAAGCGCTCCATGCACGAAGCTGCACGGGAACGGCACGGCCCGGGGAAGCCCTGTAAAGAAACATTTAAAAAAGAGTTAGATAAGAAACAGACCAGATGCCTTACCTAAGACCCGCAAACAGCATCATACATACCGGGGAAAGCGCTCCATGCACGAAGCTGCACGGGAACGGCACGGCCCAGGGAAGCCCTGTAAAGAAACATTAAAAAAAAGAGTTAGATAAGAAACAGACCAGATGCCGTACCTAAGACCCGCAAACAGCATCATACATACCGGGGAAAGCGCTCCATGCACGAAGCTGCACGGGAACGGCACGGCCCGGGGAAGCCCTGTAAAGAAACATTAAAAAAAAGAGTTAGATAAGAAACAGACCAGATGCCGTACCTAAGACCCGCAAACAGCATCATACATACAGGGGAAAGCGCTCCATGCACGAAGCTGCACGGGAACGGCACGGCCCGGGGAAGCCCTGTAAAGAAGCAGAAAAAAAAGAGCTAGATAAGAAACAGACCAGATGCCTTACCTAAGACCCGCAAACAGCATCATACATACCGGGGAAAGCACTCCATGCACGACGCTGCACGGGAACGGCACGGCCCGTGGAAGCCCTGTAAAGAAACATTAAAAAAAAGAGTTAGATAAGAAACAGTCCAGATGCCTTACCTAAGACCCGCAAACAGCATCATACATACCGGGGAAAGCAGTCCATGCACGACGCTGCACGGGAACGGCACGGCCCGGGGAAGCCCTGTAAAGAAACATTAAAAAAAAGAGTTAGATAAGAAACAGACCAGATGCCTTACCTAAGACCCGCAAACAGCATCATACATACCGGGGAAAGCGCTCCATGCACGAAGCTGCACGGGAACGGCACGGCCCGGGGAAGCCTGTAAAGAAGCAGAAAAAAAGAGCTAGATAAGAAACAGACCAGATGCCTTACCTAAGACCCGCAAACAGCATCATACATACCGGGGAAAGCACTTCATGCACGACGCTGCACGGGAACGGCACGGCCCGTGGAAGCCCTGTAAAGAAACATTAAAAAAAAGAGTTAGATAAGAAACAGACCAGATGCCTTACCTAAGACCCGCAAACAGCATCATACATACCGGGGAAAGCAGTCCATGCACGACGCTGCACGGGAACGGCACGGCCCGGGGAAGCCCTGTAAAGAAACATTAAAAAAAAGAGTTAGATAAGAAATAGACCAGATGCCTTACCTAAGACCCGCAAACAGCATCATACATACCGGGGAAAGCAGTCCATGCACGATGCTGCACGGGAACGGCACAGCCCGGAAATTCCCTGTAAAGAAACATTAAAAAAAAGAGTTAGATAAGAAACAGACCAGATGCCTTACCTAAGACCCGCAAACAGCATCATACATACCGGGGAAAGCGCTCCATGCATAACGCTACACGGGAACGGCACAGCCAGGGGAAGCCCTGTAAAGAAACAAAAAAAAAAAGAGTTAGATAAGAAACAGACCAGATGCCTTACCTAAGACCCGCAAACAGCATCATACATACCGGGGAAAGCACTCCATGCACGACGCTGCACGGGAATGGCACGGCCAGGGGAAGCCCTGTAAAGAAACATTAAAAAAAAGAGTTAGATAAGAAACAGACCAGATGCCTTACCTAAGACCCGCAACAGCATCATACATACCGGGGAAAGCAGTCCATTTACGACTCTGCACGGAAACGGCACCGCCCGGGGAAGCCCTGTAAAGAAACATAAAAAAAAGAGTTAGATAAGATACAGACCAGATGCCTTACCTAAGACCCGCAAACAGCATCATACATACCGGGGAAAGCACTCCATGCACGAAGCTGCACGGGAACGGCACGGCCCGGGGAAGCCCTGTAAAGAAACATTAAAAAAAAGAGTTAGATAAGAAACAGACCAGATGCCTTACCTAAGACCCGCAAACAGCATCATACATACCGGGGAAAGCGCTCCATGCACGAAGCTGCACGGGAACGGCACGGCCCAGGGAAGCCCTGTAAAGAAACTTTAAAAAAAAGAGTTAGATAAGAAACAGACCAGATGCCGTACCTAAGACCCGCAAACAGCATCATACATACCGGGGAAAGCGCTCCATGCACGAAGCTGCACGGGAACGGCACGGCCCGGGGAAGCCCTGTAAAGAAACATTAAAAAAAAGAGTTAGATAAGAAACAGACCAGATGCCTTACCTAAGACCCGCAAACAGCATCATACATACCGGGGAAAGCACTCCATGCACGACGCTGCACAGGAACGGCACGGCCCGTGGAAGCCCTGTAAAGAAACATTAAAAAAAAGAGTTAGATAAGAAACAGTCCAGATGCCTTACCTAAGACCCGCAAACAGCATCATACATACCGGGGAAAGCAGTCCATGCACGACGCTGCACGGGAACGGCACGGCCCAGGGAAGCCCTGTAAAGAAACATTAAAAAAAAGAGTTAGATAAGAAACAGACCAGATGCCTTACCTAAGACCCGCAAACAGCATCATACATACCGGGGAAAGCGCTCCATGCACGAAGCTGCACGGGAACAGCACGGCCCGGGGAAGCCCTGTAAAGAAACATTAAAAAAAAGAGTTAGATAAGAAACAGACCAGATGCCTTACCTAAGACCCGCAAACAGCATCATACATACCGGGGAAAGCGCTCCATGCACGAAGCTGCACGGGAACGGCACGGCCCAGGGAAGCCCTGTAAAGAAACTTTAAAAAAAAGAGTTAGATAAGAAACAGACCAGATGCCGTACCTAAGACCCGCAAACAGCATCATACATACCGGGGAAAGCGCTCCATGCACGAAGCTGCACGGGAACGGCACGGCCCGGGGAAGCCCTGTAAAGAAACATTAAAAAAAAGAGTTAGATAAGAAACAGTCCAGATGCCTTACCTAAGACCCGCAAACAGCATCATACATACCGGGGAAAGCAGTCCATGCACGACGCTGCACGGGAACGGCACGGCCCAGGGAAGCCCTGTAAAGAAACATTAAAAAAAAGAGTTAGATAAGAAACAGACCAGATGCCTTACCTAAGACCCGCAAAAAGCATCATACATACCGGGGAAAGCAGTCCATGCACGATGCTGCACGGGAACGGCACAGCCCGGAAATTCCCTGTAAAGAAACATTAAAAAAAAGAGTTAGATAAGAAACAGACCAGATGCCTTACCTAAGACCCGCAAACAGCATCATACATACCGGGGAAAGCGCTCCATGCACGACGCTGCACGGGAACGGCACGGCCCGGGGAAGCCCTGTAAAGAAACACAAAAAAAAAGAGTTAGATAAGAAACAGACCAGATGCCTTACCTAAGACCCGCAAACAGCATCATACATACCGGGGAAAGCGCTCCATGCACGAAGCTGCACGGGAACGGCACGGCCCGGGGAAGCCCTGTAAAGAAACATTAAAAAAAAGAGTTAGATAAGAAACAGACCAGATGCCTTACCTAAGACCCGCAAACAGCATCATACATACCGGGGAAAGCGCTCCATGCACGAAGCTGCATGGGAACGGCACGGCCCGGGGAAGCCCTGTAAAGAAACATTAAAAAAAAGAGTTAGATAAGAAACAGACCAGATGCCGTACCTAAGACCCGCAAACAGCATCATACATACCGGGGAAAGCGCTCCATGCACGAAGCTGCACGGGAACGGCACGGCCCGGGGAAGCCCTGTAAAGAAACATTAAAAAAAAGAGTTAGATAAGAAACAGACCAGATGCCTTACCTAAGACCCGCAAACAGCATCATACATACCGGGGAAAGCGCTCCATGCACGAAGCTCCACGGGAACGGCACGGCCCGGGGAAGCCCTGTAAAGAAACATTAAAAAAAAGAGTTAGATAAGAAACAGACCAGATGCCTTACCTAAGACCCGCAAACAGCATCATACATACCGGGGAAAGCGCTCCATGCACGAAGCTGCACGGGAACGGCACGGCCCGGGGAAGCCCTGTAAAGAAACATTAAAAAAAAGAGTTAGATAAGAAACAGACCAGATGCCTTACCTAAGACCCGCAAACAGCATCATACATACCGGGGAAAGCGCTCCATGCACGAAGCTGCACGGGAACGGCACGGCCCGGGGAAGCCCTGTAAAGAAACATTAAAAAAAAGAGTTAGATAAGAAACAGACCAGATGCCTTACCTAAGACCCGCAAACAGCATCATACATACCGGGGAAAGCACTCCATGCACGACGCTGCACAGGAACGGCACGGCCAGGGGAAGCCCTGTAAAGAAACATAAAAAAAAGAGTTAGATAAGAAACAGACCAGATGCCTTACCTAAGACCCGCAAACAGCATCATACATACCGGGGAAAGCGCTCCATGCACGAAGCTGCACGGGAACGGCACGGCCCGGGGAAGCCCTGTAAAGAAACATTAAAGAAAAGAGTTAGATAAGAAACAGACCAGATGCCTTACCTAAGACCCGCAAACAGCATCATACATACCGGGGAAAGCGCTCCATGCACGAAGCTGCACGGGAACGGCACGGCCCGGGGAAGCCCTGTAAAGAAACATTAAAAAAAGAGTTAGATAAGAAACAGACCAGATGCCTTACCTAAGACCCGCAAACAGCATCATACATACCGGGGAAAGCGCTCCATGCACGAAGCTGCACGGGAACGGCACGGCCCAGGGAAGCCCTGTAAAGAAACATTAAAAAAAAGAGTTAGATAAGAAACAGACCAGATGCCGTACCTAAGACCCGCAAACAGCATCATACATACCGGGGAAAGCGCTCCATGCACGAAGCTGCACGGGAACGGCACGGCCCGGGGAAGCCCTGTAAAGAAACATTAAAAAAAAGAGTTAGATAAGAAACAGACCAGATGCCGTACCTAAGACCCGCAAACAGCATCATACATACCGGGGAAAGCGCTCCATGCACGAAGCTGCACGGGAACGGCACGGCCCGGGGAAGCCCTGTAAAGAAGCAGAAAAAAAAGAGCTAGATAAGAAACAGACCAGATGCCTTACCTAAGACCCGCAAACAGCATCATACATACCGGGGAAAGCACTCCATGCACGACGCTGCACGGGAACGGCACGGCCCGTGGAAGCCTGTAAAGAAACATTAAAAAAAAGAGTTAGATAAGAAACAGTCCAGATGCCTTACCTAAGACCCGCAAACAGCATCATACATACCGGGGAAAGCAGTCCATGCACGACGCTGCACGGGAACGGCACGGCCCGGGGAAGCCCTGTAAAGAAACATTAAAAAAAAGAGTTAGATAAGAAACAGACCAGATGCCTTACCTAAGACCCGCAAACAGCATCATACATACCGGGGAAAGCGCTCCATGCACGAAGCTGCACGGGAACGGCACGGCCCGGGGAAGCCTGTAAAGAAGCAGAAAAAAAGAGCTAGATAAGAAACAGACCAGATGCCTTACCTAAGACCCGCAAACAGCATCATACATACCGGGGAAAGCACTTCATGCACGACGCTGCACGGGAACGGCACGGCCCGTGGAAGCCCTGTAAAGAAACATTAAAAAAAAGAGTTAGATAAGAAACAGACCAGATGCCTTACCTAAGACCCGCAAACAGCATCATACATACCGGGGAAAGCAGTCCATGCACGACGCTGCACGGGAACGGCACGGCCCGGGGAAGCCCTGTAAAGAAACATTAAAAAAAAGAGTTAGATAAGAAATAGACCAGATGCCTTACCTAAGACCCGCAAACAGCATCATACATACCGGGGAAAGCAGTCCATGCACGATGCTGCACGGGAACGGCACAGCCCGGAAATTCCCTGTAAAGAAACATTAAAAAAAAGAGTTAGATAAGAAACAGACCAGATGCCTTACCTAAGACCCGCAAACAGCATCATACATACCGGGGAAAGCGCTCCATGCATAACGCTACACGGGAACGGCACAGCCAGGGGAAGCCCTGTAAAGAAACAAAAAAAAAAAGAGTTAGATAAGAAACAGACCAGATGCCTTACCTAAGACCCGCAAACAGCATCATACATACCGGGGAAAGCGCTCCATGCACGAAGCTGCACGGGAACGGCACGGCCCAGGGAAGCCCTGTAAAGAAACTTTAAAAAAAAGAGTTAGATAAGAAACAGACCAGATGCCGTACCTAAGACCCGCAAACAGCATCATACATACCGGGGAAAGCGCTCCATGCACAAAGCTGCACGGGAACGGCACGGCCCGGGGAAGCCCTGTAAAGAAACATTAAAAAAAAGAGTTAGATAAGAAACAGACCAGATGCCTTACCTAAGACCCGCAAACAGCATCATACATACCGGGGAAAGCACTCCATGCACGACGCTGCACAGGAACGGCACGGCCCGTGGAAGCCCTGTAAAGAAACATTAAAAAAAAGAGTTAGATAAGAAACAGTCCAGATGCCTTACCTAAGACCCGCAAACAGCATCATACATACCGGGGAAAGCAGTCCATGCACGACGCTGCACGGGAACGGCACGGCCCAGGGAAGCCCTGTAAAGAAACATTAAAAAAAAGAGTTAGATAAGAAACAGACCAGATGCCTTACCTAAGACCCGCAAAAAGCATCATACATACCGGGGAAAGCAGTCCATGCACGATGCTGCACGGGAATGGCACAGCCCGGAAATTCCCTGTAAAGAAACATTAAAAAAAAGAGTTAGATAAGAAACAGACCAGATGCCTTACCTAAGACCCGCAAACAGCATCATACATACCGGGGAAAGCGCTCCATGCACGACGCTGCACGGGAACGGCACGGCCCGGGGAAGCCCTGTAAAGAAACACAAAAAAAAAGAGTTAGATAAGAAACAGACCAGATGCCTTACCTAAGACCCGCAAACAGCATCATACATACCGGGGAAAGCGCTCCATGCACGAAGCTGCACGGGAACGGCACGGCCCGGGGAAGCCCTGTAAAGAAACATTAAAAAAAAGAGTTAGATAAGAAACAGACCAGATGCCTTACCTAAGACCCGCAAACAGCATCATACATACCGGGGAAAGCGCTCCATGCACGAAGCTGCACGGGAACGGCACGGCCCGGGGAAGCCCTGTAAAGAAACATTAAAAAAAAGAGTTAGATAAGAAACAGACCAGATGCCGTACCTAAGACCCGCAAACAGCATCATACATACCGGGGAAAGCGCTCCATGCACGAAGCTGCACGGGAACGGCACGGCCCGGGGAAGCCCTGTAAAGAAACATTAAAAAAAAGAGTTAGATAAGAAACAGACCAGATGCCTTACCTAAGACCCGCAAACAGCATCATACATACCGGGGAAAGCGCTCCATGCACGAAGCTCCACGGGAACGGCACGGCCCGGGAAAGCCCTGTAAAGAAACATTAAAAAAAAGAGTTAGATAAGAAACAGACCAGATGCCTTACCTAAGACCCGCAAACAGCATCATACATACCGGGGAAAGCGCTCCATGCACGAAGCTGCACGGGAACGGCACGGCCCGGGGAAGCCCTGTAAAGAAACATTAAAAAAAAGAGTTAGATAAGAAACAGACCAGATGCCTTACCTAAGACCCGCAAACAGCATCATACATACCGGGGAAAGCGCTCCATGCACGAAGCTGCACGGGAACGGCACGGCCCGGGGAAGCCCTGTAAAGAAACATTAAAAAAAAGAGTTAGATAAGAAACAGACCAGATGCCTTACCTAAGACCCGCAAACAGCATCATACATACCGGGGAAAGCACTCCATGCACGACGCTGCACAGGAACGGCACGGCCAGGGGAAGCCCTGTAAAGAAACATAAAAAAAAGAGTTAGATAAGAAACAGACCAGATGCCTTACCTAAGACCCGCAAACAGCATCATACATACCGGGGAAAGCGCTCCATGCACGAAGCTGCACGGGAACGGCACGGCCCGGGGAAGCCCTGTAAAGAAACATTAAAGAAAAGAGTTAGATAAGAAACAGACCAGATGCCTTACCTAAGACCCGCAAACAGCATCATACATACCGGGGAAAGCGCTCCATGCACGAAGCTGCACGGGAACGGCACGGCCCGGGGAAGCCCTGTAAAGAAACATTAAAAAAAGAGTTAGATAAGAAACAGACCAGATGCCTTACCTAAGACCCGCAAACAGCATCATACATACCGGGGAAAGCGCTCCATGCACGAAGCTGCACGGGAACGGCACGGCCCAGGGAAGCCCTGTAAAGAAACATTAAAAAAAAGAGTTAGATAAGAAACAGACCAGATGCCGTACCTAAGACCCGCAAACAGCATCATACATACCGGGGAAAGCGCTCCATGCACGAAGCTGCACGGGAACGGCACGGCCCGGGGAAGCCCTGTAAAGAAACATTAAAAAAAAGAGTTAGATAAGAAACAGACCAGATGCCGTACCTAAGACCCGCAAACAGCATCATACATACCGGGGAAAGCGCTCCATGCACGAAGCTGCACGGGAACGGCACGGCCCGGGGAAGCCCTGTAAAGAAGCAGAAAAAAAAGAGCTAGATAAGAAACAGACCAGATGCCTTACCTAAGACCCGCAAACAGCATCATACATACCGGGGAAAGCACTCCATGCACGACGCTGCACGGGAACGGCACGGCCCGTGGAAGCCCTGTAAAGAAACATTAAAAAAAAGAGTTAGATAAGAAACAGTCCAGATGCCTTACCTAAGACCCGCAAACAGCATCATACATACCGGGGAAAGCAGTCCATGCACGACGCTGCACGGGAACGGCACGGCCCGGGGAAGCCCTGTAAAGAAACATTAAAAAAAAGAGTTAGATAAGAAACAGACCAGATGCCTTACCTAAGACCCGCAAACAGCATCATACATACCGGGGAAAGCGCTCCATGCACGAAGCTGCACGGGAACGGCACGGCCCGGGGAAGCCTGTAAAGAAGCAGAAAAAAAGAGCTAGATAAGAAACAGACCAGATGCCTTACCTAAGACCCGCAAACAGCATCATACATACCGGGGAAAGCACTTCATGCACGACGCTGCACGGGAACGGCACGGCCCGTGGAAGCCCTGTAAAGAAACATTAAAAAAAAGAGTTAGATAAGAAACAGACCAGATGCCTTACCTAAGACCCGCAAACAGCATCATACATACCGGGGAAAGCAGTCCATGCACGACGCTGCACGGGAACGGCACGGCCCGGGGAAGCCCTGTAAAGAAACATTAAAAAAAGAGTTAGATAAGAAATAGACCAGATGCCTTACCTAAGACCCGCAAACAGCATCATACATACCGGGGAAAGCAGTCCATGCACGATGCTGCACGGGAACGGCACAGCCCGGAAATTCCCTGTAAAGAAACATTAAAAAAAAGAGTTAGATAAGAAACAGACCAGATGCCTTACCTAAGACCCGCAAACAGCATCATACATACCGGGGAAAGCGCTCCATGCATAACGCTACACGGGAACGGCACAGCCAGGGGAAGCCCTGTAAAGAAACAAAAAAAAAAAGAGTTAGATAAGAAACAGACCAGATGCCTTACCTAAGACCCGCAAACAGCATCATACATACCGGGGAAAGCACTCCATGCACGACGCTGCACGGGAATGGCACGGCCAGGGGAAGCCCTGTAAAGAAACATTAAAAAAAAGAGTTAGATAAGAAACAGACCAGATGCCTTACCTAAGACCCGCAACAGCATCATACATACCGGGGGAAGCAGTCCATGCACGACGCTGCACGGGAACAGCACGGCCCGGGGAAACCCTGTAAAGAAACATTTAAAAAAAGAGTTAGATAAGAAACAGACCAGATGCCTTACCTAAGACCCACAAACAGCATCATACATACCGGGGAAAGCGCTCCATGCACGACGCTGCACGGGAATGGCACGGCCCGGGGAAGCCCTGTAAAGAAACATTAAAAAAAAGAGTTAGATAAGAAACAGACCAGATGCCTTACCTAAGACCCGCAAACAGCATCATACATACCGGGGAAAGCAGTCCATTTACGACTCTGCACGGAAACGGCACCGCCCGGGGAAGCCCTGTAAAGAAACATAAAAAAAAGAGTTAGATAAGATACAGACCAGATGCCTTACCTAAGACCCGCAAACAGCATCATACATACCGGGGAAAGCACTCCATGCACGAAGCTGCACGGGAACGGCACGGCCCGGGGAAGCCCTGTAAAGAAACATTAAAAAAAAGAGTTAGATAAGAAACAGACCAGATGCCTTACCTAAGACCCGCAAACAGCATCATACATACCGGGGAAAGCGCTCCATGCACGAAGCTGCACGGGAACGGCACGGCCCAGGGAAGCCCTGTAAAGAAACTTTAAAAAAAAGAGTTAGATAAGAAACAGACCAGATGCCGTACCTAAGACCCGCAAACAGCATCATACATACCGGGGAAAGCGCTCCATGCACGAAGCTGCACGGGAACGGCACGGCCCGGGGAAGCCCTGTAAAGAAACATTAAAAAAAAGAGTTAGATAAGAAACAGACCAGATGCCTTACCTAAGACCCGCAAACAGCATCATACATACCGGGGAAAGCACTCCATGCACGACACTGCACAGGAACGGCACGGCCCGTGGAAGCCCTGTAAAGAAACATTAAAAAAAAGAGTTAGATAAGAAACAGTCCAGATGCCTTACCTAAGACCCGCAAACAGCATCATACATACCGGGGAAAGCAGTCCATGCACGACGCTGCACGGGAACGGCACGGCCCAGGGAAGCCCTGTAAAGAAACATTAAAAAAAAGAGTTAGATAAGAAACAGACCAGATGCCTTACCTAAGACCCGCAAACAGCATCATACATACCGGGGAAAGCGCTCCATGCACGAAGCTGCATGGGAACAGCACGGCCCGGGGAAGCCCTGTAAAGAAACATTAAAAAAAAGAGTTAGATAAGAAACAGACCAGATGCCTTACCTAAGACCCGCAAACAGCATCATACATACCGGGGAAAGCGCTCCATGCACGAAGCTGCACGGGAACGGCACGGCCCAGGGAAGCCCTGTAAAGAAACTTTAAAAAAAAGAGTTAGATAAGAAACAGACCAGATGCCGTACCTTAGACCCGCAAACAGCATCATACATACCGGGGAAAGCGCTCCATGCACGAAGCTGCACGGGAACGGCACGGCCCGGGGAAGCCCTGTAAAGAAACATTAAAAAAAAGAGTTAGATAAGAAACAGACCAGATGCCTTACCTAAGACCCGCAAACAGCATCATACATACCGGGGAAAGCACTCCATGCACGACGCTGCACAGGAACGGCACGGCCCGTGGAAGCCCTGTAAAGAAACATTAAAAAAAAGAGTTAGATAAGAAACAGTCCAGATGCCTTACCTAAGACCCGCAAACAGCATCATACATACCGGGGAAAGCAGTCCATGCACGACGCTGCACGGGAACGGCACGGCCCAGGGAAGCCCTGTAAAGAAACATTAAAAAAAAGAGTTAGATAAGAAACAGACCAGATGCCTTACCTAAGACCCGCAAAAAGCATCATACATACCGGGGAAAGCAGTCCATGCACGATGCTGCACGGGAACGGCACAGCCCGGAAATTCCCTGTAAAGAAACATTAAAAAAAAGAGTTAGATAAGAAACAGACCAGATGCCTTACCTAAGACCCGCAAACAGCATCATACATACCGGGGAAAGCGCTCCATGCACGACGCTGCACGGGAACGGCACGGCCCGGGGAAGCCCTGTAAAGAAACATTAAAAAAAAGAGTTAGATAAGAAACAGACCAGATGCCTTACCTAAGACCCGCAAACAGCATCATACATACCGGGGAAAGCGCTCCATGCACGAAGCTGCACGGGAACGGCACGGCCCGGGGAAGCCCTGTAAAGAAACATTAAAAAAAAGAGTTAGATAAGAAACAGACCAGATGCCTTACCTAAGACCCGCAAACAGCATCATACATACCGGGGAAAGCGCTCCATGCACGAAGCTGCACGGGAACGGCACGGCCCGGGGAAGCCCTGTAAAGAAACATTAAAAAAAAGAGTTAGATAAGAAACAGACCAGATGCCGTACCTAAGACCCGCAAACAGCATCATACATACCGGGGAAAGCGCTCCATGCACGAAGCTGCACGGGAACGGCACGGCCCGGGGAAGCCCTGTAAAGAAACATTAAAAAAAAGAGTTAGATAAGAAACAGACCAGATGCCTTACCTAAGACCCGCAAACAGCATCATACATACCGGGGAAAGCGCTCCATGCACGAAGCTCCACGGGAACGGCACGGCCCGGGGAAGCCCTGTAAAGAAACATTAAAAAAAAGAGTTAGATAAGAAACAGACCAGATGCCTTACCTAAGACCCGCAAACAGCATCATACATACCGGGGAAAGCGCTCCATGCACGAAGCTGCACGGGAACGGCACGGCCCGGGGAAGCCCTGTAAAGAAACATTAAAAAAAAGAGTTAGATAAGAAACAGACCAGATGCCTTACCTAAGACCCGCAAACAGCATCATACATACCGGGGAAAGCGCTCCATGCACGAAGCTGCACGGGAACGGCACGGCCCGGGGAAGCCTGTAAAGAAGCAGAAAAAAAAGAGCTAGATAAGAAACAGACCAGATGCCTTACCTAAGACCCGCAAACAGCATCATACATACCGGGGAAAGCACTCCATGCACGACGCTGCACGGGAACGGCACGGCCCGTGGAAGCCCTGTAAAGAAACATTAAAAAAAAGAGTTAGATAAGAAACAGTCCAGATGCCTTACCTAAGACCCGCAAACAGCATCATACATACCGGGGAAAGCAGTCCATGCACGACGCTGCACGGGAACGGCACGGCCCGGGGAAGCCCTGTAAAGAAACATTAAAAAAAGAGTTAGATAAGAAACAGACCAGATGCCTTACCTAAGACCCGCAAACAGCATCATACATACCGGGGAAAGCGCTCCATGCATAACGCTACACGGGAACGGCACAGCCAGGGGAAGCCCTGTAAAGAAACAAAAAAAAAAAGAGTTAGATAAGAAACAGACCAGATGCCTTACCTAAGACCCGCAAACAGCATCATACATACCGGGGAAAGCACTCCATGCACGACGCTGCACGGGAATGGCACGGCCAGGGGAAGCCCTGTAAAGAAACATTAAAAAAAAGAGTTAGATAAGAAACAGACCAGATGCCTTACCTAAGACCCGCAACAGCATCATACATACCGGGGGAAGTAGTCCATGCACGACGCTGCACGGGAACAGCACGGCCCGGGGAAACCCTGTAAAGAAACATTTAAAAAAAGAGTTAGATAAGAAACAGACCAGATGCCTTACCTAAGACCCACAAACAGCATCATACATACCGGGGAAAGCGCTCCATGCACGACGCTGCACGGGAACGGCACGGCCCGGGGAAGCCCTGTAAAGAAACATTAAAAAAAAGAGTTAGATAAGAAACAGACCAGATGCCTTACCTAAGACCCGCAAACAGCATCATACATACCGGGGAAAGCAGTCCATGCACGACTCTGCACGGAAACGGCACCGCCCGGGGAAGCCCTGTAAAGAAACATAAAAAAAAAGAGTTAGATAAGATACAGACCAGATGCCTTACCTAAGACCCGCAAACAGCATCATACATACCGGGGAAAGCACTCCATGCACGACGCTGCACAGGAACGGCACGGCCAGGGGAAGCCCTGTAAAGAAACATAAAAAAAAGAGTTAGATAAGAAACAGACCAGATGCCTTACCTAAGACCCGCAAACAGCATCATACATACCGGGGAAAGCGCTCCATGCACGAAGCTGCACGGGAACGGCACGGCCCGGGGAAGCCCTGTAAAGAAACATTAAAGAAAAGAGTTAGATAAGAAACAGACCAGATGCCTTACCTAAGACCCGCAAACAGCATCATACATACCGGGGAAAGCGCTCCATGCACGAAGCTGCACGGGAACGGCACGGCCCAGGGAAGCCCTGTAAAGAAACATTAAAAAAAAGAGTTAGATAAGAAACAGACCAGATGCCGTACCTAAGACCCGCAAACAGCATCATACATACCGGGGAAAGCGCTCCATGCACGAAGCTGCACGGGAACGGCACGGCCCGGGGAAGCCCTGTAAAGAAACATTAAAAAAAAGAGCTAGATAAGAAACAGACCAGATGCCTTACCTAAGACCCGCAAACAGCATCATACATACCGGGGAAAGCGCTCCATGCACGAAGCTGCACGGGAACGGCACGGCCCGGAGAAGCCCTGTAAAGAAACATTAAAAAAAAGAGTTAGATAAGAAACAGACCAGATGCCTTACCTAAGACCCGCAAACAGCATCATACATACCGGGGAAAGCGCTCCATGCACGAAGCTGCACGGGAACGGCACGGCCCGGGGAAGCCCTGTAAAGAAACATTAAAAAAAAGAGTTAGATAAGAAACAGACCAGATGCCTTACCTAAGACCCGCAAACAGCATCATACATACGGGGAAAGCGCTCCATGCACGAAGCTGCACGGGAACGGCACGGCCCAGGGAAGCCTGTAAAGAAGCAGAAAAAAAGAGCTAGATAAGAAACAGACCAGATGCCTTACCTAAGACCCGCAAACAGCATCATACATACCGGGGAAAGCACTCCATGCACGACGCTGCACGGGAACGGCACGGCCCGTGGAAGCCCTGTAAAGAAACATTAAAAAAAAGAGTTAGATAAGAAACAGTCCCGATGCCTTACCTAAGACCCGCAAACAGCATCATACATACCGGGGAAAGCAGTCCATGCATGACGCTGCACGGGAACGGCACGGCCCAGGGAAGCCCTGTAAAGAAACATTAAAAAAAAGAGTTAGATAAGAAACAGACCAGATGCCTTACCTAAGACCCGCAAACAGCATCATACATACCGGGGAAAGCAGTCCATGCACGATGCTGCACGGGAACGGCACAGCCCGGAAATTCCCTGTAAAGAAACATTAAAAAAAAGAGTTAGATAAGAAACAGACCAGATGCCTTACCTAAGACCCGCAAACAGCATCATACATACCGGGGAAAGCGCTCCATGCACGACGCTGCACGGGAACGGCACGGCCCGGGGAAGCCCTGTAAAGAAACACAAAAAAAAAGAGTTAGATAAGAAACAGACCAGATGCCTTACCTAAGACCCGCAAACAGCATCATACATACCGGGGAAAGCACTCCATGCACGACGCTGCACAGGAACGGCACGGCCAGGGGAAGCCCCGTAAAGAAACATAAAAAAAAAGAGTTAGATAAGAAACAGACCAGATGCCTTACCTAAGACCCGCAAACAGCATCATACATACCAGGGAAGCGCTCCATGCATAACGCTACACGGGAACGGCACAGCCAGGGGAAGCCCTGTAAAGAAACAAAAAAAAAAAGAGTTAGATAAGAAACAGACCAGATGCCTTACCTAAGACCCGCAAACAGCATCATACATACCGGGGAAAGCACTCCATGCACGACGCTGCACGGGAATGGCACGGCCAGGGGAAGCCCTGCAAAGAAACATAAAAAAAAAGAGTTAGATAAGAAACAGACCAGATGCCTTACCTAAGACCCGCAACAGCATCATACATACCGGGGGAAGCAGTCCATGCACGACGCTGCACGGGAACAGCACGGCCCGGGGAAACCCTGTAAAGAAACATTTAAAAAAAGAGTTAGATAAGAAACAGACCAGATGCCTTACCTAAGACCCACAAACAGCATCATACATACCGGGGAAAGCGCTCCATGCACGACGCTGCACGGGAACGGCACGGCCCAGGGAAGCCCTGTAAAGAAACATTAAAAAAAAGAGTTAGATAAGAAACAGACCAGATGCCTTACCTAAGACCCGCAAACAGCATCATACATACCGGGGAAAGCAGTCCATGCACGACTCTGCACGGAAACGGCACGGCCCGGGAAAGCCCTGTAAAGAAACATTAAAAAAAAGAGTTAGATAAGATACAGACCAGATGTCTTACCTAAGACCCGCAAACAGCATCATACATACCGGGGAAAGCACTCCATGCACGACGCTGCACAGGAACGGCACGGCCAGGGGAAGCCCTGTAAAGAAACATTAAAAAAAAGAGTTAGATAAGAAACAGACCAGATGCCTTACCTAAGACCCGCAAACAGCATCATACATACCAGGGAAGCGTTTCATGCACGACGCTGCACGGGAACGGCACAGCCAGGGGAAGCCCTGTAAAGAAACAAAAAAAAAAGAGTTAGATAAGAAACAGACCAGATGCCTTACCTAAGACCCGCAAACAGCATCATACATACCGGGGAAAGCGCTCCATGCACGAAGCTGCACGGGAACGGCACGGCCCGGGGAAGCCCTGTAAAGAAACACACAAAAAAGAGTTAGATAAGAAACAGACCAGATACCTTACCTAAGACCCGCAAACAGCATCATGCATACCGGGAAAAGCAGTCCATGCACGACGCTGCACGGGAACAGCACGGCCCGGGGAAACCCTGTAAAGAAACATTTAAAAAAAAGAGTTAGATAAGAAACAGACCAGATGCCTTACCTAAGACCCACAAACAGCATCATACATACCGGGGAAAGCGCTCCATGCACGACGCTGCACGGGAACGGCATGGCCCGGGGAAGCCCTGTAAAGAAACATTAAAAAAAAGAGTTAGATAAGAAACAGACCAGATGCCTTACCTAAGACCCGCAAACAGCATCATACATACCGGGGAAAGCGCTCCATGCACAACGCTGCACGGGAACGGCACGGCCCGGGGAAGCCCTGTAAAGAAACACAAAAAAAAAGAGTTAGATAAGAAACAGACCAGATGCCTTACCTAAGACCCGCAAACAGCATCATACATACCGGGGAAAACACTCCATGCACGACGCTGCACAGGAACGGCACGACCAGGGGAAGCCCTGTAAAGAAACACAAAAAAAAAGAGTTAGATAAGAAACAGACCAGATGCCTTACCTAAGACCCGCAAACAGCATCATACATACCGGGGAAAGCACTCCATGCACGACGCTGCACAGGAACGGCACGGCCTGGGGAAGCCCTGTAAAGAAACATAAAAAAAAGAGTTAGATAAGAAACAGACCAGATGCCTTACCTAAGACCCGCAAACAGCATCATACATACCGGGGAAAGCGTTCCATGCACGAAGCTGCTCGGGAACGGCACGGCCCGGGGAAGCCTGTAAAGAAGCAGAAAAAAAAGAGTTAGATAAGAAACAGACCAGATGCCTTACCTAAGACCCACAAACAGCATCATACATACCGGGGAAAGCGCTCCATGCACGACGCTGCACGGGAACAGCATGGCCCGGGGAAGCCCTGTAAAGAAACATTAAAAAAAAGAGTTAGATAAGAAACAGACCAGATGCCTTACCTAAGACCCGCAAACAGCATTATACATACCGGGGAAAGCGCTCCATGCACAACGCTGCACGGGAACGGCACGGCCCGGGGAAGCCCTGTAAAGAAACACAAAAAAAAAGAGTTAGATAAGAAACAGACCAGATGCCTTACCTAAGACCCGCAAACAGCATCATACATACCGGGAAAAGCACTCCATGCACGACGCTGCACAGGAATGGCACGGCCAGGGGAAGCCCTGTAAAGAAACACAAAAAAAAAGAGTTAGATAAGAAACAGACCAGATGCCTTACCTAAGACCCGCAAACAGCATCATACATACCGGGGAAAGCACTCCATGCACGACGCTGCACAGGAACGGCACGGCCAGGGGAAGCCCTGTAAAGAAACATAAAAAAAAGAGTTAGATAAGAAACAGACCAGATGCCTTACCTAAGACCCGCAAACAGCATCATACATACCGGGGAAAGCGCTCCATGCACGAAGCTGCACGGGAACGGCACGGCCCGGGGAAGCCTGTAAAGAAGCAGAAAAAAAAGAGTTAGATAAGAAACAGACCAGATGCCTTACCTAAGACCCACAAACAGCATCATACATACCGGGGAAAGCGCTCCATGCACGACGCTGCACGGGAACAGCATGGCCCGGGGAAGCCCTGTAAAGAAACATTAAAAAAAAGAGTTAGATAAGAAACAGACCAGATGCCTTACCTAAGACCCGCAAACAGCATTATACATACCGGGGAAAGCGCTCCATGCACAACGCTGCACGGGAACGGCACGGCCCGGGGAAGCCCTGTAAAGAAACACAAAAAAAAAGAGTTAGATAAGAAACAGACCAGATGCCTTACCTAAGACCCGCAAACAGCATCATACATACCGGGAAAAGCACTCCATGCACGACGCTGCACAGGAATGGCACGGCCAGGGGAAGCCCTGTAAAGAAACACAAAAAAAAAGAGTTAGATAAGAAACAGACCAGATGCCTTACCTAAGACCCGCAAACAGCATCATACATACCGGGGAAAGCACTCCATGCACGACGCTGCACAGGAACGGCACGGCCAGGGGAAGCCCTGTAAAGAAACATAAAAAAAAGAGTTAGATAAGAAACAGACCAGATGCCTTACCTAAGACCCGCAAACAGCATCATACATACCGGGGAAAGCACTCCATGCACGACGCTGCACAGGAACGGCACGGCCAGGGGAAGCCCTGTAAAGTAACATAAAAAAAAAGAGTTAGATAAGAAACAGACCAGATGTCTTACCTAAGACCCTCAAACAGCATCATACATACCAGGGAAGCGTTCCATGCACGACGCTGCACGGGAACGGCACAGCCAGGGGAAGCCCTGTAAAGAAACAAAAAAAAAAGAGTTAGTTAAGAAACAGACCAGATGCCTTACCTAAGACCCGCAAACAGCATCATACATACCGGGGAAAGCGCTCCATGCACGAAGCTGCACGGGAACGGCACGGCCCGGGGAAGCCTGTAAAGAAGCAGAAAAAAAAGAGCTAGATAAGAAACAGACCAGATGCCTTACCTAAGACCCGCAAACAGCATCATACATACCGGGGAAAGCACTTCATGCACGACGCTGCACGGGAACGGCACGGCCCGTGGAAGCCCTGTAAAGAAACATTAAAAAAAAGAGTTAGATAAGAAACAGTCCAGATGCCTTACCTAAGACCCGCAAACAGCATCATACATACCGGGGAAAGCAGTCCATGCACGACGCTGCACGGGAACGGCACGGCCCGGGGAAGCCCTGTAAAGAAACATTAAAAAAAAGAGTTAGATAAGAAACAGACCAGATGCCTTACCTAAGACCCGCAAACAGCATCATACATACCGGGGAAAGCAGTCCATGCACGATGCTGCACGGGAACGGCACAGCCTGGAAATTCCCTGTAAAGAAACATAAAAAAAAAGAGTTAGATAAGAAACAGACCAGATGCCTTACCTAAGACCCGCAACAGCATCATACATACCGGGGGAAGCAGTCCATGCACGACGCTGCACGGGAACAGCACGGCCCGGGGAAACCCTGTAAAGAAACATTTAAAAAAAGAGTTAGATAAGAAACAGACCAGATGCCTTACCTAAGACCCACAAACAGCATCATACATACCGGGGAAAGCGCTCCATGCACGACGCTGCACGGGAACGGCACGGCCCGGGGAAACCCTGTAAAGAAACATTTAAAAAAAGAGTTAGATAAGAAACAGACCAGATGCCTTACCTAAGACCCACAAACAGCATCATACATACCGGGGAAAGCGCTCCATGCACGACGCTGCACGGGAACGGCACGGCCCGGGGAAGCCCTGTAAAGAAACATTAAAAAAAAGAGTTAGATAAGAAACAGACCAGATGCCTTACCTAAGACCCGCAACAGCATCATACATACCGGGGGAAGCAGTCCATGCACGACGCTGCACGGGAACAGCACGGCCCGGGGAAACCCTGTAAAGAAACATTTAAAAAAAGAGTTAGATAAGAAACAGACCAGATGCCTTACCTAAGACCCACAAACAGCATCATACATACCGGGGAAAGCGCTCCATGCACGACGCTGCACGGGAACGGCACGGCCCAGGGAAGCCCTGTAAAGAAACATTAAAAAAAAGAGTTAGATAAGAAACAGACCAGATGCCTTACCTAAGACCCGCAAACAGCATCATACATACCGGGGAAAGCAGTCCATGCACGACTCTGCACGGAAACGGCACGGCCCGGGAAAGCCCTGTAAAGAAACATTAAAAAAAAGAGTTAGATAAGATACAGACCAGATGTCTTACCTAAGACCCGCAAACAGCATCATACATACCGGGGAAAGCACTCCATGCACGACGCTGCACAGGAACGGCACGGCCAGGGGAAGCCCTGTAAAGAAACATTAAAAAAAAGAGTTAGATAAGAAACAGACCAGATGCCTTACCTAAGACCCGCAAACAGCATCATACATACCAGGGAAGCGTTTCATGCACGACGCTGCACGGGAACGGCACAGCCAGGGGAAGCCCTGTAAAGAAACAAAAAAAAAAGAGTTAGATAAGAAACAGACCAGATGCCTTACCTAAGACCCGCAAACAGCATCATACATACCGGGGAAAGCGCTCCATGCACGAAGCTGCACGGGAACGGCACGGCCCGGGGAAGCCCTGTAAAGAAACACACAAAAAAGAGTTAGATAAGAAACAGACCAGATACCTTACCTAAGACCCGCAAACAGCATCATGCATACCGGGAAAAGCAGTCCATGCACGACGCTGCACGGGAACAGCACGGCCCGGGGAAACCCTGTAAAGAAACATTTAAAAAAAAGAGTTAGATAAGAAACAGACCAGATGCCTTACCTAAGACCCACAAACAGCATCATACATACCGGGGAAAGCGCTCCATGCACGACGCTGCACGGGAACGGCATGGCCCGGGGAAGCCCTGTAAAGAAACATTAAAAAAAAGAGTTAGATAAGAAACAGACCAGATGCCTTACCTAAGACCCGCAAACAGCATCATACATACCGGGGAAAGCGCTCCATGCACAACGCTGCACGGGAACGGCACGGCCCGGGGAAGCCCTGTAAAGAAACACAAAAAAAAAGAGTTAGATAAGAAACAGACCAGATGCCTTACCTAAGACCCGCAAACAGCATCATACATACCGGGGAAAACACTCCATGCACGACGCTGCACAGGAACGGCACGACCAGGGGAAGCCCTGTAAAGAAACACAAAAAAAAAGAGTTAGATAAGAAACAGACCAGATGCCTTACCTAAGACCCGCAAACAGCATCATACATACCGGGGAAAGCACTCCATGCACGACGCTGCACAGGAACGGCACGGCCTGGGGAAGCCCTGTAAAGAAACATAAAAAAAAGAGTTAGATAAGAAACAGACCAGATGCCTTACCTAAGACCCGCAAACAGCATCATACATACCGGGGAAAGCGTTCCATGCACGAAGCTGCTCGGGAACGGCACGGCCCGGGGAAGCCTGTAAAGAAGCAGAAAAAAAAGAGTTAGATAAGAAACAGACCAGATGCCTTACCTAAGACCCACAAACAGCATCATACATACCGGGGAAAGCGCTCCATGCACGACGCTGCACGGGAACAGCATGGCCCGGGGAAGCCCTGTAAAGAAACATTAAAAAAAAGAGTTAGATAAGAAACAGACCAGATGCCTTACCTAAGACCCGCAAACAGCATTATACATACCGGGGAAAGCGCTCCATGCACAACGCTGCACGGGAACGGCACGGCCCGGGGAAGCCCTGTAAAGAAACACAAAAAAAAAGAGTTAGATAAGAAACAGACCAGATGCCTTACCTAAGACCCGCAAACAGCATCATACATACCGGGAAAAGCACTCCATGCACGACGCTGCACAGGAATGGCACGGCCAGGGGAAGCCCTGTAAAGAAACACAAAAAAAAAGAGTTAGATAAGAAACAGACCAGATGCCTTACCTAAGACCCGCAAACAGCATCATACATACCGGGGAAAGCACTCCATGCACGACGCTGCACAGGAACGGCACGGCCAGGGGAAGCCCTGTAAAGAAACATAAAAAAAAGAGTTAGATAAGAAACAGACCAGATGCCTTACCTAAGACCCGCAAACAGCATCATACATACCGGGGAAAGCGCTCCATGCACGAAGCTGCACGGGAACGGCACGGCCCGGGGAAGCCTGTAAAGAAGCAGAAAAAAAAGAGTTAGATAAGAAACAGACCAGATGCCTTACCTAAGACCCACAAACAGCATCATACATACCGGGGAAAGCGCTCCATGCACGACGCTGCACGGGAACAGCATGGCCCGGGGAAGCCCTGTAAAGAAACATTAAAAAAAAGAGTTAGATAAGAAACAGACCAGATGCCTTACCTAAGACCCGCAAACAGCATTATACATACCGGGGAAAGCGCTCCATGCACAACGCTGCACGGGAACGGCACGGCCCGGGGAAGCCCTGTAAAGAAACACAAAAAAAAAGAGTTAGATAAGAAACAGACCAGATGCCTTACCTAAGACCCGCAAACAGCATCATACATACCGGGAAAAGCACTCCATGCACGACGCTGCACAGGAATGGCACGGCCAGGGGAAGCCCTGTAAAGAAACACAAAAAAAAAGAGTTAGATAAGAAACAGACCAGATGCCTTACCTAAGACCCGCAAACAGCATCATACATACCGGGGAAAGCACTCCATGCACGACGCTGCACAGGAACGGCACGGCCAGGGGAAGCCCTGTAAAGAAACATAAAAAAAAGAGTTAGATAAGAAACAGACCAGATGCCTTACCTAAGACCCGCAAACAGCATCATACATACCGGGGAAAGCACTCCATGCACGACGCTGCACAGGAACGGCACGGCCAGGGGAAGCCCTGTAAAGTAACATAAAAAAAAAGAGTTAGATAAGAAACAGACCAGATGTCTTACCTAAGACCCTCAAACAGCATCATACATACCAGGGAAGCGTTCCATGCACGACGCTGCACGGGAACGGCACAGCCAGGGGAAGCCCTGTAAAGAAACAAAAAAAAAAGAGTTAGTTAAGAAACAGACCAGATGCCTTACCTAAGACCCGCAAACAGCATCATACATACCGGGGAAAGCGCTCCATGCACGAAGCTGCACGGGAACGGCACGGCCCGGGGAAGCCTGTAAAGAAGCAGAAAAAAAAGAGCTAGATAAGAAACAGACCAGATGCCTTACCTAAGACCCGCAAACAGCATCATACATACCGGGGAAAGCACTTCATGCACGACGCTGCACGGGAACGGCACGGCCCGTGGAAGCCCTGTAAAGAAACATTAAAAAAAAGAGTTAGATAAGAAACAGTCCAGATGCCTTACCTAAGACCCGCAAACAGCATCATACATACCGGGGAAAGCAGTCCATGCACGACGCTGCACGGGAACGGCACGGCCCGGGGAAGCCCTGTAAAGAAACATTAAAAAAAAGAGTTAGATAAGAAACAGACCAGATGCCTTACCTAAGACCCGCAAACAGCATCATACATACCGGGGAAAGCAGTCCATGCACGATGCTGCACGGGAACGGCACAGCCTGGAAATTCCCTGTAAAGAAACATAAAAAAAAAGAGTTAGATAAGAAACAGACCAGATGCCTTACCTAAGACCCGCAACAGCATCATACATACCGGGGGAAGCAGTCCATGCACGACGCTGCACGGGAACAGCACGGCCCGGGGAAACCCTGTAAAGAAACATTTAAAAAAAGAGTTAGATAAGAAACAGACCAGATGCCTTACCTAAGACCCACAAACAGCATCATACATACCGGGGAAAGCGCTCCATGCACGACGCTGCACGGGAACGGCACGGCCCGGGGAAACCCTGTAAAGAAACATTTAAAAAAAGAGTTAGATAAGAAACAGACCAGATGCCTTACCTAAGACCCACAAACAGCATCATACATACCGGGGAAAGCGCTCCATGCACGACGCTGCACGGGAACGGCACGGCCCGGGGAAGCCCTGTAAAGAAACATTAAAAAAAAGAGTTAGATAAGAAACAGACCAGATGCCTTACCTAAGACCCGCAAACAGCATCATACATACCGGGGAAAGCAGTCCATGCACGACTCTGCACGGAAACGGCACGGCCCGGGGAAGCCCTGTAAAGAAACATAAAAAAAAGAGTTAGATAAGATACAGACCAGATGCCTTACCTAAGACCCGCAAACAGCATCATACATACCGGGGAAAGCGCTCCATGCACGACGCTGCACGGGAACGGCACGGCCCGGGGAAGCCCTTTAAAGAAACAGAAACAAAAAGAGTTAGATAAGAAACAGACCATATGCCTTACCTAAGACCCGCAAACAGTATCATACATACCCGGGAAGCGCTCCATGCACGACGCTGCATGGGAACGGCACGGCCCGGGGAAGTCCTGTAAAGAAACATTAAAAAAAAGAGTTAGATAAGAAACAGACCAAATGCCTTACCTAAGACCCGCAAACAGCATCATACATACCGGGGAAAGCGCTCCATGCACGAAGCTGCACGGGAACGGCACGGCCCGGGGAAGCCTGTAAAGAAGCAGAATAAAAAGAGTTAGATAAGAAACAGACCAGATGCCTTACCTAAGACCCGCAAACAGCATCATACATACCGGGGAAAGCACTCCATGCACGACGCTGCACGGGAACGGCACGGCCCGGGGAAGCCCTGTAAAGAAACACACAAAAAAAGAGTTAGATAAGAAACAGACCGGATGCCTTACCTAAGACCCGCAAACAGCATCATACATACTGGGGAAAGCACTCCATGCACGACGCTGCACAGGAACGGCACGGCCAGGGGAAGCCCCGTAAAGAAACATAAAAAAAAAGAGTTAGATAAGAAACAGACCAGATGCCTTACCTAAGACCCGCAAACAGCATCATACATACCAGGGAAGCGCTCCATGCAGAACGCTACACGGGAACGGCACAGCCAGGGGAAGCCCTGTAAAGAAACAAAAAAAAAAGAGTTAGATAGGAAACAGACCAGATGCTTTACCTAAGACCCGCAAACAGCATCATACATACCGGGTAAAGCACTCCATGCACGACGCTGCACGGGAATGGCACGGCCAGGGGAAGCCCTGTAAAGAAACATTAAAAAAAAGAGTTAGATAAGAAACAGACCAGATGCCTTACCTAAGACCCGCAACAGCATCATACATACCGGGGGAAGCAGTCCATGCACGACGCTGCACGGGAACAGCACGGCCCGGGGAAACCCTGTAAAGAAACATTTAAAAAAAGAGTTAGATAAGAAACAGACCAGATGCCTTACCTAAGACCCACAAACAGCATCATACATACCGGGGAAAGCGCTCCATGCACGACGCTGCACGGGAACGGCACGGCCCGGGGAAGCCCTGTAAAGAAACATTAAAAAAAAGAGTTAGATAAGAAACAGACCAGATGCCTTACCTAAGACCCGCAAACAGCATCATACATACCGGGGAAAGCAGTCCATGCACGACTCTGCACGGAAACGGCACGGCCCGGGGAAGCCCTGTAAAGAAACATAAAAAAAAGAGTTAGATAAGATACAGACCAGATGCCTTACCTAAGACCCGCAAACAGCATCATACATACCGGGGAAAGCGCTCCATGCACGACGCTGCACGGGAACGGCACGGCCCGGGGAAGCCCTTTAAAGAAACAGAAACAAAAAGAGTTAGATAAGAAACAGACCATATGCCTTACCTAAGACCCGCAAACAGTATCATACATACCCGGGAAGCGCTCCATGCACGACGCTGCATGGGAACGGCACGGCCCGGGGAAGCCCTGTAAAGAAACATTAAAAAAAAGAGTTAGATAAGAAACAGACCAAATGCCTTACCTAAGACCCGCAAACAGCATCATACATACCGGGGAAAGCGCTCCATGCACGAAGCTGCACGGGAACGGCACGGCCCGGGGAAGCCTGTAAAGAAGCAGAAAAAAAAGAGTTAGATAAGAAACAGACCAGATGCCTTACCTAAGACCCGCAAACAGCATCATACATACCGGGGAAAGCACTCCATGCACGACGCTGCACGGGAACGGACCGGCCCGTGGAAGCCCTGTAAAGAAACATTAAAAAAAAGAGTTAGATAAGAAACAGACCAGATGCCTTACCCAAGACCCGCAAACAGCATCATACATACCGGGGAAAGCAGTCCATGCACGACGCTGCACGGGAACGGCACGGCCCGGGGAAGCCCTGTAAAGAAATATTAAAAAAAAGAGTTAGATAAGAAACAGACCAGATGCCTTACCTAAGACCCGCAAACAGCATCATACATACCGGGGAAAGCAGTCCATGCACGACGCTGCACGGGAACGGCACAGCCCGGGGATTCCCTTTAAAGAAACATTAAAAAAAAGAGTTAGATAAGAAACAGACCAGATGCCTTACCTAAGACCCGCAAACAGCATCATACATACCAGGGAAGCGCTCGATGCACGACGCTACACGGGAACGGCACAGCCAGGGGAAGCCCTGTAAAGAAACAAAAAAAAAAGAGTTAGATAAGAAACAGACCAGATGCCTTACCTAAGACCCACAAACAGCATCATACATACCGGGGAAAGCACTCCATGCACGACGCTGCACAGGAATGGCACGGCCAGGGGAAGCCCTGTAAAGAAACATCAAAAAAAAGAGTTAGATAAGAAACAGACCAGATGCCTTACCTAAGACCTGCAACAGCATCATACATACCGGGGGAAGCAGTCCATGCACGACGCTGCACGGGAACAGCACGGCCCGGGGAAACCCTGTAAAGAAACATTTAAAAAAAGAGTTAGATAAGAAACAGACCAGATGCCTTACCTAAGACCCACAAACAGCATCATACATACCGTGGAAAGCGCTCCATGCACGACGCTGCACGGGAACGGCATGGCCTGGGGAAGCCCTGTAAAGAAACATTAAAAAAAAGAGTTACATAAGAAACAGACCAGATGCCTTACCTAAGACCCGCAAACAGCATCATACATACCGGGGAAAGCGCTCCATGCACAACGCTGCACGGGAACGGCACGGCCCGGGGAAGCCCTGTAAAGACACACAAAAAAAAAGAGTGAGATAAGAAACAGACCAGATGCCTTACCTAAGACCCGCAAAGAGCATCATACATACCGGGGAAAGCACTCCATGCACGACGCTGCACAGGAACGGCACGGCCAGGGGAAGCCCTGTAAAGAAACATTAAAAAAAAGAGTTAGATAAGAAACAGACCAGATGCCTTACCTAAGACCCTCAAACAGCATCATACATACCAGGGAAGCGTTCCATGCACGACGCTGCACGGGAACGGCACAGACAGGGGAAGCCCTGTAAAGAAACAAAAAAAAAAAAGAGTTAGATAAGAAACAGACCAGATGCCTTACCTAAGACCCGCAAACAGCATCATACATACCGGGGAAAGCGCTCCATGCACGAAGCTGCACGGGAACGGCACGGCCCGGGGAAGCCTGTAAAGAAGCAGAAAAAAAAGAGCTAGATAAAAAACAGACCAGATGCCTTACCTAAGACCCGCAAACAGCATCATACATACAGGAGGAAAGCACTCCATGCACGACGCTGCACGGGAACGGCACGGCCCGTGGAAGCCATGTAAAGAAACATTAAAAAAAAGAGTTAGATAAGAAACAGTCCAGATGCCTTACCTAAGACCCGCAAACAGCATCATACATATCGGGGAAAGCAGTCCATGCACGACGCTGCACGGGAACGGCACGGCCCGGGGAAGCCCTGTAAAGAAACATTAAAAAAAAGAGTTAGATAAGAAACAGACCAGATGCCTTACCTAAGACCCGCAAACAGCATCATACATACCGGGGAAAGCAGTCCATGCACGATGCTGCACGGGAACGGCACAGCCCGGAAATTCCCTGTAAAGAAACATAAAAAAAAAGAGTTAGATAAGAAACAGACCAGATGCCTTACCTAAGACCCGCAAACAGCATCATACATACCGGGGAAAGCGCTCCATGCACGACGCTGCACGGGAACGGCACGGCCCGGGGAAGCCCTGTAAAGAAACACAAAAAAAAAGAGCTAGATAAAAAACAGACCAGATGCCTTACCTAAGACCAGCAAACAGCATCATACATACAGGAGGAAAGCACTCCATGCACGACGCTGCACGGGAACGGCACGGCCCGTGGAAGCCCTGTAAAGAAACATTAAAAAAAAGAGTTAGATAAGAAACAGTCCAGATGCCTTACCTAAGACCCGCAAACAGCATCATACATATCGGGGAAAGCAGTCCATGCACGACGCTGCACGGGAACGGCACGGCCCGGGGAAGCCCTGTAAAGAAACATTAAAAAAAAGAGTTAGATAAGAAACAGACCAGATGCCTTACCTAAGACCCGCAAACAGCATCATACATACCGGGGAAAGCAGTCCATGCACGATGCTGCACGGGAACGGCACAGCCCGGAAATTCCCTGTAAAGAAACATAAAAAAAAAGAGTTAGATAAGAAACAGACCAGATGCCTTACCTAAGACCCGCAAACAGCATCATACATACCGGGGAAAGCGCTCCATGCACGACGCTGCACGGGAACGGCACGGCCCGGGGAAGCCCTGTAAAGAAACACAAAAAAAAAGAGTTAGATAAGAAACAGACCAGATGCCTTACCTAAGACCCGCAAACAGCATCATACATACCGGGGAAAGCACTCCATGCACGACGCTGCACAGGAACGGCACGGCCAGCGGAAGCCCCGTAAAGAAACATAAAAAAAAAGAGTTAGATAAGAAACAGACCAGATGCCTTACCTAAGACCCGCAAACAGCATCATACATACCAGGGAAGCGCTTCATGCATAACGCTACACGGGAACGGCACAGCCAGGGGAAGCCCTGTAAAGAAACAAAAAAAAAAAGAGTTAGATAAGAAACAGACCAGATGCCTTACCTAAGACCCGCAAACAGCATCATACATACCGGGGAAAGCACTCCATGCACGACGCTGCACGGGAATGGCACGGCCAGGGATAGCCCTGTAAAGAAACATTAAAAAAAAGAGTTAGATAAGAAACAGACCACATGCCTTACCTAAGACCCGCAACAGCATCATACATACCGGGGTAAGCAGTCCATGCACGACGCTGCACGGGAACAGCACGGCCCGGGGAAACCCTGTAAAGAAACATTTAAAAAAAGAGTTAGATAAGAAACAGACCAGATGCCTTACCTAAGACCCACAAACAGCATCATACATACCGGGGAAAGCGCTCCATGCACGACGCTGCACGGGAACGGCACGGCCCGGGGAAGCCCTGTAAAGAAACATTAAAAAAAAGAGTTAGATAAGAAACAGACCAGATGCCTTACCTAAGACCCGCAAACAGCATCATACATACCGGGGAAAGCAGTCCATGCACGACTCTGCACGGAAACGGCACGGCCCGGGGAAGCCCTGTAAAGAAACATAAAAAAAAAGAGTTAGATAAGATACAGACCAGATGCCTTACCTAAGACCCGCAAACAGCATCATACATACCGGGGAAAGCGCTCCATGCACGACGCTGCACGGGAACGGCACGGCCCGGGGAAGCCCTTTAAAGAAACATTAAAAAAAAGAGTTAGATAAGAAACAGACCAGATGCCTTACCTAAGACCAGCAAACAGCATCATACATACCGGGGAAAGCGCTCCATGCACGAAGCTGCACGGGAACGGCACGGCCCGGGGAAGCCTGTAAAGAAGCAGAAAAAAAGAGCTAGATAAGAAACAGACCAGATGCCTTACCTAAGACCCGCAAACAGCATCATACATACCGGGGAAAGCACTCCATGCACGACGCTGCACGGGAACGGCACGGCCCGTGGAAGCCCTGTAAAGAAACATTAAAAAAAAGATAAGAAACAGTCCAGATGCCTTACCTAAGACCCGCAAACAGCATCATACATACCGGGGAAAGCAGTCCATGCACGACGCTGCACGGGAACGGCACGGCCCGGGGAAGCCCTGTAAAGAAACATTAAAAAAAAGAGTTAGATAAGAAACAGACCAGATGCCTTACCTAAGACCCGCAAACAGCATCATACATACCGGGGAAAGCAGTCCATGCACGATGCTGCACGGGAACGGCACAGCCCGGAAATTCCCTGTAAAGAAACATAAAAAAAAAGATTTAGATAAGAAACAGACCAGATGCCTTATCTAAGACCCGCAAACAGCATCATACATACCGGGGAAAGCGCTCCATGCACGACGCTGCACGGGAACGGCACGTCCCGGGGAAGCCCTGTAAAGAAACACAAAAAAAAAGAGTTAGATAAGAAACAGACCAGATGCCTTACCTAAGACCCGCAAACAGCATCATACATACCGGGGAAAGCACTCCATGCACGACGCTGCACAGGAACGGCACGGCCAGCGGAAGCCCCGTAAAGAAACATAAAAAAAAAGAGTTAGATAAGAAACAGACCAGATGCCTTACCTAAGACCCGCAAACAGCATCATACATACCAGGGAAGCGCTCCATGCATAACGCTACACGGGAACGGCACAGCCAGGGGAAGCCCTGTAAAGAAACAAAAAAAAAAAGAGTTAGATAAGAAACAGACCAGATGCCTTACCTAAGACCCGCAAACAGCATCATACATACCGGGGAAAGCACTCCATGCACGACGCTGCACGGGAATGGCACGGCCAGGGGAAGCCCTGTAAAGAAACATTAAAAAAAAGAGTTAGATAAGAAACAGACCAGATGCCTTACCTAAGACCCACAACAGAATCATACATACCGGGGGAAGCAGTCCATGCACGACGCTGCACAGGAACAGCACGGCCCGGGGAAACCCTGTAAAGAAACATTTAAAAAAAGAGTTAGATAAGAAACAGACCAGATGCCTTACCTAAGACCCGCAAACAGCATCATACATACCGGGGAAAGCACTCCATGCACGACGCTGCACGGGAATTGCACGGCCAGGGGAAGCCCTGTAAAGAAACATTTAAAAAAAGAGTTAGATAAGAAACAGACCAGATGCCTTACTTAAGACCCGCAACAGCATCATACATACCGGGGGAAGCAGTCCATGCACGACGCTGCACGGGAACAGCACGGCCCGGGGAAACCCTGTAAAGAAACATTTAAAAAAAGAGTTGGATAAGAAACAGACCAGATGCCTTACCTAAGACCCACAAACAGCATCATACATACCTGGGAAAGCGCTCCATGCACGACGCTGCACGGGAACGGCACGGCCCGGGGCAGCCCTGTAAAGAAACATTAAAAAAAAGAGTTAGATAAGAAACAGACCAGATGCCTTACCTAAGACCCGCAAACAGCATCATACATACCGGGGAAAGCAGTCCATGCACGACTCTGCACGGAAACGGCACGGCCCGGGGAAGCCCTGTAAAGAAACATAAAAAAAAAGAGTTAGATAAGATACAGACCAGATGCCTTACCTAAGACCCGCAAACAGCATCATACATACCGGGGAAAGCGCTCCATGCACGACGCTGCACGGGAACGGCACGGCCCGGGGAAGCCCTTTAAAGAAACAGAAACAAAAAGAGTTAGATAAGAAACAGACCAGATGCCTTACCTTAGACCCGCAAACAGTATCATACATACCAGGGAAGCGCTCCTAGCACGACGCTGCATGGGAACGGCACTGCCCGGGGAAGCCCTGTAAAGAAACATTAAAAAAAAGAGTTAGATAAGAAACAGACCAGATGCCTTACCTAAGACCCGCAAACAGCATCATACATACCGGGGAAAGCACTCCATGCACGACGCTGCACGGGAACGGCACGGCCCTGGGAAGCCCTGTAAAGAAACACAAAAAAAAAGAGTTAGATAAGAAACAGACCAGATGCCTTACCTAAGACCCGCAAACAGCATCATACATATCGGGGAAAGCACTCCATGCACGACGCTGCACAGGAACGGCACGGCCAGGGGAAGCCCTGTAAAGAAACATAAAAAAAAAGAGTTAGATTAGAAACAGACCAGATGCCTTACCTAAGACCCGCAAACAGCATCATACGTACCAGGGAAGCGCTCCATGCATAACGCTACACGGGAACGGCACAGCCAGGGGAAGCCCTGTAAAGAAACAAAAAAAAAAAGAGTTAGATAAGAAACAGACCAGATGCCTTACCTAAGACCCGCAAACAGCATCATACATACCGGGGAAAGCACTCCATGCACGACGCTGCACGGGAATGGCACGGCCAGGGGAAGCCCTGTAAAGAAACATTAAAAAAAAGAGTTAGATAAGAAACAGACCAGATGCCTTACCTAAGACCCGCAACAGCATCATACATACCGGGGGAAGCAGTCCATGCACGACGCTGCACGGGAACAGCACGGCCCGGGGAAACCCTGTAAAGAAACATTTAAAAAAAGAGTTAGATAAGAAACAGACCAGATGCCTTACCTAAGACCCACAAACAGCATCATACATACCGGGGAAAGCGCTCCATGCACGACGCTGCACGGGAACGGCACGGCCCGGGGAAGCCCTGTAAAGAAACATTAAAAAAAAGAGTTAGATAAGAAACAGACCAGATGCCTTACCTAAGACCCGCAAACAGCATCATACATACCGGGGAAAGCAGTCCATGCACGACTCTGCACGGAAACGGCACGGCCCGGGGAAGCCCTGTAAAGAAACATAAAAAAAAAGAGTTAGATAAGATACAGACCAGATGCCTTACCTAAGACCCGCAAACAGCATCATACATACCGGGGAAAGCGCTCCATGCACGACGCTGCACGGGAACGGCACGGCCCGGGGAAGCCCTTTAAAGAAACAGAAACAAAAAGAGTTAGATAAGAAACAGACCAGATGCCTTACCTAAGACCCGCAAACAGTATCATACATACCAGGGAAGCGCTCCATGCACGACGCTGCATGGGAACGGCACGGCCCGGGGAAGCCCTGTAAAGAAACATTAAAAAAAAGAGTTAGATAAGAAACAGACAAGATGCCTTACTTAAGACCCGCAAACAGCATCATACATACCGGGGAAAGCGCTCCATGCATGACGCTGCACGGGAACGGCATGGCCCGGGGAAGCCCTGTAAAGAAACAAAAAAAAAAAAAAAAGATAAGAAACAGACCAGATGCCTTACCTAAGACCCGCAAACAGCATCATACATACCGGGGAAAGCACTCCATGCACGACTCTGCACGGGAACGGCACGGCCCGGGGAAGCCCTGTAAAGAAACATTGAAAAAAGAGTTAGATAAGAAACAGACCAGATGCCTTACCTAAGACCCGCAAACAGCATCATACATACCGGGGAAAGCAGTCCATGCACGATGCTGCACGGGAACGGCACAGCCCGGAAATTCCCTGTAAAGAAACATTAAAAAAAAGAGTTAGATAAGAAACAGACCAGATGCCTTACCTAAGACCCGCAAACAGCATCATACATACCGGGGAAAGCGCTCCATGCACGACGCTGCACGGGAACGGCACGGCCCGGGGAAGCCCTGTAAAGAAACACAAAAAAAAAGAGTTAGATAAGAAACAGACCAGATGCCTTACCTAAGACCCGCAAACAGCATCATACATACCGGGGAAAGCACTCCATGCACGACGCTGCACAGGAACGGCACGGCCAGGGGAAGCCCCGTAAAGAAACATTAAAAAACAAGAGTTAGATAAGAAACAGACCAGATGCCTTACCTAAGACCCGCAAACAGCATCATACATACCAGGGAAGCGCTCCATGCATAACGCTACACGGGAACGGCACAGCCAGGGGAAGCCCTGTAAAGAAACAAAAAAAAAAAAAAAAGATAAGAAACAGACCAGATGCCTTACCTAAGACCCGCAAACAGCATCATACATACCGGGGAAAGCACTCCATGCACGACGCTGCACGGGAATGGCACGGCCAGGGGAAGCCCTGTAAAGAAACATTAAAAAAAAGAGTTAGATAAGAAACAGACCAGATGCCTTACCTAAGACCCGCAAACAGCATCATACATACCGGGGAAAGCAGTCCATGCACGACTCTGCACGGAAACGGCACGGCCCGGGGAAGCCCTGTAAAGAAACATAAAAAAAAAGAGTTAGATAAGATACAGACCAGATGCCTTACCTAAGACCCGCAACAGCATCATACATACCGGGGGAAGCAGTCCATGCACGACGCTGCACGGGAACAGCACGGCCCGGGGAAACCCTGTAAAGAAACATTTAAAAAAAGAGTTAGATAAGAAACAGACCAGATGCCTTACCTAAGACCCACAAACAGCATCATACATACCGGGGAAAGCGCTGCATGCACGACGCTGCACGGGAACGGCACGGCCCGGGGAAGCCCTGTAAAGAAACATTAAAAAAAAGAGTTAGATAAGAAACAGACCAGATGCCTTACCTAAGACCCGCAAACAGCATCATACATACCGGGGAAAGCAGTCCATGCACGACTCTGCACGGAAACGGCACGGCCCGGGGAAGCCCTGTAAAGAAACATAAAAAAAAAGAGTTAGATAAGATACAGACCAGATGCCTTACCTAAGACCCGCAAACAGCATCATACATACCGGGGAAAGCGCTCCATGCACGACGCTGCACGGGAACGGCACGGCCCGGGGAAGCCCTTTAAAGAAACAGAAACAAAAAGAGTTAGATAAGAAACAGACCAGATGCCTTACCTAAGACCCGCAAACAGTATCATACATACCAGGGAAGCGCTCCATGCACGACGCTGCATGGGAACGGCACGGCCCGGGGAAGCCCTGTAAAGAAACATTAAAAAAAAGAGTTAGATAAGAAACAGACCAGATGCCTTACCTAAGACCCGCAAACAGCATCATACATACCGGGGAAAGCACTCCATGCACGACGCTGCACGGGAACGGCACGGCCCGGGGAAGCCCTGTAAAGAAACACACAAAAAAAGAGTTAGATAAGAAACAGACCAGATGCCTTACCTAAGACCCGCAAACAGCATCATACATACCGGGGAAAGCACTCCATGCACGACGCTGCACAGGAACGGCACGGCCAGGGGAAGCCCTGTAAAGAAACATAAAAAAAAAGAGTTAGATAAGAAACAGACCAGATGCCTTACCTAAGACCCGCAAACAGCATCATACATACCAGGGAAGCGCTCCATGCACGACGCTACACGGGAACGGCACAGCCAGGATAAGCCCTGTAAAGAAACAGAAACAAAAAGAGTTAGATAAGAAACAGACCAGATGCCTTACCTAAGACCCGCAAACAGTATCATACATACCAGGGAAGCGCTCCATGCACGACTCTGCACGGAAACGGCACGGCCCGGGGAAGCCCTGTAAAGAAACATAAAAAAAAAGAGTTAGATAAGAAACAGACCAGATGCCTTACCTAAGACCCGCAAACAGCATCATACATACCGGGGAAAGCGCTCCATGCACGAAGCTGCACGGGAACGGCACAGCCCGGGGAAGCCCTGTAAAGAAACATTAAAAAAAAGAGTTAGATAAGAAACAGACCAGATGCCTTACCTAAGACCCGCAACAGCATCATACATACAGGGGGAAGCAGTCCATGCACGACGCTGCACGGGAACAGCACGGCCCGGGGAAACCCTGTAAAGAAACATTTAAAAAAAGAGTTAGATAAGAAACAGACCAGATGCCTTACCTAAGACCCACAAACAGCATCATACATACCGGGGAAAGCGCTCCATGCACGACGCTGCACGGGAACGGCACGGCCCGGGGAAGCCCTGTAAAGAAACATTAAAAAAAGAGTTAGATAAGAAACAGACCAGATGCCTTACCTAAGACCCGCAAACAGCATCATACATACCGGGGAAAGCAGTCCATGCACGACTCTGCACGGAAACGGCACGGCCCGGGGAAGCCCTGTGAAGAAACATAAAAAAAAAGAGTTAGATAAGATACAGACCAGATGCCTTACCTAAGACCCGCAAACAGCATCATACATACCGGGGAAAGCGCTCCATGCACGACGCTGCACGGGAACGGCACAGCCCGGGGAAGCCCTTTAAAGAAACAGAAACAAAAAGAGTTAGATAAGAAACAGACCAGATGCCTTACCTAAGACCCACAAACAGTATCATACATACCAGGGAAGCGCTCCATGCACGACGCTGCATGGGAACAGCACGGCCCGGGGAAGCCCTATAAAGAAACATTAAAAAAAAGAGTTAGATAAGAAACAGACCAGATGCCTTACCTAAGACCCGCAAACAGCATCATACATACCGGGGAAAGCAGTCCATGCACGACTCTGCACGGAAACGGCACGGCCCGGGGAAGCCCTGTAAAGAAACATAAAAAAAAAGAGTTAGATAAGATACAGACAAGATGCCTTACCTAAGACCCGCAAACAGCATCATACATACCGGGGAAAGTGCTCCATGCACGACGCTGCATAGGAACGGCACGGCCCGGGGAAGCCCTTTAAAGAAACAGAAACAAAAAGAGGTAGATAAGAAACAGACCAGATGCCTTACCTAAGACCCGCAAACAGTATCATACATACCAGGGAAGCGCTCCATGCACGACGCTGCATGGGAACGGCACGGCCCGGGGAAGCCCTGTAAAGAAACATTAAAAAAAAGAGTTAGATAAGAAACAGACCAGATGCCTTACCTAAGACCCGCAAACAGCATCATACATACCGGGGAAAGCGCTCCATGCATGACGCTGCACGGGAACGGCACGGCCCGGGGAAGCCCTGTAAAGAAACATAAAAAGAAAGAGTTAGATAAGAAACAGACCAGATGCCTTACCTAAGACCCGCAAACAGCATCATACATACCAGGGAAGCGCTCCATGCACGACGCTGCACGGGAACGGCACGGCCCGGGGAAGCCCTGTAAAGAAACATAAAAAAAAAGAGTTAGATAAGAAACAGACCAGATGCCTTACCTAAGACCCTCAAACAGCATCATACATACCAGGGAAGCGTTCCATGCACGACGCTGCACGGGAAAGGCACAGCCAGGGGAAGCCCGGTAAAGAAACAAAAAAAAAAAGAGTTAGATAAGAAACAGACCAGATGCCTTACCTAAGACCCGCAAACAGCATCATACATACCGGGGAAAGCGCTCCATGCACGAAGCTGCACGGGAACGGCACGGCCCGGGGAAGCCTGTAAAGAAGCAGAAAAAAAAGAGCTAGATAAGAAACAGAGCAGATGCCTTACCTAACACACGCAAACAGCATCATACATACCGGGGAAAGCACTCCATGCACGACGCTGCACGGGAACGGCACGGCCCGTGGAAGCCCTGTAAAGAAACATTAAAAAAAAGAGTTAGATAAGAAACAGTCCAGATGCCTTACCTAAGACCCGCAAACAGCATCATACATACCGGGGAAAGCAGTCCATGCACGACGCTGCACGGGAACGGCACGGCCCGGGGAAGCCCTGTAAAGAAACATTAAAAAAAGAGTTAGATAAGAAACAGACCAGATGCCTTACCTAAGACCCGCAAACAGCATCATACATACCGGGGAAAGCAGTCCATGCACGATGCTGCACGGGAACGGCACAGCCCGGAAATTCCCTGTAAAGAAACATTAAAAAAAAGAGTTAGATAAGAAACAGACCAGATGCCTTACCTAAGACCCGCAAACAGCATCATACATACCGGGGAAAGCGCTCCATGCACGACGCTGCACGGGAACGGCACGGCCCGGGGAAGCTCTGTAAAGAAACACAAAAAAAAAGAGTTAGATAAGAAACAGACCAGATGCCTTACCTAAGACCCGCAAACAGCATCATACATACCGGGGAAAGCACTCCATGCACGACGCTGCACAGGAACGGCACGGCCAGGGGAAGCCCCGTAAAGAAATATAAAAAAAAAGAGTTAGATAAGAAACAGACCAGATGCTTTACCTAAGACCCGCAAACAGTATCATACATACCAGGGAAGCGCTCCATGCACGACTCTGCACGGAAGCGGCACGGCCCGGGGAAGCCCTGTAAAGAAACATTAAAAAAAAGAGTTAGATAAGATACAGACCAGATGCCTTACCTAAGACCCGCAAACAGCATCATACATACCGGGGAAAGCGCTCCATGCACGACGCTGCACGGGAACGGCACGGCCCGGGGAAGCCCTTTAAAGAAACAGAAACAAAAAGAGTTAGATAAGAAACAGACCAGATGCCTTACCTAAGACCCGCAAACAGTATCATACATACCAGGGAAGAGCTCCATGCACGACGCTGCATGGGAACGGCATGGCCCGGGGAAGCCCTGTAAAGAAACATTAAAAAAAAGAGTTAGATAAGAAACAGACCAGATGCCTTACCTAAGACCCGCAAACAGCATCATACATACCGGGGAAAGCACTCCATGCACGACGCTGCACGGGAACGGCACGGCCCGGGGAAGCCCTGTAAAGAAACACAAAAAAAAAGAGTTAGATAAGAAACAGACCGGATGCCTTACCTAAGACCCGCAAACAGCATCATACATACCGGGGAAAGCACTCCATGCACGACGCTGCACAGGAACGGCACGGCCAGGGGAAGCCCTGTAAAGAAACATAAAAAAAAAGAGTTAGATAAGAAACAGACCAGATGCCTTACCTAAGACCCGCAAACAGCATCATACGTACCAGGGAAGCGCTCCATGCATAGCGCTACACGGGAACGGCACAGCCAGGGGAAGCCCTGTAAAGAAACAAAAAAAAAAAGAGTTAGATAAGAAACAGACCAGATGCCTTACCTAAGACCCGCAAACAGCATCATACATACCGGGGAAAGCACTCCATGCACGACGCTGCACGGGAATGGCACAGCCAGGGGAAGCCCTGTAAAGAAACATTAAAAAAAAGAGTTAGATAAGAAACAGACCAGATGCCTTACCTAAGACCCGCAACAGCATCATACATACCGGGGGAAGCAGTCCATGCACGACGCTGCACGGGAACAGCACGGCCCGGGGAAACCCTGTAAAGAAACATTTAAAAAAAGAGTTAGATAAGAAACAGACCAGATGCCTTACCTTAGACCCACAAACAGCATCATACATACCGGGGAAAGCGCTCCATGCACGACGCTGCACGGGAACGGCACATCCCGGGGAAGCCCTGTAAAGAAACATTAAAAAAAAGAGTTAGATAAGAAACAGACTAGATGCCTTACCTAAGACCCGCAAACAGCATCATACATACCGGGGAAAGCAGTCCATGCACGACTCTGCACGGAAACGGCACGGCCCGGGGAAGCCCTGTAAAGAAACATAAAAAAAAAGAGTTAGATAAGATACAGACCAGATGCCTTACCTAAGACCCGCAAACAGCATCATACATACCGGGGAAAGCGCTCCATGCACGACGCTGCACGGGAACGGCACGGCCCGGGGAAGCCCTTTAAAGAAACAGAAACAAAAAGAGTTAGATAAGAAACAGACCAGATGCCTTACCTAAGACCCGCAAACAGTATCATACATACCAGGGAAGCGCTCCATGCACGACGCTGCATGGGAACGGCACGGCCCGGGGAAGCCCTGTAAAGAAACATTAAAAAAAAGAGTTAGATAAGAAACAGACCAGATGCCTTACCTAAGACCCGCAAACAGCATCATACATGCCGGGGAAAGCGCTCCATGCATGACGCTGCACGGGAACGGCACGGCCCGGGGAAGCCCTGTAAAGAAACATAAAAAGAAAGAGTTAGATAAGAAACAGACCAGATGCCTTACCTAAGACCCGCAAACAGCATCATACATACCAGGGAAGCGCTCCATGCACGACGCTGCACGGGAACGGCACGGCCCGGGGAAGCCCTGTAAAGAAACATAAAAAAAAAGAGTTAGATAAGAAACAGACCAGATGCCTTACCTAAGACCCTCAAATAGCATCATACATACCAGGGAAGCGTTCCATGCACGACGCTGCACGGGAAAGGCACAGCCAGGGGAAGCCCTGTAAAGAAACAAAAAAAAAAAGAGTTAGATAACAAACAGACCAGATGCCTTACCTAAGACCCGCAAACCGCATCATACATACCGGGGAAAGCACTCCATGCACGACGCTGCACGGGAATGGCACGGCCAGGGGAAGCCCTGTAAAGAAACATTAAAAAAAAGAGTTAGATAAGAAACAGACCAGATGCCTTACCTAAGA
This sequence comes from Triturus cristatus, assembly GCF_964204655.1. Lineage (NCBI taxonomy): Eukaryota > Metazoa > Chordata > Amphibia > Caudata > Salamandridae > Triturus > Triturus cristatus. The sequence continues at coordinate 1,096,350,315 of NC_140579.1, forward strand.
CCCGCAACAGCATCATACATACCGGGGGAAGCAGTCCATGCACGATGCTGCACGGGAACAGCACGGCCCGGGGAAACCCTGTAAAGAAACATTTTAAAAAAGAGTTAGATAAGAAACAGACCAGATGCCTTACCTAAGACCCACAAACAGCATCATACATACCGGGGAAAGCGCTCCATGCACGACGCTGCACGGGAACGGCACGGCCCGGGGAAGCTCTGTAAAGAAACATTAAAAAAAAGAGTTAGATAAGAAACAGACCAGATGCCTTACCTAAGACCCGCAAACAGCATCATACATACCGGGGAAAGCAGTCCATGCACGACTCTGCACGGAAACGGCACGGCCCGGGGAAGCCCTGTAAAGAAACATAAAAAAAAAGAGTTAGATAAGATACAGACCAGATGCCTTACCTAAGACCCGCAAACAGCATCATACATACCGGGGAAAGCGCTCCATGCACGACGCTGCACGGGAACGGCAAGGCCCGGGGAAGCCCTTTAAAGAAACAGAAACAAAAAGAGTTAGATAAGAAACAGACCAGATGCCTTACCTAAGACCCGCAAACAGTATAATACATACCAGGGAAGCGCTCCATGCACGACGCTGCATGGGAACGGCACGGCCCGGGGAAGCCCTGTAAAGAAACATTAAAAAAAAGAGTTAGATAAGAAACAGACCAGATGCCTTACCTAAGACCCGCAAACAGCATCATACATGCCGGGGAAAGCGCTCCATGCATGACGCTGCACGGGAACGGCACGGCCCGGGGAAGCCCTGTAAAGAAACATAAAAAGAAAGAGTTAGATAAGAAACAGACCAGATGCCTTACCTAAGACCCGCAAACAGCATCATACATACCAGGGAAGCACTCCATGCACGACGCTGCACGGGAACGGCACGGCCCGGGGAAGCCCTGTAAAGAAACATTAAAAAAAAGAGTTAGATAAGAAACAGACCAGATGCCTTACCTAAGACCCTCAAACAGCATCATACATACCAGGGAAGCGTTCCATGCACGACGCTGCACGGGAAAGGCACAGCCAGGGGAAGCCCTGTAAAGAAACAAAAAAAAAAAGAGTTAGATAAGAAACAGACCAGATGCCTTACCTAAGACCCGCAAACCGCATCATACATACCGGGGAAAGCGCTCCATGCACGAAGCTGCACGGGAACGGCACGGCCCGGGGAAGCCTGTAAAGAAGCAGAAAAAAAAGAGCTAGATAAGAAACAGACCAGATGCCTTACCTAAGACCCGCAAACAGCATCATACATACCGGGGAAAGCACTCCATGCACGACGCTGCACGGGAACGGCACGGCCCGTGGAAGCCCTGTAAAGAAACATTAAAAAAAAGAGTTAGATAAGAAACAGTCCAGATGCCTTACCTAAGACCCGCAAACAGCATCATACATACCGGGGAAAGCAGTCCATGCACGACGCTGCACGGGAATGGCACGGCCCGGGGAAGCCCTGTAAAGAAACATTAAAAAAAAGAGTTAGATAAGATACAGACCAGATGCCTTACCTAAGACCCGCAAACAGCATCATACATACCGGGGAAAGAGCTCCATGCACGACGCTGCACGGGAACGGCACGGCCCGGGGAAGCCCTTTAAAGAAACAGAAACAAAAAGAGTTAGATAAGAAACAGACCAGATGCCTTACCTAAGACCCGCAAACAGTATCATACATACCAGGGAAGCGCTCCATGCACGACGCTGCATGGGAACGGCACGGCCCGGGGAAGCCCTGTAAAGAAACATTAAAAAAAAGAGTTAGATAAGAAACAGACCAGATGCCTTACCTAAGACCCGCAAACAGCATCATACATGCCGGGGAAAGCGCTCCATGCATGACGCTGCACGGGAACGGCACGGCCCGGGGAAGCCCTGTAAAGAAACATAAAAAGAAAGAGTTAGATAAGAAACAGACCAGATGCCTTACCTAAGACCCGCAAACAGCATCATAAATACCAGGGAAGCGCTCCATGCACGACGCTGCACGGGAACAGCACGGCCCGGGGAAGCCCTGTAAAGAAACATAAAAAAAAAGAGTTAGATAAGAAACAGACCAGATGCCTTACCTAAGACCCTCAAATAGCATCATACATACCAGGGAAGCGTTCCATGCACGACGCTGCACGGGAAAGGCACAGCCAGGGGAAGCCCTGTAAAGAAACAAAAAAAAAAAGAGTTAGATAAGAAACAGACCAGATGCCTTACCTACGACCTGCAAACCACATCATACATACCGGGGAAAGCACTCCATGCAGGACGCTGCACGGGAATGGCACGGCCAGGGGAAGCCCTGTAAAGAAACATTAAAAAAAAGAGTTAGATAAGAAACAGACCAGATGCCTTACCTAAGACCCGCAACAGCATCATACATACCGGGGGAAGCAGTCCATGCACGATGCTGCACGGGAACAGCACGGCCCGGGGAAACCCTGTAAAGAAACATTTTAAAAAAGAGTTAGATAAGAAACAGACCAGATGCCTTACCTAAGACCCACAAACAGCATCATACATACCGGGGAAAGCGCTCCATGCACGACGCTGCACGGGAACGGCACGGCCCGGGGAAGCTCTGTAAAGAAACATTAAAAAAAAGAGTTAGATAAGAAACAGACCAGATGCCTTACCTAAGACCCGCAAACAGCATCATACATACCGGGGAAAGCAGTCCATGCACGACTCTGCACGGAAACGGCACGGCCCGGGGAAGCCCTGTAAAGAAACATAAAAAAAAAGAGTTAGATAAGATACAGACCAGATGCCTTACCTAAGACCCGCAAACAGCATCATACATACCGGGGAAAGCGCTCCATGCACGACGCTGCACGGGAACGGCAAGGCCCGGGGAAGCCCTTTAAAGAAACAGAAACAAAAAGAGTTAGATAAGAAACAGACCAGATGCCTTACCTAAGACCCGCAAACAGTATCATACATACCAGGGAAGCGCTCCATGCACGACGCTGCATGGGAACGGCACGGCCCGGGGAAGCCCTGTAAAGAAACATTAAAAAAAAGAGTTAGATAAGAAACAGACCAGATGCCTTACCTAAGACCCGCAAACAGCATCATACATGCCGGGGAAAGCGCTCCATGCATGACGCTGCACGGGAACGGCACGGCCCGGGGAAGCCCTGTAAAGAAACATAAAAAGAAAGAGTTAGATAAGAAACAGACCAGATGCCTTACCTAAGACCCGCAAACAGCATCATACATACCAGGGAAGCGCTCCATGCACGACGCTGCACGGGAACGGCACGGCCCGGGGAAGCCCTGTAAAGAAACATTAAAAAAAAGAGTTAGATAAGAAACAGACCAGATGCCTTACCTAAGACCCTCAAACAGCATCATACATACCAGGGAAGCGTTCCATGCACGACGCTGCACGGGAAAGGCACAGCCAGGGGAAGCCCTGTAAAGAAACAAAAAAAAAAAAGAGTTAGATAAGAAATAGACCAGATGCCTTACCTAAGACCCGCAAACCGCATCATACATACCGGGGAAAGCGCTCCATGCACGAAGCTGCACGGGAACGGCACGGCCCGGGGAAGCCTGTAAAGAAGCAGAAAAAAAAGAGCTAGATAAGAAACAGACCAGATGCCTTACCTAAGACCCGCAAACAGCATCATACATACCGGGGAAAGCACTCCATGCACGACGTTGCATGGGAACGGCACGGCCCGTGGAAGCCCTGTAAAGAAACATTAAAAAAAAGAGTTAGATAAGAAACAGTCCAGATGCCTTACCTAAGACCCGCAAACAGCATCATACATACCGGGGAAAGCAGTCCATGCACGACGCTGCACGGGAATGGCACGGCCCGGGGAAGCCCTGTAAAGAAACATTAAAAAAAAGAGGTAGATAAGAAACAGACCAGATGCCTTACCTAAGACCCGCAAACAGCATCATACATACCGGGGAAAGCACTCCATGCACGACGCTGCACAGGAACGGCACGGCCAGGGGAAGCCCTGTAAAGAAACATTAAAAAAAAGAGTTAGATAAGAAACAGACCAGATGCCTTACCTAAGACCCGCAAACAGCATCATACATACCAGGGAAGCGCTCCATGCACAACGCTACACGGGAACGGCACAGCCAGGGGAAGCCCTGTAAAGAAACAAAAAAAAAAGAATTAGATAAGAAGCAGACCAGATACCTTACCTAAGACCCGCAAACAGCATCATACATACCGGGGAAAGCACTCCATGCACGACGCTGCACGGGAATGGCATGGCCAGGGGAAGCCCTGTAAAGAAACATAAAAAAAAAGAGTTAGATAAGAAACAGACCAGATGCCTTACCTAAGACCCGCAAACAGCATCATACGTACCAGGGAAGCGCTCCATGCATAACGCTACACGGGAACGGCACAGCCAGTGGAAGCCCCGTAAAGAAAAATTAAAAAAAGAGTTAGATAAGAAACAGACCAGATGCCTTACCTAAGACCCGCAACAGCATCATACATACCGGGGGAAGCAGTCCATGCACGACGCTGCACGGGAACAGCACAGCCCGGGGAAACCCTGTAAAGAAACATTTAAAAAAAGAGTTAGATAAGAAACAGACCAGATGCCTTACCTAAGACCCACAAACAGCATCATACATACCGGGGAAAGCGCTCCATGCACAACGCTGCACGGGAACGGCACGGCCCGGGGAAGCCCTGTAAAGAAACATTAAAAAAAAGAGTTAGATAAGAAACAGACCAGATGCCTTACCTAAGACCCGCAAACAGCATCATACATACCGGGGAAAGCAGTCCATGCACGACTCTGCACGGAAACGGCACGGCCCGGGGAAGCCCTGTAAAGAAACATAAAAAAAAAAGAGTTAGATAAGATACAGACCAGATGCCTTACCTAAGACCCGCAAACAGCATCATACATACCGGGGAAAGCGCTCCATGCACGACGCTGCACGGGAACGGCACGGCCCGGGGAAGCCCTTTAAAGAAACAGAAACAAAAAGAGTTAGATAAGAAACAGACCAGATGCCTTACCTAAGACCCGCAAGCAGTATCATACATACCAGGGAAGCGCTCCATGCACGACGCTGCATGGGAACGGCACGGCCCGGGGAAGCCCTGTAAAGAAACATTAAAAAAAAGAGTTAGATAAGAAACAGACCAGATGCCTTACCTAAGACCCGCAAACAGCATCATACATACCGGGGAAAGCGCTCCATGCATGACGCTGCACGGGAATGGCACGGCCCGGGGAAGCCCTGTAAAGAAACATAAAAAGAAAGAGTTAGATAAGAAACAGACCAGATGCCTTACCTAAGACCCGCAAACAGCATCATACATACCAGGGAAGCGCTCCATGCACGACGCTGCACAGGAACGGCACGGCCCGGGGAAGCCCTGTAAAGAAACATAAAAAAAAAGAGTTAGATAAGAAACAGACCAGATGCCTTACCTAAGACCCTCAAACAGCATCATACATACCAGGGAAGCGTTCCATGCACGACGCTGCACGGGAAAGGCACAGCCAGGGGAAGCCCTGTAAAGAAACAAAAAAAAAAAGAGTTAGATAAGAAACAGACCAGATGCCTTACCTAAGACCCGCAAACAGCATCATACATACCGGGGAAAGCGCTCCATGCACGAAGCTGCACGGGAACGGCACGGCCCGGGGAAGCCTGTAAAGAAGCAGAAAAAAAACGAGCTAGATAAGAAACAGACCAGATGCCTTACCTAAGACACGCAAACAGCATCATACATACCGGGGAAAGCACTCCATGCACGACGCTGCACGGGAATGGCACGGCCCGTGGAAGCCCTGTAAAGAAACATTAAAAAAAAGAGTGAGATAAGAAACAGTCCAGATGCCTTACCTAAGACCCGCAAACAGCATCATACATACCGGGGAAAGCAGTCCATGCACGACGCTGCACGGGAATGGCACGGCCCGGGGAAGCCCTGTAAAGAAACATTAAAAAAAAGAGTTAGAAAAGAAACAGACCAGATGCCTTACCTAAGACCCGCAAACAGCATCATACATACCGGGGAAAGCAGTCCATGCACGATGCTGCACGGGAACGGCACAGCCCGGAAATTCCCTGTAAAGAAACATTAAAAAAAAGAGTTAGATAAGAAACAGACCAGATGCCTTACCTAAGACCCGCAAACAGCATCATACATACGGGGGAAAGCAATCCATGCACAACGCTGCACGGGAACGGCACGGCCCGGGGAAGCCCTGTAAAGAAACACAAAAAAAAAGAGTTAGATAAGAAACAGACCAGATGCCTTACCTAAGACCCGCAAACAGCATCATACATACCGGGGAAAGCACTCCATGCACGACGCTGCACAGGAACGGCACGGCCAGGGGAAGCCCCGTAAAGAAATATAAAAAAAAAGAGTTAGATAAGAAACAGACCAGATGCCTTACCTAAGACCAGCAAACAGCATCATACATACCAGGGAAGCGCTCCATGCATAACGCTACACTGGAACGGCACAGCCAGGGGAAGCCCTGTAAATAAATAAAAAAAAAAAGAGTTAGATAAGAAACAGACCAGATGCCTTACCTAAGACCCGCAAACAGCATCATACATACCGGGGAAAGCACTCCATGCACGACGCTGCACGGGAATGGCACGGCCAGGGGAAGCCCTGTAAAGAAACATTAAAAAAAAGAGTTAGATAAGAAACAGACCAGATGCCTTACCTAAGACCCGCAACAGCATCATACATACCGGGGGAAGCAGTCCATGCACGACGCTGCACGGGAACAGCACGGCCCGGGGAAACCCTGTAAAGAAACATTAAAAAAAAGAGTTAGATAAGAAACAGACCAGATGCCTTACCTAAGACCCGCAAACAGCATCATACATACCGGGGAAAGCAGTCCATGCACGACTCTGCACGGAAACGGCACGGCCCGGGGAAGCCCTGTAAAGAAACATAAAAAAAAAGAGTTAGATAAGAAACAGACCAGATGCCTTACCTAAGACCCGCAAACAGCATCATACATACCGGGGAAAGCAGTCCATGCACGATGCTGCACGGGAACGGCACAGCCCGGAAATTCCCTGTAAAGAAACATTAAAAAAAAGAGTTAGATAAGAAACAGACCAGATGCCTTACCTAAGACCCGCAAACAGCATCATACATACCGGGGAAAGCGCTCCATGCACGACGCTGCACGGGAACGGCACGGCCCGGCCCGGCCCAGGGAAGCCCTGTAAAGAAACACAAAAAAAAAGAGTTAGATAAGAAACAGACCAGATGCCTTACCTAAGACCCGCAAACAGCATCATACATACCGGGGAAAGCACTCCATGCACGACGCTGCACAGGAACGGCACGGCCAGGGGAAGCCCCGTAAAGAAATATAAAAAAAAAGAGTTAGATAAGAAACAGACCAGATGCCTTACCTAAGACCCGCAAACAGCATCATACATACCAGGGAAGCGCTCCATGCATAACGCTACACGGGAACGGCACAGCCAGGGGAAGCCCTGTAAAGAAACAAAAAAAAAAAGAGTTAGATAAGAAACAGACCAGATGCCTTACCTAAGACCCGCAAACAGCATCATACATACCGGGGAAAGCACTCCATGCACGACGCTGCACGGGAATGGCACGGCCAGGGGAAGCCCTGTAAAGAAACATTAAAAAAAAGAGTTAGATAAGAAACAGACCAGATGCCTTACCTAAGACCCGCAACAGCATCATACATACCGGGGGAAGCAGTCCATGCACGACGCTGCACGGGAACAGCACGGCCCGGGGAAACCCTGTAAAGAAACATTTAAAAAAAGAGTTAGATGAGAAACAGACCAGATGCCTTACCTAAGACCCACAAACAGCATCATACATACCGGGGAAAGCGCTCCATGCACGACGCTGCACGGGAACGGCACGGCCCGGGGAAGCCCTGTAAAGAAACATTAAAAAAAAGAGTTAGATAAGAAACAGACCAGATGCCTTACCTAAGACCCGCAAACAGCATCATACATACCGGGGAAAGCAGTCCATGCACGACTCTGCACGGAAACGGCACGGCCCGGGGAAGCCCTGTAAAGAAACATAAAAAAAAAGAGTTAGATAAGATACAGACCAGATGCCTTACCTAAGACCCGCAAACAGCATCATACATACCGGGGAAAGCGCTCCATGCACGACGCTGCACGGGAACGGCACGGCCCGGGGAAGCCCTTTAAAGAAACAGAAACAAAAAGAGTTAGATAAGAAACAGACCAGATGCCTTACCTAAGACCCGCAAACAGTATCATACATACCAGGGAAGCGCTCCATGCACGACGCTGCATGGGAACGGCACGGCCCGGGGAAGCCCTGTAAAGAAACATTAAAAAAAAGAGTTAGATAAGAAACAGACCAGATGCCTTACCTAAGACCCGCAAACAGCATCATACATACCGGGGAAAGCACTCCATGCACGACGCTGCACGGGAATGGCACGGCCAGGGGAAGCCCTGTAAAGAAACATTAAAAAAAAGAGTTAGATAAGAAACAGACCAGATGCCTTACCTAAGACCCGCAACAGCATCATACATACCGGGGGAAGCAGTCCATGCACGATGCTGCACGGGAACAGCACGGCCCGGGGAAACCCTGTAAAGAAACATTTAAAAAAAGAGTTAGATAAGAAACAGACCAGATGCCTTACCTAAGACCCACAAACAGCATCATACATACCGGGGAAAGCGCTCCATGCACGACGCTGCACGGGAACGGCACGGCCCGGGGAAGCCCTGTAAAGAAACATTAAAAAAAAGAGTTAGATAAGAAACAGACCAGATGCCTTACCTAAGACCCGCAAACAGCATCATACATACCGGGGAAAGCGCTCCATGCACGACGCTGCACGGGAACGGCACGGCCCGGGGAAGCCCTTTAAAGAAACAGAAACAAAAAGAGTTAGATAAGAAACAGACCAGATGCCTTACCTAAGACCCGCAAACAGTATCATACATACCAGGGAAGCGCTCCATGCACGACGCTGCATAGGAACGGCACGGCCCGGGGAAGCCCTGTAAAGAAACATTAAAAAAAAGAGTTAGATAAGAAACAGACCAGATGCCTTACCTAAGACCCGCAAACAGCATCATACATACCGGGGAAAGCGCTCCATGCATGACTCTGCACGGGAACGGCACGGCCCGGGGAAGCCCTGTAAAGAAACATAAAAAGAAAGAGTTAGATAAGAAACAGACCAGATGCCTTACCTAAGACCCGCAAACAGCATCATACATACCAGGGAAGCGCTCCATGCACGAAGCTGCACGGGAACGGCACGGCCCGGGGAAGCCCTGTAAAGAAACATAAAAAAAAAGAGTTAGATAAGAAACAGACCAGATGCCTTACCTAAGACCCTCAAACAGCATCATGCATACCAGGGAAGCGTTCCATGCACGACGCTGCACGGGAAAGGCACAGCCAGGGGAAGCCCTGTAAAGAAACAAAAAAAAAAAGAGTTAGATAAGAAACAGACCAGATGCCTTACCTAAGACCCGAAAACAGCATCATACATACCGGGGAAAGCGCTCCATGCACGAAGCTGCACGGGAACGGCACGGCCCGGGGAAGCCTGTAAAGAAGCAGAAAAAAAAGAGCTAGATAAGAAACAGACCAGATGCCTTACCTAAGACACGCAAACAGCATCATACATACCGGGGAAAGCACTCCATGCACGACGCTGCACGGGAACGGCACGGCCAGTGGAAGCCCTGTAAAGAAACATTAAAAAAAAGAGTTAGATAAGAAACAGTCCAGATGCCTTACCTAAGACCCGCAAACAGCATCATACATACCGGGGAAAGCAGTCCATGCACGACGCTGCACGGGAACGGCACGGCCCGGGGAAGCCCTGTAAAGAAACATTAAAAAAAAGAGTTAGATAAGAAACAGACCAGATGCCTTACCTAAGACCCGCAAACAGCATCATACATACCGGGGAAAGCAGTCCATGCACGATGCTGCACGGGAACGGCACAGCCCGGAAATTCCCTGTAAAGAAACATTAAAAAAAAGAGTTAGATAAGAAACAGACCAGATGCCTTACCTAAGACCCGCAAACAGCATCATACATACCGGGGAAAGCGCTCCATGCACGACGCTGCACGGGAACGGCACGGCCCGGGGAAGCCCTGTAAAGAAACACAAAAAAAAAGAGTTAGATAAGAAACAGACCAGATGCCTTACCTAAGACCCGCAAACAGCATCATACATACCGGGGAAAGCACTCTATGCACGACGCTGCACAGGAACGGCACGGCCAGGGGAAGGCCCGTAAAGAAATATAAAAAAAAAGAGTTATATAAGAAACAGACCAGATGCCTTACCTAAGACCCGCAAAGAGCATCATACATACCAGGGAAGCGCTCCATGCATAACGCTACACGGGAACGGCACAGCCAGGGGAAGCCCTGTAAAGAAACAAAAAAAAAAAGAGTTAGATAAGAAACAGACCAGATGCCTTACCTAAGACCCGCAAACAGCATCATACATACCGGGGAAAGCACTCCATGCACGACACTGCACGGGAATGGCACGGCCAGGGGAAGCCCTGTAAAGAAACATTAAAAAAAAGAGTTAGATAAGAAACAGACCAGATGCCTTACCTAAGACCCGCAACAGCATCATACATACCGGGGGAAGCAGTCCATGCACGACGCTGCACGGGAACAGCACAGCCCGGGGAAACCCTGTAAAGAAACATTTAAAAAAAGAGTTAGATGAGAAACAGACCAGATGCCTTACCTAAGACCCACAAACAGCATCATACATACCGGGGAAAGCGCTCCATGCACGACGCTGCACAGGAACGGCACGGCCCGGGGAAGCCCTGTAAAGAAACATTAAAAAAAAGAGTTAGATAAGAAACAGACCAGATGCCTTACCTAAGACCCGCAAACAGCATCATACATACCGGGGAAAGCAGTCCATGCACGACTCTGCACGGAAACGGCACGGCCCGGGGAAGCCCTGTAAAGAAACATAAAAAAAAAGAGTTAGATAAGATACAGACCAGATGCCTTACCTAAGACCCGCAAACAGCATCATACATACCGGGGAAAGCGCTATATGCACGACGCTGCAGGGGAACGGCACGGCCCGGGGAAGCCCTTTAAAGAAACAGAAACAAAAAGAGTTAGATAAGAAACAGACCAGATGCCTTACCTAAGACCCGCAAACAGTATCATACATACCAGGGAAGCGCTCCATGCACGACGCTGCATGGGAACGGCACGGCCCGGGGAAGCCCTGTAAAGAAACATTAAAAAAAAGAGTTAGATAAGAAACAGACCAGATGCCTTACCTAAGACCCGCAAACAGCATCATACATACCGGGGAAAGCACTCCATGCACAACGCTGCACGGGAATGGCACGGCCCGTGGAAGCCCTGTAAAGAAACACAAAAAAAAAGAGTTAGATAAGAAACAGACCAGATGCCTTACCTAAGACCCGCAAACAGCATCATACATACCGGGGAAAGCACTCCATGCACGACGCTGCACAGGAACGGCACTGCCAGGGGAAGCCCTGTAAAGAAACATTAAAAAAAAGAGTTAGATAAGAAACAGACCAGATGCCTTACCTAAGACCCGCAAACAGCATCATACATACCAGGGAAGCGCTCCATGCACGACGCTACACGGGAACGGCACAGCCAGGATAAGCCCTGTAAAGAAACAAAAAAAAAAGAATTAGATAAGAAGCAGACCAGATGCCTTACCTAAGACCCGCAAACAGCATCATACATACCGGGGAAAGCACTCCATGCACGACGCTGCACGGGAATGGCACGGCCAGGGGAAGCCCTGTAAAGAAACATTAAAAAAAAGAGTTAGATAAGAAACAGACCAGATTCCTTACCTAAGACCCGCTACAGCATCATACATACCGGGGGAAGCAGTCCATGCACGACGCTGCACGGGAACAGCACGGCCCGGGGAAACCCTGTAAAGAAACATTTAAAAAAAGAGTTAGATAAGAAACAGACCAGATGCCTTACCTAAGACCCACAAACAGCATCATACATACCGGGGAAAGCGCTCCATGCACGACGCTGCACGGGAACGGCACGGCCCGGGGAAGCCCTGTAAAGAAACATTAAAAAAAAGAGTTAGATAAGAAACAGACCACATGCCTTACCTAAGACCCGCAAACAGCATCATACATACCGGGGAAAGCGCTTCATGCACGACGCTGCACGGGAACGGCACGGCCCGGGGAAGCCCTGTAAAGAAACATTAAAAAAAAGAGTTAGATAAGAAACAGACCAGATGCCTTACCTAAGACCCGCAAACAGCATCATACATACCGGGGAAAGCACTCCAATCACGACGCTGCACGGGAATGGCACGGCCAGGGGAAGCCCTGTAAAGAAACATTAAAAAAAAGAGTTAGATAAGAAACAGACCAGATGCCTTACCTAAGACCCGCAACAGCATCATACATACCGGGGGAAGCAGTCCATGCACGACGCTGCACGGGAACAGCACGGCCCGGGGCAACCCTGTAAAGAACCATTTAAAAAAAGAGTTAGATAAGAAACAGACCAGATGCCTTACCTAAGACCCGCAATTAGCATCATACATACCGGGGAAAGCACTCCATGCACAACGCTGCACGGGAACGGCACGGCCCGGGGAAGCCCTGTAAAGAAACACAAAAAAAAAGAGTTAGATAAGAAACAGACCAGATGCCTTACCTAAGACCCGCAAACAGCATCATACATACAGGGGAAAGCAGTCCATGCACGACGCTGCACGGGAACAGCACGGCCCGGGGAACCCCTGTAAAGAAACATTTTAAAAAAGAGTTAGATAAGAAACAGACCAGATGCCTTACCTAAGACCCGCAAACAGCATCATACATACCGGGGAAAGCACTCCATGCACGACGCTGCATGGGAATGGCACGGCCAGGGGAAGCCCTGTAAAGAAACATTAAAAAAAAGAATTAGATAAGAAACAGACCAGATTCCTTACCTAAGACCCGCTACAGCATCATACATACCGGGGGAAGCAGTCCATGCACGACGCTGCACAGGAACAGCACGGCCCGGGGAAACCCTGTAAAGAAACATTTAAAAAAAGAGTTAGATAAGAAACAGACCAGATGCCTTACCTAAGACCCACAAACAGCATCATACATACCGGGGAAAGCGCTCCATGCACGACGCTGCACGGGAACGGCACGGCCCGGGGAAGCCCTGTAAAGAAACATTTAAAAAAAGAGTTAAATAAGAAACAGACCACATGCCTTACCTAAGACCCGCAAACAGCATCATACATACCGGGGAAAGCAGTCCATGCACGACTCTGCACGGAAACGGCACGGCCCTGGGAAGCCCTGTAAAGAAACATAAAAAAAAAAGAGTTAGATAAGATACAGACCAGATGCCTTACCTAAGACCCGCAAACAGCATCATACATACCGGGGAAAGCGCTCCATGCACGACGCTGCACGGGAACGGCACGGCCCGGGGAAGCCCTGTAAAGAAACAGAAACAAAAAGAGTTAGATAAGAAACAGACCAGATGCCTTACCTAAGACCCGCAAACAGTATCATACATACCAGGGAAGCGCTCCATGCACGACGCTGCATGGGAACGGCACGGCCCGGGGAAGCCCTGTAAAGAAACATTAAAAAAAAGAGTTAGATAAGAAACAGACCAGATGCCTTACCTAAGACCCGCAAACAGCATCATACATACCGGGGAAAGCACTCCATGCACGACGCTGCACGGGAATGGCACGGCCAGGGTAAGCCCTGTAAAGAAACATTAAAAAAAAGAGTTAGATAAGAAACAGACCAGATGCCTTACCTAAGACCCGCAACAGCATCATACATACCGGGGGAAGCAGTCCATGCACGACGCTGCACGGGAACAGCACGGCCCAGGGCAACCCTGTAAAGAAACATTTAAAAAAAGAGTTAGATAAGAAACAGACCAGATGCCTTACCTAAGACCCGCAAACAGCATCATACATACCGGGGAAAGCGCTCCATGCACGACGCTGCACGGGAACGGCACGGCCCGGGGAAGCCCTGTAAAGAAACATAAAAAAAAAGAGTTAGATAAGAAACAGACCAGATGCCTTACCTAAGACCCGCAAACAGCATCATACATACCGGGGAAAGCAGTCCATGCACGACTCTGCACGGGAACGGCACGGCCCGGGGAAGCCCTGTAAAGAAACATAAAAAAAAGAGTTAGATAAGATACAGACCAGATGCCTTACCTAAGACCCGCAAACAGCATCATACATACCGGGGAAAGCAGTCCATGCACGACGCTGCACGGGAACGGCACGGCCCGGGGAAGCCCTTTAAAGAAACAGAAACAAAAAGAGTTAGATAAGAAACAGACCAGATGCCTTACCTAAGACCCGCAAACAGTATCATACATACCAGGGAAGCGCTCCATGCACGACGCTGCATGGGAACGGCACGGCCCGGGGAAGCCCTGTAAAGAAACATTAAAAAAAAGAGTTAGATAAGAAACAGACCAGATGCCTTACCTAAGACCCGCAAACAGCATCATACATACCGGGGAAAGCGCTCCATGCATGACGCTGCACGGGAACGGCACGGCCCGGGGAAGCCCTGTAAAGAAACATAAAAAGAAAGAGTTAGATAAGAAACAGACCAGATGCCTTACCTAAGACCCGCAAACAGCATCATACATACCAGGGAAGCGCTCCATGCACGACGCTGCACGGGAACGGCACGGCCCGGGGAAGCCCTGTAAAGAAACATAAAAAAAAAGAGTTAGATAAGAAACAGACCAGATGCCTTACCTAAGACCCTCAAACAGCATCATACATACCAGGGAAGCGCTCCATGCACGAAGCTGCACGGGAACGGCACGGCCAGGGGAAGCCCTGTAAAGAAACAAAAAAAAAAGAGTTAGATAAGAAACAGACCAGATGCCTTACCTAAGACCCGCAAACAGCATCAAACATACCGGGGAAAGCGCTCCATGCACGAAGCTGCACGGGAACGGCACGGCCCGGGGAAGCCTGTAAAGAAGCAGAAAAAAAAGAGCTAGATAAGAAACAGACCAGATGCCTTACCTAAGACATGCAAACAGCATCATACATACCGGGGAAAGCACTCCATGCACGACGCTGCACGGGAACGGCACGGCCCGTGGAAGCCCTGTAAAGAAACATTAAAAAAAAGATTTAGATAAGAAACAGTCCAGATGCCTTACCTAAGACCCGCAAACAGCATCATACATACCGGGGAAAGCACTCCATGCACGACGCTGCACGGGAATGGCACGGCCCGTGGAAGCCCTGTAAAGAAACATTAAAAAAAAGAGTGAGATAAGAAACAGTCCAGATGCCTTACCTAAGACCCGCAAACAGCATCATACATACCGGGGAAAGCAGTCCATGCACGACGCTGCACGGGAACGGCACGGCCCGGGGAAGCCCTGTAAAGAAACATTAAAAAAAAGAGTTAGATAAGAAACAGACCAGATGCCTTACCTAAGACCCGCAAACAGCATCATACATACCGGGGAAAGCAGTCCATGCACGATGCTGCAGGGAACGGCACAGCCCGGAAATTCCCTGTAAAGAAACATTAAAAAAAGAGTTAGATAAGAAACAGACCAGATGCCTTACCTAAGACCCGCAAACAGCATCATACATACCGGGGAAAGCGCTCCATGCACGACGCTGCACGGGAACGGCACGGCCCGGGGAAGCCCTGTAAAGAAACACAAAAAAAAAGAGTTAGATAAGAAACAGACCAGATGCCTTACCTAAGACCCGCAAACAGCATCATACATACCGGGGAAAGCACTCCATGCACGACGCTGCACAGGAACGGCACGGCCAGGGGAAGCCCCGTAAAGAAATATAAAAAAAAAGAGTTAGATAAGAAACAGACCAGATGCCTTACCTAAGACCCGCAAACAGCATCATACATACCAGGGAAGCGCTCCATGCATAACGCTACACGGGAACGGCACAGCCAGGGGAAGCCCTGTAAAGAAACAAAAAAAAAAAGAGATAGATAAGAAACAGACCAGATGCCTTACCTAAGACCCGCAAACAGCATCATACATACCGGGGAAAGCACTCCATGCACGACGCTGCACGGGAATGGCACGGCCAGGGGAAGCCCTGTAAAGAAACATTTAAAAAAAGAGTTAGATGAGAAACAGACCAGATGCCTTACCTAAGACCCACAAACAGCATCATACATACCGGGGAAAGCGCTCCATGCACGACGCTGCACGGGAACGGCACGGCCCGGGGAAGCCCTGTAAAGAAACATTAAAAAAAAGAGTTAGATAAGAAACAGACCAGATGCCTTACCTAAGACCCGCAAACAGCATCATACATACCGGGGAAAGCAGTCCATGCACGACTCTGCACGGAAACGGCACGGCCCGGGGAAGCCCTGTAAAGAAACATTAAAAAAAAGAGTTAGATAAGATACAGACCAGATGCCTTACCTAAGACCCGCAAACAGCATCATACATACCGGGGAAAGCGCTCCATGCATGACGCTGCACGGGAACGGCACGGCCCGGGGAAGCCCTGTAAAGAAGCATAAAAAGAAAAAATTAGATAAGAAACAGACCAGATGCCTTACCTAAGACCCGCAAACAGCATCATACATACCAGGGAAGCGCTCCATGCACGACGCTGCACGGGAACGGCACGGCCCGGGGAAGCCCTGTAAAGAAACATTAAAAAAAAGAGTTAGATAAGAAACAGACCAGATGCCTTACCTAAGACCCGCAAACAGCATCATACATACCGGGGAAAGCGCTCCATGCACGAAGCTGCACGGGAACGGCACGGCCCGGGGAAGCCTGTAAAGAAGCAGAAAAAAAAGAGCTAGATAAGAAACAGACCAGATGCCTTACCTAAGACACGCAAACAGCATCATACATACCGGGGAAAGCACTCCATGCACGACGCTGCACGGGAACGGCACGGCCAGGGGAAGGCCCGTAAAGAAATATAAAAAAAAAGAGTTATATAAGAAACAGACCAGATGCCTTACCTAAGACCCGCAAAGAGCATCATACATACCAGGGAAGCGCTCCATGCATAACGCTACACGGGAACGGCACAGCCAGGGGAAGCCCTGTAAAGAAACAAAAAAAAAAAGAGTTAGATAAGAAACAGACCAGATGCCTTACCTAAGACCCGCAAACAGCATCATACATACCGGGGAAAGCACTCCATGCACGACACTGCACGGGAATGGCACGGCCAGGGGAAGCCCTGTAAAGAAACATTAAAAAAAAGAGTTAGATAAGAAACAGACCAGATGCCTTACCTAAGACCCGCAACAGCATCATACATACCGGGGGAAGCAGTCCATGCACGACGCTGCACGGGAACAGCACAGCCCGGGGAAACCCTGTAAAGAAACATTTAAAAAAAGAGTTAGATGAGAAACAGACCAGATGCCTTACCTAAGACCCACAAACAGCATCATACATACCGGGGAAAGCGCTCCATGCACGACGCTGCACAGGAACGGCACGGCCCGGGGAAGCCCTGTAAAGAAACATTAAAAAAAAGAGTTAGATAAGAAACAGACCAGATGCCTTACCTAAGACCCGCAAACAGCATCATACATACCGGGGAAAGCAGTCCATGCACGACTCTGCACGGAAACGGCACGGCCCGGGGAAGCCCTGTAAAGAAACATAAAAAAAAAGAGTTAGATAAGATACAGACCAGATGCCTTACCTAAGACCCGCAAACAGCATCATACATACCGGGGAAAGCGCTATATGCACGACGCTGCAGGGGAACGGCACGGCCCGGGGAAGCCCTTTAAAGAAACAGAAACAAAAAGAGTTAGATAAGAAACAGACCAGATGCCTTACCTAAGACCCGCAAACAGTATCATACATACCAGGGAAGCGCTCCATGCACGACGCTGCATGGGAACGGCACGGCCCGGGGAAGCCCTGTAAAGAAACATTAAAAAAAAGAGTTAGATAAGAAACAGACCAGATGCCTTACCTAAGACCCGCAAACAGCATCATACATACCGGGGAAAGCACTCCATGCACAACGCTGCACGGGAATGGCACGGCCCGTGGAAGCCCTGTAAAGAAACACAAAAAAAAAGAGTTAGATAAGAAACAGACCAGATGCCTTACCTAAGACCCGCAAACAGCATCATACATACCGGGGAAAGCACTCCATGCACGACGCTGCACAGGAACGGCACTGCCAGGGGAAGCCCTGTAAAGAAACATTTAAAAAAAGAGTTAGATAAGAAACAGACCAGATGCCTTACCTAAGACCCGCAAACAGCATCATACATACCAGGGAAGCGCTCCATGCACGACGCTACACGGGAACGGCACAGCCAGGATAAGCCCTGTAAAGAAACAAAAAAAAAAGAATTAGATAAGAAGCAGACCAGATGCCTTACCTAAGACCCGCAAACAGCATCATACATACCGGGGAAAGCACTCCATGCACGACGCTGCACGGGAATGGCACGGCCAGGGGAAGCCCTGTAAAGAAACATTAAAAAAAAGAGTTAGATAAGAAACAGACCAGATTCCTTACCTAAGACCCGCTACAGCATCATACATACCGGGGGAAGCAGTCCATGCACGACGCTGCACGGGAACAGCACGGCCCGGGGAAACCCTGTAAAGAAACATTTAAAAAAAGAGTTAGATAAGAAACAGACCAGATGCCTTACCTAAGACCCACAAACAGCATCATACATACCGGGGAAAGCGCTCCATGCACGACGCTGCACGGGAACGGCACGGCCCGGGGAAGCCCTGTAAAGAAACATTAAAAAAAAGAGTTAGATAAGAAACAGACCACATGCCTTACCTAAGACCCGCAAACAGCATCATACATACCGGGGAAAGCGCTCCATGCACGACGCTGCACGGGAACGGCACGGCCCGGGGAAGCCCTGTAAAGAAACATTAAAAAAAAGAGTTAGATAAGAAACAGACCAGATGCCTTACCTAAGACCCGCAAACAGCATCATACATACCGGGGAAAGCACTCCAATCACGACGCTGCACGGGAATGGCACGGCCAGGGGAAGCCCTGTAAAGAAACATTAAAAAAAAGAGTTAGATAAGAAACAGACCAGATGCCTTACCTAAGACCCGCAACAGCATCATACATACCGGGGGAAGCAGTCCATGCACGACGCTGCACGGGAACAGCACGGCCCGGGGCAACCCTGTAAAGAACCATTTAAAAAAAGAGTTAGATAAGAAACAGACCAGATGCCTTACCTAAGACCCGCAATTAGCATCATACATACCGGGGAAAGCACTCCATGCACAACGCTGCACGGGAACGGCACGGCCCGGGGAAGCCCTGTAAAGAAACACAAAAAAAAAGAGTTAGATAAGAAACAGACCAGATGCCTTACCTAAGACCCGCAAACAGCATCATACATACAGGGGAAAGCAGTCCATGCACGAAGCTGCACGGGAACAGCACGGCCCGGGGAACCCCTGTAAAGAAACATTTTAAAAAAGAGTTAGATAAGAAACAGACCAGATGCCTTACCTAAGACCCGCAAACAGCATCATACATACCGGGGAAAGCACTCCATGCACGACGCTGCATGGGAATGGCACGGCCAGGGGAAGCCCTGTAAAGAAACATTAAAAAAAAGAATTAGATAAGAAACAGACCAGATTCCTTACCTAAGACCCGCTACAGCATCATACATACCGGGGGAAGCAGTCCATGCACGACGCTGCACAGGAACAGCACGGCCCGGGGAAACCCTGTAAAGAAACATTTAAAAAAAGAGTTAGATAAGAAACAGACCAGATGCCTTACCTAAGACCCACAAACAGCATCATACATACCGGGGAAAGCGCTCCATGCACGACGCTGCACGGGAACGGCACGGCCCGGGGAAGCCCTGTAAAGAAACATTTAAAAAAAGAGTTAAATAAGAAACAGACCACATGCCTTACCTAAGACCCGCAAACAGCATCATACATACCGGGGAAAGCAGTCCATGCACGACTCTGCACGGAAACGGCACGGCCCTGGGAAGCCCTGTAAAGAAACATAAAAAAAAAAGAGTTAGATAAGATACAGACCAGATGCCTTACCTAAGACCCGCAAACAGCATCATACATACCGGGGAAAGCGCTCCATGCACGACGCTGCACGGGAACGGCACGGCCCGGGGAAGCCCTGTAAAGAAACAGAAACAAAAAGAGTTAGATAAGAAACAGACCAGATGCCTTACCTAAGACCCGCAAACAGTATCATACATACCAGGGAAGCGCTCCATGCACGACGCTGCATGGGAACGGCACGGCCCGGGGAAGCCCTGTAAAGAAACATTAAAAAAAAGAGTTAGATAAGAAACAGACCAGATGCCTTACCTAAGACCCGCAAACAGCATCATACATACCGGGGAAAGCACTCCATGCACGACGCTGCACGGGAATGGCACGGCCAGGGTAAGCCCTGTAAAGAAACATTAAAAAAAAGAGTTAGATAAGAAACAGACCAGATGCCTTACCTAAGACCCGCAACAGCATCATACATACCGGGGGAAGCAGTCCATGCACGACGCTGCACGGGAACAGCACGGCCCAGGGCAACCCTGTAAAGAAACATTTAAAAAAAGAGTTAGATAAGAAACAGACCAGATGCCTTACCTAAGACCCGCAAACAGCATCATACATACCGGGGAAAGCGCTCCATGCACGACGCTGCACGGGAACGGCACGGCCCGGGGAAGCCCTGTAAAGAAACATAAAAAAAAAGAGTTAGATAAGAAACAGACCAGATGCCTTACCTAAGACCCGCAAACAGCATCATACATACCGGGGAAAGCAGTCCATGCACGACTCTGCACGGGAACGGCACGGCCCGGGGAAGCCCTGTAAAGAAACATAAAAAAAAGAGTTAGATAAGATACAGACCAGATGCCTTACCTAAGACCCGCAAACAGCATCATACATACCGGGGAAAGCAGTCCATGCACGACGCTGCACGGGAACGGCACGGCCCGGGGAAGCCCTTTAAAGAAACAGAAACAAAAAGAGTTAGATAAGAAACAGACCAGATGCCTTACCTAAGACCCGCAAACAGTATCATACATACCAGGGAAGCGCTCCATGCACGACGCTGCATGGGAACGGCACGGCCCGGGGAAGCCCTGTAAAGAAACATTAAAAAAAAGAGTTAGATAAGAAACAGACCAGATGCCTTACCTAAGACCCGCAAACAGCATCATACATACCGGGGAAAGCGCTCCATGCATGACGCTGCACGGGAACGGCACGGCCCGGGGAAGCCCTGTAAAGAAACATAAAAAGAAAGAGTTAGATAAGAAACAGACCAGATGCCTTACCTAAGACCCGCAAACAGCATCATACATACCAGGGAAGCGCTCCATGCACGACGCTGCACGGGAACGGCACGGCCCGGGGAAGCCCTGTAAAGAAACATTAAAAAAAAGAGTTAGATAAGAAACAGACCAGATGCCTTACCTAAGACCCTCAAACAGCATCATACATACCAGGGAAGCGCTCCATGCACGAAGCTGCACGGGAACGGCACGGCCAGGGGAAGCCCTGTAAAGAAACAAAAAAAAAAGAGTTAGATAAGAAACAGACCAGATGCCTTACCTAAGACCCGCAAACAGCATCAAACATACCGGGGAAAGCGCTCCATGCACGAAGCTGCACGGGAACGGCACGGCCCGGGGAAGCCTGTAAAGAAGCAGAAAAAAAAGAGCTAGATAAGAAACAGACCAGATGCCTTACCTAAGACATGCAAACAGCATCATACATACCGGGGAAAGCACTCCATGCACGACGCTGCACGGGAACGGCACGGCCCGTGGAAGCCCTGTAAAGAAACATTAAAAAAAAGATTTAGATAAGAAACAGTCCAGATGCCTTACCTAAGACCCGCAAACAGCATCATACATACCGGGGAAAGCACTCCATGCACGACGCTGCACGGGAATGGCACGGCCCGTGGAAGCCCTGTAAAGAAACATTAAAAAAAAGAGTGAGATAAGAAACAGTCCAGATGCCTTACCTAAGACCCGCAAACAGCATCATACATACCGGGGAAAGCAGTCCATGCACGACGCTGCACGGGAACGGCACGGCCCGGGGAAGCCCTGTAAAGAAACATTAAAAAAAAGAGTTAGATAAGAAACAGACCAGATGCCTTACCTAAGACCCGCAAACAGCATCATACATACCGGGGAAAGCAGTCCATGCACGATGCTGCACGGGAACGGCACAGCCCGGAAATTCCCTGTAAAGAAACATTAAAAAAAGAGTTAGATAAGAAACAGACCAGATGCCTTACCTAAGACCCGCAAACAGCATCATACATACCGGGGAAAGCGCTCCATGCACGACGCTGCACGGGAACGGCACGGCCCGGGGAAGCCCTGTAAAGAAACACAAAAAAAAAGAGTTAGATAAGAAACAGACCAGATGCCTTACCTAAGACCCGCAAACAGCATCATACATACCGGGGAAAGCACTCCATGCACGACGCTGCACAGGAACGGCACGGCCAGGGGAAGCCCCGTAAAGAAATATAAAAAAAAAGAGTTAGATAAGAAACAGACCAGATGCCTTACCTAAGACCCGCAAACAGCATCATACATACCAGGGAAGCGCTCCATGCATAACGCTACACGGGAACGGCACAGCCAGGGGAAGCCCTGTAAAGAAACAAAAAAAAAAAGAGATAGATAAGAAACAGACCAGATGCCTTACCTAAGACCCGCAAACAGCATCATACATACCGGGGAAAGCACTCCATGCACGACGCTGCACGGGAATGGCACGGCCAGGGGAAGCCCTGTAAAGAAACATTTAAAAAAAGAGTTAGATGAGAAACAGACCAGATGCCTTACCTAAGACCCACAAACAGCATCATACATACCGGGGAAAGCGCTCCATGCACGACGCTGCACGGGAACGGCACGGCCCGGGGAAGCCCTGTAAAGAAACATTAAAAAAAAGAGTTAGATAAGAAACAGACCAGATGCCTTACCTAAGACCCGCAAACAGCATCATACATACCGGGGAAAGCAGTCCATGCACGACTCTGCACGGAAACGGCACGGCCCGGGGAAGCCCTGTAAAGAAACATTAAAAAAAAGAGTTAGATAAGATACAGACCAGATGCCTTACCTAAGACCCGCAAACAGCATCATACATACCGGGGAAAGCGCTCCATGCATGACGCTGCACGGGAACGGCACGGCCCGGGGAAGCCCTGTAAAGAAGCATAAAAAGAAAAAATTAGATAAGAAACAGACCAGATGCCTTACCTAAGACCCGCAAACAGCATCATACATACCAGGGAAGCGCTCCATGCACGACGCTGCACGGGAACGGCACGGCCCGGGGAAGCCCTGTAAAGAAACATTAAAAAAAAGAGTTAGATAAGAAACAGACCAGATGCCTTACCTAAGACCCGCAAACAGCATCATACATACCGGGGAAAGCGCTCCATGCACGAAGCTGCACGGGAACGGCACGGCCCGGGGAAGCCTGTAAAGAAGCAGAAAAAAAAGAGCTAGATAAGAAACAGACCAGATGCCTTACCTAAGACACGCAAACAGCATCATACATACCGGGGAAAGCACTCCATGCACGACGCTGCACGGGAACGGCACGGCCCGTGGAAGCCCTGTAAAGAAACATTAAAAAAAAGAGTTAGATAAGAAACAGTCCAGATACCTTACCTAAGACCCGCAAACAGCATCATACATACCGGGGAAAGCACTCCATGCACGACGCTGCACGGGAATGGCACGGCCCGTGGAAGCCCTGTAAAGAAACATTAAAAAAAAGAGTGAGATAAGAAACAGTCCAGATGCCTTACCTAAGACCCGCAAACAGCATCATACATACCGGGGAAAGCAGTCCATGCACGACGCTGCACGGGAACGGCAAGGCCCGGGGAAGCCCTGTAAAGAAACATTAAAAAAAAGAGTTAGATAAGAAACAGACCAGATGCCTTACCTAAGACCCGCAAACAGCATCATACATACCGGGGAAAGCAGTCCATGCACGATGCTGCACGGGAACGGCACAGCCCGGAAATTCCCTGTAAAGAAACATTAAAAAAAAGAGTTAGATAAGAAACAGACCAGATGCCTTACCTAAGACCCGCAAACAGCATCATACATACCGGGGAAAGCGCTCCATGCACAACGCTGCACGGGAACGGCACGGCCCGGGGAAGCCCTGTAAAGAAACACAAAAAAAAAGAGTTAGATAAGAAACAGACCAGATGCCTTACCTAAGACCCGCAAACAGCATCATACATACCGGGGAAAGCACTCCATGCACGACGCTGCACAGGAACGGCACGGCCAGGGGAAGCCCCGTAAAGAAATATAAAAAAAAGAGTTAGATAAGAAACAGACCAGATGCCTTACCTAAGACCCGCAAACAGCATCATACATACCAGGGAAGCGCTCCATGAATAACGCTACACGGGAACGGCACAGCCAGGGGAAGCCCTGTAAAGAAACAAAAAAAAAAAGAGTTAGATAAGAAACAGACCAGATGCCTTACCTAAGACCCGCAAACAGCATCATACATACCGGGGAAAGCACTCCATGCACGACGCTGCACGGGAATGGCACGGCCAGGGGAAGCCCTGTAAAGAAACATTAAAAAAAAGAGTTAGATAAGAAACAGACCAGATGCCTTACCTAAGACCCGCAACAGCATCATACATACCGGGGGAAGCAGTCCATGCACGACGCTGCACGGGAACAGCATGGCCCGGGGAAACCCTGTAAAGAAACATTTAAAAAAAGAGTTAGATGAGAAATAGACCAGATGCCTTACCTAAGACCCACAAACAGCATCATACATACCGGGGAAAGCGCTCCATGCACGACGCTGCACGGGAACGGCACGGCCCGGGGAAGCCCTGTAAAGAAACATTAAAAAAAAGAGTTAGATAAGAAACAGACCAGATGCCTTACCTAAGACCCGCAAACAGCATCATACATACCGGGGAAAGCAGTCCATGCACGACTCTGCACGGAAACGGCACGGCCCGGGGAAGCCCTGTAAAGAAACATAAAAAAAAAGAGTTAGATAAGATACAGACCAGATGCCTTACCTAAGACCCGCACACAGCATCATACATACCGGGGAAAGCGCTCCATGCACGACGCTGCACGGGAACGGCACGGCCCGGGGAAGCCCTTTAAAGAAACAGAAACAAAAAGAGTTAGATGAGAAACAGACCAGATGACTTACCTAAGACCCGCAAACAGTATCATACATACCAGGGAAGCGCTCCATGCACGACGCTGCATGGGAACGGCACGGCCCGGGGAAGCCCTGTAAAGAAACATTAAAAAAAAGAGTTAGATAAGAAACAGACCAGATGCCTTACCTAAGACCCCCAAACAGCATCATACATACCGGGGAAAGCACTCCATGCACGACGCTGCACGGGAATGGCACGGCCAGGAGAAGCCCTGTAAAGAAACATTAAAAAAAAGAGTTAGATAAGAAACAGACCAGATGCCTTACCTAAGACCCGCAACAGCATCATACATACTGGGGGAAGCAGTCCATGCACGACGCTGCACGGGAACAGCACGGCCCGGGGAAACCCTGTAAAGAAACATTTAAAAAAAGAGTTAGATAAGAAACAGACCAGATGCCTTACCTAAGACCCACAAACAGCATCATACATACCGGGGAAAGCGCTCCATGCACGACGCTGCACGGGAACGGCACGGCCCGGGGAAGCCCTGTAAAGAAACATTAAAAAAAAGAGTTAGATAAGAAACAGACCAGATGCCTTACCTAAGACCCGCAAACAG
This sequence comes from Triturus cristatus, assembly GCF_964204655.1. Lineage (NCBI taxonomy): Eukaryota > Metazoa > Chordata > Amphibia > Caudata > Salamandridae > Triturus > Triturus cristatus. The sequence goes on from NC_140579.1 coordinate 1,096,376,155, forward strand.
CATCATACATACCGGGGAAAGCAGTCCATGCACGACTGTGCACGGAAACGGCACGGCCCGGGGAAGCCCTGTAAAGAAACATAAAAAAAAAGAGTTAGATAAGATACAGACCAGATGCCTTACATAAGACCCGCAAACAGCATCATACATACCGGGGAAAGCGCTCCATGCACGAAGCTGCACGGGAACGGCACGGCCCGGGGAAGCCTGTAAAGAAGCAGAAAAAAAAGAGCTAGATAAGAAACAGACCAGATGCCTTACCTAAGACACACAAACAGCATCATACATACCGGGGAAAGCACTCCATGCACGACGCTGCACGGGAACGGCACGGCCCGTGGAAGCCCTGTAAAGAAACATTAAAAAAAAGAGTTAGATAAGAAACAGTCCAGATGCCTTACCTAAGACCCGCAAACAGCATCATACATACCGGGGAAAGCAGTCCATGCACGATGCTGCATGGGAACGGCACGGCCCGGGGAAGCCCTGTAAAGAAACATTAAAAAAAAGAGTTAGATAAGAAACAGACCAGATGCCTTACCTAAGACCCGCAAACAGCATCATACATACCGGGGAAAGCAGTCCATGCACGATGCTGCACGGGAACGGCACAGCCCGGAAATTCCCTGTAAAGAAACATTAAAAAAAAGAGTTAGATAAGAAACAGACCAGATGCCTTACCTAAGACCCGCAAACAGCATCATACATACCGGGGAAAGCGCTCCATGCACGACGCTGCACGGGAACGGCACGGCCCGGGGAAGCCCTGTAAAGAAACACAAAAAAAAAGAGTTAGATAAGAAACAGACCAGATGCCTTACCTAAGACCCGCAAACAGCATCATACATACCGGGGAAAGCACTCCATGCACGACGCTGCACAGGAACGGCACGGCCAGGGGAAGCCCCGTAAAGAAATATAAAAAAAAAGAGTTAGATAAGAAACAGACCAGATGCCTTACCTAAGACCCGCAAACAGCATCATACATAGCAGGGAAGCGCTCCATGCATAACGCTCCACGGGAACGGCACAGCCAGGGGAAGCCCTGTAAAGAAACAAAAAAAAAAAGAGTTAGATAAGAAACAGACCAGATGCCTTACCTAAGACCCGCAAACAGCATCATACATACCGGGGAAAGCACTCCATGCACGACGCTGCACGGGAATGGCACGGCCAGGGGAAGCCCTGTAAAGAAACATTAAAAAAAAGAGTTAGATAAGAAACAGACCAGATGCCTTACCTAAGACCCGCAACAGCATCATACATACCGGGGGAAGCAGTCCATGCACGACGCTGCACGGGAACAGCACGGCCCGGGGAAACCCTGTAAAGAAACATTTAAAAAAAGAGTTAGATGAGAAACAGACCAGATGCCTTACCTAAGACCCACAAACAGCATCATACATACCGGGGAAAGCGCTCCATGCACGACGCTGCACGGGAACGGCACGGCCCGGGGAAGCCCTGTAAAGAAACATTAAAAAAAAGAGTTAGATAAGAAACAGACCAGATGCCTTACCTAAGACCCGCAAACAGCATCATACATACCGGGGAAAGCAGTCCATGCACGACTCTGCACGGAAACGGCACGGCCCGGGGAAGCCCTGTAAAGAAACATAAAAAAAAGAGTTAGATAAGATACAGACCAGATGCCTTACCTAAGACCCGCAAACAGCATCATACATACCGGGGAAAGCGCTCCATGCACGACGCTGCACGGGAACGGCACGGCCCGGGGAAGCCCTTTAAAGAAACAGAAACAAAAAGAGTTAGATAAGAAACAGACCAGATGCCTTACCTAAGACCCACAAACAGTATCATACATACCAGGGAAGCGCTCCATGCACGACGCTGCATGGGAACGGCACGGCCCGGGGAAGCCCTGTAAAGAAACATTAAAAAAAAGAGTTAGATAAGAAACAGACCAGATGCCTTACCTAAGACCCGCAAACAGCATCATACATACCGGGGAAAGCACTCCATGCACAACGCTGCACGGGAACGGCACGGCCCGGGGAAGCCCTGTAAAGAAACACAAAAAAAAAGAGTTAGATAAGAAACAGACCAGATGCCTTACCTAAGACCCGCAAACAGCATCATACATACCGGGGAAACCACTCCATGCACGACGCTGCACAGGAACGGCACTGCCAGGGGAAGCCCTGTAAAGAAACATTAAAAAAAAGAGTTAGATAAGAAACAGACCAGATGCCTTACCTAAGACCCGCAAACAGCATCATACATACCAGGGAAGCGCTCCATGCACGACGCTACACGGGAACGGCACAGCCAGGATAAGCCCTGTAAAGAAACAAAAAAAAAAGAATTAGATAAGAAGCAGACCAGATGCCTTACCTAAGACCCGCAAACAGCATCATACATACCGGGGAAAGCACTCCATGCACGACGCTGCACGGGAATGGCACGGCCAGGGGAAGCCCTGTAAAGAAACATTAAAAAAAAGAGTTAGATAAGAAACAGACCAGATTCCTTACCTAAGACCCGCTACAGCATCATACATACCGGGGGAAGCAGTCCATGCACGACGCTGCACGGGAACAGCACGGCCCGGGGAAACCCTGTAAAGAAACATTTAAAAAAAGAGTTAGATAAGAAACAGACCAGATGCCTTACCTAAGACCCACAAACAGCATCATACATACCGGGGAAAGCGCTCCATGCACGACGCTGCACGGGAACGGCACGGCCCGGGGAAGCCCTGTAAAGAAACATTAAAAAAAAGAGTTAGATAAGAAACAGACCACATGCCTTACCTAAGACCCGCAAACAGCATCATACATACCGGGGAAAGCAGTCCATGCACGACTCTGCACGGAAACGGCACGGCCCTGGGAAGCCCTGTAAAGAAACATAAAAAAAAAAGAGTTAGATAAGATACAGACCAGATGCCTTACCTAAGACCCGCAAACAGCATCATACATACCGGGGAAAGCGCTCCATGCACGACGCTGCACGGGAACGGCACGGCCCGGGGAAGCCCTGTAAAGAAACAGAAACAAAAAGAGTTAGATAAGAAACAGACCAGATGCCTTACCTAAGACCCGCAAACAGTATCATACATACCAGGGAAGCGCTCCATGCACGACGCTGCATGGGAACGGCACGGCCCGGGGAAGCCCTGTAAAGAAACATTAAAAAAAAGAGTTAGATAAGAAACAGACCAGATGCCTTACCTAAGACCCGCAAACAGCATCATACATACCGGGGAAAGCACTCCATGCACGACGCTGCACGGGAATGGCACGGCCAGGGGAAGCCCTGTAAAGAAACATTAAAAAAAAGAGTTAGATAAGAAACAGACCAGATGCCTTACCTAAGACCCGCAACAGCATCATACATACCGGGGGAAGCAGTCCATGCACGACGCTGCACGGGAACAGCACGGCCCGGGGCAACCCTGTAAAGAAACATTTAAAAAAAGAGTTAGATAAGAAACAGACCAGATGCCTTACCTAAGACCCGCAAACAGCATCATACATACCGGGGAAAGCACTCCATGCACAACGCTGCACGGGAACGGCACGGCCCGGGGAAGCCCTGTAAAGAAACACAAAAAAAAAGAGTTAGATAAGAAACAGACCAGATGCCTTACCTAAGACCCACAAACAGCATCATACATACCGGGGAAAGCACTCCATGCACGACGCTGCACAGGAACGGCACTGCCAGGGGAAGCCCTGTAAAGAAACATTAAAAAAAAGAGTTAGATAAGAAACAGACCAGATGCCTTACCTAAGACCCGCAAACAGCATCATACATACCGGGGAAAGCACTCCATGCACGACGCTGCACGGGAATGGCACGGCCAGGGGAAGCCCTGTAAAGAAACATAAAAAAAAAGAGTTAGATAAGAAACAGACCAGATGCCTTACCTAAGACCCGCAAACAGCATCATACATACCGGGGAAAGCAGTCCATGCACGACTCTGCACGGGAACGGCACGGCCCGGGGAAGCCCTGTAAAGAAACATAAAAAAAAGAGTTAGATAAGATACAGACCAGATGCCTTACCTAAGACCCGCAAACAGCATCATACATACCGGGGAAAGCAGTCCATGCACGACGCTGCACGGGAACGGCACGGCCCGGGGAAGCCCTTTAAAGAAACAGAAACAAAAAGAGTTAGATAAGAAACAGACCAGATGCCTTACCTAAGACCCGCAAACAGTATCATACATACCAGGGAAGCGCTCCATGCACGACGCTGCATGGGAACGGCACGGCCCGGGGAAGCCCTGTAAAGAAACATTAAAAAAAAGAGTTAGATAAGAAACAGACCAGATGCCTTACCTAAGACCCGCAAACAGCATCATACATACCGGGGAAAGCGCTCCATGCATGACGCTGCACGGGAACGGCACGGCCCGGGGAAGCCCTGTAAAGAAACATAAAAAGAAAGAGTTAGATAAGAAACAGACCAGATGCCTTACCTAAGACCCGCAAACAGCATCATACATACCAGGGAAGCGCTCCATGCACGACGCTGCACGGGAACGGCACGGCCCGGGGAAGCCCTGTAAAGAAACATAAAAAAAAAGAGTTAGATAAGAAACAGACCAGATGCCTTACCTAAGACCCTCAAACAGCATCATACATACCAGGGAAGCGCTCCATGCACGAAGCTGCACGGGAACGGCACGGCCAGGGGAAGCCCTGTAAAGAAACAAAAAAAAAAGAGTTAGATAAGAAACAGACCAGATGCCTTACCTAAGACCCGCAAACAGCATCAAACATACCGGGGAAAGCGCTCCATGCACGAAGCTGCACGGGAACGGCACGGCCCGGGGAAGCCTGTAAAGAAGCAGAAAAAAAAGAGCTAGATAAGAAACAGACCAGATGCCTTACCTAAGACATGCAAACAGCATCATACATACCGGGGAAAGCACTCCATGCACGACGCTGCACGGGAACGGCACGGCCCGTGGAAGCCCTGTAAAGAAACATTAAAAAAAAGATTTAGATAAGAAACAGTCCAGATGCCTTACCTAAGACCCGCAAACAGCATCATACATACCGGGGAAAGCACTCCATGCACGACGCTGCACGGGAATGGCACGGCCCGTGGAAGCCCTGTAAAGAAACATTAAAAAAAAGAGTGAGATAAGAAACAGTCCAGATGCCTTACCTAAGACCCGCAAACAGCATCATACATACCGGGGAAAGCAGTCCATGCACGACGCTGCACGGGAACGGCACGGCCCGGGGAAGCCCTGTAAAGAAACATTAAAAAAAAGAGTTAGATAAGAAACAGACCAGATGCCTTACCTAAGACCCGCAAACAGCATCATACATACCGGGGAAAGCAGTCCATGCACGATGCTGCACGGGAACGGCACAGCCCGGAAATTCCCTGTAAAGAAACATTAAAAAAAGAGTTAGATAAGAAACAGACCAGATGCCTTACCTAAGACCCGCAAACAGCATCATACATACCGGGGAAAGCGCTCCATGCACGACGCTGCACGGGAACGGCACGGCCCGGGGAAGCCCTGTAAAGAAACACAAAAAAAAAGAGTTAGATAAGAAACAGACCAGATGCCTTACCTAAGACCCGCAAACAGCATCATACATACCGGGGAAAGCACTCCATGCACGACGCTGCACAGGAACGGCACGGCCAGGGGAAGCCCCGTAAAGAAATATAAAAAAAAAGAGTTAGATAAGAAACAGACCAGATGCCTTACCTAAGACCCGCAAACAGTATCATACATACCAGGGAAGCGCTCCATGCACGACGCTGCATGGGAACGGCACGGCCCGGGGAAGCCCTGTAAAGAAACATTAAAAAAAAGAGTTAGATAAGAAACAGACCAGATGCCTTACCTAAGACCCGCAAACAGCATCATACATACCGGGGAAAGCGCTCCATGCATGACGCTGCACGGGAACGGCACGGCCCGGGGAAGCCCTGTAAAGAAACATAAAAAGAAAGAGTTAGATAAGAAACAGACCAGATGCCTTACCTAAGACCCGCAAACAGCATCATACATACCAGGGAAGCGCTCCATGCACGACGCTGCACGGGAACGGCACGGCCCGGGGAAGCCCTGTAAAGAAACATAAAAAAAAAGAGTTAGATAAGAAACAGACCAGATGCCTTACCTAAGACCCTCAAACAGCATCATACATACCAGGGAAGCGCTCCATGCACGAAGCTGCACGGGAACGGCACGGCCAGGGGAAGCCCTGTAAAGAAACAAAAAAAAAAGAGTTAGATAAGAAACAGACCAGATGCCTTACCTAAGACCCGCAAACAGCATCAAACATACCGGGGAAAGCGCTCCATGCACGAAGCTGCACGGGAACGGCACGGCCCGGGGAAGCCTGTAAAGAAGCAGAAAAAAAAGAGCTAGATAAGAAACAGACCAGATGCCTTACCTAAGACATGCAAACAGCATCATACATACCGGGGAAAGCACTCCATGCACGACGCTGCACGGGAACGGCACGGCCCGTGGAAGCCCTGTAAAGAAACATTAAAAAAAAGATTTAGATAAGAAACAGTCCAGATGCCTTACCTAAGACCCGCAAACAGCATCATACATACCGGGGAAAGCACTCCATGCACGACGCTGCACGGGAATGGCACGGCCCGTGGAAGCCCTGTAAAGAAACATTAAAAAAAAGAGTGAGATAAGAAACAGTCCAGATGCCTTACCTAAGACCCGCAAACAGCATCATACATACCGGGGAAAGCAGTCCATGCACGACGCTGCACGGGAACGGCACGGCCCGGGGAAGCCCTGTAAAGAAACATTAAAAAAAAGAGTTAGATAAGAAACAGACCAGATGCCTTACCTAAGACCCGCAAACAGCATCATACATACCGGGGAAAGCAGTCCATGCACGATGCTGCACGGGAACGGCACAGCCCGGAAATTCCCTGTAAAGAAACATTAAAAAAAGAGTTAGATAAGAAACAGACCAGATGCCTTACCTAAGACCCGCAAACAGCATCATACATACCGGGGAAAGCGCTCCATGCACGACGCTGCACGGGAACGGCACGGCCCGGGGAAGCCCTGTAAAGAAACACAAAAAAAAAGAGTTAGATAAGAAACAGACCAGATGCCTTACCTAAGACCCGCAAACAGCATCATACATACCGGGGAAAGCACTCCATGCACGACGCTGCACAGGAACGGCACGGCCAGGGGAAGCCCCGTAAAGAAATATAAAAAAAAAGAGTTAGATAAGAAACAGACCAGATGCCTTACCTAAGACCCGCAAACAGCATCATACATACCAGGGAAGCGCTCCATGCATAACGCTACACGGGAACGGCACAGCCAGGGGAAGCCCTGTAAAGAAACAAAAAAAAAAAGAGATAGATAAGAAACAGACCAGATGCCTTACCTAAGACCCGCAAACAGCATCATACATACCGGGGAAAGCACTCCATGCACGACGCTGCACGGGAATGGCACGGCCAGGGGAAGCCCTGTAAAGAAACATTTAAAAAAAGAGTTAGATGAGAAACAGACCAGATGCCTTACCTAAGACCCACAAACAGCATCATACATACCGGGGAAAGCGCTCCATGCACGACGCTGCACGGGAACGGCACGGCCCGGGGAAGCCCTGTAAAGAAACATTAAAAAAAAGAGTTAGATAAGAAACAGACCAGATGCCTTACCTAAGACCCGCAAACAGCATCATACATACCGGGGAAAGCAGTCCATGCACGACTCTGCACGGAAACGGCACGGCCCGGGGAAGCCCTGTAAAGAAACATTAAAAAAAAGAGTTAGATAAGATACAGACCAGATGCCTTACCTAAGACCCGCAAACAGCATCATACATACCGGGGAAAGCGCTCCATGCATGACGCTGCACGGGAACGGCACGGCCCGGGGAAGCCCTGTAAAGAAGCATAAAAAGAAAAAATTAGATAAGAAACAGACCAGATGCCTTACCTAAGACCCGCAAACAGCATCATACATACCAGGGAAGCGCTCCATGCACGACGCTGCACGGGAACGGCACGGCCCGGGGAAGCCCTGTAAAGAAACATTAAAAAAAAGAGTTAGATAAGAAACAGACCAGATGCCTTACCTAAGACCCGCAAACAGCATCATACATACCGGGGAAAGCGCTCCATGCACGAAGCTGCACGGGAACGGCACGGCCCGGGGAAGCCTGTAAAGAAGCAGAAAAAAAAGAGCTAGATAAGAAACAGACCAGATGCCTTACCTAAGACACGCAAACAGCATCATACATACCGGGGAAAGCACTCCATGCACGACGCTGCACGGGAACGGCACGGCCCGTGGAAGCCCTGTAAAGAAACATTAAAAAAAAGAGTTAGATAAGAAACAGTCCAGATACCTTACCTAAGACCCGCAAACAGCATCATACATACCGGGGAAAGCACTCCATGCACGACGCTGCACGGGAATGGCACGGCCCGTGGAAGCCCTGTAAAGAAACATTAAAAAAAAGAGTGAGATAAGAAACAGTCCAGATGCCTTACCTAAGACCCGCAAACAGCATCATACATACCGGGGAAAGCAGTCCATGCACGACGCTGCACGGGAACGGCAAGGCCCGGGGAAGCCCTGTAAAGAAACATTAAAAAAAAGAGTTAGATAAGAAACAGACCAGATGCCTTACCTAAGACCCGCAAACAGCATCATACATACCGGGGAAAGCAGTCCATGCACGATGCTGCACGGGAACGGCACAGCCCGGAATTTCCCTGTAAAGAAACATTAAAAAAAAGAGTTAGATAAGAAACAGACCAGATGCCTTACCTAAGACCCGCAAACAGCATCATACATACCGGGGAAAGCACTCCATGCACGACGCTGCACAGGAACGGCACGGCCAGGGGAAGCCCCGTAAAGAAATATAAAAAAAAGAGTTAGATAAGAAACAGACCAGATGCCTTACCTAAGACCCGCAAACAGCATCATACATACCAGGGAAGCGCTCCATGAATAACGCTACACGGGAACGGCACAGCCAGGGGAAGCCCTGTAAAGAAACAAAAAAAAAAAGAGTTAGATAAGAAACAGACCAGATGCCTTACCTAAGACCCGCAAACAGCATCATACATACCGGGGAAAGCACTCCATGCACGACGCTGCACGGGAATGGCACGGCCAGGGGAAGCCCTGTAAAGAAACATTAAAAAAAAGAGTTAGATAAGAAACAGACCAGATGCCTTACCTAAGACCCGCAACAGCATCATACATACCGGGGGAAGCAGTCCATGCACGACGCTGCACGGGAACAGCATGGCCCGGGGAAACCCTGTAAAGAAACATTTAAAAAAAGAGTTAGATGAGAAATAGACCAGATGCCTTACCTAAGACCCACAAACAGCATCATACATACCGGGGAAAGCGCTCCATGCACGACGCTGCACGGGAACGGCACGGCCCGGGGAAGCCCTGTAAAGAAACATTAAAAAAAAGAGTTAGATAAGAAACAGACCAGATGCCTTACCTAAGACCCGCAAACAGCATCATACATACCGGGGAAAGCAGTCCATGCACGACTCTGCACGGAAACGGCACGGCCCGGGGAAGCCCTGTAAAGAAACATAAAAAAAAAGAGTTAGATAAGATACAGACCAGATGCCTTACCTAAGACCCGCACACAGCATCATACATACCGGGGAAAGCGCTCCATGCACGACGCTGCACGGGAACGGCACGGCCCGGGGAAGCCCTTTAAAGAAACAGAAACAAAAAGAGTTAGATGAGAAACAGACCAGATGACTTACCTAAGACCCGCAAACAGTATCATACATACCAGGGAAGCGCTCCATGCACGACGCTGCATGGGAACGGCACGGCCCGGGGAAGCCCTGTAAAGAAACATTAAAAAAAAGAGTTAGATAAGAAACAGACCAGATGCCTTACCTAAGACCCCCAAACAGCATCATACATACCGGGGAAAGCACTCCATGCACGACGCTGCACGGGAATGGCACGGCCAGGAGAAGCCCTGTAAAGAAACATTAAAAAAAAGAGTTAGATAAGAAACAGACCAGATGCCTTACCTAAGACCCGCAACAGCATCATACATACTGGGGGAAGCAGTCCATGCACGACGCTGCACGGGAACAGCACGGCCCGGGGAAACCCTGTAAAGAAACATTTAAAAAAAGAGTTAGATAAGAAACAGACCAGATGCCTTACCTAAGACCCACAAACAGCATCATACATACCGGGGAAAGCGCTCCATGCACGACGCTGCACGGGAACGGCACGGCCCGGGGAAGCCCTGTAAAGAAACATTAAAAAAAAGAGTTAGATAAGAAACAGACCAGATGCCTTACCTAAGACCCGCAAACAGCATCATACATACCGGGGAAAGCAGTCCATGCACGACTGTGCACGGAAACGGCACGGCCCGGGGAAGCCCTGTAAAGAAACATAAAAAAAAAGAGTTAGATAAGATACAGACCAGATGCCTTACCTAAGACCCGCAAACAGCATCATACATACCGGGGAAAGCGCTCCATGCACGAAGCTGCACGGGAACGGCACGGCCCGGGGAAGCCTGTAAAGAAGCAGAAAAAAAAGAGCTAGATAAGAAACAGACCAGATGCCTTACCTAAGACACACAAACAGCATCATACATACCGGGGAAAGCACTCCATGCACGACGCTGCACGGGAACGGCACGGCCCGTGGAAGCCCTGTAAGGAAACATTAAAAAAAAGAGTTAGATAAGAAACAGTCCAGATGCCTTACCTAAGACCCGCAAACAGCATCATACATACCGGGGAAAGCAGTCCATGCACGATGCTGCATGGGAACGGCACGGCCCGGGGAAGCCCTGTAAAGAAACATTAAAAAAAAGAGTTAGATAAGAAACAGACCAGATGCCTTACCTAAGACCCGCAAACAGCATCATACATACCGGGGAAAGCAGTCCATGCACGATGCTGCACGGGAACGGCACAGCCCGGAAATTCCCTGTAAAGAAACATTAAAAAAAAGAGTTAGATAAGAAACAGACCAGATGCCTTACCTAAGACCCGCAAACAGCATCATACATACCGGGGAAAGCGCTCCATGCACGACGCTGCACGGGAACGGCACGGCCCGGGGAAGCCCTGTAAAGAAACACAAAAAAAAAGAGTTAGATAAGAAACAGACCAGATGCCTTACCTAAGACCCGCAAACAGCATCATACATACCGGGGAAAGCACTCCATGCACGACGCTGCACAGGAACGGCACGGCCAGGGGAAGCCCCGTAAAGAAATATAAAAAAAAAGAGTTAGATAAGAAACAGACCAGATGCCTTACCTAAGACCCGCAAACAGCATCATACATACCAGGGAAGCGCTCCATGCATAACGCTCCACGGGAACGGCACAGCCAGGGGAAGCCCTGTAAAGAAACAAAAAAAAAAAGAGTTAGATAAGAAACAGACCAGATGCCTTACCTAAGACCCGCAAACAGCATCATACATACCGGGGAAAGCACTCCATGCACGACGCTGCACGGGAATGGCACGGCCAGGGGAAGCCCTGTAAAGAAACATTAAAAAAAAGAGTTAGATAAGAAACAGACCAGATGCCTTACCTAAGACCCGCAACAGCATCATACATACCGGGGGAAGCAGTCCATGCACGACGCTGCACGGGAACAGCACGGCCCGGGGAAACCCTGTAAAGAAACATTTAAAAAAAGAGTTAGATGAGAAACAGACCAGATGCCTTACCTAAGACCCACAAACAGCATCATACATACCGGGGAAAGCGCTCCATGCACGACGCTGCACGGGAACGGCACGGCCCGGGGAAGCCCTGTAAAGAAACATTAAAAAAAAGAGTTAGATAAGAAACAGACCAGATGCCTTACCTAAGACCCGCAAACAGCATCATACATACCGGGGAAAGCAGTCCATGCACGACTCTGCACGGAAACGGCACGGCCCTGGGAAGCCCTGTAAAGAAACATAAAAAAAAGAGTTAGATAAGATACAGACCAGATGCCTTACCTAAGACCCGCAAACAGCATCATACATACCGGGGAAAGCGCTCCATGCACGACGCTGCACGGGAACGGCACGGCCCGGGGAAGCCCTTTAAAGAAACAGAAACAAAAAGAGTTAGATAAGAAACAGACCAGATGCCTTACCTAAGACCCACAAACAGTATCATACATACCAGGGAAGCGCTCCATGCACGACGCTGCATGGGAACGGCACGGCCCGGGGAAGCCCTGTAAAGAAACATTAAAAAAAAGAGTTAGATAAGAAACAGACCAGATGCCTTACCTAAGACCCGCAAACAGCATCATACATACCGGGGAAAGCACTCCATGCACAACGCTGCACGGGAACGGCACGGCCCGGGGAAGCCCTGTAAAGAAACACAAAAAAAAAGAGTTAGATAAGAAACAGACCAGATGCCTTACCTAAGACCCGCAAACAGCATCATACATACCGGGGAAACCACTCCATGCACGACGCTGCACAGGAACGGCACTGCCAGGGGAAGCCCTGTAAAGAAACATTAAAAAAAAGAGTTAGATAAGAAACAGACCAGATGCCTTACCTAAGACCCGCAAACAGCATCATACATACCAGGGAAGCGCTCCATGCACGACGCTACACGGGAACGGCACAGCCAGGATAAGCCCTGTAAAGAAACAAAAAAAAAAGAATTAGATAAGAAGCAGACCAGATGCCTTACCTAAGACCCGCAAACAGCATCATACATACCGGGGAAAGCACTCCATGCACGACGCTGCACGGGAATGGCACGGCCAGGGGAAGCCCTGTAAAGAAACATTAAAAAAAAGAGTTAGATAAGAAACAGACCAGATTCCTTACCTAAGACCCGCTACAGCATCATACATACCGGGGGAAGCAGTCCATGCACGACGCTGCACGGGAACAGCACGGCCCGGGGAAACCCTGTAAAGAAACATTTAAAAAAAGAGTTAGATAAGAAACAGACCAGATGCCTTACCTAAGACCCACAAACAGCATCATACATACCGGGGAAAGCGCTCCATGCACGACGCTGCACGGGAACGGCACGGCCCGGGGAAGCCCTGTAAAGAAACATTAAAAAAAAGAGTTAGATAAGAAACAGACCACATGCCTTACCTAAGACCCGCAAACAGCATCATACATACCGGGGAAAGCAGTCCATGCACGACTCTGCACGGAAACGGCACGGCCCTGGGAAGCCCTGTAAAGAAACATAAAAAAAAAAGAGTTAGATAAGATACAGACCAGATGCCTTACCTAAGACCCGCAAACAGCATCATACATACCGGGGAAAGCGCTCCATGCACGACGCTGCACGGGAACGGCACGGCCCGGGGAAGCCCTGTAAAGAAACAGAAACAAAAAGAGTTAGATAAGAAACAGACCAGATGCCTTACCTAAGACCCGCAAACAGTATCATACATACCAGGGAAGCGCTCCATGCACGACGCTGCATGGGAACGGCACGGCCCGGGGAAGCCCTGTAAAGAAACATTAAAAAAAAGAGTTAGATAAGAAACAGACCAGATGCCTTACCTAAGACCCGCAAACAGCTTCATACATACCGGGGAAAGCACTCCATGCACGACGCTGCACGGGAATGGCACGGCCAGGGGAAGCCCTGTAAAGAAACATTAAAAAAAAGAGTTAGATAAGAAACAGACCAGATGCCTTACCTAAGACCCGCAACAGCATCATACATACCGGGGGAAGCAGTCCATGCACGACGCTGCACGGGAACAGCACGGCCCGGGGCAACCCTGTAAAGAAACATTTAAAAAAAGAGTTAGATAAGAAACAGACCAGATGCCTTACCTAAGACCCGCAAACAGCATCATACATACCGGGGAAAGCACTCCATGCACAACGCTGCACGGGAACGGCACGGCCCGGGGAAGCCCTGTAAAGAAACACAAAAAAAAAGAGTTAGATAAGAAACAGACCAGATGCCTTACCTAAGACCCACAAACAGCATCATACATACCGGGGAAAGCACTCCATGCACGACGCTGCACAGGAACGGCACTACCAGGGGAAGCCCTGTAAAGAAACATTAAAAAAAAGAGTTAGATAAGAAACAGACCAGATGCCTTACCTAAGACCCGCAAACAGCATCATACATACCGGGGAAAGCACTCCATGCACGACGCTGCACGGGAATGGCACGGCCAGGGGAAGCCCTGTAAAGAAACATTAAAAAAAAGAGTTAGATAAGAAACAGACCAGATTCCTTACCTAAGACCCGCTACAGCATCATACATACCGGGGGAAGCAGTCCATGCACGACGCTGCACGGGAACAGCACGGCCCGGGGAACCCCTGTAAAGAAACATTTTAAAAAAGAGTTAGATAAGAAACAGACCAGATGCCTTACCTAAGACCCACAAACAGCATCATACATACCGGGGAAAGCGCTCCATGCACGACGCTGCACGGGAACGGCACGGCCCGGGGAAGCCCTGTAAAGAAACATTAAAAAAAAGAGTTAGATAAGAAACAGACCACATGCCTTACCTAAGACCTGCAAACAGCATCATTCATACCGGGGAAAGCAGTCCATGCACGACTCTGCACGGAAACGGCACGGCCCTGGGAAGCCCTGTAAAGAAACATAAAAAAAAAAGAGTTAGATAAGATACAGACCAGATGCCTTACCTAAGACCCGCAAACAGCATCATACATACCGGGGAAAGCGCTCCATGCACGACGCTGCACGGGAACGGCACGGCCCGGGGAAGCCCTGTAAAGAAACAGAAACAAAAAGAGTTAGATAAGAAACAGACCAGATGCCTTACCTAAGACCCGCAAACAGTATCATACATACCAGGGAAGCGCTCCATGCACGACGCTGCATGGGAACGGCACGGCCCGGGGAAGCCCTGTAAAGAAACATTAAAAAAAAGAGTTAGATAAGAAACAGACCAGATGCCTTACCTAAGACCCGCAAACAGCATCATACATACCGGGGAAAGCACTCCATGCACGACGCTGCACGGGAACGGCACGGCCCGGGGAAGCCCTGTAAAGAAACATAAAAATAAAGAGTTAGATAAGAAACAGACCAGATGCCTTACCTAAGACCCGCAACAGCATCATACATACCGGGGGAAGCAGTCCATGCACGACGCTGCACGGGAACAGCACGGCCCGGGGCAACCCTGTAAAGAAACATTTAAAAAAAGAGTTAGATAAGAAACAGACCAGATGCCTTACCTAAGACCCGCAAACAGCATCATACAGACCGGGGAAAGCGCTCCATGCACGACGCTGCACGGGAACGGCACGGCCCGGGGAAGCCCTGTAAAGAAACATAAAAAAAAAGAGTTAGATAAGAAACAGACCACATGCCTTACCTAAGACCCGCAAACAGCATCATACATACCGGGGAAAGCAGTCCATGCACGACTCTGCACGGGAACGGCACGGCCCGGGGAAGCCCTGTAAAGAAACATAAAAAAAAGAGTTAGATAAGATACAGACCAGATGCCTTACCTAAGACCCGCAAACAGCATCATACATACCGGGGAAAGCAGTCCATGCACGACTCTGCACGGGAACGGCACGGCCCGGGGAAGCCCTTTAAAGAAACAGAAACAAAAAGAGTTAGATAAGAAACAGACCAGATGCCTTACCTAAGACCCGCAAACAGTATCATACATACCAGGGAAGCGCTCCATGCACGACGCTGCATGGGAACGGCACGGCCCGGGGAAGCCCTGTAAAGAAACATTAAAAAAAAGAGTTAGATAAGAAACAGACCAGATGCCTTACCTAAGACCCGCAAACAGCATCATACATACCGGGGAAAGCGCTCCATGCATGACGCTGCACGGGAACGGCACGGCCCGGGGAAGCCCTGTAAAGAAACATAAAAAGAAAGAGTTAGATAAGAAACAGACCAGATGCCTTACCTAAGACCCGCAAACAGCATCATACATACCAGGGAAGCGCTCCATGCACGACGCTGCCCGGGAACGGCACGGCCCGGGGAAGCCCTGTAAAGAAACATAAAAAAAAAGAGTTAGATAAGAAACAGACCAGATGCCTTACCTAAGACCCTCAAACAGCATCATACATACCAGGGAAGCGCTCCATGCACGACGCTGCACGGGAACGGCACGGCCAGGGGAAGCCCTGTAAAGAAACATAAAAAGAAAGAGTTAGATAAGAAACAGACCAGATGCCTTACCTAAGACCCGCAAACAGCATCATACATACCAGGGAAGCGCTCCATGCACGACGCTGCACGGGAACGGCACGGCCCGGGGAAGCCCTGTAAAGAAACATAAAAAAAAAGAGTTAGATAAGAAACAGACCAGATGCCTTACCTAAGACCCTCAAACAGCATCATACATACCAGGGAAGCGCTCCATGCACGAAGCTGCACGGGAACGGCACGGCCAGGGGAAGCCCTGTAAAGAAACAAAAAAAAAAAGAGTTAGATAAGAAACAGACCAGATGCCTTACCTAAGACCCGCAAACAGCATCATACATACCGGGGAAAGCGCTCCATGCACGAAGCTGCACGGGAACGGCACGGCCCGGGGAAGCCTGTAAAGAAGCAGAAAAAAAAGAGCTAGATAAGAAACAGACCAGATGCCTTACCTAAGACACGCAAACAGCATCATACATACCGGGGAAAGCACTCCATGCACGACGCTGCACGGGAACGGCACGGCCCGTGGAAGCCCTGTAAAGAAACATTAAAAAAAAGAGTTAGATAAGAAACAGTCCAGATGCCTTACCTAAGACCCGCAAACAGCATCATACATACCGGGGAAAGCACTCCATGCACGACGCTGCACGGGAATGGCACGGCCTGTGGAAGCCCTGTAAAGAAACATTAAAAAAAAGAGTGAGATAAGAAACAGTCCAGATGTCTTACCTAAGACCCGCAAACAGCATCATACATACCGGGGAAAGCAGTCCATGCACGACGCTGCACGGGAACGGCACGGCCCGGGGAAGCCCTGTAAAGAAACATTAAAAAAAAGAGTTAGATAAGAAACAGACCAGATGCCTTACCTAAGACCCGCAAACAGCATCATACATACCGGGGAAAGCAGTCCATGCACGATGCTGCACGGGAACGGCACAGCCCGGAAATTCCCTGTAAAGAAACATTAAAAAAAAGAGTTAGATAAGAAACAGACCAGATGCCTTACCTAAGACCCGCAAACAGCATCATACATACCGGGGAAAGCGCTCCATGCACGACGCTGCACGGGAACGGCACGGCCCGGGGAAGCCCTGTAAAGAAACACAAAAAAAAAGAGTTAGATAAGAAACAGACCAGATGCCTTACCTAAGACCCGCAAACAGCATCATACATACCGGGGAAAGCACTCCATGCACGACGCTGCACAGGAACGGCACGGCCAGGGGAAGCCCCGTAAAGAAATATAAAAAAAAAGAGTTAGATAAGAAACAGACCAGATGCCTTACCTAAGACCCGCAAACAGCATCATACATACCAGGGAAGCGCTCCATGCATAACGCTACACGGGAACGGCACAGCCAGGGGAAGCCCTGTAAAGAAACAAAAAAAAAAGAGTTAGATAAGAAACAGACCAGATGCCTTACCTAAGACCCGCAAACAGCATCATACATACCGGGGAAAGCACTCCATGCACGACGCTGCACGGGAATGGCACGGCCAGGGGAAGCCCTGTAAAGAAACATTAAAAAAAAGAGTTAGATAAGAAACAGACCAGATGCCTTACCTAAGACCCGCAACAGCATCATACATACCGGGGGAAGCAGTCCATGCACGACGCTGCACGGGAACAGCACGGCCCGGGGAAACCCTGTAAAGAAACATTTAAAAAAAGAGTTAGATGAGAAACAGACCAGATGCCTTACCTAAGACCCACAAACAGCATCATACATACCGGGGAAAGCGCTCCATGCACGACGCTGCACGGGAACGGCACGGCCCGGGGAAGCCCTGTAAAGAAACATTAAAAAAAAGAGTTAGATAAGAAACAGACCAGATGCCTTACCTAAGACCCGCAAACAGCATCATACATACCGGGGAAAGCAGTCCATGCACGACTCTGCACGGAAACGGCACGGCCCGGGGAAGCCCTGTAAAGAAACATTAAAAAAAAGAGTTAGATAAGATACAGACCAGATGCCTTACCTAAGACCCGCAAACAGCATCATACATACCGGGGAAAGCGCTCCATGCACGACGCTGCACGGGAACGGCACGGCCCGGGGAAGCCCTTTAAAGAAACAGAAACAAAAAGAGTTAGATAAGAAACAGACCAGATGCCTTACCTAAGACCCGCAAACAGTATCATACATACCAGGGAAGCGCTCCATGCACGACGCTGCATGGGAACGGCACGGCCCGGGGAAGCCCTGTAAAGAAACATTAAAAAAAAGAGTTAGATAAGAAACAGACCAGAAGCCTTACCTAAGACCCGCAAACAGCATCATACATACCGGGGAAAGCACTCCATGCACGACGCTGCACGGGAATGGCACGGCCAGGGGAAGCCCTGTAAAGAAACATTAAAAAAAAGAGTTAGATAAGAAACAGACCAGATGCCTTACCTAAGACCCGCAACAGCATCATACATACCGGGGGAAGCAGTCCATGCACGACGCTGCACGGGAACAGCACGGCCCGGGGAAACCCTGTAAAGAAACATTTAAAAAAAGAGTTAGATAAGAAACAGACCAGATGCCTTACCTAAGACCCACAAACAGCATCATACATACCGGGGAAAGCGCTCCATGCACGACGCTGCACGGGAACGGCACGGCCCGGGGAAGCCCTGTAAAGAAACATTAAAAAAAAGAGTTAGATGAGAAACAGACCAGATGCCTTACCTAAGACCCGCAAACAGCAGCATACATACCGGGGAAAGCAGTCCATGCACGACTCTGCACGGAAACGGCACGGCCCGGGGAAGCCCTGTAAAGAAACATAAAAAAAAAGAGTTAGATAAGATACAGACCAGATGCCTTACCTAAGACCCGCAAACAGCATCATACATACCGGGGAAAGCGCTCCATGCACGACGCTGCACGGGAACGGCACGGCCCGGGGAAGCCCTTTAAAGAAACAGAAACAAAAAGAGTTAGATAAGAAACAGACCAGATGCCTTACCTAAGACCCGCAAAGAGTATCATACATACCAGGGAAGCGCTCCATGCACGACGCTGCATGGGAACGGCACGGCCCGGGGAAGCCCTGTAAAGAAACATTAAAAAAAAGAGTTAGATAAGAAACAGACCAGATGCCTTACCTAAGACCCGCAAACAGCATCATACATACCGGGCAAAGCGCTCCATGCATGACGCTGCACGGGAACGGCACGGCCCGGGGAAGCCCTGTAAAGAAACATAAAAAGAAAGAGTTAGATAAGAAACAGACCAGATGCCTTACCTAAGACCCGCAAACAGCATCATACATACCAGGGAAGCGCTCCATGCACGACGCTGCACGGGAACGGCACGGCCCGGGGAAGCCCTGTAAAGAAACATAAAAAAAAAGAGTTAGATAAGAAACAGACCAGATGCCTTACCTAAGACCCTCAAACAGCATCATACATGCCAGGGAAGCGTTCCATGCACGACGCTGCACGGGAAAGGCACAGCCAGGGGAAGCCCTGTGAAGAAACAAAAAAAAAAAGAGTTAGATAAGAAACAGACCAGATGCCTTACCTAAGACCCGCAAACAGCATCATACATACCGGCGAAAGCGCTCCATGCACGAAGCTGCACGGGAACGGCACGGCCCGGGGAAGCCTGTAAAGAAGCAGAAAAAAAAGAGCTAGATAAGAAACAGACCAGATGCCTTACCTAAGACACACAAACAGCATCATACATACCGGGGAAAGCACTCCATGCACGACGCTGCACGGGAACGGCACGGCCCGTGGAAGCCCTGTAAAGAAACATTAAAAAAAAGAGTTAGATAAGAAACAGTCCAGATGCCTTACCTAAGACCCGCAAACAGCATCATACATACCGGGGAAAGCAGTCCATGCACGACGCTGCACGGGAACGGCACGGCCCGGGGAAGCCCTGTAAAGAAACATTAAAAAAAAGAGTTAGATAAGAAACAGACCAGATGCCTTACCTAAGACCCGCAAACAGCATCATACATACCGGGGAAAGCAGTCCATGCACGATGCTGCACGGGAACGGCACAGCTCGGAAATTCCCTGTAAAGAAACATTAAAAAAAAGAGTTAGATAAGAAACAGACCAGATGCCTTACCTAAGACCCGCAAACAGCATCATACATACCGGGGAAAGCGCTCCATGCACGACGCTGCACGGGAACGGCACGGCCCGGGGAAGCCCTGTAAAGAAACACAAAAAAAAAGAGTTAGATAAGATACAGACCAGATGCCTTACCTAAGACCCGCAAACAGCATCATACATACCGGGGAAAGCACTCCATGCACGACACTGCACAGGAACGGCACGGCCAGGGGAAGCCCCGTAAAGAAATATAAAAAAAAAAGAGTTAGATAAGAAACAGACCAGATGCCTTACCTAAGACCCGCAAACAGCATCATACATACCAGGGAAGCGCTCCATGCATAACGCTACACGGGAACGGCACAGCCAGGGGAAGCCCTGTAAAGAAACAAAAAAAAAAAGAGTTAGATAAGAAACAGACCAGATGCCTTACCTAAGACCCGCAAACAGCATCATACATACCGGGGAAAGCACTCCATGCACGACGCTGCACGGGAATGGCACGGCCAGGGGAAGCCCTGTAAAGAAACATTAAAAAAAAGAGTTAGATAAGAAACAGACCAGATGCCTTACCTAAGACCCGCAACAGCATCATACATACCGGGGGAAGCAGTCCATGCACGACGCTGCACGGGAACAGCACGGCCCGGGGAAACCCTGTAAAGAAACATTTAAAAAAAGAGTTAGATGAGAAACAGACCAGATGCCTTACCTAAGACCCACAAACAGCATCATACATACCGGGGAAAGCGCTCCATGCACGACGTTGCACGGGAACGGCACGGCCCGTGGAAGCCCTGTAAAGAAACATTAAAAAAAAGAGTTAGATAAGAAACAGTCCAGATGCCTTACCTAAGACCCGCAAACAGCATCATACATACCGGGGAAAGCAGTCCATGCACGACGCTGCACGGGAACGGCACGGCCCGGGGAAGCCCTGTAAAGAAACATAAAAAAAAAGAGTTAGATAAGATACAGACCAGATGCCTTACCTAAGACCCGCAAACAGCATCATACATACCGGGGAAAGCGCTCCATGCACGACGCTGCACGGGAACGGCACGGCCCGGGGAAGCCCTTTAAAGAAACAGAAACAAAAAGAGTTAGATAAGAAACAGACCAGATGCCTTACCTAAGACCCGCAAACAGTATCATACATACCAGGGAAGCGCTCCATGCACGACGCTGCATGGGAACGGCACGGCCCGGGGAAGCCCTGTAAAGAAACATTAAGAAAAAGAGTTAGATAAGAAACAGACCAGATGCCTTACCTAAGACCCGCAAACAGCATCATACATACCGGGGAAAGCACTCCATGCACAACGCTGCACGGGAACGGCACGGCCCGGGGAAGCCCTGTAAAGAAACACAAAAAAAAAGAGTTAGATAAGAAACAGACCAGATGCCTTACCT
Source organism: Triturus cristatus (assembly GCF_964204655.1). Taxonomy (NCBI): domain Eukaryota; kingdom Metazoa; phylum Chordata; class Amphibia; order Caudata; family Salamandridae; genus Triturus; species Triturus cristatus. Next base: position 1,096,397,774 of record NC_140579.1, read on the forward strand.
AAGACCCGCAAACAGCATCATACATACCGGGGAAAGCACTCCATGCACGACGCTGCACAGAAACGGCACGGCCAGGGGAAGCCCTGTAAAGAAACATTAAAAAAAAGTTAGTTAAGAAACAGACCAGATTCCTTACCTAAGACCCGCTACAGCATCATACATACCGGGGGAAGCAGTCCATGCACGACGCTGCACGGGAACAGCACGGCCCGGGGAAACCCTGTAAAGAAACATTTAAAAAAAGAGTTAGATAAGAAACAGACCAGATGCCTTACCTAAGACCCACAAACAGCATCATACATACCGGGGAAAGCGCTCCATGCACGACACTGCACGGGAACGGCACGGCCCGGGGAAGCCCTGTAAAGAAACATTAAAAAAAAGAGTTAGATAAGAAACAGACCACATGCCTTACCTAAGACCCGCAAACAGCATCATACATACCGGGGAAAGCAGTCCATGCACGACTCTGCACGGAAACGGCACGGCCCTGGGAAGCCCTGTAAAGAAACATAAAAAAAAAAGAGTTAGATAAGATACAGACCAGATGCCTTACCTAAGACCCGCAAACAGCATCATACATACCGGGGAAAGCGCTCCATGCACGACGCTGCACGGGAACGGCACGGCCCGGGGAAGCCCTGTAAAGAAACAGAAACAAAAAGAGTTAGATAAGAAACAGACCAGATGCCTTACCTAAGACCCGCAAACAGTATCATACATACCAGGGAAGCGCTCCATGCACGACGCTGCATGGGAACGGCACGGCCCGGGGAAGCCCTGTAAAGAAACATTAAAAAAAAGAGTTAGATAAGAAACAGACCAGATGCCTTACCTAAGACCCGCAAACAGCATCATACATACCGGGGAAAGCACTCCATGCACGACGCTGCACGGGAATGGCACGGCCAGGGGAAGCCCTGTAAAGAAACATTAAAAAAAAGAGTTAGATAAGAAACAGACCAGATGCCTTACCTAAGACCCGCAACAGCATCATACATACCGGGGGAAGCAGTCCATGCACGACGCTGCACGGGAACAGCACGGCCCGGGGCAACCCTGTAAAGAAACATTTAAAAAAAGAGATAGATAAGAAACAGACCAGATGCCTTACCTAAGACCCGCAAACAGCATCATACATACCGGGGAAAGCACTCCATGCACAACGCTGCACGGGAACGGCACGGCCCGGGGAAGCCCTGTAAAGAAACACAAAAAAAAAGAGTTAGATAAGAAACAGACCAGATGCCTTACCTAAGACCCGCAAACAGCATCATACATACCGGGGAAAGCACTCCATGCACGACGCTGCACAGGAACGGCACTGCCAGGGGAAGCCCTGTAAAGAAACATTAAAAAAAAGAGTTAGATAAGAAACAGACCAGATGCCTTACCTAAGACCCGCAAACAGCATCATACATACCAGGGAAGCGCTCCATGCAAGACGCTACACGGGAACGGCACAGCCAGGATAAGCCCTGTAAAGAAACAAAAAAAAAAGAATTAGATAAGAAGCAGACCAGATGCCTTACCTAAGACCCGCAAACAGCATCATACATACCGGGGAAAGCACTCCATGCACGACGTTGCACGGGAATGGCACGGCCAGGGGAAACCCTGTAAAGAAACATTAAAAAAAAGAGTTAGATAAGAAACAGACCAGATTCCTTACATAAGACCCGCTACAGCATCATACATACCGGGGGAAGCAGTCCATGCACGACGCTGCACGGGAACAGCACGGCCCGGGGAAACCCTGTAAAGAAACATTTAAAAAAAGAGTTAGATAAGAAACAGACCAGATGCCTTACCTAAGACCCACAAACAGCATCATACATACCGGGGAAAGCGCTCCATGCACGACGCTGCACGGGAACGGCACGGCCCGGGGAAGCCCTGTAAAGAAACATTAAAAAAAAGAGTTAGATAAGAAACAGACCACATGCCTTACCTAAGACCCGCAAACAGCATCATACATACCGGGGAAAGCAGTCCATGCACGACTCTGCACGGAAACGGCACGGCCCTGGGAAGCCCTGTAAAGAAACATAAAAAAAAAAGAGTTAGATAAGATACAGACCAGATGCCTTACCTAAGACCCGCAAACAGCATCATACATACCGGGGAAAGCGCTCCATGCACGACGCTGCACGGGAACGGCACGGCCCGGGGAAGCCCTGTAAAGAAACAGAAACAAAAAGAGTTAGATAAGAAACAGACCAGATGCCTTACCTAAGACCCGCAAACAGTATCATACATACCAGGGAAGCGCTCCATGCACGACGCTGCATGGGAACGGCACGTCCCGGGGAAGCCCTGTAAAGAAACATTAAAAAAAAGAGTTAGATAAGAAACAGACCAGATGCCTTACCTAAGACCCGCAAACAGCATCATACATACCGGGGAAAGCACTCCATGCACGACGCTGCACGGGAATGGCACGGCCAGGGGAAGCCCTGTAAAGAAACATTAAAAAAAAGAGTTAGATAAGAAACAGACCAGATGCCTTACCTAAGACCCGCAACAGCATCATACATACCAGGGGAAGCAGTCCATGCACGACGCTGCACGGGAACAGCACGGCCCGGGGCAACCCTGTAAAGAAACATAAAAAAAAGAGTTAGATAAGATACAGACCAGATGCCTTACCTAAGACCCGCAAACAGCATCATACATACCGGGGAAAGCAGTCCATGCACGACTCTGCACGGAAACGGCACGGCCCGGGGAAGCCCTGTAAAGAAACATAAAAAAAAAGAGTTAGATAAGATACAGACCAGATGCCTTACCTAAGACCCGCAAACAGCATCATACATACCGGGGAAAGCGCTCCATGCACGACGCTGCACGGGAACGGCACGGCCCGGGAAGCCCTTTAAAGAAACAGAAACAAAAAGAGTTAGATAAGAAACAGACCAGATGCCTTACCTAAGACCCGCAAACAGTATCATACATACCAGGGAAGCGCTCCATGCACGACGCTGCATGGGAACGGCACGGCCCGGGGAAGCCCTGTAAAGAAACATTAAAAAAAAGAGTTAGATAAGAAACAGACCAGATGCCTTACCTAAGACCCGCAAACAGCATCATACATACCGGGGAAAGCGCTCCATGCATGACGCTGCACGGGAACGGCACGGCCCGGGGAAGCCCTGTAAAGAAACATAAAAAAAAAGAGTTAGATAAGAAACAGACCAGATGCCTTACCTAAGACCCTCAAACAGCATCATACATACCAGGGAAGCGTTCCATGCACGACGCTGCACGGGAAAGGCACAGCCAGGGGAAGCCCTGTAAAGAAACAAAAAAAAAAAGAGTTAGATAAGAAACAGACCAGATGCCTTACCTAAGACCCGCAAACAGCATCATACATACCGGGGAAAGCGCTCCATGCACGAAGCTGCACGGGAACGGCACGGCCCGGGGAAGCCTGTAAAGAAGCAGAAAAAAAAGGGCTAGATAAGAAACAGACCAGATGCCTTACCTAAGACACGCAAACAGCATCATACATACCGGGGAAAGCACTCCATGCACAACGCTGCACGGGAACGGCACGGCCCGTGGAAGCCCTGTAAAGAAACATTAAAAAAAAAGAGTTAGATAAGAAACAGTCCAGATGCCTTACCTAAGACCCGCAAACAGCATCATACATACCGGGGAAAGCAGTCCATGCACGACGCTGCACGGGAACGGCACGGCCCGGGGAAGCCCTGTAAAGAAACATTAAAAAAAAGAGTTAGATAAGAAACAGACCAGATGCCTTACCTAAGACCCGCAAACAGCATCATACATACCGGGGAAAGCAGTCCATGCACGATGCTGCACGGGAACGGCACAGCCCGGAAATTCCCTGTAAAGAAACATTAAAAAAAAGAGTTAGATAAGAAACAGACCAGATGCCTTACCTAAGACCCGCAAACAGCATCATACATACCGGGGAAAGCGCTCCATGCACGACGCTGCACGGGAACGGCACGGCCCGGGGAAGCCCTGTAAAGAAACACAGAAAAAAAGAGTTAGATAAGAAACAGACCAGATGCCTTACCTAAGACCCGCAAACAGCATCATACATACCAGGGAAGCGCTCCATGCATAACGCTACACGGGAACGGCACAGCCAGGGGAAGCCCTGTAAAGAAACAAAAAAAAAAGAGTTTGATAAGAAACAGACCAGATGCCTTACCTAAGACCCGCAAACAGCATCATACATACCGGGGAAAGCACTCCATGCACGACGCTGCACGGGAATGGCACGGCCAGGGGAAGCCCTGTAAAGAAACATTAAAAAAAAGAGTTAGATAAGAAACAGACCAGATGCCTTACCTAAGACCCGCAACAGCATCATACATACCGGGGGAAGCAGTCCATGCACGACGCTGCACGGGAACAGCACGGCCCGGGGAAACCCTGTAAAGAAACATTTAAAAAAAGAGTTAGATGAGAAACAGACCAGATGCCTTACCTAAGACCCACAAACAGCATCATACATACCGGGGAAAGCGCTCCATGCACGACGCTGCACGGGAACGGCACGGCCCGGGGAAGCCCTGTAAAGAAACATAAAAAAAAAGAGTTAGATAAGATACAGACCAGATGCCTTACCTAAGACCCGCAAACAGCATCATACATACCGGGGAAAGCGCTCCATGCACGACGCTGCACGGGAACGGCACGGCCCGGGGAAGCCCTTTAAAGAAACAGAAACAAAAAGAGTTAGATAAGAAACAGACCAGATGCCTTACCTAAGACCCGCAAACAGTAGCATACATACCAGGGAAGCGCTCCATGCACGACGCTGCATGGGAACGGCACGGCCCGGGGAAGCCCTGTAAAGAAACATTAAAAAAAAGAGTTAGATAAGAAACAGACCAGATGCCTTACCTAAGACCCGCAAACAGCATCATACATACCGGGGAAAGCACTCCATGCACAACGCTGCACGGGAACGGCACGGCCCGGGGAAGCTTTGTAAAGAAACACAAAAAAAAAGAGTTAGATAAGAAACAGACCAGATGCCTTACCTAAGACCCGCAAACAGCATCATACATACCGGGGAAAGCACTCCATGCACGACGCTGCACAGGAACAGCACTGCCAGGGGAAGCCCTGTAAAGAAACATTAAAAAAAAGAGTTAGATAAGAAACAGACCAGATGCCTTACCTAAGACCCGCAAACAGCATCATACATACCAGGGAAGCGCTCCATGCACGACGCTACACGGGAATGGCACAGCCAGGATAAGCCCTGTAAAGAAACACAAAAAAAAGAATTAGATAAGAAGCAGACCAGATGCCTTACCTAAGACCCGCAAACAGCATCATACATACCGGGGAAAGCACTCCATGCACGACGCTGCACGGGAATGGCACGGCCAGGGGAAGCCCTGTAAAGAAACATTAAAAAAAAGAGTTAGATAAGAAACAGACCAGATTCCTTACCTAAGACCCGCTACAGCATCATACATACCGGGGGAAGCAGTCCATGCACGACGCTGCAAGGGAACAGCACGGCCCGGGGAAACCCTGTAAAGAAACATTTAAAAAAAGAGTTAGATAAGAAACAGACACGATGCCTTACCTAAGACCCACAAACAGCATCATACATACCGTGGAAAGCGCTCCATGCACGACGCTGCACGGGAACGGCACGGCCCGGGGAAGCCCTGTAAAGAAACATTAAAAAAAAGAGTTAGATAAGAAACAGACCAGATGCCTTACCTAAGACCCGCAAACAGCATCATACATACCAGGCAAAGCGCTCCATGCATGACGCTGCACGGGAACGGCACGGCCCGGGGAAGCCCTGTAAAGAAACATAAAAAGAAAGAGTTAGATAAGAAACAGACCAGATGCCTTACCTAAGACCCGCAAACAGCATCATACATACCAGGGAAGCGCTCCATGCACGACGCTGCACGGGAACGGCACGGCCCGGGGAAGCCCTGTAAAGAAACATAAAAAAAAAGAGTTAGATAAGAAACAGACCAGATGCCTTACCTAAGACCCTCAAACAGCATCATACATGCCAGGGAAGCGTTCCATGCACGACGCTGCACGGGAAAGGCACAGCCAGGGGAAGCCCTGTGAAGAAACAAAAAAAAAAAGAGTTAGATAAGAAACAGACCAGATGCCTTACCTAAGACCCGCAAACAGCATCATACATACCGGCGAAAGCGCTCCATGCACGAAGCTGCACGGGAACGGCACGGCCCGGGGAAGCCTGTAAAGAAGCAGAAAAAAAAGAGCTAGATAAGAAACAGACCAGATGCCTTACCTAAGACACACAAACAGCATCATACATACCGGGGAAAGCACTCCATGCACGACGCTGCACGGGAACGGCACGGCCCGTGGAAGCCCTGTAAAGAAACATTAAAAAAAAGAGTTAGATAAGAAACAGTCCAGATGCCTTACCTAAGACCCGCAAACAGCATCATACATACCGGGGAAAGCAGTCCATGCACGACGCTGCACGGGAACGGCACGGCCCGGGGAAGCCCTGTAAAGAAACATTAAAAAAAAGAGTTAGATAAGAAACAGACCAGATGCCTTACCTAAGACCCGCAAACAGCATCATACATACCGGGGAAAGCAGTCCATGCACGATGCTGCACGGGAACGGCACAGCTCGGAAATTCCCTGTAAAGAAACATTAAAAAAAAGAGTTAGATAAGAAACAGACCAGATGCCTTACCTAAGACCCGCAAACAGCATCATACATACCGGGGAAAGCGCTCCATGCACGACGCTGCACGGGAACGGCACGGCCCGGGGAAGCCCTGTAAAGAAACACAAAAAAAAAGAGTTAGATAAGAAACAGACCAGATGCCTTACCTAAGACCCGCAAACAGCATCATACATACCGGGGAAAGCACTCCATGCATGACACTGCACAGGAACGGCACGGCCAGGGGAAGCCCCGTAAAGAAATATAAAAAAAAAAGAGTTAGATAAGAAACAGACCAGATGCCTTACCTAAGACCCGCAAACAGCATCATACATACCAGGGAAGCGCTCCATGCATAACGCTACACGGGAACGGCACAGCCAGGGGAAGCCCTGTAAAGAAACAAAAAAAAAAAGAGTTAGATAAGAAACAGACCAGATGCCTTACCTAAGACCCGCAAACAGCATCATACATACCGGGGAAAGCACTCCATGCACGACGCTGCACGGGAATGGCACGGCCACGGGAAGCCCTGTAAAGAAACATTAAAAAAAAGAGTTAGATAAGAAACAGACCAGATGCCTTACCTAAGACCCGCAACAGCATCATACATACCGGGGGAAGCAGTCCATGCACGACGCTGCACGGGAACAGCACGGCCCGGGGAAACCCTGTAAAGAAACATTTAAAAAAAGAGTTAGATGAGAAACAGACCAGATGCCTTACCTAAGACCCACAAACAGCATCATACATACCGGGGAAAGCGCTCCATGCACGACGTTGCACGGGAACGGCACGGCCCGGGGAAGCCCTGTAAAGAAACATTAAAAAAAGAGTTAGATAAGAAACAGACCAGATGCCTTACCTAAGACCCGCAAACAGCATCATACATACCGGGGAAAGCAGTCCATGCACGACTCTGCACGGAAACGGCACGGCCCGGGGAAGCCCTGTAAAGAAACATAAAAAAAAAGAGTTAGATAAGATACAGACCAGATGCCTTACCTAAGACCCGCAAACAGCATCATACATACCGGGGAAAGCGCTCCATGCACGACGCTGCACGGGAACGGCACGGCCCGGGGAAGCCCTTTAAAGAAACAGAAACAAAAAGAGTTAGATAAGAAACAGACCAGATGCCTTACCTAAGACCCGCAAACAGTATCATACATACCAGGGAAGCGCTCCATGCACGACGCTGCATGGGAACGGCACAGCCCGGGGAAGCCCTGTAAAGAAACATTAAAAAAAAGAGTTAGATAAGAAACAGACCAGATGCCTTACCTAAGACCCGCAAACAGCATCATACATACCGGGGAAAGCACTCCATGCACAACGCTGCACGGGAACGGCACGGCCCGGGGAAGCCCTGTAAAGAAACACAAAAAAAAAGAGTTAGATAAGAAACAGACCAGATGCCTTACCTAAGACCCGCAAACAGCATCATACATACCGGGGAAAGCACTCCATGCACGACGCTGCACAGAAACGGCACTGCCAGGGGAAGCCCTGTAAAGAAACATTAAAAAAAAGAGTTAGATAAGAAACAGACCAGATGCCTTACCTAAGACCCGCAAACAGCATCATACATACCAGGGAAGCGCTCCATGCACGACGCTACACGGGAACGGCACAGCCAGGATAAGCCCTGTAAAGAAACAAAAAAAAAAGAATTCGATAAGAAGCAGACCAGATGCCTTACCTAAGACCCGCAAACAGCATCATACATACCGGGGAAAGCACTCCATGCACGACGCTGCACGGGAATGGCACGGCCAGGGGAAGCCCTGTAAAGAAACATTAAAAAAAAGAGTTAGTTAAGAAACAGACCAGATTCCTTACCTAAGACCCGCTACAGCATCATACATACCGGGGGAAGCAGTCCATGCACGACGCTGCACGGGAACAGCACGGCCCGGGGAAACCCTGTAAAGAAACATTTAAAAAAAGAGTTAGATAAGAAACAGACCAGATGCCTTACCTAAGACCCACAAACAGCATCATACATACCGGGGAAAGCGCTCCATGCACGACACTGCACGGGAACGGCACGGCCCGGGGAAGCCCTGTAAAGAAACATTAAAAAAAAGAGTTAGATAAGAAACAGACCACATGCCTTACCTAAGACCCGCAAACAGCATCATACATACCGGGGAAAGCAGTCCATGCACGACTCTGCACGGAAACGGCACGGCCCTGGGAAGCCCTGTAAAGAAACATAAAAAAAAAAGAGTTAGATAAGATACAGACCAGATGCCTTACCTAAGACCCGCAAACAGCATCATACATACCGGGGAAAGCGCTCCATGCACGACGCTGCACGGGAACGGCACGGCCCGGGGAAGCCCTGTAAAGAAACAGAAACAAAAAGAGTTAGATAAGAAACAGACCAGATGCCTTACCTAAGACCCGCAAACAGTATCATACATACCAGGGAAGCGCTCCATGCACGACGCTGCATGGGAACGGCACGGCCCGGGGAAGCCCTGTAAAGAAACATTAAAAAAAAGAGTTAGATAAGAAACAGACCAGATGCCTTACCTAAGACCCGCAAACAGCATCATACATACCGGGGAAAGCACTCCATGCACGACGCTGCACGGGAATGGCACGGCCAGGGGAAGCCCTGTAAAGAAACATTAAAAAAAGAGTTAGATAAGAAACAGACCAGATGCCTTACCTAAGACCCGCAACAGCATCATACATACCGGGGGAAGCAGTCCATGCACGACGCTGCACGGGAACAGCACGGCCTGGGGCAACCCTGTAAAGAAACATTTAAAAAAAGAGTTAGATAAGAAACAGACCAGATGCCTTACCTAAGACCCGCAAACAGCATCATACATACCGGGGAAAGCACTCCATGCACAACGCTGCACGGGAACGGCACGGCCCGGGGAAGCCCTGTAAAGAAACACAAAAAAAAAGAGTTAGATAAGAAACAGACCAGATGCCTTACCTAAGACCCGCAAACAGCATCATACATACCGGGGAAAGCACTCCATGCACGACGCTGCACAGGAACGGCACTGCCAGGGGAAGCCCTGTAAAGAAACATTAAAAAAAAGAGTTAGATAAGAAACAGACCAGATGCCTTACCTAAGACCCGCAAACAGCATCATACATACCAGGGAAGCGCTCCATGCAAGACGCTACACGGGAACGGCACAGCCAGGATAAGCCCTGTAAAGAAACAAAAAAAAAAGAATTAGATAAGAAGCAGACCAGATGCCTTACCTAAGACCCGCAAACAGCATCATACATACCGGGGAAAGCACTCCATGCACGACGCTGCACGGGAATGGCACGGCCAGGGGAAACCCTGTAAAGAAACATTAAAAAAAAGAGTTAGATAAGAAACAGACCAGATTCCTTACCTAAGACCCGCTACAGCATCATACATACCGGGGGAAGCAGTCCATGCACGACGCTGCACGGGAACAGCGCGGCCCGGGGAAACCCTGTAAAGAAACATTTAAAAAAAGAGTTAGATAAGAAACAGACCAGATGCCTTACCTAAGACCCACAAACAGCATCATACATACCGGGGAAAGCGCTCCATGCACGACGCTGCACGGGAACGGCACGGCTCGGGGAAGCCCTGTAAAGAAACATTAAAAAAAAGAGTTAGATAAGAAACAGACCACATGCCTTACCTAAGACCCGCAAACAGCATCATACATACCGGGGAAAGCAGTCCATGCACGACTCTGCACGGAAACGGCACGGCCCTGGGAAGCCCTGTAAAGAAACATAAAAAAAAAAGAGTTAGATAAGATACAGACCAGATGCCTTACCTAAGACCCGCAAACAGCATCATACATACCGGGGAAAGCGCTCCATGCACGACGCTGCACGGGAACGGCACGGCCCGGGGAAGCCCTGTAAAGAAACAGAAACAAAAAGAGTTAGATAAGAAACAGACCAGATGCCTTACCTAAGACCCGCAAACAGTATCATACATACCAGGGAAGCGCTCCATGCACGACGCTGCATGGGAACGGCACGTCCCGGGGAAGCCCTGTAAAGAAACATTAAAAAAAAGAGTTAGATAAGAAACAGACCAGATGCCTTACCTAAGACCCGCAAACAGCATCATACATACCGGGGAAAGCACTCCATGCACGACGCTGCACGGGAATGGCACGGCCAGGGGAAGCCCTGTAAAGAAACATTAAAAAAAAGAGTTAGATAAGAAACAGACCAGATGCCTTACCTAAGACCCGCAACAGCATCATACATACCAGGGGAAGCAGTCCATGCACGACGCTGCACGGGAACAGCACGGCCCGGGGCAACCCTGTAAAGAAACATAAAAAAAAGAGTTAGATAAGATACAGACCAGATGCCTTACCTAAGACCCGCAAACAGCATCATACATACCGGGGAAAGCAGTCCATGCACGACTCTGCACGGAAACGGCACGGCCCGGGGAAGCCCTGTAAAGAAACATAAAAAAAAAGAGTTAGATAAGATACAGACCAGATGCCTTACCTAAGACCCGCAAACAGCATCATACATACCGGGGAAAGCGCTCCATGCACGACGCTGCACGGGAACGGCACGGCCCGGGGAAGCCCTTTAAAGAAACAGAAACAAAAAGAGTTAGATAAGAAACAGACCAGATGCCTTACCTAAGACCCGCAAACAGTATCATACATACCAGGGAAGCGCTCCATGCACGACGCTGCATGGGAACGGCACGGCCCGGGGAAGCCCTGTAAAGAAACATTAAAAAAAAGAGTTAGATAAGAAACAGACCAGATGCCTTACCTAAGACCCGCAAACAGCATCATACATACCGGGGAAAGCGCTCCATGCACGACGCTGCACGGGAACGGCACGGCCCGGGGAAGCCCTGTAAAGAAACATAAAAAGAAAGAGTTAGATAAGAAACAGACCAGATGCCTTACCTAAGACCCGCAAACAGCATCATACATACCAGGGAAGCGCTCCATGCACGACGCTGCACGGGAACGGCACGGCCCGGGGAAGCCCTGTAAAGAAACATAAAAAAAAAGAGTTAAATAAGAAACAGACCAGATGCCTTACCTAAGACCCTCGAACAGCATCATACATACCAGGGAAGCGTTCCATGCACGACGCTGCACGGGAAAGGCACAGCCAGGGGAAGCCCTGTAAAGAAACAAAAAAAAAAAGAGTTAGATAAGAAACAGACCAGATGCCTTACCTAAGACCCGCAAACAGCATCATACATACCGGGGAAAGCGCTCCATGCACGAAGCTGCACGGGAACGGCACGGCCCGGGGAAGCCTGTAAAGAAGCAGAAAAAAAAGGGCTAGATAAGAAACAGACCAGATGCCTTACCTAAGACACGCAAACAGCATCATACATACCGGGGAAAGCACTCCATGCACAACGCTGCACGGGAACGGCACGGCCCGTGGAAGCCCTGTAAAGAAACATTAAAAAAAAGAGTTAGATAAGAAACAGTCCAGATGCCTTACCTAAGACCCGCAAACAGCATCATACATACCGGGGAAAGCAGTCCATGCACGACGCTGCACGGGAACGGCACGGCCCGGGGAAGCCCTGTAAAGAAACATTAAAAAAAAGAGTTAGATAAGAAACAGACCAGATGCCTTACCTAAGACCCGCAAACAGCATCATACATACCGGGGAAAGCAGTCCATGCACGATGCTGCACGGGAACGGCACAGCCCGGAAATTCCCTGTAAAGAAACATTAAAAAAAAGAGTTAGATAAGAAACAGACCAGATGCCTTACCTAAGACCCGCAAACAGCATCATACATACCGGGGAAAGCGCTCCATGCACGACGCTGCACGGGAACGGCACGGCCCGGGGAAGCCCTGTAAAGAAACACAGAAAAAAAGAGTTAGATAAGAAACAGACCAGATGCCTTACCTAAGACCCGCAAACAGCATCATACATACCAGGGAAGCGCTCCATGCATAACGCTACACGGGAACGGCACAGCCAGGGGAAGCCCTGTAAAGAAACAAAAAAAAAAGAGTTAGATAAGAAACAGACCAGATGCCTTACCTAAGACCCGCAAACAGCATCATACATACCGGGGAAAGCACTCCATGCACGACGCTGCACGGGAATGGCACGGCCAGGGGAAGCCCTGTAAAGAAACATTAAAAAAAAGAGTTAGATAAGAAACAGACCAGATGCCTTACCTAAGACCCGCAACAGCATCATACATACCGGGGGAAGCAGTCCATGCACGACGCTGCACGGGAACAGCACGGCCCGGGGAAACCCTGTAAAGAAACATTTAAAAAAAGAGTTAGATGAGAAACAGACCAGATGCCTTACCTAAGACCCACAAACAGCATCATACATACCGGGGAAAGCGCTCCATGCACGACGCTGCACGGGAACGGCACGGCCCGGGGAAGCCCTGTAAAGAAACATAAAAAAAAAGAGTTAGATAAGATACAGACCAGATGCCTTACCTAAGACCCGCAAACAGCATCATACATACCGGGGAAAGCGCTCCATGCACGACGCTGCACGGGAACGGCACGGCCCGGGGAAGCCCTTTAAAGAAACAGAAACAAAAAGAGTTAGATAAGAAACAGACCAGATGCCTTACCTAAGACCCGCAAACAGTAGCATACATACCAGGGAAGCGCTCCATGCACGACACTGCATGGGAACGGCACGGCCCGGGGAAGCCCTGTAAAGAAACATTAAAAAAAAGAGTTAGATAAGAAACAGACCAGATGCCTTACCTAAGACCCGCAAACAGCATCATACATACCGGGGAAAGCACTCCATGCACAACGCTGCACGGGAACGGCACGGCCCGGGGAAGCCCTGTAAAGAAACACAAAAAAAAAGAGTTAGATAAGAAACAGACCAGATGCCTTACCTAAGACCCGCAAACAGCATCATACATACCGGGGAAAGCACTCCATGCACGACGCTGCACAGGAACGGCACTGCCAGGGGAAGCCCTGTAAAGAAACATTAAAAAAAAGAGTTAGATAAGAAACAGACCAGATGCCTTACCTAAGACCCGCAAACAGCATCATACATACCAGGGAAGCGCTCCATGCACGACGCTACACGGGAATGGCACAGCCAGGATAAGCCCTGTAAAGAAACAAAAAAAAAAGAATTAGATAAGAAGCAGACCAGATGCCTTACCTAAGACCCGCAAACAGCATCATACATACCGGGGAAAGCACTCCATGCACGACGCTGCACGGGAATGGCACGGCCAGGGGAAGCCCTGTAAAGAAACATTAAAAAAAAGAGTTAGATAAGAAACAGACCAGATTCCTTACCTAAGACCCGCTACAGCATCATACATACCGGGGGAAGCAGTCCATGCACGACGCTGCAAGGGAACAGCACGGCCCGGGGAAACCCTGTAAAGAAACATTTAAAAAAAGAGTTAGATAAGAAACAGACCAGATGCCTTACCTAAGACCCACAAACAGCATCATACATACCGGGGAAAGCGCTCCATGCACGACGCTGCACGGGAACGGCACGGCCCGGGGAAGCCCTGTAAAGAAACATTAAAAAAAAGAGTTAGATAAGAAACAGACCACATGCCTTACCTAAGACCCGCAAACAGCATCATACATACCGGGGAAAGCAGTCCATGCACGACTCTGCACGGAAACGGCACGGCCCTGGGAAGCCCTGTAAAGAAACATAAAAAAAAAAGAGTTAGATAAGATACAGACCAGATGCCTTACCTAAGACCCGCAAACAGCATCATACATACCGGGGAAAGCGCTCCATGCACGACGCTGCACGGGAACGGCACGGCCCGGGGAAGCCCTGTAAAGAAACAGAAACAAAAAGAGTTAGATAAGAAACAGACCAGATGCCTTACCTAAGACCCGCAAACAGTATCATACATACCAGGGAAGCGCTCCATGCACGACGCTGCATGGGAACGGCACGGCCCGGGAAGCCCTGTAAAGAAACATTAAAAAAAAGAGTTAGATAAGAAACAGACCAGATGCCTTACCTAAGACCCGCAAACAGCATCATACATACCGGGGAAAGCACTCCATGCACGACGCTGCACGGGAATGGCACGGCCAGGGGAAGCCCTGTAAAGAAACATTAAAAAAAAGAGTTAGATAAGAAACAGACCAGATGCCTTACCTAAGACCCGCAACAGCATCATACATGCCGGGGGAAGCAGTCCATGCACGACGCTGCACGGGAACAGCACGGCCCGGGGCAACCCTGTAAAGAAACATTTAAAAAAACAGTTAGATAAGAAACAGACCAGATGCCTTACCTAAGACCCGCAAACAGCATCATACATACCGGGGAAAGCGCTCCATGCACGACGCTGCACGGGAACGGCACGGCCCGGGGCAGCCCTGTAAAGAAACATAAAAAAAAGAGTTAGATAAGAAACAGACCAGATGCCTTACCTAAGACCCGCAAACAGCATCATACATACCGGGGAAAGCAGTCCATGCACGACTCTGCACGGGAACGGCACGGCCAGGGGAAGCCCTGTAAAGAAACATTAAAAAAAAGAGTTAGATAAGAAACAGACCAGATGCCTTACCTAAGACCCGCAAACAGCATCATACATACCGGGGAAAGCGCTCCATGCACGACGCTGCACGGGAACGGCACAGCCAGGGGAAGCCCTGTAAAGAAACACAAAAAAAGAGTTAGATAAGAAACAGACCACATGCCTTACCTAAGACACGCAAACAGCATCATACATACCGGGGAAAGCAGTCCATGCACGACTCTGCACGGAAACGGCACGGCCCTGGGAAGCCCTGTAAAGAAACATTAAAAAAAAAGAGTTAGATAAGATACAGACCAGATGCCTTACCTAAGACCCGCAAACAGCATCATACATACCGGGGAAAGCGCTCCATGCACGACGCTGCACGGGAACGGCACGGCCCGGGGAAGCCCTGTAAAGAAACAGAAACAAAAAGAGTTAGACAAGAAACAGACCAGATGCCTTACCTAAGACCCGCAAACAGTATCATACATACCAGGGAAGCGCTCCATGCACGACGCTGCATGGGAACGGCACGGCCCGGGGAAGCCCTGTAAAGAAACATTAAAAAAAAGAGTTAGATAAGAAACAGACCAGATGCCTTACCTAAGTCCCGCAAACAGCATCATACATACCGGGGAAAGCACTCCATGCACGACGCTGCACGGGAATGGCACGGCCAGGGGAAGCCCTGTAAAGAAACATTAAAAAAAAGAGTTAGATAAGAAACAGACCAGATGCCTTACCTAAGACCCGCAACAGCATCATACATACCGGGGGAAGCAGTCCATGCACGACGCTGCACGGGAACAGCACGGCTCGGGGCAACCCTGTAAAGAAACATTTAAAAAAAGAGTTAGATAGGAAACAGACCAGATGCCTTACCTAAGACCCGCAAACAGCATCATACATACCGGGGAAAGCGCTCCATGCACGACGCTGCACGGGAACGGCACGGCCCGGGGAAGCCCTGTAAAGAAACATAAAAAAAAAGAGTTAGATAAGAAACAGACCAGATGCCTTACCTAAGACCCGCAAACAGCATCATACATACCGGGGAAAGCAGTCCATGCACGACTCTGCACGGGAACGGCACGGCCCGGGGAAGCCCTGTAAAGAAACATAAAAAAAAGAGTTAGATAAGATACAGACCAGATGCCTTACCTAAGACCCGCAAACAGCATCATACATACCGGGGAAAGCGCTCCATGCACGACGCTGCACGGGAACGGCATGGCCCGGGGAAGCCCTGTAAAGAAACAGAAACAAAAAGAGTTAGATAAGAAACAGACCAGATGCCTTACCTAAGACCCGCAAACAGCATCATACATACCGGGGAAAGCACTCCATGCACGACGCTGCACAGGAACGGCACGGCCAGGGGAAGCCCTGTAAAGAAACATTAAAAAAAAGAGTTAGATAAGAAACAGACCAGATGCCTTACCTAAGACCCGCAAACAGCATCATACATACCAGGGAAGCGCTCCATGCACGACGCTGCACGGGAACGGCACAGCCAGGGGAAGCCCTGTAAAGAAACACAAAAAAAAAGTTAGATAAGAAACAGACCAGATGCCTTACCTAAGACCCGCAAACAGCATCATACATACCGGGGAAAGCGCTCCATGCACAACGCTGCACGGGAATGGCACGGCCCGGGGAAGCCCTGTAAAGAAACATTAAAAAAAAGAGTTAGATAAGAAACAGACCAGATGCCTTACCTAAGACCCGCAAACAGCATCATACATACCGGGGAAAGCAGTCCATGCACGACGCAGCACGGGAACGGCACGGCCCGGCCCGGGGAAGCCCTGTAAAGAAACATTAAAAAAAAGAGTTAGATAAGAAACAGACCAGATGCCTTACCTAATTCCCGCAAACAGCATCATACATACCGGGGAAAGCAGTCCATGCACGACGCTGCACGGGAACGGCACAGCCCGGGGATTCCCTGTAAAGAAACATAAAAAAAAAGAGTTAGATAAGAAACAGACCAGATGCCTTACCTAAGACCCGCAAACAGCATCATACATACCGGGGAAAGCGCTCCATGCACGACGCTGCACGGGAACGGCACGGCCCGGGGAAGCCCTGTAAAGAAACATAAAAATAAAGAGTTAGATAAGAAACAGACCAGATGCCTTACCTAAAACCCGCAAACAGCATCATACATACCGGGAAAAGCGCTCCATGCACGACGCTGCACGGGAACGGCACGGACCGGGGAAGCCCTGTAAATAAACAGAAACAAAAAGAGTTAGATAAGAAACAGACCAGATGCCTTACCTAAGACCCGCAAACAGCATCATACATACCGGGGAAAGCGCTCCATACACGACGCTGCACGAGAACGGCACGGACCGGGGAAGCCCTGTAAAGAAACAGAAAAAAAAAGAGTTAGATAAGATAAGAAGCAAGCATACAACATAAGAAAAGAAAAAAAAACGCTTACCATACCGCTTCGGGAAGCCTTCGCCTCACAGCGACAGACACTGAAATAAACCTGAAAAGGGTCCAAAACAAAATAAAAAAAATAAACACGCCCACCAGCGAAAAAAGGGACGACCGACCAAAAAGAGAAAGACTCGAAAAAACACGCCCCCGTATCGCAAAAAGACGGGGCTTGTTTGGAGCGACAAACCTCTTCTCCAATGGCTGACCAGCATTTAAGAGGCCAGCCAATGGAGAAGAGGAGAGAAGAGAGGCGGGTTCAAGCCCCTCTTCTCCAAGTCATTAAATCTCGCGAGCGAGACTGCGCAAGCGCAGCCTTCACTAGCCGAGACCTAAAAAGGCCCTAAAAACTTTAGGCAGGAAAATGCCAACTTTTTAAAAGTGGCATTTCCAAAATAATCTTCTAAAATCCCACTTTAAAGAGAATTTAAAATCACAATTAAAATGAGTGGGTGAAGGATTTATCTAGCTGTTCCCAACCTTGAATTTAGCACTTATTAAATGTAACAAGGTAAACCAATGTTATTCTATGGGAGGCTAGCCTTGCCACATTGAAAAGACACTTTGTAGATTTTTCACTGCCTTGACATGCAAAAGATTAAATACGCATGTTCTACTTTTTAAATACCCTGCACCCTGCACTATGAGCCTTTAGGGCCTACCTTAGTGGTGACTTATGAGTATTAAAAAGGAAATGTTATGCTTGGAAAAGAGGTTATTTTGCCAAGTCGAAATGACAGCTTAAAAGTGCTCTTCAGGCTGCAATACCAGGCCTGGGATGTGCCTAGGGACATACTTGGGTGAGTGGCTCAATGAGTGTTACTGTCCAATGGTAGGATTTCTTCTACAGGCCCTTGGTATAGGTAGTACAATGTACTAGGGGCTTCTACATCAATTAAATGTGTCAATCAAGTGGATGCCAATTTTACCATGTTTAAAGGAAAGTGCACACGGTTGGCAGCGGTAAAGTGAAACGAGTCCTAATGCCAACAAAAACAAGTCCAGCTACAGAATGTAAATATCTGGGGAATACCACGAAAATGATGGACATGTGTAACCCAAGGGCTTAGCTATGGATATACAGTGGCACCAGATTTCAATAGTGTAAGGAGCCAAGTGCACACCAATTAAGCATGGTGGTCCATTTTCCATGCTAACTTTATGGCCGTATCCTAGGTACTGAACTTAGCAGTGTTTATTGTTTAGCCCAGGTAGTAAGTCGATCTATGCGAAATGTTACTCATGCTGGAACAATTTGCATCAGGCATTCTCAAATAACCTTTTTCAGCAGTCGCGCATTTTGCAAAAAAAGTTCACCTCTGAAAGTGGAATTTCACCAAAGTTCACGAAATTCCACGAAAACAATAATGCAGTTTTGCACCCCCCCCCACTAACTTATTAAATATTTTTGTTGTGATTGCTTTTGTTAATTATTGCAATTACTGTGTAAACTTTTTCACTGTCAAATGTGCTCCTACAGACTCCAGATAAACTGCCCTTGACTTGGAACATTGAAAGGAAGGCTCCATACCCTATGTATGTTTATGTTTATGTTTATGAGATTTATAGAGCGCTCAAATACCCGTGGGTGTCTCGGCGCTAAGGACGGCAGCATGAAACTTGAACCAGGAGACTTATTGTGTGAACAGCCACGTTTTCGTCATTCTTCTGAACATTAGTAATGATTGGGAGGTTCTGATCTGTAGTGGAAGCGAGTTCCAAAGTTTGGCAGCTGCGACAATAAAGCGTTTGTCGCCCCAGGTGGCCGTTTTGGTGCGAGGCACTATGAACAGAGATGCCGTAGATGAGCGAAGAGCCCGAGATGGAGTATAGGCTGCTAAGTCACTGATCAAAAATTGAGGCCCTATGTTGCGCGATGTTTTGTACGCAATGCATAAGGCCTTGAACATGATACGGTTCTTCACAGGGAGCCAGTGGTATTTTTGGATGACCTGTGATATTGGCTTATATTTAGGGGTTCCTGAGAGCATCCTGGCGGCTGCATTCTGATGGTTTGCAATTTGCGAATAACCTTTTTTGGGCATTCAAAAGAAGCCCATTGCAGTATTCAATTGTTGACATGATTAGAGTACTGACAAGGGTTTTTCCTGATGTCAAGGGGAGAAATGGAAGAATTTTCTTTATCATGCGCAGTTTGTAGAAAGCAGCTGAAACCACTGGATTAGCATGAGGGAAGAAAGTTAGTTTATCATCAAATATGACTCCTAAATTCCTAACCTTGGTAACTGGGGGGGGGGGGGGGGTGGAGAGCCCAAGGACAGCGGCCACCAGGTAGAGGACCAGGCCGGGGCTAGCTTGCCGAAGATCATGACTTCTGTTTTTTCAGAATTTAATTTGAGGCAAATACTGGTCATCCAGTCACTGATGGCCAGTAGGCCTCCTTGGAATTTTTCGGCTACTTCTTTTCCATCATTATGTATAGTCAACACCAACTGAGTGTCATCAGCATATGAGGTGAGAGCCAACCCATGTCTCCTAATGACTCTGGCCAGGTCTGCCACATAGATATTAAAAAGGGTCGGGCTCAGCGATGAGCCCTGCGGAACACCGCAGGGAAGACTCAGTTGAGAGGACTGAAAGGTACCTAAGTTAACCGTCTGAGTACGGTTAGCAAGAAAAGAGGCAAGCAGGTCTTGGGCTTTATCCCCAATGCCTAATTCTGTGACACGGTCGATTAGTATGGTATGATCGACCGTGTCAAAGGCTGCTGAGAGATCCAGCAGCACAAGAACTGCTGTGCCTCCCTGGTCCAAAATAACTCTAATGTCCTCGGTTGCCTTAATAAGTGAGGTCTCTGTTCCGTGACCTTTACGGAATCCAAACTGAGTGGCATCTAAGAGTTGATGTTCTTCAATATATTTAGAAAGTTGGATATTCATTACTTTTTCGATAATTTTTGCCGGAAAAGGCAGGCTGGCTATTGGTCTGTAGTTCTTGGTTTCACTAGAGTCGAGGTTGGCTTTTTTTAAGAGGGGTTTTATTATAGTTTTCTTCCATATCGTGGGGTATATGCCTGAGGTAAACATGGTGTTATAGATAGTGGACAGGACTGGGGCCACTTGATCTAATACTGGCATAAGTACGGCTGGTGGACAAGGATCATTAGCAGAGCCTGATTTGATGGCTGACATTATACTAGCAATCTGATCAGAGGTAGTATTTTCAATTCCATTAGGGAATATTCGAGGGGGTCCTTTATTATTGGTTGAGCCTTGGTATTGGTTGCCGATGCAAATTTGGTGTAGATATTGTACACTTTGTCGACAAAGAAATTCGCTAAGGAGTCACAAAGTGGCTGAGTGGGGATTACACTATTAGCAGGTGTTTGCCCAGATAATTTGGGAACTACTTGGAATAAGTGTTTGTTCGAGTCTTGTGCAGCTTCGATCTGCGCGGTGTAATGTCTCCTTTTTTCCTGTATAATCAGCTGTTTATACTTGGTAAGTTCAGTTTTATTAACTAGTTTGTCCTGCTGGTTGTAGGATCTGCGCCATTTTCTTTCGTAGTTCCTGCATAGTTTTATTTCTCCTCTAAGGAGTTCAGAGAACCATGGGGCTGATGGGGCGTTCCAATTTTTTGAAATATTTTTGATGTGCACCAGCCGATCAAACGCATCGTTAAGCCAGTTGGTGTAAGTTACTGACGCTGCGTTGGGGTCAGCGGAGACTATGGGTTGAGTAGAGGATAATTGAGTTTTAAGGAGCTGTGGGTCTAAACACCTCCAAGCTCTCCGTGGGCCCGATTTAATAGATAAAGCTCTAGGTAGGTGCTTGGCACTGATCTGGATCTCAAAGAAGATTGCGTGGTGACAAGAGAGCGCGCATTGATAAGAGCGGCGCTGATGTTTCTGCTGGAGGGATTAGTGGAACGTGTTGCACTAATTTGTCGATTGAGTTGTAGGGTGGGTGCGTAGTTGCAATGTGGGCAAGCCTTCGGTGGCCTGTTCGTGCTATCTAGGACCATGCGAGTACAGCCCTTGATAGATGGAGGGCGCAGATTATATAGATCCAGAGATGAGTAACTACAAATCATGTATTCAGTGTGCTCAGGACCAGGGGAAATGTCCCTGGGCCCAGTCCAGGTGCGGACGGGCTCAGACGGGCTTGCCTTTGGCGCTCCTTCGGCGCGCCATTGGCGCGTCCGCTGCGCGAGCGCATTTGAGAGGCCTTAAATGGAGCTGGGTGCCTGAAGAGCTAGAGCACTAACCAGCAGGAAGTGAGGCTGGAATCTTCTCCCAGAGGCCCTCCGCGCAACGGCACTTGCCGCGTCGGACCGGGGCCAGGGAGAGGCAGGTAAGGTGTCCTTAGTATTGCCAACAGTGCAGATACACAATATCACATGTTATCACACATAAAGGTTAAAACCTGACAATGATTTGTAGCAGCAAAGTGGGGTTAAAAATATTCAGGTGGCTAAAAAACGAATCTTCGCACAGAGCAGCTTGCAGCGTCTCAGGATCAGTGACTGCTGCGTCCGCTGCGCGTGCGCTTTTGAGAGGCCTTAAATGGTGCTGGGAGCCTGAAGAGCTAGAGCGCTAACCAGCAGGAAGTGAGGCTGGAATCTGCTCCCAGAGGCCCTCCGCGCAACGGCACTTGCCGCGTCGGACCGGGGCCAGGGAGAGGCAGGTAAGGTGTCCTTCATAGTGCCAACAGTGCAGATACACAATATCACATGTTATCACACATAAAGGTTAAAACCTGACAATGATTTGTAGCAGCAAAGTGGGGTTAAAAATATTCAGGTGGCTAAAAAACGAATCTTCGCACAGAGCAGCTTGCAGCGTCTCAGGTTCAGTGACTGCTGCGTCCGCTGCGCGTGCGCATTTGAGAGGCCTTAAATGGTGCTGGGCGCCTGAAGAGCTAGAGCGCTGACCAGCAGGAAGTGAGGCTGGAATCTGCTCCCAGAGGCCCTCCTCGCAACGGCACTTGCCGCGTCGGACCGTG
Source organism: Triturus cristatus (assembly GCF_964204655.1). NCBI lineage: Eukaryota > Metazoa > Chordata > Amphibia > Caudata > Salamandridae > Triturus > Triturus cristatus. Next base: position 1,096,420,347 of record NC_140579.1, read on the forward strand.
GCCAGGGAGAGGCAGGTAAGGTGTCCTTCGTAGTGCCAACAGTGCAGATACACAATATCACATGTTATCACACATAAAGATTAAAACCTGACAATGATTTGTAGCAGCAAAGTGGGGTTAAAAATATTCAGGTGGCTAAAAAACGAATCTTCGCACAGAGCAGCTTGCAGCGTCTCAGGATCAGTGACTGCTGCGTCCGCTGCACGTGCGCATTTTAGAGGCCTTAAATGGTGCTGGGCGCCTGAAGGGCTAGAGCGCTAACCAGCAGGAAGTGAGGCTGGAATCTGCTCCCAGAGGCCCTTCGCGTAACGGCACTTCCCGCGTCGGGCCGGGGCCAGGGAGAGGCAGGCAAGGTGTCCTTCGTAGTGCCAACAGTGCAGATACACAATATCACATGTTATCACACAACAGTGCAGATACACAATATCACATGTTATCACACATAAAGGTTAAAACCTGACAATGATTTGCAGCAGCAAAGTGGGGTTAAAAATATTCAGGTGGCTAAAAAACGAATCTTCGCACAGAGCAGCTTGCAGCGTCTCAGGTTCAGTGACTGCTGCGTCCGCTGCGCGTGCGCATTTGAGAGGCCTTAAATGGTGCTGGGCGCCTGAAGAGCTAGAGCGCTGACCAGCAGGAAGTGAGGCTGGAATCTGCTCCCAGAGGCCCTCCTCGCAACGGCACTTGCCGCGTCGGACCGTGGCCAGGGAGAGGCAGGTAAGGTGTCCTTCGTAGTGCCAACAGTGCAGATACACAATATCACATGTTATCACACATAAAGGTTAAAACCTGACAATGATTTGTAGCAGCAAAGTGGGGTTAAAAATATTCAGGTGGCTAAAAAACGAATCTTCGCACAGAGCAGCTTGCAGCGTCTCAGGATCAGTGACTGCTGCGTCCGCTGCGCGTGCGCATTTGAGAGGCCTTAAATGGTGCTGGGCGCCTGAGGAGCTAGAGCGCTAACCAACAGGAAGTGAGGCTGGAATCTGCTCCCAGAGGCCCTGCGCGCAACAGCACTTGCCGCGTCGGACCGGGGCCAGGGAGAGGCAGGTAAGGTGTCCTTCGTAGTGCCACCAGTGCAGATACACAATATCACATGTTATCACACATAAAGGTTAAAACCTGACAATGATTTGTAGCAGCAAAGTGGGGTTAAAAATATTCAGGTGGCTAAAAAACGAATCTTCGCACAGAGCAGCTTGCAGCGTCCCAGGATCAGTGACTGCTGCGTCCGCTGCGCGAGCGCATTTGAGAGGCCTTAAATGGTGCTGGGCGCCTGAAGAGCTAGAGCGCTGACAGCAGGAAGTGAGGCTGGAATCTGCTCCCAGAGGCCCTCCACGCAACGGCACTTGCCGCGTCGGACCGGGCCCAGGGAGAGGCAGGTAAGGTGTCCTTCGTTGTGCCAACAGTGCAGATACACAATATCACATGTTATCACACATAAAGATTAAAACCTGACAATGATTTGTAGCAGCAAAGTGGGGTTAAAAATATTCAGGTGGCTAAAAAACGAATCTTCGCACAGAGCAGCTTGCAGCGTCTCAGGATCAGTGACTGCTGCGTCCGCTGCGCGTGCGCATTTGAGAGGCCTTAAATGGTGCTGGGCGCCTGAAGAGCTAGAGCGCTGACAGCAGGAAGTGAGGCTGGAATCTGCATCCAGAGGCCCTCCGCGCAACGGCACTTGCTGCATCGGACCGGGGCCAGGGAGAGGCAGGTAAGGTGTCCTTCGTAGTCCCAACAGTGCAGATACACAATATCACATGTTATCACACATATAGGTTAAAATCTGACAATGATTTGTAGCAGCAAAGTGGGGTTAAACATATTCAGGTGGCTAAAAAACGAATCTTCGCACAGAGCAGCTTGCAGCTGTTAGACCTGGCACCTTGGCGTGAGTTTCCCTTCCACTTTTTTTGATGGTGTGCCTCAACTGTTTTGCTGGTGTTGTCCGCTCAGGGCACTGCGCCACGGCTAATCCGTGCCGCAGTGCAAGTGCTCCCTAGGTAAAGTGTACCTGTAATTGATGTTCATGATTGGTTTATTGGATTTACTGTCAGTTCCCAGTAAAGTGCACCAGGGGTGCCAGGGCTTGTGAATGCCAATGCTGCTGGTGGGCTTGCAGCGCTGGTTGCGCCACCCACAGAAAGCAGCCTTGTAAAATGTGTCTAGGGTCTGCCACCGCAGACCCTGCGTGCAGTCTGGGACTGTTGCGCTGACTGCGCAAGTGCCCCCTCTTGCCAGTCCCTAAACCTTCCCTTACCTACATATTAGCCACCCCTCTGGTAGGCCCAAGGGCAGGGTGCATTGTAGGCCTAAGGTAGGACATGCCCTGATGTGTGTGGCATGTCTTAGTAGTGAATTACAGCCATTTTCGTTTTTCACTATTGAAGGCTACCTGCTCTCCATAGGCCAGAATGGGCTGCTGGAGTCACTACACGCTGTGACCCCAGTGGACTCATAGAGCATGGTAGAATATCAAGTTTAGTATGCCTGAACTCAGGATAATAAAATACTTCTTGTAGTCAAGTTTATTTTGGTATCCTGGGTTTGTAAATACTACTTTTAGAAAGTTAGTATTTACTGACCTGGCCATTTCAGCCTGCCTCTGCTGTGTGTGTCTGTTCTGCCTAGCAACAGTAAGGAGCAGGGTTGGGGAATCCCCAGAGACAGGTTGGCTGCCAGGTGGTGGGTAGAGAGATGACACCAGGATGGGTGGGAGGAGTACACATTGACTCTTGAATAGACCTGTGCTCTGCCACCACAAAGCTGGCGCCGCCCCCTGTGGAGCGGCTGATGTCTCTGCCCTGCTGCTGAAAGGAAAGAGCAGAGTCACCATAACAAAGTGCTCCAGAACTGGACTGGGCCAGGCCCAGGCCCCCTGGCGCTAAAGAACAAAAGAATCACCGTATAAAAGTAGGAGCCTGGCTCCTAAGAAAGCAGAATCCTGTTTACCACAAAGAACCTCTGCCCGACTAGAAGGAGAAGAAGACGCTGGAGGAGCTGGCCTGCTGCTTGCCTTGCTGGGAAAGGAGAGGAAGAGACTTGCTGAAAAGACTTTGCTGCTTTGTGCTTGAACATTCTCCAAGGGCTTGATCTGAGCTTGCCCCCTGAACTGAACCCCAGGACCAGTGGGTTCTCTGTGCTTTTGCTCGTCCTCCAATTCGAGCCGTGTGTGCATCCCGCTGGAAAGAGACTGCGCCCCTCATCGCCCCTCCTAGGGCCGTGACACTCAGGAGCTTGCCTGCCTCAACCCCGTGAGAGCCCCGCTCCGTCCGGAGCCGCTCTCTGTCCCCGGGCTAGGTTGCCTGCACCCCTGTCACCGCCTGCCACTGGAGCGCGCTGAAAGCGCTGTCACCCCTCCCGCCAGAATCCTTCCAACGATCGTGATCTTCGCCGGGTCACCAGCTGCACGGACCGTGCCCTGTGACCCCGCTTCGTTATCCTTGGAACACCCCCAGGCCGCGCCGCCCTCGCTGTGGAGACCCCCCTGCACCGCCGTGCTAAGGGTCGCTGGCCACGCCTGCCTACTTGCCCACACCCGCTGATTGAGGACCCAAGAACACTTCCCAAGCTGAGAGTCGCACCGACCTGTGCTGACCCTCCACATCACTAAAGGAGTTCCAGTATCGGGCTCGGGGCCCGCACCGCCTTATTTCCCCGTTATCCTCACCGCACCGCACGCCTGTCTCACCTCCCGCCGCCCCGGAGCTGCCGGGAAGAGCTGTGCACGGCGCAGGCGCGCCCACGACAGATGCGTGAGCCGCGGTAGGCCTGAAGTAAGTCAAGACTGGAATCCCTCAAGTGACATTGGTAAAAGACTAAAGAAGTACCCGCTTAAAGAACTGCTTGTCTGCTTTAAAACCTGGTGGCATCCAAACAACGTTACTAGTCTTGTGATAAGTCTGCATATTGAGATAACTATTTTTATATAAAGGAGCGTATTTTCACATACCTAAGCCTGGTGTCCGTTTCTGGGGGGATTGATGTGTGTACTGTGTGTGTGATTATAATTGCTTAACCAACAACGCCTGAAGAATCACCTTGGCTGCTCACGCCACGCACCTAGAGGGTGAGCAAGAATCATTCCAAAAGGGGTTATCCTTTGCCCTGACGTGGAGGAGTGGGTCCCTGCTTGACACAAGGACATCCTTGCGCCAATCAGAGATTCCCGACTCTAACATTGTTGGCAGCGGCTGGGATTTCGGATTTGCATTTGTAATTTGCATACAGTGAATTATTAATCACCAGATAGTGAGAGCAGACCAAGTAACGCAGCCACAGGTTTTCATTGTTTGAACTTTGTTGAGACATCTGCCATTATTGCAACCATGCCTGGCTCACTCCCTGCTGGAAGAGCACTCTCTGTGATTTCTGGAATAGATGAGGTGGATTGGGAGAGACTGGAAGGTTACACAGTAGAGCAATTAGAAGGCTACAGTGTGAAACTCCGAGTTCCCCATGCTGGATTCAAGAAGAAGATCCAGTTCACAAAGGCGTTGAGAGCCTGGAAGGAGTCAAGAGACCCACAGAATGTGGGGTTAAAAATATTCAGGTGGCTAAAAAACGAATCTTCGCACAGAGCAGCTTGCAGCGTCCCAGGATCAGTGACTGCTGCGTCCGCTGCGCGAGCGCATTTGAGAGGCCTTAAATGGTGCTGGGCGCCTGAAGAGCTAGAGCGCTGACAGCAGGAAGTGAGGCTGGAATCTGCTCCCAGAGGCCCTCCACGCAACGGCACTTGCCGCGTCGGACCGGGCCCAGGGAGAGGCAGGTAAGGTGTCCTTCGTTGTGCCAACAGTGCAGATACACAATATCACATGTTATCACACATAAAGATTAAAACCTGACAATGATTTGTAGCAGCAAAGTGGGGTTAAAAATATTCAGGTGGCTAAAAAACGAATCTTCGCACAGAGCAGCTTGCAGCGTCTCAGGATCAGTGACTGCTGCGTCCGCTGCGCGTGCGCATTTGAGAGGCCTTAAATGGTGCTGGGCGCCTGAAGAGCTAGAGCGCTGACAGCAGGAAGTGAGGCTGGAATCTGCATCCAGAGGCCCTCCGCGCAACGGCACTTGCTGCATCGGACCGGGGCCAGGGAGAGGCAGGTAAGGTGTCCTTCGTAGTGCCAACAGTGCAGATATACAATATCACATGTTATCACACATATAGGTTAAAATCTGACAATGATTTGTAGCAGCAAAGTGGGGTTAAACATATTCAGGTGGCTAAAAAACGAATCTTCGCACAGAGCAGCTTGCAGCTGTTAGACCTGGCACCTTGGCGTGAGTTTCCCTTCCACTTTTTTTGATGGTGTGCCTCAACTGTTTTGCTGGTGTTGTCCGCTCAGGGCACTGCGCCACGGCTAATCCGTGCCGCAGTGCAAGTGCTCCCTAGGTAAAGTGTACCTGTAATTGATGTTCATGATTGGTTTATTGGATTTACTGTCAGTTCCCAGTAAAGTGCACCAGGGGTGCCAGGGCTTGTGAATGCCAATGCTGCTGGTGGGCTTGCAGCGCTGGTTGCGCCACCCACAGAAAGCAGCCTTGTAAAATGTGTCTAGGGTCTGCCACCGCAGACCCTGCGTGCAGTCTGGGACTGTCGCGCTGACTGCGCAAGTGCCCCCTCTTGCCAGTCCCTAAACCTTCCCTTACCTACATATTAGCCACCCCTCTGGTAGGCCCAAGGGCAGGGAGCATTGCCTGAACTCAGGATAATAAAATACTTCTTGTAGTCAAGTTTATTTTGGTATCCTGGGTTTGTAAATACTACTTTTAGAAAGTTAGTATTTACTGACCTGGCCATTTCAGCCTGCCTCTGCTGTGTGTGTGTGTTCTGCCTAGCAACAGTAAGGAGCAGGGTTGGGGAATCCCCAGAGACAGGTTGGCTGCCAGGTGGTGGGTAGAGAGATGACACCAGGATGGGTGGGAGGAGTACACATTGACTCTTGAATAGACCTGTGCTCTGCCACCACAAAGCTGGCGCCGCCCCCTGTGGAGCGGCTGATGTCTCTGCCCTGCTGCTGAAAGGAAAGAGCAGACTCACCATAACAAAGTGCTCCAGAACTGGACTGGGCCAGGCCCAGGCCCCCTGGCGCTAAAGAACAAAAGAATCACCGTATAAAAGTAGGAGCCTGGCTCCTAAGAAAGCAGAATCCTGTTTACCACAAAGAACCTCTGCCCGACTAGAAGGAGAAGAAGACGCTGGAGGAGCTGGCCTGCTGCTTGCCTTGCTGGGAAAGGAGAGGAAGAGACTTGCTGAAAAGACTTTGCTGCTTTGTGCTTGAACATTCTCCAAGGGCTTATTCTGAGCTTGCCCCCTGAACTGAACCCCAGGACCAGTGGGTTCTCTGTGCTTTTGCTCGTCCTCCAATTCGAGCCGTGTGTGCATCCCGCTGGAAAGAGACTGCGCCCCTCATCGCCCCTCCTAGGGCCGTGACACTCAGGAGCTTGCCTGCCTCAACCCCGTGAGAGCCCCGCTCCGTCCGGAGCCGCTCTCTGTCCCCGGGCTAGGTTGCCTGCACCCCTGTCACCGCCTGCCACTGGAGCGCGCTGAAAGCGCTGTCACCCCTCCCGCCAGAATCCTTCCAACGATCGTGATCTTCGCCGGGTCACCAGCTGCACGGACCGTGCCCTGTGACCCCGCTTCGTTATCCTTGGAACACCCCCAGGCCGCGCCGCCCCCGCTGTGGAGACCCCCCTGCACCGCCGTGCTAAGGGTCGCTGGCCACGCCTGCCTACTTGCCCACACCCGCTGATTGAGGCCCCAAGAACACTTCCCAAGCTGAGAGTCGCACCGACCTGTGCTGACAGGTAAAAGACTAAAGAAGTACCCGCTTAAAGAACTGCTTGTCTGCTTTAAAACCTGGTGGCATCCAAACAACGTTACTAGTCTTGTGATAAGTCTGCATATTGAGATAACTATTTTTATATAAAGGAGCGTATTTTCACATACCTAAGCCTGGTGTCCGTTTCTGGGGGGATTGATGTGTGTACTGTGTGTGTGATTATAATTGCTTAACCAACAACGCCTGAAGAATCACCTTGGCTGCTCACGCCACGCACCTAGAGGATGAGCAAGAATCATTCCAAAAGGGGTTATCCTTTGCCCTGACGTGGAGGAGTGGGTCCCTGCTTGACACAAGGACATCCTTGCGCCAATCAGAGATTCCCGACTCTAACATTGTTGGCAGCGGCTGGGATTTCGGATTTGCATTTGTAATTTGCATACAGTGAATTATTAATCACCAGATAGTGAGAGCAGACCAAGTAACGCAGCCACAGGTTTTCATTGTTTGAACTTTGTTGAGACATCTGCCATTATTGCAACCATGCCTGGCTCACTCCCTGCTGGAAGAGCACTCTCTGTGATTTCTGGAATAGATGAGGTGGATTGGGAGAGACTGGAAGGTTACACAGTAGAGCAATTAGAAGGCTACAGTGTGAAACTCCGAGTTCCCCATGCTGGATTCAAGAAGAAGATCCAGTTCACAAAGGCGTTGAGAGCCTGGAAGGAGTCAAGAGACCCACAGAATGTGGGGTTAAAAATATTCAGGTGGCTAAAAAACGAATCTTCGCACAGAGCAGCTTGCAGCGTCCCAGGATCAGTGACTGCTGCGTCCGCTGCGCGAGCGCATTTGAGAGGCCTTAAATGGTGCTGGGCGCCTGAAGAGCTAGAGCGCTGACAGCAGGAAGTGAGGCTGGAATCTGCTCCCAGAGGCCCTCCACGCAACGGCACTTGCCGCGTCGGACCGGGCCCAGGGAGAGGCAGGTAAGGTGTCCTTCGTTGTGCCAACAGTGCAGATACACAATATCACATGTTATCACACATAAAGATTAAAACCTGACAATGATTTGTAGCAGCAAAGTGGGGTTAAAAATATTCAGGTGGCTAAAAAACGAATCTTCGCACAGAGCAGCTTGCAGCGTCTCAGGATCAGTGACTGCTGCGTCCGCTGCGCGTGCGCATTTGAGAGGCCTTAAATGGTGCTGGGCGCCTGAAGAGCTAGAGCGCTGACAGCAGGAAGTGAGGCTGGAATCTGCATCCAGAGGCCCTCCGCGCAACGGCACTTGCTGCATCGGACCGGGGCCAGGGAGAGGCAGGTAAGGTGTCCTTCGTAGTGCCAACAGTGCAGATACACAATATCACATGTTATCACACATATAGGTTAAAATCTGACAATGATTTGTAGCAGCAAAGCGGGGTTAAACATATTCAGGTGGCTAAAAAACGAATCTTCGCACAGAGCAGCTTGCAGCTGTTAGACCTGGCACCTTGGCGTGAGTTTCCCTTCCACTTTTTTTGATGGTGTGCCTCAACTGTTTTGCTGGTGTTGTCCGCTCAGGGCACTGCGCCACGGCTAATCCGTGCCGCAGTGCAAGTGCTCCCTAGGTAAAGTGTACCTGTAATTGATGTTCATGATTGGTTTATTGGATTTACTGTCAGTTCCCAGTAAAGTGCACCAGGGGTGCCAGGGCTTGTGAATGCCAATGCTGCTGGTGGGCTTGCAGCGCTGGTTGCGCCACCCACAGAAAGCAGCCTTGTAAAATGTGTCTAGGGTCTGCCACCGCAGACCCTGCGTGCAGTCTGGGACTGTCGCGCTGACTGCGCAAGTGCCCCCTCTTGCCAGTCCCTAAACCTTCCCTTACCTACATATTAGCCACCCCTCTGGTAGGCCCAAGGGCAGGGTGCATTGTAGGCATAAGGTAGGACATGCCCTGATGTGTGTGGCATGTCTTAGTAGTGAATTACAGCCATTTTCGTTTTTCACTATTGAAGGCTACCTGCTCTCCATAGGCCAGAATGGGCTGCTGGAGTCACTACACGCTGTGACCCCAGTGGACTCATAGAGCATGGTAGAATATCAAGTTTAGTATGCCTGAACTCAGGATAATAAAATACTTCTTGTAGTCAAGTTTATTTTGGTATCCTGGGTTTGTAAATACTACTTTTAGAAAGTTAGTATTTACTGACCTGGCCATTTCAGCCTGCCTCTGCTGTGTGTGTGTGTTCTGCCTAGCAACAGTAAGGAGCAGGGTTGGGGAATCCCCAGAGACAGGTTGGCTGCCAGGTGGTGGGTAGAGAGATGACACCAGGATGGGTGGGAGGAGTACACATTGACTCTTGAATAGACCTGTGCTCTGCCACCACAAAGCTGGCGCCGCCCCCTGTGGAGCGGCTGATGTCTCTGCCCTGCTGCTGAAAGGAAAGAGCAGAGTCACCATAACAAAGTGCTCCAGAACTGGACTGGGCCCTGGCGCTAAAGAACAAAGGAATCACCATATAAAAGTAGGAGCCTGGCTCCTAAGAAAGCAGAATCCTGTTTACCACAAAGAACCTCTGCCCGACTAGAAGGAGAAGAAGACGCTGGAGGAGCTGGCCTGCTGCTTGCCTTGCTGGGAAAGGAGAGGAAGAGACTTGCTGAAAAGACTTTGCTGCTTTGTGCTTGAACATTCTCCAAGGGCTTGATCTGAGCTTGCCCCCTGAACTGAACCCCAGGACCAGTGTCTCTGTGCTTTTGCTCGTCCTCCAATTCGAGCCGTGTGTGCATCCCGCTGGAAAGAGACTGCGCCCCTCATCGCCCCTCCTAGGCTGCAGACCAGGCCAATGGTGTTCAGGCCAAGACACACTACGTGTACTGGGAGAGTGACCTCCTGTATTCAGAGCCTAAGGCTGCTGAACCTGGGTCAGCCCATGTGCTGGTGGTACCCCAGAAGTTCAGAACCTTCCTACTGGGGCTGGCTTATGATGTGCCTTTAGCAGGACATTTGGGGATGGACAAGACCTATGACAGGCTTGTCACCCACTTTTACTGGCCTCAAATGCACAAGAATTCAGATTCCTACTGCCGAACCTGTCAGACTTGCCAGGCAAGTGGTAAGAGCGGAGGGAAGCACAAGGCTCCTCTGCAGCCCTTCCCCGTGGTCGGTACGCCATTCCAGCGAGTGGGTATTGATATTGTGGGGCCTCTGGACTCCAAGACAGCCCTGGGCAACAGGTTCATCCTGGTCTTGGTGGACCATGCCACCCGGTACCCTGAAGCCATCCCTCTGAGGACAGTGACGGCCCCCGTGGTGGGACGAGCACTGATGGGAATTTTCTCCCGAGTGGGATTCCCTCTAGAGGTGGTGAGCGACAGGGGGACCAATTTCATATCCACATATATGAAATCCCTGTGGAAGGAGTGTGGGGTAACTTACAAGTTCACCACTCCTTACCACCCCCAAGGAAATGGGTTGGTTGAGAGATTCAACCGAACCCTCAAAGGCATGATCATGGGCCTAGACGGTCCAATGAGGCGTAAGTGGGACGTCCTCTTGCCATGCCTGCTCTTTGCTTACCGAGAGGTGCCACAGAAGTCTCTAGGGTTCAGCCCCTTTGAGCTTCTGTATGGTCACCCGGTAAGAGGCCCTCTGAGTTTGGTAAAGGAAGGCTGGGAGCAATCTCCCAGGAAACCTCCCCAGAATGTATACAGTTACATGCTGGCCTTCCGAAACCAGACTAGGCGTTTCAGGCAACTTGCTGAGGCGAATCTGGAAGCCAGCCAGGAGGAGATGAAGCGGTGGTACGACCGGAATGCCACTCTGGTAGAGCTTCAACCTGGACAAAAGGTGTGGGTCTTGGCCCCAGTGGAGCCTTGTGCACTTCAGGATAAGTGGACAGGTCCATTTGAGGTTGTGGAGCGCAAAAGTCCTATCACCTACTTGGTGGACATGCAGTCTCCCAGGAACCCTTTGAGGGTCCTACATGTTAACCGCCTTAAGCCCCACTTAGAGAGGACCGAAGTGGGCATGCTGCTGGCCACTGATGATGGAATGGAAGAGGAGACCGAGCCTCTTCCTGACCTCTTAGTAGCCTCTGAGAAAGATGGGTCAGTGGATGGAGTTAACCTCTCACCCACCCTGACGCTCGAACAACAGGAAGATTGCCGCCACTTGCTGGGGCAGTTTCCAGATAGGTTCTCCCTGGTTCCTGGTGTCACAGATTGGTGCGTCCATGATGTGGACACAGGAGACAGCTTACCTGTGAAGCACAAGGCTTACCGGGTAACTGACAGGGTCACAGCTTGCATCAAGGAGGAGGTCTCCAAAATGCTTGCGCTAGGGGTGGTTGAGTCCTCCAGCAGTCCTTGGTCCAGCCCCGTGGTCTTGGTCCCCAAAGCTGCTGCGCCGGGAGCCACACCTGAACTCCGGTTCTGTGTGGACTACAGAGGACTCAATTCAGTAACTAAGACTGACGCGCACCCCATCCCCAGAGCTGATGAGCTCATTGATCGGCTGGGGGCTGCCCGGTTCCTCAGCACGTTTGATTTAACGTCTGGGTACTGGCAGATCGCCTTGACCGATGGGGCCAAAGAGAGGTCAGCATTCTCTACACCAGATGGGCACTTCCAGTTCCGGGTGATGCCATTTGGAATGACGAATGCCCCTGCCACCTTTCAGAGGTTGGTCAACCAGGTACTGGTTGGGCTGGATGCGTTTAGTGCTGCCTACCTGGATGACATCGCAGTGTTCAGTGCCACCTGGCCCGAACACCTGCGCCACCTCTGGGAAGTGTTGATTGCTCTGCGCCGAGCAGGCCTCACGATCAAGGCAAGCAAGTGCCAGATCGGGCAGGGTTCCGTGGTGTACTTGGGACACCAAGTGGGGAGTGGCAAGGTGGCACCCTTGCAACCCAAAATTGAGACCATCCTGGCTTGGGAGCCCCGCAAGATGCAGACCACAGTGAGGGCCTTCCTGGGGCTCACTGGGTACTACAGGAGGTTTGTCAAGGGCAATGGAACGATTGTTGCCCCCTTGACAGAGCTGACTTCCAAGAAGCAGCCCAGGAACGTGATCTGGACTGACACCTGTCAGAAAGCTTTCGACACCCTGAAGACTGCCATGTGCACGGCGCCCGTGCTCTTGGCCCCTGATTTCTCCAAGGAATTCCTAGGGCAGACAGACGCTTCAGAGCATGGTGTAGGGACTGTTCTCTCACAGATGACTGAGGAGGGCTGGGACCAACCCGTAGCCTTCATCAGTAGGAGGTTACTTCCACGGGAAAGGAGGTGGAGTGCAATTGAGCGAGAAGCATTTGCTGTGGTCTGGGCGCTGAAGAAGCTAAGACCCTACTTGTTTGGGTCTCACTTCCGGGTTCAGACGGACCACAGGCCCCTCAGATGGTTAATGCAAATGAGGGGTGAGAACCCAAAGCTGTTGAGGTGGTCCATCTCCCTACAGGGTATGGACTTTACGGTGGAACACCGTCCTGGTACAGATCACGCCAACGCTGATGGTCTGTCCAGGTATTTCCGCCTTAGTGACGAGGAACCCCCTGGGCAAGGGTAGTTCTCCCCACATTTCAGCTGGAGGGGACACGTGTTAGACCTGGCACCTTGGCGTGAGTTTCCCTTCCACTTTTTTTGATGGTGTGCCTCAACTGTTTTGCTGGTGTTGTCCGCTCAGGGCACTGCGCCACGGCTAATCCGTGCCGCAGTGCAAGTGCTCCCTAGGTAAAGTGTACCTGTAATTGATGTTCATGATTGGTTTATTGGATTTACTGTCAGTCCCCAGTAAAGTGCACCAGGGGTGCCAGGGCTTGTGAATGCCAATGCTGCTGGTGGGCTTGCAGCGCTGGTTGCGCCACCCACAGAAAGCAGCCTTGTAAAATGTGTCTAGGGTCTGCCACCGCAGACCCTGCGTGCAGTCTGGGACTGTCGCGCTGACTGCGCAAGTGCCCCCACTTGCCAGTCCCTAAACCTTCCCTTACCTACATATTAGCCACCCCTCTGGTAGGCCCAAGGGCAGGGTGCATTGTAGGCATAAGGTAGGACATGCCCTGATGTGTGTGGCATGTCTTAGTGGTGAATTACAGCCATTTTCGTTTTTCACTATTGAAGGGTACCTGCTCTCCATAGGCCAGAATGGGCTGCTGGAGTCACTACACGCTGTGACCCCAGTGGACTCATAGAGCATGGTAGAATATCAAGTTTAGTATGCCTGAACTCAGGATAATAAAATACTTCTTGTAGTCAAGTTTATTTTGGTATCCTGGGTTTGTAAATACTACTTTTAGAAAGTTAGTATTTACTGACCTGGCCATTTCAGCCCACCTCTGCTGTGTGTGTGTGTTCTGCTTAGCAACAGTAAGGAGCAGGGTTGGGGAATCCCCAGAGACAGGTTGGCTGCCAGGTGGTGGGTAGAGAGATGACACCAGGATGGGTGGGAGGAGTACACCTTGACTCTTGAATAGACCTGTGCTCTGCCACCACAAAGCCGGCGCCGCCCCCTGTGGAGCGGCTGATGTCTCTGCCCTGCTGCTGAAAGAAAGAGCAGAGTCACCATAACAAAGTGCTCCAGAACTGGACTGGGCCAGGCCCAGGCCCCCTGGCGCTAAAGAACAAAAGAATCACCGTATAAAAGTAGGAGCCTGGCTCCTAAGAAAGCAGAATCCTGTTTACCACAAAGAACCTCTGCCCGACTAGAAGGAGAAGAAGACGCTGGAGGAGCTGGCCTGCTGCTTGCCTTGCTGGGAAAGGAGAGGAAGAGACTTGCTGAAAAGACTTTGCTGCTTTGTGCTTGAACATTCTCCAAGGGCTTGATCTGAGCTTGCCCCCTGAACTGAACCCCAGGACCAGTGGGTTCTCTGTGCTTTTGCTCGTCCTCCAATTCGAGCCGTGTGTGCATCCCGCTGGAAAGAGACTGCGCCCCTCATCGCCCCTCCTAGGGCCGTGACACTCAGGAGCTTGCCTGCCTCAACCCCGTGAGAGCCCCGCTCCGTCCGGAGCCGCTCTCTGTCCCCGGGCTAGGTTGCCTGCACCCCTGTCACCGCCTGCCACTGGAGCGCGCTGAAAGCGCTGTCACCCCTCCCGCCAGAATCCTTCCAACGATCGTGATCTTCGCCGGGTCACCAGCTGCACGGACCGTGCCCTGTGACCCCGCTTCGTTATCCTTGGAACACCCCCAGGCCGCGCCGCCCCCGCTGTGGAGACCCCCCTGCACCGCCGTGCTAAGGGTCGCTGGCCACGCCTGCCTACTTGCCCACACCCGCTGATTGAGGACCCAAGAACACTTCCCAAGCTGAGAGTCGCACCGACCTGTGTTGACCCTCCACATCACTAAAGGAGTTCCAGTATCGGGCTCGGGGCCCGCACCGCCTTATTTCCCCGTTATCCTCACCGCACCGCACGCCTGTCTCACCTCCCGCCGCCCCGGAGCTGCCGGGAAGGGCTGTGCACGGCGCAGGCGCTCCCACGACAGATGCGTGAGCCGCGGTAGGCCTGAAGTAAGTCAAGACTGGAATCCCTCAAGTGACATTGGTAAAAGACTAAAGAAGTACCCGCTTAAAGAACTGCTTGTCTGCTTTAAAACCTGGTGGCATCCAAACAACGTTACTAGTCTTGTGATAAGTCTGCATATTGAGATAACTATTTTTATATAAAGGAGCGTATTTTCACATACCTAAGCCTGGTGTCCGTTTCTGGGGGGATTGATGTGTTTACTGTGTGTGTGATTATAATTGCTTAACCAACAACGCCTGAAGAATCGCCTTGGCTGCTCATGCCACGCACCTAGAGGGTGAGCAAGGGTCATTCCAAAAGGGGTTATCCTTTGCCCTGACGTGGAGGAGTGGGTCCCTGCTTGACACAAGGACATCCTTGCGCCAATCAGAGATTCCCGACTCTAACAGCAGCGTCTCAGGATCAGTGACTGCTGCGTCCGCTGTGCGTGCGCATTTGAGAGGCCTTAAATGGTGCTGGGCGCCTGAAGAGCTAGAGCGCTGACAGCAGGAAGTGAGGCTGGAATCTGCTCCCAGAGGCCCTCCGCGCAACGGCACTTGCCGCGTCGGACCGGGCCCAGGGAGAGGCAGGTAAGGTGTCCTTCGTAGTGCCAACAGTGCAGATACACAATATCACATGTTATCACACATAAAGGTTAAAACCTGACAATGATTTGTAGCAGCAAAGTGGGGTTAAAAATATTCAGGTGGCTAAAAAACGAATCTTCGCACAGAGCAGCTTGCAGCGTCTCAGGATCAGTGACTGCTGCGTCCGCTGCGCGTGCGCATTTGAGAGGCCTTAAATGGTGCTGGGCACCTGAAGAGCTAGAGCGCTGACCAGCAGGAAGTGAGGCTGGAATCTGCTCCCAGAGGCCCTCTGTGCAACGGCACTTGCCGTGTCGGACCGTGGCCAAGGAGAGGCAGGTAAGGTGTCCTTCGTAGTTCCAACAGTGCAGATACACAATATCACATGTTATCACACATAAAGGTTAAAACCTGACAATGATTTGTAGCAGCAAAGTGGGGTTAAAAATATTCAGGTGGCTAAAAAACGAATCTTCGCACTGAGCAGCTTGCAGCGTCTCAGGATCAGTGACTGCTGCGTCCGCTGCGCGTGCGCATTTCAGAGGCCTTAAATGGTGCTGGGTGCCTGAAGAGATAGAGCGCTAACCAGCAGGAAGTGAGGCTGGAATCTGCTCCCAGAGGCCCTCCGCGCAACGGCACTTGCCGCGTCGGACCAGGGCCAGGGAGAGGCAGGTAAGGTGTCCTTCGTAGTGCCAACAGTGCAGATACCCAATATCACATGTTAGCAAAGTGGGGTTAAAAATATTCAGGTGGCTAAAAAACGAATCTTCGCACAGAGCAGCTTGCACAGTCTCAGGATCAGTGACTGCTGCGTCTGCTGCGCGTGCGCATTTGAGAGGCCTTAAATGGTGCTGGGCGCCTGAAGAGCTAGAGCGCTGACCAGCAGGAAGTGAGGCTGGAATCTGCTCCCAGAGGCCCTCCGCGCAACGGCACTTGCCGCGTCGGACCGTGGCCAGGGAGAGGCAGGTAAGGTGTCCTTCGTAGTGCCAACAGTGCAGATACACAATATCACATGTTATCACACATCAAGGTTAAAACCTGACAATGATTTGTAGCAGCAAAGTGGGGTTAAAAATATTCAGGTGGCTAAAAAACGAATCTTCGCGCAGAGCAGCTTGCAGCGTCTCAGGATCAGTGACAGCTGCGTCCGATGCGCGTGCGCATTTGAGAGGCCTTAAATGGTGCTGGGCGCCTGAAGAGCTAGAGCGCTGACCAGCAGGAAGTGAGGCTGGAATCTGCTCCCAGAGGCCCTCCGCGCAACGGCACTTGCCGCGTTGGACCGGGGCCAGGGAGAGGCAGGTAAGGTGTCCTTCGTAGTGCCAACAGTGCAGATACACAATATCACATGTTATCACACATAAAAGTTAAAACCTGACAATGATTTGTAGCAGCAAAGTGGGGTTAAAAATATTCAGGTGGCTAAAAAACGAATCTTCGCACAGAGCAGCTTGCAGCGTCTCAGGATCAGTGACTGCTGCGTCTGCTGCGCGTGCGCATTTGAGAGGCCTTACATGGTGCTGGGCGCCTGAAGAGCTAGTGCGCTGACCCGCAGGAAGTGAGGCTGGAATCTGCTCCCAGAGGCCCTCCGCGCAACGGCACTTGCCGCGTTGGACCGGGGCCAGGGAGAGGCAGGTAAGGTGTCCTTCGTAGTGCCAACAGTGCAGAAACACAATATCACATGTTATCACACATAAAGGTTAAAACCTGACAATGATTTGTAGCAGCAAAGTGCGGTTAAAAATATTCAGGTGGCTAAAAAACGAATCTTCGCGCAGAGCAGCTTGCAGCGTCTCAGGATCAGTGACTGATGCGTCCGCTGCGCGTGCGCATTTGAGAGGCCTTAAATGGTGCTGGGCGCCTGAATAGCTACAGCGCTAACCAGCAGGAAGTGAGGCTGGAATCTGTTCCCAGAGGCCCTCCGCGCAACGGCACTTGCTGCGTCGGCCGGGGCCAGGGAGAGGCAGGTAAGGTGTCCTTCGTAGTGCCAACAGTGCAGATACACAACATCACATGTTATCACACATAAAGGTTAAAACCTGACAATGATTTGTAGCAGCAAAGTGGGGTTAAAAATATTCAGGTGACTAAAAAACGAATCTTCGCACAGAGCAGCTTGCAGCGACGCAGGATTAGTGACTGCTGCGTCCGCTGCGCGTGTGCATTTGAGAGGCCTTAAATGGTGCTGGGCACCTGAAGAGCTAGAGCGCTGACCAGCAGGAAGTGAGGCTGGAATCTGCTCCCAGAGGCCCTCTGCGCAACGGCACTTGCCGTGTCAGACCGTGGCCAGGGAGAGGCAGGTAAGGTGTCCTTCGTAGTGTCAACAGTTCAGATACACAATATCACATGTTATCACACATAAAGGTTAAAACCTGACAATGATTTGTAGCAGCAAAGTGGGGTTAAAAATATTCAGGTGGCTAAAAAACGAATCTTCGCACAGAGCAGCTTGCAGCGTCTCAGGATCAGTGACTGCTGCGTCCGCTGCGCGTGCGCATTTGAGAGGCCTTAAATGGTGCTAGGCGCCTGAAGAGCTAGAGCGCTAACCAACAGGAAGTGAGGCTGGAATCTGCTCCCAGAGGCCCTCCGCGCAACGGCAATTGCCGCGCCGGACCGGGGCCAGGGAGAGGCAGGTAAGCTGTCCTTCGTAGTTCCAACAGTGCAGATACACAATATCACATGTTATCACACATAAAGGTTAAAACCTGACAATGATTTGTAGCAGCAAAGTGGGGTTAAAAATATTCAGGTGGCTAAAAAACGAATCTTCGCACAGAGCAGCTTGCAGCGTCCCAGGATCAGTGACTGCTGCGTCCGCTGCGCGAGCGCATTTGAGAGGCCTTAAATGGTGCTGGGCGCCTGAAGAGCTAGAGCGCTGACAGCAGGAAGTGAGGCTGGAATCTGCTCCCAGAGGCCCTCCACGCAACGGCACTTGCCGCGTCAGACCGTGGCCAGGGAGAGGCAGGTAAGGTGTCCTTCGTAGTGTCAACAGTTCAGATACACAATATCACATGTTATCACACATAAAGGTTAAAACCTGACAATGATTTGTAGCAGCAAAGTGGGGTTAAAAATATTCAGGTGGCTAAAAAACGAATCTTCGCACAGAGCAGCTTGCAGCGTCTCAGGATCAGTGACTGCTGCGTCCGCTGCGCGTGCGCATTTGAGAGGCCTTAAATGGTGCTAGGCGCCTGAAGAGCTAGAGCACTAACCAACAGGAAGTGAGGCTGGAATCTGCTCCCAGAGGCCCTCCGCGCAACGGCACTTGCCGCGCCGGACCGAGGCCAGGGAGAGGCAGGTAAGCTGTCCTTCGTAGTTCCAACAGTGCAGATACACAATATCACATGTTATCAAACATAAAGGTTAAAACCTGACAATGATTTGTAGCAGCAAAGTGGGGTTAAAAATATTCAGGTGGCTAAAAAATGAATCTTCGCACAGAGCAGCTTGCAGCGTCTCAGGATCAGTGACTGCTGCGTCCGCTGCGCGTGCGCATTTGAGAGGCCTTAAATGGTGCTGGGCGCCTGAAGAGCTAGAGCGCTGACCAGCAGGAAGTGAGGCTGGAATCTGCTCCCAGAGGCCCTCCGCGCAACGGCACTTGCCGCGTCGGACCGTGGCCAGGGAGAGGCAGGTAAGGTGTCCTTCGTAGTGCCAACAGTGCAGATACACAATATCACGTTATCACACATAAAGGTTAAAACCTGACAATGATTTGTAGCAGCAAAGTGGGGTTAAAAATATTCAGGTGGCTAAAAAACGAATCTTCGCACAGAGCAGCTTGCAGCGTCCCAGGATCAGTGACTGCTGCGTCCGCTGCGCGAGCGCATTTGAGAGGCCTTAAATGGTGCTGGGCACCTGATGAGCTAGAGCGCTAACCAGCAGGAAGTGAGGCTGGAATCTGCATCCAGAGGCCCTCCGCGCAACGCCACTTGCCGCATCGGAGAGGGGCAAGGGAGAGGCAGGTAAGGTGTCCTTTGTAGTGCCAACAGTGCAGATACACAATATCACATGTTATCACACATAAAGGTTAAAACCTGACAATGATTTGTAGCAGCAAAGTGGGGTTAAAAATATTCAGGTGGCTAAAAAACGAATGTTCGCACAGAGCAGCTTGCAGCGTCTCAAGATCAGTGACTGCTGCGTCTGCTGCGCATGCGCATTTGAGAGGCCTTAAATGGTGCTGGGCGCCTGAGGAGCTAGAGCGCTAACCAGCAGGAAGTGAGGCTGGAATCTGCTCCCAGAGGCCCTCCGCGCAACGGCACTTGCCGCGTCGGACCAGGGCCAGGGAGAGGCAGGTAAGGTGTCCTTCGTAGTGCCAACAGTGCAGATACCCAATATCACATGTTCTCACACATAAAGGTTAAAACCTGACAATGATTTGTAGCAGCAAAGTGGGGTTAAAAATATTCAGGTGGCTAAAAAACGAATCTTCGCACAGAGCAGCTTGCAGCGTCTCAGGATCAGTGACTGCTGCGTCCGCTGCGCGTGCGCATTTGAGAGGCCTTAAATGGTGCTGGGCACCTGATGAGCTAGAGCGCTAACCAGCAGGAAGTGAGGCTGGAATCTGCATCCAGAGGCCCTCCGCGCAACGCCACTTGCAGCATCGGAGAGGGGCAAGGGAGAGGCAGGTAAGGTGTCCTTTGTAGTGCCAACAGTGCAGATACACAATATCACACGTTATCACACATAAAGATTAAAACCTGACAATGATTTGTAGCAGCAAAGTGGGGTTAAAAATATTCAGGTGGCTAAAAAACGAATCTTCGCACAGAGCAGCTTGCAGCGTCTCAGGATCAGTGACTGCTGCGTCCGCTGCGCGTGCGCATTTGAGAGGCCTTAAATGGTGCTGGGCGCCTGAAGAGCTAGAGCGCTGACCAGCAGGAAGTGAGGCTGGAATCTGCTCCCAGAGGCCCTCCGCGCAACGGCACTTGCCGTGTCGGACCGTGGCCAGGGAGAGGCAGGTAAGGTGTCCTTCGTAGTGCCAACAGTGCAGATACACAATATCACGTTATCACACATAAAGGTTAAAACCTGACAATGATTTGTAGCAGCAAAGTGGGGTTAAAAATATTCAGGTGGCTAAAAAACGAATCTTCGCACAGAGCAGCTTGCAGCGTCCCAGGATCAGTGACTGCTGCGTCCGCTGCGCGAGCGCATTTGAGAGGCCTTAAATGGTGCTGGGCGCCTGAAGAGCTAGAGCGCTGACCAGCAGGAAGTGAGGCTGGAATCTGCTCCCAGAGGCCCTCCGCGCAACGGCACTTGCCGCGTCGGACCGGGGCCAGGGAGAGGCAGGTAAGGTGTCCTTCGTAGTGCCAACAGTGCAGATACACAATATCACATGTTATCACACATAAAGGTTAAAACCTGACAATGATTTGTAGTAGCAAAGTGGGGTTAAAAGTATTCAGGTGGCTAAAAAACGAATCTTCGCACAGAGCAGCTTGCAGCGTCTCAGGATCAGTGACTGCTGCGTCCGCTGCGCGTGCGCATTTGAGAGGCCTTAAATGGTGCTGGGCACCTGATGAGCTAGAGCGCTAACCAGCAGGAAGTGAGGCTGGAATCTGCATCCAGAGGCCCTCCGCGCAACGCCACTTGCCGCATCGGAGAGGGGCAAGGGAGAGGCAGGTAAGGTGTCCTTTGTAGTGCCAACAGTGCAGATACACAATATAACATGTTATCACACATAAAGGTTAAAACCTGACAATGATTTGTAGCAGCAAAGTGGGGTTAAAAATATTCAGGTGGCTAAAAAACGAATCTTCGCACAGAGCAGCTTGCAGCGTCTCAAGATCAGTGACTGCTGCGTCTGCTGCGCATGCGCATTTGAGAGGCCTTAAATGGTGCTGGGCGCCTGAAGAGCTAGAGCGCTAACCAGCAGGAAATGAGGCTGGAATCTGCTCCCAGAGGCCCTCCGCGCAACGGCACTTGCCGCGTCGGACCAGGGCCAGGGAGAGGCAGGTAAGGTGTCCTTCGTAGTGCCAACAGTGCAGATACCCAATATCACATGTTCTCACACATAAAGGTTAAAACCTGACAATGATTTGTAGCAGCAAAGTGGGGTTAAAAATATTCAGGTGGCTAAAAAACGAATCTTCGCACAGAGCAGCTTGCAGCGTCTCAGGATCAGTGACTGCTGCGTCCGCTGCGCGTGCGCATTTGAGAGGCCTTAAATGGTGCTGGGCACCTGATGAGCTAGAGCGCTAACCAGCAGGAAGTGAGGCTGGAATCTGCATCCAGAGGCCCTCCGCGCAACGCCACTTGCAGCATCGGAGAGGGGCAAGGGAGAGGCAGGTAAGGTGTCCTTTGTAGTGCCAACAGTGCAGATACACAATATCACACGTTATCACACATAAAGGTTAAAACCTGACAATGATTTGTAGCAGCAAAGTGGGGTTAAAAATATTCAGGTGGCTAAAAAACGAATCTTCGCACAGAGCAGCTTGCAGCGTCTCAGGATCAGTGACTGCTGCGTCCGCTGCACGTGCGCATTTGAGAGGCCTTAAATGGTGCTGGGCGCCTGAAGAGCTAGAGCGCTGACCAGCAGGAAGTGAGGCTGGAATCTGCTCCCAGAGGCCCTCCGCGCAACGGCACTTGCCGCGTCGGACCGTGGCCAGGGAGAGGCAGGTAAGGTGTCCTTCGTAGTGCCAACAGTGCAGATACACAATATCACATGTTATCACACATAAAGGTTAAAACCTGACAATGATTTGTAGCAGTAAAGTGGGGTTAAAAATATTCAGGTGGCTAAAAAATGAATCTTCGCACAGAGCAGCTTGCAGCGTCTCAGGATCAGTGACTGCTGCGTCCGCTGCGTGTGCGCATTTGAGAGGCCTTAAATGGTGCTGGGCGCCTGAAGAGCTACAGCGCTAACCAGCAGGAAGTGAGGCTGGAATCTCTTCCCAGAGGCCCTCCGCGCAACGGCACTTGCCGTGTCGGACCGTGGCCAGGGAGAGGCAGGTAAGGTGTCCTTCGTAGTGCCAACAGTGCAGATACTCAATATCACATGTTATCACACATAAAGGTTAAAACCTGACAATGATTTGTAGCAGCAAAGTGGGGTTAAAAATATTCAGGTGGCTAAAAAACGAATCTTCGCACAGAGCAGCTTGCAGCGTCTCAGGATCAGTGACTGCTGCGTCCGCTGCACGTGCGCATTTGAGAGGCCTTAAATGGTGCTGGGCGCCTGAAGAGCTAGAGCGCTGACCAGCAGGAAGTGAGGCTGGAATCTGCTCCCAGAGGCCCTCCGCGCAACGGCACTTGCCGCGTCGGACCGTGGCCAGGGAGAGGCAGGTAAGGTGTCCTTCGTAGTGCCAACAGTGCAGATACACAATATCACATGTTATCACACATAAAGGTTAAAACCTGACAATGATTTGTAGCAGTAAAGTGGGGTTAAAAATATTCAGGTGGCTAAAAAATGAATCTTCGCACAGAGCAGCTTGCAGCGTCTCAGGATCAGTGACTGCTGCGTCCGCTGCGTGTGCGCATTTGAGAGGCCTTAAATGGTGCTGGGCGCCTGAAGAGCTACAGCGCTAACCAGCAGGAAGTGAGGCTGGAATCTCTTCCCAGAGGCCCTCCGCGCAACGGCACTTGCCGCGTCGGACCGGGGCCAGGGAGAGGCAGGTAAGGTGTCCTTCGTAGTGCCAACAGTGCAGATACCCAATATCACATGTTATCACACATAAAGGTTAAAATCTGACAATGATTTGTAGCAGCAAAGTGGGGTTAAAAATATTCAGGTGGCTAAAACACGAATCTTCGCACAGAGCAGCTTGCAGCGTCTCAGGATCAGTGACTGCTGCGTCCGCTGCGCGTGTGCATTTGAGAGGCCTTAAATGGTGCTGGGCGCCTGAAGAGCTAGAGCGCTGACCAGCAGGAAGTGAGGCTGGAATCTGCTCCCAGTGGCCCTCCGCGCAACGGCACTTGCCGTGTCGGACCGTGGCCAGGGAGAGGCAGGTAATGTGTCCTTCGTAGTGCCAACAGTGCAGATACACAATATCACATGTTATCACACATAAAGGTTAAAACCTGACAATGATTTGTAGCAGCAAAGTGGGGTTAAAAATATTCAGGTGGCTAAAAAACGAATCTTCGCAAAGAGCAGCTTGCAGCGTCTCAGGATCAGTGACTGCTGCGTCCGCTGCGCGTGCGCATTTGAGAGGCCTTAAATGGTGCTAGGCGCCTGAAGAGCTAGAGCGCTAACCAACAGGAAGTGAGTCTGGAATCTGCTCCCAGAGGCCCTCCGCGCAACGGCACTTGCCGCGTCGGACCGGGGCCAGGGAGAGGCAGGTAAGGTGTCCTTCGTAGTGCCAACAGTGCAGATACACAATATCACATGTTATCACACATAAAGGTTAAAACCTGACAATGATTTGTAGCAGCAAAGTGGGGTTAAAAATATTCAGGAGGCTAAAAAATGAATCTTCGCACAGAGCAGCTTGCAGCGTCTCAGGATCAGTGACTGCTGCGTTTGCTGCGCGTGCGCATTTGAAAGGCCTTAAATGGTGCTGGGCGCCTGAAGAGCTAGAGCGCTAACCAGCAGGAAGTGAGGCTGGAATCTGCTCCCAGAGGGCCTGCGTACAACAGCACTTGCCGCGTCCGACCGGGGCCAGGGAGAGGCAGGTAAGGTGTCCTTCGTAGTGCCAACAGTGCAGATACACAATATCACTTGTTATCACACATAAAGGTTAAAACCTGACAATGATTTGTAGCAGCAAAGTGGTGTTAAAAATATTCAGGTGGCTAAAAAACTAATCTTCACACAGAGCAGCTTGCAGCGTCTCAGGATCAGTGACTGCTGCGTCCGCTGCGCGTGCGCATTTGAGAGGCCTTAAATGGTGCTGGGCACCTGATGAGCTAGAGCGCTAACCAGCAGGAAGTGAGGCTGGAATCTGCATCCAGAGGCCCTCCGCGCAACGCCACTTGCCGCATCGGAGAGGGGCAAGGGAGAGGCAGGTAAGGTGTCCTTTGTAGTGCCAACAGTGCAGATACACAATATCACATGTTATCACACATAAAGGTTAAAACCTGACAATGATTTGTAGCAGCAAAGTGGGGTTAAAAACATTCAGGTGGCTAAAAAACGAATCTTCGCACAGAGCAGCTTGCACAGTCTCAGGATCAGTGACTGCTGCGTCTGCTGCGCATGCGCATTTGAGAGGCCTTAAATGGTGCTGGGCGCCTGAAGAGCTAGAGCGCTGACCAGCAGGAAGTGAGGCTGGAATCTGCTCCCAGAGGCCCTCCGCGCAACGGCACTTGCCGCGTCAGACCGGGGCCAGGGAGAGGCAGGTAAGCTGTCCTTCGTAGTTCCAACAGTGCAGATACACAATATCACATGTTATCAAACATAAAGGTTAAAACCTGACAATGATTTGTAGCAGCAAAGTGGGGTTAAAAATATTCAGGTGGCTAAAAAACGAATCTTCGCACAGAGCAGCTTTCAGCGTCTCAGGATCAGTGACTGCTGCGTCCGCTGCACGTGCGCATTTGAGAGGCCTTAATTGGTGCTGGGCGCCTGAAGAGCTAGAGCGCTGACCAGCAGGAAGTGAGGCTGGAATCTGCTCCCAGAGGCCCTCCGCGCAACGGCACTTGCCGCGTTGGACCGGGGCCAGGGAGAGGCAGGTAAGGTGTCCTTCGTAGTGCCAACAGTGCAGATACACAATATCACATGTTATCACATATAAAGGTTAAAACCTGACAATGATTTGTAGCAGTAAAGTGGGGTTAAATATATTCAGGTGGCTAAAAAACGAATCTTCGCACAGAGCAGCTTGCAGCGTCTCAGGATCAGTGACTGCTGCGTCCGCTGCGCGTGCGCATTTGAGAGGCCTTAAATGGTGCTGGGCGCCTGAAGAGCTAGAGCGCTGACCCGCAGGAAGTGAGGCTGGAATCTCTTCCCAGAGGCCCTCCGCGCAACGGCACTTGCCGCGTTGGACCGGGGCCAGGGAGAGGCAGGTAAGGTGTCCTTCGTAGTGCCAACAGTGCAGATACACAATATCACATGTTATCACACATAAAGGTTAAAACCTGACAATGATTTGTAGCAGCAAAGTGGGGTTAAAAATATTCAGGTGGCTAAAAAACGAATCTTCGCACAGAGCAGCTTGCAGCGTCTCAGGATCAGTGACTGCTGCGTCCGCTGCGCGTGCGCATTTGAGAGGCCTTAAATGATGCTGGGCGCCTGAAGAGCTAGAGCGCTGACCAGCAGGACGTGAGGCTGGAATCTGCTCCCAGAGGCCCTCCGCGCAACGGCACTTGCCATGTCGGACCGTGGCCAGGGAGAGGCAGGTAAGGTGTCCTTTGTAGTGCCAACAGTGCAGATACACAATATCACATGTTATCACACATAAAGGTTAAAACCTGACAATGATTTTTAGCAGCAAAGTGGGGTTAAAAATATTCAGGTGGCTAAAAAACGAATCTTCGCACAGAGCAGCTTGCAGCGTCTCAGGATCAGTGACTGCTGCGTCCGCTGCGCGTGCGCATTTGAGAGGCCTTAAATGGTGCTAGGCGCCTGAAGAGCTAGAGCGCTAACCAACAGGAAGTGAGGCTGGAATCTGCTCCCAGAGGCCCTCCGCGCAACGGCACTTGCCGCGTCGGACCGGGGCCAGGGAGAGGCAGGTAAGCTGTCCTTCGTAGTTCCAACAGTGCAGATACACAATATCACATGTTATCAAACATAAAGGTTAAAACCTGACAATGATTTGTAGGAGCAAAGTGGGGTTAAAAATATTCAGGTGGCTAAAAAACGAATCTTCGCACAGAGCAGCTTGCAGCGTCTCAGGATCAGTGACTGCTGCATCCGCTGCGCGTGCGCATTTGAGAGGCCTTAAATGGTGCTGGGCGCCTGAAGAGCTAGAGCGCTGACCAGCAGGAAGTGAGGCTGGAATCTGCTCCCAGAGGCCCTCTGTGCAACGGCACTTGCCGCGTCGGACCGTGGCCAGGGAGAGGCAGGTAAGGTGTCCTTCGTAGTGCCAACAGTGCAGATACACAATATCACATGTTATCACACATAAAGGTTAAAACCTGACAATGATTTGTAGCAGCAAAGTGGGGTTAAAAATATTCAGGTGGCTAAAAAACGAATCTTCGCACAGAGCAGCTTGCAGCGTCCCAGGATCAGTGACTGCTGCGTCCGCTGCGCGAGCGCATTTGAGAGGCCTTAAATGGTGCTGGGCACCTGATGAGCTAGAGCGCTAACCAGCAGGAAGTAAGGCTGGAATCTGCATCCAGAGGCCCTCCGCGCAACGCCACTTGCCGCATCGGAGAGGGGCAAGGGAGAGGCAGGTAAGGTGTCCTTTGTAGTGCCAACAGTGCAGATACACAATATCACATGTTATCACACATAAAGGTTAAAACCTGACAATGATTTGTAGCAGCAAAGTGGGGTTAAAAATATTCAGGTGGCTAAAAAACGAATCTTCGCACAGAGCAGCTTGCAGCGTCTCAAGATCAGTGACTGCTGCGTCTGCTGCGCATGCGCATTTGAGAGGCCTTAAATGGTGCTGGGCGCCTGAAGAGCTAGAGCGCTAACCAGCAGGAAGTGAGGCTGGAATCTGCTCCCAGAGGCCCTCCGCGCAACGGCACTTGCCGCGTCGGACCAGGGCCAGGGAGAGGCAGGTAAGGTGTCCTTCGTAGTGCCAACAGTGCAGATACCCAATATCACATGTTCTCACACATAAAGGTTAAAACCTGACAATGATTTGTAGCAGCAAAGTGGGGTTAAAAATATTCAGGTGGCTAAAAAACGAATCTTCGCACAGAGCAGCTTGCAGCGTCTCAGGATCAGTGACTGCTGCGTCCGCTGCGCGTGCGCATTTGAGAGGCCTTAAATGGTGCTGGGCACCTGATGAGCTAGAGCGCTAACCAGCAGGAAGTGAGGCTGGAATCTGCATCCAGAGGCCCTCCGCGCAACGCCACTTGCAGCATCGGAGAGGGGCAAGGGAGAGGCAGGTAAGGTGTCCTTTGTAGTGCCAACAGTGCAGATACACAATATCACACGTTATCACACATAAAGATTAAAACCTGACAATGATTTGTAGCAGCAAAGTGGGGTTAAAAATATTCAGGTGGCTAAAAAACGAATCTTCGCACAGAGCAGCTTGCAGCGTCTCAGGATCAGTGACTGCTGCGTCCGCTGCGCGTGCGCATTTGAGAGGCCTTAAATGGTGCTGGGCGCCTGAAGAGCTAGAGCGCTGACCAGCAGGAAGTGAGGCTGGAATCTGCTCCCAGAGGCCCTCCGCGCAACGGCACTTGCCGCGTCGGACCGTGGCCAGGGAGAGGCAGGTAAGGTGTCCTTCGTAGTGCCAACAGTGCAGATACACAATATCACGTTATCACACATAAAGGTTAAAACCTGACAATGATTTGTAGCAGCAAAGTGGGGTTAAAAATATTCAGGTGGCTAAAAAACGAATCTTCGCACAGAGCAGCTTGCAGCGTCCCAGGATCAGTGACTGCTGCGTCCGCTGCGCGAGCGCATTTGAGAGGCCTTAAATGGTGCTGGGCGCCTGAAGAGCTAGAGCGCTGACCAGCAGGAAGTGAGGCTGGAATCTGCTCCCAGAGGCCCTCCGCGCAACGGCACTTGCCGCGTCGGACCGGGGCCAGGGAGAGGCAGGTAAGGTGTCCTTCGTAGTGCCAACAGTGCAGATACACAATATCACATGTTATCACACATAAAGGTTAAAACCTGACAATGATTTGTAGTAGCAAAGTGGGGTTAAAAGTATTCAGGTGGCTAAAAAACGAATCTTCGCACAGAGCAGCTTGCAGCGTCTCAGGATCAGTGACTGCTGCGTCCGCTGCGCGTGCGCATTTGAGAGGCCTTAAATGGTGCTGGGCACCTGATGAGCTAGAGCGCTAACCAGCAGGAAGTGAGGCTGGAATCTGCATCCAGAGGCCCTCCGCGCAACGCCACTTGCCGCATCGGAGAGGGGCAAGGGAGAGGCAGGTAAGGTGTCCTTTGTAGTGCCAACAGTGCAGATACACAATATCACATGTTATCACACATAAAGGTTAAAACCTGACAATGATTTGTAGCAGCAAAGTGGGGTTAAAAATATTCAGGTGGCTAAAAAACGAATCTTCGCACAGAGCAGCTTGCAGCGTCTCAAGATCAGTGACTGCTGCGTCTGCTGCGCATGCGCATTTGAGAGGCCTTAAATGGTGCTGGGCGCCTGAAGAGCTAGAGCGCTAACCAGCAGGAAGTGAGGCTGGAATCTGCTCCCAGAGGCCCTCCGCGCAACGGCACTTGCCGCGTCGGACCAGGGCCAGGGAGAGGCAGGTAAGGTGTCCTTCGTAGTGCCAACAGTGCAGATACCCAATATCACATGTTCTCACACATAAAGGTTAAAACCTGACAATGATTTGTAGCAGCAAAGTGGGGTTAAAAATATTCAGGTGGCTAAAAAACGAATCTTCGCACAGAGCAGCTTGCAGCGTCTCAGGATCAGTGACTGCTGCGTCCGCTGCGCGTGCGCATTTGAGAGGCCTTAAATGGTGCTGGGCACCTGATGAGCTAGAGCGCTAACCAGCAGGAAGTGAGGCTGGAATCTGCATCCAGAGGCCCTCCGCGCAACGCCACTTGCAGCATCGGAGAGGGGCAAGGGAGAGGCAGGTAAGGTGTCCTTTGTAGTGCCAACAGTGCAGATACACAATATCACACGTTATCACACATAAAGATTAAAACCTGACAATGATTTGTAGCAGCAAAGTGGGGTTAAAAATATTCAGGTGGCTAAAAAACGAATCTTCGCACAGAGCAGCTTGCAGCGTCTCAGGATCAGTGACTGCTGCGTCCGCTGCACGTGCGCATTTGAGAGGCCTTAAATGGTGCTAGGCGCCTGAAGAGCTAGAGCGCTAACCAACAGGAAGTGAGGCTGGAATCTGCTCCCAGAGGCCCTCCGCGCAACGGCACTTGCCGCGTCGGACCGGGGCCAGGGAGAGGCAGGTAAGCTGTCCTTCGTAGTTCCAACAGTGCAGATACACAATATCACATGTTATCAAACATAAAGGTTAAAACCTGACAATGATTTGTAGCAGCAAAGTGGGGTTAAAAATATTCAGGCGGCTAAAAAACGAATCTTCGCACAGAGCAGCTTGCAGCGTCTCAGGATCAGTGACTGCTGCGTCCGCTGCGCGTGCGCATTTGAGAGGCCTTAAATGGTGCTGGGCGCCTGAAGAGCTAGAGCGCTGACCAGCAGGAAGTGAGGCTGGAATCTGCTCCCAGAGGCCCTCCGCGCAACGGCACTTGCCGCGTCGGACCGTGGCCAGGGAGAGGCAGGTAAGGTGTCCTTCGTAGTGCCAACAGTGCAGATACACAATATCACATGTTATCACACATAAAGGTTAAAACCTGACAATGATTTGTAGCAGTAAAGTGGGGTTAAAAATATTCAGGTGGCTAAAAAATGAATCTTCGCACAGAGCAGCTTGCAGCGTCTCAGGATCAGTGACTGCTGCGTCCGCTGCGTGTGCGCATTTGAGAGGCCTTAAATGGTGCTGGGCGCCTGAAGAGCTACAGCGCTAACCAGCAGGAAGTGAGGCTGGAATCTCTTCCCAGAGGCCCTCCGCGCAACGGCACTTGCCGCGTCGGACCGGGGCCAGGGAGAGGCAGGTAAGGTGTCCTTCGTAGTGCCAACAGTGCAGATACCCAATATCACATGTTATCACACATAAAGGTTAAAATCTGACAATGATTTGTAGCAGCAAAGTGGGGTTAAAAATATTCAGGTGGCTAAAACACGAATCTTCGCACAGAGCAGCTTGCAGCGTCTCAGGATCAGTGACTGCTGCGTCCGCTGCGCGTGTGCATTTGAGAGGCCTTAAATGGTGCTGGGCGCCTGAAGAGCTAGAGCGCTGACCAGCAGGAAGTGAGGCTGGAATCTGCTCCCAGTGGCCCTCCGCGCAACGGCACTTGCCGTGTCGGACCGTGGCCAGGGAGAGGCAGGTAATGTGTCCTTCGTAGTGCCAACAGTGCAGATACACAATATCACATGTTATCACACATAAAGGTTAAAACCTGACAATGATTTGTAGCAGCAAAGTGGGGTTAAAAATATTCAGGTGGCTAAAAAACGAATCTTCGCAAAGAGCAGCTTGCAGCGTCTCAGGATCAGTGACTGCTGCGTCCGCTGCGCGTGCGCATTTGAGAGGCCTTAAATGGTGCTAGGCGCCTGAAGAGCTAGAGCGCTAACCAACAGGAAGTGAGTCTGGAATCTGCTCCCAGAGGCCCTCCGCGCAACGGCACTTGCCGCGTCGGACCGGGGCCAGGGAGAGGCAGGTAAGGTGTCCTTCGTAGTGCCAACAGTGCAGATACACAATATCACATGTTATCACACATAAAGGTTAAAACCTGACAATGATTTGTAGCAGCAAAGTGGGGTTAAAAATATTCAGGAGGCTAAAAAATGAATCTTCGCACAGAGCAGCTTGCAGCGTCTCAGGATCAGTGACTGCTGCGTTTGCTGCGCGTGCGCATTTGAGAGGCCTTAAATGGTGCTGGGCGCCTGAAGAGCTAGAGCGCTAACCAGCAGGAAGTGAGGCTGGAATCTGCTCCCAGAGGGCCTGCGTACAACAGCACTTGCCGCGTCCGACCGGGGCCAGGGAGAGGCAGGTAAGGTGTCCTTCGTAGTGCCAACAGTGCAGATACACAATATCACATGTTATCACACATAAAGGTTAAAACCTGACAATGATTTGTAGCAGCAAAGTGGGGTTAAAAATATTCAGGTGGCTAAAAAACTAATCTTCGCACAGAGCAGCTTGCAGCGTCTCAGGATCAGTGACTGCTGCGTCCGCTGCGCGTGCGCATTTGAGAGGCCTTAAATGGTGCTGGGCACCTGATGAGCTAGAGCGCTAACCAGCAGGAAGTGAGGCTGGAATCTGCATCCAGAGGCCCTCCGCGCAACGCCACTTGCCGCATCGGAGAGGGGCAAGGGAGAGGCAGGTAAGGTGTCCTTTGTAGTGCCAACAGTGCAGATACACAATATCACATGTTATCACACATAAAGGTTAAAACCTGACAATGATTTGTAGCAGCAAAGTGGGGTTAAAAACATTCAGGTGGCTAAAAAACGAATCTTCGCACAGAGCAGCTTGCACAGTCTCAGGATCAGTGACTGCTGCGTCTGCTGCGCGTGCGCATTTGAGAGGCCTTAAATGGTGCTGGGCGCCTGAAGAGCTAGAGCGCTGACCAGCAGGAAGTGAGGCTGGAATCTGCTCCCAGAGGCCCTCCGCGCAACGGCACTTGCCGCGTCAGACCGGGGCCAGGGAGAGGCAGGTAAGCTGTCCTTCGTAGTTCCAACAGTGCAGATACACAATATCACATGTTATCAAACATAAAGGTTAAAACCTGACAATGATTTGTAGCAGCAAAGTGGGGTTAAAAATATTCAGGTGGCTAAAAAACGAATCTTCGCACAGAGCAGCTTTCAGCGTCTCAGGATCAGTGACTGCTGCGTCCGCTGCACGTGCGCATTTGAGAGGCCTTAATTGGTGCTGGGCGCCTGAAGAGCTAGAGCGCTGACCAGCAGGAAGTGAGGCTGGAATCTGCTCCCAGAGGCCCTCCGCGCAACGGCACTTGCCGCGTTGGACCGGGGCCAGGGAGAGGCAGGTAAGGTGTCCTTCGTAGTGCCAACAGTGCAGATACACAATATCACATGTTATCACATATAAAGGTTAAAACCTGACAATGATTTGTAGCAGTAAAGTGGGGTTAAATATATTCAGGTGGCTAAAAAACGAATCTTCGCACAGAGCAGCTTGCAGCGTCTCAGGATCAGTGACTGCTGCGTCCGCTGCGCGTGCGCATTTGAGAGGCCTTAAATGGTGCTGGGCGCCTGAAGAGCTAGAGCGCTGACCCGCAGGAAGTGAGGCTGGAATCTCTTCCCAGAGGCCCTCCGCGCAACGGCACTTGCCGCGTTGGACCGGGGCCAGGGAGAGGCAGGTAAGGTGTCCTTCGTAGTGCCAACAGTGCAGATACACAATATCACATGTTATCACACATAAAGGTTAAAACCTGACAATGATTTGTAGCAGCAAAGTGGGGTTAAAAATATTCAGGTGGCTAAAAAACGAATCTTCGCACAGAGCAGCTTGCAGCGTCTCAGGATCAGTGACTGCTGCGTCCGCTGCGCGTGCGCATTTGAGAGGCCTTAAATGATGCTGGGCGCCTGAAGAGCTAGAGCGCTGACCAGCAGGACGTGAGGCTGGAATCTGCTCCCAGAGGCCCTCCGCGCAACGGCACTTGCCATGTCGGACCGTGGCCAGGGAGAGGCAGGTAAGGTGTCCTTTGTAGTGCCAACAGTGCAGATACACAATATCACATGTTATCACACATAAAGGTTAAAACCTGACAATGATTTTTAGCAGCAAAGTGGGGTTAAAAATATTCAGGTGGCTAAAAAACGAATCTTCGCACAGAGCAGCTTGCAGCGTCTCAGGATCAGTGACTGCTGCGTCCGCTGCGCGTGCGCATTTGAGAGGCCTTAAATGGTGCTAGGCGCCTGAAGAGCTAGAGCGCTAACCAACAGGAAGTGAGGCTGGAATCTGCTCCCAGAGGCCCTCCGCGCAACGGCACTTGCCGCGTCGGACCGGGGCCAGGGAGAGGCAGGTAAGCTGTCCTTCGTAGTTCCAACAGTGCAGATACACAATATCACATGTTATCAAACATAAAGGTTAAAACCTGACAATGATTTGTAGGAGCAAAGTGGGGTTAAAAGTATTCAGGTGGCTAAAAAACGAATCTTCGCACAGAGCAGCTTGCAGCGTCTCAGGATCAGTGACTGCTGCATCCGCTGCGCGTGCGCATTTGAGAGGCCTTAAATGGTGCTGGGCGCCTGAAGAGCTAGAGCGCTGACCAGCAGGAAGTGAGGCTGGAATCTGCTCCCAGAGGCCCTCTGTGCAACGGCACTTGCCGCGTCGGACCGTGGCCAGGGAGAGGCAGGTAAGGTGTCCTTCGTAGTGCCAACAGTGCAGATACACAATATCACATGTTATCACACATAAAGGTTAAAACCTGACAATGATTTGTAGCAGCAAAGTGGGGTTAAAAATATTCAGGTGGCTAAAAAACGAATCTTCGCACAGAGCAGCTTGCAGCGTCCCAGGATCAGTGACTGCTGCGTCCGCTGCGCGAGCGCATTTGAGAGGCCTTAAATGGTGCTGGGCACCTGATGAGCTAGAGCGCTAACCAGCAGGAAGTGAGGCTGGAATCTGCATCCAGAGGCCCTCCGCGCAACGCCACTTGCCGCATCGGAGAGGGGCAAGGGAGAGGCAGGTAAGGTGTCCTTTGTAGTGCCAACAGTGCAGATACACAATATCACATGTTATCACACATAAAGGTTAAAACCTGACAATGATTTGTAGCAGCAAAGTGGGGTTAAAAATATTCAGGTGGCTAAAAAACGAATCTTCGCACAGAGCAGCTTGCAGCGTCTCAAGATCAGTGACTGCTGCGTCTGCTGCGCATGCGCATTTGAGAGGCCTTAAATGGTGCTGGGCGCCTGAAGAGCTAGAGCGCTAACCAGCAGGAAGTGAGGCTGGAATCTGCTCCCAGAGGCCCTCCGCGCAACGGCACTTGCCGCGTCGGACCAGGGCCAGGGAGAGGCAGGTAAGGTGTCCTTCGTAGTGCCAACAGTGCAGATACCCAATATCACATGTTCTCACACATAAAGGTTAAAACCTGACAATGATTTGTAGCAGCAAAGTGGGGTTAAAAATATTCAGGTGGCTAAAAAACGAATCTTCGCACAGAGCAGCTTGCAGCGTCTCAGGATCAGTGACTGCTGCGTCCGCTGCACGTGCGCATTTGAGAGGCCTTAAATGGTGCTGGGCACCTGATGAGCTAGAGCGCTAACCAGCAGGAAGTGAGGCTGGAATCTGCATCCAGAGGCCCTCCGCGCAACGCCACTTGCAGCATCGGAGAGGGGCAAGGGAGAGGCAGGTAAGGTGTCCTTTGTAGTGCCAACAGTGCAGATACACAATATCACACGTTATCACACATAAAGATTAAAACCTGACAATGATTTGTAGCAGCAAAGTGGGGTTAAAAATATTCAGGTGGCTAAAAAACGAATCTTCGCACAGAGCAGCTTGCAGCGTCTCAGGATCAGTGACTGCTGCGTCCGCTGCGCGTGCGCATTTGAGAGGCCTTAAATGGTGCTGGGCGCCTGAAGAGCTAGAGCGCTGACCAGCAGGAAGTGAGGCTGGAATCTGCTCCCAGAGGCCCTCCGCGCAACGGCACTTGCCGCGTCGGACCGTGGCCAGGGAGAGGCAGGTAAGGTGTCCTTCGTAGTGCCAACAGTGCAGATACACAATATCACGTTATCACACATAAAGGTTAAAACCTGACAATGATTTGTAGCAGCAAAGTGGGGTTAAAAATATTCAGGTGGCTAAAAAACGAATCTTCGCACAGAGCAGCTTGCAGCGTCCCAGGATCAGTGACTGCTGCGTCCGCTGCACGAGCGCATTTGAGAGGCCTTAAATGGTGCTGGGCGCCTGAAGAGCTAGAGCGCTGACCAGCAGGAAGTGAGGCTGGAATCTGCTCCCAGAGGCCCTCCGCGCAACGGCACTTGCCGCGTCGGACCGGGGCCAGGGAGAGGCAGGTAAGGTGTCCTTCGTAGTGCCAACAGTGCAGATACACAATATCACATGTTATCACACATAAAGGTTAAAACCTGACAATGATTTGTAGTAGCAAAGTGGGGTTAAAAGTATTCAGGTGGCTAAAAAACGAATCTTCGCACAGAGCAGCTTGCAGCGTCTCAGGATCAGTGACTGCTGCGTCCGCTGCGCGTGCGCATTTGAGAGGCCTTAAATGGTGCTGGGCACCTGATGAGCTAGAGCGCTAACCAGCAGGAAGTGAGGCTGGAATCTGCATCCAGAGGCCCTCCGCGCAACGCCACTTGCCGCATCGGAGAGGGGCAAGGGAGAGGCAGGTAAGGTGTCCTTTGTAGTGCCAACAGTGCAGATACACAATATCACATGTTATCACACATAAAGGTTAAAACCTGACAATGATTTGTAGCAGCAAAGTGGGGTTAAAAATATTCAGGTGGCTAAAAAACGAATCTTCGCACAGAGCAGCTTGCAGCGTCTCAGGATCAGTGACTGCTGCGTCCGCTGCGCGTGCGCATTTGAGAGGCCTTAAATGATGCTGGGCGCCTGAAGAGCTAGAGCGCTGACCAGCAGGACGTGAGGCTGGAATCTGCTCCCAGAGGCCCTCCGCGCAACGGCACTTGCCATGTCGGACCGTGGCCAGGGAGAGGCAGGTAAGGTGTCCTTCGTAGTGCCAACAGTGCAGATACCCAATATCACATGTTCTCACACATAAAGGTTAAAACCTGACAATGATTTGTAGCAGCAAAGTGGGGTTAAAAATATTCAGGTGGCTAAAAAACGAATCTTCGCACAGAGCAGCTTGCAGCGTCTCAGGATCAGTGACTGCTGCGTCCGCTGCGCGTGCGCATTTGAGAGGCCTTAAATGGTGCTGGGCACCTGATGAGCTAGAGCGCTAACCAGCAGGAAGTGAGGCTGGAATCTGCATCCAGAGGCCCTCCGCGCAACGCCACTTGCAGCATCGGAGAGGGGCAAGGGAGAGGCAGGTAAGGTGTCCTTTGTAGTGCCAACAGTGCAGATACACAATATCACACGTTATCACACATAAAGATTAAAACCTGACAATGATTTGTAGCAGCAAAGTGGGGTTAAAAATATTCAGGTGGCTAAAAAACGAATCTTCGCACAGAGCAGCTTGCAGCGTCTCAGGATCAGTGACTGCTGCGTCCGCTGCACGTGCGCATTTGAGAGGCCTTAAATGGTGCTAGGCGCCTGAAGAGCTAGAGCGCTAACCAACAGGAAGTGAGGCTGGAATCTGCTCCCAGAGGCCCTCCGCGCAACGGCACTTGCCGCGTCGGACCGGGGCCAGGGAGAGGCAGGTAAGCTGTCCTTCGTAGTTCCAACAGTGCAGATACACAATATCACATGTTATCAAACATAAAGGTTAAAACCTGACAATGATTTGTAGCAGCAAAGTGGGGTTAAAAATATTCAGGCGGCTAAAAAACGAATCTTCGCACAGAGCAGCTTGCAGCGTCTCAGGATCAGTGACTGCTGCGTCCGCTGCGCGTGCGCATTTGAGAGGCCTTAAATGGTGCTGGGCGCCTGAAGAGCTAGAGCGCTGACCAGCAGGAAGTGAGGCTGGAATCTGCTCCCAGAGGCCCTCCGCGCAACGGCACTTGCCGCGTCGGACCGTGGCCAGGGAGAGGCAGGTAAGGTGTCCTTCGTAGTGCCAACAGTGCAGATACACAATATCACATGTTATCACACATAAAGGTTAAAACCTGACAATGATTTGTAGCAGTAAAGTGGGGTTAAAAATATTCAGGTGGCTAAAAAATGAATCTTCGCACAGAGCAGCTTGCAGCGTCTCAGGATCAGTGACTGCTGCGTCCGCTGCGTGTGCGCATTTGAGAGGCCTTAAATGGTGCTGGGCGCCTGAAGAGCTACAGCGCTAACCAGCAGGAAGTGAGGCTGGAATCTCTTCCCAGAGGCCCTCCGCGCAACGGCACTTGCCGCGTCGGACCGGGGCCAGGGAGAGGCAGGTAAGGTGTCCTTCGTAGTGCCAACAGTGCAGATACCCAATATCACATGTTATCACACATAAAGGTTAAAATCTGACAATGATTTGTAGCAGCAAAGTGGGGTTAAAAATATTCAGGTGGCTAAAAAACGAATCTTCGCAAAGAGCAGCTTGCAGCGTCTCAGGATCAGTGACTGCTGCGTCCGCTGCGCGTGCGCATTTGAGAGGCCTTAAATGGTGCTAGGCGCCTGAAGAGCTAGAGCGCTAACCAACAGGAAGTGAGTCTGGAATCTGCTCCCAGAGGCCCTCCGCGCAACGGCACTTGCCGCGTCGGACCGGGGCCAGGGAGAGGCAGGTAAGGTGTCCTTCGTAGTGCCAACAGTGCAGATACACAATATCACATGTTATCACACATAAAGGTTAAAACCTGACAATGATTTGTAGCAGCAAAGTGGGGTTAAAAATATTCAGGAGGCTAAAAAATGAATCTTCGCACAGAGCAGCTTGCAGCGTCTCAGGATCAGTGACTGCTGCGTTTGCTGAGCGTGCGCATTTGAGAGGCCTTAAATGGTGCTGGGCGCCTGAAGAGCTAGAGCGCTAACCAGCAGGAAGTGAGGCTGGAATCTGCTCCCAGAGGGCCTGCGTACAACAGCACTTGCCGCGTCCGACCGGGGCCAGGGAGAGGCAGGTAAGGTGTCCTTCGTAGTGCCAACAGTGCAGATACACAATATCACATGTTATCACACATAAAGGTTAAAACCTGACAATGATTTGTAGCAGCAAAGTGGGGTTAAAAATATTCAGGTGGCTAAAAAACTAATCTTCGCACAGAGCAGCTTGCAGCGTCTCAGGATCAGTGACTGCTGCGTCCGCTGCGCGTGCGCATTTGAGAGGCCTTAAATGGTGCTGGGCACCTGATGAGCTAGAGCGCTAACCAGCAGGAAGTGAGGCTGGAATCTGCATCCAGAGGCCCTCCGCGCAACGCCACTTGCCGCATCGGAGAGGGGCAAGGGAGAGGCAGGTAAGGTGTCCTTTGTAGTGCCAACAGTGCAGATACACAATATCACATGTTATCACACATAAAGGTTAAAACCTGACAATGATTTGTAGCAGCAAAGTGGGGTTAAAAACATTCAGGTGGCTAAAAAACGAATCTTCGCACAGAGCAGCTTGCACAGTCTCAGGATCAGTGACTGCTGCATCTGCTGCGCGTGCGCATTTGAGAGGCCTTAAATGGTGCTGGGCGCCTGAAGAGCTAGAGCGCTGACCAGCAGGAAGTGAGGCTGGAATCTTCTCCCAGAGGCCCTCCGCGCAACGGCACTTGCCGCGTCAGACCGGGGCCAGGGAGAGGCAGGTAAGCTGTCCTTCGTAGTTCCAACAGTGCAGATACACAATATCACATGTTATCAAACATAAAGGTTAAAACCTGACAATGATTTGTAGCAGCAAAGTGGGGTTAAAAATATTCAGGTGGCTAAAAAACGAATCTTCGCACAGAGCAGCTTTCAGCGTCTCAGGATCAGTGACTGCTGCGTCCGCTGCACGTGCGCATTTGAGAGGCCTTAATTGGTGCTGGGCGCCTGAAGAGCTAGAGCGCTGACCAGCAGGAAGTGAGGCTGGAATCTGCTCCCAGAGGCCCTCCGCGCAACGGCACTTGCCGCGTTGGACCGGGGCCAGGGAGAGGCAGGTAAGGTGTCCTTCGTAGTGCCAACAGTGCAGATACACAATATCACATGTTATCACACATAAAGGTTAAAACCTGACAATGATTTGTAGCAGCAAAGTGGGGTTAAAAATATTCAGGTGGCTAAAAAACGAATCTTCGCACAGAGCAGCTTGCAGCGTCTCAGGATCAGTGACTGCTGCGTCCGCTGCGCGTGCGCATTTGAGAGGCCTTAAATGGTGCTGGGCACCTGATGAGCTAGAGCGCTAACCAGCAGGAAGTGAGGCTGGAATCTGCATCCAGAGGCCCTCCGCGCAACGCCACTTGCAGCATCGGAGAGGGGCAAGGGAGAGGCAGGTAAGGTGTCCTTTGTAGTGCCAACAGTGCAGATACACAATATCACACGTTATCACACATAAAGATTAAAACCTGACAATGATTTGTAGCAGCAAAGTGGGGTTAAAAATATTCAGGTGGCTAAAAAACGAATCTTCGCACAGAGCAGCTTGCAGCGTCTCAGGATCAGTGACTGCTGCGTCCGCTGCACGTGCGCATTTGAGAGGCCTTAAATGGTGCTAGGCGCCTGAAGAGCTAGAGCGCTAACCAACAGGAAGTGAGGCTGGAATCTGCTCCCAGAGGCCCTCCGCGCAACGGCACTTGCCGCGTCGGACCGGGGCCAGGGAGAGGCAGGTAAGCTGTCCTTCGTAGTTCCAACAGTGCAGATACACAATATCACATGTTATCAAACATAAAGGTTAAAACCTGACAATGATTTGTAGCAGCAAAGTGGGGTTAAAAATATTCAGGCGGCTAAAAAACGAATCTTCGCACAGAGCAGCTTGCAGCGTCTCAGGATCAGTGACTGCTGCGTCCGCTGCGCGTGCGCATTTGAGAGGCCTTAAATGGTGCTGGGCGCCTGAAGAGCTAGAGCGCTGACCAGCAGGAAGTGAGGCTGGAATCTGCTCCCAGAGGCCCTCCGCGCAACGGCACTTGCCGCGTCGGACCGTGGCCAGGGAGAGGCAGGTAAGGTGTCCTTCGTAGTGCCAACAGTGCAGATACACAATATCACATGTTATCACACATAAAGGTTAAAACCTGACAATGATTTGTAGCAGTAAAGTGGGGTTAAAAATATTCAGGTGGCTAAAAAATGAATCTTCGCACAGAGCAGCTTGCAGCGTCTCAGGATCAGTGACTGCTGCGTCCGCTGCGTGTGCGCATTTGAGAGGCCTTAAATGGTGCTGGGCGCCTGAAGAGCTACAGCGCTAACCAGCAGGAAGTGAGGCTGGAATCTCTTCCCAGAGGCCCTCCGCGCAACGGCACTTGCCGCGTCGGACCGGGGCCAGGGAGAGGCAGGTAAGGTGTCCTTCGTAGTGCCAACAGTGCAGATACCCAATATCACATGTTATCACACATAAAGGTTAAAATCTGACAATGATTTGTAGCAGCAAAGTGGGGTTAAAAATATTCAGGTGGCTAAAAAACGAATCTTCGCAAAGAGCAGCTTGCAGCGTCTCAGGATCAGTGACTGCTGCGTCCGCTGCGCGTGCGCATTTGAGAGGCCTTAAATGGTGCTAGGCGCCTGAAGAGCTAGAGCGCTAACCAACAGGAAGTGAGTCTGGAATCTGCTCCCAGAGGCCCTCCGCGCAACGGCACTTGCCGCGTCGGACCGGGGCCAGGGAGAGGCAGGTAAGGTGTCCTTCGTAGTGCCAACAGTGCAGATACACAATATCACATGTTATCACACATAAAGGTTAAAACCTGACAATGATTTGTAGCAGCAAAGTGGGGTTAAAAATATTCAGGAGGCTAAAAAATGAATCTTCGCACAGAGCAGCTTGCAGCGTCTCAGGATCAGTGACTGCTGCGTTTGCTGAGCGTGCGCATTTGAGAGGCCTTAAATGGTGCTGGGCGCCTGAAGAGCTAGAGCGCTAACCAGCAGGAAGTGAGGCTGGAATCTGCTCCCAGAGGGCCTGCGTACAACAGCACTTGCCGCGTCCGACCGGGGCCAGGGAGAGGCAGGTAAGGTGTCCTTCGTAGTGCCAACAGTGCAGATACACAATATCACATGTTATCACACATAAAGGTTAAAACCTGACAATGATTTGTAGCAGCAAAGTGGGGTTAAAAATATTCAGGTGGCTAAAAAACTAATCTTCGCACAGAGCAGCTTGCAGCGTCTCAGGATCAGTGACTGCTGCGTCCGCTGCGCGTGCGCATTTGAGAGGCCTTAAATGGTGCTGGGCACCTGATGAGCTAGAGCGCTAACCAGCAGGAAGTGAGGCTGGAATCTGCATCCAGAGGCCCTCCGCGCAACGCCACTTGCCGCATCGGAGAGGGGCAAGGGAGAGGCAGGTAAGGTGTCCTTTGTAGTGCCAACAGTGCAGATACACAATATCACATGTTATCACACATAAAGGTTAAAACCTGACAATGATTTGTAGCAGCAAAGTGGGGTTAAAAACATTCAGGTGGCTAAAAAACGAATCTTCGCACAGAGCAGCTTGCACAGTCTCAGGATCAGTGACTGCTGCATCTGCTGCGCGTGCGCATTTGAGAGGCCTTAAATGGTGCTGGGCGCCTGAAGAGCTAGAGCGCTGACCAGCAGGAAGTGAGGCTGGAATCTGCTCCCAGAGGCCCTCCGCGCAACGGCACTTGCCGCGTCAGACCGGGGCCAGGGAGAGGCAGGTAAGCTGTCCTTCGTAGTTCCAACAGTGCAGATACACAATATCACATGTTATCAAACATAAAGGTTAAAACCTGACAATGATTTGTAGCAGCAAAGTGGGGTTAAAAATATTCAGGTGGCTAAAAAACGAATCTTCGCACAGAGCAGCTTTCAGCGTCTCAGGATCAGTGACTGCTGCGTCCGCTGCACGTGCGCATTTGAGAGGCCTTAATTGGTGCTGGGCGCCTGAAGAGCTAGAGCGCTGACCAGCAGGAAGTGAGGCTGGAATCTGCTCCCAGAGGCCCTCCGCGCAACGGCACTTGCCGCGTTGGACCGGGGCCAGGGAGAGGCAGGTAAGGTGTCCTTCGTAGTGCCAACAGTGCAGATACACAATATCACATGTTATCACACATAAAGGTTAAAACCTGACAATGATTTGTAGCAGCAAAGTGGGGTTAAAAATATTCAGGTGGCTAAAAAACGAATCTTCGCACAGAGCAGCTTGCAGCGTCTCAGGATCAGTGACTGCTGCGTCCGCTGCGCGTGCGCATTTGAGAGGCCTTAAATGATGCTGGGCGCCTGAAGAGCTAGAGCGCTGACCAGCAGGACGTGAGGCTGGAATCTGCTCCCAGAGGCCCTCCGCGCAACGGCACTTGCCATGTCGGACCGTGGCCAGGGAGAGGCAGGTAAGGCGTCCTTTGTAGTGCCAACAGTGCAGATACACAATATCACATGTTATCACACATAAAGGTTAAAACCTGACAATGATTTTTAGCAGCAAAGTGGGGTTAAAAATATTCAGGTGGCTAAAAAACGAATCTTCGCACAGAGCAGCTTGCAGCGTCTCAGGATCAGTGACTGCTGCGTCCGCTGCGCGTGCGCATTTGAGAGGCCTTAAGTGGTGCTAGGCGCCTGAAGAGCTAGAGCGCTAACCAACAGGAAGTGAGGCTGGAATCTGCTCCCAGAGGCCCTCCGCGCAACGGCACTTGCCGCGTCGGACCGGGGCCAGGGAGAGGCAGGTAAGCTGTCCTTCGTATTTCCAACAGTGCAGATACACAATATCACATGTTATCAAACATAAAGGTTAAAACCTGACAATGATTTGTAGGAGCAAAGTGGGGTTAAAAATATTCAGGTGGCTAAAAAACGAATCTTCGCACAGAGCAGCTTGCAGCGTCTCAGGATCAGTGACTGCTGCATCCGCTGCGCGTGCGCATTTGAGAGGCCTTAAATGGTGCTGGGCGCCTGAAGAGCTAGAGCGCTGACCAGCAGAAAGTGAGGCTGGAATCTGCTCCCAGAGGCCCTCTGTGCAACGGCACTTGCCGCGTCGGACCGTGGCCAGGGAGAGGCAGGTAAGGTGTCCTTCGTAGTGCCAACAGTGCAGATACACAATATCACATGTTATCACACATAAAGGTTAAAACCTGACAATGATTTGTAGCAGCAAAGTGGGGTTAAAAATATTCAGGTGGCTAAAAAACGAATCTTCGCACAGAGCAGCTTGCAGCGTCTCAGGATCAGTGACTGCTGCGTCCGCTGCGCGTGCGCATTTGAGAGGCCTTACATGGTGCTGGGCGCCTGAAGAGCTAGTGCGCTGACCCGCAGGAAGTGAGGCTGGAATCTGCTCCCAGAGGCCCTCCGCGCAACGGCACTTGCCGCGTTGGACCGGGGCCAGGGAGAGGCAGGTAAGGTGTCCTTCGTAGTGCCAACAGTGCAGAAACACAATATCACATGTTATCACACATAAAGGTTAAAACCTGACAATGATTTGTAGCAGCAAAGTGCGGTTAAAAATATTCAGGTGGCTAAAAAACGAATCTTCGCACAGAGCAGCTTGCAGCGTCTCAGGATCAGTGACTGATGCGTCCGCTGCGCGTGCGCATTTGAGAGGCCTTAAATGGTGCTGGGCGCCTGAATAGCTACAGCGCTAACCAGCAGGAAGTGAGGCTGGAATCTGTTCCCAGAGGCCCTCCGCGCAACGGCACTTGCTGCGTCGGCCGGGGCCAGGGAGAGGCAGGTAAGGTGTCCTTCGTAGTGCCAACAGTGCAGATACACAACATCACATGTTATCACACATAAAGGTTAAAACCTGACAATGATTTGTAGCAGCAAAGTGGGGTTAAAAATATTCAGGTGACTAAAAAACGAATCTTCGCACAGAGCAGCTTGCAGCGTCTCAGGATTAGTGACTGCTGCGTCCGCTGCGCGTGTGCATTTGAGAGGCCTTAAATGGTGCTGGGCACCTGAAGAGCTAGAGCGCTGACCAGCAGGAAGTGAGGCTGGAATCTGCTCCCAGAGGCCCTCTGCGCAACGGCACTTGCCGTGTCAGACCGTGGCCAGGGAGAGGCAGGTAAGGTGTCCTTCGTAGTGTCAACAGTTCAGATACACAATATCACATGTTATCACACATAAAGGTTAAAACCTGACAATGATTTGTAGCAGCAAAGTGGGGTTAAAAATATTCAGGTGGCTAAAAAACGAATCTTCGCACAGAGCAGCTTGCAGCGTCTCAGGATCAGTGACTGCTGCGTCCGCTGCGCGTGCGCATTTGAGAGGCCTTAAATGGTGCTAGGCGCCTGAAGAGCTAGAGCGCTAACCAACAGGAAGTGAGGCTGGAATCTGCTCCCAGAGGCCCTCCGCGCAACGGCACTTGCCGCGCCGGACCGGGGCCAGGGAGAGGCAGGTAAGCTGTCCTTCGTAGTTCCAACAGTGCAGATACACAATATCACATGTTATCACACATAAAGGTTAAAACCTGACAATGATTTGTAGCAGCAAAGTGGGGTTAAAAATATTCAGGTGGCTAAAAAACGAATCTTCGCACAGAGCAGCTTGCAGCGTCCCAGGATCAGTGACTGCTGCGTCCGCTGCGCGAGCGCATTTGAGAGGCCTTAAATGGTGCTGGGCGCCTGAAGAGCTAGAGCGCTGACAGCAGGAAGTGAGGCTGGAATCTGCTCCCAGAGGCCCTCCACGCAACGGCACTTGCCGCGTCAGACCGTGGCCAGGGAGAGGCAGGTAAGGTGTCCTTCGTAGTGTCAACAGTTCAGATACACAATATCACATGTTATCACACATAAAGGTTAAAACCTGACAATGATTTGTAGCAGCAAAGTGGGGTTAAAAATATTCAGGTGGCTAAAAAACGAATCTTCGCACAGAGCAGCTTGCAGCGTCTCAGGATCAGTGACTGCTGCGTCCGCTGCGCGTGCGCATTTGAGAGGCCTTAAATGGTGCTAGGCGCCTGAAGAGCTAGAGCACTAACCAACAGGAAGTGAGGCTGGAATCTGCTCCCAGAGGCCCTCCGCGCAACGGCACTTGCCGCGCCGGACCGAGGCCAGGGAGAGGCAGGTAAGCTGTCCTTCGTAGTTCCAACAGTGCAGATACACAATATCACATGTTATCAAACATAAAGGTTAAAACCTGACAATGATTTGTAGCAGCAAAGTGGGGTTAAAAATATTCAGGTGGCTAAAAAAGGAATCTTCGCACAGAGCAGCTTGCAGCGTCTCAGGATCAGTGACTGCTGCGTCCGCTGCGCGTGCGCATTTGAGAGGCCTTAAATGGTGCTGGGCGCCTGAAGAGCTAGAGCGCTGACCAGCAGGAAGTGAGGCTGGAATCTGCTCCCAGAGGCCCTCCGCGCAACGGCACTTGCCGCGTCGGACCGTGGCCAGGGAGAGGCAGGTAAGGTGTCCTTCGTAGTGCCAACAGTGCAGATACACAATATCACGTTATCACACATAAAGGTTAAAACCTGACAATGATTTGTAGCAGCAAAGTGGGGTTAAAAATATTCAGGTGGCTAAAAAACGAATCTTCGCACAGAGCAGCTTGCAGCGTCCCAGGATCAGTGACTGCTGCGTCCGCTGCGCGAGCGCATTTGAGAGGCCTTAAATGGTGCTGGGCACCTGATGAGCTAGAGCGCTAACCAGCAGGAAGTGAGGCTGGAATCTGCATCCAGAGGCCCTCCGCGCAACGCCACTTGCCGCATCGGAGAGGGGCAAGGGAGAGGCAGGTAAGGTGTCCTTTGTAGTGCCAACAGTGCAGATACACAATATCACATGTTATCACACATAAAGGTTAAAACCTGACAATGATTTGTAGCAGCAAAGTGGGGTTAAAAATATTCAGGTGGCTAAAAAACGAATCTTCGCACAGAGCAGCTTGCAGCGTCTCAAGATCAGTG
Organism: Triturus cristatus; assembly: GCF_964204655.1. Taxonomy (NCBI): domain Eukaryota; kingdom Metazoa; phylum Chordata; class Amphibia; order Caudata; family Salamandridae; genus Triturus; species Triturus cristatus. The sequence continues at coordinate 1,096,465,277 of NC_140579.1, forward strand.
ACTGCTGCGTCTGCTGCGCATGCGCATTTGAGAGGCCTTAAATGGTGCTGGGCGCCTGAAGAGCTAGAGCGCTAACCAGCAGGAAGTGAGGCTGGAATCTGCTCCCAGAGGCCCTCCGCGCAACGGCACTTGCCGCGTCGGACCAGGGCCAGGGAGAGGCAGGTAAGGTGTCCTTCGTAGTGCCAACAGTGCAGATACCCAATATCACATGTTCTCACACATAAAGGTTAAAACCTGACAATGATTTGTAGCAGCAAAGTGGGGTTAAAAATATTCAGGTGGCTAAAAAACGAATCTTCGCACAGAGCAGCTTGCAGCGTCTCAGGATCAGTGACTGCTGCGTCCGCTGCGCGTGCGCATTTGAGAGGCCTTAAATGGTGCTGGGCACCTGATGAGCTAGAGCGCTAACCAGCAGGAAGTGAGGCTGGAATCTGCATCCAGAGGCCCTCCGCGTAACGCCACTTGCAGCATCGGAGAGGGGCAAGGGAGAGGCAGGTAAGGTGTCCTTTGTAGTGCCAACAGTGCAGATACACAATATCACACGTTATCACACATAAAGATTAAAACCTGACAATGATTTGTAGCAGCAAAGTGGGGTTAAAAATATTCAGGTGGCTAAAAAACGAATCTTCGCACAGAGCAGCTTGCAGCGTCTCAGGATCAGTGACTGCTGCGTCCGCTGCGCGTGTGCGCATTTGAGAGGCCTTAAATGGTGCTGGGCGCCTGAAGAGCTAGAGCGCTGACCAGCAGGAAGTGAGGCTGGAATCTGCTCCCAGAGGCCCTCCGCGCAACGGCACTTGCCGCGTCGGACCGTGGCCAGGGAGAGGCAGGTAAGGTGTCCTTCGTAGTGCCAACAGTGCAGATACACAATATCACGTTATCACACATAAAGGTTAAAACCTGACAATGATTTGTAGCAGCAAAGTGGGGTTAAAAATATTCAGGTGGCTAAAAAACGAATCTTCGCACAGAGCAGCTTGCAGCGTCCCAGGATCAGTGACTGCTGCGTCCGCTGCGCGAGCGCATTTGAGAGGCCTTAAATGGTGCTGGGCGCCTGAAGAGCTAGAGCGCTGACCAGCAGGAAGTGAGGCTGGAATCTGCTCCCAGAGGCCCTCCGCGCAACGGCACTTGCCGCGTCGGACCGGGGCCAGGGAGAGGCAGGTAAGGTGTCCTTCGTAGTGCCAACAGTGCAGATACACAATATCACATGTTATCACACATAAAGGTTAAAACCTGACAATGATTTGTAGTAGCAAAGTGGGGTTACAAGTATTCAGGTGGCTAAAAAACGAATCTTCGCACAGAGCAGCTTGCAGCGTCCCAGGATCAGTGACTGCTGCGTCCGCTGCGCGAGCGCATTTGAGAGGCCTTAAATGGTGCTGGGCACCTGATGAGCTAGAGCGCTAACCAGCAGGAAGTGAGGCTGGAATCTGCATCCAGAGGCCCTCCGCGCAACGCCACTTGCCGCATCGGAGAGGGGCAAGGGAGAGGCAGGTAAGGTGTCCTTTGTAGTGCCAACAGTGCAGATACACAATATCACATGTTATCACACATAAAGGTTAAAACCTGACAATGATTTGTAGCAGCAAAGTGGGGTTAAAAATATTCAGGTGGCTAAAAAACGAATCTTCGCACAGAGCAGCTTGCAGCGTCTCAAGATCAGTGACTGCTGCGTCTGCTGCGCATGCGCATTTGAGAGGCCTTAAATGGTGCTGGGCGCCTGAAGAGCTAGAGCGCTAACCAGCAGGAAGTGAGGCTGGAATCTGCTCCCAGAGGCCCTCCGCGCAACGGCACTTGCCGCGTCGGACCAGGGCCAGGGAGAGGCAGGTAAGGTGTCCTTCGTAGTGCCAACAGTGCAGATACCCAATATCACATGTTCTCACACATAAAGGTTAAAACCTGACAATGATTTGTAGCAGCAAAGTGGGGTTAAAAATATTCAGGTGGCTAAAAAACGAATCTTCGCACAGAGCAGCTTGCAGCGTCTCAGGATCAGTGACTGCTGCGTCCGCTGCGCGTGCGCATTTGAGAGGCCTTAAATGGTGCTGGGCACCTGATGAGCTAGAGCGCTAACCAGCAGGAAGTGAGGCTGGAATCTGCATCCAGAGGCCCTCCGCGTAACGCCACTTGCAGCATCGGAGAGGGGCAAGGGAGAGGCAGGTAAGGTGTCCTTTGTAGTGCCAACAGTGCAGATACACAATATCACACGTTATCACACATAAAGATTAAAACCTGACAATGATTTGTAGCAGCAAAGTGGGGTTAAAAATATTCAGGTGGCTAAAAAACGAATCTTCGCACAGAGCAGCTTGCAGCGTCTCAGGATCAGTGACTGCTGCGTCCGCTGCGCGTGTGCGCATTTGAGAGGCCTTAAATGGTGCTGGGCGCCTGAAGAGCTAGAGCGCTGACCAGCAGGAAGTGAGGCTGGAATCTGCTCCCAGAGGCCCTCCGCGCAACGGCACTTGCCGCGTCGGACCGTGGCCAGGGAGAGGCAGGTAAGGTGTCCTTCGTAGTGCCAACAGTGCAGATACACAATATCACGTTATCACACATAAAGGTTAAAACCTGACAATGATTTGTAGCAGCAAAGTGGGGTTAAAAATATTCAGGTGGCTAAAAAACGAATCTTCGCACAGAGCAGCTTGCAGCGTCCCAGGATCAGTGACTGCTGCGTCCGCTGCGCGAGCGCATTTGAGAGGCCTTAAATGGTGCTGGGCGCCTGAAGAGCTAGAGCGCTGACCAGCAGGAAGTGAGGCTGGAATCTGCTCCCAGAGGCCCTCCGCGCAACGGCACTTGCCGCGTCGGACCGGGGCCAGGGAGAGGCAGGTAAGGTGTCCTTCGTAGTGCCAACAGTGCAGATACACAATATCACATGTTATCACACATAAAGGTTAAAACCTGACAATGATTTGTAGTAGCAAAGTGGGGTTACAAGTATTCAGGTGGCTAAAAAACGAATCTTCGCACAGAGCAGCTTGCAGCGTCTCAGGATCAGTGACTGCTGCGTCCGCTGCGCGTGCGCATTTGAGAGGCCTTAAATGGTGCTGGGCACCTGATGAGGTAGAGCGCTAACCAGCAGGAAGTGAGGCTGGAATCTGCATCCAGAGGCCCTCCGCGCAACGCCACTTGCCGCATCGGAGAGGGGCAAGGGAGAGGCAGGTAAGGTGTCCTTTGTAGTGCCAACAGTGCAGATACACAATATCACATGTTATCACACATAAAGGTTAAAACCTGACAATGATTTGTAGCAGCAAAGTGGGGTTAAAAATATTCAGGTGGCTAAAAAACGAATCTTCGCACAGAGCAGCTTGCAGCGTCTCAAGATCAGTGACTGCTGCGTCTGCTGCGCATGCGCATTCGAGAGGCCTTAAATGGTGCTGGGCGCCTGAAGAGCTAGAGCGCTAACCAGCAGGAAGTGAGGCTGGAATCTGCTCCCAGAGGCCCTCCGCGCAACGGCACTTGCCGCGTCGGACCAGGGCCAGGGAGAGGCAGGTAAGGTGTCCTTCGTAGTGCCAACAGTGCAGATACCCAATATCACATGTTCTCACACATAAAGGTTAAAACCTGACAATGATTTGTAGCAGCAAAGTGGGGTTAAAAATATTCAGGTGGCTAAAAAACGAATCTTCGCACAGAGCAGCTTGCAGCGTCTCAGGATCAGTGACTGCTGCGTCCGCTGCGCGTGCGCATTTGAGAGGCCTTAAATGGGGCTGGGCACCTGATGAGCTAGAGCGCTAACCAGCAGGAAGTGAGGCTGGAATCTGCATCCAGAGGCCCTCCGCGCAACGCCACTTGCAGCATCGGAGAGGGGCAAGGGAGAGGCAGGTAAGGTGTCCTTTGTAGTGCCAACAGTGCAGATACACAATATCACACGTTATCACACATAAAGATTAAAACCTGACAATGATTTGTAGCAGCAAAGTGGGGTTAAAAATATTCAGGTGGCTAAAAAACGAATCTTCACACAGAGCAGCTTGCAGCGTCTCAGGATCAGTGACTGCTTCGTCCGCTGCGCGTGCGCATTTGAGAGGCCTTAAACGGTGCTGGGCGCCTGAAGAGCTAGAGCGCTAACCAACAGGAAGTGAGGCTGGAATCTGCTCCCAGAGGCCCTCCGCGCAACGGCACTTGCCGCGTCGGACCGGGGCCAGGGAGAGGCAGGTAAGCTGTCCTTCGTAGTTCCAACAGTGCAGATACACAATATCACATGTTATCAAACATAAAGGTTAAAACCTGACAATGATTTGTAGGAGCAAAGTGGGGTTAAAAATATTCAGGTGGCTAAAAAACGAATCTTCGCACAGAGCAGCTTGCAGCGTCTCAGGATCAGTGACTGCTGCATCCGCTGCGCGTGCGCATTTGAGAGGCCTTAAATGGTGCTGGGCGCCTGAAGAGCTAGAGCGCTGACCAGCAGGAAGTGAGGCTGGAATCTGCTCCCAGAGGCCCTCTGTGCAACGGCACTTGCCGCGTCGGACCGTGGCCAGGGAGAGGCAGGTAAGGTGTCCTTCGTAGTGCCAACAGTGCAGATACACAATATCACATGTTATCACACATAAAGGTTAAAACCTGACAATGATTTGTAGCAGCAAAGTGGGGTTAAAAATATTCAGGTGGCTAAAAAACGAATCTTCGCACAGAGCAGCTTGCAGCGTCCCAGGATCAGTGACTGCTGCGTCCGCTGCGCGAGCGCATTTGAGAGGCCTTAAATGGTGCTGGGCACCTGATGAGCTAGAGCGCTAACCAGCAGGAAGTGAGGCTGGAATCTGCATCCAGAGGCCCTCCGCGCAACGCCACTTGCCGCATCGGAGAGGGGCAAGGGAGAGGCAGGTAAGGTGTCCTTTGTAGTGCCAACAGTGCAGATACACAATATCACATGTTATCACACATAAAGGTTAAAACCTGACAATGATTTGTAGCAGCAAAGTGGGGTTAAAAATATTCAGGTGGCTAAAAAACGAATCTTCGCACAGAGCAGCTTGCAGCGTCTCAAGATCAGTGACTGCTGCGTCTGCTGCGCATGCGCATTTGAGAGGCCTTAAATGGTGCTGGGCGCCTGAAGAGCTAGAGCGCTGACCAGCAGGAAGTGAGGCTGGAATCTGCTCCCAGAGGCCCTCCGCGCAACGGCACTTGCCGCGTCGGACCGTGGCCAGGGAGAGGCAGGTAAGGTGTCCTTCGTAGTGCCAACAGTGCAGATACACAATATCACGTTATCACACATAAAGGTTAAAACCTGACAATGATTTGTAGCAGCAAAGTGGGGTTAAAAATATTCAGGTGGCTAAAAAACGAATCTTCGCACAGAGCAGCTTGCAGCGTCCCAGGATCAGTGACTGCTGCGTCCGCTGCACGAGCGCATTTGAGAGGCCTTAAATGGTGCTGGGCGCCTGAAGAGCTAGAGCGCTGACCAGCAGGAAGTGAGGCTGGAATCTGCTCCCAGAGGCCCTCCGCGCAACGGCACTTGCCGCGTCGGACCGGGGCCAGGGAGAGGCAGGTAAGGTGTCCTTCGTAGTGCCAACAGTGCAGATACACAATATCACATGTTATCACACATAAAGGTTAAAACCTGACAATGATTTGTAGTAGCAAAGTGGGGTTAAAAGTATTCAGGTGGCTAAAAAACGAATCTTCGCACAGAGCAGCTTGCAGCGTCTCAGGATCAGTGACTGCTGCGTCCGCTGCGCGTGCGCATTTGAGAGGCCTTAAATGGTGCTGGGCACCTGATGAGCTAGAGCGCTAACCAGCAGGAAGTGAGGCTGGAATCTGCATCCAGAGGCCCTCCGCGCAACGCCACTTGCCGCATCGGAGAGGGGCAAGGGAGAGGCAGGTAAGGTGTCCTTTGTAGTGCCAACAGTGCAGATACACAATATCACATGTTATCACACATAAAGGTTAAAACCTGACAATGATTTGTAGCAGCAAAGTGGGGTTAAAAATATTCAGGTGGCTAAAAAACGAATCTTCGCACAGAGCAGCTTGCAGCGTCTCAGGATCAGTGACTGCTGCGTCCGCTGCGCGTGCGCATTTGAGAGGCCTTAAATGATGCTGGGCGCCTGAAGAGCTAGAGCGCTGACCAGCAGGACGTGAGGCTGGAATCTGCTCCCAGAGGCCCTCCGCGCAACGGCACTTGCCATGTCGGACCGTGGCCAGGGAGAGGCAGGTAAGGTGTCCTTCGTAGTGCCAACAGTGCAGATACCCAATATCACATGTTCTCACACATAAAGGTTAAAACCTGACAATGATTTGTAGCAGCAAAGTGGGGTTAAAAATATTCAGGTGGCTAAAAAACGAATCTTCGCACAGAGCAGCTTGCAGCGTCTCAGGATCAGTGACTGCTGCGTCCGCTGCGCGTGCGCATTTGAGAGGCCTTAAATGGTGCTGGGCACCTGATGAGCTAGAGCGCTAACCAGCAGGAAGTGAGGCTGGAATCTGCATCCAGAGGCCCTTCGCGCAACGCCACTTGCAGCATCGGAGAGGGGCAAGGGAGAGGCAGGTAAGGTGTCCTTTGTAGTGCCAACAGTGCAGATACACAATATCACACGTTATCACACATAAAGATTAAAACCTGACAATGATTTGTAGCAGCAAAGTGGGGTTAAAAATATTCAGGTGGCTAAAAAACGAATCTTCGCACAGAGCAGCTTGCAGCGTCTCAGGATCAGTGACTGCTGCGTCCGCTGCACGTGCGCATTTGAGAGGCCTTAAATGGTGCTAGGCGCCTGAAGAGCTAGAGCGCTAACCAACAGGAAGTGAGGCTGGAATCTGCTCCCAGAGGCCCTCCGCGCAACGGCACTTGCCGCGTCGGACCGGGGCCAGGGAGAGGCAGGTAAGCTGTCCTTCGTAGTTCCAACAGTGCAGATACACAATATCACATGTTATCAAACATAAAGGTTAAAACCTGACAATGATTTGTAGCAGCAAAGTGGGGTTAAAAATATTCAGGCGGCTAAAAAACGAATCTTCGCACAGAGCAGCTTGCAGCGTCTCAGGATCAGTGACTGCTGCGTCCGCTGCGCGTGCGCATTTGAGAGGCCTTAAATGGTGCTGGGCGCCTGAAGAGCTAGAGCGCTGACCAGCAGGAAGTGAGGCTGGAATCTGCTCCCAGAGGCCCTCCGCGCAACGGCACTTGCCGCGTCGGACCGTGGCCAGGGAGAGGCAGGTAAGGTGTCCTTCGTAGTGCCAACAGTGCAGATACACAATATCACATGTTATCACACATAAAGGTTAAAACCTGACAATGATTTGTAGCAGTAAAGTGGGGTTAAAAATATTCAGGTGGCTAAAAAATGAATCTTCGCACAGAGCAGCTTGCAGCGTCTCAGGATCAGTGACTGCTGCGTCCGCTGCGTGTGCGCATTTGAGAGGCCTTAAATGGTGCTGGGCGCCTGAAGAGCTACAGCGCTAACCAGCAGGAAGTGAGGCTGGAATCTCTTCCCAGAGGCCCTCCGCGCAACGGCACTTGCCGCGTCGGACCGGGGCCAGGGAGAGGCAGGTAAGGTGTCCTTCGTAGTGCCAACAGTGCAGATACCCAATATCACATGTTATCACACATAAAGGTTAAAATCTGACAATGATTTGTAGCAGCAAAGTGGGGTTAAAAATATTCAGGTGGCTAAAACACGAATCTTCGCACAGAGCAGCTTGCAGCGTCTCAGGATCAGTGACTGCTGCGTCCGCTGCGCGTGTGCATTTGAGAGGCCTTAAATGGTGCTGGGCGCCTGAAGAGCTAGAGCGCTGACCAGCAGGAAGTGAGGCTGGAATCTGCTCCCAGTGGCCCTCCGCGCAACGGCACTTGCCGTGTCGGACCGTGGCCAGGGAGAGGCAGGTAATGTGTCCTTCGTAGTGCCAACAGTGCAGATACACAATATCACATGTTATCACACATAAAGGTTAAAACCTGACAATGATTTGTAGCAGCAAAGTGGGGTTAAAAATATTCAGGTGGCTAAAAAACGAATCTTCGCAAAGAGCAGCTTGCAGCGTCTCAGGATCAGTGACTGCTGCGTCCGCTGCGCGTGCGCATTTGAGAGGCCTTAAATGGTGCTAGGCGCCTGAAGAGCTAGAGCGCTAACCAACAGGAAGTGAGTCTGGAATCTGCTCCCAGAGGCCCTCCGCGCAACGGCACTTGCCGCGTCGGACCGGGGCCAGGGAGAGGCAGGTAAGGTGTCCTTCGTAGTGCCAACAGTGCAGATACACAATATCACATGTTATCACACATAAAGGTTAAAACCTGACAATGATTTGTAGCAGCAAAGTGGGGTTAAAAATATTCAGGAGGCTAAAAAATGAATCTTCGCACAGAGCAGCTTGCAGCGTCTCAGGATCAGTGACTGCTGCGTTTGCTGAGCGTGCGCATTTGAGAGGCCTTAAATGGTGCTGGGCGCCTGAAGAGCTAGAGCGCTAACCAGCAGGAAGTGAGGCTGGAATCTGCTCCCAGAGGGCCTGCGTACAACAGCACTTGCCGCGTCCGACCGGGGCCAGGGAGAGGCAGGTAAGGTGTCCTTCGTAGTGCCAACAGTGCAGATACACAATATCACATGTTATCACACATAAAGGTTAAAACCTGACAATGATTTGTAGCAGCAAAGTGGGGTTAAAAATATTCAGGTGGCTAAAAAACTAATCTTCGCACAGAGCAGCTTGCAGCGTCTCAGGATCAGTGACTGCTGCGTCCGCTGCGCGTGCGCATTTGAGAGGCCTTAAATGGTGCTGGGCACCTGATGAGCTAGAGCGCTAACCAGCAGGAAGTGAGGCTGGAATCTGCATCCAGAGGCCCTCCGCGCAACGCCACTTGCCGCATCGGAGAGGGGCAAGGGAGAGGCAGGTAAGGTGTCCTTTGTAGTGCCAACAGTGCAGATACACAATATCACATGTTATCACACATAAAGGTTAAAACCTGACAATGATTTGTAGCAACAAAGTGGGGTTAAAAACATTCAGGTGGCTAAAAAACGAATCTTCGCACAGAGCAGCTTGCACAGTCTCAGGATCAGTGACTGCTGCGTCTGCTGCGCGTGCGCATTTGAAAGGCCTTAAATGGTGCTGGGCGCCTGAAGAGCTAGAGCGCTGACCAGCAGGAAGTGAGGCTGGAATCTGCTCCCAGAGGCCCTCCGCGCAACGGCACTTGCCGCGTTGGACCGGGGCCAGGGAGAGGCAGGTAAGGTGTCCTTCGTAGTGCCAACAGTGCAGATACACAATATCACATGTTATCACATATAAAGGTTAAAACCTGACAATGATTTGTAGCAGTAAAGTGGGGTTAAATATATTCAGGTGGCTAAAAAACGAATCTTCGCACAGAGCAGCTTGCAGCGTCTCAGGATCAGTGACTGCTGCGTCCGCTGCGCGTGCGCATTTGAGAGGCCTTAAATGGTGCTGGGCGCCTGAAGAGCTAGAGCGCTGACCCGCAGGAAGTGAGGCTGGAATCTCTTCCCAGAGGCCCTCCGCGCAACGGCACTTGCCGCGTTGGACCGGGGCCAGGGAGAGGCAGGTAAGGTGTCCTTCGTAGTGCCAACAGTGCAGATACACAATATCACATGTTATCACACATAAAGGTTAAAACCTGACAATGATTTGTAGCAGCAAAGTGGGGTTAAAAATATTCAGGTGGCTAAAAAACGAATCTTCGCACAGAGCAGCTTGCAGCGTCTCAGGATCAGTGACTGCTGCGTCCGCTGCGCGTGCGCATTTGAGAGGCCTTAAATGATGCTGGGCGCCTGAAGAGCTAGAGCGCTGACCAGCAGGACGTGAGGCTGGAATCTGCTCCCAGAGGCCCTCCGCGCAACGGCACTTGCCATGTCGGACCGTGGCCAGGGAGAGGCAGGTAAGGTGTCCTTTGTAGTGCCAACAGTGCAGATACACAATATCACATGTTATCACACATAAAGGTTAAAACCTGACAATGATTTTTAGCAGCAAAGTGGGGTTAAAAATATTCAGGTGGCTAAAAAACGAATCTTCGCACAGAGCAGCTTGCAGCGTCTCAGGATCAGTGACTGCTGCGTCCGCTGCGCGTGCGCATTTGAGAGGCCTTAAGTGGTGCTAGGCGCCTGAAGAGCTAGAGCGCTAACCAACAGGAAGTGAGGCTGGAATCTGCTCCCAGAGGCCCTCCGCGCAACGGCACTTGCCGCGTCGGACCGGGGCCAGGGAGAGGCAGGTAAGCTGTCCTTCGTAGTTCCAACAGTGCAGATACACAATATCACATGTTATCAAACATAAAGGTTAAAACCTGACAATGATTTGTAGGAGCAAAGTGGGGTTAAAAATATTCAGGTGGCTAAAAAACGAATCTTCGCACAGAGCAGCTTGCAGCGTCTCAGGATCAGTGACTGCTGCATCCGCTGCGCGTGCGCATTTGAGAGGCCTTAAATGGTGCTGGGCGCCTGAAGAGCTAGAGCGCTGACCAGCAGAAAGTGAGGCTGGAATCTGCTCCCAGAGGCCCTCTGTGCAACGGCACTTGCCGCGTCGGACCGTGGCCAGGGAGAGGCAGGTAAGGTGTCCTTCGTAGTGCCAACAGTGCAGATACACAATATCACATGTTATCACACATAAAGGTTAAAACCTGACAATGATTTGTAGCAGCAAAGTGGGGTTAAAAATATTCAGGTGGCTAAAAAACGAATCTTCGCACAGAGCAGCTTGCAGCGTCTCAGGATCAGTGACTGCTGCGTCCGCTGCGCGTGCGCATTTGAGAGGCCTTACATGGTGCTGGGCGCCTGAAGAGCTAGTGCGCTGACCCGCAGGAAGTGAGGCTGGAATCTGCTCCCAGAGGCCCTCCGCGCAACGGCACTTGCCGCGTTGGACCGGGGCCAGGGAGAGGCAGGTAAGGTGTCCTTCGTAGTGCCAACAGTGCAGAAACACAATATCACATGTTATCACACATAAAGGTTAAAACCTGACAATGATTTGTAGCAGTAAAGTGGGGTTAAAAATATTCAGGTGGCTAAAAAATGAATCTTCGCACAGAGCAGCTTGCAGCGTCTCAGGATCAGTGACTGCTGCGTCCGCTGCGTGTGCGCATTTGAGAGGCCTTAAATGGTGCTGGGCGCCTGAAGAGCTACAGCGCTAACCAGCAGGAAGTGAGGCTGGAATCTCTTCCCAGAGGCCCTCCGCGCAACGGCACTTGCCGCGTCGGACCGGGGCCAGGGAGAGGCAGGTAAGGTGTCCTTCGTAGTGCCAACAGTGCAGATACCCAATATCACATGTTATCACACATAAAGGTTAAAATCTGACAATGATTTGTAGCAGCAAAGTGGGGTTAAAAATATTCAGGAGGCTAAAAAATGAATCTTCGCACAGAGCAGCTTGCAGCGTCTCAGGATTAGTGACTGCTGCGTCCGCTGCGCGTGTGCATTTGAGAGGCCTTAAATGGTGCTGGGCACCTGAAGAGCTAGAGCGCTGACCAGCAGGAAGTGAGGCTGGAATCTGCTCCCAGAGGCCCTCTGCGCAACGGCACTTGCCGTGTCAGACCGTGGCCAGGGAGAGGCAGGTAAGGTGTCCTTCGTAGTGTCAACAGTTCAGATACACAATATCACATGTTATCACACATAAAGGTTAAAACCTGACAATGATTTGTAGCAGCAAAGTGGGGTTAAAAATATTCAGGTGGCTAAAAAACGAATCTTCGCACAGAGCAGCTTGCAGCGTCTCAGGATCAGTGACTGCTGCGTCCGCTGCGCGTGCGCATTTGAGAGGCCTTAAATGGTGCTAGGCGCCTGAAGAGCTAGAGCGCTAACCAACAGGAAGTGAGGCTGGAATCTGCTCCCAGAGGCCCTCCGCGCAACGGCACTTGCCGCGCCGGACCGGGGCCAGGGAGAGGCAGGTAAGCTGTCCTTCGTAGTTCCAACAGTGCAGATACACAATATCACATGTTATCACACATAAAGGTTAAAACCTGACAATGATTTGTAGCAGCAAAGTGGGGTTAAAAATATTCAGGTGGCTAAAAAACGAATCTTCGCACAGAGCAGCTTGCAGCGTCCCAGGATCAGTGACTGCTGCGTCCGCTGCGCGAGCGCATTTGAGAGGCCTTAAATGGTGCTGGGCGCCTGAAGAGCTAGAGCGCTGACAGCAGGAAGTGAGGCTGGAATCTGCTCCCAGAGGCCCTCCACGCAACGGCACTTGCCGCGTCAGACCGTGGCCAGGGAGAGGCAGGTAAGGTGTCCTTCGTAGTGTCAACAGTTCAGATACACAATATCACATGTTATCACACATAAAGGTTAAAACCTGACAATGATTTGTAGCAGCAAAGTGGGGTTAAAAATATTCAGGTGGCTAAAAAACGAATCTTCGCACAGAGCAGCTTGCAGCGTCTCAGGATCAGTGACTGCTGCGTCCGCTGCGCGTGCGCATTTGAGAGGCCTTAAATGGTGCTAGGCGCCTGAAGAGCTAGAGCACTAACCAACAGGAAGTGAGGCTGGAATCTGCTCCCAGAGGCCCTCCGCGCAACGGCACTTGCCGCGCCGGACCGAGGCCAGGGAGAGGCAGGTAAGCTGTCCTTCGTAGTTCCAACAGTGCAGATACACAATATCACATGTTATCAAACATAAAGGTTAAAACCTGACAATGATTTGTAGCAGCAAAGTGGGGTTAAAAATATTCAGGTGGCTAAAAAATGAATCTTCGCACAGAGCAGCTTGCAGCGTCTCAGGATCAGTGACTGCTGCGTCCGCTGCGCGTGCGCATTTGAGAGGCCTTAAATGGTGCTGGGCGCCTGAAGAGCTAGAGCGCTGACCAGCAGGAAGTGAGGCTGGAATCTGCTCCCAGAGGCCCTCCGCGCAACGGCACTTGCCGCGTCGGACCGTGGCCAGGGAGAGGCAGGTAAGGTGTCCTTCGTAGTGCCAACAGTGCAGATACACAATATCACGTTATCACACATAAAGGTTAAAACCTGACAATGATTTGTAGCAGCAAAGTGGGGTTAAAAATATTCAGGTGGCTAAAAAACGAATCTTCGCACAGAGCAGCTTGCAGCGTCCCAGGATCAGTGACTGCTGCGTCCGCTGCGCGAGCGCATTTGAGAGGCCTTAAATGGTGCTGGGCACCTGATGAGCTAGAGCGCTAACCAGCAGGAAGTGAGGCTGGAATCTGCATCCAGAGGCCCTCCGCGCAACGCCACTTGCCGCATCGGAGAGGGGCAAGGGAGAGGCAGGTAAGGTGTCCTTTGTAGTGCCAACAGTGCAGATACACAATATCACATGTTATCACACATAAAGGTTAAAACCTGACAATGATTTGTAGCAGCAAAGTGGGGTTAAAAATATTCAGGTGGCTAAAAAACGAATCTTCGCACAGAGCAGCTTGCAGCGTCTCAAGATCAGTGACTGCTGCGTCTGCTGCGCATGCGCATTTGAGAGGCCTTAAATGGTGCTGGGCGCCTGAAGAGCTAGAGCGCTAACCAGCAGGAAGTGAGGCTGGAATCTGCTCCCAGAGGCCCTCCGCGCAACGGCACTTGCCGCGTCGGACCAGGGCCAGGGAGAGGCAGGTAAGGTGTCCTTCGTAGTGCCAACAGTGCAGATACCCAATATCACATGTTCTCACACATAAAGGTTAAAACCTGACAATGATTTGTAGCAGCAAAGTGGGGTTAAAAATATTCAGGTGGCTAAAAAACGAATCTTCGCACAGAGCAGCTTGCAGCGTCTCAGGATCAGTGACTGCTGCGTCCGCTGCGCGTGCGCATTTGAGAGGCCTTAAATGGTGCTGGGCACCTGATGAGCTAGAGCGCTAACCAGCAGGAAGTGAGGCTGGAATCTGCATCCAGAGGCCCTCCGCGTAACGCCACTTGCAGCATCGGAGAGGGGCAAGGGAGAGGCAGGTAAGGTGTCCTTTGTAGTGCCAACAGTGCAGATACACAATATCACACGTTATCACACATAAAGATTAAAACCTGACAATGATTTGTAGCAGCAAAGTGGGGTTAAAAATATTCAGGTGGCTAAAAAACGAATCTTCGCACAGAGCAGCTTGCAGCGTCTCAGGATCAGTGACTGCTGCGTCCGCTGCGCGTGTGCGCATTTGAGAGGCCTTAAATGGTGCTGGGCGCCTGAAGAGCTAGAGCGCTGACCAGCAGGAAGTGAGGCTGGAATCTGCTCCCAGAGGCCCTCCGCGCAACGGCACTTGCCGCGTCGGACCGTGGCCAGGGAGAGGCAGGTAAGGTGTCCTTCGTAGTGCCAACAGTGCAGATACACAATATCACGTTATCACACATAAAGGTTAAAACCTGACAATGATTTGTAGCAGCAAAGTGGGGTTAAAAATATTCAGGTGGCTAAAAAACGAATCTTCGCACAGAGCAGCTTGCAGCGTCCCAGGATCAGTGACTGCTGCGTCCACTGCGCGAGCGCATTTGAGAGGCCTTAAATGGTGCTGGGCGCCTGAAGAGCTAGAGCGCTGACCAGCAGGAAGTGAGGCTGGAATCTGCTCCCAGAGGCCCTCCGCGCAACGGCACTTGCCGCGTCGGACCGGGGCCAGGGAGAGGCAGGTAAGGTGTCCTTCGTAGTGCCAACAGTGCAGATACACAATATCACATGTTATCACACATAAAGGTTAAAACCTGACAATGATTTGTAGTAGCAAAGTGGGGTTAAAAGTATTCAGGTGGCTAAAAAACGAATCTTCGCACAGAGCAGCTTGCAGCGTCTCAGGATCAGTGACTGCTGCGTCCGCTGCGCGTGCGCATTTGAGAGGCCTTAAATGGTGCTGGGCACCTGATGAGGTAGAGCGCTAACCAGCAGGAAGTGAGGCTGGAATCTGCATCCAGAGGCCCTCCGCGCAACGCCACTTGCCGCATCGGAGAGGGGCAAGGGAGAGGCAGGTAAGGTGTCCTTTGTAGTGCCAACAGTGCAGATACACAATATCACATGTTATCACACATAAAGGTTAAAACCTGACAATGATTTGTAGCAGCAAAGTGGGGTTAAAAATATTCAGGTGGCTAAAAAACGAATCTTCGCACAGAGCAGCTTGCAGCGTCTCAAGATCAGTGACTGCTGCGTCTGCTGCGCATGCGCATTTGAGAGGCCTTAAATGGTGCTGGGCGCCTGAAGAGCTAGAGCGCTAACCAGCAGGAAGTGAGGCTGGAATCTGCTCCCAGAGGCCCTCTGCGCAACGGCACTTGCCGTGTCAGACCGTGGCCAGGGAGAGGCAGGTAAGGTGTCCTTCGTAGTGTCAACAGTTCAGATACACAATATCACATGTTATCACACATAAAGGTTAAAACCTGACAATGATTTGTAGCAGCAAAGTGGGGTTAAAAATATTCAGGTGGCTAAAAAACGAATCTTCGCACAGAGCAGCTTGCAGCGTCTCAAGATCAGTGACTGCTGCGTCTGCTGCGCATGCGCATTTGAGAGGCCTTAAATGGTGCTGGGCGCCTGAAGAGCTAGAGCGCTGACCAGCAGGAAGTGAGGCTGGAATCTGCTCCCAGAGGCCCTCCGCGCAACGGCACTTGCCGCGTCGTACCGTGGCCAGGGAGAGGCAGGTAAGGTGTCCTTCGTAGTGCCAACAGTGCAGATACACAATATCACGTTATCACACATAAAGGTTAAAACCTGACAATGATTTGTAGCAGCAAAGTGGGGTTAAAAATATTCAGGTGGCTAAAAAACGAATCTTCGCACAGAGCAGCTTGCAGCGTCCCAGGATCAGTGACTGCTGCGTCCGCTGCACGAGCGCATTTGAGAGGCCTTAAATGGTGCTGGGCGCCTGAAGAGCTAGAGCGCTGACCAGCAGGAAGTGAGGCTGGAATCTGCTCCCAGAGGCCCTCCGCGCAACGGCACTTGCCGCGTCGGACCGGGGCCAGGGAGAGGCAGGTAAGGTGTCCTTCGTAGTGCCAACAGTGCAGATACACAATATCACATGTTATCACACATAAAGGTTAAAACCTGACAATGATTTGTAGTAGCAAAGTGGGGTTAAAAGTATTCAGGTGGCTAAAAAACGAATCTTCGCACAGAGCAGCTTGCAGCGTCTCAGGATCAGTGACTGCTGCGTCCGCTGCGCGTGCGCATTTGAGAGGCCTTAAATGGTGCTGGGCACCTGATGAGCTAGAGCGCTAACCAGCAGGAAGTGAGGCTGGAATCTGCATCCAGAGGCCCTCCGCGCAACGCCACTTGCCGCATCGGAGAGGGGCAAGGGAGAGGCAGGTAAGGTGTCCTTTGTAGTGCCAACAGTGCAGATACACAATATCACATGTTATCACACATAAAGGTTAAAACCTGACAATGATTTGTAGCAGCAAAGTGGGGTTAAAAATATTCAGGTGGCTAAAAAACGAATCTTCGCACAGAGCAGCTTGCAGCGTCTCAGGATCAGTGACTGCTGCGTCCGCTGCGCGTGCGCATTTGAGAGGCCTTAAATGATGCTGGGCGCCTGAAGAGCTAGAGCGCTGACCAGCAGGACGTGAGGCTGGAATCTGCTCCCAGAGGCCCTCCGCGCAACGGCACTTGCCATGTCGGACCGTGGCCAGGGAGAGGCAGGTAAGGTGTCCTTCGTAGTGCCAACAGTGCAGATACCCAATATCACATGTTCTCACACATAAAGGTTAAAACCTGACAATGATTTGTAGCAGCAAAGTGGGGTTAAAAATATTCAGGTGGCTAAAAAACGAATCTTCGCACAGAGCAGCTTGCAGCGTCTCAGGATCAGTGACTGCTGCGTCCGCTGCGCGTGCGCATTTGAGAGGCCTTAAATGGTGCTGGGCACCTGATGAGCTAGAGCGCTAACCAGCAGGAAGTGAGGCTGGAATCTGCATCCAGAGGCCCTTCGCGCAACGCCACTTGCAGCATCGGAGAGGGGCAAGGGAGAGGCAGGTAAGGTGTCCTTTGTAGTGCCAACAGTGCAGATACACAATATCACACGTTATCACACATAAAGATTAAAACCTGACAATGATTTGTAGCAGCAAAGTGGGGTTAAAAATATTCAGGTGGCTAAAAAACGAATCTTCGCACAGAGCAGCTTGCAGCGTCTCAGGATCAGTGACTGCTGCGTCCGCTGCACGTGCGCATTTGAGAGGCCTTAAATGGTGCTAGGCGCCTGAAGAGCTAGAGCGCTAACCAACAGGAAGTGAGGCTGGAATCTGCTCCCAGAGGCCCTCCGCGCAACGGCACTTGCCGCGTCGGACCGGGGCCAGGGAGAGGCAGGTAAGCTGTCCTTCGTAGTTCCAACAGTGCAGATACACAATATCACATGTTATCAAACATAAAGGTTAAAACCTGACAATGATTTGTAGCAGCAAAGTGGGGTTAAAAATATTCAGGCGGCTAAAAAACGAATCTTCGCACAGAGCAGCTTGCAGCGTCTCAGGATCAGTGACTGCTGCGTCCGCTGCGCGTGCGCATTTGAGAGGCCTTAAATGGTGCTGGGCGCCTGAAGAGCTAGAGCGCTGACCAGCAGGAAGTGAGGCTGGAATCTGCTCCCAGAGGCCCTCCGCGCAACGGCACTTGCCGCGTCGGACCGTGGCCAGGGAGAGGCAGGTAAGGTGTCCTTCGTAGTGCCAACAGTGCAGATACACAATATCACATGTTATCACACATAAAGGTTAAAACCTGACAATGATTTGTAGCAGTAAAGTGGGGTTAAAAATATTCAGGTGGCTAAAAAATGAATCTTCGCACAGAGCAGCTTGCAGCGTCTCAGGATCAGTGACTGCTGCGTCCGCTGCGTGTGCGCATTTGAGAGGCCTTAAATGGTGCTGGGCGCCTGAAGAGCTACAGCGCTAACCAGCAGGAAGTGAGGCTGGAATCTCTTCCCAGAGGCCCTCCGCGCAACGGCACTTGCCGCGTCGGACCGGGGCCAGGGAGAGGCAGGTAAGGTGTCCTTCGTAGTGCCAACAGTGCAGATACCCAATATCACATGTTATCACACATAAAGGTTAAAATCTGACAATGATTTGTAGCAGCAAAGTGGGGTTAAAAATATTCAGGTGGCTAAAACACGAATCTTCGCACAGAGCAGCTTGCAGCGTCTCAGGATCAGTGACTGCTGCGTCCGCTGCGCGTGTGCATTTGAGAGGCCTTAAATGGTGCTGGGCGCCTGAAGAGCTAGAGCGCTGACCAGCAGGAAGTGAGGCTGGAATCTGCTCCCAGTGGCCCTCCGCGCAACGGCACTTGCCGTGTCGGACCGTGGCCAGGGAGAGGCAGGTAATGTGTCCTTCGTAGTGCCAACAGTGCAGATACACAATATCACATGTTATCACACATAAAGGTTAAAACCTGACAATGATTTGTAGCAGCAAAGTGGGGTTAAAAATATTCAGGTGGCTAAAAAACGAATCTTCGCAAAGAGCAGCTTGCAGCGTCTCAGGATCAGTGACTGCTGCGTCCGCTGCGCGTGCGCATTTGAGAGGCCTTAAATGGTGCTAGGCGCCTGAAGAGCTAGAGCGCTAACCAACAGGAAGTGAGTCTGGAATCTGCTCCCAGAGGCCCTCCGCGCAACGGCACTTGCCGCGTCGGACCGGGGCCAGGGAGAGGCAGGTAAGGTGTCCTTCGTAGTGCCAACAGTGCAGATACACAATATCACATGTTATCACACATAAAGGTTAAAACCTGACAATGATTTGTAGCAGCAAAGTGGGGTTAAAAATATTCAGGAGGCTAAAAAATGAATCTTCGCACAGAGCAGCTTGCAGCGTCTCAGGATCAGTGACTGCTGCGTTTGCTGAGCGTGCGCATTTGAGAGGCCTTAAATGGTGCTGGGCGCCTGAAGAGCTAGAGCGCTAACCAGCAGGAAGTGAGGCTGGAATCTGCTCCCAGAGGGCCTGCGTACAACAGCACTTGCCGCGTCCGACCGGGGCCAGGGAGAGGCAGGTAAGGTGTCCTTCGTAGTGCCAACAGTGCAGATACACAATATCACATGTTATCACACATAAAGGTTAAAACCTGACAATGATTTGTAGCAGCAAAGTGGGGTTAAAAATATTCAGGTGGCTAAAAAACTAATCTTCGCACAGAGCAGCTTGCAGCGTCTCAGGATCAGTGACTGCTGCGTCCGCTGCGCGTGCGCATTTGAGAGGCCTTAAATGGTGCTGGGCACCTGATGAGCTAGAGCGCTAACCAGCAGGAAGTGAGGCTGGAATCTGCATCCAGAGGCCCTCCGCGCAACGCCACTTGCCGCATCGGAGAGGGGCAAGGGAGAGGCAGGTAAGGTGTCCTTTGTAGTGCCAACAGTGCAGATACACAATATCACATGTTATCACACATAAAGGTTAAAACCTGACAATGATTTGTAGCAGCAAAGTGGGGTTAAAAATATTCAGGTGGCTAAAAAACGAATCTTCGCACAGAGCAGCTTGCACAGTCTCAGGATCAGTGACTGCTGCGTCTGCTGCGCGTGCGCATTTGAGAGGCCTTAAATGGTGCTGGGCGCCTGAAGAGCTAGAGCGCTGACCAGCAGGAAGTGAGGCTGGAATCTGCTCCCAGAGGCCCTCCGCGCAACGGCACTTGCCGCGTCTGACCAGGGCCAGGGAGAGGCAGGTAAGGTGTTCTTCGTAGTGCCAACAGTGCAGATACCCAATATCACATGTTATCACACATAAAGGTTAAAACCTGACAATGATTTGTAGCAGCAAAGTGGGGTTAAAAATATTCAGGTGGCTAAAAAACGAATCTTCGCACAGAGCAGCTTGCAGCGTCTCAGGATCAGTGACTGCTACGTCCGCTGCGCGTGCGCATTTGAGAGGCCTTAAATGGTGCTAGGCGCCTGAAGAGCTAGAGCGCTAACCAACAGGAAGTGAGGCAGGAATCTGCTCCCAGAGGCCCTCCGCGCAACGGCACTTGCCGCGTTGGACCGGGGCCAGGGAGAGGCAGGTAAGGTGTCCTTCGTAGTGCCAACAGTGCAGATACACAATATCACATGTTATCACATATAAAGGTTAAAACCTGACAATGATTTGTAGCAGTAAAGTGGGGTTAAATATATTCAGGTGGCTAAAAAACGAATCTTCGCACAGAGCAGCTTGCAGCGTCTCAGGATCAGTGACTGCTGCGTCCGCTGCGCGTGCGCATTTGAGAGGCCTTAAATGGTGCTGGGCGCCTGAAGAGCTAGAGCGCTGACCCGCAGGAAGTGAGGCTGGAATCTCTTCCCAGAGGCCCTCCGCGCAACGGCACTTGCCGCGTTGGACCGGGGCCAGGGAGAGGCAGGTAAGGTGTCCTTCGTAGTGCCAACAGTGCAGATACACAATATCACATGTTATCACACATAAAGGTTAAAACCTGACAATGATTTGTAGCAGCAAAGTGGGGTTAAAAATATTCAGGTGGCTAAAAAACGAATCTTCGCACAGAGCAGCTTGCAGCGTCTCAGGATCAGTGACTGCTGCGTCCGCTGCGCGTGCGCATTTGAGAGGCCTTAAATGATGCTGGGCGCCTGAAGAGCTAGAGCGCTGACCAGCAGGACGTGAGGCTGGAATCTGCTCCCAGAGGCCCTCCGCGCAACGGCACTTGCCATGTCGGACCGTGGCCAGGGAGAGGCAGGTAAGGTGTCCTTTGTAGTGCCAACAGTGCAGATACACAATATCACATGTTATCACACATAAAGGTTAAAACCTGACAATGATTTTTAGCAGCAAAGTGGGGTTAAAAATATTCAGGTGGCTAAAAAACGAATCTTCGCACAGAGCAGCTTGCAGCGTCTCAGGATCAGTGACTGCTGCGTCCGCTGCGCGTGCGCATTTGAGAGGCCTTAAGTGGTGCTAGGCGCCTGAAGAGCTAGAGCGCTAACCAACAGGAAGTGAGGCTGGAATCTGCTCCCAGAGGCCCTCCGCGCAACGGCACTTGCCGCGTCGGACCGGGGCCAGGGAGAGGCAGGTAAGCTGTCCTTCGTAGTTCCAACAGTGCAGATACACAATATCACATGTTATCAAACATAAAGGTTAAAACCTGACAATGATTTGTAGGAGCAAAGTGGGGTTAAAAATATTCAGGTGGCTAAAAAACGAATCTTCGCACAGAGCAGCTTGCAGCGTCTCAGGATCAGTGACTGCTGCATCCGCTGCGCGTGCGCATTTGAGAGGCCTTAAATGGTGCTGGGCGCCTGAAGAGCTAGAGCGCTGACCAGCAGAAAGTGAGGCTGGAATCTGCTCCCAGAGGCCCTCTGTGCAACGGCACTTGCCGCGTCGGACCGTGGCCAGGGAGAGGCAGGTAAGGTGTCCTTCGTAGTGCCAACAGTGCAGATACACAATATCACATGTTATCACACATAAAGGTTAAAACCTGACAATGATTTGTAGCAGCAAAGTGGGGTTAAAAATATTCAGGTGGCTAAAAAACGAATCTTCGCACAGAGCAGCTTGCAGCGTCTCAGGATCAGTGACTGCTGCGTCCGCTGCGCGTGCGCATTTGAGAGGCCTTACATGGTGCTGGGCGCCTGAAGAGCTAGTGCGCTGACCCGCAGGAAGTGAGGCTGGAATCTGCTCCCAGAGGCCCTCCGCGCAACGGCACTTGCCGCGTTGGACCGGGGCCAGGGAGAGGCAGGTAAGGTGTCCTTCGTAGTGCCAACAGTGCAGAAACACAATATCACATGTTATCACACATAAAGGTTAAAACCTGACAATGATTTGTAGCAGCAAAGTGCGGTTAAAAATATTCAGGTGGCTAAAAAACGAATCTTCGCACAGAGCAGCTTGCAGCGTCTCAGGATCAGTGACTGATGCGTCCGCTGCGCGTGCGCATTTGAGAGGCCTTAAATGGTGCTGGGCGCCTGAATAGCTACAGCGCTAACCAGCAGGAAGTGAGGCTGGAATCTGTTCCCAGAGGCCCTCCGCGCAACGGCACTTGCTGCGTCGGCCGGGGCCAGGGAGAGGCAGGTAAGGTGTCCTTCGTAGTGCCAACAGTGCAGATACACAACATCACATGTTATCACACATAAAGGTTAAAACCTGACAATGATTTGTAGCAGCAAAGTGGGGTTAAAAATATTCAGGTGACTAAAAAACGAATCTTCGCACAGAGCAGCTTGCAGCGTCTCAGGATTAGTGACTGCTGCGTCCGCTGCGCGTGTGCATTTGAGAGGCCTTAAATGGTGCTGGGCACCTGAAGAGCTAGAGCGCTGACCAGCAGGAAGTGAGGCTGGAATCTGCTCCCAGAGGCCCTCTGCGCAACGGCACTTGCCGTGTCAGACCGTGGCCAGGGAGAGGCAGGTAAGGTGTCCTTCGTAGTGTCAACAGTTCAGATACACAATATCACATGTTATCACACATAAAGGTTAAAACCTGACAATGATTTGTAGCAGCAAAGTGGGGTTAAAAATATTCAGGTGGCTAAAAAACGAATCTTCGCACAGAGCAGCTTGCAGCGTCTCAGGATCAGTGACTGCTGCGTCCGCTGCGCGTGCGCATTTGAGAGGCCTTAAATGGTGCTAGGCGCCTGAAGAGCTAGAGCGCTAACCAACAGGAAGTGAGGCTGGAATCTGCTCCCAGAGGCCCTCCGCGCAACGGCACTTGCCGCGCCGGACCGGGGCCAGGGAGAGGCAGGTAAGCTGTCCTTCGTAGTTCCAACAGTGCAGATACACAATATCACATGTTATCACACATAAAGGTTAAAACCTGACAATGATTTGTAGCAGCAAAGTGGGGTTAAAAATATTCAGGTGGCTAAAAAACGAATCTTCGCACAGAGCAGCTTGCAGCGTCCCAGGATCAGTGACTGCTGCGTCCGCTGCGCGAGCGCATTTGAGAGGCCTTAAATGGTGCTGGGCGCCTGAAGAGCTAGAGCGCTGACAGCAGGAAGTGAGGCTGGAATCTGCTCCCAGAGGCCCTCCACGCAACGGCACTTGCCGCGTCAGACCGTGGCCAGGGAGAGGCAGGTAAGGTGTCCTTCGTAGTGTCAACAGTTCAGATACACAATATCACATGTTATCACACATAAAGGTTAAAACCTGACAATGATTTGTAGCAGCAAAGTGGGGTTAAAAATATTCAGGTGGCTAAAAAACGAATCTTCGCACAGAGCAGCTTGCAGCGTCTCAGGATCAGTGACTGCTGCGTCCGCTGCGCGTGCGCATTTGAGAGGCCTTAAATGGTGCTAGGCGCCTGAAGAGCTAGAGCACTAACCAACAGGAAGTGAGGCTGGAATCTGCTCCCAGAGGCCCTCCGCGCAACGGCACTTGCCGCGCCGGACCGAGGCCAGGGAGAGGCAGGTAAGCTGTCCTTCGTAGTTCCAACAGTGCAGATACACAATATCACATGTTATCAAACATAAAGGTTAAAACCTGACAATGATTTGTAGCAGCAAAGTGGGGTTAAAAATATTCAGGTGGCTAAAAAATGAATCTTCGCACAGAGCAGCTTGCAGCGTCTCAGGATCAGTGACTGCTGCGTCCGCTGCGCGTGCGCATTTGAGAGGCCTTAAATGGTGCTGGGCGCCTGAAGAGCTAGAGCGCTGACCAGCAGGAAGTGAGGCTGGAATCTGCTCCCAGAGGCCCTCCGCGCAACGGCACTTGCCGCGTCGGACCGTGGCCAGGGAGAGGCAGGTAAGGTGTCCTTCGTAGTGCCAACAGTGCAGATACACAATATCACGTTATCACACATAAAGGTTAAAACCTGACAATGATTTGTAGCAGCAAAGTGGGGTTAAAAATATTCAGGTGGCTAAAAAACGAATCTTCGCACAGAGCAGCTTGCAGCGTCCCAGGATCAGTGACTGCTGCGTCCGCTGCGCGAGCGCATTTGAGAGGCCTTAAATGGTGCTGGGCACCTGATGAGCTAGAGCGCTAACCAGCAGGAAGTGAGGCTGGAATCTGCATCCAGAGGCCCTCCGCGCAACGCCACTTGCCGCATCGGAGAGGGGCAAGGGAGAGGCAGGTAAGGTGTCCTTTGTAGTGCCAACAGTGCAGATACACAATATCACATGTTATCACACATAAAGGTTAAAACCTGACAATGATTTGTAGCAGCAAAGTGGGGTTAAAAATATTCAGGTGGCTAAAAAACGAATCTTCGCACAGAGCAGCTTGCAGCGTCTCAAGATCAGTGACTGCTGCGTCTGCTGCGCATGCGCATTTGAGAGGCCTTAAATGGTGCTGGGCGCCTGAAGAGCTAGAGCGCTAACCAGCAGGAAGTGAGGCTGGAATCTGCTCCCAGAGGCCCTCCGCGCAACGGCACTTGCCGCGTCGGACCAGGGCCAGGGAGAGGCAGGTAAGGTGTCCTTCGTAGTGCCAACAGTGCAGATACCCAATATCACATGTTCTCACACATAAAGGTTAAAACCTGACAATGATTTGTAGCAGCAAAGTGGGGTTAAAAATATTCAGGTGGCTAAAAAACGAATCTTCGCACAGAGCAGCTTGCAGCGTCTCAGGATCAGTGACTGCTGCGTCCGCTGCGCGTGCGCATTTGAGAGGCCTTAAATGGTGCTGGGCACCTGATGAGCTAGAGCGCTAACCAGCAGGAAGTGAGGCTGGAATCTGCATCCAGAGGCCCTCCGCGTAACGCCACTTGCAGCATCGGAGAGGGGCAAGGGAGAGGCAGGTAAGGTGTCCTTTGTAGTGCCAACAGTGCAGATACACAATATCACAAGTTATCACACATAAAGATTAAAACCTGACAATGATTTGTAGCAGCAAAGTGGGGTTAAAAATATTCAGGTGGCTAAAAAACGAATCTTCGCACAGAGCAGCTTGCAGCGTCTCAGGATCAGTGACTGCTGCGTCCGCTGCGCGTGTGCGCATTTGAGAGGCCTTAAATGGTGCTGGGCGCCTGAAGAGCTAGAGCGCTGACCAGCAGGAAGTGAGGCTGGAATCTGCTCCCAGAGGCCCTCCGCGCAACGGCACTTGCCGCGTCGGACCGTGGCCAGGGAGAGGCAGGTAAGGTGTCCTTCGTAGTGCCAACAGTGCAGATACACAATATCACGTTATCACACATAAAGGTTAAAACCTGACAATGATTTGTAGCAGCAAAGTGGGGTTAAAAATATTCAGGTGGCTAAAAAACGAATCTTCGCACAGAGCAGCTTGCAGCGTCCCAGGATCAGTGACTGCTGCGTCCGCTGCGCGAGCGCATTTGAGAGGCCTTAAATGGTGCTGGGCGCCTGAAGAGCTAGAGTGCTGACCAGCAGGAAGTGAGGCTGGAATCTGCTCCCAGAGGCCCTCCGCGCAACGGCACTTGCCGCGTCGGACCGGGGCCAGGGAGAGGCAGGTAAGGTGTCCTTCGTAGTGCCAACAGTGCAGATACACAATATCACATGTTATCACACATAAAGGTTAAAACCTGACAATGATTTGTAGTAGCAAAGTGGGGTTAAAAGTATTCAGGTGGCTAAAAAACGAATCTTCGCACAGAGCAGCTTGCAGCGTCTCAGGATCAGTGACTGCTGCGTCCGCTGCGCGTGCGCATTTGAGAGGCCTTAAATGGTGCTGGGCACCTGATGAGGTAGAGCGCTAACCAGCAGGAAGTGAGGCTGGAATCTGCATCCAGAGGCCCTCCGCGCAACGCCACTTGCCGCATCGGAGAGGGGCAAGGGAGAGGCAGGTAAGGTGTCCTTTGTAGTGCCAACAGTGCAGATACACAATATCACATGTTATCACACATAAAGGTTAAAACCTGACAATGATTTGTAGCAGCAAAGTGGGGTTAAAAATATTCAGGTGGCTAAAAAACGAATCTTCGCACAGAACAGCTTGCAGCGTCTCAAGATCAGTGACTGCTGCGTCTGCTGCGCATGCGCATTTGAGAGGCCTTAAATGGTGCTGGGCGCCTGAAGAGCTAGAGCGCTAACCAGCAGGAAGTGAGGCTGGAATCTGCTCCCAGAGGCCCTCCGCGCAACGGCACTTGCCGCGTCGGACCAGGGCCAGGGAGAGGCAGGTAAGGTGTCCTTCGTAGTGCCAACAGTGCAGATACCCAATATCACATGTTCTCACACATAAAGGTTAAAACCTGACAATGATTTGTAGCAGCAAAGTGGGGTTAAAAATATTCAGGTGGCTAAAAAACGAATCTTCGCACAGAGCAGCTTGCAGCGTCTCAGGATCAGTGACTGCTGCGTCCGCTGCGCGTGCGCATTTGAGAGGCCTTAAATGGGGCTGGGCACCTGATGAGCTAGAGCGCTAACCAGCAGGAAGTGAGGCTGGAATCTGCATCCAGAGGCCCTCCGCGCAACGCCACTTGCAGCATCGGAGAGGGGCAAGGGAGAGGCAGGTAAGGTGTCCTTTGTAGTGCCAACAGTGCAGATACACAATATCACACGTTATCACACATAAAGATTAAAACCTGACAATGATTTGTAGCAGCAAAGTGGGGTTAAAAATATTCAGGTGGCTAAAAAACGAATCTTCACACAGAGCAGCTTGCAGCGTCTCAGGATCAGTGACTGCTTCGTCCGCTGCGCGTGCGCATTTGAGAGGCCTTAAACGGTGCTGGGCGCCTGAAGAGCTAGAGCGCTGACCAGCAGGAAGTGAGGCTGGAATCTGCTCCCAGAGGCCCTCCGCGCAACGGCACTTGCCGTGTCGGACCGTGGCCAGGGAGAGGCAGGTAAGGTGTCCTTCGTAGTGCCAACAGTGCAGATACACAATATCACATGTTATCACACATAAAGGTTAAAACCTGACAATGATTTGTAGCAGCAAAGTGGGGTTAAAAATATTCAGGTGGCTAAAAAACGAATCTTCGCACAGAGCAGCTTGCAGCGTCTCAGGATCAGTGACTGCTGCGTCCGCTGCACGTGCGCATTTGAGAGGCCTTAAATGGTGCTAGGCGCCTGAAGAGCTAGAGCGCTAACCAACAGGAAGTGAGGCTGGAATCTGCTCCCAGAGGCCCTCCGCGCAACGGCACTTGCCGCGTCGGACCGGGGCCAGGGAGAGGCAGGTAAGCTGTCCTTCGTAGTTCCAACAGTGCAGATACACAATATCACATGTTATCAAACATAAAGGTTAAAACCTGACAATGATTTGTAGCAGCAAAGTGGGGTTAAAAATATTCAGGCGGCTAAAAAACGAATCTTCGCACAGAGCAGCTTGCAGCGTCTCAGGATCAGTGACTGCTGCGTCCGCTGCGCGTGCGCATTTGAGAGGCCTTAAATGGTGCTGGGCGCCTGAAGAGCTAGAGCGCTGACCAGCAGGAAGTGAGGCTGGAATCTGCTCCCAGAGGCCCTCCGCGCAACGGCACTTGCCGCGTCGGACCGTGGCCAGGGAGAGGCAGGTAAGGTGTCCTTCGTAGTGCCAACAGTGCAGATACACAATATCACATGTTATCACACATAAAGGTTAAAACCTGACAATGATTTGTAGCAGTAAAGTGGGGTTAAAAATATTCAGGTGGCTAAAAAATGAATCTTCGCACAGAGCAGCTTGCAGCGTCTCAGGATCAGTGACTGCTGCGTCCGCTGCGTGTGCGCATTTGAGAGGCCTTAAATGGTGCTGGGCGCCTGAAGAGCTACAGCGCTAACCAGCAGGAAGTGAGGCTGGAATCTCTTCCCAGAGGCCCTCCGCGCAACGGCACTTGCCGCGTCGGACCGGGGCCAGGGAGAGGCAGGTAAGGTGTCCTTCGTAGTGCCAACAGTGCAGATACCCAATATCACATGTTATCACACATAAAGGTTAAAATCTGACAATGATTTGTAGCAGCAAAGTGGGGTTAAAAATATTCAGGTGGCTAAAACACGAATCTTCGCACAGAGCAGCTTGCAGCGTCTCAGGATCAGTGACTGCTGCGTCCGCTGCGCGTGTGCATTTGAGAGGCCTTAAATGGTGCTGGGCGCCTGAAGAGCTAGAGCGCTGACCAGCAGGAAGTGAGGCTGGAATCTGCTCCCAGTGGCCCTCCGCGCAACGGCACTTGCCGTGTCGGACCGTGGCCAGGGAGAGGCAGGTAATGTGTCCTTCGTAGTGCCAACAGTGCAGATACACAATATCACATGTTATCACACATAAAGGTTAAAACCTGACAATGATTTGTAGCAGCAAAGTGGGGTTAAAAATATTCAGGTGGCTAAAAAACGAATCTTCGCAAAGAGCAGCTTGCAGCGTCTCAGGATCAGTGACTGCTGCGTCCGCTGCGCGTGCGCATTTGAGAGGCCTTAAATGGTGCTAGGCGCCTGAAGAGCTAGAGCGCTAACCAACAGGAAGTGAGTCTGGAATCTGCTCCCAGAGGCCCTCCGCGCAACGGCACTTGCCGCGTCGGACCGGGGCCAGGGAGAGGCAGGTAAGGTGTCCTTCGTAGTGCCACCAGTGCAGATACACAATATCACGTTATCACACATAAAGGTTAAAACCTGACAATGATTTGTAGCAGCAAAGTGGGGTTAAAAATATTCAGGAGGCTAAAAAATGAATCTTCGCACAGAGCAGTTTGCAGCGTCTCAGGATCAGTGACTGCTGCGTTTGCTGCGCGTGCGCATTTGAGAGGCCTTAAATGGTGCTGGGCGCCTGAAGAGCTAGAGCGCTAACCAGCAGGAAGTGAGGCTGGAATCTGCTCCCAGAGGGCCTGCGTACAACAGCACTTGCCGCGTCCGACCGGGGCCAGGGAGAGGCAGGTAAGGTGTCCTTCGTAGTGCCACCAGTGCAGATACACAATATCACGTTATCACACATAAAGGTTAAAACCTGACAATGATTTGTAGCAGCAAAGTGGGGTTAAAAATATTCAGGTGGCTAAAAAACGAATCCTCGCACAGAGCAGCTTGCAGCGTCTCAGGATCGGTGACTGCTGCGTCCGCTGCGCGAGCGCATTTGAGAGGCCTTAAATGGTGCTGGGCGCCTGAAGAGCTAGAGCGCTGACCAGGAGGAAGTGAGGCTGGAATCTGCTCCCAGAGGCCCACCGCGCAACGGCACTTGCCGTGTCGGACCGGGGCCACGGAGAGGCAGGTAAGGTGTCCTTCGTAGTGCCAACAGTGCAGATACACAATATCACATGTTATCACACATAAAGGTTAAAACCTGACAATGATTTGTAGCAGCAAAGTGGGGTTAAAAATATTCAGGTGGCTAAAAAACTAATCTTAGCACAGAGCAGCTTGCAGCGTCTCAGGATCAGTGACTGCTGCGTCCGCTGCGCGTGCGCATTTGAGAGGCCTTAAATGGTGCTGGGCACCTGATGAGCTAGAGCGCTAACCAGCAGGAAGTGAGGCTGGAATCTGCTCCCAGAGGCCCTCCGCGCAACGGCACTTGCCGCGTCAGACCGGGGCCAGGGAGAGGCAGGTAAGCTGTCCTTCGTAGTTCCAACAGTGCAGATACACAATATCACATGTTATCAAACATAAAGGTTAAAACCTGACAATGATTTGTAGCAGCAAAGTGGGGTTAAAAATATTCAGGTGGCTAAAAAACGAATCTTCGCACAGAGCAGCTTTCAGCGTCTCAGGATCAGTGACTGCTGCGTCCGCTGCACGTGCGCATTTGAGAGGCCTTAATTGGTGCTGGGCGCCTGAAGAGCTAGAGCGCTGACCAGCAGGAAGTGAGGCTGGAATCTGCTCCCAGAGGCCCTCCGCGCAACGGCACTTGCCGCGTTGGACCGGGGCCAGGGAGAGGCAGGTAAGGTGTCCTTCGTAGTGCCAACAGTGCAGATACACAATATCACATGTTATCACATATAAAGGTTAAAACCTGACAATGATTTGTAGCAGTAAAGTGGGGTTAAATATATTCAGGTGGCTAAAAAACGAATCTTCGCACAGAGCAGCTTGCAGCGTCTCAGGATCAGTGACTGCTGCGTCCGCTGCGCGTGCGCATTTGAGAGGCCTTAAATGGTGCTGGGCGCCTGAAGAGCTAGAGCGCTGACCCGCAGGAAGTGAGGCTGGAATCTCTTCCCAGAGGCCCTCCGCGCAACGGCACTTGCCGCGTTGGACCGGGGCCAGGGAGAGGCAGGTAAGGTGTCCTTCGTAGTGCCAACAGTGCAGATACACAATATCACATGTTATCACACATAAAGGTTAAAACCTGACAATGATTTGTAGCAGCAAAGTGGGGTTAAAAATATTCAGGTGGCTAAAAAACGAATCTTCGCACAGAGCAGCTTGCAGCGTCTCAGGATCAGTGACTGCTGCGTCCGCTGCGCGTGCGCATTTGAGAGGCCTTAAATGATGCTGGGCGCCTGAAGAGCTAGAGCGCTGACCAGCAGGACGTGAGGCTGGAATCTGCTCCCAGAGGCCCTCCGCGCAACGGCACTTGCCATGTCGGACCGTGGCCAGGGAGAGGCAGGTAAGGTGTCCTTTGTAGTGCCAACAGTGCAGATACACAATATCACATGTTATCACACATAAAGGTTAAAACCTGACAATGATTTTTAGCAGCAAAGTGGGGTTAAAAATATTCAGGTGGCTAAAAAACGAATCTTCGCACAGAGCAGCTTGCAGCGTCTCAGGATCAGTGACTGCTGCGTCCACTGCGCGTGCGCATTTGAGAGGCCTTAAATGGTGCTAGGCGCCTGAAGAGCTAGAGCGCTAACCAACAGGAAGTGAGGCTGGAATCTGCTCCCAGAGGCCCTCCGCGCAACGGCACTTGCCGCGTCGGACCGGGGCCAGGGAGAGGCAGGTAAGCTGTCCTTCGTAGTTCCAACAGTGCAGATACACAATATCACATGTTATCAAACATAAAGGTTAAAACCTGACAATGATTTGTAGGAGCAAAGTGGGGTTAAAAATATTCAGGTGGCTAAAAAACGAATCTTCGCACAGAGCAGCTTGCAGCGTCTCAGGATCAGTGACTGCTGCATCCGCTGCGCGTGCGCATTTGAGAGGCCTTAAATGGTGCTGGGTGCCTGAAGAGCTAGAGCGCTGACCAGCAGGAAGTGAGGCTAGAATCTGCTCCCAGAGGCCCTCTGTGCAACGGCACTTGCCGCGTCGGACCGTGGCCAGGGAGAGGCAGGTAAGGTGTCCTTCGAAGTGCCAACAGTGCATATACACAATATCACATGTTATCACACATAAAGGTTAAAACCTGACAATGATTTGTAGCAGAAAAGTGGGGTTAAAAATATTCAGGTGGCTAAAAAACTAATCTTCGCACAGAGCAGCTTGCAGCGTCTCAGGATCAGTGACTGCTGCGTCCGCTGCGCGTGCGCATTTGAGAGGCCTTAAATGGTGCTGGGTGCCTGAAGAGCTAGAGTGCTAACCAGCAGGAAGTGAGGCTGGAGTCTGCTCCCAGAGGGCCTGCGTGCAACAGCACTTGCCGCGTCGGACCGGGGCCAGGGAGAGGCAGGTAAGGTGTCCTTCGTAGTGCCACCAGTGCAGATACACAATATCACGTTATCACACATAAATGTTAAAACCTGACAATGATTTGTAGCAGCAAAGTGGGGTTAAAAATATTCAGGTGGCTAAAAAACGAATCTTCGCACAGAGCAGCTTGCAGCGTCCCAGGATCAGTGACTGCTGCGTCCGCTGCGCGAGCGCATTTGAGAGGCCTTAAATGGTGCTGGGCGCCTGAAGAGCTAGAGCGCTGACCAGCAGGAAGTGAGGCTGGAATCTGCTCCCAGAGGCCCTCCGCGCAACGGCACTTGCCGAGTCGGACCGGGGCCAGGGAGAGGCAAGTAAGGTGTCCTTCGTAGTGCCAACAGTGCAGATACACAATATCACATGTTATCACACATAAAGGTTAAAACCTGACAATGATTTGTAGCAGCAAAGTGGGGTTAAAAATATTCAGGTGGCTAAAAAACGAATCTTCGCACAGAGCAGCTTGCAGCGTCTCAGGATCAGTGACTGCTGCGTCCGCTGCGCGTGCGCATTTGAGAGGCCTTAAATGGTGCTAGGCGCCTGAAGAGCTAGAGCGCTAACCAACAGGAAGTGAGGCAGGAATCTGCTCCCAGAGGCCCTCCGCGCAACGGCACTTGCCGCGTCAGACCGGGGCCAGGGAGAGGCAGGTAAGCTGTCCTTCGTAGTTCCAACAGTGCAGATACACAATATCACATGTTATCAAACATAAAGGTTAAAACCTGACAATGATTTGTAGCAGCAAAGTGGGGTTAAAAATATTCAGGTGGCTAAAAAACGAATCTTCGCACAGAGCAGCTTTCAGCGTCTCAGGATCAGTGACTGCTGCGTCCGCTGCGCGTGCGCATTTGAGAGGCCTTAATTGGTGCTGGGCGCCTGAAGAGCTAGAGCGCTGACCAGCAGGAAGTGAGGCTGGAATCTGCTCCCAGAGGCCCTCCGCGCAACGGCACTTGCCGCGTCGGACCGTGGCCAGGGAGAGGCAGTTAAGGTGTCCTTCGTAGTGCCAACAGTGCAGATACACAATATCACATGTTATCACACATAAAGGTTAAAACCTGACAATATTTTGTAGCAGCAAAGTGGGGTTAAAAATATTCAGGTGGCTAAAAAACGAATCTTCGCACAGAGCAGCTTGCAGCGTCTCAGGATCAGTGACTGCTGCGTCCGCTGCGCGTGCGCATTTGAGAGGCCTTAAATGGTGCTGGGCGCCTGAAGAGCTAGAGCGCTAACCAGCAGGAAGTGAGGCTGGAATCTGCTCCCAGAGGGCCTGTGTGCAACAGCACTTGCCGCGTCCGACCGGGGCCAGGGAGAGGCAGGTAAGGTGTCCTTCGTAGTGCCACCAGTGCAGATACACAATATCACGTTATCACACATAAAGGTTAAAACCTGACAATGATTTGTAGCAGCAAAGTGGGGTTAAAAATATTCAGGTGGCTAAAAAACGAATCTTCGCACAGAGCAGCTTGCAGCGTCCCAGGATCAGCGACTGCTGCGTCCGCTGCGCGAGCGCATTTGAGAGGCCTTAAATGGTGCTGGGCGCCTGAAGAACTAGAGCGCTGACCAGCAGGAAGTGAGGCTGGAATCTGCTCCCAGAGGCCCACCGCGCAACGGCACTTGCCGCGTCGGACCGGGGCCAGGGAGAGGCAGGTAAGGTGTCCTTTGTAGTGCCAACAGTGCAGATACACAATATCACATGTTATCACACATAAAGGTTAAAACCTGACAATGATTTGTAGCAGCAAAGTGGGGTTAAAAATATTCAGGTGGCTAAAAAACGAATCTTCGCACAGAGCAGTTTGCAGCGTCTCAGGATCAGTGACTGCTGCGTTTGCTGCGCGTGCGCATTTGAGAGGCCTTAAATGGTGCTGGGCGCCTGAAGAGCTAGAGCGCTAACCAGCAGGAAGTGAGGCTGGAATCTGCTCCCAGAGGGCCTGCGTACAACAGCACTTGCCGCGTCCGACCGGGGCCAGGGAGAGGCAGGTAAGGTGTCCTTCGTAGTGCCACCAGTGCAGATACACAATATCACGTTATCACACATAAAGGTTAAAACCTGACAATGATTTGTAGCAGCAAAGTGGGGTTAAAAATATTCAGGTGGCTAAAAAACGAATCTTCGCACAGAGCAGCTTGCAGCGTCTCAGGATCAGTGACTGCTGCGTCCGTTGCGCGAGCGCATTTGAGAGGCCTTAAATGGTGCTGGGCGCCTGAAGAGCTAGAGCGCTGACCAGGAGGAAGTGAGGCTGGAATCTGCTCCCAGAGGCCCACCGCGCAACGGCACTTGCCGCGTCGGACCGGGGCCAGGGAGAGGCAGGTAAGGTGTCCTTCGTAGTGCCAACAGTGCAGATACACAATATCACATGTTATCACACATAAAGGTTAAAACCTGACAATGATTTGTAGCAGCAAAGTGGGGTTAAAAATATTCAGGTGGCTAAAAAACTAATCTTCGCACAGAGCAGCTTGCAGCGTCTCAGGATCAGTGACTGCTGCGTCCGCTGCGCGTGCGCATTTGAGAGGCCTTAAATGGTGCTGGGCACCTGATGAGCTAGAGCGCTAACCAGCAGGAAGTGAGGCTGGAATCTGCATCCAGAGGCCCTCCGCGCAACGCCACTTGCCGCATCGGAG
Organism: Triturus cristatus; assembly: GCF_964204655.1. Taxonomy (NCBI): domain Eukaryota; kingdom Metazoa; phylum Chordata; class Amphibia; order Caudata; family Salamandridae; genus Triturus; species Triturus cristatus. The sequence continues at coordinate 1,096,499,032 of NC_140579.1, forward strand.
AGGGGCAAGGGAGAGGCAGGTAAGGTGTCCTTTGTAGTGCCAACAGTGCAGATACACAATATCACATGTTATCACACATAAAGGTTAAAACCTGACAATGATTTGTAGCAGCAAAGTGGGGTTAAAAACATTCAGGTGGCTAAAAAACGAATCTTCGCACAGAGCAGCTTGCACAGTCTCAGGATCAGTGACTGCTGCGTCTGCTGCGCGTGCGCATTTGAGAGGCCTTAAATGGTGCTGGGCGCCTGAAGAGCTAGAGCGCTGACCAGCAGGAAGTAAGGCTGGAATCTGCTCCCAGAGGCCCTCCGCGCAACGGCACTTGCCGCGTCGGACTGTGGCCAGGGAGAGGCAGGTAAGGTGTCCTTCGTAGTGCCAACAGTGCAGATACACAATATCACATGTTATCACACATAAAGGTTAAAACCTGAAAGTTATTTGTAACAGCAATCTCGGGTTAAAAATATTCAGGTGGCTAAAAAACGAATCTTCGCAAAGAGCAGCTTGCAGCGTCTCAGGATCAGTGACTGCTGCGTCCGCTGCGCATGCGCATTTGAGAGGCCTTAAATGGTGCTGGGCGCCTGAAGAGCTAGAGCGCTGACCAGCAGGAAGTGAGGCTGGAATCTGCTCCCAGAGGCCCTCCGCGCAACGGCACTTGCCGCGTTGGACCGGGGCCAGGGAGAGGCAGGTAAGGTGTCCTTCGTAGTGCCAACAGTGCAGATACACAATATCACATGTTATCACATATAAAGGTTAAAACCTGACAATGATTTGTAGCAGTAAAGTGGGGTTAAATATATTCAGGTGGCATAAAAACGAATCTTCGCACAGAGCAGCTTGCAGCGTCTCAGGATCAGTGACTGCTGGGTCCGCTGCGCGTGCGCATTTGAGAGGCCTTAAATGGTGCTGGGCGCCTGAAGAGCTAGAGCGCTGACCCGCAGGAAGTGAGGCTGGAATCTCTTCCCAGAGGCCCTCCGCGCAACGGCACTTGCCGCGTTGGACCGGGGCCAGGGAGAGGCAGGTAAGGTGTCCTTCGTAGTGCCAACAGTGCAGATACACAATATCACATGTTATCACACATAAAGGTTAAAACCTGACAATGATTTGTAGCAGCAAAGTGGGGTTAAAAATATTCAGGTGGCTAAAAAACGAATCTTCGCACAGAGCAGCTTGCAGCGTCCCAGGATCAGTGACTGCTGCGTCCGCTGCGCGAGCGCATTTGAGAGGCCTTAAATGGTGCTGGGCGCCTGAAGAACTAGAGCGCTGACCAGCAGGAAGTGAGGCTGGAATCTGCTCCCAGAGGCCCACCGCGCAACGGCACTTGCCGCGTCGGACCGGGGCCAGGGAGAGGCAGGTAAGGTGTCCTTTGTAGTGCCAACAGTGCAGATACACAATATCACATGTTATCACACATAAAGGTTAAAACCTGACAATGATTTGTAGCAGCAAAGTGGGGTTAAAAATATTCAGGTGGCTAAAAAACGAATCTTCGCACAGAGCAGTTTGCAGCGTCTCAGGATCAGTGACTGCTGCGTTTGCTGCGCGTGCGCATTTGAGAGGCCTTAAATGGTGCTGGGCGCCTGAAGAGCTAGAGCGCTAACCAGCAGGAAGTGAGGCTGGAATCTGCTCCCAGAGGGCCTGCGTACAACAGCACTTGCCGCGTCCGACCGGGGCCAGGGAGAGGCAGGTAAGGTGTCCTTCGTAGTGCCACCAGTGCAGATACACAATATCACGTTATCACACATAAAGGTTAAAACCTGACAATGATTTGTAGCAGCAAAGTGGGGTTAAAAATATTCAGGTGGCTAAAAAACGAATCTTCGCACAGAGCAGCTTGCAGCGTCTCAGGATCAGTGACTGCTGCGTCCGTTGCGCGAGCGCATTTGAGAGGCCTTAAATGGTGCTGGGCGCCTGAAGAGCTAGAGCGCTGACCAGGAGGAAGTGAGGCTGGAATCTGCTCCCAGAGGCCCACCGCGCAACGGCACTTGCCGCGTCGGACCGGGGCCAGGGAGAGGCAGGTAAGGTGTCCTTCGTAGTGCCAACAGTGCAGATACACAATATCACATGTTATCACACATAAAGGTTAAAACCTGACAATGATTTGTAGCAGCAAAGTGGGGTTAAAAATATTCAGGTGGCTAAAAAACTAATCTTCGCACAGAGCAGCTTGCAGCGTCTCAGGATCAGTGACTGCTGCGTCCGCTGCGCGTGCGCATTTGAGAGGCCTTAAATGGTGCTGGGCACCTGATGAGCTAGAGCGCTAACCAGCAGGAAGTGAGGCTGGAATCTGCATCCAGAGGCCCTCCGCGCAACGCCACTTGCCGCATCGGAGAGGGGCAAGGGAGAGGCAGGTAAGGTGTCCTTTGTAGTGCCAACAGTGCAGATACACAATATCACATGTTATCACACATAAAGGTTAAAACCTGACAATGATTTGTAGCAGCAAAGTGGGGTTAAAAACATTCAGGTGGCTAAAAAACGAATCTTCGCACAGAGCAGCTTGCACAGTCTCAGGATCAGTGACTGCTGCGTCTGCTGCGCGTGCGCATTTGAGAGGCCTTAAATGGTGCTGGGCGCCTGAAGAGCTAGAGCGCTGACCAGCAGGAAGTAAGGCTGGAATCTGCTCCCAGAGGCCCTCCGCGCAACGGCACTTGCCGCGTCGGACTGTGGCCAGGGAGAGGCAGGTAAGGTGTCCTTCGTAGTGCCAACAGTGCAGATACACAATATCACATGTTATCACACATAAAGGTTAAAACCTGAAAGTTATTTGTAACAGCAATCTCGGGTTAAAAATATTCAGGTGGCTAAAAAACGAATCTTCGCAAAGAGCAGCTTGCAGCGTCTCAGGATCAGTGACTGCTGCGTCCGCTGCGCGTGCGCATTTGAGAGGCCTTAAATGGTGCTGGGCGCCTGAAGAGCTAGAGCGCTGACCAGCAGGAAGTAAGGCTGGAATCTGCTCCCAGAGGCCCTCCGCGCAACGGCACTTGCCGCGTTGGACCGGGGCCAGGGAGAGGCAGGTAAGGTGTCCTTCGTAGTGCCAACAGTGCAGATACACAATATCACATGTTATCACATATAAAGGTTAAAACCTGACAATGATTTGTAGCAGTAAAGTGGGGTTAAATATATTCAGGTGGCATAAAAAGGAATCTTCGCACAGAGCAGCTTGCAGCGTCTCAGGATCAGTGACTGCTGGGTCCGCTGCGCGTGGGCATTTGAGAGGCCTTAAATGGTGCTGGGCGCCTGAAGAGCTAGAGCGCTGACCCGCAGGAAGTGAGGCTGGAATCTCTTCCCAGAGGCCCTCCGCGCAACGGCACTTGCCGCGTTGGACCGGGGCCAGGGAGAGGCAGGTAAGGTGTCCTTCGTAGTGCCAACAGTGCAGATACACAATATCACATGTTATCACACATAAAGGTTAAAACCTGACAATGATTTGTAGCAGCAAAGTGGGGTTAAAAATATTCAGGTGGCTAAAAAACGAATCTTCGCACAGAGCAGCTTGCAGCGTCTCAGGATCAGTGACTGCTGCGTCCGCTGCGCGTGCGCATTTGAGAGGCCTTAAATGATGCTGGGCGCCTGAAGAGCTAGAGTGCTGACCAGCAGGAAGTGAGGCTGGAATCGGCTCCCAGAGGCCGTCCGCGCAACGGCACTTGCCATGTCGGACCGTGGCCAGGGAGAGGCAGGTAAGGTGTCCTTCGTAGTGCCAACAGTGCAGATACACAATATCACATGTTATCACACATAAAGGTTAAAACCTGACAATGATTTTTAGCAGCAAAGTGGGGTTAAAAATTTTCAGGTGGCTAAAAAACGAATCTTCGCACAGAGCAGCTTGCAGCGTCTCAGGATCAGTGACTGCTGCGTCCGCTGCGCGTGCGCATTTGAGAGGTCTTAAATGGTGCTAGGCGCCTGAAGAGCTAGAGCGCTAACCAACAGGAAGTGAGGCTGGAATCTGCTCCCAGAGGCCCTCCGCGCAACGGCACTTGCCGCGTCGGACCGGGGCCAGGGAGAGGCAGGTAAGCTGTCCTTCGTAGTTCCAACAGTGCAGATACACAATATCACATGTTATCAAACATAAAGGTTAAAACCTGACAATGATTTGTAGGAGCAAAGTGGGGTTAAAAATATTCAGGTGGCTAAAAAACGAATCTTCGCACAGAGCAGCTTGCAGCGTCTCAGGATCAGTGACTGCTGCATCCGCTGCATGTGCGCATTTGAGAGGCCTTAAATGGTGCTGGGCGCCTGAAGAGCTAGAGCGCTGACCAGCAGGAAGTGAGGCTGGAATCTGCTCCCAGAGGCCCTCCGTGCAACGGCACTTGCCACGTCGGACCGTGGCCAGGGAGAGGCAGGTAAGGTGTCCTTCGAAGTGCCAACAGTGCAGATACACAATATCACATGTTATCACACATAAAGGTTAAAACCTGACAATGATTTGTAGCAGCAAAGTGGTGTTAAAAATATTCAGGTGGCTAAAAAACTAATCTTCGCACAGAGCAGCTTGCAGCGTCTCAGGATCAGTGACTGCTGCGTCCGCTGCGCGTGCGCATTTGAGAGGCCTTAAATGGTGCTGGGTGCCTGAAGAGCTAGAGCGCTAACCAGCAGGAAGTGAGGCTGGAGTCTGCTCCCAGAGGGCCTGCGTGCAACAGCACTTGCCGCGTCGGACCGGGGCCAGGGAGAGGCAGGTAAGGTGTCCTTCGTAGTGCCACCAGTGCAGATACACAATATCACGTTATCACACATAAATGTTAAAACCTGACAATGATTTGTAGCAGCAAAGTGGGGTTAAAAATATTCAGGTGGCTAAAAAACGAATCTTCGCACAGAGCAGCTTGCAGCGTCCCAGGATCAGTGACTGCTGCGTCCGCTGCGCGAGCGCATTTGAGAGGCCTTAAATGGTGCTGGGCGCCTGAAGAGCTAGAGCGCTGACCAGCAGGAAGTGAGGCTGGAATCTGCTCCCAGAGGCCCTCCGCGCAACGGCACTTGCCGAGTCGGACCGGGGCCAGGGAGAGGCAAGTAAGGTGTCCTTCGTAGTGCCAACAGTGCAGATACACAATATCACATGTTATCACACATAAAGGTTAAAACCTGACAATGATTTGTAGCAGCAAAGTGGGGTTAAAAATATTCAGGTGGCTAAAAAACGAATCTTCGCACAGAGCAGCTTGCAGCATCTCAGGATCAGTGACTGCTGCGTCCGCTGCGCGTGCGCATTTGATAGGCCTTAAATGGTGCTGGGCGCCTGATGAGCTAGAGCGCTAACCAGCAGGAATTGAGGCTGGAATCTGCATCCAGAGGCCCTCCGCGCAACGCCACTTGCCGCATCGGAGAGGGGCAAGGGAGAGGCAGGTAAGGTGTCCTTTGTAGTGCCAACAGTGCAGATACACAATATCACATGTTAACACACATAAAGGTTAAAACCTGACAATGATTTGTAGCAGCAAAGTGGGGTTAAAAATATTCAGGTGGCTAAAAAACGAATCTTCGCACAGAGCAGCTTGCAGCGTCTCAGGATCAGTGACTGCTGCGTCCGCTGCGCGTGCGCATTTGAGAGGCCTTAAATGGTGCTGGGCGCCTGAAGAGCTAGAGCGCTAACCAGCAGGAAGTGAGGCTGGAATCTGCTCCCAGAGGCCCTCCGCGCAACGGCACTTGCCGCGTCGGACCAGGGCCAGGGAGAGGCAGGTAAGGTGTCCTTCGTAGTGCCAACAGTGCAGATACCCAATATCACATGTTATCACACATAAAGGTTAAAACCTGACATTGATTTGTAGCAGCAAAGTGGGGTTAAAAATATTCAGGTGGCTAAAAAACGAATCTTCGCACAGAGCAGCTTGCAGCGTCTCAGGATCAGTGACTGCTGCGTCCGCTGCGCGTGCGCATTTGAGAGGCCTTAAATGGTGCTAGGCGCCTGAAGAGCTAGAGCGCTAACCAACAGGAAGTGAGGCAGGAATCTGCTCCCAGAAGCCCTCCGCGCAACGGCACTTGCCGCATCAGACCGGGGCCAGGGAGAGGCAGGTAAGCTGTCCTTCGTAGTTCCAACAGTGCAGATACACAATATCACATGTTATCAAACATAAAGGTTAAAACCTGACAATGATTTGTAGCAGCAAAGTGGGGTTAAAAATATTCAGGTGGCTAAAAAACGAATCTTCGCACAGAGCAGCTTTCAGCATCTCAGGATCAGTGACTGCTGCGTCCGCTGCGCGTGCGCATTTGAGAGGCCTTAAATGGTGCTGGGCGCCTGAAGAGCTAGAGCCCTGACCAGCAGGAAGTGAGGCTGGAATCTGCTCCCAGAGGCCCTCCACGCAACGGCACTTGCCGCGTCGGACCGTGGCCAGGGAGAGGCAGGTAAGGTGTCCTTCGTAGTGCCAACAGTGCAGATACACAATATCACATGTTATCACACATAAAGGTTAAAACCTGACAATGATTTGTAGCAGCAAAGTGGGGTTAAAAATATTCAGGTGGCTAAAAAACGAATCTTCGCACAGAGCAGCTTGCAGCGTCTCAGGATCAGTGACTGCTGCGTCCGCTGCGCGTGCGCATTTGAGAGGCCTTGAATGGTGCTGGGCGCCTGAAGAGCTAGAGCGCTAACCAGCAGGAAGTGAGGCTGGTATCTGCTCCCAGAGGGCCTGCGTGCAACAGCACTTGCCGCGTCCGACCGGGGCCAGGGAGAGGCAGGTAAGGTGTCCTTCGTAGTGCCACCAGTGCAGATACACAATATCACGTTATCACACATAAAGGTTAAAACCTGACAATGATTTGTAGCAGCAAAGTGGGGTTAAAAATATTCAGGTGGCTAAAAAACGAATCTTGGCACAGAGCAGCTTGCAGCGTCCCAGGATCAGTGACTGCTGCGTCCGCTGCGCGAGCGCATTTGAGAGGCCTTAAATGGTGCTGGGCGCCTGAAGAGCTAGAGCGCTGACCAGCAGGAAGTGAGGCTGGAATCTGCTCCCAGAGGCCCACCGCGCAACGGCACTTGCCGCGTCGGACCGGGGCCAGGGAGAGGCAGGTAAGGTGTCCTTCGTAGTGCCAACAGTGCAGATACACAATATCACATGTTATAACACATAAAGGTTAAAACCTGACAATGATTTGTAGCAGCAAAGTGGGGTTAAAAATATTCAGGTGGCTAAAAAACTAATCTTCGCACAGAGCAGCTTGCAGCGTCTCAGGATCAGTGACTGCTGCGTCCGCTGCGCGTGCGCATTTGAGAGGCCTTAAATGGTGCTGGGCACCTGATGAGCTAGAGCGCTAACCAGCAGGAAGTGAGGCTGGAATCTGCATCCAGAGGCCCTCCGCGCAACGCCACTTGCCGCATCGGGGAGGGGCAAGGGAGAGGCAGGTAAGGTGTCCTTTGTAGTGCCAACAGTGCAGATACACAATATCACATGTTATCACACATAAAGGTTAAAACCTGACAATGATTTGTAGCAGCAAAGTGGGGTTAAAAATATTCAGGTGGCTAAAAAACGAATCTTCGCACAGAGCAGCTTGCAGCGTCTCAGGATCAGTGACTGCTGCGTCCGCTGCACGTGCGCATTTGAGAGGCCTTAAATGGTGCTGGGCACCTGATGAGCTAGAGCGCTAACCAGCAGGAAGTGAGGCTGGAATCTGCATCCAGAGGCCCTCCGCGCAACGCCACTTGCCGCATCGGAGAGGGGCAAGGGAGAGGCAGGTAAGGTGTCCTTTGTAGTGCCAACAGTGCAGATACACAATATCACATGTTATCACACATAAAGGTTAAAACCTGACAATGATTTGTAGCAGCAAAGTGGGGTTAAAAATATTCAGGTGGCTAAAAAACGAATCTTCGCACAGAGCAGCTTGCACAGTCTCAGGATCAGTGACTGCTGCGTCTGCTGCGCGTGCGCATTTGAGAGGCCTTAAATGGTGCTGGGCGCCTGAAGAGCTAGAGCGCTGACCAGCAGGAAGTGAGGCTGGAATCTGCTCCCAGAGGCCCTCCGCGCAACGGCACTTGCCGCGTCTGACCAGGGCCAGGGAGAGGCAGGTAAGGTGTCCTTCGTAGTGCCAACAGTGCAGATACCCAATATCACATGTTATCACACATAAAGGTTAAAACCTGACAATGATTTGTAGCAGCAAAGTGGGGTTAAAAATATTCAGGTGGCTAAAAAACGAATCTTCGCACAGAGCAGCTTGCAGCGTCTCAGGATCAGTGACTGCTACGTCCGCTGCGCGTGCGCATTTGAGAGGCCTTAAATGGTGCTAGGCGCCTGAAGAGCTAGAGCGCTAACCAACAGGAAGTGAGGCAGGAATCTGCTCCCAGAGGCCCTCCGCGCAACGGCACTTGCCGCGTCGGACCGGGGCCAGGGAGAGGCAGGTAAGCTGTCCTTCGTAGTTCCAACAGTGCAGATACACAATATCACATGTTATCAAACATAAAGGTTAAAACCTGACAATGATTTGTAGCAGCAAAGTGGGGTTAAAAATATTCAGGGGGCTAAAAAACGAATCTTCGCACAGAGCAGCTTGCAGCGTCTCAGGATCAGTGACTGTTGCGTCCGCTGCGTGTGCGCATTTTGGTGCTGGACACCTGATGAGCTAGAGCGCTAACCAGCAGGAAGTGAGGCTGGAGTCTGCATCCAGAGGCCCTCCGCGCAACGCCACTTGCCGCATCGGAGAGGGGCAAGGGAGAGGCAGGTAAGGTGTCCTTTGTAGTGCCAACAGTGCAGATACACAATATCACATGTTATCACACATAAAGGTTAAAACCTGACAATGATTTGTAGCAGCAAAGTGGGGTTAAAAATATTCAGGTGGCTAAAAAACGAATCTTCGCACAGAGCAGCTTGCAGCGTCTCAAGATCAGTGACTGCTGTGTCTGCTGCGCATGCGCATTTGAGAGGCCTTAAATGGTGCTGGGCGCCTGAAGAGCTAGAGCGCTAACCAGCAGGAAGTGAGGCTGGAATCTGCTCCCAGAGGCCCTCCGCGCAACGGCACTTGCCGCGTCGGACCAGGGCCAGGGAGAGACAGGTAAGGTGTCCTTCGTAGTGCCAACAGTGCAGATACCCAATATCACATGTTATCACACATAAAGGTTAAAACCTGACAATGATTTGTAGCAGCAAAGTGGGGTTAAAAATATTCAGGTGGCTAAAAAACGAATCTTCGCACAGAGCAGCTTGCAGCATCTCAGGATCAGTGACTGCTGCGTCCGCTGCGCGTGCGCATTTGAGAGGCCTTAAATGGTGCTAGGCGCCTGAAGAGCTAGAGCGCTAACCAACAGGAAGTGAGGCAGGAATCTGCTCCCAGAGGCCCTCCGCGCAACGGCACTTGCCGCGTCAGACTGTGGCCAGGGAGAGGCAGGTAAGGTGTCCTTCGTAGTGCCAACAGTGCAGATACACAATATCACATGTTATCACACATAAAGGTTAAAACCTGAAAGTTATATGTAACAGCAATCTCGGGTTAAAAATATTCAGGTGGCTAAAAAACGAATCTTCGCAAAGAGCAGCTTGCAGCGTCTCAGGATCAGTGACTGCTGCGTCCGCTGCGCGTGCGCATTTGAGAGGCCTTAAATGGTGCTGGGCGCCTGAAGAGCTAGAGCGCTGACCAGCAGGAAGTGAGGCTGGAATCTGCTCCCAGAGGCCCTCCGCGCAACGGCACTTGCCGCATTGGTCCGGGGCCAGAGAGAGGCAGGTAAGGTGTCCTTCGTAGTGCCAACAGTGCAGATACACAATATCACATGTTATCACATATAAAGGTTAAAACCTGACAATGATTTGTAGCAGTAAAGTGGGGTTAAATATATTCAGGTGGCTAAAAAACGAATCTTCGCACAGAGCAGCTTGCAGCGTCTCAGGATCAGTGACTGCTGCGTCCGCTGCGCGTGCGCATTTGAGAGGCCTTAAATGGTGCTGTGCGCCTGAAGAGCTTGAGCGCTGACCCGCAGGAAGTGAGGCTGGAATCTGTTCCCAGAGGCCCTCCGCACAACGGCACTTGCCGCGTTGGACCGGGGCCAGGGAGAGGCAGGTAAGGTGTCCTTCGTAGTGCCAACAGTGCAGATACACAATATCACATGTTATCACACATAAAGGTTAAAACCTGACAATGATTTGTAGCAGCAAAGTGGGGTTAAAAATATTCAGGTGGCTAAAAAACGAATCTTCGCACAGAGCAGCTTGCAGCGTCTCAGGATCAGTGACTGCTGCGTCCGCTACGCGTGCGCATTTGAGAGGCCTTAAATGATGCTGGGCGCCTGTAGAGCTAGAGCGCTGACCAGCAGGAAGTGAGGCTGGAATCTGCTCCCAGAGGCCCTCCGCGCAACGGCATTTGCCGTGTCGGACCGTGGCCAGGGAGAGGCAGGTAAGGTGTCCTTCGTAGTGCCAACAGTGCAGATACACAATATCACATGTTATCACACATAAAGGTTAAAACCTGACAATGATTTGTAGCAGCAAAGTGGGGTTAAAAATATTCAGGTGGCTAAAAAACGAATCTTCGCACAGAGCAGCTTGCAGCGTCTCAGGATCAGTGACTGCTGCGTCCGCTGCGCGTGCGCATTTGAGAGGCCTTAAATGGTGCTAGGCGCCTGAAGAGCTAGAGCGCTAACCAACAGGAAGTGAGGCTAGAATCTGCTCCCAGAGGCCCTCCGCGCAACGGCACTTGCCGCGTCGGACCGGGGCCAGGGAGAGGCAGGTAAGCTGTCCTTCGTAGTTCCAACAGTGCAGATACACAATATCACATGTTATCAAACATAAAGGTTAAAACCTGACAATGATTTGTAGCAGCAAAGTGGGGTTAAAAATATTCAGGTGGCTAAAAGACGAATCTTCGCACAGAGCAGCTTGCAGCGTCTCAGGATCAGTGACTGCTGCGTCCGCTGCGCGTGCGCATTTGAGAGGCCTTAAATGGTGCTGGGCGCCTGAAGAGCTAGAGCGCTGACCAGCAGGAAGTGAGGCTGGAATCTGCTCCCAGAGGCCCTCCGCGCAACGGCACTTGCCGCGTCGGACCGTGGCCAGGGAGAGGCAGGTAAGGTGTCCTTCGAAGTGCCAACAGTGCAGATACACAATATCACATGTTATCACACATAAAGGTTAAAACCTGACAATGATTTGTAGCAGCAAAGTGGGGTTAAAAATATTCAGGTGGCTAAAAAACGAATCTTCGCACAGAGCAGCTTGCAGCGTCTCAGGATCAGTGACTGCTGCGTCCGCTGTGCATGCGCATTTGAGAGGCGTTAAATGGTGCTGGGTGCCTGAAGAGCTAGAGCGCTAACCAGCAGGAAGTGAGGCTGGAATCTGCTCCCAGAGGGCCTGCGTGCAACAGCACTTGCCGCGTCGGACCGGGGCCAGGGAGAGGCAGGTAAGGTGTCCTTCGTAGTGCCACCATTGCAGATACACAATATCACGTTATCACACATAAAGGTTAAAACCTGACAATGATTTGTAGCAGCAAAGTGGGGTTAAAAATATTCAGGTGGCTAAAAAACGAATCTTCGCACAGAGCAGCTTGCAGCGTCCCAGGATCAGTGACTGCTGCGTCCGCTGCGCGAGCGCGTTTGAGAGGCCTTAAATGGTGCTGGGCGCCTGAAGAGCTAGAGCGCTGACCAGCAGGAAGTGAGGCTGGAATCTGCTCCCAGAGGCCCTCCGCGCAACGGCACTTGCCGAGTCGGCCTGGGGCCAGGGAGAGGCAGGTAAGGTGTCCTTCGTAGTGCCAACAGTGCAGATACACAATATCACATGTTATCACACATAAAGGTTAAAACCTGACAATGATTTGTAGCAGCAAAGTGGGGTTAAAAATATTCTGGTGGCTAAAAAACGAATCTTCGCACAGAGCAGCTTGCAGCGTCTCAGGATCAGTGACTGCTGCGTCCGCTGCGCGTGCGCATTTGAGAGGCCTTAAATGGTGCTGGGCGCCTGATGAGCTAGAGCGCTAACCAGCAGGAAGTGAGGCTGGAATCTGCATCCAGAGGCCCTCCGCGCAATGCCACTTGCCGCATCGGAGAGTGGCAAGGGAGAGGCAGGTAAGGTGTCCTTTGTAGTGCCAACAGTGCAGATACACAATATCACATGTTATCACACATAAAGGTTAAAACCTGACAATGATTTGTAGCTGCAAAGTGGGGTTAAAAATATTCAGGTGGCTAAAAAACGAATCTTCGCACAGAGCAGCTTGCAGCGTCTCAGGATCAGTGACTGCTGCGTCCGCTGCGCGTGCGCATTTGAGAGGCCTTAAATGGTGCTGGGCGCCTGAAGAGCTAGAGCGCTGACCAGCAGGAAGTGAGGCTGGAATCTGCTCCCAGAGGCCCTCCGCGCAACGGCACTTGCCGCGTCGGACCGTGGCCAGGGAGAGGCAGGTAAGGTGTCCTTCGTAGTGCCAACAGTGCAGATACACAATATCACATGTTATCACACATAAAGGTTAAAACCTGACAATGATTTGTAGCAGCAAAGTGGGGTTAAAAATATTCAGGTGGCTAAAAAACGAATCTTCGCACAGAGCAGCTTGCAGCGTCTCAGGGTCAGTGACTGCTGCGTCCGCTGCGCGTGCGCATTTGAGAGGCCTTGAATGGTGCTGGGCGCCTGAAGAGCTAGAGCGCTAACCAGCAGGAAGTGAGGCTGGTATCTGCTCCCAGAGGGCCTGCGTGCAACAGCACTTGCCGCGTCCGACCGGGGCCAGGGAGAGGCAGGTAAGGTGTCCTTCGTAGTGCCACCAGTGCAGATACACAATATCACGTTATCACACATAAAGGTTAAAACCTGACAATGATTTGTAGCAGCAAAGTGGGGTTAAAAATATTCAGGTGGCTAAAAAACGAATCTTCGCACAGAGCAGCTTGCAGCGTCCCAGGATCAGTGACTGCTGCGTCCGCTGCGCGAGCGCATTTGAGAGGCCTTAAATGGTGCTGGGCGCCTGAAGAGCTAGAGCGCTGACCAGCAGGAAGTGAGGCTGGAATCTGCTCCCAGAGGCCCACCGCGCAACGGCACTTGCCGCGTCGGACCGGGGCCAGGGAGAGGCAGGTAAGGTGTCCTTCGTAGTGCCAACAGTGCAGATACACAATATCACATGTTATCACACATAAAGGTTAAAACCTGACAATGATTTGTAGCAGCAAAGTGGGGTTAAAAATATTCAGGTGGCTAAAAAACTAATCTTCGCACAGAGCAGCTTGCAGCGTCTCAGGATCAGTGACTGCTGCGTCCGCTGCGCGTGCGCATTTGAGAGGCCTTAAATGGTGCTGGGCACCTGATGAGCTAGAGCGCTAACCAGCAGGAAGTGAGGCTGGAATCTGCATCCAAAGGCCCTCCGCGCAACGCCACTTGCCGCATCGGAGAGGGGCAAGGGAGAGGCAGGTAAGGTGTCCTTTGTAGTGCCAACAGTGCAGATACACAATATCACATGTTATCACACATAAAGGTTAAAACCTGACAATGATTTGTAGCAGCAAAGTGGGGTTAAAAATATTCAGGTGGCTAAAAAACGAATCTTCGCACAGAGCAGCTTGCAGCGTCTCAGGATCAGTGACTGCTGCGTCCGCTGCGCGTGCGCATTTGAGAGGCCTTAAATGGTGCTGGGCACCTGATGAGCTAGAGCGCTAACCAGCAGGAAGTGAGGCTGGAATCTGCATCCAGAGGCCCTCCGCGCAACGCCACTTGCCGCATCGGAGAGGGGCAAGGGAGAGGCAGGTAAGGTGTCCTTTGTAGTGCCAACAGTGCAGATACACAATATCACATGTTATCACACATAAAGGTTAAAACCTGACAATGATTTGTAGCAGCAAAGTGGGGTTAAAAATATTCAGGTGGCTAAAAAACGAATCTTCGCACAGAGCAGCTTGCACAGTCTCAGGATCAGTGACTGCTGCGTCTGCTGCGCGTGCGCATTTGAGAGGCCTTAAATGGTGCTGGGCGCCTGAAGAGCTAGAGCGCTGACCAGCAGGAAGTGAGGCTGGAATCTGCTCCCAGAGGCCCTCCGCGCAACGGCACTTGCCGCGTCTGACCAGGGCCAGGGAGAGGCAGGTAAGGTGTCCTTCGTAGTGCCAACAGTGCAGATACCCAATATCACATGTTATCACACATAAAGGTTAAAACCTGACAATGATTTGTAGCAGCAAAGTGGGGTTAAAAATATTCAGGTGGCTAAAAAACGAATCTTCGCACAGAGCAGCTTGCAGCGTCTCAGGATCAGTGACTGCTACGTCCGCTGCGCGTGCGCATTTGAGAGGCCTTAAATGGTGCTAGGCGCCTGAAGAGCTAGAGCGCTAACCAACAGGAAGTGAGGCAGGAATCTGCTCCCAGAGGCCCTCCGCGCAACGGCACTTGCCGCGTCGGACCGGGGCCAGGGAGAGGCAGGTAAGCTGTCCTTCGTAGTTCCAACAGTGCAGATACACAATATCACATGTTATCAAACATAAAGGTTAAAACCTGACAATGATTTGTAGCAGCAAAGTGGGGTTAAAAATATTCAGGGGGCTAAAAAACAAATCTTCGCACAGAGCAGCTTGCAGCGTCTCAGGATCAGTGACTGCTGCGTCCGCTGCGTGTGCGCATTTTGGTGCTGGACACCTGATGAGCTAGAGCGCTAACCAGCAGGAAGTGAGGCTGGAATCTGCATCCAGAGGCCCTCCGCGCAACGCCACTTGCCGCATCGGAGAGGGGCAAGGGAGAGGCAGGTAAGGTGTCCTTTGTAGTGCCAACAGTGCAGATACACAATATCACATGTTATCACACATAAAGGTTAAAACCTGACAATGATTTGTAGCAGCAAAGTGGGGTTAAAAATATTCAGGTGGCTAAAAAACGAATCTTCGCACAGAGCAGCTTGCAGCGTCTCAAGATCAGTGACTGCTGTGTCTGCTGCGCATGCGCATTTGAGAGGCCTTAAATGGTGCTGGGCGCCTGAAGAGCTAGAGCGCTAACCAGCAGGAAGTGAGGCTGGAATCTGCTCCCAGAGGCCCTCCGCGCAACGGCACTTGCCGCGTCGGACCAGGGCCAGGGAGAGGCAGGTAAGGTGTCCTTCGTAGTGCCAACAGTGCAGATACCCAATATCACATGTTATCACACATAAAGGTTAAAACCTGACAATGATTTGTAGCAGCAAAGTGGGGTTAAAAATATTCAGGTGGCTAAAAAACGAATCTTCGCACAGAGCAGCTTGCAGCGTCTCAGGATCAGTGACTGCTGCGTCCGCTGCGCGTGCGCATTTGAGAGGCCTTAAATGGTGCTAGGCGCCTGAAGAGCTAGAGCGCTAACCAACAGGAAGTGAGGCAGGAATCTGCTCCCAGAGGCCCTCCGCGCAACGGCACTTGCCGCGTCAGACTGTGGCCAGGGAGAGGCAGGTAAGGTGTCCTTCGTAGTGCCAACAGTGCAGATACACAATATCACATGTTATCACACATAAAGGTTAAAACCTGAAAGTTATTTGTAACAGCAATCTCGGGTTAAAAATATTCAGGTGGCTAAAAAACGAATCTTCGCAAAGAGCAGCTTGCAGCGTCTCAGGATCAGTGACTGCTGCGTCCGCTGCGCGTGCGCATTTGAGAGGCCTTAAATGGTGCTGGGCGCCTGAAGAGCTAGAGCGCTGACCAGCAGGAAGTGAGGCTGGAATCTGCTCCCAGAGGCCCTCCGCGCAACGGCACTTGCCGCATTGGACCGGGGCCAGAGAGAGGCAGGTAAGGTGTCCTTCGTAGTGCCAACAGTACAGATACACAATATCACATGTTATCACATATAAAGGTTAAAACCTGACAATGATTTGTAGCAGTAAAGTGGGGTTAAATATATTCAGGTGGCTAAAAAACGAATCTTCGCACAGAGCAGCTTGCAGCGTCTCAGGATCAGTGACTGCTGCGTCCGCTGCGCGTGCGCATTTGAGAGGCCTTAAATGGTGCTGTGCGCCTGAAGAGCTAGAGCGCTGACCCGCAGGAAGTGAGGCTGGAATCTGTTCCCAGAGGCCCTCCGCACAACGGCACTTGCCGCGTTGGACCGGGGCCAGGGAGAGGCAGGTAAGGTGTCCTTCGTAGTGCCAACAGTGCAGATACACAATATCACATGTTATCACACATAAAGGTTAAAACCTGACAATGATTTGTAGCAGCAAAGTGGGGTTAAAAATATTCAGGTGGCTAAAAAACGAATCTTCGCACAGAGCAGCTTGCAGCGTCTCAGGATCAGTGACTGCTGCGTCCGCTACGCGTGCGCATTTGAGAGGCCTTAAATGATGCTGGGCGCCTGAAGAGCTAGAGCGCTGACCAGCAGGAAGTGAGGCTGGAATCTGCTCCCAGAGGCCCTCCGCGCAACGGCATTTGCCGTGTCGGACCGTGGCCAGGGAGAGGCAGGTAAGGTGTCCTTCGTAGTGCCAACAGTGCAGATACACAATATCACATGTTATCACACATAAAGGTTAAAACCTGACAATGATTTGTAGCAGCAAAGTGGGGTTAAAAATATTCAGGTGGCTAAAAAACGAATCTTCGCACAGAGCAGCTTGCAGCGTCTCAGGATCAGTGACTGCAGCGTCCGCTGCGCGTGCGCATTTGAGAGGCCTTAAATGGTGCTAGGCGCCTGAAGAGCTAGAGCGCTAACCAACAGGAAGTGAGGCTAGAATCTGCTCCCAGAGGCCCTCCGCGCAACGGCACTTGCCGCGTCGGACCGGGGCCAGGGAGAGGCAGGTAAGCTGTCCTTCGTAGTTCCAACAGTGCAGATACACAATATCACATGTTATCAAACATAAAGGTTAAAACCTGACAATGATTTGTAGCAGCAAAGTGGGGTTAAAAATATTCAGGTGGCTAAAAAACGAATCTTCGCACAGAGCAGCTTGCAGCGTCTCAGGATCAGTGACTGCTGCGTCCGCTGCGCGTGCGCATTTGAGAGGCCTTAAATGGTGCTGGGCGCCTGAAGAGCTAGATCGCTGACTAGCAGGAAGTGAGGCTGGAATCTGCTCCCAGAGGCCCTCCGCGCAACGGCACTTGCCGCGTCGGACCGTGGCCAGGGAGAGGCAGGTAAGGTGTCCTTCGAAGTGCCAACAGTGCAGATACACAATATCACATGTTATCACACATAAAGGTTAAAACCTGACAATGATTTGTAGCAGCAAAGTGGGGTTAAAAATATTCAGGTGGCTAAAAAACGAATCTTCGCACAGAGCAGCTTGCAGCGTCTCAGGATCAGTGACTGCTGCGTCCGCTGTGCATGCGCATTTGAGAGGCGTTAAATGGTGCTGGGTGCCTGAAGAGCTAGAGCGCTAACCAGCAGGAAGTGAGGCTGGAATCTGCTCCCAGAGGGCCTGCGTGCAACAGCACTTGCCGCGTCGGACCGGGGCCAGGGAGAGGCAGGTAAGGTGTCCTTCGTAGTGCCACCATTGCAGATACACAATATCACGTTATCACACATAAAGGTTAAAACCTGACAATGATTTGTAGCAGCAAAGTGGGGTTAAAAATATTCAGGTGGCTAAAAAACGAATCTTCGCACAGAGCAGCTTGCAGCGTCCCAGGATCAGTGACTGCTGCGTCCGCTGCGCGAGCGCGTTTGAGAGGCCTTAAATGGTGCTGGGCGCCTGAAGAGCTAGAGCGCTGACCAGCAGGAAGTGAGGCTGGAATCTGCTCCCAGAGGCCCTCCGCGCAACGGCACTTGCCGAGTCGGCCTGGGGCCAGGGAGAGGCAGGTAAGGTGTCCTTCGTAGTGCCAACAGTGCAGATACACAATATCACATGTTATCACACATAAAGGTTAAAACCTGACAATGATTTGTAGCAGCAAAGTGGGGTTAAAAATATTCAGGTGGCTAAAAAACGAATCTTCGCACAGAGCAGCTTGCAGCGTCTCAGGATCAGTGACTGCTGCGTCCGCTGCGCGTGCGCATTTGAGAGGCCTTAAATGGTGCTGGGCGCCTGATGAGCTAGAGCGCTAACCAGCAGGAAGTGAGGCTGGAATCTGCATCCAGAGGCCCTCCGCGCAATGCCACTTGCCGCATCGGAGAGTGGCAAGGGAGAGGCAGGTAAGGTGTCCTTTGTAGTGCCAACAGTGCAGATACACAATATCACATGTTATCACACATAAAGGTTAAAACCTGACAATGATTTGTAGCAGCAAAGTGGGGTTAAAAATATCCAGGTGGCTAAAAAACGAATCTTCGCACAGAGCAGCTTGCAGCGTCTCAGGATCAGTGACTGCTGCGTCCGCTGCGCGTGCGCATTTGAGAGGCCTTAAATGGTGCTGGGCGCCTGAAGAGCTAGAGCGCTGACCAGCAGGAAGTGAGGCTGGAATCTGCTCCCAGAGGCCCTCCGCGCAACGGCACTTGCCGTGTTGGACTGTGGCCAGGGAGAGGCAGGTAAGGTGTCCTTCGTAGTGCCAACAGTGCAGATACACAATATCACATGTTATCACACATAAAGGTTAAAACCTGACAATGATTTGTAGCAGCAAAGTGGGGTTAAAAATATTCAGGTGGCTAAAAAACGAATCTTCGCACAGAGCAGCTTGCAGCGTCTCAGGATCAGTGACTGCTGCGTCCGCTGCGCGTGCGCATTTGAGAGGCCTTAAATGGTGATGGGCGCCTGATGAGCTAGAGCGCTAACCAGCAGGAAGTGAGGCTGGAATCTGCATCCAGAGGCCCTCCGCGCAATGCCACTTGCCGCATCGGAGAGTGGCAAGGGAGAGGCAGGTAAGGTGTCCTTTGTAGTGCCAACAGTGCAGATACACAATATCACATGTTATCACACATAAAGGTTAAAACCTGACAATGATTTGTAGCAGCAAAGTGGGGTTAAAAATATTCAGGTGGCTAAAAAACGAATCTTCGCACAGAGCAGCTTGCAGCGTCTCAGGATCAGTGACTGCTGCGTCCGCTGCGCGTGCGCATTTGAGAGGCCTTAAATGGTGCTGGGCGCCTGAAGAGCTAGAGCGCTGACCAGCAGGAAGTGAGGCTGGAATCTGCTCCCAGAGGCCCTCCGCGCAACGGCACTTGCCGCGTCGGACCGTGGCCAGGGAGAGGCAGGTAAGGTGTCCTTCGTAGTGCCAACAGTGCAGATACACAATATCACATGTTATCACACATAAAGGTTAAAACCTGACAATGATTTGTAGCAGCAAAGTGGGGTTAAAAATATTCAGGTGGCTAAAAAACGAATCTTCGCACAGAGCAGCTTGCAGCGTCTCAGGATCAGTGACTGCTGCGTCCGCTGCGCGTGCGCATTTGAGAGGCCTTGAATGGTGCTGGGCGCCTGAAGAGCTAGAGCGCTAACCAGCAGGAAGTGAGGCTGGTATCTGCTCCCAGAGGGCCTGCGTGCAACAGCACTTGCCGCGTCCGACCGGGGCCAGGGAGAGGCAGGTAAGGTGTCCTTCGTAGTGCCACCAGTGCAGATACACAATATCACGTTATCACACATAAAGGTTAAAACCTGACAATGATTTGTAGCAGCAAAGTGGGGTTAAAAATATTCAGGTGGCTAAAAAACGAATCTTCGCACAGAGCAGCTTGCAGCGTCCCAGGATCAGTGACTGCTGCGTCCGCTGCGCGAGCGCATTTGAGAGGCCTTAAATGGTGCTGGGCGCCTGAAGAGCTAGAGCGCTGACCAGCAGGAAGTGAGGCTGGAATCTGCTCCCAGAGGCCCACCGCGCAACGGCACTTGCCGCGTCGGACCGGGGCCAGGGAGAGGCAGGTAAGGTGTCCTTCGTAGTGCCAACAGTGCAGATACACAATATCACATGTTATCACACATAAAGGTTAAAACCTGACAATGATTTGTAGCAGCAAAGTGGGGTTAAAAATATTCAGGTGGCTAAAAAACTAATCTTCGCACAGAGCAGCTTGCAGCGTCTCAGGATCAGTGACTGCTGCGTCCGCTGCGCGTGCGCATTTGAGAGGCCTTAAATGGTGCTGGGCACCTGATGAGCTAGAGCGCTAACCAGCAGGAAGTGAGGCTGGAATCTGCATCCAGAGGCCCTCCGCGCAACGCCACTTGCCGCATCGGAGAGGGGCAAGGGAGAGGCAGGTAAGGTGTCCTTTGTAGTGCCAACAGTGCAGATACACAATATCACATGTTATCACACATAAAGGTTAAAACCTGACAATGATTTGTAGCAGCAAAGTGGGGTTAAAAATATTCAGGTGGCTAAAAAACGAATCTTCGCACAGAGCAGCTTGCAGCGTCTCAGGATCAGTGACTGCTGCGTCCGCTGCGCGTGCGCATTTGAGAGGCCTTAAATGGTGCTGGGCACCTGATGAGCTAGAGCGCTAACCAGCAGGAAGTGAGGCTGGAATCTGCATCCAGAGGCCCTCCGCGCAACGCCACTTGCCGCATCGGAGAGGGGCAAGGGAGAGGCAGGTAAGGTGTCCTTTGTAGTGCCAACAGTGCAGATACACAATATCACATGTTATCAGACATAAAGGTTAAAACCTGACAATGATTTGTAGCAGCAAAGTGGGGTTAAAAATATTCAGGTGGCTAAAAAACGAATCTTCGCACAGAGCAGCTTGCACAGTCTCAGGATCAGTGACTGCTGCGTCTGCTGCGCGTGCGCATTTGAGAGGCCTTAAATGGTGCTGGGCGCCTGAAGAGCTAGAGCGCTGACCAGCAGGAAGTGAGGCTGGAATCTGCTCCCAGAGGCCCTCCGCGCAACGGCACTTGCCGCGTCTGACCAGGGCCAGGGAGAGGCAGGTAAGGTGTCCTTCGTAGTGCCAACAGTGCAGATACCCAATATCACATGTTATCACACATAAAGGTTAAAACCTGACAATGATTTGTAGCAGCAAAGTGGGGTTAAAAATATTCAGGTGGCTAAAAAACGAATCTTCGCACAGAGCAGCTTGCAGCGTCTCAGGATCAGTGACTGCTACGTCCGCTGCGCGTGCGCATTTGAGAGGCCTTAAATGGTGCTAGGCGCCTGAAGAGCTAGAGCGCTAACCAACAGGAAGTGAGGCAGGAATCTGCTCCCAGAGGCCCTCCGCGCAACGGCACTTGCCGCGTCGGACCGGGGCCAGGGAGAGGCAGGTAAGCTGTCCTTCGTAGTTCCAACAGTGCAGATACACAATATCACATGTTATCAAACATAAAGGTTAAAACCTGACAATGATTTGTAGCAGCAAAGTGGGGTTAAAAATATTCAGGGGGCTAAAAAACGAATCTTCGCACAGAGCAGCTTGCAGCGTCTCAGGATCAGTGACTGCTGCGTCCGCTGCGTGTGCGCATTTTGGTGCTGGACACCTGATGAGCTAGAGCGCTAACCAGCAGGAAGTGAGGCTGGAATCTGCATCCAGAGGCCCTCCGCGCAACGCCACTTGCCGCATCGGAGAGGGGCAAGGGAGAGGCAGGTAAGGTGTCCTTTGTAGTGCCAACAGTGCAGATACACAATATCACATGTTATCACACATAAAGGTTAAAACCTGACAATGATTTGTAGCAGCAAAGTGGGGTTAAAAATATTCAGGTGGCTAAAAAACGAATCTTCGCACAGAGCAGCTTGCAGCGTCTCAAGATCAGTGACTGCTGTGTCTGCTGCGCATGCGCATTTGAGAGGCCTTAAATGGTGCTGGGCGCCTGAAGAGCTAGAGCGCTAACCAGCAGGAAGTGAGGCTGGAATCTGCTCCCAGAGGCCCTCCGCGCAACGGCACTTGCCGCGTCGGACCAGGGCCAGGGAGAGGCAGGTAAGGTGTCCTTCGTAGTGCCAACAGTGCAGATACCCAATATCACATGTTATCACACATAAAGGTTAAAACCTGACAATGATTTGTAGCAGCAAAGTGGGGTTAAAAATATTCAGGTGGCTAAAAAACGAATCTTCGCACAGAGCAGCTTGCAGCGTCTCAGGATCAGTGACTGCTGCGTCCGCTGCGCGTGCGCATTTGAGAGGCCTTAAATGGTGCTAGGCGCCTGAAGAGCTAGAGCGCTAACCAACAGGAAGTGAGGCAGGAATCTGCTCCCAGAGGCCCTCCGCGCAACGGCACTTGCCGCGTCAGACTGTGGCCAGGGAGAGGCAGGTAAGGTGTCCTTCGTAGTGCCAACAGTGCAGATACACAATATCACATGTTATCACACATAAAGGTTAAAACCTGAAAGTTATTTGTAACAGCAATCTCGGGTTAAAAATATTCAGGTGGCTAAAAAACGAATCTTCGCAAAGAGCAGCTTGCAGCGTCTCAGGATCAGTGACTGCTGCGTCCGCTGCGCGTGCGCATTTGAGAGGCCTTAAATGGTGCTGGGCGCCTGAAGAGCTAGAGCGCTGACCAGCAGGAAGTGAGGCTGGAATCTGCTCCCAGAGGCCCTCCGCGCAACGGCACTTGCCGCATTGGACCGGGGCCAGAGAGAGGCAGGTAAGGTGTCCTTCGTAGTGCCAACAGTGCAGATACACAATATCACATGTTATCACATATAAAGGTTAAAACCTGACAATGATTTGTAGCAGTAAAGTGGGGTTAAATATATTCAGGTGGCTAAAAAACGAATCTTCGCACAGAGCAGCTTGCAGCGTCTCAGGATCAGTGACTGCTGCGTCCGCTGCGCGTGCGCATTTGAGAGGCCTTAAATGGTGCTGTGCGCCTGAAGAGCTAGAGCGCTGACCCGCAGGAAGTGAGGCTGGAATCTGTTCCCAGAGGCCCTCCGCACAACGGCACTTGCCGCGTTGGACCGGGGCCAGGGAGAGGCAGGTAAGGTGTCCTTCGTAGTGCCAACAGTGCAGATACACAATATCACATGTTATCACACATAAAGGTTAAAACCTGACAATGATTTGTAGCAGCAAAGTGGGGTTAAAAATATTCAGGTGGCTAAAAAACGAATCTTCGCACAGAGCAGCTTGCAGCGTCTCAGGATCAGTGACTGCTGCGTCCGCTACGCGTGCGCATTTGAGAGGCCTTAAATGATGCTGGGCGCCTGAAGAGCTAGAGCGCTGACCAGCAGGAAGTGAGGCTGGAATCTGCTCCCAGAGGCCCTCCGCGCAACGGCATTTGCCGTGTCGGACCGTGGCCAGGGAGAGGCAGGTAAGGTGTCCTTCGTAGTGCCAACAGTGCAGATACACAATATCACATGTTATCACACATAAAGGTTAAAACCTGACAATGATTTGTAGCAGCAAAGTGGGGTTAAAAATATTCAGGTGGCTAAAAAACGAATCTTCGCACAGAGCAGCTTGCAGCGTCTCAGGATCAGTGACTGCTGCGTCCGCTGCGCGTGCGCATTTGAGAGGCCTTAAATGGTGCTAGGCGCCTGAAGAGCTAGAGCGCTAACCAACAGGAAGTGAGGCTAGAATCTGCTCCCAGAGGCCCTCCGCGCAACGGCACTTGCCGCGTCGGACCGGGGCCAGGGAGAGGCAGGTAAGCTGTCCTTCGTAGTTCCAACAGTGCAGATACACAATATCACATGTTATCAAACATAAAGGTTAAAACCTGACAATGATTTGTAGCAGCAAAGTGGGGTTAAAAATATTCAGGTGGCTAAAAAACGAATCTTCGCACAGAGCAGCTTGCAGCGTCTCAGGATCAGTGACTGCTGCGTCCGCTGCGCGTGCGCATTTGAGAGGCCTTAAATGGTGCTGGGCGCCTGAAGAGCTAGATCGCTGACTAGCAGGAAGTGAGGCTGGAATCTGCTCCCAGAGGCCCTCCGCGCAACGGCACTTGCCGCGTCGGACCGTGGCCAGGGAGAGGCAGGTAAGGTGTCCTTCGAAGTGCCAACAGTGCAGATACACAATATCACATGTTATCACACATAAAGGTTAAAACCTGACAATGATTTGTAGCAGCAAAGTGGGGTTAAAAATATTCAGGTGGCTAAAAAACGAATCTTCGCACAGAGCAGCTTGCAGCGTCTCAGGATCAGTGACTGCTGCGTCCGCTGTGCATGCGCATTTGAGAGGCGTTAAATGGTGCTGGGTGCCTGAAGAGCTAGAGCGCTAACCAGCAGGAAGTGAGGCTGGAATCTGCTCCCAGAGGGCCTGCGTGCAACAGCACTTGCCGCGTCGGACCGGGGCCAGGGAGAGGCAGGTAAGGTGTCCTTCGTAGTGCCACCATTGCAGATACACAATATCACGTTATCACACATAAAGGTTAAAACCTGACAATGATTTGTAGCAGCAAAGTGGGGTTAAAAATATTCAGGTGGCTAAAAAACGAATCTTCGCACAGAGCAGCTTGCAGCGTCCCAGGATCAGTGACTGCTGCGTCCGCTGCGCGAGCGCGTTTGAGAGGCCTTAAATGGTGCTGGGCGCCTGAAGAGCTAGAGCGCTGACCAGCAGGAAGTGAGGCTGGAATCTGCTCCCAGAGGCCCTCCGCGCAACGGCACTTGCCGAGTCGGCCTGGGGCCAGGGAGAGGCAGGTAAGGTGTCCTTCGTAGTGCCAACAGTGCAGATACACAATATCACATGTTATCACACATAAAGGTTAAAACCTGACAATGATTTGTAGCAGCAAAGTGGGGTTAAAAATATTCAGGTGGCTAAAAAACGAATCTTCGCACAGAGCAGCTTGCAGCGTCTCAGGATCAGTGACTGCTGCGTCCGCTGCGCGTGCGCATTTGAGAGGCCTTAAATGGTGCTGGGCGCCTGATGAGCTAGAGCGCTAACCAGCAGGAAGTGAGGCTGGAATCTGCATCCAGAGGCCCTCCGCGCAATGCCACTTGCCGCATCGGAGAGTGGCAAGGGAGAGGCAGGTAAGGTGTCCTTTGTAGTGCCAACAGTGCAGATACACAATATCACATGTTATCACACATAAAGGTTAAAACCTGACAATGATTTGTAGCAGCAAAGTGGGGTTAAAAATATTCAGGTGGCTAAAAAACGAATCTTCGCACAGAGCAGCTTGCAGCGTCTCAGGATCAGTGACTGCTGCGTCCGCTGCGCGTGCGCATTTGAGAGGCCTTAAATGGTGCTGGGCGCCTGAAGAGCTAGAGCGCTGACCAGCAGGAAGTGAGGCTGGAATCTGCTCCCAGAGGCCCTCCGCGCAACGGCACTTGCCGTGTTGGACTGTGGCCAGGGAGAGGCAGGTAAGGTGTCCTTCGTAGTGCCAACAGTGCAGATACACAATATCACATGTTATCACACATAAAGGTTAAAACCTGACAATGATTTGTAGCAGCAAAGTGGGGTTAAAAATATTCAGGTGGCTAAAAAACTAATCTTCGCACAGAGCAGCTTGCAGCGTCTCAGGATCAGTGACTGCTGCGTCCGCTGCACGTGCGCATTTGAGAGGCCTTAAATGGTGCTGGGCACCTGAAGAGCTAGAGCGCTGACCCGCAGGAAGTGAGGCTGGAATCTGTTCCCAGAGGCCCTCCGCGCAACGGCACTTGCCGCGTTGTACCGGGGCCAGGGAGAGGCAGGTAAGCTGTCCTTCGTAGTTCCAACAGTGCAGATACACAATATCACATGTTATCACACATAAAGGTTAAAACCTGACAATGATTTGTAGCAGCAAAGTGGGGTTAAAAATATTCAGGTGGCTAAAAAACGAATCTTCGCACAGAGCAGCTTGCAGCGTCTCAGGATCAGTGACTGCTGCGTCCGCTGCGCGTGCGCATTTGAGAGGCCTTAAATGGTGCTGGGCGCCTGAAGAGCTAGAGCGCTAACCAGCAGGAAGTGAGGCTGGAATCTGCTCCCAGAGGGCCTGCGTGCAAAAGCCCTTGCCGCGTCGGACCGGGGCCAGGGAGAGGCAGGTAAGGTGTCCTTCGTAGTGCCACCAGTGCAGATACACAATATCACGTTATCACACATAAAGGTTAAAACCTGACAATGATTTGTAGCAGCAAAGTGGGGTTAAAAATATTCAGGTGGCTAAAAAACGAATCTTCGCACAGAGCAGCTTGCAGCGTCCCAGGATCAGTGACTGCTGCGTCCGCTGCGCGTGCGCATTTGAGAGGCCTTAAATGGTGCTGGGCGCCTGAAGAGCTAGAGCGCTGACCAGCAGGAAGTGAGGCTGGAATCTGCTCCCAGAGGCCCTCCGCGCAACAGCACTTGCCGAGTCGGACCGGGGCCAGGGAGAGGCAGGTAAGGTGTCCTTCGTAGTGCCAACAGTGCAGATACACAATATCACATGTTATCACACATAAAGGTTAAAACCTGACAATGATTTGTAGCAGCAAAGTGGGGTTAAAAATATTCAGGTGGCTAAAAAACGAATCTTCGCACAGAGCAGCTTGCAGCGTCTCTGGATCAGTGACTGCTGCGTCCGCTGCGCGAGCGCATTTGAGAGGCCTTAAATGGTGCTGGGCGCCTGAAGAGCTAGAGCGCTGACCAGCAGGAAGTGAGGCTGGAATCTGCTCCCAGAGGCCCTCCGCGCAACGGCACTTGCCGAGTCGGACCGGGGCCAGGGAGAGGCAAGTAAGGTGTCCTTCGTAGTGCCAACAGTGCAGATACACAATATCACATGTTATCACACATAAAGGTTAAAACCTGACAATGATTTGTAGCAGCAAAGTGGGGTTAAAAATATTCAGGTGGCTAAAAAACGAATCTTCGCACAGAGCAGCTTGCAGCATCTCAGGATCAGTGACTGCTGCGTCCGCTGCGCGTGCGCATTTGATAGGCCTTAAATGGTGCTGGGCGCCTGATGAGCTAGAGCGCTAACCAGCAGGAATTGAGGCTGGAATCTGCATCCAGAGGCCCTCCGCGCAACGCCACTTGCCGCATCGGAGAGGGGCAAGGGAGAGGCAGGTAAGGTGTCCTTTGTAGTGCCAACAGTGCAGATACACAATATCACATGTTAACACACATAAAGGTTAAAACCTGACAATGATTTGTAGCAGCAAAGTGGGGTTAAAAATATTCAGGTGGCTAAAAAACGAATCTTCGCACAGAGCAGCTTGCAGCGTCTCAGGATCAGTGACTGCTGCGTCCACTGCGCGTGCGCATTTGAGAGGCCTTAAATGGTGCTGGGCGTCTGAAGAGCTAGAGCGCTGACCAGCAGGAAGTGAGGCTGGAATCTGCTCCCATAGGCCCTCCGCGCAACGGCACTTGCCATGTCGGACCGTGGCCAGGGAGAGGCAGGTAAGGTGTCCTTCGTAGTGCCAACAGTGCAGATACACAATATCACATGTTATCACATATAAAGGTTAAAACCTGACAATGATTTGTAGCAGCAAAGTGGGGTTAAAAATATTCAGGTGGCTAAAAAACGAATCTTCGCACAGAGCAGCTTGCTGCGTCTCAAGATCAGTGACTGCTGCGTCTGCTGCGCATGCGCATTTGAGAGGCCTTAAATGGTGCTGGGCGCCTGAAGAGCTAGAGCGCTAACCAGCAGGAAGTGAGGCTGGAATCTGCTCCCAGAGGCCCTCCGCGCAACGGCACTTGCCGCGTCGGACCAGGGCCAGGGAGAGGCAGGTAAGGTGTCCTTCGTAGTGCCAACAGTGCAGATACCCAATATCACATGTTATCACACATAAAGGTTAAAACCTGACATTGATTTGTAGCAGCAAAGTGGGGTTAAAAATATTCAGGTGGCTAAAAAACGAATCTTCGCACAGAGCAGCTTGCAGCGTCTCAGGATCAGTGACTGCTGCGTCCGCTGCGCGTGCGCATTTGAGAGGCCTTAAATGGTGCTAGGCGCCTGAAGAGCTAGAGCGCTAACCAACAGGAAGTGAGGCAGGAATCTGCTCCCAGAAGCCCTCCGCGCAACGGCACTTGCCGCATCAGACCGGGGCCAGGGAGAGGCAGGTAAGCTGTCCTTCGTAGTTCCAACAGTGCAGATACACAATATCACATGTTATCAAACATAAAGGTTAAAACCTGACAATGATTTGTAGCAGCAAAGTGGGGTTAAAAATATTCAGGTGGCTAAAAAACGAATCTTCGCACAGAGCAGCTTTCAGCATCTCAGGATCAGTGACTGCTGCGTCCGCTGCGCGTGCGCATTTGAGAGGCCTTAAATGGTGCTGAGCGCCTGAAGAGCTAGAGCGCTGACCAGCAGGAAGTGAGGCTGGAATCTGCTCCCAGAGGCCCTCCGCGCAACGGCACTTGCCGCGTCGGACCGTGGCCAGGGAGAGGCAGGTAAGGTGTCCTTCGTAGTGCCAACAGTGCAGATACACAATATCACATGTTATCACACATAAAGGTTAAAACCTGACAATGATTTGTAGCAGCAAAGTGGGGTTAAAAATATTCAGGTGGCTAAAAAACGAATCTTCGCACAGAGCAGCTTGCAGCGTCTCAGGATCAGTGACTGCTGCGTCCGCTGCGCGTGCGCATTTGAGAGGCCTTGAATGGTGCTGGGCGCCTGAAGAGCTAGAGCGCTAACCAGCAGGAAGTGAGGCTGGTATCTGCTCCCAGAGGGCCTGCGTGCAACAGCACTTGCCGCGTCCGACCGGGGCCAGGGAGAGGCAGGTAAGGTGTCCTTCGTAGTGCCACCAGTGCAGATACACAATATCACGTTATCACACATAAAGGTTAAAACCTGACAATGATTTGTAGCAGCAAAGTGGGGTTAAAAATATTCAGGTGGCTAAAAAACGAATCTTCGCACAGAGCAGCTTGCAGCGTCCCAGGATCAGTGACTGCTGCGTCCGCTGCGCGAGCGCATTTGAGAGGCCTTAAATGGTGCTGGGCGCCTGAAGAGCTAGAGCGCTGACCAGCAGGAAGTGAGGCTGGAATCTGCTCCCAGAGGCCCACCGCGCAACGGCACTTGCCGCGTCGGACCGGGGCCAGGGAGAGGCAGGTAAGGTGTCCTTCGTAGTGCCAACAGTGCAGATACACAATATCACATGTTATCACACATAAAGGTTAAAACCTGACAATGATTTGTAGCAGCAAAGTGGGGTTAAAAATATTCAGGTGGCTAAAAAACTAATCTTCGCACAGAGCAGCTTGCAGCGTCTCAGGATCAGTGACTGCTGCGTCCGCTGCGCGTGCGCATTTGAGAGGCCTTAAATGGTGCTGGGCACCTGATGAGCTAGAGCGCTAACCAGCAGGAAGTGAGGCTGGAATCTGCATCCAGAGGCCCTCCGCGCAACGCCACTTGCCGCATCGGAGAGGGGCAAGGGAGAGGCAGGTAAGGTGTCCTTTGTAGTGCCAACAGTGCAGATACACAATATCACATGTTATCACACATAAAGGTTAAAACCTGACAATGATTTGTAGCAGCAAAGTGGGGTTAAAAATATTCAGGTGGCTAAAAAACGAATCTTCGCACAGAGCAGCTTGCAGCGTCTCAGGATCAGTGACTGCTGCGTCCGCTGCGCGTGCGCATTTGAGAGGCCTTAAATGGTGCTGGGCACCTGATGAGCTAGAGCGCTAACCAGCAGGAAGTGAGGCTGGAATCTGCATCCAGAGGCCCTCCGCGCAACGCCACTTGCCGCATCGGAGAGGGGCAAGGGAGAGGCAGGTAAGGTGTCCTTTGTAGTGCCAACAGTGCAGATACACAATATCACATGTTATCACACATAAAGGTTAAAACCTGACAATGATTTGTAGCAGCAAAGTGGGGTTAAAAATATTCAGGTGGCTAAAAAACGAATCTTCGCACAGAGCAGCTTGCACAGTCTCAGGATCAGTGACTGCTGCGTCTGCTGCGCGTGCGCATTTGAGAGGCCTTAAATGGTGCTGGGCGCCTGAAGAGCTAGAGCGCTGACCAGCAGGAAGTGAGGCTGGAATCTGCTCCCAGAGGCCCTCCGCGCAACGGCACTTGCCGCGTCTGACCAGGGCCAGGGAGAGGCAGGTAAGGTGTTCTTCGTAGTGCCAACAGTGCAGATACCCAATATCACATGTTATCACACATAAAGGTTAAAACCTGACAATGATTTGTAGCAGCAAAGTGGGGTTAAAAATATTCAGGTGGCTAAAAAACGAATCTTCGCACAGAGCAGCTTGCAGCGTCTCAGGATCAGTGACTGCTACGTCCGCTGCGCGTGCGCATTTGAGAGGCCTTAAATGGTGCTAGGCGCCTGAAGAGCTAGAGCGCTAACCAACAGGAAGTGAGGCAGGAATCTGCTCCCAGAGGCCCTCCGCGCAACGGCACTTGCCGCGTCGGACCGGGGCCAGGGAGAGGCAGGTAAGCTGTCCTTCGTAGTTCCAACAGTGCAGATACACAATATCACATGTTATCAAACATAAAGGTTAAAACCTGACAATGATTTGTAGCAGCAAAGTGGGGTTAAAAATATTCAGGGGGCTAAAAAACGAATCTTCGCACAGAGCAGCTTGCAGCGTCTCAGGATCAGTGACTGCTGCGTCCGCTGCGTGTGCGCATTTTGGTGCTGGACACCTGATGAGCTAGAGCGCTAACCAGCAGGAAGTGAGGCTGGAATCTGCATCCAGAGGCCCTCCGCGCAACGCCACTTGCCGCATCGGAGAGGGGCAAGGGAGAGGCAGGTAAGGTGTCCTTTGTAGTGCCAACAGTGCAGATACACAATATCACATGTTATCACACATAAAGGTTAAAACCTGACAATGATTTGTAGCAGCAAAGTGGGGTTAAAAATATTCAGGTGGCTAAAAAACGAATCTTCGCACAGAGCAGCTTGCAGCGTCTCAAGATCAGTGACTGCTGTGTCTGCTGCGCATGCGCATTTGAGAGGCCTTAAATGGTGCTGGGCGCCTGAAGAGCTAGAGCGCTAACCAGCAGGAAGTGAGGCTGGAATCTGCTCCCAGAGGCCCTCCGCGCAACGGCACTTGCCGCGGCGGACCAGGGCCAGGGAGAGGCAGGTAAGGTGTCCTTCGTAGTGCCAACAGTGCAGATACCCAATATCACATGTTATCACACATAAAGGTTAAAACCTGACAATGATTTGTAGCAGCAAAGTGGGGTTAAAAATATTCAGGTGGCTAAAAAACGAATCTTCGCACAGAGCAGCTTGCAGCGTCTCAGGATCAGTGACTGCTGCGTCCGCTGCGCGTGCGCATTTGAGAGGCCTTAAATGGTGCTAGGCGCCTGAAGAGCTAGAGCGCTAACCAACAGGAAGTGAGGCAGGAATCTGCTCCCAGAGGCCCTCCGCGCAACGGCACTTGCCGCGTCAGACTGTGGCCCGGGAGAGGCAGGTAAGGTGTCCTTCGTAGTGCCAACAGTGCAGATACACAATATCACATGTTATCACACATAAAGGTTAAAACCTGAAAGTTATTTGTAACAGCAATCTCGGGTTAAAAATATTCAGGTGGCTAAAAAACGAATCTTCGCAAAGAGCAGCTTGCAGCGTCTCAGGATCAGTGACTGCTGCGTCCGCTGCGCGTGCGCATTTGAGAGGCCTTAAATGGTGCTGGGCGCCTGAAGAGCTAGAGCGCTGACCAGCAGGAAGTGAGGCTGGAATCTGCTCCCAGAGGCCCTCCGCGCAACGGCACTTGCCGCATTGGACCGGGGCCAGAGAGAGGCAGGTAAGGTGTCCTTCGTAGTGCCAACAGTGCAGATACACAATATCACATGTTATCACATATAAAGGTTAAAACCTGACAATGATTTGTAGCAGTAAAGTGGGGTTAAATATATTCAGGTGGCTAAAAAACGAATCTTCGCACAGAGCAGCTTGCAGCGTCTCAGGATCAGTGACTGCTGCGTCCGCTGCGCGTGCGCATTTGAGAGGCCTTAAATGGTGCTGTGCGCCTGAAGAGCTAGAGCGCTGACCCGCAGGAAGTGAGGCTGGAATCTGTTCCCAGAGGCCCTCCGCACAACGGCACTTGCCGCGTTGGACCGGGGCCAGGGAGAGGCAGGTAAGGTGTCCTTCGTAGTGCCAACAGTGCAGATACACAATATCACATGTTATCACAAATAAAGGTTAAAACCTGACAATGATTTGTAGCAGCAAAGTGGGGTTAAAAATATTCAGGTGGCTAAAAAACGAATCTTCGCACAGAGCAGCTTGCAGCGTCTCAGGATCAGTGACTGCTGCGTCCGCTGCGCGTGCGCATTTCAGAGGCCTTAAATGGTGCTAGGCGCCTGAAGAGCTAGAGCGCTAACCAACAGGAAGTGAGGCTAGAATCTGCTCCCAGAGGCCCTCCGCGCAACGGCACTTGCCGCGTCGGACCGGGGCCAGGGAGAGGCAGGTAAGCTGTCCTTCGTAGTTCCAACAGTGCAGATACACAATATCACATGTTATCAAACATAAAGGTTAAAACCTGACAATGATTTGTAGCAGCAAAGTGGGGTTAAAAATATTCAGGTGGCTAAAAAACGAATCTTCGCACAGAGCAGCTTGCAGCGTCTCAGGATCAGTGACTGCTGCGTCCGCTGCGCGTGCGCATTTGAGAGGCCTTAAATGGTGCTGGGCGCCTGAAGAGCTAGAGCGCTGACCAGCAGGAAGTGAGGCTGGAATCTGCTCCCAGAGGCCCTCCGCGCAACGGCACTTGCCGCGTCGGACCATGGCCAGGGAGAGGCAGGTAAGGTGTCCTTCGAAGTGCCAACAGTGCAGATACACAATATCACATGTTATCACACATAAAGGTTAAAACCTGACAATGATTTGTAGCAGCAAAGTGGGGTTAAAAATATTCAGGTGGCTAAAAAACGAATCTTCGCACAGAGCAGCTTGCAGCGTCTCAGGATCAGTGACTGCTGCGTCCGCTGTGCATGCGCATTTGAGAGGCGTTAAATGGTGCTGGGTGCCTGAAGAGCTAGAGCGCTAACCAGCAGGAAGTGAGGCTGGAATCTGCTCCCAGAGGGCCTGCGTGCAACAGCACTTGCCGCGTCGGACCGGGGCCAGGGAGAGGCAGGTAAGGTGTCCTTCGTAGTGCCACCATTGCAGATACACAATATCACGTTATCACACATAAAGGTTAAAACCTGACAATGATTTGTAGCAGCAAAGTGGGGTTAAAAATATTCAGGTGGCTAAAAAACGAATCTTCGCACAGAGCAGCTTGCAGCGTCCCAGGATCAGTGACTGCTGCGTCCGCTGCGCGAGCGCGTTTGAGAGGCCTTAAATGGTGCTGGGCGCCTGAAGAGCTAGAGCGCTGACCAGCAGGAAGTGAGGCTGGAATCTGCTCCCAGAGGCCCTCCGCGCAACGGCAGTTGCCGAGTCGGCCTGGGGCCAGGGAGAGGCAGGTAAGGTGTCCTTCGTAGTGCCAACAGTGCAGATACACAATATCACATGTTATCACACATAAAGGTTAAAACCTGACAATGATTTGTAGCAGCAAAGTGGGGTTAAAAATATTCAGGTGGCTAAAAAACGAATCTTCGCACAGAGCAGCTTGCAGCGTCTCAGGATCAGTGACTGCTGCGTCCGCTGCGCGTGCGCATTTGAGAGGCCTTAAATGGTGCTGGGCGCCTGATGAGCTAGAGCGCTAACCAGCAGAAAGTGAGGCTGGAATCTGCATCCAGAGGCCCTCCGCGCAATGCCACTTGCCGCATCGGAGAGTGGCAAGGGAGAGGCAGGTAAGGTGTCCTTTGTAGTGCCAACAGTGCAGATACACAATATCACATGTTATCACACATAAAGGTTAAAACCTGACAATGATTTGTAGCAGCAAAGTGGGGTTAAAAATATTCAGGTGGCTAAAAAACGAATCTTCGCACAGAGCAGCTTGCAGCGTCTCAGGATCAGTGACTGCTGCGTCCGCTGCACGTGCGCATTTGAGAGGCCTTAAATGGTGCTGGGCACCTGAAGAGCTAGAGCGCTGACCCGCAGGAAGTGAGGCTGGAATCTGTTCCCAGAGGCCCTCCGCGCAACGGCACTTGCCGCGTTGGACCGGGGCCAGGGAGAGGCAGGTAAGCTGTCCTTCGTAGTTCCAACAGTGCAGATACACAATATCACATGTTATCACACATAAAGGTTAAAACCTGACAATGATTTGTAGCAGCAAAGTGGGGTTAAAAATATTCAGGTGGCTAAAAAACGAATCTTCGCACAGAGCAGCTTGCAGCGTCTCAGGATCAGTGACTGCTGCGTCCGCTGCGCGTGCGCATTTGAGAGGCCTTAAATGGTGCTGGGCGCCTGAAGAGCTAGAGCGCTAACCAGCAGGAAGTGAGGCTGGAATCTGCTCCCAGAGGGCCTGCGTGCAAAAGCCCTTGCCGCGTCGGACCGGGGCCAGGGAGAGGCAGGTAAGGTGTCCTTCGTAGTGCCACCAGTGCAGATACACAATATCACGTTATCACACATAAAGGTTAAAACCTGACAATGATTTGTAGCAGCAAAGTGGGGTTAAAAATATTCAGGTGGCTAAAAAACGAATCTTCGCACAGAGCAGCTTGCAGCGTCCCAGGATCAGTGACTGCTGCGTCCGCTGCGCGTGCGCATTTGAGAGGCCTTAAATGGTGCTGGGCGCCTGAAGAGCTAGAGCGCTGACCAGCAGGAAGTGAGGCTGGAATCTGCTCCCAGAGGCCCTCCGCGCAACAGCACTTGCCGAGTCGGACCGGGGCCAGGGAGAGGCAGGTAAGGTGTCCTTCGTAGTGCCAACAGTGCAGATACACAATATCACATGTTATCACACATAAAGGTTAAAACCTGACAATGATTTGTAGCAGCAAAGTGGGGTTAAAAATATTCAGGTGGCTAAAAAACGAATCTTCGCACAGAGCAGCTTGCAGCGTCTCTGGATCAGTGACTGCTGCGTCCGCTGCGCGTGTGCATTTGAGAGGCCTTAAATGGTGCTGGGCGCCTGATGAGCTAGAGAGCTAACCAGCAGGAAGTGAGGCTGGAATCTGCTCCCAGAGGGCCTGCGTGCAACAGCACTTGCCGCGTCGGACCGGGGCCAGGGAGAGGCAGGTAAGGTGTCCTTCGTAGTGCCACCAGTGCAGATACACAATATCATGTTATCACACATAAAGGTTAAAACCTGACAATGATTTGTAGCAGCAAAGTGGGGTTAAAAATATTCAGGTGGCTAAAAAACGAATCTTCGCACAGAGCAGCTTGCAGCGTCTCAGGATCAGTGACTGCTGCGTCCGCTGCGCGTGCGCATTTGAGAGGCCTTAAATGGTGCTGGACGCCTGAAGAGCTAGAGCGCTGACCAGCAGGAAGTGAGGCTGGAATCTGCTCCCAGAGGCCCTCCGCGCAATGGCACTTGCCGTGTCGCACCGTGGCCAGGGAGAGGCAGGTAAGGTGTCCTTCGTAGTGCCAACAGTGCAGATACACAATATCACATGTTATCACACATAAAGGTTAAAACCTGACAATGATTTGTAGCAGCAAAGTGGGGTTAAAAATGTTCAGGTGGCTAAAAAACGAATCTTCGCACAGAGCAGCTTGCAGCGTCTCAGGATCAGTGACTGCTGCGTCTGCTGCGCGTGCGCATTTGAGAGGCCTTAAATGGTGCTGGGCGCCTGAAGAGCTAGAGCGCTAACCAGCAGCAAGTGAGGCTGGAATCTGCTCCCAGAGGCCCTGCGTGCAACAGCACTTGCCGCGTCGGACCGGGGCCAGGGAGAGGCAGGTAAGGTGTCCTTCGTAGTGCCAACAGTGCAGATACACAATATCACATGTTATCACACATAAAGGTTAAAACCTGACAATGATTTGTAGCAGCAAAGTGGGGTTAAAAATATTCAGGTGGCTAAAAAACGAATCTTCGCTCAGAGCAGCTTGCAGCGTCTCAGGATCAGTGACTGCTGCGTCCGCTGTGCGTGCGCATTTGAGAGGCCTTAAATGGTGCTGGGCGCCTGATGAGCTAGAGCGCTAACCAGCAGGAAGTGAGGCTGGAATCTGCATCCAGAGGCCCTCCGCGCAACGCCACTTGCCGCATCGGAGAGGGACAAGGGAGAGGCAGGTAAGGTGTCCTTTGTAGTGCCAACAGTGCAGATACACAATATCACATGTTATCACACATAAAGGTTAAAACCTGACTATGATTTGTAGCAGCAAAGTGGGGTTAAAAATATTCAGGTGGCTAAAAAACTAATCTTCGCACAGAGCAGCTTGCAGAGTCCCAGGATCAGTGACTGCTGCGTCCGCTGCGCGAGCGCGTTTGAGAGGCCTTAAATGGTGCTGGGCGCCTGAAGAGCTAGAGCGCTGACCAGCAGGAAGTGAGGCTGGAATCTGCTCCCAGAGGCCCTCCGCGCAACGGCACTTGCCGAGTCGGCCTGGGGCCAGGGAGAGGCAGGTAAGGTGTCCTTCGTAGTGCCAACAGTGCAGATACACAATATCACATGTTATCACACATAAAGGTTAAAACCTGACAATGATTTGTAGCAGCAAAGTGGGGTTAAAAATATTCAGGTGGCTAAAAAACGAATCTTCGCACAGAGCAGCTTGCAGCGTCTCAGGATCAGTGACTGCTGCGTCCGCTGCGCGTGCGCATTTGAGAGGCCTTAAATGGTGCTGGGCGCCTGATGAGCTAGAGCGCTAACCAGCAGGAAGTGAGGCTGGAATCTGCATCCAGAGGCCCTCCGCGCAACGCCACTTGCCGCATCGGAGAGTGGCAAGGGAGAGGCAGGTAAGGTGTCCTTTGTAGTGCCAACAGTGCAGATACACAATATCACATGTTATCACACATAAAGGTTAAAACCTGACAATGATTTGTAGCAGCAAAGTTGGGTTAAAAATATTCAGGTGGCTAAAAAACGAATCTTCGCACAGAGCAGCTTGCAGCGTCTCAGGATCAGTGACTGCTGCGTCCG
Organism: Triturus cristatus; assembly: GCF_964204655.1. Classification (NCBI taxonomy): domain Eukaryota; kingdom Metazoa; phylum Chordata; class Amphibia; order Caudata; family Salamandridae; genus Triturus; species Triturus cristatus. The sequence continues at coordinate 1,096,535,454 of NC_140579.1, forward strand.
CTGCGCGTGCGCATTTGAGAGGCCTTAAATGGTGCTGGGCGCCTGAAGAGCTAGAGCGCTGACCAGCAGGAAGTGAGGCTGGAATCTGCTCCCAGAGGCCCTCCGCGCAACGGCACTTGCCGTGTTGGACCGTGGCCAGGGAGAGGCAGGTAAGGTGTCCTTCGTAGTGCCAACAGTGCAGATACACAATATCACATGTTATCACACATAAAGGTTAAAACCTGACAATGATTTGTAGCAGCAAAGTGGGGTTAAAAATATTCAGGTGGCTAAAAAACTAATCTTCGCACAGAGCAGCTTGCAGCATCTCAGGATCAGTGACTGCTGCGTTCGCTGCGCGTGCGCATTTGAGAGGCCTTAAATGGTGCTGGGCACCTGAAGAGCTAGAGCGCTGACCCGCAGGAAGTGAGGCTGGAATCTGTTCCCAGAGGCCCTCCGCGCAACGGCACTTGCCGCGTTGGACCGGGGCCAGGGAGAGGCAGGTAAGCTGTCCTTCGTAGTTCCAACAGTGCAGATACACAATATCACATGTTATCACACATAAAGGTTAAAACCTGACAATGATTTGTAGCAGCAAAGTGGGGTTAAAAATATTCAGGTGGCTAAAAAACGAATCTTCGCACAGAGCAGCTTGCAGCGTCTCTGGATCAGTGACTGCTGCGTCCGCTGCGCGTGCGCATTTGAGAGGCCTTAAATGGTGCTGGGCGCCTGAAGAGCTAGAGCGCTAAACAGCAGGAAGTGAGGCTGGAATCTGCTCCCAGAGGGCCTGCGTGCAAAAGCCCTTGCCGCGTCGGACCGGGGCCAGGGAGAGGCAGGTAAGGTGTCCTTCGTAGTGCCACCAGTGCAGATACACAATATCACGTTATCACACATAAAGGTTAAAACCTGACAATGATTTGTAGCAGCAAAGTGGGGTTAAAAATATTCAGGTGGCTAAAAAACGAATCTTCGCACAGAGCAGCTTGCAGCGTCCCAGGATCAGTGACTGCTGCGTCCGCTGCGCGTGCGCATTTGAGAGGCCTTAAATGGTGCTGGGCGCCTGAAGAGCTAGAGCGCTGACCAGCAGGAAGTGAGGCTGGAATCTGCTCCCAGAGGCCCTCCGCGCAACAGCACTTGCCGAGTCGGCCTGGGGCCAGGGAGAGGCAGGTAAGGTGTCCTTCGTAGTGCCAACAGTGCAGATACACAATATCACATGTTATCACACATAAAGGTTAAAACCTGACAATGATTTGTAGCAGCAAAGTGGGGTTAAAAATATTCAGGTGGCTAAAAAACGAATCTTCGCACAGAGCAGCTTGCAGCGTCTCAGGATCAGTGACTGCTGCGTCCGCTGCGCGTGCGCATTTGAGAGGCCTTAAATGGTGCTGGGCGCCTGATGAGCTAGAGCGCTAACCAGCAGGAAGTGAGGCTGGAATCTGCATCCAGAGGCCCTCCGCGCAACGCCACTTGCCGCATCGGAGAGTGGCAAGGGAGAGGCAGGTAAGGTGTCCTTTGTAGTGCCAACAGTGCAGATACACAATATCACATGTTATCACACATAAAGGTTAAAACCTGACAATGATTTGTAGCAGCAAAGTTGGGTTAAAAATATTCAGGTGGCTAAAAAACGAATCTTCGCACAGAGCAGCTTGCAGCGTCTCAGGATCAGTGACTGCTGCGTCCGCTGCGCGTGCGCATTTGAGAGGCCTTAAATGGTGCTGGGCGCCTGAAGAGCTAGAGCGCTGACCAGCAGGAAGTGAGGCTGGAATCTGCTCCCAGAGGCCCTCCGCGCAACGGCACTTGCCGTGTTGGACCGTGGCCAGGGAGAGGCAGGTAAGGTGTCCTTCGTAGTGCCAACAGTGCAGATACACAATATCACATGTTATCACACATAAAGGTTAAAACCTGACAATGATTTGTAGCAGCAAAGTGGGGTTAAAAATATTCAGGTGGCTAAAAAACTAATCTTCGCACAGAGCAGCTTGCAGCATCTCAGGATCAGTGACTGCTGCGTTCGCTGCGCGTGCGCATTTGAGAGGCCTTAAATGGTGCTGGGCACCTGAAGAGCTAGAGCGCTGACCCGCAGGAAGTGAGGCTGGAATCTGTTCCCAGAGGCCCTCCGCGCAACGGCACTTGCCGCGTTGGACCGGGGCCAGGGAGAGGCAGGTAAGCTGTCCTTCGTAGTTCCAACAGTGCAGATACACAATATCACATGTTATCACACATAAAGGTTAAAACCTGACAATGATTTGTAGCAGCAAAGTGGGGTTAAAAATATTCAGGTGGCTAAAAAACGAATCTTCGCACAGAGCAGCTTGCAGCGTCTCTGGATCAGTGACTGCTGCGTCCGCTGCGCGTGCGCATTTGAGAGGCCTTAAATGGTGCTGGGCGCCTGAAGAGCTAGAGCGCTAAACAGCAGGAAGTGAGGCTGGAATCTGCTCCCAGAGGGCCTGCGTGCAAAAGCCCTTGCCGCGTCGGACCGGGGCCAGGGAGAGGCAGGTAAGGTGTCCTTCGTAGTGCCACCAGTGCAGATACACAATATCACGTTATCACACATAAAGGTTAAAACCTGACAATGATTTGTAGCAGCAAAGTGGGGTTAAAAATATTCAGGTGGCTAAAAAACGAATCTTCGCACAGAGCAGCTTGCAGCGTCCCAGGATCAGTGACTGCTGCGTCCGCTGCGCGTGCGCATTTGAGAGGCCTTAAATGGTGCTGGGCGCCTGAAGAGCTAGAGCGCTGACCAGCAGGAAGTGAGGCTGGAATCTGCTCCCAGAGGCCCTCCGCGCAACAGCACTTGCCGAGTCGGCCTGGGGCCAGGGAGAGGCAGGTAAGGTGTCCTTCGTAGTGCCAACAGTGCAGATACACAATATCACATGTTATCACACATAAAGGTTAAAACCTGACAATGATTTGTAGCAGCAAAGTGGGGTTAAAAATATTCAGGTGGCTAAAAAACGAATCTTCGCACAGAGCAGCTTGCAGCGTCTCAGGATCAGTGACTGCTGCGTCCGCTGCGCGTGCGCATTTGAGAGGCCTTAAATGGTGCTGGGCGCCTGATGAGCTAGAGCGCTAACCAGCAGGAAGTGAGGCTGGAATCTGCATCCAGAGGCCCTCCGCGCAACGCCACTTGCCGCATCGGAGAGTGGCAAGGGAGAGGCAGGTAAGGTGTCCTTTGTAGTGCCAACAGTGCAGATACACAATATCACATGTTATCACACATAAAGGTTAAAACCTGACAATGATTTGTAGCAGCAAAGTTGGGTTAAAAATATTCAGGTGGCTAAAAAACGAATCTTCGCACAGAGCAGCTTGCAGCGTCTCAGGATCAGTGACTGCTGCGTCCGCTGCGCGTGCGCATTTGAGAGGCCTTAAATGGTGCTGGGCGCCTGAAGAGCTAGAGCGCTGACCAGCAGGAAGTGAGGCTGGAATCTGCTCCCAGAGGCCCTCCGCGCAACGGCACTTGCCGTGTTGGACCGTGGCCAGGGAGAGGCAGGTAAGGTGTCCTTCGTAGTGCCAACAGTGCAGATACACAATATCACATGTTATCACACATAAAGGTTAAAACCTGACAATGATTTGTAGCAGCAAAGTGGGGTTAAAAATATTCAGGTGGCTAAAAAACTAATCTTCGCACAGAGCAGCTTGCAGCATCTCAGGATCAGTGACTGCTGCGTTCGCTGCGCGTGCGCATTTGAGAGGCCTTAAATGGTGCTGGGCACCTGAAGAGCTAGAGCGCTGACCCGCAGGAAGTGAGGCTGGAATCTGTTCCCAGAGGCCCTCCGCGCAACGGCACTTGCCGCGTTGGACCGGGGCCAGGGAGAGGCAGGTAAGCTGTCCTTCGTAGTTCCAACAGTGCAGATACACAATATCACATGTTATCACACATAAAGGTTAAAACCTGACAATGATTTGTAGCAGCAAAGTGGGGTTAAAAATATTCAGGTGGCTAAAAAACGAATCTTCGCACAGAGCAGCTTGCAGCGTCTCTGGATCAGTGACTGCTGCGTCCGCTGCGCGTGCGCATTTGAGAGGCCTTAAATGGTGCTGGGCGCCTGAAGAGCTAGAGCGCTAAACAGCAGGAAGTGAGGCTGGAATCTGCTCCCAGAGGGCCTGCGTGCAAAAGCCCTTGCCGCGTCGGACCGGGGCCAGGGAGAGGCAGGTAAGGTGTCCTTCGTAGTGCCACCAGTGCAGATACACAATATCACGTTATCACACATAAAGGTTAAAACCTGACAATGATTTGTAGCAGCAAAGTGGGGTTAAAAATATTCAGGTGGCTAAAAAACGAATCTTCGCACAGAGCAGCTTGCAGCGTCCCAGGATCAGTGACTGCTGCGTCCGCTGCGCGTGCGCATTTGAGAGGCCTTAAATGGTGCTGGGCGCCTGAAGAGCTAGAGCGCTGACCAGCAGGAAGTGAGGCTGGAATCTGCTCCCAGAGGCCCTCCGCGCAACAGCACTTGCCGAGTCGGACCGGGGCCAGGGAGAGGCAGGTAAGGTGTCCTTCGTAGTGCCAACAGTGCAGATACACAATATCACATGTTATCACACATAAAGGTTAAAACCTGACAATGATTTGTAGCAGCAAAGTGGGGTTAAAAATATTCAGGTGGCTAAAAAACGAATCTTCGCACAGAGCAGCTTGCAGCGTCTCAGGATCAGTGACTGCTGCGTCCGCTGCGCGTGTGCATTTGAGAGGCCTTAAATGGTGCTGGGCGCCTGATGAGCTAGAGAGCTAACCAGCAGGAAGTGAGGCTGGAATCTGCTCCCAGAGGGCCTGCGTGCAACAGCACTTGCCGCGTCGGACCGGGGCCAGGGAGAGGCAGGTAAGGTGTCCTTCGTAGTGCCACCAGTGCAGATACACAATATCATGTTATCACACATAAAGGTTAAAACCTGACAATGATTTGTAGCAGCAAAGTGGGGTTAAAAATATTCAGGTGGCTAAAAAACGAATCTTCGCACAGAGCAGCTTGCAGCGTCTCAGGATCAGTGACTGCTGCGTCCGCTGCGCGTGCGCATTTGAGAGGCCTTAAATGGTGCTGGGCGCCTGAAGAGCTAGAGCGCTGACCAGCATGAAGTGAGGCTGGAATCTGCTCCCAGAGGCCCTCCGCGCAATGGCACTTGCCGTGTCGGACCGTGGCCAGGGAGAGGCAGGTAAGGTGTCCTTCGTAGTGCCAACAGTGCAGATACACAATATCACATGTTATCACACATAAAGGTTAAAACCTGACAATGATTTGTAGCAGCAAAGTGGGGTTAAAAATGTTCAGGTGGCTAAAAAACGAATCTTCGCACAGAGCAGCTTGCAGCGTCTCAGGATCAGTGACTGCTGCGTCCGCTGCGCGTGCGCATTTGAGAGGCCTTAAATGGTGCTGGGCGCCTGAAGAGCTAGAGCGCTAACCAGCAGCAAGTGAGGCTGGAATCTGCTCCCAGAGGCACTGCGTGCAACAGCACTTGCCGCGTCGGACCGGGGCCAGGGAGAGGCAGGTAAGGTGTCCTTCGTAGTGCCAACAGTGCAGATACACAATATCACATGTTATCACATATAAAGGTTAAAACCTGACAATGATTTGTAGCAGCAAAGTGGGGTTAAAAATATTCAGGTGGCTAAAAAACGAATCTTCGCACAGAGCAGCTTGCAGCGTCTCAGGATCAGTGACTGCTGCGTCCGCTGCACGTGCGCATTTGAGAGGCCTTAAATGGTGCTGGGCGCCTGAAGAGCTAGAGCGCTGACCAGCAGGAAGTGAGGCTGGAATCTGCTCCCAGAGGCCCTCCGCACAACGGCACTTGCCGCGTCGGACCGTGGCCAGGGAGAGGCAGGTAAGGTGTCCTTCGTAGTGCCAACAGTGCAGATACACAATATCACATGTTATCACACATAAAGGTTAAAACCTGACAATGATTTGTAGCAGCAAAGTGGGGTTAAGAATATTCAGGTGGCTAAAAAACGAATCTTCGCACAGAGCAGCTTGCAGCGTCTCAGGATCAGTGACTGCTGCGTCCGCTGCGCGTGCGCATTTGAGAGGCCTTAAATGGTGCTGGGCGCCTGAAGAGCTAGAGCGCTAACCAGCAGGAAGTGAGGCTGGAATCTGCTCTCAGAGGGCCTGCGTGCAACAGCACTTGCCGCGTCGGACCGGGGCCAGGGAGAGGCAGGTAAGGTGTCCTTCGTAGTGCCAACAGTGTAGATACACAATATCACATTATCACACATAAAGGTTAAAACCTGACAATGATTTGTAGCAGCAAATTGGGGTTAAAAATATTCAGGTGGCTAAAAAACGAATCTTCGCACAGAGCAGCTTCAGCGTCCCAGGATCAGTGACTGCTGCGTCCGCTGCGCGTGCGCATTTGAGAGGCCTTAAATGGTGCTGGGCGCCTGAAGAGCTAGAGCGCTGACCAGCAGGAAGTGAGGCTGGAATCTGCTCCCAGAGGCCCTCCGCGCAACGGCACTTGCCGAGTCGGACCGGGGCCAGGGAGAGGCAGGTAAGGTGTCCTTCGTAGTGCCAACAGTGCAGATACACAATATCACATGTTATCACACATAAAGGTTAAAACCTGACAATGATTTGTAGCAGCAAAGTGGGGTTAAAAATATTCAGGTGGCTAAAAAACGAATCTTCGCACAGAGCAGCTTGCAGCGTCTAAGGATCAGTGACTGCTGCGTCCGCTGCGCGTGCGCATTTGAGAGGCCTTAAATGGTGCTGGGCGCCTGATGAGCGAGAGAGCTAACCAGCAGGAAGTGAGGCTGGAATCTGCTCCCAGAGGGCCTGCGTGCAACAGCACTTGCCACGTCGGACCGGGGCCAGGGAGAGGCAGGTAAGGTGTCCTTCGTAGTGCCACCAGTGCAGATACACAATATCATGTTATCACACATAAAGGTTAAAACCTGACAATGATTTGTAGCAGCAAAGTGGGGTTAAAAATATTCAGGTGGCTAAAAAACGAATCTTCGCACAGAGCAGCTTGCAGCGTCTCAGGATCAGTGACTGCTGCGTCCGCTGAGCGTGCGCATTTGAGAGGCCTTAAATGGTGCTGGGCGCCTGAAGAGCTAGAGCGCTGACCCGCAGGAAGTGAGGCTGGAATCTGCTCCCAGAGGCCCTCCGCGCAACGGCACTTGCCGTGTCGGACCGTGGCCAGGGAGAGGCAGGTATGGTGTCCTTCGTAGTTCCAACAGTGCAGATACACAATATCACATGTTATCACACATAAAGGTTAAAACCTGACAATGATTTGTAGCAGCAAAGTGGGGTTAAAAATATTCAGGTGGCTAAAAAACGAATCTTCGCACAGAGCAGCTTGCTGCGTCTCAGGATCAGTGACTGCTGCGTCCGCTGCGCGTGCGCATTTGAGAGGCCTTATATGGTGCTGGGCGCCTGAAGAGCTAGAGCGCTGACCAGCAGGAAGTGAGGCTGGAATCTGCTCCCAGAGGCCCTCTGCGCAACGGCACTTGCCGCGTCGGACCGGGGCCAGGGAGAGGCAGGTAAGGTGTCCTTCGTAGTGCCAACAGTGCAGATACACAATATCACATGTTATCACACATAAAGGTTAAAACCTGACAATGATTTGTAGCAGCAAAGTGGGGTTAAAAATATTCAGGTGGCTAAAAAACGAATCTTCGCACAGAGCAGCTTGCAGCGTCTCAGGATCAGTGACTGCTGCGTCCGCTGCGCGTGCGCATTTGAGAGGCCTTAAATGGTGCTGGGCGCCTGAAGAGCTAGAGCGCTAACCAGCAGCAAGTGAGGCTGGAATCTGCTCCCAGAGGCCCTGCGTGCAACAGCACGTGCCGCGTCGGACCGGGGCCAGGGAGAGGCAGGTAAGGTGTCCTTCGTAGTGCCAACAGTGCAGATACACAATATCACATGTTATCACACATAAAGGTTAAAACCTGACAATGATTTGTAGCAGCAAAGTGGGGTTAAAAATATTCAGGTGACTAAAAAACGAATCTTCGCACAGAGCAGCTTGCAGCGTCTCAGGATCAGTGACTGCTGCGTCCGCTGCGCGTGCGCATTTGAGAGGCCTTAAATGGTGCTGGGCGCCTGAAGAGCTAGAGCGCTAACCAGCAGGAAGTGAGGCTGGAATCTGCTCCCAGAGGCACTGCGCGCAACAGCACTTGCCGCGTCGGACCGGGGCCAGGGAGAGGCAGGTAAGGTGTCCTTCGTAGTGCCACCAGTGCAGATACACAATATCACATGTTATCACACATAAAGGTTAAAACCTGACAATGATTTTTAGCAGCAAAGTGGGGTTAAAAATATTCAGGTGGCTAAAAAACGAATCTACGCACAGAGCAGCTTGCAGCGTCCCAGGATCAGTGACTGCTGCGTCCGCTGCGCGAGCGCATTTGAGAGGCCTTAAATGGTGCTGGGCGCCTGAAGAGCTAGAGCACTGACCAGCAGGAAGTGAGGCTGAAATCTGCTCCCAGAGGCCCTCCGCGCAACTGCACTTGCCGCGTCGGACCGGGGCCAGAGAGAGGCAGGTAAGGTGTCCTTCGTAGTGCCAACAGTGCAGATACACAATATCACATGTTATCACACATAAAGGTTAAAACCTGACAATGATTTGTAGCAGCAAAGTGGGGTTAAAAATATTCAGGTGGCTAAAAAACGAATCTTCGCACAGAGCAGCTTGCAGCGTCTCAGGATCATTGACTGCTGCGTCCGCTGCACGTGCGCATTTGAGAGGCCTTAAATGGTGCTCGGCGCCTGATGAGCTAGAGCGCTAACCAGCAGGAAGTTAGGCTGGAATCTGCATCCAGAGGCCCTCCGCGCAACGGCACTTGCCGCGTCGGACCATGGCCAGGGAGAGGCAGGTAAGGTGTCCTTCATAGTGCCAACAGTGCAGATACACAATATCACATGTTATCACACATAAAGGTTAAAACCTGACAATGATTTGTAGCAGCAAAGTGGGGTTAAAAATATTCAGGTGGCTAAAAAACAAATCTTCGCACGGAGCAGCTTGCAGTGTCTCAAGATCAGTGACTGCTGCGTCCGCTGCGCGTGCGCATTTGAGAGGCCTTAAATGGTGCTGGGCGCCTGAAGAGCTAGAGCGCTGACCAGCAGGAAGTGAGGCTGGAATCTGCTCCCAGAGGCCCTCCGCGCAACAGCACTTGCCGCGACGGACCGTGGCCAGGGAGAGGCAGGTAAGGTGTCCTTCGTAGTGCCAACAGTGCTGATACACAATATCACATGTTATCACACATAAAGGTTAAAACCTGACAATGATTTGTAGCAGCAAAGTGGGGTTAAAAATATTCAGGTGGCTAAAAAACGAATCTTCGCACAGAGCAGCTTGCAGCGTCTCAGGATCAGTGACTGCTGCGTCCGCTGCGCGTGCGCATTTGAGAGGCCTTAAATGGTGCTGGGCGCCTGAAGAGCTAGAGCGCTAACCAGCAGGAAGTTAGGATGGAATCTGCATCCAGAGGCCCTCCGCACAACGGCACTTGCTGCGTCGCACCATGGCCAGGGAGAGGCAGGTAAGGTGTCCTTCATAGTGCCAACAGTGCAGATACACAATATCACATGTTATCACACATAAAGGTTAAAACCTGACAATGATTTGTAGCAGCAAAGTGGGGTTAAAAATATTCAGGTGGCTAAAAAACAAATCTTCGCACGGAGCAGCTTGCAGTGTCTCAGGATCAGTGACTGCTGCGTCCGCTGCGCGTGCGCATTTGAGAGGCCTTAAATGGTGCTGGGCGCCTGAAGAGCTAGAGCGCTGACCAGCAGGAAGTGAGGCTGGAATCTGCTCCCAGAGGCCCTCCGCGCAACAGCACTTGCCACGTCGGACCGTGGCCAGGGAGAGGCAGGTAAGGTGTCCTTCGTAGTGCCAACAGTGCTGATACACAATATCACATGTTATCACACATAAAGGTTAAAACCTGACAATGATTTGTAGCAGCAAAGTGGGGTTAAAAATATTCAGGTTGCTAAAAAACGAATCTTCGCACAGAGCAGCTTGCAGCGTCTCAGGATCAGTGACTGCTGCGTCCGCTGCGCGTGCGCATTTGAGAGGCCTTAAATGGTGCTGGGCGCCTGAAGAGCTAGAGCGCTGACCTGCAGGAAGTGAGGCTGGAATCTGCTCCCAGAGGCCCTCCGCGCAACGGCACTTGCCGCGTTGGACCGGGGCCAGGGAGAGGCAGGTAAGGTGTCCTTCGTAGTGCCAACAGTGCAGATACACAATATCACATGTTATCACACATAAAGGTTAAAACCTGACAATGATTTGTAGCAGCAAAGTGGGGTTAAAAATATTCAGGTGGCTAAAAAACGAATCTTCGCACAGAGCAGCTTGCAGCGTCTCAGGATCAGTGACTGCTGCGTCCGCTGCGCGTGCGCATTTGAGAGGCCTTAAATGGTGCTGGGCGCCTGAAGAGCTAGAGCGCTGACCAGCAGGAAGTGAGGCTGGAATCTGCTCCCAGAGGCCCTCCGCGCAACGGCACTTGCCGCGTTCGACCACGCAAGGGAGAGGCAGGTAAGGTGTCCTTCGTAGTGCCAACAGTGCAGATACACAATATCACATGTTATCACACATAAAGGTTAAAACCTGACAATGATTTGTAGCAGCAAAGTGGGGTTAAAAATATTCAGGTTGCTAAAAAACGAATCTTCGCACAGAGCAGCTTGCAGCGTCTCAGGATCAGTGACTGCTGCGTCCGCTGTGCGTGCGCATTTGAGAGGCCTTAAATGGTGCTGGGCGCCTGAAGAGCTAGAGCGCTGACCAGCAGGAAGTGAGGCTGGAATCTGCTCCCAGAGGCCCTCCGCGCAACGGCACTTGCCGCGTTGGACCGGGGCCAGGGAGAGGCAGGTAAGGTGTCCTTCGTAGTGCCAACAGTGCAGATACACAATATCACATGTTATAACACATAAAGGTTAAAACCTGACAATGATTTGTAGCAGCAAAGTGGGGTTAAAAATATTCAGGTTGCTAAAAAACGAATCTTCGCACAGAGCAGCTTGCAGCGTCTCAGGATCAGTGACTGCTGCGTCCGCTGCGTTTGCGCATTTGAGAGGCCTTAAATGGTGCTGGGCGCCTGAAGAGCTAGAGCTCTGACCTGCAGGAAGTGAGGCTGGTATCTGCTCCCAGAGGCCCTCCGCGCAACGGCACTTGCCGCGTTGGACCGGGGCCAGGGAGAGGCACGTAAGGTGTCCTTCGTAGTGCCAACAGTGCAGATACACAATATCACATGTTATCACACATAAAGGTTAAAACCTGACAATGATTTGTAGCAGCAAAGTGGGGTTAAAAATATTCAGGTGGCTAAAAAACGACTCTTCGCACAGAGCAGCTTGCAGCGTCTCAGGATCAGTGACTGCTGCGTCCGCTGCGCGTGCGCATTTGAGAGGCCTTAAATGATGCTGGGCGCCTGCAGAGCTAGAGCGCTAACCAGCAGGAAGTGAGGCTGGAATCTGCTCCCAGAGGCCCTCCGCGCAACGGCACTTGCCGCGTCGGACCGGGGCCAGGGAGAGGCAGGTAAGGTGTCCTTCGTAGTGCCAACAGTGCAGATACACAATATCACATGTTATCACACATAAAGTTTAAAACCTGACAATGATTTGTAGCAGTAAAGTGGGGTTAAAAATATTCAGGTGGCTAAAAAACGAATCTTCGCACAGAGCAGCTTGCAGCGTCTCAGGATCAGTGACTGCTGCGTCCGCTGCGCGTGCGCATTTGAGAGGCCTTAAATGGTGCTGGGCGCCTGAAGAGCTACAGCGCTAACCAGCAGGAAGTGAGGCTGGAATCTGTTCCCAGAGGCCCTCCGCGCAACGGCACTTGCCGCGTCGGATTGGGGCCAGGGAGAGGCAGGTAAGGTGTCCTTCGTAGTGCCAACAGTGCAGATACACAATATCACATGTTATCACACATAAAGGTTAAAACCTGAAAGTTATTTGTAACAGCAATCTCGGGTTAAAAATATTCAGGTGGCTAAAAAACGAATCTTCGCACAGAGCAGCTTGCAGCGTCTCAGGATCAGTGACTGCTGCGTCCGCTGCGCGTGCGCATTTGAGAGGCCTTAAATGGTGCTGGGCGCCTGAAGAGCTAGAGCGCTGACCAGCAGGAAGTGAGGCTGGAATCTGCTCCCAGAGGCCCTCCGCGCAACGGCACTTGCCGTGTCGGACCGTGGCCAGGGAGAGGCAGGTAAGGTGTCCTTCGTAGTGCCAACAGTGCAGATACACAATATCACATGTTATCACACATAAAGGTTAAAACCTGACAATGATTTGTAGCACCAAAGTGGGGTTAAAAATATTCAGGTGGCTAAAAAACGAATCTTCGCACAGAGCAGCTTGCAGCGTCTCAGGATCAGTGACTGCTGCGTCCGCTGCGCGTGCGCATTTGAGAGGCCTTAAATGGTGCTAGGCGCCTGAAGAGCTAGAGCGCTAACCAACAGGAAGTGAGGGTGGAATCTGCTCCCAGAGGCCCTCCGCGCAACGCCACTTGCCGCGTCGGACCGGGGCTAGGGAGAGGCAGGTAAGCTGTCCTTCGTAGTTCCAACAGTGCAGATACACAATATCACATGTTATCAAACATAAAGGTTAAAACCTGACAATGATTTGTAGCAGCAAAGTGGGGTTAAAAATATTCAGGTGGCTAAAAAACGAATCTTCGCACAGAGCAGCTTGCAGCGTCTCAGGATCAGTGACTGCTGCGTCCGCTGCGCGTGCGCATTTGAGAGGCCTTAAATGGTGCTGGGCGCCTGAAGAGCTAGAGCGCTGACCAGCAGGAAGTGAGGCTGGAATCTGCTCCCAGAGGCCCTCCGCGCAACGGCACTTGCCGCGTCGGACCGTGGCCAGGGAGAGGCAGGTAAGGTGTCCTTCGTAGTGTCAACAGTGCAGATACACAATATCACGTTATCACACATAAAGGTTAAAACCTGACAATGATTTGTAGCAGCAAAGTGGGGTTAAAAATATTCAGGTGGCTAAAAAACGAATCTTCGCACAGAGCAGCTTGCAGCGTCTCAGGATCAGTGACTGCTGCGTCCGCTGCGCGTGCGCATTTGAGAGGCCTTAAATGGTGCTGGGCGCCTGAAGAGCTAGAGCGCTAACCAGCAGGAAGTGAGGCTGGAATCTGCTCCCAGAGGCCCTGCGTGCAACAGCACTTGCCGCGTCGGACCGGGGCCAGGGAGAGGCAGGTAAGGTGTCCTTCGTAGTGCCACCAGTGCAGATACACAATATCACACGTTATCACACATAAAGGTTAAAACCTGACAATGATTTGTAGCAGCAAAGTGGGGTTAAAAATATTCAGGTGGCTAAAAAACGAATCTTCGCACAGAGCAGCTTGCAGCGTCCCAGGATCAGGGACTGCTGCGTCCGCTGCGCGAGCGCATTTGAGAGGCCTTAAATGGTGCTGGGCGCCTGAAGAGCTAGAGCGCTGACCAGCAGGAAGTGAGGCTGGAATCTGCTCCCAGAGGCCCTCCGCGCAACGGCACTTGCCGTGTCGGACCGTGGCCAGGGAGAGGCAAGTAAGGTGTCCTTCGTAGTGCCAACAGTGCAGATACACAATATCACATGTTATCACACATAAAGGTTAAAACCTGACAATGATTTGTAGCAGCAAAGTGGGGTTAAAAATATTCAGGTTGCTAAAAAACGAATCTTCGCACAGAGCAGCTTGCAGCGTCTCAGGATCAGTGACTGCTGCGTCCGCTGCGCGTGCGCATTTGAGAGGCCTTAAATGGTGCTGGGCGCCTGAAGAGCTAGAGCGCTGACCTGCAGGAAGTGAGGCTGGAATCTGCTCCCAGAGGCCCTCCGCGCAACGGCACTTGCCGCGTTGGACCGGGGCCAGGGAGAGGCAGGTAAGGTGTCCTTCGTAGTGCCAACAGTGCAGATACACAATATCACATGTTATCACACATAAAGGTTAAAACCTGACAATGATTTGTAGCAGCAAAGTGGGGTTAAAAATATTCAGGTGGCTAAAAAACTAATCTTCGCACAGAGCAGCTTGCAGCGTCTCAGGATCAGTGACTGCTGCGTCCGCTGCACGTGCGCATTTGAGAGGCCTTAAATGGTGCTGGGCACCTGAAGAGCTAGAGCGCTGACCCGCAGGAAGTGAGGCTGGAATCTGTTCCCAGAGGCCCTCCGCGCAACGGCACTTGCCGCGTTGGACCGGTGCCAGGGAGAGGCAGGTAAGCTGTCCTTCGTAGTTCCAACAGTGCAGATACACAATATCACATGTTATCACACATAAAGGTTAAAACCTGACAATGATTTGTAGCAGCAAAGTGGGGTTAAAAATATTCAGGTGGCTAAAAAACGAATCTTCGCACAGAGCAGCTTGCAGCGTCTCAGGATCAGTGACTGCTGCGTCCGCTGCGCGTGCGCATTTGAGAGGCCTTAAATGGTGCTGGGCGCCTGAAGAGCTAGAGCGCTAACCAGCAGGAAGTGAAGCTGGAATCTGCTCCCAGAGGGCCTGCGTGCAAAAGCCCTTGCCGCGTCGGACCGGGGCCAGGGAGAGGCAGGTAAGGTGTCCTTCGTAGTGCCACCAGTGCAGATACACAATATCACGTTATCACACATAAAGGTTAAAACCTGACAATGATTTGTAGCAGCAAAGTGGGGTTAAAAATATTCAGGTGGCTAAAAAACGAATCTTCGCACAGAGCAGCTTGCAGCGTCCCAGGATCAGTGACTGCTGCGTCCGCTGCGCGTGCGCATTTGAGAGGCCTTAAATGGTGCTGGGCGCCTGAAGAGCTAGAGCGCTGACCAGCAGGAAGTGAGGCTGGAATCTGCTCCCAGAGGCCCTCCGCGCAACAGCACTTGCCGAGTCGGACCGGGGCCAGGGAGAGGCAGGTAAGGTGTCCTTCGTAGTGCCAACAGTGCAGATACACAATATCACATGTTATCACACATAAAGGTTAAAACCTGACAATGATTTGTAGCAGCAAAGTGGGGTTAAAAATATTCAGGTGGCTAAAAAACGAATCTTCGCACAGAGCAGCTTGCAGCGTCTCTGGATCAGTGACTGCTGCATCCGCTGCGCGTGTGCATTTGAGAGGCCTTAAATGGTGCTGGGCGCCTGATGAGCTAGAGAGCTAACCAGCAGGAAGTGAGGCTGGAATCTGCTCCCAGAGGGCCTGCGTGCAACAGCACTTGCCGCGTCGGACCGGGGCCAGGGAGAGGCAGGTAAGGTGTCCTTCGTAGTGCCACCAGTGCAGATACACAATATCATGTTATCACACATAAAGGTTAAAACCTGACAATGATTTGTAGCAGCAAAGTGGGGTTAAAAATATTCAGGTGGCTAAAAAACGAATCTTCGCACAGAGCAGCTTGCAGCGTCTCAGGATCAGTGACTGCTGCGTCCGCTGCGCGTGCGCATTTGAGAGGCCTTAAATGGTGCTGGGCGCCTGAAGAGCTAGAGAGCTGACCAGCAGGAAGTGAGGCTGGAATCTGCTCCCAGAGGCCCTCCGCGCAATGGCACTTGCCGTGTCGCACCGTGGCCAGGGAGAGGCAGGTAAGGTGTCCTTCGTAGTGCCAACAGTGCAGATACACAATATCACATGTTATCACACATAAAGGTTAAAACCTGACAATGATTTGTAGCAGCAAAGTGGGGTTAAAAATGTTCAGGTGGCTAAAAAACGAATCTTCGCACAGAGCAGCTTGCAGCGTCTCAGGATCAGTGACTGCTGCGTCTGCTGCGCGTGCGCATTTGAGAGGCCTTAAATGGTGCTGGGCGCCTGAAGAGCTAGAGCGCTAACCAGCAGCAAGTGAGGCTGGAATCTGCTCCCAGAGGCCCTGCGTGCAACAGCACTTGCCGCGTCGGACCGGGGCTAGGGAGAGGCAGGTAAGGTGTCCTTCGTAGTGCCAACAGTGCAGATACACAATATCACATGTTATCACACATAAAGGTTAAAACCTGACAATGATTTGTAGCAGCAAAGTGGGGTTAAAAATATTCAGGTGGCTAAAAAACGAATCTTCGCTCAGAGCAGCTTGCAGCGTCTCAGGATCAGTGACTGCTGCGTCCGCTGTGCGTGCGCATTTGAGAGGCCTTAAATGGTGCTGGGCGCCTGATGAGCTAGAGCGCTAACCAGCAGGAAGTGAGGCTGGAATCTGCATCCAGAGGCCCTCCGCGCAACGCCACTTGCCGCATCGGAGAGGGACAAGGGAGAGGCAGGTAAGGTGTCCTTTGTAGTGCCAACAGTGCAGATACACAATATCACATGTTATCACACATAAAGGTTAAAACCTGACTATGATTTGTAGCAGCAAAGTGGGGTTAAAAATATTCAGGTGGCTAAAAAACGAATCTTCGCACAGAGCAGCTTGCAGCGTCCCAGGATCAGTGACTGCTGCGTCCGCTGCGCGAGCGCGTTTGAGAGGCCTTAAATGGTGCTGGGCGCCTGAAGAGCTAGAGCGCTGACCAGCAGGAAGTGAGGCTGGAATCTGCTCCCAGAGGCCCTCCGCGCAACGGCACTTGCCGAGTCGGCCTGGGGCCAGGGAGAGGCAGGTAAGGTGTCCTTCGTAGTGCCAACAGTGCAGATACACAATATCACATGTTATCACACATAAAGGTTAAAACCTGACAATGATTTGTAGCAGCAAAGTGGGGTTAAAAATATTCAGGTGGCTAAAAAACGAATCTTCGCACAGAGCAGCTTGCAGCGTCTCAGGATCAGTGACTGCTGCGTCCGCTGCGCGTGCGCATTTGAGAGGCCTTAAATGGTGCTGGGCGCCTGATGAGCTAGAGCGCTAACCAGCAGGAAGTGAGGCTGGAATCTGCGTCCAGAGGCCCTCCGCGCAACGCCACTTGCCGCATCGGAGAGTGGCAAGGGAGAGGCAGGTAAGGTGTCCTTTGTAGTGCCAACAGTGCAGATACACAATATCACATGTTATCACACATAAAGGTTAAAACCTGACAATGATTTGTAGCAGCAAAGTTGGGTTAAAAATATTCAGGTGGCTAAAAAACGAATCTTCGCACAGAGCAGCTTGCAGCGTCTCAGGATCAGTGACTGCTGCGTCCGCTGCGCGTGCGCATTTGAGAGGCCTTAAATGGTGCTGGGCGCCTGAAGAGCTAGAGCGCTGACCAGCAGGAAGTGAGGCTGGAATCTGCTCCCAGATGCCCTCCGCGCAACGGCACTTGCCGTGTTGGACCGTGGCCAGGGAGAGGCAGGTAAGGTGTCCTTCGTAGTGCCAACAGTGCAGATACACAATATCACATGTTATCACACATAAAGGTTAAAACCTGACAATGATTTGTAGCAGCAAAGTGGGGTTAAAAATATTCAGGTGGCTAAAAAACTAATCTTCGCACAGAGCAGCTTGCAGCATCTCAGGATCAGTGACTGCTGCGTTCGCTGCGCGTGCGCATTTGAGAGGCCTTAAATGGTGCTGGGCACCTGAAGAGCTAGAGCGCTGACCCGCAGGAAGTGAGGCTGGAATCTGTTCCCAGAGGCCCTCCGCGCAACGGCACTTGCCGCGTTGGACCGGGGCCAGGGAGAGGCAGGTAAGCTGTCCTTCGTAGTTCCAACAGTGCAGATACACAATATCACATGTTATCACACATAAAGGTTAAAACCTGACAATGATTTGTAGCAGCAAAGTGGGGTTAAAAATATTCAGGTGGCTAAAAAACGAATCTTCGCACAGAGCAGCTTGCAGCGTCTCAGGATCAGTGACTGCTGCGTCCGCTGCGCGTGCGCATTTGAGAGGCCTTAAATGGTGCTGGGCGCCTGAAGAGCTAGAGCGCTAAACAGCAGGAAGTGAGGCTGGAATCTGCTCCCAGAGGGCCTGCGTGCAAAAGCCCTTGCCGCGTCGGACCGGGGCCAGGGAGAGGCAGGTAAGGTGTCCTTCGTAGTGCCACCAGTGCAGATACACAATATCACGTTATCACACATAAAGGTTAAAACCTGACAATGATTTGTAGCAGCAAAGTGGGGTTAAAAATATTCAGGTGGCTAAAAAACGAATCTTCGCACAGAGCAGCTTGCAGCGTCCCAGGATCAGTGACTGCTGCGTCCGCTGCGCGTGCGCATTTGAGAGGCCTTAAATGGTGCTGGGCGCCTGAAGAGCTAGAGCGCTGACCAGCAGGAAGTGAGGCTGGAATCTGCTCCCAGAGGCCCTCCGCGCAACAGCACTTGCCGAGTCGGACCGGGGCCAGGGAGAGGCAGGTAAGGTGTCCTTCGTAGTGCCAACAGTGCAGATACACAATATCACATGTTATCACACATAAAGGTTAAAACCTGACAATGATTTGTAGCAGCAAAGTGGGGTTAAAAATATTCAGGTGGCTAAAAAACGAATCTTCGCACAGAGCAGCTTGCAGCGTCTCAGGATCAGTGACTGCTGCGTCCGCTGCGCGTGTGCATTTGAGAGGCCTTAAATGGTGCTGGGCGCCTGATGAGCTAGAGAGCTAACCAGCAGGAAGTGAGGCTGGAATCTGCTCCCAGAGGGCCTGCGTGCAACAGCACTTGCCGCGTCGGACCGGGGCCAGGGAGAGGCAGGTAAGGTGTCCTTCGTAGTGCCACCAGTGCAGATACACAATATCATGTTATCACACATAAAGGTTAAAACCTGACAATGATTTGTAGCAGCAAAGTGGGGTTAAAAATATTCAGGTGGCTAAAAAACGAATCTTCGCACAGAGCAGCTTGCAGCGTCTCAGGATCAGTGACTGCTGCGTCCGCTGCGCGTGCGCATTTGAGAGGCCTTAAATGGTGCTGGGCGCCTGAAGAGCTAGAGCGCTGACCAGCAGGAAGTGAGGCTGGAATCTGCTCCCAGAGGCCCTCCGCGCAATGGCACTTGCCGTGTCGGACCGTGGCCAGGGAGAGGCAGGTAAGGTGTCCTTCGTAGTGCCAACAGTGCAGATACACAATATCACATGTTATCACACATAAAGGTTAAAACCTGACAATGATTTGTAGCAGCAAAGTGGGGTTAAAAATGTTCAGGTGGCTAAAAAACGAATCTTCGCACAGAGCAGCTTGCAGCGTCTCAGGATCAGTGACTGCTGCGTCCGCTGCGCGTGCGCATTTGAGAGGCCTTAAATGGTGCTGGGCGCCTGAAGAGCTAGAGCGCTAACCAGCAGCAAGTGAGGCTGGAATCTGCTCCCAGAGGCACTGCGTGCAACAGTACTTGCCGCGTCGGACCGGGGCCAGGGAGAGGCAGGTAAGGTGTCCTTCGTAGTGCCAACAGTGCAGATACACAATATCACATGTTATCACACATAAAGGTTAAAACCTGACAATGATTTGTAGCAGCAAAGTGGGGTTAAAAATATTCAGGTGGCTAAAAAACGAATCTTCGCTCAGAGCAGCTTGCAGCGTCTCAGGATCAGTGACTGCTGCGTCCGCTGTGCGTGCGCATTTGAGAGGCCTTAAATGGTGCTGGGCGCCTGATGAGCTAGAGCGCTAACCAGCAGGAAGTGAGGCTGGAATCTGCATCCAGAGGCCCTCCGCGCAACGCCACTTGCCGCATCGGAGAGGGGCAAGGGAGAGGCAGGTAAGGTGTCCTTTGTAGTGCCAACAGTGCAGATACACAATATCACATGTTATCACACATAAAGGTTAAAACCTGACAATGATTTGTAGCAGCAAAGTGGGGTTAAAAATATTGAGGTGGCTAAAAAACGAATCTTCGCACAGAGCAGCTTACAGCGTCTCAGGATCAGTGACTGCTGCGTCCGCTGCGCGTGCGCATTTGAGAGGCCCTAAATGGTGCTGGGCGCCTGAAGAGCTAGAGCGCTGACCAGCAGGAAGTGAGGCTGGAATCTGCTCCCAGAGGCCCTCCGCGCAACGGCACTTGCCGTGTCGGACCGTGGCCAGGGAGAGGCAGGTAAGGTGTCCTTCGTAGTGCCAACAGTGCAGATACACAATATCACATGTTATCACACATAAAGGTTAAAACCTGACAATGATTTGTAGCAGCAAAGTGGGGTTAAAGATATTCAGGTGGCTAAAAAACGAATCTTCGCACAGAGCAGCTTGCAGCGTCTCAGGATCAGTGACTGCTGCGTCCGCTGCGCGTGCGCATTTGAGAGGCCTTAAATGGTGCTGGGCACCTGAAGAGCTAGAGCGCTGACCCGCAGGAAGTGAGGCTGGAATCTGTTCCCAGAGGCCCTCCGCGCAACGGCACTTGCCGCGTTGGACCGGGGCCAGGGAGAGGCAGGTAAGCTGTCCTTCGTAGTTCCAACAGTGCAGATACACAATATCACATGTTATCACATATAAAGGTTAAAACCTGACAATGATTTGTAGCAGCAAAGTGGGGTTAAAAATATTCAGGGGGCTAAAAAACGAATCTTCGCACAGAGCAGCTTGCAGCGTCTCAGGATCAGTGACTGCTGCGTCCGCTGCACGTGCGCATTTGAGAGGCCTTAAATGGTGCTGGGCGCCTGAAGAGCTAGAGCGCTGACCAGCAGGAAGTGAGGCTGGAATCTGCTCCCAGAGGCCCTCCGCGCAACGGCACTTGCCGCGTCGGACCGTGGCCAGGGAGAGGCAGGTAAGGTGTCCTTCGTAGTGCCTGTAGGAGAGTAGGGTCTGCAGAGTTTAGCCTAAGACTGCTCGTATCCACGCTACTAGGATAGCTGGTCTAAAAGGTTGACTTACAACCAATCATCAATAAGGGTCGTTAGGAATGATACACAGTGATCACTAGAATAGTGAGCACTACATATCAGGCCAACTTCTCACATTGGTGGCAGCGGTGGGATTTGAGCTTGCTGTTGTTTTACCACACACGTATCCTAAGAATATCGCAGTGAAAGATCACATAAGTACCCAGGTACATATAACTTAACTTAGAATACTCCGAGTTCTACTGAACCGGCTGTTGTAGTGTAACAGGGCTTAGCACACCCTGACTACAACTCCTAGCAAGGGATCAGTAGGTAAACCCATAGTGTAGGTAGGTGCAACACTTACACCTCACTAGAAAAGCATGTCGATCCACGGAGAGTCTTCGCAGACTCCCTTAGTGGTCAGTGACCCTCCACAGGTCGTGTCACGATATGCAACTCTTAGCTTCAAGGAGATGCGACAACTGTGTGCCTCCAGGAAGCTAAACCAGGGTTCTAACCCTACCATCGCAATACTGATAGGTCTCTTAGAGGCGTACGATGCTAGGAGGTCCTCTAACACAGGTCCCCCCAGTGCAGATGGGAACATGCCGCCCTTAGAGGGAACCCTCGGTGACCCGGACCTCGACCCTCACACAGAGGAGGAGGACGAGGACGAGTTATCGGGAGACGAGGCAGACAAAGGTCCAGCGGTAGTCGGCAGGCTTACAAGGACCAACTTAAGCAGGCATGAGAATGGAACTGGGGGAGCCCCGGGCCCACGCTCAAGCAGGCTTAACCTTGGGAACGGACGAGCTAGGTCTCTCTCCAGAGGCTCTGGCAGATCGGTTCATACACATGTCTCTCAGGCATCCTCTCAGAGAGGAATGACTTCCCCTCAGAGGAGGGAGCATGAAGCGAAGATGCGGGAGGTCAATCTGAGGATCGAGCGGGAAGAACTTGCCCTCGCCAAAGAAAGACTTGCCTTGGCCCGAGAACAGAAATTAAGTGGGTTAGATCCCACTGGTGGCAGCATTCTCCTTAGAGAGAAAGACAGGGGTATAGACACTAGACACCTGAGTAAAATCGTGCCCCCCTTTAAACAAGGGGACGACATCCACAAGTGGATAACTGCCTTGGAGAGGGCCTGCACTGTCCAGTGCGTCCCCCCAAGTCAGTGGGCAGCTATACTGTGGCTTTCCTTTGAAGGTAAAGGAAGGGACAAGCTCCTCACTACAAGAGCTGAGGATGCTAACAACTACCAGGTCCTGAAGAACACACTGATTGATGGGTTCGGCTTAACCACGGAACAGTACCGGGTGCTGTTCCGGGACACCCAGAAAATTCAGTCTCAGGATTGGGCTGACTTTGTCGATTGTGCCACTAAGGCTTTGGAAGGCTGGTTGCTGGGTAGCAAGGTTACTGATTACACAGGATTGTACAATCTTATCATGCGAGAACAGATTTTAAACAACTGTCAGAACCAATTGTTGCATCAGCACCTTGTCGACTCGGATCTGACCTCTCCCCAAGAATTGGGAAAGAAGGCGGACAGATGGGTCAGAACAAGGGTCAAGCAGAACCAGAATCAGAACCAGGGTGGTCAGAAGAAAGCAGACCAGAAGGGTAACAAGAACGAACAAAATGACCAGAAGTCTTCGACAGGTCCCCAACAAACCAAAGAGGGTGGGGGTCAGGCTTCGCAGAAGAAGAAGACTCAAGAAGGCCAGTCAAAAAGGTGGTGCCAATACTGTAAAAGTAAGACTCACTGGTTTAGTGAGTGCACCAAGAAAGGAGGGCAAACTCCTGCCACTGCAGCCCCTAAGGCACCTGCACCCCCTAGTACAGTCAGCAGTGGTAGTGCGCCTCCCAAGGCATTAGTTGGGTTAACCTTGGGAACCGAGGGGAGTGACGACTTAGTCGGCACGCTCACTCAGGCCGTCCTTGTCTGTACAGGGGATATGGATATGTCCCCTGACGCCAGTCCCAATACTTTGGGCAAATACAGACAGACACCTTTGATAAATGGAAGAGTGGCTCAGGCCTACAGGGACACGTGTGCCAGTGTCACCATGGTGACGCCTAACTTCGTGGACCCTGGACAGATCATGCTAGGTACCAGTTACCTAGTGACCAATGCCAGCAACGTCACTACCAATCACAGTATGGCAGTTGTTGATTTCTCCTGGGGAGGGGTAAGTGGCCCGAAAAAGGTTGTGGTTAGTTCAGACCTCCCCGTAGAATGTCTGTTGGGCAATGATTTGGAAACGTCACAATGGTCAGAGGTGGAGCAGAGGACTCACATGGAGATGTTAGGCTTGCCAGCACATGTCCTTGCTGTGACCAGGTCACAGGCCAAAAGATGCCCCACTGAACAGGTTCTGGATCCTGGAAGAACGGACCAGGCACCTTCCAAGAAAAGGAGCAGTAAGGGTAAGGCTTCGCCTTCCCCCTTGCCCCAGGTCGTGGATCAAGTCTCCGAGGAGGCTGACCTTAAAGAACTGAGGGAAACTGAGCCGCAAGAGCTTGAACCTGGTCAGGTTGAGTTTCTGGGCTCAGGGGGACCCTCCAGGGAAGACCTGGGGAAGGCACAGTTAGACTGCCCCTCCCTTGAACCCCTCAGACAGCAGGCCGCTGCTGAGGCTGCAGGGAACGCCACAGGTACCCACAAAGTGTACTGGGACGATGGACTCCTGTACTCCGAGGCAAGAGACCCCAAACCTGGTGCGACCAGGAGGTTGGTCATCCCCTTGTCTCTGAGAGGTTTCCTTCTCACCTTGGCCCACGAGATTTCCCTTGCAGGTCACTTAGGCCAGAATAAGACTTGGGACAGAATTGTTCCACACTTTCACTGGCCCCACATGTCCGAAGATACGAAGGAGTTTTGCCGCTCCTGTGTCACTTGCCAAGCCAGTGGTAAGTCAGGTGGCACGACAAAGGCCCCCCTCATACCACTGCCAGTGGTGGGGGTACCCTTTGAACGAGTGGGGATCGACATTGTCGGACCAATGGAACCCCAGACAGCATCAGGGCACAAGTTCATACTGGTGGTGGTGGACCACGCCACCAGGTATCCTGAAGCTATTCCCCTTAGGACCACTACAGCACCTGTGGTGGCACGGGCCCTACTTGGAGTGTTCTCCAGAGTGGGCTTCCCTAAGGAGGTCGTCTCAGACAGAGGTGCAAACTTCATGTCGGGATATCTGACTGCTATGTGGAAGGAATGTGGTGTCAACTACAAGTTCACCACACCCTATCACCCACAATGCAATGGGCTGGTTGAGAGATTCAACCGGACCCTAAAAGGGATGATTCACGGACTACCTGAAAAGCTTCGGCGGAGATGGGATGTCCTGATACCCTGCCTCTTGTTCGCCTACAGAGAGGTCCCACAGAAGGGGGTTGGCTACAGCCCTTTCGAGCTTCTGTTCGGACATCCTGTAAGGGGACCCCTTTGTTTGGTAAAGGAAGGATGGGAGAGACCTCTCAGAAAGCCGGCATCAAACATTGTGGACTATGTGCTCGGTCTCCGCTCGCGGATGGCGGAGTACATGGAAAAGGCGTCTAAAAACCTGGAGGCGAGCCAAGAATTACAGAAAGCTTGGCACGACCAAAAGGCTGTCCTGACTGTGTACCAGCCTGGACAGAAGGTGTGGGTGCTGGAGCCAGTGGCCCCAGCAGCACTCAAAGACAAATGGTCTGGGCCCCACACGATCATTGAGCAAAAGGGAGAGGTCACCTACTTGGTAGACCTGGGAACTCCTCGGAGCCCCCACAGGGTGCTCCATGTAAACAGGCTCAAGGCATATGTCGACAGGGAGGGCATGGGCTTGCTCATGGCCACAGATGAGGGACAGGAGGAGGAGAGTGACCCTCTCCCAGACCTGCTCTCTCAGAACCCTGACGATGGATCAGTAGATGGTGTTGTCTTTTGTGGCAGCCTCTCTGGACATCAACAAGAGGATTGTAAACAGGTTCTTCAATCCTTTCGACATATGTTCTCTCTGACACCCAGTCAGACCAAGTGGTGTACCCATGAGGTCGACACTGGGGACAGTCTGCCCGTCAAGAGTAAAATCTATCGGCAACCTGATCATGTCAGAGACTGCATCAAGACAGAGGTGCAGAAAATGTTGGAGCTGGGAGTCATTGAACCCTCGGACAGCCCCTGGGCTAGTCCCGTAGTGCTCGTGCCGAAACCTCACACCCAGGGCGGTAAGAAAGAGATGAGGTTCTGCGTGGACTACAGAGGTCTCAATGCAGTCACTAAGACTGACGCCCACCCGATACCAAGAGCAGACGAACTTATCGACCGGTTGGCCTCGGCCAGCTACTTAAGTACGTTTGACCTGACAGCTGGGTATTGGCAAATCAGGTTAGCTGAGGAGGCCAAGCCCAAAACAGCATTTTCTACCCCGGGTGGGCACTATCAGTTCGTGGTAATGCCCTTTGGGTTGAAAAATGCACCTGCCACCTTCCAAAGGCTGGTGAATCGAGTTCTCACTGGGTTGGACGACTTCTGTGCGGCGTATCTGGACGATATCGCTGTCTTTAGCTCCACCTGGGAGGATCACCTGGTCCACCTGAGGAAAGTGTTAGAGGCCCTGCAGAAGGCAGGCCTCACTATCAAGGCCACCAAGTGCCAGATAGGGCAGACACAGGTTGTATACCTGGGCCACCTTGTAGGTGGAGGCCAGGTTCAACCATTGGAGAGCAAAATACAGGCCATCCAGGACTGGGCTCCTCCAACCACCCAGACTCAGGTTCGAGCTTTCTTGGGCCTGACTGGTTATTACCGGAAATTTGTCAGAAATTATGGATCCATTGTGACCCCGCTAAACGACCTGACAAGTAAAAAGATGCCAAAAAAAGTTCAGTGGACAGCAAGCTGTCAGAAGGCATTCGATGACCTAAAGCAGGCCATGTGCACAGCACCTATCCTAAAGAGTCCAGACTACTCCAAACCATTCATTGTCCAAACAGACGCTTCGGAGCTGGGTGTGGGAGCTGTTCTATCGCAACTGAATTTTGATGGTCATGACCAGCCCATAGCTTTTATTAGCAGGAGGCTGACCCCCAGAGAGAAGAATTGGTCAGCTATTGAGAGGGAGGCCTTTGCTGTGGTTTGGGCCCTGAAGAAGTTGAGGCCATACTTGTTTGGCACTCACTTCAAGATTCAGACCGACCATAAGCCCCTCTTGTGGCTAAATCAAATGAAGGGTGAAAACCCCAAACTACTTAGGTGGTCCATTTCCCTACAGGGGATGGACTTCACAGTGGAGCATAGACCTGGCACTGATCATGGCAATGCAGATGGGCTCTCCAGGTATTTCCACTTAGAGCAAGAAGACTCACCTGGTCAAGGTTAGCTTATTGTCCCAAAGTTTGGGGGGGGGGTCATGTAGGAGAGTAGGGTCTGCAATCCTATGATCACCCAGATTTTTTGCTTTTGCTTCATTGGTTTACGACTTTCTCCGGCTGTGGGCCTGCCAATCAGACCCACAGCCTAGCTGTTCTCTCTCGAAATTAACACACATGTACGTTAGGTGCATCCACTAATTGGAACTGGGCCGCCTTGTCAGTCCCTGTCTCAGCATACCACAGGTATCCAGGGCATCGGTGTACCCAGGGCCTACCAGGGGCTGAAGCATGTATTATGCCACCCCTGGAATGGCCGCCCAAATCTGACACAACTGGCTGCACGACAGCTGGGGCCACGTGGTGTAATCACCCGTTGCTGTAGGTGTAGTATTCCTACACCTAAACCCTAACATGGACACATGGGTTCCTATCAGTCACTCCTATGGCAGGCCTTATCAATCCTGAAGGCAGAGTGCAGGGGATCATGTGGGACGGTGCTCTGGCGCGAGCTGAGCCCGTCGACGGCTTGTGGAACCAAGTCCTAATAGCCGTTCCATGGTGACGCGGGCCAACTACTTTTAATGCCTTATAATCCTAGCGGTTATTTGCTAACTTTGGCCTCGCATCACCTACACATGTCGAGTAAGGTGTCATACGAATGGGAATACGAACCCCTCGCCAGTCCGGGTGACGGGGTTGGCATTCCCCCCCTTTTAGAGGGACACGACATGGAAGTAACCTTGAACCCGGTTAAAGTTGACTCAAGCCTTAGCATCACAAAATGGATGCTGCCACCAGACACAAGTCTGACCTCCCGCTGCTGGGGGACCTTCCAGCAAAGGGAGCTTGGACAAAGGGTTTCCCGTCGAGGGCGGTGTTAGCACCGTCCCAGACAGGGTTTGTGTATCCCAGGTGGGCAGGGCTGAAAGGAAGGTGACTGCAAGTGGCACCCCGGTGCTCACTGTGCATAGCCCGGCTCAAACCAGTTTCAGGGGCACACCGGCCCCTGAGCTGGCGCGAAGCCGGACAAAGGATAGGGGTGTAACCACCCCCCTCCTGGCTCCACCCATAGGTAGAACCTAGTCACGGGCCAGCCCCTTTTCTTAGAATAAAGGTAGGAGCGAGTCCCCTTCCCAAATTGGATAATCAGATAATCGGATACCTCCGAATCACGAACCACTTTCCACGAAAGGAACTCTTGACTATTTCTGAAGACTCTCCCTTGTGGCTAAGGAGTAGCCACCCTGCACCAGCAGGCACCACCTAAGCGCTTGCGGTTTGCTGTAAGTCTCTCCTACGGATCAAGACTGCCCAGCTCGACGAGACCCGAGTTCCCTGCCATCTCTGACCTTTTACCTCCCTCATCAGCTCAGCTGAGAGTCGTAGGTGTGACGAGACCTGCGGGACCGGCTATCTTCAGGACCTGCACGACGCTTATCTAGCACGCCCACCGAGGGACCCTCGAGTGAGTGCACCTAGGGTTTGAGAAACCCTAAACCCTGAGCAGCTCCAGCATCGAAGTCTGTCTCCCCAGCATCCACGAGATCTGCGTGGGGGCCCTTCCGCTCCTTGCTGTTCACCGCGTTGTCCGACCACTTGCCGACCGGCTTGTGGCCCGCTTCACGACGCACCACGTTTTGTTTCATCACTAGTCTGGTTGCTCCAGACTGGCTCTTGCTCCCCTTCAACAGAGGAGTACCCCGGACCCTCCTGGTCCACTCCCGACGCCATCTTGACTCCCCCGCTTGGGTGGCCACTGCCAAGATCCGCTGCCCCTTCCTGGGCCCAGCATCATCGACAGCAGACACCTTCGTGGGACAGCTCGCCCTCCATCCTGGTCGCCACCGCGCCTCCCGGTCCGAGGAACAGCCGAGTCCGACGTCACCCACTCCCCTGGTCGAGGTGACTTCCGCCGGTACCCTCCTGGTACCCACACGATCGCTGGCTAGCGGTTGAGAACTGAGTCCCCTCTGCTTTCAGGTTTTCCTTCACCACCGATCCAGGCTTGGATCGCTCTGAACATCGTCACTGGTCGCCTGCCAGCAACTTCTTCTTTCAGGCTCCTGAGACTACACGAGGACTCCCGACATCTTGACGAACTTCACGCAGCCGCAGCCTCCGGGCTAGGTAACTCGAGCATCTCGGTGATCCATCGCAGGTTCGCTCTACAAGTGTCCAGTTCCTTTTTCGTTTAGTCCCACTGATCGGATCACTCCGGGATCAGTATCTCCAGACTCTAACCATTCGCATTTCACTGTTAGTGTAGGTGGTTTCTCGTGCCCCTCGGGCATTTGTGTAAATTGTGCAACTAAAGTATTTTCCTAAGAGTTTTGTGGTGTGCTTAGCTCCCTGACTCATAAAGAGCCAGGGTAGTCCTGTGATAAATAAATATCCTTTTATTTTCATAACAACTTGTGTGGTGTCCTTTCACTTGGTGTTCAAGGGGTATATGTGATGGTAAACAGCTGGCTTAACACGCCCTCTAGAGTTTAGCCTAAGACTGCTCGTATCCACGCTACTAGGATAGCTGGTCTAAAAGGTTGACTTACAACCAATCATCAATAAGGGTCGTTTGGAATGATACACAGTGATCACTAGAATAGTGAGCACTACATATCAGGCCAACTTCTCACAGTGCCAACAGTGCAGATACACAATATCACATGTTATCACACATAAAGGTTAAAACCTGACAATGATTTGTAGCAGCAAAGTGGGGTTAAGAATATTCAGGTGGCTAAAAAACGAATCTTCGCACAGAGCAGCTTGCAGCGTCTCAGGATCAGTGACTGCTGCGTCCGCTGCGCGTGCGCATTTGAGAGGCCTTAAATGGTGCTGGGCGCCTGAAGAGCTAGAGCGCTAACCAGCAGGAAGTGAGGCTGGAATCTGCTCCCAGAGGGCCTGCGTGCAACAGCACTTGCCGCGTCGGACCGGGGCCAGGGAGAGGCAGGTAAGGTGTCCTTCGTAGTGCCACCAGTGTAGATACACAATATCACATTATCACACATAAAGGTTAAAACCTGACAATGATTTGTAGCAGCAAATTGGGGTTAAAAATATTCAGGTGGCTAAAAAACGAATCTTCGCACAGAGCAGCTTCAGCGTCCCAGGATCAGTGACTGCTGCGTCCGCTGCGCGTGCGCATTTGAGAGGCCTTAAATGGTGCTGGGCGCCTGAAGAGCTAGAGCGCTGACCAGCAGGAAGTGAGGCTGGAATCTGCTCCCAGAGGCCCTCCGCGCAACGGCACTTGCCGAGTCGGACCGGGGCCAGGGAGAGGCAGGTAAGGTGTCCTTCGTAGTGCCAACAGTGCAGATACACAATATCACATGTTATCACACATAAAGGTTAAAACCTGACAATGATTTGTAGCAGCAAAGTGGGGTTAAAAATATTCAGGTGGCTAAAAAACGAATCTTTGCACAGAGCAGCTTGCAGCGTCTAAGGATCAGTGACTGCTGCGTCCGCTGCGCGTGCGCATTTGAGAGGCCTTAAATGGTGCTGGGCGCCTGATGAGCGAGAGAGCTAACCAGCAGGAAGTGAGGCTGGAATCTGCTCCCAGAGGGCCTGCGTGCAACAGCACTTGCCACGTCGGACCGGGGCCAGGGAGAGGCAGGTAAGGTGTCCTTCGTAGTGCCACCAGTGCAGATACACAATATCATGTTATCACACATAAAGGTTAAAACCTGACAATGATTTGTAGCAGCAAAGTGGGGTTAAAAATATTCAGGTGGCTAAAAAACGAATCTTCGCACAGAGCAGCTTGCAGCGTCTCAGGATCAGTGACTGCTGCGTCCGCTGAGCGTGCGCATTTGAGAGGCCTTAAATGGTGCTGGGCGCCTGAAGAGCTAGAGCGCTGACCAGCAGGAAGTGAGGCTGGAATCTGCTCCCAGAGGCCATCCGCGCAACGGCACTTGCCGTGTCGGACCGTGGCCAGGGAGAGGCAGGTATGGTGTCCTTCGTAGTTCCAACAGTGCAGATACACAATATCACATGTTATCACACATAAAGGTTAAAACCTGACAATGATTTGTAGCAGCAAAGTGGGGTTAAAAATATTCAGGTGGCTAAAAAACGAATCTTCGCACAGAGCAGCTTGCTGCGTCTCAGGATCAGTGACTGCTGCGTCCGCTGCGCGTGCGCATTTGAGAGGCCTTATATGGTGCTGGGCGCCTGAAGAGCTAGAGCGCTGACCAGCAGGAAGTGAGGCTGGAATCTGCTCCCAGAGGCCCTCTGCGCAACGGCACTTGCCGCGTCGGACCGGGGCCAGGGAGAGGCAGGTAAGGTGTCCTTCGTAGTGCCAACAGTGCAGATACACAATATCACATGTTATCACACATAAAGGTTAAAACCTGACAATGATTTGTAGCAGCAAAGTGGGGTTAAAAATGTTCAGGTGGCTAAAAAACGAATCTTCGCACAGAGCAGCTTGCAGCGTCTCAGGATCAGTGACTGCTGCGTCCGCTGCGCGTGCGCATTTGAGAGGCCTTAAATGGTGCTGGGCGCCTGAAGAGCTAGAGCGCTAACCAGCAGCAAGTGAGGGTGGAATCTGCTCCCAGAGGCCCTCCGCGGGGAACAAACTTTACAACGCAACTTTTACAACGCACTACACTTACAACGCATTTTTTACAACGCAAAATCCATTACAACGCATTCCATTACAACGCATGACACTACAACGCATTTTTAAAAACTACCTTTACAACGCATTCCATTATATCGCATACTACCTTTACAACGCATACCATTACAACGCATAATATTACATTAAAACCCCTACACTATCCAACACTTACCCTACTGTTGCACCCCCTGGAGTTAGAATAGTAATTTTTACCCCTATACTATCCAACACTTACCCTACTGTTGCACCCCCTGGAGTTAGAATAGTAATTTTTACCCCTATACTATCCAACACTTGCCCTACTGTTGCACCCCCTGGAGTTAGAATAGTAATTTTTACCCCTATACTATCCAACACTTGCCCTACTGTTGCACCCCCTGGAGTTAGAATAGTAATTTTTACCCCTATACTATCCAACACTTGCCCTACTGTTGCACCCCCTGGAGTTAGAATAGTAATTTTTACCCCTATACTATCCAACACTTACCCTACTGTTGCACCCCCTGGAGTTAGAATAGTAATTTTTACCCCTATACTATCCAACACTTGCCCTACTGTTGCACCCCCTGGAGTTAGAATAGTAATTTTTACCCCTATATTACCCAACACTTACCCTACTGTTGCACCCCCTGGAGTTAGAATAGTAATTTTTACCCCTATACTATCCAACACTTACCCTACTGTTGCACCCCCTGGAGTAAGAATAGTAATTTTTACCCCTATACTATCCAATACTTACCTTAAATGCAATGTAATATTATGCGTTGTAATGGTATGCGTTGTAAAGGTAGTATGCGATATAATGGAATGCGTTGTAAAGGTAGTTTTTAAAAATGCGTTGTAGTGTCATGCGTTGTAATGGATTTTGCGTTGTAAAAAATGCGTTGTAAGTGCATGCATTGTAAAAGTGTGCGTTGTAACGTCATACATCCCCCTCCGCGCAACGCCACTTGCCGCGTCTGACCGGGGCTAGGGAGAGGCAGGTAAGCTGTCCTTCGTAGTTCCAACAGTGCAGATACACAATATCACATGTTATCAAACATAAAGGTTAAAACCTGACAATGATTTGTAGCAGCAAAGTGGGGTTAAAAATATTCAGGTGGCTAAAAAACGAATCTTCGCACAGAGCAGCTTGCAGCGTCCCAGGATCAGTGACTGCTGCGTCCGCTGCGCGAGCGCATTTGAGAGGCCTTAAATGGTGCTGGGCGCCTGAAGAGCTAGAGCGCTAACCAGCAGGAAGTGAGGCTGGAATCTGCTCCCAGAGGCCCTCCGCGCAACGGCACTTGCCGCGTCGCACCGGGGCCAGGGAGAGGCAGGTAAGGTGTCCTTCGTAGTGCCAACAGTGCAGATACACAATATCACGTTATCACACATAAAGGTTAAAACCTGACAATGATTTGTAGCAGCAAAGTGGGGTTAAAAATATTCAGGTGGCTAAAAAACGAATCTTCGCACAGAGCAGCTTGCAGCGTCCCAGGATCAGGGACTGCTGCGTCCGCTGCGCGAGCGCATTTGAGAGGCCTTAAATGGTGCTGGGCGCCTGAAGAGCTAGAGCGCTGACCAGCAGGAAGTGAGGCTGGAATCTGCTCCCAGAGGCCCTCCGCGCAACGGCACTTGCCGTGTCGGACCGTGGCCAGGGAGAGGCAAGTAAGGTGTCCTTCGTAGTGCCAACAGTGCAGATACACAATATCACATGTTATCACACATAAAGGTTAAAACCTGACAATGATTTGTAGCAGCAAAGTGGGGTTAAAAATATTCAGGTTGCAAAAAAACGAATCTTCGCACAGAGCAGCTTGCAGCGTCTCAGGATCAGTGACTGCTGCGTCCGCTGCGCGTGCGCATTTGAGAGGCCTTAAATGGTGCTGGGCGCCTGAAGAGCTAGAGCGCTGACCTGCAGGAAGTGAGGCTGGAA
The DNA here is from genome assembly GCF_964204655.1 of Triturus cristatus. Lineage (NCBI taxonomy): Eukaryota > Metazoa > Chordata > Amphibia > Caudata > Salamandridae > Triturus > Triturus cristatus. The sequence continues at coordinate 1,096,567,844 of NC_140579.1, forward strand.
TCTGCTCCCAGAGGCCCTCCGCGCAACGGCACTTGCCGCGTTGGACCGGGGCCAGGGAGAGGCAGGTAAGGTGTCCTTCGTAGTGCCAACAGTGCAGATACACAATATCACATGTTATCACACATAAAGGTTAAAACCTGACAATGATTTGTAGCAGAAAAGTGGGGTTAAAAATGTTCAGGTGGCTAAAAAACGAATCTTCGCACAGAGCAGCTTGCAGCGTCTCAGGATCAGTGACTGCTGCGTCCGCTGCGCGTGCGCATTTGAGAGGCCTTAAATGGTGCTGGGCGCCTGAAGAGCTAGAGCGCTAACCAGCAGCAAGTGAGGCTGGAATCTGCTCCCAGAGGCCCTGCGTGCAACAGCACGTGCCGCGTCGGACCGGGGCCAGGGAGAGGCAGGTAAGGTGTCCTTCGTAGTGCCAACAGTGCAGATACACAATATCACATGTTATCACACATAAAGGTTAAAACCTGACAATGATTTGTAGCAGCAAAGTGGGGTTAAAAATATTCAGGTGACTAAAAAACGAATCTTCGCACAGAGCAGCTTGCAGCGTCTCAGGATCAGTGACTGCTGCGTCCGCTGCGCGTGCGCATTTGAGAGGCCTTAAATGGTGCTGGGCGCCTGAAGAGCTAGAGCGCTAACCAGCAGGAAGTGAGGCTGGAATCTGCTCCCAGAGGCACTGCGCGCAACAGCACTTGCCGCGTCGGACCGGGGCCAGGGAGAGGCAGGTAAGGTGTCCTTCGTAGTGCCACCAGTGCAGATACACAATATCACATGTTATCACACATAAAGGTTAAAACCTGACAATGATTTTTAGCAGCAAAGTGGGGTTAAAAATATTCAGGTGGCTAAAAAACGAATCTTCGCACAGAGCAGCTTGCAGCGTCCCAGGATCAGTGACTGCTGCGTCCGCTGCGCGAGCGCATTTGAGAGGCCTTAAATGGTGCTGGGCGCCTGAAGAGCTAGAGCACTGACCAGCAGGAAGTGAGGCTGAAATCTGCTCCCAGAGGCCCTCCGCGCAACTGCACTTGCCGCGTCGGACCGGGGCCAGAGAGAGGCAGGTAAGGTGTCCTTCGTAGTGCCAACAGTGCAGATACACAATATCACGTTATCACACATAAAGGTTAAAACCTGACAATGATTTGTAGCACCAAAGTGGGGTTAAAAATATTCAGGTGGCTAAAAAACGAATCTTCGCACAGAGCAGCTTGCAGCGTCTCAGGATCAGTGACTGCTGCGTCCGCTGCGCGTGCGCATTTGAGAGGCCTTAAATGGTGCTAGGCGCCTGAAGAGCTAGAGCGCTAACCAACAGGAAGTGAGGGTGGAATCTGCTCCCAGAGGCCCTCCGCGCAACGCCACTTGCCGCGTCGGACCGGGGCTAGGGAGAGGCAGGTAAGCTGTCCTTCGTAGTTCCAACAGTGCAGATACACAATATCACATGTTATCAAACATAAAGGTTAAAACCTGACAATGATTTGTAGCAGCAAAGTGGGGTTAAAAATATTCAGGTGGCTAAAAAACGAATCTTCGCACAGAGCAGCTTGCAGCGTCTCAGGATCAGTGACTGCTGCGTCCGCTGCGCGTGCGCATTTGAGAGGCCTTAAATGGTGCTGGGCGCCTGAAGAGCTAGAGCGCTGACCAGCAGGAAGTGAGGCTGGAATCTGCTCCCAGAGGCCCTCCGCGCAACGGCACTTACCGCGTCGGACCGGGGCCAGGGAGAGGCAGGTAAGGTGTCCTTCGTAGTGCCAACAGTGCAGATACACAATATCACATGTTATCACACATAAAGGTTAAAACCTGACAATGATTTATAGCAGCAAAGTGGGGTTAAAAATATTCAGGTGGCTAAAAACCGAATCTTCGCACAGAGCAGCTTGCAGCGTCCCAGGATCAGTGACTGCTGCGTCCGCTGCGCGAGCGCATTTGAGAGGCCTTAAATGGTGCTGGGCGCCTGAAGAGCTAGAGCGCTAACCAGCAGGAAGTGAGGCTGGAATCTGCTCCCAGAGGCCCTGCGTGCAACAGCACTTGCCGCGTCGGACCGGGGCCAGGGAGAGGCAGGTAAGGTGTCCTTCGTAGTGCCACCAGTGCAGATACACAATATCACATGTTATCACACATAAAGGTTAAAACCTGACAATGATTTGTAGCAGCAAAGTGGGGTTAAAAATATTCAGGTGGCTAAAAAACGAATCTTCGCACAGAGCAGCTTGCAGCGTCCCAGGATCAGGGACTGCTGCGTCCGCTGCGCGACCGCATTTGAGAGGCCTTAAATGGTGCTGGGCGCCTGAAGAGCTAGAGCGCTGACCAGCAGGAAGTGAGGCTGGAATCTGCTCCCAGAGGCCCTCCGCGCAACGGCACTTGCCGTGTCGGACCGTGGCCAGGGAGAGGCAAGTAAGGTGTCCTTCGTAGTGCCAACAGTGCAGATACACAATATCACATGTTATCACACATAAAGGTTAAAACCTGACAATGATTTGTAGCAGCAAAGTGGGGTTAAAAATATTCAGGTGGCTAAAAAACGAATCTTCGCACACAGCAGCTTGCAGCGTCTCAGGGTCAGTGACTGCTGCGTCCACTGCACGTGCGCATTTGAGAGGCCTTAAATTTTGCTATGCGCCTGAAGAGCTAGAGCGCTAACCAACAGGAAGTGAGGCTGGAATCTGCTCCCAGAGGCCCTCCGCGCAACGGCACTTGCCGCGTCGGACCGGGGCTAGGGAGAGGCAGGTAAGCTGTCCTTCGTAGTTCCAACAGTGCAGATACACAATATCACATGTTATCAAACATAAAGGTTAAAACCTGACAATGATTTGTAGCAGCAAAGTGGGGTTAAAAATATTCAGGTGGCTAAAAAACGAATCTTCGCACAGAGCAGCTTGCAGCGTCTCAGGATCAGTGACTGCTGCGTCCGCTGCGCGTGCGCATTTGAGAGGCCTTAAATGGTGCTGGGCGCCTGAAGAGCTAGAGCGCTGACCAGCAGGAAGTGAGGCTGGAATCTGCTCCCAGAGGCCCTCCGCGCAACGGCACTTGCCGCGTCGGACCGTTGCCAGGGAGAGGCAGGTAAGGTGTCCTTCGTAGTGCCAACAGTGCAGATACACAATATCACATGTTATCACACATAAAGGTTAAAACCTGACAATGATTTGTAGCAGCAAAGAGGGGTTAAAAATATTCAGGTGGCTAAAAACGAATCTTCGCACAGAGCAGCTTGCAGCGTCTCAGGATCAGTGACTGCTGCGTCCGCTGCGCGTGCGCATTTGAGAGGCCTTAAATGGTGCTGGGCGCCTGAAGAGCTAGAGCGCTAACCAGCAGGAAGTGAGGCTGGAATCTGCTCCCAGAGGCCCTGCGTGCAACAGCACTTGCCGCGTCGGACCGGGGCCAGGGAGAGGCAGGTAAGGTGTCCTTCGTAGTGCCACCAGTGCAGATACACAATATCACATGTTATCACACATAAAGGTTAAAACCTGACAATGATTTGTAGCAGCAAAGTGGGGTTAAAAATATTCAGGTGGCTAAAAAACGAATGTTCGCACAGAGCAGCTTGCAGCGTCCCAGGATCAGTGACTGCTGCGTCCGCTGCGCGAGCGCATTTGAGAGGCCTTAAATGGTGCTGGGCGCCTGAAGAGCTAGAGCGCTGACCAGCAGGAAGTGAGGCTGGAATCTGCTCCCAGAGGCCCGCCACGCAACGGCACTTGCCACGTCGCACCGGGGCCAGGGAGAGGCAGGTAAGGTGTCCTTCGTAGTGCCAACAGTGCAGATACACAATATCACATGTTATCACACATAAAGGTTAAAACCTGACAATGATTTGTAGCAGCAAAGTGGGGTTAAAAATATTCAGGTGGCTAAAAAACGAATCTTCGCACAGAGCAGCTTGCAGCGTCTCAGGATCAGTGACTGCTGTGTCCGCTGCGCGTGCGCATTTGAGAGGCCTTAAATGGTGCTGGGCGCCTGAAGAGCTAGAGCGCTAACCAGCAGCAAGTGAGGCTGGAATCTGCTCCCAGAGGCCCTGCGTGCAACAGCACTTGCCGCGTCGGACCGGGGCCAGGGAGAGGCAGGTAAGGTGTCCTTCGTAGTGCCACCAGTGCAGATACACAATATCACATGTTATCACACATAAAGGTTAAAACCTGACAATGATTTGTAGCAGCAAAGTGGGGTTAAAAATATTCAGGTGGCTAAAAAACGAATATTCGCACAGAGCAGCTTGCAGCGTCCCAGGATCAGTGACTGATGCGTCCGCTGCGCGAGCGCATTTGAGAGGCCTTAAATGGTGCTGGGCGCCTGAAGAGCTACAGCGCTGACCAGCAGGAAGTGAGGCTGAAATCTGCTCCCAGAGGCCCTCCGCGCAACTGCACTTGCCGCGTCGGACCGGGGCCAGAGAGAGGCAGGTAAGGTGTCCTTCGTAGTGCCAACAGTGCAGATACACAATATCACGTTATCACACATAAAGGTTAAAACCTGACAATGATTTGTAGCACCAAAGTGGGGTTAAAAATATTCAGGTGGCTAAAAAACGAATCTTCGCACAGAGCAGCTTGCAGCGTCTCAGGATCAGTGACTGCTGCGTCCGCTGCGCGTGCGCATTTGAGAGGCCTTAAATGGTGCTAGGCGCCTGAAGAGCTAGAGCGCTAACCAACAGGAAGTGAGGGTGGAATCTGCTCCCAGAGGCCCTCCGCGCAACGCCACTTGCCGCGTCGGACCGGGGCTAGGGAGAGGCAGGTAAGCTGTCCTTCGTAGTTCCAACAGTGCAGATACACAATATCACATGTTATCAAACATAAAGGTTAAAACCTGACAATGATTTGTAGCAGCAAAGTGGGGTTAAAAATATTCAGGTGGCTAAAAAACGAATCTTCGCACAGAGCAGCTTGCAGCGTCTCAGGATCAGTGACTGCTGCGTCCGCTGCGCGTGCGCATTTGAGAGGCCTTAAATGGTGCTGGGCGCCTGAAGAGCTAGAGCGCTGACCAGCAGGAAGTGAGGCTGGAATCTGCTCCCAGAGGCCCTCCGCGCAACGGCACTTACCGCGTCGGACCGGGGCCAGGGAGAGGCAGGTAAGGTGTCCTTCGTAGTGCCAACAGTGCAGATACACAATATCACATGTTATCACACATAAAGGTTAAAACCTGACAATGATTTATAGCAGCAAAGTGGGGTTAAAAATATTCAGGTGGCTAAAAACCGAATCTTCGCACAGAGCAGCTTGCAGCGTCCCAGGATCAGTGACTGCTGCGTCCGCTGCGCGAGCGCATTTGAGAGGCCTTAAATGGTGCTGGGCGCCTGAAGAGCTAGAGCGCTAACCAGCAGGAAGTGAGGCTGGAATCTGCTCCCAGAGGCCCTGCGTGCAACAGCACTTGCCGCGTCGGACCGGGGCCAGGGAGAGGCAGGTAAGGTGTCCTTCGTAGTGCCACCAGTGCAGATACACAATATCACATGTTATCACACATAAAGGTTAAAACCTGACAATGATTTGTAGCAGCAAAGTGGGGTTAAAAATATTCAGGTGGCTAAAAAACGAATCTTCGCACAGAGCAGCTTGCAGCGTCCCAGGATCAGGGACTGCTGCGTCCGCTGCGCGACCGCATTTGAGAGGCCTTAAATGGTGCTGGGCGCCTGAAGAGCTAGAGCGCTGACCAGCAGGAAGTGAGGCTGGAATCTGCTCCCAGAGGCCCTCCGCGCAACGGCACTTGCCGTGTCGGACCGTGGCCAGGGAGAGGCAAGTAAGGTGTCCTTCGTAGTGCCAACAGTGCAGATACACAATATCACATGTTATCACACATAAAGGTTAAAACCTGACAATGATTTGTAGCAGCAAAGTGGGGTTAAAAATATTCAGGTGGCTAAAAAACGAATCTTCGCACACAGCAGCTTGCAGCGTCTCAGGGTCAGTGACTGCTGCGTCCACTGCACGTGCGCATTTGAGAGGCCTTAAATTTTGCTATGCGCCTGAAGAGCTAGAGCGCTAACCAACAGGAAGTGAGGCTGGAATCTGCTCCCAGAGGCCCTCCGCGCAACGGCACTTGCCGCGTCGGACCGGGGCTAGGGAGAGGCAGGTAAGCTGTCCTTCGTAGTTCCAACAGTGCAGATACACAATATCACATGTTATCAAACATAAAGGTTAAAACCTGACAATGATTTGTAGCAGCAAAGTGGGGTTAAAAATATTCAGGTGGCTAAAAAACGAATCTTCGCACAGAGCAGCTTGCAGCGTCTCAGGATCAGTGACTGCTGCGTCCGCTGCGCGTGCGCATTTGAGAGGCCTTAAATGGTGCTGGGCGCCTGAAGAGCTAGAGCGCTGACCAGCAGGAAGTGAGGCTGGAATCTGCTCCCAGAGGCCCTCCGCGCAACGGCACTTGCCGCGTCGGACCGTTGCCAGGGAGAGGCAGGTAAGGTGTCCTTCGTAGTGCCAACAGTGCAGATACACAATATCACATGTTATCACACATAAAGGTTAAAACCTGACAATGATTTGTAGCAGCAAAGAGGGGTTAAAAATATTCAGGTGGCTAAAAACGAATCTTCGCACAGAGCAGCTTGCAGCGTCTCAGGATCAGTGACTGCTGCGTCCGCTGCGCGTGCGCATTTGAGAGGCCTTAAATGGTGCTGGGCGCCTGAAGAGCTAGAGCGCTAACCAGCAGGAAGTGAGGCTGGAATCTGCTCCCAGAGGCCCTGCGTGCAACAGCACTTGCCGCGTCGGACCGGGGCCAGGGAGAGGCAGGTAAGGTGTCCTTCGTAGTGCCACCAGTGCAGATACACAATATCACATGTTATCACACATAAAGGTTAAAACCTGACAATGATTTGTAGCAGCAAAGTGGGGTTAAAAATATTCAGGTGGCTAAAAAACGAATGTTCGCACAGAGCAGCTTGCAGCGTCCCAGGATCAGTGACTGCTGCGTCCGCTGCGCGAGCGCATTTGAGAGGCCTTAAATGGTGCTGGGCGCCTGAAGAGCTAGAGCGCTGACCAGCAGGAAGTGAGGCTGGAATCTGCTCCCAGAGGCCCGCCACGCAACGGCACTTGCCACGTCGCACCGGGGCCAGGGAGAGGCAGGTAAGGTGTCCTTCGTAGTGCCAACAGTGCAGATACACAATATCACATGTTATCACACATAAAGGTTAAAACCTGACAATGATTTGTAGCAGCAAAGTGGGGTTAAAAATATTCAGGTGGCTAAAAAACGAATCTTCGCACAGAGCAGCTTGCAGCGTCTCAGGATCAGTGACTGCTGTGTCCGCTGCGCGTGCGCATTTGAGAGGCCTTAAATGGTGCTGGGCGCCTGAAGAGCTAGAGCGCTAACCAGCAGCAAGTGAGGCTGGAATCTGCTCCCAGAGGCCCTGCGTGCAACAGCACTTGCCGCGTCGGACCGGGGCCAGGGAGAGGCAGGTAAGGTGTCCTTCGTAGTGCCACCAGTGCAGATACACAATATCACATGTTATCACACATAAAGGTTAAAACCTGACAATGATTTGTAGCAGCAAAGTGGGGTTAAAAATATTCAGGTGGCTAAAAAACGAATATTCGCACAGAGCAGCTTGCAGCGTCCCAGGATCAGTGACTGATGCGTCCGCTGCGCGAGCGCATTTGAGAGGCCTTAAATGGTGCTGGGCGCCTGAAGAGCTACAGCGCTGACCAGCAGGAAGTGAGGCTGGAATCTACTCCCAGAGGCCCTCCGCGCAACGGCACTTGCCGCGTCGGACCGGAGCCAGGGAGAGGCAGGTAAGGTGTCCTTCGTAGTGCCAACAGTGCAGATACACAATATCACATGTTATCACACATAAAGGTTAAAACCTGACAATGATTTGTAGCAGCAAAGTGGGGTTAAAAATATTCAGGTGGCTAAAAAACGAATCTTCGCACAGAGCAGCTTGCAGCGTCTCAGGATCAGTGACTGCTGCGTCTGCTGCGCGTGCGCATTTGAGAGGCCTTAAATGGTGCTGGGCGCCTGAAGAGCTAGAGCGCTGACAAGCAGGAAGTGAGGCTTGACTCTGCTCCCAGAGGCCCTCCGCGCAACGGCACTTGCCGCGTCGGACCGTGGCCAGGGAGAGGCAGGTAAGGTGTCCTTCGTAGTGCCAACAGTGCAGATACACAATATCACATGTTATCACACATAAAGGTTAAAACCTGACAATGATTTGTAGCAGCAAAGTGGGGTTAAAAATATTCAGGTGGCTAAAAAACTAATCTTCGCACAGAGCAGCTTGCAGCGTCTCAGGATCAGTGACTGCTGCGTCCGCTGCGCGTGCGCATTTGAGAGGCCTTAAATGGTGCTGGGCGCCTGAAGAGCTAGAGCGCTGACCAGCAGGAAGTGAGGCTGGAATCTGCTCCCAGAGGCCCTCCACGCAACGGCACTTGCTGCGTCGGACCGTGGCCAGGGAGAGGCAGGTAAGGTGTCCTTCGTAGTGCCAACAGTGCAGATACCCAATATCACATGTTATCACACATAAAGGTTAAAACCTGACAATGATTTGTAGCAGCAAAGTGGGGTTAAAAATATTCAGGTGGCTAAAAAACGAATCTTCGCACAGAGCAGCTTGCAGCGTCTCAGGATCAGTGACTGCTGCGTCCGCTACGCGTGCGCATTTGAGAGGCCTTAAATGGTGCGGGCGCCTGAAGAGCTAGAGCGCTAACCAGCAGGAAGTGAGGCTGGAATCTGCTCCCAGAGGCCCTGCACGCAACAGCACTTGCCGCGTCGGACCGGGGCCAGGGAGAGGCAGGTAAGGTGTCCTTCGTAGTGCCAACAGTGCAGATACACAATATCACATGTTATCACACATAAAGGTTAAAACCTGACAATGATTTGTAGCAGCAAAGTGGGGTTAAAAATATTCAGGTGGCTAAAAAACGAATCTTCGCACAGAGCAGCTTGCAGCGTCTCAGGATCAGTGACTGCTGCGTCTGCTGCGCGTGCGCATTTGAGAGGCCTTAAATGGTGCTGGGCGCCTGAAGAGCTAGAGCGCTGACCAGCAGGAAGTGAGGCTGGAATCTGCTCCCAGAGGCCCTCCGCGCAACGCCACTTGCCGCGTCACACCGGGGCCAGGGAGAGGCAGGTAAGGTGTCCTTCGTAGTGCCAACAGTGCAGATACACAATATCACATGTTATCACACATAAAGGTTAAAACCTGACAATGATTTGTAGCAGCAAAGTGGGGTTAAAAATATTCAGGTGGCTAAAAAACGAATCTTCGCACAGAGCAGCTTGCAGCGTCTCAGGATCAGTGACTGCTGCGTCCGCTGCGCGTGCGCATTTGAGAGGCCTTAAATGGTGCTGGGCGCCTGAAGAGCTAGAGCGCTAACCAGCAGCAAGTGAGGCTGGAATCTGCTCCCAGAGGCCCTGCGTGCAACAGCACGTGCCGCGTCGGACCGGGGCCAGGGAGAGGCAGGTAAGGTGTCCTTCGTAGTGCCAACAGTGCAGATACACAATATCACATGTTATCACACATAAAGGTTAAAACCTGACAATGATTTGTAGCAGCAAAGTGGGGTTAAAAATATTCAGGTGACTAAAAAACGAATCTTCGCACAGAGCAGCTTGCAGCGTCTCAGGATCAGTGACTGCTGCGTCCGCTGCGCGTGCGCATTTGAGAGGCCTTAAATGGTGCTGGGCGCCTGAAGAGCTAGAGCGCTAACCAGCAGGAAGTGAGGCTGGAATCTGCTCCCAGAGGCACTGCGCGCAACAGCACTTGCCGCGTCGGACCGGGGCCAGGGAGAGGCAGGTAAGGTGTCCTTCGTAGTGCCACCAGTGCAGATACACAATATCACATGTTATCACACATAAAGGTTAAAACCTGACAATGATTTTTAGCAGCAAAGTGGGGTTAAAAATATTCAGGTGGCTAAAAAACGAATCTTCGCACAGAGCAGCTTGCAGCGTCCCAGGATCAGTGACTGCTGCGTCCGCTGCGCGAGCGCATTTGAGAGGCCTTAAATGGTGCTGGGCGCCTGAAGAGCTAGAGCACTGACCAGCAGGAAGTGAGGCTGAAATCTGCTCCCAGAGGCCCTCCGCGCAACTGCACTTGCCGCGTCGGACCGGGGCCAGAGAGAGGCAGGTAAGGTGTCCTTCGTAGTGCCAACAGTGCAGATACACAATATCACGTTATCACACATAAAGGTTAAAACCTGACAATGATTTGTAGCACCAAAGTGGGGTTAAAAATATTCAGGTGGCTAAAAAACGAATCTTCGCACAGAGCAGCTTGCAGCGTCTCAGGATCAGTGACTGCTGCGTCCGCTGCGCGTGCGCATTTGAGAGGCCTTAAATGGTGCTAGGCGCCTGAAGAGCTAGAGCGCTAACCAACAGGAAGTGAGGGTGGAATCTGCTCCCAGAGGCCCTCCGCGCAACGCCACTTGCCGCGTCGGACCGGGGCTAGGGAGAGGCAGGTAAGCTGTCCTTCGTAGTTCCAACAGTGCAGATACACAATATCACATGTTATCAAACATAAAGGTTAAAACCTGACAATGATTTGTAGCAGCAAAGTGGGGTTAAAAATATTCAGGTGGCTAAAAAACGAATCTTCGCACAGAGCAGCTTGCAGCGTCTCAGGATCAGTGACTGCTGCGTCCGCTGCGCGTGCGCATTTGAGAGGCCTTAAATGGTGCTGGGCGCCTGAAGAGCTAGAGCGCTAACCAGCAGGAAGTGAGGCTGGAATCTGCTCCCAGAGGCACTGCGCGCAACAGCACTTGCCGCGTCGGACCGGGGCCAGGGAGAGGCAGGTAAGGTGTCCTTCGTAGTGCCACCAGTGCAGATACACAATATCACATGTTATCACACATAAAGGTTAAAACCTGACAATGATTTTTAGCAGCAAAGTGGGGTTAAAAATATTCAGGTTGCTAAAAAACGAATCTTCGCACAGAGCAGCTTGCAGCGTCCCAGTATCAGTGACTGCTGCGTCCGATGCGCGAGCGCATTTGAGAGGCCTTAAATGGTGCTGGGCGCCTGAAGAGCTAGAGCACTGACCAGCAGGAAGTGAGGCTGAAATCTGCTCCCAGAGGCCCTCCGCGCAACTGCACTTGCCGCGTCGGACCGGGGCCAGAGAGAGGCAGGTAAGGTGTCCTTCGTAGTGCCAACAGTGCAGATACACAATATCACGTTATCACACATAAAGGTTAAAACCTGACAATGATTTGTAGCACCAAAGTGGGGTTAAAAATATTCAGGTGGCTAAAAAACGAATCTTCGCACAGAGCAGCTTGCAGCGTCTCAGGATCAGTGACTGCTGCGTCCGCTGCGCGTGCGCATTTGAGAGGCCTTAAATGGTGCTAGGCGCCTGAAGAGCTAGAGCGCTAACCAACAGGAAGTGAGGGTGGAATCTGCTCCCAGAGGCCCTCCGCGCAACGCCACTTGCCGCGTCGGACCGGGGCTAGGGAGAGGCAGGTAAGCTGTCCTTCGTAGTTCCAACAGTGCAGATACACAATATCACATGTTATCAAACATAAAGGTTAAAACCTGACAATGATTTGTAGCAGCAAAGTGGGGTTAAAAATATTCAGGTGGCTAAAAAACGAATCTTCGCACAGAGCAGCTTGCAGCGTCTCAGGATCAGTGACTGCTGCGTCCGCTGCGCGTGCGCATTTGAGAGGCCTTAAATGGTGCTGGGCGCCTGAAGAGCTAGAGCGCTGACCAGCAGGAAGTGAGGCTGGAATCTGCTCCTAGAGGCCCTCCGCGCAACGGCACTTACCGCGTCGGACCGGGGCCAGGGAGAGGCAGGTAAGGTGTCCTTCGTAGTGCCAACAGTGCAGATACACAATATCACATGTTATCACACATAAAGGTTAAAACCTGACAATGATTTATAGCAGCAAAGTGGGGTTAAAAATATTCAGGTGGCTAAAAACCGAATCTTCGCACAGAGCAGCTTGCAGCGTCCCAGGATCAGTGACTGCTGCGTCCGCTGCGCGAGCGCATTTGAGAGGCCTTAAATGGTGCTGGGCGCCTGAAGAGCTAGAGCGCTAACCAGCAGGAAGTGAGGCTGGAATCTGCTCCCAGAGGCCCTGCGTGCAACAGCACTTGCCGCGTCGGACCGGGGCCAGGGAGAGGCAGGTAAGGTGTCCTTCGTAGTGCCACCAGTGCAGATACACAATATCACATGTTATCACACATAAAGGTTAAAACCTGACAATGATTTGTAGCAGCAAAGTGGGGTTAAAAATATTCAGGTGGCTAAAAAACGAATCTTCGCACAGAGCAGCTTGCAGCGTCCCAGGATCAGGGACTGCTGCGTCCGCTGCGCGACCGCATTTGAGAGGCCTTAAATGGTGCTGGGCGCCTGAAGAGCTAGAGCGCTGACCAGCAGGAAGTGAGGCTGGAATCTGCTCCCAGAGGCCCTCCGCGCAACGGCACTTGCCGTGTCGGACCGTGGCCAGGGACAGGCAAGTAAGGTGTCCTTCGTAGTGCCAACAGTGCAGATACACAATATCACATGTTATCACACATAAAGGTTAAAACCTGACAATGATTTGTAGCAGCAAAGTGGGGTTAAAAATATTCAGGTGGCTAAAAAACGAATCTTCGCACACAGCAGCTTGCAGCGTCTCAGGGTCAGTGACTGCTGCGTCCACTGCACGTGCGCATTTGAGAGGCCTTAAATGGTGCTATGCGCCTGAAGAGCTAGAGCGCTAACCAACAGGAAGTGAGGCTGGAATCTGCTCCCAGAGGCCCTCCGCGCAACGGCACTTGCCGCGTCGGACCGGGGCTAGGGAGAGGCAGGTAAGCTGTCCTTCGTAGTTCCAACAGTGCAGATACACAATATCACATGTTATCAAACATAAAGGTTAAAACCTGACAATGATTTGTAGCAGCAAAGTGGGGTTAAAAATATTCAGGTGGCTAAAAAACGAATCTTCGCACAGAGCAGCTTGCAGCGTCTCAGGATCAGTGACTGCTGCGTCTGCTGCGCGTGCGCATTTGAGAGGCCTTAAATGGTGCTGGGCGCCTGAAGAGCTAGAGCGCTGACCAGCAGGAAGTGAGGCTGGAATCTGCTCCCAGAGGCCCTCCGCGCAACGGCACTTGCCGCGTCGGACCGTTGCCAGGGAGAGGCAGGTAAGGTGTCCTTCGTAGTGCCAACAGTGCAGATACACAATATCACATGTTATCACACATAAAGGTTAAAACCTGACAATGATTTGTAGCAGCAAAGAGGGGTTAAAAATATTCAGGTGGCTAAAAACGAATCTTCGCACAGAGCAGCTTGCAGCGTCTCAGGATCAGTGACTGCTGCGTCCGCTGCGCGTGCGCATTTGAGAGGCCTTAAATGGTGCTGGGCGCCTGAAGAGCTAGAGCGCTAACCAGCAGGAAGTGAGGCTGGAATCTGCTCCCAGAGGCCCTGCGTGCAACAGCACTTGCCGCGTCGGACCGGGGCCAGGGAGAGGCAGGTAAGGTGTCCTTCGTAGTGCCACCAGTGCAGATACACAATATCACATGTTATCACACATAAAGGTTAAAACCTGACAATGATTTGTAGCAGCAAAGTGGGGTTAAAAATATTCAGGTGGCTAAAAAACGAATGTTCGCACAGAGCAGCTTGCAGCGTCCCAGGATCAGTGACTGCTGCGTCCGCTGCGCGAGCGCATTTGAGAGGCCTTAAATGGTGCTGGGCGCCTGAAGAGCTAGAGCGCTGACCAGCAGGAAGTGAGGCTGGAATCTGCTCCCAGAGGCCCGCCACGCAACGGCACTTGCCGCGTCGCACCGGGGCCAGGGAGAGGCAGGTAAGGTGTCCTTCGTAGTGCCAACAGTGCAGATACACAATATCACATGTTATCACACATAAAGGTTAAAACCTGACAATGATTTGTAGCAGCAAAGTGGGGTTAAAAATATTCAGGTGGCTAAAAAACGAATCTTCGCACAGAGCAGCTTGCAGCGTCTCAGGATCAGTGACTGCTGTGTCCGCTGCGCGTGCGCATTTGAGAGGCCTTAAATGGTGCTGGGCGCCTGAAGAGCTAGAGCGCTAACCAGCAGCAAGTGAGGCTGGAATCTGCTCCCAGAGGCCCTGCGTGCAACAGCACTTGCCGCGTCGGACCGGGGCCAGGGAGAGGCAGGTAAGGTGTCCTTCGTAGTGCCACCAGTGCAGATACACAATATCACATGTTATCACACATAAAGGTTAAAACCTGACAATGATTTGTAGCAGCAAAGTGGGGTTAAAAATATTCAGGTGGCTAAAAAACGAATATTCGCACAGAGCAGCTTGCAGCGTCCCAGGATCAGTGACTGATGCGTCCGCTGCGCGAGCGCATTTGAGAGGCCTTAAATGGTGCTGGGCGCCTGAAGAGCTAGAGCGCTGACCAGCAGGAAGTGAGGCTGGAATCTGCTCCCAGAGGCCCTCCGCGCAACGGCACTTGCCGCGTCGGACCGGAGCCAGGGAGAGGCAGGTAAGGTGTCCTTCGTAGTGCCAACAGTGCAGATACACAATATCACATGTTATCACACATAAAGGTTAAAACCTGACAATGATTTGTAGCAGCAAAGTGGGGTTAAAAATATTCAGGTGGCTAAAAAACGAATCTTCGCACAGAGCAGCTTGCAGCGTCTCAGGATCAGTGACTGCTGCGTCTGCTGCGCGTGCGCATTTGAGAGGCCTTAAATGGTGCTGGGCGCCTGAAGAGCTAGAGCGCTGACAAGCAGGAAGTGAGGCTTGACTCTGCTCCCAGAGGCCCTCCGCGCAACGGCACTTGCCGCGTCGGACCGTGGCCAGGGAGAGGCAGGTAAGGTGTCCTTCGTAGTGCCAACAGTGCAGATACACAATATCACATGTTATCACACATAAAGGTTAAAACCTGACAATGATTTGTAGCAGCAAAGTGGGGTTAAAAATATTCAGGTGGCTAAAAAACTAATCTTCGCACAGAGCAGCTTGCAGCGTCTCAGGATCAGTGACTGCTGCGTCCGCTGCGCGTGCGCATTTGAGAGGCCTTAAATGGTGCTGGGCGCCTGAAGAGCTAGAGCGCTGACCAGCAGGAAGTGAGGCTGGAATCTGCTCCCAGAGGCCCTCCGCGCAACGGCACTTGCTGCGTCGGACCGTGGCCAGGGAGAGGCAGGTAAGGTGTCCTTCGTAGTGCCAACAGTGCAGATACCCAATATCACTTGTTATCACACATAAAGGTTAAAACCTGACAATGATTTGTAGCAGCAAAGTGGGGTTAAAAATATTCAGGTGGCTAAAAAACGAATCTTCGCACAGAGCAGCTTGCAGCGTCTCAGGATCAGTGACTGCTGCGTCCGCTACGCGTGCGCATTTGAGAGGCCTTAAATGGTGCTGGGCGCCTGAAGAGCTAGAGCGCTAACCAGCAGGAAGTGAGGCTGGAATCTGCTCCCAGAGGCCCTGCACGCAACAGCACTTGCCGCGTCGGACCGGGGCCAGGGAGAGGCAGGTAAGGTGTCCTTCGTAGTGCCAACAGTGCAGATACACAATATCACATGTTATCACACATAAAGGTTAAAACCTGACAATGATTTGTAGCAGCAAAGTGGGGTTAAAAATATTCAGGTGGCTAAAAAACGAATCTTCGCACAGAGCAGCTTGCAGCGTCTCAGGATCAGTGACTGCTGCGTCCGCTGCACGTGCGCATTTGAGAGGCCTTAAATGGTGCTGGGCACCTGATGAGCTAGAGGGTTAACCAGCAGGAAGTGAGACTGGAATCTGCATCCAGAGGCCCTCCGCGCAACGGCACCTGCCGCATCGGAGAGGGGCAAGGGAGAGGCAGGTAAGGTGTCCTTCGTAGTGCCAACAGTGCAGAATCACAATATCACATGTTATCACACATAAAGGTTAAAACCTGACAAGGATTTGTAGCAGCAAAGTGGGGTTAAACATATTCAGGTGGCTAAAAAACAAATCTTCGCACAGAGCAGCTTGCAGCGTCTCAGGATCAGTGACTGCTGCGTCCGCTGCGCGTGCGCATTTGAGAGGCCTTAAATGGTGCTGGGCGCCTGAAGAGCTAGAGCGCTGACCAGCAGGAAGTGAGGATGGAATCTGCTCCCAGAGGCCCTCCGCGCAACGGCACTTGCCGCGTCGGACCATGGCCAGGGAGAGGCAGGTAAGGTGTCCTTCGTAGTGCCAACAGTGCAGATATCACATGTTATCACACATAAAGGTTAAAACCTGACAATGATTTGTAGCAGCAAAGTGGGGTTAAAAATATTCAGGTGGCTAAAAAACAAATCTTCGCACAGAGCAGCTTGCAGCATCTCAGGATCAGTGACTGCTGCGTCCGCTGCGCGTGCGCATTTGAGAGGCCTTAAATGGTGCTGGGCGCCTGAAGAGCTAGAGCGCTGACCAGCAGGAAGTGAGGCTGGAATCTGCTCCCAGAGGCCCTCCGCGCAACGGCACTTGCCGCGTTGGACCGGGGCCAGGGAGAGGCAGGTAAGGTGTCCTTCGTAGTGCCAACAGTGCAGATACACAATATCACATGTTATCACACATAAAGGTTAAAACCTGACAATGATTTGTCGCAGCAAAGTGGGGTTAAAAATATTCAGGTGGCTAAAAAACGAATCTTCGCACAGAGCAGCTTGCAGCGTCTCAGGATCAGTGACTGCTGCGTCTGCTGCGCGTGCGCATTTGAGAGGCCTTAAATGGTGCTGGGCGCCTGAAGAGCTAGAGCGCTGACCAGCAGGAAGTGAGGCTGGAATCTGCTCCCAGAGGCCCTCCGCGCAACGCCACTTGCCGCATCACACCGGGGCCAGGGAGAGGCAGGTAAGGTGTCCTTCGTAGTGCCAACAGTGCAGATACACAATATCACATGTTATCACACATAAAGGTTAAAACCTGACAATGATTTGTAGCAGCAAAGTGGGGTTAAAAATATTCAGGTGGCTAAAAAACGAATCTTCGCACAGAGCAGCTTGCAGCTGTCCCAGGATCAGTGACTGCTGCGTCCGCTGCGCGAGCGCATTTGAGAGGCCTTAAATGGTGCTGGGCGCCTGATGAGCTAGAGCGCTGACCAGCAGGAAGTGAGGCTGGAATCTGCTCCCAGAGGCCCTCCGCGCAACGGCACTTGCCGTGTCGGACCGTGGCCAGGGAGAGGCAAGTAAGGTGTCCTTCGTAGTGCCAACAGTGCAGATACACAATATCACATGTTATCACACATAAAGGTTAAAACCTGACAATGATTTGTAGCAGCAAAGTGGGGTTAAAAATATTCAGGTGGCTAAAAAACGAATCTTCGCACACAGCAGCTTGCAGCGTCTCAGGGTCAGTGACTGCTGCGTCCGCTACACGTGCGCATTTGAGAGGCCTTAAATGGTGCTATGCGCCTGAAGAGCTAGAGCGCTAACCAACAGGAAGTGAGGCTGGAATCTGCTCCCAGAGGCCCTCCGCGCAACGGCACTTGCCGCGTCGGACCGGGGCTAGGGAGAGGCAGGTAAGCTGTCCTTCGTAGTTCCAACAGTGCAGATACACAATATCACATGTTATCAAACATAAAGGTTAAAACCTGACAATGATTTGTAGCAGCAAAGTGGGGTTAAAAATATTCAGGTGGCTAAAAAACGAATCTTCGCACAGAGCAGCTTGCAGCGTCTCAGGATCAGTGACTGCTGCGTCCGCTGCGCGTGCGCATTTGAGAGGCCTTAAATGGTGCTGGGCGCCTGAAGAGCTAGAGCGCTGACCAGCAGGAAGTGAGGCTGGAATCTGCTCCCAGAGGCCCTCTGCGCAACGGCACTTGCCGCGTCGGACCGGGGCCAGGGAGAGGCAGGTAAGGTGTCCTTCGTAGTGTCAACAGTGCAGATACACAATATCACATGTTATCACACATAAAGGTTAAAACCTGACAATGATTTATAGCAGCAAAGTGGGGTTAAAAATATTCAGGTGGCTAAAAACCGAATCTTCGCACAGAGCAGCTTGCAGCGTCTCAGGATCAGTGACTGCTGCGTCCGCTGCGCGTGCGCATTTGAGAGGCCTTAAATGGTGCTGGGCGCCTGAAGAGCTAGAGTGCTGACCAGCAGGAAGTGAGGCTGGAATCTGCTCCCAGAGGCCCTCCGCGCAACGGCACTTGCCGCGTCGGACCGTGGCCAGGGAGAGGCAGGTAAGGTGTCCTTCGTAGTGCCAACAGTGCAGATACACAATATCACATGTTATCACACATAAAGGTTAAAACCTGACAATGATTTGTAGCAGCAAAGTGGGGTTAAAAATATTCAGGTGGCTAAAAACGAATCTTCGCACAGAGCAGCTTGCAGCGTCTCAGGATCAGTGACTGCTGCGTCCGCTGCGCGTGCGCATTTGAGAGGCCTTAAATGGTGCTGGGCGCCTGAAGAGCTAGAGCGCTAACCAGCAGGAAGTGAGGCTGGAATCTGCTCCCAGAGGCCCTGCGTGCAACAGCACTTGCCGCGTCGGACCGGGGCCAGGGAGAGGCAGGTAAGGTGTCCTTCGTAGTGCCACCAGTGCAGATACACAATATCACATGTTATCACACATTAAGGTTAAAACCTGACAATGATTTATAGCAGCAAAGTGGGGTTAAAAATATTCAGGTGGCTAAAAACCGAATCTTCGCACAGAGCAGCTTGCAGCGTCTCAGGATCAGTGACTGCTGCGTCCGCTGCGCGTGCGCCTTTGAGAGCCTTAAATGGTGCTGGGCGCCTGAAGAGCTAGAGCGCTGACCAGCAGGAAGTGAGGCTGGAATCTGCTCCCAGAGGCCCTCCGCGCAACGGCACTTGCCGCGTCGGACCGTGGCCAGAGAGAGGCAGGTAAGGTGTCCTTCGTAGTGCCAACAGTGCAGATACACAATATCACATGTTATCACACATAAAGGTTAAAACCTGACAATGATTTGTAGCAGCAAAGTGGGGTTAAAAATATTCAGGTGGCTAAAAAAAGAATCTTCGCACAGAGCAGCTTGCAGCGTCTCAGGATCAGTGACTGCTGCGTCCGCTGCGCGTGCGCATTTGAGAGGCCTTAAATGGTGCTGGGCGCCTGATGAGCTAGAGGGTTAACCAGCAGGAAGTGAGACTGGAATCTGCATCCAGAGGCCCTCCGCGCAACGGCACCTGCCGCATCGGAGAGGGGCAAGGGAGAGGCAGGTAAGGTGTCCTTCGTAGTGCCAACAGTGCAGATACACAATATCACATGTTATCACACATAAAGGTTAAAACCTGACAAGGATTTGTAGCAGCAAAGTGGGGTTAAACATATTCAGGTGGCTAAAAAACAAATCTTCGCACAGAGCAGCTTGCAGCGTCTCAGGATCAGTGACTGCTGCGTCCGCTGCGCGTGCGCATTTGAGAGGCCTTAAATGGTGCTGGGCGCCTGAAGAGCTAGAGCGCTGACCAGCAGGAAGTGAGGATGGAATCTGCTCCCAGAGGCCCTCCGCGCAACGGCACTTGCCGCGTCGGACCATGGCCAGGGAGAGGCAGGTAAGGTGTCCTTCGTAGTGCCAACAGTGCAGATACACAATATCACATGTTATCACACATAAAGGTTAAAACCTGACAATGATTTGTAGCAGCAAAGTGGGGTTAAAAATATTCAGGTGGCTAAAAAACAAATCTTCGCACAGAGCAGCTTGCAGCATCTCAGGATCAGTGACTGCTGCGTCCGCTGCGCGTGCGCATTTGAGAGGCCTTAAATGGTGCTGGGCGCCTGAAGAGCTAGAGCGCTGACCAGCAGGAAGTGAGGCTGGAATCTGCTCCCAGAGGCCCTCCGCGCAACGGCACTTGCCGCGTTGGACCGGGGCCAGGGAGAGGCAGGTAAGGTGTCCTTCGTAGTGCCAACAGTGCAGATACACAATATCACATGTTATCACACATAAAGGTTAAAACCTGACAATGATTTGTCGCAGCAAAGTGGGGTTAAAAATATTCAGGTGGCTAAAAAACGAATCTTCGCACAGAGCAGCTTGCAGCGTCTCAGGATCAGTGACTGCTGCGTCTGCTGCGCGTGCGCATTTGAGAGGCCTTAAATGGTGCTGGGCGCCTGAAGAGCTAGAGCGCTGACCAGCAGGAAGTGAGGCTGGAATCTGCTCCCAGAGGCCCTCCGCGCAACGCCACTTGCCGCGTCACACCGGGGCCAGGGAGAGGCAGGTAAGGTGTCCTTCGTAGTGCCAACAGTGCAGATACACAATATCACATGTTATCACACATAAAGGTTAAAACCTGACAATGATTTGTAGCAGCAAAGTGGGGTTAAAAATATTCAGGTGGCTAAAAAACGAATCTTCGCACAGAGCAGCTTGC
Source organism: Triturus cristatus (assembly GCF_964204655.1). NCBI lineage: Eukaryota > Metazoa > Chordata > Amphibia > Caudata > Salamandridae > Triturus > Triturus cristatus. The sequence continues at coordinate 1,096,588,022 of NC_140579.1, forward strand.
AGCGTCCCAGGATCAGTGACTGCTGCGTCCGCTGCGCGAGCGCATTTGAGAGGCCTTAAATGGTGCTGGGCGCCTGATGAGCTAGAGCGCTGACCAGCAGGAAGTGAGGCTGGAATCTGCTCCCAGAGGCCCTCCGCGCAACGGCACTTGCCGTGTCGGACCGTGGCCAGGGAGAGGCAAGTAAGGTGTCCTTCGTAGTGCCAACAGTGCAGATACACAATATCACATGTTATCACACATAAAGGTTAAAACCTGACAATGATTTGTAGCAGCAAAGTGGGGTTAAAAATATTCAGGTGGCTAAAAAACGAATCTTCGCACACAGCAGCTTGCAGCGTCTCAGGGTCAGTGACTGCTGCGTCCGCTACACGTGCGCATTTGAGAGGCCTTAAATGGTGCTATGCGCCTGAAGAGCTAGAGCGCTAACCAACAGGAAGTGAGGCTGGAATCTGCTCCCAGAGGCCCTCCGCGCAACTGCACTTGCCGCGTCGGACCGGGGCTAGGGAGAGGCAGGTAAGCTGTCCTTCGTAGTTCCAACAGTGCAGATACACAATATCACATGTTATCAAACATAAAGGTTAAAACCTGACAATGATTTGTAGCAGCAAAGTGGGGTTAAAAATATTCAGGTGGCTAAAAAACGAATCTTCGCACAGAGCAGCTTGCAGCGTCTCAGGATCAGTGACTGCTGCGTCCGCTGCGCGTGCGCATTTGAGAGGCCTTAAATGGTGCTGGGCGCCTGAAGAGCTAGAGCGCTGACCAGCAGGAAGTGAGGCTGGAATCTGCTCCCAGAGGCCCTCTGCGCAACGGCACTTGCTGCGTCGGACCGGGGCCAGGGAGAGGCAGGTAAGGTGTCCTTCGTAGTGTCAACAGTGCAGATACACAATATCACATGTTATCACACATAAAGGTTAAAACCTGACAATGATTTATAGCAGCAAAGTGGGGTTAAAAATATTCAGGTGGCTAAAAACCGAATCTTCGCACAGAGCAGCTTGCAGCGTCTCAGGATCAGTGACTGCTGCGTCCGCTGCGCGTGCGCATTTGAGAGGCCTTAAATGGTGCTGGGCGCCTGAAGAGCTAGAGTGCTGACCAGCAGGAAGTGAGGCTGGAATCTGCTCCCAGAGGCCCTCCGCGCAACGGCACTTGCCGCGTCGGACCGTGGCCAGGGAGAGGCAGGTAAGGTGTCCTTCGTAGTGCCAACAGTGCAGATACACAATATCACATGTTATCACACATAAAGGTTAAAACCTGACAATGATTTGTAGCAGCAAAGTGGGGTTAAAAATATTCAGGTGGCTAAAAACGAATCTTCGCACAGAGCAGCTTGCAGCGTCTCAGGATCAGTGACTGCTGCGTCCGCTGCGCGTGCGCATTTGAGAGGCCTTAAATGGTGCTGGGCGCCTGAAGAGCTAGAGCGCTAACCAGCAGGAAGTGAGGCTGGAATCTGCTCCCAGAGGCCCTGCGTGCAACAGCACTTGCCGCGTCGGACCGGGGCCAGGGAGAGGCAGGTAAGGTGTCCTTCGTAGTGCCACCAGTGCAGATACACAATATCACATGTTATCACACATAAAGGTTAAAACCTGACAATGATTTATAGCAGCAAAGTGGGGTTAAAAATATTCAGGTGGCTAAAAACCGAATCTTCGCACAGAGCAGCTTGCAGCGTCTCAGGATCAGTGACTGCTGCGTCCGCTGCGCGTGCGCCTTTGAGAGCCTTAAATGGTGCTGGGCGCCTGAAGAGCTAGAGCGCTGACCAGCAGGAAGTGAGGCTGGAATCTGCTCCCAGAGGCCCTCCGCGCAACGGCACTTGCCGCGTCGGACCGTGGCCAGAGAGAGGCAGGTAAGGTGTCCTTCGTAGTGCCAACAGTGCAGATACACAATATCACATGTTATCACACATAAAGGTTAAAACCTGACAATGATTTGTAGCAGCAAAGTGGGGTTAAAAATATTCAGGTGGCTAAAAAAAGAATCTTCGCACAGAGCAGCTTGCAGCGTCTCAGGATCAGTGACTGCTGCGTCCGCTGCGCGTGCGCATTTGAGAGGCCTTAAATGGTGCTGGGCGCCTGAAGAGCTAGAGCGCTAACCAGCAGGAAGTGAGGCTGGAATCTGCTCCCAGAGGCCCTCCGCGCAACGGCACTTGCCGCGTCGGACCGTGGCCAGAGAGAGGCAGGTAAGGTGTCCTTCGTAGTGCCAACAGTGCAGATACACAATATCACATGTTATCACACATAAAGGTTAAAACCTGACAATGATTTGTAGCAGCAAAGTGGGGTTAAAAATATTCAGGTGGCTAAAAAAAGAATCTTCGCACAGAGCAGCTTGCAGCGTCTCAGGATCAGTGACTGCTGCGTCCGCTGCGCGTGCGCATTTGAGAGGCCTTAAATGGTGCTGGGCGCCTGATGAGCTAGAGGGTTAACCAGCAGGAAGTGAGACTGGAATCTGCATCCAGAGGCCCTCCGCGCAACGGCACCTGCCGCATCGGAGAGGGGCAAGGGAGAGGCAGGTAAGGTGTCCTTCGTAGTGCCAACAGTGCAGATACACAATATCACATGTTATCACACATAAAGGTTAAAACCTGACAAGGATTTGTAGCAGCAAAGTGGGGTTAAACATATTCAGGTGGCTAAAAAACAAATCTTCGCACAGAGCAGCTTGCAGCGTCTCAGGATCAGTGACTGCTGCGTCCGCTGCGCGTGCGCATTTGAGAGGCCTTAAATGGTGCTGGGCGCCTGAAGAGCTAGAGCGCTGACCAGCAGGAAGTGAGGATGGAATCTGCTCCCAGAGGCCCTCCGCTCAACGGCACTTGCCGCGTCGGACCATGGCCAGGGAGAGGCAGGTAAGGTGTCCTTCGTAGTGCCAACAGTGCAGATACACAATATCACATGTTATCACACATAAAGGTTAAAACCTGACAATGATTTGTAGCAGCAAAGTGGGGTTAAAAATATTCAGGTGGCTAAAAAACAAATCTTCGCACAGAGCAGCTTGCAGCATCTCAGGATCAGTGACTGCTGCGTCCGCTGCGCGTGCGCATTTGAGAGGCCTTAAATGGTGCTGGGCGCCTGAAGAGCTAGAGCGCTGACCAGCAGGAAGTGAGGCTGGAATCTGCTCCCAGAGGCCCTCCGCGCAACGGCACTTGCCGCGTTGGACCGGGGCCAGGGAGAGGCAGGTAAGGTGTCCTTCGTAGTGCCAACAGTGCAGATACACAATATCACATGTTATCACACATAAAGGTTAAAACCTGACAATGATTTGTCGCAGCAAAGTGGGGTTAAAAATATTCAGGTGGCTAAAAAACGAATCTTCGCACAGAGCAGCTTGCAGCGTCTCAGGATCAGTGACTGCTGCGTCTGCTGCGCGTGCGCATTTGAGAGGCCTTAAATGGTGCTGGGCGCCTGAAGAGCTAGAGCGCTGACCAGCAGGAAGTGAGGCTGGAATCTGCTCCCAGAGGCCCTCCGCGCAACGCCACTTGCCGCGTCACACCGGGGCCAGGGAGAGGCAGGTAAGGTGTCCTTCGTAGTGCCAACAGTGCAGATACACAATATCACATGTTATCACACATAAAGGTTAAAACCTGACAATGATTTGTAGCAGCAAAGTGGGGTTAAAAATATTCAGGTGGCTAAAAAACGAATCTTCGCACAGAGCAGCTTGCAGCGTCCCAGGATCAGTGACTGCTGCGTCCGCTGCGCGAGCGCATTTGAGAGGCCTTAAATGGTGCTGGGCGCCTGATGAGCTAGAGCGCTGACCAGCAGGAAGTGAGGCTGGAATCTGCTCCCAGAGGCCCTCCGCGCAACGGCACTTGCCGTGTCGGACCGTGGCCAGGGAGAGGCAAGTAAGGTGTCCTTCGTAGTGCCAACAGTGCAGATACACAATATCACATGTTATCACACATAAAGGTTAAAACCTGACAATGATTTGTAGCAGCAAAGTGGGGTTAAAAATATTCAGGTGGCTAAAAAACGAATCTTCGCACACAGCAGCTTGCAGCGTCTCAGGGTCAGTGACTGCTGCGTCCGCTACACGTGCGCATTTGAGAGGCCTTAAATGGTGCTATGCGCCTGAAGAGCTAGAGCGCTAACCAACAGGAAGTGAGGCTGGAATCTGCTCCCAGAGGCCCTCCGCGCAACTGCACTTGCCGCGTCGGACCGGGGCTAGGGAGAGGCAGGTAAGCTGTCCTTCGTAGTTCCAACAGTGCAGATACACAATATCACATGTTATCAAACATAAAGGTTAAAACCTGACAATGATTTGTAGCAGCAAAGTGGGGTTAAAAATATTCAGGTGGCTAAAAAACGAATCTTCGCACAGAGCAGCTTGCAGCGTCTCAGGATCAGTGACTGCTGCGTCCGCTGCGCGTGCGCATTTGAGAGGCCTTAAATGGTGCTGGGCGCCTGAAGAGCTAGAGCGCTGACCAGCAGGAAGTGAGGCTGGAATCTGCTCCCAGAGGCCCTCTGCGCAACGGCACTTGCTGCGTCGGACCGGGGCCAGGGAGAGGCAGGTAAGGTGTCCTTCGTAGTGTCAACAGTGCAGATACACAATATCACATGTTATCACACATAAAGGTTAAAACCTGACAATGATTTATAGCAGCAAAGTGGGGTTAAAAATATTCAGGTGGCTAAAAACCGAATCTTCGCACAGAGCAGCTTGCAGCGTCTCAGGATCAGTGACTGCTGCGTCCGCTGCGCGTGCGCATTTGAGAGGCCTTAAATGGTGCTGGGCGCCTGAAGAGCTAGAGTGCTGACCAGCAGGAAGTGAGGCTGGAATCTGCTCCCAGAGGCCCTCCGCGCAACGGCACTTGCCGCGTCGGACCGTGGCCAGGGAGAGGCAGGTAAGGTGTCCTTCGTAGTGCCAACAGTGCAGATACACAATATCACATGTTATCACACATAAAGGTTAAAACCTGACAATGATTTGTAGCAGCAAAGTGGGGTTAAAAATATTCAGGTGGCTAAAAACGAATCTTCGCACAGAGCAGCTTGCAGCGTCTCAGGATCAGTGACTGCTGCGTCCGCTGCGCGTGCGCATTTGAGAGGCCTTAAATGGTGCTGGGCGCCTGAAGAGCTAGAGCGCTAACCAGCAGGAAGTGAGGCTGGAATCTGCTCCCAGAGGCCCTGCGTGCAACAGCACTTGCCGCGTCGGACCGGGGCCAGGGAGAGGCAGGTAAGGTGTCCTTCGTAGTGCCACCAGTGCAGATACACAATATCACATGTTATCACACATAAAGGTTAAAACCTGACAATGATTTATAGCAGCAAAGTGGGGTTAAAAATATTCAGGTGGCTAAAAACCGAATCTTCGCACAGAGCAGCTTGCAGCGTCTCAGGATCAGTGACTGCTGCGTCCGCTGCGCGTGCGCCTTTGAGAGCCTTAAATGGTGCTGGGCGCCTGAAGAGCTAGAGCGCTGACCAGCAGGAAGTGAGGCTGGAATCTGCTCCCAGAGGCCCTCCGCGCAACGGCACTTGCCGCGTCGGACCGTGGCCAGAGAGAGGCAGGTAAGGTGTCCTTCGTAGTGCCAACAGTGCAGATACACAATATCACATGTTATCACACATAAAGGTTAAAACCTGACAATGATTTGTAGCAGCAAAGTGGGGTTAAAAATATTCAGGTGGCTAAAAAAAGAATCTTCGCACAGAGCAGCTTGCAGCGTCTCAGGATCAGTGACTGCTGCGTCCGCTGCGCGTGCGCATTTGAGAGGCCTTAAATGGTGCTGGGCGCCTGAAGAGCTAGAGCGCTAACCAGCAGGAAGTGAGGCTGGAATCTGCTCCCAGAGGCCCTGCGTGCAACAGCACTTGCCGCGTCGGACCGGGGCCAGGGAGAGGCAGGTAAGGTGTCCTTCGTAGTGCCACCAGTGCAGATACACAATATCACATGTTATCACACATAAAGGTTAAAACCTGACAATGATTTGTAGCAGCAAAGTGGGGTTAAAAATATTCAGGTGGCTAAAAAACGAATCTTCGCACAGAGCAGCTTGCAGCGTCCCAGGATCAGTGACTGCTGCGTCCGCTGCACGAGCGCATTTGAGAGGCCTTAAATGGTGCTGGGCGCCTGAAGAGCTAGAGCGCTAACCAACAGGAAGTGAGGCTGGAATCTGCTCCCAGAGGCCCTCCGCGCAACGGCACTTGCCGCGTCGGACCGGGGCTAGGGAGAGGCAGGTAAGCTGTCCTTCGTAGTTCCAACAGTGCAGATACACAATATCACATGTTATCAAACATAAAGGTTAAAACCTGACAATGATTTGTAGCAGCAAAGTGGGGTTAAAAATATTCAGGTGGCTAAAAAACGAATCTTCGCACAGAGCAGCTTGCAGCGTCTCAGGATCAGTGACTGCTGCGTCCGCTGCGCGTGCGCATTTGAGAGGCCTTAAATGGTGCTGGGCGCCTGAAGAGCTAGAGCGCTGACCAGCAGGAAGTGAGGCTGGAATCTGCTCCCAGAGGCCCTCTGCGCAACGGCACTTGCCGCGTCGGACCGGGGCCAGGGAGAGGCAGGTAAGGTGTCCTTCGTAGTGTCAACAGTGCAGATACACAATATCACATGTTATCACACATAAAGGTTAAAACCTAACAATGATTTTTAGCAGCAAAGTGGGGTTAAAAATATTCAGGTGGCTAAAAACCGAATCTTCGCACAGAGCAGCTTGCAGCGTCTCAGGATCAGTGACTGCTGCGTCCGCTGTGCGTGCGCATTTGAGAGGCCTTAAATGGTGCTGGGCGCCTGAAGAGCTAGAGTGCTGACCAGCAGGAAGTGAGGCTGGAATCTGCTCCCAGAGGCCCTCCGCGCAACGGCACTTGCCGCGTCGGACCGTGGCCAGGGAGAGGCAGGTAAGGTGTCCTTCGTAGTGCCAACAGTGCAGATACACAATATCACATGTTATCACACATAAAGGTTAAAACCTGACAATGATTTGTAGCAACAAAGTGGGGTTAAAAATATTCAGGTGGCTAAAAACGAATCTTCGCACAGAGCAGCTTGCAGCGTCTCAGGATCAGTGACTGCTGCGTCCGCTGCGCGTGCGCATTTGAGAGGCCTTAAATGGTGCTGGGCGCCTGAAGAGCTAGAGCGCTAACCAGCAGGAAGTGAGGCTGGAATCTGCTCCCAGAGGCCCTGCGTGCAACAGCACTTGCCGCGTCGGACCGGGGCCAGGGAGAGGCAGGTAAGGTGTCCTTCGTAGTGCCACCAGTGCAGATACACAATATCACATGTTATCACACATAAAGGTTAAAACCTGACAATGATTTATAGCAGCAGAGTGGGGTTAAAAATATTCAGGTGGCTAAAAACCGAATCTTCGCACAGAGCAGCTTGCAGCGTCTCAGGATCAGTGACTGCTGCGTCCGCTGCGCGTGCGCCTTTGAGAGGCCTTAAATGGTGCTGGGCGCCTGAAGAGCTAGAGCGCTGACCAGCAGGAAGTGAGGCTGGAATCTGCTCCCAGAGGCCCTCCGCGCAAAGGCACTTGCCGCGTCGGACCGTGGCCAGAGAGAGGCAGGTAAGGTGTCCTTCGTAGTGCCAACAGTGCAGATACACAATATCACATGTTATCACACATAAAGGTTAAAACCTGACAATGATTTGTAGCAGCAAAGTGGGGTTAAAAATATTCAGGTGGCTAAAAACGAATCTTCGCACAGAGCAGCTTGCAGCGTCTCAGGATCAGTGACTGCTGCGTCCGCTGCGCGTGCGCATTTGAGAGGCCTTAAATGGTGCTGGGCGCCTGAAGAGCTAGAGCGCTAACCAGCAAGAAGTGAGGCTGGAATCTGCTCCCAGAGGCCCTGCGTGCAACAGCACTTGCCGCGTCGGACCGGGGCCAGGGAGAGGCAGGTAAGGTGTCCTTCGTAGTGCCACCAGTGCAGATACACAATATCACATGTTATCACACATAAAGGTTAAAACCTGACAATGATTTGTAGCAGCAAAGTGGGGTTAAAAATATTCAGGTGGCTAAAAAACGAATCTTCGCACAGAGCAGCTTGCAGCGTCCCAGGATCAGTGACTGCTGCGTCCGCTGCGCGAGCGCATTTGAGAGGCCTTAAATGGTGCTGGGCGCCTGAAGAGCTAGAGCGCTGACCAGCAGGAAGTGAGGCTGGAATCTGCTCCCAGAGGCCCTCCGCGCAACGGCACTTGCCGCGTCGCACCGGTGCCAGGGAGAGGCAGGTAAGGTGTCCTTCGTAGTGCCAACAGTGCAGATACACAATATCACATGTTATCACACATAAAGGTTAAAACCTGACAATGATTTGTAGCAGCAAAGTGGGGTTAAAAATATTCAGGTGGCTAAAAAAAGAATCTTCGCACAGAGCAGCTTGCAGCGTCTCAGGATCATTGACTGCTGCGTCCGCTGCGCGTGCGCATTTGAGAGGCCTTAAATGGTGCTGGGCGCCTGAAGAGCTAGAGCACTAACCAGCAGGAAGTGAGGCTGGAATCTGCTCCCAGAGGCCCTGCGTGCAACAGCACTTGCCGCGTCGGACCGGGGCCAGGGAGAGGCAGGTAAGGTGTCCTTCGTAGTGCCACCAGTGCAGATACACAATATCACATGTTATCACACATAAAGGTTAAAACCTGACAATGATTTGTAGCAGCAAAGTGGGGTTAAAAATATTCAGGTGGCTAAAAAACGAATCTTCGCACAGAGCAGCTTGCAGCGTCTCAGGATCAGTGACTGCTGCGTCCGCTGCGCGTGCGCCTTTGAGAGCCTTAAATGGTGCTGGGCGCCTGAAGAGCTAGAGCGCTGACCAGCAGGAAGTGAGGCTGGAATCTGCTCCCAGAGGCCCTCCGCGCAACGGCACTTGCCGCGTCGGACCGTGGCCAGAGAGAGGCAGGTAAGGTGTCCTTCGTAGTGCCAACAGTGCAGATACACAATATCACATGTTATCACACATAAAGGTTAAAACCTGACAATGATTTGTAGCAGCAAAGTGGGGTTAAAAATATTCAGGTGGCTAAAAACGAATCTTCGCACAGAGCAGCTTGCAGCGTCTCAGGATCAGTGACTGCTGCGTCCGCTGCGCGTGCGCATTTGAGAGGCCTTAAATGGTGCTGGGCGCCTGAAGAGCTAGAGCGCTAACCAGCAAGAAGTGAGGCTGGAATCTGCTCCCAGAGGCCCTGCGTGCAACAGCACTTGCCGCGTCGGACCGGGGCCAGGGAGAGGCAGGTAAGGTGTCCTTCGTAGTGCCACCAGTGCAGATACACAATATCACATGTTATCACACATAAAGGTTAAAACCTGACAATGATTTGTAGCAGCAAAGTGGGGTTAAAAATATTCAGGTGGCTAAAAAACGAATCTTCGCACAGAGCAGCTTGCAGCGTCCCAGGATCAGTGACTGCTGCGTCCGCTGCGCGAGCGCATTTGAGAGGCCTTAAATGGTGCTGGGCGCCTGAAGAGCTAGAGCGCTGACCAGCAGGAAGTGAGGCTGGAATCTGCTCCCAGAGGCCCTCCGCGCAACGGCACTTGCCGCGTCGCACCGGGGCCAGGGAGAGGCAGGTAAGGTGTCCTTCGTAGTGCCAACAGTGCAGATACACAATATCACATGTTATCACACATAAAGGTTAAAACCTGACAATGATTTGTAGCAGCAAAGTGGGGTTAAAAATATTCAGGTGGCTAAAAAAAGAATCTTCGCACAGAGCAGCTTGCAGCGTCTCAGGATCAGTGACTGCTGCGTCCGCTGCGCGTGCGCATTTGAGAGGCCTTAAATGGTGCTGGGCGCCTGAAGAGCTAGAGCGCTAACCAGCAGGAAGTGAGGCTGGAATCTGCTCCCAGAGGCCCTGCGTGCAACAGCACTTGCCGCGTCAGACCGGGGCCAGGGAGAGGCAGGTAAGGTGTCCTTCGTAGTGCCACCAGTGCAGATACACAATATCACATGTTATCACACATAAAGGTTAAAACCTGACAATGATTTGTAGCAGCAAAGTGGGGTTAAAAATATTCAGGTGGCTAAAAAACGAATCTTCGCACAGAGCAGCTTGCAGCGTCCCAGGATCAGTGACTGCTGCGTCCGCTGCGCGAGCGCATTTGAGAGGCCTTAAATGGTGCTGGGCGCCTGAAGAGCTAGAGCGCTGACCAGCAGGAAGTGAGGCTGGAATCTGCTCCCAGAGGCCCTCCGCGCAACGGCACTTGCCGTGTCGGACCGTGGCCAGGGAGAGGCAAGTAAGGTGTCCTTCGTAGTGCCAACAGTGCAGATACACAATATCACATGTTATCACACATAAAGGTTAAAACCTAACAATGATTTGTAGCAGCAAAGTGGGGTTAAAAATATTCAGGTGGCTAAAAAACAAATCTTCGCACACAGCAGCTTGCAGCGTCTCAGGGTCAGTGACTGCTGCATCCGCTGCACGTGCGCATTTGAGAGGCCTTAAATGGTGCTATGCGCCTGAAGAGCTAGAGCGCAAACCAACAGGAAGTGAGGCTGGAATCTGCTCCCAGAGGCCCTCCGCGCAACAGCACTTGCCGCGTCGGACCGGGGCTAGGGAGAGGCAGGTAAGCTGTCCTTCGTAGTTCCAACAGTGCAGATACACAATATCACATGTTATCAAACATAAAGGTTAAAACCTGACAATGATTTGTAGCAGCAAAGTGGGGTTAAAAATATTCAGGTGGCTAAAAAACGAATCTTCGCACAGAGCAGCTTGCAGCGTCTCAGGATCAGTGACTGCTGCGTCCGCTGCGCGTGCGCATTTGAGAGGCCTTAAATGGTGCTGGGCGCCTGAAGAGCTAGAGCGCTGACCAGCAGGAAGTGAGGCTGGAATCTGCTCCCAGAGGCCCTCTGCGCAACGGCACTTGCCGCGTCGGACCGGGGCCAGGGAGAGGCAGGTAAGGTGTCCTTCGTAGTGTCAACAGTGCAGATACACAATATCACATGTTATCACACATAAAGGTTAAAACCTGACAATGATTTATAGCAGCAAAGTGGGGTTAAAAATATTCAGGTGGCTAAAAACCGAATCTTCGCACAGAGCAGCTTGCAGCGTCTCAGGATCAGTGACTGCTGCGTCCGCTGCGCGTGCGCATTTGAGAGGCCTTAAATGGTGCTGGGCGCCTGAAGAGCTAGAGTGCTGACCAGCAGGAAGTGAGGCTGGAATCTGCTCCCAGAGGCCCTCCGCGCAACGGCACTTGCCGCGTCGGACCGTGGCCAGGGAGAGGCAGGTAAGGTGTCCTTCGTAGTGCCAACAGTGCAGATACACAATATAACATGTTATCACACATAAAGGTTAAAACCTGACAATGATTTGTAGCAGCAAAGTGGGGTTAAAAATATTCAGGTGGCTAAAAACGAATCTTCGCACAGAGCAGCTTGCAGCGTCTCAGGATCAGTGACTGCTGCGTCCGCTGCGCGTGTGCATTTGAGAGGCCTTAAATGGTGCTGGGCGCCTGAAGAGCTAGAGCGCTAACCAGCAGGAAGTGAGGCTGGAATCTGCTCCCAGAGGCCCTGCGTGCAACAGCACTTGCCGCGTCGGACCGGGGCCAGGGAGAGGCAGGTAAGGTGTCCTTCGTAGTGCCACCAGTGCAGATACACAATATCACATGTTATCACACATAAAGGTTAAAACCTGACAATGATTTATAGCAGCAAAGTGGGGTTAAAAATATTCAGGTGGCTAAAAACCGAATCTTCGCACAGAGCAGCTTGCAGCGTCCCAGGATCAGTGACTGCTGCGTCCGCTGCGCGTGCGCCTTTGAGAGCCTTAAATGGTGCTGGGCGCCTGAAGAGCTAGAGCGCTGACCAGCAGGAAGTGAGGCTGGAATCTGCTCCCAGAGGCCCTCCGCGTAACGGCACTTGCCGCGTCGGACCGTGGCCAGAGAGAGGCAGGTAAGGTGTCCTTCGTAGTGCCAACAGTGCAGATACACAATATCACATGTTATCACACATAAAGGTTAAAACCTGACAATGATTTGTAGCAGCAAAGTGGGGTTAAAAATATTCAGGTGGCTAAAAAAAGAATCTTCGCACAGAGCAGCTTGCAGCGTCTCAGGATCAGTGACTGCTGCGTCCGCTGCGCGTGCGCATTTGAGAGGCCTTAAATGGTGCTGGGCGCCTGAAGAGCTAGAGCGCTAACCAGCAGGAAGTGAGGCTGGAATCTGCTCCCAGAGGCCCTGCGTGCAACAGCACTTGCCGCGTCGGACCGGGGCCAGGGAGAGGCAGGTAAGGTGTCCTTCGTAGTGCCACCAGTGCAGATACACAATATCACATGTTATCACACATAAAGGTTAAAACCTGACAATGATTTGTAGCAGCAAAGTGGGGTTAAAAATATTCAGGTGGCTAAAAAACGAATCTTCGCACAGAGCAGCTTGCAGCGTCCCAGGATCAGTGACTGCTGCGTCCGCTGCACGAGCGCATTTGAGAGGCCTTAAATGGTGCTGGGCGCCTGAAGAGCTAGAGCGCTGACCAGCAGGAAGTGAGGCTGGAATCTGCTCCCAGAGGCCCTCCGCGCAACGGCACTTGCCGTGTCGGACCGTGGCCAGGGAGAGGCAAGTAAGGTGTCCTTCGTAGTGCCAACAGTGCAGATACACAATATCACATGTTATCACACATAAAGGTTAAAACCTGACAATGATTTGTAGCAGCAAAGTGGGGTTAAAAATATTCAGGTGGCTAAAAAACGAATCTTCGCACACAGCAGCTTGCAGCGTCTCAGGGTCAGTGACTGCTCCGTCCGCTGCACGTGCGCATTTGAGAGGCCTTAAATGGTGCTATGCGCCTGAAGAGCTAGAGCGCTAACCAACAGGAAGTGAGGCTGGAATCTGCTCCCAGAGGCCCTCCGCGCAACGGCACTTGCCGCGTCGGACCGGGGCTAGGGAGAGGCAGGTAAGCTGTCCTTCGTAGTTCCAACAGTGCAGATACACAATATCACATGTTATCAAACATAAAGGTTAAAACCTGACAATGATTTGTAGCAGCAAAGTGGGGTTAAAAATATTCAGGTGGCTAAAAAACGAATCTTCGCACAGAGCAGCTTGCAGCGTCTCAGGATCAGTGACTGCTGCGTCCGCTGCGCGTGCGCATTTGAGAGGCCTTAAATGGTGCTGGGCGCCTGAAGAGCTAGAGCGCTGACCAGCAGGAAGTGAGGCTGGAATCTGCTCCCAGAGGCCCTCTGCGCAACGGCACTTGCCGCGTCGGACCGGGGCCAGGGAGAGGCAGGTAAGGTGTCCTTCGTAGTGTCAACAGTGCAGATACACAATATCACATGTTATCACACATAAAGGTTAAAACCTAACAATGATTTTTAGCAGCAAAGTGGGGTTAAAAATATTCAGGTGGCTAAAAACCGAATCTTCGCACAGAGCAGCTTGCAGCGTCTCAGGATCAGTGACTGCTGCGTCCGCTGTGCGTGCGCATTTGAGAGGCCTTAAATGGTGCTGGGCGCCTGAAGAGCTAGAGTGCTGACCAGCAGGAAGTGAGGCTGGAATCTGCTCCCAGAGGCCCTCCGCGCAACGGCACTTGCCGCGTCGGACCGTGGCCAGGGAGAGGCAGGTAAGGTGTCCTTCGTAGTGCCAACAGTGCAGATACACAATATCACATGTTATCACACATAAAGGTTAAAACCTGACAATGATTTGTAGCAACAAAGTGGGGTTAAAAATATTCAGGTGGCTAAAAACGAATCTTCGCACAGAGCAGCTTGCAGCGTCTCAGGATCAGTGACTGCTGCGTCCGCTGCGCGTGCGCATTTGAGAGGCCTTAAATGGTGCTGGGCGCCTGAAGAGCTAGAGCGCTAACCAGCAGGAAGTGAGGCTGGAATCTGCTCCCAGAGGCCCTGCGTGCAACAGCACTTGCCGCGTCGGACCGGGGCCAGGGAGAGGCAGGTAAGGTGTCCTTCGTAGTGCCACCAGTGCAGATACACAATATCACATGTTATCACACATAAAGGTTAAAACCTGACAATGATTTATAGCAGCAGAGTGGGGTTAAAAATATTCAGGTGGCTAAAAACCGAATCTTCGCACAGAGCAGCTTGCAGCGTCTCAGGATCAGTGACTGCTGCGTCCGCTGCGCGTGCGCCTTTGAGAGGCCTTAAATGGTGCTGGGCGCCTGAAGAGCTAGAGCGCTGACCAGCAGGAAGTGAGGCTGGAATCTGCTCCCAGAGGCCCTCCGCGCAAAGGCACTTGCCGCGTCGGACCGTGGCCAGAGAGAGGCAGGTAAGGTGTCCTTCGTAGTGCCAACAGTGCAGATACACAATATCACATGTTATCACACATAAAGGTTAAAACCTGACAATGATTTGTAGCAGCAAAGTGGGGTTAAAAATATTCAGGTGGCTAAAAACGAATCTTCGCACAGAGCAGCTTGCAGCGTCTCAGGATCAGTGACTGCTGCGTCCGCTGCGCGTGCGCATTTGAGAGGCCTTAAATGGTGCTGGGCGCCTGAAGAGCTAGAGCGCTAACCAGCAAGAAGTGAGGCTGGAATCTGCTCCCAGAGGCCCTGCGTGCAACAGCACTTGCCGCGTCGGACCGGGGCCAGGGAGAGGCAGGTAAGGTGTCCTTCGTAGTGCCACCAGTGCAGATACACAATATCACATGTTATCACACATAAAGGTTAAAACCTGACAATGATTTGTAGCAGCAAAGTGGGGTTAAAAATATTCAGGTGGCTAAAAAACGAATCTTCGCACAGAGCAGCTTGCAGCGTCCCAGGATCAGTGACTGCTGCGTCCGCTGCGCGAGCGCATTTGAGAGGCCTTAAATGGTGCTGGGCGCCTGAAGAGCTAGAGCGCTGACCAGCAGGAAGTGAGGCTGGAATCTGCTCCCAGAGGCCCTCCGCGCAACGGCACTTGCCGCGTCGCACCGGTGCCAGGGAGAGGCAGGTAAGGTGTCCTTCGTAGTGCCAACAGTGCAGATACACAATATCACATGTTATCACACATAAAGGTTAAAACCTGACAATGATTTGTAGCAGCAAAGTGGGGTTAAAAATATTCAGGTGGCTAAAAAAAGAATCTTCGCACACAGCAGCTTGCAGCGTCTCAGGATCAGTGACTGCTGCGTCCGCTGCGCGTGCGCATTTGAGAGGCCTTAAATGGTGCTGGGCGCCTGAAGAGCTAGAGCACTAACCAGCAGGAAGTGAGGCTGGAATCTGCTCCCAGAGGCCCTGCGTGCAACAGCACTTGCCGCGTCGGACCGGGGCCAGGGAGAGGCAGGTAAGGTGTCCTTCGTAGTGCCACCAGTGCAGATACACAATATCACATGTTATCACACATAAAGGTTAAAACCTGACAATGATTTGTAGCAGCAAAGTGGGGTTAAAAATATTCAGGTGGCTAAAAAACGAATCTTCGCACAGAGCAGCTTGCAGCGTCTCAGGATCAGTGACTGCTGCGTCCGCTGCGCGTGCGCCTTTGAGAGCCTTAAATGGTGCTGGGCGCCTGAAGAGCTAGAGCGCTGACCAGCAGGAAGTGAGGCTGGAATCTGCTCCCAGAGGCCCTCCGCGCAACGGCACTTGCCGCGTCGGACCGTGGCCAGAGAGAGGCAGGTAAGGTGTCCTTCGTAGTGCCAACAGTGCAGATACACAATATCACATGTTATCACACATAAAGGTTAAAACCTGACAATGATTTGTAGCAGCAAAGTGGGGTTAAAAATATTCAGGTGGCTAAAAACGAATCTTCGCACAGAGCAGCTTGCAGCGTCTCAGGATCAGTGACTGCTGCGTCCGCTGCGCGTGCGCATTTGAGAGGCCTTAAATGGTGCTGGGCGCCTGAAGAGCTAGAGCGCTAACCAGCAAGAAGTGAGGCTGGAATCTGCTCCCAGAGGCCCTGCGTGCAACAGCACTTGCCGCGTCGGACCGGGGCCAGGGAGAGGCAGGTAAGGTGTCCTTCGTAGTGCCACCAGTGCAGATACACAATATCACATGTTATCACACATAAAGGTTAAAACCTGACAATGATTTGTAGCAGCAAAGTGGGGTTAAAAATATTCAGGTGGCTAAAAAACGAATCTTCGCACAGAGCAGCTTGCAGCGTCCCAGGATCAGTGACTGCTGCGTCCGCTGCGCGAGCGCATTTGAGAGGCCTTAAATGGTGCTGGGCGCCTGAAGAGCTAGAGCGCTGACCAGCAGGAAGTGAGGCTGGAATCTGCTCCCAGAGGCCCTCCGCGCAACGGCACTTGCCGCGTCGCACCGGGGCCAGGGAGAGGCAGGTAAGGTGTCCTTCGTAGTGCCAACAGTGCAGATACACAATATCACATGTTATCACACATAAAGGTTAAAACCTGACAATGATTTGTAGCAGCAAAGTGGGGTTAAAAATATTCAGGTGGCTAAAAAAAGAATCTTCGCACAGAGCAGCTTGCAGCGTCTCAGGATCAGTGACTGCTGCGTCCGCTGCGCGTGCGCATTTGAGAGGCCTTAAATGGTGCTGGGCGCCTGAAGAGCTAGAGCGCTAACCAGCAGGAAGTGAGGCTGGAATCTGCTCCCAGAGGCCCTGCGTGCAACAGCACTTGCCGCGTCAGACCGGGGCCAGGGAGAGGCAGGTAAGGTGTCCTTCGTAGTGCCACCAGTGCAGATACACAATATCACATGTTATCACACATAAAGGTTAAAACCTGACAATGATTTGTAGCAGCAAAGTGGGGTTAAAAATATTCAGGTGGCTAAAAAACGAATCTTCGCACAGAGCAGCTTGCAGCGTCCCAGGATCAGTGACTGCTGCGTCCGCTGCGCGAGCGCATTTGAGAGGCCTTAAATGGTGCTGGGCGCCTGAAGAGCTAGAGCGCTGACCAGCAGGAAGTGAGGCTGGAATCTGCTCCCAGAGGCCCTCCGCGCAACGGCACTTGCCGTGTCGGACCGTGGCCAGGGAGAGGCAAGTAAGGTGTCCTTCGTAGTGCCAACAGTGCAGATACACAATATCACATGTTATCACACATAAAGGTTAAAACCTGACAATGATTTGTAGCAGCAAAGTGGGGTTAAAAATATTCAGGTGGCTAAAAAACAAATCTTCGCACACAGCAGCTTGCAGCGTCTCAGGGTCAGTGACTGCTGCATCCGCTGCACGTGCGCATTTGAGAGGCCTTAAATGGTGCTATGCGCCTGAAGAGCTAGAGCGCAAACCAACAGGAAGTGAGGCTGGAATCTGCTCCCAGAGGCCCTCCGCGCAACAGCACTTGCCGCGTCGGACCGGGGCTAGGGAGAGGCAGGTAAGCTGTCCTTCGTAGTTCCAACAGTGCAGATACACAATATCACATGTTATCAAACATAAAGGTTAAAACCTGACAATGATTTGTAGCAGCAAAGTGGGGTTAAAAATATTCAGGTGGCTAAAAAACGAATCTTCGCACAGAGCAGCTTGCAGCGTCTCAGGATCAGTGACTGCTGCGTCCGCTGCGCGTGCGCATTTGAGAGGCCTTAAATGGTGCTGGGCGCCTGAAGAGCTAGAGCGCTGACCAGCAGGAAGTGAGGCTGGAATCTGCTCCCAGAGGCCCTCTGCGCAACGGCACTTGCCGCGTCGGACTGGGGCCAGGGAGAGGCAGGTAAGGTGTCCTTCGTAGTGTCAACAGTGCAGATACACAATATCACATGTTATCACACATAAAGGTTAAAACCTAACAATGATTTTTAGCAGCAAAGTGGGGTTAAAAATATTCAGGTGGCTAAAAAACGAATCTTCGCACAGAGCAGCTTGCAGCGTCTCAGGATCAGTGACTGCTGCGTCCGCTGCGCGTGCGCATTTGAGAGGCCTTAAATGGTGCTGGGCGCCTGAAGAGCTAGAGTGCTGACCAGCAGGAAGTGAGGCTGGAATCTGCTCCCAGAGGCCCTCCGCGCAACGGCACTTGCCGCGTCGGACCGTGGCCAGGGAGAGGCAGGTAAGGTGTCCTTCGTAGTGCCAACAGTGCAGATACACAATATCACATGTTATCACACATAAAGGTTAAAACCTGACAATGATTTGTAGCAGCAAAGTGGTGTTAAAAATATTCAGGTGGCTAAAAACGAATCTTCGCACAGAGCAGCTTGCAGCGTCTCAGGATCAGTGACTGCTGCGTCCGCTGCGCGTGCGCATTTGAGAGGCCTTAAATGGTGCTGGGCGCCTGAAGAGCTAGAGCGCTAACCAGCAGGAAGTGAGGCTGGAATCTGCTCCCAGAGGCCCTGCGTGCAACAGCACTTGCCGCGTCGGACCGGGGCCAGGGAGAGGCAGGTAAGGTGTCCTTCGTAGTGCCACCAGTGCAGATACACAATATCACATGTTATCACACATAAAGGTTAAAACCTGACAATGATTTATAGCAGCAAAGTGGGGTTAAAAATATTCAGGTGGCTAAAAACCGAATCTTCGCACAGAGCAGCTTGCAGCGTCTCAGGATCAGTGACTGCTGCGTCCGCTGCGCGTGCGCCTTTGAGAGGCCTTAAATGGTGCTGGGCGCCTGAAGAGCTAGAGCGCTGACCAGCAGGAAGTGAGGCTGGAATCTGCTCCCAGAGGCCCTCCGCGCAACGGCACTTGCCGCGTCGGACCGTGGCCAGAGAGAGGCAGGTAAGGTGTCCTTCGTAGTGCCAACAGTGCAGATACACAATATCACATGTTATCACACATAAAGGTTAAAACCTGACAATGATTTGTAGCAGCAAAGTGGGGTTAAAAATATTCAGGTGGCTAAAAACGAATCTTCGCACAGAGCAGCTTGCAGCGTCTCAGGATCAGTGACTGCTGCGTCCGCTGCGCGTGCGCATTTGAGAGGCCTTAAATGGTGCTGGGCGCCTGAAGAGCTAGAGCGCTAACCAGCAAGAAGTGAGGCTGGAATCTGCTCCCAGAGGCCCTGCGTGCAACAGCACTTGCCGCGTCGGACCGGGGCCAGGGAGAGGCAGGTAAGGTGTCCTTCGTAGTGCCACCAGTGCAGATACACAATATCACATGTTATCACACATAAAGGTTAAAACCTGACAATGATTTGTAGCAGCAAAGTGGGGTTAAAAATATTCAGGTGGCTAAAAAACGAATCTTCGCACAGAGCAGCTTGCAGCGTCCCAGGATCAGTGACTGCTGCGTCCGCTGCGCGAGCGCATTTGAGAGGCCTTAAATGGTGCTGGGCGCCTGAAGAGCTAGAGCGCTGACCAGCAGGAAGTGAGGCTGGAATCTGCTCCCAGAGGCCCTCCGCGCAACGGCACTTGCCGCGTCGCACCGGGGCCAGGGAGAGGCAGGTAAGGTGTCCTTCGTAGTGCCAACAGTGCAGATACACAATATCACATGTTATCACACATAAAGGTTAAAACCTGACAATGATTTGTAGCAGCAAAGTGGGGTTAAAAATATTCAGGTGGCTAAAAAAAGAATCTTCGCACAGAGCAGCTTGCAGCGTCTCAGGATCAGTGACTGCTGCGTCCGCTGCGCGTGCGCATTTGAGAGGCCTTAAATGGTGCTGGGCGCCTGAAGAGCTAGAGCGCTAACCAGCAGGAAGTGAGGCTGGAATCTGCTCCCAGAGGCCCTGCGTGCAACAGCACTTGCCGCGTCGGACCGGGGCCAGGGAGAGGCAGGTAAGGTGTCCTTCGTAGTGCCACCAGTGCAGATACACAATATCACATGTTATCACACATAAAGGTTAAAACCTGACAATGATTTGTAGCAGCAAAGTGGGGTTAAAAATATTCAGGTGGCTAAAAAATGAATCTTCGCACAGAGCAGCTTGCAGCGTCCCAGGATCAGTGACTGCTGCGTCCGCTGCGCGAGCGCATTTGAGAGGCCTTAAATGGTGCTGGGCGCCTGAAGAGCTAGAGCGCTGACCAGCAGGAAGTGAGGCTGGAATCTGCTCCCAGAGGCCCTCCGCGCAACGGCACTTGCCGTGTCGGACCGTGGCCAGGGAGAGGCAAGTAAGGTGTCCTTCGTAGTGCCAACAGTGCAGATACACAATATCACATGTTATCACACATAAAGGTTAAAACCTGACAATGATTTGTAGCAGCAAAGTGGGGTTAAAAATATTCAGGTGGCAAAAAAACGAATCTTCGCACACAGCAGCTTGCAGCGTCTCAGGGTCAGTGACTGCTGCGTCCGCTGCACGTGCGCATTTGAGAGGCCTTAAATGGTGCTATGCGCCTGAATAGCTAGAGCGCTAACCAACAGGAAGTGAGGCTGGAATCTGCTCCCAGAGGCCCTCCGCGCAACGGCACTTGCCGCGTCGGACCGGGGCTAGGGAGAGGCAGGTAAGCTGTCCTTCGTAGTTCCAACAGTGCAGATACACAATATCACATGTTATCAAACATAAAGGTTAAAACCTGACAATGATTTGTAGCAGCAAAGTGGGGTTAAAAATATTCAGGTGGCTAAAAAACGAATCTTCGCACAGAGCAGCTTGCAGCGTCTCAGGATCAGTGACTGCTGCGTCCGCTGCGCGTGCGCATTTGAGAGGCCTTAAATGGTGCTGGGCGCCTGAAGAGCTAGAGCGCTGACCAGCAGGAAGTGAGGCTGGAATCTGCTCCCAGAGGCCCTCTGCGCAACGGCACTTGCCGCGTCGGACCGGGGCCAGGGAGAGGCAGGTAAGGTGTCCTTCGTAGTGCCAACAGTGCAGATACACAATATCACATGTTATCACACATAAAGGTTAAAACCTGACAATGATTTATAGCAGCAAAGTGGGGTTAAAAATATTCAAATGGCTAAAAACCGAATCTTCGCACAGAGCAGCTTGCAGCGTCTCAGGATCAGTGACTGCTGCGTCTGCTGCGCGTGCGTATTTGAGAGGCCTTAAATGGTGCTGGGCGCCTGAAGAGCTAGAGTGCTGACCAGCAGGAAGTGAGGCTGGAATCTGCTCCCAGAGGCCCTCCGCGCAACGGCACTTGCCGCGTCGGACCGTGGCCAGGGAGAGGCAGGTAAGGTGTCCTTCGTAGTGCCAACAGTGCAGATACACAATATCACATGTTATCACACATAAAGGTTAAAACCTGACAATGATTTGTAGCAGCAAAGTGGGGTTAAAAATATTCAGGTGGCTAAAAATGAACCTTCGCACAGAGCAGCTTGCAGCGTCTCAGGATCAGTGACTGCTGCGTCCGCTGCGCGTGCGCATTTGAGAGGCCTTAAATGGTGCTGGGCGCCTGAAGAGCTAGAGCGCTAACCAGCAGGAAGTGAGGCTGGAATCTGCTCCCAGAGGCCCTGCGTGCAACAGCACTTGCCGCGTCGGACCGGGGCCAGGGAGAGTCAGGTAAGGTGTCCTTCGTAGTGCCACCAGTGCAGATACACAATATCACATGTTATCACACATAAAGGTTAAAACCTGACAATGATTTGTAGCAGCAAAGTGGGGTTAAAAATATTCAGGTGGCTAAAAAACGAATGTTCGCACAGAGCAGCTTGCAGCGTCCCAGGATCAGTGACTGCTGCGTCCGCTGCGCGAGCGCATTTGAGAGGCCTTAAATGGTGCTGGGCGCCTGAAGAGCTAGAGCGCTGACCAGCAGGAAGTGAGGCTGGAATCTGCTCCCAGAGGCCCTCCGCGCAACGGCACTTGCCGCGTCGCACCGGGGCCAGGGAGAGGCAGGTAAGGTGTCCTTCGTAGTGCCAACAGTGCAGATACACAATATCACATGTTATCACACATAAAGGTTAAAACCTGACAATGATTTGTAGCAGCAAAGTGGGGTTAAAAATATTCAGGTGGCTAAAAAACGAATCTTCGCACAGAGCAGCTTGCAGCGTCTCAGGATCAGTGACTGCTGTGTCCGCTGCGCGTGCGCATTTGAGAGGCCTTAAATGGTGCTGGGCGCCTGAAGCGCTAGAGCGCTAACCAGCAGCAAGTGAGGCTGGAATCTGCTCCCAGAGGCCCTGCGTGCAACAGCACTTGCCGCGTCGGACCGGGGCCAGGGAGAGGCAGGTAAGGTGTCCTTCGTAGTGCCAACAGTGCAGATACACAATATCACATGTTATCACACATAAAGGTTAAAACCTGACAATGATTTGTAGCAGCAAAGTGGGGTTAAAAATATTCAGGTGGCTAAAAAACGAATCTTCGCACAGAGCAGCTTGCAGCGTCTCAGGATCAGTGACTGCTGCGTCTGCTACGCGTGCGCATTTGAGAGGCCTTAAATGGTGCTGGGTGCCTGAAGAGCTAGAGCGCTAACCAGCAGGAAGTGAGGCTGGAATCTGCTCCCAGAGGCCCTGCACGCAACAGCACTTGCCGCGTCAGACCGGGGCCAGGGAGAGGCAGGTAAGGTGTCCTTCGTAGTGCCACCAGTGCAGATACACAATATCACATGTTATCACACATAAAGGTTAAAACCTGACAATGATTTGTAGCAGCAAAGTTGGGTTAAAAATATTCAGGTGGCTAAAAAACGCATCTTCGCACAGAGCAGCCTGCAGCGTCCCAGGATCAGTGACTGCTGCGTCCGCTGCGCGAGCGCATTTGAGAGGCCTTAAATGGTGCTGGGCGCCTGAAGAGCTAGAGCGTTGACCAGCAGTAAGTGAGGCTGGAATCTGCTCCCAGAGGCCCTCCGCGCAACGGCACTTGCCGCGTCGGACCGGGGCCAGGGAGAGGCAGGTAAGGTGTCCTTCGTAGTGCCAACAGTGCAGATACACAATATCACATGTTATCACACATAAAGGTTAAAACCTGACAATGATTTGTAGCAGCAAAGTGGGGTTAAAAATATTCAGGTGGCTAAAAAACGAATCTTCGCACAGAGCAGCTTGCAGCGTCTCAGGATCAGTGACTGCTGCGTCCGCTGCGCGTGCGCATTTGAGAGGCCTTAAATGGTGCTGGGCGCCTGAAGAGCTAGAGCGCTGACCAGCAGGAAGTGAGGATGGAATCTGCTCCCAGAGGCCCTCCGCGCAATGGCACTTGCCGCGTCGGACCATGGCCAGGGAGAGGCAGGTAAGGTGTCCTTCGTAGTGCCAACAGTGCAGATACACAATATCACATGTTATCACACATAAAGGTTAAAACCTGACAATGATTTGTAGCAGCAAAGTGGGGTTAAAAATATTCAGGTGGCTAAAAAACAAATCTTCGCACAGAGCAGCTTGCAGCATCTCAGGATCAGTGACTGCTGCGTCCGCTGCGCGTGCGCATTTGAGAGGCCTTAAATGGTGCTGGGCGCCTGAAGAGCTAGAGCGCTAACCAGCAGCAAGTGAGGCTGGAATCTGCTCCCAGAGGCCCTGCGTGCAACAGCACTTGCCGCGTCGGACCGGGGCCAGGGAGAGGCAGGTAAGGTGTCCTTCGTAGTGCCACCAGTGCAGATACACAATATCACATGTTATCAGACATAAAGGTTAAAACCTGACAATGATTTGTAGCAGCAAAGTGTGGTTAAAAATATTCAGGTGGCTAAAAAACGAATCTTCGCACAGAGCAGCTTGCAGCGTCCCAGGATCAGTGACTGCTGCGTCCGCTGCGCGAGCGCATTTGAGAGGCCTTAAATGGTGCTGGGCGCCTGAAGAGCTAGAGCGCTGACCAGCAGGAAGTGAGGCTGGAATCTGCTCCCAGAGGCCCTCCGCGCAACGGCACTTGCCGCGTTGGACCGGGGCCAGGGAGAGGCAGGTAAGGTGTCCTTCGTAGTGCCAACAGTGCAGATACACAATATCACATGTTATCACACATAAAGGTTAAAACCTGACAATGATTTGTAGCAGCAAAGTGGGGTTAAAAATATTCAGGTGGCTAAAAAACGAATCTTCGCACAGAGCAGCTTGCAGCGTCTCAGGATCAGTGACTGCTGCGTCCGCTGCGCGTGCGCATTTGAGAGGCCTTAAATGATGCTGGGCGCCTGAAGAGCTAGAGCGCTAACCAGCAGGAAGTGAGGCTGGAATCTGCTCCCAGAGGCCCTCCACGCAACGGCACTTGCCGCGTCGGACCGGGGCCAGGGAGAGGCAGGTAAGGTGTCCTTCGTAGAGCCAACAGTGCAGATACACAATATCACATGTTATCACACATAAATTTTAAAACCTGACAATGATTTGTAGCAGTAAAGTGGGGTTAAAAATATTCAGGTGGCTAAAAACGAATCTTCGCACAGAGCAGCTTGCAGCGTCTCAGGATCAGTGACTGCTGCGTCCGCTGCTTGTGCGCATTTGAGAGGCCTTAAATGGTGCTAGGCGCCTGAAGAGCTAGAGCGCTAACCAACAGGAAGTGAGGCTGGAATCTGCTCCCAGAGGCCCTCCGCGCAACGCCACTTGCCGCGTCGGACCGGGGCTAGGGAGAGGCAGGTAAGCTGTCCTTCGTAGTTCCAACAGTGCAGATACACAATATCACATGTTATCAAACATAAAGGTTAAAACCTGACAATGATTTGTAGCAGCAAAGTGGGGTTAAAAATATTCAGGTGGCTAAAAAACGAATCTTCGCACAGAGCAGCTTGCAGCGTCTCAGGATCAGTGACTGCTGCGTCCGCTGCGCGTGCGCCTTTGA
The DNA here is from genome assembly GCF_964204655.1 of Triturus cristatus. Classification (NCBI taxonomy): domain Eukaryota; kingdom Metazoa; phylum Chordata; class Amphibia; order Caudata; family Salamandridae; genus Triturus; species Triturus cristatus. The sequence goes on from NC_140579.1 coordinate 1,096,612,362, forward strand.
GAGGCCTTAAATGGTGCTGGGCGCCTGAAGAGCTAGAGCGCTGACCAGCAGGAAGTGAGGCTGGAATCTGCTCCCAGAGGCCCTCCGCGCAACGGCACTTGCCGCGTCGGACCGTGGCCAGAGAGAGGCAGGTAAGGTGTCCTTCGTAGTGCCAACAGTGCAGATACACAATATCACCTGTTATCACACATAAAGGTTAAAACCTGACAATGATTTGTAGCAGCAAAGTGGGGTTAAAAATATTCAGGTGGCTAAAAACGAATCTTCGCACAGAGCAGCTTGCAGCGTCTCAGGATCAGTGACTGCTGCGTCCGCTGCGCGTGCGCATTTGAGAGGCCTTAAATGGTGCTGGGCGCCTGAAGAGCTAGAGCGCTAACCAGCAAGAAGTGAGGCTGGAATCTGCTCCCAGAGGCCCTCCGCGCAACGGCACTTGACGCGTCGCACCGGGGCCAGGGAGAGGCAGGTAAGGTGTCCTTCGTAGTGCCAACAGTGCAGATACACAATATCACATGTTATCACACATAAAGGTTAAAACCTGACAATGATTTGTAGCAGCAAAGTGGGGTTAAAAATATTCAGGTGGCTAAAAAACGAATCTTCGCACAGAGCAGCTTGCAGCGTCTCAGGATCAGTGACTGCTGCGTCCGCTGCGCGTGCGCATTTGAGAGGCCTTAAATGGTGCTGGGCGCCTGAAGATCTAGAGCGCTAACCAGCAGGAAGTGAGGCTGGAATCTGCTCCCAGAGGCCCTGCGTGCAACAGCACTTGCCGCGTCGGACCGGGGCCAGGGAGAGGCAGGTAAGGTGTCCTTCGTAGTGCCACCAGTGCAGATACACAATATCACATGTTATAACACATAAAGGTTAAAACCTGACAATGATTTGTAGCAGCAAAGTGGGGTTAAAAATATTCAGGTGGCTAAAAAACGAATCTTCGCACAGAGCAGCTTGCAGCGTCCCAGGATCAGTGACTGCTGCGTCCGCTGCGCGAGCGCATTTGAGAGGCCTTAAATGGTGCTGGGCGCCTGAAGAGCTAGAGCGCTGACCAGCAGGAAGTGAGGCTGGAATCTGCTCCCAGAGGCCCTCCGTGCAACGGCACTTGCCGTGTCGGACCGTGGCCAGGGAGAGGCAAGTAAGGTGTCCTTCGTAGTGCCAACAGTGCAGATACACAATATCACATGTTATCACACATAAAGGTTAAAACCTGACAATGATTTGTAGCAGCAAAGTGGGGTTAAAAATATTCAGGTGGCTAAAAAACGAATCTTCGCACACAGCAGCTTGCAGCGTCTCAGGGTCAGTGACTGCTGCGTCCGCTGCACGTGCGCATTTGAGAGGCCTTAAATGGTGCTATGCGCCTGAAGAGCTAGAGCGCTAACCAACAGGAAGTGAGGCTGGAATCTGCTCCCAGAGGCCCTCCGCGCAACGGCACTTGCCGCGTCGGACCAGGGCTAGGGAGAGGCAGGTAAGCTGTCCTTCGTAGTTCCAACAGTGCAGATACACAATATCACATGTTATCAAACATAAAGGTTAAAACCTGACAATGATTTGTAGCAGCAAAGTGGGGTTAAAAATATTCAGGTGGCTAAAAAACGAATCTTCGCACAGTGCAGCTTGCAGCGTCTCAGGATCAGTGACTGCTGCGTCCGCTGCGCGTGCGCATTTGAGAGGCCTTAAATGGTGCTGGGCGCCTGAAGAGCTAGAGCGCTGACCAGCAGGAAGTGAGGCTGGAATCTGCTCCCAGAGGCCCTCTGCGCAACGGCACTTGCCGCGTCGGACCGGGGCCAGGGAGAGGCAGGTAAGGTGTCCTTCGTAGTGCCAACAGTGCAGATACACAATATCACATGTTATCACACATAAAGGTTAAAACCTGACAATGATTTATAGCAGCAAAGTGGGGTTAAAAATATTCAGGTGGCTAAAAACCGAATCTTCGCACAGAGCAGCTTGCAGCGTCTCAGGATCAGTGACTGCTGCGTCCGCTGCGCGTGCGCATTTGAGAGGCCTTAAATGGTGCTGGGCGCCTGAAGAGCTAGAGTGCTGACCAGCAGGAAGTGAGGCTGGAATCTGCTCCCAGAGGCCCTCCGCGCAACCGCACTTGCCGCGTCGGACCGTGGCCAGGGAGAGGCAGGTAAGGTGTCCTTCGTAGTGCCAACAGTGCAGATACACAATATCACATGTTATCACACATAAAGGTTAAAACCTGACAATGATTTGTAGCAGCAAAGTGGGGTTAAAAATATTCAGGTGGCTAAAAACGAATCTTCGCACAGAGCAGCTTGCAGCGTCTCAGGATCAGTGACTGCTGCGTCCGCTGCGCGTGCGCATTTGAGAGGCCTTAAATGGTGCTGGGCGCCTGAAGAGCTAGAGCGCTAACCAGCAGGAAGTGAGGCTGGAATCTGCTCCCAGAGGCCCTGCGTGCAACAGCACTTGCCGCGTCGGACCGGGGCCAGGGAGAGGCAGGTAAGGTGTCCTTCGTAGTGCCACCAGTGCAGATACACAATATCACATGTTATCACACATAAAGGTTAAAACCTGACAATGATTTGTAGCAGCAAAGTGGGGTTAAAAATATTCAGGTGGCTAAAAAATGAATGTTCGCACAGAGCAGCTTGCAGCGTCCCAGGATCAGTGACTGCTGCGTCCGCTGCGCGAGCGCATTTGAGAGGCCTTAAATGGTGCTGGGCGCCTGAAGAGCTAGAGCGCTGACCAGCAGGAAGTGAGGCTGGAATCTGCTCCCAGAGGCCCTCCGCGCAACGGCACTTGCCGCGTCGCACCGGGGCCAGGGAGAGGCAGGTAAGGTGTCCTTCGTAGTGCCAACAGTGCAGATACACAATATCACATGTTATCACACATAAAGGTTAAAACCTGACAATGATTTGTAGCAGCAAAGTGGGGTTAAAAATATTCAGGTGGCTAAAAAATGAATCTTCGCACAGAGCAGCTTGCAGCGTCTCAGGATCAGTGACTGCTGTGTCCGCTGCGCGTGCGCATTTGAGAGGCCTTAAATGGTGCTGGGCGCCTGAAGAGCTAGAGCGCTAACCAGCAGCAAGTGAGGCTGGAATCTGCTCCCAGAGGCCCTGCGTGCAACAGCACTTGCCGCGTCGGACCGGGGCCAGGGAGAGGCAGGTAAGGTGTCCTTCGTAGTGCCACCAGTGCAGATACACAATATCACATGTTATCACACATAAAGGTTAAAACCTGACAATGATTTGTAGCAGCAAAGTGGGGTTAAAAATATTCAGGTGGCTAAAAAACGAATCTTCGCACAGAGCAGCTTGCAGCGTCCCAGGATCAGTGACTGCTGCGTCCGCTGCGCGAGCGCATTTGAGAGGCCTTAAATGGTGCTGGGCGCCTAAAGAGCTAGAGCGCTGACCAGCAGGAAGTGAGGATGGAAAATGCTCCCAGAGGCCCTCCGCGCAACGGCACTTGCCGCGTCGGACCGGAGCCAGGGAGAGGCAGGTAAGGTGTCCTTCGTAGTGCCAACAGTGCAGATACACAATATCACATGTTATCACACATAAAGGTTAAAACCTGACAATGATTTGTAGCAGCAAAGTGGGGTTAAAAATATTCAGGTGGCTAAAAAACGAATCTTCGCACAGAGCAGCTTGCAGCGTCTCAGGATCAGTGACTGCTGCGTCCGCTGCGCGTGCGCATTTGAGAGGCCTTAAATGGTGCTGGGCGCCTGAAGAGCTAGAGCGCTGACAAGCAGGAAGTGAGGCTTGACTCTGCTCCCAGAGGCCCTCCACGCAACGGCACTTGCCGCGTCGGACCGTGGCCAGGGAGAGGCAGGTAAGGTGTCCTTCGTAGTGCCAGCAGTGCAGATACACAATATCACATGTTATCACACATAAAGGTTAAAACCTGACAATGATTTGTAGCAGCAAAGTGGGGTTAAAAATATTCAGGTGGCTAAAAAACTAATCTTCGCACAGAGCAGCTTGCAGCGTCTCAGGATCAGTGACTGCTGCGTCCGCTGCGCGTGCGCATTTGAGAGGCCTTAAATGGTGCTGGGCGCCTGAAGAGCTAGAGCGCTGACCCGCAGGAAGTGAGGCTGGAATCTGCTCCCAGAGGCCCTCCGCGCAACGGCACTTGCCGCGTCGGACCGTGGCCAGGGAGAGGCAGGTAAGGTGTCCTTCGTAGTGCCAACAGTGCAGATACCCAATATCACATGTTATCACACATAAAGGTTAAAACCTGACAATGATTTGTAGCAGCAAAGTGGGGTTAAAAATATTCAGGTGGCTAAAAAACGAATCTTCGCACAGAGCAGCTTGCAGCGTCTCAGGATCAGTGACTGCTGCGTCCGCTACGCGTGCGCATTTGAGAGGCCTTAAATGGTGCTGGGCGCCTGAAGAGCTAGAGCGCTAACCAGCAGGAAGTGAGGCTGGAATCTGCTCCCAGAGGCCCTGCACGCAACAGCACTTGCCGCATCGGACCGGGGCCAGGGAGAGGCAGGTAAGGTGTCCTTCGTAGTGCCACCAGTGCAGATACACAATATCACATGTTATCACACATAAAGGTTAAAACCTGACAATGATTTGTAGCAGCAAAGTTGGGTTAAAAATATTCAGGTGGCTAAAAAACGCATCTTCGCACAGAGCAGCCTGCAGCGTCCCAGGATCAGTGACTGCTGCGTCTGCTGCGCGAGCGCATTTGAGAGGCCTTAAATGGTGCTGGGCGCCTGAAGAGCTAGAGCGTTGACCAGCAGTAAGTGAGGCTGGAATCTGCTCCCAGAGGCCCTCCGCGCAACGGCACTTGCCGCGTCGGCCTGGGGCCAGGGAGAGGCAGGTAAGGTGTCCTTCGTAGTGCCAACAGTGCAGATACACAATATCACATGTTATCACACATAAAGGTTAAAACCTGACAATGATTTGTAGCAGCAAAGTGGGGTTAAAAATATTCAGGTGGCTAAAAAACGAATCTTCGCACAGAGCAGCTTGCAGCGTCTCAGGATCAGTGACTGCTGCGTCCGCTGCGCGTGCGCATTTGAGAGGCCTTAAATGGTGCTGGGCGCCTGATGAGCTAGAGCGCTAACCAGCAGGAAGTGAGACTGGAATCTGCATCCAGAGGCCCTCCGCGCAACGGCACTTGCCGCATCGGAGAGGGGCAAGGGAGAGGCAGGTAAGGTGTCCTTCGTAGTGCCAACAGTGCAGATACACAATATCACATGTTATCACACATAAAGGTTAAAACCTGACAATGATTTGTAGCAGCAAAGTGGGGTTAAACATATTCAGGTGGCTAAAAAACAAATCTTCGCACAGAGCAGCTTGCAGCATCTCAGGATCAGTGACTGCTGCGTCCGCTGCGCGTGCGCATTTGAGAGGCCTTAAATGGTGCTGGGCGCCTGAAGAGCTAGAGCGCTGACCAGCAGGAAGTGAGGCTGGAATCTGCTCCCAGAGGCCCTCCGCGCAACGGCACTTGCCGCGTTGGACTGGGGCCAGGGAGAGGCAGGTAAGGTGTCCTTCGTAGTGCCAACAGTGCAGATACACAATATCACATGTTATCACACATAAAGGTTAAAACCTGACAATGATTTGTCGCAGCAAAGTGGGGTTAAAAATATTCAGGTGGCTAAAAAATGAATCTTCGCACAGAGCAGCTTGCAGCGTCTCAGGATCAGTGACTGCTGCGTCTGCTGCGCGTGCGCATTTGAGAGGCCTTAAATGGTGCTGGGCGCCTGAAGAGCTAGAGCACTGACCAGCAGGAAGTGAGGCTGGAATCTGCTCCAAGAGGCCCTCCGCGCAACGCCACTTGCCGCGTCGCACCGGGGCCAGGGAGAGGCAGGTAAGGTGTCCTTCGTAGTGCCAACAGTGCAGATACACAATATCACATGTTATCACACATAAAGGTTAAAACCTGACAATGATTTGTAGCAGCAAAGTGGGGTTAAAAATATTCAGGTGGCTAAAAAACGAATCTTCGCACAGAGCAGCTTGCAGCGTCTCAGGATCAGTGACTGCTGCGTTTGCTGCGCGTGCGCATTTGAGAGGCCTTAAATGGTGCTGGGCGCCTGAAGAGCTAGAGCGCTAACCAGCAGCAAGTGAGGCTGGAATCTGCTCCCAGAGGCCCTGCGTGCAACAGCACTTGCCGCGTCGGACCGGGGCCAGGGAGAGGCAGGTAAGGTGTCCTTCGTAGTGCCACCAGTGCAGATACACAATATCACATGTTATCACACATAAAGGTTAAAACCTGACAATGATTTGTAGCAGCAAAGTGGGGTTAAACATATTCAGGTGGCTAAAAAACAAATCTTCGCACAGAGCAGCTTGCAGCATCTCAGGATCAGTGACTGCTGCGTCCGCTGCGCGTGCGCCTTTGAGAGGCCTTAAATGGTGCTGGGCGCCTGAAGAGCTAGAGCGCTGACCAGCAGGAAGTGAGGCTGGAATCTGCTCCCAGAGGCCCTGCGTGCAACAGCACTTGCCGCGTCGGACCGGGGCCAGGGAGAGGCAGGTAAGGTGTCCTTCGTAGTGCCACCAGTGCAGATACACAATATCACATGTTATCACACATAAAGGTTAAAACCTGACAATGATTTGTAGCAGCAAAGTGGGGTTAAAAATATTCAGGTGGCTAAAAAACGAATCTTCGCACAGAGCAGCTTGCTGCGTCTCAGGATCAGTGACTGCTGCGTCCGCTGCGCGTGCGCATTTGAGAGGCCTTAAATGGTGCTGGGCGCCTGATGAGCTAGAGCGCTAACCAGCAGGAAGTGAGACTGGAATCTGCATCCAGAGGCCCTCCGCGCAACGGCACTTGCCGCATCGGAGAGGGGCAAGGGAGAGGCAGGTAAGGTGTCCTTCGTAGTGCCAACAGTGCAGATACACAATATCACATGTTATCACACATAAAGGTTAAAACCTGACAATGATTTGTAGCAGCAAAGTGGGGTTAAACATATTCAGGTGGCTAAAAAACAAATCTTCGCACAGAGCAGCTTGCAGCATCTCAGGATCAGTGACTGCTGCGTCCGCTGCGCGTGCGCATTTGAGAGGCCTTAAATGGTGCTGGGCGCCTGAAGAGCTAGAGCGCTGACCAGCAGGAAGTGAGGCTGGAATCTGCTCCCAGAGGCCCTCCGCGCAACGGCACTTGCCGCGTTGGACCGGGGCCAGGGAGAGGCAGGTAAGGTGTCCTTCGTAGTGCCAACAGTGCAGATACACAATATCACATGTTATCACACATAAAGGTTAAAACCTGACAATGATTTGTCGCAGCAAAGTGGGGTTAAAAATATTCAGGTGGCTAAAAAATGAATCTTCGCACAGAGCAGCTTGCAGCGTCTCAGGATCAGTGACTGCTGCGTCTGCTGCGCGTGCGCATTTGAGAGGCCTTAAATGGTGCTGGGCGCCTGAAGAGCTAGAGCACTGACCAGCAGGAAGTGAGGCTGGAATCTGCTCCAAGAGGCCCTCCGCGCAACGCCACTTGCCGCGTCGCACCGGGGCCAGGGAGAGGCAGGTAAGGTGTCCTTCGTAGTGCCAACAGTGCAGATACACAATATCACATGTTATCACACATAAAGGTTAAAACCTGACAATGATTTGTAGCAGCAAAGTGGGGTTAAAAATATTCAGGTGGCTAAAAAACGAATCTTCGCACAGAGCAGCTTGCAGCGTCTCAGGATCAGTGACTGCTGCGTTTGCTGCGCGTGCGCATTTGAGAGGCCTTAAATGGTGCTGGGCGCCTGAAGAGCTAGAGCGCTAACCAGCAGCAAGTGAGGCTGGAATCTGCTCCCAGAGGCCCTGCGTGCAACAGCACTTGCCGCGTCGGACCGGGGCCAGGGAGATGCAGGTAAGGTGTCCTTCGTAGTGCCACCAGTGCAGATACACAATATCACATGTTATCACACATAAAGGTTAAAACCTGACAATGATTTGTAGCAGCAAAGTGGGGTTAAAAATATTCAGGTGGCTAAAAACGAATCTTCGCACAGAGCAGCTTGCAGCGTCCCAGGATCAGTGACTGCTGCGTCCGCTGCGCGAGCGCATTTGAGAGGCCTTAAATGGTGCTGGGCGCCTGAAGAGCTAGAGCGCTGACAAGCAGGAAGTGAGGCTGGACTCTGCTCCCAGAGTCCCTCCACGCAACGGCACTTGCCGCGTCGGACCGTGGCCAGGGAGAGGCAGGTAAGGTGTCCTTCGTAGTGCCAACAGTGCAGATACACAATATCACATGTTATCACACATAAAGGTTAAAACCTGACAATGATTTGTAGCAGCAAAGTGGGGTTAAAAATATTCAGGTGGCTAAAAAACGAATCTTCGCACAGAGCAGCTTGCAGCGTCTCAGGATCAGTGACTGCTGCGTCCACTGCGCGTGCGCATTTGAGAGGCCTTAAATGGTGCTGGGCGCCTGATGAGCTAGAGCGCTAACCAGCAGGAAGTGAGACTGGAATCTGCATCCAGAGGCCCTCCGCGCAACGGCACTTGCCGCATCGGAGAGGGGCAAGGGAGAGGCAGGTAAGGTGTCCTTCGTAGTGCCAACAGTGCAGATACACAATATCACATGTTATCACACATAAAGGTTAAAACCTGACAATGATTTGTAGCAGCAAAGTGGGGTTAAACATATTCAGGTGGCTAAAAAACAAATCTTCGCACAGAGCAGCTTGCAGCATCTCAGGATCAGTGACTGCTGCGTCCGCTGCGCGTGCGCATTTGAGAGGCCTTAAATGGTGCTGGGCGCCTGAAGAGCTAGAGCGCTGACCAGCAGGAAGTGAGGCTGGAATCTGCTCCCAGAGGCCCTCCGCGCAACGGCACTTGCCGCGTTGGACCGGGGCCAGGGAGAGGCAGGTAAGGTGTCCTTCGTAGTGCCAACAGTGCAGATACACAATATCACATGTTATCACACATAAAGGTTAAAACCTGACAATGATTTGTCGCAGCAAAGTGGGGTTAAAAATATTCAGGTGGCTAAAAAATGAATCTTCGCACAGAGCAGCTTGCAGCGTCTCAGGATCAGTGACTGCTGCGTCTGCTGCGCGTGCGCATTTGAGAGGCCTTAAATGGTGCTGGGCGCCTGAAGAGCTAGAGCGCTGACCAGCAGGAAGTGAGGCTGGAATCTGCTCCAAGAGGCCCTCCGCGCAACGCCAGTTGCCGCGTCGCACCGGGGCCAGGGAGAGGCAGGTAAGGTGTCCTTCGTAGTGCCAACAGTGCAGATACACAATATCACATGTTATCACACATAAAGGTTAAAACCTGACAATGATTTGTAGCAGCAAAGTGGGGTTAAAAATATTCAGGTGGCTAAAAAACGAATCTTCGCACAGAGCAGCTTGCAGCGTCTCAGGACCAGTGACTGCTGCGTTTGCTGCGCGTGCGCATTTGAGAGGCCTTAAATGGTGCTGGGCGCCTGAAGAGCTAGAGCGCTAACCAGCAGCAAGTGAGGCTGGAATCTGCTCCCAGAGGCCCTGCGTGCAACAGCACTTGCCGCCTCGGACCGGGGCCAGGGAGAGGCAGGTAAGGTGTCCTTCGTAGTGCCACCAGTGCAGATACACAATATCACATGTTATCACACATAAAGGTTAAAACCTGACAATGATTTGTAGCAGCAAAGTGGGGTTAAAAATATTCAGGTGGCTAAAAAACGAATCTTCGCACAGAGCAGCTTGCAGCGTCCCAGGATCAGTGACTGCTGCGTCCGCTGCGCGAGCGCATTTGAGAGGCCTTAAATGGTGCTGGGCGCCTGAAGAGCTAGAGCGCTGACAAGCAGGAAGTGAGGCTGGACTCTGCTCCCAGAGGCCCTCCGCGCAACGGCACTTGCCGCGTCGGACCGTGGCCAGGGAGAGGCAGGTAAGGTGTCCTTCGTAGTGCCAACAGTGCAGATACCCAATATCACATGTTATCACACATAAAGGTTAAAACCTGACAATGATTTGTAGCAGCAAAGTGGGGTAAAAAATATTCAGGTGGCTAAAAAACGAATCTTCGCACAGAGCAGCTTGCAGCGTCTCAGGATCAGTGACTGCTGTGTCCGCTGCGCGTGCGCATTTGAGAGGCCTTAAATGGTGCTGGGCGCCTGAAGAGCTAGAGCGCTAACCAGCAGCAAGTGAGGCTGGAATCTGCTCCCAGAGGCCCTGAGTGCAACAGCACTTGCCGCGTCAGACCGGGGCCAGGGAGAGGCAGGTAAGGTGTCCTTTGTAGTGCCACCAGTGCAGATACACAATATCACATGTTATCACACATAAAGGTTAAAACCTGACAATGATTTGTAGCAGCAAAGTGGGGTTAAAAATATTCAGGTGGCTAAAAAACGAATCTTCGCACAGAGCAGCTTGCAGCGTCTCAGGATCAGTGACTGCTGCGTCCGCTGCGCGTGCGCATTTGAGAGGCCTTAAATGGTGCTGGGCGCCTGAAGAGCTAGAGCGCTGACCAGCAGGAAGTGAGGCTGGAATCTGCTCCCAGAGGCCCTCCGCGCAACGGCACTTGCCGCGTCGGACCGTGGCCAGGGAGAGGCAGGTAAGGTGTCCTTCGTAGTGCCAACAGTGCAGATACCCAATATCACATGTTATCACACATAAAGTTTAAAACCTGACAATGATTTGTAGCAGCAAAGTGGGGTTAAAAATATTCAGGTGGCTAAAAAACGAATCTTCGCACAGAGCAGCTTGCAGCGTCTCAGGATCAGTGACTGCTGCGTCCGCTGCGCGTGCGCATTTGAGAGGCCTTAAATGGTGCTGGGCGCCTGAAGAGCTAGAGCGCTGACCAGCAGGAAGTGAGGCTGGAATCTGCTCCCAGAGGCCCTGCACGCAACAGCACTTGCCGCGTCGGACCAGGGCCAGGGAGAGGCAGGTAAGGTGTCCTTCGTAGTGCCACCAGTGCAGATACACAATATCACATGTTATCACACATAAAGGTTAAAACCTGACAATGATTTGTAGCAGCAAAGTTGGGTTAAAAATATTCAGGTGGCTAAAAAACGCATCTACGCACAGAGCAGCCTGCAGCGTCCCAGGATCAGTGACTGCTGCGTCCGCTGCGCGAGCGCATTTGAGAGGCCTTAAATGGTGCTGGGCGCCTGAAGAGCTAGAGCGTTGACCAGCAGTAAGTGAGGCTGGAATCTGCTCCCAGAGGCCCTCCGCGCAACGGCACTTGCCGCGTCGGACCGGGGCCAGGGAGAGGCAGGTAAGGTGTCCTTCGTAGTGCCAACAGTGCAGATACACAATATCACATGTTATCACACATAAAGTTTAAAACCTGACAATGATTTGTAGCAGCAAAGTGGGGTTAAAAATATTCAGGTGGCTAAAAAACGAATCTTCGCACAGAGCAGCTTGCAGCGTCTCAGGATCAGTGACTGCTGCGTCCGCTGCGCGTGCGCATTTGAGAGGCCTTAAATGGTGCTGGGCGCCTGATGAGCTAGAGCGCTAACCAGCAGGAAGTGAGACTGGAATCTGCATCCAGAGGCCCTCCGCGCAACGGCACTTGCCACATCGGAGAGGGGCAAGGGAGAGGCAGGTAAGGTGTCCTTCGTAGTGCCAACAGTGCAGATACACAATATCACATGTTATCACACATAAAGGTTAAAACCTGACAATGATTTGTAGCAGCAAAGTGGGGTTAAACATATTCAGGTGGCTAAAAAACAAATCTTCGCACAGAGCAGCTTGCAGCGTCTCAGGATCAGTGACTGCTGCGTCCGCTGCGCGTGCGCATTTGAGAGGCCTTAAATGGTGCTGGGCGCCTGAAGAGCTAGAGCGCTGACCAGCAGGAAGTGAGGATGGAATCTGCTCCCAGAGGCCCTCCGCGCAACGGCACTTGCCGCGTCGGACCATGGCCAGGGAGAGGCAGGTAAGGTGTCCTTCGTAGTGCCAACAGTGCAGATACACAATATCACATGTTATCACACATAAAGGTTAAAACCTGACAATGATTTGTAGCAGCAAAGTGGGGTTAAAAATATTCAGGTGGCTAAAAAACAAATCTTCGCACAGAGCAGCTTGCAGCATCTCAGGATCAGTGACTGCTGCGTCCGCTGCGCGTGCGCATTTGAGAGGCCTTAAATGGTGCTGGGCGCCTGAAGAGCTAGAGCGCTGACCAGCAGGAAGTGAGGCTGGAATCTGCTCCCAGAGGCCCTCCGCGCAACGGCACTTGCCGCGTTGGACCGGGGCCAGGGAGAGGCAGGTAAGGTGTCCTTCGTAGTGCCAACAGTGCAGATACAAAATATCACATGTTATCACACATAAAGGTTAAAACCTGACAATGATTTGTCGCAGCAAAGTGGGGTTAAAAATATTCAGGTGGCTAAAAAACGAATCTTCGCACAGAGCAGCTTGCAGCGTCTCAGGATCAGTGACTGCTGCGTCTGCTGCGCGTGCGCATTTGAGAGGCCTTAAATGGTGCTGGGCGCCTGAAGAGCTAGAGCGCTGACCAGCAGGAAGTGAGGCTGGAATCTGCTCCCAGAGGCCCTCCGCGCAACGCCACTTGCCGCGTCGCACCGGGGCCAGGGAGAGGCAGGTAAGGTGTCCTTCGTAGTGCCAACAGTGCAGATACACAATAACACATGTTATCACACATAAAGGTTAAAACCTGACAATGATTTGTAGCAGCAAAGTGGGGTTAAAAATATTCAGGTGGCTAAAAAACGAATCTTCGCACAGAGCAGCTTGCAGCGTCTCAGGATCAGTGACTGCTGCGTTTGCTGCGCGTGCGCATTTGAGAGGCCTTAAATGGTGCTGGGCGCCTGAAGAGCTAGAGCGCTAACCAGCAGCAAGTGAGGCTGGAATCTGCTCCCAGAGGCCCTGCGTGCAACAACACTTGCCGCGTCGGACCGGGGCCAGGGAGAGGCAGGTAAGGTGTCCTTCGTAGTGCCACCAGTGCAGATACACAATATCACATGTTATCACACATAAAGGTTAAAACCTGACAATGATTTGTAGCAGCAAAGTGGGGTTAAAAATATTCAGGTGGCTAAAAAACGAATCTTCGCACAGAGCAGCTTGCAGCGTCCCAGGATCAGTGACTGCTGCGTCCGCTGCGCAAGCGCATTTGAGAGGCCTTAAATGGTGCTGGGCGCCTGAAGAGCTAGAGCGCTGACCAGCAGGAAGTGAGGCTGGAATCTGCTCCCAGAGGCCCTCCGCGCAACGGCACTTGCCGCGTCGGACCAGAGCCAGGGAGAGGCAGGTAAGGTGTCCTTCATAGTGTCAACAGTGCAGATACACAATATCACATGTTATCACACATAAAGGTTAAAACCTGACAATGATTTGTAGCAGCAAAGTGGGGTTAAAAATATTCAGGTGGCTAAAAAACGAATCTTCGCACAGAGCAGCTTGCAGCGTCTCAGGATCAGTGACTGCTGCGTCCGCTGCGCGTGTGCATTTGAGAGGCCTTAAATGGTGCTGGGCGCCTGAAGAGCTAGAGCGCTGACAAGCAGGAAGTGAGGCTGGACTCTGCTCCCAGAGGCCCTCCGCGCAACGGCACTTGCCGCGTCGGACCGTGGCCAGGGAGAGGCAGGTAAGGTGTCCTTCGTAGTGCCAACAGTGCAGATACACAATATCACATGTTATCACACATAAAGGTTAAAACCTGACAATGATTTGTAGCAGCAAAGTGGGGTTAAAAATATTCAGGTGGCTAAAAAACGAATCTTCGCACAGAGCAGCTTGCAGCGTCTCAGGATCAGTGACTGCTGCGTCCGCTGCGCGTGCGCATTTGAGAGGCCTTAAATGGTGCTGGGCGCCTGAAGAGCTAGAGCGCTGACCAGCAGGAAGTGAGGCTGGAATCTGCTCCCAGAGGCCCTCCGCGCAACGGCACTTACCGCGTCGGACCGGGGCCAGGGAGAGGCAGGTAATGTGTCCTTCGTAGTGCCAACAGTGCAGATACACAATATCACATGTTATCACACATAAAGGTTAAAACCTGACAATGATTTATAGCAGCAAAGTGGGGTTAAAAATATTCAGGTGGCTAAAAACCGAATCTTCGCACAGAGCAGCTTGCAGCGTCTCAGGATCAGTGACTGCTGCGTCCGCTGCGTGTGCGCCTTTGAGAGGCCTTAAATGGTGCTGGGCGCCTGAAGAGCTAGAGCGCTGACCAGCAGGAAGTGAGGCTGGAATCTGCTCCCAGAGGCCCTCCGCGCAACGGCACTTGCCGCGTCGGACCATGGCCAGAGAGAGGCAGGTAAGGTGTCCTTCGTAGTGTCAACAGTGCAGATACACAATATCACATGTTATCACACATAAAGGTTAAAACCTGACAATGATTTGTAGCAGCAAAGTGGGGTTAAAAATATTCAGGTGGCTAAAAACGAATCTTCGCACAGAGCAGCTTGCAGCGTCTCAGGATCAGTGACTGCTGCGTCCGCTGCGCGTGCGCATTTGAGAGGCCTTAAATGGTGCTGGGCGCCTGAAGAGCTAGAGCGCTAACCAGCAAGAAGTGAGGCTGGAATATGCTCCCAGAGGCCCTGCGTGCAACAGCACTTGCCGCGTCGGACCGGGGCCAGAGAGAGGCAGGTAAGGTGTCCTTCGTAGTGCCACCAGTGCAGATACACAATATCACATGTTATCACACATAAAGGTTAAAACCTGACAATGATTTGTAGCAGCAAAGTGGGGTTAAAAATATTCAGGTGGCTAAAAAACGAATCTTCGCACAGAGCAGCTTGCAGCGTCCCAGGATCAGTGACTGCTGCGTCCGCTGCGCGAGCGCATTTGAGAGGCCTTAAATGGTGCTGGGCGCAAGAAGAGCTAGAGCGCTGACCAGCAGGAAGTGAGGCTGGAATCTGCTCCCAGAGGCCCTCCGCGCAACGGCACTTGCCGCGTCGCACCGGGGCCAGGGAGAGGCAGGTAAGGTGTCCTTCGTAGTGCCAACAGTGCAGATACACAATATCACATGTTATCACACATAAAGGTTAAAACCTGACAATGATTTGTAGCAGCAAAGTGGGGTTAAAAATATTCAGGTGGCTAAAAAACGAATCTTCGCACAGAGCAGCTTGCAGCGTCTCAGGATCAGTGACTGCTGCGTTTGCTGCGCGTGCGCATTTGAGAGGCCTTAAATGGTGCTGGGCGCCTGAAGAGCTAGAGCGCTAACCAGCAGCAAGTGAGGCTGGAATCTGCTCCCAGAGGCCCTGCGTGCAACAGCACTTGCCGCGTCGGACCGGGGCCAGGGAGAGGCAGGTAAGGTGTCCTTCGTAGTGCCACCAGTGCAGATACACAATATCACATGTTATCACACATAAAGGTTAAAACCTGACAATGATTTGTAGCAGCAAAGTGGGGTTAAAAATATTCAGGTGGCTAAAAAACGAATCTTCGCACAGAGCAGCTTGCAGCGTCCCAGGATCAGTGACTGCTGCGTCCGCTGCGCGAGCGCATTTGAGAGGCCTTAAATGGTGCTGGGCGCCTGAAGAGCTAGAGCGCTGACCAGCAGGAAGTGAGGCTGGAATCTGCTCCCAGAGGCCCTCCGCGCAACGGCACTTGCCGCGTCGGACCAGAGCCAGGGAGAGGCAGTTAAGGTGTCCTTCGTAGTGCCAACAGTGCAGATACACAATATCACATGTTATCACACATAAAGGTTAAAACCTGACAATGATTTGTAGCAGCAAAGTGGGGTTAAAAATTATTCAGGTGGCTAAAAAACGAATCTTCGCACAGAGCAGCTTGCAGCGTCTCAGGATCAGTGACTGCTGCGTCCGCTGCGCGTGCGCATTTGAGAGGCCTTAAATGGTGCTGGGCGCCTGAAGAGCTAGAGCGCTGACAAGCAGGAAGTGAGGCTGGACTCTGCTCCCAGAGGCCCTCCGCGCAACGGCACTTGCCGCGTCGGACCGTGGCCAGGGAGAGGCAGGTAAGGTGTCCTTCGTAGTGCCAACAGTGCAGATACACAATATAACATGTTATCACACATAAAGGTTAAAACCTGACAATGATTTGTAGCAGCAAAGTGGGGTTAAAAATATTCAGGTGGCTAAAAAACTAATCTTCGCACAAAGCAGCTTGCAGCGTCTCAGGATCAGTGACTGCTGCGTCCGCTGCGCGTGCGCATTTGAGAGGCCTTAAATGGTGCTGGGCGCCTGAAGAGCTAGAGCGCTGACCAGCAGGAAGTGAGGCTGGAATCTGCTCCCAGAGGCCCTCCGCGCAACGGCACTTGCCGCGTCGGACCGTGGCCAGGGAGAGGCAGGTAAGGTGTCCTTCGTAGTGCCAACAGTGCAGATACCCAATATCACATGTTATCACACATAAAGGTTAAAACCTGACAATGATTTGTAGCAGCAAAGTGGGGTTAAAAATATTCAGGTGGCTAAAAAACGAATCTTCGCACAGAGCAGCTTGCAGCGTCTCAGGATCAGTGACTGCTGTGTCCGCTGCGCGTGCGCATTTGAGAGGCCTTAAATGGTGCTGGGCGCCTGAAGAGCTAGAGCGCTAACCAGCAGCAAGTGAGGCTGGAATCTGCTCCCAGAGGCCCTGAGTGCAACAGCACTTGCCGCGTCGGACCGGGGCCAGGGAGAGGCAGGTAAGGTGTCCTTCGTAGTGCCACCAGTGCAGATACACAATATCACATGTTATCACACATAAAGGTTAAAACCTGACAATGATTTGTAGCAGCAAAGTGGGGTTAAAAATATTCAGGTGGCTAAAAAACGAATCTTCGCACAGAGCAGCTTGCAGCGTCTCAGGATCAGTGACTGCTGCGTCCGCTGCGCGTGCGCATTTGAGAGGCCTTAAATGGTGCTGGGCGCCTGAAGAGCTAGAGCGCTGACCAGCAGGAAGTGAGGCTGGAATCTGCTCCCAGAGGCCCTCCGCGCAACGGCACTTGCCGCGTCGGACCGTGGCCAGGGAGAGGCAGGTAAGGTGTCCTTCGTAGTGCCAACAGTGCAGATACCCAATATCACATGTTATCACACATAAAGTTTAAAACCTGACAATGATTTGTAGCAGCAAAGTGGGGTTAAAAATATTCAGGTGGCTAAAAAACGAATCTTCGCACAGAGCAGCTTACAGCGTCTCAGGATCAGTGACTGCTGCGTCCGCTGCGCGTGCGCATTTGAGAGGCCTTAAATGGTGCTGGGCGCCTGAAGAGCTAGAGCGCTAACCTGCAGGAAGTGAGGCTGGAATCTGCTCCCAGAGGCCCTGCACGCAACAGCACTTGCCGCGTCGGACCAGGGCCAGGGAGAGGCAGGTAAGGTGTCCTTCGTAGTGCCACCAGTGCAGATACACAATATCACATGTTATCACACATAAAGGTTAAAACCTGACAATGATTTGTAGCAGCAAAGTTGGGTTAAAAATATTCAGGTGGCTAAAAAACGCATCTTCGCACAGAGCAGCCTGCAGCGTCCCAGGATCAGTGACTGCTGCGTCCGCTGCGCGAGCGCATTTGAGAGGCCTTAAATGGTGCTGGGCGCCTGAAGAGCTAGAGCGTTGACCAGCAGTAAGTGAGGCTGGAATCTGCTCCCAGAGGCCCTCCGCGCAACGGCACTTGCCGCGTCGGACCGGGGCCAGGGAGAGGCAGGTAAGGTGTCCTTCGTAGTGCCAACAGTGCAGATACACAATATCACATGTTATCACACATAAAGTTTAAAACCTGACAATGATTTGTAGCAGCAAAGTGGGGTTAAAAATATTCAGGTGGCTAAAAAACGAATCTTCGCACAGAGCAGCTTGCAGCGTCTCAGGATCAGTGACTGCTGCGTCCGCTGCGCGTGCGCATTTGAGAGGCCTTAAATGGTGCTGGGCGCCTGATGAGCTAGAGCGCTAACCAGCAGGAAGTGAGACTGGAATCTGCATCCAGAGGCCCTCCGCGCAACGGCACTTGCCGCATCGGAGAGGGGCAAGGGAGAGGCAGGTAAGGTGTCCTTCGTAGTGCCAACAGTGCAGATACACAATATCACATGTTATCACACATAAAGGTTAAAACCTGACAATGATTTGTAGCAGCAAAGTGGGGTTAAACATATTCAGGTGGCTAAAAAACAAATCTTCGCACAGAGCAGCTTGCAGCGTCTCAGGATCAGTGACTGCTGCGTCCGCTGCGCGTGCGCATTTGAGAGGCCTTAAATGGTGCTGGGCGCCTGAAGAGCTAGAGCGCTGACCAGCAGGAAGTGAGGATGGAATCTGCTCCCAGAGGCCCTCCGCGCAACGGCACTTGCCGCGTCGGACCATGGCCAGGGAGAGGCAGGTAAGGTGTCCTTCGTAGTGCCAACAGTGCAGATACACAATATCACATGTTATCACACATAAAGGTTAAAACCTGACAATGATTTGTAGCAGCAAAGTGGGGTTAAAAATATTCAGGTGGCTAAAAAACAAATCTTCGCACAGAGCAGCTTGCAGCATCTCAGGATCAGTGACTGCTGCGTCCGCTGCGCGTGCGCATTTGAGAGGCCTTAAATGGTGCTGGGCGCCTGAAGAGCTAGAGCGCTGACCAGCAGGAAGTGAGGCTGGAATCTGGTCCCAGAGGCCCTCCGCGCAACGGCACTTGCCGCGTCGCACCGGGGCCAGGGAGAGGCAGGTAAGGTGTCCTTCGTAGTGCCAACAGTGCAGATACACAATAACACATGTTATCACACATAAAGGTTAAAACCTGACAATGATTTGTAGCAGCAAAGTGGGGTTAAAAATATTCAGGTGGCTAAAAAACGAATCTTCGCACAGAGCAGCTTGCAGCGTCTCAGGATCAGTGACTGCTGCGTTTGCTGCGCGTGCGCATTTGAGAGGCCTTAAATGGTGCTGGGCGCCTGAAGAGCTAGAGCGCTAACCAGCAGCAAGTGAGGCTGGAATCTGCTCCCAGAGGCCCTGCGTGCAACAACACTTGCCGCGTCGGACCGGGGCCAGGGAGAGGCAGGTAAGGTGTCCTTCGTAGTGCCACCAGTGCAGATACACAATATCACATGTTATCACACATAAAGGTTAAAACCTGACAATGATTTGTAGCAGCAAATTGGGGTTAAAAATATTCAGGTGGCTAAAAAACGAATCTTCGCACAGAGCAGCTTGCAGCGTCTCAGGATCAGTGACTGCTGCGTCCGCTGCGCGTGTGCATTTGAGAGGCCTTAAATGGTGCTGGGCGCCTGAAGAGCTAGAGCGCTGACAAGCAGGAAGTGAGGCTGGACTCTGCTCCCAGAGGCCCTCCGCGCAACGGCACTTGCCGCGTCGGACCGTGGCCAGGGAGAGGCGTAAGGTGTCCTTCGTAGTGCCAACAGTGCAGATACACAATATCACATGTTATCACACATAAAGGTTAAAACCTGACAATGATTTGTAGCAGCAAAGTGGGGTTAAAAATATTCAGGTGGCTAAAAAACGAATCTTCGCACAGAGCAGCTTGCAGCGTCTCAGGATCAGTGACTGCTGCGTCCGCTGCGCGTGCGCATTTGAGAGGCCTTAAATGGTGCTGGGCGCCTGAAGAGCTAGAGCGCTGACCAGCAGGAAGTGAGGCTGGAATCTGCTCCCAGAGGCCCTCCGCGCAACGGCACTTGCCGCGTCGGTCCGTGGCCAGAGAGAGGCAGGTAAGGTGTCCTTCGTAGTGCCAACAGTGCAGATACACAATATCACATGTTATCACACATAAAGGTTAAAACCTGACAATGATTTGTAGCAGCAAAGTGGGGTTAAAAATATTCAGGTGGCTAAAAACGAATCTTCGCACAGAGCAGCTTGCAGCGTCTCAGGATCAGTGACTGCTGCGTCCGCTGCGCGTGCGCATTTGAGAGGCCTTAAATGGTGCTGGGCGCCTGAAGAGCTAGAGCGCTAACCAGCAAGAAGTGAGGCTGGAATCTGCTCCCAGAGGCCCTGCGTGCAACAGCACTTGCCGCGTCGGACCGGGGCCAGGGAGAGGCAGGTAAGGTGTCCTTCGTAGTGCCACCAGTGCAGATACACAATATCACATGTTATCACACATAAAGGTTAAAACCTGACAATGATTTGTAGCAGCAAAGTGGGGTTAAAAATATTCAGGTGGCTAAAAAACGAATCTTCGCACAGAGCAGCTTGCAGCGTCCCAGGATCAGTGACTGCTGCGTCCGCTGCGCGAGCGCATTTGAGAGGCCTTAAATGGTGCTGGGCGCAAGAAGAGCTAGAGCGCTAACCAGCAGGAAGTGAGGCTGGAATCTGCTCCCAGAGGCCCTGCGTGCAACAGCACTTGCCGCGTCGGACCGGGGCCAGGGAGAGGCAGGTAAGGTGTCCTTCGTAGTGCCACCAGTGCAGACACACAATATCACATGTTATCACACATAAAGGTTAAAATCTGACAATGATTTGTAGCAGCAAAGTGGGGTTAAAAATATTCAGGTGGCTAAAAAACGAATCTTCGCACACAGCAGCTTGCAGCGTCTCAGGGTCAGTGACTGCTGCGTCCGCTGCACGTGCGCATTTGAGAGGCCTTAAATGGTGATATGCGCCTGAAGAGCTAGAGCGCTAACCAACAGGAAGTGAGGCTGGAATCTGCTCCCAGAGGCCCTCCGCGCAACGGCACTTGCCGCGTCGGACCGGGGCTAGGGAGAGGCAGGTAAGCTGTCCTTCGTAGTTCCAACAGTGCAGATACACAATATCACATGTTATCAAACATAAAGGTTAAAACCTGACAATGATTTGTAGCAGCAAAGTGGGGTTAAAAATATTCAGGTGGCTAAAAAACGAATCTTCGCACAGAGCAGCTTGCAGCGTCTCAGGATCAGTGACTGCTGCGTCCGCTGCGCGTGCGCATTTGAGAGGCCTTAAATGGTGCTGGGCGCCTGAAGAGCTAGAGCGCTGTCCAGCAGGAAGTGAGGCTGGAATCTGCTCCCAGAGGCCCTCTGCGCAACGGCACTTGCCGCGTCGGACCGGGGCCAGGGAGAGGCAGGTAAGGTGTCCTTCGTAGTGCCAACCGTGCAGATACACAATATCACATGTTATCACACATAAAGGTTAAAACCTGACAATGATTTATAGCAGCAAAGTGGGGTTAAAAATATTCAGGTGGCTAAAAACCGAATCTTCGCACAGAGCAGCTTGCAGCGTCTCAGGATCAGTGACTGCTGCGTCTGCTGCTCGTGCGCATTTGAGAGGCCTTAAATGGTGCTGGGCGCCTGAAGAGCTAGAGTGCTGACCAGCAGGAAGTGAGGCTGGAATCTGCTCCCAGAGGCCCTCCGCGCAACGGCACTTGCCGCGTGGGACCGTGGCCAGGGAGAGGCAGGTAAGGTGTCCTTCGTAGTGCCAACAGTGCAGATACACAATATCACATGTTATCACACATAAAGGTTAAAACCTGACAATGATTTGTAGCAGCAAAGTGGGGTTAAAAATATTCAGGTGGCTAAAAACGAATCTTCGCACTGAGCAGCTTGCAGCGTCTCAGGATCAGTGACTGCTGCGTCCGCTGCGCGTGCGCATTTGAGAGGCCTTAAATGGTGCTGGGCGCCTGAAGAGCTAGAGCGCTAACCAGCAGGAAGTGAGGCTGGAATCTGCTCCCAGAGGCCCTGCGTGCAACAGCACTTGCCGCGTCGGACCGGGGCCAGGGAGAGGCAGGTAAGGAGTCCTTCGTAGTGCCACCAGTGCAGATACACAATATCACATGTTATCACACATAAAGGTTAAAACCTGACAATGATTTATAGCAGCAAAGTGGGGTTAAAAATATTCAGGTGGCTAAAAACCGAATCTTCGCACAGAGCAGCTTGCAGCGTCTCAGGATCAGTGACTGCTGCGTCCGCTGCGCGTGCGCCTTTGAGAGGCCTTAAATGGTGCTGGGCGCCTGAAGAGCTAGAGCGCTGACCAGCAGGAAGTGAGGCTGGAATCTGCTCCCAGAGGCCCTGCGTGCAACAGCACTTGCCGCGTCGGACCGGGGCCAGGGAGAGGCAGGTAAGGTGTCCTTCGTAGTGCCACCAGTGCAGATACACAATATCACATGTTATCACACATAAAGGTTAAAACCTGACAATGATTTGTAGCAGCAAAGTGGGGTTAAAAATATTCAGGTGGCTAAAAAACGAATCTTCGCACAGAGCAGCTTGCAGCGTCCCAGGATCAGTGACTGCTGCGTCCGCTGCGCGAGCGCATTTGAGAGGCCTTAAATGGTGCTGGGCGCCTGAAGAGCTAGAGCGCTGACCAGCAGGAAGTGAGGCTGGAATCTGCTCCAAGAGGCCCTCCGCGCAACGGCACTTGCCGCGTCGCACCGGGGCCAGGGAGAGGCAGGTAAGGTGTCCTTCGTAGTGCCAACAGTGCAGATACACAATATCACATGTTATCACACATAAAGGTTAAAACCTGACAATGATTTGTAGCAGCAAAGTGGGGTTAAAAATATTCAGGTGGCTAAAAAAAGAATCTTCGCACAGAGCAGCTTGCAGCGTCTCAGGATCATTGACTGCTGCGTCCGCTGCGCGTGCGCATTTGAGAGGCCTTAAATGGTGCTGGGCGCCTGAAGAGCTAGAGCGCTAATCAGCAGGAAGTGAGGCTGGAATCTGCTCCCAGAGGCCCTGCGTGCAACAGCACTTGCCGCGTCGGACCGGGGCCAGGGAGAGGCAGGTAAGGTGTCCTTCGTAGTGCCACCAGTGCAGATACACAATATCACATGTTATCACACATAAAGGTTAAAACCTGACAATGATTTGTAGCAGCAAAGTGGGGTTAAAAATATTCAGGTGGCTAAAAAACGAATCTTCGCACAGAGCAGCTTGCAGCGTCCCAGGATCAGTGACTGCTGCGTCCGCTGCGCGAGCGCATTTGAGAGGCCTTAAATGGTGCTGGGCGCCTGAAGAGCTAGAGCGCTGACCAGCAGGAAGTGAGGCTGGAATCTGCTCCCAGAGGCCCTCCGCGCAACGGCACTTGCCGCGTCGCACCGGGGCCAGGGAGAGGCAGGTAAGGTGTCCTTCGTAGTGCCAACAGTGCAGATACACAATATCACATGTTATCACACATAAAGGTTAAAACCTGACAATGATTTGTAGCAGCAAAGTGGGGTTAAAAATATTCAGGTGGCTAAAAAAAGAATCTTCGCACAGAGCAGCTTGCAGCGTCTCAGGATCAGTGACTGCTGCGTCCGCTGCGCGTGCGCATTTGAGAGGCCTTAAAAGGTGCTGGGCGCCTGAAGAGCTAGAGCGCTAACCAGCAGGAAGTGAGGCTGGAATCTGCTCCCAGAGGCCCTGCGTGCAACAGCACTTGCCGCGTCGGACCGGGGCCAGGGAGAGGCAGGTAAGGTGTCCTTCGTAGTGCCACCAGTGCAGATACACAATATCACATGTTATCAGACATAAAGGTTAAAACCTGACAATGATTTGTAGCAGCAAAGTGGGGTTAAAAATATTCAGGTGGCTAAAAAACGAATGTTCGCACAGAGCAGCTTGCAGCGTCCCAGGATCAGTGACTGCTGCGTCCGCTGCGCGAGCGCATTTGAGAGGCCTTAAATGGTGCTGGGCGCCTGAAGAGCTAGAGCGCTGACCAGCAGGAAGTGAGGCTGGAATCTGCTCCCAGAGGCGCTCCGTGCAACGGCACTTGCCGTGTCGGACCGTGGCCAGGGAGAGGCAAGTAAGGTGTCCTTCGTAGTGCCAACAGTGCAGATACACAATATCACATGTTATCACACATAAAGGTTAAAACCTGACAATGATTTGTAGCAGCAAAGTGGGGTTAAAAATATTCAGGTGGCTAAAAAACGAATCTTCGCACACAGCAGCTTGCAGCGTCTCAGGGTCAGTGACTGCTGCGTCCGCTGCACGTGCGCATTTGAGAGGCCTTAAATGGTGCTGTGCACCTGAAGAGCTAGAGCGCTAACCAACAGGAAGTGAGGCTGGAATCTGCTCCCAGAGGCCCTCCGCGCAACGGCACTTGCCGCGTCGGACCGGGGCTAGGGAGAGGCAGGTAAGCTGTCCTTCGTAGTTCCAACAGTGCAGATACACAATATCACATGTTATCAAACATAAAGAATAAAACCTGACAATGATTTGTAGCAGCAAAGTGGGGTTAAAAATGTTCAGGTGGCTAAAAAACGAATCTTCGCACAGAGCAGCTTGCAGCGTCTCAGGATCAGTGACTGCTGCGTCCGCTGCGCGTGCGCATTTGAGAGGCCTTAAATGGTGCTGGGCGCCTGAAGAGCTAGAGCGCTGACCAGCAGGAAGTGAGGCTGGAATCTGCTCCCAGAGGCCCTCTGCGCAACGGCACTTGCCGCGTCGGACCGGGGCAAGGGAGAGGCAGGTAAGGTGTCCTTCGTAGTGCCAACAGTGCAGATACACAATATCACATGTTATCACACATAAAGGTTAAAACCTGACAATGATTTATAGCAGCAAAGTGGGGTTAAAAATATTCAGGTGGCTAAAAACCGAATCTTCGCACAGAGCAGCTTGCAGCGTCTCAGGATCAGTGACTGCTGCGTCCGCTGCGCGTGCGCATTTGAGAGGCCTTAAATGGTGCTGGGCGCCTGAAGAGCTAGAGTGCTGACCAGCAGGAAGTGAGGCTGGAATCTGCTCCCAGAGGCCCTCCGCGCAACGGCACTTGCCGCGTCGGACCGTGGCCAGGGAGAGGCAGGTAAGGTGTCCTTCGTAGTTCCAACAGTGCAGATACACAATATCACATGTTATCACACATAAAGGTTAAAACCTGACAATGATTTGTAGCAGCAAAGTGGGGTTAAAAATATTCAGGTGGCTAAAAACGAACCTTCGCACAGAGCAGCTTGCAGCGTCTCAGGATCAGTGACTGCTGCGTCCGCTGCGCGTGCGCATTTGAGAGGCCTTAAATGGTGCTGGGCGCCTGAAGAGCTAGAGCGCTAACCAGCAGGAAGTGAGGCTGGAATCTGCTCCCAGAGGCCCTGCGTGCAACAGCACTTGCCGCGTCGGACCGGGGCCAGGGAGAGGCAGGTAAGGTGTCCTTCGTAGTGCCACCAGTGCAGATACACAATATCACATGTTATCACACATAAAGGTTAAAACCTGACAATGATTTGTAGCAGCAAAGTGGGGTTAAAAATATCCAGGTGGCTAAAAAACGAATGTTCGCACAGAGCAGCTTGCAGCGTCCCAGGATCAGTGACTGCTGCGTCCGCTGCGCGAGCGCATTTGAGAGGCCTTAAATGGTGCTGGGCGCCTGAAGAGCTAGAGCGCTGACCAGCAGGAAGTGAGGCTGGAATCTGCTCCCAGAGGCCCTCCGCGCAACGGCACTTGCCGCGTCGCACCGGGGCCAGGGAGAGGCAGGTAAGGTGTCCTTCGTAGTGCCAACAGTGCAGATACACAATATCACATGTTATCACACATAAAGGTTAAAACCTGACAATGATTTGTAGCAGCAAAGTGGGGTTAAAAATATTCAGGTGGCTAAAAAACGAATCTTCGCACAGAGCAGCTTGCAGCGTCTCAGGATCAGTGACTGCTGTGTCCGCTGCGCGTGCGCATTTGAGAGGCCTTAAATGGTGCTGGGCGCCTGAAGAGCTAGAGCGCTAACCAGCAGCAAGTGAGGCTGGAATCTGCTCCCAGAGGCCCTGCGTGCAACAGCACTTGCCACGTCGGACCGGGGCCAGGGAGAGGCAGGTAAGGTGTCCTTCGTAGTGCCACCAGTGCAGATACACAATATCACATGTTATCACACATAAAGGTTAAAACCTGACAATGATTTGTAGCAGCAAAGTTGGGTTAAAAATATTCAGGTGGCTAAAAAACGCATCTTCGCACAGAGCAGCCTGCAGCGTCCCAGGATCAGTGACTGCTGCGTCCGCTGCGCGAGCGCATTTGAGAGGCCTTAAATGGTGCTGGGCGCCTGAAGAGCTAGAGCGTTGACCAGCAGTAAGTGAGGCTGGAATCTGCTCCCAGAGGCCCTCCGCGCAACGGCACTTGCCGCGTCGGACCGGGGCCAGGGAGAGGCAGGTAAGGTGTCCTTCGTAGTGCCAACAGTGCAGATACACAATATCACATGTTATCACACATAAAGTTTAAAACCTGACAATGATTTGTAGCAGCAAAGTGGGGTTAAAAATATTCAGGTGGCTAAAAAACGAATCTTCGCACAGAGCAGCTTGCAGCGTCTCAGGATCAGTGACTGCTGCGTCCGCTGCGCGTGCGCATTTGAGAGGCCTTAAATGGTGCTGGGCGCCTGATGAGCTAGAGCGCTAACCAGCAGGAAGTGAGACTGGAATCTGCATCCAGAGGCCCTCCGCGCAACGGCACTTGCCGCGTCGGACCATGGCCAGGGAGAGGCAGGTAAGGTGTCCTTCGTAGTGCCAACAGTGCAGATACACAATATCACATGTTATCACACATAAAGGTTAAAACCTGACAATGATTTGTAGCAGCAAAGTGGGGTTAAAAATATTCAGGTGGCTAAAAAACAAATCTTCGCACAGAGCAGCTTGCAGCATCTCAGGATCAGTGACTGCTGCGTCCGCTGCGCGTGCGCATTTGAGAGGCCTTAAATGGTGCTGGGCGCCTGAAGAGCTAGAGCGCTGACCAGCAGGAAGTGAGGCTGGAATCTGCTCCCAGAGGCCCTCCGCGCAACGGCACTTGCCGCGTTGGACCGGGGCCAGGGAGAGGCAGGTAAGGTGTCCTTCGTAGTGCCAACAGTGCAGATACAAAATATCACATGTTATCACACATAAAGGTTAAAACCTGACAATGATTTGTCGCAGCAAAGTGGGGTTAAAAATATTCAGGTGGCTAAAAAACGAATCTTCGCACAGAGCAGCTTGCAGCGTCTCAGGATCAGTGACTGCTGCGTCTGCTGCGCGTGCGCATTTGAGAGGCCTTAAATGGTGCTGGGCGCCTGAAGAGCTAGAGCGCTGACCAGCAGGAAGTGAGGCTGGAATCTGCTCCCAGAGGCCCTCCGCGCAACGCCACTTGCCGCGTCGCACCGGGGCCAGGGAGAGGCAGGTAAGGTGTCCTTCGTAGTGCCAACAGTGCAGATACACAATAACACATGTTATCACACATAAAGGTTAAAACCTGACAATGATTTGTAGCAGCAAAGTGGGGTTAAAAATATTCAGGTGGCTAAAAAACGAATCTTCGCACAGAGCAGCTTGCAGCGTCTCAGGATCAGTGACTGCTGCGTTTGCTGCGCGTGCGCATTTGAGAGGCCTTAAATGGTGCTGGGCGCCTGAAGAGCTAGAGCGCTAACCAGCAGCAAGTGAGGCTGGAATCTGCTCCCAGAGGCCCTGCGTGCAACAACACTTGCCGCGTCGGACCGGGGCCAGGGAGAGGCAGGTAAGGTGTCCTTCGTAGTGCCACCAGTGCAGATACACAATATCACATGTTATCACACATAAAGGTTAAAACCTGACAATGATTTGTAGCAGCAAAGTGGGGTTAAAAATATTCAGGTGGCTAAAAAACGAATCTTCGCACAGAGCAGCTTGCAGCGTCCCAGGATCAGTGACTGCTGCGTCCGCTGCGCAAGCGCATTTGAGAGGCCTTAAATGGTGCTGGGCGCCTGAAGAGCTAGAGCGCTGACCAGCAGGAAGTGAGGCTGGAATCTGCTCCCAGAGGCCCTCCGCGCAACGGCACTTGCCGCGTCGGACCAGAGCCAGGGAGAGGCAGGTAAGGTGTCCTTCGTAGTGTCAACAGTGCAGATACACAATATCACATGTTATCACACATAAAGGTTAAAACCTGACAATGATTTGTAGCAGCAAAGTGGGGTTAAAAATATTCAGGTGGCTAAAAAACGAATCTTCGCACAGAGCAGCTTGCAGCGTCTCAGGATCAGTGACTGCTGCGTCCGCTGCGCGTGTGCATTTGAGAGGCCTTAAATGGTGCTGGGCGCCTGAAGAGCTAGAGCGCTGACAAGCAGGAAGTGAGGCTGGACTCTGCTCCCAGAGGCCCTCCGTGCAACGGCACTTGCCGCGTCGGACCGTGGCCAGGGAGAGGCAGGTAAGGTGTCCTTCGTAGTGCCAACAGTGCAGATACACAATATCACATGTTATCACACATAAAGGTTAAAACCTGACAATGATTTGTAGCAGCAAAGTGGGGTTAAAAATATTCAGGTGGCTAAAAAACGAATCTTCGCACAGAGCAGCTTGCAGCGTCTCAGGATCAGTGACTGCTGCGTCCGCTGCGCGTGCGCATTTGAGAGGCCTTAAATGGTGCTGGGCGCCTGAAGAGCTAGAGCGCTGACCAGCAGGAAGTGAGGCTGGAATCTGCTCCCAGAGGCCCTCCGCGCAACGGCACTTACCGCGTCGGACCGGGGCCAGGGAGAGGCAGGTAATGTGTCCTTCGTAGTGCCAACAGTGCAGATACACAATATCACATGTTATCACACATAAAGGTTAAAACCTGACAATGATTTATAGCAGCAAAGTGGGGTTAAAAATATTCAGGTGGCTAAAAACCGAATCTTCGCACAGAGCAGCTTGCAGCGTCTCAGGATCAGTGACTGCTGCGTCCGCTGCGTGTGCGCCTTTGAGAGGCCTTAAATGGTGCTGGGCGCCTGAAGAGCTAGAGCGCTGACCAGCAGGAAGTGAGGCTGGAATCTGCTCCCAGAGGCCCTCCGCGCAACGGCACTTGCCGCGTCGGACCATGGCCAGAGAGAGGCAGGTAAGGTGTCCTTCGTAGTGTCAACAGTGCAGATACACAATATCACATGTTATCACACATAAAGGTTAAAACCTGACAATGATTTGTAGCAGCAAAGTGGGGTTAAAAATATTCAGGTGGCTAAAAACGAATCTTCGCACAGAGCAGCTTGCAGCGTCTCAGGATCAGTGACTGCTGCGTTTGCTGCGCGTGCGCATTTGAGAGGCCTTAAATGGTGCTGGGCGCCTGAAGAGCTAGAGCGCTAACCAGCAGCAAGTGAGGCTGGAATCTGCTCCCAGAGGCCCTGCGTGCAACAACACTTGCCGCGTCGGACCGGGGCCAGGGAGAGGCAGGTAAGGTGTCCTTCGTAGTGCCACCAGTGCAGATACACAATATCACATGTTATCACACATAAAGGTTAAAACCTGACAATGATTTGTAGCAGCAAATTGGGGTTAAAAATATTCAGGTGGCTAAAAAACGAATCTTCGCACAGAGCAGCTTGCAGCGTCTCAGGATCAGTGACTGCTGCGTCCGCTGCGCGTGTGCATTTGAGAGGCCTTAAATGGTGCTGGGCGCCTGAAGAGCTAGAGCGCTGACAAGCAGGAAGTGAGGCTGGACTCTGCTCCCAGAGGCCCTCCGCGCAACGGCACTTGCCGCGTCGGACCGTGGCCAGGGAGAGGCAGGTAAGGTGTCCTTCGTAGTGCCAACAGTGCAGATACACAATATCACATGTTATCACACATAAAGGTTAAAACCTGACAATGATTTGTAGCAGCAAAGTGGGGTTAAAAATATTCAGGTGGCTAAAAAACGAATCTTCGCACAGAGCAGCTTGCAGCGTCTCAGGATCAGTGACTGCTGCGTCCGCTGCGCGTGCGCATTTGAGAGGCCTTAAATGGTGCTGGGCGCCTGAAGAGCTAGAGCGCTGACCAGCAGGAAGTGAGGCTGGAATCTGCTCCCAGAGGCCCTCCGCGCAACGGCACTTGCCGCGTCGGTCCGTGGCCAGAGAGAGGCAGGTAAGGTGTCCTTCGTAGTGCCAACAGTGCAGATACACAATATCACATGTTATCACACATAAAGGTTAAAACCTGACAATGATTTGTAGCAGCAAAGTGGGGTTAAAAATATTCAGGTGGCTAAAAACGAATCTTCGCACAGAGCAGCTTGCAGCGTCTCAGGATCAGTGACTGCTGCGTCCGCTGCGCGTGCGCATTTGAGAGGCCTTAAATGGTGCTGGGCGCCTGAAGAGCTAGAGCGCTAACCAGCAAGAAGTGAGGCTGGAATCTGCTCCCAGAGGCCCTGCGTGCAACAGCACTTGCCGCGTCGGACCGGGGCCAGGGAGAGGCAGGTAAGGTGTCCTTCGTAGTGCCACCAGTGCAGATACACAATATCACATGTTATCACACATAAAGGTTAAAACCTGACAATGATTTGTAGCAGCAAAGTGGGGTTAAAAATATTCAGGTGGCTAAAAAACGAATCTTCGCACAGAGCAGCTTGCAGCGTCCCAGGATCAGTGACTGCTGCGTCCGCTGCGCGAGCGCATTTGAGAGGCCTTAAATGGTGCTGGGCGCAAGAAGAGCTAGAGCGCTAACCAGCAGGAAGTGAGGCTGGAATCTGCTCCCAGAGGCCCTGCGTGCAACAGCACTTGCCGCGTCGGACCGGGGCCAGGGAGAGGCAGGTAAGGTGTCCTTCGTAGTGCCACCAGTGCAGACACACAATATCACATGTTATCACACATAAAGGTTAAAATCTGACAATGATTTGTAGCAGCAAAGTGGGGTTAAAAATATTCAGGTGGCTAAAAAACGAATCTTCGCACACAGCAGCTTGCAGCGTCTCAGGGTCAGTGACTGCTGCGTCCGCTGCACGTGCGCATTTGAGAGGCCTTAAATGGTGATATGCGCCTGAAGAGCTAGAGCGCTAACCAACAGGAAGTGAGGCTGGAATCTGCTCCCAGAGGCCCTCCGCGCAACGGCACTTGCCGCGTCGGACCGGGGCTAGGGAGAGGCAGGTAAGCTGTCCTTCGTAGTTCCAACAGTGCAGATACACAATATCACATGTTATCAAACATAAAGGTTAAAACCTGACAATGATTTGTAGCAGCAAAGTGGGGTTAAAAATATTCAGGTGGCTAAAAAACGAATCTTCGCACAGAGCAGCTTGCAGCGTCTCAGGATCAGTGACTGCTGCGTCCGCTGCGCGTGCGCATTTGAGAGGCCTTAAATGGTGCTGGGCGCCTGAAGAGCTAGAGCGCTGTCCAGCAGGAAGTGAGGCTGGAATCTGCTCCCAGAGGCCCTCTGCGCAACGGCACTTGCCGCGTCGGACCGGGGCCAGGGAGAGGCAGGTAAGGTGTCCTTCGTAGTGCCAACCGTGCAGATACACAATATCACATGTTATCACACATAAAGGTTAAAACCTGACAATGATTTATAGCAGCAAAGTGGGGTTAAAAATATTCAGGTGGCTAAAAACCGAATCTTCGCACAGAGCAGCTTGCAGCGTCTCAGGATCAGTGACTGCTGCGTCTGCTGCTCGTGCGCATTTGAGAGGCCTTAAATGGTGCTGGGCGCCTGAAGAGCTAGAGTGCTGACCAGCAGGAAGTGAGGCTGGAATCTGCTCCCAGAGGCCCTCCGCGCAACGGCACTTGCCGCGTGGGACCGTGGCCAGGGAGAGGCAGGTAAGGTGTCCTTCGTAGTGCCAACAGTGCAGATACACAATATCACATGTTATCACACATAAAGGTTAAAACCTGACAATGATTTGTAGCAGCAAAGTGGGGTTAAAAATATTCAGGTGGCTAAAAACGAATCTTCGCACTGAGCAGCTTGCAGCGTCTCAGGATCAGTGACTGCTGCGTCCGCTGCGCGTGCGCATTTGAGAGGCCTTAAATGGTGCTGGGCGCCTGAAGAGCTAGAGCGCTAACCAGCAGGAAGTGAGGCTGGAATCTGCTCCCAGAGGCCCTGCGTGCAACAGCACTTGCCGCGTCGGACCGGGGCCAGGGAGAGGCAGGTAAGGAGTCCTTCGTAGTGCCACCAGTGCAGATACACAATATCACATGTTATCACACATAAAGGTTAAAACCTGACAATGATTTATAGCAGCAAAGTGGGGTTAAAAATATTCAGGTGGCTAAAAACCGAATCTTCGCACAGAGCAGCTTGCAGCGTCTCAGGATCAGTGACTGCTGCGTCCGCTGCGCGTGCGCCTTTGAGAGGCCTTAAATGGTGCTGGGCGCCTGAAGAGCTAGAGCGCTGACCAGCAGGAAGTGAGGCTGGAATCTGCTCCCAGAGGCCCTGCGTGCAACAGCACTTGCCGCGTCGGACCGGGGCCAGGGAGAGGCAGGTAAGGTGTCCTTCGTAGTGCCACCAGTGCAGATACACAATATCACATGTTATCACACATAAAGGTTAAAACCTGACAATGATTTGTAGCAGCAAAGTGGGGTTAAAAATATTCAGGTGGCTAAAAAACGAATCTTCGCACAGAGCAGCTTGCAGCGTCCCAGGATCAGTGACTGCTGCGTCCGCTGCGCGAGCGCATTTGAGAGGCCTTAAATGGTGCTGGGCGCCTGAAGAGCTAGAGCGCTGACCAGCAGGAAGTGAGGCTGGAATCTGCTCCAAGAGGCCCTCCGCGCAACGGCACTTGCCGCGTCGCACCGGGGCCAGGGAGAGGCAGGTAAGGTGTCCTTCGTAGTGCCAACAGTGCAGATACACAATATCACATGTTATCACACATAAAGGTTAAAACCTGACAATGATTTGTAGCAGCAAAGTGGGGTTAAAAATATTCAGGTGGCTAAAAAAAGAATCTTCGCACAGAGCAGCTTGCAGCGTCTCAGGATCATTGACTGCTGCGTCCGCTGCGCGTGCGCATTTGAGAGGCCTTAAATGGTGCTGGGCGCCTGAAGAGCTAGAGCGCTAATCAGCAGGAAGTGAGGCTGGAATCTGCTCCCAGAGGCCCTGCGTGCAACAGCACTTGCCGCGTCGGACCGGGGCCAGGGAGAGGCAGGTAAGGTGTCCTTCGTAGTGCCACCAGTGCAGATACACAATATCACATGTTATCACACATAAAGGTTAAAACCTGACAATGATTTGTAGCAGCAAAGTGGGGTTAAAAATATTCAGGTGGCTAAAAAACGAATCTTCGCACAGAGCAGCTTGCAGCGTCCCAGGATCAGTGACTGCTGCGTCCGCTGCGCGAGCGCATTTGAGAGGCCTTAAATGGTGCTGGGCGCCTGAAGAGCTAGAGCGCTGACCAGCAGGAAGTGAGGCTGGAATCTGCTCCCAGAGGCCCTCCGCGCAACGGCACTTGCCGCGTCGCACCGGGGCCAGGGAGAGGCAGGTAAGGTGTCCTTCGTAGTGCCAACAGTGCAGATACACAATATCACATGTTATCACACATAAAGGTTAAAACCTGACAATGATTTGTAGCAGCAAAGTGGGGTTAAAAATATTCAGGTGGCTAAAAAAAGAATCTTCGCACAGAGCAGCTTGCAGCGTCTCAGGATCAGTGACTGCTGCGTCCGCTGCGCGTGCGCATTTGAGAGGCCTTAAAAGGTGCTGGGCGCCTGAAGAGCTAGAGCGCTAACCAGCAGGAAGTGAGGCTGGAATCTGCTCCCAGAGGCCCTGCGTGCAACAGCACTTGCCGCGTCGGACCGGGGCCAGGGAGAGGCAGGTAAGGTGTCCTTCGTAGTGCCACCAGTGCAGATACACAATATCACATGTTATCACATATAAAGGTTAAAACCTGACAATGATTTGTAGCAGCAAAGTGGGGTTAAAAATATTCAGGTGGCTAAAAAACGAATGTTCGCACAGAGCAGCTTGCAGCGTCCCAGGATCAGTGACTGCTGCGTCCGCTGCGCGAGCGCATTTGAGAGGCCTTAAATGGTGCTGGGCGCCTGAAGAGCTAGAGCGCTGACCAGCAGGAAGTGAGGCTGGAATCTGCTCCCAGAGGCGCTCCGTGCAACGGCACTTGCCGTGTCGGACCGTGGCCAGGGAGAGGCAAGTAAGGTGTCCTTCGTAGTGCCAACAGTGCAGATACACAATATCACATGTTATCACACATAAAGGTTAAAACCTGACAATGATTTGTAGCAGCAAAGTGGGGTTAAAAATATTCAGGTGGCTAAAAAACGAATCTTCGCACACAGCAGCTTGCAGCGTCTCAGGGTCAGTGACTGCTGCGTCCGCTGCACGTGCGCATTTGAGAGGCCTTAAATGGTGCTGTGCACCTGAAGAGCTAGAGCGCTAACCAACAGGAAGTGAGGCTGGAATCTGCTCCCAGAGGCCCTCCGCGCAACGGCACTTGCCGCGTCGGACCGGGGCTAGGGAGAGGCAGGTAAGCTGTCCTTCGTAGTTCCAACAGTGCAGATACACAATATCACATGTTATCAAACATAAAGAATAAAACCTGACAATGATTTGTAGCAGCAAAGTGGGGTTAAAAATGTTCAGGTGGCTAAAAAACGAATCTTCGCACAGAGCAGCTTGCAGCGTCTCAGGATCAGTGACTGCTGCGTCCGCTGCGCGTGCGCATTTGAGAGGCCTTAAATGGTGCTGGGCGCCTGAAGAGCTAGAGCGCTGACCAGCAGGAAGTGAGGCTGGAATCTGCTCCCAGAGGCCCTCTGCGCAACGGCACTTGCCGCGTCGGACCGGGGCAAGGGAGAGGCAGGTAAGGTGTCCTTCGTAGTGCCAACAGTGCAGATACACAATATCACATGTTATCACACATAAAGGTTAAAACCTGACAATGATTTATAGCAGCAAAGTGGGGTTAAAAATATTCAGGTGGCTAAAAACCGAATCTTCGCACAGAGCAGCTTGCAGCGTCTCAGGATCAGTGACTGCTGCGTCCGCTGCGCGTGCGCATTTGAGAGGCCTTAAATGGTGCTGGGCGCCTGAAGAGCTAGAGTGCTGACCAGCAGGAAGTGAGGCTGGAATCTGCTCCCAGAGGCCCTCCGCGCAACGGCACTTGCCGCGTCGGACCGTGGCCAGGGAGAGGCAGGTAAGGTGTCCTTCGTAGTTCCAACAGTGCAGATACACAATATCACATGTTATCACACATAAAGGTTAAAACCTGACAATGATTTGTAGCAGCAAAGTGGGGTTAAAAATATTCAGGTGGCTAAAAACGAACCTTCGCACAGAGCAGCTTGCAGCGTCTCAGGATCAGTGACTGCTGCGTCCGCTGCGCGTGCGCATTTGAGAGGCCTTAAATGGTGCTGGGCGCCTGAAGAGCTAGAGCGCTAACCAGCAGGAAGTGAGGCTGGAATCTGCTCCCAGAGGCCCTGCGTGCAACAGCACTTGCCGCGTCGGACCGGGGCCAGGGAGAGGCAGGTAAGGTGTCCTTCGTAGTGCCACCAGTGCAGATACACAATATCACATGTTATCACACATAAAGGTTAAAACCTGACAATGATTTGTAGCAGCAAAGTGGGGTTAAAAATATCCAGGTGGCTAAAAAACGAATGTTCGCACAGAGCAGCTTGCAGCGTCCCAGGATCAGTGACTGCTGCGTCCGCTGCGCGAGCGCATTTGAGAGGCCTTAAATGGTGCTGGGCGCCTGAAGAGCTAGAGCGCTGACCAGCAGGAAGTGAGGCTGGAATCTGCTCCCAGAGGCCCTCCGCGCAACGGCACTTGCCGCGTCGCACCGGGGCCAGGGAGAGGCAGGTAAGGTGTCCTTCGTAGTGCCAACAGTGCAGATACACAATATCACATGTTATCACACATAAAGGTTAAAACCTGACAATGATTTGTAGCAGCAAAGTGGGGTTAAAAATATTCAGGTGGCTAAAAAACGAATCTTCGCACAGAGCAGCTTGCAGCGTCTCAGGATCAGTGACTGCTGTGTCCGCTGCGCGTGCGCATTTGAGAGGCCTTAAATGGTGCTGGGCGCCTGAAGAGCTAGAGCGCTAACCAGCAGCAAGTGAGGCTGGAATCTGCTCCCAGAGGCCCTGCGTGCAACAGCACTTGCCACGTCGGACCGGGGCCAGGGAGAGGCAGGTAAGGTGTCCTTCGTAGTGCCACCAGTGCAGATACACAATATCACATGTTATCACACATAAAGGTTAAAACCTGACAATGATTTGTAGCAGCAAAGTTGGGTTAAAAATATTCAGGTGGCTAAAAAACGCATCTTCGCACAGAGCAGCCTGCAGCGTCCCAGGATCAGTGACTGCTGCGTCCGCTGCGCGAGCGCATTTGAGAGGCCTTAAATGGTGCTGGGCGCCTGAAGAGCTAGAGCGTTGACCAGCAGTAAGTGAGGCTGGAATCTGCTCCCAGAGGCCCTCCGCGCAACGGCACTTGCCGCGTCGGACCGGGGCCAGGGAGAGGCAGGTAAGGTGTCCTTCGTAGTGCCAACAGTGCAGATACACAATATCACATGTTATCACACATAAAGTTTAAAACCTGACAATGATTTGTAGCAGCAAAGTGGGGTTAAAAATATTCAGGTGGCTAAAAAACGAATCTTCGCACAGAGCAGCTTGCAGCGTCTCAGGATCAGTGACTGCTGCGTCCGCTGCGCGTGCGCATTTGAGAGGCCTTAAATGGTGCTGGGCGCCTGATGAGCTAGAGCGCTAACCAGCAGGAAGTGAGACTGGAATCTGCATCCAGAGGCCCTCCGCGCAACGGCACTTGCCGCGTCGGACCATGGCCAGGGAGAGGCAGGTAAGGTGTCCTTCGTAGTGCCAACAGTGCAGATACACAATATCACATGTTATCACACATAAAGGTTAAAACCTGACAATGATTTGTAGCAGCAAAGTGGGGTTAAAAATATTCAGGTGGCTAAAAAACAAATCTTCGCACAGAGCAGCTTGCAGCATCTCAGGATCAGTGACTGCTGCGTCCGCTGCGCGTGCGCATTTGAGAGGCCTTAAATGGTGCTGGGCGCCTGAAGAGCTAGAGCGCTGACCAGCAGGAAGTGAGGCTGGAATCTGCTCCCAGAGGCCCTCCGCGCAACGGCACTTGCCGCGTTGGACCGGGGCCAGGGAGAGGCAGGTAAGGTGTCCTTCGTAGTGCCAACAGTGCAGATACAAAATATCACATGTTATCACACATAAAGGTTAAAACCTGACAATGATTTGTCGCAGCAAAGTGGGGTTAAAAATATTCAGGTGGCTAAAAAACGAATCTTCGCACAGAGCAGCTTGCAGCGTCTCAGGATCAGTGACTGCTGCGTCTGCTGCGCGTGCGCATTTGAGAGGCCTTAAATGGTGCTGGGCGCCTGAAGAGCTAGAGCGCTGACCAGCAGGAAGTGAGGCTGGAATCTGCTCCCAGAGGCCCTCCGCGCAACGCCACTTGCCGCGTCGCACCGGGGCCAGGGAGAGGCAGGTAAGGTGTCCTTCGTAGTGCCAACAGTGCAGATACACAATAACACATGTTATCACACATAAAGGTTAAAACCTGACAATGATTTGTAGCAGCAAAGTGGGGTTAAAAATATTCAGGTGGCTAAAAAACGAATCTTCGCACAGAGCAGCTTGCAGCGTCTCAGGATCAGTGACTGCTGCGTTTGCTGCGCGTGCGCATTTGAGAGGCCTTAAATGGTGCTGGGCGCCTGAAGAGCTAGAGCGCTAACCAGCAGCAAGTGAGGCTGGAATCTGCTCCCAGAGGCCCTGCGTGCAACAACACTTGCCGCGTCGGACCGGGGCCAGGGAGAGGCAGGTAAGGTGTCCTTCGTAGTGCCACCAGTGCAGATACACAATATCACATGTTATCACACATAAAGGTTAAAACCTGACAATGATTTGTAGCAGCAAAGTGGGGTTAAAAATATTCAGGTGGCTAAAAAACGAATCTTCGCACAGAGCAGCTTGCAGCGTCCCAGGATCAGTGACTGCTGCGTCCGCTGCGCAAGCGCATTTGAGAGGCCTTAAATGGTGCTGGGCGCCTGAAGAGCTAGAGCGCTGACCAGCAGGAAGTGAGGCTGGAATCTGCTCCCAGAGGCCCTCCGCGCAACGGCACTTGCCGCGTCGGACCAGAGCCAGGGAGAGGCAGGTAAGGTGTCCTTCGTAGTGTCAACAGTGCAGATACACAATATCACATGTTATCACACATAAAGGTTAAAACCTGACAATGATTTGTAGCAGCAAAGTGGGGTTAAAAATATTCAGGTGGCTAAAAAACGAATCTTCGCACAGAGCAGCTTGCAGCGTCTCAGGATCAGTGACTGCTGCGTCCGCTGCGCGTGTGCATTTGAGAGGCCTTAAATGGTGCTGGGCGCCTGAAGAGCTAGAGCGCTGACAAGCAGGAAGTGAGGCTGGACTCTGCTCCCAGAGGCCCTCCGTGCAACGGCACTTGCCGCGTCGGACCGTGGCCAGGGAGAGGCAGGTAAGGTGTCCTTCGTAGTGCCAACAGTGCAGATACACAATATCACATGTTATCACACATAAAGGTTAAAACCTGACAATGATTTGTAGCAGCAAAGTGGGGTTAAAAATATTCAGGTGGCTAAAAAACGAATCTTCGCACAGAGCAGCTTGCAGCGTCTCAGGATCAGTGACTGCTGCGTCCGCTGCGCGTGCGCATTTGAGAGGCCTTAAATGGTGCTGGGCGCCTGAAGAGCTAGAGCGCTGACCAGCAGGAAGTGAGGCTGGAATCTGCTCCCAGAGGCCCTCCGCGCAACGGCACTTACCGCGTCGGACCGGGGCCAGGGAGAGGCAGGTAATGTGTCCTTCGTAGTGCCAACAGTGCAGATACACAATATCACATGTTATCACACATAAAGGTTAAAACCTGACAATGATTTATAGCAGCAAAGTGGGGTTAAAAATATTCAGGTGGCTAAAAACCGAATCTTCGCACAGAGCAGCTTGCAGCGTCTCAGGATCAGTGACTGCTGCGTCCGCTGCGTGTGCGCCTTTGAGAGGCCTTAAATGGTGCTGGGCGCCTGAAGAGCTAGAGCGCTGACCAGCAGGAAGTGAGGCTGGAATCTGCTCCCAGAGGCCCTCCGCGCAACGGCACTTGCCGCGTCGGACCATGGCCAGAGAGAGGCAGGTAAGGTGTCCTTCGTAGTGTCAACAGTGCAGATACACAATATCACATGTTATCACACATAAAGGTTAAAACCTGACAATGATTTGTAGCAGCAAAGTGGGGTTAAAAATATTCAGGTGGCTAAAAACGAATCTTCGCACAGAGCAGCTTGCAGCGTCTCAGGATCAGTGACTGCTGCGTCCGCTGCGCGTGCGCATTTGAGAGGCCTTAAATGGTGCTGGGCGCCTGAAGAGCTAGAGCGCTAACCAGCAAGAAGTGAGGCTGGAATCTGCTCCCAGAGGCCCTGCGTGCAACAGCACTTGCCGCGTCGGACCGGGGCCAGGGAGAGGCAGGTAAGGTGTCCTTCGTAGTGCCACCAGTGCAGATACACAATATCACATGTTATCACACATAAAGGTTAAAACCTGACAATGATTTGTAGCAGCAAAGTGGGGTTAAAAATATTCAGGTGGCTAAAAAACGAATCTTCGCACAGAGCAGCTTGCAGCGTCCCAGGATCAGTGACTGCTGCGTCCGCTGCGCGAGCGCATTTGAGAGGCCTTAAATGGTGCTGGGCGCAAGAAGAGCTAGAGCGCTGACCAGCAGGAAGTGAGGCTGGAATCTGCTCCCAGAGGCCCTCCGCGCAACGGCACTTGCCGCGTCGCACCGGGGCCAGGGAGAGGCAGGTAAGGTGTCCTTCGTAGTGCCAACAGTGCAGATACACAATATCACATGTTATCACACATAAAGGTTAAAACCTGACAATGATTTGTAGCAGCAAAGTGGGGTTAAAAATATTCAGGTGGCTAAAAAACGAATCTTCGCACAGAGCAGCTTGCAGCGTCTCAGGATCAGTGACTGCTGCGTTTGCTGCGCGTGCGCATTTGAGAGGCCTTAAATGGTGCTGGGCGCCTGAAGAGCTAGAGCGCTAACCAGCAGCAAGTGAGGCTGGAATCTGCTCCCAGAGGCCCTGCGTGCAACAGCACTTGCCGCGTCGGACCGGGGCCAGGGAGAGGCAGGTAAGGTGTCCTTCGTAGTGCCACCAGTGCAGATACACAATATCACATGTTATCACACATAAAGGTTAAAACCTGACAATGATTTGTAGCAGCAAAGTGGGGTTAAAAATATTCAGGTGGCTAAAAAACGAATCTTCGCACAGAGCAGCTTGCAGCGTCCCAGGATCAGTGACTGCTGCGTCCGCTGCGCGAGCGCATTTGAGAGGCCTTAAATGGTGCTGGGCGCCTGAAGAGCTAGAGCGCTGACCAGCAGGAAGTGAGGCTGGAATCTGCTCCCAGAGGCCCTCCGCGCAACGGCACTTGCCGCGTCGGACCAGAGCCAGGGAGAGGCAGTTAAGGTGTCCTTCGTAGTGCCAACAGTGCAGATACACAATATCACATGTTATCACACATAAAGGTTAAAACCTGACAATGATTTGTAGCAGCAAAGTGGGGTTAAAAATATTCAGGTGGCTAAAAAACGAATCTTCGCACAGAGCAGCTTGCAGCGTCTCAGGATCAGTGACTGCTGCGTCCGCTGCGCGTGCGCATTTGAGAGGCCTTAAATGGTGCTGGGCGCCTGAAGAGCTAGAGCGCTGACAAGCAGGAAGTGAGGCTGGACTCTGCTCCCAGAGGCCCTCCGCGCAACGGCACTTGCCGCGTCGGACCGTGGCCAGGGAGAGGCAGGTAAGGTGTCCTTCGTAGTGCCAACAGTGCAGATACACAATATCACATGTTATCACACATAAAGGTTAAAACCTGACAATGATTTGTAGCAGCAAAGTGGGGTTAAAAATATTCAGGTGGCTAAAAAACTAATCTTCGCACAAAGCAGCTTGCAGCGTCTCAGGATCAGTGACTGCTGCGTCCGCTGCGCGTGCGCATTTGAGAGGCCTTAAATGGTGCTGGGCGCCTGAAGAGCTAGAGCGCTGACCAGCAGGAAGTGAGGCTGGAATCTGCTCCCAGAGGCCCTCCGCGCAACGGCACTTGCCGCGTCGGACCGTGGCCAGGGAGAGGCAGGTAAGGTGTCCTTCGTAGTGCCAACAGTGCAGATACCCAATATCACATGTTATCACACATAAAGGTTAAAACCTGACAATGATTTGTAGCAGCAAAGTGGGGTTAAAAATATTCAGGTGGCTAAAAAACGAATCTTCGCACAGAGCAGCTTGCAGCGTCTCAGGATCAGTGACTGCTGTGTCCGCTGCGCGTGCGCATTTGAGAGGCCTTAAATGGTGCTGGGCGCCTGAAGAGCTAGAGCGCTAACCAGCAGCAAGTGAGGCTGGAATCTGCTCCCAGAGGCCCTGAGTGCAACAGCACTTGCCGCGTCGGACCGGGGCCAGGGAGAGGCAGGTAAGGTGTCCTTCGTAGTGCCACCAGTGCAGATACACAATATCACATGTTATCACACATAAAGGTTAAAACCTGACAATGATTTGTAGCAGCAAAGTGGGGTTAAAAATATTCAGGTGGCTAAAAACGAATCTTCGCACAGAGCAGCTTGCAGCGTCTCAGGATCAGTGACTGCTGCGTCCACTGCGCGTGCGCATTTGAGAGGCCTTAAATGGTGCTGGGCGCCTGAAGAGCTAGAGCGCTGACCAGCAGGAAGTGAGGCTGGAATCTGCTCCCAGAGGCCCTCCGCGCAACGGCACTTGCCGCGTCGGACCGTGGCCAGGGAGAGGCAGGTAAGGTGTCCTTCGTAGTGCCAACAGTGCAGATACCCAATATCACATGTTATCACACATAAAGTTTAAAACCTGACAATGATTTGTAGCAGCAAAGTGGGGTTAAAAATATTCAGGTGGCTAAAAAACGAATCTTCGCACAGAGCAGCTTGCAGCGTCTCAGGATCAGTGACTGCTGCGTCCGCTGCGCGTGCGCATTTGAGAGGCCTTAAATGGTGCTGGGCGCCTGAAGAGCTAGAGCGCTAACCTGCAGGAAGTCAGGCTGGAATCTGCTCCCAGAGGCCCTGCACGCAACAGCACTTGCCGCGTCGGACCAGGGCCAGGGAGAGGCAGGTAAGGTGTCCTTCGTAGTGCCACCAGTGCAGATACACAATATCACATGTTATCACACATAAAGGTTAAAACCTGACAATGATTTGTAGCAGCAAAGTTGGGTTAAAAATATTCAGGTGGCTAAAAAACGCATCTTCGCACAGAGCAGCCTGCAGCGTCCCAGGATCAGTGACTGCTGCGTCCGCTGCGCGAGCGCATTTGAGAGGCCTTAAATGGTGCTGGGCGCCTGAAGAGCTAGAGCGTTGACCAGCAGTAAGTGAGGCTGGAATCTGCTCCCAGAGGCCCTCCGCGCAACGGCACTTGCCGCGTCGGACCGGGGCCAGGGAGAGGCAGGTAAGGTGTCCTTCGTAGTGCCAACAGTGCAGATACACAATATCACATGTTATCACACATAAAGTTTAAAACCTGACAATGATTTGTAGCAGCAAAGTGGGGTTAAAAATATTCAGGTGGCTAAAAAACGAATCTTCGCACAGAGCAGCTTGCAGCGTCTCAGGATCAGTGACTGCTGCGTCCGCTGCGCGTGCGCATTTGAGAGGCCTTAAATGGTGCTGGGCGCCTGATGAGCTAGAGCGCTAACCAGCAGGAAGTGAGACTGGAATCTGCATCCAGAGGCCCTCCGCGCAACGGCACTTGCCGCATCGGAGAGGGGCAAGGGAGAGGCAGGTAAGGTGTCCTTCGTAGTGCCAACAGTGCAGATACACAATATCACATGTTATCACACATAAAGGTTAAAACCTGACAATGATTTGTAGCAGCAAAGTGGGGTTAAACATATTCAGGTGGCTAAAAAACAAATCTTCGCACAGAGCAGCTTGCAGCGTCTCAGGATCAGTGACTGCTGCGTCCGCTGCGCGTGCGCATTTGAGAGGCCTTAAATGGTGCTGGGCGCCTGAAGAGCTAGAGCGCTGACCAGCAGGAAGTGAGGATGGAATCTGCTCCCAGA
This sequence comes from Triturus cristatus, assembly GCF_964204655.1. Taxonomy (NCBI): domain Eukaryota; kingdom Metazoa; phylum Chordata; class Amphibia; order Caudata; family Salamandridae; genus Triturus; species Triturus cristatus. The sequence continues at coordinate 1,096,654,717 of NC_140579.1, forward strand.
GGCCCTCCGCGCAACGGCACTTGCCGCGTCGGACCATGGCCAGGGAGAGGCAGGTAAGGTGTCCTTCGTAGTGCCAACAGTGCAGATACACAATATCACATGTTATCACACATAAAGGTTAAAACCTGACAATGATTTGTAGCAGCAAAGTGGGGTTAAAAATATTCAGGTGGCTAAAAAACAAATCTTCGCACAGAGCAGCTTGCAGCATCTCAGGATCAGTGACTGCTGCGTCCGCTGCGCGTGCGCATTTGAGAGGCCTTAAATGGTGCTGGGCGCCTGAAGAGCTAGAGCGCTGACCAGCAGGAAGTGAGGCTGGAATCTGCTCCCAGAGGCCCTCCGCGCAACGGCACTTGCCGCGTTGGACCGGGGCCAGGGAGAGGCAGGTAAGGTGTCCTTCGTAGTGCCAACAGTGCAGATACAAAATATCACATGTTATCACACATAAAGGTTAAAACCTGACAATGATTTGTCGCAGCAAAGTGGGGTTAAAAATATTCAGGTGGCTAAAAAACGAATCTTCGCACAGAGCAGCTTGCAGCGTCTCAGGATCAGTGACTGCTGCGTCTGCTGCGCGTGCGCATTTGAGAGGCCTTAAATGGTGCTGGGCGCCTGAAGAGCTAGAGCGCTGACCAGCAGGAAGTGAGGCTGGAATCTGCTCCCAGAGGCCCTCCGCGCAACGCCACTTGCCGCGTCGCACCGGGGCCAGGGAGAGGCAGGTAAGGTGTCCTTCGTAGTGCCAACAGTGCAGATACACAATAACACATGTTATCACACATAAAGGTTAAAACCTGACAATGATTTGTAGCAGCAAAGTGGGGTTAAAAATATTCAGGTGGCTAAAAAACGAATCTTCGCACAGAGCAGCTTGCAGCGTCTCAGGATCAGTGACTGCTGCGTTTGCTGCGCGTGCGCATTTGAGAGGCCTTAAATGGTGCTGGGCGCCTGAAGAGCTAGAGCGCTAACCAGCAGCAAGTGAGGCTGGAATCTGCTCCCAGAGGCCCTGCGTGCAACAACACTTGCCGCGTCGGACCGGGGCCAGGGAGAGGCAGGTAAGGTGTCCTTCGTAGTGCCACCAGTGCAGATACACAATATCACATGTTATCACACATAAAGGTTAAAACCTGACAATGATTTGTAGCAGCAAAGTGGGGTTAAAAATATTCAGGTGGCTAAAAAACGAATCTTCGCACAGAGCAGCTTGCAGCGTCCCAGGATCAGTGACTGCTGCGTCCGCTGCGCAAGCGCATTTGAGAGGCCTTAAATGGTGCTGGGCGCCTGAAGAGCTAGAGCGCTGACCAGCAGGAAGTGAGGCTGGAATCTGCTCCCAGAGGCCCTCCGCGCAACGGCACTTGCCGCGTCGGACCAGAGCCAGGGAGAGGCAGGTAAGGTGTCCTTCGTAGTGTCAACAGTGCAGATACACAATATCACATGTTATCACACATAAAGGTTAAAACCTGACAATGATTTGTAGCAGCAAAGTGGGGTTAAAAATATTCAGGTGGCTAAAAAACGAATCTTCGCACAGAGCAGCTTGCAGCGTCTCAGGATCAGTGACTGCTGCGTCCGCTGCGCGTGTGCATTTGAGAGGCCTTAAATGGTGCTGGGCGCCTGAAGAGCTAGAGCACTGACAAGCAGGAAGTGAGGCTGGACTCTGCTCCCAGAGGCCCTCCGTGCAACGGCACTTGCCGCGTCGGACCGTGGCCAGGGAGAGGCAGGTAAGGTGTCCTTCGTAGTGCCAACAGTGCAGATACACAATATCACATGTTATCACACATAAAGGTTAAAACCTGACAATGATTTGTAGCAGCAAAGTGGGGTTAAAAATATTCAGGTGGCTAAAAAACGAATCTTCGCACAGAGCAGCTTGCAGCGTCTCAGGATCAGTGACTGCTGCGTCCGCTGCGCGTGCGCATTTGAGAGGCCTTAAATGGTGCTGGGCGCCTGAAGAGCTAGAGCGCTGACCAGCAGGAAGTGAGGCTGGAATCTGCTCCCAGAGGCCCTCCGCGCAACGGCACTTACCGCGTCGGACCGGGGCCAGGGAGAGGCAGGTAATGTGTCCTTCGTAGTGCCAACAGTGCAGATACACAATATCACATGTTATCACACATAAAGGTTAAAACCTGACAATGATTTATAGCAGCAAAGTGGGGTTAAAAATATTCAGGTGGCTAAAAACCGAATCTTCGCACAGAGCAGCTTGCAGCGTCTCAGGATCAGTGACTGCTGCGTCCGCTGCGTGTGCGCCTTTGAGAGGCCTTAAATGGTGCTGGGCGCCTGAAGAGCTAGAGCGCTGACCAGCAGGAAGTGAGGCTGGAATCTGCTCCCAGAGGCCCTCCGCGCAACGGCACTTGCCGCGTCGGACCATGGCCAGAGAGAGGCAGGTAAGGTGTCCTTCGTAGTGTCAACAGTGCAGATACACAATATCACATGTTATCACACATAAAGGTTAAAACCTGACAATGATTTGTAGCAGCAAAGTGGGGTTAAAAATATTCAGGTGGCTAAAAACGAATCTTCGCACAGAGCAGCTTGCAGCGTCTCAGGATCAGTGACTGCTGCGTCCGCTGCGCGTGCGCATTTGAGAGGCCTTAAATGGTGCTGGGCGCCTGAAGAGCTAGAGCGCTAACCAGCAAGAAGTGAGGCTGGAATCTGCTCCCAGAGGCCCTGCGTGCAACAGCACTTGCCGCGTCGGACCGGGGCCAGGGAGAGGCAGGTAAGGTGTCCTTCGTAGTGCCACCAGTGCAGATACACAATATCACATGTTATCACACATAAAGGTTAAAACCTGACAATGATTTGTAGCAGCAAAGTGGGGTTAAAAATATTCAGGTGGCTAAAAAACGAATCTTCGCACAGAGCAGCTTGCAGCGTCCCAGGATCAGTGACTGCTGCGTCCGCTGCGCGAGCGCATTTGAGAGGCCTTAAATGGTGCTGGGCGCAAGAAGAGCTAGAGCGCTGACCAGCAGGAAGTGAGGCTGGAATCTGCTCCCAGAGGCCCTCCGCGCAACGGCACTTGCCGCGTCGCACCGGGGCCAGGGAGAGGCAGGTAAGGTGTCCTTCGTAGTGCCAACAGTGCAGATACACAATATCACATGTTATCACACATAAAGGTTAAAACCTGACAATGATTTGTAGCAGCAAAGTGGGGTTAAAAATATTCAGGTGGCTAAAAAACGAATCTTCGCACAGAGCAGCTTGCAGCGTCTCAGGATCAGTGACTGCTGCGTTTGCTGCGCGTGCGCATTTGAGAGGCCTTAAATGGTGCTGGGCGCCTGAAGAGCTAGAGCGCTAACCAGCAGCAAGTGAGGCTGGAATCTGCTCCCAGAGGCCCTGCGTGCAACAGCACTTGCCGCGTCGGACCGGGGCCAGGGAGAGGCAGGTAAGGTGTCCTTCGTAGTGCCACCAGTGCAGATACACAATATCACATGTTATCACACATAAAGGTTAAAACCTGACAATGATTTGTAGCAGCAAAGTGGGGTTAAAAATATTCAGGTGGCTAAAAAACGAATCTTCGCACAGAGCAGCTTGCAGCGTCCCAGGATCAGTGACTGCTGCGTCCGCTGCGCGAGCGCATTTGAGAGGCCTTAAATGGTGCTGGGCGCCTGAAGAGCTAGAGCGCTGACCAGCAGGAAGTGAGGCTGGAATCTGCTCCCAGAGGCCCTCCGCGCAACGGCACTTGCCGCGTCGGACCAGAGCCAGGGAGAGGCAGTTAAGGTGTCCTTCGTAGTGCCAACAGTGCAGATACACAATATCACATGTTATCACACATAAAGGTTAAAACCTGACAATGATTTGTAGCAGCAAAGTGGGGTTAAAAATATTCAGGTGGCTAAAAAACGAATCTTCGCACAGAGCAGCTTGCAGCGTCTCAGGATCAGTGACTGCTGCGTCCGCTGCGCGTGCGCATTTGAGAGGCCTTAAATGGTGCTGGGCGCCTGAAGAGCTAGAGCGCTGACAAGCAGGAAGTGAGGCTGGACTCTGCTCCCAGAGGCCCTCCGCGCAACGGCACTTGCCGCGTCGGACCGTGGCCAGGGAGAGGCAGGTAAGGTGTCCTTCGTAGTGCCAACAGTGCAGATACACAATATCACATGTTATCACACATAAAGGTTAAAACCTGACAATGATTTGTAGCAGCAAAGTGGGGTTAAAAATATTCAGGTGGCTAAAAAACTAATCTTCGCACAAAGCAGCTTGCAGCGTCTCAGGATCAGTGACTGCTGCGTCCGCTGCGCGTGCGCATTTGAGAGGCCTTAAATGGTGCTGGGCGCCTGAAGAGCTAGAGCGCTGACCAGCAGGAAGTGAGGCTGGAATCTGCTCCCAGAGGCCCTCCGCGCAACGGCACTTGCCGCGTCGGACCGTGGCCAGGGAGAGGCAGGTAAGGTGTCCTTCGTAGTGCCAACAGTGCAGATACCCAATATCACATGTTATCACACATAAAGGTTAAAACCTGACAATGATTTGTAGCAGCAAAGTGGGGTTAAAAATATTCAGGTGGCTAAAAAACGAATCTTCGCACAGAGCAGCTTGCAGCGTCTCAGGATCAGTGACTGCTGTGTCCGCTGCGCGTGCGCATTTGAGAGGCCTTAAATGGTGCTGGGCGCCTGAAGAGCTAGAGCGCTAACCAGCAGCAAGTGAGGCTGGAATCTGCTCCCAGAGGCCCTGAGTGCAACAGCACTTGCCGCGTCGGACCGGGGCCAGGGAGAGGCAGGTAAGGTGTCCTTCGTAGTGCCACCAGTGCAGATACACAATATCACATGTTATCACACATAAAGGTTAAAACCTGACAATGATTTGTAGCAGCAAAGTGGGGTTAAAAATATTCAGGTGGCTAAAAAACGAATCTTCGCACAGAGCAGCTTGCAGCGTCTCAGGATCAGTGACTGCTGCGTCCACTGCGCGTGCGCATTTGAGAGGCCTTAAATGGTGCTGGGCGCCTGAAGAGCTAGAGCGCTGACCAGCAGGAAGTGAGGCTGGAATCTGCTCCCAGAGGCCCTCCGCGCAACGGCACTTGCCGCGTCGGACCGTGGCCAGGGAGAGGCAGGTAAGGTGTCCTTCGTAGTGCCAACAGTGCAGATACCCAATATCACATGTTATCACACATAAAGTTTAAAACCTGACAATGATTTGTAGCAGCAAAGTGGGGTTAAAAATATTCAGGTGGCTAAAAAACGAATCTTCGCACAGAGCAGCTTGCAGCGTCTCAGGATCAGTGACTGCTGCGTCCGCTGCGCGTGCGCATTTGAGAGGCCTTAAATGGTGCTGGGCGCCTGAAGAGCTAGAGCGCTAACCTGCAGGAAGTGAGGCTGGAATCTGCTCCCAGAGGCCCTGCACGCAACAGCACTTGCCGCGTCGGACCAGGGCCAGGGAGAGGCAGGTAAGGTGTCCTTCGTAGTGCCACCAGTGCAGATACACAATATCACATGTTATCACACATAAAGGTTAAAACCTGACAATGATTTGTAGCAGCAAAGTTGGGTTAAAAATATTCAGGTGGCTAAAAAACGCATCTTCGCACAGAGCAGCCTGCAGCGTCCCAGGATCAGTGACTGCTGCGTCCGCTGCGCGAGCGCATTTGAGAGGCCTTAAATGGTGCTGGGCGCCTGAAGAGCTAGAGCGTTGACCAGCAGTAAGTGAGGCTGGAATCTGCTCCCAGAGGCCCTCCGCGCAACGGCACTTGCCGCGTCGGACCGGGGCCAGGGAGAGGCAGGTAAGGTGTCCTTCGTAGTGCCAACAGTGCAGATACACAATATCACATGTTATCACACATAAAGTTTAAAACCTGACAATGATTTGTAGCAGCAAAGTGGGGTTAAAAATATTCAGGTGGCTAAAAAACGAATCTTCGCACAGAGCAGCTTGCAGCGTCTCAGGATCAGTGACTGCTGCGTCCGCTGCGCGTGCGCATTTGAGAGGCCTTAAATGGTGCTGGGCGCCTGATGAGCTAGAGCGCTAACCAGCAGGAAGTGAGACTGGAATCTGCATCCAGAGGCCCTCCGCGCAACGGCACTTGCCGCATCGGAGAGGGGCAAGGGAGAGGCAGGTAAGGTGTCCTTCGTAGTGCCAACAGTGCAGATACACAATATCACATGTTATCACACATAAAGGTTAAAACCTGACAATGATTTGTAGCAGCAAAGTGGGGTTAAACATATTCAGGTGGCTAAAAAACAAATCTTCGCACAGAGCAGCTTGCAGCGTCTCAGGATCAGTGACTGCTGCGTCCGCTGCGCGTGCGCATTTGAGAGGCCTTAAATGGTGCTGGGCGCCTGAAGAGCTAGAGCGCTGACCAGCAGGAAGTGAGGATGGAATCTGCTCCCAGAGGCCCTCCGCGCAACGGCACTTGCCGCGTCGGACCATGGCCAGGGAGAGGCAGGTAAGGTGTCCTTCGTAGTGCCAACAGTGCAGATACACAATATCACATGTTATCACACATAAAGGTTAAAACCTGACAATGATTTGTAGCAGCAAAGTGGGGTTAAAAATATTCAGGTGGCTCAAAAACAAATCTTCGCACAGAGCAGCTTGCAGCATCTCAGGATCAGTGACTGCTGCGTCCGCTGCGCGTGCGCATTTGAGAGGCCTTAAATGGTGCTGGGCGCCTGAAGAGCTAGAGCGCTGACCAGCAGGAAGTGAGGCTGGAATCTGCTCCCAGAGGCCCTCCGCGCAACGGCACTTGCCGCGTTGGACCAGGGCCAGGGAGAGGCAGGTAAGGTGTCCTTCGTAGTGCCAACAGTGCAGATACACAATATCACATGTTATCACACATAAAGGTTAAAACCTGACAATGATTTGTCGCAGCAAAGTGGGGTTAAAAATATTCAGGTGGCTAAAAAACGAATCTTCGCACAGAGCAGCTTGCAGCGTCTCAGGATCAGTGACTGCTGCGTCTGCTGCGCGTGCGCATTTGAGAGGCCTTAAATGGTGCTGGGCGCCTGAAGAGCTAGAGCGCTGACCAGCAGGAAGTGAGGCTGGAATCTGCTCCCAGAGGCCCTCCGCGCAACGCCACTTGCCGCGTCGCACCGGGGCCAGGGAGAGGCAGGTAAGGTGTCCTTCGTAGTGCCAACAGTGCAGATACACAATAACAAATGTTATCACACATAAAGGTTAAAACCTGACAATGATTTGTAGCAGCAAAGTGGGGTTAAAAATATTCAGGTGGCTAAAAAACGAATCTTCGCACAGAGCAGCTTGCAGCGTCTCAGGATCAGTGACTGCTGCGTTTGCTGCGCGTGCGCATTTGAGAGGCCTTAAATGGTGCTGGGCGCCTGAAGAGCTAGAGCGCTAACCAGCAGCAAGTGAGGCTGGAATCTGCTCCCAGAGGCCCTGCGTGCAACAACACTTGCCGCGTCGGACCGGGGCCAGGGACAGGCAGGTAAGGTGTCCTTCGTAGTGCCACCAGTGCAGATACACAATATCACATGTTATCACACATAAAGGTTAAAACCTGACAATGATTTGTAGCAGCAAAGTGGGGTTAAAAATATTCAGGTGGCTAAAAAACGAATCTTCGCACAGAGCAGCTTGCAGCGTCTCAGGATCAGTGACTGCTGCGTCCGCTGCGCGTGTGCATTTGAGAGGCCTTAAATGGTGCTGGGCGCCTGAAGAGCTAGAGCGCTGACAAGCAGGAAGTGAGGCTGGACTCTGCTCCCAGAGGCCCTCCGCGCAACGGCACTTGCCGCGTCGGACCGTGGCCAGGGAGAGGCAGGTAAGGTGTCCTTCGTAGTGCCAACAGTGCAGATACACAATATCACATGTTATCACACATAAAGGTTAAAACCTGACAATGATTTGTAGCAGCAAAGTGGGGTTAAAAATATTCAGGTGGCTAAAAAACGAATCTTCGCACAGAGCAGCTTGCAGCGTCTCAGGATCAGTGACTGCTGCGTCCGCTGCGCGTGCGCATTTGAGAGGCCTTAAATGGTGCTGGGCGCCTGAAGAGCTAGAGCGCTGACCAGCAGGAAGTGAGGCTGGAATCTGCTCCCAGAGGCCCTCCGCGCAACGGCACTTACCGCGTCGGACCGGGGCCAGGGAGAGGCAGGTAATGTGTCCTTCGTAGTGCCAACAGTGCAGATACACAATATCACATGTTATCACACATAAAGGTTAAAACCTGACAATGATTTATAGCAGCAAAGTGGGGTTAAAAATATTCAGGTGGCTAAAAACTGAATCTTCGCACAGAGCAGCTTGCAGCGTCTCAGGATCAGTGACTGCTGCGTCCGCTGCGTGTGCGCCTTTGAGAGGCCTTAAATGGTGCTGGGCGCCTGAAGAGCTAGAGCGCTGACCAGCAGGAAGTGAGGCTGGAATCTGCTCCCAGAGGCCCTCCGCGCAACGGCACTTGCCGCGTCGGTCCGTGGCCAGAGAGAGGCAGGTAAGGTGTCCTTCGTAGTGCCAACAGTGCAGATACACAATATCACATGTTATCACACATAAAGGTTAAAACCTGACAATGATTTGTAGCAGCAAAGTGGGGTTAAAAATATTCAGGTGGCTAAAAACGAATCTTCGCACAGAGCAGCTTGCAGCGTCTCAGGATCAGTGACTGCTGCGTCCGCTGCGCGTGCGCATTTGAGAGGCCTTAAATGGTGCTGGGCGCCTGAAGAGCTAGAGCGCTAACCAGCAAGAAGTGAGGCTGGAATCTGCTCCCAGAGGCCCTGCGTGCAACAGCACTTGCCGCGTCGGACCGGGGCCAGGGAGAGGCAGGTAAGGTGTCCTTCGTAGTGCCACCAGTGCAGATACACAATATCACATGTTATCACACATAAAGGTTAAAACCTGACAATGATTTGTAGCAGCAAAGTGGGGTTAAAAATATTCAGGTGGCTAAAAAACGAATCTTCGCACAGAGCAGCTTGCAGCGTCCCAGGATCAGTGACTGCTGCGTCCGCTGCGCGAGCGCATTTGAGAGGCCTTAAATGGTGCTGGGCGCAAGAAGAGCTAGAGCGCTAACCAGCAGGAAGTGAGGCTGGAATCTGCTCCCAGAGGCCCTGCGTGCAACAGCACTTGCCGCGTCGGACCGGGGCCAGGGAGAGGCAGATAAGGTGTCCTTCGTAGTGCCACCAGTGCAGATACACAATATCACATGTTATCACACATAAAGGTTAAAATCTGACAATGATTTGTAGCAGCAAAGTGGGGTTAAAAATATTCAGGTGGCTAAAAAACGAATCTTCGCACACAGCAGCTTGCAGCGTCTCAGGGTCAGTGACTGCTGCGTCCGCTGCACGTGCGCATTTGAGAGGCCTTAAATGGTGATATGCGCCTGAAGAGCTAGAGCGCTAACCAACAGGAAGTGAGGCTGGAATCTGCTCCCAGAGGCCCTCCGCGCAACGGCACTTGCCGCGTCGGACCGGGGCTAGGGAGAGGCAGGTAAGCTGTCCTTCGTAGTTCCAACAGTGCAGATACACAATATCACATGTTATCAAACATAAAGGTTAAAACCTGACAATGATTTGTAGCAGCAAAGTGGGGTTAAAAATATTCAGGTGGCTAAAAAACGAATCTTCGCACAGAGCAGCTTGCAGCGTCTCAGGATCAGTGACTGCTGCGTCCGCTGCGCGTGCGCATTTGAGAGGCCTTAAATGGTGCTGGGCGCCTGAAGAGCTAGAGCGCTGTCCAGCAGGAAGTGAGGCTGGAATCTGCTCCCAGAGGCCCTCTGCGCAACGGCACTTGCCGCGTCAGACCGGGGCCAGGGAGAGGCAGGTAAGGTGTCCTTCGTAGTGCCAACCGTGCAGATACACAATATCACATGTTATCACACATAAAGGTTAAAACCTGACAATGATTTATAGCAGCAAAGTGGGGTTAAAAATATTCAGGTGGCTAAAAACTGAATCTTCGCACAGAGCAGCTTGCAGCGTCTCAGGATCAGTGACTGCTGCGTCTGCTGCTCGTGCGCATTTGAGAGGCCTTAAATGGTGCTGGGCGCCTGAAGAGCTAGAGTGCTGACCAGCAGGAAGTGAGGCTGGAATCTGCTCCCAGAGGCCCTCCGCGCAACGGCACTTGCCGCGTCGGACCGTGGCCAGGGAGAGGCAGGTAAGGTGTCCTTCGTAGTGCCAACAGTGCAGATACACAATATCACATGTTATCACACATAAAGGTTAAAACCTGACAATGATTTGTAGCAGCAAAGTGGGGTTAAAAATATTCAGGTGGCTAAAAACGAATCTTCGCACTGAGCAGCTTGCAGCGTCTCAGGATCAGTGACTGCTGCGTCCGCTGCGCGTGCGCATTTGAGAGGCCTTAAATGGTGCTGGGCGCCTGAAGAGCTAGAGCGCTAACCAGCAGGAAGTGAGGCTGGAATCTGCTCCCAGAGGCCCTGCGTGCAACAGCACTTGCCGCGTCGGACCGGGGCCAGGGAGAGGCAGGTAAGGAGTCCTTCGTAGTGCCACCAGTGCAGATACACAATATCACATGTTATCACACATAAAGGTTAAAACCTGACAATGATTTATAGCAGCAAAGTGGGGTTAAAAATATTCAGGTGGCTAAAAACCGAATCTTCGCACAGAGCAGCTTGCAGCGTCTCAGGATCAGTGACTGCTGCGTCCGCTGCGCGTGCGCCTTTGAGAGGCCTTAAATGGTGCTGGGCGCCTGAAGAGCTAGAGCGCTGACCAGCAGGAAGTGAGGCTGGAATCTGCTCCCAGAGGCCCTGCGTGCAACAGCACTTGCCGCGTCGGACCGGGGCCAGGGAGAGGCAGGTAAGGTGTCCTTCGTAGTGCCACCAGTGCAGATACACAATATCACATGTTATCACACATAAAGGTTAAAACCTGACAATGATTTGTAGCAGCAAAGTGGGGTTAAAAATATTCAGGTGGCTAAAAAACGAATCTTCGCACAGAGCAGCTTGCAGCGTCCCAGGATCAGTGACTGCTGCGTCCGCTGCGCGAGCGCATTTGAGAGGCCTTAAATGGTGCTGGGCGCCTGAAGAGCTAGAGCGCTGACCAGCAGGAAGTGAGGCTGGAATCTGCTCCAAGAGGCCCTCCGCGCAACGGCACTTGCCGCGTCGCACCGGGGCCAGGGAGAGGCAGGTAAGGTGTCCTTCGTAGTGCCAACAGTGCAGATACACAATATCACATGTTATCACACATAAAGGTTAAAACCTGACAATGATTTGTAGCAGCAAAGTGGGGTTAAAAATATTCAGGTGGCTAAAAAAAGAATCTTCGCACAGAGCAGCTTGCAGCGTCTCAGGATCAGTGACTGCTGCGTCCGCTGCGCGTGCGCATTTGAGAGGCCTTAAATGGTGCTGGGCGCCTGAAGAGCTAGAGCGCTAACCAGCAGGAAGTGAGGCTGGAATCTGCTCCCAGAGGCCCTGCGTGCAACAGCACTTGCCGCGTCGGACCGGGGCCAGGGAGAGGCAGGTAAGGTGTCCTTCGTAGTGCCACCAGTGCAGATACACAATATCACATGTTATCACACATAAAGGTTAAAACCTGACAATGATTTGTAGCAGCAAAGTGGGGTTAAAAATATTCAGGTGGCTAAAAAACGAATCTTCGCACAGAGCAGCTTGCAGCGTCCCAGGATCAGTGACTGCTGCGTCCGCTGCGCGAGCGCATTTGAGAGGCCTTAAATGGTGCTGGGCGCCTGAAGAGCTAGAGCGCTGACCAGCAGGAAGTGAGGCTGTAATCTGCTCCCAGAGGCCCTCCGCGCAACGGCACTTGCCGCGTCGCACCGGGGCCAGGGAGAGGCAGGTAAGGTGTCCTTCGTAGTGCCAACAGTGCAGATACACAATATCACATGTTATCACACATAAAGGTTAAAACCTGACAATGATTTGTAGCAGCAAAGTGGGGTTAAAAATATTCAGGTGGCTAAAAAAAGAATCTTCGCACAGAGCAGCTTGCAGCGTCTCAGGATCAGTGACTGCTGCGTCCGCTGCGCGTGCGCATTTGAGAGGCCTTAAATGGTGCTGGGCGCCTGAAGAGCTAGAGCGCTAACCAGCAGGAAGTGAGGCTGGAATCTGCTCCCAGAGGCCCTGCGTGCAACAGCACTTGCCGCGTCGGACCGGGGCCAGGGAGAGGCAGGTAAGGTGTCCTTCGTAGTGCCACCAGTGCAGATACACAATATCACATGTTATCACACATAAAGGTTAAAACCTGACAATGATTTGTAGCAGCAAAGTGGGGTTAAAAATATTCAGGTGGCTAAAAAACGAATCTTCGCACAGAGCAGCTTGCAGCTTCCCCGGATCAGTGACTGCTGCGTCCGCTGCGCGAGCGCATTTGAGAGGCCTTAAATGGTGCTGGGCGCCTGAAGAGCTAGAGCGCTGACCAGCAGGAAGTGAGGCTGGAATCTGCTCCCAGAGGCGCTCCGTGCAACGGCACTTGCCGTGTCGGACCGTGGCCAGGGAGAGGCAAGTAAGGTGTCCTTCGTAGTGCCAACAGTGCAGATACACAATATCACATGTTATCACACATAAAGGTTAAAACCTGACAATGATTTGTAGCAGCAAAGTGGGGTTAAAAATATTCAGGTGGCTAAAAAACGAATCTTCGCACACAGCAGCTTGCAGCGTCTCAGGGTCAGTGACTGCTGCGTCCGCTGCACGTGCGCATTTGAGAGGCCTTAAATGGTGCTATGCACCTGAAGAGCTAGAGCGCTAACCAACAGGAAGTGAGGCTGGAATCTGCTCCCAGAGGCCCTCCGCGCAACGGCACTTGCCGCGTCGGACCGGGGCTAGGGAGAGGCAGGTAAGCTGTCCTTCGTAGTTCCAACAGTGCAGATACACAATATCACATGTTATCAAACATAAAGAATAAAACCTGACAATGATTTGTAGCAGCAAAGTGGGGTTAAAAATATTCAGGTGGCTAAAAAACGAATCTTCGCACAGAGCAGCTTGCAGCGTCTCAGGATCAGTGACTGCTGCGTCCGCTGCGCGTGCGCATTTGAGAGGCCTTAAATGGTGCTGGGCGCCTTGAAGCGCTAGAGCGCTGACCAGCAGGAAGTGAGGCTGGAATCTGCTCCCAGAGGCCCTCTGCGCAACGGCACTTGCCGCGTCGGACAGGGGCCAGGGAGAGGCAGGTAAGGTGTCCTTCGTAGTGCCAACAGTGCAGATACACAATATCACATGTTATCACACATAAAGGTTAAAACCTGACAATGATTTATAGCAGCAAAGTGGGGTTAAAAATATTCAGGTGGCTAAAAACCGAATCTTCGCACAGAGCAGCTTGCAGCGTCTCAGGATCAGTGACTGCTGCGTCCGCTGCGCGTGCGCATTTGAGAGGCCTTAAATGGTGCTGGGCGCCTGAAGAGCTAGAGTGCTGACCAGCAGGAAGTGAGGCTGGAATCTGCTCCCAGAGGCCCTCCGCGCAACGGCACTTGCCGCGTCGGACCGTGGCCAGGGAGAGGCAGGTAAGGTGTCCTTCGTAGTGCCAACAGTGCAGATACACAATATCACATGTTATCACACATAAAGGTTAAAACCTGACAATGATTTGTAGCAGCAAAGTGGGGTTAAAAATATTCAGGTGGCTAAAAACGAACCTTCGCACAGAGCAGCTTGCAGCGTCTCAGGATCAGTGACTGCTGCGTCCGCTGCGCGTGCGCATTTGAGAGGCCTTAAATGGTGCTGGGCGCCTGAAGAGCTAGAGCGCTAACCAGCAGGAAGTGAGGCTGGAATCTGCTCCCAGAGGCCCTGCGTGCAACAGCACTTGCCGCGTCGGACCGGGGCCAGGGAGAGGCAGGTAAGGTGTCCTTCGTAGTGCCACCAGTGCAGATACACAATATCACATGTTATCACACATAAAGGTTAAAACCTGACAATGATTTGTAGCAGCAAAGTGGGGTTAAAAATATTCAGGTGGCTAAAAAACGAATCTTCGCACAGAGCAGCTTGCAGCGTCCCAGGATCAGTGACTGCTGCGTCCGCTGCGCAAGCGCATTTGAGAGGCCTTAAATGGTGCTGGGCGCCTGAAGAGCTAGAGCGCTGACCAGCAGGAAGTGAGGCTGGAATCTGCTCCCAGAGGCCCTCCGCGCAACGGCACTTGCCGCGTCGGACCAGAGCCAGGGAGAGGCAGGTAAGGTGTCCTTCATAGTGTCAACAGTGCAGATACACAATATCACATGTTATCACACATAAAGGTTAAAACCTGACAATGATTTGTAGCAGCAAAGTGGGGTTAAAAATATTCAGGTGGCTAAAAAACGAATCTTCGCACAGAGCAGCTTGCAGCGTCTCAGGATCAGTGACTGCTGCGTCCGCTGCGCGTGTGCATTTGAGAGGCCTTAAATGGTGCTGGGCGCCTGAAGAGCTAGAGCGCTGACAAGCAGGAAGTGAGGCTGGACTCTGCTCCCAGAGGCCCTCCGCGCAACGGCACTTGCCGCGTCGGACCGTGGCCAGGGAGAGGCAGGTAAGGTGTCCTTCGTAGTGCCAACAGTGCAGATACACAATATCACATGTTATCACACATAAAGGTTAAAACCTGACAATGATTTGTAGCAGCAAAGTGGGGTTAAAAATATTCAGGTGGCTAAAAAACGAATCTTCGCACAGAGCAGCTTGCAGCGTCTCAGGATCAGTGACTGCTGCGTCCGCTGCGCGTGCGCATTTGAGAGGCCTTAAATGGTGCTGGGCGCCTGAAGAGCTAGAGCGCTGACCAGCAGGAAGTGAGGCTGGAATCTGCTCCCAGAGGCCCTCCGCGCAACGGCACTTACCGCGTCGGACCGGGGCCAGGGAGAGGCAGGTAATGTGTCCTTCGTAGTGCCAACAGTGCAGATACACAATATCACATGTTATCACACATAAAGGTTAAAACCTGACAATGATTTATAGCAGCAAAGTGGGGTTAAAAATATTCAGGTGGCTAAAAACCGAATCTTCGCACAGAGCAGCTTGCAGCGTCTCAGGATCAGTGACTGCTGCGTCCGCTGCGTGTGCGCCTTTGAGAGGCCTTAAATGGTGCTGGGCGCCTGAAGAGCTAGAGCGCTGACCAGCAGGAAGTGAGGCTGGAATCTGCTCCCAGAGGCCCTCCGCGCAACGGCACTTGCCGCGTCGGACCATGGCCAGAGAGAGGCAGGTAAGGTGTCCTTCGTAGTGTCAACAGTGCAGATACACAATATCACATGTTATCACACATAAAGGTTAAAACCTGACAATGATTTGTAGCAGCAAAGTGGGGTTAAAAATATTCAGGTGGCTAAAAACGAATCTTCGCACAGAGCAGCTTGCAGCGTCTCAGGATCAGTGACTGCTGCGTCCGCTGCGCGTGCGCATTTGAGAGGCCTTAAATGGTGCTGGGCGCCTGAAGAGCTAGAGCGCTAACCAGCAAGAAGTGAGGCTGGAATATGCTCCCAGAGGCCCTGCGTGCAACAGCACTTGCCGCGTCGGACCGGGGCCAGAGAGAGGCAGGTAAGGTGTCCTTCGTAGTGCCACCAGTGCAGATACACAATATCACATGTTATCACACATAAAGGTTAAAACCTGACAATGATTTGTAGCAGCAAAGTGGGGTTAAAAATATTCAGGTGGCTAAAAAACGAATCTTCGCACAGAGCAGCTTGCAGCGTCCCAGGATCAGTGACTGCTGCGTCCGCTGCGCGAGCGCATTTGAGAGGCCTTAAATGGTGCTGGGCGCAAGAAGAGCTAGAGCGCTGACCAGCAGGAAGTGAGGCTGGAATCTGCTCCCAGAGGCCCTCCGCGCAACGGCACTTGCCGCGTCGCACCGGGGCCAGGGAGAGGCAGGTAAGGTGTCCTTCGTAGTGCCAACAGTGCAGATACACAATATCACATGTTATCACACATAAAGGTTAAAACCTGACAATGATTTGTAGCAGCAAAGTGGGGTTAAAAATATTCAGGTGGCTAAAAAACGAATCTTCGCACAGAGCAGCTTGCAGCGTCTCAGGATCAGTGACTGCTGCGTTTGCTGCGCGTGCGCATTTGAGAGGCCTTAAATGGTGCTGGGCGCCTGAAGAGCTAGAGCGCTAACCAGCAGCAAGTGAGGCTGGAATCTGCTCCCAGAGGCCCTGCGTGCAACAGCACTTGCCGCGTCGGACCGGGGCCAGGGAGAGGCAGGTAAGGTGTCCTTCGTAGTGCCACCAGTGCAGATACACAATATCACATGTTATCACACATAAAGGTTAAAACCTGACAATGATTTGTAGCAGCAAAGTGGGGTTAAAAATATTCAGGTGGCTAAAAAACGAATCTTCGCACAGAGCAGCTTGCAGCGTCCCAGGATCAGTGACTGCTGCGTCCGCTGCGCGAGCGCATTTGAGAGGCCTTAAATGGTGCTGGGCGCCTGAAGAGCTAGAGCGCTGACCAGCAGGAAGTGAGGCTGGAATCTGCTCCCAGAGGCCCTCCGCGCAACGGCACTTGCCGCGTCGGACCAGAGCCAGGGAGAGGCAGTTAAGGTGTCCTTCGTAGTGCCAACAGTGCAGATACACAATATCACATGTTATCACACATAAAGGTTAAAACCTGACAATGATTTGTAGCAGCAAAGTGGGGTTAAAAATTATTCAGGTGGCTAAAAAACGAATCTTCGCACAGAGCAGCTTGCAGCGTCTCAGGATCAGTGACTGCTGCGTCCGCTGCGCGTGCGCATTTGAGAGGCCTTAAATGGTGCTGGGCGCCTGAAGAGCTAGAGCGCTGACAAGCAGGAAGTGAGGCTGGACTCTGCTCCCAGAGGCCCTCCGCGCAACGGCACTTGCCGCGTCGGACCGTGGCCAGGGAGAGGCAGGTAAGGTGTCCTTCGTAGTGCCAACAGTGCAGATACACAATATAACATGTTATCACACATAAAGGTTAAAACCTGACAATGATTTGTAGCAGCAAAGTGGGGTTAAAAATATTCAGGTGGCTAAAAAACTAATCTTCGCACAAAGCAGCTTGCAGCGTCTCAGGATCAGTGACTGCTGCGTCCGCTGCGCGTGCGCATTTGAGAGGCCTTAAATGGTGCTGGGCGCCTGAAGAGCTAGAGCGCTGACCAGCAGGAAGTGAGGCTGGAATCTGCTCCCAGAGGCCCTCCGCGCAACGGCACTTGCCGCGTCGGACCGTGGCCAGGGAGAGGCAGGTAAGGTGTCCTTCGTAGTGCCAACAGTGCAGATACCCAATATCACATGTTATCACACATAAAGGTTAAAACCTGACAATGATTTGTAGCAGCAAAGTGGGGTTAAAAATATTCAGGTGGCTAAAAAACGAATCTTCGCACAGAGCAGCTTGCAGCGTCTCAGGATCAGTGACTGCTGTGTCCGCTGCGCGTGCGCATTTGAGAGGCCTTAAATGGTGCTGGGCGCCTGAAGAGCTAGAGCGCTAACCAGCAGCAAGTGAGGCTGGAATCTGCTCCCAGAGGCCCTGAGTGCAACAGCACTTGCCGCGTCGGACCGGGGCCAGGGAGAGGCAGGTAAGGTGTCCTTCGTAGTGCCACCAGTGCAGATACACAATATCACATGTTATCACACATAAAGGTTAAAACCTGACAATGATTTGTAGCAGCAAAGTGGGGTTAAAAATATTCAGGTGGCTAAAAAACGAATCTTCGCACAGAGCAGCTTGCAGCGTCTCAGGATCAGTGACTGCTGCGTCCGCTGCGCGTGCGCATTTGAGAGGCCTTAAATGGTGCTGGGCGCCTGAAGAGCTAGAGCGCTGACCAGCAGGAAGTGAGGCTGGAATCTGCTCCCAGAGGCCCTCCGCGCAACGGCACTTGCCGCGTCGGACCGTGGCCAGGGAGAGGCAGGTAAGGTGTCCTTCGTAGTGCCAACAGTGCAGATACCCAATATCACATGTTATCACACATAAAGTTTAAAACCTGACAATGATTTGTAGCAGCAAAGTGGGGTTAAAAATATTCAGGTGGCTAAAAAACGAATCTTCGCACAGAGCAGCTTACAGCGTCTCAGGATCAGTGACTGCTGCGTCCGCTGCGCGTGCGCATTTGAGAGGCCTTAAATGGTGCTGGGCGCCTGAAGAGCTAGAGCGCTAACCTGCAGGAAGTGAGGCTGGAATCTGCTCCCAGAGGCCCTGCACGCAACAGCACTTGCCGCGTCGGACCAGGGCCAGGGAGAGGCAGGTAAGGTGTCCTTCGTAGTGCCACCAGTGCAGATACACAATATCACATGTTATCACACATAAAGGTTAAAACCTGACAATGATTTGTAGCAGCAAAGTTGGGTTAAAAATATTCAGGTGGCTAAAAAACGCATCTTCGCACAGAGCAGCCTGCAGCGTCCCAGGATCAGTGACTGCTGCGTCCGCTGCGCGAGCGCATTTGAGAGGCCTTAAATGGTGCTGGGCGCCTGAAGAGCTAGAGCGTTGACCAGCAGTAAGTGAGGCTGGAATCTGCTCCCAGAGGCCCTCCGCGCAACGGCACTTGCCGCGTCGGACCGGGGCCAGGGAGAGGCAGGTAAGGTGTCCTTCGTAGTGCCAACAGTGCAGATACACAATATCACATGTTATCACACATAAAGTTTAAAACCTGACAATGATTTGTAGCAGCAAAGTGGGGTTAAAAATATTCAGGTGGCTAAAAAACGAATCTTCGCACAGAGCAGCTTGCAGCGTCTCAGGATCAGTGACTGCTGCGTCCGCTGCGCGTGCGCATTTGAGAGGCCTTAAATGGTGCTGGGCGCCTGATGAGCTAGAGCGCTAACCAGCAGGAAGTGAGACTGGAATCTGCATCCAGAGGCCCTCCGCGCAACGGCACTTGCCGCATCGGAGAGGGGCAAGGGAGAGGCAGGTAAGGTGTCCTTCGTAGTGCCAACAGTGCAGATACACAATATCACATGTTATCACACATAAAGGTTAAAACCTGACAATGATTTGTAGCAGCAAAGTGGGGTTAAACATATTCAGGTGGCTAAAAAACAAATCTTCGCACAGAGCAGCTTGCAGCGTCTCAGGATCAGTGACTGCTGCGTCCGCTGCGCGTGCGCATTTGAGAGGCCTTAAATGGTGCTGGGCGCCTGAAGAGCTAGAGCGCTGACCAGCAGGAAGTGAGGATGGAATCTGCTCCCAGAGGCCCTCCGCGCAACGGCACTTGCCGCGTCGGACCATGGCCAGGGAGAGGCAGGTAAGGTGTCCTTCGTAGTGCCAACAGTGCAGATACACAATATCACATGTTATCACACATAAAGGTTAAAACCTGACAATGATTTGTAGCAGCAAAGTGGGGTTAAAAATATTCAGGTGGCTAAAAAACAAATCTTCGCACAGAGCAGCTTGCAGCATCTCAGGATCAGTGACTGCTGCGTCCGCTGCGCGTGCGCATTTGAGAGGCCTTAAATGGTGCTGGGCGCCTGAAGAGCTAGAGCGCTGACCAGCAGGAAGTGAGGCTGGAATCTGGTCCCAGAGGCCCTCCGCGCAACGGCACTTGCCGCGTCGCACCGGGGCCAGGGAGAGGCAGGTAAGGTGTCCTTCGTAGTGCCAACAGTGCAGATACACAATAACACATGTTATCACACATAAAGGTTAAAACCTGACAATGATTTGTAGCAGCAAAGTGGGGTTAAAAATATTCAGGTGGCTAAAAAACGAATCTTCGCACAGAGCAGCTTGCAGCGTCTCAGGATCAGTGACTGCTGCGTTTGCTGCGCGTGCGCATTTGAGAGGCCTTAAATGGTGCTGGGCGCCTGAAGAGCTAGAGCGCTAACCAGCAGCAAGTGAGGCTGGAATCTGCTCCCAGAGGCCCTGCGTGCAACAACACTTGCCGCGTCGGACCGGGGCCAGGGAGAGGCAGGTAAGGTGTCCTTCGTAGTGCCACCAGTGCAGATACACAATATCACATGTTATCACACATAAAGGTTAAAACCTGACAATGATTTGTAGCAGCAAAGTGGGGTTAAAAATATTCAGGTGGCTAAAAACGAATCTTCGCACAGAGCAGCTTGCAGCGTCTCAGGATCAGTGACTGCTGCGTCCGCTGCGCGTGCGCATTTGAGAGGCCTTAAATGGTGCTGGGCGCCTGAAGAGCTAGAGCGCTAACCAGCAAGAAGTGAGGCTGGAATATGCTCCCAGAGGCCCTGCGTGCAACAGCACTTGCCGCGTCGGACCGGGGCCAGAGAGAGGCAGGTAAGGTGTCCTTCGTAGTGCCACCAGTGCAGATACACAATATCACATGTTATCACACATAAAGGTTAAAACCTGACAATGATTTGTAGCAGCAAAGTGGGGTTAAAAATATTCAGGTGGCTAAAAAACGAATCTTCGCACAGAGCAGCTTGCAGCGTCCCAGGATCAGTGACTGCTGCGTCCGCTGCGCGAGCGCATTTGAGAGGCCTTAAATGGTGCTGGGCGCAAGAAGAGCTAGAGCGCTGACCAGCAGGAAGTGAGGCTGGAATCTGCTCCCAGAGGCCCTCCGCGCAACGGCACTTGCCGCGTCGCACCGGGGCCAGGGAGAGGCAGGTAAGGTGTCCTTCGTAGTGCCAACAGTGCAGATACACAATATCACATGTTATCACACATAAAGGTTAAAACCTGACAATGATTTGTAGCAGCAAAGTGGGGTTAAAAATATTCAGGTGGCTAAAAAACGAATCTTCGCACAGAGCAGCTTGCAGCGTCTCAGGATCAGTGACTGCTGCGTTTGCTGCGCGTGCGCATTTGAGAGGCCTTAAATGGTGCTGGGCGCCTGAAGAGCTAGAGCGCTAACCAGCAGCAAGTGAGGCTGGAATCTGCTCCCAGAGGCCCTGCGTGCAACAGCACTTGCCGCGTCGGACCGGGGCCAGGGAGAGGCAGGTAAGGTGTCCTTCGTAGTGCCACCAGTGCAGATACACAATATCACATGTTATCACACATAAAGGTTAAAACCTGACAATGATTTGTAGCAGCAAAGTGGGGTTAAAAATATTCAGGTGGCTAAAAAACGAATCTTCGCACAGAGCAGCTTGCAGCGTCCCAGGATCAGTGACTGCTGCGTCCGCTGCGCGAGCGCATTTGAGAGGCCTTAAATGGTGCTGGGCGCCTGAAGAGCTAGAGCGCTGACCAGCAGGAAGTGAGGCTGGAATCTGCTCCCAGAGGCCCTCCGCGCAACGGCACTTGCCGCGTCGGACCAGAGCCAGGGAGAGGCAGTTAAGGTGTCCTTCGTAGTGCCAACAGTGCAGATACACAATATCACATGTTATCACACATAAAGGTTAAAACCTGACAATGATTTGTAGCAGCAAAGTGGGGTTAAAAATTATTCAGGTGGCTAAAAAACGAATCTTCGCACAGAGCAGCTTGCAGCGTCTCAGGATCAGTGACTGCTGCGTCCGCTGCGCGTGCGCATTTGAGAGGCCTTAAATGGTGCTGGGCGCCTGAAGAGCTAGAGCGCTGACAAGCAGGAAGTGAGGCTGGACTCTGCTCCCAGAGGCCCTCCGCGCAACGGCACTTGCCGCGTCGGACCGTGGCCAGGGAGAGGCAGGTAAGGTGTCCTTCGTAGTGCCAACAGTGCAGATACACAATATAACATGTTATCACACATAAAGGTTAAAACCTGACAATGATTTGTAGCAGCAAAGTGGGGTTAAAAATATTCAGGTGGCTAAAAAACTAATCTTCGCACAAAGCAGCTTGCAGCGTCTCAGGATCAGTGACTGCTGCGTCCGCTGCGCGTGCGCATTTGAGAGGCCTTAAATGGTGCTGGGCGCCTGAAGAGCTAGAGCGCTGACCAGCAGGAAGTGAGGCTGGAATCTGCTCCCAGAGGCCCTCCGCGCAACGGCACTTGCCGCGTCGGACCGTGGCCAGGGAGAGGCAGGTAAGGTGTCCTTCGTAGTGCCAACAGTGCAGATACCCAATATCACATGTTATCACACATAAAGGTTAAAACCTGACAATGATTTGTAGCAGCAAAGTGGGGTTAAAAATATTCAGGTGGCTAAAAAACGAATCTTCGCACAGAGCAGCTTGCAGCGTCTCAGGATCAGTGACTGCTGTGTCCGCTGCGCGTGCGCATTTGAGAGGCCTTAAATGGTGCTGGGCGCCTGAAGAGCTAGAGCGCTAACCAGCAGCAAGTGAGGCTGGAATCTGCTCCCAGAGGCCCTGAGTGCAACAGCACTTGCCGCGTCGGACCGGGGCCAGGGAGAGGCAGGTAAGGTGTCCTTCGTAGTGCCACCAGTGCAGATACACAATATCACATGTTATCACACATAAAGGTTAAAACCTGACAATGATTTGTAGCAGCAAAGTGGGGTTAAAAATATTCAGGTGGCTAAAAAACGAATCTTCGCACAGAGCAGCTTGCAGCGTCTCAGGATCAGTGACTGCTGCGTCCGCTGCGCGTGCGCATTTGAGAGGCCTTAAATGGTGCTGGGCGCCTGAAGAGCTAGAGCGCTGACCAGCAGGAAGTGAGGCTGGAATCTGCTCCCAGAGGCCCTCCGCGCAACGGCACTTGCCGCGTCGGACCGTGGCCAGGGAGAGGCAGGTAAGGTGTCCTTCGTAGTGCCAACAGTGCAGATACCCAATATCACATGTTATCACACATAAAGTTTAAAACCTGACAATGATTTGTAGCAGCAAAGTGGGGTTAAAAATATTCAGGTGGCTAAAAAACGAATCTTCGCACAGAGCAGCTTACAGCGTCTCAGGATCAGTGACTGCTGCGTCCGCTGCGCGTGCGCATTTGAGAGGCCTTAAATGGTGCTGGGCGCCTGAAGAGCTAGAGCGCTAACCTGCAGGAAGTGAGGCTGGAATCTGCTCCCAGAGGCCCTGCACGCAACAGCACTTGCCGCGTCGGACCAGGGCCAGGGAGAGGCAGGTAAGGTGTCCTTCGTAGTGCCACCAGTGCAGATACACAATATCACATGTTATCACACATAAAGGTTAAAACCTGACAATGATTTGTAGCAGCAAAGTTGGGTTAAAAATATTCAGGTGGCTAAAAAACGCATCTTCGCACAGAGCAGCCTGCAGCGTCCCAGGATCAGTGACTGCTGCGTCCGCTGCGCGAGCGCATTTGAGAGGCCTTAAATGGTGCTGGGCGCCTGAAGAGCTAGAGCGTTGACCAGCAGTAAGTGAGGCTGGAATCTGCTCCCAGAGGCCCTCCGCGCAACGGCACTTGCCGCGTCGGACCGGGGCCAGGGAGAGGCAGGTAAGGTGTCCTTCGTAGTGCCAACAGTGCAGATACACAATATCACATGTTATCACACATAAAGTTTAAAACCTGACAATGATTTGTAGCAGCAAAGTGGGGTTAAAAATATTCAGGTGGCTAAAAAACGAATCTTCGCACAGAGCAGCTTGCAGCGTCTCAGGATCAGTGACTGCTGCGTCCGCTGCGCGTGCGCATTTGAGAGGCCTTAAATGGTGCTGGGCGCCTGATGAGCTAGAGCGCTAACCAGCAGGAAGTGAGACTGGAATCTGCATCCAGAGGCCCTCCGCGCAACGGCACTTGCCGCATCGGAGAGGGGCAAGGGAGAGGCAGGTAAGGTGTCCTTCGTAGTGCCAACAGTGCAGATACACAATATCACATGTTATCACACATAAAGGTTAAAACCTGACAATGATTTGTAGCAGCAAAGTGGGGTTAAACATATTCAGGTGGCTAAAAAACAAATCTTCGCACAGAGCAGCTTGCAGCGTCTCAGGATCAGTGACTGCTGCGTCCGCTGCGCGTGCGCATTTGAGAGGCCTTAAATGGTGCTGGGCGCCTGAAGAGCTAGAGCGCTGACCAGCAGGAAGTGAGGATGGAATCTGCTCCCAGAGGCCCTCCGCGCAACGGCACTTGCCGCGTCGGACCATGGCCAGGGAGAGGCAGGTAAGGTGTCCTTCGTAGTGCCAACAGTGCAGATACACAATATCACATGTTATCACACATAAAGGTTAAAACCTGACAATGATTTGTAGCAGCAAAGTGGGGTTAAAAATATTCAGGTGGCTAAAAAACAAATCTTCGCACAGAGCAGCTTGCAGCATCTCAGGATCAGTGACTGCTGCGTCCGCTGCGCGTGCGCATTTGAGAGGCCTTAAATGGTGCTGGGCGCCTGAAGAGCTAGAGCGCTGACCAGCAGGAAGTGAGGCTGGAATCTGGTCCCAGAGGCCCTCCGCGCAACGGCACTTGCCGCGTCGCACCGGGGCCAGGGAGAGGCAGGTAAGGTGTCCTTCGTAGTGCCAACAGTGCAGATACACAATAACACATGTTATCACACATAAAGGTTAAAACCTGACAATGATTTGTAGCAGCAAAGTGGGGTTAAAAATATTCAGGTGGCTAAAAAACGAATCTTCGCACAGAGCAGCTTGCAGCGTCTCAGGATCAGTGACTGCTGCGTTTGCTGCGCGTGCGCATTTGAGAGGCCTTAAATGGTGCTGGGCGCCTGAAGAGCTAGAGCGCTAACCAGCAGCAAGTGAGGCTGGAATCTGCTCCCAGAGGCCCTGCGTGCAACAACACTTGCCGCGTCGGACCGGGGCCAGGGAGAGGCAGGTAAGGTGTCCTTCGTAGTGCCACCAGTGCAGATACACAATATCACATGTTATCACACATAAAGGTTAAAACCTGACAATGATTTGTAGCAGCAAATTGGGGTTAAAAATATTCAGGTGGCTAAAAAACGAATCTTCGCACAGAGCAGCTTGCAGCGTCTCAGGATCAGTGACTGCTGCGTCCGCTGCGCGTGTGCATTTGAGAGGCCTTAAATGGTGCTGGGCGCCTGAAGAGCTAGAGCGCTGACAAGCAGGAAGTGAGGCTGGACTCTGCTCCCAGAGGCCCTCCGCGCAACGGCACTTGCCGCGTCGGACCGTGGCCAGGGAGAGGCGTAAGGTGTCCTTCGTAGTGCCAACAGTGCAGATACACAATATCACATGTTATCACACATAAAGGTTAAAACCTGACAATGATTTGTAGCAGCAAAGTGGGGTTAAAAATATTCAGGTGGCTAAAAAACGAATCTTCGCACAGAGCAGCTTGCAGCGTCTCAGGATCAGTGACTGCTGCGTCCGCTGCGCGTGCGCATTTGAGAGGCCTTAAATGGTGCTGGGCGCCTGAAGAGCTAGAGCGCTGACCAGCAGGAAGTGAGGCTGGAATCTGCTCCCAGAGGCCCTCCGCGCAACGGCACTTGCCGCGTCGGTCCGTGGCCAGAGAGAGGCAGGTAAGGTGTCCTTCGTAGTGCCAACAGTGCAGATACACAATATCACATGTTATCACACATAAAGGTTAAAACCTGACAATGATTTGTAGCAGCAAAGTGGGGTTAAAAATATTCAGGTGGCTAAAAACGAATCTTCGCACAGAGCAGCTTGCAGCGTCTCAGGATCAGTGACTGCTGCGTCCGCTGCGCGTGCGCATTTGAGAGGCCTTAAATGGTGCTGGGCGCCTGAAGAGCTAGAGCGCTAACCAGCAAGAAGTGAGGCTGGAATCTGCTCCCAGAGGCCCTGCGTGCAACAGCACTTGCCGCGTCGGACCGGGGCCAGGGAGAGGCAGGTAAGGTGTCCTTCGTAGTGCCACCAGTGCAGATACACAATATCACATGTTATCACACATAAAGGTTAAAACCTGACAATGATTTGTAGCAGCAAAGTGGGGTTAAAAATATTCAGGTGGCTAAAAAACGAATCTTCGCACAGAGCAGCTTGCAGCGTCCCAGGATCAGTGACTGCTGCGTCCGCTGCGCGAGCGCATTTGAGAGGCCTTAAATGGTGCTGGGCGCAAGAAGAGCTAGAGCGCTAACCAGCAGGAAGTGAGGCTGGAATCTGCTCCCAGAGGCCCTGCGTGCAACAGCACTTGCCGCGTCGGACCGGGGCCAGGGAGAGGCAGGTAAGGTGTCCTTCGTAGTGCCACCAGTGCAGACACACAATATCACATGTTATCACACATAAAGGTTAAAATCTGACAATGATTTGTAGCAGCAAAGTGGGGTTAAAAATATTCAGGTGGCTAAAAAACGAATCTTCGCACACAGCAGCTTGCAGCGTCTCAGGGTCAGTGACTGCTGCGTCCGCTGCACGTGCGCATTTGAGAGGCCTTAAATGGTGATATGCGCCTGAAGAGCTAGAGCGCTAACCAACAGGAAGTGAGGCTGGAATCTGCTCCCAGAGGCCCTCCGCGCAACGGCACTTGCCGCGTCGGACCGGGGCTAGGGAGAGGCAGGTAAGCTGTCCTTCGTAGTTCCAACAGTGCAGATACACAATATCACATGTTATCAAACATAAAGGTTAAAACCTGACAATGATTTGTAGCAGCAAAGTGGGGTTAAAAATATTCAGGTGGCTAAAAAACGAATCTTCGCACAGAGCAGCTTGCAGCGTCTCAGGATCAGTGACTGCTGCGTCCGCTGCGCGTGCGCATTTGAGAGGCCTTAAATGGTGCTGGGCGCCTGAAGAGCTAGAGCGCTGTCCAGCAGGAAGTGAGGCTGGAATCTGCTCCCAGAGGCCCTCTGCGCAACGGCACTTGCCGCGTCGGACCGGGGCCAGGGAGAGGCAGGTAAGGTGTCCTTCGTAGTGCCAACCGTGCAGATACACAATATCACATGTTATCACACATAAAGGTTAAAACCTGACAATGATTTATAGCAGCAAAGTGGGGTTAAAAATATTCAGGTGGCTAAAAACCGAATCTTCGCACAGAGCAGCTTGCAGCGTCTCAGGATCAGTGACTGCTGCGTCTGCTGCTCGTGCGCATTTGAGAGGCCTTAAATGGTGCTGGGCGCCTGAAGAGCTAGAGTGCTGACCAGCAGGAAGTGAGGCTGGAATCTGCTCCCAGAGGCCCTCCGCGCAACGGCACTTGCCGCGTGGGACCGTGGCCAGGGAGAGGCAGGTAAGGTGTCCTTCGTAGTGCCAACAGTGCAGATACACAATATCACATGTTATCACACATAAAGGTTAAAACCTGACAATGATTTGTAGCAGCAAAGTGGGGTTAAAAATATTCAGGTGGCTAAAAACGAATCTTCGCACTGAGCAGCTTGCAGCGTCTCAGGATCAGTGACTGCTGCGTCCGCTGCGCGTGCGCATTTGAGAGGCCTTAAATGGTGCTGGGCGCCTGAAGAGCTAGAGCGCTAACCAGCAGGAAGTGAGGCTGGAATCTGCTCCCAGAGGCCCTGCGTGCAACAGCACTTGCCGCGTCGGACCGGGGCCAGGGAGAGGCAGGTAAGGAGTCCTTCGTAGTGCCACCAGTGCAGATACACAATATCACATGTTATCACACATAAAGGTTAAAACCTGACAATGATTTATAGCAGCAAAGTGGGGTTAAAAATATTCAGGTGGCTAAAAACCGAATCTTCGCACAGAGCAGCTTGCAGCGTCTCAGGATCAGTGACTGCTGCGTCCGCTGCGCGTGCGCCTTTGAGAGGCCTTAAATGGTGCTGGGCGCCTGAAGAGCTAGAGCGCTGACCAGCAGGAAGTGAGGCTGGAATCTGCTCCCAGAGGCCCTGCGTGCAACAGCACTTGCCGCGTCGGACCGGGGCCAGGGAGAGGCAGGTAAGGTGTCCTTCGTAGTGCCACCAGTGCAGATACACAATATCACATGTTATCACACATAAAGGTTAAAACCTGACAATGATTTGTAGCAGCAAAGTGGGGTTAAAAATATTCAGGTGGCTAAAAAACGAATCTTCGCACAGAGCAGCTTGCAGCGTCCCAGGATCAGTGACTGCTGCGTCCGCTGCGCGAGCGCATTTGAGAGGCCTTAAATGGTGCTGGGCGCCTGAAGAGCTAGAGCGCTGACCAGCAGGAAGTGAGGCTGGAATCTGCTCCAAGAGGCCCTCCGCGCAACGGCACTTGCCGCGTCGCACCGGGGCCAGGGAGAGGCAGGTAAGGTGTCCTTCGTAGTGCCAACAGTGCAGATACACAATATCACATGTTATCACACATAAAGGTTAAAACCTGACAATGATTTGTAGCAGCAAAGTGGGGTTAAAAATATTCAGGTGGCTAAAAAAAGAATCTTCGCACAGAGCAGCTTGCAGCGTCTCAGGATCATTGACTGCTGCGTCCGCTGCGCGTGCGCATTTGAGAGGCCTTAAATGGTGCTGGGCGCCTGAAGAGCTAGAGCGCTAATCAGCAGGAAGTGAGGCTGGAATCTGCTCCCAGAGGCCCTGCGTGCAACAGCACTTGCCGCGTCGGACCGGGGCCAGGGAGAGGCAGGTAAGGTGTCCTTCGTAGTGCCACCAGTGCAGATACACAATATCACATGTTATCACACATAAAGGTTAAAACCTGACAATGATTTGTAGCAGCAAAGTGGGGTTAAAAATATTCAGGTGGCTAAAAAACGAATCTTCGCACAGAGCAGCTTGCAGCGTCCCAGGATCAGTGACTGCTGCGTCCGCTGCGCGAGCGCATTTGAGAGGCCTTAAATGGTGCTGGGCGCCTGAAGAGCTAGAGCGCTGACCAGCAGGAAGTGAGGCTGGAATCTGCTCCCAGAGGCCCTCCGCGCAACGGCACTTGCCGCGTCGCACCGGGGCCAGGGAGAGGCAGGTAAGGTGTCCTTCGTAGTGCCAACAGTGCAGATACACAATATCACATGTTATCACACATAAAGGTTAAAACCTGACAATGATTTGTAGCAGCAAAGTGGGGTTAAAAATATTCAGGTGGCTAAAAAAAGAATCTTCGCACAGAGCAGCTTGCAGCGTCTCAGGATCAGTGACTGCTGCGTCCGCTGCGCGTGCGCATTTGAGAGGCCTTAAAAGGTGCTGGGCGCCTGAAGAGCTAGAGCGCTAACCAGCAGGAAGTGAGGCTGGAATCTGCTCCCAGAGGCCCTGCGTGCAACAGCACTTGCCGCGTCGGACCGGGGCCAGGGAGAGGCAGGTAAGGTGTCCTTCGTAGTGCCACCAGTGCAGATACACAATATCACATGTTATCAGACATAAAGGTTAAAACCTGACAATGATTTGTAGCAGCAAAGTGGGGTTAAAAATATTCAGGTGGCTAAAAAACGAATGTTCGCACAGAGCAGCTTGCAGCGTCCCAGGATCAGTGACTGCTGCGTCCGCTGCGCGAGCGCATTTGAGAGGCCTTAAATGGTGCTGGGCGCCTGAAGAGCTAGAGCGCTGACCAGCAGGAAGTGAGGCTGGAATCTGCTCCCAGAGGCGCTCCGTGCAACGGCACTTGCCGTGTCGGACCGTGGCCAGGGAGAGGCAAGTAAGGTGTCCTTCGTAGTGCCAACAGTGCAGATACACAATATCACATGTTATCACACATAAAGGTTAAAACCTGACAATGATTTGTAGCAGCAAAGTGGGGTTAAAAATATTCAGGTGGCTAAAAAACGAATCTTCGCACACAGCAGCTTGCAGCGTCTCAGGGTCAGTGACTGCTGCGTCCGCTGCACGTGCGCATTTGAGAGGCCTTAAATGGTGCTGTGCACCTGAAGAGCTAGAGCGCTAACCAACAGGAAGTGAGGCTGGAATCTGCTCCCAGAGGCCCTCCGCGCAACGGCACTTGCCGCGTCGGACCGGGGCTAGGGAGAGGCAGGTAAGCTGTCCTTCGTAGTTCCAACAGTGCAGATACACAATATCACATGTTATCAAACATAAAGAATAAAACCTGACAATGATTTGTAGCAGCAAAGTGGGGTTAAAAATGTTCAGGTGGCTAAAAAACGAATCTTCGCACAGAGCAGCTTGCAGCGTCTCAGGATCAGTGACTGCTGCGTCCGCTGCGCGTGCGCATTTGAGAGGCCTTAAATGGTGCTGGGCGCCTGAAGAGCTAGAGCGCTGACCAGCAGGAAGTGAGGCTGGAATCTGCTCCCAGAGGCCCTCTGCGCAACGGCACTTGCCGCGTCGGACCGGGGCAAGGGAGAGGCAGGTAAGGTGTCCTTCGTAGTGCCAACAGTGCAGATACACAATATCACATGTTATCACACATAAAGGTTAAAACCTGACAATGATTTATAGCAGCAAAGTGGGGTTAAAAATATTCAGGTGGCTAAAAACCGAATCTTCGCACAGAGCAGCTTGCAGCGTCTCAGGATCAGTGACTGCTGCGTCCGCTGCGCGTGCGCATTTGAGAGGCCTTAAATGGTGCTGGGCGCCTGAAGAGCTAGAGTGCTGACCAGCAGGAAGTGAGGCTGGAATCTGCTCCCAGAGGCCCTCCGCGCAACGGCACTTGCCGCGTCGGACCGTGGCCAGGGAGAGGCAGGTAAGGTGTCCTTCGTAGTTCCAACAGTGCAGATACACAATATCACATGTTATCACACATAAAGGTTAAAACCTGACAATGATTTGTAGCAGCAAAGTGGGGTTAAAAATATTCAGGTGGCTAAAAACGAACCTTCGCACAGAGCAGCTTGCAGCGTCTCAGGATCAGTGACTGCTGCGTCCGCTGCGCGTGCGCATTTGAGAGGCCTTAAATGGTGCTGGGCGCCTGAAGAGCTAGAGCGCTAACCAGCAGGAAGTGAGGCTGGAATCTGCTCCCAGAGGCCCTGCGTGCAACAGCACTTGCCGCGTCGGACCGGGGCCAGGGAGAGGCAGGTAAGGTGTCCTTCGTAGTGCCACCAGTGCAGATACACAATATCACATGTTATCACACATAAAGGTTAAAACCTGACAATGATTTGTAGCAGCAAAGTGGGGTTAAAAATATCCAGGTGGCTAAAAAACGAATGTTCGCACAGAGCAGCTTGCAGCGTCCCAGGATCAGTGACTGCTGCGTCCGCTGCGCGAGCGCATTTGAGAGGCCTTAAATGGTGCTGGGCGCCTGAAGAGCTAGAGCGCTGACCAGCAGGAAGTGAGGCTGGAATCTGCTCCCAGAGGCCCTCCGCGCAACGGCACTTGCCGCGTCGCACCGGGGCCAGGGAGAGGCAGGTAAGGTGTCCTTCGTAGTGCCAACAGTGCAGATACACAATATCACATGTTATCACACATAAAGGTTAAAACCTGACAATGATTTGTAGCAGCAAAGTGGGGTTAAAAATATTCAGGTGGCTAAAAAACGAATCTTCGCACAGAGCAGCTTGCAGCGTCTCAGGATCAGTGACTGCTGTGTCCGCTGCGCGTGCGCATTTGAGAGGCCTTAAATGGTGCTGGGCGCCTGAAGAGCTAGAGCGCTAACCAGCAGCAAGTGAGGCTGGAATCTGCTCCCAGAGGCCCTGCGTGCAACAGCACTTGCCACGTCGGACCGGGGCCAGGGAGAGGCAGGTAAGGTGTCCTTCGTAGTGCCACCAGTGCAGATACACAATATCACATGTTATCACACATAAAGGTTAAAACCTGACAATGATTTGTAGCAGCAAAGTTGGGTTAAAAATATTCAGGTGGCTAAAAAACGCATCTTCGCACAGAGCAGCCTGCAGCGTCCCAGGATCAGTGACTGCTGCGTCCGCTGCGCGAGCGCATTTGAGAGGCCTTAAATGGTGCTGGGCGCCTGAAGAGCTAGAGCGTTGACCAGCAGTAAGTGAGGCTGGAATCTGCTCCCAGAGGCCCTCCGCGCAACGGCACTTGCCGCGTCGGACCGGGGCCAGGGAGAGGCAGGTAAGGTGTCCTTCGTAGTGCCAACAGTGCAGATACACAATATCACATGTTATCACACATAAAGTTTAAAACCTGACAATGATTTGTAGCAGCAAAGTGGGGTTAAAAATATTCAGGTGGCTAAAAAACGAATCTTCGCACAGAGCAGCTTGCAGCGTCTCAGGATCAGTGACTGCTGCGTCCGCTGCGCGTGCGCATTTGAGAGGCCTTAAATGGTGCTGGGCGCCTGATGAGCTAGAGCGCTAACCAGCAGGAAGTGAGACTGGAATCTGCATCCAGAGGCCCTCCGCGCAACGGCACTTGCCGCGTCGGACCATGGCCAGGGAGAGGCAGGTAAGGTGTCCTTCGTAGTGCCAACAGTGCAGATACACAATATCACATGTTATCACACATAAAGGTTAAAACCTGACAATGATTTGTAGCAGCAAAGTGGGGTTAAAAATATTCAGGTGGCTAAAAAACAAATCTTCGCACAGAGCAGCTTGCAGCATCTCAGGATCAGTGACTGCTGCGTCCGCTGCGCGTGCGCATTTGAGAGGCCTTAAATGGTGCTGGGCGCCTGAAGAGCTAGAGCGCTGACCAGCAGGAAGTGAGGCTGGAATCTGCTCCCAGAGGCCCTCCGCGCAACGGCACTTGCCGCGTTGGACCGGGGCCAGGGAGAGGCAGGTAAGGTGTCCTTCGTAGTGCCAACAGTGCAGATACAAAATATCACATGTTATCACACATAAAGGTTAAAACCTGACAATGATTTGTCGCAGCAAAGTGGGGTTAAAAATATTCAGGTGGCTAAAAAACGAATCTTCGCACAGAGCAGCTTGCAGCGTCTCAGGATCAGTGACTGCTGCGTCTGCTGCGCGTGCGCATTTGAGAGGCCTTAAATGGTGCTGGGCGCCTGAAGAGCTAGAGCGCTGACCAGCAGGAAGTGAGGCTGGAATCTGCTCCCAGAGGCCCTCCGCGCAACGCCACTTGCCGCGTCGCACCGGGGCCAGGGAGAGGCAGGTAAGGTGTCCTTCGTAGTGCCAACAGTGCAGATACACAATAACACATGTTATCACACATAAAGGTTAAAACCTGACAATGATTTGTAGCAGCAAAGTGGGGTTAAAAATATTCAGGTGGCTAAAAAACGAATCTTCGCACAGAGCAGCTTGCAGCGTCTCAGGATCAGTGACTGCTGCGTTTGCTGCGCGTGCGCATTTGAGAGGCCTTAAATGGTGCTGGGCGCCTGAAGAGCTAGAGCGCTAACCAGCAGCAAGTGAGGCTGGAATCTGCTCCCAGAGGCCCTGCGTGCAACAACACTTGCCGCGTCGGACCGGGGCCAGGGAGAGGCAGGTAAGGTGTCCTTCGTAGTGCCACCAGTGCAGATACACAATATCACATGTTATCACACATAAAGGTTAAAACCTGACAATGATTTGTAGCAGCAAAGTGGGGTTAAAAATATTCAGGTGGCTAAAAAACGAATCTTCGCACAGAGCAGCTTGCAGCGTCCCAGGATCAGTGACTGCTGCGTCCGCTGCGCAAGCGCATTTGAGAGGCCTTAAATGGTGCTGGGCGCCTGAAGAGCTAGAGCGCTGACCAGCAGGAAGTGAGGCTGGAATCTGCTCCCAGAGGCCCTCCGCGCAACGGCACTTGCCGCGTCGGACCAGAGCCAGGGAGAGGCAGGTAAGGTGTCCTTCGTAGTGTCAACAGTGCAGATACACAATATCACATGTTATCACACATAAAGGTTAAAACCTGACAATGATTTGTAGCAGCAAAGTGGGGTTAAAAATATTCAGGTGGCTAAAAAACGAATCTTCGCACAGAGCAGCTTGCAGCGTCTCAGGATCAGTGACTGCTGCGTCCGCTGCGCGTGTGCATTTGAGAGGCCTTAAATGGTGCTGGGCGCCTGAAGAGCTAGAGCGCTGACAAGCAGGAAGTGAGGCTGGACTCTGCTCCCAGAGGCCCTCCGTGCAACGGCACTTGCCGCGTCGGACCGTGGCCAGGGAGAGGCAGGTAAGGTGTCCTTCGTAGTGCCAACAGTGCAGATACACAATATCACATGTTATCACACATAAAGGTTAAAACCTGACAATGATTTGTAGCAGCAAAGTGGGGTTAAAAATATTCAGGTGGCTAAAAAACGAATCTTCGCACAGAGCAGCTTGCAGCGTCTCAGGATCAGTGACTGCTGCGTCCGCTGCGCGTGCGCATTTGAGAGGCCTTAAATGGTGCTGGGCGCCTGAAGAGCTAGAGCGCTGACCAGCAGGAAGTGAGGCTGGAATCTGCTCCCAGAGGCCCTCCGCGCAACGGCACTTACCGCGTCGGACCGGGGCCAGGGAGAGGCAGGTAATGTGTCCTTCGTAGTGCCAACAGTGCAGATACACAATATCACATGTTATCACACATAAAGGTTAAAACCTGACAATGATTTATAGCAGCAAAGTGGGGTTAAAAATATTCAGGTGGCTAAAAACCGAATCTTCGCACAGAGCAGCTTGCAGCGTCTCAGGATCAGTGACTGCTGCGTCCGCTGCGTGTGCGCCTTTGAGAGGCCTTAAATGGTGCTGGGCGCCTGAAGAGCTAGAGCGCTGACCAGCAGGAAGTGAGGCTGGAATCTGCTCCCAGAGGCCCTCCGCGCAACGGCACTTGCCGCGTCGGACCATGGCCAGAGAGAGGCAGGTAAGGTGTCCTTCGTAGTGTCAACAGTGCAGATACACAATATCACATGTTATCACACATAAAGGTTAAAACCTGACAATGATTTGTAGCAGCAAAGTGGGGTTAAAAATATTCAGGTGGCTAAAAACGAATCTTCGCACAGAGCAGCTTGCAGCGTCTCAGGATCAGTGACTGCTGCGTTTGCTGCGCGTGCGCATTTGAGAGGCCTTAAATGGTGCTGGGCGCCTGAAGAGCTAGAGCGCTAACCAGCAGCAAGTGAGGCTGGAATCTGCTCCCAGAGGCCCTGCGTGCAACAACACTTGCCGCGTCGGACCGGGGCCAGGGAGAGGCAGGTAAGGTGTCCTTCGTAGTGCCACCAGTGCAGATACACAATATCACATGTTATCACACATAAAGGTTAAAACCTGACAATGATTTGTAGCAGCAAATTGGGGTTAAAAATATTCAGGTGGCTAAAAAACGAATCTTCGCACAGAGCAGCTTGCAGCGTCTCAGGATCAGTGACTGCTGCGTCCGCTGCGCGTGTGCATTTGAGAGGCCTTAAATGGTGCTGGGCGCCTGAAGAGCTAGAGCGCTGACAAGCAGGAAGTGAGGCTGGACTCTGCTCCCAGAGGCCCTCCGCGCAACGGCACTTGCCGCGTCGGACCGTGGCCAGGGAGAGGCAGGTAAGGTGTCCTTCGTAGTGCCAACAGTGCAGATACACAATATCACATGTTATCACACATAAAGGTTAAAACCTGACAATGATTTGTAGCAGCAAAGTGGGGTTAAAAATATTCAGGTGGCTAAAAAACGAATCTTCGCACAGAGCAGCTTGCAGCGTCTCAGGATCAGTGACTGCTGCGTCCGCTGCGCGTGCGCATTTGAGAGGCCTTAAATGGTGCTGGGCGCCTGAAGAGCTAGAGCGCTGACCAGCAGGAAGTGAGGCTGGAATCTGCTCCCAGAGGCCCTCCGCGCAACGGCACTTGCCGCGTCGGTCCGTGGCCAGAGAGAGGCAGGTAAGGTGTCCTTCGTAGTGCCAACAGTGCAGATACACAATATCACATGTTATCACACATAAAGGTTAAAACCTGACAATGATTTGTAGCAGCAAAGTGGGGTTAAAAATATTCAGGTGGCTAAAAACGAATCTTCGCACAGAGCAGCTTGCAGCGTCTCAGGATCAGTGACTGCTGCGTCCGCTGCGCGTGCGCATTTGAGAGGCCTTAAATGGTGCTGGGCGCCTGAAGAGCTAGAGCGCTAACCAGCAAGAAGTGAGGCTGGAATCTGCTCCCAGAGGCCCTGCGTGCAACAGCACTTGCCGCGTCGGACCGGGGCCAGGGAGAGGCAGGTAAGGTGTCCTTCGTAGTGCCACCAGTGCAGATACACAATATCACATGTTATCACACATAAAGGTTAAAACCTGACAATGATTTGTAGCAGCAAAGTGGGGTTAAAAATATTCAGGTGGCTAAAAAACGAATCTTCGCACAGAGCAGCTTGCAGCGTCCCAGGATCAGTGACTGCTGCGTCCGCTGCGCGAGCGCATTTGAGAGGCCTTAAATGGTGCTGGGCGCAAGAAGAGCTAGAGCGCTAACCAGCAGGAAGTGAGGCTGGAATCTGCTCCCAGAGGCCCTGCGTGCAACAGCACTTGCCGCGTCGGACCGGGGCCAGGGAGAGGCAGGTAAGGTGTCCTTCGTAGTGCCACCAGTGCAGACACACAATATCACATGTTATCACACATAAAGGTTAAAATCTGACAATGATTTGTAGCAGCAAAGTGGGGTTAAAAATATTCAGGTGGCTAAAAAACGAATCTTCGCACACAGCAGCTTGCAGCGTCTCAGGGTCAGTGACTGCTGCGTCCGCTGCACGTGCGCATTTGAGAGGCCTTAAATGGTGATATGCGCCTGAAGAGCTAGAGCGCTAACCAACAGGAAGTGAGGCTGGAATCTGCTCCCAGAGGCCCTCCGCGCAACGGCACTTGCCGCGTCGGACCGGGGCTAGGGAGAGGCAGGTAAGCTGTCCTTCGTAGTTCCAACAGTGCAGATACACAATATCACATGTTATCAAACATAAAGGTTAAAACCTGACAATGATTTGTAGCAGCAAAGTGGGGTTAAAAATATTCAGGTGGCTAAAAAACGAATCTTCGCACAGAGCAGCTTGCAGCGTCTCAGGATCAGTGACTGCTGCGTCCGCTGCGCGTGCGCATTTGAGAGGCCTTAAATGGTGCTGGGCGCCTGAAGAGCTAGAGCGCTGTCCAGCAGGAAGTGAGGCTGGAATCTGCTCCCAGAGGCCCTCTGCGCAACGGCACTTGCCGCGTCGGACCGGGGCCAGGGAGAGGCAGGTAAGGTGTCCTTCGTAGTGCCAACCGTGCAGATACACAATATCACATGTTATCACACATAAAGGTTAAAACCTGACAATGATTTATAGCAGCAAAGTGGGGTTAAAAATATTCAGGTGGCTAAAAACCGAATCTTCGCACAGAGCAGCTTGCAGCGTCTCAGGATCAGTGACTGCTGCGTCTGCTGCTCGTGCGCATTTGAGAGGCCTTAAATGGTGCTGGGCGCCTGAAGAGCTAGAGTGCTGACCAGCAGGAAGTGAGGCTGGAATCTGCTCCCAGAGGCCCTCCGCGCAACGGCACTTGCCGCGTGGGACCGTGGCCAGGGAGAGGCAGGTAAGGTGTCCTTCGTAGTGCCAACAGTGCAGATACACAATATCACATGTTATCACACATAAAGGTTAAAACCTGACAATGATTTGTAGCAGCAAAGTGGGGTTAAAAATATTCAGGTGGCTAAAAACGAATCTTCGCACTGAGCAGCTTGCAGCGTCTCAGGATCAGTGACTGCTGCGTCCGCTGCGCGTGCGCATTTGAGAGGCCTTAAATGGTGCTGGGCGCCTGAAGAGCTAGAGCGCTAACCAGCAGGAAGTGAGGCTGGAATCTGCTCCCAGAGGCCCTGCGTGCAACAGCACTTGCCGCGTCGGACCGGGGCCAGGGAGAGGCAGGTAAGGAGTCCTTCGTAGTGCCACCAGTGCAGATACACAATATCACATGTTATCACACATAAAGGTTAAAACCTGACAATGATTTATAGCAGCAAAGTGGGGTTAAAAATATTCAGGTGGCTAAAAACCGAATCTTCGCACAGAGCAGCTTGCAGCGTCTCAGGATCAGTGACTGCTGCGTCCGCTGCGCGTGCGCCTTTGAGAGGCCTTAAATGGTGCTGGGCGCCTGAAGAGCTAGAGCGCTGACCAGCAGGAAGTGAGGCTGGAATCTGCTCCCAGAGGCCCTGCGTGCAACAGCACTTGCCGCGTCGGACCGGGGCCAGGGAGAGGCAGGTAAGGTGTCCTTCGTAGTGCCACCAGTGCAGATACACAATATCACATGTTATCACACATAAAGGTTAAAACCTGACAATGATTTGTAGCAGCAAAGTGGGGTTAAAAATATTCAGGTGGCTAAAAAACGAATCTTCGCACAGAGCAGCTTGCAGCGTCCCAGGATCAGTGACTGCTGCGTCCGCTGCGCGAGCGCATTTGAGAGGCCTTAAATGGTGCTGGGCGCCTGAAGAGCTAGAGCGCTGACCAGCAGGAAGTGAGGCTGGAATCTGCTCCAAGAGGCCCTCCGCGCAACGGCACTTGCCGCGTCGCACCGGGGCCAGGGAGAGGCAGGTAAGGTGTCCTTCGTAGTGCCAACAGTGCAGATACACAATATCACATGTTATCACACATAAAGGTTAAAACCTGACAATGATTTGTAGCAGCAAAGTGTGGTTAAAAATATTCAGGTGGCTAAAAAAAGAATCTTCGCACAGAGCAGCTTGCAGCGTCTCAGGATCATTGACTGCTGCGTCCGCTGCGCGTGCGCATTTGAGAGGCCTTAAATGGTGCTGGGCGCCTGAAGAGCTAGAGCGCTAATCAGCAGGAAGTGAGGCTGGAATCTGCTCCCAGAGGCCCTGCGTGCAACAGCACTTGCCGCGTCGGACCGGGGCCAGGGAGAGGCAGGTAAGGTGTCCTTCGTAGTGCCACCAGTGCAGATACACAATATCACATGTTATCACACATAAAGGTTAAAACCTGACAATGATTTGTAGCAGCAAAGTGGGGTTAAAAATATTCAGGTGGCTAAAAAACGAATCTTCGCACAGAGCAGCTTGCAGCGTCCCAGGATCAGTGACTGCTGCGTCCGCTGCGCGAGCGCATTTGAGAGGCCTTAAATGGTGCTGGGCGCCTGAAGAGCTAGAGCGCTGACCAGCAGGAAGTGAGGCTGGAATCTGCTCCCAGAGGCCCTCCGCGCAACGGCACTTGCCGCGTCGCACCGGGGCCAGGGAGAGGCAGGTAAGGTGTCCTTCGTAGTGCCAACAGTGCAGATACACAATATCACATGTTATCACACATAAAGGTTAAAACCTGACAATGATTTGTAGCAGCAAAGTGGGGTTAAAAATATTCAGGTGGCTAAAAAAAGAATCTTCGCACAGAGCAGCTTGCAGCGTCTCAGGATCAGTGACTGCTGCGTCCGCTGCGCGTGCGCATTTGAGAGGCCTTAAAAGGTGCTGGGCGCCTGAAGAGCTAGAGCGCTAACCAGCAGGAAGTGAGGCTGGAATCTGCTCCCAGAGGCCCTGCGTGCAACAGCACTTGCCGCGTCGGACCGGGGCCAGGGAGAGGCAGGTAAGGTGTCCTTCGTAGTGCCACCAGTGCAGATACACAATATCACATGTTATCACATATAAAGGTTAAAACCTGACAATGATTTGTAGCAGCAAAGTGGGGTTAAAAATATTCAGGTGGCTAAAAAACGAATGTTCGCACAGAGCAGCTTGCAGCGTCCCAGGATCAGTGACTGCTGCGTCCGCTGCGCGAGCGCATTTGAGAGGCCTTAAATGGTGCTGGGCGCCTGAAGAGCTAGAGCGCTGACCAGCAGGAAGTGAGGCTGGAATCTGCTCCCAGAGGCGCTCCGTGCAACGGCACTTGCCGTGTCGGACCGTGGCCAGGGAGAGGCAAGTAAGGTGTCCTTCGTAGTGCCAACAGTGCAGATACACAATATCACATGTTATCACACATAAAGGTTAAAACCTGACAATGATTTGTAGCAGCAAAGTGGGGTTAAAAATATTCAGGTGGCTAAAAAACGAATCTTCGCACACAGCAGCTTGCAGCGTCTCAGGGTCAGTGACTGCTGCGTCCGCTGCACGTGCGCATTTGAGAGGCCTTAAATGGTGCTGTGCACCTGAAGAGCTAGAGCGCTAACCAACAGGAAGTGAGGCTGGAATCTGCTCCCAGAGGCCCTCCGCGCAACGGCACTTGCCGCGTCGGACCGGGGCTAGGGAGAGGCAGGTAAGCTGTCCTTCGTAGTTCCAACAGTGCAGATACACAATATCACATGTTATCAAACATAAAGAATAAAACCTGACAATGATTTGTAGCAGCAAAGTGGGGTTAAAAATGTTCAGGTGGCTAAAAAACGAATCTTCGCACAGAGCAGCTTGCAGCGTCTCAGGATCAGTGACTGCTGCGTCCGCTGCGCGTGCGCATTTGAGAGGCCTTAAATGGTGCTGGGCGCCTGAAGAGCTAGAGCGCTGACCAGCAGGAAGTGAGGCTGGAATCTGCTCCCAGAGGCCCTCTGCGCAACGGCACTTGCCGCGTCGGACCGGGGCAAGGGAGAGGCAGGTAAGGTGTCCTTCGTAGTGCCAACAGTGCAGATACACAATATCACATGTTATCACACATAAAGGTTAAAACCTGACAATGATTTATAGCAGCAAAGTGGGGTTAAAAATATTCAGGTGGCTAAAAACCGAATCTTCGCACAGAGCAGCTTGCAGCGTCTCAGGATCAGTGACTGCTGCGTCCGCTGCGCGTGCGCATTTGAGAGGCCTTAAATGGTGCTGGGCGCCTGAAGAGCTAGAGTGCTGACCAGCAGGAAGTGAGGCTGGAATCTGCTCCCAGAGGCCCTCCGCGCAACGGCACTTGCCGCGTCGGACCGTGGCCAGGGAGAGGCAGGTAAGGTGTCCTTCGTAGTTCCAACAGTGCAGATACACAATATCACATGTTATCACACATAAAGGTTAAAACCTGACAATGATTTGTAGCAGCAAAGTGGGGTTAAAAATATTCAGGTGGCTAAAAACGAACCTTCGCACAGAGCAGCTTGCAGCGTCTCAGGATCAGTGACTGCTGCGTCCGCTGCGCGTGCGCATTTGAGAGGCCTTAAATGGTGCTGGGCGCCTGAAGAGCTAGAGCGCTAACCAGCAGGAAGTGAGGCTGGAATCTGCTCCCAGAGGCCCTGCGTGCAACAGCACTTGCCGCGTCGGACCGGGGCCAGGGAGAGGCAGGTAAGGTGTCCTTCGTAGTGCCACCAGTGCAGATACACAATATCACATGTTATCACACATAAAGGTTAAAACCTGACAATGATTTGTAGCAGCAAAGTGGGGTTAAAAATATCCAGGTGGCTAAAAAACGAATGTTCGCACAGAGCAGCTTGCAGCGTCCCAGGATCAGTGACTGCTGCGTCCGCTGCGCGAGCGCATTTGAGAGGCCTTAAATGGTGCTGGGCGCCTGAAGAGCTAGAGCGCTGACCAGCAGGAAGTGAGGCTGGAATCTGCTCCCAGAGGCCCTCCGCGCAACGGCACTTGCCGCGTCGCACCGGGGCCAGGGAGAGGCAGGTAAGGTGTCCTTCGTAGTGCCAACAGTGCAGATACACAATATCACATGTTATCACACATAAAGGTTAAAACCTGACAATGATTTGTAGCAGCAAAGTGGGGTTAAAAATATTCAGGTGGCTAAAAAACGAATCTTCGCACAGAGCAGCTTGCAGCGTCTCAGGATCAGTGACTGCTGTGTCCGCTGCGCGTGCGCATTTGAGAGGCCTTAAATGGTGCTGGGCGCCTGAAGAGCTAGAGCGCTAACCAGCAGCAAGTGAGGCTGGAATCTGCTCCCAGAGGCCCTGCGTGCAACAGCACTTGCCACGTCGGACCGGGGCCAGGGAGAGGCAGGTAAGGTGTCCTTCGTAGTGCCACCAGTGCAGATACACAATATCACATGTTATCACACATAAAGGTTAAAACCTGACAATGATTTGTAGCAGCAAAGTTGGGTTAAAAATATTCAGGTGGCTAAAAAACGCATCTTCGCACAGAGCAGCCTGCAGCGTCCCAGGATCAGTGACTGCTGCGTCCGCTGCGCGAGCGCATTTGAGAGGCCTTAAATGGTGCTGGGCGCCTGAAGAGCTAGAGCGTTGACCAGCAGTAAGTGAGGCTGGAATCTGCTCCCAGAGGCCCTCCGCGCAACGGCACTTGCCGCGTCGGACCGGGGCCAGGGAGAGGCAGGTAAGGTGTCCTTCGTAGTGCCAACAGTGCAGATACACAATATCACATGTTATCACACATAAAGTTTAAAACCTGACAATGATTTGTAGCAGCAAAGTGGGGTTAAAAATATTCAGGTGGCTAAAAAACGAATCTTCGCACAGAGCAGCTTGCAGCGTCTCAGGATCAGTGACTGCTGCGTCCGCTGCGCGTGCGCATTTGAGAGGCCTTAAATGGTGCTGGGCGCCTGATGAGCTAGAGCGCTAACCAGCAGGAAGTGAGACTGGAATCTGCATCCAGAGGCCCTCCGCGCAACGGCACTTGCCGCGTCGGACCATGGCCAGGGAGAGGCAGGTAAGGTGTCCTTCGTAGTGCCAACAGTGCAGATACACAATATCACATGTTATCACACATAAAGGTTAAAACCTGACAATGATTTGTAGCAGCAAAGTGGGGTTAAAAATATTCAGGTGGCTAAAAAACAAATCTTCGCACAGAGCAGCTTGCAGCATCTCAGGATCAGTGACTGCTGCGTCCGCTGCGCGTGCGCATTTGAGAGGCCTTAAATGGTGCTGGGCGCCTGAAGAGCTAGAGCGCTGACCAGCAGGAAGTGAGGCTGGAATCTGCTCCCAGAGGCCCTCCGCGCAACGGCACTTGCCGCGTTGGACCGGGGCCAGGGAGAGGCAGGTAAGGTGTCCTTCGTAGTGCCAACAGTGCAGATACAAAATATCACATGTTATCACACATAAAGGTTAAAACCTGACAATGATTTGTCGCAGCAAAGTGGGGTTAAAAATATTCAGGTGGCTAAAAAACGAATCTTCGCACAGAGCAGCTTGCAGCGTCTCAGGATCAGTGACTGCTGCGTCTGCTGCGCGTGCGCATTTGAGAGGCCTTAAATGGTGCTGGGCGCCTGAAGAGCTAGAGCGCTGACCAGCAGGAAGTGAGGCTGGAATCTGCTCCCAGAGGCCCTCCGCGCAACGCCACTTGCCGCGTCGCACCGGGGCCAGGGAGAGGCAGGTAAGGTGTCCTTCGTAGTGCCAACAGTGCAGATACACAATAACACATGTTATCACACATAAAGGTTAAAACCTGACAATGATTTGTAGCAGCAAAGTGGGGTTAAAAATATTCAGGTGGCTAAAAAACGAATCTTCGCACAGAGCAGCTTGCAGCGTCTCAGGATCAGTGACTGCTGCGTTTGCTGCGCGTGCGCATTTGAGAGGCCTTAAATGGTGCTGGGCGCCTGAAGAGCTAGAGCGCTAACCAGCAGCAAGTGAGGCTGGAATCTGCTCCCAGAGGCCCTGCGTGCAACAACACTTGCCGCGTCGGACCGGGGCCAGGGAGAGGCAGGTAAGGTGTCCTTCGTAGTGCCACCAGTGCAGATACACAATATCACATGTTATCACACATAAAGGTTAAAACCTGACAATGATTTGTAGCAGCAAAGTGGGGTTAAAAATATTCAGGTGGCTAAAAAACGAATCTTCGCACAGAGCAGCTTGCAGCGTCCCAGGATCAGTGACTGCTGCGTCCGCTGCGCAAGCGCATTTGAGAGGCCTTAAATGGTGCTGGGCGCCTGAAGAGCTAGAGCGCTGACCAGCAGGAAGTGAGGCTGGAATCTGCTCCCAGAGGCCCTCCGCGCAACGGCACTTGCCGCGTCGGACCAGAGCCAGGGAGAGGCAGGTAAGGTGTCCTTCGTAGTGTCAACAGTGCAGATACACAATATCACATGTTATCACACATAAAGGTTAAAACCTGACAATGATTTGTAGCAGCAAAGTGGGGTTAAAAATATTCAGGTGGCTAAAAAACGAATCTTCGCACAGAGCAGCTTGCAGCGTCTCAGGATCAGTGACTGCTGCGTCCGCTGCGCGTGTGCATTTGAGAGGCCTTAAATGGTGCTGGGCGCCTGAAGAGCTAGAGCGCTGACAAGCAGGAAGTGAGGCTGGACTCTGCTCCCAGAGGCCCTCCGTGCAACGGCACTTGCCGCGTCGGACCGTGGCCAGGGAGAGGCAGGTAAGGTGTCCTTCGTAGTGCCAACAGTGCAGATACACAATATCACATGTTATCACACATAAAGGTTAAAACCTGACAATGATTTGTAGCAGCAAAGTGGGGTTAAAAATATTCAGGTGGCTAAAAAACGAATCTTCGCACAGAGCAGCTTGCAGCGTCTCAGGATCAGTGACTGCTGCGTCCGCTGCGCGTGCGCATTTGAGAGGCCTTAAATGGTGCTGGGCGCCTGAAGAGCTAGAGCGCTGACCAGCAGGAAGTGAGGCTGGAATCTGCTCCCAGAGGCCCTCCGCGCAACGGCACTTACCGCGTCGGACCGGGGCCAGGGAGAGGCAGGTAATGTGTCCTTCGTAGTGCCAACAGTGCAGATACACAATATCACATGTTATCACACATAAAGGTTAAAACCTGACAATGATTTATAGCAGCAAAGTGGGGTTAAAAATATTCAGGTGGCTAAAAACCGAATCTTCGCACAGAGCAGCTTGCAGCGTCTCAGGATCAGTGACTGCTGCGTCCGCTGCGTGTGCGCCTTTGAGAGGCCTTAAATGGTGCTGGGCGCCTGAAGAGCTAGA
This sequence comes from Triturus cristatus, assembly GCF_964204655.1. Taxonomy (NCBI): domain Eukaryota; kingdom Metazoa; phylum Chordata; class Amphibia; order Caudata; family Salamandridae; genus Triturus; species Triturus cristatus. The sequence continues at coordinate 1,096,698,620 of NC_140579.1, forward strand.
GCGCTGACCAGCAGGAAGTGAGGCTGGAATCTGCTCCCAGAGGCCCTCCGCGCAACGGCACTTGCCGCGTCGGACCATGGCCAGAGAGAGGCAGGTAAGGTGTCCTTCGTAGTGTCAACAGTGCAGATACACAATATCACATGTTATCACACATAAAGGTTAAAACCTGACAATGATTTGTAGCAGCAAAGTGGGGTTAAAAATATTCAGGTGGCTAAAAACGAATCTTCGCACAGAGCAGCTTGCAGCGTCTCAGGATCAGTGACTGCTGCGTCCGCTGCGCGTGCGCATTTGAGAGGCCTTAAATGGTGCTGGGCGCCTGAAGAGCTAGAGCGCTAACCAGCAAGAAGTGAGGCTGGAATCTGCTCCCAGAGGCCCTGCGTGCAACAGCACTTGCCGCGTCGGACCGGGGCCAGGGAGAGGCAGGTAAGGTGTCCTTCGTAGTGCCACCAGTGCAGATACACAATATCACATGTTATCACACATAAAGGTTAAAACCTGACAATGATTTGTAGCAGCAAAGTGGGGTTAAAAATATTCAGGTGGCTAAAAAACGAATCTTCGCACAGAGCAGCTTGCAGCGTCCCAGGATCAGTGACTGCTGCGTCCGCTGCGCGAGCGCATTTGAGAGGCCTTAAATGGTGCTGGGCGCAAGAAGAGCTAGAGCGCTGACCAGCAGGAAGTGAGGCTGGAATCTGCTCCCAGAGGCCCTCCGCGCAACGGCACTTGCCGCGTCGCACCGGGGCCAGGGAGAGGCAGGTAAGGTGTCCTTCGTAGTGCCAACAGTGCAGATACACAATATCACATGTTATCACACATAAAGGTTAAAACCTGACAATGATTTGTAGCAGCAAAGTGGGGTTAAAAATATTCAGGTGGCTAAAAAACGAATCTTCGCACAGAGCAGCTTGCAGCGTCTCAGGATCAGTGACTGCTGCGTTTGCTGCGCGTGCGCATTTGAGAGGCCTTAAATGGTGCTGGGCGCCTGAAGAGCTAGAGCGCTAACCAGCAGCAAGTGAGGCTGGAATCTGCTCCCAGAGGCCCTGCGTGCAACAGCACTTGCCGCGTCGGACCGGGGCCAGGGAGAGGCAGGTAAGGTGTCCTTCGTAGTGCCACCAGTGCAGATACACAATATCACATGTTATCACACATAAAGGTTAAAACCTGACAATGATTTGTAGCAGCAAAGTGGGGTTAAAAATATTCAGGTGGCTAAAAAACGAATCTTCGCACAGAGCAGCTTGCAGCGTCCCAGGATCAGTGACTGCTGCGTCCGCTGCGCGAGCGCATTTGAGAGGCCTTAAATGGTGCTGGGCGCCTGAAGAGCTAGAGCGCTGACCAGCAGGAAGTGAGGCTGGAATCTGCTCCCAGAGGCCCTCCGCGCAACGGCACTTGCCGCGTCGGACCAGAGCCAGGGAGAGGCAGTTAAGGTGTCCTTCGTAGTGCCAACAGTGCAGATACACAATATCACATGTTATCACACATAAAGGTTAAAACCTGACAATGATTTGTAGCAGCAAAGTGGGGTTAAAAATATTCAGGTGGCTAAAAAACGAATCTTCGCACAGAGCAGCTTGCAGCGTCTCAGGATCAGTGACTGCTGCGTCCGCTGCGCGTGCGCATTTGAGAGGCCTTAAATGGTGCTGGGCGCCTGAAGAGCTAGAGCGCTGACAAGCAGGAAGTGAGGCTGGACTCTGCTCCCAGAGGCCCTCCGCGCAACGGCACTTGCCGCGTCGGACCGTGGCCAGGGAGAGGCAGGTAAGGTGTCCTTCGTAGTGCCAACAGTGCAGATACACAATATCACATGTTATCACACATAAAGGTTAAAACCTGACAATGATTTGTAGCAGCAAAGTGGGGTTAAAAATATTCAGGTGGCTAAAAAACTAATCTTCGCACAAAGCAGCTTGCAGCGTCTCAGGATCAGTGACTGCTGCGTCCGCTGCGCGTGCGCATTTGAGAGGCCTTAAATGGTGCTGGGCGCCTGAAGAGCTAGAGCGCTGACCAGCAGGAAGTGAGGCTGGAATCTGCTCCCAGAGGCCCTCCGCGCAACGGCACTTGCCGCGTCGGACCGTGGCCAGGGAGAGGCAGGTAAGGTGTCCTTCGTAGTGCCAACAGTGCAGATACCCAATATCACATGTTATCACACATAAAGGTTAAAACCTGACAATGATTTGTAGCAGCAAAGTGGGGTTAAAAATATTCAGGTGGCTAAAAAACGAATCTTCGCACAGAGCAGCTTGCAGCGTCTCAGGATCAGTGACTGCTGTGTCCGCTGCGCGTGCGCATTTGAGAGGCCTTAAATGGTGCTGGGCGCCTGAAGAGCTAGAGCGCTAACCAGCAGCAAGTGAGGCTGGAATCTGCTCCCAGAGGCCCTGAGTGCAACAGCACTTGCCGCGTCGGACCGGGGCCAGGGAGAGGCAGGTAAGGTGTCCTTCGTAGTGCCACCAGTGCAGATACACAATATCACATGTTATCACACATAAAGGTTAAAACCTGACAATGATTTGTAGCAGCAAAGTGGGGTTAAAAATATTCAGGTGGCTAAAAACGAATCTTCGCACAGAGCAGCTTGCAGCGTCTCAGGATCAGTGACTGCTGCGTCCACTGCGCGTGCGCATTTGAGAGGCCTTAAATGGTGCTGGGCGCCTGAAGAGCTAGAGCGCTGACCAGCAGGAAGTGAGGCTGGAATCTGCTCCCAGAGGCCCTCCGCGCAACGGCACTTGCCGCGTCGGACCGTGGCCAGGGAGAGGCAGGTAAGGTGTCCTTCGTAGTGCCAACAGTGCAGATACCCAATATCACATGTTATCACACATAAAGTTTAAAACCTGACAATGATTTGTAGCAGCAAAGTGGGGTTAAAAATATTCAGGTGGCTAAAAAACGAATCTTCGCACAGAGCAGCTTGCAGCGTCTCAGGATCAGTGACTGCTGCGTCCGCTGCGCGTGCGCATTTGAGAGGCCTTAAATGGTGCTGGGCGCCTGAAGAGCTAGAGCGCTAACCTGCAGGAAGTCAGGCTGGAATCTGCTCCCAGAGGCCCTGCACGCAACAGCACTTGCCGCGTCGGACCAGGGCCAGGGAGAGGCAGGTAAGGTGTCCTTCGTAGTGCCACCAGTGCAGATACACAATATCACATGTTATCACACATAAAGGTTAAAACCTGACAATGATTTGTAGCAGCAAAGTTGGGTTAAAAATATTCAGGTGGCTAAAAAACGCATCTTCGCACAGAGCAGCCTGCAGCGTCCCAGGATCAGTGACTGCTGCGTCCGCTGCGCGAGCGCATTTGAGAGGCCTTAAATGGTGCTGGGCGCCTGAAGAGCTAGAGCGTTGACCAGCAGTAAGTGAGGCTGGAATCTGCTCCCAGAGGCCCTCCGCGCAACGGCACTTGCCGCGTCGGACCGGGGCCAGGGAGAGGCAGGTAAGGTGTCCTTCGTAGTGCCAACAGTGCAGATACACAATATCACATGTTATCACACATAAAGTTTAAAACCTGACAATGATTTGTAGCAGCAAAGTGGGGTTAAAAATATTCAGGTGGCTAAAAAACGAATCTTCGCACAGAGCAGCTTGCAGCGTCTCAGGATCAGTGACTGCTGCGTCCGCTGCGCGTGCGCATTTGAGAGGCCTTAAATGGTGCTGGGCGCCTGATGAGCTAGAGCGCTAACCAGCAGGAAGTGAGACTGGAATCTGCATCCAGAGGCCCTCCGCGCAACGGCACTTGCCGCATCGGAGAGGGGCAAGGGAGAGGCAGGTAAGGTGTCCTTCGTAGTGCCAACAGTGCAGATACACAATATCACATGTTATCACACATAAAGGTTAAAACCTGACAATGATTTGTAGCAGCAAAGTGGGGTTAAACATATTCAGGTGGCTAAAAAACAAATCTTCGCACAGAGCAGCTTGCAGCGTCTCAGGATCAGTGACTGCTGCGTCCGCTGCGCGTGCGCATTTGAGAGGCCTTAAATGGTGCTGGGCGCCTGAAGAGCTAGAGCGCTGACCAGCAGGAAGTGAGGATGGAATCTGCTCCCAGAGGCCCTCCGCGCAACGGCACTTGCCGCGTCGGACCATGGCCAGGGAGAGGCAGGTAAGGTGTCCTTCGTAGTGCCAACAGTGCAGATACACAATATCACATGTTATCACACATAAAGGTTAAAACCTGACAATGATTTGTAGCAGCAAAGTGGGGTTAAAAATATTCAGGTGGCTAAAAAACAAATCTTCGCACAGAGCAGCTTGCAGCATCTCAGGATCAGTGACTGCTGCGTCCGCTGCGCGTGCGCATTTGAGAGGCCTTAAATGGTGCTGGGCGCCTGAAGAGCTAGAGCGCTGACCAGCAGGAAGTGAGGCTGGAATCTGCTCCCAGAGGCCCTCCGCGCAACGGCACTTGCCGCGTTGGACCGGGGCCAGGGAGAGGCAGGTAAGGTGTCCTTCGTAGTGCCAACAGTGAAGATACAAAATATCACATGTTATCACACATAAAGGTTAAAACCTGACAATGATTTGTCGCAGCAAAGTGGGGTTAAAAATATTCAGGTGGCTAAAAAACGAATCTTCGCACAGAGCAGCTTGCAGCGTCTCAGGATCAGTGACTGCTGCGTCTGCTGCGCGTGCGCATTTGAGAGGCCTTAAATGGTGCTGGGCGCCTGAAGAGCTAGAGCGCTGACCAGCAGGAAGTGAGGCTGGAATCTGCTCCCAGAGGCCCTCCGCGCAACGCCACTTGCCGCGTCGCACCGGGGCCAGGGAGAGGCAGGTAAGGTGTCCTTCGTAGTGCCAACAGTGCAGATACACAATAACACATGTTATCACACATAAAGGTTAAAACCTGACAATGATTTGTAGCAGCAAAGTGGGGTTAAAAATATTCAGGTGGCTAAAAAACGAATCTTCGCACAGAGCAGCTTGCAGCGTCTCAGGATCAGTGACTGCTGCGTTTGCTGCGCGTGCGCATTTGAGAGGCCTTAAATGGTGCTGGGCGCCTGAAGAGCTAGAGCGCTAACCAGCAGCAAGTGAGGCTGGAATCTGCTCCCAGAGGCCCTGCGTGCAACAACACTTGCCGCGTCGGACCGGGGCCAGGGAGAGGCAGGTAAGGTGTCCTTCGTAGTGCCACCAGTGCAGATACACAATATCACATGTTATCACACATAAAGGTTAAAACCTGACAATGATTTGTAGCAGCAAAGTGGGGTTAAAAATATTCAGGTGGCTAAAAAACGAATCTTCGCACAGAGCAGCTTGCAGCGTCCCAGGATCAGTGACTGCTGCGTCCGCTGCGCAAGCGCATTTGAGAGGCCTTAAATGGTGCTGGGCGCCTGAAGAGCTAGAGCGCTGACCAGCAGGAAGTGAGGCTGGAATCTGCTCCCAGAGGCCCTCCGCGCAACGGCACTTGCCGCGTCGGACCAGAGCCAGGGAGAGGCAGGTAAGGTGTCCTTCGTAGTGTCAACAGTGCAGATACACAATATCACATGTTATCACACATAAAGGTTAAAACCTGACAATGATTTGTAGCAGCAAAGTGGGGTTAAAAATATTCAGGTGGCTAAAAAACGAATCTTCGCACAGAGCAGCTTGCAGCGTCTCAGGATCAGTGACTGCTGCGTCCGCTGCGCGTGTGCATTTGAGAGGCCTTAAATGGTGCTGGGCGCCTGAAGAGCTAGAGCACTGACAAGCAGGAAGTGAGGCTGGACTCTGCTCCCAGAGGCCCTCCGTGCAACGGCACTTGCCGCGTCGGACCGTGGCCAGGGAGAGGCAGGTAAGGTGTCCTTCGTAGTGCCAACAGTGCAGATACACAATATCACATGTTATCACACATAAAGGTTAAAACCTGACAATGATTTGTAGCAGCAAAGTGGGGTTAAAAATATTCAGGTGGCTAAAAAACGAATCTTCGCACAGAGCAGCTTGCAGCGTCTCAGGATCAGTGACTGCTGCGTCCGCTGCGCGTGCGCATTTGAGAGGCCTTAAATGGTGCTGGGCGCCTGAAGAGCTAGAGCGCTGACCAGCAGGAAGTGAGGCTGGAATCTGCTCCCAGAGGCCCTCCGCGCAACGGCACTTACCGCGTCGGACCGGGGCCAGGGAGAGGCAGGTAATGTGTCCTTCGTAGTGCCAACAGTGCAGATACACAATATCACATGTTATCACACATAAAGGTTAAAACCTGACAATGATTTATAGCAGCAAAGTGGGGTTAAAAATATTCAGGTGGCTAAAAACCGAATCTTCGCACAGAGCAGCTTGCAGCGTCTCAGGATCAGTGACTGCTGCGTCCGCTGCGTGTGCGCCTTTGAGAGGCCTTAAATGGTGCTGGGCGCCTGAAGAGCTAGAGCGCTGACCAGCAGGAAGTGAGGCTGGAATCTGCTCCCAGAGGCCCTCCGCGCAACGGCACTTGCCGCGTCGGACCATGGCCAGAGAGAGGCAGGTAAGGTGTCCTTCGTAGTGTCAACAGTGCAGATACACAATATCACATGTTATCACACATAAAGGTTAAAACCTGACAATGATTTGTAGCAGCAAAGTGGGGTTAAAAATATTCAGGTGGCTAAAAACGAATCTTCGCACAGAGCAGCTTGCAGCGTCTCAGGATCAGTGACTGCTGCGTCCGCTGCGCGTGCGCATTTGAGAGGCCTTAAATGGTGCTGGGCGCCTGAAGAGCTAGAGCGCTAACCAGCAAGAAGTGAGGCTGGAATCTGCTCCCAGAGGCCCTGCGTGCAACAGCACTTGCCGCGTCGGACCGGGGCCAGGGAGAGGCAGGTAAGGTGTCCTTCGTAGTGCCACCAGTGCAGATACACAATATCACATGTTATCACACATAAAGGTTAAAACCTGACAATGATTTGTAGCAGCAAAGTGGGGTTAAAAATATTCAGGTGGCTAAAAAACGAATCTTCGCACAGAGCAGCTTGCAGCGTCCCAGGATCAGTGACTGCTGCGTCCGCTGCGCGAGCGCATTTGAGAGGCCTTAAATGGTGCTGGGCGCAAGAAGAGCTAGACCGCTGACCAGCAGGAAGTGAGGCTGGAATCTGCTCCCAGAGGCCCTCCGCGCAACGGCACTTGCCGCGTCGCACCGGGGCCAGGGAGAGGCAGGTAAGGTGTCCTTCGTAGTGCCAACAGTGCAGATACACAATATCACATGTTATCACACATAAAGGTTAAAACCTGACAATGATTTGTAGCAGCAAAGTGGGGTTAAAAATATTCAGGTGGCTAAAAAACGAATCTTCGCACAGAGCAGCTTGCAGCGTCTCAGGATCAGTGACTGCTGCGTTTGCTGCGCGTGCGCATTTGAGAGGCCTTAAATGGTGCTGGGCGCCTGAAGAGCTAGAGCGCTAACCAGCAGCAAGTGAGGCTGGAATCTGCTCCCAGAGGCCCTGCGTGCAACAGCACTTGCCGCGTCGGACCGGGGCCAGGGAGAGGCAGGTAAGGTGTCCTTCGTAGTGCCACCAGTGCAGATACACAATATCACATGTTATCACACATAAAGGTTAAAACCTGACAATGATTTGTAGCAGCAAAGTGGGGTTAAAAATATTCAGGTGGCTAAAAAACGAATCTTCGCACAGAGCAGCTTGCAGCGTCCCAGGATCAGTGACTGCTGCGTCCGCTGCGCGAGCGCATTTGAGAGGCCTTAAATGGTGCTGGGCGCCTGAAGAGCTAGAGCGCTGACCAGCAGGAAGTGAGGCTGGAATCTGCTCCCAGAGGCCCTCCGCGCAACGGCACTTGCCGCGTCGGACCAGAGCCAGGGAGAGGCAGTTAAGGTGTCCTTCGTAGTGCCAACAGTGCAGATACACAATATCACATGTTATCACACATAAAGGTTAAAACCTGACAATGATTTGTAGCAGCAAAGTGGGGTTAAAAATATTCAGGTGGCTAAAAAACGAATCTTCGCACAGAGCAGCTTGCAGCGTCTCAGGATCAGTGACTGCTGCGTCCGCTGCGCGTGCGCATTTGAGAGGCCTTAAATGGTGCTGGGCGCCTGAAGAGCTAGAGCGCTGACAAGCAGGAAGTGAGGCTGGACTCTGCTCCCAGAGGCCCTCCGCGCAACGGCACTTGCCGCGTCGGACCGTGGCCAGGGAGAGGCAGGTAAGGTGTCCTTCGTAGTGCCAACAGTGCAGATACACAATATCACATGTTATCACACATAAAGGTTAAAACCTGACAATGATTTGTAGCAGCAAAGTGGGGTTAAAAATATTCAGGTGGCTAAAAAACTAATCTTCGCACAAAGCAGCTTGCAGCGTCTCAGGATCAGTGACTGCTGCGTCCGCTGCGCGTGCGCATTTGAGAGGCCTTAAATGGTGCTGGGCGCCTGAAGAGCTAGAGCGCTGACCAGCAGGAAGTGAGGCTGGAATCTGCTCCCAGAGGCCCTCCGCGCAACGGCACTTGCCGCGTCGGACCGTGGCCAGGGAGAGGCAGGTAAGGTGTCCTTCGTAGTGCCAACAGTGCAGATACCCAATATCACATGTTATCACACATAAAGGTTAAAACCTGACAATGATTTGTAGCAGCAAAGTGGGGTTAAAAATATTCAGGTGGCTAAAAAACGAATCTTCGCACAGAGCAGCTTGCAGCGTCTCAGGATCAGTGACTGCTGTGTCCGCTGCGCGTGCGCATTTGAGAGGCCTTAAATGGTGCTGGGCGCCTGAAGAGCTAGAGCGCTAACCAGCAGCAAGTGAGGCTGGAATCTGCTCCCAGAGGCCCTGAGTGCAACAGCACTTGCCGCGTCGGACCGGGGCCAGGGAGAGGCAGGTAAGGTGTCCTTCGTAGTGCCACCAGTGCAGATACACAATATCACATGTTATCACACATAAAGGTTAAAACCTGACAATGATTTGTAGCAGCAAAGTGGGGTTAAAAATATTCAGGTGGCTAAAAAACGAATCTTCGCACAGAGCAGCTTGCAGCGTCTCAGGATCAGTGACTGCTGCGTCCACTGCGCGTGCGCATTTGAGAGGCCTTAAATGGTGCTGGGCGCCTGAAGAGCTAGAGCGCTGACCAGCAGGAAGTGAGGCTGGAATCTGCTCCCAGAGGCCCTCCGCGCAACGGCACTTGCCGCGTCGGACCGTGGCCAGGGAGAGGCAGGTAAGGTGTCCTTCGTAGTGCCAACAGTGCAGATACCCAATATCACATGTTATCACACATAAAGTTTAAAACCTGACAATGATTTGTAGCAGCAAAGTGGGGTTAAAAATATTCAGGTGGCTAAAAAACGAATCTTCGCACAGAGCAGCTTGCAGCGTCTCAGGATCAGTGACTGCTGCGTCCGCTGCGCGTGCGCATTTGAGAGGCCTTAAATGGTGCTGGGCGCCTGAAGAGCTAGAGCGCTAACCTGCAGGAAGTGAGGCTGGAATCTGCTCCCAGAGGCCCTGCACGCAACAGCACTTGCCGCGTCGGACCAGGGCCAGGGAGAGGCAGGTAAGGTGTCCTTCGTAGTGCCACCAGTGCAGATACACAATATCACATGTTATCACACATAAAGGTTAAAACCTGACAATGATTTGTAGCAGCAAAGTTGGGTTAAAAATATTCAGGTGGCTAAAAAACGCATCTTCGCACAGAGCAGCCTGCAGCGTCCCAGGATCAGTGACTGCTGCGTCCGCTGCGCGAGCGCATTTGAGAGGCCTTAAATGGTGCTGGGCGCCTGAAGAGCTAGAGCGTTGACCAGCAGTAAGTGAGGCTGGAATCTGCTCCCAGAGGCCCTCCGCGCAACGGCACTTGCCGCGTCGGACCGGGGCCAGGGAGAGGCAGGTAAGGTGTCCTTCGTAGTGCCAACAGTGCAGATACACAATATCACATGTTATCACACATAAAGTTTAAAACCTGACAATGATTTGTAGCAGCAAAGTGGGGTTAAAAATATTCAGGTGGCTAAAAAACGAATCTTCGCACAGAGCAGCTTGCAGCGTCTCAGGATCAGTGACTGCTGCGTCCGCTGCGCGTGCGCATTTGAGAGGCCTTAAATGGTGCTGGGCGCCTGATGAGCTAGAGCGCTAACCAGCAGGAAGTGAGACTGGAATCTGCATCCAGAGGCCCTCCGCGCAACGGCACTTGCCGCATCGGAGAGGGGCAAGGGAGAGGCAGGTAAGGTGTCCTTCGTAGTGCCAACAGTGCAGATACACAATATCACATGTTATCACACATAAAGGTTAAAACCTGACAATGATTTGTAGCAGCAAAGTGGGGTTAAACATATTCAGGTGGCTAAAAAACAAATCTTCGCACAGAGCAGCTTGCAGCGTCTCAGGATCAGTGACTGCTGCGTCCGCTGCGCGTGCGCATTTGAGAGGCCTTAAATGGTGCTGGGCGCCTGAAGAGCTAGAGCGCTGACCAGCAGGAAGTGAGGATGGAATCTGCTCCCAGAGGCCCTCCGCGCAACGGCACTTGCCGCGTCGGACCATGGCCAGGGAGAGGCAGGTAAGGTGTCCTTCGTAGTGCCAACAGTGCAGATACACAATATCACATGTTATCACACATAAAGGTTAAAACCTGACAATGATTTGTAGCAGCAAAGTGGGGTTAAAAATATTCAGGTGGCTCAAAAACAAATCTTCGCACAGAGCAGCTTGCAGCATCTCAGGATCAGTGACTGCTGCGTCCGCTGCGCGTGCGCATTTGAGAGGCCTTAAATGGTGCTGGGCGCCTGAAGAGCTAGAGCGCTGACCAGCAGGAAGTGAGGCTGGAATCTGCTCCCAGAGGCCCTCCGCGCAACGGCACTTGCCGCGTTGGACCAGGGCCAGGGAGAGGCAGGTAAGGTGTCCTTCGTAGTGCCAACAGTGCAGATACACAATATCACATGTTATCACACATAAAGGTTAAAACCTGACAATGATTTGTCGCAGCAAAGTGGGGTTAAAAATATTCAGGTGGCTAAAAAACGAATCTTCGCACAGAGCAGCTTGCAGCGTCTCAGGATCAGTGACTGCTGCGTCTGCTGCGCGTGCGCATTTGAGAGGCCTTAAATGGTGCTGGGCGCCTGAAGAGCTAGAGCGCTGACCAGCAGGAAGTGAGGCTGGAATCTGCTCCCAGAGGCCCTCCGCGCAACGCCACTTGCCGCGTCGCACCGGGGCCAGGGAGAGGCAGGTAAGGTGTCCTTCGTAGTGCCAACAGTGCAGATACACAATAACAAATGTTATCACACATAAAGGTTAAAACCTGACAATGATTTGTAGCAGCAAAGTGGGGTTAAAAATATTCAGGTGGCTAAAAAACGAATCTTCGCACAGAGCAGCTTGCAGCGTCTCAGGATCAGTGACTGCTGCGTTTGCTGCGCGTGCGCATTTGAGAGGCCTTAAATGGTGCTGGGCGCCTGAAGAGCTAGAGCGCTAACCAGCAGCAAGTGAGGCTGGAATCTGCTCCCAGAGGCCCTGCGTGCAACAACACTTGCCGCGTCGGACCGGGGCCAGGGACAGGCAGGTAAGGTGTCCTTCGTAGTGCCACCAGTGCAGATACACAATATCACATGTTATCACACATAAAGGTTAAAACCTGACAATGATTTGTAGCAGCAAAGTGGGGTTAAAAATATTCAGGTGGCTAAAAAACGAATCTTCGCACAGAGCAGCTTGCAGCGTCTCAGGATCAGTGACTGCTGCGTCCGCTGCGCGTGTGCATTTGAGAGGCCTTAAATGGTGCTGGGCGCCTGAAGAGCTAGAGCGCTGACAAGCAGGAAGTGAGGCTGGACTCTGCTCCCAGAGGCCCTCCGCGCAACGGCACTTGCCGCGTCGGACCGTGGCCAGGGAGAGGCAGGTAAGGTGTCCTTCGTAGTGCCAACAGTGCAGATACACAATATCACATGTTATCACACATAAAGGTTAAAACCTGACAATGATTTGTAGCAGCAAAGTGGGGTTAAAAATATTCAGGTGGCTAAAAAACGAATCTTCGCACAGAGCAGCTTGCAGCGTCTCAGGATCAGTGACTGCTGCGTCCGCTGCGCGTGCGCATTTGAGAGGCCTTAAATGGTGCTGGGCGCCTGAAGAGCTAGAGCGCTGACCAGCAGGAAGTGAGGCTGGAATCTGCTCCCAGAGGCCCTCCGCGCAACGGCACTTACCGCGTCGGACCGGGGCCAGGGAGAGGCAGGTAATGTGTCCTTCGTAGTGCCAACAGTGCAGATACACAATATCACATGTTATCACACATAAAGGTTAAAACCTGACAATGATTTATAGCAGCAAAGTGGGGTTAAAAATATTCAGGTGGCTAAAAACCGAATCTTCGCACAGAGCAGCTTGCAGCGTCTCAGGATCAGTGACTGCTGCGTCCGCTGCGTGTGCGCCTTTGAGAGGCCTTAAATGGTGCTGGGCGCCTGAAGAGCTAGAGCGCTGACCAGCAGGAAGTGAGGCTGGAATCTGCTCCCAGAGGCCCTCCGCGCAACGGCACTTGCCGCGTCGGTCCGTGGCCAGAGAGAGGCAGGTAAGGTGTCCTTCGTAGTGCCAACAGTGCAGATACACAATATCACATGTTATCACACATAAAGGTTAAAACCTGACAATGATTTGTAGCAGCAAAGTGGGGTTAAAAATATTCAGGTGGCTAAAAACGAATCTTCGCACAGAGCAGCTTGCAGCGTCTCAGGATCAGTGACTGCTGCGTCCGCTGCGCGTGCGCATTTGAGAGGCCTTAAATGGTGCTGGGCGCCTGAAGAGCTAGAGCGCTAACCAGCAAGAAGTGAGGCTGGAATCTGCTCCCAGAGGCCCTGCGTGCAACAGCACTTGCCGCGTCGGACCGGGGCCAGGGAGAGGCAGGTAAGGTGTCCTTCGTAGTGCCACCAGTGCAGATACACAATATCACATGTTATCACACATAAAGGTTAAAACCTGACAATGATTTGTAGCAGCAAAGTGGGGTTAAAAATATTCAGGTGGCTAAAAAACGAATCTTCGCACAGAGCAGCTTGCAGCGTCCCAGGATCAGTGACTGCTGCGTCCGCTGCGCGAGCGCATTTGAGAGGCCTTAAATGGTGCTGGGCGCAAGAAGAGCTAGAGCGCTAACCAGCAGGAAGTGAGGCTGGAATCTGCTCCCAGAGGCCCTGCGTGCAACAGCACTTGCCGCGTCGGACCGGGGCCAGGGAGAGGCAGATAAGGTGTCCTTCGTAGTGCCACCAGTGCAGATACACAATATCACATGTTATCACACATAAAGGTTAAAATCTGACAATGATTTGTAGCAGCAAAGTGGGGTTAAAAATATTCAGGTGGCTAAAAAACGAATCTTCGCACACAGCAGCTTGCAGCGTCTCAGGGTCAGTGACTGCTGCGTCCGCTGCACGTGCGCATTTGAGAGGCCTTAAATGGTGATATGCGCCTGAAGAGCTAGAGCGCTAACCAACAGGAAGTGAGGCTGGAATCTGCTCCCAGAGGCCCTCCGCGCAACGGCACTTGCCGCGTCGGACCGGGGCTAGGGAGAGGCAGGTAAGCTGTCCTTCGTAGTTCCAACAGTGCAGATACACAATATCACATGTTATCAAACATAAAGGTTAAAACCTGACAATGATTTGTAGCAGCAAAGTGGGGTTAAAAATATTCAGGTGGCTAAAAAACGAATCTTCGCACAGAGCAGCTTGCAGCGTCTCAGGATCAGTGACTGCTGCGTCCGCTGCGCGTGCGCATTTGAGAGGCCTTAAATGGTGCTGGGCGCCTGAAGAGCTAGAGCGCTGTCCAGCAGGAAGTGAGGCTGGAATCTGCTCCCAGAGGCCCTCTGCGCAACGGCACTTGCCGCGTCAGACCGGGGCCAGGGAGAGGCAGGTAAGGTGTCCTTCGTAGTGCCAACCGTGCAGATACACAATATCACATGTTATCACACATAAAGGTTAAAACCTGACAATGATTTATAGCAGCAAAGTGGGGTTAAAAATATTCAGGTGGCTAAAAACTGAATCTTCGCACAGAGCAGCTTGCAGCGTCTCAGGATCAGTGACTGCTGCGTCTGCTGCTCGTGCGCATTTGAGAGGCCTTAAATGGTGCTGGGCGCCTGAAGAGCTAGAGTGCTGACCAGCAGGAAGTGAGGCTGGAATCTGCTCCCAGAGGCCCTCCGCGCAACGGCACTTGCCGCGTCGGACCGTGGCCAGGGAGAGGCAGGTAAGGTGTCCTTCGTAGTGCCAACAGTGCAGATACACAATATCACATGTTATCACACATAAAGGTTAAAACCTGACAATGATTTGTAGCAGCAAAGTGGGGTTAAAAATATTCAGGTGGCTAAAAACGAATCTTCGCACTGAGCAGCTTGCAGCGTCTCAGGATCAGTGACTGCTGCGTCCGCTGCGCGTGCGCATTTGAGAGGCCTTAAATGGTGCTGGGCGCCTGAAGAGCTAGAGCGCTAACCAGCAGGAAGTGAGGCTGGAATCTGCTCCCAGAGGCCCTGCGTGCAACAGCACTTGCCGCGTCGGACCGGGGCCAGGGAGAGGCAGGTAAGGAGTCCTTCGTAGTGCCACCAGTGCAGATACACAATATCACATGTTATCACACATAAAGGTTAAAACCTGACAATGATTTATAGCAGCAAAGTGGGGTTAAAAATATTCAGGTGGCTAAAAACCGAATCTTCGCACAGAGCAGCTTGCAGCGTCTCAGGATCAGTGACTGCTGCGTCCGCTGCGCGTGCGCCTTTGAGAGGCCTTAAATGGTGCTGGGCGCCTGAAGAGCTAGAGCGCTGACCAGCAGGAAGTGAGGCTGGAATCTGCTCCCAGAGGCCCTGCGTGCAACAGCACTTGCCGCGTCGGACCGGGGCCAGGGAGAGGCAGGTAAGGTGTCCTTCGTAGTGCCACCAGTGCAGATACACAATATCACATGTTATCACACATAAAGGTTAAAACCTGACAATGATTTGTAGCAGCAAAGTGGGGTTAAAAATATTCAGGTGGCTAAAAAACGAATCTTCGCACAGAGCAGCTTGCAGCGTCCCAGGATCAGTGACTGCTGCGTCCGCTGCGCGAGCGCATTTGAGAGGCCTTAAATGGTGCTGGGCGCCTGAAGAGCTAGAGCGCTGACCAGCAGGAAGTGAGGCTGGAATCTGCTCCAAGAGGCCCTCCGCGCAACGGCACTTGCCGCGTCGCACCGGGGCCAGGGAGAGGCAGGTAAGGTGTCCTTCGTAGTGCCAACAGTGCAGATACACAATATCACATGTTATCACACATAAAGGTTAAAACCTGACAATGATTTGTAGCAGCAAAGTGGGGTTAAAAATATTCAGGTGGCTAAAAAAAGAATCTTCGCACAGAGCAGCTTGCAGCGTCTCAGGATCAGTGACTGCTGCGTCCGCTGCGCGTGCGCATTTGAGAGGCCTTAAATGGTGCTGGGCGCCTGAAGAGCTAGAGCGCTAACCAGCAGGAAGTGAGGCTGGAATCTGCTCCCAGAGGCCCTGCGTGCAACAGCACTTGCCGCGTCGGACCGGGGCCAGGGAGAGGCAGGTAAGGTGTCCTTCGTAGTGCCACCAGTGCAGATACACAATATCACATGTTATCACACATAAAGGTTAAAACCTGACAATGATTTGTAGCAGCAAAGTGGGGTTAAAAATATTCAGGTGGCTAAAAAACGAATCTTCGCACAGAGCAGCTTGCAGCGTCCCAGGATCAGTGACTGCTGCGTCCGCTGCGCGAGCGCATTTGAGAGGCCTTAAATGGTGCTGGGCGCCTGAAGAGCTAGAGCGCTGACCAGCAGGAAGTGAGGCTGTAATCTGCTCCCAGAGGCCCTCCGCGCAACGGCACTTGCCGCGTCGCACCGGGGCCAGGGAGAGGCAGGTAAGGTGTCCTTCGTAGTGCCAACAGTGCAGATACACAATATCACATGTTATCACACATAAAGGTTAAAACCTGACAATGATTTGTAGCAGCAAAGTGGGGTTAAAAATATTCAGGTGGCTAAAAAAAGAATCTTCGCACAGAGCAGCTTGCAGCGTCTCAGGATCAGTGACTGCTGCGTCCGCTGCGCGTGCGCATTTGAGAGGCCTTAAATGGTGCTGGGCGCCTGAAGAGCTAGAGCGCTAACCAGCAGGAAGTGAGGCTGGAATCTGCTCCCAGAGGCCCTGCGTGCAACAGCACTTGCCGCGTCGGACCGGGGCCAGGGAGAGGCAGGTAAGGTGTCCTTCGTAGTGCCACCAGTGCAGATACACAATATCACATGTTATCACACATAAAGGTTAAAACCTGACAATGATTTGTAGCAGCAAAGTGGGGTTAAAAATATTCAGGTGGCTAAAAAACGAATCTTCGCACAGAGCAGCTTGCAGCTTCCCCGGATCAGTGACTGCTGCGTCCGCTGCGCGAGCGCATTTGAGAGGCCTTAAATGGTGCTGGGCGCCTGAAGAGCTAGAGCGCTGACCAGCAGGAAGTGAGGCTGGAATCTGCTCCCAGAGGCGCTCCGTGCAACGGCACTTGCCGTGTCGGACCGTGGCCAGGGAGAGGCAAGTAAGGTGTCCTTCGTAGTGCCAACAGTGCAGATACACAATATCACATGTTATCACACATAAAGGTTAAAACCTGACAATGATTTGTAGCAGCAAAGTGGGGTTAAAAATATTCAGGTGGCTAAAAAACGAATCTTCGCACACAGCAGCTTGCAGCGTCTCAGGGTCAGTGACTGCTGCGTCCGCTGCACGTGCGCATTTGAGAGGCCTTAAATGGTGCTATGCACCTGAAGAGCTAGAGCGCTAACCAACAGGAAGTGAGGCTGGAATCTGCTCCCAGAGGCCCTCCGCGCAACGGCACTTGCCGCGTCGGACCGGGGCTAGGGAGAGGCAGGTAAGCTGTCCTTCGTAGTTCCAACAGTGCAGATACACAATATCACATGTTATCAAACATAAAGAATAAAACCTGACAATGATTTGTAGCAGCAAAGTGGGGTTAAAAATATTCAGGTGGCTAAAAAACGAATCTTCGCACAGAGCAGCTTGCAGCGTCTCAGGATCAGTGACTGCTGCGTCCGCTGCGCGTGCGCATTTGAGAGGCCTTAAATGGTGCTGGGCGCCTTGAAGCGCTAGAGCGCTGACCAGCAGGAAGTGAGGCTGGAATCTGCTCCCAGAGGCCCTCTGCGCAACGGCACTTGCCGCGTCGGACAGGGGCCAGGGAGAGGCAGGTAAGGTGTCCTTCGTAGTGCCAACAGTGCAGATACACAATATCACATGTTATCACACATAAAGGTTAAAACCTGACAATGATTTATAGCAGCAAAGTGGGGTTAAAAATATTCAGGTGGCTAAAAACCGAATCTTCGCACAGAGCAGCTTGCAGCGTCTCAGGATCAGTGACTGCTGCGTCCGCTGCGCGTGCGCATTTGAGAGGCCTTAAATGGTGCTGGGCGCCTGAAGAGCTAGAGTGCTGACCAGCAGGAAGTGAGGCTGGAATCTGCTCCCAGAGGCCCTCCGCGCAACGGCACTTGCCGCGTCGGACCGTGGCCAGGGAGAGGCAGGTAAGGTGTCCTTCGTAGTGCCAACAGTGCAGATACACAATATCACATGTTATCACACATAAAGGTTAAAACCTGACAATGATTTGTAGCAGCAAAGTGGGGTTAAAAATATTCAGGTGGCTAAAAACGAACCTTCGCACAGAGCAGCTTGCAGCGTCTCAGGATCAGTGACTGCTGCGTCCGCTGCGCGTGCGCATTTGAGAGGCCTTAAATGGTGCTGGGCGCCTGAAGAGCTAGAGCGCTAACCAGCAGGAAGTGAGGCTGGAATCTGCTCCCAGAGGCCCTGCGTGCAACAGCACTTGCCGCGTCGGACCGGGGCCAGGGAGAGGCAGGTAAGGTGTCCTTCGTAGTGCCACCAGTGCAGATACACAATATCACATGTTATCACACATAAAGGTTAAAACCTGACAATGATTTGTAGCAGCAAAGTGGGGTTAAAAATATTCAGGTGGCTAAAAAACGAATGTTCGCACAGAGCAGCTTGCAGCGTCCCAGGATCAGTGACTGCTGCGTCCGCTGCGCGAGCGCATTTGAGAGGCCTTAAATGGTGCTGGGCGCCTGAAGAGCTAGAGCGCTGACCAGCAGGAAGTGAGGCTGGAATCTGCTCCCAGAGGCCCTCCGCGCAACGGCACTTGCCGCGTCGCACCGGGGCCAGGGAGAGGCAGGTAAGGTGTCCTTCGTAGTGCCAACAGTGCAGATACACAATATCACATGTTATCACACATAAAGGTTAAAACCTGACAATGATTTGTAGCAGCAAAGTGGGGTTAAAAATATTCAGGTGGCTAAAAAACGAATCTTCGCACAGAGCAGCTTGCAGCGTCTCAGGATCAGTGACTGCTGTGTCCGCTGCGCGTGCGCATTTGAGAGGCCTTAAATGGTGCTGGGCGCCTGAAGAGCTAGAGCGCTAACCAGCAGCAAGTGAGGCTGGAATCTGCTCCCAGAGGCCCTGCGTGCAACAGCACTTGCCACGTCGGACCAGGGCCAGGGAGAGGCAGGTAAGGTGTCCTTCGTAGTGCCACCAGTGCAGATACACAATATCACATGTTATCACACATAAAGGTTAAAACCTGACAATGATTTGTAGCAGCAAAGTGGGGTTAAAAATATTCAGGTGGCTAAAAAACGAATCTTCGCACAGAGCAGCTTGCAGCGTCCCAGGATCAGTGCCTGCTGCGTCCGCTGCGCGAGCGCATTTGAGAGGCCTTAAATGGTGCTGGGCGCCTGAAGAGCTAGAGCGCTGACCAGCAGGAAGTGAGGCTGGAATCTGCTCCCAGAGGCACTCCGCGCAACGGCACTTGCCGCGTCGGACCGGAGCCAGGGAGAGGCAGGTAAGGTGTCCTTCGTAGTGCCAACAGTGCAGATACACAATATCACATGTTATCACACATAAAGGTTAAAACCTGACAATGATTTGTAGCAGCAAAGTGGGGTTAAAAATATTCAGGTGGCTAAAAAACGAATCTTCGCACAGAGCAGCTTGCAGCGTCTCAGGATCAGTGACTGCTGCATCCGCTGCGCGTGCGCATTTGAGAGGCCTTAAATGGTGCTGGGCGCCTGAAGAGCTAGAGCGCTGACAAGCAGGAAGTGAGGCTTGACTCTGCTCCCAGAGGCCCTCCGCGCAACGGCACTTGCCGCGTCGGACCGTGGCCAGGGAGAGGCAGGTAAGGTGTCCTTCGTAGTGCCAACAGTGCAGATACACAATATCACATGTTATCACACATAAAGGTTAAAACCTGACAATGATTTGTAGCAGCAATGTAGGGTTAAAAATATTCAGGTGGCTAAAAAACTAATCTTCGCACAGAGCAGCTTGCAGCGTCTCAGGATCAGTGACTGCTGCGTCCGCTGCGCGTGCGCATTTGAGAGGCCTTAAATGATGCTGGGCGCCTGAAGAGCTAGAGCGCTGACCAGCAGGAAGTGAGGCTGGAATCTGCTCCCAGAGGCCCTCCGCGCAACGGCACTTGCCGCGTCGGACCGTGGCCAGGGAGAGGCAGGTAAGGTGTCCTTCGTAGTGCCAACAGTGCAGATACCCAATATCACATGTTATCACACATAAAGGTTAAAACCTGACAATGATTTGTAGCAGCAAAGTGGGGTTAAAAATATTCAGGTGGCTAAAAAACGAATCTTCGCACAGAGCAGCTTGCAGCGTCTCAGGATCAGTGACTGCTGCGTCCGCTACGCGTGCGCATTTGAGAGGCCTTAAATGGTGCTGGGCGCCTGAAGAGCTAGAGCGCTAACCAGCAGGAAGTGAGGCTGGAATCTGCTCCCAGAGGCCCTGCACGCAACAGCACTTGCCGCGTCGGACCGGGGCCAGGCAGAGGCAGGTAAGGTGTCCTTCGTAGTGCCACCAGTGCAGATACACAATATCACATGTTATCACACATAAAGGTTAAAACCTGACAATGATTTGTAGCAGCAAAGTTGGGTTAAAAATATTCAGGTGGCTAAAAAACGCATCTTCGCACAGAGCAGCCTGCAGCGTCCCAGGATCAGAGACTGCTGCGTCCGCTGCGCGAGCGCATTTGAGAGGCCTTAAATGGTGCTGGGCGAATGAAGAGCTAGAGCGTTGACCAGCAGTAAGTGAGGCTGGAATCTGCTCCCAGAGGCCCTCCGCGCAACGGCACTTGCCGCGTCGGACCGGGGCCAGGGAGAGGCAGGTAAGGTGTCCTTCGTAGTGCCAACAGTGCAGATACACAATATCACATGTTATCACACATAAAGGTTAAAACCTGACAATGATTTGTAGCAGCAAAGTGGGGTTAAAAATATTCAGGTGGCTAAAAAACGAATCTTCGCACAGAGCAGCTTGCAGCGTCTCAGGATCAGTGACTGCTGCGTCCGCTGCGCGTGCGCATTTGAGAGGCCTTAAATGGTGCTGGGCGCCTGATGAGCTAGAGCGCTAACCAGCAGGAAGTGAGACTGGAATCTGCATCCAGAGGCCCTCCGCGCAACAGCACTTGCCGCATCGGAGAGGGGCAAGGGAGAGGCAGGTAAGGTGTCCTTCGTAGTGCCAACAGTGCAGATACACAATATCACATGTTATCACACATAAAGGTTAAAACCTGACAATGATTTGTAGCAGCAAAGTGGGGTTAAACATATTCAGGTGGCTAAAAAACAAATCTTCGCACAGAGCAGCTTGCAGCGTCTCAGGATCAGTGACTGCTGCGTCCGCTGCACGTGCGCATTTGAGAGGCCTTAAATGGTGCTGGGCGCCTGAAGAGCTAGAGCGCTGACCAGCAGGAAGTGAGGATGGAATCTGCTCCCAGAGGCCCGCCGCGCAACGGCACTTGCCGCGTCGGACCATGGCCAGGGAGAGGCAGGTAAGGTGTCCTTCGTAGTGCCAACAGTGCAGATACACAATATCACATGTTATCACACATAAAGGTTAAAACCTGACAATGATTTGTAGCAGCAAAGTGGGGTTAAAAATATTCAGATGGCTAAAAAACGAATCTTCGCACAGAGCAGCTTGCAGCGTCTCAGGATCAGTGACTGCTGCGTCCGCTGCGCGTGCGCATTTGAGAGGCCTTAAATGATGCTGGGCGCCTGAAGAGCTAGAGCGCTAACCAGCAGGAAGTGAGGCTGGAATCTGCTCCCAGAGGCCCTCCGCGCAACGGCACTTGCCGCGTCGGACCGGGGCCAGGGAGAGGCAGGTAAGGTGTCCTTCGTAGTGCCAACAGTGCAGATACACAATATCACATGTTATCACACATAAAATTTAAAACCTGACAATGATTTGTAGCAGTAAAGTGGGGTTAAAAATATTCAGGTGGCTAAAAAACGAATCTTCGCACAGAGCAGCTTGCAGCGTCTCAGGATCAGTGACTGCTGCGTCCGCTGCGCGTGCGCATTTGAGAGGCCTTAAATGGTGCTGGGCGCCTGAAGAGCTACAGCGCTAACCAGCAGGAAATGAGGCTGGAATCTGTTCCCAGAGGCCCTCCGCGCAACGGCACTTGCCGCGTCGGACCGGGGCCAGGGAGAGGCAGGTAAGGTGTCCTTCGTAGTGCCAACAGTGCAGATACACAATATCACATGTTATCACACATAAAGGTTAAAACCTGACAATGATTTGTAGCAGCAAAGTGGGGTTAAAAATATTCAGGTGGCTAAAAAACGAATCTTCGCACAGAGCAGCTTGCAGCGTCTCAGGATCAGTGACTGCTGCGTCCGCTGCGCGTGCGCATTTGAGAGGCCTTAAATGGTGCTGGGCGCCTGAAGAGCTAGAGCGCTGACCAGCAGGAAGTGAGGCTGGAATCTGCTCCCAGAGGCAATCCGCACAACGGCACTTGCCGTGTCGGACCGTGGCCAGGGAGAGGCAGGTAAGGTGTCCTTCGTAGTGCCAACAGTGCAGATACACAATATCACATGTTATCACACATAAAGGTTAAAACCTGACAATGATTTGTAGCAGCAAAGTGGGGTTAAAAATATTCAGGTGGCTAAAAAACGAATCTTCGCACAGAGCAGCTTGCAGCGTCTCAGGATCAGTGACTGCTGCGTCCGCTGCGCGTGCGCATTTGAGAGGCCTTAAATGGTGCTAGGCGCCTGAAGAGCTAGAGCGCTAACCAACAGGAAGTGAGGCTGGAATCTGCTCCCAGAGGCCCTCCGCGCAACGCCACTTGCCGCGTCGGACCGGGGCTAGGGAGAGGCAGGTAAGCTGTCCTTCGTAGTTTCAACAGTGCAGATACACAATATCACATGTTATCAAACATAAAGGTTAAAACCTGACAATGATTTGTAGCAGCAAAGTGGGGTTAAAAATATTCAGGTGGCTAAAAAACGAATCTTCGCACAGAGCAGCTTGCAGCGTCTCAGGATCAGTGACTGCTGCGACCGCTGCGCGTGCGCATTTGAGAGGCCTTAAATGGTGCTGGGCGCCTGAAGAGCTAGAGCGCTGACCAGCAGGAAGTGAGGCTGGAATCTGCTCCCAGAGGCCCTCCGCGCAACGGCACTTACCGCGTCGGACCGGGGCCAGGGAGAGGCAGGTAAGGTGTCCTTCGTAGTGCCAACAGTGCAGATACACAATATCACATGTTATCACACATAAAGGTTAAAACCTGACAATGATTTATAGCAGCAAAGTGGGGTTAAAAATATTCAGGTGGCTAAAAACCGAATCTTCGCACAGAGCAGCTTGCAGCGTCTCAGGATCAGTGACTGCTGCGTCCGCTGCGCGTGCGCCTTTGAGAGGCCTTAAATGGTGCTGGGCGCCTGAAGAGCTAGAGCGCTGACCAGCAGGAAGTGAGGCTGGAATCTGCTCCCAGAGGCCCTCCGCGCAACGGCACTTGCCGCGTCGGACCGTGGCCAGAGAGAGGCAGGTAAGGTGTCCTTCGTAGTGCCAACAGTGCAGATACACAATATCACATGTTATCACACATAAAGGTTAAAACCTGACAATGATTTGTAGCAGCAAAGTGGGGTTAAAAATATTCAGGTGGCTAAAAACGAATCTTCGCACAGAGCAGCTTGCAGCGTCTCAGGATCAGTGACTGCTGCGTCCGCTGCGCGTGCGCATTTGAGAGGCCTTAAATGGTGCTGGGCGCCTGAAGAGCTAGAGCGCTAACCAGCAAGAAGTGAGGCTGGAATCTGCTCTCAGAGGCCCTGCGTGCAACAGCACTTGCCGCGTCGGACCGGGGCCAGGGAGAGGCAGGTAAGGTGTCCTTCGTAGTGCCACCAGTGCAGATACACAATATAATAATAATAATAATAAGGGAATTTTATAAAGCGCTTGGTTACGCTCACAGCGTGTCCCCGCGCTAAAACAGAGAGACTCCCATCAGACTCAGCCCTTGAGACTGTGCAAGCTAGCGTGTATATAAGTATGTTTTTAGCTTCCTCCTGAAGCCAAGTTCAGATGACTCAAGACGAAGGTCCAGAGGTAAAGCATTCCAGCTCTTGGCCGCCAGGTAGCGAAAAGATCTGCCTCCCATACGAGCTCGCCTTATCTTCGGGACCTTTAAAAGGGCTCCGTGGGACGAGCGAAGGGAGCGTGTTGGTACATACCTGGTGATCAGGTCCTGGAGCGGTATTGGCGCTTTCCTAGTGAGAATACGGTGGCAGGTACAAAGGGCCTTAAACTCAACCCTGCTCCTCACTGGCAACCAGTGAAGAGCCCGAAGGGCAGTATTAGAGGACTCTCTTTTGGGAAATTTTAAAATGAGGCGGGCAGCTGCGTTCTGCAATACCTGAAGGCGATTTAAGGCCTTGTTGGTTGCTCCCAGGTACAGCAGATTGCCATAATCTAGGCGTGACGTAACGAGGGCGTGCACCAACGTTCTGCGGGCTGACGTGGGGAGGAGATCCAAAACCTTACGTAGACTTTTCAGGACGCTGAAACATACGCCCGCCACACGTCCTATCTGAGGTCCAAAAGACAGGTCAGCATCCATCCAGACTCCAAGGTTCCGGACTTCTTGGCAAGGTGTTGGAGCCTCACCCAGACATGGAGGCCACCACGCCGACGACCAGACAGACGGGTTCCCCCCCACTACGAGCACCTCGGTCTTGTTGCCATTTAATTTAAGGCAGTTGGCGGACATCCAGGCTGCAAGATCTTGCATGCAGACTCTGAAACTGTCCGCCGCAAGACCGGGAGCTCGCGAGAGGGAGACAACCAGCTGCGTGTCGTCGGCGTAGGACACGATGTGCAGACCATGACTCGCCGCAATAAGGGCCACTGGGGAGACGTACAGATTAAATAGGGTGGGGCTCAGGGACGACCCCTGGGGTACGCCCTGGTCCAATCCAATATCCCTGGAATAGCATTCACCCTGACGGACCTGAAAGCTTCTCCCGGTCAGGAAGGACTGAATCCATGCGAGGGCAGCTCCAGTTATTCCGCCATTATTCAGACACCGTAGCAAGGTGGAATGAGCTACGGTGTCGAAAGCTGCACTCAGGTCCAATAGGATGAGTGCCATAGTATGACCCTCATCCACCCCCTGGCGCAGGGTCTCCACAGCCATCAAAAGCGCTGATTCCGTTGAGTGGCAGGGACGGAAACCAAACTGGGTATCGTGAAGTAGTGTGGCCTCATCCACGAAATCCATCAGTTGTATGTTTACCGTCTTTTCGGCCACTTTAGCCAGATAGGGCAGAAGGGAGATCGGCCGGAGGTTCTCTAATTTCTCAAAGCTGATGTTAGGTTTCTTTCTGAGAGGTAGAACCACCGCCTGTTTCCAGGCTTTGGGCACGGTCTTGGTGCTAAAAGACACATCCAATAGGTGTCTTATATATGGTTCTAGCACCGATAAACTATCCACTAGTCGTTTCGGCATGGTGGGATCCCGCGGGGAGCCCGATTTGATGGATAAGCAGATTTTTAGTAGGTCCTCCGGGGGCGGGGTGACAAAGTTGGTCAATGTGTGTTTGTCACTCCATTCCCTCGGGCTTTCCGCAAAATCAATTCCAGCAATGGGATGACTGGGAAATGCCAAGTAGATTTTTGCAATCTTTTCGGAAAAGAATTCCGCAATCCTATCACAGGATTCTACCGAGCAGTCATCTGGAACCATGGCCGGTTTCCCACTCGAGAGGGTTTTATAAAGCAAAAAGAGCTCCCTCATCGAGTTGCCAGCTTGGCTAACTCTAGTGGTGTAGTATGCTGTTTTAGACTTCCTAATTAGTCCGTGGTAAATACGCCTCTCCATTAGGTAAGCCTCCCTAGTATCCTTAGTCGGAGCCCTCCGCCACTGTCTTTCGGCTCGCTTTAATGCTGTTTTCGTGACCCGTAGTTCATCACTGAACCACGGGGCAGTTTTTTGGAGGCGGCCACCCAATCTAGCATGTGAAAGTGGGGCTGTGCAGTCAAGCGCCTCATTGATGCGCTTGCATAGATTGGTATTAGCCGTATCTGCGTCATCCCCTCCAGGGCTTCCCCCTTTAGTCAGTGCCGCACTAAATTTAGCCTGAGAGAAGGTAGCCCATCTCCGTCTGGGATGGTATAGTGTGGCTGGCTCCGGGGGTTTAACCCCGGGAATTCGTATGAGGAATGGTACCAGGTGATGATCCGACCAAGGGATGGGAATGGGGGTCCTAGCTTCTACTTCTCCCCAATTGACGAATATGGGGTCCAATAAGTGTCCTAGCTGGTGAGTTGGACCACTGACTATTTGATTCAGTTGGAGGGCTCCCAATGCCTGGCAGAAGTCTCTACCAACATTATCTGTAGGGCTGTTTAGATGTAGATTAAGATCTCCCAGTATCAGAAATTTGTCTTTGCATAACACTGCCTCCATTATGCCTTCCACCAGACTCTCCCCAAACCTGGCTATAGGGCCTGGGGGTCTATAAATTAGCATACCCTTCAGCGTACAGTTCTCATTCACTTTGACAGTGAAGCTCCCTGCTTCACTGTCCAGGATAGAGGAGTGGTCTAATTGACAACGTAGATTTTTCTGTGCTATAATAGCAATGCCCCCTCCTCTACCAGTGAGTCTATCTTGCCTGAGCATAGTATAGCCCTCTGGGAGTGCCTCTAAGGCATCAGGGGTGGAGCCCTCATCTAGCCATGTCTCAGTAAGAAACACAAGATCCCACTGTTTCTCAGTGAGTAGGTCGTATAGATCCAATTTGTGTTTCCGCAGAGAGCGTACGTTGAGCAGGCCACAATCCAGGATATAGTCTCTGGGGGCCACATCCCTGCCAGGGTCAAAAGAGAAGTGGCAGTATTCACAGCCTATATGGTCTTCCACTCTCAGTTTATGTAAACATGGGGTAGACATGCAGAGAGTCAGTAATTCCTGCCTGCTCCACCGTATATGTCCTTTCCGTGGGGCAGGAGGTATAGCCCTGGACCGCGTACGATCGCGGACGATCGCGGACGGGCTTGCCTTAAGCGCGCCTTCGGCGCGCTGTCGGCGTGCCCGCTGCGCTCGTCCACTGCGCGTCCGGAAGTGACACATGATATAGTGTGAGGGGGCGTGGCCTAGCGCCGAGGGGCGTGGCCTGAACAGGAGGGCTTCCCCGGGATGACTGCGCGGGAAGATTAGAAGCAGGACTGGTGGCGAGATGCAGCAGCAAGGTAGGGAATAGCAATGCACACAAATATACAATTTTAAAAACAAAAGCTCATAGCTCCCGGCTTCCGCCTCAGGAGTCCTATCTGTCCGGCCGCGCAAGGTATGACGCGCCGTTAAAAGGACGTGGGGGCGTGGCCTAGCGCCGAGGGGCGTGGCCTGAACAGGAGGGCTTCCCCGGGATGACTGCGCGGGAAGATTAAAAGCAGGACTGGTGGCGAGATGCAGCAGCAAGGTAGGGAATAGCAATGCACACAAATATACAATTTTAAAAACAAAAGCTCATAGCTCCCGGCTTCCGCCTCAGGAGTCCTATCTGTCCGCATATCACATGTTATCACACATAAAGGTTAAAACCTGACAATGATTTGTAGCAGCAAAGTGGGGTTAAAAATATTCAGGTGGCTAAAAAACGAATCTTCGCACAGAGCAGCTTGCAGCGTCCCAGGATCAGTGACTGCTGCGTCCGCTGCGCGAGCGCATTTGAGAGGCCTTAAATGGTGCTGGGCGCCTGAAGAGCTAGAGCGCTGACCAGCAGGAAGTGAGGCTGGAATCTGCTCCCAGAGGCCCTCCGCGCAACGGCACTTGCCGCGTCGCACCGGGGCCAGGGAGAGGCAGGTAAGGTGTCCTTCGTAGTGCCAACAGTGCAGATACACAATATCACATGTTATCACACATAAAGGTTAAAACCTGACAATGATTTGTAGCAGCAAAGTGGGGTTAAAAATATTCAGGTGGCTAAAAAACGAATCTTCGCACAGAGCAGCTTGCAGCGTCCCAGGATCAGTGCCTGCTGCGTCCGCTGCGCGAGCGCATTTGAGAGGCCTTAAATGGTGCTGGGCGCCTGAAGAGCTAGAGCGCTGACCAGCAGGAAGTGAGGCTGGAATCTGCTCCCAGAGGCACTCCGCGCAACGGCACTTGCCGCGTCGGACCGGAGCCAGGGAGAGGCAGGTAAGGTGTCCTTCGTAGTGCCAACAGTGCAGATACACAATATCACATGTTATCACACATAAAGGTTAAAACCTGACAATGATTTGTAGCAGCAAAGTGGGGTTAAAAATATTCAGGTGGCTAAAAAACGAATCTTCGCACAGAGCAGCTTGCAGCGTCTCAGGATCAGTGACTGCTGCATCCGCTGCGCGTGCGCATTTGAGAGGCCTTAAATGGTGCTGGGCGCCTGAAGAGCTAGAGCGCTGACAAGCAGGAAGTGAGGCTTGACTCTGCTCCCAGAGGCCCTCCGCGCAACGGCACTTGCCGCGTCGGACCGTGGCCAGGGAGAGGAAGGTAAGGTGTCCTTCGTAGTGCCAACAGTGCAGATACACAATATCACATGTTATCACACATAAAGGTTAAAACCTGACAATGATTTGTAGCAGCAATGTAGGGTAAAAAATATTCAGGTGGCTAAAAAACTAATCTTCGCACAGAGCAGCTTGCAGCGTCTCAGGATCAGTGACTGCTGCGTCCGCTGCGCGTGCGCATTTGAGAGGCCTTAAATGGTGCTGGGCGCCTGAAGAGCTAGAGCGCTGACCAGCAGGAAGTGAGGCTGGAATCTGCTCCCAGAGGCCCTCCGCGCAACGGCACTTGCCGCGTCGGACCGTGGCCAGGGAGAGGCAGGTAAGGTGTCCTTCGTAGTGCCAACAGTGCAGATACCCAATATCACTTGTTATCACACATAAAGGTTAAAACCTGACAATGATTTGTAGCAGCAAAGTGGGGTTAAAAATATTCAGGTGGCTAAAAAACGAATCTTCGCACAGAGCAGCTTGCAGCGTCTCAGGATCAGTGACTGCTGCGTCCGCTACGCGTGCGCATTTGAGAGGCCTTAAATGGTGCTGGGCGCCTGAAGAGCTAGAGCGCTAACCAGCAGGAAGTGAGGCTGGAATCTGCTCCCAGAGGCCCTGCACGCAACAGCACTTGCCGCGTCGGACCGGGGCCAGGCAGAGGCAGGTAAGGTGTCCTTCGTAGTGCCACCAGTGCAGATACACAATATCACATGTTATCACACATAAAGGTTAAAACCTGACAATGATTTGTAGCAGCAAAGTTGGGTTAAAAATATTCAGGTGGCTAAAAAACGCATCTTCGCACAGAGCAGCCTGCAGCGTCCCAGGATCAGAGACTGCTGCGTCCGCTGCGCGAGCGCATTTGAGAGGCCTTAAATGGTGCTGGGCGCCTGAAGAGCTAGAGCGTTGACCAGCAGTAAGTGAGGCTGGAATCTGCTCCCAGAGGCCCTCCGCGCAACGGCACTTGCCGCGTCGGACCGGGGCCAGGGAGAGGCAGGTAAGGTGTCCTTCGTAGTGCCAACAGTGCAGATACACAATATCACATGTTATCACACATAAAGGTTAAAACCTGACAATGATTTGTAGCAGCAAAGTGGGGTTAAAAATATTCAGGTGGCTAAAAAACGAATCTTCGCACAGAGCAGCTTGCAGCGTCTCAGGATCAGTGACTGCTGCGTCCGCTGCGCGTGCGCATTTGAGAGGCCTTAAATGGTGCTGGGCGCCTGATGAGCTAGAGCGCTAACCAGCAGGAAGTGAGACTGGAATCTGCATCCAGAGGCCCTCCGCGCAACAGCACTTGCCGCATCGGAGAGGGGCAAGGGAGAGGCAGGTAAGGTGTCCTTCGTAGTGCCAACAGTGCAGATACACAATATCACATGTTATCACACATAAAGGTTAAAACCTGACAATGATTTGTAGCAGCAAAGTGGGGTTAAACATATTCAGGTGGCTAAAAAACAAATCTTCGCACAGAGCAGCTTGCAGCGTCTCAGGATCAGTG
Organism: Triturus cristatus; assembly: GCF_964204655.1. Classification (NCBI taxonomy): domain Eukaryota; kingdom Metazoa; phylum Chordata; class Amphibia; order Caudata; family Salamandridae; genus Triturus; species Triturus cristatus. The sequence goes on from NC_140579.1 coordinate 1,096,727,839, forward strand.
ACTGCTGCGTCCGCTGCACGTGCGCATTTGAGAGGCCTTAAATGGTGCTGGGCGCCTGAAGAGCTAGAGCGCTGACCAGCAGGAAGTGAGGATGGAATCTGCTCCCAGAGGCCCGCCGCGCAACGGCACTTGCCGCGTCGGACCATGGCCAGGGAGAGGCAGGTAAGGTGTCCTTCGTAGTGCCAACAGTGCAGATACACAATATCACATGTTATCACACATAAAGGTTAAAACCTGACAATGATTTGTAGCAGCAAAGTGGGGTTAAAAATATTCAGATGGCTAAAAAACGAATCTTCGCACAGAGCAGCTTGCAGCGTCTCAGGATCAGTGACTGCTGCGTCCGCTGCGCGTGCGCATTTGAGAGGCCTTAAATGATGCTGGGCGCCTGAAGAGCTAGAGCGCTAACCAGCAGGAAGTGAGGCTGGAATCTGCTCCCAGAGGCCCTCCGCGCAACGGCACTTGCCGCGTCGGACCGGGGCCAGGGAGAGGCAGGTAAGGTGTCCTTTGTAGTGCCAACAGTGCAGATACACAATATCACATGTTATCACACATAAAATTTAAAACCTGACAATGATTTGTAGCAGTAAAGTGGGGTTAAAAATATTCAGGTGGCTAAAAAACGAATCTTCGCACAGAGCAGCTTGCAGCGTCTCAGGATCAGTGACTGCTGCGTCCGCTGCGCGTGCGCATTTGAGAGGCCTTAAATGGTGCTGGGCGCCTGAAGAGCTACAGCGCTAACCAGCAGGAAGTGAGGCTGGAATCTGTTCCCAGAGGCCCTCCGCGCAACGGCACTTGCCGCGTCGGACCGGGGCCAGGGAGAGGCAGGTAAGGTGTCCTTCGTAGTGCCAACAGTGCAGATACACAATATCACATGTTATCACACATAAAGGTTAAAACCTGACAATGATTTGTAGCAGCAAAGTGGGGTTAAAAATATTCAGGTGGCTAAAAAACGAATCTTCGCACAGAGCAGCTTGCAGCGTCTCAGGATCAGTGACTGCTGCGTCCGCTGCGCGTGCGCATTTGAGAGGCCTTAAATGGTGCTGGGCGCCTGAAGAGCTAGAGCGCTGACCAGCAGGAAGTGAGGCTGGAATCTGCTCCCAGAGGCCCTCCGCACAACGGCACTTGCCGTGTCGGACCGTGGCCAGGGAGAGGCAGGTAAGGTGTCCTTCGTAGTGCCAACAGTGCAGATACACAATATCACATGTTATCACACATAAAGGTTAAAACCTGACAATGATTTGTAGCAGCAAAGTGGGGTTAAAAATATTCAGGTGGCTAAAAAACGAATCTTCGCACAGAGCAGCTTGCAGCGTCTCAGGATCAGTGACTGCTGCGTCCGCTGCGCGTGCGCATTTGAGAGGCCTTAAATGGTGCTAGGCGCCTGAAGAGCTAGAGCGCTAACCAACAGGAAGTGAGGCTGGAATCTGCTCCCAGAGGCCCTCCGCGCAACGCCACTTGCCGCGTCGGACCGGGGCTAGGGAGAGGCAGGTAAGCTGTCCTTCGTAGTTTCAACAGTGCAGATACACAATATCACATGTTATCAAACATAAAGGTTAAAACCTGACAATGATTTGTAGCAGCAAAGTGGGGTTAAAAATATTCAGGTGGCTAAAAAACGAATCTTCGCACAGAGCAGCTTGCAGCGTCTCAGGATCAGTGACTGCTGCGACCGCTGCGCGTGCGCATTTGAGAGGCCTTAAATGGTGCTGGGCGCCTGAAGAGCTAGAGCGCTGACCAGCAGGAAGTGAGGCTGGAATCTGCTCCCAGAGGCCCTCCGCGCAACGGCACTTACCGCGTCGGACCGGGGCCAGGGAGAGGCAGGTAAGGTGTCCTTCGTAGTGCCAACAGTGCAGATACACAATATCACATGTTATCACACATAAAGGTTAAAACCTGACAATGATTTATAGCAGCAAAGTGGGGTTAAAAATATTCAGGTGGCTAAAAACCGAATCTTCGCCCAGAGCAGCTTGCAGCGTCTCAGGATCAGTGACTGCTGCGTCCGCTGCGCGTGCGCCTTTGAGAGGCCTTAAATGGTGCTGGGCGCCTGAAGAGCTAGAGCGCTGACCAGCAGGAAGTGAGGCTGGAATCTGCTCCCAGAGGCCCTCCGCGCAACGGCACTTGCCGCGTCGGACCGTGGCCAGAGAGAGGCAGGTAAGGTGTCCTTCGTAGTGCCAACAGTGCAGATACACAATATCACATGTTATCACACATAAAGGTTAAAACCTGACAATGATTTGTAGCAGCAAAGTGGGGTTAAAAATATTCAGGTGGCTAAAAACGAATCTTCGCACAGAGCAGCTTGCAGCGTCTCAGGATCAGTGACTGCTGCGTCCGCTGCGCGTGCGCATTTGAGAGGCCTTAAATGGTGCTGGGCGCCTGAAGAGCTAGAGCGCTAACCAGCAAGAAGTGAGGCTGGAATCTGCTCTCAGAGGCCCTGCGTGCAACAGCACTTGCCGCGTCGGACCGGGGCCAGGGAGAGGCAGGTAAGGTGTCCTTCGTAGTACCACCAGTGCAGATACACAATATCACATGTTATCACACATAAAGGTTAAAACCTGACAATGATTTGTAGCAGCAAAGTGGGGTTAAAAATATTCAGGTGGCTAAAAAACGAATCTTCGCACAGAGCAGCTTGCAGCGTCCCAGGATCAGTGACTGCTGCGTCCGCTGCGCGAGCGCATTTGAGAGGCCTTAAATGGTGCTGGGCGCCTGAAGAGCTAGAGCGCTGACCAGCAGGAAGTGAGGCTGGAATCTGCTCCCAGAGGCCCTCCGCGCAACGGCACTTGCCGCGTCGCACCGGGGCCAGGGAGAGGCAGGTAAGGTGTCCTTCGTAGTGCCAACAGTGCAGATACACAATATCACATGTTATCACACATAAAGGTTAAAACCTGACAATGATTTGTAGCAGCAAAGTGGGGTTAAAAATATTCAGGTGGCTAAAAAACGAATCTTCGCACAGAGCAGCTTGCAGCGTCTCAGGATCAGTGACTGCTGCGTCCGCTGCGCGTGCGCATTTGAGAGGCCTTAAATGGTGCTGGGCGCCTGAAGAGCTAGAGCGCTAACCAGCAGGAAGTGAGGCTGGAATCTGCTCCCAGAGGCCCTGCGTGCAACAGCACTTGCCGCGTCGGACCGGGGCCAGGGAGAGGCAGGTAAGGTGTCCTTCGTAGTGCCACCAGTGCAGATACACAATATCACATGTTATCACACATAAAGGTTAAAACCTGACAATGATTTGTAGCAGCAAAGTGGGGTTAAAAATATTCAGGTGGCTAAAAAACGAATCTTCGCACAGAGCAGCTTGCAGCGTCCCAGGATCAGTGACTGCTGCGTCCGCTGCGTGATCGCATTTGAGAGGCCTTAAATGGTGCTGGGCGCCTGAAGAGCTAGAGCGCTGACCAGCAGGAAGTGAGGCTGGAATCTGCTCCCAGAGGCCCTCCGCGCAACGGCACTTGCCGTGTCGGACCGTGGCCAGGGAGAGGCAAGTAAGGTGTCCTTCGTAGTGCCAACAGTGCAGATACACAATATCACATGTTATCACACATAAAGGTTAACACCTGACAATGATTTGTAGCAGCAAAGTGGGGTTAAAAATATTCAGGTGGCTAAAAAACGAATCTTCGCACAGAGCAGCTTGCAGCGTCTCAGGATCAGTGACTGCTGCGTCCGCTGCGCGTGCGCATTTGAGAGGCCTTAAATGGTGCTGGGCGCCTGAAGAGCTACAGCGCTAACCAGCAGGAAGTGAGGCTGGAATCTGTTCCCAGAGGCCCTCCGCGCAACGGCACTTGCCGCGTCGGACCGGGGCCAGGGAGAGGCAGGTAAGGTGTCCTTCGTAGTGCCAACAGTGCAGATACACAATATCACATGTTATCACACATAAAGGTTAAAACCTGACAATGATTTGTAGCAGCAAAGTGGGGTTAAAAATATTCAGGTGGCTAAAAAACGAATCTTCGCACAGAGCAGCTTGCAGCGTCTCAGGATCAGTGACTGCTGCGTCCGCTGCGCGTGCGCATTTGAGAGGCCTTAAATGGTGCTGGGCGCCTGAAGAGCTAGAGCGCTGACCAGCAGGAAGTGAGGCTGGAATCTGCTCCCAGAGGCCCTCCGCACAACGGCACTTGCCGTGTCGGACCGTGGCCAGGGAGAGGCAGGTAAGGTGTCCTTCGTAGTGCCAACAGTGCAGATACACAATATCACATGTTATCACACATAAAGGTTAAAACCTGACAATGATTTGTAGCAGCAAAGTGGGGTTAAAAATATTCAGGTGGCTAAAAAACGAATCTTCGCACAGAGCAGCTTGCAGCGTCTCAGGATCAGTGACTGCTGCGTCCGCTGCGCGTGCGCATTTGAGAGGCCTTAAATGGTGCTAGGCGCCTGAAGAGCTAGAGCGCTAACCAACAGGAAGTGAGGCTGGAATCTGCTCCCAGAGGCCCTCCGCGCAACGCCACTTGCCGCGTCGGACCGGGGCTAGGGAGAGGCAGGTAAGCTGTCCTTCGTAGTTTCAACAGTGCAGATACACAATATCACATGTTATCAAACATAAAGGTTAAAACCTGACAATGATTTGTAGCAGCAAAGTGGGGTTAAAAATATTCAGGTGGCTAAAAAACGAATCTTCGCACAGAGCAGCTTGCAGCGTCTCAGGATCAGTGACTGCTGCGACCGCTGCGCGTGCGCATTTGAGAGGCCTTAAATGGTGCTGGGCGCCTGAAGAGCTAGAGCGCTGACCAGCAGGAAGTGAGGCTGGAATCTGCTCCCAGAGGCCCTCCGCGCAACGGCACTTACCGCGTCGGACCGGGGCCAGGGAGAGGCAGGTAAGGTGTCCTTTGTAGTGCCAACAGTGCAGATACACAATATCACATGTTATCACACATAAAGGTTAAAACCTGACAATGATTTATAGCAGCAAAGTGGGGTTAAAAATATTCAGGTGGCTAAAAACCGAATCTTCGCCCAGAGCAGCTTGCAGCGTCTCAGGATCAGTGACTGCTGCGTCCGCTGCGCGTGCGCCTTTGAGAGGCCTTAAATGGTGCTGGGCGCCTGAAGAGCTAGAGCGCTGACCAGCAGGAAGTGAGGCTGGAATCTGCTCCCAGAGGCCCTCCGCGCAACGGCACTTGCCGCGTCGGACCGTGGCCAGAGAGAGGCAGGTAAGGTGTCCTTCGTAGTGCCAACAGTGCAAATACACAATATCACATGTTATCACACATAAAGGTTAAAACCTGACAATGATTTGTAGCAGCAAAGTGGGGTTAAAAATATTCAGGTGGCTAAAAACGAATCTTCGCACAGAGCAGCTTGCAGCGTCTCAGGATCAGTGACTGCTGCGTCCGCTGCGCGTGCGCATTTGAGAGGCCTTAAATGGTGCTGGGCGCCTGAAGAGCTAGAGCGCTAACCAGCAAGAAGTGAGGCTGGAATCTGCTCTCAGAGGCCCTGCGTGCAACAGCACTTGCCGCGTCGGACCGGGGCCAGGGAGAGGCAGGTAAGGTGTCCTTCGTAGTGCCACCAGTGCAGATACACAATATCACATGTTATCACACATAAAGGTTAAAACCTGACAATGATTTGTAGCAGCAAAGTGGGGTTAAAAATATTCAGGTGGCTAAAAAACGAATCTTCGCACAGAGCAGCTTGCAGCGTCCCAGGATCAGTGACTGCTGCGTCCGCTGCGCGAGCGCATTTGAGAGGCCTTAAATGGTGCTGGGCGCCTGAAGAGCTAGAGCGCTGACCAGCAGGAAGTGAGGCTGGAATCTGCTCCCAGAGGCCCTCCGCGCAACGGCACTTGCCGCGTCGCACCGGGGCCAGGGAGAGGCAGGTAAGGTGTCCTTCGTAGTGCCAACAGTGCAGATACACAATATCACATGTTATCACACATAAAGGTTAAAACCTGACAATGATTTGTAGCAGCAAAGTGGGGTTAAAAATATTCAGGTGGCTAAAAAACGAATCTTCGCACAGAGCAGCTTGCAGCGTCTCAGGATCAGTGACTGCTGCGCCCGCTGCGCGTGCGCATTTGAGAGGCCTTAAATGGTGCTGGGCGCCTGAAGAGCTAGAGCGCTAACCAGCAGGAAGTGAGGCTGGAATCTGCTCCCAGAGGCCCTGCGTGCAACAGCACTTGCCGCGTCGGACCGGGGCCAGGGAGAGGCAGGTAAGGTGTCCTTCGTAGTGCCACCAGTGCAGATACACAATATCACATGTTATCACACATAAAGGTTAAAACCTGACAATGATTTGTAGCAGCAAAGTGGGGTTAAAAATATTCAGGTGGCTAAAAAACGAATCTTCGCACAGAGCAGCTTGCAGCGTCCCAGGATCAGTGACTGCTGCGTCCGCTGCGTGATCGCATTTGAGAGGCCTTAAATGGTGCTGGGCGCCTGAAGAGCTAGAGCGCTGACCAGCAGGAAGTGAGGCTGGAATCTGCTCCCAGAGGCCCTCCGCGCAACGGCACTTGCCGTGTCGGACCGTGGCCAGGGAGAGGCAAGTAAGGTGTCCTTCGTAGTGCCAACAGTGCAGATACACAATATCACATGTTATCACACATAAAGGTTAAAACCTGACAATGATTTGTAGCAGCAAAGTGGGGTTAAAAATATTCAGGTGGCTAAAAAACGAATCTTCGCACACAGCAGCTTGCAGCGTCTCAGGGTCAGTGACTGCTGCGTCCGCTGCACGTGCGCATTTGAGAGGCCTTAAATGGTGCTATGCGCCTGAAGAGCTAGAGCGCTAACCAACAGGAAGTGAGGCTGGAATCTGCTCCCAGAGGCCCTCCGCGCAACGGCACTTGCCGCGTCGGACCGGGGCTAGGGAGAGGCAGGTAAGCTGTCCTTCGTAGTTCCAACAGTGCAGATACACAATATCACATGTTATCAAACATAAAGGTTAAAACCTGACAATGATTTGTAGCAGCAAAGTGGGGTTAGAAATATTCAGGTGGCTAAAAAACGAATCTTCGCACAGAGCAGCTTGCAGCGTCTCAGGATCAGTGACTGCTGCGTCCGCTGCGCGTGCGCATTTGAGAGGCCTTAAATGGTGCTGGGCGCCTGAAGAGCTACAGCGCTGACCAGCAGGAAGTGAGGCTGGAATCTGCTCCCAGAGGCCCTCTGCGCAACGGCACTTGCCGCGTCGGACCGGGGCCAGGGAGAGGCAGGTAAGGTGTCCTTCGTAGTGCCAACAGTGCAGATACACAATATCACATGTTATCACACATAAAGGTTAAAACCTGACAATGATTTATAGCAGCAAAGTGGGGTTAAAAATATTCAGGTGGCTAAAAACCGAATCTTCGCACAGAGCAGCTTGCAGCGTCTCAGGATCAGTGACTGCTGCGTCCGCTGCGCGTGCGCATTTGAGAGGCCTTAAATGGTGCTGGGCGCCTGAAGAGCTAGAGTGCTGACCAGCAGGAAGTGAGGCTGGAATCTGCTCCCAGAGGCCCTCCGCGCAACGGCACTTGCCGCGTCGGACCGTGGCCAGGGAGAGGCAGGTAAGGTGTCCTTCGTAGTGCCAACAGTGCAGATACACAATATCACATGTTATCACACATAAAGGTTAAAACCTGACAATGATTTGTAGCAGCAAAGTGGGGTTAAAAATATTCAGGTGGCTAAAAACGAATCTTCGCACAGAGCAGCTTGCAGCGTCTCAGGATCAGTGACTGCTGCGTCCGCTGCGCGTGCGCATTTGAGAGGCCTTAAATGGTGCTGGGCGCCTGAAGAGCTAGAGCGCTAACCAGCAGGAAGTGAGGCTGGAATCTGCTCCCAGAGGCCCTGCGTGCAACAGCACTTGCTGCGTCGGACCGGGGCCAGGGAGAGGCAGGTAAGGTGTCCTTCGTAGTGCCACCAGTGCAGATACACAATATCACATGTTATCACACATAAAGGTTAAAACCTGACAATGATTTGTAGCAGCAAAGTGGGGTTAAAAATATTCAGGTGGCTAAAAAACGAATGTTCGCACAGAGCAGCTTGCAGCGTCCCAGGATCAGTGACTGCTGCGTCCGCTGCGCGAGCGCATTTGAGAGGCCTTAAATGGTGCTGGGCGCCTGAAGAGCTAGAGCGCTGACCAGCAGGAAGTGAGGCTGGAATCTGCTCCCAGAGGCCCTCCGCGCAACGGCACTTGCCGCGTCGCACCGGGGCCAGGGAGAGGCAGGTAAGGTGTCCTTCGTAGTGCCAACAGTGCAGATACACAATATCACATGTTATCACACATAAAGGTTAAAACCTGACAATGATTTGTAGCAGCAAAGTGGGGTTAAAAATATTCAGGTGGCTAAAAAACGAATCTTCGCACAGAGCAGCTTGCATCGTCCCAGGATCAGTGACTGCTGCGTCCGCTGCGCGAGCGCATTTGAGAGGCCTTAAATGGTGCTGGGCGCCTGAAGAGCTAGAGCGCTGACCAGCAGGAAGTGAGGCTGGAATCTGCTCCCAGAGGCCCTCCGCGCAACGGCACTTGCCGCGTCGGACCGGAGCCAGGGAGAGGCAGGTAAGGTGTCCTTCGTAGTGCCAACAGTGCAGATACACAATATCACATGTTATCACACATAAAGGTTAAAACCTGACAATGATTTGTAGCAGCAAAGTGGGGTTAAAAATATTCAGGTGGCTAAAAAACGAATCTTCGCACAGAGCAGCTTGCAGCGTCTCAGGATCAGTGACTGCTGCGTCCGCTGCGCGTGCGCATTTGAGAGGCCTTAAATGGTGCTGGGCGCCTGAAGAGCTAGAGCGCTGACAAGCAGGAAGTGAGGCTTGACTCTGCTCCCAGAGGCCCTCCGCGCAACGGCACTTGCCGCGTCGGACCGTGGCCAGGGAGAGGCAGGTAAGGTGTCCTTCGTAGTGCCAACAGTGCAGATACACAATATCACATGTTATCACACATAAAGGTTAAAACCTGACAATGATTTGTAGCAGCAAAGTGGGGTTAAAAATATTCAGGTGGCTAAAAAACTAATCTTCGCACAGAGCAGCTTGCAGCGTCTCAGGATCAGTGACGGCTGCGTCCGCTGCGCGTGCGCATTTGAGAGGCCTTAAATGGTGCTGGGCGCCTGAAGAGCTAGAGCGCTGACCAGCAGGAAGTGAGGCTGGAATCTGCTCCCAGAGGCCCTCCGCGCAACGGCACTTGCCGCGTCGGACCGTGGCCAGGGAGAGGCAGGTAAGGTGTCCTTCGTAGTGCCAACAGTGCAGATACCCAATATCACATGTTATCACACATAAAGGTTAAAACCTGACAATGATTTGTAGCAGCAAAGTGGGGTTAAAAATATTCAGGTGGCTAAAAAACGAATCTTCGCACAGAGCAGCTTGCAGCGTCTCAGGATCAGTGACTGCTGCGTCCGATACGCGTGCGCATTTGAGAGGCCTTAAATGGTGCTGGGCGCAGGAAGAGCTAGAGCGCTAACCAGCAGGAAGTGAGGCTGGAATCTGCTCCCAGAGGCCCTGCACGCAACAGCACTTGCCGCGTCGGACCGGGGCCAGGGAGAGGCAGGTAAGGTGTCCTTCGTAGTGCCACCAGTGCAGATACACAATATCACATGTTATCACACATAAAGGTTAAAACCTGACAATGATTTGTAGCAGCAAAGTTGGGTTAAAAATATTCAGGTGGCTAAAAAACGCATCTTCGCACAGAGCAGCCTGCAGCGTCCCAGGATCAGTGACTGCTGCGTCCGCTGCGCGAGCGCATTTGAGAGGCCTTAAATGGTGCTGGGCGCCTGAAGAGCTAGAGCGTTGACCAGCAGTAAGTGAGGCTGGAATCTGCTCCCAGAGGCCCTCCGCGCAACGACACTTGCCGCGTCGGACCGGGGCCAGGGAGAGGCAGGTAAGGTGTCCTTCGTAGTGCCAACAGTGCAGATACACAATATCACATGTTATCACACATAAAGGTTAAAACCTGACAATGATTTGTAGCAGCAAAGTGGGGTTAAAAATATTCAGGTGGCTAAAAAACGAATCTTCGCACAGAGCAGCTTGCAGCGTCTCAGGATCAGTGACTGCTGCGTCCGCTGCGCGTGCGCATTTGAGAGGCCTTAAATGGTGCTGGGCGCCTGAAGAGCTAGAGCGCTGACCAGCAGGAAGTGAGGCTGGAATCTGCTCCCAGAGGCCCTCCGCGCAACGGCACTTGCCGCGTCGGACCGGAGCCAGGGAGAGGCAGGTAAGGTGTCCTTCGTAGTGCCAACAGTGCAGATACACAATATCACATGTTATCACACATAAAGGTTAAAACCTGACAATGATTTGTAGCAGCAAAGTGGGGTTAAAAATATTCAGGTGGCTAAAAAACGAATCTTCGCACAGAGCAGCTTGCAGCGTCTCAGGATCAGTGACTGCTGCGTCCGCTGCGCGTGCGCATTTGAGAGGCCTTAAATGGTGCTGGGCGCCTGAAGAGCTAGAGCGCTGACAAGCAGGAAGTGAGGCTTGACTCTGCTCCCAGAGGCCCTCCGCGCAACGGCACTTGCCGCGTCGGACCGTGGCCAGGGAGAGGCAGGTAAGGTGTCCTTCGTAGTGCCAACAGTGCAGATACACAATATCACATGTTATCACACATAAAGGTTAAAACCTGACAATGATTTGTAGCAGCAAAGTGGGGTTAAAAATATTCAGGTGGCTAAAAAACTAATCTTCGCACAGAGCAGCTTGCAGCGTCTCAGGATCAGTGACGGCTGCGTCCGCTGCGCGTGCGCATTTGAGAGGCCTTAAATGGTGCTGGGCGCCTGAAGAGCTAGAGCGCTGACCAGCAGGAAGTGAGGCTGGAATCTGCTCCCAGAGGCCCTCCGCGCAACGGCACTTGCCGCGTCGGACCGTGGCCAGGGAGAGGCAGGTAAGGTGTCCTTCGTAGTGCCAACAGTGCAGATACCCAATATCACATGTTATCACACATAAAGGTTAAAACCTGACAATGATTTGTAGCAGCAAAGTGGGGTTAAAAATATTCAGGTGGCTAAAAAACGAATCTTCGCACAGAGCAGCTTGCAGCGTCTCAGGATCAGTGACTGCTGCGTCCGATACGCGTGCGCATTTGAGAGGCCTTAAATGGTGCTGGGCGCAGGAAGAGCTAGAGCGCTAACCAGCAGGAAGTGAGGCTGGAATCTGCTCCCAGAGGCCCTGCACGCAACAGCACTTGCCGCGTCGGACCGGGGCCAGGGAGAGGCAGGTAAGGTGTCCTTCGTAGTGCCACCAGTGCAGATACACAATATCACATGTTATCACACATAAAGGTTAAAACCTGACAATGATTTGTAGCAGCAAAGTTGGGTTAAAAATATTCAGGTGGCTAAAAAACGCATCTTCGCACAGAGCAGCCTGCAGCGTCCCAGGATCAGTGACTGCTGCGTCCGCTGCGCGAGCGCATTTGAGAGGCCTTAAATGGTGCTGGGCGCCTGAAGAGCTAGAGCGTTGACCAGCAGTAAGTGAGGCTGGAATCTGCTCCCAGAGGCCCTCCGCGCAACGACACTTGCCGCGTCGGACCGGGGCCAGGGAGAGGCAGGTAAGGTGTCCTTCGTAGTGCCAACAGTGCAGATACACAATATCACATGTTATCACACATAAAGGTTAAAACCTGACAATGATTTGTAGCAGCAAAGTGGGGTTAAAAATATTCAGGTGGCTAAAAAACGAATCTTCGCACAGAGCAGCTTGCAGCGTCTCAGGATCAGTGACTGCTGCGTCCGCTGCGCGTGCGCATTTGAGAGGCCTTAAATGGTGTTGGGCGCCTGATGAGCTAGAGCGCTAACCAGCAGGAAGTGAGACTGGAATCTGCATCCAGAGGACCTCCGCGCAACGGCACTTGCCGCATCGGAGAGGGGCAAGGGAGAGGCAGGTAAGGTGTCCTTCGTAGTGCCAACAGTGCAGATACACAATATCACATGTTATCACACATAAAGGTTAAAACCTGACAATGATTTGTAGCAGCAAAGTGGGGTTAAACATATTCAGGTGGCTAAAAAACAAATCTTCGCACAGAGCAGCTTGCAGCATCTCAGGATCAGTGACTGCTGCGTCCGCTGCGCGTGCGCATTTGAGAGGCCTTAAATGGTGCTGGGCGCCTGAAGAGCTAGAGCGCTGACCAGCAGGAAGTGAGGCTGGAATCTGCTCCCAGAGGCCCTCCGCGCAACGGCACTTGCCGCGTTGGACCGGGGCCAGGGAGAGGCAGGTAAGGTGTCCTTCGTAGTGCCAACAGTGCAGATACACAATATCACATGTTATCACACATAAAGGTTAAAACCTGACAATGATTTGTCGCAGCAAAGTGGGGTTAAAAATATTCAGGTGGCTAAAAAACGAATCTTCGCACAGAGCAGCTTGCAGCGTCTCAGGATCAGTGACTGCTGCGTCTGCTGCGCGTGCGCATTTGAGAGGCCTTAAATGGTGCTGGGCGCCTGAAGAGCTAGAGCGCTGACCAGCAGGAAGTGAGGCTGGAATCTGCTCCCAGAGGCCCTCCGCGCAACGCCACTTGCCGCGTCGCACCGGGGCCAGGGAGAGGCAGGTAAGGTGTCCTTCGTAGTGCCAACAGTGCAGATACACAATATCACATGTTATCACACATAAAGGTTAAAACCTGACAATGATTTGTAGCAGCAAAGTGGGGTTAAAAATATTCAGGTGGCTAAAAAACGAATCTTCGCACAGAGCAGCTTGCAGCGTCTCAGGATCAGTGACTGCTGCGTTTGCTGCGCGTGCGCATTTGAGAGGCCTTAAATGGTGCTGGGCGCCTGAAGAGCTAGAGCGCTAACCAGCAGCAAGTGAGGCTGGAATCTGCTCCCAGAGGCCCTGCGTGCAACAGCACTTGCCGCGTCGGACCGGGGCCAGGGAGAGGCAGGTAAGGTGTCCTTCGTAGTGCCACCAGTGCAGATACACAATATCACATGTTATCACACATAAAGGTTAAAACCTGACAATGATTTTTAGCAGCAAAGTGGGGTTAAAAATATTCAGGTGGCTAAAAAACGAATCTTCGCACAGAGCAGCTTGCAGCGTCCCAGGATCAGTGACTGCTGCGTCCGCTGCGCGAGCGCATTTGAGAGGCCTTAAATGGTGCTGGGCGCCTGAAGAGCTAGAGCGCTGACCAGCAGGAAGTGAGGCTGGAATCTGCTCCCAGAGGCCCTCCGCGCAACGGCACTTGCCGTGTCGGACCAGAGCCAGGGAGAGGCAGGTAAGGTGTCCTTCGTAGTGCCAACAGTGCAGATACACAATATCACATGTTATCACACATAAAGGTTAAAACCTGACAATGATTTGTAGCAGCAAAGTGGGGTTAAAAATATTCAGGTGGCTAAAAAACGAATCTTCGCACAGAGCAGCTTGCAGCGTCTCAGGATCAGTGACTGCTGCGTCCGCTGCGCGTGCGCATTTGAGAGGCCTTAAATGGTGCTGGGCGCCTGAAGAGCTAGAGCGCTGACAAGCAGGAAGTGAGGCTGGACTCTGCTCCCAGAGGCCCTCCGCGCAACGGCACTTGCCGCGTCGGACCGTGGCCAGGGAGAGGCAGGTAAGGTGTCCTTCGTAGTGCCAACAGTGCAGATACACAATATCACATGTTATCACACATAAAGGTTAAAACCTGACAATGATTTGTAGCAGCAAAGTGGGGTTAAAAATATTCAGGTGGCTAAAAAACTAATCTTCGCACAAAGCAGCTTGCAGCGTCTCAGGATCAGTGACTGCTGCGTCCGCTGCGCGTGCGCATTTGAGAGGCCTTAAATGGTGCTGGGCACCTGAAGAGCTAGAGCGCTGACCAGCAGGAAGTGAGGCTGGAATCTGCTCCCAGAGGCCCTCCGCGCAACGGCACTTGCCGCGTCGGACCGTGGCCAGGGAGAGGCAGGTAAGGTGTCCTTCGTAGTGCCACCAGTGCAGATACACAATATCACATGTTATCACACATCAAGGTGAAAACCTGACAATGATTTGTAGCAGCAAAGTGGGGTTAAAAATATTCAGGTGGCTAAAAAACGAATCTTCGCACAGAGCAGCTTGCAGCGTCTCAGGATCAGTGACTGCTGCGTCCGCTGCGCGTGCGCATTTGAGAGGCCTTAAATGGAGCTGGGCGCCTGAAGAGCTAGAGCGCTGACAAGCAGGAAGTGAGGCTTGACTCTGCTCCCAGAGGCCCTCCGCGCAACGGCACTTGCCGCGTCGGACCGTGGCCAGGGAGAGGCAGGTAAGGTGTCCTTCGTAGTGCCAACAGTGCAGATACACAATATCACATGTTATCACACATAAAGGTTAAAACCTGACAATGATTTGTAGCAGCAAAGTGGGGTTAAAAATATTCAGGTGGCTAAAAAACTAATCTTCGCACAGAGCAGCTTGCAGCGTCTCAGGATCAGTGACGGCTGCGTCCGCTGCGCGTGCGCATTTGAGAGACCTTAAATGGTGCTGGGCGCCTGAAGAGCTAGAGCGCTGACCAGCAGGAAGTGAGGCTGGAATCTGCTCCCAGAGGCCCTCCGCGCAACGGCACTTGCCGCGTCGGACCGTGGCCAGGGAGAGGCAGGTAAGGTGTCCTTCGTAGTGCCAACAGTGCAGATACCCAATATCACATGTTATCACACATAAAGGTTAAAACCTGACAATGATTTGTAGCAGCAAAGTGGGGTTAAAAATATTCAGGTGGCCAAAAAACGAATCTTCGCACAGAGCAGCTTGCAGCGTCCCAGGATCAGTGACTGCTGCGTCCGCTGCGCGAGCGCATTTGAGAGGCCTTAAATGGTGCTGGGCGCCTGAAGAGCTAGAGCGCTAACCAGCAGGAAGTGAGGCTGGAATCTGCTCCCAGAGGCCCTGCACGCAACAGCACTTGCCGCGTCGGACCAGGGCCAGGGAGAGGCAGGTAAGGTGTCCTTCGTAGTGCAACCAGTGCAGATACACAATATCACATGTTATCACACATAAAGGTTAAAACCTGACAATGATTTGTAGCAGCAAAGTTGGGTTAAAAATATTCAGGTGGCTAAAAAACGCATCTTCGCACAGAGCAGCCTGCAGCGTCCCAGGATCAGTGACTGCTGCGTCCGCTGCGCGAGCGCATTTGAGAGGCCTTAAATGGTGCTGGGCGCCTGAAGAGCTAGAGCGTTGACCAGCAGTAAGTGAGGCTGGAATCTGCTCCCAGAGGCCCTCCGCGCAACGGCACTTGCCGCGTCGGACCGGGGCCAGGGAGAGGCAGGTAAGGTGTCCTTCGTAGTGCCAACAGTGCAGATACACAATATCACATGTTATCACACATAAAGGTTAAAACCTGACAATGATTTGTAGCAGCAAAGTGGGGTTAAAAATATTCAGGTGGCTAAAAAACGAATCTTCGCACAGAGCAGCTTGCAGCGTCTCAGGATCAGTGACTGCTGCGTCCGCTGCGCGTGCGCATTTGAGAGGCCTTAAATGGTGCTGGGCGCCTGATGAGCTAGAGCGCTAACCAGCAGGAAGTGAGACTGGAATCTGCATCCAGAGGCCCTCCGCGCAACGGCACTTGCCGCATCGGAGAGGGGCAAGGGAGAGGCAGGTAAGGTGTCCTTCGTAGTGCCAACAGTGCAGATACACAATATCACATGTTATCACACATAAAGGTTAAAACCTGACAATGATTTGTAGAAGCAAAGTGGGGTTAAACATATTCAGGTGGCTAAAAAACAAATCTTCGCACAGAGCAGCATGCAGTGTCTCAGGATCAGTGACTGCTGCGTCCGCTGCGCGTGCGCATTTGAGAGGCCTTAAATGGTGCTGGGCGCCTGAAGAGCTAGAGCGCTGACCAGCAGGAAGTGAGGATGGAATCTGCTCCCAGAGGCCCTCCGCGCAACGGCACTTGCCGCGTCGGACCATGGCCAGGGAGAGGCAGGTAAGGTGTCCTTCGTAGTGCCAACAGTGCAGATACACAATATCACATGTTATCACACATAAAGGTTAAAACCTGACAATGATTTGTAGCAGCAAAGTGGGGTTAAAAATATTCAGGTGGCTAAAAAACTAATCTTCGCACAGAGCAGCTTGCAGCGTCTCAGGATCAGTGACGGCTGCGTCCGCTGCGCGTGCGCATTTGAGAGGCCTTAAATGGTGCTGGGCGCCTGAAGAGCTAGAGCGCTGACCAGCAGGAAGTGAGGCTGGAATCTGCTCCCAGAGGCCCTCCGCGCAACGGCACTTGCCGCGTCGGACCGTGGCCAGGGAGAGGCAGGTAAGGTGTCCTTCGTAGTGCCACCAGTGCAGATACACAATATCACATGTTATCACACATAAAGGTTAAAACCTGACAATGATTTGTAGCAGCAAAGTGGGGTTAAAAATATTCAGGTGGCTAAAAAACGAATGTTCGCACAGAGCAGCTTGCAGCGTCCCAGGATCAGTGACTGCTGCGTCCGCTGCGCGAGCGCATTTGAGAGGCCTTAAATGGTGCTGGGCGCCTGAAGAGCTAGAGCGCTGACCAGCAGGAAGTGAGGCTGGAATCTGCTCCCAGAGGCCCTCCGCGCAACGGCACTTGCCGCGTCGCACCGGGGCCAGGGAGAGGCAGGTAAGGTGTCCTTCGTAGTGCCAACAGTGCAGATACACAATATCACATGTTATCACACATAAAGGTTAAAACCTGACAATGATTTGTAGCAGCAAAGTGGGGTTAAAAATATTCAGGTGGCTAAAAAACGAATCTTCGCACAGAGCAGCTTGCATCGTCCCAGGATCAGTGACTGCTGCGTCCGCTGCGCGAGCGCATTTGAGAGGCCTTAAATGGTGCTGGGCGCCTGAAGAGCTAGAGCGCTGACCAGCAGGAAGTGAGGCTGGAATCTGCTCCCAGAGGCCCTCCGCGCAACGGCACTTGCCGCGTCGGACCGGAGCCAGGGAGAGGCAGGTAAGGTGTCCTTCGTAGTGCCAACAGTGCAGATACACAATATCACATGTTATCACACATAAAGGTTAAAACCTGACAATGATTTGTAGCAGCAAAGTGGGGTTAAAAATATTCAGGTGGCTAAAAAACGAATCTTCGCACAGAGCAGCTTGCAGCGTCTCAGGATCAGTGACTGCTGCGTCCGCTGCGCGTGCGCATTTGAGAGGCCTTAAATGGTGCTGGGCGCCTGAAGAGCTAGAGCGCTGACAAGCAGGAAGTGAGGCTTGACTCTGCTCCCAGAGGCCCTCCGCGCAACGGCACTTGCCGCGTCGGACCGTGGCCAGGGAGAGGCAGGTAAGGTGTCCTTCGTAGTGCCAACAGTGCAGATACACAATATCACATGTTATCACACATAAAGGTTAAAACCTGACAATGATTTGTAGCAGCAAAGTGGGGTTAAAAATATTCAGGTGGCTAAAAAACTAATCTTCGCACAGAGCAGCTTGCAGCGTCTCAGGATCAGTGACGGCTGCGTCCGCTGCGCGTGCGCATTTGAGAGGCCTTAAATGGTGCTGGGCGCCTGAAGAGCTAGAGCGCTGACCAGCAGGAAGTGAGGCTGGAATCTGCTCCCAGAGGCCCTCCGCGCAACGGCACTTGCCGCGTCGGACCGTGGCCAGGGAGAGGCAGGTAAGGTGTCCTTCGTAGTGCCAACAGTGCAGATACCCAATATCACATGTTATCACACATAAAGGTTAAAACCTGACAATGATTTGTAGCAGCAAAGTGGGGTTAAAAATATTCAGGTGGCTAAAAAACGAATCTTCGCACAGAGCAGCTTGCAGCGTCTCAGGATCAGTGACTGCTGCGTCCGATACGCGTGCGCATTTGAGAGGCCTTAAATGGTGCTGGGCGCAGGAAGAGCTAGAGCGCTAACCAGCAGGAAGTGAGGCTGGAATCTGCTCCCAGAGGCCCTGCACGCAACAGCACTTGCCGCGTCGGACCGGGGCCAGGGAGAGGCAGGTAAGGTGTCCTTCGTAGTGCCACCAGTGCAGATACACAATATCACATGTTATCACACATAAAGGTTAAAACCTGACAATGATTTGTAGCAGCAAAGTTGGGTTAAAAATATTCAGGTGGCTAAAAAACGCATCTTCGCACAGAGCAGCCTGCAGCGTCCCAGGATCAGTGACTGCTGCGTCCGCTGCGCGAGCGCATTTGAGAGGCCTTAAATGGTGCTGGGCGCCTGAAGAGCTAGAGCGTTGACCAGCAGTAAGTGAGGCTGGAATCTGCTCCCAGAGGCCCTCCGCGCAACGACACTTGCCGCGTCGGACCGGGGCCAGGGAGAGGCAGGTAAGGTGTCCTTCGTAGTGCCAACAGTGCAGATACACAATATCACATGTTATCACACATAAAGGTTAAAACCTGACAATGATTTGTAGCAGCAAAGTGGGGTTAAAAATATTCAGGTGGCTAAAAAACGAATCTTCGCACAGAGCAGCTTGCAGCGTCTCAGGATCAGTGACTGCTGCGTCCGCTGCGCGTGCGCATTTGAGAGGCCTTAAATGGTGCTGGGCGCCTGAAGAGCTAGAGCGCTGACCAGCAGGAAGTGAGGCTGGAATCTGCTCCCAGAGGCCCTCCGCGCAACGGCACTTGCCGCGTCGGACCGGAGCCAGGGAGAGGCAGGTAAGGTGTCCTTCGTAGTGCCAACAGTGCAGATACACAATATCACATGTTATCACACATAAAGGTTAAAACCTGACAATGATTTGTAGCAGCAAAGTGGGGTTAAAAATATTCAGGTGGCTAAAAAACGAATCTTCGCACAGAGCAGCTTGCAGCGTCTCAGGATCAGTGACTGCTGCGTCCGCTGCGCGTGCGCATTTGAGAGGCCTTAAATGGTGCTGGGCGCCTGAAGAGCTAGAGCGCTGACAAGCAGGAAGTGAGGCTTGACTCTGCTCCCAGAGGCCCTCCGCGCAACGGCACTTGCCGCGTCGGACCGTGGCCAGGGAGAGGCAGGTAAGGTGTCCTTCGTAGTGCCAACAGTGCAGATACACAATATCACATGTTATCACACATAAAGGTTAAAACCTGACAATGATTTGTAGCAGCAAAGTGGGGTTAAAAATATTCAGGTGGCTAAAAAACTAATCTTCGCACAGAGCAGCTTGCAGCGTCTCAGGATCAGTGACGGCTGCGTCCGCTGCGCGTGCGCATTTGAGAGGCCTTAAATGGTGCTGGGCGCCTGAAGAGCTAGAGCGCTGACCAGCAGGAAGTGAGGCTGGAATCTGCTCCCAGAGGCCCTCCGCGCAACGGCACTTGCCGCGTCGGACCGTGGCCAGGGAGAGGCAGGTAAGGTGTCCTTCGTAGTGCCAACAGTGCAGATACCCAATATCACATGTTATCACACATAAAGGTTAAAACCTGACAATGATTTGTAGCAGCAAAGTGGGGTTAAAAATATTCAGGTGGCTAAAAAACGAATCTTCGCACAGAGCAGCTTGCAGCGTCTCAGGATCAGTGACTGCTGCGTCCGATACGCGTGCGCATTTGAGAGGCCTTAAATGGTGCTGGGCGCAGGAAGAGCTAGAGCGCTAACCAGCAGGAAGTGAGGCTGGAATCTGCTCCCAGAGGCCCTGCACGCAACAGCACTTGCCGCGTCGGACCGGGGCCAGGGAGAGGCAGGTAAGGTGTCCTTCGTAGTGCCACCAGTGCAGATACACAATATCACATGTTATCACACATAAAGGTTAAAACCTGACAATGATTTGTAGCAGCAAAGTTGGGTTAAAAATATTCAGGTGGCTAAAAAACGCATCTTCGCACAGAGCAGCCTGCAGCGTCCCAGGATCAGTGACTGCTGCGTCCGCTGCGCGAGCGCATTTGAGAGGCCTTAAATGGTGCTGGGCGCCTGAAGAGCTAGAGCGTTGACCAGCAGTAAGTGAGGCTGGAATCTGCTCCCAGAGGCCCTCCGCGCAACGACACTTGCCGCGTCGGACCGGGGCCAGGGAGAGGCAGGTAAGGTGTCCTTCGTAGTGCCAACAGTGCAGATACACAATATCACATGTTATCACACATAAAGGTTAAAACCTGACAATGATTTGTAGCAGCAAAGTGGGGTTAAAAATATTCAGGTGGCTAAAAAACGAATCTTCGCACAGAGCAGCTTGCAGCGTCTCAGGATCAGTGACTGCTGCGTCCGCTGCGCGTGCGCATTTGAGAGGCCTTAAATGGTGTTGGGCGCCTGATGAGCTAGAGCGCTAACCAGCAGGAAGTGAGACTGGAATCTGCATCCAGAGGACCTCCGCGCAACGGCACTTGCCGCATCGGAGAGGGGCAAGGGAGAGGCAGGTAAGGTGTCCTTCGTAGTGCCAACAGTGCAGATACACAATATCACATGTTATCACACATAAAGGTTAAAACCTGACAATGATTTGTAGCAGCAAAGTGGGGTTAAACATATTCAGGTGGCTAAAAAACAAATCTTCGCACAGAGCAGCTTGCAGCATCTCAGGATCAGTGACTGCTGCGTCCGCTGCGCGTGCGCATTTGAGAGGCCTTAAATGGTGCTGGGCGCCTGAAGAGCTAGAGCGCTGACCAGCAGGAAGTGAGGCTGGAATCTGCTCCCAGAGGCCCTCCGCGCAACGGCACTTGCCGCGTTGGACCGGGGCCAGGGAGAGGCAGGTAAGGTGTCCTTCGTAGTGCCAACAGTGCAGATACACAATATCACATGTTATCACACATAAAGGTTAAAACCTGACAATGATTTGTCGCAGCAAAGTGGGGTTAAAAATATTCAGGTGGCTAAAAAACGAATCTTCGCACAGAGCAGCTTGCAGCGTCTCAGGATCAGTGACTGCTGCGTCTGCTGCGCGTGCGCATTTGAGAGGCCTTAAATGGTGCTGGGCGCCTGAAGAGCTAGAGCGCTGACCAGCAGGAAGTGAGGCTGGAATCTGCTCCCAGAGGCCCTCCGCGCAACGCCACTTGCCGCGTCGCACCGGGGCCAGGGAGAGGCAGGTAAGGTGTCCTTCGTAGTGCCAACAGTGCAGATACACAATATCACATGTTATCACACATAAAGGTTAAAACCTGACAATGATTTGTAGCAGCAAAGTGGGGTTAAAAATATTCAGGTGGCTAAAAAACGAATCTTCGCACAGAGCAGCTTGCAGCGTCTCAGGATCAGTGACTGCTGCGTTTGCTGCGCGTGCGCATTTGAGAGGCCTTAAATGGTGCTGGGCGCCTGAAGAGCTAGAGCGCTAACCAGCAGCAAGTGAGGCTGGAATCTGCTCCCAGAGGCCCTGCGTGCAACAGCACTTGCCGCGTCGGACCGGGGCCAGGGAGAGGCAGGTAAGGTGTCCTTCGTAGTGCCACCAGTGCAGATACACAATATCACATGTTATCACACATAAAGGTTAAAACCTGACAATGATTTTTAGCAGCAAAGTGGGGTTAAAAATATTCAGGTGGCTAAAAAACGAATCTTCGCACAGAGCAGCTTGCAGCGTCCCAGGATCAGTGACTGCTGCGTCCGCTGCGCGAGCGCATTTGAGAGGCCTTAAATGGTGCTGGGCGCCTGAAGAGCTAGAGCGCTGACCAGCAGGAAGTGAGGCTGGAATCTGCTCCCAGAGGCCCTCCGCGCAACGGCACTTGCCGTGTCGGACCAGAGCCAGGGAGAGGCAGGTAAGGTGTCCTTCGTAGTGCCAACAGTGCAGATACACAATATCACATGTTATCACACATAAAGGTTAAAACCTGACAATGATTTGTAGCAGCAAAGTGGGGTTAAAAATATTCAGGTGGCTAAAAAACGAATCTTCGCACAGAGCAGCTTGCAGCGTCTCAGGATCAGTGACTGCTGCGTCCGCTGCGCGTGCGCATTTGAGAGGCCTTAAATGGTGCTGGGCGCCTGAAGAGCTAGAGCGCTGACAAGCAGGAAGTGAGGCTGGACTCTGCTCCCAGAGGCCCTCCGCGCAACGGCACTTGCCGCGTCGGACCGTGGCCAGGGAGAGGCAGGTAAGGTGTCCTTCGTAGTGCCAACAGTGCAGATACACAATATCACATGTTATCACACATAAAGGTTAAAACCTGACAATGATTTGTAGCAGCAAAGTGGGGTTAAAAATATTCAGGTGGCTAAAAAACTAATCTTCGCACAAAGCAGCTTGCAGCGTCTCAGGATCAGTGACTGCTGCGTCCGCTGCGCGTGCGCATTTGAGAGGCCTTAAATGGTGCTGGGCACCTGAAGAGCTAGAGCGCTGACCAGCAGGAAGTGAGGCTGGAATCTGCTCCCAGAGGCCCTCCGCGCAACGGCACTTGCCGCGTCGGACCGTGGCCAGGGAGAGGCAGGTAAGGTGTCCTTCGTAGTGCCACCAGTGCAGATACACAATATCACATGTTATCACACATCAAGGTGAAAACCTGACAATGATTTGTAGCAGCAAAGTGGGGTTAAAAATATTCAGGTGGCTAAAAAACGAATCTTCGCACAGAGCAGCTTGCAGCGTCTCAGGATCAGTGACTGCTGCGTCCGCTGCGCGTGCGCATTTGAGAGGCCTTAAATGGAGCTGGGCGCCTGAAGAGCTAGAGCGCTGACAAGCAGGAAGTGAGGCTTGACTCTGCTCCCAGAGGCCCTCCGCGCAACGGCACTTGCCGCGTCGGACCGTGGCCAGGGAGAGGCAGGTAAGGTGTCCTTCGTAGTGCCAACAGTGCAGATACACAATATCACATGTTATCACACATAAAGGTTAAAACCTGACAATGATTTGTAGCAGCAAAGTGGGGTTAAAAATATTCAGGTGGCTAAAAAACTAATCTTCGCACAGAGCAGCTTGCAGCGTCTCAGGATCAGTGACGGCTGCGTCCGCTGCGCGTGCGCATTTGAGAGACCTTAAATGGTGCTGGGCGCCTGAAGAGCTAGAGCGCTGACCAGCAGGAAGTGAGGCTGGAATCTGCTCCCAGAGGCCCTCCGCGCAACGGCACTTGCCGCGTCGGACCGTGGCCAGGGAGAGGCAGGTAAGGTGTCCTTCGTAGTGCCAACAGTGCAGATACCCAATATCACATGTTATCACACATAAAGGTTAAAACCTGACAATGATTTGTAGCAGCAAAGTGGGGTTAAAAATATTCAGGTGGCCAAAAAACGAATCTTCGCACAGAGCAGCTTGCAGCGTCCCAGGATCAGTGACTGCTGCGTCCGCTGCGCGAGCGCATTTGAGAGGCCTTAAATGGTGCTGGGCGCCTGAAGAGCTAGAGCGCTAACCAGCAGGAAGTGAGGCTGGAATCTGCTCCCAGAGGCCCTGCACGCAACAGCACTTGCCGCGTCGGACCAGGGCCAGGGAGAGGCAGGTAAGGTGTCCTTCGTAGTGCAACCAGTGCAGATACACAATATCACATGTTATCACACATAAAGGTTAAAACCTGACAATGATTTGTAGCAGCAAAGTTGGGTTAAAAATATTCAGGTGGCTAAAAAACGCATCTTCGCACAGAGCAGCCTGCAGCGTCCCAGGATCAGTGACTGCTGCGTCCGCTGCGCGAGCGCATTTGAGAGGCCTTAAATGGTGCTGGGCGCCTGAAGAGCTAGAGCGTTGACCAGCAGTAAGTGAGGCTGGAATCTGCTCCCAGAGGCCCTCCGCGCAACGGCACTTGCCGCGTCGGACCGGGGCCAGGGAGAGGCAGGTAAGGTGTCCTTCGTAGTGCCAACAGTGCAGATACACAATATCACATGTTATCACACATAAAGGTTAAAACCTGACAATGATTTGTAGCAGCAAAGTGGGGTTAAAAATATTCAGGTGGCTAAAAAACGAATCTTCGCACAGAGCAGCTTGCAGCGTCTCAGGATCAGTGACTGCTGCGTCCGCTGCGCGTGCGCATTTGAGAGGCCTTAAATGGTGCTGGGCGCCTGATGAGCTAGAGCGCTAACCAGCAGGAAGTGAGACTGGAATCTGCATCCAGAGGCCCTCCGCGCAACGGCACTTGCCGCATCGGAGAGGGGCAAGGGAGAGGCAGGTAAGGTGTCCTTCGTAGTGCCAACAGTGCAGATACACAATATCACATGTTATCACACATAAAGGTTAAAACCTGACAATGATTTGTAGAAGCAAAGTGGGGTTAAACATATTCAGGTGGCTAAAAAACAAATCTTCGCACAGAGCAGCATGCAGTGTCTCAGGATCAGTGACTGCTGCGTCCGCTGCGCGTGCGCATTTGAGAGGCCTTAAATGGTGCTGGGCGCCTGAAGAGCTAGAGCGCTGACCAGCAGGAAGTGAGGATGGAATCTGCTCCCAGAGGCCCTCCGCGCAACGGCACTTGCCGCGTCGGACCATGGCCAGGGAGAGGCAGGTAAGGTGTCCTTCGTAGTGCCAACAGTGCAGATACACAATATCACATGTTATCACACATAAAGGTTAAAACCTGACAATGATTTGTAGCAGCAAAGTGGGGTTAAAAATATTCAGGTGGCTAAAAAACTAATCTTCGCACAGAGCAGCTTGCAGCGTCTCAGGATCAGTGACGGCTGCGTCCGCTGCGCGTGCGCATTTGAGAGGCCTTAAATGGTGCTGGGCGCCTGAAGAGCTAGAGCGCTGACCAGCAGGAAGTGAGGCTGGAATCTGCTCCCAGAGGCCCTCCGCGCAACGGCACTTGCCGCGTCGGACCGTGGCCAGGGAGAGGCAGGTAAGGTGTCCTTCGTAGTGCCAACAGTGCAGATACCCAATATCACATGTTATCACACATAAAGGTTAAAACCTGACAATGATTTGTAGCAGCAAAGTGGGGTTAAAAATATTCAGGTGGCTAAAAAACGAATCTTCGCACAGAGCAGCTTGCAGCGTCTCAGGATCAGTGACTGCTGCGTCCGATACGCGTGCGCATTTGAGAGGCCTTAAATGGTGCTGGGCGCAGGAAGAGCTAGAGCGCTAACCAGCAGGAAGTGAGGCTGGAATCTGCTCCCAGAGGCCCTGCACGCAACAGCACTTGCCGCGTCGGACCGGGGCCAGGGAGAGGCAGGTAAGGTGTCCTTCGTAGTGCCACCAGTGCAGATACACAATATCACATGTTATCACACATAAAGGTTAAAACCTGACAATGATTTGTAGCAGCAAAGTTGGGTTAAAAATATTCAGGTGGCTAAAAAACGCATCTTCGCACAGAGCAGCCTGCAGCGTCCCAGGATCAGTGACTGCTGCGTCCGCTGCGCGAGCGCATTTGAGAGGCCTTAAATGGTGCTGGGCGCCTGAAGAGCTAGAGCGTTGACCAGCAGTAAGTGAGGCTGGAATCTGCTCCCAGAGGCCCTCCGCGCAACGACACTTGCCGCGTCGGACCGGGGCCAGGGAGAGGCAGGTAAGGTGTCCTTCGTAGTGCCAACAGTGCAGATACACAATATCACATGTTATCACACATAAAGGTTAAAACCTGACAATGATTTGTAGCAGCAAAGTGGGGTTAAAAATATTCAGGTGGCTAAAAAACGAATCTTCGCACAGAGCAGCTTGCAGCGTCTCAGGATCAGTGACTGCTGCGTCCGCTGCGCGTGCGCATTTGAGAGGCCTTAAATGGTGTTGGGCGCCTGATGAGCTAGAGCGCTAACCAGCAGGAAGTGAGACTGGAATCTGCATCCAGAGGACCTCCGCGCAACGGCACTTGCCGCATCGGAGAGGGGCAAGGGAGAGGCAGGTAAGGTGTCCTTCGTAGTGCCAACAGTGCAGATACACAATATCACATGTTATCACACATAAAGGTTAAAACCTGACAATGATTTGTAGCAGCAAAGTGGGGTTAAAAATATTCAGGTGGCTAAAAACGAATCTTCGCACAGAGTAGCTTGCAGCGTCTCAGGATCAGTGACTGCTGCGTCCGCTGCGCGTGCGCATTTGAGAGGCCTTAAATGGTGCTGGGCGCCTGAAGAGCTAGAGCGCTAACCAGCAGGAAGTGAGGCTGGAATCTGCTCCCAGAGGCCCTGCGTGCAACAGCACTTGCCGCGTCGGACCGGGGCCAGGGAGAGGCAGGTAAGGTGTCCTTCGTAGTGCCACCAGTGCAGATACACAATATCACATGTTATCACACATAAAGGTTAAAACCTGACAATGATTTGTAGCAGCAAAGTGGGGTTAAAAATATTCAGGTGGCTAAAAAACGAATGTTCGCACAGAGCAGCTTGCAGCGTCCCAGGATCAGTGACTGCTGCGTCCGCTGCGCGAGCGCATTTGAGAGGCCTTAAATGGTGCTGGGCGCCTGAAGAGCTAGAGCGCTGACCAGCAGGAAGTGAGGCTGGAATCTGCTCCCAGAGGCCCTCCGCGCAACGGCACTTGCCGCGTCGCACCGGGGCCAGGGAGAGGCAGGTAAGGTGTCCTTCGTAGTGCCAACAGTGCAGATACACAATATCACATGTTATCACACATAAAGGTTAAAACCTGACAATGATTTGTAGCAGCAAAGTGGGGTTAAAAATATTCAGGTGGCTAAAAAACGAATCTTCGCACAGAGCAGCTTGCATCGTCCCAGGATCAGAGACTGCTGCGTCCGCTGCGCGAGCGCATTTGAGAGGCCTTAAATGGTGCTGGGCGCCTGAAGAGCTAGAGCGCTGACCAGCAGGAAGTGAGGCTGGAATCTGCTCCCAGAGGCCCTCCGCGCAACGGCACTTGCCGCGTCGGACCGGAGCCAGGGAGAGGCAGGTAAGGTGTCCTTCGTAGTGCCAACAGTGCAGATACACAATATCACATGTTATCACACATAAAGGTTAAAACCTGACAATGATTTGTAGCAGCAAAGTGGGGTTAAAAATATTCAGGTGGCTAAAAAACGAATCTTCGCACAGAGCAGCTTGCAGCGTCTCAGGATCAGTGACTGCTGCGTCCGCTGCGCGTGCGCATTTGAGAGGCCTTAAATGGTGCTGGGCGCCTGAAGAGCTAGAGCGCTGACAAGCAGGAAGTGAGGCTTGACTCTGCTCCCAGAGGCCCTCCGCGCAACGGCACTTGCCGCGTCGGACCGTGGCCAGGGAGAGGCAGGTAAGGTGTCCTTCGTAGTGCCAACAGTGCAGATACACAATATCACATGTTATCACACATAAAGGTTAAAACCTGACAATGATTTGTAGCAGCAAAGTGGGGTTAAAAATATTCAGGTGGCTAAAAAACTAATCTTCGCACAGAGCAGCTTGCAGCGTCTCAGGATCAGTGACGGCTGCGTCCGCTGCGCGTGCGCATTTGAGAGGCCTTAAATGGTGCTGGGCGCCTGAAGAGCTAGAGCGCTGACCAGCAGGAAGTGAGGCTGGAATCTGCTCCCAGAGGCCCTCCGCGCAACGGCACTTGCCGCGTCGGACCGTGGCCAGGGAGAGGCAGGTAAGGTGTCCTTCGTAGTGCCAACAGTGCAGATACCCAATATCACATGTTATCACACATAAAGGTTAAAACCTGACAATGATTTGTAGCAGCAAAGTGGGGTTAAAAATATTCAGGTGGCTAAAAAACGAATCTTCGCACAGAGCAGCTTGCAGCGTCTCAGGATCAGTGACTGCTGCGTCCGATACGCGTGCGCATTTGAGAGGCCTTAAATGGTGCTGGGCGCAGGAAGAGCTAGAGCGCTAACCAGCAGGAAGTGAGGCTGGAATCTGCTCCCAGAGGCCCTGCACGCAACAGCACTTGCCGCGTCGGACCGGGGCCAGGGAGAGGCAGGTAAGGTGTCCTTCGTAGTGCCACCAGTGCAGATACACAATATCACATGTTATCACACATAAAGGTTAAAACCTGACAATGATTTGTAGCAGCAAAGTTGGGTTAAAAATATTCAGGTGGCTAAAAAACGCATCTTCGCACAGAGCAGCCTGCAGCGTCCCAGGATCAGTGACTGCTGCGTCCGCTGCGCGAGCGCATTTGAGAGGCCTTAAATGGTGCTGGGCGCCTGAAGAGCTAGAGCGTTGACCAGCAGTAAGTGAGGCTGGAATCTGCTCCCAGAGGCCCTCCGCGCAACGACACTTGCCGCGTCGGACCGGGGCCAGGGAGAGGCAGGTAAGGTGTCCTTCGTAGTGCCAACAGTGCAGATACACAATATCACATGTTATCACACATAAAGGTTAAAACCTGACAATGATTTGTAGCAGCAAAGTGGGGTTAAAAATATTCAGGTGGCTAAAAAACGAATCTTCGCACAGAGCAGCTTGCAGCGTCTCAGGATCAGTGACTGCTGCGTCCGCTGCGCGTGCGCATTTGAGAGGCCTTAAATGGTGTTGGGCGCCTGATGAGCTAGAGCGCTAACCAGCAGGAAGTGAGACTGGAATCTGCATCCAGAGGACCTCCGCGCAACGGCACTTGCCGCATCGGAGAGGGGCAAGGGAGAGGCAGGTAAGGTGTCCTTCGTAGTGCCAACAGTGCAGATACACAATATCACATGTTATCACACATAAAGGTTAAAACCTGACAATGATTTGTAGCAGCAAAGTGGGGTTAAACATATTCAGGTGGCTAAAAAA
Organism: Triturus cristatus; assembly: GCF_964204655.1. Classification (NCBI taxonomy): domain Eukaryota; kingdom Metazoa; phylum Chordata; class Amphibia; order Caudata; family Salamandridae; genus Triturus; species Triturus cristatus. The sequence goes on from NC_140579.1 coordinate 1,096,756,097, forward strand.
CAAATCTTCGCACAGAGCAGCTTGCAGCATCTCAGGATCAGTGACTGCTGCGTCCGCTGCGCGTGCGCATTTGAGAGGCCTTAAATGGTGCTGGGCGCCTGAAGAGCTAGAGCGCTGACCAGCAGGAAGTGAGGCTGGAATCTGCTCCCAGAGGCCCTCCGCGCAACGGCACTTGCCGCGTTGGACCGGGGCCAGGGAGAGGCAGGTAAGGTTTCCTTCGTAGTGCCAACAGTGCAGATACACAATATCACATGTTATCACACATAAAGGTTAAAACCTGACAATGATTTGTCGCAGCAAAGTGGGGTTAAAAATATTCAGGTGGCTAAAAAACGAATCTTCGCACAGAGCAGCTTGCAGCGTCTCAGGATCAGTGACTGCTGCGTCTGCTGCGCGTGCGCATTTGAGAGGCCTTAAATGGTGCTGGGCGCCTGAAGAGCTAGAGCGCTGACCAGCAGGAAGTGAGGCTGGAATCTGCTCCCAGAGGCCCTCCGCGCAACGCCACTTGCCGCGTCGCACCGGGGCCAGGGAGAGGCAGGTAAGGTGTCCTTCGTAGTGCCAACAGTGCAGATACACAATATCACATGTTATCACACATAAAGGTTAAAACCTGACAATGATTTGTAGCAGCAAAGTGGGGTTAAAAATATTCAGGTGGCTAAAAAACGAATCTTCGCACAGAGCAGCTTGCAGCGTCTCAGGATCAGTGACTGCTGCGTTTGCTGCGCGTGCGCATTTGAGAGGCCTTAAATGGTGCTGGGCGCCTGAAGAGCTAGAGCGCTAACCAGCAGCAAGTGAGGCTGGAATCTGCTCCCAGAGGCCCTGCGTGCAACAGCACTTGCCGCGTCGGACCGGGGCCAGGGAGAGGCAGGTAAGGTGTCCTTCGTAGTGCCACCAGTGCAGATACACAATATCACATGTTATCACACATAAAGGTTAAAACCTGACAATGATTTTTAGCAGCAAAGTGGGGTTAAAAATATTCAGGTGGCTAAAAAACGAATCTTCGCACAGAGCAGCTTGCAGCGTCCCAGGATCAGTGACTGCTGCGTCCGCTGCGCGAGCGCATTTGAGAGGCCTTAAATGGTGCTGGGCGCCTGAAGAGCTAGAGCGCTGACCAGCAGGAAGTGAGGCTGGAATCTGCTCCCAGAGGCCCTCCGCGCAACGGCACTTGCCGTGTCGGACCAGAGCCAGGGAGAGGCAGGTAAGGTGTCCTTCGTAGTGCCAACAGTGCAGATACACAATATCACATGTTATCACACATAAAGGTTAAAACCTGACAATGATTTGTAGCAGCAAAGTGGGGTTAAAAATATTCAGGTGGCTAAAAAACGAATCTTCGCACAGAGCAGCTTGCAGCGTCTCAGGATCAGTGACTGCTGCGTCCGCTGCGCGTGCGCATTTGAGAGGCCTTAAATGGTGCTGGGCGCCTGAAGAGCTAGAGCGCTGACAAGCAGGAAGTGAGGCTGGACTCTGCTCCCAGAGGCCCTCCGCGCAACGGCACTTGCCGCGTCGGACCGTGGCCAGGGAGAGGCAGGTAAGGTGTCCTTCGTAGTGCCAACAGTGCAGATACACAATATCACATGTTATCACACATAAAGGTTAAAACCTGACAATGATTTGTAGCAGCAAAGTGGGGTTAAAAATATTCAGGTGGCTAAAAAACTAATCTTCGCACAAAGCAGCTTGCAGCGTCTCAGGATCAGTGACTGCTGCGTCCGCTGCGCGTGCGCATTTGAGAGGCCTTAAATGGTGCTGGGCACCTGAAGAGCTAGAGCGCTGACCAGCAGGAAGTGAGGCTGGAATCTGCTCCCAGAGGCCCTCCGCGCAACGGCACTTGCCGCGTCGGACCGTGGCCAGGGAGAGGCAGGTAAGGTGTCCTTCGTAGTGCCACCAGTGCAGATACACAATATCACATGTTATCACACATCAAGGTGAAAACCTGACAATGATTTGTAGCAGCAAAGTGGGGTTAAAAATATTCAGGTGGCTAAAAAACGAATCTTCGCACAGAGCAGCTTGCAGCGTCTCAGGATCAGTGACTGCTGCGTCCGCTGCGCGTGCGCATTTGAGAGGCCTTAAATGGAGCTGGGCGCCTGAAGAGCTAGAGCGCTGACAAGCAGGAAGTGAGGCTTGACTCTGCTCCCAGAGGCCCTCCGCGCAACGGCACTTGCCGCGTCGGACCGTGGCCAGGGAGAGGCAGGTAAGGTGTCCTTCGTAGTGCCAACAGTGCAGATACACAATATCACATGTTATCACACATAAAGGTTAAAACCTGACAATGATTTGTAGCAGCAAAGTGGGGTTAAAAATATTCAGGTGGCTAAAAAACTAATCTTCGCACAGAGCAGCTTGCAGCGTCTCAGGATCAGTGACGGCTGCGTCCGCTGCGCGTGCGCATTTGAGAGACCTTAAATGGTGCTGGGCGCCTGAAGAGCTAGAGCGCTGACCAGCAGGAAGTGAGGCTGGAATCTGCTCCCAGAGGCCCTCCGCGCAACGGCACTTGCCGCGTCGGACCGTGGCCAGGGAGAGGCAGGTAAGGTGTCCTTCGTAGTGCCAACAGTGCAGATACCCAATATCACATGTTATCACACATAAAGGTTAAAACCTGACAATGATTTGTAGCAGCAAAGTGGGGTTAAAAATATTCAGGTGGCCAAAAAACGAATCTTCGCACAGAGCAGCTTGCAGCGTCCCAGGATCAGTGACTGCTGCGTCCGCTGCGCGAGCGCATTTGAGAGGCCTTAAATGGTGCTGGGCGCCTGAAGAGCTAGAGCGCTAACCAGCAGGAAGTGAGGCTGGAATCTGCTCCCAGAGGCCCTGCACGCAACAGCACTTGCCGCGTCGGACCAGGGCCAGGGAGAGGCAGGTAAGGTGTCCTTCGTAGTGCAACCAGTGCAGATACACAATATCACATGTTATCACACATAAAGGTTAAAACCTGACAATGATTTGTAGCAGCAAAGTTGGGTTAAAAATATTCAGGTGGCTAAAAAACGCATCTTCGCACAGAGCAGCCTGCAGCGTCCCAGGATCAGTGACTGCTGCGTCCGCTGCGCGAGCGCATTTGAGAGGCCTTAAATGGTGCTGGGCGCCTGAAGAGCTAGAGCGTTGACCAGCAGTAAGTGAGGCTGGAATCTGCTCCCAGAGGCCCTCCGCGCAACGGCACTTGCCGCGTCGGACCGGGGCCAGGGAGAGGCAGGTAAGGTGTCCTTCGTAGTGCCAACAGTGCAGATACACAATATCACATGTTATCACACATAAAGGTTAAAACCTGACAATGATTTGTAGCAGCAAAGTGGGGTTAAAAATATTCAGGTGGCTAAAAAACGAATCTTCGCACAGAGCAGCTTGCAGCGTCTCAGGATCAGTGACTGCTGCGTCCGCTGCGCGTGCGCATTTGAGAGGCCTTAAATGGTGCTGGGCGCCTGATGAGCTAGAGCGCTAACCAGCAGGAAGTGAGACTGGAATCTGCATCCAGAGGCCCTCCGCGCAACGGCACTTGCCGCATCGGAGAGGGGCAAGGGAGAGGCAGGTAAGGTGTCCTTCGTAGTGCCAACAGTGCAGATACACAATATCACATGTTATCACACATAAAGGTTAAAACCTGACAATGATTTGTAGAAGCAAAGTGGGGTTAAACATATTCAGGTGGCTAAAAAACAAATCTTCGCACAGAGCAGCATGCAGTGTCTCAGGATCAGTGACTGCTGCGTCCGCTGCGCGTGCGCATTTGAGAGGCCTTAAATGGTGCTGGGCGCCTGAAGAGCTAGAGCGCTGACCAGCAGGAAGTGAGGATGGAATCTGCTCCCAGAGGCCCTCCGCGCAACGGCACTTGCCGCGTCGGACCATGGCCAGGGAGAGGCAGGTAAGGTGTCCTTCGTAGTGCCAACAGTGCAGATTCACAATATCACATGTTATCACACATAAAGGTTAAAACCTGACAATGATTTGTCGCAGCAAAGTGGGGTTAAAAATATTCAGGTGGCTAAAAAACGAATCTTCGCACAGAGCAGCTTGCAGCGTCTCAGGATCAGTGACTGCTGCGTCTGCTGCGCGTGCGCATTTGAGAGGCCTTAAATGGTGCTGGGTGCCTGAAGAGCTAGAGCGCTGACCAGCAGGAAGTGAGGCTGGAATCTGCTCCCAGAGGCCCTCCGCGCAACGCCACTTGCCGCGTCGCACCGGGGCCAGGGAGAGGCAGGTAAGGTGTCCTTCGTAGTGCCAACAGTGCAGATACACAATAACACATGTTATCACACATAAAGGTTAAAACCTGACAATGATTTGTAGCAGCAAAGTGGGGTTAAAAATATTCAGGTGGCTAAAAAACGAATCTTCGCACAGAGCAGCTTGCAGCGTCTCAAGATCAGTGACTGCTGCGTTTGCTGTGCGTGCGCATTTGAGAGGCCTTAAATGGTGCTGGGCGCCTGAAGAGCTAGAGCGCTAACCAGCAGCAAGTGAGGCTGGAATCTGCTCCCAGAGGACCTGCGTGCAACAACACTTGCCGCGTCGGACCAGGGCCAGGGAGAGGCAGGTAAGGTGTCCTTCGTAGTGCAACCAGTGCAGATACACAATATCACATGTTATCACACATAAAGGTTAAAACCTGACAATGATTTGTAGCAGCAAAGTTGGGTTAAAAATATTCAGGTGGCTAAAAAACGCATCTTCGCACAGAGCAGCCTGCAGCGTCCCAGGATCAGTGACTGCTGCGTCCGCTGCGCGAGCGCATTTGAGAGGCCTTAAATGGTGCTGGGCGCCTGAAGAGCTAGAGCGTTGACCAGCAGTAAGTGAGGCTGGAATCTGCTCCCAGAGGCCCTCCGCGCAACGGCACTTGCCGCGTCGGACCGGGGCCAGGGAGAGGCAGGTAAGGTGTCCTTCGTAGTGCCAACAGTGCAGATACACAATATCACATGTTATCACACATAAAGGTTAAAACCTGACAATGATTTGTAGCAGCAAAGTGGGGTTAAAAATATTCAGGTGGCTAAAAAACGAATCTTCGCACAGAGCAGCTTGCAGCGTCTCAGGATCAGTGACTGCTGCGTCCGCTGCGCGTGCGCATTTGAGAGGCCTTAAATGGTGCTGGGCGCCTGATGAGCTAGAGCGCTAACCAGCAGGAAGTGAGACTGGAATCTGCATCCAGAGGCCCTCCGCGCAACGGCACTTGCCGCATCGGAGAGGGGCAAGGGAGAGGCAGGTAAGGTGTCCTTCGTAGTGCCAACAGTGCAGATACACAATATCACATGTTATCACACATAAAGGTTAAAACCTGACAATGATTTGTAGAAGCAAAGTGGGGTTAAACATATTCAGGTGGCTAAAAAACAAATCTTCGCACAGAGCAGCATGCAGTGTCTCAGGATCAGTGACTGCTGCGTCCGCTGCGCGTGCGCATTTGAGAGGCCTTAAATGGTGCTGGGCGCCTGAAGAGCTAGAGCGCTGACCAGCAGGAAGTGAGGATGGAATCTGCTCCCAGAGGCCCTCCGCGCAACGGCACTTGCCGCGTCGGACCATGGCCAGGGAGAGGCAGGTAAGGTGTCCTTCGTAGTGCCAACAGTGCAGATTCACAATATCACATGTTATCACACATAAAGGTTAAAACCTGACAATGATTTGTCGCAGCAAAGTGGGGTTAAAAATATTCAGGTGGCTAAAAAACGAATCTTCGCACAGAGCAGCTTGCAGCGTCTCAGGATCAGTGACTGCTGCGTCTGCTGCGCGTGCGCATTTGAGAGGCCTTAAATGGTGCTGGGTGCCTGAAGAGCTAGAGCGCTGACCAGCAGGAAGTGAGGCTGGAATCTGCTCCCAGAGGCCCTCCGCGCAACGCCACTTGCCGCGTCGCACCGGGGCCAGGGAGAGGCAGGTAAGGTGTCCTTCGTAGTGCCAACAGTGCAGATACACAATAACACATGTTATCACACATAAAGGTTAAAACCTGACAATGATTTGTAGCAGCAAAGTGGGGTTAAAAATATTCAGGTGGCTAAAAAACGAATCTTCGCACAGAGCAGCTTGCAGCGTCTCAAGATCAGTGACTGCTGCGTTTGCTGTGCGTGCGCATTTGAGAGGCCTTAAATGGTGCTGGGCGCCTGAAGAGCTAGAGCGCTAACCAGCAGCAAGTGAGGCTGGAATCTGCTCCCAGAGGACCTGCGTGCAACAACACTTGCCGCGTCGGACCGGGGCCAGGGAGAGGCAGGTAAGGTGTCCTTCGTAGTGCCACCAGTGCAGATACACAATATCACATCTTATCACACATAAAGGTTAAAACCTGACAATGATTTGTAGCAGCAAAGTGGGGTTAAAAATATTCAGGTGGCTAAAAAACGAATCTTCGCACAGAGCAGCTTGCAGCGTCCCAGGATCAGTGACTGCTGCGTCCGCTGCGCAAGCGCATTTGAGAGGCCTTAAATGGTGCTGGGCGCCTGAAGAGCTAGAGCGCTGACCAGCAGGAAGTGAGGCTGGAATCTGCTCCCAGAGGCCCTCCGCGCAACGGCACTTGCCGCGTCGGACCAGAGCCAGGGAGAGGCAGGTAAGGTGTCCTTCGTAGTGCCAACAGTGCAGATACACAATATCACATGTTATCACACATAAAGGTTAAAACCTGACAATGATTTGTAGCAGCAAAGTGGGGTTAAAAATATTCAGGTGGCTAAAAAACGAATCTTCGCACAGAGCAGCTTGCAGCGTCTCAGGATCAGTGACTGCTGCGTCCGCTGCGCGTGTGCATTTGAGAGGCCTTAAATGGTGCTGGGCGCCTGAAGAGCTAGAGCGCTGACAAGCAGGAAGTGAGGCTGGACTCTGCTCCCAGAGGCCCTCCGCGCAACGGCACTTGCCGCGTCGGACCGTGGCCAGGGAGAGGCAGGTAAGGTGTCCTTCGTAGTGCCAACAGTGCAGATACACAATATCACATGTTATCACACATAAAGGTTAAAACCTGACAATGATTTGTAGCAGCAAAGTGGGGTTAAAAATATTCAGGTGGCTAAAAAACTAATCTTCGCACAAAGCAGCTTGCAGCGTCTCAGGATCAGTGACTGCTGCGTCCGCTGCGCGTGCGCATTTGAGAGGCCTTAAATGGTGCTGGGCGCCTGAAGAGCTAGAGCGCTGACCAGCAGGAAGTGAGGCTGGAATCTGCTCCCAGAGGCCCTCCGCGCAACGGCACTTGCCGCGTCGGACCGTGGCCAGGGAGAGGCAGGTAAGGTGTCCTTCGTAGTGCCAACAGTGCAGATACCCAATATCACATGTTATCACACATAAAGGTTAAAACCTGACAATGATTTGTAGCAGCAAAGTGGGGTTAAAAATATTCAGGTGGCTAAAAAACTAATCTTCGCACAGAGCAGCTTGCAGCGTCTCAGGATCAGTGACTGCTGCGTCCGCTGCGCGTGCGCATTTGAGAGGCCTTAAATGGTGCTGGGCGCCTGAAGAGCTAGAGCGCTAACCAGCAGGAAGTGAGGCTGGAATCTGCTCCCAGAGGCCCTGCACGCAACAGCACTTGCCGCGTCGGACCGGGGCCAGGGAGAGGCAGGTAAGGTGTCCTTCGTAGTGCCACCAGTGCAGATACACAATATCACATGTTATCACACATAAAGGTTAAAACCTGACAATGATTTGTAGCAGCAAAGTTGGGTTAAAAATATTCAGGTGGCTAAAAAACGCATCTTCGCACAGAGCAGCCTGCAGCGTCCCAGGATCAGTGACTGCTGCGTCCGCTGCGCGAGCGCATTTGAGAGGCCTTAAATGGTGCTGGGCGCCTGAAGAGCTAGAGCGCTGACCAGCAGTAAGTGAGGCTGGAATCTGCTCCCAGAGGCCCTCCGCGCAACGGCACTTGCCACGTCGGACCGGGGCCAGGGAGAGGCAAGTAAGGTGTCCTTCGTAGTGCCAACAGTGCAGATACACAATATCACATGTTATCACACATAAAGGTTAAAACCTGACAATGATTTGTAGCAGCAAAGTGGGGTTAAAAATATTTAGGTGGCTAAAAAACGAATCTTCGCACAGAGCAGCTTGCAGCGTCTCAGGATCAGTGACTGCTGCATCCGCTGCGCGTGCGCATTTGAGAGGCCTTAAATGGTGCTGGGCGCCTGATGAGCTAGAGCGCTAACCAGCAGGAAGTGAGGCTGGAATCTGCATCCAGAGGCCCTCCGTGCAACGGCACTTGCCGCATCGGAGAGGGGCAAGGGAGAGGCAGGTAAGGTGTCCTTCGTAGTGCCAACAGTGCAGATACACAATATCACATGTTATCACACATAAAGGTTAAAACCTGACAATGATTTGTAGCAGCAAAGTGGGGTTAAACATATTCAGGTGGCTAAAAAACAAATCTTCGCACAGAGCAGCTTGCAGCGTCTCAGGATCAGTGACTGCTGCGTCCGCTGCGCGTGCGCATTTGAGAGGCCTTAAATGGTGCTGGGCGCCTGAAGAGCTAGAGCGCTGACCAGCAGGAAGTGAGGATGGAATCTGCTCCCAGAGGCCCTCCGCGCAACGGCACTTGCCGCGTCGGACCATGGCCAGGGAGAGGCAGGTAAGGTGTCCTTCGTAGTGCCAACAGTGCAGATACACAATATCACATGTTATCACACATAAAGGTTAAAACCTGACAATGATTTGTAGCAGCAAAGTGGGGTTAAAAATATTCAGGTGGCTAAAAAACAAATCTTCGCACAGAGCAGCTTGCAGCATCTCAGGATCAGTGACTGCTGCGTCTGCTGCGCGTGCGCATTTGAGAGGCCTTAAATGGTGCTGGGCGCCTGAAGAGCTAGAGCGCTGACCAGCAGGAAGTGAGGCTGGAATCTGCTCCCAGAGGCCCTCCGCGCAACGGCACTTGCCACGTTGGACCGGGGCCAGGGAGAGGCAGGTAAGGTGTCCTTCGTAGTGCCAACAGTGCAGATACACAATATCACATGTTATCACACATAAAGGTTAAAACCTGACAATGATTTGTAGCAGCAAAGTGGGGTTAAAAATATTCAGGTGGCTAAAAAACGAATCTTCGCACAGAGCAGCTTGCAGCATCTCAGGATCAGTGACTGCTGCGTTTGCTGCGCGTGCGCATTTGAGAGGCCTTAAATGGTGCTGGGCGCCTGAAGAGCTAGAGCGCTAACCAGCAGCAAGTGAAGCTGGAATGTGCTCCCAGAGGCCCTGCGTGCAACAGCACTTGCCGCGTCGGACCGGGGCCAGGGAGAGGCAGGTAAGGTGTCCTTCGTAGTGCCACCAGTGCAGATACACAATATCACATGTTATCACACATAAAGGTTAAAACCTGACAATGATTTGTAGCAGCAAAGTGGGGTTAAAAATATTCAGGTGGCTAAAAAACGAATCTTCGCACAGAGCAGCTTGCAGCGTCTCAGGATCAGTGACTGCTGCGTCCGCTGCGCGTGCGCATTTGAGAGGCCTTAAATGGTGCTGGGCGCCTGAAGAGATAGAGCGCTGACCAGCAGGAAGTGAGGCTGGAATCTGCTCCCAGAGGCCCTCCGCGCAACGGCACTTGCCGCGTTGGACCGGGGCCAGGGAGAGGCAGGTAAGGTGGCCTTCGTAGTGCCAACAGTGCAGATACACAATATCACATGTTATCACACATAAAGGTTAAAACCTGACAATGATTTGTCGCAGCAAAGTGGGGTTAAAAATATTCAGGTGGCTAAAAAACGAATCTTCGCACAGAGCAGCTTGCAGCGTCTCAGGATCAGTGACTGCTGCGTCTGCTGCGCGTGCGCATTTGAGAGGCCTTAAATGGTGCTGGGCGCCTGAAGAGCTAGAGCGCTGACCAGCAGGAAGTGAGGCTGGAATCTGCTCCCAGTGGCCCTCCGCGCAACGCCACTTGCCGCGTCGCACCGGGGCCAGGGAGAGGCAGGTAAGGTGTCCTTCGTAGTGCCAACAGTGCAGATACACAATATCACATGTTATCACACATAAAGGTTAAAACCTGACAATGATTTGTAGCAGCAAAGTGGGGTTAAAAATATTCAGGTGGCTAAAAAACGAATCTTCGCACAGAGCAGCTTGCAGCGTCTCAGGATCAGTGACTGCTGCGTTTGCTGCGCGTGCGCATTTGAGAGGCCTTAAATGGTGCTGGGCGCCTGAAGAGCTAGAGCGCTAACCAGCAGCAAGTGAGGCTGGAATCTGCTCCCAGAGGCCCTGCGTGCAACAACACTTGCCGCGTCGGACCGGGGCCAGGGAGAGGCAGGTAAGGTGTCCTTCGTAGTGCCACCAGTGCAGATACACAATATCACATGTTATCACACATAAAGGTTAAAACCTGACAATGATTTGTAGCAGCAAAGTGGGGTTAAAAATATTCAGGTGGCTAAAAAACGAATCTTTGCACAGAGCAGCTTGCAGCGTCCCAGGATCAGTGACTGCTGCGTCCGCTGCGCGAGCGCATTTGAGAGGCCTTAAATGGTGCTGGGCGCCTGAAGAGCTAGAGCGCTGACCAGCAGGAAGTGAGGCTGGAATCTGCTCCCAGAGGCCCTCCGCGCAACGGCACTTGCCGCGTCGGACCAGAGCCAGGGAGAGGCAGGTAAGGTGTCCTTCGTAGTGCCAACAGTGCAGATACACAATATCACATGTTATCACACATAAAGGTTAAAACCTGACAATGATTTGTAGCAGCAAAGTGGGGTTAAAAATATTCAGGTGGCTAAAAAACTAATCTTCGCACAGAGCAGCTTGCAGCGTCTCAGGATCAGTGACTGCTGCGTCCGCTGCGCGTGCGCATTTGAGAGGCCTTAAATGGTGCTGGGCGCCTGAAGAGCTAGAGCGCTGACAAGCAGGAAGTGAGGCTTGACTCTGCTCCCAGAGGCCCTCCGCGCAACGGCACTTGCCGCGTCGGACCGTGGCCAGGGAGAGGCAGGTAAGGTGTCCTTCGTAGTGCCAACAGTGCAGATACACAATATCACATGTTATCACACATAAAGGTTAAAACCTGACAATGATTTGTAGCAGCAAAGTGGGGTTAAAAATATTCAGGTGGCTAAAAAACTAATCTTCGCACAGAGCAGCTTGCAGCGTCTCAGGATCAGTGACTGCTGCGTCCGCTGCGCGTGCGCATTTGAGAGGCCTTAAATGGTGCTGGGCGCCTGAAGAGCTAGAGCGCTGACCAGCAGGAAGTGAGGCTGGAATCTGCTCCCAGAGGCCCTCCGCGCAACGGCACTTGCCGCGTCGGACCATGGCCAGGGAGAGGCAGGTAAGGTGTCCTTCGTAGTGCCAACAGTGCAGATACCCAATATCACATGTTATCACACATAAAGGTTAAAACCTGACAATGATTTGTAGCAGCAAAGTGGGGTTATAAATATTCAGGTGGCTAAAAAACGAATCTTCGCACAGAGCAGCTTGCAGCGTCTCAGGATCAGTGACTGCTGCGTCCGCTGCGCGTGCGCATTTGAGAGGCCTTAAATGGTGCTGGGCGCCTGAAGAGCTAGAGCGCTAACCAGCAGGAAGTGAGGCTGGAATCTGCTCCCAGAGGCCCTGCACGCAACAGCACTTGCCGCGTCGGACCGGGGCCAGGGAGAGGCAGGTAAGGTGTCCTTCGTAGTGCCACCAGTGCAGATACACAATATCACATGTTATCACACATAAAGGTTAAAACCGGACAATGATTTGTTGCAGCAAAGTTGGGTTAAAAATATTCAGGTGGCTAAAAAACGCATCTTCGCACAGAGCAGCCTGCAGCGTCCCAGGATCAGTGACTGCTGCTTCCGCTGCGCGAGCGCATTTGAGAGGCCTTAAATGGTGCTGGGCGCCTGAAGAGCTAGAGCGTTGACCAGCAGTAAGTGAGGCTGGAATCTGCTCCCAGAGGCCCTCCGCGCAACGGCACTTGCCGCGTCGGACCGGGGCCAGGGAGAGGCAGGTAAGGTGTCCTTCGTAGTGCCAACAGTGCAGATACACAATATCACATGTTATCACACATAAAGGTTAAAACCTGACAATGATTTGTAGCAGCAAAGTGGGGTTAAAAATATTCAGGTTGCTAAAAAATGAATCTTCGCACAGAGCAGCTTGCAGCGTCTCAGGATCAGTGACTGCTGCGTCCGCTGCGCGTGCGCATTTGAGAGGCCTTAAATGGTGCTGGGCGCCTGATGAGCTAGAGCGCTAACCAGCAGGAAGTGAGACTGGAATCTGCATCCAGAGGCCCTCCGCGCAACGGCACTTGCCGCATCGGAGAGGGGCAAGGGAGAGGCAGGTAAGGTGTCCTTCGTAGTGCCAACAGTGCAGATACACAATATCACATGTTATCACACATGAAGGTTAAAACCTGACAATGATTTGTAGCAGCAAAGTGGGGTTAAACTTATTCAGGTGGCAAAAAAACAAATCTTCGCACAGAGCAGCTTGCAGCGTCTCAGGATCAGTGACTGCTGCGTCCGCTGCGCGTGCGCATTTGAGAGGCCTTAAATGGTGCTGGGCGCCTGAAGAGCTAGAGCGCTGACCAGCAGGAAGTGAGGATGGAATCTGCTCCCAGAGGCCCTCCGCGCAACGGCACTTGCCGCGTCGGACCATGGCCAGGGAGAGGCAGGTAAGGTGTCCTTCGTAGTGCCAACAGTGCAGATACACAATATCACATGTTATCACACATAAAGGTTAAAACCTGACAATGATTTGTAGCAGCAAAGTGGGGTTAAAAATATTCAGGTGGCTAAAAAACAAATCTTCGCACAGAGCAGCTTGCAGCATCTCAGGATCAGTGACTGCTGCGTCCGCTGCGCGTGCGCATTTGAGAGGCCTTAAATGGTGCTGGGCGCCTGAAGAGATAGAGCGCTGACCAGCAGGAAGTGAGGCTGGAATCTGCTCCCAGAGGCCCTCCGCGCAACGGCACTTGCCGCGTTGGACCGGGGCCAGGGAGAGGCAGGTAAGGTGTCCTTCGTTGTGCCAACAGTGCAGATACACAATATCACATGTTATCACACATAAAGGTTAAAACCTGACAATGATTTGTCGCAGCAAAGTGGGGTTAAAAATATTCAGGTGGCTAAAAAACGAATCTTCGCACAGAGCAGCTTGCAGCGTCTCAGGATCAGTGACTGCTGCGTCTGCTGCGCGTGCGCATTTGAGAGGCCTTAAATGGTGCTGGGCGCCTGAAGAGCTAGAGCGCTGACCAGCAGGAAGTGAGGCTGGAATCTGCTCCCAGAGGCCCTCCGCGCAACGCCACTTGCCGCGTCGCACCGGGGCCAGGGAGAGGCAGGTAAGGTGTCCTTCGTAGTGCCAACAGTGCAGATACACAATATCACATGTTATCACACATAAAGGTTAAAACCTGACAATGATTTGTAGCAGCAAAGTGGGGTTAAAAATATTCAGGTGGCTAAAAAACGAATCTTCGCACAGAGCAGCTTGCAGCGTCTCAGGATCAGTGACTGCTGCGTTTGCTGCGCGTGCGCATTTGAGAGGCCTTAAATGGTGCTGGGCGCCTGAAGAGCTAGAGCGCTAACCAGCAGCAAGTGAGGCTGGAATCTGCTCCCAGAGGCCCTGCGTGCAACAACACTTGCCGCGTCGGACCGGGGCCAGGGAGAGGCAGGTAAGGTGTCCTTCGTAGTGCCACCAGTGCAGATACACAATATCACATGTTAGCACACATAAAGGTTAAAACCTGACAATGATTTGTAGCAGCAAAGTGGGGTTAAAAATATTCAGGTTGCTAAAAAACGAATCTTCGCACAGAGCAGCTTGCAGCATCCCAGGATCAGTGACTGCTGCGTCCGCTGCGCGTGCGCATTTGAGAGGCCTTAAATGGTGCTGGGCGCCTGAAGAGCTAGAGCGCTGACCAGCAGGAAGTGAGGCTGGAATCTGCTCCCAGAGGCCCTCCGCGCAACGGCACTTGCCGCGTCGGACCAGAGCCAGGGAGAGGCAGGTAAGGTGTCCTTCGTAGTGCCAACAGTGCAGATACACAATATCACATGTTATCACACATAAAGGTTAAAACCTGACAATGATTTGTAGCAGCAAAGTGGGGTTAAAAATATTCAGGTGGCTAAAAAACGAATCTTCGCACAGAGCAGCTTGCAGCGTCTCAGGATCAGTGACTGCTGCGTCCGCTGCGCGTGCGCATTTGAGAGGCCTTAAATGGTGCTGGGCGCCTGAAGAGCTAGAGCGCTGCCAAGCAGGAAGTGAGGCTGGACTCTGCACCCAGAGGCCCTCCGCGCAACGGCACTTGCCGCGTCGGACCGTGGCCAGGGAGAGGCAGGTAAGGTGTCTTCGTAGTGCCAACAGTGCAGCTACACAATATCACATGTTATCACACATAAAGGTTAAAACCTGACAATGATTTGTAGCAGCAAAGTGGGGTTAAAAATATTCAGGTGGCTAAAAAACGAATCTTCGCACAGAGCAGCTTGCAGCGTCTCAGGATCAGTGACTGCTGCGTCCGCTGCGCGTGCGCATTTGAGAGGCCTTAAATGGTGCTGGGCGCCTGAAGAGCTAGAGCGCTAACCAGCAGGAAGTGAGGCTGGAATCTGCTCCCAGAGGCCCTGCACGCAACAGCACTTGCCGCGTCGGACCGGGGCCAGGGAGAGGCAGGTAAGGTGTCCTTCGTAGTGCCACCAGTGCAGATACACAATATCACATGTTATCACACATAAAGGTTAAAACCGGACAATGATTTGTTGCAGCAAAGTTGGGTTAAAAATATTCAGGTGGCTAAAAAACGCATCTTCGCACAGAGCAGCCTGTAGCGTCCCAGGATCAGTGACTGCTGCTTCCGCTGCGCGAGCGCATTTGAGAGGCCTTAAATGGTGCTGGGCGCCTGAAGAGCTAGAGCGTTGACCAGCAGTAAGTGAGGCTGGAATCTGCTCCCAGAGGCCCTCCGCGCAACGGCACTTGCCGCGTCGGACCGGGGCCAGGGAGAGGCAGGTAAGGTGTCCTTCGTAGTGCCAACAGTGCAGATACACAATATCACATGTTATCACACATAAAGGTTAAAACCTGACAATGATTTGTAGCAGCAAAGTGGGGTTAAAAATATTCAGGTTGCTAAAAAATGAATCTTCGCACAGAGCAGCTTGCAGCGTCTCAGGATCAGTGACTGCTGCGTCCGCTGCGCGTGCGCATTTGAGAGGCCTTAAATGGTGCTGGGCGCCTGATGAGCTAGAGCGCTAACCAGCAGGAAGTGAGACTGGAATCTGCATCCAGAGGCCCTCCGCGCAACGGCACTTGCCGCATCGGAGAGGGGCAAGGGAGAGGCAGGTAAGGTGTCCTTCGTAGTGCCAACAGTGCAGATACACAATATCACATGTTATCACACATGAAGGTTAAAACCTGACAATGATTTGTAGCAGCAAAGTGGGGTTAAACTTATTCAGGTGGCAAAAAAACAAATCTTCGCACAGAGCAGCTTGCAGCGTCTCAGGATCAGTGACTGCTGCGTCCGCTGCGCGTGCGCATTTGAGAGGCCTTAAATGGTGCTGGGCGCCTGAAGAGCTAGAGCGCTGACCAGCAGGAAGTGAGGATGGAATCTGCTCCCAGAGGCCCTCCGCGCAACGGCACTTGCCGCGTCGGACCATGGCCAGGGAGAGGCAGGTAAGGTGTCCTTCGTAGTGCCAACAGTGCAGATACACAATATCACATGTTATCACACATAAAGGTTAAAACCTGACAATGATTTGTAGCAGCAAAGTGGGGTTAAAAATATTCAGGTGGCTAAAAAACAAATCTTCGCACAGAGCAGCTTGCAGCATCTCAGGATCAGTGACTGCTGCGTCCGCTGCGCGTGCGCATTTGAGAGGCCTTAAATGGTGCTGGGCGCCTGAAGAGATAGAGCGCTGACCAGCAGGAAGTGAGGCTGGAATCTGCTCCCAGAGGCCCTCCGCGCAACGGCACTTGCCGCGTTGGACCGGGGCCAGGGAGAGGCAGGTAAGGTGTCCTTCGTAGTGCCAACAGTGCAGATACACAATATCACATGTTATCACACATAAAGGTTAAAACCTGACAATGATTTGTCGCAGCAAAGTGGGGTTAAAAATATTCAGGTGGCTAAAAAACGAATCTTCGCACAGAGCAGCTTGCAGCGTCTCAGGATCAGTGACTGCTGCGTCTGCTGCGCGTGCGCATTTGAGAGGCCTTAAATGGTGCTGGGCGCCTGAAGAGCTAGAGCGCTGACCAGCAGGAAGTGAGGCTGGAATCTGCTCCCAGAGGCCCTCCGCGCAACGCCACTTGCCGCGTCGCACCGGGGCCAGGGAGAGGCAGGTAAGGTGTCCTTCGTAGTGCCAACAGTGCAGATACACAATATCACATGTTATCACACATAAAGGTTAAAACCTGACAATGATTTGTAGCAGCAAAGTGGGGTTAAAAATATTCAGGTGGCTAAAAAACGAATCTTCGCACAGAGCAGCTTGCAGCGTCTCAGGATCAGTGACTGCTGCGTTTGCTGCGCGTGCGCATTTGAGAGGCCTTAAATGGTGCTGGGCGCCTGAAGAGCTAGAGCGCTAACCAGCAGCAAGTGAGGCTGGAATCTGCTCCCAGAGGCCCTGCGTGCAACAACACTTGCCGCGTCGGACCGGGGCCAGGGAGAGGCAGGTAAGGTGTCCTTCGTAGTGCCACCAGTGCAGATACACAATATCACATGTTAGCACACATAAAGGTTAAAACCTGACAATGATTTGTAGCAGCAAAGTGGGGTTAAAAATATTCAGGTTGCTAAAAAACGAATCTTCGCACAGAGCAGCTTGCAGCATCCCAGGATCAGTGACTGCTGCGTCCGCTGCGCGTGCGCATTTGAGAGTCCTTAAATGGTGCTGGGCGCCTGAAGAGCTAGAGCGCTGACCAGCAGGAAGTGAGGCTGGAATCTGCTCCCAGAGGCCCTCCGCGCAACGGCACTTGCCGCGTCGGACCAGAGCCAGGGAGAGGCAGGTAAGGTGTCCTTCGTAGTGCCAACAGTGCAGATACACAATATCACATGTTATCACACATAAAGGTTAAAACCTGACAATGATTTGTAGCAGCAAAGTGGGGTTAAAAATATTCAGGTGGCTAAAAAACGAATCTTCGCACAGAGCAGCTTGCAGCGTCTCAGGATCAGTGACTGCTGCGTCCGCTGCGCGTGCGCATTTGAGAGGCCTTAAATGGTGCTGGGCGCCTGAAGAGCTAGAGCGCTGCCAAGCAGGAAGTGAGGCTGGACTCTGCACCCAGAGGCCCTCCGCGCAACGGCACTTGCCGCGTCGGACCGTGGCCAGGGAGAGGCAGGTAAGGTGTCTTCGTAGTGCCAACAGTGCAGCTACACAATATCACATGTTATCACACATAAAGGTTAAAACCTGACAATGATTTGTAGCAGCAAAGTGGGGTTAAAAATATTCAGGTGGCTAAAAAACTAATCTTCGCACAAAGCAGCTTGCAGCGTCTCAGGATCAGTGACTGCTGCGTCCGATGCACGTGCGCATTTGAGAGGCCTTAAATGGTGCTGGGCGCCTGAAGAGCTAGAGCGCTGACCAGCAGGAAGTGAGGCTGGAATCTGCTCCCAGAGGCCCTCCGCGCAACGGCACTTGCCGCGTCGGACCGTGGCCAGGGAGAGGCAGGTAAGGTGTCCTTCGTAGTGCCAACAGTGCAGATACCCAATATCACATGTTATCACACATAAAGGTTAAAACCTGACAATGATTTGTAGCAGCAAAGTGGGGTTAAACATATTCAGGTGGCTAAAAAACAAATCTTCGCACAGAGCAGCTTGCAGCGTCTCAGGATCAGTGACTGCTGCGTCCGCTGCGCGTGCGCATTTGAGAGGCCTTAAATGGTGCTGGGCGCCTGAAGAGCTAGAGCGCTGACCAGCAGGAAGTGAGGATGGAATCTGCTCCCAGAGGCCCTCCGCGCAACGGCACTTGCCGCGTCGGACCATGGCCAGGGAGAGGCAGGTAAGGTGTCCTTCGTAGTGCCAACAGTGCAGATACACAATATCACATGTTATCACACATAAAGGTTAAAACCTGACAATGATTTGTAGCAGCAAAGTGGGGTTAAAAATATTCAGGTGGCTAAAAAACAAATCTTCGCACAGAGCAGCTTGCAGCATCTCAGGATCAGTGACTGCTGCGTCCGCTGCGCGTGCGCATTTGAGAGGCCTTAAATGGTGCTGGGCGCCTGAAGAGATAGAGCGCTGACCAGCAGGAAGTGAGGCTGGAATCTGCTCCCAGAGGCCCTCCGCGCAACGGCACTTGCCGCGTCGGACCATGGCCAGGGAGAGGCAGGTAAGGTGTCCTTCGTAGTGCCAACAGTGCAGATACACAATATCACATGTTATCACACATAAAGGTTAAAACCTGACAATGATTTGTAGCAGCAAAGTGGGGTTAAAAATATTCAGGTGGCTAAAAAACAAATCTTCGCACAGAGCAGCTTGCAGCATCTCAGGATCAGTGACTGCTGCGTCCGCTGCGCGTGCGCATTTGAGAGGCCTTAAATGGTGCTGGGTGCCTGAAGAGATAGAGCGCTGACCAGCAGGAAGTGAGGCTGGAATCTGCTCCCAGTGGCCCTCCGCGCAACGCCACTTGCCGCGTCGCACCGGGGCCAGGGAGAGGCAGGTAAGGTGTCCTTCGTAGTGCCAACAGTGCAGATACACAATATCACATGTTATCACACATAAAGGTTAAAACCTGACAATGATTTGTAGCAGCAAAGTGGGGTTAAACATATTCAGGTGGCTAAAAAACAAATCTTCGCACAGAGCAGCTTGCAGCGTCTCAGGATCAGTGACTGCTGCGTCCGCTGCGCGTGCGCATTTGAGAGGCCTTAAATGGTGCTGGGCGCCTGAAGAGCTAGAGCGCTGACCAGCAGGAAGTGAGGATGGAATCTGCTCCCAGAGGCCCTCCGCGCAACGGCACTTGCCGCGTCGGACCATGGCCAGGGAGAGGCAGGTAAGGTGTCCTTCGTAGTGCCAACAGTGCAGATACACAATATCACATGTTATCACACATAAAGGTTAAAACCTGACAATGATTTGTAGCAGCAAAGTGGGGTTAAAAATATTCAGGTGGCTAAAAAACAAATCTTCGCACAGAGCAGCTTGCAGCATCTCAGGATCAGTGACTGCTGCGTCCGCTGCGCGTGCGCATTTGAGAGGCCTTAAATGGTGCTGGGCGCCTGAAGAGATAGAGCGCTGACCAGCAGGAAGTGAGGCTGGAATCTGCTCCCAGAGGCCCTCCGCGCAACGGCACTTGCCGCGTCGGACCATGGCCAGGGAGAGGCAGGTAAGGTGTCCTTCGTAGTGCCAACAGTGCAGATACACAATATCACATGTTATCACACATAAAGGTTAAAACCTGACAATGATTTGTAGCAGCAAAGTGGGGTTAAAAATATTCAGGTGGCTAAAAAACAAATCTTCGCACAGAGCAGCTTGCAGCATCTCAGGATCAGTGACTGCTGCGTCCGCTGCGCGTGCGCATTTGAGAGGCCTTAAATGGTGCTGGGTGCCTGAAGAGATAGAGCGCTGACCAGCAGGAAGTGAGGCTGGAATCTGCTCCCAGTGGCCCTCCGCGCAACGCCACTTGCCGCGTCGCACCGGGGCCAGGGAGAGGCAGGTAAGGTGTCCTTCGTAGTGCCAACAGTGCAGATACACAATATCACATGTTATCACACATAAAGGTTAAAACCTGACAATGATTTGTAGCAGCAAAGTGGGGTTAAAAATATTCAGGTGGCTAAAAAACGAATCTTCGCACAGAGCAGCTTGCAGCGTCTCAGGATCAGTGACTGCTGCGTTTGCTGCGCGTGCGCATTTGAGAGGCCTTAAATGGTGCTGGGCGCCTGAAGAGCTAGAGCGCTAACCAGCAGCAAGTGAGGCTGGAATCTGCTCCCAGAGGCCCTGCGTGCAACAACACTTGCCGCGTCGGACCGGGGCCAGGGAGAGGCAGGTAAGGTGTCCTTCGTAGTGCCACCAGTGCAGATACACAATATCACATGTTATCACACATAAAGGTTAAAACCTGACAATGATTTGTAGCAGCAAAGTGGGGTTAAAAATATTCAGGTGGCTAAAAAACGAATCTTCGCACAGAGCAGCTTGCAGCGTCCCAGGATCAGTGACTGCTGCGTCCGCTGCGCGAGCGCATTTGAGAGGCCTTAAATGGTGCTGGGCGCCTGAAGAGCTAGAGCGCTGACCAGCAGGAAGTGAGGCTGGAATCTGCTCCCAGAGGCCCTCCGCGCAACGGCACTTGCCGCGTCGGACCAGAGCCAGGGAGAGGCAGGTAAGGTGTCCTTCGTAGTGCCAACAGTGCAGATACACAATATCACATGTTATCACACATAAAGGTTAAAACCTGACAATGATTTGTAGCAGCAAAGTGGGGTTAAAAATATTCAGGTGGCTAAAAAACTAATCTTCGCACAGAGCAGCTTGCAGCGTCTCAGGATCAGTGACTGCTGCGTCCGCTGCGCGTGCGCATTTGAGAGGCCTTAAATGGTGCTGGGCGCCTGAAGAGCTAGAGCGCTGACAAGCAGGAAGTGAGGCTGGACTCTGCTCCCAGAGGCCCTCCGCGCAACGGCACTTGCCGCGTCGGACCGTGGCCAGGGAGAGGCAGGTAAGGTGTCCTTCGTAGTGCCAACAGTGCAGATACACAATATCACATGTTATCACACATAAAGGTTAAAACCTGACAATGATTTGTAGCAGCAAAGTGGGGTTAAAAATATTCAGGTGGCTAAAAAACGAATCTTCGCACAGAGCAGCTTGCAGCGTCCCAGGATCAGTGACTGCAGCGTCCGCTGCGCGAGCGCATTTGAGAGGCCTTAAATGGTGCTGGGCGCCTGAAGAGCTAGAGCGCTGACCAGCAGGAAGTGAGGCTGGAATCTGCTCCCAGAGGCCCTCCGCGCAACGGCACTTGCCGCGTCGGACCGGAGCGAGGGAGAGGCAGGTAAGGTGTCCTTCGTAGTGCCAACAGTGCAGATACACAATATCACATGTTATCACACATAAAGGTTAAAACCTGACAATGATTTGTAGCAGCAAAGTGGGGTTAAAAATATTCAGGTGGCTAAAAAACGAATCTTCGCACAGAGCAGCTTGCAGCGTCTCAGGATCAGTGACTGCTGCGTCCGCTGCGCGTGCGCATTTGAGAGGCCTTAAATGGTGCTGGGCGCCTGAAGAGCTAGAGCGCTGACAAGCAGGAAGTGAGGCTTGACTCTGCTCCCAGAGGCCCTCCGCGCAACGGCACTTGCCGCGTCGGACCGTGGCCAGGGAGAGGCAGGTAAGGTGTCCTTCGTAGTGCCAACAGTGCAGATACACAATATCACATGTTATCACACATAAAGGTTAAAACCTGACAATGATTTGTAGCAGCAAAGTGGGGTTAAAAATATTCAGGTGGCTAAAAAACTAATCTTCGCACAGAGCAGCTTGCAGCGTCTCAGGATCAGTGACTGCTGCGTCCGCTGCGCGTGCGCATTTGAGAGGCCTTAAATGGTGCTGGGCGCCTGAAGAGCTAGAGCGCTGACCAGCAGGAAGTGAGGCTGGAATCTGCTCCCAGAGGCCCTCCGCGCAACGGCACTTGCCGCGTCGGACCATGGCCAGGGAGAGGCAGGTAAGGTGTCCTTCGTAGTGCCAACAGTGCAGATACCCAATATCACATGTTATCACACATAAAGGTTAAAACCTGACAATGATTTGTAGCAGCAAAGTGGGGTTATAAATATTCAGGTGGCTAAAAATTGAATCTTCGGACAGAGCAGCTTGCAGCGTCTCAGGATCAGTGACTGCTGCGTCCGCTGCGCGAGCGCATTTGAGAGGCCTTAAATGGTGCTGGGCGCCTGAAGAGCTAGAGCGTTGACCAGCAGTAAGTGAGGCTGGAATCTGCTCCCAGAGGCCCTCCGCGCAACGGCACTTGCCGCGTCGGACCGGGGCCAGGGAGAGGCAGGTAAGGTGTCCTTCGTAGTGCCAACAGTGCAGATACACAATATCACATGTTATCACACATAAAGGTTAAAACCTGACAATGATTTGTAGCAGCAAAGTGGGGTTAAAAATATTCAGGTTGCTAAAAAATGAATCTTCGCACAGAGCAGCTTGCAGCGTCTCAGGATCAGTGACTGCTGCGTCCGCTGCGCGTGCGCATTTGAGAGGCCTTAAATGGTGCTGGGCGCCTGATGAGCTAGAGCGCTAACCAGCAGGAAGTGAGACTGGAATCTGCATCCAGAGGCCCTCCGCGCAACGGCACTTGCCGCATCGGAGAGGGGCAAGGGAGAGGCAGGTAAGGTGTCCTTCGTAGTGCCAACAGTGCAGATACACAATATCACATGTTATCACACATGAAGGTTAAAACATGACAATGATTTGTAGCAGCAAAGTGGGGTTAAACTTATTCAGGTGGCAAAAAAACAAATCTTCGCACAGAGCAGCTTGCAGCTTGCAGCGTCTCAGGATCAGTGACTGCTGCGTCCGCTGCGCGTGCGCATTTGAGAGGCCTTAAATGGTGCTGGGCGCCTGAAGAGCTAGAGCGCTGACCAGCAGGAAGTGAGGATGGAATCTGCTCCCAGAGGCCCTCCGCGCAACGGCACTTGCCGCGTCGGACCATGGCCAGGGAGAGGCAGGTAAGGTGTCCTTCGTAGTGCCAACAGTGCAGATACACAATATCACATGTTATCACACATAAAGGTTAAAACCTGACAATGATTTGTCGCAGCAAAGTGGGGTTAAAAATATTCAGGTGGCTAAAAAACGAATCTTCGCACAGAGCAGCTTGCAGCGTCTCAGGATCAGTGACTGCTGCGTCTGCTGCGCGTGCGCATTTGAGAGGCCTTAAATGGTGCTGGGCGTCTGAAGAGCTAGAGCGCTGACCAGCAGGAAGTGAGGCTGGAATCTGCTCCCAGAGGCCCTCCGCGCAACGCCACTTGCCGCGTCGCACCGGGGCCAGGGAGAGGCAGGTAAGGTGTCCTTCGTAGTGCCAACAGTGCAGATACACAATATCACATGTTATCACACATAAAGGTTAAAACCTGACAATGATTTGTAGCAGAAAAGTGGGGTTAAAAATATTCAGGTGGCTAAAAAACGAATCTTCGCACAGAGCAGCTTGCAGCGTCTCAGGATCAGTGACTGCTGCGTTTGCTGCGCGTGCGCATTTGAGAGGCCTTAAATGGTGCTGGGCGCCTGAAGAGCTAGAGCGCTGACCAGCAGGAAGTGAGGCTGGAATCTGCTCCCAGAGGCCCTCCGCGCAACGGCACTTGCCGCGTCGGACCAGAGCCAGGGAGAGGCAGGTAAGGTGTCCTTCGTAGTGCCAACAGTGCAGATACACAATATCACATGTTATCACACATAAAGGTTAAAACCTGACAATGATTTGTAGCAGCAAAGTGGGGTTAAAAATATTCAGGTGGCTAAAAAACGAATCTTCGCACAGAGCAGCTTGCAGCGTCTCAGGATCAGTGACTGCTGCGTCCGCTGCGCGTGCGCATTTGAGAGGCCTTAAATGGTGCTGGGCGCCTGAAGAGCTAGAGCGCTGCCAAGCAGGAAGTGAGGCTGGACTCTGCTCCCAGAGGCCCTCCGCGCAACGGCACTTGCCGCGTCGGACCGTGGCCAGGGAGAGGCAGGTAAGGTGTCTTCGTAGTGCCAACAGTGCAGCTACACAATATCACATGTTATCACACATAAAGGTTAAAACCTGACAATGATTTGTAGCAGCAAAGTGGGGTTAAAAATATTCAGGTGGCTAAAAAACTAATCTTCGCACAAAGCAGCTTGCAGCGTCTCAGGATCAGTGACTGCTGCGTCCGATGCACGTGCGCATTTGAGAGGCCTTAAATGGTGCTGGGCGCCTGAAGAGCTAGAGCGCTGACCAGCAGGAAGTGAGGCTGGAATCTGCTCCCAGAGGCCCTCCGCGCAACGGCACTTGCCGCGTCGGACCGTGGCCAGGGAGAGGCAGGTAAGGTGTCCTTCGTAGTGCCAACAGTGCAGATACCCAATATCACATGTTATCACACATAAAGGTTAAAACCTGACAATGATTTGTAGCAGCAAAGTGGGGTTAAAAATATTCAGGTGGCTAAAAAACGCATCTTCGCACAGAGCAGCCTGCAGCGTCCCAGGATCAGTGACTGCTGCGTCCGCTGCGCGAGCGCATTTGAGAGGCCTTAAATGGTGCTGGGCGCCTGAAGAGCTAGAGCGCTGACCAGCAGTAAGTGAGGCTGGAATCTGCTCCCAGAGGCCCTCCGCGCAACGGCACTTGCCACGTCGGACCGGGGCCAGGGAGAGGCAAGTAAGGTGTCCTTCGTAGTGCCAACAGTGCAGATACACAATATCACATGTTATCACACATAAAGGTTAAAACCTGACAATGATTTGTAGCAGCAAAGTGGGGTTAAAAATATTCAGGTGGCTAAAAAACGAATCTTCGCACAGAGCAGCTTGCAGCGTCTCAGGATCAGTGACTGCTGCATCCGCTGCGCGTGCGCATTTGAGAGGCCTTAAATGGTGCTGGGCGCCTGATGAGCTAGAGCGCTAACCAGCAGGAAGTGAGGCTGGAATCTGCATCCAGAGGCCCTCCGTGCAACGGCACTTGCCGCATCGGAGAGGGGCAAGGGAGAGGCAGGTAAGGTGTCCTTCGTAGTGCCAACAGTGCAGATACACAATATCACATGTTATCACACATAAAGGTTAAAACCTGACAATGATTTGTAGCAGCAAAGTGGGGTTAAACATATTCAGGTGGCTAAAAAACAAATCTTCGCACAGAGCAGCTTGCAGCGTCTCAGGATCAGTGACTGCTGCGTCCGCTGCGCGTGCGCATTTGAGGGGCCTTAAATGGTGCTGGGCGCCTGAAGAGCTAGAGCGCTGACCAGCAGGAAGTGAGGATGGAA
This sequence comes from Triturus cristatus, assembly GCF_964204655.1. Taxonomy (NCBI): domain Eukaryota; kingdom Metazoa; phylum Chordata; class Amphibia; order Caudata; family Salamandridae; genus Triturus; species Triturus cristatus. The sequence goes on from NC_140579.1 coordinate 1,096,780,883, forward strand.
TCTGCTCCCAGAGGCCCTCCGCGCAACGGCACTTGCCGCGTCGGACCATGGCCAGGGAGAGGCAGGTAAGGTGTCCTTCGTAGTGCCAACAGTGCAGATACACAATATCACATGTTATCACACATAAAGGTTAAAACCTGACAATGATTTGTAGCAGCAAAGTGGGGTTAAAAATATTCAGGTGGCTAAAAAACAAATCTTCGCACAGAGCAGCTTGCAGCATCTCAGGATCAGTGACTGCTGCGTCTGCTGCGCGTGCGCATTTTAGAGGCCTTAAATGGTGCTGGGCGCCTGAAGAGCTAGAGCGCTGACCAGCAGGAAGTGAGGCTGGAATCTGCTCCCAGAGGCCCTCCGCGCAACGGCACTTGCCGCGTCGGACCGGGGCCAGGGAGAGGCAGGTAAGGTGTCCTTCGTAGTTCCAACAATGCAGATACACAATATCACATGTTATCACACATAAAGGTTAAAACCTGACAATGATTTGTTGCAGCAAAGTGGGGTTAAAAATATTCAGGTGGCTAAAAAACGAATCTTCGCACAGAGCAGCTTGCAGCGTCTCAGGATCAGTGACTGCTGCGTCCGCTGCGCGTGCGCATTTGAGAGGCCTTAAATGGTGCAGGGCGCCTGAAGAGCTAGAGCGCTGACCCGCAGGAAGTGAGGCTGGAATATGCTCCCAGAAACCCTCCGCGCAACGGCACTTGCCGCGTTGGACCGGGGCCAGGGAGAGGCAGGTAAGGTGTCCTTCGTAGTGCCAACAGTGCAGATACACAATATCACATGTTATCACACATAAAGGTTAAAACCTGACAATGATTTGTAGCAGCAAAGTGGGGTTAAAAATATTCAGATGGCTAAAAAACGAATCTTCGCACAGAGCAGCTTGCAGCGTCTCAGGATCAGTGACTGCTGCGTCCGCTGCGCGTGCGCATTTGAGAGGCCTTAAATGATGCTGGGCGCCTGAAGAGCTAGAGCGCTAACCAGCAGGAAGCGAGGCTGGAATCTGCTCCCAGAGGCCCTCCGCGCAACGGCTCTTGCCGCGTCGGACCGGGGCCAGGGAGAGGCAGGTAAGGTGTCCTTCGTAGTGCCAACAGTGCAGATACACAATATCACATGTTATCACACATAAAGGTTAAAACCTGACAATGATTTGTAGCAGCAAAGTGGGGTTAAAAATATTCAGGTGGCTAAAAAACGAATCTTCGCACAGAGCAGCTTGCAGCGTCTCAGGATCAGTGACTGCTGCGTTTGCTGCGCGTGCGCATTTGAGAGGCCTTAAATGGTGCTGGGCGCCTGAAGAGCTAGAGCGCTAACCAGCAGCAAGTGAGGATGGAATCTGCTCCCAGAGTCCCTGCGTGCAACAACACTTGCCGCGTCGGACCGGGGCCAGGGAGAGGCAGGTAAGGTGTCCTTCGTAGTGCCACCAGTGCAGATACACAATATCACATGTTATCACACATAAAGGTTAAAACCTGACAATGATTTGTAGCAGCAAAGTGGGGTTAAAAATATTCAGGTGGCTAAAAAACGAATCTTCGCACAGAGCAGCTTGCAGCATCCCAGGATCAGTGACTGCTGCGTCCGCTGCGCGAGCGCATTTGAGAGGCCTTAAATGGTGCTGGGCGCCTGAAGAGCTAGAGCGCTGACCAGCAGGAAGTGAGGCTGGAATCTGCTCCCAGAGGCCCTCCGCGCAACGGCACTTGCCGCGTCGGACCAGAGCCAGGGAGAGGCAGGTAAGGTGTCCTTCGTAGTGCCAACAGTGCAGATACACAATATCACATGTTATCACACATAAAGGTTAAAACCTGACAATGATTTGTAGCAGCAAAGTGGGGTTAAAAATATTCAGGTGGCTAAAAAACAAATCTTCGCACAGAGCAGCTTGCAGCATCTCAGGATCAGTGACTGCTGCGTCCGCTGCGCGTGCTCATTTGAGAGGCCTTAAATGGTGCTGGGCGCCTGAAGAGCTAGAGCGCTAACCAGCAGGAAGTGAGGCTGGAATCTGCTCCCAGAGGCCCTCCGCGCAACGGCACTTGCCGCGTCGGACCGGGGCCAGGGAGAGGCAGGTAAGGTGTCCTTCGTAGTTCCAACAATGCAGATACACAATATCACATGTTATCACACATAAAGGTTAAAACCTGACAATGATTTGTTGCAGCAAAGTGGGGTTAAAAATATTCAGGTGGCTAAAAAACGAATCTTCGCACAGAGCAGCTTGCAGCGTCTCAGGATCAGTGACTGCTGCGTCCGCTGCGCGTGCGCATTTGAGAGGCCTTAAATGGTGCTGGGCGCCTGAAGAGCTAGAGCGCTGACCCGCAGGAAGTGAGGCTGGAATATGCTCCCAGAGGCACTCCGCGCAACGGCACTTGCCACGTTGGACCGGGGCCAGGGAGAGGCAGGTAAGGTGTCCTTTGTAGTGCCAACAGTGCAGATACACAATATCACATGTTATCACACATAAAGGTTAAAACCTGACAATGATTTGTAGTAGCAAAGTGGGGTTAAAAATATTCAGGTGGCTAAAAAACGAATCTTCGCACAGAGCAGCTTGCAGCGTCTCAGGATCAGTGACTGCTGCGTCCGCTGCGCGTGCGCATTTGAGAGGCCTTAAATGATGCTGGGCGCCTGAAGAGCTAGAGCGCTAACCAGCAGGAAGCGAGGCTGGAATCTGCTCCCAGAGGCCCTCCGCGCAACGGCACTTGCCGAGTCGGACCGGGGCCAGGGAGAGGCAGGTAAGGTGTCCTTCGTAGTGCCAACAGTGCAGATACACAATATCACATGTTATCACACATAAAGGTTAAAACCTGACAATGATTTGTAGCAGTAAAGTGGGGTTACAAATATATTCAGGTGGCTAAAAAACGAATCTTCGCACAGAGCAGCTTGCAGCGTCTCAGGATCAGTGACTGCTGCGTCCGCTGCGCGTGCGCATTTGAGAGGCCTTAAATGGTGCTGGGCGCCTGAAGAGCTACAGCGCTAACCAGCAGGAAGTGAGGCTGGAATCTGTTCCCAGAGGCCCTCCGTGCAACGGCACTTGCCGCGTCGGACCGGGGCCAGGGAGAGGCAGGTAAGGTGTCCTTCGTAGTGCCAACAGTGCAGATACACAATATCACATGTTATCACACATAAAGGTTAAAACCTGACAATGATTTGTAGCAGCAAAGTGGGGTTAAAAATATTCAGGTGGCTAAAAACGAATCTTCGCACAGAGCAGCTTGCAGCGTCTCAGGATCAGTGACTGCTGCGTCCGCTGCGCGTGCGCATTTGAGAGGCCTTAAATGATGCTGGGCGCCTGAAGAGCTAGAGAGCTAACCAGCAGGAAGTGAGGCTGGAATCTGCTCCAAGAGGCCCTCTGCGCAACGGCACTTGCCGCGTCGGACCGGGGCCAGGGAGAGGCAGGTAAGGTGTCCTTCGTAGTTCCAACAGTGCAGAAACACAATATCACATGTTATCACACATAAAGGATAAAACCTGACAATGAATTGTAGCAGCAAAGTGGGGTTAAAAATATTCAGGTGGCTAAAAAACGAATCTTCGCACAGAGCAGCTTGCAGCGTCTCAGGATCAGTGACTGCTGCGTCCGCTGCGCGTGCGCATTTGAGAGGCCTTAAATGGTGCTGGGCGCCTGAAGAGCTAGAGCGCTGACCCGCAGGAAGTGAGGCTGGAATCTGCTCCCAGAGGCCCTCCGCGCAACGGCACTTGCCGCGTTGGACCGGGGCCAGGGAGAGGCAGGTAAGGTGTCCTTCGTAGTGCCAACAGTGCAGATACACAATATCACATGTTATCACACATAAAGGTTAAAACCTGACAATGATTTGTAGCAGCAAAGTGGGGTTAAAAATATTCAGGTGGCTAAAAAACGAATCTTCGCACAGAGCAGCTTGCAGCGTCTCAGGATCAGTGACTGCTGCGTCCGCTGCGCGTGCGCATTTGAGAGGCCTTAAATGATGCTGGGCGCCTGAAGAGCTAGAGCGCTAACCAGCAGGAAGCAAGTCTGGAATCTGCTCCCAGAGACCCTCCGCGCAACGGCACTTGCCGCGTCGGACCGGGGCCAGTGAGAGGCAGGTAAGGTGTCCTTCGTAGTGCCAACAGTGCAGATACACAATATCACATGTTATCACACATAAAGGTTAAAACCTGACAATGATTTGTAGCAGTAAAGTGGGGTTACAAATATTCAGGTGGCTAAATAACAAATCTTCGCACAGAGCAGCTTGCAGCGTCTCAGGATCAGTGACTGCTGCATCCGCTGCGCGTGCGCATTTGAGAGGCCTTAAATGGTGCTGGGCGCCTGATGAGCTAGAGCGCTAACCAGCAGGAAGTGAGGCTGGAATCTGCATCCAGAGGCCCTCCGTGCAACGGCACTTGCCGCATCGGAGAGGGGCAAGGGAGAGGCAGGTAAGGTGTCCTTCGTAGTGCCAACAGTGCAGATACACAATATCACATGTTATCACACATAAAGGTTAAAACCTGACAATGATTTGTAGCAGCAAAGTGGGGTTATAAATATTCAGGTGGCTAAAAAACGAATCTTCGCACAGAGCAGCTTGCAGCGTCTCAGGATCAGTGACTGCTGCATCCGCTGCGCGTGCGCATTTGAGAGGCCTTAAATGGTGCTGGGCGCCTGAAGAGCTAGAGCGCTAACCAGCAGGAAGTGAGGCTGGAATCTGCTCCCAGAGGCCCTGCACGCAACAGCACTTGCCGCGTCGGACCGGGGCCAGGGAGAGGCAGGTAAGGTGTCCTTCGTAGTGCCACCAGTGCAGATACACAATATCACATGTTATCACACATAAAGGTTAAAACCGGACAATGATTTGTAGCAGCAAAGTTGGGTTAAAAATATTCAGGTGGCTAAAAAACGCATCTTCGCACAGAGCAGCCTGCAGCGTCCCAGGATCAGTGACTGCTGCGTCCGCTGCGCGAGCGCATTTGAGAGGCCTTAAATGGTGCTGGGCGCCTGAAGAGCTAGAGCGTTGACCAGCAGTAAGTGAGGCTGGAATCTGCTCCCAGAGGCCCTCCGCGCAACGGCACTTGCCGCGTCGGACCGGGGCCAGGGAGAGGCAGGTAAGGTGTCCTTCGTAGTGCCAACAGTGCAGATACACAATATCACATGTTATCACACATAAAGGTTAAAACCTGACAATGATTTGTAGCAGCAAAGTGGGGTTAAAAATATTCAGGTTGCTAAAAAATGAATCTTCGCACAGAGCAGCTTGCAGCGTCTCAGGATCAGTGACTGCTGCGTCCGCTGCGCGTGCGCATTTGAGAGGCCTTAAATGGTGCTGGGCGCCTGATGAGCTAGAGCGCTAACCAGCAGGAAGTGAGACTGGAATCTGCATCCAGAGGCCCTCCGCGCAACGGCACTTGCCGCATCGGAGAGGGGCAAGGGAGAGGCAGGTAAGGTGTCCTTCGTAGTGCCAACAGTGCAGATACACAATATCACATGTTATCACACATGAAGGTTAAAACCTGACAATGATTTGTAGCAGCAAAGTGGGGTTAAACTTATTCAGGTGGCAAAAAAACAAATCTTCGCACAGAGCAGCTTGCAGCGTCTCAGGATCAGTGACTGCTGCGTCCGCTGCGCGTGCGCATTTGAGAGGCCTTAAATGGTGCTGGGCGCCTGAAGAGCTAGAGCGCTGACCAGCAGGAAGTGAGGATGGAATCTGCTCCCAGAGGCCCTCCGCGCAACGGCACTTGCCGCGTCGGACCATGGCCAGGGAGAGGCAGGTAAGGTGTCCTTCGTAGTGCCAACAGTGCAGATACACAATATCACATGTTATCACACATAAAGGTTAAAACCTGACAATGATTTGTAGCAGCAAAGTGGGGTTAAAAATATTCAGGTGGCTAAAAAACAAATCTTCGCACAGAGCAGCTTGCAGCATCTCAGGATCAGTGACTGCTGCGTCCGCTGCGCGTGCGCATTTGAGAGGCCTTAAATGGTGCTGGGCGCCTGAAGAGATAGAGCGCTGACCAGCAGGAAGTGAGGCTGGAATCTGCTCCCAGAGGCCCTCCGCGCAACGGCACTTGCCGCGTTGGACCGGGGCCAGGGAGAGGCAGGTAAGGTGTCCTTCGTAGTGCCAACAGTGCAGATACACAATATCACATGTTATCACACATAAAGGTTAAAACCTGACAATGATTTGTCGCAGCAAAGTGGGGTTAAAAATATTCAGGTGGCTAAAAAACGAATCTTCGCACAGAGCAGCTTGCAGCGTCTCAGGATCAGTGACTGCTGCGTCTGCTGCGCGTGCGCATTTGAGAGGCCTTAAATGGTGCTGGGCGTCTGAAGAGCTAGAGCGCTGACCAGCAGGAAGTGAGGCTGGAATCTGCTCCCAGAGGCCCTCCGCGCAACGCCACTTGCCGCGTCGCACCGGGGCCAGGGAGAGGCAGGTAAGGTGTCCTTCGTAGTGCCAACAGTGCAGATACACAATATCACATGTTATCACACATAAAGGTTAAAACCTGACAATGATTTGTAGCAGAAAAGTGGGGTTAAAAATATTCAGGTGGCTAAAAAACGAATCTTCGCACAGAGCAGCTTGCAGCGTCTCAGGATCAGTGACTGCTGCGTTTGCTGCGCGTGCGCATTTGAGAGGCCTTAAATGGTGCTGGGCGCCTGAAGAGCTAGAGCGCTAACCAGCAGCAAGTGAGGCTGGAATCTGCTCCCAGAGGCCCTGCGTGCAACAACACTTGCCGCGTCGGACCGGGGCCAGGGAGAGGCAGGTAAGGTGTCCTTCGTAGTGCCACCAGTGCAGATACACAACATCACATGTTAGCACACATAAAGGTTAAAACCTGACAATGATTTGGAGCAGCAAAGTGGGGTTAAAAATATTCAGGTGGCTAAAAAACGAATCTTCGCACAGAGCAGCTTGCAGCATCCCAGGATCAGTGACTGCTGCGTCCGCTGCGCGTGCGCATTTGAGAGGCCTTAAATGGTGCTGGGCGCCTGAAGAGCTAGAGCGCTGACCAGCAGGAAGTGAGGCTGGAATCTGCTCCCAGAGGCCCTCCGCGCAACGGCACTTGCCGCGTCGGACCAGAGCCAGGGAGAGGCAGGTAAGGTGTCCTTCGTAGTGCCAACAGTGCAGATACACAATATCACATGTTATCACACATAAAGGTTAAAACCTGACAATGATTTGTAGCAGCAAAGTGGGGTTAAAAATATTCAGGTGGCTAAAAAACGAATCTTCGCACAGAGCAGCTTGCAGCGTCTCAGGATCAGTGACTGCTGCGTCCGCTGCGCGTGCGCATTTGAGAGGCCTTAAATGGTGCTGGGCGCCTGAAGAGCTAGAGCGCTGCCAAGCAGGAAGTGAGGCTGGACTCTGCTCCCAGAGGCCCTCCGCGCAACGGCACTTGCCGCGTCGGACCGTGGCCAGGGAGAGGCAGGTAAGGTGTCTTCGTAGTGCCAACAGTGCAGCTACACAATATCACATGTTATCACACATAAAGGTTAAAACCTGACAATGATTTGTAGCAGCAAAGTGGGGTTAAAAATATTCAGGTGGCTAAAAAACTAATCTTCGCACAAAGCAGCTTGCAGCGTCTCAGGATCAGTGACTGCTGCGTCCGATGCACGTGCGCATTTGAGAGGCCTTAAATGGTGCTGGGCGCCTGAAGAGCTAGAGCGCTGACCAGCAGGAAGTGAGGCTGGAATCTGCTCCCAGAGGCCCTCCGCGCAACGGCACTTGCCGCGTCGGACCGTGGCCAGGGAGAGGCAGGTAAGGTGTCCTTCGTAGTGCCAACAGTGCAGATACCCAATATCACATGTTATCACACATAAAGGTTAAAACCTGACAATGATTTGTAGCAGCAAAGTGGGGTTAAAAATATTCAGGTGGCTAAAAAACGCATCTTCGCACAGAGCAGCCTGCAGCGTCCCAGGATCAGTGACTGCTGCGTCCGCTGCGCGAGCGCATTTGAGAGGCCTTAAATGGTGCTGGGCGCCTGAAGAGCTAGAGCGCTGACCAGCAGTAAGTGAGGCTGGAATCTGCTCCCAGAGGCCCTCCGCGCAACGGCACTTGCCACGTCGGACCGGGGCCAGGGAGAGGCAAGTAAGGTGTCCTTCGTAGTGCCAACAGTGCAGATACACAATATCACATGTTATCACACATAAAGGTTAAAACCTGACAATGATTTGTAGCAGCAAAGTGGGGTTAAAAATATTCAGGTGGCTAAAAAACGAATCTTCGCACAGAGCAGCTTGCAGCGTCTCAGGATCAGTGACTGCTGCATCCGCTGCGCGTGCGCATTTGAGAGGCCTTAAATGGTGCTGGGCGCCTGATGAGCTAGAGCGCTAACCAGCAGGAAGTGAGGCTGGAATCTGCATCCAGAGGCCCTCCGTGCAACGGCACTTGCCGCATCGGAGAGGGGCAAGGGAGAGGCAGGTAAGGTGTCCTTCGTAGTGCCAACAGTGCAGATACACAATATCACATGTTATCACACATAAAGGTTAAAACCTGACAATGATTTGTAGCAGCAAAGTGGGGTTAAACATATTCAGGTGGCTAAAAAACAAATCTTCGCACAGAGCAGCTTGCAGCGTCTCAGGATCAGTGACTGCTGCGTCCGCTGCGCGTGCGCATTTGAGGGGCCTTAAATGGTGCTGGGCGCCTGAAGAGCTAGAGCGCTGACCAGCAGGAAGTGAGGCTGGAATCTGCTCCCAGAGGCCCTCCGCGCAACGGCACTTGCCACGTTGGACCGGGGCCAGGGAGAGGCAGGTAAGGTGTCCTTCGTAGTGCCAACAGTGCAGATACACAATATCACATGTTATCACACATAAAGGTTAAAACCTGACAATGATTTGTAGCAGCAAAGTGGGGTTAAAATATTCAGGTGGCTAAAAAACGAATCTTCGCACAGAGCAGCTTGCAGCGTCTCAGGATCAGTGACTGCTGCGTCCGCTGCGCGTGCTCATTTGAGAGGCCTTAAATGGTGCTGGGCGCCTGAAGAGCTAGAGCGCTAACCAGCAGGAAGTGAGGCTGGAATCTGCTCCCAGAGGCCCTCCGCGCAACGGCACTTGCCGCGTCGGACCGGGGCCAGGGAGAGGCAGGTAAGGTGTCCTTCGTAGTTCCAACAATGCAGATACACAATATCACATGTTATCACACATAAAGGTTAAAACCTGACAATGATTTGTTGCAGCAAAGTGGGGTTAAAAATATTCAGGTGGCTAAAAAACGAATCTTCGCACAGAGCAGCTTGCAGCGTCTCAGGATCAGTGACTGCTGCGTCCGCTGCGCGTGCGCATTTGAGAGGCCTTAAATGGTGCAGGGTGCCTGAAGAGCTAGAGCGCTGACCCGCAGGAAGTGAGGCTGGAATATGCTCCCAGAAACCCTCCGCGCAACGGCACTTGCCGCGTTGGACCGGGGCCAGGGAGAGGCAGGTAAGGTGTCCTTCGTAGTGCCAACAGTGCAGATACACAATATCACATGTTATCACACATAAAGGTTAAAACCTGACAATGATTTGTAGCAGCAAAGTGGGGTTAAAAATATTCAGATGGCTAAAAAACGAATCTTCGCACAGAGCAGCTTGCAGCGTCTCAGGATCAGTGACTGCTGCGTCCGCTGCGCGTGCGCATTTGAGAGGCCTTAAATGATGCTGGGCGCCTGAAGAGCTAGAGCGCTAACCAGCAGGAAGCGAGGCTGGAATCTGCTCCCAGAGGCCCTCCGCGCAACGGCACTTGCCGCGTCGGACCGGGGCCAGGGAGAGGCAGGTAAGGTGTCCTTCGTAGTGCCAACAGTGCAGATACACAATATCACATGTTATCACACATAAAGGTTAAAACCTGACAATGATTTGTAGCAGCAAAGTGGGGTTAAAAATATTCAGGTGGCTAAAAAACGAATCTTCGCACAGAGCAGCTTGCAGCGTCTCAGGATCAGTGACTGCTGCGTTTGCTGCGCGTGCGCATTTGAGAGGCCTTAAATGGTGCTGGGCGCCTGAAGAGCTAGAGCGCTAACCAGCAGCAAGTGAGGATGGAATCTGCTCCCAGAGTCCCTGCGTGCAACAACACTTGCCGCGTCGGACCGGGGCCAGGGAGAGGCAGGTAAGGTGTCCTTCGTAGTGCCACCAGTGCAGATACACAATATCACATGTTATCACACATAAAGGTTAAAACCTGACAATGATTTGTAGCAGCAAAGTGGGGTTAAAAATATTCAGGTGGCTAAAAAACGAATCTTCGCACAGAGCAGCTTGCAGCGTCCCAGGATCAGTGACTGCTGCGTCCGCTGCGCGAGCGCATTTGAGAGGCCTTAAATGGTGCTGGGCGCCTGAAGAGCTAGAGCGCTGACCAGCAGGAAGTGAGGCTGGAATCTGCTCCCAGAGGCCCTCCGCGCAACTGCACTTGCCGCGTCGGACCAGAGCCAGGGAGAGGCAGGTAAGGTGTCCTTCGTAGTGCCAACAGTGCAGATACACAATATCACATGTTATCACACATAAAGGTTAAAACCTGACAATGATTTGTAGCAGCAAAGTGGGGTTAAAAATATTCAGGTGGCTAAAAAACAAATCTTCGCACAGAGCAGCTTGCAGCATCTCAGGATCAGTGACTGCTGCGTCCGCTGCGCGTGCTCATTTGAGAGGCCTTAAATGGTGCTGGGCGCCTGAAGAGCTAGAGCGCTAACCAGCAGGAAGTGAGGCTGGAATCTGCTCCCAGAGGCCCTCCGCGCAACGGCACTTGCCGCGTCGGACCGGGGCCAGGGAGAGGCAGGTAAGGTGTCCTTTGTAGTGCCAACAATGCAGATACACAATATCACATGTTATCACACATAAAGGTTAAAACCTGACAATGATTTGTAGTAGCAAAGTGGGGTTAAAAATATTCAGGTGGCTAAAAAACGAATCTTCGCACAGAGCAGCTTGCAGCGTCTCAGGATCAGTGACTGCTGCGTCCGCTGCGCGTGCGCATTTGAGAGGCCTTAAATGATGCTGGGCGCCTGAAGAGCTAGAGCGCTAACCAGCAGGAAGCGAGGCTGGAATCTGCTCCCAGAGGCCCTCCGCGCAACGGCACTTGCCGAGTCGGACCGGGGCCAGGGAGAGGCAGGTAAGGTGTCCTTCGTAGTTCCAACAGTGCAGATACACAATATCACATGTTATCACACATAAAGGATAAAACCTGACAATGAATTGTAGCAGCAAAGTGGGGTTAAAAATATTCAGGTGGCTAAAAAACGAATCTTCGCACAGAGCAGCTTGCAGCGTCTCAGGATCAGTGACTGCTGCGTCCGCTGCGCGTGCGCATTTGAGAGGCCTTAAATGGTGCTGGGCGCCTGAAGAGCTAGAGCGCTGACCCGCAGGAAGTGAGGCTGGAATCTGCTCCCAGAGGCCCTCCGCGCAACGGCACTTGCCGCGTTGGACCGGGGCCAGGGAGAGGCAGGTAAGGTGTCCTTCGTAGTGCCAACAGTGCAGATACACAATATCACATGTTATCACACATAAAGGTTAAAACCTGACAATGATTTGTAGCAGCAAAGTGGGGTTAAAAATATTCAGGTGGCTAAAAAACGAATCTTCGCACAGAGCAGCTTGCAGCGTCTCAGGATCAGTGACTGCTGCGTCCGCTGCGCGTGCGCATTTGAGAGGCCTTAAATGATGCTGGGCGCCTGAAGAGCTAGAGCGCTAACCAGCAGGAAGCGAGTCTGGAATCTGCTCCCAGAGACCCTCCGCGCAACGGCACTTGCCGCGTCGGACCGGGGCCAGTGAGAGGCAGGTAAGGTGTCCTTCGTAGTGCCAACAGTGCAGATACACAATATCACATGTTATCACACATAAAGGTTAAAACCTGACAATGATTTGTAGCAGCAAAGTGGGGTTATAAATATTCAGGTGGCTAAAAAACGAATCTTCGCACAGAGCAGCTTGCAGCGTCTCAGGATCAGTGACTGCTGCATCCGCTGCGCGTGCGCATTTGAGAGGCCTTAAATGGTGCTGGGCGCCTGAAGAGCTAGAGCGCTAACCAGCAGGAAGTGAGGCTGGAATCTGCTCCCAGAGGCCCTGCACGCAACAGCACTTGCCGCGTCGGACCGGGGCCAGGGAGAGGCAGGTAAGGTGTCCTTCGTAGTGCCACCAGTGCAGATACACAATATCACATGTTATCACACATAAAGGTTAAAACCGGACAATGATTTGTAGCAGCAAAGTTGGGTTAAAAATATTCAGGTGGCTAAAAAACGCATCTTCGCACAGAGCAGCCTGCAGCGTCCCAGGATCAGTGACTGCTGCGTCCGCTGCGCGAGCGCATTTGAGAGGCCTTAAATGGTGCTGGGCGCCTGAAGAGCTAGAGCGTTGACCAGCAGTAAGTGAGGCTGGAATCTGCTCCCAGAGGCCCTCCGCGCAACGGCACTTGCCGCGTCGGACCGGGGCCAGGGAGAGGCAGGTAAGGTGTCCTTCGTAGTGCCAACAGTGCAGATACACAATATCACATGTTATCACACATAAAGGTTAAAACCTGACAATGATTTGTAGCAGCAAAGTGGGGTTAAAAATATTCAGGTTGCTAAAAAATGAATCTTCGCACAGAGCAGCTTGCAGCGTCTCAGGATCAGTGACTGCTGCGTCCGCTGCGCGTGCGCATTTGAGAGGCCTTAAATGGTGCTGGGCGCCTGATGAGCTAGAGCGCTAACCAGCAGGAAGTGAGACTGGAATCTGCATCCAGAGGCCCTCCGCGCAACGGCACTTGCCGCATCGGAGAGGGGCAAGGGAGAGGCAGGTAAGGTGTCCTTCGTAGTGCCAACAGTGCAGATACACAATATCACATGTTATCACACATGAAGGTTAAAACCTGACAATGATTTGTAGCAGCAAAGTGGGGTTAAACTTATTCAGGTGGCAAAAAAACAAATCTTCGCACAGAGCAGCTTGCAGCGTCTCAGGATCAGTGACTGCTGCGTCCGCTGCGCGTGCGCATTTGAGAGGCCTTAAATGGTGCTGGGCGCCTGAAGAGCTAGAGCGCTGACCAGCAGGAAGTGAGGATGGAATCTGCTCCCAGAGGCCCTCCGCGCAACGGCACTTGCCGCGTCGGACCATGGCCAGGGAGAGGCAGGTAAGGTGTCCTTCGTAGTGCCAACAGTGCAGATACACAATATCACATGTTATCACACATAAAGGTTAAAACCTGACAATGATTTGTAGCAGCAAAGTGGGGTTAAAAATATTCAGGTGGCTAAAAAACAAATCTTCGCACAGAGCAACTTGCAGCATCTCAGGATCAGTGACTGCTGCGTCCGCTGCGCGTGCGCATTTGAGAGGCCTTAAATGGTGCTGGGCGCCTGAAGAGATAGAGCGCTGACCAGCAGGAAGTGAGGCTGGAATCTGCTCCCAGAGGCCCTCCGCGCAACGGCACTTGCCGCGTTGGACCGGGGCCAGGGAGAGGCAGGTAAGGTGTCCTTCGTAGTGCCAACAGTGCAGATACACAATATCACATGTTATCACACATAAAGGTTAAAACCTGACAATGATTTGTCGCAGCAAAGTGGGGTTAAAAATATTCAGGTGGCTAAAAAACGAATCTTCGCACAGAGCAGCTTGCAGCGTCTCAGGATCAGTGACTGCTGCGTCTGCTGCGCGTGCGCATTTGAGAGGCCTTAAATGGTGCTGGGCGTCTGAAGAGCTAGAGCGCTGACCAGCAGGAAGTGAGGCTGGAATCTGCTCCCAGAGGCCCTCCGCGCAACGCCACTTGCCGCGTCGCACCGGGGCCAGGGAGAGGCAGGTAAGGTGTCCTTCGTAGTGCCAACAGTGCAGATACACAATATCACATGTTATCACACATAAAGGTTAAAACCTGACAATGATTTGTAGCAGAAAAGTGGGGTTAAAAATATTCAGGTGGCTAAAAAACGAATCTTCGCACAGAGCAGCTTGCAGCGTCTCAGGATCAGTGACTGCTGCGTTTGCTGCGCGTGCGCATTTGAGAGGCCTTAAATGGTGCTGGGCGCCTGAAGAGCTAGAGCGCTAACCAGCAGCAAGTGAGGCTGGAATCTGCTCCCAGAGGCCCTGCGTGCAACAACACTTGCCGCGTCGGACCGGGGCCAGGGAGAGGCAGGTAAGGTGTCCTTCGTAGTGCCACCAGTGCAGATACACAACATCACATGTTAGCACACATAAAGGTTAAAACCTGACAATGATTTGGAGCAGCAAAGTGGGGTTAAAAATATTCAGGTGGCTAAAAAACGAATCTTCGCACAGAGCAGCTTGCAGCATCCCAGGATCAGTGACTGCTGCGTCCGCTGCGCGTGCGCATTTGAGAGGCCTTAAATGGTGCTGGGCGCCTGAAGAGCTAGAGCGCTGACCAGCAGGAAGTGAGGCTGGAATCTGCTCCCAGAGGCCCTCCGCGCAACGGCACTTGCCGCGTCGGACCAGAGCCAGGGAGAGGCAGGTAAGGTGTCCTTCGTAGTGCCAACAGTGCAGATACACAATATCACATGTTATCACACATAAAGGTTAAAACCTGACAATGATTTGTAGCAGCAAAGTGGGGTTAAAAATATTCAGGTGGCTAAAAAACGAATCTTCGCACAGAGCAGCTTGCAGCGTCTCAGGATCAGTGACTGCTGCGTCCGCTGCGCGTGCGCATTTGAGAGGCCTTAAATGGTGCTGGGCGCCTGAAGAGCTAGAGCGCTGCCAAGCAGGAAGTGAGGCTGGACTCTGCTCCCAGAGGCCCTCCGCGCAACGGCACTTGCCGCGTCGGACCGTGGCCAGGGAGAGGCAGGTAAGGTGTCTTCGTAGTGCCAACAGTGCAGCTACACAATATCACATGTTATCACACATAAAGGTTAAAACCTGACAATGATTTGTAGCAGCAAAGTGGGGTTAAAAATATTCAGGTGGCTAAAAAACTAATCTTCGCACAAAGCAGCTTGCAGCGTCTCAGGATCAGTGACTGCTGCGTCCGATGCACGTGCGCATTTGAGAGGCCTTAAATGGTGCTGGGCGCCTGAAGAGCTAGAGCGCTGACCAGCAGGAAGTGAGGCTGGAATCTGCTCCCAGAGGCCCTCCGCGCAACGGCACTTGCCGCGTCGGACCGTGGCCAGGGAGAGGCAGGTAAGGTGTCCTTCGTAGTGCCAACAGTGCAGATACCCAATATCACATGTTATCACACATAAAGGTTAAAACCTGACAATGATTTGTAGCAGCAAAGTGGGGTTAAAAATATTCAGGTGGCTAAAAAACGCATCTTCGCACAGAGCAGCCTGCAGCGTCCCAGGATCAGTGACTGCTGCGTCCGCTGCGCGAGCGCATTTGAGAGGCCTTAAATGGTGCTGGGCGCCTGAAGAGCTAGAGCGCTGACCAGCAGTAAGTGAGGCTGGAATCTGCTCCCAGAGGCCCTCCGCGCAACGGCACTTGCCACGTCAGACCGGGGCCAGGGAGAGGCAAGTAAGGTGTCCTTCGTAGTGCCAACAGTGCAGATACACAATATCACATGTTATCACACATAAAGGTTAAAACCTGACAATGATTTGTAGCAGCAAAGTGGGGTTAAAAATATTCAGGTGGCTAAAAAACGAATCTTCGCACAGAGCAGCTTGCAGCGTCTCAGGATCAGTGACTGCTGCATCCGCTGCGCGTGCGCATTTGAGAGGCCTTAAATGGTGCTGGGCGCCTGATGAGCTAGAGCGCTAACCAGCAGGAAGTGAGGCTGGAATCTGCATCCAGAGGCCCTCCGTGCAACGGCACTTGCCGCATCGGAGAGGGGCAAGGGAGAGGCAGGTAAGGTGTCCTTCGTAGTGCCAACAGTGCAGATACACAATATCACATGTTATCACACATAAAGGTTAAAACCTGACAATGATTTGTAGCAGCAAAGTGGGGTTAAACATATTCAGGTGGCTAAAAAACAAATCTTCGCACAGAGCAGCTTGCAGCGTCTCAGGATCAGTGACTGCTGCGTCCGCTGCGCGTGCGCATTTGAGGGGCCTTAAATGGTGCTGGGCGCCTGAAGAGCTAGAGCGCTGACCAGCAGGAAGTGAGGCTGGAATCTGCTCCCAGAGGCCCTCCGCGCAACGGCACTTGCCACGTTGGACCGGGGCCAGGGAGAGGCAGGTAAGGTGTCCTTCGTAGTGCCAACAGTGCAGATACACAATATCACATGTTATCACACATAAAGGTTAAAACCTGACAATGATTTGTAGCAGCAAAGTGGGGTTAAAATATTCAGGTGGCTAAAAAACGAATCTTCGCACAGAGCAGCTTGCAGCGTCTCAGGATCAGTGACTGCTGCGTCCGCTGCGCGTGCTCATTTGAGAGGCCTTAAATGGTGCTGGGCGCCTGAAGAGCTAGAGCGCTAACCAGCAGGAAGTGAGGCTGGAATCTGCTCCCAGAGGCCCTCCGCGCAACGGCACTTGCCGCGTCGGACCGGGGCCAGGGAGAGGCAGGTAAGGTGTCCTTCGTAGTTCCAACAATGCAGATACACAATATCACATGTTATCACACATAAAGGTTAAAACCTGACAATGATTTGTTGCAGCAAAGTGGGGTTAAAAATATTCAGGTGGCTAAAAAACGAATCTTCGCACAGAGCAGCTTGCAGCGTCTCAGGATCAGTGACTGCTGCGTCCGCTGCGCGTGCGCATTTGAGAGGCCTTAAATGGTGCAGGGTGCCTGAAGAGCTAGAGCGCTGACCCGCAGGAAGTGAGGCTGGAATATGCTCCCAGAAACCCTCCGCGCAACGGCACTTGCCTCGTTGGACCGGGGCCAGGGAGAGGCAGGTAAGGTGTCCTTCGTAGTGCCAACAGTGCAGATACACAATATCACATGTTATCACACATAAAGGTTAAAACCTGACAATGATTTGTAGCAGCAAAGTGGGGTTAAAAATATTCAGATGGCTAAAAAACGAATCTTCGCACAGAGCAGCTTGCAGCGTCTCAGGATCAGTGACTGCTGCGTCCGCTGCGCGTGCGCATTTGAGAGGCCTTAAATGATGCTGGGCGCCTGAAGAGCTAGAGCGCTAACCAGCAGGAAGCGAGGCTGGAATCTGCTCCCAGAGGCCCTCCGCGCAACGGCACTTGCCGCGTCGGACCGGGGCCAGGGAGAGGCAGGTAAGGTGTCCTTCGTAGTGCCAACAGTGCAGATACACAATATCACATGTTATCACACATAAAGGTTAAAACCTGACAATGATTTGTAGCAGCAAAGTGCGGTTAAAAATATTCAGGTGGCTAAAAAACGAATCTTCGCACAGAGCAGCTTGCAGCGTCTCAGGATCAGTGACTGCTGCGTTTGCTGCGCGTGCGCATTTGAGAGGCCTTAAATGGTGCTGGGCGCCTGAAGAGCTAGAGCGCTAACCAGCAGCAAGTGAGGATGGAATCTGCTCCCAGAGTCCCTGCGTGCAACAACACTTGCCGCGTCGGACCGGGGCCAGGGAGAGGCAGGTAAGGTGTCCTTCGTAGTGCCACCAGTGCAGATACACAATATCACATGTTATCACACATAAAGGTTAAAACCTGACAATGATTTGTAGCAGCAAAGTGGGGTTAAAAATATTCAGGTGGCTAAAAAACGAATCTTCGCACAGAGCAGCTTGCAGCGTCCCAGGATCAGTGACTGCTGCGTCCGCTGCGCGAGCGCATTTGAGAGGCCTTAAATGGTGCTGGGCGCCTGAAGAGCTAGAGCGCTGACCAGCAGGAAGTGAGGCTGGAATCTGCTCCCAGAGGCCCTCCGCGCAACGGCACTTGCCGCGTCGGACCAGAGCCAGGGAGAGGCAGGTAAGGTGTCCTTCGTAGTGCCAACAGTGCAGATACACAATATCACATGTTATCACACATAAAGGTTAAAACCTGACAATGATTTGTAGCAGCAAAGTGGGGTTAAAAATATTCAGGTGGCTAAAAAACAAATCTTCGCACAGAGCAGCTTGCAGCATCTCAGGATCAGTGACTGCTGCGTCCGCTGCGCGTGCTCATTTGAGAGGCCTTAAATGGTGCTGGGCGCCTGAAGAGCTAGAGCGCTAACCAGCAGGAAGTGAGGCTGGAATCTGCTCCCAGAGGCCCTCCGCGCAACGGCACTTGCCGCGTCGGACCGGGGCCAGGGAGAGGCAGGTAAGGTGTCCTTCGTAGTTCCAACAATGCAGATACACAATATCACATGTTATCACACATAAAGGTTAAAACCTGACAATGATTTGTTGCAGCAAAGTGGGGTTAAAAATATTCAGGTGGCTAAAAAACGAATCTTCGCACAGAGCAGCTTGCAGCGTCTCAGGATCAGTGACTGCTGCGTCCGCTGCGCGTGCGCATTTGAGAGGCCTTAAATGGTGCTGGGCGCCTGAAGAGCTAGAGCGCTGACCCGCAGGAAGTGAGGCTGGAATATGCTCCCAGAGGCCCTCCGCGCAACGGCACTTGCCACGTTGGACCGGGGCCAGGGAGAGGCAGGTAAGGTGTCCTTTGTAGTGCCAACAGTGCAGATACACAATATCACATGTTATCACACATAAAGGTTAAAACCTGACAATGATTTGTAGTAGCAAAGTGGGGTTAAAAATATTCAGGTGGCTAAAAAACGAATCTTCGCACAGAGCAGCTTGCAGCGTCTCAGGATCAGTGACTGCTGCGTCCGCTGCGCGTGCGCATTTGAGAGGCCTTAAATGATGCTGGGCGCCTGAAGAGCTAGAGCGCTAACCAGCAGGAAGCGAGGCTGGAATCTGCTCCCAGAGGCCCTCCGCGCAACGGCACTTGCCGAGTCTGACCGGGGCCAGGGAGAGGCAGGTAAGGTGTCCTTCGTAGTTCCAACAGTGCAGATACACAATATCACATGTTATCACACATAAAGGATAAAACCTGACAATGAATTGTAGCAGCAAAGTGGGGTTAAAAATATTCAGGTGGCTAAAAAACGAATCTTCGCACAGAGCAGCTTGCAGCGTCTCAGGATCAGTGACTGCTGCGTCCGCTGCGCGTGCGCATTTGAGAGGCCTTAAATGGTGCTGGGCGCCTGAAGAGCTAGAGCGCTGACCCGCAGGAAGTGAGGCTGGAATCTGCTCCCAGAGGCCCTCCGCGCAACGGCACTTGCCGCGTTGGACCGGGGCCAGGGAGAGGCAGGTAAGGTGTCCTTCGTAGTGCCAACAGTGCAGATACACAATATCACATGTTATCACACATAAAGGTTAAAACCTGACAATGATTTGTAGCAGCAAAGTGGGGTTAAAAATATTCAGGTGGCTAAAAAACGAATCTTCGCACAGAGCAGCTTGCAGCGTCTCAGGATCAGTGACTGCTGCGTCCGCTGCGCGTGCGCATTTGAGAGGCCTTAAATGATGCTGGGCGCCTGAAGAGCTAGAGCGCTAACCAGCAGGAAGCGAGTCTGGAATCTGCTCCCAGAGACCCTCCGCGCAACGGCACTTGCCGCGTCGGACCGGGGCCAGTGAGAGGCAGGTAAGGTGTCCTTCGTAGTGCCAACAGTGCAGATACACAATATCACATGTTATCACACATAAAGGTTAAAACCTGACAATGATTTGTAGCAGTAAAGTGGGGTTACAAATATTCAGGTGGCTAAATAACAAATCTTCGCACAGAGCAGCTTGCAGCGTCTCAGGATCAGTGACTGCTGCGTCCGCTGCGCGTGCGCATTTGAGAGGCCTTAAATGGTGCTGGGCGCCTGAAGAGCTAGAGCGCTGACAAGCAGGAAGTGAGGCTGGACTCTGCTCCCAGAGGCCCTCCGCGCAACGGCACTTGCCGCGTCGGACCGTGGCCAGGGAGAGGCAGGTAAGGTGTCCTTCGTAGTGCCAACAGTGCAGATACACAATATCACATGTTATCACACATAAAGGTTAAAACCTGACAATGATTTGTAGCAGCAAAGTGGGGTTAAAAATATTCAGGTGGCTAAAAAACTAATCTTCGCACAAAGCAGCTTGCAGCGTCTCAGGATCAGTGACTGCTGCATCCGCTGCGCGTGCGCATTTGAGAGGCCTTAAATGGTGCTGGGCGCCTGAAGAGCTAGAGCGCTGACCAGCAGGAAGTGAGGCTGGAATCTGCTCCCAGAGGCCCTCCGCGCAACGGCACTTGCCGCGTCGGACCGTGGCCAGGGAGAGGCAGGTAAGGTGTCCTTCGTAGTGCCAACAGTGCAGATACCCAATATCACATGTTATCACACATAAAGGTTAAAACCTGACAATGATTTGTAGCAGCAAAGTGGGGTTAAAAATATTCAGGTGGCTAAAAAACGAATCTTCGCACAGAGCAGCTTGCAGCGTCTCAGGATCAGTGACTGCTGTGTCCGCTGCGCGTGCGCATTTGAGAGGCCTTAAATGGTGCTGGGCGCCTGAAGAGCTAGAGCGCTAACCAGCAGCAAGTGAGGCTGGAATCTGCTCCCAGAGGCCCTGCGTGCAACAGCACTTGCCGCGTCGGACCGGGGCCAGGGAGAGGCAGGTAAGGTGTCCTTCGTAGTGCCAACAGTGCAGATACCCAATATCACATGTTATCACACATAAAGGTTAAAACCTGACAATGATTTGTAGCAGCAAAGTGGGGTTAAAAATATTCAGGTGGCTAAAAAACGAATCTTCGCACAGAGCAGCTTGCAGCGTCTCAGGATCAGTGACTGCTGCGTCCGCTGCGCGTGCGCATTTGAGAGGCCTTAAATGGTGCTGGGCGCCTAAAGAGCTAGAGCGCTAACCAGCAGGAAGTGAGGCTGGAATCTCTTCCCAGAGGCCCTGCACGCAACAGCACTTGCCGCGTCGGACCGGGGCCAGGGAAGGCAGGTAAGGTGTCCTTCGTAGTGCCACCAGTGCAGATACACAATATCACATGTTATCACACATAAAGGTTAAAACCGGACAATGATTTGTAGCAGCAAAGTTGGGTTAAAAATATTCAGGTGGCTAAAAAACGCATCTTCGCACAGAGCAGCCTGCAGCGTCCCATGATCAGTGACTGCTGCGTCCTCTGCGCGAGCGCATTTGAGAGGCCTTAAATGGTGCTGGGCGCCTGAGGAGCTAGAGCGTTGACCAGCAGTAAGTGAGGCTGGAATCTGCTCCCAGAGGCCCTCCGCGCAACAGCACTTGCCGCGTCGGACCGGGGCCAGGGAGAGGCAGGTAGGGTGTCCTTCGTAGTGCCACCAGTGCAGATACACAATATCACATGTTATCACACATAAAGGTTAAAACCTGACAATGATTTGTAGCAGCAAAGTGGGGTTAAAAATATTCAGGTGGCTAAAAAACGAATCTTCGCACAGAGCAGCTTGCAGCGTCCCAGGATCAGTGACTGCTGCGTCCGCTGCGTGAGCGCATTTGGGAGGCCTTAAATGGTGCTGGGCGCCTGAAGAGCTAGAGCGCTGACCAGAAGGAAGTGAGGCTGGAATCTGCTCCCAGAGGCCCTCCGCGCAACGGCACTTGCCGCGTCGGACCAGAGCCAGGGAGAGGCAGGTAAGGTGTCCTTCGTAGTGCCAACAGTGCAGATACACAATATCACATGTTATCACACATAAAGGTTAAAACCTGACAATGATTTGTAGCAGCAAAGTGGGGTTAAAAATATTCAGGTGGCTAAAAAACGAATCTTCGCACAGAGCAGCTTGCAGCATCTCAGGATCAGTGACTGCTGCGTCCGCTGCGCGTGCGCGTTTGAGAGGCCTTAAATGGTGCTGGGCGCCTGAAGAGCTAGAGCGCTGACAAGCAGGAAGTGAGGCTGGACTCTGCTCCCAGAGGCCCTCCGCGCAACGGCACTTGCCGCGTCGGACCGTGGCCAGGGAGAGGCAGGTAAGGTGTCCTTCGTAGTGCCAACAGTGCAGATACACAATATCACATGTTATCACACATAAAGGTTAAAACCTGACAATGATTTGTAGCAGCAAAGTGGGGTTAAAAATATTCAGGTGGCTAAAAAACTAATCTTCGCACAAAGCAGCTTGCAGCGTCTCAGGATCAGTGACTGCTGCGTCCGCTGCGCGTGCGCATTTGAGAGGCCTTAAATGGTGCTGGGCGCCTGAAGAGCTAGAGCGCTGACCAGCAGGAAGTGAGGCTGGAATCTGCTCCCAGAGGCCCTCCGCGCAACGGCACTTGCCGCGTCGGACCGTGGCCAGGGAGAGGCAGGTAAGGTGTCCTTCGTAGTGCCAACAGTGCAGATACCCAATATCACATGTTATCACACATAAAGGTTAAAACCTGACAATGATTTGTAGCAGCAAAGTGGGGTTAAAAATATTCAGGTGGCTAAAAAACGAATCTTCGCACAGAGCAGCTTGCAGCGTCTCAGGATCAGTGACTGCTGTGTCCGCTGCGCGTGCGCATTTGAGAGGCCTTAAATGGTGCTGGGCGCCTGAAGAGCTAGAGCGCTAACCAGCAGCAAGTGAGGCTGGAATCTGCTCCCAGAGGCCCTGCGTGCAACAGCACTTGCCGCGTCGGACCGGGGCCAGGGAGAGGCAGGTAAGGTGTCCTTCGTAGTGCCACCAGTGCAGATACACAATATCACATGTTATCACACATAAAGGTTAAAACCTGACAATGATTTGTAGCAGCAAAGTGGGGTTAAAAATATTCAGGTGGCTAAAAAACGAATCTTCGCACAGAGCAGCTTGCAGCGTCCCAGGATCAGTGACTGCTGCGTCCGCTGCGCGAGCGCATTTGAGAGGCCTTAAATGGTGCTGGGCGCCTGAAGAGCTAGAGCGCTGACCAGCAGGAAGTGAGGCTGGAATCTGCTCCCAGAGGCCCTCCGCGCAACGGCACTTGCCGCGTCGGACCGGAGCGAGGGAGAGGCAGGTAAGGTGTCCTTCGTAGTGCCAACAGTGCAGATACACAATATCACATGTTATCACACATAAAGGTTAAAACCTGACAATGATTTGTAGCAGCAAAGTGGGGTTAAAAATATTCAGGTGGCTAAAAAACGAATCTTCGCACAGAGCAGCTTGCAGCGTCTCAGGATCAGTGACTGCTGCGTCCGCTGTGCGTGCGCATTTGAGAGGCCTTAAATGGTGCTGGGCGCCTGAAGAGCTAGAGCGCTGACAAGCAGGAAGTGAGGCTTGACTCAGCTCCCAGAGGCCCTCCGCGCAATGGCACTTGCCGCGTCGGACCGTGGCCAGGGAGAGGCAGGTAAGGTGTCCTTCGTAGTGCCAACAGTGCAGATACACAATATCACATGTTATCACACATAAAGGTTAAAACCTGACAATGATTTGTAGCAGCAAAGTGGGGTTAAAAATATTCAGGTGGCTAAAAAACCAATCTTCGCACAGAGCAGCTTGCAGCGTCTCAGGATCAGTGACTGCTGCGTCCGCTGCGCGTGCGCATTTGAGAGGCCTTAAATGGTGCTGGGCGCCTGAAGAGCTAGAGCGCTGACCAGCAGGAAGTGAGGCTGGAATCTGCTCCCAGAGGCCCTCCGCGCAACGGCACTTGCCGCGTCGGACCGTGGCCAGGGAGAGGCAGGTAAGGTGTCCTTCGTAGTGCCAACAGTGCAGATACCCAATATCACATGTTATCACACATAAAGGTTAAAACCTGACAATGATTTGTAGCAGCAAAGTGGGGTTAAAAATATTCAGGTTGCTAAAAAACGAATCTTCGCACAGAGCAGCTTGCAGCGTCTCAGGATCAGTGACTGCTGCGTCCGCTGCGCGTGCGCATTTGAGAGGCCTTAAATGGTGCTGGGCGCCTAAAGAGCTAGAGCGCTAACCAGCAGGAAGTGAGGCTGGAATCTGCTCCCAGAGGCCCTGCACGCAACAGCACTTGCCGCGTCGGACCGGGGCCAGGGAGAGGCAGGTAAGGTGTCCTTCGTAGTGCCACCAGTGCAGATACACAATATCACATGTTATCACACATAAAGGTTAAAACCGGACAATGATTTGTAGCAGCAAAGTTGGGTTAAAAATATTCAGGTGGCTAAAAAACGCATCTTCGCACAGAGCAGCCTGCAGCGTCCCAGGATCAGTGACTGCTGCGTCCGCTGCGCGAGCGCATTTGAGAGGCCTTAAATGGTGCTGGGCGCCTGAGGAGCTAGAGCGTTGACCAGCAGTAAGTGAGGCTGGAATCTGCTCCCAGAGGCCCTCCGCGCAACGGCACTTGCCGCGTCGGACCGGGGCCAGGGAGAGGCAGGTAAGGTGTCCTTCGTAGTGCCAACAGTGCAGATACACAATATCACATGTTATCACACATAAAGGTTAAAACCTGACAATGATTTGTAGCAGCAAAGTGGGGTTAAAAATATTCAGGTGGCTAAAAAACGAATCTTCGCACAGAGCAGCTTGCAGCGTCTCAGGATCAGTGACTGCTGCGTCCGCTGCGCGTGCGCATTTGAGAGGCCTTAAATGGTGCTGGGCGCCTGATGAGCTAGAGCGCTAACAAGCAGGAAGTGAGACTGGAATCTGCATCCAGAGGCCCTCCGCGCAACGGCACTTGCCGCATCGGAGAGGTGCAAGGGAGAGGCAGGTAAGGTGTCCTTCGTAGTGCCAACAGTGCAGATACACAATATCACATGTTATCACACATGAAGGTTAAAACCTGACAATGATTTGTAGCAGCAAAGTGGGGTTAAACATATTCAGGTGGCTAAAAAACAAATCTTCGCACAGAGCAGCTTGCAGCGTCTCAGGATCAGTGACTGCTGCGTCCGCTGCGCGTGCGCATTTGAGAGGCCTTAAATGGTGCTGGGCGCCTGAAGAGCTAGAGCGCTGACCAGCAGGAAGTGAGGATGGAATCTGCTCCCAGAGGCCCTCCGCGCAACGGCACTTGCCGCGTCGGACCATGGCCAGGGAGAGGCAGGTAAGGTGTCCTTCGTAGTGCCAACAGTGCAGATACACAATATCACATGTTATCACACATAAAGGTTAAAACCTGACAATGATTTGTCGCAGCAAAGTGGGGTTAAAAATATTCAGGTGGCTAAAAAACGAATCTTCGCACAGAGCAGCTTGCAGCGTCTCAGGATCAGTGACTGCTGCGTCTGCTGCGCGTGCGCATTTGAGAGGCTTTAAATGGTGCTGGGCGCCTGAAGAGCTAGAGCGCTGACCAGCAGGAAGCGAGGCTGGAATCTGCTCCCAGTGGCCCTCCGCGCAACGCCACTTGCCGCGTCGCACCGGGGCCAGGGAGAGGCAGGTAAGGTGTCCTTCGTAGTGCCAACAGTGCAGATACACAATATCACATGTTATCACACATAAAGGTTAAAACCTGACAATGATTTGTAGCAGCAAAGTGGGGTTAAAAATATTCAGGTGGCTAAAAAACGAATCTTCGCACAGAGCAGCTTGCAGCGTCTCAGGATCAGTGACTGCTGCGTTTGCTGCGCGTGCGCATTTGAGAGGCCTTAAATGGTGCTGGGCGCCTGAAGAGCTAGAGCGCTAACCAGCAGCAAGTGAGGCTGGAATCTGCTCCCAGAGGCCCTGCGTGCAACAACACTTGCCGCGTCGGACCGGGGCCAGGGAGAGGCAGGTAAGGTGTCCTTCGTAGTGCCACCAGTGCAGATACACAATATCACATGTTATCACACATAAAGGTTAAAACCTGACAATGATTTGTAGCAGCAAAGTGGGGTTAAAAATATTCAGGTGGCTAAAAAACGAATCTTCGCACAGAGCAGCTTGCAGCGTCCCAGGATCAGTGACTGCTGCGTCCGCTGCGCGAGCGCATTTGAGAGGCCTTAAATGGTGCTGGGCGCCTGAAGAGCTAGAGCGCTGACCAGCAGGAAGTGAGGCTGGAATCTGCTCCCAGAGGCCCTCCGCGCAACGGCACTTGCCGCGTCGGACCAGAGCCAGGGAGAGGCAGGTAAGGTGTCCTTCGTAGTGCCAACAGTGCAGATACACAATATCACATGTTATCACACATAAAGGTTAAAACCTGACAATGATTTGTAGCAGCAAAGTGGGGTTAAAAATATTCAGGTGGCTAAAAAACGAATCTTCGCACAGAGCAGCTTGCAGCGTCTCAGGATCAGTGACTGCTGCGTCCGCTGCGCGTGCGCATTTGAGAGGCCTTAAATGGTGCTGGGCGCCTGAAGAGCTAGAGCGCTGACAAGCAGGAAGTGAGGCTGGACTCTGCTCCCAGAGGCCCTCCGCGCAACGGCACTTGCCGCGTCGGACCGTGGCCAGGGAGAGGCAGGTAAGGTGTCCTTCGTAGTGCCAACAGTGCAGATACACAATATCACATGTTATCACACATAAAGGTTAAAACCTGACAATGATTTGTAGCAGCAAAGTGGGGTTAAAAATATTCAGGTGGCTAAAAAACTAATCTTCGCACAAAGCAGCTTGCAGCGTCTCAGGATCAGTGACTGCTGCGTCCGCTGCGCGTGCGCATTTGAGAGGCCTTAAATGGTGCTGGGCGCCTGAAGAGCTAGAGCGCTGACCAGCAGGAAGTGAGGATGGAATCTGCTCCCAGAGGCTCTCCGCGCAACGGCACTTGCCGCGTCGGACCGGGGCCAGGGAGAGGCAGGTAAGGTGTCCTTCGTAGTGCCACCAGTGCAGATACACAATATCACATGTTATCACACATAAAGGTTAAAACCTGACAATGATTTGTAGCAGCAAAGTGGGGTTAAAAATATTCAGGTGGCTAAAAAACGAATCTTCGCACAGAGCAGCTTGCAGCGTCCCAGGATCAGTGACTGCTGCGTCCGCTGCGCGAGCGCATTTGAGAGGCCTTAAATGGTGCTGGGCGCCTGAAGAGCTAGAGCGCTGACCAGCAGGAAGTGAGGCTGGAATCTGCTCCCAGAGGCCCTCCGCGCAACGGCACTTGCCGCGTCGGACCGGAGCGAGGGAGAGGCAGGTAAGGTGTCCTTCGTAGTGCCAACAGTGCAGATACACAATATCACATGTTATCACACATAAAGGTTAAAACCTGACAATGATTTGTAGCAGCAAAGTGGGGTTAAAAATATTCAGGTGGCTAAAAAACGAATCTTCGCACAGAGCAGCTTGCAGCGTCTCAGGATCAGTGACTGCTGCGTCCGCTGCGCGTGCGCATTTGAGAGGCCTTAAATGGTGCTGGGCGCCTGAAGAGCTAGAGCGCTGACAAGCAGGAAGTGAGGCTTGACTCTGCTCCCAGAGGCCCTCCGCGCAACGGCACTTGCCGCGTCGGACCGTGGCCAGGGATAGGCAGGTAAGGTGTCCTTCGTAGTGCCAACAGTGCAGATACACAATATCACATGTTATCACACATAAAGGTTAAAACCTGACAATGATTTGTAGCAGCAAAGTGGGGTTAAAAATATTCAGGTGGCTAAAAAACTAATCTTCGCACAGAGCAGCTTGCAGCGTCTCAGGATCAGTGACTGCTGCGTCCGCTGCGCGTGCGCATTTGAGAGGCCTTAAATGGTGCTGGGCGCCTGAAGAGCTAGAGCGCTGACCAGCAGGAAGTGAGGCTGGAATCTGCTCCCAGAGGCCCTCCGCGCAACGGCACTTGCCGCGTCGGACCATGGCCAGGGAGAGGCAGGTAAGGTGTCCTTCGTAGTGCCAACAGTGCAGATACCCAATATCACATGTTATCACACATAAAGGTTAAAACCTGACAATGATTTGTAGCAGCAAAGTGGGGTTATAAATATTCAGGTGGCTAAAAAACGAATCTTCGCACAGAGCAGCTTGCAGCGTCTCAGGATCAGTGACTGCTGCGTCCGCTGCGCGTGCGCATTTGAGAGGCCTTAAATGGTGCTGGGCGCCTGAAGAGCTAGAGCGCTAACCAGCAGGAAGTGAGGCTGGAATCTGCTCCCAGAGGCCCTGCACGCAACAGCACTTGCCGCGTCGGACCGGGGCCAGGGAGAGGCAGGTAAGGTGTCCTTCGTAGTGCCACCAGTGCAGATACACAATATCACATGTTATCACACATAAAGGTTAAAACCGGACAATGATTTGTAGCAGCAAAGTTGGGTTAAAAATATTCAGGTGGCTAAAAAACGCATCTTCGCACAGAGCAGCCTGCAGCGTCCCAGGATCAGTGACTGCTGCGTCCGCTGCGCGAGCGCATTTGAGAGGCCTTAAATGGTGCTGGGCGCCTGAAGAGCTAGAGCGTTGACCAGCAGTAAGTGAGGCTGGAATCTGCTCCCAGAGGCCCTCCGCGCAACGGCACTTGCCACGTCGGACCGGGGCCAGGGAGAGGCAGGTAAGGTGTCCTTCGTAGTGCCAACAGTGCAGATACACAATATCACATGTTATCACACATAAAGGTTAAAACCTGACAATGATTTGTAGCAGCAAAGTGGGGTTAAAAATATTCAGGTGGCTAAAAAACGAATCTTCGCACAGAGCAGCTTGCAGCGTCTCAGGATCAGTGACTGCTGCGTCCGCTGCGCGTGCGCATTTGAGAGGCCTTAAATGGTGCTGGGTGCCTGATGAGCTAGAGCGCTAACCAGCAGGAAGTGAGACTGGAATCTGCATCCAGAGGCCCTCCGCGCAACGGCACTTGCCGCATCGGAGAGGGGCAAGGGAGAGGCAGGTAAGGTGTCCTTCGTAGTGCCAACAGTGCAGATACACAATATCACATGTTATCACACATGAAGGTTAAAACCTGACAATGATTTGTAGCAGCAAAGTGGGGTTAAACATATTCAGGTGGCTAAAAAAAAAATCTTCGCACAGAGCAGCTTGCAGCGTCTCAGGATCAGTGACTGCTGCGTCCGCTGCGCGTGCGCATTTGAGAGGCCTTAAATGGTGCTGGGCGCCTGAAGAGCTAGAGCGCTGACCAGCAGGAAGTGAGGATGGAATCTGCTCCCAGAGGCCCTCCGCGCAACGGCACTTGCCGCGTCGGACCATGGCCAGGGAGAGGCAGGTAAGGTGTCCTTCGTAGTGCCAACAGTGCAGATACACAATATCACATGTTATCACACATAAAGGTTAAAACCTGACAATGATTTGTAGCAGCAAAGTGGGGTTAAAAATATTCAGGTGGCTAAAAAACAAATCTTCGCACAGAGCAGCTTGCAGCATCTCAGGATCAGTGACTGCTGCGTCCGCTGCGCGTGCGCATTTGAGAGGCCTTAAATGGTGCTGGGCGCCTGAAGAGATAGAGCGCTGACCAGCAGGAAGTGAGGCTGGAATCTGCTCCCAGAGGCCCTCCGCGCAACGGCACTTGCCGCGTTGGACCGGGGCCAGGGAGAGGCAGGTAAGGTGTCCTTCGTAGTGCCAACAGTGCAGATACACAATATCACATGTTATCACACATAAAGGTTAAAACCTGACAATGATTTGTCGCAGCAAAGTGGGGTTAAAAATATTCAGGTGGCTAAAAAACGAATCTTCGCACAGAGCAGCTTGCAGCGTCTCAGGATCAGTGACTGCTGCGTCTGCTGCGCGTGCGCATTTGAGAGGCCTTAAATGGTGCTGGGCGCCTGAAGAGCTAGAGCGCTGACCAGCAGGAAGTGAGGCTGGAATCTGCTCCCAGAGGCCCTCCGCGCAACGCCACTTGCCGCGTCGCACCGGGGCCAGGGAGAGGCAGGTAAGGTGTCCTTCGTAGTGCCAACAGTGCAGATACACAATATCACATGTTATCACACATAAAGGTTAAAACCTGACAATGATTTGTAGCAGCAAAGTGGGGTTAAAAATATTCAGGTGGCTAAAAAACGAATCTTCGCACAGAGCAGCTTGCAGCGTCTCAGGATCAGTGACTGCTGCGTTTGCTGCGCGTGCGCATTTGAGAGGCCTTAAATGGTGCTGGGCGCCTGAAGAGCTAGAGCGCTAACCAGCAGCAAGTGAGGCTGGAATCTGCTCCCAGAGGCCCTCCGCGCAACGCCACTTGCCGCGTCGCACCGGGGCCAGGGAGAGGCAGGTAAGGTGTCCTTCGTAGTGCCACCAGTGCAGATACACAATATCACATGTTAGCACACATAAAGGTTAAAACCTGACAATGATTTGTAGCAGCAAAGTGGGGTTAAAAATATTCAGGTGGCTAAAAAACGAATCTTCGCACAGAGCAGCTTGCAGCGTCCCAGGATCAGTGACTGCTGCGTCCGCTGCGCGTGCGCATTTGAGAGGCCTTAAATGGTGCTGGGCGCCTGAAGAGCTAGAGCGCTGACCAGCAGGAAGTGAGGCTGGAATCTGCTCCCAGAGGCCCTCCGCGCAACGGCACTTGCCGCGTCGGACCAGAGCCAGGGAGAGGCAGGTAAGGTGTCCTTCGTAGTGCCAACAGTGCAGATACACAATATCACATGTTATCACACATAAAGGTTAAAACCTGACAATGATTTGTAGCAGCAAAGTGGGGTTAAAAATATTCAGGTGGCTAAAAAACGAATCTTCGCACAGAGCAGCTTGCAGCGTCTCAGGATCAGTGACTGCTGCGTCCGCTGCGCGTGCGCATTTGAGAGGCCTTAAATGGTGCTGGGCGCCTGAAGAGCTAGAGCGCTGCCAAGCAGGAAGTGAGGCTGGACTCTGCTCCCAGAGGCCCTCCGCGCAACGGCACTTGCCGCGTCGGACCGTGGCCAGGGAGAGGCAGGTAAGATGTCCTTCGTAGTGTCAACAGTGCAGCTACACAATATCACATGTTATCACACATAAAGGTTAAAACCTGACAATGATTTGTAGCAGCAAAGTGGGGTTAAAAATATTCAGGTGGCTAAAAAACTAATCTTCGCACAAAGCAGCTTGCAGCGTCTCAGGATCAGTGACTGCTGCGTCCGATGCACGTGCGCATTTGAGAGGCCTTAAATGGTGCTGGGCGCCTGAAGAGCTAGAGCGCTGACCAGCAGGAAGTGAGGCTGGAATCTGCTCCCAGAGGACCTCCGCGCAACGGCACTTGCCGCGTCGGACCGTGGCCAGGGAGAGGCAGGTAAGGTGTCCTTCGTAGTGCCAACAGTGCAGATACACAATATCACATGTTATCACACATAAAGGTTAAAACCTGACAATGATTTGTAGCAGCAAAGTGGGGTTAAAAATATTCAGGTGGCTAAAAAACGAATCTTCGCACAGAGCAGCTTGCAGCGTCTCAGGATCAGTGACTGCTGCGTCCGCTGCGCGTGCGCATTTGAGAGGCCTTAAATGGTGCTGGGCGCCTGAAGAGCTAGAGCGCTGACCAGCAGGAAGTGAGGCTGGAATCTGCTCCCAGAGGCCCTCCGCGCAACGGCACTTGCCGCGTCGGACCGTGGCCAGGGAGAGGCAGGTAAGGTGTCCTTCGTAGTGCCAACAGTGCAGATACCCAATATCACATGTTATCACACATAAAGGTTAAAACCTGACAATGATTTGTAGCAGCAAAGTGGGGTTAAAAATATTCAGGTGGCTAAAAAACGAATCTTCGCACAGAGCAGCTTGCAGCGTCTCAGGATCAGTGACTGCTGCGTCCGCTGCGCGTGCGCATTTGAGAGGCCTTAAATGGTGCTGGGCGCCTAAAGAGCTAGAGCGCTAACCAGCAGGAAGTGAGGCTGGAATCTGCTCCCAGAGGCCCTGCACGCAACAGCACTTGCCGCGTTGGACTGGGGCCAGGGAGAGGCAGGTAAGGTGTCCTTCGTAGTGCCACCAGTGCAGATACACAATATCACATGTTATCACACATAAAGGTTAAAACCGGACAATGATTTGTAGCAGCAAAGTTGGGTTAAAAATATTCAGGTGGCTAAAAAACGCATCTTCGCACAGAGCAGCCTGCAGCGTCCCAGGATCAGTGACTGCTGCGTCCGCTGCGCGAGCGCATTTGAGAGGCCTTAAATGGTGCTGGGCGCCTGAGGAGCTAGAGCGTTCACCAGCAGTAAGTGAGGCTGGAATCTGCTCCCAGAGGCCCTCCGCGCAACGGCACTTGCCGCGTCGGACCGGGGCCAGGGAGAGGCAGGTAAGGTGTCCTTCGTAGTGCCAACAGTGCAGATACACAATATCACATGTTATCACACATAAAGGTTAAAACCTGACAATGATTTGTAGCAGCAAAGTGGGGTTAAAAATATTCAGGT
Organism: Triturus cristatus; assembly: GCF_964204655.1. Classification (NCBI taxonomy): domain Eukaryota; kingdom Metazoa; phylum Chordata; class Amphibia; order Caudata; family Salamandridae; genus Triturus; species Triturus cristatus. The sequence goes on from NC_140579.1 coordinate 1,096,812,697, forward strand.
GGCTAAAAAACGAATCTTTGCACAGAGCAGCTTGCAGCGTCTCAGGATCAGTGACTGCTGCGTCCGCTGCGCGTGCGCATTTGAGAGGCCTTAAATGGTGCTGGGCGCCTGAAGAGCTAGAGCGCTGACCAGCAGGAAGTGAGGATGGAATCTGCTCCCAGAGGCCCTCCGCGCAACGGCACTTGCCGCGTCGGACCATGGCCAGGGAGAGGCAGGTAAGGTGTCCTTCGTAGTGCCAACAGTGCAGATACACAATATCACATGTTATCACACATAAAGGTTAAAACCTGACAATGATTTGTAGCAGCAAAGTGGGGTTAAAAATATTCAGGTGGCTAAAAAACAAATCTTCGCACAGAGCAGCTTGCAGCATCTCAGGATCAGTGACTGCTGCGTCCGCTGCGCGTGCGCATTTGAGAGGCCTTAAATGGTGCTGGGCGCCTGAAGAGATAGAGCGCTGACCAGCAGCAAGTGAGGCTGGAATCTGCTCCCAGAGGCCCTGCGTGCAACAACACTTGCCGCGTCGGACCGGGGCCAGGGAGAGGCAGGTAAGGTGTCCTTCGTAGTGCCACCAGTGCAGATACACAATATCACATGTTATCACACATAAAGGTTAAAACCTGACAATGATTTGTAGCAGCAAAGTGGGGTTAAAAATATTCAGGTGGCTAAAAAACGAATCTTCGCACAGAGCAGCTTGCAGCGTCCCAGGATCAGTGACTGCTGCGTCCGCTGCGCGAGCGCATTTGAGAGGCCTTAAATGGTGCTGGGCGCCTGAAGAGCTAGAGCGCTGACCAGCAGGAAGTGAGGCTGGAATCTGCTCCCAGAGGCCCTCCGCGCAACGGCACTTGCCGCGTCGGACCAGAGCCAGGGAGAGGCAGGTAAGGTGTCCTTCGTAGTGCCAACAGTGCAGATACACAATATCACATGTTATCACACATAAAGGTTAAAACCTGACAATGATTTGTAGCAGCAAAGTGGGGTTAAAAATATTCAGGTGGCTAAAAAACGAATCTTCGCAGAGAGCAGCTTGCAGCGTCTCAGGATCAGTGACTGCTGCGTCCGCTGCGCGTGCGCATGTGAGAGGCCTTAAATGGTGCTGGGCGCCTGAAGAGCTAGAGCGCTGACAAGCAGGAAGTGAGGCTGGACTCTGCTCCCAGAGGCCCTCCGCGCAACGGCACTTGCCGCGTCGGACCGTGGCCAGGGAGAGGCAGGTAAGGTGTCCTTCGTAGTGCCAACAGTGCAGATACACAATATCACATGTTATCACACATAAAGGTTAAAACCTGACAATGATTTGTAGCAGCAAAGTGGGGTTAAAAATATTCAGGTGGCTAAAAAACTAATCTTCGCACAAAGCAGCTTGCAGCGTCTCAGGATCAGTGACTGCTGCGTCCGCTGCGCGTGCGCATTTGAGAGGCCTTAAATGGTGCTGGGCGCCTGAAGAGCTAGAGCGCTGACCAGCAGGAAGTGAGGATGGAATCTGCTCCCAGATGCTCTCCGCGCAACGGCACTTGCCGCGTCGGACCGGGGCCAGGGAGAGGCAGGTAAGGTGTCCTTCGTAGTGCCACCAGTGCAGATACACAATATCACATGTTATCACACATAAAGGTTAAAACCTGACAATGATTTGTAGCAGCAAAGTGGGGTTAAAAATATTCAGGTGGCTAAAAAACGAATCTTCGCACAGAGCAGCTTGCAGCGTCCCAGGATCAGTGACTGCTGCGTCCGCTGCGCGAGCGCATTTGAGAGGCCTTAAATGGTGCTGGGCGCCTGAAGAGCTAGAGCGCTGACCAGCAGGAAGTGAGGCTGGAATCTGCTCCCAGAGGCCCTCCGCGCAACGGCACTTGCCGCGTCGGACCGGAGCGAGGGAGAGGCAGGTAAGGTGTCCTTCGTAGTGCCAACAGTGCAGATACACAATATCACATGTTATCACACATAAAGGTTAAAACCTGACAATGATTTGTAGCAGCAAAGTGGGGTTAAAAATATTCAGGTGGCTAAAAAACGAATCTTCGCACAGAGCAGCTTGCAGCGTCTCAGGATCAGTGACTGCTGCGTCCGCTGCGCGTGCGCATTTGAGAGGCCTTAAATGGTGCTGGGCGCCTGAAGAGCTAGAGCGCTGACAAGCAGGAAGTGAGGCTTGACTCTGCTCCCAGAGGCCCTCCGCGCAACGGCACTTGCCGCGTCGGACCGTGGCCAGGGAGAGGCAGGTAAGGTGTCCTTCGTAGTGCCAACAGTGCAGATACACAATATCACATGTTATCACACATAAAGGTTAAAACCTGACAATGATTTGTAGCTGCAAAGTGGGGTTAAAAATATTCAGGTGGCTAAAAAACTAATCTTCGCACAGAGCAGCTTGCAGCGTCTCAGGATCAGTGACTGCTGCGTCCGCTGCGCGTGCGCATTTGAGAGGCCTTAAATGGTGCTGGGCGCCTGAAGAGCTAGAGCGCTAACCAGCAGGAAGTGAGGCTGGAATCTGCTCCCAGAGGCCCTGCACGCAACAGCACTTGCCGCGTCGGACCGGGGCCAGGGAGAGGCAGGTAAGGTGTCCTTCGTAGTGCCACCAGTGCAGATACACAATATCACATGTTATCACACATAAAGGTTAAAACCGGACAATGATTTGTAGCAGCAAAGTTGGGTTAAAAATATTCAGGTGGCTAAAAAACGCATCTTCGCACAGAGCAGCCTGCAGCGTCCCAGGATCAGTGACTGCTGCGTCCGCTGCGCGAGCGCATTTGAGAGGCCTTAAATGGTGCTGGGCGCCTGAAGAGCTAGAGCGTTGACCAGCAGTAAGTGAGGCTGGAATCTGCTCCCAGAGGCCCTCCGCGCAACGGCACTTGCCGCGTCGGACCGGGGCCAGGGAGAGGCAGGTAAGGTGTCCTTCGTAGTGCCAACAGTGCAGATACACAATATCACATGTTATCACACATAAAGGTTAAAACCTGACAATGATTTGTAGCAGCAAAGTGGGGTTAAAAATATTCAGGTGGCTAAAAAACTAATCTTCGCACAGAGCAGCTTGCAGCGTCTCAGGATCAGTGACTGCTGCGTCCGCTGCGCGTGCGCATTTGAGAGGCCTTAAATGGTGCTGGGCGCCTGAAGAGCTAGAGCGCTGACCAGCAGGAAGTGAGGCTGGAATCTGCTCCCAGAGGCCCTCCGCGCAACGGCACTTGCCGCGTCGGACCATGGCCAGGGAGAGGCAGGTAAGGTGTCCTTCGTAGTGCCAACAGTGCAGATACCCAATATCACATGTTATCACACATAAAGGTTAAAACCTGACAATGATTTGTAGCAGCAAAGTGGGGTTATAAATATTCAGGTGGCTAAAAAACGAATCTTCGCACAGAGCAGCTTGCAGCGTCTCAGGATCAGTGACTGCTGCGTCCGCTGCGCGTGCGCATTTGAGAGGCCTTAAATGGTGCTGGGCGCCTGAAGAGCTAGAGCGCTAACCAGCAGGAAGTGAGGCTGGAATCTGCTCCCAGAGGCCCTGCACGCAACAGCACTTGCCGCGTCGGACCGGGGCCAGGGAGAGGCAGGTAAGGTGTCCTTCGTAGTGCCACCAGTGCAGATACACAATATCACATGTTATCACACATAAAGGTTAAAACCGGACAATGATTTGTAGCAGCAAAGTTGGGTTAAAAATATTCAGGTGGCTAAAAAACGCATCTTCGCACAGAGCAGCCTGCAGCGTCCCAGGATCAGTGACTGCTGCGTCCGCTGCGCGAGCGCATTTGAGAGGCCTTAAATGGTGCTGGGCGCCTGAAGAGCTAGAGCGTTGACCAGCAGTAAGTGAGGCTGGAATCTGCTCCCAGAGGCCCTCCGCGCAACGGCACTTGCCACGTCGGACCGGGGCCAGGGAGAGGCAGGTAAGGTGTCCTTCGTAGTGCCAACAGTGCAGATACACAATATCACATGTTATCACACATAAAGGTTAAAACCTGACAATGATTTGTAGCAGCAAAGTGGGGTTAAAAATATTCAGGTGGCTAAAAAACGAATCTTCGCACAGAGCAGCTTGCAGCGTCTCAGGATCAGTGACTGCTGCGTCCGCTGCGCGTGCGCATTTGAGAGGCCTTAAATGGTGCTGGGTGCCTGATGAGCTAGAGCGCTAACCAGCAGGAAGTGAGACTGGAATCTGCATCCAGAGGCCCTCCGCGCAACGGCACTTGCCGCATCGGAGAGGGGCAAGGGAGAGGCAGGTAAGGTGTCCTTCGTAGTGCCAACAGTGCAGATACACAATATCACATGTTATCACACATGAAGGTTAAAACCTGACAATGATTTGTAGCAGCAAAGTGGGGTTAAACATATTCAGGTGGCTAAAAAAAAAATCTTCGCACAGAGCAGCTTGCAGCGTCTCAGGATCAGTGACTGCTGCGTCCGCTGCGCGTGCGCATTTGAGAGGCCTTAAATGGTGCTGGGCGCCTGAAGAGCTAGAGCGCTGACCAGCAGGAAGTGAGGATGGAATCTGCTCCCAGAGGCCCTCCGCGCAACGGCACTTGCCGCGTCGGACCATGGCCAGGGAGAGGCAGGTAAGGTGTCCTTCGTAGTGCCAACAGTGCAGATACACAATATCACATGTTATCACACATAAAGGTTAAAACCTGACAATGATTTGTAGCAGCAAAGTGGGGTTAAAAATATTCAGGTGGCTAAAAAACAAATCTTCGCACAGAGCAGCTTGCAGCATCTCAGGATCAGTGACTGCTGCGTCCGCTGCGCGTGCGCATTTGAGAGGCCTTAAATGGTGCTGGGCGCCTGAAGAGATAGAGCGCTGACCAGCAGGAAGTGAGGCTGGAATCTGCTCCCAGAGGCCCTCCGCGCAACGGCACTTGCCGCGTTGGACCGGGGCCAGGGAGAGGCAGGTAAGGTGTCCTTCGTAGTGCCAACAGTGCAGATACACAATATCACATGTTATCACACATAAAGGTTAAAACCTGACAATGATTTGTCGCAGCAAAGTGGGGTTAAAAATATTCAGGTGGCTAAAAAACGAATCTTCGCACAGAGCAGCTTGCAGCGTCTCAGGATCAGTGACTGCTGCGTCTGCTGCGCGTGCGCATTTGAGAGGCCTTAAATGGTGCTGGGCGCCTGAAGAGCTAGAGCGCTGACCAGCAGTAAGTGAGGCTGGAATCTGCTCCCAGAGGCCCTCCGCGCAACGCCACTTGCCGCGTCGCACCGGGGCCAGGGAGAGGCAGGTAAGGTGTCCTTCGTAGTGCCAACAGTGCAGATACACAATATCACATGTTATCACACATAAAGGTTAAAACCTGACAATGATTTGTAGCAGCAAAGTGGGGTTAAAAATATTCAGGTGGCTAAAAAACGAATCTTCGCACAGAGCAGCTTGCAGCGTCTCAGGATCAGTGACTGCTGCGTTTGCTGCGCGTGCGCATTTGAGAGGCCTTAAATGGTGCTGGGCGCCTGAAGAGCTAGAGCGCTAACCAGCAGCAAGTGAGGCTGGAATCTGCTCCCAGAGGCCCTGCGTGCAACAACACTTGCCGCGTCGGACCGGGGCCAGGGAGAGGCAGGTAAGGTGTCCTTCGTAGTGCCACCAGTGCAGATACACAATATCACATGTTAGCACACATAAAGGTTAAAACCTGACAATGATTTGTAGCAGCAAAGTGGGGTTAAAAATATTCAGGTGGCTAAAAAACGAATCTTCGCACAGAGAAGCTTGCAGCGTCCCAGGATCAGTGACTGCTGCGTCCGCTGCGCGTGCGCATTTGAGAGGCCTTAAATGGTGCTGGGCGCCTGAAGAGCTAGAGCGCTGACCAGCAGGAAGTGAGGCTGGAATCTGCTCCCAGAGGCCCTCCGCGCAACGGCACTTGCCGCGTCGGACCAGAGCCAGGGAGAGGCAGGTAAGGTGTCCTTCGTAGTGCCAACAGTGCAGATACACAATATCACATGTTATCACACATAAAGGTTAAAACCTGACAATGATTTGTAGCAGCAAAGTGGGGTTAAAAATATTCAGGTGGCTAAAAAACGAATCTTCGCACAGAGCAGCTTGCAGCGTCTCAGGATCAGTGACTGCTGCGTCCGCTGCGCGTGCGCATTTGAGAGGCCTTAAATGGTGCTGGGCGCCTGAAGAGCTAGAGCGCTGCCAAGCAGGAAGTGAGGCTGGACTCTGCTCCCAGAGGCCCTCCGCGCAACGGCACTTGCCGCGTCGGACCGTGGCCAGGGAGAGGCAGGTAAGATGTCCTTCGTAGTGTCAACAGTGCAGCTACACAATATCACATGTTATCACACATAAAGGTTAAAACCTGACAATGATTTGTAGCAGCAAAGTGGGGTTAAAAATATTCAGGTGGCTAAAAAACTAATCTTCGCACAAAGCAGCTTGCAGCGTCTCAGGATCAGTGACTGCTGCGTCCGATGCACGTGCGCATTTGAGAGGCCTTAAATGGTGCTGGGCGCCTGAAGAGCTAGAGCGCTGACCAGCAGGAAGTGAGGCTGGAATCTGCTCCCAGAGGCCCTCCGCGCAACGGCACTTGCCGCGTCGGACCGTGGCCAGGGAGAGGCAGGTAAGGTGTCCTTCGTAGTGCCAACAGTGCAGATACACAATATCACATGTTATCACACATAAAGGTTAAAACCTGACAATGATTTGTAGCAGCAAAGTGGGGTTAAAAATATTCAGGTGGCTAAAAAACGAATCTTCGCACAGAGCAGCTTGCAGCGTCTCAGGATCAGTGACTGCTGCGTCCGCTGCGCGTGCGCATTTGAGAGGCCTTAAATGGTGCTGGGCGCCTGAAGAGCTAGAGCGCTGACCAGCAGGAAGTGAGGCTGGAATCTGCTCCCAGAGGCCCTCCGCGCAACGGCACTTGCCGCGTCGGACCGTGGCCAGGGAGAGGCAGGTAAGGTGTCCTTCGTAGTGCCAACAGTGCAGATACCCAATATCACATGTTATCACACATAAAGGTTAAAACCTGACAATGATTTGTAGCAGCAAAGTGGGGTTAAAAATATTCAGGTGGCTAAAAAACGAATCTTCGCACAGAGCAGCTTGCAGCGTCTCAGGATCAGTGACTGCTGCGTCCGCTGCGCGTGCGCATTTGAGAGGCCTTAAATGGTGCTGGGCGCCTAAAGAGCTAGAGCGCTAACCAGCAGGAAGTGAGGCTGGAATCTGCTCCCAGAGGCCCTGCACGCAACAGCACTTGCCGCGTTGGACTGGGGCCTGGGAGAGGCAGGTAAGGTGTCCTTCGTAGTGCCACCAGTGCAGATACACAATATCACATGTTATCACACATAAAGGTTAAAACCGGACAATGATTTGTAGCAGCAAAGTTGGGTTAAAAATATTCAGGTGGCTAAAAAACGCATCTTCGCACAGAGCAGCCTGCAGCGTCCCAGGATCAGTGACTGCTGCGTCCGCTGCGCGAGCGCATTTGAGAGGCCTTAAATGGTGCTGGGCGCCTGAGGAGCTAGAGCGTTCACCAGCAGTAAGTGAGGCTGGAATCTGCTCCCAGAGGCCCTCCGCGCAACGGCACTTGCCGCGTCGGACCGGGGCCAGGGAGAGGCAGGTAAGGTGTCCTTCGTAGTGCCAACAGTGCAGATACACAATATCACATGTTATCACACATAAAGGTTAAAACCTGACAATGATTTGTAGCAGCAAAGTGGGGTTAAAAATATTCAGGTGGCTAAAAAACGAATCTTTGCACAGAGCAGCTTGCAGCGTCTCAGGATCAGTGACTGCTGCGTCCGCTGCGCGTGCGCATTTGAGAGGCCTTAAATGGTGCTGGGCGCCTGAAGAGCTAGAGCGCTGACCAGCAGGAAGTGAGGATGGAATCTGCTCCCAGAGGCCCTCCGCGCAACGGCACTTGCCGCGTCGGACCATGGCCAGGGAGAGGCAGGTAAGGTGTCCTTCGTAGTGCCAACAGTGCAGATACACAATATCACATGTTATCACACATAAAGGTTAAAACCTGACAATGATTTGTAGCAGCAAAGTGGGGTTAAAAATATTCAGGTGGCTAAAAAACAAATCTTCGCACAGAGCAGCTTGCAGCATCTCAGGATCAGTGACTGCTGCGTCCGCTGCGCGTGCGCATTTGAGAGGCCTTAAATGGTGCTGGGCGCCTGAAGAGATAGAGCGCTGACCAGCAGGAAGTGAGGCTGGAATCTGCTCCCAGAGGCCCTCCGCGCAACGGCACTTGCCGCGTTGGACCGGGGCCAGGGAGAGGCAGGTAAGGTGTCCTTCGTAGTGCCAACAGTGCAGATACACAATATCACATGTTATCACACATAAAGGTTAAAACCTGACAATGATTTGTCGCAGCAAAGTGGGGTTAAAAATATTCAGGTGGCTAAAAAACGAATCTTCGCACAGAGCAGCTTGCAGCGTCTCAGGATCAGTGACTGCTGCGTCTGCTGCGCGTGCGCATTTGAGAGGCCTTAAATGGTGCTGGGCGCCTGAAGAGCTAGAGCGCTGACCAGCAGGAAGTGAGGCTGGAATCTGCTCCCAGTGGCCCTCCGCGCAACGCCACTTGCCGCGTCGCACCGGGGCCAGGGAGAGGCAGGTAATGTGTCCTTCGTAGTGCCAACAGTGCAGATACACAATATCACATGTTATCACACATAAAGGTTAAAACCTGACAATGATTTGTAGCAGCAAAGTGGGGTTAAAAATATTCAGGTGGCTAAAAAACGAATCTTCGCACAGAGCAGCTTGCAGCGTCTCAGGATCAGTGACTGCTGCGTTTGCTGCGCGTGCGCATTTGAGAGGCCTTAAATGGTGCTGGGCGCCTGAAGAGCTAGAGCGCTAACCAGCAGCAAGTGAGGCTGGAATCTGCTCCCAGAGGCCCTGCGTGCAACAACACTTGCCGCGTCGGACCGGGGCCAGGGAGAGGCAGGTAAGGTGTCCTTCGTAGTGCCACCAGTGCAGATACACAATATCACATGTTATCACACATAAAGGTTAAAACCTGACAATGATTTGTAGCAGCAAAGTGGGGTTAAAAATATTCAGGTGGCTAAAAAACGAATCTTCGCACAGAGCAGCTTGCAGCGTCCCAGGATCAGTGACTGCTGCGTCCGCTGCGCGAGCGCATTTGAGAGGCCTTAAATGGTGCTGGGCGCCTGAAGAGCTAGAGCGCTGACCAGCAGGAAGTGAGGCTGGAATCTGCTCCCAGAGGCCCTCCGCGCAACGGCACTTGCCGCGTCGGACCAGAGCCAGGGAGAGGCAGGTAAGGTGTCCTTCGTAGTGCCAACAGTGCAGATACACAATATCACATGTTATCACACATAAAGGTTAAAACCTGACAATGATTTGTAGCAGCAAAGTGGGGTTAAAAATATTCAGGTGGCTAAAAAACGAATCTTCGCACAGAGCAGCTTGCAGCGTCTCAGGATCAGTGACTGCTGCGTCCGCTGCGCGTGCGCATGTGAGAGGCCTTAAATGGTGCTGGGCGCCTGAAGAGCTAGAGCGCTGACAAGCAGGAAGTGAGGCTGGACTCTGCTCCCAGAGGCCCTCCGCGCAACGGCACTTGCCGCGTCGGACCGTGGCCAGGGAGAGGCAGGTAAGGTGTCCTTCGTAGTGCCAACAGTGCAGATACACAATATCACATGTTATCACACATAAAGGTTAAAACCTGACAATGATTTGTAGCAGCAAAGTGGGGTTAAAAATATTCAGGTGGCTAAAAAACTAATCTTCGCACAAAGCAGCTTGCAGCGTCTCAGGATCAGTGACTGCTGCGTCCGCTGCGCGTGCGCATTTGAGAGGCCTTAAATGGTGCTGGGCGCCTGAAGAGCTAGAGCGCTGACCAGCAGGAAGTGAGGATGGAATCTGCTCCCAGATGCTCTCCGCGCAACGGCACTTGCCGCGTCGGACCGGGGCCAGGGAGAGGCAGGTAAGGTGTCCTTCGTAGTGCCACCAGTGCAGATACACAATATCACATGTTATCACACATAAAGGTTAAAACCTGACAATGATTTGTAGCAGCAAAGTGGGGTTAAAAATATTCAGGTGGCTAAAAAACGAATCTTCGCACAGAGCAGCTTGCAGCGTCCCAGGATCAGTGACTGCTGCGTCCGCTGCGCGAGCGCATTTGAGAGGCCTTAAATGGTGCTGGGCGCCTGAAGAGCTAGAGCGCTGACCAGCAGGAAGTGAGGCTGGAATCTGCTCCCAGAGGCCCTCCGCGCAACGGCACTTGCCGCGTCGGACCGGAGCGAGGGAGAGGCAGGTAAGGTGTCCTTCGTAGTGCCAACAGTGCAGATACACAATATCACATGTTATCACACATAAAGGTTAAAACCTGACAATGATTTGTAGCAGCAAAGTGGGGTTAAAAATATTCAGGTGGCTAAAAAACGAATCTTCGCACAGAGCAGCTTGCAGCGTCTCAGGATCAGTGACTGCTGCGTCCGCTGCGCGTGCGCATTTGAGAGGCCTTAAATGGTGCTGGGCGCCTGAAGAGCTAGAGCGCTGACAAGCAGGAAGTGAGGCTTGACTCTGCTCCCAGAGGCCCTCCGCGCAACGGCACTTGCCGCGTCGGACCGTGGCCAGGGAGAGGCAGGTAAGGTGTCCTTCGTAGTGCCAACAGTGCAGATACACAATATCACATGTTATCACACATAAAGGTTAAAACCTGACAATGATTTGTAGCTGCAAAGTGGGGTTAAAAATATTCAGGTGGCTAAAAAACTAATCTTCGCACAGAGCAGCTTGCAGCGTCTCAGGATCAGTGACTGCTGCGTCCGCTGCGCGTGCGCATTTGAGAGGCCTTAAATGGTGCTGGGCGCCTGAAGAGCTAGAGCGCTAACCAGCAGGAAGTGAGGCTGGAATCTGCTCCCAGAGGCCCTGCACGCAACAGCACTTGCCGCGTCGGACCGGGGCCAGGGAGAGGCAGGTAAGGTGTCCTTCGTAGTGCCACCAGTGCAGATACACAATATCACATGTTATCACACATAAAGGTTAAAACCGGACAATGATTTGTAGCAGCAAAGTTGGGTTAAAAATATTCAGGTGGCTAAAAAACGCATCTTCGCACAGAGCAGCCTGCAGCGTCCCAGGATCAGTGACTGCTGCGTCCGCTGCGCGAGCGCATTTGAGAGGCCTTAAATGGTGCTGGGCGCCTGAAGAGCTAGAGCGTTGACCAGCAGTAAGTGAGGCTGGAATCTGCTCCCAGAGGCCCTCCGCGCAACGGCACTTGCCGCGTCGGACCGGGGCCAGGGAGAGGCAGGTAAGGTGTCCTTCGTAGTGCCAACAGTGCAGATACACAATATCACATGTTATCACACATAAAGGTTAAAACCTGACAATGATTTGTAGCAGCAAAGTGGGGTTAAAAATATTCAGGTTGCTAAAAAATGAATCTTCGCACAGAGCAGCTTGCAGCGTCTCAGGATCAGTGACTGCTGCGTCCGCTGCGCGTGCGCATTTGAGAGGCCTTAAATGGTGCTGGGCGCCTGATGAGCTAGAGCGCTAACCAGCAGGAAGTGAGACTGGAATCTGCATCCAGAGGCCCTCCGCGCAACGGCACTTGCCGCATCGGAGAGGGGCAAGGGAGAGGCAGGTAAGGTGTCCTTCGTAGTGCCAACAGTGCAGATACACAATATCACATGTTATCACACATGAAGGTTAAAACCTGACAATGATTTGTAGCAGCAAAGTGGGGTTAAACTTATTCAGGTGGCAAAAAAACAAATCTTCGCACAGAGCAGCTTGCAGCGTCTCAGGATCAGTGACTGCTGCGTCCGCTGCGCGTGCGCATTTGAGAGGCCTTAAATGGTGCTGGGCGCCTGAAGAGCTAGAGCGCTGACCAGCAGGAAGTGAGGATGGAATCTGCTCCCAGAGGCCCTCCGCGCAACGGCACTTGCCGCATCGGACCATGGCCAGGGAGAGGCAGGTAAGGTGTCCTTCGTAGTGCCAACAGTGCAGATACACAATATCACATGTTATCAGACATAAAGGTTAAAACCTGACAATGATTTGTAGCAGCAAAGTGGGGTTAAAAATATTCAGGTGGCTAAAAAACAAATCTTCGCACAGAGCAGCTTGCAGCATCTCAGGATCAGTGACTGCTGCGTCCGCTGCGCGTGCGCATTTGAGAGGCCTTAAATGGTGCTGGGCGCCTGAAGAGATAGAGCGCTGACCAGCAGGAAGTGAGGCTGGAATCTGCTCCCAGAGGCCCTCCGCGCAACGGCACTTGCCGCGTTGGACCGGGGCCAGGGAGAGGCAGGTAAGGTGTCCTTCGTAGTGCCAACAGTGCAGATACACAATATCACATGTTAGCACACATAAAGGTTAAAACTTGACAATGATTTGTAGCAGCAAAGTGGGGTTAAAAATATTCAGGTGGCTAAAAAACGAATCTTCGCACAGAGCAGCTTGCAGCATCCCAGGATCAGTGACTGCTGCGTCCGCTGCGCGTGCGCATTTGAGAGGCCTTAAATGGTGCTGGGCGCCTGAAGAGCTAGAGCGCTGACCAGCAGGAAGTGAGGCTGGAATCTGCTCCCAGAGGCCCTCCGCGCAACGGCACTTGCCGCGTCGGACCAGAGCCAGGGAGAGGCAGGTAAGGTGTCCTTCGTAGTGCCAACAGTGCAGATACACAATATCACATGTTATCACACATAAAGGTTAAAACCTGACAATGATTTGTAGCAGCAAAGTGGGGTTAAAAATATTCAGGTGGCTAAAAAACGAATCTTCGCACAGAGCAGCTTGCAGCGTCTCAGAATCAGTGACTGCTGCGTCCGCTGCGCGTGCGCATTTGAGAGGCCTTAAATGGTGCTGGGCGCCTGAAGAGCTAGAGCGCTGCCAAGCAGGAAGTGAGGCTGGACTCTGCTCCCAGAGGCCCTCCGCGCAACGGCACTTGCCGCGTCGGACCGTGGCCAGGGAGAGGCAGGTAAGGTGTCTTCGTAGTGCCAACAGTGCAGCTACACAATATCACATGTTATCACACATAAAGGTTAAAACCTGACAATGATTTGTAGCAGCAAAGTGGGGTTAAAAATATTCAGGTGGCTAAAAAACTAATCTTCGCACAAAGCAGCTTGCAGCGTCTCAGGATCAGTGACTGCTGCGTCCGATGCACGTGCGCATTTGAGAGGCCTTAAATGGTGCTGGGCGCCTGAAGAGCTAGAGCGCTGACCAGCAGGAAGTGAGGCTGGAATCTGCTCCCAGAGGCCCTCCGCGCAACGGCACTTGCCGCGTCGGACCGTGGCCAGGGAGAGGCAGGTAAGGTGTCCTTCGTAGTGCCAACAGTGCAGATACCCAATATCACATGTTATCACACATAAAGGTTGAAACCTGACAATGATTTGTAGCAGCAAAGTGGGGTTAAAAATATTCAGGTGGCTAAAAAACGCATCTTCGCACAGAGCAGCCTGCAGCGTCCCAGGATCAGTGACTGCTGCGTCCGCTGCGCGAGCGCATTTGAGAGGCCTTAAATGGTGCTGGGCGCCTGATGAGCTAGAGCGCTAACCAGCAGGAAGTGAGGCTGGAATCTGCATCCAGAGGCCCTCCGTGCAACGGCACTTGCCGCATCGGAGAGGGGCAAGGGAGAGGCAGGTAAGGTGTCCTTCGTAGTGCCAACAGTGCAGATACACAATATCACATGTTATCACACATAAAGGTTAAAACCTGACAATGATTTGTAGCAGCAAAGTGGGGTTAAACATATTCAGGTGGCTAAAAAACAAATCTTCGCACAGAGCAGCTTGCAGCGTCTCAGGATCAGTGACTGCTGCGTCCGCTGCGCGTGCGCATTTGAGAGGCCTTAAATGGTGCTGGGCGCCTGAAGAGCTAGAGCGCTGACCAGCAGGAGGTGAGGATGGAATCTGCTCCCAGACGCCCTCCGCGCAACGGCACTTGCCGCGTCGGACCATGGCCAGGGAGAGGCAGGTAAGGTGTCCTTCGTAGTGCCAACAGTGCAGATACACAATATCACATGTTATCACACATAAAGGTTAAAACCTGACAATGATTTGTAGCAGCAAAGTGGGGTTAAAAATATTCAGGTGGCTAAAAAACAAATCTTCGCACAGAGCAGCTTGCAGCATCTCAGGATCAGTGACTGCTGCGTCTGCTGCGCGTGCGCATTTTAGAGGCCTTAAATGGTGCTGGGCGCCTGAAGAGCTAGAGCGCTGACCAGCAGGAAGTGAGGCTGGAATCTGCTCCCAGAGGCCCTCCGCGCAACGGCACTTGCCACGTTGGACCGGGGCCAGGGAGAGGCAGGTAAGGTGTCCTTCGTAGTGCCAACAGTGCAGATACACAATATCACATGTTATCACACATAAAGGTTAAAACCTGACAATGATTTGTAGCAGCAAAGTGGGGTTAAAATATTCAGGTGGCTAAAAAACGAATCTTCGCACAGAGCAGCTTGCAGCGTCTCAGGATCAGTGACTGCTGCGTCCGCTGCGCGTGCTCATTTGAGAGGCCTTAAATGGTGCTGGGCGCCTGAAGAGCTAGAGCGCTAACCAGCAGGAAGTGAGGCTGGAATCTGCTCCCAGAGGCCCTCCGCGCAACGGCACTTGCCGCGTCGGACCGGGGCCAGGGAGAGGCAGGTAAGGTGTCCTTCGTAGTTCCAACAATGCAGATACACAATATCACATGTTATCACACATAAAGGTTAAAACCTGACAATGATTTGTTGCAGCAAAGTGGGGTTAAAAATATTCAGGTGGCTAAAAAACGAATCTTCGCACAGAGCAGCTTGCAGCGTCTCAGGATCAGTGACTGCTGCGTCCGCTGCGCGTGCGCATTTGAGAGGCCTTAAATGGTGCTGGGCGCCTGAAGAGCTAGAGCGCTGACCCGCAGGAAGTGAGGCTGGAATATGCTCCCAGAGGCCCTCCGCGCAACGGCACTTGCCGCGTTGGACCGGGGCCAGGGAGAGGCAGGTAAGGTGTCCTTCGTAGTGCCAACAGTGCAGATACACAATATCACATGTTATCACACATAAAGGTTAAAACCTGACAATGATTTGTAGCAGCAAAGTGGGGTTAAAAATATTCAGATGGCTAAAAAACGAATCTTCGCACAGAGCAGCTTGCAGCGTCTCAGGATCAGTGACTGCTGCGTCCGCTGCGCGTGCGCATTTGAGAGGCCTTAAATGATGCTGGGCGCCTGAAGAGCTAGAGCGCTAACCAGCAGGAAGCGAGGCTGGAATCTGCTCCCAGAGGCCCTCCGCGCAACGGCACTTGCCGCGTCGGACCGGGGCCAGGGAGAGGCAGGTAAGGTGTCCTTCGTAGTGCCAACAGTGCAGATACACAATATCACATGTTATCACACATAAAGGTTAAAACCTGACAATGATTTGTAGCAGCAAAGTGGGGTTAAAAATATTCAGGTGGCTAAAAAACGAATCTTCGCACAGAGCAGCTTGCAGCGTCTCAGGATCAGTGACTGCTGCGTTTGCTGCGCGTGCGCATTTGAGAGGCCTTAAATGGTGCTGGGCGCCTGAAGAGCTAGAGCGCTAACCAGCAGCAAGTGAGGATGGAATCTGCTCCCAGAGGCCCTGCGTGCAACAACACTTGCCGCGTCGGACCGGGGCCAGGGAGAGGCAGGTAAGGTGTCCTTCGTAGTGCCACCAGTGCAGATACACAATATCACATGTTATCACACATAAAGGTTAAAACCTGACAATGATTTGTAGCAGCAAAGTGGGGTTAAAAATATTCAGGTAGCTAAAAAACGAATCTTCGCACAGAGCAGCTTGCAGCGTCCCAGGATCAGTGACTGCTGCGTCCGCTGCGCGAGCGCATTTGAGAGGCCTTAAATGGTGCTGGGCGCCTGAAGAGCTAGAGCGCTGACCAGCAGGAAGTGAGGCTGGAATCTGCTCCCAGAGGCCCTCCGCGCAACGGCACTTGCCGCGTCGGACCAGAGCCAGGGAGAGGCAGGTAAGGTGTCCTTCGTAGTGCTAACAGTGCAGATACACAATATCACATGTTATCACACATAAAGGTTAAAACCTGACAATGATTTGTAGCAGCAAAGTGGGGTTAAAAATATTCAGGTGGCTAAAAAACAAATCTTCGCACAGAGCAGCTTGCAGCATCTCAGGATCAGTGACTGCTGCGTCTGCTGCGCGTGCGCATTTTAGAGGCCTTAAATGGTGCTGGGCGCCTGAAGAGCTAGAGCGCTGACCAGCAGGAAGTGAGGCTGGAATCTGCTCCCAGAGGCCCTCCGCGCAACGGCACTTGACACGTTGGACCGGGGCCAGGGAGAGGCAGGTAAGGTGTCCTTCGTAGTGCCAACAGTGCAGATACACAATATCACATGTTATCACACATAAAGGTTAAAACCTGACAATGATTTGTAGCAGCAAAGTGGGGTTAAAATATTCAGGTGGCTAAAAAACGAATCTTCGCACAGAGCAGCTTGCAGCGTCTCAGGATCAGTGACTGCTGCGTCCGCTGCGCGTGCTCATTTGAGAGGCCTTAAATGGTGCTGGGCGCCTGAAGAGCTAGAGCGCTAACCAGCAGGAAGTGAGGCTGGAATCTGCTCCCAGAGGCCCTCCGCGCAACGGCACTTTCCGCGTCGGACCGGGGCCAGGGAGAGGCAGGTAAGGTGTCCTTCGTAGTTCCAACAATGCAGATACACAATATCACATGTTATCACACATAAAGGTTAAAACCTGACAATGATTTGTTGCAGCAAAGTGGGGTTAAAAATATTCAGGTGGCTAAAAAACGAATCTTCGCACAGAGCAGCTTGCAGCGTCTCAGGATCAGTGACTGCTGCGTCGGCTGCGCGTGCGCATTTGAGAGGCCTTAAATGGTGCTGGGCGCCTGAAGAGCTAGAGCGCTGACCCGCAGGAAGTGAGGCTGGAATATGCTCCCAGAGGCCCTCCGCGCAACGGCACTTGCCACGTTGGACCGGGGCCAGGGAGAGGCAGGTAAGGTGTCCTTTGTAGTGCCAACAGTGCAGATACACAATATCACATGTTATCACACATAAAGGTTAAAACCTGACAATGATTTGTAGCAGCAAAGTGGGGTTAAAAATATTCAGGTGGCTAAAAAACGAATCTTCGCACAGAGCAGCTTGCATCGTCTCAGGATCAGTGACTGCTGCGTCCGCTGCGCGTGCGCATTTGAGAGGCCTTAAATGATGCTGGGCGCCTGAAGAGCTAGAGCGCTAACCAGCAGGAAGCGAGGCTGGAATCTGCTCCCAGAGGCCCTCCGCGCAACGGCACTTGCCGAGTCAGACCGGGGCCAGGGAGAGGCAGGTAAGGTGTCCTTCGTAGTGCCAACAGTGCAGATACACAATATCACATGTTATCACACATAAAGGTTAAAACCTGACAATGATTTGTAGCAGTAAAGTGGGGTTACAAATATATTCAGGTGGCTAAAAAACGAATCTTCGCACAGAGCAGCTTGCAGCGTCTCAGGATCAGTGACTGCTGCGTCCGCTGCGCGTGCGCATTTGAGAGGCCTTAAATGGTGCTGGGCGCCTGAAGAGCTACAGCGCTAACCAGCAGGAAGTGAGGCTGGAATCTGTTCCCAGAGGCCCTCCGTGCAACGGCACTTGCCGCGTCGGACCGGGGCCAGGTAGAGGCAGGTAAGGTGTCCTTCGTAGTGCCAACAGTGCAGATACACAATATCACATGTTATCACACATAAAGGTTAAAACCTGACAATGATTTGTAGCAGCAAAGTGGGGTTAAAAATATTCAGGTGGCTAAAAAACGAATCTTCGCACAGAGCAGCTTGCAGCGTCTCAGGATCAGTGACTGCTGCGTCCGCTGCGCGTGCGCATTTGAGAAGCCTTAAACGGTGCTGGGCGCCTGAAGAGCTAGAGCGCTAACCAGCAGGAAGTGAGGCTGGAATCTGCTCCCAGAGGCCCTCCGCGCAACGGCACTTGCCGCGTCGGACCGGGGCCAGGGAGAGGCAGGTTAGGTGTCCTTCGTAGTTCCAACAGTGCAGATACACAATATCACATGTTATCACACATAAAGGTTAAAACCTGACAATGATTTGTAGCAGCAAAGTGGGGTTAAAAATATTCAGGTGGCTAAAAAACGAATCTTCGCACAGAGCAGCTTGCAGCGTCTCAGGATCAGTGACTGCTGCGTTTGCTGCGCGTGCGCATTTGAGAGGCCTTAAATGGTGCTGGGCGCCTGAAGAGCTAGAGCGCTAACCAGCAGCAAGTGAGGATGGAATCTGCTCCCAGAGGCCCTGCGTGCAACAACACTTGCCGCGTCGGACCGGGGCCAGGGAGAGGCAGGTAAGGTGTCCTTCGTAGTGCCACCAGTGCAGATACACAATATCACATGTTATCACACATAAAGGTTAAAACCTGACAATGATTTGTAGCAGCAAAGTGGGGTTAAAAATATTCAGGTGGCTAAAAAACGAATCTTCGCACAGAGCAGCTTGCAGCGTCCCAGGATCAGTGACTGCTGCGTCCGCTGCGCGAGCGCATTTGAGAGGCCTTAAATGGTGCTGGGCGCCTGAAGAGCTAGAGCGCTGACCAGCAGGAAGTGAGGCTGGAATCTGCTCACAGAGGCCCTCCGCGCAACAGCACTTGCCGCGTCGGACCAGAGCCAGGGAGAGGCAGGTAAGGTGTCCTTCGTAGTGCCAACAGTGCAGATACACAATATCACATGTTATCACACATAAAGGTTAAAACCTGACAATGATTTGTAGCAGCAAAGTGGGGTTAAAAATATTCAGGTGGCTAAAAAACAAATCTTCGCACAGAGCAGCTTGCAGCATCTCAGGATCAGTGACTGCTGCGTCTGCTGCGCGTGCGCATTTTAGAGGCCTTAAATGGTGCTGGGCGCCTGAAGAGCTAGAGCGCTGACCAGCATGAAGTGAGGCTGGAATCTGCTCCCAGAGGCCCTCCGCGCAACGGCACTTGCCACGTTGGACCGGGGCCAGGGAGAGGCAGGTAAGGTGTCCTTCGTAGTGCCAACAGTGCAGATACACAATATCACATGTTATCACACATAAAGGTTAAAACCTGACAATGATTTGTAGCAGCAAAGTGGGGTTAAAATATTCAGGTGGCTAAAAAACGAATCTTCGCACAGAGCAGCTTGCAGCGTCTCAGGATCAGTGACTGCTGCGTCCGCTGCGCGTGCTCATTTGAGAGGCCTTAAATGGTGCTGGGCGCCTGAAGAGCTAGAGCGCTAACCAGCAGGAAGTGAGGCTGGAATCTGCTCCCAGAGGCCCTCCGCGCAACGGCACTTTCCGCGTCGGACCGGGGCCAGGGAGAGGCAGGTAAGGTGTCCTTCGTAGTTCCAACAATGCAGATACACAATATCACATGTTATCACACATAAAGGTTAAAACCTGACAATGATTTGTTGCAGCAAAGTGGGGTTAAAAATATTCAGGTGGCTAAAAAACGAATCTTCGCACAGAGCAGCTTGCAGCGTCTCAGGATCAGTGACTGCTGCGTTGGCTGCGCGTGCGCATTTGAGAGGCCTTAAATGGTGCTGGGCGCCTGAAGAGCTAGAGCGCTGACCCGCAGGAAGTGAGGCTGGAATATGCTCCCAGAGGCCCTCCGCACAACGGCACTTGCCACGTTGGACCGGGGCCAGGGAGAGGCAGGTAAGGTGTCCTTTGTAGTGCCAACAGTGCAGATACACAATATCACATGTTATCACACATAAAGGTTAAAACCTGACAATGATTTGTAGCAGCAAAGTGGGGTTAAAAATATTCAGGTGGCTAAAAAACGAATCTTCGCACAGAGCAGCTTGCATCGTCTCAGGATCAGTGACTGCTGCGTCCGCTGCGCGTGCGCATTTGAGAGGCCTTAAATGATGCTGGGCGCCTGAAGAGCTAGAGCGCTAACCAGCAGGAAGCGAGGCTGGAATCTGCTCCCAGAGGCCCTCCGCGCAACGGCACTTGCCGAGTCAGACCGGGGCCAGGGAGAGGCAGGTAAGGTGTCCTTCGTAGTGCCAACAGTGCAGATACACAATATCACATGTTATCACACATAAAGGTTAAAACCTGACAATGATTTGTAGCAGTAAAGTGGGGTTACAAATATATTCAGGTGGCTAAAAAACGAATCTTCGCACAGAGCAGCTTGCAGCGTCTCAGGATCAGTGACTGCTGCGTCCGCTGCGCGTGCGCATTTGAGAGGCCTTAAATGGTGCTGGGCGCCTGAAGAGCTACAGCGCTAACCAGCAGGAAGTGAGGCTGGAATCTGTTCCCAGAGGCCCTCCGTGCAACGGCACTTGCCGCGTCGGACCGGGGCCAGGTAGAGGCAGGTAAGGTGTCCTTCGTAGTGCCAACAGTGCAGATACACAATATCACATGTTATCACACATAAAGGTTAAAACCTGACAATGATGTGTAGCAGCAAAGTGGGGTTAAAAATATTCAGGTGGCTAAAAACGAATCTTCGCACAGAGCAGCTTGCAGCGTCTCAGGATCAGTGACTGCTGCGTCCGCTGCGCGTGCGCATTTGAGAGGCCTTAAATGATGCTGGGCGCCTGAAGAGCTAGAGAGCTAACCAGCAGGAAGTGAGGCTGGAATCTGCTCCAAGAGGCCCTCTGCGCAACGGCACTTGCCGCGTCGGACCGGGGCCAGGGAGAGGCAGGTAAGGTGTCCTTCGTAGTTCCAACAGTGCAGATACACAATATCACATGTTATCACACATAAAGGTTAAAACCTGACAATGAATTGTAGCAGCAAAGTGGGGTTAAAAATATTCAGGTGGCTAAAAAACGAATCTTCGCACAGAGCAGCTTGCAGCGTCTCAGGATCAGTGACTGCTGCGTCCGCTGCGCGTGCGCATTTGAGAGGCCTTAAATGGTGCTGGGCGCCTGAAGAGCTAGAGCGCTGACCCGCAGGAAGTGAGGCTGGAATCTGCTCCCAGAGGCCCTCCGCGAACGGCACTTGCCGCGTTGGACCGGGGCCAGGGAGAGGCAGGTAAGGTGTCCTTCGTAGTGCCAACAGTGCAGATACACAATATCACATGTTATCACACATAAAGGTTAAAACCTGACAATGATTTGTAGCAGCAAAGTGGGGTTAAAAATATTCAGGTGGCTAAAAAACGAATCTTCGCACAGAGCAGCTTGCAGCGTCTCAGGATCAGTGACTGCTGCGTCCGCTGCGCGTGCGCATTTGAGAGGCCTTAAATGATGCTGGGCGCCTGAAGAGCTAGAGCGCTAACCAGCAGGAAGCGAGTCTGGAATCTGCTCCCAGAGACCCTCCGCGCAACGGCACTTGCCGCGTCGGACCGGGGCCAGTGAGAGGCAGGTAAGGTGTCCTTCGTAGTGCCAACAGTGCAGATACACAATATCACATGTTATCACACATAAAGGTTAAAACCTGACAATGATTTGTAGCAGTAAAGTGGGGTTACAAATATTCAGGTGGCTAAAAAACAAATCTTCGCACAGAGCAGCTTGCAGCGTCTCAGGATCAGTGACTGCTGCGTCCGCTGCGCGTGCGCATTTGAGAGGCCTTAAATGGTGCTGGGCACCTGAAGAGCTAGAGCGCTGACCAGCAGGAAGTGAGGCTGGAATCTGCTCCCAGAGGCCCTCTGCGCAACGGCACTTGCCGTGTCGGACCGTGGCCAGGGTTGAGGCAGATGAGGTGTCCTTCGTAGTGCCAACAGTGCAGATACACAATATCACATGTTATCACACATAAAGGTTAAAACCTGACAATGATTTGTAGCAGCAAAGTGGGGTTAAAAATATTCAGGTGGCTAAAAAACGAATCTTCGCACAGAGCAGCTTGCAGCGTCTCAGGATCAGTGACTGCTGCGTCCGCTGCGCGTGCGCATTTGAGAAGCCTTAAACGGTGCTGGGCGCCTGAAGAGCTAGAGCGCTAACCAGCAGGAAGTGAGGCTGGAATCTGCTCCCAGAGGCCCTCCGCGCAACGGCACTTGCCGCGTCGGACCGGGGCCAGGGAGAGGCAGGTTAGGTGTCCTTCGTAGTTCCAACAGTGCAGATACACAATATCACATGTTATCACACATAAAGGTTAAAACCTGACAATGATTTGTAGCAGCAAAGTGGGGTTAAAAATATTCAGGTGGCTAAAAAACGAATCTTCGCACAGAGCAGCTTGCAGCGTCTCAGGATCAGTGACTGCTGCGTCCGCTGTGCGTGCGCATTTGAGAGGCCTTAAATGGTGCTGGGCGCCTGAAGAGCTAGAGCGCTGACCCGCAGGAAGTGAGGCTGGAATCTGATCCCAGAGGCCCTCCGCGCAACGGCACTTGCCGCGTTGGACCGGGGCCAGGGAGAGGCAGGTAAGGTGTCCTTCGTAGTGCCAACAGTGCAGATACACAATATCACATGTTATCACACATAAAGGTTAAAACCTGACAATTATTTGTAGCAGCAAAGTGGGGTTAAAAATATTCAGGTGGCTAAAAAACGAATCTTCGCACAGAGCAGCTTGCAGCGTCTCAGGATCAGTGACTGCTGCGTCCGCTGCGCGTGCGCATTTGAGAGGCCTTAAATGATGCTGGGCGCCTGAAGAGCTAGAGCGCTAACCAGCAGGAAGCGAGGCTGGAATCTGCTCCCAGAGACCCTCCGCGCAACGGCACTTGCCGTGTCGGACCGGGGCCAGGGAGAGGCAGGTAAGGTGTCCTTCGTAGTGCCAACAGTGCAGATACACAATATCACATGTTATCACACATAAAGGTTAAAACCTGACAATGATTTGTAGCAGTAAAGTGGGGTTACAAATATTCAGATGGCTAAAAAACAAATCTTCGCACAGAGCAGCTTGCAGCGTCTCAGGATCAGTGACTGCTGCGTCCGCTGCGCGTGCGCATTTGAGAGGCCTTAAATGGTGCTGGGCGCCTGAAGAGCTAGAGCGCTGACCACCAGGAAGTGAGGCTGGAATCTGCTTCCAGAGGCCCTCTGCGCAACGGCACTTGCCATGTCGGACCGTGGCCAGGGAGAGGCAGGTGAGGTGTCCTTCGTAGTGCCAACAGTGCAGATACACAATATCACATGTTATCACACATAAAGGTTAAAACCTGACAATGATTTGTAGCAGCAAAGTGGGGTTAAAAATATTCAGGTGGCTAAAAAACGAATCTTCGCACAGAGCAGCTTGCAGCGTCTCAGGATCAGTGACTGCTGCGTCCGCTGCGCGTGCGCATTTGAGAGGCCTTAAATGGTGCTGGGCGCCTGAAGAGCTAGAGCGCTGACCTGCAGGAAGTGAGGCTGGAATCTGCTCCCAGAGGCCCTCCGCGCAACGGCACTTGCCGCGTTGGACCGGGGCCAGCGAGAGGCAGGTAAGGTGTCCTTCATAGTGCCAACAGTGCAGATACACAATATCACATGTTATCACACATAAAGGTTAAAACCTGACAATGATTTGTAGCAGCAAAGTGGGGTTAAAGATATTCAGGTGGCTAAAAAACGAATCTTCGCACAGAGCAGCTTGCAGCGTCTCAGGATCAGTGACTGCTGCGTCCGCTGCGCGTGCGCATTTGAGAGGCCTTAAATGGTGCTGGGCGCCTGAAGAGCTAGAGCGCTGACCAGCAGGAAGTGAGGCTGGAATCTGCTCCCCGAGGCCCTCCGCGCAACGGCACTTGCCGTGTTGGACCGTGGCCAGGGAGAGGCAGGTAAGGTGTCCTTCGTAGTGCAAACAGTGCAGATACACAATATCACATGTTATCACACTTAAAGGTTAAAACCTGACAATGATTTGTAGCAGCAAAGTGGGGTTAAAAATATTCAGGTGGCTAAAAAACGAATCTTCGCACAGAGCAGCTTGCAGCATCTCAGGATCAGTGACTGCTGCGTCCGCTGCGCGTGCGCATTTGAGAGGCCTGAAATGGTGCTGGGCGCCTGAAGAGCTAGAGCGCTAACCAACAGGAAGTGAGGCTGGAATCTGCTCCCAGTGGCCCTCCGCGCAACGGCACTTGCCGTGTCGGACTGTGGCCAGGGAGAGGCAGGTGAGGTGTCCTTCGTAGTGCCAACAGTGCAGATACACAATATCACATGTTATCACACATAAAGGTTAAAACCTGACAATGATTTGTAGCAGCAAAGTGGGGTTAAAAATATTCAGGTGGCTAAAAAACGAATCTTCGCACAGAGCAGCTTGCAGCGTCTCAGGATCAGTGACTGCTGCGTCCGCTGCGCGTGCGCATTTGAGAGGCCTTAAATGGTGCTGGGCGTCTGAAGAGCTAGAGCACTAACCAGCAGGAAGTGAGGCTGGAATCTGCTCCCAGAGGCCCTCCGCACAACGGCACTTGCCGCGTCGGACCGGGGCCAGGGAGAGGCAGGTAAGGTGTCCTTCGTAGTTCCAACAGTGCAGATACACAATATCACATGTTATCACACATAAAGGTTAAAACCTGACAATGATTTGTAGCAGCAAAGTGGGGTTAAAAGTATTCAGGTGGCTAAAAAACGAATCTTCGCACAGAGCAGCTTGCAGCGTCTCAGGATCAGTGACTGCTGCGTCCGCTGCGCGTGCGCATTTGAGAGGCCTTAAATGATGCTGGGTGCCTGAAGAGCTAGAGCGCTAACCAGCAGGAAGTGAGACTGGAATCTGCTCACAGAGGCCCTCCGCGCAACGGCACTTGCCGCGTCGGACCGGGGCCAGGGAGAGGCAGGTAAGTTGTCCTTCATAGTGCCAACAGTGCAGATACACAATATCACATGTTATCACACATAAAG
This sequence comes from Triturus cristatus, assembly GCF_964204655.1. NCBI lineage: Eukaryota > Metazoa > Chordata > Amphibia > Caudata > Salamandridae > Triturus > Triturus cristatus. Next base: position 1,096,837,284 of record NC_140579.1, read on the forward strand.
GTTAAAACCTGACAATGATTTGTAGCAGCAAAGTGGGGTTAAAGATATTCAGGTGGCTAAAAAACGAATCTTCGCACAGAGCAGCTTGCAGCGTCTCAGGATCAGTGACTGCTGCGTCCGCTGCGCGTGCGCATTTGAGAGGCCTTAAATGGTGCTGGGCGCCTGAAGAGCTAGAGCGCTGACCAGCAGGAAGTGAGGCTGGAATCTGCTCCCCGAGGCCCTCCGCGCAACGGCACTTGCCGTGTTGGACCGTGGCCAGGGAGAGGCAGGTAAGGTGTCCTTCGTAGTGCCAACAGTGCAGATACACAATATCACATGTTATCACACTTAAAGGTTAAAACCTGACAATGATTTGTAGCAGCAAAGTGGGGTTAAAAATATTCAGGTGGCTAAAAAACGAATCTTCGCACAGAGCAGCTTGCAGCATCTCAGGATCAGTGACTGCTGCGTCCGCTGCGCGTGCGCATTTGAGAGGCCTTAAATGGTGCTGGGCGCCTGAAGAGCTAGAGCGCTAACCAACAGGAAGTGAGGCTGGAATCTGCTCCCAGTGGCCCTCCGCCCAACGGCACTTGCCGTGTCGGACCGTGGCCAGGGAGAGGCAGGTGAGGTGTCCTTCGTAGTGCCAACAGTGCAGATACACAATATCACATGTTATCACACATAAAGGTTAAAACCTGACAATGATTTGTAGCAGCAAAGTGGGGTTAAAAATATTCAGGTGGCTAAAAAACGAATCTTCGCACAGAGCAGCTTGCAGCGTCTCAGGATCAGTGACTGCTGCGTCCGCTGCGCGTGCGCATTTGAGAGGCCTTAAATGGTGCTGGGCGTCTGAAGAGCTAGAGCACTAACCAGCAGGAAGTGAGGCTGGAATCTGCTCCCAGAGGCCCTCCGCGCAACGGCACTTGCCGCGTCGGACCGGGGCCAGGGAGAGGCAGGTAAGGTGTCCTTCGTAGTTCCAACAGTGCAGATACACAATATCACATGTTATCACACATAAAGGTTAAAACCTGACAATGATTTGTAGCAGCAAAGTGGGGTTAAAAGTATTCAGGTGGCTAAAAAACGAATCTTCGCACAGAGCAGCTTGCAGCGTCTCAGGATCAGTGACTGCTGCGTCCGCTGCGCGTGCGCATTTGAGAGGCCTTAAATGGTGCTGGACGCCTGAAGAGCTAGAGCGCTGACCCGCAGGAAGTGAGGCTGGAATCTGCTCCCAGAGGCCCTCCGCGCAACGGCACTTGCCGTGTCGGACCGTGGCCAGGGAGAGGCAGGTGAGGTGTCCTTCGTAGTGCCAACAGTGCAGATACACAATATCACATGTTATCACACATAAAGGTTAAAACCTGACAATGATTTGTAGCAGCAAAGTGGGGTTAAAAATATTCAGGTGGCTAAAAAACGAATCTTCGCACAGAGCAGCTTGCAGCGTCTCAGGATCAGTGACTGCTGCGTCCGCTGCGCGTGGGCATTTGAGAGGCCTTAAATGGTGCTGGGCGCCTGAAGAGCTAGATCGCTAACCAGCAGGAAGTGAGGCTGGAATCTGCTCCCAGAGGCCCTCCACGCAACGGCACTTGCCGCGTCGGACCGGGGCCAGGGAGAGGCAGGTTAGGTGTCCTTCGTAGTTCCAACAGTGCAGATACACAATATCACATGTTATCACACATAAAGGTTAAAACCTGACAATGATTTGTAGCAGCAAAGTGGGCTTAAAAATATTCAGGTGGCTAAAAAACGAATCTTCGCACAGAGCAGCTTGCAGCGTCTCAGGATCAGTGACTGCTGCGTCCGCTGCGCGTGCGCATTTGAGAGGCCTTAAATGGTGCTGGGCGCCTGAAGAGCTAGAGCGCTGACCTGCAGGAAGTGAGGCTGGAATCTGCTCCCAGAGGCCCTCCGCACAACGGCACTTGCCGCGTTGGACCGGGGCCAGGGAGAGGCAGGTAAGGTGTCCTTCGTAGTGCCAACAGTGCAGATACACAATATCACATGTTATCACACATAAAGGTTAAAACCTGACAATGATTTGTAGCAGCAAAGTGGGGTTAAAAATATTCAGGTGGCTAAAAAACGAATCTTCGCACAGAGCAGCTTGCAGCGTCTCAGGATCAGTGACTGCTGCGTCCGCTGCGCGTGCGCATTTGAGAGGCCTTAAATGGTGCTGGGCGCCTGAAGAGCTAGAGCACTGACCTGCAGGAAGTGAGGCTGGAATCTGCTCCCAGAGGCCCTCCGCGCAACGGCACTTGCCGCGTCGGACCGGGGCCAGGGAGAGGCAGGTAAGGTGTCCTTCATAGTGCCAACAGTGCAGATACACAATATCACATGTTATCACACATAAAGGTTAAAACCTGACAATGATTTGTAGCAGCAAAGTGGGGTTAAAGATATTCAGGTGGCTAAAAAACTAATCTTCGCACAGAGCAGCTTGCAGCGTCTCAGGATCAGTGACTGCTGCGTCCGCTGCGCGTGCGCATTTGAGAGGCCTTAAATGGTGCTGGGCGCCTGAAGAGCTAGAGCGCTGACCAGCAGGAAGTGAGGCTGGAATCTGCTCCCCGAGGCCCTCCGCGCAACGGCACTTGCCGTGTTGGACCGTGGCCAGGGAGAGGCAGGTAAGGTGTCCTTCGTAGTGCCAACAGTGCAGATACACAATATCACATGTTATCACACTTAAAGGTTAAAACCTGACAATGATTTGTAGCAGCAAAGTGGGGTTAAAAATATTCAGGTGGCTAAAAAACGAATCTTCGCACAGAGCAGCTTGCAGCATCTCAGGATCAGTGACTGCTGCGTCCGCTGCGCGTGCGCATTTGAGAGGCCTTAAATGGTGCTGGGCGCCTGAAGAGCTAGAGCGCTAACCAACAGGAAGTGAGGCTGGAATCTGCTCCCAGTGGCCCTCCGCGCAACGGCACTTGCCGTGTCGGACCATGGCCAGGGAGAGGCAGGTGAGGTGTCCTTCGTAGTGCCAACAGTGCAGATACACAATATCACATGTTATCACACATAAAGGTTAAAACCTGACAATGATTTGTAGCAGCAAAGTGGGGTTAAAAATATTCAGGTGGCTAAAAAACGAATCTTCGCACAGAGCAGCTTGCAGCGTCTCAGGATCAGTGACTGCTGCGTCCGCTGCGCGTGCGCATTTGAGAGGCCTTAAATGGTGCTGGGCGTCTGAAGAGCTAGAGCACTAACCAGCAGGAAGTGAGGCTGGAATCTGCTCCCAGAGGCCCTCCGCGCAACGGCACTTGCCGCGTCGGACCGGGGCCAGGGAGAGGCAGGTAAGGTGTCCTTCGTAGTTCCAACAGTGCAGATACACAATATCACATGTTATCACACATAAAGGTTAAAACCTGACAATGATTTGTAGCAGCAAAGTGGGGTTAAAAGTATTCAGGTGGCTAAAAAACGAATCTTCGCACAGAGCAGCTTGCAGCGTCTCAGGATCAGTGACTGCTGCGTCCGCTGCGCGTGCGCATTTGAGAGGCCTTAAATGGTGCTGGACGCCTGAAGAGCTAGAGCGCTGACCCGCAGGAAGTGAGGCTGGAATCTGCTCCCAGAGGCCCTCCGCGCAACGGCACTTGCCGCGTTGGACCGGGGCCAGGGAGAGGCAGGTAAGGTGTCCTTCGTAGTGCCAACAGTGCAGATACACAATATCACATGTTATCACACATAAAGGTTAAAACCTGACAATAATTTGTAGCAGCAAAGTGGGGTTAAAAATATTCAGGTGGCTAAAAAATGAATCTTCGCACAGAGCAGCTTGCAGCGTCTCAGGATCAGTGACTGCTGCATCCGCTGCGCGTGCGCATTTGAGAGGCCTTAAATGATGCTGGGCGCCTGAAGAGCTAGAGCGCTAACCAGCAGGAAGTGAGGCTGGAATCTGCTCCCAGAGGCCCTCCGCGCAACAGCACTTGCCGCGTCGGACCGGGGCCAGGGAGAGGCAGGTAAGGTGTCCTTCATAGTGCCAACAGTGCAGATACACAATATCACATGTTATCACACATAAAGGTTAAAACCTGACAATGATTTGTAGCAGCAAAGTGGGGTTAAAAATATTCAGGTGGCTAAAAAACGAATCTTCGCACAGAGCAGCTTGCAGCGTCTCAGGATCAGTGACTGCTGCGTCCGCTGCGCGTGCGCATTTGAGAGGCCTTAAATGGTGCTGGGCGCCTGAAGAGCTAGAGCGCTGACCAGCAGGAAGTGAGGCTGGAATCTGCTCCCAGCGGCCCTCCGCGCAACGGCACTTGCCGTGTCGGACCGTGGCCAGGGAGAGGCAGGTAAGGTGTCCTTCGTAGTGCCAACAGTGCAGATACACAATATCACATGTTATCACACTTAAAGGTTAAAACCTGACAATGATTTGTAGCAGCAAAGTGGGGTTAAAAATATTCAGGTGGCTAAAAAACAAATCTTCGCACAGAGCAGCTTGCAGCGTCTCAGGATCAGTGACTGCTGCGTCCGCTGCGCGTGCGCATTTGAGAGGCCTTAAATGGTGCTGGGCGCCTGAAGAGCTAGAGCGCTAACCAGCAGGAAGTGAGGCTGGAATCTGCTCCCAGAGGCCCTCCGCGCAACGGCACTTGCCGCGTCGGACCGGGGCCAGGGAGAGGCAGGTAAGGTGTCCTTCGTAGTGCCAACAGTGCAGATACACAATATCACATGTTATCACACATAAAGGTTAAAACCTGACAATGATTTGTAGCAGCAAAGTGGGGTTAAAAATATTCAGGTGGCTAAAAAACGAATCTTCGCACAGAGCAGCTTGCAGCGTCTCAGGATCAGTGACTGCTGCGTCCGCTGCGCGTGCGCATTTGAGAGGCCTTAAATGGTGCTGGGCGCCTGAAGAGCTAGAGCGCTAACCAACAGGAAGTGAGGCTAGAATCTGCTCCCAGTGGCCCTCCGCGCAACGGCACTTGCCGCGTCGGACCGGGGCCAGGGAGAGGCAGGTAAGGTGTCCTTCGTAGTGCCAACAGTGCAGATACACAATATCACATGTTCAATCAATCAATCAATCAATGCTTTTATATAGCGCACTACTCACCCGGAGGGTCTCAAGGCGCTTGGGGAGGGGGGGTCCGCTACTGCTCGAACAGCCAGGTCTTGAGCTGCTTCCTGAAGGCGAGGTGGTCTCGGGTCAGGCGGAGGTGGGTCGGGAGGGAGTTCCAGGTCTTGGCGGCCAGGTAGGAGAAGGACCTTCCTCCTGTGGTGGCTCTTCGGATGCGGGGGACGGTGGCGAGGGCGTGGCTGGAAGATCGAAGCTGGCGTGTGGGAGTGTAGAAGTTGAGGCGGCTGTTGAGGTATCTTGGGCCTTGGTTGTGTAGGGCTTTGTGTGCGTGGGTGAGGAGACGGAAGGTGATTCTCTTGTTGACCGGGAGCCAGTGCAGGTCTCTCAGGTGTCCGGAAATGTGGCTGTGTCGGGGGATGTCGAGGATGAGTCTTGCTGAGGCGTTCTTGATCCGCTGGAGTCTCTTCTGGAGTTTGGCAGTGGTTCCGGCGTAGAGGGAGTTGCCGTAGTCCAGTCGGCTGGTGACGAGGGCCTGGGTGACCGTCTTCCTGGTTTTGGTGGGGATCCACCGGAAGATCTTACGTAGCATGCGCAGGATGTTGAAGCACGACGAGGAGACGGCGTTGACTTGTCTGGTCATGGAGAGGGAGGAGTCCAGGATGAAGCCCAGGTTGCGTGCGTGGTCTGTAGGTTTGGGTGCGCTGCCCAGGGCGGTGGGCCACCAGGAGTCGTCCCAGGCAGAGGGTGAAGAGCCCAGGATGAGGACTTCCGTCTTGTCTGAGTTCAGTTTCAGGCGGCTGTTCATCATCCACTCGGCTACGTCAGTCATCCCTTCGTGTAGGTTGGCTCTGGCGGTGGCGGGGTCGTTGGTGAGGGAGAGGATCAGCTGGGTTTTATCGGCGTAAGAGATGATGTTGAGGTTGTGTTGGCGTGCGATGGCCGCGAGGGGGCTCATGTAGACTTTGAAGAGGGTGGGGCTGAGTGATGATCCTTGTGGTACGCCGCAGATGACTTCGGTGGCCTTGGATCTGAACGGGGGGAGGCGGACTCTCTGTGTCCTTCCGGCGAGGAAGGAGATGATCCATTCTAGTGCCTTCTCTTGGATTCCGACGTTGCTGAGGCGCTGCACTAGGGTGCGGTGGCAGACAGTGTCGAATGCCGCGGAGAGGTCCAGGAAGATGAGGGCCGCAGTTTCCCCGTTGTCGGGCAGGGCTCGGATGTCATCGGTGGCTGCGATGAGGGCGGTCTCGGTGCTGTGGTTGGCCCGGAAGCCAGACTGCGAGAGGTCGAGGGATCCGTTCGTCTCGAGGAAGGCGGCCAGCTGCTTGTTGACGGTCTTCTCGATGACTTTGGCCGGAAACGGGAGGAGCGAGATGGGGCGGTAGTTTTTTAGTTCGGTGGGGCCCGCTGATGGTTTCTTCAGTAGAGCGCTGAGTTTGGCGTGCTTCCAGCTCTCCGGGAAGGTAGCGGTGTCGAAGGAGGTGTTGATGATGTCCCACAGGTGGGGTGCGATGACAGTGTCGGCCTTGTTGAAGACGTGGTGAGGGCAGGGGTCGGTCCGGGATCCGGAGTGGATGGAGTTCATCGTGCGTCGGGTTTCTTCGGTGTTGATCGGAGTCCAGGCGCGGAGGGTGGTGGTGGGGGGTGCAGGTGCGGTCTTGGGGTGCGTTGGCTGTGTGATGAAGCTGTTGTGTATGTCGGCGATCTTGTTGTGGAAGTAGGAGGCGAGGGAGTTGCAGAGGTCTTGTGATGGGGTGATGTCGTTGTTTCCGGCGTTGGGGTTGGAGAGCTCTTTGACGATGTTGAAGAGTTCCTTGCTGTTGTGTGCGTTGTTGTCCAGTCGTTCCTTGAATGCGGTTTTCTTGGTGGTGTGGATCAGTTGTTGGTGTTTTCGAGTTGCGAGCTTGAGGGTGGTCATGTTGTCAGGTGTTGGTTCTCTGCGCCAGGCTCGCTCGAGGGCTCGGCAGTTCTTCTTGGAGCTCTTGAGTTCGTCGTTGAACCAAGGTGCTTTCTTACTGCCGGGTCTGCTGGGCGGGCTCCTCAGTGGGGCGAGGTCATCTGCGCAGTTGCTGAACCACTTTGTGAGGTTGTTGGCAGCCTGGCTGGGGTTCGCTGAGCTAGCGGGGGGGTCTTGGCTCAGGGATGCGGCGAGCTGGTCGGCTGTGATCTTGTTCCAGCTTCTGCGTGTGACCTGTTGCTGGTGGTGGTGGATCGTGTTCTTTCTGAAGCTGAAGTGGACGCGGCTGTGGTCCGTCCAGTGGAGTCCGGTGGCGTGGCTGAAGGCGATGTGCTTGCTGGATGAGAAGATGGGGTCGAGTGTGTGTCCGGCGTAGTGGGTGGGGGAGGTCACCAGCTGCTTGAGACCGAGGTTGGCGAGGTTGTCCAGCAGGGTGGTGGTGTTGCGGTCGTTGTTGTTCTCCAGGTGAAAGTTGAGGTCCCCGAGGAGGATGTAGTCAGCGGAGGGGAGGGCGTGCGGGCTGATGAAGTCGGCGATGTCTTCGCTGAATTGTGTGCGTGGTCCCGGGGGTCTGTAGATGAGGGTGCCTCTGAGGGTGGTCTTGGGGTCGGTGTGGATCTGGAAGTGCAGGTGTTCGGCGGTTGTGAGGGTGTCGTCGGTGTTGGTCGTGATGCGGATGGTGTTCCTGTGGATGATGGCGATGCCTCCTCCGGTCTGATTGCTGCGGTCCCTCTGGGTGATCTTGTATCCGTCCGGGGTGGCGATGGCGATGTCGGGTGCTGAGGAGGCGTTCATCCATGTTTCCGTGAGGAAGGCGACGTCTGGTGATGTTGTGTCGAGCAGGTTCCAGAGCTCTACGGCGTGTCTGTGGACGGAGCGGGTGTTGAGCAGGATGCACTTCAGGTGGTTGCTGCTGGTGCTCGGTTTGGTGGGTGCTGGTGTAGTGCAGGTCCGGATGCAGGTGAACTTGCAGGAGTGGCAGCTGAAGGGTCCGTGGGTGCGTCTCGGGGTGGCTCGGTAGCATCCAGGGATCCGGCCGGCGTTGAGTGCGTTGAGTTCGGTGGCGTCGTAAGTCCGGCGGGTGGGCTGGTGTCTTCGGGGGCCAGGGGTACGGGCGCTGGGCGTGGTACAGGCGCGGACGGGTGCAGACTGGCTTACCTTTGGCGCACCTTCGGCGCGCTTAGGGCGCGCCCGCTGTGCGTCAATGCTGCGCGTTTGCCACTCTGCCATATGAGGAGAGTGGGGGCGGAGCGAGGGAGGAGCAGCTGGGAGGCGGGAGCGGGGCGGCGAATGGGAATGGAGTGAGAGGGAAGGGGGCGGGGCCGCAGGGGGGCAGCGGCGGGGAGCGGGCGGGAAACGCGACCGGGGCTGGGCACACCAGAGGGGGAACAAAAACGAAAATCAGGGGGCAGGGGCACAACAAGCGGACAGCAGAGAAAAATACAATACAATGATACTTAGAACAGGGAACAACGCAGTGACAAAACGATAGAAATTACAACGGGGAACAGCGCAGAGACAAAGCGATATAAATTAAAACAGGAGCACAGCTGCGGGCAGCGGCGGCACTCGGCGGGATCGGGGGCAGCCTGGGCTCACTCGCAGAGAGTGTGCGCGGTGCGCGGTGCGTGGGGTGACCGGCCCAGAGGGTCAGAGGTCACATGTTATCACACATAAAGGTTAAAACCTGACAATGATTTGTAGCAGCAAATCGTAGAAGCCATGGGGTGGTGAAGTGTACCTACTGAAGCAGTGAATTGCTGCAGAACTGTAAGTTCTCACACTATACTTTCAAGTAACTATGCACATGTAAAGGTTACAGCTTCACTACCCACCAATGAATCCATCTGACTGCATTTGTCATACACACGTAGAATACACCATGCACAATGATCTACCATATCACTGTTTACACACCTCGTCCAACTACAACATCAGTGGATTCTTCAACCATTCTCCTTCAAGCTTTTGCTGCAAAAATAAGAACATAAACGTAACTTTGCATGATACCTCAGTCACCAATCATCACCAGCAGGGGAAGTACTCCCCATCTGCTTGAACACACAGCACCCAATAAAACTATCAATTACATTGCAATAGTCCAAAGCACACTCCCCCGGTAGCCACTACATGCCCGGGATACAATCATCCCAACCAGAATATTCACCAATACCAAAACTCGTACCCTAGTCTAAGATATGTTATCCTGCAGCCATCACCAAGTTAGGGAAGTGGGGTAATTTACAGCAGGAAGGCATGCAGGGGTAAACCTATAAATAGTGCACCAGGTGCAGCGGGCCACGTCTTAGGGGCGTTGAGGGCCCTCTGAACTCCAACTATGGGCTTATTTTAATACCAATGCTGGGGATGAGGACCCTTTTTTATTGATGGCACTGAGGGCCATGGTACGCCATGGCACTCTTACTACGCCACTAAAGGGTCACTTTTATTTTAGTGCTGTAAAATCGTCCATTTGGTTAAAACATCTTCATATTTACAAAAGTACCATTAAATTAAACTTTACATTTTTATTAAAGAACTATGTGGGTTCTACAGTGTCTAGAGTTGAAATTGTCCAATTTGATTATCAACTTGAAGCATTTCTATACTAGATCTTTATAGGTAGAAGGAGGTATGGCAACTTCCCCTTGGTAAGACCAATAACGAAGCAGTCCTTGATGGTACACCACTCCTAGATCTGCATCCTGCTCACAGTTCTATGACCTTATGGTTTTAGAATTCAAGGATCCTGTTTTTTTTACCCATGCTCATATATTTTAGGGCATCTCTTTATTCTCTTGAAAGGGGGTTGTCCACACCGGTGATTATTAAGTTCCTTTTGCATTTGATAATTGACTCTGGGTTTTTGTCAGCAAACTGAGGCATCTCTTCTTAACCTTCACAATATTTTGTTGTTTGTTTGCTCATTGTCAGGCTTCCACATTATCTTTCTGACATCAATGGGATAATGTGCAGAGTCCCTCAAAGTTCCTCTTCAAGCTCAGCTCTTTTTAACATATATATATATAGCTGCCTTGCATGGATAATTAGATCCTATGGCTTTGAAATAGTCTTCTTTGCAGATGATACCCAGTAGACCATCTCCATTCCTGATAATATATGTGAAATCAAGGCTAATTTAACTGCTTGCATGTCCCAAATTTCCGGCTGGATGAAGGTCGACTGTCTCAAGTTAAGCAGAGACAAAACAAATGTAATCCCCTTTGGTGAAACCCAACTCCTAATGGTCTGAAAACTTGTGCCCCATGTAGCTGGGTAATCTACCCTTTCTTACCAACTCAACAAGGAACCGCTGTTTTGGCATTCTTAGAGTGCTCATTAAGGTGTTTAAATGACTCCCCATTTGGACCCACAAAATAGCCAAACAGGCCGTGTTAACTAGCAAATTAGGTTACAGCAATACCTTGTACGTAGGCATTCATGACTATCTCATGAGGAGGTTGTAAACCATTCAAAACGCAGCAGTTCGACTGGTCTTAAGTCTCCTGGCATGCATTTCACTGCCCCCACACAATAAGTCCCTCCACTAGCTTTCTTTGTGTACATATGTTCTCTTGCAACTACTTTGTCACATGTACAAGAGACTTTACAACAACAACTACCTACACAAATGTAGAAGAACATCCATCAGCAAACCAACCTGTGTGTTCCGCTCCACTGCTTTGAAGCTAGCATTGGTTCCATGCATCCGCTATGTTAGAACTGGAGAATACTTTTTTTTAAATCTCACCTACTAGACAGAGCATCTTTTATTTGTTGCAAGGCATATTGTAAGATTACAGTGTGCTTAGATCCTGTCTGTTGCTTACTATTTGTTGGCTTCATTGTCACTCACTTGTGTCCTATTTTTTCGTTAGCATTTATGGGCTTCAATTCCTCTTCTTGTGTTTGTACCTCCGCTGGAGTATGGACATTTTAGACCCAGTGGTTTCCAGCTGGCTGGGACGCATGAAAGCAGTCAGAATCCGCCGTTCCAGATAGGCTGAGTATGATATACGTGTCCGATAACCTGTGCTCACCCTTTGGATAGCTTGGTAATGAGCAGTGAGGCTTATCCTCAGGCCCAAGTGTAAAGTGTTGGCACAACACCATCCTCACAACACACTGCTTTGGCTACACAAAGGCTCCACACCGTATGTGTAAAACACTTGTCTTTGTGTTGCACACACACTGAAATCAAATCGAGATACACATTGTATATACACTTTACAGTTATATGCAATTGACGAGCTAGCCCATTAGCAGAAAGGTCAAGCGGTCACACATCTTTGACTACACTTCGTGACCCAGACCCTCAGTCACTCAACTACACCAGCCAATGATTCATGTTGCCCTTGCTGGCACCCAATTGACTAGACAGTTGGAACCACCTAAAATGGAAATAAACAGTTACTTAGTTTCATCCATCCGGATTAGACCTCCAGGCACCCGGTGGCATCTACAGTGCGAGATCACTATCCCTCATAGACAAGCGTTTGTGACCCAGGAAGCTGGTGTGCTTCCAAGTCTAGAGAAATGTTTCTCCTCAGGTGGAGGTACGGGCTGCCATAGCTTCCGACATCCACCCGATGGTGTGCACGACAAAACCCCTCAGGCCACATCACGATGTCTCCACAACAGAGTACCTTGTGGTGTGGGTCCAGGGATAGGGAGCCAGCATCTCCAATGCAGGTTGCAAAGTCAGCCACTTTTGTCCATCCAATCTGCAGTTCAAAGACAGTCTCAGCTCTCAACTCAGATCTCCCAACAACCCTTGGACACCACACGCTCTGGAGTGCAATATAGCCAAGGTTTCCAGGTTGCAAGATTGGGTTCCTCAGACTCTGCAAGCTTCTACCGCACTCCTCGAAGTCCTCACATCTCAGCATCCCAGGGGGCTGCTGATCTTTATGAGCACACTCCTCTTGCACAGTGTGATGATGGTGTATGTCAGGACGGTCCTTGTCCCAACCGATGATCACTGCCACCCGTTTCTGCTGTACCTTGTGAGGGCCTTACGATCTTGTGGAAACAATTAGATCCTTTGTGTCCCTGGGACCCCATGGACAGAATGCCAGCCACCTGGCCCTTGGAGAGTACCTAGGGACCCAGGTCATGAAAGTTGGCACTTAGCTGCATGCCAGCAACATCCAGGCAAAATCCACTAAGTGTTAGTCCCCTTCCTGAAGCGTGACAAGCACCAGTTCACCAGTTCACCGCAAGTTTGTGGATAATCCAGCTGCAGTCCCTCCTGTCCTAATGATTCCTCATGTCGATGTTCTAGCGTCGAACCAGCCTTGTATGGTTCCAAATCTAAAAGCGCCTCTACTTTTGGAGGCCTGAGCAACACTAGTTATATCTACATTGGCTTTGAAGATACAATCAGTTCAAAAAGCCACCTTTGAAATGCACAGGCCCTCTAAATGTTGTCCTGTATGCCATCCTAATCAGGGAGGTGTGATCACCTTCTTTTGTGGGGCCAAGACCCTGCCCCTTGGAATGCAACTCCCAATTCCACCCCCACGTAACCGACCCAGAAAGGCCCCTCAGAGTCAGATGCCTGCAGTTTCCCATGAGCTCCTAGATTACAGCTTTCTGTCAGGAATGCAAAGATGTAGCTATCCGCCCAGATTTGAATAAAGGACAGGCCGACAGGCACATAGAGCCAGGAGCATTGAAATGCCCACATTCCCAAAAGTGACATTTCCGTACATGTAATGTCGAATCCACTCAATCTACCGGAGAGGATTGAACATTACGAACTCATCAATATCAAATACTATATTGCTACTATTCTGCCCATAGGAAATACTTCTCAATAGCCTTGCCCTACATATCCCCCTGCTAATCCAATGTGAGAAGCAAGCTTGTCATACCAAACACACTATCCGGTGCAATTCATGACCCTTGCATGTAACGTACATGCGCACACGCCCTACCTCTTCCCAACACTGCACCCTGTCACCAGGGAGTACTCCGATATGGCAAAAGACATGTAGAACCCTGGCACCTAGCATTTTCAATACCAAGCCGAGTAACAGGAACCTGTGCACACAGGCCCCGCCAAGGCAAACCTGTAGCACATTCGATGAGCTACTTCTGTGGATGGCCCAGTCAGTGCTGGAGGCCCATGGAGGAGCATTCACAATACATGCCCTGAGTATATGTCTTACCTCTTGACAAGGGACTTAAAGCAAACTCGAGTCAGCCAATCATGTATACAGCAATCACCAGTATGTACATGATTAGCACAGCGTTTGGCACTGAATGGCAGTGTCAAACACGCTCAAAGTCTGAAGCCAGAAAAACCCAGTCAAAATATGTAGTTGGCAGAAAAAAGGTCAGGGGAGACCACTTTGCGTTGTCTCTCTCTCGCCTGCTAACTTTTATCCCCCACACTGCAAAACGAAGCAATCAACCTTTTTTTACTCATTTAACCATTGAGGATGCTCTACAGCATGGCTAACAGGTAGGCGAGTCCTATTGGGTTTGCCAGTGCTTGTTCCTTCTTGGTGGCATACAACTGGAACCACCTTAACCTTCCTCTTTGATTGACTGTTAATTTCCACACCTTCAAAAAGAAATTGAAAACTTGGATTTTCTCATTTCCTCTTCTTGGTCTTCCTAATGTACATTTTCCTGCTCCAGCCTCAAACCCGAAATATGTTCCCAGTGCCAGGATATCCCTTGTGCGGTGAGTAGGCGCTATACAAATCATCATAACATAACATACCACCCCTTGGCTCTCCTCTTGGATTTCTGAGGCCACCTGTTGGTCCTAGACCCTCCCTCCATGGGGTTTGGATTGGAAAACCTGCTTCTGATCAGTGTGTTTGTAACCAATTAATGCAATGATGTTGCATTTAGAATCATGGTTCAGAAGTGCTTAAGTGGGAAATGTGGAGCTTCGTGCAACACTTTTGAGCACATTTTTGAATAGATTTTACTATTTTGTTTATCACTGGGAAGTGCATGCCACTGGAAAGGTATTCATTGTAAGTGTGAGCATAAATTATATTTCTATCAGCAACTAACAATAGTTAATAGGTCAAGCAAAAACATTCCCACCACTTTACCTGCTCCTTCCCCATACTAATTTGATCACCACTGAGTAACATATACCATTTCCTCTGAAGTTCATATTGTGGGTGTTTATGACTAACTAGACATTATTAGGATGTTTTTTGAAGGCCAAGATTCACACTTACAGCCATTTACTGCCAATATCCCTCTCATCATTCTGGCTGACTTCACCCTGAGCTTTGGAAATCACATACACCTAACCTTCTTTACTCAATTTATCTGAGGTTATGCAGAAGAAACTCTCTTTACCTATTTACTCAGACTCCTGGGAAAATACTTGATCTAGTTCTCGCTAAGAGATCTCTCAACCCTCTCCTAATATCAATCCATCTCCCTCATATTCCAACATTTTGCACATCTCAGCCACCACAATCTCCATTCCTGCAAACATACACCCTAAAGGCTGAGCAAAAACGTCCTCTAGAAATCTACCATAATTTGTAGATCCACTATACAATTAACTGAAGCCTCTCCTTCATTCGTCCTTGTGTAACCAATTTAACAGCATACTAAGATCAAATTCCTATAAGCACCTACTCCAAGCATCTCTTCCCACAATACCTGGATCTCTCCCATCAGTCAGGCTATCACAATTAATATGTAAGTAATTATTCACAAACAAAAAATATTAAAAAAAAGTAAATCAGTTCACAAGCACAGTGCATGCAGCCAATTCCAACTACATCCCAGACCTCAGCAACTCAGTTTAGGCTCACCCAAAAATATATACCCACAATCAATAATCTTCTTCCCTCAATTTTCCTCTCAACTGCTCATTCCTCCCTCGCAGCTTCTGACTTTGCTTTGTACTTCTCTTCAAGACCACAAACATTAAAAGAACCTTGGACGCACTCCTACTGGCCCAGCTCTGCCTCCAATTTCCCACTTGTATCGTGCTCTAACAACTCTACCATTCAGACACCAACATACCCAGCTGAGCTAAACCCTAGACTCAAAAAAGCTAATACTTCGTACCTGCACTATATTCTAAGCCAGCTGCATCATTTATAAAGCCATCATGACCAACGCCCACGCTTATCTTGCAGACAAGCTCACCATCTCTTGTAGTTCTCTGCATACCTACAGCCATGACATCATCAGATTGCAGACTAAGAAGTGTAAACAAAATCTACACATTCAGGATCTGGAACAACATCCCTGTATCCATCATGACCTCCACAATGCAGCTCCAGTTTAGGAAAGAGTCAAAGACACACCTCTTTAAAGAACATTACATCACAATGCAATAACAGACCACGAACCAGCTATCTGTATTATCACTCATTGACTTTCTGCTTGTCTTTGTCTGTATAAAGCGCTCCACTGACTTGGACTATCCAATTGCTGATTAGTTTCATAGCCTCATCCTCCTTCTGGAATTGATAGTGGATTGTGGGCTTCGTGCTATTTATCCCATCTCTTTCACTTTCAAAACTGTTCTCTTGAAGAGTTCACTCAAAACTCTCTCTCTGCATCCATTAACCATTCCTGTGCCTTTATGTTTTCTCTTCCTATACTCTTCCAGGACTCTCACAATAGGACAACTCATTTAGCACACCCCCTCTCTTGTACTAGGCAGTAGTGTTAGAGTAAAAATATCAAACATAGCAGGCTCATTTTGTAAAAGTTTGAAAAGAGGTTGAATAGATATGATAAGTTGACAAGAAAAACATTTTTGGGGATTTCCCCTCCAGCTCCCTAGAGGAAAAGTGGGGCTAAAGCTAAATTGCATTAGGGCAGTGTGCATCCACCTCTCCAATCCATTTTCAAAGGAGTGATATATTTAATAAGTGAATAATGCAGTCCTCCAAAGGAGTTAGTAAAGCTAAATAATAAAGTGGCTCAGCACATAAAGATTTTTAAAAGCGGTGACTGTAATATATATGTATTTATATATCTATATATATATATATATATCTATTACCTACTGGGAGTCGCCAGTAGGTAGTTATAGTTAGGACCTTGTTTCTATTCAAAAAGCGTTTTTTCTTTTCCCATTATCTTTGGTGCCGTTTGACGAATCTTCGCACAAATGGTTCACTGAGGTCAGCTCCTGTCTTGAAAGTTTTGGGGTGATTCGTCAAGCGGGGGCTGAGAAAAAAGGGGGTCCCAAAACACCTTTTCTCCAAATTAATTTCCATATGAACTTTAGACATTGCTACAGCCGAACTGCTGAACTGAATTACACCAAATTCGGCAAAAAGGTAGCTCTTGGTCCAGAAAGCGCCTTTTTTTTAATGGTGTATATTCGTTCAGAAGTTCCTGAGAAACTCAAAAAATAAAAATGTCTATATCTGAGGGCCAGGGAGGGTTCGCTAATGAGCACGAGCTTCATTGTTATTGGCTGGCAACTTTCCAAACCAGAAAGTGTTGGCAGCCATCTTGTGACTCTGTAAAACCAAGTCACAAGACAGTAAAAAACAAGAAAAAGGGGCAGGATAGAAACACCCTGACACCCTAGGCCTGCTCAAGGGATCCCACAAGGACCCCTAAGGCCAATTTTGGCCGAATTCATGGTTGTTTTCGCTAATCCAGACAAAAAAAGCGCGAAGCGCGGCCTCCCCCGCTTCGTTTCTTTGAGCCCCCGGGTGGGCAGGGTCCCGGGGGCAGTGAGAAAATGATATGCCAGGGCCAACTCCCCGGGGCTCATCAGCAAAATAATGCATGGGGGCTCCACCCCCCACGCTGCCCCGGGGACCGCTACCTCTCCAGGGCTTTACTTAAATAGGGGCGGGGGCCTCATGGGCCCACCCAAGCCCTGGGGACCGCCACCTCCCCAGGGCTCCAATTAAATTAGAGAAGTGTGGGGGGCTCCTGCCCCTCCTCACACTGCCCCAGGGACCACCACATCCCAGGGGCACAAATTATGTTAATATAGGGGTCTGTTACGGACCCCCAACCCCGGGGAACACATCTTCCCTGGTGCTATATCAATGTTGGGAGGGGGGCCACGTGGCCCCCCTCCTGGAGCCCTCCTGGGGGGTGGCAGCAGCTCCCCGTGTCCAAAAGCAATGCCAGCGCCCGCAGGAGGAGGGGAGCTGGCTGGGACTGCGGGGGCATTGTGGCTCCCCCTGCGGTCCCCAACGTGAGGGCCGGCCCAGGAAAGAGGGGCCACACGGCCCACCTCCCTTTATTAATTTAAATAAATAATGCTGGGCCCTGGGGATGGAGTCCCTAGGGCCAAAATTGGCCTCAGGATGGAGGCCACATGGGCCCCTCCAAAATAAATGGGGATCAATGGGGGGATGGGGTCCCTGTGGCCGAAATCGGCTTGGGGAGAGGGGCCCCACAGCCCCCTTCCCTGTAAAAAAAAAAAAGGAAAGGCATAGCCCCGGGGATGGGGTTCCCAGGGCCGTAATCGGCCTCCTGAGGGGGCCTCGTGCCCCCCTCTTCTTGAATATTAAAAATAATGGGCAGGTCCTGGAGAATGGAGTCCCCGGGGCCCCCCTTCTAAAAAAAAAGAAAGAAAAAAACAGCAACTTAATGGAGACCTCGGCCCCTCCCTGCATGACTCTGCAAACGCACCTCCTGTTGCGCACTGCGTTTGGGGATTAAGCACCCATTGCTAGTGAGGGTCCACGGGGGCCAACTAGGCCACCAGGAGTCTCCAATAAGCGTTACAACAAACAAATGATGGACGGAATGCTGACAATGCAGACATTCTCCCCCAGTCAAGAGATCTGGGTTAAATCCATCGTTCTTTTGCCCACTACGCCACCCCAGTTCAGACATGGCCATATGCAAATCAGTCTTGACCCTGTGCCTCATGGGAACAGTCCAGCCCGAACTGCCAAGCCATGTCTTCCCTGGACCGGAATCAAGCATCCTAGGACCGGTTTCTGGCTATCAGCCGTCATCAGCCAGGATAGCTTGACTCCAGTGGCGTAGTGAGCACGGGTCCCACGTCTGGGAATACCCATCCCACTTAGGGCGAAAAGCGTTACAACAAACAAATGATGGACGGAATGCTGACAATGCAGACATTCTCCCCCAGTCAAGAGATCTGGGTTAAATCCATCGTTCTTTTGCCCACTACGCCACCCCAGTTCAGACATGGCCATATGCAAATCAGTCTTGACCCTGTGCCTCATGGGAACAGTCCAGCCCGAACTGCCAAGCCATGTCTTCCCTGGACCGGAATCAAGCATCCTAGGACCGGTTTCTGGCTATCAGCTGTCATCAGCCAGGATAGCTTGACTCCAGTGGCGTAGTGAGCACGGGTCCCACGTCTGGGAATACCCATCCCACTTAGGGCGAAAAGCGTTACAACAAACAAATGATGGACGGAATGCTGACAATGCAGACATTCTCCCCCAGTCAAGAGATCTGGGTTAAATCCATCGTTCTTTTGCCCACTACGCCACCCCAGTTCAGACATGGCCATATGCAAATCAGTCTTGACCCTGTGCCTCATGGGAACAGTCCAGCCCGAACTGCCAAGCCATGTCTTCCCTGGACCGGAATCAAGCATCCTAGGACCGGTTTCTGGCTGTCAGCCGTCATCAGCCAGGATAGCTTGACTCCAGTGGCGTAGTGAGCAAGGGTCCCACGTCTGGGAATACCCATCCCACTTAGGGCGAAAAGCGTTACAACAAACAAATGATGGACGGAATGCTGACAATGCAGACATTCTCCCCCAGTCAAGAGATCTGGGTTAAATCCATTGTTCTTTTGCCCGCTACGCCACCCCAGTTCAGACATGGCCATATGCAAATCAGTCTTGACCCTGTGCCTCATGGGAACAGTCCAGCCCGAACTGCCAAGCCATGTCTTCCCTGGACCGGAATCAAGCATCCTAGGACCGGTTTCTGGCTATCAGCCGTCATCAGCCAGGATAGCTTGACTCCAGTGGCGTAGTGAGCACGGGTCCCACGTCTGGGAATACCCATCCCACTTAGGGCGAAAAGCGTTACAACAAACAAATGATGGACGGAATGCTGACAATGCAGACATTCTCCCCCAGTCAAGAGATCTGGGTTAAATCCATCGTTCTTTTGCCCACTACGCCACCCCAGTTCAGACATGGCCAAATGCAAATCAGTCTTGACCCTGTGCCTCATGGGAGCATATGGCTGGGTTCAAACTGGAATGGCATGGTGAGCAAAAAAACGATGGATTTAGGCCCAGATCTCTGTACTGGGGTGAATGTATGACATTGTTCTGCATTCTGTCCATCAATTGTTGTTTTTGCATTTGTCACCCCGAGTGGGAAGGGTATGCTCAGACGTGAGTCCCTTGCTCTCCATGCCACTGGAATCAAGCTATCCTGGCTGACGAGGGCTGAAAGCCCGAAACCGGTCCTAGGATGCTTGTTTCCAGTCCAGGGAGGACCTGGCTTGGCAGTTTGGGCTGGACTGTTCCCATGGGGCACAGGGTCAAGACTGATTTGCATATGTCTGGGTTCAAACTGGAATGGCATGGTGAGCAAAAAAACGATGGATTTAGGCCCAGATCTCTGTACTGGGGTGAATGTATGACATTGTTCTGCATTCTGTCCATCAATTGTTGTTTTTGCATTTGTCACCCCGAGTGGGAAGGGTATGCTCAGACGTGAGTCCCTTGCTCTCCATGCCACTGGAATCAAGCTATCCTGGCTGACGAGGGCTGAAAGCCCGAAACCGGTCCTAGGATGCTTGTTTCCAGTCCAGGGAGGACCTGGCTTGGCAGTTCGGGCTGGACTGTTCCCATGGGGCACAGGGTCAAGACTGATTTGCATATGGCTGGGTTCAAACTGGAATGGCATGGTGAGCAAAAAAACGATGGATTTAGGCCCAGATCTCTGTACTGGGGTGAATGTATGACATTGTTCTGCATTCTGTCCATCAATTGTTGTTTTTGCATTTGTCACCCCGAGTGGGAAGGGTATGCTCAGACGTGAGTCCCTTGCTCTCCATGCCACTGGAATCAAGCTATCCTGGCTGACGAGGGCTGAAAGCCCGAAACCGGTCCTAGGATGCTTGTTTCCAGTCCAGGGAGGACCTGGCTTGGCAGTTCGGGCTGGACTGTTCCCATGGGGCACAGGGTCAAGACTGATTTGCATATGTCTGGGTTCAAACTGGAATGGCATGGTGAGCAAAAAAACGATGGATTTAGGCCCAGATCTCTGTACTGGGGTGAATGTATGACATTGTTCTGCATTCTGTCCATCAATTGTTGTTTTTGTCTCCAATAAGCCCCACACAGTGGGATTGCTGAGAGGTGGTATGATGCCATGCCTTTTTTTAAACCACTCTGCAAACGTGCCTCTTGGTGCACTGCTGGTGTGGTGATGAGGTCCCCTTGTGTCCTGAGGACCTCAGGACTGAAGAGGACTTCATCCCCGAGCAGCAATGTGAGTGGTGTAAAAAGGGGCGTGGCCTTGGACCACTCAGCAATCCAGCTGTGTGGGGCTTATTGGAGGTAACAGGAGGGCAAGTTGGCCCCCAGGGATCTTCAGGAGGCAAGGGGACTTCACCCCCCAACCAAGAGCGAGCCAGGTGGTGCGTGTGAAGAGTGGTGGTCAAAGGGGGCGCTGCCTGTGTCCACCTCCCAGCAATCCCACTGTGTGGGGCTTACTGGAGGTAACCGGTAAGCTAGTTTGCCCCTAAGGACCCCCAGCAGTGAAGTGGACTTTAATCCCCATGCAAGAAGGCACCCGGGAGCGAATGGTGGGGAAGGGGGGTGTGGCCTGCTATGAGAACATAGCAATGCTGCTGTGTGGGACTTACTGGAGGTAATAGGAGGGGTAGTTGGCCTCCAAGGTTGTCCTTGGGGGCCAACTACCTCTCCTGTTCCCTGCACTAAGTCCCACACAGTGGGATTGCTAAGTGGTCTTTAGAGGCCACGCCCCCCTATCTCCACCACTCTGCAAATGCGCCTCCTAGCACAGTACTAGTTGGGGGATGAAGTCCACTTTACTCCTGAGGGACTTTGGGGGCCAAGAAGCCCTCATGGTACCTCCTGTAAGTTGTACGCGGTGGAATTCCTGAGCTCTGGTTGGAGGCCCAGCCCCCTTTCTCCACCACTCTGCAAACGCGACTACCAGTTAAAGAAAGCAGTTGTAATGTAAAAGGTCTTGCATTTGCAAGAGACAGAACTATTGGGGTTGTAAATCTAAAAGTTATTTACTAATGTTTTTTGGAGTGGAGTGGATGTACTTTGTGTAGTGGAATTATGTGGTATGTTGTGCAGTGAAATTATGTATAAGCCTGGGAGTAGTTCGTGGAAGCGGAACTCTTGCAAAAAAACTGTGCCGCACTACGCGAAGCTCCACGAGCAGCGGAGTGCGTTAGATAAATGCCGGTTCATGGTGATTTTCAGTGCTAGGTGCTTGTCCACCCTGTGCAATCATCACGAACGGCACCATGCACAGCGCAAGCGGGCACTGCTTCCTTTCTGCCACTCGAGTAGATTTTTACTCGAGTAGAAGCTTTTCTCAATGCAAATGGACGGTTTCTCAATGTGAGCGGTCGCGAGCATATGCGACCACTCGCAATGAGAAATCTGACCACCCACGTTGAGAAATCTCGCAGGGAGGTGATTTTCCACGCTCGCCAACTTGATATTGACAATCGCGAACGAGGAAAAATCTTGCCAGGAGTTGGATTTTCCTAGCTCGCGCTCACCAGCTTGACGTTGACGAACACAAGCAAGGAAAAAAAGTTTTGGGGAACTCCGCGAGCTTCGCGTAGCGCTAATTATGGAAAACTCCGCAAACTCCGCGAGCGGTGTTCACCAACCAGACTTAATTATGTGGATAGATAGTATGTGGTATTTAGTGCAGAGGAATTATGTAGAGTGGGATTATGTGTTATGGAGAGTAATTAAATGGTATGGTAGTCTGTGTTGTGGAGTGGTAACCTCATGTTTAGTCTTCCTCGTTTCCTTAGAAGCTAAATTATGAACTCAATGAACAAAAAAAAGAAGGAATCACTGAGGAGCACTTTTGGACCTAGTCAGAGGTATGAGCAGGGCCACTGGAATTATGCGACTGTTTGGCTGCACTGACTTTCGCACATAAATTTTCTGCATTAGCCACATAATCCATCATCTTCTGCCTAATCTGCTGATTTGAACAAAAAAAGCCTTGTTTCTAGCTAAAACTTTACCAAAAATGGAGCAACAAGTGTTACAGCATGGTGGAAGATCCTTTGCAAACCTAAAATAGACACCTGTTGCTTATTGCTACATGTGGGTGTTAAATTGGTGATAATGGTGTGCAAGCCACTCTTGCTTCTTTCTGCGCCTCTCTTGCCTCTTTCTGCACCTCACTTGCTTTTTTCTGCACTCCTCTTGCCTCTTTCTGCACCTCTCTTGCCTCTTTCTGCACCCCTCTTCCCTCTTTCTGCACATCAGTTCCTTCTTTTTGCACTTCTTTTGTTTCTTTCTGCACTCCTCTTGCTTCTTTCTGCACCCCTCTTGCCACTTTCTCCACCTCTGTTCCCCCTTTTTGTATCTCTGTTGCTCCTTTCTGCACTTCTCTTGCCTCTTTCTCCATCCCTCGTCCCTCTTTCTCCACCTCTGTTGCTTCTTTCTGCACTCCACTTGCTTCTTTCTACACCTCTGTCCCCTTTTTCTACAACCCTTGTGCCTCTTTCTGCACCCCTATTCCCTCTCTCGGTACCCCTCTGGCCTCTTTCGGCACCTCTGTTCCTTCTTTCTGCACTTCTTTTGTTTCTTTCTGCAACTCTCTTTCTTCTTTCTGCATGCCTCTTCTTTCTGCACCCCTCGTGACTCTTTCACACCCCTCTTCCCTCTTTCTGCACCCCTCTTGCCTCTTTTTCTACCTTTATTTCTCATTCCCGCTCTTCTTTTGTTTCTTTCTGCACCTTTCTTCTTTCTTTCTTTATCCCTCTTGCCTCTTTCTCCACCCCACTTTGCCCTTTCTGCATGTCTGTTGCTTCTTTATGCATTTCTCTTGCTTCTTTCTGCATCTCTCTTGCTTTTTTCTGCACCCCTCATCTCTTTCTGCACTCCTCTTGCCTCTTTCTGCACTCTTCTTCCCTCTTTTGCACCCATCCTGCCTTTCTGCACATCTGTTCCTTCTTTTTACACTTCTTTTGTTTTTTTCTGTACCTCTCTTGCTTTTTTTTGCACCCCTCTTGCTTCTTTCTCCACGCCTCTTCCCCCTTTCTGCATCTCTGTTGCTTCTTTTTTCACTTCTCTTTCTCCACCCATCTTCCCTCTTTTTGCACCTGTTGCTTCTTTCTGTACCTCTCTTGCTTCCTTCTGCATCCCTCGTGCATCTTTCAGACCCCTCTCCCCGCACCCCGCTTGCTTCTTTCTGCACCTCTGTTCCTTCTTTCTGCACTTCTTTTGTTTCCTTCTGCAGATTTTTAGCCTTTTTCTGCACCCCTCGTGCCTCTTTCAGCACACCTCTTCCCTGGGCGTAGTTCGCGGAATGTTACTAAGTTACAAATAAACTCCGCGAAGTTCCGCCTGTGGCGGAGTGTTGTGTGAACTGCTGTTCATGCTGGTCTTTCTGCAGCTCGGGTTGAAATTCTACCCAAGCTGCAGCTCACACTCTTACTGTTTGCGAACACGAGCAGGGAAAAAACTACGCGAAGCGGGGTTTTCTTGTTCTTGCACTCCGCGAGCTCCGTGGAGTGCAGAGTGCAGAAACCGCCTCAAACCCCGCAGACGGAGCGGAGTTCAATGCCCAGGCCTACATTTTGCACCCCTCTTGCCTCTTTCTGCACTTCTGTTGCTTTTTTCTGCACTACTCTTGCTTCTTTCTGCACCTCTCTTGCTTCTTTCTGCACCACCTGTGCTTCTTTCTGCACCCCTCTTCCCCTTTTTTGCATCTCTGTTGCTCCTTTCTGCACTTCTCTTGGCTCTTTTTCCACACCTCATTCCTCTTTCTGCACCTCTGTTGCTTGTTCCTGCACTTCTTTTGCTTCTTTCTGGACCTCTGTCCCTTCTTTCTACAACCCTTGTGCCTATTTCTGCATCCCTCTTCTCTGTTTCTGCACCCCTCTTGCCTCCTTCTGCACCTCTGTTCCTTCTTTCGGCATGCCCCTTGCTTCTTTCTGCACCCCTTGTGCCTCTTTCACACCTCTCTTCCCTCTTTTTGTACCCCTCTTGCATTTTTCTGCACTTCTGTTCAATCTGACTGCACTTCTTTTGTTTCTTTCTGTACCTCTCTTGTTTGTTTCTATAGCCCTCTTGCCTCTTTCTCCACTCAATTCCCCCTTTCTGCATCTCTGTTGCTTCTTTATTGCATTTCTCTTGCTTCTTTCTGCATCTCTCTTGCTTCTTTCCTTATCCCTCGTGCCTCTTTCTGCACCCCACATCCCTCTTTCTACACTCCTCTTGCTTCTTTCTTCACCCCTCTTCCCGCACCCCACCTGCCTCTTTCTGCACCTCTATTACTTCTTTCTGTACTTCTTTTGTTTCTTTCTGTACCTCTTTCTTCTTTCTGCACCCCTCTTCCCTCTTTCTGCACCTCTCGTGCCTCTTTCGCACCTCTGTTCCTTCTTTCTGTACTTCTTTTGTTTCTTTCTGCACCTCTGCACTTATGTTGTTTCTTTCTGAAGCTCTCTTGCTTCTTTCTGCACCCCCTCACCTCTTTCTCCACCCCTCTTCCCCCTTTTTTATCTCTCTTGCTTCTTTCTGCACTTCACTTGCCTCTTTCGCCGCCCCTCATCCTTCTTTCTGCACCGTTATTGCTGCTTTCTGCACTTCTCTTGCTTATTTCTGCACCTCTCCTGCCTTTTTCGCACCTCTGTTCCTTCTTTCTGTACTTCTTTTGTTTCTTTCTGCACCTCTGCACTTATGTTGGTTCTTTCTGAAGCTCTCTTGCTTCTTTCTGCACCCCCTCACCTCTTTCTCCACCCCTCTTCCCCCTTTTTTTTATCTCTCTTGCTTCTTTCTGCACTTCACTTGCCTCTTTCGCCACCCCTCATCCTTCTTTCTGCACCGTTGTTGCTGCTTTCTGCACTTCTCTTGCTTATTTCTGCACCTCTCCTGCCTCTTTCGCACCTCTGTTCCTTCTTTCTGTACTTCTTTTGTTTCTTTCTGCACCTCTGCACTTATGTTGTTTCTTTCTGAAGCTCTCTTGCTTCTTTCTGCACCCCCTCACCTTTTTCTCCACCCCTCTTCCCCCTTTTTTATCTCTCTTGCTTCTTTCTGTACTCTCTTGCCTCTTTCTCCACCCTCTTCCCACTTTTTTCATCTCTGTTGCTTCTTTCTGCACTTTGCTTGCCTTTCTATGCCCCTCATCTGTCTTTCTGCACTTCTCTTTGCTTATTTCTGCACCTCTCTAGCTTCTTTCTGTACCTCCCTTGCCTCTTTCTGCACCCTTCTTCCCTTTTTCTGCACCTCTCTTGTCTTTCTGCACCTGTTGCTTTTTTCTGCACTACTCTTGCTTCTTTCTGCACCTCTTGCTTCTTTCTGCACCACCTGTGCTTCTTTCTGCACCCCTCTTCCCCTTTTTTGCATATCTGTTGCTCCTTTCTGCACTTCTCTAGGCTCTTTTTCCACCCCTCATCCCTCTTTCTGCACCTCTGTTGCTTGTTCCTGCACTTCTTTTGCTTCTTTCTGCACCTCTGTCCCTTCTTTCTGCAACCCTTGTGCCTCTTTCTGCACCCCTCTTCTCTCTTTCTGCACCCCTCTTGCCTCCTTCTGCACCTCTATTCCTTCTTTCGGCATGCCCCTTGCTTCTTTCTGCACACCTCATGCCTCTTTCACACCTCTCTTCCCTCTTTTTGTACCCCTCTTGCATCTTTCTGCACTTCTGTTCAATCTGTCTGCACTTCTTTTGTTTCTTTCCGTACCTCTCTTGTTTGTTTCTATATCCCTCTTGCCTCTTTCTCCACTCAATTCCCCTTTCTGCATCTTTGTTGCTTCTTTATTGCATTTCTCTTGCTTCTTTCTGCATCTCTCTTGCTTCTTTCCTTACCCTTTGTGCCTCTTTCTGCACCCCTCATCCCTCTTTCTGCACTCCTCTTGCTTCTTTCTTCACCCCTCTTCCCTCTTTCTGCACCCCACCTGCCTCTTTCTGCACCTCTATTACTTGTTTCTGCACTTCGTTTGTTTCTTTCTGTACCTCTTTCTTCTTTCTGCACCCCTCTTCCCTCTTTCTGCACCTTTCTTGCCTCTTCCGCACCTGTTCCTTCTTTCTGTACTTCTTTTGTTTCTTTCTGAACCTCTGCACTTATTTTGTTTCTTTCTGAAGCTCTCTTGCTTCTTTCTGCACCCCTCTTACCTCTTTCTCCACCCCTCTTCCCCCTTTTTTTTATCTCTGTTGCTTCTTTCTGCACTTCACTTGCCTCTTTCTCCACCCCTCATCCTTCTTTCTGCACCTCTGTTGCTGCTTTCTGCACTTCTCTTGCTTATTTCTGCACCTCTCCTGCTTCTTTCTACACCCACTTGCCTCTTTCTCTACCCTCTTCCCCCTTTTTTCACCTCTCTAGTTTCTTTCTGCACCTCCCTTGCCTCTTTCTGCACCCTTCTTCCCTCTATCTGCACCTCTCTTGCCTCTTTCTGCACACACAGGGCTACTTTTAAACTGACCTCAGGCTCAGCAGTGCACACATGCAAGTGCAGAAAAGGGCTGCTGGCCTCTAAACTGCCATGCCCTATTATATGCTAGGGCCTTACAGGGCAGGTGATGTCAATCACAGGGGTACCCAAACCCATAGTGTACCCCAGTGTATGTAGGTGTTTTCACTGTATTCTAAGTGTCTTTCAGCATAGCACTGGCTCTGGGCCTGGTTAGGCAGAGCCCAGGGTCAGTCAGAGTCAGTTACCACCAGTACCAGTCAGCAAAAAGTTGGGGGGTGCCCAGGGCACACAATGACTTTGCAACAAGGCCTCTTTCTGCACCTCTGTTGGTTCTTTCTGCATATCTCTTGCTTCTTTCTGCACCTTTCTTCCTCTTTCTGCACTTTTCTTCCTCCTTTGGCACCTTTCTTCCTTTTTCTGTACCTCTGTTGCTTCTATCTGTACTTCAAACGCAACTACTATAGTTATAAATTAGCATTTAAAAAAAACCTTAGAAATTCATTGTAAAAACCATAGGTTTCAGGGACGTTATAGTAAGAAACTATCATTAAAAAAACCATAGAAATTCACTGAAAAAACCACAGGTTTCAGGGGCGATATAGTTAGAAATTAGCATTTAAAAAACCATCGAAACTCACTAAAAAAACCATAGGTTTCAGGGACGTTATAGTTAGAAATTAGCATTTAAAAAGACATAGAAATTCACTGAAAAACCAAAGGTTTCAGGGACGTTATAGTTAGAAATTAGCATTGAAAAAACCTTTGAAATTCACTGAAAAAAAACTACAGGTTCAGGGACGTTATAGTTAGTTGGACATTTCACTCGTACAAAACCGGAGAAATTCAGACGTTTGCACTGCTGATGCCATCACATATTACATCACTCATGACATGGTCAGTGACATCACTGATTACATCTCAAATGACATCACTGATGACATCATCCACGTGATAATCTGATGCACCTCCTCACAGCCTAATATAACCTTTGATACACCCACTCTAAAATACAGACTACCATTCTCGAAACCATAGGCACACCAATACCAGTTACTACATATCCACTCACTGACTTCTAGGTCTATGCACACATCCACTCACTCACCCATACAGTCACTCATACATGCAGTCACTCATCAATACAGCCACTATCATATGCACTCATACACCCATACACTCACACACCGCCACTCACCCCTAGAGTTACTCACACAGCTAGTCGGTCATGCAAAGAATCAATCACACTCCCATTTACTCACCTATACAGTTATACACAAACCACCTCACTTGTTCATACAACTAACACATACTTACTATCTTATACAATCATTGACACAAGCACACACTCATCCACACAGCCACTCTCACAAGCACTTACTCTCACACATCGTTATTGATATACTCCAACACTCACATATACTGCCTTTCCCATATGTAGTTACTCACACATGTACCACTGAGACATCCACTCACTCACCAACACAGCCATACACACACTCACCCACCCACACAGCCCCTCACAGATGTACGCCTGAACCCATACTCCCAGTGAATCACCCACTCACACATCCATGCAGGGAGTCACACCCACCCACCCACACAGACACTCAGACACCCATACAGATAATCAGACAACCAATCAATAACCCATATAGACACTTATGTAGCTACTCACCAACCCATGCAGCCGCTTACACACCAACAGACAGACTGATACAGACATTTACACAGTTTAGTCACTAACCCATGCATCCAGTAAGACACGTTTAATCACTCACTTATACATTCAGTCATGCACCTACTAAATAATCCATTCAGACAGTCATACACACACTCATTCTTCAATACAACTTGGCCTATATATATGTAAAACATATTTAAACTTTACAGAAACACACAGTCACTTATGATGTCATCAGTGATGTCATTTGAGATGTCATCAGTGATGTCATCAATGATGTCACTGACCATGTCATGAGTGATGTAATATGTGATGTCATCAGCAGTGCATTGCGGGGGTGCGAGTTATAGTTAGCTCAACGAACTATAACGGACACATTTCTCCGGTTTTGTATGAGTGAAATGTCCAACTAACTATAACGTCCCAGAAACCTGTGTTTTTTTTGTGAATATATATATATATATATATATATATATATATACATATATACACACACACACACACATGGGATCAAAACTAGGGGTGGGCAGAATTTGCGTAGTCGCACTACACAAAACTCAGCGAAATGGTAAAAAATCTCCGCAAGCACACAGAAATTCCGTGAACCCGCAGAATTGCTTGTTCGCGATGCTTTTTTCCTGTGCGCGAATGCTGTTTGCGTGCTCGGGGGGAAATATCTCGCGAACACACATTTTGAGAACGCGAACAAGCAAAAAATTCTGCAAAGCCGCGGAACGCAGAATTTTGGGCAATTCCTCGTTCTCTGCGGAACACGAAATTACCCAAATTCTGCAAGTGAAACAGAATTTATCGCCCAGGCCTAATCAAAACACAATAAATAATTATGTGAAATCAATTAATAGATTTAAAGACTTATTGGTGCATTTGTTAAAGTGTTGATGACATTTTGACTCCGGTGAAAGAATCCGTTGGTCATCATCAGGACTGGGTGAAAAGGGTGCATCTATGGCTTGATGGATTGAAGGAGTGAATACACGTGGTGCAAATGTATATATGAATGAAGGTACAATTCTGTCTAAAATGTATATTGAATAAAAGCATGGAGTGGGCTTATTCAAACACCCGACTGTGAAATCACAATAGATTCTGAGACTGAATTATTACCTAGAATCTGTGGAGGGTTACATTTAAAAAAACATGAGTACATGCCATTCATTGCTACAGTGGTGGCTCCTCTACTAAGGCGGAGGAGCGTTGCCCCACTGTCAATAAAGGAAAAATAAAAATGATAATAACTCGTTGTTATTATCATTTTATTTGTTCCTGCTGTGGAATCTTAGCAGGGCAGGGGGGGGGGCGGGGCTGCTCTGCTCTCAGAGCAGGGAGGAGGAGTGGTGGGCACTCCTCTGTAAGTGCGCAGTGACTGTTTAGCCGGCCTTGTCAGGCCTGCCAAACAGGTGCACTTTGCATGTTCTCCATCCAGGTTGCATTACAGCCTGGGTTGAGAACATGGCCAGGCTCCCATTCCCTGGCTGAGCACTGAACCACGGCGCTCAGACCAATCACAACGTTGATCAGGGGAGCATGGGTGCTTCCTGTTCCGGTCGAGCAGAGAGACCATAGAGGAGAGGCAAGAAAGTAAGTTTTCTTTTTTTGTTTCTTTACCCCCAACCTCTTCCGACACGCCACCTCCGATCCATTCCAGCCTCTACTGCATTGCTATAGCAAGAATAAAGGACCAATTTGATGTGATAACTATCTAACTTAATCGAAGAAATGTGCAGTTGTCCCATTGATTCCTTTCTGTAGTAGAATCTGAAAAGAAGGAGTAAGGAGATCAATATGTTTCTTAAGTGGTAATGTGGGTGGGGTGGATTGGACAAATATCAAACTGACGAGAAATCAGGTCTGCGGTGTTATGAGTTGATTAGAATTTACCCTATGAAGAAAAATACAGGGTAAATCATTTATGAATTCTCGTTATGTGAATGGATGAGGATGGTGGGTCACAAAATATGTGGCATACCTAGAGACCCTAATAGGAACAATAGGCGAAAACAATATCCATCAGTGTTGAATGCTGAATGCTCACTCTGCCACTTTGTGTGGCTTGCAAATATTGTGAGAATCTATGGTGGTGGTGGCCGTGTGATTCTACCAAATTCTGGAGAATGGGGCTAAGATAGTGCAAGTCAGTTCTCGTAGGAAAGGACATTTTTGATTAGCACAAACGCTTTAGTGAAAGAAGCCTAATTGACATGGATTCATTATCATTATAGGAAACATCTCTCAAATTTTTGATATGCAAGTTTGAAAATATTTACATCAATATCTTTGTAGACAATATAGGCTTCTACGGTACAAATATTACATACAAGTTTTAAAAGAGGGTCTGCACCACTTTTCTTAACTTCTTGAATACTGTTTCATGTATTGTATCTGGTCTTGTACACTTTCGCGATGGTCTTTCAATTACCAACCCCCACTCTTCTGTTTACTCTCATGAAACTTTTCTGTAGATTGTTTCTTTCTGTTGTGGCTGCTAAGCAAAGGTATCAGTTCAAAAATCACATATTTCTCAACTGCTATAGTCTACCTATTTGTCCCATTCTGTTTTTCACTTCAGCCATGCAAATCTTTACCTTCCTCTATTACTGAAACCTATTAAATGTATTTGGATCTTTACTTCACAACACATATTTAGTAATGTTTTCTTCTGTTCATGCATATTAGCCCAAATGAATGCATTCCCTTGTTTTTCAACTGCACTTCTCTATACATATGTTTCTCTAAATCCTTATACTTCCAGAACTCCCTAATGGTTGCTTCAATTTCGCCACCTCACCTCAGATTTAGAATGGATTGTTTGCATCTTCTTTATGTGCATCGCTGGCATACAAAATGTGATTGTTTTCCTTAAAGTATCTCTTAAAGCCAATCAGAGGCTTCACTGATTTGAAGGTCTTCTATGGACAATGAATTAAAACTTACTATCTTGAATTGCAGAACATTTTCCTGATGTGTGTGGGGTTACAGTCCCCTAGAAAGAGTGCATAAGAATAGGGCACCCGCATTTTGGGCTTTTAGGGATGGTGTTAAAGTCAAAGTCTACGAGGTAGTGTGTCCCAGAGATAAGATTCAAAAAGGTATTTCAAAAGGTTTTCAATAAGAAAGGACTCACTCAAAAAGGGAG
The DNA here is from genome assembly GCF_964204655.1 of Triturus cristatus. Lineage (NCBI taxonomy): Eukaryota > Metazoa > Chordata > Amphibia > Caudata > Salamandridae > Triturus > Triturus cristatus. Next base: position 1,096,868,632 of record NC_140579.1, read on the forward strand.
GAAGAGATCAGAAATTTAGAAACAAATCCAAGGTACATTTCAGAAATTAGTCAAATTCAAATGCAGCAGTAATCTCATTGAATTGCATTGAAGTAATTTGCCATAAAAGCTTTCAAATACAGAATAATGCAAAATCAAGAAACGGCTAACTGACAAATGTTCAGTAAATCAATAGAAAATATGGCAGAATCCCTACTACGGACCAAAAAGATCAGGCACTTCCCCAAATCCAGGCGTTAAAAGCCATTTTCAGCAGAGAGACTGCAAAGTCAGCATGGTATGATCATTGCTCTAACAAATCATATTTTCTCATTTTAAAACAACACATAACCCTATCACCCTAGCGATAGTCCCCTACATTAATATAGATTTGCCCCCTTCTGACTTAATGTCATCCTGAGGTACTAGAACAAAACTAGTTACAAAACAACAGAAGCAATTATGAATGAATCCACTACATTATGCCAGCAGAAAGAGATTTGGAAATGTTACAAAAGGCTTTCTTAAGCAAGTTCATTAAGAGCAGTATGTCATACAAAATAAACTTAATTTGCTGCATGCAGTGTCAAGCAGCACATATAAAGAGAGAATGAGCATCACGAAGCAGCATCCATTATAGTTAAAATGGCATGACATATTTTAAAGTGTTTTTCCTGACTTAGATCTAAATCTAAGTCAGGAAAAACACTTTAAAACATGTCATAATGATTTTGTTTCAATTACAATAGCTCTATGTTGATGTACATGTGTGAAATCAGATGCAGAACAACTAATATTATTTGCACATTTGAGTTAGACCATGAAACATGTCAACAATCCCCCCTCTGATGATTATATCACACTAAACTCCAAACTATTTACAATATAGTATGTATCACATTCTGTCTGTTTCGTTTCAATTCTTCCAACATCTTAAGTTCTTAATATGCTCACTCTTTGGTATTTTCCATCTTTGCTGAGCTTCGTTTTTAATTTTGTGATCTTCTTCTCTGTGCATCTACAATTTATCCCCATCTTTGAAATAATTATTTCAGAAAATGTGAACAAAAGGAATAGGGCGGCTACACAGATTAACAATAATTACAGGAGCTAGTATAACCTACAGCGTGCCCCCACCCAAACTATCAAACCCCTCACTAGCCTTTCTAAAGATTTTTCCCATCTCACCAAACCAAGGGCCAACTTGTTTCCACAAACCACGCTCTTCGAAACTTGACTTCACAAGAAATGAAATATTAGTAATATTATTAACATAGCATTAATAAGCTTACTGCTATCTGCGTTGAAGGTGCTGCACTCTCTTAACTTCAAAACCCTGCAAATTCCGCCCACCGTCAAGAGAACGTTATCTAATGCAAGATGGTTTTGCATAATCATAGCACACATTGTAATTAGATCATTATTTATCTGGGTTAATGTAATGCTCCGGTTGTATTTGAAGCAATGAGATCTACAAGTGTTGATAATCTTCTAATGTACACATTATTCATAGCCATACCAATAGACGGATATATAGCTAACACCTTAACACAGCCTGTCCAAATCCTTGTTTCATTCTCTTTAAACTTTCCGCATCATTCATCTCATTTACATGGTAAAGAAGAACGAATACCAAAGCAAGAGAGCAGCTCCACACTCATAAGCAGTCTTACTGCAGACATAATAAATTCCTCTAAATATTTGCTCCTCACCAATCAAAATCTCACCTTCAGCAACATAATTCCATTCACACTCATGTTCTCTAACAAATTCCACTGATCTAGTTTGTGACTTGTGATACACTATACACAATTCACCCTTCCTTTCATTTTCCATTTTCAACCTTGGGTGCAAATTTAAATTCTTAGCTTCCTCTGTAGCATTAATTTGTCCCTTAACATCACATGCATCTTTCCAATTTCTCAAAATTCTCAATCAGAGGAGAGTGAGAATTTCATATTCCTTAGTAAACTTATGTTGCTTTTCACTCAAACTACATGGGAGACATCCGATACATCGCATGCGATACATCGCATGCCATTACAACGCGGTCGTTACAATGTCCGCGTGTCCGCGTTGTTACATTGCAAACCATTACAACGCAAGTCGTTACGACTTGCTGTAGGGAGCAGAAGGTGTGGATTGAAAATTCAACACCTGCCCTACTGTTGCACAGACTGGAGTTGGAATAGTAAATTATACTTTTCCAACATCCAGCGCCCCCTCCAGCAGGTTGCTGTAACGACTTGCGTTGTGATGGTATGCGATGTAACAATGTAGTCATTGTAACGACTGCGTAGTAATGGCATGCGATGAGGCTCATGTGATGTAACATTGCATATACAAACAAGATACGTGCCTGTTTTTCGTTTTATTAGTCCTCAAATTATTTTGTGCAATCTTTAAATATTTAGAATAAATCACGTGATTCCCCAAATCTTCAGAAACAAAAATTTCTTCCACTGAAACATTGAAATCTGAAAGATATAGTGACAAAAACTCTTATATATAAAATACACTAACAAAAACATTACAAGATAAACTATAAATCAATGGCAGTTGAAAGAAGTTGTGCCTCTACCTGCCGAGGAAGGAAGAAAAGTACAGACAAAACAATTCCCTATACCATGACGTCAACATATTAATTAAACATTAGCATAAATTAGCATCAATATTACCTTTGCAGCTATTCACTAATCGGTTGCTATGTGTTAGTGTCATATTGTACTTTGTTATGTATTGTAATTGATTGAGCTTGTGCAGGAGGGGCATATCTGACTGGAGAAATTAGACACAACATAAGGCCAATTAAAAGTATACAATCTCTATCAGTGAAACCATACAAAAAATGTACAGCTCCTGCTATTTGCCATCGTCTACTTAGGAAAACAACATTTTTAAACAGTAAAAAAAAAAGGAATCAAAAATTCACTTCAGGCTCCTTATTTTTTCTAGTTCAAATCTTTGAATTTAGTTCATGTAAATTCAGTTAAAGTTCGAAATTCAATTTCAGGAAACTCATGAGCAAAATTGAAGATGGTCTTTCTTCTTCTGGTTCATCTTGAATTTGAATTTAAAAACTTTTATTCAGCGCTCTTTTACCAGGCGGTTTCATGGCGCTATGTTTGATGCAGTGGACGGCAGCAGCTGGAAGGGCTAGGCAGTGTAAGCTCGCACAAATAGGAAGGTTTTGAGATCCTTCCGGAACTGTAGATAAGAAGGCGATGTGCGGAGGGCAGCAGGAAGGGAATTCTAGAAGACTGGAGCAAGAACAGCGAACTTCGCTCCACCAGACTTCTGTTTTTTAAAACGGGGGATAGCTAAAAGAGCCATATGAGTGGAGCGAAGTTCTCTGCCCGGAAGGTAGGGCTTAATAGCTGAGCATATGAACTCGGGGGCAGTACCCGACCTAGCCTGGAAAGTGAGGCAGCCAAGTTTGAAAAGGGCGCGCTCTCTCACCGGAAGCCAATGTAGTGCTTTGAGCAGTGGAGTGGCCCGATGGTATTTAGGTAGGCCATGAATCAGGCGAGCAGCCTGGTTCTGTACCAACTGCAGGCGGTGGATCGCATAGGCAGGAGCCCCATTATAGATTATGTTGCCATAATCGATGCGCGATAATACCATGGCCAGCACGATAATTTTTAAAGCAGAGGGAGAAAAGAAGCGGGAGACTTTCCTAATTATTCTGAGGGAAAAAAAACAGGAAGAGACCACTGAACCAACCTGAGAATGAACAGAGAGTTGTGAGTTCAGAAAGATCCCAAGAGTTTTAACTTTGGGTACGGGGAGTGGAGGGACACCAAGTGACGGGGGCCAGAAGGAGGGGGACCACGGACTGCAATCACCTCCGGTCAAGACCAACTCGGTCTTGTCCGGGTTGAGTTTGAGGTGGTTGCAGTTCATCCAATCCTGAATGAACGTCATGACTGTCTGGACATTTTGGGCGGATGAAGATGAGTGGGAGAGGTTGAAGATTAGCTGGAGGTCATCGGCGTAATTAAACACCGTGACCTCCAGCTGTTGTAACATAAAAATAAGGGGGTAAATGTATAAATTAAATGGGAGAGGGGAGAGTGATGAGCCCTGAGGGACCCCGCACTCCACCTTACGGGAGGCCACAGTGAAGCCAGCCAGATGGACCGCTTGAGCTCTCCCGGCTAGGAAGGACTCAAGCCATGAGAAGGCCAAGCCCTCTATGCCCGCCGCCCTGACACGGTTGAGGAGGATGGAGTGGTCCACCGTGTCAAAAGCGGCGGACAGGTCCAGGAGGATCAGGGCTTGCGGAAGGTTGATGTCAATACCTTCACGCAGCTCGTCCATTACTGAGATCACCACCTTCTCCGTAGAGTGCAGGGGGCGAAAGCCAGCTTGACAAGGGGAGAGGCAATGGTTAGCCTCTACATAGGTACTCAGGGTGGTCGTGACATGGGTTTCAAGAACTTTTGCTAGGTAGGGCAGAAGGGAGATAGGGCGGTAGTTGGAGGGGGAGGATGAGTCGGCATCAGGTTTTTTTATGATAGGAATGACAACTGCTGAGTTGTGTGGACTGGGGACAATACCATTTCTAAGCGAGTCATTAAAAAGAGTCAGGGGTGGGGTGGGGCAAGCTAGATAGATTTCCCTGAGGATATGGGCTGGGGCAAAATCCAGGGGGGAACCCGATTTGACCCGATGAAGCAGCGGGGGAAGTGTGTCATTGGTTAACAGCGGGATAGTGTTCAATTTAAGGGCCGTAGGGGGTGGGAAGGGATTGACAAATGTAGGGGAGGGCGGGGGGATGTTGAGTTTAATTTTGGCAACTTTGTCAATGAAGAACTCGTTGAGCGAGTTGCAGAGGGACTGGGAAGGGGGGATAGTGGCCGTAGCTCTACTGGATGATGCCAGTTCATGGACAGTAGAGAAGATTTCCTTCGAGCAGGACTCTGCTGCCATTATCCTCCTCGTATAGAACTCTGTTTTGGCCTCAAGAATGCCCTTTTTATATATTTGTAAAACAGACAAATAAATTGTCTTTTGCGCGGGGCTATAGGTTCTTCTCCAAGCTCGCTCGGCTCTCCTTGCGGCTAATTTCTTCAAAGGTGAACTGGCAACAGTTTGTCAGATTGTAGGTTTACACATCGGATTCTTCTTCCTCTTCGGGTACTGATGCTAGAAAAGTCAATTAAGCATCAGACATTAACAGGATTCTGCCACTACTCAAGAGACTGCACAGGAGTCAGTGAATTGTCAGGCCTGAAAGCTCTATACAAAATGCAATTAAATAGCGCAAAATACAATCTTTTTTAATGAGGCGGTTTTGCACTTCACAGAAGACTGCATCTATGAGGCAGGACAAAGCACACTCTCTTTTTACTTTTCCGTTCACATATCTTGCTAAAAGGGATGCAGATAACAGGCATCATTAGAAGGGCTGTGGGCATGCCTAGAAGGCTGCTAGGCTGTACAAGAATGGACCACAGCCCCCAACCCCTTCTGTGCTGGACCTTGAACTTTCTCCACCAGGACCGGTGGGCGCTGCCAGCGCCAAACCTCTGGTGCGATTGTTGGCAACTTAAAGTGATATGTGAGTCTCGTCAGGCCCCCAAGCAAGATGCAAAACCACATAAGTAAATGAATCCAGTCTTCAATGTTTTTGTTAGTATATTTTATAAGCAAGAGTTTCACATTTCTAAACACGCACGGTTGGAGGTGCATCAAAGTGGCACACCTTAAAGCCTTTGAGCATCAATAAACAGTTGAGAATAATATTGAGAACAGCCTACCATCTTTGGTTTACATACAATTACATTTCCGTCCACTGAATAGACTGCACCAACACTAAGAATTTCGCAAAAACTGGAATGTTTAAAACATTGTAAATTTGTTTTAAATGAGACCAGCACTGGAGGTCTGTTCCGGTAACAAAGTACCTCATGGAGAGCACCATCATGGCAAATTTATGGGATATACACTATACATTACTTCATTTTTTTGTATGCCAAGTGTGGGTAAATGAAGGATGTATTGTGATGTTATTTTATTTTCGTATTAACTGTCAAAGCAATTGATTAAGTTTGAATATCCATGTATTTTGTTTGCACTTTAATTTTTTTATAAAAAATTATTTACATTGTAATTGGTAGAGTATGGGTGGATCTAGGATGCACGCAGGGAGTTGTGGATTTCACTGTTCACATTATGCTGTCTTCGGCATTCTGAGAGTCTGTTGTTAGTTTCTTTTTATGAGATTGGTGGACCGGGTCACCTGTGAGTTTTCAAGTTCACGAGAGCTTTAAGCAGACCGTGATGCAATGGGGTTCACTGGAACATAGACACCAATGGGGCCGCCTTCAGACGGTTGTTTGAAGGACAATATAAGAGAATGGCAACGCAAACAGCTAGCTTTAAAAAGTGGGATAGCATTGCACGGGCTCTATGTTGAATCATGTTTGAAGTTTCTCTTTGGAGGGTTGAGGGATTTTTTTGACATACATGGAGTTGATTTCAATGCCCACGGGATATATGCATGAGTTGCACTTTGAAGGTGATGTGTGATTTATGGAAATTCAGTGGTGTTTTCAAAGCAGATTATTTTTGAGATGAGGTTCTTTTAGGGTCACGAATATTGAGTTAGGAAGATTGTCACCTGTGCATCATCATCATCATATTTACTTTATTCGCATTTGATGGATGCATAAAAGTACTGAGAAATTTCATAGTGCAAAATATGCAAATAGATAATAATAACAACATACTGATTTCTTATTAAAATACCGATGTATCGTATCCTAACTGTAAATTAAAAACCAAAAGCAAAACATAAAACGATGTAGTATATTTACTACAGCACTTCATTAACAATTCTAAAAAAATATAAGCAAATTGTTAGGGCCGACTAAGGGCCATATGTATCAAGCAAAATAGCGATCGCAAACGCCGAAATTCGCCGAATTTCGGCGTTTGCGATCGCAATTTTGCTAAGTGGTATGTATGAAGGCAAATCTGCGTGCAAAATAAGGAATCGCAAAATTTGCGATTCCTTATTTTGCAATTATATTTAAGGAATCGCAAATTTTGCGATTCCTTAAATGCAATGTAAGAAGCACCAAAAAAGTGCAATTTGGCCTTAAGGAATCGCAAATTACCACCAACTGCAGGTTGGTGGTAATTTGCGATTTCTTTCAAGAATGAATATTTTTGCATTTTTCAACGTGGCATGTGGCACCCACACATGCCCTTAGGGCATGTATGTGCGCCACATGTGCACCCATGCTCATTTCAGGGGTGCAACAGGGTGTCCTTTTGACACCCTGGCACACTTGAAATTACATTCGCAATTTGCGATTCTCTAATTGAGAATCGCAAATTGAGAATGTCTTCCCATTCATTCCCATGGGCCTCTAGGCCCATAGGAATGAATGGGGAGATATTCCTTAATTGCAAATTGCAATTTGCAATTCGCAATTAAGGAATATGTAGGATTCGCAAAATTATTTGGAAATCCTACAAACATAGCATTTTGCGATTCTCAAAAGAGATTCTCTAAAAATCGCTATTTGAGAATCGCAAAACCAAAGTTTCATACATGTGGCCCTAAGTGAGGGAACACCACTTGTACACACATTCTTACAAAACGCAAGACATGCATTAGATAATTAATAAAATCCTAAGAACAATTCATTAACAGCAGTTAAGACGATATGAGCAAATTGCTAAGACAGGCCAAATAAGACAACACCAAGTGCAAGATAAATAATTAGGGCAAGATGTACCAAAAAAATGTTTGGCGATTCCCTATTTGCAAATCTTTCTGATTTCCAATTAGGGAATCGCAAAACGGCATGCATGAAAGTGTGTAGTACACTTTCTGCGATTCCTAGGGGGTCGCAAATGACCTACCTCAGGAATATTAATGAGGTGGGTGGTAACCCCCTAGGAATCGCAAAACTCAAAGGGATGGTGGCCTGCTGAGATCAGCAAACCCAAATGTCTGTGATTGCTTTTAAATAAAGCAATCTTTTTTGTTGTTGTAAAGCAGCCTGTTTTCCTTTAAGGAAAACGAGATGCTTTACAACAAGAAAAATGAAACGTTTTCTTTATATTTTTTAACCCCTTCGCTGCCAGGCCTTTTCCCCCTCCTGTGTCAAGCTTTTTTTTGGCTATATGGGGTAGTGCGCGATGAGGCCCCTGTAACTTTTTGACCACATAAGGTATCCACGCCAAATTTGCATCCTTTTCTTCCAAAATCATGGGGATTCTAAAGGTACTCAGGGTTTGTGGATTCTCCTAGAGGGGTCACAGAAATGAGCCAAAACACAGCAAAATTTTGTTTTTTTTGGGAAAAATGGGAAAAACAGGCTGCAAATGAAAGCATCTGGGTTTTTCCCTGCACATGTTATCAAAAAAGGGTTTGTGGGGTTGAAATCACCATTTTCCCAGCTTTTTGGGGATACCAGACTTTTGTCTGAAACCCAACATTTTTTACACAGTTTTGGCATTTTTCTGGGACATAGCCTATTTTTGCTATTTTTTGTGCTTTTGAACTCCTTCCAGTTAATGGCAGAAATGGGTACAAAAGCAATAATGGATCCTGGAAAGCTATACATTTTCGAGAAGAAGACAGAATTCTGAATTCAGCAAGGGGTCATTTGTGTTGATCCATCAAGGTTTTTTTATAGAAACAAACAGTTAAATATAGGATAAATTGAAAATTAGTTGAAAAAAACAGCCTTTTGTGTCAACGTTTTCACCTGTAACTTCTTCTAATTATGACAGCTCTTTGAAAGCAATATACCGTTGCATCTGCTGGACATTACTGGTTGTGGGGATATATAGGACTTGTAGGTTCACCAAGAACCCGACGAACCCATAGCCAAAAACTGAGCAGCAACTTGCAATGGTTTTTTATTATGTACCGGGTATATAGTAATTATTCTGTAAAAATGTGTACATGGAAAAATCGGTATGAAAGACACCTATGTATTTCTGAAATGGGAACAAAATATAGAGTTTAGAAGCAGTAGATATTTGCACATTTCTGAAATTGGGAATACTCATACTAGCATGAGAATTATCAGTCATTTTTTAGAATGACTTATTTTTTACACAATGTCTTTCATTTGGAAGGCAGAAATGTATCGAAAGTCAATAGATAATAACAGTTCCTTTACAAATCTGAATTACCCTAAGTCTCCTGATAAAAATGGTACCTCACTTGTGTGTGTAGGCATAGTGCCCGCGACAGGAAACGGCGCAAAACGCAACGTGGTCACAACTCAATATCGCAGTGAAAATTTACCCTTTTTTGGCAAAATGCCTAGCTCTAGTTTTTTAACCCTAGCTCTGCGGGCACCTTTGGAAACCTAGCAAACCTATACATTTTTGAAAACTAGACACCCAGGGGAATCCAGGATGGGGTGACTTGACTGCTTCCCACCAGGGTCTGGTACTCAGAATCCCTTGCAAACCTAAAAAATTGTCAAAAACAACACATTTCCCCCCACATTTCTGTCGTGGAAAGTTCCGGAATCTGCGTGGATCCACAAATTTCCACCCACCCTGTGTTTCCCAAAGTCTTATGAGAAAAACGGTACCTCACTTGTGTGGGTCGGCCTAGTGCCCGCGACAGGAAACGTCGCAAAACGCAACGTGGTCACACCTCAATTTCGCAGTGAAAAATGACCCTTTTTTGGCAAAATGTCTAGCTGTAGTTTTTTAACCCTAGCTCTGCGGGCACCTTGGGAAACCTAGCAAACCTATACATTTTTGAAAACTAGACAACCAGGGGAATCCAGGATGGGGTGACTTGACTGCCTCCCACCAGGGTCTGTTACCCAGAATCCCTTGCAAACCTAAAAAATAGTAAAATAAAACACATTTTCCCCACATTTCTGTTGTGGAAAGTTCCGGAATCTGCGTGGATCCACAAATTTCCACACACCCCGCGTTCCCCAAAGTCTTACGAGAAAAACGGTACCTCACTTGTGTGGGTCGGCCTAGTGCCCGCGACAGGAAACAGCGCAAAACGCAACATGGTCACACCTCAATTTCGCAGTGAAAAATTACCCTTTTTTGGCAAAATGTCTAGCTGTAGTTTTTGAACCCTAGTTCTGCGGGCACCTTGGGAAACCTAGCAAACCTATACATTTTTGAAAACTAGACACCCAGGGGAATCCAAGATGGGGTGACTTGACTGCCTCCCACCAGGGTCTGTTACCCAGATTCCCTTGCAAACCTAAAACATTGTAAAAAAACCACATTTTCCCCACATTTCTGTTGTGCGGGTACTTGGGCCTCCCACATAAGTGAGGCACCATTTTTACCGGGAGACCCAGGGGAACGCTAAGAGGTGGGAAATTTGAATGAGCCCGGTGATGCCACAACTTTCCCACACAAAAATGTGTGAAAAAAGTGATGATTTTTTCTTCTAAAATTGAGGTTTGCAGGGGATTCTGGGTAAGGAAACGTTGGGGGATCCACGCAAGCCATACCTCCCTGGAAGCCCCCGGGTGTCTAGTTTTCAGAAAGGTATGGGTTTGGTAGGTTTCCCTAGATGGCCGACGAGCAACGGGCCAAAAACCCAGGTGACCCCCCTTGCAAAACCAGGTGGTTTTGAGATAGGCAATTTTGATGTCACCTCACTACGTTTTGGGCCCTTGCCTGTCGCGGGTACTTGGGCCTCCCACACAAGTGAGGCACCATTTTTACCGGGAGACCCAGGGGAACGCTGGGAGGTGGGAAATTTGAGTGAGCCCGGTGATGCCACAACTTTCCCACACAAAAATGTGTGAAAAAAGTGATTTTTTCAGCTAAAATTGAGGTTTGCAGGGGATTCTGGGTAAGGAAACGTTGGGGGATCAACGCAAGCCATACCTCCCTGGAAGCCCCCGGGTGTCTAGTTTTCAGAAATGTATGGGTTTGGTAGGTTTCCCTAGATGGCCGCCGAGCACCGGGCCAAAAATCCAGGTGACCCCCTTGCAAAACCAGGTGATTTTGAGATAGGCAATTTTGATGTCACCTCACTACGTTTTGGGCCCTTGCCTGTCGCCGGTACTTGGGCCTCCCACACAAGTGAGACATCATTTTTACCGGGAAACCCAGGGGAACGCTGGGAGGTGGGAAATTTGAGTGAGCCTGGTGATGCCACAACTTTCCCACACAAAAATGTGTGAAAAAAGTGATTTTTTCAGCTAAAATTGAGGTTTGCAGGGGATTCTGGGTAAGGAAACGTTGGGGGATCCACGCAGGCCATACCTCCCTGGAAGCCTCCAGGTGTCTAGTTTTCAGAAATGTATGGGTTTGGTAGGTTTCCCTAGATGGCCGACGAGCACCGGGCCAAAAACCCAGTTGACCCCCCTTGCAAAACCAGGTGGTTTTGAGATAGGCAATTTTGATGTCACCACACTACGTTTTGGGCCCTTGCCTGTCGCGGGTACTTTGGCCTCCCACACAAGTGAGGCACCATTTGTACCGGGAGACCCAGGGGAACGCTGGGAGGTGGAAAATTTGAGTGAGCCCGGTGATGCCACAACTTTCCCACACAAAAATGTGTGAAAAAAGTGATTTTTTCAGCTAAAATTGAGGTTTGCAGGGGATTCTGGGTAAGGAAACGTTGGGGGATCCACGCAAGCCATACCTCCCTGGAAGCCCCCGGGTGTCTAGTTTTCAGAAATGTATGAGTTTGGTAGGTTTCCCTAGATGGCCGCCGAGCACCGGGCCAAAAACCCAGGTGACCCCCCTTGCAAAACCAGGTGGTTTTGAGATGGGCAATTTTGATGTCACCTCACTACGTTTTGGGCCCTTGCCTGTCGCGGGTACTTGGGCCTCCCACACAAGTGAGGCACCATTTTTACCGGGAGACCCAGGGGAACGCTGGGAGGTGGGAAATTTGAGTGAGCCCGTTGATGCCACAAATTTCCCACACAAAAATGTGTGAAAAAAGTGATTTGTTCAGCTAAAATTGAGATTTGCAGGGGATTTTGGGTAAGGAAACATTGGGGGATCCACGCAAGCCATACCTCCCTGGAAGCCTCCGGGTGTCTAGTTTTCAGAAATGTATGGGTTTGGTAGGTTTCCCTAGATGGCCGACGAGCAACGGGCCAAAAACCCAGGTGATTCCCCTTGCAAAACCAGGTGGTTTTGAGATAGGCAATTTTGATGTCACCACACTACGTTTTGGGCCCTTGCCTGTCGCGGGTACTTGGGCCTCCCACACAAGTGAGGCATCATTTGTACCGGGAAACCCAGGGGAACGCTGGGAGGTGGGAAATTTGAGTGAGCCCGGTGATGCCACAACTTTCCCACACAAAAATGTGTGAAAAAAGTGATTTTTTCAGCTAAAATTGAGGTTTGCAGGGGATTCTAGGTAAGGAAACGTTGGGGGATCCACGCAAGCCATACCTCCCTGGAAGCCTCCGGGTGTCTAGTTTTCAGAAATGTATGGGTTTGGTAGGTTTCCCTAGATGGCCGCCGAGCACCGGGCCAAAAACCCAGGTGACCCCCCCTTGCAAAACCAGGTGGTTTTGAGATAGGCAATTTTGATGTCACCACACTACGTTTTGGGCCCTTGCCTGTCGCGGGTACTTGGGCCTCCCACACAAGTGAGGCACCATTTTTACCGGGAGACCCAGGGGTACACTGGGAGGTTGGAAATTTGAGTGAGCCCGGTGATGCCACAACTTTCCCACACAAAAATGTGTGAAAAAAGTGATTTTTTCAGCCAAAATTGAGGTTTGCAGGGGATTCTGGGTAAGGAAACGTTGGGGGATCCATGCAAGCCATACCTCCCTAGAATCCCCGGGGTGTCTAGTTTTAAAAAATGTATGGGTTTGGTAGGTTTCCCTAGATGGCCGCCGAGCACCGGGCCAAAAACCCAGGTGACCCCCCTTGCAAAACCAGGTGGTTTTGAGATAGGCAATTTTGATGTCACCTCACTACGTTTTGGGCCCTTGCTTGTCACGGGTACTTGGGCCTCCCACACAAGTGTGGCACCATTTTTACAGGGAGACCCAGGGGAATGCTGGGAGGTGGGAAAATTGAGTGAGCCCGGTGATGCCACAACTTTCCCACACAAAAATGTGTGAAAAAAGTGATTTTTTCAGCTAGAATTGAGGTTTGCAGGGGATTCTGGGTAAGGAAACGTTGGGGGATCCACGCAAGCCATACCTCCCTGGAAGCCCCCGGGTGTCTAGTTTTCAGAAATGTATGGGTTTGGTAGGTTTCCCTAGATGGCCGACGAGCACCGGGCCAAAAACCCAGGTGACCCCCCATGCAAAACCAGGTGGTTTTGAGATAGGCAATTTTGATGTCACCACACTACGTTTTGGGCCCTTGCCTGTCACGGGTACTTGGGCCTCCCACACAAGTGAGGCATCATTTTTACCGGGAGACGCAGGGGAACGCTGGGAGGTGAGAAATTTGACTGAGCCCAGTGATGCCACAACTTCACACACAAAAATGTGTGAAAAAAGTGATTTTTTCAGCTAAAATTGAGGTTTGCAGGGGATTCTGGGTAAGGAAACGTTGGGGGATCCACGCAAGCCATACCTCCCTGGAAGCCTCCGGGTGTCTAGTTTTCAGAAATGTATGGGTTTGGTAGGTTTCCCTTGATGGCCGCCGAGTACCGGGCCAAAAACCCAAGTGACCCCCCGTGCAAAACCAGGTGGTTTTGAGATAGGCAATTTTGATGTCACCACACTACATTTTGGGCCCTTGCCTGTCGCGGGTACTTGGGCCTCCCACACAAGTGAGGCATCATTTGTACCGGGAAACCCAGGGGAACGCTGGGAGGTGGGAAATTTGAGTGAGCCCGGTGATGCCACAACTTTCCCACACAAAAATGTGTGAAAAAAGTGATTTTTTCAGCTAAAATTGAGGTTTGCAGGGGATTCTGGGTAAGGAAACGTTGGGGGATCCACGCAAGCCATACCTCCCTGGAAGCCTCCGGGTGTCTAGTTTTCAGAAATGTATGGGTATGGTAGGTTTCCCTAGATGGTCGCCGAGCACCGGGCCAAAACCCAGGTGACTCCCCCTTGCAAAACCAGGTGGTTTTGAGATAGGCAATTTTGATGTCACCACACTACGTTTTGGGCCCTTGCCTGTCGCGGGTACTTGGGCCTCCCACACAAGTGAGGCACCATTTTTACCGGGAGACCCAGGGGAACACTGGGAGGTGGGAAATTTGAGTGAGTCCGGTGATGCCACAACTTTCCCACACAAAAATGTGTGAAAAAAGTGATTTTTGCAGCTAAAATTGAGGTTTGCAGGGGATTCTGGGTAAGCAAACCTTGGGGGATCCACGCGGGCCATACCTCCCTGGAAGCCTCTGGGTGTCTAGTTTTCAGAAATGTATGGGTTTGGTAGGTTTCCCTAGATGGCCGACGAGCACCGGGCCAAAAACCCAGTTGACCCCCTTTGCAAAACCAGGTGGTTTTGAGATAGGCAATTTTGATGTCACCACACTACGTTTTGGGCCCTTGCCTGTCGCGGGTACTTGGGCCTCCCACACAAGTGAGGCACCATTTGTACCGGGAGACCCAGGGGAACGCTGGGAGGTGGAAAATTTGAGTGAGCCAGGTGATGCCACAACTTTCCCACACAAAAATGTGTGAAAAAAGTGATTTTTTCAGCTAAAATTGAGGTTTGCAGGGGATTCTGGGTAAGGAAACGTTGGGGGATCCATGCAAGCCGTACCTCCCTGGAAGCCCCCAGGTGTCTAGTTTTCAGAAATGTATGAGTTTGGTAGGTTTCCCTAGATGGCCGCCGAGCACCGGGCCAAAAACCCAGGTGACCCCCCTTGCAAAACCAGGTGGTTTTGAGATAGGCAATTTTGATGTCACCACACTACGTTTTGGGCCCTTGCCTGACGCGGGTACTTGGGCCTCCCACACAAGTGAGGCACCATTTTTACCGGGAGACCCAGGGGAACACTGGGAGGTGGGAAATTTGAGTGAGCCCGGTGATGCCACAACTTTCCCACACAAAAATGTGTGAAAAAAGTGATTTTTGCAGCTAAAATTGAGGTTTGCAGGGGATTCTGGGTAAGGAAACCTTGGGGGATCCACGCGGGCCATACCTCCCTGGAAGCCTCTGGGTGTCTAGTTTTCAGAAATGTATGGGTTTGGTAGGTTTCCCTAGATGGCCGACGAGCACCGGGCCAAAAACCCAGTTGACCCCCCTTGCAAAACCAGGTGGTTTTGAGATAGGCAATTTTGATGTCACCACACTACGTTTTGGGCCCTTGCCTGTCGCGGGTACTTGGGCCTCCCACACAAGTGAGGCACCATTTGTACCGGGAGACCCAGGGGAACGCTGGGAGGTGGAAAATTTGAGTGAGCCCGGTGATGCCACAACTTTCCCACACAAAAATGTGTGAAAAAAGTGATTTTTTCAGCTAAAATTGAGGTTTGCAGGGGATTCTGGGTAAGGAAACGTTGGGGGATCCACGCAAGCCGTACCTCCCTGGAAGCCCCCGGGTGTCTAGTTTTCAGAAATGTATAAGTTTGGTAGGTTTCCCTAGATGGCCGCCGAGCACCGGGCCAAAAACCCAGGTGACCCCCCTTGCAAAACCAGGTGGTTTTGAGATAGGCAATTTTGATGTCACCTCACTACGTTTTGGGCCCTGGCCTGTCGCGGGTACTTGGGCCTCCCACACAAGTGAGGCACCATTTTTACCGGGAGACCCAGGGGAACGCTGGGAGGTGGGAAATTTGAGTGAGCCCGTTGATGCCACAACTTTCCCACACAAAAATGTGTGAAAAAAGTGATTTGTTCAGCTAAAATTGAGGTTTGCAGGGGATTTTGGGTAAGGAAACGTTGGGGGATCCACGCAAGCCATACCTCCCTGGAAGCCCCCGGGTGTCTAGTTTTCAGAAATGTATGGGTTTGGTAGGTTTCCCTAGATGGCCGACGAGCACCGGGCCAAAAACCCAGGTGACCCCCCTTGCAAAACCAGGTGGTTTTGAGATAGGCAATTTTGATGTCACCACACTACGTTTTGGGCCCTTGCCTGTCGCGGGTACTTGGGCCTCCCACACAAGTGAGGCATCATTTTTACCGGGAGACCCAGGGGAACGCTGGGAGGTGGGAAATTTGAGTGAGCCCGGTAATGCCACAACTTTCCCACACAAAAATGTGTGAAAAAAGTGATTTTTTCAGCTAAAATTGAGGTTTGCAGGGGATTGTGGGTAAGGAAACGTTGGGGGATCCACGCAAGCCATACCTCCCTGGAAGCCTCGGGGTGCCTAGTTTTCAGAAATGTATGGGTTTGGTAGGTTTCCCTTGATGGCCGCCGAGCACCGGGCCAAAAACCCAGGTGACCCCCCCTTGCAAAACCAGGTGGTTTTGAGATAGGCAAATTTGATGTCACCTCACGACGTTTTGGGCCCTGGCCTGTCGCGGGTACTTGGGCCTCCCACACAAGTGAGGCACCATTTTTACCGGGAGACCCAGGGGAACGCTGGGAGGTGGGGAATTTGAGTGAGCCCGGTGATGCCACAACTTTCCCACACAAAAATGTGTGAAAAAAGTGATTTTTTCAGCTAAAATTGAGGTTTGCAGGGGATTCTGGGTAAGGAAACGTTGGGGGATCCATGCAAGCCGTACCTCCCTGGAAGCCCCCGGGTGTCTAGTTTTCAGAAATGTATGAGTTTGGTAGGTTTCCCTAGATGGCCGCCGAGCACCGGGCCAAAAACCCAGGTGACCCCCCTTGCAAAACCAGGTGGTTTTGAGATAGGCAATTTTGATGTCACCTCACTACGTTTTGGGCCCTGGCCTGTCGCGGGTACTTGGGCCTCCCACACAAGTGAGGCACCATTTTTACCGGGAGACCTAGGGGAACGCTGGGAGGTGGGAAATTTGAGTGAGCCCGTTGATGCCACAACTTTCCCACACAAAAATGTGTGAAAAAAGTGATTTGTTCAGCTAAAATTGAGGTTTGCAGGGGATTTTGGGTAAGGAAACGTTGGGGGATCCACGCAAGCCATACCTCCCTGGAAGCCCCCGGGTATCTAGTTTTCAGAAATGTATGGGTTTGGTAGGTTTCCCTAGATGGTCGACGAGCACCGGGCCAAAAACCCAGGCGACCCCCCATGCAAAACCAGGTGGTTTTTAGATAGGCAATTTTGATGTCACCACACTACGTTTTGGGCCCTTGCCTGTCGCGGGTACTTGGGCCTCCCACACAAGTGAGGCATCATTTGTACCGGGAAACCCAAGGGAACGCTGGGAGGTGGGAAATTTGAGTGAGCCCGGTGATGCCACAACTTTCCCACACAAAAATGTGTGAAAAAAGTGATTTTTTCAGCTAAAATTGAGGTTTGCAGGGGATTTTGGGTAAGGAAACGTTGGGGGATCCATGCAAGCCATACCTCCCTAGAAGCCTCCGGGTGTCTAGTTTTCAGAAATGTATGGGTTTGGTAGGTTTCCCTTGATGGCCGCCGAGCACCAGGCCAAAAACCCAAGTGACCCCCCTTGCAAAACCAGGTGGTTTTTTGAACTAGGCAATTTTGATGTCACCACACTACGTTTTGGGCCCTTGCCTGTCGCGGGTACTTGGGCCTCCCACACAAGTGAGGCATCATTTGTACCGGGAAACCCAAGGGAACGCTGGGAGGTGGGAAATTTGAGTGAGCTCGGTGATGCCACAACTTTCCCACACAAAAATGTGTGAAAAAAGTGATTTTTTCAGCTAAAATTGAGGTTTGCAGGGGATTCTGGGTAAGGAAACGTTGGGGGATCAATGCAAGCCATACCTCCCTGGAAGCCTCCGGGTGTCTCGTTTTCAGAAATGTATGGGTTTGGTAGGTTTCCCTAGATGGTCGCCGAGCACCGGGCTAAAAACCCAGGTGACTCCCCCTTGCAAAACCAGGTGGTTTTGAGATAGGCAATTTTGATGTCACCACACTACGTTTTGGGCCCTTGCCTGTCGCGGGTACTTGGGCCTCCCACACAAGTGAGGCACCATTTTTACCGGGAGACCCAGGGGAACACTGGGAGGTGGGAAATTTGAGTGAGCCCGGTGATGCCACAACTTTCCCACACAAAAATGTGTGAAAAAAGTGATTTTTTCAGCTAAAATTGAGGTTTGCAGGGGATTCTGGGTAAGGAAACGTTGGGGGATCCACGCAGGCCATACCTCCCTGGAAGCCTCCGTGTGTCTAGTTTTCAGAAATGTATGGGTTTGGTAGGTTTCCCTAGATGGCCGACGAGCACCGGGCCAAAAACCCAGGTGACCCCCCTTGCAAAACCAGGTGGTTTTGAGATAGGCAATTTTGATGTCACCACACTACGTTTTGGGCCCTTGCCTGTCGCGGGTACTTAGGCCTCCCACACAAGTGAGGCATCATTTTTACCGGGAGACCCAGGGGAACGCTGGGAGGTGAGAAATTTGACTGAGCCCGGTGATGCCACAACTTCACACACAAAAATGTGTGAAAAAAGTGATTTTTTCAGCTAAAATTGAGGTTTGCAGGGGATTCTGGGTAAGGAAACGTTGGGGGATCCACGCAAGCCATACCTCCCTGGAAGCCTCCGTGTGTCTAGTTTTCAGAAATGTATGGGTTTGGTAGGTTTCCCTAGATGGCCGTCGAGCACCGGGCCAAAAACCCAGGTGACCCCCCTTGCAAAACCAGGTGGTTTTGAGATAGGCAATTTTGATGTCACCTCACTACGTTTTGGGCCCTTGCCTGTCGCGGGTACTTGGGCCTCCCACACAAGTGAGGCATCATTTTTACTGGGAGACCCAGGGGAACGCTGGGAGGTGAGAAATTTGACTGAGCCCGGTGATGCCACAACTTCACACACATAAATGTGTGAAAAAAGTGATTTTTTCTGCTAAAATTGAGGTTTGCAGGGGATTCTGGGTAAGGAAACGTTGGGGGATCCACGCAAGCCATACCTCCCTGGAAGCCTCCGGGTGTCTAGTTTTCAGAAATGTATGGGTTTGGTAGGTTTCCCTAGATGGCCGTCGAGCACCGGGCCAAAAACCCAGGTGACCCCTCTTGCAAAACCAGGTGGTTTTGAGATAGGCAATTTTGATGTCACCTCACTACGTTTTTGGCTCTTGCCTGTCGCGGGTACTTGGGCCTCCCACACAAGTGAGGCACCATTTTTACCGGGAGACACAGGGTAACGCTGGGAGGTGGGAAATTTGAGTGAGTCCGGTGATGCCACAACTTTACACACAAAAATGTGTGAAAAAAGTGATTTTTTCAGATAAAATTGAGGTTTGCAGGGGATTCTGGGTAAGGAAACGTTGGGGGATCCATGCAAGCCATACCTCCCTGGAAGCCCCCGGGTGTCTAGTTTTCAGAAATGTATGGGTTTGGTAGGTTTCCCTAGATGGCCGCCGAGCACTGGGCCAAAAATCCAGGTGACCCCCCTTGCAAAACCAGGAGGTTTTGAGATAGGCAATTTTGATGTCACCACACTACGTTTTGGGCCCTTGCCTGTCGCGGGTACTTGGGCCTCCCACACAAGTGAGGCATCATTTGTACCGGGAAACCCAGGGGAACGCTGGGAGGTGGGAAATTTGAGTGAGCCCGGTGATGCCACAACTTTCCCACACAAAAATGTGTGAAAAAAGTGATTTTTGCAGCTAAAATTGAGGTTTGCAGGGGATTCTGGGTAAGGAAACCTTGGGGGATCCACGCGGGCCATACCTCCCTGGAAGCCTCTGGGTGTCTAGTTTTCAGAAATGTATGGGTTTGGTAGGTTTCCCTAGATGGCCGACGAGCACCGGGCCAAAAACCCAGTTGACCCCCCTTGCAAAACCAGGTGGTTTTGAGATAGGCAATTTTGATGTCACCACACTACGTTTTGGGCCCTTGCCTGTCGCGGGTACTTGGGCCTCCCACACAAGTGAGGCACCATTTGTACCGGGAGACCCAGGGGAACGCTGGGAGGTGGAAAATTTGAGTGAGCCAGGTGATGCCACAACTTTCCCACACAAAAATGTGTGAAAAAAGTGATTTTTTCAGCTAAAATTGAGGTTTGCAGGGGATTCTGGGTAAGGAAACGTTGGGGGATCCATGCAAGCCGTACCTCCCTGGAAGCCCCCGGGTGTCTAGTTTTCAGAAATGTATGAGTTTGGTAGGTTTCCCTAGATGGCCGCCGAGCACCGGGCCAAAAACCCAGGTGACCCCCCTTGCAAAACCAGGTGGTTTTGAGATAGGCAATTTTGATGTCACCACACTACGTTTTGGGCCCTTGCCTGACGCGGGTACTTGGGCCTCCCACACAAGTGAGGCACCATTTTTACCGGGAGACCCAGGGGAACACTGGGAGGTGGGAAATTTGAGTGAGGCCAGTGATGCCACAACTTTCCCACACAAAAATGTGTGAAAAAAGTGATTTTTGCAGCTAAAATTGAGGTTTGCAGGGGATTCTGGGTAAGGAAACGTTGGGGGATCCACGCAAGCCATACCTCTCTGGAAGCCCCCGGGTGTCTAGTTTTCAGAAATGTATGAGTTTGGTAGGTTTCCCTAGATGGCCGCCGAGCACCGGGCCAAAAACCCAGGTGACCCCCCTTGCAAAACCAGGTGGTTTTGAGATAGGCAATTTTGATGTCACCTCACTACGTTTTGGGCCCTGGCCTGTCGCGGGTACTTGGGCCTCCCACACAAGTGAGGCACCATTTTTACCGGGAGACCCAGGGGAACGCTGGGAGGTGGGAAATTTGAGTGAGCCCATTGATGTCACAACTTTCCCACACAAAAATGTGTGAAAAAAGTGATTTGTTCAGCTAAAATTGAGGTTTGCAGGGGATTTTGGGTAAGGAAACGTTGGGGGATCCACGCAAGCCATACCTCCCTGGAAGCCCCCGGGTGTCTAGTTTTCAGAAATGTATGGGTTTGGTAGGTTTCCCTAGATGGCCGACGAGCACCGGGCCAAAAACCCAGGTGACCCCCCTTGCAAAACCAGGTGGTTTTGAGATAGTCAATTTTGATGTCACCCCACTACGTTTTGGGCCCTTGCCTGTCGCGGGTACTTGGGCCTCCCACACAAGTGAGCCATCATTTTTACCGGGAGATCCAGGGGAACGCTGGGAGGTGGGAAATTTGAGTGAGCCCAGTAATGCCACAACTTTCCCACACAAAAATGTGTGAAAAAAGTGATTTTTTCAGCTAAAATTGAGGTTGCAGGGGATTGTGGGTAAGGAAACGTTGGGGGATCCACGCAAGCCATACCTCCCTGGAAGCCTCGGGGTGCCTAGTTTTCAGAAATGTATGGGTTTGGTAGGTTTCCCTTGATGGCCGCCGAGCACCGGGCCAAAAACCCAGGTGACCCCCCCTTGCAAAACCAGGTGGTTTTGAGATAGGCAAATTTGATGTCACCTCACGACGTTTTGGGCCCTGGCCTGTCGCGGGTACTTGGGCCTCCCACACAAGTGAGGCACCATTTTTACCGGGAGACCCAGGGGAACGCTGGGAGGTGGGGAATTTGAGTGAGCCCGGTGATGCCACAACTTTCCCACACAAAAATGTGTGAAAAAAGTGATTTTTTCAGCTAAAATTGAGGTTTGCAGGGGATTCTGGGTAAGGAAACGTTGGGGGATCCACGCAAGCCGTACCTCCCTGGAAGCCCCCGGGTGTCTAGTTTTCAGAAATCTATGAGTTTGGTAGGTTTCCCTAGATGGCAGCCGAGCACCGGGCCAAAAACCCAGGTGACCCCCCTTGCAAAACCAGGTGGTTTTGAGATAGGCAATTTTGATGTCACCTCACTACGTTTTGGGCCCTGGCCTGTCGCGGGTACTTGGGCCTCCCACACAAGTGAGGCACCATTTTTACCGGGAGACCTAGGGGAACGCTGGGAGGTGGGAAATTTGAGTGAGCCCGTTGATGCCACAACTTTCCCACACAAAAATGTGTGAAAAAAGTGATTTGTTCAGCTTAAATTGAGGTTTGCAGGGGATTTTGGGTAAGGAAACGTTGGGGGATCCACGCAAGCCATACCTCCCTGGAAGCCCCCGGGTATCTAGTTTTCAGAAATGTATGGGTTTGGTAGGTTTCCCTAGATGGTCGACGAGCACCGGGCCAAAAACCCAGGTGACCCCCCTTGCAAAACCAGGTGGTTTTGAGATAGGCAATTTTGATGTCACCACACTACGTTTTGGGCCCTTGCCTGTCGCGGGTACTTGGGCCTCCCACACAAGTGAGGCATCATTTGTACCGGGAAACCCAAGGGAACGCTGGGAGGTGGGAAATTTGAGTGAGCCCGGTGATGCCACAACTTTCCCACACAAAAATGTGTGAAAAAAGTGATTTTTTCAGCTAAAATTGGAGTTTGCAGGGGATTTTGGGTAAGGAAACGTTGGGGGATCCACGCAAGCCATACCTCCCTGGAAGCCTCCGGGTGTCTAGTTTTCAGAAATGTATGGGTTTGGTAGGTTTCCCTTGATGGCCGCCGAGCACCGGGCCAAAAACCCAAGTGACCCCCCTTGCAAAACCAGGTGGTTTTTTGAACTAGGCAATTTTGATGTCACCACACTACGTTTTGGGCCCTTGCCTGTCGCGGGTACTTGGGCCTCCCACACAAGTGAGGCATCATTTGTACCGGGAAACCCAAGGGAACGCTGGGAGGTGGGAAATTTGAGTGAGCCCGGTGATGCCACAACTTTCCCACACAAAAATGTGTGAAAAAAGTGATTTTTTCAGCTAAAATTGAGGTTTGCAGGGGATTCTGGGTAAGGAAACGTTGGGGGATCCACGCAAGCCATACCTCCCTGGAAGCCTCCGGGTGTCTAGTTTTCAGAAATGTATGGGTTTGGTAGGTTTCCCTAGATGGTCGCCGAGCACCGGGCCAAAAACCCAGGTGACTCCCCCTTGCAAAACCAGGTGGTTTTGAGATAGGCAATTTTGATGTCACCACACTACGTTTTGGGCCCTTGCCTGTCGCGGGTACTTGGGCCTCCCACACAAGTGAGGCACCATTTTTACCGGGAGACCCAGGGGAACACTGGGAGGTGGGAAATTTGAGTGAGCCCTGTGATGCCACAACTTTCCCACACAAAAATGTGTGAAAAAAGTGATTTTTTCAGCTAAAATTGAGGTTTGCAGGGGATTCTGGGTAAGGAAACGTTGGGGGATCCACGCAGGCCATACCTCCCTGGAAGCCTCCGTGTGTCTAGTTTTCAGAAATGTATGGGTTTGGTAGGTTTCCCTAGATGGCCGACGAGCACCGGGCCAAAAACCCAGGTGACCCCCCTTGCAAAACCAGGTGGTTTTGAGATAGGCAATTTTGATGTCACCACACTACGTTTTGGGCCCTTGCCTGTCGCGGGTACTTAGGCCTCCCACACAAGTGAGGCATCATTTTTACCGGGAGACCCAGGGGAACGCTGGGAGGTGAGAAATTCGACTGAGCCCGGTGATGCCACAACTTCACACACAAAAATGTGTGAAAAAAGTGATTTTTTCAGCTAAAATTGAGGTTTGCAGGGGATTCTGGGTAAGGAAACGTTGGGAGATCCATGCAAGCCGTACCTCCCTGGAAGCCCCCGGGTGTCTAGTTTTCAGAAATGTATGAGTTTGGTAGGTTTCCCTAGATGGCCGCCGAGCACCGGGCCAAAAACCCAGGTGACCCCCCTTGCAAAACCAGGTGGTTTTGAGATAGGCAATTTTGATGTCACCACACTACGTTTTGGGCCCTTGCCTGACGCGGGTACTTGGGCCTCCCACACAAGTGAGGCACCATTTTTACCGGGAGACCCAGGGGAACACTGGGAGGTGGGAAATTTGAGTGAGCCCAGTGATGCCACAACTTTCCCACACAAAAATGTGTGAAAAAAGTGATTTTTGCAGCTAAAATTGAGGTTTGCAGGGGATTCTGGGTAAGGAAACGTTGGGGGATCCACGCAAGCCATACCTCTATGGAAGCCCCCGGGTGTCTAGTTTTCAGAAATGTATGAGTTTGGTAGGTTTCCCTAGATGGCCGCCGAGCACCGGGCCAAAAACCCAGGTGACCCCCCTTGCAAAACCAGGTGGTTTTGAGATAGGCAATTTTGATGTCACCTCACTACGTTTTGGGCCCTGGCCTGTCGCGGGTACTTGGGCCTCCCACACAAGTGAGGCACCATTTTTACCGGGAGACCCAGGGGAACGCTGGGAGGTGGGAAATTTGAGTGAGCCCATTGATGTCACAACTTTCCCACACAAAAATGTGTGAAAAAAGTGATTTGTTCAGCTAAAATTGAGGTTTGCAGGGGATTTTGGGTAAGGAAACGTTGGGGGATCCACGCAAGCCATACCTCCCTGGAAGCCCCCGGGTGTCTAGTTTTCAGAAATGTATGGGTTTGGTAGGTTTCCCTAGATGGCCGACGAGCACCGGGCCAAAAACCCAGGTGACCCCCCTTGCAAAACCAGGTGGTTTTGAGATAGTCAATTTTGATGTCACCCCACTACGTTTTGGGCCCTTGCCTGTCGCGGGTACTTGGGCCTCCCACACAAGTGAGCCATCATTTTTACCGGGAGACCCAGGGGAACGCTGGGAGGTGGGAAATTTGAGTGAGCCCGGTAATGCCACAACTTTCCCACACAAAAATGTGTGAAAAAAGTGATTTTTTCAGCTAAAATTGAGGTTGCAGGGGATTGTGGGTAAGGAAACGTTGGGGGATCCATGCAAGCCATACCTCCCTGGAAGCCTCGGGGTGCCTAGTTTTCAGAAATGTATGGGTTTGGTAGGTTTCCCTTGATGGCCGCCGAGCACCGGGCCAAAAACCCAGGTGACCCCCCCTTGCAAAACCAGGTGGTTTTGAGATAGGCAAATTTGATGTCACCTCACGACGTTTTGGGCCCTGGCCTGTCGCGGGTACTTGGGCCTCCCACACAAGTGAGGCACCATTTTTACCGGGAGACCCAGGGGAACGCTGGGAGGTGGGGAATTTGAGTGAGCCCGGTGATGCCACAACTTTCCCACACAAAAATGTGTGAAAAAAGTGATTTTTTCAGCTAAAATTGAGGTTTGCAGGGGATTCTGGGTAAGGAAACGTTGGGGGATCCACGCAAGCCGTACCTCCCTGGAAGCCCCCGGGTGTCTAGTTTTCAGAAATCTATGAGTTTGGTAGGTTTCCCTAGATGGCAGCCGAGCACCGGGCCAAAAACCCAGGTGACCCCCCTTGCAAAACCAGGTGGTTTTGAGATAGGCAATTTTGATGTCACCTCACTACGTTTTGGGCCCTGGCCTGTCGCGGGTACTTGGGCCTCCCACACAAGTGAGGCACCATTTTTACCGGGAGACCTAGGGGAACGCTGGGAGGTGGGAAATTTGAGTGAGCCCGTTGATGCCACAACTTTCCCACACAAAAATGTGTGAAAAAAGTGATTTGTTCAGCTAAAATTGAGGTTTGCAGGGGATTTTGGGTAAGGAAACGTTGGGGGATCCACGCAAGCCATACCTCCCTGGAAGCCCCCGGGTATCTAGTTTTCAGAAATGTATGGGTTTGGTAGGTTTCCCTAGATGGTCGACGAGCACCGGGCCAAAAACCCAGGTGACCCCCCTTGCAAAACCAGGTGGTTTTGAGATAGGCAATTTTGATGTCACCACACTACGTTTTGGGCCCTTGCCTGTCGCGGGTACTTGGGCCTCCCACACAAGTGAGGCATCATTTGTACCGGGAAACCCAAGGGAACGCTGGGAGGTGGGAAATTTGAGTGAGCCCGGTGATGCCACAACTTTCCCACACAAAAATGTGTGAAAAAAGTGATTTTTTCAGCTAAAATTGAGGTTTGCAGGGGATTTTGGGTAAGGAAACGTTGGGGGATCCACGCAAGCCATACCTCCCTGGAAGCCTCCGGGTGTCTAGTTTTCAGAAATGTATGGGTTTGGTAGGTTTCCCTTGATGGCCGCCGAGCACCGGGCCAAAAACCCAAGTGACCCCCCTTGCAAAACCAGGTGGTTTTTTGAACTAGGCAATTTTGATGTCACCACACTACGTTTTGGGCCCTTGCCTGTCGCGGGTACTTGGGCCTCCCACACAAGTGAGGCATCATTTGTACCGGGAAACCCAAGGGAACGCTGGGAGGTGGGAAATTTGAGTGAGCCCGGTGATGCCACAACTTTCCCACACAAAAATGTGTGAAAAAAGTGATTTTTTCAGCTAAAATTGAGGTTTGCAGGGGATTCTGGGTAAGGAAACGTTGGGGGATCCACGCAAGCCATACCTCCCTGGAAGCCTCCGGGTGTCTAGTTTTCAGAAATGTATGGGTTTGGTAGGTTTCCCTAGATGGTCGCCGAGCACCGGGCCAAAAACCCAGGTGACTCCCCCTTGCAAAACCAGGTGGTTTTGAGATAGGCAATTTTGATGTCACCACACTACGTTTTGGGCCCTTGCCTGTCGCGGGTACTTGGGCCTCCCACACAAGTGAGGCACCATTTTTACCGGGAGACCCAGGGGAACACTGGGAGGTGGGAAATTTGAGTGAGCCCTGTGATGCCACAACTTTCCCACACAAAAATGTGTGAAAAAAGTGATTTTTTCAGCTAAAATTGAGGTTTGCAGGGGATTCTGGGTAAGGAAACGTTGGGGGATCCACGCAGGCCATACCTCCCTGGAAGCCTCCGTGTGTCTAGTTTTCAGAAATGTATGGGTTTGGTAGGTTTCCCTAGATGGCCGACGAGCACCGGGCCAAAAACCCAGGTGACCCCCCTTGCAAAACCAGGTGGTTTTGAGATAGGCAATTTTGATGTCACCACACTACGTTTTGGGCCCTTGCCTGTCGCGGGTACTTAGGCCTCCCACACAAGTGAGGCATCATTTTTACCGGGAGACCCAGGGGAACGCTGGGAGGTGAGAAATTCGACTGAGCCCGGTGATGCCACAACTTCACACACAAAAATGTGTGAAAAAAGTGATTTTTTCAGCTAAAATTGAGGTTTGCAGGGGATTCTGGGTAAGGAAACGTTGGGGGATCCACGCAAGCCATACCTCCCTGGAAGCCTCCGTGTGTCTAGTTTTCAGAAATGTATGGGTTTGGTAGGTTTCCCTAGATGGCCGTCGAGCACCGGGCCAAAAACCCAGGTGACCCCCCTTGCAAAACCAGGTGGTTTTGAGATAGGCAATTTTGATGTCACCTCACTACGTTTTGGGCCCTTGCCTGTCGCGGGTACTTGGGCCTCCCACACAAGTGAGGCATAATTTTTACTGGGAGACCCAGGGGAACGCTGGGAGGTGAGAAATTTGACTGAGCCCGGTGATGCCACAACTTCACACACATAAATGTGTGAAAAAAGTGATTTTTTCTGCTAAAATTGAGGTTTGCAGGGGATTCTGGGTAAGGAAACGTTGGGGGATCCACGCAAGCCATACCTCCCTGGAAGCCTCCGGGTGTCTAGTTTTCAGAAATGTATGGGTTTGGTAGGTTTCCCTAGATGGCCGTCGAGCACCGGGCCAAAAACCCAGGTGACCCCCCTTGCAAAACCAGGTGGTTTTGAGATAGGCAATTTTGATGTCACCTCACTACGTTTTTGGCTCTTGCCTGTCGCGGGTACTTGGGCCTCCCACACAAGTGAGGCACCATTTTTACCGGGAGACCCAGGGGAACGCTGGGAGGTGGGGAATTTGAGTGAGCCCGGTGATGCCACAACTTTCCCACACAAAAATGTGTGAAAAAAGTGATTTTTTCAGCTAAAATTGAGGTTTGCAGGGGATTCTGGGTAAGGAAACGTTGGGGGATCCACGCAAGCCGTACCTCCCTGGAAGCCCCCGGGTGTCTAGTTTTCAGAAATCGATGAGTTTGGTAGGTTTCCCTAGATGGCCGCCGAGCACCGGGCCAAAAACCCAGGTGACCCCCCTTGCAAAACCAGGTGGTTTTGAGATAGGCAATTTTGATGTCACCTCACTACGTTTTGGGCCCTGGCCTGTCGCGGGTACTTGGGCCTCCCACACAAGTGAGGCACCATTTTTACCGGGAGACCTAGGGGAACGCTGGGAGGTGGGAAATTTGAGTGAGCCCGTTGATGCCACAACTTTCCCACACAAAAATGTGTGAAAAAAGTGATTTGTTCAGCTAAAATTGAGGTTTGCAGGGGATTTTGGGTAAGGAAACGTTGGGGGATCCACGCAAGCCATACCTCCCTGGAAGCCCCCGGGTATCTAGTTTTCAGAAATGTATGGGTTTGGTAGGTTTCCCTAGATGGTCGACGAGCACCGGGCCAAAAACCCAGGTGACCCCCTTGCAAAACCAGGTGGTTTTGAGATAGGCAATTTTGATGTCACCACACTACGTTTTGGGCCCTTGCCTGTCGCGGGTACTTGGGCCTCCCACACAAGTGAGGCATCATTTGTACCGGGAAACCCAAGGGAACGCTGGGAGGTGGGAAATTTGAGTGAGCCCGGTGATGCCACAACTTTCCCACACAAAAATGTGTGAAAAAAGTGATTTTTTCAGCTAAAATTGAGGTTTGCAGGGGATTTTGGGTAAGGAAACGTTGGGAGATCCACGCAAGCCATACCTCCCTGGAAGCCTCCGGTTGTCTAGTTTTCAGAAATGTATGGGTTTGGTAGGTTTCCCTTGATGGCCGCCGAGCACCGGGCCAAAAACCCAAGTGACCCCCCTTGCAAAACCAGGTGGTTTTTTGAACTAGGCAATTTTGATGTCACCACACTACGTTTTGGGCCCTTGCCTGTCGCGGGTACTTGGGCCTCCCACACAAGTGAGGCATCATTTGTACCGGGAAACCCAAGGGAACGCTGGGAGGTGGGAAATTTGAGTGAGCCCGGTGATGCCACAACTTTCCCACACAAAAATGTGTGAAAAAAGTGATTTTTTCAGCTAAAATTGAGGTTTGCAGGGGATTCTGGGTAAGGAAACGTTGGGGGATCCACGCAAGCCATACCTCCCTGGAAGCCTCCGGGTGTCTAGTTTTCAGAAATGTATGGGTTTGGTAGGTTTCCCTAGATGGTCGCCGAGCACCGGGCCAAAAACCCAGGTGACTCCCCCTTGCAAAACCAGGTGGTTTTGAGATAGGCAATTTTGATGTCACCACACTACGTTTTGGGCCCTTGCCTGTCGCGGGTACTTGGGCCTCCCACACAAGTGAGGCATCATTTGTACCGGGAAACCCAAGGGAACGCTGGGAGGTGGGAAATTTGAGTGAGCCCGGTGATGCCACAACTTTCCCACACAAAAATGTGTGAAAAAAGTGATTTTTTCAGCTAAAATTGAGGTTTGCAGGGGATTCTGGGTAAGGAAACGTTGGGGGATCCATGCAAGCCATACCTCCTTGGAAGCCTCCGGGTGTCTCGTTTTCAGAAATGTATGGGTTTGGTAGGTTTCCCTAGATGGTCGCCGAGCACCGGGCTAAAAACCCAGGTGACTCCCCCTTGCAAAACCAGGTGGTTTTGAGATAGGAAATTTTGATGTCACCACACTACGTTTTGGGCCCTTGCCTGTCGCGGGTACTTGGGCCTCCCACACAAGTGAGGCACCATTTTTACCGGGAGACCCAGGGGAACACTGGGAGGTGGGAAATTTGAGTGAGCCCGGTGATGCCACAACTTTCCCACACAAAAATGTGTGAAAAAAGTGATTTTTTCAGCTAAAATTGAGGTTTGCAGGGGATTCTGGGTAAGGAAACGTTGGGGGATCCACGCAGGCCATACCTCCCTGGAAGCCTCCGTGTGTCTAGTTTTCAGAAATGTATGGGTTTGGTAGGTTTCCCTAGATGGCCGACGAGCACCGGGCCAAAAACCCAGGTGACCCCCCTTGCAAAACCAGGTGGTTTTGAGATAGGCAATTTTGATGTCACCACACTACGTTTTGGGCCCTTGCCTGTCGCGGGTACTTAGGCCTCCCACACAAGTGAGGCATCATTTTTACCGGGAGACCCAGGGGAACGCTGGGAGGTGAGAAATTTGACTGAGCCCGGTGATGCCACAACTTCACACACAAAAATGTGTGAAAAAAGTGATTTTTTCAGCTAAAATTGAGGTTTGCAGGGGATTCTGGGTAAGGAAACGTTGGGGGATCCACGCAAGCCATACCTCCCTGGAAGCCTCCGTGTGTCTAGTTTTCAGAAATGTATGGGTTTGGTAGGTTTCCCTAGATGGCCGTCGAGCACCGGGCCAAAAACCCAGGTGACCCCCCTTGCAAAACCAGGTGGTTTTGAGATAGGCAATTTTGATGTCACCTCACTACGTTTTGGGCCCTTGCCTGTCGCGGGTACTTGGGCCTCCCACACAAGTGAGGCATCATTTTTACTGGGAGACCCAGGGGAACGCTGGGAGGTAAGAAATTTGACTGAGCCCGGTGATGCCACAACTTCACACACATAAATGTGTGAAAAAAGTGATTTTTTCTGCTAAAATTGAGGTTTGCAGGGGATTCTGGGTAAGGAAACGTTGGGGGATCCACGCAAGCCATACCTCCCTGGAAGCCTCCGGGTGTCTAGTTTTCAGAAATGTATGGGTTTGGTAGGTTTCCCTAGATGGCCGTCGAGCACCGGGCCAAAAACCCAGGTGACCCCTCTTGCAAAACCAGGTGGTTTTGAGATAGGCAATTTTGATGTCACCTCACTACGTTTTTGGCTCTTGCCTGTCGCGGGTACTTGGGCCTCCCACACAAGTGAGGCACCATTTTTACCGGGAGACACAGGGTAATGCTGGGAGGTGGGAAATTTGAGTGAGTCCGGTGATGCCACAACTTTACACACAAAAATGTGTGAAAAAAGTGATTTTTGCAGCTAAAATTGAGGTTTGCAGGGGATTCTGGGTAAGGAAACCTTGGGGGATCCACGCGGGCCATACCTCCCTGGAAGCCTCTGGGTGTCTAGTTTTCAGAAATGTATGGGTTTGGTAGGTTTCCCTAGATGGCCGACGAGCACCGGGCCAAAAACCCAGTTGACCCCCCTTGCAAAACCAGGTGGTTTTGAGATAGGCAATTTTGATGTCACCACACTACGTTTTGGGCCCTTGCCTGTCGCGGGTACTTGGGCCTCCCACACAAGTGAGGCACCATTTGTACCGGGAGACCCAGGGGAACGCTGGGAGGTGGAAAATTTGAGTGAGCCAGGTGATGCCACAACTTTCCCACACAAAAATGTGTGAAAAAAGTGATTTTTTCAGCTAAAATTGAGGTTTGCAGGGGATTCTGGGTAAGGAAACGTTGGGGGATCCATGCAAGCCGTACCTCCCTGGAAGCCCCCGGGTGTCTAGTTTTCAGAAATGTATGAGTTTGGTAGGTTTCCCTAGATGGCCGCCGAGCACCGGGCCAAAAACCCAGGTGACCCCCCTTGCAAAACCAGGTGGTTTTGAGATAGGCAATTTTGATGTCACCACACTACGTTTTGGGCCCTTGCCTGACGCGGGTACTTGGGCCTCCCACACAAGTGAGGCACCATTTTTACCGGGAGACCCAGGGGAACACTGGGAGGTGGGAAATTTGAGTGAGCCCAGTGATGCCACAACTTTCCCACACAAAAATGTGTGAAAAAAGTGATTTTTGCAGCTAAAATTGAGGTTTGCAGGGGATTCTGGGTAAGGAAACGTTGGGGGATCCACGCAAGCCATACCTCTCTGGAAGCCCCCGGGTGTCTAGTTTTCAGAAATGTATGAGTTTGGTAGGTTTCCCTAGATGGCCGCCGAGCACCGGGCCAAAAACCCAGGTGACCCCCCTTGCAAAACCAGGTGGTTTTGAGATAGGCAATTTTGATGTCACCTCACTACGTTTTGGGCCCTGGCCTGTCGCGGGTACTTGGGCCTCCCACACAAGTGAGGCACCATTTTTACCGGGAGACCCAGGGGAACGCTGGGAGGTGGGAAATTTGAGTGAGCCCATTGATGTCACAACTTTCCCACACAAAAATGTGTGAAAAAAGTGATTTTTTCAGCTAAAATTGAGGTTTGCAGGGGATTCTGGGTAAGGAAACGTTGGGGGATCCACGCAAGCCATACCTCCCTGGAAGCCTCCGTGTGTCTAGTTTTCAGAAATGTATGGGTTTGGTAGGTTTCCCTAGATGGCCGTCGAGCACCGGGCCAAAAACCCAGGTGACCCCCCTTGCAAAACCAGGTGGTTTTGAGATAGGCAATTTTGATGTCACCGCACTAGGTTTTGGGCCCTTGCCTGTCGCGGGTACTTGGGCCTCCCACACAAGTGAGGCATCATTTTTACTGGGAGACCCAGGGGAACGCTGGGAGGTGAGAAATTTGACTGAGCCCGGTGATGCCACAACTTCACACACATAAATGTGTGAAAAAAGTGATTTTTTCTGCTAAAATTGAGGTTTGCAGGGGATTCTGGGTAAGGAAACGTTGGGGGATCCACGCAAGCCATACCTCCCTGGAAGCCTCCGGGTGTCTAGTTTTCAGAAATCTATGAGTTTGGTAGGTTTCCCTAGATGGCCGCCGAGCACCGGGCCAAAAACCCAGGTGACCCCCCATGCAAAACCAGGTGGTTTTGAGATAGGCAATTTTGATGTCACCTCACTACGTTTTGGGCCCTGGCCTGTCGCGGGTACTTGGGCCTCCCACACAAGTGAGGCACCATTTTTACCGGGAGACCTAGGGGAACGCTGGGAGGTGGGAAATTTGAGTGAGCCCGTTGATGCCACAACTTTCCCACACAAAAATGTGTGAAAAAAGTGATTTGTTCAGCTAAAATTGAGGTTTGCAGGGGATTTTGGGTAAGGAAACGTTGGGGGATCCACGCAAGCCATACCTCCCTGGAAGCCCCCGGGTATCTAGTTTTCAGAAATGTATGGGTTTGGTAGGTTTCCCTAGATGGTCGACGAGCACCGGGCCAAAAACCCAGGTGACCCCCTTGCAAAACCAGGTGGTTTTGAGATAGGCAATTTTGATGTCACCACACTACGTTTTGGGCCCTTGCCTGTCGCGGGTACTTGGGCCTCCCACACAAGTGAGGCATCATTTGTACCGGGAAACCCAAGGGAACGCTGGGAGGTGGGAAATTTGAGTGAGCCCGGTGATGCCACAACTTTCCCACACAAAAATGTGTGAAAAAAGTGATTTTTTCAGCTAAAATTGAGGTTTGCAGGGGATTTTGGGTAAGGAAACGTTGGGAGATCCACGCAAGCCATACCTCCCTGGAAGCCTCCGGGTGTCTAGTTTTCAGAAATGTATGGGTTTGGTAGGTTTCCCTTGATGGCCGCCGAGCACCGGGCCAAAAACCCAAGTGACCCCCCTTGCAAAACCAGGTGGTTTTTTGAACTAGGCAATTTTGATGTCACCACACTACGTTTTGGGCCCTTGCCTGTCGCGGGTACTTGGGCCTCCCACACAAGTGAGGCATCATTTGTACCGGGAAACCCAAGGGAACGCTGGGAGGTGGGAAATTTGAGTGAGCCCGGTGATGCCACAACTTTCCCACACAAAAATGTGTGAAAAAAGTGATTTTTTCAGCTAAAATTGAGGTTTGCAGGGGATTCTGGGTAAGGAAACGTTGGGGGATCCACGCAAGCCATACCTCCCTGGAAGCCTCCGGGTGTCTAGTTTTCAGAAATGTATGGGTTTGGTAGGTTTCCCTAGATGGTCGCCGAGCACCGGGCCAAAAACCCAGGTGACTCCCCCTTGCAAAACCAGGTGGTTTTGAGATAGGCAATTTTGATGTCACCACACTACGTTTTGGGCCCTTGCCTGTCGCGGGTACTTGGGCCTCCCACACAAGTGAGGCATCATTTGTACCGGGAAACCCAAGGGAACGCTGGGAGGTGGG
The DNA here is from genome assembly GCF_964204655.1 of Triturus cristatus. Taxonomy (NCBI): domain Eukaryota; kingdom Metazoa; phylum Chordata; class Amphibia; order Caudata; family Salamandridae; genus Triturus; species Triturus cristatus. Next base: position 1,096,902,252 of record NC_140579.1, read on the forward strand.
AAATTTGAGTGAGCCCGGTGATGCCACAACTTTCCCACACAAAAATGTGTGAAAAAAGTGATTTTTTCAGCTAAAATTGAGGTTTGCAGGGGATTCTGGGTAAGGAAACGTTGGGGGATCCATGCAAGCCATACCTCCCTGGAAGCCTCCGGGTGTCTCGTTTTCAGAAATGTATGGGTTTGGTAGGTTTCCCTAGATGGTCGCCGAGCACCGGGCTAAAAACCCAGGTGACTCTCCCTTGCAAAACCAGGTGGTTTTGAGATAGGCAATTTTGATGTCACCACACTACGTTTTGGGCCCTTGCCTGTCGCGGGTACTTGGGCCTCCCACACAAGTGAGGCACCATTTTTACCGGGAGACCCAGGGGAACACTGGGAGGTGGGAAATTTGAGTGAGCCCGGTGATGCCACAACTTTCCCACACAAAAATGTGTGAAAAAAGTGATTTTTTCAGCTAAAATTGAGGTTTGCAGGGGATTCTGGGTAAGGAAACGTTGGGGGATCCACGCAGGCCATACCTCCCTGGAAGCCTCCGTGTGTCTAGTTTTCAGAAATGTATGGGTTTGGTAGGTTTCCCTAGATGGCCGACGAGCACCGGGCCAAAAACCCAGGTGACCCCCCTTGCAAAACCAGGTGGTTTTGAGATAGGCAATTTTGATGTCACCACACTACGTTTTGGGCCCTTGCCTGTCGCGGGTACTTAGGCCTCCCACACAAGTGAGGCATCATTTTTACCGGGAGACCCAGGGGAACGCTGGGAGGTGAGAAATTTGACTGAGCCCGGTGATGCCACAACTTCACACACAAAAATGTGTGAAAAAAGTGATTTTTTCAGCTAAAATTGAGGTTTGCAGGGGATTCTGGGTAAGGAAACGTTGGGGGATCCACGCAAGCCATACCTCCCTGGAAGCCTCCGTGTGTCTAGTTTTCAGAAATGTATGGGTTTGGTAGGTTTCCCTAGATGGCCGTCGAGCACCGGGCCAAAAACCCAGGTGACCCCCCTTGCAAAACCAGGTGGTTTTGAGATAGGCAATTTTGATGTCACCTCACTACGTTTTGGGCCCTTGCCTGTCGCGGGTACTTGGGCCTCCCACACAAGTGAGGCATCATTTTTACTGGGAGACCCAGGGGAACGCTGGGAGGTGAGAAATTTGACTGAGCCCGGTGATGCCACAACTTCACACACATAAATGTGTGAAAAAAGTGATTTTTTCTGCTAAAATTGAGGTTTGCCGGGGATTCTGGGTAAGGAAACGTTGGGGGATCCACGCAAGCCATACCTCCCTGGAAGCCTCCGGGTGTCTAGTTTTCAGAAATGTATGGGTTTGGTAGGTTTCCCTAGATGGCCGTCGAGCACCGGGCCAAAAACCCAGGTGACCCCTCTTGCAAAACCAGGTGGTTTTGAGATAGGCAATTTTGATGTCACCTCACTACGTTTTTGGCTCTTGCCTGTCGCGGGTACTTGGGCCTCCCACACAAGTGAGGCACCATTTTTACCGGGAGACACAGGGTAACGCTGGGAGGTGGGAAATTTGAGTGAGTCCGGTGATGCCACAACTTTACACACAAAAATGTGTGAAAAAAGTGATTTTTTCAGATAAAATTGAGGTTTGCAGGGGATTCTGGGTAAGGAAACGTTGGGGGATCCACGCAAGCCATACCTCCCTGGAAGCCCCCGGGTGTCTAGTTTTCAGAAATGTATGAGTTTGGTAGGTTTCCCTAGATGGCCGCCGAGCACCGGGCCAAAAACCCAGGTGACCCCCCTTGCAAAACCAGGTGGTTTTGAGATAGGCAATTTTGATGTCACCTCACTACGTTTTGGGCCCTGGCCTGTCGCGGGTACTTGGGCCTCCCACACAAGTGAGGCACCATTTTTACCGGGAGACCCAGGGGAACGCTGGGAGGTGGGAAATTTGAGTGAGCCCATTGATGTCACAACTTTCCCACACAAAAATGTGTGAAAAAAGTGATTTTTTCAGCTAAAATTGAGGTTTGCAGGGGATTCTGGGTAAGGAAACGTTGGGGGATCCACGCAAGCCATACCTCCCTGGAAGCCTCCGTGTGTCTAGTTTTCAGAAATGTATGGGTTTGGTAGGTTTCCCTAGATGGCCGTCGAGCACCGGGCCAAAAACCCAGGTGACCCCCCTTGCAAAACCAGGTGGTTTTGAGATAGGCAATTTTGATGTCACCTCACTACGTTTTGGGCCCTTGCCTGTCGCGGGTACTTGGGCCTCCCACACAAGTGAGGCATCATTTTTACTGGGAGACCCAGGGGAACGCTGGGAGGTGAGAAATTTGACTGAGCCCGGTGATGCCACAACTTCACACACATAAATGTGTGAAAAAAGTGATTTTTTCTGCTAAAATTGAGGTTTGCAGGGGATTCTGGGTAAGGAAACGTTGGGGGATCCACGCAAGCCATACCTCCCTGGAAGCCTCCGGGTGTCTAGTTTTCAGAAATCTATGAGTTTGGTAGGTTTCCCTAGATGGCCGCCGAGCACCGGGCCAAAAACCCAGGTGACCCCCCTTGCAAAACCAGGTGGTTTTGAGATAGGCAATTTTGATGTCACCTCACTACGTTTTGGGCCCTGGCCTGTCGCGGGTACTTGGGCCTCCCACACAAGTGAGGCACCATTTTTACCGGGAGACCTAGGGGAACGCTGGGAGGTGGGAAATTTGAGTGAGCCCGTTGATGCCACAACTTTCCCACACAAAAATGTGTGAAAAAAGTGATTTGTTCAGCTAAAATTGAGGTTTGCAGGGGATTTTGGGTAAGGAAACGTTGGGGGATCCACGCAAGCCATACCTCCCTGGAAGCCCCCGGGTATCTAGTTTTCAGAAATGTATGGGTTTGGTAGGTTTCCCTAGATGGTCGACGAGCACCGGGCCAAAAACCCAGGTGACCCCCTTGCAAAACCAGGTGGTTTTGAGATAGGCAATTTTGATGTCACCACACTACGTTTTGGGCCCTTGCCTGTCGCGGGTACTTGGGCCTCCCACACAAGTGAGGCATCATTTGTACCGGGAAACCCAAGGGAACGCTGGGAGGTGGGAAATTTGAGTGAGCCCGGTGATGCCACAACTTTCCCACACAAAAATGTGTGAAAAAAGTGATTTTTTCAGCTAAAATTGAGGTTTGCAGGGGATTTTGGGTAAGGAAACGTTGGGAGATCCACGCAAGCCATACCTCCCTGGAAGCCTCCGGGTGTCTAGTTTTCAGAAATGTATTGGGTTTGGTAGGTTTCCCTTGATGGCCGCCGAGCACCGGGCCAAAAACCCAAGTGACCCCCCTTGCAAAACCAGGTGGTTTTTTGAACTAGGCAATTTTGATGTCACCACACTACGTTTTGGGCCCTTGCCTGTCGCGGGTACTTGGGCCTCCCACACAAGTGAGGCATCATTTGTACCGGGAAACCCAAGGGAACGCTGGGAGGTGGGAAATTTGAGTGAGCCCGGTGATGCCACAACTTTCCCACACAAAAATGTGTGAAAAAAGTGATTTTTTCAGCTAAAATTGAGGTTTGCAGGGGATTCTGGGTAAGGAAACGTTGGGGGATCCACGCAAGCCATACCTCCCTGGAAGCCTCCGGGTGTCTAGTTTTCAGAAATGTATGGGTTTGGTAGGTTTCCCTAGATGGTCGCCGAGCACCGGGCCAAAAACCCAGGTGACTCCCCCTTGCAAAACCAGGTGGTTTTGAGATAGGCAATTTTGATGTCACCACACTACGTTTTGGGCCCTTGCCTGTCGCGGGTACTTGGGCCTCCCACACAAGTGAGGCATCATTTGTACCGGGAAACCCAAGGGAATGCTGGGAGGTGGGAAATTTGAGTGAGCCCGGTGATGCCACAACTTTCCCACACAAAAATGTGTGAAAAAAGTGATTTTTTCAGCTAAAATTGAGGTTTGCAGGGGATTCTGGGTAAGGAAACGTTGGGGGATCCATGCAAGCCATACCTCCCTGGAAGCCTCCGGGTGTCTCGTTTTCAGAAATGTATGGGTTTGGTAGGTTTCCCTTGATGGTCGCCGAGCACCGGGCTAAAAACCCAGGTGACTCCCCCTTGCAAAACCAGGTGGTTTTGAGATAGGCAATTTTGATGTCACCACACTACGTTTTGGGCCCTTGCCTGTCGCGGGTACTTGGGCCTCCCACACAAGTGAGGCACCATTTTTACCGGGAGACCCAGGGGAACACTGGGAGGTGGGAAATTTGAGTGAGCCCGGTGATGCCACAACTTTCCCACACAAAAATGTGTGAAAAAAGTGATTTTTTCAGCTAAAATTGAGGTTTGCAGGGGATTCTGGGTAAGGAAACGTTGGGGGATCCACGCAGGCCATACCTCCCTGGAAGCCTCCGTGTGTCTAGTTTTCAGAAATGTATGGGTTTGGTAGGTTTCCCTAGATGGCCGACGAGCACCGGGCCAAAAACCCAGGTGACCCCCCTTGCAAAACCAGGTGGTTTTGAGATAGGCAATTTTGATGTCACCACACTACGTTTTGGGCCCTTGCCTGTCGCGGGTACTTAGGCCTCCCACACAAGTGAGGCATCATTTTTACCGGGAGACCCAGGGGAACGCTGGGAGGTGAGAAATTTGACTGAGCCCGGTGATGCCACAACTTCACACACAAAAATGTGTGAAAAAAGTGATTTTTTCAGCTAAAATTGAGGTTTGCAGGGGATTCTGGGTAAGGAAACGTTGGGGGATCCACGCAAGCCATACCTCCCTGGAAGCCTCCGTGTGTCTAGTTTTCAGAAATGTATGGGTTTGGTAGGTTTCCCTAGATGGCCGTCGAGCACCGGGCCAAAAACCCAGGTGACCCCCCTTGCAAAACCAGGTGGTTTTGAGATAGGCAATTTTGATGTCACCTCACTACGTTTTGGGCCCTTGCCTGTCGCGGGTACTTGGGCCTCCCACACAAGTGAGGCATCATTTTTACTGGGAGACCCAGGGGAACGCTGGAAGGTGAGAAATTTGACTGAGCCCGGTGATGCCACAACTTCACACACATAAATGTGTGAAAAAAGTGATTTTTTCTGCTAAAATTGAGGTTTGCAGGGGATTCTGGGTAAGGAAACGTTGGGGGATCCACGCAAGCCATACCTCCCTGGAAGCCTCCGGGTGTCTAGTTTTCAGAAATGTATGGGTTTGGTAGGTTTCCCTAGATGGCCGTCGAGCACCGGGCCAAAAACCCAGGTGACCCCTCTTGCAAAACCAGGTGGTTTTGAGATAGGCAATTTTGATGTCACCTCACTACGTTTTTGGCTCTTGCCTGTCGCGGGTACTTGGGCCTCCCACACAAGTGAGGCACCATTTTTACCGGGAGACACAGGGTAACGCTGGGAGGTGGGACATTTGAGTGAGTCCGGTGATGCCACAACTTTACACACAAAAATGTGTGAAAAAAGTGATTTTTTCAGATAAAATTGAGGTTTGCAGGGGATTCTGGGTAAGGAAACGTTGGGGGATCCATGCAAGCCATACCTCCCTGGAAGCCCCCGGGTGTCTAGTTTTCAGAAATGTATGGGTTTGGTAGGTTTCCCTAGATGGCCGCCGAGCACTGGGCCAAAAATCCAGGTGACCCCCCTTGCAAAACCAGGTGGTTTTGAGATAGGCAATTTTGATGTCACCACACTACGTTTTGGGCCCTTGCCTGTCGCGGGTACTTGGGCCTCCCACACAAGTGAGGCATCATTTGTACCGGGAAACCCAGGGGAACGCTGGGAGGTGGGAAATTTGAGTGAGCCCGGTGATGCCACAACTTTCCCACACAAAAATGTGTGAAAAAAGTGATTTTTGCAGCTAAAATTGAGGTTTGCAGGGGATTCTGGGTAAGGAAACCTTGGGGGATCCACGCGGGCCATACCTCCCTGGAAGCCTCTAGGTGTCTAGTTTTCAGAAATGTATGGGTTTGGTAGGTTTCCCTAGATGGCCGACGAGCACCGGGCCAAAAACCCAGTTGACCCCCCTTGCAAAACCAGGTGGTTTTGAGATAGGCAATTTTGATGTCACCTCACTACGTTTTGGGCCCTGGCCTGTCGCGGGTACTTGGGCCTCCCACACAAGTGAGGCACCATTTGTACCGGGAGACCCAGGGGAACGCTGGGAGGTGGAAAATTTGAGTGAGCCAGGTGATGCCACAACTTTCCCACACAAAAATGTGTGAAAAAAGTGATTTTTTCAGCTAAAATTGAGGTTTGCAGGGGATTCTGGGTAAGGAAACGTTGGGGGATCCATGCAAGCCGTACCTCCCTGGAAGCCCCCGGGTGTCTAGTTTTCAGAAATGTATGAGTTTGGTAGGTTTCCCTAGATGGCCGCCGAGCACCGGGCCAAAAACCCAGGTGACCCCCCTTGCAAAACCAGGTGGTTTTGAGATAGGCAATTTTGATGTCACCACACTACGTTTTGGGCCCTTGCCTGACGCGGGTACTTGGGCCTCCCACACAAGTGAGGCACCATTTTTACCGGGAGACCCAGGGGAACACTGGGAGGTGGGAAATTTGAGTGAGCCCAGTGATGCCACAACTTTCCCACACAAAAATGTGTGAAAAAAGTGATTTTTGCAGCTAAAATTGAGGTTTGCAGGGGATTCTGGGTAAGGAAACGTTGGGGGATCCACGCAAGCCATACCTCTCTGGAAGCCCCCGGGTGTCTAGTTTTCAGAAATGTATGAGTTTGGTAGGTTTCCCTAGATGGCCACCGAGCACCGGGCCAAAAACCCAGGTGACCCCCCTTGCAAAACCAGGTGGTTTTGAGATAGGCAATTTTGATGTCACCTCACTACGTTTTGGGCCCTGGCCTGTCGCGGGTACTTGGGCCTCCCACACAAGTGAGGCACCATTTTTACCGGGAGACCCAGGGGAACGCTGGGAGGTGGGAAATTTGAGTGAGCCCATTGATGTCACAACTTTCCCACACAAAAATGTGTGAAAAAAGTGATTTGTTCAGCTAAAATTGAGGTTTGCAGGGGATTTTGGGTAAGGAAACGTTGGGGGATCCACGCAAGCCATACCTCCCTGGAAGCCCCCGGGTGTCTAGTTTTCAGAAATGTATGGGTTTGGTAGGTTTCCCTTGATGGCCGCCGAGCACCGGGCCAAAAACCCAGGTGACCCCCCCTTGCAAAACCAGGTGGTTTTGAGATAGGCAAATTTGATGTCACCTCACGACGTTTTGGGCCCTGGCCTGTCGCGGGTACTTGGGCCTCCCACACAAGTGAGGCACCATTTTTACCGGGAGACCCAGGGGAACGCTGGGAGGTGGGGAATTTGAGTGAGCCCGGTGATGCCACAACTTTCCCACACAAAAATGTGTGAAAAAAGTGATTTTTTCAGCTAAAATTGAGGTTTGCAGGGGATTCTGGGTAAGGAAACGTTGGGGGATCCACGCAAGCCGTACCTCCCTGGAAGCCCCCGGGTGTCTAGTTTTCAGAAATCTATGAGTTTGGTAGGTTTCCCTAGATGGCCGCCGAGCACCGGGCCAAAAACCCAGGTGACCCCCCTTGCAAAACCAGGTGGTTTTGAGATAGGCAATTTTGATGTCACCTCACTACGTTTTGGGCCCTGGCCTGTCGCGGGTACTTGGGCCTCCCACACAAGTGAGGCACCATTTTTACCGGGAGACCTAGGGGAACGCTGGGAGGTGGGAAATTTGAGTGAGCCCGTTGATGCCACAACTTTCCCACACAAAAATGTGTGAAAAAAGTGATTTGTTCAGCTAAAATTGAGGTTTGCAGGGGATTTTGGGTAAGGAAACGTTGGGGGATCCACGCAAGCCATACCTCCCTGGAAGCCCCCAGGTATCTAGTTTTCAGAAATGTATGGGTTTGGTAGGTTTCCCTAGATGGTCGACGAGCACCGGGCCAAAAACCCAGGTGACCCCCTTGCAAAACCAGGTGGTTTTGAGATAGGCAATTTTGATGTCACCACACTACGTTTTGGGCCCTTGCCTGTCGCGGGTACTTGGGCCTCCCACACAAGTGAGGCATCATTTGTACCGGGAAACCCAAGGGAACGCTGGGAGGTGGGAAATTTGAGTGAGCCCGGTGATGCCACAACTTTCCCACACAAAAATGTGTGAAAAAAGTGATTTTTTCAGCTAAAATTGAGGTTTGCAGGGGATTTTGGGTAAGGAAACGTTGGGGGATCCACGCAAGCCATACCTCCCTGGAAGCCTCCGGGTGTCTAGTTTTCAGAAATGTATGGGTTTGGTAGGTTTCCCTTGATGGCCGCCGAGCACCGGGCCAAAAACCCAAGTGACCCCCCTTGCAAAACCAGGTGGTTTTTTGAACTAGGCAATTTTGATGTCACCACACTACGTTTTGGGCCCTTGCCTGTCGCGGGTACTTGGGCCTCCCACACAAGTGAGGCATCATTTGTACCGGGAAACCCAAGGGAACGCTGGGAGGTGGGAAATTTGAGTGAGCCCGGTGATGCCACAACTTTCCCACACAAAAATGTGTGAAAAAAGTGATTTTTTCAGCTAAAATTGAGGTTTGCAGGGGATTCTGGGTAAGGAAACGTTGGGGGATCCACGCAAGCCATACCTCCCTGGAAGCCTCCGGGTGTCTAGTTTTCAGAAATGTATGGGTTTGGTAGGTTTCCCTAGATGGTCGCCGAGCACCGGGCCAAAAACCCAGGTGACTCCCCCTTGCAAAACCAGGTGGTTTTGAGATAGGCAATTTTGTTGTCACCACACTACGGTTTGGGCCCTTGCCTGTCGCGGGTACTTGGGCCTCCCACACAAGTGAGGCACCATTTTTACCGGGAGACCCAGGGGAACACTGGGAGGTGGGAAATTTGAGTGAGCCCTGTGATGCCACAACTTTCCCACACAAAAATGTGTGAAAAAAGTGATTTTTTCAGCTAAAATTGAGGTTTGCAGGGGATTCTGGGTAAGGAAACGTTGGGGGATCCACGCAGGCCATACCTCCCTGGAAGCCTCCGTGTATCTAGTTTTCAGAAATGTATGGGTTTGGTAGGTTTCCCTAGATGGCCGACGAGCACCGGGCCAAAAACCCAGGTGACCCCCCTTGCAAAACCAGGTGGTTTTGAGATAGGCAATTTTGATGTCACCACACTACGTTTTGGGCCCTTGCCTGTCGCGGGTACTTAGGCCTCCCACACAAGTGAGGCATCATTTTTACCGGGAGACCCAGGGGAACGCTGGGAGGTGAGAAATTCGACTGAGCCCGGTGATGCCACAACTTCACACACAAAAATGTGTGAAAAAAGTGATTTTTTCAGCTAAAATTGAGGTTTGCAGGGGATTCTGGGTAAGGAAACGTTGGGGGATCCACGCAAGCCATACCTCCCTGGAAGCCTCCGTGTGTCTAGTTTTCAGAAATGTATGGGTTTGGTAGGTTTCCCTAGATGGCCGTCGAGCACCGGGCCAAAAACCCAGGTGACCCCCCTTGCAAAACCAGGTGGTTTTGAGATAGGCAATTTTGATGTCACCTCACTACGTTTTGGGCCCTTGCCTGTCGCGGGTACTTGGGCCTCCCACACAAGTGAGGCATCATTTTTACTGGGAGACCCAGGGGAACGCTGGGAGGTGAGAAATTTGACTGAGCCCGGTGATGCCACAACTTCACACACATAAATGTGTGAAAAAAGTGATTTTTTCTGCTAAAATTGAGGTTTGCAGGGGATTCTAGGTAAGGAAACGTTGGGGGATCCACGCAAGCCATACCTCCCTGGAAGCCTCCGGGTGTCTAGTTTTCAGAAATGTATGGGTTTGGTAGGTTTCCCTAGATGGCCGTCGAGCACCGGGCCAAAAACCCAGGTGACCCCCCTTGCAAAACCAGGTGGTTTTGAGATAGGCAATTTTGATGTCACCTCACTACGTTTTTGGCTCTTGCCTGTCGCGGGTACTTGGGCCTCCCACACAAGTGAGGCACCATTTTTACCGGGAGACCCAGGGGAACGCTGGGAGGTGGGGAATTTGAGTGAGCCCGGTGATGCCACAACTTTCCCACACAAAAATGTGTGAAAAAAGTGATTTTTTCAGCTAAAATTGAGGTTTGCAGGGGATTCTGGGTAAGGAAACGTTGGGGGATCCACGCAAGCCGTACCTCCCTGGAAGCCCCCGGGTGTCTAGTTTTCAGAAATCTATGAGTTTGGTAGGTTTCCCTAGATGGCCGCCGAGCACCGGGCCAAAAACCCAGGTGACCCCCCTTGCAAAACCAGGTGGTTTTGAGATAGGCAATTTTGATGTCACCTCACTACGTTTTGGGCCCTGGCCTGTCGCGGGTACTTGGGCCTCCCACACAAGTGAGGCACCATTTTTACCGGGAGACCTAGGGGAACGCTGGGAGGTGGGAAATTTGAGTGAGCCCCTTGATGCCACAACTTTCCCACACAAAAATGTGTGAAAAAAGTGATTTGTTCAGCTAAAATTGAGGTTTGCAGGGGATTTTGGGTAAGGAAACGTTGGGGGATCCACGCAAGCCATACCTCCCTGGAAGCCCCCGGGTATCTAGTTTTCAGAAATGTATGGGTTTGGTAGGTTTCCCTAGATGGTCGACGAGCACCGGGCCAAAAACCCAGGTGACCCCCTTGCAAAACCAGGTGGTTTTGAGATAGGCAATTTTGATGTCACCACACTACGTTTTGGGCCCTTGCCTGTCGCGGGTACTTGGGCCTCCCACACAAGTGAGGCATCATTTGTACCGGGAAACCCAAGGGAACGCTGGGAGGTGGGAAATTTGAGTGAGCCCGGTGATGCCACAACTTTCCCACACAAAAATGTGTGAAAAAAGTGATTTTTTCAGCTAAAATTGAGGTTTGCAGGGGATTTTGGGTAAGGAAACTTTGGGAGATCCACGCAAGCCATACCTCCCTGGAAGCCTCCGGGTGTCTAGTTTTCAGAAATGTATGGGTTTGGTAGGTTTCCCTTGATGGCCGCCGAGCACCGGGCCAAAAACCCAAGTGACCCCCCTTGCAAAACCAGGTGGTTTTTTGAACTAGGCAATTTTGATGTCACCACACTACGTTTTGGGCCCTTGCCTGTCGCGGGTACTTGGGCCTCCCACACAAGTGAGGCATCATTTGTACCGGGAAACCCAAGGGAACGCTGGGAGGTGGGAAATTTGAGTGAGCCCGGTGATGCCACAACTTTCCCACACAAAAATGTGTGAAAAAAGTGATTTTTTCAGCTAAAATTGAGGTTTGCAGGGGATTCTGGGTAAGGAAACGTTGGGGGATCCACGCAAGCCATACCTCCCTGGAAGCCTCCGGGTGTCTAGTTTTCAGAAATGTATGGGTTTGGTAGGTTTCCCTAGATGGTCGCCGAGCACCGGGCCAAAAACCCAGGTGACTCCCCCTTGCAAAACCAGGTGGTTTTGAGATAGGCAATTTTGATGTCACCACACTACGTTTTGGGCCCTTGCCTGTCGCGGGTACTTGGGCCTCCCACACAAGTGAGGCACCATTTTTACCGGGAGACCCAGGGGAACACTGGGAGGTGGGAAATTTGAGTGAGCCCTGTGATGCCACAACTTTCCCACACAAAAATGTGTGAAAAAAGTGATTTTTTCAGCTAAAATTGAGGTTTGCAGGGGATTCTGGGTAAGGAAACGTTGGGGGATCCACGCAAGCCATACCTCCCTGGAAGCCTCCGTGTGTCTAGTTTTCAGAAATGTATGGGTTTGGTAGGTTTCCCTAGATGGCCGTCGAGCACCGGGCCAAAAACCCAGGTGACCCCCCTTGCAAAACCAGGTGGTTTTGAGATAGGCAATTTTGATGTCACCTCACTACGTTTTGGGCCCTTGCCTGTCGCGGGTACTTGGGCCTCCCACACAAGTGAGGCACCATTTTTACCGGGAGACCCAGGGGAACACTGGGAGGTGGGAAATTTGAGTGAGCCCTGTGATGCCACAACTTTCCCACACAAAAATGTGTGAAAAAAGTGATTTTTTCAGCTAAAATTGAGGTTTGCAGGGGATTCTGGGTAAGGAAACGTTGGGGGATCCACGCAAGCCATACCTCCCTGGAAGCCTCCGTGTGTCTAGTTTTCAGAAATGTATGGGTTTGGTAGGTTTCCCTAGATGGCCGTCGAGCACCGGGCCAAAAACCCAGGTGACCCCCCTTGCAAAACCAGGTGGTTTTGAGATAGGCAATTTTGATGTCACCTCACTACGTTTTGGGCCCTTGCCTGTCGCGGGTACTTGGGCCGCCCACACAAGTGAGGCATCATTTTTACTGGGAGACCCAGGGGAACGCTGGGAGGTGAGAAATTTGACTGAGCCCGGTGATGCCACAACTTCACACACATAAATGTGTGAAAAAAGTGATTTTTTCAGCTAAAATTGAGGTTTGCAGGGGATTCTGGGTAAGGAAACGTTGGGGGATCCACGCAAGCCATACCTCCCTGGAAGCCTCCGGGTGTCTAGTTTTCAGAAATGTATGGGTTTGGAAGGTTTCCCTAGATGGCCGTCGAGCACCGGGCCAAAAACCCAGGTGACCCCCCTTGCAAAACCAGGTGGTTTTGAGATAGGCAATTTTGATGTCACCTCACTACGTTTTTGGCTCTTGCCTGTCGCGGGTACTTGGGCCTCCCACACAAGTGAGGCACCATTTCTACCGGGAGACGCAGGGTAACGCTGGGAGGTGGGAAATTTGAGTGAGTCCGGTGATGCCACAACTTCACACACAAAAATGTGTGAAAAAAGTGATTTTTTCAGATACAATTGAGGTTTGCAGGGGATTCTGGGTAAGGAAACGTTGGGGGATCCATGCAAGCCATACCTCCCTGGAAGCCCCCGGGTGTCTCGTTTTCAGAAATGTATGGGTTTGGTAGGTTTCCCTAGATGGCCGCCGAGCACTGGGCCAAAAATCCAGGTGACCCCCCTTGCAAAACCAGGTGGTTTTGAGATAGGCAATTTTGATGTCACCACACTACGTTTTGGGCCCTTGCCTGTCGCGGGTACTTGGGCCTCCCACACAAGTGAGGCATCATTTGTACCGGGAAACCCAGGGGAATGCTGGGAGGTGGGAAATTTGAGTGAGCCCGGTGATGCCACAACTTTCCCACACAAAAATGTGTGAAAAAAGTGATTTTTGCAGCTAAAATTGAGGTTTGCAGGGGATTCTGGGTAAGGAAACCTTGGGGGATCCACGCGGGCCATACCTCCCTGGAAGCCTCTGGGTGTCTAGTTTTCAGAAATGTATGGGTTTGGTAGGTTTCCCTAGATGGCCGACAAGCACCGGGCCAAAAACCCAGTTGACCCCCCTTGCAAAACCAGGTGGTTTTGAGATAGGCAATTTTGATGTCACCACACTACGTTTTGGGCCCTTGCCTGTCGCGGGTACTTGGGCCTCCCACACAAGTGAGGCACCATTTGTACCGGGAGACCCAGGGGAACGCTGGGAGGTGGAAAATTTGAGTGAGCCAGGTGATGCCACAACTTTCCCACACAAAAATGTGTGAAAAAAGTGATTTTTTCAGCTAAAATTGAGGTTTGCAGGGGATTCTGGGTAAGGAAACGTTGGGGGATCCATGCAAGCCGTACCTCCCTGGAAGCCCCCGGGTGTCTAGTTTTCAGAAATGTATGAGTTTGGTAGGTTTCCCTAGATGGCCACCGAGCACCGGGCCAAAAACCCAGGTGACCCCCCTTGCAAAACCAGGTGGTTTTGAGATAGGCAATTTTGATGTCACCACACTACGTTTTGGGCCCTTGCCTGACGCGGGTACTTGGGCCTCCCACACAAGTGAGGCACCATTTTTACCGGGAGACCCAGGGGAACACTGGGAGGTGGGAAATTTGAGTGAGCCCGGTGATGCCACAACTTTCCCACACAAAAATGTGTGAAAAAAGTGATTTTTGCAGCTAAAATTGAGGTTTGCAGGGGATTCTGGGTAAGGAAACCTTGGGGGATCCACGCGGGCCATACCTCCCTGGAAGCCTCTGGGTGTCTAGTTTTCAGAAATGTATGGGTTTGGTAGGTTTCCCTAGATGGCCGACGAGCACCGGGCCAAAAACCCAGGTGACCCCCCTTGCAAAACCAGGTGGTTTTGAGATAGGCAATTTTGATGTCACCACACTACGTTTTGGGCCCTTGCCTGTCGCGGGTACTTGGGCCTCCCACACAAGTGAGGCATCATTTGTACCGGGAAACCCAAGGGAACGCTGGGAGGTGGGAAATTTGAGTGAGCCCGGTGATGCCACAACTTTCCCACACAAAAATGTGTGAAAAAAGTGATTTGTTCAGCTAAAATTGAGGTTTGCAGGGGATTTTGGGTAAGGAAACGTTGGGGGATCCACGCAAGCCATACCTCCCTGGAAGCCCCCGGGTATCTAGTTTTCAGAAATGTATGGGTTTGGTAGGTTTCCCTAGATGGTCGACGAGCACCGGGCCAAAAACCCAGGTGACCCCCCTTGCAAAACCAGGTGGTTTTGAGATAGGCAATTTTGATGTCACCACACTACGTTTTGGGCCCTTGCCTGTCGCGGGTACTTGGGCCTCCCACACAAGTGAGGCATCATTTGTACCGGGAAACCCAAGGGAACGCTGGGAGGTGGGAAATTTGAGTGAGCCCGGTGATGCCACAACTTTCCCACACAAAAATGTGTGAAAAAAGTGATTTTTTCAGCTAAAATTGAGGTTTGCAGGGGATTCTGGGTAAGGAAACGTTGGGGGATCCACGCAGGCCATACCTCCCTGGAAGCCTCCGTGTGTCTAGTTTTCAGAAATGTATGGGTTTGGTAGGTTTCCCTAGATGGCCGACGAGCACCGGGCCAAAAACCCAGGTGACCCCCCTTGCAAAACCAGGTGGTTTTGAGATAGGCAATTTTGATGTCACCACACTACGTTTTGGGCCCTTGCCTGTCGCGGGTACTTAGGCCTCCCACACAAGTGAGGCATCATTTTTACCGGGAGACCCAGGGGAACGCTGGGAGGTGAGAAATTCGACTGAGCCCGGTGATGCCACAACTTCACACACAAAAATGTGTGAAAAAAGTGATTTTTTCAGCTAAAATTGAGGTTTGCAGGGGATTCTGGGTAAGGAAACGTTGGGGGATCCACGCAAGCCATACCTCCCTGGAAGCCTCCGTGTGTCTAGTTTTCAGAAATGTATGGGTTTGGTAGGTTTCCCTAGATGGCCGTCGAGCACCGGGCCAAAAACCCAGGTGACCCCCCTTGCAAAACCAGGTGGTTTTGAGATAGGCAATTTTGATGTCACCACACTACGTTTTGGGCCCTTGCCTGTCGCGGGTACTTGGGCCTCCCACACAAGTGAGGCATCATTTTTACTGGGAGACCCAGGGGAACGCTGGGAGGTGAGAAATTTGACTGAGCCCGGTGATGCCACAACTTCACACACATAAATGTGTGAAAAAAGTGATTTTTTCTGCTAAAATTGAGGTTTGCAGGGGATTCTGGGTAAGGAAACGTTGGGGGATCCACGCAAGCCATACCTCCCTGGAAGCCTCCGGGTGTCTAGTTTTCAGAAATGTATGGGTTTGGTAGGTTTCCCTAGATGGCCGTCGACTACCGGGCCAAAAACCCAGGTGACCCCCCTTGCAAAACCAGGTGGTTTTGAGATAGGCAATTTTGATGTCACCTCACTACGTTTTTGGCTCTTGCCTGTCGCGGGTACTTGGGCCTCCCACACAAGTGAGGCACCATTTTTACCGGGAGACCCAGGGGAACGCTGGGAGGTGGGGAATTTGAGTGAGCCCGGTGATACCACAACTTTCCCACACAAAAATGTGTGAAAAAAGTGATTTTTTCAGCTAAAATTGAGGTTTGCAGGGGATTCTGGGTAAGGAAACGTTGGGGGATCCACGCAAGCCGTACCTCCCTGGAAGCCCCCGGGTGTCTAGTTTTCAGAAATCTATGAGTTTGGTAGGTTTCCCTAGATGGCCGCCGAGCACCGGGCCAAAAACCCAGGTGACCCCCCTTGCAAAACCAGGTGGTTTTGAGATAGGCAATTTTGATGTCACCTCACTACGTTTTGGGCCCTGGCCTGTCGCGGGTACTTGGGCCTCCCACACAAGTGAGGCACCATTTTTACCGGGAGACCTAGGGGAACGCTGGGAGGTGGGAAATTTGAGTGAGCCCGTTGATGCCACAACTTTCCCACACAAAAATGTGTGAAAAAAGTGATTTGTTCAGCTAAAATTGAGGTTTGCAGGGGATTTTGGGTAAGGAAACGTTGGGGGATCCACGCAAGCCATACCTCCCTGGAAGCCCCCGGGTATCTAGTTTTCAGAAATGTATGGGTTTGGTAGGTTTCCCTAGATGGTCGACGAGCACCGGGCCAAAAACCCAGGTGACCCCCCTTGCAAAACCAGGTGGTTTTGAGATAGGCAATTTTGATGTCACCACACTACGTTTTGGGCCCTTGCCTGTCGCGGGTACTTGGGCCTCCCACACAAGTGAGGCATCATTTGTACCGGGAAACCCAAGGGAACGCTGGGAGGTGGGAAATTTGAGTGAGCCCGGTGATGCCACAACTTTCCCACACAAAAATGTGTGAAAAAAGTGATTTTTTCAGCTAAAATTGAGGTTTGCAGGGGATTCTGGGTAAGGAAACGTTGGGGGATCCACGCAGGCCATACCTCCCTGGAAGCCTCCGTGTGTCTAGTTTTCAGAAATGTATGGGTTTGGTAGGTTTCCCTAGATGGCCGACGAGCACCGGGCCAAAAACCCAGGTGACCCCCCTTGCAAAACCAGGTGGTTTTGAGATAGGCAATTTTGATGTCACCACACTACGTTTTGGGCCCTTGCCTGTCGCGGGTACTTAGGCCTCCCACACAAGTGAGGCATCATTTTTACCGGGAGACCCAGGGGAACGCTGGGAGGTGAGAAATTCGACTGAGCCCGGTGATGCCACAACTTCACACACAAAAATGTGTGAAAAAAGTGATTTTTTCAGCTAAAATTGAGGTTTGCAGGGGATTCTGGGTAAGGAAACGTTGGGGGATCCACGCAAGCCATACCTCCCTGGAAGCCTCCGTGTGTCTAGTTTTCAGAAATGTATGGGTTTGGTAGGTTTCCCTAGATGGCCGTCGAGCACCGGGCCAAAAACCCAGGTGACCCCCCTTGCAAAACCAGGTGGTTTTGAGATAGGCAATTTTGATGTCACCTCACTACGTTTTGGGCCCTTGCCTGTCGCGGGTACTTGGGCCTCCCACACAAGTGAGGCATCATTTTTACTGGGAGACCCAGGGGAACGCTGGGAGGTGAGAAATTTGACTGAGCCCGGTGATGCCACAACTTCACACACATAAATGTGTGAAAAAAGTGATTTTTTCTGCTAAAATTGAGGTTTGCAGGGGATTCTGGGTAAGGAAACGTTGGGGGATCCACGCAAGCCATACCTCCCTGGAAGCCTCCGGGTGTCTAGTTTTCAGAAATGTATGGGTTTGGTAGGTTTCCCTAGATGGCCGTCGAGCACCGGGCCAAAAACCCAGGTGACCCCCCTTGCAAAACCAGGTGGTTTTGAGATAGGCAATTTTGATGTCACCTCACTACGTTTTTGGCTCTTGCCTGTCGCGGGTACTTGGGCCTCCCACACAAGTGAGGCACCATTTTTACCGGGAGACCCAGGGGAACGCTGGGAGGTGGGGAATTTGAGTGAGCCCGGTGATGCCACAACTTTCCCACACAAAAATGTGTGAAAAAAGTGATTTTTTCAGCTAAAATTGAGGTTTGCAGGGGATTCTGGGTAAGGAAACGTTGGGGGATCCACGCAAGCCGTACCTCCCTGGAAGCCCCCGGGTGTCTAGTTTTCAGAAATCTATGAGTTTGGTAGGTTTCCCTAGATGGCCGCCGAGCACCGGGCCAAAAACCCAGGTGACCCCCCTTGCAAAACCAGGTGGTTTTGAGATAGGCAATTTTGATGTCACCTCACTACGTTTTGGGCCCTGGCCTGTCGCGGGTACTTGGGCCTCCCACACAAGTGAGGCACCATTTTTACCGGGAGACCTAGGGGAACGCTGGGAGGTGGGAAATTTGAGTGAGCCCGTTGATGCCACAACTTTCCCACACAAAAATGTGTGAAAAAAGTGATTTGTTCAGCTAAAATTGAGGTTTGCAGGGGATTTTGGGTAAGGAAACGTTGAGGGATCCACGCAAGCCATACCTCCCTGGAAGCCCCCGGGTATCTAGTTTTCAGAAATGTATGGGTTTGGTAGGTTTCCCTAGATGGTCGACGAGCACCGGGCCAAAAACCCAGGTGACCCCCTTGCAAAACCAGGTGGTTTTGAGATAGGCAATTTTGATGTCACCACACTACGTTTTGGGCCCTTGCCTGTCGCGGGTACTTGGGCCTCCCACACAAGTGAGGCATCATTTGTACCGGGAAACCCAAGGGAACGCTGGGAGGTGGGAAATTTGAGTGAGCCCGGTGATGCCACAACTTTCCCACACAAAAATGTGTGAAAAAAGTGATTTTTTCAGCTAAAATTGAGGTTTGCAGGGGATTTTGGGTAAGGTAACGTTGGGAGATCCACGCAAGCCATACCTCCCTGGAAGCCTCCGGGTGTCTAGTTTTCAGAAATGTATGGGTTTGGTAGGTTTCCCTTGATGGCCGCCGAGCACCGGGCCAAAAACCCAAGTGACCCCCCTTGCAAAACCAGGTGGTTTTTTGAACTAGGCAATTTTGATGTCACCACACTACGTTTTGGGCCCTTGCCTGTCGCGGGTACTTGGGCCTCCCACACAAGTGAGGCATCATTTGTACCGGGAAACCCAAGGGAACGCTGGGAGGTGGGAAATTTGAGTGAGCCCGGTGATGCCACAACTTTCCCACACAAAAATGTGTGAAAAAAGTGATTTTTTCAGCTAAAATTGAGGTTTGCAGGGGATTCTGGGTAAGGAAACGTTGGGGGATCCACGCAAGCCATACCTCCCTGGAAGCCTCCGGGTGTCTAGTTTTCAGAAATGTATGGGTTTGGTAGGTTTCCTGTTGGACTTGGCCCTTCTGGCAGGTTCACCCCTGGACTTTTTGGCTTTTTATTGGTGATTGTTTGGTCTCTGCGCACTTTCCCTGTGTCCCAGGGTAAAGTGCGTGCGTGCTCTGAGTGCATGTGGTGAGATAGGCCTGCCCTCCCATAGGAATGCATGGGGAATGTATGTGTCCCTAGTAGTTCCTGATGCGTGGGGTGTGCAGGCCCGAGTTTGGTATGTGCGGACTCGTGGGAGTGAATGCTGCGCGATGATGTGTGCGGCGTGCATGTACCTAGTGTGGAAGTGCCACTTCTAGAAGTGGGCACTTCTGTGTGCAGTGTGTCTGTCGCGTGATTGGCTGGTCGTGTCATGTGACGGGCTAGGGATTCCCCAGAGTCAGGAGGAGTCACCCAGTGGTGAATGGGGAGATCAGCAGCTAGATGGGTGGGAGGAGTACACCTGGGTCCTGAATAGGACAGGGTTTTCCAAACACAATGCTGGCCCCGCTCCCTGTGGTGCGACTGACGACCCTAGCCCTTCCAGTGAATAGAGTGAGGGGCTGAGCACATCAAGGGTGCTCCCCAACCAGCTGCGACTGGTTTTCCCCCTCACCCCGAACCCAGTTCAAAGGGTTTGCCTGTATAAAAATGGGGCTGTGTCCCCACAGAAACTGTTCTCTGCCAGGATCTTACCTGAGGGGGGGGCTACTGCTGCTGCTGGACCAGAGGACCGCCACTTGGACTACCTCCCTGCCTGGAGGCCCAGTGCGCTGGCTCTGGGCCCAGCCTTGCCCCCCACCCCTACCCTGCTGCATGCAGGGAAGAACTTTGCTGGACTTTGTGGTGCTTTTCATCCTACAGCGCTGGAAGCGCTTTATTTGTGTCCCCAAAGCGCCTGGAAGCGCTTCTACTTGCCTCAGCGCTAGGAGCGCTTTATTTGGTGCCCCCAGCGCTTCTAGAGCGCTTTTACGTTGGCCGTAGCGCTAGGAGCGCTTTATTCTGGAAACCGGTGCCCACCCGGCGTTTGCCCCGTCTTTTCAGCTTCTGAATTCCCCTGGCAGGTGCCCACCCTGCCAGGGACATTGCCGGGGTCGTTGGCGGGAGCCCACCCCGCTATATGTCTCAACGGAACGGGAGCCTACCCCGTATTGCAACCACCGAAGAAGGATCACCGCTGCGGCCCGGTCCGTCCCCGGAAGTCAGGCGACCTCCGTCGGGACGTAGGCGGGACTTCAAAGCAGGAAGCGACGGGAGCCTACCCCGCGCTCCTGCACTGGGCGGAAGACGGGAACCAGGAAGTCTGCGAGTACGCGGGGCTCCCGTGTGCCGGGAGAGCCCCACAGCCACAGAGGAGGTGGGAGCGCTGCGTGTTCCCTTGCAGCTGTCCCCATCGCCTGACCGGAGCAGCCCGTCGGAGCAGCCCATCGAAGTCCTGGTGAGTGGGGGCTGAAGGGGGAGCCGGGTTAGCCTCCCCAAGTACTGTAAGAACCTGCGAGGCTCACGAGTCCCCCGAGCGGGACTCCAACGTCGGGGGTGATCGCGGTTAGAAGGTCCCCAGAGAGGGGGCCCCCACCTACCTGTGCCAGCGCTAGGGGGCAGTTATTGGTCCTCTGTTAAGTGCCAGTGAAGGCACTGAACAGCGCAGTTCTCGGGCCGCCCCAGCGAGGGCATCTCTCTCCTCGAGTCCCTGAGGAGGACTCCACCGAACGGGGGCCATTTGGTTCAGAGCCGTGAAGGCTCCAACGCTACGGGGGCATTTCTTAGCCAGCAGAGCGGCCCCGGGAGGCAGCGGGCCGCTCCAACGTCGCCCCCACCTTTTTCTAGAGCCCGTGAGGCTCCAACAAAGGGGCACATTATTATTTAGAGCCTGCGAGGCTCTAGGGGTCATTTCATTTGTTTCAGAGCCCTGGGAGGCTCCAACGTTGGCCCCAGCATTTCTCCAGTTGCCCAGCACTTAGTGGGCAACTGCTACGTTTAGGTTGTAGCCTCTGTGTTTTGGCTGGCGCAGCTTGCGCAGCCTTGCCCTAACATTTGGACACAGGGCGCCCTTGCCCCTTCACGGCCAGTTGGCCTGGGACTGCCACAGGTAGTGGCTTATGTGAGTTCTTGCGTCATGTGCTTTGCTTTACACCTCTGAATGTTATGCATCATGTGTTTATGTGTTCAGACCCCTACAGGCATTGTGATACTTAGGTGGTTGTTTTTCCCCTAGTACAGGTGGTACTAGTGAGGTCCTAGTTCCCTGCGTGGTATTCCTAAAGGTGGTTAGGGTTGCGTAGGTGGTACGTTCTGATACCAGTAGTTACTGGTTGTGTGCTATATGTTCTATTTTTAGTGCTACAGTGATTGTATGTGCTATGTTCTAAAATATTATTCCTACGTTCTAAATGCTATTTCTAAAGAGTGCTAATTCCTGACAGTGGTCCATGTGGCCCTGTCCCCTGTATATATAATCCCTTGTAAATTCTGCCCGTGCCTGTTGGCACATTGTAGAGTGTGTGTTTTTATCTAATGTGTTGTGTATAATACAAAGGTTATTTTTATAGAATACCTTGTGTGGAGTTTCCTTTGTGGTGGGCCTTGGGTGTTGTTGCTGGGTGCGCGCGCAAACGCTTTACACATCGCCTCAGGGATAAGCCTGTCTGCTCGTGCCAAGCTACCAAGGGGGTGAGCAGGGGTTATCTTTGGCGTGTAACTCCCCAGCCCTGACTAGAGTGGTGGTTTCTGTCTGGCTTTGGCGCAAGCCCTAGCCAACCAGAAATCCCATTTCTAACCTTGGTGATCAGCGGTGGGATTTGGACTTGCGTTTGCGCTGTACCGCAGCGGCAACTGGCCGCACTACAAAACTCTGCATTTAGATAAATCACATGGTATAGGGATTATTGTTTTAAAATTGTTTTTAATTGTCATTTCTTTGGAAATGTGGTTTTGTGCACTGTGAGTTAGGTGTCCCTAGCTCGGGAGGGTAGATCATCCCCCTAAGTGCATTGTGTTTTCTGGATTCACCAGAGGGTGGGATCCAGTGGTGGCAGCGTAATAGTGTCCAGTACATTTGTCCCCCGCCCTGCGCCCAGAGTTGGTACCTGTGTCACGTGGTGGTCAGGTTGAGGAATCAGGGGTGGTAGAAACTGCCTTACCAGTCCGAGGGGAGGGTTGTGTGTGGATGAAGGGTGTGTGGCACTAGGCAAGTGAGTGTGAGTTCTCTGGGATAGAGAGCTTGCTGAATCTTTTTGTGAATTGTGTGCTCCTGTGTGAAACTCAGACCCCTAGGTTCCCGGTATAATTTTTACCATAACGTCCGCCAGAATGGAGCCTGCTTGTGATCCCTATGAGCTAGCTTGGCGCCAGAGGCAGGAGTTAGAAAGGTACTGTACAGAGGGAGAGTCCGACACCCTGTACGAACTTCAGGACCACCTGGTCCTATGGCAAAAGGGTCCGGAAACTCCACACAAGGTATTCTATAAAAATAACCTTTGTATTATACACAACACATTAGATAAAAACACACACTCTACAATGTGCCAACAGGCACGGGCAGAATTTACAAGGGATTATATATACAGGGGACAGGGCCACATGGACCACTGTCAGGAATTAGCACTCTTTAGAAATAGCATTTAGAACGTAGGAATAATATTTTAGAACATAGCACATACAATCACTGTAGCACTAAAAATAGAACATATAGCACACAACCAGTAACTACTGGTATCAGAACGTACCACCTACGCAACCCTAACCACCTTTAGGAATACCACGCAGGGAACTAGGACCTCACTAGTACCACCTGTACTAGGGGAAAAACAACCACCTAAGTATCACAATGCCTGTAGGGGTCTGAACACATAAACACATGATGCATAACATTCAGAGGTGTAAAGCAAAGCACATGACGCAAGAACTCACATAAGCCACTACCTGTGGCAGTCCCAGGCCAACTGGCCGTGAAGGGGCAAGGGCGCCCTGTGTCCAAATGTTAGGGCAAGGCTGCGCAAGCTGCGCCAGCCAAAACACAGAGGCTACAACCTAAACGTAGCAGTTGCCCACTAAGTGCTGGGCAACTGGAGAAATGCTGGGGCCAACGTTGGAGCCTCCCAGGGCTCTGAAACAAATGAAATGACCCCTAGAGCCTCGCAGGCTCTAAATAATAATGTGCCCCTTTGTTGGAGCCTCACGGGCTCTAGAAAAAGGTGGGGGCGACGTTGGAGCGGCCCGCTGCCTCCCGGGGCCGCTCTGCTGGCTAAGAAATGCCCCCGTAGCGTTGGAGCCTTCACGGCTCTGAACCAAATGGCCCCCGTTCGGTGGAGTCCTCCTCAGGGACTCGAGGAGAGAGATGCCCTCGCTGGGGCGGCCCGAGAACTGCGCTGTTCAGTGCCTTCACTGGCACTTAACAGAGGACCAATAACTGCCCCCTAGCGCTGGCACAGGTAGGTGGGGGCCCCCTCTCTGGGGACCTTCTAACCGCGATCACCCCCGACGTTGGAGTCCCGCTCGGGGGACTCGTGAGCCTCGCAGGCTCTTACAGTACTTGGGGAGGCTAACCCGGCTCCCCCTTCAGCCCCCACTCACCAGGACTTCGATGGGCTGCTCCGACGGGCTGCTCCGGTCAGGCGATGGGGACAGCTGCAAGGGAACACGCAGCGCTCCCACCTCCTCTGTGGCTGTGGGGCTCTCCCGGCACACGGGAGCCCCGCGTACTCGCAGACTTCCTGGTTCCCGTCTTCCGCCCAGTGCAGGAGCGCGGGGTAGGCTCCCGTCGCTTCCTGCTTTGAAGTCCCGCCTACGTCCCGACGGAGGTCGCCTGACTTCCGGGGACGGACCGGGCCGCAGCGGTGATCCTTCTTCGGTGGTTGCAATACGGGGTAGGCTCCCGTTCCGTTGAGACATATAGCGGGGTGGGCTCCCGCCAACGACCCCGGCAATGTCCCTGGCAGGGTGGGCACCTGCCAGGGGAATTCAGAAGCTGAAAAGACGGGGCAAACGCCGGGTGGGCACCGGTTTCCAGAATAAAGCGCTCCTAGCGCTACGGCCAACGTAAAAGCGCTCTAGAAGCGCTGGGGGCACCAAATAAAGCGCTCCTAGCGCTGAGGCAAGTAGAAGCGCTTCCAGGCGCTTTGGGGACACAAATAAAGCGCTTCCAGCGCTGTAGGATGAAAAGCACCACAAAGTCCAGCAAAGTTCTTCCCTGCATGCAGCAGGGTAGGGGTGGGGGGCAAGGCTGGGCCCAGAGCCAGCGCACTGGGCCTCCAGGCAGGGAGGTAGTCCAAGTGGCGGTCCTCTGGTCCAGCAGCAGCAGTAGCCCCCCCCTCAGGTAAGATACAGGCAGAGAACAGTTTCTGTGGGGACACAGCCCCATTTTTATACAGGCAAACCCTTTGTTCTGGGTTCGGGGTGAGGGGGAAACCCAGTCGCAGCTGGTTGGGGAGCACCCTTGATGTGCTCAGCCCCTCACTCTATTCACTGGAAGGGCTAGGGTCGTCAGTCGCACCACAGGGAGCGGGGCCAGCATTGTGTTTGGAAAACCCTGTCCTATTCAGGACCCAGGTGTACTCCTCCCACCCATCTAGCTGCTGATCTCCCCATTCACCACTGGGTGACTCCTCCTGACTCTGGGGAATCCCTAGCCCGTCACATGACACGACCAGCCAATCACGCGACAGACACACTGCACACAGAAGTGCCCACTTCTAGAAGTGGCACTTCCACACTAGGTACATGCACGCCGCACACATCATCGCGCAGCATTCACTCCCACGAGTCCGCACATACCAAACTCGGGCCTGCACACCCCACGCATCAGGAACTACTAGGGACACATACATTCCCCATGCATTCCTATGGGAGGGCAGGCCTATCTCACCACATGCACTCAGAGCACGCACGCACTTTACCCTGGGACACAGGGAAAGTGCGCAGAGACCAAACAATCACCAATAAAAAGCCAAAAAGTCCAGGGGTGAACCTGCCAGAAGGGCCAAGTCCAACATTTCCCTAGATGGTCGCCGAGCACCGGGCCAAAAACCCAGGTGACTCCCCCTTGCAAAACCAGGTGGTTTTGAGATAGGCAATTTTGATGTCACCACACTACGTTTTGGGCCCTTGCCTGTCGCGGGTACTTGGGCCTCCCACACAAGTGAGGCACCATTTTTACCGGGAGACCCAGGGGAACACTGGGAGGTGGGAAATTTGAGTGAGCCCTGTGATGCCACAACTTTCCCACACAAAAATGTGTGAAAAAAGTGATTTTTTCAGCTAAAATTGAGGTTTGCAGGGGATTCTGGGTAAGGAAACGTTGGGGGATCCACGCAAGCCATACCTCCCTGGAAGCCTCCGTGTGTCTAGTTTTCAGAAATGTATGGGTTTGGTAGGTTTCCCTAGATGGCCGTCGAGCACCGGGCCAAAAACCCAGGTGACCCCCCTTGCAAAACCAGGTGGTTTTGAGATAGGCAATTTTGATGTCACCTCACTACGTTTTGGGCCCTTGCCTGTCCCGGGTACTTGGGCCGCCCACACAAGTGAGGCATCATTTTTACTGGGAGACCCAGGGGAACGCTGGGAGGTGAGAAATTTGACTGAGCCCGGTGATGCCACAACTTCACACACATAAATGTGTGAAAAAAGTGATTTTTTCAGCTAAAATTGAGGTTTGCAGGGGATTCTGGGTAAGGAAACGTTGGGGGATCCACGCAAGCCATACCTCCCTGGAAGCCTCCGGGTGTCTAGTTTTCAGAAATGTATGGGTTTGGAAGGTTTCCCTAGATGGCCGTCGAGCACCGGGCCAAAAACCCAGGTGACCCCCCTTGCAAAACCAGGTGGTTTTGAGATAGGCAATTTTGATGTCACCTCACTACGTTTTTGGCTCTTGCCTGTCGCGGGTACTTGGGCCTCCCACACAAGTGAGGCACCATTTTTACCGGGAGACGCAGGGTAACGCTGGGAGGTGGGAAATTTGAGTGAGTCCGGTGATGCCACAACTTCACACACAAAAATGTGTGAAAAAAGTGATTTTTTCAGATAAAATTGAGGTTTGCAGGGGATTCTGGGTAAGGAAACGTTGGGGGATCCATGCAAGCCATACCTCCCTGGAAGCCCCCGGGTGTCTAGTTTTCAGAAATGTATGGGTTTGGTAGGTTTCCCTAGATGGCCGCCGAGCACTGGGCCAAAAATCCAGGTGACCCCCCTTGCAAAACCAGGTGGTTTTGAGATAGGCAATTTTGATGTCACCACACTACGTTTTGGGCCCTTGCCTGTCGCGGGTACTTGGGCCTCCCACACAAGTGAGGCATCATTTGTACCGGGAAACCCAGGGGAACGCTGGGAGGTGGGAAATTTGAGTGAGCCCGGTGATGCCACAACTTTCCCACACAAAAATGTGTGAAAAAAGTGATTTTTGCAGCTAAAATTGAGGTTTGCAGGGGATTCTGGGTAAGGAAACCTTGGGGGATCCACGCGGGCCATACCTCCCTGGAAGCCTCTGGGTGTCTAGTTTTCAGAAATGTATGGGTTTGGTAGGTTTCCCTAGATGGCCGACAAGCACCGGGCCAAAAACCCAGTTGACCCCCCTTGCAAAACCAGGTGGTTTTGAGATAGGCAATTTTGATGTCACCACACTACGTTTTGGGCCCTTGCCTGTCGCGGGTACTTGGGCCTCCCACACAAGTGAGGCACCATTTGTACCGGGAGACCCAGGGGAACGCTGGGAGGTGGGGAATTTGAGTGAGCCCGGTGATGCCACAACTTTCCCACACAAAAATGTGTGAAAAAAGTGATTTGTTCAGCTAAAATTGAGGTTTGCAGGGGATTTTGGGTAAGGAAACGTTGGGGGATCCACGCAAGCCATACCTCCCTGGAAGCCCCCGGGTATCTAGTTTTCAGAAATGTATGGGTTTGGTAGGTTTCCCTAGATGGTCGACGAGCACCGGGCCAAAAACCCAGGTGACCCCCCTTGCAAAACCAGGTGGTTTTGAGATAGGCAATTTTGATGTCACCACACTACGTTTTGGGCCCTTGCCTGTCGCGGGTACTTGGGCCTCCCACACAAGTGAGGCATCATTTGTACCGGGAAACCCAAGGGAACGCTGGGAGGTGGGAAATTTGAGTGAGCCCGGTGATGCCACAACTTTCCCACACAAAAATGTGTGAAAAAAGTGATTTTTTCAGCTAAAATTGAGGTTTGCAGGGGATTTTGGGTAAGGAAACGTTGGGGGATCCACGCAAGCCATACCTCCCTGGAAGCCTCCGGGTGTCTAGTTTTCAGAAATGTATGGGTTTGATAGGTTTCCCTTGATGGCCGCCGAGCACCGGGCCAAAAACCCAAGTGACCCCCCTTGCAAAACCAGGTGGTTTTTTGAACTAGGCAATTTTGATGTCACCACACTACGTTTTGGGCCCTTGCCTGTCCCGGGTACTTGGGCCTCCCACACAAGTGAGGCACCATTTTTACCGGGAGACCCAGGGGAACGCTGGGAGGTGGGAAATTTGAGTGAGCCCATTGATGCCACAACTTTCCCACACAAAAATGTGTGAAAAAAGTGATTTGTTCAGCTAAAATTGAGGTTTGCAGGGGATTTTGGGTAAGGAAACGTTGGGGGATCCACGCAAGCCATACCTCCCTGGAAGCCCCCGGGTGTCTAGTTTTCAGAAATGTATGGGTTTGGTAGGTTTCCCTAGATGGCCGACGAGCACCGGGCCAAAAACCCAGGTGACCCCCCTTGCAAAACCAGGTGGTTTTGAGATATGCAATTTTGATGTCACCACACTACGTTTTGGGCCCTTGCCTGTCGCGGGTACTTGGGCCTCCCACACAAGTGAGCCATCATTTTTACCGGGAGACCCAGGGGAACGCTGGGAGGTGGGAAATTTGAGTGAGCCCGGTAATGCCACAACTTTCCCACACAAAAATGTGTGAAAAAAGTGATTTTTTCAGCTAAAATTGAGGTTTGCAGGGGATTGTGGGTAAGGAAACGTTGGGGGATCCACGCAAGCCATACCTCCCTGGAAGCCTCGGGGTGCCTAGTTTTCAGAAATGTATGGGTTTGGTAGGTTTCCCTTGATGGCCGCCGAGCACCGGGCCAAAAACCCAGGTGACCCCCCCTTGCAAAACCAGGTGGTTTTGAGATAGGCAAATTTGATGTCACCTCACGACGTTTTGGGCCCTGGCCTGTCGCGGGTACTTGGGCCTCCCACACAAGTGAGGCACCATTTTTACCGGGAGACCCAGGGGAACGCTGGGAGGTGGGGAATTTGAGTGAGCCCGGTGATGCCACAACTTTCCCACACAAAAATGTGTGAAAAAAGTGATTTGTTCAGCTAAAATTGAGGTTTGCAGGGGATTTTGGGTAAGGAAACGTTGGGGGATCCACGCAAGCCATACCTCCCTGGAAGCCCCCGGGTATCTAGTTTTCAGAAATGTATGGGTTTGGTAGGTTTCCCTAGATGGTCGACGAGCACCGGGCCAAAAACCCAGGTGACCCCCCTTGCAAAACCAGGTGGTTTTGAGATAGGCAATTTTGATGTCACCACACTACGTTTTGGGCCCTTGCCTGTCGCGGGTACTTGGGCCTCCCACACAAGTGAGGCATCATTTGTACCGGGAAACCCAAGGGAACGCTGGGAGGTGGGAAATTTGAGTGAGCCCGGTGATGCCACAACTTTCCCACACAAAAATGTGTGAAAAAAGTGATTTTTTCAGCTAAAATTGAGGTTTGCAGGGGATTTTGGGTAAGGAAACGTTGGGGGATCCACGCAAGCCATACCTCCCTGGAAGCCTCCGGGTGTCTAGTTTTCAGAAATGTATGGGTTTGATAGGTTTCCCTTGATGGCCGCCGAGCACCGGGCCAAAAACCCAAGTGACCCCCCTTGCAAAACCAGGTGGTTTTTTGAACTAGGCAATTTTGATGTCACCACACTACGTTTTGGGCCCTTGCCTGTCGCGGGTACTTGGGCCTCCCACACAAGTGAGGCATCATTTGTACCGGGAAACCCAAGGGAACGCTGGGAGGTGGGAAATTTGAGTGAGCCCGGTGATGCCACAACTTTCCCACACAAAAATGTGTGAAAAAAGTGATTTTTTCAGCTAAAATTGAGGTTTGCAGGGGATTCTGGGTAAGGAAACGTTGGGGGATCCATGCAAGCCATACCTCCCTGGAAGCCTCCGGGTGTCTAGTTTTCAGAAATGTATGGGTTTGGTAGGTTTCCCTAGATGGTCGCCGAGCACCAGGCCAAAAACCCAGGTGACTCCCCCTTGCAAAACCAGGTGGTTTTGAGATAGGCAATTTTGATGTCACCACACTACGTTTTGGGCCCTTGCCTGTCGCGGGTACTTGGGCCTCCCACACAAGTGAGGCACCATTTTTACCGGGAGACCCAGGGGAACACTGGGAGGTGGGAAATTTGAGTGAGCCCTGTGATGCCACAACTTTCCCACACAAAAATGTGTGAAAAAAGTGATTTTTTCAGCTAAAATTGAGGTTTGCAGGGGATTCTGGGTAAGGAAACGTTGGGGGATCCACGCAGGCCATACCTCCCTGGAAGCCTCCGTGTGTCTAGTTTTCAGAAATGTATGGGTTTGGTAGGTTTCCCTAGATGGCCGACGAGCACCGGGCCAAAAACCCAGGTGACCCCCCTTGCAAAACCAGGTGGTTTTGAGATAGGCAATTTTGATGTCACCACACTACGTTTTGGGCCCTTGCCTGTCGCGGGTACTTAGGCCTCCCACACAAGTGAGGCATCATTTTTACCGGGAGACCCAGGGGAACGCTGGGAGATGAGAAATTCGACTGAGCCCGGTGATGCCACAACTTCACACACAAAAATGTGTGAAAAAAGTGATTTTTTCAGCTAAAATTGAGGTTTGCAGGGGATTCTGGGTAAGGAAACGTTGGGGGATCCACGCAAGCCATACCTCCCTGGAAGCCTCCGTGTGTCTAGTTTTCAGAAATGTATGGGTTTGGTAGGTTTCCCTAGATGGCCGTCGAGCACCGGGCCAAAAACCCAGGTGACCCCCCTTGCAAAACCAGGTGGTTTTGAGATAGGCAATTTTGATGTCACCTCACTACGTTTTGGGCCCTTGCCTGTCGCGGGTACTTGGGCCTCCCACACAAGTGAGGCATCATTTTTACTGGGAGACCCAGGGGAACGCTGGGAGGTGAGAAATTTGACTGAGCCCGGTGATGCCACAACTTCACACACATAAATGTGTGAAAAAAGTGATTTTTTCAGCTAAAATTGAGGTTTGCAGGGGATTCTGGGTAAGGAAACGTTGGGGGATCCATGCAAGCCATACCTCCCTGGAAGCCTCCGGGTGTCTAGTTTTCAGAAATGTATGGGTTTGGTAGGTTTCCCTAGATGGCCGTCGAGCACCGGGCCAAAAACCCAGGTGACCCCCCTTGCAAAACCAGGTGGTTTTGAGATAGGCAATTTTGATGTCACCTCACTACGTTTTTGGCTCTTGCCTGTCGCGGGTACTTGGGCCTCCCACACAAGTGAGGCACCATTTTTACCGGGAGACGCAGGGTAACGCTGGGAGGTGGGAAATTTGAGTGAGTCCGGTGATGCCACAACTTCACACACAAAAATGTGTGAAAAAAGTGATTTTTTCAGATAAAATTGAGGTTTGCAGGAGATTCTGGGTAAGGAAACGTTGGGGGATCCATGCAAGCCATACCTCCCTGGAAGCCCCCGGGTGTCTAGTTTTCAGAAATGTATGGGTTTGGTAGGTTTCCCTAGATGGCCGCCGAGCACTGGGCCAAAAATCCAGGTGACCCCCCTTGCAAAACCAGGTGGTTTTGAGATAGGCAATTTTGATGTCACCACACTACGTTTTGGGCCCTTGCCTGTCGCGGGTACTTGGGCCTCCCACACAAGTGAGGCATCATTTGTACCGGGAAACCCAGGGGAACGCTGAGAGGTGGGAAATTTGAGTGAGCCCGGTGATGCCACAACTTTCCCACACAAAAATGTGTGAAAAAAGTGATTTTTGCAGCTAAAATTGAGGTTTGCAGGGGATTCTGGGTAAGGAAACCTTGGGGGATCCACGCGGGCCATACCTCCCTGGAAGCCTCTGGGTGTCTAGTTTTCAGAAATGTATGGGTTTGGTAGGTTTCCCTAGATGGCCGACGAGCACCGGGCCAAAAACCCAGTTGACCCCCCTTGCAAAACCAGGTGGTTTTGAGATAGGCAATTTTGATGTCACCACACTACGTTTTGGGCCCTTGCCTGTCGCGGGTACTTGGGCCTCCCACACAAGTGAGGCACCATTTGTACCGGGAGACCCAGGGGAACGCTGGGAGGTGGAAAATTTGAGTGAGCCAGGTGATGCCACAACTTTCCCACACAAAAATGTGTGAAAAAAGTGATTTTTTCAGCTAAAATTGAGGTTTGCAGGGGATTCTGGGTAAGGAAACGTTGGGGGATCCATGCAAGCCGTACCTCCCTGGAAGCCCCCGGGTGTCTAGTTTTCAGAAATGTATGAGTTTGGTAGGTTTCCCTAGATGGCCGCCGAGCACCGGGCCAAAAACCCAGGTGACCCCCCTTGCAAAACCAGGTGGTTTTGAGATAGGCAATTTTGATGTCACCACACTACGTTTTGGGCCCTTGCCTGACGCGGGTACTTGGGCCTCCCACACAAGTGAGGCACCATTTTTACCGGGAGACCCAGGGGAACACTGGGAGGTGGGAAATTTGAGTGAGCCCGGTGATGCCACAACTTTCCCACACAAAAATGTGTGAAAAAAGTGATTTTTGCAGCTAAAATTGAGGTTTGCAGGGGAATCTGGGTAAGGAAACCTTGGGGGATCCACGCGGGCCATACCTCCCTGGAAGCCTCTGGGTGTCTAGTTTTCAGAAATGTATGGGTTTGGTAGGTTTCCCTAGATGGCCGCCGAGCACCGGGCAAAAAACCCAGGTGACCCCCCTTGCAAAACCAGGTGGTTTTGAGATAGGCAATTTTGATGTCACCACACTACGTTTTGGGCCCTTGCCTGACGCGGGTACTTGGGCCTCCCACACAAGTGAGGCATCATTTGTACCGGGAAACCCAAGGGAACGCTGGGAGGTGGGAAATTTGAGTGAGCCCGGTGATGCCACAACTTTCCCACACAAAAATGTGTGAAAAAAGTGATTTTTTCAGCTAAAATTGAGGTTTGCAGGGGATTTTGGGTAAGGAAACGTTGGGGGATCCACGCAAGCCATACCTCCCTGGAAGCCTCCGGGTGTCTAGTTTTCAGAAATGTATGGGTTTGATAGGTTTCCCTTGATGGCCGCCGAGCACCGGGCCAAAAACCCAAGTGACCCCCCTTGCAAAACCAGGTGGTTTTTTGAACTAGGCAATTTTGATGTCACCACACTACGTTTTGGGCCCTTGCCTGTCGCGGGTACTTGGGCCTCCCACACAAGTGAGGCATCATTTGTACCGGGAAACCCAAGGGAACGCTGGGAGGTGGGAAATTTGAGTGAGCCCGGTGATGCCACAACTTTCCCACACAAAAATGTGTGAAAAAAGTGATTTTTTCAGCTAAAATTGAGGTTTGCAGGGGATTCTGGGTAAGGAAACGTTGGGGGATCCATGCAAGCCATACCTCCCTGGAAGCCTCCGGGTGTCTAGTTTTCAGAAATGTATGGGTTTGGTAGGTTTCCCTAGATGGTCGCCGAGCACCAGGCCAAAAACCCAGGTGACTCCCCCTTGCAAAACCAGGTGGTTTTGAGATAGGCAATTTTGATGTCACCACACTACGTTTTGGGCCCTTGCCTGTCGCGGGTACTTGGGCCTCCCACACAAGTGAGGCACCATTTTTACCGGGAGACCCAGGGGAACACTGGGAGGTGGGAAATTTGAGTGAGCCCTGTGATGCCACAACTTTCCCACACAAAAATGTGTGAAAAAAGTGATTTTTTCAGCTAAAATTGAGGTTTGCAGGGGATTCTGGGTAAGGAAACGTTGGGGGATCCACGCAGGCCATACCTCCCTGGAAGCCTCCGTGTGTCTAGTTTTCAGAAATGTATGGGTTTGGTAGGTTTCCCTAGATGGCCGACGAGCACCGGGCCAAAAACCCAGGTGACCCCCCTTGCAAAACCAGGTGGTTTTGAGATAGGCAATTTTGATGTCACCACACTACGTTTTGGGCCCTTGCCTGTCGCGGGTACTTAGGCCTCCCACACAAGTGAGGCATCATTTTTACCGGGAGACCCAGGGGAACGCTGGGAGGTGAGAAATTCGACTGAGCCCAGTGATGCCACAACTTCACACACAAAAATGTGTGAAAAAAGTGATTTTTTCAGCTAAAATTGAGGTTTGCAGGGGATTCTGGGTAAGGAAACGTTGGGGGATCCACGCAAGCCATACCTCCCTGGAAGCCTCCGTGTGTCTAGTTTTCAGAAATGTATGGGTTTGGTAGGTTTCCCTAGATGGCCGTCGAGCACCGGGCCAAAAACCCAGGTGACCCCCCTTGCAAAACCAGGTGGTTTTGAGATAGGCAATTTTGATGTCACCTCACTACGTTTTGGGCCCTTGCCTGTCGCGGGTACTTGGGCCTCCCACACAAGTGAGGCATCATTTTTACTGGGAGACCCAGGGGAACGCTGGGAGGTGAGAAATTTGACTGAGCCCGGTGATGCCACAACTTCACACACATAAATGTGTGAAAAAAGTGATTTTTTCAGCTAAAATTGAGGTTTGCAGGGGATTCTGGGTAAGGAAACGTTGGGGGATCCACGCAAGCCATACCTCCCTGGAAGCCTCTGGGTGTCTAGTTTTCAGAAATGTATGGGTTTGGTAGGTTTCCCTAGATGGCCGTCGAGCACCGGGCCAAAAACCCAGGTGACCCCCCTGCAAAACCAGGTGGTTTTGAGATAGGCAATTTTGATGTCACCTCACTACGTTTTTGGCTCTTGCCTGTCGCGGGTACTTGGGCCTCCCACACAAGTGAGGCACCATTTTTACCGGGAGACGCAGGGTAACGCTGGGAGGTGGGAAATTTGAGTGAGTCCGGTGATGCCACAACTTCACACACAAAAATGTGTGAAAAAAGTGATTTTTTCAGATAAAATTGAGGTTTGCAGGAGATTCTGGGTAAGGAAACGTTGGGGGATCCATGCAAGCCATACCTCCCTGGAAGCCCCCGGGTGTCTAGTTTTCAGAAATGTATGGGTTTGGTAGGTTTCCCTAGATGGCCGCCGAGCACTGGGCCAAAAATCCAGGTGACCCCCCTTGCAAAACCAGGTGGTTTTGAGATAGGCAATTTTGATGTCACCACACTACGTTTTGGGCCCTTGCCTGTCGCGGGTACTTGGGCCTCCCACACAAGTGAGGCATCATTTGTACCGGGAAACCCAGGGGAACGCTGAGAGGTGGGAAATTTGAGTGAGCCCGGTGATGCCACAACTTTCCCACACAAAAATGTGTGAAAAAAGTGATTTTTGCAGCTAAAATTGAGGTTTGCAGGGGATTCTGGGTAAGGAAACCTTGGGGGATCCACGCGGGCCATACCTCCCTGGAAGCCTCTGGGTGTCTAGTTTTCAGAAATGTATGGGTTTGGTAGGTTTCCCTAGATGGCCGACGAGCACCGGGCCAAAAACCCAGTTGACCCCCCTTGCAAAACCAGGTGGTTTTGAGATAGGCAATTTTGATGTCACCACACTACGTTTTGGGCCCTTGCCTGTCGCGGGTACTTGGGCCTCCCACACAAGTGAGGCACCATTTGTACCGGGAGACCCAGGGGAACGCTGGGAGGTGGAAAATTTGAGTGAGCCAGGTGATGCCACAACTTTCCCACACAAAAATGTGTGAAAAAAGTGATTTTTTCAGCTAAAATTGAGGTTTGCAGGGGATTCTGGGTAAGGAAACGTTGGGGGATCCATGCAAGCCGTACCTCCCTGGAAGCCCCCGGGTGTCTAGTTTTCAGAAATGTATGAGTTTGGTAGGTTTCCCTAGATGGCCGCCGAGCACCGGGCCAAAAACCCAGGTGACCCCCCTTGCAAAACCAGGTGGTTTTGAGATAGGCAATTTTGATGTCACCACACTACGTTTTGGGCCCTTGCCTGACGCGGGTACTTGGGCCTCCCACACAAGTGAGGCACCATTTTTACCGGGAGACCCAGGGGAACACTGGGAGGTGGGAAATTTGAGTGAGCCCGGTGATGCCACAACTTTCCCACACAAAAATGTGTGAAAAAAGTGATTTTTGCAGCTAAAATTGAGGTTTGCAGGGGAATCTGG
Organism: Triturus cristatus; assembly: GCF_964204655.1. Classification (NCBI taxonomy): domain Eukaryota; kingdom Metazoa; phylum Chordata; class Amphibia; order Caudata; family Salamandridae; genus Triturus; species Triturus cristatus. The sequence continues at coordinate 1,096,937,353 of NC_140579.1, forward strand.
GTAAGGAAACCTTGGGGGATCCACGCGGGCCATACCTCCCTGGAAGCCTCTGGGTGTCTAGTTTTCAGAAATGTATGGGTTTGGTAGGTTTCCCTAGATGGTCGCTGAGCACCGGGCCAAAAACCCAGGTGACTCCCCCTTGCAAAACCAGGTGGTTTTGAGATAGGCAATTTTGATGTCACCACACTACGTTTTGGGCCCTTGCCTGTCGCGGGTACTTGGGCCTCCCACACAAGTGAGGCACCATTTTTACCGGGAGACCCAGGGGAACACTGGGAGGTGGGAAATTTGAGTGAGCCCGGTGATGCCACAACTTTTCCACACGAAAATGTGTGAAAAAAGTGATTTTTTCAGCTAAAATTGAGGTTTGCAGGGGATTCTGGGTAAGGAAACGTTGGGGGATCCACGCAGGCCATACCTCCCTGGAAGCCTCCGTGTGTCTAGTTTTCAGAAATGTATGGGTTTGGTAGGTTTCCCTAGATGGCCGACGAGCACCGGGCCAAAAACCCAGGTGACCCCCCTTGCAAAACCAGGTGGTTTTGAGATAGGCAATTTTGATGTCACCACACTACGTTTTGGGCCCTTGCCTGTCGCGGGTACTTAGGCCTCCCACACAAGTGAGGCATCATTTTTACCGGGAGACCCAGGGGAACGCTGGGAGGTGAGAAATTCGACTGAGCCCGGTGATGCCACAACTTCACACACAAAAATGTGTGAAAAAAGTGATTTTTTCAGCTAAAATTGAGGTTTGCAGGGGATTCTGGGTAAGGAAACGTTGGGGGATCCACGCAAGCCATACCTCCCTGGAAGCCTCCGTGTGTCTAGTTTTCAGAAATGTATGGGTTTGGTAGGTTTCCCTAGATGGCCGTCGAGCACCGGGCCAAAAACCCAGGTGACCCCCCTTGCAAAACCAGGTGGTTTTGAGATAGGCAATTTTGATGTCACCTCACTACGTTTTGGGCCCTTGCCTGTCGCGGGTACTTGGGCCTCCCACACAAGTGAGGCATCATTTTTACTGGGAGACCCAGGGGAACGCTGGGAGGTGAGAAATTTGACTGAGCCCGGTGATGCCACAACTTCACACACATAAATGTGTGAAAAAAGTGATTTTTTCATCTAAAATTGAGGTTTGCAGGGGATTCTGGGTAAGGAAACGTTGGGGGATCCATGCAAGCCATACCTCCCTGGAAGCCCCCGGGTGTCTAGTTTTCAGAAATGTATGGGTTTGGTAGGTTTCCCTAGATGGCCGCCGAGCACTGGGCCAAAAATCCAGGTGACCCCCCTTGCAAAACCAGGTGGTTTTGAGATAGGCAATTTTGATGTCACCACACTACGTTTTGGGCCCTTGCCTGTCGCGGGTACTTGGGCCTCCCACACAAGTGAGGCATCATTTGTACCGGGAGACCCAGGGGAACACTGGGAGGTGGGAAATTTGAGTGAGCCCTGTGATGCCACAACTTTCCCACACAAAAATGTGTGAAAAAAGTGATTTTTTCAGCTAAAATTGAGGTTTGCAGGGGATTCTGGGTAAGGAAACGTTGGGGGATCCACGCAGGCCATACCTCCCTGGAAGCCTCCGTGTGTCTAGTTTTCAGAAATGTATGGGTTTGGTAGGTTTCCCTAGATGGCCGACGAGCACCGGGCCAAAAACCCAGGTGACCCCCCTTGCAAAACCAGGTGGTTTTGAGATAGGCAATTTTGATGTCACCACACTACGTTTTGGGCCCTTGCCTGTCGCGGGTACTTAGGCCTCCCACACAAGTGAGGCATCATTTTTACCGGGAGACCCAGGGGAACGCTGGGAGGTGAGAAATTCGACTGAGCCCGGTGATGCCACAACTTCACACACAAAAATGTGTGAAAAAAGTGATTTTTTCAGCTAAAATTGAGGTTTGCAGGGGATTCTGGGTAAGGAAACGTTGGGGGATCCACGCAAGCCATACCTCCCTGGAAGCCTCCGTGTGTCTAGTTTTCAGAAATGTATGGGTTTGGTAGGTTTCCCTAGATGGCCGTCGAGCACCGGGCCAAAAACCCAGGTGACCCCCCTTGCAAAACCAGGTGGTTTTGAGATAGGCAATTTTGATGTCACCTCACTACGTTTTGGGCCCTTGCCTGTCGCGGGTACTTGGGCCTCCTACACAAGTGAGGCATCATTTTTACTGGGAGACCCAGGGGAACGCTGGGAGGTGAGAAATTTGACTGAGCCCGGTGATGCCACAACTTCACACACATAAATGTGTGAAAAAAGTGATTTTTTCAGCTAAAATTGAGGTTTGCAGGGGATTCTGGGTAAGGAAACGTTGGGGGATCCACGCAAGCCATACCTCCCTGGAAGCCTCCGGGTGTCTAGTTTTCAGAAATGTATGGGTTTGGTAGGTTTCCCTAGATGGCCGTCGAGCACCGGGCCAAAAACCCAGGTGACCCCCCTTGCAAAACCAGGTGGTTTTGAGATAGGCAATTTTGATGTCACCTCACTACGTTTTTGGCTCTTGCCTGTCGCGGGTACTTGGGCCTCCCACACAAGTGAGGCACCATTTTTACCGGGAGACGCAGGGTAACGCTGGGAGGTGGGAAATTTGAGTGAGTCCGGTGATGCCACAACTTCACACACAAAAATGTGTGAAAAAAGTGATTTTTTCAGATAAAATTGAGGTTTGCAGGAGATTCTGGGTAAGGAAACGTTGGGGGATCCATGCAAGCCATACCTCCCTGGAAGCCCCCGGGTGTCTAGTTTTCAGAAATGTATGGGTTTGGTAGGTTTCCCTAGATGGCCGCCGAGCACTGGGCCAAAAATCCAGGTGACCCCCCTTGCAAAACCAGGTGGTTTTGAGATAGGCAATTTTGATGTCACCACACTACGTTTTGGGCCCTTGCCTGTCGCGGGTACTTGGGCCTCCCACACAAGTGAGGCATCATTTGTACCGGGAAACCCAGGGGAACGCTGAGAGGTGGGAAATTTGAGTGAGCCCGGTGATGCCACAACTTTCCCACACAAAAATGTGTGAAAAAAGTGATTTTTGCAGCTAAAATTGAGGTTTGCAGGGGATTCTGGGTAAGGAAACCTTGGGGGATCCACGCGGGCCATACCTCCCTGGAAGCCTCTGGGTGTCTAGTTTTCAGAAATGTATGGGTTTGGTAGGTTTCCCTAGATGGCCGACGAGCACCGGGCCAAAAACCCAGTTGACCCCCCTTGCAAAACCAGGTGGTTTTGAGATAGGCAATTTTGATGTCACCACACTACGTTTTGGGCCCTTGCCTGTCGCGGGTACTTGGGCCTCCCACACAAGTGAGGCACCATTTGTACCGGGAGACCCAGGGGAACGCTGGGAGGTGGAAAATTTGAGTGAGCCAGGTGATGCCACAACTTTCCCACACAAAAATGTGTGAAAAAAGTGATTTTTTCAGCTAAAATTGAGGTTTGCAGGGGATTCTGGGTAAGGAAACGTTGGGGGATCCATGCAAGCCATACCTCCCTGGAAGCCCCCGGGTGTCTAGTTTTCAGAAATGTATGAGTTTGGTAGGTTTCCCTAGATGGCCGCCGAGCACCGGGCCAAAAACCCAGGTGACCCCCCTTGCAAAACCAGGTGGTTTTGAGATAGGCAATTTTGATGTCACCACACTACGTTTTGGGCCCTTGCCTGACGCGGGTACTTGGGCCTCCCACACAAGTGAGGCACCATTTTTACCGGGAGACCCAGGGGAACACTGGGAGGTGGGAAATTTGAGTGAGCCCGGTGATGCCACAACTTTCCCACACAAAAATGTGTGAAAAAAGTGATTTTTGCAGCTAAAATTGAGGTTTGCAGGGGATTCTGGGTAAGGAAACGTTGGGGGATCCACGCAAGCCATACCTCCCTGGAAGCCTCCGTGTGTCTAGTTTTCAGAAATGTATGGGTTTGGTAGGTTTCCCTAGATGGCCGTCGAGCACCGGGCCAAAAACCCAGGTGACCCCCCTTGCAAAACCAGGTGGTTTTGAGATAGGCAATTTTGATGTCACCTCACTACGTTTTGGGCCCTTGCCTGTCGCGGGTACTTGGGCCTCCCACACAAGTGAGGCATCATTTTTACTGGGAGACCCAGGGGAACGCTGGGAGGTGAGAAATTTGACTGAGCCCGGTGATGCCACAACTTCACACACATAAATGAGTGAAAAAAGTGATTTTATCCTCTAAAATTGAGGTTTGCAGGGGATTCTGGGTAAGGAAACGTTGGGGGATCCACGCAAGCCATACCTCCCTGGAAGCCTCCGGGTGTCTAGTTTTCAGAAATGTATGGGTTTGGTAGGTTTCCCTAGATGGCCGTCGAGCACCGGGCCAAAAACCCAGGTGACCCCCCTTGCAAAACCAGGTGGTTTTGAGATAGGCAATTTTGATGTCACCTCACTACGTTTTTGGCTCTTGCCTGTCGCGGGTACTTGGGCCTCCCACACAAGTGAGGCACCATTTTTACCGGGAGACGCAGGGTAACGCTGGGAGGTGGGAAATTTGAGTGAGTCCGGTGATGCCACAACTTCACACACAAAAATGTGTGAAAAAAGTGATTTTTTCAGATAAAATTGAGGTTTGCAGGGGATTCTGGGTAAGGAAACGTTGGGGGATCCATGCAAGCCATACCTCCCTGGAAGCCCCCGGGTGTCTAGTTTTCAGAAATGTATGGGTTTGGTAGGTTTCCCTAGATGGCCGCCGAGCACTGGGCCAAAAATCCAGGTGACCCCCCTTGCAAAACCAGGTGGTTTTGAGATAGGCAATTTTGATGTCACCACACTACGTTTTGGGCCCTTGCCTGTCGCGGGTACTTGGGCCTCCCACACAAGTGAGGCATCATTTGTACCGGGAGACCCAGGGGAACACTGGGAGGTGGGAAATTTGAGTGAGCCCTGTGATGCCACAACTTTCCCACACAAAAATGTGTGAAAAAAGTGATTTTTTCAGCTAAAATTGAGGTTTGCAGGGGATTCTGGGTAAGGAAACGTTGGGGGATCCACGCAGGCCATACCTCCCTGGAAGCCTCCGTGTGTCTAGTTTTCAGAAATGTATGGGTTTGGTAGGTTTCCCTAGATGGCCGACGAGCACCGGGCCAAAAACCCAGGTGACCCCCCTTGCAAAACCAAGTGGTTTTGAGATAGGCAATTTTGATGTCACCACACTACGTTTTGGGCCCTTGCCTGTCGCGGGTACTTAGGCCTCCCACACAAGTGAGGCATCATTTTTACCGGGAGACCCAGGGGAACGCTGGGAGGTGAGAAATTCGACTGAGCCCGGTGATGCCACAACTTCACACACAAAAATGTGTGAAAAAAGTGATTTTTTCAGCTAAAATTGAGGTTTGCAGGGGATTCTGGGTAAGGAAACGTTGGGGGATCCACGCAAGCCATACCTCCCTGGAAGCCTCCGTGTGTCTAGTTTTCAGAAATGTATGGGTTTGGTAGGTTTCCCTAGATGGCCGTCGAGCACCGGGCCAAAAACCCAGGTGACCCCCCTTGCAAAACCAGGTGGTTTTGAGATAGGCAATTTTGATGTCACCTCACTACGTTTTGGGCCCTTGCCTGTCGCGGGTACTTGGGCCTCCCACACAAGTGAGGCATCATTTTTACTGGGAGACCCAGGGGAACGCTGGGAGGTGAGAAATTTGACTGAGCCCGGTGATGCCACAACTTCACACACATAAATGTGTGAAAAAAGTGATTTTTTCAGCTAAAATTGAGGTTTGCAGGGGATTCTGGGTAAGGAAACGTTGGGGGATCCACGCAAGCCATACCTCCCTGGAAGCCTCCGGGTGTCTAGTTTTCAGAAATGTATGGGTTTGGTAGGTTTCCCTAGATGGCCGTCGAGCACCGGGCCAAAAACCCAGGTGACCCCCCTTGCAAAACCAGGTGGTTTTGAGATAGGCAATTTTGATGTCACCTCACTACGTTTTTGGCTCTTGCCTGTCGCGGGTACTTGGGCCTCCCACACAAGTGAGGCACCATTTTTACCGGGAGACGCAGGGTAACGCTGGGAGGTGGGAAATTTGAGTGAGTCCGGTGATGCCACAACTTCACACACAAAAATGTGTGAAAAAAGTGATTTTTTCAGATAAAATTGAGGTTTGCAGGAGATTCTGGGTAAGGAAACGTTGGGGGATCCATGCAAGCCATACCTCCCTGGAAGCCCCCGGGTGTCTAGTTTTCAGAAATGTATGGGTTTGGTAGGTTTCCCTAGATGGCCGCCGAGCACTGGGCCAAAAATCCAGGTGACCCCCCTTGCAAAACCAGGTGGTTTTGAGATAGGCAATTTTGATGTCACCACACTACGTTTTGGGCCCTTGCCTGTCGCGGGTACTTGGGCCTCCCACACAAGTGAGGCATCATTTGTACCGGGAAACCCAGGGGAACGCTGAGAGGTGGGAAATTTGAGTGAGCCCGGTGATGCCACAACTTTCCCACACAAAAATGTGTGAAAAAAGTGATTTTTGCAGCTAAAATTGAGGTTTGCAGGGGATTCTGGGTAAGGAAACCTTGGGGGATCCACGCGGGCCATACCTCCCTGGAAGCCTCTGGGTGTCTAGTTTTCAGAAATGTATGGGTTTGGTAGGTTTCCCTAGATGGCCGACGAGCACCGGGCCAAAAACCCAGTTGACCCCCCTTGCAAAACCAGGTGGTTTTGAGATAGGCAATTTTGATGTCACCACACTACGTTTTGGGCCCTTGCCTGTCGCGGGTACTTGGGCCTCCCACACAAGTGAGGCACCATTTGTACCGGGAGACCCAGGGGAACGCTGGGAGGTGGAAAATTTGAGTGAGCCAGGTGATGCCACAACTTTCCCACACAAAAATGTGTGAAAAAAGTGATTTTTTCAGCTAAAATTGAGGTTTGCAGGGGATTCTGGGTAAGGAAACGTTGGGGGATCCTTGCAAGCCGTACCTCCCTGGAAGCCCCCGGGTGTCTAGTTTTCAGAAATGTATGAGTTTGGTAGGTTTCCCTAGATGGCCGCCGAGCACCGGGCCAAAAACCCAGGTGACCCCCCTTGCAAAACCAGGTGGTTTTGAGATAGGCAATTTTGATGTCACCACACTACGTTTTGGGCCCTTGCCTGACGCGGGTACTTGGGCCTCCCACACAAGTGAGGCACCATTTTTACCGGGAGACCCAGGGGAACACTGGGAGGTGGGAAATTTGAGTGAGCCCGGTGATGCCACAACTTTCCCACACAAAAATGTGTGAAAAAAGTGATTTTTGCAGCTAAAATTGAGGTTTGCAGGGGATTCTGGGTAAGGAAACCTTGGGGGATCCACGCGGGCCATACCTCCCTGGAAGCCTCCGGGTGTCTAGTTTTCAGAAATGTATGGGTTTGGTAGGTTTCCCTAGATGGTCGCTGAGCACCGGGCCAAAAACCCAGGTGACTCCCCCTTGCAAAACCAGGTGGTTTTGAGATAGGCAATTTTGATGTCACCACACTACGTTTTGGGCCCTTGCCTGTCGCGGGTACTTGGGCCTCCCACACAAGTGAGGCACCATTTTTACCGGGAGACCCAGGGGAACACTGGGAGGTGGGAAATTTGAGTGAGCCCGGTGATGCCACAACTTTCCCACACGAAAATGTGTGAAAAAAGTGATTTTTTCAGCTAAAATTGAGGTTTGCAGGGGATTCTGGGTAAGGAAACGTTGGGGGATCCACGCAGGCCATACCTCCCTGGAAGCCTCCGTGTGTCTAGTTTTCAGAAATGTATGGGTTTGGTAGGTTTCCCTAGATGGCCGACGAGCACCGGGCCAAAAACCCAGGTGACCCCCCTTGCAAAACCAGGTGGTTTTGAGATAGGCAATTTTGATGTCACCACACTACGTTTTGGGCCCTTGCCTGTCGCGGGTACTTAGGCCTCCCACACAAGTGAGGCATCATTTTTACCGGGAGACCCAGGGGAACGCTGGGAGGTGAGAAATTCGACTGAGCCCGGTGATGCCACAACTTCACACACAAAAATGTGTGAAAAAAGTGATTTTTTCAGCTAAAATTGAGGTTTGCAGGGGATTCTGGGTAAGGAAACGTTGGGGGATCCACGCAAGCCATACCTCCCTGGAAGCCTCCGTGTGTCTAGTTTTCAGAAATGTATGGGTTTGGTAGGTTTCCCTAGATGGCCGTCGAGCACCGGGCCAAAAACCCAGGTGACCCCCCTTGCAAAACCAGGTGGTTTTGAGATAGGCAATTTTGATGTCACCTCACTACGTTTTGGGCCCTTGCCTGTCGCGGGTACTTGGGCCGCCCACACAAGTGAGGCATCATTTTTACTGGGAGACCCAGGGGAACGCTGGGAGGTGAGAAATTTGACTGAGCCCGGTGATGCCACAACTTCACACACATAAATGTGTGAAAAAAGTGATTTTTTCAGCTAAAATTGAGGTTTGCAGGGGATTCTGGGTAAGGAAACGTTGGGGGATCCACGCAAGCCATACCTCCCTGGAAGCCTCCGGGTGTCTAGTTTTCAGAAATGTATGGGTTTGGAAGGTTTCCCTAGATGGCCGTCGAGCACCGGGCCAAAAACCCAGGTGACCCCCCTTGCAAAACCAGGTGGTTTTGAGATAGGCAATTTTGATGTCACCTCACTACGTTTTTGGCTCTTGCCTGTCGCGGGTACTTGGGCCTCCCACACAAGTGAGGCACCATTTTTACCGGGAGACGCAGGGTAACGCTGGGAGGTGGGAAATTTGAGTGAGTCCGGTGATGCCACAACTTCACACACAAAAATGTGTGAAAAAAGTGATTTTTTCAGATAAAATTGAGGTTTGCAGGGGATTCTGGGTAAGGAAACGTTGGGGGATCCATGCAAGCCATACCTCCCTGGAAGCCCCCGGGTGTCTAGTTTTCAGAAATGTATGGGTTTGGTAGGTTTCCCTAGATGGCCGCCGAGCACTGGGCCAAAAATCCAGGTGACCCCCCTTGCAAAACCAGGTGGTTTTGAGATAGGCAATTTTGATGTCACCACACTACGTTTTGGGCCCTTGCCTGTCGCGGGTACTTGGGCCTCCCACACAAGTGAGGCATCATTTGTACCGGGAAACCCAGGGGAACGCTGGGAGGTGGGAAATTTGAGTGAGCCCGGTGATGCCACAACTTTCCCACACAAAAATGTGTGAAAAAAGTGATTTTTGCAGCTAAAATTGAGGTTTGCAGGGGATTCTGGGTAAGGAAACCTTGGGGGATCCACACGGGCCATACCTCCCTGGAAGCCTCTGGGTGTCTAGTTTTCAGAAATGTATGGGTTTGGTAGGTTTCCCTAGATGGCCGACAAGCACCGGGCCAAAAACCCAGTTGACCCCCCTTGCAAAACCAGGTGGTTTTGAGATAGGCAATTTTGATGTCACCACACTACGTTTTGGGCCCTTGCCTGTCGCGGGTACTTGGGCCTCCCACACAAGTGAGGCACCATTTGTACCGGGAGACCCAGGGGAACGCTGGGAGGTGGAAAATTTGAGTGAGCCAGGTGATGCCACAACTTTCCCACACAAAAATGTGTGAAAAAAGTGATTTTTTCAGCTAAAATTGAGGTTTGCAGGGGATTCTGGGTAAGGAAACGTTGGGGGATCCATGCAAGCCGTACCTCCCTGGAAGCCCCCGGGTGTCTAGTTTTCAGAAATGTATGAGTTTGGTAGGTTTCCCTAGATGGCCACCGAGCACCGGGCCAAAAACCCAGGTGACCCCCCTTGCAAAACCAGGTGGTTTTGAGATAGGCAATTTTGATGTCACCACACTACGTTTTGGGCCCTTGCCTGACGCGGGTACTTGGGCCTCCCACACAAGTGAGGCACCATTTTTACCGGGAGACCCAGGGGAACACTGGGAGGTGGGAAATTTGAGTGAGCCCGGTGATGCCACAACTTTCCCACACAAAAATGTGTGAAAAAAGTGATTTTTGCAGCTAAAATTGAGGTTTGCAGGGGATTCTGGGTAAGGAAACCTTGGGGGATCCACGCGGGCCATACCTCCCTGGAAGCCTCTGGGTGTCTAGTTTTCAGAAATGTATGGGTTTGGTAGGTTTCCCTAGATGGCCGATGAGCACCGGGCCAAAAACCCAGTTGACCCCCCTTGCAAAACCAGGTGGTTTTGAGATAGGCAATTTTGATGTCACCACACTACGTTTTGGGCCCTTGCCTGTCGCGGGTACTTGGGCCTCCCACACAAGTGAGGCACCATTTGTACCGGGAGACCCAGGGGAACGCTGGGAGGTGGAAAATTTGAGAGAGCCCGGTGATGCCACAACTTTCCCACACAAAAATGTGTGAAAAAAGTGATTTTTTCAGCTAAAATTGAGGTTTGCAGGGGATTCTGGGTAAGGAAACGTTGGGGGATCCACGCAAGCCGTACCTCTCTGGAAGCCCCCGGGTGTCTAGTTTTCAGAAATGTATGAGTTTGGTAGGTTTCCCTAGATGGCCGCCGAGCACCGGGCCAAAAACCCAGGTGACCCCCTTGCAAAACCAGGTGGTTTTGAGATAGGCAATTTTGATGTCACCTCACTACGTTTTGGGCCCTGGCCTGTCGCGGGTACTTGGGCCTCCCACACAAGTGAGGCACCATTTTTACCGGGAGACCCAGGGGAACGCTGGGAGGTGGGAAATTTGAGTGAGCCCATTGATGCCACAACTTTCCCACACAAAAATGTGTGAAAAAAGTGATTTTTTCAGCTAAAATTGAGGTTTGCAGGGGATTGTGGGTAAGGAAACGTTGGGGGATCCACGCAAGCCATACCTCCCTGGAAGCCTCGGGGTGCCTAGTTTTCAGAAATGTATGGGTTTGGTAGGTTTCCCTTGATGGCCGCCGAGCACCGGGCCAAAAACCCAGGTGACCCCCCCTTGCAAAACCAGGTGGTTTTGAGATAGGCAAATTTGATGTCACCTCACGACGTTTTGGGCCCTGGCCTGTCGCGGGTACTTGGGCCTCCCACACAAGTGAGGCACCATTTTTACCGGGAGACCCAGGGGAACGCTGGGAGGTGGGGAATTTGAGTGAGCCCGGTGATGCCACAACTTTCCCACACAAAAATGTGTGAAAAAAGTGATTTGTTCAGCTAAAATTGAGGTTTGCAGGGGATTTTGGGTAAGGAAACGTTGGGGGATCCACGCAAGCCATACCTCCCTGGAAGCCCCCGGGTATCTAGTTTTCAGAAATGTATGGGTTTGGTAGGTTTCCCTAGATGGTCGACGAGCACCGGGCCAAAAACCCAGGTGACCCCCCTTGCAAAACCAGGTGGTTTTGAGATAGGCAATTTTGATGTCACCACACTACGTTTTGGGCCCTTGCCTGTCGCGGGTACTTGGGCCTCCCACACAAGTGAGGCATCATTTGTACCGGGAAACCCAAGGGAACGCTGGGAGGTGGGAAATTTGAGTGAGCCCGGTGATGCCACAACTTTCCCACACAAAAATGTGTGAAAAAAGTGATTTTTTCAGCTAAAATTGAGGTTTGCAGGGGATTTTGGGTAAGGAAACGTTGGGGGATCCACGCAAGCCATACCTCCCTGGAAGCCTCCGGGTGTCTAGTTTTCAGAAATGTATGGGTTTGATAGGTTTCCCTTGATGGCCGCCGAGCACCGGGCCAAAAACCCAAGTGACCCCCCTTGCAAAACCAGGTGGTTTTTTGAACTAGGCAATTTTGATGTCACCACACTACGTTTTGGGCCCTTGCCTGTCGCGGGTACTTGGGCCTCCCACACAAGTGAGGCACCATTTTTACCGGGAGACCCAGGGGAACGCTGGGAGGTGGGAAATTTGAGTGAGCCCATTGATGCCACAACTTTCCCACACAAAAATGTGTGAAAAAAGTGATTTGTTCAGCTAAAATTGAGGTTTGCAGGGGATTTTGGGTAAGGAAACGTTGGGGGATCCACGCAAGCCATACCTCCCTGGAAGCCCCCGGGTGTCTAGTTTTCAGAAATGTATGGGTTTGGTAGGTTTCCCTAGATGGCCGACGAGCACCGGGCCAAAAACCCAGGTGACCCCCCTTGCAAAACCAGGTGGTTTTGAGATATGCAATTTTGATGTCACCACACTACGTTTTGGGCCCTTGCCTGTCGCGGGTACTTGGGCCTCCCACACAAGTGAGCCATCATTTTTACCGGGAGACCCAGGGGAACGCTGGGAGGTGGGAAATTTGAGTGAGCCCGGTAATGCCACAACTTTCCCACACAAAAATGTGTGAAAAAAGTGATTTTTTCAGCTAAAATTGAGGTTTGCAGGGGATTGTGGGTAAGGAAACGTTGGGGGATCCACGCAAGCCATACCTCCCTGGAAGCCTCGGGGTGCCTAGTTTTCAGAAATGTATGGGTTTGGTAGGTTTCCCTTGATGGCCGCCGAGCACCGGGCCAAAAACCCAGGTGACCCCCCCTTGCAAAACCAGGTGGTTTTGAGATAGGCAAATTTGATGTCACCTCACGACGTTTTGGGCCCTGGCCTGTCGCGGGTACTTGGGCCTCCCACACAAGTGAGGCACCATTTTTACCGGGAGACCCAGGGGAACGCTGGGAGGTGGGGAATTTGAGTGAGCCCGGTGATGCCACAACTTTCCCACACAAAAATGTGTGAAAAAAGTGATTTGTTCAGCTAAAATTGAGGTTTGCAGGGGATTTTGGGTAAGGAAACGTTGGGGGATCCACGCAAGCCATACCTCCCTGGAAGCCCCCGGGTATCTAGTTTTCAGAAATGTATGGGTTTGGTAGGTTTCCCTAGATGGTCGACGAGCACCGGGCCAAAAACCCAGGTGACCCCCCTTGCAAAACCAGGTGGTTTTGAGATAGGCAATTTTGATGTCACCACACTACGTTTTGGGCCCTTGCCTGTCGCGGGTACTTGGGCCTCCCACACAAGTGAGGCATCATTTGTACCGGGAAACCCAAGGGAACGCTGGGAGGTGGGAAATTTGAGTGAGCCCGGTGATGCCACAACTTTCCCACACAAAAATGTGTGAAAAAAGTGATTTTTTCAGCTAAAATTGAGGTTTGCAGGGGATTTTGGGTAAGGAAACGTTGGGGGATCCACGCAAGCCATACCTCCCTGGAAGCCTCCGGGTGTCTAGTTTTCAGAAATGTATGGGTTTGATAGGTTTCCCTTGATGGCCGCCGAGCACCGGGCCAAAAACCCAAGTGACCCCCCTTGCAAAACCAGGTGGTTTTTTGAACTAGGCAATTTTGATGTCACCACACTAAGTTTTGGGCCCTTGCCTGTCGCGGGTACTTGGGCCTCCCACACAAGTGAGGCATCATTTGTACCGGGAAACCCAAGGGAACGCTGGGAGGTGGGAAATTTGAGTGAGCCCGGTGATGCCACAACTTTCCCACACAAAAATGTGTGAAAAAAGTGATTTTTTCAGCTAAAATTGAGGTTTGCAGGGGATTCTGGGTAAGGAAACGTTGGGGGATCCATGCAAGCCATACCTCCCTGGAAGCCTCCGGGTGTCTAGTTTTCAGAAATGTATGGGTTTGGTAGGTTTCCCTAGATGGTCGCCGAGCACCAGGCCAAAAACCCAGGTGACTCCCCCTTGCAAAACCAGGTGGTTTTGAGATAGGCAATTTTGATGTCACCACACTACGTTTTGGGCCCTTGCCTGTCGCGGGTACTTGGGCCTCCCACACAAGTGAGGCACCATTTTTACCGGGAGACCCAGGGGAACACTGGGAGGTGGGAAATTTGAGTGAGCCCTGTGATGCCACAACTTTCCCACACAAAAATGTGTGAAAAAAGTGATTTTTTCAGCTAAAATTGAGGTTTGCAGGGGATTCTGGGTAAGGAAACGTTGGGGGATCCACGCAGGCCATACCTCCCTGGAAGCCTCCGTGTGTCTAGTTTTCAGAAATGTATGGGTTTGGTAGGTTTCCCTAGATGGCCGACGAGCACCGGGCCAAAAACCCAGGTGACCCCCCTTGCAAAACCAGGTGGTTTTGAGATAGGCAATTTTGATGTCACCACACTACGTTTTGGGCCCTTGCCTGTCGCGGGTACTTAGGCCTCCCACACAAGTGAGGCATCATTTTTACCGGGAGACCCAGGGGAACGCTGGGAGGTGAGAAATTCGACTGAGCCCGGTGATGCCACAACTTCACACACAAAAATGTGTGAAAAAAGTGATTTTTTCAGCTAAAATTGAGGTTTGCAGGGGATTCTGGGTAAGGAAACGTTGGAGGATCCACGCAAGCCATACCTCCCTGGAAGCCTCCGTGTGTCTAGTTTTCAGAAATGTATGGGTTTGGTAGGTTTCCCTAGATGGCCGTCGAGCACCGGGCCAAAAACCCAGGTGACCCCCCTTGCAAAACCAGGTGGTTTTGAGATAGGCAATTTTGATGTCACCTCACTACGTTTTGGGCCCTTGCCTGTCGCGGGTACTTGGGCCTCCCACACAAGTGAGGCATCATTTTTACTGGGAGACCCAGGGGAACGCTGGGAGGTGAGAAATTTGACTGAGCCCGGTGATGCCACAACTTCACACACATAAATGTGTGAAAAAAGTGATTTTTTCAGCTAAAATTGAGGTTTGCAGGGGATTCTGGGTAAGGAAACGTTGGGGGATCCACGCAAGCCATACCTCCCTGGAAGCCTCCGGGTGTCTAGTTTTCAGAAATGTATGGGTTTGGTAGGTTTCCCTAGATGGCCGTCGAGCACCGGGCCAAAAACCCAGGTGACCCCCCTTGCAAAACCAGGTGGTTTTGAGATAGGCAATTTTGATGTCACCTCACTACGTTTTTGGCTCTTGCCTGTCGCGGGTACTTGGGCCTCCCACACAAGTGAGGCACCATTTTTACCGGGAGACGCAGGGTAACGCTGGGAGGTGGGAAATTTGAGTGAGTCCGGTGATGCCACAACTTCACACACAAAAATGTGTGAAAAAAGTGATTTTTTCAGATAAAATTGAGGTTTGCAGGAGATTCTGGGTAAGGAAACGTTGGGGGATCCATGCAAGCCATACCTCCCTGGAAGCCCCCGGGTGTCTAGTTTTCAGAAATGTATGGGTTTGGTAGGTTTCCCTAGATGGCCGCCGAGCACTGGGCCAAAAATCCAGGTGACCCCCCTTGCAAAACCAGGTGGTTTTGAGATAGGCAATTTTGATGTCACCACACTACGTTTTGGGCCCTTGCCTGTCGCGGGTACTTGGGCCTCCCACACAAGTGAGGCATCATTTGTACCGGGAAACCCAGGGGAACGCTGAGAGGTGGGAAATTTGAGTGAGCCCGGTGATGCCACAACTTTCCCACACAAAAATGTGTGAAAAAAGTGATTTTTTCAGCTAAAATTGAGGTTTGCAGGGGATTCTGGGTAAGGAAACGTTGGGGGATCCATGCAAGCCGTACCTCCCTGGAAGCCCCCGGGTGTCTAGTTTTCAGAAATGTATGAGTTTGGTAGGTTTCCCTAGATGGCCGCCGAGCACCGGGCCAAAAACCCAGGTGACCCCCCTTGCAAAACCAGGTGGTTTTGAGATAGGCAATTTTGATGTCACCACACTACGTTTTGGGCCCTTGCCTGACGCGGGTACTTGGGCCTCCCACACAAGTGAGGCACCATTTTTACCGGGAGACCCAGGGGAACACTGGGAGGTGGGAAATTTGAGTGAGCCCGGTGATGCCACAACTTTCCCACACAAAAATGTGTGAAAAAAGTGATTTTTGCAGCTAAAATTGAGGTTTGCAGGGGAATCTGGGTAAGGAAACCTTGGGGGATCCACGCGGGCCATACCTCCCTGGAAGCCTCCGGGTGTCTAGTTTTCAGAAATGTATGGGTTTGGTAGGTTTCCCTAGATGGTCGCTGAGCACCGGGCCAAAAACCCAGGTGACTCCCCCTTGCAAAACCAGGTGGTTTTGAGATAGGCAATTTTGATGTCACCACACTACGTTTTGGGCCCTTGCCTGTCGCGGGTACTTGGGCCTCCCACACAAGTGAGGCACCATTTTTACCGGGAGACCCAGGGGAACACTGGGAGGTGGGAAATTTGAGTGAGCCCGGTGATGCCACAACTTTCCCACACGAAAATGTGTGAAAAAAGTGATTTTTTCAGCTAAAATTGAGGTTTGCAGGGGATTCTGGGTAAGGAAACGTTGGGGGATCCACGCAGGCCATACCTCCCTGGAAGCCTCCGTGTGTCTAGTTTTCAGAAATGTATGGGTTTGGTAGGTTTCCCTAGATGGCCGACGAGCACCGGGCCAAAAACCCAGGTGACCCCCCTTGCAAAACCAGGTGGTTTTGAGATAGGCAATTTTGATGTCACCACACTACGTTTTGGGCCCTTGCCTGTCGCGGGTACTTAGGCCTCCCACACAAGTGAGGCATCATTTTTACCGGGAGACCCAGGGGAACGCTGGGAGGTGAGAAATTCGACTGAGCCCGGTGATGCCACAACTTCACACACAAAAATGTGTGAAAAAAGTGATTTTTTCAGCTAAAATTGAGGTTTGCAGGGGATTCTGGGTAAGGAAACGTTGGGGGATCCACGCAAGCCATACCTCCCTGGAAGCCTCCGTGTGTCTAGTTTTCAGAAATGTATGGGTTTGGTAGGTTTCCCTAGATGGCCGTCGAGCACCGGGCCAAAAACCCAGGTGACCCCCCTTGCAAAACCAGGTGGTTTTGAGATAGGCAATTTTGATGTCACCTCACTACGTTTTGGGCCCTTGCCTGTCGCGGGTACTTGGGCCTCCCACACAAGTGAGGCATCATTTTTACTGGGAGACCCAGGGGAACGCTGGGAGGTGAGAAATTTGACTGAGCCCGGTGATGCCACAACTTCACACACATAAATGTGTGAAAAAAGTGATTTTTTCATCTAAAATTGAGGTTTGCAGGGGATTCTGGGTAAGGAAACGTTGGGGGATCCACGCAAGCCATACCTCCCTGGAAGCCTCCGGGTGTCTAGTTTTCAGAAATGTATGGGTTTGGTAGGTTTCCCTAGATGGCCGTCGAGCACCGGGCCAAAAACCCAGGTGACCCCCCTTGCAAAACCAGGTGGTTTTGAGATAGGCAATTTTGATGTCACCTCACTACGTTTTTGGCTCTTGCCTGTCGCGGGTACTTGGGCCTCCCACACAAGTGAGGCACCATTTTTACCGGGAGACGCAGGGTAACGCTGGGAGGTGGGAAATTTGAGTGAGTCCGGTGATGCCACAACTTCACACACAAAAATGTGTGAAAAAAGTGATTTTTTCAGATAAAATTGAGGTTTGCAGGGGATTTTGGGTAAGGAAACGTTGGGGGATCCATGCAAGCCATACCTCCCTGGAAGCCCCCGGGTGTCTAGTTTTCAGAAATGTATGGGTTTGGTAGGTTTCCCTAGATGGCCGCCGAGCACTGGGCCAAAAATCCAGGTGACCCCCCTTGCAAAACCAGGTGGTTTTGAGATAGGCAATTTTGATGTCACCACACTACGTTTTGGGCCCTTGCCTGTCGCGGGTACTTGGGCCTCCCACACAAGTGAGGCATCATTTGTACCGGGAGACCCAGGGGAACACTGGGAGGTGGGAAATTTGAGTGAGCCCTGTGATGCCACAACTTTCCCACACAAAAATGTGTGAAAAAAGTGATTTTTTCAGCTAAAATTGAGGTTTGCAGGGGATTCTGGGTAAGGAAACGTTGGGGGATCCACGCAGGCCATACCTCCCTGGAAGCCTCCGTGTGTCTAGTTTTCAGAAATGTATGGGTTTGGTAGGTTTCCCTAGATGGCCGACGAGCACCGGGCCAAAAACCCAGGTGACCCCCCTTGCAAAACCAGGTGGTTTTGAGATAGGCAATTTTGATGTCACCACACTACGTTTTGGGCCCTTGCCTGTCGCGGGTACTTAGGCCTCCCACACAAGTGAGGCATCATTTTTACCGGGAGACCCAGGGGAACGCTGGGAGGTGAGAAATTCGACTGAGCCCGGTGATGCCACAACTTCACACACAAAAATGTGTGAAAAAAGTGATTTTTTCAGCTAAAATTGAGGTTTGCAGGGGATTCTGGGTAAGGAAACGTTGGGGGATCCACGCAAGCCATACCTCCCTGGAAGCCTCCGTGTGTCTAGTTTTCAGAAATGTATGGGTTTGGTAGGTTTCCCTAGATGGCCGTCGAGCACCGGGCCAAAAACCCAGGTGACCCCCCTTGCAAAACCAGGTGGTTTTGAGATAGGCAATTTTGATGTCACCTCACTACGTTTTGGGCCCTTGCCTGTCGCGGGTACTTGGGCCTCCCACACAAGTGAGGCATCATTTTTACTGGGAGACCCAGGGGAACGCTGGGAGGTGAGAAATTTGACTGAGCCCGGTGATGCCACAACTTCACACACATAAATGTGTGAAAAAAGTGATTTTTTCAGCTAAAATTGAGGTTTGCAGGGGATTCTGGGTAAGGAAACGTTGGGGGATCCACGCAAGCCATACCTCCCTGGAAGCCTCCGGGTGTCTAGTTTTCAGAAATGTATGGGTTTGGTAGGTTTCCCTAGATGGCCGTCGAGCACCGGGCCAAAAACCCAGGTGACCCCCCTTGCAAAACCAGGTGGTTTTGAGATAGGCAATTTTGATGTCACCTCACTACGTTTTTGGCTCTTGCCTGTCGCGGGTACTTGGGCCTCCCACACAAGTGAGGCACCATTTTTACCGGGAGACGCAGGGTAACGCTGGGAGGTGGGAAATTTGAGTGAGTCCGGTGATGCCACAACTTCACACACAAAAATGTGTGAAAAAAGTGATTTTTTCAGATAAAATTGAGGTTTGCAGGAGATTCTGGGTAAGGAAACGTTGGGGGATCCATGCAAGCCATACCTCCCTGGAAGCCCCCGGGTGTCTAGTTTTCAGAAATGTATGGGTTTGGTAGGTTTCCCTAGATGGCCGCCGAGCACTGGGCCAAAAATCCAGGTGACCCCCCTTGCAAAACCAGGTGGTTTTGAGATAGGCAATTTTGATGTCACCACACTACGTTTTGGGCCCTTGCCTGTCGCGGGTACTTGGGCCTCCCACACAAGTGAGGCATCATTTGTACCGGGAAACCCAGGGGAACGCTGAGAGGTGGGAAATTTGAGTGAGCCCGGTGATGCCACAACTTTCCCACACAAAAATGTGTGAAAAAAGTGATTTTTGCAGCTAAAATTGAGGTTTGCAGGGGATTCTGGGTAAGGAAACCTTGGGGGATCCACGCGGGCCATACCTCCCTGGAAGCCTCTGGGTGTCTAGTTTTCAGAAATGTATGGGTTTGGTAGGTTTCCCTAGATGGCCGATGAGCACCGGGCCAAAAACCCAGTTGACCCCCCTTGCAAAACCAGGTGGTTTTGAGATAGGCAATTTTGATGTCACCACACTACGTTTTGGGCCCTTGCCTGTCGCGGGTACTTGGGCCTCCCACACAAGTGAGGCACCATTTGTACCGGGAGACCCAGGGGAACGCTGGGAGGTGGAAAATTTGAGTGAGCCAGGTGATGCCACAACTTTCCCACACAAAAATGTGTGAAAAAAGTGATTTTTTCAGCTAAAATTGAGGTTTGCAGGGGATTCTGGGTAAGGAAACGTTGGGGGATCCATGCAAGCCATACCTCCCTGGAAGCCCCCGGGTGTCTAGTTTTCAGAAATGTATGAGTTTGGTAGGTTTCCCTAGATGGCCGCCGAGCACCGGGCCAAAAACCCAGGTGACCCCCCTTGCAAAACCAGGTGGTTTTGAGATAGGCAATTTTGATGTCACCACACTACGTTTTGGGCCCTTGCCTGACGCGGGTACTTGGGCCTCCCACACAAGTGAGGCACCATTTTTACCGGGAGACCCAGGGGAACACTGGGAGGTGGGAAATTTGAGTGAGCCCGGTGATGCCACAACTTTCCCACACAAAAATGTGTGAAAAAAGTGATTTTTGCAGCTAAAATTGAGGTTTGCAGGGGATTCTGGGTAAGGAAACCTTGGGGGATCCACGCGGGCCATACCTCCCTGGAAGCCTCCGGGTGTCTAGTTTTCAGAAATGTATGGGTTTGGTAGGTTTCCCTAGATGGTCGCTGAGCACCGGGCCAAAAACCCAGGTGACTCCCCCTTGCAAAACCAGGTGGTTTTGAGATAGGCAATTTTGATGTCACCACACTACGTTTTGGGCCCTTGCCTGTCGCGGGTACTTGGGCCTCCCACACAAGTGAGGCACCAATTCTACCGGGAGACCCAGGGGAACACTGGGAGGTGGGAAATTTGAGTGAGCCCGGTGATGCCACAACTTTCCCACACGAAAATGTGTGAAAAAAGTGATTTTTTCAGCTAAAATTGAGGTTTGCAGGGGATTCTGGGTAAGGAAACGTTGGGGGATCCACGCAGGCCATACCTCCCTGGAAGCCTCCGTGTGTCTAGTTTTCAGAAATGTATGGGTTTGGTAGGTTTCCCTAGATGGCCGACGAGCACCGGGCCAAAAACCCAGGTGACCCCCCTTGCAAAACCAGGTGGTTTTGAGATAGGCAATTTTGATGTCACCACACTACGTTTTGGGCCCTTGCCTGTCGCGGGTACTTAGGCCTCCCACACAAGTGAGGCATCATTTTTACCGGGAGACCCAGGGGAACGCTGGGAGGTGAGAAATTCGACTGAGCCCGGTGATGCCACAACTTCACACACAAAAATGTGTGAAAAAAGTGATTTTTTCAGCTAAAATTGAGGTTTGCAGGGGATTCTGGGTAAGGAAACGTTGGGGGATCCACGCAAGCCATACCTCCCTGGAAGCCTCCGTGTGTCTAGTTTTCAGAAATGTATGGGTTTGGTAGGTTTCCCTAGATGGCCGTCGAGCACCGGGCCAAAAACCCAGGTGACCCCCCTTGCAAAACCAGGTGGTTTTGAGATAGGCAATTTTGATGTCACCTCACTACGTTTTGGGCCCTTGCCTGTCGCGGGTACTTGGGCCTCCCACACAAGTGAGGCATCATTTTTACTGGGAGACCCAGGGGAACGCTGGGAGGTGAGAAATTTGACTGAGCCCGGTGATGCCACAACTTCACACACATAAATGTGTGAAAAAAGTGATTTTTTCATCTAAAATTGAGGTTTGCAGGGGATTCTGGGTAAGGAAACGTTGGGGGATCCACGCAAGCCATACCTCCCTGGAAGCCTCCGGGTGTCTAGTTTTCAGAAATGTATGGGTTTGGTAGGTTTCCCTAGATGGCCGTCGAGCACTGGGCCAAAAACCCAGGTGACCCCCCTTGCAAAACCAGGTGGTTTTGAGATAGGCAATTTTGATGTCACCTCACTACGTTTTTGGCTCTTGCCTGTCGCGGGTACTTGGGCCTCCCACACAAGTGAGGCACCATTTTTACCGGGAGACGCAGGGTAACGCTGGGAGGTGGGAAATTTGAGTGAGTCCGGTGATGCCACAACTTCACACACAAAAATGTGTGAAAAAAGTGATTTTTTCAGATAAAATTGAGGTTTGCAGGGGATTCTGGGTAAGGAAACGTTGGGGGATCCATGCAAGCCATACCTCCCTGGAAGCCCCCGGGTGTCTAGTTTTCAGAAATGTATGGGTTTGGTAGGTTTCCCTAGATGGCCGTCGAGCACTGGGCCAAAAATCCAGGTGACCCCCCTTGCAAAAGCAGGTGGTTTTGAGATAGGCAATTTTGATGTCACCACACTACGTTTTGGGCCCTTGCCTGTCGCGGGTACTTGGGCCTCCCACACAAGTGAGGCATCATTTGTACCGGGAAACCCAGGGGAACGCTGGGAGGTGGGAAATTTGAGTGAGCCCGGTGATGCCACAACTTTCCCACACAAAAATGTGTGAAAAAAGTGATTTGTTCAGCTAAGATTGAGGTTTGCAGGGGATTTTGGGTAAGGAAACGTTGGGGGATCCACGCAAGCCATACCTCCCTGGAAGCCCCCGGGTGTCCAGTTTTCAGAAATGTATGGGTTTGGTAGGTTTCTCTAGATGGCTGCCGAGCACCGGGCTAAAAACCCAGGTGACCCCCTTGCAAAACCAGGTGGTTTTGAGATAGGCAATTTTGATGTCACCTCACTACGTTTTTGGCTCTTGCCTGTCGCGGGTACTTGGGCCTCCCACACAAGTGAGGCACCATTTTTACCGGGAGTCCCAGGGGAACGCTGGGAGGTGGGAAATTTGAGTGAGCCCGGTGATGAAACAACTTTCCCACACAAAAATGTGTGAAAAAAGTGAGTTTTTTCAGCTAGAATTGATGTTTGCAGGGGATTCTGGGTAAGGAAACGTTGGGGGATCCATGCAAGCCATACCTCCCTGGAAGCCCCCGGGTGTCTAGTTTTCAGAAATGTATGGGTTTGGTAGGTTTCCCTAGATGGCCGCCGAGCACCGGGCCAAAAACCCAGGTAACCCCCCTTGCAAAACCATGTGGTTTTGAGATAGGCAATTTTGATGTCACCACACTACGTTTTGGGCCCTTGCCTGTCGCGGGTACTTAGGCCTCCCACACAAGTGAGGCATCATTTGTACCAGGAAACCCAGGGGAACGCTAGGAGGTGGGAAATTTGAGTGAGCCCGGTGATGCCACAACTTTCCCACACAAAAATGTGTAAAAAAAGTGATTTGTTCAGCTAAAATTGAGGTTTGCAGGGGATTTTGGGTAAGGAAACATTGGGGGATCCACGCAAGCCATACCTCCCTGGAAGCCCCCGGGTGTCCAGTTTTCAGAAATGTATGGGTTTGGTAGGTTTCCCTAGATGGCCGACGACCACCGGGCCAAAAACCCAGATGACCCCCCTTGCAAAACCAGGTGGTTTTGAGATAGGCAATTTTGATGTCACCACACTACGTTTTGGGCCCTTGCCTGTCGCGGGTACTTGGGCCTCCCACACAAGTGAGGCATCATTTGTACCGGGAAACCCAGGGGAACGCTGGGAGGTGGGAAATTTGAGTGAGCCCGGTGATGCCACAACTTTCCCACACGAAAATGTGTGAAAAAAGTGATTTGTTCAGCTAAAATTGAGGTTTGCAGGGGATTTTGGGTAAGGAAACGTTGGGGGATCCACGCAAGCCATACCTCCCTGGAAGCCCCCGGGTGTCCAGTTTTCAGAAATGTATGGGTTTGGTAGGTTTCCCTAGATGGCCGCCGAGCACCGGGCCAAAAACCCAGGTGACCCCCTTGCAAAACCAGGTGGTTTTGAGATAGGCAATTTTGATGTCACCTCACTACGTTTTTGGCCCTTGCCTGTCGCGGGTACTTGGGCCTCCCACACAAGTGAGGCACCATTTTTACCGGGAGACGCAGGGTAACGCTTGGAGGTGGGAAATTTGAGTGAGTCCGGTGATGCCACAACTTCACACACAAAAATGTGTGAAAAAAGTGATTTTTTCAGCTAAAATTGAGGTTTGCAGGGGATTCTGGGTAAGGAAACGTTGGGGGATCCACGCAAGCCATACCTCCCTGGAAGCCTCCGGGTGTCTAGTTTTCAGAAATGTATGGGTTTGGTAGGTTTCCCTAGATGGCCGTCGAGCACCGGGCCAAAAACCCAGGTGACCCCCCTTGCAAAACCAGGTGGTTTTGAGATAGGCAATTTTGATGTCACCTCACTACGTTTTTGGCTCTTGCCTGTCGCGGGTACTTGGGCCTCCCACACAAGTGAGGCACCATTTTTACCGGGAGACGCAGGGTAAGGCTGGGAGGTGGGAAATTTGAGTGAGTCCGGTGATGCCACAACTTCACACACAAAAATGTGTGAAAAAAGTGATCTTTTCAGATAAAATTGAGGTTTGCAGGAGATTCTGGGTAAGGAAACGTTGGGGGATCCATGCAAGCCATACCTCCCTGGAAGCCCCCGGGTGTCTAGTTTTCAGAAATGTATGGGTTTGGTAGGTTTCCCTAGATGGCCGCCGAGCACTGGGCCAAAAATCCAGGTGACCCCCCTTGCAAAACCAGGTGGTTTTGAGATAGGCAATTTTGATGTCACCACACTACGTTTTGGGCCCTTGCCTGTCGCGGGTACTTGGGCCTCCCACACAAGTGAGGCATCATTTGTACCGGGAAACCCAGGGGAACGCTGAGAGGTGGGAAATTTGAGTGAGCCCGGTGATGCCACAACTTTCCCACACAAAAATGTGTGAAAAAAGTGATTTTTGCAGCTAAAATTGAGGTTTGCAGGGGATTCTGGGTAAGGAAACCTTGGGGATCCACGCGGGCCATACCTCCCTGGAAGCCTCTGGGTGTCTAGTTTTCAGAAATGTATGGGTTTGGTAGGTTTCCCTAGATGGCCGACGAACACCGGGCCAAAAACCCAGTTGACCCCCCTTGCAAAACCAGGTGGTTTTGAGATAGGCAATTTTGATGTCACCACACTACGTTTTGGGCCCTTGCCTGTCGCGGGTACTTGGGCCTCCCACACAAGTGAGGCACCATTTGTACCGGGAGACCCAGGGGAACGCTGGGAGGTGGAAAATTTGAGTGAGCCAGGTGATGCCACAACTTTCCCACACAAAAATGTGTGAAAAAAGTGATTTTTTCAGCTAAAATTGAGGTTTGCAGGGGATTCTGGGTAAGGAAACGTTGGGGGATCCATGCAAGCCGTACCTCCCTGGAAGCCCCCAGGTGTCTAGTTTTCAGAAATGTATGAGTTTGGTAGGTTTCCCTCGATGGCCACCGAGCACCGGGCCAAAAACCCAGGTGACCCCCCTTGCAAAACCAGGTGGTTTTGAGATAGGCAATTTTGATGTCACCACACTACGTTTTGGGCCCTTGCCTGACGCGGGTACTTGGGCCTCCCACACAAGTGAGGCACCATTTTTACCGGGAGACCCAGGGGAACACTGGGAGGTGGGAAATTTGAGTGAGCCCGGTGATGCCACAACTTTCCCACACAAAAATGTGTGAAAAAAGTGATTTTTGCAGCTAAAATTGAGGTTTGCAGGGGATTCTGGGTAAGGAAACCTTGGGGGATCCACGCGGGCCATACCTCCCTGGAAGCCTCCGGGTGTCTAGTTTTCAGAAATATATGGGTTTGGTAGGTTTCCCTAGATGGTCGCCGAGCACCGGGCCAAAAACCCAGGTGACTCCCCCTTGCAAAACCAGGTGGTTTTGAGATAGGCAATTTTGATGTCACCACACTACGTTTTGGGCCCTTGCCTGTCGCGGGTACTTGGGCCTCCCACACAAGTGAGGCACCATTTTTACCGGGAGACCCAGGGGAACACTGGGAGGTGGGAAATTTGAGTGAGCCCGGTGATGCCACAACTTTCCCACACAAAAATGTGTGAAAAAAGTGATTTTTTCAGCTAAAATTGAGGTTTGCAGGGGATTCTGGGTAAGGAAACGTTGGGGGATCCACGCAGGCCATACCTCCCTGGAAGCCTCCGTGTGTCTAGTTTTCAGAAATGTATGGGTTTGGTGGGTTTCCCTAGATGGCCGACGAGCACCGGGCCAAAAACCCAGGTGACCCCCCTTGCAAAACCAGGTGGTTTTGAGATAGGCAATTTTGATGTCACCACACTACGTTTTGGGCCCTTGCCTGTCGCGGGTACTTAGGCCTCCCACACAAGTGAGGCATCATTTTTACCGGGAGACCCAGGGGAACGCTGGGAGGTGAGAAATTGGACTGAGCCCGGTGATGCCACAACTTCACACACAAAAATGTGTGAAAAAAGTGATTTTTTCATCTAAAATTGAGGTTTGCAGGGGATTCTGGGTAAGGAAACGTTGGGGGATCCACGCAAGCCATACCTCCCTGGAAGCCTCCGTGTGTCTAGTTTTCAGAAATGTATGGGTTTGGTAGGTTTCCCTAGATGGCCGTCGAGCACCGGGCCAAAAACCCAGGTGACCCCCCTTGCAAAACCAGGTGGTTTTGAGATAGGCAATTTTGATGTCACCTCACTACGTTTTGGGCCCTTGCCTGTCGCGGGTACTTGGGCCTCCCACACAAGTGAGGCATCATTTTTACTGGGAGACCAAGGGGAACGCTGGGAGGTGAGAAATTTGACTGAGCCCGGTGATGCCACAACTTCACACACATAAATGTGTGAAAAAAGTGATTTTTTCATCTAAAATTGAGGTTTGCAGGGGATTCTGGGTAAGGAAACGTTGGGGGATCCACGCAAGCCATACCTCCCTGGAAGCCTCCGGGTGTCTAGTTTTCAGAAATGTATGGGTTTGGTAGGTTTCCCTAGATGGCCGTCGAGCACCGGGCCAAAAACCCAGGTGACCCCCCTTGCAAAACCAGGTGGTTTTGAGATAGGCAATTTTGATGTCACCTCACTACGTTTTTGGCTCTTGCCTGTCGCGGGTACTTGGGCCTCCCACACAAGTGAGGCACCATTTTTACCGGGAGACGCAGGGTAACGCTGGGAGGTGGGAAATTTGAGTGAGTCCGGTGATGCCACAACTTCACACACAAAAATGTGTGAAAAAAGTGATTTTTTCAGATAAAATTGAGGTTTGCAGGGGATTCTGGGTAAGGAAACGTTGGGGGATCCATGCAAGCCATACCTCCCTGGAAGCCCCCGGGTGTCTAGTTTTCAGAAATGTATGGGTTTGGTAGGTTTCCCTAGATGGCCGCCGAGCACTGGGCCAAAAATCCAGGTGACCCCCCTTGCAAAACCAGGTGGTTTTGAGATAGGCAATTTTGATGTCACCACACTACGTTTTGGGCCCTTGCCTGTCGCGGGTACTTGGGCCTCCCACACAAGTGAGGCATCATTTGTACCGGGAAACCCAGGGGAACGCTGGGAGGTGGGAAATTTGAGTGAGCCCGGTGATGCCACAACTTTCCCACACTAAAATGTGTGAAAAAAGTGATTTGTTCAGCTAAGATTGAGGTTTGCAGGGGATTTTGGGTAAGGAAACGTTGGGGGATCCACGCAAGCCATACCTCCCTGGAAGCCCCCGGGTGTCCAGTTTTCAGAAATGTATGGGTTTGGTAGGTTTCTCTAGATGGCTGCCGAGCACCGGGCTAAAAACCCAGGTGACCCCCTTGCAAAACCAGGTGGTTTTGAGATAGGCAATTTTGATGTCACCTCACTACGTTTTTGGCTCTTGCCTGTCGCGGGTACTTGGGCCTCCCACACAAGTGAGGCACCATTTTTACCGGGAGTCCCAGGGGAACGCTGGGAGGTGGGAAATTTGAGTGAGCCCGGTGATGCCACAACTTTCCCACACAAAAATGTGTGAAAAAAGTGAGTTTTTTCAGCTAGAATTGAGGTTTGCAGGGGATTCTGGGTAAGGAAACGTTGGGGGATCCATGCAAGCCATACCTCCCTGGAAGCCCCCGGGTGTCTAGTTTTCAGAAATGTATGGGTTTGGTAGGTTTCCCTAGATGGCCGCCGAGCACCGGGCCAAAAACCCAGGTGACCCCCCTTGCAAAACCATGTGGTTTTGAGATAGGCAATTTTGATGTCACCACACTACGTTTTGGGCCCTTGCCTGTCGCGGGTACTTAGGCCTCCCACACAAGTGAGGCATCATTTGTACCAGGAAACCCAGGGGAACGCTAGGAGGTGGGAAATTTGAGTGAGCCCGGTGATGCCACAACTTTCCCACACAAAAATGTGTAAAAAAAGTGATTTGTTCAGCTAAAATTGAGGTTTGCAGGGGATTTTGGGTAAGGAAACATTGGGGGATCCACGCAAGCCATACCTCCCTGGAAGCCCCCGGGTGTCCAGTTTTCAGAAATGTATGGGTTTGGTAGGTTTCCCTAGATGGCCGACGACCACCGGGCCAAAAACCCAGATGACCCCCCTTGCAAAACCAGGTGGTTTTGAGATAGGCAATTTTGATGTCACCACACTACGTTTTGGGCCCTTGCCTGTCGCGGGTACTTGGGCCTCCCACACAAGTGAGGCATCATTTGTACCGGGAAACCCAGGGGAACGCTGGGAGGTGGGAAATTTGAGTGAGCCCGGTGATGCCACAACTTTCCCACACGAAAATGTGTGAAAAAAGTGATTTGTTCAGCTAAAATTGAGGTTTGCAGGGGATTTTGGGTAAGGAAACGTTGGGGGATCCACGCAAGCCATACCTCCCTGGAAGCCCCCGGGTGTCCAGTTTTCAGAAATGTATGGGTTTGGTAGGTTTCCCTAGATGGCCGCCGAGCACCGGGCCAAAAACCCAGGTGACCCCCATGCAAAACCAGGTGGTTTTGAGATAGGCAATTTTGATGTCACCTCACTACGTTTTTGGCCCTTGCCTGTCGCGGGTACTTGGGCCTCCCACACAAGTGAGGCACCATTTTTACCGGGAGACGCAGGGTAACGCTTGGAGGTGGGAAATTTGAGTGAGTCCGGTGATGCCACAACTTCACACACAAAAATGTGTGAAAAAAGTGATTTTTTCAGCTAAAATTGAGGTTTGCAGGGGATTCTGGGTAAGGAAACGTTGGGGGATCCATGCAAGCCATACCTCCCTGGAAGCCCCAGGGTGTCTAGTTTTCAGAAATGTATGGGTTTGGTAGGTTTCCCTAGATGGCCGCCGAGCACCGGGCCAAAAACCCAGGTGACCCCCCCTTGCAAAACCAGGTGGTTTTGAGATAGGCAATTTCGATGTCACCACACTACGTTTTTGGCTCTTGCCTGTCGCGGGTACTTGGGCCTCCCACACAAGTGAGGCACCATTTTTACCGGGAGACCCAGGGGAACACTGGGAGGTGGGAAATTTGAGTGAGCCCGGTGATGCAACAACTTTCCCACACAAAAATGTGTGAAAAAAGTGATTTTTTTCAGCTAAAACTGAGGTTTGCAGGGGATTCTGGGTAAGGAAACGTTGGGGGATCCACGCAAGCCATACCTCCCTGGAAGCCCCCGGGTGTCTAGTTTTCAGACATGTATGGGTTTGGTAGGTTTCCCTAGATGGCCGACGAGCACCGGGCCAAAAACCCAGGTGACCCCCCTTGCAAAACCAGGTGGTTTTGAGATAGGCAATTTTGATGTCACCACACTACGTTTTGGGCCCTTGCCTGTCGCGGGTACTTGGGCCTCCCACACAAGTGAGGCATCATTTTTACCGGGAGACCCAGGGGAACGCTGGGAGGTGAGAAATTTGAGTGAGCCAGGTGATGCCACAACTTTCCCACACAAAAATGTGTGAAAAAAGAGATTTTTTCAGCTAAAATTGAGGTTTGCAGGGGATTCTGGGTAAGGAAACATTGGGGGTTCCACGCAAGCCATACCTCCCTGGAAGCCCCCGGGTGTCTAGTTTTCAGAAATGTATGGGTTTGGTAGGTTTCCCTAGATGGCCGACAAGCACCGGGCCAAAAACCCAGCTGACCCCCCTTGCAAAACCAGTTGGTTTTGAGATAGGCAATTTTGATGTCACCACACTACGTTTTGGGCCCTTGCCTGTCGCGGGTACTTGGGCCTCCCACACAAGTGAGGCATCATTTTTACCGGGAGACCCAGGGGAACGCTGGGAGGTGAGAAATTCGACTGAGCCCGGTGATGCCACAACTTGACACACAAAAATGTGTGAAAAAAGGGATTTTTTCAGCTAAAATTGAGGTTTGCAGGGGATTCTGGGTAAGGAAACGTTGGGGGATCCACGCAAGCCATACCTCCCTGGAAGCCTCCGGGTGTCTAGTTTTCAGAAATGTATGGGTTTGGTAGGTTTCCTGTTAGAAATGAGGGGGCTCTGGTTGATGCAGGTGTGTACCCACAACAAGCAGGGACCCTTTACTTCTTGTCAGGGCGAAGGATGACTCCCCAGAATAACCCCTGCTCACCCTCTAGGTGTGTGGCGCGAGCAGTCTAGGCTAAGTCTCAGGCGTACACGGTTAAGCAAATGCAATTACACATACAGTAAACCCCTTGCATGCACCACAAACGGACACCAATCAGGAAGTATATAAAAATAAGCTTTTATGTAGATTCAGCAGATTCAAATACAAGGCCCAGTAACGTTAAACTGATGGGCCACAACTCTTAGGAATACAGTAAAGTTCTCTTTGTTACGGAAAGTTCTTTAGGCGGGCACAAGGTAACTGTGGGCCTCAGCGCACTCCGTGCTGAGGCGGCGCCCGGGAAGCACACGGCAGATGACAGGGAAATCAGAACGTTGCGGACCCTGGATCCGATGCGAACTCGCGGTCGAGTTCGTAAGTACAGTACCTTGTTTCTTGACGCGAAGGCGGGTGCGGGATTTCAGCGGCTCTTCAACAGAAGGGCGAGGCGGCTTCCGGGGCTCCCACACTTCACGATGGGGGTCTGATCTTCAGGCTCACGACAAGAGCGGGGTGTTGCAGGTGGCGGGTGAACAAAGTGGGGCAGCCGGGCACGCAGATTACGTCCGGGCCGTCCGAGGCTTGGAGATGCTCACAAACGCCGATTCCGGCGGGAGGGTGAAGGTGCACAGCGAGCCTCCAGCGAGCGAGGTGACAGGGGCAGCCCAGCACAGCATAGGGGGAGCGGCTCCGATCGAGCGAGGCTCTTCCCAAGGCGGGGGCGGCTAAGCAGTCCTGGTCACGGCTCAGGGAGGGACTGGGGCACGAGGGTCACAGCTCCGGCGAGGGAAAGGACACCACAGTCCAGCGGCAGGCGAGTGAAGATCAGGTAGAGCCCAATGGTCCTGGGGCTCAGTTCAGGGGGCAAGCTCAGTTCCAAGCCCTTGGAGATCGTTTTGGAAAAGCACAAGTCTTGAAAGTAATAATAAAGCAAAGTCTTCAGCAACAGTTTCTCTTCTCCCCTTTGGCAGCAAGGTCACCACTGCAGGCCAATCCCCCAGGATAGGGACAGTCTTCCTCCTACAGCTTTCCCGGTGCCTCCTCCTCAGGCAGAGATTCTTCTTGGTCAAAAGCGGATCTAGTTTCTTAGGAGCAGGGCTCCTACATTTATACAGCAAATCTTTTGTTCTCCCAGGCCAGGGGGGGCCTTGCCTAGTCCAGTCCGGTTTCTGAGCACTTTGTTTACGTGATGCAGGCTTCTTCTTTCAGAGTGCAGGGCAGAGTCCTCAGACGCTCCACAGGGGGCGGAGCCGGCATTGAGGTGGCAGAGCACTGTCCTATTCAGAGCCTAGGAGTGCTCCTCCCACCCATCTACCTGTCGATCGTCCTATTCACCACCAGGCTACCTAGCCCTGCCCATCTGGGTTCCCCCAGCCCTGTCACTCATACCAGCCAGACATCAGATACACATCACGCAGAGGCGGGCTGAAATGTTTAGGCAAGCAAAGGCCAGCTTTCTAAAAGCGGCATTTGCAAACCCGGAATATTAAAATAAACCTTGCGAAAAGATGTACCTTATTATTCCGAGTTCAGGCATACTAAACGCAATCTTCTACCATGTTCCCTGGGTCGGTTGGGATCATAGGGTGTAACAATCCAGGCTGCCCATACTGGCCTATGAGAACAGGGTAGCCTTGCAGTAGTGAACAACAAGATGGCGGTAATTCACTACTAGGACATGCCACGCATCTAGGCTTGTCCTACCTTAGGCTCACAACGCACCCTGCCCGTGGGCCTACCAGAGGGGTGACTAACATGCAGCTAAGGGAAGGTTTTAGGGACCGGCAAGTGTGGGCACTTGCCAGTCAGCATGTCAGTACCAGACAGCACGCAGGTTCTGCAATGGCAGACCTTAGACATATGTTACCGGCCGCTTCTGTGGGTGGCACAACCAGTGCTGCAAGCCCACCAGCGGTGTTTGCCTTTACATGCCCTGGCGCTCCTGGCGCACTTTACTGGGGTCTGACAGTAAATCAAGCAATCCAATCCTGGAATCCAACCAACATATACAATTTACATAGGGAGCACTCGCACCGCGACACTGGTTGGCAGTGGCACAGCGCGCTGAGCGGCCAACACCATAAAAACACATGAGGCACAGCGACAAAAAGAGGAAGGGAGACTCACGCCAAGGTGCCAGGTCTAACACGTGTCCCCTCCAGCTGAAAAGTTGGGAGAACTACCCTACCCCAGAGAGTTCCTCATCACTAAGGCGGAAAAATCTGGACAGACCGTCAGCATTGGCGTGATCTGTACCAGGGCGATGTTCCACCGTGAAATCCATACCCTGTAGGGAAATGGACCACCTCAACAGCTTTGGATTCTCACCCCTCATATGCATCAACCATCTGAGGGGCCTGTGGTCCGTCTGAACCCGGAAGTGAGACCCAAACAGGTAGGGTCTTAGCTTCTCCAGCGCCCAGACCACAGCAAATGCCTCACGCACAATAGCACTCCACCTCTGTTCCCGTGGAAGTAACCTCCTGCTAAGAAAGGCTACGGGTTGATCTAGGCCCTCCTCATTAATCTGTGAAAGAACAGCCCCCACACCATGCTCTGAAGCGTCTGTCTGAACGATAAACTCTTTGGAGAAGTTGGGAGCCAAGAGCACGGGCGCCGTGCACATAGCAGTTTTCAAGGCCTCAAAAGCTTTCTGACAGGTGTCAGTCCAAATCACTTTCCTGGGCTGCTTCTTCGAAGTCAGCGCTGTCAAGGGGGCAACCATGTTGCCATACCCCTTGACAAACCCGGTGAGACCTAGGAAGGCTCTCACCTCTGTCTGGGTTTTGGGCGCCTCCCAATTCAGGATGGTTTCTATCTTGGGCTGAAGGGGTGCCACCTGGCCACTCCCAACTTGGTGTCCCAAGTACACCACGGAACCCTGCCCGATCTGGCACTTACTCGCCTTGATCGTGAGGCCTGCCTTGCGCAGCGCCATCAACACTTCCCAGAGGTGTCGCAGGTGTTCTTCCCAAGTGGAGCTGAACACCGCGATGTCATCCAGGTAGGCTGCACTGAACGAATTCAGCCCAGCCAACACCTGGTTCACCAATCTCTGGAAGGTGGCAGGGGCATTCTTCATCCAAAATGGCATAACCCAGAACTGGTAGTGCCCATCTGGGGTGGAAAATTCTGACCTCTCTTTGGCCCCCTCAGTCAAGGCGATCTGCCAATACCCAGACGTTAAATCAAACGTGCTGAGGTAGTTGGCATCCCCTAGCCGATCAATGAGCTCATCAGCTCTGGGGATGGGGTGTGCGTCAGTCCTAGTGACTGAATTGAGTCCTCTGTAGTCCACACAGAACCGGAGTTCGGGTGTGGCTCCCGGCGCTGCAGCCTTTGGGACCAAGACCACTGGGCTGGCCCAAGGAGTGCTGGAAGACTCAATTACCCCGAGTGCAAACATCTTGGAGAACTCCTCCTTGATGCATGTCCTCACCCTGTCAGTCACCCTGTAGGCCTTGTGCCGCACAGGTGTACTATCCCCAGTGTTCACATCATGGACGCACCAATCAGTGACACCAGGGACCAGGGAAAACAGATCAGAAAATTGTCCCAGCAACTGGCGACAATCATTCTGTTGCTCAGGGGTCAGGGCGGAAGAGAGGATGACACCATCCACTGACCCATCTTGCTCCTTGGCTGACAGGAGGTCAGGAAGAGGTTCGGTCTCCTCTTCCATTCCAGCATCTGTTGCCAAGAGCATGCCCACTTGGGACCTCTCCAAGTGGGGCTTGAGGCGGTTGACAAGTAGGACCCTTAAGGGGTTCCTGGGAGACTTCAGGCCCACCACGTAGGTAACTGGACTCTTGCGCTCCACCACCTCAAAGGGACCGGTCCACTTATCCTGGAGCGCACACGGCTCCACGGGGGCCAAGACCCATACCTTCTGTCCAGGCTGAATTTCTACCAGAGTGGCATTCTGGTCGTACCACCGCTTCATCTCCTCCTGGCTGGCTTCCAGATTTGCCTCAGCAAATTGTCTGAAACGCCTAGTCTGATTCCTGAAGGCCAGCATGTAGATATATACATTCTGGGGAGGTTTCCTGGGAGATTGCTCTCAGCCTTCCTTGACCAAACTTAGAGGTCCTCTGACTGGGTGACCATACAGAAGCTCAAAGTGACTGAACCCCAGAGACTTCTGTGGCACCTCACGGTAAGCGAAGAGAAGGCATGGTAAGAGGACGTCCCACTTACGCCTCATGGGTCCTTCCAGGCCCATTATCATGCCTTTGAGGGTTCGGTTGAATCTCTCAACCAACCCGTTTCCTTGGGGGTGGTAAGGGGTGGTGAACTTGTAGGTTACACCACACTCTTGCCAAAGAGATTTCATGTACTTGGACATGAAATTGGTACCACGGTTAGACACCACCTCTAGAGGGAATCCCACTCGGGAGAAAATTCCCATCAGTGCACGTTCCACCACGGGGGCCGTCACTGTCCTCAGAGGAATGGCTTCCGGGTACCGGGTGGCATGGTCCACCAGGACCAGGATGAACCTATTGCCCATCGCTGTCCTGGGGTCCAGTGGCCCTACAATGTTAATCCCCACTCGCTGGAATGGGGTACCGACCACAGGGAATGGCTGGAGTGGAGCCTTCTGCTTCCTTCCACTCTTTCCACTTGCCTGGCAAGTCTGGCATGTCCTGCAGTGAGTATCCGAACTCCTGCGCATTTGAGGCCAATAAAAGTGGGTGACAAGCCTTTCAAAGGTCTTGTCCTGCCCCAAATGCCCTGCCAATGGCACATCGTGAGCCAGCCCCAGTAGGAAGGCTCTGAAGTCCTGGGGTACCACCAGCACACGGGCTGACCCAGGCTCAGCAACCTTAGGCTCTGTATATCGGAGGTCGTTCTCCCAGTAAACGAAATGTGATCCTGACTGATCACCTGCGGCCTGGTCTGCAGCCTGCTGCCGCATACCCACGAGAGAAGGGCACTCCTTCTGCGCCTTACAAAAGTCCTCCCTGGTGGGACCTCCTTCCTGCTGCCAATGGGTCAGCTCCGGCAGGTCTCCCAGTTCAGCTATCTGCTCCCCTGTAGGCTCCAGGGCATCCCCCTCAAGGTCTGCTTCCTCCTGGACCGTGGGAACTTCAGGGGCCGGCTTCCCGCGCCCCTTGCTCCTTCTCTCTGAGGCCGGTTCCTGGGCCTCCCTCTCAGGCTCCAGGACCTCTTGAGTCCCTCTACTGGCTGCCATGGACCGTGTGGTGACACACGCCCAATCCGTCATACCCAACATCTCCAGGTGAGCACTCCGCTCCACCTTAGCCCAAGGTGAGCTCTCCAAATCGTTCCCTAACAAACAGTCTACAGGCATGGCGGGCCTCACAGCTACCTGAAGAGTACCAGAGACCACCCCCCCCACTCAAAGTGAACCTGAGCCACCTTGCAGTGCCTCTCTGTGTTGTCAGCGGCAACAACGGGATAGAATGCATTGGGGACCACCTGCTCCTGAGACACCAGGTGACACCTGACAGCTGTCACACTGGCTCCTGTATCTCTAAGAGCTTCCACTCTATGGCCATTTATGGTCACCCACTGCCTGTACTTCTTAGTGTTCTCAGGCAGCTGGGTTGGAGGGACCACTTCTCGGTCTCCTAGCGAGACCAGGGACATCTCTGCGGGACCCCGCCCACCTTGGACATTCCTCTCCTCCCCCAAGGCTACACTAGTCACCTGCCGGGGTGGAGCACCAGTGGGTGCTGGTTTACCAACCAATGGACACTTTACATCAGAGGCAAAATGCCCCAAATTGTTACACCTGTAGCATCTGACGGGCCCCTTCTGAACAGGAGGACCTGTCGGGGCCCCGGTCGGTTTCTGGGGTGGGGGAGGCTGAGAACCCTTCCTTTGGTTCCCTTGGGGACTATTTTGGGGCCCTTTTTGGAACTGCTTCTGTTTACCCCTGTCCCCCCCACTCTTCTGCTGGGGACCCTGCCCACCTTTGGCGGAATCACCCACGGGACCCTTGTGGACCCTGGTACTGACCCAGCGGTCCGCCTCCTCAGCAAGCTTCCTAGGGTTAGTCAGCCTACTATCTATAAGGTGCTGGCGTAGCTCAGGAAAACAATTACTGGACAAGTGCTCCCATGCCATTAAATCAAGAAGCCCTTGATAATCATTTACCTTACTACCCTTTACCCAACCATCCAGCGCTCTGCAAAAGAAAGTCACATACTCCACATACGTACTATTGGGAATCTTAGTGCAACCCCTGAACCTCTGTCTATATAACTCAGGGGTCAACCCATACCTAGTCATCAAGGCTTCCTTCATATGGGTGTAAGAATTATGAACATCAGCAGGTAAATCTAACAGTGTGTCCCGCCCTTCACTCAGGAACCGTCCCCACAACCCCGCTCCCCAATCTCTCTCAGGGACCCGGTGGGAAGACATGGCTACCTCGTAGGCTCTGAACCACTGCCCGATGTCGTCATTCTTGAAGAACTCCTTCACTACATCCTTGGGAATATAAACTCTTGGTTCCGCCGGTACTGGCGGTGTGCTGCCACCAGAGGGATTAAGCTCCAAACTTTTTGCTTTCAGCTCCAGCTCCCTCAGCTTCATGTCATGCTCTAATTGTAGTTTCTTTTCTTCCATGGCTAATCTTTGTTTTTCCATATCCATTTGCCCATGAGGTTTTGCCATCTCCACTTCGTGTGCCCGGGTTGCTGCCCTGTCTGCCAACTCTTCCGGCGACAGGCCTCTGCCATACTCATGGACACTTTCTGGTAGAACCATTTCCACCTGATTCTCTGGTGCCTTTGATTCATACCAGGCCCTCAGCGCCTTCACGAGTTGGTCCTTCCTTTTCAACCCAGTTTGGGCAATTCTGAACTTGGAGCAAAAACCTCTCAACTCCTCATTGGTACGATCCTGAAGTGCGCTTTCCTCCCAATCTATGTCCTCAAATCCAGAGATTATAGAAGCTGCCCTTCCGGTGGGAAGCGAACCAGGCATGGCTCTAACAACGGAGGTTCTTGGCAAAACAAAAACAATTACTAGTCTTGTGGCTGTGTTACTGGTCTGCTCTCACTACGTGGTGATCAGTGGTTCACTATACGCAAACCACAAATGCAAATCCGTAAATCCTCACCGCTGCCACCAATGTTAGAAATGAGGGGGCTCTGGTTGATGCAGGTGTGTACCCACAACAAGCAGGGACCCTTTACTTCTTGTCAGGGCGAAGGATGACTCCCCAGAATAACCCCTGCTCACCCTCTAGGTGCGTGGTGCGAGCAGTCTAGGCTATGTCTCAGGCGTACACGGTTAAGCAAATGCAATTACACATACAGTAAACCCCTTGCATGCACCACAAACGGACACCAATCAGGAAGTATATAAAAATAAGCTTTTATGTAGATTCAGCAGATTCAAATACAAGGCCCAGTAACGTTAAACTGATGGGGCCACAACTCTTAGGAATACGGTAAAGTTCTCTTTGTTACGGAAAGTTCTTTAGGCGGGCACAAGGTAACTGTGGGCCTCAGCGCACTCTGTGCTGAGGCGGCGCCTGGGAAGCACACGGCAGATGACAGGGAAATCAGAACGTTGCGGACCCTGGATCCGATGCGAGCTCGCGGTCGAGTTCGTAAGTACAGTACCTTGTTTCTTGACGCGAAGGCGGGTGCGGGATTTCAGCGGCTCTTCGACAGAAGGGCGAGGTGGCGTCCGGGGCTCCCACACTTCACATTGGGGGTCTGATCTTCAGGCTCACGACAAGAGCGGGGTGTTGCAGGTGGCGGGTGAACAAAGCGGGGCAGCCGGGCACGCAGATTACGTCCGGGCCGTCCGAGGCTTGGAGATGCTCACAAACGCCGATTCCGGCGGGAGGGTGAAGGTGCACAGCGAGCCTCCAGCGAGCGAGGTGACAGGGGCAACCCAGCACAGCGTAGGGGGAGCAGCTCCGATCGAGCGAGGCTATTCCCAAGGCGGGGGCGGCTAAACAGTCCTGGTCACGGCTCAGGGAGGGACTGGGGCACGAGGGTCCCAGCTCCGGCGAGGGAAAGGACACCACAGTCTAGCGGCAGGCGAGTGAAGATCAGGTAGAGCCCAATGGTCCTGGGGCTCAGTTCAGGGGGCAAGCTCAGTTCCAAGCCGTTGGAGATCGTTTTGGAAAAGCACAAGTCTTGAAAGTAAAAATAAAGCAAAGTCTTCAGCAACAGTTTCTCTTCTCCCCTTTGGCAGCAAGGTCACCACTGCAGGCCAATCCCCCAGGATAGGGACAGTCTTCCTCCTACAGCTTTCCCGGTGCCTCCTCCTCAGGCAGAGATTCTTCTTGGTCAAAAGCGGGTCTAGTTTCTTAGGAGCAGGGCTCCTACATTTATACAGCAAATCTTTTGTTCTCCCAGGCCAGGGGGGCCCTTGCCTAGTCCAGTCCGGTTTCTGAGCACTTTGTTTACGTGATGCAGGCTTCTTCATTCAGAGTGCAGGGCAGAGTCCTCAGACGCTCCACAGGGGGCGGAGCCGGCATTGAGGTGGCAGAGCACTGTCCTATTCAGAGCCTAGGAGTGCTCCTCCCACCCATCTACCTGTCGATCGTCCTATTCACCACCAGGCTACCTAGCCCTGCCCATCTGGGTTCCCCCAGCCCTGTCACTCATACCAGCCAGACATCAGATACACATCACGCAGAGGCGGGCTGAAATGATTAGGCAAGCAAAGGCCAGCTTTCTAAAAGCGGCATTTGCAAACCCGTAATATTAAAATAAACCTTGCGAAAAGATGTACCTTATTATTCCGAGTTCAGGCATACTAAACGCAATCTTCTACCATGTTCCCTGGGTCGGTTAGGATCATAGGGTGTAACAATCCAGGCCGATCATACTGGCCTATAAGAACAGGGTAGCCTTGCAGTAGTGAACAACAAGATGGCGGTAATTCACTACTAGGACATGCCACGCATCTAGGCTTGTCCTACCTTAGGCTCACAACGCACCCTGCCCGTGGGCCTACCAGAGGGGTGACTAACATGCAGCTAAGGGAAGGTTTTAGGGACCGGCAAGTGTGGGCACTTGCCAGTCAGCATGTCAGTACCAGACTGCACGCAGGTTCTGCGATGGCAGACCTTAGACATATTTTACCGGCCCACCAGCGGTGTTTGCCTTTACATGCCCTGGCGCTCCTGGCGCACTTTACCAGGGTCTGACAGTAAATCAAACAATCCAATCATGGAATCCAACCAACATCTACAATTTCCATTGGGAGCACTCGCACCGCGACACTGGTTGGCAGTGGCACAGCGCGCTGAGCGGCCAACACCATAAAAACACATGAGGCACAGCGACAAAAAGAGGAAGGGAGACGCACGCCAAGGTGCCAGGTCTAACATTTCCCTAGATGGACGCCGAGCACTGGGCCAAAAACCCAGGTGACCCCCCTTGCAAAACCAGGTGGTTTTGAGATAGGCAATTTTGATGTCACCACACTACGTTTTGGGCCCTTGCCTGTCGCGGGTACTTGGGCCTCCCACACAAGTGAGGCACCATTTTTACCGGGAGACCCAAGGGAATGCTGGGAGGTGGGAAATTTGAGTGAGCCCGGTGATGCCACAACTTTCCCACACATAAATGTGTGAAAAAAGTGATTTTTTCAGCTAAAATTGAGGTTTGCAGGGGATTCTGGGTAAGAAAACGTTGGGGGATCCACGCAAGCCATACCTCCCTGGAAGCCCCCGGGTGTCTAGTTTTCAGAAATGTATGGGTTTGGTAGGTTTCCTGTTAGACCTGGCACCTTGGCGTGAGTCTCCCTTCCTCTTTTTGTCGCTGTGCCTCATGTGTTTTTATGGTGTTGGCCGCTCAGCGCGCTGTGCCACTGCCAACCAGTGTCGCGGTGCGAGTGCTCCCTATGGAAATTGTATATGTTGGTTGGATTCCATGATTGGATTGTTTGATTTACTATCAGACCCCAGTAAAGTGCGCCAGGAGCGCCAGGGCATGTAAATGCAAACACCGCTGGTGGGCTTGCAGCACTGGTTGTGCCACCCACAGAAGCGGCCGGTAAAATATGTCTACGGTCTGCCATCGCAGAACCTGCGTGCAGTCTGGTACTTTCATGCTGACTGGCAAGTGCCCACACTTGCCGGTCCCTAAAAACCTTCCCTTAGCTGCATGTTAGTCACCCCTCTGGTAGGCCCACGGGCAGGGTGCGTTGTAAGCCTAAGGAAGGACAAGCCTGGATGCGTGGCCTGTCCTAGTAGTAAATGACCGCCATCTTGTTGTTCACTACTGCAAGGCTACCCTGTTCCCATAGGCCAGTATGGGCGGCCTGGATTGTTACACCCTATGATCCTAACCGACCCAGGGAACATGGTAGAAGATCGAGTTTAGTATGCCTGAACTCGGAATAATAAGGTACATCTTTTCGCAAGGTTTATTTTAATATTCCGGGTTTGCAAATGCCGCTTTTAGAAAGTTGGCCTTTGCTTGCCTAAACATTTCAGCCCGCCTCTGCGTGATGTGTATCTGATGTCTGGCTGGTATGAGTGACAGGGCTGGGGGAACCCAGATGGGCAGGGCTAGGTAGCCTGGTGATGAATAGGACGATCGACAGGTAGATGGGTGGGAGGAGTGCTCCTAGGCTCTGAATAGGACAGTGCTCTGCCACCTCAATGCCGGCTCCGCCCCCTGTGGAGCGTCTGAGGACTCTGCCCTGCACTCTGAAAGAAGAAGCCTGCATCGCGTAAACAAAGTGCTCAGAAACCGGACTGAACTAGGCAAGGGCCCCCCTGGCCTGAGAGAACAAAAGATTTGCTGTATAAATGGAGGAGCCCTGCTCCTAAGAAACTAGATCCGCTTTTGACCAAGAAGAATCTCTGCCTGAGGAGGAGGCACCGGGAAAGCTGTAGGAGGAAGACTATCCCTATCCTGGGGGATTGGCCTGCAGTGGTGACCTTGCTGACAAGGGAGAGAAGAGAAACTGTTGCTGAAGACTTTTACTTTACTTTTACTTTCAAGACTTGTGCTTTTCCCAAAACGATCTCCAAGGGCTTGGAACTGAGCTTGCCCCCTGAACTGAGCCCCAGGACCATTGGGCTCTACCTGATCTTCACTCGCCTGCCGCTGGACTGTGGTGCCCTTTCCCTCGCCGGAGCTGTGACCCTCGTGCCCCAGTCCCTCCCTGAGCCGTGACCAGGACTGCTTAGCCGCCCCCGCCTTGGGAAGAGCCTCGCTCGATCGGAGCCGCTCCCCCTACGCTGTGCTGGGCTGCCCCTTGTCACCTCGCTCGCTGGAGGCTCGCTGTGCACCTTCACCCTCCCGCCGGAATCGGTGTTGTGAGCATCTCCAAGCCTCGGACGGCCCGGACGTAATCTGCGTGCCCGGCTGCCCCTTATGTTCACCCGCCACCTGCAACACCCCGCTCTTGTCGTGAGCCTGAAGATCAGACACCCATCGTGAAGTGTGGGAGCCTCGGACGCCACCTCGCCCTTCTGTTGAAGAGCCGCTGAAATCCCGCACCCACCTTCGCGTCAAGAAACAAGGTACTGTACTTACGAACTCGACCGCGAGCTCGCATCGGATCCAGGGTCCGCAACGTTCTGATTTCCCTGTCATCTGCCACGTGCTTCCTGGGCGCCGCCTCAGAGCGAAGTGCGCTGAGGCCTACAGTCACCTTGTGCCCGCCTAAAGAACTTTCCGTAACAAAGAGAACTTTACCGTATCCCTAAGAATTGTGGCCCCATCAGTTCAACGTTACTGGGCCTTGTATTGAATCTGCTGAATCTACATAAAAGCTTATTTTTATAGACTTCCTGATTGGTGTCCATTTGTGGTGCATGCAAGGGGTTTACTGTATGTATTATTGCACTTACTTAACCGTGTACGCCTGAGACTTAGCCTAGACTGCTCGCGCCACGCACCTAGAGGGTGAGCAGGGGTTATTCTGGGGAGTCATCCTTCGCCCTGACAAGAAGTAAAGGGTCCCTGCTTGTTGTGGGTTCACACCTGCGTCAACCAGAGCCCCCTCATTTCTAACATTGGTGGCAGCGGTGAGGATTTACGGATTTGCATTTGTGGTTTGCATATAGTGAACCACTGAGCACCACGTAGTGAGAGCAGACCAGTAACACAGCCACAAGACTAGCAATTGTTTTTGTTTTGCCAAGAATCTCCGTTGATAGAACCATGCCTGGTTCACTTCCCGCCGGAAGGGCAGCTTCTATAATCTCTGGATTTGAGGACATAGATTGGGAAGAAAGCGCACGTCAGAATTATACCAATGAAGAATTGAAAGGTTTTTGCTCCAAGTTCAGAATTGCCCAAACTGGATTGAAAAGGAAGGAACAACTCGTGAAGGCGCTGAGGGCCTGGTATGAGTCAAAGGCACCAGAGAATCAGGTGGAAATGGTTCCACCAGAAAGTGTCCATGAGTTTGGCAGAGGCCTGTCGCCAGAAGAGTTGGCAGACAGGGCAGCAACCCGGGCACACGAAGTAGAGATGGCAAAACTTCATGGGCAGATGGATATGGAAAAACAAAGATTAGCCATGGAAGAAAAGAAACTACAATTAGAGCATGACATGAAGCTGAGGGAGCTGGAGCTGAAAGCAAAAAGTTTGGAGCTTAATCCCTCTGGTGGCAGCACACCGCCAGTACCGGCGGAACCAAGAGTTTATATTCCCAAGGATGTAGTGAAGGAGTTCTTCAAGAATGACGACATCGGGCAGTGGTTCAGAGCCTACGAGGTAGCCATGTCTTCCCACCGGGTCCCTGAGAAAGATTGGGGAGCGGGGTTGTGGGGACGGTTCCTGAGTGAAGGGCGGGACACACTGTTAGATTTACCTGATGATGTTCATAATTCTTATGCCCATATGAAGGAAGCATTGATGGCTAGGTATGGGTTGACCCCTGAGTTATATAGACAGAGGTTTAGGGGTTGCACTAAGATTCCCAATAGTACGTATGTGGAGTATGTGACTTTCTTTTGCAGAGCGCTGGATGGTTGGGTAAAGGGTAGTAAGGTAAATGATTATCAAGGGCTTCTTGATTTAATGGCATGGGAGCACTTGTCCAGTAATTGTTTTCCTGAGCTACGCCAGCACCTGATAGATAGTAGGCTGACTAACCCTAGGAAGCTTGCTGAGGTGGCGGACCGCTGGGTCAGTACCAGGGTCCACAAGGGTACCGTGGGAGATTCCGCCAAAGGTGGGCAGGGTCCCCAGCAGAAGAGTGGG
The DNA here is from genome assembly GCF_964204655.1 of Triturus cristatus. Taxonomy (NCBI): domain Eukaryota; kingdom Metazoa; phylum Chordata; class Amphibia; order Caudata; family Salamandridae; genus Triturus; species Triturus cristatus. Next base: position 1,096,980,111 of record NC_140579.1, read on the forward strand.
GGGGACAGGGGTAAACAGAAGCAGTTCCAAAAAGGGCCCCAAAATAGTCCCCAAGGGAACCAAGCAAAGGGTTCTCAGCCTCCCCCACCCCAGAAACCGACCGGGGCCCCGACAGGTCCTCCTGTTCAGAAGGGGCCCGTCAGATGTTACAGGTGTAACAATTTGGGGCATTTTGCCTCTGATGTAAAGTGTCCATTGTTTGGTAAACCAGCACCCACTGGTGCTCCACCCCGGCAGGTGACTAGTGTAGCCTTGGGGGAGGAGAGGGATGTTCAAGGTGGGTTGGGTCCCGCAGAGATGTCCCTGGTCTCGCTAGGAGATCGTGAAGTGGTCCCTCCAACCCAGCTGCCTGAGAACACTAAGAAGTACAGGCAGTGGGTGACCATAAATGGCCATAGGGTGGAAGCTCTTAGAGATACAGGAGCCAGTGTGACAGCTGTCAGGTGTCACCTGGTGTCTCAAGAGCAGGTGGTCCCCAATGCATTCTACCCCGTTGTTGCCGCTGACAACACAGAGAGACACTGCAAGGTGGCTCAAGTTCCCTTTGAGTGGGGGGGGTCTCTGGTACTCTTCAGGTAGCTGTGAGGCCCGCCATGCCTGTAGACTGTTTGTTAGGGAACGATTTGGAGAGCTCACCTTGGGCTAAGGTGGAGCGGAGTGCTCACCTGGAGATGTTGGGTATGCCGGATTGGGCGTGTGTCACCACACGGTCCATGGCAGCCAGTAGAGGTACTCAAGAGGTCCTGGAGCCTGAGAGGGAGGCCCAGGAACCGGCCTCAGAGAGAAGGAGCAAGGGGCGTGGGAAGCCGGCCCCTGAAGTTCCCACGGTCCAGGAGGAAGCAGACCTTGAGGGGGATGCCCTGGAGCCTACAGGGGAGCAGATAGCTGAACTGGGAGACCTGCCGGAGCTGACCCATTGGCAGCAGGAAGGGGGTCCCACCAGGGAGGACTTTTGTAAGGCACAGAAGGAGTGCCCTTCTCTCGTGGGTATGCGGCAGCAGGCTGCAGACCAGGCCGCAGGTGATCAGTCAGGATCACATTTCGTTTACTGGGAGAACGACCTCCTATATACAGAGCCTAAGGTTGCTGAGCCTGGGTCAGCCCGTGCGCTGGTGGTACCCCAGGACTTCAGAGCCTTCCTACTGGGGCTGGCTCACGATGTGCCATTGGCAGGGCATTTGGGGCAGGACAAGACCTTTGAAAGGCTTGTCACCCACTTTTATTGGCCTCAAATGCGCAGGAGTTCGGATACTCACTGCAGGACATGCCAGACTTGCCAGGCAAGTGGAAAGAGTGGAAGGAAGCAGAAGGCTCCACTCCAGCCATTCCCTGTGGTCGGTACCCCATTCCAGCGAGTGGGGATTGACATTGTAGGGCCACTGGACCCCAGGACAGCGATGGGCAATAGGTTCATCCTGGTCCTGGTGGACCATGCCACCCGGTACCCGGAAGCCATTCCTCTAAGGACAGTGACGGCCCCCGTGGTGGGACGGGCACTGATGGGAATTTTCTCCCAAGTGGGATTCCCACTAGAGGTGGTGTCTGACCAAGGTACCAATTTCATGTCCAAGTACATGAAATCTCTTTGGCAAGAGTGTGGTGTAACCTACAAGTTCACCACACCTTACCACCCCCAAGGAAACGGGTTGCTTGAGAGATTCAACCGAACCCTTAAAGGCATGATAATGAGCCTAGAAGGACCCATGAGGTGTAAGTGGGACGTCCTCTTACCATGCCTTCTCTTCGCTTACCGTGAGGTGCCACAGAAGTCTCTGGGGTTCAGTCCCTTTGAGCTTCTGTATGGTCACCCAGTCAGAGGACCTCTAAGTCTGGTCAAGGAAGGCTGGGAGCAATCTCCCAGGAAACCTCCCCAGAATGTATATAGTTACATGCTGGCCTTCAGGAATCAGACTAGGCGATTCAGGCAACTTGCTGAGGCAAATATGGAAGCCAGCCAGGAGGAGATGAAGCGGTGGTACGACCAGAATGCCACTCTGGTAGAGCTTCAGCCTGGACAGAAAGTATGGGTCTTGGCCCCCGTGGAGCCGTGCGCGCTCCAGGATAAGTGGACCGGTCCCTTTGAGGTTGTGGAGCGCAAGGGTCCTGTTACCTACGTGGTGGACCTGAAGTCTCCTAGGAACCCCTTAAGGGTCCTACATGTCAACCGCCTCAAGCCCCACTTGGAGATGTCCCAAGTGGGCATGCTCTTGGCAACAGATGCTGGAATGGAAGAGGAGACAGAACCTCTTCCTGACCTCCTGTCAGCCAAGGAGCAAGATGGGTCAGTGGATGGTGTCATCCTCTCTTCCACCCTGACCCCTGAGCAACAGAATGATTGTCGCCAGTTGCTGGGACAATTTTCTGACCTTTTTTCCCTGGTCCCTGGTGTCACTGATTGGTGCGTCCATGATGTGGACACTGGGGATAGTCCACCTGTGCGGCACAAGGCCTACAGGGTGACTGACAGGGTGAGGACATGCATCAAGGAGGAGGTCTCCAAGATGTTTGCACTCGGGGTAATTGAGTCTTCTAGCAGTCCTTGGGCCAGCCCCGTGGTCTTGGTCCCAAAGGCTGCAGCGCCGGGAGCCACACCCGAACTCCGGTTCTGTGTGGACTACAGAGGACTCAATTCGGTCACTAGGACCGACGCACACCCCATCCCCAGAGCTGATGAGATCATCGATCGGCTAGGGGCTGCCAACTACCTCAGCACGTTTGATTTAACGTCTGGGTATTGGCAGATCGCCTTGACCGAGGGGGCCAAAGAGAGGTCAGCATTCTCCACCCCAGATGGGCACTACCAGTTCCGGGTTATGCCATTTGGGATGAAGAATGCCCCTGCCACCTTCCAGAGATTGGTCAACCAGGTGTTGGCTGGGCTGGATTCGTTCAGTGCAGCCTACCTGGATGACATCGCAGTATTCAGCTCCACTTGGGAGGAACACTTGCGTCACCTCTGGGAAGTGTTGATGGCGCTGCGCAAGGCAGGCCTCACGATCAAGGCGAGTAAGTGCCAGATCGGGCAGGGTTCCGTGGTGTACTTGGGACACCAAGTTGGGAGTGGCCAGGTGGCACCCCTTCAGCCCAAGATAGAAACCATCCTGAATTGGGAGGCGCCCAAAACCCAGACGGAGGTGAGAGCCTTCCTAGGTCTCACCGGGTACTACAGGAGGTTTGTCAAGGGGTATGGCAACATGGTTGCCCCCTTGACAGCGCTGACTTCGAAGAAGCAGCCCAGGAAAGTGATCTGGACTGACACCTGTCAGAAAGCTTTTGAGGCCTTGAAAACTGCTATGTGCACGGCGCCCGTGCTCTTGGCTCCCAACTTCTCCAAAGAGTTTATCGTTCAGACAGACGCTTCAGAGCATGGTGTGGGGGCTGTTCTTTCACAGATTAATGAGGAGGGCCTAGATCAACCCGTAGCCTTTCTTAGCGGGAGGTTACTCCCACGGGAACAGAGGTGGAGTGCTATTGAGCGTGAGGCATTTGCTGTGGTCTGGGCGCTGAAGAAGCTAAGACCCTACTTGTTTGGGTCTCACTTCCGGGTTCAGACGGACCACAGGCCCCTCAGATGGTTGATGCATATGAGGGGTGAGAATCCAAAGCTGTTGAGGTGGTCCATTTCCCTACAGGGTATGGATTTCACGGTGGAACATCGCCCTGGTACAGATCACGCCAATGCTGACGGTCTGTCCAGATTTTTCCGCCTTAGTGATGAGGAACTCCCTGGGGTAGGGTAGTTCTCCCCACTTTTCAGCTGGAGGTGACACGTGTTAGACCTGGCACCTTGGCGTGAGTCTCCCTTCCTCTTTTTGTCGCTGTGCCTCATGTGTTTTTATGGTGTTGGCCGCTCAGCGCGCTGTGCCACTGCCAACCAGTGTCGCGGTGCGAGTGCTCCCTATGGAAATTGTATATGTTGGTTGGATTCCATGATTGGATTGTTTGATTTACTATCAGACCCCAGTAAAGTGCGCCAGGAGCGCCAGGGCATGTAAATGCAAACACCGCTGGTGGGCTTGCAGCACTGGTTGTGCCACCCACAGAAGCGGCCGGTAAAATATGTCTACGGTCTGCCATCGCAGAACCTGCGTGCAGTCTGGTACTGACATGCTGACTGGCAAGTGCCCACACTTGCCGGTCCCTAAAAACCTTCCCTTAGCTGCATGTTAGTCACCCCTCTGGTAGGCCCACGGGCAGGGTGTGTTGTAAGCCTAAGGAAGGACAAGCCTGGATGCGTGGCCTGTCCTAGTAGTGAATGACCGCCATCTTGTTGTTCACTACTGCAAGGCTACCCTGTTCCCATAGGCCAGTATGGGCGGCCTGGATTGTTACACCCTATGATCCTAACCGACCCAGGGAACATGGTAGAAGATCGAGTTTAGTATGCCTGAACTCGGAATAATAAGGTACATCTTTTCGCAAGGTTTATTTTAATATTCCGGGTTTGCAAATGCCGCTTTTAGAAAGTTGGCCTTTGCTTGCCTAAACATTTCAGCCCGCCTCTGCGTGATGTGTATCTGATGTCTGGCTGGTATGAGTGACAGGGCTGGGGGAACCCAGATGGGCAGGGCTAGGTAGCCTGGTGATGAATAGGACGATCGACAGGTAGATGGGTGGGAGGAGTGCTCCTAGGCTCTGAATAGGACAGTGCTCTGCCACCTCAATGCCGGCTCCGCCCCCTGTGGAGCGTCTGAGGACTCTGCCCTGCACTCTGAAAGTAGAAGCCTGCATCGCGTAAACAAAGTGCTCAGAAACCGGACTGAACTAGGCAAGGGCCCCCCTGGCCTGGGAGAACAAAAGATTTGCTGTATAAATGGAGGAGCCCTGCTCCTAAGAAACTAGATCCGCTTTTGACCAAGAAGAATCTCTGCCTGAGGAGGAGGCACCGGGAAAGCTGTAGGAGGAAGACTGTCCCTATCCTGGGGGATTGGCCTGCAGTGGTGACCTTGCTGCCAAGGGAGAGAAGAGAAACTGTTGCTGAAGACTTTTACTTTACTTTTACTTTCAAGACTTGTGCTTTTCCCAAAACGATCTCCAAGGGCTTGGAACTGAGCTTGCCCCCTGAACTGAGCCCCAGGACCATTGGGCTCTACCTGATCTTCACTCGCCTGCCGCTGGACTGTGGTGCCCTTTCCCTCGCCGGAGCTGTGACCCTCGTGCCCCAGTCCCTCCCTGAGCCGTGACCAGGACTGCTTAGCCACCCCCGCCTTGGGAAGAGCCTCGTTCGATCGGAGCCGCTCCCCCTACGCTGTGCTGGGCTGCCCCTTGTCACCTCACTCGCTGGAGGCTCGCTGTGCACCTTCACCCTCCCGCCGGAATCGGCGTTGTGAGCATCTCCAAGCCTCGGACGGCCCGGATATAATCTGCGTGCCCGGCTGCCCCGCTTTGTTCACCCGCCACCTGCAACACCCCTCTCTTGTCGTGAGCCTGAAGATCAGACACCCATCGTGAAGTGTGGGAGCCTCGGACGCCGCCTCGCCCTTCTGTCGAAGAGCCGCTGAAATCCCGCACCCACCTTCGCGTCAAGAAACAAGGTACTGTACTTACGAACTCGACCGCGAGCTCGCATCGGATCCAGGGTCCGCAACGTTCTGATTTCCCTGTCATCTGCCGCGTGCTTCCTGGGCGCCGCCTCAGAGCGAAGTGCGCTGAGGCCTACAGTCACCTTGTGCCCGCCTAAAGAACTTTCCGTAACAAAGAGAACTTTACCGTATTCCTAAGAATTGTGGCCCCATCAGTTCAATGTTACTGGGCCTTGTATTGAATCTGCTGAATCTACATAAAAGCTCATTTTTATAGACTTCCTGATTGGTGTCCATTTGTGGTGCATGCAAGGGGTTTACTGTATGTATTATTGCACTTGCTTAACCGTGTACGCCTGATACTTAGCCTAGACTGCTCGCGCCACGCACCTAGAGGGTGAGCAGGGGTTATTCTGGGGAGTCATCCTTCGCCCTGACAAGAAGTAAAGGGTCCCTGCTTGTTGTGGCTTCACACCTGCATCAACCAGAGCCCCCTCATTTCTAACATTTCCCTAGATGGCCACCGAGCACCGGGCCAAAAAATGTGCACTAAATAGAAAATGTAGCACACAACCAGTAACTACTGGTAACAGGTAAGTACCACCTACGCAACCCTAACCACCTTAGGAGAAGGTCACGCAGGGAACCAGGACCTCACTAGCACCACCTGTACTAGGAGAAAACAACCACCTAAGTATCACAATACCTGTAGGGGTAAACGCACATTACACATGATGCATCGCAACACATTCAGAGGTGTAGGGAAGGAAAACACATGATGCGTAAAATACATTCAGCGGTGTAAAACAAGGCACATGACGCATAAAAATACATTCAGAGGTGCAGGTTAGGAACAATAGCGCAAAGCTCCAATCAGACAACTGGCCTTGTAGGGGGCTAGGACGCCCTGTGTCTAGCAGAGTCAGGGCGCGCCGGCGCAGGCTGCGCAACCCAGGGCGCACAACGCACAACCTACACGTGGCAGTTGCCCACTAAGTGCTGGGCAACTGGAGAGATGCTGGGGCACCACTGTGCCTTCCTAAACAAATATGGCAGGGGTTGGAGCCTCGTGGCTCTAATAGAAAGAATTGTGCCCCAGTCACGTGGAGCGGCCCGCTGCCTTCCGGGGCCGCTCTTATCGCTTAAGCAATGCCCCCTATGTTTAGAGCCTCCCTGGGCTCTTGAAAGAAAGCAATGAGGGCCTCGTTGGAGCCTCTCGGGGCTCGGGACCACGTTGGGGCGGCCCGCTGCCTTCCGGGGCCGCCCGACACTCGCACTGCACCGGTGCCTTGGTTTGGGGGCGACCCGCACCAGCAGGGTGGCTCCGGCACGTCCCGTGTGTTGGAGCCGGCCTTGTCAGGTGGGGGCTGCTTGGGAGAGAGGCACCGGAGTGAGGCTTCGATGAGGCTTCCACCCCCCAGCCGGCTTCACTTACCGGCTCTTCCTGGGCCTCTGGACTCCTTCGGTTGAACTGGCGAAGCTCCAGGCCGTGTCGCGGGAAGGGCTCTCGCCCTCCGCACCCTCCGTCACGCTTCTCCGCTTCTCCTCCGGGCCGGCCCAGCGCGGGGTAGGCTCCCGCCTGGGTCTCGAGGGGGAATCAGACCAGCCGCACGTCGTCGGAAGGAGGCGGGGTAGGCTCCCGCCCTCCTACTTTCGGTTGTCCCGGAGTCCCGCCCACGTCACCACACGGCGTTGCCTGACTTCCTGGGCTTCCACAGGGCCGCGGCGGTGATTTTCTCTACGGCGGCAATGAGGGGTGGGCTCCCTCAATTAAAACGGCAATAAGCGGGGTGGGCACCCGCGACAGAAATAATTAATTACGCGGGGTGGGCACCCGCCGATGTCCACGGCAATGTCCCTGGCAGGGTGGGCACCTGCCAGGGGACTTTCAGGATCGGAAAAGACGGGGCAAACGCTGGGTGGGCACCGGCTTTCAGAAATAAAGCGCTCCGGGCGCTAAACGGCAAATAAAAGCGCTTCCAGGCTCTTGAGGGACACAAATAAAGAGCTTCCAGCGCTTAGGGGTGAATTACCACAAAGTCCAGCAAAAGTCTCCCCTGCACACAGCAAAGCAGGGGTGGGGGGGCAAGGCTGGACCCAGAGCCAGCTCACTGGGCCTCCAGGCAGGGAGGTAGTCCAAGTGGCGGTCCTCTGGTCCAGCAGCAGCAGCAGCAGCCCCCCTCAGGTAGGATCCTGGCAGAGAACAGTTTCTGTGGGGACACAGCCCCATTTTTATACACTAAAACCCTTTGTTCTTGGTTCAGGGTGAGGGGGGAAACCAGTCGCAGCTGGTTGGGGAGCACCCTTGATGTGCTCAGCCCCTCACTCTATTCACTGGCAGGGCTAGGGTCGTCAGTCGCACCACAGGGGGCGGAGCCAGCATTGTGTGGGGAAAGCCCTGCCCTATTCAGGTCCAAGGTGCACTCCTCCCCAGCCATCAGCATGCTAATCTCACACTCACCACTGGGGCACACCCAACCAGACTCCTGGAGCCAAGCTCACCAGCCAGCTCCAGCCAATCACACGCCAGACACACTGCACACAGAAGTGCCCACTTCTAGAAGTGGCACTTCCACACTAGGTACATGCACGCCGCACACATCATCGCGCAGCATTCAATCACACGAGTCCGTACATACCAAACTCGGGCCTGCACACCCCACGCATCAGGAACTACTAGGGACACATACATTCCTATGGGAGGGCAGGCCTATCTCACCACATGCACTCAGAATGCGCACGCACTTTCCTCTGGGACACAGGGAAAGTGCGCAGAAACCAAAAATCACCACACCAAGTCACCAATAAAAAGCAAAAAGTTCAGGGGTGAACCTGCCAGAAGGGCCAAGTCCAACACAACCCCCTTCCAGCCAAAACGCAGGGCAGACCAATCACCACCGTGATGGACTTCCCTGCTTGGGGCGATAGAACACGGACGCGGGCCCGCAACTGCAGGGACACCCTCCGGTTCTACGCCACGGTGAACCCATGGAATTCTTTCTAACACCACTGTCTGGACCAACTGGGCTACCCCACTGGTACTCCCAAGCTGTCCGCGGCCAAGACCAGGCCCTAGGCCACCCAGGTGCCACTGGTCTTTGCCTAACCATAGAGTGGGGGGTAGGAACCCCTGGCACATAGCGTCCATTCTCCACTCTTCCTGTCTGCAAGACAGGACTAGACTGCCACTGGTTCTCCAGCCTAGGGTCTACACCCTCAGGCGGACCAGGAGTCTCAGGGAAGGCTCTCCTCCCCCTACCTCTTCTCCTAGGGTTCCTCCTCCCCCGGCGAGAGGTACACCTAGAACGCCATTCCAACCCAGGGTTTAACCCCTCAGGTTGTACCGGGGCCAGAGGTGGGCTCTCCCACCCTCTGCACCCCCTTCCAGAGCCCTGCTCCCTACCAACTGGGGAGGTACCTCTGGAAGAAGAACCGGTCGGGACGCTGGTTACAGACGTCCCACCCTTCAGGTCAGGCTGACCCCGAACCTGGCCTTCCAACCTCCGGCCTAGAACCTTTGGTGGAATAATTGCCTGGCACTCCAGGACTTCTGGGGATTTCCACTCCATCCCCCTGAGGCTATCAAATGACACATATGTCAAGCGACTGTCTGTCTGGCGCTGATCTCCCGTCCCCTGTCCACCTGACAGTGCACGGAGATCCCCCAGAACAGAAGTGGTGTCATCCTGGTCACTACACGGGATCCTAGCCCAACTGGGTAGTCCCTGACCCACCGGCTCTTCCACTGGGGAACTCATCCCCCAATCATTCCTCACACTGGACCCCTGTACCCTCCCTACCGGAGCGGTACTGCCAGACTCTAGAACCACAGGAGCCCTAGTTACAGGTGATCCAGGTCCTCTACTCACTAAGAGATCTTCCTTGTAGGAAGGTGGATATCTGACTATGGTTACCCCCAAATTTTTGCCTAGTGTCTAGCTGGTTTTTCGACTTAGTTGGCCTGAGATCCTGCCATTCAGGCTCTCAGGCTATCTGCTCTCTCTGTAAAATGGACTCCATGAACCCTAGGTACATACCCAATTGGTTGGATCACCCTGTCAGCCCCTGTACCAGTGTACACTAGGTACCCAGGGCATTGGTGTATCCAAGGCCTGCCAGGGGCTGAAGCATGTATTATGCCACCCCAGGCTTGGCCTAACAATCTGACACAACTGGCTGATCACTCAGCTGGGGTAAGTTGGTGTAATCACCTCTTACTTAGGTGTAGTATACCTATACCTAACCTTAAATGGGACACCTGGTAACCTATAAGTCACTCCTATGGCAGGCCTTAACAATCCTGAAGGCAGAGTGCTTGGTTCCATGTGAGATGGTGCTCTGGCATGAGCTGAGCCTGTCTGCCGTGGTCGGAACAACTTCCTTCTACTGTTTCCAGATATCGTCATACCATATACTCTTAAGTGCATTATGAACCTCGCGGTTAAATGCTATCTTTGGTTTGGCTTTATCAAAACATGTCGAGTAAGGTGTCATACGAATTGGAATACTAACCCCTCGCCAATTCTGGCGACGGGGTTAGCATTCCACCCTTCTAGAGGGACACGACATGTACAGTGCCTGAAACCCGGGTAAAATCAGACATAGCCTCAGCTCCACAAAATGGATGCTGCCACCACAGACACAAGTCTGCCCTCCTGCTGCTGGGAGTCCTTCCAGCTTGGGAGGTGTGGACAAAGGGTTTCCTGCCAGGGGAGGTGCGTGCACCACCCCAGACAGGATTTTGTGTATTGGTCAGGTAGGGCTTGAAAGAAACCAGACATGCCTGTGGCTCACAAGGAGCCTCGGTGCATATGCCAGTTCAAACCGGTCCTGGGGCACACCAGTCCCGGGCCTGGGGCGAGCTGGACAAAGGATTGGGGGTGTAACCACCCCCCTTCCTGGTCCCACCCTTAGGGAGGGACCTAGCAGGTAGTCCGGCCCCTAGAATCCGCTTAAAGGTAGGAGCTGTGTCCTAAGACTTCAGACATCCTGGAATCAACTTGAAACTAAGAAGAAGACGGGAACTTCGACATTCTGCTGCACAGAAGACTGAAGAAAATCTCCCCTGTGGTCAGGGAGTGACCACCTTGCTAACGCAAGCACCATCCAGCGCATCAACGTCTGCTTTGCCGCCGCCTCCCGCCGGAGCCCGAGCCCAGAGACTGACAAGACCTGGACCTCCAGACCTCTCACCGCCCGATCCACAGTCCCTGAGAAGAAGAGACCCGTGGAGGCACCGAGACACGTGGAGCCAGCCATCTTGGAACGACTACGACAAGCTGACAAGTGCAACAACCGAGGCTCCCTCCAAGTTGTGCTTTGGGATCTGAGAAGCCCAACCCCCGAGCAGCATCTGCACCAAAGGTGAGCCCTCCAGCATCTCCACGATCTGCGTGGGGCCCTTCTGCATTTTGCCACTCGACGCGCCTAACCGGTTGCTGGCCCGCTGGCTAGTGGCCATCTTGGCGACGAACTCTACGAAATACACTGCTGGTCTGGTTGCTCCAGACTGGCCCTTGCTCCCCTCCAAAGGAGCAATCCCTCTGACCTTGCTGGTCAGAACCAACAGCTGATTTCCGAATCCTCCTGCAATTGCTTTTGCCAAGGCTTGTTTGCTTCGATCAAGTCGCCGACACCGCCGACAGCGAGAGCCTGCGTGGGACAGCTCGTGAGCCGACTCCTGGACGTCGTCGACCTTCAGGGACCACGTGGCTGCGGAGACAAGCTACCCCTCATCACCTGTTTGCACCCGACATCGCCTGGTACCCACCTGGTGCCACGCTGGTCACTGGCTAGTGACTGTGAACACTGTCCCCTCTGCTTACAGGTCTTCAACATCTCCGATCCACTCTTGGATCCACTGCATCTCTCCCGGACCGACCGCCTGCAGCATCTTTGTCTTCAAGCTCCACGGAACAGATAGAAGAAACCCGACGCACTTTGAGGCCTATGCACCCGCTTCCTGTGGGTGAGGTAAAGCTGGTACTCCGGTGCCCATGTGTAGTATTACATCTCTAGTGCCTGTGTTCCAAATCTTAAGTTCCTAGTCAACCCGGAAGATCTCCTTTGCAGTAACTTTGTACTTTTTACGCACCCATTGAAACCTATGGGAGCACGCGTGTGACTATTTGCACTGCACACGCCACCCGTGGACCTCCTGGTCACTACCTGACGTTAGCTCCTTGTAGGCCCAGCGATTCTAGAGGCCCTAGGCCTTTTCCCTTTTCTGTTCGTGGTACTTATACCACTATTTTAGTATATGGTTTGAGTGGCCACCAGGGCCTATCCATATAACGTGCAACTTCTGTGTATTCTGTGATAATCTTGTTTGACGATTTGTGCTCCTGTGCTCATAAAGAGACTAGGGGTTACTTTGAGAAATAAATACATATATATTTTGAATATATATCTGTGTGGTGTCCTTTCATTGGTATAAAAGGGGGTTACTATTGGTAAAACAGCTTGCTTAACACGCATCACGAGTTTAGCCTCAAAGACTGCTTAGCCTACGCTACCACTAGGGCAGCTAGTCCGAAAAGGTTGACTTACAACCACACCATAAGGGTTGCTTGGCATGGTACAAGGTGGTCACTAGAACTAGTGAACAGCATATACCAGGCCAACTTCTCACATTGGTGAGCAGCGGTTGGATTTGAGCTTGCTGTGTTTTACCATTGTAATCTCTTGGTTACCAATTGAAAGATCACATAGGTACCTGTAGGTACATATAAAACAAGATTAGATATACTTAAGTTCTACTGAACTTAGTTGTTGTAGAGCAAAGGGAGTAGCACACCCTGACTACAACTACTAGATAGGTTTAGTAGGTAAACCCAAGTGTAGGTAGATTGCAACACATCCACCCACACTTAAGAGCAATGGCTGGGGCAGAGGGGTCCACTGTACCCATCTCTGTTGAGAGTGACCCCCCGAGGGCACCATCCATCTATGCTACCCTTAATCAAAATGAGCTCAGGCAGCTGGCAACTCTTAGAGGCCTTAAACAGCCCAAGAACCCTACCTCTGCTTTGCTCAGAGAGCTCTTGCAAGAAGATGAAAATCAAAAAGAGCTCAGGAAAGCTTCCCAGTTAGCCCCCTTAGGGACAGGAACAGGAGGCCCCCCTTCTGAAGATGCCACTGAAGTACCCCTTCCCAATAGTCACCCCTTAGATGGGATGCCTACCACAGAGGAGGAAAGTGAGAAGGATACTGACAGTAGTGAGGATGAAGGGAGAACTAGCCCAGTGCCAAGTGTTATACTTGGCCCAGCTAAACCAAGGCTATTGGGGACTGACAGTGGGTTCACCCCACTGGATCTCCCCAGTGGACTTAACACAGGGCTTGGAAGGCAAAGGAATCGCTCAGGTGACTCCAATGCTTCCCATGGCTCTAGAGGCTCTCAAGGTCACTCCAGGAGAAGGATGACCACCCCTCAGAGGAGGGAACATGAGGCCAAGATGCAAGAAGCCCAGCTGAGGATCAGGAAGCAGGAGCTAGAAGTAGCCCTGATGGAAGAGAAACTGAGCAAGGCTAGGCAGCATAGAGAGAGTGGGTCTATACCCACTGGTGGCAGCAATGTCCCTAGGGACAAAGATAGGGTCTTTGACAATAGGAACCTGTCCAAGATTGTGCCCCCCTACAAAAGTGGGGATGACATCCACAAATGGATGACTGCTCTTGAGAGAGCCTGCAAAGTGCAGCAGGTTCCTGAAGACCAGTGGGCAGCAATCTTATGGCTCTCCTTTGAGGGGAGAGGCAGAGATAGACTCCTCACTGTTAGAGAAGAGGATGTCAGAAATTACAGAGTCCTGAAGAGTGTCCTAGTTGATGGGTTAGGCTTAACCACTGAACAGTACAGGTTAATGTTCAGAGACACCCAGAAGACACAGACTCAGGACTGGTCTGAATATGTGGAATGTGCCACTAAGGCTTTGGAGGGTTGGTTGCTGGGAAGTAAGGTGTCTGATTATACAGGATTGTACAATTTGATGATGAGAGAGCAGATTTTAAGTAATTGTCAAAACCAGCTTCTCCATCAACACCTGGTAGACTCAGATTTGACCTCTCCCCAAGAATTGGGAAAGAGGGCAGATAAATGGGTCAGGACCAGGATCAGGCCTAAAAACCAGGGTGGTGACCAAAAGAAAGATACCACCAAGCCTCAAGAGAAGGGTGGGGATAAAGAAAAAGAGAAACCTTCCTCAGGGCCCCAAAACTCCACACAGGGTGGTGGGTCCCAAGCTCCCTCCTCTACCACAGCTAAAAAGCCCTACTGCCATGAGTGTAAAACTCCTGGGCATTGGAAAACTGACAGCGGTTGCCCAAGGGCTAAAAACAAAACTGTTCCTCCAATTACTCCTGTCACACCACCTATTACTGTCAGCAGTAATCCCCCAGGTGGTGGGAGTGCCCCCAGAAATCTGGGTGGGTTTACTTGGGGAACACAGGGGGACCCTGGCTTAGCCAATTCCCCTGCAGCAGATACTCTTGTCTGTGATGGTGGCATGGGGTTTGCCAACTTCACTGCCTGTCCCAACACTTTGGGTAGGTACAGACAGGAGCCCTACATCAATGGTACAAAAGCTGAGGCCTACAGAGACACTGGAGCTAGCATCACAATGGTGGCCCATTGGCTAGTTCCCTCTGAGCAGCTTTTGCCTGGTTTCTCCTACCAGGTGACTAACATTAATGGCAAACAAAACAGTCATCCCATGGCAGAGGTATGTCTCAGCTGGGGAGGGGTCACTGGCCCTAAAAGGGTAGCAGTGTCCCCAACCTTGCCTGTAGACTGCTTACTGGGGAATGACTTAGAACTCTCAGCCTGGGCTGGAGTTGAACAAGACACCCATTCTAAAATGGTAGGCCTGTCACAAAAGGGTAGGGGGGTTTTGCCATTCACAACCCCTGTCCAAATAGATTTCCTCCCTGAAAAGGTTGGAAGGGCAGTGGTAGCCACAGCCCAGGCACAGACAGACTTCCCTGTAGAGACTGGCAGAGCTGTGACAGTCACAGCTCAAACACAAACTGAGTGCCCCCCTGAAAAGGTTGGCAAGGCTGTAATGGTCTCAGCCTATACTCAGACTGACATAGGTGTAGTGAAGCCTGAAACTATGGATCACTCCACACAAACAGAGAGTAGTGGGGAGGAAGAAAAGTCTCCCTCTCCCCAGACATTAGGAAAAAGTCAGCCTCCTCAGGGAGCTGACCTCACCCCTTGTGAAGGAACTGCCCCAGAGGTAGCCAGGCCTGGCCTGGCAGAGCCTCTGATGTCAGTGGCCCCTTCCAAGGTGGGATCCAGTCTGGTGCAGGTAGCCTGCCTCTCTCTACCCTGCCTCAGTCAGCCCAGGGCTGCAGAGGTCAGGGAGGCCAGTGGACCCCCAGAGGGCCCCTGTCCACAAGAACCCCCCCATCAAAAGAATGAGGATTGCCTGGCTAGTAGCCCTAGTCAGGTGATGGGTAAAAACATTCCTGAGGGATCTCCTTTACAGGTAGTTAGGGACCTCCCCCAGGGGGATTCTGTTGGGCACAGGCAAACATGGGACCTTAGGGCCCCAAACCTGACCTGTCCCTCCAGTAAGCCCACAAAAGGGACCCAGCCTCCAGCTTTAGGTAGCCAGAGGCTGACCCTGAGAGCACAGTGCAACTCAGTTAAAGAAAGAAAGGCATCCATGGTGGAGGATGATTGGAGGAAGCTGAGGCCTCACTTTGAGGACACTCACTTCAGTACTCCATCTCAACACCAGCCTTTTACTTTGCCAAGACACACCACAGGTAGAGATTCCCTATGGTGGAGACCCTCTGATACCCTTAGGGTGAGGGATTGCTTAGTGGACCATGAGACAGGGGGTAACCATGCCAGTGCTGGTTCCTCCTTATATGGCCACTTGGGCAATATAGGCTTACCTGGTCAAGGTCAGCCTTATCTCCCTTCGTTTGGGGGGGGGTTGTGTAGGAAGGTGGATATCTGACTATGGTTACCCCCAAATTTTTGCCTAGTGTCTAGCTGGTTTTTCGACTTAGTTGGCCTGAGATCCTGCCATTCAGGCTCTCAGGCTATCTGCTCTCTCTGTAAAATGGACTCCATGAACCCTAGGTACATACCCAATTGGTTGGATCACCCTGTCAGCCCCTGTACCAGTGTACACTAGGTACCCAGGGCATTGGTGTATCCAAGGCCTGCCAGGGGCTGAAGCATGTATTATGCCACCCCAGGCTTGGCCTAACAATCTGACACAACTGGCTGATCACTCAGCTGGGGTAAGTTGGTGTAATCACCTCTTACTTAGGTGTAGTATACCTATACCTAACCTTAAATGGGACACCTGGTAACCTATAAGTCACTCCTATGGCAGGCCTTAACAATCCTGAAGGCAGAGTGCTTGGTTCCATGTGAGATGGTGCTCTGGCATGAGCTGAGCCTGTCTGCCGTGGTCGGAACAACTTCCTTCTACTGTTTCCAGATATCGTCATACCATATACTCTTAAGTGCATTATGAACCTCGCGGTTAAATGCTATCTTTGGTTTGGCTTTATCAAAACATGTCGAGTAAGGTGTCATACGAATTGGAATACTAACCCCTCGCCAATTCTGGTGACGGGGTTAGCATTCCACCCTTCTAGAGGGACACGACATGTACAGTGCCTGAAACCCGGGTAAAATCAGACATAGCCTCAGCTCCACAAAATGGATGCTGCCACCACAGACACAAGTCTGCCCTCCTGCTGCTGGGAGTCCTTCCAGCTTGGGAGGTGTGGACAAAGGGTTTCCTGCCAGGGGAGGTGCGTGCACCACCCCAGACAGGATTTTGTGTATTGGTCAGGTAGGGCTTGAAAGAAACCAGACATGCCTGTGGCTCACAAGGAGCCTCGGTGCATATGCCAGTTCAAACCGGTCCTGGGGCACACCAGTCCCGGGCCTGGGGCGAGCTGGACAAAGGATTGGGGGTGTAACCACCCCCCTTCCTGGTCCCACCCTTAGGGAGGGACCTAGCAGGTAGTCCGGCCCCTAGAATCCGCTTAAAGGTAGGAGCTGTGTCCTAAGACTTCAGACATCCTGGAATCAACTTGAAACTAAGAAGAAGACGGGAACTTCGACATTCTGCTGCACAGAAGACTGAAGAAAATCTCCCCTGTGGTCAGGGAGTGACCACCTTGCTAACGCAAGCACCATCCAGCGCATCAACGTCTGCTTTGCCGCCGCCTCCCGCCGGAGCCCGAGCCCAGAGACTGACAAGACCTGGACCTCCAGACCTCTCACCGCCCGATCCACAGTCCCTGAGAAGAAGAGACCCGTGGAGGCACCGAGACACGTGGAGCCAGCCATCTTGGAACGACTACGACAAGCTGACAAGTGCAACAACCGAGGCTCCCTCCAAGTTGTGCTTTGGGATCTGAGAAGCCCAACCCCCGAGCAGCATCTGCACCAAAGGTGAGCCCTCCAGCATCTCCACGATCTGCGTGGGGCCCTTCTGCATTTTGCCACTCGACGCGCCTAACCGGTTGCTGGCCCGCTGGCTAGTGGCCATCTTGGCGACGAACTCTACGAAATACACTGCTGGTCTGGTTGCTCCAGACTGGCCCTTGCTCCCCTCCAAAGGAGCAATCCCTCTGACCTTGCTGGTCAGAACCAACAGCTGATTTCCGAATCCTCCTGCAATTGCTTTTGCCAAGGCTTGTTTGCTTCGATCAAGTCGCCGACACCGCCGACAGCGAGAGCCTGCGTGGGACAGCTCGTGAGCCGACTCCTGGACGTCGTCGACCTTCAGGGACCACGTGGCTGCGGAGACAAGCTACCCCTCATCACCTGTTTGCACCCGACATCGCCTGGTACCCACCTGGTGCCACGCTGGTCACTGGCTAGTGACTGTGAACACTGTCCCCTCTGCTTACAGGTCTTCAACATCTCCGATCCACTCTTGGATCCACTGCATCTCTCCCGGACCGACCGCCTGCAGCATCTTTGTCTTCAAGCTCCACGGAACAGATAGAAGAAACCCGACGCACTTTGAGGCCTATGCACCCGCTTCCTGTGGGTGAGGTAAAGCTGGTACTCCGGTGCCCATGTGTAGTATTACATCTCTAGTGCCTGTGTTCCAAATCTTAAGTTCCTAGTCAACCCGGAAGATCTCCTTTGCAGTAACTTTGTACTTTTTACGCACCCATTGAAACCTATGGGAGCACGCGTGTGACTATTTGCACTGCACACGCCACCCGTGGACCTCCTGGTCACTACCTGACGTTAGCTCCTTGTAGGCCCAGCGATTCTAGAGGCCCTAGGCCTTTTCCCTTTTCTGTTCGTGGTACTTATACCACTATTTTAGTATATGGTTTGAGTGGCCACCAGGGCCTATCCATATAACGTGCAACTTCTGTGTATTCTGTGATAATCTTGTTTGACGATTTGTGCTCCTGTGCTCATAAAGAGACTAGGGGTTACTTTGAGAAATAAATACATATATATTTTGAATATATATCTGTGTGGTGTCCTTTCATTGGTATAAAAGGGGGTTACTATTGGTAAAACAGCTTGCTTAACACGCATCACGAGTTTAGCCTCAAAGACTGCTTAGCCTACGCTACCACTAGGGCAGCTAGTCCGAAAAGGTTGACTTACAACCACACCATAAGGGTTGCTTGGCATGGTACAAGGTGGTCACTAGAACTAGTGAACAGCATATACCAGGCCAACTTCTCACATTCCTCAAGTGGAGTAACAGGACAGCCTAGGTCCCCAACTTGGTGTTCCCTCATGAAACCATCCAAGTCCTGAGGCAGGGTTTCGGGCGTCTGGGGACCCTCGGTCATCCCCTCACTCCTGCTCCACTGAGCCAGGCAGTGAGCCCCTACACCCTCCTCGCTATCCTGGGACCTAGCTGGGCTACACTGAGCCTCTTCCACCACGCTGGGCTGGAAGCTACCTGAACCACTACTTTTGGATTCACTCCCTAATGCCTCTAGAGGACCTCTAGCACTTTTCCAGCGCTCTGCTTCATCCGCAAGCTCAAAGGGCTCAGACAATCCACACCCCAACAGGTGTTGGCGCAACCCCGGCACACAACAACTGAGCAGGTGTTCTTTGAGAACTAGATTACACAGTTCATCAAAATCGGAAACTCCTATCCAAGCAAACAGTGCATTCTCACATCCATCCACAAACTCCTCCCAAGACTGGTGAGACAGTTTCCTACTGCCCCTGAATTTCAACCTTAACTCCTCCTCCTGGGAAACAGGTACCAGACTGGGGGAACTGCGGCTGGGATTTCCTACACTGGAATCTATATGGCTACCACCACTGGACTCAACCCTCCCTGGGGAGCCCAGAAAATTTAAACTGCGCGCAGGGGATAGTCTACCCTCCAGAGCTATTTTGCCTCTGGTGGAGGCCCTCTCAGCTTCTTCTACCCTCTCCTGCGTCAAGACCCACTCAGTCTCTCGCTGTTGCTTCTTGGCCTCCAGCTGCGCCATAGCCTGGGCATGCTCTAACCTGAGCTTCTCTAATGCCAGCTGGTGCTCCCTTTCTTTCCTCCTATCTTCCCACTCCTCTGGGGACAGGGAAAGGGATGAGGCGCTGCCTCCTACGCTGGACCCAGCAAGGGACGCCCTACCTATGGGGTCCTCACTCTCTACTGGCGTCCAGGTACTGTTATCTTCTTCCTCCTCTTCGGAATCTTCAGGGCTCCCCACAGACCCACCACCCTCCAGGTGTGAGGCCCAGGCCCTTTCCGTACTGTGCTCAAGATCCCATGGACCCTTTTGCCATGGGACCAGGTGGTCCTGAAGTTCGTACAGAGTGTCGGACTTTCTCTCTGTACAGGACCTTTCTAACTCCTGCCTCTGGCGCCAAGCTAGCTCATAGGGATCACAAGCAGGCTCCATTCTGGCGGACGTTATGGTGAAAATTATACAGGGAACCTAGGGGTCTGAGCTTAACAGGAGCACACAATTCACAAAAAGATTCAGCCAGCTCTCTAACCCAGAGAACTCACACTCGCTTGCCTAGTGCCACACACCATCCATCCACACACAACCCTCCCCTCGGACTGGTAAGGCAGTTTCTACCACCCCTGATTCCTCAACCTGACCACAAGTGACACAGGTACCAAACTCTGGGCGCAGGGCGGGGGACAATGGTACTGGACACTATTACGCTGCCACCACTGGATCCCACCCTCTGGTGAATCCAGAAAACACAATGCACTTAGGGGGGATGATCTACCCTTCCGAGCTAGGGACACTTACCAATTAAGTCCCCACTGTAGGCCAACCCAAGAAATAGCAAACAGCACAGGGGCAGTTACCTCCTCCAGCTTCTACTGCAGGCCAACCCCAGAAATAACAAACAGCACAGGGGCATTTACCTCCTCCAGCTTCTACTGCAGGCGAACCCAAGAACCCGCTGTCTGCACAAGGGCTGTTACCTCCTACAGTTTCTGGTTTCTGTCCTTGGCAGGACACTCAACTCAAAGTGCACCAGCAACACATTTCCACAGAAATGATTTTTAAGAACAAATTTAAAACAATAATCCCTATACCATGTGATTATCTAAATGCAGAGTTTTGTAGTGCGGCCAGTTGCCGCTGCGGTACAGCGCAAACGCAAGTCCAAATCCCACCGCTGCCACCAATGTTAGAAATGGGATTTCTGGCTGGCTAGGGCTTGCGCCAAAGCCAGGCAGAAACCACCACTCTAGTCAGGGCAAGGAAGTTACACGCCAAAGATAACCCCTGCTCACCCCCTTGGTAGCTTGGCACGAGCAGTCAGGCTTATCTCTGAGGCGATGTGTAAAGCGTTTGCGCGCTCACCCAGCAACAACACCCAAGGCCCACCACAAAGGAAACTCCACACAAGGTATTATATAAAAATAGCCTTTGTATTATACCAAACACATTAGATAAAAACACACACTTTACAATGTGCCAACCGGCACGGGCAGAATTTACAAGGGATTATATGTACAGGGGACAGGGCCACATGGACCACTGTCAAGAATTAGCTCTTTGTAGAAATTAGCACTTAGAACATAGGAATAATACTTTAGAACATAGCACATACAATCACTGTAGCACTAAATAGAAAATGTAGCACACAACCAGTAACTACTGGTAACAGGTAAGTACCACCTACGCAACCCTAACCACCTTAGGAGAAGGTCACGCAGGGAACCAGGACCTCACTAGCACCACCTGTACTAGGAGTAAACAACCACCTAAGTATCACAATACCTGTAGGGGTAAACGCACATTACACATGATGCATCGCAACACATTCAGAGGTGTAGGGAAGGAAAACACATGATGCGTAAAATACATTCAGCGGTGTAAAACAAGGCACATGACGCATAAAAATACATTCAGAGGTGCAGGTTAGGAACAATAGCGCAAAACTCCCATTAGCCACCACCTGTGGCAGTCCCTAGGCCAACTGGCCTTGTAGGGGGCTAGGACGCCCTGTGTCCAGCAGAGTCAGGGCGCGCCGGCGCAGGCTGCGCAACCCAGGGCGCACAACGCACAACCTACACGTGGCAGTTGCCCACTAAGTGCTGGGCAACTGGAGAGATGCTGGGGCACCACTGTGCCTTCCTAAACAAATATGGCAGGGGTTGGAGCCTCGTGGCTCTAATAGAAAGAATTGTGCCCCAGTCACGTGGAGCGGCCTGCTGCCTTCCGGGGCCGCTCTTATCGCTAAAGCAATGCCCCCTATGTTTAGAGCCTCCCTGGGCTCTTGAAAGAAAGCAATGAGGGACTCGTTGGAGCCTCTCGGGGCTCGGGACCACGTTGGGGCGGCCCGCTGCCTTCCGGGGCCGCCCGACACTCGCACTGCACCGGTGCCTTGGTTTGGGGGAGACCCGCACCAGCGGGGTGGCTCCGGCACGTCCCGTGTGTTGGGGCCGGCCTTGTCAGGTGGGGGCTGCTTGGGAGAGAGGCACCGGAGTGAGGCTTCGATGAGGCTTCCACCCCCCAGCCGGCTTCACTTACCGGCTCTTCCTGGGCCTCTGGACTCCTTCAGTTGAACTGGCGAAGCTCCAGGCCGTGTCGCGGGAAGGGCTCTCGCCCTCCGCACCCTCCGTCACGCTTCTCCGCTTCGGCCCAGCGTGGGGTAGGCTCCCGCCTGGGTCTCGAGGGGGAATCAGACCAGCCGCACGTCGTCGGAAGGAGGCGGGGTAGGCTCCCGCCCTCCTACTTCCGGTTGTCCCGGAGTCCCGCCCACATCACCACACGGCGTTGCCTGACTTCCTGGGCTTCCCCAGGGCCGCGGCGGTGATTTTCTCTACGGCGGCAATGAGGGGTGGGCTCCCTCAATTAAAACGGCAATAAGCGGGGTGGGCACCCGCGACAGAAATAATTAATTACGCGGGGTGGGCACCCGCCGATGTCCACGGCAATGTCCCTGGCAGGGTGGGCACCTGCCAGGGGACTTTCAGGATCGGAAAAGACGGGGCAAACGCCGGGTGGGCACCGGCTTTCAGAAATAAAGCGCTCCGGGCGCTAAACGGCAAATAAAAGCGCTTCCAGGCGCTTGAGGGACTCAAATAAAGCGCTCCCAGCGCTTAGGGGCGAATTACCACAAAGTCCAGCAAAAGTCTCCCCTGCACACAGCAAAGCAGGGGTGGGGGGGCAAGGCTGGACCCAGAGCCAGCTCACTGAACCTCCAGGCAGGGAGGTAGTCCAAGTGGCGGGCCTCTGGTCCAGCAGCAGCAACAGCAGCAGCAGCCCCCCTCAGGTAGGATCCTGACAGAGAACAGTTTCTGTGAGGACACAGCCCCATTTTTATACACTAAAACCCTTTGTTCTTGGTTCAGGGTGAGGGGGAAACCAGTCGCAGCTGGTTGGGGAGCACCCTTGATGTGCTCAGCCCCTCACTCTATTCACTGGCAGGGCTAGGGTTGTCAGTCGCACCACAGGGGGCGGAGCCAGCATTGTTTGGGGAAAGCCCTGCCCTATTCAGGTCCAAGGTGCACTCCTCCCCAGCCATCAGCATGCTAATCTCACACTCACCACTGGGGCACACCCAACCAGACTCCTGGAGCCAGGCTCACCAGCCAGCTCCAGCCAATCACACGCCAGACACACTGCACAGAGAAGTGCCCACTTCTAGAAGTGGAACTTCCACACTAGGTACATGCACGCCACACACATCATCGCGCAGCATTCAATCACACGAGTCCGTACATACCAAACTCGGGCCTGCACACCCCACGCATCAGGAACTACTAGGGACACATACATTCCCCATGCATTCCTATGGGAGGGCAGGCCTATCTCACCACATGCACTCAGAATGCGCACGCACTTTCCTCTGGGACACAGGGAAAGTGCGCAGAAACCAAAAATCACCACACCAAGTCACCAATAAAAAGCAAAAAGTTCAGGGGTGAACCTGCCAGAAGGGCCAAGTCCAACATTTCCTTAGATGGCCGACGAGCACCGGGCCAAAAACCCAGGTGACCCCCCTTGCAAAACCAGGTGGTTTTGAGATAATCAATTTTGATGTCACCACACTACATTTTGGGCCCTTGCCTGTCGCGGGTACTTGGGCCTCCCACACAAGTGAGGCATCATTTTTACCGGGAGACCCAGGGGAACGCTGGGAGGTGGGAAATTTGAGTGAGCCCAGTGATGCCACAACTTTCCCACACAAAAATGTGTGAAAAAAGTGATTTTTTCAGCTAAAATTGAGGTTTGCAGGGGATTCTGGGTAAGGAAACATTGGGGGATCCACGCAAGCCATACCTCCCTGGAAGCCCCCGGGTGTCTAGTTTTCAGAAATGTATGGGTTTGGTAGGTTTCCCTAGATGGCCGCCGACACCGGGCCAAAAACCCAGGTGACCCCCCTTGCAAAACCAGGTGGTTTTGAGATAGGCAATTTTGATGTCACCTCACTACGTTTTGGGCCCTTGCCTGTCGCGGGTACTTGGGCCTCCCACACAAGTGAGGCACCATTTTTACCGGGAGACCCAGGGGAACACTGGAGGTGGGAAATTTGAGTGAGCCCAGTGATGCCACAACTTTCCCACACAAAAATGTGTTAAAAAAGTGATTTTTTTCAGCTAGAATTGAGGTTTGCAGGGGATTCTGGGTAAGGAAACGTTGGGGGATCCATGCAAGCCATACCTCTCTGGAAGCCTCCGTGTGTCTAGTTTTCAGAAATGTATGGGTTTGGTAGGTTTCCCTAGATGGCCGCCGAGCACCGGGCCAAGAACCCAGGTGACCCCCCTTGCAAAACCAGGTGGTTTTGCGATGGGCAATTTTGATGTCACCTCACTACGTTTTGGGCCCTTGCCTGTCGCGGGTACTTCGGCCTCCCACACAAGTGAGGCATCATTTTTACCGGGAGACCCAGGGGAACGCTGGGAGGTGAGAAATTTGACTGAGCCCAGTGATGCCACAACTTCACACACAAAAATGTGTGAAAAAAAGTGATTTTTTCAGCTAAAATTGAGGTTTGCAGGGGATTCTGGGTAAGGAAACGTTGGGGGATCCATGCAAGCCATACCTCCCTGGAAGCCTCCGGGTGTCTAGTTTTCAGAAATGTATGGGTTTGGTAGGTTTCCCTAGATGGCCGCCGAGCACCGGACCAAAAACCCAGGTGACCCCCCTTGCAAAACCAGGTGGTTTTGAGATAGGCAATTTTGATGTCACCTCACTACGTTTTGGGCCCTTGCCTGTCGCGGGTACTTGGGCCTCCCACACAAGTGAGGCACCATTTTTACCGGGAGTCCCAGGGGAACGCTGGGAGGTGGGAAATTTGAGTGAGCCCAGTGATGCCACAACTTTCCCACACAAAAATGTGTGAAAAAAGTGATTTTTTCAGCTAGAATTGAGGTTTGCAGGGGATTTTGGGTAAGGAAACGTTGCGGGATCCATGTAAGCCATACCTCCCTGGAAGCCCCCGGGTGTCTAGTTTTCAGAAATGTATGGGTTTGGTAGGTTTCCCTAGATGGCCGCCGAGCACCAGGCCAAAAACCCAAGTGACCCCCCTTGCAAAACCAGGTGGTTTTGAGATAGGCAATTTTGATGTCACCACACTACGTTTTGGGCCCTTGCCTGTCGCGGGTACTTGGGCCTCCCACACAAGTGAGGCACCATTTTTACCGGGAGACCCAGGGGAATGCTGGGAGGTGGGAAATTTGAGTGAGCCAGGTGATGCCACAACTTTCCCACACAAAAATGTGTGAAAAAAGTTATTTTTTCAGCTAAAATTGAGGTTTGCAGGGGATTCTGGGTAAGGAAACATTGGGGGATCCATGCAAGCCATACCTCCCTGGAAGCCCCCGGGTGTCTAGTTTTCAGAAATGTATGGGTTTGGTACGTTTCCCTAATTGGCCGCCGAGCACCGGGCCAAAAACCCAGGTGACCCCCCTTGCAAAACCAGGTGGTTTTGAGATAGGCAATTTTGATGTCACCTCACTACGTTTTGGGCCCTTGCCTGTCGCGGGTACTTGGGCCTCCCACACAAGTGAGGCACCATTTTTACCGGGAGACCCAGGGGAACACTGGAGGTGGGAAATTTGAGTGAGCCCAGTGATGCCACAACTTTCCCACACAAAAATGTGTGAAAAAAGTGATTTTTTCAGCTAGAATTGAGGTTTGCAGGGGATTCTGGGTAAGGAAACGTTGGGGGATCCATGCAAGCCATACCTCCCTGGAAGCCTCCGTGTGTCTAGTTTTCAGAAATGTATGGGTTTGGTAGGTTTCTCTAGATGGCCGCCGAGCACCGGGCCAAGAACCCAGGTGACCCCCCCTTGCAAAACCAGGTGGTTTTGCGATAGGCAATTTTGATGTCACCTCACTACGTTTTGGGCCCTTGCCTGTCGCGGGTACTTGGGCCTCCCACACAAGTGAGGCACCATTTTTACCGGGAGACCCAGGGGAATGCTGGGAGGTGGGAAATTTTAGTGAGCCCAGTGATGCCACAACTTTCCCACACAAAAATGTGTGAAAAAAGTGATTTTTTCAGCTAGAATTGAGGTTTGCAGGGGATTCTGGGTAAGGAAACGTTGGGGGATCCACGCAAGCCATACCTCCCTGGAGGCCCCCGGGTGTCTAGTTTTCAGAAATGTATGGGTTTGGTAGGTTTCCCTAGATGGCCGCCGAGCACCGGGCCAAAAACCCAGGTGATCCCCTTGCAAAACCAGGTGGTTTTGAGATAGGCAATTTTGATGTAACCACACTACGTTTTGGGCCCTTGCCTGTCGCGGTTACTTGGGCCTCCCACACAAGTGAGCCACCATTTTTACCGGGAGACCCAGGGGAACGCTGGGAGGTGGGAAATTTGAGTGAGCCCATAGATGCTACAACTTTCCCACACAAAAATGTGTGAAAAAAGTGATTTTTTCAGCTAGAATTGAGGTTTGCAGGGGATTCTGGGTAAGGAAACGTTGGGGGATCCACGCAAGCCATACCTCCCTGGAAGCCCCCGGGTGTCTAGTTTTCAGAAATGTATGGGCTTGGTAGGTTTCCCTAGATGGCCGACGAGCACCGGGCCAAAAACCCAGGTGACCCCCCTTGCAAAACCAGGTGGTTTTGAGAAAGGCAATTTTGATGTCACCACACTACGTTTTGGGCCCTTGGCTGTCGCGGGTACTTAGGCCTCCCACACAAGTGAGGCATCATTTTTATCGGGAGACCCAGGGGAACGCTGGGAGGTGAGAAATTTGACTGAGCCCGGTGATGCCACAACTTCACACACAAAAATGTGTGAAAAAAAGTGATTTTTCAGCTAAAATTGAGGTTTGCAGGGGATTCTGGGTAAGGAAACGTTGGGGGATCCACGCAAGCCATACCTCCCTGGAAGCCTCCGGGTGTCTAGTTTTCAGAAATGTATGGGTTGGGTAGGTTTCCCTAGATGGCCGCCGAGCACCGGGCCAAAAACCCAGGTGACCCCCCTTGCAAAACCAGGTGGTTTTGAGATAGGCAATTTTGATGTCACCTCACTACGTTTTGGGCCCTTGCCTGTCGCGGGTACTTGGGCCTCCCACACAAGTGAGGCACCATTTTTACTGGGAGTCCCAGGGGAACGCTGGGAGGTGGGAAATTTGAGTGAGCCCAGTGATGCCACAACTTTCCCACACAAAAATGTGTGAAAAAAGTGATTTTTTCAGCTAGAATTGAGGTTTGCAGGGGATTCTGGGTAAGGAAACATTGGGGGATCCATGCAAGCCATACCTCCCTGGAAGCCCCCGGGTGTCTAGTTTTCAGAAATGTATGGGTTTGGTAGGTTTCCTGTTAGAAATGGGATTTCTGGTTGGCTGAGGCTTGCGCCAAAGCCAGGCAGAAACCACCACTCTAGTCAGGGCTGGGGAGTTACACGCCAAAGATAACCCCTGCTCACCCCCTTGGTAGCTTGGCACGAGCAGTCAGGCTTATCCCGGAGGCGATGTGTAAAGCGTTTGCGCGCGCACCCAGCAACAACACCCAAGGCCCACCACAAAGGAAACTCCACACAAGGTATTATATAAAAATAACCTTTGTATTATACCACAACACATTAGATAAAACACACACTCTACAATGTGTCAACAGGCACGGGCAGAATTTACAAGGGATTATATATACAGGGGACAGGGCCACTTGGACCACTGTCAGGAATTAGCACTTTTGGAAATTAGCACAAATCACCAATAGTAAATGTAGAACATAACACAAAGTAACTGTAGAGCACAACCAGTACCTACTGGCGCAATAATGACCTCAGCGTCATCACACTAGCATCAGGTATAAAACCTATCCTGCATCTATCACAAGGGCATAAATCACATTATGCAATTCTCATTGGTCTAACGCATTAGACCTAACCACCTAAGTATAACTATACTAGGGGCGCACATCGCACAGGGACGTACATTCTCCCTACCATCAACCTAAGCAGGTAAAACAACCTTCTAGGCAGAAATAACCACATTTAGAGGTATCAGACACAGGGTGCGCCAAACATACTATACACAGCACATTTCCTAGCACCAAAAGCATGAACACAGGGTGCGCAAAAACATACTACACAGTACATTTCCTAGCACCAAAATCACATTATAGTCCAGGTTGCGCCAAAACCTAAACGTAGCAGCTGCCCACTACTTGCTGGGCAGCTGGGGACAAGCACAGGGCCTAAACGCTGCAGCTGGCACTAAGTGCTGCGCAGCTGTGGGGAGGCAAATAGTAGGTATGGGCTCTCACTAGCCCTTCAAACCAATATCCAAAATGATGGAGCCACCTAGGCTCTAAAACAGCATGTCCCCCACGGACCACACGGCTCCTGAAATCAATATGCGCAGAATGCTGGAGCCCCCTTGGGGCTCTGTAAACATACACGTGCCCTTCGTTGGAGCCACGCAGGCTCAGAAAGTAAATAATGATGCCCCCTCGTTGCAGCTGACCCCTGCAAGGTGGGGCAGCTGGGGAATACTGGCCGCACTGGGGCAGTATGGGGCCACGGGATCTCAGGACCCCACGGGGCCCTTGAAACAAATATGGCCATTGTTGGAGCCACCTAGGCTCGGAAAAGGGACATGCCCATGTTGGAGCGGCCCGCTGCACAAACGGGGCCGCTCTGACCAGGTACCTCTGCCAGGCCACATTGAACACGCGCCCCACTCACCTGGGCACTTCTCTCTGGAGGATCTCCTCTCTGCGGCAGGACTCTTTCCCATTGAGGAGACTCCGCCCAGTGTCCTGCTGCAGTCCCCGGGGCCTGCAAGGCTCCGGTCTTCTATTTCCCGTGCTGCGGGACCGGCGGCAGTTCTCTCGCGGCGCGGGGCATCCATTTTACTCTTGGGAGCCCCGCGCTGCATCGGCGGCCTTTGCCGCCCTCCCGGCTCCTCTCTCCCGCTCTGGGAGGCGGGGTGGGCTCCCGTCCTCCCTCGTCGAGTCACCTCGGGGGAAACTCTCTTCCTCACTGTTTGTGCGACGCGGGGCTCTCCCTCGAGCATGGGAGCCCCGCGACACAAACTCACGCCGGCCTCTTCCGGCCTGGGTGCAGGCCCCGCCCACGTCACTGGCGGGCCTGCCTGGCTTCCAGTTTTGCCGTGGGCCGCGGCGGTGACTTTTCCTCAGTGGCAAGAGGGGTAGGCTCCCTCGCAACAGAAAGTACACGGCGAGGCGGGCTCCCGCCGCCATACATAATTAGATAAGTGGGGTAGGCACCGGTATTGATCAGGCAACCAAATCGAAGACGCAGGATGGGCACCTGCGCACCCCAGGCAACCAGATAAGCGGGGTGGGCACCCGCAAGGCACGCATCATGGGGGAATCCCTACGCTGGGGATTCCCTCTCTCGCTCGTAGCAGCGCAACGCTGCACAGCTCCAGCTCCTCTCTCTGGGGGAATAAAGCGCTCTCCAGGCGCTACGTTAAGGACCAGGAAAAAGCACCTTGCTGCAAGGAAAATAAAGCGCTCCAAGGGCGCTAGGCCAGCATCAAGCCTTGGCAAGGTAAAAGGAAAGTCACAAGGGTCCAGAAGGTCCTGAAGGCATCCAGGGGGCAAGGTAGGGCCCAGGGGCCAGCACACAGGGCCCTCCAGCAGGGAGGTAGCCCCCATGGCGGTCCCTCCTGGGCCCCACCAGCAGCACGCCCCTGGTAGATTCAAGACAGAGCAATAACATTTTCATGGGGTCACAGCCCCTCTTTTATACACCAAATCCCTTTGTTCTTGGTTCAGGGTGAGGGGGAAAACCAGTCGCAGCTGGTTGGGGAGCACCCTTGATGTGCTCAGCCCCTCACTCTATTCACTGGCAGGGCTAGGGTCGTCAGTCGCACCACAGGGGGTGTAGCCAGCATTGTGTGGGGAAAGCCCTGCCCTATTCAGGACCCCGGTGTACTCCTCCCACCCATCTAGCTGCTGATCTCCCTATTCACCACCGGGTGACTCCTCCTGACTCTGGGGAATCCCTAGCCCGTCACATGACCTCAGCCAGCCAATCACGCGACAAGGCACACATTTTACACTGCACACTGAAGTGCCTACTTCTAGAAGTGGCACTTCCACACTAGGTACATGCACGCCGCACACATCATCGCGCAGCATTCAATCACACGAGTCCGCACATACCAAACTCGGGCCTGCGCACCCCACGCATCAGGAACTACTAGGGACACATACATTCCCCATGCATTCCTATGGGAGGGCAGGCCTATCTCACCACATGCATTCAGCGTGCGTACGCACTTTACCCTGGGACACAGGGGAAGTGCGCAGAAACCAAAAATCACCACACCAAGTCACCAATAAAAAGCAAAAAGTTCAGGGCTGAACCTGCCAGAAGGGCCAAGTCCAACATTTCCCTAGATGGCCGCCGAGCACCGGGCCAAAAATCCAGGTGACCCCCCTTGCAAAACCAGGTGGTTTTGAGATAGGCAATTTTGATGTCACCACACTACGTTTTGGGCCCTTGCCTGTCGCGGGTACTTAGGCCTCCCACACAAGTGAGGCATCATTTGTACCAGGAAACCCAGGGGAACGCTGGGAGATGGGAAATTTGAGTGAGCCCGGTGATGCCACAACTTTCCCACACAAAAATGTGTGAAAAAAGTGATTTGTTCAGCTAAAATTGAGGTTTGCAGGGGATTTTGGGTAAGGAAACGTTGGGGGATCCACGCAAGCCATACCTCCCTGGAAGCCCCCGGGTGTCCAGTTTTCAGAAATGTATGGGTTTGGTAGGTTTCCCTAGATGGCCGCCGAGCACCGGGCCAAAAACCCAGGTGACCCCCCTTGCAAAACCAGGTGGTTTTGAGATAGGCAATTTTGATGTCACCACACTACGTTTTGGGCCCTTGCCTGTCGCGGGTACTGGGGCCTCCAACACAAGTGAGGCACCATTTTTACTGGGAGACCCAGGGGAACACTGGGAGGTGGGAAATGTGAGTGAGCCCGGTGATGCCACAACTTTCCCACACACAAATGTGTGAAAAAAGTGATTTTTTCAGCTAAAATTGAGGTTTGCAGGGGATTCTGGGTAAGGAAACATTGGGGGTTCCACACAAGCCATACCTCCCTGGAAGGCCCCGGGTGTCTAGTTTTCAGAAATGTATGGGTTTGGTAGGTTTCCCTAGATGGCCGCCGAGCACCGGGCCAAAAACCCAGGTGACCCCCCTTGCAAAACCAGGTGGTTTTGAGATAGGCAATTTTGATGTCACCTCACTACGTTTTGGGCCCTTGCCTCTCGCGGGTACTTGGGCCTCCCACACAAGTGAGGCACCATTTTTACCAGGAGACCCAGGGGAACGCTGGGAGGTGGGAAATTTGAGTGAGCCCGGTGATGCCACAACTTTCCCACACAAAAATGTGTGAAAAAAGTGATTATTTCAGCTAAAATTGAGGTTTGCAGGGGATTCTGGGTAAGGAAACGTTGGAGGATCCACGCAAGCCATACCTCCCTGGAAGCCCCCGGGTGTCTAGTTTTCAGAAATGTATGGGTTTGGTAAGATTCCCTAGATGGACGCCGAGCACCGGGCCAAAAACCCAGATGACCCCCCTTGCAAAACCAGGTGATTTTAAGATAGGCAATTTTGATGTCACCACACTACGTTTTGGGCCCTTGCCTGTCGCGGGTACTTAGGCCTCCCACACAAGTGAGGCATCATTTGTACCAGGAAACCCAGGGGAACGCTGGGAGGTGGGAAATTTGAGTGAGCCCGGTGATGCCACAACTTTTCCACACAAAAATGTGTGAAAAAAGTGATTATTTCAGCTAATATTGAGGTTTGCAGGGGATTCTGGGTAAGGAAACGTTGGGGGATCCACGCAAGCCATACCTCCCTGGAAGTCCCCGGGTGTCTAGTTTTCAGAAATGTATGGGTTTGGTAGGTTTCCCTAGATGGCCGCCGAGCACCGGGCCAAAAACCCAGGTGACCCCCCTTGCAAAACCAGGTGGTTTTGAGATAGGCAATTTTGATGTCACCTCACTACGTTTTGGGCCCTTGCCTGTCGCAGGTACTTGGGCCTCCCACACAAGTGAGGCACCATTTTTACGGGGAGACCCAGGGGAACACTGGGAGGTGGGAAATTTGAGTGAGCCCGGTTGTGCCACAACTTTCCCACACAAAAATGTGTGAAAAAATTGATTTTTTCAGCTAAAATTGAGGTTTGCAGGGGATTCTGGGTAAGGAAACATTGGGGGATCCATGCAAGCCATACCTCCCTGGAAGCCCCTGGGTGTCTAGTTTTCAGAAATGTATGGGTTTGGTAGGTTTCCCTAGATGGCCGCCGAGCACCGGGCCAAAAACCCAGGTGACCCCCCTTGCAAAACCAGGTGGTTTTGAGATAGGCAATTTTGATGTCACCTCACTACGTTTTTGGCCCTTGCCTGTCGCGGGTACTTGGGACTCCCACACAAGTGAGGCACCATTTTTACCGGGAGACCCAGGGGAACACTGGGAGGTGGGAAATTTGAGTGAGCCCGGTGATGCCACAACTTTCCCACACAAAAATGTGTGAAAAAAGTGATTATTTCAGCTAAAATTGAGGTTTGCAGGGGATTCTGGGTAAGGAAACGTTGGGGGATCCACGCAAGCCCCCGGGTGTCTAGTTTTCAGAAATGTATGGGTTTGGTAGGTTTCCCTAGATGGACGCCGAGCACCGGGCCAAAAACCCAGATGACCCCCCTTGCAAAACCAGGTGGTTTTAAGATAGGCAATTTTGATGTCACCACACTACGTTTTGGGCCCTTGCCTGTCGCGGGTACTTAGGCCTCCCACACAAGTGAGGCATCATTTGTACCAGGAAACCCAGGGGAACGCTGGGAGATGGGAAATTTGAGTGAGCCCGGTGATGCCACAACTTTTCCACACAAAAATGTGTGAAAAAAGTGATTATTTCAGCTAAAATTGAGGTTTGCAGGGGATTCTGGGTAAGGAAACGTTGGGGGATCCATGCAAGCCATACCTCCCTGGAAGCACCCGGGTGTCTAGTTTTCAGAAATGTATGGGTTTGGTAGGTTTCCCTAGATGGCCGCCGAGCACCGGGCCAAAAACCCAGGTGACCCCCCTTGCACAACCAGGTGGTATTAAGATAGGCAATTTTGATGTCACCTCACTACGTTTTGGGCCCTTGCCTGTCACGGGTACTTGGGCCTCCCACACAAGTGAGGCACCATTTTTACCGGGAGACCCAGGGGAATGCTGGGAGGTGGGAAATTTGAGTGAGCCCGGTGATGCCACAACTTCACACACAAAAATGTGTGAAAAAGTGATTTTTTCAGCTAAAATTGAGGTTTGCAGGGGATTCTGGGTAAGGAAACGTTGGGGGATCCACGCAAGCTATACCTCCCTGGAAGCCTCTGGGTGTCTAGTTTTCAGAAATGTATGGGTTTGGTAGGTTTCCCTAGATGGCCGCCGAGCACCGGGCCAAAAACCCAGGTGACCCCCTTGCAAAACCAGGTGGTTTTGAGATAGGCAATTTTGATGTCACCTCACTACGTTTTGGGCCCTTGCCTGTCGCAGGTACTTGGGCCTCCCACACAAGTGAGGCACCATTTTTACGGGGAGACCCAGGGGAACACTGGGAGGTGGGAAATTTGAGTGAGCCCGGTTGTGCCACAACTTTCCCACACAAAAATGTGTGAAAAAATTGATTTTTTCAGCTAAAATTGAGGTTTGCAGGGGATTCTGGGTAAGGAAACGTTGGGGGATCCATGCAAGCCATACCTCCCTGGAAGCCTCCGGGTGTCTAGTTTTCAGAAATATATGGGTTTGGTAGGTTTCCCTAGATGGCCGCCGAGCACCGGGCCAAAAACCCAGGTGACCCCCCTTGCAAAACCAGGTGGTTTTGAGATAGGCAATTTTGATGTCACCTCACTACGTTTTGGGCCCTTGCCTGTCCCGGGTACTTGGGCCTCCCACACAAGTGAGGCACCATTTTTACCGGGAGACACAGGGGAACGCTGGGAGGTGGGAAATTTGAGTGAGGCCGGTGATGCCACAACTTTCCCACACAAAAATGTGTGAAAAAAGTGATTTTTTCAGCTAAAATTGAGGTTTGCAGGGGATTCTGGGTAAGGAAACGTTGGGGGATCCACGCAAGCCATACCTCCCTGGAAGCCCCCAGGTGTCTAGTTTTCATAAATGTATGGGTTTGGTAGGTTTCCCTAGATGGCCGCCGAGCACCGGGCCAAAAACCCAGGTGACCCCCCTTGCAAAACCAGGTGGTTTTGAGATAGGCAATTTTGATGTCACCTCACTATGTTTTGGGCCCTTGCCTGTCGCGGGTACTTGGGCCTCCCACACAAGTGAGGCTCCATTTTTACTGGGAGACCTAGGGGAACGCTGGGAGGTGGGAAATTTGAGTGAGCCCGGTGATGCCAACTTCACACACAAAAATGTGTGAAAAAAGTGATTTTTTCAGCTAATATTGAGGTTTGTAGGGGATTCTGGGTAAGGAAACGTTGGGGGATACACGCAAGCCATACCTCCCTGGAAGTCCCCGGGTGTCTAGTTTTCAGAAGTGTATGGGTTTGGTAGGTTTCCCTAGATGGCCGCCGAGCACCGGGCCAAAAACCCAGGTGACCCCCCTTGCAAAACCAGGTGGTTTTGAGATAGGCAATTTTGATGTCACCTCACTACGTTTTTGGCCCTTGCCTGTCGCGGGTACTTGGGCCTCCCACACAAGTGAGGCACCATTTTTACCGGGAGACCCAGGGGAATGCTGGGAGGTGGGAAATTTGAGTGAGCCCGGTGATGCCACAACTTTCCCACACAAAAATGTGTGAAAAAACTGATTTTTTCAGCTAAAATTGAGGTTTGCAGGGGATTCTAGGTAAGGAAATGTTGGGGGATCCATGCAGGCCATACCTCCCTGGAAGCCCCCGGGTGTCTAGTTTTCAGAAATGTATGGGTTTGGTAGGTTTCCCTAGATGGCCGCCGAGCACCGGGCCAAAAACCCAGGTGACCCCCCTTGCAAAACCAGGTGGTTTTGAGATAGGCAATTTTTATGTCACCTCACTACGTTTTGGGCCCTTGCCTGTCGCGGGTACTTGGGCCTCCCACACAAGTGAGGCACCATTTTTACCGGGAGACCCAGGGGAACGCTGGGAGGTGGGAAATTTGAGTGAGCCCGGTGATGCCACAACTTTCCCACACAAAAATGTGTGAAAAAAGTGATTATTTCAGCTAAAATTGAGGTTTGCAGGGGATTCTGGGTAAGGAAACGTTGGGGGATCCACACAAGCCATACCTCCCTGGAAGCCCCCGGGTGTCTAGTTTTCAGAAATATATGGGTTTGGTAGGTTTTCCTAGATGGCCGCCGAGCACCGGGCCAAAAACCCAGGTGACCCCCCTTGCAAAACCAGGTGGTTTTAAGATAGGCAATTTTGATGTCACCTCACTACGTTTTGGGCCCATGCCTGTCACGGGTACTTGGGCCTCTGTTAGACCTGGCACCATTAGCGTGAGTCTCCCTTCCTTTTTTCGCTGTGTCTCCTCTGTTTTTGCTGGTTATAGATGCTCTGGGCGCTGTGCCGCTGCCATTCAGTGCCACAGCGCGAATGCTCCCTTTGTAAAGATGACATATAAATTGGTACATCCATGATTGGCTTATTCAGTTTACCTGTTAGTCCCTAGTAGCGTGGCTGGTGTGTGCCCAGGGCTGGTAAACCGAATGCTGCTGGTGGGCCTGCAGCACTGGTTTGTGCCACCCACAGAAGCAGCTTGTAAAGTGTGTCTCAGACCTGCCACTGCAGTGTCTGCGTGCAGTCCAGAACTGCCATCTTGGTTGTGAAGTGCACCCGCTTCCCAGCCCCTAAACCTTCCCTTGGCATCATGTAAGCCCCCCTTATGATAGGGCGCATTGTATGTGTAAGGTAGGACATGCCCTGTTGTATGTAGCATGTCCTAGTAGTGAATTACACCCAATTTCGTTTTTCACTACTGTAAGGCTACCTGTTCTCCATAGGCCAGAATGGGAGGTCTGGGCTATTACATCCTATAGTCCTAACTGACCCACAGAACATGGTAGAAAAACGAATCTAGTATGCCTGAGCTCAGAATATTAAAATACATCTTTTAGTGAAGGTTATTTTTATATTCTGTGTTTGAAACTACCACTTTTAGAGTATAGGTACTTTCTTGCCTAAGCCTTCCAGTTGCTCTGCTATTATGTGTATTGGCTGTCTGGTTTTGGAGGGACAGGGCAGACTGAGTCAGACCTGGGTTGAATAGAGCGACCTGCCTAGGTGTGAGGGGAGGGGTAGCTCCTGCACTTGAATAGGGCTGTGCCTGGCAAGGTGAAAGCTGGCTCCACCTCCCACTGTGCGTCTGAGGCAGACCCCCTCTTTCTGAAAGGAAGGATGCAGCCTGATCAACAAAGTGCTCCAGGGCCGGGCAAAACTGGTTCTGGCTGGGTTCAGAGGCTTGGGACCCCTAAGAACAAAGACTTTGGGGGTATAAATATTTGTGCACAAACCCCTACAATTTGTATTGCTCCTGGATAACAAGAAGAACCTCTGTCCGTGTGGCTACAAGAATCTGCAGGAGAAGGCCTGTCCTTGTGCTTGTGTGCTGTTCCTGGGACTGGCCTGCAGCTGTTACTACTGGACTTCAAGAAGAGGAAAGGAACTTTGATTGGACTTTTATTTCTTTTGCTACAGCAACTACCCAAGGGCTAGGAGAGAGCTAGCCTCCTGCTGGAGTCTCAGGCACATCAGACTCCACCATCAGCCTCCTGTTTCCTCCCAGCGAGGATTACTATCTGCAGGTGAGGCTCCTGTGTGTTCCAGGACCTCTATTTCTACTGTTGAGAAGAGAGCGCTGAAAATCGTCGCTAACCTCCGTTAGCGAGCCGCTGCAGCTGGTGAGCGTGAGAAAAATCGCCGCTCCGCTGTCG
Organism: Triturus cristatus; assembly: GCF_964204655.1. Taxonomy (NCBI): domain Eukaryota; kingdom Metazoa; phylum Chordata; class Amphibia; order Caudata; family Salamandridae; genus Triturus; species Triturus cristatus. The sequence continues at coordinate 1,097,016,440 of NC_140579.1, forward strand.
CCGAGCCCTCGCTAACCCCGAAGATCGTCGCAGCACCTGTCTGCGGGCCTGAAAACGCCCGCTATCCGAAGATCGTCGCAGCACCTGTCTGCGGGCCTGAAAACGCCCGCTATCTGAAATCATCGCAACAGGATCATCGCAGCGCGGACGCCGAGCGTTCGCCATTTTCCCCGCATCGAATCCGGATCATCGCTCCCTCGCGGAGCGCCATCTTTGTCAACGCAGCAAGATCGCACACGCAACAGGCTCGGTGCATCATCCTCCCTTCGCGGCAAGGATTTCATCGCATCACCGGCTTAGCGTGAGGAAGTTTGTCGCTTTGTCCTGCCCGCAACCCAGCGCATCATCCTCCCTCGCGGTAAGGATTCAACGCATCGCTGGTTAGCGTGAGGAAATTTCTCGCTACAGCTCCTTAGCGACATTTTTGTTGCTTTGCTCCAGGAACCAGATACTTTGTGAGTAAAAGGGTCGCAGAGACCCCTGCCTTGAACTAAACATCATTTTGTGCATCCTGAACTATTTTTCCTTGCAGCATTTCTAAAGTAATTATATTTTTATAGTATTGTGGATTTTTACTGTTATTGGTCTTGTGATTAAGTCTATATAAAAATACCTATTTTTCATAACTACTTGAGTGGTGTCCATTTGTAGCGTTCCTCATTATATTACTGTGTATGGTCATAAATGCTTCACACACTGCCTCTGAGATAAGCCTAGCTGCTCGAGCTACGTTACCACAGGGTTGAGCAGGGGTTGTCAAACGGTGTAGGCTGCTTACTCTGACTTAGGAAGAAGGGTCCCTACTTGGACAGTGGCCAGCCATTGCCAACTAGAGACCCCCATTTCTAACATTGGTGGTCAGCGGTGAGGATCTGGACTTGCATTTATGATTGCATACAGTAATTATAGTGTACACTACTAGTGAGTGCAGACCATAACATAACCACGTACGTTGTTGAGATTTTTTGATTCTATTTTTGATCGTTATTGCCAGTTATTGCCACAATGGGCAAGCCCAGATCCAATGCCTCTGAGGATCTCTCCTGGGAAGAACAGAAATTAGACACCTACAATGCCAAGCAGCTCAAATGTTTTTGCAAACGCTTCACGGTCCCTATCACAGGTCTCACTAAGAGGGAAGAGTATTACAAGGCGCTGAAGGCCTGGTTAGAAGCCAGGGATGCCCCTAGGAATGAGGAAGGGCCTGTGGAGGGGGGAGAGAATGCAGGAGAGCAGCAGGAAGAAATTGTAGATTTGGTAGGGGATAAAGCAGTTTCCAGCCCGGGCACTAGCGTGTCCTCAAGGGGTCTGTCTCCAGAAGAGATGGAGGACAGGGAGAGAGATAGGCGGCATAATATGGAGATGGCTAAGCTCAAATTGGATGGTCAGAGAGACCTAGCGAATAAGAAGTTAGAAGTTGAGATAATGAAGATGAAATTTGAACATGAGAGAATTTTGAGGGAGTTGGAGATTAAGGCCAAGGGTATTGAGATCTCCCCCTCTGGTGGCAGCATACCAGTAGTGCATACTGAGAGTAGAGTGTATATACCTAAAGAGGTTATTAAGGATTTTCATAAAAGTGAGGATATTGGGCAATGGTTTGCCGCTTATGAATTAGCCATGGTGTCCCACCGGGTCCCTGAGAAGGATTGGGGAGCGGGGTTGTGGGGACGGTTTGTGAGTGAGGGGAGGGATACCTTGTTGGACCTACCCCCAGAAAGTAGGATGATCTACGCCCACATGAAGGAAGCTTTGATTACCCGCTATGGTTTAACCCCTGAAATGTACAGGCAGAGATTTAGAACCTGCAAGAAGATAGAGGGTACCACATGGGTTGAATATGTGTCTTTTTTTGGCAGAGCAATGGAGCGCTGGGTAAAAGGCAGCAAAGTAGAAACTTTTGAGCAACTGTATGACTTGATTGCATGGGAGCATTTTTCTAGTAACTGTTTTCCTGAGCTACGCCAGCATCTGATAGATTGCAAGCTGACTAACCCTAGGAAGCTTGCTGAGGAGGCGGACCGCTAGGTTAGCACCCGGGTTCGCAAGGGTCCAGTGGGAGACTTTGCCAAAGGTGGGCAAGGTCCCCAGCAGAGAGGTGGGGGGGACAGGGGTAAACCAAGGGAGTTCCACCGAGGGCCCCAAGATAATTCACAAGGGAACCAGGCAGTGGTATCCCAGCCTCCCCCAGATAAGAAGCCAGTGCCTCCAACAGGTAATCCTGTTCCAAGGAGGCCCCCTACTTGTTTTAAGTGTGGCCAGGTGGGCCACAGATACTTTGACCCCCAGTGTCCCCAAAGGGATACTCCTGCACCACCCCGTGCACCGCCCCGCCAGCTTGCTAGTGTAGCCCTGGGGGAGGAGGAGATGGGTGCCCAAGGTGGGTGGGACCCCGTAGAATTGACCCTTGTCTCACTAGGAGACTTTGAAATGGTTCCTAAGCCTGCACTGCCTGATAACACTAAAAAATACAGGCAGTGGGTAACCATCAATGGCCATAGAGTGGAGGCTCTGAGGGACACAGGAGCCAGTGTAACTGCTGTCAGCTCCCGGTTGGTGTCCAAAGAGCAGGTTGTGCCCCATGCATTCTACCCAGTAGTGTCTGCAGACAACACAGAGAGCCACTGTGAGGTGGCTCAGGTTCCCTTTGAGTGGGGGGGGGGGGTCTCAGGAACTCTTCAGGTGGCTGTGAGGCCCGCCATGCCTGTGGACTGTCTGTTGGGCAATGATTTGGAGAACTCCCCGTGGGCTACGGTGGAGAAGAGAGCTCACTTGCAAATGTTGGGACTGCCTGAGTGGGCATGTGCTACCACTCGGTCCATGGCAGCCAAAGAGAGTATTGAGAAAGACCTGGAGCCTGAGAATATGGCCCAGGTCCCTGCCTTAGAGGGAGGGGGCAGGGGGCGCGGGAAACCGGCCCCCTTGGTTCCCACGGCCCAGGAGGGAGCAGACCCTGAGGGGGATGCCCTGGAGCCTACCGGGGAGCAGAGTACCGACCTGGGGGACCTGCCTGAGCTGACCCAGTGGCAGCAGGAAGGGGGGCCCACCAGGGAGGAGTTTTGTGAACAGCAGAGAACTTGCCCCTCTCTTGAGGGTATGCGGCAACAGGCTGCAGCCCAGGCAGCAGGTGATGTGTCCGGTTCACATCTGATTTATTGGGAGAACAGTCTCCTGTATAGCGAGCCTAAGGTTGCTGAACCGGGGTCAGCCCGTGTGCTGGTGGTACCCGAGTGCTTCAGAACCTTCCTACTGGGGTTGGCTCATGACATCCCATTGGCAGGACATCTGGGGCAGACTAAGACCTTTGAAAGGCTGGTCACCCACTTTTATTGGCCCCAGATGCGCAAGAGTTCAGATACGTATTGTAGGACCTGTGAGACTTGCCAGGCAAGTGGGAAGAGTGGGGGGAAGATCAAAGCCCCACTCCAACCCTTCCCAGTTGTTAGCACCCCATTCGAGTGAGTGGGCATCGACATTGTGGGGCCTCTGGACCCCAAGACAGCCATGGGCAACAGGTACATCCTGGTCTTGGTGGACCATGTCACCCGGTACCCTGAAGCCATCCCGCTCAGGACAGTGACGGCCCCCGTGGTGGAACGTGCACTGATGGGGATCTTCTCCCGTGTGGGGTTCCCCAGAGAGGTGGTGAGCGACAGGGGGACCAACTTCATCTCCCAGTATATGGAGTCCCTGTGGAAGGAGTGTGGGGTGACTTACAAGTTCACCACTCCTTACCACCCCCAGGGTAACGGTCTGGTTGAGAGATTCAACCGGACCTTGAAGGGCATGATCATGGGCCTAGAAGAGCCCCTGAGGCGTAAGTGGGACGTCCTCTTGCCATGCCTGTTGTTTGCATACCGTGAAGTGCCACAGAAGTCCTTAGGGTTCAGTCCCTTTGCTCTATGGCCATCCGGTCAGAGGACCTCTGAGTTTGGTCAAGGAAGGCTGGGAGCAATCTCCCAGGAAACCTCCCCAGGATGTATTTAGCTACATCCTGGCCTTCAGGAACCAAACTCGGCGTTTCAGAAAAATTGCTGAGGCAAATCTGGAAGCCAGCCAGGAGGAGATGAAACGTTGGCACGACCAGAATGCCACTCTGGTCGAATTTCAACCTGGTCAGAAGGTTTGGGTACTGGCCCCAGTGGAGCCTTGTGCGCTCCAAGATAAGTGGACCGGTCCCTTTGAGGTGGTGGAGCGCAAAAGTCAAGTTACCTATTTGGTGGACTTTAAATCTCCCAGGAACCCCCTGCGGGTCCTGCATGTGAATCGCCTGAAGCCCCACTTTGAGAGGTCTGAAGTGGACATGCTCCTTGCCACAGATGCAGGGATGGAGGAGGAAAGTGAGCCTCTTCCTGACCTCCTGTGTGCAGGAGAAAAGGATGGGTCAGTGGAGGGTGTGGTCCTCTCCACCACACTGACCCCTGAGCAACAGTTAGATTGCGGCCAGCTGTTGGGGCAATTCCCTGATTTCTTTTCCCTGGTGCCTGGTGTCACTGACTGGTGCGTCCATGAGGTGGACACCGGGGACAGTCCTCCTGTCAAGCACAAGGCTTACCGAGTGACTGACCGGGTAAGGGCCTACATCAAGGAGGAGGTCTCCAAAATGTTTGCTCTAGGGGTGATTGAGTCCTCTAGCAGCCCCTGGTCCAGCCCCGTGGTCTTTGTACCAAAAGCTGCAGCGCCTGGTGACACTCCAGAACTTAGGTTCTGTGTGGACTATCGAGGTCTCAATTCTGTCACGAGGACCGACGCGCACCCCATCCCCAGAGCTGATGAGCTCATAGATCAGTTAGGGGCTGCCCGGTACCTCAGCACGTTTGATCTAACGTCTGGGTACTGGCAGATCGCCTTAACTGATGGGGCAAAGGAGAGGTCAGCATTCTCCACCCCAGATGGGCACTACCAGTTCCGTGTGATGCCCTTTGGAATGAAGAATGCCCCTGCCACCTTCCAGAGGTTGGTCAATCAGGTGTTGGCTGGGCTGGAGGATTTCAGTGCCGCCTACCTGGATGACATTGCAGTATTCAGTTCCTCGTGGGAGGACCACTTACACCACCTCTGGGAAGTGTTGATGGCGCTGCGCAGAGCAGGCCTCACAATCAAGGCCAGTAAGTGCCAGATTGGGCAGGGTTCAGTGGTGTACTTAGGACACCAGGTAGGGAGTGGTCAGGTGGCACCTCTACAGCCCAAGATTGAAACCATCCTGGCGTGGGAGCCCCCAAGGACCCAGACCCAGGTGAGGGCCTTCTTAGGACTCACGGGTTATTACAGGAGGTTTGTCAAGGGGTATGGCAGCATCGTTGCCCCCTTGACTGAGCTGACTTCCAAGAAGCAGCCCAAGATTGTGAACTGGACTGACACCTGTCAGAAAGCTTTTGATGCCCTCAAAACTGCCATGTGTACAGCGCCCGTGCTCCTGGCGCCCAACTTTGCTAAGGAATTTATTGTCCAGACAGACGCTTCAGAGCATGGGGTGGGGGCTGTTCTGTCACAGATGAATGAGGAGGGACTAGACCAATCCGTAGCCTTCATCAGTAGGAGGTTACTTCCACGGGAACAGAAGTGGAGTGCAATTGAGCGTGAGGCATTTGCTGTGGTCTGGGCACTGAAGAAGCTGAGACCATACCTTTTTGGGACTCACTTCCGGGTTCAGACAGACCACAGGCCCCTCAGATGGTTGATGCAGATGAGGGGTGAGAATCCCAAGTTGTTAAGGTGGTCCATTTCCCTACAGGGTATGGACTTTACGGTGGAACATCGCCCTGGTACAGAACACGCCAATGCTGATGGTCTGTCCAGATTTTTCCGCCTTAGTGAAGAGAACTTCCAAGGGGATGGGTAGTTCTCCCCACATTTCAGCTGGAGGGGATGCGTGTTAGACCTGGCACCATTGGCGTGAGTCTCCCTTCCTTTTTTCGCTGTGTCTCCTCTGTTTTTGCTGGTTATAGATGCTCTGGGCGCTGTGCCGCTGCCATTCAGTGCCACAGCGCGAATGCTCCCTTTGTAAAGATGACATATGAATTGGTACATCCATGATTGGCTTATTCAGTTTACCTGTTAGTCCCTAGTAGCGTGGCCGGTGTGTGCCCAGGGCTGGTAAACCGAATGCTGCTGGTGGGCCTGTAGCACTGGTTTGTGCCACCCACAGAAGCAGCTTGTAAAGTGTGTCTCAGACCTGCCACTGCAGTGTCTGCGTGCAGTCCAGAACTGCCATCTTGGCTGTGAAGTGCACCCGCTTCCCAGCCCCTAAACCTTCCCTTGGCATCATGTAAGCCCCCCTTATGATAGGGCGCATTGTATGTGTAAGGTAGGACATGCCCTGTTGTATGTAGCATGTCCTAGTAGTGAATTACACCCAATTTCGTTTTTCACTACTGTAAGGCTACCTGTTCTCCATAGGCCAGAATGGGAGGTCTGGGCTATTACATCCTATAGTCCTAACTGACCCACAGAACATGGTATAAAAACGAATCTAGTATGCCTGAGCTCAGAATATTAAAATACATCTTTTAGTGAAGGTTATTTTTATATTCTGTGTTTGAAACTACCACTTTTAGAGTATAGGTACTTTCTTGCCTAAGCCTTCCAGTTGCTCTGCTATTATGTGTATTGGCTGTCTGGTTTTGGAGGGACAGGGCAGGCTGAGTCAGACCTGGGTTGAATAGAGCGACCTGCCTAGGTGTGAGGGGAGGGGTAGCTCTTGCACTTGAATAGGGCTGTGCCTGGCAAGGTGAAAGCTGGCTCCACCTCCCACTGTGCGTCTGAGGCAGACCCCCTCTTTCTGAAAGGAAGGATGCAGCCTGATCAGCAAAGTGCTCCAGGGCTGGGCAAAACTGGTTCTGGCTGGGTTCAGAGGCTTGGGACCCCTAAGAACAAAGACTTTGGGGGTATAAATATTTGTGCACAAACCCCTACAATTTGTATTGCTCCTGGATAACAAGAAGAACCTCTGTCCGTGTGGCTACAAGAATCTGCAGGAGAAGGCCTGTCCTTGTGCTTGTGTGCTGTTCCTGGGACTGGCCTGCAGCTGTTACTACTGGACTTCAAGAAGAGGAAAGAAACTTTGATTGGACTTTTATTTCTTTTGCTACAGCAACTACCCAAGGGCTAGGAGAGAGCTAGCCTCCTGCTGGAGTCTCAGGCACATCAGACTCCACCATCAGCCTCCTGTTTCCTCCCAGCGAGGATTACTATCTGCAGGTGAGGCTCCTGTGTGTTCCAGGACCTCTATTTCTACTGTTGAGAAGAGAGCGCTGAAAATCGTCGCTAACCTCCGTTAGCGAGCCGCTGCAGCTGGTGAGCGTGAGAAAAATCGCCGCTCCGCTGTCGCCGAGCGCTCGCTAACTCCGAAGATCGTCGCAGCACCTGTCTGCGGGCCTGAAAACGCCCGCTATCCGAAGATCGTCGCAGCACCTGTCTGCGGGCCTGAAAACGCCCGCTATCTGAAATCATCGCAACAGGATCAACGCAGCGCGGACGCCGAGCGTTCGCCATTTTCCCCGCATCGAATCCGGATCGTCGCTCCCTCGCGGAGCGCCATCTTTGTCAACGCAGCAAGATCGCACACGCAACAGGCTCGGTGCATCATCCTCCCTTCGCGGCAAGGATTTCATCGCATCACCGGCTTAGCGTGAGGAAGTTTGTCGCTTTGTCCTGCCCGCAACCCAGCGCATCATCCTCCCTCGCGGTAAGGATTCAACGCATCGCTGGTTAGCGTGAGGAAATTTCTCGCTACAGCTCCTTAGCGACATTTTTGTTGCTTTGTTCCAGGAACCAGATACTTTGTGAGTAAAAGGGTCGCACAGCCCCCTGCCTTGAACTAAACATCATTTTGTGCATCCTGAACTATTTTTCCTTGCAGCATTTCTAAAGTAATTATATTTTTATAGTATTGTGGATTTTTACTGTTATTGGTCTTGTGATTAAGTCTATATAAAAATACCTATTTTTCATAACTACTTGAGTGGTGTCCATTTGTAGCGTTCCTCATTATATTACTGTGTATGGTCATAAATGCTTCACACACTGCCTCTGAGATAAGCCTAGCTGCTCGTGCTACGTTACCACAGGGTTGAGCAGGGGTTGTCAAAGGGTGTAGGATGCTTACTCTGACTTAGGAAGAAGGGTCCCTACTTGGACCGTGGCCAGCCATTGCCAACTAGAGACCCCCATTTCTAACAGCCTCCCACACAAGTGAGGCACCATTTTTACCGGGAGACGCAGGGGAATGCTGGGAGGTGGGAAATTTGAGTGAGCCCGGTGATGCCACAACTTTCCCACACAAAAATGTGTGAAAAAAGTGATTATTTCAGCTAAAATTGACGTTTGCCGGTGATTCTGGGTAAGGAAACGTTGGGGGATCCACGCAAGCCATACCTCCCTGGAAGCCCCCGGGTGTCTAGTTTTCAGAAATGTATGGGTTTGGTAGGTTTCCCTAGATGGCCGCCGAGCACCGGGCCAAAAACCCAGGTGACCACCCTTGCAAAACCAGGTGGTTTTAAGATAGGCAATTTTGATGTCACCTCACTACGTTTTGGGCCCTTGCCTGTCACGGGTACTTGGGCCTCCCACACAAGTGAGGCACTATTTTTACCGGGAGACCTAGGGGAATACTGGGAGGTGGGAAATTTGAGTGAGCCCGGTGATGCCACAACTTCACACACAAAAATGTGTGAAAAAAGTGATTTTTTCAGCTAAAATTGAGGTTTGCAGGGGATTCTGGGTAAGGAAACGTTGGGGGATCCACGCAAGCCATACCTCCCTGGAAGCCTCCGGGTGTCTAGTTTTCAGAAATGTATGGGTTTGGTAGGTTTCCCTAGATGGCCGCCGAGCACAGGGCCAAAAACCCAGGTGACCCCCTTGCAAAACCAGGTGGTTTTGAGATAGGCAATTTTGATGTCACCTCACTACGTTTTGGGCCCTTGCCTGTCGCGGGTACTTGGGCCTCCCACACAAGTGAGGCACCATTTTTACCGGGAGACACAGGGGAACGCTGGGAGGTGGGAAATTTGAGTGAGCCCGGTGATGCCACAACTTTCCCACACAAAAATGTGTGAAAAAAGTGATTTTTTCAGCTAAAATTGAGGTTTGCAGGGGATTCTGGGTAAGGAAACGTTGGGGGATCCACACAAGCCATACCTCCCTGGAAGCCCCCAGGTGTCTAGTTTTCAGAAATATATGGGTTTGGTAGGTTTCCCTCGATGGCCGCCGAGCACCGGGCCAAAAACCCAGGTGAACCCCCTTGCAAAACCAGGTGGTTTTGAGATAGGCAATTTTGATGTCACCTCACTACGTTTTGGGCCCTTGCCTGTCGCGGGTACTTGGGCCTCCCACACAAGTGAGGCTCCATTTTTACTGGGAGACCCAGGGGAACGCTGGGAGGAGGGAAATTTGAGTGAGCCCGGTGATGCCACAACTTTCCCACACAAAAATGTGTGAAAAAAGTGATTTGTTCAGCTAAAATTGAGGTTTGCAGGGGATTTTGGGTAAGGAAACGTTGAGGGATCCATGCAAGCCATACCTCCCTGGAAGCCCCCGGGTGTCCAGTTTTCAGAAATGTATGGGTTTGGTAGGTTTCTCTAGATGGCCGACGAGCACCGGGCCAAAAACCCAGGTGACCCCCCTTGCAAAACCAGGTGGTTTTGAGAAAGGCAATTTTGATGTCACCTCACTACGTTTTGGGCCCTTGCCTGTCGCGGGTACTTGGGCCTCCCACACAAGTGAGGCATCATTTTTACGGAGAGACCCAGGGGAACACTGGGAGGTGGGAAATTTGAGTGAGCCCGGTGATGCCACAACTTTCCCACACATAAATGTGTGAAAAAATTGATTTTTTCAGCTAAAATTGAGGTTTGCAGGGGATTCTGGGTAAGGAAACGTTGGGGGATCCATGCAAGCCATACCTCCCTGGAAGCCCCCGGGTGTCTAGTTTTCAGAAATGTATGGGTTTGGTAGGTTTCCCCAGATGACCGCCGAGCACCGTGCCAAAAACCCAGGTGACCCCCTTGCAAAACCAGGTGGTTTTGAGATAGGCAATTTTGATGTCACCTCACTATGTTTTGGGCCCTTGCCTGTCGCGGGTACTTGGGCCTCCCACACAACTGAGGCACCATTTTTACTGGGAGACCCAGGGGAACGCTGGGAGGTGGGAAATTTGAGTGAGCCCGGTGATGCCACAACTTTCCCACACAATAATGTGTGAAAAAAGAGATTTTTTCAGCTAAAATTGAGGTTTGCAGGGGATTCCAGGTAAGGAAACGTTGGGGGATCCATGCAAGCCATACCTCCCTGGAAGCCCCTGGGTGTCTAGTTTTCAGAAATGTATGGGTTTGGTAGGTTTCCCTAGATGGCCGCCGAGCACCGGGCCAAAATCCCAGGTGACCCCCTTGCAAAACCAGGTGGTTTTGAGATAGGCAATTTTGATGTCACCTCACTACGTTTTGGGCCCTTGCCTGTCGCGGGTACTTGGGCCTCCCACACACGTGAGGAACCATTTTTACCGGGAGACGCAGGGGAACGCTGGGAGGTGGGAAATTTGAGTGAGCCCGGTGATGCCACAACTTCACACACAAAAATGTGAAAAAAGTGATTTTTTCAGCTAAAATTGAGGTTTGCAGGGGATTCTGGGTAAGGAAACTTTGGGGGATCCACGCAAGCCATACCTCCCTGGAAGCCTCCAGGTGTCAAGTTTTCAGAAATGTATGGGTTTGGTAGGTTTCCCTAGATGGCCGCCGAGCACCGGGACAAAAACCCAGGTGGCCTCCCTTGCAAAACCAGGTGGTTTTGAGATAGGCAATTTTGATGTCACCTCACTACGTTTTGGGCCCTTGCCGGTCGCGGGTACTTGGGCCTCCCACACAAGTGAGGCACCATTTTTACCGGGAGACACAGGGGAACGCTGGGAGGTGGGAAATTTGAGTGAGCCCGGTGATGCCACAACTTTCCCACTCAAAAATGTGTGAAAAAAGTGATTTTTTCAGCTAAAATTGAGGTTTGCAGGGGATTCTGGGTAAGATAACGTTGGGAGATCCACGCAAGCCATACCTCCCTGGAAGCCCCCAGGTGTCTAGTTTTCAGAAATGTATGGATTTGGTAAGTTTCCCTAGATGGCCGCCGAGCACCGGGCCAAAATCCCAGGTGACCCCCTTGCAAAACCAGGTGGTTTTGAGATAGGCAATTTTGATGTCACCTCACTACGTTTTGGGCCCTTGCCTGTCGCGGGTACTTGGGCCTCCCACACAAGTGAGGCTCCATTTTTACTGGGAGACCCAGGGGAACGCTGGGAGGTTGGAAATTTGAGTGAGTCCGGTGATGCCACAACTTTCCCACACAAAAATGTGTGAAAAAAGTGATTTTTTCAGCTAAAATTGAGGTTTGCAGGGGATTCTGGGTAAGGAAACTTTGGGGGATCCACGCAAGCCATACCTCCCTAGAAGCCCCCGGGTGTCTAGTTTTCAGAAATGTATGGGTTTGGTAGGTTTCCCTAGATGGCTGACGAGCACCGGGCCAAAAACCCAGGTGACCCCCCTTGCAAAACCAGGTGGTTTTGAGATAGGCAATTTTGATGTCACCACACTAAGTTTTGGGCCCTTGCCTGTCGCGGGTACTTGGGCCTTGTTAGACCTGGCACCTTGGCGTGAGTCTCCCTTCCTCTTTTTGTCGCTGTGCCTCATGTGATTTTATGGTGTTGGCCGCGCAGCGCGCTGTGCCACTGCCAACCAGTGTCGCGGTGCGAGTGCTCCCTTGTAAATTGTATATGTTGGTTGGATTCCATGATTGGATTGTTTGATTTACTATCAGACCCCAGTAAAGTGCGCCAGGAGCGCCAGGGCATGTAAATGCAAACACCGCTGGTGGGCTTGCAGCACTGGTTGTGCCACCCACAGAAGCGGCCGGTAAAATATGTCTAAGGTCTGCCATCGCAGAACCTGCGTGCAGTCTGGTACTGACATGCTGACTGGCAAGTGCCCACACTTGCCGGTCCCTAAAACCTTCCCTTAGCTGCATGTTAGTCACCCCCTCTGGCAGGCCCACGGGCAGGGTGCGTTGTAAGCCTAAGGTAGGACAAGCCTGGATGCGTGGCATGTCCTAGTAGTGAATGACCGCCATCTTGTTGTTCACTACTGCAAGGCTACCCTGTTCTCATAGGCCAGTATGGGCGGCCTGGATTGTTACACCCTATGATCCTAACCGACCCAGGGAGCATGGTAGAAGATCGAGTTTAGTATGCCTGAACTCGGAATAATAAGGTACATCTTTTCGCAAGGTTTATTTTAATATTCCGGGTTTGCAAATGCCGCTTTTAGAAAGTTGGCCTTTGCTTGCCTAAACATTTCAGCCCGCCTCTGCGTGATGTGTATCTGATGTCTGGCTGGTATGAGTGACAGGGCTGGGGGAACCCAGATGGGCAGGGCTAGGTAGCCTGGTGATGAATAGGACGATCGACAGGTAGATGGGTGGGAGGAGTGCTCCTAGGCTCTGAATAGGACAGTGCTCTGCCACCTCAATGCCGGCTCCGCCCCCTGCGGAGCGTCTGAGGACTCTGCCCTGCACTCTGAAAGAAGAAGCCTGCATCGCGTAAACAAAGTGCTCAGAAACCGGACTGAACTAGGCAAGGGCCCCCCTGGCCTGGGAGAACAAAAGATTCGCTGTATAAATGGAGGAGCCCTGCTCCTGAGAAACTAGATCCGCTTTTGACCAAGAAGAATCTCTGCCTGAGGAGGAGGCACCGGGAAAGCTGTAGGAGGAAGACTGTCCCTATCCTGGGGGATTGGCCTACAGTGGTGACCTTGCTGCCAAAGGGGAGAAGAGAAACTGTTGCTGAAGACTTTGCTTTATTTTTACTTTCAAGACTTGTACTTTTCCAAAACGATCTCCAAGGGCTTGGAACTGAGCTTGCCCCCTGAACTGAGCCCCAGGACCATTGGGCTCTACCTGATCTTCACTCGCCTGCCGCTGGACTGTGGTGTCCTTTCCCTCGCTGGAGCTGTGACCCTCGTGCCCCAGTCCCTCCTTGAGCCGTGACCAGGACTGCTTAGCCGCCCCCGCCTTGGGAAGAGCCTCGCTCGATCGGAGCCACTCCCCCTACGCTGTGCTGGGCTGCCCCTGTCACCTCGCTCGTTGGAGGCTCGCTGTGCACCTTCACCCTCCCGCCGGAATCGGCGTTGTGAGCATCTCCAAGCCTCGGACGGCCCGGACGTAATCTGCGTGCCAGGCAGCCCTGCTTTGTTCACCCGCCTCCTGCAAAACCCCGCTCTTGTCGTGAGCCTGAAGATCAGACCCCCATCGTGAAGTGTGGGAGCCTCGGACGCCGCCTCGCCCTTCTGTCGAAGAGCCGCTGAAATCCCGCACCCACCTTCGCGTCAAGAAACAAGGTACTGTACTTACAAACTCGACCGCGAGCTCGCATCGGATCCAGGGTCCGCAACGTTCTGATTTCCCTGTCATCTGCCGCGTGCTTCCTGGGCGCAGCCTCAGCACGAAGTGCGCTGAGGCCTACCGTTACCTTGTGCCCGCCTAAAGAACTTTCCGTAACAAAGAGAACATTACCGTATTCCTAAGAATTGTGGCCCCATCAGTTCAACGTTACTGGGCCTTGTATTTGAATCCGCTGAATCTACATAAAAGCTTATTTTTATATACTTCCTGATTGGTGTCCGTTTGTGGTGCATGCAAGGGGTTTACTGTATGTGTAATTGCATTTGCTTAACCGTGTACGCCTGAGACTTAGCCTAGACTGCTCGCGCCACGCACCTAGAGGGTGAGCAGGGGTTATTCTGGGGAGTCATCCTTCGCCCTGACAAGAAGTAAAGGGTCCCTGCTTGTTGTGGGTTCACACCTGCGTCAACCAGAGCCCCCTCATTTCTAACATTGGTGGCAGCGGTGGGATTTACGGATTTGCATTTGCGGTTTGCGTATAGTGAACCACTGATCACCACGTAGTGAGAGCAGACCGGTAACACAGCCACAAGACTAGCATCTGTTTTTATTTTGCCAAGAATCTCCGTTGTTAGAACCATGCCTGGTTCACTTCCCGCCGGAAGGGCAACTTCTATAATCTCTGGATTTGAGGACATAGTTTGGGAAGAAAGCGCACTTCAGAATTATACCAATGAAGAATTGAAAGGTTTTTGCTCCAAGTTCAGAGTTGCCCAAACTGGATTGAAAAGGAAGGAACAACTCGTGAAGGCGCTGAGGGCCTGGTATGAGTCAAAGGCACCAGAGAATCAGGTGGAAATGGTTCCACCAGAAAGTGACCATGAGTTTGGCAGAGGCCTGTCGCCAGAAGAGTTGGCAGACAGGGCAGCAACCCGGGCACACGAAGTAGAGATGGCAAAACTTCATGGGCAGATGGATATGGAAAAATAAAGATTAGCCATGGAGGAAAAGAAACTACATATAGAGCATGACATGAAGCTGAGGGAGCTGGAGCTGAAAGCAAAAAGTTTGGAGCTTAATCCCTCTGGTGGCAGCACACCGCCAGTACAGGCGGAACCAAGAGTTTATATTCCCAAGGATGTAGTGAAGGAGTTCTTCAAGAATGACGACATCGGCAGTGGTTCAGAGCCTACGAGGTAGCCATGTCTTCCCACCGGGTCCCTGAGAAAGATTGGGGAGCGGGGTTGTGGGGACGGTTCCTGAGTGAAGGGCGGGACACACTGCTAGATTTACCTGGTGATGTTCATAATTCTTATGCCCATATGAAGGAAGCATTGATGACTAGGTATGGGTTGACCCCTGAGTTATATAGACAGAGGTTCAGGGGTTGCACTAAGATTCCCAATAGTACGTATGTGGAGTATGTGACTTTCTTTTGCAGAGCGCTGGATGGTTGGGTAAAGGGTAGTAAGGTAAATGATTATCAAGGGCTTCTTGATTTAATGGCATGGGAGCACTTGTCCAGTAATTGTTTTCCTGAGCTACGCCAGCACCTGATAGATAGTAGGCTGACTAACCCGAGGAAGCTTGCTGAGGAGGCGGACCGCTGGGTCAGTACCAGGGTCCACAAGGGTACCGTGGGAGATTCCGCCAAAGGTGGGCATGGTCCCCAGCAGAAGAGTGGGGGGGACAGGGGTAAACAGAAGCAGTTCCAAAAAGGGCCCCAAAATAGTCCCCAAGGGAACCAAGGGAAGGGTTCTCAGCCTCCCCCACCCCAGAAACCGACCGGGGCCCCGACAGGTCCTCCTGTTCAGAAGGGGCCCGTCAGATGTTACAGGTGTAACAATTTGGGGCATTTTGCCTCTGATGTAAAGTGTCCATTGTTTGGTAAACCAGCACCCACTGGTGCTCCACCCCGGCAGGTGACTAGTGTAGCCTTGGGGGAGGAGAGGGATGTCCAAGGTGGGTGGGGTCCCGCAGAGATGTCCCTGGTCTCGCTAGGAGACCGTGAAGTGGTCCCTCCAACCCAGCTGCCTGAGAACACTAAGAAGTACAGGCAGTGGGTGACCATAAATGGCCATAGAGTGGAAGCTCTTAGAGATACAGGAGCCAGTGTGACAGCTGTCAGGTGTCACCTGGTGTCTCAGGAGCAGGTGGTCCCCAATGCATTCTATCCCGTTGTTGCCGCTGAGAACACAGAGAGGCACTGCAAAGTGGCTCAGGTTCCCTTTGAGTGGGGGGGTCTCTGGTACTCTTCAGGTAGCTGTGAGGCCCGCCATGCCTGTAGACTGTTTGTTAGGGAACGATTTGGAGAGCTCACCTTGGGCTAAGGTGGAGCGGAGTGCTCACCTGGAGATGTTGGGTATGCCGGATTGGGCGTGTGTCACCACACGGTCCATGGCAGCCAGTAGAGGTACTCAAGAGGTCCTGGAGCCTGAGAGGGAGGCCCAGGAACCGGCCTCAGAGAGAAGGAGCAAGGGGCGCGGGAAGCCGGCCCCTGAAGTTCCCACGGTCCAGGAGGAAGCAGACCTTGAGGAGGATGCCCTGGAGCCTACAGGGGAGCAGATAGCTGAACTGGGAGACCTGCCGGAGCTGACCCATTGGCAGCAGGAAGGGGGTCCCACCAGGGAGGAATTTTGTAAGGCACAGAAGGAGTGCCCTTCTCTCGTGGGTATGCGGCAGCAGGCTGCAGACCAGGCCGCAGGTGATCAGTCAGGATAACATTTCGTTTACTGGGAGAACGACCTCCTATATACCGAGCCTAAGGTTGCTGAGCCTGGGTCAGCCCGTGTGCTGGTGGTACCCCAGGACTTCAGAGCCTTCCTACTGGGGCTGGCTCACGATGTGCCATTGGCAGGGCATTTGGGGCAGGACAAGACCTTTGAAAGGCTTGTCACCCACTTTTATTGGCCTCAAATGCGCAGGAGTTCGGATACTCACTGCAGGACATGCCAGACTTGCCAGGCAAGTGGAAAGAGTGGAAGGAAGCAGAAGGCTCCACTCCAGCCATTCCCTGTGGTTGGTACCCCATTCCAGCGAGTGGGGATTGACATTGTAGGGCCACTGGACCCCAGGACAGCGATGGGCAATAGGTTTATCCTGGTCCTGGTGGACCATGCCACCCGGTACCCGGAAGCCATTCCTCTGAGGACAGTGACGGCCCCCGTGGTGGGACGGGCACTGATGGGAATTTTCTCCCGAGTGGGATTCCCTCTAGAGGTGGTGTCTGACCGAGGTACCAATTTCATGTCCAAGTACATGAAATCTCTTTGGCAAGAGTGTGGTGTAACCTACAAGTTCACCACACCTTACCACCCCCAAGGAAACGGGTTGGTTGAGAGTTTCAACCAAACCCTCAAAGGCATGATAATGGGCCTAGAAGGACCCATGAGGCGTAAGTGGGACGTCCTCTTACCATGCCTTCTCTTCGCTTACCGTGAGGTGCCACAGAAGTCTCTGGGGTTCAGTCCCTTTGAGCTTCTGTATGGTCACCCAGTCAGAGGACCTCTAAGTCTGGTCAAGGAAGGCTGGGAGCAATCTCCCAGGAAACCTCCCCAGAATGTATATAGTTACATGCTGGCCTTCAGGAATCAGACTAGGCGATTCAGGCAACTTGCTGAGGCAAATCTGGAAGCCAGCCAGGAGGAGATGAAGCGGTGGTACGACCAGAATGCCACTCTGGTAGAGCTTCAGCCTGGACAGAAAGTATGGGTCTTGGCCCCCGTGGAGCCGTGTGCGCTCCAGGATAAGTGGACCGGTCCCTTTGAGGTGGTGGAGAGCAAGAGTCCTGTTACCTACGTGGTGGACCTGAAGTCTCCTAGGAACCCCTTAAGGGTCCTACATGTCAACCGCCTCAAGCCCCACTTGGAGAGGTCCCAAGTGGGCATGCTCTTGGCAACAGATGCTGGAATGGAAGAGGAGACAGAACCTCTTCCTGACCTCCTGTCAGCCAAGGAGCAAGATGGGTCAGTGGATGGTGTCATCCTCTCTTCCACCCTGACCCCTGAGCAACAGAATGATTGTCGCCAGTTGCTGGGACAATTTTCTGACCTGTTTTCCCTGGTCCCTGGTGTCACTGATTGGTGCGTCCATGATGTGGACACTGGGGATAGTCCACTTGTGCGGCACAAGGCCTACAGGGTGACTGACAGGGTGAGGACATGCATCAAGGAGGAGGTCTCCAAGATGTTTGCACTCGGGGTAATTGAGTCTTCTAGCAGTCCTTGGGCCAGCCCCGTGGTCTTGGTCCCAAAGGCTGCAGCGCCGGGAGCCACACCCGAACTCCGGTTCTGTGTGGACTGCAGAGGACTCAATTCGGTCACTAGGACCGACGCACACCCCATCCCCAGAGCTGATGAGCTCATCGATCGGCTAGGGGCTGCCAACTACCTCAGCACGTTTGATTTAACTTCTGGGTATTGGCAGATCGCCTTGACCGAGGGGGCCAAAGAGAGGTCAGCATTTTCCACCCCAGATGGGCACTACCAGTTCCGGGTTATGCCATTTGGGATGAAGAATGCCCCTGCCACCTTCCAGAGATTGGTCAACCAGGTGTTGGCTGGGCTGGATTCGTTCAGTGCGGCCTACCTGGATGACATCGCAGTGTTCAGCTCCACTTGGGAGGAACACCTGCGTCACCTCTGGGAAGTGTTGATGGCGCTGCGCAAGGCAGGCCTCACGATCAAGGCGAGTAAGTGCCAGATCGGGCAGGGTTCCGTGGTGTACTTGGGACACCAAGTTGGGAGTGGCCAGGTGGCACCCCTTCAGCCCAAGATAGAAACCATCCTGAATTGGGAGGCACCCAAAACCCAGACGGAGGTGAGAGCCTTCCTAGGTCTCACCGGGTACTACAGGAGGTTTGTCAAGGGGTATGGCAACATGGTTGCCCCCTTGACAGCGCTGACTTCGAAGAAGCAGCCCAGGAAAGTGATCTGGACTGACACCTGTCAGAAAGCTTTTGAGGCCTTGAAAACTGCTATGTGCACGGCGCCCGTACTCTTGGCTCCCAACTTCTCCAAAGAGTTTATCGTTCAGACAGACGCTTCAGAGCATGGTGTGGGGGCTGTTCTTTCACAGATTAATGAGGAGGGCCTAGATCAACCCGTAGCCTTTCTTAGCAGGAGGTTACTTCCACGGGAACAGAGGTGGAGTGCTATTGAGCGTGAGGCATTTGCTGTGGTCTGGGCGCTGAAGAAGCTAAGACCCTACTTGTTTGGGTCTCACTTCCGGGTTCAGACGGACCACAGGCCCCTCAGATGGTTGATGCATATGAGGGGTGAGAATCCAAAGCTGTTGAGGTGGTCCATTTCCCTACAGGGTATGGATTTCACGGTGGAACATCGCCCTGGTACAGATCACGCCAATGCTGACGGTCTGTCCAGATTTTTCCGCCTTAGTGATGAGGAACTCCCTGGGGTAGGGTAGTTCTCCCCACTTTTCAGCTGGAGGGGACACGTGTTAGACCTGGCACCTTGGCGTGAGTCTCCCTTCCTCTTTTTGTCTCTGTGCCTCATGTGATTTTATGGTGTTGGCCGCTCAGAGTGCTGTGCCACTGCCAACCAGTGTCGCGGTGCGAGTGCTCCCTTGTAAATTGTATATGTTGGTTGGATTCCATGATTGGATTGTTTGATTTACTATCAGACCCCAGTAAAGTGCGCCAGGAGCGCCAGGGCATGTAAATGCAAACACCGCTGGTGGGCTTGCAGCACTGGTTGTGCCACCCACAGAAGCGGCCGGTAAAATATGTCTAAGGTCTGCCATCGCAGAACCTGCGTGCAGTCTGGTACTGACATGCTGACTGGCAAGTGCCCACACTTGCCGGTCCCTAAAACCTTCCCTTAGCTGCATGTTAGTCACCCCCTCTGGCAGGCCCATGGGCAGGGTGCGTTGTAAGCCTAAGGTAGGACAAGCCTGGATGCGTGGCATGTCCTAGTAGTGAATGACCGCCATCTTGTTGTTCACTACTGCAAGGCTACCCTGTTCTCATAGGCCAGTATGGGCGGCCTGGATTGTTACACCCTATGATCCTAACCGACCCAGGGAGCATGGTAGAAGATCGAGTTTAGTATGCCTGAACTCGGAATAATAAGGTACATCTTTTCGCAAGGTTTATTTTAATATTCCGGGTTTGCAAATGCCGCTTTTAGAAAGTTGGCCTTTGCTTGCCTAAACATTTCAGCCCGCCTCTGCGTGATGTGTATCTGATGTCTGGCTGGTATGAGTGACAGGGCTGGGGGAACCCAGATGGGCAGGGCTAGGTAGCCTGGTGATGAATAGGATGATCGACAGGTAGATGGGTGGGAGGAGTGCTCCTAGGCTCTGAATAGGACAGTGCTCTGCCACTTCAATGCCGGCTCCGCCCCCTGTGGAGCGTCTGAGGACTCTGCCCTGCACTCTGAAAGAAGAAGCCTGCATCGCGTAAACAAAGTGCTCAGAAACCGGACTGAACTAGGCAAGGGCCCCCCTGGCCTGGGAGAACAAAAGATTCGCTGTATAAATGGAGGAGCCCTGCTCCTGAGAAACTAGATCCGCTTTTGACCAAGAAGAATCTCTGCCTGAGGAGGAGGCACCGGGAAAGCTGTAGGGGGAAGACTGTCCCTATCCTGGGGGATTGGCCTACAGTGGTGACCTTGCTGCCAAAGGGGAGAAGAGAAACTGTTGCTGAAGACTTTGCTTTATTTTTACTTTCAAGACTTGTGCTTTTCCAAAACGATCTCCAAGGGCTTGGAACTGAGCTTGCCCCCTGAACTGAGCCCCAGGACCATTGGGCTCTACCTGATCTTCACTCGCCTGCCGCTGGACTGTGGTGTCCTTTCCCTCGCCGGAGCTGTGACCCTTGTGCCCCAGTCCCTCCTTGAGCCGTGACCAGGACTGCTTAGCCGCCCCCGCCTTGGGAAGAGCCTCGCTCGATCGGAGCCGCTCCCCCTACGCTGTGCTGGGCTGCCCCTGTCACCTCGCTCGTTGGAGGCTCGCTGTGCACCTTCACCCTCCCGCCGGAATCGGCGTTGTGAGCATCTCCAAGCCTCGGACGGCCCGGACGTAATCTGCGTGCCCGGCTGCCCCGCTTTGTTCACCCGCCTCCTGCAACACCCCGCTCTTGTCGTGAGCCTGAAGATCAGACCCCCATCGTGAAGTGTGGGAGCCTCGGACGCCGCCTCGCCCTTCTGTCGAAGAGCCGCTGAAAACCCGCACCCACCTTCGCATCAAGAAACAAGGTACTGTACTTACGAACTCGACCGCGAGCTCGCATCGGATCCAGGGTCCGCAACGTTCTTATTTCCCTGTCATCTGCCGCGTGCTTCCTGGGCGCAGCCTCAGCACGAAGTGCGCTGAGGCCTACCGTTACCTTGTGCCCGCCTAAAGAACTTTCCGTAACAAAGAGAACATAACCGTATTCCTAAGAATTGTGGCCCCATCAGTTCAACGTTACTGGGCCTTGTATTTGAATCTGCTGAATCTACATAAAAGCTTATTTTTATATACTTCCTGATTGGTGTCCGTTTGTGGTGCATGCAAGGGGTTTACTGTATGTGTAATTGCATTTGCTTAACCGTGTACACCTGAGACTTAGCCTAGACTGCTCGCGTCACGCACCTAGAGGGTGAGCAGGGGTTATTCTGGGGAGTCATCCTTCGCCCTGACAAGAAGTAAAGGGTCCCTGCTTGTTGTGGGTTCACACCTGCGTCAACCAGAGCCCCCTCATTTCTAACAGGCCTCCCACACAAGTGAGGCATCATTTTTACCGGGAGACCCAGGGGAACGCTGGGAGGTGGGAAATGTGAGTGAGCCCGGTGATGCCACAACTTTCCCACACAAAAATGTGTGAAAAAAGTGATTTTTTCAGCTAAAATTGAGGTCTACAGGGGATTCTGGGTAAGGAAACGTTGGGGGATCCACGCAAGCCATACCTCCCTGGAAGCCCCCGGGTGTCTAGTTTTCAGAAATGTATGGGTTTGGTAGGTTTCCTGTTAGAATCCGGGGTCTCTGGTTGTATTTCTGTAAAAATATAACTTTGTGTCTTTGTGTGGTGGGGAGGTGATTATTGTGTGGGACAACTTGAACGCTTAACCTTATGCCCTCTGGAAATTTAGCCTGACTGCTCGCACCACGTTACCTAGAGGGTGAGCAGGGGTTATTTTTAAAGAGGTGATCCTTTGCCCTGACTTAGAGGAAAGGGTCCCTGCTTGTCGCAAGTGCATACCTGCACCAACCAGAGACCCCGGATTCTAACATTGGTGGCAGCGGTGCGGATTTACGGATTTGCGTTCTTGGTGTCTGCGCAGTGATTGCCAACCATTGCACAGTAGACGGTCCAGTAGCTTAAGCCACAGAACTTTGCCATTTAATTTCGCCTACCAAGAAAAGATCCCTTGCGTTGAAGCCATGCCGGGCTCAACCACCACAGCATCTGAAGCCTCTGAGATGGAATGGGAGTGGGATGCGTCAAAACTGGACGACTACACAAAAAAGCAACTCAGGTACTTTTGCAAGAAGTTCAAGGTCCCGCATGCAGGATGCAGGAACAAGAAAGATCTCTACAAGGCGCTGAAAGCCTGGATGGAGTCAAGGAATGCAACTGATGAGATTGTGTTAGTGGAACCAGCAGAGAGCGTCCACAGCTTTGGCAGAAACCTGTCGCCAGGGGAGCTGGCAGACAGGCAGGCCGCAAGAGAACAAGAGGTCACTTTGGCGAAACTGGAACTGGCTCTGGAAGAAAAGAAGCTGGCTCTTGAAGAAAAGAAAATGCAAATGGAGCATGACTTTTTAATGAAGAAATATGATATGGAGCTCGAGAGGCTTGAGGCCAGGAGTGTCTCAGCCCAGCAGCACGAAAGGTGCGTAGCTCAGAGATTGAGCTTTTCTGAGTGGGAGGAGGAACCCAGCTCAGATGGTGGCAGCAATAGTGAATATTTTAGTGCTGAAAGAGTAGTACGCACACCCAGAGATGTAGCGCCTGACTTGAAGGAGGGGGTTAACACACACCAGGAGGTTCAAGGGCATGAGGTAGCTCCAGTAGTGCGCAGTATCCCTGAAGGGAATGGGGTGACTGGCGCAGGGGTTCATAGTCCTAGTGGCGGGAGGGACACTCTACTGGCTCTAGATGAGAGGCGCAGGGAGAGGGGTTCCCCCAACATTGAAGTCCTGGTAGGTGAGTGTGAAGACCGCCCAGATGCTGTCTTGCCAGTCTCAGGAGAGTGGTGTGGAGTACGTGTTTGAGGCACTGGATGGTAAGGTGAAGGCTAGTTTGGTTAACCCTGCTAGGGGGCTGTGTGATCCAATTGTGGGAGAGCATATTTTAAGTCCCTGTTTTCCAGAGCTATGTCAACACCTGTGTGAGGGTGAGTTCTCTGACCGCAGAGAACTCACATTGGAGGCAGACCTTTTGGTGGATTCCAGAGGGTCTGGAGAGGCATTGGGGAGTGACGCCGTGGGGAGTGGCTCAGGTATCTTCCAACCCCGAGTGGTGGAAGTGGTGCAAATAAGCCCAGCTAGGCCCCATGGTAGTGGGAGGGTGTAGGGGCTCACGTCCTGTCTCAGTGGAGAAGGAGTGAGTGCGGGGCTGCGGGCCCCCAGGTGCCCGAAACCCAGTCTCAGAGCCTGGATGGTTCTTTAAGGGAACACCAGGCGGGGAGCCTAGGCTGTCCTGATGGGCCGCCCGTTGAGGGGGATCCCCTAGTGCCTGGTGAGCTGGGAGTGTCTGTAAGCAGGCCTCCATCAGTTCTGGTGTCTGGCAGTACCGCTCCAGTTGGGAGGGTGCAGAGGTCCAG
Organism: Triturus cristatus; assembly: GCF_964204655.1. Classification (NCBI taxonomy): domain Eukaryota; kingdom Metazoa; phylum Chordata; class Amphibia; order Caudata; family Salamandridae; genus Triturus; species Triturus cristatus. Next base: position 1,097,039,584 of record NC_140579.1, read on the forward strand.
ATTGAGGGGTGAGAGGGGGAAAGAGTCCCCAGTGGAAGAACCAGTGGGTCAGGGGCCAGCCAGAAGGGCTGCATCCCCCATGAGTGACCATGGTGACACCACTTCTGTCTTGGGAGATCCTCAGGCACTGTCAGATGGACAGGGGTCGGGAGATCTGCGCCAGGCAGACTGTCACACGACACATGAGTTATGTGTAACCCTCAGGGGGGGCATGCGTGCTCCCCGGGAAGTCCTGGTGCGCCAGGCGAGCGTTCAACCGCATGGGTTGGTCCCAGGGTTGGGAAGCCAGGTTCAGGTGTTGTCTGACCTGGAGGGTGGGACTACTGTAATCAGTGTCCTGACCCATGTTGCTTCTGGGGGTACCAGGGGAAGGGGGTGCAGAGGGAGGGAGTCCTCGCCTCTGACCCCGGTGCAGCCTGAGGGTTTAGACCCTAGACTGGAGAGCCAGGGTCAGGTGTTGTCTGACCTGGAGGGAGGGACATCTGTAATCAGTGTCCCTACCAGTCTGTCTTCTAGGTGTACCACTCCAGGTGGGAGGGTACAGCCATCTGGAAGGGGGTGCAGAGGGAGGGAGTCCTCGCCTCTGCCCCCGGCTCAACTGAATGGTTTAGACCCTAGGTTGGAGGGCCAGGTTCAGGTTGTCCCCCCTGACCTGGACGCCCAGTTGCAGGATAGAACACCTGAACTGGTGGGCGAATTGCGCAGGACACCTGCCCCAGGTGCCCTGCCAATTCTGGAAGGGGGTACCACTCCAGGTGGGAGGGTACAGAGCCCCAAGGAGAAGGACCGGGTGTGGGAGAGGCCACCCCAGTCTTGGGTCCAGCCGCCGGGTACAGTCCTGGGGCTGGTGGGTCAGTGCCAGGATGTCATACCTGACCTGCCAAGGGGGAGAATGGACAAAGGGTGCCAAGCACCTGGGGCTACTGCCCCCCGCTCCCTGGCGCCACAGAGGATTGAGAGCCCTGAGAGGCATACGGCCTGGGTCTCATCCCTGACTACTGTCAGTGGCCACTGTAGCATTTTGCTGTCTGTCTGTTGGGACACACCTGTGGGCCAGTTAAGGTTAGGTGCTGCACAGGTGGTGTCCACAGGTGAGGAGAAGGGTACCCCATGGATTGGCTTGGTGGGCCCTGAGAGTATGGACAGAGGGAATACAATAGGTTCGGATTGGCATAGAACTGGAGTCTGCCCCTGCAGTTGCGGGCCAGGTCCTTGTTCTATCGCCCCAAGCAGGGAAGACCATCACGGTGGTGATTGGTCTACCCTGCGTTTTGGCTGGAAGGGGGTTGTGTTAGACCTGGCCCTTTTTGTGGGGTCATCCCTAAACTTTTTACCTTCCTCCTGTATTTTTCCTGACCTGTTGTTGGCTGATTTATGACTCTGGGCACCTTACCACTGCTGACCAGTGCTAAGGTGCATATGCTCTCCCTATGGTAAAATGTATACATTGATTGGTGTCCATGTTTGGCTTATTCGGTTTACTTTCAGCCCCTAGTAAAGTGCACCAGGAGTGCCAGGGCTTGTAAATGCGAATGCCGCTGGTGGGCCGGCAGCACTGGTTGTGCCACCCACAGAAGCGGCCTAGTAAAATATGTCTAGGGTCTGCCACTGCAGACCCTGCGAGCGGTCTGGTACCGTCGCACTGACTGCGCAAGTGCCCCCACTTGCCAGTCCCTAAACCTTCCCTTAACTACATATTAGTCACCCCTCTGGTAGGCCCAAGGGCAGGGTGCATTGTAGGCATAAGGTAAGACATGCCCTGATGTGTGTGGCATGTCTTAATAGTGAATTAAAGCCATTTTCGTTTTTCACTATTGAAGGCTACCTGCTCTCCATAGGCCAGAATGGGCTGCTGGAATTACTACACCCTGTAATCCCAGTGGACTCATAGAGCATGGTAGAAAGTCATGTTTAGTATGCCTGAACTCAGAATAATAAAATACTTCTTTTAGTAAAGTTTATTTTAATATCCTGCGTTTGTAAATACTACATTTAGAAAGTTAGTATTTACTGATCTGGCCATTCAGTCCGCCTCTGCGCTGGGTGTGTGTGTTCTGCCTAGCAACAGTAAGGAGCAGGGTTGGGGAATCCCCAGAGACAGGCTGGCTGCCAGGTGGTGGGTAGAGACATTACACCAGGATGGGTGGGAGGAGTACACCTTGACTCTTGAATAGACCTGTGCTCTGCCAGCACAAAGCCGGCGCCGCCCCCTGTGGAGCGGCTGATGTCTCTGCCCTGCTGCTGAAAGGAAAGCGCAGAGTCACCACAACAAAGTGCTCCAAAACTGGACTGAGCCAGGCCCAGGCCCCCTGGCGCTAAAGAACAAAAGAATTGCACTATAAAAGTAGGAGCCTGGCTCCTAAGAAATCAGATCCTGTTTACGCAACAACGAACTTCTGCCTGAAGGAGAAGGACCTGGAGAAGCTGAAGGAGGAATACTGTCTCTCTGCCTGAGAGACTGGCCTGCAGTGGGTGCCTGTCTGCTGAAAGGAGAGGAAAAGACTTCAAGGAAAAGACTTTTGATTCAACTTGTGCTGAACTATCTCCAAGGGCTTGCTAGAGAACTTGCCTCCTGAACTGCGCCCCAGGAAATTGGGCGCTACCCCCCCTTTGAGGAAGAAGAGACTGCCGTGGGTGATTTTAAACTGCTGACCCCGGAGAACCCTGTGCCCTCATCTCGCTGAGCAACGCGACTTCTGCCGCTGGAGTAGCTGTGAGCACCGTGACGGCCCGCAAAGCCTTAACAAAGTAAGCATCTGCCCCCTTGAGCCGTAGCTCGCAAAGTACAGAGGAGACCCCTGGGTCCGATCACCGAGCCCTACGACCCCCCGGGCCGTAGCTATCATCGTGAGGCCCTGGGTGCACTGTTCGCCCCATCTGGAGAAAGCCGAGAGCGCGCTGCACTGAAATCTCGCCCCAGGCTGCCCCTCCTGCCTCTGCCCTCGCTGGTGTGCTGTGAGCCGAGGAGTGCCCCCCCCCCACGAAGCATCCGTGTCCACGGAGGAGCCGGGACCGAGACGCGACGCGGGACACTCGAGAGCGATGTCCACAGACTGCCGCGAACATTTGCCTCCACGGAATCAGGTACTTGTGCCCCTGCGCGCTGAAATCCTGCCCGTACTAACCTTCGTACGGGCGGTAACTGCATTGAAAACACTGGGTTCGAACCGTACTGCTGGGTCCGACCCGTACTGCCTTTGACATCCCCTGTGTTCGAACCGTACTGCTGGGTCCAACTCGTACTGCCTTTGACATCCCCTGTGTTCGAACCGTACTGCTGGGTCCGACTCATACTGCCTTTGACATCCCCTGTGTTCGAACCGTACTGCTGGGTCCGACTCGTACTGCCTTTGTCATCATTCAGTCTGGTGACCAGAGTACGGCCCGTACTTGCTGTTGTACGGACCGTACGTACATCTAAAGTATTTTGAGGACCTGGGGCCGTGGTTCGACTCGTACTGCCAGTGTACGAGCCGTACCAGTGCAGCCGCCCGTGTACGGCGCGTGTTTGCCCTTGTACTGCTCGTACTGTATTGGAAAGCATTGCCGGCGGTCACGCGAGAAGCGTGGGACTCGGCAAGCGTACTCCGGCTCACGCGGGAAGCGTGAGAAATGGCAAGGCACAGCCAAAACCTTGCCCAGGTCATCACAAAGGCGCTACAAAGTGCGCAGAAGACCTAAGAACCTGATTTTAACTAGAACTGTGCCATATAAAGACCTGTGGATTGCCCTTAAGCCTTTGCAAGTAACTGGAACTGTGAGTAACCAAGACAACTGTATTTGAGCAACCTGCCTGCAAGAAATCCTTTATATAAAAGTTATATTTTTACAGCAATACAGCCTTGTGTCTTTGTGTGGTGGGGAGGTGATTATTGTGTGGGACAACTTGAACGCTTAACCTTATGCCCTCTGGAAATTTAGCCTGACTGCTCGCACCACGTTACCTAGAGGGTGAGCAGGGGTTATTTTTAAAGAGGTGATCCTTTGCCCTGACTTAGAGGAAAGGGTCCCTGCTTGTCGCAAGTGCATACCTGCGCCAACCAGAGACCCCGGATTCTAACATTTCCCTAAATGGCCGCCGAGCACCGGGCCAAAAACCCAGGTGACCCCCCTTGCAAAACCAGGTGGTTTTGAGATAGGCAATTTTGATGTCACCTCACTACCTTTTGGGCCCTTGCCTGTCGCGGGTACTTGGGCCTCCCACACAAGTGAGGCACCATTTTTACCAGGAGACCCAGGGGAACGCTGGGAGGTGGGAAATTTGAGTGAGCCCGGTGATGCCACAACTTTCCCACACAAAAATGTGTGAAAAAAGTGATTTTTTCAGCTAGAATTGAGGTTTGAAGGGGATTCTGGGTAAGGAAACGTTGGGGGATCCACGCAAGCCATACCTCCCTGGACGCCCCCGGGTGTCTAGTTTTCAGAAATGTATGGGTTTGGTAGGTTTCCCTAGATGGCTGACGAGCACCGGGCCAAAAACCCAGGTGACCCCCCTTGCAAAACCAGGTGGTTTTGAGATAGGCAATTTTGATGTCACCACACTACGTTTTGGGCCCTTGCCTGTCGCGGGTACTTGGGCCTCCCACACAAGTGAGGCATCATTTTTACCGGGAGACCCAGGGAAACGCTGGGAGGTGAGAAATTAGAGTGAGCCCGGTGATGCCACAACTTCACACACGAAAATGTGTGAAAAAAGTGATTTTTTCAGCTAAAATTGAGGTTTGCAGGGGATTCTGGGTAAGGAAACGTTGGGGGATCCACGCAAGCCATACCTCCCTGGAAGCCTCCGGGCGTCTAGTTTTCAGAAATGTATGGATTTGGTAGGTTTCCCTAGATGGCCGCCGAGCACTGGGCCAAAAACCCAGGTGACCCCCCTTGCAAAACCAGGTGGTTTTGAGATAGGCAATTTTGATGTCACCTCACTACGTTTTGGGCCCTTGCCTGTCGCAGGTACTTGGGCCTCCCACCCAAGTGAGGCACCATTTTTACCGGGAGACCCAGGGGAACGCTGGGAGGTGGGAAATTTGAGTGAGCCCGGTGATGCCACAACTTTCCCACACAAAAATGTGTGAAAAAAGTGATTTTTTCAGCTAAAATTGAGGTTTGCAGGGGATTCTGGGTAAGGAAACGTTGGGGGATTCACGCAAGCCAAACCTCCCTGGAAGCCCCCGGGTGTCTAGTTTCAGAAATGTATGGTTTTGGTAGGTTTCCCTAGATGGCCGCCGAGCACCGGGCCAAAAACCCAGGTGACCCCCCTTGCAAAACCAGGTGGTTTTGAGATAGGCAATTTTGATGTCACCTCACTACGTTTTGGGCCCTTGCCTGTCACGGGTACTTGGGCCTCCCACACAAGTGAGGCACCATTTTTACCGGGAGACCCAGGGGAATGCTGGGAGGTGGGAAATTTGAGTGAGCCCGGTGATGCCACAACTTAACCACACAAAAATGTGTGAAAAAAGTGATTTTTTCAGCTAAAATTGAGGTTTGCAGGGGATTCTGGGTAAGGAAACGTTGGGGGATCCACGCAAGCCATACCTCCCTGGAAGCCTCCGGGTGTCTAGTTTTCAGAAATGTATGGGTTTGGTAGGTTTCCCTAGATGGCCGCCGAGCACCGGGCCAAAAACCCAGGTGACCCCCCTTGCAAAACCAGGTGGTTTTGAGATAGGCAATTTTGATGTCACCTCACTACGTTTTGGGCCCTTGCCTGTCGCAGGTACTTGGGCCTCCCACACAAGTGAGGCACCATTTTTACCGGGAGACACAGGGGAACACTGGGAGGTGGGAAATTTGAGTGAGCCCGGTGATGCCACAACTTTCCCACACAAAAATGTGAGAAAAAAGTGATTTGTTCAGCTAAAATTGAGGTTTGCAGGGGATTTTGGGTAAGGAAACTTTGGGGGATCCACGCATGCCATACCTCCCTGGAAGCCCCCTGGTGTCCAGTTTTCAGAAATGTATGGGTTTGGTAGGTTTCCCTAGATGGCCGACGAGCACCGGGCCAAAAACCCAGGTGACCCCCCTTGCAAAACCAGGTGGTTTTGAGATAGGCAATTTTGATGTCACCACACTACGTTTTGGGCCCTTGCCTGTCGCGGGTACTTGGGCCTCCCACACAAGTGAGGCATCATTTGTACCGGGAAACCAAGGGGAACGCTGGGAGGTGGGAAATTTGAGTGAGCACGGTGATGCCACAACTTTCCCACACAAAAATGTGTGAAAAAAGTGATTTTTTCAGCTAAAATTGAGGTTTGCAGGGGATTCTGGGTAAGGAAACGTTGGGGGATCCACGCAAGCCATACCTCCCTGGAAGCCCCCGGGTGTCTAGTTTTCAGAAATGTATGGTTTTGGTAGGTTTCCCTAGATGGCCGCCGAGCACCAGGCCAAAAACCCAGGTGACCCCCCTTGCAAAACCAGGTGGTTTTGAGATAGGCAATTTTGATGTCACCTCACTACGTTTTGGGCCCTTGCCTGTCGCAGGTACTTGGGCCTCCCACACAAGTGAGGCACCATTTTTACTGGGAGACACAGGGGAACACTGGGAGGTGGGAAATTTGAGTGAGCCCGGTGATGCCACAACTTTCCCACACAAAAATGTGAGAAAAAAGTGATTTGTTCAGCTAAAATTGAGGTTTGCAGGGGATTTTGGGTAAGGAAACTTTGGGGGATCCACGCAAGCCATACCTCCCTGGAAGCCCCCGGGTGTCCAGTTTTCAGAAATGTATGGGTTTGGAAGGTTTCCCTAGATGGCCGACGAGCACCGGGCCAAAAACCCAGGTGACCCCCCTTGCAAAACCAGGTGGTTTTGAGATAGGCAATTTTGATGTCACCACACTACGTTTTGGGCCCTTGCCTGTCGCGGGTAATTGGGCCTCCCACCCAAGTGAGGCACCATTTTTACTGGGAGACCCAGGGGAACGCTGGGAGGTGGGAAATTTGAGTGAGCCCGGTGATGCCACAACTTTCCCACACAAAAATGTGTGAAAAAAGTGATTTTTTCAGCATTCACGAACAGCGACATAATTTTAGCGCAGGAGCAGGGAGGAAAAGGATCAGCTGGAGAACCAGATTTAATCCTACTTAGACCTTCCGCTACTTCAGTGATCGTTAGGGGTTCAAGCTCCATTAATAAGGGGGCATTATGAATTTCCAACAGAAGGGGTATCTTAATCACATTATTAATATACTGATTATAATCATTGACCTGCTGAGGGAATGAGGCATAGATGGTTTTAATTTTATTATCAAAAAAAGAAGAAACAGAGTCAACCCACTCTTGGGTAGGCAAAAAAGAGGACTGTTCAACCCGAGGGGAGGTAAATTCCTTCAATATTTTATAAAGTTCTTTACTTGAATGTGCAGCATCATTTATGCGCTGAGTAAGATAGGTCTTTTTAGTTGATTTAATTTTTTTTATATAAGTCGAGTGAAAGTGCCTATAGTTACTGTGATCTACCTTGGTTTTTGTTTTCCTCCACTAGCGTTCGGCAGCTCGACTTAGCTGTTTATCACTTTTTAGTGCCGCTGTAAACCAGGGTGAGGCATTATTTTTTACTTGAACCTTGGTGAAGGGAACAGCTTTGTCCAGGGCCAATGTGATGGAACATTCAAAATTACTAGCAGCCAAATCCACCGTATCCGCTAGACATAGTTGTGGCGGTTCAAAATATACTAAAAAGATATCAGATGTTAACTTATGCCACGGCTGAAACAAAATACTTTTATTCGGTCTAGTTTTCCTATGTAAATTTATAGGCACACTAAATTTCAAAATAGAGTGATCCGTCCATAATACTGGGCAAGGAGATTCAAAGGTCAATTTGAGGGAGTTCGAAAATATCAGGTCTAATGTATGTCCTGCTAAATGGGTTGGGCCAATTACCCTCTGTATTAACCCTAGTGTATTCATAGCCCCGATTAAGTGAGCCGAATCAGTGTCCAAAAGTGGCTCTGCATGATGATTAAAATCTCCAAGTAGAATGAAGTTGTCTGCGGCTAATACATAAGGCACTATTGTTTCCAACAAATGGTTGACAAATTGTGCCTTTGGTCCAGGCGGTCTATAGATCAACGCCCCATATTAAGCATCATAAATTTAGACTCTGCATTGACAGCCAGTCATACCGTTCTGCATGTGGTACCTCTGGTAACTGGCATAGGCGCGAGCATGAGTAGAAACAAAAGCTATAGATCGAATCATCCTCTTGCGCTGTATATGAAGAATTTCCCTATACATTGAAGTGCTGGTTTAAGTGCAAAATGCATAGAGGAATACTGTTTGTACGACTGAAATTAAATGAGTTGAACTTTTTTTTTAAAAGTAACAGGAAGGAAAATTAAATTGGAAATCAATTTATTAAAAGTTTGAAGAGCAACATTTGAACGCCTTAAGTATTCCATTACGATTCAAATGATGCACGGAAGTTTTTAAAAAATGGCATACTTGATACAGAGTGAATTTTTTATATAAAATACTTTGAGCCAGGTTCACGGTATTGCACAACAATCTCTGGAGTGTAAAACAGATCCTTTTGATTGAAATGTTGCAAGTGCCTTATGATAGGACACTTCCTTGACGCACCCAGAAGATTACTGAAATCTTTCACGCTAAGGGTATGACAGTCTTCAAAAAAAGTTCAATAAAACACAGAGAAACGTGAACAGATCACTTAGAAGTGCAGTCTTGAAGCATATCTTTTTTGGGTAATGATGACAACTGCTTACCCTTACTGAATCCTTCATGAAGGACTTTGTATGTGAAAAACGTTCTTCTTGGCCATATGGATCTTAGCACTAAGTTGCAACCATTTTTTCCAGATGTGTGTAGTCATCAGCTTCTTATCTAGTTAATGGTTTCATTTAACCTATAGATGTCTGGACTTTGCTGTCAAGTTTTTGCCATCTTGCCAGGGCATCTTCTTGAGCTGAGGCAGCGTCCGCCACCTGTGGTTCTCCTCCTCCCTGCTGCATGCACATCCTGTGCTGATTGTGTCTTTCTCGGGAGCAGGAATACCACAGAAGGGGCCAATCGTTGAATGAAATGCAGCAGATGCACGTCTTCAGCTGATTTCATGGCTGGGCCGTCCCCACGCCTCTGTCTGTTTCTCATCACAAGTGTATATGGCCTGGTACTACCTATACCCCCTCCTCCCTTGTCAAGACCCACACAATATCACGAACAAAAGCTTAGTTGGAAAAAGGGGGTCGTAGATAACCCCCGGCTGTATTTCTTAACAAACTTTTAAACAATTAATAATAACAATATTTACAAAATTTACGCAGAAAATCATATAATTGACATTGATTACATGTACAGATGTCAGATGGCTATCCTTAACATAACTCTAATACAAGTTATTCCTATCCGAATCTAAGCATAACATCATCCATAATCATAATGGCAATTAATTTCTGCGTATCCATGTTTGAGCCTACGGCAAGGTCAATAACTAGTGTCAGATCCTTATCAATTAAGCCCCGCCCTCCCGACAGAGTGCGCATGCGCAGAGGGCCCGTTCACCGTGAGGGTACTCCCCCCCCCAGTTACCCACATACACTCTGTATACTATCTCCATCAGGGGTGAAGAACCGGGCATTTAATCCCAGCGGGGCAGAGGACACGCCCTCAGTCTTCGGGTTCACCTGTCTTAGAGTACAGAGACACGGGATTCTTCTGGTGACATCAGAGATCATATTTATTAGCTGCAGCCAGTAACAGAGATCCTAGAAGTACAACACGGTGAATTTTCTCAGGAGACTGCTCAACCAAAAGGAGTGGAGCATCGTCTTTTATGTCAAAATCCACGTTCCTGGCTAGCATCAATTACTTACAGGTTTGACCAATCAGAGGATGACATTTACAGAGGCATCAGATAACGACAAACCCACTTTCAGTTAACCAGCCCATCATCAATGACAGGGTAAAAATCCAGCATTCTTGCTCGAACAGGCTGGACGAACCCGTCATAAAAGACCTTAACCCAAATCAATAATTAGCCCATAAGGCCATAAAAGGGAAAGAGCAGAAACAGATGAGAGGCAAGATAGAGGGGTGTGTGCGTGTACCATAGGGTCAATAATGTCCTGTTCTTTGATCACTATCTGACCAGCTGCTTAACAAGGGCCTGGCTTAACATAAGTTTTGGCCTCGGGCAACAGGGTCAGTTGACTCAGGTCAAATAGAAGTCAACACGCACTCAAGCTAAGGGGTATGTGTCCCTGGAGGCTTGCTTGGCCAGTCATTTCTTAATCATTTGCCTAGGTGAGGGCAACCACAAAATGGCGGATGTGCACAAAATGAATCCCAAGGGTACCGACTAGATCGTCCAATACACAGTCAAAATCTTGGTGTAGAATGATGAAAATGCTCATGCATACCGCACTTGTCATTCGTGGTTCGCTGATACCAAGATCATTAGGATATGACGACCTTAATTGAATGGGTTCAGAATTCACGGAACCACAGACCCTCCTTTTGCCCTTACATAGGCAATAACCTAAACTCACGTCAATCTGAATCCAGGTCTATGTTCATCAGATCATTGAGATGTTGCTGTAACATCATCCTGGTACTTAGTAACTCTCTCTGGACAGGTCTCCTCGAACACGAGGTAGCAAAAAGGCCACATATTACGGGAGCACACTGTACACAAAGACAGAACAGGAAGAGGGTAGCTAATACCATCCCAATGACCATCAGGATCTTCCATCCCCAAGTGGACAACAATCCCCAGAACCATTCCATAAACGACCAATCTCCTTCATCCACATGTATGGACTCGGAGATCTTATGTAACTTGGAGATGGCTTGGAAAACTGTTGGAGCGTTATCTGGGATGAAAACACAACAGCTTGATTGGATCAATTTACAGACCCCCCCTCTATCTGCAAGTATGACATCCAACGCAACTCTGTTCTGAAGAGTCATAAGGCGATCCGACTGGAGCTCAGCAGTCAAGTTACTTAGGGCGCCGGCAGTTTCGACTATGGTGGACTCAACCACTCTCGTCAATTGACGTATGTTCCTGCTGTTAACCACAGGTCCCCAAAACGACAGAAAACCCTTCACGGAATCTCCCAATTCTTGTCCTGCGGTATCTTCCTTACTGAAGACACCTCTAACGACCCTCGTTTTGTGGTAATCTGCCGCAGCTGTAAATGTAGGAGGCAACAAGAACGAGACAAAACATGTGCCCGAGAAATCAGGGGGCAACCATGTATATGCTCTGTCATGGCAAATGAAGTAGGTACCCTTAGCTGCTAAAAACGATGGGGAAGTCTGGGACGCAAAAACATATGTCTCAGTGCAAACACTCTTCCCTAGCTGAGCTCTAGGATTCTTGCCATTTCCTTGCAGACAGTAACGACCCCGGTGGGGTACTATCCAGATCGGGGAGGATCTCTTCGCTCGCTGGTTCCCACTCAGACTAACTCCATATGCAGTGACATTCCATCCAATATACGCTAGTGTCTCATCTCTCGGGATAGCCTCATAAGAGCTCATTCCTCTAATCATGTTGACTATTCCCTTGACCATAGCACTATTCTTCGGGCTATCTTTCAGAGAACGTAGGGGGTTAACTTCACGGGCATAAATGAACATTGTTCTGTATGCCCACACAGAACCATTGTAGCTAAATGGCAGGACCAGGTAAGGAATACCTTTCTCGGCAGTATGGGGCATGAGGCCACACACCCAACAATTAGTTGTGTTAACTACTAGCTGGTGTTGGTGCAGAAGCTGAACAAAGGAATTATTAGTGAATTCCATTCTCCTAATGGACTCATGTTCAGGCAGAGGGTGAAAAGAATGCGAAGAAACAGTAGGAGGAGGCATAGGTTGTGTAGTGGGCATGAATGTCGCTTGAAAAGAGAATGTCACATATCCAATTAAAAACATTATTAAACTTAACAGTATAAACAGACATAATATTAAAAAACGTTTTCTACTCATTATTATACACATTTTGCTCTTGAAGCTCATTCTTTCAGTAGGTCTCTCCATCTCGAAAAACTCCATCCTCTAATCGTACTGCTCGCGGCGGATGGGTGCTCTGTGCTAAGGAATGCGCCTGTCGGTCCAGGGAACGCCCTGAGACAACCAGAACCGTCGACCTAACGTCTTCGGCTTGCACTCCAAGGACTTGGCACCGCGACCCTACAGCTGAACCCGGATGGTGGTTCGAAAAACAAAAATCAAAAAAAAAGTTTCTCGGAGGGGAGCCAACCATAAAAGAATAGCAAAGAAGGGACTCAGTTTGTTATTCGTCCCACGACTCTCGGTCGCAAGTTATAGCGCTCTTTACCAGGCAATGTCTGTTCTCGGAAGAGTAACCCAGGTTCAAAAGTGTTCAAATGATTTGATGGAGGTACAACTTCTTGGAGAAGTTCGTCGCTCTCTGGCTCAATGTTTGTTCCAATCAAACGGGCATCGCTAAAAGGCAGAAAACGAGGCACGGTCTCAGTCTCAGAATCAGGAAGTCCTCTTTGGACCCACCGGTCGTACGGCAGAGGCAAAGGGACCCTCTTACAATGTACGCCGTGAATCCAGTTCTTTTTACCGTGCACTCGTACCGCAGAACGGGTGGACAATAACACCAGATACGGTCCTATCCAGCGGGGCTGCTCGTTCCAGGTTCGCTGAAAGTTCTTCACGAGCACCCACGCGCCAGGTTCAATGGTGTGCCCTGGATCTTCAGAAACCTGTGGCAAAGTATCATGAACCTGTTGATGCAGAACACGCAATTTAGCCGTCAATTCGTACAGGTAGTCAAGCAATACAGGGTGTTCTATCTCACTAAATTTTGTCGGCCGCGGCACTCCCCAAATATTTGCCGGGCGACCGAACACAACCTCATAAGGACTCAGACCCATTCGCGAATGCACAGTCATTCTTGTGGACAGAAGGGCTAACGGCAAAGCATCAGGCCATTGTAGACCAGAGCTCGCTTGAATTTTGGCCAATTTCAATTTTAACGTGCCATTGTAGCACTCAACTAGACCAGCTGACTGGGGATGATTGGCAGCGTGGAACTTCTGCCGGATACCCAACCCATCACACACTCTCTTCATCATTTGACCCACAAATTCACTCCCATTGTCACTCCAGACCACTCTCGGCAAACCAAACCTAGGGAAAAATTCCTTAATAAGGGCTTTAGCTGTGGACAAGGCAGTGTTGTCCTTCAGAGGGTAGGCTTCCACCCATCTAGAAAAAGAGCAAACAACCACTAAGACATACTTCAGGTTGTTGCACCTCTCCATGTGGATGAAATCTAGCTGCAAAGCCTCAAACGGATACGTGGGGGGAGCAAAATGACCAGCTGGAGTTGGAGTTCCTTTACCAGGATTGTACATCAAACAAACCATACAGTTCTTGACCAAATTCTCAGACCACTTAGGAATGCCAGCATTTTGCCATACTGGGGCCAATGACTTACAAATCCCTTTCACACTAATATGAGCCATCCCATGTGCCATGGTACCCACTGGAAGTACATACGCGTCAGGCAACAACCATCGCTGATGCTCTGACAACTCAACCCAACAACCATTCGAATCCAATTTACCCTTGCTTTCTCTCCATTCATTCAACTCTTTCTCTGTGGCTTCAGCTTGGATGGATTTCACACTCTCAATTGTATCTTCACACATACTCCTGTCTGGAATCCAGCTCGCTGGACCCGCAACATACATTCGACTCATCACATCTCTCGCAGTCTCTTTCGCGACTTCATCTGCAAACGCATTACCACGACCAACATCGTCCGTGACTTTCTTATGCGCACTGCATTTCACGATCGCAACTTGCAACGGCAAAGTAAGAGATTCAAGAAGTTCATTCACCAATCGACCATGTTGGATCTTGGTCCCATGCGAAGTCAGAAACCCACGTTCTCTCCACAATCGTCCAAAGCTAAAAGCAACACTGAACGCATACTGGCTGTCAGTGTACACAGTCACTCTTTTCCCTTTCGACAACACACATGCTCTTGTCAATGCAATCAATTCTGCCGCTTGTGCGGAGTTGTGTGGGATACGAGCAGCTTCAACAATCGTATGCAAAGTCGTAACCGCATATGCCGCAGTCGTTTCACCGTTCGGAAGTTTAAAACACGAACCATCAACCCATAGAGTACCATCACATTCTGCAAGGGGAGTGTCCCTAAGGTCTATCCTCCCTTTCGTTTCTTCCTCAGTCCTGAGGAAACAATCATGCTGTTCTGTATCATTTGTTTGAAATCGGCAACAACGTGGCTGGAATCAACGTGTTGCATCTTTTTATATGTACATGACTTGCTAACAAGGTCAATTCGTAACCTGACAACCGAGCACTAGTTAAGTGCTGTGTCTTGGTACGGTTCAACAAGCTATCCACTGCATGTGGAACCATCACAGTCAGTGTATTGTTCATCACCAAACCAGCAGACTGTCGGATTGAAACAGCCGCTGCCGCTGTGGCTCTCAAGCAACTCGGCAACGCTCTAGCTACCGGATCTAAAGTCGACGAAAAATAAGCACATGGACGTTGCCTATCGCCAAACTGTTGGGTCAAAACTGACAATGCACATCCCTCTCTCTCGTGGACATACAATGTGAAATGTTTACTGTAATCGGGGGTACCCAACACAGGAGCTGAACACAGGGCGTCACACAATTCTGAAAAACTCTTCTGACATTCGTCAGTCCAAGGAATAGGATTCGGGGTATCCTTAACAGTAAGAGCTATCAAAGGTTTTGCAAGCAATGAAAAATTAGCAATCCGCTGTCTACAGTACGATGTAATACCTAGAAATGCACGCACTTCTCTCTGTGTCATAGGCACACTCATTTTCGCAATCGCTTGGATTCTCTCTGGGGTCAATCTTCTTCCCTCCTTCGATAAGAGGTGACCTAAGTAAGTAACTTCTTGTCGGCAATACTGCAACTTCGACAGAGAAACTTTATGATGGAATTCAGACAAGTGACGTAATAACGACACAGTAGCCTCTCTACAAGTCTCTTCATTTTCAGCGGCGACTAAAAGATCGTCAACATACTGAATAAGGGCAGCGCCATTGGGTAAAACCAACAAATCAAGTTGCGTCTTTAAAGCTTGACTATAGATCGATGGACTCTCACAATAGCCTTGAGGAGCGCGTTTAAACCTGAAGCTTCGGCCTCCTAAAGAGAAGCCAAAAATATCTCTACTCTCTGCGGCAATCGGGATGCTGAAGAAAGCATTCTTCAAATCAATCACCGAAAACCACGTGGCTGTAGCCGGAATCAAAGTCAGTAGAGCGGTGATATCAGGCACAACAGGGAATTGTGGAACAACGATCTTATTCACCTCGCGAAGATCGATCACAAACCTATATACAGGTGGCTGAGAAAAATCAGTTCGTTTCAGAACCGGCAAAACCGGGCTATTGCACCCATTACCTCTCGTTTCCTCAATCACACCTTTCTCAATCAGATCAGAGATGATCGCCAAAAGTGCTTTTTCACCATCACTTGAGATACGATACTGTGGAATGCGTGGTAATCTAGCATTCGCCTTCAATGTCACAACATATGGTGGAATCTCCAAAAGACCCACATCATTAGGACCAGTAGCCCAAAGAGAATCAGGAAGAGAAGACAATTCAGTTGGAAGTCGGTCTTTAGACAAATACATCGGAGAGATCACTCTCTTTCCCAATGTAAGCTGTACTCCTGAAGGAGAACAATAAAGCGTCGCATACAATCTCTTCAACAAGTCCAAGCCCAACAAGTTCTCACCACAACCTGTCGTCAGAATGAGGGGTGCTTCGAAATCACAAGGTCCGACAGAAAGAGACAAAGGACTAGAAATCGGATTGCTAACCGGGGCGCCAGAAAAACCTACTGAAACATTTGTTAAGCCAGACAAAGGTGCGCCAGGGAGTTTGGTGTGCATGATAGAACTTTTCGCAGCACCAGTATCCAACAGAAAAGGTTCAGACACCCCTGATGCAATCAGTTCAACATAAGGTCCACTCTGATCTACTGGAACTAAAACAACTCCCTTTCTTTGTCTGTGGCTGTCCTAGCAATCATTACCTTCCATACTCTCTCCTTCAACGTAATAATCGTCCGCATAATACTGAGCCGTTCTACCAGACGCACCATTCTGTTGATCAAAACAATTCATCGAATTCTGCGGAGGCAAGGAACGCGCAATCTGAGACACACCACGTCCTCGACCTCGCGGAGTTTGTTGAACACCTCGACCTCTCATAACAGAAACACCATTCGTGCGCTGTAATAATCTCGGGCAATTATTCTGGAAGTGACCTTCTTCTTTGCAATACGCACACTGATTGGGGCCTACAGGGAAACGCGGTTGAGAAGACTCGAGCATTTGCGAGCTTCTCTGATAGTGTTGTGGTTGCTGATAATCACGCTGGGTATTGCGGGGCGGGTATGCTTGCTGCAGAAGAACCTTAGTCTTCAATTCCTTAGTCTTTTTCTCCGCTTTCTCTATCTCATCTTTATGTCTATTCTCATAGTACTGGGCAGTAGCCAATATCTGCGCTGATGAAGAAACAGCCCAAGCACTTTCAGAATCCTTCAACCTATTGCACAACTCGGGAAGCAAATTATGCACAAACTTGTCAACGAACAACCTTTGACCACCTTCTGTACTCATGTCTTGACCACTGTGGTCTACAAATGTCTCTTCAAATCTAGTGAAAAAGTTGGACACAGTTTCGTCTTTCTTCTGCTTGCACGCAGACAATTTGTCCCAATTCACACGTGTAGCAGGCATCAAAGTCTTCATATAATCAATAATTCTACCAGGGAGATCAGCAATCACATTTTCGGGTTTAGCACCACCTATTTGTCTTTCATCTGTAGTTCAAAGATTATTCCATGTATCACCTAATTCCTGCACATGATCCGTATGACGGATCTTACTCCATATAGGCTGTGGAACAACATTCCCAAATAACATATCTATATCAGCCAAATTCATAATACAGGAACTCGCAGTTTGAGATAGCTCCTTATAAAACCCCGCAGGATTTTTACGTGGATCAGGCAGAGTCTGCTTTAGAGCTAGTACTTCGGCACGCTTCCATGGAACATGTACCCAAACGCGCTGGAAATGTGCCAGAACAGGTGGATTAGCATTCGCATCACCAGTTCTCCAAACGGGAGGAACCTCACGCATCAGATATTGACGTGCCTTTCTCCTCACTGAAGAATCAGGCTCAAATAATGACTTAGAAGGAAAATCGCTCCTAGATGACAACAATGTCGCGACTGCTCTTTTTACATCGAGACCCACTATAGTTCTTTTCGCGAACTCGGACTGCACACAGAACAACCCAGGCGGAGCCCGCCCTACCTCACTATCTTCCCACTGTTCACGGAGGAAAGAACACATCACATCAAATACATATCTTTGGGTCGGTGCTTCCCATTGATGGAAAACATTCGTAACACTCTCCAGATCATAGTGTGAAGGATAGTTAACCCATTTATGTGCCAAGTGATCCAGCACTGTCCGTTCATCAGGACCAGGCAATTGACTACGCAATTGCTTACGCTCTACAACAGGAGACATACCTAATGAACCCATTAGAGGAGAGAAAAAACTAGCAACCGCATCAGTCATTCTTCGTCGGGCAGAAGAAGAAGGTGACAAAAGAACAGAGGACAAAGCAGAATGAGAAGGAACCGACGTCGTAATAGTGACAGAAGGGACAGACAACACAGGTATAGAGGTAGTAGACGAAGGAGGTAGCAAAGACGGCGGCCCTTGAGAAGGCTGCACCGAAGCAATAGTAGTAGCCAGCAAAGGGAGAGCTGGCTGTTGAGGAACCGCTGGAAGTAAAACAACCGGAGGTTGCGCAACTACAAGTTGCGGAGGTGCAGTAGCACTCTGAGCATAAGGGGGTGGCGAACTTAATAGATGCGACATTAAAGGATCTTTCACAAGATCTTCCTTTTCTTCTTGCTGTTGAGGTGGCAAAACTGGATAACATTTGTCTACCGCTAATTTACGTTGCCTAAGCATCTGTTCGCTTTCCTGCTCTTCCTCATTATCCCTAAACTGTATCGCAGCCTGCACCATCGACATACCTTGTGCATGTTTATTTCGTTTCGCTAACTTAATTTCCTTTTGTTTAGATTCCTTTCGCCAAAGGCGGAAGGAGTCGAACATTGCCAGCCGGGCTTTCTTTTTGAAGAGTCTGACTTCTAAATTATCTAAAATTTCCGTATCGTAGCTACCATATTGGGGCCACTTTAGGACACCATCTTTCCTAGTATACCTAATCCATACCTCATTATACGTGATGGGGCCCACGCCGTGTTTCAGATAGAGCTCATAGGTCGGAGTTCCGATCGGAGGCACCGGACACGAGTCCTCCAATCGGGAATCCTTTTTACAACCATAACAAAATATCTTTCCAAGTCTGCTAAGACCAGGCATCTTCGCTCACTAGTCTAGCTTCAAACTTCAAGGGAGTATCAGAAACGATAGCCTCGTGAATATACGAGTCCCTCGGCTTTGGGGCCTGCAGGTACCAAATCAAAGCGATCCCGAAGGATACCAAATCAAAGCGATCCCGAAGGATACCAAAACAAACTGGGAGACGCTCCACTCATACTTAACTGAAATATCGATGACGTCGCCAGAAGACCCGTCTATCGTCTCGCTTTACAAATCATCAAAGGGCTCCAAGACAGGGCGACAGTCAGGGCAGCAGTCCCTCGTAGCCGTCGGAATGTGGGGAACTTCGCAGCAAAGACTTTCGGACCACAACGACATACAGGGGTCGATGAAGTGGTAGGCCTCCCTCCAGAATTTTCACACGAAGCTCCTCACGATCTTCAGGCTTGGACCGGTACCGCTGAAGTCGAGCCCCACGTTGGGCGCCAACTGAAGAACCGGGCATTAAATCCCAGCGGCGCAGGGGACACGCCCTCAGTCTTCGGGTTCACCTGTTTTAGAGTACAGAGACACGGGATTCTTCTGGTGCCATCAGAGATCATATTTATTAGTTGCAGCCAGTAACAGAGATCCTAGAAGTACAACACAGTGTATGTTCTCAGGAGACTGCTCAACCAAAAGGAGTGGAGCCTCGTCTTTTATGTCAAAAACCACGATCCTGGCTAGCATCAATTACTTACAGGTTTGACCAATCAGAGGATGACATTTACAGAGGCATCAGATAACGACAAACCCACTTTCAGCTAACCAGCCCATCATCAATGACAGGGTAAAAATCCAGCATTCTTGCTCGAACAGGCTGGACGAACCCGTCATAAAAGACCTTAACCCAAATCAATAATTAGCCCATAAGGCCATAAAAGGGAAAGAGCAGAAACAGATGAGAGGCAAGATAGAGGGGTGTGTGCGTGTACCATAGGGTCAATAATGTCCTGTTCTTTGATCACTATCTGACCAGCTGCTTAACAAGGGCCTGGCTTAACAAGTTTTGGCCTCGGGCAACAGGGTCAGTTGACTCAGGTCAAATAGAAGTCAACACGCACTCAAACTAAGGGGTATGCGTCCCTGGAGGCTTGCTTGGCCAGTCATTTCTTGCAACAGGGTCAGTTGACTCAGGTCAAATAGAAGTCAACACGCACTCAAGCTAAGGGGTATGCGTCCCTGGAGGCTTGCATGGCCAGTCATTTCTTAATCATTTGCCTAGGTGAGGGCAACCACAAAATGGCGGATGTGCACAAAATGAATCCCAAGGGTACCGACTAGATCATCCAATACACAGTCAAAATCTTGGTGTAGAATGATGTAAATGCTCATGCATACTGCACTTGTCATTCGCGGTTCGCTGATACCAAGATCATTAGGATATGACGACCTTAATTGAACGGGTTCAGAATTCACGGAACCACAGGGGCCCTTGCAGTTCTGCGCCCTTTACTGGCGCCATTGTGCACGTGCGGGGTAACCAACCTAGGAAAAGCGTAACTCCCCCCTCCGCCGCACCCATACAGCCAAAAAGGCTGTAACTGCCCCTGGAGTTCTAGGAGGGATGACTTGTCTCTCCCCCTTGGGCGACCCCATTCAAGAATGGCGCCGCCCCCTAAGGACCTTAAATTTACTGCTCACCAATCATGACCTTACCGCCACAGGCCAGCATAGTTGCCCGACTATCTGCCCCCCCACCACCATGCTAACTAGGAGGTCATGCCCTGCTTTTCAAGCCCACTACCCATGCCAGCAGATTCTCTGAGAGGATTGCATTACCTACCGTTGATAAGTGGACCCCGTCTTTTAAGAAGCACGGATCCCCCTGATGCACCCGTGAGCGATCGTCTGTAACTGAGGAGACCTAAACAACCTCTCTATCTTGTTATTGTTCCTTCCTACTGAGTGGTTCAGTGCCCTCACAGACTTCCCCCCCCCCTCCATTGACATCTAGGTACCATTTATGACCATGCTATGGTGCATCCCTGGCATGCTTTTGCTAACCAGCCCACCTCTGTTATTATGGATTCCACTAGCCCTCTTCTACCCAGATCCACCAGATCATTCCCTCCTAGGCGTAAGATAATAATATCCGGGCGGGGACCCCCCTTGCTCAATAAGTCCCTTACAAAACCCCTGATCTGACTCAAACAGAGACCCCCTCTCCCATGCAATGAGATCTGGAAACCAGCTTGTTCCGCTCTGTATTTGTAATTTCCTGAAAAGAAAAATGCCTTCAAACGTCTCACATATGAATGGCCTATAATCCAAACCACCTGTGGTCCTGTTTCTGGAAGAGGTGCATGTCCTTGCTTTGCTAGTTGTTGATGAGCCAGTTTGCCCCCTGCGTGACAGGTTTGAGAAACTGCAGAGATAAGCAGAAAAAGACACGCATCAGTACCATATTAACGCCCCACTTACAACATGTGCAGCCGCACATAGCATTTGTAACAATTGGAGGACCATCTCCCAATTCTTTTGACATTGCTGCTGTGCAAGTCCCTTGCTTGTGCCTCTGTGGCAGCCCCTATTCTAAAAGAATGGGTTCCAAAGCAACTAGGATCTAAACCTGCCTGCTGTACTGCTATATCCATTACCCTTTTAAATTGAAACCGGGTAAGAGGTGTACCGTCCGCATGGATTAATAGTGTCCCACCCCTTGTAGTAGGTCTATGCTGCAAAAATGCTTCAAATTGTGCTATGGGGCAGCATGGATTACCATGCGCCCGATGTAGAACTAACCCCTCACCGCGGCCCTCTTGGTCAGTTTTGGACTTCTTAATGGATATCAATAAGGCGTCGCCATGTACCTTTGCATGGTCTAACTGCAAACCCCCTTGTGTATCCTGTTTATTCTGGGCCACCAATTCACCAATGCGAAAAGCGCCATAAAAGGCTAGTGCAAAAGCCGCCCTGAACAGTAAAACTTCCCCTTTGGTGTTGCAGACCGCATCAAGCGTCCCCAGTAAGGCTGCTAGCAGCTCCACCCCTATCGGACGTCTCAAGTCCGGTGCTGTTCCCTGGATGCTCTGCCAACCCTTTAAAGCCTTCCTGGCTGTGAAATTAGCGGTGGGATCTCCCTTGTCCCTGGTTTGGGCGGAGATGGATATTGCTGCCACGTGGGGCCTGGTTGCTGCCACTCATCATGTAACGCCCCTAAATAACGCAGAAGTGCCCCTGTGTCATGCCACTCTTCCACCCAATCCTTTCCCAAGAATGTACAATATGCCCAGAACGCCCCTTCATAAGCTTCCCTGATCCTGAGAGCTAGGCTAGCTGCCATGAGGTTCGATAGTTGGGGACACCAATCAGCCAAAGTACTTCTGGGAAGGGCGTAGGATTCGCTTCTGCAGAGGGGAGGTGTGTTCTGAAGACCTGCATCTTGAAGCGAGAGAGTGCATCAGCAGCATTATTTAACACACCTGGCACATGTTTAGCCCTAAACAGTATGTTCTCTTTCATACACAACAGGACTATCTCTTTCAACAGGCGGAGGATCATCTTACATCTTGCTGCTTGCTGACCAAAATACCACAGATTGATTACGCAGTCTGTCGGGCCATACTGTTAATGCCACCCAGATAGGGACAATTCTAAGAAGCCAATGTTAGCTGTTAACACATTCTGCACCCATGCATCTGGCCACTGCTGCACCGCCCACTCATTGCCAAGTATGGCGCCAAATCCCACACTACCCGCAGCGTCAGTCCATAAACCTAACTCTGTAGAGGTAGTGAGTGGACCGGGCCAGACTACCCTGCCGTTGAAGTCCTTCCAAATCCGCATGTCCTGCCTAACCTCAGCCGGCAGCCTGGTGTGGTGGTGCTTCTCTTTAAGCCCGGTCATGGCCAGGGCAATGGAACGGGAGAATGGTCGTCCCATTGGAATCACTCTGAGGGTGAAGTTCAACTGTCCAACCGTTTGCTGTAACTGATGCAAGGTAACCTTATCCTTGGCTAGGCATTGCTGCAAAGCTGTCCTGAATTTTTTTATCTTCTCTGCTGGCAAGCGGAAACACCCTTGGACTGAATCCAACTAAATACCTAGGAATTCTATTGTTGTTGTTGGTCCAACTGTCTTTCCCGGCACCAGGGGAACCCCAAAAGCCTGCATGAGCATGCAGAATTCCTGCAGTGCCCACGCACATTTCTGAGAGCCCGCCGACCCCCAGGATAAGAAAGTCATCTAGATAGTGCATGACAAACTGATGCCCGGTCACACGTCTAAAAACCCATTCCAAAAATGAACTGAATTTTTTCAAAATAGGCGCAGGAGACCGGGCAACCCATGGGCATACACATATCCATGTAGAATTTTTCTTGAAACTTAAATCCTAGCAAGTCTTCTGGGTGAACTGGTACCAAACGAAAAGCAGACTCAATAACAGATTTTGCCAGCAAAGCACCAGGGCCCAGGCCCCTAAGCATTTCCACCGCCTGGTCAAATGATGCGTATTTCACACTACAAATCTCATCACTAATGGCGTCATTCAATGAGTTGCCCTTAGGTGCAGATAGATTTTGAATCAACCTGAACTCGCCCTGCTCTTTTTTGGGGACCACCCCCAAAGGAGAACAAACAAAATTGTGCACCGGGATGTGGTCAAACGGGCCCATTATTCTGCCCAGGCGTAATTCTTTAGCTATCTTAGTTGCCGCCACGCCTGGATTGGCCCTCACTGACAATTGATTTTTGCATTCCGGCGCCCCAACATAATCAGGTGCAGGGATCCTAAACCCATATGTGAAACCCTCTTGCAGAGTCCTAGCAGTAGAATGACAAGGGTATTTGTTTAGCCAAGGGGTCATAGCTGTTATGTCAATGGGTGAGTGTGTAACTTGGTGTACCCTACAATCATTCCTGCTTCCTCTTGCCTTTATTCCTTGATTTCTTGAGACACTTGGACTCTGGGTGTGATGGGTTAGCGCAGATAGAGCAGGCATGTTTAAACTTACATGTGCCTGGTACCCTAGTGCATGTCCTCCTATTAAAATCCCAACAAGTCCCCTTCCGCCCTCCCCCACCACCTGAGCAATTAGCAGGGCCTGTGTTCTGGGCCGGCCGAAAGGGCTGATAAGGATGAAATGCTTGGGCTGTCTGTCCCCTGTTATTAGCCTGCGCTGTACTAAACTGATGGTTGGACTGTGCTGCTCCAAACTGATCCAACCAAGAGATCGTATCGACCTGGTTCCATGAGAGTGCAGGGTCAGATGACTTAGCCCTCCTGAAGTCTATGTCATACTGCTTCCAACCCCCTCCCCCATATTTGTCATGAGCCATAGTAATGCGATTCTGGTAACATGCCATCTCTGCCTGTATGTTAGGAAAACGTTCAGCCATTACTGCCGTGAATACTGAGAAACCCCTGATCCAGTTATTCAAGTTCTCCTCCACCCTGAATCTTAACAACTCACTTGCCCATTCTCTCTGGAGCATCCAGTCCTTCTGTTTCTTAGCTTCATCTCTTTCTCTTTCATCAACTAGCAAAGAAAACATGCTAACATAGCTGCCTGACCATATGAGTTCTTTTAACTCATGTGACACGTGTCTAGCCACGTTCTCCCTCCCAGTACAAACCTCTCCCACGCCCAGCATTGCCAGCGTCACCTGCCTACCTGCTGTGGTCACTCCAGCAGGTTCTGTCAGCTTCTCCTTTGCCTGGCTGACCACCGGTACTTCCTTGTTGATGCCCAGTGGTGTAACTTCATTGTTTGGGTTGGGAAGAAAAGGAGTACCCTGTCCTGTCCCTAGTGGCCCCCCAGGTGTTGCCACAAACTGGGCAATCAACTTCCTTGCTTCCGCCTCTCGGTCCCCCTGCATTTCTTTCACCCCTAATACTGGAGACAAAATCCCTGCTCTCCCCAACCAAGGTAAAACTGCCGTTAAATGTGCCACTAAATCTGATGGGACCGGGTTAGCGCCAGCCGGGTTATCTTTTGGGACCCCACTGTCTGGAACCCCTGTGACCTGTGGCTTGCTGCCTACTGGCACCGCTCCCGCAGGTACGACCATTATCAGGGCGCTCAATGGTTCCCCCAGAGGTACCACCTCCACTGGAATCGCCAGGACCGGGGCACCCGAAGGAACCCTCCCCCGGTGGTCCCACTCCTGATGGCCCAGGCACCTCCCCATCCTTGGGCTGAGACACCGGAGCCGTGGCTTTTGTCTTAGTCACCCCTTTTTTGGGCCTAACCCGCTTAGGAAAGAGATCTAATTCCCCTCTGGGCTTGGGGGGTACTATGGTGCGCTTGGGCCTTTCCAACGTCCCCTCCTGACCTTCCACCCTCTCCCTGAGATCTGCCAGGTTTTGCCCCAATCTGTCAACTTTCTTCCATCTCTTGTCCATGGTAACCATCTTGCGCATTATTGTCTCCCATCATGTACTCCACGCGACAGTGTTTTTCGCCCGCTTCATTTTACTTGCCATTGCTGCTTACGTTTCTGCCAAATGCTTTGACCCTACTTTTACTACCACCGCGTAAACAATGCTAGCCCGTTTACTTACTTAACTTGGCAATGGTACTCAATGCAACAAATCCCCCACCCTCCGCTGGTCAAACCAAAACTAAGAAACAAATACAAGGCTAAATGGAAGGCTACCTATGAGGTGCTCACTGTCCCTCTCTCATAATCACTGCACTGCCACAGTGTGTTCGTTCCTCTTCTTCACCCCCTGTGTGTACCTCCCAGAACAAATGAATCACCAAGATTTGAACACTTAACCTAGGGAGGAAAGTCTAGTTTGTGACTAAGGTGTGAGCGCTTACAAAACCCACGTGCGCGCAGCACTTTCTGCACAACAAATGAAACACCAAGATTTGAACACTTATCCTAGAGAGGAGAGTCTACTATGTGAATAAGGTGAGGGCGCTTACAGTACCCTTGTCCACGCTGTACTCGCTGCTCAACAAACTGAATTGTACAATGAATTTTATACAGAATGCCTTTTCTGTTTAAACCAGGACTTAAACGACAGAAATCATTGGGAACTGAACACTTAATCTTGAGAGCAGGAGCCTCAGACCCTCCTTATTAGGCCACAGTGACTTCCTTAAGCCCTACTAGAGAAACAAACTCAGGACCTCCTGATTACCAAACTGACGCTCTGGCCACTGTACTAAGCAGGCTGCACAACCTTACTCATCACGCGCTCTGTTCGCCCAACAACACTCTCCCCACCGGGGAGTACGCGCTACACGGGAAGTACACTCTGCCCCCTTCCCCGCTACACCGGGAAGTACGCGCTGTAAACTGCCGGGTTCAAAGATTGCACAGCGCGCTATATATACCGTGCGGGTGAGCGCTTTCCGCCACCACACATGGGTACCTGGCCTGGGGCGCCGCCCACAACACCGCCGACACGCTTCCGATTCCCGGGACCAAGCTCCTTCAGCCAGCCGTGCAGCGCGTCCTCCGGTGTGACGCCGCCTCACAGACCAGCAACAAGATCCTCCTGTGCGCTTCGCCAATCGACGCCGCTTCACCGAGCCGGACTGCTTCGACTCTGGCGTCCTAGCCCCCTGCCGCAGACTTTCCACAAAAAGGGGGCACCGTTCCGCAACTGGATAATCCTGAAATAGAAACGAAAGAAAATTAAATTGCAGCCTCCTAGCGAGGTTCACTACAGGCTGGGGAGCGCAGAAGGCAAAGAGGAAGATTCCTCTGCTCCCCAGCCCTTTATGGCTACCACTAGCCCCAGACCGGTTCTGGCCAGCCTGGGGGGGGCTGGCCACTTGCGTGACCCAGAAGTGATTCCTTTCACTTCCGGGTCACGACCCCTAGCCTTTGACCAATGAGGGTGGAGGCACGCCTGTCGAGTCACTGCTGTGCGCGACAGGCCCGCCTCCCCGGTTGTCGGGGGCTGGCAGGACCACCATATTATTGGCGTGTCCGATGCCGGCCCCGCCATTTCTATGTTTGGTGTCACATTTCACTAGTGCTTGTATTTCTAGTGTTTGGGATTCACTTTCCTTTCTTCTTGTTTTAAATTAAATCAAGGACTCTTGATTTCCAGATGCTCTTGAAAGTATACATGTCTTTTCCTACAGTAAAATATCTATCAACATCTTTGTCAAATACCCACAATGTACTTATTAAATTCCAGCAAACCTCTAACCAATATAGCCTTTTAAGCAGCTAAATTTCAATTGTTTCACTACTTAGGGCCTTAACACAATACAGCATATGCGATGAGGGCTTAGACCACGTGTGCACAAGTCACAATTTGAGCTATTCAATGCAGTTTTGTGTTGACGCTTTACTCTCAGTGGTCCACTTCCTCAGGCCACTATTAAAAAAACAATTAATAATTAAGTGAAAGGAGCGTCTTCTCAATATCCCCAATTATATTAGTCCATAATTGACATATATCCAAAAAATAATCGACAGGCCAGGTTCCGGTTGGCTGTCAAGACCATTTGCTCTTGAACAGATGATACTATTTTAGAGATTGCTGGAATTAAACTGAAAATTACATTGCAACCGGAACCTGGCCTGTTGATTATTTTTTGGATATATGTCAATTATGGACCAATATAATTGGGGATATTGAGAAGACTCTCCTTTCGCTTAATTAATAATTGTACTTAGGGCCTTACTTAAAATTTTGCAGATGGGATACTCCCTCAAAACATGGCGGATATCCTGTCCGCAGTGTTATGGGTGTGCTACAGACTATGGCACTTGTAATATGGCAGATAGGATAGGATATCTCCCACATTTTGGCAGAATATCCCATATGGCAATCTCAAAATAACGGTCTTATCTTCCTCCACATTCTCCAAGAACTCAAGGACAAAGAACTTGTGATGGACCGCATCCACAGAGCCGGCCATCCATTCACAGCGAACAGGACCACACAAGACGTACTCACTTGCATCCACCATTACAAGAATAGAGAGTCCATCATCGATGAGGAGGGGCTTAGCGAATCTGTAGAATAAACTCCCATATTACCTCAGACGGATACCCGAAGAAGCTAAATTTAAAAGGGAATTGAAGACATTTTTGTTTAGAGGTTAGCAGTGAATTATGGCCTCCAAACTTGGATCTTTTCCCTTTGGGCATACCTAGTAGCGCCGGGACACACTTTGTGAACAGCTGTGCGCTTTAGAAATGGGCAATTCCATTCAATCATGGTGGCAGTACGTGACCAGGGTCCAAAAGTCTTTGAAGGGGTGAAGTGGTGTCTCTACCAAGACTTGCTACCGCTTAGTCTTCAGAGATGTCGGTCGCTCAAAGCAGCCACTACTTTCGGGCGTGAAAGGGGAGTTACGTACAAATGGGGCAACCCATTCTGCCTTGTTTTCGTGTCGAACAATGAAACACAGGTGGTCCGCACTATGGAAGAATCCCAGCCATTCCTGTGGTTTCAAACCCACGCGAGGAGGTGGGGCAGCTCATGCGGACCAGAGTCCCCACATTGTGGAGTAAAGGCAACATAAGGGAATGTCAAGCCTCCAAAAGAAATGTACACAAACCAACTGGAGATTAAAGCCACAAAGAATGCTTGGGACTGTTTAAACTCATTGAGAAGGACGACTCAACCTGGCCAGGTGGATCCATGGGTTTGCGCGTCTGCCGCCGCCAACGCACGTAACTATGAGGGACAGGGACTGCAGTTACACTATACCTATCTTAGCATTGTGCCGGCAGAGGCCCAGTACTCACCTAGTACCTGTCCTACCGGGATTCATGTCTCCAGGAACCCCACTTACACCTTGTTCTGGGATCCCACGGAGGTAGCAGTTTCCTTACATGTTACCTTTCTAGTTTCCCCCCCTCCCACTTCAGGCCACACACCTCATTCAGCATCATACCCTCTATCCCAAGGTTGCAAAGCCCTCATTTAGGCAACCCCCGTCCTTTCCACTCTGTACCTTACTGTGACCACACCTGCCACACTTCATGCACCTAACGACAGGCAGGACAAATTCATCAGAATGCCCTAAGCATTGTCACAACCTCTGCCGATGTTGATATCATCATAGGGGAAGACTTCAACATTGTCCTTGACACTGTCCTAGACAGTTCAACTCAAGAGGGTTTGCAATGGCTGTGAGACAGGCGCGCAACACCCATTGGGCTCACCGGGTTTCAGCCCCCCCCCCTCATGTGTCTCAGCCCGGTGGGCTGAGACAGCCTCGCGGGCTGGCGTCCATCTAATTGCAGCCGCACCCGAGTACTTCACAGGTCTTTAAAAGACCATTTACTCGTTAATGAGGCTTTTGTTGTGGTTTCACCCCTTCTTACAGCCACTCTGCCTATGGCTCGAAGACTTAGCCCCTTCTCCCCCCCCCCCCCCCCCCCGAAATCTGTTTCAGCCCCCCCCCCCCCCCCCCGAAATTTGGCTCTAGTTGCCCGCCTGCTGTGAGATATGGGCTTCACCGATGTGTGGAGGGCCTACCACCCTGCATCACGAGACTACATATTTTTTTCTGCCTCTCATCAAACATATGCCTGTATAGATGACTTCCTTGTTATTCCTCGCGTTTGAGCCATCACTACACACTCTGAAATAGGTGTGTTGGCACTCTTCGATCACGTCTTGATGGCGCTCTCCCTTTGTGCACCCAGGTTAATCGGCCCCCATGGCAATTGGCAGCTTAACAACTCCTTCTTATCACATGAATCCACACTCTGGGAGGTCGGAGATACCATGCATCGGTTCCTTTAGACCTATGACACGCTGATTACCCCCATCTTCCTCCTGTGGAAAACTCAGAGGACAGTAATTAGAGGGACATTTATAGCGATCTCTGCCAGGCTTGATAACATTAGAAGGGACAAATGCTCCACATTACAGGAACAGGTGAGAACTCTTGAAAATGCACACAAACAGTCCGCATCCTGCAGAGTGCGGAGTCAACTGACATTGGCTCGCAAGCCGCTCAAGGCTCTGGATACAGACAGAGCAGGACTAAACCAAGCAGACTACATGGGTGGAAATATGGCAGGGTGGCTCCTTGCTTATAAGCTTCAAACCTGCGCTCACAAGACTAGAGTCACAGAGATCCACCCATCATTGGGGTGGGTCCTACATAGAGATGCAGAGATTGCACAGGCTTTTAAGGCTTCTGTGCTGATCTTTACAAAGCTGAAATGGTACATCCCTAAGACATTACTGTGATCCCCAAACTCGGGAAGGACACCTACATGGGGCTCCTTCTACCACCCCATCTCCCTATTTAGCACCCAATTTAGATGCCAAATTATTCACAGATATTCTAGCATCTCGCCTACATCCGGTTATGCAGGTTCTGATTGACCCAGACCATGTGTCATTCATACCATAAAGAGGCTGCAGTGACAACAGGAAGTGGCTCCTACTCCTCATTGACAAATATTCACTGTTCCCGGACTCTGGAACTACTTGTGTCACTCAACGTTGAAAAGGCATTTGACTGAGTACACTGGTCATACTTGTGGCGGGTACTTGAGGAAATGGGCCTGGGTCCACGTTTTCGCACAGAAACAACCCAGGAATACACATTTTGAATGTCCCCTGGCTTCTGGAAAAACACTGACCTCCTGGAGTGTACATCATCCCAGTTACACAAGTGGCACAGGGAGCCTGTAACAGTCATGGCGTTCAAGGGCTTATTGTCACCCTCCTCACAGCCATTATAGGGGACCCTGAATTCCCTCCTGCAGCCACAGGTCAGGCTTTCCAGGGCTAGCGAACAACAAATTGCCAAAAGGTAGGAGACGGATATGACTTCCCATCTGCAGAGACCTGGTGCTACCGAGCCATCAAGCACTGGATCACCCAACCCAAGACTAAACCCCATGCAAGCAGACGATTAGCCTAATTTGAGAAATGATTGGACAAAGGCCACCTTTCAGCCACTTATGCCTTCCTAAACAAAACATCCCACCCCACAAAGTCTTCCGCTCAAAAGATATGGAATGCAGAGCTGGAATGTTCATATGCATCTAAGGAATGGAAAAATATCCTATGCAGATCACGTATCTCCTCCCGCTGTGCCACAGGACAGGAAGCCCTAATTCAAGTCACCCACTATTGGTAATATAGCCCAGTGCGGGTAGCAAAATGGAAAACTGGCAGTTCGGACACCTGTTGGTGCAAATGCAGTCAAATAGGCATCTTGAAACATTTGCTGTGGCTCTGCCCCAAACTCAAATGGTACTGGGAAGAGGTGCTTTAATGTTTGACACGGACACACCACCCCTGCCTAGCTACGTGGTACAAGGACTGCCAAATGTGCTAATCTACTTTCTGAGCTCCAGTAAAGGAAAGGCAATCACGATGGCTCTCTGCGCAGCTAAACAAGCCGTCTCAAAATGGCGCACTGGCTATACTCCCACCCACATGGACTGATTGCACAAACAATGGGAGGTTGTTGGAATGGAAACAAATCACTGCCTCACTGGAAGCCAGGTTGTCGCAATTTCATAAGATTTGAGGTACATGTATATGCTTCCTGGCACACAAATTTCGTAAACTTTCTTGTCTGATATATCTCTAAATTCTGCAGCACACTTAAGGAGCACAAGCGCGTCTTTCGGAGACAGCACACAGTAGCACTGTTGGAGAACCCACATGAACCCATCTTCTAATGCTGAACCCTGCCCAACCAAACACCTGCAGACGTGGAGTGGCATGTCCTTTCTGTGTGGACACTACCTGTTTCCGCCTTGCACTTTTGACCCCCTACCCCCTGCTCTCCTAGTCTTTCTCTTCTTTCTTACATCTCTCTTACTCTCCCAAGTAAATCTCACTGGCCACTGGATCAGTGCTTAATTTGTAAAATATTAAGTGCAGGTGCTCTAATTTTTTGGGGAGGACACACCCACTTCCCCGGCCTTGCCCACTTCATTCTGTGGCCCTACCCACATCCTCAAGCCTCAACACATCAGAGCCACTTTCTCACTCCTTAAGTTCCACAAGAAGCTGAAGACACATTTGCAACTCGGGCCTCTCATCTACATACCTGCCCAAGTGCCTGCATACCCTCTTGGGTCATTAGTGCGCTATATAAACCAATATAACATAGCATAATATAAAATATCGAAAGCCTGTGACAATAACCTAAAAGTGAACTCAAATTCGAGAATGTGTGTAAATCTCAAAATGCATCTTTAGGAAAGGTCATTTGAGGACTTGATGCAGTTTTATAAACTAAAGAGAAAGGAAGGGATAAAAGAAGGAATATATTACAGAAAGCAGCAACAAATGCAGGCAGGAAAAGGGAGTACTGCACTGAGGAAAAAAGTAAGTAATGGATGAAAGAAGAAGGAAATAAGAAAATAATGTGAAAGGAAGAAATGAAGGGATAGAGGGAGAAAGGGAGAAAGGAAGTGAACGATGTGCAATGGATGAATCGAGAGAAGAAAGGAAAAGAGGAAGAAAAGCTGATGGAAGGGTTGAGGATAAGAAAGGAAGACATTAAGGAAGTGATGAAGGAAGGAGCAGGAAAAAAGAAAGTAAGGAACGATTGGAGGAAGAAGAAAAATGCATCAAGGTAGGAAGGAAGGATGGGGAATGAATGAGGGTGTAAGGAAGCAAGAATGGAAAGAGGAAAGGCTGCATGGCTGGAGGTGCTGAGGAAGAGAGAAAAGAAAGGAAAAAGATGGGACAAAGGAAAGAAAGTAGGTCATGGGAACGGATACGAGTATGAAAAGTACTGGGTCAAGGTGGGACAGAGGGAACAATGACAATGTAATATTGAAAAGAAATTAAAAAACAAAAGATTAAAATACATTTCTTTGTCGTTATCACACCATGTGTGTTTGTAAAGCACATACTCACCAGAGCGGGACTTAACACCTAATTAAAAATGTTATTCAAACTCAATGGCACTAATTTTATCAACCTCAGAATGAGAGAAAGACTGAGTGCCACACCATACTGATGAACCAGACCCAGCAAACCAGTTCTTGAAATAAAAGGTAAAGAAGTTGAACGTGAAGTATCTCGATTACTCCTATAACTAAATCTGTGGAACACGGCTGAAAGCTTTGGGCAAGTGCATGGCGGATTGAGCATTGTATGAAATCTGGACGAGGCCACCTATAATGTCCTCTGAAACACACACACAGATACTTCTCACAGAATAGACGAGGAGTTAAACAGCAGACTGTATTGACACCTCTTTTCCTTGAAAAATACAGATGAAATATATAAAGACAGCCAACAGTGTATTGACAACCCTGCTATGGCAGCTAACACGTGGAGAACCTATCAGTTGCATTACAATGCTGCAAAGGTCACTAGTGCAAGTATGACACATGGGCCTCTGTCTGTTGCCCCTTCACCCCGGGTCCAAGTGCCACTGCACCCTGGAGTGTATTTCTGCCACTGGCACTCTCTCAGAGTCAGTAATGATCAGGAGCACATTAAAACTATATAAGATTCATGAGCTCAATGCATACACGACAGATGCTTACCTTTTAAACGTGTGCTTGTTGCAGTGATTGTGGCATTCCAAACCTCTCAAGTGAATGTGACATGCACACCTTTAAAAGGGAAGAGGCAACCTTGAGCAAACTTTAAAGGGTTGTTTTACATATTGACTGCATGCTCCTCTGCAGCCTACTTTGTATTTTACATGCTGTAGAAAATAACCATTTATCAGAGCAATCTATACATGAGACAGCCAAGATAAGGATCATAGAAATTGTGTAAACATATTCATCATTTTCAAAGCAAAATGCACACCTCTTCAATGTAATCGATTTTAGGAAAAAGCACAAAATGAAATATCCTGAAGGCAGCTGACCGTCTTATGTTGGCAGACTCTCACTGACTTTCGTGATGCTGCTTGAGGAGGATGCGGTCGGCGCAGACGGTGGCAGGATGCATTTAGTTATTAAAATGTCCTGCCCGCGGCCCGGCCCCCAGGAATTGCACCTGCCTCCCGGTGCTGGATGAGTTAATACCTGTGTTGGACCTCATGCCCTGGAGGACACACAAGTGCAGGTTAGTGACCTTGAATTTCTGGTGCTTTACAGCTGTTTCACGATCTTCTAAGAGTTTCTTGGTGTAATTGTGAAATTAATCTATTTCCCTCGTCTTCATTGCTTAATTTTGCCCGTGACAAAGTGTCACTCATAGTCATTGAAATGATGTTACTCATATTTACACAGAAATTATTAAAATGTCACACATGGCACTCTGACACCTTGGCAGCTATGGGCAACGTGAACGCCTGTACAAGGCAGGGCTTGCAAAGGAACACGAGCATTGTGTGCAGGTCAGGATGACTGATCGGTGATCGTGTGTATGCAGTGTTGGGGGCCCCGGCCGGGGGTGTTACCGACGGGGAATTACAAGGCGGGCGGCCCGCGGATTCCATCAGAAATGAGAAATAACTGGCAGACTCACAAACAGTTAGCTCTACTTCAGCCAGCCAGTTATTTTCTCATTTCCATTTCCCCCAAATTTCAATGAAGACTGAAAATGGCTGGGCCTGGGCAACCACAGGCTGTTGTTGTAGTAGTAGCACTGCTGCAGGTAAAGTTAGTACCGGAGGCCCCCCGTACCCTACGTCGTCGTTATCTGTGGGAGTAGGCCGGGCGGCAGGCCGGTCGGTAGGGACACGACGACACACTGGCTTCGCCGGCAGGCCTGCACTGCCTTTAATGCCTGATTAGGCAGTAGTAGTACTAGTACTACTGGCCAGGCCGCCGCCCGCCAGGCTGATCGATGCTGCCAGCTGCCCTCAACACGCCACGGGCCGACTTGGCGTTGGCGATGACTCTTGTCGTGGCGGTGGCAGGTCAGGTGGTGTCGTGCTGCTGCGTGTGGTTATGCTGGGGTGTGGCACTGGCAATGTAGAAAAAAAAATCTGCGCATGTTGCCGCAGCCGCACAGCCCCTGCCCCATCCTGACCAAATCCAGCCCAAATCTCGGCCCGCCCACCCACCCACCTATAGGCAAGTTAGTGGCACTCAGGGCAGGCACTGGCAACACTGACGGACATCCGAACCACTAGGGCAGGGCCGCCGGCTGCTCTCAGCACATTTAAAATGTATTTAGATCAGGAGTGGACAGGAGGTAAATGGTAATGCAGGAATCTCTTCCTCTGGGGGGCTCAGCTCAGGTCGGGAGAAGATCAAAACACGCCGGCTGCACAAACCTTAGGTAAATAAAATAGAAATGTGATGTGCGAGCGTCAGTCAATGCCAGCCAGAGTGTAGACCCGGCCCTGTCAATTAAGTGCCGGTGCTAAGCACCGGAAAGCACCCGCACAAATTAAGCACTGCACTGGATGTAGGTGAGTGTATGTGTTATCTCTCAGAAATAATAAAAATTGATTTAAAACCTAAATAAGAGTCTTAATTTACCCCATGGGGACGTGTTTTGGATCAGTACGGTTTCAGACACTAAGCTTTATCATAGGTGCCCATATAGAAAACAAAATCAACAAAATCTATATATTTCTTCAGTCTTGATGCTGGGGTTCAGCCTAGCTGGGCAGTCATAAGGAGACTGAGTTGCAGAGTCAGACAAAAAGGCAAGTGTCCAAATACCTATTTGTGTTTTTCATGGTGTGGTTGTTGTGTTCATATGTTCGACAATAGCATTTACTTACAATTTCATGAGTCATATTAATGGTGCTGAGTCATGGACTCTGTTATGGCTTATTATATTGGTACTGGCCCTCAAGTAGCAACCAATTGCTCACATACAGTGGTGGCCGTCTCGGAACGGGTGAGGTGGGGCAGTCGGGGTGGGAATGGATAAAAGAAAAACTTTCCTTCGCCTTTGCTGCCTCACCCTCTCCTCCTTCCTCTCCATCTGCTGGAAAGCGCTGGAAAACACCGGAAGCCCCCAGGCTCTTGTAGTCTCCCAGCCAATCACGACGCCGAAGCAGCGTAATGATTGATTGGTCTGAGTGCCCTGTTTGGCTACTTAGGCAGTGCCTGGGAGCCTGAGCATGTTCTCCATGGGGTGAGAACATGCTAAGTGCGCATCATGGTAACCGTCATGCGCATTTAAAGGAGTGCAAACCACTCCTCACTCTGCTCTGGTGTCACATAGCCCAGCCCCGACCTGACTCCCAGTCCCGCATTGAAAAATAAAATGATAATAACGTCTTGTTATTATCATTATATATTTATTTTTTGCACTGCTGAAATACCAGTGGGCAACACCCCTCTGCCTAAGCAGAGGAGCCGCCACTGCCGGGAGTCACAAAGCAGCAAAAACTGAACCAAAACAGGTAAATGTATGTCTGCCATGTGATAGCTTGGTAACACAATTTATCCTCTCATTCTGGATGTGAAATAGTAATAAGAGACACTTGGGTTTACATAGCCAGGCAGGTTTTCATTGTCCCACTTGGAGGTCTTTTAGAATGATTATGTTCCAATTCCATATCCTGTGAAATTAAGCTTTCTGAGGCTCAGTGGTCCAGGGTCTAGCTTTTATGGAAGTCCCACTTATTGCTGGATTACACAGTGGGAGAAGGCTTGAGCGAAGAGCTAATTAAACATAATTGGAGAGAATGTGTAAATACTAGATACACTTTGGAGATGATGAATGTTTAGAATGTATTTTAACTGATGCATATGTTAATTCATATTAATCGTATTTATTTTCAAAGTTGTTGACTGATTTATGATCATGAAATGTTTCTTGTTTTTGGATGCTGGTTGCGATTTGTGTATGGTAATTGGTTCTCTGGAGCGAAAATTAGAAAACGACTGTTGGCGAAACAAAAACGTGTAACTGTTTCTGTGCTTAGGCAGCTGCGTGTCTTGCTAGCACATGAATGCGCTTCTGGAACCTTCTAGATGCTGCAAGTGGTATGTGGGATAACATACGTGATCTGTACATTAATGGACTGTGGGCCTGGCTACATTCATGTGCTGTGATATGGGTTGGTTCCAAAAACAATGGTCCTTGACCAATTAATTAATACAAGTGAGCCAATAGCTTCAATTAGTCAGTTAGTTTTTGTAATCTTGAGCTCGAAACCCAAAAAAACTTTTAGGGGAAAAGAACTCACAATATTCAATATATGATTCAATACGACAAAGAACAACATCCGAACTTGTCTAGATTATCATATATATTAATTTATTATTGAATAAGGCAATTTAAGGTTGCTCCAAGAGGAACGTGCAACAAAAGAGGGTGATTAAGAGTGAATGGGTGAAGCAAGAAATGAAGACAGAGTAGTAAAAGAAATTCTTTGAATTTACAATGAGGATCGGTTATAATTCACCGTCCAAAGAACCTGGTCACATCTCAATCACAATTATGTATTTTCATATTTCAAACAGACCCAATAATTGGTCAAGCACAAGGGAATTATATGTGTATCCCAGGTAATGGAAATTAAGCGTCGACGTTTCGACCCGTCTTGAAGGCCTTGAGGAGAATTAGACCTTGGCCGTGCGGATCTTCATCAGGACCAAAGGGAAGGGGTTGGGGCAACCTGATTAAGTGAAGAATGGATCATCCACCTGATATCCAGTTCAATGGGGTTCCTCAGACATCCAATGAAGGGAGGCTGCGTATCAAGGGTAGTAATGGAGCTGTGGGGACTCAATCCGTGCGCAACAGACGCAGCTGTCTGATTCAGGTAGGTCGCTAGTGAGATCGTTAAGACGAGGTTAGCAGACGCGGACGAAGCTCACACTGAGCGGCAGCTTCGGCGGAGACGGACGTTCCCAAATAGCTCGCACATACATTGTGCATCTGGATACGAGTGAACCTCATACTGCTAACCTCGTCTTAACGATCTCACTAGCGACCTACCTGAATCAGACAGCTGCGTCTGTTGCGCACGGATTGAGTCCCCACAGCTCCATTACTACCCTTGATACGCAGCCTCCCTTCATTGGATGTCTGAGGAACCCCATTGAACTGGATATCAGGTGGATGATCCATTCTTCACTTAATCAGGTTGCCCCAACCCCTTCCCTTTGGTCCTGATGAAGATCCGCACGGCCAAGGTCTAATTCTCCTCAAGGCCTTCAAGACGGGTCGAAACGTCGACGCTTAATTTCCATTACCTGGGATACACATATAATTCCCTTGTGCTTGACCAATTATTGGGTCTGTTTGAAATATGAAAATACATAATTGTGATTGAGATGTGACCAGGTTCTTTGGACGGTGAATTATAACCGATCCTCATTGTAAATTCAAAGAATTTCTTTTACTACTCTGTCTTCATTTCTTGCTTCACCCATTCACTCTTAATCACCCTCTTTTGTTGCACGTTCCTCTTGGAGCAACCTTAAATTGCCTTATTCAATAATAAATTAATATATATGATAATCTAGACAAGTTCGGATGTTGTTCTTTGTCGTATTGAATCATATATTGAATATTGTGAGTTCTTTTCCCCTAAAAGTTTTTTTGGGTTTCGAGCTCAAGATTACAAAAACTAACTGACTAATTGAAGCTATTGGCTCACTTGTATTAATTAATTGGTCAAGGACCATTGTTTTTGGTACCAAGTTTACACCCAGGTCCCCATACCATGGGTTACCCCATTTTTGTAATGGTGATATGGGTTGGTGTCTGGCTCCGGAAGTCTATTGCTGGCTGCTTAAACTTGCTAGGAATTGCGCCTTTTCGCATGGTTGTTTACATCACATGACGTGGTTGAGTTCATGTAACCACACAAGAGGTGACTGGTTGCGCCTGTATATAAATGGCTGTTTACATGTGCATGACTCCATGCAGCCATCAAGGAGGGTGCCTGGCCTCAGCTGCAGGTGGCCGGCTTTATGTATGTGTCTGGTGTGCCTGCTTGTTGGCGAGTGTCTGACTGTACGTTCTATCTGTTAAGGCGCTTTTTATAGCCTGAATGCGCGTGCTCCTGGACGGACTGCTGTATGGATACTATTATGCGCATGATTGCCTGGCTGTCTGTGCTCTTTTAATTGAGCACGCATGTATCTGGCTGTCTGTGCTCTTTTAATTGAGCACGCATGTATCAACACATGGATGGATGTTTGATTGTTTCCATTAACCTGGCAGACCGTGCCTACACTTGAACTTGTATCTGGCTATTTGCACATGGCTCACATAGTCCTGCAAAGTGAAGGCTGCTTGGCTGCAGCTGTCTGTGAAATTGTGTTTACAAGCTCCCACCTGTAAACACCTACACACAGGCAGGTAACTGCAGCTGTGTATGCAATACATATTTTCATCTGTCTGACTATAACGCCCATACATGAATAAGGGGTTTGACTGTAGCTGCCTGTTCATGGCTGCTGTGGGAGTGTTTAATGACATGATTATACATTGAAGAATGTTTATACAAAAGTGGGCGTTTTACTTCACTTTTCAGTGCATGACGTGTTTCATGTGCTTGCCTGTAGCTCAGGGTGTGTGGATGTTTGTATCTGTCTGGCTACGTGTGGCTTTTGTCTCCTCAGTGCTTTGAGGTGGACTCGGGTTTACATTAGGTGAAACACCAACATATTAACCTAGCATACCCTGTGCAGGATTGCTGCCAGTACTTG
The DNA here is from genome assembly GCF_964204655.1 of Triturus cristatus. Lineage (NCBI taxonomy): Eukaryota > Metazoa > Chordata > Amphibia > Caudata > Salamandridae > Triturus > Triturus cristatus. Next base: position 1,097,078,474 of record NC_140579.1, read on the forward strand.
CATGGCTGTCTTGCCGCTGCCACATGTGCATGGCAGTTAACTTCTGCTTAGCTACACTTGAATGTGTGTGGACACTGCATGTGCATCTACATATGTGTGCATGGTATAGCAGCAGCTGTCTCAGCAGACATGACTCCAGGCGAAGCTGCTTTTTTCTGGCATGTGTCCTATTAATGGAAGTGGTAAAATATGTCATAAGTGTATGGGAGTGTAATACAACATAGGCCGTATATTCCAATATGCCGCCATGTGAGTCCGTGTGTCGCCATTCGGTGCAAGGTGGGGCTGTAGGAGTTCCCATCATTGTTCGATGTAGTCCAGGCGCATACCGAAGGCGACAACAATTTATTTTATTTATTTACTTGAGTTTTATATAGCGCTGGCTAGACCCGGAGATATCAGAGCGCTTTACATAAGGACATAGCGAATTACAAGTTGCAAAAGTATCACAATAGTTACATAATGGATAAATAAACAATACAGGAGTAGATAAGCGAACACGAAGGTCAGGATAGGAAAGATCAGGGACAGCAGGTAATCCACAGGAAGGAGACAGCAGTGGAGAAGAAAACGATACAGATGTCCGAGATCCGGCTGGGTAGGTGACGGCCATAGCGGTGTGCCAGGCCCAGTTTCCCCTTTAGCTGTCGGTGCAGCTCCACCGGGAAGCGGCCATGTATGCGTTTAGGGCTCCACCAGAGAAGAGTGAGGATTAGGAGGGGATCAGAAGGCTAGAAACCAAAGACGAGTGGTAGGCGCTGGCGAGGATGGCAAGGTAGGGGAAGGGGTGTGGTTTTTGCAGCCATCTTAGAGTCAGGCACGTCGAATCTATTAGTTTCCATGGTTCAGTGCTAGTTCTAGTTGCCACCAGTTCTAAAGTTGGTTAAAAAGCACAGTGCCAAAAGTCCTGGAAGAAACATCAGGACCCTGGTCTCAAACAATGAACCACACTGAGAATGGCCAGAAACAAATCTTTCTATTTTCATTAATCGAGCCTCCCCTTTATGCGATGTCCCAATTCAGCGGGTGAAGGCTGCCTCATCCAATAAGCATACCAGCTGCCCAGGGACTAATGGACAGTGAAGCTGATTCCTTTATTTGTGATGAGACCGTTTCTTGTATCTCTCCAGGTATGCTGCCGCTTCCAGATCGGATCCGCAGCAAATACAGAGAAGGAAGCAGTATGGCTTGACATAAATGTCCCATAGAGAGCTTTAAGTCGGCCGTATTTGTTCCACCAATTGCAATGTTTGAGCATAGCTTTCCAGACAAGTTAAAAAACAAGCAGTAGCAAAGCCAATAGGTTTTGCCTATGCAAGATTTATTGGCTTTGTCAATGGTTTTAGTTTTATAGATATGTTGCACAGAAGCACGAGCTGCTGTGTAACATGGCTTAATGGGAAAAAAAGCACTATAACGCGGCCAGTGTTTACTGCGTCATAGCACTTTTTAGGTCTCGCCTAGCTATCGCGTAAGCTATCGCGTAAGCGATCGCGATGCGAGACTATAGTAAGGGGCTCCCAAAAGTGCTCCCAAAAGCGGATTGCATGGCGAGCACGCGCACAATCACGTGCATCGTGCCGCCATGCAATCCGTTTGGCATCGTACTTCAAAGGGTCCGCTCACCCTCCTGGAATACGCTCCCCCGCCCCTGCCAAGCGTGCGCGCCACGCTCCGCTGGGCTTGTCTTGTTTTCCTTGCTGAAGGTAGAGTTAACATCCCAGGAAATGCAGCAGTGCAGCTTAATTTTTCCCAGTGATATGCACAAAGAACCCGTCTTAAACTTAATTTAGGGGCCTGGCCTTGTGAAGCAGACAGACAGCCCCATTTCCCATAAAACCTCACGTTTCCATCTTGCACCGTTGGCCTGCTGTTTGTTTAAAGGTCCTCCCCAGGAGGCCATCGTCGAAATGCTGTTTACTTTACATTTTGAAAATCGCCATACTCTCTTCATTGCCGTTACAACAACGAGGAGTCGCGATATTTAGAAACACTTCGGTTTTTGGGGCTGTCTGCCTGTCAGCTGCTGGGGCTCAGGACTGGCTGGAGCCGGCCAGAATGTGCTAGTGTTTTGTAAACAATAGTGCGTAGTTACACAACATTTCACACCTGGCCATGCATAGTCCTGGCCTCACTTCAGACTGCCCTGGCAGAGACTAAACATTTGTCATGCTAACTAACCTCCTTTTAAACGGGCTCCCGCATTGGTTCTGCATAAGATGGAGGCAGATGCAGCGAAAACCTTACCGGGTTACCCTCCCTTACTAGCTACATTTGTTTTTTCGATTACATCCATGCTCTTTTCACATGGTCATAATCGTATCACATAGAGGTCTGGTTCATAAAGAGACCTGTAAATGCAAAAACACTTTGCCTACACTACAGTTTTATCGGAAGACGGGGCATTTATAAGTGGTTGCTTGTACTTTGGCGACTGTACCATTACATCAGCCACCCTACACCGGTCGCAACAGGAGAAGCAAAGCTAAACATCTGTGAGAGGCCTCCCAGGGAGAGAAACTGTAACAATCGTTGCCCTCCCTTCAGTTGAACATGGTCCAGGATCTCATTATGTATGTGTGATAGTTCAGTAAAGCACAATGTGCAGCCTCAGCACACCATTATGTGGTTGCGCAGTCTAGTCGTGGCACCGCGCGATCATTCTAAACTAGTCGTGATCTAAGATGGGAGTGTCCTGCAGGAAGTGATGTCGTAAGTCTACGGTGAGCGATGTGAAGTGAACAGAGGGGCAGTAGTGGCTATATTGTTGTGGGAGTGTAGTCCCGTCTCGTACCTGGTAGGTTTGTTCCAGTAAACCAGTAATTTGAAAGTCAGTAGTTGCAAGTTTAACATGCTAACATATGCAGACACTTCATTCGCAGATTAGTGTTAGTCAAATGTAAGATTCCAATATCTATGTTGATAGCTGCCTTGTAGAAGAGTTGTTTGTAATGAAAGCATGAGGGGGGCAACTTAATACGCTGCTTAAACAAATGTTCAAGGTGTTGAGGTGAGAGAAATAACTCACTGGGCTGAGGCAAGGGGTGATTGACAAAGCCTCAAGCCACTGGCTAAAATGCAATGGTCCAAAAAGCCAGTGGTTGAAATGGGCACACCCAAAATATATTGCAATAGGCATCCTTGACAACTGCACTATTCCTACACCAACTTAGAGTTATGTTCTGTCTGAACTGCCAATTCTGCCGAGCCCTTATATGTTGTTCTTGAGCATTGACTAACACATGGACCCGTAGTTCTTGATTTTCCACAAATCCAGAAAACACATTTTTAAGGCCAATCAGTGGATTGAGAGATCAGGAAATAAGATTTTTAAAAAAGAATAATTATGCAACGTTATTTTCCTTTAAGCTTATTTATTATTATGATTCTTCCTGTGTTCTTTAGAAATCTTTTCCAATGCACAAGCTTCAAAGCGTCATGAATGCCGTCTCTCGTCGTGTGATTGAACGTTCATTAAAATTTGGAGGAAATGGAATTCAGCAAGAATGTTTGTTTGATATTTTTGTGATACAAGTAAAATGTTAAAGCAGTTTGGCTATGCAGGAGGAAAAAAGGGTAGATCTTTTCCATCCAGTCAAATGTTTTTTTTATAAAAGCATGTATTGATAGCAAGTAGTACGTTATTGTGAAGCCGGCCACCCGTTTTATTCTTCAATATTAAAGCAGACTTAAACTTCACTTATAATCATTCAGCGTGGTCTTCAGTCTTTGTACACAGATGATGCCTTCTAGTGGAGCAGTGTTGCAGCCACCACTTGATACCATTGCAAATTGTGTCATAGCATGTACGTTAGTATATTTGGTGGGCAAATCATTCAGTGCACCGTGCATCCCTTACAAGAATGCACTTTGAGCATTCATCTGCCCTTTGAGTAAGCTCTAGCGAATCTTTTAAAGAGTTTCTGACCAATACCTTGGCTTGATCTCATGGAATATCTTTCAACAGTACTCAGTTCTGCCTTCAAGCACCGCCAGAGAAACCCTGAAAGGTGAGTGTTTTTCTGGAAAGAAATGTAGGGGCATATTTATAATAACTGACGCATCCCTGCATATCAGCAGGGATGCGCCAGTTATTTTGCGCCCCAGCTCCGCCACCATGGATGCGGCGCACCATGGGGCAAAAACGGCACAGATGCGTCACGCATCTGTGCCGTAAAAGTGGCGCATTGCTGGAGTTGCGTCGCAAGCGCAACGCAGCTCCAGCAATGCTCTGGGGGGCCCTATCTTCACAATGCTGCGTCAATCCTTACGCCTGCTTCAAGCAGGCGCAGGGTTTTGACGCAGCATGGGCTCAAAAGTGACTGAGTGAAATCTTGTAGATTTCACTCAGCCACTTTTAGGAGGCGTTCCTGCGCCGGAACGCCCCCACCTGCCCTGGAACGCCTACACGTGACGCATCTCCCAGATGTGTCACGTCGTAAATACCCCGCACCATGGCACAGGATTTGCGCCGCTTCTGCGTCACAAAAGTGACGCAACGGCGGCGTAAATGAGGCGCAAGTCAAACATAAATCTGCCCCGTATTTCTTAGTATTGGATCAGCTACAAGAACTAAGACAAACTTAACAAGCATTTACAATGCAATAGGTCTCGCATTTACGCGAGTTTGAGCTATTCACATTGCAAATAACAATGCCTTTTATTTGTGTTTTCGTTTTTCAAACATAAATAAAAGGCATCGTCATTTACAATGCCAATAGCTTAAACTCGCGTAAATGCGAGACCTATTGCATTGCAAATGCTTGTTTAAAGGAGGCCTCGAAACAGGTCTCTTTCGGGCTCTGTTTTGTGCCGTGGCACAGGCGATCCATTTTTTGAAAGCAGGCACATCGATGTGCGCCTGCTCACACTGCTCACTTCTTACTAGTGGAGAAGTTACGGCATCATGTCTTGGCAGGTGAGCGTTGTAGGGGGAAGGGAATCCTTTAAAGAGCGTCATTTTCTCTCGGGATTTCCCTTCTGTTTTTGAAACTCAGGAGCAGCAACATTGTTGTGGTGGTGTCACCAGGGCTTTAAGTGGAAGTTTTTTCACTAATTTACAAGCCATAATTGCTGCTTATATATCTTAAGCAACTAACAAACATTGACAAAGCCAAGCGTCCTGACTTGTTGTAGGTATGATGTTACTCGTAGTATTGTAATTATAATTGCATTTATGTAGCGTGTACTACTCCTGACGAGGCGTCGAAATATCCTATATCTAGATGTAATGACAGAAAAATACAGGTCGGGCGGCACACTATGCTGACTACAGATAGTTTTTTTAAGCCACACCCTTAAATACATTGGCCACACCCCTTTGAGAGCCCCCCTCATTTTTTCACTCCACTTAAAGCCCTGATGCCACATGTTTGAAACATGCATGTTGGGCTCGTAGATGCATTAGGAAAGCCCAATGACAGAGTGGGAAAACAGTGATATGAGGTAATTCACTTTGTTCATCTATTTTCTCTTCTCTTTTCAATTTGATACGGGTTCGACGCTTTCCTACTTGGTGCTTTTCTCACCATACATGCTTATTTTCTCCTTGTGCATATGCAGAAGATTTCTTGAAAATGACAGACTTATCCTTACGATAAAAGATTACAGATACAAACAAAATTGTACTGGAATGTTTGACAAAAATCTGATGGGATGTTACCAGAGGTATTCAAAAATTGAGATATCACAATATGTAGCAAATTAAAGAGAGATGTGAATGTATTAAAGACTGTGTGAATTTCTATGCACTTTAGGTAAACATTCGTCCTAGAGCATTATAATTGCTAGAAACGAGTTCAAGGTGTCACACGTGTAGTGACGTCATAGCTGCTCCAGAGAGGCACTGGGAGAGGGATGTGGCGTCACGGCCAGCGCGGTCTACCTTGGAACTGTGGTCGCAGGTTCTAGTCTCGGCGTCCTGATCCGAGGAAATCATTTAATCTCCCTGTGCCTAAAAAATAAATGCGACCTTGTCTAATGTAACTGAAACTCACGTAAAGCGCTCCAATACCTTCGGGTCGAGTTCGCACCATATAAAATTGCAAATATATAAAGCAAGGACCTAGAGACACGCATATACGTATATGGTGGAACTGGCAGACCAGGGCGGAAGCGGAGGAGCAGGGTTAGCGGGAGCAACAGCTTTATGTACATCGCTACGAGACCGTCAACAAAGCAATTAGTGTGCTAAACTAGCACAAAGTGTGACTCGACCTCGTCCTACACTCATCCTGCCCTCCTTTATGAGCTGTAAGAGGACACCAACAGCGGCTCCCAGCATTGAGTTTAGCAAGTTTCGGGCTCGTAAATGGTGGTTTCTTTCGCCGGGGTTTGCATCACAATGTAAATTGGGGGTGGGTGAGGTAAGTAGGGGCCTGACGTCATAGCTGCTCCAGAGAGGCACTGGGAGAGGGATGTGGCGTCACGGCCAGCGCTGTCTACCTTGGAACTGTGGTCACAGGTTCTAGTCTCGGCATCCTGATCCGAGGAAATCATTTAATCTCCCTGTGCCTCAAAAATAAATGCGACCTTGTCTAATGTAACTGAAAGTCACGTAAAGCACTCCAATACCTTTGGGTCGAGTTTGCGCTATATAAAATTGCAAATAAATAAAGCAAGGACCTAGAGACACGCATATACGTGTATGGTGTAGACCAGGGAGGAAGCGGAGGAGCATGGTCAGCGGGAGCAACAGCTTTATGTACAGCGCTACGAGACTGTCAACAAAGCAATCAGTGTGCTATACTAGCCCAAAGTGTGACTCAACCTCGTCCTACACTCAAACAAGCGCGGTCCGAGCTTAACACAAAGTTCTGAAATCATCGCCGACTTGCAGCGTTGCATTTATTTGTTTATTTATTCACATGGCAATCACTTATTTAACACTGTACTTAGATACATTTTTATTTTAAGTCTATCGTCCTTCTTGTCCGTAGCTTTCTCTAATAAAGCAGCATTCCTTGCATTTGCTTTGAAATTCATTTCCATGTACAGCCGTTTGGTCAGGATGTAGCAAGCAGTACACTCTGTACCTAGCAGCCTGTTAATGACGGATATCTCTCTAAACTCTGCGCTGCAACTGAAACCGGATCCCTAGCAACGCGCTATCCTGGAGGTAGAAGAAAGAGGTGAGAAGCCTCATTTCGCCACGGCTCGAGATGCTTCTAAGATAATTCCTTGACACAGATGTGTAAATATTGTTTTGCAACTTTCTGATCTATTGAGCGACACATATCTTTGCACACATTACGAGACTCCCACATTGCATGGAGACCCGGCAGAACAGCCTTACACCAGTTCCTATAACTACTGAAGTGCTCGAAGCAGCGCATGCATAATTACGGAAACCTCGGTGTCTTTAGACCCTTAAAAGTTAGTTGGAGGGGTGCACACCTACAAGCAAAGTGCCTTAGTTTTTAACACAAAGCTTTGAAATCATCACCGACTTTTGTTTATTTTTTGCAGCGTTACAACGTGTGTGAACATAGAAGCTTAAAGCAACTTTACGGGGCTGTTATTTCTATACCTACAAAAACAAGCGCGGTCCGAGCTTAACAAAAAGCTTTGAAATCATCGCCGACATTTGTTTGTTTTTTGCAGTGTTATGATGTTTGTGAACACAGAAGCTTAAAGTAACTTAACGGGGCTGTTATTTCTGTACCTATAAAAAAAAATCAAACATCAAAGCGGCGAAAGTGAAAGTAATCGAGCAGAGCATCAAAGGGCTGGGTGAGAAGGGAGGGGGGAATGCAAGGGTCAAAGCGGCTAAAGTGAAAGAAAGCTATAGAGAAGGGAGGGGGGAGTGGGAGCAGCTGTGCATGTGCATGTGATCGTGCACTCAAAGTTTAGGCCAGCCAAAAGACTGTGGGTAGCACTTTGAAAATCCCACATATAAAATGTCTCTTCGAGCCTTTGGCTCAGCGAGACCTAAAAAGCAGGGCAACATAAGCATATGTGGTTTCACCTGTAGCATCTGGCCTGCTGCTTTTGCTCGTCTTCTGTGTTTTATGGTGGTGTTCAGTTTGACATTTCAGGAAGGTTTGCATTGTAATTATGATCAAGGAGTTACTGAATAGACAAGTTGGTTAATGTGCCGGGACTCTGTGATAGTATGGATAAGCTAGATTTAAGATGAATATTTATCAATAAGAGATGCTAAAGTTTGCTTCTGTGTAATTGACTAGTTGGATTCAAGTGTATCAGCTGTATCAGCTGTATTCTCTGTCTTTCTGCGACTATGGCTGGCATTTTTCTGTATCTTTAGGTTAAGTCTACCAGGCAGTTAAGGCTTTCTTGTTGCAAATGACTTGGGCTTCCACAACTTCTTCAAGGGATTACAGCCCGCCCATTGCTTACTATTGGTTGGCTTTATTGTCCTTCTCATTTGCTTGCTTTTTATCCAGTGGCTTTCCTTGCCCTAGTTTGTCCTGCTCTTGAATAATTTTCTTCCTCTGATCACTTTTATGGATTTTTCTTTTTTTTTTCTTTTTCTTTTTACTTAAGCACCTCATTTACTACTCTCTCCCTTGTGGACCTTTCTCATCTGTCAAATATCTGCTCACCACGTTGCTCTCTTCCTCTTTTTGCAAACTCTCTTTTACTTGCTTTTCCCCGTCAAACTCAATGTCTCACCTGCACTCAGTGTTGCTTTCTCACTCACATACTTCTCCCCCTCCCCAACCCCTGAGTTACACGTCATCATGCATGCATGCCTACAAAATTACAATTCTGCTGAAGGTGTGATTGTGTCTTTTATTTTCGGCCGTTCCACACTATCTTGTCGAAGTGGTACAGCTTCGCACAAAGGCATTGGCAAAGCAAGTAGGTCCCAGCGACAAGATCTATAGGCTGCACACATCCTTGTTTCCTTTTTAGGTCTCGCCTGACCCAGCGCATGCGCTGGTCTGGCGCGACATTTAGTAGGTGGGTTTAGAAAGTGCCACCCACATTTTTGTGCTGGCGACAAGCTAAAGTGCTGGATGGCGTGCACGCGCACAGCTGCTCCCCGCATTCCACCCTCCCACCTCGCCCAGCCATCTGCCTTTTCTGCGCCAGCCTTCAGCACCATACCTCTCCCCCGCTGCTGTGAGCGCATCCCTAGCGTGCGTCATCGCGATCACTTTCGCTTTTACAGTGATCGCGGTGAGGGATTGTCAGTGTCTTTCTCCCCGAGAAGATCAATGTGTGTATATATTCCTGCTACATTATTTTTCTTTTCTCCCCGAGAAGACATTAGTGAATTAGTTCTGGAAGCAAACGCACTTCATTTCATTGGTTGCTTGCGCACGCCGTTATTTCAGCCCCAAAGACAGCGAGCATTAAACAAAATACTAAGAGCTCTGTCTGCCTAAGTCTACATTGGGTCTGAAGCTTAAACCCTTGTTTTGTTGAAGAGAGCAACTTTCTGGCTATGCACACGGCTGCACCCTGCCTCTGAAAAAAACGTTAGCTAAGATTTGCACCCTCCCCCTCCAGAAATGGAGACCTTTGGGAAAGTGGACTGTAATCGGTGTTTTTTTAAGGATCACTTACTTTTATTGAGAGAAGAGGCTGCTCGCAGCCATTTTCATCGCATGGCTGGTTCCCCTCTGTCTCTCCTCTTCTCCCCTCTCTTGCTGTCTGCTCCTCCCCACCCCATTTGCAGTTTGCTGCACTGTTACTGAGTTTGCCAGCTCTCTCCGTGAAAAGGAGCAGTTCACTTCCTGGCTTGAAAGAGCAAGCCTGCAAGAAGAGAAGGCGGAGCGTTTGGCTCAGCCCCCTCCCCCCCCCTGCTCCCCCCAATTGCTGTCATTCATGAAACAAATGCTGTGCCTTCTTCTACCTCCTAACGCCTCGCTAAAATGCCTGGGAAGTTTGGCAAGTCAACGATGCAACTACAAATGAGGGCCTGAAATATACAGTTTATTTTGACTGTGTCATAACGTTTAAATTTAGCCTGAAAACAGTAAGGCCGTCTCCCTATTATGCTCACAGACACCGGAGTAGGACCGGTACTACAGGTGAATAGCTCGTTCGCTCCTATTTTTCAACTTTTCTAGTTAGTAATTTCTCAACCTGTACTCTGCACATGCATTTTTATATTCAATACCAATCAAAGTATTCTGCAATGATTACAACAAAAGGAAAACATGACAAAGTAAGAAACAGAACACTGTGATGTCATTGAAATTCAGCTTGCCTAGAAGTAAAAAGTTCATGTCATGAAACAAGTTGGCAACCGTTAGCCATTTTAAACACAGATCTACATTAGGTATCGTCGATCTGAACATAAATAATACACAGTTACTAACAATTGCATGTTCACATGTTAATGTCAATATAATGCAAACACATTTACTATGAAAACAAGCATTGGCATAGCCAAGAGGTCTCGCCTTTGGGACCTTATATAAGTGTTTAGCCATGCACAAGTTGATGTTGTTGCACCAAGGATATTGTGCTGCATAACTAAATACTTATAAGGTCCCAAAAGCGAGACCTATTGGCTATGCCAATGCTTGTTTCCTTTAAGCCATGTTGCACCTCAACCTGTGCTACTGTGCACGCAATATGTGTTGAAACAGTGGGGAGGAGAGTCTCGGGGGGAGGGGGGTGTGGCAAGCAATGTGAGGAAGGAGGGTGGGGAGTGGATTACAAACAACAGATGGTGTTTGGAGAGCGGGTAGATTTCCAAACTACGGACAGCTGGAGGAGGGTGGGAGGTGTATTTTCTAACAACAGACAGCGGGTGGGATGTACGTTTTCAGCAACGGACAGTGAGGGGAGGGCAGGGGATGGGTTACAAACAACAGACAGTGGGAGTTTTACAAAAAATAGACAGCAGGAGGGTGGGGGAAGAAACTATGACGGCAGAAGGAGGGCGAGGTGAAAGCAACACGAAGGATGCAGCAGAAACAGCGGGAGGAGGGTCGGGGGAGGGAGATGAACTGCAGAGACATGCACTCTAAAAAAGGAAAAAGAGTACCTGGAGAAGTCTGCAGCCAGTGGAAGGACACTGGCTGCAGACAGAAAACTGTACTTGATCCAGGCTCCATGGCAGGGGCACACACAAAAAGCACCAGGAGGAAGCAAGAGGCAGGGAGGAGGTGCTGAACAATAAGGTGCAAGGAAACATGAGTGATGGAGAAGCCAACCAATGGTAAGCAATGAGGGTCTCTAAGCAGATTTTAAGGTTTTTTTTTGTTTACAAGAGATTTCGCAAGCACAGCACAAGCGCTATGCAGGCGAAACCTGAAGATGACTGTATGAAGAAGGGCGGGATTTCAGGCCAAGGACTGACTCAAAGCTTTTCTGCCCTCTCCTGCCTTACTGGCCTCAACCCTGTCCAAAAAAAAAAAAAGCTTGTTGAGCTTGTCACCAATGCCCTGGGTTGTTTTCACATCCCTTAATACGCATTTGCTATGCAGAAGATCCAAATAATAGCTGAAAGCTACTCTATTTAGGGGTTTCCAGTCTGCCTTTTGATTGACTGTATGTTATTGAAATTTTATCCAGTGACCGTGTGAAGGGAGCCATATCATGTGACACACAGTGGCACCATGTGAGTTGGCAGATCTGCTCTAGATAACAGTCACGGGCGCTTACACTGCATGGCAGTGCTTTAATTTGTCACCTTTTCACGTAAATCTTGACTCAGTCTGTAAACTGACCATCTGACAATCCTGGTAGGCAGGACTGGTTTTAGTATGTGCTTGTTGATTGCACGTCCAGGGCACCGGCCTCCAGTGGGGCACTGCACTCACTGAAGCAGTATCCCTGTGGCTAAATTCCAAAGATAAGTGTATTTAAACACTTTTTCTGAAAGCTGCTGTAGCCCTTGTCTGCTTTTTTAGGACTCGCCTGACACAGCGCAAAAGCGCTGGTCTGGCGAGACTTTTTGAGAGGGCTCCAAAAAGTGCTACCAGGCCAGCCTAGAGCTACAGTGCATGTGCGCAGGCGCGTGCGCCGCGCTTTACCACGATTACTTTCACTTTCGCGGCCACACGGCCGCTTTGATGTTTGATCGCGATTGCGATCACTTTCGCGGCTGCACGGCCGCTTGGCATAGCCAATAGGTCTCGCTTTTGGGACCTTATAAGTATTTAGTTATGCAACTGTTGCATGGCTAAACACTTATAAGGTCCCAAAGGCGAGACCTATTGGCTATGCCAATGCTTGTCTTTGTTTTGTTTTTAGGTCGCGCCTGGGCAGCTCATGCACTGCTCTGCAAGGCATGCTGTATTGAGGTATGGCATAGACGCTCTGCCCATTTGCCGCCCATCTTTTCATTTGGCTCCTGTTACAGTCCTTTTGAAGTTGTTGCTTTTCATTTGTGAATAGGCTTAGGAGTCCCTCCTTGGTACTGTGAGAAGTTGGCCTGGCATATGCTGGTCACTAGTTATAGTGACCACCTTGCACCAGTCCAATTCGACTCTTATGTTAGATAGGTTTAAGACAACCTTTTAAAGAAAGCTATCCTAGTGGTAGCTGGGGAGAGCAGCCTTCAGGCTAAGTCTCTGAGGAATGTAAAGCAGCTTGTTTTACCTTATAATCTCTTGAATTACCAAATGAAAAGGACACCACACAGGTATATATATCAAATATATATGTATTTATTCTTAGATACACTCTACTAATCTCTTTATGAGATTAGAACCCAGATACACATTCAAATGTCAACACTTCTCAATAAATTAAGCACAAATATGGCTGTAGCCCTAGGGGTGGCTAGACCATATACTAAGAAAATGGTTTAACAAACTCGACTTGCAAAATGAAAAGGCCTAGGGCCTTGGGAATCGCTGGGGCTTCACTTCTGCAGTGTTAGCAGGTAAGTAATCAGCCCACGGGAGACGCGTGCAGTGTCTAAACACAGCCGCGGGTTTCCTATTGGTTTCAATGGCACAAGTCGCGGTTTGTAATTTAAAGTTTTAGGGTACTTCGGAGAAGTCAACAAGCAAGCCACTTACAGGGTAAGTATTTTGAGGGCCAACACACACTTGGGCACCGGAGTGCACGTGTTACCTCACCCACGGAAGCTGGGTGCATAAGTGTCTTTTGGTGTCGGGTCGCGATGCTGTTTTCAATGGAGATCACTGAAGACTTGCTGCTTGTGACGACTGGAGAGGTGTCCGCTGGAATCCGAAGATGGATTGGAGTTGAAGAGGACCTGAAAATTGAGGGGAGAGAGTTCAAAGTCACTTGCCAGTGACCGGTGGCCAGCAGGATGGATGACCACTGATGTCGCGTCACTTCAGGTCGTTGATGGTGATTTGTCTCTTTGCTCACGAGGTCCAGGAGAGATCGACGATGACCAGCAGCTGGATTCGGAAGGTCCCACAACGTCTGCAGCTGATGATGGTGTTGGCAACCGGATTGGAGCCAACAAGCTTTGGCAACTGCAAGTCTTGTGTGGAGTGAAGATTAACGGTGATGCAGACCAGCAAGGTCTGATGGACTTACCCAGTGAGGGTAAGTGAAGACAGGCCCGGAGCAACCAGGAGAGCCCTTGAAGTTGATGAGAAAGTCTTCGGGTGAGTCACTAGCCAATGGGCAAGCAACTGCAAAGACGCCTTTGCAGGAAAAGTTCCACAGGAGCCCACGGTCACTCGGGACGGGGTAGGCCGCTGATTGTCAGTACCAGACTTGCTAGGGACTTGGACTACAGATGGTCCAAAGCACAAGTTCGTAGAACGTTGTTTAGGGTTTGCACTCGAAATCAGTGCATGGTTCCCTGGTATTGCTGTTCCTCGTCACTCGTGGGGTCCAGAAGCCACAGCTTCACTGGGGACTCAAAATGGCCGTCGAGAGGTCAGGAAATCCGCTTCAGGGGATGCAGGGACTTCGGACTCCAGCGGGAGCGGTGAAGTTTGCAACCGTTGATCAAAGTTACTGGTGCCTGCCAAGCAGGGGAGTCACTCCTTGACTCCAAGGGAGATTCTTCAGTCTTCCAGAGATAGTGGAACATCGAAGGGCCAGGATTCTTCTTTGTAGAGCGTCGTCCAGGGTTAATCTGAATTGCATTGGCAATGCTTGGTATCTTATAGTGAAGATAGGGGAGGGACTAGCTCTATGACCACTCCTCTAGGAGGGTCAGGGTAGTGGGTGGTTACACCCACTTCCCTTTGTCCAGTTTCATGCCAGAGCAGGGGCAGGTAGCCCCTGAACCGGTTTGAGCTGGCATATGCACAGAGGAGCCTACTGCTCCCCCAGTGCAGGACTTCAAAGGCACTCTAAGAGTGCACCCACCCAGCTCCAATACACTAAATCCTGTCTGGGAGGTGGTAACACCTCCCTGTGACAGGATACCCTTTGCTGGGGTTCCTCCACTGCGAGTTTCGGTCAGCAGCAGGAGGGCAGCCCGGTGTCTGTGCTGGTGGCATCCATTTTGTGATGCCAGGGCTCTAGAAGATTTCTACCGTTTAGTACAGTGGGTACATGTCGTCCCCTCTAGAAGGGTGGGATCATACACCCACACCAGTTACTGGTGTGGGTGTATGATTCCAAATTGTTTGACACCAAACACGACATGTTTTGATGCAGTCATTCCAAAGTTAGCATTTACCGCGAGGTTATAATGCACTTAAGAGTATATGGTTTAACCGCATCCACAAACAGCAGCAGAGAATAGACTCTGCCAGCTGCAGAGGGGTCCTGCTCATGCAGAAGCACCCCCTCACATAGTAAACCAAGCACCCTGCCCTCAGGATTGTTAGGGCCTGCAAGAGGGGTGACTGATAGGTTTATATGTGTGTGTATGGTGAGATATAGGAACCTATACCTCAGTGAGGAGTGCTAACACTACCTCACACAGGCTGCAGTAGCAGGCCTGTGGTGTCAGATTGTGAATGCTTCCCAGGGGTGGTATAATACATGATGCAGCCCCTGGTAGGCCTGTGAAGTACCAATACCCTAGGTACCTAAGGTACCATATACTAGGGGCTCATAAGGTACCACAGTATCCAATCACTAGTGCATCTTATATGCACACCAAGTTGTTTTAGGGAGATCAGTGAGACTGAGGCCCTGATTAGCAGGGACCCAGCCAGACTATAGTCAGAAACCAGTGTATACATCAGAAAAAAAGTGGGGGCAACATAAGTGCAGATCATACTCTCCTACACAACCCCCCCCCCAAACGCAGGGACATTAAACTAACCTTGACCAGTTGAGTCTTCATGTTCTAAGTGGAAATACCTTGAGAGTCCATCTGCATTGGCATGTTGGGTCCCAGGTCTATGTTCCACTGTATAGTCCATCCCCTGTAGGGAAATGGACCACCTGAGCAGTTTAGGATTTTCACCTTTCATCTGTTTGAGCCATAGGAGTGGCTTATGGTCAGTCTGAACTATGAAGTGAGTGCCAAACAAGTATGGCCTCAGCTTCGTCAGGGCTCACACCACAGCAAACGCCGCCCTCTCAATAGCTGACCAACGTTTCTCTCTAGGGGTCAGCCTTCTGCTGATGAAAGCTACTGGCTGGTCTTGACCTTCATCATTAAGTTGAGACAGTACAGCTCCCACACCCAGCTCTGAAGCATCTGTTTGAACAATGAACTTCTTTTTGTAATCTGGACTCTGTAAGATGGGGGCAGTGCACATTGCCTGCTTGAGGTCATCACATGCCTTTTGACAGCTAGCTGTCCACTGAACCTTTTTTGGCATTTTCTTGGAGGTCAGATCATTTAAGGGGGTCACTATAGATCCATATCCCTTAACAAACCTCCTGTAATACCCAGTCAGGCCCAAGAATGCTCTCACCTGTATCTGGGTGGTTGGAGCTACCCAGTCCATTATGGTCTGGATCTTGCTCTGCAATGGTTGAACCTGCCTCCACCTACAAGGTGGCCCAGGTACACAACCTGACTCTGCCCTATCTGGCACTTAGTGGCCTTGATAGTGAGGCCTGCTTTCTGCGTGGCCTCCAGTACATTCCTGAGGTGGACCAGGTGATCCTGCCAGGTGGAACTAAAGACAGCAATATCATCAAGATAAGCTGAGCAATAGGTTTCCATACCAGTCAGAACTTTATTCACCAACCTCTGAAATGTGGCAGGTGCATTCTTCAAACCAAAGGGCATTACCACAAAGTGATAGTGCCCACCAGGGGTCGAAAATGCTGTTTTAGCCTTGGCATCATCAGCTAACTTGATTTGCTAATAGCCTGCTGTAAGGTCAAATGTAAATGTACTGAGATACTTGGCTGAGGCCAAAGTGTCTATTAGTTCATCTGCCCTTGGTATTGGGAAGGCATCAGTCCTGGTGACTGCATTGAGGCCCCTGTAGTCAACACAAAACCTCATCTCTTTCTTACCACCCTGCTTGTGAGGTTTTGGGACAAGGACTACTGGGCTAGCCCAAGGGCTATCTGAGGGCTCAGTAACACCTAGCTCCAACATTTTCTGGTCTTCAGTCCTGATACAGTCCCTGACATGGTCAGGTTGCCTGTAGATTTTACTCTTTACAGGCAGACTGTCTCCAGTGTCCACCTCATGGGTGCACCAGGAAGTCTGACTTGGGGTCAGGCTAAACATATGTCTAAACTGATGTAGCACTTGTCTACATTCAGTTTGTTGATGTTCAGTGAGGCTGCTTGCCAAAGCAACACCATCAACTGATCCATCATCAGGGTTCTGTGAGAGCAGGTCAGGGAGAGGGTCACTCTCCTCCTCCTGGTCCTCATCAGTTGCCATGAGCAAGCTCATGTCAGCCCTGTCCACATATGCCTTAAGTCTGTTGACATGGAGCACCCTAAGGGGGCTCCTGGGAGTGCCAAGATCTACCAAGTAGGTGACCTCTCCCTTCTTTTCAACAATTGTATGGGGGCCACTCCATTTGTCCTGGAGAGCTGCTGGGGCCACAGGCTCCAACACCCACACTTTCTGGCCTGGCTGGTAAACAGTCAGGACAGCCTTTTGGTCATGCCAAGCTTTCTGGAGTTCTTGACTTGCCTCAAGGTTTTTAGTGGCCTTCTTCATATACTCTGCCATCCTGGAGCGGAGACCAAGCACATAGTCCACTACATCTTGTTTGGGAGGTTTGAGAGGTAACTCCCATCCCTCCTTCATCAGACATAATGGTCCTCTAACAGGGTGCCCAGACAGAAGTTCAAAAGGGCTGTAGCCAACCCCCTTCTGAGGAACCTCCCTGTATGCAAACAGAAGGCAGGGAAGTAAAAGGTCCCATTTTCGCTTAAGCTTCTCTGGGAGTCCTTTAATCATTCCCTTTAGGGTTTTGTTGAATCTCTCAACTAACTCATTGCATTGTGGGTGATAGGGAGTAGTGAATTTGTAGTTTACACCACACTCCTTCCACATTGCAGTTAGATATCCTGACATAAAGTTAGAACCTCTGTCAGAGATGACCTCCTTAGGGAAACCCACTCTGGAGAAGACTCCAATGAGGGCTCTTGCTACCACAGGAGCTGTGGTAGTCCTTAGGGGTATAGCTTCTGGATACCTGGTGGCATGATCCACTACCACCAGTATAAATCTGTGCCCAGATGCTGTTGGTGGGTCAAGGGGACCAACAATGTCAACCCCTACCCTTTCAAAGGGAACCCCCACCACAGGTAGTGGTATCAGGGGGGCCTTTGTGGTGCCACCTGCCTTGCCACTGGCTTGACAAGTGACACAGGAGCGACAAAACTCCTTTGTGTCTTCAGACATGTGTGGCCAATGAAAATGTGGTACAAGCCTGTCCCAGGTCTTGTTTTGGCCTAAGTGTCCTGCCAATGGGATATCATGTGCTAGGGTCAAGAGGAACCCCCTAAACTTCTGAGGAATTACCAACCTCCTGGTGGCTCCAGAGGTAGGATCTCTAGCCTCAGAATATAGGAGCCTCTCATCCCAATAAACCTTATGGGACCCACTAGCACTCTCAGCAGCCTCAGCAGCAGCCAGCTGTCTGAGGGGTTCAAGAGTGGGGCAGCACTGTTGCTCTTTGCTCAGATCTTCCCTGGAAGTGCCCCCTGCCCCCAAGAACTCAACCTGACCAGGCTCAAGTTCCTCTGGGGCAGTTCCTTCTTCAGGCTCTGCTTCTCCTCCCTCAGGAGGGGAATCTGAGATCTGAGACAGAGGGGAAGGCCCAGCCTTAACCCTACTGCTCCTCCTCTTGGGTAGCACCTGGTCCATAGTTTCAGGATCCAGAGCTGGTTCAGCTTTATGCATCTTGGCTTGTGACCTGGTCACAGCAAATACCTCTGCAGGTATGCCCAACATCTCAGCATGAGTCCATAATTCTACTTCAGACCAGGCTGAAGTCTCCAGATCATTGCCCAACAAACATTCGACAGGGAGGTCTGCACTGACTACTACCTTTTTGAGGCCAGTTACCCCTCCCCAGGAGAAATTCACAACTGCCAGGCTATGGTTGGTCCTGGTGTTGCTTGCATTGGTTACCTGGTACATTTCACCCAGGATGATCTGTGTAGGGTCCACTAGGTCCTCTGCCACCATGGTGACACTAGCACCTGTGTCCCTAAATGCCAAAGCCTGTTTGCCATTTATAATAGGCTGCTGTTTGTATTTGCCCAGATTACTGGGGCTCACTAGGAAGGACATATCAAGGTCTCCCTCACAAACTAGCAATGCCTGTGTTAGTACTCTGACTAGGCCAGAGTCCACATCAGAACCCAGGGTCAACCCTACTACACCCTTATTCTGAGTGTTACCTCCACCAATGACTGCACTAGGGGGAACAGTTGCCTTAGGGGCTGGAGTGGTGGTGGTTTGGTCTTTGGACTTTGTACAGTCAGAAGTCCAGTGCCCTTTCTGTTTACAGAATTTGCACCAGGGCTTCTTTTGGCCTTTTCCCTTTGCAGATTGTGACTCCCCACCAGTTGCAGATTTGTGGGGCCCTTGTGAAGACTTCTGATCTTTAGATGTATCCCCACCTTTCTCTGAGCCTTTAGGATCTTGCTGCTTAGTGTCACCACCTTGGTTCTGGTTTTTCTGCCTCACCCTGGTTCTGACCCATTTGTCTGCCTTCTTTCCCAATTCTTGGGGAGAGGTCAGATCAGAGTCCACCAGGTACTGATGCAACAACTGGTTCTGGCAATTATTAAGGATCTGTTCTCTCATTATAAGATTATACAATCCCTTAAAGTCAGTTACCCTACTACCAACCAGCCAACCTTCTAGAGCCTTGGTTGCACAATCAACAAAGTCAGTCCAATCCTGAGTCTGTGCTTTCTGGGTGTCTCTGAACTTCAACCTGTACTGTTCAGTGGTTAAGCCAACCCCATCTATCA
Organism: Triturus cristatus; assembly: GCF_964204655.1. NCBI lineage: Eukaryota > Metazoa > Chordata > Amphibia > Caudata > Salamandridae > Triturus > Triturus cristatus. The sequence continues at coordinate 1,097,097,704 of NC_140579.1, forward strand.
AAGCACTCTTCAGGGCTTCATAATCATTACCATCCTCTTCTCTAACAGTGAGGAGCTTGTCTCTACCTTTATCTGAAAAGGAGAGCCACAAGATTGCTGCCCACTGTGTCTGGGGGACCTGTTGAACTTTACAGGCCCTCTCCATAGCAGTTATCCATTTGTGGATATCATCCCCACTCTGGTAGGGAGGAACAACCTTGGACAGGTTCCTATGGTCTGGAATGTAATCTCTGCCTCCAGGGACACTGTTGCTGTTAACCCCTCCTTCTTAGAAGCTCTTTGGAGCTCGAGGGCTTCCCTATCTAAGGCCAATTGCTTGGTCTGAGGGCAAGCCTAGCTTCCTCATACTGGAGCATCTTGAACCTTCTTTCAGAGGAGGACTCCCTGGGATAGGAGGAGTTCCTCTGTTGAACAGATTCTCTTCCAGAGTGGTATGAGTGGTCAGAGTCCCTTGAGGGGGACCTAGGCCTTTCTCCCACTTTGTCAGCTCTCTTAAGGAGAATTCCTCTGTTGCTTTCAGACCCTTCTGGGTCTGGCCCTTCAATCACAGACTCCAGGTCATCTTGATTTTCATCATCAGACCCAGAGACTATGGTTGACCCACTCCCTGATGCAGACCCACTAGCTTCTAGAGCTTGTCTCAGGTCATCTGCTACTAACAGATCTATCAGGTGTTGTGATGAGGGACTCCTGCCCACCCTCAGTTGTCCGTCAAAGCATAAGGCCTTCAGTTCAGTGTAGGCTATATCTTTGTACTGAGATGGGGTGGACCCACTGGCTCCACCTTGGTGAGACATACTAGTGTTGTGCAGTGTTGTACTACCTACACTAGTTGAGGCCTACTGGACCTAGCTTGAGCTGTAGCAAGGGTGTGCTTATCCCTTCACAAACAGCTCTAAGTTCAGTAGAACGTATTGATACTAGCTTGACTTTATATGTACCTTGAGTACCTTTAGTGGTTTTCAGTTAGTAATTCAAATAGAGATTTTCTGGTAAAACAATGGCAAGCTGGAATCCCACACGCTGCCCACCAATGTGAGAAGTTGGCCTGGCATGTGCTGGTCACTAGTTATAGTGGCCACCTTGCACCAGTCCAATTCGACTCTTATGGTAGATAGGTTTAAGACAACCTTTTAAAGAAAGCTATCCTAGTGGTAGCTGTGGAGAGCAGCCTTCAGGCTAAGTCTCTGAGGAATGTAAAGCAGCTTGTTTTACCTTATAATCTCTTGAATTACCAAATGTAAAGGACACCACACAGGTATATATATCAAATATATATGTATTTATTCTTAGATACACTCTACTAATCTCTTTATGAGATTAGAACCCAGATACACATTCAATTGTCAACACTTCTCAATAAATTAAGCACAAATATGGCTGTAGCCCTAGGGGCGTACCAGACCATATACTAAGAAAATGGTTTAACAAACTCGACTTGCAAAATGAAAAGGCCTAGGGCCTTGGGAATCGCTGGGGCTTCACTTCTGCAGTGTTAGCAGGTAAGTAATCAGCCCACGGGAGACGCGTGCAGTGTCTAAACACAGCCGCGGGTTTCCTATTGGTTTCAATGGCACAAGTCGCGGTTTGTAATTTAAAGTTTTAGGGCACTTCGGAGAAATCAACAAGCAAGCCACTTACAGGGTAAGTATTTCAAGGGCCAACACACACTTGGGCACCGGAGTGCACAAGTTACCTCACCCACGGAAGCCGGGTGCATAGGTGTCTTTTGGTGTCGGGTTGCGATGCTGTTTTCAATGGAGATCACTGAAGACTTGCTGCTTGTGACGACTGGAGAGGTGTCCGCTGGAATCCGAAGATGGATTGGAGTTTAAGAGGACCTGAAAATTGAGGGGACAGAGGTCAAAGTCACTTGCCAGTGACCGGTGGCCAGCAGGATGGATGACCACTGATGTCGCGTCACTTCAGGTTGTTGATGGTGATTTGTCTCTTCGCTCACGAGGTCCAGGAGAGATCGACGATGACCAGCAGCTGGATTCGGAAGGTCCCACAACGTCTGCAGCTGATGACGGTGTTGGCAACCGGATTGGAGCCAACAAGCCTTGGCAACTGCAAGTCTCGTGTGGAGTGAAGATTGACGGTGATGCAGACCAGCAAGGTCTGATGGATTTACCCAGTGAAGGTAAGTGAGGGCAGGCCTGGAGCAACCAGGAGAGCCCTTGAAGTTGATGAGAAAGTCTTCGGGTGAGTCACTAGCCAACGGGCAAGCAACCGCAAAGACGCCTTTACAGGAAAAGTTCCACAGGAACCCACGGTCACTCGGGACGGGGTAGGCTGCTGATTTTCGGAACTAGACCTGCTAGGGACTTCGACTATAGATGGTCCAAAGCACAAGTTCGTAGAACGTTGTTTAGGGTTTGCACTCGAAATCAGTGCACGGTTCCCTGGTATTGCTGTTCCTCGTCACTCGTGGGGTCCAGACGCCACAGCTTCACTGGGGACTCAAAATGGCTGTCGAGAGGTCAGGAAATTCACTTCAGGGGATGCAGGGATTTCGGACTCCGGCGGGAGCGGTGAAGTTTGCAACCGTTGATCAAAGTTACTGGTGCCTGCCAAGCAGGGGAGTCACTCCTTGACTCCAATGGAGATTCTTCAGTCTTCCAGAGATAGTGGAACGTCGAAGGGCCAGGATTCTTCTTTTTAGAGCGTTGTCCAGGGTTAATCTGAATTGCATTGGCAATGCTTGGTATCTTATAGTGAAGATAGGGGAGGGACTAGCTCTATGACCACTCCTCTAGGAGGGTCAGGGTAGTGGGTGGTTACACCCACTTCCCTTTGTCCAGTTTCGTGCCAGAGCAGGGGCAGGTAGCCCCTGAACCGGTTTGAGCTGGCATATGCACAGAGGAGCCTACTGCTCCCCCAGTGCAGGACTTCAAAGGCCCTCTAAGAGTGCACCCACCCAGCTCCAATACACTAAATCCTGTCTGGGAGGTGTTAACACCTCCCTGTGACAGGATACCCTTTGTTGGGCTTCCTCCACTGCGAGTTTCGGTCAGCAGCAGGAGGGCAGCCCTGTGTCTGTGCTGGTGGCATCCATTTTGTGATGCCAGGGCTCTAGACGATTTCTACCGTTTAGTACAGTGGGTACATTTCGTCACCAGTTACTGGTGTGGGTGTATGATTCCAAGTTGTTTGACACCAAACACAACATGTTTTGATGTAGTCATTCCAAAGTTAGCATTTACCGTGAGGTTATAATGCACTTAAGAGTATATGGTTTAACCGCATCCACAAACAGCAGCAGAGAATAGACTCTGCCAGCTGCAGAGGGCTCCTGCTCATGCAGAAGCACCCCCTCACATAGTAAACCAAGCACCCTGCCCTCAGGATTGTTAGGGCCTGCAAGAGGGGTGACTGATAGGTTTATATGTGTGTGTATGGTGAGATATAGGAACCTATACCTCAGTGAGGAGTGCTAACACTACCTCACACAGGCTGCAGTAGCAGGCCTGTGGTGTCAGATTGTGAATGCTTCCCAGGGGTGGCATAATACATGCTGCAGCCCCTAGTAGGCCTGTGAAGTACCAATGCCCTAGGTACCTAAGGTACCATATACTAGGGGCTCATAAGGTACCACAGTATCCAATCACTAGTGCATCTACTATGCACACCAAGTTGTTTTAGAGAGATCAGTGAGATTGGGGCCCTGATTAGCAGGGACTCAGCCAGACTATAGTCAGAAACCAGTGTATACATCAGAAAAAAGTGGGGGCAACATAAGTGCAGATCCTACTCTCCTACAGGTACCCCCTTGACTGCATTTTTAACCTCCCATAACGACTGGACTTTTTAATTGTGTTGTTACACGGTCCGCTTTATCTAGTCGGTAAGCACTATTTTCTTTAATGATCTTCCCTATTCCACCCACGACATCGCAGCCTACTGCCACCTTTTATATGTTATTTGTCATGTATTTTTTAATTTCCTACACGGTCCGCTTTAACTATAGCGGCCGTGCTTATTTAATGATTTAATTTCCAGCACAGTCCACTTTCACCTTAGCAGCTGCGCTTATTTATTTGTTTAATTTACAGCGCAGGCGCTTTCACTTTAGCGGTTGCGCTCATTTATTTATTTAATTTACAGCGCGACCGCTTTCACTTAAGCGGCCGTGCTAAAAAACTTTATTTACTTTTACACTTTGTGTAAAAGCGCCCCATACACGCTTTCACTTTTATGTTGGCTGCACCCCTTTCATTAGACACTGCTCACTGTAACCTAAATATGGCAAGCAGCGTCTAAAGAAAGGGATGCAACCACCATTAAAGTGGTCTCGCATATGCGAGTGTTTGAGCTACTAGCATTAGAAATAACGATGCATTTTATATGTGTTGCTTTGAAAAACACATAAATAAAAGGCATTATCATTTACAATGCCAATAGCTTAAAATCTCGCAATTGCAAGACCTATTGCATTGAAAAATGCTTGTTTTCATAGTGCTCCTTAATCTTGCCCCCTCGCCTTCCCGCTACTCCTCCCAAATTTTCAATACATAAGACAATTTAAGAGGACGATTGGGAATGCATGCCAAATTTGGTTTCGCCTAGGGTGCTCTCTGAACAAAGGTCAACTCTGCAGGTAGGTAATTGGTGTGAAAAAAAACTACGAGTAGCTTGTGAATTGGTCGCCAAGTAAGGAACTATGACTTACATGTAACTCCAGCACTCAAGGCTCATGAGTATTCTCCACATGCTCATTTACTCGCCCATTCTTTGCTCAGCTGTGACGTCTGCGGCTGCCCGCGGCCCCCGCAGGGGGCCACCCTGAGCGGGCGGCCACCCTTAGTCACATTTGGGCACTTCCCCACCCCCACTAATACGGGGGACTATAGGAAGAGTCCCCTGGCCAGAACACGTCACTTCCGGCACAAAGAGGAGGGGGAGGTATTTAAGCCTCCCCCGGCCATCTTGGCGTCCTCTTTGCGCCGGACACGCCGTCTGTCACGTCGGGTCGTGTGTCCAGCCCGCGGACCCTCCTGCTGCCCTTCACACAGCGGTTCACATCGGGTTCGTGCGCGGCCTCAGCGCCTCAGGGGTTCTGGTCTCTCCTGGAGGCGAGGTTTCCATCCCACGTCTGACAAAAACTTTGGTGAGTGCCTAGAATCCCCCCCCTCAGGCCTGGTCACCCCCGCTGGTGCATCATGGCGGGGCAGCCCGGCATAGGCTGCTTGGCTTCGGGGGGGCGGGGGGCGGACGTTCTGAGGCCGCGCCGTGACCAGGTCCTTATATCCCAATAATGGAACGAGGGTCGCACTCGAATTGTCAAGGTGTTTTCCTGTGGGGCAGCATAGGTCCGTGTAGGCGGCCACTATAGCTCATTTGGTTGAGCGGAGGACTGTAGTGGGTAAGCTGATATCCTTAGGTCGCCGTTTCAATACGGTTCGAAGGACATTGTGAAAGGAATGGTCTCGTAAGCGCCCCAATACCTTCGGGTCGAGTCCGCGCTATATAAATGTGCACAAAGTGAAATCGTGTTTGCAATGTTGTTCTGTCGGGTCACCAACTGCGGGAGAGGGTCTGGGGTCTGCGCCTTCGGGTGCATACCCACGCAGTCGAGTGGCGGCTAGCGGCGAGTGGTGCGAGGGGGTGCGCGAGCACGTACAAAATGGCTATCAGTGGTGAGTGGGGAGCCCCCCATAGTTTGCAGCGCCGATCGGGCCACGTGCTCCAGCCTCGGGCGTTTGTTCGCCTGGTCTGTCTCTGCCGCCTGGCTCCACAAGACTGTCTGATTTCCAGCCCTCGAGGCCCTCATGTTCGGTCTCACTGTCGGGTTATCATTTGCATGCTCACAGGTATGCTGATCCTCTTTGCACCGGACACGCCGCCTTTGTGGCTGCCCTTGATGCTGTTGGTTGCATCCGTTTTGAGATCACGGGTTGGTCTGCAGGCGTTTTCGTAGATTTGTGGTGAGTCTGGCCAGATACCCCCCTTGACCCCTTAGCGCATCGTGTCCCTCCATCAGAGTGACTTTTGGCCTAATCGGGCACAGCAGCAGCTGCTCTCCTGTGCCGCTCACTCTGAACAGCTGCATTATGCAAGTTTACGCGCGAGCCCTCCCAAGGGGGGGGGGGGCTGCAACAAGGGAAAACAAGACGACTTTCAGTAGCTGTGGGGTTGAGTGGTGGTAATGGCAGTGCCCTCAAAGTTATAGGGGGGGTGGCGGTGCGGCTCACCCTCGCTCCCCCACCTACGCCATGCACGGCAGGGACTCACCGGGCACCCGCTGTGGCACAAAGTCGGTCATCGTGAGGCAGTAGCTTGGTTGACCAGGTGTGCAGAAAGGCACCCAACCGCGAGAGGAGGTCCAAAAGCAAGGTCTACCCCCTAGGCTTTTGGGAGCGGGGGGAATCGATCCCTGCTTTCTTTAATGAGCGGGGAATAGTCAGGCGGAATGAGGGTGGCCCCTGTGGTTAGGCTGCCCGTGTTTTTGGTGGTGAGCCTCTGTGGCCAGAACTGCTGGCTGCGCACCAGTGGAGCCGAGTCCGTGGTGTTGTGCGTTGAGCCCGGAGGGGGCTCCGATGCGTCAGGTCCGCCGGTGAGTCTGGGCTGCCCTCCTCCCACGCAGGTCGGGCGGTTGCAGGGTGTTGAGGCTGCCAGGGTTCCCTAACCCGTTTGTGTGAGTGTCTTTGGGCCGGGACGGGGGCGGCGGCATCTCAGTGTCGCCTTCTTCCCTGTTTTGTGGTGGCCCTGGGACCCCGATGATTCGCCGTGATGCATCGCTATTAACTTTTTGTTGTATGTGGTAGTTCTCGTTGGAAGGGGGTGTCTCTTATTAACGTTATATGGAATGTTGAGTGTGGTTGGGTTTCTCTTTCCTATGGCATTTGTGAATAGCACTTTATTATCAGTACTTTATCTTTCATACCGCAGCGTTTCTCTCACACTTAGTGTGTTGGGCGAAAATGCAACATGGCGTGCGTCAGCCACTTGCATGGGGGGCTGCAGGGTGGTGAGCGCGAAGGGGTCAGCTGTTGGTAACGCTGCCCCCCCCACCCCCAAACAGAGTGCCGGGTCTTGTTGGTAGCGCCAGCAGGGGAGACTGCTCGGGGATTGAAGAAGGGGCCAAATATCCGTGTGCAACTCCTTCTGCAGTACACCATGTGCAGACGCGCAGTTAGCACTAATGCGCCTCAAAGGAGGCCTCCTTCTAGTGTGACCTATAATCGGGTAGCTATGTTGCATGACCAGTATCCAAATTGCCACCTGTTAACCTTGATCCCTCAACGGATGTGCTTGTTCGTAGTAATGGCCGCCCCGCACGTGAGGTGCATTTACGGGGAATCGAACGCGGCGCTTGCTGGCAACTCGAGCAAAGGTATATGGCTTCGCGCTTTATAGTCTAAGGTAACGCTGCGATAATCACGGCAGGCCGGTGCTCGGCCCCTGCCCCGCGCAGGCCTGGGGAGGCAGAGTGATTTGAAGAAATAATTTCAGCCGATGTGACTTTGCTGTATGTGTGGGAACGAGTGTCAGCCTCAAACTGCAAGGGAAAATGCCCTGGGTGTCACACAGAATCGGCTTTCATTCGGATTAAGGAGATGAGTATTGATAATGCGTAGGGATTGTTGGCCCAAGTCTGAGCTTTAAGATGTGCTGCGATACTGGCACAATTGAGAGAGGGAGTTTGTGTTGATTGTGAGGAAATTTTCCAGTTACAGTTGCAGCTTCATTAAATTTGTGATTAAAGTGGTATTTAAAAGGAAAATCGTGCCATGCGGCTGATCACATACCACAGTCAGTCTGCCCCTTTCAAAACTGCAAACTTTTAGCACTAAGGGCCCTTCTGTTTCTGGTGCCTTGCGGCAGTGGTGCGATCATCTAGGGGTTTTGTTTCTAAAACTGATGCAAGTGCTGAGATATGTTTTCGGCGTCGTCTTGTTTGGATTACACTGGCGAAAAAGTATCACTCATAGTTTGTGCATTCTCACGAATTACACTGAATTACGTTGCAGGCGGAGTTACAGCGCGATCTGGAAGCATATGGGTACAGAAAGGTTATCTCTGCAAGAGCACAATAGGGGTGCCAGAGCCAAATCAGAGGAACCTCGTGTGGAGGGTCCTGGAACAACTACGTCGGAGTCCTTCGGGCGGTTGTGGGCCTGAACAACCGGGGGTTTGCCTTGCTACGCTCCGCCCTGAAAGGGGCGTGAGTAATAAGGGACCAATGTGTCACATGATCCAGTAAGGGGATCACCCGTGATCCAGTAAGGGGATCACCCCCCATAAGGGGAGCGCTGATTGGTTTCTCCACAGTGCGTGGCTCATCAGGCGGGCAGGGCAGCATAGGTTTATACAGCTGCCTGCCCTTGGATCGCCCGTAAGATAACCCACCATATTGCATACTTTTGTATGGAATAAACCTGCAGCAATATTTTTCCCAAACAAAAGTTGTGTTGTGTATTTATTTATGCATGCATACTCTGTTGTGGTAAGGGTGGGACCTGGTGCCATAATGGGACTATGTGTGTAGCAGAGAGAAGTGAGCGTTAGGTGGAGGGTAGAAACCGGAGCCAATGACAGCTGAGACCACTGCACAGGCGTGATCTTCGTGACGTAGTGGAAGTGTTTAGAAGCCCACCAGGCCAGATAATATCTTTCTGGGGCGCAAGGGTGACTGACATTGTTTCAATACCAGTGTAATTTCGCCCTGTCTCCTATAACACATTTTGACAGGGGCGTTTGGTAGCTGCTCTCCCTGTACTCTGAGTTCTCATGCACTTGTCAGTCAGTGCCACTCTCTGTTCCTTCATCCACTCTACACTATTGGGATGTGTTGTACCATTCAGTGCGCAGCTGCTGCGGGGGAGACGGAAGTACTTCGCTGTTCTCTTCCCCCTGGCACTCATGTACATTATGTGGGCGAGTTGGCAAGTGTAACCGGCGCGAGCGGCAGAGGAGTGGACGTCGAGCGTCGCAGATATACAATCTGCTGTTTAGAACACACAGGCCTGGTATTTTACTACAGCGAAATCCCGCCTAGCACCAGTTATTGTAACAAGCATCAGACGAGCCAGACAGGAACTCCATGCAGGCAGCACGCGCAGGCTATGCAGAAGTAGAAAGGAATTCCATTCAGTCAGAGAGCTGCAGAACCCTACTCTAACACGGGGGACCCAGGCTCGCGCTGAGGAGACTGGAACTCCATACTGGCCGTAAGGAAGCTGTAGAGCCCAGGGTGTGACCATGGGATCCGGGCACAGTGAAATGAATCAATCGTGCAGCCGGTAAGTTGATTGTGGTTTATTCGGAGGAATAAAGGAACTCCACCCGTTGCACAGAGCGTCCTCCTGGTCGGATGTCCGAACGGCAACTGGTAGATGCCATTCGAACGTCCTTCCAACAGAGCTCCATGCCCCAAGACACAATTAAAAGGTATACAGATACATAAACAACATACTAGGTATCACGCCCCTAACAATCTTAACTTGGCGCTTGATACCGGTTAACACATTAGTGGCAAATACCTCACTACACACAGGTAAACAGGAACTCCGTCCAGGTAATCCGAGAGACAACGCAAAACTAAATCAACGATGGGTTGTGGAAAGCAGGAACTCCATACAGGCAGCCAGATAGTGGCAGAATCCTGACTGAGGTGGAGGGACCAGACATCCGTGATGAGGCATATAGGAACTGCTTGCAGGCAGGCCCAGACTGTAAGAACAGGTAGGCAGGCCCAGACTGTAAGAACGAGGTACCAGTTTGGCACAGGCTGAACACTACTGTAATGCAGAATGATGGTGCCGTCCTTGTTTGAGGTGGGGGGGGGGGGGGGGCTAAAATTGTACTTAGGCGATCCCCTTAAAGATATGCCAACGTTTTCAGTCAAGCGAGCACTGCGTGAGAGGTGGGCATAGGGGCCTCTCTGAATGCATTGACTGATGATATACCTCAGAGTTAGAGAGCAACTCCATGCAGGTGCAGCAATGTTAAGAGCATTGACAAGAAAGCACGTGAGCCAGTAGGAGTTCTTTCTCCCCAACTTCTCGCCTGAATTCACTGTAGCAAGTTAGGTTGTGACCCCGAGTTGGGAATACGCTGGAAAACAGGGTGAAACAGGAGCCTCCAGTGGAGCTTGACATGGTTTTCTGCTATGATTTTTGGATGCGCGAGGGCCACACCTTTGGGCTCAGAACATCTTTTGGGGAAAACATGTAATACAGACAAAGGGTGGGATCTGCATGAGAGAACTTGGAGCAATTCTGGCATATCAATGTCCCACAGTCAATACCTGCCACATCTTGTGTCGTTGGGGCTCCTGCATCTTGGGGCATCCATCTGAGCTTGTATAAATTCAGGGGGCATCTAAATCGCTCTCATCTTCATGTCCTTATTACCCGTAGCTCATGATAGTAGCTACCTTTCACATCCAGTATTGGGAACTAACAGCTACTGGTCAGACTGTTGGGAGCATCATTGAATTGAAGCATCCTGTACCGGTCTGACATGGTCCTATTATTTACCTTCTGAGATTGCTCCATATCTGCAGGTGCAAAGCAACTGTTCCTTTCTCAGAAGGAGTTTTTTTGTGCCTGACCAGTTGAGCCATTTCCACGTCACACTCATCAGTTGAGAAGATGTTTGATTGTTGGATCAGCTAAAGCAACAGGCCCTCCATGGCAGGTTCTGGCTCCAAAAGGTTTGGATTGAACTGGGATGGCTTTTGAATGGAAGCTGTCATCTGAGATGTGGCTAGTAGATTAAGCTATGCTAGAGTGATCCTGCCAGACCGGGTGTTGGGCTGTGTTGCGACATTAGAGTACTATGGAAATAGCAGATTGAGGTCAGCGGCCCCTGGAAAAATGGGTCTTCTTCACCAAGAGGCAGGGTGTCTCTTACAGAGGCTTTCATCTAGACTTCTGTCCTGGTGGCTTTGGTATTGAGACATTTTGTTTAACCAATAGACACCCGCCTGCAGATATGCTCAACAAATCCTGTCTCTCTCTCTGAGCCAACCATCATGTATTCGTCTCGATCAAGGAGGCCTAGTGCTCTCAAGTTCTTAGGACACGTCAACCCTATATTGTCTTCTTTCAGATAACAAAGCACTAGGCCCCATAGTTTTCAAAGCATGTAGTCTCAATCAAAACATTATAAGCTAATTTCTCATTACCCTACGACATCCTCATTTTCTGTAGCTAAAGGTCTGTCATCAGGATCAGATCTCTGCCACACAATGTCATAATGACTTGCTTAGCAGTTAACTGTAGATGAGATATAGTTTTCCCCCTAATAAAGGGTAGTGGATAAAAACTCCTGCTTTGGGTATCCCAAAAGTATTGACTCTGGACAGTGCTCCACTTTTGCCCTTGTCAACTGCTTAATCTCTCTAAAATGTCAGCCAATAGCTAGCCGAACACAGCATCTTCGTAGGATGTGTGTAATAATGCCTGGCTCTTCGCACTCTCTCTGACAATACTCTAGTTTACTCTGATCCATTATGTGTAACTTAGCAAGTGTGTAATGCTGCCTATATGAAATCATATAACCCACTTCTCTCCCTGGTGCATATCTGGTGAAATTTTTCACCTTCTGGAAGATTTCATTATTTTGCCCAACTCCCTTTCCCATTGTAATTCCAATGGAAATTTGCTACTTGGTGATTGTGAGTTCAGGATCTCACAAGTTTTAGATAGCAGTTGGTTTGAGGAGCCCAGTGACTACAGGAACTTCCTAAAGATAGTGAGCTCGGGCGTGGCCAAGATGGCGGCGAGGTAGGATGCATCCCTAACAGCTCCTGCCCGCCGCCTTCCCAGAGCTGCATAGCCTGGCCCGTATAGGGCCCTCACAGCTTGGAGAGCCCCGAATCCCGGTCCTGAATGTCCCGGACCTGTATCGGGCTCACATCCCTGGCAGGGGGAGTCGGGATCGGAGCACCATCGGAGCCATGGGGAGCTGGCACCGGCCTTCCCAGTGAGGGGAGGCCTCAACAACGCGGTGGGTTCCGGTGGGGCCCACCGAGGCCGGCTTCTTCACTCACCGAGGTCTTCATCACCGAAACACGTCGGACCGCGGCAATCCGCCTGGGCGGGGATTGATGCGGCGGCGCGGCCTACCTTGCCCCTGTGAGCTCGCAGTTGGAATGTGAGGCCTTCGGCAGTGACGGCGACTTCCTTAGGGAGCGGCTGAGGACGTCGGCGTAGAAGAGGTGCGGCGGCCCTCCGGCCCTGCGGGGCGATCGGACTGTGCTACCCCCGGGCCTGGCCAGTGAGGACTGTCGCTGCGGTGGCGGCTCTGGCCGCACGGGACGACTTCGGTGTCTGGGCGCCCCCCCCCCCCCCGGCTGCTTCACCCGATGTCTCCTGCATCCTACCGGTGAGCTGTGGGGTGTAGGGCCCAGCGAACTTTGTTTAACAAGCCTCAGTCCCTGGGCTGGAGCCCGTCCCGGAAACGCGGGTGAGGCGAGGGGCCCGGGTGGCGGCCTCGGGACTCGAGGGGTGCTCTGAGCCTGCCCTCTTCTGTGCTGGTGCTGCTGTGGGTAGCTATCGAGCCCACGGAATCTGGAGTTTGGGGGTCCCGGGGGCCCTGCGACGGGGGTCTGCAACTGTGCCACACCCCACCCTTCCCCAGACCTGCAGCTGTTGGTGCTTTTGTGGTGGCCGGGGTCCGGTGGGCCGGCTGAGAAGGCCGCATGGACGAGTGGCGGGGCCCCCCCCCCCGCGACGGCATTTGCGGCTGGACTGGCTCCTGGGGCCCCAGAGAGACACAGGACCGGGCGGCTTCGCTACCGGCCTGGGTGGCTTCCCTGGTGGTTGCGGAGAGGTTGTGCGCCAGGCCCGGACGACGCAGCGCACACGCTGAGGAGGCGACGATCGGCGGCCCCCGGGACCCGATATTGCATGGCCCTTGGTGGTACCTGTACGACAACAGTTGGCCCACGGCTACCTGGCGGTCTGCGCGGCGCCCCTGCTTGGACTCCCACTGGCAATTGCGCCCACGTTGAAGAGATCTGGCCCACTCTGGAGATCTGTGGCCTCACGCTTTGATGTATCTAATTATTTTACCATAGGACCTCACTTACCAATAGTCCATTCCCAATTATCAATTATCAATAATCAGTCAGTTGGCAGTGAAGAAGGGTCAATCATTTATTATACAAAGGAACTCTGGCCAGAGGAGCCTCTCACATCCTCACCCCTCGAGGTGCGCGGAGAAGACTGCTGGCTTACAGTCAAAACTAGACAGATATACTTTCAGTGAACACATGAAGTCAGCACATGGAAATCTACAAATTGGCTCAGATAGAAAGGAAAGTCCATATATGGCACACATGATTAGTTCAAAGCTTTAGCTATTCATTACTGGGGAGGCCAGGAAGGTGCCTCCCTTTCTATCTCGGGCATGGGAGTATAGGAACAGAGACTGCAAGAATGTGCTTATCATAGGTCCAAGGCCCGACACGGCCTTGGGCCTCAGAGAACAGAAAGACAGATCACTTTCAGCTGTTCTCAGTGAATCAAACTCCAAGAGGGAGGGGGAACTGTGCCATGCACGGAGCTGCAGAACAAGTGTCTGCATCAGAGGTCCTTCTGCCATTAACAAGCCTCTGTTTCATATAACAGAACATACAGAAACATTCATATTATAAACCTAACTGGAGGAAAGCAATGTAGCATAGCAGGTCTCTTACTGAGAAGGCTAGAATAAGATAAAAGCTTCCACATTACAGGAACAATTCTATACACCTGAAGCTTGCACATTACAAAGATAGCTCAGTGGGTTGCAGCACATGAATAACAAACTGCGACTTCATATTGGTTAAACACACTAAAGCAATGATATATATGTATGTCTAGTAAAAGAATGGATAAGTACATCATGCTAACCCATATATTGGATACATTACACCAATGCCACCTATATCGAATACTAGATCCCATCAGACGGCACTTTATATGACCGGAATACTGTCATAGCGACATTGTGCTAACATTACATTGTACAAACAAACAGAATAAAGGATTTCTATTCTACAGAACGGCCCTTTTAGCACAATGTAGCTAACATACCAAATTAATCTTCAAAGGTGCCTTCATCTATCTGCATCATGTAGTATATTTCCTTCTGTGCTACTTGAGTACCTATCTTTGCTGGGTTTATTTTAGGTTCAGGGAGGGCAAGACGAATTCAATCAGCACAATAAGAACAGCAGGCAGGTCCACATGGTATGCAGACACAACAGGTGAAAAGGAAACCTGTTATTCCTAAGAGAATCATGAATATTTTCCATCCCCAAGTGGCAAGGAGACCCCAAAACCAACCAGAAATGGACCAGGTACCTGTATCTGCATGAATTTCAGATGCTAATCGGTGCAGCCTTTGAATGGGATCGGCCCTTTTGACGTGATGTAGCCAATATTCAAACAATAACTAAACAGAGAACACTCCCTTATCTGTAAGGGCCACTGAAACTAAGAATCTGACATTCCATTGTCTGCAGAGGGTGTGATCACCACTACTGTGCACTAAACCAACATTCATTTAATTAATCATCTCTCTGAAAGCCAAAGAGATGGCATGATGAAAATTCAAATTGAGGCCTAAAGCCTAGGTCAACCTATATTATTGGATGACATATATGAAATGATATGTTCTACATTATTATATACAGATACTCAGATACATTTTCTAATAATGACATTTTCACATCATATATGTCTAATTAATTCAACTGAATGCACACGTTGTTACACAAAATCACTGACTTGCTCAAAGGAAACATTCTGCTCAAGGGAAAGAACTAGCATACTCAGTGAGGTTGAACCATGGGTATCCTACACTTCATTTTCTTCTCTGTTAAGGAAAATCCATGCTTCCCTCATTACATTTGGACAGGCATTTAGATGCATAATACCTTTTTACTGTTCTCTCAAGACCTATCTCTGATGCAATACACTGTACCTCAGGACATCTTCATAACCCAATTTACTTCACTTTGGAGTGTGATAAATATTTATATTACCATAATTTGGCCCATCTACCTATACACCTATAACAAGGATAGGGACAAAACCAGATCATTTTTTACTAGATAGAGTGGGAAGCGATCTGTGGACCCTACAACTGATAGATACTATCATTACTCCATCTGTGTCCGTCTTTGTGTGGGATCAAACAAGTCATAAACATACTCAAGTGAGACAGTGGCATTCCTTATTACTACTTTCAGGTGAAAAGGGGGGTACATTTTTTCATAGGATGAATTTGACGCTACTTCCACTAATCAGAATACTATTCTAAAACAGTGCCAGCAAAACAATAAGAATCAGTCTCCTAACACCCAACTGCTCGTGCAAATACAACTATGCCCAGAGTCCGTTCGAAGCCTCTCTGGCAGGCTTCTATTGTTCATCAAGTCTGCTTCCATCGTCATATTGGGCCTCTTGATCAGGCCCTCCATGAAAATAGTTCTTCTTAGTATCCGTTGGAGTGCCCTCCTGGCAAACACTCACAGCTCACTCGAAAGTCTCAATATCTCAATGCGGTGCACCAGTATCTCTCTTCTGTGGCAGGCACTACATTTTCATTGGCCCTGGGCACAGATCATATTGTGCAGACCCAGGTACTGCTTAAACAGGAAAAAGCAATAAAGTTTCAGGTTCAGTTACACTCTCAGGCTCCAACACTCGTTATTCAGTGTCAGAGGACACTCGGGCTGCTCTTTTATTTTCCTTTCAACATGGGTACCACAATGTAGTGCCTTTCGCCAATCTTGGATCCTCCGGTGCACTGCCTTTCCGTTGATACAAAGGAAAAGGGGGTGGCCAAAACTCAGGCCAAGGGGATCAGGGGACCGCGCTCTGTCAGAGGTTACTAGCACATGACAGGTAGAAAACTGAAGAAACTGAATGACAGCCCTGCCATCAACAACAGGGATCCCTCTCCTTCGCACTTTTGCACTGAAATTCTGCGGCAATCAGGCCTCCTCCTTCTCTGATGTCCGACGCCATTCAATGAAGCAAGCACGATGCTGCAGTTGATGAAGCATGGGCAATCGCGGTCCAATTTTACTACTTTCTGCGTGTTGAGACTGTAGGGCCAAGACATGCAGCCCTCATCTGTAGCTGACACTGATGGGAATTAGGACTCATCTTTATCACCGTTCTGCAGGGTATCATTCTCCCTTTAACTCTGGAAGATCCCGCAGAACCTAGTGATGTATGAAATGTAACATAGTTGTTAATTTTCTTCCAAGTAAAGAAAAACAATTCCTAGTATTTAACAAGGTGACTGCAAGCAGGTGGCCTGCAACCTTTGAGGGAGTGGCCATACGCCATGGGACTACTCTAAAATGTACTGTTTTTCAATTGGGTACTTTCTATTATCTTCTGTCATCTAGGGGTAGATAGCTACAAGGGAATTCTATCTGTATGTACATCTTCACACATAATAGCATCGTATAATGGGGTAAACATCTCTTGAAATACTACATCTATGTGCTCCTACAGTTCTTATCTAGAACATATCAAAAAGGGAAACGTATGCAACAACTTATCAGAGGCATACAGATACCGCCCTTTAATAATAACATAGTGTATTAGGTGCATGATGTAATACAGGCTAATGATCAAAAATGTGGTAACAAAAGACAAGGACTAGGGAGTCCTGGTATTTCCACTATTAAAACTCATCTGATCCCACCAACATTCAAAACAACAAAAACATAAAGATAAGAATCAACTGAAATAGGCATTGTAATTATGCCATGTTCCAGAAATAAGCGTAAGGTTTTCTCTATTGAGGTGAAAAACTTGTCTACTATAGTCCAAGTGGACATAAACCCATCTGGTCATACAAAAAAAATAATTATACATGATATGGGGGTCCATGGTACATAGCCTGGGAATGCGTACTTGAACAACGTACCAAGGGCTGCAAGAAGACAAAAACTGCTTTTCCCTAATCCAAATTACTCAACATCAGCTTCTAATAAGGACTGTGAGTGTATTCACACTGACTAGCTAATGAAGAACTAGCCATGTCGCCTAAGATTAGTAGAATAAAACTACCCACAACTAATTCCCCTTAAAGATCACAATAAAGCATGAGAAAAGGGAAGAGCAACATACATATTACCTAGGCTTAATTTCTAAGGGGGCCAGCGGGAAGCTAACCTCCTCCTCCTTCCCCCTGGTTTGACAGGAGGAAATCTGAAACAGATTTCAATGCTGTCAACACTATCAATCCCTGTGTTTAGCAACTGGGCATAAGCAAAATTATAGGAGATACATAGCACTTTTGAAAGGGCGAGAAATCCTTATAGCAAATGTACAAATCTCATTGCCTTAGCTTATAGGCTGGCCAAATGACATCTCATATGCAAATGTCCCTATTATGTGATACTACACTAACCTGAAGTCAATATTAATGCTATGAGGCCATAATATGAATTTTAAGCCTCCTAAATATTCAGAAAACCAATTTTAAAAACACTTATTAATGTTAATAATTTCATAATTAATAATTTATCTGTTAAAGAAACCAATCGTTTTTCTATAATTCCACCTATAAAACAAGCTGCATCCCTCGCCTTTCATATTCAAACGTCTCCCTTCACCAGCCTAAGCACAGTAGCCTAATTTGAAAACATGACAACTTTTTGCGCCACCATTCACAAGAATGAGCTTATAAAAAGAAAACTTTAAGAAAAGGAAATCCCATCAGATATTTTCTTATTACCCAAAATACTGAACCTCATTTGTGGAAACCCTTTACAGCATTCTAAAATGCAGAGTTTTCACTCTGAGGAAGTCTTAGTTAAGTAAACATTCCTGTTCCACTTATAGAACACGCAATGTCTTTTTTAAGGCCTGTTATCCCCATATAAAGAAATATGAAAAAGGAAACCTCATTTCCTTCAAGGAATCAAAGGCATACTTATACACTTCCAAGGAAACAGAACAGTATGTAGCTAGTGCGATATGAGACAGTGCTAGGTTTCAGTCTTACACAAAGGGTTGCTATCTATACAGAGGAGGTCGGCAGGGTGACTCCCTTTTCGTCTCAGGGCCTGAAGGAATTCGCTTGATACTCCCTACAGCAGATGTGACCTTGGGCCTCGGCCGTAAATACGACTAACCTGTCTCTGGGCTGGTACGAGCTAAATCATGAAGATGGTAGGCAAAGGAAGCCACGTGATCTGACACATGGTCCATCGCAAACCAAGATGGCTACAGTATGGTTTTCGGCCCTTTTTGTCGGGCAGGAAAAAACGAAAAGAAACGCTTCTCTTAAAAATTCAGGTCACCTCTTTTGCAGGGGCTATAAATCACAATGGTTCCATAATATCCAATCTGGAAACATATGACCGAAGGCTGCCTGTCTATAAGAGAAGGGCAGTCATGGCTAACCACAGGTGACACATATTTTAGTCTTTGTATAACTTTTTGTTTTATTCATCTCCAATACCAATTAGACATACACTGATAACGTGTTGTCTGCCAGTTTGACAGCATGATAATGATAATATCATATCTGTGGAATTTAGTAATTTTGAACAAGTTCCAGCCAACTGCTGCGCAGAGATAGACGTCGTCACGGCCATCTCCTTACCTCACAGGAGAACTTGTACTAGTATTAAAATAGAATTGTCAATACGACACAAAAACAAAACATAAATAAAATAAAAATACATATGCCAAGCCATCAGTATACCAAGCACAGAAAGCATAGATAAATTACAATAGCATATATAAATGAACAGTGATGCGCAATTACTGAACCTACAGCTCAGAGTCGAACATTCTGGCCTGCTTAATTTGTCAGGCTTAAAATCATATAAATAAATAAATAAATAATGTACCCTTATTTCCCACCTATAGCCATTTGAAGGCGCATATCTCACTGTTTCCCTCTCATAATTATAACATGTTAATTCGTTTGCCAATCCAACTCACGTGTCCTGTCAGCCTTAAAACCACCCAGAACAATCCATGAATGATCTGTGGGCAGAAGCAGAAACAATACAGTACACACAAAAGAGAGACATGTCCCATAACAGACAAAATAACACTTATAACTTTTAATCAGAAGACAAAACATAATACACAAAAATACATTTCCATTACTTAACTGTTATCATCCTGTCAGTCAGCTTAATTGTAACTTTCTAAAAGTAGAATTACTTCACTGACATTCCATGTTAGCTTTTGGGCCACAATTTCCACTGTGAAAATTAATTCTTAATTGGAAAATCGTTTTTATATAGGCATCTAGCCCTTACAATTTCAAGCAAGAGCATCATTTTACTTTTTGTCTAGGATTAATGCAACATTCTTAAAAAAATAAAAACAGTCTTCTATGGACTGGTGTGGCGCCCGACGCTGAGCCTTCGGGGACCCCTGCGAGTTCCGGTGAGGAGCCCATCACAAAGGCCTTCCTGGAGTCGCTGTTCCTCACCCTGCGGGAAGACATCCCATCTGTGAAAACTGAATTTGCCGCGGCAATCAAGGACATACGTAGGGATGTTGACGGTGTCGGAGAGAGAGTGGTCACCCTCAAAGAGAAAAGCGACACCGCGGCAAGTGAGCTGGCAATGCTCCAACAGGAAGTACTTCGCCTGCAGGACCAGAACATGGACATTCAAACACACCTGGAGGACTTAGAAAACCGGTCCCGAAACACAACATTCAGATTCGTGGGGTTAAACCAACAGAGGACGCTAGGGATCTGTTTGCCTTTACCACGGCCCTCTTCCGGCATATACTGGGGGTCCCTCCCGAGACTGACGTTGTCCTGGACAGAGCCCATAGAGTGGGGCCACCTAGGGTTCCTAACGCTCCGCCGGCGGATATCCTGGTGTGCGTCCAGGACTTCAAACTCAAAGAGTCCATCCTCACCAAAGCAAGAGTCCTCCATCCTACCTCATTCCAAGGTCATTCCCCTGTCTTGTATCAAGATCTGGCTCTGATCACCCTGCCCCAACGGCGGCAATTCTGCCCTGTGACGGAGCACCTTTGACAACAGGGGATCACCTACTCATGGGGACACCCGTTCCGTCTTATCTTTCGCCATGATGGCAAGCTCCACCAGCTCCGCTCCTTAGTGGACGCTTGCCGGCTGTTGGGCCTGGCGACACCGGGTGATGCAGATGACCGCAGCAGTGTTGCATCGGGCCCTGAGGCCTCCCAGTCGGGCTGGCAAAGACGGTCTAGGCGTTGAAGTCCTCGGAGGCCGCCCCAATCGGAGATCGATAGGGGTCAGCGGGCGGCGCTGACTGCGGCTACAGAGGCTCTTACTGGGAGTGACGCCACCGCCAAGTGAAGCATGGGATCCTCCTCCATTTTTGGACTCTCCTTCTGCTTCTCTGCTGGCTCTGGGGGGTGTGGTGGGTGGGGGGGGTTCCCCTCCTGGTGGCTTCGCTATGGACCCCCACAACTTGCTTGACCAGTTGTCCCGGGACGACGGACTATTCTTTCTGTTGCTATTTGTTTGCATTAATCTTGGGTTAGGGAGGGTAGGGCTCTTTTTATTATTAGGGTGTTCTGGTTGTTTTGGGGTTGGCTCCTCTCGTCCACCATCCCCTCCTTCTCAGGCAGGCGGCCTGACTGGTAGTGTTCTGAGCTGCGCTTGTCCCTGTACTGTGCCTCAGAATAGTTGCTACGCTGCCGAATTTAGAATGTCTCTCTTCCACACTTTAGATGCCCCGTAAGCCCCTCAAGATTCTTACTCTTAATGTCCGGGGTCTTAACAATCCAGTGAAACGTAGAGCAGTTCTCCATTACCTGGAACAATCTGCCGCAGACATTTGCCTCCTACAGGAGATGCATCTTACCCCCAAGGACCACCACCGGATGAAGGCCTGAGCCTTCCCTACTCAACTGTTTTCCTCTAACTCCACCAAGTCTGCCGGGGTTGCCATCCTAGTTTCTCGCTCCTTTCAGGGCAAGGTACTCCACAAGGAGGCTGAGATCAAAGGCCGCTTGCTTACTTATCAATTCCTAGTGGCGGGGGTCTCCCTTATAGTGGGCTCTGTTTACGCCCCGAACGAAGGTCAGGACAAATTCTTTCATACCGTACTTACTGAGGCGACAACTAATTCGGAGCGCCGTCTGCTGCTGGGGGGGGGACTTGAATCTGGTATTTGACAATCTCAACGATCGCTCCGCTCAGCGGACGACTCAAGCCGGGGCCCTCTCTCGGGCAGGACAGACCTGTCTCAGGGAATTGGGGCTCGTTGATCTGTGGCGCCACTTTCACCCCCGTAGTCGGGCTTACACTCACTATTCAGGAGCACACAAAACGTACGCAAGACTTGACTACTTTCTTAGCTCCACCCCACTGCAGGCGCTCGCAGCGGACACTGAGATCCTTACTGCATCTCTCTTGGACCACTCTCCAGTTGTGGCCTCCTTTCAATTCCCCCATGTCACGCAACAACTGCGACACTGGCGATTGCGCGACACACTGCTACACTCCACATCCACTGTTGATCAGATTAAAGTGGCCATTTCGAATTATCTCACCTTTAATGCCAACCCCAACACTTCTCCCGCGACACAATGGACAGCCCTTAAAGCCGTCCTACGGGGTGAATCCATAGCCATCTCAACGGCTAATAATCTGGAATGCAGCCGCAAATGCGCGGAACTCACTAAGAGGGTGGCTGAACTTGAACAGATGCACCAGCGCACGGGGGCTGCTAGGGCCTGGCGCCAGCTATGTGTGGAGCGGAAACAGCTCGCTGCGCTCGACCAGGACAAGGCCTAATATGCAGCTCTCCGGCTGCGCCATTTCTACTATGTTGGTGGTAATAGGTGTGGTTGCCTTCTAGCCCATAAACTGCGGGCAATACGGCAGCGCCAGGGAGTGCAGGCACTTCGCCGTTCGGGGGGTGATCTCACCTCGGATGATGTTACCATTGCAGAGACCTTTCGAGACTTCTACGCGGCTCTTTACTCGAGCGACCCCCTGGACCCACTCCACTGCTCTGATTATCTAGCGGCTGCACAGGTACCTGCTCTCAATCCAGTGCAACCTGAATTCCTTGATAGAGACATAGGGACTGCGGAGGTTGTTGCGGCAATCTCGCATCTAAAGGCCGGTAAATCGCCTGGCCTGGATGGCTACTCGACAGCCTTTTACAAAACTTTTTGTGCTCAACTGGCCCCTTTACTGAGGGACCTGTTCAACACCTTTACACAAGTTGGAGCCATTCCCGAAGAAATGCTGGAGGCATCGGTCGTGGTCATCCCCAAACCTGGGAAGGATGCGACACTATGTAGCGCATACAGACCGATCTCCCTCCTCAATGTCGATCTTAAACTCTACACAAGCATCCTTGCAACCCGGTTGGGGCCCTATATGTCCCAGCTGGTGGAACCGGATCAGGCGGGATTTATACCACAAAGGCAGACGAGTGATAATACTAAGAGAGTCCTCCATTTCATTGAAAAGGCTTCGCGCACCTCTGGGGAATACATGTTATTGGCCATTGATGCAGAGAAGGCCTTTGACAGGGTGCATTGGCCATACCTGGAGCAAGTCCTGCTGAGATTCGGCTTCGGTGAGAAGCTACGCACGCGGATTTTGAATTGTTATCGTTTACCCAAGGCCACGGTTCGGGTGAACGGGCAGACGTCTTCTCGGTTCCCCATTAGTAGAGGCACAAGGCAGGGGTGTCCTCTCTCCCCCCTCCTCTTTGCTCTCTGTATGGAACCGCTAGCGCTACGGATTCGGCACCACCCCCTTATAACAGGCATCAAATTCGGTGGGGACGTCCACGCCATTAGCCTCTATGCGGATGACATTCTTTTGTCCCTCGCTAACCCTGTTCAGTCGCTGAGAGCGCTTTTCGTCAAATTCCACGGTTTTGGGCGGGCCTCGGGTTTTAAAATTAACATGGACAAATCGACCGCGCTTAATATCTCCGTTGCTCAGCATACGCTGGCGCGTATACAAGATGAACACCCGATACAGTGGGCTGCCTCCACGGTCCCCTACCTGGGGGTGCACTTAGGTCCCACTATCCAAGCTACAGTCACTGAGAATTACGATAGGCTTCGCACTCATATCCGCAAGGAATTGGGTCAATGGAAACATCACTCCCTCTCCTGGCTGGGTAGAATTACAGCTACTAAAATGACTATACTGCCCCAGATCCTATATCTTTTCCAGACACTCCCTCTTCGTCCTCCGGCAGGCTGGATTCAGCAAACTCAATCGGACTTGGCGCAATTCATCTGACAGGGCCGCAAGCCCCGGTTCAAGCTTGTGATAGGGTGGGGTGGGGATTCCTGGGGATTCCTGACTTACAGCTTTATTTTTACGCACACAGCTCGGCTACCTTGTAGAATGGAGCCGCCTAGAATCCGAGAAGCACTGGCTGTTTCAGGACCAGGCAGTCGCGGCGGCGATGCTACAGGGCGTTCCCTTTCTCCGTTAGGCCCATAGGCCGCCGAACCTCTATGCATCTTATATCACGGGCACAATTTTAGAAGCTTGGGACCGTACCGCGACTACTCACAGCCTGACCTCCTTCCCCTCCCCTTTAACGCCACTCTTTAACAATCCAGAATTCCGACCTGGCATGGAAGCCACGGCCTTTGTGCATTGGCGGCCCTCTCCCTGCAGACGCTTAGGGCAATTATTTGACGTGGAGGGCGCCCTTTCTTTCCCACAGCTCTGTACAGAATACGGCAACCCGGTAACTGAGAGGCTCCCATATCTCCAGCTTAGACATTGGGCCCTGCACCCACAGGTGAAGCCCAGTGCACCATGTCCCCTGACCGCATTCGAGAAATGGCTTATCACCCGCACCTCTGACAAAAAGCTTATTTCCGATCTTTACAAGCACCGCCTGGCCACTACCACACTCACCTACAATGCTGGTCGGGTGCGATGGGAACGGGAAATAGGCAGGTCCCTTACCCATAAGGAATGGGACAATATCTATTGCAGGGCGCAACACTCGGCGTACCACGCAGGCCTCACTGAGACATTGACTAAAATGGTTACCTACTGGTACTATACGCCGGAGCGCCTCCATCATTTTGATCCCCGCCAGAGTGCTCTGTGCTGGAGGGGCTGTGGGGAGGTGGGTACCCTTGAACAAATTTTATGGAGCTGTGACCACATTCAACCATATTGGTCTCACGTCCTGGATGCCATTTGGACACACAACTTCCACGATTCCCCGCCTACATCCTCTTGGGCCTGCCTAATCCACTGATGTACCCCCAAAAACCTGAAGAGGTCGCCTGATCGTCATCGCCCTGGGGGCGGCTACTCAGAACATATTAGCACACTGGCGCTCCCCTCTGCCCCCATCTCACTCTGGATGGCTGCAGAGACTCTGGCTGATTTTGGGGATGGAGAAGCTCACTCTCACTCTGGCGGGCAGAGGGTCTGAGTTTCCCGAGCTCTGGCGTCCCTTCCTCACCCTCCTCATCACTGAATTCAGGGAACTGACATGCCCCCGCTACTTGAGATTACTTCACCTAGCTGACACACAAATCCCACAGAAGGCTTCCTCGCGCAGAGCTTCCAGACTAAGATGATCCTCTGTGGGTCTTCTAATCCCTTCCTTTCCTTTCCTGAGGGTTTTCAATTGGTGGACGAGGGTGGGGGGGGCGGAGGGTGGACATGTTGGGGTCTGTTTCTTTCTTCTTTTGGGACAATGTCTGTTGAGGGTTTTTCCTTTTATTATGTTTTGCTGACAGACTCGCTCCATGCCTTTTACCTGGGTAATGCTATTAGCCACGACAACTGTTTCTGTCCTACATTGTATTTAGGTGCTGGGGTCTAGTTTCCCTTTTTCTTCATCTGTCTTTGAAAATTAAGAAAAGATTTAAACCATAAAGATAGTGAGCTGTCTACTTGTCCCTGTCGGGCCCTAGCATCCAATGTTTCAATTGTAGGTAATGAAACGTTCTGTCTCAGGGATCACAAAGTCCCTTTTCACCTCTTCAAATGAGACAACTACTCCTCTGTGAAATAGATTTCATATCCAAAAACGCCACCCCCCTGCACCTAGGCCCCCAAACCATTCTCTAGCCGTAACAATTGGCAAATATTGCATTACCAAAAATCAAGATGGATGGGAATGGATTGGCGGACACACTTTCCTGCATAGTCCTAAAATTCTAGTGTGGTACTGGTGACAGGAGAAAGGTAAAGATTCCACCCTTGTTGCTCCTTTGGAACCAAGGAGAATTCAAACAGGAGCAGATTCAATAACGCATACTCGATGGTGGCTGGTAGGGAACACTGGTGGGGTCGGGGAGTGGGGCTGTTTAGAAAGAAAAAAAAGACTTACTTTGTCATCGCCGACAGCCTCTTCTCCGTCCTCGCTGTTCTGGCTCCCGGTAGCAACCAGGCTCCCAGGTTCCCCTAAGAACAATCACAATGCTGCTGTCACCATGACAGCAGCTTGGTGATTGGTCTTAGCATTGTGTTTCGGGGCTCAGAGAGGGACTGGGAGGCTGTGCATGTTCTCCATCAAGGCTATTCAACACAGCCTATGGAGAACTTGCAAAGTGTGCATGACGGTTTGGCCGGCCTGACACGGCCGACCAAACTGTCATGCTCACTTATGGTGCAGCATCAGCCACTCCTCCTCCCTCAGTCCCTCTGCCTTTGAGGAGCCCAGCCCGCCCCAACCTTGTTCGCTCCTTCCAGAAAAAGAAAATAATAACTCTAGTACAAAGAAAACATCTGGCTCCAAGGTAGATTATGTAAGTAGGTTTATTAGGTAATACTTTCAAGTATCACACGCACAGACGCATGAGTAAAATATTACCTGAATGAGGTTCACATGTCATTTTCCCATAAGCCCCTTCAAAATTGGTGAATATTATCCTGTTGCATTTCCAGTTTCAGAGAGCGCTCGGATATCATGCCAGCACCCACTGGTTACTTCTCCTAAGGAGGCAGTTTCATCGTCCCCCAATTTTTTCTTTGAAAAAGTAGAACTGCCCACAAACCCTCAAGTCAAGTCCATTCCTTACTGGGTTGAAAATGCACAGTACATAGAAAAACACGCATGAAAGACTTGCTGATTCAACACAAGCACATCCAAACGTTACAGCAGCATTACTCCTTGCTGAAGCATGATACACCACTTACCAGAACAGCTTGAGAACACGCGAATTCGCAATCCACAGTGACTCCATGACGACGCCGAAGGAGACATCTCACACCGAAACTTCTCCGGCTTCAGCCTCACCACTTGAGAAGGACTTCACTAGGGTGAAAGAGCAGTTGAAAGTGAAAAACTAAACAGAAACCAGCACCACTTGCAAAATGGCAGCATGCACGCCAGGAGACCACCGGATGGCTCGCAGCACGTACGTGCCTCACAGCGTCAAGATCCAAGGCTCCTCAGCACGCTGAAGACTGGACTCGCACTAGGCTCAACGCACAAGCAGAAACAGTTAAGCGAACAAACTTACAAAATAAAAAATAAACAAGCATTTACAATGCAATGGTCTCGGCATTGTTAAAGTTAGAGCTATTGGCTTTGCTCATGACATTATTTTTGTTTATGTTTTTGTTTTTAAAACATTTAAAGAAACGGCATTGTTATTTACAATGTCAATAGCTTAATCTCTCTCAAATGCGAGACCTATTGCATTTGCACCCACACACAGAGCCACACACACAAAGCCACTCACCCACACAGAGCCACCCACACAGAGCCACCTACACAGAGCTATTCACATAGAGCCACCTACACACAAATAGAGTCACCCACACAGAGCCACCTACACACACACACACACACACAGAGTTACCCACACACAGACAGAGCCACCCACGCATAGAGCCACCTACAAAAAAAGCCACCCACACAGAGCCACACACACAGAGGCACACACATACACATACACACACACACACATAGAGCCTCCCATACACACACAGAGCCACCCACACTTACACAGAGCCACACACACAAAGCCACACACACAGAGCCACACATACATACACAGAGCCACATACACATACACACACAGCCACACACACACACATACAGAACCACACACACACACATAGATCTAGACACATACACATTGATCTTGGGAGCCAAAGCAGAAGTGGCACCGTTGTTTCTAGATCTTTGCATTTATCACTAAAAATTAAGCATTTAAAAAAAATAAATGACTAATAAAAATTGACAGATTATCTGAAAGGTGGAAAAGACGTTTTGAGATTCATGATTTTTGAAGCAGCGAAATAAAAAGGAAACAAAAGTGTGCGTCTGTATGCGACACTCATAGAGAAGGAAATAAATATCTACAAGAATGGAAAGGAATTGAGAGGATGAAAGAAAATGAAGTGGGAAAGAAAAAGAAATAAGAATAATATATGAGAAAAGAGTATAAGAAGAAGCGAGAGAAGGAAAGAGAAGGAAAGTATGTGTGTTCGGGTGAGACTCACTGGAGCGTCATTTTTCGTGTGCACAGATCTCTGTCCTAAACCCGTGCGATGTCTACTCCCGGTTGTGTTTTCAGCCACTCACTGGGGCTCTAATAACGGCTGGTGCAGCTGTGCAAGTGTTAGCGTGTGGTGAGACACGACGCAAGACACACCCTCTCAGTGAAGGGGGGGGAGGGGCGGCTCCGGGGACACTCGTGCATGAGGCAAGGAATCAAAGTGCTGCCCACCGCAGTTGCCCAACAATTTTAAGAAGTGTAAACAATGAAAGCGCTTTAACTGGTCTGGGGACAGACTTTGCCAAAACACTGACGAAATCTAGAATTAATACTTGTTAACCATATGTATGTGGCACAGCGGCCTGCAACACGGGGCGCAGGAGGCGCTACACCAGCCCGCACAATTTGAAAGATTTTAGATAGAGAAGAACAATTATATATATGCTCAACATCTAGATGGGACTCGAGGTTACTTTGCCTCCGCCATTTTAGAAGCCATTTAAGAATATCAATTTGTAATGCAATAGGTCTCGCATACCTTTTGTAAACATACTTCAGTGACGCCCTGCCGCACAGGAGAGCCGTGAATGTCCATCCCTGGTGTATGTGTCATTCTGTCCAGCTGGAGAAGCGCTGCATTGACGCAGATGACCTGAGTGGCTCACAGACCTCTCCTCCCCCAGCCCGTCTGGAGAAGCCGAGCAAGCCTGCGCATTCCAGTGAAGCACCGAGCGCCCCGGAGACTCGTGGCGATACCCTCTGCTAGTCTATTACACAGGTATATTAGGGCAAGATTGGGAGGCGGTCTGGAGCGACTTTTTCTCTCCTCGCCTTCATTTGCCTCGGCTGCTGTAAGAGTGGACGGCACCGAGGAACCCGTGAAATCCTTAACCTGGACGTGGGCAGGAGGCGGCGGGAGCGGCCGTCGGGGCCTGTTACTGTCGCCCCCCCCCGCTCCTCCGCCGCCTCAGTTAACAGCGCGCCTGGTTGTGCCAAGCTTATATACATAGCTGTGCAGCTTGCTGCTTACATCTTGCCTTTGGGAAATATCTGCGGTCGGGGTTAGATTAGAGTAAGGGCACGAAACTCATCGAGCCTAACTTGGAAAATGATGCTAAATACGATTCAAGAGCGGACAGGAAAGGGACGTGCCAACGGTCACACAGTGCATCAGCCAGGACCAAAAGCAAGCCACCCGAAACGGAAAAGGAGAAAATCGAGTGTAAAAGAGAAAGGGGAATAGAGAAATGGGAAAAGGGAAAGGAAACAACGAGAAAGTAAATTTAAAAAAGAAAGTAAAAATAGAAGAGAAAGTAAAGACGAAAAACTATTTGACTTGACTTGAATGGAAGACATTGGAAAGTAAAACCGGGTAAAACGGGGAAACAGTGAGAAGTGCACGAAGGAGACACGCAAGTAGAGGTGCCCCGAAGGAAACCTCCGCTTGTCGTCCAGGGCGTCACTGGTGCCAGTGAGCCCGGCCACCAGGGGAGGCTCCAGACGGTGAAGTTCACAGGCTTACAACAGTGCAGATATGTACACTGGCCAGCCACTAGGCAGGGCGAGATGCTGCATATTCCGACTCGCCACTGAAGGGTCGTCCCTGCTGATGCCACCCCAGGCAGATCACCGCACTCTCCCCACTGGGCTGTGGGCAGGACCACTGGAATTATGGGGCGGCAGATGACCACCTTATGCGGTAGGAGTAATCACCAAAAGAAAGCCGAAGCAGCACAAAGGCGAATTATGAGGCACAATGTGGAACTTGGACATTTCAGTACACGTTGCACAAAAGGCGTTTTTTTCTGGCATCGAAGCACTTCACGCCATTCGGTTTATACTGCCCAGCCTGCTGCCCGGAATAAGGCAGTTCGTGCTATCCTGCTGCCATTGGGGCGCTGGCAGTGACCTCACTAACTTCTCCGTGTAGCGGTGCTGCCTTGTATACGTACCTGAAGCTTCTGTGAACAAGTCTTACGTGCTGCCGCGGCGAGCGAGCCCAGCTGCCAGTCGTTGAGGGAATCGCCCTGAACACCACCATGTTTCTCCGAGGTCAAGCAGAAATGCCTCAGAGAAACGCAGCGGCATTTTCAGATTCGGGGGCGTGTTTTTCTTTCTCTCCTCTTGCCATTGGCTGGAATGTTTACATTCCAGAGGAGAGAAAGAAAGTAAAAAACACGCCCCCGAATCCGAAAAAGACGGGGCTTGTTTGGAGAGACAAAGCTCTTCTCCAATGGCTGACCAGCATTTAAGAGGCCAGCCAATGGAGAAGAGGGGCGGGTTCAAGCCCCTCTTCTGAAAAACATTAAATCTCGGAGCGAGTCTGCGCAAACGCAGCCTTCGAAGCCGAGACCTAAAAACCGGTGCAGCCGTTGATCGTTTCCTCAGGAGTAAAGATCAATTTCTTCAGAAGCCCCGTCACGCTGCACGACTCTTTATGTCACTGACGGTGGGGGAAAAAAACACAAGGGCTCACTGACAGTCCAAGAAACACATTCAGGGTGTCAACTTCCCATTCATTGTTGCTCTTCCCAACACGGACTCTGAGAAAGTCCCAACAACAGCTGGGTAGTTGGTTCAATACCACAGGGACGCAGCTTAGTTTTCTTGTGCTGTGATCACAGTTAGCATGCTGGTCACACCCCAGTGGCCAAAATCCACACAGAGTGCTGGAAACACAGCATCTCTCGTAACTGCGAAATACACTGGGAAAAATAACTTGACAAGGTTGTGACGGCAGGTCCTCCCACACCGCGGCTGCGGCAGGCCGATCCAAAGGTCATAGATGGGTCAGGACGCCACCACACCAGCAAAATAAACTGCAGGTCCACTCCAAGAAGTCCAGGATGAAACAGAAAGATCTGGCACGTCCGGGTTGGGGCTGACTGGAATTGTGGTCACTGGTGGGGCTCAGGACTACCAGCCAGCTGTTACACTTGTTGAGCGTGGTTTCAAGAGGAGGTTCTTCATTAAGAGGTTACTTCAGGCTTCAAATAGGTTATGTTTCACTTAGTCAGCTTCCATCAGTTCTCACACGCAGGTTCTTTTAAAAGTCATTGCCAAAATATGTACTACAAAGATGACATCTGGTTCCAAGGTATATTATGTAACTGAAGAGCCCCACCAGGAGCAGCCTTCCTGCTGCTTAGCCCATCCTCCAACTGACTCTCACACTCACCAACATTCCACAGCATCCCCACACACCAACATTCCACAACCACAGTCACATTGGCTGAGCAGCAGGTATAACAATAACGTAACATTATTAATGCTGCATTATTATCCTTTTCTTTTCACACCTAGTGGGGCGACGTTCCTCTGCCTTAGTGGAGGAGCTGCCCATGTGCATACTTGCCAATATCACCAAAATGACATCACCTAATCTTAAGCCTGATAATTATGTTGCAAGAATTCACATTCCATGACATATCGGACAGGAGAGAACAACAGTGTAGGTTCAGACCCAAAAGACACCAAGAGATCAAAATTGGGGTATTTTGAGCACTCTGTGCAACTTTTACCTTTAAAACATATTGGGGCATATTCTCAAGGAGCTATCGCCGAATTAATGGCACTTTATCGCAGCCAAAGTCACGATAAATTTATCACCCCATTCACAAGCTGGTGCCAACTGCCCATAGCACCAGTATACCTGCGATAGCAGCTGCTAAAAACATCGCCACAGAT
Organism: Triturus cristatus; assembly: GCF_964204655.1. Lineage (NCBI taxonomy): Eukaryota > Metazoa > Chordata > Amphibia > Caudata > Salamandridae > Triturus > Triturus cristatus. The sequence goes on from NC_140579.1 coordinate 1,097,128,786, forward strand.
GACCCCGGCAACTATTACTAATGAGATGCAGAGTAGGCGTTCCCATGCCAAAAGCCGCGACAACACCACTCCTCAACATTCTCAACGACCAGCCAGATCGGCAATACAAACTCAAAACAGGCGATAAGGTGCTCTAGCATCAGGAAATTAACACCTGCTCTGACCTGGTGTAAAGGCGGACGGCAGCCTGCACCACAAAAGGGAGCCCAGCTCAGAGCCACACCTGAAGAACAACAGATGCCATGGAGCTACTCATCATGCAGCTCGGAGCCCCAACAGGCCCACAACACCCACCGCCACCACCTCCAGGATCGCCACCCCCCCTTGGAATCCCCCGCCCCCCCGGACCACCACAGAGGCAGCGCAGACCCAGACCGCAGACCTTCAGAAAATGCACCAGTCTCACAGACATGACACCAGCGTATGTAATTGCCCACTACAGGCTCAAAAGGACAACCATCCTCCGCATCCTGAACATCATAGCCCACAGGCTGATGGTACCAAAACAGCGGACAACCAACATCCCTCTGCAGACAAAGCTGCTGTCTGTGCTGCATCTGTTGGCCTCTGGTACCTTCCAACCAACAAACGCCAGTCGGAGGATTCTCACAGCCAGCTCTATCAAAGTTCCTCAAACCTGTCGTGGATGCCATCATCAGCTTGGTACCCCAGTACCTATACTTCCACCACACTGCACAGGAACAGCTGGAGACCAAGCAAGGCTTCTATGCCATAGCTGCATTCCCGCACGTGTTGGGGGCAATTGACTGCACACATGTCCTACTTGTACGCCCTGCCGAATCTGCACATAATTACCGCAACAGAAAGCACACGCATTCCATCAAAGTGCAGGCAATAGTGGACCACCGGGGTCTCTTCACCAATGTCGTCGCCAGCTACCCAGGCTGTATGCATGATTCATACATCTTCCAACAGTCCATCATCAACCAGAGCTTCCAGGATGGAACCTACAGAAATGCACTTCTCGTCGGTAAGTACCAAATGCACACACCACACAGCTCAACTCCACAATCATGCAACTCACAACACAGGAAATGCACATGTCACAAGCTCACATACAACATGCACACCCACCAGACACGGCAGCACAACTCACTGTGGGAACCTGGGCCAGCCATATACATTAGCAATAGCAGAATGTCGGAAGAGGTGGGCATCAGGCATGTGCGAATGAGGCGATTTGACCGATGAATGAGACTGCACACATTGCCAAGTGTGGCGTGGTTGTGCTGGACAGACTGCAGTATGCAGACCACACACATATCCATGTCGACACACACCGCTGGTGTTTGGAGTGTAGTGGACAGTGAACGCAGCCATGTCACCCCAGCCAGTGGGGGAAATCAAGGAAATCTACCTTGTTACGTCACCCCCTGTAAGAGTGTGAGGAGTGGGCTGGCCCGGAATATGCCAGGTCAGCGTAGGGGTGGGTATAAAAAGCACGTAGCCCTGGGCATGGTCCTTTTCTGGAATGCCCAACGACCCTGCGAGGGTGGCGCCTCTCACCCAGCCACTGGACCTACGCCGTGAGCGGTGTTGCCTGCGAGCATGTGCGCCTGCTGCATCCAGGGACGCTGCAGGCCTCACACCAATCCAATGCAGTCCGTCACAGGCAGGACACGGCCTCCTCGCCGGCTGCACACCCGCTCAGCTCTGGTGCCACTACCTACATCAGCCACAAATCTAATACAAATGCCATTCCAACTTCGTGTGTGAGAGATCCAGGAGTAGATGTCTGGACAGCGGTTTGCCTCTGCTGACCGCTGCCTCCGTCCGACACTGCGATCAACTAGGTCGCACTTTTGGAACTGAGTCTTGATTTCTTCATGGCAGTGTTCATGTCACAGTACGCAAGAAGAGGAGTAAGAGGAAGACGCGCTTCAGTCCGGAGGAGACAAGGCTCACCTTTACGGAGGTGATGGGACACTACCGACAACTGCACACTGGTGCCACTGACTCTGTGCAGCGCATGCCTACCACACATGGTTGTGGGCCCCTGCTGACCGTTGCCTCCGGAACACACTGCGATGGAGTAGGTCACACAATATGAACTGAGTCTTGCTCTCTACATGGCAGAGTCCATGTCATTGTACAATCCTCATCGCAGACTGCATCCCCTCCCAGCTCTTGTGCCACTGAGTGTGTGCCCTGAAATTCATGGGTAATCTCTGTTTGAATGTCGGTGGCGTCTGAGCCCCTGGTCTGGAGGTTGTCCTCATCTACATGTAGCTGAAACTGACAAGGTGGAAAAATGGAGTCTGTAGCATTCAACTCCGCCATTAGCCTGTTTCTGCTTGCTTCTGCCCTCTGCATCATGGCCTGGAAGGACACCTTCCACTGTCCCCCGCAACCCTCCGCGACATTCCCCTTGGACATCGACGAGTACATGCTCAGCTCGCGTAGCCCTACCTCAGTGCACCACAAGTCACCGTTCTGCGACAGTGTGCCTGTGCTGGCTGCTGTGCATCCGGGGCCACGAACTCTGTGCTGCTCAAGTCAGGGACCCATGATGTTCGTACCTTGTACTGCTGATTGTCTGCTCACTGTTGTGCTTTTTGGCAGCATCCAACCAACCACTGAGTGGTGGCTTACACTACCCAACACCCATCCAGCACAGGCGTCACTGGAGATGTGACCCTGGCAATGAAAGGGGCCAGGCGCACGTGCCCGTAGCCAGTCCCACAAACTCACTCAGTGTGTCCGTATGGTTGGTATGTATGCATGAGGGACCGGGGTCATTCGTCATGCTGTGTACAGCGTGCGCATCCATGTCAGCACAGGCAGTGGTGTAGACCTGGGACATGAAACGGTGTCGTACCTCCCTGTGAGCGTAAGCGGGGTGGCCAGGCATACAACAGTACTGTGTAGGGGTGTGGCTATTCCATACGTGGATCTGGGTGTGGTGCAGTGTAGGCCTTGCCAAGGATGTGGCTGATGCGTGTGTCTCTGTTGTGTCTGCGCCACCCGTCCCGCAATCGACAATGTTGCTATGTGGTATGCCCCCAGTGTGTGTGCTCGGCCGAAGGTGTACATGGGGGGGGTTTTGCCTGCTGGGGTCTGGGTTTCACACATGCCAACTGTTGTGTGTTGCTATTGGCGCAGCATGAGCCAAAGATATACTCTCAACTGCATGTTGAGTTCAGCCAGGCTGGTGCTCTACATCTGTGTCAGCCCTGTCCTTGCAATGGGCCTACACACACATGGCCGGCCACATTCTGCACAGCATTATCACTGTGTCGTAGTCAGGCTTGAGAACATGCGCAGACAGGCATGACAATGGTGTGCCGTAGGGGTGCATGTGATGCTATGTCGCTGCGCACCCGGGTGAATGTGCTCGGGGGGGTGCAGCAGTGAGGCTACGTAATACACAGTGGTGCCACCCATTTGCAACTCGCACTACATGTCATACAGGAATTTCAGACTCACACATGTCACACACCAAGAAACCAGTGAGACTGCCGAAACATCATACAGTGCGTTGTATTGGCTCATGTCTCTCTGCACTGTCACAGGTGACCAAGGATAAGCACTCTGGGCTTGGATGATGACACCCCTCCGAACCCGAACACACAGGCCCAGAGGCAGTACAGTTTGGCACACAAACGCACCAGGGGCATCGTGGAGCGCACATTTGGCGTGTTGAAGTCCCGTTTCAGGTGCCTGGACGTCACAGGTGGAAGGCTCCTGTACAACCCAGACTCGTGTGCAAGATGATCGTTGCATGTTGTGTGTTGCACAACATATGTGTACGCAGCAAAGCCCCTTGGATACGAGTGCCAGATGCACCGGAATATGATGATGGAGATGAGGCAAGTGGCCCACACCCCACTGCAGCCGCAGCAGGAACAGCCCATATGGACTAAATCATTGACAATTTCTTCTCTGGTTGACGTCACATTGTGACGGTCCTTTGCAGTAATGGGACACTGCGTTGACTGACCACAGGCACAGCATGTGCTAATAAATGCATTCCAATACACATTCCCTGCGTTCATGTCACTCATCTGTACAGGCACTTCACTCAGACAAGTGTGGGTGCGACATGTTGTGCTGACAATTTTGGAATTTGTTGATGGATGGTGGGTGTGTCACCTCTGTGCAGTGGGGCTGTTTGGGGTGTCACGTATTCGAACTGCCAGTTCTGTGTGTCACAGTTGTTATGGTGTCCCACTCTTCGGCGTTTCACATGTGTCCCAATTCATTCCATTTTGGTTGTCATTTGTGGCCTACTAGTGACAACAGGGATTCTTTTGGGCTCTGATATGTACCGCCATGATGCAGGGATGCACCCTGTGACTCAAGTCCCATGACATGGGCGACATGTACGTAGGGGGAATCACTGCCCCTACATTGGTCCATGGTTTCATTATTCTTTGTTCATGGACATGGCATGTCGGTGTGCAGGGGGTGTTGTTCGTCCCTCTGCAATGTGAAGAGGAGATGAGGCTTCACAGTGTGTTCCATGTTTGTTTCTGCATTGGCGAAGGTTACATACTGAATGCAAGTCCATGTACATTGCTGCTGTTTGTGGGGAAATGCCTATCTGATTTGGACAATGGTCATTTGTTCTGCGTCACAGCTGTGGGGTTCTGCCCGTATGTTGTCATGTCGCCGTTTTTTTACTCTGCTTTTATGGTGCATTTTCCCACAAGACACGTGGGATTTGCAGACCTGTCGCCGGTTTTCGCAGCTTTTTGTATCGCGATTGGCCTCATCGCAGCTTTTTTTGCGTTCGTGTTTCGCATTTTTGTGGCATGGCATTGATTTTCACGCGGTCATTTGACGTGTTAACTGGTGACTATGAATACTTAGTTGACACGGTGTAATTTTCCCGTGATAGACTGCGATGTTGAGAGTTGCGCTAAGTTACTTTTGCAATGGTTATCACACGTTCTTCAGAATCTCCCCCATTGTGTCTTCAGCAAACTTACCAGTACAGTTCAAAGTAAACACCTGAAAATGAAATAAAATGGACATTTACTTTATAAAGCACACTTTTGTCCGGAGGCATCTTGGCGCTGCCAGCAGCAAACAGGACAGAAGAGTAAAACAGAGGCTTAAACAGAATCCAGGCTGATTGAAAAAAACTATTGATTAAAAAGCCATGTTTTTAAAGCCTTCCTATAAGGAAGAAGGCCTGTGCATTACTTTCACTGAAATGGATGAGAATTCAACAGCGTAGCCGTGCAGACAACAAAGCTTTTGCTGCCCCAGTGAGCTCCTCTGAATTTGGTAGTAACTACATTATAGGCTGGAGAGGAACGAAGAGTCCTAGAAGGAGTATACCATGTAAAAACCTGTGTAAGATAATCAGGACCTGAATTATGAAGAGCTTTAAAGGTGATACACAAAGCCTTAAAGTCAACGTGCTTACGAATTGGTAGACAGTGTAAACTGGATTATGGCCTGTGATGCGGACCGATGCTTAGGGATCCCAAGCAGCATGCAAGCTGCAGCGTTCTGCAAGATTTGCGATTTGTTTAAAAGTCTTTGCTGCGATTTAGTGTATAAGGCATTACAATAATCCAGTTTGGAGAGCACAAGAGCGGTAATAATCATCTTATGCAAGTCATGCGGGATAAAAGGAGAGACACCTGTAGATGCTGCAAGGCATGCGTTTCAAGCTAATGTGACGCTTTGAGAGAATTGTTGATATTCTGCTATGGAGTATCTTTGATCTTTTGACAGGTTTAAATCACAAGTACCCAAAGAACAACAATGACGTGAAGAAATCTGTAGCCTATAGTGATGCAGAAGAAGCCGCACCTGTATCCTAAAGCAATGTTGGCTGGTATCTGCAGCAGGCGTCTCGGAGGAAGGGGTGTGGGGATTCTAAGCCTGCAGAGGCGAAGTGCTCTATTAGTTATAAAGTGGACGTTTCTATGGGGCCTACTACCAGCAAAAGAAATGGCCTCCCACCCTCCTGTTTGATGGTTAAATACAGCCATAAACATGGTGCAGCTGGCCCCTAACATGCCGGGCCACTACACCTGCACACAAGATAACAAAGTTCCTGGGGGACTTCTCAGGCGACTACACTGTAGAGCTTATTCAAACACAGGAGGTGGCAGCGTGATCCAATGTTTACTATGCACCTACTTGAGGTGTAGGGGGAGGTAATGATACGCATGAGCCATTGTTAATGGAAGAACTTAAAATAGTGACTTTTTATTAACATCTGTTGCTACATAAAAGTAAAGAACAGTGTTTTTTTTGTTTTAACCTTGTGTGGCTTACTATTACCTACCATAGGCATTTGTTGGGGTATAGGATTACAGCATTTGTTATTTGACATGTAACATTATTCCTGTGAACAGCAGGTCATAAAATATCTTCTGGCCTAGCAACTGCTATTACCCCAAGCAGACAAATACCGGAAAATATATTCATTGCGGGAGTAAAATAATGAATTTTCTGCATATAGATTAGCTTTCTCTTTTTTTATGACAGTTGAGAAAAGAAGTGAGAAAACATCAGGGGTAGGAAGGAGGGAAGCTCCTTTGGGACCTCCACTAATTATGACAAGTAAACCACAGGGGTAAAAATGCTTGTACATTCTCAGTAGAGATCTGCTCACGGCCTGCACAGAAGACATTCCTTTAGATTTCCCGAGCGCATATGTGCATGATTATTGATGTATATTTATTTTAAGTACTTTTATTTTTGGATGTGAGTTAAAAATATCCATACCAAAAGCTTAAACTGGGTTCGCCAAAGGTGGCATTTATTTGCCTGTTTCAGGTGAGAGAATCTCTCCATTAGCGGCAGGCAGCAGTGCAGCCCTGCGTCGAGTGCCCGGGACACTTTTTCACCAGAGACACTTTTGCTCTACGCCTTCCCCATATCCTGAAACTCCCTAACATATCATCAAACTACAATCCATATGTTGGCTAGCCCAGGAGGGTGCACCTGCAGGTCTTGTCTGCCCGACCACACCCCTGCCATTGCCAACACTTTGGCGAGAATCTGGAACTCTCTCTAGCTTTCTTGCTGCCCCCCATACTCAGATTCCCTGCTTTCCCCAGCTTCAGTTGCATCTGTCGTGGACCCTCACATACCCGTAGGTACCCGCTCCCCTAACTGGCCCAATAAACAGCAGAGTGCAGTTGACAAAATGCCCACTGCCCAGTTTTTTACCACGTACCTTGTCCTGACACTGTCGATCCAGGGACGGACTGAGCAACCAAAAGCAACACTTCCAACATGCTCAATCCCTTTCCTCTACTCGCTCGTTCTCTCTCTTTTTATCCATCTATTCTCTCTTTCTCTCTCTGTATCTCGCTTTCCTTCTCCTCTCTGCTCCCTATCTTCCTCTCTTTCTCTCTCTCTCCTTCTCCCTTTCGGTCTTTTCCCTCTCTACCTCCTCTCTCTCTTTCTTTATCGCTTTAAGCCACCTCTGCCTGCTGAAATTAACCTCAGGGAGCTGGGGAAAGTGACGGAGGCACCAGCCCACTGGGGAAATGCCCACTGGAATAAAAGGCCAGTACAGCCCTGTGCCATCCAAGCTCAAACAATCATAGACATCACCAAACCCCTGAAAGACTTAAAAAAAAAATCAATGCCATTCAACCTCTTCCAGGCATATATTCATCCCCACTACCAGCCTTCTTCCTTGCTAGCAAATGCAACCAACCTGGCCCTTGTGGATCATCAAAAAGGCACACCAGCTGCATGACATGCTCCTCAACATGTTAACCCTGGCATCGCTCATGCTGCTCCGACACCTACCATGTCCACTTTTCCTATCACTGCTGCACCTCTAGCTATATCCTTGGCAAGAATATGCCACCCTTTGACCGTGCCAACTGATTTTTGGTAGGTAAACACTGCACTCTTTAAGCACCTACCCAATGAATCCCAGGTTGCCCTGCAACCCCGCTGGCTAACACCTCCATTGTCAGCAGTATGCCTCAAAATTCTAAATAACTTTACACATCTTATACCCTCTAATTCCATTTCCCACACCTGGAATGCCATTGCTTGTGCCAACCCATCTGTTTGCTCTGAGGCTAGCCACACCCCTACTTCCAAGGCCACTTGTTCCCCTACTCCAGCACTGTTCCAAAGGCCACCTGCCCCCACCCACACCAGCAATCCGTCTAGGCACTGCAGCTCATACGTATTATTATATTATTAACAGCACTTATAATGCGAGCATCTACTCCAAGGAGTGTCACGGCGCAATTCCCTACTCAATGGTTTGGCAGGAGCAGGAGGAGTTTATTTAAAGAGCCATGTTTTCAGCCTCATTCTGAATAGGCCAGAATCACTCACAGCTCGTAAGTCAATCAGGAGCAAATTCCAGGCCACCGCACCCAACCAGGTCAGTGATCTAGCATCAGCTCTCTGTCTGAGGATCCTAGGGGTACAAACCATCTGCTTATTTGAGGACCGCAGTTTCCTAGACGGAGTGCAAAAGCTGAATCTAGATCTCAAGTAGGCAAGTCCTTTGCATTATAAGGCGGAATGTACCAACTCCAGGGTCTTGAACTTCACTCTTTTTTTCGCAGGCAACCAGTGGAAATCCGGGAGATGCAGCTTGACATTAACCCTCATAGGGAGGTTAAGTAGCAACCAGGCCGCTGCATTCTGGATCACCTGGAGTTCGTTGAGGAGATATCCAGGCAAGCTGGCATATAATGCATTGCCATATTCAATGCGTGACGTAACCAAGGCTTGGATGACCGTTTTACTAGCATGCACAGGAAATAGCAGTAGAAAGTTCTTTCGAGCTTTCAGAATCCCAAAGCATGTTCCCGACAGCCTTTTAATTTGAGGCCAAAGGACAACTTGTCAACGAACCATATCCCTACGTTTTTTACCGGTTCATCCTGAGGCGCCGATGGGGGCGAGTTGTCTGGCCAAAATAAGAGCCAGAACTGCGAAGGGAAATTCCCAAAGCGATGAATCTCCGTCTTGTCCACACTACATTACAATTGAGCCTTAGCTAACCAGTAGAAACTGGGGTGAGACATGCTTTCACATGCGGTCAATTTGCTTCACTTCCCTTATTCCAGGAAATGAGCAGCTGTGTGTCATCTGCATACGAAATGACTTTGGACCCAAATTTGTCTGAATTAACGGGGACATAAAAATATTAAACAGCAAGGGGCTCAATACCGAGCCCTGGGAAACCCAAGTGTACAAATGTTAATGGGCGGCTGAGAAGGGAGGAATCCAAATGTGTTGGATTCAATCTTCCAGGTAGGATTCAAACCAATTCCAGGCTAAGCCATCCACCCCAATCACCCGCACAGAGTTTAATAGCAGGGCACGAGGCACTGTGTCGAATGCCGCCGACAGATCCAGTAAAAACAGTGTCGCCCTGCCCCGATTATCCAGTGAGCCCCTGATGGCTTCAGATACCTCAGTGAATGCCGTTTTGAAACTGTAGGGACCAAAAGCCCAATTGAGCCTGGTGGTGGAGCCCATTATGCTTGACGAACCTCGATAGTTGCTTGTTCATCTGTTTCTCTAGGATTTTAGCAAAGGCCGAGAGTAGAGATATGGGCCCATAATTAGCAGGTGTAGAGGGATCTGCTGGAGGTTTTTTAAGTAAGGGGCTTATCATAGCCTGTTTCAAGCCACTGGGCACCTTGGCTGAAGCTAAAGATAAAATAAACAGTCTATTAGCACTGGATTAGTAACCTCTGCTCCCGCAGCTTGGGGGGAGGGGCACTGATTTATAGGGGAGCCTGATTTTAGTGATGCTGGAGAATCTTCCAGGGAAATAGCTTAAAAATCCTGAAAATCTTGGCTACAATAACTCTCACCACCCTATTCCAACACTAATTATGCCCAGAAGGACCCCTCAGCTTCGCTTGTGAACTCCCAATCACTTCTTCAAAAAGCTAGGCCTGGGTGAATTATGCCAGTGTAATTTGTGTTGTTTCAGGAATTCCACATTATGGTTGTATTCCAAAGTTGCCGAAATAACTCTTTCATTCAATTTTGTGTAATTAATCACCATGCACTGTAAAAATGTAGAGCAAACACACGAAAATAACAGAGTGCGAGTGGCTGTTGTTCGCGGTGCTTTTTTTTTGCACTTTTTTTTCAGGAAACAAGTTCGCACGAAGATGCATTTTGCGCTAAAATAGTGCCGTAAGTGATGGAATTACATTACATATAATTGCAGATAATTTGAGACATTTTGTGAAATTACACTATGGCAAATTATGCAGATTTCACATACCCCTTAAAAAAACATCTCCCCGCACTTCACATCATTTGATGCCTCCACTTTGAAGTATGTGCCAATTCAATGGCTGTTTACCCTACTTCCACCCTCTGTCTCCTCTACCATCAGTCACAATTTCCTTTTTTCTACCAACTCCTGGTGGCACCTTGTGCTTTTGGGCAACGTTGTCCTCACCAACTCACCTTCTGGACACTATGGTTGGTAAAAGCCATTACCCTTCCCCCAAGCCATCCTGGGAGTCCAAATGGCAATGCCTCCTGTGGATCCCTTCAACAGCCCCAATGCCAACTGTTCGCTATGCTCACTGGTTTGGTGTTCCACAGAACAAATCAACATTGATATCACCTCAGACACAGGCCATTATCAGGCATCTACACTCCTTCTGTGAAATCTGCAGCCATCACTCTATCTTCCCTCTTGTCCTCCATGGCCCCATAGGGTTCCACTCTGCTTACAAACTCCCTTCCAATGTTCACACCCAGCTCGTCGACGTTTCCTCGTTCGCTCATAAATTCATTAGTGCTTCACCAGTGGTCACACAGGACGGCATATGAATGTGGCAGAACATAACTCCAGCTTGGAGGATTCCTTTTGAACTGTGGGTGAACCCCCCCCCCCCCCCGGGACAGGAAAAGGCTTCTGATTGGGGCAACAGCTCCACACACCAGCGAAGTGGTACATAGTCCCAAAGAAACACACTTGCAGTTTTCATTGAAATATTTTGTAGCGTATTCCCGTCCTTATGTATTTTGTGGCCTTATTTTTAGAGTCAGTTGGGCTTCTACTTCAAATGCTGCTTCTCGACTACAGTGTTGCCAGATTGGGCTATTTACCGCACAAATGGGCAACATTTTTCCCATTTGTGCAGGGAATAACTCTCCAGTTGGGTGGGCAGAAACTTGGTCTTTACTTGGCCCTTTGTGCGCAAAACCTCTGAGGGTGGCGGCGCAGCAAATCAAAATCCTGCAGAGCTCCTAGATTCCGCAGAGCAGGTCCGTCAATCTTTTATAGCGCAAAAGCGCTACCTATGACGGCCCTACTAAATGCTTCTGGCCTGCCCCCAGAGTGACTGGACCAATGTGGTCTCTAGGGGTAGGCCTTGTTTGTATGGATTTCCGCATAGTGTGGGCAGCAGACGACAGGTCTTGACTGTCTCAGCGTGCTGCTGTGCTGAGAGCATGTGAGCATCATCAAATATACACAAGATTAAAGTCAGGTAAGATAATTTGTGATTACATAGAATCAGGGCTTTAAGTGGTGCAACAGTTTTAAAAGCAGCTGCTGAGACGGGTCGCTATCGGGCTCTCAGTTTTTGCCCTCATCCTCAAGATTAGAGAAAAAAAAATCATAACTGCAGCATTGTCACCCTTCACTGCATTTGAGGTAACTTTAAAGAGAATCTTTATAGTTCTTTCACACTCTCACCATTTCAGAACTGAATCATTTTCAATATTTTATACAACAAAGCCATAGTTGTTCCTTATTTAGTTTCTGGAACTAACACCCATCGCAAAGCCAATAGTCATGGCTTGTTGTAGGTATAATGTTACTTGTTGTATTATATATCTGGATGCAATGACAGAAGCAGCAAATTACCAGTGGGGCAGCACACTATGCTAAGCACAAATTTTTAGCTTGCGTGTTTTAAGCTGTGCCCCAATTACATCAGACACGCCATTTTGAGAGAGACCCCCCCCTCCCAAGGTTTTTTCATCCCACTTCAAGTCCTGCATAAAATCCAATGCATTCATTTTTGTTTGCTTTTTTTTTCTACCAACTGGGACCAGAGTTGCCCAGTTTTCATCCTGCTTATGTGTGAAATGTACATGTTTGCAGAATGCCTATGTGTGACATTTGTATGTCTTCTGAGTGACACCTGGAGTGACACTTCACTGAAAGTTTAATTATGCGCTCGCATCAGGTAAACTGCCAAACCAGTACAACATAGTGCCTTCCACGTCTAATTACTCTATGCAGTACCAGCAGCATGCCCATGAATAAATAACATAGACATGGTAGATTGGTCCAAATCTGTCCTTTACTGTTTCCATGTGTGAAAATCTCATCCAGGATAGAACTTTCCTTTGCTCTCTCGCACCTTGGGTCTTGCATTCATCATAAAATAAAAAATACTATTGCCACCAAAATAAATATTTAAAGCTTGGACTGGTCCTAGTACTCACATGAAATCAGAACACTAAAAACATCTGTCCCGCATTAATTGAGTACAATGTAGTCTGTCTCGGCACCAGAAATTCGATGCTATCATGACTGAACTGATGCTAACACTGCTTTTGAACAGCTGATGTAATAGTCTCTCACCCATCCTCCAGATCCCCGGAGCACCCCGTCTTCCCAGGAACCCAAAGTCCACTATCCCTCCAGACGACTACAACGCTGACTGCTTTAATCCCGGTTCATGCAGTATTCATTCATCGTACTGCACACCTCCCCCCCTTTCGGCTCCAGCAGAAGGACTCTCTAGTGACAATAGGACCCTGCAGGGGTATTCCCTCCAAAACATGCCAATACAGGAGTATTCTCCCCCCCCATGATCTTGTAGCAGTACCTCCTTTCAATCTCCTACAGCCTGAACTCACTGCCCCCATGTTCCTCTGTGCTTCTGCAGTACCCCCACTCTTATCAGTCTAATCTATACCACACTTATTTTTTCCCAGGATGCAGCAACACACCCAGCTGGCTTCCTCTAGTATTCCCTCCACAAGTAGTGCTGCAGAATCACCCCTCTCTGGGTCTGCATTACTCACTTCATTATAGCAGTCAATCGACCCAATGTAATGGCGAATTTCACCCAGGGCTGTTTTAGTCAGTAACACCGTGACTTATGTGGTGAAACTCCAAATCCCAGGATGCTTACTGTTTTCAACTAAAATGGTCTTTGCTGAAAGTGTCCCTCATTAGTCAGCTAACAGCTGTGTTGGGAGCTCTTTGAGCACACCCATCCTTCTGGCTATCATGCGTCCTAAATGAGTACACTTTTTTCCCTCCAGGCTATTACTGAACCTCACTGCCACCCTGTAATGTGGGGTTTACCTTTGTAGCTCTTGCCGCTTCAGTAATACAGTGAATTAAACAACACTGTAGCTGAACATGATGACAGGATGAGTTTAAGTGGCACCTATTTCCTTACTACCAAGCGTTTGCTTAGTCTCAGACATCCGTTCTTTCCACACACAGGCCTGTTCTTCGTAGCATTACATGTTTGTAAGTTGTTGTATCAAACTTATGATGGCCGCTTCGGCTCTCTTCTTCTAGGTTCACTAGTTTGTGCCGTTTCTGAGAGCTAATCTAGCTGAAGGCAGAGATTAATCTGTGAGCCCAGAGCAGCCTGCTCAGACTCCCAAGACACAGTGCATCAGCCCGACACAATTAGGGTGAAGTGGGCACCCCGCAGCCCTGGGCCCTGGTGCTACCTGCACCTAGTACATCATTCTTAGCTACACTTCTGGGCAGACTCCATGCTGTGACAAAGTCCATTCCCCTATGCCTGGCCTGACTTATACATGTAATGCAGCAGCTTCCACTCGTCCTTGTAAAATAAGCTGCAAAGTGCACTATTATCTATCCGAACGGAGTAGGAACTGCAAATGACACGTGCTGGTCAAAAGGTGTGGTTCCATCCGTGTGGATGAGGCACTTCAAGTACTCATTGCAGAGATAGAATCACAACTGTGTGGTTAATACTCACGTTTAACTGATCCAACTGTGTCCTAAGAAAGAACAAAGTCCTATTAGCTCTAGAAGCAGGAAAGGCAGAATGTTAATGAATGTGCTATCATCTCAGATCTATTAATAAGCGTGACAAATTGGTGACCCTGTGGTAATACAGGGTGACACTATAATGAGTTACATTAACCCATTGTGTGTCGCACTAGGCAGTACTGTGGGACCTTAAAACACTGGTCATGCCGGTACACATTCGACTAGGCAATAACCTTACTTGCAACATGCAGATTACGGGTTTGTATTGTATTTAGAGCGCTCAATAGGTTACTGCGTTTGTTACGAAGATCCTTTAGTTACTGGCAGTTAATAAGTTAACATCTTTCTAATATAGCACAGTGAGCAATGAACGGGCATCAAGGAGCTGTATACAAACTGTAAGGCATAGCTTTGGTCCTTTTTTCCCTCAAGCTTTTATTATTCCAAGGTTGCTAAAAAAAGGGTTTATTTGGCTAATAATGAAGTCTTATCAGCACATGCAACCACTGCATTATGTTTTAAAGCCAGACTTTGTTTTTCTCCTGACCACGTACTCTTAACGTATAATGCCTAACAGTATGATTGATATGTGACCCCTACGCCTTGTAACACTGATTACTTTATATAGAAACCTTGTGTACATTGATTTACACACTTGTACGATTCATTGTCTATGGATAATGTGTGTGTCTGTAGTAAAGTAATTTGACACCCTACATTAGGATTAAAAGAGCTATAAAGAATGTAATACAAAAATTAATTAGTGAGTGGTATTTACATAATTGGTGTAATTACTCATACAGACATACATTGGGCATTCTTACAGGACCTCCCTCATGTAAAGTCCATTGTGGGTGATCGGTATACAGCAGCTGCACAGGCTCATAAGATTGCCCAGGTCAGCAGTGGTATGACAGCGGGACAGCCCAAATGATGAAGTGGAATCGATTGGGGTGTGTCAGTGTCAACAGTGTTGAGAGAGTGTTCAGATGTTGAGGGTAGGATGTTGCTGAAAGTTCTGGGAAATTGGGTCTTTTAGACCCCAAGCAATCACATCGGTTTCATGCCAAGACTGGGAGGTTTACACTAGTTTTTCTGCAGCATGAAGCCAACAACACTGGCACTGTATCACTTTCAGTGTCCGATTATGTGGTCATGGTGAAGGACTCTGGAGTGGAGAGCAGAGAAGGGAATTGGTCAGAGCAAGTGACTGTCCTTTTCTGGCCTCTTCCTGACGTTTTGTCTGAAGGGTGTGAGCCCGTCACCTTACTGTAGTGACCCTTGCAGCTGTCAAACAAGACTTTTCTCCTTCTAGTCTTTAAGTTTTTACCCCGTCACTTATATTCTAGTACAATTGTTAGTAGTCTGCCACAATGTTTATTTTTATTGTTGTCCCATACTGTCATGAATGCCTTCTAAAAATAAGTTTTTTGTTCAAATAACTTCATGTAAATCGATATAATGGTAACCTTGCAAAACAAGTTCTACAGGAATTACTTTAACACAAGGGTTGTGTCGTAAAACATATATCATTGTCATGCATGCCAACATTTTAGAAGAGTAAAGTGGAAGATTTTTTAAAAATGATCCAAAGGCAATTTCAGGCAGAAGACAGCCAAAATAAACCACATTTTGGCTTAAAAAATTGGGGTTCTCCCGTCTAAATCAGGTCTATTGGCATTTATGCATTGTGTGGTGTTATTTCTGCAAGATCCATTCTGTGTTATTTATTTGGAGCCACACTGCTGAAATAGCTTTGATGTTCCAGTTCTTAGATTTAATTCAGACTGATTATAATCTGCTCTTGTTGATTCATTAATGTCAAGTTGAGTGTGGATTTGTGATTACAGAAGTGCCAATTAAAAGTTAATAGTGGGCATTGGTCTTGAAAATTTGTGTTTTTAATAGATTTTGTGCATGATTGCAGACGTCCATTGGAGTCTATTGTACCTTCTCTAACTATATGTATACTGAATATACTTTAGACTTAGCCTTAAAATGTTTTCTGAACGTTATTTGTGCATAACTTGACAGTTGCAACTTTGGGCTGTTTTTTGGGCTGATACTGCTCTGTGTTAGGCTGAATTTGGGCTTATACTTGGACAGCTTTGGGCTTCGGACGGGTCTCAAAATCTGGCAACACTGAGCACATTGCAGGAACCTGGAAGCTGGGTAAGGAAGTGAGGGTGAGCAGGAAGACTTGCAAAATGCTTTCTGGCACAATGCTCATTCTTTTCTCAGTGCAGACCTTTTAGTCTGTTTGATAGTAAAGACACAATACATTTTGGCATTTTATCACAATATTAGCTGCCCCTGCAGCAAAATCCAATAATATTGAGCCTGTACCTCAATTTGCCATGATTCAACATTGTATGCAATAAAATATTTTTTACCAGGCTTTGTTTTAATGTACTGCTTACTTAGTGTTTGTTCAATTCTAGTCGCCAATCTGTCTCATCAATCAATCATTTCTTCAGATTCAGTATTAGTTGTAGTAGGAGGAGAAACATGAGTAAATGTGTAAAGTTGGAGTCAGCTCTCCATGACTGCCTGCCGCCCACATTCGGTCAACTTGTATTTTCTGTGTCATTTCCTTTGCATACTCCTAGATGTGCCATGCATTGTCAATAGCCAAATATGCTCTCTGAAAGTGCCAAATAATAATTGGTCAAACCTTTTATCCCATTAAAACTGAGGTCATTATTTTCATCAATCTTGATCTTAGAATTATGACCTTCGTTTCTATGGGAGCCTTAATTCTGTATAAAAAATAATAGGTTGCTTGCATTTTTGATTCCCAGTTATGACACGCTCATTACGTTTCTGAGGTGTTAAAGTTTGTTTTTACCATATAATACTGGAACACCTCTTTCTGGAATTTAACTTTAGGAGTGTCTGAACTTGTTTTGTGCATTATTACTTATTTACATAATGTTTATCTCTAGTTTCTATATAGCACTCCAGCAGTGCTTAAAGCAACTACTTAGAAGGTAATGTGTTATTCTGAGAAAGGTTGTTTTCAGACATTTGGCATACTTTCCAAAGTCCGCCTTGTGTGCAAAAAAAAGAGAGAGAGGGGGTGCAATCCTAAACTCCTATTTATATAATTAAACAAAGATAATTTCTGATTTACAAAGGTTTTGAAAATAGCTTGTTTTCCATTTTAAAGCTGTGCTGCTACTTTCAAATACTGCTTCCCATTGTTTTTTATGGTAAACTTCTAATAGACTTCAATGCCAGGATGCTACACTCACAGCACGTTTGCGCTTTGTAAGTGTTCTAGCATACGAAAAACATCATCCGCACAGAAAACATTGTGCCGCCCAGTTACTTGCAAGATCTGCACAGGCAAGGGTGCTTACTCCATTTTCTAACCTCAGTTTGAAAGGTTTCCCAAATTCTAAATCCAGCCCTGTTTATTAGCCTCTTTACCCCTATCTCAATCTACTCTTTTGAAGGTTTGAGGGGGGAGAGGGAGTTTTTCAGGGGTCCCAGCTTAAAAAAGTTTGAAAACAACTGCTTTAGAGGTATGATTGCCAACACATTGGCCTCGATTACGACTTTTTGGCAGAGGCGCGGCAGTGCAAACTGCCGCGCCATCGCTCCGCCAGAGCTCGCCGCCTGCCCACCTGCCAGATTACGACTTTTTAGTAGTCTGGCAGACGGGTGGTGTGGTGGTCCCAAGGCGGCGCCTCTTTTAAAGGCCACTGTGCCTTTGAAAAAGGGACCGCACTACAAGGTTCCTGCTCAGAATGGACTGCTGTGCAGCAACCTATGCGCATTGCACACAGGGGGGCACATGTTATGCCACCTGTGTGCATCCACATGCGGTTGAGGCACAGTGGGGCCCTGTAGGGCCCCCTTTGTTTACTCTCCTCCAAGGTTTACATGGAGGAAGAACCACCATGTAAACACTAGAGGAGAGGAAACTCGTAATATGCTTGGTGGGACCACAGCGGCATATTGCGGCCTCTGACTGTTGCTCCAACACCGGGGAACGGCGGCTCCCTGGCGGAGCCAGTGGTCCCAGGGTGGTCCGACTGGCCAACACGTAATGGGGCAGTCTGACCACCGGTGCAGTGGTGGCTGCATCCCCCACCACGAGTCTGGCTGCCCTTGGACCGCCAGACTTGTAATCAGACCCATGGAGTGCATTTGTAGGCAGAGGACATAGTCGGGTCCCTACATGGTTCACTTATTGGCTAGTGAGTGCAGTGTTCATGGTTGACCCAATCCACTCCCTCAGTACACGTCAACCTCTTCTCACAGCCAACGAATAAGCAGGCCAGGGCTGGCAGTGCTGACAGAGATTACAGGGCAGTTCTTGGTTCCTGTAATCTCCCTGAGCAATGTGATGAAAAGATTCACCTACTGAAGTATGCGTAGTT
This sequence comes from Triturus cristatus, assembly GCF_964204655.1. NCBI lineage: Eukaryota > Metazoa > Chordata > Amphibia > Caudata > Salamandridae > Triturus > Triturus cristatus. The sequence goes on from NC_140579.1 coordinate 1,097,147,119, forward strand.
TACCTCTTTGTGGCCCAAGTGACTTATTCCTTGCAATGACCAAGGGCATGAGTTAGAGTTTTGCTCACAGGAAGTACCCTGCCCTCCAAACTGATGGTCTGCCCACTGTATTCAGGGGCAGCCTGTTATCTTTCTTTGGGCGGGGTCACTGTTGGCTCTGCTGACGGAAACCTCACACTTACGTCCAATGAACTTAAGGCCATCAGTGTGATTACAGCAGACCGTGCATCCTATTTAAAGCTTTTCCAGGAAAAGCCTGGGAGCCCAGAAGAGAAAACATTAAAATGACCACCACACTGGGAGAAAACTCATAGGGTGAACGAGTCATTAGTTGTTTGCTTTACATTTAAAAAAAAACACTTCCACCATGGGAGATTGTTTATGTAAACAAAAAGGTTTACTGAGCAGCTGCATGAAACATGGCGGACGCTCAGACAAAATTCAATGTCTTCAGAAGCAGCGCCATGGCTGCAGCTCCTCTGAAGACATAGAGATCTCAGCAATGCAGAGATCTCAAAATATTGCTGGCCGTATATTTTATGAAGATATCACTGACGCTCCGTAGGGATTATGGTAATTTTAGGTAAATGAGAACCTATGCAAATGATCAATATTATGTACCGAGACATTATAGTAGGCATTTATAGCCCAGCGACTAAAGCCTCAACCACTTACCAGATTCATATGTAAATATGTGTTGTTCTAATTATAGATGTTACAAAGATGTCAAGCTCATGGCCACTCGGAGGGAATAATCCAGCTAGCAAAAAATAATCATTCCATTTATATGCCGAGAGTGTACTGGACTGACTGTATTTATTTATTAGGAATGTCAGGCCGTCTAGACCCACTAACCACTAAATACACATCGAGTATCTTAATTATAATATTTCTAATAACAAGGGTTTAGTACTCTTTCTCCCGGGGGCCATAAATTTAACACGCACTGAATTGCATATGTGAAGTAAAAAAAAATCCTTCCAATACACAGTAAATTCAAAAAGAAACAGCCAAGAGTAACGTTATTTTATCACCATTATGCCCGTTAGGCGAGCAGTTAAGGATTGACGGCGTGTTGTTCTCCTTGCTCGCAATAACGCACAGTAGATCATCCTGACGAAGGAGCAAATTGGCCCCGCATGCGTTGATGAATAAAACATATATATATCTGAGAGTGCAGCAACAGACAAGTGAAATGTGACATTTATGTTTCAAGTTCTAAGTAAAATGAACGGCTTCCCCAATTTTCTTTTAAAAAGACTTGGTGAAAATATTTCAATTATTTTGGACTATATCTGTTGTGCCTCTTGATGGGTAAAGATTTAAGTGCCCTTGCAGCATTTACTGTCAGGGATTACAAGGATAAGTGATGTTCAGACGGCATAAATAAGAGCTGAGGATAAGTGTAAAACAAAATATTTGCAGAGAGTACAAACATGTTGTACCAGTTCAAGTATAGATTCAGTCCTACCTACATATGCTGGTGCATTCCACTAGCATGACCTGTTATATTGACAGGCTGCACCTTTCCTGTTGCTGGCTTGCATAGCAGCATGCAGGATGTTGAATCATGTCTCCTAAACGATATGTGGACGCCTGTTACCTTGGGAGCGGTATTGGAGTGTGAACGGGTGGAGTACCTTATGGAAGCCGCTCAGTTTAGGTGTTTTTGTTAGATCACAAAGTAATCATTTGAAGGGACCAGGGAGTTAATGATGGCCCTGGGTTCAGTGGGCAGTCATGTTGTGTGGGCTGGGCATCTTTTCTTTATTCATCAATCTGTGCCTATATGCCTTGATTCTTGCACAAAGAGATGGTGCACAAAAGTTCCAATATTTACTCTTACCTGGGCACCAGAGATGTGGGCAATGGATCAACTGAATGCCAAGCGTTTCAGACATCAAGCATTTTAATTAGTCCTCTCTCCCCATGGTGGACTCCAAGATTATTTGCTTTTTTAGTGTTGGAGCTGTGGCACCTAGAATTTCAATTTTATTTCTGGAAGCATTATCGATTTGGGAACAAATTTGTTTCCAAAATGCTAACACAAAATGTATTGTCTTTCATTATTCTGTAAATAGGAGTACAGGAGATGTCAGGCCAGTGTCTGGAGACAGAACTGAATTAAGAAATGGTGATGATGCATTTCTGTGGGAGGCATCTGCCTTCCTACTCTCACTGGTATTTCACGACAAGTGGTTTTTAACAGAGACGAGACCTTCAACCATTAGCAGCACAATGTGAAGAGTTATTTGTGGCATGTTTCTTCTATGTTTATGTTTCTGGGGCTTTGCTGGGTGAACCAGTTCTTCAGTCAGTAAGCTTATAGAGTTTCAGGATTGGGAAAGTTGACCCAATGATAGATTTGTTCTACAATGTTGGAGGAGAGTGCAGTAGCCAGTGAGACTTACAAGACCTGAAATCACCCCTCATACATGCTGATATCACACTGTGATGGAAGGCGGTGTTCTTCACCTTAGGTACAACTAGGGATTTGGTTAGGAGTATTCATAAATAAACTGCTAGCTCCACTATCTAAAATGCTCTTCTGAAGCTACCCACCTTGGGCAAGACTGGGAAGAGAAGTAATACAATGATGCCTTCTCCAGGAAGGCTGCCCTGGATTCCGCCTGCGACTTTCTAGTAGACCTAGAGTGCCAAACCAACAACAGCTCAAAATAAAATTATGGATGGAGTGTTGAATCTTTTCAAACACTCACCCCAGTCACAGATCTGGGTTCAATCCATCATTAATTTCCGTCAATCTTTTGTTCTTTTTGCTAGAGTGCCAACCATTTTGATTCAGAGGCCAGCCCACAGCCTAATGTTTAGAGCCCTGAACTCCACGCTCATAAGTGCCCAGTGGGTGGTGGTGTTGTGCTGCAGGCAGACAGGTCTACTACAGATAGAGGACACCTTACAGATGTCAGCGAGGACTTTTTGACCAATTACAACCTGTAGAAATTCTTCAGAGACTGGACAATGGATGACTCAGTGTGTTAAACCGAGTCATAAACTGTTTAAACAAGCATTGGCATAGCTAATAGGTCTCGCTTTTGGGACCTTATAAGTATTTAGTTATGTAGCACAATAACCTTGGTGCAACAACATCAACTGTTGCAAGGCTAAACACTTATAAGGTCCCAAAGGCGAGACCTATTGGCTATGCCAGTGCTTCTTTTCTTTTGTGCTTCAGTCGCGGATACTTTTTTTTTGCTGTTCCAAAAAGGCTTTGGCTGTCTTGGAATGCTAAATTAAAGTAAAAACAAAAACCTACTAAATGGCTGTGAGTGCATCTGTGTACACATGAACTCACAGCAACCATCTTGGAATTCATTTTTTTCTTCGCTGAAGAAACCATTTAAAGCTGAACGTTCTATGTATGCATGGTTCACATATTTGAATTGATTTTCTTCATGCAAAAAATTAATTCAGAAATGGCTACTACACCTGTGTACACATACATTCCAGCCATCAAGGTGGGAAAATAAGTGCTGGCAAAGCCATCCGGTTTCACAGGTGAGGCCTATTGTCTTTGCTAATGCTTGTTCTGTGATGGTACTGCTTTTGAAAAGTGCTGCATATGTTGTTTGCATGGTCTTTTAACACGATGTAGCTTGTTGCAGCTTCAGTTTCGTCTGTGGGAGAGGAGAGCTTTTTTAATTCCAGCTTCTATCAATCCAGTATGTGCAAGTGTAAGAACCAATTCCGTTTTACTGCTTAATATTGTAATTTTCTTAAATGTCATCTGTTAATGCAGTAATATGAAGTGATCAGTGGGGCACATGAGTTTTGGGTGCCTGAAGCTAAGCGTGCTATGCTATCCATGTTGGTGTAGCGCCACCCACTATTGTGAAGGCTTCTAAGAGCGTTCTCTATCTGGGCGCCATATCGTGCAACTCTAGGAAGACCTTCAGTTGGACTGGAAGAATCATCTCTTGATGGTGTCCGTGCTCTGGCTGTGTGCGACTGTGTATAGTTGGAAATAAATTACACAGCAGTAAGATTTTAAATACTTGGTGTGAGTTACCAAGCAAAGGGAGTTTAATTGAAGAAGATCTGTGTGATATTGTCTGGGACGGCGTCTTTTTAAAAAAAATGTGACCGGGCTTTTCCTGTAGGTGCTAGCTTTCATTGTGCTTGTTTCAAGTCATGCAGTTTTTGAATCAAACTAAAATGGATGCTGTGTGTGAGCTCCTCCCTGACCTGAAACACACTGTCAAAGTTGTCATTTACAGTCGCAGGGGTCAAATCTGCATTATCTCAGTGGACTGTGGCACCTCGATAAGGCAGTGCAAGATCTTCTACTGAACAAACATTGCTTCCTTTGTGGATAAACACAAAGCAGTACCTTAATTATTTATTTTAATACCGATAGGGTTGCAGCTTGGAGCAGAAGGGACTTTCAGATGCACAGTAAGTATGCAGAAGTCCACAGGTTTCAGCAGCACATTATAGACTTTTAAGTGTGTGTACAATTTAAGTCGGGAGAGGAGTTGGCCTAAAGGTTAGGGACTAGGGGCTCGACCTTGGACGTGGGGGAAGTGGGTTCGAGTCTCGGTAATGATGCTAAACATCCTGTGATTCTGGGCAAATCACTTAATCTCCCCATGCCTAACAAAAAACAAGCATTTGCAATGCAATAGGTCTCGCATTTACGCGAGTTTAAGCTATTGGCATTGTAAATGACAATGCCTTTTATTTGTTTTAGAAACGAAAACAAAAACAAAAATAAAAGGCATTGTTATTTGCAATGTCAATAGCGCATACTTGCGTAATGCGAAACCTATTGCATTGCAAATGCTTGTCCTGTTTGTAGTGACAGAATCTGAGGAGGCGGTCATAGGATGCAGGGCGACAAAATTGGTTGTCGCACCGAGTGCCAACAGCACTAATGCCGGCCCTGACTATGACAGCTGGTGGCGGTTCTCCTAGGCAAAAATGAGTAAGATCAGTAAGATGCTTCAGACTTTATGAGAAAACTATATGGGCCAGATTGAGGGATGAGTAACTGGAATGTATTCCTCACTTGTTCACTCTCTCTCTCGGTGGCCACCAAGGTTTGAGAATTAATGCCAGAGTACAGTACCTGGTTGGTGATGTGTGAGGTTTTGCATGTGGGGGGGTTAAGTACATGGATAAGATTCTTGACATTCGACAACCAGGTAGAGTCACGAACATACAATACATAATGTATACACTAGGGTATATTAGGAACAAATCACACCATCTCCCCACCATACCAGGATGTGATAACCCTCCTCTCTACAGGTCATCACCACAGACCAATGTACTGCTAAGAGGTGCATGCCCCCAAAATAGGGAAACCAGAACTACATTCATCTTTGTTACTTTTATGTAAAAAAATGACCACTTCTGATTTCTTTGTGCACGTCACGTTCAAAAAACGAGTAAAATGCACTAAAAAAGCTGCTGTCAAAGTACCATCGTGTGAACTGAGAAGGCCTGAGGTAGTTATGGCCTCTAACAGCGTAGTGTTGAAGAATGCCAGTGTGCATGGAACACTACACTTGCACCACAATCTGCTCTGTGAGAGGTCATCTGTAAGTGCTAGAGATACGAGGCACGGATTGCATTCTACACTCACATACATTCATGTATTAAAAGGCGTATACATTTGTCACTGTGACCTTAGTGCTACTATGAACATTTCAAACATCGATTTTGTGTGCCCTGCACTTTACAATCTCTCCCCAGCAGCAGGGAGCGTCGTTACAAGTGGTGCGAAGTGTTTGTTATGGCACCCAGTAACTAATTATTGAGGCCCTGTGGCTCAGTGGTGTTGAGGGGTTTTTAAAGATGAAAACAATACCAGATGATCCGTATTTATTAGAGCTAATAAATAACTGCATATGTGATTTTTTTTCTATCAAAAAGGGGAACAAAGGGGCATATTAACAAGCCAGGCGCTAAAATTATCGCCGCTTTACAAGCGGCGATAATGGGCTTGATAATATGCTCTATGGAATTCCAATTGAAGCCCATGTTAGACGTCCTTCACATTTAACATGGGTTTCAATTGGAATTGTATTGCCTGGCTTGTTAATATGCCCCTAAGTGTGGTTTGGTCCTTTCCGCACCAAAATCCGCATGCGCCTGTCTGCACGGGCATTTGCTCTCTATAATTTTGATAGTTTATAACCCGCCGACATTCACCGAGGTAAAATGGCGGCTGATGGCCATAATTATTGCTAAAGTCGTGCTTCTGGTCTTGTGCAAACTCGTTTGCTCAATGACAAAAAAAACAGAACAAAAAAAACATGCCATTCATAATGAGGGACGGGGTGAAAAGTCTGCTCCCCTCAAACTCCTGGATAAATTTCGCCACTTCAAACCTGCTGATATTTAATGGAGAGAGAATGCCCGGTAAATACCGCACTGCGTAGATTTTGGTGCAACAAGCACTAAAATGCTACAACAAAAAAACGCATGTTGTGCTCATTTTGAGAGGGAACATCGGAATACGTGGTTGTTATGTTGAAATAGGCTACACCCCTACGGGAATCTCTTTACAGCCACCTTACTGGATAAAGAGGAAGAATAAAATCATAAGAAAAAAAGGTCTTCTGTATTTTATCACTAATGAGATTTTTATAAGCAATTGGCTATTTGATTGTGAACATTTTTAAACATATTTGGGATCTCTCAGAAACAAGCTGACTCGATGGTAAAAAGCGGTTGGCAATTACGATGTCACATGTACAGAATTTGGAGCGCAATTAATGTGCAGCTAGTTACCAGCAAGTTGAGCTAATTTATTTCAGGTGTGAATGTCGATAAAAAGCATTGTCGGCTGCAGCTCCGGAACAAAAAGGCATCAGCATTCCTGATTGTGGATATTGATGGCATGCCTTGGTGAACACATGGGCGATTTTGTAAATGTTGTTTCCTTTTACACCATAGCCTCAATAGATCTGTGCTCTGTACAACGCAGCGAAGCAACTGCTGTTTAAAATGTGCCCCTTTATTTTTAAATGGTCACTGTGGGAGTGACCTGTATTAAGCATTACAGATAAAGTAACTAAGTGGGTTCAGCTGCCAGTGGCAGAGGCTGTTAGTGGCATCTTAAAACCAGGCCGGTTCCCTCCAGCTTGAAGTCAGTAAAGTGAGTTCAGTAATGCTAATGACTCCTAGTAGCCGCTCTTTGAGGCTTGGCTTAGAAACATGAGGACAAATACAAGTCTTTGTTAATTTTAAGCGGTAATCGGTATCTGATTGCGTAATTAGGCGATTAACATTCTAAAGATAGGAAATGAAGCCGTGTGCAGCACTTTGTCCCTGGCCTGCCTCCTGTAGGTTTCACTGCTTCGAGCTCCCGCTCCAGTTCCTCAATCATGGAGCAGTCTGATGGAGGATGCTGCCTGGTAGGTATTAAGGACTGCATGTATCACTCAGAATTGCACATTGCGCCAAGAAGTGGTTAGTTGTGCCCCTGCTGCTTTCAATGCACTACAGGATTTGAAAGTCTCTAGTTTTTCTATAGTAGTTACCATCGGGGCTTAGCCTGTAAGAAAGCACTGAAATATTAACAGAGTCCACCATAGCCTCAATAAATCTGTGCTCTGTACAACGCAGCGAACATGCAGCTTGCATCAGTGGAAACTGAGCCGTCAGGCAAAAAGCTGCATCGAACCTGAAACTTGGTCTGACTACCGGTGACCGAAAACGGATGCGTGGCCTAAGGGCTGGGCGAGAAGGGAGGGGGGAATGCCAGCATCAGAGGAGCCTGATTAAAGCTGAAAAGTGACATGACCGCGCGAATAAACAAGCTGCGATGAGGTGGGGAGAGAAGGGAGGGGGAAGGTCAATCCAAGGAGCAGAAAGGAAACTGATTAGAAGGGAGGGGGTAGTGTGAAAAGAGCGGGGAAAGAAGGGAGGGTGTAATAAAAAACAAAGGAGCCAAAGCTATAGAGAAGGGAGGGGGGAGTGGGAGCAGCTGTGCACGTGCATGTGATCGTGCACTCAAGGTTTAGGCCAGCCAAAAGACTGTGGGTGGCACTTTGAAAATCCCACATACAAAATGTCTCTTCGAGCCTTTGGCTCAGCGAGACCTAATGAATGTGTGTCCTCATGTAACGTAACTGGTGCTATGTAAAGCGCTCTGATACCCGATTGGATTCGGGTCAAGTTCTCGCTATATGAAACTCTGCAACAAAAAAAAAACAAGCATTGGCATAGCCAATAGGTCTCGCCTTTGAGACCTTATAAGTGTTTAGCCATGCAACAGTTGCATAACTAAATACTAATAAGGCCCCAAAAGCGAGACCTATTGGCTATGCCAAGCGGCCGTGAAAGTGATCGCGATCAAACATCAAAGTGGCCGTGTGGCCGCGAAAGTGAAAGTAAACGAGGCGCGCGGGCCCGCGCACTTGCACTGTAGCTCTAGGCTGGCCTGGTAGCACTTTTTGGAGCCCTCTCAACAAGTCTCACCAGACCAGCGCATGCGCTGGGTCAGGCGAGAACTAAAAATCGCTACCCTGCAGACTATTTTTTTTTTTTGCAGAGTTTTATATAGCACGAACTTGACCTGAATCCAATCAGGTTTTAGAGCGCTTTACATAGCACCAGTTACGTTACATGAGGATACGCATTCATTGTGTGCATAGACTTGTCCAGTGCAAAGTGCCCTTGGTGGAGATAGTAACATGAATTCCCATGATGCTATATGTATTCTTTCCGCTTAGTCAGTTCCAAATAGGAATGTGTTAAATTGAAACACAAGTGGATGCTTTTTATTGCTTTATACATTCATGAGTGACTATAATCGAGTAAGAATAGAACATAAGGAAATGTTCCTCTCTCGAGACGCAGAGCCTGCAGTGTGTTGATTCTGGTGAGCGTTACTCCTTGCCCCCATCGTGGGAATGTTATCCAATCCAAGAATCTTGTCTGAAGGTTATTATTTTTTGATGCACTGGAAATATAATTGGCGTTTCTTTCTTGTTTGTGGAACCAGTTTTGCTTCTTCTCACATAAGAGGCGTAAAAGCTATGGAAAACCCTCCAGTATGTATTGCGAAAGTAGGAAGCAAGTGGGAGGATAAAATACAAACAAAGGGAAAGGTAAGAAACTTCATCTAACTGGAAAAATATTGAATTGCCTTGTGAGAATGGTAGGCCTATTGAATTAGGCCTGGAAGTAAGTGAAAGGTCGTTAAGACCACCATAGGGTTTCCTGCCCATTTGCTTACCCACACCCAAGTGCCACATCAGCGTTCACATGATATTTGGCCTAAATACAGGCCACACATGCACGTCGCTCATCCAAACAAACTGCCCTAATATGGATCTTTGGGTCATCTCATACTCTTGACTGTTTTTATACTCTGGGGTTTCAGTATTTGACCCAAAGAGTAAATTGTATCTCTTATTCTCACTTGGTGATACACATTTTCTACACACCTAAGGCATCAACAAGTACCAAGGATTTGAATGATTGCGTACTCGACTATCTCCAGTTGTTCCACAATTTTACCCATGATGAGACCTCAACAATCGAACATCTTCGATAAAACACTACTGAGAAACTTAATGAACTAATATTCCTAAACTAGGCTTCAGCAAATACAATCCCTAGCTAAATAATAGCCCGAAGTTGTGTTCCCTGTGCACATGTTTGGCTCTGTTTGTGATCTTTATGGTCACAAATCATCAATGACTGCTGTCGCTTTTTTATACTGGATATGAAATGTATTGAGAATAAAAACCCTTTGTGGTTTATGGAACTATGATATTATTGAGGTTTTGAGGTAAAATATAAGATGTTCTGTCAACATATAATGTGCTCAGTGATTGATTCAACTGATAAATACCACTGTACTATGGCAATGTTAGTGTATTAGAGTGAGTTATACAGAAGTGGACAGAAAGGGCTATAGTTGTGGTGTAGCCCCCCCCCCCTTGCAGTTCAGTGCAAGTATTTGAGTGAAATTGGATGGAAACGCTCAAACAGCCAAAAGCATTAGATGAAATAAAATACTCCACTATGCCAAAGCAAGGTGACATTGACAACGTTTCGAGCCAATGACTGAAAGAGGCCGATTGAAGAAAGCCAGTGGTTAAAAGTGGCGGACCCTTAGCCGATCCATGTATATTGTTAGCTAAAGGACTGTGTGATAGTTGCGCGGTTGAAACACAGACCAAAAAAAACGGGCTGTCAAAACTCAGACCTAGAAATTCTTTACTTTTCCTTTGCAGAGCAAGAAACATATTCTGCATCTTGCTCCCGTGCTGTTTCTCGTGTATATAAACAAGACAGTGGAATTGGATTTTTTTCCCTCATCCGGGGCTCTAGCCTTTTAATCACTTCCGGATCACCGTCCCAACAATGATGGGAACAGGAGAGCTTGGAGGATAAATGACAGTGAACAATAATGGGAACGTGAGAGCTCTGACGGTAAACGGTCTCCTTTCTGGGAAAGAGGGAGGGAGGGACAGAGACCAGAAGAGGCACAAGATAGTTATTTGAAGATTAAACCTTTAAAGCGAGACGGGGACGAGCTTAAATATGATCTGGGTCCTGGGCGGAAGGAGTAGGCTGGGAGTGACCAGTTGTGATCAGCAAAGAAGATATCCTGTGATTTGTATTGATTTTATGTGTTTTAAATAGAACCCGTTTCTGGCAGCATCCTGCTTTAGGACTCTGTGAATGCTTTTCTCGAATATAGTCGGGGCCACCGGAATTATGCAGCAAGAAAAGGCCAGCTTGTGTAGCAGTGTGATAAAGTTAGCAGTCCAGTAGTTGGGGGGGCGGAGCGAGCCGGGTTGAGGGGAAGAGGAGGAGCAAGGACAGGATGAGGGCAGTTAGGATAGGGACAGGGTTGGAGTGAGAAGCAGTGAATAAAGCTCCAGTTAAACGACCTGCTGTAAGTGTAATTATTTGTAGCCCGATGCTACAACTGGCGACGAGGATGGGATGACCAAACCCACTGCCCAGAACCCCGCGAAGACACCCTGTCCCCGGCACCGTCGAGGAGAACGCTGCCAAGCTGATTGTGCCGAAGCGCAACTCACGCTAGAAGCGTGAGCTTTGAGTGAGGTCGGTGAGCGCCGAAGTCGGGAGCCCACCCCGACCCTGCCTCGCACCTGAGGGCAAAGAAGCAGTGCCCCAGCCGAGAGGACGCCGCCCCTGGAGGCTCGTTGATGTTGCTGAGCGTCCTGAAGTTCAGGCTCGAGTGCCCGGTGATGCCGGAAGATCTCACGCTTGACGCGTGAGCTTTGGCACGTCGTCACGAAGAGAAACGCGAGACCCTGCAGGAAAAGGCGGGAGCCCACCCCAACCTCACCTGGTAGCAGCCGCCGTTGGGGAGATGTATGTCCTGCTGTGTGCCACCGTCTGAAGCTGCCCACCGGTGAGTTCAGGGTGAAAGAAGATTGAGTGAGCCCCGAGAGCAAGCCTCGTGCACATGCAGTGACGGCGGCCATCTTGGAGTCAGGCATTTTTCAAGACAAACCCCTTGACTGTTGTAGAGCGGCCATTTTGAAGTCAGGCGAACACCAACAAGCATTGATAAGAGCAAATAAACAAGCATTGGCAAGGAAAATAAACAAGCATTGGCAAAAGAAATAAACAAGCATTGGCAAAGGACAATAAACAAGTATTGGCAAGACAAGCATTGGCAAGAAAAAAAACAAGCATTGGCAAAGAAATAAACAAGCATTGGCAAAGGACAACAAACAAGTATTGGTGAAGAGAAATAAACAAGCATTGGCAAAGGCAAAGGAAACACGCAGTGACGAAAATAGATAAAGAAACAGACACCATCGCAAAGGGTGAGAGGAACACAACGACAAAATGGTGACCCCCACCACCTCACCACAGCGGATGCCTCTTGTCGCGGGAGGATCACACCTGCGCGCTCCGGATCCTCTGACCGTGACCACGGGAGGGAGTATGGGCCCCAAGTGGCAAGAGTGGTTGGAAGACTTCGAAGACTATAGCGAGGGATCCAAAGTGACGGAAGACAAAGAGAAGTTAATTGCCCTCCGCAACCTAGCAGGCCGGGAAGTAAGCAAAATAATCAAGGATTTCTCGCCTGCAAATACTGGAACCTATGACAAGGTGTGTGAGGCACTGAACAAAAAATTCCTCCATAAAAGAAACGTGGACTATGAGCGCAACGCATTCCATCAGGCGCGTCAAGGAAAAGAGGAAGCAATGAGTGCATTCATCACTCGGCTACGACGACTGTCGAGACACTGCGAGTTTGAAACCTTCTCGCCTGACGCTGCCATCAAATCGCAAATCATAGCCGGCTGTCACTCAGAAACATTCAGGAGACGGCTACTGAGGAAACCACATGAATTGGAGGAGATTGAAGAAATGACTCGCATATACGACCAAGCGGAAGAACACGCTGCCACCATTGAAACAGGACACAACGTCCGTCATGAACAGGCACACCGCGTTCAAGAGCAGCCTCGTAGCAGGAGGAAGTATTCTCCGGAGACTCAATGGAGACCAAGACCGTCATCCCATCACCGACGCGCGGAGCACAGGAGACGTGAAACAAGGCGGAAAGACCGAAAGCCAGAAAGGACGAAGCAATGTTTTCGGTGTGGATATGATTATCCTCACATAGACACCTGTCCGGCCATGGGTCAGCGATGCAGGAAATGTGGGCGATCAAACCACTTCGAAGCAATGTGTGGGGACTATCACAAGGAAAGGCGAAGTGAAACAACGAGATCGTCCTGCTCTGACACAAAGAAACATCACATACAAGCTGTTCAATGAGAGTCCATGCGGTCCCCAGGCTCATCGCATTCCAGCCGGGAATCACACAGGTCGCGATGGGAACGCAGATCTCCATCTTGGGACTCGAGATCATCTTCCTCCAGAGACTCGACATACACTGTGGAATACTTGAACATGATTGCAGACCCTGATCAATTGAAAAAGTATCCACGCCTAGATATTAGAGTGGGGAATCACGACACCAAATTTGTAATGGACAGCGGAGCCTCGCTGAACTATATTCCAGTCACGGAACACGAGAAAATGGTCCCGAAACCCCCACTAACTTTTGCGCCGGTCCGCGTCTTCACGTGGATGTCTAAAAAACCACTCCAATGTCTGGGCAAATTTCACACAACTCTCACCCATGACGACATCACCATACAGGCGGTCCTACATGTCATTAAAGGGCCTGAAGCCGACTGCCTCCTTAGCCTCCCCACTGCAGAGCGTCTTCGTTTGGTGGAAATCTTGTTCAAAGGCAACGACAACCAGAACTGTGTCAGCAAGTTTCCCAAATTATTTCAAGGCTTAGGCAAGCTGAAAGGTTGTCAAGTTCGGCTGCATATTAACGAACACATCAAACCTGTTGCGCAGCACCCACGACGTGTTCCCTATCACCTTCAAAGTGCCGTCGAGGACGAGCTTCAGGAACTTCTATCCGCAGACATCATTGAGCGCATGGATGGACCGACTCCTTGGGTGTCGCCGGTGGTCATTGTACCCCAAAAAGGAACTCCCGACAAGGTGAGACTTTGCGTTGACATGCGCCTTCCCAACACCGCAATTGAGAGGGAGAGACACCCTGGACCGCATCTGAGCGATATGATTGCGGCGCTGAATGGCGCAAAGGTCTTCTCGAAGCTAGACCTGAACAAGGGTTATCACCAGCTAGAGTTAGACGCCAAATCTCGCTACATTACCACGTTTGCGACCCACCTAGGACTTTTCAGGTATAAGAGGCTGAGCTTTGGTGTTTCGTCAGCCGCGGAAATCTTTCAGGAGGCGATTCGGCAAATCATCCAACGCATCCCCAACACCTTAAATTACAGCGATGACATCCTGGTCTATGGGTCTGATGTTCGTGAGCACGACATCGCTCTTGATCGCGTTTGCCATGCCCTTTTGGATGCGAATTTGACACTAAACAAGGAGAAATGTGAGTTTCACCAAGCCACTCTGAAATTCTTTGGCCACATTTTCTCAGACGAGGGCATGAAGCCTGACCCGGACAAGATCGCAACCTTGAATAATACCAAGAGCCCGCAGGATGTCAACGACCTGAGGTCCTTCCTAGGGATGGCCAGCTACTGTGCTCGCTACATACGTGACTATGCGACCATCAGTCACCCACTTCGGATTCTTACCAAGCTTGGTCAACCGTTTGACTGGACCCCAGAGTGTCAGCGGGCGTTCAGGGACATCAAGCGTGCTGTAGAGTCGGCCGACAGCCTCTCATACTTCAACCCTCAACGGAAGACTGAGATCACCGTCGATGCTAGCCTCGTTGGATTGGGGGCCATCCTGGCGCAATATGACAATGACTCTGACCAGAGGAGGATAGTTGCCTATGCCAGCCGCAGCCTGTCTGATCCCGAGAAGAAGTACTCGCAGCCGGAGAAGGAAAGTCTTGCTGTGGTCTGGGCATGCGAGCACTTCCACGTCTTCGTATATGGCAAGCACTTCACTCTGATCACTGATCACCAGGCGTTGGTCACTATCTACGGCAACCCGAAATCGAAGATGCCTCCGAGGATTGAGAGATGGGGTCTCAGACTTCAGGAGTACACATTTACTATTGTTCATAAACCGGGGAAGGTGGAGAACCCGGCTGACTACATGTCCCGCCATCCTCAGCCGTCTTCAGAATCTAAACCATCGATTGCTGAGGAGTATATTCACTTTGTGGCTGACCAGGCACTGCCACCTGCCATTCCCATGGACGTCATTCGGGAGGTCACCGCTCAAGACACTATCTTGCAATTGGTGCGCCACCGGATCCAAACTAACAGATGGAGACACAACCCGCAAGAAGAAGACACAGACCCTATCATCCGGAAAGAGATATAAGCATTCCGGCACGTCTGTGATGAACTGTCGGTCACCACCGATGGAGTCATCCTAAGAGGTCAACGTCTCGTCATCCCCAGTCAACTACGGCAGGGAGTCATCAATCTGGCCCATGAAGGCCACAGAGGAGTAGTATCCACGAAACGAGCTCTACGGGAACGCGTCTGGTTCCCCTTTCTGGATCAGATGGTAGAGTCCACGCTGAAGGAGTGCCACCTCTGTCAGTTGACCAGCAAATGTAACCCACCGGCACCGCTACAAATGACCACCTTACCTAGTGGAGTGTGGCAAGAAATTGCCATGGACTTTTACGGACCGCTGCAGTCTGGAAAATATGTGGTTGCCATAATTGATGAATATTCTCGATTTCCCATCGCGCAAATAATATCGTCCACAAGTGCTTCCTGCACTCTCAGGGTGCTAGATGAGGTATTTGCAACATGGGGTGTCCCCAAAGAAGTCAAAACGGACAATGGGCCCCCATTCAATGGACACGAATTCAGTGCCTTTGCGAAACACATGGACTTCAAGCACCGAAAAGTTACACCACTCTGGCCTCAAGCGAACGGCACCATCGAAAGATTTATGGCCACGATCAAAAAGACATTTCAGCACGCCACCGCTGAGAAGAAAGAACTGCAGGCAGCTTTAAATGAAGTTCTCCGGGCGTACAGGTCAACTCCACACTCAACCACCGGACAATGCCCTGCAACTCTCATGCTAGGGCGACCAATGAGAAATCGCATCCCGACATGGGAAGGTGCTCTCCAAGCGGTATCGCCAAGTCACGTTCATCAGGAACTGGCTGTGACCGACAAGCATAACAAAGACAGAATGAAATCGTATGCTGATGCCAAGAGAAGAGCGAGGTCTCCATCCTTGCATGAAGGGGATCACATCAAGCAGGAGCAGCAGAGAAAGACTGATTCCCAATTCCGTGACGAGCCACTGGTAGTTACCCAGCAGAAGGGCACTATGGTGACGGCGGCTTCTGAGCAACGCAGAGTCACCAGGAACGTCTCCCACTTCAACAAGTGTCCACGAGACATGAAAGGACCTGGGGTGAGCACGACTGGCATTCCTGCATGTGAAGAACCTGCCTGGGGTGATACAGAAGGCAGAGGCCAGCAGGGTGAGTCCATGCCGAGTGTATCCACTGGGAACATGTCATTGCGGCCACGTCGTGATATCCAGCCACCAAAGAGACTCATTGAAGAGATGGACTGAAGCCCTGGTTGTTTGTTTATTAAGAAAAGGGGAGATGTGATAAAGTTAGCAGTCCAGTAGTTGGGGGGGCGGAGCGAGCCGGGTTGAGGGGAAGAGGAGGAGCAAGGACAGGATGAGGGTAGTTAGGATAGGGACAGGGTTGGAGTGAGAAGCAGTGAATAAAGCTCCAGTTAAACGACCTGCTGTAAGTGTAATTATTTGTAGCCCGATGCTACATAGCAGGTTGACCAAATTATGCAGCAAGAAACAGCAAATAAAGCGTCACATTCCGTGAACACGATAATTCGTCTTTGCGTCATTTCCATCCAAATTAATACTGCCTGGACAAAGATTTCTCCTCATTAGTACCAGTTAAATAACTGAAAGGGGACAAGTTAACCTTTTTCAAGGACTCTGCCAATGTGCACAGCACCACATGTGTCACTTGTTTTAATAATTTTTGATCGTTTGAGTTGGAAACTATTTTTAGTGGAACCTGCAAATTATACCGCTGGTTAGTCAATTTTATGGAAAGTGCAATAATTCCATAATTATGTCAAAATGCCATAGCTGCAGAACCGCGGGCCTAAATATGGTGCATATGAGTCAGCGATACAGAAGAACGGATCCGTGTACGCCTCTGGCGCAGGGAGGGTGTTTTAGAGTGGGACAGACTTTTAGGTGGTACATGCTTGTACACAAAGTTTCTTGTTATCGAGAGAGTTTACACTGCAAGGATCACTAGTTTTATTTGTGTAGTGTACTGTATTAAAGTGTCTTTTTTGAATAAATGATATATATTTCTGCATATATCTTGGGAGCTGTTACTCAAGCAAGCTTAAAGAACACATCAAATATATTCAAAGGGTTTCGTTGTTTACTGTGTGGTGTACAGTTTCTAGGGATGGTTTTTCTTCATGCGTTTTTAAAATTAATTACTACATTGGCTGCTCTACTTTTGACTTCCTGCAGTGAATAATTTGGATAACTTGGAAGACTTCTGTATAAGCAGTAACAATAATCCAGTTTGCTCGGAACCAGGGGTACACCCATCAACATTCATACAAGTAACATTATATCAACCCTATGCTCCCAGGTGTGGCAGGAACCATTGTAGACTTTCCATATTTTGCAAATCACATACATTTCCACTTCACCTCTAACGGGTGCATACTTGCACAGGGTGGGTTACTGGAAACAAAGAGGAAAATGAAACGTGCAGAACTAAAACCGCATGAAGTATAAAAAGCAAAATACATGGAACAAAGGCATCAAACGCAGTCTCCAACATAAACACAGGAAACACCTATATTTGTATGGCAGGTGCTTATGGCGTACCTCGCGTCTCTAACTCTGGGAGATTATTGTGTCGGTGCCAAGATGAACGGGCCATGGATCGAGAAATGCATCTTTTAGGGCACCCACTGGCAGCCAACATCAGTACTGCCACGAGGGCGCCTTACTGGTATTAAACATACTTTGCCCTGGCTTAGGCAGAGCTTCACATGACAAAAAAAAAGAACAAGCGCAAAGAGAAAGTGAAAGGAAAGAGAGAAAAAGATAAGAGACGAGAGAGAGGAACAGGCAGAAGAAAGAGACAGATGCGCGAGAGGAGTGAAAATGAAGCTGATGAGGAGGGAGTGGGAGAAGGGAGGGGGTAGGGGAGGGGATTCACGCGCTGTAAGGCTGTAAGGCTTAATGAGCCATTACAAAAAACCAGATGGCCTGTGCACGTTCACGCTCACATGCACGCAAGCTTTAGGCCAGCAAAGGCCTCTCTGGTAGCACTTTGAAAACCCGCGTACTAAAGGTCTCGCCTGATCTAGCGCATGCGCTAGCGCTCAGGCGAGACCAAAAAAATCATCTTGATACCATTATATCATCAAAAAGTAATTTTACTGCTAAAGTAAACCTTAAAATCTTTAGGTGACAACAATCAAAGGGCTAAAAAGAATCAACACCTATCCAAGCAAAAGTGTGATATTCCCAGATTAAAATCGCCTGTGCTCAGTGGGAGAACATTTACGTAAACAAGCCCTGTTCAACATGTCTGTGTGTGTGAGAGAGAGAAAGAGAAGGAGAGAGAGAGAGAGAAATGCATATCATCGTCTCCTGGAAGGAAATACTCCCATCTAGTAACTTTCCAACCAGCATCAGCAGACATAAGGATTCGTTTGCAAGTTGGAGCTTTTGTCTTCATGTCTTCTGATATTTACTGAAAGAAACACCTCAGCAGACATGGGTGTGTGTAGAAGTCTAGTTGGACACAGGTCATCCTTCTTGCTACATTGTTTTTTCCTTCTCAAAAACTTCGCAATGGCTCTAGAGTAGACCGAATCTTTAGCCAATCATGTGCCCTTCTGAAACAGTCACACCAGAGCCATGGGTCACACTGAAGTCCTTAGATTTTTTTCTCCATATTTTCCAGTGGCAGCTGGTGAACTTTGCAAGTGGTGTTTGTTCGAGCCCGTCCACCTGGACAGCATTTGCTAACCTGTTTACCTACACACTTTTTTGCCACACACACTGCGACTGCTTGATCATTGAGTCTTCTCTCATACCGGACTTCAAGAGGTAAGTGTAGTGGGCTAAGCTTGCTAAATTGTCTGGCAGAGCTCAGGTAGAGGCGGTGCTTTGCTCCTCTATTTTCCATCACTGTTTCAGACACTGACTCGAGCAGACAGCTTGGGTGATGGCTGGTGTGGTTTTGTGTTCACAGTACGCCTGGGTGGAGTTCACAGAGATTTACTCCGCGGAACTCCGTGAAGTGACAGAAAAACTCCACCACACTCACTGGAGTTCCACCAGCGACGGAGTCTGTTAAGTTGCGCTGTTAGGACTGATTTTTTGCACTGGGAGTTTGTGCCAGGTTGTAAAATCAGTGTAAACAGCAATACGCTTTGCACCAGAGGGTGTTGCTGCTTTCTGCAGCTCGAGTAGATTTCTACTCGAGTGGCAGCTTCCTCAACTCGAGCGCGCAACCTGTTTTTGACCGCTCGAGTTGAGAAATCTTGCCCTGAGAAGAAGTCTAGCACGCAGCTTTTTCTTGTGATCGCTCACCAACTTAACGTTGGTGAGCCATTCAAGCTAAAAAAACTCTGCTCCACGTCACCTCATGGACTTTTGCTGAACTCTGCACGGAGCGTGGAGTGGACAAAACTCCGTGAACTCTTCCGGTGGTGTAGAATTCTTCGCCCACCCTAGTTCCCAGTCAACATTATCTACAGGCAGTGCTAGCATATATCGTGGCGCCTACAGTGCGTCAAAAGCAAGTCCATGGGCACCTGTTTGCACTATGTCTGGGCATCTGATAGGAGACTCAGCCAGTTGCTACTGCAGCAGTGGCCAGATCTACCGTTACAATTCATCTAGCATTTACCATCTCAAACGTTGGGGATCTTCCAATTAATATTCCCTTTCTTTTAAGGCAAAATACCCATCTGCCCAAAAAATCATAGATACCCTAAACCTATGAAAAACGCAGTTCCTAAAACCATAAGACTTTCTTGTGCACCGGTTAACTGTCAATCTTTTGTGAAACAGTCTTGGGAAATCCAGGACTGGTACAATACACAACATGTAGCCATCTTGTTTCTTACAGAAACCTGGTCACATAATTCCTGTGTTTCACCATCTGCTAATTCTATCCTCAAAGGATGTAACATTCTCTTCGGATATAGTGATTGAGTGCACGGGAAGGGGTGGCACTGCTATTCAAAGATATGCTGTCTGACACTGATGCCCCAGAAAGAAATAGTCTTGAGGCACACCTTTCTTTTGGAAAGACCTGTCCAACAGTCCTCTGGAGCTGTGGCGCTACAGTAATGCAAAAGTACTAGGAGACTTCATTCTACACACTGATAATGTTTACAATAGCAATGTACAGGAATTTGCTCTACAATGGACGGTCACATTTATTTAAAGCATATGAACAAAATGTGCCCAGGAAATCATTTTCCTGTAACACTATGAGGCCACGCAAATGGTGCTCTGAAACCAATCAGACTAGCCACGAGACTTAGGGGCATATTAGCAAGCACGGCGTTAAAATTATCGCCTCTTCAGCGGCAGAAAACTGCCGCTATAGCGGCGATAATGAGCTTGATAATATGCCCGTGAGAATTCCAATAGAAGCCATTGTTGACACCAGAACATGGGCTTCTATGGGAATTCTCAAGGGCATATTATCAAGCCCATTATCGCCGCTTTAGCTGCAGTTTTCTGCTAAAGCGGCGATAACTTTAACACCGTTTCTTGATAATATGCCCCTTGGTGAGACAGCCTGGGGAAGTAATTAATCTTGTAAAAAGAAAGATGGCTACTACATCCACTTGGCCAAGTATATGAAGGCCTTTAGGCGGGCAAATTTGCCAAAAGTGCCAAAAATGATCACATTGCCTGTTTCACCCTTAAAATAATTTCTAAAGCTACTGTGTATGACTAGCCCCTTCCCCTGAACCCGTACGCTCTGTGACAAGCTGGCGAGAGTCTTTCAGGACAAAATGAAAAAAAATATATTCATCATTAAAGATTGAATTATTGCTGATGAGTCCAGACTCCCTCCTCACACTGAAAAGTAGACAGATTATTGCTGGAACCAATTCCTTCCTGAACTGATATTAGCGCTGTACTCTGTAGGGAAGCAAGTGGGGATTACCCGAAGACCTGTGCTCTGTTGTTGTTCTGCAAGCTCTCACACCACCCACTTGTGACAGAGTGGCCAGGAATAATATTGCCAGTTTAGCCTCTGAGACGGTGCCTACTCAATGGGAAATCGGCACAGTTTCTCCCATTTTGAAGAAACCAGGCATCACCACACACTTTTTTTATGGGAAGCCAATGATGGGAACGTAATATAGGTTTAGAGGAAGATCGCAGGGGAAGATGCCGTGTTCTGTACCACCTGAAGTCTGGAAAAGAGGCAATTATTCATTGCGACCATAAAGGAACCTAGTGAAAGGCTTTCCTAAACATGCGCATCAGGCCGAAACAGGTTCCAGAGATAGATTTAACATGAAGAGATTATCATCCAGAAAACACCAACATTTTTAACCCGTTTTTTTATGAGTCAGGGACAATTCAAGTTCGTACGGCCACCAATCGGTAGACAAGACTGATTGAGTCTTTCCAAAGAGTAAGACTTCCGTCTTGCTAGTGTTAAGCTGAAAGAAGTTAGCCGACATCCAAGATGCAATTTTTAGCATACAATTTTTAAGTTTGGTTTGGGTTAATTCTGGATTAGAATCCATAGTGATGACAAGTTGCATGTAATCAGGGTATTAAATTGTATCAAAGCCACATGACTCGATAAGCTTGGTCAGGGGAGCCACATATATTTTAAAAAGGGTTGGGTTCAAAATCAATCTCAACCCCTTTATCCAAGACCATAGGTTTGGAATTATAAGGGTCCATTTGTACTGTATGAGTTCGCTCTGATAAAACATTTTCCACCCATTTCAGAGCTTTGCCGCTGACACCAATCTTCACCAATCTCAGGATTAGAATTGAGTGGGAGATAGTATCAAACGCAGCCGATAGATTCTGAATGATCTCTGTTGATGAGGTTTGATCCGTTTTTGATGGAGAAATGAACCTTTAAGAACATCTGTGAGGCATTTGACGTGACCAAATATTAACAGACATTGGCTTACGAGGCAGAGTGAAACGCTGGTTGATCTCTTTTCTGGCAAAATTGTCCCTAAGTGCTCTCCATTCCTCCACTCAAATTATAGCTGTCTGCAGTTACTTGTGGCATCCTTTAACACATGTCCCTATCACCAAAGCTGTTTAATGTTTGTGTTCAACTCCTGTCTGTCTACCCTGGTTAGAGTGTTTGGATGTGGGACTATTTCCTATACTTATGACACTCAGTTAATCATCAGACTAGACTCGCTCTGCCTAATGGTCAAACTCGAGCACTACATTACAGTGGATGAATCCCAGCTATGTCAAGCCTAATGCAGGTAAGAACGGCATCTTGTGCTGGGAACCGTTTGTCACCGGGAGCCCGTCTGTAAAGACGTGCTGACCACAGAATCATAAGTTTTCGATTTTACTGTATGGTACACCAACACATCAGCAGAGTTTCGCGCAGGGGAAACAGGACTACGGGTGCTGTCTACCGTCTTTCTAGAATGACCTTTGTAGCACGATCAGCTGGCATTCCAGAATGTCAGCTGATTGCATCACAATTCCCAAAGGCAGAAGGAGGACGGTGTGCAGGAGGGGCAAGTGAGCGCCTGCCATTGAAAGGCAAACCCAAGTAGTAACACATCTTCTCCCTTTTGGAATCACAAGAAGAACTCATAAATCTTACCATAATACATTTGTAGCTAAAAAGATATGTTAATAAAAAGCTCTATATATGTAAACCAAACTACAGGATAATGAACCGCACATTAAATTAAAAGTGCATCTGTAAGATGGGAGATATAATTTAACAATGGAAAGTGTATCCAAAAGAAATTTACAGAAGATGCAAAAGCACAATGTAAGGTGAAACGTAAACGATCCCAGGGGTAGCTAAACTCAAAAAAAAAACAAACAACCAAACACTTGCTAGAAATGGTCACTTTGTCGCACACAAAATCTCTAAACTGACAGACTTTTACAATGGTGCGGCCAGTCCTTCTAATGTCTCTGCCCAAAGAGTTGTCACCATCAATGTTGCTATTGCTACTGCTTTGTGATCCTACTGTTCCACCCTGTTGAGTAGGACTGACCATATTTCAGGCAACTCCCACATCTTCATTGCTTAGTGTATGACTTCCCTCAATCACACCATTAGAGCTTTGGTTTAAGAGCTGGTCTGCAGCTCCCACATCTTCATTGCTCCGAGTATCACTTCCCTCAATAACACCATTAGGATTTTATTTACGACCTTTTCAATGGAACTACTGGTTCGGGATCACCACTGCATCCTCAGAGCTCTCAGACCTATTTTTAACCTCCCTACCATAACCATTGCTTCCTCCCACACTTGGGGTTTCTCCATCATCTTGCAACCATTCAAACGTTTGTTCACTTCCAAGCACCACATTCTTGCTTGGATAACATTGGATATTCCTGCTTTCATTTCCCCTCATATTCCTTCACATGGATAGTTTGGAAAAATACCAGACCTTTCTATCGCTTAACAGAACAGAATTGCAATAGACTTTCTCAACCATCAACGGTTGTGTATAACGGTTTAGGTCCTTGCCAATAAAGCCACCTCTTTACATTTATCATTTAAATCATACAACTTCTTGCACTTGTTCTGTGCTTGTACTACATTTTCTTTCACATCCTCAGCAGACCGTTCTGCCCTTTTTACAGTCTTCAACCATCCTATGTTATCTTTGGACATAGGAGTTCTTCCCTCATTAACTCAAATGGACTGGACCCCGTTGTATCATTAGGGGTAATCCTATATGCCCACACCATCTTGTGTAACTCACATCTCCAAACTAACCTGTTACTGGTGGCAAGCTGTACAATGCCCTTTATTACACAGTTAAATTGTTTGACTGCACCATTCCCTGCAGGATGGTACACCGATGTAGTCTTGTGTGTAATCCAATTTCTTTTCATGAAATCTCTGAGAGTGAAAGTTTCTGGCAAGAACTGGGGTCCATTGCCACTGAGAATACATTTCGGTAACCCTTCCCTGGTGAATACTTGGTCCAGAAATTTAATGATGCTACACAAGTCAGGTCTGTGAAGAATTTCAACTTCAGGTCACTTGGAAAAATGATCAATGAGAAGAACGATATACACTTTTTCATCCCGCTCCCAAATGGGTCCCATTAAGTCAATGCCCACTTTCTCCCAAGGCATACATGGACTAGACAGGGGATGCAATGGAGGTCTTAGGGTTAGTGGTGTCTTATCTGAATTTTTGTATTGGATACAACATCTAACTATCCTCTCCAAGTCTTTGTCGCACCCAGGCCACCAATACAATTTTTTTTACCCTATTCTTCATTTTACCAATGCCTAAATGCCCTTCATGGCAATTTTCCAAAACTTTTCTCCTTAAAGTAGTGGGAGGTAATACTTTCCCTAGTCTCAAAATTAAACCACCTTCCAAGGACAATTCATGGCTAAGTTTCCAAAACATAAGTAACTCTTTATTAACAGCTTTCTTTACAGGCCAACCAGCGAACACCATTTCACTCACAGATTGGAGTACTTCATCCTGTTCTAGAGCTCCTTCCCACTCAGCAGTTGAAATATTGGGGAATTCATCAGAAATGTTAGATACACAGAATTCTTAGCTCACAACCTCAGAGGTTTCGCACATAGGTAGGGGCATGCGACTTAGGATATCAGCAACCACAGTCTTAGAACCTGGAACATACTGTACTTCATAATTATAATCAAAAAGTCTCACAACATGCGAGCCAGCCTGGGTGATGCAGCATACAACCCATTAGTTGTCGAAACTTTGGTAAGCCATTTATGGTCACTGCGTAAAGTTACTTTTTTTTACCCCAAATGAATTGGCCAAAGTGTTCTATGCCCCCCACACAAGCGAGTGCTTCCCGCTCAATCACAGAGTATTTCTCTTCAGTGGGTGTGAGTGACCGGGATGCAAACGCAATTGTGTCTTCTGTGCCAACTCTTCCTTTGGGTAAGCATAGCACCAATGCCCTTACTGCTGGCATCAGTCATGACAATGTTAGCAAAACCGGGTCAAATCCTTGTAAAGGAGGGGCATTACAAACGTCCTCCTTAAGGGCAATGAATGTTTCTTGACACCAATCTGACCGCTCAAATTTGTTACTCATTTTTAGTAACTGGCGTACTTCTTATGCTTTGGTCGAAAAATCCTTCACAAAATGTGAATAAAATTCAACCAACCCCCAAAACGCCCTCAAATCATCTTTTCTTCTGGGGACTGGAGCCTCTAATGGCATTCAACATTTCTTTTTTAGGTTTACTCCCTTCCCCGGTTATTGCATGCACGAGGTACGTAAATTGTTTCTTTGCAAATTTGTATTTGCTCAATTCTGCAGTCAAACCTTTCTTTTCAAAAATGCCAATAACCTACAGCAATATTTGGTCGAGCTCAATTTCGGTCTTACCCATTACCAGATTGTCATCTTGGAAGATGAGGATGTTCTTGACCCATTTGAAAACCATATGCATTAACCTCTGGAACATGGCCGCAGCTGAGTCTAGGCCAAAAGGTACTCTTTTGCACCTAAAGCACCCAAATAGCGTTACAAAAGTGGTGAGACTCCTACTCTTTGGGTGCAATGATACCTGGTGATCAACAGCCGTTAGCTCAATGGTGGAAAACCACTTTACATTTTTTGTGAGGGCTAACATCTCATTAATTCCTGGTAAGGGATACTGGTCCACGAGAATGTTTTGATTAGGTCACGCAAGTCAATGCATAACCGTAACTTACCATTAGCTTTTTTAGGTACAACTAAACTCACTCTTTTTTTTGGAAAAAAAAATCTTTTTTATTAACATCAGCTCAGAATGCAGCCAAGATCACAGGCAGAGCAAAAGTGTTGTATTCACAATATTAGTAGGAAGACACCACAAATCTCACCCTCTCCCGCACATCGCCCATCTGTTATACCAGCTGGTAGCAAAAACTTTCCAACATTGTCTTAATCTCTTCCCCTTCTCTCCCACCCTGCCGATGTCAGTGGCCCCCGTATGTCCTCCACCTACCCCAGATCTAATCCCATTTGCGCAGCATCCTCTGGCCTTATATATTACCTTCTCTGCCCCACAGCACCAATCCAAGTCATCCTCTCAGTCCGACAGTTCCAGTGGGCAGCTCTCCCCCCACACCTTAACGATGCTTCGTTTTGCAACTATTGCTGCCACCTTAAGCCATATCATTTGATACTTAGACCATTTTGCCCCGCCCATCAAACAAAGTAGGAGCCAATGTGGCTCCACTGGGATCTCCAATTCAGTGACGTCAGACATAACTCGTGTTACCTCCCTCCAGTAGTTGTATATGTAGCTACAATTCTAGATAATATGAAAGAAGGAGCCTATTTCACCGCACCCCCTTGCACAATATCCTGATATACAGTGGCCCAAACGATGAAGTAGGTTTTCTTGAGGAGTAGGATCAAAGAAGGATTCGTAGCTGAATAAGTAGGAAACAGGGCCTTATAGCTACCTTCCCGGGACTCTTCACCGTCTCCTCCCAATCGTCCTCTTCCAGGAGTCCTAGGTCTGTCTTGCATGCCTCCCTCAAAGAACCCATCGGGTTCGGTGAGTTGTACAAGATTTTCTTATATGTTAGGGAGGTGGCCCCTGTTATTATTGGGTCCATTAACAACCTGTCCTCCAGTGGTGAGTATTCTGGCAACGATTTCCCTTCAATATGGTGTTTGTGCAGGGTGTGGCCCAGCTGTAAATATTTAAGCCTTTCTGTGTCTGGCATTTCGTATTCCATTCTCAGAGTATCGAAGGTTATCAGTGTCTGTCCCCTCCAGATATCCCCCAGACATTCAATGCCCAACAAGCCCCACTGTTTGAATCCCTTTAAGTTCCCCACTGCCCCTAACTGATCAATATTCCACAGCGGAGTTTTTTCGGTCACTTTTCCTTCCCAACCTAAATGTTTGGTTGTTTCATGCCAGGCTCACACCACTGTTTGCGTATGGAATGGAAGCTCTTTTTCTCAGCTCCTACAATAAAGTGCTGCTGGATAGCCCCTGTCACCCATCACTAAATGATCTACTCAGAAGGCCGGATCATTGCCATCAGTGAACACCAAATCATTAATTAAGGCCCAGACATACTTTCTAATATCTGAGACTGATAGCCTTCCCTCGTAGATGCCCCTCTGGAGTTTACGCAGAGCAATTCTGGAACTACCTCCGTCCCATAAGAGTTTTTTCAATTCTACTGTCAATAGTTTGAAATACTGTCATTGGTATTCTGTATCGGGTGTTTTGCAATACATAGAGTAGCAAAGGCAGGGACATCATTTTGAATATGACCACCCTGCCCATCAAAGACACTGGTAGTTTCCTCCAGTGTGCCACAACGCTTTTCAGTCGCTCTATCAGCCGTTATAAGTTATGTAGTTGGGAGTCTTCCTCTTTCATGGATATCTGAATACCCAGGTATGTAAAATTGCTCTTAACTATTAGTGGGGTAGTCCCAGCTAATCTTGGCGGTACTCCTCCCCTCAAGAGAAAGAGGAGAGACTTGTTACAGTTTATTGTGTATCCAGAGTAACTGCTGAATAGTTGGAATATGTGAAGCACCCTATACACCGACCTATAGGGGTTAACCAGATATTGAAGTATATCATCTGCATTTTGGGATATTCGGTCCTCCCAATTGCCCCATCCTTGTATACCAGATATTATTGGGTCGTTGTGGACTCAGGCTGCCAAGGGCTTTAGAGCTAGGACAAATATCATTGGCGGGAGTGGCCAGCCCTGCCATGTACCCTTTCTGAGTGGAAATGATCAAGATATCACTCCATTAACTCTCACCCTGGCCTGTGAGTCTTGATATAGGAGTTTCACCCATGCACAAAAGCTCAGTCCAAATCCCAATCTTTATAAGGTTGTGAACATGAACGGCCAGTCAATGCTATCAAACGCCAGTTGCACGCCAAGAGACAGCAACACTACTTCCCCAGTCTGCTCCGCTCCTATCATGTAGAGAGCACTCCATATAGTCTTCTTAGTTTGAGTCGTGTGCCCCGATGGGGCATAAATCCCAACTGGTCTGAATGAACCAGTTTGCAGATCATCGTTCGGAGTCAGGCCGCCAGTGCCTTTGCCAGCACTTTGGCTTCGATATTCAACAACGATATTGATCTGTATGAACTGCATTCGTCGGGAGCTTTACCCTTTTTGGATATTACGGCTATAGTGGCCAGTCACTGGTCCAGGGGTAGTTTGCCCTCTTTCTTAAACTCTTGAAACATGCTAAGTAGGTGTGGGCGATTTTACTTACTACGCTCTTAGGGAGCTCCACCAGGATCCCGTTGGGGCCAGCCGCTTTCCCTGACTGCAGATCAGTGAGAGCTCCCCCTATTTCCCCTACTGTGAAATCTTGGTCTCAGGCAGTTCTGTCTTCTGCTGATAAGGTAGGGAGATTAATATCCGCTGCAGAACGTACCGAGGAGATGGCATAAAGAGATTCATAGGATGAGGCGAATGCCTATGCTATGTCTCTGCTGGTACGGTAAGTTTCACCCTCTGAAGAATGTATCTTCAGGACCCAGCTTCTGTCTCTGTCCCTCCAATCAACCAGGCTATAATTTTTTTGGCCTTGTCGCCTAAAACATAGAGCTTTCTCTGGATTGCTATCGCTTGTGCGTGAGCCGTTTGCTCCGCCAGGTCTCTTAATTCTTGTTGCTTAAGCCGGTGACGACGCGTCAGGGATGAGTTCAGGTACCTCCCTTACAAAATTTCTGCTTCCATCCGGCAAATCTCTCTCTCCCACTCTCTAACCTGTTCTTTCTTTTGTATGCCTATTTGTGCCTGGACATACCCCTGATGACTGTTTTGTATGCCTCCCACAGGGTATCGACTGATTTCCCTGAGCCCTGGTTGTCTTGAAGGTATTGTGTAGTACATTTCTGGATCTTTTGGACAAACTGTTTGTTCCTGAAATACTAGGGATCAAGTCGCGAGGGTAATGTGGCATCTCTCACCGGCCCCTGGAGCTGAACCTCAACCAGGAAATGGTCTGAGATACAGCGTGCCTTGTGGGTCATATCCCGGTATAAAGCCGCTTGTGCCCTGAGCGTAAAGATGTAGTCCAGCCAGGAATAACTGTCATGTGCGGCTGAGGCGTGTGTATATTGGCGTTCTGTTGGGTTGTGGGAGCCACCCACTCCTAAGACTCCACTTCCTCTATTATGCCAGCTTTTAGTAATCCTTCCCACTGTATCCTCTCTTCCTCTTTAAGCGAGAAGGGTATTTTCCTAACCTTGTGAATATAAGGTTTGGCAGTGGCCTTAAGTTTTATCCTATGTTGGAACCCTATAAGCTTCCTTATGTTACCCTTGAAAGCATTTGGAAATCTAGCTATCTACAAACCTAATTCTTCTTCAGGTTGTACAATCAACACAGCTTCTGGGCTGTTGGGATTCAAGGTTATCCCCAGCTTGCCTTGATCCTTCCACCCCTGATCCGAGGGACTTGTGGCAGAAACATATAACTTGCCTATTGTTTCTCTACTTTTATGGTTTAAATGTTTTTATTATTAATCCACATACATCAAGCAAAATTACATGCGTATAACGGTCATCCAACACTGCAGAGACATCCCCTAAAGGGAGTCCTGTGAAAGCATCATCCGCACAGCGTGTGCATAATCGAATAATGACCTCAACCAAAGGAAACTCTCAAATGAAAGGAAAAACTGAAAAACCCCAAAACATAAGAACAGAAAGGGCCCCCCCCTCCCCTCGTCCCTCCCCCTCCCGTCCTTCATAAAGCCTTGCCGAACTCCTAGTGCTCCTACCGGCAACCCCCCCCCCCCGGGACCTCTGTGATACGCAGCAGCCGGAGATATCGGGGACATGTGATTTCTTTAAACTCAGTGGCCAAAAGTGATAAAAAGGGCTACCACAATTCACCATATTGATCCCCTTTACCAGCCATAGTCAGTGCCAATTTCTCCATACCCAGAACATACCAAAAACGATGCAACCAGCCGGTGAAGGCGGGGATCTGGGGGGTGCGCCAATGTGTGAGAATGTTTTGTGTCGCTGACCCTAGAGCAATGGCCATCTGTCTGCCCCTGCGAGATCGCAGTGGGTAAGTCAAGGGATTGGGAAGACCCAATAGCACATAAGCTGGAAAGCGCGGTATCTCAGTTTCGAAGTGTTTGTCCACTTCATCCAGCACCTGGGTCCAATAAGCTTGAATGTGTGGACAGTCCAAAGCAAGTGGACCAAATTTCCCACTTGGCCACAACCCCTCCAACACGTCGCCTCACGCGAGCGGTCCATCGCATGTAAGCGCTCCGGAGTATAGTACCAGTATGTTACAATCTTCGTAAGTGTCTCCGTAAGCCCCATGTGATATGCAGAGTGTCTGGCCCTATAATAGATACCCTCCCAGTCTTTATGACTCAATGTTCTGCCTAATTCCCGTTCCCACCGTTCCCTGCTAGGATTGTGTGAGTGCATGTGTTTGAGCTGCAGCTGCTTATAGAGATCAGAGATGAGATTTTTGTCTGATGTGCGTGTGATGAGCCATCGTTCATATGTGGAGAAGTGCCTATTGGCCCCAGAGCGAACCTGCGGCTGAAACGCCCAGTGCCTCACCTGCAGGTACCGTAGCCTCTCCGTCTCCGGTAGCCCAAAGTCTCTTCGCATCTGAGTGAACGAGATTACCCCTTCTGCCCCATAAATATGATACAAAAACTGACAGCCAGCCGTCCTCCATCCCGCGAAGGCGGTGTCCTCCATCCCAGGAGTGAAATCAGGGTTGCCAATCAGCGGTGTGAGTGGAGACGGGAAAGTCGTGAGTTCGTGGGTAAGGTTAGTGGCATCCCATACTTCTGGGGGAACTCGCGTAATATAAGAGGCGTACAGATTGGGGGGCCTATGAGGCCTGCGCAGGAAGGATATCTCCTGTAGGGGCCTCACCGCCACCGCCTGGTCCTGAAACAACCAGTGCTTCTCTGATTCCCATCTGCTCCACTCCACCAGGTATCTCAATTGAGCTGCCTGAAAGTAAAGTCCAAGATCAGGAACCCCAAGTCCTCCGCATTCCGGCGTCAATGACACCAGAGCTCGACGCATTCGCGGCTTCCGACCGCTCCAGACAAACCGGGCCAGATCGGCTTGCATTTTCGGGATCCACCCGACCGGCGGTCGGAGAGGTATAGTGCGAAAAAGGTAGAGGATCTGTGGAAGAATGGTCATCTTGACCACCGCAACCCTGCCCAACCAAGAGAGGGGGTAGTGCTGCCACCGATCGAGCTCCCGTCGGATTCTGCCGCGCAGCAGTGAATAATTAGTATGAACCACTTGCGGAAGAGAAGGGGCTAGCTGAATCCCTAGATATGGTATAGTGCCTGTCGCCCAACGAATGGGGAGCAAAGTTTGCAAATATTCCCGGGTGGGACGTGACAACGAGAGGTCCAGGGCTAGGGATTTCTCTGCATTCACTTTGAACCCGGCCGCTCGAGCGAATGCCTCCATTTCCACCCAGCAAGCCGGAAGAGCAGCCGCCGGTTCCGCTAACGAGATTAGCACGTCATCTGCGTATAAACTAATCGTATGAACAAAACCCCCGAATTTTATTCCCGTGATCCCCGGGTTCTGCCGCATCCTCTGAGCTAAAGGCTCCATATAAAGGGCAAAGAGGAGGGGGGACAGCGGACACCCCTGCCTCGTGCCACGTTCAATGTGGAAACGAGGGATGTGTGACCATTCACCCAGACCGTAGCGGTAGGAAACCTCAGCGCTGCATATTCTGCCCTATCCTGATCAAGCGCCGATAACTGCTGGCGGCCGGCTTTAAGTTACCGCCACACTCTTGGGGCTCCCGTCCGCTGGTGCATCCGTTCTAACTCGCGGACCTGCTGCGTGAGCTCTTCCCTTTTGCACCCTCGTTCCCTGTTATCTGCCGTCGCAATAGAGATAAACTCCCCCCTAATAACCGCCTTCAGAGCAGCCCATTGTGTAGCAACCGTAGTGTCTGAGTTTGCGTTGTGTGTAAGATAGTCGTGAATGGAGTGCTGGATGCGTTTAACCACGTCCTCCCGATACAGAAGGGCGTCTCTAAGGCGCCACACTCTGACCGGTCGCGACATGGGTGGAAGGGTGAGGGTTGCTAGCACCGGGGTATGATCCGACAAAGAGGCCACCCCAATGTCGACCGCGGTCGTGAGCACTCGTACCGTAGCTGTAGGAAACCGATAACAATTAAGGACGTACGTGCGAAACCGTTCACCCAACCTTGCCTTCTCTAGTACCTGTTCCAGGTAGGGCCAATGCATGCGATCAAACGCCTTTTCAGCATCGATGGCCAGCATCATAAATTCCCCAGGGACCCGAGTAGCCTTCTCAATAAGATGTAGAATCCGTTTCGTATTATCCGACGTTTGGCGCTCAGGGATGAAACCCGCCTGGTCTGGGTCAATGAGGCATGGCATGTGGGGGCCGAGACGAGCGGCCAGTATTCCTGTGTACAATTTAAAATCTATGTTAAGGAGGGATATTGGGCGGTAGGCCTCGCACCGGGAACTGTCTTTCCCAGGTTTGGGAATGACCACTATAGAGGCCTCCAATATGTCACTCGGGATCGCCCCCGGGACAGCAAAAGAGTTAAACAACCGAGTGAGAATCGGGGCAAGCAAGGAGCAAAACTTCTTGTAAAACGTAGCGGGAAAGCCGTCCGGACCGGTGGCCTTCCCCAGCTTGAGACGAGATATGGCGGTTACGACCTCCTCCAATTGAATGGCTCTGTCGAGGTGCTCGGCCTGGGCCGTGGTCAAAACAGGCAAGGTAACCAAATCTAAAAATGCTGCCCCATCAGAGTGCTCCAAAGGGGCCCCCGCATAAAGAGTGGCGTACAACTCCCGGAATGTCTCTGAGATAGCCCCATCCTCCGTAGCGCATGTGCCGTTCTCCCGCGTGATCGCTTTGACTCCGTGACGCTGGCGAACCTCTCTCAGCTTATGTACCAGGAGACGACCACACCTGTCCCCCCCCCGCATAATAGGCGTGCCGCAGCCTCAGCGCTGCATATTCTGCCCTATCCTGATCAAGCGCCGATAACTGCTGGCGGGCGGCTTTAAGTTACCGCCACACTCTTGGGGCTCCCGTCCGCTGGTGCATCCGTTCTAACTCGCGGACCTGCTGCGTGAGCTCTTCCCTTTTGCACCCTCGTTCCCTGTTATCTGCCGTCGCAATCGAGATAAACTCCCCCCTAATAACCGCCTTCAGAGCAGCCCATTGTGTAGCAAGCGTAGTGTCTGAGTTTGCGTTGTGTGTAAGATAGTCGTGAATGGAGTGCTGGATGCATTTAACCACGTCCTCCCGATACAGAAGGGCGTCTCTAAGGCGCCACACTCTGACCGGTCGCGACATGGGTGGAAGGATGAGGGTTGCCAGCACCGGGGCATGATCCGACAAAGAGGCATAGGTCTTATGTGCATTAGAACAAAAGGAGTATTCCCTATCTCTAGGGTGAAGGCTGCGCCAGAGGTTGCATAGCCCCAGGTCCTGCAGTCTCGCCAGTCCCTCCACAGAAAGTGCCCCCACCTGGTGAGTGCGTTGAGCGGATCTGTCCTGAACATTATCAAAAACCAGGTTGAGGTCGCCCCCTAAAATGATATTACGATCAGGTGTAGCCGTAGCTTCTGTGATGGCGGAGTGTAAGAATCGCTCCGGACCCTCATTTGGAGCGTACAGGAAACTGATAGTGAACGTCATTCCCCCCAGTGCAAAACGATACGTCAACAGCCGTCCCTTAATCTCGGCCACCTTGTGCAAGACCTCGCCCCGAAACCTCTGAGCCAACAGGATCGCCACCCCCGCTGTCTTCGTGGGCCCATAAGAGAAAAACTGGGTGGGAGACTTCCGGGATCTCATCCGATGACAATCGCGGGGCAGGAGATGAGTTTCCTGCAGAAGGCAGAGATCTGCTTGTGAATTCTCTAGGCATGATAGGACCGCCCTGCGCTTTACTGGGTTGTTAAGACCCCGTACATTTAGGGTCAAGATCTTAAGTGTAGTGGGAGGCATGACATGTGTTGGATGGGGGATCCTGCAATGGGGGGGAATCAAGCGTCGCAGCCCCTGAGTGTCCGTTGCGCAGGTGGATCAGGAAAATGCGGTCACAGGGGATCAAATGAACCTCAAAGGAAGAGTGGACGTGAAGCAATAAAAACCCTCCCCAACCCTCCCCAAAAACCCCCCAACCAAAGAACTGTCGACCATAATGATTGGGAACATATAGTCCATCACTCGTCAGTGATCGGTAAAAAGTCATTGGGGTAATCCACCAACAGTGAAAGGAAGCCGTCCTCTCGCCAAGGATCTGAACGTTGGAGACGGAACACTCGGAACAGCATAGCGCTCAAATTCAGCCAAGAGGCGAACCAGAGAGGTCCGCGGACACCGCATCCAGCGCCGATTGTCGGCCCTTCGTAATTTCCGCAGCCGGTGGTTTCCTAAGACGGCGTTTACATCCCTGCTGCCGCCAACGAGGCCCGGTGTCTCCCGATCCAGTCTTGGAATCCCCCTCCCCATCCGGGAGGTCCACCCCTAATAATTTGCCGGCCTCGGACAGAGAGCGCAACTGATACAGTTTATCATCTTTACGGAATATCAGGCGAAAGGGGTGGCCCCAGCAATAGGGAATGTTCTGCTGCTGCAGATGCGCCGTAATAGGCTTGAAGAGGCGCCTTTTCTGCAGCGTGAGAGCAGACAAGTCTTGGTACAACACTGGCTTGTGATCCTGGAACTGTAGGGGGTGTGATTGACGTGCTTGTTGCGATAATCCTGCACGCATACGAGAATGTCCGATTGGGGAGCCGCCGGCGCCCTGGGAGGGCCCACCCTGTGCGCCCGGTCTATACACAAATCTGTTTCCAGAGGTCGCCCTAGGATGTGGTTGAAGAGTTCCCTCGTATAGGTGAAAAGATCTCTTGAGGCGTCATCTATTGTAACCCCCCTAATCCGAATGTTGTGGCGACGGGAGCGGTTTTCCAGGTCCTCAAGGTGGATCTGAAGATCAACCTGTTGATCATGCAGTCTAATGATCTCCTGTGGGAGGGTCGTTATCTCCATGTCCCTTCCATCACTCTTACCCTCCAGGTCAGCAACCCGCTCCCCGATGCCATCCATGTCGCAACGGACCTCTTTAAGTTCGGACGTGAACTCCTGCTTAAGCGTGTGGATGTCGTCCTGCAACGCGGAAAACATCGACTCCAGGAATGCCTTGGTGATGGGTTCCGTACCCTCGGCCCCCGTCGAGCCCTGTTTCGTGGCACCCGCCTCCACACCAGAGGCCATCTGTCCGGGTGATGTCTTGGAGAACAAGTCTTTAAGGGTCTTGTCTTGCCGCTTCCTGGGGTTGGATATGGCGCCTCTCAATGGGCCAGAAGAGCTTACGTAAGATTCCTATCCCCCCCCACCAACTCGCAGTCGGGGGACAGGACCCAAAGGGATTTCTAACAGAGGGCGCAAAACTCCCAGTCTCCAACTCCCCAGCAGGCCTCTCCAATGGACCGCTCTCGTCTGGAACTCCGGCGCCCCTGGTGTCGCGCACTCGGGCCACACAGCTCGGGCCGACCGCCCGCTCCCCCAGGGGAAAAACCACCGTCCTCCTTCAGCTTCAGCGCTGCAGGTCAGCGCGCGTGCCTCCCAGTCACTCCAAGCAGACCAGCATCTCCTCCCCTACCGGCGGCGGGTGCACCGACAGCCGTCCCCGCCGCTGTCCTCAAGGCACACAAGGCTGCTCCCCCCAATACAGCAGAGGCAAAGCATGGCCACAGCACTCCGCTCCCGATGATCTGCCGGCCTCCCGGCCCCTCAACTGCCGATTCCCGGGCCCCAAGTGCAAAGGCCCCTCTCAGGCAACGATCAGTCTCTAGTTGGTGGCCCAGCCCCTGTTGGGGGGAGGGGGAACACCCGCAATACACCCCCACCACCGCCGCTCTGGCCGCAGAGATGGCGGGCCGCTCCAGACTCCGTCGCAGCTCCTCACCCGCTCACTCGCCGCTACTACATGGGAGGGGACCCGGCACCCAGGCTCTGCACGCTCTCACCGGCACCCCCGGCCCCGGGCAGCTCCGCGCAGCAATCGCCGTCTTCTCCTCCACTGTGCCTCTAATATCAGCAGCGGCAAGTCTCCAGGCGGCAGCCCAGCCACCAAGGGGGGAAAAGCGCATGCCCAGCCCCCAGTGCAGCTCCTCAAGTGCGGTGGGTCGCACCCAGTCGTGGCGCCGTTCCGGCTTCCCCCTCCACTCCTCACTTGTTCACTCGCCGTACCGCACTTCAAGGCTCCCTGCCCAGCTCGCTCACGGCGGCACCTCAGGCCCAGGCGTATCTTCGCGGCACACCGCTGGCCCCCAGGCCCCGCCGAGCCGGCCCCAACTCCGCTCTCTGCTCTCCTCACATAGCGGGCCAGGCCTGATTGCGGCGCCGCACCAAGCTCCGCCTCCAGCTCTAGCCAGCACCGATGTCACCGCTGCCCCTGGGGCTTCCCACTCACCGCCACTGCGGTCTCCGGGTCACAGAGGGCTCGTCCCAGCTCAGCAGGCTGCCGGTGCGACACCGGGCTCCGGCCACTCCGGCGCGGCTCGGGCGCCGCGCTGCTCCGATCGTCCCACCGCCTCGACGAGAACAGGCTTCGGCCGGTGCTCCGGCCCCCGCGGCGAGCTCCCTTGGTTCCAGGGCTCTAATAGTTGTCCCCCAAGTGTCGTCGGTGCCATTGACGGCCTACGGGCCGGTGCATTACAGATCCGTAGCGGGAGCCCACGAGCAGGACGTCTGCTCACTCTGCCATCTTGGCTCCGCCCCCTCTCTACTTTTAAATATGTACTTGAGTTTTCTATAACCAATGACTTCAATGGGCTCACACGTGTATGTTTTGATCGTAACATCAGGTAAAAGTCATCATGTCCCAAAGCATGAACAAATTTCCTGTCTCACACATCTTTGTTCACTATGGTATACGGTGAAGCAGAATCTGCCATGATGGAGATGTCCACCCCACCAATATACATCTCACACGTGGGCTTCTTACTATTACTACTAGCACCTGTTTCTATTCCCAGTACTTGCACATCATCTATATTAAGACCACACATATTAATATCAGAATCATCAGATGAACACGAGAAGTCTTCTTCATCCTGGTCCACCATTTTGATTTCCCCTCCAAAACGTTTTCTGGCAGACCTTTTGAAAATGACCTACAACGCCACAGTTAGAACATTTCTGTGTGCGTGAAGGACATTTCTTGTCATTAGCTAAATGTCTGCTGCTTCCACACCTATAACACTTTCTAGTATTCAAACTCTTTTGGTTACTCCTCCACTCTGTTTCAGTTTTCTCTTTGTTCTTCTCCTTGACCGAAGCATGTACAGATGACTTGAACTGCTGACCCTGGCTACTACAGCAGCCTCCTCATGTTTAACTTTGTTTTCGGATAGCACCGCCTTAGCTCACCTCCCTGTCAATTCTGCTCTTTCGACTATGTCAATTACATTCTGTAAAGGCCTTACACCTTTAGCCCACAAGGAGTCTTGAATATTAGGATTAGCATCATGCATCACTATCTGGTCCCTTATTAACTCATCATGTAGGTTACCAAAACAACATGTTAGTGTAAGTTTTCCAACGTTGATACAAAATCCTCAATCGATTCCTCCCTTCCTTGCTTCCTATGGAAGAATTTATAACGATCCACTGCCACACACAATGGGCTTGTAGTAATTATCCAAATCTTCCAATGCTTTAGCATATACATCTCCTTGTCCCTCTGCATGAACTTTTTTATTGATACTATTGTAAACTTTCAAACCACCATCCCCTATATATCTCATATGCAATAATATTTTTTTGTTCTTTTCAGGCAACAACTCCTTCTCTTCGTCATCAAAGGTGGATATGTAGTTTGTGAAATATTCACGCCATTCTTCCTACTTCAAAACAGGTTCACTCACAGAGGGGAAAAAAGCTTGTGGTGGAGAAAGATTGTACATTTTCCCAGAAGCCATGATGACCAGAGAGTAATATGTCATAGTACTAGCAAAGGCGTGACTGAAAAAGCTTCAAACACTGAGGCATTGCTGGAAACTGAAAACCCCGAAAGATAAAAAAATATTTAAAACAATGTAATTGTAACCGTAGGGTGGAGCAAAACCCCCAACAACACTGAAGGCGAAGCAGAGAATCCCAGGGAACAGTTAAAGCAAGTCCAGAACCCAGTGCAAGTCATTACAAGCACAAAAAGTACCCACAAAAAAAAGAATACCTTTCTTACACTATAAGCATGTGTGGATGCAGCGCTGCCTCACTGGACAACGCCAGCTCGAGAGACATGCAGAACAAGCAATAAACTGGTGAACGGCGTTGCTGAAGAATCATTGACTACAGTCATGGCAGATAAAGATGAATCGTGCGTAACCGCAAGTAAACTGCGCTGCCTGAAGACTTGAGCACAACAGAGATGGCAGAAATACTTGTAATATTCATGTATAAACTCTTCTTGTAGTTGACCAAATCTGCATGTTAAGGCTAGGTTGTTCAAAGCCGAGACATATTCATCAATGCTCTCATCTTTTCCTTGTTTCCTTCTTGAGAATTTATAACGGTCCACAGCAACACACACTATAGGGGAAAAATGAGCATCTAAATCATCTAACGCTTGCTGGAAAACATCATCCCCTTCTCTAACTTTTTTCTCAATGCCGTTGTAAGTTTTTATGCCACCAGGACCCAAACAATACAAAAGTACTTTTTTTTTCTTCGCAGAAGTGAAATCCTCATCCTCCACCGTCTCTATGTAATTACAAAAATACTCTTTCCATTCTTTCCACGGCATACACGGTCCCCCTTTGAGGGGAAGAAAGGCTTGAGGTTGAGCTAGGTTCAAGGAACTTAACGCACACATGATGTACTCTGATGCACATAAGAATTACACACGCAAATATTGAAGATAAGATCCTTTGTGCGCGTGTCACAGAAGAATTTAATTACGACCTGAAGGCGTGACAGGTAACAAATAAATGACTGCAGAAGTGCTTTAAAGTTATAGTAATGTGGGCGTATCACTTATAATTATGCTGAACATATTGAAAGTTGCCACTGAAACTGTGCAGAAGTTCGTTTATGTACGTTGAAATGGTGTGCACATCACCGTAAATGTGCCGGGATGGAAATCGAACGCATGAGACTCAAAGCAGTTTGCTTAAAATGGTGCCTGACGTTACCCTCAAATGACGCAGGAGGCAAGCGTAGAGGCGTGCGAAGGCTCCCTGACAGGACGGAACAGCTGCGCCCGGAGATGAGGGTTAACAAGGCAGTTCACGCTGAAAAGCTGTCATGTGGAAGGCGGGGCACGCAGCGTCAATCTGAAGGGGCGGATTAGTTCGAGGTGCAGGGTGAGAGAAAGGACAGCTCCTACCTTGAGCCAGCAGAAACACCACGGAACAGGCTGAGGCACCTCAGGCAGAAGGATACAACCAGTGAGTCATCCGTGATGAAAGCAGGTCCGGATACTGTTGAAGCTGGATCCAGTAGGGTAGATTCTTGAAATTCAATGCGGTGAAATCAGCCGCGGCGGGGCTGTTCGCTGTGAGTGAGTTCGCTCGTCGCCACTTGTAGGAACGAAGCTGAAACGTTTCGTAAGTAGAAGCTTTATTCAAAACAGCCCCACACTGGTGCGGGAAGAACGTCTTTTCGTCAGATAAAGATCGTTGACAGTTGGGGACAGAGAACACCAGGGCATGTGGAATGTTGTGGCAACCAATGGGAGGGAAGGAGAACTGGGATGCTCTCGCGCAGGAGAGCTTGAGCACATTCGCTATCACGCGCTAGTAAACATCATAACAGCGGCACAAAAGAGTGCTTACGACGTCGGATTCTGTCACAACATCTACAGCCAGATGCGTTCCAGAGATGTTCAGAGCATCCAGAGACATCACAGGGCAACCGAATGGCTACCTATGGCAGTTGAGGGGCCCACTGACAGCTTCATACAACAAGTAACGCCCATCCATGAACCTGCGCAGGAACCCAAGAAAGCAAGTAACCCATACAAACAGGGAAAATTCACACATCCGGACCGGAAGTAAAGAGTACATGCGTCAGAAAGAGTCTGATACTGGCAATCCGGAAAAAGTATAGGGTCCATAGATGTGTTGGTGATCATCGCCAAATTTGTAAGGACGTGCCGACCACAGAATCGTAACTTGTAGATTTTATTGTATGGTACACCAACACATCAAGAGAGTGGTTTGCAGGGGTAAACAGGACAACAGGTCAGTGGTGGCTGGGGACATTTAAAAGTAGTGGGGCGTAAAAGTTTGGGGTGAGAGCACGGCAGCCTGACTGTCATAAGGAGGGTTCTCTCCAATCTGAGAAAATGTTGAAATGATATTGGGCAAATTGTACATTTTCAAGCATATTTGAGAAAACAAGGAAGTTAATAAAGCAATAATTAAAGTGTGTTATGACATTGATAAAGAGATGTTATACATAGGTAGCTGCGTATTCAATATAACCACAGAACTTCATAACAAACCTTGAAATAACAATGCTGGGTACCTAGGATTTCTTTATTGATATAAAATGACCTCTACAGAGGAAATGCAAGTTATTGTGATTTGCCAGAAGGGACACAAAGTTCATCCCCAGACAAATTCCTTGAATGTTTTGTGTGCATTTGGGAAGAGCTGAAAAGGGTGCTTTCCCCAAACCACCAGACACGTGTCAGGCCATAAACACTGGGCTCATGGCATTTTATAGCATTGTCAACATATCGTGATACATGACAGTGAAAAATGCAACTAGAGAGTGAGAGTCAAATGCATTGTTCTGCTCAACCCCCAACGCACATAACTGAAGTGAGGCAGCAGAAACTCAGTCAGTGACATGCCAGCTCATGGTATATTTTAGGTTGGCTTAACCTCGAGTGTATCAGGTACATTAGAGTGGTTTCTAGACATTCTTTCTGTTTCTTTTCTAGCCATAGGTGGTATCGTGTTGCCATATAAAGACGACTGATTAGCCTGATTAATGGCACAGATTGCCTGACCCACATGTGCTCCACAATCATCATGTTAAGGATTGTAAAGTAAAAAACACCGCAGGCCAAACATAGTTTCAACACATAATATTAGCGTGACGGTGGCCTGCCTGGAACATTCTGTCCCCAAATGCCTCTGCCCTGAGGCCAAGCCCAGACATCCTAGAGTGAGAGGTTACGAGTTCATAAACAAACCCCCTCTCTGACTCCCCCACCTCGCTCCCTCCTCGTGTGCGGCATCCGCACTGCAGTGCTGACACTGCCTGTGATTTGAGGCAGGCTGGGTTCATGAATCAGGGCCATTCAGCAGGACCACTGCCGTCCAGCCACTGGCGTAGCTAAGGAGGGCGGTGGGTGCGGTCCGCCCCAGGCGGCACTATTTTCGGGGCGGCGGCCACGCGGCACTGATGGCCCATGGCGGCGGTCTTTATAATTTATTTGAGGAGTGCGGACACTGACACAGTGTCCACAAATAAATTATAAAGGCCGCCGTCATGGGCCACCAGTGCCGCGTGGCCGCCGCGTATGTGGGTACCAGAGCCATCAACCTTGTAGCACGTGAAAGCGCTACCAATGATGGCTATGGGAATCATTTTTGGCCAACCCCCCCAGCGCTGAAAGCGCAGCAGTGACGTGCGCCACCACCACGCGCTCTCGAGTCTGGAGAGTGCAGGGAGATGCCGCCAGGCCTTTGAATTATTCCGAACATCCAGAGAGCCTGGGCCAGCCTGGCCGACACAATGCCACTGGGTGAAGGAAGGAGAGTGCTGCGTCATGCACTCAAGAGACCGGGGTGAGAGGTTGAGGGCCGATCGTCACTGGTAGAGTCACGCTGCCTCATTGAACAGGTCATACGTGTTTTTTAATGTGTACCAGGGATTAACTGGAGCTTTAAATGTAAATGATAACAATGTGAAACTTCTTAAAGCTATTTCTTAATTTCTCAATTTGTGATTTGTCATTATCTGTAAGAAATTCCCAGACGCATAGGAAAGCTGCTTGCTTGTTATCCGGGCTGCAAATATATTTTACCAGTAAAAGCTATGAAGTCTGCATGTACTTTGCAAAATGCATTGTTGGACGTGAATCTAGTTAAAGGCACAATATATATGGTGCGTAATATAACGTTCACTTCTTTGTGGCTGGGTGTGGGTGGGTTTAGGAAAGAGGGAAGTGTGACAAGACATAACTGGGTATTTTTAGTTAGGACAACAATAACTCTAGGTTCAGACCTGGATGTTAGGGCAACAAGTCTGGGGGCATCAGATCAGTAAGAGACCCTTCAAAGTTCTGTGTGGTCGGATATGCTTTTTAATAAAAAACATCTAGTGTCCACTCATTCACCAGCGTGCCGGAAAGAATAGTTTGTTTTGCTCTCTGGCTGAACTTGCACTGTGACCATGGCCTTGGCAGTGCACCTGTTTGTAAGCGTTTAGTGCCGCCAGAAATAGCGGGAACCCCATGGGCTGCATGTTTTCTTCATGCCGTTAGTTAGCGATAACCTTCATTCCACGAGTTTCAATTCTTTCGTGACTACAGAGACAGCCGTGGTCAAAAATTCCTCGATAGTGGCAACTCGCGGGAATATTTGGTGGCGTAGATGCTTTAACAGCAGTAGTTTTCCTTGTACTCATAGTCAGCACTCATAGGGCACCTACTCAAACCAGGTAACAACCAGGGAGCGAAACAAGCCTGCAATGATACAAGCCTTCCTCATCTGCGTCCCAAGCTTAATCAGATTGAATACAAACCACCCACTTCAAAGCTACAAAGACTAGTCTTCAACTTAAATAAATGCTACCTTTCGGCCCTCAAGTCCTGCTCCGGTCCCACTGAGTCCACCGTAGGTGGCTCCCTCTTCGGTGAGGGTACATGTCCAAGGCGCCACTAGTCTGTGACTTAGCGCCTCCAAACCAATGGTCCGCCGTTCCCAGTGCGCCAAGTCCTGCTACCCCGGCCAGGAATGCAGAGGAGAGAAGTCAAGGGGGGTGACCCCGCCCCGCCTTTTCCTGACGCGCGCAGGGTGGGCCCACTCTTGGCCCGGGCGCGTCCTGCACTGCGGGACTGCAATGCTCCTGATATCCACGGTGAGGTCGAGCACAAGTGTGCAGGGAGAGGGGATAGTGGGTCTTGTCCGGAAGGCCTTCCCCGGGTTCCCCCGTTTATTTGCGGTGACCCTGGGGATTTATGACAGGCTCCTCCAGATGGTATCAACCAGACAGCAGTACTTGCACCCGCAGAAAAAGCAAATATGACAGGCAACGCCCCTTATATTCCCAGTGAGGTCGAGCACAGGTGCGAAGGCAGTGGGAATTGTGGGACTTGTGGTTCCCAGTGGGTGAGTCAGCATGGGCTTCTCCCTTGTATTAGTGGTGACCCTGGAGTTGCGTGTCATTCTCCTCTAGATGGTATCAGCCAGACAGCAGTACTTGTCCCCTCAGAATCAGCAAATATGACAGGCGCTTCTCAACCTCAAATTATTGTTGTGATTCCTGAGGAAACTCTCCCCATTACCAGATTTTACTGCTACTGCCAAGACTGCCCACTTGATCTTGGTTTGGTTACTTTCAAACATTTTCTCTAGTACAGTGAGCCTTTTGGCTGTGACCAACCATAAGTTAGGTTTATCTGGCTCATCTAGTAACCTTTGTCCTATGAAATTCACTCAATGTGCCCCCGTTAATCTCCAACTGCTCACTGGAATAATCACTATACCTTTTTTGGAATTCTTCTGTTCTAGGGTACGTAAGCAGGCAACAAACATGCCTTTGCTCAGAAAATATAATTATTGACACCTCTGATACCTAGGGTAATTCCCAATAACCCTCTTCTAGTCAATGTCAGACCAAGAATTGTCATACAGATGTTCAAATACTACAATTTGTTTCATATCCTTAAATCTTGGTTTGGGGAGGCCTATGTTGTTCATACACCTCATGTATGCGATACTAGGCGGCTGCTTAACCCCTTCGCTGCTAGGCCTTTTTCCCCCCTGTCCTCAGCCTTTTTTTGGCTATTTGGGGTAGTGAGCGCTTAGGCCCTTGTTACTTTTTGACCACATAAGGTATCCACGCCAAATTTGCGTCCTTTTCTTCCAACATCATGGGGATTCTAAAGATACCCAGGGTTTGTGGATTCCCCTGGAGGGGTCCCAAAAATTAGCCAAAATACAGCAAACTATTTTTTTTGGGGGGGGGAAATGGGCTGCAAATGAAAGCGTCTGGATTTTTCCCTGCAAATGTTATCAAAAAAGGGATTGTGTGGCTGAAATCAACATTTTCCCAGCTTTTAGGGAATTACAGACTTTTGTCAGAAAACCAAAATTTATTTGCACAGTTTTGGCATTTTTCTGGGACATAGCCTATTTTTGCTATTTTTTGTGCTTTCAACCTCCTTCCAGTTAATGGTAGAAATGGGTGTGAAAGTAATAATGGATCCTGGAAAGCTATACATTTTAGAAACGTAGACAAAATTTTGAATTCAGCAAGGGGTCATTTGTGTAGATCCATCAAGGTTTCTTTATAGAAACTAACAGTTAAATATAGGAAAAATTGAAAATTAGTTGAAAAAAACAGCCTTTTGTGTCAACGTTTTCACCTGTAATTTCTTCTAATTATGACAGCTCTTTGAAAGCAATATACCATTACATCTGCTGGACCTTCCTGGCTGTGGGGATATATAGGACTTGTAGGTTCACAAAGAACCCGACAAATCCAGAGTCAAAAACTGAGCGCCAATTTGCAATGGTTTTATATTATGTTCCGGGTATATAGCAATTATTGTGGGAAAATGTGCATTGAAAAATCGGTATGAAAGACACCTATGTATTTCTGAAATGG
Source organism: Triturus cristatus (assembly GCF_964204655.1). Lineage (NCBI taxonomy): Eukaryota > Metazoa > Chordata > Amphibia > Caudata > Salamandridae > Triturus > Triturus cristatus. The sequence goes on from NC_140579.1 coordinate 1,097,191,700, forward strand.
GAACAAATTATAGAGTTTAGAAGCAGTACATATTTGCACATTTTCGAAATTGAGAATACTCATACTAGCATGAGAATTATCGGTCATTTTTCAAAATGACTTCTTTTTTACACGATGTCTTTCATGTGGATGGCAGAAATGCATCAAAAATCAATAGGTAATAACAATTGCTTTACAAATCTGAATTACCCTAAGTCTCCCGATAAAAATGGTACCTCACTTGTGTGGGCAGGCATAGTGCCCACAACAGGAAAAAATGGCTCAAAACCCAACGTGAACACACCACATTTTCACAATGAAAATTTACCCTTTTTTTGCAAAGTGTCTAGCTGTAGTTTTTGAACACTAGCTCTGTCGGCACCTAGGGAATCCTAGCAAACCTATACATTTTTTAAATCTAGGCACCCAGGGGAATCCAGGAAGGGGTGACTTAGCTGCCTCCCACCAGGTTCTGTTACCCAGAAACCCTTGCAAACCTAAAAGATTGTCAAAAAAAACATATTTTCCCCACATTTCTGTGGTGGAAAGTTCTGGAATCTGCGTGGATCCACAATTTCCACCCACCGCGCGTTCCCCAAAGTCTTCTGAGAAAATTGGTACCTTACTTGTGTGAGTCAGCCAAGTGCCTGGGACAGGAAATGGCGCAAAACGCAACGTGGTCACACCTCAATTTCGCAGTAAAAAATTGACCTTTTTTTGACAAAGTGCTTAGCTGTAGTTTTTGAACCCTAGCTCTGCCGGCACCTAGGGAAAACTAGCAAACCTATACATTTTTGAAAACTAAACACCCAGGGGAATCCAGGATGGGGTGAATTGACTGCCTCCCACCAGGTTCTGTTACCCAGAATCCCTTGCAAACCTAACAAATTGTCAAAAAAAACATTTCCCCCACATTTCTGTGGTGGAAAGTTCTGGAATCTGCGTGGATCCACAAATTTCCACCCACCCCGTGTTCCCAAAAGTCTTCTGAGAAAAATGGTACCTCACTTGTGTGGGTCGGCCTAGTGCCCACGACAGGATTCGGCGCAAAACGCAACGTGGTCACACCTCAATTTTGCAGTGAAAAATGAACCTTTTTTGGCAAAGTGCCTAGCTGTAGTTTTTTAACCCTAGATCTGCCGGCACCTAGGGAAACCTACCAAACCCACATAGTTATGGAAACTAGACACACAGGGGCTTCCAGGGAGGTATGGCTTGCGTGGATCCCCTAACGTTTCCTTACCCAGAATCCCCTGCAAACCCTGATTTTAGCTGAAAAAAATCACACATTTTTGTGTGGGAAAGTGTGGCATCACCGGGCTCTCACAAATTTCCTACTATCCAGCGTTTCACCAGGTCTCCCGATAAAAATGGTGCCTCACTTGTGTGGGAGGCCCAAGTACCCACGACAGGCAAGGGCCCAAAACGTAGTGTGGCGACATCAAAATTGCCTATCTCAAAACCACCTGGTTTTGCAAGGTGGGTCACCTGGGTTTTTGGCCCCGTGCTCAGCGGCCATCTAGGGAAACCTACCAAACCCACACATTTCTGAAAACTAGACACCCGGGTGCTTCCAGGGAGGTATGGCTTGCGTGGATCCCTCTAAGTTTCCTTACCCAGAATTCCCTGCAAACCTCAATTTTAGCTGAAAAAATCACTTTTTTTTCACACATTTTTGAGTGGGAAAGTGTGGCATCACCGGGCTCACACAAATTTCCTACCACCCAGCATTCCCCAGGTCTCCCAATAAAAATGGTGCCCCACTTGTGTGGGAGGCTCAAGTACCCGCGACAGGCAAGGGCCCAAAACGTAGTGAGGCGACATCAAAATTGCCTATCTCAAAACCACCTGGTTTTGCAAGGGGGGTCACCTGGGTTTTTGGCCCCGTGCTCGACTGCCATCTAGGGAAACCTACCAAACCCACACATTTCTGAAAACTAGACACCCGGGGGCTTCCAGGGAGGTATGGCTTGCGTGGATCCCCCAATGTTTCCTTACCCAGAATCCCCTGCAAACCCCAATTTTAGCTGAAAAAAAGCACTTTTTTCGCACATTTTTGTGTGGGAAAGTGTGGCATCACCGGGCTCTCACAAATTTCCTACCACCCAGCGTTCCCCCAGGTCTCCTGATAAAAATGGTGCCTCACTTGTGTGGGAGGCTCAAGTACCCGCGACAGGCAAGGGCCCAAAACGTAGTGAGGCGACATCAAAATTGCCTATCTCAAAACCACCTGGTTTTGCAAGGGGGGTCACCTGGGTTTTTGGCCCCGTGCTCGACTGCCATCTAGGGAAACCTACCAAACCCACACATTTCTGAAAACTAGACACCCGGGGGCTTCCAGGGAGGTATGGCTTGCGTGGATCCCCCAATGTTTCCTTACCCAGAATCCCCTGCAAACCCCAATTTTAGCTGAAAAAAAGCACTTTTTTCGCACATTTTTGTGTGGGAAAGTGTGGCATCACCGGGCTCTCACAAATTTCCTACCACCCAGCGTTCCCCCAGGTCTCCTGATAAAAATGGTGCCTCACTTGTTTTGGGGGCCCAAGTACCCGCGACAGGCAAGTGCCCAAACCGTAGTGTGGCGACATCAAAATTTCCAATCTCAAAACCACCTGGTTTTGCAAGGGGGGTCATCTGGGTCTTTGGCCCCGTGCTCGACTGCCATCTAGGGAAACCTACCAAACCCACACATTTCTGAAAACTAGACACCCGGGGGCTTCCAGGGAGGTATGGCTTGCGTGGATCCCCCAACGTTTCCTTACCCAGTATCCCCTGCAAACCCCAATTTTAGCTGAAAAAAATCACTTTTTTCACACATTTTTATGTGGGAAAGTATGGCATCACCGGGCGGACCCAAATTTCCTACCACCCAGCGTTCCCCCAGGTCTCCCAATAAAAATGGTGCCTCTCTTGTGTGGGAGTCCCAAGTACCCGTGACAGGGAAGAGCCCAAAAACTTTTTTGATAGGCAATGTTGATGTTGCCTCAAAAACTGTTCAGCATACAAATTAGTCTGCTCAACAATCTCACCCAAAAATACATCATCCATAAACAACTGAAAAAACTGTATAGGCAAAAAATTTTCACAATCCACTCTACACCCTGCATCACCACTAAAGGCAGGCAACACCGGCTGCACCATGTTTGGATCAACCCAGAGTCTAGCACTTCCAGTAGGAAGCCTAGCAGCCTCGGGCTACAATCCAGATGCCTCTTGCACAATCGGCACAGCAGTATCCTCCTCTAAAACAGGCACTTCATCCGCACTGAGAGTAGCTTCATCTGCGCTGAGAGTACCTTCATCATCCGATGATTCCATGTGGAGAGAAAACTCACTGCCTGAATCTTCCCCCCTCCTCTCCCTCAGACACACTGTCAGTCTCATAATCAAGCTCAGAGGAAGATTCAAGAAGCATACCAACCACCTGCTGAGCAGTCATTCTACGGCTAGCCATAATGCTTACTAATAAAAGTAACTTGTCAAACAAGTCAACAACAACAAACGCTTTGTAAAATAAGTAATAAACAAAATGCACCTTTATCAGAAATACCTATATACTCCAAAACAATACCACTCACTTGCCAGAAGCAGCTAAATTCACCACCACCTACTCTGCACAGACACAGTATGGATCAACAATATCCCACTAAAAAAGAAAGAGAAAAGAAAATTACACATAAAACAATGCAAAACACATTGCAAAGAATGTCATGCTCAAAACATTAACTGAATAAGCTGGCATTATGACACCACTTACAAAAAATTCATTCATGCATGACAATAATACACATTTGGAGTAAATACAACAAAAATGTTTCTCTTACCAAAAAAATGCAACTACGCAAAACTGCAGAATACCACTGTCGAAATCGCAAACAGGAATCAAAAGCTTTACACTAGAATAAAAAGGAGAAAACATTACAATCACATATGCAAATAATGCACCAGTCCACACACAATCCACCAGCCAAGCTAAGGGGTAGGTGGGCCTAAGAGTATAAATAAAATATTCACCTCCGTAAAAGGGGAGCAACCCTTGCCCTTGAGGCCACTCCCCAACACAAAAATTTAACAAGCATTGGCATAGCCAATATATTTCGCCTTTGGGACCTTATAAGTGTTTAGCCATGCAACAGTTGCATAACTAAATACTTATAAGGTCCCAAAAGCGAGACCTATTGGCTATGCCAAGCGGCCGCAAAAGTGAAAGTGATCGCGATCAAACATCAAAGCGGCCGCGAAAGTGAAAGTAAATTGCGGTAAAGCGCAGCGCGCGCCCGCGCACATGCACTGTAGCTCTAGGCTGGCCTGGTAGCACTTTTTGGAGCCCTCTCAATAAGTCTCACCAGACCAGCGCATGCGCTGGGTCTGGCGAGACCTAAAAAACCATGGTGTCTAGTGGCTTCTGCCCCCCTTAAGGGCAGATGGGCCTAAAAACATACTGCTATTCTGCCACCCAAAGAGGGCAGAAATGGCCACAATCATCCTCCCATAAAGGGGAGTGACCCTTGTCCAAGGAGCCGCTCCCCAACATTAAAAAAAACCCGGGTGGCCTAGTGGCCCTACCAAAAAACAAGTAGGCCGATCTGCCCCTCAGGGTGGCAGAAATGGCCAAATTAATGCTCCCCAAGGGGCCACTCCCCACAAACAAATCCCTGGTGGCCTAGTAGACCCTACATTAAAAAATGGCGAAATCTGCCACCCCCCATGGGGGCAGACAGCCAAAAACATAGCCCCCAAAGGGGAGTGGCCCTTGCCCAAGGGGCCACTCCCAACTAAACACTCCCCGGTGATCCAGTGGGCAGTTTTTTTTATATATAGAAAATCTGCCCCCCCCAGGGGGGCAGAAAAAGCCTAAAATATACCCCCCATAAGGGGAGCGACTCTTGCCTAAGGGGCCGCTCCCCCAAACAAAACTTGCATGCATAGACTTCGAAAAAAATGGCCCCCAAAGGGGAGTGACCCTTGCCCAAGCGGCCACTCCCCACTACATTTATTAGAGTGGCCCAGTGGGCCGATTTTAATTTGAAAAATTAAAATCCCCCCCCCCCCCCAGTGGGGCAGACAAAGCAAAAATGTATGCCCCCAAAAAGGGGAGCGACCCTTGCCTAAGGGGCCGCTCCCCCAAACAAAACAAACATACGTAACCTTTACAAAAAATGTCCCCCAAAGCGGAGTGACCCTTCCCCAAGGGGCCACTCCCCACTACATTTATTACAGTGGCCCAGTGGGCCGATTTAATTTAAAAAAAATAACATCTGCCCCCCCAGGGGGGCAGACAAAGCCAGAATGTATGCCCCCAAAAGGGGGAGAGACCCTTGCCCAAGGGGCCGCTCCCCCAAACATCACAACACACTTCAATACATTAAAAAAAAAATCCCTGGCGCTAGTGGGCATTCCTGCTGCACGATTGCACAATCGTGCAGCAGGAATGCACAAAAGAGGCATCGAGGGAAAGGAAAACCCTTTCCTTTCCCTCGATGGTTAAATCCCCCCCCTCCCCAGCCCCAGAACTTACCTGTTTGTTCCCTGATGTGCTGGAAGCAAATGGCTTCCTGCGCATCGGGGAACAAAGGGAAACCTCCAATGACGTGGAGGGGGCGGCGGGGGGAGGCAGGGGAAGGTCTTCCCCTGCTTTCCCTGGTAAAAACACCCAGATCGACCGCCCACGGGGGGAGCGCCAGCGCTTCCCCCGTGGGTGGGTGTCATGACGAGCTGGACTCGTCATGAGCTCACGGCTACTGTGTGCCATGATGAGTCCAGCTCGTCATGAGCACAGAAGGGGTTAAGGCAATACAAACTACGGGGTGCCACACCAGAACCACTAAGTGCTCTGCAGTTTTCCATTCTGCTTTCTTTTGCAGTAAACTCCTATTAAGCTTCCCCTTTCAAGCGCTCTTCTTGATTTGGTATTGTATTTACCAATAGATTACTAGAATCTTTTGGGCAACAGGGGTATACACAAAATGTCACTCCTGTGAACATGGGTGATTGCAGTTCCAGCACCGGCGTAGCTAGGGGGGCCGGTGGGGGCGGTCCGCCCCAGGCAGCACTATATCCGGGGCGATGGCCACGCGTCACTGATGGCCCATGGCGGCAGCCTTTATAATTTATTTGCGGACACTGACACAGTGTCCCCAAATAAATTATTAAGGCCGCCGTCATGGGCCATCAGTTGCGCGCGGCCGCCGCGTATGTGAGTCCCAGAGCCATCAATCTTGTAGCACGCGAAAGCGCTACCAATGATGGCTCTGGGAATCATTTTTGGACAGCCCCCCCTGCGCTAAAAGCGCAGCAGTGACGTGCGCCACCACCACGCGCTCTCGAGTCTGGAGAGTGCAGGGAGATGCCGCCAGACCTTTGAATTATTCAGAACATCCAGAGAGCCCGGGTGCCACTGGGTGAAGGAAGGAGAGTGCTGCGTCATGCACTCAAGAGACCGTGGTGAGAGGTTGAGGGTTGATCGTCACTGGTAGAATCACACTGCCTCAGCCTGGGGGAAGAAGAACGAACACTGTAGGTTAACCAGCCACTGCCACTAGTTGCTAGTTACAATATCACATGCAAATTACTTTAATTTTCGGAGCACGCACAACGTTTCTATTCTAGTACTGCTGCAGCAAGTGGTGCATTCATTAGGGCTCCCATGAGGCCGAACATTGAGGACAGCAGTGGTCGGGCTCCCCCGCACAGGTACCGGCTGCATTCACTGGTGCAGTCAGGAGTTGGAGGCAGCGTAGAGCATGATTGTGGGGGTTATTCCCAGCTAGTGATACAGCCAGATGCAAAGAGGGAGTCTGGCTGGGGATGGATCCTACGTTTAGCTTTAGGATTATTACTGCTCAGTGTCTCGAAGTGTCTTTTTGAAATAATACAGCATAGATATCTAGGCTATGTATACCTCAGTCAGCCACTTCTCCTGAGGCTTGCCCCCCCCATCGTGCCTCATTGTATTGTAATGTAATTACTTAGACTAGCCATGCAACTTACTTTCAGCCTCAGGTTAATAATAGCTGGTGGCACTGCGCGCAGTGCTGTAATCAACAAATTGATTTTTATTAAACTGCTCAATATGTCTTTTTGAAATAAATAGCATCATAATGCATAGCAAGGTTTCAGATTGCTATGTGTGAGAATTTCAGTGTAATTGAGTGACTTTTCAACAACTGTGAGTGACACTTCCGCGCAAGCAAAATCAAGCAATGAAGATGAGGGAAACTTATAAATATTATAAATTATACCCATTTGAGCAACTAGAAACTATAAGAAGATCTTAAAACGGCTGGAAAGCACCAGAAATGGATGGGCACACACATAGCTAGGGGTCACAACCCAGGCTGGAAGGTACTGAATGTGGAGATGAGGAATAAGGTTAAAATTTCATGGTAACGGGATGGAATAATGGAGTATGTCTAACGTTATGACATAAAGCATGCCAAGAATGTCAGAACACAAAAGCAGTGTGCGATTTCTCTAAGTCACTAGGCCTTGTGTGAAATTAACTTCTATATATCAATAACAAGCTGGAGGTTTTTGGAGCGATAAAGCCAAGCTACACGGTTGACTTCATTGGGGGCTACGGAGCAAATATGTCCTTTTTTCCGCAGCCCCCCTCCCCCTCCCGCTATCGGCCAAGGGCGGCAATTTGAGGGATAGCCCCGGGCGCCAGAAGCCCTAGCTACGCCTGTTCCTACACACCTCGCTGGCCCTGGGCCTTTCACTCCCCGACTGACTCTCTGCAATCAGTGCAATGCTGTGGCAGTGGCAATTGGCCTAATGTGCAGGAAGAGTCTTTCGACAGACAAGCAAACCAAGAACAGAAATAAACTAACCCCATCCTTTTTTATGATGCGCAAACTCAATGTAAACCAACGACACACGCTTTACAAGAGCCCCAGCTGCGGTTCATTACAAAAACATTAATTTCAAATCACTTCAATCTCTCCCTACTGATTTGCCCAGAATCAAAGGTTGTTGTCGAGCCTCTCACTGAGACTCGAAGCCTGGTTCCCTACCCGTCAGGGTCAATCGCTCTAGCCCTCAAGCTACATCCTCTCCGCATGGCTGTACACCCTAGCCTGGCCTTTGCTTGAACGGATTTTTCACTTAACCTTGGCCATGCTGGTGTTTTAGGAATTCACCGGGGAAAGATAATGCCGTGACTGTGGAGGGCCTCTGGGGGCGTCGTGGTCAGTCGGGGCCGGCATGACGGTGGGGGGAGAGGTGATGGAAATGGGATCGTCCAGGTGGTATGGGGGAGGCGGGAAGGGTTTGTTTAATTAAAAAAATAAAACATGTATGTAAAATAATTTAAAACTTACTGTACTGCGCCGCTGCCACCTCAGCTTCTGGATGGGTCCACCGTCCGACTCCCGCCGTCCTTCCTTTTCGGAATGGAATTCCTGCATCGTCATCACCAGCCAGGAAAGGCAGCCTCCCTCCCTCCTGTCCGCCAATCACAACGCTGCAATGGCAGCGTTGTGATTGGTGAAGCGCAGCGGAGCGCGCCCCACCTGGGCCATTTTCTCTATGTAGGCTGCATGCAGCAGCCTATATAGAGAAAAAGGGAGAGTGCGCGGTCCTGCTCGAGGGCAGGGGGGGAGTGGCTTCCCCACTGTTGTACATACTGACTGTCTGGTCAGCCCCAGGGCCGACCAAACAGTCAGTGAGCACAACAGTGGGGAAGCCACTCCCCCCCTGCCCTCGAGCAGGACCGCCCACCTCCAACCAGGCACTTCTGCTTTCTCGCCGCGCGAGAAGGCTGAAACATAAAATGGTAGTTATTACCATTTATGTTTCTGCCTTCTCGCACTGTGAGAAAGCAGTGGGGCACCGCCCCCACACCCCTATGGGGGAGCCGCCACTGCTACAGATGCTGTTCACCGTCTTCCCAGAATGACCGTTGTAGCGCGATCAGCTGGCATTCCAGAATGCCAGCTGATTGCATCACATTGTCCAAAGATAGCAGGTGGACGGTGTCCAGGTGGGGCAAGCAAGTGCCTGCCAGTTGAAGGCTAAACCAAGTGGTTACACCCTCCCTAGCATAAGAATATGGGACCTCCTCCCACTACATCCTACTTTTTCTCCTCTGGAGAAGCATGCAGTGGTGGTGGCTTCTGTAGTTATTCGAGGTTTGTCTGCTGTAATAGTCTATGCCTCGTTAATCCAATTTACTCCTTGGAAGTACTCCACAAGATTCATAACTTTGATGTAGGAATGGCCAGAAACCTCTGAAAATCAAATCATGTTTTGGAGTAGCATAAAAGTTTGAACTGGTGGCAATTACACAATGCTTCTAGTTTAAATTCATATGTATAGCTGTTGTGTAGTGCGCTTAAACTTAAAGCAGTTCTGTAGCTAGGTAATGTGGACTGTTTGGATAGTGTTATGATGTAATATGGAAAGTTGTACTTGTTTCATGTTGTAATGATGTTTTGAGATGCTGGCTGGAGGCGGCGATATTCCGCTCCTCACCAGTGGGCTCTTAACCTTGAATTAACCTTTGTTTGAAAACTCAACTCAGTCTGCAGTAAGTGTCTAGGCTGGTGCTACCAATGCCTTTTAACAATCTACTCTTTGGTGCCTTGAAAAAACAAAGAACACATTACAAGGCGCTTTTTCAATTGCCTGTCCCCCAAACTATGGAAAAGTATGCATTAAAATCTCTCGAAGACAGAGAGGTACCTTCTGTGGTATCCTGGTTTAGAGTATTTCCAGTGCCATAGCAGCTGGAGGCAAACTACTAATCAGGATTCCAGAATAGTGGGATCAGCACTTGGGGATGGATTGCCATTGAAGGAACATGTACCTGCTTGCTCCTAATAAAGATACATCTATCTACAATTATGATCTACTAATAACTTTACAACTTGGCGACTATTTATGGGATCTACTTCATGCGGAAGCAGAGCAAGCAGAGAGATAAAGACCCATTGTATTTTTGGACAATTTCTTCTTAAGATCCAATGTCTGTAATTCTTGGATTTTTTTTTTCATAAGGCATATACTAAAATTTGCCTTAAATATTTGTATGGTGAGATCTAATTTTTTTCCTCGATCTCGCAAAGTTTGTGTGACCTGGTGATCTACGCCTTGAAGGTGTGACCTTACATATGTTGCCGGCGAAGATATCATTACAGATTGTGGAGCAGTATATATCGGCGATTGCATGGATGATGTGCCATTAACTTCTGGGGAGATTTCGTCCTGTGTTTCTACAAACACAGTTTCAATGGAGTTTTCACCTTAAACAGCGGTGACGGTTGGTAGAATCCTTCTTCGGCCGCATTTTTCAAGCGGTGGTGTCATTCTGTTTGTTGTGTGTTGCACCGTGATGTCTGCTTCCTAAAATTCTGGAACTTCCTGACGTCTTGCTCTGTACATCCTACTCCTTACGACGTGCATGTCATCACATGACGTCACGCAGAGTACCCTTGCGTGGCAGACATCTTGGCACAGCCCTTCACACCCTATGTACATTGTGTTGCATAGCAACCACGTAACTAGCTGAATTTTGCCCGTTTCGTCAGCGCGACAGATCAAAGAAGCTACAAAGCGTCGTTGCAGTAATTGGTAAACATTCACACCCTATGTACATTGTGTTGCCTAGCAACCATGCAACAAGCTGAATTTCGCCCGATTTGTCAGTGCAACAGATCAAAGAACCAACAAAGCGTTGTTGCAGTATTTGGTAACCATATTTAAAGGCAATATTTTTTCTTACCAGTACTTCCTTCACGGTGATGTGCACACTGCATATCTTTACTAATAGTGTGCATACACCTTCATCTATTCATCATTATTACGGAGACACACGGTGATGAACTCATCTTCATAACTTTATTGGTTCATCAAATGTGGACACGGTGATGTGCACACCTCAATTGTGCTCACAAATTTTGATGTTAGATGTTGTCATAGCTGGAGTATAAGTAGTCTATGCACACACTTTACTGTAAACTCTTGATATTTATATAGAATTGCATATGATTATAAGTAGTTTAGCACATTTTAAGTAGGTCCCAGTGCATATTGTTGCTACTTACATTTATATATTTACTTATTTATTTAAAATTCAAACATGGCATCTCAAGGTTCCTCCTGTGCCTTTTCTTCCCTGTCCTAGTGAACCCCTTTTAAAATGGTCTGATTGGAAATATTACTTTTTAAATTATATAGCAGCATTAGAAGAAGAAACTGAGGATGAGTTTACTCCATCTAGGAAAAAGAACATGTTATTGCATAGTTTAGGACCTGAAGGTTCAAGAGTGTACTGTCAAATGAAAAAAAAATGTAAGATCATCTGAGAATACAAATGTTTTTCTAGAAGCTCTAGAGGATCTGAATGCACATTAGCATCCCACAGTGTGTGTAGGAATTAATAGATACAAATTTTTTCAAAGGAAACAAAGTAAGTCAGAGTCAGTTGAAGACTATGTTTCTTCATTAAATAAATTAGCTATCAATTGTGAATTTGGACAATTACATGATAGTTTTATGAGAGATCAATTGGTTATGCATTTAAACAATTCTGCAATTCAGGAAAAAATGTGGGTATGCGATGACGCTCCATTAAATGAAATTATTGCTATTGTTAAAAAGGGAGAGAGGTCAAGGGTGTGCAAAAGTTGCATTAAAAAATTATGAAGGTTATATTGTCAGCAAAGTATCAAATGGAAAATCCGATATAAAGAAAGGTGACAGACGACTATACAAAGAGTTGAGTAAAAACCCTACAACCTCTAGCAAAAGTGAGATTGAAGATAAGAGCTTTGTTTGCTTTAGATGTGGTTATAAAGGGCATTTGGCGAATGATAGGAAATGCCCTGCCTTAAAATCAAAATGCACTTATTGTGGCAAAATTGGCCATTTTGCCAAAGCTTGCAGAAGAAGAATAAATAGAGGGACCAAGAAAGTTGTAGGATGCATTGATGATAAAAATGTAGAGGATGGTGGTAATAGCGATCCTTCAAGTGATGATGGTATACTATGTATAGAGAATATGTGTGAGATGGAGAATGTTGTTTTAAATGTTTGCACCAAGTCAAAGAAAAAAACAGTCTGTGATATAAGCATTGGTGGTGTACATTTACAAATAGTACTTGATTCTGGATCGCCATATACAATAATTCAACTTTCAGTTTGGGAAGATAAATTCGCTAGTGTACTTAACAAAAAACTAGAAATTCCTGACATTCAGCCAGTAACCTTCACAGGAGAAAAAATTCCTATGGTGGGTTTGTGGAAGAAGTTTTCAAGTTTAAAGATAGAAGTGCACTCGGTAAACTATATGTCGCAGAGAAAGGACCTTCTGTTTTAGGTTGGATTGACCAGGGAGACCTTGGAATTATTCTCAATCCAAAAATGGAAGATCAAGTAATGCTTTTAGATGATGATGAAAAGGATTTAGTCAGTGACATTATTAAACAGTTTCCCACTATTTTTTCTGGTGAGATAGGGAAATTAAATGGTTTTGTTTACAAAATTGTTCTAAAAGACAACGCAATACCTGTAAGTCATAAACCCAAGAATATCCCAATACGTGTAAGGGAAGGAGTCATGATTGAATTAGACACCTTGGAATAGAAAGGCATCATTGAACCTGTTGAGTGCGCAGAATGGTTGGCTCCTTTGGTCGTATCGTCGGTTGCGTCTATGTATTGCTTTGAGAGACCTAAACAAGAATAATATTGTTGATAAGTATCCTTTGCCAAGGACAGATGAAATTTTAGCCCAATCTAAAGGTATTAAATGGTTCTAAACTTACCTTCTACGTACCATCAGATTCAGTTACATGATTGCAGTAAAAGATTAACAGCATTTATAACTCCATTTGGGTGTTACAGATTTGTTAGAATGCCATTCGGCCTTGCGTCATCAGCTACCGTATTTCAAAGATTGATGCATAAGCTGTTCAAGACTCAAAAAGGTATAACCTACTTTCAGGATGACATTTTAGTCATGGGCCAGGATAAAAGTGAACATGATGATCTCAAAGTTGTATTAAGTAAATTAGCGGAGAATGGATTCTCAGCAGAACTTAAAAAATGTAATTTTGCAAAGAAGTCTGTCACTTACCTTGGCCAAGTAGTTGGTGGAGATGGTATTTCGCCTAAAAAGAGCTTAATTACAGCAATTAGCAATGCTTCTTCCCCCAAGTCAAATGATGAAGTAAGATCTTTTCTTGGTTTAGCTGAGTTTTATTCGAAATTTGTACAAAACTTTGCTACAAAATTGCATTCGCATCTCGCTCTTTGTCTCCTGCAGAGAAAAAGTTCTCTGTAATTGAGAAAGAGATGTTAGCTACTGTGTGGGCTATGGAAAAGTTTCGGCAGTTTGTGTGGGGTACCAGATTTACTTTACGTACTGACCATAAACCCTAGCTTAAAGTTTTGACTTCTGAAGGCATACTTAAAGCTACGCCTAGAATAGCAAAGATGAGTTTGAAATTGTTCGATTTTACATACGATGTAGAATATTTACCTGGTAAGAGGAATCAAGTGACTGATTATCTCAGCAGATCTCCTCTACCTCACGAAGAGACAGAGGGTGCTGCTTGGGATGATTTCAATGTAGCAGTCATATATGATGTTGCTGGTGCTGTTTCTAAAGAAGAATGGGACACAGAATATTCTCAGGACAAAATTCTGTGTGATGTTTACAACTTTGTAGTTAATGGCTGGCCAAGTAAAAACAACTTGCAAGGTGATCTAAGAGCTATGTGGGAAATTAAAGATGAATTATCAATTGATAATGCCAATTACAGATGAAGAGGTGAAAGAATTGTTGTTCCTTCAAAATTACGCAACAGAATTTTGGAAGTCAATCATGAAGGTCATTTAGGCATAATCAAATTAAAAAACAAGATCAAAATGTTATACTGGTGGCCTGGCATTGATAAAGGTGCAAAAAATGTTGTTAAACAATGTTCCATTTGCAGAGATTCTGACAAAACACAACGTGTATTTAGGCCTAGAATTATTCCTGATCATCCCTGGGGACAATTAAGCATTGATTGGCTAGGACCTATTGAAGATAATATGGGTATTAATAAACACATACTAGTGGTCATGGACAATTATTCCAAATGGCCAAAAATTGAAATTACTGAGAATTTCGACTCAAAACTATTCATTCGTAAAGGCATTCCAAAGAGTATCCTTAGTGATAATGGTCCACAATTTTCTTCAGAAAAGTTCATACGATTTTTAAAAAAGGAATGACATTTGTGACAGGAAAACTCCTGTTTATCACCCAGCCGGGAATGGTATAGTGGAACGCTTCAACAGGGTAATTATGGGAAGTGTACAAGCTTCCATAAATGCAGGCAAAGATTGGGAAAACGAATTGTTCAGCACTATATGGGCTTATTGGATCACATCCACTGGCTCTTGTTATAGTCCTTTTAGGATTTTAAGAGGTAGAGAACCATTCACAAAGGACAATGTTGCATGGAATTCTAAGAAAGTTTGCGGCAAATGGTCACCTGCTGTAGTCCGGTCTAATTTAAGGAAAATGCATGAGTCTTACAGAGTTCATTTGATAAGAATCACAATACTAAAGATGCTAACTTGAAAGTTGGAGATTGGGTTAAGGTAAAACTTGGTTCCAAAGTGAACAAGCATTTGCAATGCTATAGATCTCGCATTTACGAGACTTTGAGCTACTGGCACTGTAAATGTCAATAGCTTACATTCTCCCAAATGCAAGACCTATTGAATTGCAAATATTGTTTGTTTCCAAGCGCACCATGCAGCGCTTGCACTTAAGAGGCCACGACCCTTTCTTTAGACAAGCTGCGTCTAAAGAAAGGGGCGTGGCCTCTATTAAGTGCAAACGCGGCATGGGGTGCTTGGAAACAATTCAAAATCAAAGGGGAATGGATCACTTGTACCTGCAACCAGGGTCCACTGGATCCTATTCGTCAGTGCTCAAGTTTGTACTTAGAAAACCCTCATTCACATAAGCAGGTCGTATGGCAGTTTATCTTGATTCTCCGCCTTTGTTAGGTATGATAAGGCCGGATTCTTGACTACCTGGTTATCTCCAAGAATCCTCACAGGTCGCCAGGATCTTTTTATCTGCCAGATAGCATGGAGGGGATGAACACAATTATCAAAATATATCTACCACAATTAGACTTCATTTGGAAAGGACCACTGGCTCTGAATCTAAAATTTCTAGGATTTTATTACAATCAAAAACAACTGAACATACAAACACCTCAGTACAAGGTGCAAAAGGTAAATAGGCACTAGAACAAAAGCAAGCCTACGCAGGATTCTCATCCGACTCAGGACAAAGAGAATTACAGATTCCAAAAGCATCAGGAATATAATAGTCAAGCTGATATATATCTTAGGAATCATTAGTCAAAGAAAGAAACATTTCTATCCCTACACTACCTCTAAGGTGACATCCCTACTTAGCATTCCCATCCCAGGCAAGAGAATCAAGAAAAAGGTGTCAGAAGTGAAGACTTCCTAAGAAGTACACTCACTTAGTTAGAGCTCGATCTAAGATGCTCCTTCTAGCTTCCCATCTAAACCTCATCTGCTCAACCCACGGGGCACTGTCCCTAATACAAAACCCCAAATTCATAGAACACGCCCTTCGGCACACCTCTTCGGCCAGGTCCTCTCTCGGTAATTTTCCATCAGAAATTGTCTGTCGTCCAACGTCCGTTAGCTTGACCTTGGGTCTCAGGCACCTTCCTCGCTAGGAGTAACTTTTCCACATTCCAATGCACTCCCCTGTTGGCTTCTCACAGCATCCTAACTCCTAAAACAAAGGCGTATTCTCTCTAACGAGCTAAATGTCCTTGCACCTGCAACAGAAACATGGGAACGAAAAACCATTTCGTCTCTTTAAGATTTCACATTTTCCTGCACTCAAAGCCTTTCCAAGGGAATCATTTTTCGGCCTACAACATTAGCTAACATAAGAAAATGAGCAGACCCTTCTCCTCTAACGTATATGCAGTCAGGCCTTTATAAAATTAAACACACCATTAAATCACACTCTAAGCATTATTTCATTACTCTCATGTGCACAAATAAGCAATCTACATGTGTAACTTTAACATGGCACGCACTTAACCTAATACATAGCATTACACAAACCTAATGATTATGAATTTTACTGAATACATTTATAATAACTAACAACGTTAATCTTCACAGAAACATTATTACATTCTATCACTTTTATGTTAAACGATTACAGCAAATACATTTCTATGGCACTTCTAAACATACATCGATCAATATGCGGGTGCTGACTAACGGTGAATATAATGCACCCCTACAAATTTCCAGAATCTCATGGCGCTCTCTCAGGTACGTGACACCATCATCATTGGGTCTCTTTTTGTATGCTTCCTCCACCTGGAGGGAACCATTGGTTTTTACAGTAGTGATCAGAAATCGATGGTAAGTGAAGGGTGCTCATGTGAAGTGCAAGATTTAAAAGGTGATCCTCATACTACCTAAAAATAAAAATGTTATTCCGTCTGGTGTATGGGAAGACTATTTTAAAAGTGAGGTTTGTGCAGAGAGGGACTATTTATGAGTCCGCTGCACTGTTATTGTCCAAAATCGATGGTCGACATGTTTCAGCCCTTTGGATGCCCCTGAAGGGTTGTCGGACTTTCTTCAGGACCTAAAAAATCTAAAGTGTGAAAAGGCTATTGTCCAATCCAAAATAGTAATACTCTGAGGTACATGTCAATAGTACCTAAAAAGGTCGGTAGTACCTTTGGAAGTCCCAATTCGGGCTTCTACAGCGCTGCTGACCGCGCAGTGCCTGCGCCTCTGCAGGTTGCACAACTTGTGCTGGCGCTGTGGTCATCCAGGATCCTGACCCTCTGCACAAACCTCACTTTTTAAATAGTCTTCCCATACACCAGATGGAATAAATTTTTTATTTTTAGGTAGTATGAGGATCACCTTTTAAATCTCGCACTTCACATGAGCACCCTTCACTTACCATTGATTTCTGATCACTACTGTAATAACCAGTGGTTCCCTCCAGGTGGAGGAAGCATACAAAAAGAGACCCAATGATGATGCTGTCACGTACCTAACAAAGGTGGAGAATCAAGATAAACCGCCATACGACCTGCTTACATGAATGAGGGTTTTCGAAGTACCAACTTGAGCACTGACGAATAGGACCCAGTGGACCCTGGTTGCAGGTACAAGTGATCCATTCCCCTTTGATTTTGAATTACTGACAGGAAGCTGAATGGATCATAGCTCCTTCTAGCTCCCCCCTTCCCTGATTAAAATATATGCTTGGAAACAACCCACAAAAAAAACATTAGTAAAGCAATAGGTGTCGCATTTGCAAGAGTTTAAGCCAGGCATCTCCAACGAGTAGCTTGTGAGCTACTGGTAGCTCTCCAGCTACCTTTGAGTAGCTCTCCTATAAGCAGCTTATCCTACTAAATTAGAGGCTATTGTGGCAGTATTGCATGGAGTGACCACTAATGTAATATTGTCTGTACAACACTACTAATATTAGTAGCTCTGCATGATTTACACTCAACGTAAGTAGCTTTTATTGCAGAAAAGGATGGAGATCCCTATTGCATTTACAATGCCAATAGCTCAAACTCTCCTAAATGTGAGACCTATGGCATTCCAAAGAAGAGGTTACCATTGTCCCGGCTGCTTGGATAGTGAAAGCGCACATGGTGCGTTGAATGTTGCTGCAAAGCACGTCGAGCCTGCAGTAAGACAAAACTCACTAAAGAAATAGCGCTTACAGACTAAATAACACAGACGGTGTAACAACAGAAGTAAAAGGGCCAGTCCTCATGGGAGGTTACAAATGAAGACATGGCGGTACTAATGAGGGACTAACACGCCGATTACCGAATCAGAAGCCAGTATTTACAAAGGACAAAGATACAAGCCCATGAAAAATATGGGTGGAGCTTCAAGTGCATGCTAATACATCATGTCACGCACAGCAGCGCATGTGTTGCCCAGGCTCCACCTAAAAAGCTTGTTTCAAGAGTAAATCCAAAAGTAAACTCAGCTCACCTATTTTGTGAGTTCACTCTTTCACTCACATCATGGATTAAAATAAGCATTGGCAATATCAATAGTTTTCTTTTGTGTAGATTCACAACACAATAACGGTACAACACGGAGAGAAGCAGCACAACCTTCTGTAACACAAATATTTAATGAAGGACATTGGGCAGTAGCAGAAGGAACATAACTTGATTCTCTCACCCATACAGAACAGGTACAACACGGATAGGTAATACAATAAAGAATGAGTAAGGGGAGTTAAGGAGCTGTAGCACTATTTCCATATACTTGCAAGAAGTGCAAAACATCTGGAAGAAACAGACAAACCTCTTATTGAATTAACATGCATTCATGTTCTTCTATAGAATCATCAACACTCACCTACCTAGTGTGGTACTCTTCATCAGTGGATTCCATATCTTACACTGAGAAGCATTCACAAGTACTACTGTTCACAGTTTGTACAGTCTCCTAGCTGTGGGTTGCCTAGTTTGTGTGTGGTTATGTCACTTATGAGGAGATTTATGTTCGCCCTGTATTGCACTGTTAGACTCATAATAAAATTGTATGTGGGTGAGCTACAATTTTGTTTACTGCTCTCTCTCTACCACAAGGTTAAAAACATAAGTGCAGAGCAACTGTCCTGCTTCTCTTTCCCATCAACATAATTCGGTGCATGAATATTACCCTGTGAGATCAAGCGTCTTCCCCAGAAGCACAAATATCTCACACCAGGTATTGTGAAATAGTCCATGCTTCATATAGCATGTTCACCAACCTCAGAAACCGGGTGGGGTGGGGAGGGTGGTAGTGCACATTTCCTTATGCCTCACAATGTGCTATTGGCGAGGCTGTCAGAGCGTGCAGCATGTTTTACAGGGTGAGACACTGTAATCATAGCCAGCGCTATGAAACAGGGGGAAGTGGTAGTGCATAGGGCTTGAGACTGTGAGCCATGTGTTCAACACCAAAGCATCTCATGCCTCACTACCTAAACCACTATGTGAGTGGTTGTGAGGCAGACCGCCTTTTCCCATAATTTCGATCAGCCCCATCTTCGTTGCATACTGTCTGGAAAATCAATGTGGCTGAGGAGAGCAGCTCTTAGCTCATCCTAGATCTCCTTACCTGCTACAAGTGTTGCGGACTGCCACTTGATTAATAGCCACGGTGTGAACCTTTACATAAAAAGTGTATTTTGGATTATTTGACTTTGACACTAAAATTATATCACTGCACTGAGAGACCTTTATTAGAATAAAGTAAACACACTCTTTCCGCCATGACAGTTTTATTAATGACAAAAGGCAAGGGTCAAACTGTTTGGTCAAGCTTGGAAGCCAGGACTGAAAGGTTTTCTGATTAGACACTGTGCAGTCTGACCCTGGATGAGTATCACATTCTTTTCTCCCCTGACAATGTTATTAGTGGATGGATTACATTTTTTTAAGTGCCGATACTTTTGAAAGAAATGTCCCAACACTGGAAGTGAGGGTAAGATGACCCAAGAGGCAAGGCGGTTATTTAGGGCCACCTATGCAATGCCATTTTTTCTTGTTATTAATGAAGCAATGTTATGGTTTATTATACCATATACGAAAGAGATTGTTGCACAGTGCACATCCTGAACTGAATAATTTCAAGGTGCTCTCAAATGTGATGAACAAGGAAAAGGCAGTAGAGGAAAGAAAACAAATTGCCCAGAGTCACACATTTTTTGGGTCAGGGTGCCGCAACTAGTGTGTTTGCACGGGGTCCAACAAAATATTCTGACTGGCCTATGCATGTTATGCAACTGCACTCAAAATGTCCTTTTTATTTTCAGAAGATAGAGGAGCAGCAGTGGAAACACTCCTCTTCATAGAACAGGAGCACCTTGGGTAGAAACAGTGCAGGCTTTCCAACTTCAGAGGACAAGTACAGTGAGGGCAGCATTAGCACAAACTTTTCTATCACAGAACAAGTACAAATCAAGCTGCAGCGCAAGCTTTAATTACTCACAGCACAGGCACAGTATGACAGTGACAAAGCAAGCTTCCCTTGCACATAGAACATATACAGATAAGGCATGAGTGATACGTAGGTTACAGACAGATTTCTGAATTGGGTGCTTAAGTCACTGAGATGAATGCATAAGTGGATTAATTTGTGAATAAGCAAGTTCTGACACAATTCTTGTTTAATTGCTATTGCAAGTCAGCATCCTAAAAGTACTGCTGCTATCAGTTGGAAACCTGTTGTTTGTGTAGATTCTTCGGTGTTCCATGTATTGAGAAGTCGCTGTTAACTCATAGGTCATTGGTATATGAAGCAGCCCAGCCACAGACTAAGTAACTATGCTCTATAGAGGCACACAGGTAGCAACCTTTTGGAAAAGGTTTTGAATGCCTGCTTTCACCAGGCTCTGGGACCTATTCTGCAACTAATCAAAATGTTGAGGTCCACCAGTGAGTTGTACCACAACGAGACAAAGGACTAGGATAATTCAGAGAAATGGGTTCACAGACACCGAACATAGGGCCTGATTAAGAGTGGGTTGGAATTACGAGTTCAGTTTTATTTTCTGCATTCAATATTAACTGCATTAAATACCTCAACCTTCATCAAATGTAACAGGGGGGGGAAGCAGTATTGCGGATTCTGGTGCGCTAGACACCATAATCCACGTAGTTATTCCCCAGAAACTAGCAATAGGTGCCATTTATCGCAAACGATAAATAACGTACCCTATGGCATTGTTATTTATCAGGTGCGATTAATAGCACGTATACCAGTAATCAGGCCCTTACATCAATTAGGGACTGAGGGAGGGCAGGGGTCTTACTGGATGCAGATGTTTATGATAATGAAATGAGTAGCAAATGTAAACAACAGTGCTGTTTCTGAGAAATAGTTCTTCTATTAGTATAAAAATAAAAACAAGACGGTGATTCAAGAGAGACGAGACAAGGAACTTTAGGAAACATAATCTCTAAGGTAGCCTGAGGTCCATGACTAAATCGGTCAACACTTGTTAGTACCTTGCGGAGATCTGATTTATTTGCGGGGGCGAAACATTCGAGGAGTGAAACTAAAACATCGTTCAGCCTGTCCTGTGGCACTCTTTGCGGAGCAGAGGTGTTAGCAACAAAGTTATGGGCGAGAATTTTACATTCGCTCTTCGTGTGACGCCCAACACCCATCTCACATTTAAAAGCAAGGAAGTTAACTGTGGGGCCAAAGTGAAAGTGATCGCGGGGGAAAAATGCTACCGCCGGCCACAGCTTGCAGTGCATGTGCAGGAGTGGTGCGCACGCAGCAGTAATCACATCATATGGCGCCTCTGCTCAAGCGCGCGCACATGACCTGCAAGCTGTGGCCGGCGGTAGCATTTTTTGAAGCCCTTACTTAAAGTCTCACCAGACCAGCGCAAGCACTGGGTCAGGCGAGACCTAAAAAAGGAGAAAGTAAATATTCTGCACTGTTACAAGTTATTGCTACCTATGCTAAATCTGCTAAGTTAAGTGATGATAAAGTATGGCATCATAGTAGAATGGCTAAGTGTAACAGTGTGTATTTTGACAAAAATGCTAAAGACAAAAGTGACAAGAAAACCTCCTCCTTGATTTGGATGTGGGATGGTATTACTGATTCAATGTTGGATCATTCTTCCCTACAGTCTACTAGTACCCATAACAAAGCTGTCTAGGCGGATAACACACAATCTTTCAACAGCACCAATAAAGTAGCACGTGCTGGTAGATTGGTAAACTTACCAGTGAGATATAGAAGTTTCGTTATGTAGTTTTTTTTCTTTCCCTTCATTTACAGAGGGGGATAGGTGTGGTTAAATTACACTCACTATATCTATGATCACACTGTCTTTATACATTCCTTATATAGCTTTATAATATTTTGTGATGCAACTTTACATTATACATTTTCTTTGTTATTCCAAAGTATTTATTTAATTATCAATTGTTGTTTGTTTTGAATTGTATACCTTCAATTCCGTTTAACTCTAAAAAAATTCTCTTTTTAGTTATCTACTTCCTTCCTTGAGGTTTTGTTCTTTTTGGTTCTCCTTTCCTGTCCCAGGAAAGCGTTTTTGATAGCAAAGCGATTTATTA
The DNA here is from genome assembly GCF_964204655.1 of Triturus cristatus. Classification (NCBI taxonomy): domain Eukaryota; kingdom Metazoa; phylum Chordata; class Amphibia; order Caudata; family Salamandridae; genus Triturus; species Triturus cristatus. The sequence continues at coordinate 1,097,213,829 of NC_140579.1, forward strand.
AATACAGAAGTACGTAAATACATAAATATTGGGAATTAAATATCTTCATAGAATAGGACCGAGAGAACAAGTGAATCAAGCAAGCTCATCTTCTTTTAAGGATGTTTGAGTCGGTCTTCCCCAAGTAATTAAAAAAAAAAATCATTCATTTTAGTGCAAACTTATGATACTTATACATGAAAATGTCATATGGTTTGAAGGGGCACAAATACAATATTCCAATAGGTTTTAGTGTGCCAAGGAGACTTTACCTCTCCTAGTAATATTGGAACCGACTTGCCCCCCCAAATACTTTAAAAAAAGGTACTACATTTTTTAGATTTTCAACATAATGTATGCTAAAGGTTCGCTAAAGGTTGCTTAACACCAGCATTAATTCAAAATTACTGGACTTTTATTTTTAAAAATGTTTTTGCATATTTCTTCACTTAATGTTTCCATCCCAGACCCTTCTAAGTCGATTTATAGTCATATCCTATTGCTGAGACCCTATGTGGAAGGGACAAACGGAACAAGTCAAATGTTATGCAAATCTCTCAATCACATGCTATAGACAGCAAAGCTAGGCACATCTTAGAGGCTTCCATAGTAGTGCTATTGCTCAATAACATCCATATGAATGGATTGGAAAGCAGGCCTGTTATACCAATTTTACATGCCCATGGTTCATACAACAGTTGTTATAATATCAATATTTTCCAGCAATAGGGATAAGCAAATACCTCCATGCAAATCATGAAATGAAAATTCCAGCAGCAAGTGCCCTCTTGTACCATAGATAAAACATCCACAATAGTCTACTGAAATCAATATTTATTATTGCTCAAATATCAGCATTATGTATATGTTTCAGGACTAAAGCCATTTTGTCTGATACATCAGATTTCCTGTTTTTGGAAATACAGACATTTCAGCAATACATTCTCACTGTGCCTAAGCAAGCTCCCGAAATGGGGTGAGTCTGGTTCTGATGCTCCTATTTTCGATCGCACTGAGGTGGTGATGCTCTCTCTGTATCCTCACTGGGTTCACGGGCTTGGGTTACAGTTCTTGTTGCTCTTGGTGACCTACGGATCACCAATGCTCGCAGTTCACGAACTCCAGCCCAATCCACAACCATTATTGGACAAAAACAATGGCTTGTATGGCTTAATAACCAAATATGTAATACATAAAGCCCAATGGCAATAACAACAAAGGGTTAAAGTGACGTCAGAAAGGAAAAATCACCACACACATTAGAACCTTGGTAAAAAACATAGTTCTTTATGTTTACAATGAAAAAGTCTTAACTAAAAACAATTTCACGATATACATTCCAAATAAAATGACAGTTTCTTTAGACAATTCTAAGAAGTGTCCCAATGAAAAAAACAGTGAAAAACCTAAACACCAAAATATAAACAACACAGTGCAACATGAAAAGGTTTCAATTATTCATTATAAGGGCGACCAAAAAGTAAATTAATGAGATGCAATTCAACAACACTTATTAATCATAAGTGTTGAATAGTGGTTCGCCTCATAAATCTCGTCAACGACGTTTCGACCCTATTTGCAATAGAGGGTCTCTTCAGGACAATTTAGTGTAGGGACACCTAGGAATTAAATGAAAATACCGTCAATTTGCGATATTATTTAGAGAAGGAGATGTTATATCAAATAGGTATGGTTGGGCTTTTCTACCTGAATGATGACGATAATAACCAACACGTCAAAAGAGTGTCACCGTGTTAAGAGTGAAACAAAATAACTCACAAAGTACCCGGCCGGGTGCTGTGGATGTAAAAAATAGATGGATTAATGTTCGCAGAACAACGGATAATTGCACAAGTGTACTGGTGCATAACGTTGTCACTTACCCATGTGAGGGTTAAAGCAGGAGGAAACAATTCCACAATCGGTATTTCTCTCTCATATGCCCAATTGATGTATTTAAGTGCAAACGAAGAGGTGTAGTAACGGTGGGGCTGAAAGATATAGCCGTAATGTTTTCACCGCGAGTTCAATGTCGCTGGTGTCGGGAGTTACTAAAAACAGAGTAGAAGAAAAATAGAAATATAGAAACCTTGAAATAAGGTTTATCTATTCACCACCTCATTCAATACGTAAGTGTAGAGACATTTCTCTTACCTCTAACGAAAACGATCTTTCGTATAGCGCTACTACGGGCAAACAGCAAACAGTCCGCTTGGTACAATCACCCAGAGTGGTGAACTCTGATCGAACTTTAAACGTGGTTGGTTGTGTGCAAACCAATCATATACTTCCTTTCATGCGGAGGGGGTTGCTAGGTAACTCGTTACACACACAGTGTTGTTCCAACAACCAATAGCCAATAATTATATATAACAAAGAGTTTCGCAAAGATGATGTATTGCAATGCTTATACTATTATTTTCACAAGCTGAAAGTCCACTATTATAGAGTGAAAAATTATGATGCTGGCATGCATGAACCTATGGAAACCAATCACGGCACTTCTAACACGTTGCAGCGGTTGTTATGCAACTGCGCGCGGCTCATTTGGAAGCCACCTCAATGATATGTCAGTCAATAGTGTACAATAAAGTTGTACGATGGAATTAACGTGATTTAGACTTTCTGTGTAGTAGCGATATTATAATGGCAGGCATATTGTAATGCGTAGCCTAATACTGCAACAGAGATAAACTCTTGATTCCGTGTAGTATATTCACATTGAGTGATAAATGAGAGAATGCATGAACCTATGGAAACCAATCACGGCACTTCTAACACATTACAAAGGAGCTACGTAAATAAGTTCATCTTATTTCTCAGCTACCACGGTAATATGTCAGTCAAAGGTGTACAATAAAGTTGTACGGTGGAATTAACGTAATTAAAACTTTCTATGCAACAGCGATATTCTGATAGCATGCATGTTGCAATGCGAAGCCTAATACTACAGCAAAGATAAGCTCTTGATTCCGTCGAAGTGCAATTACATCGAGTATTAAATAAAAAAAACATTACAAATATGGTTCATATATTAGATCAGGCCTCTCTTATAGAGAATACAGCACAGAAACATCTTAAATTCCTAAGTAACTGGCATCATTCATGCATTGGGTAAGGGAATATATATAAGAGAAGAAATATTGCATTTGCAAGTGCATACAGAGACTGATATTTGAGTTATACCATACTTTCGTATCACAATATACTGACCAAACCGATGTTGGTCAGATGTGAGACTAATACACCGTGTGAGCTAATCAGATGAACATTGTTCCATCTCCCTATGGCATCAAAATTCCGCAATGTATGTTTGTCATATATTGTAATATTAAGTAGAGAGGCACGGAATCAATTATGTAGAACAAACATAGGCTCCAGTAGGTGCAGCCTTAAAAAATGTTTCCTTTTGTTTTGGGAAACATTTAGTTTTTCAGCAAAACGCCTGCATTTTTCAGTTCTGAACTATGAATAGGTAAGACAGAGGCTTTTTTACGTGTTAGAGTGATACGAAGAGTGTCCGGAACCCATGAATATTGTTCGATCAAAATGTGGCGTCAAAATACCACACTGTTTTATTTTTGTATCTTGTACAGTGACCTTAGTTTGAGCGGTTCAGATTTAACTGTGCAGACAATCACAGCCCTCTATGGGTACAACCCTGAGCAAGATTTGCCTTATTTGTTGAGCATATAATTATTTCAGCAATAGCCTACATCTTTAAACCCAGGTCATTTTGGCCAAAGTATCTTCAAAATGGCCCCTTACTATTTGGACAGACACTCATTACTTATCCTAAATCAATACACAGAGAGGCAAGCTGAACACATGCAACATTGTCATAAAGACAGTTGTATCATCTTTCATATCGGCATAGCTTACAAATTCTCCTTGGCCGATATGAAACAATCAGGTAAAAAATCAGGGTGTTACATAGACGTACCTGTCATAACAGAAATGCCTGATGATCGACAATGTTAATTGTATAAAGCCGTAGTAATCAGCAAATCCATTTAGGCAAGGGTGGTGACAAACCCACGCCATTCTTCTGCTGAATTCAGCCCTTGTGCAATCGAGTTAGTGCGTTCGATCCAGCGGCACTCTAATCTTTGAAGTGCCTGTGATAGATCTCCACCTCTACTAGAGGCAACTACTTTGTCTATCACTTGCCAGCGAATATCATTTGCTGTATGCCCCTTCTCCATGAAATGATTAACTAGGGGGGCATTCGGGACCAAATTTCTAATCCTACTTCGATGTTGTCCAATCCGTGCCTTAATGGTTTGTTGAGTTTGGCCTATGTAGGGTAGTCCACAGGGACACAATATACAGTACACTACATTTTTGGTGTTGCAATTAGCAAAAAAGTTTAGTTGTTGATCAACTTTATCATGCACATTTTTTTTTGTGTTGACCGTGAATTCACACGCAACGCAGTTGCCACATTTATACTGTCCTTTTATATCCGGCAACCCCCATGCTGACTGCAGCGATCTTGTAGATTGTAATGGTTTTTCCATTGATGATCTGATAAGATGATCTTTTATATTTTTGCCCCTTTTGAAGGGAAACATCGGGACATCAATGCTGGAATCAATACTGCGAATCATGTGCCAGTGTTTTGTGATTAACTTCCGAATCTGATTAGTGTGTATACCGAAAGTAGTAACACAAATTAGTTTATTTACTTTAGGTCTTTCTTTAGGGGTAAGTAGTGTCTCTCTCGGGCAAAACCATGCTCTTTTAAGGGAATTATATACCAATTTTTTGGGGTATCCTCTGATTAACAATTTTTCACGCAAAAAATTTGCCTCTCTCATATAATCTTCTTTTTTTGTGCAATTGCGACGTAGTCGCAAGAATTGTCCATGGGGCAAACCATCTCTTAATGCACGTGAGTGATGACTATTATAGGCAAGTAGCGTGTTGCGCTCCGTGGGCTTTCTATGAAGTGAGGTATATAGTTTTCCTTCTTCGTGTGATATATTTAGATCTAGGAAGGCAATACTGGATTTATGTATGGTAGATGTAAACCTCAGATGTTGTTGGACTGTATTTAGGTGTAAAACAAAAGCATTAAACTCTGAGACAGTGTCTGACCAAATCAAAAAAATATCATCTATATACCTTTTCCAGCATGTAATCTTGGAATGGTATATATTGTTCTCATTTAGGACGTATTTGTGTTCTATATGATCCATGTAGATGTTTGCTAAATTTGGGGCAAAAATTGCACCCATACTGGTACCGGAACATTGTTGGTAGTATTCCCCATCTGACACAAAATAGTTGTGTGTCAATGCAATCCGCAGAAGTGAAATAATAAAGGTAGTGGGAATCTGATAAGGTTTTGGTCTAGTATCTAATAGATCTTCGATCACCTTTATACACTCTTCCTGGGGTATGTTTGTGTACAATGAAGTAATATCTAGAGTGGCTAGCCAATTACTTGTAATGTCGTATGGTCTATTTTCCAGAAGATTTATCATATGCATAGAATCTCTTACATAAGTTTCTTGCAAAGGGACGTAATCTTTAATGAAAAAATCTATATATTTGCCGATGAGTTCAAGAATTGAACCACAACCCGACAAGATAGGACGTCCAGGGGGATTGGTGGTACTCTTATGTATTTTTGGAAGAGTGTATAAGACTGGGGTTCTAGGATGGTTGATATTGAGATATTCAAATTCTTTTTTAGTTAAGAAGCCTTGATCCAGGCCTTCTATTGTTGTTTTTAATATCTCTTCTTTAATTACTGCAAGTGGGTTAGCCTCCAGTTTTTTATAGTGTTTTTCATCTCCTACTTGTTTCTTGATTTCTATGTCATAGTCTCCTCTATTCTGAACGACAATCCCACCTCCTTTATTCGCCGGTTTCAATACGATCGACTTGTCATTTTTTAGTGTCAGCAAAGCTTTACGTTCATCCAAACTGATATTATATGGAATAAATCGTTTAGTGTCTTTTAGGTTATCTATCCCTGCCAGGATTACCTTCTCAAAGGTCAGCAATTCTGGCGGCATCATGCCATTGGTTGGATAGAAAGTTGAAGATGGTCTGAGTCCTGTTACCGAGTCTTGCACAGGATCATCTCGTCCCATAAAAAATATTTTCGGACGTATCTTGCGGAAGAACTGGTACATTTCTGTCTTAAGATTGAAGAAATTTGTATGTTCAGTTATCACAAAAGATAGTCCCTTACTTAGTAGGGATATCTCGGCAGAGGATAGGAGGTGTTTGGATAAGTTAAAAATAGGGATACTCTCAGTCTCCTTATTGACTTCATTTAATATGGTTGGGGTCCCCATTGATAATATTTGTTCCGGGTTTGGCGTTCTCCTGCATACTGATGCCATATTCTCCCCCTCCCTCTCCTCTTGCCTCCTCGATCTAAAAAAGGTTGACCTGAGTGATTATCTATGCGGCTTGGACCTGGTTGAATATCAGAGTCACTTGAACCCCCCCGAGGATTCAGAGAAAGTGATTGGCTGATTTCGTCTGAATCTACCCCAGGTGTTTTGTCTATTCTCGGTGCCAGTCGTGTTATAGTAATCCTCCCTTAGGTAAGGATAAGCTTTTTCTTTAGAGAAATTTTTAATATCCTTTCACACTTTGTCAGCCTTTTTCTTGATTTCAAATGAATTGAAATCTTCAATAGATTTATCAATTTTTTCCAGAAGTATTTTGGTCTCTGCTATATTATCAATACTGAACAATTCCTTTTTAAGTTCCTCAATCTCTTTCAGTTCCGTTTTGGCGTGATCGAGTGCTGTCTCCACACCAAGTACCATCCAGTGGCGCGAGCAGGTTGTAGAAATACCACTAAATCCACCTTTAAATTTAGGATCGTCACGGAAGATACCTGGCACGTTTCGAACTACTAGTCCTTGAGGAATAATTCCTGCCTTCAAGTATTCAGTCAGCACGCGTGCATGTAGTTCTGTTCTTACATGTTTTTTCTTAGCTTTCTCTATCTTCTCTAATAATAATTGACGTGGGCTCACAGTAGAAGAAGATTGATTGGAAAATAAAGAGGGTCCACTTGTCAATTTCGCAATGTATTCCTCTGTGTATAGTGGAGCTTCCCCTTCTGACATCTTAACCCAAACCTAACAATTAAACCCTATATGTAATAGGGTATGGGAGAAATCCTGGAAAAAGGATAAAACCCTTGCGGTGTAGCCACCGCTCTAAGTGATTTAGCAAAAAACAAGGGGACCCTACTCATACAGAGCCTGGGTATTGATTATTGGACAAAAACAATGGCTCGTATGGCTTAATAACCAAATATGTAATACATAAAGCCCAATGGCAATAACAACAAAGGGTTAAAGTGACGTCAGAAAGGAAAAATCACCACACACATGAGAACCTTGGTAAAAAACATAGTTCATTATGTTTACAATGAAAAAGTCTTAACTAAAAACAATTTCACGATATACATTCCAAATAAAATGACAGTTTCTTTAGACAATTCTAAGAAGTGTCCCAATGAAAAAAACAGTGAAAAACCTAAACAACAAAATATAAACAACACAGTGCAACATGAAAAGGTTTCAATTATTCATTATAAGGGCGACCAAAAAGTAAATTAATGAGATGCAATTCAACAACACTTATTAATCATAAGTGTTGAATAGTGGTTCGCCTCATAAATCTCGTCAACGACGTTTCCACCCTATTTGCAATAGAGGGTCTCTTCAGGACAATTTAGTGTAGGGACACCTAGGAATTAAATGAAAATACCGTCAATATGCGATATTATTTAGAGAAGGAGATGTTATATCAAATAGGTATGGTTGGGCCTTTCTACCTGAATGATAACGATAATAACCAACACGTCAAAAGAGTTTCACCGTGCTAAGAGTGAAACAAAATAACTCACAAAGTACCCGGCCGGGTGCTGTGGATGTGAAAAATAGACGGATTAATGTTCGCAGAACAACGGATAATTGCACAAGTGTACTGGTGCATAACGTTGTCACTTATCCATGTGAGGGTTAAAGCAGGAGGAAACAATTCCACAATCGGTATTTCTCTCTCATATGCCCAATTGATGTATTTAAGCGCAAACGAAGAGGTGTAGTAACGGTGGGGCTGAAAGATATAGCCGTAATGTTTTCACCGCGAGTTCAATGTCGCTGGTGTCGGGAGTTACGAAAAACAGAGTAGTAGAAAAATAGAAATATAGAAACCTTGAAATAAGGTTTATCTATTCACCACCTCATTCAATACGTAAGTGTAAAGACATTTCTCTTACCTCTAACGAAAATGATCTTTCGTATGGCGCTACTACGGGCAAACAGCAAACAGTCCGCTTGGTACAATCACCCAGAGTGGTGAACTCTGATCGAACTTTAAACGTGGTTGGTTGTGTGCAAACCAATCATATACTTCCTTTCACGCGGAGGGGATTGCTAGGTAACTCGTTACACACACAGTGTTGTTCCAACAACCAATAGCCAATAATTATATATAACAAAGAGTTTCGCAAAGATGATGTATTGCAATGCTTATACTATTATTTTCACAAGCTGAAAGTCCACTATTATAGAGTGAAAAATTATGATGCTGGCATGCATGAACCTATGGAAACCAATCACGGCACTTCTAACACGTTGCAGCGGTTGTTATGCAACTGCGCGCGGCTCATTTGGAAGCCACCTCAATGATATGTCAGTCAATAGTGTACAATAAAGTTGTACGATGGAATTAACGTGATTTAGACTTTCTGTGTAGTAGCGATATTATAATGGCAGGCATATTGTAATGCGTAGCCTAATACTGCAACATATAGGGTTTAATTGTTAGGTTTGGGTTAAGATGTCAGAAGGGGAAGCTCCACTATACACAGAGGAATACATTGCGAAATTGACAAGTGGACCCTCTTTATTTTCCAATCAATCTTCTTCTACTGTGAGCCCACGTCAATTATTATTAGAGAAGATAGAGAAAGATAAGAAAAAACATGTAAGAACAGAACTACATGCACGCATGCTGACTGAATACTTGAAGGCAGGAATTATTCCTCAAGGACTAGTAGTTCGAAACGTGCCAGGTATCTTCCGTGACGATCCTAAATTTAAAGGTGGATTTAGTGGTATTTCTACAACCTGCTCGCGCCACTGGATGGTACTTGGTGTGGAGACAGCACTCGATCACGCCAAAACGGAACTGAAAGAGATTGAGGAACTTGAAAAGCAATTGTTCAGTATTGATAGTATAGCAGAGACCAAAATACTTCTGGAAAAAATAAATACATCTATTGAAGATTTCAATTCATTTGAAATCAAGAAAAAGGCTGACAAAGTGTCAAAGGATATTAAAAATTTCTCTAAAGAAAAAGCTTATCCTTACCTAAGGGAGGATTACTATAACACGACTGGCACCGAGAATAGACAAAACACCTGGGGTAGATTCAGACGAAATCAGCCAATCACTTTCTCTGAATCCTCGGGGGTTCAAGTGACTCTGATATTCAACCAGGTCCAAGCCACATAGATAATCACTCAGGTCAACCTTTTTTAGATCGAGGAGGAAAGAGGAGAGGGAGGGGAGAATATGGCATCAGTATGCAGGAGAACGCCAAACCCGGAACAAATATTATCAATGGGGACCCCAACCATATTAAATGAAGTCAATAAGGAGACTGAGAGTATCCCTATTTTTAACTTATCCCAACACCTCCTATCCTCTGCCGAGATATCCCTACTAAGTAAGGGACTATCTTTTGTGATAACTGAACATACAAATTTCTTCAATCTTAAGACAGAAGTGTACCAGTTCTTCCGCAAGATACGTCTGAAAATATTTTTTATGGGACGAGATGATCCTGTGCAAGACTCGGTAACAGGACTCAGACCATCTTCAACTTTCTATCCAACCAATGGCATGATGCCGCCAGAATTGCTGACCTTTGAGAAGGTAATCCTGGCAGGGATAGATAACCTAAAAGACACTAAACGATTTATTCCATATAATATCAGTTTGGATGAACGTAAAGCTTTGCTGACACTAAAAAATGACAAGTCGATCGTATTGAAACCGGCGGATAAAGGAGGTGGGATTGTCGTTCAGAATAGAGGAGACCATGACATAGAAATCAAGAAACAAGTAGGAGATGAAAAACACTATAAAAAACTGGAGGCTAACCCACTTGCAGTAATTAAAGAAGAGATATTAAAAACAACAATAGAAGGCCTGGATCAAGGCTTCTTAACTAAAAAAGAATTTGAATATCTCAATATCAACTATCCTAGAACCCCAGTCTTATACACTCTTCCAAAAATACATAAGAGTACCACCAATCCCCCTGGACGTCCTATCTTGTCGGGTTGTGGTTCAATTCTTTAACCCATCGGCAAATATATAGATTTTTTCATTAAAGATTACGTCCCTTTGCAAGAAACTTATGTAAGAGATTCTATGCATATGATAAATCTTCTGGAAAATAGACCATACGACATTACAAGTAATTGGCTAGCCACTCTAGATATTACTTCATTGTACACAAACATACCCCAGCAAGAGTGTATAAAGGTGATCGAAGATCTATTAGATACTAGACCAAAACCTTATCAGGTTCCCACTACCTTTATTATTTCACTTCTGCGGATTGCAGTGACACACAACTATTTTGTGTCAGATGGGGAATACTACCAACAATGTTCCGGTACCAGTATGGGTGCAATATTTGCCCCAAATTTAGCAAACATCTACATGGATCATATAGAACACAAATACGTCCTAAATGAGAACAATATATACCATTCCAAGATTACATGCTGGAAAAGGTATATAGATGATATTTTTTTGATTTGGTCAGACACTGTCTCAGAAATTAATGCTTTTGTTTCACACCTAAATACAGTCCAACAACATCTGAGGTTTACATCTACCATACATAAATCCAGTATTGCCTTTCTAGATCTAAATATATCACACGAAGAAGGAAAACTATATACCTCACTTCATAGAAAGCCCACGGAGCGCAACACGCTACTTGCCTATAATAGTCATCACTCACGTGCATTAAGAGATGGTTTGCCTCATGGACAATTCTAGCGACTACGTCGCAATTGCACAAGAAAAGAAGATTATATGAGAGAGGCAAATGTTTTGCGTGAAAAATTGTTAATCAGAGGATACCCCAAAAAATTGGTAAAAAATTCCCTTAAAAGAGCATGGTTTTGCCCGAGAGAGACACTACTTACCCCTAAAGAAAGACCTAAAGTAAATAAACTAATTTGTGTTACTACTTTTGGTATACACACTAATCAGATTCGGAAGTTAATCACAAAACACTGGCACATGATTCGCAGTATTGATTCCAGCATTGATGTCCCGATGTTTGCCTTCAAAAGGGGCAAAAATATAAAAGATCATCTTATCAGATCATCAATGGGAAAACCATTACAATCTACAAGATCGCTGCAGTCAGCATGGGGGTTGCCAGATATAAAAGGACAGTATAAATGTGGCAACTGCGTTACGTGTGAATTCACGGTCAACACAAAAAAATGTGTGCATGATAAAGTTGATCAACAACTAAACTTTTTTGCTAATTGCAACACCAAAAATGTAGTGTACTGTATATTGTGTCCCTGTGGACTACCCTACATAGGCCAAACTCAACAAACCATTAAGGCACGGATTGGACAACATCGAAGTAGGATTAGAAATTTGGTCCCGAATGCCCCCCTAGTTAATCATGTCATGGAGAAGGGGCATACAGCAAATGATATTCGCTGGCAAGTGATAGACAAAGTAGTTGCCTCTAGTAGAGGTGGAGATCTATCACAGGCACTTCAAAGATTAGAGTGCCGCTGGATCGAACGCACTAACTCGATTGCACAAGGGCTGAATTCAGCAGAAGAATGGCGTGGGTTTGTCACCACCCTTGCCTAAATGGATTTGCTGATTACTATGGCTTTATGCACTTAACATTGTCGATCATCAGGCATTTCTGTTATGACCGGTTCGTCTATGTAACACCCTGATTTTTTACCTGATTGTTTCATATCGGCCAAGGAGAATTTGTAAGCTATGCCGATATGAAAGATGATACAACTGTATTTATGACAATGTTGCATGTGTTCAGCTTGCCTCTCTGTGTATTGATTTAGGATAAGTAATGAGTGTCTGTCCAAATAGTAAGGGGCCATTTTGAAGATACTTTGGCCAAAATGACCTGGGTTTAAAGATGTAGGCTATTGCTGAAATAATTATATGCTCAACAAATAAGGGAAATCTTGCTCAGGGTTGTACCCATAGAGGGCTGTGATTGTCTGCACAGTTAAATCTGAACCGCTCAAACTAAGGTCACTGTACAAGATACAAAAAGAAAACAGTGTGGTATTTTGACGCCACATTTTGATCGAACAATATTCATGGGTTCCGGACACTCTTCGTATCACTCTAACACGTAAAAAAGCCTCTGTCTTACCTATTCATAGTTCAGAACTGAAAAATGCAGGCGTTTTGCTGAAAAACTAAATGTTCCCCAAAACAAAAGGAAACATTTTTTAAGGCTGCACCTACTGGAGCCTATGTTTGTTCTACATAATTGATTCCGTGCCTCTCTACTTAATATTACAATATATGACAAACATACATTGCGGAATTTTGATGCCATAGGGAGATGGAACAATGTTCATCTGATTAGCTCACACGGTGTATTAGTCTCACATCTGACCAACATCGGTTTGGTCAGTATATTGTGATACGAAAGTATGGTATAACTCAAATATCAGTCTCTGTATGCACTTGCAAATGCAATATTCCTTCTCTTATATATATTCCCTTACCCAATGCATGAATGATGCCAGTTACTTAGGAATTTAAGACGTTTCTGTGCTGTATTCTCTATAAGAGAGGCCTGATCTATTATATGAACCATATTTGTAATGTTTTTTTTATTTAATACTCGATGTAATTGCACTTCGACGGAATCAAGAGCTTATCTTGGCTGTAGTATTAGGCTTCGCATTGCAACATGAATGCTATCAGAATATCGCTGTTGCATAGAAAGTTTTAATTACGTTAATTCCACCGTACAACTTTATTGTACACCTTTGACTGACATATTACCGTGGTAGCTGAGAAATGAGATGCGCCTATTTACGTAGCTCCTTTGTAATGTGTTAGAAGTGCCGTGATTGGTTTCCATAGGTTCATGCATTCTCTCATTTATCACTCAATGTGAATATACTACACGGAATCAAGAGTTTATCTCTGTTGCAGTATTAGGCTACGCATTACAATATGCCTGCCATTATAATATCGCTACTACACAGAAAGTCTAAATCACGTTAATTCCATCGTACAACTTTATTGTACACTATTGACTGACATATCATTGAGGTGGCTTCCAAATATGCCGCGCGCAGTTGCATAACAACCGCTGCAACGTCTTAGAAGTGCCGTGATTGGTTTCCATAGGTTCATGCATGCCAGCATCATAATTTTTCACTCTATAATAGTGGACTTTCAGCTTGTGAAAATAATAGTATAAGCATTGCAATACATCATCTTTGCGAAACTCTTTGTTATAATTATTGGCTATTGGTTATTGGAACAACACTGTGTGTGTAACGAGTTACCTAGCAACCCCCTCCACGTGAAAGGAAGTATATGATTGGTTTGCACACAACCAACCACGTTTAAAGTTCGATCAGAGTTCACCACTCTGGGTGATTGTACCAAGCGGACTGTTTGCTGTTTGCCCATAGTAGCGCCATACGAAAGATCGTTTTCGTTAGAGGTAAGAGAAATGTCTCTACACTTACGTATTGAATGAGGTGGTGAATAGATAAACCTTATTTCAAGGTTTCTATATTTCTATTTTTCTTCTACTCTGTTTTTAGTAACTCCCGACACCAGCGACATTGAACTCGCGGTGAAAACATTACGGCTATATCTTTCAGCCCCACCGTTACTACACCTCTTCGTTTGCACTTAAATACATCAATTGGGCATATGAGAGAGAAATACCGATTGTGGAATTGTTTCCTCCTGCTTTAACCCTCACATGGGTAAGTGACAACGTTATGCACCAGTACACTTGTGCAATTATCCGTTGTTCTGCGAACATTAATCCGTCTATTTTTTACATCCACAGCACCCGGCCGGGTACTTTGTGAGTTATTTTGTTTCACTCTTAGCACGGTGACACTCTTTTGACGTGTTGGTTATTATCGTTATCATTCAGGTAGAAAGGCCCAACCATACCTATTTGATATAACATCTCCTTCTCTAAATAATATCGCATATTGACGGTATTTTCATTTAATTCCTAGGTGTCCCTACACTAAATTGTCCTGAAGAGACCCTCTATTGCAAATAGGGTCGAAACGTCGTTGACGAGATTTATGAGGCGAACCACTATTCAACACTTATGATTAATAAGTGTTGTTGAATTGCATCTCATTAATTTACTTTTTGGTCGCCCTTATAATGAATAATTGAAACCTTTTCATGTTGCACTGTGTTGTTTATATTTTGGTGTTTAGGTTTTTCACTGTTTTTTTCATTGGGACACTTCTTAGAATTGTCTAAAGAAACTGTCATTTTATTTGGAATGTATATCCTGAAATTGTTTTTAGTTGAGACTTTTTCATTGTAAACAAAAAGAACTATGTTTTCTACCAAGGTTCTAATGTGTATGGTGATTTTTCCTTTCTGACGTACCTTTAACCCTTTGTTGTTATTGCCATTGGGCTTTATGTATTACATATTTGGTTATTAAGCCATACGAGCTATTGTTTTTGTCCAATAATCAATACCCAGGCTCTGTATGAGTAGGGTCCCCTTGTTTTTTGCTAAATCAATCCACAACCATGGCACAATTATTCCTGGCAGCCCCTCCTGGCATATGAGCTTGCCTCACCACTGCCATGCAAAGCTTCGGCCCTTACCACACGGCAGTCCTAGACAAGCCAGCAACTCCTGGCATATGGTATTGCCGCTATGATGTTGAAGAGGTTACAGCTCTGACCCCAAGGCAGTCTTTTACACACTGGCCCCCTCTTGACTCATTGGTTGCCATAACAGTGCTGCACAGGCTTCTGCCTTTACCGCACAGCAATCTATTCACACAGCTATCTTCACGGCAACCCTCCTTTGTCAATGACCAGATCAGTGCAGCAGCCATCTCCTCAAACATTGCACCGGGAGTCCACTCAACAGGGCTCCCCACTTGAACTCACTCCCTCTAACTCTCTTCTCTTCCTCAAAGAGCGCACTGGTCTTGGCAAGCAGTCAGGCGCTGGTGCTCCAGGTTCTAGAGCACGTGGTCTTGGTTTCCCTGAGTGATGTCGCCACAAGCAGCAGGGAATCCAGGCCTTGGCTCCAGTCCTGGACACAGGCAGACGTCATGCAGAGCATTCCCTCCTCACACAGTCCATATGGCTGCTTGGCAGATGTCAATTTTTAGGATCTCAAACTATCCTTCTTATAGTCCATTTCTGGGTTTATAAAGATTTATGTTGGTATCCTGCTTCTTTTGAAGTACATACTTCTACTCTTCCTCCTGAAAAGCCATCTGTCACAGCAGGGGAAACTTCATAGATTACAGTCCCACAACGCAGGCCATGGGAATGACTAGAGTTCACACTTGGATGTAGGCCACAGTGAAGATGAGCATCAAAGAGTAATCTTGGACTGCTGGCCCCACTCTTTATGATTCACTTGTCAGCCCCATCTCCGTCCTGAGATGTGTCCAGTCCCTTTTCTTGTGATCTCTCACTGAATCAAAAAACACCCTTTGAAGTGTACTGGAGAGCCTGGTGTTCCCTTTCTCCAGTGTGTCCCACCCAGCTCACAGGAATGCAGCAATACACAAATTTGTTTGGGGGGATACCTCTACCCCCTCATGTCTTCACCACCAGGCCGAGGCCTTCCAAAATGGTAACTAGGTCCCTCCATGTAGTGTACCATTACAGCCACACTTGCACTCAGTGTATGTACACAGCAAACACACTGCCCAGCACTGTTATCTTCATCTATTATTCCACCCAAGGCACACATACACTCACCACATATATTCACTCTGCACGCATTGCTTAGTACTGTATTGTGCTACTTGCAGGCTCACCCCTCCATGTGCGCTCTGCACATCACTTCACCCTTCATGTACTGTACTCCTCTCAGGCACACATATACCCAATACATGCACTCACCATGCATGCACTGCACAGCACTGCTCTGTCCCTGTACGGTACTCTTCCCAGGAATGCACTGAATTACAGGCAGCCATGGTAAATGTTTGTATTGCACTAAGAAGCGGCAGATTGCAACCCCCAACATACACTGAATACAGACAGCGGTAATAAATCATCTGAAGAGTCCACTCTGAAGTGACAGGAGGCATCACGTGGGCATGAAAGCAATCAATAGAGGCTAAGAACAAATAATTTATAGGCATGCATAGGACAAACACCCCTACCCCCAAGCATGCACTGTGCACATGAAGTCATAGCAGATGGCGCATATATCTGACCTGGAGATAGACGAGCTGCCCACAGTTGGTAATGGTGAGCACTGCATTGAAATAGATTCAGGGTTTAGCGGTTGTTAGGGGTGAGAGGAAAGTCAGGCAACAATGATTTTGACCTTAGACCCTTTACACACTGTAATAGCCTCAAACAGGGAAAACACACAGGGAAACACCTTGAACTCCTGACCTTTCATCTGAACTACTGGGCTGGATGCTCTGGAAGGAGTTGATAAGAAAGGTGGTTGCAGCCATCCAAAGATGGCGCTGCCAGAGGTGAGAATACCAAATGGTTGGTAGTAGAGGAGGAGGAATTGGGCAAGACCCAGGACACGTGGGCAGCTGAGATGACCATGACTGGAGTGTTACCTGTTCTGAAGAGAAGCCAAACTGGAAGAAAAAAAACATAATGCATGGTGCAAAAATGAGTGGCCATAAATTCAGCCCTAGTTACTTAAAACCCCTCAGTACTTGAAAAGCCTGTAAGAGCGGGCCACTTGTATATGTTTTCTTCCTGCAACATGTCTACTGTTCATCCTTATACCTTTCTCTATGTTTCCTCCCTCCCACCCTTCCAGAATACCTGTGTGTATTCTCTATTGCATTTTGATGTACCATACTAGAGTTGGTAGTTTGTTCAGCAGGCGTTGTGTGTGTTCTGGGTGTGCTCTGCAATAAACTACTTCAATTCACCTGCTGAAGTGTCCGGAGCTTCCTTTCAACAATTTGGCGACGATCCCGGGACAGCAGCTGACCAGACTGCAGAGAGCGCTGTTTTTCACTCCAATTCCAGCCACAGTTTCAGGAACAAGACTTCGCCAAATGAATCCACCGACATCGAAGTCACTTTCCCTCCGTCGAGCAATCCTTCAGTCCATGGAAAACATTTTTGGAAGAAATTCAACTAAAACAAAGAGAAAACTTTGCTGACGTCATCAGCCAAACCGTGAGTCTAACGCTGCTAGCGCGTGTAACCCATTACGTGTCTCCGTTTCCAAGCACGTCTCCTAGGTTACCCCCAAGCGTCACCAAGCAACGCTCCTCAGTCGTTAGCTGCAGTGTCACTTCAAGGTTGCCTAGCTACTGCCTAACAATGCTCTAGTGCGTCATCTGTTTGCATGGTCAGCGACAGCGTGCAGAACTTCAACTCTGCGTTTCACGCCTCGCTTTCAGCACGTCAAGACATAAGCGGCCATCTTAAGTTTATTCTCAGTGTTGCTCTGCAACTTCAATTATCGACATCTGCAAATCTCCGCGTCCTCACGAAGAGTACTTAACGCTTCTTCCTTCAATAACTGCGTACCACATGACTCAAATGCAGTGATGCGCGCACCTGTTTCCTGATCTCAGTAAGTTCTCAGTGATACGCTCACTTTCAGCCAGCAGCAGGTTATCATTCAGTGTTTATGGTGCTTATCTCACGATGATACGCACATCTGTATGGTGTGGCATTTATGTTTCTGTTTCCTAACTCAATACGCATAGTATATTTGCATTTATACACATATCTACTGCTGTAAGCATCAGTTATCTATCCTTGCCTGTTTTTATCTGCTCATTTAAGATCTATTGCACAATCTACAGTCATGGCACAACAAATAACAGTTACTCTCCCACCACCATTCTTAAATGAATCTGGTACTCCCTCCATACCGTAAGAAGATTGGATTATCATATTTGATAACTATTTGGATGCTTTGGACAGTCAGGAATTTTCAGGGAAACGAAAAAAAGCATGGCTTCTCAGCACTTTAAGAAAAGAAGGACAGCGAGTGTTCAGATTTCTTCCTCAAGCTTTACAGGTCAACGGGCAGCCCATGCCTGATGAATACAAGGAATCTATATGTAGATTGGAGGTACGATTTTCCAAAGAGGAAAATTTAGTTATGAATCAATATAAATTTTACACTCATCGCCAACAAAGTGACGAATCAATTGATGATTTTGTTGCTCATCTAAGAGAACTATCTGTGAAGTGTAAATTTGGAGCCATGAACGATGAACTTATTAGGGATCAACTAATAGTACAATGCAACAATAAAAAGATTCAGGAAAGGTTATGGGCCGTAAAGAATCCTACTTTGAAAGTAGCCATCGACCTGGCCAAAGTAATAGAAGAATCGAAGAGTTGTATGAAAGAAATACAAAAGAAAAACAACACTCAACAAGAAGTGTCTGAGGTCTCTGAGAAAAATCACGGTGGTGAAAGCGAGAGAGCTGATGAGGAATCAGTTGCTGTTGGAAAGAACAAAATTAGACCAACTAACAAGAAGAATTCCCTTTCAAACAAGTTTTGTTCACGTTGTGGCAGCAGTGCAAACACGTCAGAAGCTAGATTTTGTTTTGCTTCGAACAAAGAATGTCTAAAATCCGGTCGGCTTGAGAAAGACAGATTACTAGCAATTGATGACATTGATGTTGTTTCTGATGATGATAAGAGACAAAACAGACCCAAAGCACGTTTTATAATTGATGGTCGCGAAGTGTCCCTCATGGTGGACACAGGCGCCAGATACACCACCATTCCACAATCTTTGCTAGAAGATCAATGGGGTAGTAAATCTTTATGCAAAAGTGACATTTCTCCGAGAGGATTTCAGGGCGACACCATTGACATCTTGGGTTATTTTGAATCTGATATTCTCTTTAAAAACAGATCTATTTATGGTAAAATATATGTCTCTGTTTATGGACCTCCTATACTGGGATGGGTTCATCAATATGATCTTCATATTATCATTAATCCAAGAGCACCCTCTCAGGTGATGGTTGTAGATGATTATTCCTTAGACGACATATTACAAGAATATAGTGCAGTATTTAAAGATGAGTTAGGTGAATTGAAAGGCTATTCACATTTTATTCAATTGAAGAAAAATAGCCTACCTATTCAACACAAATTAAGAAGAATCCCTCTCTCAGTTAGACATGATGTTAAATCCTTGTTAAATAAAATATTGCAGAGTGGGGTGATTGAGTCCATTAAGGCATCCTCATGGTTGTCTCCGGTTGTTATCACAAAGAAATCGGACGGAAAATTGAGGTTCTGTGTTGACTTAAGATCACTAAACAAATGTGTTGTTGCGGATACCTTTCCCCTACCAAATATTGGAGAATTGGTATCTACCTTGCAAGGTGCTACGTTCTTCTCCAAATTAGATCTAAAGAGCGCCTACCATCAGATTAAACTCCATGATGATTCCAAACACCTCACTGCCTTTATAACCACGGAGGGTACTTTTCAGTTCACACGACTTCCTTTTGGCTTAATTTCAGCAGCCAGTGTGTTTCAACGCATGGTTACAGAAATTTTCAAAGGAATCCAGAAGGCAGTATTTTTCCAAGATGACAGTCTTGTGTTCGGTGACTCTATAGCTGATCACAATCTTGTACTCAAGGACGTTTTGCACAGAATGATGGACGCCTGCCTTACTCTGCGTAAGGAGAAGTGTTCCTTTCTGGTGCAACAAATAGAGTATCTTGGTTATGAAATATCAGCACTGGGAGTCAAGCCCAAGAAAAATCTTTTGGAAGCAATTGGCTGTGCCCCATGTCCTGCCGATAAAGACCAGCTTAGGTCGTTCACGGGGTTGATAGAGTACTACTCCAAATTTGTGAAGAACTTCTCAGACAAGACTTTACAACTAAGACTCTTGTTAAAAAAGGTACAAAATTTGTGTGGGGGAATGACCAAAATTCTTGTTTCAGTCGCATCAAAAAAGAAATCTGCGAAGCCAATGTCCTAGCTCCATTTGAAACAAAGTGTACCTCTGTTGTAATGGTCAATGCTAGTGCTACTGGACTAGGTGCTGTCCTTTTGCAGAAATACACTGATGGGGAGCGGGCAGTTGCATTTGCCTCTCGCACCCTCACGTCTTCAGAACAGAATTATTCTGTTATTGAAAAAGAGGTGTTAGCGGCTGCTTGGGGTATCCAGTATTTCCACACGTATCTGTGGAGCACCAAATTTCTCCTCAAAACAGATCACAAACCATTAGTTCGCATTTTGTCTCTGGGTGGTGCGGGCAAGGGTTCCCCCAGGTTAGCCAGGTTAGCTGCCAAACTCCAAGAATATCAATATGAGATTTCCCATGTCCAAGGTTGGCGTAATTTCCAAGCGGACTGTCTGTCTAGACTTTCTATCAAATGGGAGGATCTTGATGATGTTTCTCTTAATCTGGAAAATGAAGAAGAAGCTATTGCTTCAGTTCAAGATGTTCTAGCAGTTAGTGAAGGCACTATTACGCATGACGAATGGTGTAAAGCAGTGGCCAATGATCATGTGCTTCAAGAGGTCATTCTTCTTGTCAAATTGGGGTCCAGACGAGAGAGCTGTGTACATATCTCTGCTCATCCGTATTTAAAAGTACTTGACGAATTATCAACTTGTGGTGATAATATTCTCATGCGTGGTGACAAATCTATTCCTCCTTCCAACTTGAGATCAAAATTACTGAACATTGCCCATGAAGGACATCTGGGTCAAACTTTGACCCAGCACAGACTTAAAGCTAATTATTGGTGGCCGGGCAAGGACTCCCAGGTGTCTTCATGGATTGAAAGGTGTTCAAAATGTAAGGAAGGGGAGAAAAGGCTAAAGGTTGCTGTTGGTTCATCCACAGGTCAATAAGCTAGTCCCAATGGTCCGTGGCAGAGCATTTGTCTTGATTTTATTGGACCCATGGAAGAGCTACCCCTGTTTCAATGTTTTGCCATTGTATCCATTGATGTCTTTTCAAAATGGCTTACTGTTACTTTTGTCAAGGACATCACCACTGAAAGACCATAAAAAAAATGTAAACGCTCTTTCAAGAAGAGGGTTATCCTAATGTTCTGATCACAGACAATGGCACACAGCTTTTTTCCCATGACATGTTGTTGGACCTGTCAGCCCTAGGGTGGTCTCCCCTTCCATTTTTGTATCGTGCCTCATTTTTTCCACCCTCATTTTCATGTTGGACTAGGTCTCCGGGCGCCTTTTCATTGCCAATCAGTGTTAAGGTGCAGGTGCTCCCTTCTCCCAAGATGGCTGCCACAGGCCCCTGCTACTGCAGAGTGGTCTTTCATAGTAGCACCCTAGCTGCCAGGAGCTGGCTGGAACCCCACAACAATGTTGCGACTCCAGCCCGCCTTTTTGTCCCATAGGTAGAGTGGGGAAGCTCCTGGTATGTGCTGGAACCTTCTAGAAGGGAGGTGTGGTTTTTCTTTTGCCGCCTTGGCCAGAGGTCACCTGACCTAGGGCTACTTAAGAGAGGGAGGGGAACTTTTGTGGTGAGTTGGCCATTGGGGTGAAGCAGAGCTGGAAGAATCCACCAGGAGTGTAGGCAGTAGGGCCTAGCCAGGGACTTATGCCTCTGAGAGTGACAGGATTTAGGTGCTGCCTCTTAAGTGAGTGAGGGACCCTGTGAAACCCACTGATCTTGCCCAGCAGTAGGAGGACCCAGAGACTCTCTGCCCAGCCTGACTAGGAAGGATCTAGTCGCCCTCTCCATTCCTAACCCCCTGTAACAGAACCCCTTAAGGGCGCCAGATACATCTGCGCCAACAAGACCTTATCTGACATCTAAGAACAGAAACTTACAAGCCAAGCACTGAGACTGCGTGTCCAGATTGAACTCTGAAACCTATTCACCAAGCAATGAGACTGCGTGTCCAGATTGAACTCTGAAACCTATTCACCAAGCACTGAGACTGCGTGTCCAGACTGACCCCTGAACCCTGATGCAAAGCTGACTGGAGAACCACCGGGGATCGACCAGGTATTAGCGCTGTGACCCCTGCGCTCCCTGCCCTGGTCTGGGACCCCCGGCAGCGTGCTCCGCTGAGCACAGAACCCCCATCCTTAATTTGAGCCCCCCCTGTGACGACGAAGCCAGCGCGCTCACCGCCGCGGCCTGGAGGCCAGGAGAAGTGCCCTGCCGTGTCACGAGGCCTGCGGAGAAGCCCGGGGCCCCGTCGCTGCCGGTGCAGCTGCGTGTGGAGGTGTGCGAGGTCGGGGCCGAGTTCCCCCATCATCGTGGGAGCGGACGCCTGCTGACGCCGAGATCGAGGTAAGCCCGGAGGCTGGAATCGTCCCCGGTGCGCCCCCTGCCGGTTGGGAGCCGCACTGCACTCTTAGCCCGGGTTCCCCCCTCCGTGGGAGTCCTCCCCTGCCTTCGCGACGGAGAGACCCCGCCGAGGGATCCTTTCCGTGTGCCCCCTCGAGCGGTACTAAAGCGCGGTGCCCTACGAACTGCACCGGAGCCTGGAGACTCGCTCCTCAAGTCCCGTTGCGCTCCCCGCTGGAAGCTCCGTCCTAAAGTACTGACTATCAGTGATTACGAGGAGCGCTTGGATTTATATGCTCCGCTTCAAAGTACCAAGAGTCAGTGATTACGAGTAGCACTTTATTTTACCTGCTCTGCTTGAAAGTATTACATGTCATTGATTACGAGTAGCGCTTTATTGTACCTGCTCTGCTTGAAAGTATTACATGTCATTGATTACGAGTAGCGCTTTATTTTACCTGCTCTGCTTGAAAGTATTACATGTCATTGATTACGAGTAGCGCTTTATTTTACCTGCTCTGCTTGAAAGTATTACATGTCATTGATTACGAGTAGCGCTTTGTTTTAGGTGCTCTGCTTCAAAGTGTTAAGTGCCATTAATTACGAGGAGCGCTTTGTTCTACAGGCTCCGTGTTGAAGTATCCAGTGTCACCCCTCACGAGTATTGCCCGGTGCTAGATGCCCCGTTCAGAGATAGACCTTGCTTAACGAGCACAGCGCGATAATCACCCCCAGGGCCCTACAGGTAGTTAACCCTCCTAGGGATTCCCGCGCTGGTATAAGTGAAGCGTTCCTCGCCATATTCATGAAGTGAATGTATAGATTCTGAACTGCCGTTACATTTCATGTCTGGCCTGTATACCTTGATGGATTGTATTACATCGCACGCATTGCACTGATATCGCATGAACTGCATCTATCTGGCTTTACTTGGATAAACTTGAAGTATTTGCATAATTTTACCTGTGTGGCGTCACTTATTGTGTGTGTCTCCCGTCCATGAGAGGTGCGTGGTGTATGGTTGCTTAACACACAGACCTTTGGTGGCCCGACCACTCGTGTCACGTTACCGCCCCATAGGGCCTGGTGACCCCAGGTCCTACACATGTGCTCTTTCCTATCTAGTTGTGGAGTCACACATCATTGTACATCTTTGTATAACCCACAGGTAATGGTTTATGTGAAAGGGCTAACAGACTAGTCAAAGGTACAATTCAGATGGCTTGCTCTAGTGGTGTTTTTGCTCACGACATGGTTTAAGATATGGTCTGTGCTTATCTCACTACAATACATGGTTCTGATGAAAAGTCACCTTTTGAACGTATGCGTGGTAGACTTCCTGGTACAAAGCTTACCCCTTCCTGGATCAAAGAGTGGGTTTCTAAAGGGGGTCATTTTGACTCCTTACCTGTCACCAGTACCAATATCATTTCTGTCTCGCATATTTCCAAAGGTGATTATGTCAAAGTAAAACCTGGAAGAATTTCCAAAGGTTTATCTAAATTTAAAGGTCTGTTTTATGTCAAAGAAGTGTTTCCTCATTATGTTGTCTTGACCAATGGTGAAAAGTGGAATCTTCGCAGAGTTGCTTTATATCAAAATAAATCTACTGTCTGCAAAGATGGAGTTGCTCATGAGTCTCATTCTTCCTCAGGCAACAGTGGAAATAGTGGTTACATGTTGTCTACAATGGAAGACGCTACTTTGCTTTCTGCCCCTGTTGGTAGAAGGTGTGCAGGTGGAGGTGATGCTTCTGACTCAAGCAACGCTTGTGACTCAAGCAAGAGTGCCACTAATTTTCACAACTTTCATGATGCACCCCTGTCTACAAATACCAGAATCACAAGGTGCCATAGACCACCAGCTTACCTGAATGATTATTGTTGTTAATAGTATATTAAGCGATTTAGTCTCATTTTCAGCATTTTTTATGTTCTTTCTTTTTCCTTCCCTAAAGGAGGAAGGTGTGTTGTATGTTTTCTTCCTGCAACATGTCTACTGTTCATCTTTATACCTTTCTCTATGTTTCCTCCCTCCCACCCTTCCAGAATACCTGTGTGTATTCTCTATTCCATGTTGATGTTCCATACTAGAGTTGGTAGTTTGGTCAGCAGGCGTTGTGTGTTCTGGCTGTGCTCTGCAATAAACGACTTCAATTCACCTGCTGAAGTGTCTGGAGCTTCCTTTCAACACCACTCTTGTGTTAGTGCTGCCTGTGTCAGTGGCACAGTAGCTCCCAATAGTTATTCAACCCCTGAGCTCTGTGTAAAGATCATTCTGCCAGAATGGGAGAGGCTAAAGAATAGATGGGAAGGGGGAGGGCGCTAAAGCACAAAACACATAGATGTCTGACGTGGCTAGGATTCGAGGCCATGATTGGAGGCCACAACTGTTATGCCAGCTTGTCAACAAAATGCCCAAAAAATGTCAAGTGTGGGCCTCTCATTCTGCCATCACACATGCAAACACACAGAGAACAAACTAACTGACATTCAACTCCTGCCCTCTTCCCCTTCTTTCTGCTTGCCACCAAGGCTGAGGAGGTGATCCTGGCCGGGTAACTCCAGGGTGTTCCTCCAAGGCCAAGTGGTGCTAGGCCTCCATAGCACTTATGACTTGGAACGCTAGCCACTACAGCTTTGCTGCATTTCATGGTCCAGGCTGCTATTTTGCTCCAGTCAGTCTGCCCTTTTCACGTCTTCAGGTCAGGTAAGGATAGTCCCATCCTCGCAACACACTGGACATTAAGGGGGGCTACAGGTAAGTCTGTGCTGTACTTTTTATTACGTGAGCGTAACCACACATAGATCCTGTCTAATGACCATCTTGTTTTTAACTATATTTCTCATTTTTCAAAGCAACTTACGTCTATCTGTTTTAGCTCTCTCTCTAAAACGTTGAAACCTGAAGTATACTGTGTGAACTGCAGAAGACGAATTGATGGACATGCCATTTACTCTTACTTCAAGTCTTATTTGTCAAACTGAATTCTTTGGGGTTATACACATGAAGGGAAGGTAAAAATCTGGATGTCACAAAGAAAAGTATCGCACATATACAGATTTCAATGCAGAAGGCCAATTTTGCATCATACACCCCATGGTTCTCATGATAATTACATGTAGGTACAGACTTGCTTTGGCACCCTAGGATTTCTACTCCTGTGGAAAGTTATCTGTGGTCCCAGTTTTGCAGGCCTTCAATGGCTGTCTCACACTGTCCTTTAAACGGATCTTACCTCCTTGGAAGCAGGATAAGCTATCTGCCTGTCTGTCAGCCTGCACTGTTGGCTCCTTGAGCTTAAAAAGCTGAACGCAAACGGCATCTTCATAATTCAGAGGAAGTCTGAATCGTCTATCACTCGCAGCTGAAAGTCTACCAATAGTGGCCTTTTTGCGCAAACAAAAACAAAAAGGTTCCTCAAGATTCTAATTCTACCAGGACACAGTGCTGGTGTGGTCAGAGACCTTCTTAACTTCAGCCAATGTATCCCTTCTTACAAGGAGCTTTGTGACAACATTTCTTGTGTGTTTTTTAAGAATATCCAATCTATATAGCACAGCATCCAAGGAGAGCCTTGGCGCACACATTTGCCTTGTGGTAGATTGATAGAGTCTCTATAAGAAAGCAAGGTACCAGCCTTGACCTTTTTGCCTGACACATTTTTCTCTAGGGTGGTACTACAGTGCTGGAAGAACGGGCATTCGAGCTATTGCCCAACAGTTTGGATATCCAAGTTTAATGCATTCGTAGGCCTGTCTCCCTGTTACATCTAGCATGCTTACCTCTCAAAACATTTAGAAGCCTTAGTCTTTCTTGGCTTTGTGCTAATGGGATTCCGTCAGGGAACAGTGATGGAAATTCCTAACTGTGTTACATGATCTCAAGCTGACCCATGATGTTGGGCAATATGGGACCTTTTACTTTTAGATGTTTTTGCTGTCTTTACAATATGCATCCTCCATTTCACAATAGGCAAATGGCTGTTATGCACTGATTTCCACCTGAACCTCCCATGTCCCAACATTATTTTCATCAAATAGATGCAACTGCTGGTTGGTATCATAAGGTCTTTTGGCATTTTTTATGTGCTTTGTTCGACCCATCTGAGCTTCAGCATATTTACGAGTTGTGTCTTTCTGCCGTCAAGGCCAGGATGGTAAGAAGATGTCCTGTGTTTTCCCATTCGCTGAGGACGTCATTTAAGATGATGGTGTCATTTGAGATGTCATCAATTATGTCATTTAACCTGTCATGAATGAGGTATATGTGAGGTCATAAGCAGTGCATAGTGTGGGCCCAACTTGTAGATAGGTCAGTAAAGTTAACTCAATGAATTAATCAACATTTAGAGAGCACTGCAAATCACCTGTGAGGGCATCGAGGTGCTGGAGCTGATTGCTGATGCGTGGAGGTTTGATCATTCAAACATCCAGATTTTTTGTTCTCTTCTGAATTGCTGGAGTGACGATGCGGTCCTGAGGTGCTGCAGGAGGTTGTTCCAAGCCTTGGCAGGTGTGAGAAGGAGCATCCACTGCTGTTAGCTTGACAGATCCGTGGGGTGTTTGTGGGGGAGAGGGAAGCTGAACGGAGGTGTCTGGTTGGATGGTGGAAGGTCAGACATTTGTTGAAGTAGGCTGGTCCTTCTTTGCACAGTGTCTTGTAGCCATGGGTCAACATCTTGAACTGGCATCTCTTCTGAATTGGGAGCCAGTGTATTTTCTTGAGATAGGGTGAGATGTGGGTCCTTTTGTGGAGGTCGAGTATGAATCTTGTCGCTGAGTTCTGCACTGTCTTGAGTCTCTTCAGGAGCCTTGCGGTGATGCTTACGTAGAGCATATTTCCGTAGTCCAGTCTGCTGGTGATGAGGGCCTGCACGATGGTGCTTCTAGTGTTTACCAGGAGCCACCTGAAGATTTTGCGGAGAATGTGTAGGGTGTGGAAGCAGGCGGATTAGACTGCTTTGACTTGTTTCTTCATGGATAGTTTGCTATCCAGGATGATGCTGAGGTTGAGGGCATTTTGTTGGATTGGGGTTGGGGGAATGCTGAGCAAAAACAAACTCAGGCAAAAAACAGGAATGTAGAAGCCAAACAGTTTGAGGGAAAACTACGCCAAGGATGCCAGGTCTAACTGTCTGCCAATGTGAGCAGGAGCTGGGAACTTGAGACTGGGCTCAGCTCTACTTGTGCTCAGGGTGAGCCAATTGCTTACCTCTAATCCTAGCACAGGTGTTGCTTTTGTCAGTACTTGTCCACTCTCAAAACTGTCTCACAGACACACACTGAACATACCAGACTAGTGGGAGACTGAAAGTGCCCACCCTTGCATGCCTAGTATGGATCTGTATGTTGCTCTGTTTAATTTCTACTATCTGGCTCATCAATAGGACTGCAGCCAGCCTGTCTGTTATTCGCTCCCTCCAATCCCCTTGGCTTGTGGGGCACAGAACACTCCCTAATAGAGGAGCTGCTCATGGTTCTTTCAATACTTTAGTTATTGTGCTTTCTACTTCATACATATTTGCTCTCTTACCAAAACTTAGCATTGTCTTTTGAGGCATGTCTCTCTTAGTTGTACTGATTGAAGTTTTGCTAGCTCATTTGCACATCTCTGAAAAGTAATCTTTGTGTTTGACCCTGCTACTGAACCAGGAGCGGGGGGATACCTTTAGGGAAAAGTTGGGTTTACACCTGTGGTCCTTCTGACCAGGTGACCTGAGAACTCATTCTTTATTGTATTGCAGCATTTGTATAGATCTTATTACCGCTATCTGGGGCGCTGCAGCACTTGCCTACATGGGATGCATGTTATACTGTGTAGGGAGTGTGGATTAAAGATGTTGTCTTTGTTGTTATCATATGTGGGAAGTGGTCCATGTCATGCTTGATGACCACTGAGGTGCAGTTATTGTGTTATAGGATGCAGCACATAGCAGTGTGGTGGAGGATGAAGTGTGAGAGGCAGGCAAAGAGTTTTGTGGTTTTCAGTATGCTAGTAGCTTTGAACAGTTTTGCAGGCCCCTTTATGGTATTTCTCATGATATAGTCGGCTTAGCTGGTTACCGCATATGAGTTGTCTACTCTGAGATTTTGTTTATAAGTAGTGGTCCTGAGCTGGCTGGATTGGAGCGAGAGGGAATTGGAGAGATCTGTTTGGATGGGCATTTTTATTATCATCCCATATCTGAGTGCCTTTTTGAGATGTAAAGAGGCTGTCAGATTGTGTAGATAATTGCAACCTGCAGTAGTGGACTATATTAAAGTCTTCCAAACTGTCCAGCAATACGTGAAAGATCTCTTCAGTTATTCCATGGCTGTTCGTTTGGTGATGTCTTGTTTTTTGGCTGTACAAGGCTGGTGATGGACATCCTTCATAGCAGATCTGTCTTTTTGTGAATTAAAGAGGAATACGTTATAATTTGCTGCTGACCGCTGCATATTATAGTTTTAATATCATTACGGCCATAGCTGCTATATTTTCAAGTACATAACGATTGACATCAAGACTGAGGCCTCTCAATCCCGTAGCCTACCTTGTGGATTCCGCACACTTAGACAGACATACGAGTCAGTGGGGAATGCAGGGGTATCTCCATTGACCTAAAAGTCTTGTATTTTCTAAAACCATTTGCAGCTAAATGTGATCATGTTTTATGTCGGCAGCTTGTAAGATGTTTAGTTGCTCTGCTTGTCAGACTCCGGAGAAACATTATCTGTCCGTCAGCATCAATTGATACCACTAGAAAATAATGATTTGCTCGGGGTAAACTTAACACTTCAGCAGACTGGCCCATTAGTTGCGATGACTAACACAGCTATAGCTGATTGGGGGGTGCTTTAGGTGATCTATCTGTTTCTTGCTGGGAAAGTGTAGGAAAATTAAAATGATGTATCCTTTCACCCTTCTTGACTTTGTCCTCTGGTTCAATGCCATCTTTTTTGTGTCATGCCATATTACCAGGTCTGGGGGCTTAGTGGACTAATGCATCCACTCATGGCCACAAGTCCAAGTCCTGGTGGGTCCGCTCAGCCTTTCATCCTTCTGAGGTCGATAAAATAAGTACCATTGAGTTGGGTAACAATAAACATCTGTTATTTAGCGTCAAGATACCCCTGGGTGAATGTGTGCTTTACAAATACACATGTTATGTCACCTTAGATGCTTGGTATATAGTGCGCCGGTACCGCCCGGTGACTTCATAGCACTGTGAGTCCAAACACAAATACTTGTTGAACTTAGGGTGTGTGTGAGAAAAAAGAAAACTACTTGCCGTTTCAAAGTTGTGAAGTAAAGGTGCTCCAGATGTAAACACCACACTGTGAAAGTTCTCCTGGAGGACTGAAGAGAGTTTATTTAGCCAGTTTAAGTCCCCCCAAGGGGACTTGACACAAGTGCTTATTTTGAGCCGGTGGTTTTCGGTACTCAACACCGGCACTTAATCATCAACACCTGCGCTTCTCATGAGCAGCAGTTAAGGACACATTTGTTTATGGTAGGCACGGGGGATTAAGGGTCAGATGTACAACCATTTTTAGCAGTCACAAATGGAAATTAAGGCCGTTTGAGACCTATTACCGACTCGCAAAATAGGGTTTGTGAGTCGCTATTAGGAAGGGCTGTGCCAAGGGAGTCCCTGCCTAATAGTTAAAAAACATACCATGTTTTAGACCATTTGAAGCTGAACGGCCAAAAAACTGTAAGCACACAATATGAACATAACAATTTTCACAAGTCTGATTTCCTTTATTACTCAACATAATCCTTAAAATATACTGGACTTTTGATTTCCCTCTTGGATTTAATAATAGATCATTATTCCCCACTACCATCCACCTGCACCGCTTCTTTACTCACTCCAGTTGTTCTCTTTACACCCACACTCCCTTCTCCTTCAATCTGCCCCCTACACCAATTCAACCAGTTACTTCTTAATGTGTATTACAATGTACATTTATAACATTGCTCTGTTTCTGTATGGCAGAATAGGTTGGGAATGCGGGGACTTGATGTATACTGACTATCACTTTACTATTACTGTTTTCTGTTCTAAGAATGGATAGCTCTGTTACTTGTGATAGACATTCAATATGGACAGGTTACTCCAACCAATGTGTCAACCTACTACTGTATACCTCTTACAAATGGGCTTAGGGCTACACTTGGTGTTATTCATCACATCTAGTCTATTCCACATCTATATTTACAGACGCATAGCTCGCACTAAACAACGGACTGGGAGACTACTTGTCTATGACCATTGCTTTTCAACCTATTGATACACTTGGTGCCTTATACTTTTTGATCTGTATATAACTATGGACTTTTGACCTTTGAACTTTGATCTTAGCACTCTGGCAGTGTTCTAATATCGCATTTCCCTTCACTTATAAATTCCTTGCTATATCCACTGTGATGGGGTACCCACTCTGAATGGCTGCCATGCACTAGATGCAGGAGTTCCTCTTTTACTAATTTTCACGCTTCCTGTTGTCACCTTTATTTTCTTGTGTCGCATAAGTCTAAATAACTGAAAGAATAATGGATATAGATGTCTCTGGCAGCTTTATACTAATATCCCTCCTTACTGGTACGCTTAAGTTCCTCATAGTAACTACTGGGCATGGGGACCCACTCTAAAATAGCTGCCATGCATCCAACATGGACTTACTAGCCTCTTTTCTATTTCTGAAATTAGTGCCTGTTTGCCACTCTAAAATGGCCACCATGCATCCAACATGGACTTACTAGTCTCTTTTCTATTTCTAAAATCGATGCCTGTTAGCCATTTTTTACTTAAAATAACTGAGAGAATAATTGATATAGATCTTTCTGTCAGTTTTACACTGATAGCCCTCCTTAGTGTTAAGTTTAAGTTCCTCATAGTAACTATAGGCATGGAGACCCACTTCAAAATGGCCGCCATGCACCCAACATGGACTCACTAGTCTCTTCTCTATTTTTAAGATCAATGACTGTTTGCCATTTGTTACTTCCTGGGTCGGATGACCCTCCACACTTGCCGCTTACCTTTAAATATGAAGGCTTCACTTGCACCCGGTTCCTTACTTGGACCAGTATGCCACGAGAAAGCGGACTCATCTGAATAGCTGCGGGTAAGGGTTTGTGCTGCCATTAGGGGAAACACTTTCCCCTGAAATGTTTTATGTAACTTTAGCTCAAACAGTCCGACTTTGGGGACGTTTTTTGTAACTAAATCCAGGTACTTTATCTTTATTTACAGGGGCATACTTCAGCCCAGAGTTGACAAACAATAGACTTATAAGTAAGTTTTATTTATTTCAGACCTTTTACCTTCTTCTCTTCTACCTCTTAAATGGGTTGGCCGCCCTCTGGGACTCAGTTTAACATAGTATGATTGACCGTATCTTACTTGGCAAACTCTTCTAATGTTCACTATAGATACTTGGGTGCTTCATATTTTGGTACAGGCTCTCAAACTGTATTAAACAGATAACGATTGTACCTTATTTGGTGAATTCTCATAAATGTCACTACAGGTACTGGGGCATTTATACTTTGGTACTGGCATTTGTTATACTGCAGTAAATAGATAATGAAATAACATATCTATACAATCTAAAATTTCCATATCTAACTTACGGAATTTCCTTTTATCTAGAAGGACATATCACTGCCCTTCAGTTGCACATTGCGTGTACCAAGTAATCAAGCAACTTACAGGCATACAACATATTTTGACGTAAGTGACACATTAGCACTAATGTCTTTTCAAACACCAAGCGCAAACTTCGATATATCATTTTGCACATATGTCTTATATTTTGATTACCAGGACAACCTTACACAGATTAGGAATGGAGGACTACCTATTTGGAGAATCGCCTCATGAATTGTGACGAGTTCATGCCCTTATCCTACGCTCTTTCTGACCAGCACTTTAATGTGGAGTAACTTTTCACAGTTATTTAAATCGAACCAAACTAAATAGAAGAATGCCTGCAGCTTCTTCTCTTACTCACCGTTTTATTTTACTTATGTGTTTGCAATCTCAGTTGAGAAGTCTAGACCAAATGAACTGCTGAAATAGTTTCTCCCTGTGGCTCTTCCACGACGTTTGAAAGACATCAACAGATTTCAAACAGCACATATAAGGTGCTTATTTATACATTATCCTCTCTTAACTATTCATTAAGGACATACCGGCTACATATAACTATTTACCTTTATGTCTTAGGACTTATTTCTTGGCTACTCTTTTTCGTTATGAAGACGACACAACATTGGTGGATTCTCTACCCCCCCTCCCCTTAAGTACCTAAGGTTAGAATCCTCCTTACTATATGATATTGGGCTTGGGTTCCAGCGTGCTCTATTAAAAAAAATTGCATTTTACCATGAATAGTACTCACTTTTAGGTGTTGTTTGCTCCGCATGTTGCCTTCTGAGTATATCTACCTTTCCTTACCAGATTTTACTACACTTAAGTCCTATTTTCCCACCTGTTCTACTAATCCCCTTTGAGAATGATATAATGGTCCATCCATTGATATGCACACATCTCAATAATGCTACGGCTTTTTTGTACTCTCTCACATCACTCTGAGATTTTCTTCACATGGGCCTTCGCTTTTACTTTCTTTGTATAAAGCGGTACTGGGTTGATCCATATGTATTTACTGAATGTCCCTTAAATCAATTATTCATAAATGCTATTACTATTATTGCAGCCTTGAAGAAGTTACGAATGTAACGAAACACGTGTTGGCTGTCGTGTCTCTATTTCACCGTGCTGTTCTGTTCTTCCAGCAACAAGAACTGGACCTTGAAAAAATAACTGTATAAGCATGAAATGTTTTTGAATTTTTTTCTTCTTGTATGAATATATGTACAGTATGTATTGACTAAATGTCACATTGATTATTAAATTTGAGAGAACCCCAGTACAAATCCAAATATTGTCATATCCTGTGATTTGAGTGATTGATAGAATACATAGATCTTGTGTTTCAACTTAAAAAAATCAATGTTGTAGTAATATTGTTGAGTGCCGGGGTACATCTGCCTGTCTAAATACTAATGTAATCAGCAATAGCCACCTGCTTTTTTCCTTCCTTCACCTCCATCCTACCTGCTGCCATTATACCTCATAATTCTGTTAAAATTCCACACAAGTCCATCACTTATTTTTGCAGAATTTGTGTAAAACTCTGCAACATTTAACTGGTCAGACTACTTACTTTCAGACTTCTTCACTCCCCATGGAAACTTCACACATACCATATCACCCTTCTTTACCACCATATCCTTATTGCCCCACTTTCTATCAGTATAGTCCTCATATTTACTCTGTGCCTTCACAATATTCTCTCTTACAACTTCTGGAGACCACTGCTGTAAATGAGATTGAGCCATCCAACATTGGTTGTCCTTCATAAAAGGCACTTCCTCTATCATATTAGCGAAAGGGCTATACCCAGTTACAGAGTTACATCCACACACATCTGGCCCTAAGAGGTCTTTACAACTACATCTACAGCATTGTCTCTCCTTGTTTTTAACAAGACTCTTCTTGGTATCATCTTGAACTTTAGATTTGTCTCTTTTACCTTTCAGCTGAACTTTACAGACCACATCCTTGGACTCTGCCTTTGAAGTTATCCCAGTCGCTTTTCAATCAGTCAATCAATCAATCAATCAGGATTTATGAAGTACGGCTAATCACCCGATAGGGTATCCTGATGCTTGCAGGTCCTTGGGGCTTATTTGAACAGCCAGGTTTTGATGGCCATTCGGAATTCCAGAAGTGAGGTGATGGTCCGGAGGTGCTTGGGGAGGTTGTTCCAGGTCTTTGCCGTGATGTGGGAGAAGGAGTGACCTCCACTTCTGCTTCGGTAGATGCAGGGGGTATGGGTAAGTGAAAGGGAGGCAGAGTGTAGTATACTTGATGGTTGGTGGAAGTTCAGACGGTGGTTAATATAGGCGGGTCCTTGGTTGTGTAAAGCCTTGTGTGCATGGGTCAGCAGCTTGAATTGGCATCTCTTCTGTATGGGGAGCCAGTGGAGTTGTTCCACACAATAAGAGGGGGAGGAGGAAAACCCCTAAGTCGACCTCCTCTATAATTGACTAATCACACACAGAGAAGTAAGAGTGAGAAAATCGCTTTTTTGAGGTTTAGTAGCAAAGTTAAGGTTTTGAAAAACTGCCCTCACCCACAATAAATTGTGGCATGCTTTATCATTGGGTTGCTAAACACACCCCTGCGCAGACCAAAGCACGGGGTGGAGCAATAGGGTGGGGAAAGCAATACAAACACATAGAAGAGTAGGGTTCAAGCAAAGAATAAGTGCAGACAAACAAATATAATGCAAAACTAACTCACGAACTAACTAACTTACTATGTTTATGGACTTGAGGGGCCTGAAAGTGAACACATCTAAAATTTACAAACCAAAATGTGGCAAGAATAGTGCTAAATGTTGCGATATTTTTATTGACAACATTAAAGTGGAATATATTAACAGCTTCCCATATTTAGGCATCCATTTTGACTATTGGGGGACTTGGTCCCCTGCAGTGCTGGGGAGGAAACTGCTGGGCAGAAGACCGGTGCCAGAATTGGTAAAAATATATAAAGCAAAGTGCCTTTCCACAGCCATGTATGGAGCAGGCATTTGGGGTTATACGAACGCTCAGCCGTTACAATTGATAGAGAACGCGTTTACAAGATATTTATTGGCCGTTTTACCTGCCATTCTGAGCTTGGTTTGCCGTATATTGCAGATCTGATGAAAATTGAACCAATTTTGCTTTGGCATAAGGTATGGGCTTCCGCACAGACTAATTTTAATCAAGATATTGTTAACGGCTGCCTAAAGCTGTATAGGGTGTCCTCTATCTCCTGTCTAGATTATATTAGAAAATTCATGAGTGACATTAGACACTCTGAATATTTTGATAGGCCTGAAAGTATTGTAGCAATCTCGAGAAAGACATTAAAAGCAGGCTGTCTAGCACATTTACAATCAATTAGACTTTCTCTAGAGATTGTTAAACCTACAGTCTTGGACAACCATTTGATGCTATCATGCCACAGTATTCAGCCCTATCTAGTCTGTGTACCTGGGAGCTACAACCGAATGCTGTTGACTCGCTTTTGTTTGGGGTCTTTATAGACTTACAAGTTTCCCAGTTACCAATGATTGGTCTAAGAACTTGGGTGTCTGTCCATATGATGATATATCACAACAATCTATGCTGCATATCATTTTATTTTGCAAGTTTTATTCTCTCCCAAGAAAAAGACTTAAAGTACCGATTTTAAAAACCTTGGGTTCCAGACTATGTCGCACAGCGCTCCTGGCGTTACAAGTTTTTGAAGACAAAGGTGCCGATCACGATCCGGCAAAAACCGGGTACGAACCGTCGGACGGAGCATAATCTCCGTCCGACGCGTACCCGGTCGTCAATTTTTACAAACAAGGAATTACGATTCGCACGGGTACACCAGTACCGTACGAATCGTAAAATGCCCGACCGACCAAAAAAAACCTACCAATGCGATCCGGAAAAGCGCCGACCTGACGTCGGGACGCTCGCAGCCAGCCATTCACGACCCAGGAATCACGATTCGCACCGACGTCACCCCGCACGGTGAATATTTTGCGGCAGCCAAAAACTGCCGGGAAATCAGGACGACGCGAACAAGGACCACCAGTACGCGACGGACAGACGACGACGCGAACAAGGAGGACCAGTACGCGACGGACACACAGGACCACGCGACCAAGGAGGACCCGTACGCGACAGGACGACGCGATCAAGGAGGACCCGTACGCGACAGGACGACGCGATCAAGGAGTACCAGTACGCGACGGACAGACATGGACCCGAACCTACGAGTCATCCCTGCCCTCATAGCAGTCCACCTCCTCTACAGGTTACGACGCAGACGCCGCAGAAGGTCAGAATAACTAAGGGAGGGGGGAAAGTGGGGTGGGGTGGGGGTGGCAGGACCAGGGCAGGCCACAAAACAACCACATAAGTCACACACCACACATGGCCTGGACATACCTGACTCCCATGCCCTGGTCACCACGAGGGGGTGGGGGCGTGTCCTGATAAGCCAGCGACCGCCACAACGGAAGTCCGTCACCACGCGAACCGGCAACACAACCAGACAGGTACGTCCCGTACCCACGCCTGAAGAGCGTGGGTACGAGTCGTACCACGCCCACACACGTCACCCCAACAATGGCGGGACGGATCGCACCCACGTGGTAAAGGCCTGGGTACGGGCCGCACAAGCATCACATAGCGTGGGGACGTATATGTACGGACCCTACCCCCACCCCGTATGCAAGGAGCGCACCCCCCACCCCAACAGTGAAAGTACGAGCCGTACCCCCACCCGCGTATGCATGGAGCGTACCCCCAGCCCAACAGTGTAAGTACGACCCGTACCCTCACCCGCATATGCATGGAGCGTACCCCCCATGCCAACAGTGTAAGTACGACCCGTACCCCCACCCGCGTATGCATGGAGCGTAACCCCCATGCCAACAGTGTAAGTACGACCCGTACCCCCACCCGCCTATGCATGGAGCGTACCCCCATGCCAACAGTGTAAGTACGACTCCTACACCCACCCGCGGACTCACGGACCGTACCCCCACCCCAACAGTGTAAGTACGACCCGTACCCCCACCCGCGTATGCATGGAGCGTACCCCCCAGCCCAACAGTGTAAGTATGACCCGTACCCTCACCCGCGTATGCAAGGAGCGTACCCCCCACCCCAACAGTGTAAGTACGACCCGTACCCCCACCCGCGTATGCATGGAGCGTACCCCCCAGCCCAACAGTGTAAGTACGACCCGTACCCCCACCCGCGTATGCATGGAGCGTACCCCCCATGCCAACAGTGTAAGTACGACCCGTACCCCCACCGGCGTATGCATGGAGCGTACCCCCCATGCCAACAGTGTAAGTACGACCCGTACCCCCACCCGCCTATGCATGGAGCGTACCCCCCATGCCAACAGTGTAAGTACGACTCCTACCCCCACCCGCGGACTCACGGACCGTACCCCCACCCCAACAGTGTAAGTACGACCCTTACCCCCACCCGCGTATGCATGGAGCGTACCCCCCAGCCCAACAGTGTAAGTACGACCCGTACCCTCACCCGCGTATGCAAGGAGCGTACCCCCCACCCCAACAGTGTAAGTACGACCCGTACCCCCACCCGCGTATGCATGGAGCGTACCCCCCAGCCCAACAGTGTAAGTACGACCCGTACCCCCACCCGCGTATGCATGGAGCGTACCCCCCATGCCAACAGTGTAAGTACGACCCGTACCCTCACCCGCGTATGCATGGAGCGTACCCCCCATGCCAACAGTGTAAGTACGACCCGTACCCCCACCCGCCTATGCATGGAGCGTACCCCCATGCCAACAGTGTAAGTACGACCCGTACCCCCACCCGCGTATGCATGGAGCGTACCCCCCATGCCAACAGTGTAAGTACGACCCGTACCCCCACCCGCGTATGCAAGGAGCGTACCCCCCAGCCCAACAGTGTAAGTACGACCCGTACCCCCACCCGCGTATGCAAGGAGCGTACCCCACACCCCAACAGTGTAAGTACGACCCGTACCCTCACCCGCGAACTCACGGACCGTACCCCCACCCCAACAGTGTAAGTACGACCCGTACCCCCACCCGCGTATGCAAGGAGCGTACCCCCCAGCCCAACAGTGTAAGTACGACCCGTACCCTCACCCGCGTATGCAAGGAGCGTACCCCACACCCCAACAGTGTAAGTACGACCCGTACCCTCACCCGCGTATGCATGGAGCGTACCCCCACCACACCAGTGTAAGTAGACTCGTACCCTCACCTCGAATGCATTGAGCGTACCCCCACCGTGTATGTTCCAAGCGTACATATCCTGAAATCGGAGGTGTGTGTGCAGAGTCCACCCAGCAGTGCCCTGAGACAGGAGGGGTGGGTGTGGAGTCCTCCCAGCAGTGCCCTGAGACAGGAGGGGTGGGTGCCTATCACTAACAGCAGTGCCCTGAGACAGGAGGGGTGGGTGCCTATCACTCCCAGCAGTGCCCTGAGACAGGAGGGGTGTGTGCAGAGTCCACCCAGCAGTGCCCTGAGACAGGAGGGGTGGGTGCCTATCACTCCCAGCAGTGCCCTGAGCCAGGAGGGGTGTGTGCAGAGTCCTCCCAGCAGTGCCCTGAGACAGGAGGGGTGGGTGCCTATCACCAACAGCAGTGCCCTGAGACAGGAGGGGTGGGTGCCTATCACTCCCAGCAGTGCCCTGAGCCAGGAGGGGTGTGTGCAGAGTCCTCCCAGCAGTGCCCTGAGACAGGAGGGGTGGGTGTGGAGTCCTCCCAGCAGTGCCCTGAGACAGGAGGGGTGGGTGTGGAGTCCTCCCAGCAGTGCCCTGAGCCAGGAGGGGTGTGTGCAGAGTCCTCCCAGCAGTGCCCTGAGACAGGAGGGGTGGGTGCCTATCACTAACAGCAGTGCCCTGAGACAGGAGGGGTGGGTGTGGAGTCCTCCCAGCAGTGCCCTGAGACAGGAGGGGTGGGTGTGGAGTCCTCCCAGCAGTGCCCTGAGACAGGGGGGGTGGGTGTGGAGTCCTCCCAGCAGTGCCCTGAGCCAGGAGGGGTGTGTGCAGAGTCCACCCAGCAGTGCCCTGAGACAGGAGGGGTGGGTGCCTATCACTCCCAGCAGTGCCCTGAGCCAGGAGGGGTGTGTGCAGAGTCCTCCCAGCAGTGCCCTGAGACAGGAGGGGTGGGTGCCTATCACCAACAGCAGTGCCCTGAGACAGGAGGGGTGGGTGCCTATCACTCCCAGCAGTGCCCTGAGCCAGGAGGGGTGTGTGCAGAGTCCTCCCAGCAGTGCCCTGAGACAGGAGGGGTGGGTGCCTATCACCAACAGCAGTGCCCTGAGACAGGAGGGGTGGGTGCCTATCACTCCCAGCAGTGCCCTGAGCCAGGAGGGGTGTGTGCAGAGTCCTCCCAGCAGTGCCCTGAGACAGGAGGGGTGGGTGTGGAGTCCTCCCAGCAGTGCCCTGAGCCAGGAGGGGTGTGCGCAGAGTCCTCCCAGCAGTGCCCTGAGACAGGAGGGGTGGGTGCCTATCACTAACAGCAGTGCCCTGAGACAGGAGGGGTGGGTGTGGAGTCCTCCCAGCAGTGCCCTGAGACAGGAGGGGTGGGTGTGGAGTCCTCCCAGCAGTGCCCTGAGACAGGGGGGGTGGGTGTGGAGTCCTCCCAGCAGTGCCCTGAGCCAGGAGGGGTGTGTGCAGAGTCCACCCAGCAGTGCCCTGAGACAGGAGGGGTGGGTGCCTATCACTCCCAGCAGTGCCCTGAGCCAGGAGGGGTGTGTGCAGAGTCCTCCCAGCAGTGCCCTGAGACAGGAGGGGTGGGTGCCCATCACCAACAGCAGTGCCCTGAGACAGGAGGGGTGGGTGCCTATCACTCCCAGCAGTGCCCTGAGCCAGGAGGGGTGTGTGCAGAGTCCTCCCAGCAGTGCCCTGAGACAGGAGGGGTGGGTGTGGAGTCCTCCCAGCAGTGCCCTGAGACAGGAGGGGTGGGTGTGGAGTCCTCCCAGCAGTGCCCTGAGCCAGGAGGGGTGTGTGCAGAGTCCTCCCAGCAGTGCCCTGAGACAGGAGGGGTGGGTGCCTATCACTAACAGCAGTGCCCTGAGACAGGAGGGGTGGGTGTGGAGTCCTCCCAGCAGTGCCCTGAGACAGGAGGGGTGGGTGCCTATCACTCCCAGCAGTGCCCTGAGACAGGAGGGGTGGGTGCCTATCACTCCCAGCAGTGCCCTGAGACAGGAGGGGTGTAACACATGTGTGTGAGGCCAGAATTATCCACATGCATACTGCCTACAAGGGAACATGTCCCCATGAACTCATGTCAACAGACTCCACACACAAGTACAGTGATCACCAAGGATGCCACGATTGTTGCAGGTGGAGACATGGCCCTGCATGCATGGCCAAAGTAGAAGGGCTCCGTCACACACACAGCTCATGTAGACACAGCTCTGCGCTAAACTTTGGGAACACCCTGCAGGGAAGAAAGCTGGGTACACAGAGGAAGGAATACACCCTGGGACAAGTGCACCATGCAGTAACTGCTTACATGAACAAAGAAAGTTAGCCAACACCTTGTGATGGCACACAGATCCCAGGGTCCCGCCAATGAGCAGTACACTACTACATATCCCACACACCCAAACCCTTACACACCACCCAAAACCATGTAGCAGCCCCACCAACACCAATACCAGCATAGCAGTAGTGTGATAATGAAAACAAAATTAAGCTTTATTCAGCATGAGCACAATGTCCGTGGATCGCAGGCAGTTCAATATTCACAAAGCCCATAGGGCAGTCAATGATTCTCAGCTGGATGGGGGACACAGTGGGATGCGTGTCCCCTACCTTGCCTGCACAGTCAAATGGCATCGTCTTCCACACTGGTGAGGGCATCAGGGGGGGGGGAAGCAACAGGCACCGCAGGGACATCAGGGCAAAGGGGCGGCGTTGTGGGTGCAGGGATGGAGGACTCCACCACAGGGGGTGGGTCAGTGCCAAAGGCGGAGGCCAGGATGGCACTACACACCTTTGCAAGGTCCTCCAGGGAGTCCCCTGCACCCGAAGGGACCTCAGGCCCCAAGGAGGGTGGGGTCAGAGGGATGGGTCGCAGCGCCACCGGGGGAGGGTGGAGACAGGGGGGGAGACTCAACCACCCTGACCGGGGACCTCCTTGACCGCTTGCGTGGTGGTGTAACTGTGGGGCTCAGGGACAGAGCGGCCATGAAGGAGTCCTTGGGGGAGATGTGGCCAGGAGAGCTGAGGGGAGGGGATTTGGAGGGAGTGGACTGGGTGGAATGCGGACTCCCACTATGGCTGCGTGTCACACGTTTGCCCCCCGACCCAGTGGGTGTGCCTACCTCACCCTGTGTGTGCGTGTCAGGAGGAGTGCGGTGGACCTTCCCTGCTGGTGTGGTGCCCGTGTCCGTTGATGTGGGTGCATGCCGACGTCTGGGTGTACGTGGGACAGGCATGGGCGTGGGAAGTGTGGATGGGGCAGGGGTAGGTGGGGGGAGGTCGCGCTGCAGGAGACCCACTGCTGCAGTCAGTGTGGAGTCTATGGACCTCAGCAAGTTGCGTTGGTCAGCCTGCGATGAATGAATGCCCTCCAAGAAAGCCTCGATGTTGGTGAGGGTTTTGCAGTGGGCATGGAGGACATTAAGGATCGCAGCCTGACCAACCTGCAGTTGCCGCTGGATGTCCACAGACTCTGCATTGGCGGCAGCAGTGGAGACAGGGGCAGGGGGTGCGGTGCCTGGCAGGAAGGAGACATGCTGTGACCGGGCACGCTGGGAAGGGACACGAGCAAGTGGGAGGCGGCTGATGGGAACTGAGGGGGTGGTGCGAGGTGTTGTTCCGCTGTCAGCTGCTGGTGCAGCCACCGCCCACTCGGAGACATCCTCCTCGGACCTGTCAGCTTCGTATTCTGACGTGCCAGTCGACAGGTCCTCGGCCGCACTATCCTCCACCTCTGTCCCACTCGATGTGCCAGCCCCGATGTCACGGCTGGCACTGGTGCTCGGTCCCTCCGCCTTGCCTGTGTCCATGTCTCCCTCTGTGTCCCCCGACGATGCTGTGGGCAGGGTGGAGAGACAGAAATTAATCAGACAGCTGTACACATCAGTCACATGAGTCCAATCGACATAGGTAACACTGCATAGCCTGAAAAGGAAGATCCCTAACATCTACTAAACAAGGTACCGATGTAGGGCATGAAACACACAGTTGGTTGAGCCACCATGCCACTGAAATACCATGGAGAGCATGAGACAATAGCTAAACACAGGAAACGGAGTCTGACATAGCACCCAGGCCCTGGGGACAATCCAGGACTGCATCTGCACCACACAGCGTTGGCGAAAATACCGATGACCAGGGACCATATCCATGAACTTGAGACACATGCTGCATAGGTAATGCTGAAAACATGCCCAACATGACTCGGTCACTGCACATTGCGTGTGTGTCCAGAAACATCACACACTGCCCAGACCCAGCAAGTAGAAATCAGGATTTGACACATAGGCATTGCCCGCCCCAACAAGACCCTACACGAGGCAAATTGTTGAGACACAGGTGGCACCAACATCTCATAGTCTGGGTGATACACACAGGGGCAGGCAAAAAGCAAGATTGGACGCCAAACAGCCAAGGTGCGCCTGTACAAATAATGAGGTACCAGTGCCCATCCTCAGATGAGTATAACAAGACACACAGGCACTGGCAACTGTGAGTATGAAGAAGGACAATCAGGTCAGGCTGCACAGTGGACACCTGTACAAAATAGCACGTCTATATACATGGTGACAGGGGACAATGGCACAGAGCACAACCTACGCTGTAGACACTGAGATTGTCCACGTTTATGATGACACATACACCACTGAGGAAAAGGTGCCCCAGGGGACAGTAGTGGGCACGCAACTACATGCTACTGAATGGTAATGACTGCAACACACGTCACCATCCCTGCACTATGTGTATCGCACACTCATGCACATCATGTCACAGGCCACTACATAGGACATGCGCGCTGTAAGGCATGACACATGAGAGACCAACTCCCATGTCTGGAGTCAGCATCAGTGCCAACTGACATGGAACCCACATGCAGTGAACTTGACAGTGCACAGGCAAGGTCCCACAACCTGTTACACACCACCCCCACACATGATGCTACAGTCATTGTTCTCGTGGACAAAGCGCCAGCCTACATTACCTTGTGAAGGAGTGACTACACACAGACCAGGGAACACATTGCAAGGAGGGGAAGGGTGGCAGGGGCGCAGCGCTATACTGGGGCAAACAGGATCTGCACAGCACCTTTAAACCCTGCCAGTGAATTCATGCTACTGTGCCCTTACAAATGCCGGTGACACACAACAAACACACATGTACCTACCCCCTTCCGGCTGCTGCATCGCCTGTAAGCGCCTCT
The DNA here is from genome assembly GCF_964204655.1 of Triturus cristatus. Lineage (NCBI taxonomy): Eukaryota > Metazoa > Chordata > Amphibia > Caudata > Salamandridae > Triturus > Triturus cristatus. The sequence continues at coordinate 1,097,257,386 of NC_140579.1, forward strand.
CCAGGTCTGGAAAGACCACCGGCAGCACACGCCTGTGGAGGTGGCTCAGACGGCGGCGGCCGCGGTTCTTGTGGCTCTCAGGTGAGTCCCCCAGCAGGAGCCGTGCAATCCTCCGCGTCCAGCACCGGATATCCTGCCAGCGTTTCCTCACCTGGGGCAGGCTCCGCCTCCGACCATCCACACCCCTCACGGCACTGACGGCGGTCAGCCAGATCTGCTCCTTGGCAGTGGCGCCTACCTGTGAGGAGGAACAAGTGACACCACATCAATACACCAGCCACATGTCACAGAGAGACATATGGGTACACATTAGCTGGTTACAACAAGGCATGTCATGCAGTCAACGCATTGCACCTTTGTCATAGGGACATCATCCCCTGGTGAGGGAAAAAGCAGTACGTGCCACAGTGGGTACACAGGTGGAATGATGGCAATGTCACAATCAATGATCAAGGCTCACACTGTGCATCACACCCACCCCTCCTGTCTCAGGGCACTGCTGTTAGTGACAGGCACACACCCCTCCTGTCTCAGGGCACTGCTGGGAGCACACTGTACCCACCCCTCCTGTCTCAGGGCACTGCTGGGAGCACTCTGTACCCACCCCTCCTGTCTCAGGGCACTGCTGGGAGCACTCTGTACCCACCCCTCCTGTCTCAGGGCACTGCTGTTAGTGATAGGCCCCCACCCCTCCTGTCTCAGGGCACTGCTGTTAGTGATAGGCCCCCACCCCTCCTGTCTCAGGGCACTGCTGTGAGTGATAGGCCCCCACCCCTCCTGTCTCAGGGCACTGCTGTGAGTGATAGGCCCCCACCCCTCCTGTCTCAGGGCACTGCTGTGAGTGATAGGCCCCCACCCCTCCTGTCTCAGGGCACTGCTGTAAGTGATAGGCCCCCACCCCTCCTGTCTCAGGGCACTGCTGTGAGTGATAGGCCCCCACCCCTCCTGTCTCAGGGCACTGCTGTGAGTGATAGGCCCCCACCCTTCCTGTCTCAGGGCACTGCTGTGAGTGATAGGCCCCCACCCCTCCTGTCTCAGGGCACTGCTGTGAGTGATAGGCCCCCACCCCTCCTGTCTCAGGGCACTGCTGTGAGTGATAGGCCCCCACCCCTCCTGTCTCAGGGCACTGCTGGGAGACATCAGGCACCCACTACGGGTACGCATACGCGTGCAGACCCATAGTGATAGGGCCGTACACACGCATCTACGCTCACTATCACTATGGGTCTGCACGCGTATGCGTACCCGTAGTGGTACGGACCGTACACACGCATCTACGCTCACTATCACTATGGGTCTGCACGCGTATGCGTACTCGTAGTGGTACGGACCGTACACACGCATCTACGCTCACTATCACTATGGGTCTGCACGCGTATGCGTACCCGTAGTGGTACGGACCGTACACACGCATCTACGCTCACTATCACTATGGGTCTGCACGCGTATGCGTACCCGTAGTGGTACGGACCGTACACACGCATCTACGCTCACTATCACTATGGGTCTGCACACGTATGCGTACTCGTAGTGGTACGGACCGTACACACGCATCTACGCTCATGATCACTATGGGTCTGCACGCGTATGCGTACCCGTAGTGGTACGGACCGTACACACGCATCTACGCTCACTATCACTATGGGTCTGCACGCGTATGCGTACCCGTAGTGGTACGGACCGTACACACGCATCTACGCTCACTATCACTATGGGTCTGCACGCGTATGCGTACTCGTAGTGGTACGGACCGTACAAATGCCTGTACGCTCGCCATCACGATGGGTACACATACGGCAGCACTCCCACAGTGATTTGGGAACATACACAGGCCCTCTTAGCAGCAGTACGGCGGTTTTTACACATCACAGTGGTGATAGGCGACACACAGGTAGGAATAGGGCGGACATACTTGTCCATGGATGGACATACTTGTCCATTATGGACATACTTGTCCATGGATGGACATACTTGTCCAGGAATGGACATCAAGGCATCGTCTGTGCATTACTACATGTGTGGGGCACAGGTGTGACAGGCTGTGATGTGGAACATGCCTCCTGAGTGGAGAAGGCACCAGATGTATGATGAGATGTGTATAGGTGTACTGTGTGACGGTGCAATGTGTGCCAGGCATGCCCTTGACTCCTTTGACATGTGTGCATGTCGGACTGCGCACTTGGGGTGAGCGTCACTGGCATGGCACGGACACCAACACACGGAAGTGTCCCATGATGCCCGGTACAGGGGTCATGACACATGACTTGTCACTACCCACAGTGCACAATGTGACTATGTCATTTATGTGTCCGGGATTTTCATCAGGTTGATGTTGTAGCACCCTCAAAAGCTGCAGCCGTTGCAGCAACCAACATGTGTCTGTGTGTAGATTGTCATTGCACACTGTCCCGCACACCATGCCACATGTGTTATCGGATGTGAGGTGCACATGTATGCATGGGACACGGAGTAGCGTGACAAGGCCATGTCAGCATCCTCACAAGGAATGTGTGGTGAGTCATGACATGTGCACCTTCATGGCAAGGTGTGTGGGCAGGCCTAGTGTAATGTCATGTGACCTGTGGCTCCGGTGTTCCGCAACCAGTCTCTGCAATCGGCATCCCACTTCTGCTGATGTGTGGGTGTATGTCACTCCTGTCTTGCGTCGGGCTGTTCACTTGCACTGGGACACAGCTATTCCCATGGCGTGGCATGGGGAGGTTCTCAATCTCCGTGTGTAGCTGGGTCTTGGAAGGAGTGTCACCTTGCATCCATACGTGTCCTGGGCATGTAGCACATACCTGACTCCCTATGTAGCATGTGTGTATTGCCAGATTTACATGTGCTCAGTAGACATGAGTTGTTGTCGTAGTGCACTCACTCTTCCTTGTCACTTCCAAATTACTGCAGAGCGCCGCCTCTTGCCCGAAGAATTCCAGACTTGGCTGCCATGCAGGAGAATGACAGCATCCGGCTCTACCGCTTCACCCAACCGTTGATCCTGGAGCTGACGGCGAGACTGGCACCACACCTGCAACCGCAGCACAGGTATCCTACGGCACTGACACCCCAGCTGAAGGTAATGGCTGCCCTACATTTTCTTGCCACGGGTACCTTCCAATATACCATAGCTCATGTTGGTGGCATGTCCCAGAGCATGTTCAGCGGTGTGCTGCATGATTTCTTGGAGGCCATATTGATTCACCTGGATGACTTCATCAAGTTCCCAACCCCTGAACAGATGACTGAGGTCAAGCGTGGATTCTATGCCCTGGGAGGGATGCCCCATGTCATTGGGTCCATAGATGGGACACATGTAGCTTTGGTACCACCACACGCACGGGAGGTGGCGTACCGCAATCGGAAGCACTACCACTCCATCAATGCCCTTGTGGTGTGTCTGTCCAATATGGTGATTTCACATGTCTGTGCTCGTTTCCCAGGATCAGCACACGATGCCTACATCATGAGGCGTAGCGGGATGCCTGATATGATGATGCAGCTGCGCAACGAACGGGCATGTGTTGTTGGTGGGTACAGTCTGTCTGTCCTGTATTCTGTATAGCCGACCAGCACGACCGCTTCACCAGTTCTAACGATGTCCATGTGCTTCCCATGTAGGGGACGCTGGCTATCCCAACATGCCTTGGCTGCTGACACCTCTCCGCAACCCCATCACGCCGGCCCAGCTCTGCTATAACACCGCCCATGGCCGGACAAGGCGAGTGATAGAGAGGACGTTTGGCATGCTGAAGAGCCGATTCCGGTGCCTCCACAAGACCGGCGGTGCACTCCCTTATGCCCCGGCGAAGGTCTGCAAGATCTTCATGGTCTGCTGCATGCTGCACAACATGGCAGTTGAAAGAGCTGTGCCACTCATCCTGAATCAACATGACGAGGACCATCCACCCGTGGAGGACGAAGGGCTTGGCAATGGGGCTAGTGATGTGGAGGATGTGGAGCCGCAAGAGGACATCCGGACTCGGCTCATACGCGACTTCTTTGCTTAGTGGTGAGTACCAGTGTCTGAGTGTGCACGCATTGGTCCCCGTGTGGCATGCGTTGTGATGTGTGTCTCCACCTGCATGTATGGCACGTGGGTCAGAGGTGTGTGTGGGTGTGTCACTGGAGTGATGGTGGCAGTGATGGTAGTATTTCCCCAGTCATAATTGTGACCTAGCATGTTGTCATCCATACATGTGTCGAGTAAATGCACATGCAAGTGTCTGTGCTTTTTGTGGCTGACTTCTTGTGTGTCTCTCTTCCCCAGGTACCTGCGCATGCCGTTTGCTGGTTGCATTGTTGTGGCACTGCTATTCCTCATGGACATGACATCGTGGGCTGACTCAGCGTTACAGGCACGGACACGTTTGGAAGTCTCCATGGGGTAAGGGATGCATCTGGGGTGTATTGGGTGTGGCAGTTGTTCACGATGTGTGCACACTGCCCCTGTCGGGGTTTGGTTCCTCTGCAGCCATGTTGCATCCCCATGGGACACGACATGCAGCTGTGTACACCTGAATAGATGGGCTGCCTGGTTGACAGTCATCAGTGATGGGATAGTGGATTGTGATGATGGCATCAATGTGTGTGACACTGCCCTCGGACACATACGGTTAGCATTGGCTTGACATGGTGTGGGACTTCCACATCAGCGGATCTATGGTGTATGGCAGGCTCTCCGTGTGCAGCTGTGGGTATTTAGCTGTTAGCTGACGCTTGTGTGCCAGTACCATGGCTATCACGCATTTGTGCTGCAGAAGGGGGGTGCCAGTGTTGGACCCACATGTCACTCCACATGATGTGTTCATGTGTACTTCGAGTTGCCTCTGCAAACCCGAATACATGACTAATAAAGGTGTCCCTATGCCTCCAAGGTGCCTCTTCTCAGTCAATGCTGGTGTGTTGGCACGGTGCATCCTGCATGTCTGGCATGGTATTCCCTGATTGTGGCTATGTGTCAATGTGTCGAGTCGCAATATGCAAGCTGTGTGTGTGGGCTGAGACTGTGTATTGGGCATGATGTCCATGACTGCGTGGGTATTGTGACATGTGCCATCCCCATGCATCCAACATTGGCCAGGCCCCCATTCTCTGCATCCACCGGACTCAAGCTTGCAGGACATGGTTCTGCCACCTGTCTACACATACCTGGGTGCCAACCAGGACACTGGACTGGATCCCTGACCTCTGCGCATGACTGTTGGTGTACTCAATGTGTGTGTCAGCACGGTTGTTCGGCCACCCCCTCAGCTGGTTGTGCCCATCACGGGTGTGTATGGTGCTCCATGTCTGTCTTGCCTAATAAACTGTGACCCATGTGTCCTGTGCCAGACTCAGGCCCCAGGGTGTGGATGGTTGAAGAGAAAAGATGACTCAGGCATGTTTAGACTTTACAAGACACATGTTAGGTAATAATGCTACCAGCAGGCATCTACTCTTCATAGTGTGATTTATTATTGGGGGGGGGACGACAAAGTGAGGGGCTTTCCGGGATTAGGGAATCCAAAGTTCAGTAGGGGAGTTGGTGTCCTTGCCATTGGAAATCCTCAGAGTCCATGCCACAGTCTTTGTCAACATTGGTCAGCCAGTGACCAGCAGGGCCATGTGGCAGAGAATGTCTCTTGATGCTGTGATGCTGTTGCTCCAGTGGGCCAGGTGCCAGGCCAGGTGTCCTGGGAGATGGTGATGTAGCAGCCACCCTCACGGTCCTTTCCGTGGACGACCCCGCCTCCTGCGGGGAACCTCACCAGCAGGCCGTGACGACGTCTGGGATGCTCCGTCGGATGTTTCCTCCTCCTCCTCCTGATCCCTCCCTGTGGGTGGTGATGTTCTCCGCCTTCTGGCACAGGGAGGGTCGGCCATGGTGTCGGCCATCCGACGGAGTGTAGCGTGAATCCCCTGGAATGCCGTCACTTGCTCAGCCTGTCTGTCCTCCATCCTCCGTTGGTGTACCAGTAGACAGGCAATTAGCTCCGCATGTTGCTGGGCCTGCTGGGCCTTGATCCCCTCGAGGACGGACACAACCTGGGCCATGCCCGTGGTGTCCTGCCGGTATGAGTCCAGGATGTTACGGACATGGGAAAATACCGGATCCCCAGCCAACTGGTCAGGCTCGCGCCTCCGCCGTCCTCCACTCCCACCACCCCTGCCCACTTGCGCCTGGCCTGCACTTGTGGGCACATGGGGTCTCCGGGATCCCTGAGGGGTGGCATTGGCGTTGTCGGCTGCCTCCTCCTGGGTGCCCGGGACACCGTGTCCCTCCTGGCGAGCCTGGCTGCATTGTGGTGTTGGGGCAGGGATCCTGGGTGTCTCCTGGGATGTGGCAGGAGTGGGGGTGGTGGTTGGCACAGTTGTACCTGACGCAGGTGCTGCAGGTGGTTGGACACCAGAGGGGCCAGGTCGGTCGGGGTCGTCCGCAGAGTGGTGAGAGTGGTCGCTGCCGGTGGGATCGGGCTCCTGCAGATCCGGGTCCTGTGAGTGTTCCCCCCCAGTGTTGGGGGGTGCACCACGACGTTGACCTGTGTGTGAGAGAGACAATGTTAATTTTGGTCCATGCAACATCCATGTTTCATCCGTTTCAAAGTTGGCACATTTCCTCTTGGAATTAGGATCTGTCTTGCATTCCACTCACAGTGCACTTGTGCATGGGTGTGTCCCTTGGCCACCACTTTGGCCCCTTTAACTATGTGTGGCACAGTCTTACTTGCTGCGTCAAGTGTGACTGCAGTCAGCAGTGGAGTGGGCAGGTGTGGCGAGCCATGCATTGGCGCCTTCCGTGTAGCACTGCACATGGAGGGGATCCACACACTTATATGATCCAGGTAGCTGTCCTTGTTCCCATGTACAGGTTGTGACATGGCCCTGTGTTTTGCCATGGTGAAGAGGGGGGGTTCTGGCACTGGCCACCCTTGTCTACATGCACGCAGTCTACCTGCTGACGAGCAGACATTCACACACGCAACACGGCTGATTAGCTCTCCCTGTGTCTTGCTCCCTCTGTGTCCCCCTCTCCCTCCCTCCGTGTGTCAGCCTCCTCCCTCTGTCCGTCTCCCTCCCTCTCTGTCCCCCTCTCCCTCCCTCTCTGTCCCCCTCTCCCTCCCTCTCTGTCCCCCTCTCCCTCCATCTCTGTCCCCCTCTACCTCCCTCTCTGTCCCCCTCTCCCTCCCTCTGTGTCCCCCTCTCCCTCCCTCCGTGTGTCAGCCTCCTCCCTCTGTCCGTCTCCCTCCCTCTCTGTCCCCCTCTCCCTCCCTCTCTGTCCCCCTCTCCCTCCCTCTCTGTCCCCCTCTCCCTCCATCTCTGTCCCCCTCTACCTCCCTCTCTGTCCCCCTCTCCCTCCCTCTGTGTCCCCCTCTCCCTCCCTCCGTGTGTCAGCCTCCTCCCTCTGTCCGTCTCCCTCCCTCTCTGTCCCCCTCTCCCTCCCTCTCTGTCCCCCTCTCCCTCCCTCTCTGTCCCCCTCTCCCTCCATCTCTGTCCCCCTCTACCTCCCTCTCTGTCCCCCTCTCCCTCCCTCTCTGTCCCCCTCTCCCTCCATCTCTGTCCCCCTCTCCCTCCCTCTCTGTCCCCCTCTCCCTCCCTCCGTGTGTCACCCTCTGTCACCTCGGCCCAGCTTCCTGGGCACATACTGTTAGCAGATCTTTGAGTGGCCCTTGGCTTGTTGATGTGAGTTTGTTTCTGATCTCCAGGCACCCATTGGGTGTGATGTGTGTCTGTGCGCTGCTGCTGTGGTGGTGTGTGCTGCCACTCTTTCACAATGTTGGCTGTTCATTAGCTGCTGTCATGTGCAAAACAGTGCCTTCACCCCCATGTGTTGATGCAAGGCGTCCGCCATTTGCTGGCAAGTCATTCCTGTGTTGGGACACACTGTTTGTCTGGCTGTGACCTAGGCCATATGGGTAGAGTGAATTGTTGTCTGCTTCTGAGTTGCACTATGTGCTTTTTTGGGCCCAGCCTCCCGCCATCCGGGTTACCGTGTCATGTGTTGTTGTCTTCTGTGGCCTGTGACTTGACATTGTCCAGCTGGGTGCATGGGGCATGGTGGCAGCAGTGGCATGTGCGTGCTCATGGAGTGTGGTTGAGTCATGCGATGGCTTGTGGTGGTTGCGTGCCTGTTAGTGATGTTGGTTGTGGATGCCGTTCCCCCCATGTGAGGTGCGTTGTTTGTGTACTCACCCGGGTCTCGGAGTCCTTCTAATCCTTCGACTGCCTCCACCGGCAGTATGGCCATCACCCTCTCCTCCCAGGGATGGTAGTGTACGGGTCTGCGGGAGGGCCCTCCTCCGGTGGCGTTGGCCTGGTCGTGTTCATCCTGCCTCTTGGCTCGGACCCTCCTCCGCAGATCGTACCACCTGTTCTGGCATTCCTGCCTGGTCCGTCTGGTGTCCGCAACAGCATTCACAGCATCGACGATGGTCTGCCACATGGCTGTTTTTGCTGCCTGGCTGGTGTTTCTGACCAATGTTCCAAAGATCTGTGGCTCGACTCTGAGGATTTGATCAACAAGAACCTCCAACTCTCGGTTACTGAACTTTGGATTCTTGGTAGTGGGCATGATGAGGGGTGTGAATGGTGGGGGGGGTGTGGATGGTGGGGGTGGTGTGTGGATGGTTGTGGGTGTGTGGGTGTGGTTGTGCAGGTGCGTGTGTGTGTGAATGTGATGAGGGTGTGTTTGTGAAGGTGGTTGTGTGAAGGTGTGCAAGTGTAAGGTGTAGTAAAGGTTGAGGTCTGGTGCTGTGGGTTGTCTGTGGGGTCTGGCAGCAGTGGGTCTGTTGCAAAGGCTCATGGTTTGTGTGTGTGGGCCCTTTTTATTGGTCCATTGGTGGGTGTGGCTGTGTTTGAATTGTGGGTGGGTTGGTTATAAGGAGTGGTGGTGTATTGGGCCTCTGTTTGTTTTTGGCAGTTGCAGGTCAGTGAAGGTGTTGTTTTGGTGTTTTTTGGCCATGTTTAGTGGCTTTGTGCCATTCGAATGGTGTATTGTTGTGTTGTTTTGTTTTGTCCTGGTTGTGTCCGTGCGTTTTGAGCGTGTGTACGGTGTGTACATGGGCCATTTGGTTGTACGGTGCTGTCCTTGTGTGTGGCTTGGTACGACTCGTACATGCGGTTGTGATGTTGGGGCCTGGGGTGCGCTCCGTAGTTAGGAGGTTGTGTTGGGGGTAGGACTCGAACGTACTGGGATGTACATACACAGTGGTTCGACACGTACAGGGGTGGGGGTAGGACTCGAACGTACTGGGTACACGGTGGTACGACACGTACAGGGGTGGGGGTAGGACTCGAACGTACTGGGTTGTACATGGACGGTGGTATGACACGTACTGTGGTGGGGGTACGACTGGAACGTACTGGGATGTAGGTACACGGGGGGTATGACACGTACTGGGGTGGGGGTACGACTGGAACGTACTGGGGTGTAGGTACACGGGGGTATGACACGTACTGGGGTGGGGGTGGGGCTCGAACGTACTGGGGTGTAGGTACACGGGGGTATGACACGTACTGGGGTGGGGGTGGGGCTCGAACGTACTGGGGTGTAGGTTCACGGTGGTACGACACGTACTGGGGTGGGGGTACGACTGGAACGTACTGGGGTGTAGGTTCACGGTGGTACGACACGTACTGGGGTGGGGGTACGACTGGAACGTACTGGGGTGTAGGTACACGGGGGTATGACACGTACTGGGGTGGGGGTACGACTGGAACGTACTGGGGTGTAGGTACACGGGGGTATGACACGTACTGGGGTGGGGGTGGGGCTCGAACGTACTGGGGTGTACATAGAGGGTGGTACGACACGTACTGGGGTGGGGGTACGACTGGAACGTACTGGGGTGTAGGTACACGGGGGGTATGACACGTACTGGGGTGGGGGTACGACTGGAACGTACTGGGGTGTAGGTACACGGGGGTATGACAGGTACTGGGGTGGGGGTGGGGCTCGAACGTACTGGGGTGTACATAGAGGGTGGTACGACACGTACTGGGGTGGGGGTACGACTGGAACGTACTGGGATGTAGGTACACGGGGGTATGACACGTACTGGGGTGGGGGTACGACTGGAACGTACTGGGGTGTAGGTACACGGGGGGTATGACACGTACTGGGGTGGGGGTACGACTGGAACGTACTGGGGTGTAGGTACACGGGGGGAATGACACGTACTGGGGTGGGGGTGGGGCTCGAACGTACTGGGGTGTAGGTACACGGGGGTATGACACGTACTGGGGTGGGGGTGGGGCTCGAACGTACTGGGGTGTACATAGAGGGTGGTACGACACGTACTGGGGTGGGGGTACGACTGGAACGTACTGGGGTGTAGGTACACGGGGGGTATGACACGTACTGGGGTGGGGGTACGACTGGAACGTACTGGGGTGTAGGTACACGGGGGGTATGACACGTACTGGGGTGGGGGTGGGGCTCGAACGTACTGGGGTGTAGGTACACGGGGGTATGACACGTACTGGGGTGGGGGTGGGGCTCGAACGTACTGGGGTGTACATAGAGGGTGGTACGACACGTACTGGGGTGGGGGTACGACTGGAACGTACTGGGATGTAGGTACACGGGGGTATGACACGTACTGGGGTGGGGGTACGACTGGAACGTACTGGGGTGTAGGTACACGGGGGTATGACACGTACTGGGGTGGGGGTGGGGCTCGAACATACTGGGGTGTAGGTACACGGTGGTACGACACGTACTGGGGTGGGGGTACGACTGGAACGTACTGGGGTGTAGGTACACGGGGGGTATGACACGTACTGGGGTGGGGGTGGGGCTCGAACGTACTGGGGTGTAGGTACACGGGGGTATGACACGTACTGGGGTGGGGGTGGGGCTCGAACGTACTGGGGTGTACATTGAGGGTGGTACGACACGTACTGGGGTGGGGGTACGACTGGAACATACTGGGATGTAGGTACACGGGGGTATGACACGTACTGGGGTGGGGGTACGACTGGAACGTACTGGGGTGTAGGTACACGGGGGTATGACACGTACTGGGGTGGGGGTGGGGCTCGAACATACTGGGGTGTAGGTACACGGTGGTACGACACGTACTGGGGTGGGGGTACGACTGGAACGTACTGGGGTGTAGGTACACGGGGGGTATGACACGTACTGGGGTGGGGGTGGGGCTCGAACATACTGGGGTGTAGGTACACGGTGGTACGACACGTACTGGGGTGGGGGTATGACTGGAACGTACTGGGGTGTAGGTACACGGGGGTATGACACGTACTGGGGTGGGGGTGGGGCTTGAACGTACTGGGGTGTAGGTACACGGGGTATGACACGTACTGGGGTGGGGGTGGGGCTCGAACGTACTGGGGTGTAGGTTCACGGTGGTACGACACGTACTGGGGTGGGGGTACGACTGGAACGTACTGGGGTGTAGGTTCACGGTGGTACGACACGTACTGGGGTGGGGGTACGACTGGAACGTACTGGGGTGTAGGTACACGGGGGTATGACACGTACTGGGGTGGGGGTACGACTGGAACGTACTGGGGTGTAGGTACACGGGGGGTATGACACGTACTGGGGTGGGGTGGAGCTCGAACGTACTGGGGTGTACATAGACGGTGGTACGACACGTACTGGGGTGGGGGTATGACTTGAACGTACTGGGGTGTACCTAGACGGGTGGGGGTATACATACACGGGGGGTACGTGTCGGACGTACGGGGGCTGGGGGGAGTGTTGGGCGCGTATGCGGGCACATGTCTCCATGGTTGCTATAGGAGTTCGGTGCGGACGGTGTTTTTTCCATACGGTTGTACGCTCGGACGCACGGGATGGATCGTGATTCCTCGGTCGGACTTGGCTTTTCACGTTTGTAAGGTAAATCGTCCGAGGACGTGTCGGACACATTTTCCGACCCGAGGACGTGTGGGGAATGATTCCCAGTGCGGTTCGTATGGACTTTTTACCATGCGAATCGTGATTGCCAGTTCGTACGGCACTTGTACGATTCGTACGGTAAAAAGACCCGATACGAGTCGTACGGGGACATTTTTTACCGGATCGTGATCGGCACCAGAATGTTTATGCTGTCCATTGTTACTTATTTGAAATGTGTTATTAATTCTAGGAAAACAATGTGGAATTTGAGCCCTGGTTCTTAACAATGATTGTACATTTTTTAATTTAGCTATTGTCTAGGTATATTTGTCTGCAAAATGTTTTTAAATGTGTGTTAAAATTGTGCTTTTATGATTTAGATTTTAATTCGAATAAAGCTATTGTTGAATTGAATTGAAAACTCAGGGATATCCGAACACCTATTTTATTCACTGATTCCCAGGTCAGGGTCAAAAACGTATCTCAGTGCTGGATGTATGACGTTACAACGCATGCTATTACAACGCCTACCTTTACAACGCATTTTTTACAACGCAAACACTACTACAACGCAATACTTTACAACGAATACTTTTACAACGCCAAACTTATTAAAATAATTAAAAGTGCTTTTACAACGAAAACCATTACAACGCATACCATTACAACGCAAAATAAATATATTTTTTATTAAAAAGTTCAATAAAATCCGGCACGGGATGCAGGGAAATTAGGGGTTTTAGGGTGGGGAAGTGTATTAAAATGTGGAGCAAAACTGAACGTAAATCTACTGAAATGCATTACAAAATGTATGCGCGAGTATTTAAATTAATACTCGAGTATTAAAATTAATACTCCTATTTCCCCCAAAAATCCGTTTTCACACATTTTAAAGTTTTACACAAATAACGAAAAATTTAACAACAGTTCATATACATTTAAATCATGATTATATCAGAAAAAAAACTGATGAAAACAGAAGACACATACACATAGTCGCCATTTTATCCATCTCACTTTGAAAACTTGTCCTACAACACTTTCTATGAAAACAATAGCAAAAGACATGTTCCAAAATGGATGCCAAAATGGAGCAAACAAATGAAAACTATACATCTGTTAATGATTTTTTAAATTATCATTTTCCACAGCAAAATAAAATATACTAAAAAACACAACGAACGCTGTTTTAAAAAAAATTAATAGTGACACTGACTAAAACTTATAAATACCAGGAAGACACCATTTTGCAATCAGTTGATTATCAACTACCAGAGAGACCAGACGTAAAAACCTGACCCTCTGACACCTAGACTGTGACCTCGACTGACAGAACACTGCAATCCTTTGGAGAAGCATTGTTACTTTGCAACTACTAGTAAGTCACTAATATATTTTAACACCTTGTTTTGTCTAAAATCATGTTTTATTTCCTTACAAAATATGCTTTAAAAATATTTTTATTAATTTATAAAATGTTCTGTTTTAATTTTTTTTTCAAGAAAGAAACTTTAAGATATACCAACTTAAAACATCTACTTGTTTTTCCTAAAACAGAAAGTTGTTTTTCTATCAAAAGCGAGATATCGTTTCCCTATTTTTCCATCACCTCAACGTAATCGACTCACCTTTGCTATTGTGAAGGTAAATGATTTAATTTTTTTTTTAATTCTTTAAATTTAAAAATATATTTTTATCATTAGCAAAAGTGTTGTATGGTATAGAGGTTAATATTATTTTTGAACAATCACGCTGCATCATAAACGAAATTGTGCGATGGTGCAGGAGTAACAATAACTAATATGACTGCACTTAGGTACAGCAGTAGAGAAAGTGTTTGATGGTAAAGGGGTAACTATTACTATTCTAAGTCCCGGAAGGTGCAGCAGTAGGGAAATTGAGTGATGGTGTAGGGGTATCCATTACTACTCTAAGTTCATAATGTATTGAAAGTGTAGTATGTTTTGGTGTACCAATTATTATTCAATCTCAAGTGTGATGCAGCACCATGGAAAATATGATATGTGATGTAGTTACAGTGAAATAAAATATCAGATTTACAAAAAATTTGTCTCTTTTTTTTTTTAAAACCAACGTTGTCAAAGTTGTTTTAACTTTTAAATTTTTTTTTCATTTTCACAGACAATCGGTTGCAACTTTGTGTATAAAATCAGTAAAACAAATAACTCAAACTTCCAGCCAGCAGTACAATTCCACAGCAGCAGCCAAACCAAGAAAAGAATCAACTAAAGAAATAGGTATTTTAAATTTACACTGTTATAAATTTAACAATGTAATAGTCATACCTATTACTATTGTAACTCCAGGAAGGTGTAGAAGTAGGGTAAGTGTTGGATAGTGTAGGGGTACAATTTACTATTCTAACTCCAGGAAGGTGCAGCAGTAGGGAAAGTGTTGGATGGTGTAGGGGTACAATTTACTATTCTAACTCCAGAAAGGTGCAGCATTAGGAAAAGTGTTGGATGGTGTAGGGGTATAATTTACTATTCTAACTCCAGGAAGGTGCAGCAGTAGGGAAAGTGTTGGATGGTGTAGGGGTACAATTGACTATTCTAACTCCAGGAAGGTGCAGCACTAGGGAAAGTGTTGGATGGTGTAGGGGTAACAATTTACTATTCTAACTCCTGGAAGGTGCAGCAGTAGGGAAAGTGTTGGATGGTGTAGGGGTACAATTTACTATTCTAACTCCAGGAAGGTGCAGCAGTAGGGAAAGTGTTGGATGGTGTAGGGGTACAATTTACTATTCTAACTCCAGGATGGTGCAGCAGTATAAAAATTGTTATGTAGTAATAGTTAAATACAATGTCATAATTTAAAAAATGTAATCAAAATTTGCATTTGTCACCAACGTTGTGAAAGTGTTTAGTTTTTTCAATTTTTTTTTTCATTTTTCCAGACAATTGTTTGCAACTTTGTTGTAAAATTCTGATCAACACATAACTGAAAACTCCAGCCAGCAGGCCAATACCACAGCAGAAGCCTCACCAAGGAAACAAATCCAAAAAAAACAAGGTATTTTTAAACAACACTGTTATAAAACCATCAATATGTTAGTCAAACCATTCACTTATTATTTTTAATAAGATCCCAAAATGCATAAAAAAAGGGTTGTAGTTGAAATAACTTATTTTTCTAACTCCAGGAAGGTGCAGCAGTAGGGAAAGTGTTGGATGGTGTAGGGGTATAATTTACTATTCTAACTCCAGGAAGGTGCAGCAGTAGGGAAAGTATTGGATGGTGTAGGGGTAAAATTTACTATTCTAACTCCAGGAAGGTGCAGCAGTAGGGAAAGTGTTGGATGGTGTAGGGGTACGATTTACTATTCTAACTCCAGGAAGGTGCAGCAGTAGGGAAAGTGTTGGATGGTGTAGGGGCACAATTTACTATTCTAACTCCAGGAAGGTGCAGCAGTAGGGAAAGTGTTGGATGGTGTAGGGTTAACAATTTACTATTCTAACTCCAGGAAGGTGCAGCAGTAGGGAAAGTGTTAGATGGTGTAGGGGTAACATTAGAGGTATTGTATTTACTTTTACATCCTAATTTCTTTTTCTTTTCTTCTCTTTTCAGATAATGTCAAGTTTTGAAGCAGCTAAATACATTAAATCGAGGAAAGGAAAACATTTATTAAACCATGCAGGATACATATATAGTAAGGAAAGAATAAGTTTTCCTAGAAATCATTGGAGGTGTGTGCAATACTACACTACCCATTGCAGTGGCAGAGCGGTTACTCTTGATAATTTAGTTGTGAAAACAACAGAACATAACCACTGTGCCTCTGCAATGGAGGTAGAAATAAGAGAAACTGTTAATGAAATGAAAGCTATTGCAAGCACCTCCAATGATTCTACAGGATCCATTTTAAGAGAGGTTGCACAGCATGTCCCCAGTCATGTTGCTAGTAACATGCCTATAATTCCTAATTTGAGACGAATTATTCAAAGACAAAAGCAGGCAAGTAACATCCAATTATCTACACCACATACTTTTTCAGATATTAGAATTCCACATGATCTGTCTATTTCTTTTTCTGATGAACCTTTCCTTTTGCATGACAACGAAAACCCTCAGAAACGAATTCTTATTTTTAGTACCCCACGTAACCTTGCAAAGTTAGAAAATAGTGAAATTTGGATGATGGATGGGACGTTTAAAAGTACACCCCATCCTTTCACTCAAATTTACACTATACATGCCAAAATTAACAATAATGTAATTCCCTTAGTATATAGTTTGCTACCTGATAAGACTTCTGCAACATACTCTGAACTTTTATCAGTTATTAAAAGTAAAACATCTCAAAGTCCTAGGAAAATAATAATTGATTTTTAATTGAGCATGATCAATGTGATCAATAAAACGTACACGGATACCCAAATTCAGGGATGTTTTTTCCATTTTTCCCAGGCTTTTTGGCGTAAATTACAAAAAACATCCCTAGTTGCAGAATATTCTCGTGATAGCAAACTACAGTTTGAACTAAAAAAATTAACAGCACTTTGTTTTGTTCCTCCCGATAGTGTGGACGAGTACTACACTGCTATTATAGAATCTGTTTATTATACAAGTAATGAAGAGAAATTGGCACCCATCCTAAATTATTTCGAGGACACATGGATTGGGCACCTAAGCAGATCGGGTCGCAGGAGGAAGCCACGATTCCATGTGGAGTGGTGGAACTGCTACACGAGCTGTTTAGAGGGAGAAGCAAAAACAAACAATGCCATTGAGGGATGGCATAACTCCTTCAACCATACAATTGGCAAACCTCATCCAAATTTCTACTCTTTTTTGGAAACTTTGAAGAAGGAGCAAAGTTTTCAAGAAATGAGACTAGCCCAAACACTTGCAGGTAGTCTAAACCCACGAGTAACTGTCAAAACTAAGGAAATGTCAGAGAGTCTATTGGCTATATTACAACAATTTACGTTGTGTGTGGCTCTAGACTACCTGGAAAATCTTTCTAACATTCTTTCTTTCTAAAATTAGTTTTGTTCTTACTTTCCTGCTTTGCTTCAAATTTAAATATCCTTTAATTACAATTGGCATTCAATTATTTTTCAAACATTTTTTCAAATTTAAAAGTCGGGTCTCCTAATAATTGTATTTTTTTTTCAATCTTCATTTTTTTCTAAACAACCAATGTTACCAAATCAACTTTTCCATGATATTCGACCAACTTTTCCAAAACCAAAGGGCAGTAAAAAATTATTTGAAAACTTCATAAGTAACTACGACCCTTAAAATCCACAAAAAAACCAACTATTCAAAAATTCATAAGTCAATCCATTTTCAAAAATGCACATTGCTGCATAAACACCAAATTAATAACAATCTTTTTTATCAAAAATTAAGAATACGCAATTTTTTTTTTTTTTTTAAATGAAGATATAAATCATTATTATTGGTTCCGAAGTTATGAAATAAACATTGTTAACAGTAACTTAAATTACTTTTACAGTTACTTACATTTTTTAAAGAACCAATAAATTTTCGCGACCCGACATAGGCATACATTAATGACATAATGGTGGACAAGTTTTAAAACATTTTAAACATCAATTAGTTATTCCGCAACCTCTCCTTATTCTTTTTTTACTATATATGTTTCTTTTTTAAAGGTTTTATCTATAAATAAAAGTGAAAAAGTTTCCTACCTGGACGCAGATCAGCTTCCTGCTGCTTCCTCCTCCGATGCTCTTCAAAATGGCGCCTTACGTCTACGTTCACGTCATGACGTCATCGCGTGCATCAATGTTAATAATGGACTATTTAATTTACTTTTTCTGTAAATAAATGTTTATAAATATAAATAAATGATGTATATGTTTTGTAATAAATGTACATTATGTTATAAAAAAGTATAAAACATAAAAGTTTTTTCTATGTTTGTTATAATAAAGAAATATTTAATAAACCTTATTTGTTTACTGTTATTTATTTATCAAATTGTTATTTAAACATGTAAAATGTTAATTATAATTTGTAAATTTACTAAATGTGTTCCTTACCTCGACTCTATTTTCTTTTTCCTTTCAAACTTGCTTTTTCTTCTCTTTTCGCTACTTCTTTTCTTGTTCCGCGGGTTGTATATTCTTAAGCTGCCAAAATAAATGAAGGACAATTTAGCACATAGACTTCAATGCAAAAGCGTGGGAATTTTTTCAAAGTAAGTTCTATATTATTATTTCTTTTTTTTCCGTATTAATATTATGTAAAATTTATTTTTAATAACTCTATGATTATTTTAGATATAATATAATTTTTTTTCATTTTTTATATTTCATATTTGAATACTCCAAAATTATTATTTTTTAATTACTTTTTATCATTTATTTAATTTAAATTGTGTTATGTAAAAATACTCAAGTATTACTTATTCATAATACTACTCATTTTTCTTATTTTAATACTCCAAAAGTACTTTTTTTTTTAAAATATTTTTTTTCATTAATTTATTTTTATT
This sequence comes from Triturus cristatus, assembly GCF_964204655.1. Lineage (NCBI taxonomy): Eukaryota > Metazoa > Chordata > Amphibia > Caudata > Salamandridae > Triturus > Triturus cristatus. The sequence goes on from NC_140579.1 coordinate 1,097,275,718, forward strand.
TTTTTTGTTTAAAAATACTCAAGTATTAATTATTCATAATACTACCCATTTTTTTTTTTTTTTTTTTTTTAAAGTTTTAAAATCTTTCTGATTTTAAAATTACTCAAGTATTAATCATTTTTAATAATAATCATATATTTTATTATTTCAAAAGAAATTAAAAAAATTATACACAATAATTATTTTTAGAATATAGTATTTAATATTATTTATAAAATAATAATTAATTATTTTTAATATACTCCAAAGGTACTTTTTTTTTCTTTTTATATTTTATTATATAATTTTCATTTTTATTAAGAAAGATAAAAATACTCAAGTATTAAACTCTCATAATACTACTCATTTTTAATTTCTTTTTTAAAATACTCTTTCATATTTTAAAAGTACTCCAGTATTAATCTTTTAAAGTACTACTCATATTTTTAAATGTTTCTTGAATATTAAATAATTAATACTCAATAATTACTCTTTCATATTTTTCTATTATAGTATTTAATATAAATAATAAAATATTAATTATTTTTTTTAATAAATACTCAATATTTACTCTTTCATATTTATCTATTATAGTATTTAATAAAAATAATAAAATATTAATTAATTATTTTGCAAACATCCTAAATTTACAAATTTATAAAAAATGCGTTGTAATGGTATATGCGTTGTAAAAGTACTTACCATATAACAGCATGCGTTGTAAATGCATGCGTTGTAAAAGTTTTTGCGTTGTAAAAAATGCGTTGTAATAGCATTACGTTGTAAAAGTTGCGTTGTAAAGGTTGTTTCCCTCTCTACCCACCACCTGGCAGCCAGCCTGTCTCCTGGAATTCCCCAGCCCTGCTCCTTACTAGGCAGAACACACACAGCAGAGGCGGACTGAAATGGCCTGGTCAGTAAATACTCACTTTCTAAAAGTAGTATTTACAAACACAGGATATTAAAATAAACTTTACTAAAAGAAGTATTTTATTATTCTGAGTTCAGGCATACTAAACTTGACTTTCTACCATGCTCTCTGAGTCCACTGGGATTACAGCGTATAGTAATTCCAGCAGCCCATTCTGGCCTATGGAGAGCAGGTAGCCTTCAATAGTGAAAAACGAAAATGGCTGTAATTCACTATTAGGACATGCCACACACATCAGGGCATGTCTTACCTTATACCTACAATGCACCCTGACCTTGGGCCTACCAGAGGGGTGACTAATATGTAGTTAAGTGAAGGTTTGGGGACTGGCAAGTAGGTGCACTTGCGCAATCAGCGCGACAGTACCAGACCGCGTGCAGGTTCTGCAGTGGCAGACCCTAGACACATTTTACTAGGCCGCTTCTGTGGGTGGCACAACCAGTGCTGCAATCCCACCAGCAGCATTTGTATTTACAAGCCCTGGCACTCCTGGTGCACTTTACTAGGGGCTGATAGTAAACCAAATAAGCCAAACAGGGACACCAATCAATGTATACACTTTTCAAAAGGGAGCACTTGCACTGTGGCACTGATTAGCAGTGGCACAGTGCCCTGAGCGGCTAACACCAACAAAACACAATGAGGCACATCAGCAAAAAGTGGAAGGGAAACTCACGCCAAGGTGCCAGGTCTAACATGTGTCCCCTCCAGCTGAAATGTGGGGGGAACTACCCTACCCCAGGGAGTTCCTCTTCACTAAGGTGGAAAAACCTGGACAGACCGTCAACATTGGCGTGATCTGTGCCAGGGTGATGCTCCACCGTAAAGTCCATACCCTGTAGGGAGATGGACCACCTTAACAGTTTTGGGTTCTCACCCCTCATTTGCATCAACCATCTGAGGGGCCTGTGGTCGGTCTGAACCCGGAAGTGAGACCCAAACAAGTAGGGTCTTAGCTTCTTCAGCGCCCAGACCACAGCAAATGCTTCTAGTTCGATTGCACTCCACCTTTGTTCCCGTGGAAGTAACCTCCTACTTATGAAGGCTACAGGTTGGTCCCAGCCCTCCTCAGTCATCTGTGAGAGAACAGCCCCTACACCATGCTCTGATGCGTCTGTCTGCACTAGGAATTCTTTGAAGAAGTCAGGAGCCAAGAGCATGGGCGCCGTGCACATGGCAGTCTTCAGGGTGTCAAAGGCCTTCTGACAGGTGTCAGTCCATATCACTTTTCTGGGCTGCTTCTTTGAAGTCAGCTCTGTCAAGGGGGCATCGATGCTGCCATACCCCTTGACAAACCTCCTGTAGTACCCTGTGAGTCCTAAAAAGGCCCTCACCTTCGTCTGGGTCTTTGGGGGCTCCCAAGCCAGGATGGTTTCGATCTTGGGTTGTAGGGGCGCCACCTGGCCGCTCCCCACTTGGTGTCCCAAGTACACCACGGAACCCTGCCCGATCTGACACTTGCTTGCCTTGATCGTGAGGCCTGCCTTGCGCAGTGCCATCAACACTTCCCAGAGATGTTGCAGGTGTTCTTTCCATGTGCCACAGAACACTGCGATGTCATCCAGGTAGGCGGCGCTGAACTCGGTCAGCCCAGCCAACACCTGGTTGACCAACCTCTGGAAGGTGGCAGGGGCATTCTTCATCCCAAATGGCATAACCCGGAACTGGAAATGCCCATCTGGTGTGGAGAATGCGGACCTCTCTTTGGCCCCATCAGTCAAGGCGATCTGCCAGTACCCAGACGTTAAATCAAACGTGCTGAGGTACCGTGCAGACCCTAACCGATCGATGAGCTCATCAGCTCTGGGGATGGGGTGCGCGTCAGTCTTCGTGACTGAATTGAGTCCTCTGTAGTCCACACAGAACCGGAGTTCGGGTGTGGCTCCCGGCGCTGCAGCCTTTGGGACCAAGACCACTGGGCTGGCCCAAGGACTGCTGGAGGACTCAACCACCCCAAGAGCAAGCATTTTTGAGACCTCCTCTTTGATGCAGGCTCTGACCCTGTCAGTTACCCTGTAAGCCTTGTGCTTCACAGGTAAGCTGTCTCCTGTATCCACATCATGGACGCACCAATCTGTGATAAGAGGAACCAGGGAGAACAGGTCAGGAAACTGCCCCAGCAGCTGGCGGCAGTCATCCTGTTGCTCAGGGGTCAGGGTGCGTGAGAGGTTAACTCCATCCACTGACCCGTCTCTCTCTGAGGCTACCAGGAGGTCAGGAAGAGGCTCAGACTCCTCCTCCGTCCCATCATCTGTGGCCAAGAGCATGCCCACTTTGGACCTCTCCAAGTGGGGCTTCAGTCGATTGACATGGAGGACCCTCAAGGGGTTCCTAGGAGACTGCAAGTCCACCAAGTAGGTGACAGAACTCTTGCGCTCCACAATCTCAAAGGGTCCTGTCCACTTGTCCTGGAGTGCACAAGGCTCCACAGGGGCCAGGACCCATACCTTTTGACCAGGTTGAAGCTCAACCAGAGTGGCGTTCTGGTCGTACCACCACTTCATTTCCTCCTGGCTGGCTTCCAGATTTGCCTCAGCAAGTTACCTGAAACGCCTAGTCTGGTTCCGAAAGGCCAGCATGTAACTATATACATTCTGGGGAGGTTTCCTGGGAGATTGCTCCCAGCCTTCCTTGACCAGACTAAGAGGTCCTCGTACTGGGTGGCCATACAGAAGCTCAAAGGGACTGAACCCCACAGACTTCTGTGGCACCTCACGGTATGCAAAGAGAAGGCATGGTAAGAGGACGGCCCACTTACGCCTCATGGGTTCCTCAAGACCCATAATCATGCCCTTTAGGGTTCGGTTGAATCTCTCAACCAACCCGTTTCCTTGGGGATGGTAAGGGGTGGTGAACTTGTATGTCACACCACACTCTTGCCAAAGGGATTTCATATATTTCGATATGATATTGGTCCCCCTGTCAGACACCACCTCTAGAGGGAATCCTACTCGTGAGAAAATTCCCATCAGTGCCCGTCCCACCACGGGGGCCGTCACTGTCCTCAGAGGGATGGCTTCAGGGTACCCGGTGGCATGGTCCACCAAGACCAGGATAAACCTGTTGCCCATGGCTGTCTTGGGGTCCAGTGGCCCCACAATATCGATCCCCACTCGCTGGAATGGGGTACTGACCACAGGGAAAGGTTGGAGTGGAGCCTTCAGCTTCCTTCCACTCTTGCCACTTGCCCGGCAAGTCTGGCATGTCCTGCAGTGAGTGTCAGAACTCCTGCGCATTTGAGGCCAATAAAAGTGGGTGACAAGCCTTTCGAAGGTCTTGTCCTGCCCCAAATGCCCTGCTAACGGAACGTCGTGAGCCAGCCCCAGTAGGAAGGCTCTGAACTTCTGGGGTACCACCAGCGCACGGGCTGACCCAGGTTCAGCAACCTTAGGCTCTGAGTACAGGAGGTCGTTCTCCCAGTAGATTAAGTGAGTACCGGACTGATCACCATTGGCCTGGGCTGCAGCCTGCTGCCGCATACCCACTAGAGAGGGGCACTCTTTCTGCTCCCTGCAGAATTCTTCCCTGGTGGGGCCTTCTTCTTGCTGCCAATGGGTCAGCTCAGGCAGGTCCCCCAGTTCGGCTACCTGTTCCCCGGTAGGCTCCAGGGCATCCCCCTCAAGGTCTGCTTCCTCCTGGGCCGTGGAAACTTTAGGAGCCGGTTTCCCGTGCCTCCTGCGCCCTCTCCCTAAAGCCGGTTCCTGGGCCTCTCCCTCAGGCTCCAGGGTCCCTTCAACACCCCTACTGGCTGCCATCGACCGGGTGGTCACGCACGCCCAATCAGGTAAACCCACCATCCGCAGGTGAGCTGTCTTCTCCACCTTTTCCCAAGGGGAGCTCTCCAAATCATTCCCTAGGAGACAGTCTACAGGCATGGCAGTTCTCACAGTGACTTGCAGAGTACCAGAGACCCCCCCCCCCACTCAAAGGGAACTTGAGCCATTGGGCAATGACTCTCGTGTTGTCAGCATTGACAACCCGACAATAGGCATGGGGTACAACCTGCTCTTGAGATACCAAGTGCTGCCGCACTGCAGTCACGCTGGCGCCTGTGTCTCGAAGAGCCTCTACCTTCTTCCCATTGACGGTCACCACTTGCCCATATTTCTTAGTGTTAGAGGGCAAGTCGGCGTTAGGGACCATCTCACTGTCTCCTAGTGAGACTAAGGTCAGTTGGACGGGGTCCCACACACATGGGACTTCTACCTCCTCCCCAAAGGCTACTGTAGCCACTTGCTTCGGTAGAGCACCAGTGGGTGCTGGTTTCACATACTGTCGACACTTGGGATCACTGGCAAAGTGACCAAGTTCACCACATTTATAACATTGAGGGGGCCCCTTGGGAACAGGTTTACCTGTCGGGCCCCTGCTGGCTTCGGGGGTGGGGGAGGCTAAGAACCTTTCTGCTGGTTCCCTTGGGTATTACTTTGGGGGCCTTTTGGAAACCCTTTCTGTTTTCCCCTGTCCCCCCCACTCTTCTGCTGGGGACCCTGCCCACCCTTGGCGGAGTCTCCCACTTGACCCTTGTGGACCCTGGTGCTGACCCAGCGGTCCGCCTCTTCAGCAAGCTTCCTAGGGTTAGTCAGCTTGCTATCTATCAGGTGTTGGCGTAGCTCAGGAAAACAATTAAGCGACAAGTGCTCCCATGCAATTAAATCAAAGAGACCTTGGTAATCATTAACTTTGCTACCCTTCACCCAGCCATCCAGTGCTCTGCAGAAAAAGGTCACATACTCCACATACATACTCCCCGCAATCTTGGTACACCCCCTGAACCTCTGTCTATATAATTCAGGAGTGAGCCCATATCTATTCATTAAAGCTTCCTTAATGTGGGGGTAAGAATTGTAGACATCTAAAAGTGTGTCCCGCCCCTCACTGAGGAACCGTCCCCACAACCCCGCTCCCCAATCTCTCTCAGGGACCCGGTGGGAAGACATGGCTACCTCATAGGCCTTGAACCATTGCCCTATGTCGTCATTCTTAAAGTATTCCTTAACTACATCTTTTGGCTTGTACACCCTTGACTCTACCTGCACCGGCGTTGCGCTGCCACCAGAGGGAGGGTTTTCCAAACTTCTTTCTTTTATCGCCAACTCCCTCATTCTCGCGTCGTGCTCCATCTGAATCTTTCTTTCTTCAAGAGCCATTTTTTTCTCTTCTAGAGCCAGCTTTTTGCTTTCTAGCTCCAATTGACCATTTAATTTCAGCCTTGCCAATGTGACTTCTTGCTCTCTTGCGGCCTGTCTGTCTGCCAGCTCCTCTGGCGACAGGCCTCTGCCAAGACTACGGATGATCTCCGCTGGTTCCACTAGGTCAACCTCAGGTACAACATCCTCAGCTGCACCCCTTGATTCCATCCAGGCTTTCAGCGCCGTGTAGAAGTGTGCTTTGTTTGTGTATCCTTTGCGTGGAACCTTGAACTTCTTGCAAAATTGCTTGAGTTGTTCTTTTGTGTAGTCGCCCAGTTTCGCTTCGTCCCATTCCAATCCTACTATCTCAGAGGTTTCAGCGACGCACTTCTCAATGCTGTTTGAGCCCGGCATGGCTTCAAACACAAGGGATCTTCTTTCTTGGCAAGTGAAATTAAAATTAAAAGTTCTGTGGCTTAAGCTACTGGACTGTCCTCACTGTGCAATGGCTAGTAATCACTGCGCAGACACCAAGAACGCAAATCCGTAAATCCCACCGCTGCCACCAATGTTAGAATCCGGGGTCTCTGGTTGGCGCAGGTATGCACTTGCGACAAGCAGGGACCCTTTCCTCGTAGGATTACCTCTTTAAAAATAACCCTTGCTCACCCTCTAAGTAACGTGGCGCGAGCAGTCAGGCTATATTCCAGAGGGCATTAGGTTAAGCATTCAAAGTGTCCCACACAATAACCACCAACCCACCACACAGAGACACAAGGCTGTATTTAGGAAAATAAAGTTCTTATGCAGGCTTCAAATACAGTCTTCTCTCTTTAAATAAGGTTCCAGTTACTTTCAATGCTTCTAGGCAGTCCACAGGTCTTAAAATGGCACTTTTCTATTAAAAAGGAGCTTCCTTAGGGGTCTGTGTGCTTCGTAGCACCTCTGGTACGCTTCTTACAACGTTTTAAACGTGTCTTGCCGTTTCTCACGCTTCTCGTGTGAGCAAAGTCCTATACTTTCAATGGAGTACAGTTGACACGAAGGTTGCCAAGGTTCATGCTTTACGCGGGAGCGGCGAAGCGGGACAGAAGCGCCAGTACGGCCCGACCAAAGCAACGGACGGGTCGTACTCCAGCGCACAGCTCACAGTACCTTTGTTCTTGGGCAAGGCTGGTCGCAGCAGCCTCAGGGGTCCGTAGAGGGGCGTCCCACGCCACGTTGTCGTCCCTCCTGGTCGGTGGGCGGCGATGCTTCATGGGGCGCTTCAGGATGGTCCCAGGCACACGACCAAGTTCAGAAGCAGAAGGGGCAGCTCGGGGGCAATTTCTTCAGCGCGTCGCGCTGTCGGCTTCACGTAGAGGACGAACAGTGCCTCGCAGGTCCTCACAGGGGGCTTCCACGGCCAGGGGGGTCGCAGAGGCTCGGCGCTCGGAGCCTGGTCAGTCTCTTCTTTGCTGTGCGAGCTACGGCTCGGGGGGCAGTTGCTTGTGGTGCTTGGGCTCGGTAGACAGGCCCTTGCGGGGCTCACAGTAGCCCTGGTAGCAGATGTCGCGGTGCTCAGATGAGGGGCACAAGGTCCTCTGGGGTCAGCGTTTCAGGATCGTCTCCAGCAGCTTCTCTTCTTCTTGGGGAAAGGTAGCGCCCACTGTTCCTGGGGCGCAGTTCAAGGGGCAAGTTCACAAGCAAGCCCTTGGAGATTGTTTGTAAGCACAAGGTGATTTCAAAGTCTTTCAGTCTTTTCCTCCTCTCCTTCAGCAGCAAGGCACCCACCACAGGCCAGTCTCTCAGGCTTATAGACAGTACTCCTCCATGCAGCTTTCCCAGGTCCTTCTCTTCAGGCAGAGGTTCTTCTTGGCGCAAACAGGATCTGATTTCTTAGGAGCAGGGCTCCTTCTTTTATAGCACAATTCTTTTGTTCTTTGTCGCCAGGGGGCCTGGGCCTGGCTCAGTCCAGTTTTGGAGCACTTTGTTGTGGTGACTCTGCTCTTTCCTTTCAGCAGCAGGGCAGAGACATCAGCTGCTCCACAGGGGCGGAGTCGGCATTGTGGTGACAGAGCACAGGTCTATTCAGAGTCAAAGGTGTACTCCTCCCACCCATCCTGGTGTAATCTCTCTACCCACCACCTGGCAGCTAGCCTGTCTCCTGGAATTCCCCAGCCCTGCTCCTTACTGTTACTAGGCAGAACACACACACACAGCAGAGGCGGACTGAAATGGCCAGGTCAGTAAATACTAACTTTCTAAAAGTAGTATTTACAAACACAGGATATTAAAATAAACTTTACTAAAAGAAGTATTTTATTATTCTGAGTTCAGGCATACTAAACTTGACTTTCATACCATGCTCTCTGAGTCCACTGGGATTACAGCGTGTAGTAATTCCAGCAGCCTATTCTGGCCTATGGAGAGCAGGTAGCCTTCAATAGTGAAAAACAAAAATGGCTGTAATTCACTATTAGGACATGCCACACACATCAGGGCATGTCCTACCTTATACCTACAATGCACCCTGCCCTTGGGCCTACCAGAGGGGTGACTAATATGTAGTTACGTGAAGGTTTGGGGACTGGCAAGTAGGTGCACTTGCGCAATCAGCGCGACAGTACCAGACCGCGCACAGGTTCTGCAGTGGCAGACCCTAGACACATTTTACTAGGCCGCTTCTGTGGGTGGCACAACCAGTGCTGCAATCCCACCAGCAGCATTTGTATTTACAAGCCCTGGCACTCCTGGTGCACTTTACTAGGGGCTGATAGTAAACCAAATAAGCCAAACATGGACACCAATCAATGTATACACTTTTCAAAAGGGAGCACTTGCACTGTGGCACTGATTAGCAGTGGCACAGTGACCTGAGCGGCTAACACCAACAAAACACAATGAGGCACATCAGCAAAAAGTGGAAGGGAAACTCACGCCAAGGTGCCAGGTCTAACACTGCCCATACAGAAAAGATGCCTCTCCAAGCACCTAACCCACGCATACAAGGCCCTCCACAACTCCGCTCCCACCTATATCAACCCCTGCCTAACGTTCCCTCGACCCACCAGGGAACTATGCTCCTCCCTCATACTGGTCCCCACCCACTGCATCCGCCAGAACCGCTCCAGAAGTGTTGCTTCTCCAGCCCCGCCGCCAAGTCCTGGAACAAACTTCCCCTTCACCTACACACTTGTCCTTCACTTCGAAAAATTCAGTAAGAAGCTCATGACAAGGGTTTTAGGACATAGCGCCAGGAGACGCCCCGGGGTGACAAGTCATGCTTTACAAGAACTATTTGATTGATTGTTACCATTGGTCCCGCAGTTCCTCTGTATAGCCCCGAGTCATCTGGGGGAACAACAAATACCTTGACAGTGCCTACTGGAGTGAATACTCTGAACAAAGTCCCAGCACCTTTGACATGGGGACCACTGGAAAAAACCCTTTAGTCCCGACTAAGGCAGCCCTATTGTATGATGGTTCTGCGTCTTCGATGTTAGGTACATTAGGACTCACTCCTATAGAGGAGCCTGCCCTGCTACCTTGAAATTCTCCCTTGTCTATTTGGAACTAACCACAGTGTATTTCAAGCAGCAGCCCTAGAAGGAAAATTATGTTTAATACTCCTGGATCCCAAATTGGTGTTAGTTCACAGGAAATAGACAATTTAGCACAATTTTTATTGGGTACCCTGAAGGTTATGAGATTTTGCATTCAAGAAGGGGCACTAACTCCGAAAGAAAGAGAGACCCATAGATGTGGTCAAGTTAAGATTGGAATTACACAAATCGATTTCAAGCAATCTTGATTTTTTTCCACATAGACACATATCAAGAGAATTAACTTGTGTATATGTGTAAAGACATTACACGATGTGCAGGCCAGGCCCATGAGAAATGTACAAAGTTTGCCCAGGTTTATGACATAGACATCACCAAGATGAAGTCCTAACAGAGGAGTAACTGTGTGTGTTTTGATGATGAACCATAATGAGCATGAGAGTATCAGGCATGCACACATACAGGTTGTTCATCTGGATTCCAACTCTTGTCTCTTTCTTCTGACACCCTTCACTTCCTGCCTCTTTTTCTTACTCTTGCAGATTCTTCAACACTGTGGGATATGTGGGTTTCTGTTGCAGTAACCCCCACTTTTTGCCAGATTTCTGATGCACTTTGACTTGATGTGCCCTGGGTCTCTGCCAAACAGGTTCCCAGGGCCTGTGTTTTTTCACCAAAATCTTTCCATTTGTACCCACAATTGGCACCCTTATGGACGCATGTAAGTCCTTTGTAAAAGGTACCATGGGTACAAAGGGCACTGTGAGTAGGGCTGCAGCACATACCCTTAGTGGTCATGCACCTTAACCCACACACACACTGCCATTGCAGGCTGCATGTTGTGGTGCAGAGAAAAGTGAAGATATGGCACACATATCAGTGTGAAATGCCTGCAACTCACTGCCTATGGTATAGGTAAGTCACCCCTCTAGCTGGGTGCACTATACCACTGGTGACGGTACAGTTGCATGAACACAGTACCCCTACAGTGTCTAGGTCCATTCTTAGACAATGTAAGTGCAGTAAAGCCATAAAGAGAATATGGTCTGGGAGTTTGTCATTACGAACTGCACAGCACCATAATAGCTATACTGAATTCTGGGAAGTTTGGTAACAATCCTCTCAGCATAATAAACTCACACTGATGCCAGTGTGTGATTTATTACACAATGCACTCATAGGGCATCGTAGAGATCCCCCTGAAAAACAATCAGCCTCTGGTGGGCTCCCTGACTGTTAAACACCATCCTGCCACCACAAGAAAAGTTTCTGGACCACTGTAGTGGGAGCCTTTGCTGCCTGAGCCCCGAAACAAAGCCTTTCCTAGGCGGAGGTGTTCATACCTTCCCCAGGTGAGTCAGATCCATCTGTGGCAGGGGAGCTTCAAGGGCCTTGCCGCCTTATCAATGTGAACCCCAGCCTCTCCTGCTATTTGGATCAGGCCCCCTTCCTGTCTCACTGCCTCTTTGGCATAAAGACAGGCAGGAAAAATTAGAACAGCCCAGAAGGTGTACCCACCTTTGCCAACTAAACCCCTCAGGTGGGGGAGGCGAGGTGAAGCCCACTCTTTAGTGCCTGCCATCTTGCAGATGGCAGACACTTTCCAATCAGAATTAGGGATTGTGCTCACTCCCCCACGTGGGTTGAACACACCAAGGGTGTAGTCACCCTAAGGTCAGTAGCCCCATTTGCTACTACCTCAAGACCCCTAAAAGGCCACCTAAATACAGTATTTAGGGAATAGCCCAGAAGGCAGATCCCTGCAACCTACGAAGAAGAAGGACAGAAGACGTGGCACAGCAGAGGAGACTACAGAGAAAAACTGACTTGGCCCCAGCCCTAACAGTCCGTCTGCAGTTTCGGGAGATCCTGGAACAAAAGTTGACTTATCCTCCAGCAACAACCTCCAACACCCCTAGGAGGACTAATTGCCTTCAACAAAGACCGTATCTCCTGCGAACAGCAGCTCTGTTCAAAAGAAACTCCAAAGCTCCAAAGCTGTGAGGACGAAGAAACCACCACTGCACCCTTCGCCAATGGCCCGAGTTCAAGTGGCCCACCGTTCCCCGCAAGGTCCCCAGCACTCCAGAGCCCGAGTCCACCGTGGGTTGACCCCTCCAGGGGTGCCAACCTGGGACCCCCTTTGCCATGACCTTAACCCTAGGAGTTTGGATCCCAAAACCATGTGCCCTGCCCGTGATCAGCCACCAACCGAAGTACCCCCCTAACCCCTTTGGCTAACATTGGCATCCTGCACCCTGCAACCAGTCACCCTAGTGTTTCTGCTGGTGCAATTTGAGTGCCTACCTGAACCTTAGGGAACCTTGGTCCAAACCCCCAAAACTCCCACTTGTAAGACATTTACTTACCTGTGAAACCGATAACCTTTTTTCTCCCTTACAAACCCATTTTATAAGATTTTGGGCCTAAAAATGTTCAAAGTGTTGAACTGTTGTTTTCGATGGGAAAAACAGTAACTCTAACTCAAGCCAAGAAAAGTCTTACTTCCCTTGTATTGTTAGATCCTTATGTGTTGTATCTAGGCATACCACCCCCAGTACTCAAACTAATCTAAAGGTAACTATAAAGTATTCTAAAAGTTATTACTAAAAGTTATTACTGGGTAATGTAAACTGCTTTTTGAATCACTAGCAACATGTAACTATTGCAAATTCAACCACAACTGCATTTCCTTGTGAAGTCCTGCATTTGAGAGTATATTTTACTTATCTGTGCCAAGTCCTGCTTGGTTTTAAAAATAAAACATAAGTATACCTTTGTTATACTTACCCAATTGGTGTTGATTCAGTCTCTAAGTGTGTGCCTTCAGTCTTGATTGAGTGAATACAACAAATGCTCAACATACCCTCTGGATAAACCTAACTGCTAGCCCATACTACCACACAGAGAGATGTTAGTACTTGCCTAATTTAGCCTCTGCTATACCTCTGGGGACTCCCTGGTCTCTGTGCACACTATACCTCATTTTGGTATAGTATATACAAAGCAAGCTTCCTACAAACACCTCACCCTTTGGTCACTGTTTTCATATATATCTCTTCTTCCTTTCTCTCTGTTCTGACTTTCTCTCTTGCTCTGGCTGTATGCCTGGTAATGGAAAGTAGGTCCTGGTCTCCAAAAATGTGTGTGTCGGTGCTAGGGGTGAGCAATAAATTGCGCTCCACAGTCTGAGTTCACAGAGTTTTGCCCACTCAACATGATGTTCTGGCAAAACTCTGTCAACTGCTGCGTGATGGAGTTGTGTCTCATGCTTGTCTCACCATCGCTAAGTTGCGGAGCGCAAATTGGCACCCTTAGAGAGATTTTCAGGCACAAGGAAGGCACCAGGCGAAATTTCCTCTACCGGAGTGGCAGTAAAGTAGCGCCCTTTGACACGCTGTGTGGTGACGTTCGCCCCCAGTTCTAAATATCAGAGTGATGTGTCGATTCTGCCCCCGCAGAATCGTGTGGAGTTTTTACGTAACTGCGGAATGCCACAGAGTGAAACTCTGCAAGTTCCGCCCACCCCAAGTCAGTGGCGGCTCCTCCACTAAGACGGAGGAGCGTTGCCCCCATACTCTCTGAGCAGTGAAAAGAGCAAAAATAAAATGATATTACAGCAATAATCATTCTGTTTTTCCACACTTGCTCAGTTGTAGGTGCAGTGCTCTGGGCTGTACAGAGCACGGGGAGGAGTGGTGTGCACTGTCCAAGTGCGCATGACGGTTTGGTCGGCCGCCTTGGGCCGGCCAAACAGTCATATGCACTTTGCATGTTCTCCACCCAGCTGTATTCTACAGTCTGGGTAGAGAACATGTGCTGGAGTGAGGTTTTCCCTAAGAATCGTATACCTCCTCCATTTTATCATTTTTGAATTAAAACGAATAACTGAATAATATTAATAGTATTAATGGTTTGCTGTGTGTTTTACAATTACTAATTAGAAAATACACGTGGGAATCGCATTTGCATGGCCTGATTGATATGTAAACTAATTTTCGTACGCATACTAATGTCAGATATTTAGAATTTGCATGTTATATGTTGCTTTTGTGATGTGATTTGTAAATCGTGCTTTTAAATTGTGAGTATAAACCGCAATGCGTGTTGCTTTTGCTAGATAAATGCACACACATAGAGGGTTTAGTGAGGGAATAACATTTTAATAGTCATTTCCATGTATTAATTACGTTTTGTGTCTCTTTTGACCTTTCTGGAGTGGCCACAAAATGGCTGCCATCCCTATTTTGACGGACAGACGAGATACAGAAGTCACTGAGTGAAGTGCGCCTGCGCTAAAAGATGAGCAACAATAACCTCGTCCTGACCCCAGGCAGACTGTACTCGTGAAGGTCGCACCGGGAGGAGTGCCAATCCTCAAACAATGAACTTCCTTAAACTAAGAACTGTTATAATTGATGACACCATGGACACAGACCCGTATGGGAATGAACATGCCCTGAATGGACTCGAAACTGTAACAAATTTATTAATAAATTTAGAACTACATTTAATAAAACATTGAACGTATGAGAATCAGGAAGAATGATCCTGGTTCAACCAATCGGATTTGTTCAAAACCATGTATTGTAACATTTTGTTGTTGATTTTACTATAAACGAAGTAGATTAGAGAGGGTCTTTACGGCTATTCGCTTAAGCTTGATTTCCTGACGTTATGCTGACGGAGAGGACGGTGACACTGCTGGACAGCTGCTTGCCAGAGACTCTGATGGACTGATCAGATGCCCAATTAATTTACGAACTGATTGATCGATTTATGGGCATAGAGACGAAAGGTCAGAATTTGACATAGAGGACGCCATTTAGCCAGATTAGGTAAATATGCAAATCAAAAATATTGAATACTTTCTGATTTCCTTATGCTTTAAATAGATAAACATTTCAATTCATTTAAAATTGTGTCGGGTTGTTATTTGAAGTGTTTTGATGTATATTGTTTAGAAGAATTAAGTGTCGCTTTTCCCAGCAACTAAGCTGATCCATGACCTATAGTATGGGAGGAACTGCTAGGTTATAAAGGTATTGAGACCCTGGTGAGGTAGGGATGAATAGGTGAACTTGTTGCTACTCATCAGGTGATTAATGCAATCTTCCTCCCATATTTTTCCAGCGCATGGAATAAATTGAAAAGAATTTCCCCTCTCTTGAGGACCATTGATCTAAAGGTAGAATGAATGATTGGTGTTATGGGCCCCACCAGTGAATGAATGAATGAATGTGGTTGTTCAAGAAGATCTGTGGTCTGTGACGTAGTGAGGGGATTTTTGATATTCAGCGCTGGAGCAGTTTTTCTGGTAGCAGAATGATGGTTAGCTATTGTCTTGGGTTTAGTGACGATTGCTTGTAAATAGCTTATTGATTTATTGATTGGTATTGGTTTATGTACTATGTTGAGTTGCGTCGAGTTATATGTTGTTTGCATGGCTTCTGGGATGTAGGAAGTCGGAAGTTTGTAACAGTTCCGTAGTAGAGCAGAGGTAGGTGCTGCTCTCGGGAAAGACGGAATTGTTGTAGCCCTGTAGGTACACAGGGGAAACGTGTGACAAGTGAAGTTGCACGGCGCATTGTCTGGGTTCGATTCGGCAGCATCGTCGTGTGTTGCCATTAGAAATATTCTCGGTGTGAGAGAAGTCTGTATGATAGCGAAGGTTACCTGTGAAATTTTGGTCTTTAAGTACCATGAAACCAATTGGCACACCGATAACGCTTATCACTGAAAAGGTAGCAGGTGTTCTCTGAGCTTGTTAGAAGGACAAAGTAGAGGGAAGCGCTGCTTTGTTAACGAGTATCATAATTCTGTAGTAGGACAGACTGTTCGCTGTTCTCGGGAAAGACAGGATTCTGTGCGTATGTACTACATTTTCCTGTATGAACAGGTGTGAATGTAAAGGCATTCGGGTTGATTGTGAAACTCTAGGTTATTTCTAAAATACCAGAGAAACAATTAGCTAATGCTTGCTAGAAGGGTGAAGTAGAGGGATGTGCTACTTTATCAACGAAAGTAACGTTTCCGTAGTAGGACAGAGGTAAGCGCTGTTCTCGAGAACGACGGAATTCTCGTGAGAAAGGTCTTTTGCTGTCCTTTGGCTAGCGAATCAGACAATGGAGATGTTTTAGAGTTGTTACTAACCGAATCGTAAAAGTTACAGTAAGAGTTCACGGAGCGGTCTTGTAAAGGAGGGGTAGACGAGAGCAGAGCAGAGCTGCCGCAGCGGCAGCTGACGTCAGAACGACCGCGCTGGGATTGGACAGTAGATTGGAGGTGTAAAATGCTCCGGATTGGTGCGTTAGTGTAGAGCCGCGCTAGGAGTGGAAGAATACGGTGTGACGTAAACGCTCCCTGATTGGAGTGTTAGTGTGAGTCACGCTGAGATTGGAGGATTGTGATAGTGACGTAGACGCTCCTGATTGGTGCGTTAGTAAGAGTCACGCTGTGAGTGGACAGAATAGCGGTACCATTGTAAGAAGACTAAACGGTATACAGAAATCTAGAGAATGTATTACCAACCACCAGAAAAGAAGAAATCGTGGTTTGGTAAAATTAAAAGGTGGTTTAAGAAAGATAAAGTAGTTGAAACTAGGGAAGGACAGTTACTTCCTCCACCGAAAACACCCGCATCTACAATGATTGCGAAATATGGGTATCATACTTGTATTTGGTTGGATAATTGGGTAAAATACACCAAGGACGATGGAGTCCTGGCGTTTCCAGAACATGGTTCCTTTAATGTGGCTGTTTTGAGAAATCTCCCTGACAAAATGATGGACTTAGAACCAAGACCTAGACCAACGCAGTTTGAGGCATTGACAGAATGGGAAGACGAAATGCATGAACGAGAAAAACAGAGAAGTGGTAGGGGTTATCGATACATGTTCGGTAGATCATACAGACATGAGACACATAATGACAGGATGAAAAGGTGGCGGAATGCAAGTATGACTGAGGGTATGTATCCTGTGAGAATGGTAGGAGATAATGAAGGGAGAAAATGAACTGAGAAAAGGCGTAATGTGGATTTGAGTGGGTATGAAGTGAATGAATCAGAAGATGATGTTCTTGATGAGGTGTTTTACAAAAACCCACCACCGTATCGACCAGAACCAGAAGCATTGTCACCAAGTGCCCCAATGAGAGAAACATTACGAATAATTAAAACAGAGACTATGTCACCAGAATTAGGGAAAAGTAACTCCGCAAGAGAGATAGAAAAACAGACAGAAAGTAGGGTAAATGATGAGAATTCAGTAGAACTGGCCAAAACTACCCTAGAATTAACCGAGAAAATAAGAGAATTGACCAAAAATCTAGAAGCTGTAACAGTTCCAGTAACGATAGGTCCAGTAATGCCCATTTTTGAGAAACAAAAAGATACTGAACATTGTTTGACAGTGCCGTACAGAAGCCAAAATCTAATTGAAAATGCTGATCGGAGTCAAATTGACAATCCGTGGGGACCGACGATAAATATGTTTGAATCGAACATTTCAAATAATCCATTTGTAAATCAAATTTATGCTGCAAAGAGCAGAATGACAATGGAAACCTTATTAGAACCACAAAAGGCCCCAGAACAAAATAATGTAGACAACCCAGCAGGACCTTCTGTAGAAGAATTAAGCGAATGGCTCAGAGAGTTACAGAAAAAGGATCAAGAATCCCAGTCAATAGATGTAGCCAAATTACGAATGGTATTAGAAGAATTAATAGTAGGAACTATCCCTACTGAAAAATTGAAAAACTATCAGGATGAGGAATTGTTGTTTCTCTGCAAGAGTGCAACCTGGAGAGCGAAAAACTTGCATGAAAGATTAGAGGAAATTGCAAACGAAATGGGAATAGATTTTGACAAAGTAAAAGCACTGCAAAAATCCTATCGAGTTGATTTCACTGAGAAGGATATAGAGAACATGAATACTACAGGAAGGATAGGTCAAATTAAGGACATAATCGGTTTGTTGAGAAAATGGGGAGATGTGGACAGATGGAGAAGTAAGTGGTGTAGAAGACGCGACAATATCACAGAAAAGACAGTTTCAGCATTTCCCGTTAGAGAGAAAGAAAAGGTAACGACAGAATACCCCATGAGAGAGATTCCAGGAGGAGGGTATGTACATGTTCCATGGACAAGACAGGACATTTTGTCTTTCACAAATGATTTCCCTCAACTACGCAAAAAGCCCGTCGAGTGGTACCGGCAGATAGACAGATTTGTAAAATTGGCAAAAGTATTATGGATAGATTTGAATAGTCTATTCGATATAATAGTACCACCAGATTTGTGGACCGAGTGCAAGCTGATGATAAATTGGCCCACTCAGGAGTATCCTAGGGACCCTAAGACGGGAGCTCCCGACCCAGAAGTAATGAAGAAATATGAGCAGGTTGTGGCATTTCTGAAAAATAAGGTACCCCCTAAAGAGACTGATTGGGTAAAAATTGACAGAACCCAACAGGAGAGCAAGGAGTCAGTACATGCATATTATGAGAGACTAATTCAGGCTTTTAAACAGTTCAGTGGAGATGAGAACCTGAGTGATAAAGATTTGAGTTATTTCGTATACAGGTTTGTATATGGTTTACGCCCAGAAATTGGTGATATGATAAAGCAGCATACAGTCGATTGGCAAAATAAGAAAATAGATGAAGTTTTGAGACATGCAAAATATTTCAGCGATGAGATTGAGGCAAAACAGCGAAAGCTGAAAGAAAAGGCAATGTGGGCACAGGTAAAGGTAGCCGAACGACAGGAAGCTCAGTTAGTAGAACAAGCGAACAATCCAGGAGTGAGACCAAGATTTGGTACAGGGAAAGGGAAAGGTAATTTAGAAGAAGCTAAAAAGAAATTCCCATGTCACAATTGCGGTGAGTTAGGGCATTGGAAATCCGAGTGTAAGAACCCTCCAAATACTAATAATGAAAATCGATTGTTGAATCCACAGGTGCAGAAAGAGGTGGGTGGTCAACAGCAGCAACAGCAGCAGGTGGTTACTTCCCAGGATCAGGTGCCAAAACCACCTTTTCCACAGAACAGAAACTCACAGAAGTATAGTAACTGAATCGGGTTTCTACAATGAAGAACAGATAAATAAACCATCACGCGCTCGCACTGTTTCGCAGTATTGGCTGCAACATGATGAGAGTGATTCAGAAATGGATTATTGACGGTGCCGAAGGGAGGAAGAAGAGTGCGTACTTGGCGCAACTCTAGAAGTAGACCAGACAGGACCATTTGTAGATGGGAAGATTAATGATGATAACATTATTTTCCTAGAGGACACTGGCGCTACTCGATCTACTGTTAGATCAGCTGATGTTAAGAATCTTCCTCTTTCGGATGAAACAATCCAAGTATTTGGTGTATCTAACCAACAGTTAAAAACATACCTTACAGAACCCGTAAAGGTTAGTATAGGGAAATTTTCTGAAATGCACCGATTTGTGGTGTGTGACACCAGTCCTGTGAACTTGCTAGGTAGGGACCTGTTGTGCAAGATGAATTGCACTATATTTTGTACTCCAGATGGAATAGCTTTTGAAACACCAGATGAGGATGTATTGTATAAAATGACCATAGCTAACAGAGAATGTGAGAATATTGGAACATATGCAGTATTTAATCCAGATGAACTGCCTAAAGAATTGAAACTGTCTGTAAAAGCAGAGGTTTGGGATTTCACCGGAGAAGATGTAGGGCTAATGAGAAACGTAGACCCAGTAAAAATGACTGTCAAAGATGGAGTTAGTTATCCAAACATTCCTCAGTATAGATTGACACCTGAAATAATTGAAGGAGTAACTCCAATAATTGAGAAAATGATCAAGCAAGGAATTCTGAGAGAGATAATGAGCAGTCCATGTAACTCCCCCATAATGGGCCTGAAAAAGCCAAATGGGAAATTCAGAATAGTGCAAGACCTGAGAAAGGTAAACAAAATCGTTGTACCATGTTGTCCCATTGTACCAAATCCATCAGTGATTTTGTATCAGATTCCCCATGATGCAGAATGGTATACAGTAATTGATTTGTGCCATGCGTTCTTTTCCATTCCATTGCATCACGACAGTCAGCAAATTTTTGCATTTCGGTTTGAAGACCGTATTTTGGCATGGTGCCGAATCCCACAGGGGTATACAGAAAGCCCCACAATATTTAATCAATTGTTGAAAAAGTCATTAGAAAGTCTGCAAATGCCCGAGAGTTCAGTGCTAGTGCAATATATCGACGACCTCCTTGCGGCGTCGAAAACTTGTGAAGCTTGTGAAGTAGACACTATAGCTTTACTAAATCACCTGGCAGATGGAGGACTATAAGTGTCCCCAGCCAAACTGCAGTATTGTAAGAAGGAAGTACAGTATTTGGGACATAACATTGAAAAAGGATTGAGGAAAATAACAATAGACAGAATCAGAATCATAAAAGGAATGAGAGCCCCCATGACTCAAAGAGAAGTGAGAATGTTTCTGGGAATGGTAGGGTACTGCCGCCAGTGGATCAGCAACTTTTCACTGATTGCAAAACCTCTGGTACGGCTAACAAGGAGTGATGTAAAAGATCCCCTTGAATTGAATAAGGAAGAATTAGCAGCATTCAAACAATTGAAAGATGGATTGTGTGAAGCCCCAGCATTAGGTATGCCTGATTATGAAAAAGAATTTGAGTTATATTGCAGTGAAAGGAATGGATGTGCACTTTCTGTGTTAATCCAGAAGCATGGAAGGTTGAGGAGACCAATTGCATATTATTCATCGATGCTTGATCCAGTAGCTGTAGGCTTACCTGGTTGTCTGAAAGCAGTAGCTGCAACATGTCGAAGTTTGGAGCAGAGTGAAGGAATCGTGATGGGATATCCTTTGAAAGTGTTTGTACCTCATGATGTGGCGATTCTTTTAACAAGGAGTCGTACTCAGTATATGACACATAGTCGGCTGACTAAGTATGAGAAAGTCATATTAGGTGCAACGAATGTGAGCCTTTCAAGATGTGTGAATGTGAATCCAGCAACGTTGTTACCAGATGGTGAGAATGTGGAAGTGAGAGATGAAGCAGATCATGATTGTTTGGATGTGCTTGAGTATTGTACGAAACCACGACCAGACATAAAAGATGTACCTTTGGCAGAAAATGATTATGTAATGTTTGTTGATGGGTCATGTTTGAGAACAGAAGAAGGGGTGTTGAGTGCAGCATATGCAGTGTGCACGGTTTCAGCAGTGATGGAAGCATCCTATCTAAAAGGAGTAAAATCTGCTCAAGTAGCAGAATTAGTGGCTCTGACTAGAGCATGCAAAATTGGGAAAGGTGTGAGAGTGACTGTGATAACTGACAGCCAGTATGGCTTCGGAGTTGTCCACGATTTTGGCCAGTTGTGGCTGCAAAGAGGTTTCCTAACCTCAAGTGGAACTCCTATAAAGAATGCTGAAGTGGTTGGAAAGTTGATTGAGGCGATACAGCTGCGTAAACAATTGGCTGTGGTGAAATGTGCTGCCCATAACCAAGGGGAGGATTACGTTACTGTCGGCAATAGATATGCAAATGACATGGCACAATACAGTGCCAGAAATCAGTATTCAGTCAATCGGGCAAAGGAGAAAGAAATGACTTCCTATTCCTTAATGTTTACTAATGTTGTAGGGACATGGGAAGAAGTGAGACAATTGCAGGAGGAAACAGGAGATGAGGAAACAAGACAGTGGGTAAAAGCAGGATGTGCACCAAGGGAAAAGGATCATGTGTGGATCTATCGAAATGGAAGACCAGTCATGCCTGATAGCATGTTGCCTACCATGGCACGGATGTATCATGGCCAGGGACACATACGGAGAGATGCTATGATCAGGTCGTTTAAGCAGACCTGGTACAACCCAAAATTCAGAATTATATCAGAGAGTCTATGTCAGAGATGTCTAATTTGTCAGCAATACAATCCTGGGAGAAAGACAGTAGTGAGCCTAGGAACTATAGGCCGAGAAGGAGGGCCTTTTACCAGAATGCAGATAGATTTCATTGAGATGCCAACATGTAACAGATTAAGGTACGTTCTGGTCATAGTCTGCCTATTCTCCAGGTGGGTAGAAGCATACCCGACAAGGAGAAATGATGGATTGACAGTAGCAAAGCTGCTTTTGAGAGAATTCATCCCCAGGTTCGGGTTCCCAGTGACCCTTGAATCAGACAGAGGAGGGCATTTCTATAATGAGATTGTGAAATTGGTCAGTGAAGCATTGAATGTACAACAGAAACTGCACTGTGCCTACCGACCAGAGGCTTCTGGTGTGGTTGAGCAAATGAATGGTACAATCAAAAACAGAATTGGGAAAATGTGTTTAGCCACAGGAATGAAATGGCCTGATGTCTTGCCTCTAGTTTTGATGACCATACGTGCAACCCCAGATAGAACTACAGGTTTAAGTCCTCATGAAATAATCATGGGACGTGCGATGAGGCATGCTTACATACCAGTCAACAAACTGATGACCATTTCTGATGACATGGTGTTGGAGTACTGTAAAGGCCTGGCGGACGCAGTTCATTCTGTGTTTCATCAGGTTGGAGCGGATGCCACCACCCTTGAAAAGAAGTCAGCCCAGGAGATTGGGTGAGGATAAAGGTTCACAGAAGAAGAAACTGTTTGGTTCCCAGGTGGGGAAAACCAAGACAAGTCATTCTGACCACGACAACAGCTGTGAAGTGTGCTGGACTGAAAAACTGTATCCATCCCAGCCATACCTTGAGAATACCAAATCCAGTGGATTGCAAGGAGATAGAGTACTATGACGAATCAGAGTCAAGTACTGAATCAGACCACGAAGAACCAAAAACACGTGAAAATCCTGAAAGGGGGGAAAACTAACCAAAGCAGATTCTAGTCCCCAGAAGTGTCTCTCTGAGAAGAAGATTGCAGATTTCTGACAGCTCAGATTCTGAAGACGAGCAGAGAAAGAAAGGTCCTAGGAAAGAACCTAAAAAGAAGGAAGGAAAAGACAAAGAAGAAGCAGTAAAAGAAAGTCAAAGAAAACAAATCCCAGATGAAAAATTGAGAGAAATTCCACCTGAATTAATAGATTTGAATGAAGAAGGGACAGTTACAGAGAGAGAGGGACAGATTGCGGAAGACCCCCGAGGAGGTGTAGGGAACTGCAACATCCAGCTAGGTGAAGGGACAAGTAGTCAGCAGGAAGATTGCGTGTCGGAGACCCGAGGAGGGAAAGAAGTAGGGAAACCAGAACAAGTGGTGGATAAAGAGACTGGTGAAAAGGAAAAGCAAGTTGGGACAGAATCAGAAGAGAGTGAGAACGAAATACCTGAAGGTCGAGTTCTGAGAAAGAGAGCTTGGAGAGAAGAAAAGAATGAAAAGAATGTCAAAGAAAGTAAATTGAGAAGAACTGTAAAACCAGAAGTTTGGCCGAACAAAATAAAGAGACTAAGATATTGATTGTCTCGAGTGAAATCACCAAGAGCTGAACAGGTGAATGAAATCACAAGTCAGGAAAAATCAAAGGAGGAAGAAACAGTTGTAACAAAAGGGTCCGGAAGAACAAGAAAACCTAACCAGAAGTATAAGTCGCCGGAATGGACGTATGTGGCCCTGCCTGAAGAATCCCAAGAGGCAGACAGTCAAGGAAATCCAGAGGAGGCTTTCCTGAAAGTGGTTAAAGAAGAAGAAGAATCAGAAATCCTGAGAGTTCTCTTGTCCGACATTGGAGAAGAAGAAGCAGAGATTCAGGAAATTCGGTATCCTGATTGGGAGAAGGAGGCAAAGGACGATGAGATGCCAAACTGAATAAACAAAGAAGCTGTTGATATGGAAAACGATAATAAAAGAGAAGAAGTAGAAAACTAGTGGAACCAAGTAGAAGCTTAGAAGCTTTGGGTTAGAAACTGGTCACAAAGTAGAAGAGGCTAAGTCAAAAGACACGGTCTATTTTAGTAAAAAAAATGGCTAACACAGATGGTAGTAAAAGTAGATGTACATTCATGAAAAGATGGTGTAAAACATGTTGCTGTTGTACAGGATTATTAATGCTTTTATGGAGCATCCTAGCTCTTGTAATATCATTTAAAGTCACAATAGATACAATAGAAGGAAACGGTCAAAACAAAACTAACATAGGTAAAATTTCAAAGGTAGTACCTGTAGGAAGGTGAATATCTGACTATGGTTACCCCCAACTTTTTGCCTAGTGGTTAGCTGGTTTTTCGACTTAGTTGGCCTGAGATCCTGCCATTCAGGGTCTCAGGCTGTCTGCTCTCTCTTTAAAATGGACTCCATGTACCCTAGATACATACCCAATTGGTAAGGATCACCTTATTGGACCCTGTACAGTGTACCCTAGGTACCCAGGGCATAGGTGTACCCTAGGCCTACCAGGGGCTGCAGCATGTATTATGCCACCCCTGGCCTGGCCTTCCATTATGACACAACTGGCTGATCACTCAGCTGGGGCAAGGTCGTGTAATCACCCCTTGCTTAGGTGTAGTATTCCTATACCTACCTTATATATAGACACATGTGTACATATCAGCCACTCCTATGGCAGGCCTTAACAATCCTCGAGGCAGAGTGCTTGGTAACATGTGAGATGGTGCTCTAGCATGAGCTGAGCCTGTCTGCAGCTTTCGGAACCATGTCCTTATAGCTGTTCTATGATATAGCCTACCATATACTCTTAACGTACCTTATAATCTTAAACGGTTATGGTAACTATGGTTTGGCTTTATCAAAACATGTTGTGTAAGGTGTCTAACACTTTGGAATAATACCCCCATACCATTCCCGGTGTTGAGGATATTATTCCTCCCTTCTAGAGGGAGAGACATGTTAAAATCCTACTTTGCTGTTTAACTCTCACCAAAGCCTCAGCATCACAAAATGGATGCTGCTGCCACAGACACGAGTCTGACCTCCTGCAGCTGGGAGCCCTCCCAGCCAGGGAGGCCTGGACAATAGGTTTCCTGCTTGGGGAGGTGCTAGCACCTCCCCAGACAGACTTTAGTGTATTGGGGCGGGGAGGGCTGAAAGGAATGAGACATGCCTGGGGCACACAAGGTGTCCCATGCATAGTCCAGTTCAAACCGGCGCTGGGGCACTCCAGCCCCAGCTCTGGCACGAAACTGGACAAAGGAAAGGGGGTGGGGGTGTAGCCACTCCCCTTCCTGGTCCCACCCATAGGAGGGACCTTGCATGTAGTTCAGCCCACTAGCCCAGTATATCAGTAGGAAGCTGAGCCCTGCCAAATTAGATTAACCTGAATCTGCAACTTGAACAGAAACTCTGGACCTTCGACATTCGTCCTCAGGAAGAAGACTAAAGAAATCTCCCTTGTGGCCAAGGAGTGACCACCCTGGGCAATCAGGCACCATCCAGCGACCGCTGCTTGCTTTGCGACTGAATCCTACGAGGGACGACTGCAGAGACTGACCAGCACCGAGACTTCCAGACACCTCTGAACCAGATCCACATCTCCAGCGAAGCTGAGACCCGTGGAGGCGACGAGGGACGTGGGACCGGCGACTTGGGAAAAGTGGCTAGTAACTGACTAGCGTGACTTCCGAGGCTCCCTCGAGGCTGTGCTTGGGGAATTGAGTAGCCCCACTCCCGAGCACCATTTGCAAGGAAGATCAGCTCCCCACACTTCACGTGTTCTGCGTGGGGCCCTTCTGCACCTGTGTTGCTCGACATGTTGTCCGGTTGCTGGCCCGTTGGCTAGTAGCCTCTGCGACGACGAACCTTTACTTTCATCTTGCTGGAACGGCTCCTCCAGACTGGCACCCGCTCCTCTGTGAAAGAGAAGCACCCCAGACCTTCCTGGTCTGCACCAGAAGCAAGTCCTCCATCCTGCGTGGGTTCCGCTTGCCAAGGCTTGTTGGGTCCTGACTCGACTTCGACGTGGCCGACAGCAAGAGCCTTCATGGGACAGCTCACCTCCTGGTCCTGGTCATCCTCAACATCTCCTGGTACCTGTGGCTGCTGCGACAAGCTTCACCTCTTCACCTGCATCTTTACGACATCGCCTGGTTCCTTCCTGGTTCCTTCCCGGCTCCTGGCTGGTGACCTAGACTCTGTCCCTTCTGCTTGCAGGTTCCTTCCTTCTTGATCCCCACCTTGGGATCCACCGGACACTCTTCACTGACTGCCTGTCAGCAACTTTCCTTCAGGCATCCATAGAAGTCAACGACGAAACCCGACGCAAGTTCACACCTATGCACCCGCAGCCCGTGGGCTAGGTAACTTGGGTACTTCGGTGCTCACAAGGGTAGTGACTATCCTAGGGTCTAGTTTCCGAGTCTCGACTTTCTAGCTATACCAGAAGTGTCCTAAAACTGTTAATTTCTAACTGCTAGTAATTCTATCGACTTTTACGCATTACGCGTGAGTGTTTCCACTCTGCACCTGAATCCCGTGGGCCTCCCACTTCCTAACTGTCGGTAGTATAGTGTAGCCCCAGCGATTCCCTAGGTCTAGGCCTATCCTATGTTCGTGACAGTGGTTCTTATACCACTTACTTAGTATATGGTTTGCGTGGCCCCTAGGGCCTAACTGTATTACTTACCTGTCTGACTTAATGTATGCTTAAATAAGACTGTGTTGTACTTACCTCGAATCTCATAAAGAGTGCTGAGGGTTTGACTAGAATAAATACATTCTATTTTTATATATATCTGTTGTGGTGTCCTTTCATTTGGTATTCAAGGGATTACATATGGTATAACAGCTGGCTTCACATGCCATTCAGAGTTTAGCCTAAGACTGCTCTTGTCCATGCTACCACTAGGATAGCTGGTCAATAAGGTTGACTTTACAACCAATCACCATAAGGGTTGTTTGGACTGATACAAGGTGTACACTAGAATTAGTGACATCACATATCAGGCCAACTTCTCACAGTACCGACTGTAGAAACAAACATGCATTTGCATAGATAGGTCTATTAACGATTTCTCTAATAATGTATTTTCAAAATTGTTGTATGAATATGTAAAGACTATGGATGTAAGGGACTACTACGTCTGCATGCAGTTACCTGCTTCTGTGGCAGAGGGAGTGACTTATCATCACCTTCCAGCTACTTATGGAATAACATGTAGTGTAATAGCTAGCTTATTTTATGAGATAGGGAAATTAGAGTATTATTTTTCAGATGTAGATAATATTTTTGCATTAGTGCCTGCTAATAATAAGCTAAATAAGGTAAGACCTGCTAAAGTTTTAGGTGAATTTTTCCTAGAGACTAGTGAATTAACATTAGAAGTTGTGTTTAAATATAATTTGACATGCAGTTTGCAGAAAGAAGAAAATACATTTTTGAATATGGTTGAGGATAGAAGGCATAAGATGCACAAAAAGGCATCAGAAGGAAAGGTTGAGAAAACAGCTTGGGACATAGAAATGGAGAAGCATCTGACAAAAGGAGAGTCAACACCAACAATAGCTTTGGATAGGCCTCAGAAAGAAAAACTTTGTATAAGAAGGCATCAAACTGCATATGATAACCTGTTTGTAGGTAATAGTGAGTGCCATGATACATACCGAATCATGAGTGGATGGGGATTCAAAGGTGGAAGAGATCCAGTATTTCCTGGAATATATTTTATCTGTGGGAACAGGGCATATTATCGTTTGCCAGACCATTGGTATGGCACATGTTATGTAGGCCTGGTATTTCCAAAAATCTTTCACATGGACAGAGAAGAGGGTGTAAATAGTTTAAATAGTCATTTAGTACGTAGAAAGAGAGAATCTTGGGCAGAAATTGTGGGTGACATCTTTTGTGCATTGATACCGGCAGTGGGAAAAACTCTGAATGCAAATAAAATTAGAAGATTGTCTACAGTAGTGGATCGCTTATCAACAAGCACTGCTCATTGATTTTTATTAGTTAATACTGAAATGGTTGCCATGCGTGCTATGGTAATGCAAAATCGACTTGCCCTTGACATTCTATTGGCGAAAGAGGGTGGAGTCTGTGGAATGCTGAAAGTTCAACATTGTTGCACTTACATTCCAGACGAAAGTAAAGATCTAAAGGTTTACATTAAAAATATTACTGAATTGCATGATGAACTTGTACCACTGGAGGTTGAAGATGTATGGACAAGAATGGGAAAGAAAATAGCTGCTATTAAAAATTTCTTAGCTAAAATTGGTAGTACTGTTATAGGTAAAATTCTGTTTCCATTAACATGTGTGATAGTTGCAGTATTAGTGATAAGATTAGGGTGTATGTGTTGCAGGAAAAAGAAAACAATTAATAAAATAAAAAAAGAGAAACTTAAGAGAAAAGGAAAAGATCCAGAAAAGGATTTAGAAGAAATAGCCTTAGATGAGTGGAAAGACAGTATGTATAAGAAAGCAAAAAGAGATGAATATGAAGAAACTGAATTTTGAGCTATGAGTAAGAAGTCATTTCAAATTTCCGTAAAAGGGTACTAAATTTGGGTGTTTTGTGGTGATAAAATCACCAAAGGGGGGATTGCTGGAGTCAGGTTTTCCCTAAGAATCGTATACCTCCTCCATTTTATCATTTTTGAATTAAAACGAATAACTGAATAATATTAATAGTATTAATGGTTTGCTGTGTGTTTGATTAATCAACATTACTAATTAGAAAATACACGTGGGAATCGCATTTGCATGGCCTGATTGATACGTAAACTAATTTTCGTACGCATACTAATGTCAGATATTTAGAATTTGCATGTTATATGCTGCTTTTGTGATGTGATTTGTAAATCGTGCTTTAAATTGTGAGTATAAACCGCAATGCGTGTTGCTTTTGCTAGATAAATACACACACATAGAGGGTTTAGTGAGGGAATAACATTTTAATAGGAGCCGCGGCCCGTGGAGGGTGTTCCGTGGGGCGGAAAGGCGGGGCGGGGAGGGGCAGCGTGGGGGGTACTAAAAACCGGAATATGGATAATTGGAGGTAAGTAAACAATTAAATAAATAAAACAAATTTCGTAGCGCGCCCTGCATCGCAAATTGCGATGCAGCGCGCGCTACGAAATTTGTTTTATTTATTTAATTGTTTACTTACCTCCAATTATCCATATTCCGGTTTTTAGTACCCCCCATGCTGCCCCTCCCCCGCCCCACCTTTCCTCCCCACGGAACACCCTCCATGGGCCGCGGCTGTTTAATAGTCATTTCGATGTATTAATTACGTTTTGTGTCTCTTTTGACCTTTCTGGAGTGGCCACAAAATGGCTGCCATCCCTATTTTGACGGACAGACGAGATACAGAAGTCACTGAGTGAAGTGCGCCTGCGCTAAAAGATGAGCAACAATAACCTCGTCCTGACCCCAGGCAGACTGTACTCGTGAAGGTCGCACCGGGAGGAGTGCCAATCCTCAAACAATGAACTTCCTTAAACTAAGAACTGTTATAATTGATGACACCATGGACACAAACCCTTATGGGAATGAACATGCCCTGAATGGACTAGAAACTGTTACAAATTTATTAATAAATTGAGAACTACATTTAATGAAACATTGAATGTATGAGAATCAGGAAGAATGATCCTGGTTCAAACAATCGGATTTGTTTAAAACCATGTATTGTAACATTTTGTTGTTGATTTTACTATAAAAGAAGTAGACTAGAGGGGGTCTTTACGGCTATTCGCTTAAGCTTGATTTCCTGACGTTATGCTGACGGAGAGGACGGTGACACTGCTGGACAGCTGCTTGCCAGAGACTCTGATGGACTGATCAGATGCCTAATTAATTTGCGCACTGATTGATCGATTTATGGGCATAGAGACGAAAGATCTGAATTTGACATAGAGGACGCCATTTAGCCAAATTAGGTAAATATGCGAATCAAAAATATTGAATACTTTATGATTTCCTTATGCTTTAATTAGATAAACATTTCAATTCATTTAAAACTGTGTCGGTTGTTATTTGAAGTGTTTTGATGTATATTGTTTAGAAGAATTAAGTGTCGCTTTTCCCAGCAACTAAGCTGATCCGTGACCTATAGTATGGGAGGAACTGCTAGGTTATAA
Organism: Triturus cristatus; assembly: GCF_964204655.1. NCBI lineage: Eukaryota > Metazoa > Chordata > Amphibia > Caudata > Salamandridae > Triturus > Triturus cristatus. The sequence continues at coordinate 1,097,305,343 of NC_140579.1, forward strand.
AGGTATTGAGACCCTGGTGAGGTAGGGATAAATAGGTGAACTTGTTGCTACTCATCAGGTGATTAATGCAATCTTCCTCCCATATTTTTCCAGCGCATGGAATAGAGTGAAAGGAATTTCCCCTCTCTCTCGAGGACCATTGATCTAAAGGTAGAATGAATGATTGGTGTTATGGGCCCCACCAGTGAATGAATGAATGAATGTGGTTGTTGAAGAAGATCTGTGGTCTGTGACGTAGTGAAGGGGTTTTTGGTATTCAGCGCTGGAGCACATGCACATACTTATAGTCCCCATTTTAGCACCAAACCATGGCACTCAGACCAATCACGATGCAGGTTTCATGGTGAGAGCAGAATCGCGATTGGCTTAGGGGAGCCTGTGTGCTTCCTGCTTCAGACAGGGAGTCAGAAGAGATGAGGAGATGCGGCAACCGCACCCAGGTAGGTGATTTTTATTTTTGTATTCCTTCCCCAAATTCCCCCCGCCTGCCTCACCAGCCCCATTCGGTTGCAGCCACCACTTCCCCTAGTCAGTGCCCACCACCTGTAATCACCCACCAACACAATTTAAACACTGAGGGGCAGATTTATGTTGGACTTGCGCCACTTTTACGCCGCCGTTGTCACTTTTGTGACGCAGCGGCAGTGTACACCCTGCACCACGTTGCGCCCTATTTACATTGTGACGCATCTATGGAGATGCGTCACGGTGTAAAGCCCTGCCCCATATGAAACCTGCGTCAGGTTTCATGTGGGCGTTTCTACGCGGGGGGCGTTCCGTCGCAGGAACGCCCCTGAAATGTGACTCAGTGAAATTTACAAGATTTCACTGAGTCACTTTTCCAACGCTGATGCGTCAAAACCCTGCGCCTGCTTGAAGCAGGCGTAAGGCTTGACACACCACGTTACAGATAGGGCAAGTTGGAAGAGTGCTGGAGTTGTGTGCTGCACGCAACACTGCTTCAGCACTGCGCCAACTTTACGCCCCAGATGCGACACGCATCTGTTTATTCCTGCACCATGATGCGCCACATTGTAAATGCGGCGCATCATGGGTGGCGTAAGGGTAAACTTGCGTGCCGCATCTTTCCTGGCGCATCCCTGCTGTTTGCAGAGATGCGCCAGGCAACATAAACCTGCCCCACAGTTCTAATGACATGGCTATACTTTTATCATTTTAATAGTCCGGCAGTTACTGGTTGCATCAAATAATCTGGCATTTTATAGACATGAACCAAACAGGGACTACAGAATTTATTGAATAGTGAAAGGATGGGTTGACTCCAACGCCTGACATTTGACTGACTCCAGCCAATCCCCCATCTTCTCTCCCTACTCACAGGCTAGGGAGAGGAGTTTGATTTTGGTGTCTGATTCTGGTTATTATTGTCCCTGGAAATGCATGGAGGCCTGGCTTTAATGAGGCGGATGTAGAGTAGGCGCTGTGCCATAGTAAGCCTCAAACCAGCCTCAGCATCTTTTTAAATTCTGAATCAACCATTCACCTTCTCCGGTACCAAACAACCACAAAACAAGCCGTTTGAAGATCGGAAAGTTCCACACAGCATTTAAAATTCTATGCAAACCTTATTGTAAACAAACAGAAAATCTAGTTACAAACCGAAAACATCTCAGGAGTATTTCCTGTTTCGTTCTGTTGCATTTCACAGTAAATCCTTGCTTGCCTTTGTTTTGAAATTGCACAAAGCGTGCAGAATTCTGGCAGCTGATTCCACAGCAGTCATACTTGTAGGCAAAAAGAAGAAATAGTGTATAAAACACGGAATATAATTGGTGAGGAACAGCGCCCAGTGAGGGAAATCTGAAGGAATTTGGAGGCCCGGGCCCAAACACATTTCGGGGGCTCCTGTTCAGAACAGTTTTTAATTTCATCTCTTTCATACCCTCTCATGCCAAGTCACTGAAGGAGCACGGGGGCACACCTCTAAATTCCAAAGGTGCTTACATCTACTATTCAGGGATAGTGATAGATGTGCGTTTTCAATATGTTAACAGAGTAGCAGGTCGCTAATATTACTGCAAATAATCTCTGTGACTCCCTTCCATTTTTCATTTGTGAGGTCCTATTTTGATCTAAAAGAAACTTTTTTTATAGCTGTTGCAATAAACATAAACACAACATTTCTATGCAAAATGTCTGTAATAGACTCTCACAAATCACCCACATTAAAAATAAATTAAAGGCAAATTGTATTTAAAACAATTTGTTTAAGTATTATTTAATGCCATCAAGGTAAGACTCTGCAGAAAATAGCTGGCTCTATCAGGGTCCCCCTGAAAGGCTGGGGCCATGGGCCACAGCCCACTTTGCCCGTGCCTTAAAACGTTTCTGCGCTTAGCACTGATTTACTCGGTGTAGTACGTCGTGCGAGTATTCTCAGTCACTTCCTCACACGTGCTCACTTGTTCATTTATACTTTAAGGGTTTCTATAGAGCTTCTGGACACAGAAGCTATCAAAGCGCTTTACAGATAACATGCAATCTATTGTTTTGGGATACATGTATTAGACACGGGTCCCAAGTATAAAAGTGCCTGAGGCATGAACAGTGCAGTTAGCTTTCGTTGAGCAGCAAGAGATATGCTGGTAAGAACTCTCTCTCGCTCCCTCACCCTGTTATTCCTTACAGGGCTTCCTCGCCTGCCCCGCGACCAATAACATGCGCAAGAAATGTTATTCCCCGAAATAAAGGAAAATAAATTCGATGCTCATTGTGGATGTTTTTAGAGCTAATTTTTTTGTCCCTTTGAAACTATTATAGGCAAATATATTCTCGCTTCCACAAGGACTTGGTTCACAGGCAGGCACAGCTCTTACAAAAGCTGAACGCCTCTTTGGACTTACTGGGCCCGAATCACAACTATTTCCTCTATGACGAATTGGGAGAAAGCAGAAAGCTTTATTTAAGCAGATCTATCTTGACAGATATTTCGCATCTCCACCGGTAGTGGTACCATGATGACCTTCCAAGAAGAGATTGCGAGGGGCGAGGTGAATGGATAAATAAACCAGGTTATATTGTGGTTTAAAGAAAAAAAACTACAAAACGTTTGGTTGAGCTCCAATTATCGAAGCAGTAGAATTATAGAGTTTGAGTCTAGGAGATAGCATTATTTTTAAGCATTTATTTTATTGTTCATTATATGTGAAGACAGTTCAAAGATCAATAGTTTGGGTAAGTACAAGAGAATGAACGCACAACAAGGTCATCAAAGTATTAAACTATTAAAGTCGATCGTACCTGTATTGAACACAAGGGAAGCCAGAGTTAGAAGTACTATGCAAGAAGGAAATTAGAGAAGAAGAAATGAGAAAACGAATCAAGAGGGCAAAAGGATGGGGTTGGAGTCATAGGGAGTAAGAACAGGGCCAGTTGTGGGGTGAGGGGTAATGATTTCTGCAAACTGATCAAGTACAGAGATCATTTGGGGAACATGTTCTGTGCAAGGCTGGCCTTAGGTATGGGTTAGCTGAACCCAGGCCTGGGGAGTCTAGATTCAGAGGGGTTCAACTAGAACAGACCTTGTGAACTGCTTAAAACATTATGTTGTTCCAGACCTCCTGCACCTGTTGATTCTTCCTCACTCTCCATGAATCTTCTTTTTCCCATCTCTCTCCAATTCCTTTCCTCACCATCGCCCATCTTTTTCCCACTCATCTAATATCTCATCCTCACTCTGAGCAAAAGCTGGTCCTGGTTGCATGCCTGGCTAAGCCTCAATCCCGACCACTCATTACCACCACTTCTGTGCCGGTTGAGTGCATAGAGGCATGGGATCCAACGTAGAGTAGTTGAGCGCTTTCAACTGAAAGTTCTGTAATGAGTGAAGCAGGGAGAGATAATGAAACATATGATGTCAGAGACAGGGAACCAGATAAAAATAAAGAGGTATATGAGAATAAGAAGATGAGCAAACAACTATGGAACTTAAGTAATTATTGATGACAGAGGAAGGATCCACAAATGCACTAGAATTGACATGCTTGGTCATTGATCCTGTATATAAGTGATCGATATAGGACCTGCTGTGGTATTCTTCAGGATGCCTGTGTCTAAACTCTAGCTCCAGCAGGCACCATCAGAGCAGTAATTTTTTCAGCTGTAGGTGAAGTGACATGTACCTAATACTCTCATCTTGTCCCTGGTATAATCAAGGAAGCTTTTCAGCACGCAGGAGCAATCTGGGTGATATCTGCCATCAGCCAGTGTTGCTGGAGCAATTTTCAGAGTGGCATCAAGGTTACATCACTGAAGTCATAGGGATTGTGAAAAATCCATGCATTACTCAAAGAACAAGTATAGCAAATGAGTCATCCCCATCCAGCAGGAGATAAGGGTATGGATGTAGCAGGCAGGGCATTTAGAAGCACATTTTCCATGGAAATGTCTACAAAATGATAAGTGCCATGCAGTTTAGCTGATAAATCTAAATAGAACATAAGCGATAATGTGTGGAATACGGGTTGTTATGTTATGGTACGTTGATGTGTATAAAAATGTGCTTCATTTGTGCTTCCTAGTGGCTGATATTTTTTGGAAATATTTGTACATTTCATTTACAGGAATGTAAATTTTGTTGCGTGTTATCAATAAAACTGACATCCTGCATCTTTTTATTTCACACTCCCTGTACCCCAGCAAGATTGTCACATAGTTTACTTTATAAAATCCTCAACCTTTACAGTCAGAGAAAGAAAATTAAATATCAAACTCCATTTTAGAAGAATAAGCAGATGTGTGTCGGAAGACAAAGCCTGACACTTGACCTCTTTGTTTGAAGGCATCCCAAATATGACAAGGTAAAGCAACGTGTAAAGGCATCTTTATTGCTCAATCATCTCTTGAACTCCAGCATGGGTTTTTTGGGGGTGCTGCAGCACCCCTCGCAGCCTTACTTCCACTGCCTATGCCCTTTGCTACAGCTCTGGATCACTGTCTGCTCTCGCTCTGTCACACAATAACCCTTGCCAGAAGGGACTGTCTGTTTTGACCCTGGTTTTCCAGTGAGCACTCTTAGATTACTATGTGTTCATCAACAAGAATATTAGTTAACAAACAAGTGCTTCATTATGCGGTCACTGTTGACTTGCCTGTTAACTCTGCTTCCTGGAATTATCCATACTGGCGGCATTGGTAACTCCAGGGATGGTAGATTCACAAAGAATTAGAAATGGGACCCTGGGGTGAGTTATTCTGGGGAATTAGTTAATTCCAAGGGAATCTTTAATTTTTATCCCAATTCCACCAGTCATTGCTCATTTTGCACCCGGTGTTTCACCGGAAGACGCCACCTGCTTCTAGTTTACAGGTTTAAACATGCTGCAATTCGTAATTTCGAAGGTACAGGTAATCTAATTTACGTTACCGACTCCGTGGAAACTAATGAGGCCTTGTAATCGAGCATACATTAAGGTAAGGGTTAATGAATGGCTAGGCAACGCTTCTTACTCTGAAATTCCACTTTTTCATTATCCATCATTCATTCCAGGTGGAGATTTTACGTTTTCTGATCAAGCCCCCAGGCTCACTCGCAGAAGTATGTGTGCAAGGCGTTTCCAAGCATTCGGAGCCGGCCCTGTTGTGCAGCAGCAGGCATCTCATCACAGTTTACACAGGTGTGCAGCAGGTGGGCAATGTCAATACTATCGAGGCATATGCAGACTGGCTGAACGGTTCATGGACCTTCTAGGTCAGACCCGAAACAAATTCTGCCAACCTGCCTCGTCAGGCACTCCTGGAGCGAGCGTGAGTGAGCTTAGAAGCCGGAAGGTGTGTGCGAGGGACCGACTAAAGGCTTATACCAGAATGAGCCCTGTGCGGAACTGGAGTTCACGATGCTTGTCTGTATGTCACGGTCAGATAAGTGGAGCAACAAGGTGAGAAAAGGAAGCGTCGACATTTAACGATGCTAGTGAGGAAAAAAAGGGTGCCTCTAAGAATTTGAGGATGTAAATTAGACCCCTCTGGTTGTCAGACTGAGATGTGTGTCTACGTGTGCTACGTATGGAAGAGCAGGAAAACAGAACCATGCCTGGGAGTGGGAAAGCGCCATTTTCAGCTTGAGAGGTGTAGGGACGAATTGATCATTTGTCAATTTATTTTGTGAGTGGGAAGGATGTTTGGTGTGTGCTTTCGTGTGTGTGTGTGTGTGTTAATTTGCATACGCGTGTGTCTATGTGTGTGTGTGTATGTGCGTACACTTGTGTGTCCGACTGTGAGTGTATGTGTGTGAAAAATGAACAGCGGCGAGAGATACAAAGAAGAGAAGAGAGTTGTCCCAAGGTCTCGGCTAGGTGCCCCAAACCCTCAGTGCTGGCTGGTTTGAGCCTATCAACAGAGTCTCTGTGAGGAAGTAAGAACAACGAATTAAGTCCCGGTTCTGAGTCCTAGTTCTGAGTTAAAGGGAATTCTAATTCTACCTAGTTGTTAATTTGGGTGTTCTCGAGCAGTCCATTCCCTCCCTGGCAGCAGTGGTGTGATCCATTGGTTAAAGTGAGAGCTTATTTTCAACCGCGCATGCTCCCGGAGTTGAGTTATTATTGCATGCCATGGGTTTGGCTTGATATGCTTTAGTAGTCCTTCTAAATGGATGTGTAGAAGATAAAGAATATGTTTGGATGTCTCTTTGTGCTCGGCGTATAGAAATATAAATGCCAATCACCTGCAGCGCTCTATGTCAATGCCAGGGCGGAAACAAAGCACTCACGTTCATTTGCCATATGCTCCAGCCAGCACATGTGATTGCATTTTGACTGCATCCTTAGCGGGCAATCTGTCTGGAACTGTAAGGGCTAGGAAGATGATTCCAACAGGTCCAGAGTCAGAGTGACCTCATCTGGCCAATGGCACGGGTCACCATTCCTAGGGTTGAAGTTAAAACTGCTCAGTACTCTCCAAGACTGATGGAACCAATAGGCACAGGCCCCACAGGGCATGGAGTGTGCTGTTGATGGAGCACGCTCACCCCTCTTGATGACTGAAGATGCCGAAGCCTCGCGGGTACCCAGGTGTGCTCCTGCTGAGGGCCTCTTCTCTTGAGATGCTTACCAGTGTGGGGAAGTCTCAGTTTGTCAGGACTGTCTCTCTCACGTTCTTTCAGGTGCTAGGTTGAGGCTATGGAGAATGCCACCAATTGTGCAGACAGGTACACTTTTCTCTTCTCCACAGCTTCCAGCAAGACATTTTGCCCCTGTCCAAAGGGAGACTGGTGATGCAGCAGAGGTCCTTCTCTCGCCCTTTCATCTTCTCTCCTACACTCATGTGGAGGTACTCCTTGACTGGTCCTCCTTGACTACAGCGTTGAAATGTTGAATGGAGTACTGTTTAAAGGTGCCAGTATTCACATTACCTAGACAGCCAGGCCTGGTTAAGCATCTGCTCAGTACCTATGAATTTTCAAAGGGTGCTTCTGACTCTGGGGGTCAGATGAATCATCCGGACTAGTCCTATTCGGCTACCCTTCCTGAGGCTGATTCAGATGGACTCAACTGAAAAGTGGAATAGCTCTAGGCAGGAGGCCCCTCTCCAAAGATAGGCAACCCCTGAACAGGAAAAGAGGAATAAGAACTGCATCTCCATCAAAGGGATGCAGTGGGCTATATACTCCTCCACCTACATTGACCGCTGCTTTCGGAAGGGTAACTTGAGAGCAGTACATTTAGGCTCCTGTGTGCAACAACGTGGACATTTGGAACCCCCAAATGTAGATCACTATCTTGAGCAGCTCTTATCCTTGTGGAGTCTAATAGACTCCACTGCACTTGCATATGCTTTACATTTGATCTATTTCTGAGCTTTTCATTGCATTCATTTATTTATTATAAATGCATGAATTTGCTAATTATTTCATTGTTGATTGTCTGTATTCCTTATAAAGTGTGATACTTTGATACAGGTTGATAGTGCACCAATAGGTCACATGGTAAGAATTCAATAGCATGATTTATAAAGTACAGTAGATTTTGGTTAACGGCAGAAGAAATTCATGTCTTTTTCACACGTTACATCACAAATCACAAGGCCTATGTTTCTCGTAATAATGCTGAGAAATCATGTAGGTTAGATGAACATGCATCTTAACAGAGATAGAAGTTTCAGCATCTTGGGAGAGCATCAATGTCATCAACAGTCTGCTTGAAGGTTCAAGTTGGTGCTATGGGTTGGTTTCTCAAGCAAAGCATGACAAACCAAACACGGAAACTGACCTTGCTCTCTGTAGGCTGAAAAACAGGGCCAGATCGAAAGCTATGTGTCTAGAGAGACCACCTTGGTAACCTGCTGATGTGGCATTATTGATTTTAATATACAAATTAGCTAATGGCTAGTAATGGGGGATTCCAAAGCAGATTGATTCCATCAATTATTTGACTTAATGATCAGCATCTGATATGTTGCCATTTTTTGCTCATGTTTACGTGCATAAATATTTTTGTTTATCACCATTATTTTATTCCTCCATTGACGCTCATTCATATAATGTACACTAGACCCAGGCTTTAATATTTAATAACGCCTTTTCAAAACAGTGTGCGTTTCTTGCGTATATGCACTGTTTGGCAAATGGGCCCCAGAACTTACCTGTAGTGCCTGATAGAAATGATCATTACTCGATATGGATTATCACCAGGTAAGCCGTTACAGGTGCACGGGTTACAGCGTCTGTCTTTCCTGCTTTTGTTGGTTCATACCTGTGTTTGCCGGGGCTGTGAAAGTCTATCTGGGCTATATTTTTAAGGGGACTTCTAAAAATGTATTAAGACACCCGTGCAGATACACACGTGAAAACACACACACATGCACAAAAGACATGCAGGTGCCCTTCATACATGCCCTCGTCATTTTGAAGGCAAAAGAGCCCAGTTTTGGGAGACTGCCTATACTCTACATGGGGTAGCCTGGATGCCATCCTTTCAGGTGTGTGGTTAAAAACTGCTTGATTATGCTGCCACCATTGTCAGTCTCTCATAACATGGGTTAACTGGGCAATAGCAATAGCAATGCTCACAAAGAAGGGTCCACTTCGGGTGCCCCTCGATGTCTCACAACAGTAAAGCAGGAGTACTTCCAGAGGCCTTGCAAGGTTGTCATAGTCCTTCAGGTAAAAGTTTAAAGGGCTATTCAGACAAATGTACTGTAGAAATCAAAACCTAATCTGGGGCTTCACTGATACACCTGGTCCTTTTAAACCAACAAAGAAGAGATTGACACAGAAGCTGTAATATAAAAGACATCTTTATTTAACCTCTAAAGAGGGAAAATGCGTCATACAGAATTCTCAAATCACTGTAGGAGACATTTCTAAGGAGTACAGAGAACAGGGGCATTATATACCCACACAGGGGCTGAAAAAAGGCAGTACAAGTATACATGAGAAGAGTTATGCACATAGATGGTCATACAGAAACTGCACAGTCAACAAGTAGGAGGAGTAATAAGTTGCTGACATCAGTTAGAACAGCCTGACAGTTCTATACTAGGAACAGGTGCATTCTACTAGCTAGGCCCATCTGAGCATGTGCAAGACTCTGGGAGAGGGAAACAGCAAATGTCCAGCACATAGCTAACTAAAATGGCTGCCAAATACAAAATGGCTTTCAGCGCATGCTAAGAGATTAATGCAATCTTCAACAGATGGTCCTTTTAGCATGAGCTAAAGACATTCCTATAATCCAGTAGGAAATATGCATATTAATTTTTTTCATAAAATTTATCAATATCCTAATTCATTGCTAGGTGGGCATTTCTCATTCTAAATATTGTTAAGCTGGTATGTATAAGGTATAAGCAGGAGTACAAAGGGAACAGAGCATTGGGTCATACAGATAGCAGGAGAGAGTAATTACTATTATCAGAAACAGAACTATTAGCTTTCTAGTCCTAAGCAAATCCTAGAACCATCCAGTAAAAACATTTTCAAGGCTCCTATGCATTTCAGTGACCATCAATTTCAACTTCAAAATAGCCAACAGCACATATATAATAAAAACATTTTCACTAGACTTTTCCAGTGTTTCCTTTATGAGGGTAAGAGTATCAATCAAGGAAAGGGTAAAGTAACATTTGTCAATTGCTCAGATGAACTTTTCTCTCGCAGAATAAACATTATTCCTAATACAATTATGAAAGCAGTCAGACATATTATTACAAAAATGAACTTGGATCCAGAGGACCAGGAGGACCACACAGGACCATGAGGATTAGGACGAAGAGCTGCAAAGGGCTGCTCCTCCTCAAAAATGGGACGACCAATGATGTACATTTTCAACAAAAAAGAAAAAGAAGTCCTTGGGAAATTAAAGCCGCAGTACAACCAACCAGAGGGGAGTCTTCTCCCTGTGTCCGTTTGAGCCTCACAGGCAGGCTCTTGTTGTTTCCACGGTGGAACTGCACAATTCACAACTCATGAATCACGGCCCAGTTTCAAGGGAAAAGTTTCTTCTTTCAGGATAGGGCAATCACCCACCAGGGCAAATGCTCTCAGCGATCCTGTCCAGTGTCTCAGGCAGTGCAGCAGTTTTCTTCATTTCAATCTAACAGGCACCAGAGACACAGCACCTGTACCCTGAACTCAAGTCCTCCCCTAACTCCTGTATTGCTCTGCTGGCACACTGCTCTTTCGTTGGGGCCATAGATTGCATTCAGTGTGCCCAGGTATCTCTTGACCAACAAAGGTGAAGACTTTACAGCCACTTTGGGACCAGGATTCAGAGGCCTGATGCTAGGATCTCTGAAGCAACCCTTGTTTCAAAGGGGGACACACTTCACATCCCAGTGCTTCCGGCCTTCTACCTTCACTGTGGTACTGGTTGCCAGCAATGCCTGTGCTGGTTACCTTCACTTTGACTTCAAGCTGGACTGGTGCTGACTCCTCAAGCTAGATCTGACGTCCGCGCCCCTCTGGCAATGGTTGTAAGGCAGCAAATATCTATTGGTGGACAGAACAAAAGGTCTTTAGACAAGGCACAGAAATAATCTATCAACAGAGAGGTTAGTCTCAGAATACTTCCTAGTCTAGGGACACCCCATATATTAGCAAGGCACCCAAGAACCGCTTTCATCTATGTGAGAGTAAAAAAACACAACAGCCTCGACCTATTGGCAAGTATAAAAGGAACTCTTTGGTGAACTGACAAGAGTAATACGTCACCCAATCCCAAGCAGCCAAGGAAGACTGTGTTCATTTACTAAATTCTGAGGAAAAGAGAAAAACAATACAGACATACTCCAAATCCTTACATCTGTATATTCCTATCTTAATCATCTAAAGACCCTCAAGAAAAAAGGAAATGTTCTACACTTTTACTCATAGACTTTGCATTACTTGTACAGGACTGCAGACACTTCTAAAATGATTTCTCTTAATAAAAGCACCTACATTGTATGCTTAGGACCATGCTCTCATGTTATAGGAGCAACAGGCAAATCTAAAACTGCTAATTTAACAGGGATTCCTATTACATAAAGAACTAAAAACTTCAACATAATGGGTACATTTTCTCCAGCAGAACATCTTGTGACACACAGACTCCTATAAAACAATATTTTCCTCAAAAACGTTTGCTAAGGATCACATGGGCATCTTCCCTGCATTCTGTTTTTCACAATCCAAACTATGCAACATCAGCTCTAGTAAGGACTATCAGTTTATTTACACAGACTAGCTAATAAAAACTAGCAATGCCCTTGCAAAACTGTATGTAGCATGAGAATAACAAACAATAGTGGTGTTATCACCTGAGGATTTTAGAACAAAAACTACCCACAGCTAGTTCCCCTTAAAGATCAAATAAGGAAACCACAATCTAGACTACTCATCCTTTCATAATTTCATCAGACATGATGGGCAGTAACAGCAAATTTATTTATTCATTTTATTAATGCTAATAATGTTTAAAACAGTATTACTGAATAGCCAATTAAAAGTCTCATGGCTATTTCACAGACAGTTTAGACAGGCTCAAAAGAAATTTCAGAAAAAGAGAGAAAACATCAATTTGCCTACCCTTAATTTGTAGAGGAGCTAGCCTCCTTCCCCCATTTTTGACAGTAGGAAACCTGTAACAGGTTTCATTCTGTCAACACTATCAACCACAATTTGTAGCAACTGGGCATGAACAAACTCTGAGGAGCTAAATAGCACATTGAGCTAGCTAAAGAACATATTCCTTTAGCAAATGTACAAGTGTAACACGAGGGCACATGAATTCAAACTAAATCCCATTACTTCCTTAATTCAGCCCTAAAAGCATTAGTGCTATATATATGGCAGAGCCATTGTCTTAATAAGAGCTCACATATACCATTATTATTCAATCTGTTCATATGAGTGAACAAAAACTTGCTTTTGCAAACAAAAGTAAGCAAAACCTCTTTCTGTCCCTGCCCTGCCATTTTGTCTTTCAAATGTCGAAATGTCAAAGCAAATGTTGCGCTGAGCCCTGCTTCTAAATGTAGAACTTCGACCTTTAACCTATTCTCAGCTGTCCCATCTTGCGTGCAAGGTTTTCATGCAGTTTTACCTTTACCAATTCAAAGTGACCCTGGAGACTGAGAGCGCAACAACCCACTCCATTCCTGTCTACCAGCAATTCAGAGGTAAGCTTAATAACTTCTGCCAGTTTTTTGTACATATTTATATTTGTAAGCAGTGTGCTGAGTGCTTGTCTAGCAGTATAGATGTCAGCTATTCATTCTATACTTACATATGTGCATTTACTGGAGCCTAAGGCAGTTTAAAAGCTGCTCTGATTGGAATAACCTCATTTAAACAGTGAATTTTAGTCAATTTCGACTTTGATGTTTGGGGCACTTAAAAATGAATATCCTACAATGTTTTTATATAATAGTCATCCCCAGAATGTCCTCTACATATCCCAGAGATGTGGCATCAGAAATGTATAATGTATACCCTTATAAAAATAAGTTTTGTGCGCCTGGGTAAAGTGACATTTCACATGTAAGTGACCCCCTATTGCTGTATAGAAAGGCTTAAATTCAATTTGGATGCTAGGAGGTCACAGTATCATTATTAGGCATTATAAATATTACAAAACAAATTTAATGCACCTATTTTAAATAACATTTTTTATATAATCAAAATATATATATATTTTTTTAATAAATCTAATCATTTTGATGAGTCCACATATGAAAAGCAAGCTGCATCCCTTTGCCTATCATATTTAAACACATTCATTCTTAGCCCTAAGCACAGAAACTCAACTTGAAACATCTTAAGTCTGCACCACTTTTAAATGAAGGACAGTCATTATTATTTAACATCAAAAACCACCCTTATCCTTATTTAAAAAGGCATTAAGAAAAGAAATCCCTACTGTCAATCTGTCCTCTGTTTATCAAAAATAATGAAACTATATTTCTAACTTTTAAAACAGCAGTCTGAAATGCAGGATTTTGCACCGTGTTTGACTTCAGCTGTTTTCTGTGGCCGGAGTCAGAAATACCCACGTGCTGACACAGCTGCTTGACACGTAAAGGCGTCGAATTCACACACCTTTCAAGTCAGCCTTTGCACAAATCTGTCGTTCTGTAATATGTATTCAGGTCTGCAACAACCAACTCACTCAGATAATGTGAATGCCTGTTAATACCTAATACAGAAGGATAAATGCTGTGACATTTTGTATCTTAATTTTATCTATTGCAAAACACACAATTTCGTTTTTTGAAGCTTTTTTATTCCTATTAAATGTGGATTCTAATTTTATCTTTAACATTGTGGCAATTTGCACACATGTATAGTGTCTCACTCTGTCAATTTAATGATAGCGTGCAGCTATTTAGCATATATTATATAATTCATTGCTGGATTCTTTTAAAATATATTTTATTTTAATGATGTTTTGCATAACAGAATGATGACAAAAAAAACATTGAGCTCATTCCAGACATTTTCAAAACGGTGTCATATACAGGGCACTTAAGGCTAGCCATTCTTGCACCAAGAGCGCAATCGCTACTTACAAGTACCACTAATGACAAACCACAGACATTTAAACACACATTTAACCCACAGATCAACACTTAGGACAGAAACAAAAGACAGCCCACAGACTGTACTTAAACCAAACTATTTGTAAATACTAGTTGTAAGTCATATTCACTAGATTTGGCTGGCAGAACACCAGGAAAAAAACGCTCTGCATATCATCACTTATGAATGTTACTAAGTGCACAGACCAGGATCCTTTCTACGTACATATTTAGTTCCTCAGGGTACTAGTCACCAAGGAAGAAATACGTTTCTATACCTTAACCTAGTTAAGTATCCCCTCTAGGGGAGCCGGCTAATTCAATACAAGTTCCAAGGGTACCTACAAACCAAGGCAACATATTCTACGATGTGTGCTACGAACAGGCATGCCAAAAATATTGCAGCATATACAATATTATACACAAAGTAGCACTTAACTCAAAGTGTGCCGTTCAAGTTTACAAAAGTTTCTCATTACCTGCCTACATAAACTGCAGTTGACATATTTCCAAATTCTAAATATTGGCCAATTTCCATACAAATCCAAGAAGCGTCGTAACAAACGACCTTACCAAGCACAAGTTTCTAGATTCTAACTGCCAAGTTCTGAGTGACCAAACGGTCATTTTTAGAATACTCACGCCAAAAATTTTCTCAGTCAGGAGTGGTAAGCAGTTGGAGGAGTCCAATCAGGAAGACCAGAAATATACTGGGCTGCAGAGACAGAATCTCAGTTTTAGGGTACCTTTTTACTAGAGTCCTGTCCTGTCCTCCTCAGTAGATTCCTGTCTCCCATCAGGATCACTCCCTTGGATAGCCACTTCTCTGATGAGCCTCACAGAGGGCACCAATTGTAGAAATCAAAACCTAGTCTGGGGCTTCACTGATACACCTGGTCCTTTTAAACCAACAAAGAAGAGATTGGCACAGAAGCTGTAATATAAAAGACATCTTTATTCAACCTCTAAAGAGGGAAAAATGCATCATACAGAATTCTCAAATCACTGTAGGAGACATTTCTAAGGAGTACAGAGAACAGGGGCATTATATACCCACACAGGGGCTGAAAAAAGGCAGTACAAGTACACATGAGAAGAGTTATGCACATAGATGGTCATACAGAAACTGCACAGTCAACAAGTAGGAGGAGTAATAAGTTGCTGACATCAGTTAGAACAGCCTGACAGTTCTATACTAGGAACAGGTGCATTCTACTAGCTAGGCCCATCTGAGCATGTGCAAGACTCTGGGAGAGGGAAACAGCAAATGTCCAGCACATAGCTAACTAAAATGGCTGCCAAATACAAAATGGCTTTCAGCTCATGCTAAGAGATTAATGCAATCTTCAACAGTACATGGGCAAGACCACTGTTAAAAATCCATTCAGAGGGCAATGGGTCAAGCAGGGGCTATTGGCCCAGCTGTGCATGTTGAGGCCTTTTGCTCCTGTTGTTCTGCGACCCAATCTACTATGGCTCCTGGGCATCTGGGTCAAGTACCTCTTCTGAATTTGGCTTTCAGTGACAGTGAGGGTCGAGCAGTCCAAGCATCTCAAAGTGGAGATAGTGTCAGGGCATCAGGATCCTCAGGAATAGTACCCTCAGAGGCCCACCTTTCGGCAGCTCCAGCTCTACGTAATATACATCTGAGTATCAGAGTGGCCAAACGGGGGAGGAAGGGTTTAATAGGGTAGGTACACCAGGGAGAGAGACCTGTAAAGGAAATGACAATCATAAAAATAACCCCAAAGCATTATAGTGAATCTGAAAGGAGACAGCCAATCCTACGATATAGTCAGCTTCTATTGCCCTATAGAGGGTGATATAACCACCCATAAGGAACTATAAGACTTTCTTCTTTCACTTCCTCTTTTGCTGATGGGGGGAATTTTAGTATCCTACACGATATAAGGCTGGATTCGTCTTGCAAGAATAAATAGCAGAACAAACCTAGAGCCTCCAGGTTTTTAGCTAAAGTGGGCAGGATTCTGGCCGTAGTTGACCCCTTGTGATTACAGTATCCAAAAACTCAGGAATTCACTTGTCTTTCCAAAAGGTTTAATTCAGCCTCGAGGCTTCATTTAAAAAAAAAAAAAATGATCGCACCAATCGGCTAGGGGCAACTCTCATTTACATACAATTCTCTTTTCAGACCACTCAGTCCCCGTAATAGAATTAAGTGTGAATATTAAATGGGCAGAATGACCATGTTGGTCATTAGATAAAACGCTGTTAACCGATACCGGGTGTGAAGCAGTTATGCGATCCAACCTTGTTGAATTCTTAGAGAGGAACATAGGTTCGGCCTCTACATTTTCAGTCTGGGAGGCGTGCAAAGCAGTTTCATATTAAGCACAAAAATCTAAGTTAAGGAGGGAAAAATCGCTAGCTCTGCAACTAGATCTGGATCAGGCAACACAGGCACATTTGGAATGTTATTCACAGACAAGCGGATCTAGAATGATAAAAGCCAGACAGTGTTTAAAATAGCATTATGTTTCTCAGGCAATAGTGAACAAGAATATATGCTTTCAACAACATTATGAAGAGAGGGAACACGCTGGAAGGTTTCTGGCCTGGTCAGCAAAGAAACGGCACAGTAATGCATCCATCAAATCAGTCTATGAAGCGGCCAGAGGTCAGATCAGTCTGAGGATATAGATAGGGTCTTCCTAAAGCATTATACCAAGTTATATGCCTCCTCATTCACTGTCTCACCAGAACTAATCAGTGAATATCTTGGGGCAATTGATCTGCCTACTCTTAGCAGAGAACTTCAGACTCAGGCAGTGGCTCCTTTCACGCTTACTGAAGTTCAAGGAGTCATTCAGACCTCTCCCAATAGGAAAGCCTGTGGGAGTGATGGGCTGCCTGCTGAGACGTATTACATTTTTATGGCCCAGATTGCGGAGTTTCTGGTCAAATTGTTCAATGAAAAACTCTAGGGCTCTGAGGTGCCCAGCTCCTTTAAAGAGGCTGTAATCGTCAGTTTTTTAAAAAAGGACAAACCGTCCGACAAGCTTGGTTCATATCACCCTGTTAGCCTCCTAAACAATGATTATAAGCTACTTACAAAGATAATTGCTTCTAGAATAACCCCATTAGCATAAGAGGTTGTCCATAGAGAACAATGTGTTTTTTTTACAACTGGCACAATTTTCACCAACACTAACTTCCTACTACAAGCTATGGACTACTTTGCGAACAATAAGGTCAAATTGGCTATTATTCTGATAGACGCAGAAAAAGCCTTTGACTGAGTTCAATGGGAGATCACATTCACCATTTAACGTTGGGTTGGGTTAATTTTCCTTCAAAGCTGGTAAAGCTTCTGGAACAACAATATCACAAGGCAGAAGCCAAAATTCTAATAAACTCACACACAGCGGAAGCATTGTCAATCAGTCGTGGCACTCGCCAGGGCTATCCCATGTCCCTGGTGCCATTTGCATATTTTATTGAACCTTTGGCTTCAGCCCTGCGGCAATATCCTCACATCAGGGCACCTCTGCAGGGCACACCCAGACTTAATTTATTTGCCGATGATTTGATTTTGCATTTGGACACAGAAGAACAAAATGTTGCTAGAACATTTGTCAAAATCAAAGTATTCTTTGATTTAAGGGGTTATAGAATTAATCATACAAAGTCAGAAGCCATCTTGTTCAACTGCTCGTATCTTGTACTACCTACTGACATGCGGCCACAATTTCAGGCTTCAAGCTCTATCAGATATTTGTTTGTTTATGTTTCTCATGACATTTCAGGACTATACAAACTCAACTCCTTACCAACTCTTATTCAAACTCAGAATTTACTATGTCAATGGCAGTATTTTCCCCTATCAATTATTGGACGTAGAGCATTAGGTAGAATGAAGATTCTCCCACTTTTCCTTTTTATATTTACCAACATAATTATTAAGATCCCCCAAAAATTATTTAGCGAAATTGACCAGATGTTGCGACAATTTGTGTGGTTAATTGGTATCACATATTGTAGCAGCAACTCCATGCTAAAATGGTACCAATAGATTACAATAAAACTGAGACTTCCACTGGGTCCATAAAGCCATTAGAGGGAAAAACTTTTTAAAAAATGCATTTTTTCTCAAAATGGCTGCTTTGTTATACACTATCATCTGCACAAAATGTTTTCTTGAATATCCAAGGTGTGTTTTAGATGTGGGCACGACGTATGAGATTAACTCCATGTATGCTTTACCTGCTCAGCTTTAACAGACTTTTGGAGTAAAGTGTTACAGTGACATAGTTCTACACTTCAGGTATCCATAGTTCCAGACCCTCTGGGAGCCCTTTTTGGAATAAACAACGGAGTAAATCTATCTGTTCGGCAGAAGTAGTTATTCTTTAATGCATCTCTTGTGGCCAAATCTTTGATTTTACAAAACTAGAGATTGGTGGATATCCCATCCTACGGCTCCTAGGAACATAAGATGAGGCAAGTGACATCGAGGGAGAAATTGTGTTCCCAAAGAGTGGAGGATATAGCGAAATCTAAAACAAATTGGGAGGGGGCGTTGCAGTAACATAATTTATCCAAAGAATCGGGGTGCCACGATAAATGATAAATGTACCATTCTTTATTGTGATGTACATCAGAATTATCTACATGAATTATTTGCTAATGAACCGATGTACTTGTGCTTTGACGATGAAAATATTTGTTGATGAATTGTAATGTTATTTATTCTGTCTACCTTTTTCACTAAATAAAATATCTTTAAAAAAAGACAATCATAAAAATAAACAAAGTAACAATTTTCACTTGATAATTCAAGCAATCTAACAAAAAGAATCTTTGAGATAGCAGCTGAGGAGAAGATAAAATTCAATGGATAGAATACCAACTTTTAACACCAACGCTGGTTATCAATTACCCTCTTTGCCTGAAAGTACACAAAACATACATATTACATGCAATGACAATAAAATCAGGGCAAAGGAGCTCTATACTTTGGAACAGTGTCTAATAGTAGTATTCTGTCTAAACATATCATATTACATCACATGTCTTGAAATTTCTCCTCATGTAATTCATATTCTGATTAGCAAAAGAAAAAATAGTCACTATCTTTTTCCCCAGGTCTAATAAACAAGCACATTTACAATAGAGAGCTCCCTGTGTAATATTGACTTCTTAATTATGGACATAAATAGATGTTATAACAAGAAGTCTGTTCCCATGTGCCACAATCAATCAAGGGCAACTCATATTCAAAGAAAAAACTGGTAGGTCGGGGGCGAGAGAGTCAATATAAAGAAAATGACAGACCCTGTCTCTGCAGGCAATATCGAACACTGGAGCCAGTTCCAGAGAAAATGGGTATGCATACATGGCGCCACAATTCCCGAATGTCAAAACACACAGGCCGCAGCTCGAGCACACAACCTGACCCGACCCAACGTAACTTGGAGTCTTGTATAGGATCCCATGAGCAAATCTTGGAGTGCCTTCACCACTGCAAAACAACGCCAGGCTCATGTGAACAAATCCTGGAACACCATCACCAACAAGGTACAATGCCAGGATCACGTGAAAAAATCCTGGAACTCCGTCACCAAAAAGGAACAACGCTGGGCTACCAAATGCTAGAGGATCTTAAATAATAGAAGCTCACCCAGCGTTTCTGGGTCAGATCAATGCCATATCCTCCGCCTGCTTTAACACTCTCCGCAAAAACGTTCAGATGTATCCCATCCAAATCCAGAAAAACGGTCACGCACGGCCTCATCGGTACCAGACTGGACAACGGCAACGCCCTCTATGCCGGAATCAACGAGAAACTACTTTGCAAACTCCCGACAATCCAGAATGCTGCAGGCAGACTGATCCTAGATGTCCCCCATCACAACCACATCACCCAGAACCTCTGCCACCTCCACTGGCTCCCCATCGCAAGAAGAATAACCTTCAAGCGCCTCACTCACGCATACAAGGCCCTCCACAACATCAGACCTGCATACCTAAACAATTGGTCCTCCTTTGACGCACATAAGAGACATCTCCGATCAGCTGACCTCTCTCTAGCCACCATCCCACGCATCTACAAGACCAGAAAGGGAGAAAAGTATTTCTCATACCTCGCAGCCAAGGCCTGGAACGACCTCCCTCTCCTCCTCTGGCAAGTCCCTATACTGCTCCAGTTTAGGAAGGACCTCAAGACCTGGCTCTTCGGATGACCCAAGCAATCAACGGAGCCACCCCCCCCCCCCCCCCAGCACCTTAAGACCCTGGAGGGTGAGTAGCTGCACTTTACCAACCCTGGTTGATTGATTAAAATACGGAACCAATCTGCACCTTTCTTTGTGCCCACTGCACTTTCTACTTTCTACAGCTAGCTGCGGAGGCCATCTTTGAACAGGGTCCCACTTTACGATACAACCATAGCGTTCCTTGAGGAATATGATGTTTGCAACACAACTACGCCCTCTTTTCAATTGTTTCAGGCACGGGATGGGCATAAGCACTACCACTCCTGGCAAGGAGGTGAACACAGGCTCACAACTCAAAATATATTCAATAGCAGCAATACATGTTTTTTCCAGGTAAATGCTTGCTTTTATGAAAAAAGGAGGATTTATATACCAACATAAAGTAAAATACTAATACACAAACAATATACGCAGTCCCCTGAGGTCATGGCTATAGTGTTTTAACAGATGGGTTCCTAAGTCCCACTCCCTTCTCATTAGTGGTAGTGGTTATTTCCAATTCACCTTAGGCGATATTCAGGCAAAGTCCCACAACTATTCCGAGTCTAAGGAGTCCCATTCTGACTTTAATATGTCAAATGTGTTCCAGTGCTAAAGGATTATTTGGCAGACAAGATCCCTGGGGCTGTCTGGCCCACAAACCAGTCTTACCTGCATCAGCAGAACCCGGACGACTGGAGTCTCCAAGTGTGCTGCCTTCATGGCTGAAGCTGCAGCGGCTGTCTCCAGTGAGGTCCACAAACACGGCCCTGCAGGGATAGTGGTTGGGTGTCCTCAATTACCTCATATGCAGTCCTGTGGAGACAGCAGCCAGTAGGGGTCATCATGCTCTCTGGTGCTGGTAGGTTTCCCAGATCCTCCCCCGAGGGAGAGAATTTGACGTTCCTGGTCATCAGTCGGGGCTCGGGTCCACAAGGGTCACCCGGGTGGCCTCTTCCTCTTGATGAAGATGTTGATCAAACCACACTCCTTGGCTTTTCCTGGAACCACCTCGGCATATGGGGTCACTGTACCCACTCAGCACATGTGCTATGACCTGATCACCATGGCAGCAATATTCACGGTGTCCCCACCCGGAATACGGGGTCACCGACTTCCCTCTGCACATCAGCTATGAACAAATCAACGTGGCATCGATCTTCACAACAGCCCCACCTAGCATACGGGGTCACCGACTTCACTGCACACATAGGCTACGGTCCAATCGGCACAGCAGCAATCCTAATGGTGGGCCCATATGGCATACAGGGTGGCTGACTTCATTTTGCACATGGGCTACGACCCGATCAATGCAAATGCCATTTTCTCACACCTTGCTTCAGAAATCCAATCACCAGGATCATCCACTGGGCCTTGCTCCCTTCAGTGCTCTCCTCTACCTCACATGGCACACTGGTATTGGCAAGGAGGAAGGCACTGTTGCTCCAGGGGCGGTGATGTCCTCTCACTTAACTGGAAGACTGACAGGCCTTGGACCCCAGGCCTGGTCAAAGGCAGAAGTCTTGCAGATCTTCTACTCCTCTCACAGCCCAACTGGCTACTTAACAGATGGAAATTTTGGGGCCCCTTTGTCTTTCTTATAGTCATTTCCAGACACCAAATATGATTTAGAGTCTGATTCTTTGAAGTTTATGTTACGGGGATCTGCATTGTTTTGAAGTTCTCTCTCCTCTGCCCTGTCCTTCCTTTAGAAAGCAGTCTGTCACCGTAGGAGTGACTCCAAATCTGGTAGCCCCACAGCACAGGCCAATAAGAGCGACTAGAGGCTCACACCTGGATGCCAGCCACAGTGATATGTGTATCAAAAGGTTACCCCAGTGCCTTAGCACTATTCTTTAATGGTTTCTTATCAGTCCCATCTCTTTCCTGAGATATGGCCAGGCCCCTTCCCAGTGACCTATCTGTCAATCAAAGAGCCCCCTTTGAAGCACTCCATTCCTCCAGTGTGTCCCACCGAGCTCACAAGAAAGCAACAATCAACATATCTTTCTGGGGGGATGCCTCTACGTCCTCAGGCTCCTCCAGTTAGCGCTAGAGCACCCAAAGTAGAACCCATAATCTTACATGGATTGTACCATTCACAGGCTCACATACACACAGCACGTACATGTAGCGGTATTTTGACAGAATATTGGAAACAGAAATATCGTGGTGTAAAATATTGTGTCAGGAATATCGAGGATACAAATATCGTGAAGGTAAGTTTCTATGTTATAAGCAAAGTTTTACTATATATTAATATAAATGACCTTCTCAATATTTTGGTCCTCGATATTTTTAATACAAAATTATGTCCACACAATATTTCTGTTTCCGAAATTCTTTCAGTGATTCCATAAAACATAAAAACACACTGCGCAGCACTACATCTACCATGCATTGTACCATTCACAGGCACACATGCACCCTTATAACACACATGCACTGCCAGCCACTACAGCATATTGCACTATTCACTGGCACATATACACCCAGCACATGCATGTAACCCACACACACTGCGCAGGTCTACAGACCAATCCGATGTAGGCCAAGGGTGAGTTAAGCACACAGCAGCAGAACTTCATATAAGTAAGCCTGTAGGCCTCAGTCTAGTGATGCAGTTAAAAAGGCCAGTTAACTTCTACTGATCACTACATGGTTTGCTGCCACTACCGTTCTGCGTAACTCCTGGCAAAGGCAGTAGCCTTACACCACTATTATTGGTGGGGCTTTGGAAACCCATCCAAGTCGAAAAAGACTGCAATCATTGAGACAGGTCTGTGTCATGGCACACATGCATGATCTGTGTTCGCCCATGACAACAAAAATCAGCATCAGGGATCCAGACACCATTACAGTTGGGGCACTCAAGGCAGGGGTTCATGTCTATCACCATGCGAGGGACTTTTACATCCGGCAACCGCATTCCTTCCTCATGCACATAGACGACTTTCCACCCAATAAAGATTTATTTGGTTTGCTTGTTTTTGGCCTAGGAGTAGAGTTGCTGTTTTATTTGGAAGCAGATGCAGATGCAGGACCTGCAATGCCAATAACGCTATGTTATAGTAAACTAGGTGGGACAGTAAACACCAGAATTATCTCGTAGGAGAAGTCTGTCAGCATGGAAACAATTTGTTAGAAATTCAGTTAACCAGCCAGGAAACATATTTATAGAGAGAGGGTAGTCTCGGATTTTCCCACGTGTGCATTTGAAATGTAATTTGTGTCGATTAATAAAATCATATGCATATTTTAGTCAGCCACAAGGAAACAGTAGAACCTTGCAGGCCTCATAAGCTGCCTTAAAGGTTTTACATAAGTACAGTAAGGCATTTATTTAACTTACACGTACCTTTGGGTAGGAAAGGATTCATACCAGTGCAGTGCCTGAAATGTCGGGGTATACCTGTTGCTGCCGTGGTCAGAGGTCACAGTCCGTGGTGTCCTTAGGCCGCTGAATGATCTTCGTCTAAGTATCTTTGAAGTTTTTCACAATGTATACACTTATCTCAAGTAAGTAATAAATCATCTCGGACATTGAGATAATGGCTTGCCGAGTTCTTTCTAACACAAAAGACTAGAAAAAAACTCAGCAATAACACACATTATTTTACGCAAATAAAATATATGGTCATTAAAATATCAAATAAAAATACCAAATTACAATTGTCTATGCAACATTCTTCCTATTACAAGCCACGGGACAACATCCTCCCTAACCAAAAGATTTTTAGTATAAGATGGTGTAACACTAAGAACATTTTAAAGTTAGTTGCGACGTGTTATAAGTTGTAAAGGGGTCCCAAAATCTTGGAGCCGACACAAAGAATGTCTGATTGAAGGATGGAATAGTTTTCTCCCTTGCAAATTCAAGTTTTTTCTCATTAGGGCACTGCCTTCAGCAATTGCAAATCTATCTGTAGAACCAAGTAGTTTATTCAGGACTGTATTTTAAATTAAAGTGAATCTTATCCTCTAATATTAGCCAAAGCAATGTTTTTAACGTATGCGCTTTGTGCTCATGCTTTCTAGCAACCAAGTGAAGTTAACTGTACCACAGTGCAGCACCCTTGGAGGAAAACATTAAACCATTTAGAAGACCAGCCAAAATGCGATTTTGGGGGGGATATGCTCACAGAGTGAACATTGTGAGATTAGCTTGAATTCAAATGGTCTTGCTTTGTCAACTGAGGAATTTGTGGACTTGCCTTTTCATGTGGTAAAAATCAAATGCTCCTCTTTTGAAGACTGAATTTACATCAAGATGTCTGGAAGTGATTCCGATATTAAGTCATGCATTAGGGACATTTACTTTTAATATCACTGTAGTTGATTGGCTTCAAATGGGAGGTGTGAAATTGGATAATGGTTTGCTGATAAATTTACACCATTTGTCAGCTATGAAGTAACTAAGTGGATCTGCTATTGATCCGTAGAGAGTGACACATGTATGATAGTCTTTATTGCCATTCTGAGGATCATTATCTTATTTTTAGTATACATATT
This sequence comes from Triturus cristatus, assembly GCF_964204655.1. Taxonomy (NCBI): domain Eukaryota; kingdom Metazoa; phylum Chordata; class Amphibia; order Caudata; family Salamandridae; genus Triturus; species Triturus cristatus. The sequence continues at coordinate 1,097,330,083 of NC_140579.1, forward strand.
TCCTATTCATATTCTTATCCTAAATTGGGGAACAGGAAAGTTGATCTTGTGCTGACGCAGTAATGGAGTGGGAGGTAAGAATCTCGTACACAGCACTAGTCATCGTAGAATGCAATCCTTCCAAAGTGGAATACTTTCACCAGTGTAATGCACAAGCAGAATTCAAACAGAAGTTTGCTCAAAAGCTCCAAACCACTTGTTTCCAATCATAAATACTTGCTGAAGAAATATCTTTTTAGGTCGAGCATCATCACTGACCTGTTGAATCACTCTGTGGGGCTTTGGCAAACCCACCCATTGCCATTGGCTGTCAGCTGCTGCATTCAGAAATGCTGGCTTCTGATTGGTCTATTACTGCAATTATCCCTCCTTTTTGTGCCTCCTTCCTCCCATGGCAATTTCCCTGATGGCTTCTTTTGGATGTCATGCAGGAAGAGGCAGTGCCTGATTTTGGTACTTCCCCTGAGTCACTCCTCGCCACTCCCCCTCTGCCTTCAGGGTTTCTCCTAGTCGTTGCAAAATCGCACCCGTTTCCCTACAGGCCTCTCATCCCTCCCTTGTTGCTCCCCTCTCCCGCCAGGATTCTCCAAAGCACCGGTCCTGCCTTTGAATCTGTCAGCTATGTTGGAAATACAGAGACATTAGCGCTTTCTAGAAGCAGCGTGGCGAGAAAGAGGTTTATTGTCGAAGTCATTTGGAACTGTGAAGTATATATTGAATGTTTTGTAAACAAGATTCATTGCGCATCTGTCTTTTGTGCAGTTATCTTACTAATTTAATTTGCACCACTCAAGTTTGACTATGTTTTAAATTGAGCAAAATTATTTTCCAAACATAGAGGCGATTGGGGCACAGCTGGCTTTCAGTAGACCTATCAGTGTGGCATTACTACAGTCCAGTCTTGTGAGAACTAGTGATTGAAATGGAATTTTGAGGTCTCCAATCGGTATAAAGGTTTTATTTTTCTTAGGAGGTGCAGATGTAGGTTAGCACTTCTGCTTGCAGCTTGTATGTGAGCTTACATGATTTTCCATACGTCTAGTATGATGCATAGTGAGGTTACGGAGTCGCAGATGGTTGGGGTACAATTTAGTGATTTGAGGTTATAGGACCATGATTGCGATTGCTGGTATCTAACGGGTTGGGAGAAAGAATGATTTTTTGTTTTTATCTAATTTAGTTTTAGATGGTTGAGTACCTGCCAGTCCTGTGTTTTCATTAGGGTGTCATTCAGTCTCCAGATATCCACTTGAGATGAGAGTTTGATGTAGAGTTGCCGTTCATCAGCGTACATTTGGTACGAGATTTTTGATTGTTTAACGATTTCGGTGAGTGGTTCCATGTATATATTGAAGAGTGTTGGTGAGCTTGTAGATCCTTTTAGAGGGTTTTTGAAACCTCAATTACAATGGTAAAAGTGAAACTGCAAGCTCCAGCATGCAACACGCGCGTGTATAACTGGACAGAACTGACTGGAGGTCCCCTGCACTCCGCTGTGCAGAACTGGCCTGTTTGGCCACGTCTCACAGTCCAGTCTGCAGAGGTAAACAGGGTTCAATGTCATTGCTCACCTTAATACTGAAAATATGCTTTCCTCTGCTCTGCTAGGTTTATTTTCAGTCTTCAGTATTTACTCCTCCCACAAATCCTGGGTCTCTCGTAACACTAATGCTTATTGATACTGCCTTCTAAAGCACGTTTAGTATATGGCACCCTGTCCTTCAGTGAGTGCACTGCAAAGTGTACTCAGGGTCAGCTCCAGTGGGCTAATGCAAAATAATACCCAACCCCTGCAGAATGTGGAGAGCCCCTTAGTCCCCCGTATCTCACTGATACTACTTGACCTTAAGCTAAATTGGGCCCCCTAAAGGGTCGAGGTGGCTCCTGAAAGTTTGTACACCCACCCCCATGCGGTGCATGGGCTGCAGGGACTTCTTTTACATCCCTGCTCAACTCATGTTCCCAGTCGACACATCATGGAGATCTGACTGCACACAACTGCATGTTTTGATTTGTAACTAGGCCTAATCGATGGCTGCCTCTGCCGTTCAGCAGGGGGGAACCGTCAATTAAATGTAACTTCTAATTTGTGAGCCCAAACCAACCTTTTTTTAACCATGCTTATTTCTTCTGGCTTTGAACCTATCAACCTGTTCTCCTGCAGGTAAATCAGTGTAGCCCTGTTCTGATGGGGCTATCCTATCCAATCTCCATGACCTGCAGTGGAACACAGTTCTTGAATGCATTTTTTCAAACTCTTTAGCCTTGGTTGCTGTTGATAACCAAAACAAGTGTTTCGTCCCCGTGACATTCTAGAGGGTGTAATACCGTAGGAGTCCCTGGTTGCTGCCTGTTAGCTGAAATGTGATGTCCTTTGTATGACCTACATGTGGTAATACATGTAATTGTATGTTTCTTTGCTGTAAAAGGACTGAATTTAGTGATCCAACTAGGCATGTTCTAAAACTTTATGTTCTGCTGTTGCAATCTTTCCAGACTCTAGTACTGTTGATGTCTGTCTTCCGTTTCTTAGCACCCAGGATGATATGCTGCATAGCTGAAAACGTTTAAGGTCCCAAAGGAAAGACAGTTGCATTGCAAATGCTTGTTTGTAATCCCCATGGGCACAATCCGGTGACAGCACTGCCTTCCCTACAAATGTAAAGCAGAGCCAATACAACACAAACTCTTACACTTAAACTAGAGATAAGGACTGGCAACTGTGTGTCAAAATATCACTTCAAAAATGTTGTGGTACTATGATATCATGGGCAAATAGCGAAGTAAAAAATAAAGAGGAAGGTAAGTGCAAACATGTAAGTAGTTAAGTAAAGCAAACCTCTACATCCTTACCTTGTTGGTATTTGGGTCGTCGACATTTTTCGCACGATAGTTAGGTAGAACAAAATATTTGAAATTATATTTCGGTGGAATACCTTCTCCACTCGGCAGTCTCACCCTGGTTTGCTCCCTAACTGGCTTCACGTGGAACGGATGGCTTGGCAAGACAAAATAGATGGACCTTTTCTGAAGCAGTGGATACCTGCATGCTGGATAATCGAAACGCTGCCTGCCCCGATGGGACACCGCCTCCGTCCTTTCCATTTAGCTGCTGGGTTCCACATTCTCTTGGCAGGCTGTTACTAAGGGGCTGTAGTGTCCGGCGTGCGCGAGGCGTTCTAGCCTTCCGCGCCGTCGGGACGCGCTAGCGCTGACGCGTGACGTCAGACGCTAGCGAGGTTAAAAATAAAGGGGCGTGGCCTCGACGAGTCAGTCGGGAGCCGCGTGCATACACACCACATGTCGGATCCGGTGTATTCTTAAGCGCTTATGCGCTGCTATGTAAATTAGGCCTCTAAAGGCATTACACTGGCGACGAGGGTCTTTTGAGCCCTGATGTGCTGTTTGGGCCCCACAATACCCCTTCTGGCCACCCAGTTGTCCTGAGCCTGTGTGTGCAGGCCCCCTCCTGGTGCCCTGGTGGAGCCTGCTATGAGGCCTGGTGAGGATCACTGCAAGTGCCCTGGAGGCCCACCGAGCCGTCGACGGTGCTGCTGTGTGCGCCCTGGTGCCCCAATCCTCGGCTGGTGAGGGGTATGTCTCGCCCAGGTGGTGCCACACCTGCCCCACGAGGTGCCTGACGACGACCGCGCCCTCCTACGGTTCGGGCCCATGCTGGGTGTGCTCGCCCCAACCCAGAAGCACCGAAGGGGTCCCGCGGATGACGTCTGGAGGTAGGCGCGCCCACCATTGGGTATAGCCGCGCGAGGGAAGTCTACGCGCCGCGGCTGGAGAGGGTGCACGCCTGGTGGCGTCGATGCAGAGGAGCGGAAGCCGGTTCCACCGCGTGCTGCGCACATGCCAAGATGGCGTCCATTCCCGCCATTGAGCCATTTGCCGTTGACGGCGCCTCGTCATCCCTGGCCCATCGCTGGAGGGATTGGACAGACTGTCTACAGATCTACTTCGAAGGGGCTGGCATCGCGAAGGAACGGCGCAGAGCGTTGCTGCTCCACCTTGGAGGAAAAGACATCCACCGCATCTACGAGACTCTCGTGGAAGCCACGCCGAAGACATACCACACACTGCTGAACGCGCTCAACGCCCACTTCGAGCCCATGGCGAACAGAGACTATGAACGGTTCATCTTCCGTCAGGCCAAACAAGAGGCGGATGAGTCCCTGGATGCGTTCCATGGCAGGCTGAAGGAGTTAGCCAGCACGTGTGGGTTCCGCGACGAACAGGAGGAGATCCGAGGGCAAATCATACAGGGTTGTTACTCGTCTAAGCTCCGTGTCACGGTCCTCCAGGAAGAAGGAAAGCCCCTGGCGGACATCCTCACCCTCGGACGGTCGAAGGAGCTATCGCAAGCGACAGACTCGCATATGGAGGCGGCCCTACATCGCCCTATCAAGACGGAGCAAGTGCAGGTGGCGGAAGCGGTGAACGTAGTGCGGCCAAAAGGAAGGCAAGCCGGAGGAAGACGGCAGCCGGAGGCAAAGAGGAAAGACTGTGGGTACTGTGGCGGCCAACCCCACCGCATGCAAGACTGCCCGGCCAGAGGGAAAAAGTGCGGCGCCTGCGGGTGGTTGAACCACTTTGCGGCGGTATGCCGGTCCACCAGAGCCAAGAAAGAGGCGGCCCATGCGGTACGAGAAGAAGCAGACAGTGAGGACATGGACGATGACACCGAAGAATTCCCAGTCCATTACGTGTTCACAATCCACCAACCACAGAAGAAGAAGCGCAGACTTCCTAAATGTCGCATCCTAGTACAAAGTCAAGAGGTAAAGGTGACAATTGACACTGGGGCCTCCATCGAGCTGATGGCCGCCAATGTCTACCACCAACTGCGGGTCAAACCCCCGCTGAGAGAGGCGAAGATTCGGGTGTTCGCATACGGCCAGAAGACGCCCATTCCCCTCATCGGGTGCTTCAAAACAGAGCTACAACATGGTGAGAGGAGCGTCAACACCACCGTCTATGTCACGGAAGAGGGCAGCGGGATGCTGCTGAGCGGGCTGTCGGCCGAAGAATTGAGACTGATCTCATTCGCCATGGCAGTCCTGGAGGAAGAACTGGATACAATCATGGAAGAATTTGGAGAGGTCTTTAACGGCATCGGGTGCCTAAAAGGAAAGGAAGTATCCTTACACATCGACCCATCGGTCCAACCAGTAGCGTTGAGACACCGGAGGATCGCCTTCTACCTGCGGCAGAAGGTCGAGGAGGAGCTGGAGGCCCTGGAGAAACAAGGCATCATCGAGAAGGTCAGTGGGCCAATCCCGTGGGTATCCCCGATCGTCATCGCCAGGAAGCCGAAGCAGCCAGGGCAAGTCCGCATCTGTGTGGACATGCGCCTCCCTAACACCGCGGTCAAAAGAGAGCGACACCTGACGCCCACCATTGACGACATCTTGGGGGAGCTGAACGGGGCCAGGTGGTTTTCGAAGATGGACCTACGGTCAGGCTACCACCAGTTACCACTTCATCCGGACTCGAGGTACATCACCACGTTTTCCACCCATGTGGGCCTCAGACGGTATCGGCGCCTGAACTTCGGCATCTCGAGTTCCGCCGAGGTATTCCAAAATTCCATCAGAGAAGTGCTCAGTGGGCTCCCCGGCGTGCTCAATGTGAGCGACGACCTGCTCATATACGCATCAACCATAGAGAAACACCACCAGCGGTTGAGAGGAGTCCTCAAGAGGATCCAGGAGTCAGGTTTGACCCTGCACCGGGAGAAGTGTCAGTTCCTACAGAAAAAGATCAGCTTCTTTGGGTACACCTTCTCGGACCAAGGGGTGGCCCCGGACCCGGACAAGGTAAAGGATGTCCAAGATGCCCCAGCTCCGACGAACATCTCGGAGGCCCGGAGTTTCCTGGGCATGGTCAACTTCTGTGGCCGCTTCATCCCGGACCTCTCCAACCTCACCAAACCCCTCAGAGAGTTGACCAAATTGTCCACCACGTGGCAGTGGGGCCAGGAACAGGAACAGGCGTTTCAAGCAACGAAGGAGGCCCTGTCCGCGGACACTACCCTCTCATACTTCGACCCGGCAAAGCCCACCAACGTGGCGGTCGACGCGAGCCCGTATGGGCTGGGAGCAGTCCTGACACAGCTCCAGGACAACGAGGAGTGGGCACCCATTGCTTACGCCAGCCGGTCCCTGACCGAAACAGAGCAGCGGTACTCGCAAATCGAGCGAGAAGCCATAGCCATCCACTGGGCATGCCGGCATTTTCACGTGTACGTGTATGGACACCACTTCACGGTAACAACCGATCACAAGCCACTCATTCCTCTGTTCCAAGGGTCGTCCTCAAAGCCGCCTCCCCGGATTGAAAAGTGGATACTCCAACTACAAGGGTACGACTACCGAGTGGAGTACAAACCCGGGGCCATGAACCCGGCGGACTACCTATCACGGCACCCGCGGAAAGCCACAACAGAAGAGAAGGAGGAGGCCGAGGACACAGAGGAGTACGTCCGGTATGTGACAGAGCGGTCACGACCCCTCCCGATGAGCCTAGCCACGATCATAGAAGCCTCAGAAGGTGATGAATGCGTGAGAGCAGCGGCGGAGGCTGTCAGGTCAGGAGATTGGAGGGCAATCCAAGCCTCGCTCAACAGAAAGACGCCCCAAGCCAAGCTGACACTGGAGTCATTCCTGAAAGTGCAGAGTGAGCTGTCCGTCGACGCCCAAGGATGTCTTCTGCGAGGCCCGAGACTAGTCATGCCAGCCAGCCTCGCTCAACAGGCGGTGGACCTCGCCCACAGGGGACATCAAGGAATGGTCAAGACAAAGGGCAGGCTCCGAGCCAAAGTCTGGTTCCCAGGCATGGATGCGATGGTGGAGCAGACGGTAAGAACCTGCATGTGGTGCCAAGCCGCAGGACAGCCGGAACGCCCTCACCCCGTGGCGACCGAAGATAACCCCCTGAGACTGTGGGAGTGTGTGAGTGCCGACTTTGGACACCTCCCCGATGGACGGTATGCGCTGGTCATCATAGACGATTTCACTAAGTACCCGGAGGTTGAGATTGTGGGGAGCCAGACAGCCACGGAAGTCATAGCGAAATTCGAGAAAACTCATGGCATCTTCGGGGTGGTCAAGACCGACAATGGACCGCCTTTCCAGGGGCAGGAGTTTGCCGAGTATCTTAAGAGCTGGGGGATCCACCACCGCAAAGTAACACCAAGGTGGCCCCAAGCCAATGGAGAGGTGGAGAGGTTTATGAGGACACTCAACAAAACCATTCGCATCGCCATGGCCGATGGATCTCCACTGGAGAGAGCAATATACAGTTTCCTGCGGGAATACCGGATGACCCCCCACGTCACAACCGAGGCAGCACCAGGAACAGCCACCATGGGGCGAATTGTAAGTGACACGATCCCACACCACCCCACTTGGGTTCCGGCACAAGCCTCAAATGAGAAGACCCTAGCCAATCAGAGGCGCTCGAATGACCACGCCAGCCAGCGAAGGGGTGCTATAGAGTCCACGATACAACGACAGGACCGAGTGTATGTGAAGGACCGCTACCCAGGCAGCAAGTTCAGACTCCCATTTGAACCGCAACCATGGGTCGTCACCCGCCGGACAGGCACGATGGTGACCGCTCAAAGAGGAGCCGAAACGGTCATGCGAGATGTGTCGTTCTTCAAAAAGGTCCACCCCGGAACACCTTCCCGTCCCGGGGCCGAGCCAGAGGGGCCGGACCCCGACCAGCCGAGCGGAGATCAGGAGGGGGAGGACGGGCGGAGTGAGGATGGCGGTTCCCCGTCCATCCCAGCCACCCCGGGGGGTAGTCTGCCTGGCGGGTCCCCAGCCAGGGCAGAGCCGAACACCCCAAGGCGCAGAGCCCCTGAGGTGGCCCTTTCCAGAGGCAGTCCGTCCCGCTACAACCTGCGGAAGACCCCGGCACCGTCATCCCAGCTGGCGGACTATATGGTGTAACCTGTAAGGACTGGCAGACTGGTAACAGACTCATCATTGGATTTTTGGTCCTATGTTTTGTTTAATGTTTATAAAGGTTGGAAGGAATGTAGTGTCCGGCGTGCGCGAGGGGTTCTAGCCTTCCGCGCCGCCGGGACGCGCTAGCGCTGACGCGTGACGTCAGACGCTAGCGAGGTTAAAAATAAAGGGGCGTGGCCTCGACGAGTCAGTCGGGAGCCGCGTGCATACACACCACATGTCGGCTCCGGTGTATTCTTAAGCGCTTATGCGCTGCTATGTAAATTAGGCCTCTAAAGGCATTACAGGGGCCTGGGAGTCGCAGGTGCGTGGCTGTGTGTTTGTCGAAGATAATAGCTGTTTGGACAATTAGATGCAAGAGGACTTAGGAGAAAAAGCAGAATGCGTGATGCGCGCCCCAGGAAACAAAGATGGATTATTTTCCGCTGGCAGGCCAGAGAGGGCAGGTCTGGGTCCGGATCTGTCTGTGCCGTCGGAACAAATAAACAGGAGTGTGTACTCATTAGCAGAGGCCCAAGAGTTTCCCGTTTTCCCGTTGGGTTCTTTCTTCTGCTACAATTACAAAGACAGCAGGCGCTGTTTTTAGGTCTCGCCTACGCAGCGCGCATAGGAGAGAGACCTAATGCCATCGGCACAGCTTTGGGGGCAAAAATGTGCACGCGTTGCATTGCTTGCAATTGCAACACGTGCACCTCTGGCGATTTCCTTGCGGGATCGCGCGGCGCCATATGGTGGCACCATATGGTCGCACGCTCCCGCAAGGGAATCTCGCAGGCCCCCTCCCCTGCGCGATTATAGCAAAAATAAACAAGCATTGGCATAGCCAATAGGTCTCGCTTTTGGGACCTTATAAGTATATTCACTTTTGCTATAATTGCGGCACGTAAAGCGCGGGTGCCGCGATTATAGCAAAAGTAAAGAAATACAAAAAATATCTATTTCTTTACTTTTGCTATAATCGCGGCACCCGCGCTTTACATGCCGCGATTATAGCAAAAGTAAATATACTTATAAGGTCCCAAAAGCGAGACCTATTGGCTATGCCAATGCTTGTTGTCTTGGCTGCGTGGCTGATAGCGGCCATCTTTTCTATGGGTCCATCGCAATTTCAGGTGTTTGGATCTCTGTAATGCCGGCGGGAAACCTGACTGCGCCTTAGAACTAGCTGTTCTTCCAAATTATTTTCTATTTATTGATGATATCAGTCTGGAACAGTTGTTTTTCAACCGGGATTATGTGTGGGCTTTCGAGCTTTCCTATAGTAGTAGAGGGGGTAGTGCGCAAATCCGCCAAGGCCTTTTACACTGCTGTAAAATAAGCCACGTGCGGAAGAGGGCCTTTGATTACGTTTTAATGCCCTACACATTATTAGAACAAAGCAATACAATGCACCAGTCAATCTCCTCCAAGCCAGCTCTGTTAAAACCACCCAGGGCCAGCGCTAGGCATGGGCAGTGTGGGCGGCTGCCCAGGGCCTCCCACTCAGCCTACCAGCATGGGGCGCCACACAACTGCAACACCCCACCGGTCCTCATGTACCCCCAAGGATCCAATTGAAATAAAGGTGTCTTATTTCAATTGGGCCAATGGGAGGGGGCCCTCTCACTGGGCCTCTCAGGGATGGTGTAGAAATGCCTAGGGGAGGGTGACACTTCCTCTCTTCCAAGTTGCAAGGAAACACACTTTGCAGGTTTGTCCTGCAATTCGACCTCCTCTCGGGCTGCCCATTCAGAGACACCATAAGACGCCCATTGTCAGCACTTTAGCGTCTACACAGTTTTACCCAGGGCACAAGTCCAAAAAAAAGAAGTGGGGGACTAACCAGGTTAGGCAGTATGCAAGTGAAATCATGACACGTGCCATCACAGCGCATGATGTCATGACGCGTGACATTGCACATGACATAACAGGAAGTGGCCTCACTGGATGTGACATTACAAGACATGACATCAGATAATAAGACCTCATACATGTTTATCAGGTATATCATGATGTACATTAAAGCACATTATGAGATTTAACAAATGAGATTTGGCATCAGGTTGTGCCAGAAAAGTGGTACAATCCTGCCGCAAAATCTGTGCCTCAACTAATATATTAATTTTTTTAACCCCTGTTCCAGAAGAAATTGGCAGCAAGGAGAAGCGTGGTAGTAGATCTGTTCTGCTTAATTGGTCGCAAAGTCTGCATTTCAAAATATTTTACGGGTTAAGACATCTGCTGTAAAAGGTGCCCAGTAATTCTCAGGGAACAATAATAATGGTGAGATAACTCTGAAGGTGAACGTGTTTGTTGGAGAGATCTGTGTTTTGTGAAATCCCATATTTTAATAAAAGTAGCATAGTGGGTTAATGTGTCTCCTGCAAAGCGCATCACGTAACATGCAAATGACAGATTTTTATTTTATGTAGATAGTAAAGTAGGTTACTGGTTTTAACACAGAGATCCTTTTGTTACCTCCAGCTCAAAAATTGTAATATGTGTAATATAACACAGTGAGCTATGAAGGACATGTGACTCCTACACCTTGTAACCCTGTCTCATGTAAATCATCTTGTACATTGATTTCCACATGCACATAATATATTGTCAATATATAATGTGCATGTTACGTAAAGAGCTCTGACACCCTGCACTGGGTTGCCTAGCACTATAAAAGAAATAAAATAGTGCTATTGGAATTGTTGTGTAAATACTGGGACAGACCAACACATCTGACATTCTTACAGTGCATGCATCTCTTATATTCAAGGACTGAACAAAGGCAAAAGCACGCCTCTTTTAGTACCTGTAAAGAGATAACAAGCTGTGTGCATTTGTTTCTCCTCCGTGAAATTTACATTTAAGTGTGAGGTTCCAGGGTGCCTCCAGTCAGGCTATTCAAACAAAAGGAGGCCTGATGGCCCCTCAACTTTAGCCCAGCTGGAGGTGAAAAAAGCTCCCTTGCTGCCTGCACGTTGCTGCTGGAAAGAGAAAGCAGTCAATGTACAGGCGCTGCTGAAAGTGTCCGATGTCTGAAAATTACACCGGGACAAGTTCAGCATATTTCTGTGGGACCCAAGTTCGTAGCAGGGGGGACGGTGTCCACCCTGTGTAAATAGTGGGTGGACGCCATGTACCTGCGTGTACCCCAGACTTGTGCCCTTGTTTTAACTCTCAAAGCAATTCTCACACCTTCAGCCCGATGTGAGCTGTAAAAGAGGTGCTTGTAGGTGGCTGAGCGGAGGGGCTGCTGCCCAGGAAGAGTCTCCACAAAGAAGCTTCCCGAGCCCAGAATGTTTCACTTATGTAAATTAGAGGGGCCTTGTACCTTCCCTTTCGCCCAGGGCCCTGAAAATTGCAGAACCACCCCTGAAACCACCTGACTCTTCTACCCCTTTCACACCCTCTATTCCAGAAATATTGGTCCGGCTTGTACACTTGACATCAGACAGAGAGTGCTACTGCCAGCCGTTGCCCAACCTCCTTTACCATGACAACAGCATCCTTCTTAGCGATCCAGCCTCAGCCATTCCATGCACCACACCCTACCACAAGAGTCTTCCAACACCCTGTCTTTCACACCAAACCCATCTCAGCAGGTCCATGCTCCATCTACCACAGCTCCTTCACAAGCCAGAACATTGGGTGCACACTACACCAACAGCAAACCAATCCGAGTCAGGAGATGATTCATATATTTCTTTCTTTAGTGCTGCCATTATCTGCCCAAATATGTTAGAGCGTTTTACAGAAGTGACAGTAACACATCAGAGAGTGATACATTAAAAACTAACATCATCAAGTGAAAGTCAGGGGAAACCAGACATGTTTGTGAACAGTACCAAATTAAGGGAAGAAGGAGGGGGAGAGTGCCCTGAACCAGGAGAAAGATTCCAGAATGTCTCTTAGAATAAAAGACAACAGGATAACCATAGTAACAAAGACAGGCAAAGCGAGTGTGAGTGATGCAAACCTATGGCGAGGAAGATAAACACAGGGAGGGTATAGGGTAATCAGGAAACAAAGGAGAAGTTGATAGGAGGGGGCGGGAAAAGAAGGTCAGCTAAGAATAGATAAAGAAATACAACTAAGGTAACTAGGAGCTCACAGTAAGTATCTTTGAGACAGGAGAAGTTTCAGCTGAAACTTGAGGGAGTCAAGAGAGTTAGTGGTTCGTGTACTTTGAAGAGAAGGTTAGGATATAAAGTTGTGATTGAATTTTAGGACTGCATTTTGGAACTTGGAGGTCCTGGAGGACGTGTTACCGAGCTGCACTATCTATCTGACCCTTTGAAGTTCACTGCTGATAGCACGAGAGATAAGGATGGTGTTTGCGCTGCTCAAACCTGGTCAAACTCAAATCTCCATTGTGTCCACTGGGTTGGCCTTTCTTGAGCTGAGTCAAAAATCATCAATTCTGCCATATATAAATCACAGGGAAGCAGAGTCTGCCCCACAGGAACAACAAAGAAGAGTAATTTATCAAACCATGATGGTTTATAGCCAAATTAATACAGTAACATATTCAAGGCAATCACTTAAACACAAATCAGCTGAATAAAGAAGATATCAATATAATCCAGGCAATTCAATTTGGCAACTGCAAGTAATTGTTAGTAAAGATGGCATATGCAAAGTGAGTTGACATAATATTCGGTTCCTGTAAAGGTGAACTCTCTAATGTTAAGCTAATGTTGCGAGTAAGTCAGAAAATTTCAAAGCAGCTGGTGTAAGCAAATGTAGCATCGAAAAAAGAAGCAATTGAAGGTTCCAATCAAGAAAAGGTGAAATGTACTTGTTCTGGCAGGTAAGTCTATGAGCAGAACTGTAAGGATCATTGGGTCTGAAATGAGAGAAAGGGGAGGTCTGTCTGCAAAGGTGGACGGGGTAAATACTGATTTGCTAAAATCAGTTTCACACAGTTAAAACATGAAAATACATCTAAGGGAAACATTTGCAAATTCCAACTAAGTAAGAACCAATCAAAAATCAGTGTTCCAGCTGTACTTGGTGTCAGTCTCCTTCTCACAGATAATACAATGTCAGATTCTTCCATCATCGTGGCTTCATAATATCTCGCAAAGGAGTATCTACCTCTGGTGCATCCCTTCCCATGCAGCTGTTGAGAATCATCATCCAGCCAATTAATTGCAACAAAAAAGATCTTTACACAGGAAACTAATATAAAATAATTCTTAGTGGGAACTCTGTAACTGGTGCCTGAAACAACAAGCATTTGAAATGCAATAGGTATTGCATTTGCAAGAGTTTGAGCTATTGGCATTGTAAATGACAATGCCTTTTATGTATGTATTTTGAAACCCTACTAGGGGTGCATAAACATGCACTTTACAAATGTGTAGAAATTTCACAAGATGAAGAAAATATGAAATTCAAAGGCAAATTGACTAGTAGAGTAATAAAATACCCCAAACGTCATCTGCATATAATTAGAATAACATTTAAAACATTTGTAATATACACATCATGAGAAATCAAACATAGAGTTTAGACAAGTCAATGGTCAATAAATGATCCAAAACCAATGTAATTCCCATGAGGCAAAATAACATTCACAAAGTAGTTACATATCATACATACAGGTTCAATATCATGTGGTTGCAACAGTTAGACATCCAGAAGGTATTGGGTTAACCACACATGGTATAAGTCATAAGGTCAGTTGAAGGGAGGAAAGGAATAAGTAGTTGGGTGAAAAACGATTTAGCTTTGGCACTTTAAACGGTACACTCATTGCAATTTTGTGCAAGTCCTTATAGCTATTGCACCCAGTTCATAAGGACGCAAGCAGGAAATGGTTGTCCGTGCTAGATTTCATTGCTGTGTGATAGTATATGGTGAGGAAAAACGGGGCAAAGTCCATTGTTGTGAACCTTTACATCATAATTTTATTGCTTGAACGTACCCATATACAGCAAAGGAGGCTAAGCTAACCCAGAGGGACACCGTAAGCATGCATCTGGTAAATGGAGGGGGGAGTACCGTAATATTCGTAATCCAGTGGTAGGCTCGCAAGAAAGTACAACAAGAGTGTGAGTTATCGAAATTAAAATAGGTGACATAAATATTACACATGCGGACCCAGTGTCAGTAGTGACATGTGAAAAGGGTCAAGCTATGCTTACAGAGTGTATCGTCCCTTATGAAAAAGGGCAAATTCTGAGATCCTGGACTGCTGAAAAATACAAAGAACAAATTGGTGAAAATGGGCCAAGGGAAAAAAGGTGTGAGTGGAGCACACAGGATTAAAAATTCAGGCTGTAGTAGCCTTTGAGTTTTACCGTTCCTTCAATTCTGGATATATCAGCGGTATTAGTTCCCGTAAATATTTCTGCGGTCTCTAGAGTGCAATAGCATGGACATCACAAATATAACTGTTGTGTGTACATAGGAACAATCATTTGACCCAGAAGTGGTCAAAGCCAGAGTAATCGTTTTTCATGAGGTGGGAGCAGACGTCATATTGAAGTGGCAAAAAATTCTAAACTATGGCATGATAAAAGAATACTCACGAGAAAGTAGGAGGGGGAAGGACGAGGAAGGGCAGCATACTTGAAACAATTAAAAATCCTGGTTTGAACAGATAAAAAGCACTTTGTACATATTATCATTGGAATTGAAGCATTGTTGATAAGAACTAAGTAACATTTATATACCAGTACAGATGTATTTACAGTCAAGTCCATCTGCTAAATTTAGTCAATTGTGTCATTTTCGGCATCTGTGTGTGGTTCATTGTGAGATTTTAATCCTGATAATTGCTACGACATAGTGCACAAACACATATGTACATTGCACATATTATAAATAGAGTTGTAGTGTGGGAAGTGCCTACCCAGTAATGTTTGGATGACAGTGTGCGAGACTGTTAAGTAGTTTTACGCATTATAGAGGTCAGTCAGCCACAATAAGAAGAAATGGGAGGATTAGGTCAGAGAAAATCGCAGCAGAAAGTATGATGCTGTCTTCTAACCCACATAGTCGGGCACTACATAAAAGGACAAGCATTTTGGAGTTGTTGGTGCTGGAGCAGGGTTTTCTATTTAAACTCAAACTTCAGTTTATATTTTCGTATGTCATAAATAAAATGACTAATGATTAATTATTAAGTACTAAAGTTTTGTCGAGTGTTTTAATTAATCAACCTTACTAATGAAAGAATTACACGTGGGAATGCAATTGCATGGCTTAATTAATAAGTGAACTAAGTTGGTGAGCAAATTAATTAAATAAGTGTAGCTAATGTGCTATTTGTTATGTATTTGCGCTGTAAAATAATATGCTTTAATGCTTCTTTATGTCGTAAATGGCTAGATAAATACATACACATAAGGGTATTAGTGGGAATTAACACTGTATAATCAATACAATGTAGTAACCTTGTTTTGTGTTTCTTTTTAATTAAGTTATCCATTTTGGCCTGTTGAGAAAATGGCCGACATCTACAGCCTGCATTTGAGTAGATGGAATATGAAGAGAGGCCTCGCTGAATATGGTTGAACATGACCTCGGCCTCTGTCTGAGCTAAAAGTTATGAAAAGACGACAACTCTGGGAGGGTCGCCAGATATCCTTGGAGGAGAACATTTGTCACAAATGAACATTTTTGATAAACTTGCGGTGGCTTCATTGCAAATGATATAATTCTGGAGAAGAGAATCCATGGATGTTGCAAATTTAGTTGTGACTTCCTTTTTCCGTGTTTTTATTTTTGAGATATCCGAGAGTGAAGATTTTTCTAAATGTTGCAAGTTAATATCCTTTCCTGCTCGCTCTGCTCAACGGACGTTTTGGAGCTTGTTTGTAACTTTTAATATGTAAGTTTTGGTATAAATATGACTAGACTAGAGAGGGTCTAAGGCCACTTCTTCCTGAACTTATGCTCAAGAGGATCGATGCTGACTGAGAGGACGGCGACTCGAGAGACTTTGATTCTTTACTGAGAGACCTGTCCTGACTAGAATACGACATTTAGCTAGAATAGGTAAATATGAGAATAATGATTTTGCAATTGAATAACTTTCCTTATGAATTAATTTAGATAAAGTAATTTCTGTTTGAATTACAGTGTCGGGTGGTTATTTCTTTGTCATTTTATTGAGATCTCAAATGTGTTTAAACTGTTTAAATCATGACTCGAGACAATTCAATTTGGTTGCATTGACCTCAAATTAGATGCAGATTGATTTAGGAGATCTCTCTTATATTCAGTGTGGATAGAGTAATGGAATGTATGTTGGTGTAATGGGCCCCACCAGCGTATGATGAGTGTATGTGCGTATGACTGTGAAATTACTCTGTCCGTGGAAGTAGGGAGAATTTATAAGCTCTGATCTGCAGCAGTTTCCTGGTAGCAGTATGATGGTTTTGATTATTGTCTTGATCTGATAGATTGCTTGTACATAGGCTTTGGATTTATTGATTTATTGATTGATGTTGATATATGTACTAACACTAAATGTTGAAGTCGTCGTATTGAGTTATATGTAGTGTGTACGGCTTCTGGGATGTAGGGAGTCGGTGACGGTTCCGTAGTAGGGCAGAGGGAAGTGAGTGCTGCTCTCGGGAAAAACGGGATTGTTGGCCCAATGCGAATGCAGGGAAAAGCGTGTGACAATTGAAGTTGCGCGTCGCATTGTCTGAGTTCGATTCAGTGACATCGTCGTGTGTTACTACTAGAGACATATTTTCGGTATAAGAGAAGTGTGTATGGTAGCAAAGGTTATCTGTGAAACTCTGGTCTTAAGTCCCAGGGATTCGTAAGGTTCGCCGTTAAAGCTTACCGCTGGAGAAGTAATAGGTATTCACTGAGCTTGTTTGAAGGACTGGGCAGAGGTAAGCGCTGCTTGGTTAACGTATGTTATAATTCTGTTGTAAGACAGATTGTTCGCTGTTCTCGGGAAAGGCAGGATTCTGTGTAAATGTGCTACATTTTCTGGTGTGAAAGTGCGTGAATGTATGAGCATTTAGTTGATTGTGAAACTCTTAGGAGCATTCCGGGAGGAAACAGTTAATGAATGCATGTTAGAAGGGCAGAGTAGAAGGATGTGCTACTGTGTCAACGAAAGTAATAATTCCGTAGTGGAGCAGAGGTAAGCGCTGTTCTAGAGAGAAGCGGGATTCTTGTGGAAAAGGTCTTTACTATTCTGTGGTTAGCGAAGCAGACAATGGAGATGTTGTAACTAATAGATTTGTAGAATTTGAAACAGAGTCTACTGAGAAGGTTTTGTAAAGGAGGGGTAGACGAGTGACAAGGGGCAGGAGTAGAAGCGACTGCAGCGACTGCTGACGTCAGAAAGACCGCGCTGTGATTGGACAGTGGGTTAGAACAGCGAAAGCGCTGTGATTGGTGCGTTGGTGTGAGCCGCGCAGGGATTGGAAGAAGCACAGGGTGACGTAGACGTTCCGGGATTGGTGCGTTGGTGTGAGTCACGCTGTTATTGGACAAAAGATCGTACAGTTGTAGAAAAGACTAGAGGGTTGTGGTAGACGCAAAAATGTATTACCAAACAGAGGAAAAGAAAAAGAAATCCTTGTTCAGTAAAATTAAAAAATGGTTTGACAAGGATAAGGATATAATAACTAGAGAAGGTGAGTTACTGCCTCCGACAAGAACTCCTGCATCCTTCATGGTTGCGAAATATGGGTATCATACCTGTATTTGGTTAGACAATTGGGCTAAGTACACTAGAGAAGATGGTGTTCTAGCATTCCCGGAACATGGTTCATTTAATCTGGCTGTGTTGAGAAATTTACGGGAGAAAATGATGTGTCTAGAGCCTAGACCAAGGCCGACACAGTTCGAGGCATTGGTAGAATGGGAAGATGAGGTGCATGAGCGGGAAAAGCAGAGGAGTGGAGGTAATTATAGGTATATGTTCGGGAGGAAATATGATCGTGAAACTCATCATGATCGGATGAGGAGATGGCGTGATGCTAGTATGTTAGAGGGACTATATCCTATGAGAACTGTTGAAGAAACGGAAGGGAGGAAAGGTACGGAAAAGGTACAGGATGCAGAATTGAGAAGGTATGGGGCTAATGAATATGAGGATGAAGTCTTGGATGACATGATCTATAAGAGACCACCTCCATATAGACCAGAACCAGAAGTGAGAACACCAGTTGCTACACCAATAAGAGATACTTTGAAAATCATTAAAACAGAAGTTGTGACCCCTGATCTGAAAAGAGGTAGCTCTTTCACGGAAAGGGAGAGAGAGAGAGAGCGAGAGAGAGAGAGAGAGAGAATCAAATCGGGGATGAAAAAACAAGAGAATTAGCAAGAACCACATCTGAGTTGACAGAGAAAATTAGAGAATTGACCAAGAATCTAGAAGCTGTTACAGTGCCTGTAACAATTGGTCCAGTTATGCCTATTTTTGATAAGCAAAGAATGGGTGAAAATGGTTTGACAGTTCCATATGTAGGAAATGGACTAGTTGGTTCTCCGGGAGAGTCAGGAATGAGGACGGGAGAAAATCATTTGAGACAGTTGAGACATGACACATGTGGTGGAGAGTCAGATGTACAGCCTAATTCAGGATTGAATACTGCTTGTGTAGAGAGAAATGTTATGATGGAAGGATCAATTTCGGAACCACAGAGGATGGCAGAGCAAGTGAGTACAGGGAAAAGGTCTACAGAAATAACGGCTGAGGATTTGAATGATTGGTTGAAAGTTCTTCAAAAGAAGGATAAAGATTCTCAGGCAATTGATGTAGCCAGGTTGCGCATAGAACTGAAAGAGCTTATAGCAGGAACAATACCTACAGAGATGTTAAAAAATCATCATGATGGAGAGTTGTTATTCATGTTTAAGAGTATCACATGGAGGGCTAAGAATACACATGACAGGTTAAAAGGAATAGCGAGTGAAATGGGAATTGACATGGACAAGGTGAAAGCTTTACAGAAGCCTTACCGAGTGGATTTTTCGGATAAGGACATTGAAAATCTAAATGATGTTGGCAGAACAGGGCAGATTAAGGAAATGATTTCCTTATTGCGAAAATGGGGTGATGTGGAAAAGTGGAAGGATAGATGGTATAAAAAAAGAGAAGATACAGTGGACAGGACTTACTCAGCATTTCCTATGAGAGAAAAGGAAAAAACAGTGGATGCTTATCCTATGAGAGAGATTCCTGGAGGAGGATATGTACATGTCCCATGGACTAGACAGGATATTTTGTCATTTACGAATGATTTCCCTCGACTGAGAGAAAAGCCTGTCGAGTGGTATAGGCAGGTAGATAGGTTTGTGAAATTGTCAAAAGTGCTGTGGATTGACCTGAATAGTCTGTTTGATATAATTGTTCCAGCAGACTTGAGGGCAGAGTGTAAAATAGTTGTAGATTGGCCTGCTAAAGAATACCCAAGAGATCAAAAGACAGGAACTCCAGACCCAGAGGTTATGAGAAAATACGAGCAGGTTATTGTGTTCCTGAAGAATAAGGTACCCCCTAAAGAGACAGATTGGGTTAAGATAGATCGAACACATCAGGAAGCAAAAGAATCAGTTCATGCTTTTTATGAAAGGTTGATACTGGCTTTCAAACAGTTCAGTGGAGATGAACATCTGGGTGATAAGGATTTGAGTCATTTTGTATACAGATTTGTATATGGCTTGAGACCTGACATCAGTGAAATGATTCGAGAGCACACAGTTGATTGGCAGAGTAAGAAAATTGATGAAATCTTGAGACATGCAAAGTACTTCAGTGATGAAATTGAGGCGAAGCAAAGAAAGCTGAAGGAAAAAGCAATGTGGGCACAGGTGAAGGTTGCAGAAAGACAAGAAGCACAGCTGGTTGAACAAGCAAATAATCCAGGAAATAGGCCCAAATATGGTACAGGAAAAGAAAAGGGGAACATCGAAGAGGCGAAGAAAAAATTTCCATGCCACAACTGCGGAAAATTAGGGCACTGGAGATCCGAGTGTACGAATCCACCATTAGTGAATAATGAAAATCAATCCTTGAATCAACAGGTGCAGAACGAGGGGTGTAATAATCAGCAGCAACAGCAGAAGGTTGTCAAGCAGCAGAATCAAGAGCCAAAACCGCCCTTGCCGCAGAACAGAGGATCCCAAAAATACAATCAAGACTCGGGATTCTACAATGATTAATAGGTAAACAAACCGAGACGTACGAATCCAGTACAACCATACTGGTTAAAGAATGAGGGGAGTGAGTCTGAAGGGGACTACTGACGGTGCCGAAGAGAGGAGGAAGAGTGCATACCTGGAGCAACTCTAGAAATAGACCAGGCAGGACCATTTGTAGATGGGAAAATAAATGGGGAAAGTGTTACTTTTTTAGTAGACACAGGAGCGACAAGATCGACTGTCAGGTCAGCAGATATAAGAAATCTTCCTCTCTCGGACGAAGCAATCCAAGTGGTTGGTGTGTCTAATACGCGATTAAAACTCGTCTTACTGAACCAGTAAGGGTAAGGATAGGGAAATTTTCAGATATGCACAAGTTTGTGGTATGCGACACTAGTCCAGTGAACTTGTTAGGTAGGGACTTATTGTGTAAAATGAATTGTACAATTTTTTGTACTCCGGATGGAATAGCCTTTGAGACACCGGATGAGGATGTCTTATACAGGATTACTCTAGATAATAGAGAAAATGAGATTGTTGGAACATATGCTGTATTTAATCCAGAGGATTTGCCTCAAGAGTTGAGACACACAGTGAAAGCAGCAGTTTGGGATTTTACTGGAGAGGATGTGGGATTGATGAATAATGTAGATCCAGTAAAGATTACAGTGAAAGAGGGAATCTCTTATCCTAATATCCCACAATACAGATTGACACCGGAGATAATTGAAGGAATAACACCTATAATTGATAAAATGATTCAGCAAGGTGTTTTGAGAGAGTTACTGAGTAGCCCATGTAATTCACCAATAATGGGGCTGAAGAAGCCTAATGGGAAGTTCAGAATAGTACAAGATTTGAGAAAAGTTAACAAAATTGTGGTATCATGCTGTCCCATTTTGCCAAATCCATCAGTGATTTTGTATCAGATTCCTCATGATGCTGAATGGTACACGGTAATTGATTTGTGTCATGCTTTCTTTTCAATTCCATTGCATCATGACAGCCAACCGATTTTTGCATTTCGGTTTGGACAGCGTATTTTGGCATGGTGCCGAATCCCACAGGGGTATACAGAGAGTCCTTCAATATTCAATCAGTTGCTGAAGAAGTCTTTGGAGAGTCTGACTATGCCTGAACGCTCAGTACTAGTACAGTATATTGATGACCTACTGGTGGCATCGAAGACACGTGAAGCCTGTGAAGTAGATACCATAGCTTTACTGAATCATCTGGCAGATGGAGGATTAAAGGTATCTCCAGCCAAATTGCAATTTTGCAAGAAAGAAGTACATTATCTTGGACACAATATTGAGAAAGGTCTAAGAAAAGTGACCATTGACAGGATAAAAATTATCAGAGGAATGAGAGCCCCAATGACCCAGAGAGAAGTAAGAATGTTTCTGGGAATGGTGGGTTATTGTCGTCAGTGGATAAGTAACTTTTCCCTGATAGCAAAGCCACTGATTAAATTGACTAAAAGCGAAGTAAAAGACCCATTGGAATTGAATGCAGAACAAATGGCAGCATTCGAAGAATTAAAGAGCAGATTATGTGAAGCTCCTGCTCTAGGAATGCCAGACTATGAGAAGGAGTTTGAGTTGTACTGTAGTGAGAGGAATGGATGTGCACTTTCAGTGTTAAT
This sequence comes from Triturus cristatus, assembly GCF_964204655.1. Classification (NCBI taxonomy): domain Eukaryota; kingdom Metazoa; phylum Chordata; class Amphibia; order Caudata; family Salamandridae; genus Triturus; species Triturus cristatus. Next base: position 1,097,351,818 of record NC_140579.1, read on the forward strand.
CCAGAAACATGGACGTCTGAGGAGGCCAATTGCGTACTTCTCATCTACACTTGACCCAGTAGCTGTGGGTTTACCAGGTTACCTGAAAGCAGTAGCTGCTACATGCAGAAGCTTGGAACAGAGTGAGGCTATAATAATGGGATATCCTGTACGGGTGTTCGTACCTCATGATGTGGCAATTCTTGTGACAAGAAGCAGAACTCAATATATGTCACATAGTCGGCTGACTAAATATGAGAAAATCATTCTGGGAGCATCAAATGTGACTCTTGAGAGATGTGTGAATGTAAATCCAGCGACACTTTTGCCAGATGCTGAAAATGTGAGTGTGAGAGATGATGTTGATCATGATTGCTTGGATGTGCTTGATTACTGTACAAAACCGAGACCAGACATAAGAGATCTGCCACTGCCTGAGAGTGATCATGTGTTGTTTGTGGATGGATCATGTCTGAGAACAGAAGAAGGTGTGCTGAGTGCAGTATATGCGGTGTGTAAAGTTTCAGAAGTTATGGAAGCTTCACCTTTGAAAGGAGTTAAATCTGCTCAAGTAGCGGAATTGGTGGCGTTGACATAAGCTTGAAAAATTGGAAGAAATGTGAGAGTGACTGTAATGACTGATAGTCAGTATGGATTTGGAGTTGTTCACGATTGTGGCCAGCTTTGGCTACAGAGAGGTTTCCTGACCTCGAGTGGAACTCCTATAAAGAATGCTGAAGTGATTGGGAAATTGCTTGAGGCGATACAGCTGCCTAAAGAACTAGCGGTTGTAAAATGTGCTGCTCATGGACAGGGAAAAGATTTTGTTACTCTTGGTAATCGGTTTGCAAATGACATAGCACAGTATTGTGCAAAGAACAATCATTCGATTAACAGGGGAAAGGAGAAGGAAATGTATTTTTGTTCTGTGATGTTTACTAATGTACTGGAAACATGGGATGAGGTGAGGCAGTTGCAGGATGAAGCAGGAGATGAGGAAATGAGAGATTGGATCAAAGCAGGTTGTGCACCAAGAGAAAAAGATCATGTTTGGATCTATAGGGATTGAAGACCAGTCATGCCAAATTCTATGTTGTCAACAATGGCAAGAATGTATCATGGCCAGGGACACCTGGGGAGGGATGCTATGATTAGGTCCTTCAAGCAGACCTGGTACAATGCAAAGTTCAGGCTGATTGCAGAGAGCATCTGTCAAAGATGTTGATTTGTCAGCAGTTCAATACTGGAAAGAAAACAGTGGTGAGCCTAGGAACAATAGGCAGAGAAGGAGGTCCTTTTACCAGAATGCAAATAGATTTCATTGAAATGCCCCAAGTCAATAGATTGAGGTATGTTCTAGCGGTAGTCTGTTTGTTCTCAAGGTGGGTGGAAGCATATCCGACTAGGAGAAATGATGGGATAACAGTGGCCAAGTTGCTGTTAAGAGAGTTGATTGCTAGGTACGGGTTCCCAGTGACAATTGAGTAAGACAGAGGAGGACACTTCTACAATGAGCTCATGAGTTTAATTTGTGAAGCATTGAGCATACAGCAGAAGCTACATTGTGCATACAGGCCAGAGGCTTCTGGCGTTGTTGAGCAGATGAATGGCACAATCAAAAACAGAATTGGCAAGATGTGCTTAGCTACTGGAATGAAATGGCCTGATGTCTTGCCTCTAGTGCTAATGACTATTAGATCTACTCCAGACAGAACTACGGGGTTGAGTCCACATGAAATATTAATGGGACGTGCAATGAGACATGCATTCGTGCCTGTCAACAAGCTGATGACTATAACTGATGACATGATTTTGGATTACTGTAAAGGCCTGGCTGACGCAGTTCATTCTGTGTTTCACCAGGTTGGAGAAGACGCCACTACACTTGAAAAGAAGCAAGCCCATGATCTGAGCGCAGGGGACTGGTTGAGAATAAAAGTGCACAGAAGAACAAATTGCTTGGTTCCAAGGTGGGGAAGGCCAAGACAAGTCATTCTGACTACAACGACTGCTGTGAAGTGTGCTGGAGTGAAGAACTGAATTCATGCAAGTCATACTCTGAGAGTTCCAAATCCAAAGGATGGGACTGGAAAAGAGTATTTTGAAGAGTCAGATTCCAGTGATGATGCAGACACTGAAACAGTGAGAAGAAAAAAGAATCCTGAAAGGGGGGAAGGAGAGTCAGAAAGAGAGTCAGGTGATTCTTTTTTCTTACCAAGAGAGGCTTCAAGAGGAACATTGCGAACCTCAGAAGAGAGCTCAGATTCTGGGAAAGTGCCTGAAGTTTTAACGAGCAGTGTGGCAAAAATAAAGAGAAAGAAGGAAAAGAAAAGAGCGATTCCACAGAGACTATACCTGAGTCAAATGAAGAGATTGAGAGGAATCCACCTGAGTTAACTTCTGAAGAGGTAGGGTCAGAAGAAGATAGAGAGGGACAGATTGCGGAGGACCCCCGAGGAGGTGTAGGGAACATTCCTGATAAGCTAGGTGAAGGGACAAGTAGACAGCAAGAAGAAAGCGTGTCGGAGACCCGAGGAGGGACAGTAGTAGGGAAATCTCAATCGGTGGAAAAGAAGACTGTGGAAAAGGAGAGAATTGTTGATGAACAAAAGGCAAATGAGACAGAATCGGATGAGAGTGAGAATGAGATACCAGAGGGTCGAGTTCTGAGAAAGAGAGCTTGGATTGGAGAAAGAAACAATAGAGAAGTGAAACAGAAAAGAAGTGTAAAAGGGGATCTTTGGCCTAACAAGATAAAGAGGCTGAGATATTGATTGACACGAGTAAATTCATCGAAAGCTGAACAGGTGAACGAGGTGTCAAGTCAAAATCAAGCAAAAGAAGAAGAACAAAAGGAATCAAAGGAACCAGAGGAGATCAAAAGAATAAGAAAACCCAACCAGAAGTATAGGTCACCGGAATGGACGTATGTGGCACTGTCTGAAGAAGAAGAAGAGACAGAAGGTCAAGGAAATCCAGAGGGGACCTTACGGAGAGTGGTTGAGGAGGAGAAAGCTGTTGGAATCCTGAAAGTTATCTTGTCTGACATTGGAGAAGAGACAGATGTTCAGGATCTGATACAATTTGATGTTGCTGAAGAAGAAGTGAAAAGTGATGAAAATCCAAATTGAGTGAACTAAAGGAGTTACTTGGAGAAGAGTGAAGAAGAAGAAATCTAAAAATTAACAGATTGTAATAATCTAGTGTTCTAGAGATTCAGTAGTGGAGTAGTAGAGGCTAAGTCAAAAGACACTGCCAAAGTAATAAGATGGCTAACACAGAAAATAATCAAAGTAGATGTACTTTCTTGAAAAGATGGTGCAGAATGTGCTGCTGCTGTACAGGACTATTGATGCTATTATGGAGTGTGCTTGCTTTATTAGTTACTTTTAGAGTTACAATAGACACTTTGGAAATACATACTGAGAATATGACTAATATAGGGAAGAGTTCACAGAAAGTAGTACCAACTAGGATTAGTGATATATACATACACAAAGATAGGTCAATTAATGATTTTTCTAGCAATGTTTTTTCTAAATTGTTGTACGAATACGTGAAGACAATGGAAGTAAGGGATTGCAACGTCTGTATGCAGTTACCTGCATCCGTTTCAGAGGGAGTTACTTATCATCATCTTCCAGCTATGTATGGGATTTCATGTAGTGTGTTAAGTAGTATTTTTTATTTGTTAAGGAAAATAGATTATGAGATGTCTAGTAAGGATAACATTTTTGGGCAATTGCCTATGAATAAAAAACTGAATCCTGCTAAAGAAGCTAACATTTTTGGTGAGATTTTTATTGAAACAGAAGAATTAACATTAGATTACATTTTTAGAAACAATTTAACTTGTAGTTTGAAAGAAGAAGAAAAATCTTTTCTAGACATGGTAGAGAAAAGGAGAATGAGCATGCATGAAAAGGCAGGAGGATATAAAATGAGTGAGACAGTGTGGGACATTGAGATCGGAAAGGAGTTGAAGAATGGGGCCAGTCCAACTTTGGCTTTAGATGCACCACAGAAGGGTAAACTATGCATTACCAGAAGGAAATCCCAATATAATAATTATTTTGTTGGGACTAGTGAGTGCCATGATACATACTTTATTGCAACAGGATGGGGATTCAAAGGAGGAGAAGATCCAGTTTTCCCGGGAGTGTATTATATTTGTGGGAATAAGGCTTATTACAGGTTGCCTGACCATTGGTATGGCACATGTTATGTTGGCCTGGTCTTTCCAAAGATTTTTCATATGGATAGAATAGAAGATGCAGAACAAATTAATTTACTAACACGCTTTAAAAGAGAAACTTGGTCAGAAATTGTAGGAGATATTTTTGGAGCTTTGATTCCAGCAGTGGGAATTTCATTAAATGCATATGGAATTCGGAAGCTGTCAACAGTGGTGGATCGCTTATCGACAAGCACCGCTGGAGGATTTTTATTGGTAAATACAGAGATGGTTGCCTTACGCGCCATGTCTATGCAAAATCGACTTGCCCTTGAGTTTCTATTGGCAAAAGAGGGTAGAGTCTGTGGGATGCTGAAAGTTCAACATTGTTGCACTTACATTCCTGATGAAAGCAAAGATCTAAAGGTCTATATCAAAAATATTACTGATTTGCATGAAGAATTAGTACCACTGGAAGCTGAAAGTATCTGGACTAAAATGGCTAATAAGATGATTGCTGTTAAGAATTTAATTGCTAAGATAGGTAGTACCATTTTTGGTAAGATATTATTTCCATTGACATGTGTGATTGTTGCTTTATTGATTCTTAGATTAGGGTGTTTATGCTGTAAATATAGGAGGAATAAAAAGAAAATAGTAAAAGAGAATACTGAAAAGAGACAAAAGAGGTCAAAAAGAGACCCACAAGAAATTGAATTAGAAGAATTTAGAGAGAGCATGTACTTAGAAACAAAAAGAGATGATGAAAGAGAAACTGGAGTTTAATGTGTTTAATGTAAAAGCAAAAAGACATTTGATTTTCTCCTAAGAAAAGGGGACTACATTTTTTGGGTTGGATTTTTGTGGTGATGATATATCACCAAAGGGGGGATTGCTGGAGCAGGGTTTTCTATATAAACTCAAACTTCAGTTTATATTTTTGTATGTCATAAATAAAATTACTAATGATTAATTATTAAGTACTAAAGTTTTGTCGAGTGTTTTAATTAATCAACCTTTCTAATGAAAGAATTACACGTGGGAATGCAATTGCATGGCTTAATTAATAAGTGAACTAAGTTGGTGAGCAAATTAATTAAATAAGTGTAGCTAATGTGCTATTTGTTATGTATTTGCGCTTTAAAATAATATGCTTTAATGCTTCTTTATGTCGTAAATGGCTAGATAAATACATACACATAAGGGTATTAGTGGGAATTAACACTGTGTAATCAATACAATGTAGTAACGTTGTTTTGTGTTTCTTTTTATGAGAATGGTTCACTATTTGTAAATTCATGCTCTCTGGATTTAGACTCATTAGTGGGAAAACTGAGTCTGGTTTTATCCTCTCTTATCCAGCCTGTGGAGCAAAAGTTGCAATATTTAGATGTCAGACTTGGGAAAATGGAGGCTCTACTTTTGGAAAATATGGGCCTTAAAAAAGATCTACTTACCATACAAACCCAAGTTAAAGCCCTAGTCCCTTCGTCCAATGCCTCACACCCTCAAACCGACATTATTGCAAAAGATCAACCTCCAATGTCCAACACACAGGGGTCAACTTTGGGCTCTCTTATTACTGACTCTAACAATAGCCCTAATTCTGTGGACAAGGTACATCCCACCCAACCGCTGTTATCGGTATCCCTACCAAACTCTGTTATTCCAGAGAAGGTGCATGTTGCTGGAAATACTAACTCTCAAGCTCTACCATGCATCAATTTACCTCCGGACTGTGCTCCATATGTTGTTGTTCTAACGGAGGTCCCGGAATTACCGAGTAACAAATCAGAATCATATGAGGAACTTAGGAACAAGACTATGCACTGGTTGAGCTCTCATAGATCTTTGCCTAGTTCTATTTATAGTAAAATTTTGTATGTTAGAAGAGTGAGGTGGGTAGGTTCCAGATTTAAAAATGTGGGAGGAGATTGTGTAATTATTAATTTTGAGGACTTTAGGGCAGTTGATCATATATGCAGTTGGCAACAGTCAAGCTCTAATACAATGATTAAATCATGGAGTTAAGACTATTTTTATCCAACAGCTCATATTTATTCCCCTCCCGATTACGGGAGATTTGATTTGAGGCCACAGCAAGAGGACTCCTGGCACCTTGCACCTAGAAGTAGGGGTAGTCTACCTAGGGGGGAAATGATGGGTATTTCGTTATACAATCGATACAGCTTGCTCGATCAAGTTGATTGACTTGCTGTGTCGTCTTGTCGTCCCCTGCCCTACCAAATTGATGCTTACAAAAAGGTTGAAGTTTTTGCAACTTTTAGAAATAAGCATCCGGAGGTGGTAAAAGTTTTATCCAACTCTAGGTCACTGACAGAGGTTGGTGTGGTGGCCAAAGAGAATCTACTCACAATAGATGGGGAGTTTAGGGATGATCGACCATCCTCTATGAATCCTAATTGTTCGTTGGTGCCTCAATCTCAGTATACTAGTGCACAGGCGGATTTTAACTTACTTGGATTTGGGACCCATGGCTCTGCTGGCCCCCGTCACGAGGGCGATGTGGGTACTAAGCTGCCAAATACAAAAGGGTCCCTAAAAATTTTATCATGGAACATAGCAGGCCTTGTGTCTAATCTAGATATCCCAGATTGGTATACTTTTGTGGATTCCCATGGGATCTGTTTATTTCAGGAAACATGGGCGACAGGTCCCACCCATAGAGCAGGGTATGTAACTTTTGCAGAACCTGCGGTAAAAGGTGCAAGAGGTAGACCGTCAGGGGGGTTGTGCACCTGGATAGGCATCCACCTTGGATTCACGCTGAAAAGAATAGTGACGAATAGCCCTGATCTCACGTGCATCCTGATGTCTCATAAGAGAACACCCAAGCTGGCCTTGATTAATATTTATTCGCGGCCAGTAAAACTTGGTGGAACCTCTGACACCCTGGATATGTTAACTGCCTTACTGCATAAATTGGGGGGTGATGTAGTGTTGTTGATTGGAGGCGACTTCAATTGTCATTTTGAACTATTACATGGGGTTCCTACAATGACCAAGGCTGAGGATGAGATTTGGTCAGTTCCTCCCCCTATTGCCTACCCTGCTAAAAATTGGTCAGCCTTAGTTCTACAACTGACCTCCCTCTCCCTCACATTTTACCTCAGAGCTTGTAATGGTCGCTTTAATAGCGACATCCCTGCTTACTATACTTACAATGGCCTGGGGCATACATCAGTTATAGACTACTTTTTGGTGAGCCTGACATCCTGGTCAAAAATCCTGGATTTTACCGTTTGTCAGCGCCCCGAAAGTGACCACAATCCTTTGATAACTGAGTTGGATTTCCAACTAACTTGTGGAGAGAGTGCTACAACCAGTTCCCCCAGATGTGATCTAAGGCTAGAACAAGGTGGGAGAAGAATTCGATGGGCAGCCGCGAAATCTTCTGTGGAAATAATGTCAAACTTATATAGAAACGTAGTCCCCCTTCTTGAAAAGACCAACCACACCTTTAGCGACCCTACTACCATTGATATGACTGCAATCACTGATATCCACAGTGAGATGGTTTCTTTATTAAAGGATACCTTTTACAAAGCAGGTCCTATCAAAATCAAACCATGTCTTGGTGATAATCCCTGGTTTAATAGAGGATGTAGGGACGCCAAATCAGCACTACTACTGGCTATAAGCCAAGGAAATAGACAGTGCATTATTCAGGCTAGACAAGCTTACAAGAAATTGTTAAAAAATGCTAAATCAGAATGGGAGGCTGATCGTTGGGCCGCCATCTCACTTGCCCTCGCGGCAAAGGATGCGAGGTCCTTTTGGAACCTTGTCCATACTGGGAATCCAGAAGGAGGATCTGCAATCATCCCCAATATTTCAGAGGAAGCTTAGTCCTTTTATTTTAAAGATCTCTACTCTCTCTCTCCCTCCTGCACTCGGGAGGCTCCGCAGAGTCCTTTGGCTCTGAACCCCATATGGCCAGCGCAAACAATTTCACTGGAGGAAGTAAAGATGGCAATACTCAGGATCCAGCCCAATAAAGCTCCGGGGCTTGATCGCATCCCAGGTGATTTATTCAGTGAAGAATTATCAGTTTGGGCCCCTTATCTCCTGGTTTTATTCAATGCAATTCTGCAGGGGCTACCTTTGCCTAGCACTTGGCTTGGGGCGGAGATTATCCCAATATATGAGAAGGGTTCCCCGCTCCAACCCTCTAATTATAGGCCGATTTGCCTTATTGATGTTACACAAAAAATCTATGCCAGGGTTTTGTTACAACGCTTGGAGAGCTGGTCTACTGATAATAATATCTTGACGCCGCTCCAGGCGGGATTCAGGGCGAAAATCTCAACAATTGATCAACTATTCCGGTTACAAGTGTTATATTGGAAGCATGTGACCCTGGAAGGGGGTAGTCTTTATCTTACTTTTGTCGATTTAAAATCTGCTTTCGACATGGTGGATAGAAAACAATTATGGTCCATTTTATTATCAATGGGGGTTCCACCCTATTTATGCCACCAGCTTAAAATTTTACATGCTGGCACCTTTGCAAGAGTACGCTTCGGTAAACAAGGCCAGTTAACTGGAGCCTTCCCGATTGAGAAAGGTGTTAGGCAGGGCTGTGTCCTTGCTCCAACTCTATTTTCCCTTTTTCTCAACGGGCTTATCGAAGATCTCATGGCCAAAAAAGATATAGACTCCCCCAAATTGGGCGCCCGAAAATTCCCCGCCTTAATGTTCGCGGATGACACGCTGCTGCTTTCAAAATCTCCAATGGGGATGCAGCGCGTGTTAGATCAATTCTCCAATTTTTGTTCCAAAAGAAATCTGGTGGTCAACATAAATAAGACTAAGTACATGGCTTTTAATACAAAAACTGTTAACTGCCCCCATCCAATGATGGGTGGCAGACCCCTTGAAAGGGTTTCAACATTTGAATATTTGGGTGTGACTTTAAATGACAAAATGGGTTGGGGTCCTCAAGTGGCCAAGTCCAATTTAAGATTAACGCAAGCAGCAGGGGGAATTCTTAAAGTACAGAAGAGTTGTACCCTTAAAATTGTCAGTGCCCCGCTTGAAATTTTTAAAATGAATGCTAGGGCCTCTTCTCTCTATGGGGCAGAACTTTGGGGTCATACATCAACAAGCAACCTATCTATAACTGAAAATAACTTTCTAAGACAACTATTGGACCTCCCAAAAAGCACTCCTTTACTCCCATTAAGACTTGATCTTAATGTTTGTCCAATTGCAGACACTATTGCCATTCGACCGTTACTTTATTGGAAGCGTCTCTGGAGTATACCGGAGTTGGTGAGCTATAAGGAGGAGCTCAAGGTTGTCATGGCTTCTATTGGTTCTGGAAGGATTCCTTGGCTAGCCTTCGTAAAACAGTCACTTATATCGAATGGCTTTGAGGAACTCTGGTCTAATCCTGAAGTCTCCTGCCCAGCTATTTCAAAGAAGATTGTGACTAGTGCGGTCAGGGAAAATAACCTAAGGAATCTCTTTCGCTCAGTAAAATCCTCAAGCTTAACCAATATTTTTCTGGATGTAAAATCCTTTTATAGCAACCTACACTAGCTAAGAAACTTTATCTACAGTTTAGATATGGCACATTGCCATTTCTTTACATTTCTGATAGGTGGAAAGGGGGAGCTGTACGCCCCTGCCCTGGCTGCCTTACTGAGGATGAAACCCCGGTTCATGTCATCCTATTTTACCCAGCTTATGCCTATACTAGGAAGATATGGATAATACAGTTGTGCAAGAACCTGGGTATAAAACATTATTTGGCCTTTTTTAGGATATTAAAAACAGACACCAACCCATTAATCGTCTGTACAGTAGCCAAATTTTTACATTCAATGTGGATTGCACGAAGGAATTTGATTAATAATGCTATTTTAACTTAAGGCTATCCAAAATGAATTTAAGAGAGTAGAAATATTGTATTCTTTTTAGGAATAATATTGTTATGACAATTTTTAAATTTATGGAACTATTTAAATTTTTAAAGGAACAAATGTTCTAACAACCATGTAATATTGTGTAACTGCATTCATGAAACGGACTGTCTGTTTTGTCGTTTTGTTCATTTTTTTTTTATGTGCTTTTATTGTAAATTCAACCGCAATAAAGCTAATTGAATTGTTTCTTTTTAATTAAGTTATCCATTTTGGCCTGTTGAGAAAATGGCCGACATCTACAGCCTGCATTTGAGTAGATGGAATATGAAGAGAGGCCTCGCTGAATATGGTTGAACATGACCTCGGCCTCTGTCTGAGCTAAAAGTTATGAAAAGACGACAACTCTGGGATGGTCGCCATATATCCTTGGAGGAGAACATTTGTCACAAATGAACATTTTTGATAAACTTGCGGTGGCTTCATTGCAAATGATATAATTCCGGAGAAGAGCATCCATGGATGTTGCAAATTTAGTTGTGACTTCCTTTTTCGGTGTTTTTATTTTTGAGATATCCGAGAGTGAAGATTTTTCTAAATGTTGCAAGTTAATATCCTTTCCTGCTCGCTCTGCTCAACGGACGTTTTGGAGCTTGTTTGTAACTTTTAATATGTAAGTTTTGGTATAAATATGACTAGACTAGAGACGGTCTAAGGCCACTTCTTCCTGAACTTATGCTCAAGAGGATCGATGCTGACTGAGAGGACGGCGACTCGAGAGACTTTGATTCTTTACTGAGAGACCTGTCCTGACTAGAATACGACATTTAGCTAGAATAGGTAAATATGAGAATAATGATTTTGCAATTGAATAACTTTCCTTATGAATTAATTTAGATAAAGTAATTTCTGTTTGAATTACAGTGTCGGGTGGTTATTTCTTTGTCATTTTATTGAGATTTCAAATGTGTTTAAACTGTTTAAATCATGACTCGAGACAATTCGATTTGGTTGCATTGACCTCAAATTAGATGCAGATTGATTTAGGAGATCTCTCTTATATTCAGTGTGGATAGAGTAATGGAATGTATGTTGGTGTAATGGGCCCCACCAGCGTATGATGAGTGTATGTGCGCATGACTGTGAAATTACTCTGTCCGTGGAAGTAGGGAGAATTTATAAGCTGTGATCTGCAGCATTGGCATTATAAATGCCAATGTTTTTTACCTAGCCATGTTGCAGGGTGCCACATATGGTACTGGAACATGGCTAGGTAATAAACATTGGCATTTATCATGCCAATAACTCCAACTCCAACAAATGCGAGACCTATTACATAGAGTTTGGCGAGCCGCTCTGAAGAAAAGAAAGGCTCACCAAAGTCTATATTTTCAATGGGAAAAAAACAGACATTGGTCTTTGAATGTAGAGCAAATGGGGCAAGATAAGAGCAAGATTTACAGCCCTGTTTACAACCACGAGCACTAGTCTCTATAGTGATCCACCTTAAATAAACACATAGTTCCACAAACTATCTGAATAACAACACATGTAGCAGGGGCAGCCCATGAAAATGGCAGGGCTTAAAGCCCATATCCTGAACACAACATGTCTTGCAGAGACAGCGCAAGAGCTGTCTAGGCAAGACCTAAAAAGATTATCCACACCAAGCAAAAATACAATGTTGACTTTAAAATGGAGTCGTGCACCTGGGCCCACCCATGTCAATGTTAAGATGTGTATTGTAACTATAGCTAAATTCAAAATGTATAAATCATTAATTTCACTAAATCTAAGTGTAAAATAACACGTGCACACATATAAGAAATGGTTAAACATGTTGCAAGTTAATGTATTATTAAGCACAAATAAATGATGATGACTTTGCATTATCTCTGCAAGGGCTCGCAGTATACAGAACATTGTGGGTGATGTGTGCCTTCTTGTACTTACCTGGTAGACTAGGATTCTAGGGTAGCCATTGGAGAGTTAGTAGCACTGGTGTGATGTGATCAAATCTCCTAGCACCAGGGACAAAATATGCCATAATTAATATTTCACAAAAATGGGATTGGACCAGGGAGTTGAGATCTCATTTAGGGATGAACTGACAAATGTCCCACAGAAGACACAGTTGTAAATGCACACACTCACTCATAGCACTGATAGGAATGTCAAGGTTACGTTTTTTTCAAGCATGGCCCATAAAGATTTGACATTGTCAATGATAACCAGCTTGCAGTCAAGCTTCCCACAAACATGAATTTAGGATTTGACAGGTAATCTAGGCATACAGTTGTTAATTTTGATCTACTGTGATTAGTTACAGAGATACAACTCAAAACCAACAACACCGCTGATACCCATCCGTTCTTGGAGATGCTTAACTGTATCACTGTATCAGATTCCAGGCATAACTCCAGCAGTATAAGAATACAGGAGTGCCAAAATTAAGGATGTAAAGGGTATCATCCACAACCTGTAGCAAGACAGTTTCTATTCTGTGGCTTGGCCTGAAGTTAGACCAGTGTTCATCAAAAGGATCAATGTCAGAGTTATTTTGAGCATGGTGTGCTCTGCTCAGCGCCATGAAACTCTGTGTAGTAGCTCACTTAATGTCCCCGACGCCCCCCAGCACCTTGAGAACCTTAGGGGTGATTAGTTCACGCTTAACAAATACTGGAATTTTTTGTACCACTTACAGTTGTAATGGTCAAGCAAAAACAGGTTTTGACTACACCTCATGACCACATCCGACAGTCACTCAAACTCACCGGCCAACAAAACAGGTTGCACCCACTGGCAACACTTTGATTAGATTGTCAGGATCACCTAAAGTGGAAGGAAACAGTTATGTGTTTTCGTCCATCCAGATTAGGCCCAGCGGCACCTTCACAAGTACGGGTTCACTATCCCCGCCGTAGGCAAAACACAGTGATATCAGAAGGTGGTGTAATTCCAAATTGAATAAATGGTTCCCCTCCACCAGAGGTGGGAGCTGAAGTTGTTCAAGGCAGCCAGCCGTGGGCGCACACAAGGCACAACAAGACCCCTCTGGTCCAGTCACGATGTTCTCAACAACAGAGTACCTTATGGTGTGGGTTCGGGAGAAAAAAGCCAGCGACCCCGGATGGAGGCCGCAATGTCAGGCACTGTTGTTCTTTCGATCTGGGTGTTGTAGAAAGTCTAGGCTTCCAGCTCGGGTCCCGCGGGCCTGGCAAACGTCCCCCATCACCCATTGGACTCAACATGCTATGAAATTATGTTTTGCTATGTTAAAGGGATCTCTAGAGCACTCAAATAACCAAAGGTGTCTTGGTGCTAAACTCACTCTAACACAACTAGAATGATCCCTTAGTTATTAAAAAGCCAAGTCTAAGGCTCCTTTCTAAATTAAGTCAGGGAGGGTACAACCCTAATATATGTGAGAAGGTCATTCAAAAACTTGGTCGTTCCTGTGACAGAACTCCTACCACCCCAGTTCGTCCTTCGAAATCTGGGAACCCTCATCTTATTAGCCTCAGATGAGCGCAGGAGTCTTCTGGGTTCGTAACAGTCAAAGGCATGTCTAAGAAACTCAATACTTATATTGTGTAGAGCCTTGTGGGCTATACAAAGGGTCTTGAATTTAATACCACTTCTGACCAGGCCTGGGCATAGTTCGCAGAGATTTTCTACAAGGAACTCCGCGAAGTTACAAAAAACTGCGAAGTTCCGTGAGTGGCGGAGTGCAGAGCGAACTGCAGTTTGTGCTGGTTTTCCTGCCTCTCAGGTAGAAATTCCACACGAGCGACAGCTCGTGCTCGTGAACTTACCATTCGCGATCGCGAGCATGGAAAAAACTCCTCTGAAAATCGTGAAGCAGAGTTTTTTGCACTCAGCGAGTTCCGCAGAGTGCCGAAAACTCCGCGAACGGAGCAAAGTTCACCGCCTAGGCCTACTTCTGACTGGCAACCAGTGGAGCTTGTAGATTTACAGGAAAACTGAAATTTTGGCAGACCCTAGAACAGCCGAGCTGCTGCGTTTTACATGATTTGAAGTCTTTATAAGAATTGTTCCTGAAATTTACAAATAATCCATTACAATAGTCTAGCTTAGCCAGAACGAAGGCAGTGATAACCGTTTTTTTTGTGGTAACTGGAATAAGGGGAATCATTTTTTAAATCATCCTCAGAGTGAAGGAAACTGAGGAGACACCAGTGTGTTAACCTGGCTTCCAAAATTCAGTTTGTTGTCAATGACAACTCCAAAGTTCTTTGCCTTCATTACGAGAATGTGGGGAGATCCTAATTCCTCCAGCCACCAGGATGGTGCCCAATCAGGGAAAAGGTTTCCAAACAAAATGGCCTCAGTCTTTTTTGTATTCACCTTAAGGCAGTTTGTATTTGTTCATAGACTGATCACCTAAATAAAGTCATGGAATCAGGTGCAGATATTCAAGTCATTGTTATAAGCTGAGATGACAATTTGTGTGTCGATGAAGCAAGTACCTGTTACATAAATTTTAACTGGACTAAGAACTGGACTAAGAAAGGATCCCTGAGAGACCCCGCAAGGAAGGGAGAAAGGGGCGGTGACATATTGGTCTAGGGCAACTGTTTGAACTCTGTCAAAGGAACGAGGTAATCAGAGACAAGGCCTTGTCTTTAATGCCTATTTCTCTAAGACGGTTGATCAGCAACTTATGGTCGACCATATCAAAGGCAGAGGAAAAGTCCAGGAGAATGAGAGTAGCCGCTTCTCCCCTGTCAAATGCAGCTGTAATCTCCTCCGTGGACTTAATTAAGGTAGTCTCGGCACTGTGTTCTGATCTGAACCCAAATTGGGTTGCGACTGGGAGGTGGTTGGCTTGAATAAACAGGGTAAGCTGGGCATTCATCTCTTTCTCCACCAGTTTAGCAGCGAGAGGGAGACAAGAGATGGGGCGGTAATATTTGGGATCTGCTGTGTTTAGACTAGGCTTTTTTTATGAGAGGATGGATGCGAGCTAGCACAGGTTTCTGATTGTAAGCTTGGGTCCCTCTGACTCAGCAAACTTCCCCCGCACTCCTCACGTTATGGCATCCCAGGTGGGCTGCTGATCTTAACAAGCACTCTCCTCTGTCTAGTGTGATTACTGCATACTTTAGGATGGTCGCTGTCCCAACCAACAATCACTTCCACCCATTTCCGCCGCACCCTGTGCGGTCCTTATGATCTCGTGAAAATTGGAAGATCCTTTCTGTCCCAGGGATATCGTGGCCAGGAGGCAGCCAACCTGCCCTTGGAGAGTGCTTAGGGAACCGGGCAATGAGAGTTGGCCATTAGCTGCAAGCCAGCAACATCCAGGAAAAATGATAGTCCCCTTCCTAGAGCACGACAAGCCCAAGGCCACCACAGGTCTGTGGATAATATAGTTGCAGTCCCTCCTGCCCTAATAGTTACTCTTGTCAATGTCCCAGTGTCAAACCAGTTTAGTATGGTTCCAATCCTTCAAGCATCTCTAACTCCTGAGGACAGAGCCACAGTAGTTATACCCACAATGGCCTTTGAAGATGCACTAAGTTCAAAAGCCCACCTTTGAAATGCACACGCCCTCTCTAAATGTTGTCCTGTATGCCATCCTACCCTGGGAGGTTTGATCAGTATCTTTAGAGGAGCCAGGACCCTGCCCCTCTGGAATTCAAGTGCCAATTCAACCCCCTCTTATCCGTCCCAGGAAAGCCCCTCAGAGGTCTGCAGTTTTCCTTGAACCCTCAGTTTATGGCTGCGTATTAGGAATGCACAGATGTAGCTGTCCTGCACCCAGATGTGAAGTGGAGACAGGCTGACAGGCACATAGAGCCCAGATCACCAAAATACCAACTTTCCCAAAAGTGATATTTCCACATTAGTAATGTCGAACATACTTGCACCATCGGTGAGGATTTGCCATTACTAATTCATTGATATCAAACACTATACTTTCACTCTTCTGCACATAGGAAATACAGCTCAATAACCCTTCCACTGATCCCTCATGTCAATCAATGCAAGGAACAGACCCCACTGTACCAAACACACTATCCGGTGCCGTTCACTATCAGTGCATGTAGTGCACACATGCACATGCCCTACTTCTTTCCAACAGCTCACGATGCCCTCAGCGAGTACTCTGATGTAGCGAGAGACATGCAGAACCTTGGCAAGTAACTTTTTACATGCCAAGCAGAGTAACAGTAACCTGCACACACAGGCGCTGCAATGGAAAACCTGTGGCATGTTTGAAGAGCTACGTCTGGGTTAACACAACCAGTGCTGGAGACCCGCAGATAAGCATTTGAGTTACATGCCATAGGTATATGTCTTACCCCAAGACAAGGGACTTACAGCTAACTAAAATCAGCCAATCATGTATGCATAAATCACCAGTATGTACATGACAAGCAAAGCACTTTAGCACTGAATGGCAGTGTCAAAGGTGCTCAAAGTCCTACACCAGCAAAACAAGTTCCAAACAGGAGGTCAGAAGCCAAAAAAGTCAGGGGTGAACATGCCAACAGATGCCAGGTCTAACACTTGTCTCTCCAGCAGAAAGTGGGGAGGACTACCCCCTCTCAGGGGAGTCCTCATCACTGATGTGGAAGAATCTGGAAAGACCATCCACATTGGCATGCTCTGTTCCAGGGGTTGCTCCACTGTGAAATCCATTCCCTGTAGGGAGATGGACCACCTCAACAGATCTGCACAACCCATTAGAGGAGCCTGTGGCCTGTCAGAACCCAAAACTGGGTCCCAAACAAACAGGGCCACAACTTCTTCAGTGACCAGACAAAAGCTTTGGTTTCAATGGCACTCCACCTCTGTTCCCTGGGAAGTAGCCTCCTATTAAGGAAGATTACAGGTTGGTCCAGGCCCTTCTCATTTAGTTGCAAAAGCATGGCCCCCACACCATGCTCTTAGGCATCAGTCTGCACCACAAACTCCTGGGAGAATTCAGGAACCTTGAGCATGGGTGCCGTGCACATGACCTCTTTCAGGGTATCAAACGCAGTCTGACATGCCTAAATGCAGCTCACCCAGTGCAGCAGCTTCTTCGAGGTCAACTTCGTCATGGGGTGACAATGGTGCCATACACCTTGACAAACCGTCGGTAGTATCCGATGAGGCCTAGAAAGGCTCTTGCCTCTTTCTGGGAGGTGTCAAAGTCAGAATGGTCTCAATCTTTTTGGTTATAGTGGCACCACCTTGCCACCCCCTACTAGAGGACCCAAGTAAACAACCGACTCTTGCCCTATCTGGCACTTACTAGCCTTGATAGTGAGTACGGCAAACTGCAGTGCCCTCAGTACTTCCAGGAGGTGGTGCAAATGATCTTCCCAACTGGAGCTGAAAAACTCAATGTCGTCAAGTTCTCCAGCCCCATGAGGACCTGGTTGACCAACCACTGAAAGGTGGCAGGGGCATTCTTCAACCCAAAGGGTATAACCCAGAACTGGAAGTGCCCTTCCGGCATTGAGAAGGCTAACCCCTCTCATGCCCTGTTGGTCAAGGCAATCTGCTAGTACCCAGATGTAAGATCAAACGTACTGAGGAACTTGGCTACCCCTAGCTGAGCAATAAGTTTGTCCGCTCATGGGATGGGTTGCACGTTAGTCCATGTAACAGCATTGAGCCCACAGTAGTCCACACAGAACTAAAGTTCAGGTGCCACGCCTGGGGAACAGCCTTGGGCACCAATACCACAGGACTAGAAACAAGGGCTATCGGAAGGCTCAATCACCCCAAAGGCCTGTATCTTGGAAACCTCTACCCGGATGCTAATCCTTACATGGTCCGAGAAGCCGTACATTTTATACTTAGCAGGTAGGCTAGCCTCTGTATCAACATCATGAGTGCACCAATGGGTGACCCTCGGGGTGAGCGATAACAGGGTCGCAAACTGCTGCAGCAATCAGCGGCTGTTTCCCTGCTGCTCTCAGGTCAAAGTAGGGGAGACATTCACCCCCTCTACTGATTCATCCTGCTCTATGGAGGACAGGAGGTCTGGGAGAAGTTTAGTCTCCCCTTCCACCCCTTCCACTCCTTGACCAAGAGCATGGTCAACTCAGTCTTCTCAAAATGTGGCTTGAGGCGATTAATTTGAAGGACCCTCAAGGGGTTCCTAGGAGTTTGCAAGTTCAACAGATAGGTGACGTCACTCTTGCGCTCCTTCACCTCAAATGACCGAGACCACTTGTCCTGTAGAGTGTAAGACTCTACGGGGGTCTTGACCCTCACTTTCTGGCCAGGCTGAAACTCGAGTAGTGTTCTGGTCGTACCATTGTTTCATATCCTCCTGGCTACTTCCAGGACAGCGGGCTGTTAAGTTACAGGAGGCCCAAACATCACTAAATACATACCGGGGCAGCTTCCAGGGAGCTTGCTCCCAGCCCTCCCTCACCAAATGGAGAGGACCCCTCACAGATTGTCCGTACAAAAGCTCAAATGGGCTGAAGCCAGCCCCCTTCTGAGGGACCTCCCTGTAGGCAAACAGAAGACATGTCAAGAGGACCTCCCACTTACGCCTCATGGGGTCTGAAATCCCATAATCATGCCCTTCTAGGTGTGGTTGAACCTCTCAACCAACCCATTAGTTTGAGGGTGGTAGGGGTGGAGAACTTGTAGGTTACCCCACTCTCCTTCACATGGCTTTCATGTACGAGAACATTAAGTTGGGTCCCCAATCAGAGATCACCTCTTTGGGGATACCCACACGGGTAAAGATCCGCAACAGTGCCCAGGCCACAGCAGGTGCAGCCACCATCCTCAGGGGGATCGCTTCCGGGTACCGGGTGGCATGGTCTACCAAGACCAGGATAAACCTGTTGCCCGTGTCAGTCTTGGGATCCAGAGGTCCCACAATGTCAATGCTCACTCGGTCAAGAGGGGTGCCCATGACAGGGAATATTTGCAGGGGGGGACTTGCACCTCCCCCCAGTCTTACTCCTCACCTGGCATGTAGGACAGGACCGACAAATCTCATTGGAGGCCTTCCTCATTTGAGGACAGTAGAAGTGGGTGGCAAGCCTTTCAAAGGTCTTGCCCTGCCCCAAACAACCTGCCAGCAGAACATCATGAGCCAAACCCAACAGAAAGGCCATGAAACACTAGGGTACCACCAGCACACGGCTGACCCATGTTCAGAAACTGTAGGCTCACTATACAGGAGACCTTCTCCCAGTAAATCCACTGAGTTCCGGAGGTGTAACCAGATGCCTGTGCTTCAGCCTGCTGCAGAAGACCCACAAGAGTAGGACAATCTTGATGCACCATGCAGAACTCCTTCCTGGAGGGGCCTCCATCCTGCTGCCAATTGGTCAGCTCAGGCAGGTTCCACAGTTCGGCCACATCTTCCCCTGTAGGTAACGGAGCCTCCCCCACAGGGTCAGCTTCTTCCCGGACCATGGGAATTTCAGAAGTGGGTTTCCCCTGCACCTATCCCTTTCTCTTCCTGGGAGGGACCTGGGTCAATGTTTCAGGCTCATGGTCTGTCTGATCATCCCCCGTGCCGCCCTTAACCATGTGGTCAGCATGCCCACTCCAGCAGTCCCAACATCTCCAAGTGTGACCGGAGCTCCACCTCCCTCCAGGAAGTATGTTCCAAGTTTTGCTGAGCAGACAGTCCACAGGCATAGATGGACTCACAGGTACCCTCAAAGAACCGGAGACCCCTCCCATTTATTGGGAATCTGTGCCACTAGACAGTGTTTTTCACTGTTGTCGGCTGCAACCACTTGGTGAATCACGTTAGGAAGACCTGCTCTGCAGACACCAGATGACACCTGACGCTCGTCATACTAGCCCCTGTGTCTCACAGAGCCTGCACCCTATGCCCATTAATGGTCATGCACTTCCTGTATGTCCTAATATTATCAAGCATGAGGGTTCTCTGGACCACTACACTGTCACCCAGAGACACTAGGGTTATCCAAGATGGCTCCCCACCATCAACTTGGATAAATTCCTTCCCAAGCGCCACCCCCACCACCCTCAGTGTCTGCCTACCGGTGGTGGACAGGGACAGTTTAGGACATTTGGGATCCCCCGATAGCACCCTTGTTGCTGACAAGCATAACACCTTGGGTGTCTGTTCCCTGCAGGCTTACCTGTAGGGAACCGTTTTTTCTTGTGACCAGGAGGTTGAGAAAACTTACACTGAGACTTAGTTTGGGGCCCTTGAAAGACCTCCTTACTTTTATTTCTGTCCCAACTTCTTCTATTGTGAGGGACCCGGTCTATCCTTGGTGGGATCTTCACCAGACACCTTGCAGTGAACCCGGGTGTTAACCCAGAGGTCTGCCTACTCAGAAAGCTCTCTGAGATCAGAGAGCTTGTTATCAATCAAGTACTGGTGCAGCTTGGGAGAACAAAGGCTAGGCATGTGCTCCTGCCCAAACAAATTGTACAGCCTCTTGTAGTCCACCACCTTACCGCCCTTCACCCAACCATGCAATGCCTTACTAAATGAATCCACACAATCTACCCAGGTCTGCGGAGTCAGTTTCAAACTGTCTCTAAACTTCTGCCTGTACTTCCTTGGGTTCAACCCATATTTCTTGACCAGGGTCTCCTTCTGGGCGGGATAATTCACCCGGTTACCCTCCTCAAGGGCCAACATGGTTTCCCTCCCCTCAGGTGGAACATGTTTCCACAAACTCGCCCCCCAATACCCATCAGGGATGCAGTGCATTTGTAAAGATATTTCATAGACCCCAAACCACCGGTCTATATCATCCCCCAGTCCATAATCAGCAACCAGACCCTTAGGTCTCTTTTGTTTTTTGCCTTGTGTCTGATGACATGGATGAAATAATGCCCCCATCTCTGCTGGACTCAGCCCTCTTGGCATTTAAGTCCAGCTCTCTCATGCTCAACTCTTGAGCCAACATAATTTTCTTTTCTTCCATCGCAACCTTGGCCTTCTCACTTTCCCACTTAAGGTTTGGCCAGCTCCCACTTGAGTTTCGTTTCCTCCCACCTGTCCTCCAGCTCTTCTGGGGACAGACCCCTGGAGGAACCACTACTGCCTTAGCTGGAGGGTACTAGGCTTCGTTCCTGCAGCTCCTGCTCCTCAGCATCCACTACATCACTCTCCCCAGAATCCTCAGCTGCACCTCTGGCCACCAGCCAGGCCCTCAATCTCCGGATGTACTATTTTTAACAAAGATTTGGCTCACACAAGACTCCGTTGCAGAGACCTGGCTGGCTCTTCCGCAAGGTTTTGTGATTAAGAGCGTAAATAGAGTGGGTAACAGAGGGGGCGGGATTGCAGTCATTGTGAAAGACGCATACTCCTGTAGTTTTATTAAGGAGAATATAACGGACTGTGAGAGTGCCCTGTTTAAAATCATGCTGAACCATAAACTCACTGTTACCGGCTATCTCATTTATCGCCCCCCAGGACCATCTTGTGTGTTCAGGGAAGATTTATTGAATAAAGTCATGTTACACGCAAGTAGAGCAGCAAATTTTACCATTTTAGGTGACCTAAATTCTTCACCTTGAGAATGGTGGGAAAGCAGAGATTGCCAGTTTTCTGGCTGATCTAGAGGCTTAATCAGCTGGCTCAGTGTGTCCATGCGTGTACGCATGTTGCAGGGCACTTACTGGACCCATTATTCTCTAACCTAACCTCGCTAAAGGTTCGGCCACCTGTTCTGCAGGTCTGTACAGATCATTTTTTGGTCTCGTTTTCATTGCGGTGGCAGGAAAAGCTGGCCTTGAACAGGCCCGCTCCATTTTTAAAACGTCGCTGGCATAAGCTGGACATTAGTCATCTTTCAGTCTTTTGGTCCAGCCACAGGCTGCAGCTGCCACCAGACATTGAGGTTGCAAATTTGCGCTTTCATGACTGGCTGACGCTTGGCTTGGATAGCTGCATCCCGGCTAAATTGGGTGGGAATTATGGAGGGCAGTCCAACCCCTGGTTCGATGACTCATTGACCAAAGCCAAAAAACATTGTAAACACCTTGAGCGAGCTTGGAGGCGCTCGTATGATTTGGTAGCAAAAAGCAAATACCGAGCGTCTATTAAGCACTACCCTAAATTAATTCGGAGAGCACGAGCGGAGTTTATTGCCGAAAAAATCTCGGTTAGCACCAACCCCTCTAAGACAATTTTCTCTCTGCTTAAGGGCATGAAGAGTGCGGGCGCATCAGGGGACTCTCCAATTTCATCGAATCATCAGTGTAACGATCTGGCCAGGTATTTTGTGAACAAGGTAGAGAAGATATATCAAAGCCTTCCTACCTCGGCCTGTTCGGACGTTGTGGGTGGGCCAGGGGATACTGGACCCTGGGCGGGCAACGGTTTGTCATCTTTATCCCTGTTGTTCTCCACTGACTTTGAGAACCTCTGTTTGAAAATCAAATCGGGTTCGCCGGTCGACCCTTTGACACCCGCTCACTTCCGTCAGTTTCATGCCTTGATTTCACCTGTGAGCTTAGATTTGGTCAACCTCTCCCTGTCTTCAGCAGCAGTACCAGTGGCGTGGAAACACGCGAAAGTCATTCCTCTCTTAAAGAAACCGTCTCTGGACCCTGCTGAGCCGGGCAATTATCGCCCTATTTCCCAGCTGCCTTTTCTGGCTAAGTTGATTGAATCTCACGTGAACACTACTCTCACTGAGTTTATTGAGCATAACGCCATCCTGGATCCTTCGCAGAACGGCTTCTGAGCGCGCCACAGTACAGTTTCTTCTCTGTTGGCTGTGACGGAAGAAACCCGAGGGAGTCTTGATGTTGGTGATTCTGCGGCCTTAGTTCTTTTGGACCTAAGTGCCGCTTTCGACACTGTCTCCCATGAGATACTTCTAAAGCGTTTACAAGATATTGGAATCAGGGGCTTGGCCTTGGCCTGGTGTCGGTCCTTCTTGGAGGGAAGATCTTTCCAGGTCCTGGTGCCACCTTTTCAGTCGCAGGAGTTTTCCCTGAAACAGGGGGTGCCTCAGGGCTCAATATTGAGCCCCCTACTGTTTAACATGTATGTGCAATCCCTCGCGTTGGTGGTTTAAAGAAGAGGGCTGTTACTGGTGTCGTATGCTGACGACACCCAACTGGTGACCGCCTTCTCTAAGAGATGTAGTGGTAACCTGGAAAAGTTTAAGGAGGACCTGCTAGAGGTTGCGGACTGGATGGCTGCAAACTGCTTGCAGTTTAATGCCAGTAAGTCAGAGGTTCTGCTGTTCGGGAAGGACAGAGATATGTGGTCCGGGCAGTGCTGGCCGGATCGTCTTAAACCGGCTCCTGCGCCTAAAGAGGCAGCAAAGAACCTTGGTGTGTGGATCGATAGTGGTCTTACCTTCGATACACAATCGAAAGCTGTGGCAGGGATCTGCTTTGGGCTTCTGCGAGGTTTGAAACCTCTTCTGGGTTTCTTTCCTCCCAAAGTGCGTCAAACCATTATCCAGGCGACAATTTTATCTAGACTGGATTATGGTAATTCTCTCTATCTTGGTGCCAATAAGTCCAGCATTAGGCGCCTGCAGAGAATTCAGAACGCAGCCGCACGCATTCTGGTGGCACTTCCGAAATCTTGCTCTGTTTCCCATGTTCTTCCTAAACTACATTGGTTGCCTGTTGAAAAGCGAATCCAGTTTAAAACACTTTGTGTGTCTCACAGGATTCTGACTCAACAGGCATCTCTGGGGCTGGCCAATTTGCTAGAGTACTATGTGCCGCAGCGCACTTTAAGGTCTGCTGACCAAGCCTTGGTTAGTACTCCTCGAGTCTGGAGAGCTAGAGCCGGAGGCGTTCTTTCCGCAGTCTTGCAGCGAAACTCTGGAATTTGCATCCTGTCTCTATCAGAGGGATCCAGAATCACTTTTCTTTTCGCAAAGCCATAAAGACCTGGCTTTTCCCGGCCTAACTCTAACATTCTTTCCTCCTTGGTCACTCTCATTATCTTTTGTGGCACTGGGATGCCCCGTCGCTGGGGCAGTCATGCGCAATACAAATCCGACTATAATAATATTAATAATAATGCCTTTTGCAGCTCCTCCTTTCTACTGAGGCTTTTAAAAGAACATTTCAGGTCTCTGCAGAAACCTTTGAGCTGGGCTACCGTATAGGTTCCCAACTTAGCCTGTGCAAAACTCCACTACTGCAGGTACCTCCGCCGACTCTCCCGACTTTGACATGACAGTTGCAAACACAGACAGTTTCCTAAACTAGAATTGGAAACCACAGAAAAAAAACAAGGCAAGAAACCAATATTGCACATCGGAGTCCTAGCGAAACACTGTGTTGCTAGGGCTTAGGCCAACCCAAGTCCTATCCCACCGCTGCCACCAAATGTTTGACCCAGTGGTTTCTGGCTGGCTGGGATGCATCAAAGCCAGACAGAATCCACCATTCTAGATAGGTTGAGTACAATAGGCTTGTCCGATAATCTGTGCTCACTCTTGGGCAGCTTGGCACAGAGCAGTCAGGCTTACCCTCAGTGTCAAAGTGTACAATGTTGGCACAACACCACCCTCGCTACACACTGAATAGACTACAAAAAGACTCCATACCGTATGTATAAAACACTGGTCTTTGTATTTCACACATATTGTAATCAAAACGACATACAAATTGGATATATACTTTACAGTTATATGCAATTATCAAACTCTCCCATTAGCAGCATAACGTCATGAAGATATATGTACTAATCATTGGAATTTACTTGCCCCGTTTTCCCCACAGCCTTGTAAGCAACATAAATCCATGCGCGTAGTTCCGTGAGGTTGTTCATGATCCAAGCATTCCCTCGCACATCAAAAGAGACAGAAATATATAAGCAGGTTGTTTAGAGGTATTCCACTTTCTTGCTAACACATTAGCATGAAACACAACATTCTTAATATCATATACCCCATACAAATGTAATGTCCAAGCAATCACAGGTTTTCACTACACCTCGTAACCCAGCCCATAAGCCACTCAAATTACATCAGCCAACGATAGACGTTGCACCCACTGGCGACACTTTGATTAGATTGTCAGGAACACCTAAAGTGGAAGAACACAGTTACATGTTTTTGTCAAGGTAGATTAGGCACCCAGCGGCCCCTTCAGAGGGTGGGATCACTATCCCCCCATAGGCAAAAGACTGTGACACCAGAAGCTGGGGCGCTTCCTAGTTGCAGAAATGTTTCCCCTCCAGAGGAGGTGTGAGCTGCAGTTTCTCCAGGCAGCCAACTGTGGGTGCACACAAGGCACAACGAGACCCCTCGGGTCCAGTGACGATATTCCCAACAACAGGGTCCGGGGAGAGGAAGCCGTCGACCTCGGATGTAAGCCGCGATGTCAGGCAATGTCATCCTCCCAATCTAAAGGTCGGCTTCCAGCTCAGGTCCCATGGACTCGGAAAACTTCCCCAACACCCCTCGGACACCACATGCAACAAAATGCGAGCTAGCATAGGTTTCCAGTTGTAAGCTTGATTCCTCAAACTCAGCAACCTTCCCCTGCACTCCTCAAATTCCTCATATTATAGAAGCCCATGTGGGCCGCTGAGCTATACGAGCACACTCATCTGCACAGTGTCATTACTGTATACATCAGGCTGGCCCTTGTCCCAACCGACGATCACTGCCACCTGTTTCCACTGGAGCTTGTGGGGTCCTTAGGATCCTGTGGAAATGGGGAGATTGTTGTAAATATACTCAGGAACACAGAAGGGTGAAGAAGTTCTCGTTATTCGTGTGGATCCTACAGCCTCTCACTGTGAGATGCCAACATTCTAAGAGGAGCTTCAGCTCCAACATTCTAAGGCTGGGCAAGCCCATAAGGCGAGGGAGAGGAGGGGGGAAAGGGGAAGAGGGAAACAGGACCAAATTACAACACATCTCCCTGCAAGGCAGAGAAAATACACATGAATTAAAATTTTCAGATGGACGTACCCCATAGCCAAAAGGGCAGATGGGGGGAAATATATAACAGTTACATTTTTCCGCAGACTAGAGCACCTGGAATAGCGTTCCCCCAAGTATAAGGTTGGATAGAGAAGTACAAAAATGCAATCCCACAACAGTTCCCCACACCTGAAGGCTATCTAACCCATGAGGATAGGGAGGATGGGACATGGGAAAATTAAGGTCCCATTTTGTAGTCAGATTGCCAACTTGGAGGTTTACGTACCCTTGCCACTTTGAGTTCCCCACTATTGGGCGTTTCAGAATTGTTGTTAACCCGAGTTATCCTCAGTGGTTTGGAAAATGAGGAGATCTTGGATTTAGACAGGGGCGGCCTCTTAACAACCACCCACTGGCCTTCACTCCACTCTTTTTGTGAGACTCCCCAACGACTGTCGTACCTGAGCTTGTACTCTTGTTGATGTTTGTGAGTTTTCTCCAACACAGCGTCTCTATCCACCCACACAGGAGTTCCTCCATTTAGCCAGTTAGGAGTGAGTTTGGAACCCGAACCTATGAAATTGGTTCAGTAGGTTTAGGGGACCAATTATGTCCAATCCCAACTTTTCCCATGGTACGGTGGGGACCTCCACCGGGATTAACGGTGCTTTGCGGACAACTTTGGTTTTGTCACAACAACCGCAGGCTGCACAATTCTTTACTTGATCCTCCACTAGCGAATCCATCCCGGGGAACCAATAGTGTTGCCTGATTTTGCTTTTCGTCATGCTCCTCCCTGGGTGGCCCTCATGGGCAATCTGTATTATTCTTTCATACATGTTCTGCGGAGGAATGATCTTACTTCCTCTGCAAATTTGGTTCTCAACAATAGATAATTCTTCTTGCACCGGCCAAAAATGGCGCATAGACTCCGGCACCTCCTGCTTGTTAACAGGCCAACCCTTTCTAATCAAATTCCTCAGTGTAGCGAAATCACTGTCATCTCTTATGGATTTCTCCCACTCCTCCCGATTGATGGCTGGAATTTCAACCAACAGAATTGTCTCCTCCGGTGGGTTTTGCATCAGGTTCCCATTGGTCATTGGTAGTCTGGAGAGACAGTCCGCTACCCTATTCTCACTTCCTGGGACGTATATCATGGTGTAGTTGAACCCTTGTAGACTCAGCACCCATTTAGATATACGTGGAGTGGTATTTTCCAAGCGTTTAGTGGAGAATAACGGTAGTAAGGGTTTGTGGTCCGTCCTCAACACAAACGGGATGCCCCATAAGAAATACTTAAAGTGGTTTATGGCCCAGTAGCATGCCAAAGCTTCTTTTTCTATTGTTGAGTAGTTCAGCTCGGCATCTCTCAAAGTTCTAGAAACAAAGGCGATCACTGTCTCTTGACCGTTAGTCCTCTGCGTAAGTGAAGCTCCCAAACCTTTCGCGCTGGCGTCTGTGGTGAGAGTAGTTCTAGCATTGGGATTGTAAGCACTCAGAATGGGTGCATCAACGATGGCCTCCTTGATGAGTTGGAAAGCTGATTGGTGATCTTGCTTCCAATCAAATTCAGACCCCTTCTTCAGCAACTCTCTGAGGGGACGCACCTGATCCGCAAAGTTTTTGAAAAACTTTGACATGTATTCCGCCAGCCCCAGGAATGATTTGAGTTCATCCTTGTTGGTGGGTGCAGGGGCTAGTTTAATGGAGTCCACCAGACTGGATTTGGGTTTGATTCCTTCGCTTTAGATGGTGTGACCTAGATAGACTACAGATTCCACCCCAATTTTACATTTGTCCTTCTGAGTGGTGAAACCTGCCTTACTAAGTCTGGTCAACACTGCTTCCAGGGTTTTATTGTGTTCTTCAGCTGACGAACCGTGAATCAGGATGTCGTCCTGGAAACAGAGAACTTTTCCCAGACCTTGCAGAATGTGTTGCATGACGCGTTGAAACACTGCTGCCGCAGATGCCAGGCCGAAAGGCAGTCTGGAAAACTGATAAGCTCCATGCGGGGTTATGAAAGAAGTGAGGGGCTTAGAATCCGGGTGGAGAGCGACTTGGTGGTACGCCGATGATAGGTCTAGAACTGTAAAGACTTTGGCTCCATGGATGGCAGACAGCATTTCGTTGATGTTGGGGAGGGGATGTCGGTCAACCCAAATGTTGGAGTTCAAGTCCCTGAGGTCAACACACAAACGGATCCCTTTGTTACCACCTTTGGCTGCTACCACGATGGGCGCCAACCATTCAGAGCTCTCAATCCTCTCTATGATCTTGCACTCTTCCAACCTGTCCAGCTCCTTCTTAAGCGGTTCCCTCGTCAACAGCGGGATAGACCTAGGTTTGTGGATGATAGGTCTGGCATTGGCTTTAAGCTTGATTTTGTGGAGGAAGCCTTTTAGGAGTCCGAGTTTGTCTGTAAACACCTCTGGGAAACGATTGCAGATTTCCATTCCGACACAGGCCCTGTCGATCAGGTACACAGGTTCCGGCGCGTTGGGGTCTAGTTTGATTCCTAAATCCTTTTGGTGTTTCCACCCTAGTAGGTTGGAACCATTCCTTGTGATGTAGACTTTTCCCACGGTTGATCTGTCCTTAAAGTTAATGTTCATGAGTCGCATTCCTACCAGTGGTATGGGATCCTGATTATAACCCCCTGGTTTGATGTCTGGAGGTGAGAGACTATATACTCTTGTTCCCGAATTAGCAAGAAACGTGGCTTCATTTACGAGTGTATACGGGGAACAGGAGTCAGCGTAGACCTCATACTTAACATTGTCCAAAAATATTTCACACTTGGGGTAGGAAGTGCTGTTGCATTCTGAAAAATTGGAAACCTGGAAAACTATATCCTCGCTAGGTAGTTGTGGATCGTGCTCACTGCCGATCATGTGGGTGACACTGTTTTTTGCATTGTGGCATACTTTTGAGAAATGGCCTATTTTCTTACACTTGCTGCATACAACACCCTTTGCAGGACAGCTTGCACTGTTGGCTAGATGATTGGGATTTCCGCACCTGTAACATTTCAGCTTGTTCCCCGATGCAGTATGTACTTCAGGACTGGAAGGGGAAGGTTTGTGTTTGTAGTCTTTACTGGAGATCTTGTGTACACTGCTCTCCGCAACTTGTTTTACCTCCACGGCTTCCTTCATTTCGTTCATACAATATGCTGTATGCTCTATGCTCTTAGCAATATCAATAGCACGTTTTAAGTCAGGGGCTTCTGCAAGAAGTCTTTCCTGGATCTTCTTGTTACAGGTACACCTTACAAGCTGATCTCTAATTAGTGACTCAGTTAACGTACCAAACTCACATGTAGAGGCTAAACCCCTCAGAACAGCAATGTAATTTATCACCTTTTCATTTTTCCCCTGAATGCGCAAAAAGAAATTGTGGCGTTCCAACACAATATTAATCTTGTCTCCGAATTGAGCTTCCAGTTTCAACAATGTTAACTGATATACGTCATAATGGACATCCCCCTCGCCCCCCGCTCCCTCATTAGCATTTTCAACACTAGCATTAGGCAAGTCATCAAAAATATCCCTCCCTTGCTTTCCCAGATTGTGCAGTAGGACATGTTGTTTACACACAGCAGAAAACCTATCCCCCCGATGGCAATAAGGTAGGATTCAAACAGGTTTACCCATTTTTTCCAAGGGATAGCAGGATCCTCACACTCATGCAGGAATGGAGGGGGTTGAGACATTGCAAATGCGGACATTATGAAGAACGGGAAAGAAGAAAATACAGAGAAAAAAAAGAAGAAAAGGACCAAAGAAAGAAGAATGAGGAAAGATGAGGTGAGAAATGGAAAGAAAAGAGTAGCAAGTCTAGTACTGGAAGACGATAGAAGAATAAGTAGAACTAATCACACAATACCAATAATACAACCCTCTGTGCAATGAAATAGAAGCAAAACAAATTACAAAAATCCATTAACTTGCGTGAGCTGAGCCTGTCAGCGTTAAATTCGAAGCAGGCTGGATGATATTAGAAAAGAGTTAATGTGTTCAGTTAATATTTTCCCAGCAGGGGGAGCAGTACCGGAGAAAACAGAGAGCAGTGTCTTGTCACGGAGCGGCCTCCGAGGCGTTCAGTCAGAGGAGGGGCGGAAACGCTAGCAATGGGAGTGTCTCTTGAGAGGAAACGAGGAACGACGTCGCCTCAACGCTGACAAGATAGGAACCCAGAAGGCAGAGACACCACCGCTTACGAAAAGCAGCCCACACGTACCAGGCACACAGCTTCTTTCACGACGCAGCGCTGATCCCAGGAGAACAACAACTAGCGGACAGCACGCTCCGGCCCCTGTGTCATCACCGGGAGCAAACTCAAGTGTCTCCGAGCTCCGCTTCAACTGGCATCCACTGCTGGCACAACGCCGATCACCTCTGTACCCAGGAACTCACCGCCAAGGAACCGCCACAGGGGCACAGCCCATCAGAAGGAGCACTGGGCGAGCGCCACAGCATTCAGCGACGGCGGGCAGCGAACTCAGGAGCGCCGATCACCTCAGCTGCCAAGGACCCACCAGCAAGGAGTCGTCAAGGAAAGAGCCCCAGGCAACGTCCCAACAACCAGCGACAACAACCGCCAACTCAGGGAGCAGCACCCAGAAGCTTGACAGGCAACTCTCCAGCACGGGGTCAGCAGCGTTGAGAGCATAAGCAGCAAACGATCCCCCTTTGAAACGGCCACTCTCCAAAGTGAACGGAGGTAAGAGGGAGAGACCACCGCCAGGAAGGTTCAATGAGAAGCAGAAAGGCACTGGGGGAAGGATCCAGACCGTCCCCAGCACGGTAAGATAACTCGTCGCCAAATTAATGTTGTAAATATACTCAGGAACACAGAAGGGTGAATAAGTTCTCGTTTATTCGTGTGGATCCTACAGCCTCTCACTGTGAGATGCCAACATTCTAAGAGGAGCTTCAGCTCCAACATTCTAAGGCTGGGCAAGCCCATAAGGCGAGGGAGAGGAGGGGGGAAAGGGGAAGAGGGAGACAGGACCAAATTACAACAGAGATCCATTCTGTTCCTGGGATCTTGTGGACAGGAGACCTGCCATTCCGCCCTTCAAGAGTGCTTACGGACCCGGGCCATGACAGTTGGCAAGTACCTGCAGTGATGATCCCCTTCCTAGAGCACGACAAGCCTCAGACCACCACACGTCTGCAGATAACCTAGCTGCAGTCCCTCCTGCCCCACTAGTTCCTCTTGACGATGGTACCAGCATTGAACCAGTGTAGCAAGCTTCCAATCTGTCAAGCGTCTCTAACGCCTGAGGACAGAGCCTCAGTCACTATACCCACAATGGCCTTTGAAGTTGAGATCAGTTCAAAAGGTCACCTTTGCAATGTACAGGCCCTCTCTAAATTTTGTCCTGTCTGACATCCTAGCGTGGGAGGCTTGATTAATGTCTTAAGTGGGGACAGGACTCTAAGAGGACAGAGGTCTGTAGTTTTTCTTGAGCCCCAAGTTTATGGCTGCATATCAGGAATGCACAGACGTAGGTGTCCCCCCCAACACCAAGATGTGAAGTAGAGACAACCTGATGGGCAAACAGAGCCTGAGCACTGAAATACCCAATATCCCAAAAATGGTATTACAACTTAGGAATGCCGAATCCACTCACACCACCGGAGAGGATTTTCCATTACTATCTCATTGATATCAAACACTATACTGCCACTCTTGTGCATGTACGAAATACCTCTCAATGGCATTTCCACAGATCCCTCATGTCAGTCAATGCAAGAAGCAGGCCCCACCATACCAAACACACCATCCGGTGCCTTTTACCACCAGTACTTGTAGCGCACACGTGCACCTGCCCTACCTCTTCCCGACACCGCACCCTACCCTCAGGGAGTACTCCGATGTAGTGAGAGACATGCAGAACCTTGGCAAGTAGCTTTTTACATACAAAGCCGAGTAACAGTAACCTGTACACACAGGAACCGCAATGTCAAACCTTTGGCATGTTTGAAGAGCTACCTCCTAGGGAGGCACAGTCAGTGCCGGAGGCCCACGGAGGCGCAATTGACTTACATGCCCTAGGTATATGTGTTTCCCCTGCACAAGGAACTTACAGCTAACTCAAATCAGCCAATCATGTATACACCAATCACCAGTATGTACATGACAAGCACAGCGCTTTGCCACTGAATGGCAGTGTCAAAAATGCTCAAAGTCCTATGCCAGCAAAACAAGGTCAAAACAGGTGGTTGGAAGCGAAAAAGGTCAGGGGAGACTGCACCAAAAGATGCCAGATCTAATATGAAAGTAATATCTTCAATGAAGACTTGTAGGCACATGCATCAAAAGAAAAAACGGTCGCAAATGGGCAGATTCTCAGAATCTGCCCCTTTGCGACCGGTATTTTTGCATAATGGATGCATCATCCCAAATGCAAAAATCGCAATTTAAGTAATCTCTAAATTGCGATTACTTAATTTGCGATTGCATTTAAGGAATAGCAAATTGAGATTCCTTAAATGCAATGCATTAAAGTAATAAAATTATCGATTTCGCTAATAGGGTGCGCAAATTACCATGAAGTTGAACTTCATGGTAATTTACAAAACCTTTGAAAAATGCACTTTTGTGCATTTTTCAAAGTTGCATGTTGCGCATACACATGTTCTTAGGGCATGTGTGTGCGCAACACATGTGCACAGGTCAATTTCAGGGGTGTAACAGGGTGTCCTTTTGACACCCTTGCACCCTGAAATTGCGCTTGCAATTTCCCATTCATTCCTGGCCCATAGAAATGAATGGAAAGCTATTCCTTATTTGCGACTCGCAATTTGTGAGTCGCAAATAAGGAATGTGTAGGAATCGCTATTATTATAGCGATTCCTACATGCATAGGATTTTGCGAATCCTTAATATTCGCAATCAAGGACTCGCAAAATCCTAGCTTTATGCATGTGCCAGTTGGCTCCTAAGAGGTACCTGTCCCTTTAATTAGAAATCTTCAGAATAGAGGTAAGTCAAAAATAGTGTCACTGTCTTATAAGTGTTTCAGAAGCTGGGCTGAGAAGGCAGCTCGGGAAAGCTTCCACCTTGATAAAGGATTAGCTTTACATAAGCCAGCTTCAGCTAAGTTTAACTCCCATCAATTGTGCATCAAAGTGAAGAATGAATGAAGAACTCAGCACCTCCACTGGGGTTGCCACCTGACCTGGTATTTTGATATCCGGTTGGTACCAAAATAAGCTGAAATCACCTAAGTAAGCATTTTTGGACTTTATCTGTATATTCTTCAAACAGCAAATATAAATTCCAAACATTTTTTAAAGTTTTCCAAAGCTTCTGGAATTATCCATGACTACTAATTAAAGTAAAGAAACACAGAAAAGTCATGTTACAATAGAATATATACGATTTTGTTAACATTCCAATTTAGTATCATATCTAGGCCTTTGCAGACTCCTAAATCAAGAGCAAATTGCAGGTATATTCTCTTGGAAAGGTGGCAGCCCAATCCTCCACACAACTGCAGGAGAACATCATGGAAAATCAGCAAAGTGTTCTGGTAGGAAAGAGGAATCTTTGTCCCTCTGCAATTTTTGTTGATTCAGTCAAAATGAAAAGTATTTGTCCGTCTTCACTTTTAGTTGTTTCAGGCAGCTTAATACAATAGTCCTTTATCTCTGTTCGCGAAGGTAACATATAATTGTCTCAAGTAAAAGATAAATCAAATCGAATCAGTTGTTTGTTAAGCGCAACTACTCACCCGTAAGGTTCTCAAGGTGCTGAGGGGTGTGTGGGGGTGTTCGCAGGTTCCAATACACCAAGGAGGGGGTCTGTCGAAGAGCCAGGTTTTGAGCGAAGATGGGGAGCGATGTTATCTGTCTGAGGTGGAGGGGAAGGTCGTTCCAGGCTCTGGTCGCGCGGAAGGAGACGGAGCGGCCTCCCGATCTAGTCTTTCTGGTGCGGGGGACTACAGCATAGGAGAGCTGGGCTGATCGTAGGGTCCTTTGGGGTGCGTGGAATTTGAGTCGGCTATTCAGGTATGCTGGTCCAGTGTCGTAGAGGGCCTTGTGAGCATGGGTTAGCATCTTGAAGGTGACTCTAGCTTCGATGGGGAGCCAGTGGAGTGTGCGCAGGTGGGGGGAGATGTGGTAGTCTCTTGGCAGGTTGAGGACCAGTCTTGCGGCGGCGTTTTGGATGTTCTGTAGCTTGTGGTGAGGTTTTTGTTTATTCCGGCATAGAGTGCTTTGCCGTAGTCGAGCCTGCTGGTGACCAGGGCGTGAGTGATGGTCTTTCTGAGTTCGAGGGGGATCCATTTGAAGGTCTTACGTAGGAGGCGGAGGGTGTGGAAGCAGGAGAACGAGACGGAGTTGATCTGGCGGTCCTGTACACATAGGCGGCTCCCCTGACACTCACAGGGAGCTTAGCCGGGCACTACACGGCATCACAGAGCCGAAATTGCTTTTAAAAAAAGTTATTTTCGAAGTTGGTTAGAAAAAATGTGTTCTACTTTTTAATTCACTCCTTGTCACACCGCCTGGTCATATTAGCTGTTGGGGGCATTTTCGAGCCGTTTCTGGGCTCTGAATGACCTCTGGTAACGAAAGTCTAAACCGGAAGGTCCCGCCATCTTGGATTGGGAAGAGGGCATTTTGCGCTCTAGTGCGAGGGCGAACACAGGCCCTCGTGCTATAAATTAAGGCAGGAGCCTCGGGCGCAGCCTGTACACATAGGCGGCTCCCCTGACACTCACAGGGAGCTTAGCCGGGCACTACACGGCATCACAGAGCCGAAATTGCTTTTAAAAAAAGTTATTTTCGAAGTTGGTTAGAAAAAATTTGTTTTACTTTTTAATTCACTCCTTGTCACACCGCCTGGTCATATTAGCTGTTGGGGGCATTTTCGAGCCGTTTCTGGGCTCTGAATGACCTCTGGTAACCAAAGTCTAAACCGGAAGGTCCCGCCATCTTGGATTGGGAAGAGGGCATTTTGCGCTCTAGTGCGAGGGCGAAAATAGGACCTCGCGCTTCATAAATGGCCGCACTCACTCGTCCGCGCAGCGGGCGGGCGCAGCGGGCGCGCCGACGGCGCGCCAGAGGCGCGCCAGAGGCAAGCCCGTCTGGGCCCGTCCGGGCCCGTACGGACCTAGTGCCAGACATGCTGCCCAAAGCAAAGCGAGGGCCTCTCACACACTCGCAAGAACAACTTTTGTCTCTCTGCCCCAAAGCCTCCTGCCTTTGTCCGATGGGATTGAGGATGGATGTGCTTTTTAAAGTCTGCGATCTATGTACTACGGAAAGTAAAGAGGCTCAGAATGCTCCCCCCCCTAGGGAACTACTCCGACTAGCCCTTCTGAACTGTAGATCTTTACCTAGGCACTCCTTACACATCCACCATCTGATCTTGGATCATAAGCTTGATGTGCTATTTTTGTCGGAAACGTGGACATCTGACAGTTTGGATTTCGACATGGCGAACGCTCTTCCCCCCGGATTTTGTATCTTCTGCCTGCACAGACCGCGAGGCAGAGGGGGCGGGCTGGCCATTATATATAGAGATACTTTGACATGTAGGGCCGCTGAAGGGTCTATCCTGGATGCGGAAAGTTGTAGCTTTAAGATTCAACTGTCCCCCAATGACTCACTGTCGGGGTTGCTGATTTACCGGCCTCCGGGCAACATCAAGCAGTTCGCGAACTCTCTGCTTGAAGAAGCCCCAATGCTAATAGCGTCGGCACCCAATTTTCTCCTGCTTGGAGATTTAAACCTACATTTCGACTCAGCGGAGGATAAAGCTGCAAACGACCTAAGATCCGAACTTGGGTTGGGGAACATCAGCCTCCATAATCAGGAGCCCACCCACGTCAAGGGCCATTTATTGGATACGGTGTTTTCTAATCTTCCCCTTCTTTCCATGTCACCGTCCCTGCCTCTCCCTTGGACTGATCACTTCTTGATCCCCTTTCAACTGGGTTTCGTTACAGCTCCCCCACCTCCCCCGGCAGCCACAGCACAAGTACCAGTAAGGGCATGGTCGAAACTCCCGGTCAGCGATCTTACACGCAAGCTGACACATACCATCCCGGTGCTTAATAGGGATCCTATAGAGGCAGATGAGGCTTTCTGCGAATGGCTCAGCACAGCCTTAGATGCGGTACTTCCCCTAAAAATAGCCAACAGGAAGACGGGGGGCCCCAAATCCTTATGGTTCACCCCAGAGCTGGGTCTTCCGAGAAAAATTTGTAAAAAGAAAGAACGTGACTGGCGGAAAAACTGGGCAGGAAACTCCAAAGAAGAGTATAGGGCAGCCATGAGAACTTATAAAGTGGCACGCAATGCCACCAAAGCGGCCTACCTTGAAAATAGGATAAAATCATCAGCCAATTCTTCACGGGAAACCTATAAAATTCTCAAAGAGCTGCTCAAAGTTCCAGTATCTCCAGAACCCTCAGAGGGGAGTACGGACCGCTGTAACCTTCTGGCCCAGTACTTTGACCAGAAAATTCAAAACATCATAGCCGGCCTCCCCTTGCCCCGTCAGAGCCCGCCCTTAGGGGAGAGCTGTCTGGCCACTGATAGAGCCGTGCTGGACAAGTTTGCCCCGATCACCAGGGAAGCTTTCTGTAAAGAGCTGGCCGCGCAAAAAAGTGGCTCTCCGACGGATCCCATGCCTATGTACATCCTAAAGCAGTTTATGGATGTCATAGCGGGACCGGCATTAGATCTACTTAACGCCTCCTTTGCCGCCGCCAAGGTCCCCCCCAGTTGGAAGCAGGCCATAGTAAAAGCCCTGCTAAAAAAGGCGGGGCTTGACCCCGCCGAATTGTCCAACTTTCGGCCAATCTCCTTACTGCCGGGGATGGGAAAGATTGCTGAGAAATGGGTTAACCGGCAACTCTCATCCTTTTTGGAATCCAACGAGTTGTTACGGCACACCCAGACTGGCTTTCGGCCCGGTCAGGGCACTGACTCGGCGCTGATCACCATGGTAGAAGAGGGCAGGTGCATCTTAGATTCAGGAGGATCAGCAGCCATGGTCCTCCTGGATCTGAGTGCGGCATTTGACACGGTGGATCACAAGATCTTGATCCACCGGTTGGAGGAGCTGGGAGTAAGAGGCCTGGCGCTCACCTGGCTAACGTCATTCCTGAGTGATCGAACATATCAAGTGTGCAAGGGCAACAATAGATCAGTGCCCACCCCCCTTCAGTGTGGTGTCCCGCAGGGCTCATCACTGAGCCCTACGCTTTTTAACGTCTACATGGCCCCACTGGAGGGGGAGGCCGCACCCTTTGGAGTGAAACTCGCAACGTACGCGGATGACACCCAACTGATTGTTTCGCTCTCGCTCGCAGAAAGCCATGGTGAGAAGTTTGCCGCCTGCCTTACCAACATCATGGCATGGATGGCCGACTCAAGACTCAAGCTTAATGCCTCCAAAACCGAGGTGATGTTGCTGGGAAATCTCTGCACCTCCCTCCCCAAATGTATGTGGCCGGCTTGTTTAGGAGATCCTCCGACCCCGAAGGGATCCATAAAAAGTCTCGGCGTCTGGCTTGAACCGGAGCTGTCGATGCACACTCAGGCGAAAAAAACTGCAGGGTGTTGCTATGGGCTGCTCCGCTCAATACGGAAAGTTTTGCCCTTACTCCCATTAGACTCCAGGAAATTGCTGGTACAGGGCCTTATTCTGTCAAGACTGGATTATAACAACGCCCTTTTCCTGGCTGCACCGGAATACACCCTGAACGTGCTCCAGAGGGCACAGAATGCAGCTGCAAGACTGCCGACGAATACACCCAGAAGAACGTCAGCGAAACCGGCCTTGAAAGCGCTCCATTGGCTGCCCATAAGAGCGAGAGTGAAATTCAAAGCGCTCTGTACAGTGTTCAGAGTCCTCCAAGGCACAGGCCCTCCGATCCTTAGAGATCTGATCCGCCCTTACAAATCATCACGAACGCTCCGCTCTGGCGAGGAAAACCTGGTAGCTATCCCGAGAGCAAAAAGAGCAAGGACCGGAGGACGCCGCTTTACAATAAACGCGGGTCAGCTATGGAACTCCCTCCCAACATCAATGAGGAAAGAACCTAGCTTGACCAGATTCCGAAAATCCCTGAAAACGTTCCTTTTCCCCCAGAATGACTAACATCTCCGGATGCGATTCAGAGGAGGTCTGTCTGTGTGTACACGTAGCGCTGGGACGCTCAAGGGCAGCCATGCGCTTTAGAAATTCTTTTTCATTTCATTTCATTTCATTCATTTCATTTCATTTCATTTCATTTTGAGCTCTGAATCCAGGATGATTCCCAGGTTGCGTGTGTAGTCCATGGGGGTGGACGGGCTTCTGAGGGCGGGGGGCCACCAGGTGTCGCTCCAGGCATCTGGGTTTGGGTCCATGATGAGTACTTCCGTTTTGTTGGTGTTTAGTTGTAGGCAGCTGTTTTTCATCCATTTGGTGACTGCTTCCATGCCTTCTCGAAAGTTGTGTCTGGCGGTGTTGGTTTCGTTGGATAGGCTGAGGATGAGTTGGGTGTCATCTGCGTATGACACAATGTTGAGTCCGTAGGCTCTGGCGATGGGGCAAGTGGAGCCATGTAGACGTTGAAGAGCGTAGGGCTGAGGGAGGACCCCTGGGGGACTCCGCAGGTGGTAGGTGTAGGGTCCAAGAGGAAAGGGGGAGTCTGACCTGCTGCGTTCTGCCGGAGAGGAAGGAGCGGATCCAGTCGAGGGCCTTGTCTTTGATCCCTGCATCATGGAGTCTGCGTATTAGGGTGCGGTGAGAGACTGTGTCGAACGCCTCTGAGAGGTCGAGGAGGGTGAGGGCTGCTGTTTCTCCTTTGTCCAGTAAGGTACGGATGTCGTCTGTTGCGGCGAGGAGGGTGGTTTCCGTACTGTGGTTATTTCTGAAGCCGGATTGGGAGGAGTCGAGGATGTTGTGCTCTTCGATGAATGTGGCAAGTTGGCTGTTGATGGCTTTCTCTATGACCTTCGCTGGGAACGGGAGCAGGGAGATGGATCTGTAGTTTTTGAGGTCGGTGGGGTCCGCCAAGTGTTTCTTCAGTAGCGGGTTGATCTCAGCATGTTTCCAGTCATCAGGGAACGAGGCGGTTGCCAGGGAGCGGTTAATGGTGTGGCAGAGCATGGGTGCGATGGTGTCGGCGGCTCGGTTGAAAATGTGGTGGGGGCAGGGGTCCGTGGGGGCCCCAGAGTGGATTGACTTCATCGTCTTCACTGTGTCTTCGGTGGGGAGGGCTGTCCAGTTGCCGATCGCTGGCTTCAGGGTGTCGGGGGTAGTTGGTGAGGGTTCAGTGTGTTGGTTGTCTTCGTCGAAGTTGTCGTAGGTGCTCTTGATTTTGTGGTGTAAAAATGTGCTGAGTTTGTCACAGAGGTCTTGTGAGGGAGGGATGTTGGTGGACTCGCTGGTGGGTTGGACAAACTCCTTGATGATGTTGAAGAGTTGTTTGCTGTTGTGTGCATGAGTGGAGATTCTGTCTTCAATTACTTTTTTCCTCGTTTTTCTGATGAGTTGGTGGTGGGCGTTGGTGTCGGCTCTCAAGTTGTTGTGGGCTTCTGTGGATTTGGTGTTCCTCCAGGCCTTTTCGAGGCGGCGGCAAGTGTGTCTGGACTCTCGAAGTTCGATGGTGAACCATCTAGCTTTCTTGGCATGGGTGTTGTTGTTTTTCTTGAGGGAGGATATGGTGTTGGCTGTTTGAGATCCATCTGTGCATGGTTTGGGCTGCGGTGTTGGCGTCGTCGTTTTCCGCGATGGTTGGGGTGGAGTTGCTGAGTGATGAGGTTAGCTGGTCATCGGTGATTCTGGTCCAGTTTCTTCGTGTCTGTGGATGGTGGGTGTTCTGAAGGTGAAGTGGACGCATCGATGGTCAGTCTGTGGGAGGTCAGGGGTGTGGCTGAAGGTGATGGAGTTTTCTGTTGTGAAGAGGGGGTCGAGGGTGTGTCCTGCTGAGTGCGTGGGTTTGGTCACGACCTGGCAGAGTCCAATGTTTTGGAGGTTGTCCAGAGTTGAGGTCTCCCAGTAGGGTGTAGTTGGTGGACGCGATGGCATGCAGGGAGATGATGTCCGTGATGGAGTTGGCGAAAAGTCCGCGGGCTCCAGGGGGTCGGTAGATGAGGGTTCCTCGGAGGTTGGAGGTAGGGCTGGCCAGTATCTTGAAGTGAAGGTGTTCCATCGGGTCTGTGGGCTCGTCAGGGAGTGTGCTCAGGCGGAGGGTGGATTCGTGGACGATGGCGATTCCTCCTCCAGGGCGGGTGGGACGGTCCTGCCTGAAGATCTTCTATCCTTGGGGAATGGCAATAGCGATGTCCGGTCCCGAGGTGGTGTTGGTCCAGGTTTCGGTAAAGAATGCTACGTCCGGAGTAGTGCTGTCGAGGAGGTCCCAGATTTCAGTGGCGTGTTTGTGGAGGGATCGGACATTGAGGAGGATGCATTGCAGGGTCTTCGGTTCGGTTGTGTTGATGCGGGCGGATTGCGCTGGGTCAGTGGTCTTGGCGGTGCTGCAGGTGGGCCAGCAGCGGTGACAGCTGAAGGGTCCGTGGGTGTCGGCTGGTGATGCTAGCTTGCAGTTGTTGTTGCGGCCTGGGTTGAGAGCATGGAGTGCCACTGGGTCGTGGCGTTGGTGGTGCAGAGATCCAGGGTTCCTGGCGCTGGTCGCAGTCGGGTCACGGACTGGTCCATATGAGCTTGCCTTTGGCACTCCGGTGGCTCGGGAGGGAGAGCAATTTCACTGACAATGAGTCAGTGGTCTTGCTCGCCTGTCCCCGCAGTGGCCACCATTAAGTACAGGCCAGGGAGGGCTGGACAGCTGGGAGGTGGAAGTGCTGGAGCAGGGTTTTCTATTTAAACTCAAACTTCAGTTTATATTTTCCTATGTCATAAATAAAATTACTAATGTTTAATTATTAAGTACTAAAGTTTTGTTAAGTTTTTTATTAATCAACCTTACTAATGAGAAAATTACACGTGGGAATGCAATTCTATGGCTTAATTAATAAGTGAACTAAGTTGGTGAGCAAATTAATTAAATAAATGTGGCTAATGTGCTATTTGTTATGCGTTTGCGCTTTAAAATAATATGCTTTAATGCTTCTTTATGTCGCAAATGGCTAGATAAATACATACACATAAGGGTATTAGTGGGAATTAACACTGTATAATCAATACGATGTAGTAACGTTGTTTTGTGTTTCTTTTAATTAAGTTATCCATTTTGGCCTGTTGAGAAAATGGCCGACATCTACAGCCTGCATTTGAGTAGATGAAATATGAAGAGAGGCCTCACTGAATATGGTTGAACATGACCTCGGCCTCTGTCTGAGCTAAAAGTTATGAAAAGACGACAACTCTGGGATGGTCGCCAGATATCCTTGGAGGAGAACATTTGTCACAAATGAACATTTTTGATAAACTTGCGGTGGCTTCATTGCAAATGATATAATTCCGGAGAAGAGCATCCATGGATGTTGCAAATCTAGTTGTGACTTCCTTTTCCCGTGTTTTTATTTTTGAGTTGTCAGAGAGTGAAGATTTTTCTAAATGTTGCAAGCTGACATCCTTTCCTGCTCGCTCTGCTCAACGGACGTTTAGAGTTTGTTTGTAACTTTTAATATGTAAGTTTTGGTATAAATATGACTAGACTAGAGAGGGTCTAAGGCCACTTCTTCCTGAACTTATGCTCAAGAGGATCGATGCTGATTGAGAGGACGACGATTCGAGAGACTTTGATTCTTTACTGAGAGACCTGTCCTGACCTAGAATACAACATTTAGCTAGAATAGGTAAATATGAGAATAATGATTTTGCAATTGAATAACTTTTTATTTGAACTAATTCTTGTTTAAATTTCAGTGTCGGGTGGTTATTTCTTTGTCATTTATTGAGATCTCAAATGTGTTTGAACTGTTTAAAATCATGACTCAAGACAATTCAATTTGATTGCATTGACCTCCAATTAGGTGCAGATTGATTTAGGAGTTCTCTCTTATATTCAGTGTGGATAGAGTAATAGAATGAATGTTGGTGTAATGGGCCCCACCAGCGTATGATGAGTGTATGTGCGTATGACTGTGGAATTACTCTGTCTATGGAAGTAGGGAGAATTTATAAGCTCTGATCTGCAGCAGTTTCCTGGTAGCAGAGGATGGTTTTGATTATTGTCTTGATCTGATAGATTGCTTGTACATAGGCTTTGGATTTATTGATTTATTGATTGATGTTGATACATGTACTAACACTAAATGTTGAAGTCGTCATATTGAGTTATATGTAGTGTGTACGGCTTCTGGGACGTAGGGAGTCGGTGACGGTTCCGTAGTAGGGCAGAAGGAAGTAAGTGCTGCTCCCGGGAAAAACGGGATTGTTGGCCCTGTACGAATGCAGGGAAAAGCGTGTGACGATTGAAGTTGCGCGTCGCATTGTCTGGGTTCGATTCAGTGACATCGTCGTGTGTTACTACTAGAGACATATTTTCGGTATAAGAGAAGTGTGTATGGTAGCCAAGGTTATCTGTGAAACTCTGGTCTTAAGTCCCAGGGATCCGTAAGGTTCGCCGTTAAAGCTTACTGCTGGAGAAGTAATAGGTATTCTCTGAGCTTGTTTGAAGGACTGGGCAGAGGTAAGCGCTGCTTTGTTAACGTGTGTTATAATTCTGTAGTAGGACAGATTGTTCGCTGTTCTCGGGAAAGACAGGATCCTGTGTAAATGTGCTACATTTTCTAGTGTGAAAGTGCATGAATGTATGAGCATTTAGTTGATTGTGAAACTCTTAGGAGCATTCCGGGAGGAAACAGTTAATGAATGCATGTTAGAAGGGCAGAGTAGAGGGATGTGCTACTGTGTCAACGAAAGTAACAATTCCGTAGTAGAGCAGAGGTAAGCGCTGTTCTAGAGAGAAGCGGGATTCTTGTGGGAAAGGTCTTTACTATTCTGTGGTTAGCGAAGCAGACAATGGAGATGTTTATATGTTGTAACTAATAGATTTGTAGAATTTGAAACAGAGTCTACTGAGAAGGTTTTGTAAAGGAGGGCTAGACGAGTGACAAGAGACAGGAGTAGAAGCGACTGCAGCGACTGCTGACGTCAGAAAGACCGCGCTGTGATTGGACAGTGGGTTAGAACAGCGAAAGCGCTGTGATTGGTGCGTTGGTGTGAGCCGCACAGGGATTGGAAGAAGTACAAGTGACGTAGACGCTCCGGGATTGGTGCGTTAGTGTGAGTCGCGCTGTTATTGGACAAAAGATCGTACAGTTGTAGAAAAGACTAGAGGGTTGTGGTAGACGCAAAAATGTATTACCAAACAGAGGAAAAGAAAAAGAAATCCTTGTTCAGTAAAATTAAAAAATGGTTTGAGAAGGATAAGGACATAATAACTAGAGAGAGTGAGTTACTACCTCCGACAAGGACCCCTGCATCCTTCATGGTTGCAAAATATGGGTATCATACCTGTATTTGGTTAGACAATTGGGCTAAGTACACCAAAGAAGATGGTGTTTTAGCATTCCCGGAACATTGTTCATTTAATCTGGCCGTGCTGAGAAATTTACGGGAGAAAATGATGTGTCTAGAGCCTAGACCAAGGCCGACACAGTTCGAGGCATTGGTAGAATGGGAAGATGAGGTGCATGAGCGAGAAAAGCAGAGGAGTGGAGGTAACTATAGGTATATGTTCGGGAGGAAATATGATCGTGAAACTCATCATGATCGAATGAGGAGATGGCGTGATGCTAGTATGTTAGAGGGACTATATCCTATGAGAACTGTTGAAGAAACAGAAGGGAGGAAAGGTACGGAAAAGGTACAGGATGCAGAATTGAGAACGTATGGGGCTAATGAATATGAGGATGAAGTCTTGGATGACATGATCTATAAGAGACCACCTCCATATAGACCAGAACCAGAAGTGAGAACACCAGTTGCTACACCAATAAGAGATACTTTGAAAATCATTAAAACAGAAGTTGTGACCCCTGATCTGAAAAGTGGTAGCTCTTTCACGGAAAGGGAGGGAGAGAGAGAGAGAGAGCGAGAGAGAGAGAGAGAGAGAATCAAATCGGGGATGAAAAAACAAGAGAATTAGCAAGAACAACATCTGAGTTGACAGAGAAAATTAGAGAATTGACCAAGAATCTAGAAGCTGTTACAGTGCCTGTAACAATTGGTCCAGTTATGCCTATTTTTGATAAACAAAGAATGGGTGAAAGTGGTTTGACAGTTCCATATGTAGGAAATGGACTAGTTTGTTCTCCGGGAGAGTCAGGAATG
The DNA here is from genome assembly GCF_964204655.1 of Triturus cristatus. Classification (NCBI taxonomy): domain Eukaryota; kingdom Metazoa; phylum Chordata; class Amphibia; order Caudata; family Salamandridae; genus Triturus; species Triturus cristatus. The sequence continues at coordinate 1,097,395,959 of NC_140579.1, forward strand.
AGGATGGGAGAAAATCATTTGAGACAGTTGAGACATGACATATGTGGTGGAGAGTCAGATGTACAGCCTAATTCAGGATTGAATACTGATTGTGTAGGAAGAAATGTTATGATGGAAGGATCAATTTTGGAACCACAGAGGATGGCAGAGCAAGTGAGTACAGGGAAAAGGTCTACAGAAATAACGGCTGAGGATTTGAATGATTGGTTGAAAGTTCTTCAAAAGAAGGATAAAGATTCTCAGGCAATTGATGTAGCCAGGTTGCGCATAGAACTGGAGGAGCTAATAGCAGGAACAATTCCTACAGAAATGTTAAAAAATCATCATGATGGAGAGTTGTTATTCATGTGCAGGAGTATCACATGGAGGGCTAAGAATACACATGAAAGGCTAAAAGGAATAGCGAGTGAAATGGGAATTGACATGGACAAGGTGAAAGCTTTGCAGAGACCTTACAGAGTGGACTTTTCTGATAAGGATATCGAGAATTTAAATGATGTTGGCAGAACAGGGCAGATTAAGGAAATGATTTCCTTATTGCGAAAATGGGGTGATGTGGAAAAGTGGAAGGATAGATGGTATAAGAAAAGAGAAGATACAGTGGACAGGACTTACTCAGCATTTCCTATGAGAGAAAAGGAAAAAACAGTGGATGCCTATCCTATGAGAGAGATTCCTGGAGGAGGATATGAACATGTCCCATGGACTAGACAGGTTATTTTGTCATTTACGAATGATTTCCCTCTACTGAGAGAAAAGCCTGTCGAGTGGTATAGGCAGGTAGATAGGTTTGTGAAATTGTCAAAAGTGCTGTGGATTGACCTGAATAGTCTGTTTGATATAATTGTTCCGGCAGACTTGTGGGCAGAGTGTAAAATAGTTGTAGATTGGCCTGCTAAAGAATACCCAAGAGATCAAAAGACAGGAGCTCCAGACCCAGAGGTTATGAAGAAATATGAGCAGGTTATTGTGTTCCTGAAAAATAAGGTACCCCCTAAAGAGACAGATTGGGTTAAGATAGATCGAACACATCAGGAAGCAAAAGAATCAGTTCATGCTTTTTATGAAAGGTTAATACTGGCTTTTAAACGGTTCAGTGGAGATGAACATCTGGGTGATAAGGATTTGAGTCATTTTGTATACAGATTTGTATATGGCTTGAGACATGAAATAAGTGAAATGATTCGAGAGCACACAGTTGATTGGCAGAGTAAGAAGATTGATGAAATCTTGAGACATGCAAAGTACTTCAGTGATGAAATTGAGGCGAAGCAAAGAAAGCTGAAGGAAAAAGCAATGTGGGCACAGGTGAAGGTTGCAGAAAGACAAGAAGCACAGCTGGTTGAACAAGCAAATAATCCAGGAAATAGGCCTAGATATGGTACAGGAAAAGGAAAGGGGAACATCGAAGAGGCGATGAAAAAATTTCCATGCCACAACTGCGGAAAATTAGGGCACTGGAGATCCGAGTGTACGAATCCACCATTAGTGAATAATGAAAATCAATCCTTGAATCAACAGGTGCAGAATGAGGGGTGTAATAATCAGCAGCAACAGCAGAAGGTTGTCAAGCAGCAGAATCAAGAGCCAAAACCGCCCTTGCCGCAGAACAGAGGGTCCCAGAAATACGATAAAGACTCGGGATTCTACAATGATGAACAGGTAAACAAACCGAGACGTACAAATCCAGTACAACAACTGGTTAAAGAATGAGGGGAGTGAGTCTGAAGGGGACTACTGACGGTGCCGAAGAGAGGAGGAAGAGTGCATACTTGGAGCAACTCTAGAATTAGACCAGGCAGGACCATTTGTAGATGGGAAAATAAATGGGGAAAGTGTTACTTTTTTAGTAGACACAGGAGCGACAAGATCGACTGTCAGGTCAGCAGATATAAGAAATCTTCCTCTCTCGGACGAAGCAATCCAAGTGGTTGGTGTGTCTAATACACAGATTAAGACTCGTCTTACTGAACCAGTAAGGGTAAGGATAGGGAAATTTTCAGATATGCACAGGTTTGTAGTGTGCGACACTAGTCCAGTGAACTTGTTAGGTAGGGATTTATTGTGTAAAATGAATTGCACAATTTTTTGTACTCCGGATGGAATAGCTTTTGAGACACCAGATGAGGATGTCTTATACAGGATGACTCTAGATAATAGAGAAGATGGGATTGTTGGAACATATGCTGTATTTAATCCAGATGATTTGCCTCAAGAGTTGAGAAACACAGTAAAAGCAGTAGTTTGGGATTTTACTGGCGAGGATGTGGGATTGATGAATAATGTAGATCCGGTAAAAATTACAGTGAAAGAGGGAATCTCTTATCCTAATATCCCACAATACAGATTGACACCAGAGATAATTGAAGGAATAACACCTATAATTGATAAAATGATTCAGCAAGGTGTTTTGAGAGAGTTACTGAGTAGCCCATGTAATTCACCAATAATGGGGTTGAAGAAGCCTAATGGAAAGTTCAGAATAGTACAAGATTTGAGAAAAGTTAACAAAATTGTGGTATCATGCTGTCCCATTTTGCCAAATCCATCAGTGATTTTGTATCAGATTCCTCATGATGCTGAATGGTATACGGTAATTGATTTGTGCCATGCTTTCTTTTTGATTCCATTGCATCATGACAGCCGGACGATTTTTGCATTTCGGTTTGGACAGCGTATCTTGGCATGGTGCCAAATCCCACAGGGGTATACAGAGAGTCCTTCAATATTCAATCAGTTGCTGAAGAAATCTTTGGAGAGTCTGACTATGCCTGAAAGCTCAGTACTAGTACAGTATATCGATGACCTACTTGTGGCATCGAAGACGCGTGAAGCCTGTGAAGTAGATACCATAGCTTTACTGAATCATCTGGCAGATGGAGGATTAAAGGTATCTCCAGCCAAGTTGCAATTTTGCAAGAAAGAAGTACATTATCTTGGACACAATATTGAGAAAGGTCTAAGAAAAGTGACCATTGACAGGATCAAAATTATCAGAGGAATGAGAGCACCAATGACTCAGAGAGAAGATAAGAATGTTTCTGTTAATGGTAGGTTATTGTCGTCAGTGGATAAGTAACTTTTCCCTGATAGCAAAGCCACTGATTAAATTGACCAAAAGCGAAGTAAAAGACCCATTGGAATTGAATGCAGAACAAATGGCAGCATTCGAGGAATTAAAGAGCAGATTATGTGAAGCTCCTGCTCTAGGAATGCCAGACTATGAGAAGGAGTTTGAGTTGTACTGTAGTGAGAGGAATGGATGTGCACTTTCAGTGTTAATCCAGAAACATGGACGTCTGAGGAGGCCAATTGCGTACTTCTCATCAACACTTGACCCAGTAGCTGTGGGTTTACCAGGTTGCCTGAAAGCAGTAGCTGCTACATGCAGAAGCTTGGAACAGAGTGAGGGTATAATAATGGGATATCCGGTAAGGGTGCTCGTACCTCATGATGTGGCAATTCTTTTGACAAGAAGCAGAACTCAATATATGTCACATAGTCGGCTGACTAAATATGAGAAAATCATTCTGGGAGCATCGAATGTGACTCTTGAAAGATGTGTGAATGTGAATCCAGCGACACTGTTGCCAGATGCTGAAAATGTGAGTGTGAGAGATGATGTTGATCATGATTGTTTGGATGTGCTTGATTACTGTACAAAACCGAGACCAGACATAAGAGATCTGCCACTGCCAGAAAGTGATCATGTGTTGTTTGTGGATGGATCATGTCTGAGAACAGAAGAAGGTGTGCTGAGTGCAGCATATGCGGTGTGTAAAGTTTCAGAAGATATGGAAGCTTCACCTTTGAAAGGAGTTAAATCTGCTCAAGTAGCGGAATTGGTGGCACTGACAAAAGCTTGCAAGATTGGAAGAAATGTGAGAGTGACTGTAATGACTGATAGTCAATACGGATTTGGAGTTGTTCACGATTTTGGCTAGCTTTGGCTACAGAGAGGTTTCCTGACCTCAAGTGGAACTCCTATAAGGAATGCTGAAGTGATTGGGAAATTGCTTGAGGCGACACAGCTGCCTAAAGAACTAGCGGTTGTAAAATGTGCTGCTCATGGACAGGGAAATTATTTTGTTACTCTTGGTTATCGGTTTGCAAATGACATAGCACAGTATTGTGCAAAGAACAATAATTCCATTAACAGGGGAAAGGAGAAGGAGATGTCTTTTTGTTCTGTGATGTTTACTAATGTACTGGAAACATGGGATGAGGTGAGGCAGTTGCAGAATGAAGCAGGAGATGAGGAAATGAGAGATTGGATCAAAGCAGGTTGTGCACCAAGAGAGAAAGATCATGTTTGGATTTATAGGGATGGAAGACCAGTCATGCCAAATTCTATGTTGTCAACAATGGCAAGAATGTATCATGGCCAGGGACACCTGGGGAGGGATGCTATGATTAGGTCCTTCAAGCAGACCTGGTACAATGCAAAGTTCAGGCTGATTGCAGAGAGCATCTGTCAAAGATGTTTGATTTGTCAGCAATTCAATACTGGAAAGAAAACAGTGGTGAGCCTAGGAACAATAGGCAGAGAAGGAGGTCCTTTTACCAGAATGCAAATAGATTTCATTGAAATGCCCCAAGTCAATAGTTTGAGGTATGTTCTAGTGGTAGTCTGTTTGTTCTCAAGGTGGGTGGAAGCATATCCAACTAGGAGAAATGATGGAATAACAGTGGCCAAGTTGCTGTTAAGAGAGTTGATTGCTAGGTACGGGTTCCCAGTGACAATTGAGTCAGACAGAGGAGGACACTTCTACAATGAGCTTATGAGTTTAATTTGTGAAGCATTGAGTATACAGCAGAAGCTACATTGTGCATACAGGCCAGAGGCTTCTGGCGTTGTTGAGCAGATGAATGGCACAATCAAAAACAGAATTGGCAGGATGTGCTTAGCCACTGGAATGAAATGGCCTGATGTCTTGCCTCTAGTGCTAATGACTATTAGATCTACTCCAGACAGAACTACGGGGTTAAGTCCACATGAAATATTGATGGGACGTGCAATGAGACATGCATTCGTGCCTGTCAACAAGCTGATGACTATAACTGATGACATGATTTTGGATTACTGTAAAGGCCTGGCTGACGCAGTTCATTCTGTGTTTCACCAGGTTGGAGAAGACGCCACTACACTTGAAAAGAAGCAAGCCCATGATCTGAGCCCAGGGGACTGGGTGAGAATAAAAGTGCACAGAAGAAGAAATTGCTTGGTTCCAAGGTGGGGAAGGACAAGACAAGTCATTCTGACTACAACGACTGCTGTGAAGTGTGCTGGAGTGAAGAACTGGATTCATGCAAGTCATACTCTGAGAGTTCCAAATCCAAAGGATGGGACTGGGAAAGAGTACTTTGAAGAGTCAGATTCCAGTGATGATGCAGACACTGAAACAGTGAGAAGAAAAAAGAATCCTGAAAGGGGGGAAAGAGAGTCAGGTGATTCTTTTTTCTTACCAAGAGAAGCTTCAAGAGGAACATTGCGAACCTCAAAAGAGAGCTCAGATTCTGGAAAAGTGCCTGAAGTTCTAACGAGCAGTGGAGAAAATAAAGAGAAAGAAAGAAAAGAAAGGAGTGATTCCACAGAGACTATACCTGAGTCAAATGAAGAGATTGAGAGGAATCCATCTGAGATAACTTCTGAAGAAGTAGGGTCAGAAGAAGATAGAGAGGGACAGATTGCGGAAGACCCCCGAGGAGGTGTAGGGAACATTCCAGATAAGCTAGGTGAAGGGACAAGTAGACAGCAAGAAGATTGCGTGTCGGAGACCCGAGGAGGGACAGTAGTAGGGAAATATCAATCGGTGGAAAAGAAGACTGTGGAAAAGGAGAGAATTGTTGATGAACAAGAGGCAAATGAGACAGAATCGGATGAGAGTGAGAATGAGATACCAGAGGGTCGAGTTCTGAGAAAGAGAGCTTGGATTGGAGAAAGAAACAATAGAGAAATGAAACAGAAAAGAAGTGTAAAAGGAGATATTTGGCCTAACAAGATAAAGAGGCTGAGATATCGATTGACACGAGTAAATTCATCGAAAGCTGAACAGGTGAACGAAGTGTCAAGTCAAAATCAAGCAAAAGAAGAAGGACAAAAGGAATCAAAGGAACCAGAGGAGATCAAAAGAATCAGAAAACCCAACCAGAAGTATAGGTCACCGGAATGGATGTATGTGGCACTGTCTGAAGAAGAAGAAGAGGCAGAGAGTCAAGGAAATCCAGAGGGGACCTTACAGAGAGTGGTTGAGGAAGAGAAAACTGTTGGAATCCTGAAAGTTATCTTGTCTGATATTGGAGAAGAGACAGATGTTCAGAATCTGATACAATTTGATGTTGCTGAAGAAGTGAAAAGTGATGAAAATCCAAATTGAGTGAACTAGAGGAGTCACTTGGAGAAGAGTGAAGAAGAAGAAACTAAAATTAACAGATTGTAATAATCTAGTGTTCTAGAGATTCAGTAGTGGAGTAGTAGAGGCTAAGTCAAAAGACACTGCCAAAGTAATAAGATGGCTAACACAGAAAATAATCAAAGTAGATGTACCTTCTTGAAAAGATGGTGCAGAATGTGCTGCTGCTGTACAGGACTATTGATGCTATTATGGAGTGTGCTTGCTTTATTAGTTACTTTTAGAGTTACAATAGACACTTTGGGAATATATACTGAGAATATGACTAATATAGGGAAGAGTTCACAGAAAGTAGTACCAACTAGGATTAGTAATATATACATACACAAAGATAGGTCAATTAATGATTTTTCTAGCAATGTTTTTTCAAAATTGTTATATGAATACGTAAAGACAATGGAAGTAAGGGATTGCTACGTCTGTATGCAGTTGCCTGCATCCGTTTCAGAGGGAGTTACTTATCATCATCTTCCAGCTACGTATGGGATTTCATGTAGTGTGTTGAGTAGTATTTTTTATTTGTTAGGGAAAATAGATTATGAAATGTCTAATAAAGATAGTATTTTTGGGCAATTGCCTATGAATAAAAAACTGAATCCTGCTAAAGAAGCTAACATTTTTGGTGAGATTTTTATTGAAACAGAGGAATTAACACTAGATTACATTTTTAGATACAATTTAACTTGTAGTTTGAAAGAAGAAGAAAAAGCTTTCCTAGACATGGTAGAGGAAGGGAGAATGAGCATGCATGAAAAGGCAGGAGGATATAAAATGAGTGAGACAGTGTGGGACATTGAAATGGGAAAGGAGTTGAAGAATGGGGCCAGTCCAACTTTGGCTTTAGATGCACCACAGAAGGGTAAACTATGCATTACCAGAAGGAAATCCAAATATGATAATTATTTTGTTGGGACTAGTGAGTGCCATGATACATACTTTATTGCAACAGGATGGGGATTCAAAGGAGGAGAAGATCCAGTTTTCCCGGGAGAGTATTATATTTGTGGGAATAAGGCTTATTACAGGTTGCCTGACCATTGGTATGGCACATGTTATGTTGGCCTGGTCTTTCCAAAGATTTTTCATATGGATAGAATAGAAGATGCAGAACAAATTAATTTACTAACACGCTTTAGAAGAGAAACTTGGTCAGAAATTGTAGGAGATATTTTTGGAGCTTTGATTCCAGCAGTGGGAATTTCATTAAATGCATATGGAATTCGGAAGCTGTCAACAGTGGTGGATCGCTTATCGACAAGCACCGCTGGAGGATTTTTATTGGTAAATACAGAGATGGTTGCCTTACGCGCCATGTCTATGCAAAATCGACTTGCCCTTGATATTCTATTGGCAAAAGAGGGTGGAGTCTGTGGGATGCTGAAAGTTCAACATTGTTGCACTTACATTCCTGATGAAAGCAAAGATCTAAAGGTCTATATCAAAAATATTACTGATTTGCATGAAGAATTAGTACCACTGGAAGCTGAAAGTATCTGGACTAAAATGGCTAATAAGATGATTGCTGTTAAGAATTTTATTGCTAAGATAGGTAGTACCATTTTTGGTAAAATATTATTTCCATTGACATGTGTGATTGTTGCTTTATTGATTCTTAGATTAGGGTGTTTATGCTGTAAATATAGGAGGAATAAAAAGAAAATAGTAAAAGAGAATACTGAAAGGAGACAAAAGAGGTCAAAAAGAGACCCACAAGAAATTGAATTAGAAGAATTTAGAGAGAGCATGTACTTAGAAACAAAAAGAGATGATGAAAGAGAAACTGGAGTTTAATGTGTTTAATGTAAAAGCAAAAAGACATTTGATTTTCTCCTAAGAAAAGGGGACTACATTTTTTGGGTTGGATTTTTGTGGTGATGATATATCACCAAAGGGGGGATTGCTGAAGCAGGGTTTTCTATTTAAACTCAAACTTCAGTTTATATTTTCGTATGTCATAAATAAAATTACTAATTTTTAATTATTAAGTACTAAAGTTTTGTTAAGTTTTTTATTAATCAACCTTACTAATGAGAAAATTACACGTGGGAATGCAATTGCATGGCTTAATTAATAAGTGAACTAAGTTGGTGAGCAAATTAATTAAATAAATGTGGCTAATGTGCTATTTGTTATGCGTTTGCGCTTTAAAATAATATGCTTTAATGCTTCTTTATGTCGCAAATGGCTAGATAAATACATACACATAAGGGTATTAGTGGGAATTAACACTGTATAATCAATACGATGTAGTAACGTTGTTTTGTGTTTCTTTTAATTAAGTTATCCATTTTGGCCTGTTGAGAAAATGGCCGACATCTACAGCCTGCATTTGAGTAGATGAAATATGAAGAGAGACCTCGCTGAATATGGTTGAACATGACCTCGGCCTCTGTCTGAGCTAAAAGTTATGAAAAGACGACAACTCTGGGATGGTCGCCAGATATCCTTGTAGGAGAACATTTGTCACAAATGAACATTTTTGATAAACTTGCGGTGGCTTCATTGCAAATGATATCATTCCGGAGAAGAGCATCCATGGATGTTGCAAATCTAGTTGTGACTTCCTTTTCCCGTGTTTTTATTTTTGAGTTGTCCGAGAGTGAAGATTTTTCTAAATGTTGCAAGCTGACATCCTTTCCTGCTCGCTCTGCTCAACGGACGTTTAGAGTTTGTTTGTAACTTTTGATATGTAAGTTTTGGTATAAATATGACTAGACTAGAGAGGGTCTAAGGCCACTTCTTCCTGAACTTATGCTCAAGAGGATCGATGCTGATTGAGAGGACGGCGATTCGAGAGACTTTGTTTCTTTACTGAGAGACCTGTCCTGACCTAGAATACAACATTTAGCTAGAATAGGTAAATATGAGAATAATGATTTTGCAGTTGAATAACTTTTTATTTGAACTAATTTAGATAAATCATTCTTGTTTAAATTTCAGTGTCGGGTGGTTATTTCTTTGTCATTTATTGAGATCTCAAATGTGTTTGAACTGTTTAAAATCATGACTCGAGACAATTCAATTTGATTGCATTGACCTCCAATTAGGTACAGATTGATTTAGGAGTTCTCTCTTATATTCAGTGTGGATAGAGTAATAGAATGAATGTTGGTGTAATGGGCCCCACCAGCGTATGATGAGTGTATGTGCGTATGACTGTGGAATTACTCTGTCTATGGAAGTAGGGAGAATTTATAAGCTCTGATCTGCAGCAGAAGCAGGGAGGTGAGGTGGATTGGGCCAGTCGCACTGGTCGTGCGAGGGGGGAGGGACCGCGGGGGCAGCAGTGGCGGGGAAAAATGGGCTGAAAAAGGTTAAAGGAAAAAGGCAAAAAGAGAGAGAAAAGTGCAAATAAGGCAGCAAGAGTGCAAGAAAGAGTGGAGGAAAGACACACAGGAAACAGGAGAGTGAAAGGGGGAGATTGAGATGAGGGTAAAAAACGAGTGAAAAACAGAGGAAAGACCCAGAAGGAGAGTGAAGGGGGGAGCTTGAAATTAGGGGAAAACGACAGAAAAAGTGCAAGAAAGAGTGGAGGGAAGACACAGAGGACACAGGAGAGTGAAAGGGGGAGATTGAGATGAGGGTAAAAAACGAGTAAAAAACGAAGGAAAGACACAGAAGGAGAGTGAAGGGGGAGCTTGAAATGAGGAGAAAACTACAGAAAATGGAGGAAAGACCCAGTAGGAGAGTGAAGGGGTGTTAGACCTGTCAGCCCTAGGGTGGTCTCCCCCTCTATTTTTGATCGTGCCTCGTTTTTTCCACCCTCATTTTTATGTTGGACTTAGGTCTCCGGGCGCCTTTTCATTGCCAATCAGTGTTAAGGTGCAGGTGCTCCCTTCTCCCAAGATGGCTGCCACAGGCCCCTGCTACTGCAGAGTGGTCTTCATTAGTAGCACCCTAGCTGCCAGGAGCTGGCTGGAACCCCACAACAATGTTGCGACACCAGCCCGCCTTTTTTGTCCCATAGGTAGAATGGGGAAGCTCCTGGAATGTGCTGGAACCTTCTAGAAGGGAGGTGTGGTTTTTACTTTTGCCGCCTTGGCTAGAGGTCACCTGACCTAGGGCTACTTAAGTGAGGGAGGGAACTTTTTCTAGTTTGTTGGCCAGTGGGGAAAGCAGAGCTGGAGAATCCACGCCGGAGTTTTAGGCGGTAGGGCCTAGCCAGGAACTTATGCCTCTGAGAGTGACAGGATTTAGGTGCTGCCTCTTAAGTGAGTGAGGGATCCTGTAAAGCCCACTGATCTTGCCGAGCAGTAGGAGGACCCAGGGAACCTCTGTCCAGCCTGACTAGGAAGGACCTAGTCGCCAACTCAATCCCTACCCCCCAGGAACAGAACCCCACAAGGGCGCCAGAGACATCTGCGCCATCAGGACTTCAGGTCACCCCTGAATGCAGAAACGGAATGCTGAAACCTCATGTCATGACGGCATGCTGAAACTGAATGCTGAGACCTCATGTCACGACTGCATGCTGAACCTGAATGCTGAGACTTCATGTCAAACCTAAACACTGAAACTTTATGCCAAAGCTGATTGCAGAACGGCTGGGGATCAACCAGGTACTAGCGCTGAGACCCCTGCGCTCCCTGACCTGGCCTGGGATCCCCGGCATCAATCCCCGTTGAGCGCTGAGCTCTCCCGCTTAATTTGACCCCCCCCCCGTCTGTGCGGGGACCAGAGCGCGCTCACCGCCGTGGCCCGGAAGCCTGAAGTGTGCCCCCTCATCGCGTCGAGGCCCGCGGAGAAGCCCGGGGCCCCGTCGCTGCCGTTGTAGCTGCTCGGGGAGGTGTGTGAGGCCGTGGCCTGCCCCCGTCACGGAGGGATCTACTGCGGAGTCCGGAGCTGGGTCGGACGCCTCCAGACGTCGAGATCAAGGTAAGCCGGGAGGCTTGGGACGGACCCGGTGTGCCCCTACAGACCGGGAGCAGCACCGCACCCTGAGACCCTGATTCCCCTCCGTAGGAGTTCCCCCCGTTCACCCAAGACTTTGACACCCCTCCGAGGGATTGCCCCTTTCCTCCAAGACTGTCGAGTAGCGTTGTGCCCCATGAACTGCATTTACCTCTAATGAACTGCATTTACATCTAATGAACTGCATTTACCTCTAATGAACCGCATTTACATCTAATGAACTGCATTTACATCTAATGAACTGCATTTACATCTAACTGCTTAGATACAACTTGTTTGATTTTCACTGAACCTACGGTGTGGCGTCCATTATTGTGTGCGTTTCCTGCTTCAGGGGATGTGTGTGTTGTATGGTCGCTTTACACTCAAGCCTTCGGGTGCCCAGCCGCTCGAGTCACGTTACCCCCTTAGGGCCCGGTGACCCCAGGTCTTACATTGTTGGCGAGCGGTGGGATTAGGACCTGTGACCATACAGCACCCTTCCGTGAAGCGGAGGGCGCCACAATCAAACGCCTATTGTATTTAAGCTCTGCAACTGTTATTACTGCACTGATTACATTCCACTGTCCAGACTGAGGGTGTAGAAATCCTGAGTAGCTTGAAACTGTCACCCATATCCTAGAATTTTTCTTCCTTAGTATCTAGGTCCCCACCTGTCACGATGGAGTTCCGGTTAGCCGACCTCGAGGGGTACACTGTAAGGCAACTGTGGGAATTCGGGCAGGGGATGGGGGTGCCTGGGGTGCGGAGGGCCAAAGGACCGGAACTCCGTACCGCCTTAAGGGCATGGGTAGAGGCCCACACAGAAGGGAGAGAGGATGAGGGACAGGAGGCGCCAGATGCACCTCAGGAGGAGAGCGCCCAGGAAGTACTAGACATACTCAATGTGGATATGTCCGAAAATGTGTCCCCAGGGAGACGTTCTGGGGCCAGTAGTAGGACAGGGTCTAGTAGGAGCGCGTCTCTGAAGGAGTATGAGGACAGGAGGGAGGAGAGGCAGTTAAAGTGGGAGCTAGCAAAATTAGAACATGAGAGAGAGAGAAAGAGAAAACAAGAGATGGGCAATGGAGGAAAAGAAGCTGGCACACGAGCTTCAGCTGAAGGAGTTGGAGCTGCGCGCCCTCCAGTTAAATGCGTCCAATAAGGACAATGGTGGCAGCGTACCAAGAGAGTCCCATGAGTCAAAATGTTATTTACCCAAAGAAGTCATTGCCAGCTACACCGTGGGGGACGATATTGCCAAGTGGTTGGAGGCATACGAGGTGGCCTTGACAGCCCATGGGGTTCCCGAGAGCAATTGGGGAGGGGGCCTGTATCGCTATATACCTCCCAATGTCAGGGACACCCTGTTATACTTAGCCAAGGCGGATCAGGTCAGGTATGCCCCCATGAAAGAGGCCTTACTCAAGAAATTTGGTCTCAACCCCGAGAGGTACAGGCAGAAGTTCCGTGGCAGCCATAAGCTGACCACACAGACGTGGGTGGATTTTTTTGACTATGCCCGTAAGGCACTAGATGGTTGGGTGCGTGGCATCGAGGTGCTGGACTACCAAGGGGTGTACAATCTTTTTTTACGGGAGCACCTCTTGGATAAGTGCTTTCCGGAGCTGCGCCAACATCTGGTGGACCGCAAGTTAACGGATCCCCATGAGCTTGCGGAGGAGGCAGATATTTGGGTGAGCACCCGGGTGTCTCACAAGGGCCCCGGGTGAGATGGCTCGAAAGGCGGACAGGGTTTCCCCCAGAAGAAAGAGGGGGGAGATAAAAAGGTGGAGTTCTCGAAAGGCCCCCAAAATAAGTTTGGGAAGGGAGTAGAATCCCACCCCCGTCCAATTCCACAAGACCCACAGGAGTCAGCAGCCAAGGATTGTGAGGTGCTACGAATGTGGGGAGATTGGACACTACAAAGGAGATCCCAAGTGTCGCAAGCGACCCCCAGCCCCACCGGGTGGGAAGAGCCCCGGGGTAAGTAGTGTAGCACTTGGGGTGGAGCTGCCCTTAGATAGGGAAGGGGAGTGGACAGGCCTGACCCTGGTTTCACTCGGGGATAGAGAGGTGGTCCACGTAGTGTCCCTGCCCCCAAACACTGCTAAATATCAGCAGAGGGTGAGAGTTAACGGGAGGAGGTGGAGGCTCTGAGGGACACAGGTGCCAGCATCACCACCGTAGTGAGGCGGCTGGTGTCCCCAGACCAAGTAGTCCCCGAGGAGTTCCATCCGGCCGTATTGGCTGACGGCAGTGTGAGTCACTATCCAGTGGCTCGTGTTCCATTTGAGTGGTGAGGCGTCAAAGGCCTACTGAGAGTTGCGGTGAGCCCTGCCTTGCCTGTGGGGTGCTTGCTAGGGAACGACCTGGAGCACACCAAATGGAGAGATGTAGAGTTTCGAGCTCATACCGAGATGCTGGGATTACCAGGGTGGACTTGCGTAGTCACGCGGTCCATGGCTGCCCGGCATGGAACTCACCCTGGGTTGGAGCCTGGAATTATGGCCCAACCCAACGCCAAGTGTGGAGAGAAGAAGGTGGTAGAGGACACGCCCCGTGAGGTGGATGGGGAGGCCGCAGAGGTGCCCCTGGAGCCCGCAGAGGTGGATGTCATTCCCGTGGGGGACTTGCCGACCCTTGCCGACTGGCATGTGGAAGGAGGGCCTACCCGGGAGGAATTTTGTCAGGCACAAATGGCGTGCCCCACGCTTGAAGGCATGCGGCGACAGGCCGAAGTCCAAGTGGCCAGTCAGGAGACGGGCGGGTATCATGTGTATTGGGAGGATGGCCTTCTGTACAGTGAGCCTAAGGTGCCAGTGCATGGATCTTCGAGGGCCATAGTGGTCCCCCAATATTACCGGGCCTTCCTGCTGGAGTTAGCGTACGAGATACCCTTAGCCGGACATCTGGGCCAGGACAAAACCTTTGTGCGGTTGGTCCCACATTTTTATTGGCCCAGGATGAGAATTGCCTCAGACACCTTTTGTAAGACCTGTAAGTCTTGCCAGGCAAGTGGCAGGACTGGGACTAAATTGAAGGTCCCTTTGGAACCGCTCCCGGTGGTCGGGACCCCTTTTGAGAGGGTCGGTATAGATATTGTTGGGCCATTGGACCCTCCGACCTCAGCGGGACACCGGTTCATTTTGGTATTGGTGGACCACACCACTCGGTACCCAGAGGCTATTCCTCTGAGGACCATCACTGCACCGGTGGTGGCGCGGGCACTGTTGGGGATTTTTACCCGAGTGGGATTCCCCAAGGTCGTGGTGTCGGACAGGGGCACAAATTTCATGTCGGCCTATATGCAGGCCATGTGGAAGGAGTGTGGAGTGACCTACCGGTTCTCCACTCCTTACCACCCCCAGACTAACGGGCTCGTAGAGCGCTTCAACAAAACCTTGAAGGGAATGATCCGGAGCCTGCCAGAGGGCTTGAGGCGTAAATGGGACGTCCTCCTCCCCTGCTTGTTGTTCTCCTACCGGGAGGTACCGCAGAAGGGAGTCGGGTTCAGCCCGTTTGAGTTGCTCTATGGCTATCCCGTTAGGGGTCCCCTCAGCTTAGTGAAGGAGGGGTGGGAGAAGACTTCGCAGAAGCTTCCCAGTGACATTGTCAGCTACATGCTGGCGTTCCGCAGCCAGATGGCCAAGCTGTGGAAGGCGGCCTCAGAGAACCTAGAGGCTAGCCAGACCGTTATGAAGGAGTGGTACGACCGCAACGCTCGGACGGTCGAGTTGGACGTTGGACAGAAGGTGTGGGTCATGGAACCTGGGGAGCTTTGTGCCCTCCAGGACCGGTGGACTGGCCCGTATGACATTGTGGAGCGACAAGGCCAGACCACATACGTTGTGAATCTAAAGACCCCCGACAGCCCCTGAGGGTATTCCACGTCAACCGCCTGAAGCCGCACCATGAGCGATCAGAGCTTGCTCTCCTTATGGTGATGGATGGGAGCGAAGAGGAAGAGGGTGAAGCTCTTCCTGACCTTCTAGCGGTACAGGAGAAGGATGGCTCGGTAGAAGGTGTAGTCCTTTCCCCATCCTTGACCCCAGAGCAACAGAGGGACTGCCGCCATGTCCTGGGACAGTTCGCCTCGTTGTTCTCCCTCACGCCTGGAATCACTCATTTGTGTACCCATGATGTGGACACAGGGGACAGGCCCCCGGTGAAGAACAAGTCTTACCGGCTCTCTGACCGAGTGAAGGATAGCATCCAGCGTGAGGTAGCCAAGATGTTGGAGCTGGGGGTGATAGAACCTTCCAGCAGCCCGTGGGCTAGTCCGGTGGTGTTGGTGTCGAAAGCGGCCCCACCGGGTACCACACCCGAACTTCGGTTCTGTGTGGACTACAGGGGTTTGAACTCTGTCACGAGGACAGATGCTCACCCCATCCCACGAGCAGACGAGCTGGTGGACCGGCTGGGAGCAGCCCGGTACCTCAGCACCATTGACCTGACATCCGGATATTGGCAGATTGCCATGGCCGATGGAGCAAGGGAGAAGGCAGCATTCTCCACCCCCGAGGGCCACTTTCAGTTCCGAGGGATGCCCTTTGGGCTCAAAAATGCTCCGGCCACATTCCAGCGGTTAGTGAATCAGGTACTATCTGGTCTGGAGTCCTTCTCAGCAGCATACCTGGATGACATAGCTGTCTTCAGCAGCACCTGGGAGGACCATCTGCAGCACCTCCAGGAGGTATTGCAGGCGCTGCAACGCGCTGGCCTAACAATTAAAGCCAGCAAGTGCCAGATTGGACAGGGATCTGTCGTGTACCTGGGACACCTGGTGGGCGGAGGTAAGGGGCAACCCCTCCAGGCCAAAATAGAGACCATCTTGCCTTGGGAGCCCCCCAAGACCCAAACAGAGGTCCGAGCTTTCCTCAGCCTCACTGGGTATTACCGCCGGTTTGTCAAGGGATATGGTACCATCGTAACCCCCTTGACGGAATTGACCTCTAAGAAGCAACCTCGCAAGGTTATATGGACAGCTGCTTGCCAGGAGGCATTTGACACGCTGAAACATGTGATGTGTACCGCTCCAGTACTCGCAACTCCAGATTTCAGTAAGGAATTCATTGTACAGACAGACGCCTCAGAGCATGGCATAGGTGCGGTGCTCTCACAACTCAACACCGAGGGCCAAGATCAACCAGTGGCCTTCATATCCAGAAGACTCCTCCCTCGGGAACGGCGATGGAGCACCATTGAAAGAGAAGCCTTCGCGGTGGTCTGGGCTCTGAAGAAGTTGAGGCCATATCTCTTTGGAACTCACTTCCTCATTCAGACCGACCACCGGCCCCTTCGCTGGCTCATGCAGATGAGGGTCCATTTCCCTACAGGGGATGGACTTTCGGGTGGAACATCGGCCCTGAGTTGACCACGCCAATGCTGACGGTCTCTCCAGGTTTTTCCGCCTTAGCGATGAGAACTCCCTAGAGGTTGGGTAGCTCTCCCCTCTTTCGGCTGGGGGGGACGCGTGTTAGACCTGTCAGCCCTAGGGTGGTCTCCCCCTCTATTTATGATCGTGCCTCGTTTTTTCCACCCTCATTTTTATGTTGGACTTAGGTCTCCGGGCGCCTTTTCATTGCCAATCAGTGTTAAGGTGCAGGTGCTCCCTTCTCCCAAGATGGCTGCCGCAGGCCCCTGCTACTGCAGAGTGGTCTTCATTAGTAGCACCCTAGCTGCCAGGAGCTGGCTGGAACCCCACAACAATGTTGCGACACCAGCCTGCCTTTTTGTCCCATAGGTAGAATGGGGAAGCTCCTGGAATGTGCTGGAACCTTCTAGAAGGGAGGTGTGGTTTTTACTTTTGCCGCCTTGGCTAGAGGTCACCTGACCTAGGGCTACTTAAGTGAGGGAGGGAACTTTTTCTAGTTAGTTGGCCAGTGGGGTAAAGCAGAGCTGGAGAATCCACGCCGGAGTTTTAGGCGGTAGGGCCTAGCCAGGGACTTATGCCTCTGAGAGTGACAGGATTTAGGTGCTGCTGATAGAGATCAGGGTGTATATAATATCCCTACTTCCACAGATAGAGTAATCTCACAGTTACACGCACATACATTCTTCATACACTAGGGCCCATTTCACTAACATACACTCAAATACTCTACCAGCAATAACCTGTGGAAAGAAAAACTCCTAAACACCCTGCATCTATATCGGGGTCGATAAGATCTGGTTATTGAGACTGCCCTTAAACATAATCTAAACAATCCATACAATAATAATCAAAATAGGATACTCAATAATTGACAAGAAATAATAACCAACACCATATTCAAAGTTATATTGCTTTATCTAAAATTAGTCAAAGAAAATCAATCAGAATAAATCATTTTTCTCATAGTTACCTATTCTAGCTAAATGTCAGAACGGGTCAGGACAAGTCTCTCGGTAAAGTCTCTCAAGACGAAGTCCTCTTCAGCAACGATCCTCACCAACGCAGATTCGGAACGCGGCAAAAGGCAAATGGCAAGTGGCAAAGCCCTCTCTAGACTAACAATTCTTATAGCAAATCGAACAAAAGAAAATATAATTTGTATTAACTTCTTCCGTCAAACCTCTGAGCAAAGCGAGAAGGAAAGGATGTAGCATCGCTACATTTGAAAATCTTCGCTCAGGAAAAATCACAAAATAAACATAACGGAACAGGAACCAAAAAATACATTTGTATCTTGTAACTTCCACGTCTCCTCGGCAATGAGATCACAGTTCAGAGTCTTTCTTTAAAGCTCCTTTGTTTCCCAAAGCTGCCAAGGACACTTCATTCATTTGGAGATCGCCCAAAACTGCTGCTGTCCTCACGGAAAATTTCAACCAGGCAAAGCAAGGACTGTGGTCAGCTGACTTCAGGACCATATTCAGCAAGGCTCTCTCTCGTCACAGATTCTACTCGAGGCCAGGCTTTACGTATCGGCCATCTTTGTTTAGGCCACAATAGGCCACAATAGACCATCTTAATTAAAAGAGACAAAAACAACGTTACCACAGCATAGTGATTGAACAGTGTTAACCCCACTAATACCCTTATGTGTATGCAATTATCTAGCTCTTGCAACATAGAAAAGCATTAATTCGAAAAGCGTTTCGTGCTTAAAAATAAACAGCACTCAGCAACGTTTAAACATGAAAACATGCACATTATTGTTAAATAGCACACTTATGCATTCCCACGTGTAATTCTCTCTTGTTAAAACAAACGAGTTGATTAGTAAGTATAAACACTTACACAAGACAAATAATTAATAATTAATAATTAGTAAATTAATATAACAAATAGACATGCCAGAGCTTCAAAACCCAGTTATTTTCAAACTGAAAACTCTGCTCTAGCAATCCCCCCTTTGGTGATTTTATCACCAAATAAACCCAAAAAACAAAATTAGTGAAAATTTAGTCCCATTTTAGGAGAAATCGGAAATGTCTTTTTCTCATTACACAACACTACACACCAGTCACTCTTTCATCATCCCTCTTTGTTTCTAAATAAACACTCTCCCTCAATTCTTCTAATTCAATTTCTTGTGGTTCCCTTTTCAACCTTTTGTTTTTCTTCTCTTTATTCAGTTTCTTCTTCCCTCCCCTGTTTTTACAACACACACACACTAATCTCAGTATCAATAAAGCAATAATTATACAAGTTAAAGGAAACAATATTCTACCTATAATAGTACTACCTATTTTTGCAATAAAATCTTTAACAGCTATCACCTTATTAGCTATTTTAGTCCATAAACTCCCAGCTTCAAGTGGTACTAATTCTTCATGCAAATCAGTAATATTTTTGATATAGACCTTCAGGTCTTTGCTTTCATCTGGAATGTAAGTGCAACAATGTTGAACTTTCAGCATTCCACAAACTCCACCCTCCTTGGCCAATAAAATATCAAGGGCAAGTCGATTTTGCATTGACATGGCACGTACGGCACTTAATTCCGTATTCACTAAAAGAAACCCCCCAGCGGTATTTGTCGATAAGCGATCCACCACTGTTGACAGTTTCCGAATTCCATAAGCATTTAAAGAAATTCCCACTGCTGGAATTAAAACCCCAAAAATATCACCCACAATTTCAGACCAGGTTTCTCTCTTGAAACGCATTAGTAAATTAATATGTTCTACATCTGTTATTTTATCTATATGAAAAATCTTTGGAAAGACCAAACCCACATAACACGTGCCATACCAATGGTCAGGCAACTTGTAATAAGCCTTGTTCCCACAAACATAATACACTCCTGGGAAAACTGTATCTTCTCCACCTCTGAAACCCCAACCTGTTGCAATGAAGTATGTATCATGGCACTCATTAGTCCCAACAAAATATGTATCCTATTGGGATTTCCTCCTTGTAATGCATAGTTTACCCTTCTGTGGTACATCTAGAGCTAAAGTTAGACTAGCCCCATGTCTCAATTCTTTTCCCATCTCAATGTCCCAAATTGTCTCACTCACTTCATATTTCCCTGCTTTCTCATGCATGTTCAATCTCCTTTCCTCTACCATATCCAGGAAAGCTTTCTCCTCTTCTTTCAGACTGCAAGTTAAATTATTCTTAAAAATGTAATCTAATGTTAATCCTTTTTCTTCAATAACAATTTCACCAAAAGTGTTAGCTTCTTTAGCTGGATTCAGTTCTTTGTTCATTGGCAAATGCCCAAAAATACTATCTCTGTTAGACATCTTATAATCTACTTTCCCTAACAAATAAAAAACACTACTTAATATACTACATGAAATACCATATGTAGCTGGCAAATGATGATAAGTAACACCCTCTGAAACGGATGCAGGTAATTGCATACAAACGTAGCAATCCCTTACTTCCATTGTTTTCACATATTCGTACAATAACTTCGAAAAAACATTACTAGAAAAATTATTAATTGACCTATCTTTGTGTATGTAAGTATTACTAATTCTATTCAAAACTACTTTTTGCGAATTCTTCTCTATATCTGTCATATTTTCTGTATGCATCTCAAATGTAACTTTAAAAGTAACTAATAAAACTAAAACTCCCCATAGTAGCATTAATAATCCAGTACAGCAGCAGCACATTCTACACCATCTTTTAAAGAAGGCACATCTACTTTGATTATCCTCTATGTTAGCCATTTTATTACTTTGACCTTGTCTTTTGACTTAGCCTCTACTACTCCACTACTATTATACTTTGGATTACTTCAGACAACTGAATTTCAGACTTTCTCTTTTCACTTTTCCTCCAAGTGATTTTTCAATTCACTCAATTTGGATATTCATCAGTTTTCACTCCTTCTTCTTCAGTAACATCAAATTGTATCAGATCATCAACAACATCTTGTGCATCTGACTCTTCTCCAATGTCAGTCAGGATAACTTTTAAGATTCCTTCTTTTTCCTCAACCACTTTTCTCAAGATCCCCTCCGGATTATCTCGAGTCACTGTTTCTTCTTCTCCTTCAGACAGTGCCACATAAGACCATTCCGGTGATCTGTACTTTTGGTTGGGTCTTCTTATTCTTTTTATTTCCTCAGGTTCTCCTGATTCTTCTTGCTCCTTTCTTTTTACTTCATTTTGACTCGATACTTCATTCACTTGTTCAGCATTTGATGTATTTGTTCTTATTACTCTGTATCTCAATCTCTTTACTCTGTTGTTAGGCCAACGATCTCCTTTTATCACCTTTTTCGGCCTAATTTCTTTATTGTTTCTTTCTCCAATCCAAGTTCTCTTTCTCAGAACTCGACCCTCTGTTTGTTCATTCTCACTCTCATCCAATTCTGTTTCAAGTGCCTTCTGTTTTCATTTTCTAGCAGTTTTCTTTTCCTCCACAGTTTCTTTCACCACTATTTGAGACTTCCCTACTCCTGTCCCTCCTCGGGTCTCCGACACGCAATCTTCTTGCTGTCTACTTGTCCCTTCACCTAGCTTATTAGAAGAGTTCCCTACACCTCCTCGGGGGTCTTCCGCAATCTGTCCCTCTCTATCTTTTTCTGACCCTGCTTCTTCAAGTATAATCTCAAGTGGTTCTTCAGTCTCCTCCTCTTCTGATTCAGGAGTAATCTCTGTGGAATTGCTCTTTTCTTTTCTTTTTTCTTCACTGCTTTTTGAAATTTCAGGCTCTCTTACAGAATCTGATCTCCTTTCTGAGACTCCCAATGGTTCTCTTGGAGTTTTTTCTGCTTCTTTTCTCACTGGTTCTGGGTCTTCATCATCACTGGAATCTGATTCTTCAAAGTACTCTTTACCAGTTCCCTCTTTTGGGTTTGGAACTCTCAGAGTATGACTCGCATGCACCCAGTTTTTCACACCAGCACACTTCACTGCAGTTGTCGTAGTTAGAATGACTTGTCTCGGCCTTCCCCACCTTGGAACTAAGCAATTTCTTCTTCTGTGCACCTTAATCCTCACCCAGTCTCCTGGACTCAGATCATGAGCTTGCTTCTTCTCAAGTGTGGTAGCTTCTTCTCCAACCTGGTGAAACACAGAATGAACTGCGTCAGCCAGGCCTTTACAGTAATCCAAAATCATGTCATCAGTTATTGTCATCAACTTATTGACAGGTACAAATGCATGGCGCATTGCACGTCCCATGATTATCTTGTGCGGACTTAAACCAGTAGTTCTATCTGGAGTAGATCTAATAGTCATTAGCACTAGAGGCAAGACGTCCGGCCATTTCATGCCAGTGGCTAAGCACATTTTACCAATCCTGTTCTTGATTGTGCCGTTTATCTGCTCAACCACACCAGAAGCCTCTGGTCTGTATGCACAATGTAGCTTCTGCTGTATGCTTAATGCTTCACAAATCAAACTCATGAGTTCATTATAGAAGTGTCCACCTCTATCAGACTCAATCGTCACTGGAAACCCGTACCTAGGAATCAACTCCCTTAACAGTAATTTTGCCACTGTTACTCCATCATTTCTCCTAGTCGGATAGGCCTCAACCCATCTTGAAAACAAACAGACTACAACTAGTACATATCTCAGTCTGTTCACTTGGGGCATTTCAATGAAATCAATCTGCATTCTTGTAAAAGGACCTCCTTCTCTGCCTATTGTTCCCAGACTCACCACTGTCTTTTTCCCAGTGTTAAATTGCTGACAAATCAAACACCTTTGACAGATGCTCTCTGCAATTGTCCTGAACTTTGCATTGTACCAGGTCTGCTTGAACGACCTTATCATCGCATCCCTCCCCAAATGTCCCTGGCCATGATACATCCTTGCCATTGACGACAAAATGGAGTTGGGCATTACTGGTCTGCCATCCCTATAGACCGAAACATGGTCTTTTTCTCTTGGGGCACATCCTGCCTTAATCCAATCTTTTTTCTCTTCCTCTCCTGCCTCATCCTGCAACTGCTTCACTTCATCCCATGTCTCTAAGGCATTAGTAAACATCACAGAGCAAAAAGACATTTCTCCCTCTCGTTCCCTATTAATTGACTGATTCGATTTTGCACAGTATTGAGCAATGTCATTTGCATACCGGTTTCCAACCGTGATAAAATCCTCCCCTTGTCCATGGGCAGCACACTTTACAACTGCTAACTCCTTAGGCAGCTGTATCGCCTCAAGTAATTTCCCAATTGCTTCAGCATTCTTTATTGGAGTTCCACTCGATGTCAAGAAACCTCTTTGTAGCCAAAGCTGGCCAAAATCATGCACCACTCCAAATCCATACTGACTATCAGTCATCACAGTCGTCCTCAAATCTTTCCCAATTTCACAAGCTCTTGTCAATGCCACCAATTCAGCAACTTGTGCAGATTTCACTCCTTTCAATGGTGATGCTTCCATAACCTCTGAAACTTTGCACACCGCATATGCTGCACATAGCACACCATCATCATTTCTCAGGCATGAACCATCCACAAACAACACATGATCACTCTCATGTAAGGGAAGATCCCTTATGTCTGGTCTCGGTTTTGTACAGTATTCAAGCACATCCAAACAATCATGATCATCTTCTGTTTTCACACCCACATTTTCAATATCCGGCAAAAGTGTCGCTGGATTCACATTTACACATCTCTCAAGAGTCACATTTGATGCTCCCAGAATCACTTTCTCATATTTAGTCAACCGACTATGTGACATGTACTGAGTTCTGCTTCTTGTCAAAAGAATTGCCACATTGTGAGGTACGAATACCCTTACAGGATATCCCATTATGATTCCCTCACTCTGTTCCAGACTCCTGCATGTTGCAGCCACAGATTTCAGACAACCTGGTAAACCCACAGCTACAGGGTCAAGTGTCGATGAGAAGTACGCAATAGGCCTTCTCAGTAATCCATGCTTCTGAATTAACACTGAAAGTGCACATCCATTTCTCTCACTGCAGTACAATTCAAACTCCTTTTCGTAGTCAGGCATACCCAAAGCTGGAGCCTCACACATTTTATTTTTAAGCTCTCCCCAGAAACATCCTCACTTCTCTCTGGGTCTTTGGAGCTTTCATTTCCCTGATGATTCTGATTCTGTCATCAGTCACTTTTCTCAGACCTTTTTCAATATTATGTCCAAGATAATGCACCTCTTTCTTGCAAAATTGCAATTTGGCTGGAGATACCTTTAACCCTCCATCTGCCAAATGATTCAGTAAAGCTATGGTATCTACTTCACAAGCTTCTCATGTCTTTGATGCCACAAGTAGGTCATCAATATATTGTACTAGTACTGAACTTTCAGGCATGATCAAACTCTCCAACGATTTTTTCAACAATTGATTAAATATCGAAGGACTCTCTGTATACCCCTGTGGGATTCGACACCATGCTAAAATACGCTGGCCAAACCTAAATGCAAAAATCGGCTGGCTATCATGATGCAATGGAATTGAAAAGAACGCATGACACAAATCAATCACTGTATACCACTCAGCATCATGTGGAATCTGATACAGGATCACTGATGGATTTGGCACAATAGGACAACATGCCACTACAATTTGATTAACTTTTCTCAGATCCTGTACGATCCTAAATTTCCCATTAGGCTTCTTTAGCCCCATTATCGGTGAATTACACGGACTACTCAGTAGTTCTCTCAGGACTCCCTGCTGAATCATTTTCTCAATTATAGGAGTTATTCCCTCAATTATTTCTGGTGTCATTTTGTACTGAGGAATGTTAGGATATGTAATTCCCTCTTTCACTGCAATTTTCACTGGATCTACATTATTCATCAATCCCACATCCTCTCCAGTAAAATCCCAAACTGTCCTTTTCACTGTGTCCCTCAGCTCTCGAGGCAAATCCTCTGGATCAAACACAGCAAATGCACCAATTAACTCACTTTCCCTATTTTCTAGAGTCACTCGGTACAAAACATCCTCATCTGGTGTTTCAAAAGCTATTCCATCCGGTGTACAGAAAATTGTGCAATTCATCTTGCATAACAGATCCCTACCTAACAGGTTCACTGGACTCGTGTCACAGACAATAAATCTGTGCATGTCTGAAAATTTCCCTATCTGTACTCTTACTGGTTCCGTAAGACGTGTTCTGATTTGTGTATTGGCTACACCAACTACTTGGATTGCTTCATCCGAGAGAGGAAGATTTCTAATATCTGTTGACCTGACAGTTGATCTTGTCGCACCTGTGTCTACTAAAAAAGTAACACTCTCTTCATTTATTTTCCCATCCACAAATGGTCCTGCCTGGTCTATTTCTAGAGTTGCACCAAGTATGCACTCTTCCTCCTCTCTTCGGCACCGTCAATAATCACCCTCAGACTCACTCCCTTCATTCTTTAACAAGTACTGCTGTACCTGATTAGAACGCCTTGGTTTGTTTACCTGCTCATCATTGTAGAATCCCGAATCCTGATTATACTTTTGTGCTCCTCTATTCTGCGGCAAGGGCGGTTTTGGCTCTTGACTCTGCTGTCTCACAACTTTCTGCTGTTGCTGCTGTTGATTATTCCCCTCGTTCTGCACCTGTTGATTTAAGGTTTTACCCTCATTATTCACTAATGGTGGATTCGTACAATCATTCCTCCAATGTCCCAGTTGGCCACAGTTGTGACAAGGAAACTTTTTTTTCGCTTCCTCAAGATTCCCCTTTCCTTTCCCTGCATATCTAGGTCTATTCCCTGCATTATTTCCTGGATTATTCGCCTGTTCCATCAACTGTGCTTCCTGTCTTTCTGCAACTTTCACTTGTGCCCACATTGCTTTCTCTTTCAGCTTTCTTTGTTTTGCTTCAATTTCATCACTGAAGTATTTAGCATGTCTCAGAATCTCATCTATTTTCTTACTCTGCCAATCCACTGTATGCTCTCGAATTCTCTCACCAATTTCAGGTCTCAGGCCATATACAAATCTGTATACAAAATGACTCAAATCTTTGTCACCCAGGTGTTCATCTCCACTGAATTGTTTAAACGCCAGTATCAGCCTCTCGTAAAAAGCATGAACTGATTCTTTTGCTTCCTGTTGTGTTCTATCTATTTTTACCCAATCTGTCTCTTTTGCAGGTACTTTACTCTTCAGGTATACCATCACCTGATCGTACTTTCTCATTACCTCTGGATCTGGTGCTCCTGTTCTTGGATCTCTTGGATATTCCTCAGTAGGCCAACTCACAACTATTTTACACTCAGTCCACAAATCTGCTGGAACAATTATATCAAACAGACTATTCAGGTCAATCCACAGCACTTTTGACAATTTCACAAACCTATCTACCTGCCTATACCACTCGACGGGCTTTTCTCTCAATCGAGGGAAATCATTCGTAAATGATAAAATATCCTGTCTGGTCCATGGAACATGTACATATCCTCCTCCAGGTATTTCTCTCATAGGATAATTATCCACTGATTTCTCTTTTTCTCTCACTGGAAAAGCTGAATAAGTTGTTCTATCTTCAGATTCCTCTCTTTTCTTATACCACCTATCCTTCCATTTTTCTACATCTCCCCATCTTCGCAATAATGCAACCATTTCTTTAATCTGTCCTGTTCTACCAGTTGCATTCAAATTTTCAATGTCCTTTTCTGAAAAATCCATCCTGTAGGTTTTTTGCAAAGCTTTAACCTTATCAATGTCAACTCCCTGCTCATTCGCTATTGCTCTTAACCTGTCATGTGTATTTCTCGCAATCCAGGTAATGTTTTTACACATAAACATTAGTTCACCATCATGATGACTTTTAAGAATTTCTGTTGGAACTGTCCCTGTAACAAGCTCTTCTAATTCTACCCGTAACCTAGCCACATCAATTGCTTGTGAATCTTTATCCTTTTTCTGAAGAACTTTCATCCAATCATTCAAATCTTCTGCTGTTATTGCAGTAGTTTTTCTCACTGGAACCACTCTCTTTTGCGGTTCTAAAATTGGCATCCCTGAACAACTAGCTTCACTAGCATCTAATATTTCACTACATGTATCATGTCTGGATTGTCTCAGGTCACTACTTTCTGTCCTTTTTCCTGAATCTCCTGAAGGACCAACTGAACTTATCAAATTATTCCCAACATATGGAATCACCAAACCATTTTCACCTATTCTCTGCTTGTCAAACACAGGCATAACCGGACCTATTGTTACAGGCACCGTAACAGCTTCCAGATTCTTCGTTAACTCCCTAATCTTTTCAGTCAGCTCTGTTGTAGTTCTAGCTAATTCTCTTGCATTTTCGTCACCACTTCGATTCACTTTCTCCCTGAAAGAATTACCACTTCTTGATTCAGGTGTCACATTTTCTGTCTCAATGATACAAACTGTATCTCTTATTGGAGAAACAACTGGTGTACTCTTGTAACGCCCTGAACGTCTTAGGATCGTTTAACAGACACGACAATGAGGACGCAACCACTTGTGAAGGGTTACTTCTTTTAATGAAGGCAAATAAAATACAAAGAACAAACAAAAGTTATAGTCACTGGAATCCTCCAGGCTAAGTACGTTACCAGCCCACAGCACGGATGGTCCTAACCGTCCTCTGCATATACGCCGATCCCGGCGTATGCCAACAGAGGGCAGAAATGAAATGGCCGACAATGCCAATCGGTAGGCTGTGAGGGGCACGAAGAGTGTTGGGGAGAATCGAGGAGTCAGGGAAACACCCAGCCGGGGTCTCTACCTGAAGGGAGCAGCCGCTCAACCTCTTCCTCAGACTGCACCGGGACGCGGAGTCACCTCCTGGTGATGCGTCACCGATACCCCAATCACAAGCAAGAAGACTGAACCGAGAGCAGCCGCTCGATCGATCCTGTGGACTTCCGAGTCTGTAACGCGGCAAACACCTCCTGGTGTGCGTTACAGCTGGCAGTCCCTGTGTCTCTGGTCGGGCTGGGAGTTACGACTCCAACCAGCAAAAGCGCCACTGCGCTTGGACTCAGCCGAGTCAAAAAGCGAAGCTCAATGGTTGACCGGTAGAGCTTCCGGGTCCTTCACAGGTGACGATGGGGCAAGACACGGCCCAGGGAGTAACGACTCGACCTACCTCCGTTCTTGCCTTACTGGAGCACCACTCCGGAACACTGCTCTTCACGAAGCAGGTACGTCGGTGTAAACACAATATCCGACAGCCTTGTACCTCCCGGTTCCTCCCTTTATAGGGCGTGTTTTCCTTGAGTTATGTAACAGCTCTCCTGTTTACATAAGGGCGTGTTTCCCTTGAGTTATGTAACAGCTCTCCTGTTTACATAAGGGCGTGTTTCCCTTGAGTTATGTAACAGCTCTCCTGTTTACATAAGGGCGTGTTTCCCTTGAGTTATGTAACAGCTCTCCTGTTTACATAAGGGCGTGTTTCCCTTGTATGACAGGAATTCTTGACAGTACATCCTCCCTCTCAGCGGCTCCCCACGGGTCCAGCGCTGGCAGGAAAACGCCGATGGAACAAGGAGACCAAGCGCGGAGCATGAACCCCTTCAGCCGGTTCCCATGAATGCTCCTCCGGGCCATAGCCTTTCCACGCAACCAGGTACCACAGCTTCCCCCTGCGCCATTTGGACGCCCGTATGCCCGACACTTCATACTCCACCTCCGACTCCACGCATACCGGCCTAGGTGTCCCAGACGGCTTGGAGGGTGCTGGTTTGAGCAATGATACATGAAAGACAGGGTGTATCCGCAATGACTGGGGCAAGCACACCTTCACGTTCACGGGACCCATACACTTGGTAATTCGATAGGGGCCCATGTACTTGGGATGGAACACACTGTTCTTTCGAAACCTCATGTTTCTTGTGGATATCCAGACGTAGTCTCCAGTGCGGTACAGTGGCCCGGGCCTTCTCTTCCTATCTGCCGCAGCCTTGTATCTTCTCTTGGCCTCTATTAGGACAGCCCTTGAGCGCATCAACGTGTCTTTTATGTGTGCCACCCTGTCCGCTGTGGCGGGAATCCTGTCCTCTCTGAACGGATGTAGAAATGGCAAGAACCTGGGATGTTGGCCATAGTTGCTATAGAACGGAGATGACTGTGTGGAGCTGTGAGTGGCGTTGTTATAGGCTATCTCTGCAACCCATAGCAAGTCGACCCATTCTTCCCTGCCCTGGTCCACAAAACATCGCAGATACTGTTTGAGCGTTTGGTTCAGGCACTCGGTTTGGCCGTCCGTTTGAGGGTGGTAGCTGGTGGACAGGGCGGTCTTAACATGCAGCGCAGTGCACCAAGTCTTCCAGAATTGCGCAGTAAACTGCGACCCCCGGTCCGACACGATCACCCCAGGTAATCCATGCAGTCGTACCACATTCTTTAGGAGTAGTGACGCCAATTCCCCGGCCGTAGGGACTCTCTTGCAGGGGATGAAGTGCCCCATTTTCGTCAAGTAATCCACCACCACCAGTATTGCCGTCATCCCCTGGTCAACCGGTAGGCCCACCACGAAGTCCAGTGATATGCTATCCCATGGTCTATCCGGGGTCGGAAGTGGATGTAAGAGCCCTTGGGTTCGGCCATGGTCGGCCTTCATGGTAGCACACGTAGGACACTCCTGTCCCCACCTCCTGACATCCACTCTCATGGTTGGCCACCAGAAATGCCGTCCCATGCTAGCCACCGTTTTTTCAAAGCCCAAATGACCTGCGCATGGAGAGTCATGGCACCAGATGAATGCTTGTTTCCTTAGCCTAGGCGTGGGTATCAATAGGCACCTGCCCTTCAGGGGTATCCCGTCCTTCAGCTGCCATTCTCTGTGACTGAGGAGCCACCTCCGCCATGCGAATGACCTGATCCCTCTCTTTATTCCCCTCAGGAAAGTATCCGGTTGGATAACCCCCAATACCATCCTCGGGGAAATGATGGAACGCTCGGTTGCAGGCAATGGTTCCTTAACTGCAGATTGACGGGACAGGGCGTCCGCCTTCCGGTTTTCCGTCCCCGGCCGATATGTGATGCGGAAGTTGAACCCCGCAAAGAAGATCATCCACCGCAGCTGCCTGGGAGAAAGGTGTCTAGTGGCCGTCATGAACTGTAGGTTCCGATGGTCCGTGTACACCGATACCACATGTCTTGCCCCCATCAACCAATGCCTCCATTCGGTGAAGGCGTCCTTGATTGCGAGAAGCTCCTTCTCCGCAATATGGTAGTTGCGTTCGGCGTCGTTGAGTTTGCGGGACATGTACGCAACGGGATGAAGCACCCCTGTGTCGTGGTTGCGTTGGGACAAGATAGCCCCCAGCGCCACATCCGACGCGTCCGCTTCCACCACGTAGGGGAGATCCGGATCGGGGTGAGCCAACACCGGCGCCTTACCAAAGGTGCTTTTCAGGGCCTCAAAGGCTTTGTTCGCTTCAGGGGACCAGACAAACTCCTTGGACTTCCTCAGTAGCTGTGTGATTGGGGCCACCACTCCTGAAAATCCATCTATAAACCGCCTGTAAAAGTTGGCGAAGCCAATGAAACTTTGGACGTCCTTCACGCTTTGGGGCACCGGCCATTCTTTCACCGCCTTGATCTTTCGTTCTGCCATCTCCTGTCCCTCTGGACTCAGCATCACTCCGAGGAATTCCACGGATGTGACGTGGAAATCACACTTGCTGAGTTTACAAAACAGCATGTTTTCCCTCAGCTTTTGGAGCACAGCTTTGACGTGGTGTACGTGCTCCTCCACACTGGACGAATAGATGAGGATGTCGTCGATATATACGACCACGTAGATATCCAACTCCTCTCTGAATACCTCATTCAAAAAGTACTGAAAGGCTGCCGGGGCATTGCACAGACCGAACGGCATGACGAGGTACTCAAAAAGGCCGAACCTGGTCTTAAAGGCGGTCTTCCACTCGTCTCCGTCCCTCATGCGCACCAGATGGTATGCCCCTTTCAAATCCAACTTGGTGTAGATACGAGCTTTCTTGACCTGTTCCAGAAGTACACTGATGAGAGGCAAGGGGTACCGATTTTTTATGGTTATCGCATTCAATGCCCTAAAGTCCACACAGGCTCTCAGCTCCCCATTAGCCTTCGGGATGAAGAAGAGTGGCGAGGCGGCCGGAGACTTGGACGGGCGGATGAATCCTAGCTTGAGGAGTTTATCCAGGTACCCCCGGAGATGCACGTTTTCAGGCTCCGTCAGGGCATACAGCCTGCCGCTGGGAACGCTGGCCCCTGGCACCAGGTCGATCTGGCAGTCAAACTGTCTATGTGGTGGTAGCACTTCCGCCTTCACCTCATCAAATACATCCTCAAAACTGTGATAAGCCTGGGGGAGAGCCACATCTTTTTCTGCCGCTGTAGCCACCGTCTGACTCCCGCTCTCATCTGCGTCAAGGGATTCCGTTCTTATTCCACAATGCAGGATGCAATACGGTGACGTCATTTCGATGCGATGTGTTGGCCAATCCACAAAGGGGTTGTGTTTCTGTAGCCACGGCAATCCCAATATGACGCCATATTGGGGCGCTCGGATGATGTTAAAATCGATTTGTTCCAAATGGTTCCTCCCATATCTCATCGGAAGGACCCCCGTGTGCTGTCCGATGGGCCCCGTCACCAATCGCCTTCCGTCTACCGCATAGACGTCTTCGGGTACTGCTTTGGGAAGAAGCACTAGCCCTAGCCTGCATGCCTCGTTGTGGTCTATAAACATGCCAGTGGCCCCTGAATCCACCATGGCCACAACGGGTATCCACTGGTCATGCACTCCCACGTGCACCGTGATAAACAGGTGTCGTTGTCCCTTAGTGACCGAGTTGGAAAGTGAAGGGATGGATGAGTGACTCCGAGATGCCCCTTCACTGGTCTTGGAGTCCTCTAGTTTTCCGCCGGTATGTCCACCACGGCTGTTACCGACCGGTTGGCCCGATAACGTGGCGTCTTCGGTTTGGCAGGGCATTCACGTACGTAGTGGCCTTTTTTGCCACAATATAGGCACAATCCTTGTTTACGGCGTGACTCTTTCTCCGTGGCTGTGAGGCTCGCTCGTATTGCGCTGATGTCCATGGGTTCTCCCTTGGATGCGGTGGAAGTTTCAGGACTTCCCACCGTCACATAGGATGGAAGGGATTTTCCTTTTCTCCCATGATCCCCCTTTCTTTCACTTAGCCTATGTTCCAGCCGTAATACCAGGTTGATAAGGCCCTCACATGTCTTGGGTTGAGGGTCAATATGAGCCACGGCGTCCTTGAGCTCATCGCACAGCCCTTGATGGAAGAGCGCCGTCTGTTTAGCAACAGGCCACTTGGTTTCCGCAACCAGCCTTCGGAACGCGTTGAGATACTGCACCAGGTCGTTGGATCCCTGTCTCAACTCAAGCATTTCACGGTCCGCCGTGTACGAGTCAGCCCTTCTGTCGAATACCTTCAGGAATTCCTCGCGAAAAGCACCCCAATCACATAAGAGGGGGTCGTCCCTGCTCACCAGAGGTACGGCCCATTGTGCCGCGTTTCCAGCCAAATAGGATATAAGGAAAGCCACACGAGCCTGACTCGTGGGGAACGCCTTTGGTTTGCACGATAAATGTAGCGCCACTTGTGTGAGGAATACCTGCACTGTGTTAGGATCCCCACTGTACCTCTCTGGTGTTGCCAAGGGGATGGCTACCGGCATTTCCACTACTACCGCAGGGGTCTGGTTCGTGAGGGAGGTGCTGGGCGTGAGTGGGTCCAATTGGATAGCATCCAGTCTGGCTTTTACATCGGCTGTTTCTTGCCTAGAGGCAGCCACTTCAACTTGCATGGCCGCTAAAGCAGCCAGCACATCATCAAGTGTTGCCATGTCTGTTATCGACCGGGAGACAGTTAGTGTTATTAAGGTCGGATATTTTGTAACGCCCTGAACGTCTCAGGATCGTTTAACAGACACGACAATGAGGACGCAACCACTTGTGAAGGGTTAGTTCTTTTAATGAAGGCAAATAAAATACAAAGAACAAACAAAAGTTATAGTCACTGGAATCCTCCAGGCTAAGTACGTTACCAGCCCACAGCACGGATGGTCCTAACCGTCCTCTGCATATACGCCGATCCCGGCGTATGCCAACAGAGGGCAGAAATGAAATGGCCGACAATGCCAATCGGTAGGCTGTGAGGGGCACGAAGAGTGTTGGGGAGAATCGAGGAGTCAGGGAAACACCCAGCCGGGGTCTCTACCTGAAGGGAGCAGCCGCTCAACCTCTTCCTCAGACTGCACCGGGACGCGGAGTCACCTCCTGGTGATGCGTCACCGATACCCCAATCACAAGCAAGAAGACTGAACCGAGAGCAGCCGCTCGATCGATCCTGTGGACTTCCGAGTCTGTAACGCGGCAAACACCTCCTGGTGTGCGTTACAGCTGGCAGTCCCTGTGTCTCTGGTCGGGCTGGGAGTTACGACTCCAACCAGCAAAAGCGCCACTGCGCTTGGACTCAGCCGAGTCAAAAAGCGAAGCTCAATGGTTGACCGGTAGAGCTTCCGGGTCCTTCACAGGTGACGATGGGGCAAGACACGGCCCAGGGAGTAACGACTCGACCTACCTCCGTTCTTGCCTTACTGGAGCACCACTCCGGAACACTGCTCTTCACGAAGCAGGTACGTCGGTGTAAACACAATATCCGACAGCCTTGTACCTCCCGGTTCCTCCCTTTATAGGGCGTGTTTTCCTTGAGTTATGTAACAGCTCTCCTGTTTACATAAGGGCGTGTTTCCCTTGAGTTATGTAACAGCTCTCCTGTTTACATAAGGGCGTGTTTCCCTTGAGTTATGTAACAGCTCTCCTGTTTACATAAGGGCGTGTTTCCCTTGAGTTATGTAACAGCTCTCCTGTTTACATAAGGGCGTGTTTCCCTTGTATGACAGGAATTCTTGACAACTCTCTTCTGGTTCTGGTCTATATGGAGGTGGTCTTTTGTAAATCATGTCATTCAAGACTTCATCCTCATATTCATTAACTCCATATCTTCTCATTTCTGACTCAGGAACCCTCTCTGCTCCTTCTTCAACTGTTCTTATTGGATAGAATCCCTCTGACATACTAGCATCTCGCCACCTTTTCATTCGATCATGATGAGTCTCACGATCATGTCTCCTCCCAAACATGTACCTGTACTGTCCTCCAGATCTCTGTTTTTCTCGCTCATGTACTTCCTCTTCCCATTCCACTAAAGCCTCAAACTGTGTAGGTCTTGGTTTCGGGTCAAAAGACATAACATCTTTTCCCGTAAATTTCTCAACACGGCCAAATTAAATGAACCATGTTCTGGAAATGCTAGAACACCATCCTCTTTTGTATACCTAACCCAATTCTCCAACCATATACAGGTATGATACCCATATCTTGCAGCCATGTAGGATGCAGGTGTTTTCGGTGGAGGTAACAATTCACCCTCTCTTGTCTTAACATCTTTATCCTTGTTAAACCACTTTTTAATTTTTCCAAAGAATGTTTTCTTCTTTTTCTCTTCTTGGTAATACATTTTAGTTTTTTACCAAAGCTCTCTACTCTTTTCCGTATTATAAATATACAATACAGATTTTCAACCAATAATAGCGCGACTCACACTAACGCACCAATCCTGGAGCGTCTACGTCACTAGAATAGCTCTTCCAATCCTTGCGCGGCTCACACCAACGCACCAATCCCAGCACGAACACTATTCTGATCTATTATCCAATCAGAGCGCGGTCTTCCTGACGTCAGCAGTCGCTGCAGTCGCTTGTCTCCTGTCTCCTGTCACTCGTCTACCCCTCCTTTACAAAATCTTTTCAATAGACTTCGTGTCAAAATTTCTACAAAATCTATTAGTTACAACATATAAACATCTCCATTGTCTGCTTCGCTAACCACAGAATAGTAAAAGAAATCTATTTCACAAGAACCTCTCGTTGACACAGTAGCACTTCCCTCTACTCTGCCCTTCTAACATACATTCATTAACTGCTTCCTCTAGGACTTATCCAAAGAGTCTTCCAATCAACTAAATGTATATGCATTCACGCACATTCATACAAGAAAATATAGTACATACACACAGAATCCTGCTTCCCGAGAACAGCGAACAATCTGCTCCACTTACAGAATTATAACACACGTTAAACAAGCAAGCTCAGAGAATACCTATTACTCCTCCCGCGATAAGCTTTAACGGCAAACCTTACGGATCCCTGGGACTTAAGACCAGAGTTTCACAGATAACCTTCACTACCATACACACTCCTTATATGCCAGAAATATATTCTAATAGTAACATACAATAATGTCACTGATTCCGAACCCTAGACAATGTGAATTTTCCTGCATACATACAGGACCAACAATCCCGTCTTTCCCGAGAGCAGCATATACTTCCCTCTGCCCTACTACGGAACTGCTACCAGCTTCCAAATTCCAGAAGCACTACATATAACTCAACATGACAACTCCAACATATAGTATTAGTACATATACCAACATCAATAATCAATAATCAATATGTAATCTAATCAGATCAAGACAATCATCAATAACCATCCTCTGCTACCAGGAAATTGATAGAGATCAGGGTGTATATAATATCCCTACTTCCACAGATAGAGTAATCTCACAGTTACACGCACATACATTCTTCATACACTAGGGCCCATTTCACTAACATACACTCAAATACTCTACCAGCAATAACCTGTGGAAAGAAAAACTCCTAAACACCCTGCATCTATATCGGGGTCGATAAGATCTGGTTATTGAGACTGCCCTTAAACATAATCTAAACAATCCATACAATAATAATCAAAATAGGATACTCAATAATTGACAAGAAATATTAACCAACACCATATTCAAAGTTATATTGCTTTATCTAAAATTAGTCAAAGAAAATCAATCAGAATAAATCATTTTTCTCATAGTTACCTATTCTAGCTAAATGTCAGAACGGGTCAGGACAAGTCTCTCGGTAAAGTCTCACAAGACGAAGTCCTCTTCAGCAACGATCCTCACCAACGCAGATTCGGAACGCGGCAAAAGGCAAATGGCCTAACAATTCTTATAGCAAATCGAACAAAAGAAAATATAATTTGTATTAACTTCTTCCGTCAAACCTCTGAGCAAAGCGAGAAGGAAAGGATGTCGCATCGCTACATTTGAAAATCTTCGCTCAGGAAAAATCACAAAATAAACATAACGGAACAGGAACCAAAAAATACATTTGTATCTTGTAACTTCCACGTCTCCTCGGCAATGAGATCACAGTTCAGAGTCTTTCTTTAAAGCTCCTTTGTTTGCCAAAGCTGCCAAGGACACTTCATTCATTTGGAGATCGCCCAAAACTGCTGCTGTCCTCACGGAAAATTTCAACCAGGCAAAGCAAGGACTGTGGTCAGCTGACTTCAGGACCATATTCAGCAAGGCTCTCTCTCGTCACAGATTCTACTCGAGGCCAGGCTTTACGTATCGGCCATCTTTGTTTAGGCCACAATAGGCCACAATAGACCATCTTAATTAAAAGAGACAAAAACAACGTTACCACAGCATAGTGATTGAACAGTGTTAACCCCACTAATACCCTTATGTGTATGCAATTATCTAGCTCTTGCAACATAGAAAAGCATTAATTCGAAAAGCGTTTCGTGCTTAAAAATAAACAGCACTCAGCAACGTTTAAACATGAAAACATGCACAATATTGTTAAATAGCACACTTATGCATTCCCACGTGTAATTCTCTCTTGTTAAAACAAACGAGTTGATTAGTAAGTATAAACACTTACACAAGACAAATAATTAATAATTAATAATTAGTAAATTAATATAACAAATAGACATGCCAGAGCTTCAAAACCCAGTTATTTTCAAACTGAAAACTCTGCTCTAGCACTGCCTCTTAAGTGAGTGAGGGATCCTGTAAAGCCCACTGATCTTGCCCAGCAGTAGGAGGACCCAGGGAACCTCTGCCCAGCCTGACTAGGAAGGACCTAGTCGCCAACTCAATCCCTACCCCCCAGGAACAGAACCCCCCAAGGGCGCCAGAGACATCTGCGCCATCAGGACTTCAGGTCACCCCTGAATGCAGAAACGGAATGTTGAAACCTCATGTCATGACGGCATGCTGAAACTGAATTCTGAGACCTCATGTCATGACTGCATGCTGAACCTGAATGCTGAGACTTCATGTCAAACCTAAACACTGAAACGTAATGCCAAAGCTGATTGCGGAACGGCTGGGGATCAACCAGGTACTAGCGCTGAGACCCCTGCGCTCCCTGACCTGGCCTGGGATCCCCGGCATTAATCCCCGTTGAGCGCGGAGCTCTCCCGCTTAATTTGACCCCCCCCCCTTCTGTGCGGGGACCAGAGCGTGCTCACCGCTGCGGCCCGGAAGCCTGAAGTGTGCCCCCTCATCGCGTCGAGGCCCGCGGAGAAACCCGGGGCCCCGTCGCTGCCGTTGCAGCTGCTGGCGGAGGTGTGTGAGGCCGTGGCCTGCCCCCGTCACGGAGGGATCTACTGCGGAGTCCGGAGCTGGGTCGGACACCTCCATACGTCGAGATCAAGGTAAGCCGGGAGGCTTGGGACCGACCCGGTGCGCCCCCTACAGACCGGGAGCAGCACCGCACCCTGAGACCCTGATTCCCCTCTGTGGGAGTTCCCCCCGTTCACCCAAGACTTTGACACCCCTCCGAGGGATTGCCCCTTTCCTCCAAGACTGTCGAGTAGCGTTGTGCCCCATGAACTGCATTTACCTCTAATGAACTGCATTTACATCTAATGAACTGCATTTACCTCTAATGAACCGCATTTACATCTAATGAACTGCATTTACATCTAATGAACTGCATTTACATCTAACTGCTTAGATAAAACTTGTATGATTTTCACTGAACCTACGGTGTGGCGTCCATTATTGTGTGCATTTCCTGCTTCAGGGGATGTGTGTACTGTATGGTCGCTTTACACTCAAGCCTTCGGGTGCCCAGCCGCTCGAGTCACGTTACCCCCTTAGGGCCCGGTGACCCCAGGTCTTACAAGGGGGGAGATAGAAGTGAGGGAAAAAACGAGTGAAAAAGGAGAGAAAAAGCAGAGCACGAGAATGGAGACAGAGGTCCACTGGACCACCAGGGATGAGGCGCAGGTGAAACCTGTGGGTGGAGGAGGGCCTCAAACACCAACACTCGAGAGTGCAGGGGCTTGGGGGAAGGCCTCACTTAATGGTGGAGCTGCGAGGGAGGGAGAGCAATTTCACTGACAATGAGTCAGTGGTCTTGCTCGCCTGTCCCCGCAGTGGCCACCATTAATTAGGGGTCGGGGAGGGCTGGACAGCTGGGAGGCAGGAGCGGGGAGGGGAGCTGGATTGGGCTGGTCGCACTGGTCATGCTGGGGGGGAGGGACCGCGGGGGCAGCTGCGGCGGGGAAAAACGGGCTGAATAAGGTTAAAGGAAAAAGGCAAAAAGAGAGATAAAAGTGCAAATAAGGCAGCAAAAGTGCAAGAAAGAGTGGAGGGAAGACACAGAGGGCAGGAGAGTGAAAGGGAGAGATTGAGATGAGGGTAAAAAATAAGTGAAAAACGGAGGAAAGACAAAGAAGGAGAGTGAAGGGGGAGCTTGAAATGAGGGGAAAATGACAGAAAAAGTGCAAGAAAGAGTGGAGGAAAGACACAGAGGTCACAGGAGAGTAAAAGGGGGAGATTGAGATGAGGGTAAAAAACCACAGAAAATGGAGGAAAGACCCAGAAGGAGAGTGAAGGGGGGAGATAGAAGTGAGGGAAAAAACGAGTGAAAAAGGAGAGAAAAAGCGGAGCAAGAGAATGGAGACAGAGGTCCACTGGACCACCAGGGATGAGGCGCAGGTGAAACCTGCGGGTGGAGGAGGGCCTCAAACACCAACACTCGAGAGTGCCGGAGCTTGGGGAAGGCCTCACTTTTTTTTTTTAAGTATCTTTATTGGCATTTTCAATTTTTGCAATACAAGTCTAATAAAATAGGCATATTTAAAACCGTCCTAAGTACAATTATCGGAATAGCCACAATGCATAATATTTGCCGTAGGTCATAATACATGTCCCGTCCTGCTCAATACTTGACAATGTACAGTGTAGGGCTAACCACCAATCTACCAGGGAACCCAAATAACAATTTGAATTTGCAAAATTCCACTTCAATTATCAAAAACATAATTCCAATAGCACGATAATAAAATAACTCAAAAACAAATGGCCCAACTGGGGCAAAGGAAATGAAAAAGGGGGAAGGCCTCACTTAATGGTGGAGCTGCGATGGAGGGAGAGCAATTTCACTGACAATTAATCAGTGGTCTTACTATAGTGTTGACCTATGGATTGCCATGCACTTTCCCCCCAACTCAAGGGAAAATGGAAGGAGGGACCAGCAGAGTACATATGCACAGGCACCAGCACTCTCTCTCGGTCTTGATGACATGCTGCATGATGTCAGCTGCCATCAGGACGCACCTCAGACTCAGTTGCCGCCGCCCCAAAGGACCTATCATACTCCGTTCATACCACAGAAGACTGTTAGCCCCTATGTCTCAGAGCAAAAGAGTCGAAGCCGGGATATGTTCTAATTGGCACACCTCATTCCTAGCACAAACGCCTGAAAATTATAGCTTGTCTTGTGTGTTTAAATCACCATAACTGTCGAATTTCAGTAGTTTATCATCTCTGAGACAGAGCCATATAATTCAGTTTTTATGATGTACTTACTTTACAGCTCCTGTTTTTCAGAGTCGTAAAACCAATGAAATACCCTGCTGTGTCTGAATACCTACACTGGTAGGCAGAGAAGGGCGTGCTGCCATTTGTTGGTCTCTTGGCAAAGGGATCAGTGAAATAGGAGTGAGGCAAAGAAACATCAAACTGGAATTCATGCTGTCATGTAATCATCTGACTGAAGGAGCAGCAACACTGGTATTGTATGGGTAGGTTGTTCTGAACCAGCTTTGAGACAGGGGCAGAAGGCTCGCCCATTGAACAAATAATGTACAAATAATGCAACCTAAGATCACCGGCTTCAGCAGCTGTGTGCAAAGGCTGTGAGCAAAAACTGCGCGGCAAGGGTCCGCAGCCAGCCGTGTGCCAAATCTGCTCCGGATGGCAAAATCCCATTGCACAAGAACTTTGTCTGTGTTCAGCTGACGTTAGCTGCAGGGTTTGCACTGCCACCAGGCCCCAGCAAGACAAGTGTTCCCAGCAACATCTGGATTCACTTTTAGACCTGTGCAATTGTGTTGCTCTGGAGTGTGTTGGACCCTTTGTGTTTTTTTTTTTTTTTTGAGGAGGCTGATAGGCAACCCAGTGTAACTACATGAATACAGTTGTTCCACTGACCACTGACTGGACATTGATTTATTGAGTGTTATTTGTAAGCCAGGGTGAAATTGTAATTATCCCAGAGTAATCGGAGTAATTTTGTCAATTTTGCATTAGTCTTTTGACATGAAATTACCGAAAAGTATGCAATTACACACGTTCATATAATTATGTGTAATTTGGCACATAGATCCTGCCGCAGGAGAACAAGAACAGTGAACTCAGCGAGATTGAGTGGCTTTTGGCTGCTTCTATTCATATTGGGTTGCATTTATTTTCAATTTCCTAGTGTAAAAATTAATCTTCTGATCCATTGTGGACGTGAGTGTCCATTTTGCGCTACTAAAATATCGCTGAATGCTGGGTTATGCTCCTCCTGTAATTCTGTGTAATCTCATAGAATTTTGCTGTAATCTTGTGTAGTTACACTACATCAAATTGCACCAGTTATGTCCACCCTGCACACCTCTAGTTCTTTGTTACGTGCCTGAGTTTCAGAGTTTCTAGCCCAAAGTACCTCTCTGAATTAGTCTTGGATGACTGTCTCTTCCCTGAGAGTCAAATGCAAAAGGGCTACTTGATCCCCAGTTTCAAGGTCCTCTGTATTTTTTCAAAATACATTTCTTGTGTCATATTATGGCTTTACCCAATACATTGTCATTTTCTGAAAAAGCATTATTTGTTCCTCTAATTACCTATTTTCATTTTTAGATTTAGCCTTTGAGACATCATTAGCTATCTTACCAGACAGTTTTTTCTAGATAAATATACCTAATATACATACATAGAGGAGCCTTCGAACAGATGGCTTCATCTATTGGTCTATTAAATTGGCATTTACATTTTGCTTCTGCCCATCTCAGCATAGAGCAATAGGCAGTGGGTCAGCCCACTGAATCCTTGGCTATCTTCACTCTGAATGACTGAACAAAGCCTGAGAATATTGATCACATATGCCTAAGAATAGCTCTTTTCTCTTCAGTTGCAAAGCTGGTATAACCCCTTGGCTGCGGCAGGAATTCCGCCGCAGCGCTGGGGGGGGGTTTGGGGGCACTACGGTGGCGCCGTGCTCATGACGGAACCACTCCGTCATGAGTCACGGTTGAGCTGTGCTCATGACGGAGTGGTTCCGTCATGACTCCGCCCACGGCGCTAATCGCCCACACAGGCGGGGAATTAGCGCCGCGTGGGCGGAGCGTCCGCCAACGGCCGCAGCATGACGGACCCACTCCGTC
This sequence comes from Triturus cristatus, assembly GCF_964204655.1. Taxonomy (NCBI): domain Eukaryota; kingdom Metazoa; phylum Chordata; class Amphibia; order Caudata; family Salamandridae; genus Triturus; species Triturus cristatus. Next base: position 1,097,437,162 of record NC_140579.1, read on the forward strand.
ATGAGCACACGGCACCCGTGGCTCATGACGGAGTGGTTCCGTCATGAGCAGGGAAGGGGTTAAAGCGTGCCAATTTATTTACATGTCATATTAACTGTAAATGCCAACTGTAGAGAATTTGGTTCCTTGGTGGTGGTGGTCGGTAAACCCTACTCAAGCAGCAACCATAATCTCTGTCAGGGTGAACCACAAACACATTCCAAATTACCTGTGCTCAGCCCTCTAGTAGCTTGGCACAAAAGCAGTCAGGGTTAACTTAGAGGCAATGTGTAAAGTATTTATGCAGCACTTCAAACAATAATAAAGTGAAAATACAATACAAGATAGACCCCACATCAATTAAGAAAAATAGAGTAAAATTGAAGAAATTATTTAAGATCAAAAGAACAAAATTCTAATCAGGGGGAGAGGCTTGGATTGTCAAGATGGTGGACAAGCATTAGTGAGGCACCACTATGAAGTATCTATTATCCTGGCTATTATCTGCTTTCTGGTGCGCCATCTATTACTGGCACATAGCAGAATACATTCCTCTTGATAGGAGGAGCTGCATCATAGCCCCCTGGTGTGCTGGGAAGCCTGAGGGAGTTGGTGATGGTGAGAGCCACGTGGGCCGCCATGTGTGGCCTGTGCCTAACGTGGCGTGCTGCTGGGGAGTGGCTGCTTCCATGCATGACGCAAAATACTGGTTATGTGAGGTGCCCTGAGCTTACCGCCCTTACTGTGCCACCAGACATTTGTGGAACCCCTGGCGCTTGTTGCTCATGATGCCTGCAGTGGCTGAGGATGAGCGGATTCACGCCGTCAGTGGCTGCGGCCTATGCCTGACGTGAGGTGCTGCCAGAGCACGGCTGTGACTGTGGATGCCGCTGGACATGGGCACTGTGGATCCTCGCTCAGCTGATTGCCCTCCCCATGCGGCTGATATCACAGGGGGCCCCTAGTGCCTGCCCTGAGGGCACCATATGGAGCGTGCCATGGTGTGAGGCCCACAACCGCCATGTTGACTCTTACATGAAACCAGGTAAGATTGGTGCCGATGATAGATCAGGGTAGAAGTGAGAGCGTTTGTGTGCCTGTCACTGCGCCCAACCTGCTACCCATTTGGTGAGCGCATTGGCCCTGAGCCCCCAAGTTCACTGCAGCCCCTTAATTATTTACTTGCCTACTGTGTTTGATCTTGGCTGTGGCCTACATCTGGGGTGATGAACTTGGAGAATCACACGGCAGAGAGTTAGGAACTTCCTTCCCTCACTGGGTCCCCGCACTGCTTCATCTTTGTCTAGGGGTCGGGACCCTGTCCTCGGCTCGTGCCTTGTTCCACTGAAACTTGGAAGTGTCAAACTACCCTGTGCCTGATGGCCTACTTGCCAAATTCTATAAAGCTTATGCCCCACTAGTCACTCCCTGATGGAAACTCTTGTATGAGGATGCCCTTTCTACTTCTACCTTATTTGCCACTCAATGCGAGGCAATGATTGGCTCTCTCCCCAAGCCGGACAAGGATCCCATGGAGTTGGGATCGTACAGGCCTTTGGCATTGCTTAATTCAGATTATAAGGTCCTGGCTAAAATCCTCACAAACCGATTGGTGCCTTTAGTCCCAACTCTGGTCCATTTGGATCAAAATGAGGTTCGTGCCTACGCGTAGTATCTCCTTGAATCTCCGGAGTTTACTTCATGTCATGAAATATTCAACACAACATTGGCCCTGGGCTGGATGCCTTGTGCTTGACCTCGAAAAGGCCTTCAACTCTTTGGAGTGGCCCTTTTTGTTTGAGGCACTGCAACGTTATGGCATTGTTCCTGTTTTTTGCGCTCAGTACAATTATCTGATAGAGACGTCTAGCTGCAGATTCCTTTCCTTTGAAATTCCCAGGCGTCAGGCTGGATCCGGAAACTTTTGCTGAGCAATACCCGTTGCACGCGATGTTTGGTGGCTCCATTCGACTCTGCGTGACGTCATTGGCATCGGTAGTGTCGGTTATGACGTTGCTGTGCCTACATAGGCGCCACCCAGGTGCGCGTGCTGGAGCAGGGTTTTCTATTTAAACCCAAACATCAGTTTATATTTTTGTATGTTATAATTAAAATTACTAATGATTAATTAGTAAGTACTAAGTTTTGTCGAGTTTTTTTTTTATTAATCAACCTTACTAATGAAAGAACTATACGTGGGAATGCAATTGCATGGCTAAATTAATAAGTGAACTAAGTTGGTGAGCAAATTAATTAAATAAGTGTGGCTTATGTAATATTTGTTATGTGATTGCACTTTAAAATAATATGCTTTAATGCTTCTTTATGTCGCAAATGGCTAGATAAATACATACACATAAGGGTATTAGTGGGAATTAACACTGTATAATCAATACAATGTAGTAACGTTGTTTTGTGTTTCTTTTTAATTAAGTTGTCCATTTTGGCCTGTTAAGAAAATGGCCGACATCTACAGCCTGCATTTGAGTAGATGAAATATGAAGAGAGGCCTCGCTGATTGTGACCTCGGCCTCTGCCTGAACTAAAAGTTATGAAAAGACGACAACTCCGGGATGTCCGCCAGTTATCCTTGGTAGAGAACATTTGTCACAAATGAACATTTTTGATAAACTTGTGGTGGCTTCACTGCGAGTGATACAATTCCGGAGAAGAGCATCCATGGATGTTACAAATTAGTTTTGGACTTCCTATTTCCTTGTTTTGAATTTTGAGATATCCAAGAGCGGAGATTTTTCTAATGTTGCAAGCTAACATCCTTTCCTGCTCTGCTCAACGGACGTTTTAGAAATTGTTTGTAACTTTTAGTATGTAAATTTTAGTATAAATATTACTAGACTAGAGAGGGTCTAAGGCCACTTCTTCCTGAACTTATGCTCAAGAGGATCGATGCTGACTGAGAGGACGGCGACCTTAGAGACTTTGATTCTTTACTGAGAGACCTGTCCTGACTTAAGAGTACGAAATTTAGCCAGAATAGGTAAATATGAGAATAATGATCTTGCAATTGAATGACTTTTCATTTAAACTAATTTAGATAAAATAATTTCAGTTTGAATTACAGTGTCGGGTGGTTATTTCTTTGTCATGTTATTGAGATCTCAAATGTGTTTAACTGTTTTGATCATGACTCAAGACAATTCAATTTGGTTGCATTGACCTCCAATTAGGTGCAGATTGGATTTGGGAATTCTCTCTTAGGTTCAGTGTGAATAGAGTAATAGAATGAATGTTGGTGTAATGGGCCCCACCAGCGTATGATGAGTGTATGTGTGCATGACTGTGAAATTACTCTGTCTATGGAAGTAGGGAGAATTTATAAGCTCTGATCTGCAGCAGTTTCCTGGTAGCAGTATGATGGTTTTGATTATTGTCTTGATCTGATAGATTGCTTGTACATAGGCTTTTGGATTTATTGATTGATGTTGATACATGTACTAACACTAAATGAAGTCATATTGAGTTATATGTAGTGTGTGCGGCTTCTGGGACGTAGGGAGTCGGTGACAGTTCCGTAGTAGGGCAGAGGGAAGTGAGTGCTGCTCTCGGGAAAGGCGGGATTGTTGGCCCTGTACGAATGCAGGGAAAAGCGTGTGACAATTGAAGTTGCGCGTCGCATTGTCTGGGTTCGATTCAGTGACATCGTCGTGTGTTACTACTAGAGACATATTTTCTGTATAAGAGAAGTGTGTATGGTTGCGAAGGTTATCTGTGAAGTTCTGGTCTTAGGTATCAGGGATCCTTTTTGGGATTGCCGTTAACGCTTATCATTGGGAAGGTAATAGGTATTCTCTGAGCTTGTTTGAAGGACAAAGCAGAGGTAAGCGCTGCTTGGTTAACGAATGTTATAATTCTGTAGTAGGACAGATTGTTCGCTGTTCTCGGGAAAGACAGGATTTTGTGTAAATGTGCTATATTTTCTGGTGTGAAAGTGCGTGAATGTATGAGCATATAGTTGATTGTGAAACTCTTAGGAGCATTCCGGGAGGAAACAGTTAATGGATGCATGTTAGAAGGGCAGAGTAGAGGGATGTGCTACTGTGTCAACGAAAGTAACAATTCCGTAGTAGAGCAGAGGTAAGCGCTGTTCTAGAGAGAAGCGGGATTCTCGTGGGAGATGTCTTTACTATTCTGTGGTTAGCGGAGCAGACAATGGAGATGTTTATATGTTGAAACTAATAGATTTGTAGAATCTGAAACAAAGTCTACCAAGAAGATTTTGTAAAGGAGGGGTGGACGAGTGACAGGACACAGGAGTAGAAGCGACTGCAGCGACTGCTGACGTCAGAAAAGACCGCGCTGTGATTGGACAGTGGGTTAGAACAGTGCTTTCACTGTGATTGGTGCGTTGGTGTGAGCCGTGCGGAGATTGGAAGAAGTACAGGGTGACGTAGACGCTCGGGGATTGGTGCGTTAGTGTGAGTCGCGCTGTTATTGGACAAAAGTTCGTACAGTTGTAGAGAGTACTAGAGGGTTGTGGTAAACGCAAAAATGTATTACCAAACAGAGGAAAAGAAAAAGAAATCCTTGTTCAGTAAAATTAAAAAATGGTTTGATAAGGATATAATAACTAGAGAAGGTGAGTTACTACCTCCGACAAGAACCCCTGCATCCTTCATGGTTGCGAAATATGGGTATCATACCTGTATTTGGTTAGACAATTGGGCTAAGTACACTAGAGAAGATGGTGTTCTAGCATTCCCGGAACATGGTTCATTTAATCTGGCAGTGTTGAGAAATTTACGGGAGAGAATGATGAGTCTAGAGCCCAGACCAAGGCCGACACAGTTCGAGGCATTGGTAGAATGGGAAGATGAGGTGCATGAGCGAGAAAAACAGAGGAGTGGAGGTAATTATAGGTACATGTTCGGGAGGAAATATGATCGTGAAACTCATCATGATCGAATGAGGAGATGGCAAGATGCTAGTATGACAGAGGGACTATATCCTATGAGAACTGTTGAGGAAGCGGAAGGGAGGAAAGGTACGGAAAAGGTACATGATGCAGAATTGAGAAGGTATGGGGCTAATGAATATGAGGATGAAGTCTTGGATGACATGATCTACAAGAGACCACCTCCATATAGACAAGAACCAGAGGTGAGAACACCAGTTGCTACCCCAATGAGAGATACTTTGCAAATCATAAAAACAGAAGTTGCGACACCTGATCTGAAAGGTGGTAGCTCTTTCGCGGGAAGGGAAAGAGAGAGAGAGCGAGAGAGAGAAAGAAAGAATGAAATCGAAGATGAAAAAACGAGAGAATTAGCAAGAACAACATCTGAGTTGACAGAGAAAATCAGGGAATTAACTAAGAATCTAGAAGCTGTTACAGTGCCTGTAACCATAGGTCCGGTTATGCCTATTTTTGATAAGCAAAGAGTGGGTGAAAGTGGTTTAACAGTTCCATATGTAGGAAATGGATTGGTTAGTTCTCCAGAACAGTCAGGAATGAGGACGGGGGAGAATCAGTTGAGACATACCATATGTGGTGGAGAGTTAAATGTACAGCCTAATTCAGGATTGAATACTGGTTGTGTGGAAAGAAGTGTTATGATGGGAGGATCAATTTTGGAACCACAGAGGATGGCAGAACAAGTGAGTACAGAAAAATCTACAGGAATAACAGCTGAGGATTTGAATGATTGGTTGAAGGCTCTTCAAAAGAAGGACAAAGATTCTCAGGCAATTGATGTAGCTAGGTTGCGTATGGAATTGGAGGAGCTTATAGTGGGAACAATTCCTACAGAAACGTTAAAAAATCATCATGATGGAGAATTGTTATTCATGTGTAAGAGTATCACATGGAGGGCTAAGAATACACATGACAGGTTAAAAGGAATAGCGAGTGAAATGGGAATTGACATGGACAAGGTGAAAGCTTTACAGAAGCCTTACCGAGTGGATTTTTCGGATAAGGACATTGAGAATCTACATGATGTTGGCAGAACAGGGCAGATTAAGGAAATGATTGGATTATTGCGAAAATGGGGTGATGTGGAAAAGTGGAAGGATAGATAGTATAAGAAAAGAGAAGGTACAGTGGACAGAACTTACTCAGCATTCCCCATGAGAGAAAAGGAAAAAACTGTGGATACTTATCCTATGAGAGAGATTCCTGGAGGAGGATATGTACATGTCCCATGGACTAGGCAGGATATTTTGTCATTTACAAATGATTTCCCTCGACTGAGAGAAAAGCCTGTCGAGTGGTATAGGCAGGTTGATAGGTTTGTGAAATTGTCAAAGGTGCTGTGGATTGACCTGAATAGTCTGTTTGATATAATTGTTCCAGCAGACTTGTGGGCAGAGTGTAAAATAGTTGTAGATTGGCCTGCTAAAGAATACCCGAGAGATCAGAGAACAGGAGCTCCAGACCCGGAGGTTATGAAGAAATATGAACAGGTCATAGTATTCCTGAAGAATAAGGTACCCCCTAAAGAGACAGATTGGGTTAAGATAGATCGAACACATCAGGAAGCAAAAGAATCAGTTCATGCCTTTTATGAAAGGTTAACACTGGCTTTTAAACAGTTCAGTGGAGATGAACATCTGGGTGATAAGTATTTGAGTCATTTTGTATACAGATTTGTATATGGCTTGAGACCCGAAATCAGTGAAATGATACGTGAGCACACAGTTGATTGACAGAGTAAGAAGATTGATGAAATCTTGAGACATGCGAAGTACTTCAGTGATGAAATTGAGGTGAAACAAAGAAAGCTGAAGGAAAAAGCGATGTGGGCACAGGTGAAGGTTGCAGAAAGACAAGAAGCACAGCTGGTTGAACAAGCAAATAATCCAGGAAATAGGCCCAGATATGGTACAGGAAAAGGAAAGGGGAACATAGAAGAGGCGAAGAAAAAGTTTCCGTGCCACAACTGCGGAAAATTAGGGCACTGGAGATCCGAGTGTACGAATCCACCATTAGTGAATAATGACAATCAATCCTTGAATCAACAGGTGCAGAACGAGGGGTGTAATCATCCGCAGCAACAGCAGAAGGTTGTCAAGCAGCAGAATCAAGAACCAAAACCGCCTTTGCCACAGAACAGGGGATCCCAGAAATACAATCAGGACTCGGGATTCTACAATGAAGAACAGGTAAACAAACCGAGACGGGGGGGGACTTCTGACGGTGCCGAAGAGAGGAGGAAGAGTGCATACTTGGAGCAACTCTAGAAATAGACCAGGCAGGACCATTTGTAGATGGGAAAATAAATGGGAAAAGTGTTACTTTTTTAGTAGATACATGAGCGACGAGATCAACTGTCAGGTCTGCAGATATAAGAAATCTTCCTCTCTCGGACGAAGCAATCCAAGTGGTTGGTGTGTCTAATACACAGATTAAGACTCGTCTTACTGAACCAGTAAGGGTGAGGATAGGGAAATTTTTAGATATGCACAGGTTTGTAGTGTGTGACACTAGTCCAGTGAATTTGTTAGGAAGGGATTTGTTGTGTAAAATGAATTGCACAATTTTTTGTACTCCGGATGGAATAGCCTTTGAGACACCGGATGAGGATGTCTTATACAGAGTAACTCTAGATAATAGAGAAAATGAGATTGTTGGAACATATGCTGTATTTAATCCAGATGACTTGCCTCAAGAATTGAGACACACAGTAAAAGCAGCAGTTTGGGATTTTACTGGAGAAGATGTGGGATTGATGAATAATGTAGATCCAGTAAAGATTACAGTGAAAGAGGGAATCTCTTATCCCAATATCCCACAATACAGACTGACACCAGAGATAATTGAAGGAATAACACCTATAATTGACAAAATGATTCAACAAGGTGTCTTGAGAGAATTACTGAGTAGCCCATGTAATTCACCTATAATGGGACTGAAGAAACCTAATGGGAAGTTCAGGATAGTGCAAGATTTGAGAAAAGTTAACACAATTGTGGTATCATGCTGTCCCATTGTGCCAAATCCATCAGTGATTTTGTATCAGATTCCTCATGATGCTGAATGGTACACAGTAATTGATTTGTGCCATGCTTTCTTTTCAATTCCATTGCATCATGACAGCCAGCCGATTTTTGCATTTCGGTTTGGACAGCGTATTTTGGCATGGTGCCGAATCCCACAGGGGTATACAGAGAGCCCTTCAATATTCAATCAGTTGTTGAAGAAATCTTTGGAAAGTCTGACTATGCCAGAAAGCTCAGTACTAGTACAATATATCGATGACCTACTTGTGGCATCAAAGACACGTGAAGCATGTGAAGTAGATACCATAGCTTTACTGAATCATCTGGTTGGTGGAGGATTAAAGGTATCTCCAGCCAAATTGCAATTTTGCAAGAAAGAAGTACATTATCTTGGTCACAATATTGAAAAAGGTCTAAGAAAAGTGACCATTGACAGGATCAAAATTATTAGAGGAATGAGAGCACCAATGACCCAGAGAGAAGTGAGAATGTTTCTGGGAATGGTAGGTTATTGTCGTCAGTGGATAAGTAACTTTTCCCTGATAGCAAAGCCACTGATTAATTTGACCAAAAGTGAAGTAAAAGACCCATTGGAATTGAATGCAGAACAAATGGCAGCATTTGAAGAATTAAAGAGCAGATTATGTGAAGCTCCTGCTCTAGGAATGCCAGACTATGAGAAGGAGTTTGAGCTGTACTGTAGTGAGAGGAATGGATGTGCGCTTTCAGTGTTAATCCAGAAACATGGACGTCTGAGGAGGCCAATTGCATACTTCTCATCAACACTTGACCCAGTAGCTGTGGGTTTACCAGGTTGCCTGAAAGCGGTAGCTGCTACATGCAGAAGCTTGGAACAGAGTGAGGGTATAATAATGGGATATCCTGTACGGGTGTTCGTACCTCATGATGTGGCAATTCTTTTGACAAGAAGCAGAACTCAATATATGTCACATAGTCGGCTGACTAAATATGAGAAAATCATTCTGGGAGCATCAAATGTGACTCTTGAGAGATGTGTGAATGTGAATCCAGCGACACTTTTGCCAGATGCTGAGAATGTGAGTGTGAGGGATGATGTTGATCATGATTGCTTGGATGTACTTGACTACTGTACAAAACCAAGACCAGACATAAGAGATCTGCCACTGCCTGAGAGTGATCATGTGTTGTTTGTGGATGGATCATGTCTGAGAACAGAAGAAGGTGTGCTGAGTGCTGCATATGCGGTGTGTAAAGTTTCAGAAGTTATGGAAGCTTCACCTTTGAAAGGAGTTAAACCTGCTCAGGTAGCGGAATTGGTGGCACTGACAAAAGCTTGCAAGATTGGAAGAAATGTGAGAGTGACTGTAATGACTGATAGTCAGTACGGATTCGGAGTTGTTCATGATTTTGGCCAGCTTTGGCTACAGAGAGGTTTCCTGACCTCAAGTGGAACTCCTATAAAGAATGCTGAAGTGATTGGGAAAATGATTGAGGCGATACAGCTGCCTAAAGAACTAGCAGTTGTAAAATGTGCTGCCCATGGACAGGGTGATGATTTCATTACTCTTGGAAATAGGTTTGCAAATGACATAGCACAGTATTGTGCAAGGAACAATCATTCCATTAACAGGGGAAAAGAGAAAGAAATGTCTTTTTGTTCTGTGATGTTTACTAATGTGATGGAAACATGGGATGAGGTGAGGCAGTTGCAGGATGAAGCAGGAGATGAGGAAATGAGAGATTGGATCAAGGCAGGTTGTGCACCAAGAGAAAAAGATCATGTATGGATCTATAGGGATGGAAGACCAGTCATGCCAAATGCTATGTTGTCAACAATGGCAAGAATGTATCATGGCCAGGGACACCTGGGGAGGGATGCTATGATTAGATCCTTTAAACAGACCTGGTACAATGCAAAGTTCAGGCTGTTAGCAGGGAGCATCTGTCAAAGATGTTTGATTTGTCTGCAATTCAATACTGGAAAGAAAACAGTGGTGAGCCTAGGAACAATAGGCAGAGAAGGAGGTCCTTTTACCAGAATGCAAATAGATTTCATTGAAATGCCTCAAGTCAATAGATTGAGGTATGTTCTAGTGGTAGTCTGTTTGTTCTCAAGGTGGGTGGAAGCATATCCAACTAGGAGAAATGATGGAATAACAGTGGCCAAGTTGCTGTTGAGAGAGTTGATTCCTAGGTACGGGTTCCCAGTGACAATTGAGTCAGACAGAGGAGGACATTTCTATAATGAACTCATGAGTTTAATTTGTGAAGCATTGAGTATACAGCAGAAGCTACATTGTGCATACAGGCCAGAGGCTTCTGGCGTTGTTGAGCAGATGAACGGCACAATCAAAAACAGAATTGGCAAGATGTGTTTAGCCACTGGAATGAAATGGCCTGATGTCTTGCCTCTAGTGCTGATGACTATTAGATCTACTCCAGACAGAACTACGGGGTTGAGTCCACATGAAATAATAATGGGACGTGGAATGAGACATGCATTCGTGCCTGTCAACAAGCTGATGACTATAACTGATGACATGATTTTGGATTACTGTAAAGGCCTGGCTGACGCAGTTCATTCTGTGTTTCACCAGGTTGGAGAAGATGCCACCTCACTTGAAAAGAAGGCAGCCCATGATCTGAGCCCAGGGGACTGGGTGAGAATAAAAGTGCACAGAAGAAGAAATTACTTGGTTCCAAGGTGGGGAAGGCCAAGACAAGTCATTCTGACTACGACGACTGCTGTGAAGTGTGCTGGAGTGAAGAACTGGATTCATGCAAGTCATACTCTGAGAGTTCCAAATCCAAAGGATGGGACTGGGAAGGAGTACTTTGAAGAGTCAGATTCCAGTGATGATGCAGACACTGAAACAGTGAGAAGAAAAAAGAATCCTGAAAGGGGGGAAAGAGAGTCAGAAAGAGAGTCAGGTGATTCTTTTTTCTTACCAGAAGAAGTTTCAAGAGTTTCAAGAGGAACATTGCGAACTTCAGAAGAGAGTTCAGATTCTGGAAAAGTGCCTGAAGTTCTAACGAGCAGTGGAGAAAATAAAGAGAAAGAAAGAAAAGAAAAGAGCGATTCCACAGAGACTATACCTGAGTCAAATGAAGAGATTGAGAGGAATCCATCTAAGATAACTTCTGAAGAAGTAGGGTCAGAAGAAGATAGAGAGGGACAGATTGCGGAAGACCCCCGAGGAGGTGTAGGGAACATTCATGATAGGCTAGGTGAAGGGACAAGTAGACAGCAAGAAGATTGCGTGTCGGAGACCCGAGGAGGGATAGGAGTAGGGAAATCTCAATCGGTGGAAAAGAAGACTGTGGAAAAAGAGAGAATTGTTGATGAACAAGAGGCAAATGAGACAGAATCTGATGAGAGTGAGAATGAGATACCAGAGGGTCGAGTTCTGAGAAAGAGAACTTGGATCGGAGAAAGGAACAATAAAGAAGTAAAACAGAAAAGAAGTGTAAAAGGAGATCTTTGGCCTAACAAGATAAAGAGGCTGAGATATCGATTGACACGAGTGAATTCATCGAAAGCTGAACAGGTGAACGAGGTGTCAAGCCAAAATCAAGCAAAAGAAGAAGAACCAAAAGAACCAAAGGAACCAGAAGCGATCAAAAGAATTAGAAAGCCTAACCAGAAGTATAGGTCACCAGAATGGACGTACGTGGCACTGTCTGAAGAAGAAGAAGAGGCAGAAAGTCAAGGAAATCCAGAGGGGACCTTACAGAAAGTGGTTGAGGAGGAGAAAACTGTTGGAATCCTGAAAGTTATCTTGTCTGACTTTGGAGAAGAGACAGATGTTCAGGATCTGATACAATTTGATGTTGCTGAAGAAGAAGTGAAAAGTGATGAAAATCCAAATTGAGTGAACTGAAGGAGTCAAGAAGTAGAAATCTAAACATTAACAGATTGTAACGATCTAGTGGATATTTGCTGTCCTAGAGATTCAGTAGAGGAGTAGTGGAGGCTAAGTCAAAAGACACAGTCAAAGTAATAAGATGGCTAACACAGAAAATAATCAAAGTAGATGTACCTTCCTGAAAAGATGGTGCAAAATGTGCTGCTGTTGTACAGGACTATTAATGCTACTATGGAGTGTGCTTGCTTTATTAGTTACTTTTAGAGTTACAATAGGCACCTTGGGAATACATACTGAGAATATGACTAACATAGAGAAAAGTTCACAGAAAGTAGTACCAACTAGAATTAGTAATATATACATACATAAGGATAGGTCAATTAATGATTTTTCTAGCAATGTTTTTTCAAAATTGTTGTATGAATACGTAAAGACAATGGAGGTAAGGGATTGCTACGTCTGTATGCAATTACCTGCATCCGTTTCAGAGGGAGTTACTTATCATCATCTTCCAGCTACGTATGGAATTTCATGTAGTGTGTTGATTGGTATTTTTTATCAATTAGGGAAAATAGATTATGATATGTCTAATAAGGATAACATTTTTGGGCAATTGCCTATGTATAAAAAATTGAATCCTGCTAAAGAAGCTAACATTTTTGGTGAGATTTTTATTGAAACAGAAGAATTAACACTAGATTACATTTTTAGAAACAATTTAACTTGTAGTTTGAAGGAAGAAGAAGAAGCTTTCCTAGACATGGTAGAGAAAAGGAGAATGAGCATGCATGAAAAGGCAGGAGGATATAAAATGAGTGAGACAGTGTGGGACATTGAGATGGGAAAGGAATTGAAGAATGGGGCCAGTCCAACTTTGGCTTTAGATGCACCACAGAAGGGTAAACTATGCATTACCAGAAGGAAATCCCAATATGATTATTATTTTGTCGGGACTAGTGAGTGCCATGATACATACTTTATTGCAACAGGATGGGGATTCAAAGGAGGAGAAGATCCAGTTTTCCCGGGAGTGTATTATATTTGTGGGAATAAAGCTTATTATAGGTTGCCTGACCATTGGTATGGCACATGTTATGTTGGCCTGGTCTTTCCAAAGATTTTTTATATGGATAGAATAGAAGATGCAGAACAAATTAATTTACTAACACGCTTTAAAAGAGAAACTTGGACAGAAATTGTAGGAGATATTTTTTGAGCTTTGATACCAGCAGTGGGAATTTCATTAAATGCATATGGAATTCGGAAGCTGTCAACAGTGGTGGATCGCTTATCGACAAGCACCGCTGGAGGGTTTCTATTGGTAAATACAGAGATGGTTGCCTTACGCGCCATGTCTATGCAAAATCGACTTGCCCTTGATATTCTATTGGCAAAAGAGGGTGGAGTCTGTTGAATGCTGAAAGTTCAACATTGTTGCACTTACATTCCTGATGAAAGCAAAGATTTAAAGGTTTATATCAAAAATATTACTGATTTGCATGAAGAATTAGTACCACTGGAAGCTGAAAGTATCTGGACTAAAATGGCTAATAAGATGATTGCTGTTAAGAATTTTATAGCTAAGATAGGTAGTACAATTTTTGGTAAGATATTAGTTCCATTGACATGTGTGATTGTTGCTTTATTGATTCTTAGATTAGGGTGTTTATGTTGTAGATATAGGAGGAATAAAAAGAAAATAATAAAAGAAAATGTTGAAAAGAGACAAAAGAGGTCAAAAAGAGACCCACAAGAAATAGAATTGGAAGAATTTAGGGAGAGCATGTATTTAGAAACAAAAAGAGATGATGAAAGAGAAACCGGAGTTTAATAAATGAACAAAAAGACATTTGAATTTTTCCTAAAAGGGGGAACTAAAATGTTTGGGTTGGATTTTTGTGGTGATGATATATCACCAAAGGGGGGATTGCTGGAGCAGGGTTTTCTATTTAAACCCAAACATCAGTTTATATTTTTGTATGTTATAATTAAAATTACTAATGATTAATTAGTAAGTACTAAGTTTTGTCGAGTTTTTTTTTATTAATCAACCTTACTAATGAAAGAACTATACGTGGGAATGCAATTGCATGGCTACATTAATAAGTGAACTAAGTTGGTGAGCAAATTAATTAAATAAGTGTGGCTTATGTAATATTTGTTATGTGATTGCGCTTTAAAATAATATGCTTTAATGCTTCTTTATGTCGCAAATGGCTAGATAAATACATACACATAAGGGTATTAGTGGGAATTAACACTGTATAATCAATACAATGTAGTAACGTTGTTTTGTGTTTCTTTTTAATTAAGTTGTCCATTTTGGCCTGCTAAGAAAATGGCCGACATCTACAGCCTGCATTTGAGTAGATGAAATATGAAGAGAGGCCTCGCTGATTGTGACCTCGGCCTCTGCCTGAACTAAAAGTTATGAAAAGACGACAACTCCGGGATGTCCGCCAGTTATCCTTGGTAGAGAACATTTGTCACAAATTAACATTTTTGATAAACTTGTGGTGGCTTCACTGCGATTGATACATTTCCGGAGAAGAGCATCCATGGATGTTACAAATTAGTTTTGGACTTCCTATTTCCTTGTTTTGAATTTTGAGATATCCAAGAGCTGAGATTTTTCTAATGTTGCAAGCTAACATCCTTTCCTGCTCTGCTCAACGGACGTTTTAGAGCTTGTTTGTAACTTTTAGTATGTAAATTTTAGTATAAATATTACTAGACTAGAGAGGGTCTAAGGCCACTTCTTCCTGAACTTATGCTCAAGAGGATCGATGCTGACTGAGAGGACGGCGACTCGAGAGACTTTGATTCTTTACTGAGAGACCTGTCCTGACTTAGAGTACGAAATTTAGCCAGAATAGGTAAATATGAGAATAATGATCTTGCAATTGAATGACTTTTCATTTAAACTAATTTAGATAAAATAATTTCTGTTTGAATTACAGTGTCGGGTGGTTATTTCTTTGTCATGTTATTGAGATCTCAAATGTGTTTAACTGTTTCGATCATGACTCAAGACAATTCAATTTGGTTGCATTGACCTCCAATTAGGTGCAGATTGGATTTGGGAATTCTCTCTTAGGTTCAGTGTGAATAGAGTAATAGAATGAATGTTGGTGTAATGGGCCCCACCAGCGTATGATGAGTGTATGTGTGCATGACTGTGAAATTACTCTGTCTATGGAAGTAGGGAGAATTTATAAGCTCTGATCTGCAGCACGCGAACATCAGTTCTTTTCTTTCCGTGCCAGTTAACCGCCGATCCGGGAAGAGCTACCCCTCTGCTGCTTTTGGCAGGCTTTTTTTCGACTTTTGTTGATATTTTTGACGACTTCGTGTGCGAGGGGTGTTGGGTAGGAAGACAGGTTTTACACCATGAGGGACTTGTACCCGCATGATGTCGGCCATCGATCCCCACCGCGTATGTCGATTCAAAGTTGTGTTCAGACTGCTGGGTGATGGCTCCAAAGACCTTGAGGTAGCGGGCGAAGAAGTTGCTCATGGCCCGGCAGTTGACACCGTCTAGCGATACTCCGAGTAGGTCAAGATTCCGTTTGAGGAAGAGGAAGTCGAGGGATCTCTCACAGACAGAGCCCTAAGGGGCATATTATCAAGCACGGCGTTAAAATTACCGCCGCTTTAGCGGTAGAAAACTGCCGCTAAAGCGGCGATAATGGGCTTGATAATATGCCGCAGAGAATTCCAATAGAAGCCCATGTTGACACCAGAACATGGGCTTCTATGGGAATTCTCAAGGGCATATTATCAAGCCCATTATCGCCGCTTAAGCGGCAGTTTTCTGCCACTAAAGCGGCGATAATTTTAACACCGTTTCTTGATAATATGCCCCTAAGTTCTTTTCCTCCCATTCAAGGTCTTCAGAACACTTGTGGTAGAGGTACAAGAAGAAGAAGTTCAAGCGCACTTCGACTTCACCTCAACTGGCGTCCATCATTAAAAGGGGTAAGTTACACCGACGCTCTAGGCACGGTTATGCGGAGCCGGAGCCAGAGTGACTTCGCGCCTCCCTCCATTTCCGGGAGCCGGAGCGACTCAAATTAAAGTTTTTTACGAGACCATGCGCTGCGTATTTGAGCGGAACGACCCTGTTGGTGAGCCCTCGGATCCTGCAGGGTCAGAAGGGGGCTGCATTGGGTTCGACGCTGTTGGCTTCAGCTACGGCACTGGTGCGGCCTCAGGGATCTGATCCAGGATCTGGTTCAACGCTGGTCGTGCCAACATGTCCTTCCCCAGTGTCGACCCCGAAGTCGGTGCCCGCAAAGTCGCCGGCGGCTGTCAGTGGCGCAAGCCCATCCTCATCCCCGGTGACACGGAGACGGAACGGCGTTGAGCGACACCGATTCAGACGTCAAAAGAACCCAGGGGTTCTACGTTGTCGCCTGAGCACTTTGTAGATGTGCTAGGCTCATGAGAGGAATGGGAGGTGTCTGGAGA
The DNA here is from genome assembly GCF_964204655.1 of Triturus cristatus. Lineage (NCBI taxonomy): Eukaryota > Metazoa > Chordata > Amphibia > Caudata > Salamandridae > Triturus > Triturus cristatus. The sequence continues at coordinate 1,097,453,418 of NC_140579.1, forward strand.
CCCTCTAGAGAACAAGGATGGCTGTGAGGAGACAATGAACTGGTATGGGGAACTTGGGGAAGCGAGTAGTCTGGATATTTCTCCAGATACTGGCATGCTCTCTCCACCTACTGTGGCTACGGAGTAGGGGGCGTCCTCTGCCATGGTGGTTAAGAGGGCAGCTGAGGTCCTTGGAATGGAGCTGCCCTCGATGCAGGTCAGGACTAATCTCCTGACCGAAGTGCTTCAACCTGGTGCTTCCACCTCTGAACCCCTTTCGCCCCTTTAATGACGCACTTACGGACGTCCTTCTAGGAACATGGTTTAAGCCTAGCACAGGGGCTTCTGTGAACAGGACGATTGCACGCCTCCATCGCCCAGCACCGGGTGACCCAAAGTTCCTCAGCCAACACTCCACCCCAGAAAGTCTGGTGGTACAGACCTCATCTTCCCAGGGCGCATTCCCTTCCACCCCTCCGGATAGGGAATCCAAGAGACTGTGACTCATTTGGGAAGAAGATGTTTTCTTCCTCCAGTCTGGCATTGCGGTCGGTCAATACTGCATGCTTATTTGCCTGTTTCTCCCACTCTCTTTGGGAGACGGTTACGCAGGTGCTGTCACAAGTCCCAGAGGAGGCCCGGACTGTGCTCTCCCAAGCTGTCTAGGACAGGAGAGATGCAGCAACATTCGCCATATGGTGTAGTTTGGATATGACCGATTCGCTGGGCAGATCTATTTCAACAACAGTGGCCTTGAGGCGCCACGCCTGGCTTCGCACAACTGGCTTCTCGGGGGATGTCCAGGCCAATTTGATGGACATGCCTTTTGATGGAATCCGCCTCTTTGGGTAAAAGGCAGACTCGGCCCTGGTCAGGTTCAAGGACTCTCGATCCACGGCTAGATCCTTGGGCCTCTCCTCCACTCCTCGTGGCCAGTCTTCCTTTTGCCTCTTTCGTGGTAGTGGAAGGGGGCCACCGTCCTGCTCAGACTACCCAAGCCATGCGTGGATGTGGACACCGTACTTTCCCTCATCAGAATGGAGGCAAGAAGTTGTCTATCACACTGCCCCCGGCAGCCGCAGTCGCAGCCTCCAAGCACTCCTAGGCTGATTCTTCAGGACCACACTACTCCAGTGGGTGGGAGAATTTGTCACCATCTCCCCCGCTGGAGATCTATAACATCAGACAAGTGAGTCTTGCAGATCGTCCAGGAGGGCTAGTCTCTTCCTTGCATTTCTTTTCCTCCTACTATTCTGCTGAGTCAGGAACGGCTGGCGAAGGATCATTTAAAGCTGCTCCAAGAGGAAGTTACAGCTTTTTTGGCCAAAGGAGCTATAGAAAGGGTTCCAGCTTCAGAAATAGGCAGTGGCTGTTATTCCCACTACTTTCTGATTCTGAAGAAGAACAAGGGGCTTTGACCCATTTTGGATTTTCGGACCATCAATCTCTTTCTCAAAAAGGAGAAATTCAAGACGCTCACATTGGCTCAGGTCTTGTCTGCCCAAGACCAAGGAGACTGGATGGTGGTGTTAGACCTGCAGGATGCGTATTTTCATATTCCCATTCTGCCGAACCACAGTCATTACCTGCAGTTCAAAGTAGGCCACTAGCACTTTCAGTTTACCGTGCTCCCTTTCGTCCTTACCAGTGCCCCTCGGGTGTTCACCAAGGTGATGGCGTTGGTTGCAGCTCACCTGTGCAGGTTAGGGGTTTCAGTCTTCCCCTAACTCGACGACTGACTGTTGAAGGCATCCTCGCCCCAGGAAGTCATCTCCCACCTTCAGACTACGGCGGACATCCTTCATTCGCTGGGGTTCTCTATAAACATGCCAAAGTCACACCTGACTCCTTCTCAGATGCTCCCTTTCATCAGAGCTGTTCTGGACACAGTGAATTTTCGGGCTTTTCCTCCCGAGCAGCAAGTCCGGGATATTCAGGTTATGATTTCGATATTTCAGCCTCTATCTTGGATTTCAGTGAGGTTGAGTCTGAGGCTGTTGAGCCTCATGGCCTCCTGCATCCTGTTGGTAAGACACGTGAGATGGCGTATGCGGGCTCTGCAGTGGGACTTGAAGTTCCAATGAGCACAGCATCAGCGAAATCTTACTGATGTTGTTCAGATCTCGGAAGGAACTACAAAGGATCTGCGGTGGTGGTTAACAAACCGAGATTGGGTCAAAGGAAGATCTCTCTCCCTTCCCCAACCAGATTTCACCATCGTGACGGATGCATCACTTCTGGGATGGGGCGGCCGCTTGGGAGAGATGGAGATCAAGGGTCACTGGTCTCCGGCAGAGACGGACCTCCACATTATCTTGTTGGAACTCCGATTGATTCGCTTGGCATTGAAAGCATTTCTTCCCTCTGTCAAGGGGAAGCTGGTGCAGGTGTTCACTCACAACACTACCGCCATGTGGTACTGCAACAAGCAAGGCGGGGTGGGGTCATGGACCCTTTGTCGAGAGGCCCTGCGTCTCTGGACATGGCTGGAAGAGCAGGACATAACCCAGGTGGTTCAACACCTGGCAGGTTCTCTGAACGCCAAGGCAGACGATATCAGCCATCGGTGCCTAGCGGATCACGAATGGCATCTCCAGTCGGAGGTGGCACAAGGTCTCTTTCAGGAGTGGGGAGAACCTTGGTAAGATTAGTTCGCCTCCGAAGAGAACGCGTAATGTCAGCAGTACTGCGCACTGGAGTTTCCAAGGCGGCTATCGCTTAGCGACGTGTTTCGTCGCGAGTGGAGCTCAGACCTGTTGTATGCCTTTCCGCCCATACCACTCCTTCCCAGGGTTCTGAAGAAGATCAGGGGTGACCGGGACCAACCCACTTGTGGTGCCTGATGGGGCAAGGAGAGTCAGGTATCCAGAGCTTCTGAGTATGAGTGTTGATCCTCCGATCAGGCTTCCCATTCGGGAGGATCTTCTGTCATAGCAGCAGGGGAGGGTTCTCCACCCGAACCTGGCAACTCTGCGCCTCCATGCGTGGAGACTGAGCGGCAGCAGTTGATGGCATTTGACCTTCCGCCCGAAGTCTGTAATGTTATTCTGGCGGCCAGGCGGCCCTCCACTAAGTCGGTATACACCTGCCGTTGGCAGAAATCTGTATGATACTGTACAGAAAGGTCTATTGACCCTCTTTCTGCTTCTTTTATCTGTCCTTTTGTTCATTCTTACCCTTGCCCAGCAGGGCTCTGCTTTGGGAACTCTCAAGGGTTACCATTCTGCTGGGTCTGCTTTTTTGCGGCTGCCAGACTCAATCAATCAATCAATCACAGAATTTGTAGAGCGCACTACTTACCTGCGAGGGTCTCAAGGCGCTGGGGGAAAAAAAGGGGGGGGTGGGCTGCTACTGGTCGAATAGCCGGGTCTTGAGTAGCCTCCTGAGGGTCAGCAGGTCTTGGGTGTCGTAGGCTGAGTGGGAGGGTGTTCCAGGTCTTGGTGGCGAGGTGGGAGAAGGATCTGCCGCCGGTGGTTGTTCTTCGGATGCGCGGGACGGTGGCGAGGGAGAGGTCGGCGGAGCGGAGCTGGCGGTTCGGGACGTAGAAGAGGAGTCGTCTGTTGAGGTAGTCTGGACCGGTCTTGTGGAGTGCCTTGTGTGTGTGGATGAGGAGTTTGAAGGAGATTCTCCTGTCGACGGGGAGCCAGTGCAGGCTTCTCAGGTGGGGGTGATGTGGCCGTGGCGTGGTACGTCGAGGATGAGGCGTGCAGAGGCGTTTTGAATGCATTGCAGTCGTTTGATGAGCTTGGCCGGGGCTCCCGCGTAGAGGGTGTTTCCATAGTCGAGTCTGCTGCTGACGAGGGCCTGGGTGACTGTTCTTCTTGTATCCGTCGGGATCCACCTGTAGATCCTGCGGAGCATGCGGAGGGTGTTGAAGCAGGAGGAAGAGACTGCATTTCCTTGCTTGGTCATGGAGAGTGTTGAGTCGAGGATGACTCCCAGGTTGCGTGCGTGGTGGGTGGGTGTCGGGGCTGCCCCCAGTGCCGTTGGCCACCAGGAGTCATCCCAGGGTGATGGGTTGGAGCCGAGGATGAGGACCTCCGTCTTGTCCGTGTTCAGCTTTAGTGGGCTGATCTTCATCCAGTTGGCGACGGCCTTCATTCCTTCGTGGAGGTTGGGTTTGGCGGTTAGGGGGTCCTTGGTGAGGGAGAGGATCAGTTGAGTGTAGTCGGCGTAGGAGATTATGTTGAGGTCGTGCTGTCGGGCGATGTGTGCGAGCGGGGCCATGTAAATTTTGAATAGTGTCGGGCTGAGGGATGATCCCTGGGGTATGCCGCAGATGATCTCGGAGGTTTTGGCTCGGAATGGGGGAGGCGGACTCTCTGGGTTCTGCCGGAGAGGAAGGAGGTGGTCCATTTCAAGGCCTTGTCTCGGATCCCTGCATCATGGAGGCATGCGCGTAGAGTGCGGTGGCAGACCGTGTCGAAGGCGGCGGAGAGGTCCAGCAGGATGAGGGCTGCGGTCTCACCGTTGGCCAGCACAGTCCTGATGTCATCGGTGGCAGCGATGAGGGCAGCCTCTGTGCTGTGGTTGCTGCGGAACCCTGACTGGGATGGGTCCAGGATACTGTTTTCTTCGAGGTATCGGGTTAGCTGTCTGTTGACGATCTTCTCGATGACCTTGGCAGGGAACGGGAGCAGGGAGATGGGCCGGAAGTTCTTGAGGTCTCTCGGGTCCACCTTGGGTTTTTTGAGTAGGGCGTTGATCTCGGCGTGCTTCCAGCTCTCTGGGAAGGTTGCGGTCTTAAAGGAGAGATTGATGACGTTGCACAGGTGGGGTGCGATGGAGCTGCTGGCTTTGTTGAAGATGTGGTGCGGGAAAGGGTCTGACGGGGAGCTGGAGTGGATTGTGCTCATGGTCTTGATGGTGTCGTCGATGTTCACGTTGGTCCACGCTGGCAGGGGGTCGTGGTCGATGGTGTGCGGCGAGTCTGGTGTATCTCCTATTGTAAATAGATTTTTGAAAGGGTTGGTTCATTTATTTCCACCTACACCCTTTGTTATGCCTCAATGGGACCTTAATTTGGTCCTCACTTATCTGATGTGCGCTCCTTTCGAGCCTTTGCACAATTGGCCTCTCCGGCTGTTGACCATCAAAACAGCCTTCTTAGTGGTGATTACATTGGCCCAGAGGGGGAGTGACTTGCAGGCATTATCCAGCTCGCCTCCTTATCTTATGTCCTTTCCGGACAAGGTGGTGCTTAGCACCAGGGCATCATTCTTACCAAAGGTTATAACCCCATTCCATCTGGGTCAGTCCATTACTTTGCCCACCTTTTTTGCTCCACCACATCCTTCTAAGGAAGAGGAGCGTCTCCACCAACTGGACTCAAAAAGAGCGTTGTTGTTCTACCTTGACTGCACAAGAGAGTTCCGGGTGGATGACCAACTCTTTGTGGGGTATGTGGGAGCAAAGAAGGGAAAGGCAGTGCAGAAAAGAACCATCTCTCGCTGGGTTGTTCTCTGCATTTAAATCTGTTATGCCTTGGCAAAGAAGCAGCCTCTGGAGGGATTAAGGGCCCACTCCACCAGGGGAAAGGCTGCGACTATGGACTTGGCTCAGAGTGTCCAAGTCCAAGACATCTGTCAGGCAGCGACGTGGGCATCATTGCACACGCTCACAAAAAAGTCTTGCAAGACTTTTTATTCTGGCCCATGAGTCCGCAACCCACCGCCGGGATGGTATGGCTTAGGTATCTGATTCAAAGGTAAAGAATCTGCAGCTAGAAGTCTCTATCAGATGAACAAGTTACTAACCTTCGGTAACGCATTATCTGGTAGAGACTCTCTCTAGCTGGCGATTCCTTACAGCCCCACCCATGCCTCCCCGCTTTGCGGACTGATGCTGTAGGTCTAGGGTTACTCCCCTTTCAGGGCCCTAGTTTTGCACACGTTTACGTCAGTTACTTCGTGGCTCTGCGCTTCTGGCGTGGAAATACGCGCATCTGGATGGCGCCTATATAGGCACTGCGACGTCATAACCGATGTTACAGACGCCAACGACATCACGCAGAGCCAAGAAAAGGTTCCGGATCCAGCCTGACACCTGGGAAATTTAAAGGTAAGGAATCTGCAGCTAGATGGAGTCTCTGCCAGATAATGCGTTACCAAAGGTAAGTAATTTGTTCGTTATACACACATCCTCTGACCAAGGTCAAGACTGGCTCCTCTGTCTCTGAGCCAATGTCAATATGCAGGGGCACCCAGCAGGATAGCCCGCTCTCTCCCTTACTCTTTTCTCTAGCGATGATCTGCTACTGTATGTCAGAGACTTCCAAAATGTCCCTGGCATGATTGCTGCAGCACTGCATCACTTTTCGACACTGTCTCGCCTTCAAGCCAGCTTTTGTGATGTGCAAGTGTGGTGGTTGACAGCTCCTTCCCCTCCTTCCCCCCATCAAGTCAGAGATTGCCCTTCCTGTCAATACCTATTTTCTCTTTGTATCACTGTCTGGGAGAAATGCACAAAGACCGACTGCTAGTTACACCTAGTCAAGTGACCCAGTCGAGAGTTATCAGTTGTTAGATGTCAAAGTTAACCCAATGTTATCCTATCAGAATGGTAGGCCTCACAGCAGTGAAAATTTCATGTAAGAGTTTTTCATTACTAAGACATACAAAACATAAAAAATACTTGTCAAACATTTTAAATACACTGCACCGTGTCCTATGGGCTGTTTAAGGCCTAGCCTGGGGTGACATATGAGTTAAAAAGTGAGGTTTGGGCCTAGCAGGCCCAAACCTCACTTCACCCAAAAATGCACACATGGGCTGCTATGGCAAGTCTGCGACATGTTTAAAGGGCTACTTGAGTGGGTGGCACAATAAGCACAATAGGTGGCACAATAGGTGATGCAGGCCCACTATTAGCATTTCATTTACAGGCCATAGGTACATGTATTATCACTTTACAAGGGTCTTACAGGTAAACTAAATATGCACATTTTTGTGTAAGCAAATTTTACCATGTTTCCAGGAGAGAGCACTAGCACTTTAGCACTGGTTAGCAGCAGTAAAGCGCATAGCCATAAAAGCCATAAAAAGGCAACAATTTTTGGGATGTCCTTGAAGAATGGGCAAAGTCCAACACCAACTATTTATTTTACCTGTTTATTTTATAAAGTGCTCAAGTGACACGCTAATATTGTAGCTGCTTGCAATTTGAGTGTTTGGGTAAATAGTGATTTATTCTTGCCTCATTCACCAATAACAATAATAAAATGCATAGTGGAGCTTAAAGATGTTGTTTGAAAAACAATGTGAAACAGCTGCATTAATGCACATGTTTTAAATTGAGCATTTGTATTGCCAGATAAGGTGCCCCTGTTTATGTGATGCCATATTTTTTCCTTTTTTTAGTTTTGTTGCACATGCTTGCAATAAGGAAAAAAATATATTAACTATCGCACCAGGTGCCAAGGTCAGACGTTTTGGCTTTGCTGATGCTTGTTAAAAATGCATGTTTTGAACCCAAACATCAGCTTGATATTTTCGTCATATCTTCGCATGTACAACTGCGTCATGGGGACAGTTTCTGAGTCACATGTTGATGAGTATTGCGTGCCAAGTATGGTAACCATAATGCCAAAGATGTCTACAATTTGTCTAGAATGTCACTATTATCCCAAGGCTCAACGTCATAATGCAAGAGATGCCAAACATATGCAACTAAATAACATCATTATGCCACTGTCACCATTGTATCTGGAGAGGATGCTATACTTCCTTGAATACTCACAATATGTCAGGGTTGGAATTCTGTAGTGTATGCTGGGTGTTTCCCCCACTATCCAGGGGCTAAAGAAGCCTGAAGTATGCCTAGAACACCTACCATTAGGCCAAGTCTATACATCGTAATGCCAATGATTAGAGGAATATGGCAAAGATTGCTGTAATTATCCCAAAAGTTGCCAACAGAAAGGGGCATATTATCAAGGGCCGGCGATAAATATCACAAAGCGCGCTTAGCCCTTGCATATTTATCACCGGTTATCTCTGGAATTTACCGCCTGGTGAGCACGTTATCAACAACGCGCATCGCTGAGGCGATAGAAATTCAAGAGTTAGCTGCCAAATGTGCGACTATCGCTGGAAATCCAGCAATAATCGCACAACGATTGGCGATACGTTGTTGATAGGGCAGGGCAGACTTAGCCATTATATCCGCCTTCCATTGGAAATAATGGCTAAGTCAGATTGAAAGCAGGTGTAAGAAAAGTAGTGATAAGCGCGGTTAGCGCTACTTTTCATAACGCCATGCAAGTTAGCGGGAGGTTTATTGATAGGAGAAATGTCGGTTAGTGACATTTCTCACGTTATTTTTGTGTGGAACGCCCACTTTGCATCTCATTAGAGATGCAAAGCTGGGCATTGAGGGCAAGGGCGCTAAGGTAAGGATTCACACGATAGTGTGACCTTGCTGATAATGCGATAAAATTATCGCCACTTTTCGTCCAAAAACGGACGCTAAAGCGGCGATAATTTTATTGTGGCACCTTGAAAATATGCCCCAATGTTGGTAGTGATCAGGATTGTGCCATGGGTGCCTAAGGATTTTTTGGGAAGGATCACCAACAAGTCACAGACGCACACATACACACGCACCCACACACAGACAATGACACAAGAATGTGTGCATGAGTCTACACTCACAGAAGCACAGACACACTCACACAAGCACACACACACATATAATAGCTTTGAGCCTGACTGTATGACATAGATGGTTGAGACCAATTTAGCACACAACTCAATGATCATCTAGCACTAGGAAACTTTACATTGACTGGAAATGTCATTGCTCACACCTGATTCAGCCACCTTAAGAACTATGTGAACCAATTTGGATTGGCTGATTACTGGTTGCACCAAGAAAGGACTACGACGTCTTCTAAGAATGCAGCCTGTGCTGGATAATGAATCTCTGCCTTGGTTAGTCCCAAGTCTTTTAGATACCTTTGTCATCAGTTAGATATGGACTGGAAGAAATACCCCTTAGAACTTAATGTGCAACTCTGGGCGAAAATGTCATTTGCGAAATATAGGACAGGTAACCTTCTCCTGGCCACAGTTACAGTAGAGTGGAATTTGGCACAAAGTGTGCTATCGATGCCGAAAAGTTGGTGAAACACGGAAAAGTGGCCACTCACCCATTTACAATTTTCGGAAGACATGTGGAGAATAAGAAGCATCTCAAAGGAGTAAACACTTATTCCATGATTCTGGGGGAGGGGCTTATGATTTAGATATAAAATACTGAATGCATTTTTTCATTAAAATGAATTGTTTAGGTTGCTGTACTTAAATTGATTAGGTCTACCATTACAATGGAGAAAACTACAGTTTCAGACCCAGAGGATGAAGTAGATTATCGACTAATAACTCATGCTCTGGGAAAGCCTGTAAAAAAACTTTGCTTAAGTAAGTGACTGAATCCCTGGAAGAGCATAAGGTATTTGGCCACTGGCAATTTGGCTTTTGTCCTAGAAGAGGAAACAGCTATTCTAATAGCAATGGAAGAGGAAAGTCTATTGTCGGCGACAGCGATACAGCAAGAATGCCCCTTGCGGAACATCAGTTTTGTACCATGGACCATATCATTTTAGCTTGGCATGTCACCTGAAGGAAACAGGGCTACAAAGCACCCACCTTTAACTGTTTTTCATTCCAATAATGTGGTTCTCAATTTGTAAGGCTGCTGCATTTTACATCTGCCAGCATGGTAAGCTTCTTCGGGGTCCCACAGGGCTCCTTTCCACCAGTGATACTTTTTATTTGCATGTGCGTCCTCTCTGCAGACTAAGCCACACTTTTGGCTGCACAGCGAAAAGTTGATAAAGATGATATTCAGTTCATCATTCCTTTAGACCACCTTGCTTCCTTGCCTCTCATCCACTAAAACAACTGGTTGTGGGCAGTAGAACTCTGGATGGTCCATAGCTACTTAAAGTTACGTTAGCAAGGCTGGCATACGGATTACTGACAAGACCAAAGAGTGCTGTAACCATCCCTAGACAATAACAAAGGGTGGTTGAGCAGGGGAGCACGCGGAGGGGGGTGTTAATAAAGTTAAAAATAATAAAATAAAAGTTTACCTGAAGCTGCCAATCACCTCCCACATCGCTCCTGCTGGCCCTGAGACAGACTTCCATCCAATCCCTGTGCCGCGGAGAAGCACGGGCATTGACCTGAGCGAGCTGGAAAGACACTCTGCTCAGGTCATGGAGTCTGTGGGGTTTCTCCAGCCCGGCTGCTGAATACAGCAGGGCTGGAGAAACCATAGTGTGCATGTGTGCTTTAGTTGACCTGAGGTGGCTGGTTAAACACATATGTGCACATAGGGAGTGCCTAAGCACTCTTCCTTCCCGCTCCCATGCCTCGCCCCTCCCTGCACAAGCTGGCTCAAAACTGGCATACGAAAAATAAAACAATGCTAGAACATCATTTTATTTTTCATTTGCTGGCTCTGTACCAGGCAGTGGGGCGATGCTCCTCCTCCAATGTGGAGGAGCCACCGTTGTTGGTAATGCATGCTTCCTGTCAAAAATATACTACTGTCATAGCTTGTATGTGGATTTACCAGCTTTCACTCTGATGAAAAATCCACAAGTCCAGAATACAGTGGTGCAACTTTTTTTGCCATTAAAAAACGTTCATCAAGGTTTCTCAAACCTGAAGAGGTCAACACTGTTCAGCAATCGAGAAGATAAACCGGTTCCAGCACACCTGTTTAGTGCGCAAAGCTTACCATCATTCAGTCCTGTCCTGCTGGTCAACTTTCCATTATCATTTTGTTGAACACTCGGCACGCATGGAGACACATTGGGGTATATGTACAAGAACTGCCGCCAACTAGCGTTAGCGTTAGTTAGTGGCAGCTTTCTTAACGCAGCCTATTAAAAAACGAAAAACCATCGCCCTGTTAGCGATGTATTTACAATACGTCCCTACTTGGAGATAGTTTCAGGTAGCCGCAGTGGAAACTGCCACTAACACTAGTGTGAAGGCAATACAAATTCTGACGTTAGTGGGCGAAAACTGACGAAAGGCCAATTTGCGGGCAAAAAACTCACGTTAGTCAGCAGAACTTTACCTTTTTTGCTTCTAGGGGCAGAAATAGCCAATAAGTCCACCTCCAATGAAAATATAAAATAAAAACAATGGAATGCAGAATGGAGCAGCCAGGAACAAGTGCAGCATAGATCAACAACCTCCCCAAACCCCCCAACAGCCAGGATGACCAGCCAGAGTCCCAGGGGAACAGGAAATTCAAAATCAAAGCTACATATATGAAAAGAGGAGCATCAATGGGGAAAACCGGTGATGCATCACTTTCCATAGCGCCCTCCATGCAACACCATGGCAGCCAAAACCTTGAAAGCGCAGACAGTCACCGTGGCCCGGAGGCCTCGCTGGTCCTGCGTCTGGGACCCGGAGTGGGATGCGGAGGTGCTGTGGATTTGCTGGGCAGTGGCGATAGACATTGAGGTGTCGGTGATCGCCCTAACCTGGTGTTGAAGTCTCCCAGGTCACGCGGAGACACTTTACTGACCTGTGTGAGAAGATCGCCTGGTGGCCCTTGGAGCTGTAAATGGTAGAGGTGCTTTTGCACACCAACGTAGGGAGGTCTGCATTGCATATCATGCGCCACCACTACACCGGTTGCACGGAGGGGATTGCCAAGGTGGGCCATGCCTCTCTGCTTCACATGCCAGAGGATGTTGTGTTGGCCGGACGCTGTGGAGGTGCGGCCCCTGAGCTGCACCAAACATGTGTGGTGGGAGTGCTGCAACTTCACACATCTCCTGCATCAAGAGGTTCACCTGTGGACTTGGCTGTGACTGTTTTACCCAGGCTTGTAAAATCCCACTTGACTGAGGCTCCTGCTGACTGAGTCACAGATTTGGAGAGAGTGCAGCGGATTGTGCCACGGTGTCAATGTCCAGGTGAGGAGAATCTGGGACACGTAGCGGAGAAGCGCTGGGGGTCAAGATGGGCCCAGGCCTAGCACCTGTGGGTGATGCAACCCCAGTGGTGGATCCTCCACTATAGCGGAAGAGCGTTGCCCCACTACTTTCAAGCAGTGCAAGAAGAGGAAACATAACATGAAGATAACTTTCTGATATTCTCATGCTATGTTTCCTTTGCGGGCGGAAGGGTGGGTTGGGCTGCTCTACTCATGGAGCAGGGCAGGGGCAGGTTGGTATGCCCACACAAGTGCGCAATGACTGGTCTGCCCAAAGCAGTCATGTGCATTTCCCTGTTCGCAATGCAGGCTGCATTATAGTCTGCATGGAGAACATGCCCACCCCTCCAGCCCCTGGCTGAACGCCTTGTCACGGAGCTCAAGAACAATCACAACACCGCATTGCAGTGTTGTGATTGTTCCTGGAAGCAGACTCAGGAGAGCAGGAGCACAGAAGGCGCAGGACCTGGCCTCGAGGTAAGATTTAAAAAATATATATATATACAACCCCTGCTCCCCCGCCCTCTCCAGTGTCCTTTTCCATGTTTCCCACCTCCCAGCTGCCCAGTCCCCCCCGCAGCACAACTTAATGGCGGCTGCTGTACCAAAGGCAAGCCTGTCTTTGTCCATCCGCCCCAGGACCACACCCAGCACCAAGGACCCTTCCTCTCAGACACAGCTACGACACCAGCACCCTCCTCACCATCATCTCTGGATGCCACACTGCCTGCCATCTAGCATCACTGTAGAACTCCCTTGCACCCTGTGCCTGCCAAAACTGCAAACGCACCTTCTCCCACATCAGCACACCACACCTCCTGACGCCCAACCAACCAACAGTGCAGCTGACCTGCTCAACTGCATCTTCCTCAACGTGTGGTCCCTCCACAAACACGCAACAGAAATCTTGAACCTCCTTGACGCCACCTCTTCACACATCACCTTGTTCACAGACACCTGGACCAACCTCTGCTCCAGACCAGACATCGCCATCTCCATCCACGGCAGCTACAAAATCACCCGCAAAGCACACTCCCACTGACCCGACGGCTACCATGGAACACCTCCACTTCCAGATCTGGACCAACCCCAACCCCACCCTCCACGGCACCCTTGTCTACAGATCCCCCCCCCGGAGCCACGAACCCCCATTGTAGACTTCATCGCACCCCAGGCTCTCCCATCCACTGGCTACATCCCACTCGGACACCTCAACTTCCACCTGGACAACCCCATTGACCAGAACACCACCACCCTCCTGGGGATCCTCACCAACATCGGACTCAGGCAGCTAGTCACCGCAAGAACCCACATAGCTGCACATACGCTTGACCCCGTCTTCTCTGCCAACTTCAACTACAGCCACACCCCCAAACTCTCCTGAACCGACCATCATAGTATATATCACGCCTTCACCATGCCCACCAAACACCACCCCAATCATCCCCAACCAGCCACAGCTGGGTAAAGGCCATCAAAGAAGATTTCGGCAACTCCCTCAGCCCCACCACTCCACCAACGCTTACAGATGCCAACACCACAGCGTGCAAACTCCACTGATGGAGCTCCAGCTGTGCAAACAGCCTGGCAGCTCCTCCGTGTCAGTGGACGAAGCATCTGGGGGTCGCTGGCCGCCGGGGAAGGTGACTGCAAACACCCTGGGCGCCAAGCTAGACTCTGTACGAAGGGACACATCTAGGCATATGCGTGACCTGGTCAACCCCTATGCTATATTATACCTGCGTCAGGTAGGATGTATGCAGGGTGGGAGTTCCCATGCAACAAAGCCTCGTAGGAGTGGGGCAGTAAAATCTATGAGATTTCACTGCGACAATTCTAGGACACCACTGTGTCAAAAACATACGCCTGCCTCATGCCAGGTGTAAGGGTGACGCAGTGCCATAGGGATAGGCCTGCCCCATGCATTGCTGTAGTTGAGTCATGCTTGCGACAAAATTGCAGCAATGCATGACTTTAGCGCCGACAGATACATCAGGAATACTGACATATCTGTAAATACTTCCGACATGGAGCGCCGTACAGTAAATACAATGTATCAATGGTGTCGCAAGGAGGGCCCATTGAAAAGTGTTCCAACGCTGTTTTGTTGCAGCGATGCATCAGTTTACATGAATGAGGCCCAGGACTGCACCATATCTTATTATGGGGTGCATTCCTGAGATTTTATTTTGGCGCAGGGCGGCGCTGCAGTATTCTTTGCTGCGCTGCCCAGCGCCAAAACCTCTGAAATCAGGCCCCAAGGGTTTGCACCAATTTTAAGACCAGCTATTTTCTGGTCCTAAAAAACTACCTTTAACTGAACTTAGAGACAGTTATTTGGGTTTTGCACCATACAAGGAATTCCTGGTAAATATCGAGAAGTGGGGTTAGCAGCAGTTTTTTCACAGGGACGCCCACCTTGCATCTCATTTTCATTAACTCTCGCTAACAGAAGTGGCGATCTTTAAAATTCACGTTTTCACCGGAAAAGTCCAGCTAATTCCAATTAGCGGCAACTTGTAAATAAGGCGATAAAAATATAGCCACCGTAACGTCAAACAATTTACGCTACGGTGGTGTTAAGTCCTTGTACATATGATAACTGTGTGCGCAGAGACACTTTCTGCATATGCAAATATCAGAAGACGTTTGTTGGGGAGCAATAAGACTATAAATTGTGTAGCAATTTGTGTTTTTTTTTCTAAGCCCCCCTTCTCTAATTTAGGTCATCTATAAATTATATACCTCAGCCAGAGATTGAGCTATTGAGTGTGATTTCTATTCATACAGTATTTGAGTTCTAATTTCTCTATCACATCCTGGAGTCAGCTGTGACCGGTCACTATCAAAACTTTGAGAGAAAAGTTTAAAAAATTAACAACTCTGGTATTTAGTGTTTTGCTTTAAAAAAAAAAACAATGGTACATATCATTGAAGAGGTGTGGCGCAGCGCCTGGGCAACTGCCTCCGGAACCCGGAGGCTCAGGTTCGATCTCCGGCGCGGCGGCAGATCAGCCCAGCACCATGTGACTCTGGGCAATAGCTTGCTTAATCTTCCCGACGGCCCCCAGCGCCTTGACACCTTTGGGTCAAAGTTTGCGCTTTACAAATACTGGACATTTACATCAGTATCTACAGCATACTGCCCAGTAACTCGCACAACTGGGTAATGTATATCCATTGCAGCAAGTAGTAGTGTGCATCATTCTCGGGTCTACTATGTAATAAATTGTTTGATTCTGAGCAAATCATACTCTCCACGGGCCCCTGTCCAGTTATCTGACAATATGTCAGCTCTTAGAACAGACTTAGTGGAAGAAACAAACACTGAGTGCATAGTCACAGGACAGGTCCCCAGCATGGTAGTCATGAACACATGCATGGCTGGTTATGGCTGGCTGTATTCACATTACAACAGATGATTAACTCCTCCTGAAGCTGCTTTGTGCAAAATCCCTTCTGCGCTACAGCTCATTCCTGCTGCGCACCAAAAATACCTCTTTCACAGCTCATAAAGGGCTGAATAAAGAGAGTTGCTTGTCCTTTGAGAGGTTTAACATTGTCAGGGAACAAAAATGCTGGTCAATGAGCGCATTTGCAGTGCCTCTGGGCGGTCTGCCCGATTGCAGTAAAAACCTGGAACGTGCGGGAATGGTTGGCCACCCCATCCTTTTAAACTATCAAGGACTCCGCTCAGAAACACAACTGCTAGTTCCGGTCCATCACGGGACATCTGTTCCTATGGGAGGTCGATAATGTACGTTTTTAGGCTCAGCACCATGGAATAAATGTCCACCACAACTGAGTCAAATTGAATCATTTCTTGAATTTAGAAAGGCTTCGAAGACCTTCTTACTATTCCAGATGTTGTTTCTCAGCCCTGCTGTATATGTTTGGTTGTTCTCTAGCGCCAGGAAGTTGATGCTAGCATATGTCACGCGCTAGAAGAAATCAGATCAACCAAACCAAATCAAATTAATGAAATGTGATTATGATATTTTTACTTTTAATGAATAAATGAAAAAAAACATTCGTCTGCAGGGCCCAGAAAAAGGTGATTTGACACCGAGTGCCTTTGTATAACCCCTGCGGCTCAGTAACAGCACCCATTCATTGTTCAGTTTTCCAGATACAGTGTGGTGCACACTAATATTTTTAGGATAAGGTATCTATGGGCTTGTTTATCAAAGCATACTGCAATAGAAAGCGCCTTTGAAATCCGATTAGTGGAAAAAAAATCATCTTTTAGTTTTGAAATCTATATTTGTATGCCGTTCCTTTTGTATATTTTTCGTTTTTGATCTGGCTAAAAAGTAATGTTTAGCTTAGCAGGCTCACCGTAGTTCAAGACACATTAAAAGCATTCAGGGATTTGAGACGACCCATTATGCGTCCTGTGAATTATTTGTAACAACTCCACCCCCCCCCCCCCCCCCCCCCACCTCCTCCTCCCCCCACTACTCTCAAACGCTCCTAAAAATAGCTTTCCTAAGGTGGATGTTCTGCCTATATCAATTGGGGACACACAGACCTGATCAGGCATCCCTTGTCTCATTAAAGTGTGTGTTATTTACCGAAGGGAAATGCAGCTTTTGTTCTTGCAAGAAAAAACTCTGCAGCAAAAGCTTCTGCCTGGAGCCCAGCTCCGGATCGTAATGGGGGCGATTTAATTCCCTCATTGTTTTGTGCCAATTTTTTCCTCCGTTTTCACCTGTGTCAGCTGATATTTCTGACTGCTTTAGGATAATGTTTGCAGTGGAAATGTAATGAGGTCGATACCATAAAATTAATTCACGGCCTCTCTGTTTATAGCTGAGCTTCTCTGCTGGGATGAAGAATGTGCAAAGTGTGTGCCCATTCTTTTTGGAGTACCTCTACTGGGGGATCCATGTATTCATCTATTCAACCCCTCCTTCCATCGACCCCTTCTTACTTCCCTCTATTCCATACTCCCTTCCTCCACTCCCCCTTTCCTCTGTCCTTCCTCGCTCCTTCCATCTATCTTCCCATCTGTTCATCCGTCTATTCATCTATCCATCAATCAGTCAGTTCATCTCTTGTGTGAAGAAGGGAGCTCATACAAGCAGTGGTGTACAGATGTTCTACTGAAATAATTCAAGATGCAATAAAAAGCATGGATCTGCAGGATAGCATGAGGTTCAACTGTTCATTGCGCCTGTCTGGTGTCAACTTACGAAACGCTGAAACTTTTCAGACACTCTTACTTCATACCAACTTAGGGCAAACAAAGCAAACACACAGTGATCATGGACGGTATGCTGAAACTTTGCGGACACTCACCCCCAGTCACATATCTGGGTTGAATCCATCATCGTTTTTTAACTCACTACACCACCCCAGTTCAGACCTGGCCATATGCAAACCAGTCTTGAGCCTTTTCCTCATGGGAACAGTCCAACCCAAACTGCAGCACACCACCAAACACAAGGAGAGCATATAGAGGCATGGAGAGGGTAGACAAAAGAGGGTGGTGGTAGGGGGCGGGGGCACTCGGTAACACCTACTGTAGACTGCTGAACTGAATGGTACATCCTGGAACATGTAGCATGTAAATTCGACTAAACTATGTGATTGCAATGTTGAATACTGAGCGTGTTTATTAAAAATAGTTTTAAAAAAAATTCCACATTATTCCATCGAACATCGAGGGATAGATAGTCACCAACCACCATCTACGACAGATTTTAGTGACCACATAACACATAAATTCACAAATGTAAGATACCAAACATCTTCCCCTTCACTCAACTCTACCTCTCTCTCTTACACTCAAAACACAATCAAGGTGACTGGTGACCATTAATAATGCTCAAGTGTAATTTCATCTCCAGATAGATGTGTGTGAGTGAGTTATGCTGCAAGCTCTCCTTCTTCCTTGAGTTTGGGTGATTTTCGACTCAAGAAAATGTTGAAGAAATAGGGCGACATAAGACATCGCAGGTCAGTGTTTTCACATAAATGTGCTTAAAGTTATTGATCTACAAGGAGCACTCATGAAATATTCCAATGCTTTCAGTGTGTGGCAAGCATGGTAAGAGTGTTGGCGCTTTTCCTGTCCCAGTATAAGCATGGGAACATGGTGGCAAAGTGGAGCCTTCTTATGACAATGCACAGTAAAATGTATCAAAATGTATTAAACTCCACTGCAAAGAGTTGGAAAGAAAATAAATGAAGCGTTATGAGACCGAGGCAAAAAATGTTTATAAAGAAGTCACAAAAAGTGTTGAAAACAGCGGGCATTCGCAAAACGCAGTTTGAGGCTTTCACGAGGCAAATAGTTAAAGCAAGCCATGCACCAATGGAAAATTTTAAGACTGTTCGCTCGTGTGTCAATAAAAAAGTCAATTTCACAACGCTTATGCGACATTCTGTGAGAATACATTCATGAGAAGGTGGAGGATATTTACAGAAATCTTGCCAGCCTAAATTGCTCTAATAACCCAGACCCTGATTATCAATGTTTTAGTAAGAAGGCGGATCACAACTTAACGCTTTTCAACTTATTTGTTTGGCTGACTCAGAATTGTCTATATGTAACAGAAGGTCAGGTTCCTCCATTGACCCTTGTCCTCCATGGATCCTAAAATTAGTAGCCTCGGCCATCCGTGCACCTATTAATTCCTTGTTCAATGAATCATTGGAGTTAGGACCAGTTTGTGTTAATTGGAAGAAAGTGCAAGTCCTGCCTTTATTGAAGAAGCCTAATCTTGACTCCTCGATTATGAGCAATTATAGGCCATTTTCTCTCTTACCAGCCCTCAAAATGATGGGAAAACTGGTGAATAAACAGCTGTCACTTTTTATGGTGAATCTGTAGATACTTCATGGAACCAGATCTGGCTTTCACCCAGGTTTCAGTAGTGACGTTGCCTTATTGGAGGTCTCTGAGGGGCATATTATAAAGAAACGGCGTAAAAATTATCGCCGCTTTGGCGGCAGAAAACTGCCGCTAAATAGGCGAAAATGGGCTTGATAATATGCCCTTGAGAACTCCAATAGAAGCCCATGTTCTGGTGTCAACATGGGCTTCTATTGGAATTCTCACGGGCATATTATCAAGCCCATTATCACCACTTTAGCGGCAGTTTTCTGCCGCTACAGCGGCGATAATTTTAACGCCATGCTTGATAATATGCCCCTGAGTTCGTAAAACTATCTTAGATAAGGGAAAAAAGCGGCGGATATAATTTTAGATCTTCCAGTGGTATTCACCATCATGTCCCATCCTATTTTGCTGGAGTGTTTATAGGCAGCTTGAGTGGATGGCCCTGCGAGACAGTGGTTAAAATATTTTTTGTCTGATCGTGCTCATAAATTACTCTTCAAGCTATAAGGAGTTGCAACAGTGTCCCTCAAGATTCAGCCCTTAGTCCCACCTTGTACATGGCGCCCCTGGCTAAGGTGGTGGAACCTTGGGGCTTCAATATTGTATCTTATGCTTATGACACTCAAACTACTGCTTTCCTTCTGCCAGATTGGCAATACTTTAGTAGAGAGTTTCCAAGGATGTCTATCTGCAGTGGCTTGATGGATGCAGTTGAGCTGTCTAAAGCGTAAATCTGAAATGTAGGAGCTATTGTTTTTTCAGCAACTTCTCTCCACTTGACTGACAGGGTTGGTGGCCTGTAGCTCTAGGAGTACTCGCATATCTGTCTACTTTGGTGAGAACCCCAGAGATAAAACGTAATCAGGAGCTTTCTCTCAAACCCCAAATCCATGTCACCTCAGTGTCCTCATGTTCAACTACTTAAAAAAGAGCTTAAAATTCCTGCCAGTCCATTCATGAAAACAATTGTGTATGTTCTGGTGACTGCTAGATTAGATTATGCCAAATCTTTACATCTATGGGTTTGCGCTGGTCTTATCAACAAATTACAGATGGTCCAATATGCTGCAGCTCATCTGATTCTTAATCGTTCCATAAGGCAGGGTTGTATGTTCCAAACACTCTATCCCCAACCATGTGTGGCTGAACAACACAGTCTTAACAACGACCTTAACCAGGCATGTTTTTACCACACATGCCATTACAACAAATTTGATTGTAGTGACATATTTGGTAAAGGCATATGCGTGGTTAAGGTTCTACCCTAGCCCCAATCTTTGCCCTAAAACCTAGCCACCTGTCCTGACATATGACCCCAGCACTTAAAACACCCCCGCCCTAAATCCTAATAGCGGTCCCCAGCTCTAAATATGAAGCCCTCCCCATCCCTTAAAAAAAACCCAGCCCCTCTGTGCCCTGAGCCCTAAAACCCAGCCCCAAGATTTGAATTCGACCCGACCTCCCCAACACTAAGCCCTAAATCCTTCACCCCTGAACTCAACCCTGACCCCCCTCTCTGCCATGAGCCCTAAAATCTTCACCCTGTATCTTAAAAACACCCCTGCCCGGAGCCCTAAAACCGCCCCCCACCCGCAACCCCCTGAACCTAAGCCCTTAGTCCTTCACCCCAGAACTCGACCCTAAAACCTAGCCACCTGTCCTGACGTATGACCCCAGCACTTAAAACACCCCCGCCATAAATCCTAAAAGCGGTCCCCAGCTCTAAATATGAAGCCCTCCCCATCCCTTAAAAAAAAAACAGCCCCTCTGTGCCCTGAGCCTTAAAACCCAGCCCCAAGATTTGAATTCGACCCGACCCGACCTCCCCAACACTAAGCCCTAAATCCTTCACCCCTGAACTCAACCCTGACCCCCCTCTCTGCCATGAGCCCTAAAATCTTCACCCTGTATCTTAAAAACACCCCTGCCCGGAGCCCTAAAACCGCCCCCCACCCGCAACCCCCTGAACCTAAGCCCTTAGTCCTTCACCCCAGAACTCGAGCCAGACCCGCCTTTCTGCCCTGAGCCCTAAAACCTTCAAACTATAACCAAAAAGATCCCAGGCCCCCCGCCCTAATCCCTAAAACCTCCCAGCCTCGACCTCTGACCCTAAGCCGTAAAAATATCTCCCATCCCAACTATCCAGCCCCCCGCCCTGAGCCCTCAAAATGGCCTCCCAGTCAAAACCCCCTCTCTGCCCTGAGCCCTAAAACCTTGAAACTATAAACAAAAACACTCCTGCCCCCCCCTAAGCCCTAAAACGGCCACCCAGCTGCGACCACCTACCTTAAGCCATATAAATATCCCCCATCCCAACTATCCAGCCCCCCACCCTGAGCCCTAAAAACAGCTTCCCAGTCAAAAAAGAAAGTTAAATAAAATCGTACTCACCACGTTCCTCGTCCCGGTAGGAGCTCACTACCGACTCTCCGCCCAGATCTCCTCCGCCCACGGACTAGAGAGCTACTACCATGGATGTCTAAAGTTTAACCACACATATGAGTGGTAAAGGCATATGCGAGGTTTAGACGTCCGTGGTTACTCCTGCGTTGTTCAGCCAGGCATTGTTCTGACTGCGTGGTTCAGGCTGTTTCCCATAAGGCAGGCCATTGTCTCATATCTGACACAAATTCACTGGCTGGTAGTGATTAAAACATCAACTTCAAGGCCTTATTGATCACATGCATAACAAGCATTTGCAATGCAATAGGTCTCGCAATTGCGAGATTTTGAGTTATTGGCCTTGTAAATGGCAATGCCTTTTAAACGAATAAAAGGCATTGTCATTTACAATAACAATAAGTCAAAGTTTGGCAAAAGCGAGACCTATTGTATTACAGGGCGCGGTGTCCCTGAAGTGGGTGCCGCATTCATCATTGAAGTAAAAAAAAAAATTAAACAGTGCGGTGTCCCTGAAGCGGACGCCACGATCACCATTAAAGTTTTAAAAAAATATATATGAAACAGGGAGCGGTGTCCCTGAAGCTAGGTGTTCTGGAATGTATGTATGTGGTGTGTAGTGGAATTGTGTGTTGGACTGGATTAGTTAGTTGTCTAACTGTGTGGCATGGAATTGTGTGGTGTGGCTTGGATTTGTGCAGTGGAATTATGTGGCATGGTGTGCCGTGGAATTATATGCATAGTAAATATGTGGTGTTGAGTATACTGGAATTATGTGGAGTGGGATTGTGTGTTATGGATTGTAATTATGTGGAATGGTATTTTGTGGTGTGGAGAGGTACGTTCTGGACTTTAATTATATTGTGTGCTGTTGAATTTTTTGTGGCGTGATGTGGAATTGTGTGGTGTGGATTAGTTGTATGTGTAATTGTGTTGTTGAGTTGTATTATGTGGTTTGGTGTCGAATCATGTGGTGTGGATTGCAAATGTGTGGAGTTGAATTGTGTGGTGTGGAACTGTGTGGATAGGTTTACCTGTTTGGTGAGGAAAAGAAGAACTAGGTTGGAGATGAGCTTCAGATCTATGTGTTTGGATGCAAACAAAAAAGAAAGAGTTAGAGCTATTGGAGTTGTAAATGTCTTTTCCCTATATGTTATGGATTGGAGTGGATGTATGTGGTGTGTAGTGGAATTTTGTGGGTTGTATTGGAATTGTTAATTCTGGCATTGTGTGGCATGAAATTGTCTGTCATAGAGTGGATTCGTGTAGTGGAATTATGTGGCATGGTGAGCAGTTGTATTATGTGAATAGTATGTGTTTTTGAGTGTATTGGAATTATGTGAAGTGGGATTGTGTGTAATTATGATGAATGGTATTTTGTGTTGTGGAGTTTTATATAGTGGACTTTAATTCTGTGGTGTGCTGTTGAATTTTAAGGTATGATTTTGAATTGTGTGTTGTAAATTGGCTATATGCGATGTGTGGTGGAATTGTGTTGTGGGGTGGAATAATGTTTGCTTTTTGTAATTTGTGGTGTGGAATGTATTTGGGTGGAGCTGAATAGTGTGGCATGGAACAGTGAGGTATAGAGTGAAATTGTGTTGAGTGGAATTATGTGGCATGGTGGAGAGTTGTTATGTAGATTGTTATGTGGTATAGAGTGTATTTATGTGGGGTGTATTTATGTGGTATTGAGTAGTGTGTAATTAGGTGGAGTTGAATTATGTGGTGCTGAGTGGTATTATATGGATTGTAAATATGTTTTTTGGTGCGATTGTATTGATTGCCATTGTATTGAGTGGTATTGCGTAGAGTGGCATTGCGTAGAGTAGAGTGGTTTGGCGTGCAGTAGTGTAGCATTGTGTGAAGTGCAGTTGGTTGGACTGGTGTTGCATAGAGGAGTGGGGTTGCGTGGAGTGGTGTTGTGTGGAGTGTCATTGCAAGGAGTGGCATTGCGTGGGTGGCGCTGCATTGATTAACACTGCATCGAGTGGTGTGGTGCAAAGTGGAGCACAGTTGGGTGGAATGCAGTTGTGTAGAGTGGGGCCGCATCGCGTAAAGTGCAGTTGCGCGGGGTGTCATCGTGTGAAGTAGCATAAAGTGGCACTACGTGGAGTGGTGTAGAGTAGAGTGGTGTTGCGTGTAGTGGCATTGCATTGAGTGGTGTTGCGTGTAGTGGCTTTGCATTGAGCTGAGTGGTGTTGCGTGTAGTGGCATTGCATTGAGCTGAGTGGTGTTGCGTGTAGTGGCATTGTATTGAGCTGAGTGGCGTGGAGTGCAGTTGTGTAGATTGAAGTGCAGTTTTGTGGAGTGCGGTCGCGTAAAGTGCAGTGGCGTGAAGTGCAGTGGCGTGAAGTGCAGTGGCGTGGAGTTAAGTGCGTTGGTGTGAAGTGCAGTGGCATGAGTGGAGTAAAGCAGAGTGGAGTAAAACAGAGTGGACCGGCGTAAGGCAGAGTGGACCGAAGTAAGGCAGAGTGGAGTGGAGTAAATCAGAGTGGAGTGGAGTAAAGCGAAGCGGAGTGGAGTAAAGCAAAGCTGAGTTTAGTAAAGCAAAGCGGAGTGGAGTAAAGCAAAGCAGAAAAGCAAAGCAGAGTAAAGCAAAGCAGAGTAAAGTAAAGCAGAGTGGACCAAAGCATAGTGGATCGGAGTAAACAGAGTGAACTGGAGCAAAGCAGAGTGGACCGGAGTAAAGCTGTGGAATGAAGTAACGCAGAGTGGAGTAAAACAGAGTGGCGTGGAGTAAAACAGAGTCTATCAGAGTATTGCGGAGGGGAGTAAAGTTGAGTGACATGGAGTAAAGCAGAGTGGAGTCAAGCAGAGTGTAGGGGCGTAAAGCAGAGTGCAGGGGTGTAAAGCACAGTGTAGGGGTGTAAAGTAGAGTGGAGTAAAGCAGAGCTGCATTGAGTGGAGGGGAGTAAAGCAGAGTGGCGTGGAGTAAAGTAGAGGGTAGCGTGGCATAAAGCAGCGTGGAGTGGACCGGAGTAAAGCTGTGGCATGAAGTAACGCAGAGTGGAGTAAAACAGAGTGGCGTAGAGGAAAACAGAGTGTAGCAGAATAGAGCGGAGGGGAGTAAAGTTGAATGACATGGAGTAAAGCAGAGTGGAGTCAAGCTGAGTGTAGGGTCGTAAAGCAGAGTGCAGGGGTGTAAAGCAGAGTGTAGGGGTGTAAAACAGAGTAGAGTAAAGCAGAGCTGTATTGGGTGTAGGGGAGTAAAGCAGAGTGGCGTGGAGTAAAGTAGAGGGTAGCATGGCATAAAGCAGCGTGGAGTAAATCAGAGTATAGGGGTAAAGCAGAGTGTAGGGGAGTGAAGCAGAGTGTAGGGGAGTAAATAAGAGTTGCATTGAGAGGAGTGGTGTAGAGTAAAGCAGAGTGGCATGGAGTAAAGCAGAGTGGAGTAAAGCAGAATGGCGAGGAGAACAGCAGTGTGGCTTGGAGTACAGCAGAGTGGAGTAAAGCAAGGTGGAGTACAGCAGAATGGCGTGGAGTGGAGTAAAGCAGAGTGGCACTGAGCAGAATGGAGTTGAGTGGAGAAAAACAGAGGGGCGTTGAGTAAAGCACAGTGGAGTAGAGTAAAGCAGAGTGATATTGAGTGGAGTGAGGTAAAGCAGAGTGGCGTTGAGCTGAATTGAGTGTAGTAAAGCAGAGTGGTGTTGAGCTGAATTGAGTGTAGTAAAGCAGAGTGGCGTTGAGCTGACTTGAGTGTAGTAAAGCAGAGTGGCGTTGAGCTGGATGGAGTGTAGTAAAGCAGAGTGACATTGAACTGGGTGGAGTGCAGTTAAGCAGAGTCGCGTTGAGCGGAGTAAAGCAGAGTGATGTTGAGTGGTGTGGAGTAGAATGGAGTAAAGCAGAGTGGAGTAAAGCAGAGTGAAGTAAAGCAGAGTGGAGTAAAGCAGAGTGGAATAAAGCAGAGTGGAATAAAGCAGAGTGGAGTAAAGCAGAGTGATGTGGAGTAAAGCAGAGTGACGTGGAGTAAAGCAGAGTGGTGGGGAGTGGAGTAAAGCAGAGTGGAATCGAGTAAAGCAGAGTGGCGTTGAGTAGAGCTGAGTAAGGCACAGTGGAGTGAAGTAAAGCAGAGTGGCATGAGTGGAGTAAAGCAGAGTGGTGGAGAGTGGAATAAAGCAAAGGTGGGTAGTGGAGTAAAGCAGAGTGGAGTAAAGCAGAGTGGAGTTGAGTAGAGTAAAGCAGAGTGGAGTTGAGTAAAGCTGAGTGGTGGGGAGGGGAGTACAGCATGCACAAATATTATAGAATGAATATTTAATTTTTCCTTCATTAATTTAAAACTTTTAATCAGCTCAAACAACACTAATGTAATTTGCAATCTACACCCAATAACTAAGCCTCTTGAAAAGTAAGTTCCACTGCTATGGAAGTTGTCAATAAAACACAGATATGACAGTTTTAGCGGTGATAATCTTAAGCTATGCTAATGTCGTCTTTTATATAGCGTAACTATCACCTGTTTAACAAACTGCAAAGTATACAATGTTCTTTCCGGACGGCAGACTCCTTGTCGCATCCTTCTCGCTTTGAATAAATGTAAGGTGCAAGCACATTACAAAGTGATTGCGTGCTAAAAATAGTCCAAAGGTTTTAACATACAGAATTGACTCCATAAGCACCTTTAGAAAGTTTGTAATTGCTGAAGAAATAATTAGCAAAGGAGGAAGCATCTACTGGTGGGAGACGGAAGAATCCTTTGTAGCTGTGCTCAGCTGTAAAGATTGTTATCATCCTTCTAACCAGCACATGGTTTATATTGCCCCATTTGTCTGTAAAGGTTCCCAACCGCACACACATGCCATGGGACGGTGGAAGGAGGTTCAAGGGGGCTGGCCCTAACTAGTATCATAACAAGGACAATGCTCTGGGTGCTGTATGTTTAACACGCTGTGAGTGACAAATGGCATGCACCAAGCGCTACATTTCTCACACAAGCAGACTGCTGTAGGCGCTTGATGTTTAACTCTACGTCATACGATGTACCAAAGCATATAAATATTGGCATTTTTTTACAGATACACTGAATGTGGCATTGTTAACACACGCTGTGCACCAAGCACTGCATGTTTGACACGAAGAGTGTTCTGTGCGCTATATGTTTAACATTAAGTAAAAGCAAGCAGTACTAAAGCATATAAAAATAGCTGTGCTAATGTACTTCATAGAACACAAAATTGTAGTTAAACTCTGAGCAATGATGGCTTCAACTAGTTACAACTAAGTCTAAACAAATAAAATAAGCAGGAGGGAATGCGACAATCCTAAGAAGCGAGATTGAGCCCTGGAATTCCAGGTTACAACAAGCAGCTATTTAAGGAAGTTACAAACATGCAAGTTTTTAATAATACATTTATTTTTAACATTTCATTGACATGTACAGTGCAAAGACTCAATACACCAGCCTGATGTGTTTTCTGGTGTAACAGCAGCAGCAGCTGCGTGTTCTTTTAAAAGGAGGCTGATTTTATTTTTGTTGGGGACGATGGTTTCTCAAGATCTGCAATAAAGCAACTCCAGGAAGGGGGAGGGTGGAGAGAGAACAGAAGAAGCCTTTGCTTTGCAAGTGATACCACTATTTCTAGTAAATCAGCCCTTTTAAAAATGCTAAAAGCACAGCTTTAACTCATTGTTCCTGGGAAACAGCCGAAGCAGCACTTAAAGTAAGGCACTAGTTCGGATCACAAACATTTATTTAAACTATGGGCAATGCTGGCTGGCTTCAACTTGTTACAGCTAAGTTTACACAAATGAAATCAGCTGCAGGGAAGGCACGGGGATTAGAAGAGGCGAGACGGTGCCCTGGAATTCCAGGTCAGAACGAGCAGCTCTTTAAGATACAAAAGTTTTAAATTATACATGATGAAGATTACAACAGAAATCGCGCACAAATGCGTAGAAGGGGAGAGGAGTGGGGAGAATGAAAAAGTACCTTTGTCCATGTTGTCAGACGGGCTGGCTGCTGGCAAGAGGTTCTATGCACGGTGCCCCCTCACCTAGCATGTCGCCTTCTGTGAATGCCCCCAGAGCTGTTATGCTCCAAGTTGCTGCCCCCGCTTTGGACTCAGCTGCAATTCGATCCTGATGCTAAATTAGCCTAACAAATGCTTTTGATGAAGGGAGAAGGGTCATTTAAAGTAAACAAACTTGCTACTGCTGGCCGGGCTGGTTTAAAACAAAAAAACAGAAACTCATTAAAACAAGATAAAGGCATGCACGTAGCCAAACCACTTCAAAGACGATCACGCGCAATGCAGCTGCCAGCATCTTAGCACCCAGCAAGGGCAGAGCAGGAACTTCAGCACAAACAAACGATGGCCAGGAAGTGGCTCAACATATAAAGAGGTCGACTTTGGAGCAGGGGAACAGGGTTCGAGCCTCAGCATGGGCTGCATCATTTAATTATAATTAAATAAACAGAGATCTTGTGAATATTAAATATAAATAAATAAACAGTGTCTGGTGAGGGCAGGAAGCTGCCAGATGTGGAAATGCCAGCAGCAAAGAAAAAAAGTGAAAGCAGGGGTGCGCGCTGCATTTGAAGTAGTTAAAGTGATCGGAGACGCGATCAAGGGAGCAGAAAGGAAACTGATTAGAAGGGAGGGGGTAGTGTGAAAACAGCGGGGAGAGAAGGGAAGGTGTAATAAAAAACAAAGGAGCCAAAGCTATAGAGAAGGGAGGGGGGAGTGGGAGCAGCTGTGCACGTGCATGTGATCGTGCACTCAAGGTTTAGGCCAGCCAAAACTGTGGGTAGCACTTTGAAAATCCCACATATAAAATGTCTCTTCGAGCCTTTGGCTCAGCGAGACATAAAAAGGGCCTCTCTATCTCAGAAGTAGATTTAGAGAATATGTACAGGCCAAAGCCCTGAGCTTCTTAAATCAGAGACTGCTTTGTATTCCAAGAGCCCCCAAAGCCAGGAGAGGTGATGTACCTTCTCTCTGCTGGCAGCAAAGTTGTGGAATGGACTCCCGTTGGAGCTAAGAAAGATAAACTCGGAAGATCTGTTTTAAAAAAAGTTTGCAAACCTTTCTCCTCAGGTAGTTGCTGGGTTTAGGTAGAAGTAATTTGCTGATTATCTCCGGGACGCTTCTTCGGAAGCAGCTGTCAGGCTGCAGAAATGTAATTTCATTAATTCATTCATTCATTCAAATCTCACAATCTCAGCTCGTAGACAGCAGAGCTACCTATTTTACTGAAACATACATCAGAACTATTGTTGCAGGTACAGAGACATTTAGACAGCTTATGCCAATCATACAGACTAGGGTGTCAGACAGCAGACGTAACTGATATATCAATTAATCATTTAGACAATTTTCATGAAAAGCAATATTTGTGCCTAAACAGCAGCTTTTAAGTTTTAGTACATGCGTGTTTGGTGTCCAAAATCAATGTATTATTTTACTTGAGTATTCAAATGTACTACTGAAACATTGGATACAAGTGTGCAAAACGTGCATAATTTGGTCTCACATAACTACACAAAGTGTTGGCAAATTTAGGCATAATCATGCAAATTCCAAATCTGTCATTTCATGCTATATGTTAGCATGAATTCTTGATGCAAAGATGCATTTCATACTAAAACAAGGGCAAAAAAGCACTGCAAACAACAACCACTCACATTCTGTTGTTTACACGCATACAGGCTATGTTATTACAATGAATGGCACCTACTTTTGCAAAGTGGTGTAATGGCATAATTTTAGGAATTCTCATGTAACAATTAAAACTCAAATTTTCAAAAGCTGCATAAATTACACAGATGTAAATTATATTTTGACCAGGCATTCACGTGGAATGATTTTACATTACATTCCCATGTGTTACAATCTCATGCCATGAATGCCTACAGCAGGTACTGAACTATCACTATTTTTCAGGGGAATCATTTCATCTTTACAGCAGGGTTGGGTAACATCATGGCCCTAATACACAAAATATGTAAAGAATTAACAGCATTATGCCAGGTCCAGCATTAAACTGTGCATGTGCACCAATCATGATACAGGTGCTCACAATATACCACAAATCATTACTGTTATGCCAGTAAACTACCATCGATGAGCACCAAGCAGCCATTAATTCCGCCAGTACACCAGAAATTCACCATGCCTGCACGCTAGTATGCCATATGTGGCCTCAATATGTACAGAATGCCCACAATCATGCCACAGTTAGCATTAACCCTCTAGGAAGCAGACCTTAGAAATGCCATGAAAAGCCCTGGTGCTCTTGCATCCTGGTGGTTGCAACACCATACTGATGGAGTGCTGAATCCCACCCCACCCCTCTAAAAAATATCTCCCATGCTGCACCCTGCCTGCTAACAGGTCTCTAGAAGTTTGACAAGATAATAGACACTGTCAAAGAACTCCATTGGCTCCAACTGTATTGTGGCACTACCTCCAAGACAAGCCACATCACTTACATCACATTCCACAAGATGGCCTCAAAGCTCTGGTGGTAACAACTAGCCTTCTGTTACACCCCATAAATATAAAACAAGATCCTAGATGAGACAAGCACCATTATTTCCCCTCTTCCAAATACAAATTAGCACACTGCTTTAATATTGTGTGAGCGTTTTTGTCGATGAACCTCATTCAATCAAGTTGAGATCTTGTTCCTCTACATCTACTCTATCTCCCTGCGGGGTAACCTGTGGGCCACCTCTCAGATTTGTTTATTGTACATCTGGCACTGCTGTTTGAAATGCAAATGTGGATGCTACTTACATGTATATTAAATAGTCTCAGGTCCAGAATCTTTTGCAGAACTTCACACTTGGCTGTTATCCTTTTAGGGTTGGATGGCTGCCAGTTATTTACAACTTGATAGTGCAAAAACACAGAGATCATCTTTGTTCCTCAAGACTGAGGTCATTATTTAAAATATTTGAGACCTCCTACTTATTTGCTTGGCCAAACTCTGACAGTTGGTCACAAAATTCAAAGAATAAGGATAGTTTTGGACTATGATATGACTCTACTTTCTTAGGTCAGGGTTGTGGTAAGAAGCCGCTTCACTCAACTGAAGAAACTTCAATATCTTTTTTAGATATTTTCTGCATAAAACAGAGGATTAGTGTAAGAAATTGGGTTATTGGTTGACCTTGTCAGGGTGAACCACAAAAAGCAACTATATTAACCAGTGCCAAACTCAGAGACAATGTGTAAACTATATATGCAGTACACAAACAGTAATAAAGTGAAAATACAGCACAAGCAAAATAATAAATCAATTTAGAGTACATTTAAATAAAAACATTATACCAGAATGGCAAAAATCCAATCAGTAGAACCAGAGGTATTTAGTTTTAAAGTTTTAGTTAGCAATAGCTCATAAAAGCACAAAGCGCCACTCGCGGTCATTTGGTTGTGCTTTACTTGGAGAAAGTCACAAGTTTAGGCACCAGGTTAGGCCTGCTGAAACAGTTACATTCTCAAAATCTGGCGTGAAGAGTTACATTTGTGGTGGAGGAGGTAACGAGGAGCAGGGATAGCATCCCAGATGATTGGCCATGTAAGCGCAAAGAGCAGGCCATGCAGCGTGGGCTGTCGTTGCTAAAGTCCGAAGTGCAGATCTCATATTGTCGGTTGGTGCTAGAGCATGCTGTGGACAAAGTGTTAGGTTTACTGGGGCTTCACATTGGCTTCCGCCATGGGCGGCAGAGTCTCGGTGCAACCAGGCCCGTTCACAGTCACGAAGAGCTCAACATTTCAGGAGTTCACCTTTATTCTCAGGAGGAGCTCAACTGTTGCCAGCGAAGGGTCTATGACCTGGGGAAAGAGGTCTTGTTGCTCAGGACCTCAGTCCAGCAGAGGCCAGCAGGGCTCAGGCAGGTCCAGTTGCAGGTTTAGGCAGTTCCAGTGTAACAGGTCAGCTGCGCAGTTGCAGGGAGGCAACTGGAGCTTGTTGTGTACCTCCAGCTCAAAAAGAAGGTCAGCCAAATGAATCTTGAAGTCACTCAGCTTAGCTGGGGATGAAGGGAGCAGGTCCAGTCTTCCTTCTCAGATAGCAAGGCAGTACTCTGGCAACGACAGGGCAGTCCTCTGGTAGAAGGGCAGTCCTTCTTCTGTAATGTCCACAGGTCCAGGAGTATATTGACAAAGTGTTCAGGGGGTCCAGTATTCATA
Organism: Triturus cristatus; assembly: GCF_964204655.1. Taxonomy (NCBI): domain Eukaryota; kingdom Metazoa; phylum Chordata; class Amphibia; order Caudata; family Salamandridae; genus Triturus; species Triturus cristatus. Next base: position 1,097,484,747 of record NC_140579.1, read on the forward strand.
CCTGGTGCCAGCATTGGCTAGGGGGGAACACCCTGTCCTATCCCCACAAATGGTTCTGGAAAGTTCTGTCTTTCCCCTGCCAAATCCCCAAGACGTCTGGGGTGACAAGAGTCTAGTGTCAGGTTCTATTGTGTGTGCTAGTTGCAAGCTCTTTGAAGTATAAGTGGGGTAAGGAACAGCTCTGCCCACAGCCATCCTGGCAGGATAGCCCATCATGCTCAAACCTAGTCCCCTTTTGTGTCACTGTCTAGAATGAATACACAAGCCTAACAGCAGAGCCATTCACAAGCATGTGACCCAAGACACTGCCAGAAGGTACAAATGATTAGAACAAGAAATTCCACCTTCCTTAGGTGGCATTTTCAGAATTGTGATTTGAAATCTGACTTTATCAATAAAAAGGATCTATCTGCTCCCAATCCAAAGTTATCACTTTGTAATTGTTGTAAGGGAACCCAATGTTACTTGATAAGCCTGACAACAGTGAAAAATAACGTAAGATGTTTTTCACTGGTAGGACACGTATAACTTAAACACACGTCCTACTTTTTAAATACAGTGCACCATGCCCTATGAGCCTTTAAGGCTTACCTCAGGAGTGACTTATACATATTAAAGAGGAAAGTTTAGGTTTGACAAAAGGTTTATTTTGCCAGGTTGAAATGGCAACCAAACACTGCTCTGCAGGCTTACAGTTGAAGGCCTGAGACATGTTTTATAAGGCTTCTATAGTGAGTGGCACAATGAGTTCTGCAGACCCATTAGCAACATTTAATTTACAACCCCTGTACACTTGTAGCAACACTTTACTGAGGATTTGCAAGTAAATCAAAAGTGCTAATTAGAGAAAGAACAAGCATTTAGCACCAATTAGCAGTGTTAAAGGGCACAGAGTCCTAAAGCCAACAAAAATGCATTCAGCAAAAGAGGTGGGGTGAAAGCAAAAAGGTTTGGGGAAATACCACACCAAGGATGTCAGATCTAACAATTAGCAATAGAAGCCACGATGAACATATGATTAGACTACTAAATACCTTCTGCAGGTCCCTCTTCCCGGGCAATTCACAGGCTTCAACTAGTACAGAATGCTGAAGTTTGACAGATATCTGACTTCAGAAAATGGAAAACAAAAAATGTCAGGGGCGTAGCTTAGTCAGTGAGATTTTGAGGTGGGGTGGAGGGATAAGAAACAAATATAAAATTTCCAAACTTAAAAAGCAATGGGCCACAGGCTGGAGGGACCTGATGACCAAGATTCAGGATGGACTGTCATCAGAAACAGGGTTTGTGCTAATTTGCTTTAGGCAGACCTCTGCTAGAGTGGCATAGTGAACGAAAAACAATGGGTTGGAATTAAGGGTGTGCGAAATGCACAAATTTGCTTTTGTGCAAAATTACAGTGAAATTATGCTTATTTGCACAAAATGCTAACCCGTCTTTTTGGGCTATAGTTTCGCATGAAATGCATCCTCACTTTAATGTTTGGTGCAAGGATGAATTTAAACAAGAGCACCATGTACAATAGCCACTAGCATTTTGTTGTTCCCATGCTTTCACGATAAAACAATTGGCTGTAAATATTTACAGCAAATGGCACATAGTTATAGGAAGGGGCAGAATTGCATAATTTTGGAAAATTTCTTCAAATGATGCCAGTGAAATAAAAATTTCGTCAAGGCCTAGTTACAATACTACCCAAGCTACTTCCTGTGATTAGATGATTTCCAAGCATTGGTCCAATCACCTTTTGGGCGTCTGATTGCCAGTAGTATTCCTTGAAACCTGAAAATGGTGCATCTTTCCAAGCCTACTACATTGAAAGTTTTTAAATTCCAAAAAGTAGTAAATTGGCACCCATTCAATAAATACTTCTATTGGCACATATTTGCTTCTTTTTTTGCAAAGTATATATATTTATTCCAAGGAAAGTAGCGGTTTACTGCTTGTGTGCGCCTGATCGCTGATGGTGCTGGAGTGGTACCCCCACTGGCACCTCATTGACATTCAAAATATGTCTTGCACTCCTTCAAAGAAGAGCGTGCACTCAAAGACCAGGGAGACTTTAACCTGCTTTATTTGATCAAGCCCCTCTGGACCCTAGGCCTCAAAAGCAAAGAAGAGACGCGTTTCGGCTGTACAACAGCCTTTGTCAATCTAACTTGTGCAATTTTGTTTCAAGCATTTTACACTCATTATAATCATAAACATAAAAGACATTCCCCACTGCAGCCAGTAACATTTAATCAAAAGACAAAACTTCCTAGTGAATGATGTTACTACTTCTTTCCACTCCCCTGCTGTGGGTAAATTATCTCAATACATTTTTTTTCTTGAGATACTCCCAAAAACGGCTAATATATTTATCCTGCACTGCCTCATAATCACAACTTAATGGAATATACTTAAGAGGCTCAACAAAAACACATAAAGTCTCGTGTAGAACGAACTTTAGTTTTCTGGCGCTAAAGCGGCGATAATTTTAACGACGTGCTTGATAATATGGCCCTTTCACATTCCAAATACGTGTGCTTTAAATGCATGCTTTTCAAAACCTCTGCAAGCTCTGAGGCAGGGGCACGTGCAAGTCCCACTAAGCCTTCTACTAGCTTCCTTACTTTTAATTCCAAATTCAGAAAGTCTCTGATGGCACTCTGTGGAAATTAAACTGCAATCACGCATGCTACTGCGCAAGTGCATGTGCTTTTTGAAATGTTTGCCTTTTTGATCCCTTTACACGATCGGAGACACAGGCAGCCTTCAAGGCGATTCCTTCAATCAAAATGACTGTGCCGCCTTTTGTGAGTCTTTGAAACTTTGGTTGAAGGTGAGTCTCACAGTTTGTTGATGAAATACTGTTTACGGACTTGTGCAGCAAATACTATCAGTGACTGTTAAGTAATATTAAGTAAAATGCATCGGAGACTTTGTGAAGTGGATTTCAAGCACATGGCCTAGGCCCACCTGACTTATGGTGTTGCTGTTATGGGGCGGCAGACACTCTGTAGGTTGGGATGGTGGGAGGTTCTGAGCCCACATTACAGGGTAGTAGGGAGGGGGAGTTGGGTTTTTGTGGGTTAAGTTGCCACATTCAAGATGGCTCGGTTTTACAGTTATATATGATGTTTAGCTTGGCAAGCATAAGGAACTAGGGCGGTCTGCCCTGGGGGGCGCCTGCTGTTTGGCCGGGGTGGGGGTACGGGAGGATTTTGCTGCACCCATCAGTAAATAAACAGATGGCCACGGACCAAACACATATTGGGTCAACATTGGTTGATGGGATGAGCTTCTTTAGCCTTCCTTCCGGGCGCCCACATGCCAGCACCGTTTTGAGAATAATGACCTGGAATGTAAATAAAATAAAATAAAATGCACTATGGTCCTGCCATATCTCCAGCGGCACACTCCGACATTGTACTGCTGCAGGAGACACACCTAAAGGGTAATAATTGCAAAGCTCTAGGTGCGGATATAAACTCCTCTAACATGCAGGGTTCACGTCAGGATCATGAGGAGCAGGCATACTAGTTTGGACTGCACTTCCCTTCGTGCCTGGCAAGGGTTGGTGCGATCAGATGGGCAGATATATGGCACTGACGGGGTTGTGGAAGGGAAAGATCGTCAATGTATGCTCAGTATACATACCACCAAGACTACACGCCGACACCCTGCCCGCTCTCAGTGCAATACTGCTTCATCTATCGATGGGTAGCCTGGTTTTGGTGGGGACATGAACACTACAATGGACCCTGACAAGGTTCGAGTGTTGACTTCAGATAAGGGAATGGGTACGGAACTTCTGAGAGCATTCACGGAGGCTCTCAGACAAGTAGATGTATGGAGGGAACATAACCCCGAGGTCAGGCAATGCACGTTCTATTTAGTGGCCCACGGGGATACTCCAGCCTGGACTACCTAATGACACATTCCACCGATGTGGGTTGGTTCAGGGGGGCACTCCACAGGGTGTGGGTATATCAGATCATTCGCCAGTAGAGGTGCAAATGAAGGGACCCACTACAGATACTACACTGCCTCCACAACTGGACCCATAGCTTTTCAGAGACATGCAAAGTAGAGACAAATGGAGGGAGCGGACACAACAATACTACCAGGATAATGTAAGCACCGTAGATTCAGCATGCGTGCAGTAGAAAGCATACAAAACAGTGATTAGAGGGTATGTGCAGGCCATAGCTAGAGTGAAGAGGAAAGAACAGAGACTCCACTATGACACCCTAGAGGCAGAGCTAGTTAGGCTTGAAACAATTGATAAGGAGACGGTGGTGCTAGATACCCATGTTAAACACCAAATCCGGATTAAGCAGCAGGAAATGGTGGAGGAGAAGGCCAGGGCACAGGCCACGGCGACCCTGAAAAGTCTCTATGAGGTGGGGGACAATGCCAATAAATTGATGGCCTGGCTGGGGAAGACAGACAAAAGAATGAAGTTGGGTACTGGAAATTTGTACCCCACAAGGGGAGAATTGCAGGACGGGAAAAGAGATAGTATATATACACGTTGTATATGTCTACCTCGAATAGATCGGGGTCAGTCTATGTTGACCTTCTTCGAGATGCTAGACTCCTCACGCTGTCCTAAGAAGGATGGGTTGACTTAGGTAAGGACCTCTATGTGGAGGACATAGGGTGCGCCATCAGAGCTCTACAAGCAGGCAAGGTGGCCGGAACTAATGGCATCCCGGCGGAACTATATAAAGGAATGGCGTCGGTGGTGGCACCGCATATGCTGAATATGTACCACGAGGTGCTGGAGCGAGGTAGGCTCCCAGAGGATCAATGGCTGACCTCTATTGTGGTTATCCTGAAAAAGGTTAAACCCCCGCCAGATTGTAATTCATATTGCCCAATCTCACTGTTAAATATAGAGGCAAACGTACTGGCAACTAGATTTAGTACTGTCATAACATCCAAAATACACCCTGACCAATCAAGCTTTATGCCACAAAGGAGCCCCGGCTTAATTTAAGGCGTCTGTAGGAGTAATGCATCTTCCAGCACAAAGGCCGGAAGAAGACGCTGGGCTACTGTCGCTGGATGCCCGCATGACGTTTGACAACATTGAATGGCTGTACTTATTCACCGGGCTAGAACAGTTTGGATTTGGTCCAAAGTTCTGCGCCTGGGTCCGGCTTCTGTATACCAACCACCTGGCCAGGGTGAGGGTGAATTGGGTGGTGTTGCGGTCAGGGGCCTCACATAAGGGCACAAGGCAGGGCTGCCCACTCTCTCCCATGCTTTTTTCGCTGGCATTAGAGTCCTTGGTGGTGTGGGTCAGAGGTAATCTGCTGATATGGGCAATACCGGGAGGAAATGGATGGGATTAGAAAATATCATTATATGCGGATTACATATTGTTATACACCATGAACCAAAAGTCATGGATAGGTCGAATACTCCATATATTTCAATTGTTTAGGGGATACTCTGGTTGCCAGATAAATTGGGACAAATCCTTTCTCTATGTGCTCGCGGAGACCCCACTGGCTCTGCCATCTAGCACACATACCTTAGTGATCAAAAATAAGAGTAGGTGTCTGGGAATAATGATTTCAAGGACGCTGAATTCCTAGAGGATCACTTATTCCCTCAATTAGATAAGCTCCGAAGGGATGTGCTACACTGGAGACAGTTACCATTGTCTCTAATAGGACAGGCCAACTTGTTTAAAATGATGGCGCTGCCACGTTTCTTATACGTTTTACAGAATACGCCCGGTAGAGTGCCACTGGACTTCTTTCAAAAAGTTGACAGTGAAATAAGACTGCTTTTATGGGATGGGGGAAGCCCTAGGATAGCTGTGCACAACCTACAAAGTGGAGCGTTCGAGGGCAGACTGGCTATTCCCAACATCAGAAAGTATTACTGGGCGGCACAGCTATTCACAATTCATGCATGGGTGTTTATTGGACAGGATGAACCTGACTGCAGGGTCGACCAACACTTGATGGGACAGAGGGATACCCAGAGGCACTCTACCATAGACACTGTTACCACCACATACCCAAACAGTAATACACATATGGAGGGAAGCAACAAAATTCCTGGGCTGGGAAGGGAAGCTTACAGGAATGACTCCTTTGTGGGATAGTCACCTCCTAAGGGAGGTCAGTGGATAGAAGGGTTTCAGTAAATTGGGACTCCTGGGGATTGACTATTTAGGAGATGTGTGGAGGGGGCAAAGGGTGATCAATTTTGAAGACTTAAAAACGGAATACGAAATGCTTGACGCAGAACAATACAAATACATACAGCAGAAACATGCACTGCGGTGCCACATCCCATAAGGTAAACACATAGTGGAATACACACCACTTGAGGATGGGGTATTACTAGATCCCATGACCGACAAGGCCACTCCCCTAATATATAAGAAAATAATGAACAATACACTGGACCCCCTGGGGACCCTCCGAGAGTCACAGGAAGCCGAGCTGGGTATGCTAGAGGATGATGATTGGGCAGAGGCGACAAAGAGACCTAGGGTGGTGGCAATGCGGGTGTGATTTCGTCTTATACAGTTACAAATTCTTCACAGATCCTACACCTCAAGGGCACTTCAACACCAAATGGGCCGCAGCGATACTGACCTGTGTATCTGGGCTTGTGGGGAGAAGGGCACTGTTTTCCACATGCTATGGGCCTGCCCCCGTATTCAGCAGTATTGAAAAGAGATAGTACGGGTAATGGCTGATGTAGTAGACCAAGAGGTCCCAATGGAGGCCAGGTGGCACTTAGTATGTGTGACCGGAGAAGAAAGATGGCCCAAATACTCAATATTCTGGCTAAGGATAGCAGACATAGTGGCAAAAAGAAATATAGCAACGGTATGGTAGCGAACCAACCACCGGGGGTCATTGAGTGCGAGGAAGACCTAGATTGGTACTACGCAGCTGAAAAGCGGTGTACCAAAGTAGTGAGTGTCCAAGGAAGCTAGACTAGATTTGGGGCCACTGGATGGCATGCAGTGGTCTTTGAGGTCCGCATGACCATAGAAGAATCGATGGGAGGGTCGCTCCTTCAGGGCTAAGAAATGATGTAGAACTATGGCTAGTGCAGATTTTGCTAATGTAACATTGTAATGAAGCAGGTGTTGAATGTGGACGATGTCCCTGTTTGAATAACTACTGCCAAGATTTTGTTTAATACATTTTTTTTTTTAAATCTGTTTTTGTTTTAAAAAAGCCTTAGAAATTCACTGAAAAAAACAAAGGCTAAGGTAAAGTTATAGTTCGGTGAATATGTCAGTGACATCATTAACGTTCTGAAAAAAACACAGAAACTCAGTAGTTATTATAGCTAACTATAACTTGTGCTGTCCGCCATGCACTGCTTATGATGTTACATATTACATCACTCATGACATGTTCCATGACATAATTTCTGACATCACTCATGACATCTCAAATGGCATCATTGATGACATCACTGATGGCATCATTCAAGCTTCTTTTGTACACATTAATCCATAAACTAGCATGGCATTAGAGGCCTGATTTAAGTATAAAATAGCTCAGAATAATATGAAGCATTACTAGTGCCATCACAGATACCACTCCCTTAGATGTAGCAAGAATGAGTTATGTGCAACATTGACGCTATCCCATACACTTCACGGGTAACCTAGTTTACATTAACAATCAACCAGAGATATATGGGGAAACCTCATTGCTCATGGTGTTGAATCTGTATATAACTGTTTAGAGAAAGGCATGTTCCTAACGATATTCAACGGCTGTTCCAAAATTAATGCCCAACTATGGACAGTTTTTATCTGTATAAAACCCCTCACAGACACCACACCTACAAATAGAAGTGAAGTTAATATGAGTAGAAAAGTGGGGACTATAAACAATGTTTACTCTATGGTGAGTGTTTACTTTGTAGCACACTGTTTGTAGACAATGAAAATCTCATGATTAATAAACAACAGAGTACTAAAAATGTATCTACTAAGAACATTGTACAGTCTATGCAACACTTGTAAAAAAAGACACTAGTGTCTTAAAATAACTAAGACCTGAAAGTGCTAAAGATTATACTACCTGCAGCCGTCATACTGTGGTGAAAACTTTACGGACACGAACAGTGTTGGATTTATAGACTGGGGGCCGATAAGAAGGGCCTGAAGTTGGATATACTGAATAGCGCTCTGTCTTGAACAATGAGCGAGTGAAGCACTTCTATGACTTAATTTCTCTCATGTTTTCAGCAAAACAGTAGACAAACAAACACAAGGATATCTTGAATGCTCGGCAAGCAGACATGTTAGAGATCAAATATTTACAAACTAGGGATAGTAATACAAGCCTAGTATTAAGAATCATACCAAGCCATTCAGGGTATGCTCATGTAATATACAATGAGGGACTGACAGTTCCCTTGCTTACAAAGAATTTAAAATTGAAATATATGAATGTACAGATGAAAAATATAGCTTTGTGACCCTAACCCCATTAGTCGGGCCTGGAGCACCTAGATCTTGCAGCAGCACGCAAAAAATCTGAGACCGCAGCAAGAACATATGCAATAGGAAGTAGTTGTAAAAACAGCTTGGGCAAACTCCATGATTTTCAGAATTGGTGAAAGAAAATGGTTCCTAGGAACACTAAAATATTTACACAGCAATACAAAATGAAAGGTATACTGTGGAGAGCCATTGTCACAGCCACAGGACACACTTGTATTCTTCTGCTGAAGAAAGTTTTGCTTCCATCAAGAAATTTCTTGCAGCTGTGACGAGCTATTTTGACAAAGTGCCACTTAAAGCAGGGAAAACTAATAATTTTGTTTTCTTTCATGCTGGCACTAGAGGCAGCAAATAAGGCATGCATTCCCAATGGTCGAGCTATACAACCGAGATGGGTGCAGGGGGCTTCCTTCTTAAGTGCAGTGAATGTGAAGTTTCAGTATGATCCCACTCTTTGTAAACAAACTTTTCCCCCATTTTACCAAATGTCACTCCAACTACAAAAGCTTTACCAATTGAGTCATATTAAAGAGCGTTCTATACAGACAGCTCTGCTCAACCCGCGGTAGGAACAGGATATAAGTACTCCACAGCCTGCGGTGCAACACCATGGTTTATTGTGAACCACCAAATGAGTCATCATCAATTTAGATGATGCCTTTTCGAGAAACAACCATCTATGGGAACAAATCTGGGTTCTACAAAGAGGACTTCTAATCACCCTTCACAATCACTTTATGTTATCAATGTCTTCTTGTTTATCATTGGTTTTGTGACTCGTCTTAGTCTTATGTTTGGATCACTACTAGAGTGATTCTTTTCATCATGTGGGTGACAACAATAATCGTCATTCTGTTGCTACTAAATGGACTTTACATTCCTAAAAGAACAGTTCTGCAACATGTGGTTCGAGAACTTCAACCACATCTCTCATCCCACAGAGCTTCACTAGATTTGTACACTGCAAACACCACAGCCCATCCTGTGCCTGAGAACATAGCCTGGGGAAATGTCCCTTGTCAGATTATGGTACCTACTGAGACATTATAGTTACCATATGTGTTGAAGATTTCAATTGATGATGTGATTATTCCTGGTTCTGTTTCAGATGACTGGGATACAGAGATTTTAAAGCATACGATATCTGATTTACAGTCATAAGTCACCTTAAACAATGAAGATCCCTATTTGAGTGCACTGAATTATATTGTTTCCATCATTATGCCCATTATTACATACATAGAACTAGTTATCCTAGGGAGACATACAATTACACACAGTGGGAACATTGTGAAGCTCTGCCACTTAATATTCACCCAAGTTTCTTGAAGAATGTCCCTATTTTCAGAGTAAGGACAGGTTACATCCCTCAGCTTTTTATTTTTCACAACATCCACAACAACTGCAGAAAAAAGTTCTCTCTACTAATAACATTGATTTATTCAAATATATTCAGAATTTGGCTATACAAAGATATGATGAGAAAAGCATTTGGGGAACAATATTTTTTCAGGTTCAAGGTAAAGACATTTATTTCGAGCATGCAGTATAGAAAAAGAAATGATTTGTAACCGTTAAAAACCTTAAGAAACTCTCAATTCCAAAAGTAAATTTCATTTGTTCATTAACTGGCAATCTCAATTGTACATTTCAGATTCTGAAATAAATAATATGATTGAACATGGAGCTTATAATTCTCTCAGTTCCATCCTGAAGGTTTAACTTTATGGCCCTATGATTCGAATAGCTGCATGTGTCGTATTCTTTCTTAACCCCTTGCATGCCCGCCCCTTTCCCCGCCCAGTGCCGCGCTTTGTATTAGCGGGCGGAGTTCATGACGAGCTGGACTCGTCATGGGCACAGCGCCACCGCAGCCCATGACGAGTCCAGCTCGTCATGGGCACTGAAGGGGTTAATACCCCTGGTCCTAAAGCTAATCACCCTGATCCAGGATATAGTACCGACATGCCTGTAATTGTTACCACTTATAGTATGGGCAAGCTGGGCCAGATTTGGTAAGCACATTCTAGTGTTTCGGTTGTGAAGGATCATTTATCCTCAATTAAAAACAACATGGGGTTTTCTGATTTTCTCTTTGGTGATTTATAGCAACAGGAATATATGTCACTTATAATGAATGGAATAAATACTCAGAAAATGAAGCTGCAAAACAAATTCACCAGATAGAGAAAGAAAACCTGCAAACAGTTTTTAAAGTTATTGACAATGGTATGCACACACTTTATAAAAGAGTGTATTCATTAAACAACATCATGTCCTCAGCCTTAGATCGTCTAAAAAGTGACTTAGGTCTGTTACAAAATGGCCAGGCTCAGTTAAGAGCTATAATAGCTTAAATTGGGCCTTACAAACTCTTAGATCAGGTTATGTAACTTGGCAACTTCTGAATGAGGCAGTTATTTTTAAAGCCATATAATGTAATATTGACATAGAAAACAATAGCTAAAAAAGATCCACATACACTGTGATAAATATTGCACAAAGGAAAAAAACACTGTTTTCAGTTAGTGAAAATCTTCCTGTTACATGTCTAATACAAGGAATAATTTCCCTACTTATTACAACTTTTCATTTACAACTGTAAGAAATATAAATCTTTAGGCTGATATGAATGAATGCGCAATTCACATCTCTATTCCACTGATGGAAATTTCCTTTTTCTTATATGTGCTTAAATGAAGATGACCCTGTGTTTATCAGTACTTCAAGCTGCAGAAATCCTCTGGGTAACTCACTTTTATATGATTCAGTTTCCTTGCATGAAATGTGTAATGCTTTGATGCCTGGGCTAAATTGCGTCCTACCAATTACTCCCATTTTGCCCATCCCTATGCACCATGAACTACTGAATAACGGTTCTTATTTAATCTTAACCGATATCAGTTGCTGCAGGTTGAAACCTGGTCAACTTTATGTGTTTATGACTTCTAAAACAATGTAGTGCTGTGGAAGAACCTTGTACCCAATGCCTCAACATGTATTCAAAGGTGTCACTTCGAATAGTATTGATATTAGGAGCATGTGTTTTGGCAAACGTAGAAAATTATTTGCTGTGTTACTACAAAACGAAGTCCCTTTGACTTCTGTGGCAGAAACTTAGAACTTGCAGTTAACCAGAACTGCTTCAGAGAGTCAGAGCTGTTACAGACACAATACCTGACTTAATTTGGTGATGTAGTTCATGCGATTTGAGCGCCTCAACGGCAATGGGTAATGTGCACTTTTTGAGAACATTGGGTCTGGTCTGGTGACTGGATTTAAAGCAGTGTTCAGACTGATACCATCTGTTTTTCACTCTTTATTCTCCAGTCTTTTTAGAGGATTTCCAACCATTCTGCTTAGCGGCTCTGATACTGTCCTCTTTCCCCTGATCCGACAAGAAAATCCACAACATAAAGTACAATTATACAGCTGAACAGGAATGCAGAGAAACCCAAGCATGCTATCTGGCACATGCTTGGCTTTCCGAACGTAGAGAAAACTGGATGCTGTCTTTTCACAAGCCGATGCTATGCATGTGAGACCTGTGTTTTGGTGTATGAAGTGCCTAACTAAAGTCATCTTGGATCTACATCTGGAGCAGCCCTCAGTGGTTTTCCTAGATGTGAAAATGCTCCTGCAACCTTTGCAATCACACCAGAGACAATGCTGGGCAATGCATTTGTTCCTACTGCAAGAAGCTAATTATGATGGATCAGTTTCACCTGCATCACTTTTTTACGCTATTCCAGAGGATTAGCTAGTCACTATTATCAATTGAGCATCCACACAAAGTACTGTCACCCTCACTGAGTGTTTTGGAATTGCAATCACTTGCTGGTCCATGTAATTAGCAAACTAATGACAACAAGCATGCGTTGACTGTTTTTTTTCTCCACGCCCACACATATGCTGCATGTGGACCTCATGTCATCGAAATATCCTCAGACGAGGACTAGAAGCAACTCATGATTCAACAATAAACATGCACAGAATTGTGTTTCTTCTACAAAGACTGAGTTGTAAAGCAAACATGTTTCAACGAAACATTTTTTTTTTTAAATCTGCATTATTTTTAATTTGGTATATTCAGTGTCATGCCTCATCTGTATAATCGCCAAAACGCATCTCTCAAATCAACTTATTACTTTAGTATGCTTCAATGATAATGTCTTTTCTAAAGTCTTTTGTATACTATAATGTTTGTAAATATTTCGTTTGGTTGAAACAGACATGTATTCATAAGCAGGTATGTATTCATAAACAGTTTGCTGCATTTGTTCTTGTTATTGTAGGCTATCATAAACGTTATGAAGTTACATATCCATCTATTCAGTTTCATGCTATATATGAAGAACAGATTTTATGAAATTGTTTTAGATATGGAGTTATGATATCTCACTGTTTTGAGAGCATTGATTTTTCTATAAATTAGATAAATTCCTGGATATGTCTCGGCACATACTACATCACATTCAGACATACAAGCCAGTATGACTTAAAGTCCCTAAGGCCAGACTCCATCCTGAGCAGACCGAGGCTCCATTTTCTCTATTTGTGCTTGACCAATGTCATGTCTGCCCTTGACACAGATGCCGTCTGTCCTTATTTTTCCAAGAACCTGTGAAAGTGTCAAGTCATTCAGACAATGACATTGATAAGATACCTGGTGCAACATCAGTCTGGGACAGTGCCTTGTTATCTCTACCTCAAGGTCAGATAACAATAATAAGAAACAATTGAGTTTGAATTGGCAGGTTTTTTCCTTATTTGTTTAGAATAATGCATCTAAGACTAGCATATTGATGCACACAGGTTATGTCCGGCATTCCTAAAGTTATGTCAGAATTTCCCATATCAGATAAGCCACAAAATAAAAGGCCCGCCGAGTGACCTCTTGGCAGCAGAGATCCTTCGCTGCAAATTATCGCACAAGATACTACCAGGTGATCTTGGCAGAGACTGCCAGACTGCCGCGTTGCTGCAGCATCCCATTCTGAGCTGAAATATCGAGCCAAGTCCCTTCGAGGGAACACTCTCTCCTGGCTGCTGCACAACGTTTTGCTGTAAACGGTAACCTAGAAAGCATGGACATCATATCAACTATGTTTTGAGTGGGGTTGTGTGGGGCTACTACAACTTGTTTTTCACATTCAATCACTGGTGAATTAAGCTAAGTTCACTCATGACACCTGTGGGTGTGAAATCAAACCTTGTACACTAAGCCAGAGGTTTAATTTACACAACAAAAGGTTCTAAAAGCAACTTTGATTTTGAATAGAACTACTCCTAATTCTGTCACAGGATGTTCTCCTTTTAAATTGTTGAGAGGATGTAAACATGGCTCAGTTTATCTTGATTGTGGTTGAAGAATAGAAGTGGTCTTGCAGAGAAGATAATTCTGTCTGATGTAAAAAGCAAAGGTGAGATATATGGAAAATAAGATGCACTTCCACATAGATGGTAGGACTACTAACAATGTGCTCAATTTAGGGCAAATGGTTCGTATCAAGTTTCCAAAGAAAGTCACATCAATACAGTCTGATCCTATCAAATTGGTTGATGTGTTAAAGAATGCAGTAAGGGTAGGGGTGGAACAGTATGGGAATTGAGCAGAATGTAGCAACAAGATTGTATTCATGGATTCTTGGCACAGTGTCACGAAGACACCCAGAGCAAGCTTGTGGTAATGTCTTCATAGACTTGCCTACCATTTTTGAATCTCCCTTAGGTGTACGGTGTACTGACTGAGTTTGTGAGGGGGTGGATGAGAATTCTTTAGCGGCCAATGGTTCTTTGAGTGACCTTAGACACAGTATGCAAATGAAGAGATTACCCAGAGGCCTCAACAATTATGTTTAGGTTTGATTTCTCTTTAGTGGCTCATCTATCAAAAAGAGCAATGTGTGTAGTGTTGGTTTCTGAATGATGGGTGTCTTCCATAAGCATAGTCACATGGATATGGAAAATGCAGAATGGGGAGGTGAGTTTATATGAGGTAATCAATCAATCAATCGAGACTTTATTTCGGTATTATTTCACACCATAAAAGTACACATATACATCACATTAAATATTAACATTACCATACTTAAAAAACGTACATAGTACAAGAGGCAAATAAAACAGAATGAAATATAAAGTGCAAATAATGTCAGGTTTGGTAGGTACTAAAAAGATCTTCCGGTGAATAAACTGATCATAATTTGAGCAATGCAACTTCACTGATCCAAACAATTTCTCATTTTGACAGTTAATTTTAAAAATTCTATTACATGTAAGACACTGTCACTATATAGGAGCTGTAAATACACAAGGGCTGGTCTAATTTGATTAAAATTAAGTTTTTTTAAAAGGGCAACAAGATAACGTCTACGTGGGTATTCATAAAATTTACATAAAAATATAAAATGCAGCATATCCTGTGGAGACATTCCGTCGCAGCCACAGGCAGCGGCAGTCTTATTAAAAATATCTGATTTTGGTCTGATTAAAAGGTGATGAAAAATATTGAGCCTAAACCTTGTCAGCAGAAATTTTTCATGCGAAGTAAAACTGCCCGTTAAGTACGGCTCCATTGTATCACAGGTTTTAAGAATCACGTATTTTCTGATACTGGGTTTCATGAGCTCCACCCCTTCTCTTTGGGCCACCCTATCCAGGAAAAAAGCGTGTTTGATTGCTGCCACGTCCCCCTTTACAATCCCGCCTGGGTTTTCGAACAGATTCAGACGGCCAAGCCTGAGAAAGCAGGATTTCAGATATTTCAACCATGGGACGCACATCGAGTTATCCTGGGATACAAGGTCTTTCACAATCAGATGGGTAAGCGGTATATCTTTATTTAACCACAAATTTACCCAACAGATCAGTGGTCTTAAGGCAAATATATCACATAAATACTTTGTCCCCAATTCTTCATGAACTGCCATATTTGATGTACTACCGGGAACACAAAGAAGACGTTTAAGAAAATTGTTTTCTACAACCTGTTCTCCAGTTACATAGCCCCATAGTTCGCTACCATATACTACGGTAGCTACTGACTTGGCATTATAAAGTTTAATCATTGCATTAGTTGGCTTCTTCCCCAGTTTTGTTGCAAAGTTAAAAATGGAGGCATTTGCCCTCAACATTTCCCCCTTTTTTTTAACCAAGTGAGGGCCCCAACTAAGCTTGGAGTCGAATAAGACACCGAGATATGAAAATGATTGTGTAGTGGGGATTAAGGCATCATCTAGTTTGAAAACAAAATTCTTTTTTGTTTGGCGGCCAACATGCATAATGTATGATTTAGCATTATTGACCATTAAGTCTCTATCAGTCATAAAAGTATTAAAAGCGTTTAGGAGAGCCTGGAGCCACTTCTCCGTTCTAGAAATTAAAACCGCATCGTCTGCGTATAAAAGAACTGGAAGACTCCGCCTGCCAATTCTAGGGCAGTCTGCCTGTACCTCCTGTAGAACAACATCTAGATCATTAATATAAAAATTAAAAAGAAATGGGGCGAGAATACAGCCCTGACGTACACCCTTCTTAATGTCAAAATTACCGGTAGTATCCCCATTTGCAGAGTACCTAACATTTGCACTAGTATTACTATGCAAATCCACCAGAAAATCAACAATCCCCCTGTCCACGCCCTTCTCCCTCATGGTCTGCCACAGCCTTCCCCTGTTCACACAGTCGAAGGCTGATGACAGATCCATGAAGGCAAGGTGGATAGTCCCCTTCTGAACGACCGTATATTTACTCAAAACCAGAAAAAGATTGAGGCACTGAGTTATGGTAGAACGACCAGAGCAGAAACCATACTGAGAGATTGACATAATATCATTTTCATCCGCCCAACATGACAGTCTCTGCAGCAGGACTCTCCCCATGATCTTGACCATAGAATCGATCAATGAAATTGGTCGGTAGCAAAGAGGGCTGCCCTTGTCTCCTTTCTTAAACACAGGGACAATCGTTGATAACCCCCATGCCAGAGGACAACCCACTTTAGCAGCTGCATTAAAAACTACAACTAAGATGGGGCCCCAGAAACTCGGGTCAGACTTATACAAGTCTGGAGGAATCCCGTCAGGTCCTGGAGCTTTCCTGGCTGTCAATCCCTCTATGGCCTCAATAACCTCACTTCTATTAAACTTAATAGTATCTCCCCTGACACATGGTGTTAAATTAGCTTTTACAGGGAGTACTGAGTGATACAGTTGTTTAAAATGGAGTTCCCACTCCTCTTTGGTTATGCAACAGTCTAAACCATCACCCGGGTCTTCTACCAGAAATGGTTTTTTAACTAGCGCCCAAAATCTGGAACTGCTGTTTAGGGTGGCGGGGTCAAGTATCTTGCTCCAAGCCTCCTCTCTTAAGGTCTTCTTATGAGATACAATAACAGATTTATATTCTTTCCGGCATAGTTTTACATCCTCCTGAATTCTTGGTTTAGCTGCCAGGGCTCTCCTAAGATTGCGAGCGGCTTTGGAGCAGTCATGATTAAACCACCTTGGGCCACCTTTCTCCTTATTATTTGCGGGGACCATCATCAGCTTGGACACCTTCTCCGTCAAGTTTTGGTATACAATCAGGACCAGCCCTGGATCTCCCCCCTCATGTGTACAGGTCATTATTTCCTCAGTGCATTTATCTATAATATTTTTATAAAGACGATCTTGCGTGACCATTGACCATTTAAGTTGCCTCCTCCCATCAGTTGTACCCAGCCTGCCTGTACTACAGATCTTTTTTTCCATGTTAATCCAGGGTCCCTTTAGGCGGATTGTCAGGGGGTTATGATCGCTAAATTCACTATGAATTATTTTGAACGAGTCCCAGAAGGTCTGCATTGACACAGAAATGAGCATGTGGTCGATAAAAGTGCCCCTGCCATGCCCTTTAAAGGTGGGAATATCAAAACATTTTAAAGGGTTCCTAAGTGTCATGGCCAAGACAAGATCTAGGTTATTCAATAAATCATTACAAAGTTCCCCATCTACTGTATGTTCCAGATGTAAACCACCCAAGCGCTCACACTGCAAATCTGTTAGACATTTCCTCAAAGAGTCACCACACGGGTGCACATTAAAATCACCCATAATCATAAGATTATGAGTGAAATCCTTCATAGAAGTAGTGACAAAAACATGCAACGCAGGTATTGATCTAGACGTTGTACTAACATTAGGGGCGTTATAAAAATTCACTAGACCAGCCGAACAGTTTTCACCAGTTAAAACTAGCCCCATCATTCCAGAATGATGTGATGCGATTCTATGAATTTTGCAGGGCAGTGTGATAGAGACAAATGTCACCAGTCCCCCCTTTGGTCTACCTCTAAATGATGGTGTAGCTGGAACGTAGAAGGCCTTATACCCTTCTATGAAAAGGTCACACTCTACCGACAAGGTCTCTTGTAGACAGATTACCTTGAATTGTTTAATGTAATTAACCCAATTAGCGTCCGCCATCTTAGCAGCCAGTCCCGCGATATTCCACGAGACAACATTACTGGCCATTGCTTTTCCCTGTAAGTTTTCTGCAGGTACTGAGTCGCCAATTACTTCAATACCCTGGTCCGTAGGTGCCTTATGTCAGTCGCACATCTCTAGACCGGATAGCACTTCATACCTATTCTGTGTGTTGACATTAGACCCATGATGGTAATGGCCCGCAGAGTTAATCCCGTTCTGAGTCTCGACAACATTACCAAACCCACATGAATTTACAGTGTTATATACAAGTTGAGTATTCGTCATCGGGGTATGGAGTTCAACCGCAGGGCTGATTAACTTTTGTTGTAGTGGATTTTTGCACAGATGCGTATAAAAATACCCCAGTGGACGTACACATATACTATTTTCATTATATATAAGTGCAGATGCTCTTAAAAGTACAGTTGCCACATGTTGGGGATGTTTAAAATTCACAACGATACAGTCCCCATTTCCTAACTTTTTGGACGGGCCTACCCAATCTACCCTCCTCACTGCCAATATCTGATCAAGGTATGGTATTGGGAAGCCACAGTTTTTATTGAGCCATGCCACTGTCTTATTTTTAAGTGAGTCATGCGATTCACCATATGGTGAGGCATGCGATTCACCATATGGTGACGCAGGATGGGAGCCACAAGGTGGGACATTAGTTAAGACTACCACGTACGGTGCACAGTCAGGTGGCAAGTTAAGATAGCGGTTGGTCCTAGAAGGTCTATAATCTAGTCTACTCCTCGGGCTGTACTAGGGGCTATATTATGTTGCACCAGCGAGGCAGGTGTTACTAAAGTGTCTGGAGTAATTAGTGGCTTATTCACGGTGGTGGCTCCTTCAACAGTATTGCCAATGTTACAGATGTTCTGATAAACTTTATCACTCGTCACGTCTCTTAGCCCTTCTACTGTAGCCTTATCCTTAGCCCTTTCACTTGTGTCTGCTGCCAAGTGTGTAGATACAAGTCCACCAAGCCTAGCCTCCTCCGTTGTCAGGGTGTCTATCTTGGAAGTCAAAGGTCTAATCAACTCCTCTAGCCTCTCCTCTAACTTTGCCTCTAGATTTTTGATAAGAATGGCAAACTGGTCAGTATTCATACTGGAACTGCTTTCAGTACTTCCAGTAAAAACAAAGGGGTTCATGATTGGACCAGTGCAAATAGACTGATCCAGCTCACATCTTTTTTTGTTATGTTTTGCCCCCCGTTTAGGCAGCGTTTTCCTGCAGTTTCGCACTGGCCTTGAGACTAGTGGCACTTCCTCTATTACCTCACCTGCCATATTGTGTTGGTCAGAGTGAACCTCAACACTCACCACCGTTGGCACCATTAGATTTTCTGTGGCTATGTTATTCGTTGGAGCCTCACACTCAGTGTCCACCACTGGTAAGGGCAACTCCACCAAGACCGGTGCTAGGCTCTCCCTCCCTAGTGAAGCACGCCGATCGCTGTTAATCTGGCTTACTCTCTTCACCAGATAATTGTCAATAGTGCCCTGACCGGTAACATATATTTCATTTTTAGATCTCGACATGCTGAACAAATTAAAATTATAGTAAATTAAAAAGTAAAACTAACTATTTCAGTCTCATACAGTATATAGACCACAACAATCTAATAGTAGTGGACTAAGGTAAGTGGACCAGTCTCGCTTGAATTGAGCCCACAATAAGACACACAACGTCACAAAGACACTACTTGCCGCATTGAATGTCTCCTCGAGGCTTAGGGGGGTGTCCCGACCCGACCTCTTCCAGCCCCCTAACGGCCACACAACGGCCCGTCCTTTGCCCGGGCTTAGCCCGGCGCACGCCCTCGCGCGCGTCCCGCGAAGCAGAAGGCGCGAGGCGCTGATGTAGGTGCAGGGGTCAAGGGGGCAGGGCCTCCGCTGTTCACGCTGCTGCCGTCACTCCCGGTATGCACAGGTAGGATTCCCCCAATTCGAAGCATCTCCCGCGAAGCGCTGATGTAGGTGCAGGGGTCAAGGGGGCGGGGCCTCCGCTGTTCACGCTGCCGCCGTCACTCCCGGTATGCACAGGTAGGATTCCCCCAATTCGAAGCGTCTCCCGCTTAGCGGGAGGCGCGAGGCGCTGATGTAGGTGCAGGGGTCAAGGGGGCGGGGCCTCCGCTGTTGACGCTGCCGCCGTCACTCCCGGTATGCACAGGTAGGATTCCCCCAATTCTAAGCGTCTCCCGCGAAGCGGGAGGCGCGAGGCGCTGTTGTAGGTGCAGGGGTCAAGGGGGCGGGGCCTCCGCTGTTCACGCTGCCGCCGTCACTCCCGGTATGCACATGTAGGATTCCCCCAATTCGAAGGTATATTACGTTGGTGGAAACCTAGTGTGCAGTAGCCTTTGCAGGTCATAATAATCTGTGCACTTGAATAAACCCATTTTATTTCCTCTGTTCAAACAGGCATTGATGCGATGGGCCTTGTTATTTAATCAAACACAAGGCTGCACCCAAAAGTTCAATCAAGAACCAAGAGCAATTATAATAACAAACAATGTTTCCTGGAAATACTTATATATCACTGGAAGACACTTAGGGACAGATTTATTTTTAAATAGCACAACACAGTGCATCAACCATGGGTGCTGCATTGTCTTGTGCTAGGAAGAGAGATCAACATAGAGCCAAATCTACTAAGATACACACACACCTTTGCACTGTTGTGCAAAGGTGTGTGTGTGATGACTTGAATAAGTATTTTATTGGAAGGGTACCATTCCAGTTCAAAATAATATGCTCAGGTTGACAGCTGGATGCTCTAGTTCTGCAAGTATTTGTGATACCCAGCTGCAACATCATAGATGAGAGCACATCGAGCAAGTAGCATACGATGGGGAGGGCCATCACATGTATCATGAAACATCAGTCTCACTATCATCTGTTTTGGGGCACCAGCTCTCTTGACGTTGGGAGTAAATACACTTTAGATTCAGCCTAGAGCCAGAATAGCCTTAACTTCTGCTGTTGGAATGTCATTAAATCCACAGATAATGTGAGCACACCAAGGATAAAAAATATAAAGGCCAAACTGTTGAACAGGGACAGAGTGCAAGAGCTTCCCTTAATTCTTATGTGGACCATGTAACCATTCAATTGGCCCAGGCCATTGCTAGACGACTTAGGAAAGCATTCTTCACTTTACTACTCCTACCTCTCTACATCCTTCCTGTTCCTGTTCCTGTCTCTCAGTCTCATGCTTTAATTGAGAATGACCTATTTGTCTCTTTATATATTACATTCCTTTTTTTGAGGCCGTCTACCTCTTCTCCAGTTGTGACAACTTAAACTGTGGAAAGGACGGATTCTGCCACAATTAATGTCAAAGGTGTTTATTCAAAGTATCATCAGAAGGCTGAGACCAACTCCAGTAACTAAGCGGATTTCAATGCCTCTCCAAGCTGTTTACCTCAGAATACATATCCTCTTCAGGTTCCTTATTCCACATTTCTACCTCCCCATTCCAAATACTAACGCGCCACACCTCTTCACCTTAGGCTAAATATCAGGCACATCCAATTTCACACCCGTACTAAAAATCGCTATGAATTCCTTCTCAATAAGCGTATCAGTTTAGTGCAAGTATATGTCATCATCATGTCTTGAATACCTTAGAAAGCTTTACATCATAATATTTTATTTCCACTCCTGTCTCCTAGCATTAAACCCAAATCTTTGCATCTTTCATCTGAATTGCCCACTTCATGCCTTTCAACCTTTTTATACTGCTTGAAAAACTATGAAGAATGTCAATAATTTAACTGAAAAGTTCAAAGGGTTGAGATGCAGGATCGAGGCCACAGGGCAGTGGCTCATTAGAATTACAATAGAAAACTTCACAGACAAAATTTAAAGTCAAAACCATAAACGTTTATTCAAATTTAATAGTCATTAGAGAAGGCAAAAATAGTTAGACTCAAAATCAATAATCAGTCATCAATTTAAACGTAAGTGGATCAACATAAGGTTTACCTCCAATCAAATGAAATGTCAACTCAATTCTAAGGCAAAAAAAGTATAAATATAAAGTCAATATACAGACTAGTGTGAAGTCTGCACAGTTTATAAAGCAAGGAAAGTCTGGCACGCATTAAAAAAAGGGCACATTTTATAGGTTTTCGATAGTGAAAGGCATACTCACTACTTGGAGTGAAGTGAGATCATAGGGCTAACAACAAATCGTCATTTGTATAAGGATGATACATGAAACAAGAAACATTTAGGAGCACCCGCTTTGTTTGCATAATCAAACATAGGAAATTAGAAATGAATACTGTGACATTTGTACTAAATGTGAAAACCATACACAGCACACTGCTTAGAGCAGACCCAGACAAAGAACCTTTAATACGTTGCAAATACAAGAACACTCAGCAAATGGCTTCCTTCTCGAGGTAGATAAATTGATACATTCCATTCAACGCTGGAAAAACATTAATTACCATGAAAATGCTGCAATTTAACTTGTTTTCCAGAATGAAAGCACAGAGGAGAGAAAACATTCATATAGGAAAGGTCTTTCACAAAACAATTCATTATGCATTCATTACCACCAGCTTTAAGATGGAGCAGGCTGAGGCCTAATAATGCTAAATTGAGCCATTTTATTCGAATTGTGACCTACTGATGTTAACCTAAACACATCGAGACAAACATTACTATCTAATAATCAAAAACGCTTCTTCAAGTGTACCTTCACTTGCCATACACTGCACATTTCATATCATCCTAATGTTGTTTTACTGTTCACTGGCAGAGTTTTATCACAGTGTCTAGTGCGTTCTTTCTTTTTTTCGCTAGCAAACCTAGCCTTACCTGCTCAGCTTCCACGTCTGTTCACAACTATATTTTCAGTAGTGTAGCACTCTCCATATTGCCTTCAGGCTACATGTCTAATTCTTCAGCACACTCAATTGTGTCTCCGTGCACGCTTGGTTAACTGCAATCTGCATGAATTGGAGTTTTTAGACTTTCCTCCTGGTTAGCCCCAAAATTCCATGTGGTCGCTGACAGCTCTGGGATGTAACGCGCCCCGCCCCCCCACCCTCCTCTCTTTCTTACTGCAAAGCAACTTAAGCATCTGAAACTGGAGGTGCTGCAGACAGAGCGGTATTCCGTTTGTGGAGTCCTGTTAAAACCACATTCCAGAAACCAGGATGGGATGGGGTGGGAGATGAGGTGAGAGCATGCAATAGAGACAGTACTGTTCACATTTCTTTTTACCATCGCACAATAATAAATATTAACAACATGATGCTGAAGACCATGGTCAGATCATGATAATATGTGTACGTTTGGACAGCGGTAAAGTGCCGTTTTGCGTTGCTGCAGGCAGTAGAGCACAGACACTGAAGCAGAAGGGATCCGTGTCTTTATCTTTTCTAAGAATAGGATCTGTGCTGCAGAGACGTTCTGCGAACTGGTCCGCCCGCCCTTGCCTTCCACCTTTGTTTCAGAGCTGCGTATCCGATTGATCATTGAAAGAGAAGGGATTCATATAGCACCCTGCAGGCGCAGTCTCTAGGTGCTGCAGGCAGAACAATTTATCGAAAGAATAGATGCAAAACTTTGTTCTGCGCTGTACTCACTTGCGCCTGATATGATACGCCCTCGAGGCGCTGACCTGTACACTGAATACTGTCCTGGATATTCATTAGTAAATGCAGATATGCACGTTTTTGCTGCTTGCCCGATGTGGTCTCATCTATGATGTTGCAGGTGGGTATCACAAATACTTGCAGAACTAGAGCATCCAGCTGTCAACCTATTTGCACATAAATTGTGCACTAATTCGGTACCACTATGACTTAGTGCATGTTCAGTTGACAACACAGCTTGGAAACAAGGAGCAGTGATTGATGATATCTAGAGCTCATTTAATAACTCGCATATTTAGTTAGATCATGAGCATGTTGCACTGAAAGCAGCATTATGTTATGTTCACATGTTTTTATGTAGAGCACTCTCTCCAAGGTGATTTGGTGTAGCAATATTTCAAACAGACACATAGTTCTAGTTTGCACTTGTGTGCACAGTTAGTGATATTGTATTGTTTTGTAATTGCATTTATATAGCGCTTACTACCCCTGATGAGGCGTCTAAGTGCTTTTTCGGTGAATAGCACGTTCCTCCAGAACCCATAAAAGATTAGTGTTGAGTTAGTATAATGAAATATGAAAGTAATTTGAGTGGTGGATAGGTTAGTCAGTTATTTGGATTCAGAAGGATAGAGGAGGGATAGAAGAGGGGAAAAGATTTGCATTTATATAGTTCTTGCTACCCCTGATGGGGTGTTAAAGTGCTTTTTTCAGCGAGTAGCATGCTACTCCGGAACCCATAAAGGATTAGTGGTAAATTAGAATAGTGAAATAAGAAAGTAGGGGCATATTATCAATGGCCAGCGATAATTATCACTGGCCGTGCTTAGCGATAAATTTCTTATCGCAGGCCTTCTCTGGAATTTATCGCCCTGGTAGCGCGTTATTAACAACGCGCTTCTCTAGAGCGATAAAAATTCCAGAGATAGCGAGGTTATCGACGTTTTGCAGGGAACATCGTTGGTTTTCCAGCGATGTTCCCTGCAAAACGGCGATAACCTTGCTGATACGATCCTGTGGTCGTATCAGCATAATCCACCCCCTATATCAAACATAGGTAAAACAAGATTTTAGCAGACTTTAGATTTTGGCGAAAACGGCCGTTTTCGCCAAAATCTAGCATCTGCTAAAATCCTGTGGGCTGCCTTATAAATATTGCGATGTGAACATCAGCGATATTTGCAAGGTAGTCCATCTGGGGTATGCCCAGTGACGCCCACTTTGCATCTCATTAGAGATGCAAATGGAGGCGCTGGGAAAAAGGGTGCTAACATGCGATTATGCATGTTTGCACCGTCTTGTAAATAGGGCAATAGTTTTATCTCCGCTTTTTTGGCTTTTTAAGCCTAAATAGCGGAGATAAAGCCCTTGTAAATATGCCCCGTAGTTTGAGTGCTGGATATTAGTCAGTTATTTGGATTTAGAAGAATAGCGGGGGGGATAGAAGAGGGAAAACAAGTTTAGCATTTATATAGCACTTGTTACCCCTAATGGGGTGCTGTAGCACTTTCTTGGCGAGTAGTACGTTACTCCGGAACCCATAAGGATTAGCGGTGAATAAGTATAGTGAAATATGAAAGTAATTTGAGTGGTGGATATTAGTCAGTTATTTGTGTTGTGAAGGATAGCGGAGGGATAGAAGCGGAAAAAAAGGTTTGCATTTATGTAGCGCTTGTTACCCCTAATGGGGTATTGAAGCACTTCCTTGGCAAGTAGCACGCTACTCCGGAACCCATAAGGATTAGTGGTGAATTAGTATAGTGAAATGTGAAAGTAATTTGAGTGGTGGATGTTAGTCAGTTATTTGGATTGAGAAGGGTAGCAGAGGGATAGAAGAGGGACAAAGGTTTTTATATATATATATATATATATATATATATATATATATATATATTATCTACTGGCGGTTGCCAGTAGATAGTTATAGTTAGGCCCTATTTTCCATAGGAAATCTGCAACATTCTATTGGGAATATCTTTGGCGCCGATTGACGAATCTTCGCGAAATTCTCCAAACTTTTGGCCAGCTCTGCTCCGCTCCTACCCTGAAAGTTTTGCGGTGATCCGTGAAGCGGGGGACGAGAAAAAAGGGGGGTCCCAAAACACGTTTTCCCCATGCAATTTCCCTTAGGATCTGTTGTCGCAGCTACAGCCCGAACCGCTGAACGGAATGACACCAAATTTGGCAAAGAGGTAGTCCTCAGTTCGGACTCGTGCCTTTTGCATATATGGTGTGAATCTGTTCAGTAGTTCCTGAAAAAATTAGACAATACAGAAAGTAACAGATAAAACCATTGTTAACCTTACAGACGTTGAACTAAATGCGGCAGAACAGCAATTACTATCATTAGTCCTGTCTTTTTGCCCAGAAAGTAACTTTAATTATGTGCACACAAGAGTTGATGTTTCTAAATTCATCAGGAAGATTAAACTCAAAAAATACTTCACTATCAAGAACAAACTAAGCGACGAAGCCAGCAATGGAGACAAAATTGATACAAATACAAGGAGCATGCCAATGGCCGATAAAATTACAAAAGGACTGGTGGTATCAGATATGCATACGATTAACACCTTAAGTGCAATCTGCATAAGTCAAGAAATCGAAGTCACTACACAAGATGTGGCAGACAACGAAGGGATTAACATTTCCAAACCATGCAAAAGCCCGTTCAAACCAGTATCTACCTTTATGCCAACCATGCCGTGGGATGCAATAGATGTATTCAATGAACGCATAACGGATGAACTAAAAAAGTTACAGCATCAGACCCAAGCAAGAAACAGGATACCTGCACAGAAATCAATGATTATTTTAAATTGATGTCCAAATTGAAGAAGAACAACAACATTATTATTAACAAATCGGATAAAGGTGGCAATGTGGTCTTGTGGGACAAAAAGGAATACAAAGAGGAAGCCTATCGCCATTTAAATAGCACTGATTGTTATCGTAGGATTCCCAAAGCTCTGATTTCTACAACACAAAAGCAATATAAAGATGAGTTACATGCATGGTGCAAAGAGGGTATGTTAACTAATGAAGAACTTAAATTTCTATACAAAGAACATCCGGTGCTACCAAGCATTTACTTTATCCCTAAAGTGCATAAGGGAACTGTGCCTATTCCGGGACGGCCCATAGTGTCAGCGATTAACAGCATGTTTGAAAATACCTCTAAATATATTGACTTTTATCTTCAGGGTTTAGTAACTGAATTGCCGAGCTATATAAGAGACACTACGGACTTTCGACACAAACTTAACCACCTAACTCTACCTTCCGATGCTATCCTAATGACTATGGACATCACAGCGCTATACACCAGTATAGCTCACAATGATGATCTAAGGGCTGTGGAGTATTTCTTGGGGGAGAGGAGTATTGAACTGTACAGACATAATGTTATGCTTTTAAATATGATCCGTATTTGCTTATGTAACAACATGTTTCAATTTAATAACGAGACGTTCCAACAGCTGAGGGGCGTGGCTATGGGGGCATGCTTCTCTCCCAGCTATGCATGTTTGCATGTTGGCTGGTGGGAGAAGCATGTCCTCATGACCCGCCATGCTGAACAGTGGTCTACCAATATAATATCATGGTGGCGGTATATTGACGATATTTTCGTCATTTGGAAAGGAACAGAACAAGAGGCATTGGGGTTTGTCAGCAACATCAATGATAATGAATTGAATCTAGAGTTCACTGCTGAAGTGAGTGTTAGTAGTGTAAACTTCCTGGATGTGACGGTATATTTGAAAGAAGGGAATCTGGAGACTAGTCTATTTCGCAAGAGTACATCAGGCAATACAGTGTTGCACGCAGAGAGCTTCCATCCGCAACACACTATAAATAGCATATCATATGGAGAATTTTTGCGTATTCATAGAGCATGCAGCACCATAGCAGCGCGTGACAAACATCAGATGGATGCTAAAAATAGACTATTGGCGCGAGGATATGAGGAAAAGAAATTGAATAGCGCAATGAAAAAAGCGAACCTCAGAAATAGAAATGATTTATTGGTACCTAACAACACAACAAATCAGGAAATCCTAGCCCCCACCAATAGTATCCATGGTAATCACACAAAGAAAAATGAAATAAGACTGATCACTACCTATAGTAGACAGGCCAAAAAAATCAAGAGCATTATCTCTAGGGAGTGGCCCATTGTTTTAACGGATCCAACTCTTAAAGCAGTGCTCCCCAAGAACCCAACCATCACATATAGAAGAGCATTTTCAATGAGGGATGAATTAGTATCTAGTAGTCCGGAAATTTCAGCCAGTAGTACTTGGCTAAGCCCGTTAAAAGGGTTTTTTAAATGCTCTTCTTGCAGAGCATGTAAGTTTGGAGTAAACACCAACCAATATACCACACCTTTTAGTGATATACCCAGGGGCCTGAAAGGACACTATACATGTCGTACTGACCATGTGGTATATGTATTACAATGTACATGCGAATTGAAATATGTAGGGAGCACTAAGCTGCAAGCATATACTCGAATTTTACAGCACTTAAGGGCCATCGTCAATTCCGATCCAGCTTACCCGGTAGCGAGGCATTTTAAAGCTTGTCATAATAATAATCTCAACTGTTTGAGATATTTTATCATTGATTCAGTACCAAAACCTAAAAGAGAGGGCAACCGGGAAAAAGCTTTGAGACAGTTGGAATGCAAGTATATATTAGAGTTGGATACACGCATCCCAGGTGGTCTGAACAATGGGGAAGATTTACACCATTTCTTATGAATAGAGTGGCGATTTACAGCAAATAGGCAACAGGGGCGAGTGCACCATCTAATGTCCCTGTTGGGTTCAAATTGATTCTATGATGCTCCGATGTGTGTAAATTTTTGAGGTTTCTCATTGCGGATTATAAAAATCTTTGACTATTGCAAGTTTTTAAACACTAAAACTCTTTTATCACATTTGGTAATGTTAGATCTTAAAACCATTACTATATGTATAGATTTGTACACAAGGGTAAGAGTGATTTGGAAGACAGCTTCCTCTAGGCTGACTATGTTCGAAATGTTGTAGATATTGATTTAAAATGAGTTTTAATTTTGATTATATCTATGGGTTTATATGTGATTCCCAGTGCATTTCCTAATAGTGACATAGTGTGACATAGTATCTTCATACAGCTGTCCAGATTATTTTATAAAAATAATTTAGTCTTTTTAGGATATTTAGAGCATTAAGTACGATATTTGCATTTTTTTGCACATTATATTGCGGATTTGCACATTCTTTGCTGTATTTGCACATATATTAACAATTTGCGTTATTTGCACATAATATGCGTTATTTGCACATACCCAGAGGGGAATGTTTCCATTAACGGGGCCAATTTTGACCTAAAGCAAGAGGCAATACGTTACAGTGCAGGCACAATATATCAACTTGAGCTATGTCTATGGTCTTGCGATATTTAAACAGCATTATGCATTAAAACTATGCTTATTAAATTTATAATTATGACCAGAATGCCCCATACCAATGTGGACTATTTATATTATTTTTCTGGATATGCCCTGCAATCATTCATATTGGATTTGTCTGTGTAAAGTTTTTGCAGGTTTGAAACAACAGCGGAATGAGTATGTTTTCTATGTTCATAGGAAATCATGTAACTGGGGACTCTGCACCTTTAAATAGTCAGGTTCAGTGAAGGAAAGTCATGTGATCAAGACCGCTGTGATGGTCGAAACGCTTCTGGACTGAACCGAACAATGTTTGTTTGAAAATAAACTGAGCACCACTGTGCACCAGCGAATACGTGTCCGTGTCTTTAGTGGTACCGGTTGGTACTGTGGAAGGTGGATTGGATATATATATATATATATATATATATATATATATATATATATATATATATATATATATATATATATATTATCTACTGGCGGTCGCCAGTAGATAGTTATAGTTAGGACCTATTTTCGATAGGAAATCCGCAACATTCTATTGGGAATATCTTTGGCGCCGATTGACAAATCTTCGCGAAATTCTCCAAACTTTTGGCCAGCTCTGCTCCGCTTCTACCCTGAAAGTTTTGCGTTGGTCCGTGAAGCGGGGGACGAGAAAAAAGGGGGGTCCCAAAACGCGTTTTCCCCATGCAATTTCCCATAGGATCTGTTGTCGCAGCTACAGCCCGAACCGCTGAACGGAATGACACCAAATTTGGCAAAGAGGTAGTCCTCAGTTCGGACTCATGCCTTTTGCATATATGGTGTGAATCTGTTCAGTAGTTCCTGAAAAAATTAGGGTAAAAAAGTTAGTGATATCTATGGCCGCGGAGGATCCGCGGACCGTACCCGCACCGTAAGCGCATCCTCCCTGAACCGAGCGCGCACCCTCACGATCGCGCGCTGAATGCTAATTGGCTGTCGAGCGTCTCTCTACATTCGAAACCAGGAACTGCTGGCAGCCATTTTCTGCCTCGGTAGAAGCGAGGCTGAAGATGGAAGGGGAATAGGTGTGTAAAAGATATAAAGGGGGCAGAGTGGAAATACTCTGACCCTCTAGATCTGCTTAGGGGGTCCCAGAAGGACTCCCTGTGGCCCCCTTTTTTTTTTTTTTTTTTAAAAAGCGGTGAAATGCGCGCACGGTGTGCGCATCCTATCGCGTTGGATGCACGGATTCTCTTGCGGTGGGTGCGCGGATCCACGGCAACGTTTTTTGAAAAACGACAGGAAATCATTGGTTGTATAACAACTTTCTACACTGAAAGGTAGGGTGTACATTTTTGTTTTTTAAAGGTATGATTGTTATTGGTTAACAAAAACAGATTGTAAGGAACATTATATATGATAAGCTGATATGTTGAAAAGTCAAGCAAACTTCCTGCCTTGTGTAGGAACATTGTGTGCTGAACTTCTGACCTGTGAGCTCAGTGCAGTGTTCCATGAGCTGTTTCTATGGTAACAGGCAGAAGGCAGATTGGGGGAAGGGTTGAAATGTATTTCAGTTGGAAAGGGTTGAAATGTTTAACCAATAGAAATGTGTGTTTGCTTTTGAGTTTATGTGCGAAGGATAGTGATTTGATGTTTACATGTATATGTGTGGAAAATGAAAGGGAAACTTTTTCATTCTTTGCTTTTGCTGAGAGGTGCACAGTGCAGAGATTCTGTAAAAGAAAATATGGTGAGTGACTGATATACTTCTTAATCTACAAAACAACTTGAAAGATGAGTTATTTAATTGTTAGGGGATGTATGTAGACTAGTTTGATTTTAATCAGACTAATGTATTTTTCCTGCTAAAGTGTAGGGAGTACTTTTTTTCTCTACAATCTTATTGACAGTGTGTGTGCATGTGGAAACCATTTTGTGATAAGGATTTGTTTTTTTCATGTATTTGTAGACAGATAACTATGCAGTTTTTATATTTTGGTAAAATTAGAAACCAGTCATTGTTTATGAATTTGTGAAATTAGTTATGTTTCTGCAGTAAAATGTAGTACTCCTTGTAGATGAAGAAATGTGTTTTGGTATAGTGGAAGGGATAGTGGTGCTTGTCTAGAACCTCACTGTGAGTGTGTGTGCATTTGGGAACCACTGTGAGAGAAGGATTGGGTAACATCGTGTATTTTCTGACAGAGAGCTCTTTTAAAACCGGTCATGTTGTCAAGTTTTAGTTGCATTAGAAGCCAGTCTTTGCTTATGTGTAGATTAAATGAGTCAGGCATTGACACTAAAGTGCAGTTGTGAAATATGTAGATTGTGTGCAGTTCCCTTATCACTTCCAGTGTAGAGAATGAGTTTTGGTAAACTCCTAGGTATAGTGGTGCTTGTCTAGAATCACACTGTGAGTCTGTGTGCATTTGGGAACCACTGTGAGAGAAGTGTTTGGTAACATCGTGTATTTGCTGAGAGAAAACTGTTTTGAAACCTGTCATGTTGTCAAGTCTTAGTACTATTGGAATCCAGTCTTTGCTTATGCGTTGATTAAATGAGTGAGGCTTTGACACAAAAGTGCAGTCCTAAAATATGTAGATTGTGTGCAGTTCCCTTACCTCTTCCACAGTAGTGAATGATTTTTGGTAAACTCCTAGGTATAGTGGTTGTTGTCTAGAATCACGTTGTGGGTGTGTGTGCATTTGGGAACCACTGTGAGAGAAGGATTAGGTAACATCGTGTATTTTCTGACAGAGAGCTCTTTTAAAACCGGTCATGTTGTCAAGTTTTAGTAGCATTAGAAGCCAGTCTTTGCTTATGTGTTGATTAAATGAGTCAGGCATTGACACTAAAGTGCAGTCGTGAAATATGTAGATTGTGTGCAGTTACCTTGTGTAGGAGAGTAGGGTCTGCTATCCTATGGTCACCCCAAATTTTTGCTTTTTGCTTCACTGGTTTTTGACATATTGAGGCTGTGGGCCTGCCAACCAGACCCCCAGCCTGCTGTTCTCTCTACTAAATTAAAACTATGCACCCTAGGTGCATAACCAATTGGAAGTGGATCACCCTGTCAGCCCCTGTACCAGTGTACACTAGGTACCCAGGGCATTGGTGTACCCAAGGCCTGCCAAGGGCTGCAGCCTGTATTATGCCACCCCAGGCTTGGCCTAACAATTTGACACAACTGGCTGATCACTCAGCTGGGGTAAGTTGGTGTAATCACCTCTTACTTAGGTGTAGTATACCTATACCTAACCTTAAATGGGACACCTGGTAACCTATAAGTCACTCCTATGGCAGGCCTTAAAAATCCTGAAGGCAGAGTGCTTGGTTCCATGTGAGATGGTGCTCTGGCATGAGCTGAGCCTGTCTGCAGTGGTCGGAACAACTTCCTTCTACTGTTTCCAGATATCGTCATACCATATACTCTTAAGTGCATTATGAACCTCGCGGTTAAATGCTATCTTTGGTTTGGCTTTATCAAAACATGTCGAGTAAGGTGTCATACGAATTGGAATACTAACCCCTCGCCAATTCTGGCGACGGGGTTAGCATTCCACCCTTCTAGAGGGACACGACATGTACAGTACCTGAAACCAGGGTAAAATCAGACATAGCCTCAGCTCCACAAAATGGATGCTGCCACCACAGACACAAGTCTGCCCTCCTGCTGCTGGGAGTCCTTCCAGCTTGGGAGGTGTGGACAAAGGGTTTCCTGCCAGGGGAGGTGCGTGCACCACCCCAGACAGGATTTTGTGTATTGGTCAGGTAGGGCTTGAAAGAAACCAGACATGCCTGTGGCTCACAAGGAGCCTCGGTGCATATGCCAGTTCAAACCGGTCCTGGGGCACACCAGTCCCGGGCCTGGGGCGAGCTGGACAAAGGATTGGGGGTGTAACCACCCCCCTTCCTGGTCCCACCCATAGGGAGGGACCTAGCAGGTAGTCCGGCCCCTAGAATCCGAATAAAGGTAGGAGCTGTGTCCTAAGACTTCAGACATCCTGGAATCAACTTAAAACTAAGAAGAAGACGGGAACTTCGACGCTCTGCTGCACAGAGGACTGAAGCCAATCTCCCCTGTGGTCAGGGAGTGACCACCTTGCTAACGCAAGCACCATCCAGCGAATCAACGTCTGCTTTGCCGCCGCCTCCCGCCGGAGCCCGAGCCCAGAGACTGACAAGACCTGGACCTCCAGACCTCTCACCGCCCGATCCACAGTCCCTGCAAAGAGGAGACCCGTGGAGGCACCGAGACACGTGGAGCCAGCCATCTTGAAACGACTACGACAAGCTGACCAGTGCAACAACCGAGGCTCCCTCCAAGTTGTGCTTTGGGTCCTGAGAAGCCCAACCCTCGAGCAGCATCTGCACCAAAGGTGAGCCCTCCAGCATCTCCACGATCTGCGTGGGGCCCTTCTGCATTTTGCCACTCGACGCGCCTAACCGGTTGCTGGCCCGCTGGCTAGTAGCCATCTTGGCGACGAAATCTACGACAAACACCGCTGGTCTGGTTGCTCCAGACTGGCCCTTGCTCCCCTCCAAAGGAGCAGTTCCTCTGACCTTGCTGGTCAGAACCATCAGCTTAAACTCCTTGCCTACAACAATTGCTTTTGCCAAGGCTTGTTTGCTTCGATCAAGTCGCCGACACCGCCGACAGCGAGAGCCTGCGTGGGACAGCTCGTGACTCGACTCCTGGACGTCGTCGACCTTCAGGGACCACGTGGCTGCAGAGTCAAGCTACACCTTCCTTCCTGTTTGCACCCGACATCGCCTGGTACCCACCTGGTGCCACGCTGGTCACTGGCTAGTGACTGTGAACACTGTCCCCTCTGCTTTCAGGTCTTCAACATCTCCGATCCACTCTTGGATCCACTGCATCTCTTCCCGACCGACCGCCTGCAGCACTTTTGTCTACAGGCCCCACGGAACAGATAGAAGAAACCCGACGCACTTCGAGGCCTATGCACCCGCTTCCTGTGGGTGAGGTAAAGCTGGCACACCTGTGCCCAAGTGTAGTATTACATCTCTAGTGCCTGTGTTCCAAATCTTAAGTTCCTAGGTCATCCGGAAGATTCCTTTTGCAGTAACTTTGTACTTTTTACGCACCCATTGAAACCTATGGGAGCACGCGGGTGACTATTTGCTCTGCACACGCCACCCGTGGACCTCCTGGTCACTAACTGACGTTAGCTCCTTGTAGGCCCAGCGATTCTAGAGGCCCTAGGCCTTTTCCCTTTTCTGTTCGTGGTACTTATACCACTATTTTAGTATATGGTTCGAGTGGCCACCAGGGCCTATCCATATAAAGTGCAACTTCTGTGTATTCTGTGATAATCTTGTTTGACGATTTGTGCTCCTGTGCTCATAAAGAGACTAGGGGTTACTTTGAGAAATAAATACATATATATTTTGAATATATATCTGTGTGGTGTCCTTTCATTGGTATAAAAGGGGGTTACTATTGGTAAAACAGCTTGCTTAACACGCATCACGAGTTTAGCCTCAAAGACTGCTTAGCCTACGCTACCACTAGGGCAGCTAGTCCGAAAAGGTTGACTTACAACCACACCATAAGGGTTGCTTGGCATGGTGCAAGGTGGTCACTAGAACTAGTGAACAGCATATACCAGGCCAACTTCTCACATTGGTGAGCAGCGGTTGGATTTGAGCTTGCTGTGTTTTACCATTGTAATCTCTTGGTTACCAATTGAAAGATCACATAGGTACCTGTAGGTACATATAAAACAAGATTAGATATACTTAAGTTCTACTGAACTTAGTTGTTGTAGAGCAAAGGGAGTAGCACACCCTGACTACAACTACTAGATAGGTTTAGTAGGTAAACCCAAGTGTAGGTAGATTGCAACACATCCACCCACACTTAAGAGCAATGGCTGGGGCAGAGGGGTCCACTGTACCCATCTCTGTTGAGAGTGACCCCCCGAGGGCACCATCCATCTATGCTACCCTTAATCAAAATGAGCTCAGGCAGCTGGCAACTCTTAGAGGCCTTAAACAGCCCAAGAACCCTACCTCTGCTTTGCTCAGAGAGCTCTTGCAAGAAGATGAAAATCAAAAAGAGCTCAGGAAAGCTTCCCAGTTAGCCCCCTTAGGGACAGGAACAGGAGGCCCCCCTTCTGAAGATGCCACTGAGGTACCCCTTTCCAATAGTCACCCCTTAGATGGGATGCCTACCACAGAGGATGAGAGTGAAAAGGATACTGACAGTAGTGAGGATGAAGGGAGAACTAGCCCAGTGCCAAGTGTTATACTTGGCCCAGCTAAACTAAGGCTATTGGGGACTGACAGTGGGTTCACCCCACTGGATCTCCCCAGTGGACTTAACACAGGGCTTGGAAGGCAAAGGAATCGCTCAGGTGACTCCAATGCTTCCCATGGCTCTAGAGGCTCTCAAGGTCACTCCAGGAGAAGGATGACCACCCCTCAGAGGAGGGAACATGAGGCCAAGATGCAAGAAGCTCAGCTGAGGATCAGGAAGCAGGAGCTAGAAGTAGCCCTGATGGAAGAGAAACTTAGCAAGGCTAGACAGCATAAAGAGAGTGGGTCTATACCCACTGGTGGCAGCATTGTCCCTAAGGACAAAGATAGGGTTTTCGATAATAGAAACCTGTCTAAGGTTGTGCCCCCCTACAAAAGTGGGGATGACATCCACAAGTGGATAACTGCTCTTGAGAGGGCCTGCAAAGTACAGCAGGTTCCTGAAGACCAGTGGGCAGCAATCCTCTGGCTCTCCTTTGAGGGAAGAGGCAGAGACAGACTCCTCACTGTTAGAGAAGAGGATGTCAGAAACTACAGAGTCCTGAAGAGTGTTCTAGTTGATGGGTTAGGCTTAACCACTGAGCAGTACAGGTTAATGTTCAGAGACACCCAAAAGACACAGACTCAGGACTGGTCTGAATACATTGAATGTGCCACTAAGGCTTTGGAGGGTTGGTTGCTGGGAAGTAAGGTATCTGATTTTACAGGATTGTATAATTTGATGATGAGAGAACAGATTTTAAATAACTGTCAAAACCAGCAACTGCATCAACACTTGGTTGACTCTGATCTGACCTCTCCCCAAGAATTGGGAAAGAAGGCAGACAAATGGGTCAG
Source organism: Triturus cristatus (assembly GCF_964204655.1). Lineage (NCBI taxonomy): Eukaryota > Metazoa > Chordata > Amphibia > Caudata > Salamandridae > Triturus > Triturus cristatus. The sequence continues at coordinate 1,097,520,857 of NC_140579.1, forward strand.
AACCAGGGTTAAGCAAAAGAACCAGAACCAGGGCCAAGGGGGTGATCAGAAGAAAACAGACCAAAAGGGTGGAGATCAGAAACCTAAAGACCAGAAGTCTTCAACAGGGCCCCAAACTACTACTAAGGAGGGTGGGTCCCAACAGTCCAAAAAGAAGAAAGAAGGTCAAAAGAAACCCTGGTGCAATCATTGCAAGAATACAACTCACTGGACTAGTGATTGCAAAAAGGGTGGAGCCCCCAACACTGTTGCCCCTAAGGCACCTGCTCCCAGTACTACTGTTAGCAGTGTTGGTCCCCAGACAAAGGGTGTAGTGGGAATCACTATGGGAACTGAAGGAGATTCTGACTTAGACAGAACCCTGACACAGGCAGTCTTGATCTGTGATGGGGACATTGATTTGTCCCTGACTGTGAGCCCCAGTAACCTGGGCAAGTACAGACAGACTCCTTTAATTAATGACAAAGTGGCTCAAGCCTACAGGGACACATGTGCCAGTGTCACTATGGTGACACCAGGCTTTGTGGACCCTGGACAGTACATACCAGGTGAAAACTACCTGGTGACCAATGCCAGCAATGCCACTACTTCACATAGTGTGGCAGTTGTTAACTTCTCATGGGGAGGGGTAACTGGCCTCAAAAGGGTTGTGGTTAGTGCAGACCTCCCAGTAGAATGTTTGTTGGGCAATGACCTAGAGAGTTCTCTATGGTCAGAAGTGGAGTACAGGACTCATGCAGAGATGTTAGGTATATCATCACATGTCCTTGCTGTGACCAGGTCACAGGCCAAAAAGTGCCTCACTGAACCACAGGTCTTGGATCCTGGAACAATGGACCAAGCACCTACCAAGAAGAAGAACAGGAGGGTCAAGGCTGTGCCTTCCCCCCTGCCTCAGAGTGATGATCAGCCTTCCCAGGAAGCTGATCTAGAGGACCCTGAAGGAACTGTCCCTGAAGAACTTGAACCTGACCAGGTTGAGTTTCTGGGGACAGGGGGACCTTCAAGGGCTGACTTGAGGCAGGCTCAGTTATCCTGTCCCTCTCTTGAACCCCTCAGACAGCTGGCTGCTGCTGAGGCTGCTGGGAATGCTCAAGGTACCCATAAAGTGTATTGGGATGAAGGGCTCCTTTATTCAGAGGCTAGAGACCCCAAGCCTGGTGCAACCAGGAGGTTGGTTATACCTCTGCAATTTAGGGGCTTCCTTCTTACCTTGGCCCATGATATTCCTTTAGCAGGACACCTAGGCCAGAACAAGACCTGGGACAGACTTGTCCCTCACTTTCACTGGCCTCATATGAATGAAGATACAAAGGAGTTTTGTCGCTCCTGTGTTACCTGCCAAGCCAGTGGCAAATCAGGTGGCACAACAAAGGCCCCCCTGATACCACTACCTGTGGTGGGGGTTCCCTTTGAAAGAGTGGGAATAGACATAGTGGGTCCCATGGATCCTCCCACTGCATCTGGGCACAGATTTATACTGGTGGTAGTGGATCATGCCACCAGGTATCCAGAGGCAATTCCCCTTAGGACCACTACAGCTCCTGTTGTGGCCAGGGCCCTGCTGGGAGTATTCTCCAGAGTGGGGTTTCCTAAGGAGGTAGTATCTGACAGAGGTACCAACTTTATGTCAGGATACTTAACAGCTATGTGGAAGGAATGTGGTGTCAACTACAAGTTCACCACCCCTTATCACCCACAATGCAATGGGCTTGTTGAGAGATTCAACAAGACCCTAAAGGGTATGATCAAAGGATTACCTGAAAAGCTCAGGCGAAGATGGGACATCCTTCTACCCTGCCTTCTGTTTGCTTACAGAGAGGTCCCACAAAAAGGAGTTGGCTACAGCCCCTTTGAATTGTTGTTTGGGCACCCTGTGAGAGGCCCACTGTGTTTGGTGAAGGAAGGCTGGGAGTTACCTCTCAAAAAGCCTAAGCTAGACATAGTGGACTATGTACTTGGTCTCCGCTCCAGGATGGCTGAGTATATGGAGAAGGCATCCAAAAACCTTGAGGCAAGCCAGGCCTTACAGAAAGCTTGGCATGACCAAAAGGCTGTCTTGGTTGAGTTTCAGCCAGGACAGAAGGTATGGGTGTTGGAGCCAGTGGCCCCAGCAGCACTCCAAGACAAATGGTCTGGACCCCATACAATCCTGGAAAAGAAGGGAGAGGTCACCTACTTGGTCGACCTAGGAACTCCCAGGAGTCCCCACAGGGTACTCCATGTTAACAGGCTTAAAGCATATGTTGACAGGGCAGACATGGGCTTGCTCATGGCTACAGATGAGGGACAGGAGGAAGAGAGTGACCCTCTCCCAGACCTGTTGTCTCAGAACCCTGAAGATGGCTCAGTTGAAGGAGTGACCCTTGGAGGCAACCTCACTGCCCATCAGCAGACTGAATGTAGACAGGTTCTACAATCATTTTCACATATGTTTTCCTTGATACCTAGCCAAACTGACTGGTGTACCCATGTTGTGGACACTGGTGACAGTCTGCCTGTAAAGAACAAACTTTACAGACAACCTGACCACGTCAGGGACTGTATAAAGGCTGAGGTACATAAAATGCTGGAATTAGGTGTCATTGAACCCTCAGAGAGCCCCTGGGCTAGCCCAGTGGTTCTGGTCCCCAAACCTCACACCAAAGATGGCAAGAAAGAGATGAGGTTCTGTGTGGATTACAGAGGACTCAATGCTGTCACCAGGACAGATGCACACCCTATTCCAAGGGCAGATGAGCTCATAGACAAACTAGCTTCTGCAAAGTTTTTGAGCACATTTGACTTAACAGCTGGCTATTGGCAAATCAGATTAGCTGAAGAGTCTAAGGCCAAAACAGCATTCTCAACCCCAGGTGGGCACTACCAGTTTGTGGTGATGCCCTTTGGTCTGAAGAATGCACCTGCCACCTTCCAAAGGCTGGTGAACCAAGTCCTTACTGGGTTGGATGACTTTTGCGCAGCATATCTTGATGACATTGCTGTCTTTAGCTCCACCTGGGAGGATCACCTGATCCACCTGAAGAAGGCTCTTGAGGCTCTGCAAAGGGCAGGCCTCACTATCAAGGCTACTAAGTGCCAGATAGGGCAGAGTAAGGTTGTATATTTGGGCCACCTTGTAGGTGGAGGCCAAGTTCAACCACTGGAGAGTAAGATACAATCCATCAAGGACTGGTCCCCTCCAACCACCCAGACTCAAGTTCGAGCTTTCTTGGGCTTGACTGGGTACTACAGGAAGTTTGTTAAGAACTATGGGTCCATTGTGACTCCTCTTAATGATCTGACATCCAAGAAGATGCCCAAAAAGGTTCAGTGGACAGTAAGCTGTCAAAAGGCATTTGATGACCTGAAGGAGGCCATGTGCTCTGCACCTATCCTGAAAAGTCCTGACTACTCCAAAGAGTTTATTGTCCAAACAGATGCTTCTGAGTTGGGTGTGGGAGCTGTGCTGTCACAACTTAATGTAGATGGTCAAGACCAACCCATTGCTTTTATTAGCAGAAGGTTGACCCCCAGAGAGAAGAATGGGTCAGCTATTGAGAGGGAGGCCTTTGCTGTGGTGTGGGCCCTGAAGAAGCTGAGGCCATACTTGTTTGGCACTCACTTCAAGATTCAGACCGACCATAAGCCCCTCTTGTGGCTAAATCAGATGAAGGGTGAAAACCCCAAACTGCTTAGGTGGTCCATTTCCCTACAGGGGATGGACTTTACAGTGGAGCACCGGCCAGGTACTGACCATGGGAATGCAGATGGTCTCTCCAGGTACTTCCACTTAGGACATGAAGACGAGACTGGTCAAGGCTAGTTTAATGTCCCAGCGTTTGGGGGGGGGTTGTGTAGGAGAGTAGGGTCTGCTATCCTATGGTCACCCCAAATTTTTGCTTTTTGCTTCACTGGTTTTTGACATATTGAGGCTGTGGGCCTGCCAATCAGACCCCCAGCCTGCTGTTCTCTCTACTAAATTAAAACTATGCACCCTAGGTGCATAACCAATTGGAAGTGGATCACCCTGTCAGCCCCTGTACCAGTGTACACTAGGTACCCAGGGCATTGGTGTACCCAAGGCCTGCCAAGGGCTGCAGCATGTATTATGCCACCCCAGGCTTGGCCTAACAATTTGACACAACTGGCTGATCACTCAGCTGGGGTAAGTTGGTGTAATCACCTCTTACTTAGGTGTAGTATACCTATACCTAACCTTAAATGGGACACCTGGTAACCTATAAGTCACTCCTATGGCAGGCCTTAACAATCCTGAAGGCAGAGTGCTTGGTTCCATGTGAGATGGTGCTCTGGCATGAGCTGAGCCTGTCTGCAGTGGTCGGAACAACTTCCTTCTACTGTTTCCAGATATCGTCATACCATATACTCTTAAGTGCATTATGAACCTCGCGGTTAAATGCTATCTTTGGTTTGGCTTTATCAAAACATGTCGAGTAAGGTGTCATACGAATTGGAATACTAACCCCTCGCCAATTCTGGCGACGGGGTTAGCATTCCACCCTTCTAGAGGGACACGACATGTACAGTACCTGAAACCCGGGTAAAATCAGACATAGCCTCAGCTCCACAAAATGGATGCTGCCACCACAGACACAAGTCTGCCCTCCTGCTGCTGGGAGTCCTTCCAGCTTGGGAGGTGTGGACAAAGGGTTTCCTGCCAGGGGAGGTGCGTGCACCACCCCAGACAGGATTTTGTGTATTGGTCAGGTAGGGCTTGAAAGAAACCAGACATGCCTGTGGCTCACAAGGAGCCTCGGTGCATATGCCAGTTCAAACCGGTCCTGGGGCACACCAGTCCCGGGCCTGGGGCGAGCTGGACAAAGGATTGGGGGTGTAACCACCCCCCTTCCTGGTCCCACCCATAGGGAGGGACCTAGCAGGTAGTCCGGCCCCTAGAATCCGAATAAAGGTAGGAGCTGTGTCCTAAGACTTCAGACATCCTGGAATCAACTTAAAACTAAGAAGAAGACGGGAACTTCGACGCTCTGCTGCACAGAGGACTGAAGCCAATCTCCCCTGTGGTCAGGGAGTGACCACCTTGCTAACGCAAGCACCATCCAGCGAATCAACGTCTGCTTTGCCGCCGCCTCCCGCCGGAGCCCGAGCCCAGAGACTGACAAGACCTGGACCTCCAGACCTCTCACCGCCCGATCCACAGTCCCTGCAAAGAGGAGACCCGTGGAGGCACCGAGACACGTGGAGCCAGCCATCTTGAAACGACTACGACAAGCTGACCAGTGCAACAACCGAGGCTCCCTCCAAGTTGTGCTTTGGGTCCTGAGAAGCCCAACCCTCGAGCAGCATCTGCACCAAAGGTGAGCCCTCCAGCATCTCCACGATCTGCGTGGGGCCCTTCTGCATTTTGCCACTCGACGCGCCTAACCGGTTGCTGGCCCGCTGGCTAGTGGCCATCTTGGCGACGAAATCTACGACAAACACCGCTGGTCTGGTTGCTCCAGACTGGCCCTTGCTCCCCTCCAAAGGAGCAGTTCCTCTGACCTTGCTGGTCAGAACCATCAGCTTAAACTCCTTGCCTACAACAATTGCTTTTGCCAAGGCTTGTTTGCTTCGATCAAGTCGCCGACACCGCCGACAGCGAGAGCCTGCGTGGGACAGCTCGTGACTCGACTCCTGGACGTCGTCGACCTTCAGGGACCACGTGGCTGCAGAGTCAAGCTACACCTTCCTTCCTGTTTGCACCCGACATCGCCTGGTACCCACCTGGTGCCACGCTGGTCACTGGCTAGTGACTGTGAACACTGTCCCCTCTGCTTTCAGGTCTTCAACATCTCCGATCCACTCTTGGATCCACTGCATCTCTTCCCGACCGACCGCCTGCAGCACTTTTGTCTACAGGCCCCACGGAACAGATAGAAGAAACCCGACGCACTTCGAGGCCTATGCACCCGCTTCCTGTGGGTGAGGTAAAGCTGGCACACCTGTGCCCAAGTGTAGTATTACATCTCTAGTGCCTGTGTTCCAAATCTTAAGTTCCTAGGTCATCCGGAAGATTCCTTTTGCAGTAACTTTGTACTTTTTACGCACCCATTGAAACCTATGGGAGCACGCGGGTGACTATTTGCTCTGCACACGCCACCCGTGGACCTCCTGGTCACTAACTGACGTTAGCTCCTTGTAGGCCCAGCGATTCTAGAGGCCCTAGGCCTTTTCCCTTTTCTGTTCGTGGTACTTATACCACTATTTTAGTATATGGTTCGAGTGGCCACCAGGGCCTATCCATATAAAGTGCAACTTCTGTGTATTCTGTGATAATCTTGTTTGACGATTTGTGCTCCTGTGCTCATAAAGAGACTAGGGGTTACTTTGAGAAATAAATACATATATATTTTGAATATATATCTGTGTGGTGTCCTTTCATTGGTATAAAAGGGGGTTACTATTGGTAAAACAGCTTGCTTAACACGCATCACGAGTTTAGCCTCAAAGACTGCTTAGCCTACGCTACCACTAGGGCAGCTAGTCCGAAAAGGTTGACTTACAACCACACCATAAGGGTTGCTTGGCATGGTGCAAGGTGGTCACTAGAACTAGTGAACAGCATATACCAGGCCAACTTCTCACACCTTATCACTTCCAGTGTAGTGAATGAGTTTTGGTAAATTCCTAGGGATAGTGGTGCTTGTCTAGAATCACACTGTGAGTCTGTGTGCATTTGGGAACCACTGTGAGAGAAGTGTTTGGTAACATCGTGTATTTGCTGAGAGAAAACTGTTTTTGAAACCTGTCATGTTGTCAAGTTTTAGTACCATTAGAATCCAGTGTTTGCTTATGTGTTGATTAAATTAGTCAGGCGTTGACATTAAAGTGCAGTCATGAAATATGTAGATTGTGTGCAGTTCCCTTACCTCTTCCACTGTAGTGAATGAGTTTTGGTAAACTCCTAGGGATAGTGGTGCTTGTCTAGAATCACACTGTGAGTTAGTGTGTATTTGGGATCAGTGTGAGAGAATCATTTGGTAACATCATGTATTTGTTGACAGATAACTGTTTTAAAATCTGTCATGTTGTGAAGTATTAGTAGCATTAGAATCCAGTCTTTGCTTATATGCTGATTAAATGAGTCATGCCTTGACACTGATGTGCTGTACTTAAATATGTAGATTGTGTGCAGTACCCTTCCACAGTAGTGAATGAGTTTTGGTAAAGTCCTAGGATAGTGTTGATTGTCTAAAATCCCACTGTGAGTCTGTGTGCATTTGGGTAAGGATTGTGAGAGAAGCATTTGGTAACATCGTGTATTTACTGACAGATAACTGTTTTAAAACCTGTCATGTTGGCAAGTTTTAGTAGCATTAGAAGCCAGTCTTTGCTTATACGTTGATTAAATTAGTCAGGCATTGACATTAAAGTGTAGTTGTGATATATGTAGATTGTATGCAGTTCCTTTACCACTTCCACTGTAGTGAATTAGTTTTGGTAAACTCCTAGGGATAGTGCTGTTTGTCTAGAATCACACTGTGAGTCTGTGTGCATTTGGGAACCACTGTGAGAGAAGTGTTTGGTAACATCGTGTATTTGCTGACAGATAAGTGTTGTAAAACATCTTATGTTGTCAAGTTTTAGTAGCATTAGAAGACAGTTATGGCTTATGCTTTCATTATATGAGTCAGGCATTGACAGTAAATTGCCGTTGTAGATTGTGTGCAGTTCCCTTACCACTTGCACTGTAGTGAATGAGTTTTGGTAAACTCATAGGGATAGTGGTGCTTGTCTAGAATCACACTGTGAGTTATTGTGTATTTGGGATCAATGTGAGAGAAGCATTTGGTAACATCATGTATTTGCTGATAGATAACTGTTTTAAAACGTGTCATGTTGTGAAGTTTTAGAAGGATTAGAATCCAGTCTTTGCTTATGCGTTGAATAAATGAGTCATGCTTTGACACTGATGTGGTGTACTTAAATATGTAGATTGTGTGCAGTACCATTAACTCTTCCAGAGTAGTGAATGAGTTTTGGTAAACTCCTAGGATAGTGTTGCTTGTCTAAAGTCACACTGTGAGTCTGTGTGCATTTGGGTAAGGATTGTGAGAGAAGCATTTGGTAACATCGTGTATTTGCTGACATATACCTGTTTTAAAACTGGTCATGTTGTGAACTTTTAGTAATATTAGAAGCCAGTCTTTGCTTATGCTTTGATTATATGAGTCAGGCTTTGACATAAAAGTGCAGTCCTGAAATATGAAGATTGTGTGTAGTTCGCTTACCACTTCCACTGTAGTGAATGAGTTTTGGCAAACTCCTAGGGATAGTGGTGCTTGTCTAGAATCACACTGTGAGTCTGTGTGCATTTGAGAACTACTGTGAGAGAGGCATTTGGTAACATCGTGTATTTGCTGACAAATAACTAATTTAAAACCTCTCATGTTGTCAAGTTTTAGTAGCATTAGAAGCTAGTCTTTGCTTATGCATTGATAAAATGAGTCAGGGTTTGACACTAAGGTGCAGTACCATGTACTATTCTGTTCACTGTGGCAGAACTGAAAATTTAAAAGATTTATCTAAGCACTGTCCTAGAAGTAGTCTGATTATTTAGTCAGTTTCTAAGTACCACATAGACTGCTTCAAATGTCTATGCAGTATGCATGTAGTGTTCTAACATACTATACACTTGTCATTTACACCTTCAATTCCCTAGTCAGTATCCATACACTTCCAGGAAATATCCTGTCACTTCCTTTGCAGTCCTCTAGAGACCCATTCAACAGCATGTACTAATCCATTCACTGTGCCAAAACCCAAACACTTATAAATTCACCAAGACACTCTCTTTCCAGTACTCTAATGATTCAGTCACTGCCTAAGTATTCATGCACAGAGCCAGGTCTTAGCATTGAAGAACCAGAACCTTTTGGACCTGGCGGCGCAGGGTACGCCCTCTGTCTTCGGAGTTCACCTGCTTAGCTACACAGAGACACGGGACACTCTGTCGGCGTTAGAAGATTGGATTTTATTAGCTGCAGCTAGTACAGTTATCCTAGAAGTACACAAAGTAGGTTCTCAGGAGACTGCCACTTCGCTCTGTGGCGTATTAGATGAAATAACATACAATACATAATTATTAACAGGACACACGCCCCAAGCATAGAAGAAAAGAGCCAATAGGGTAAGTGGAAAAACAAAGCGGAACCAGTAAGAAAGGTTCGAAAATAGAAATATCAGATGACTTGAAAAGACCTCTCCTCCAACTGTGTTTGTCACCCCACCCCCAAACTAATTCATTAACAGATTATAACTAACTTGCAGGTGGTGAGATATGTTTGTGTGTATTTGGAGGACAGTCATGACACAAGAGAATGCTAGCAGGAGACAGTGAAGGCCAGTCGATAAGATATGATCAGGAAAGAATAGGGTGAGCCTACAGATAGTTGAAACAGGGATTAGGAAAGCCAGACAAGGATTAGTGTACTCGGCTAGTCCAAACACCAGCTTCACAAATAAAGGCCGAGGACGTATTTCGACACAAAGCTACGGGAAAAGCAGAATAGACTTCGTTCGTCGTGCTGCCTGAGTGATGGCAACACAAAATAGCGGCGTGTCACAAAATGGCGGGTCGATTCGATCGTGATCGAAAATCGAAGTTGCTCAGACCCTCCTTTTGCCAGAACTCAGGCAAGATAGACTCACGTTAATCTGAGTCCACATCAATAGCCATGAGTTCATCGAGCTGTTGCTGTAACATCATCCTTATGTTTTCGGTTACTTGAGGTTTGGGTTTTGGGATGCACATAGTAGCGCAAAGATCACAGATAGCGGGACCACAGTGCATACAGAGGCAACAAGAAAATACAATAGTCAAGATTATTCCAAGGAATGTCAATGCTTTCCAACCCCATTTGGACAGTAGTCCCCAAAACCATTCCGTTAAAGACCAATCTCCTTCGTCCTGATGAATAGACTCGGAGATTATGTGCAACTTGGAGATAGCTTGGTATACTGTCGGAGCGTCATTAGGAATGAAAATACAACAGCTTGACCCGATCAATTTACATACTCCACCACGATCGGCAAGAATAAAGTCTAAGGCAACTCGATTTTGCAAGGTCATAAGACGATCCGCCTGTAGTTCCGCCGTGATATTACTCAAGGCTCCTACAGTGATGTCTATTGTAGTCTCTACGACACGGACCAATTGCCTTATATTTCTGCTGTTGGCCATTGGACCCCAGAAAGGAAGAAAACCTTTAAGGAAATCTCCTCCTTCTTGTCCCGCGGTGTCTTTTGAGTCAATGATTCCTCGGCTGAGGCTGGTTCTGTGATAATTGGCAGAAGCAGTGTAAGTAGGAGGAAGAAGGAAAGCTATGTAGAAGGTACCAGAGAAACCTGTTGGTAACCAAGTATAAGCTCTATCATAGCATATGAAATAGGTGCCTTGAGACGGTACTAGAGGAGGTGAGTTTTGAGAGGAATAAATGTACGTGTAGGAGCAGTGTGAGAAGTTGGCCTGGTATATGATGTTCACTAGTTAAAGTGACCACCTTGTACCATGCCAAGCAACCCTTATGGTGTGGTTGTAAGTCAACCTTTTTGGACTAGCTGCCCTAGTGGTAGCATAGGCTAAACAGTCTTTGAGGCTAAACTCGTTAAAGCGTGTTAAGCAGGCTGTTTTACCAAATGTAACCCCCCTTTATACCAATGAAAGGACACCACACAGATATATATTCAAAATATATATGTATTTATTTCTCAAAGTATCCCCTAGACTCTTTATGAGCACAGGAGCACAAATCGTTAAACAAGACAACGTTATAATATACAGAAGTTGCACTTTATATGGATGGGCCCTGGTGGCCACTCAAACCATATACTAAAATAGTGGTATAAGTACCACGAACAGGAAAGGGAAAAGGCCTAGGGCCTCTAGAATCGCTGGGCCTACAAGGAGCTAACTTCAGTTAGTGACCAGGAGGTCCACGGGTTGCGCGTGCAGTGAGGAAAGTTACACGCGGGCTCCCATAGGTTTTCAATGGGTGCGTAAAAGTTAGAAAGTTACTGCAGAAAGGGTCTTCTGGGTGGACTACGATCTTAAGATTGGAAACACAGACACTAGAGATGATTCTCTACACCTGGGCACCGGAGTGCCAGCTTTACCTCACCCATAGGAAGCGGGTGCATAGGTCTCGAAGTGCGTCGGGTTTCTTCTATCGATTCAATGGAGCCTGATGACAAAGATGCTGCAGGCGGTCGGTCCAGAAGGGCTGCGTTGGATCCAAGGGTGGACCGGAGTTGTAGAAGACCTGAAAGCAGAGGGGACAGTGTTCACAGTCACTAGCCAGTGACCGGCGTGGCACCAGGTAGGTACCAGGCGATGTCGGGTGCAAACAGGTGGTTAGGTGTAGCTTGTCTCCGCAGCCACGTGGTCCCTGAAGGTCGACGACGTCCAGGAGTTCAGTCACGAGCTGTCCCACGCAGGCTCTCGCTGTCGGCGGTGTCGGCGACTCGAAAGAAGCAAACAAGCCTTAGCAAAGGCAGGAGTCGTGGAAGTTCAAGAAAGCTGATTGTTCTGACCAGCAAGGTCAGAGGGGCTGCTCTTTTGGAGAGCAGCTAGGGCCAGTCTGGTGCAACCAGACCAGCATCGTTGATTTCAAAGTTCGTTGCCAAAATGGCCACTAGCCAACGGGCCAGGGACCGGGCAGGTGCGTCGAGATGCAAAGTGCAGAGGGGCCCCACACAGATCGTGGAGATGCTGGGGGACTCACCTTTGGTGCAGATGCTGCTCGGTGGTTGGGCTTCTCAGGACCAAAAGCACAACTTGGAGGGAGCCTCTGTCGTTGCGCTTGCAGCTTGTCGTCGGTCTTCCAAGATGGCTGGCTCCACGTGTCTGGGTGCCTCCACGGGTTCCTTCTTTGCAGGGACTGTGGATCAGGCTGTGAGAGGTCTGGAGGTCCAGGTCTTGTTGGGCTCTGGGCTCGGGCTCCGGCAGGAGGCGGCGGCGGCAAAGCAGACGTTGGATAGCTGGTTGGTGCTTGCGTTAGCAAGATGGTCACTCCCTGACCATAGGGGAGATTTCCTTCAGTCCTCTGTGCAGCAGAGCGTCGAAGTTCCCGTCTTCTTCTTGTTGTTAAGTTGATTCCAGGATGTCTGAAGTCTTAGGACACAGCTCCTACCTTTAAGCGGATTCTAGGGGCCGGACTACCTGCTAGGTCCCTCCCTAAGGGTGGGACCAGGAAGGGGGGTGATTACACCCACAATCCTTTGTCCAGCTCGCCCCAGGTCCGGGGCTGGTGTGCCCCAGGACCGGATTGAACTGGCATATGCACCGAGGCTCCTTGTGAGCCTCAGGCATGTCTGGTTTCTTTCAAGCCCTACCTGACCAACACACAAAATCCTGTCTGGGGTGGTGCTCGCACCTCCCCTGGCAGGAAACCCTTTGTCCACGTCTCCCAAGCTGGAAGGACTCCCAGCAGCAGGAGGGCAGACTTGTGTCTGTGGTGGCAGCATCCATTTTGTGGAGCTGAGGCTATGTCTGATTTTACCCGGGTTTCAGGTACTCTACATGTCGTGTCCCTCTAGAAGGGTGGAATGCTAACCCCGTCACCAGAATTGGCGAGGGGTTAGTATTCCAATTCGTATGACACCTTACTCGACATGTTTTGATAAAGCCAAACCAAAGATAGCATTTAACCGCGAGGTTCATAATGCACTCAAGAGTATATGGTATGGCGATATCTGGAAATGGTAGAAGGAAGTTGTTCCGACCACTGCAGACAGGCTCAGCTCATGCCAGAGCACCATCTCACATGGAACCAAGCACTCTGCCTTCAGGATTATTAAGGCCTGCCATAGGAGTGACATATAGGTTAACATGTGTCCCATTTAAGGTTAGGTATAGGTATACTACACCTAAGTAAGAGGTGGTTACACCAACTTACCCCAGCTGAGTGATCAGCCAGTTGTGTCAAATTTGTTAGGCCAAGCCTGGGGTGGCATAATACATGCTTCAGCCCCTGGCAGGCCTTAGATACACCAATGCCCTGGGCACCTAGTGTAAACTGTTACAGGGGCTCACAGGGTGATCCAATTCCAATTGGTTATGCACCTAGGGTGCACAGTGTCAATTTAGTTAGAGAGAACAGCAGGCTGGGGGTCTGATTAGCAGGCCCATAGCCTCAATATGTCAAAAACCAGTGAAGCAAAAAGCAAAAATTTGGGGTGACCATAGGATAGCAGACCCTACTCTCCAACATAACCCCCCCCCCAAACGCAGGGACATTAAACTAGCCTTGACCAGTCTCGTCTTCATGTCCTAAGTGGAGGTACCTGGAGAGACCATCTGCATTCCCATGGTCTGTACCTGGCCGGTGCTCCACTGTAAAGTCCATCCCCTGTAGGGAAATGGACCACCTAAGCAGTTTGGGGTTTTCACCCTTCATCTGATTTAGCCACAAGAGGGGCTTATGGTCGGTCTGAATCTTGAAGTGAGTGCCAAACAAGTATGGCCTCAGCTTCTTCAGGGCCCACACCACAGCAAAGGCCTCCCTCTCAATAGCTGACCAATTCTTCTCTCTGGGGGTCAACCTTCTGCTAATAAAAGCAATGGGTTGGTCTTGATCATCTACATTAAGTTGTGACAGCACAGCTCCCACACCCAACTCAGAAGCATCTGTTTGGACAATAAACTCTATGGAGTAGTCAGGACTTTTCAGGATAGGTGCAGAGCACATGGCCTTCTTCAGGTCTTCAAATGCCTTTTGACAGCTTACTGTCCACTGAACCTTTTTGGGCATCTTCTTGGATGTCAGATCATTAAGAGGAGTCACAATGGACCCATAGTTCTTAACAAACTTCCTGTAGTACCCAGTCAAGCCCAAGAAAGCTCGAACTTGAGTCTGGGTGGTTGGAGGGGACCAGTCCTTGATGGATTGTATCTTACTCTCCAGTGGTTGAACTTGGCCTCCACCTACAAGGTGGCCCAAATATACAACCTTACTCTGCCCTATCTGGCACTTAGTAGCCTTGATAGTGAGACCTGCCCTTTGCAGAGCCTCAAGGGCCTTCTTCAGGTGGATCGGGTGATCCTCCCAGGTGGAGCTAAAGACAGCAATGTCATCAAGATATGCTGCACAAAAGTCATCCAACCCAGTAAGGACTTGATTCACCAACCTTTGGAAGGTGGCAGGTGCATTCTTCAGACCAAAGGGCATCACCACAAATTGATAATGCCCACCTGGGGTTGAGAATGCTGTTTTGGCCTTAGACTCCTCAGCTAATCTGATTTGCCAATAGCCAGCTGTCAAGTCAAATGTGCTCAAAAACTTAGCAGAAGCTAGTTTGTCTATGAGCTCATCTGCCCTTGGAATAGGATGTGCATCTGTCCTAGTGACAGCATTGAGCCCTCTGTAATCCACACAGAACCTCATCTCTCTCTTGCCATCTTTGGTGTGAGGTTTGGGGACCAGAACCACTGAGCTAGCACAGGGGCTCTCTGAGGGTTCAATGACAACTAATTCCAGCATTTTGTGTACCTCAGCCTTTATACAGTCCCTGACGTGGTCAGGTTGTCTGTAAAGTTTGTTCTTTACAGGCAGACTGTCACCAGTGTCCACCACATGGGTACACCAGTCAGTTTGGCTAGGTATCAAGGAAAACATGTGTTGAAATGATTGTAGAACCTGTCTACATTCAATCTGCTGATGATCAGTGAGGTTGCCTCCAAGGGTCACTCCTTCAACTGAGTCATCTTCAGGGTTCTGAGACAACAGATCTGGGAGAGGGTCAATCTCTTCCTCCTGTCCCTCATCTGTAGCCATGAGCAAGCCCATGTCTGCCCTGTCAACATATGCTTTTAACCTGTTAACATGGAGTACCCTGTGGGGACTCCTGGGAGTTCCTAGGTCCACCAAGTAGGTAACCTCTCCCTTCTTTTCCAGGATTGTATGGGGTCCAGACCATTTGTCTTGGAGTGCTGCTGGAGCCACTGGCTCCAACACTCATACCTTCTGTCCTGGCTGAAACTCAACCAAGACAGCCTTTTGGTCATGCCAAGCTTTCTGTAAGGCCTGGCTTGCCTCAAGGTTTTTGGATGCCTTCTCCATATACTCAGCCATCCTGGAGCGGAGACCAAGTACATAGTCCACTATGTCTTGTTTAGGCTTTTTGAGAGGTAACTCCCATCCTTCCTTCACTAAACACAGTGGGCCTCTTACAGGGTGCCCAAACAACAATTCAAAGGGGCTGTAGCCAACTCCTTTTTGTGGGACCTCTCGGTAAGCAAACAGAAGGCAGGGTAGAAGGATGTCCCATCTTCGCCTGAGCTTTTCAGGTAATCCTTTGATCATACCCTTTAGGGTCTTGTTGAATCTCTCAACAAGCCCATTGCATTGTGGGTGATAAGGAGTGGTGAACTTGTAGTTGACACCACATTCCTTCCACATAGCTGTCAAGTATCCTGACATGAAGTTGGTACCTCTGTCAGAAACCACCTCCTTAGGAAACCCCACTCTGGAGAATACTCCCAGCAGGGCCCTGGCCACAACAGGTGCTGTAGTGGTCCTAAGGGGAATTGCCTCTGGATACCTGGTGGCATGATCCACTACCACCAGTATAAATCTGTGCCCAGATGCAGTGGGAGGATCCATGGGACCCACTATATCTATTCCCACTCTTTCAAAGGGGACCCCCACCACAGGTAGTGGTATCAGGGGGGCCTTTGTTGTGCCACCTGATTTGCCACTGGCTTGGCAGGTTACACAGGAGCGACAAAACTCCTTGGTATCTTCATTCATGTGAGGCCAGTGAAAGTGAGGGACAAGCCTGTCCCTGGTCTTGTTCTGGCCTAAGTGTCCTGCTAGAGGAATATCATGGGCCAAGGAAAGAAGGAAGCCCCTAAATCGCAGAGGTATAACCAACCTCCTGGTTGCACCAGGTTTTGGGTCTCTAGCCTCTGAATAAAGGAGCCCATCATCCCAATACACTTTATGGGTACCGTGAGCATTCCCAGCAGCCTCAGCAGCAGCCAGCTGTCTGAGGGGTTCAAGAGATGGACAGGATAACTGAGCCTGCCCCAAGTCAGCCCTGGAAGGTCCCCCTGTCCCCAGAAACTCAACATGATCAGGTTCAAGCTCTTCAGGGACAGTTCCTTCAGGGTTCTCTAGATCATCTTCCTGGGAAGGCTGATCATCACCTTGAGGCAGGGGGGAAGGCACAGCCTTAACCCTCCTGTTCTTCTTCTTGGTAGGTGCTTGGTCCATTGTTCCAGGATCCAAGACCTGAGGTTCAGTGAGGCACGTTTTGGCCTGTGACCTGGTCACAGCAAGGACATGTGGTGATATACCTAACATCTCTGCATGTGTCCTGTACTCCACTTCTGACCATAGAGAACTCTCTAGGTCATTGCCCAACAAACATTCTACTGGGAGGTCTGCACTAACCACAACCCTTTTGAGGCCAGTTACCCCTCCCCATGAGAAGTTAACAACTGCCACACTATGTGAAGTAGTGGCATTGCTGGCATTGGTCACCAGGTAGTTCTCACCTGGTATGTACTGTCCAGGGTCCACAAAGCCTGGTGTCACCATAGTGACACTGGCACATGTGTCCCTGTAGGCTTGAGCCACTTTTTCATTTATTAAAGGAGTCTGTCTGTACTTGCCCAGGTTACTGGGGCTCACAGTCAGGGACAAATCCATGTCCCCATCACAGATCAAGACTGCCTGGGTCAGGGTTCTGTCTAAGTCAGAATCTCCTTCAGTTCCCATAGTGATTCCCACTACACCCTTTGTTTGGGGACCAACACTGCTAACAGTAGTACTGGGAGCAGGTGCCTTAGGGGCAACAGTGTTGGGGGCTCCACCCTTCTTACAATCACTAGTCCAGTGAGCTGTATTCTTGCAAGATTTGCACCAGGGTTTCTTTGGACCTTCTTTCTTCTTCCCTTTAGGCTGGGACCCACCCTCGTTAGTACTAGTTTGGGGCCCTGTTGAAGACTTCTGGTCTTTAGATTTCTGATCTCCACCCTTTTGGTCTGTTTTCTTCTGATCACCCCTTTGGCCCTGGTTCTGGTTCTTTTGCTTAACCCTGGTTCTGGCCCATTTGTCTGCCTTCTTTCCCAATTCTTGGGGAGAGGTCAGATCTGAGTCAACCAAGTGTTGATGCAGTTGCTGGTTCTGACAGTTATTTAAAATCTGTTCTCTCATCATCAAATTGTACAATCCTGTATAATCAGATACCTTACTTCCCAGCAACCAACCCTCCAAAGCCTTAGTGGCACATTCAATGTATTCAGACCAGTCCTGAGTCTGTGTCTTCTGGGTGTCTCTGAACATTAACCTGTACTGTTCAGTGGTTAAGCCTAACCCATCAACTAGGACACTCTTCAGGGCTCTGTAGTTTCTGACATCCTCCTCCCTAACAGTGAGGAGTCTATCTCTGCCTCTTCCTTCAAAGGAGAGCCATAAGATTGCTGCCCCCTGGTCTTCAGGAACCTGCTGCACTTTGCAGGCTCTCTCAAGAGCAGTCATCCATTTGTGGATGTCATCCCCACTTTTGTAGGGGGGCACAACCTTGGACAGGTTCCTATTATCAAAGACCCTATCTTTGTCCTTAGGGACAATGCTGCCACCAGTGGGTATAGACCCACTCTCTCTAGGTTGCCTAGCCTTACTCAGTTTCTCTTCCATCAGAGCTACTTCTAGCTCCTGTCTCCTGATTCTCAGCTGAGCTTCCTGCATTCTGGCCTCATGCTCCCTCCTCTGAGGGGTGGTCATCCTTCTCCTGGAGTGACCTTGAGAGCCTCTAGAGGCATGAGAAACATTAGATTCACCTGAGTGATTCCTTTGCCTCCCAAGGCCCTGGTTAAGTCCACTAGGGAGATCCAATGGGATGATCCCATTGTCAGTCCCCAATAGCCTTAGGTTAGCTGGGCCACGTATAACACTTGGCACTGGGCTAGTTCTCCCTTCATCCCCACTAACATCTGTATCCCTATCACTTTCATCCTCTGTAGTATGAATCTCATCTAAGGGGTGATTATTGGAGAGGGGTACCTCAGTTGCATCTTCAGAAGGGGGGCCTCCTGTTCCAGTCCCTAAGGGGCCTAACTGGGAGGCTTTCTTGAGAGCTTTCTGATCTTCATCAGCCTGTAAAAGCTCTCTGAGTTCAGCAGAAGTAGGGTTCTTGGGCTGTTTAAGGCCCCTGATATTTGCCAACTGCCTGAGCTCATTTTGATTTAGGGTAGCAAAGAGAGTTGGTGCCCTCTGGGGGTCACTCTCGACAGAGATGGGTACCTTGGACCCCTCTGCCCCCTCCATTGCTCTTAAGTGTGGGTGGTTGTGTTGCAATCTACCTACACTTGGGTTTACCTACTAAACCTATCTAGTAGTTGTAGTCAGGGTGTGCTACTCCCTTTGCTCTACAACAACTAAGTTCATTAGAACTTAAGTATATCTAATCTTGTTTTATATGTACCTACAGGTACCTATGTGATCTTTCAATTGGTAACAAAGAGATTACAATGGTAAAACACAGCAAGCTCAAATCCCACCGCTGCCACCAATGTGAGAAGTTGGCCTGGTATATGATGTTCACTAGTTAAAGTGACCACCTTGTACCATGCCAAGCAACCCTTATAGTGTGGTTGTAAGTCAACCTTTTTGGACTAGCTGCCCTAGTGGTAGCGTAGGCTAAGCAGTCTTTGAGGCTAAACTCGTTAAAGCGTGTTAAGCAGGCTGTTTTACCAAATGTAACCCCCCTTTATACCAATGAAAGGACACCACACAGATATATATTCAAAATATATATGTATTTATTTCTCAAAGTATCCCCTAGACTCTTTATGAGCACAGGAGCACAAATCGTTAAACAAGACAACGTTATAATATACAGAAGTTGCACTTTATATGGATGGGCCCTGGTGGCCACTCAAACCATATACTAAAATAGTGGTATAAGTACCACGAACAGGAAAGGGAAAAGGCCTACGGCCTCTAGAATCGCTGGGCCTACAAGGAGCTAACTTCAGTTAGTGACCAGGAGGTCCACGGGTTGCGCGTGCAGTGAGGAAAGTTACACGCGGGCTCCCATAGGTTTTCAATGGGTGCGTAAAAGTTAGAAAGTTACTGCAGAAAGGGTCTTCTGGGTGGACTACGATCTTAAGATTGGAAACACAGACACTAGAGATGATTCTCTACACCTGGGCACCGGAGTGCCAGCTTTACCTCCCCCACAGGAAGCGGGTGCATAGGTCTCGAAGTGCGTCGGGTTTCTTCTATCGATTCAATGGAGCCTGATGACAAAGATGCTGCAGGCGGTCGGTCCAGAAGGGCTGCGTTGGATCCAAGGGTGGAACGGAGTTGTAGAAGACCTGAAAGCAGAGGGGACAGTGTTCAAAGTCACTAGCCAGTGACCGGCGTGGCACCAGGTAGGTACCAGGCGATGTCGGGTGCAAACAGGTGGTTAGGTGTAGCTTGTCTCCGCAGCCACGTGGTCCCTGAAGGTTGACGACGTCCAGGAGTCAAGTCACGAGCTGTCCCACGCAGGCTCTCACTGTCGGCGGTGTCGGCAACTCGAAAGAAGCAAACAAGCCTTGGCAAAGGCAGGAGTCGTGGAAGTTCAAGAAAGCTGATTGTTCTGACCAGCAAGGTCAGAGGGGCTGCTCTTTTGGAGAGCAGCTAGGGCCAGTCTGGAGCAACCAGACCAGCATCATTGATTTCAAAGTTCGTCGCCAAAATGGCCACTAGCCAACGGGCCAGGGACGGGGTAGGCGCGTCAAGATGCAAAGTGCAGAGTGGCCCCACGCAGATCGTGGAGATGCTGGGGGGCTCACCTTTGGTGCAGATGCTACTCGGTGGTTGGGCTTCTCAGGACCCAAAGCACAACTTGGAGGGAGCCTCTGTCGTTGCGCTTGCAGCTTGTCGTCGGTCTTCCAAGATGGCTGGCTCCACGTGTCTCGGTGCCTCCACGGGTTCCTTCTTTGCAGGAACTGTGGATCGGGCTGTGAGAGGTCTGGAGGTCCAGGTCTTGTCGGGCTCTGGGCTCGGGCTCCGGCAGGAGGCGGCGGCAAAGCAGACGTTGGATAGCTGGTTGGTGCTTGCGTTAGCAAGATGGTCACTCCCTGACCATAGGGGAGATTTCCTACAGTCCTCTGTGCAGCAGAGCGTCGAAGTTCCCGTCTTCTTCTTGTTGTTAAGTTGATTCCAGGATGTCTGAAGTCTTAGGACACAGCTCCTACCTTTAAGCGGATTCTAGGGGCCGGACTACCTGCTAGGTCCCTCCCTAAGGGTGGGACCAGGAAGGGGGGTGATTACACCCACAATCCTTTGTCCAGCTCGCCCCAGACTGGCTGGTGTGCCCCAGGACCGGATTGAACTGGCATATGCACCGAGGCTCCTTGTGAGCCTCAGGCATGTCTGGTTTCTTTCAAGCCCTACCTGACCAATACACAAAAACCTGTCTGGGGTGGTGCTCGCACCTCCCCTGGCAGGAAACCCTTTGTCCACGTCTCCCAAGCTGGAAGGACTCCCAGCAGCAGAAGGGCAGACTTGTGTCTGTGGTGGCAGCATCCATTTTGTGGAGCTGAGGCTATGTCTGATTTTACCCGGGTTTCAGGTACTCTACATGTCGTGTCCCTCTAGAAGGGTGGAATGCTAACCCTGTCACCAGAATTGGCGAGGGGTTAGTATTCCAATTCGTATGACACCTTACTCGACATGTTTTGATAAAGCCAAACCAAAGACAGCATTTAACCGCGAGGTTCATAATGCACTTAAGAGTATATGGTATGGCGATATCTGGAAACGGTAGAAGGAAGTTGTTCCGACCACTGCAGACAGGCTCAGCTCATGCCAGAGCACCATCTCACGTGGAACCAAGCCCTCTGCCTTCAGGATTATTAAGGCCTGCCATAGGAGTGACTTATAGGTTAACATGTGTCCCATTTAAGGTTAGGTATAGGTATACTACACCTAAGTAAGAGGTGGTTACACCAACTTACCCCAGCTGAGTGATCAGCCAATTGTGTCAAATTTGTTAGGCCAAGCCTGGGGTGGCATAATACATGCTTCAGCCCCTGGCAGGCCTTAGATACACCAATGCCCTGGGCACCTAGTGTACACTGGTACAGGGGCTCACAGGGTGATCCAATTCCAATTGGTTATGCACCTAGGGTGCACAGTGTCAATTTAGTTAGAGAGAACAGCAGGCTGGGGGTCTGATTAGCAGGCCCACAGCCTCAATATGTCAAAAACCAGTGAAGTAAAAAGAAAAAATTTGGGGTGACCATAGGATAGCAGACCCTACTCTCCTACAAGCAGTTACTCTTTAGTGCAGTGTCAGAAGAGCGATCGTTTATTTTTAAACAGAAATTACTTTGATGTGGTATAGTCCAGATTGGTGAGGATTTCTCCTTTCCCATTTTATTATTAAGACTCGACATATATTGGGTGACGTTCCAATTGGTGTATGCTTTCCTTTCGTCGATGGAAATCTTGCTGTTCTCTATGATTTTGGCCATAACTACCATACCCTTAATCAAGGAACTATGACTAAAATCCGGATAATTATTTTGTGAAGCAACGGACCGTCTAAATTTGCTTTGATATGCATTGGAGAAAATGACAAAGAATGCCCAAGCAGAACCCTCATAAGAGAAAGGAAGAACTAGATATGGTATTCCCTTCTCAGTAGTATGCGGCATAAGACCACATACCCAGCAATCAGTTGTGTTAACCACTAATTGATGCTGGTGCAATAGTTGGACAAAGGAATTGTTGTAATACTCGGTTCTTCTGACAAGTTCATGTGAAGGGAAAGTATGAAAGAGGTGTGGAGAGATAGTAGGAGAAGGCAAAGAGGAAGAAGGAGAGGTATATAACGACTGTACATTATTTTACAAGATGCTTTCTTCATTTCATTTCTTCTCTCGTTATTACTTGGTGTAGTTTCCATTTTCACTAGTGGATGCTCACGGCAATCTTCCTCAATCACTGAAGTCACGATGCTCTACCGCCCTATGACACTGAGGATCCTGCAGACCTATTGTCACTACTCAGGTCGTGACCTAGACTCCTACCGTGACCCTGCAACCTAAACAGAACACTACACAAGGGAGAAGAAAGTTTTAATTGTTCTTTTGTCTGGGCCTGGGGTGATATCGTTCCTTCCCTAGAACACTCTGGTCTCGAAACAATGTTCTTGGTTCAGTCGTATTCAAGCAACGATGCGATGGGATTGCTTCTTGTAAAATGTCATCGTCCTCTTTTTCAGACAATGTCCCATTCAGGTGTGCATCGCTAAAGGGTACAAATCGTGGAACTGTTCCGCCTTCACAGTCACCAATCCCTCTACGAACCCACTGATCAAAAGGCAAAGGCAAAGGTACTTTCTTGCAATGCACACCGTGAATCCAATTTTTCTTTCCTTCAACTTTAACTGCTGTCCTTGTCGTTAGTAGGACCATTCGGGGCTCCCGCCATCTGGGTTCCAAATTCTTTTTCTTCTGAAAGTTTCGGGTGCAGACCCAGTCACCTGGTCGGATGGAATGACCTGGGTCTGTGGAAGCCTCCGGCAAGGCACTCTGAACCTGTCGATGAAGGACATGCAATTTAGTTGTAAGGTCATGTAGATAGTCAATCAACATTGGATAGGGCAAGTCTGAAAACCTTTTAGGACGAGGTACTCCCCATACGTTGGCCGGACGGCCAAACACCACTTCGTGAGGGCTAAGTCCCAGACGAGAGTGTACTGCAGTTCTGGTGTATAGCAGAGCTAACGGTAAAGCATCAGGCCAATTAAGTCCTGTACTTGCTTGAATCTTCGCTAATTTTAATTTCAAGGTTCCATTGTAACACTCTACTAAACCCGCTGACTGTGGGTGATTTGCCGCGTGGAACTTTTGTTTGATTCCAAGACCTGCACAAACTTTCTGCATGACTTGGCCAACAAATTCGCTCCCATTGTCACTCCAGACAATGAGCGGCAATCCAAACCTGGGAAAGAACTCTTTTAGAAGGATTTTAGCTGTGGATAAAGCTGTGTTATCTTTCAAAGGGTATGCATCTATCCACCTTGAAAAGGCACATACTACCACCAGAACATATTTGAGGTTATTGCACCGATCCATGTGAATGTAATTGATTTGTAACACTTCAAATGGGTATGTCGGAGGAGCAAAGTGACCTGCTGGAGTGGGGGTTCCCTTTCCTGGATTGTACATCAGACAAACAATACAATGCTTTACTATGTTGTCTGCACATTTTGGGATGTTCTCATTTTGCCAAACTGGGGCTAAAAGTTTACAAATGCCTTTTGTACTTAAGTGAGCTGGACCATGTGCCATAGTAACCACTGGGAGTACATAAGCATCCGGTAACAACCAACGTTGATGTTCGGATAATTCTACCCAACAACCCATCTCATCTAACATTCCCGTACTTTCTCTCCACTTGCTCAACTCTCTTTCTGAAGCCTCTTTCTGAATCGCTTTCACACTTTCCACTGTATTCTCACACATTCCTCTCTCTCTGACCCAATTCGCAGGACCTGCCATATACATTCGACTTGTTGAATCTCTCGCTGTTTTCTTTGCTGTTTCATCAGCAAATGCATTTCCCCGTCCAACATCATTCGTAATCTTCTTGTGTGCACTGCACTTCACTATCGCTATTTGGGTGGGTAAAGCAAGTGACTCAAGGAGATCAGTCACTAACTGGCCATGCTGTATCTTAGTGCCATGTGAAGTTAGGAAACCCCTCTCCTTCCAGAGACGCCCGAAATTGAATGCAACACCAAAGGCATACTGACTGTCAGTGTACACGTTCACTCTTTTCCCTTTTGATATTACACAAGCTCTCGTCAGTGCTATCAACTCTGCTGCTTGCGCTGAATTGTGTCTAATGCGTGCAGTTTCCACAATCGTATGTAAGGTAGTTACAGCATAAGCTGAAACAGTATCTCCATTAGGAATCTTGAAACAAGAACCATCTACCCATAGAGTCCCATCCGGATTCTCTAACGGTGTGTCTCTTAGGTCAATTCTCCCTTTTGTCTCTTCCTCAGTACGGAAGAAACAATCATGCTGTTCCTCACCACTCTTCTCATTTGGAAGAGGCAACAAGGTAGCTGGATTCAGGGTATTACATCGTTTGATGTGTATGTGACTAGCCAACAGCGTCAACTCGTAACCAGTTAGACGTGCACTCGTAAGATGCTGTGTCTTCGTTCTGTTTAACAAAGTATCCACTGCATGTGGCACCATGACAATGAGAGTGTTATCTAACACCATTCCAGCAGACTGTCGGATAGAAATTGCTGCGGCTGCTGTGGCTTTGAGACAACTGGGCAATGCTTTAGCTACGGGATCTAATGTAGCTGAAAAATAGGCACATGGCCGCTGTCTATCTCCAAATTGCTGTGTCAAGACTGATAATGCACAACCTTCTTTCTCATGAACATACAGCGTAAAAGGCTTAGTGTAATCTGCGATACCCAGTACAGGAGCAGAACACAGAGCAGTGCGTAAATCAGTGAAGCTCCTTTGGCACTCATCAGTCCAAGGAAGGGGCTGAGGCGTATCTTTTAAAGTAAGTGCCAACAAAGGTTTGGCAATCAAAAGAGAAGTTAGGGATCCACTGTTTACAATAGGAAGTGATACCCAGAAAGGCACGTACTTCCCTGTGTGTGGATGGTACAGACATTCGTGCAATCGCCTGAATTCGTTCTGGTGTCAATCGTCGTCCCTCCTTTGATAGGAGATGACCCAAGTAGGTAACCTCTCGACAAACATATTGCAGTTTGGAAGGTGAAACCTTGTGATTCAGCTTAAACAAGTGACGTAACAGTGCAACAGTGACATCTTTGCAGATATCTTCTGAATCAGCGGCGACTAACAAGTCGTCCATATATTGGATAAGAGCAGCACCAGACGGTAAGTGAAAAGTATCCAAATGACATTTCAAAGCTGTAAATGGAGGGACTTTCACAGTACCCTTGGGGTGCGCGCTTAAACCGGAAGCTTCGGCCTCCAAGGGAAAAACCAAAAATGTCCCTACTCTCTTCTGCAATGGGAATACTGAAGAAGGCATTCTTTAGATCAATAACAGAAAACCAAGTCGCTGTGGAAGGTATCATAGTCAACAAGGCAGTGATATCTGGAACAACAGGAAATTGTGGAATCACAATTTTGTTTACTTCTCGCAGATCAATCACAAACTGGTACACAGGAGGCTGAGAAGGATCAGTACGTTTAAGAACAGGAAGAATAGGACTATTGCATGTATTACCTCTTGTTTCTTCAACCACACCCTTCCGAATTAAGTCATGAATGATTTCCAAAAGCGCTTTTTCACCTTCAGCACAGATTCTATATTGTGGGATACGTGGTAGTTCAACATTGGGCTTGAGAGTGACAACATAAGGCGGTATCTCAAGACAACCCACATCGTTCGGACCCGTGGCCCAAAGTGCTGTTGGAAGAGAAAGCAACTCAGGAGGAAACTGATCTTTAGACAGATACATTGGAGAGATCAACTTCTGACCTAGAGTAAGATGTACGCCTGAAGGAGAACAATATATTGTAGCATGCATTCTTTTCAATAGGTCTAAACCCAACAGATTCTCACCACAACCATTCGTCAACAGAAGTGGAGCTTCAAAATTATAAGGACCAACAAAATAGGCAAAGGACAAGAAACCGGATTGCGAACAGGGGTGCCAGAGAATCCTACAGAAACATTTGTTAAGCCAGACAAAGGTGCCCCAGGGAGTTTAGAATGAATAATAAAACTTCTCATTGCTCCAGTATCTAGAAGAAATGGCTCTGATACACCCATTGTAGTGACGTTGACATAAGGACCATTTTGATCTACTAGGATTGGCAGAACTCCCTTACTTTGTCAATGCCTGTCCT
This sequence comes from Triturus cristatus, assembly GCF_964204655.1. NCBI lineage: Eukaryota > Metazoa > Chordata > Amphibia > Caudata > Salamandridae > Triturus > Triturus cristatus. The sequence continues at coordinate 1,097,546,721 of NC_140579.1, forward strand.
AGTTAGCATGAAGACTCTCATTCTCGCCTTCGACATAATGGTCTTCATTATAATACTGAGTGTATTTCACATTCTGCTGATCAAAGTAGTTCATGGAATTGGGAGGAGGAAGGGCACGCTGTTCTCGAGTTAACATACCTCGACCTCTACCTCTGTTTGCTGACTGGTGGCCAGCACGACCTCGTGGAGCAGCTAACGCTCCATTGCGCTGCAATAAAACCGGACAACTGCTCTTAAAATGACCTTCTTCTCTACAATAGGCACATTGATTAGGACCTAACAAAGGTCGCGGAATATATGGCTCAGGTTTCTGATATAATCTCTGAAACTGCGGTGGCTGCTGGGTCTGAGGCTGAACATAACGTGGAGGATAGGCTTGCTGCAAGAGAACCTTCATTTTTAAATCTTTCGTCTTTTTCTCTTGCTTTTCTTTTTCTTCTTTATCCCTATTCTCGTAATATTGTGCAGTAGCCAATATCTGAGCAGAAGAAGAAACAGCCCATGAACTTTCTGAATCTTTTAATTTGTGTGACAGCTCGGGAAGCAAATTGAATACAAATTTGTCCACGAATAGTCGCTGTCCACCCTCGGTAGCCATATCCTGACCACTGTGATCGATAAATGTCTCCTCGAAACGAGTAAAGAAATCAGAGACACTTTCATCTTTCTTTTGTTTGCATGCTGCTAACTTATCCCAATTCACTCTTAATGCAGGCATCATAGTTTTCATTAACGTAATGATTCTACCAGGAAGCTCTGAGATCAAAGCGTCAGGCTTTGCGCCACCCACTTGGTCTCTATCTGTATCAGCTATAACATCCCAGGTAGCACCTCGTTCCTGTGCGTGATCCTCTCTACGAATCTTAGCCCATATTGTCTGTGGGACTACATTACCCATTAGCATATCAATATCTGCTAAATTCATATTACAAGCATCGATTGTCTGTGATAATTCTTTGTAATAACCTGCAGGGTTCTTACGAGGATCTGGTAGAGTTTGCTTAAGGGCCAAAACTTCAGATCTCTTCCATGGCACATGTACCGATATGCGTTGAAAATGAGCAGGAATAAGTGGATTAGCACCTACAGCCGCAACTTCCTCCTTCCATACTGGAGGAACCTCTCTCATAGGATAATTTTTCGACGTCAGTTTAACCGACGGATCAGAATCAAGAAAAATCTGAGAGAACAATAAGGTTCTATAAGAGATGAGTGTCCTTACAGCTTCCTCGACTTTGGAACCTACAATAAATCCTTTTTCAAAATCGGCTTGTATATCTAACAAATCTTGTGAGATCGGACTCGAACTCACATCTTCCCATTCTTTAATGAGAATATCGCACATTACATTAAAAACACACCTTTGCGTAGGTGCATTCCATTGCAAAAAGGTAGGCATAATATCAGACACACTATATTGTGGACCCTTCTTGATCCATCTTCGTGCAAGAGAATCTAGCTTCTCTCTAAGCACTGTCCTAGAAGTAGTCTGATTATTTAGTCAGTTTCTAAGTACCAAATAGACTGCTTCAAATGTCTATGCAGTATGCATTAAGTGTTCTAACATACTATACACTTGTCATTTACACCTTCAATTCCCTAGTCAGTATCCATACACTTCCAGGAAATATCCTGTCACTTCCTTTGCAGTCCTCTAGAGACCCATTCAACAGCATGTACTAATCCATTCACTGTGCCAAAACCCAAACACTTATAAATTCACCAAGACACTCTCTTTCCAGTACTCTAATGATTCAGTCACTGCCTAAGTATTCATGCACAGAGCCAGGTCTTAGCATTGAAGAACCAGAACCTTTTGGACCTGGCGGCGCAGGGTACGCCCTCTGTCTTCGGAGTTCACCTGCTTAGCTACACAGAGACACGGGACACTCTGTCGGCGTTAGAAGATTGGATTTTATTAGCTGCAGCTAGTACAGTTATCCTAGAAGTACACAAAGTAGGTTCTCAGGAGACTGCCACTTCGCTCTGTGGTGCATTAGATTAAATAACATACAATACATAATTATTAACAGGACACACGCCCCAAGCATAGAAGAAAAGAGCCAATAGGGTAAGTGGAAAAACAAAGCGGAACCAGTAAGAAAGGTTTGAAAATAGAAATATCAGATGACTTAAAAAGACCTCTCCTCCAACTGTGTTTGTCACCCCACCCCTGAACTAATTCATTAACAGATTATAACTAACTTGCAGGTGGTGAGATACGTTTGTGTGTATTTGGAGGACAGTCATGACACAAGAGAATGCTAGCAGGAGACAATGAAGGCCAGTCGATAAGATATGATCGGGAAAGAATAGGGTGAGCCTACAGATAGTTGAAACAGGGATTAGGAAAGCCAGACAAGGATTAGTGTACTCGGCTAGTCCAAACACCAGCTTCACAAATAAAGGCCGAGGACGTATTTCGACACCAAGCTACGGGAAAAGCAGAATAGACTTCGTTCGCCGTGCTGCCTGAGTGATGGCAACACAAAATGGCGGCATGTCACAAAATGGCGGGTCGATTCGATCGTGATCGAAAATCGAAGTTCCTCAGACCCTCCTTTTGCCAGAACTCAGGCAAGATAGACTCACGTTAATCTGAGTCCACATCAATAGCCATGAGTTCATCGAGCTGTTGCTGTAACATCATCCTTATGTTTTCTGTTACTTGAGGTTTGGGTTTTGGGATGCACATAGTAGCGCAAAGATCACAGATAGCCGAACCACAGTGCATACAGAGGCAACAAGAAAATACAATAGTCAAGATTATTCCAAGGAATGTCAATGCTTTCCAACCCCATTTGGACAGTAGTCCCCAAAACCATTCCGTTAAAGACCAATCTCCTTCGTCCTGATGAATAGACTCGGAGATTATGTGCAACTTGGAGATAGCTTGGTATACTGTCGGAGCGTCATTAGGAATGAAAATATAACAACTTGACCCGATCAATTTACATACTCCACCACGATCGGCAAGAATAAAGTCTAAGGCAACTCGATTTTGCAAGGTCATAAGACGATCCGCCTGTAGTTCCGCCGTGATATTACTCAAGGCTCCTACAGTGATGTCTATCGTAGTCTCTAAGTCACGGACCAATTGCCTTATATTTCTGCTGTTGGCCATTGGACCCCAGAAAGGAAGAAAACCTTTAAGGAAATCTCCTCCTTCTTGTCCCGCGGTGTCTTTTGAGTCAATGATTCCTCGGCTGAGGCGGGTTCTGTGATAATTGGCAGAAGCAGTGTAAGTAGGAGGAAGAAGGAAAGCTATGTAGCAGGTACCAGAGAAACCTGTTGGTAACCAAGTATAAGCTCTATCATAGCAAATGAAATAGGTGCCTTGAGACGGTACTAGAGGAGGCGAGTTTTGAGAGGAATAAATGTACATGTAGGAGCAGTTACTCTTTAGAGCAGTGTCAGAAGAGCGATCGTTTATTTTTAAACAGAAATTACCTTGATGCGGTATAGTCCAGATTGGTGAGGATTTTTCCTTTCCCATTTTATTATTAAGACTCGACATATATTGGGTGACGTTCCAATTGGTGTATGATTTCCTTTCGTCGATGGAAATCTTGCTGTTCTCCATGATTTTGGCCATAACTACCCTACCCTTAATCAAGGAACTATGACTAAAATCTGGATAATTAATTTGTGAAGCAACGGACCGTCTAAATTTGCTTTGATATGCATTGGAGAAAATGACAAAGAATGCCCAAGCAGAACCCTCATAAGAGAAAGGAAGAACTAGATATGGTATTCCTTTCTCAGTAGTATGCGGCATAAGACCACATACCCAGCAATCAGTTGTGTTAACCACTAATTGATGCTGGTGCAATAGTTGGACAAAGGAATTGTTGTAATACTCGGTTCTTCTGACAAGTTCATGTGAAGGGAAAGTATGAAAGAGGTGTGGAGAGATAGTAGGAGAAGGAAAAGAGGAAGAAGGAGAGGTATTTCTTGGCTGCAACACATAAATTATCCAACCAATAATCGCCAAAGTAATACACAATGATATAAAAACACATAGAGTTATACTATAACGACTGTACATTATTTTACAAGATGCTTTCTTCATTTCATTTCTTCTCTCGTTATTACTTGGTGTAGTTTCCATTTTCACTAGTGGATGCTCACGGCAATCTTCCTCAATCACTGAAGTCACGATGCTCTACCGCCCTATGACACTGAGGATCCTGCAGACCTATTGTCACTACTCAGGTCGTGACCTAGACTCCTACCGTGACCCTGCAACCTAAACAGAACACTACACAAGGGAGAAGAAAGTTTTAATTGTTCTTTTGTCTGGGCCTGAGGTGATATCGTTCCTTCCCTAGAACACTCTGGTCTCGAAACAATGTTCTTGGTTCAGTCGTATTCAAGCGACGATGCGATGGGATTGCTTCTTGTAAAATGCCGTCGTCCTCTTTTTCAGACAATGTCCCATTCAGGTGTGCATCGCTAAAGGGTACAAATCGTGGAACTGTTTTGCCTTCACAGTCACCAATCCCTCTACAAACCCACTGATCAAAAGGCAAAGGCAAAGGTACTTTCTTGCAATGCACACCGTGAGTCCAATTTTTCTTTCCTTCAACTTTAACTGCTGTCCTTGTCGTTAGTAGGACCATTCGGGGCTCCCGCCATCTGGGTTCCAAATTCTTTTTCTTCTGAAAGTTTCGGGTGCAGACCCAGTCACCTGGTCAAATGGAATGACCTGGGTCTGTGGAAGCCTCCGGCAAGGCACTCTGAACCTGTCGATGAAGGACATGCAATTTAGTTGTAAGGTCATGTAGATAGTCAATCAACATTGGATAGGGCAAGTCTGAAAACTTGGACGGCCAAACACCACTTCGTGAGGGCTAAGTCCCAGACGAGAGTGTACTGCAGTTCTGGTGGATAGCAGAGCTAACGGTAAAGCATCAGGCCAATTAAGTCCTGTACTTGCTTGAATCTTCGCTAATTTTAATTTCAAGGTTCCATTGTAACACTCTACTAAACCCGCTGACTGTGGGTGATTTGCCGCGTGGAACTTTTGTTTGATTCCAAGACCTGCACAAACTTTCTGCATGACTTGGCCAACAAATTCGCTCCCATTGTCACTCCAGACAATGCGCGGCAATCCAAACCTGGGAAAGAACTCTTTTAGAAGGATTTTAGCTGTGGATAAAGCTGTGTTATCTTTCAAAGGGTATGCATCTATCCACCTTGAAAAGGCACATACTACCACCAGAACATATTTGAGGTTATTGCACCGATCCATGTGAATGTAATCGATTTGTAACACTTCAAATGGGTATGTCGGAGGAGCAAAGTAACCTGCTGGAGTGGGGGTTCCCTTTCCTGGATTGTACATCAGACAAACAATACAATGCTTTACTATGTTGTCTGCACATTTTGGGATGTTCTCATTTTGCCAAACTGGGGCTAAAAGTTTACAAATGCCTTTTGTACTTAAGTGAGCTGGACCATGAGCCATAGTAACCACTGGGAGTACATAAGCATCCAGTAACAACCAACGTTGATGTTCGGATAATTCTACCCAACAACCCATCTCATCTAACATTCCCGTACTTTCTCTCTACTTGCTCAACTCTCTTTCTGAAGCCTCTTTCTGAATCGCTTTCCGCTGTATTCTCACACATTCCTCTCTCTCTGACCCAATTCGCAGGACCTGCCATATACATTCGACTTGTTGAATCTCTCGCTGTTTTCTTTGCTGTTTCATCAGCAAATGCATTTCCCCGTCCAACATCATTCGTAATCTTCTTGTGTGCACTGCACTTCACTATCGCTATTTGGGTGGGTAAAGCAAGTGACTCAAGGAGATCAGTCACTAACTGGCCATGCTGTATCTTAGTGCCATGTGAAGTTAGGAAACCCCTCTCCTTCCAGAGACGCCTGAAATTGAACGCGACACCAAAGGCATACTGACTGTCAGTGTACACGTTCACTCTTTTCTCTTTTGATATTACACAAGCTCTCGTCAGTGCTATCAACTTTGCTGCTTGCGCTGAATTGTGTCTAATGCGTGCAGTTTCCACAATCGTATGTAAGGTAGTTACAGCATAAGCTGAAACAGTATCTCCATTAGGCATCTTGAAACAAGAACCATCTAACCATAGAGTCCCATCAGGATTCTCTAACGGTGTGTCTCTTAGGTCAATTCTCCCTTTTGTCTCTTCCTCAGTACGGAAGAAACAATCATGCTGATCCTCAACATTCTTCTCATTTGGAAGAGGCAACAAAGTAGCTGGATTCAGGGTATTACATCGTTTGATGTGTATGTGACTAGCCAACAGCGTCAACTCGTAACCAGTTAGACGTGCACTCGTAAGATGCTGTGTCTTCGTTCTGTTTAGCAAAGTATCCATTGCATGTGGCACCATGACAATGAGAGTGTTATCTAACACCATTCCAGCAGACTGTCGGATAGAAATTGCTGCGGCTGCTGTGGCTTTGAGACAACCGGGCAATGCTTTAGCTACGGGATCTAATGTAGCTGAAAAATAGGCACATGGCTGCTGTCTATCTCCAAATTGCTGTGTCAAGACTGATAATGCACAACCTTCTTTCTCATGAACATACAGCGTAAAAGGCTTAGTGTAATCTGGGGTACCCAGTACAGGAGCAGAACACAGAGCAGTGCGTAAATCAGTGAAACTCCTTTGGCACTCATCAGTCCAAGGAAGGGGCTGAGGCGTATCTTTTAAAGTAAGTGCCAAAAAAGGTTTGGCAATCAAAGAGAAGTTAGGGACCACTGTCTACAATAGGAAGTGATACCCAGAAAGGCACGTACTTCCCTTTGTGTGGATGGTACAGACATTCGTGCAATCGCCTGAATTCGTTCTGGTGTCAATCGTTGTCCCTCCTTTGATAGGAGATGATCCAAGTAGGTAACCTCTCGACAAACATATTGCAGTTTGGAAGGTGAAGCCTTGTGATTCAGCTTAAACAAGTGACGTAACAGTGCAACAGTGACATCTTTGCAGATATCTTCTGAATCAGCGGCGACTAACAAGTCGTCCATATATTGGATAAGAGCAGCACCAGACGGTAAGTGAAAAGTATCCAAATGACATTTCAAAGCTTGGCTGTAAATGGAGGGACTTTCACAGTACCCTTGGGGTGCGCGCTTAAACCGGAAGCTTCGGCCTCCAAGGGAAAAAACAAAAATGTCCCTACTCTCTTCTGCAATGGGAATACTGAAGAAGGCATTCTTTAGATCAATAACAGAAAACCAAGTCGCTGTGGAAGGTATCATAGTCAACAAGGCAGTGATATCTGGAACAACAGGAAATTGTGGAATCACAATTTTGTTTACTTCTCGCAGATCAATCACAAACCGGAACACAGGAGGCTGAGAAGGATCAGTACGTTTAAGAACAGGAAGAATAGGACTATTGCATGTATTACCTCTCGTTTCTTCAACCACACCCTTCCGAATTAAGTCATGAATGATTTCCAAAAGCGCTTTTTCACCTTCAGCAGAGATTCTATATTGTGGGATACGTGGTAGTTCAACATTGGGCTTGAGAGTGACAACATAAGGCGGTATCTCAAGACAACCCACATCGTTCGGACCCGTGGCCCAAAGTGCTGTTGGAAGAGAAAGCAACTCAGGAGGAAACTGATCTTTAGACAGATACATTGGAGAGATCAAATTCTGACCTAGAGTATGATGTACGCCTGAAGGAGAACAATATATTGTAGCATGCATTCTTTTCAATAGGTCTAAACCCAACAGATTCTCACCACAACCATTCGTCAACAGAAGTAGAGCTTCCAAATTATAAGGACCAACTGAAATAGGCAAAGGACAAGAAACCGGATTGCGAACAGGGGCGCCAGAGAATCCTACAGAAACATTTGTTAAGCCAGACAAAGGTGCCCCAGGGAGTTTAGAATGAATAATAGAACTTCTCATTGCTCCAGTATCTAGAAGAAATGGATCTGATACACCCATTGTAGTGACGTTGACATAAGGACCATTTTGATCTACTAGGATTGGCACAACTCCCTTACTTTGTCCATGGCTGTCCTAGTTAGCATGAAGACTCTCATTCTCGCCTTCGACATAATGGTCTTCATTATAATACTGAGTAGATTTCACATTCTGCTGATCAAAGTAGTTCATGGAATTGGGAGAAGGAAGGGCACGCTGTTCTCGAGTTAACATACCTCGACCTCTACCTCTGTTTGCTGACTGGAGGCCAGCACGACCTCGTGGAGCAGATAACGCTCCATTGCGCTGCAATAAAACCGGACAACTGCTCTTAAAATGACCTTCTTCTCTACAATAGGCACATTGATTAGGACCTAACAAAGGTCGCGGAATATATGGCTCAGGTTTCTGATATAATCTCTGAAACTGCGGTGGCTGCTGGGTCTGAGGCTGAACATAACGTGGAGGATAGGCTTGCTGCAAGAGAACCTTCGTTTTTAAATCTTTCGTCTTTTTCTCTTGCTTTTCTTTTTCTTCTTTATCCCTATTCTCGTAATATTGTGCAGTAGCCAATATCTGAGCAGAAGAAGAAACAGCCCATGAACTTTCTGAATCTTTTAATTTGTGTGACAGCTCGGGAAGCAAATTGAATACAAATTTGTCCACGAATAGTCGCTGTCCACCCTCGGTAGCCATATCCTGACCACTGTGATCGATAAATGTCTCCTCGAAACGAGTAAAGAAATCAGAGACACTTTCATCTTTCTTTTGTTTGCATGCTGCTAACTAATCCCAATTCACTCTTAATGCAGGCATCATAGTTTTCATTAACGTAATGATTCTACCAGGAAGCTCTGAGATCAAAGCGTCAGGCTTTGCGCCACCCACTTGGTCTCTATCTGTATCAGCTATAACATCCCAGGTAGCACCTAGTTCCTGTGCGTGATCCTCTCTACGAATCTTAGCCCATATTGTCTGTGGGACTACATTACCCATTAGCATATCAATATCTGCTAAATTCATAATACAAGCATCGATTGTCTGCGATAATTCTTTGTAATAACCTGCAGGGTTCTTACGAGGATCTGGTAGAGTTTGCTTAAGGGCCAAAACTTCAGATCTCTTCCATGGCACATGTACCCATATACGTTGAAAATGAGCAGGAATAAGTGGATTAGCACCTACAGCCGCAACTTCCTCCTTCCATACTGGAGGAACCTCTCTCATAGGATAATTTTTCGACGTCAGTTTAACCGACGGATCAGAATCAAGAAAAATCTGAGAGAACAATAAGGTTCTATAGGAGATGAGTGTCCTTACAGCTTCAATCAATCAATCAATCAGTAACACTTATAAAGCGCGCTACATACCCGTAGGGTCTCAAGGCGCTGGGGGAGGGGGTGCCGCTACTGCTCGAACAGCCAGGTCTTCAGCTTCTTTCTGAAGGAGAGGTGGTCTTGGGTCAGGCGCAGGTCGGACGGGAGGGAGTTCCAGGTCTTGGCGGCCAGGTAGGAGAAGGACCTTCCTCCTGTAGTCGCTCTTCGGATGCGGGGGACGGCGGCGAGGGCGTGGTTGGCTGATCGGAGGTGGCGTCTGGGAGCGTAGAAGTTGACTCGGCTGTTGAGGTAGCTCGGGCCTTGGTCGTGCAGGGCTTTGTGTGCGTGGGTGAGGAGGCGGAAGGTGATTCTCTTGTTGACGGGGAGCCAGTGAAGGTCTCTCAGATGTCCGGAGATGTGGCTGGATCGTGGGATGTCGAGGATGAGTCTGGCTGAGGCGTTTTGGATCCGCTGGAGTCTCTTCTGGAGCTTGGCGGTGGTACCGGCGTAGAGGGCGTTACCGTAGTCCAGTCGGCTGGTGACGAGGGCCTGGGTGACGGTCTTCCTGGTCTCTGTGGGGATCCACCAGAAGATCTTCCGTAGCATGCGTAGGATGTTGAAGCACGCCGAGGAGACGGTGTTGACTTGCCTGGTCATGGAGAGGGAGGAGTCCAGGATGAAGCCCAGGTTTCGTGCATGGTCTGTCGGTTTGGGTGCGGTGCCCAGGGCGGGAGGCCACCAGGAGTCGTCCCAGGCGGAGGGTGAGGAGCCCAGGATGAGGACCTCCGTCTTGTCCGAGTTCAGTTTCAGGCGGCTGGTCGTCATCCACTCAGCTACCTCTTTCATCCCTTCGTGCAGGTTGGCTCTGGCGGCGGTGGGGTCGTTGGTCAGGGAGAGGATCAGCTGGGTGTCGTCGGCGTAGGAGATTATGCTGAGGTGGTGTTTGCGTACGATGGCCGCGAGGGGGCTCATGTAGACGTTGAAGAGGGTGGGGCTCAGGGATGATCCTTGGGGGACGCCGCAGATGACTTCGGAGGCCTCTGACTTGTACGGTGGTAGGCGGACTCTCTGTGTTCTTCCGTCGAGGAAGGAGATGATCCATTCCAGCGCCTTGTCCTGGATTCCGATGTTGCTGAGGCGCCGTACTAGGGTGCGGTGGCAGACCGTGTCGAAAGCCGCGGAGAGGTCTAGGAGGATGAGGGCCGCTGTTTCTCCATTGTCCATCAGGGCTCGGATGTCATCGGTGGCGGCGATGAGGGCGGTCTCGGTGCTGTGTTTGGCTCGGAAGCCGGACTGTGAGGGGTCGAGGGATCCGTTCGTCTCGAGGAAGGCGGCCATCTGCTTGTTGACGGTCTTCTCGATGACTTTGGCTGGAAACGGGAGAAGCGAGATGGGGCGGTAATTCTTGAGGTCGGTGGGGTCCGCTGTTGGTTTCTTGAGTAGAGCGCTGAGTTCGGCGTGTTTCCAGCTCTCAGGGAAGATGGCGGTGTCGAAGGAGGTGTTGATGATGTCTTGCAGGTGGGGTGCGATGACAGCGTCGGCCCTGTTGAAGACGTGGTGAGGGCAGGGGTCGGTCGGTGATCCGGAGTGGATGGAGTTCATCGTGCGGATGGTGTCTTCGGTGCTGATCGGGGTCCAGGCGTGGAGGGTGGTGGTGGGGGGGGGTGGTTGGTCGGTCATGGTGTGCGTTGGTTGGTTGTTGAAACTGCTGTGTGTGTCCGTGATCTTGTTGTGGAAGTATGAGGCGAGGGAGTTGCAGAGGTCTTGCGATGGGGTGATGTCGTTGTTTCCTGCGCTGGGGTTGGAAAGCTCTTTCACGATGTTGAAGAGTTCCTTGCAGTTGTGTGCGTTGTTGTCCAACCGGTCCTTGAATGCTGTTTTCTTGGCGGCGCGGATCAGCTGGTGGTGTTTCCGGGTGGCAAGTTTGTAGGAGGTCCTGTTGTCCGGTGTCGGTTCCCTTTTCCAGACTTTCTCGAGGGCTCGGCAGTTCTTCTTGGAGCTCTTGAGTTCGTCGGTGAACCATGGGGCCTTCTTGCTGCCGGGTCTGCTAGGCGGGGTCCTCAGCGGGGCGAGTTCGTCCGCGCAGTTGCTGATCCACTTCGTGAGGTTGTCGGCGGCCTGGCTGGGGTTCGCTGAGCTGGCAGGAGGGTGCTGGCTCAGGGAGGTGGCGAGCTGGTCTGCTGTGATCTTGTTCCAGCTTCTGCGGGCGGTCTGTTGCTGGTGATGGTGGGACGTCGTTCTCTTGAAGGTGAAGTGGACGCAGCTGTGGTCCGTCCATTGAAGCTCTGTGGCGTGGCTGAAGTCGATGTCTGTGCTGGATGAGAAGACGGCGTCGAGTGTGTGTCCGGCGAGGTGGGTGGGGGTGGACACCAGTTGCTTGAGTCCCAGGTTGGCGAGGTTGTCGAGCAGGGTGCTGGTGTTGTGGTCGTTGTTGTTCTTCCTCGACTTTGGAACCTACAATAAATCCTTTTTCAAAATCGGCTTGTATATCTAACAAATCTTGTGAGATCGGACTCGAACTCACATCTTCCCATTCTTTAATGAGAATATCACACATTTCATTAAAAACATACCTTTGCGTAGGCGCATTCCATTGCAAAATGGTAGGCATCATATCAGACACACTATATTGTGGACCCTTCTTGATCCATCTTCGTGCAAGAGAATCTAGCTTCTCTCGTTCCTCAAAATCTGGAAACTGACTGCTAGATTGTCTTCGAGCAAAAGCCGGAGACACATTAAAAGCTCCAAAGAAAGGAGATAGAATACTAGTGACAGAATCCGTGAGACGTTTACGCACAGACGGTGAATTAGACATTAGAACTGGAGACAGAATATTAGGAGAACTAACAGGAGGAGAACTAGAAATTATAGGAGGAGCAGAAGGCAAAGGAGAGCTAAGATCAGGAGATGAAGGCAAAGAAGTTGAGACTAATGGTAAAACCGGCAAGGGCGGTAATACTGGAGGAGGCAAATGCTGAAGAGCCGGAACCGGCGGAGGTACCACTAGCAGCTGAGCAGGCTGTAACGGCTGAGGCACATTGGCATTTTGCGCATAGGGCGGAGGCAACCTCAATAAATGGGACATTAGGGGATCTTCTTCTATATCTTTCTTATTATCAGAAGGAGAAACAGGCAACACCGGATAGCATTTATCTATCGCCATACGATGTTGTCTTTCTGAAATTTCAGTCGCATTGCCAATTTCATCATTCTTGAACTGTTGGGCAGCCTGTATAATTGTCATACCCTGTGCTTTCCTATTTCGTTTTGCTTGTTTCATTTCTTTCTGTTTGGCTTCCTTACGCCAAAGGCGGAAAGAGTCAAACATTGCCGGCCGGACTTTTCTTTTGTACAGAACTGCTTCCAAATTATCTTGCACATCAGGATCAAAACTACCGTTTTCTGGCCATTTGAGAACACCATCTTTCTTCGTGTATCGAGTCCATGTCTCGTTAAAGGTAATGGGGCCGATACCATGTTTCGAATAGAGCTCATATGTGGGAGTTCATACCGAAGGAATCGGACAAGAGTCCTCAAGTCGGGAGTCCCTATTACAACCAAGACAACAAATTCTTCCAAACTTAGTCAGACCAGGCATTTCGCAATGTCTCTGGACTGTTCACAAACTTCAAGGGAGTAAAACTCAGTTTACGCAGCACAAATGCACTTACCCTCGGCTTTAGTCTTTGCAATGACTAAATCTAAGACACCTAAGGACATCAAACAAAGAACCAAAATTGTGGGCGCGACCCACGAAAATACTTAACTTAACTAAGGACGTCTTCTTCCACCAACAGAGGCCCGTCTATCGTCTCGCTTTACCATACATCACCAAAGGAATGGGCCAAAGCAGGGCGGCAGTCAGGGCAGCGGTCGCCAGTAGCCGTCAGGAAGGAGTAACCGTGCTGCAAAAGACCTTCGGACCACTTTCGACATACAGGGGTCGCTTAGCGTGGTTCGCGAACCCTCCGGAATTTTCTTGCGAGGTTCCTCACGACCTTCGAGCAGAACCAGTACCACTGAAGCCACCCCACATGGGGCACCAATTGAAGAACCAGAACCTTTTGGACCTGGCGGCGCAGGGTACACCCTCTGTCTTCGGAGTTCACCTGCTTAGCTACACAGAGACACGGGACACTGTCGGCGTTAGAAGATTGGATTTTATTAGCTGCAGCTAGTACAGTTATCCTAGAAGTACACAAAGTAGGTTCTCAGGAGACTGCCACTTCGCTCTGTGGCGCATTAGATTAAATAACATACAATACATAATTATTAACAGGACACACGCCCCAAGCATAGAAGAAAAGAGCCAATAGGGTAAGTGGAAAAACAAAGCGGAACCAGTAAGAAAGGTTCGAAAATAGAAATATCAGATGACTTGAAAAGACCTCTCCTCCAACTGTGTTTGTCACCCCACCCCCGAACTAATTCATTAACAGATTATAACTAACTTGCAGGTGGTGAGATACGTTTGTGTGTATTTGGAGGACAGTCATGACACAAGAGAATGCTAGCAGGAGACAGTGAAGGCCAGTCGATAAGATATGATCGGGAAAGAATAGGGTGAGCCTACAGATAGTTGAAACAGGGATTAGGAAAGCCAGACAAGGATTAGTGTACTCGGCTAGTCCAAACACCAGCTTCACAAATAAAGGCCGAGGACGTATGTCGACACCAATCTACGGGAAAAGCAGAATAGACTTCGTTCGCCGTGCTGCCTGAGTGATGGCAACACAAAATGGTGGCGGGTCACAAAATGGCGGGTCGATTCGATCGTGATCGAAAATCGAAGTTCCTCAGAATATGGACTTCTTCAAACCCCTATCCACTATGCATGCAGTCCTCTAAGCACCTACACACTTGTCTTTCACACCTTCAATTCCCCAGTCAGTATCCGTTCACTTCCAGCAAACACCCTGTCACTCCATTTGCACTCCTCTAGTGACCCATTCAGCATCATGTACTAATCCATTCACTGCGCCAAACCCTAATAAATTCACCCAGGCACTCTCCTTGCAGTACTCTAATCATTCAGTCAGTACCCAACTACTCATCCAGTGACCCAGGCCTTAGTATATGGACTGCTTCAAACCCTTATCCACTGTGCATGCAGTCCTCTAACCACCTACACAATTGTCTTTCTCACCTTCAATTCCCTAGTCAGTATCCATACACTTCCAGAAAGTACCCTGTCACTCCCTTTGCAGTCCTCTAGTGACCCATTCAGCACCATGTACTAATCCATTCACTGTGCTAAAACCCAAACACTTATAAATTCACCAAGATACTATCTTTGCAGTACTCTAATCATTCAGTCAGTGCCTAAGTATTCATACACTGAGCCAGGCCTTAGCACATGGACTGCTTCAAACCCCTATGCACTATGCATGCAGTCTTCTAACCACCTAGACACTTGTCTTTCACACTTTCAATTTCCTAGTCAGTATCCATACAGTCCAGCACTTGTGACTGCCTTTGCACTCCTCTAGTGACTCATTCAGTACCAAGTACTAATCCATTCCCTGTGCGAAAATCCTAGCACTTATAAATTCGCCTAGGCACTCTCCTTGCTGTACTCTAATCATTCAGGCAGTACCCAAGTAGTCATGCAGTGAGCCAAGCCTTAGCACATGGACTGCTTTAATGGCTATGCAGTATTGATGCAGGACTCTAATCACCTACACAGTTGTCTTTCACACCTTCAATTCTCTAGTTAGTATTCATACTCTTCTAGCAAACACCCTGTCACTCACCCAGTGTGTCTCCTTATAGTTCTGTAATCATTTAGTCAGTTAGCATGTAGTCTTTTAGTGAGGTAGGCTTTAGGGCATGAACTGCTTCAAAGTAGTATGCACTATGCATGTAGTGTTTTAACGATCGTCACACTTGTGGTTCAGGGCTATAGTTTCTTAGTCAGTTTTTATATAAAATGTGTTTGTACAGTAATGGAATAGTATAAATTTGAAAGTTATTAATATACATTTATTTGTGATTCTTTTTTACAGATACAGAACAGGAGTGTTTCTCATCTGTTTGCACTCTTCTCGTGCAAGATTGTTTGGATGAAGGGTCCTTAGGTGTTTCATCATACTTGCTGTGACGCACGAGTATTTTTTGTTAGGATCCCCTCGTAACAGAACTCTTTGGCAAATCTTGCGAATGAAGAAGGTGGCATTGGTCTTTGTTTGCCCCTTGGAAAAAATTAAAAATTTCTTCACCACTGATGAAAAACGTTGTGGGCGTGGTGCCTTCTGCAAAAAAAATTCCTCAGATTCGGTAAATATTTTAAAGCGGCACCATTTACAGTTTTTGTAAGTTAAACTTATAAAATTTTGTTAGCTGTATACATTTTATATATCTGTGATTTGTTACTTGTGGTGTTTTGTTAAGAATACCATGTTGTTTTTTTTTTAACAGTCTTTTTGATTTTCCAGGTCTGTCGTCGACATCCGTGGTTCCCACAGGAGTGTTCTGCTTTGTTGTTTTGTATTATTGTTGTTACATTTTGTTTATTAGTTTATTGTTTATATTTATGTTAATAAAAATATAAAGTTTGAAAATAGTTTATCGTTTATATATTTATCATTATAAAAAATAAAGTTTGAAAAAAAAATTAATAATGTTTTTGGTTGTTCTCTTAACTGCTGTGTGACTCTTTCTTGTTCTTATTACTGTTATTTGATGGAGTCCACCATGGTGTTAAATTTTGGGGCACTTATCGCTGGAATACTAGTGATATCTGTCGTTTGCACCAACTTCTGAATAGTGTGTTAGATTTATCTCAACTTTACTTCAGTTAAAGTGCTGATAATGAAATGGAGAGTAGCCGTTCCCATGCAAAAAGACATGAGGTGCACCTTTGCGATTTATTCTAAATACTAAAATCCTGTATTGTATTGCACTGAGGTATTGGCTGCACTTACAGTGTACACACAAAATCTATTAAGAAATCTCATTGTATTTATATTGATTGGACATCAGTGATGTCATTTGAGATGTCATCAGCGATGTCATCAGTGATGTCACTGACCATGTCATGAGTGATGTAATATGTGACGTCATCAGCAGTGCATTGCGGGGGCGCGAGTTATAGTTAGCTGAACTAACTATAACAGGGGCATTTCAATGGTTTTGTACGAGGGAAATGTCCAGCTAACTATAACACCCCTGAAACCTATGTTTTTTTCAGTGAATATATATATATATATATATATATATATATATATATATATATATATATATATATTACCTACTGGCGATCGCCAGTAGGTAGTTATAGTTAGGACCTATTTTCCATAGGAAATCCGCAATATTCTATTTGGAATAACTTTGGTGCCCGTTGACGAATCTTCGTGAAATTTTAAAAACTTTTGGCCAGCTCCGGTCCGCTCCTATCCTGAAAGTCTCAGGATGGTTTGTGTAGCGGGGGCTGAGAAAAAAGGGGGGGCCCAAAACGTGTATTCCCCATGCAATTTCCCATAGGACCTTTAGCCGCAGCTACAGCCCGAACTGCTGAACGGAATTCTATGTCAGGACCGGAGGCTCCGATAATGCTTCTCATTTCTTTGCTTTATTAGAATAGCAGCCAATAAAAAAAATATTTTTTATTACAAACTACAAATCCCATGAATCTCATGTACCACAGTACCATAGAGACCATCACTATATAGAGTCCAGCCGAGGCAAACACCTCCTCTTTCTTAAGTTAAGTGCCTCTCCCTTACTACTTTTGTTATGACTGTGGTGTATGGGTCTTGGGGGCACTGCTTACGGTGATTGCCTTTTTTATGTCTCTATGTTTAGTCTATGTGGTGCGGGAACCGCTTTATCAAAGCGTTTTGCCTGTTTGCTAGCGCTCGCTTACATTGCGTCAGTTTAGAGTTTAAACACCCCTTTGTGGTAGGGCTTCGCGCGGTCTGCTTACTCGCGAGTCGTCTCAGTGTGCGGCAACCTTGGGAGCGCTTCGGCCTCCCCGGCCGGGCACTCGGCGCCCTTCGCCGTCTCAGTGTGGAGCGGGAGTGTATTGGGGCCTGAGGACGGCGCGTCTGTGCTCGCACGCGTCCTCTTTCTACTTTTACGGGCGGCCGTTACCGCGCATGCGTGGCGGCCATTTTCCGATTAGAATTCACCGGAGATTTTGTTTCGGAGCGGGAAACGCTCGTTATTCAAAATAAACAAGCCCGTATTTTGCCCCATTGACGCCCAACGCTGGTTTGTGGCTGAGGGCTGTATAATAATTGCATAGACTCTGCCTAGAGAGGTTGGCAGGCCCTCCTTCCACTATTTAACATTGTTTTTTGAGGCTTGATTGCCTGGCCTGCCTGGGGTTGTTCCTCTCCCCCTTATTAGCTCCTGCCTTCGCACCATTGTTGTGCTCTAAAGGTGTCAGCCCCTGCTTATACCATGGCTGATTATTCATATGAGGAGGAGTATTTTGATTCAGAGCCTTCGGGCTCGTTTGAGCAGGACCTCGTTGAGGCTCTAGATGCTGGAGTGCAGCAATCGGTAAGCTCAGCGCTTGTGAGGGCGATTGCACCCCTTAAGCGGCATCTTAATAATTACGCGCTGCAGCAGGGTTGGCTTCCAGCTGCTAATACCCGCCCCAAGCCAACGAGTAAGACAAATATTAACCCTCACTCAGAGGACTTTGCTCGGCAATCCAGGGCCCTAGCGAATGACCACGCTTATTTGGCGCAAATTGAACAAACTGAGTCTTCCCACGAAGACAAGGGGGATTCCTCGGCTGACGGCGATTCCGATCAGGAGGAATTCGCTCAACTGGCTAAAAAGACTATTAAGGAGCATCATGTGGAGCCCAATCCTCCACCTAAACATCTGACCTTCGACCCCACGGATATCATTCATCCCAACTCTACAGCATGGATGCCCCTGGAAAAAAGTGGAGGACTACCTCCAGTCGAACCTCCGACGCCCTTTCGACAAGGACGTCAGGGCGCGCCTTAGGTCTGTGTGCCCGAGACCTGACCTGGCATCTCATGTGGCGGAGACCCCAGAGGTGGACCCGACCATGCTGACCTATCTTAAAAAATACTCTAAGGACCCGAAGAAGGGCATTGACCGCGCCTGGCGGTCATGCCAAGATAAACTTCTGGATCTTTCAGGGCCTTTGGCCCAAATCCTCGAGATGGGTCTCCAGGCAAAGAAGTCCGGGTCTCCAGTGGATCCTGATGACCTAATTGGTTGGGCGCAACGTGCGGTGTGCCTCTTAGGCAACGCAAACTGCGCCATGTCTAGCGAACGGAGAAGGTCCATCCTCCTGAAGCTAGACCCTAAACTTGTGGAGTTATCTTCCTCGGAAGCAGAGCCAGTAGCCCAGGGTCTCCTTTTCGGGCAACCCTTTCTGAAGGAACTTACCAAATTCGTGGCTACTTTCAGCGGCCTGGATAAGGCTCAGGAATCGTTACGACGGGCCTTCCGACCGGTTTTTGCCAGGGCCGGATGAAATCGAGGGCGGTCGTTTGGCCGAGGTCATTCCCAAGGTGCCCCGCATGGTCAGCAGCACCACAGAGGAGGATATCGGGATAACTCTTCCGGAAACTCTAATTTCTACCTCTCCAGACGAGCACGGAACCGCTTCCGCAGAGGCAGATTCGGTGGCAATCAGGGAAACCACCAAGATTCCGTATCAGCAGGTGAGGCTTATCCTTTGCTCAGAGGTGAAGTTGGGGGGTCGCATTCATTATTTCCTGCACGCTTGTCAAACGCTCTTGCAGGATCCCTGGATCCTGGAAACAGTACAGGGTTACAAATTGGAAATGTACAACACCCCCATTCAGCATGCCCCTCCCCCTCATCCATTTTTCCCATCTCGATCAGAGTTTTATCTCGAGCGAAATTCAGTCCCTCTTACAGAAGGGGACAATTGTCAGGTCTCAATTTCATCCTCGAGGTTTTCTCAACAATGTGTTCCTTGTCGAGAAGAAAGGGGGCAGGTCCAGGTTGGTGCTGAACCTCAAGGAATTCAATGGCTGGGTCGTTTACCGCCATTTCAAAATGGAAGGCGTCCACCTACTGCGCGACCTGTTGCAGGAAGGCGATTGGATGGTCTGGCTGGACCTGAAGGATGCCTATTTGTCTGTACCCATTTACGCCCCTCATTGCCGTTTTCTTCAGTTTCTCTGGCAGGGCGTCTGTTACGAGTACGCGGTTCTTCCCTTCAGACTTTCGTCAGCACCATGGTGCTTCACGAAACTCCTTCGGCCAGTGATGGAGTCATTGCGCTCGTGCGGGGTGAGGCTGATCGTTTATCTGGACGACGTCATTATCATGGCGCAGTGTCCGCGTTTAGTGACGACGCATCTGGAATGGTCCATTCACCTGCTTCAATTCCTGGGTTTCATTGTGAACCCTCAGAAGTCCGTTCTGGTACCCACTCAGGCTATAGAGTTTCTGGGCTTTCAAGTGGACTCTCGCAGCTGCCAGCTCCTGCTGCCCGCGATTAAGATCAGAACGATCAAGAAAGAATTGAGATCGATAGTGAGCAAACAGACTGTGTCCTTGAGATCCATAGCCCGGATAGTGGGCTAGTTGGCCTCCTCGATTCAGGCCATCTTTCCAGGCCCGCTTCACTACCATGCTCTCCAACGCTTAAAGATTCAGCATCTCCGCAAAGGCCTCAGCTATGTCGAAAAGGTTCCTCTTTCAGAGGAGGCGAGGTTGGAAATGTTGTGGTGACTCGACCACATGGAGTCATGGAATGGCAGATCCATTTTCGGGTCCAAACCGAAGGTAGTGATCGAATCGGACGCCAGTCGCTGGGGCTGGGGAGCCCGCTGCGGTCCAATCTTGACGGGGGGACGTTGGTCTCCGGAGGAGCTTTCCCTGCATATCAATTGCCTAGACTTGTTGGCGGGATCGTTCGCAATTCGCAGCCTCTACCCGCAGAAGACAAATTGTTGCATTCTTCTAAGAATGGACAATATATCGGCGGTCCGGTACGTGAACAAACTTGGAGGTACACGATCTCGCATCCTGGCGGAAATTGCCAAGGATTTTTGGCATTATTGCCTTCAGTACAATCTGTCGGTATTGGCGGAGTACCTCCCGGGCCGGAAGAACGAAGTGGCCGATTGGCATTCCCGGTACCTAAGGGACTACAGCGATTGGCGGTTACACCCTCGAGTCTTCCGAATGCTGAACCTCTTATGAGGACCTTGCCAGTTGGACTTGTTCGCGTCTCGGCTGAACAAGCAACTTCTGGATTTTTACAGCTGGCGCCCGGATCTGGAGGCTTTGGCCTCAGATGCGTTTCTTCAGACCTGGCCACCAGTCCTTTGTTATGCCTTCCCACCATTTGTCATGATATCCAGGGTCCTGGCTGACGCCAGGCGCCAACAGATGGAAATGGTGTTGGCTACACCGTTGTGGAGAGCCAAGCTTGGTTCCCCGATAGCCCTGGAAATGTCTTGTGCTGTACCAATTCTCCTTCCCCAGAGGTGGAACCTGTTGCTGGACCCTCTCAAGGTCCCTCATCCATTAGTGGTCGCAGGTCAGCTGCCTCTGGTAGCGTGGCGAGTTTCAGGGACAGGTGGCAGGTCCCAGGTCATTCGACAGACGCTTCCGCTTTTGTCACGTAAGCATGGTCAGAAAATACCCATAAGCGGTATGCATCAGCATGGAACAAGTGGTGTAGCTTTTGTGTTCAACGGGACGTCGATCCCGCTACAGCTAATGTCTCCATGGTCATGAATTTCCTGGCTTCTTTGGCATCATCGGGTTTTGCGTATAGGACAATAAACAATTTCAGGTCTGCTATTTTGGCAGGGCATGCCCCGTTAGAAGGCAAGCCAGTGGGAGAACACCCTCTGGTGTGTAAATTACTTAGGGGTATTTGGATGGTCAGGTCCCCGTGCCCAAAGTACTCCTTTTTGTGGGACGTTACGGTGGTGCTTCGCTTTTTGGATTCTTGGCCCCCTAACAACCACCTGTCACGAAAACAGCTTTCAGCCAAACTGGCGATGTTATTATGTCTGGTCTCTTGTAAGAGAGTTTCTGATATTCGAGCTTTGGATCTCGCGGGTCATCGGTTTTCCCCAGAAGGGGTGACTTTTATTATTTCCAGACGTACCAAAAGCAATTCCACTTCAGTGTCTTACCCGGCTTTTCCGGATAATCCAAATATATGTGTGGTACAATGTGTCAAAGCGTACAAGGTGAGTACAGCTAATTTCCGTTCGGACATGCAAGGTCAACTGTTTATTGCATTGCAAAAACCCTTTCGCCCAGTATCTTCGGCTACTTTGGCAAGGTGGGTGCGTTGGCTCATGAACGAAGCAGGCATTGATGTGTCTCAATTCGGTGCTCATTCTGTTTGTGGCGCAATGGCGTCTAAGTCTTTTTCCTTAGGTGTAAGCCTATCCAACATCATGAATACTGCGGATTGGTCAAATTAATCTACTTCTAAATTGTTCTATTACAAACCTATAGTAGATGCTGCATCAGTAGTGGTGGCTAAGCTTTAAACAAGCATAATCGGAGCCTCCGGTCCTGACATAGAATTAAAAATTTGCGAACATCCGTGACAAGAATTTTCAATTCTATTAAGGACAACGGAGGCGAGGATTATCCCACCCAGACTTTATGTGATTACATGACTGTATATGTAAATCAATTCACTATGGCATTTTGACTGCATTGTATTTGCTTCCTTTTGTCTCTTTCCCCCCCCTTTTTTGTGGTAACATTTGAGGTTGGAGCATGATGTGGGAATTACCGTTATTACGGAACTTTATCTTTGTTTCAGATTCCAGTGGCAAGTGAGAAGTGCCTTCGATTCAGGATATCGTTGAGAATGGTTTTCCCCTTCAGGATGTGAAGCTCGTTCATCTGTGTTGGACGTCAGGAATTCATTCTTTAGAGCCGAAGTTCGCCTGTTGGTTCTCGGATGTTTGGTTTACACGGACAGTTGTTCGCGATCTCGGTTCAAGACGGTGTAGTTTTGGTTTAAGGTGTTGGACTTAACTGCTAACAGTCACGCAAAGAAAGAAGAGGTGTTTGCCTCGGCTGGACTCTATATAGTGATGGTCTCTATGGTACTGTGGTACATGAGATTCATGGGATTTGTAGTTTGTAATAAAAAAGATGTTTTTTTATTGGCTGCTATTCTAATAAAGCAAAGAAATGAGAAGCATAATCCTCGCCTCCGTTCGCAAATTTTTTAATGACACCAAATTTAGCAGAAAGGTAGACCTTGGTTCAGAGTTGTGCCTTTTGCTTAAATGGTGTAAATCCGTTCAGTAGTTCCTGAGAAAATCAAAATCACATATATATCTGGGCGGAGCCTAACCACACATCTCATCGTGAGATCTGATTGGCTGTCAGTCCTTCATCCAAAAAGTGTTGGCAGCCATCTTGGGACCAATATACATGATAGCACCTCATTTTATGGCAAGACCGGAGGCTCATATTATGCTTTTCTAATCTTGCTTTTATAGATAGCAGCCAAGATAAACATTACAAAACTACAGTTCCCAGGAGGCCAAGCAAAGAATTGGCCAATGGGAAACAAAGATCACAAACCATAATGACCAATGAGTGCTCGTCTTAGGGGATAACGTAAGGTCAGACTGCGAACAGCCCTCTTTTCTTGCTGCTCGCAGTCAAGATAAGTACCTCTTACGTTATCTCCTTCAGTTTTTCATGGGGAACAGCCATTACAACGCGGTTTTTACCACGCGCAGCTTTTACATCGCATGCGTTACAACGCATGCGATGTTACAACGCAATGCCATTACAACGCAAGTCTTTACATCGACTTGCGCTAGATGGCGTGCTAACATTACAAATAGTGTAGTTTACTATCCCAACACCTTCCCTACTGTTACGTGGACTGGAGTTGGAATAGTAAATTACACTTTTCTAATGTTAGCACGCCATCTAGTGCAAGTCGATGTAAAGACTTGCGTTGTAATGGCATAGCGTTGTAACATCGCATGCGTTGTAACGCATGCGATGTAACTGCACGCGTTGTAATGACATGCGTTGTAATGTCATACATCCGTTTTTCATTTATTGGAGTAGTATTTGATGGTTTATCTTATTGTTGCATGTGGTGTACTGACTGCACGCTGCGCTTACTTTCACCCGTGTTCTTGGCGGGTTCCCGTTTCCCTGCGTATTCCCGCTGACCCGCTTGCCTCGCACGTGTCGTTTCTCCCGCTTGCCTCGCACGCGTCTCCCGCGCATTGCGCTGAGGCCAATTCACAAGTTTAACGCTGCCTCGCGTTACCGTTCCTTGAGGTGCCTTTCCGTGTTGTGCCTTCTCCTGCTTCAGCTGTTCTCTCCTTCGGTTCTCGACCTCTGACTGGGGTCCACCTCCGGGGAGGGGCTGTCTGTTCCTGGTGAGGTTTTCCTTTCTCTTTGCAACACGCCCTCAGGGCAGGGCTTCCTCACACAAATTTTAACCCTTCAGGGTCTAGTTTTCTACATTGAGTGAATATGGAGCTGGAAAGCTCTCAAGGTTCTGAATTCAATAATGAGGAAGGGGAGGCATTTAAAACTGGTGATGTTATTATGTCTGGTCTCTTGTAAGAGAGTTTCTGATATTCGAGCTTTGGATCTCGCGGGTCATCGGTTTTCCCCAGAAGGGGTGACTTTTATTATTTCCAGACGTACCAAAAGCAATTCCACTTCAGTGTCTTACCCGGCTTTTCCGGATAATCCAAATATATGTGTGGTACAATGTGTCAAAGCGTACAAGGTGAGTACAGCTAATTTCCATTCGGACATGCAAGGTCAACTGTTTATTGCATTGCAAAAACCCTTTCGCCCAGTATCTTCGGCTACTTTGGCAAGGTGGGTGCGTTGGCTCATGAACGAAGCAGGCATTGATGTGTCTCAATTCGGTGCTCATTCTGTTTGTGGCGCAATGGCGTCTAAGTCTTTTTCCTTAGGTGTAAGCCTATCCAACATCATGAATACTGCGGATTGGTCAAATTAATCTACTTCTAAATTGTTCTATTACAAACCTATAGTAGATGCTGCATCAGTAGTGGTGGCTAAGCTTTAAACAAGCATAATCGGAGCCTCCGGTCCTGACATAGAATTAAAAATTTGCGAACATCCGTGACAAGAATTTTCAATTCTATTAAGGACAACGGAGGCGAGGATTATCCCACCCAGACTTTATGTGATTACATGACTGTATATGTAAATCAATTCACTATGGCATTTTGACTGCATTGTATTTGCTTCCTTTTGTCTCTTTCCCCCCCCTTTTTTGTGGTAACATTTGAGGTTGGAGCATGATGTGGGAATTACCGTTATTACGGAACTTTATCTTTGTTTCAGATTCCAGTGGCAAGTGAGAAGTGCCTTCGATTCAGGATATCGTTGAGAATGGTTTTCCCCTTCAGGATGTGAAGCTCGTTCATCTGTGTTGGACGTCAGGAATTCATTCTTTAGAGCCGAAGTTCGCCTGTTGGTTCTCGGATGTTTGGTTTACACGGACAGTTGTTCGCGATCTCGGTTCAAGACGGTGTAGTTTTGGTTTAAGGTGTTGGACTTAACTGCTAACAGTCACGCAAAGAAAGAAGAGGTGTTTGCCTCGGCTGGACTCTATATAGTGATGGTCTCTATGGTACTGTGGTACATGAGATTCATGGGATTTGTAGTTTGTAATAAAAAAGATGTTTTTTTATTGGCTGCTATTCTAATAAAGCAAAGAAATGAGAAGCATAATCCTCGCCTCCGTTCGCAAATTTTTTAATGACACCAAATTTAGCAGAAAGGTAGACCTTGGTTCAGAGTTGTGCCTTTTGCTTAAATGGTGTAAATCCGTTCAGTAGTTCCTGAGAAAATCAAAATCACATATATATCTGGGCGGAGCCTAACCACACATCTCATCGTGAGATCTGATTGGCTGTCAGTCCTTCATCCAAAAAGTGTTGGCAGCCATCTTGGGACCAATATACATGATAGCACCTCATTTTATGGCAAGACCGGAGGCTCATATTATGCTTTTCTAATCTTGCTTTTATAGATAGCAGCCAAGATAAACATTACAAAACTACAGTTCCCAGGAGGCCAAGCAAAGAATTGGCCAATGGGAAACAAAGATCACAAACCATAATGACCAATGAGTGCTCGTCTTAGGGGATAACGTAAGGTCAGACTGCGAACAGCCCTCTTTTCTTGCTGCTCGCAGTCAAGATAAGTACCTCTTACGTTATCTCCTTCAGTTTTTCATGGAGAACAGCCATTACAACGCGGTTTTTACCACGCGCAGCTTTTACATCGCATGCGTTACAACGCATGCGATGTTACAACGCAATGCCATTACAACGCAAGTCTTTACATCGACTTGCGCTAGATGGCGTGCTAACATTACAAATAGTGTAGTTTACTATCCCAACACCTTCCCTACTGTTACGTGGACTGGAGTTGGAATAGTAAATTACACTTTTCTAATGTTAGCACGCCATCTAGTGCAAGTCGATGTAAAGACTTGCGTTGTAATGGCATAGCGTTGTAACATCGCATGCGTTGTAACGCATGCGATGTAACTGCACGCGTTGTAATGACATGCGTTGTAATGTCATACATCCGTTTTTCATTTATTGGAGTAGTATTTGATGGTTTATCTTATTGTTGCATGTGGTGTACTGACTGCACGCTGCGCTTACTTTCACCCGTGTTCTTGGCGGGTTCCCGTTTCCCTGCGTATTCCCGCTGACCCGCTTGCCTCGCACGTGTCGTTTCTCCCGCTTGCCTCGCACGCGTCTCCCGCGCATTGCGCTGAGGCCAATTCACAAGTTTAACGCTGCCTCGCGTTACCGTTCCTTGAGGTGCCTTTCCGTGTTGTGCCTTCTCCTGCTTCAGCTGTTCTCTCCTTCGGTTCTCGACCTCTGACTGGGGTCCACCTCCGGGGAGGGGCTGTCTGTTCCTGGTGAGGTTTTCCTTTCTCTTTGCAACACGCCCTCAGGGCAGGGCTTCCTCACACAAATTTTAACCCTTCAGGGTCTAGTTTTCTACATTGAGTGAATATGGAGCTGGAAAGCTCTCAAGGTTCTGAATTCAATAATGAGGAAGGGGAGGCATTTAAAACTGATTTGAACACCTTTATTTATAATTCGGTGGAACATGCTGTTGAAGCTTCTATGAAGCGCTTTTCTAAGGATATGGAGAATTCACTCTTGTCTTTGATGTCCAAAACTTTGGCCCAGTCGGCGGGGGATAGCAGAAAGAGAAAGGTGGTACCTTCCAGTAATAAATGTGTGTCTGCGTCACGTGGGTCGGAAGAGGTTTCCTCTCACAAGGGTGAGGTCTTGTTGCCTCCCAGGCCTCCTTCTAAGGAGGGGTTAGCTGTTTTCACAAAACATAAAGTTAAGTCAAAACATGCTGAGGTACCTGAGAAATTAGTTATTTCTCATATTTTGGACACAGATGATGATACTGGTGATGCTGATGACGCATTTGGTGATTTTGATGCTGATAATCCTCCTCTGCCTAAGAAGTCCAAATCTGATCCTTTTTCCTCTGAACCCATCCTGGATACGGAGGGTATTCCTATGTTTGAACCTTCTTCTATCCGCCACCCTAACTCTTCTGAATGGTTTCCTATTTCGCATGTGGGCGAGTATATGTCTGCCAGACTACGCTTGCCGTTGGATAAATCTGTACGGTCCAAGCTTAAATCCGAGTGTCCTAAACCGTCTCTTTCTTCCAATGTCTCTTGCACTCTCACTATTGACCAGCCTCTACTGACTTTCTTTTCCAAATTTGGGAAAGATCCACGCAAGGGTGTGGACAAGGCTTGGTCCATCAGTCAGGACAAATTGTTGGACTTAATCGGTCCGCTTGCCTGTATTTTTGATTTGGCGGAAACCGCTCGTCTGGACGGTTCTGACCTGGATCCTCAGGTCATCTCTCTTTGGATTCAACGGGCCTTTTGCCTCTTGGGCAATGTGAACTCGGCCATGACTCATGAACGTCGTAAGGGCCTCCTTATAAAACTGGATCCTAAATTATCTAACTTGGCATCCTTGGATCCTGGTATCAAGGCTGATGGTCTTCTTTTTGGAGATTCTTTAGTTAAGGATCTCAGTAAATTTGTTTCAACTTTTGCTTCCATCGACAAGGCTCAACAATCTATTAAGAAGGTTTTTTCACCACGGGTGTTTGGAAGGGCCGGCAGAGGCAGGGGTCGCTTTGCCGGACGTTCAGCCCACAATCAAGGCTCCAGAGGTTCGTTCAACTCCAGCAACAATTACAAGGAGTTCAAGCCCCAGTTCTATCCCCAAAGGGGCAGAGGTTTCCGTGGCCATGGCCAGAAAAACTCCAGACACAATTTCCAGCAAGGTAAGCCTTCCAGTTCCTCCTCCTGTGGGGGGTCATCTAAGGTTCTTTGTACAAAAATGGCGGTCTCTGACGGCAGACCCTTGGGTCCTCAATTCAATCCAAGGTTATCTTATAGAGTTCTATGCTCCTCCTTTCCAGACAGTTTTCCCTCCTCCTCTCACCTTTTCATCCGAAATGTCAAACCTCATCTCTTCAGAGGTTCAAGCTTTCCTGCAAAAACTCACCATTCAGGTGTCTCCTCTAGATCCTTCAGGTTTCCTAAGTTCCATCTTTCTGGTTCAAAAGAAAAACAAAAAGATGCGTCCGGTCATAAACCTCAAATGGTTCAATCAGTTTGTGGTCTATCGCCATTTCAAGATGGAGACCATCATTTATCTCCGAGACTCTCTTCGTCTCCACGATTGGATGGTCCGTCTAGACTTACAGGACGCCTACCTCACAATTCCGATTCATCAATCACACAGGAAGTTTCTTCAGTTTCAGTGGTTAGGGGTGTCTTACCATTTTTGTTCTCTCTCTTTCGGGCTCTCGTCAGCCCCATGGTGTTTCACCAAGATCATGAAACTGGTAGTGACTTATCTGAGGTCCCTCGGCATACGCTTAATCATTTACCTCGACGACATTCTTCTGATGAATCTCGACAAATCAACTCTGCTTGCACATTTACACATTGCTCAGTCTCTTCTTTCCAATCTGGGTTTCCTGCTAAATCTCGAAAAATCTATGCTCGTTCCTTCCCAACAGATCGACTTTTGGGGTTTTCTAGTGGACTCCTCCACCGCTTCTCTTCATCTCCCTCAGTCCAAAGTCTCCAATATAAAGTCAGAAATCTCCCAGGTACTCAGAAGCGACTTCATTTCTCTTAGATCCCTTGCAAGAGTAGTAGGCCTCCTCTCCCCTTCCATTCCTGCTATCTTTCTGGGTCCTCTCCATTATTGAGCCCTCCAACGATTAAAAATTCGACATCTGCGGCGAGGCCTGGCTTATTCCGATCACGTTTCTTTACATCACGATTCTTGTGTGGAACTTCAATGGTGGATAGACCATTTAGATGCCTGGAACGGAAGAACTATCTTCTCCTCTGTCCCCGATCTTGTGTTAGAATCAGATGCAAGCTTGACAGGTTGGGGCGCCCGGTGTGGCACGATATCGACTGGAGGTTCCTGGTCTCTAGAGGAGTCGAGATTGCACATAAATTGTTTAGAGATGCTTGCCGGTTCCTTTGCGATCAAAAGCCTCGCCAAAAACTAAGTGTGTTGTTCCATCCTTCTTCGCATGGACAATGTTTCTGCGGTTCGTTACATCAACCATCTCGGTGGCACCAAGTCCAAACCCCTGGCGGAATTAGCGAAGTGTCTATGGGAGTTCTGCCTCCTCAACAGGATTTCTGTCACAGCGGAATATCTTCCAGGGTCTCTCAATTCCATAGCCGATTGGCATTCTCGTTTTCTTCGAGATTCAAGCGATTGGAAGCTTCTTCCATCCGTCTTTCACTCTCTCCATCGAAAGTGGGGCCCTTTGCACATAGACCTCTTTGCCTCTCGTCTCAATTCTCAACTTCCTCTATTCTTCAGCTGGTGACCGGATCCTTCGGCTCTTGCGACAGACGCATTTTTACAGGACTGGTCTTATCCTCTTCATTATGCCTTTCCTCCTTTCCTCAGGATCAACAGGGTGTTGGCCCATGCATCCCGCCAACGAGCCTCGTTGGTTCTGGTGGTTCCCTTTTGGCAATCCCAGGTCTGGTTCCCTTCTCTTCTAGAAATGGCGATGGATTTTCCGGTTCTACTCCCCTACTCCTCCAATCTTCTTCTGGATCCCTCGGGTCTCCCTCACCCTCTGATTTTAGACAACACTCTGACCCTGTTGGCTTGGAAGATCTCGGGTAGAGTCAACCTGACAATGTCATTTCGCAAGAAGCTTCCCTTTTTATTAGCAGAGCCTGGGCCCCAGGTACAACCAAGGCCTACAAATCGGCTTGGTCTTTATGGGCAAGCTGGTGTCTGGGAAAAAGTGTCGATCCCTTTTCAGCCCCTTTGACTTACATAGTAAACTTTCTGGCTTCTGAGGCCAGCTCAGGTAAAGTCTTATAGGACGGTCAATTTGTACAGGTCAGCTATTTCCCTCAACCATTCCCCTATCGATGGTAAGCCAGTTGGGGAACATTCTCTTCTCTGTCGTCTTCTCAAAGGTGTCAAGTTTTCCAAACCTCCGGTTCCTAAATATTCAAAATTATGGGATGTGAACTTGGTGCTTAAACTCTTTTTGGATTGGCCGGATAACGCCAACCTTTCCTTGAAAATGCTCTCAGCTAAACTTACCATGCTCTTATGTTTGGTTTCTATTAAACGAGTGTCTGATGTCAAAGCTATGGAAGTGTCATCTCGACAATTTACTCCTTCAGGTGTGCTGTTTCATATCAACAAACGTACCAAAACTAATTTGAATTCCGTTTTTTACCCTTATTTCCCTGATCAACCTAAATTGTGTGTGGGCCTATGCCTCAAAGTTTATGAGCAACGCACCTTTGATCTCAGAGCGTCCTCCCATTCCCAACTCCTCATTTCCTTTTGTAAACCCCACAATCCTGTCTCCTCTGCCTCTCTTGCCCGTTGGGTACGCAGGGTCATGTCCCTGGCCGGTATTGACGTTTCTGTCTTTGGGACGCACTCCGCTAGGGGTGCCATGGCTTCCAAAGCCTTTTGGGCAGGCTCCAGGTTGGAGGACATTCTGAGATCAGCGGATTGGTCCAATGACAAACTTTTTTTATTGTAAACCTGTGATTTCTGCTGTTTCTTCTGTTATTGATATGCTTTGAACAAGCATAATATGAGCCTCCGGTCTTGCCATAAAATGTAGATTTTTCTAGTAAGTTATGATGGAAAGTCTTAATTTTATTAAAGACACGGAGGCGAGTATTATCCCTCCACAACACTTCTAACTTGTGTTTTTTCCCTCCCTGCAGGGACTCCGGCTTTACCACCAGCTTCCTCATGATTCTCTCCAGGGTCCTCGTTTGGATGATGTCCTGGCTGGCGATGCTCCCTCCGGCTCTGCGGATCTCGTCGCTCCTTTCATTCCCAGGATTGCCTTGGTGGACTTTGCTCAAGATTTGTTTACTTGGACTTTCGCTTTATGCATTGTTTTTTCTATTGTTCCTCTCTTTCTGAATTCCTCTTAATCTGCTCGCCAAAGAAAAGAGGGCTGTTCGCAGTCTGACCTTACGTTATCCCCTAAGACGAGCACTCATTGGTCATTATGATCTTTGTTTCCCATTGGCCAATTCTTTGCTTGGCCCCCTGGGAACTGTAGTTTTGTAATGTTTATCTTGGCTGCTATCTATAAAAGCAAGATTATAAAAGCATAATACTCGCCTCCGTGTCTTTAATAAAATTAAGACTTTCCGTCATAACTTACTAGGAAAATCTACATTAAAAAGCATTACAGTTAATAGAAGGTTTTAAGACTTTAGTTACATTATAAATCATTTGTTGTTGGTACCATACTCATTTTAGGAATTGTGGTGTGTTCTAAGGTGATTTTACCATGTGAAAAAGCCTTCTGCTGTGATATCACGAATCATGTTTGAGAGAAAACTATTTTCTCATGCTTTTCCCACAGAGGTTTGGAAGGTGATCTATAAGCTAAACTGAGAGCATATTTTCTGTAAATCCACATTATCTTTCTCAGTCATGTGAGAATGAAGTCTGACATTCTCAGTAAAACATGTACATCCAACAAGGGCAGAGACTGTCAGTTGATTCCTTTGTGTTCTACTGCAGCTTCCCAGAGTGTTCTAATGAACAACTAGAGCGCTAACAGTCCTACTTATGACAAACGTATTGCACACCTGAAGCCATCTTGATTGGAATAAAGTGGTAACATTTAATTTAAAAAGGAACAACATGAGGGGGTTCATTTTGCCATAGAAATTATGATTAGTGCTGCAGAAAGAAAAAGTAGTCCACATTTTGACTTCTCAAATCCTCTTCTATTTCATAAAAACATTCTGACATGCAGACTGAAACATGCACTTTGAATACCAGCAGCAGACTTCCCTGGTGAGCAGTAGCTTTACTACAGTGATCTAATGAGCAACTAAAGTGCTAACATTCAGGATTTATGGCAAATGTGTGACACATCTGAATGCCTTCTTGATGGAACCAAAGTAAAACACTGAAAGTATTTCCTACTGAGGAGACTGCAGTAAATGAGGAAATTATGAAACGTCATAACAAATAAGTCTCCCAAGATGGCTACCAGAGACAAAAGAGCCCAAATGGAGCCCAAATATCACCCAGATGGAGCCCAAGTATAGCCCAATGACAGAATGTCCCAGAGTGTTCTTAAGAACAACTAGAGCGCTTACTGTCTTACTTATGACAAAAGTATGGCACACCTGAAGCCATCTTGATTGAAATAAACTGGTAACACTTAAAACATTTAATTTAAAAAGGAACACAATGAGGGGGTTCATTTTACCATAGAAATTATGATTAGTGCTGAAGAAAGAAAAATTAGGGCACATTTTGAGTGACTTCTCAAATCCTCTTCTATTTCATTAAAAAATTCTGACATGCAGACTGAAACACTTTAATACCAGCAGCAGACTTCCGTGGTGAGCAGTAGCTTTACTACAGTGATCTAATGAGCAACTAGAGTGCTAACATTCAGAATTTATGGCAAATGTGTGATATATCTGAATACCTTCTTGATGGAATCAAAGTAAAAAACTGAAAGCATTTCCTACTGAGGAGACTGCAGTAAATGAGGAAATTAGGAAACTTCATAACAAATAAATATCCCAAGATGGCCACACGAGACAAAAGAGCCCAAATGCAGCACAAATATCACCCAGATGTAGCCCACATGTAGCCCAATCACAGAAGTGTGCAAAACACTTATTTTTTGTGTTTTTGCAGTTTTATATAGTGCAGACTTGTCAGGTATTGGAGTGCTTTACATGATCATTGGTTACATCACACAAGATCAAATTCATTTTGGTTGTAGACATGGGGAGATTAAGTGATTTGCCCAGATTCACAGAATGTTGAGCTGAAGCAGAAACTCCAACCTGGTTCCCCAGTTGCAATGTCTGCAGCTCTGGAAGTAACACCACATCCTCTCCCCTAAGTGCAACATTTAATCAAGTGGTCAACTGGATAAAAAAACATAAAGATAACAAATAATTTAAAAGTGCTTTGTTGCTATTTGAAAACTTAGAAAATATGTCCTCATTTTAGGTTTTTAGAGCACTAACCATAATTTTGATGCAAATAAGACCCTCTCATATATGTAATTTCTAAAGGAAATGCTCTAGGTTTTACAGTTTTGATTACATCAAAATGACGTCAGGCGTTCCACACTTTGTAATAAATATAGAATGTTAGCAATCTAGTTGTTCATTAGGATTCTGCTGAGAGGCAGAGGCCAGGGGCACGAACTCTGAAAATTGAAGGCAGGTAGGAGGGTGCAGAGGCAACAATTTGACCACACTGGGCAGGCAGAAATGGCAGTGGCAGCACAACAGACTATGGAGGGCAGTGGAAAGGGGGGCAGGGGCAACAAACCAACAATGCAGGACTGGCAAGAGAGGCTGTGGCAATATAATAGACCATTGTGGGCAGAAGGAAGAGGCAGTGGTAGTACAAACATGCATGCCAACAGACCCGATTCAGCCAGGAAACGTCCAATGTTTTTAAGCTCAAATGGGCTTTATTTGATCTGTCTCCTGTCTACAATCTCCTCTTTTTCAATGTAACTCAAAGGGGAAAATCAATACCCCAGTTTTTTTTCAAAATCTCCCTCTTACCAAGTTCAAAATGTTCGCAAGTATGGTATATTGGATCATGGAAGGCAGGAGGAATTGTGGTAGGGACATGGACTCGGATAACAGAGGACAGGAGGGACATGGAGAGGTGCACCAAACTGACCCTACAGGGCAGGTATCAGGGTTTGCAGCAGCACAATACACCACACAGGGCATGCGGGACGGGAGTGCAGCACAACAATCCATAGAAAGCAATAGGGTGGGGACAGGACCATGCACATGGACAACAGAGGACAGAGGGGAAAGAGGCAATGGTAGTTAGCTGACCATAATGGACAGACAGGAGAGAAAGCTGCAGCATAACAGACCATAAAGGGCAGGATGGAGGGATCAGGGGCATTACAATGGAACAGACAAGCCAGGAGGGAGGGAATAGGGGTCTGCACATGGAAACAGAGGGCTGGGGGCAAGGGGGCAGGGCAGGAGCAGCAAGATGACCATGGAGGTCAGGCAGGATGGGCACTAGAAACAAGACACACCATGGAGAGCAACAGTGAGACTATGATGGCATACACACAGACCATGGAAGGAAGGTGGGAGGGGGTCAGGGGCAGCTAGCTGACCACACAGGGAAGGTGGGAGGGGCCGTGGCAGCACAGAAGACCATGCATGGCAAGCGGGAGGGTTAGTGGCAGCACAATGGCTATGATGGGCAAGAAGGAGGGTGCAGGGGCATGCACAAAGGACCATGAAGGATAGAAGGGAGGGTCAGGACCTGGGCACAGACAAGAGAGTTCAGGGGAAAGGGCCTCACAACAGACCGCGCGGGGAAGACAGGAGGAACAGTTGCAGCACAACAGACCAGGGAGGGCAGAAGGGTGTGGCAGTAAAATGGACCATGGAGGACAGGAGGAAGGGGATAGGGGCATGGCATGTGGACAGGCAGGGTGGAGGTGGCAGGGACAGGTTACAGTCATCTGACAATGCTAGACAGGTGGGAGGGGAGTGGCAGCTCAATAGAACACTCAGAATAGATAGGAGTGGCAGGTCCACGGAACATGGTGGGCAAAAAGGATGGAGCAGGGGCATGCACGAAGACATTGGAGGGCAGGGGGAAGGAGAATAGGCGCAGCAAGCTAAGCACAGAGGCTAAGCAGGAAGTCAAGGATGGGGCATAGAATTGGGCAATGGAGGGCAGGAGGAGTGGACTGGTACACCATGTTAAATGGAAGGCAGTGGCAGCACATCAGACCATGCATGGCAGGGGGGAGGAGGCTAGTCCATGGATTCAGACAACAGATGATAGGGAGGAGGTGGATGGGGCAGCAAGCTAACTGTTCGGAGAATTAGGAACTTTTTTGTTTTTAAAATGTGTGTCTGTGCGAACTACTTAAAATATGAACAAGTATGCAGCATAATCTCTTTTATTCAGAAAGAAGAGGACGTTTGTGACTGTGACTCCGGGCTCACTTGGCAGAAACACCCCCTGACCCTCCACCCCCATTGCAAAATGGAATGCCCGTAAAAAGGGTAGGTGGACGCAGTGTTATATAGAACACAGTCCTGAGAGCACGATTGAAAATGAAACACAGCATTGGGCTCAGCCAGGAGCGCGCTGTGACTCTCAAGTGAGGTTCGTCTCCTTTCCAGAGAGTAAAATAAAAAGTATTACACATCCGGCGGTGGATGTGTGTTTTATTAACCGTGAGGGGGGTTTCTTGCATAGTTTTGGTCGAATTTTTGTCGAATCCCCTTTGAATGTCTTGGTGTGCGTGTGTATTAAATGTGCCCGTCAATAGCTACCCATGTATGTATAAATAAACAACAAGGGTGTCTACTTGGAGAGTACCCACCGGCAGGGGCGCCAGGATTAGGCACGGTAGGGCGTCAGACACGTCAGAGCTTCCCTAGCGGTGTAAATACATTCCACGTGGATTCATTGTATGCATAGTCGCCTTTTAATGAATATCATGCAAATTGTCATGGTGATAGGCACATACGGTTTGTCCAGCATGTTCTAGGTGTTTCTATAAATATATATATTTTTTTAAATAATAAAAAACAAAGGCCGGCCCCGGGGGATGGGGTCCCCGGTGACATAGTCGCCTGAGGAGGGGGGCAACGCAGCTCCCCTCCTAAATATATATATATATTTTTTTAAAAGGCCATGCCCCCGGGGTTGGGGTCCCCAGGGCCGATTAAGGACTTGGGAGGGGGGCCACGCGGCCCCCTTCCAAATTTAAATAAAAAAAAAAAAAAATTAGGGGGCAGGCCCTGGGGGATGGGGTCCCCAGGGCCAATCAATTAGAAAAAGAAGGGGGGCCACACAGCCTTCCTTCTTAAAAAAATAAAATAAATAAAAGACCGGCATCGCGCCGGAGGCCACGCCCCCTCCATGCAGCACTTTGCAAACGCGCCCCCTGGCCAGTTGTAAGTTGGGGAATTAATTCCCCTTCAATACTGAGGGTCCCTGAGGGCCAACTAGCCCAACAGTTATCTCCAGTATGCGCCAGGGAGCTGCGTTGCAGACAGGTGTTCTGAGACCACGCCCCTTTTTACACCTCTCTGCAACGCAGATCTATAGCGCTTACTGGAGGTACCTAGTGGGCTAGTTTGACCCTAGGGACCCTTAGGATTCAAGGGTACTTAATCTCTCAACTTAGAACGGCCACAGGGCGCTTTTACTCAGTGGTGAAGGGAGGGGACGGGGCCTGAGGTGATGTGTGCAAACACGCCCTGTGGCGCGTTTTAAATAGGGGAAATAATTCCCTTTCAATCCTAAGGGACCCTGGGGGCCAACTAGCCCACCAGGTGCTTCCAGTAAGCGCCACTGCTCTGCGTTGCAGAGAGGTGGTGCAGGCCGTGACCCTTTTTACACCTCTCTGCAATGGCGCTTACTGGACGTACCTAGTGGGCTATTTTGCCCCTAGGGACCCTCAGGATTCAAGGGGACTTAATCTCCCAACTTAAAACGGCCACAGGGCGTGTTTACACAGTGGGGAAGGGAGGGGACGGGGCCTGAGTTAACGTGTGCAAACACGCCCTGTGGCGCGTTTTAAGTTGGGGAGATAATTCCCCTTCAATCCTGAGGGACCCTGGGAGCCAACTAGCCCACCAGGTGCTTCCAGTAAGCGTCACTGCACTGCGTTGCAGAGAGGTGGTCTAGGCCGTGCCCCTTTTTACATCTCTCTGCAACGCAGCTCTGTGGTGCTTACTGGAGGTACCTAGTGGTCTAGTTGGACCCTAGGGACCCTCAGGA
Organism: Triturus cristatus; assembly: GCF_964204655.1. NCBI lineage: Eukaryota > Metazoa > Chordata > Amphibia > Caudata > Salamandridae > Triturus > Triturus cristatus. Next base: position 1,097,583,323 of record NC_140579.1, read on the forward strand.
TTCAAGGGGACTTAATCTCCCAACTTAAAACGGCCACAGGGCGTGTTTACACAGTGGGGAAGGGAAGGGATGGGGCCTGAGGTGACGTGTGCAAACACGCCCTTTGGCGCGTTTTAAGAGGTAGTTTTAATCCCCCTGCCCTATTATATACTAGGGGCTTACAGAGGAGGTCATGCTAATCACAGGGGGACCCCAACGCATAGTGTTCCCTAGTGTATGTAGGTGTTTTCACTGTATTCTGAGTGTCTTTTAACATAGCACTGGCTCTAGGACTGGTTAGTCAGACTCAGTTACCACCAGTATCCGTCTGAAAAAGTTGAGGGTACAGGATGATTTTGCAACAAGGCTTCTTTCTGCTCTTCTGTTTGTTCTTTCTGCACGTTATCCTTCTTCCTGCACTTTTCTTCATCTTTGAGGACTTCTGTTGCTTCTTTCTGCATTTCTTTTTCTTTCTGTGCGTTTTTCTTCTTTCTTCACATGTCCTATCTCTGTAGGAATAGTTAGAAATTAGCATTTAAAAAACCTTTGAAATTCACTGAAAAAACCATAGGTTTCAGGCACGCTATAGTTAGGAATTAGCATTTAAAAAAACGTATAAATTCACTGAAAAAAACATAGGTTTCAGGGGCGTTATAGTTAGCTGGACTTTTCACTCGTACAAAACCATTGAAATTCTCCCGTTATAGTTAGTTCAGCTAACTATAACTCGCGCGCCCGCAATGCACTGCTGATGACGTCACATATTACATCACTCATGACATGGTCAGTGACATCACTCCTGACATCACTGATGACATCTCAAATGACATCACTGATGACATCATCCTTGTGATAGAGTTGCAGACCTCCTCTCACCCTAATATAACCTTTGATACACACATTCAAAAATAGAAACTAAAATTGTCAAAACAATGGACATACCAATACCAGTTACAACAACCTATTCAGTAATTATAAGATCCACATACACATACACTCATTCACCAACAGTCCTATACAGTCACTCATACATGTACTCACTCATCATATGTACTCATACACCTATACATCGTGTTACACAACGCCACTCATACATTGAGTTACTCACACACATAGTCACTCATGCTAATAAAGAATCAAACATCCATTTACTTGCATATACAGTTATACACACACCACCACACTTACTTCTACAGAAACTTACACATACTTAGTCTTTTAAACAATCACTTATAGAAACACAAACTTATTCATACAGGAACTCTTCCAATCTCTCACTCGCACATATACTCACTTATATACACCAATAGTCACATATACTAGTTTAAAACATATGTAGTTACTCATAAAGACACTATTGAGACAGTCATTCACTCACTAACACACCCATGCACACACTCATCCACCCATACAGTCCTGCACACATGCTGTCTTCAACACATACAAACAGTGAGCCACTCATTCATGCACCTATGCACTATGTAATACCCCCACTGAAACATACAGACACTCAGACACTCATACTGATACTCAAAAAACCAACTAATAACCTACATAGACACTCATGTAGCTACTCACCAACCCATGCAGCCACTTATACACAAAGTGAGAGACTGATACAGATATTTACATATTTAAACATTACTCACTAAGCCATGTATTCACTAAGATACACTTAATCAGTGAGTTATACAATCAATTTTTCAAAAACAAATCATCCTTTTATACACTTATATACCCATTTATTCTTCCAGCGACCTTGAGATATACATATATAAAACATATGTAATTTTCATAAAAACACACATTCACTGGATGATGTCATCAGTGATGTCATGAGTGAGGTCATTTGAGATGTCATCAGTGATGTCATGAGTGATGTCACTGACCATGTCATGAGTGATGTAATATGTGACGTCATCAGCAGTGCATTGCGGGCGCGCAAGTAATAGTTAGCTGAACTAACTATAACGGGGGAATTTCAATGGTTTTGTACAAGTGAAAAGTCCAGCTAACTATAACGTGCCTGAAACCTATGTTTTTTTCAGTGAATATATATAAATATTATCTACTGGCGGTCGGCAGTAGATAGTTATAGTTAGGACCGTGTTTCCATAGGAAATCTGAAAATTCTATTTTGAATAACTTTGGCGCCCGTTGACGAATCATCGCGAAATTTTCAAAACTAATGGGGCGCTCCGCTCAGCTCCTATCCTGAAAATCTCGGGGTGATTCATCAAGCGGGGGCTGAGAAAAAAGGGGGGTCCCAAAATGCGTTTTCCCCATGCATTTTCCCATAGGACCTTTAGTCGAAGGTACAGCCCGAACGGCTGAACAGAATTACTTGAAATTTGGCAAAGAGGTAGTCCTCAGGTCAGGCATGTGCCTTTTGCATATATGGAGTCAATCTGTTCAGTATTTCCTGAGAAAATTGCAGTTAAAAGTACATAAATATCTATAGCCGCGCACCGTGCCGTGCGCGCACGGTGCGCACACCCTAACGTGCGCGAGCGTAATTCTCATTGGTGGTTACATGTCAGTCAATGTTCGAATCGGTCGAAATCAGGAAGTGTCGTCTGCCATTTTGTTTGTTTTGGGTGCGACAGTGAAAAAGAGAGGTGGCGAACGTGAAAAGGGGGCAGGGTAGAGAGTTCCTGAACCCCTAGCCTTTGTCAGGGGGTCCCTAAAGGACCCCGAAGGGTGAAAAAAAAAATATTTTTTTTTTTTTTAAATCGCGGGGTGCACGCACCGTGCGCGCACCGTGCGGGCACGGTGAAAAACCTTAAAAAAAAAAATATAATAATACATACATAACTTAGCATTTAAAAAAACGTACAAATTCACTTAAAAAACCATAGGTTTCACACACGTTATAGTTAGGAATTAGCATTTAAAAACCTTGCAAATTCACTTAAAAAACTATAGGTTTCACACATGTTATAGTTAGGTTGACATTTCACTCGTAAAAAACCAATGAAATTCCCCCGTTATAGTTAGTTGAGATAACTATAACTCGCGCGACCGCCACTCTATCACAAGGATGATGTCATCAGTGATGTCATGAGTGATGCCACTGACCATGTCATGAGTGATGTAATATGTGACGTCATGAGCAGAGGATTGCGGGCGCGCGAGTTATAGTTAGCTGAACTAACTATAACGGGGGAATTTCAATGGTTTTGTACGAGTGAAAAGTCCAGCTAACTATAACGCCCCTGAAACCTATGGTTTTTTCAGTGAATATATATATATTCACTGAAAAAAACATAGGTTTCAGGGACGTTATAGTTAGTTGGACATTTGACTCATATAAAACCGGAGAAATTCACCCGTTATAGTTAGTTGAGCTAATTATAACTGGCGCGCCCGCAATGCACTGGTGATGACGTCACATATTACATCACTCATGACATGGTCAGTGGCATCACTGATGACATCACTCATGACATCTCAAATGACATCACTGATGACATCATCCACTGAATGTGCGTTTCTGTAAAGTTTAAATATTTTTCATATACATCTATGCCAAGGTGTATTGAAGAATGAGTGGATTTACAAGTGCCTGAATGGATTATTTAGTAGGTGCGTGACTGACTGTATAAGTGAGTGATTGAACATGTGTTACTGAATGTATGGGTTATTGACTAAACTGTGTGAAAGTCTGTATTAGTGTCTCAGTTGGTGTATAAGCGGCTGCATGGGTTGGTGAGTAGCTACAGGAGTGTCTTTATGGGTTATTGATTTGTTGTCTGAGTATCTGTATGAGTGCCTGAGTGTCTGTGTTTATGTGACTCTGTGAATACATGTCTGAGTGGGTGATTCACTGGTTGTATGGATTCAAAAGTACATCTGGGAAGGGCTGTATGGGTGAGTTAGTGTGTGTATGGGTGTGTTGGTGAGTGAATTAATGTCTCACTGTTATATGTGTGAGTAACTACATATGTTTTAAGGCAGTATATGTGAGTGTTTGGGTATAAAAATTACTAAATGTGAGAGTAAGTTATTTGAAGAGTGGGTGTATAAAAGAGTGTCTGCTTGTATCAGTGATTGTATAAGGCAGAAAGTATGTGTTAGTATCTGCATAAATAAGTGATGTGGTGTGTGTATAAATAACGCAGTTGGTGTGTTTAACTGTATACATGAGTAAATGGGTATGTGATTGATTCTTTGCATGACTGACTAGGTGTGTGAGTAGCTCTATGGATGAGTGGCAGACTGTGACTGTATGTATAGGAGTATGAGTGAATATTAAAGTCCTGTATTGATGAGTAACCATGTATAAGTGAGTGGATGTGAGTGTAGCCCTAGGAAATAGTGGGTGGTATGTAGTATCTGGCATTGTTGTGTGTATGCTTTCAAAAATAGTAGTCTGTATTTTAGAGTGCGTGTATCAAAGTTTATAGTAGGCCATCAGTATGTGCATCAGATTATCACTTGGATGATGTCATCAGTGATGTCATCAGTGATGTCATTTGAGATGTCATCAGTGATGTCATCAGTGATGTCACTGATCATGTCATGAGTGATGTAATATATGACGTATTCTCTGGTTTTATATGAATCAAATGTCCAACTAATTATAACGTCCCTGAAACCTATGGCTTTTTCAGTGAATTTCTAAGGTTTTTTAAAATGCTAATTCCTAACTATAACGTCTGTAAAACCTATGTTTTTTTCAGTGAATTTCAAAAGTTTTTTAAATGTTAATTTCATATTTTTATATTTATAAAACCTATATTTTTTCTATTTTCTTCGGTAATATTTTGGAACTCTATTATCCTTTTTTTATTAATTTTAAAAACTATGTAATGTTTTATATCTTCCAAAAAAAAAATCTTTATCTTTTATTTTTTTTGTAAGAAAACTGAAGTCCCGTGCCGGTAGTGTACCAAGCTCCATCAGCATGTGAATCCTATCTGCCATATTGCTAAACTCATAAAGGATGCGCATTTCGTATCTGACGGGTTCGTGGCACCGTGTCCCGCGTAACATCATATACGTATGTGGTCGCGCCAGCTGCTACTTTGGTATGCGACGGGTAAACAGTACCAAGCCGTGCCTTACGCTATGTACGTATGGGGTCGCGGCTGCTGTGCGTTGCGTATGCGACGAGTGCACGCTGCCATGCTCTGTGTTACGTCATAGACATATGGTGTCACGCCGGGTATGCCGTTCCCTCATTTTTTTTTAGTCTCAAAACTATATCTAAAATAGTTTAAAGTGTATATGAGAACAGGCGATAATCTAAAATATTTTACACATTTATATATTTTTAACTGTAATAAACATATTATGGTAAATATATTTTCTCAAAATCGCGTTGGGTGCGGCCTCCTTGCGCGCTCGGTGCGCGATTGCCATGTGACCTTAAAGAAAAGCATTTGATTGGTTCATAACATTTCCCATTGTAACAGTTGGAGGACCCCACCCATTTTAGTCATTCTGTCTACAGCGTTTGATGAGAGACTCCTCTTCTGCTTAGAGAGCTTTTTGGAAAACGTTTTGCTATGTACACATATCTGACACTACACACAACATGCAACCATCATCTTCATCAATATTCATGCTATGTAAAGTAGCCATCCACCTGTGATAGCCATGCATCTAAAAGCTACATAATAGAAGTTTTCCCCACTGCCAGAGGTAACATGGTTGCATACGCTGTCCACAGCACAATGTAATGTGGTACGGCCCAGGGGCAGTATCATGCATAGATAAAGAACACACAGACACAGATAGATAGTGGAAGTGGGTACGGGCATGTGCGCTCGACTCCTTTTTATTACCAGGGTCACATATCCAGTGACGTCTGTGCTGAATGCATGTGGGGTGTGGGGTGAGTGTAAACCAGCCCTCAGGGAATGGTTGCTGCTAGCATCAACTACAACAGTAATCATTGGATCACACACAGAGATTCAATAATGAAAGGGTCAATAGTAGGTGCTGCAGTAAGTAGGGACACTAGATGTGAAATAATACAGAAAAGATTCTATGGTAAAAGAACCATAACTTGTGGTATAGTGAGATACAGGCAGTAGATCTGAAATAATACACAAAAAGATTGTATCATAAAGGGTCCATCAGGTCTAGTGCACTCAGATAGCCACATCAGAAGCATTCAGCATGTGCACAGCCAGTGATGATGCGGGCTGCAGGCGGGCCGTACTAGGAACAATGTCTGTTGCCTACAGGACTGCCTCATCTGCAATAGCGACTCCATCTGAATTGTAAACACTGCTGTCTGCAGTGTAGGCCAGAGAGCGGTCAGCAAGGGCCCACAGCAACGTGGCGTTGACTTGAGCTGCCAAGTCTGTCATACGCAAAGCAACAAAAAACATGTGCGGACCCTGTGATGATGCGTATGCGTGGTGCACTGCGGACAGAGCGCACTGGAGCAATGTCTTTTGCCTACAGGACTGTGTCATCTACAATAGCGACTCGATCTGAATTGTGAACACTGCTGTCTGCAGTGTAAATTGAAGGCAGTAGTGAGCACAGTCCTCCATGAATACTTTTTCTCACTTCCTCTTCACAAAATAGAACAACATAAATTACAAAAAACTCTGCAATAAATAAATCAAAACAATTCAAATTGCGATCCCTGCTGTCCACTGTGTAGACTGTTATTCAGTGTTCTTTACCACTACCAAGAAGAATTTGGTCATTGTACTAGACCTATAAGTCATCTAAAAAAAGTTCTTCAAGCAAGTATACTAAAAGGCTATTGTGTATATTTCAATAGATGTTGTACTTAGTTGCCTACTGGATTTTGTAATTAAACAATCACCACTCGATCTGAATTGTGAGCCCTGCTGCCCGCAGTGTAGGCCAGAGGCAGTGGTCATTAACGCCTTACAGCCACGTGCCATTGGATTCGAAAGCACGGAGTTGGTTGCACCTGATTGGAGGGGGTACACACAAATCATCACAGACTTTACCTTCTGACATCCTCAATCACAGAATCAAGACCCTGTTTCACTGTTCTGACCTGCTGTACCGCAGTGTACTCCAGCAACTGCAGTCAGCCAAGCCCAATGATCATGTGCAGCAATTAACGACGGAAGCACAGTGTCTGACGCACCTCAACGGAGGGAGTTCTGTTAAAAACAACAAGCAGCAGGTAATATTGGACAATGTCCATTCTGGGATCAAGACACATTCCACTGTTGGGACCTAGAGTTGCTTGCACCTGGTCGAAGGGAGTACCTTCATCTCCACTCTCAGATGTAGTTCTAACATCGTCCATTGAGAGATCAAGACACCGTTCCACTGTTGGGACCTAGAGTTGGTTACACCTGGTCGAAGGGAGTACCTTCATCTGCACTCTCAGATGCAGTTCTAACATCGTCCATTCTGGGATCAAGACACCGTTACACTGTTGGGACCTAGAGTTGCTTGTACCTGGTCGAAGGGAGTACCTTCATCTCCACTCTCAGATGTAGTTCTAACATCATCCATTGTGGGATCAAGACACCGTTCCACTGTTGGGACCTAGAGTTGGTTACACCTGGTCGAAGGGAGTACCTTCATCTGCACTCTCAGATGCAGTTCTAACATCGTCCATTGTGGGATCAAGACACTGTTCCGTGACGAGAGGCAACTACCTCGAAACACGTGTCCAGGGATGGCTAACGCAACACATACTGTTCTTTATACATTGTGGCATAGGCGTACCCGCCGTCGCCACTACATCTACCACAGTCCCTTGGGGCAACTTGCTGGTGTGACGAGCAGTGTGCGACCAACATTTGCATAATTTATTACGGCTCCCTTGAGCCAACGGGCTGACGAGCCTTGGATCTGCACCTGCGCGCCATGAGAGGTACTTGACCTGTTTTAATTACATTTTGGCAGTCCACGCGGCACCCCTTTACACTGACCTGCTCCCTGCTGACGAGAGGCAACTACCTCGAAACACGTGTCCAGGGATGGCTAACGCAACACATACTGTTCTTTATACATTGTGGCATAGGCGTACCCGCCATCGCCACTACATCTACCACAGTCCCTTGGGGCAACTTGCTGGTGTGACGAGCAGTGTGCGACCAACCTTTGCATAATCCACTGTTGGTACCTGTTGGACTACTGTGTTAGTAGTACACAGAGCACTCCACGGTGCTGGGCCTCAGGCTGGGCGCTGTCTGCCTGTGTCGTGGTAGCCAGCGTTGATCTCAGGAGCCTTCCCAGCTCGCAGACCTTGGCCCAAAAGCTTCCGACGGCAATTGGTGGGCCCTCTTTCACACACGGCGGTGTCAAAAGTTGAACTGTGGGGCATATGCGCGTCGAAGCGGCCATGACGGTTTCTGGGTACCAGCAGGCTGAGAGCATTATTCCTGTAGCCACATTCGCTCACGGCATCAGCCTCGTGGCGGTGCAAGCTGCGCAGACCTGACAGACATATTCGCCATTCCGGAAGAGAACCACACCCAGAGAAACGTGCCTTTTATTCATACCCCTACGCTAGTCCTGCGTTCGCCGAGCCAGCTCACTACGCTAAAGATTTGGGGGGGGGAGGGGGCACGTACGCGCTATGTTTTCGTAATCTTTCCTACTGACTGTACTATCATGGTTGCGTCCACTGTCCACTCCATTTAATAGACTATCAGTGTATGTTGACATGTACATGTCTGTGCTCTGCATACTCAAGTCTGTCCGGCACATCCCCTCAACACTTTGCATTGTATACTTTTATAATCGAGCATCACTTGCCACCTTCGCACATACTTAGCTCCCATCTCTCCCCGCATTCTGCATTGTGTGGCAGAGGTGCTATGTTTGGTTTGTGTACATGGCTAGCCACGGTTCCCACAGTACATAGTGTTGTTGTGTCTGCTAGGTGTACATGTTGTTTGTCATGTTGTATGTGATTATATATGGTAGCGCGTTTATTTACGAGCAGTGGTTTCTCCAATTTACATATCGCTGTGTTAAAGAGGATACAGAACTTTCTCACAGGTGAGAAGTGGGACCACAATGGCAGTCATTCATTACTAAGCAAGAATGTCCAACTGCACAACGCTTCTAACCTTACAGCCCCCAATCTTGCATGCTTTTTTAAAAGCACGCCAACTCCCACAACCAGACCAACATTCACACAGCTTTCTAACGGCAGTTATCTGCTTCTTAATAACATGGACTGCTATGCAATGTGAGCTGGCATTCCGTATGTCCTTACTGTTTCAAACCGGATAACTTCCTGTGGCAATCTCTATTCCCACCCACAGAAAGTAACTCCCAAAGTTCAACTTGGCCTTCAATACCTACTTTGAAAACAGATTTTATTAAATGGAGCAAACTGAAAGCACTTTTGTTTCAAACAGAAGTGTTCCTCACTTTTCCAAAAGTAATTTATCGACTGCAGATAGCACGAACTTCAAGTAATATACACTCTTTAAATACGAACCTCCCATTACACTTTGTGAATTGTTCCACAATTTTCAACACATCTGACATTTAAGCTCTGGGACACTTTTTTAACACTGTCTCCTCCGACCTTGTCACAGGCTTTCAAACTGTTTTTGGTATAATACCAGACTTCATTCATTCAATCATCTCTGGAATAACAGGAACAGTGCCCATAATTCTCGCTCTGTTTGCGGCCATCCTACTACTATTTAGCTTGTAAAAAATGGCTGCGCTCCCTGTGGTAACAAGCATGTCGACTGCCTGCCTCTATCTGTTATTGGAGCCAGCTACAACATGACATTTATTTACACAGATACAATCTGCGTGCAACCATCTTTTTATTGCAAAACTTGCTCAATCGACTGGCGAATGGATCTATGCCTTGCCAACATCCCAGCAAACGCTCCCGATATCCAGCAGGTAATGGAGTATCTTGAAAACCATGAACTTGATTGTTCGGGCAGTAGAGCAATAGCGGATGCAACGCAAAAAGGTATCCTGACGGAATGGGATTTCTGCGCAGCCACGAAAGATGTCCTGCAACGTGCAACCTTTGACAACATCGCAGATTGCCTGCCAATTCAAATTGCCGATCCAACATTCGAGGAACATTACTGTCCCTTCGAGGATATGAATTGGATAGCTTCGCTTTTCTCACACAATGGCAACAATCGCCTCTTGGAACATTACGCATCTCAAGCTGCTGAAGAACGTTCGGAGTGCAATCTCCAAGACTTGTAAGAAATTCACTTTATTCTTGGATTGATTTTTTCCAACTTTTTTGACTTTTTCTTATAAAATGTTTTAATACACTTCAATTGAACTATTCTCATATAATAACTTTCTAAGTATGCTTAGGCATTTGAACTCTGTTTTCATTATTGCCCCTTACGTCTCCAGACTAACCAGGGATGGGTGATGTATGGCCTATGCAAATATGCTATTTACTTGCTAAATTAGCCTAAGCCCGACATCCATTTTGAAACCATGTCTATTCTTTGTACACACATCTCTCTGCCTTCCTGTTATCCACGAAGCCTTTTCACACAAATTAGCTCATCCTCATGACTTCACTGGCTCTCACCAGGTTCTGTTACCCAGAATCCATTGCAAACCTAAAAATGTGTCCAAAATAACACATTTTCCTCACATTTCTGTGGTGGAAAGCTCTGGAATCTGCGTGAGTCCACAAAATTCCACCCACCCTGCGTTCCCCAAAGTCTTCAGAGAAAAATGGTACCTCACTTGCGTGGGTAGGCCTAGTGCCCGCGTCAGGCAAGGGCCCAAAACCTATTGAGGAGACATCAAAATTACCTATCAGAAAACAACCTGGTTTTGCAAAGGGGGTCCTATGAGTTTTTGGCCCCGGGCTTGGCGGCCACCTAGGGAAACCTACCAAACCTACACATTTCTGAAAATTGACACCCGGGGGATTCCAGGGAGGTATGGCTTGCGTGGATCCCCCAACGTTTCCTTACCCAGAATGCCCTGCAAACCTCAAATTTAGCTGAAAAAAATCACCTTTTTCACACATTTGTGTGTGGGAAAGTTGTGGCATCACAGGGTTGACACAAATTTCCTACCACCCAGCGTTCCCCCGGGTCTCCCGATAAAAATGGTGCCTCACTCGTGTGGGAGGCCCAATTACCCGCGACAGGCAAGGGCCCAAAACGTATTGAGGCCACATGAAAATTGCCTACCTCAAAACGACCTGGTTTTGCAAGGGGTGTCACCTGGGTTTTTGGCCCGGTGCTCGGTGGCCACCTAGGGGAACCTACCAAACCCACACATTTCTGAAAACTAGACACCCGGGGGATTCCAGGGAGGTATGGCTTCCGTGGATCCCCCAAAATTTCCTTACCCAGAATGTCCTGCATACCTCAAATTTAGCTGAAAAAATCACCTTTTTCACACATTTTTGTGTGGGAAAGTTGTGGCATCACCGGGCTGACACAAATTTCCTATCACCCAGCGTTCCCCTGGGTCTCCCGATAAAAACGGTGCCTCACTCGTGTGGGAGGCCCAAATACCCGCGACAGGCAAGGGCCCAAAACGTATTGAGGCGACATGAAAATTGCCTACCTCAAAACAACCTGGTTTTGCAAGGGGGGTCACCTGGGTTTTTGGCACGGTGCTCGGCGGCCACCTAGGGGAACCTACCAAACCCACATATTTCTGAAAATTAGACACCCGGGGGATTCCAGGGAGGTATGGCTTGCGTGGATCCCCCAACGTTTCCCTACCCAGAATGCCCTGCAAACCTCAAATTTAGCTGAAAAAATCACCTTTTACACACATTTTTGTGTGGGAAAGTTGTGGCATCACCGGGCTGACACAAATTTCCAACCACCCAGCGTTCCCCCGGGTCTCCCGATAAAAACGGTGCCTCACTCGTGTGGGAGGCCCAAGTACCCGCGACAGGCAAGGGCCCAAAACGTATTGCGGCGACATGAAAATTGCCTACCTCAAAACGACCTGGTTTTGCAAGGGGGGTCACCTGGGTTTTTGGCCCGGTGCTCGGCGGCCACCTAGGGGAACCTACCAAACCCACATATATCTGAAAACTAGACACCCGGGGGATTCCAGGGAGGTATGGCTTGCGTGGATCCCCCAACGTTTCCTTACCCAGAATGCCCTATAAACCTCAAATTTAGCTGTAAAAATCACCTTTTTCACATATTTTTGTGTGGGAAAGTTGTGGTATCAGCGGGCTGACACAAATTTCCTACCACCCAGCGTTCCCCCGGGTCTCCCGATAAAAACGGTGCCTCACTCGTGTGGGAGGCTCAAGTACCCGCGACATGCAAGGGCCCACAACATAGTGAGGCGACATAAAAATTGCCTACCTAAAACCGACCTGGTTTTGCACGAGGGGTCACCTGGGTTTTTGGCCCGGTGCTCGGCGACCACCTAGGGGAACCTACCTAACCCACACATTTCTGAAAACTAGACACCCGGGGGATTCCAGGGAGGTATGGCTTGCATGGATCCCCCAACGTTTCCCTACCCAGAATGCCCTGCAAACCTCAAATTTAGCTGAAAAAATCACCTTTTACACACATTTTTGTGTGGGAAAGTTGTGGCATCAAAGGGCTGACACAAATTTCCTACCACCCAGCGTTCCCCTGGGTCTCCCGATAAAAACAGTGCCTCACTCGTGTGGGAGGCCCAAATACCCGCGACAGGCAAGGGCCCAAAACGTATTGAGGCGACATGAAAATTGCCTACCTCAAAATAACCTGGTTTTGCAAGGGGGGTCACCTGGGTTTTTGGCACGGTGCTCGGCGGCCACCTAGGGGAACCTACCAAACCCACATATTTCTGAAAATTAGACACCCGGGGGATTCCAGGAAGGTATGGCTTGCGTGGATCCCCCAACGTTTCCCTACCCAGAATGCCCTGCAAACCTCAAATTTAGCTGAAAAAATCACCTTTTACACACATTTTTGTGTGGGAAAGTTGTGGCATCACCGGGCTGACACAAATTTCCTACCACCCAGCGTTCCCCCGGGTCTCCCGATAAAAACGGTGCCTCACTCGTGTGGGAGGCCCAAGTACCCGCGACAGGCAAGGGCCCAAAACGTATTGAGGCGACATGAAAATTGCCTACCTCAAAACGACCTGGTTTTGCAAGGGGGGTCACCTGGGTTTTTGGCCCGGTGCTCGGCGGCCACCTAGGGGAACCTACCAAACCCACATATATCTGAAAACTAGACACCCGGGGGATTCCAGGGAGGTATGGCTTGCGTGGATCCCCCAACGTTTCCTTACCCAGAATGCCCTGCAAACCTCAAATTTAGCTGTAAAAATCACCTTTTTCACACATTTTTGTGTGGGAAAGTTATGGCATCACCGGGCTGACACAAATTTCCTACCACCCAGCGTTCCCCCGGGTCTCCCGATAAAAACGGTGCCTCACTCGTGTGGGAGGCCCAAGTACCCGCGACAGGCAAGGGCCCAAAACGTATTGAGGCGACATGAAAATTGCCTACCTCAAAACGACCTGGTTTTGCAAGGGGGGTCACCTGGGTTTTTGGCCCGGTGCTCGGCGGCCACCTAGGGGAACCTACCAAACCCACACATTTCTGAAAACTAGACACCCGGGGGATTTCAGGGAGGTATGGCTTGCGTGGATCCCCCAACGTTTCCTTACCCAGAATGCCCTGTAAACCTCAAATTTAGGCAAAAAATTCACCTTTTTCACACATTTTTGTGTGGGAAAGTTGTGGCATCAGCGGGCTGACACAAATTTCCTACCACCCAGCGTTTACCCGGGTCTCCCGATAAAAATGGTGCCTCACTCGTGTGGGAGGCCCAAGTACCCGCGACAGGCAAGGGCCCACAACGTAGTGAGGCGACACAAAAATTGCCTACCTCAAACCGACCTGGTTTTGCACGGGGGGTCACCTGGGTTTTTGGCCGGGTGCTCGGCGACCACCTAGGGGAACCTACCAAACCCACGCATTTCTGAAAACTAGACACCTGGGGGATTCCAGGGAGGTATGGCTTGCGTGGATCCCCCAACGTTTCCCTTCCCAGAATGCCCTGCAAACCTCAAATTTAGCTGAAAAAATCATGTTTTTCACACATTTTTGTGTGGGAAAGTTGTGGCATCACCGGGCTGACACAAATTTCCTACCACCCAGCATTCCCCCGTATCTCCCGATAAAAACAGTGCCTCACTCGTGTGGGAGGCCCAAGTACCCGCGACAGGCAATGGCCCAAAACGTATTGAGGCGACATGAAAATTGCCTACCTCAAAACGACCTGGTTTTGCAAGGGGTCACCTGGGTTTTTGGCCCGGTGCTCGGCGGCCACCTAAGGGAACCTACCAAACCCACACAGTTCTGAAAACTAGACACCCGTGGGATTCCAGGGAGGTATGGCTTGCGTGGATCCCCCAACGTTTCCTTACCCAGAATGCCCTGCAAACTTCAAATTTAGGTGAAAAAATCACCTTTTTCACACATTTTTGTGTGGGAAAGTTGTGGCATCACCGGGCTGACACAAAATACCTACCACCCAGCGTTCCCCTGGGTCTCCCAATAAAAACGGTGCCTCACTCGTGTGGGAGGCCCAAGTACCCGCCACGGACAGGTAGAGTCAAGGGTGTACATGCCAAAAGATGTAGTTAAGGAATACTTTAAGAACGATGACATAGGGCAATGGTTCAAGGCCTATGAGGTAGCCAAGTCTTCCCACCGGGTCCCTGAGAGAGATTGGGGAGCAGGGTTGTGGGGACGGTTCCTCAGTGAGGGGCGGGACACACCTTTAGATTTGCCCTCTGACATGTATAATTCTTACCCCCACATGAAGGAAGCTTTAATGACCAGATATGGGCTAACTCCTGAATTGTATAGACAGAGGTTCAGGGGGTGTACCAAGATTGTGGGGAGTACGTATGTGGAGTATGTGACCTTTTTCTGCAGAGCACTGGATGGCTGGGTGAAGGGTAGTAAAGTTGATGATTACCAAGGTCTCTTTGATTTAATTGCATGGGAGCACTTGTCGCTTAATTGTTTTCCTGAGCTACGGCAACACCTGATAGATAGCAAGCTGACTAACCCTAGGAAGCTTGCTGAAGAGGCGGACCGCTGGGTCAGCACCAGGGTCCACAAGGGTCAAGTGGGAGACTCCGCCAAGGGTGGGCAGGGTCCCGAGCAGAAGAGTGGGGGGGACAAGGGAAAACAGAGTAATCCCCAAGGGAACCAGCAGAAAGGTTCTCAGCCTCCCCCACCCCCGAAGCCGACAGGGGCCCTGACAGGTAAACCTGTTCCCAAGGGGCCCCCTCAATGTTATAAATGTGGTGAACTAGGTCACTTTGCCAGTGATCCCAAGTGTCGCCAGTATGTGAAACCAGCACCCACTGGTGCTCTACCGAAGCAAGTGGCTACAGTAGCCTTTGGGGAGGAGGTAGAAGTCCCAGGTGGGTGGGACCCCGTCCAACTGACCTTAGTCTCACTAGGAGACAGTGAGATGGTCCCAAACGCCGACTTGCCCTCTAACACTAAGAAATATGGGCAAGTGGTGACCGTCAATAGGAAGAAGGTAGAGGCTCTTAGAGACACAGGAGCCAGCGTGACTGCAGTGCGGCAGCACCTGGTATCTCAAGAGCAGGCAGTACCCCATGCCTATTGTCAGCTTGTCAATGCTGACAACACAGAGAGTCATTGTCCAATGGCTCAAGTTCCCTTTGAGTGGGGGGGCTCTCTGGTACTCTGCAAGTCGCTGTGAGAACTGCCATACCTGTAGACTGTCTCCTAGGGAATGATTTGGAGAGCTCCCCTTGGGAAAAGGTGGAGAAGACAGCTCACCTGCGGATGGTGGGTTTACCTGATTGGGCGTGCGTGACCACCCGGTCGATGGCAGCCAGTAGGGGTGTTGAAGGGACCCTGGAGCCTGAGGGAGAGGCCCAGGAACCGGCTTTAGGGAGAGGGCGCAGGAGGCACGGGAAACCGGCTCCTAAAGTTCCCACGGCCCAGGAGGAAGCAGACCTTGAGGGGGATGCCCTGGAGCCTACCGGGGAACAGATAGCCGAACTGGGGGACCTGCCTGAGCTGACCCATTGGCAGCAAGAAGGAGGCCCCACCAGGGAGGAATTCTGCAGGGAGCAGAAAGAGTGCCCCTCTCTAGTGGGTATGCGGCAGCAGGCTGCAGCCCAAGCCAATGGTGATCAGTCCGGTACTCACTTAATCTACTGGGAGAACGACCTCCTGTACTCAGAGCCTAAGGTTGCTGAACCTGGGTCAGGCCGTGCGCTGGTGGTACCCCAGAAGTTCAGAGCATTGCTACTGGGGCTGGCTCACGACGTTCCGTTAGCAGGGCATTTGGGGCAGGACAAGACCTTCGAAAGGCTTGTCACCCACTTTTATTGGCCTCAAATGCGCAGGAGTTCTGACACTCACTGCAGGACATGCCAGACTTGCCAGGCAAGTGGCAAGAGTGGAAGGAAGCTGAAGGCCCCACTCCAACCTTTCCCTGTGGTCAGTACCCCATTCTAGCGAGTGGGGATTGACATTGTGGGGCCACTGGACCCCAAGACAGCCATGGGCAACAGGTTTATCCTGGTCTTGGTGGACCATGCCACCCGGAACCCTGAAGCCATCCCTCTGAGGACAGTGACGGCCCCCGTGGTGGGACGGGCACTGATGGGAATTTTCTCACGAGTAGGATTCCCTCTAGAGGTGGTGTCTGACAGGGGGACCAATTTCATATCGAAATATATGAAATCCCTGTGGCAAGAGTGTGGTGTGACATACAAGTTCACCACCCCTTACCATCCCCAAGGAAATGGGTTGGTTGAGAGATTCAACCAAACCCTAAAGGGCATGATTATGGGTCTTGAGGAACCCATGAGGCGTAAGTGGGACGTCCTCTTACCATGCCTTCTTTTTGCGTACCGTGAGGTGCCACAGAAGTCTCTGGGGTTCAGTCCCTTTGAGCTTCTGTATGGCCACCCAGTACGAGGACCTCTTAGTATGGTCAAGGAAGGCTGGGAGCAATCTCCCAGGAAACCTCCCCAGAATGTATATAGTTACATGCTGGCCTTTCGGAACCAGACTAGGCGTTTCAGGCAACTTGCTGAGGCAAATCTGGAAGCCAGCCAGGGGGAAATGAAGCGGTGGTATGACCAGAATGCCACTCTGGTTGAGCTTCAACCTGGTCAAAAGGTATGGGTCCTGGCCCCTGTGGAGCTTTGTGCACTCCAGGACAAGTGGACAGGACCCTTTGAGATTGTGGAGCGCAAGAGTTCTGTCACCTACTTGGTGGACTTGCAGTCTCCTAGGAACCCCTTGAGGGTCCTCCATGTCAATCGACTGAAGCCCCACTTGGAGAGGTCCGAAGTGGGCATGCTCTTGGCCACAGATGATGAGACGGAGGAGGAGTCTGAGCCTCTTCCTGACCTCCTGGTAGCCTCAGAGCAAGACGGGTCAGTGGATGGAGTTAACCTCTCACCCACCCTGACCCCTGAGCAACAGGATGACTGCCTCCAGCTGCTGGGACAGTTTCCTGACCTGTTCTCCCTGGTTCCGGGTATCACAGATTGGTGCGTCCATGATGTGGATACAGGAGACAGCTTACCTGTGAAGCACAAGGCTTACAGGGTAACTGACAGGGTCAGAGCCTGCATCAAAGAGGAGGTCTCAAAGATGCTTGCTCTTGGGGTGGTTGAGTCCTCCAGCAGTCCTTGGGCCAGCCCAGTGGTCTTGGTCCCAAAGGCTGCAGCGCCGGGTGCCACACCCGAACTCCGGTTCTGTGTGGACTACAGAGGACTCAATTCAGTCACGAAGACTGACGCGCACCCCATCCCCAGAGCTGATGAGCTCATCGATCCGTTAGGGGCTGCACGGTACCTCAGCACGTTTGATTTAACGTCTGGGTACTTACAGATCGCCTTGACTGATGGGGCCAAAGAGAGGTCCGCATTCTCCACACCAGATGGGCATTTCCAGTTCCGGGTTATGCCATTTGGGATGAAGAATGCCCCTGCCACCTTCCAGAGGTTGGTCAACCAGGTGTTGGCTGGGCTGACCGAGTTCAGCGCAGCATACCTGGATGATATCGCAGTGTTCAGTGGCACATGGAAAGAACACCTGCAACACCTCTGGGAAGTGTTGATGGCACTGCGCAAGGCAGGCCTCACGATCAAGGCAAGCAAGTGTCAGATCGGGCAGGGTTCCGTGGTGTACTTGGGACACCAAGTAGGGAGCGGCCAGGTGGCGCCCCTACAACCCAAGATCGAAACCATCCTGGCTTGGGAGCCCCCAAAGACCCAGACGGAGGTGAGGGCCTTTTTAGGACTCACAGGGTACTACAGGAGGTTTGTCAAGGGGTATGGCAGCATTGTTGCCCCCTTGACAGAGATGACTTTGAAGAAGCAGCCCAGAAAAGTGATATGGACTGACACTTGTCAGAAGGCTTTTGACACCCTGAAAACTGCCATGTGCACGGCGCCCGTGCTCTTGGCTCCTGACTTCTCCAAAGAATTCCTAGTACAGACAGATGCATCAGAGCATGGTGTAGGGGCTGTTCTCTCACAGATGACTGAGGAGGGCTGGGACCAACCTGTAGCCTTTATTAGTAGGAGGTTACTTGCACGGGAACAAAGGTGGAGTGCGATAGAGCAAGAAGCATTTGCTGTGGTCTGGGCGCTGAAGAAGCTGAGGCCCTACTTGTTTGGGACTCACTTCCGGGTTCAGACCGACCACAGGCCCCTCAGATGGTTGATGCAAATGAGGGGTAAGAACCCAAAACTGTTGAGGTGGTCCATCTCCCTACAGGGTATGGACTTTACGGTGGAGCATCGCCCTGGCACTGATCACGCCAATGCTGACGGTCGGTCCAGGTTTTTCCGCCTTAGTGAAGAGGAACTCCCTGGGATAGGGTAGTTCCCCCCACATTTCAGCTGGAGGGGACACGTGTTAGACCTGGCTCCTTGAGTTTCCCTTCCGCTTTTTGCTGATGTACCTCATTGTGTTTTGTTCGTGTTAGCTGCTCAGGGCACTGTGCCTCTGCTAATCAGTGCCACAGTGCAAGTGCTCCCTTTGGAAAAGTGTATACATTGATTGGTGTCCATGTTTGGCTTATTTGGTTTACTTTGGTTTACTATCAGCCCCTAGTAAAGTGCACCAGGAGTGCCAGGGCTTGTAAATACAAATGCTGCTGGTGGGCTTGCAGCACTGGTTGTGCCACCCACAGAAGCGGCCTAGTAAAATGTGTCTAGGGTCTGCCACTGCAGAACCTGCGCGCGGTCTGGTACTGTCGCACTGATTGCGCAAGTGCACCTACTTGCCAGTCCCCAAACCTTCACTTAACTACATATTAGTCACCCCTCTGGTAGGCCCAAGGGCAGGTGCATTGTAGGTATAAGGTAGGACATGCCCTGATGTGTGTGGCATGTCCTAATAGTGACTTACAGCCATTTTCGTTTTTCACTATTGAAGGCTACCTGCTCTCCAAAGGCCAGAATGGGCTGCTGGAATTACTACACGCTGTAATCCCAGTGGACTCAGAGAGCATGGTAGAAAGTCAAGTTTAGTATGCCTGAACTCAGAATAATAAAATACTTCTTTTAGTAAAGTTTATTTTAATATCCTGTGTTTGTAAATACTACTTTTAGAAAGTTAGTATTTACTGACCTGGCCATTTCAGTCCACCTCTGCTGTGTGTGTGTGTTCTGCCTAGTAACAGTAAGGAGCAGGGCTGGGGAATTCCAGGAGACAGGCTGGCTGCCAGGTGGTGGGTAGAGAGATTACACCAGGATGGGTGGGAGGAGTACACCTTTGACTCTGAATAGACCTGTGCTCTGCCACCACAATGCCAGCTCCGCCCCCTGTGGAGCGGCTGATGTCTCTGCCCTGCTGCTGAAAGGAAAGAGCAGAGTCACCACAACAAAGTGCTCCAGAACCGGACTGAGCCAGGCCCAGGCCCCCTGGCGACAAAGAACAAAAGAAAACTTGCTATAAAATAAGGAGCCCTGCTCCTAAGAAAGCAGATCCTGTTTGCGCCTAGAAGAAGCTCTGCCCGAAGAGAAAGACCTGGGAAAGCTGCATGGAGGAGTACTGTCTCTAAGCCCGAGAGACTGGCCTGTGGTGGGTGCCTTGCTGCAAGAAGGAGAGGAGGAAAAGACTTGAAAGAAAAAGACTTTTGAATCAACTTGTGCTTTGAACAATCTCCAAGGGCTTGCTGGTGAACTTGCCCTCTGAACTGCGCCCCAGGATCAGTGGGCGCTACCTTTCCCCAAGAAGAGGAGAAGCTGCTGGAGGCGATCCTGTGACGCTGACCCCTGAGGACCTGTGTGCCCCTCATCTGAGCACCGCGACATCTGCCACCGGGGCTGCTTCGAGCGCCGCAAAGACCTGTCTACCTGTCAACCTGGTCCAAGCACCACAAGCATCTGCCCCCCAAGCCGTAGCTTGCACCGCAAAGAAGAGACTGGTTAGGCTCTGAGCGCCAAGCCTCTGCGACCCCCCTGGCCGTGGAAGCCCCTGCAAGGACCTACGAAGCCCTGTGTGTCCTCTCTGTGAAGCCGGCAGTGTGACGTGCTGAAGAAATTGCCCCCGAGCTGCCCCTCCTGCTTCTGATCTCTGGTGCGTGTCCGGAAGCCTAGACGTGCCTGTTCTGCTCGATTTTCCTGGCCTTCTTGTGTTAACAAGTGATTGAATGTGACTTCAGTCTCTTACCATTCAAGCCTAAGGGTTAGAGTAGTGAATGGAGCCTATTTACTAGGCACTTTGACATGATTCTGTGCTCTTCCCCATAGATCAGGGCTTGCACACATAGCCTAGGGGATAGATTCGTTAGTATTAGGGATAACCTGTCCTGTAGTGAGGGTATTTCATGGAGCTGTGCTGAATTCAGGCCTGGTAGGCCTCAAACGGGAGAGACTCCATCTTTCTTTCTGCTTCGGCAGCTTGGGATGCTTCTAGGCCAAGAGTTATGTTTTAGTTATGAGGTGTTATTCGCTTGGAGAGAACCGGTTCAGGCCGGCCCTTATCGAAGGATTGTATTTTTCTTCATGCCGAAGACACTACATCAGGCCGGCCGGCTGGGAACGTGTCCTTGGTACGGGGAGGTACAAGAATTTGGTGGGCGGCAGGTTACGGGCCGGAATTTTCCATGAGGAAATGCACCTCTATATTAGTGAAAGTCTGAGGCAGTTACATGTTCAGTCCGTAGGCGGCATCTGGCCGTTAGCAGTAAAGCTACTACTTATTCCAGGGAAGACAGACGCCATCTTGAAGGCGGAGAAGAACCGAGAGACAGATGCTTTCCTAGCAGAATAGCCAGAGAGGAGAGAGTAGCCAATAAGGAAGAGGTCCCAGTGACTCGAAGAAGGGTGATTCCAGGCGAGCCGAGATACAGACGAGAAGGGAACCTAGATGACCACTGAGTGCAGGCTACATACTACTAAGGTGATGTCGACCCTTTCTTATTAGAGTGTACAACTTAATCTTTCACTTTTCTTTGCAGGTTATGTGTTATGTCGTAATGTTATGTGATTGTGTATGTAATGAGTAATAAAGTATCCAGTTTGTAGTGAACCAACATGTGCTGCGTGTTCTTGTATAAGAGGGTAGCCTATTCTTCTAGTCAGCTGCGGCTACATGAACAGATGTTAACCCTGATCAGGTAAGTGGTAACTGAATAAGGGAAAGAGGAGCCCCTCGAACCTGAGAACAGGCTGTACTCAAACTGGCAATCCTTGTGTGATCTGATGAATAGTGAGCCCTTTTTGTATGTTATGGTGACCATAGGATGAACTGTCGTATGAGACTGCCATCTGGGTAGAGAGGTCTGGGTTCGCATGGGACCGCGAGGCCGCCACTTGTGATACTGTCGTATGGGCAGAGAGGTCTGGATTCGTAGGGGATCGCGAGGCCGCCGATTGTGCTGATACTGTCGTCTGGGCAGAGAGGTCTGGGTTCGTATGGGACCGCGAGGCCGCCGATTTTGCTGATACTGTCGTCTGGGAAGAGAGGTCTGGATTCGTAGGGGATCGCGAGGCCGCCGATTGTGCTGATACTGTCGTCTGGGCAGAGAGGTCTGGGTTCGTATGGGACCGCGAGGCCGCCGATTTTGCTGATACTGTCGTCTGGGCAGAGAGGTCTGGGTTCGTATGGGACCGCGAGGCCGCCACTTGTGATACTGTCGTATGGGCAGAGAGGTCTGGATTCGTAGGGGATCGCGAGGCCGCCGATTGTGCTGATACTGTCGTCTGGGCAGAGAGGTCTGGGTTCGTATGGGACCGCGAGGCCGCCACTTGTGATACTGTCGTATGGGAAGAGAGGTCTGGATTCGTAGGGGATCGCGAGGCCGCCGATTGTGCTGATACTGTCGTCTGGGCAGAGAGGTCTGGGTTCGTATGGGACCGCGAGGCCGCCACTTGTGATACTGTCGTATGGGCAGAGAGGTCTGGATTCGTAGGGGATCGCGAGGCCGCCGATTGTGCTGATACTGTCGTCTGGGCAGAGAGGTCTGGGTTCGTATGGGACCGCGAGGCCGCCACTTGTGATACTGTCGTATGGGCAGAGAGGTCTGGATTCGTAGGGGATCGCGAGGCCGCCGATTGTGCTGATACTGTCGTCTGGGCAGAGAGGTCTGGGTTCGTATGGGACCGCGAGGCCGCCGATTTTGCTGATACTGTCGTCTGGGCAGAGAGGTCTGGGTTCGTATGGGACCGCGAGGCCGCCACTTGTGATACTGTCGTATGGGCAGAGAGGTCTGGATTCGTAGGGGATCGCGAGGCCGCCGATTGTGAGATCTTGGTATACATAGTAGGAATCCCCTGTCCTTAGGTGATGGATATATGTGGTTGTAGGATTATAAATAGGTTCTAGGGAGGGGGTAACGTTCTGGCTGGGTTAGTGAGGCCCTGATGAGTGGGTTCTATCTGATCCGAAAACCCAAGCAGAACATTTGGCGTCACAAACCGTTTACGAAACCTGTGTGCGTTGTGGTTGTATCGTGTTTGCTTCTGGTGCGTGCGTGGTTTCGTTTGTATATTATTTTTACATAACTGTGAGTGTAGTTTTCTTTTCTCTTTTTCTTTATTTTCAAACATGTTTTCTAGAAAGTCGAAATCTACTTTTAAGTTACCCGTTGATATTCCCGGCTGGGATTCGACGCCTTATGAAGCCTTAGCCCGTGAGTGGGCTGATTCTACTGGTTTGAGTGAGAATTGGAATTCTTTTTTGGAGCTGGCGGAGCCGGCTGATGTGATTACTTGTTTACAGAAGGCGCCGGTATCTAAGGGTGATGAACTTCCCGTTTTGGGGCGCAGAGGTTGGATTGTTCTGTCTGCGTACAAGATCCTGCATGAGAGGTTGTTGAAGTTACAGAATGTGCATAAGGATGTGGAAGCGAATTTTGTTGAGATTCAGAATGCTCATACTTTGTTGCGGTGTCAAAATAAGTTACTTGCTGACAAACTTGATACGTACCAAACTATTGCCGAGAGGGCGGCTGTGCGAATTGCTCGTTATAAATACAAAAATCGGCGTGGTCGGGTTTCGAAGCGAAAGGTGCGTCTGGTCGTGGCGAAAGCCGGACTGGATTGGAATCCTGATGAATGGGATGGTAATATCTGGAACTCGAGTGATTCTCCTTCCTCGGGTGAGGAGTCTGCCAAGCGCGAGTCCTCTCGCTCCGGCCGTGATTGTAAGTCTGCTTCTTGCGCCTCTGATGGTGCACTCCATGATTGCGTTCGTCCTTCGAGTGGGGTCGATGCTTCTTACACTGATTGTTCCTCTACGTGTACTGGTCGAGCTCCTTGTGCTGCTCGTCCCGCGGTCTCGGTGCATCCGGTTTTTCGGCGGAAATTGCAGCAGGCTCCCGGTGCTCCGAATGGTATTGCTTTAGACTCTTTGGAGGATTTTACTCAACAAGAAATTAGTGATATTTTACAAAGATTTCGGCAGCGAGCTGGTGAGTCCTTACTCACATGGATGGTGCGCCTTTATGAACTGGGCGCTGCTGGCATTATGTTGGATGCTGGCGATTGTTTGAAGTTTTGTTCCTTGAGTTCGGATTCTACTGTACAGGATCATTTTCGTAACTTTAATGTTGGTGGTCAAATTTCTTTGCTTCAATTGGCGACTGAGGGTTGTAATCAAAAATATCCTACTGAATCTGATTGGCCTGTGAATGACAAACCGTGGTATACTTTGCGCGATGCTGCACAACGTCTCAAAGAGGAGGTGATGAAAACGGCAATTTTTCTGAATACTGCTGACAGGTTGCTTGATGGTTTCTTGACATCTTCTGTGTGGAATCGTATTATTCGTTCTTCCCCTGTTGCTTATAAGCAGGTTATGATGACTTTCTTGATTAATCAGACTGGTAACATGTTATCTGTGGTGCTGGAATCGGTACGCCAACTCGGTGAGTTGGGTGAGTGGTTTAAACCTGAACGGCAATCCCGGCCTGACACTCGTACTCCTGGTGACAATAAACTTACTAGACGTGATATGTTTTTTGGTCTTATGGCTGATGGTGTGCGGAAGGAGGACATTGATGGTGAGACCACTTCTCGTTTGTGGGAAATGTTTCGCAAACGTGGCTTGGATCGAAAGGAGGGTGCCCGGCGTGTTCGGACAACTGAGTGTGATCGTGGTTTTTCTGACGGTAGCGGTGATGACGACCGCCGTGGGCGCTCTGATCTTCGTGATGATCGACGTTATGTGCGTGATTTGTCCCCCCGTCGTGAGAGAGACAGGGAGAGAGTGGGGGAAAGAGAGAGGGGGAGAGATGATTATGTTAACAGCAGACGTAGAGATGATAGGGATCAATCCCCTGAGTTGAGAAGGAGAGAGGATCGACACATATTGGCCGATCGAAACCCGCAGTACAATGCAGGGAACAGTAATCCATTTCGTAATGGAGATGGATATGAACAGGAGGTATCGATACCTAGGAAACGTGAGAGTCTTTATCCTGATTTATCCTGGTACACAGAACGCAGTAAAGATGACTAGGAAATAGGTCAAGCTCCAGTACACAGATGGGCTCACAGAGATAATAGACCCTATGTAGATATTGATATTTATTGGAGACATCGTAATGTCCAAAGGGCCCGAGCATTGGTAGATACAGGAGCGGAGGCCACTCTTATTCATGGAAAATCGAAGAAGTTTAAAGGTCAGCCTTTTACAATTACCGGATTAGGCGGAAAGGAAACTCCCGCAGTTCAAACCTTACTTGAAATGAAAATAGGTAGAATTCCTAGAAAAGAATACTCTGTATTAGTGGTGCCACTCTTAGAATTCATAATTGGAATTGATATTTTGAAAGGAATGACTTTGCACTTAGATGATGGATGTTACCAATTTGGAACTAAACATTATATATCGTCCAGGCCTGTACGGGTTGGTCGTTTAAGAATGCCCCCCATAAAAGTTCCCCAGGCGACAAAAGTGGTTCGTCAGAAGCAGTATCGTATTCCGGGTGGTCATGAAGAGATTAGTACCACTATTCAGGAGTTGGTGGATGCAGGTGTTATCACCCCAGTTACTTCTGCTTGGAATAATCCTGTTTGGCCTGTACGTAAGAGTGATAATTCTTGGCGCATGACTGTTGATTATCGAGAATTGAATAGATACACACCCTCTTTGACTGTTGCAGTACCGGATGTTATTACCCTAATTGAAAGAATCCAAAAACATCCAGGTACATGGTATGCGTCCATTGATACTGCTAATGCTTTCTTTTCGATTCCGATTGCCCCTGAGTGTCAGGAACAATTCAGTTTTACGTGGAACGGGCGTCAGATGACGTTTAGAAGTCTTCCTCAGGGCTATGTGCATAGTCCTACGATATGTCACCGGCTGGTGGCAGAGCATCTGGCTGAGGTACCGGTTCATCCACAAATTCAGATATGTCACTATATTGATGATATTTTGATCCAAGGCGAATCACGAGAGGAAGTTCAGACCCAATTGGATAGAGTCATTGAGTGCCTGCGTGAGAAAGGTTGGGAAATCAACCCGGATAAATTACAAGGTCCGTCCCAAGCTGTAAAATTTTTGGGTATTAATTGGCATGAAGGGCACCGAGAAGTGATCCCTCAGGTTAAACAGAAAATTCTTGATTTTGCAGTTCCGAGAAATAGGAAAGAAGCCCAAAGCTTCATTGGTTTGTTTGGATTTTGGCGCCAGCATATTCCTCATTTGAGTCAAATATTGGCCCCTTTGTACCGTGTCACTCGTAAAAAGAATGCATTTGAATGGGATAAACCACAGCAAGATGCGTTCAGTCTGGCAAAAGAAGCAATTCAGCATGCTCTGGATTTATGGCCTGTATGTGATGGTGATGTGGATTTGAATGTGTCTGTACAAGGCCTTTATGCGAATTGGAGTTTGTGGCAGAAACAAGGCAAGAGTAGAGTACCGTTAGGTTTCTGGACCAAAAAGTTACCTGATGCTGGTGAGCGTTATACACCTTTTGAGAAACAGCTACTTGCATGTTATTGGGCTCTGGTGGATACCGAGCAGTTGACTTTGGGACATGATATAGTTTTGCGACCTGAAATTCCTATCATGCAGTGGGTTATGAGTTCGCCGAAAACTCACCGAATTGGACACGCTCAAGAGGCGAGTGTGATTAAATGGAAATGGTATATACAAGATAGGGCACGTGTGGGACAAAAAGGAGTTGCATCTTTGCATGAGCAGGTGGCACGGGCGCCATCAACTGAAACTGAGAGTGAATGTTTCGTACCTTTAGTACAGGAATCTCCTGTTAAGTGGGGTAAACCTTTTGATGATTTGTCCGCAGAGGACAGAAACCATGTCTGGTTTACGGATGGTTCAGCAAGGTTCATAGGGACGAAACGGCATTGGAAGGCAGTGTCCTATAATCCGATCACACAAAAATTGCTGAGTACAACTGGTGAGGGTAAGAGCAGTCAATTTGCTGAACTCTATGCTGTTTATCAAGTTCTGAAACAAGAGTTACCTGGCATATGTCATATTTTTACCGATTCTTGGTCTACTGCCAATGGACTGGCAGTTTGGTTACCGACTTGGCATTCCCATAGTTGGAAAATCCATTCCAAGGAATTGTGGGGAAAAGAAATATGGCAGGAGATTTGGGAAATGCTCCCACAGAGTACTGTTACAATCTTCCATGTGGATGCTCATACCCCGATAGACTCTCTTGACAAATTCTTTCATAATATTGCAGATGAGAAATCTAAAATTGCTGAGGCAGTGGTGGACACGCAAGATTCTGATATTGCGGGATTGGCGAAATGGGCACACCAGAAAGCAGGACACTTTGGAGAGAAAGCCACTAGCAGGTGGGCTGCTGATCGAGGAATTTATATTCCCCTAGATTTAATTAAAAATGTTATTCTACATTGTCCCATTTGTCAGCATATCAGGCAGCGCAAAGTGCCCCAAATTGTTAAAGGTCATTTACATCGCGGGAAAGTGCCCGCTCAAATTTGGCAGATTGATTACATTGGTCCACTTCCTATGAGTAGGAATTGTCAATATGTTTGCACTATTGTTGATACATACAGTGGCCTGTTGGTGGCCCTTCCCTGTAAGCAAGCTACTCAATTGAATACTATTAAAACATTGGAATTGATTATGATGTATTATGGTGTGCCATTCCAAATTCAATCTGATAATGCATCCCATTTTCGTGGAAGATTGGTACAGGAATTCTGTGTGGAAAACAATATTGAATGGGTATTTCATATACCATATTATCCACAGGCCTCGGGTCTTGTGGAGAGGTTGAATGGCCTGTTAAAAGACCAACTTCGCAAATTAACAGATGACAAGTATAAGAATTGGCGAGATTTTTTGCCTCAAGCGCTATTGATCTTGAATAACCGTCCTTTTCTAAATGCTGAATCCCCACTTATGCGTTTGTTTCCTCCGAATGTTGATGCTCAACCTAATGAGATCAGAGAGACTGTGATGTACTGGGAGATTACTCCCGGAGCTTTGGCTCCATGCAGAGCGACCCCAGGGTCGGCAGGTTTAGACTTGCATGCCATGGATGACACCATTATAAAAAGTAAAGATCGAGTCATCCTTGAAACAGGTGTTGGTGTTCAGATACCACCTGGAAATTTCGGATTAATTGCCCCTAGATCGGGGCTGGCTGTAAAAGGCATTCAGGTGCTTGGAGGAATTATTGATAGTGATTATCAGGGAGAGATTAAGGTGCTCCTGCTGAATAGCAGTGAGGTTGACTTACTGATACATAAAACTGACCGAGTGGCTCAATTGCTAATAATGCCTGTGTTCAGCGGTGAGATCACAAAAGGCACTGCCCCAACGTTGCTAACGGTACGAGGCCAGAAAGGTTTTGGCTCCTCAGATAATCCTGGGGCCAGAGTTTGGGTGCAGTCGCCTAAGAATCCCCCTGAACGAGCAGAAGTGATTGCAACCGGTCAAGATAACACCATTTTAGTTATGAGACCAGGGAAAGATAGCTGGGAAGCAGTCCCGGCTGACAAATGTTACTTACGAGAATGAATAATGCCTGTATTTGATTCTTTTTCAGATCATTCTTTGGACTGTTGCTGCAGGATGTGTCGGCATTGGACTCCTTTTGGGATGGTACGACGAGAGAAGAGGGATCCCATCAAACCGGGCTGAGTTGAGAACCAGAGTGTCGCGTTCCTTCGCTGCGTGGGATTCGTCGCCAAACTTTTGGGTTACATTGGCCAAGCAAGTGACGAAGACCCCTCATTTCTGCCTGACACCGATGAGATCAGTGAATGACATTTTGTCAACTTGTTTGGTTGCTGTTCCTGCCTCGTTGGAAACTTTGACTCATATTTTCAATATATCAACCGCTCGCCCCAATGTTCTTCTGGGCGATTTCGCTACCCATCAGTATTGCCCCTTGTGTACTGAACTGTCAGACCCGATACCCCCCATCCAGTCCCAAATAGTTACCTATAATATCACACAAGGTGATTTGTGTTTTTTCCTTACGTGTAATCCTAGTGCAATTTCGGAATGTATGCGTTTAAAATTGAAAGGGGCCACCTCATTCACCGCTCATGAACGAACTTTGTGCCTTCAAAGGACGCCGAAAATATGTACTTCTGTTCAGAATAACATGACTTGCAAGAGTATGGTAGTTGCCCCCAGTCATTATCGCACGATGTTACTACCTGCCGGATGGCTTTTCTCATGTGGTAATACTTCCTGGCCATATGTCCCCGCAAATATTTCTGGAGGCCCTTGTGCCATTACTAGATTGAGTTTGTTAATGTTTTCCTCACATCCGAATGCCAACTCTCGTGTGATTCGAGATACAGTGAGATTACAGGAGGATTGTGACTCATCTTTGCATTTATATTCTAAGTCCGAATATCTTAGCCTGGCTATTTCAATTATTGGTGTTCCTGCTTTGGCAGTTTATAATGCCAAATCTATTGAGAAAATGGCCTGCTGGATGGTGAAATCCATTAATAATACTTCCACAGTCCTGTCGGACATGCTATTAGACGCCCAGGGTGAACGAAGGGCTATCTTGCAAAATCGAGCGGCCATTGATTATATTTTGCTTAAACATGGACACGATTGTTCTGATTTTGAGGGTCTTTGTTGTTTTAACTTGTCTGATCATACACAATCCATTCGAGCTCACATTAACAAGCTACATGACTTGACAGACGAAGTTAGAAAACACATTGATCAGGGCTGGTTTGACTGGCTCTTTAATTGGTTACCTGATTTGCATTTGTTACGTCAAATATTAGGAGGTATTCTGATTACTATCGCCATTTTGATTTCCATCTGTTGCTTTATTCAGTGTATTCCTTCACTACTTCAATTCTGCACACCTGGTACTAGACATAGATCAGTTAGTTTTGTTTCATATTATTCTTCCACAGATGTTAGTTCCACTTAATGAATGTATAATAGACTGAAGTCAAGGGTGAAATGTTCTGCTCGATTTTCCTGGCCTTCTTGTGTTAACAAGTGATTGAATGTGACTTCAGTCTCTTACCATTCAAGCCTAAGGGTTAGAGTAGTGAATGGAGCCTATTTACTAGGCACTTTGACATGATTCTGTGCTCTTCCCCATAGATCAGGGCTTGCACACATAGCCTAGGGGATAGATTCGTTAGTATTAGGGATAACCTGTCCTGTAGTGAGGGTATTTCATGGAGCTGTGCTGAATTCAGGCCTGGTAGGCCTCAAACGGGAGAGACTCCATCTTTCTTTCTGCTTCGGCAGCTTGGGATGCTTCTAGGCCAAGAGTTATGTTTTAGTTATGAGGTGTTATTCGCTTGGAGAGAACCGGTTCAGGCCGGCCCTTATCGAAGGATTGTATTTTTCTTCATGCCGAAGACACTACATCAGGCCGGCCGGCTGGGAACGTGTCCTTGGTACGGGGAGGTACAAGAATTTGGTGGGCGGCAGGTTACGGGCCGGAATTTTCCATGAGGAAATGCACCTCTATATTAGTGAAAGTCTGAGGCAGTTACATGTTCAGTCCGTAGGCGGCATCTGGCCGTTAGCAGTAAAGCTACTACTTATTCCAGGGAAGACAGACGCCATCTTGAAGGCGGAGAAGAACCGAGAGACAGATGCTTTCCTAGCAGAATAGCCAGAGAGGAGAGAGTAGCCAATAAGGAAGAGGTCCCAGTGACTCGAAGAAGGGTGATTCCAGGCGAGCCGAGATACAGACGAGAAGGGAACCTAGATGACCACTGAGTGCAGGCTACATACTACTAAGGTGATGTCGACCCTTTCTTATTAGAGTGTACAACTTAATCTTTCACTTTTCTTTGCAGGTTATGTGTTATGTCGTAATGTTATGTGATTGTGTATGTAATGAGTAATAAAGTATCCAGTTTGTAGTGAACCAACATGTGCTGCGTGTTCTTGTATAAGAGGGTAGCCTATTCTTCTAGTCAGCTGCGGCTACATGAACAGATGTTAACCCTGATCAGGTAAGTGGTAACTGAATAAGGGAAAGAGGAGCCCCTCGAACCTGAGAACAGGCTGTACTCAAACTGGCAATCCTTGTGTGATCTGATGAATAGTGAGCCCTTTTTGTATGTTATGGTGACCATAGGATGAACTGTCGTATGAGACTGCCATCTGGGTAGAGAGGTCTGGGTTCGAATGGGACCGCGAGGCCGCCACTTGTGATACTGTCGTATGGGCAGAGAGGTCTGGATTCGTAGGGGATCGCGAGGCCGCCGATTGTGCTGATACTGTCGTCTGGGCAGAGAGGTCTGGGTTCGTATGGGACCGCGAGGCCGCCGATTTTGCTGATACTGTCGTCTGGGCAGAGAGGTCTGGATTCGTAGGGGATCGCGAGGCCGCCGATTGTGCTGATACTGTCGTCTGGGCAGAGAGGTCTGGGTTCGTATGGGACCGCGAGGCCGCCGATTTTGCTGATACTGTCGTCTGGGCAGAGAGGTCTGGGTTCGTATGGGACCGCGAGGCCGCCACTTGTGATACTGTCGTATGGGCAGAGAGGTCTGGATTCGTAGGGGATCGCGAGGCCGCCGATTGTGCTGATACTGTCGTCTGGGCAGAGAGGTCTGGGTT
The DNA here is from genome assembly GCF_964204655.1 of Triturus cristatus. NCBI lineage: Eukaryota > Metazoa > Chordata > Amphibia > Caudata > Salamandridae > Triturus > Triturus cristatus. Next base: position 1,097,614,747 of record NC_140579.1, read on the forward strand.
CGTATGGGACCACGAGGCCGCCACTTGTGATACTGTCGTATGGGCAGAGAGGTCTGGATTCGTAGGGGATCGCGAGGCCGCCGATTGTGCTGATACTGTCGTCTGGGCAGAGAGGTCTGGGTTCGTATGGGACCGCGAGGCCGCCACTTGTGATACTGTCGTATGGGCAGAGAGGTCTGGATTCGTAGGGGATCGCGAGGCCGCCGATTGTGCTGATACTGTCGTCTGGGCAGAGAGGTCTGGGTTCGTATGGGACCGCGAGGCCGCCACTTGTGATACTGTCGTATGGGCAGAGAGGTCTGGATTCGTAGGGGATCGCGAGGCCGCCGATTGTGCTGATACTGTCGTCTGGGCAGAGAGGTCTGGGTTCGTATGGGACCGCGAGGCCGCCGATTTTGCTGATACTGTCGTCTGGGCAGAGAGGTCTGGGTTCGTATGGGACCGCGAGGCCGCCACTTGTGATACTGTCGTATGGGCAGAGAGGTCTGGATTCGTAGGGGATCGCGAGGCCGCCGATTGTGAGATCTTGGTATACATAGTAGGAATCCCCTGTCCTTAGGTGATGGATATATGTGGTTGTAGGATTATAAATAGGTTCTAGGGAGGGGGTAACGTTCTGGCTGGGTTAGTGAGGCCCTGATGAGTGGGTTCTATCTGATCCGAAAACCCAAGCAGAACAGTGCCCCACGAAGCCTCGCCATCCTCTGACGTCCAGGGACAGCACCGCAACGTGGGACACCCCTCACCGACTTCTGGAGCTGCCAGGACCTTTGCCCAACAAGAATTTGAGGTACTGTGTGCAGCGCGCGTTTGTACGACCCGTCCGTTGCTGTACTGACGCTTGAGACCCGCATGCGCTTTGGCAACCTTCGGAGCGACTGTACGAAGCGATCCGGAAAGGTACGAATCTGCCCCCATTGAAAGTACAGTGCGTTGCTCACGCGAGAAGCGTGAGGTTTGGGAAGAGGCGTACCGAACGTGTACGATACCTACCTACGAGGGTACGGTCCGTAGGGTTCACGTCCCGAGTAGCGTGAGAAACGGCAAGAGACGTCCAAAACTTAGTACGAAGCGTACCGAAGGCGCTACGAAGCGCACAGAACCCCAAAGAACCTTGTTTTGAATAGCAAAGTGCTATTTTAAGAACTGTAGACTGCCTAAAAGCATTTAAAGTAACTGGAACCTTATTTAAGTGAAAGAACTGTATTTTGACATCCTGCTTGAAGAAATCTTTTATATAAAGAACTTTATTTTGATATAAATACAGCCTTGTGTCTTTGTGTGGTGGGGAGGTGATTATTGTGTGAGATATCTTGAACGCTTAACCTAATGCCCTCTGGAAATCTAGCCTGACTGCTCGCGCCACGTTACCTAGAGGGTGAGCAGGGGTTATTTTTAAAGAGGTAATCCTATGCCCTGACTTAGAGGAAAGGGTCCCTGCTTGTCGCAAGTGCATACCTGCGCCAACCAGAGACCCCGGATTCTAACATTCCCCTAGGTGGCCGCCGAGCACCGGGCCAAAAACCCGGGTGACCCCCCTTGCAAAACCAGGTCGTTTTGATGTAGGCAATTTTCATGTCGCCTCAATACGTTTTGGGCCCTTGCCTGTCGCGGGTACTTGGGCCTCCCACACGAGTGAGGCACCGTTTTTTTCGGGAGACGCGGGGGAACGCTGGGTGGTAGGAAATTTGTGTCAGCCCGCTGATGCCACAACTTTCCCACACAAAAATGTGTGAAAAAGGTGATTTTTTTAGCTAAATTTGAGGTTTGCTGGGCATTCTGGGTAAGGAAACGTTGGGGGATCCACGCAAGCCGTACCTCCATGGAATCCCCCGGGTGTCTAGTTTTCAGAAATGTGTGGGTTTGGTAGGTTTCCCTAGGTGGCCGCCGAGCACCGGGCCAAAAACCCAGGTGACCCCCCTTGCAAAACCAGGTCGTTTTTATGTAGGCAATTTTCATGTCGCCTCAATACGTTTTGGGCGCTTGCCTGTCGCGGGTACTTGTGCCTCCCACACGAGTGAGGCACCGTTTTTATCGGGAGACCCGGGGGAATGCTGGGTCGTAGGAAATTTGTGTCAGCCCGGTGATGCCACAACTTTCCCACACAAAAATGTGTGAAAAAGGTGATTTTTTTAGCTAAATTTGAGGTTTGCAGGGCATTCTGGGTAAGGAAACGTTGGGGGATCCACGCAAGCCATACCTCCATTGAATCCCCCGGGTGTCTAGTTTTCAGAAATGTGTGGGTTTGGTAGGTTTCCCTAGGTGCCGGTAGAGCTAGGGTTCAAAAACTACAGCTAGGCACTTTGCCAAAAAAGGTTCATTTTTCACTGCGAAATTAAGGTGTGTCCACGATGCGTTTTGCGCCATTTCCTGTCGCGGGCACTAGGCGGACCCACACAAGTCAGGTACCATTTTTATCGGAAGACTTTGGGGAACACGAGGTGGGTGGAAATTTGTGGATCCACGCAGATTCCAGAACTTTCCACCACAGAAATGTGGGGAAAATGTGTTTTTTTGGCAATTTTTTAGGTTTGCAAGGGATTCTGGGTAGCAGAACCTGGTGGGAGGCAGTCAAGTCACCCCATCCTAGATTCCCCTGCGTGTCTAGTTTTAAAAAATGTATAGGTTTGCTAGGTTTCCCTAGGTGCCGGCAGAGCTATGGGTCAAAAACTACAGCTAGGCACTTTGCCAAAAAAGGGTCATTTTTCACAGCGAAATTGAGGTGTTTCCACATTGCGTTTTGCGCCCTTTCCTGTCGCGGGCACTAGTCCGACCCACAGAAGTGAGGTACCATTTTTCTCGGAAGACTTTGGGGAACGCGGGGTGGGTGGAAATTTGTGGATCCACGCAGATTCCAGAACTTTCCACCAGAGAAATGTGGAGAAAATTTGTTTTTTTGGGCAATTTCGTAGGTTTACAAGGGATTCTGGGTAACAGAACCTGGTGGGAGGCAGTCAAGTCACCCCATCCTGGATTCCCCTGGGTGTCTAGTTTTCAAAAATGTATAGGTTTGCTAGGTTTCCCTAGGTGACGGCAGAGCTATGGTTCAAAAACTACAGCTAGGCACTTTGCCAAAAAAGGGTCATTTTTCGCTGTGAAATTGAGGTGTATCCACGTTATGTTTTGCGCCATTTCCTGTCGCGGGCACTAGGCCGACCCACACAAGTGAGGTACCATTTTTCTCTGAAGACTTTGGGGAACGCGGGGTGGGTGGAAATTTGTGGATCCATGCAGATTCCAGAACTTTCCACCAGAGAAATGTGGGGAAAAAGTGGTTTTTTTGGCAATTTTTTAGGTTTGCAAGGGATTCTGGGTAACAGAACCTGGTGGGAGGCAGTCAAGTCACCCCATCCTGGATTCCCCTGGGTGTCTAGTGTTCAAAAATGTATAGGTTTGCTAGGTTTCCCTAGGTGCCGGCAGAGCTAGGGTTAAAAAACTACAGCTAGGCACTGTGCTAAAAAAGGGTAATTTTGCATTGTGAAAATGTGGTGTGTTCACGTTGGGTTTTGAGCCATTTCCTGTCGTGGGCACTATGCCTACCCCTACAAGTGAGGTACCATTTTTATCGGGAGACTTAGGGTAATTCAGATGTGTAAAGGAACTGTTATTACCTATTGACTTTCAATGCATTTCTGCCTTCCAAATGAAAGACATTGTGTAAAAAAGAAGTCATTCTAAAAAATGACTGATAATTCTCATGCTAGTAGGAGTATTCCCAAATTCGGAAATGTGCAAATATCTACTGTTTCTAAACTCTATATTTTGTTCCCATTTCAGAAATACATAGGTGTCTTTCATACTGATTTTTCCATGTACACATTTTTACAGAATAATTACTATATACCCGGTACATAATAAAAAACCATTGCAAGTTGCTGCTCAGTTTTTGGCTCTGGGTTCGTCGGGTTCTTGGTGAACCTACAAGTCCTATATATCCCCACAACCAGTAATGTCCAGCGGATGTAACGGTACATTGCTTTCAAAGAGCTGTCATAATTACAAGAAGTTACAGGTGAAAACGTTGACATAAAAGGCGCTTTTTTTCAACAAATTTTCAATTTATCCTATATTTAACTGTTAGTTTCTATAAAGAAACCTTGATGGATCTACACAAATGACCCCTTGCTGAATTCAGAATTTTGTCTACTTCTCTAAAATGTATAGCTTTCCAGGATCCATTATTGCTTTTGTACCCATTTCTACCATTAACTGGAAGGAGGTCGAAAGCACAAAAAATAGCAAAAATAGGCTATGTCCCAGAAAAATGCCAAAACTGTGTAAAAAATGTTGGGTTTCTGACAAAAGTCTGGTATCCCCTAAAAGCTGGGAAAATGGTGATTTCAGCCCCACAAACCCTTTTTTGATAACACTTGCAGGGAAAAACCCAGAAGCTTTCATTTGCAGCCCGTTTTTCCCATTTTCCCCCCAAAAAACTAAATGTTGCTGTATTTTGGCTCATTTCTGTGACCCCTCCAGGGGAATCCACAAACCCTAAGTACATTCAGAATCCCCATGATGTTGGAAGAAAAGGACACAAATTTGGCGTGGATACCTTATGTGGTCAAAAAGTTACAGGGGTCTCAGCGCGCACTACCCCAAATAGCCAAAAAAGGACGTGGCACAGGAGGGGAAAAGGCCTGGCAGTGAAGGGGTTAATACAAAGCAATACACATATATAGGTACATATCTATAGTACAAAAAAATGCTTATATACCGAGGGATATGCTGTATATTTCTGTTTGCGTATGATGCTTATGTGGGGAAGAGCCAATTCTTTAGTAGTTTTCTGAAGATAAGGTGGTTTTCTGTGGATCTTATGTTGGGGGTAAAGAGTTCAATAGTTTAGCTGCTGGAACAGAGAAGGATGTGCCACCCATGTTTTTTTTTCGTGTATCTTGGGATTTTGAGGCGAGGTGCCACTCTAGAGTGGAGGTTCTTTTGTTGAATGTGTTTGGTGATTTTATTCCTGATGAAGAGCGCTCCCATCCATGTGTGGCTTTGTGGGTGATACAAAGCAGCTTGAACGTGGATCTTTTGGCAACGGTAACCAATGCAGTGCTTTTAAGGCAGGGGAGATGTGGTCTCACAGTTTGATATGCAAGAGTAGTCGGGCAGCCAAGTTCTGAATCCGTGGTAGTCTTTTCATAGTCGTTAAAGGTGATCCGTGGTAGAGGCTATTGCCGTAATCGAGTTTGGACAGAACAAGGGAGATGGTAGCTTGGACCTTGTGTGGGAATCCCAAATGGGGAAAGATTTGTCGCAGAGTTTTTATAGTGACGAAGCTTGATCTTGCTAGTTTGTCTGCTTGGGTATTCATAGATAGCTTGGAGTCCATGGTCATTCCCAGGTTTCTTACTTCCTTTGAAAATGTAAGCGGTGATCCCAGTTAATCAGGCCAGGCGGCAAGCGGGTCATAATGTTTACAATTGCCACACGTGAGTATTTCCATTTTGGAAGCATTCAATTTGAGATGGCTCCAAGTCATCCATTGATCCACGGCTCTGAGATAGCTGAAAATTGGCGAGTTTCCAATGTCTTCGGGGCATTCCAGTTGAAGGAATATTTGCGTGTCATCTGCATAGTTATAGCATGTGAGTTGAAAATGATTGATCAGTACCGGTAATGACTTCATGTAAATGCTGAAAAGCATGGGCAAGATGATAGGGTCTTGAGGGACCCCAGCTTTTGTGGTGTACGGTTTGGACGAGAAAAGTGGAGTATGGATGACATTAGTTCTGTTTCAAAGGTAGGACATGATCCAGTCTCCTCTATGCCGGCTTTGTAGAGTCTTTGTATCAGAGTGTCATGGTCAACCGCGCCAAAGGCAGCAGAGAGGTCCAAGAGGAGTAGTGCAGCAATGCTGTTGCGGTCAACTGAAAAGTTTTTAAGTGTGGAGTTGGAAAATCTAAAGAAATCCTTTAAAATTGCACTAAATAACAAAAATGCGTTTACTTACCTGTTTACAGGACATATCCCGGTGTAGTATCCAGGTATACTACATTGTGTAAGAAAAGTAATCTGAAAGTAATGTACTGGTAATTTTACTAAAAAGCCCATTCAAAGAATGTGTACTGTATTTTCAATGCATTGCATTTTCTCAGTAACATTATTGTAAATCAAAACAAAGTGCATATACAATTACAATCCAAACTGTATTACAACTGTATAGTTACTTCAAAGTATTTATCACTTACCTGTGCCAGACTTGCTTAGTTCTAGGAAATAAAATAACTAGAGAATATTTTATACAAAATCAATTGATCTGAAGTTAAGTCTTTGAGTGCGTGAATTAATTTGCTGACTGAGTGTGTACAACAAATGCTTAACACTGTCCTCTGATAAAGCCTTACTGCTTGACCACACCACCACAAATAGAGAGTGAGGTGCTATCTACTTTACCTCTGCCTACCTTTTGGGTTCCACTGGACTCTGTGCGCACTGTACCTCACGTTGGTACACAGAGCCAGCTTCCTACATTGGTGGATCAGCGGTGGGATATACAACTTTGCATTTTTTGGACTACTAGGTTACCACCTGATCACACAACAGAATCTTAAATTGTCTTTAGAATTCAGATTTTTTTCAAATTGCCATTTTTGCAAAATTACTAAAAGTCTTGTTAGCACCTTGGTTACGTCCCTTTCGAATTTTAGAAAAATAAAAAGTCACTTTAGCTAAGGTTATAGAGGGGTTAGAAATCTTTTTTTAACAATGTCTCAAAACAAGAACCCACCTGTTAGTGCAAATAGCCACAATGTCATAGAGGACCAGGTTGAGGAGCTTGACCTCACCCCTTACCTTCACTTGTCTTTCAAGGAGGTAAGGTCCCTATGTAAAATTAAACATATAACCATGGGGTCCCATCCCACCAAATAAAATCTCCAGGAGCTATTGGCTGGGTATGCTAAGGACCACGATCTGAAAATAGTGAAGACCAAATCAGATGAGGAAGAAGAGGGCGGGGAAGAGCAGGTAGATCCCCACACTTCATAGGGAGATAAGGGCCCCAGTGGCCCTGACTCCAAGAATCAACCTCTCAGTACCTAGATCCCACACAGGTGGGTCAGGTACCACTGAGGACATTGAAGACAGCCTCAATGAGGAGGACAGCCTTTCAGCAAGGTTGACTAAAAGACTGGATCTAGAGACCAGGTGCTTTCTCTAGAGAGAGAGAGAGCAGAGATGGGCCTAGCACTCATCAATGGTTGCAGCAATTTACTTAATAAGGATAAAGAGCAATCTTTGATCCTAAAATCCCCAAAGGGATTGTCCCTAAATATGAAGAGAGTGATGATATCATAAAATGGTTCACAGTCTTTGAGGGGGCCTGTGAAATGAGAAAAGTGAAGAAGTCACACTGGGGGGCACTCCTTTGGGAACTGTTCTCTGGTAACTGCAGGGACAGACTCCTGTCCCTTACAGGGGCAGATGCTGGGTCTTATGACCTCATGAAGAGAACTCTGATTGAGGGATGTGGACTCACAACAGAGGAATATAGAATTAGATTCAGGGGGGCTCACAAAACCCAAAACCAATCCTGGATGTACTTCGTAGACTACTCAGTTAAAACACTAGATGGTTAGTTAACTGGACACAATGTGCATGATTTCAATGGACTTTACAATTTGTTTATGAAAGAACATATTTTAAGTAATTGCACTAATGAAAAGTTACATCAGCATTTGGTAGACGTAGGTCTAATTTCTCCCCAAGAATTGGGAAAGAAGGCAGACCATTGGGTCAAGACAAGGGTGACGAAAAAAAAAAATGGGCTGGTGAAAGGGCATGCTCCTGTTCAGATATTCTGGTCCTTTGTTGTGTAAGGCTGGGTATGTGTGTGTGAGAAGTTTGAATTGGCTGCACTTGTCAATGGGGAGCCAGTGAAGCTGCCTGTGGTGAAATGTGATGTGGGTGCGGTGTGGAAGGTCAAGTATGAGTCTTGTGGCTGGGTTATGGATGTTCTGGAGTCTGTGTCAGAGTTGTTGGAGATTCCAGCATAGAGAGTGTTGCTGTAATCCAGTCTGCTTGTGATGAGTGCTTGAGTGATGGTCCATCTAGTGGTCTGAGGCATCCATGTGAAGATCATTTGCAGCATGCATTGGATGTGGAAGCAGGAGGTACACACTGTGTTGACGTGAGCCATCATGTTGAGCTAGTCATCTAGGACGATTCCTAGATTTCTGGTGTGGTCTGTGGGTGTTGGTCCTAGCTCCAACAGCTCCCAGGTGGAATCCCCTAGGGAGGTCTTCTTGCTGATGACAAGTACTTCTGTCTTGTCGGAGTTGCGTTTCAGGCAGTTGGTTTGCATCAAGTCTACTATAACAGTCATGCGGTTGGTGAAGTTGGTTCGGATGGTGTTTGTCTTGTTCATCAGGAGGAGGATGAGTTGGGTGTCATCGGCGTTGGAGATGATGGTGATGTCTTAAGATCAGATGATGTTGGGTGAGCGGTGTCACGTATTTGTTGAAATGAGTGGGACAATCCCTGTGGGACACTGCATATTAGTTTTTTGGTCTCTGATGTGAAGGGTGGTAGCCTGACCTCATTGGTTCTGTGTGGAAGAAACAGATTCATTTGAGAGCGGTACTTGTATGCCAATCTCATGGATTCCTCTGATGAGGGTGTCGTTGGAGATAGTGTCAAAGGCCACGGAGAGGTCGAGCAGAATGAGGGCAGCTCTTTCTTCTCAGTTTAGGATTTTTCAAATGTCATTGGTAGCTGCTATGAGTGCTGTTTCGGTACTGTAGTTCTTTCTGAATCCTAATTGTGTGTTGTCTAGTAGATGGTGAAGTTCGAGGTGGGTTGTGAGTAACTTGTTAATGGCCTTTTCAATCACTTTGACTGGATAGGGGAGCAGGGAGGTGGATCAGAAGTTGTTCAGTTGATTCGGATCCGCTGTGGGCTTTTTGAGGAGAGCGTTCATTTCTGCAAGATTCCATTCATCTGGGAAAGTGGCAGATGTGATGGAGGTGTTGATGATGTGGACCAGATTGCAGCGTTGTTGCGTCAGCGGCAGAAAGGTGCCACCAAAGTCGCTCCTGGGCGTTAGGCCTTGCCATACATTTGTGCAACCGCATATTTCCTCAGATGATTCACCTCACTTTGCGCTGTGTCATAATATTTCCAGCTTTGGCTCCAATAGTGCCCAGAAGGCCCTGATCTTCTGTGTCTCTGTGCTTCTGCTCCAGATCTGCAATTCCGTTCTCAAACCACGTGAAGTGACTCTATCATGACGCAAAACTCCAGCATCTTTGGACATGGTAACACCCCATATGTAGACCTTGAAAGTCACCCATACCATCCCAAACTTGTCTACTGAGCCCACATTTATAAACAAAAATGATTCTACTGCCTGTGCCAGCTCATCCTGGAAGACTGTTTCCTGAAGGGAATAAGGGGAAGCCCACCATGTGAATACAGATAGTCGTGGAGTGTGCAACTTCAGTTCCAGGAGAACTGGCGAGTGATCAGAGTGTGTACAAGGTGGTGACTCACAGCACCGCACACATGAGACCAGCTTCCAGGACAGCAACCAAAAATCAATTTGGGTGTTGGTTTCATGCACGGGTGAGTAGTGTGTGAAACCAGGGTTTGTGGGAGCCATATGTCGCCAGATGTCTAGCAGTCCACTGCAATCAGCTATCTCCACTATGGTGTCCCACCGCCAAAGGTCGCCATAGTGGACTCCTGGAATGGCCCAGGTCTGGGCAGAGAAAGAAATTAAAGTCACCTCCCCAGATTTGGAACAGGTCGCCCCATTGAGCCAACCTGGCATGAAGTGCCTGATAAAACCACGGCCGTTATGATAAGGTCCTTACACCCCAAATAGCATGATCTTATTTGGACCAGTGCGCTATCATGTACCTGCCTCCTGGGTCCGTACAAAGTTCCTGCAAGTTAATGCCCAAGCCCCTACGAGCCCAAATGAAGACTCCCTGAGCATGGGAAGTAAAGTCAGTCATGGCAACAAATCCTATGCACTCTCCTGCGCATTTGCAGTCTGTTTCCCAGCGCTAAATACATTTCCTGTAATATGGCGATATCGATTTTGTGCCTTTGAAGGTAAGCAACCACCTTTGCCCAATTTCATGTAAAGCAACACTTGGAAGTCTGAGTTTCTAAATATTTATCCATACATGTACATATGGTACTTTATATAATACAACTTTATATTGTGGAAACCGTCTTTTCTTAGTTGATACCAAATGTCAAAATTTTCAGGCCTGCGCAAAGTTGACAAAAAATCACCAGACCAATGCTTGTACTTTTCCATGGCTCAAAGTAAGGCTGCTCTCGTAACGCAGGTTTGCTCAAGAATTAAAGTACAACAGCCCCGGATGCTAGCTTAGCCACAATATTTAGAAATAACCCTGTTACCTGCTAGATATTGCAATCATTTCTTTGGAAAATCGCTAAGGCCAATACATTTAATTAGAATGGAAAGTCCCAGAGTTTGTCATGTACTCAAGCAACAGGTCACACCACCTCAGACCATGCAGGTATCACACAGTATTCACATCTTCTGATTGGCCTAGGATTCTTTACTTGTGTAACTTGCTGAGGCTAGGCTACTAAAGTGTCATAATCCTGTACTTTTACTGAATATATTGCATGAATAGTGACGATTTTCCTTCCGTGGTTTGTATCAATAAAAGCTGTCAGAAACATCACCTATTTTGACATTAAGTGGCTATGCTGACTGTCTCTGTGCTGCACGTATTTGTATTATCTTGTCTCCTATAATATATTTTCTCTATCATATGTGCTGATTGCAATTATTTCTTTAAGGCTTCCCCCATTGGTGAGAGAATGCGACTCCAGAATCCATGACATCTTCTGCGGCAAGCTGTTGCATTCCCCTTCGAGCAGTCAGACCATGACGCTTCCCTGCCTTCGAGGTCTATCTCTTTCCCTCCGCTGTGGGCTGGATGCTGCCACTAGCCATGAGTAGTTGTCACATATCTGGGCTGCTCTTGCTCCATGTTTCCACAGGTTCTCTCAGCACATAATGATGGGTTTTGTGAGCCCGCTTTGATGGCTGTTGTGCCTATTGTCGTATGCTCTTTCTCCTTCTGCCTCGCCCTCCTCCTCGCGGTTGGGTTTTTTGGCATTGTGTGATTTCTGTGGTTGCCCTGCTGGTGGGAGTCTTGGCCCCTCCCTTTCTTTCCCTTGCCTGATTGTTTTTGTGTTTTTGTGTTAGTCGCCAAGCTGTCAACGACGGCTCTGTTGGTGACTGTGTCTCTCTTTGGTGTGCACTTCTGGTGCTGGGCAGTGCGGCACCATATTGTTACCTCTAGCCTCTGAGGGACACAGCTGCCGTCTCCCTGCGTATTTCCCTTCGGGTGTCCCTGGCGGTGGGCCAGTTACAAAGGGGAGGAGGATTTGTTTTGGTCTCAGTTTTTGGTTTCCTCTCATTTAAATCCTCTGATTGTGCTGTCCTCTGTATGTTCCCTCTCTTTTTCTGTCTGCTGTCATTGCTGCTGGGCGACCATTGGGTCACAGGCTCCATTGATTTTGCACTACTGGTACAGTTCTCTCCATCTATGCTGCCTGACCATGTGTTTCCATATTAACTCGGGTGCATTTAAATTTGGATTTTACTTACTGAGCTGTTGCCTTCACCCCTGGGCAGTGGAGAGGGCAAATATTCAGCATTTTCCATACCAGCAGTGACCCTCAGATTCTAAGCAGCCCTTTGACTGATGGTGGGTTAGAGAGTGTGAAGTACTGCAGTTCCTTGTCTTGCCAGTGAAGACTCCCCAGCCAGGGGCCAAAGGCTTCAGCCGTGAGTAGCACAAGAGGTTGGTGGCCACTCCTGTACAGCACATCACTATGTGAGTGCAGGAGGAGGTTTCCCCTACTCTGATTTTGGGTGGTAGCAGGTATTGCTTCACGTTGTAGAGATAGCAGGTAGTGCTCCGCAGGTTTAGGGTTGATGCAGGAATTGCTCCCCGGTTTGGCACTGGTATTGAGTGCATGACAATATCATAGTGGTACTAGCTGGTAGTGCTTCTCCCTGTTTGTTGCAACACGTACTTTGGTGCCGGTTTTTGTGACAACCCTGGTACTGTTGGAGCTGGTAGCCACACTATAGTGTAGCCAGAGAGTGGTCGGCTCTGATGCACTGCCTCCTGCTTGACACCAAAGGTGGTCTCTAGATGTGTATAGGTGTCCCTCTACTCACAACAAGGGGGGGTTGGTATTGCATTATATGCATTCATTTGAAGTATTGTTACTGTATTGTATGCATTGATTTGAAGTGATTTTATTTTTTTGTTATGGGTATCTTTGATTGTCACAAAATGTATTGTGATTAATTAAGATTCTTAGTATTTTGCGACTAACCTTTCATATGCTGTTAGATGTCAAATGACTGATTACCAGCCGCCTTACTAAAAATGTTTCTTTGAAATGTCACAAAGCTATGTTGATGCTTTGTTATGTTGATAGACTGTCGATTTGACTAACAGACCTCCTGACGTGTATTTTGTATTGGACAGATGACCCTCTTCCTGTGTGATATTGCTTATCACACTTGAGGTCGCCATTATCTGCTTCCTGTACTATTATTATTATTTTAGGACTAGGTTGGGAATATATTACTAAGCCATACCGCACAGTACAACACAGCGCCGCTGCGCAGGGCCTGAATTGCTGCTTCTGTATTTCATGTGTATGCCTGTCGACTTTTAGACTGTCCAAGGAACACCAGTACCCAGGATGTTTCTTTGCCTTCCAACTTGTGAATGCTTTGGTGAATTAGTAGCAATCGCATTGTACATTGAATGATAGACGGCTTCCTCTGCTTTTGCAAAGGCTGCAGGCTGGTTGAAAAGTGTGTGGTACCGTTTGTCCTCCCTATTGTGTCACCTGGCATTACCCTAACAAGCCACCTTTTTCGTTTCTCGTTGTCGAGTATAACCGAACTGTTGGTAACACAAGTAGGGTCATCGCTTTTGCACACACAGTCAACAGGACACAGAAGGGAAGGGACAGCTGACTCCTTCCCACAATGACTTACAAAGAGTAATAATTGGGGTACAAGTGCCTTAAAAGTAACAGACTGCATTACTGTTTTATCTACTTTCAGGATTGTGGATACAAAGAGGACAAAGGACTGAATAGTACATTTTATGCATTATGATATCTTTATTGTGACCGTGATTATTTTCTTAGAGGGATTGAATAAATAAGTTTAGAACTGCGGACATTGTTTAAAGAAGGGCACCGCAGTGAAACGGGAGGCAACACCACACCGTACAATACACCATGGAAGGTAGTATGGACAGCGCACCAATACATGCCTCCTCGCCTGGGGATGGTCAATGCTTCACATTAGCATCAAAACAAAAAGAGCAAACAGTGGCAAAAAAAAGAAAAGAACACACTATCCTTTCAGCATATAAACAAGGGACTGATATGCCAAGAACAGACCACGGCCATGGGCGGTGACAATGGGCTAAACATATGCCTGGGAGGATCAGTAGATACAGCATGGTCCATCCACCAGCCAGTACTTGAACCAGTAGGCCCACACTGCCAGGGAGGTGAGATCAAAGTGGAGATGCTACATCACAGATGCATCCCATAGATGCTAGACCAAAAGGCTTATCAGAGGAAAGTATATTTGATTATAACAGTATAACACCATCAGTTTTGCATGTGGAATCTGCTCAAGCAACACCACTATTGGCACGCTGGTAAGCGTACCTGCAGGCAAATAATAGACGAGGTCACGACAGTTACAGCCAAAAGGTGGGAGGAGGATGGTCAGGGATGAACAGCATTGCATATAAGTATAGACAGTGTAAAACAAGAAGAAGGGACCGGCCTACAGTGGAGAGAACGAGGGGAAGGGCCAAGAGTGCTGCAATTTGTTTCAATTGCCACCAACAAGGCATTCGAATTGACACCTATGCCCACCACTTCAGTTAACCACCTCCACCGTGTGTCCAGCAGGTGGAACAAGGGGTACATAGTGTAAGACATGCACAAGGTGAATGCATGGATAGGGAGAGTGAGGAGTTCCTAGGACAATGGTTAAAGAGGTGATTCCCACATCTGTGTGAAGGGGATGGTAGCAGACTGGATAGATATAATGAAAAAGAGTTAAGTAAATACCAGGTGGAGAAAGAAGTAGTGTAGGACCAGGCAGGTAAAGAAAATACAACATTAGAACAGACCAACATGCCCATCCACTATAACACGACATAACGTAATAATATCCAGAAACTAAGCAATTCCATAGAGGGTACGGTGTATCATTGTTGAAAGAATTAAATAGCATAACTCAGTTAGCATGTGAGATTATGAATGAAGAAAGGGGATAGGTAGACATAATGCATCCAAATGCAGAAAGGGAGCACTTTGATAACAGGTTGGAAAGTGCTGAAATTGGCATTTCCCCATGTCCTCCAGTGCTCAGCGTACAATAGGTATAGACAGGAAGGGGACCCGATACAACAATAGATGTTCACAGGTCAAACACAAGGAGAACTGAACGATGTTGCTCTCTCCACCACCGGAGCACTCCACACTGAACTACATAAAGACAGGGGCACAGTGAGCAACTCGGCGGCTCTGGCCATTGAGGAAGATGAAAAATAAAGGGGTGCTATGCAACAGGCAAGGACTTTGTGCATGGACACAAAACCTAGATGTTTGTAAAGAATTTAACGATTTAGTGGAAGGCGAACTAGCAGAACATAACTTCCACGACTTAAAAGATAGAGTAACATTATGTAAAATGTTCCATACTGCACACAGACGCCTGGTCGATACAGGGGAAGCTCTGCATGATATCATCTGACAGTGTTCACAAGTAGAGGTTCAGGTACCACCATGGGTAATAATAAGCATTTCCTGGCTTCAAAAATCTGATAAACACATCCTGCCCACACTGACTGTGTCCGCTCTTAATAGGATAGGATCATTATGCTAATGGCAACTAAAGTACGAAAATGGGAAACATATCAGTATGGTTTGACAAGATTCATGAGTGAAAAGAGGAATGGTAAAGGGAGAAAAGACCAGCACCGATGTCATTGTTTGCTCAATGTTGTTTGACAAATTGACTGACCCCAAAATTAAAGAGAGTGAATGGCCCTTAAATGTCTGTTCAAAAGAGCAGTTGATTGAAATACTATACCTCGCATATGATGGTATGGAAAAGGACACATGATTATTTTTTGGACTTTATGAGCAATACTGCAAAAGATCAGGCACAGTGTCTGAGGTTAGCATGTTAGAAAACAATACTTATGGTGCATACGACACAGCACAGGAAAGGCTAAATAGGCTCGATCCTAATTGGGATTCTGAAAAAATAATGGGTAAAATTAGAGAAATAGTAACAAGAATACAAAAATGTAGGATGTTTATACAAGGACTGAATGCCAACGTATTTCAGTCACAAATACAAGAATTAAAATATCAGGAGACACCAAGCACTACCTATAATGACGAAGACTGGGAAAGTAAGGAACAGAGTTTGTGGCATCTACCATGTTTACAGAAATAAATAGTGAAGATGGGAGAGTAATGATGGAGGAACATGATTGGCAGACCAATGAAGTTATTAAGGCTCTAGGATATGGAGGAATTGAGAAAAGCTCTGTCCAGCGAGGCCTATAATATGATGATAAGTTGAAGGGTTAAAAGAGAATATTTTGGGGCGAATTTGAAAGTAATACTACTGGCTGGGTACAGACTCTGGGCATTGCACCAAGACCAAACAACACTGTGCAACAGTTTCCTAGTGATATGAATGGAACTAGAACACACAGTCAGTTTAAAAATGTATTCTTCGCAGCGGAGAATGGAAAGGAATGCAAATACTTAAATGTATATTAATTAAATAGGATTAAATATTGTTACAACTTATAGTTTGTTTAAAGCTCATTTAACGATAGACAAAGAGAAGTGTTATTTTCTATATTTGCACTTTAATAAGTTTTGGTGCAACGGTTTGTTTCCTAACATTTTCATCTTCAGATATAGAACGTCAGTGAAGAGATGTTCGTTTTTCTTGTACATGTCTGTTTATGTATTGTTTATGATATGTCTGTTGTCAATTGTCATTGCAAGGGGCAGAGTAATGTCTCCAAAGCCCCCCCCCCCCCAACCCCAGCCCTCTCTCCCAAAGTACTGTACAACAGGAGTCAATAGTTATTTTAAAGAACAGAGATTGCATTACATTGCACTAAATAGCTACTTACTTAAAAGGTAGGGGGTCCGTTTTATAGGAAATATACATGCAAAAATGTGTAAAGAGCCTCTGCCCTCATAGTGAAATTATGACTTGAGAGCTACATATGGCCCTCCTGCTGGCGACATCTAGGCCCTGAATAGCAGGTGATGTTTACTCTGCCGACTAAGTGCTAGAATAAGAGAGAAGTTAAGATAAGGAGGCAAACATTTGCTTAAAGGTTAAGCTACGTTATTTGAAGGGAGGTAGCCAGAGTGCCCCGCACAGCATCACTTTCAGGATAACAGTCTACAGCAGAAGCATTAAAGACAGTCTTGTAAAGTTTTCCAGGTTCATAGTGTATTTCATGAATATGCAGAACTGTTTCATTTCTGTACATCAGGTTATTTCAGTGCATTGATATGTATTGTCCCCGTTTCAAGTGCTAGTTTTTTAAGTATGCCCAGGATCACACAATTTGGTCAGGATAGGTAACTGGCCATCCCCACAAGCAAATATGGAATTGCACTGGGTATATTGAGTCCTAGCAGGGTTTTGCCTAATTAGCGACGCAGGGAGAAGTACTGTTTAATGTATGAATCTAAATATAATAATGTGTATGCATATTAATGTTTTCTGGCTTACATTATAAGGGGACTGCACTTAAAATGCATTCCAATCCAGTGCATTCGCCAGGGTCTAGCAAGGATGGATAATACGTATTATTGTTATATTTATATATTGATGTTTAATAATGAGTATATGCAAATGCAGAAGGGTAGTGTGCATTTAATAACTGTGTTTTGTATTATAATGTTCTCAGTATATAATGTGTACGGATTTATAAAGCATTTTAGTTTACAGATGCAGTCTTTGGGGGTGATTGCAAATATTTTTTTATGAGTATTTTGATTCCCCAAAGTGTTACTGTGACAGAGAAGCTTCCTGTTTTCAAAGTGTTTGCCTGCATGTGCTTAATGATAACTTTTTCACCTTCTCCTATCTGGTTAGGAAGCTCCACTAGTGCAAACGTGTTCTATATTTGTGACAATTTTGCACACACATTGCACCACTACTGATTTCACACCTAGCAATGGGTCATAGACAGTGAGTGTTTGGCAAAGGTTAGCACATGTGTGCTAGCCTCAGACAAGTACATGAAGGTTCGACCTGATTTAAGAGAGACAACTTTCCCAGATGCAGATGGAGATGTAGTTGTTCATGGTTCATGCATCAGCAATAACACAGGCTCAATGCAAGGTTCTTGCACAGTGGGAACGGTTAGAAAAGTAGTGGTGGGGGCAAGATTAACATGAAAAGGAGAGTATTTGAAAACAAAGGGGGGGGGGGGTTATGGACAGGATCGAATAGTAAAATATGTTGCCCTCATCATTTCCTCCTCTATGGCACGTCTCTTCATATGTTGGTCGAGATGGCATGATCGGCTTGTTTTCACAATGTTGGTACAACTCCAAGTTCTGTCCGATAGCGGAAAGACTTTGTAAGAAATGTACTGTTTGCGCACAATACAACACTGGGAATGGTTCACCAAATGCACCTGGCCACTTTCCACCTCCCCACCGACCCTTTGAGAGTCTCTAGATGGACATGACCCCACTAAGATGTACAAGTATGTTTTGGCAATAGTGTGTATGCCAGCAAATGGACTGAGGCATACCCCTCCAATAACTACGAAGCACAGACTGTTGCCAAATACCTCCTGAAAGAGTTCATTCCGCGGTTTTAAGTACATATGATTTTGAACCGACATTCATCTCACATGTGATTGAGGGGTTGTGCAAGAAACTACATCGTGCCTATCATCCACTAGCAGCGGACGCTGTTGAGAGAAAGAACTGAGTGTTGAAAAATAAGATAGGGAAGATTTGTGCATCCACCGAAATGATCGGGATTGATGCACTACTATTTGCTCTGTTGTCCATGAGAAGCACTTCAGACAGAGTGACAAAGATCAGCCAATATGAAATAGCGTTTGGATGCCCAATGAACATTCCAGGCTACATGTCTATTGTCCCTCTGTTTGTATCTGATGATCTGCTTCTTCAATACTGCAAAAGACTAACATCGTTAAGTGCTGCAGGCCCTTCCTAAAGTGGAGACACCAGCAGCCCACGGCCTCCAGCCAGGAGATTGGGTTTGGATAAAAGCCCACAACAGACTGCACTATCTCAAACATATTTGGTAGGGGCCATATCAAGACCTTTTGACAACAGCAACAGGGGTCAAGTGTGAGGGCCTGACTTCCTGGATCCATGGCTCTCCTACAAAGAAAGAAGTGACACCACCGCCACCAGAGGAGCCTCCAGTGCCTTCCCCTGCATCGCATTAAGGACAGCATTTTTACAACATGCGTTCCATGAAAGGTACCACGTGAGAAAGTTACCCCAAGTTAATCCTGAAGGGTTGCACGTTCTGCACACAGTAGAGAAAGAAAGAGTGTGTAAGCGGGCCCCAATGATACATCATCTAAAGACTTCTGGAACATCAACGCCCCAACCCCTCAGTTTACAAGCTGTGAAAACGAAACATCTTCATTTTTATTTCTCATCACTTTGCTTCCTTCATATTGAAAGTGCCTAAGTAATTGAAGTGCTTGCTAAACTCTGAAATTACTTGAAGACAGGCACCAACGGTTACTTTTCTGTTCACAGGTATCATCACTGAGGCTCTGCATCCTTCCTCAGCAGACTTTAGAAAAGTGTGAAAATGCAACAGAGGATAAGGCATTGTTCCAACTAACCACACTGGCAACATGTATGTAAAGTGTGAAGAGGCAGATCCCTGCTCACAGCAGGCCAGGCCTCCAACAGCAAGCTTAATTTGACAGAGGTAGATCCCTGCTGCACACAGCAGACCAGGCCTCCGGATATCATCTTTCCAAGGATCCCTACGCTTTCTTCAAGTGCTCAGTGACGTTACATTGACCACTGACAGTACAAAACAGGAGCACCAATGATTTCCTTTGAAAGTATTGCTGGCACCTGCCTCAATAGGAGCTAGTTAGATACAAAGACTAACTGCTTCGCCCAGAAACTTCAAAAGTTTTCCAACTCCAAGAACTTTTGACAATGCAAGAACAAGGAGGGTGGAGAGAAAGGGGCCAGCGTTGCTGATAGCAAAATTGTCCCCAGTTCCAGGAATAATAGTAACTGCAGTCATTAATAATTTTCGCAAGGAACATTGAAATGCCGTTCCTTAATGGCAAGGTTGGGAAGGTGGGGATAATGGATATTGGTGATTGTAATAGGGATAGCAACACTAACAATGCTGTATATAATGATCAAAGTTTGCCCAGAAAATTTCAGCTTTGGCATCCAGTTGTGCATGCTGTGTGCCAATGCAAGGTACACGAACACCACAAGTCCAGGGCTGACAGGAGTTATGAAGGGACAGAGATGATGATGATGAGACATGATACGAATTAGTGATTTGGTATCAGATGGGGTAATGTGGAAGCCATCATTTCTTAGTTGATACTAAATGTCTAAATTTTCAGGCCCTCGCTAAGTTGACATAAATTCACCAGACCAATGCTTGTACTTTTCCATGGATCAAAGTAAAGCTGCTCTCGTAACGCAGGCTTTCTCAAGAATTACATTACTACAGCCCAGGAGGCTAGCTCAGCCGCAAGTGTTACAGCACATCATATTTAAAAATAACCCTGTTACGTGCTAGATATTGCAATCATTTCTATGGAAAATGACTAAGGAAAATACATTCCATTGAATGGAAAGTCTCAGAGTTCGTCACGTACTCAAGATACATGGATAGCAACAGGTCACACCACCTCAGACCATGCAGGTATCACACAGTATTCACATCTTCTGATTGGGCTAGTATTCTATACTTGTGTAACTTGCTGAGGCTAGGCTACTGAAGTGTCATAATCCTGTACGTTTACTGAATATATTGCATGGATAGTGACGATTTTCTTTCTGTGGTTTGTACCAATAAAATCTGTCAGAGACATCATCTCTTCAGACACTCAGTGGCTATGCTGACTGTCTCCGTGCTGCACGGATTCGTATTATCTTGTCTCCTATAATAATTTTTCTCTATCATATGTGCTGATTGCTATTATTTCATTTAGGCTTCCATAATATCTCTTTATTGTTTTCCATATACATGTATACCTTTTATGTAGGTATATATCTATATTTATTATTTCACTCCCACAGTAGGAAGAACAAATTTAACTTGCTCCAATTCACTATTCTACGGCTTATCCTATACCTCTTTCAATACCACTCCTGACTCATCCCAAACCTCATTTTAAATTTTACTGTGTTCTCCCAAATAACGGTTTCTAGACTCTTCCCTCCTTTGACTCATCCCAAACCTCATTTTACGACTATGATCTGCCAAATGAGCTGGTCCTCATGCCAGCTACCCCTGCAACAGATCTCCTGCCCAGCTTGCCCACCGTCCGCTACCCCTCTGCTGACTGCCTACCTGCTGGCCTCTGTTTCTGTCTCCTCAGCTTTTTGTTTGCTCTGTTTTGCCTTTTCTGCTCATTTTTCTGTCCTCTTTTGCCTTTTCTGCTCGTTTTTCTGTCCTCTGTTTTGCATTTTTTGCTTGTTTTTCTGCCCTCTGTTTTGCCTTCTTCTTCTTTGTTTTGCCTTTTCTGCCCGTTTTCTGCCCTCTGTTTTGCCCTTTTCTGCTTGTTTTTCTTCCCTCTGTTTTGCCTTTTCTGCTCATTTTTCTGCCCTTTGTTTTGCCTTTTCCTGCCATTTCCCTCCTCCCACCACCCAGCACCCGTCCTCCCTGAGACCTACTTAATGGAGGCCACAGCGCAATCCCATTGAGCAGATCCTCGTGTCAGCTCCACCTGTGACAGTTCTCCTGTCCAGCTTGCCCGCAGTCCGCTACCCTCTGCTGCCTCTGTACCTACTGTCCGCTGTTTGTGCCTTCTTAGCTCGTTTCTTGCTCTGTTTTGACTTGTCTGCTTGTTTTTCTGCTCTCCGTTTTGTCTTTTTTTGTTTGTTTTCATCCCTCTGTTTTGCCCCTTTCTGCTCATTCTTCTGCCTTTTGTTTTGCCCTCTTCTGCTCTGTTTTACATTTTCTGTTTATTTTATTGCCCTCTGTTTGGCCTTTTTTGCTAGTTTTTCTGCCCTATGTTTTGCCCTCTTCTGCGCTGTTTTGCCTTGTCTGCTTGTTGTTTTGCACTTTGTTTTGCCTTTCTGCTCGTTTTTCTGCCCCCTGGTTTTTCCTCTTCTGCTCTGTTTTGCCTTTTCTGCTATATTTTCTGCCCTCTGTTTGGCCATTGCTTCTCGTTTTAATGCTCTATATTTTGCCCTCTTCTGCTCTGTTTTGTCTTTTCTGGTAGTTTTTCTGCCCTCTGTTTTACCTTTTTCTGCTCATTGCTTCCCACAGTTTCTTCAAGACCTGGCTTTTTGAAGAAGACTCACACTCCTGCGCCTAGATACCCCCAGGGTTGACAGTGCTGCTCTCTACAAATGCTGATTGAGGGAATTATAATTTCAGGACTCTTCCCTCCTTTATCCTATTCAATCCAGCTAACAGACTCACAAGTCCTTCGCTTCAATTAACAACTTCTATTTCTCTATACTAATCTAACTCTATTACACTTTGGGTTCTGGAGTAGCGTGCCACATGCCAAAAAGCACTTGAACGCCTCTTAGTGGGTAGTAAGTGCTATATAAATACAATTACAATTACAATGGCTGTGGCCCGGCAGTCCCATGGAGGGTGAGCTGCATTGACAAGCTAAGTCTCTGAGGCGTGCTGTGGCTCTGCTGTAAGAATGCCAGCATTTTCCATATCAGGCTGGGAAACAGGACTTGGCATGACAGGGGCACCACCAATTTATGGTGACGCCCTGCCCCACGAAACTCTAAATGGTCCCCTCGCATTCTGCAGCCGAACAAAAAATAACCGATATAAATGTTCCATATAAACCGCTGTGCATAACATAAGTAGTACATGAAAGATATGCGGCAACAACATAGGACACATAGACACATAATATAATATGAGATACCATAATAATATAATATATAAGATTCCATAATAATATCATATATAAGATATCATAATAATATACTATAACATAACATATAATATAATGTGATATAATATATTATAATATAATATAATATACCATAGTTTGCCACTTGTCCAGGTAAGAGGTCAATGTCCACTGGCTCTTTGGCCAATCTCTGTTCAGGGGTGTTGTCCTAACTTGTGGAAACTCAAATAGAGTGTTGAATGAGGGAGTATGTAGAAATTGTGTACACACCTGCTTAACTACAAGTCTGTTAGCCACAGGGGATTCCTTTATCATACAATTATTGGTTTCTGCTAAGAAAGATCACAGAGATGACGGCCTGGAATATGACCCTGAATGATTGTCAGTTGCTAAAATTAATTCATCAGTCCTTTCATCAACTTGCTTGTTGTTGCAGTGGGTGGCCTAAGTGAAACAGATGTGCCCATGCTTATGTTCCCACACAACTGAAGCCATAACTCAGTGACAATACTTAACTAGATCAAATCCAGTCTATGGTTGCGTGTTCCTGTCTGGAAGGGACCTAGCCTGGCACTCTGTGCCAGACTGTTCCTACTGGAAAAGGAACAAGACACATTTGCATATGACAGGTCTCTGTCTAGATTGGCAACTGGGTGAAAAACAATGGTCTGATATACTGCCCCATTAATTCAAGCATTCCATACATCACCTCAGTGCTTAATTTGAGACGGTGTTTAGCACTGGAACTTCATCATCAACACCTGCACTTTTCTTGAACACCAGTTAAGGATACATTCATTTATGGTAGACACTGGGATATTGCACTTATCTTTTTACAAATTAACCACTGCATCCCCTTGCCATTTGTTGCAATAGATTTAAAGTATAACAACTGAATGTCATGAGCTGATTATCAAAAGCCCTGGAGAAGTGATACCAATTGCAGATTGTGCCCTCTACAAAAGTGGTTTAACAATGACAATAAAAATAGGTAAAGGGCTACCATTTAGATTCAAATTATGAATAATTATTTTATATAGAGATCCTGAAAATTGAATATAGACAAAGGACTTCATCTGAACTTAGGTCGGACACCCTTAACGCAACATATCACAATGAGACAAAGTAACATAACATAGCTGATGAAAGTAGCCTAACCAAAAATTAACGATATGTTACATTATACAACGGGTGAACGTGGAGCTCACTTAATACCCAATCAGTATTTGACCTTTACTTTAGTGTGTTACTTCTTACTTCCAGGTGGTAAAGAAGTTTGACACCCTCCCCCATAAAGCCAGACGCATAGCCATCCTTCTAAATCCAGACACATGCCCTCTCTGCTGAGACCTTATGCAGCTGGAAGCAGTTATCCTGATGCAGGCATCGGCACGCTGGCCGCCTAATTTACCCTCAGTCCTCCCCCGCGGGACGGCCTCCAATGGCTGCCGACATCAGAATGCCAACCGCACAGTCTCACCGTGCCCCCTAATACATTTACCTCCCTTTCAGAGCACATCCTCTTCTCTCGCTACAACAATGTTATTATTTTGCTCTCCGTTGACAGAGTAGAAACTAAATTACATTTATGTTGACAAAATGAGATAAAATGCATTTTGTCGACGAATTCAAAGTCTGCCGGGGACAAAATGGTTTTGCTGAAAAAATGAGGTAAAGATTTGATGAAATGCATTTTATTGACGTGATGAAGTGGAAGAGGCCCTGGACAATATGAGGGGCCAGCTTTCAGCAACCATTTCTAGGTCAGTTTAGGGGTTCTCTCTTGATTTCTGGAGTACATAAAGGTCTATACAGTGGTGTAACAAAACTTGCGGGGACCCCCCTTCAAACTTTATGGAGGGGGCCCCATGCTCCGGACCCAGTCAGGAGCTCTCAGTACCACCTGTTCACAGTGCCGGTGGGGCCCCGCTGGAGCTCGCCTTCCCCACCCTGCGCACCAAGGGGACTGCTGGTACTATTCTTACATTACTGGGTTTCTAAACTAACACACTAGAGGCCATATTATACATGAAGAAACAACAATTGGTGGAAAGAATGCAGAGCAATGTCATTCATTCACCCCAGTACAGACATCTGGGCCTAAATCCATCGTTTTTTTGCTCACCATGCCATTCCAGGTTGGACTCAGCCATGTGCAAATCAGTCTTGACCCTGTGCCCCATGGGAACAGTCCAGCCCGAACTGCCTGGCCAGGTCATCCCTGGACTGGAAACAAGCATCCTAGGACCAGTTTCGGGCATTCACACCTCATCAGCCAGAATAGCTTGACTCTAGTGGCATGGAGAGCTTGGGACCCATGGCTGGGCATACCCGTCCCACACGGGGTGACAAATGCAAAAAGAACAATTGAAGGACAGAATGCAGAACAATGCCATACATTCACCCCAGTAAAGAGATCTGGGCTTAAATCCATATGTTTTTGCTCATTATGCCATCTCAGTTTGGACCGAGCCATATGCAAATCAGTTTTGACCCTGTGCCCCATGGGACTGTCCAGCCCGAACTGCCAGGCCAGGTCCTCCCTGGACTGGAAACAAGCATCCTAGGACTGGTTTTGGGCTTTCAGCCCTCATCAACCAGGATTGCTTGACTCCAGTGGCATGGAGAGCACGGGACCCACATCTGGGCATACCCGTCTGACTCGGGGTGACACATGCAAAAAGAACAATTGATGGACAGAATGAGGAACAATGTGGGTTCTGGTGCTCACTACACCACTGGATTCAAGCTAGCCTGTCTGATGAAGGGTGATGCCCTGAAACCAGTCCCAGGATGCTTGTTTCCGGTCCAGGGAGGACCTGGCTTGGCAGTTCGGGCTGGACTGTTCCCATGAGGCACAGGGTCAAGACTGATTTGCATATGGCTGGGTCCAAACTGGGGTGGTGTGGTGAGCAAAAGAATGATGGCTTTACCCCAGATCCTTGTGACTGGGAGTGAATGTTTGCATTGTCCAGCATTCTGTCCATCAATTGTGGGAAGGGTATGCCCAGGCATGGGTCCCATGCTCACTACACCACTGGATTCAAGCTAGCCTGGCTGATGAAGGGTGATGCCCTGAAACCGGTCCCAGGATGCTTGTTTTTGGTCCAGGGAGGACCTGGCTTAGCAGTTCGGGCTGGATTGTTCCCACAAGGAACAGGGTCAAGACTGATTTGCATATGGCTGGGTCCAAACTGGGTGGTGATCAAAAGAATGATGGATTTAACCCAGATCCTTGCGACTGGGGGTGAATGTTTGCATTATCCAGCATTCCGTTCATCAATTGTTTCTTATTCTTTTGCATATGTCGCCCTAAGTGGGAAGGGTATGCCCAGACGTGGGTCCCGTGCTCACTACACCACTTTATTCAACCTAGCCTGGCTGATGAAGGGTGATGCCCTGAAACCGGTCCCAGGATGCTTGTTTACGGTCCAGGGAGGACCTGGCTTGGCAGTTCGGGCTGCACTGTTTCCAAAAGGAACAGGTTCAAGACTGATTTGCATATGACTGGGTCCAAACTGGGGTGGTGTGGTGAGCACAAGAATGATGGATTTAACCCAGATCCTTGTGACTGGGGGTGAATGTTTGCATTGTCCAGCATTCCGTTCATCAATTGTTTCTTTTGCATATTATACATGCAGAGCATTTTCCTTCATTGCGCTGGACGCACTTTTAAAAAGATGTGCCTGATGCAATGAAGGAAAATGCACCATATTATGATGAATGTGCTGCCCCCAGGACAGCTGCAAACATGCGCTGCCCCCAGGGCAGCGCATTCACATGAAGACCGGAGCGGCTGCTTTGAAGCCGTTCGTGTTTTCACAGTGAAGGCAGGAACCTGCCTGCACTTTGAAGAGGGAATAGAGATCCCCTTGCAGGTGGGTGGAGTGAGCGACTGCACCTGCCAGCAAGGGGATGTCTGGGGGGGTCCATGGATCCACCTTTTCCCTTCCAGAGGGCTGCCATCAGGGGGCACACTAACAGTGCTGGAAGATGGTTTAAAGCTGAACCCGGTGACCGCCAGCAGTAAAGGAGAGGAAACAACACACGAACGCGGAGACAACGAGGACACGCTGCCTGTTACCGGCGGGTGGAGGTATGCGCGTCCCTGTTGTGTGAAAGCGAGTGGCAGAATGCAGAACTGACACTGTGTTGCAACATTGTATCTAAGCTGGCTAACTCTGTGGGAGGTCACAAGGAAACTGGAAAGAACCGCACTGAGAGTTTCATTGGGAACAAGCGGAACATTACAGTATTTTTGTCCACAAACCACAGGCAAAGGGACATTCTTAACTAAAAGCAAGGAAGTTGTTAATTATCAGTTCCAGGGAAAGTGTGAAAGACAAACATGGAAAAAGGAGAAGCAAAACAAAATGAACTTTTAGACTCATTTTTTGATCAGGAAATAGACACACAGAATCAAGCAGTGAACAAAAGTCTTCCCAAAAAATCGGGCAAACACAAGCTGTCGGAAAAATTAAGTAGAAAAGAAATAAATAAATGGCGGAATTAATTACGCAGAAAAAATATTTGAAGTACAGAGAGTCCCAAGAGGCCTAAGGACATCACTTATGCCAAGTCAACAGGATGCGACAAACACATTACTACAAGAATGGGGGAACACATTTTAAATTCCTCCATGGGCCTTTTAGCCATCTTAGTGAAACACATCGAGCTGGCATTGACAAAAATAAAAGAGGAATTACAGGACCTAGAAAAAGAATTATCAACGCTGGAAATGAATCCAGAAATGACGAAACTCAACGAGGAATTGGAACGACACATTGAAAAATATCAGGAAACAGAAAAACTGAAAAAACAAACGAAGTTCCAGCGGGACAAAGAAGATTACACACAAGGGCGAATTTTTACATACAGCAGGAAGTTTGATACATTCAAACAACAAAACAGAATGGATAATGCAGCTCAAATCTCAAGCTGTATTTCCTCATTAACGTCAGCAGACGCTAGTGAGGGGAATCAGGAAACAACAGTGGACCAAGCGAAACATACTCTTTTAGGGAACATGAGGATGGTTCTCCAACAAAGACAATGGGAACAAAACACACAACAAAGTCAAAGAGGAAGGGAGAGAGGACACCAGTGGGAATCCAGAAAACAACGAGGAGAGGAAAGAGGAGAAAGTGGCTCAACCGAAAAAATTGGAACCATAACAAGGATTATGCATCAGAAAAACTCCCTCTAAATGAAATGGAAGAACTGACAGTGGTCAATCTATCCAAACGGAATATATCAGACTCTGAAACATCTTTACGAAAATGAGGCATTCATTTCTGCCTAATACAACAAATGGATATAGCCCAAACAAGAATAGATATCTATAAGTATATAAGAAAAAGCAAGCTAGCAAAATTTTTCCAGCAAAACAAGGAAATAGCAAACTGCACAAAGAAGACAAGATCTAAACCACCAGAATTAAGCCTAACAACAACAGACATGAATGCCTTGTTAACTCTAATTAATTTGGATGTAACAAACAAACAAGACAACATCACTGTGGAAATGGCATGTCCCCAAATGGGAGCAGGACTGAGTGGCAAAAAACCCATATCACGGTTTTACCCGCAATTGGCACCATGTAATAAAATCAACATTTTTCAGGAAGCCGTAATCCAAGACCTCTATAAAATCATAAAAACAAAATATCGAGACAATCTGACAAAACAAGAAAGAATAGCCCTAAAAAATCTGACAGAGGACAAAAATATTACTATAAAAATGGCCAACAAGGGTGGCAATATTGTCATCTGGAATACAATTGATTATGAAGCAGAAGCGCATTCTCAATTGAAAAATCGTGAATACTATTGAAAATTGGAAAGCAATCCAACGATGATCTTCAAAGATGCCCGGGACAAGAAAATCATGGAATGGCTGTCACAAAACCTTATTGATGAGGATGAAAAGAAATACCTCACAACAGAATACCCAATCACGGCAACAATTTATTTCCTGCCTAAGCTTCATAAAAATCCCCTGACGCCTCCAGGCCGTCCCATCTTCTCGGCAAAGGGATCACTACTTGAGCCCATAGGTAAATATATTGATTTCTTTCTAATGCCATTTGTACTAAATCTAAACTCCTACATTAAGGACACCTCCGAATTTCTGCGGCACTACCAGGAAATATCTTGGCAAGAATCTTACATGCTCATCACAATGGATGTAATATCCCTATATAAAAACATCAAAAACAATATAGGAATGCTAGCATGTGTTTTTTTCCTAAAGGAAAGGAATATACAATACAGCCAACACAACCAAATGCTTTTAGACATGATTGAGATGTGCCTGACTCAAAATGTCTTCATGTTCGGTGAGGAGATCTACAAGCAAATAAAAGGATGTGCCATGGGGTTCTCCTTTATGCGTGTCTGGTAATGGGATGGTGGGAACAACAGGTGGCCTGGCACCCAAATAATGACAAATATGTAAACAAGCCTGCAATGTGGCTGCGGTACATAGATGACCTCCTAATTGTATGGGACAAAAAAGCAACAGAGTTCCAGGAGTACTTTGGAATCCTAAACTCCACAGATGCTAATTTAAGATTTACCTATACCATTAGTAAAGACAGAGTCGTATTTCTGGACACTGAAATATATGTAGTGAACAACAAAATTAAAGAAATTGGAAAAATTGGAAAATCACCCCTCTGTGAGTGTGACCTCATTCTTCCTGTAAGGATTGTGTTGGATATATATATATATATATATATATTAGATAGCGATCTTTATTCCAACGTTACGCGTTTCGAGAGTGAACTCTCTTGATCACTCTCGACACGCGTAATGTTGGAATAAAGATCGCTGTTTGATATACCCTAACCGAGATAGATATAGTTAGGACCTATTTCCATAGGAAATCTGCAACATTCTATTCCCAATAAGTCTGGCGCCGGTTGATGAATCCTCGCGAAATTTTCCAAACTTTTGGCCAGCTCCGCTCCGCTCCTACCCTGAAAGTTTCGTGGTGATTCGTCAAGCAGGGGCCGAGAAAAAAGGGGGGGTCCCAAAACACATTTTCCCCATGCAATTTCCCATAGGATCTGTTGTCGCAGCTACAGCCCGAACCGCTGAACGGAATGACACCAAATTTGGCAAAGAGGTAGTCCTCAGTTCAGACTCGTGCCTTTTGCATAAATGGTGTGAATCTGTTCAGTAGTTCCTGAGAAAATGAGGGTAAAAAAGTTAGTGATATCTATGGCCGGGGAGGATCCGCGCACCCTACCCACACCGTAAGCGCACCCTCCCCGAACCGAGCGCGCACCCTGACGATCACGCGCTGAATGCTAATTGGCTGTCGCGTGTCTGTCTACATTCGAAACCAAGAACTGTTGGCGGCCATTTTCAACAGATCTGGGTTTGATCCATCACCGTTCTTTAGCCCACTCTGCCACCCCAGTTCAGACATGGCCATATGCAAATCAGTCAGACCCTGTGCCTCATGGGAACAGTCCAGCCCGAACTGCCAAGCCATGCCTTCCCTGGACCGGAAACAAGCTTCCTAGGACCGGTTTCTGGCATTTCAGCCGTCTTCAGCCAGGCTTGCTTGAATCCAGTCGCAAAGTGAGCAAGGGACTCACGTCTGAGCATACCCTGCCAACTTATGGCGAACAAAGTGGTACAAAAGGGGGTGGTGATGGACGGAGCATCAGAACCAATCAAACACTCACACCCAGTCAACAGATCTGGGTTTGATCCATCACCGTTCTTTAGCCCACTCTGCCACCCCAGTTTAGACATGGCCATATGCAAATCAGTCAGACCCTGTGCCTCATGATATCTGGTGTATGACTGATATACTTCTTAATCTACAAAACAACTTGAAAGGTGAGTTATTTAATTGTGAGGGGATGTATGTAGACTATTTTGATTTTAATCAGACTAATGTATTTCTCCTGCTAAAGTGTAGGGAATACTTTTTTGTCTACAATCTTATTGACAGTGAGTGTGCATGTAGAAACAATTCTGTAATAAGCATTTGTGTTTTTCATGTGTTTGCAGACAGATAACTGTGCTGTTTTTATATTTTGGTAGAATTAGAAACCAGACATTGTTTATGAATTTGTGAAATGAGTTATGTTTCTACACTAAAATGTAGTACTCCTTCTAGATGAACAAATGTGTTTTGGTATAGTGCAAGGGATAGTGTTGTTTGTCTAGAATCACACAGTGAGTCTGTGTGCATTTGGGAACCACTGTGAGAGAAGCATTTGGTAACATCATGTATTTTCTGACAGATAACTCTTTTAAAACCTGTCATGTTGCCAAGTTTTAGTAGCATTAGAAGGCAGTTTTTGCTTATGCTTTGATTGAATGAGTCAGGCTTTGACTCTAAAGTGCAGTTCTGAAATATGTAGTTTGCATGCATTCCCCTTACCTCTTCCACTGTAGTGAATGAGTTTTGGTAAACTCCTAGGGATAGTGGTGCTTATCTAGCATTATACTGTGAGTGTGGGTGCTTTTGGGAACTACTGTGAGAGAAGCATTTGGCAACATCATGTATTTTCTGACAGATAACTCTTTTAAAACCTGTCATGTTGTCAAGTTTTAGTAGCATTAGAAGCCAGTCTTTGCTTATGCATTGATAAAATGAGTCATGCTTTGACACTAATGTGCTGTACTTTAATATGTAGATTGTGTGTAGTCCCCTTACCCCTTCCACAGTAGTGAATGAGTTTTGGTAAGCTGCTAGGGATAGTGTTGCTTGTCTAGAATCACACTGTGAGTCTGTGTGCATTTGGGAAGCACTGTGAGAGAAGCATTTGGTAACATCGTGTATTTGCTGGCAGATAACTGTTTTAAAACCTGTCTTGTTGTCAAGTTTTAGTAGTATTAGAAGGCAGTGTTTGCTTATGCTTTGATTAAATGAGTCAGGCTTTGACACAAAAGTGCAGTCCTGAAATATGTAGATTGTGTGCAGTTCCCTTACCATTTCCACGGTAGTGAATGAGTTTTGATAAACTCCTAGGGATAGTGGTGCTTGTCTAGAATCACACTGTGAGTCTGTGTGCATTTGGGAACCACTGTGAGAGAAGCATTTGGTAACACCATTTATTTTCTGACAGACAGGGCCGGACTGGCTACCGGCCGTTTTGGAATTCTGCCGAGCAGGGGGCTGATTTCACTGCGGTGGGGGCTGATTTCGTTCATGGAGACCTGCGTGTACTTCGAAATAATTAAAGCAAAACGAATTTCGTTCAGTACACGCAGGTCCCCATCAACGAAATCAGCCCCCAGCCCAGCAGCATTCCAAAACGCGCGGTAGTCAGTCTGGCCCTGCTGACAGATAACTCTTTTAAAACCTGTCATGTTGTCAAGTTTTAGTAGCATTAGAAGCCAGTCTTTGCTTATGCGTTGATTAAATGAGTTAGGCTTTGACACAAAAGTGCAGTCCTGAAATATGTAGATTGTGTGCAGTTCCCTTACCCCTTCCACAGTGGTGAATGAGTTTTGGTAAGCTGCTAGGGATAGTGTTGCTTGTCTAGAATCACACTGTTAGTGTGTGTGCTTTTGAGAACCACTGTGAGAGAAGCATTTGGTAACATCATGTATTTTCTGACAGATAACTCTTTTAAAACCTGTCATGTTGTCAAGTTTTAGTAGCATTAGAAGGCAATTTTTGCTTATGCTTTGATTAAATGAGTCAGGTTTGACACTAAAGTGCAGTTCTGAAATATGTAGTTTGTGTGCAGTCCCCTTACCTCTTCCACTGTAGTGAATGAGTTTTGGTAAACTCCTAGGGATAGTGGTGCTTGTCTAGAATCACACTGTGAGTGTGTGTCCTTTTGGGAGCCACTGTGAGAGAAGCATTTGGTAACATGTATTTTCTGACAGATAACTCTTCTAAAACCTGTCATGTTGTCAAGTTTTAGTAGCATTAGAAGCCAGTCTTTGCTTATGCGTTGATTAAACGAGTCAGGCTTTGACACAAAAGTGCAGTCCCGAAATATGTAGATTATGTGCAGTTCCCTTACCACTTCCACAGTATTGAATGAGTTTTGGTAAACTCCCAGAGATAGTGATTGTTGTCTAGAATCACACTGTGAGTCTGTGTGCATTTGTGTAACCACTGTGAGAGAAGCATTTGAGTAGTTCATTTCTTTGAATATGCATAACTGATTAAAAAAATTCCTGTTGTCAAGTTTAGGTAGAATTAAAAGGTAGTCATTCCTTATGTATTCACCAAGGAACTGTCCTTGCAATACTGTAAACATTCAGTTAATATTCAAGTAGTAATGGAGTGAGGCAGACCTTTGCACATGCATTGACTCAACTGCTTATCTACTATGCATGTAGTTCTCTAACCATCTAGATAGTTCTTGTTCATACCTTTAATTCCACAGTCAGTATCCATACACTTCAAGTAAACACCCTGTCACTCCCCATGTACTCCTCTAGTGACCCATTCAGCACCATGTACTAATCCATTCACTGCGCAAAAACCCATACACTTATAAATTCTCCCAGGCACTCTGTTTGCAGTACTTTAATCATTCAGTCAGTGTCTAAGTACTCATGGTGTGAGCCAGGCCTTTCAACATGGACTGGTTTAAGTCCTATACAGTATGCATACAGGCTTTTAGTCACCTACACACTTGTCTTTCACTTCTTTAATTAACTAGTCAGTATCTATATATTTCAAGAAACATCTTGTCAGTCATCTTGTACTCATTCATTTACTGATTCAGTACCATGAAATATTATATTGAAATATTATATTTAAATATTATATTCTCTTCACTGTGCCAGAACTGAAAATTTCAAAGTTTTACCCAGGCACTGTCCTAGCAGTAGTCTGATGATTTAGTCAGTTTCCAAGTACTCATGTTGTGAACTATGCATTACCACATAGACTGCTTCAAATGTCTGTGCAGTATACATGCAGTCTTCTAACATACTATACACTTGTCTTTAACAGCTTCAATTCCCCAGTCAGTATCCATGTACTTCCAGCAAACATTCTGTCACTCACCTTGCACTGTTCCAGTGACCCTTTCAGCACCATGTAGTAATGCATTCAGTGCGCCAAAACTGAAACACTTATAAATTCACCCAGGCACTCTTCTTGCAATAGTATATTCATTCAGTCAGTACCCAAGTACTAATGGAGTGAGACAGGCCTTTGCACATAGTTTGAATTCAAACGTGTTTCCACTATGCATGGAGGCCTGTAACTACCAACACAATTGTCTTTCACACCTTCAATTCCCGAGTCAGTATATATACACTCCAGCAAACACCCTGTCACTCCCCTTGCACTTCTCTAGTGACCTATTCAGTACCATGTACTAATCTATTCACTGTGCCAAAACCCAAACACTTATAAATAAACCCATGCACTCTCCTTGCAGTACTGTAATCATTCAGTCAGTACCCAAGTACTAATGCAGTGAGCCAGGCCTTAGCACATGGACTGCTTTAAACCCCTATCCACTATGCATGCAGTCCTCTAACCACTTACACACTTGCCTTTCACACCTTCAATTCCCTAGTCAGTATCCATACAGTCCAGCAAACATCCTGTCACTCCCTTTGCACTCCTCTAGTGACCCATTCAGTACCAAGTACTAATCCATTCACTGTGCCAAAAGCCAACCACTTGTAAATTCACCCAGGCACTCTCCTTGCTGTACTGTAATCAGTCAGTCAGTATCCAAGTACTCATGCAGCAACACAGGCCTTAGTGCATAGACTGCTTCAAATGCCTATTGACTATGCATGCTGTCCTCTAACCACCTACACAGTTGTTTTATACACCTTCAATTCCCCAGTCAGTATTTATTCACTTCCAGCAAACACCCTGTCACTCCTTTTGTACTCCTCTAGTGACCCATTCAGCACCATGTACTAATCCATTCGTCTGTGCTAAAACCCAAACACTTATAAATTCACCAAGCCACTCTCCTTGCAGTACTGTAATCATTGAGTCAGTGCCCAAGTATTCATGCACTGAGCCAGGCCTTAGCACATGGACTGCTTCAAACGCCTATCCACTATGGATGCAATCCTCTAACCACCTACATACTTGTTTTTCATACCTTCAATTCCCCAGTCAGTATATATACACTCCAGTAAACACCCTGTTACTCCCCTTGCACTTCTCTAGTGACCTATTCAGTACCATGTACTAATCCATTCACTGCGCCAAAACCCAAACACTTATAAATTCACCTATGCACTCTCCTTGCAGTACTGTAATCATTCAGTCAGTACCCAAGTACTCATGCAGCGAGCCAGGCCTTAGCACATGGACTGCTTCAAACACCTATCCACTATGCATGCAGTCTTCTAACCACCTACACACTTGTCTTTCACACCTTCAATTCCCTAGTAAGTATCCATACAGTCCAGCAAACATCCTGTCACTCCCTTTGCACTCCTCTAGTGACCCATTCAGTACCAAGTACTAATCCATTCACTGTGCTAAAAACCAAACACTTATAAATTCACCCAGGCACTCTCCTTGCTGTACTGTAATCATTCAGTCAGTATCCAAGTACTCATGCAGTGAGCCAGGCCTTAGCACATGGACTGCTTCAAATGCCTAGCCAGTATGCATGCAGTCCTCTAACCACCTACATAGTTGTCTTTCACACCTTCAATTCCCCAGTCAGTATTCATACACTTCTAGCAAACACCCTGTCACTCACCCAGTGTGTCTCCTTATAGTACTGTAATCATTCAGTCAGTTAGCATGTAGTCTTTTAGTGAGGTAGGCTTTAGGGCATGAACTGCTTCAAAGTAGTATGCACTATGCATGTAGTGTTTTAACCATTGTCACACTTGTGCTTCAGGGCTATAGTTTCTTAGTCAGTTTTTATATAAAATGTGTTTGTACAGTAATGGAATAGTTTAAATTTGAAAGTTATTAATATACATTTATTATTGATTCTTTTTTACAGATACTGTTTATCAACGTTAAAATAGAGAAATCATGCCAGAAAAAAAAAGAAAAAGAAAAGAACAGAGACAGGAGGATTATTTGAAGAAACATCAACCACAAGTATTGAATGTACAAGATAATGTGGCTAAAAGGAAAAAATCTTCTGGTAAGATCACAAAGCAATTTATTAAAAATGTTTGTAGGAGCAAACAGAATGTAGATAATGCTGGAACTACTGAGAATTCTTCAAGTAAGAAAAAAATTCAAAATTAGAGGAAAAGTAAAAAAGCAAATGGTCAGGCAAAGGAGATAAAGTATGGTAAAAGAAGGCAAAATCAGTATAAGGAACTACGCAAAAAAATATTTACAAGAGAGTAGTGCATAATTTGCTGAAAGATGTGAAGAAATATAAAAAGAGAGGTTTATTTTATAAAAAGAAGAAGCATATTGAAAACATTGTGCAAAAGGCTTTTGAAGTAAAAAGGAAACTGTTTATTTTAGTATTAAACAGAATTCGATCACTAGATAAACCAATCCATGTATGGAAGGTCAAAAGTAGGAGGAAAAGAGTTATTAATTAAAAAAAAAATTGTGATTTTTTTTGGGAGAATGGAAACACAGTTCCAGTTCAGAGCCTTTTTTTAACGAAGAGAGTTATTCACTGAGCGAAAAATTATTGTATGCAGTTGACACCAGTGGTAGAGGTTATGAGGTTAGCGACAGTTGTCCAATTGAGAAAGAGAAAATGGTTGAAAGACATGCAGAACAAGTGATAGCTGATTAAGTTTTAGGGAGACGTGCTAAAAATCCTGTGTACACTTGGGATTGCAGTAGTGTTTGCAGTGTACGACAGGAATCTATTGAAAAATTATGTAGTTTTTTACGAGCCTATACTAAAAAAAGTGTAAAACAAAAGATTAAGTAGTTGCAAGGACTAGACCCTTGCAGAGTGAGAAAACATACTGGTTTGCAAGGTCATTCTCTGGCTTGTCTTTCTAGGAAAGTTTGTCAAAGTGTTTTTCACCATTTCAGAATGCTGGCAGTACATCACACTCAAATGCGGAAGTTAGTGAGAAGGTTGTATTATGCAAAAAGTCCAGCACTAAAGTTAAGCGAGTTGAACAGTGCTGTTTTGCGTGGGTCAGTATCAGATGTGAAGCAGGTCTGTGATAATATTGAGTTTTGTTACTTTGGTCCTCAACAAGAGAGTGAAGAAACTGACACATTAGTAGAACAAAATGTTGAAGACAATGTACAACCCGTAATTACAGAAAAATTTGAGGATGAAATCACAAAGTTTAAGGTAATTTCAGGTGAAAGACCAAATATTTCTTGTATTTTTTGTCGGCGAAGTCACTATAAAAATCAGACTAGGGGTGTCAATCGGTATTTAAAAAGTGAAATAAAAGATAATGATAAGTGGATGGAATTTGTAACTTATTTGTTGGTAGAGGATTGTTTTGATTTGGGATCTGAGCAGCGTATTTGCAAATATTGTTATAACAAATTAGTTGAGAATAAAATGCCTGCTAGAGCTGTTCATAATAATCTAGAGTTGGTTGCTATTCCTCCAGAGCTGATAGATTTAAATACGTATGAGTCTATTCTCATACAATGTGTTCACCCGTTTCAGGCTATTGTTTGTATGGAGCCCAAAACAGGTAAATTACCTCCATCAGAGTTGCAAAGAGGATTGAAAGGAAGAGTTGTGTATTTACCGTTAGATTTAAGGAAAAATATTGAAACTATTGGTGTAGACCATGCAGAAAAGGAGCCAATAGTCATTCTAGTTAATGGTGTTCCTACTAAGAATAAGAAAATTTGGCAAGAGTTAGTGGATGTTAGAAAAGTGCAAAAGGCATCATTGTATCTGTTAAAAAATAATGAGTACTATAGAAATGTGTTTGTAGGAGAGGAAGAAATAGATTTAGCAGAAGATACTGAAACATTAAGGGGTCGATTCCGATCCTGTAAAAAGGCTGTACGAATTGTTTTACTGAGCGTTTACCCCGTACGACTCATACCCGGTAAACTGTCCCTACTACCTTGGAAATACGATTCGTACAGAAAGCCTATTTCCGTACGAATCGTACAAAAGACCGTATGTGGAAAAAATACCTACGATTATGATCCGGAATAGCTTGTACGTGACGTCTGGACGTATTCAGGCTGCGGTTTCCGGCCCAGCAAGTACGATTCGTCCCTACATCACTCCATACGGCTCTTTTTTTATGGGAGTCAAACACAGCCGGAAAAGCAGAGTTCGACGAGAACCGCTACGCAACGGAGCCCTGGTACGCGACGTGACGTACACGCCATGAACCCCATCGTACGTGTCATCCCGGTCCTCTTGGCCTACGACCTGGTGCACTGCACCCGACGCACACGCCGCAGAAGGTGAGAACAACACCCAGGGGCCAGGGGGGGTGAGGGGCACGAAACATACCCCATACACAAACACAAACTTATAATATGTAGGCCATACATTACCACCAGGCTCTGGTCACTTGGGGGGGCTTGTCCAGCAACCCCTGCGTACCGCAACAACGGAAGTGGAGGTGTACGGTGCATGCCACACGTACCCCTACGGCACCATGACAACTCAGGTACGGACCGTACCCACGCATGAATGCGTGGGTACGGTGCGTACCACACGTACCCCTACGGCACCATGACAACTCAGGGACGGACCGTACCCACGCATGAATGCGTGGGTACAGTGCGTACCACACGTACCCCTACGGCACCAGGACAACTCAGGGACAGACCGTACCCACGCATGAATGCGTGGGTACGGTGCGTACCACACGTATCCCTACGGCACCATGACAACTCAGGTACGGACCGTACCCACGCATGAATGCGTGGGTATGGTGCGTACCACACGTACCCCTACTTCACCATTACAACAGTGGTACGGACCGTATCCGCGCATTCATGCGTGGGTACGGTGCGTACCACACGTACCCCTACGGCATCAGTACATTTGGGATACGAGGTGTACACACGCCATGAATGTGGGCTTAGAGGACTGGCCCAGCATGTTAACATCATATTGGTGTGTGTGTAGGTCCAGGCCAGCAGTGTACAGCTCCAAGGGGGTGCGTGGGTGGGTGCATATGACTCCCAGCAGTGTCCATACATATGAGGGGTGGGTGCATATGACTCCCAGCAGTGTCCAGACATATGGGGGTGGGTGCATATCACTACCAGCAGTGTCCAGACATGTGGGGGTGGGTGCATATGACTCCCAGCAGTGTCCAGACATATGAGGGGTGGGTGCATATCAATTCCAGCAGTGGACAGACATATGGGGGTGGGTGCATATCACTACCAGCAGTGGACAGACATATGAGGGGTGGGTGCATATCACTGCCAGCAGTGAACAGAGATATGGGGGTGGGTGCATATCACTACCAGCAGTGGACAGACATATGGGGGTGGGTGCATATCACTACCAGCAGTGGACAGACATATGAGGGGTGGGTGCATATGACTCCCAGCAGTGTCCAGACATATGAGGGGTGGGTGCATATGACTCCCAGCAGTGGACAGACATATGGGGGTGGGTGCAGAGGACTTCCAGCAGTGGACAGAGATATGGGAGTGGGTGCATATCACTACCAGCAGTGTCCAGACATATGGGGGTGGGTGCATATGACTCCCAGCAGTGTCCAGACATATGGGGGTGGGTGAATATGACTCCCAGCAGTGGACAGACATATGAGGGGTGGGTGCAGAGGACTCCCAGCAATGTCCCACTCCCAGGAGGATGGATGTCTTTCACACACTGCATGACACAGCACATGTGGGTGTGAGGACATATAACACATGCATACCCACCCATGGCGGATACAGCACAATACACACCCTGATTTCATGCCAACAGACTGTATAGTCATGTAATTGCATACAAAACTAAGATAGCCAAAGGGAACACACACTGTCATGCACATCCCAGGACTGATAGGAATGTCCAGGTGCTGGTCCATCCACCAAGATGTTGTCTCTCATGGAAGTAATAGGGTTCAATGCCACTAGATACAATGGCCACAATTGTGAGTCAGGTGCCCAAATACCCTGCATAACACGTACCAATTGTGTGTTAGGCCGTGATTACACACATGCATTGTGCTGAAAAGTGACAAGTTGTCCCTGATGCCATTCCTACATACCCAAAACACAAGTACAGTGACTAGCAAGGATGGCACAGATGATTCAGCAGGAGACATCGGTGAGCAGGCATGGCCATTGTTGAAGGGACCCCTCACCAACAAAGGAAATGTGGACACAGGTCAGCACAACAGTTGTGCAACTGTTTGCAGGGACGATGTCAGGTGCCACAGAGGAAGGAACACTCCTTGGGACAATGTCTCCAAAGGAAATGAACACACACTACCAATTATTATTTGCACAGACATTGTGATGGCACACAGATACCATGGTCCATCTCATGACCATCATACAAAAACATATCTCAGAACCCTAACACATTACCAGAACACCAAGTTCATGAGCTTCATCACCAACATCAAGTACCTGAAATGCAATAGTGTTGAAAGTAAAAGAAAAGGCTTTATTCAGCACAGAAAAATAATAAATTAATAAGACTATGTACAAAGGCCAATGGCCAGTCCATTTCTCGAGTCCAAGGGTGGACGTAGGGGACTGCGTCCACCCCTACCTTGCCTGCACAGACGAACCTCAAGGTTTGTCGACGGGGGGGGGGGGCATCATCTGTGGCAGGACCAGGCACCGCAGAGACAGGAGAGGGTTGGGTAGGTGTGGTGGGTGCAGGGGTGGACGTCTACACCACAGGGGGTGGGGCAGCGCCAAAGGTGGAGGTGAACACGGCGCTGCACACTTCTGCTAGGGCCTCCATCCTAACCCCTGCACCTGAAGATACCCCAGGGCCAACGGAGGGTGTGGTGGCCGAGGGATGGGGTGCAGCGCTCTTTGGGGAGGGGGTGGACATGGGGGGGACTCAACTCCCCTGCCCGGGGACTTCCTTGCCCGCTTGTGGGGTGGTGTCACAGTGGGGGTGAGGGCCAGATCAGCCATGTAGCTGTCCTTGGGTGACAGTTTGGCAGGGGAGCTAAGGGGAGTGGTTTTGGAGGAACTGGGTTGTGAGGACTGCGGACTATGACTGTGGCTGCGTGTCTGTCGTCTTCCCCCAGACCCTGTGGGTGTGCCTACATCCCCCTGAGTGTGCGTGCCAGGATGTGTGCACTGTGCCTTTCTTGTGGGTGTGCTGGATGTGTCTGTTGGGGTGCGTGCCCGTGACTGTCTGGGTGTGCGTTGGGCAGGCATGGGAGAGGGCAGTGTGGATGAGTCCGGGGTAGGGGGGGACGGAGCGCTGCAGGGCAGTAACTGCTGCCGTCAGTGAAGAGTCCATGGACCGCAGAATCCTGCGTTGGTCAGACATCGTTGCTGACATGCCCTCCATGAATGACACCACCTGTGTGAGCAGTCTAGTGTGGTCATGGAGGACATTCAGCATCAATGCCTGCCCAACCTGCAACTCCCGCAGTATGTCCACAGACTCTTCACTGAGGGCAGCAGGGGTGACAGGGGCAGGGGGTGCGGTGCCTGGCACGAAGGAGACATGGTGGGATGCTGCACGGACAGGAGGGATGGGAGCAACTGGGAGGGCGGAGATGGGAATGGAGGAGGCGGGGACAGATGTGGGGATGCTGCCAGTTGATGTTGCAGCCTCCGTCTCCTCAGGGAGTTCAGCCTCGGACCCGTCGGCGTCGTAGCTGCTCTCGCCTCCAGACAGGTCCTCCAACTGACTCCCCTCGCCCTCCGTGCCACTGGCTCCTGCTGACTTCACAGCACTGGCGGCACTGTCGCTGGGTCCCTCCTCCAGGTCCATGCAGGTGTCTCCCTCGTTTTCAGTTGATGATGCTGTGGGCAAGGATAAGAAACCAAAATGCATCAGTCACCTGTATACATCTGACACATGAGCACAAAACAATTGGTCACAGTGCATATCCGGCAATGCATCATGAGTAACAGCTACATTACTCCGCACATATGTATGCCCTGTACTGCCCAGTTGGCAGACCCACTATGCCACTTGGACACCATGAAGAAAAGAACACACAAGGCCACAACTTGAATGAGAAATACACTGAGAAGCTAGTGTCTGTGAACCGGTGAGCACAGCAATACAATGAAGTCATGCCACCTCTTGTTTACCCTGAAAGAAAAAGTAGTGGTGCACCCAAGGTAAACTAACACACCTCAATACTCAAGGTGTCACCACACTCAGAGACCTGTAAGTACTTTGGAACACAAAGCAAAAAAATGTGGTTACCTTGGGACTCACAATACTTTACACAATCGACATGTTTGGAATGTGGAAATTCGCCATCTCGTGAAAAGAACACTCATGTGCCTGGATGAAATATGTCACACAAGGCAGTGCACACAAAAGTACATTTACCCTGTCATTGAAGAAGCTGTCACCTTTTCTAAGAAGCCACAGTTAGAAATAAATGGTGTTGCAGAAAGTACATATACATGTGCCCATGGAGGTCTTGATGTCTTGACACTCGTTAGTTCGTATCACCAACAACAAAGGAGTCTCACAAAATCCAGACCACAGTGGGAACATGTATATGGAGAATCTGCAACACCAATTAATTCTAACAGTGGCTTCTTTGAAAAGGTGCCAGTGTGTTCAATGAAAGTGGAAATGCCGCTTGGTGTGCACTTCCTTGGGAGATATCTTTCATGCAGGCACATCATTGTTCTTAACACAAATCATCAAATTACCACATTTAAAACATGGAGAACTGTTGACAAGTGCTGTGAGTGCCAAGGTACAATTTATTTAGAGTAACAACTTGAATTATGTCATTTGTCACATGGCTATCCATCACCTGATTACACAGTTGGCTACACATATGACCTACTGCCTGTCATCTGGAGTGGCACACATGTCCACACCCAGGACAATGCATAAG
Source organism: Triturus cristatus (assembly GCF_964204655.1). NCBI lineage: Eukaryota > Metazoa > Chordata > Amphibia > Caudata > Salamandridae > Triturus > Triturus cristatus. Next base: position 1,097,656,823 of record NC_140579.1, read on the forward strand.
CTAATGGGCCTGCAATTGGTGTGAAAAAAAGCCTAGCTGTACTGTGGGGACACCCTCATGGCAAGCCAGAATGTACACACAGATGTCAGCACACAAAGTCAAAACTGCGTTGCATCTGAACCACACACAGGTGCCAAAAATGTATGAGCACGATACATGTTTGTAAAAAACTGACACAGGCTGCAAAGCACGAACATTAAGCACTGGCCACCATCACAGGGGCACTGCACGTTGATTTTCTGTACAGCCAATTCTCACACACAAGTCAGACCTGGCAATGAAAAATCATGTATGCCCCTCCCGCACCCCCCCCCATACCTGAGTCAATGTGACTGATACAGATCAAGAAGTGACACCTCTTATTCAGGGTTACAATAACTGTGCTTGAAAACTTGCTTCATTGACACAACATCACCTCGTGGAGCTGGCAACACATATTTGTGACAAACAACCATCAACAGATTGTTGTGAATACCCACACAGGCACTGCCTAGTGTGAGTATGCACAAGCAAAATGGTGTATCCCTGTCCAGTGGACACATGTAGCACACATTTGAAAAATACAAACTAGGCCAGGTAACAATGCCACAGAGGCAAACCTATGCTGAACCCACAGTGAATGTGCACAGTGTTGGATGACACACATGATTAGGAGGCCAGGGTGTCTCAGGGGACTGTAGTGGGCACACTGCTCCGTGGTCCTGGAATGAGCTGACTGTACCATGTTCAACCGTCATGGCACTATGCATATCTCCCACTCATGCACATCATGTCTGAGGCCACAACATTGGTCATGCATGCTGCAAGGGGGTTCAGTTGAAAGCTCACACTCCTATGTTGAGAATCATCATCAGTGACAACAAATATGGACCCCCAACATAGTGAACAGGTCATGGCACAGGCAAGGTACCAACACAAGTCACAGACCACCCTCCAACATGATGCAGAAAGCTATGTGCACTTAGATTCACTGGCACCGTAGATGACCATGTGCAAATGTGATTACACACAGACCAGGGGACACATGTCAAGGAGGGGAAGGGATGAAAAAGAGCCCCAGGTGACAATGGGGAACAGAAAATGCACTGCACATATCAACTCTGGGAGTGTATTCATGCGAAAGAGCACTTTCAAAAGCAGGCGACACATAACACGACCAAAAGCCATGTACCTACCCCCTCCTTGCTGCAGTCTCTCCTGTAACTGCCTATCGAGGTCAGGGAAGACCACCGCCAGGACACGTCTCATGTGGAGGGTCAGGCGTTGGCAGCCGCCGTGGGGGCGAGGACTGTCGATCTGCCGGGTCCAGCACCGGATGTCCTGCCACCTCTTGCGCACCTGGGGCAGCTGCCGACTACGCTCCCCCGCAGTTCTCACGGCCCTGACGACGTTGTTCCAGATCACCCCCTTCTCGTAGGCAGTTACCTGTCAGGATGACAAAGTGACACAACATCAATACACCTGCTCCATGTCCCAGAGATACACATTAGAACATCTTTGAAATGTTGAACAGGGCATAGGATGCTGACATGAATTGCCTCATTCACAACAAGAAATAGCCCTGTGTGCAAGCGCCAATGCACTACATGGCATTGAAAGTCAACAGGTGGCATGAGGGGTGCAACACACTCACTGATCATGCCACACACTGTGCAGCACATGCAACAGCAGGCTGATGGCCAGCACGTGCCAAGCAGTCACATGTCCCACTCCACTGACGCACCCTCAGCATACTAGACAGACACACCCAGGCACAGATCACTCGCCTGTCATTGACAACAGCTGATACAACCCTCACTCCGCACATGTGCCATTTGCCAGTGGGGAGTCACAGGTGTTGTGCTAGCTCTGCAAGTCAGACACAAAGCACGGCTTACTTGTCACATCAGATGGGTAGATCTGTTGCCTCCACCATGCAGCTGTGGTGCAACACTTCACATAGACAATCACCCACATGACAAGGAACATTCACACACATCAATGTCCATGAGGCCGTACACATCACTTGGACACTCTCACCACAGGTCCACTCAACTCATACATATGTGTGGGTACAGTCACCTGTCACACCGGGGGGACCACTGAATCACCTCAGGACAACAGGAGAAAAAAAGCCACCAAGGATTTGCCAGGCTGAATGTGTCATGCACTATGCAGTGAAAGTCACTGTAAGCACTATGCAAGTGAGGAGTGCACACAGGAACTACATCATGCTCTGCATGAGAGCCATAAGCATGACCCCCCCCCCCCCCCCGGGACACACTCTAAACAACATTGCATGTGTGTCCCACCTGGACACTATATTGAAACAACAGGTGCATAGGCAAAGGTAGTGGAGTCAGCACTCACCTGCTCCCCTGGTCTCCCATACAGGCTGGAGTACTGTGGGAGGAGGACGTCCAGCAAGGCCTCATTCTCCTCCGGGGTGAATGGCTGGGCCCTCTCCACAGCACGTGACATGCCCAGAGGAAGCAGAGACAGCAGCAGTGTTGTCGACTCTTAAGTTGTGCAGGCAAGTGCCCTCTCATGGGTTCTGGCTGCCTTATATCTGTCTTGCTGAGGGGCATTCATTTTGAGGAGTACATAGTGATTGGTCTGAATCATTCGCATCGTACGTTTACTCCAATCCCTTTAAACATACACCAGTGACAGCATTTGCATCGTTCAAAATTTGAGCATCATGTCAACTCAACAACCACTTTGCAACATTGTATTTTGTGGCCAGCTGAATATTCCAAGACACCTGATGGACAAATTTCAACTGAAAACTCAGTATCCATGACAAACCAGCATGCCTTTATGGCCTAACACTTGTCCCTTATGTGTCCCTTATGTAATTGTGAAATCCACACACAGGTACTGTGCGTTTCACACGTACCCCTACGGCACCAGTTGTACAGTGCGTTTGACACGTATGTGTACGCACTAGTAGTACACGTACGTGTACTACTAGTGCGTACCCGTAAGGGGATAGCAATAGTAGTACATGTACGTGTACGTACTAGTAGTACACGTACGTGTACTACTAGTGCGTACCCGTAAGGGGATCGCAATAGTAGTACATGTACGTGTACGCACTAGTAGCACACGTACGTGTACTACTAGTGCATACCCGTAAGAGGATCACAATAGTAGTACACGTACGTGTACGCACTAGTAGTGGTGGTGGTCTTCGCCTGGTGGCACAGGGAGGGTCGCCTGGTGGCACAGGGAGGGTTGCCCATGTTGTCGGCGATCCGACAGTGTGAATGGTTTATGTCCCTTTGCACCGCCAAGAGCTCAGCCAGTCTTGCCTCCATCCGTCCTTGGTGTTCTTGTTGACTGGCGTGTTGCTCGGCCTGCTGGTTCTTGGTCTCTGTGAGGGTCACCGCTACCTGGCTGAACTCCCTGGTGTCACACCGGTATGCCTCCATGATGTTGTGTATGTGTGACATACCGGTCCGTTCAGCTGGCTGGTCATGTTCTCGCCTCCGCCGTCCTCCACTCCCACCACCCCTGCCCACACGAGCCTGGCCTGCCGTTGTGGGCACATCGGGTCTACGGGACCCCTGAGGGATGGCAGTGGCGGTGTTGTCTGCCTCCTCCTGGGTGCCCGGCGCACCTTGTCCCTCCTGGTCAGACTGGCTCAGTTGTTCACTGCGGGCAGGGCTCCTCAGTGTCTCTTGGGATGTGGCAGGAATGGGGGTGGTGGTTGGCACAAATGTTCCTGAACCAGGTTCTGCAGGGGCTTGGACACCAGAGGGTCCAGGTCGGTCGGGGTCATCTGCGGAGTGTTGAGAAGCGTCACTGCCGGTGGGATAAGGTTCCTCCCGAGCCTGTGACTGTGATTCTTCTCCCCCATTGTTGGGGGGATATTCATCATGTTGCCCTGTGTGTGAGAGACAGACAATGTTAATGCTGTTTCATGCAACATGCATGTATCATACACATTCAAGTTGGCACTGTTCCTCCAGGTAGTTGTATGTGCCTAGCATTCTCCTCAATGTTCACTTGTGGATGGGTATGTTGCGGGGGACAGATTGATATGTTCTCCTGAGTCTTTGACATGTCGATTTGTGGCTTGGATGCTTCTTCGGCTATGTATTGGTCTTGTTGTGTTGCATGCCCATTGTGACAGGGGGTAAATCCATTGCCTGTCCTGGTGGTGTCTGCTTGTGTAAGGGGTATGTGTGACAGGTCCTGCTGGTGGGTGTAGAGTGATTTGGCCCTGGGGCTCCCAGGGGATGTAGCTGTCCCCCCCTGGAGCATGCTGCCATGACAGTGAGTGTGAGTTCCTGTCCTAGATATCTGACCTTGTTGTCTTGGTGTTTGTGTTTGCACTGGTCACAGGAGGGCCTTGTGCTGCCTACACCAGGGCCAAATGTGAACTATCTTGTCAGTACTTTCCCAATCCCTGTGCATTGCGCATGGTGCATGGGTATGTAGCTGGGCCATATAGGATGAGGGCAATTGTGTCTGATTTATGATTCAAACATGCGTTTTGTGCCACCCACCCTCCTAGCATACCGGACATCCATTCTTGGGTTGGTGCTTCATGTAGCATGGGACATAGCATGGCCTTGCTTTCTCAATGGAGCATACACATGTTATTGGCATTAGCGTAGTTTTTGACTGTGGTTCTGGCCGGTGATGGCTTGGGGGATAGTTGCGTGCATTTGGTGTAGTTTGGGGTGTGGATGCCATTACCCCCATGTTACGTAAGTTGTTTGTGTACTCACCAGGCTCTGCAACTTCTTGGAGTCCATGTACTTCCACCGACGGAAGCATGGCCATCACCTTCTCCTCCCAGGGATGGTAATGTACTGGTCTGCGGGGCGCACCACCTCCAGTGATGTTGCTCTGGGCGTAGTCGTCATTAATTTTTCTCTTGACCGCCCTGCGCAGATCGTACCACCTGGCTTGGCATTCGGTCCTGGTCCTTCTGATGGGTGCAACAGCATTCACCCTATAAACGATCCTCTGCCACAGGCGTGATTTTTCTGCTATGCTGGTCTGTCTGACCAATGTTCCAAACAGCTGTGGCTCGACTCTGATGACTTCATTGACAAGGATCTCCAGCTCCTCCCTTGTGAACTTTGGATTCTTGTCTGTGGGCATGGTGTGGGGTGAGGGTGTGGATGGTTGTGGGTCTGAATGTGACGGTGTGGGTGTGAATGTGAAGAGGGGGTATGTGTGAAGGAGGTTGTGTGACGGTGTATATGTTAAGGTGGATGGGTGCAGTTGTTGGTGTGTGCTCTCTAGCTGCAGTGAGTCTGTTGCAAAGGCTCATGGTTTGTGTTTATGGGCCCTTTTTATTGGTCCATTTGTGGGTGCGGCTCAGTTTGAATTTTTGGTGGGTGTGTTATAAGGGGTGGTTGTGAGTTTGCCCCTCTGTTTGCCTGTTTGGATATGTCCAGGTCAGTCCTTTCCATTTTTTGTGCAGCTTAGACCTGTTTTGTGGTGTTGTGCGAGTCGAATAGACCCTCCTTGTGCTATTTTACAGTGTCCGTGGTTCAGTACGGTACAGGGGTACGAGTCGTACAGACACCCCCCCCCATGCGTTGTGTATGTACGGTGAGTACACCGCCATTGCTATTTACGCTGCGTACACCGCCATTGCTATGTACGGTGCGAACACCCCCATTGCTATGTACGGTGCGTACACCGCCATCGCTTATGTACGGTGGGTACACCGCCATTGCTATGTACGGTGCGTACACCGCCATCGCTTATGTACGGTGCGTACACCCCCATTGCTATGTACGGTGCGTACACCGCCATCGCTTATGTACGGTGCGTACACCCCCATTGCTATGCATTGTGCGTACAACCCCATTGCTATGTACGGTGCGTACACCGCCATTGCTTATGTACGGTGCGTACACCGCCATCGCTTATGTACGGTGGGAACACCCCCATTGCTATGTACGGTGCGTACACCGCCATCGCTTATGAACGGTGCGTACACCGCCATCACTTATGTACGGTGCGTACACCGCCATCGCTTATGTACGGTGCGTACACCGACATTGCTAATGTACGGTGCGAACACCCCCATTGCTACGGGGTGGACAAATAGAAAAAGTGAACATGTCCAGATGTGAAGAAATCTATGAACATTACAGTGTACATCCACTTCATTCCAAAGAGGTGATGGGGAATACAATTGAGTTGTTTCAAATGAAAAAAGCAATAGGAAGTCCCATGAGGGTATGGGAAGAGAGCTTGGAAGCTCGTTGTTTCCCACAGTTGTTTCCAACAGGAAAAGGTGGACGATATGATGAACGTCCTGTGCAGATTCCTGCATCTGAATATCGGACAACAAGATAATATGCAGAACATCCAAGATTTCGACAATGTATCCCTTATATGTTTCATCTTCTGTTTGAAAGTGACTTGTCTGGACTTTCATATGCAGTAAATCACATTTTAAAAACTGGAATGCATCTTCAAAATGTAACTGCAAAGGATTTTATGGATAAAGTGCATCAGAGAGATGATCATTTAGAATCTCAGTTGATTAATCTGATGGCATGTCAGCGTGGGACTAATGAATATAGGTACCGTCGACATGCAGAACTGAAATGTACTACGGAACTTGGGAACTTCTACATGGTTTGTTACACTAAGCTGTGCAGAGTATGCTTGGGATGATTTACTTGAATTTCTTCGAGAGGCAAATTCTAATATAAAAAATATTGAATACAAGACACATGGAGAATTGTGCTCTTTGGATCCTGTCAATGTATGCAGATATTTCAATCATAGATTTGAAGCTATGATGTTTTTCATCTGCAATAAAAAGAATCCTCCTCTTGGAGAAGTTGTGGATTTCTTTTGGAGAAAGGAGTATCAAGCAAGAGGTGCTCCTCACATACATATGTTGTTATGGATCAAGGACACCCCCAAATTTGGAACAGATTCAGATGAAACTGTTTTGTCTTTCATTGAAGATTATGCTACATTTGCTCTTCCCAATAGCACAGAAGATAAAAACTGAAAACAACAAGTCTTACGATTTCAAAGCCGCAGGTGTGGAAAATACTTTCGACAAAAGTACAAGTCAAAAGATAAGTTCTATACCAAATGTCGTTTTGGATTTCCACGTCCTGTATTATCCAAAGGAAGAGTGAACAGTTTTATGTCAGCTATGCGACATACCATCACAAGAAAGTCTCCGAAAAACACCTACAACTTAAGAAGAAGCGAAGAATTGAAATACATAAATGACTACAACCCAGTTATTTTATCCATGGATATTCAGTATGTTGTGGACAATTCCATTGCTGTTGCTCGATATGTAACGTCTTACATTACTAATTCAGAAAAGACTGAATTGAAAGAAATGTGAAGACTCTAGGTAAGAAATTATACAGTTTCAGTTTGAAGATGTTATCGCATCGTGAAATTGGAGCATATGAATGTTCAGATTGGTTATCATCTGCAAGTCTATATTACAAAAGTAGAAGAATCATTTGGGTGAGTCTAGGTCTTGCAGGAATGCAAAATCGGGTACTGAAATCTGTTCAAGAAATTGAATATTTAGCAGAAAATGAACCAGAAAGTACAGATATTTTGAAAACGAATATGTTGGACACATACTACCCAAATAGAAGTCATCATCTTGAGAACATGTGTCTCTATGAAGTGCTGCAAAACTACACTTTTAAATGGAATACTACAGAGAACATCAACGCTGGAAAATATGCAGTTATTGGTTCCGAAGGATTTCTGGTGAAACAAAGGAAAGGAAATTTAATTACTCACAGGAAACTGAGTTGCGACACTGCTGACAAAAGGGAGTTTTACTATTTAGCCCTTTTGCAAATGTTCAAACCATGGCGTTCAGAACTGGAATTACTTGGAGATTTTCCCAGCTATGAAGATTCATTTAATGCTTCTAAAGATAGCATTCAATTTGCTTTCGCAAATTATGTCAAAATGTTGAATGATGAAATTGATCAGGAAGCTACAATTGCAGTTGAGATTGCTAGAGACAGTTCTCAAGACAGTCAAAGTTCTGCTGCACTGAGTCAAGATCCACTAGGACAACCAATTGTTGAAAATGAAGCAGCGATTGCAATGAATGAGGCGGAAACAGCAATGTATCAAGCTCAAGAAGATGCAATACAGTTAGGAAACTTGGAAGAACAACTAAATGTTGAACAGAAACAAATATATCAGCAAGTGAAAGAGCAGATTGACCATGGATTACTTCATGAAAAGAAAGGGTGCTTATGTACATCATTTCAACCTATCCGAATGTATGTGAGTGGTCAAGCTGGAACAGGAAAAAGTTTCTTAATTAAAGTAATTACAAGTTATCTGCAAAAACAACTGAGTGGCAATTGTCTTGTGTTGTCACTGCTCCAACTGGGTTGGCAGCACACAACATTAAAGGAATTACTTTACTTCGTTTACTAATGCTGCCAGTACAGCATAAGAACAAATTGGAATACCACAAGCTATCTGGAGAAGCTTGTTGTGAAGTTTCAAGAGTCCTGAAGAAAATGAAACTTCTCATTGATGAGGTGAGCATGGTCTCAAACTTGATGCTTGCCTTTGTGCATTTAAGAATGCAGCAAATTCTTAAAACAGAGTATGACGTGTTATTTGGAGTAAAACACGTCATAGTTTTTGGAGATCTACTGCAACTGACTCCGGTAAAAGGACAACCAGTATTTAAAAAACTAGCCCATGAAGATACCAGAAAGTCTCTTGGCAGTGTTGGTAATGTGAACATTTGGAATACAAAGAACTGATAAGAAATATGCGACAGGCAAATTATGCTGAATATGGAAGTATTCTTCAAGATATAAGAATTGGAATTCTTTCAAAACAAGGCAAACAAGCTTTGGAGAGTCGATTACTTTGCAATGTCTTTCCAAATGAAAACGCAGTTCCTGCAAAAGTGTACGTGGAAATTGCTAAAAATAAATCAGTGATTTGCTTAATGCCAACACTGCGCGAGTGTTCCATATTCAATGAAGAACTATTGAAACTGGAAAAGGAAGAAATTGGAAAAATGGAAGCCATTAATAAAATACAGCATGAAGGAATCACTATTATTTTGACGGGAAAGTTGAGATCAAAACTGGATTGTTTAGAAAAAAAAATATCTAAAACTGCTGGTTTAGAAAAGACGCTATATGCTTGTGTAAACTGTCGGGTAATTTTAAGGCGTAATTTGGATGTAGAGAAAGGTTTAGTTAATGGTGCTATGGGTAAAGTGGTGGATTTTATGAATTATCAGGAAAAAGAAGGAATTGAATCTTTAAAAATTAAATTTGATCAGATTGATGAAGTTAAAGAAATTGGTTGTTGTTCAGTTTGTTTTTTGCTTGTTAAAGATTTATATGTCCGTAGGAAACAATTTCCATTTGCTCTGGCATACGCAGTGACTATTCATAAATCTCAAGGATTAAGTGTAGACAGTGCATTGGTGAACATTGGATCTACCGTATTTAAAGAGGGTATGGCATATGTTGCTTTGTCACGAGTCAGAACATTATCTGGTTTGTTTTTGATTGATTTTGATGAGACGAAGGTTACTGCAGATGCAAACTGTGTAAAAGAGTATAATAGGTTAAGAAGGGTGTATGCTCCCAATTTAGGTCAATATCCTGTATTTGAAAAGCGTGTGGTTGGTCGAAAAAGAAGGTTTGAGAATATCTGTACTGAAGATGTCAAGAAGGGAAAAGAGCAAGATAATGTTGTGATTGCAGGTAAAAAGAAATTGGACACTGTTGAAGAGATTGTTGGTTATCAATTTGAAAATAGTTCAGGTGTCAACTGCTATGCTAATGTAGTGGTCAATGTTGATTTTTTATCTGAAAGTTTTCCGAGAACAAATTATGCAGAAGCGGCAGAAAAGATTTTGTTCTCTGTTGCATTCTGTTTATGAAAAATTGACAACAGATACAAGTAAAATATAATCTGTTTCAGATGTTCGTAGTGTTTTGGATGTGTGTTCTGGTTCTACACAATTTTCACAAAATATCCAACAAGATGCTCAGGAATTCTTAATGTATATGCTTACCATTTTTGAAAATGAAGGTGTAGAAATAGAAAATATTTTTGGCCTTTCTTACAAATGGGAACATGATTGTGAAAATTGCATGTATACATGTAGCACCAATGTAGACACTGAGGGATTTCTGTATTTAACATTACCAGACTGTAAATCAGTGTCTTTCAATAAATTAGTTAAAGGTGCAAATCAAAACATGGAGTGTAGGCAATGTAAATCAGAAATGTTATCCACATTATTCTTAACAAAATATGGAAAATACATAATTTTAATGATACAACGTTGTACAGCTGACGGACGAAAATTGGATCCTTTAATAAAGCAATTTGTAGCAGCACAACTATCAATATCAGGAAGGACTTTTGTAGCAATTGCTATAATTTTCCATGATGGTCCTTCCACCACATCTGGACATTACACTGCCTATCTAAAATGTGACAAAGGCTGGACACTTTGTAATGATTCTCAGTTGGTTTTTAAACAACGTTTGCCTAGGGAACTACAAAATTCCTACCTAATATTTTTAAAGTCAAAGTTTTAGGAAGATAATTCATTCTCTGAGGAATTTATTATTATAATTTAATAGGACTACCATTGGACAATTTACATAAAGAAGGAGTGCAAAAATACCATTTGGCCTCAAGGAAAGGTATATTTTTGAATTATGGACTTTTTGGTGGTCATTGATTCGATGAATATTTTAAAGCGGCAATATTTACAGTTTTTATTAGGCCGGGGCAAAAATTTCGTTCCGTTCGCGGAAATTGCGATAATTTGACATTTTCGCGTTCCGTGGAGAGTGCGAAAATGTAAAAATTTCCGCTTTCCGCAGCTTGGCGATAATTTGTTTCTTGCTCACGCTGTAAAATAATACATTCTCGTGCGCACGCGATCGCCTTACCTGAATCCCTGCGTTCGCCGACAAGTTTTCTTGATCCGGTCGCGTTCTCCATGAGATGTTGTATTGTTTTTAGCCATTTGCGCTGTCTCGCGACAGTTCGCGCCCGCAGTGACGTCATGCGTCGCGCGATCACGTCTTTCTTCTCGCGATCATGCACCCCGAGACAACTCAAAACAAGATCCGCGAGCAACCACATGGGTAAGTTGGCGACCCGCAACCATGCAGAAAATCTCGTGAACATGCAGGGAAAAAAATTCCGCATCTTCGCAATATTTCCGCTTGTTTGCGATAATTTTAAACATTTTCGCGATAATTTGCGAAAGTGGATTTAGCAAATTCCGCCCACCCCTAGTTTTTATAAGTTAAAGTTATAAAATTTTGTAAGCCGTAAGCATTTCATATATGTGTGATTTGTATTTTCTGGTATTTTACTGAGAATAGCATGTTGGGTTCTTTTTAACAATCTTTCTGATTGTTTTTTTTGCCTGCTGTTGAGTGATGAGTACGATGGAAATCACTATTTCTAGTGAAATTCAATATATTCTGATAACAGCAAAAAAGACAAACAATTTACTTTGTGGAAATGAAGCTGTGTTGTAAAAAATGTATTATTACATGTTATAATTTTTTTTTTCTTTTCTTTCACAGATCCAAATTTTAATATAAGCAATTTATATCAATTTCGATTGCAATGAAAATCTGGAAAAAATGTATACCATTTTTTATTCCTATTACTGTGAAGGTAAGTTTAACTAAGTCTCAATATGCAGACTGAGGAGGTCTGCAAGAAGCTACAAAGTTGAAACACGTTTCTAAAAACACTCTGTTTATATCTATGTAGTTTTAAAATCTGACCATAATGAGATATCAGGTGACCTGCAAAAAAAGAGATTTGAGGGGTTCATAATATTTCCCATTGTACCTATTGAAGGACCGCAATCATTTCAATCATTCTTCTTTGAGCATCTATGCAGACAAAACTCTGTGCTTACCTTCCATCATTCGCAGTAAACATAAAGGGTCAACCCATATGAAGTCACTGGGACCTGGGTAGAGAACAGTATAGAGAAAAGTGGTCCCAGCATACAGTTCATTTAAAGCAAAACATTAAAGAAACACAATTAAGCGAACAGCTAAAAAAAGTTCGAATGCCATTTAATCACACCGAATATGTTAAGATGTTTCAAATGGAGTCAGTAATTTTAAGCAACAATTTGTAAAAGTAGAACACGTGCCCAAAGAGAGGGATGGGGGGGTGAGTGAATTAGTGCGGAATTTGGAAGGAAGTGAACACAGTGGTAAATATACTAAATTACACTCAAATTGAGCGGCATACTTGAATCTCTGCCGTATTTAATACACAGATTAAATCATAATCACAATATCCACAATTCTGAATAATGCCATATAAAGACGATCACAGTGCATCATGTACTGTTGATGATATTGGCCAAAGATGTTAAGTCGACGTTTCGACCCCTTGATTGTTGTAGGTGTTGGATGCAACCTTACGAAGTGGGGTCTTCATCAGGACTGGGATAAACACAAAGGGAGCGTGGGCACCTGAAGAAACAAAATATGAATGAGTATAAAACTCATCAATCTCTTACTCAGGGGAACTAAAATGAATTAAAATATCAACAAAAGTTACCATGTCTGTCGGAGGACAGGCCTCTAAGACGTCCGAAGGTCGTCAGAGAGAGAGGGATTCAAACTCCTCGGCGGTAATAAACAGTCATAGAGAGTGGTGGACACCTAAAATGAAATTAGGTGGATCAAAATACAGAACCAGGGTAGTTCATTCAAAAAATGGTCGCTCCCATAGTAAGCGAAAATAATTTACCATAGACCGCAATTCTTTGGGGTAGTGTCTTGAACTTGAATGAACAGCAATGCCTGGAAATAAATCCAGGTGATTAGGATGGTCGAACTGCTAAGAACTAAACACCGCTAGTTCACCATCAGTGAATAAATCTAAAAAAGAGGAAAAGACAAATCGGTTGAATGGAAGGGGGAACCTGCAAATGAAGAATCGAACAAAAGCTCTAATGATGTTACTATTCTTGGAAGGTATATGGTGAAACATCTGTCTTGTGCGTGAAACCCGTAGGATCATGAAGGGAATAGAATTGGTAAATTATCGGAGCACTAGGTCGAGACCAAGTGTCGGGAGCCGACACAGCATGTCATATAATACATGCGGACAATTCGTACTAAAATAAGGAACCGTAAAAATGCAGGTCAGGGTGTCTCGGACAGTGTACAGAGCCCCGATGTCAGCATGGGAGTTGGAGATTGCTTACCCTGAGTCACTGCTTCTGCTACACACGCGAATGGAAAGTGCGTGCCCGGAGCACATATTATTAAATAGGGAGACGCGAGGTCAACGCGTGTTCTCCGTTACCGTGCTGGCGCTAGATGCCGGTTAACAAACGTAATGAAAAAAAGACTATAGTTGGAAAAGTGCAGTCACGAAGTAAACAAAGTAATTGAGTTTTATATCAACCTTGTAACGCATGAGTCTAGCAAATCACATAGATGGCATTGGTGGCCCAACCAGAAACATTGTAATTTGTATACATATCGTTAGTAAAACGATTTAACAGAAGGAATCATTTCTCATTAGTGCAGATGAGAGAACAATAAATTTACAAGATGATAACTCTGTGACCTAGGTGGAGAAGAAAAACAGATATACCATATCCAGGTTTAATGCAAAAATGTGCAAATTTAAAAGGACCGCTAGTATGGGCGTCAACAAAATCAATGAGTATTGCAGTTCTTAAGCAAGACGAGCATGTAAACATTGAAGCGCATATTAATGTGTCTGTATGATATAAAATGACCGTCAAGATCAAGCACAAAACATAGATAGCATTAATGGCCCAACTCAAAACGCAATATACATTATCATTTGTAAACATGTAAATTGGGAAAGACATAGCAGATGAGCAATCCTCATTATATTAACTCCTTAACCTCGGGAGAGGACAGAACCAGATATAACGTATACAGATATTGCTCCCACTGATTAAACGCGGAGGACTGCTAATTGGGCATTACTACCATCAAGTTCATTGAGCCCATTGACCACAGTGTCCATCATAGACATCCATTTAGACTCTCTCACATTAAGGATGGCTGATAAATTGCCACCTCTGGGGCCCACCTTCACCTTCTCGAGAACCAGCCATTTGAGATCCTCCGGCTTATGATTTTTTGAGATACAGTGTTCAACGAGGGGAGCTCCCGCCACGTTACACCGGATTCTGCTATGGTGATGCAGAATTCTGGCTTTCACCTTTTGTTGTGTCTATCCAATATAGAGTAAGCCGCAGGGGCAACCGATACCATAAATTACATTGACAGAGTTACAGTTTGTGAAAGAACTGAGAGTTATCGAGTGTCCTCTATACGTAAAGATCTTCGTTATGTCAGTGGAATCGCAGGCCTTGCAGTGACCACACTTGAAATGTCCGATCACTGGTGGTAGGCTCCAAAGTTCTTGGATGGTCGGTGTTGTTACTGTTTCTAGAAAAGAGTGGACTACATAGTCCTTCACGTTTCTCGCTTTCTTGAAGGAGTGCATCGGCGGGTTCGGTTGATCGATGTCATCAGCCACTAATTTCCAATGCTTATTGATCACTTTCTTAATTTCATTACTTCGTGTCGAGAAAGTGGTGACACAAATCATTCTCTGCAATGCCGTATCTTGTTTGGCCTTAGGTGTTAGGAGGGTTTCCCGGGGGTTGAACCATGCCCTCTTGCGTGCTTTCTTAATCAGTCTCCTCGGATATCCCCTTAATAGTAGTCGATTGCTCAGATCCTCAGATTCGACAAGGTAATCTTCCTTTTTGGTACAGTTTCTGCGGATCCTCAAAAACTGTCCAAAAGGTAAATTATCCCTAAGACCACGTGGGTGGTGACTACTGTATCTAAGTAGGGAGTTGCGTTCAGCAGGTTTCCGATACAATGTTGTGTGCAATTTGTTGTCCTCACAAAAGATTTTGATGTCCAGGAAGGCAAGTTCTTTGGCATCCGAGTGTATCGTGAACTGGATGTTGTCATTACGTAGATTGAGCCATTCATGAAAGACCGCCAATTCAGTGGCGTCTCCATTCCAAATCAGGAGTATATCGTCGATGTAACGTCTCCATAAATTGATCTTGCCAGAGAATGGATTGTTGTTGAAGATAAATAGGCGTTCAAAGTGGTCCATGAAGATTATTGCTAGATCAGGAGCAAAGGCTGCTCCCATGGCAACACCTTTAGTCTGAATGTAGAAATCTCCTTGAAAGATAAAGAAGTTTTTTTGCATGGCAATCGTCAAGAGTAGAATTATGAACTCTGTTGGAACTCTCATAGGTGCTGGTCTGGTATTAAGGAATTCACTCATCACCTCCAGGGCAGGTATCTGGGGAATGGTTGTATAAAGGGACACGATGTCGCAGGTCACCAGTAGCTGGCTACTTGGATCAAAGGGTAATTGGTCGACCAGGTTGATCGTCTGCATCGTATCCCTTAGATAGGCCTCAGTTTTCTCCGCCAGTGGTTTCAGGAAGAAATCCACATATTTACATAATGGTTCCAGTAGGGAGCCGCATCCTGAAACAATCGGGCGTCCAGGTGGTCTCTGGAGATCCTTATGAATTTTGGGTAGGGTGTATATAGTGGGCAAACGAGGATATTTCTGGTTGAGATACTCAAACTCGAGTTTGCTAAGTATACCTTGTCCATATGCTTCGGAGGTAACTTGCAAAATTTCTTCTGCCAATTCTTTAGTTGGATCAGATCGTAACTTGGAGTAGCTTACACCATCTTGGAGCTGCCTCAAAATCTCATCCTTGTATGCAGTTGTATCTTGGATGACGATCGCACCACCCTTGTCGGCAGCCTTTATCACCATATCTCTGTTGTTCTTCAATTTGGTTAACGCTGTTCGTTCCAATTTCCTGGTGTTGGGGATGGTATGTTTGTAGGTACCCAATAATTTCGTCACGTCGGTTAATACCATGTTCTCATATGCCAAGATCTTGCTGGACATCGCATTAGTGGGCGGGACAAAGGTGGAGGGGGCCCTTAAACCAGTGGCCGACTGTGATGCATCAGAAGCAGAATGTTTGAAAAAATATCTCAAATGAATCTTCCTAAAGAAGGCATGTAATTCGACCCTAGTATCAAAGCTATTAGGATGAGATGTTGGTATGAAGGAAAGCCCCTTGGAAAGAATACGTTCCTCATCCTCAGTCAATGTGTACGATGAAATATTCCCCAATGGGTTATCCTTTTCTACCATCTGTAGACCTTTCGTCTGGTTGATATTTCTCTATGGTTCTCCGTCTGAAAACGCACCTGCTTCCCTGCAGATGCCCTGCCTCTCTCCCAGTTGGTTGTGTTGGATTGTCGACCTCTCTGTGGACCCCTTTGCCAAGGGCCTCGTCCTCTGGGGGGTCTCCATTGACCCTCGTCTAAAAAAGAGGGAGGGTAGTAGCCTTGTGGGGGATACCAGTTTTCACGGTAACTCTGGTCAGAGCTGGTAGATGGTTGCTCGTTGTCACTTCCAGAGCTAAATGACGAATCAGAGAAGTTAGTAAAGTTCCTTCTACCTCTATAAGAGCCTCTGCCCCTGCCAGTGAATCTGCCTTGGTTGTCCTGTTTGTAGTAATCCTCGGTTAGGTAGGTATAGGTGTTCTTCTTCTCATAGAAGCGGATGTCTTTTGCAAGTTTGTCCAATTTTTTGTTCTGAGTTGTGAGCTCAAAGTCTTTTAAAGATTTAACCAAATTTGCCAAGGCCTCCTCGGCATTAGTTAGGGTTGAGTCACCGGCAATTTCCTGCTTGAGGGAGGAAATTTCTCTGGACAATGATTGTACTTGTTCCGCTGCCGTTTCAACTCCCAACACCATCCAGTGTCGTGAGGCGTTGTTGGACACAAAGCTAAAGCCTTCTTTGAATTTCGGTATATCAACAAAAATAGCTGGTTCGTTCTTAATCTGTAGACCGACTGGTATTACATTGGCCTGGAGATATTTAGTGAGTAGGTGACCATGAAGGCGGGTACGTATTAACTTCTTCTCAAGGCGTTCTAAACGTGCCACTTTATCATTCAGAGTGAAGTCAATATTAGGAGTATCTGACGATAAAAATTGATTAGCAGGGTCCTGTAACAACCGATTAATATAATCCTCTGTGTATGAAAGAGTCTCACTCTCTGCCATCTTCTGAAGGGTGATTAATCACAGAAAGACCTCGCAGGTGTGCACCTGCTCTGAAGTAGTAAACATAAAGGGTCAACCCATATGAAGTCACTGGGACCTGGGTAGAGAACAGTATAGAGAAAAGTGGTCCCAGCATACAGTTCATTTAAAGCAAAACATTAAAGAAACACAATTAAGCGAACAGCTCAAAAAAGTTCGAATGCCATTTAATCACACCGAATATGTTAAGATGTTTCAAATGGAGTCAGCAATTTTAAGCAACAATTTGTAAAAGTAGAACACGTGCCCAAAGAGAGGGATGGGGGGGTGAGTGAATTAGTGCGGAATTTGGAAGGAAGTGAACACAGTGGTAAATATACTAAATTACACTCAAATTGAGCGGCATACTTGAATCTCTGCCATATTTAATACACAGATTAAATCATAATCACAATATCCACAATTCTGAATAATGCCATATAAAGACGATCACAGTGCATCATGTACTGTTGATGATATTGGCCAAAGATGTTAAGTTGACGTTTCGACCCCTTGATTGTTGTAGGTGTTGGATGCAACCTTACGAAGTGGGGTCTTCATCAGGACTGGGATAAACACAAAGGGAGCGTGGGCACCTGAAGAAACAAAATATGAATGAGTATAAAACTCATCAATCTCTTACTCAGGGGAACTAAAATGAATTAAAATATCAACAAAAGTTACCATGTCTGTCGGAGGACAGGCCTCTAAGACGTCCGAAGGTCGTCAGAGAGAGAGGGATTCAAACTCCTCGGCGGTAATAAACAGTCATAGAGAGTGGTGGACACCTAAAATGAAATTAGGTGGATCAAAATACAGAACCAGGGTAGTTAATTCAAAAAATGGTCGCTCCCATCGTAAGCGAAAATAATTTACCATAGACCGCAATTCTTTGGGGTAGTGTCTTGAACTTGAATGAACAGCAATGCCTGGAAATAAATCCAGGTGATTAGGATGGTCGAACTGCTAAGAACTAAACACCGCTAGTTCACCATCAGTGAATAAATCTAAAAAAGAGGAAAAGACAAATCGGTTGAATGGAAGGGGGAACCTGCAAATGAAGAATCGAACAAAAGCTCTAATGATGTTACTATTCTTGGAAGGTATATGGTGAAACATCTGTCTTGTGCGTGAAACCCGTAGGATCACGAAGGGAATAGAATTGGTAAATTACCGGAGCACTAGGTCGAGACCAAGTGTCGGGAGCCGACACAGCATGTCATATAATACATGCGGACAATTCGTACTAAAATAAGGAACCGTAAAAATGCAGGTCAGGGTGTCTCGGACAGTGTACAGAGCCCCGATGTCAGCATGGGAGTTGGAGATTGCTTACCCTGAGTCACTGCTTCTGCTACACACGCGAATGGAAAGTGCGTGCCCGGAGCACATATTATTAAATAGGGAGACGCGAGGTCAACGCGTGTTCTCCGTTACCGTGCTGGCGCTAGATGCCGGTTAACAAACGTAATGAAAAAAAGACTATAGTTGGAAAAGTGCAGTCACGAAGTAAACAAAGTAATTGAGTTTTATATCAACCTTGTAACGCATGAGTCTAGCAAATCACATAGATGGCATTGGTGGCCCAACCAGAAACATTGTAATTTGTATACATATCGTTAGTAAAACGATTTAACAGAAGGAATCATTTCTCATTAGTGCAGATGAGAGAACAATAAATTTACAAGATGATAACTCTGTGACCTAGGTGGAGAAGAAAAACAGATATACCATATCCAGGTTTAATGCAAAAATGTGCAAATTTAAAAGGACCGCTAGTATGGGCGTCAACAAAATCAATGAGTATTGCAGTTCTTAAGCAAGACGAGCATGTAAACATTGAAGCGCATATTAATGTGTCTGTATGATATAAAATGACCGTCAAGATCAAGCACAAAACATAGATAGCATTAATGGCCCAACTCAAAACGCAATATACGTTATCATTTGTAAACATGTAAATTGGGAAAGACATAGCAGATGAGCAATCCTCATTATATTAACTCCTTAACCTCGGGAGAGGACAGAACCAGATATAACGTATACAGATATTGCTCCCACTGATTAAACGCGGAGGACTGCTAATTGGGCATTACTACCATCAAGTTCATTGAGCCCATTGACCACAGTGTCCATCATAGACATCCATTTAGACTCTCTCACATTAAGGATGGCTGATAAATTGCCACCTCTGGGGCCCACCTTCACCTTCTCGAGAACCAGCCATTTGAGATCCTCCGGCTTATGATTTTTTGAGATACAGTGTTCAACGAGGGGAGCTCCCGCCACGTTACACCGGATTCTGCTATGGTGATGCAGAATTCTGGCTTTCACCTTTTGTTGTGTCTGTCCAATATAGAGTAAGCCGCAGGGGCAACCGATACCATAAATTACATTGACAGAGTTACAGTTTGTGAAAGAACTGAGAGTTATCGAGTGTCCTCTATACGTAAAGATCTTCGTTATGTCAGTGGAATCGCAGGCCTTGCAGTGACCACACTTGAAATGTCCGATCACTGGTGGTAGGCTCCAAAGTTCTTGGATGGTCGGTGTTGTTACTGTTTCTAGAAAAGAGTGGACTACATAGTCCTTCACGTTTCTCGCTTTCTTGAAGGAGTGCATCGGCGGGTTCGGTTGATCGATGTCATCAGCCACTAATTTCCAATGCTTATTGATCACTTTCTTAATTTCATTACTTCGTGTCGAGAAAGTGGTGACACAAATCATTCTCTGCAATGCCGTATCTTGTTTGGCCTTAGGTGTTAGGAGGGTTTCCCGGGGGTTGAACCATGCCCTCTTGCGTGCTTTCTTAATCAGTCTCCTCGGATATCCCCTTAATAGTAGTCGATTGCTCAGATCCTCAGATTCGACAAGGTAATCTTCCTTTTTGGTACAGTTTCTGCGGATCCTCAAAAACTGTCCAAAAGGTAAATTATCCCTAAGACCACGTGGGTGGTGACTACTGTATCTAAGTAGGGAGTTGCGTTCAGCAGGTTTCCGATACAATGTTGTGTGCAATTTGTTGTCCTCACAAAAGATTTTGATGTCCAGGAAGGCAAGTTCTTTGGCATCCGAGTGTATCGTGAACTGGATGTTGTCATTACGTAGATTGAGCCATTCATGAAAGACCGCCAATTCAGTGGCGTCTCCATTCCAAATCAGGAGTATATCGTCGATGTAACGTCTCCATAAATTGATCTTGCCAGAGAATGGATTGTTGTTGAAGATAAATAGGCGTTCAAAGTGGTCCATGAAGATTATTGCTAGATCAGGAGCAAAGGCTGCTCCCATGGCAACACCTTTAGTCTGAATGTAGAAATCTCCTTGAAAGATAAAGAAGTTTTTTTGCATGGCAATCGTCAAGAGTAGAATTATGAACTCTGTTGGAACTCTCATAGGTGCTGGTCTGGTATTAAGGAATTCACTCATCACCTCCAGGGCAGGTATCTGGGGAATGGTTGTATAAAGGGACACGATGTCGCAGGTCACCAGTAGCTGGCTACTTGGATCAAAGGGTAATTGGTCGACCAGGTTGATCGTCTGCATCGTATCCCTTAGATAGGCCTCAGTTTTCTCCGCCAGTGGTTTCAGGAAGAAATCCACATATTTACATAATGGTTCCAGTAGGGAGCCGCATCCTGAAACAATCGGGCGTCCAGGTGGTCTCTGGAGATCCTTATGAATTTTGGGTAGGGTGTATATAGTGGGCAAACGAGGATATTTCTGGTTGAGATACTCAAACTCGAGTTTGCTAAGTATACCTTGTCCATATGCTTCGGAGGTAACTTGCAAAATTTCTTCTGCCAATTCTTTAGTTGGATCAGATCGTAACTTGGAGTAGCTTACACCATCTTGGAGCTGCCTCAAAATCTCATCCTTGTATGCAGTTGTATCTTGGATGACGATCGCACCACCCTTGTCGGCAGCCTTTATCACCATATCTCTGTTGTTCTTCAATTTGGTTAACGCTGTTCGTTCCAATTTCCTGGTGTTGGGGATGGTATGTTTGTAGGTACCCAATAATTTCGTCACGTCGGTTAATACCATGTTCTCATATGCCAAGATCTTGCTGGACATCGCATTAGTGGGCGGGACAAAGGTGGAGGGGGCCCTTAAACCAGTGGCCGACTGTGATGCATCAGAAGCAGAATGTTTGAAAAAATATCTCAAATGAATCTTCCTAAAGAAGGCATGTAATTCGACCCTAGTATCAAAGCTATTAGGATGAGATGTTGGTATGAAGGAAAGCCCCTTGGAAAGAATACGTTCCTCATCCTCAGTCAATGTGTACGATGAAATATTCCCCAATGGGTTATCCTTTTCTACCATCTGTAGACCTTTCGTCTGGTTGATATTTCTCTATGGTTCTCCGTCTGAAAACGCACCTGCTTCCCTGCAGATGCCCTGCCTCTCTCCCAGTTGGTTGTGTTGGATTGTCGACCTCTCTGTGGACCCCTTTGCCAAGGGCCTCGTCCTCTGGGGGGTCTCCATTGACCCTCGTCTAAAAAAGAGGGAGGGTAGTAGCCTTGTGGGGGATACCAGTTTTCACGGTAACTCTGGTCAGAGCTGGTAGATGGTTGCTCGTTGTCACTTCCAGAGCTAAATGACGAATCAGAGAAGTTAGTAAAGTTCCTTCTACCTCTATAAGAGCCTCTGCCCCTGCCAGTGAATCTGCCTTGGTTGTCCTGTTTGTAGTAATCCTCGGTTAGGTAGGTATAGGTGTTCTTCTTCTCATAGAAGCGGATGTCTTTTGCAAGTTTGTCCAATTTTTTGTTCTGAGTTGTGAGCTCAAAGTCTTTTAAAGATTTAACCAAATTTGCCAAGGCCTCCTTGGCATTAGTTAGGGTTGAGTCACCGGCAATTTCCTGCTTGAGGGAGGAAATTTCTCTGGACAATGATTGTACTTGTTCCGCTGCCGTTTCAACTCCCAACACCATCCAGTGTCGTGAGGCGTTGTTGGACACAAAGCTAAAGCCTTCTTTGAATTTCGGTATATCAACAAAAATAGCTGGTTCGTTCTTAATCTGTAGACCGACTGGTATTACATTGGCCTGGAGATATTTAGTGAGTAGGTGACCATGAAGGCGGGTACGTATTAACTTCTTCTCAAGGCGTTCTAAACGTGCCACTTTATCATTCAGAGTGAAGTCAATATTAGGAGTATCTGACGATAAAAATTGATTAGCAGGGTCCTGTAACAACCGATTAATATAATCCTCTGTGTATGAAAGAGTCTCACTCTCTGCCATCTTCTGAAGGGTGATTAATCACAGAAAGACCTCGCAGGTGTGCACCTGCTCTGAAGTAGTAAACATAAAGGGTCAACCCATATTAAGTCACTGGGACCTGGGTAGAGAACAGTATAGAGAAAAGTGGTCCCAGCATACAGTTCATTTAAAGCAAAACATTAAAGAAACACAATTAAGCGAACAGCTCAAAAAAGTTCGAATGCCATTTAATCACACCGAATATGTTAAGATGTTTCAAATGGAGTCAGCAATTTTAAGCAACAATTTGTAAAAGTAGAACACGTGCCCAAAGAGAGGGATGGGGGGGTGAGTGAATTAGTGCGGAATTTGGAAGGAAGTGAACACAGTGGTAAATATACTAAATTACACTCAAATTGAGCGGCATACTTGAATCTCTGCCGTATTTAATACACAGATTAAATCATAATCACAATATCCACAATTCTGAATGATGCCATATAAAGACGATCACAGTGCATCATGTACTGTTGATGATATTGGCCAAAGATGTTAAGTCGACGTTTCGACCCCTTGATTGTTGTAGGTGTTGGATGCAACCTTACGAAGTGGGGTCTTCATCAGGACTGGGATAAACACAAAGGGAGCGTGGGCACCTGAAGAAACAAAATATGAATGAGTATAAAACTCATCAATCTCTTACTCAGGGGAACTAAAATGAATTAAAATATCAACAAAAGTTACCATGTCTGTCGGAGGACAGGCCTCTAAGACGTCCGAAGGTCGTCAGAGAGAGAGGGATTCAAACTCCTCGGCGGTAACAAACAGTCATAGAGAGTGGTGGACACCTAAAATGAAATTAGGTGGATCAAAATACAGAACCAGGGTAGTTAGTTCAAAAAATGGTCGCTCCCATAGTAAGCGAAAATAATTTACCATAGACCGCAATTCTTTGGGGTAGTGTCTTGAACTTGAATGAACAGCAATGCCTGGAAATAAATCCAGGTGATTAGGATGGTCGAACTGCTAAGAACTAAACACCGCTAGTTCACCATCAGTGAATAAATCTAAAAAAGAGGAAAAGACAAATCGGTTGAATGGAAGGGGGAACCTGCAAATGAAGAATCGAACAAAAGCTCTAATGATGTTACTATTCTTGGAAGGTATATGGTGAAACATCTGTCTTGTGCGTGAAACCCGTAGGATCACGAAGGGAATAGAATTGGTAAATTACCGGAGCACTAGGTCGAGACCAAGTGTCGGGAGCCGACACAGCATGTCATATAATACATGCGGACAATTCGTACTAAAATAATGAACCGTAAAAATGCAGGTCAGGGTGTCTCGGACAGTGTACAGAGCCCCGATGTCAGCATGGGAGTTGGAGATTGCTTACCCTGAGTCACTGCTTCTGCTACACACGCGAATGGAAAGTGCGCGCCCGGAGCACATATTATTAAATAGGGAGACGCGAGGTCAACGCGTGTTCTCCGTTACCGTGCTGGCGCTAGATGCCGGTTAACAAACGTAATGAAAAAAAGACTATAGTTGGAAAAGTGCAGTCACGAAGTAAACAAAGTAATTGAGTTTTATATCAACCTTGTAACGCATGAGTCTAGCAAATCACATAGATGGCATTGGTGGCCCAACCAAAAACATTGTAATTTGTATACATATCGTTAGTAAAACGATTTAACAAAAGGAATCATTTCTCATTAGTGCAGATGAGAGAACAATACATTTACAAGCTGATAACTCTGTGACCTAGGTGGAGAAGAAAAACAGATATACCATATCCAGGTTTAATGCAAAAATGTGCAAATTTAAAAGGACCGCTAGTATGGGCGTCAACAAAATCAATGAGTATTGCAGTTCTTAAGCAAGACGAGCATGTAAACATTGAAGCGCATATTAATGTGTCTGTATGATATAAAATGACCATCAAGATCAAGCACAAAACATAGATAGCATTAATGGCCCAACTCAAAACGCAATATACGTTATCATTTGTAAACATGTAAATTGGGAAAGACATAGCAGATGAGCAATCCTCATTATATTAACTCCTTAACCTCGGGAGAGGACAGAACCAGATATAACGTATACAGATATTGCTCCCACTGATTAAACGCGGAGGACTGCTAATTGGGCATTACTACCATCAAGTTCATTGAGCCCATTGACCACAGTGTCCATCATAAACATCCATTTAGACTCTCTCACATTAAGGATGGCTGATAAATTGCCACCTCTGAATGCTATCTATGTTTTGTGCTTGATCTTGACGGTCATTTTATATCATACAGACACATTAATATGCGCTTCAATGTTTACATGCTCGTCTTGCTTAAGAACTGCAATACTCATTGATTTTGTTGACGCCCATACTAGCGGTCCTTTTAAAATTGCACATTTTTGCATTAAACCTGGATATGGTATATCTGTTTTTCTTCTCCACCTAGGTCACAGAGTTATCATCTTGTAAATTTATTGTTCTCTCATCTGCACTAATGAGAAATGATTCCTTTTGTTAAATCGTTTTACTAACGATATGTATACAAATTACAATGTTTCTGGTTGGGCCACCAATGCCATCTATGTGATTTGCTAGACTCATGCGTTACAAAGTTGATATAAAACTCAATTACTTTGTTTACTTCGTGACTGCACTTTTCCAACTATAGTCTTTTTTTCATTACGTTTGTTAACAGGCATCTAGCGCCAGCACGGTAACGGAGAACACGCGTTGACCTCGCGTCTCCCTATTTAATAATATGTGCTCCGGGCGCGCACTTTCCATTCGCGTGTGTAGCAGAAGCAGTGACTCAGGGTAAGCAATCTCCAACTCCCATGCTGACATCGGGGCTCTGTACACTGTCCGAGACACCCTGACCTGCATTTTTACGGTTCCTTATTTTAGTACGAATTGTCCGCATGTATTATATGACATGCTGTGTCGGCTCCCGACACTTGGTCTCGACCTAGTGCTCCGGTAATTTACCAATTCTATTCCCTTCGTGATCCTACGGGTTTCACGCACAAGACAGATGTTTCACCATATACCTTCCAAGAATAGTAACATCATTAGAGCTTTTGTTCGATTCTTCATTTGCAGGTTCCCCCTTCCATTCAACCGATTTGTCTTTTCCTCTTTTTTAGATTTATTCACTGATGGTGAACTAGCGGTGTTTAGTTCTTAGCAGTTCGACCATCCTAATCACCTGGATTTATTTCCAGGCATTGCTGTTCATTCAAGTTCAAGACACTACCCCAAAGAATTGCGGTCTATGGTAAATTATTTTCGCTTACTATGGGAGCGACCATTTTTTGAACTAACTACCCTGGTTCTGTATTTTGATCCACCTAATTTCATTTTAGGTGTCCACCACTCTCTATGACTGTTTGTTACCGCCGAGGAGTTTGAATCCCTCTCTCTCTGACGACCTTCGGACGTCTTAGAGGCCTGTCCTCCGACAGACATGGTAACTTTTGTTGATATTTTAATTCATTTTAGTTCCCCTGAGTAAGAGATTGATGAGTTTTATACTCATTCATATTTTGTTTCTTCAGGTGCCCACGCTCCCTTTGTGTTTATCCCAGTCCTGATGAAGACCCCACTTCGTAAGGTTGCATCCAACACCTACAACAATCAAGGGGTCGAAACGTCGACTTAACATCTTTGGCCAATATCATCAACAGTACATGATGCACTGTGATCGTCTTTATATGGCATCATTCAGAATTGTGGATATTGTGATTATGATTTAATCTGTGTATTAAATACGGCAGAGATTCAAGTATGCCGCTCAATTTGAGTGTAATTTAGTATATTTACAACTGTGTTCACTTCCTTCCAAATTCCGCACTAATTCACTCACCCCCCCCATCCCTCTCTTTGGGCACGTGTTCTACTTTTACAAATTGTTGCTTAAAATTGCTGACTCCATTTGAAACATCTTAACATATTCGGTGTGATTAAATGGCATTCGAACTTTTTTGAGCTGTTCGCTTAATTGTGTTTCTTTAATGTTTTGCTTTAAATGAACTGTATGCTGGGACCACTTTTCTCTATACTGTTCTCTACCCAGGTCCCAGTGACTTCATATGGGTTGACCCTTTATGTTTACTACTTCAGAGCAGGTGCACACCTGCGAGGTCTTTCTGTGATTAATCACCCTTCAGAAGATGGCAGAGAGTGAGACTCTTTCATACACAGAGGATTATATTAATCGGTTGTTACAGGACCCTGCTAATCAATTTTTATCGTCAGATACTCCTAATATTGACTTCACTCTGAATGATAAAGTGGCACGTTTAGAACGCCTTGAGAAGAAGTTAATACGTACCCGCCTTCATGGTCACCTACTCACTAAATATCTCCAGGCCAATGTAATACCAGTCGGTCTACAGATTAAGAACGAACCAGCTATTTTTGTTGATATACCGAAATTCAAAGAAGGCTTTAGCTTTGTGTCCAACAACGCCTCACGACACTGGATGGTGTTGGGAGTTGAAACGGCAGCGGAACAAGTACAATTATTGTCCAGAGAAATTTCCTCCCTCAAGCAGGAAATTGCCGGTGACTCAACCCTAACTAATGCCAAGGAGGCCTTGGCAAATTTGGTTAAATCTTTAAAAGACTTTGAGCTCACAACTCAGAACAAAAAATTGGACAAACTTGCAAAAGACATCCGCTTCTATGAGAAGAAGAACACCTATCCCTACCTAACCGAGGATTACTACAAACAGGACAACCAAGGCAGATTCACTGGCAGGGGCAGAGGCTCTTATAGAGGTAGAAGGAACTTTACTAACTTCTCTGATTCGTCATTTAGCTCTGGAAGTGACAACGAGCAACCATCTACCAGCTCTGACCAGAGTTACCGTGAAAACTGGTATCCCCCACAAGGCTACTACCCTCCCTCTTTTTTAGACGAGGGTCAATGGAGACCCCCCCAGAGGACGAGGCCCTTGGCAAAGGGGTCCACAGAGAGGTCGACAATCCAACACAACCAACTGGGAGAGAGGCAGGGCATCTGCAGGGAAGCAGGTGCGTTTTCAGACGGAGAACCATGGTGAAATATCAACCAGACGAAAGGTCTACAGATGGTAGAAAAGGATAACCCATTGGTGAATATTTCATCGTACACATTGACTGAGGATGAGGAACGTATTCTTTCCAAGGGGCTTTCCTTCATACCAACATCTCATCCTAATAGCTTTGATACTAGGGTCGAATTACATGCCTTCTTTAGGAAGATTAGTTTGAGATATTTTTTCAAACATTCTGCTTCTGATGCATCACAGTCGGCCACTGGTTTAAGGGCCCCCTCCACCTTTGTCCCGCCCACTAATGCGATGTCCAGCAAGATCTTGGCATATGAGAACATGGTATTAACCGACGTGACGAAATTATTGGGTACCTACAAACATACCATCCCCAACACCAGGAAATTGGAACGAACAGCGTTAACCAAATTGAAGAACAACAGAGATATAGTGATAAAGGCTGCCGACAAGGGTGGTGCGATCGTCATCCAAGATACAACTGCATACAAGGATGAGATTTTGAGGCAGCTCCAAGATGGTGTAAGCTACTCCAAGTTACGATCTGATCCAACTAAAGAATTGGCAGAAGAAATTTTGCAAGTTACCTCCGAAGCATATGGACAAGGTATACTTAGCAAACTCGAGTTTGAGTATCTCAACCAGAAATATCCTCGTTTGCCCACTATATACACCCTACCCAAAATTCATAAGGATCTCCAGAGACCACCTGGACGCCCGATTGTTTCAGGATGCGGCTCCCTACTGGAACCATTATGTAAATATGTGGATTTCTTCCTGAAACCACTGGCGGAGAAAACTGAGGCCTATCTAAGGGATACGATGCAGACGATCAACCTGGTCGACCAATTACCCTTTGATCCAAGTAGCCAGCTACTGGTGACCTGCGACATCGTGTCCCTTTATACAAGCATTCCCCAGATACCTGCCCTGGAGGTGATGAGTGAAGTCCTTAATACCAGACCAGCACCTATGAGAGTTCCAACAGAGTTCATAATTCTACTCTTGACGATTGCCATGGAAAAAAACTTCTTTATCTTTCAAGGAGATTTCTACATTCAGACTAAAGGTGTTGCCATGGGAGCAGCCTTTGCTCCTGATCTAGCAATAATCTTTATGGACCACTTTGAACGCCTATTTATCTTCAACAACAATCCATTCTCTGGCAAGATCAATTTATGGAGACGTTACATCGACGATATACTCCTGATTTGGAATGGAGACGCCACTGAATTGGCGGTCTTTCATGAATGGCTCAATCTACGTAATGACAACATCCAGTTCACGATACACTCGGATGCCAAAGAACTTGCCTTCCTGGACATCAAAATCTTTTGTGAGGACAACAAATTGCACACAACATTGTATCGGAAACCTGCTGAACGCAACTCCCTACTTAGATACAGTAGTCACCACCCACGTGGTCTTAGGGGTAATTTACCTTGTGGACAGTTTTTGAGGATCCGCAGAAACTGTACCAAAAAGGAAGATTACCTTGTCGAATCTGAGGATCTGAGCAATCGACTACTATTAAGGGGATATCCGAGGAGACTGATTAAGAAAGCACGCAAGAGGGCATGGTTCAATCCCCGGGAAACCCTCCTAACACCTAAGGCCAAACAAGATACGGCATTGCAGAGAATGATTTGTGTCACCACTTTCTCGACACGAAGTAATGAAATTAAGAAAGTGATCAATAAGCATTGGAAATTAGTGGCTGATGACATCGATCAACCGAACCCGCCGATGCACTCCTTCAAGAAAGCGAGAAACGTGAAGGACTATGTAGTCCACTCTTTTCTAGAAACAGTAACAACACCGACCATCCAAGAACTTTGGAGCCTACCACCAGTGATCGGACATTTCAAGTGTGGTCACTGCAAGGCCTGCGATTCCACTGACATAACGAAGATCTTTACGTATAGAGGACACTCGATAACTCTCAGTTCTTTCACAAACTGTAACTCTGTCAATGTAATTTATGGTATCAGTTGCCCCTGCGGCTTACTCTATATTGGACAGACACAACAAAAGGTGAAAGCCAGAATTCTGCAGCACAATAGCAGAATCCTGTGTAACGTGGCGGGAGCTCCCCTCGTTGAACACTGTATCTCAAAAAATCATAAGCCGGAGGATCTCAAATGGCTGGTTCTCGAGAAGGTGAAGGTGGGCCCCAGAGGTGGCAATTTATCAGCCATCCTTAATGTGAGAGAGTCTAAATGGATGTCTATGATGGACACTGTGGTCAATGGGCTCAATGAACTTGATGGTAGTAATGCCCAATTAGCAGTCCTCCGCGTTTAATCAGTGGGAGCAATATCTGTATACGTTATATCTGGTTCTGTCCTCTCCCGAGGTTAAGGAGTTAATATAATGAGGATTGCTCATCTGCTATGTCTTTCCCAATTTACATGTTTACAAATGATAACGTATTTTGCGTTTTGAGTTGGGCCATTAATGCTATCTATGTTTTGTGCTTGATCTTGACGGTCATTTTATATCATACAGACACATTAATATGCGCTTCAATGTTTACATGCTCGTCTTGCTTAAGAACTGCAATACTCATTGATTTTGTTGACGCCCATACTAGCGGTCCTTTTAAATTTGCACATTTTTGCATTAAACCTGGATATGGTATATCTGTTTTTCTTCTCCACCTAGGTCACAGAGTTATCATCTTGTAAATTTATTGTTCTCTCATCTGCACTAATGAGAAATGATTCCTTTTGTTAAATCGTTTTACTAACGATATGTATACAAATTACAATGTTTCTGGTTGGGCCACCAATGCCATCTATGTGATTTGCTAGACTCATGCGTTACAAGGTTGATATAAAACTCAATTACTTTGTTTACTTCGTGACTGCACTTTTCCAACTATAGTCTTTTTTTCATTACGTTTGTTAACCGGCATCTAGCGCCAGCACGGTAACGGAGAACACGCGTTGACCTCGCGTCTCCCTATTTAATAATATGTGCTCCGGGCGCGCACTTTCCATTCGCGTGTGTAGCAGAAGCAGTGACTCAGGGTAAGCAATCTCCAACTCCCATGCTGACATCGGGGCTCTGTACACTGTCCGAGACACCCTGACCTGCATTTTTACGGTTCCTTATTTTAGTACGAATTGTCCGCATGTATTATATGACATGCTGTGTCGGCTCCCGACACTTGGTCTCGACCTAGTGCTCCGGTAATTTACCAATTCTATTCCCTTCGTGATCCTACGGGTTTCACGCACAAGACAGATGTTTCACCATATACCTTCCAAGAATAGTAACATCATTAGAGCTTTTGTTCGATTCTTCATTTGCAGGTTCCCCCTTCCATTGGACCGATTTGTCTTTTCCTCTTTTTTAGATTTATTCACTGATGGTGAACTAGCGGTGTTTAGTTCTTAGCAGTTCGACCATCCTAATCACCTGGATTTATTTCCAGGCATTGCTGTTCATTCAAGTTCAAGACACTACCCCAAAGAATTGCGGTCTATGGTAAATTATTTTCGCTTACTATGGGAGCGACCATTTTTTGAACTAACTACCCTGGTTCTGTATTTTGATCCACCTAATTTCATTTTAGGTGTCCACCACTCTCTATGACTGTTTGTTACCGCCGAGGAGTTTGAATCCCTCTCTCTCTGACGACCTTCGGACGTCTTAAGGCCTGTCCTCCGACAGACATGGTAACTTTTGTTGATATTTTAATTCATTTTAGTTCCCCTGAGTAAGAGATTGATGAGTTTTATACTCATTCATATTTTGTTTCTTCAGGTGCCCACGCTCCCTTTGTGTTTATCCCAGTCCTGATGAAGACCCCACTTCGTAAGGTTGCATCCAACACCTACAACAATCAAGGGGTCGAAACGTCGACTTAACATCTTTGGCCAATATCATCAACAGTACATGATGCACTGTGATCGTCTTTATATGGCATCATTCAGAATTGTGGATATTGTGATTATGATTTAATCTGTGTATTAAATACGGCAGAGATTCAAGTATGCCGCTCAATTTGAGTGTAATTTAGTATATTTACCACTGTGTTCACTTCCTTCCAAATTCCGCACTAATTCACTCACCCCCCCATCCCTCTCTTTGGGCACGTGTTCTACTTTTACAAATTGTTGCTTAAAATTGCTGACTCCATTTGAAACATCTTAACATATTCGGTGTGATTAAATGGCATTCGAACTTTTTTGAGCTGTTCGCTTAATTGTGTTTCTTTAATGTTTTGCTTTAAATGAACTGTATGCTGGGACCACTTTTCTCTATACTGTTCTCTACCCAGGTCCCAGTGACTTCATATGGGTTGACCCTTTATGTTTACTACTTCAGAGCAGGTGCACACCTGCGAGGTCTTTCTGTGATTAATCACCCTTCAGAAGATGGCAGAGAGTGAGACTCTTTCATACACAGAGGATTATATTAATCGGTTGTTACAGGACCCTGCTAATCAATTTTTATCGTCAGATACTCCTAATATTGACTTCACTCTGAATGATAAAGTGGCACGTTTAGAACGCCTTGAGAAGAAGTTAATACGTACCCGCCTTCATGGTCACCTACTCACTAAATATCTCCAGGCCAATGTAATACCAGTCGGTCTACAGATTAAGAACGAACCAGCTATTTTTGTTGATATACCGAAATTCAAAGAAGGCTTTAGCTTTGTGTCCAACAACGCCTCACGACACTGGATGGTGTTGGGAGTTGAAACGGCAGCGGAACAAGTACAATCATTGTCCAGAGAAATTTCCTCCCTCAAGCAGGAAATTGCCGGTGACTCAACCCTAACTAATGCCAAGGAGGCCTTGGCAAATTTGGTTAAATCTTTAAAAGACTTTGAGCTCACAACTCAGAACAAAAAATTGGACAAACTTGCAAAAGACATCCGCTTCTATGAGAAGAAGAACACCTATCCCTACCTAACCGAGGATTACTACAAACAGGACAACCAAGGCAGATTCACTGGCAGGGGCAGAGGCTCTTATAGAGGTAGAAGGAACTTTACTAACTTCTCTGATTCGTCATTTAGCTCTGGAAGTGACAACGAGCAACCATCTACCAGCTCTGACCAGAGTTACCGTGAAAACTGGTTTCCCACACAAGGCTACTACCCTCCCTCTTTTTTAGACGAGGGTCAATGGAGACCCCCCAGAGGACGAGGCCCTTGGCAAAGGGGTCCACAGAGAGGTCGACAATCCAACACAACCAACTGGGAGAGAGGCAGGGCATCTGCAGGGAAGCAGGTGCGTTTTCAGACGGAGAACCATGGAGAAATATCAACCAGACGAAAGGTCTACAGATGGTAGAAAAGGATAACCCATTGGTGAATATTTCATCGTACACATTGACTGAGGATGAGGAACGTATTCTTTCCAAGGGGCTTTCCTTCATACCAACATCTCATCCTAATAGCTTTGATACTAGGGTCGAATTACATGCCTTCTTTAGGAAGATTCGTTTGAGATATTTTTTCAAACATTCTGCTTCTGATGCATCACAGTCGGCCACTGGTTTAAGGGCCCCCTCCACCTTTGTCCCGCCCACTAATGCGATGTCCAGCAAGATCTTGGCATATGAGAACATGGTATTAACCGACGTGACGAAATTATTGGGTACCTACAAACATACCATCCCCAACACCAGGAAATTGGAACGAACAGCGTTAACCAAATTGAAGAACAACAGAGATATAGTGATAAAGGCTGCCGACAAGGGTGGTGCGATCGTCATCCAAGATACAACTGCATACAAGGATGAGATTTTGAGGCAGCTCCAAGATGGTGCAAGCTACTCCAAGTTACGATCTGATCCAACTAAAGAATTGGCAGAAGAAATTTTGCAAGTTACCTCCGAAGCATATGGACAAGGTATACTTAGCAAACTCGAGTTTGAGTATCTCAACCAGAAATATCCTCGTTTGCCCACTATATACACCCTACCCAAAATTCACAAGGATCTCCAGAGACCACCTGGACGCCCGATTGTTTCAGGATGCGGCTCCCTACTGGAACCATTACGTAAATATGTGGATTTCTTCCTGAAACCACTGGCGGAGATAACTGAGGCCTATCTAAGGGATACGATGCAGACGATCAACCTTGTCGACCAATTACCCTTTGATCCAAGTAGCCAGCTACTGGTGACCTGCGACATCGTGTCCCTTTATACAAGCATTCCCCAGATACCTGCCCTGGAGGTGATGAGTGAAGTCCTTAATACCAGACCAGCACCTATGAGAGTTCCAACAGAGTTCATAATTCTACTCTTGACGATTGCCATGCAAAAAAACTTCTTTATCTTTCAAGGAGATTTCTACATTCAGACTAAAGGTGTTGCCATGGGAGCAGCCTTTGCTCCTGATCTAGCAATAATCTTCATGGACCACTTTGAACGCCTATTTATCTTCAACAACAATCCATTCTCTGGCAAGATCAATTTATGGAGACGTTACATCGACGATATACTCCTGATTTGGAATGGAGACGCCACTGAATTGGCGGTCTTTCATGAATGGCTCAATCTACGTAATGACAACATCCAGTTCACGATACACTCGGATGCCAAAGAACTTGCCTTCCTGGACATCAAAATCTTTTGTGAGGACAACAAATTGCACACAACATTGTATCGGAAACCTGCTGAACGCAACTCCCTACTTAGATACAGTAGTCACCACCCACGTGGTCTTAGGGATAATTTACCTTTTGGACAGTTTTTGAGGATCCGCAGAAACTGTACCAAAAAGGAAGATTACCTTGTCGAATCTGAGGATCTGAGCAATCGACTACTATTAAGGGGATATCCGAGGAGACTGATTAAGAAAGCACGCAAGAGGGCATGGTTCAACCCCCGGGAAACCCTCCTAACACCTAAGGCCAAACAAGATACAGCATTGCAGAGAATGATTTGTGTCACCACTTTCTCGACACGAAGTAATGAAATTAAGAAAGTGATCAATAAGCATTGGAAATTAGTGGCTGATGACATCGATCAACCGAACCCGCCGATGCACTCCTTCAAGAAAGCGAGAAACGTGAAGGACTATGTAGTCCACTCTTTTCTAGAAACAGTAACAACACCGACCATCCAAGAACTTTGGAGCCTACCACCAGTGATCGGACATTTCAAGTGTGGTCACTGCAAGGCCTGCGATTCCACTGACATAACGAAGATCTTTACGTATAGAGGACACTCGATAACTCTCAGTTCTTTCACAAACTGTAACTCTGTCAATGTAATTTATGGTATCGGTTGCCCCTGCGGCTTACTCTATATTGGACAGACACAACAAAAGGTGAAAGCCAGAATTCTGCAGCACCATAGCAGAATCCGGTGTAACGTGGCGGGAGCTCCCCTCGTTGAACACTGTATCTCAAAAAATCATAAGCCGGAGGATCTCAAATGGCTGGTTCTCGAGAAGGTGAAGGTGGGCCCCAGAGGTGGCAATTTATCAGCCATCCTTAATGTGAGAGAGTCTAAATGGATGTCTATGATGGACACTGTGGTCAATGGGCTCAATGAACTTGATGGTAGTAATGCCCAATTAGCAGTCCTCCGCGTTTAATCAGTGGGAGCAATATCTGTATACGTTATATCTGGTTCTGTCCTCTCCCGAGGTTAAGGAGTTAATATAATGAGGATTGCTCATCTGCTATGTCTTTCCCAATTTACATGTTTACAAATGATAACGTATATTGCGTTTTGAGTTGGGCCATTAATGCTATCTATGTTTTGTGCTTGATCTTGACGGTCATTTTATATCATACAGACACATTAATATGCGCTTCAATGTTTACATGCTCGTCTTGCTTAAGAACTGCAATACTCATTGATTTTGTTGACGCCCATACTAGCGGTCCTTTTAAATTTGCACATTTTTGCATTAAACCTGGATATGGTATATCTGTTTTTCTTCTCCACCTAGGTCACAGAGTTATCAGCTTGTAAATTTATTGTTCTCTCATCTGCACTAATGAGAAATGATTCCTTTTGTTAAATCGTTTTACTAACGATATGTATACAAATTACAATGTTTCTGGTTGGGCCACCAATGCCATCTATGTGATTTGCTAGACTCATGGGTTACAAGGTTGATATAAAACTCAATTACTTTGTTTACTTCGTGACTGCACTTTTCCAACTATAGTCTTTTTTTCATTACGTTTGTTAACCGGCATCTAGCGCCAGCACGGTAACGGAGAACACGCGTTGACCTCGCGTCTCCCTATTTAATAATATGTGCTCCGGGCGCGCACTTTCCATTCGCGTGTGTAGCAGAAGCAGTGACTCAGGGTAAGCAATCTCCAACTCCCATGCTGACATCGGGGCTCTGTACACTGTCCGAGACACCCTGACCTGCATTTTTACGGTTCCTTATTTTAGTACGAATTGTCCGCATGTATTATATGACATGCTGTGTCGGCTCCCGACACTTGGTCTCGACCTAGTGCTCCGGTAATTTACCAATTCTATTCCCTTCGTGATCCTACGGGTTTCACGCACAAGACAGATGTTTCACCATATACCTTCCAAGAATAGTAACATCATTAGAGCTTTTGTTCGATTCTTCATTTGCAGGTTCCCCCTTCCATTCAACCGATTTGTCTTTTCCTCTTTTTTAGATTTATTCACTGATGGTGAACTAGCGGTGTTTAGTTCTTAGCAGTTCGACCATCCTAATCACCTGGATTTATTTCCAGGCATTGCTGTTCATTCAAGTTCAAGACACTACCCCAAAGAATTGCGGTCTATGGTAAATTATTTTCGCTTACTATGGGAGCGACCATTTTTTGAACTAACTACCCTGGTTCTGTATTTTGATCCACCTAATTTCATTTTAGGTGTCCACCACTCTCTATGACTGTTTGTTACCGCCGAGGAGTTTGAATCCCTCTCTCTCTGACGACCTTCGGACGTCTTAGAGGCCTGTCCTCCGACAGACATGGTAACTTTTGTTGATATTTTAATTCATTTTAGTTCCCCTGAGTAAGAGATTGATGAGTTTTATACTCATTCATATTTTGTTTCTTCAGGTGCCCACGCTCCCTTTGTGTTTATCCCAGTCCTGATGAAGACCCCACTTCGTAAGGTTGCATCCAACACCTACAACAATCAAGGGGTCGAAACGTCGACTTAACATCTTTGGCCAATATCATCAACAGTACATGATGCACTGTGATCGTCTTTATATGGCATTATTCAGAATTGTGGATATTGTGATTATGATTTAATCTGTGTATTAAATACGGCAGAGATTCAAGTATGCCGCTCAATTTGAGTGTAATTTAGTATATTTACTACTGTGTTCACTTCCTTCCAAATACCGCACTAATTCACTCACCCCCCCATCCCTCTCTTTGGGCACGTGTTCTACTTTTACAAATTGTTGCTTAAAATTGCTGACTCCATTTGAAACATCTTAACATATTCGGTGTGATTAAATGGCATTCGAACATTTTTGAGCTGTTTGCTTAATTGTGTTTCTTTAATGTTTTGCTTTAAATGAACTGTATGCTGGGACCACTTTTCTCTATACTACCTTCCATCATTCGCAAGCAATTTTAAAAACTGAAATATATCACTTTTTGTAACATAGTTATTGCGCAAGACAGTCTTTCATATTTACAAAGAGAGGAAAAGGCACTCTGTGCACTTTTTCTACTCCATGTAAATACAACGTCATCATACACACCACTTTGTGTTGAAAGGATGTTCTATAAGTGTTGTTGTGCATGATTGCACTGAATACTCATAGAACAAGACACATCTCTAGATTTATCAGAAATCATAAATCTCGATATGTGTGTGAATGCTGCACCATTCTAAAATTGGTGTAGGAAAGCACAACAAGGAGAATTATTTTCATTTCTCCACATTTTTACATCTTCAATGCATGCTAAAATGTTCAGCATACATTGAAGGAGAAAAATATGTTTTCTGATTGTTTTTGTGCAGGAAGGTGTGTCTTCCTGCAGAAAAACAAACAGTACATGACACAGATATCCTTGTACTATGGTGCAAGGGTGCCTGTGTCACCACATGGCTGCAGTTTAAGCAGCCGTGCAGAGAGAAGCATAGATTTGCAACATATTTATGTACATATGTTGCATCCCTGTGTTTCGGAAGTACTACAGCACACTGCAGTTAAAGAGGCTACTGTGTGATGCTGCAACACTTCCTCATAGTTCTGCACTTATACATTCACCATACGCTACTAATGCATTCATTAGGTCAATTACGTACTACACATACATTCATCTAAACTTTCACACACTAACAAAGAAATTTAGCTCTTTTTTTAAACCAGGAAAGTTAGTTCTTAAAAGAACTTTTTTTTTCTTCTTTTATATTTTTTGGGGGGGTTTCTGAACAATTTTAATTTTTTTTTGTTTTTTCTGCAAAAACAAAAACCACAAAAAAAACAGGAGGAACCAAACAATGAACTTCAGGGAACAAAAAAAAATTCAAAAATGCGATGAGGTGGAAGGCGCAGGAGTGTCTCGCATCCGTCGGCATTCTTCTCGTGCAAGATTGTTCGGATGAAGGGTCCTCAGGTGCTTCATCATACTAGCTGTCCCGCAAGAGTATTTCTTGTTAGGATCCCCTCGAGACAGCACTCTTTTGCAAATCTTGCACGTGACCAAGGTGGCATTGGTCTTCGTTTGCCCCTCGGGAAAAGTAAAACATTTCCACACCACAGATGAAAAACGTGGTGTGCGTGGTGTCTCCTCCAAAAATTCATCCTTAGATGTATGAGGAGATGCAGGTGATGCCTGCTGCTCTGAAGCCATTTTTGGTTGAAAAAAGTTAGAGCTGCGTGTAAACTTAGTCTAAAAAAATTTTCTTCTCTGCAGAGATGCTCCTCCAAAGAAGGTCAAAGAAGAATGATTGAATTGGGTGGGGTCTTTCAATAGTTAGAACAGGAAGTGTAATGAACCAATC
The DNA here is from genome assembly GCF_964204655.1 of Triturus cristatus. Classification (NCBI taxonomy): domain Eukaryota; kingdom Metazoa; phylum Chordata; class Amphibia; order Caudata; family Salamandridae; genus Triturus; species Triturus cristatus. Next base: position 1,097,695,188 of record NC_140579.1, read on the forward strand.
AAATCTCTTTTTTGCAGGTCACATGGAATCCGCGCACCCTGCGCTTACGCATCAAGCACCCTGCGTGCATCCGCGAAATTGAATTAAAAAGAATTATAGGATTAGATGTAAAAATATATTACTTTTAAGACTAGTTTAGAGTTTGTCTTCAATTAATATTCACATGAAATACATATATATGGTTTTTTAAATGTTAAATATTTTGCGGGATCCGCGCACCTACCGCGTCATAGACGCAGATGACGCATCGCGGAAGCGCATAAACGTCGCGTTACGTACATCGAACGTGTCGCGTATAGGCTGGGAGTCGCGTACCAGTTGCATTGCGATCGCGCACTAAACACGTACCCAACGCATACCATGCGCGGATGCTATCGCGTAGGGATCGAGAACGGTGCGCATAGGGTGCGGGGATCCAAAAAACATGGAAAAAAATATATAAAATAAAGTTTTGAACACATAGTTAAAAAATATTTTAAAAAATATAAAAAAATATGTTTGAAAAACCCAATAAAAACAAATAATATTTTTTCATTTTGAAAATATTTAAATGAAAAAATAGGTTAAAAAATAGTGTTAAAAAAGAATTTCAAAAAAACATAATTAATGAAATTGACACACGGAATTTGAAAAATATAGAAATCCAATGAAAATCATTACACATGATATCTTTAGAGATAAGTTATAGATAGGAATTAGCATTTAAAAAACCTTTGAAATTCACTGAAAAAACCATAGGTTTCATGCACGTTATAGTTAGGAATTGGCATTTAAAAAACCTTTGAAACTCACTGAAAAAACCATAGGTTTCAGGGGCGTTATAGTTAGGAATTGGCATTTAAAAAACCTTAGAAATTCACAAAAAAAAAACATAGGTTTCAGGGGCGTTATAGTTAGGAATTGGCATTTAAAACACCTTAGAAATTCACTGAAAAAACCATAGGTTTCAGGTGCATTATTATTAGCTGGACATTTCCCTCGTACAAAACCCTAGAAATTGCCCCGTTATAGTTAGTTCAGCTAACTATAACTCGCGCCCCGCAATGCACTGCTGATGACGTCACATATTACATCACTCATGACATGGTCAGTGACATCACTGATGACATCTCAAATGACATCCATTCCAAAGTTTTGGCCAACTCTGGTCCGCTCCTATCGTGAAAGTTTTGTGGTGATTCGTCAAGCGGGGGCTGAGAAAAAAGGGGGGTCCCAAAACACGTTTTCCCCATGCAGTTTCCCATAGGACCTGTTGAAGCAGCTACAACCCGAACTGTTGAACGGAATTACACCAAATTTGACAAAGAGGCAGTCCTCAGTTCAGACTCGTGCCTTTTGCATAAATAGTTTAAATCTGTTCAGTAGTTCCTGAGAAAATTAGAGTTAAAAGTATAGATATATCTATGGCCTCGGAGGATCCGCGCACCCTATGCGCACCCTGAGCGCACCCTCTGCGAACCGTGCGCGCACCCTCCCGATCACGCGCTGAATGCTAATTGGCTGTCAAGTGTCTGTCTACATTCGAAACCAGGAACTGTTGGCAGCCATTTTGTGCTTCGGTAGAAGCGAGGCTGATTAAGTAAGGGAAATAAGTGTGTGAAAGATGTAAAGGGGGCAGGGAAGAAATACTCTGACCCTGTAGTGTTGCCTAGGGGGTACCAGGAAAAAAAAATACGGCAAAATGCACGCAGGGTGCGCAGATCCGGACGAAAAAAATTAAAAACCCGAAGCGCGGGCTTCCGCACTTCCATAATAATTAGCCCCCGGGGGGGCCAAATCCTGGGGGAAAAATCTGTAGAAATTAATGGGGGGCCCAAGAGGGCCCCCAGCCCCGGGGACCGCTACCCCTGGGGCTAGAAAATAGATAGGGTGGGTAGGCTGAACGGCCCCCCCAAGCCCTGGGGACCACCACCCCCCGGAGCTTTATTGTTTGAGGGAGGGGGGCTGCGTGGCCCCCCTCCTGGAGCCCTCGAGGGCCCTGGGGACTGCCACCACCCAGGGCGGTCTACAGTGCCCACCCCCAGGACGGACACTGTTGTTTGCTATGAGAGGGCGGGAGTCTCCCGCCGTCCCATAGCAAACTTCGTTTGGATTTTGAAAGAGAGAGCAGGGAAACCTGCTCTGTCTTTCAAAATCCAAACAATATTGCTTTTCCACACGGGGAGCTGCATGTCAGCAGCTCCCCATGTGGAAAAGCAATGACACACTGAAATAGAAAAATTTAGAAATCCAATGAAAATCATTAAACATCATAGCTTTAGAGATGAGTTATAGATAGGAATTAGTATTTAAAAAACCTTTGAAATTCACTGAAAAAACCATAGGTTTCATGCACGTTATAGTTAGGAATTGGCATTTAAAAAACCTTAGAAATTCACTGAAAAAACCATAGGTTTCAGGGGTGTTATAGTTAGCTGGACATTTCCCTCGTACAAAACCTTAGAAATTCCTCCGTTATAATTAGTTCAGCTAACTATAACTCGCGCCCCCGCAATGCACTGCTGATGACTTCACATATTACATCACTCATGACATGGTCAGTGACATCACTGATGACATCACTGATGACATCTCAAATGACATCACTGATGACATCACTGATGATGTAATTCATGTGATCATTTGATGCTTCTTGTCACACCCTACTATAACCTTTGATACACCCACTCTAAATTACATACTGCCACTCTCAAAACCATAGACACTCCAACACCAAAAAGTACATACCCCATCACTGACTCTTAGGTCTAAACCAGGGGTACTCATAGTACGGCCCGCGGGCCGCCAGCTGCCCGGCAAGCCTTTCTTGGCGGCCCGCGGACCTTGCAGACATCGTACCGGTGTTTTTTATTTTTATTTTAACAGTGTCAGCAAACACAGACTCTGCTCTGTGGGGGCCCGGGGATTCAAGCGATAGTCCGAGTGGAGCTGCTGGGGCGCTAAGAGGTGAAATACAACAAGCCTCGTTATCATGCAAATGGTCTCTTAAAGACCTGTGAAGTACTCGGGTGGGGCTGTGTGTGTGCCCTGGAAGGGAAGCTGTCTCAGCTGCCACACAAGCGAAGGAGGAGGGGGGATGGGGGGGGGGGGGAGAGAGGTGACAAAGAATGACAAGAGAACAGCAGGGTGTGAGAGTCCGGTAAGGGGACAGAGGGTGACAGAGGGCAGTAGGGAGAGACAGAAACAGACAGAGACAGATAGAGATAGAGACTAACAGAGACAGGGACAGACAGAGACAGATAGGCAAATAGGCAGAGACAGGGACAGACAGATAGAGGCAGAGACAGACAGAGAGGCAAAGAGACAGACGGAGAGGGAGACAGAGAGGGAGGGTGACAGAGAGAGAGGGAGACGGAGAGAGATAGGGAGACGGGGAGAGAGAGAGGGAGATGGGGAGAGGGAGGGAGACGGGAAGGGAGGGAGACGGGGAGAGGGAGGGAGATGGGGAGACGGGGAGAGGGAGGGAGACTGAGAGGGAGGGAGACAGAGGGAGGGAGACAGAGGGAGGGAGACAGAGGGAGGGAGACTGAGAGGGAGGGAGACGGGGAGAGGGAGGGAGACGGGGAGAGGGAGGGAGACGGGGAGAGGGGGGAGAGGGAGGGAGAGGGAGGGAGAGGGAGAGGGAGAGAGGTGAAGAGGGAGGGAGAGGGGGAGGGAGGGAGGGAGACGGAGAGGGAGGGAGACGGAGAGAGAGAGAGAGGGGGAGAGAGGGAGAGAGAGAGGGAGGGAGAGAGAGAGGGAGGGAGACAGGGATGGAGGGAGACAGAGAGAGGGAGGGAGACGGAGGAGGGAGGGAGACGGAGGAGGGAGGGAGACGGAGGATGGAGGGAGAGGGAGGGAGACAGAGGACGGAGGGAGACGGAGGACGGAGGGAGACGGAGGACGGAGAGAGACGGAGAGGGAAGGAGAGGGAGAGAGGGAGGGAGAGGGAGAGAGGGGGAGGGAGACAGAGAGGGAGGGAGACAGAGAGAGAGGGAGAAAGACAGGGGGAGACAGAGAGAGACGGAGAGGGAGAGAGACAGATAGAAGGAGAGAGGGAGAGAGGGAGGGAGACGGAGGAGGGAGGGAGATGGAGGAGGGAGGGAGATGGAGCAGGGAGGGAGATGGAGGAGGGAGAGGGAGGGAGACGGAGGGAGAGGGAGGGAGACGGAGGGAGAGGGAGGGAGACAGAGGGAGAGGGAGGGAGACGGAGGACGGAGGGAGAAGGAGGAGGGAGGGAGACGGAGGAGGGAGGGAGGGAGATGGAGAGAGAGATATGTGTATGCCGGGTCCGGTGGCTCAGTGGACGAAGGCGTCCACTGCAGGGACCTGTGTTCCACCTCATGGTCACAGTTTTTTTTGTTGCTCTAGCCCCGCCCCCTCCCCAATGACCCCGCCCTCAAGGTGCGGCCCTCGGCCACAAACCACACTGTGAATTTGGCCCCCAAGAGAAAGTTTGTGAGTACCCCTGGTCTAAACACTCATCCACTCACTCACCCGTACAGTCACTCATACTTATGGTCACTCGGTACAGGACTATCATATGCACTCATACACTTACATAGACACTCCCACACCGCTACTCATCCATAGAGTTACTCAAACATATACTCGGTCATGCAAGTAATTAATCACACTGCCATTTTCTCACCTATACAATTATACACGCACAAGCTCAATTACTCATACAAATACTAGCAAATTCTTATGGTCTTATACAATCAATGATACAAGCATGCACTCATCCATACAGCCACTCACACATCACACACTCTCAGTTATAGTTATTTCTGTACTCCAACATACATTTATACTGCCATTCACATATGTAGTAAATTACACATGTACCGATGAAATATATATTCACTCACTAACACATCCATACATACACTCACCCACCCATACAGTCCATCACAGATGCACTCTTAAAACCATGCACCCACTGAATCACCCACTCACACATCTATGCACAGTCACACACACTCCACCCACACAAACACTCAGGCACCCATACAGATACTCAGACAACCAATCAATAACCCATATAGACACTCATGTAGCTGTTCACAAACCCATGCAGCTGCTTACACACCAACAGGCAGACAGATACAGACATTCACACAGTTTAGTCACTAGTCCGCAGTTACATAGATTTAATCACTCACTTATAGAGTCAGTCACGCACCTACTAAATCATCCATTCACACACTTATACACCCACTCATTCTTCCATAGGCCTTTCCCTATATATATAAAACATATTTAAACTTTACAGAAACACACAGTCACTGGATGATGTCATCAGTGATGTCATTTGAGATGTCATCAGTGATGTCATTTGAGATGTCATCAGTGATGTCACTGACCATGTCATGAGTGATGTAATATGTGACGTCATCAGCAGTGAATTGCGGGCGCGCGAGTTATAGTTAGCTGAACTAACTATAACGGGGGAATTTCAATGTGTTTTTTCGAGTGAAATGTCCAGCTAACTATAACGTGTGTGAAACCTATGGTTTTTTCAGTGAATTTGCAAGGTTTTTTAAATGCTAATTCCTAACTATAACGTGTGTGAAACCTATGGTTTTTTCAGTGAATTTGCAAGGTTTTTTAAATGCTAATTTATGAATGTTTTATTATATTTTTCAATTATTCATTTTACAATAAGCTACCTATGTATATAATTATGGATTTACTGTATCCTGCAATATGGAATGGCTCAGCTTTTTTTTTTTATTTTGGATATAGTTGAACAGCATAGTTAATATCTTCTATAAACCTCTAAACATTTTTTTTTTTTAAAGGTTTGCGTACGGTGCTTGCATGTGTACGTGCTCCGTGTGCGCATGCGTACGTGCTCCACGTGCGCATGCGTACTTTGTGCGTGATGCGTACGCGTGTGCTCCGTACGCGCATGCGCGCGTGCTCCTTTCAGGCATGCGCGCGTGCTCCGTACGCGTGTGCTCCGTACGCGCATGCGCGTGTGCTCCGTACGCGCATGCGTGCTTGTACCGTGCGTGCTCCGTGCGCGCACCGTACGCGCTCGGTGCGCGCACGGCAAGTCATGTGATCAAGAAACAACACTTTTCATTGGTTTATAGTAGTTTCAGGTCATGTGATTAAGAAACAACACTTTTCATTGGTTTATTGCAGTTTCAGTTCCAGAAACTTCCAACACCACACCCACTCCCCTCATTATTACTTATGATTCCCTGGGAGAAGGAGCTGAGCAGCTTTTCTAGTACTTCAGTACTTCAGAATGGCAGAGCAGCAGTCATCTTCTGGGAGTGAGCAGGAGACCCTTGTGAGACAGAGACAGAGGAAACAGAAAGACTCTTTTATATGGCAATTTTTTACATTTCCACTGGGGCAGAAGAAAGTGAATGCTCCCAAAGTCACCTGCACTCTTTGTGACCGTGTCTTATCAAGAGGAGATCCTAAAAAGAAATACTCTTTTAGTATCTTCACTATGATCAGGCACGTTAGAGATGTACATCCTGTGGCTTATGCTCGAGCTGCTAGAGAAAACCCTCCAGCAGCTCAGCCGAGCACATCCGCAGCAGCTCAGCCGAGCACATCATCAGCAGCTCAGCAGAGCACTTCATCTGCGGCGGCAGCTTCACCTTCTTCGGTTCCTCTGGATATACACCCTCTGTTTGAGAGGGTGCATATACGGTGCAATTCGTGTAATGCTCTTATCTCTTATGCGGACATCAGCATTCCGCTAATAGAGAGGAAGATACGCAGCACACGTGCGGCACCCTATAATTTTTGCCATGTCTTTTTTTTCCTCTGTCCCTCAATTAACACAACAGCTCTTTTTAGAGCCACCTAACATCTAAACACTTACATTTGTTTTTTAATTCTATTTTTTTAATGTTTTTTTTCCCGCCGTGCGCGCACCGTGCGTGCACGGTACGCTCACCCCGCGATTTTTAAAAAAAAAAAAAAAAATTTTTTTCACCCTTCATGGTCCTTCAGGGACACCCTGTCAAAAGCTAGGGGGTCAGGAACTCTGTACCCTGCCCCCTTTTCACGTTCTCCACCTTTCTTTTAAATTGAAACACACATTTCTTTTTTTTGCATATTTCAACCCTTTCCAAATGATTTCTACCCCCAACATGACTTCTGCCTGCTAGCATACCATCAGATCATGGAACACTGGTGTGAGCAGAGACGTCAGAAGTTCAGCACATAATGTTTCTAATCCAAAGAGCAAGATTGCTTAACTTTTCAAACCTAACAGCAAATCCAAAGTAATGTTCTGTGGGATCACATTTTTCTGGACCAATACAAAACATGCTTTTAAAAATTTAAACATACAGCCTAGTTTTTATTGTAAAATGGTCTGAAACAGCCAATGAGTTCTTTTTGAAAAAAAAAGTATATAAGCCTCCATTTTACAACTACCTTTCTTTTCATTTTGTCATTTTACTGAAAGACACCTTCAGAGTGCATCCAGGTCTCCTCCTCACTCCCTGAAATACACTGCTGTTCTACCATTTTCAATTAAAATTGATTGCTGCTCAGCTCCTTGTCCCAGGTAATAAGAAGAAATAGTGAGGGGAGTGGCTCTGGTGTATGAAGATTCTGGAAGAGAAACTACTATGAACCAATGCTTCTGAGTGCATCCAGATGTCCTCCTCACTCTCTGAAGTAGAGTGCTCTTCTGCCATTTACAACTAAAATTGATACCTGTTCTGCTCCTTGTCCCACGATATAAGAAGAAATAGTGAGGGGATTGGCAAGGCATTTATAGAGTAGACGGTGTACATTTCACAGATGAAGGGAACAGAGTCTTCCTCTTGATCTTTAGACTTTGCATCGATACTTACTTATAGGTACCAAAAAACACTCAATTAACACAATGGCTCTTTTTAGAGCCAACCAACATCCAAACACTTAAACTTTATTTTTAATTCTATTTTTTATACGATTTGTTTTGTCGCATCTCTATGCTTCCCCTGCGCAGGCGTACAAACTGCAGCCATGCGCCGGCGCAGGCTCCCTTGCACCATGGTTCAAGGATGCCTGTGTGGTGGGGAGATTGTTCTTGTGGAGGAAGGGACACCTTCCTGCACAAAAACAATCAAAAGAGGCTTTTTCCTCTTTCAATGCGTGCTGTAGAATGGAGGACGCACTAAAAGAGGAAAAAACGAGGAGAAATAAAAACATTTCTCCTCGTTGTGCCTCGCAACACCACCTCTAGGGTGGCGTAGCATTCACACGCATCTCCAGAGTTACGATTTCTCGTAAACCTGGAGATGTGTCTAGTTCTTTGTGTGTTGCGTGGGAACACCCACAACAACACCCATGGAACGCCCCTTCAACGCACAGTGCTGCGTGTGAAGTGGCTGTATTTATGTGGAGAGGAAAAGTCACGCAGGGTGGCTTTTCCTCTCCTTGTAAATATGGAGGAGCTCCCTGCGCCACCAGTACGTTATAAAAAGTGACGTAGTGGTGGCGCAGGGGCCTTGTTAATTTTACCCAGAGATGTTAAGCAAATTAAGGGTAAGACAGACAAAGGGAGAGAGACAGAAACAGAGACAGAGAGCAAGGAACTGAGAAGGAGTAAGGCAGTTAGAATGACTGAGACACATGGAGACAGGGAGAGATACATGGTTGAAAAAGTAGTGATGGAGGCAGTAAACCTAGGGGAGTAGTATAGAAGGAGTGAGGGAGTTACGAAAGAGCAGTAAAGGAAGAAGAGAGAGAGAAGGGGAATGAGAAAAGCAGAGTGAGGAGAAGTGAAGAAAAGGGAGCATGAAAGTGAAGGGGTGAGAAATACAGATATTTCAAACTTACCTGACCAACAAAATACCTTAATTATAAATAAATGGTTTTTTTAATTGCTAGAAAAAAGGATTACATTTCCTACATTTTCTTTCTCGATCTGAAAAAAAAGAAAAAAAGTAGTAATATTTAACAATACATTTTAGAATACAGTACACATATTTTCATATTTAACAAAGTAATTTTTTGCCCTTTTTTTGCTGTTTTCAGAATATATTGAATTTCACTGCAAATTGTGAAATCAATTGCATTCATCACTTAACAGCGGGCAAAAAAATTAACAATCTGAAAGATTGTTTAAAAAAAGCCCTGCATCCCTACTCAGTAAAACACACCTTGATAGAAATGTAACATATATATTAAAAATATCATCTAAGAACAATAACTATTTACAGTAAATAGCGTCTGTAAATCTTGTTGCTTAAGCTCATACACCAAAATAATATCTGTCAAAGAAGTCCACAATAGAAACAGTTACCTTTCCATGAGGCCAAATGGTAACTTTTAAATTCTTTTTTGGTGAAATAGCCAATGGTAATCCTATAAAATCGAAATAATGGTTTCTTCAGATGCTGCAATTTGTATCTAAAATGTTTGTTTTAGAAAAATTAAGTAGGAATTTGGTAATTCTGCAGGCAAAAGTTGCTTGAAAATGAATTGTGAATCATTACACAGCGTCCAGCCTTTTTCACATTTTAGATAAACTGTGTAATGACCAGAAGTTATAGAAGGTCCATCATGGAAAATTATTGCAACTGCAACAAAAGTTTTTCCTGATATTGATAATTGATTTCCTGTAAACTTCTTTATTAAAGTGTCCAATTTTGTTCCATCAGCTCTACAACGTTGCATCATTAAAATGACATACTGTCCATATTTCTTTAAAAATAACGTTGATAACATTTCTGATTTACATTGAGAACATTCCATGTTGTGATTTGCATCTTTAACTAATTTACTAAAAGTCACTGATTTACTCTCTGGTAATGTTAAATATATGAACCTTTCAGAATCAACATTAGAGCTGCATGTGTTCAAACAGTTTTCACAACTATGTTCTCATTTATAAGAGAGACCAAACATATTTTCTATTTCTACCCCTTCATCTTCCAGTACTATAAGCATATACATTAAGAATTCCTGTGCATCTTGCTGGGCATTTTGAGTAAACTGTGTACATCCAGAACATACATCTAAAAGATTTCTAACATCAGAAGCACTTTCTATTTTAGTTTTATCATTACTCAGCTTCTCATTGAGGAAACTCAGCAGAGAACAAAATCTTTTTTCATGATTTAGTATTATCTGCTCTTTCAAACTTTCAAGATAAAATACAACATTCAGCACTACATTAGCGTAGCAGTTGACAGCAGAGCTATTTTCAAAATGACAACCAACAACCTCTTCAGCATTGTCCTTTTTCATTTTGCTTGCAATCACATCAGTCTCTATTTGTTTACTTTTCTGTACATCCTCATTACAGATATTCTCAATTCTCCTTTTCCGACAAACAACACGTTTTTCAAACACAGGACACTGACCTAAATGAGGAGCATAGCTTCTTCTTAATCTATTATATTCCTTTACACAGTTTGCATCAGCACTAACTTTTGACTCATCAAAGTCTATCATGAATAAACCAGATATTTTTTTCACGCGTGACAAAGCAACATATGCCATACCTTCTTTAAACACAGTAGATCCAATGTTTACAAAAGCACTATCTACAGTTAATCCTTGAGATTTGTGAATAGTTACAGCATATGCTAGAGAAAACGGAAATTGCTTCCTACGTACATATGTCTTTCACAAGCAAGAAACGAACTGAACAACGACTAATGTCTTTAACCTCTTCAATCTGATCAAATTTTATTTTTAAAAATTCAATTCCATCTTTTTTCTGGTAATTAACAAAACCCACAACTTTACCCATAGCTCCATTCACTAAACCTTTTTCTACATCCAAATTACGTCTTAAAATTACTCGACAGTTCATACATACATAAAGATTCTTTTCTAAACCAGCTGTTTTTGATATGTTTTTCTCTAGAGAATCCAATTTAGTTGTTAATTTGCTTGTCAATATAATAGTTATTCCTTCATGCTGTATTTTATCCACAGCTTCCAGTTTTATAATCTCTTCATTTTCCAATTTCAAAAGTTCTTGATTGAATATAGAGCATTCATGTAGTGTTGGCATTAAGCAGATTACAGTATTTTTTCCAGCAATTTTCTTGTATATTTTCTCTGGAACTATTTGTTCTGTTGGAAACAAATTACATAGCAATCGACTCTGTAAAGCTTTTCTGCCATGTTCTGTGAGTAGTCCAATTCTGATATCTTTGAGAATACTTGCATAATCATCATCATTTGCTTGCCGCATATTGGTAATGAGTTCTTTGTACTCAAAGTATGTCCAAATATTCACATTACCTATACTTCCTAACGACTTTTTCGTGTCTTCATGTGTAAGAGTATGAAATACTGGTTGTCCTTTAACTGGAGTGAGCTGCAGTAGATCCCCAAAAACTATAACATGTTTTCCTCCAAATAGCACGTCATAGTTTGTCTTTAGAATTTGCTGCATTCTTAAATGCACAAAGGCAAGCATTAAGTTTGATACCATGCTTACCTCATCAATAATGAGAACTTTCATTTTTTTCAATACTCTTGAAACTTCAAAACATGCTTCTCCTGTTAGCTTGTGGTATTGTATTTTGTTCTCATGCTCTACTGGTAACATTAGCAAACGATGGAGGGTAATTCCTTTTATGTTATATGCTGCTAACCCAGTTGGAGCAGTAACAACACAAGACAAAGTTGAATCAGTTTTTTTCTGTAGGTAGCTTCTAATTACTTTAATTAAGAATCTTTTTCCAGTTCCAGCTTGTACATTCACATACATTCTGATTGGTTCAAATGATGTGCATGAGCACTCTTTATTTTCATGTAGTAATCCATGATCAATTTGTTTTGTGACTTCCTCATAAATTTGTTGTTGTTCATCATTCAGTTGTTGTTCCAAATTTGGTAAGTTTATTAAATCTTCCTGAGCTTGATTCATAGCTGTTTCCACTTCAGTCATGGCTATTGCAGCTTCATTTTCTACGATTGGTTGTCCTAGAGGATCTTGACTGAGCGTCCCAGAACTTTGACTGTCTTGAGAACTGTCTCTAGCTACTTCAGCTGCAATTGTTGCTTCTTGTTCATTTTCTTCATCTAACATTTGTACATAAGTTGTGAAAGTACTGCATTCTATGGTATCTTTGCATGCATTAAAGGAATCTTCATAGCTTTGAAAATGTCCAAGTAATTCATCCTCTGAACGCCATGGTTTAAACAACTGTAAAAGTGCTAAGTGGTAAAATTCCTTCTTGTCAGTAGTGTCGCAACTCAGCTTTCTGTGATTAATCAAACTTCCTTTTGTTTGTTTTACCAAACATCCTTCCTCACCAATGACTTTATATTTTCCATTGTTGCGGTCTTCTGTGGTATTCCGTTTAAAAATGTAGTTCTGCAGCACTTCATAGAGACACATGTTCTCAAGATGATGACTTCTCTTTGGGTAATATGTGTCCAACATGTTTGTTGTTAAAATGTCTGTACTTTCTGGTTCGTACTCTGCTAAATATTCAATTTCTCGAATAGATTTCAATACCCGATTTCGCATTCCTGCAAGGTCTAAACTTACCCAAAATATTCTTCTGGATTTGGAGTACAGACTTGCAGATGATAACCTATCTGAGCATTCGTATGACCCAATTTCTCGATGCGATAACATCTTTAAACTGATACTGTATAGCATTTTACTGACAGTCTTCTCGTGAGAAACCTCTTCCCACATTTCTTTCAATTCCGTTTTCTCAGATTTAGTGATGTAAGATGTGACATACCGAGCAACAGCAATAGAATTGTCAGCTACATACTGAATATCCATGTTAGCATTCCACATGGATAAAATGACTGGGTTGTAGTCATTTATATATTTTGACTCTTCTTTTCTTCTTAGGTTGTAGGTATTTTTAGGCGATTTTCTTGTAATAGTATGTCGCACAGCTGACATAAAACTGTTTACTCTTCCTTTTGAAAGAACAGGTCGTGGAAATCCAAATCGACATTTTGGGCCATATGTAGGTAGCTAAATACCGGTCGGTAACGGCCGAAATTCGGTAAAAATCCCGTTACCGACCGGTATTTAGTCAAGTGAGATGTAGGAGGCCAAAAAGCAGTTTTCGGTAAATATGAAGCGGTAAATACCGATTCATATTTACCGATTTCTAAAATACCGATTCATATTTACCGAAGACACATATATTCCGATTCGGTAAATAAGAAGTGGTAAATATGAAGTGGTAAATATGAAGTGGTAAACATGAAGTGGTAAACATGAAGTGGTAAACATGAAGTGGTAAACATGAAGTGGTAAACATGAAGTGGTAAACATGAAGTGGTAAAACGGAAAAAGATATGTAGGTAAAATCGGTAATTAAGAAATCCATGAAATTCGGTAATTAAGAGTCGGTAATTAACACAGATTGAAAGCAGGTGGTAAGCATCAACAGTGCATATAAGCAATCCCAAAATGCAACAGCATGGACAACATGGCCGCTCTGTATGTCATTGCAAGGCGCCTACGTCTACAGGCAGCAGGTCAGAGGATTTGGAGACGGGAGGAACGCATCTACAGACAGCGCATCACACTCTTCCAACAGACTGACGCAGAGATACATGAAAGGTACAGGCTACACCCACAAACCATCATGGACCTAATAAGGGACCTGCACCCACTCCTGGACCAGCCAACAAGAAGGGCGCATGCCATACCACCACATGTGCAGGTGCTCTGCAGCCTACACTTACTCGCATCTGGCAGTTACCAGGGGGTGATAGCTGCGGTGGGCGGTGTATCACAGAGTTGCCTGTCCCGTTTCTTCAGGAAGTTCCTGGATGCCATGATGCAGAGAATGCACCACTACATCAGCTTCCCAAACACACAGGCTGGACTGCAGAAAACTAAAACTGACTTTTATCACATGGCACAGTTCCCCCATGTCATTGGCTGTATTGATGGCACACACATCCCAATCTGCCCACCAGCTGCTACAGAGCACATCTACAGGAACAGAAAGTCCACCCACTCCATCAATGTGCAGGTAATCTGCGATGCAGGGAACATCATCACTGATATTGTTGCGAAGTTTCCTGGGAGCACCCACGACTCCTACATCTTCCAGAACAGTGGGATCTACACACGACTGCTTGCTGGAGAATTTGGAGACGGATACCTGCTAGGTAAGTAACAGTGACGCCCCATGAGACTTGCAAATCATAGTGTATTGAGACATGTGACTGATGGTTCTCTTTCACTCACCTAGGGACAGTGCATATGCCGTGCGGTCATTCATCCTCACTCCCTACCTACACCCATCAACCCAGAGTGAGAGACGATATAACGTGGCACACAAATCTACACGCAACGTGGTGGAGCGCACGTTTGTACTATTGAAAAGCAGGTTCCGCTGCCTCCACAAAAGCGGAGGCCCACGCCAGTACACACCCATCATCTGTTGCAAGATCATTGCCACTTGTGCAATGCTGCACAACCTTGCCACAAAGAGAGGTACAGAGGTGGAACTAACAGATTTTGAGGACAATGATGATGATTCAGGTCAGCCAGAGGACAACGCTGCTGGAGTGCCAACAGCAACAGATGGGAGAGAGAGACGGGCAGAGATCACATGCAACTATTTCTGAGTAAGTAAGGGGACACAGCCAGTTGTTGTATGTCATGACGTAGTTTAATAATGCGGCACTGCGCCACGAAACCAAGATTATGCCATTCTGGCAACATTGCGTATTGACAAGTTTGAAGTCCAGGGTTACGTCACCCAATTGTCTTTTGCTACGCGGTGCAGCATCAATGTTTGTGGCCACGCGCTACAGTATGGGATGGCACGGATTCAGCCTCCTCACTGGTGCCAGCCCCATGCCGCCTGCTGCTCCTGCGTGTTTCTGGGACCGGGGGTGTTATGCTGCTCCTGCTGCTGGTGTCAATGCTTTCAGCAGCATCCCCTGCACCACTTGTGGCCGCCTGACTGGTCAATAGCACCTCCAGGGCACTGGTGACCTGCACCATCCCCCTAGTAACATCGCTGCTGCAGTGTGTCAGGCCCTCCTGCATGTTCACTGAGCGCCGGCAGAGTAGTGAAGTTGCAGTTGCCAGGCGGTTGAGTGCCCTGGTGTGACTGTCTCCCCTCTGCCGTTCCCGGCGCCTTGCAGCTCTATCTGCGTCTAACTTGCTGCACAACAGCTTCATGGACTGTGACATGTCCTGCAGGCCCGCAGCCATGTCAGTAATCCCCGCCGCCATTGCGCTGATGTTCCTGTCCATGTTTTTGAATGTGGTTTTCAGTCCCCGCACATGCGGCTGAACTGACATGACTGCCTTTGTTTGTAGGCGCTGCTGCTTGAGCATGTTGCCCTCGAGTCCCGCAAAGACCCCATGGCTGTCACCGTCTGCTGGTGGACTCTGAACCCGCGACCTGCGGCGCCGTCTTGCACCCGTGTGTGCTCCCTGTGAGGTGGAGGGCACAGTGGCATAGCTCCCATCCTGGGGCATTGTGTTTGGCTCCGGGCCCCTGCTGTCATCGGATGAGGTCTCTAACGCTGCCAACCTGCCAGCAGCACGCCTCCTCGGCATCACAATTGCAAGTGGTGATGTGGCCGGTGACTCATGCATGAGTGGTGATGCGGGCTGTGGTGGTGGTGATGCAGGCTGTGGTGGTGGTGATGCAGGCTGTGGTGGTGGTGATGCAGGCTGTGGTGGTGGTGATGCTGGCTGTGCAGTACTCGTGCTGGCCAGAGCTGACCTGTCTTGCCGGTGTGCCCTCTCTCCTGTACCATGTGCAGTCCTGCACGATGTTACATCTGTGGACAGAAATGCAACATCAGCTCAGTGTACCTGAAGGGCTGCATTGCAAGCATCACAATAAATTCATGTAACACTCTCACATTGTCCTCTGCCTGCTTTTGGCTAATGTGTGTACCATGCATTGTTGTCCTGTGCTATTCACTTCATGGTTGGGGGTTCCCTGACTACATCTCCCATAATGCATTGCCTGTCTGCACTAACACATGGACTGGAGTGGGATACTCATTTCACAATGGGGGATGTGGGATAGGGGTAGGAGGGGCTACATTGCTGTGCATTCGTCTTACCTTGTTGGGTGGCGGCTCTGGCAGAGCTGTCGGCATCTCCATGCCCCACAACGCTCTCGTGCTCTATTGTGGCCTCCACCAGCTCCTCCAGTTCGGTGAGGGCAGGTGCCCTGTTGATTCCACCTCCAGTCTGGCTGGCCTCCTTCTGTATTTCCCCCATCTTCCTCTTTGTCACAATCCTCAGGTCGTACCAGCGCTTTTTGAGTACCTCAATGTCCCTGTGGGTCACTCCCACAGCATTGACCTGCGCCTGGATACCCAGCCATATATTGCGCTTCTCAGACTCCGGCACTTGCAGGGACTGCCTCCCAAACAGCTTCTGGTGCTGCTTCACCACCTCCTCCACTAGCACCTGGAGTTCCTTGGGGCTGAATTTCATCTTCCTCCTCCTTTCCCCTCCATCTCTCTGTGTCCTCTGGCTGGACATGATGATTTTGAGCTGCACAAACAGGCACTGGCTCCCTGCCTCTCCTCTGCACTCCAAGCCTCTCCAGAGTCTGTTGATTGTGTGCACCTGCCTGGGTGTGGCCACTTCCTGGTTGGGTGGGGTGTGGTTGCACAGGATTGGCTGTTTCATCCAGTCATGTGATTTTCTTTTCCCGATTCGGTAAATACCGATTCGGTATTTACCGAATCGGTAAATACCATCGCGGTATTTACCGATTCAGTAAATTCCGATTCTTGAATGCCGAATGTTACCGATTCGGTAAATATTACCGAATTATTACCTACATATAACTTCCCGATTCTTAAATACCAATTCGGTACGGTTCGGTATTTAAGAATCGGTAAATTTTATTTACCTACATGAGGCCCTTTGTGTAGAATTTATCTTTACTCTTGTACTTTTGTCGACAGTATTTTCCACACCGATGACTTTGGAAACGTAAAACTTGCTCTTTGAAGTTTTTTTCTTCTGTGCTTTTAGATATAGCACATGTTGCATATCCTTCAATGAAAGATAAAACTGCATCATCAGAATCTGTTCCAAATGTTGGGGCATCCTTGATCCACAACAGCATATGAATATGAGGAGCACCTCTTGCTTGGTACTCTTTTCTCCAAAAGAAATCCATAACTTCTCCAAGAGGTGGATTTTTTTTATTGCAGATAAAGGACATCATAGCCTCAAATCTATGATTGAAATATCTGCAAACATTAACCGGATCCAATGAGCACAATTCTCCTGCTGTCTTGTATTGGATGTTTTCAATATTTGAATTTGCCTCTCGAAGAAAATCCAGTAAATCATCCCAAGCGTACTCAGCACAGCTTAGGGTAAGGAACCATGTAGGAGTTCCTAAATTCCGTAACATACATTTCAATTCTCCATGGCGTTGGTACCAATATTCATTAGTCCCACGCTGACAAGCCATCAGATTAATCAATTGAGATTCCAAATGATCATCTCGCTGTTGCACTTTGTTCAGAAAATCCTTTGCAGACACATTATGTAGATGTACTCCAGTTTTTAAAATGTGATTTACTGCATAAGATAGTGCAGATAAGTCACTTTCAAATAAAAGATGGAACAAATAAGGAATACTTTGACGAAATCTTGGATCTTCTGCATATAATCTTGTAGTCCGATACTCAGAAGCAGGAATCTGTACTGGACGTTAATCATATCGTCCACCTTTTCCTGTAGGAAACAGCTGGGGAAAACAACGAGCTTCCAAGCACTCCTCCCATACACTCACGGGAGTTCCTTTTGCTTTTTTCATCTGAAATAGATCAATAGTGTTTCCCATAACTTCTTTAGAATGAAGAGGATGTATGCTGAAATGTTCACAAATTTCTTCTTCTTTTGACTTATCCACTTTTTCAATTTGCCCAGTTGGTATTCCTATGTCTAAACTTCTTCATCTTCATCCATATAAATTGATTCATACCATTTATTATTTCTTTTCAAATATAAATTTGCTCTTTGTACTTTTCGTACATCTACCAGCACCTGCCAAATTTTCTTATTCTTTGTAGGTACACCATTAACCAGAATAACTAATGGTTCAGTTTCCAAACTATCTGCATCAATTGTTTCAATATTTTTTTTCAAATCTAATGGCAAATAGACAACTCTTCCTTTTAAACCTCTTTGTAAATCTGAAGGAGGTAATTTACCTGTTTTGGGCTCCATACGAACTATAGCCTGAAACGGATGGACACATTGAATGATTATAGACTCATACGTATTTAAATCACTAAGTTCTGCAGGAATATCAACCAATTCTAAATTATTATGTACAGCTCTAGCTGGCATTTTATTTTCTTCTAACTTGTTATAACAGTATTTACAAATACGCTGATCTTCACCCAAATCAAAACAATTTTCCAGAAACAAATATGTAGCAAAATCCTTCCACTTAGAATTATTTTCTTTTTCACTTTTTTTTATAGAGATCAACATTCCTTGTTTGAGTTTTATAATGGCTTCTCTGGCAACAAATACAAGTAATATTTGGTCTTTCATTAGAGATGATAGTACATTTTGTCATTGGATCTTCAAAATTTTTACTAACAGTGGGTTCTACATTCTCTTCCACATGTTCTTCAATAACTGTGTCATTTCCTGCACTTTCTTGCTCTGGACCAAAGTAACAAAACTCAATATCCTCACAAACCTTCTTCACATCTGATACAGATCCACGGAACAGAGCACTATTCAACTCATGTAACTTTAGTGCTGGACTTTTAGCAAAATACAATCTTCTCATAAACTTTCTCATTTCTGAACTGCCAGCATCCTAAAATGGTGAAAAACACTTTGACAAACTTTCCTAGAAAAGACAAGCCAGAGAATGTCCTTGCAAACCAGTATTCTCTCTCACTCTGCATGGATATAGTCTTTGAAGCACCTCAATCTTCTGTTTAACACTTTTTTTTTACTATATTCTCTTAGAAAGTCACGAAATGTATCAATAGATTCCTGTCGTACAGTACAAATACTACTACAATTCCAAGTGTACACTGGGGCTTTAGGACGTCTCCCCATAACCTCATCAGCTAACACTTCTTCCTCATTTCTTGGAACCATTTTCTCCTTTTCCATTACACAACCATCTTTAACTTCATATGCTCGACCACTGGTGTCAACTGCATGCAGCAAACTATTACTTTGAAGATAACTCTCTTCATTAAAAAATGGTTCAGTACTTGAACTATGCTTCCATTCTCCTAAGAACACTTTACAAAAGTTTTTTTTTTCACTTCTCTTTTTCTTTTGCTTTTCGACTTCATTACATTCACTAATTTATCTAATGTACGGATCCTGTTCAAAATTAAAATGAATAGTTTTCTTTTTATTTCCAAAGCCTTTGCAACAATTGATTCAATATGTTTCTTTTTCTTATAAAATTTGGCTTTCTTCCTATATTTTTTCACATCCTTTAGCAAATTGAACATCACTCTTCTTTGAAACATTTTTCTTCGAATGTTTTTAAAATCTATTTTTCTTTTTAAGTCATTCTTTCTTACTTCTGATTCTACATTAGCATTTAGTATATTCTGTTGATTGTCTTGTTGTTTTCTAACTGAAACACTATTTCCAGTGGATATATTTTTTACATTTTTTCTTTGCTTGAGGATATTTTTTATAAAATCCTTAGTCTGCTTACCAGAAGACTTTTTCTTTTTTCCAACATGAGGTTCTTCAACTAATTTTTGTTGTCCAGTTGTCTTCAAATATAGATGTTGTTGCTGTTCTTTTCTCTTTCTTGATTTTATAGGCATCTTTAATTTATTTCAGTGTTGTTCAGCAATACCTGAAAGAAACTAAAAAAAAAATACCTTTATGTAATTTAAATATATTACTATATCACTTGAACTTTATTCGATAAAAAAAAATTTCATCATAAAAGTAAGCAATTTATACAATACAATAAAAATTTAAAAACAGAAACCCGCCAAATCTAGAATACAAACATCATCACATACTATACAATTTCTTTTTAGTAGTGAACATGAAACAACTAGCAATTTACATGGGTGCTACCTACCCTGGAGCCCTCTATCTATTCAGTAGAATAAGGGGGGGACTTAGTCCTCCTCATGCGTGTCAACCATGCACTGCCCAAGTATTTAGCTACGCCACATACCATGGCTGTAGAGGTCGTGTCAGTGCAAAGAACCCACAAGGCCATTTTATGACACCTAAGGCCCAACCCCTTGCATAGTGGCTTTAACCTTATCCTCCTGGCCACCCTGTATGCTGGGCAGGCAAAGAAGAAATGCGCCAGGGACTCATTGGGGGCTACACAACCCGGGCAGGCTTTCGAAGAGCCACCCTGTCTATTCCATCCGAAGGTGA
This sequence comes from Triturus cristatus, assembly GCF_964204655.1. Classification (NCBI taxonomy): domain Eukaryota; kingdom Metazoa; phylum Chordata; class Amphibia; order Caudata; family Salamandridae; genus Triturus; species Triturus cristatus. Next base: position 1,097,715,484 of record NC_140579.1, read on the forward strand.
AGTCATTCACCGGAAGGATCCCGAGCCTAACTTTTAGGTAGAGAGATCTATCCAGGGGTTTCTCTATGTAGAACGGTTCAAGTTTCCTTGACCATTTGAACTCCAAGAACCACTCTGTAAGTGGACCCCCTGCACCTCTACTTATGGCCTCCTTCTGAACCCAATCCCAATACAGCTTCTTAACCTCTAGTTTGGGGGGCGGTGTTTGGCTCTTCCAAGATTCTCTTAAACCCAATTGCATGACCAGCTGAGACTGCACAGATGTATGTAAGAGTACATGTGTGGTACGGGTTGATTGGAGTTTTGAACATATAGGACCTACCTCACCCATGGCAGGAGTGGAAGGAAAATCTACCATGTTGATTTCAAATATGTTAGCATTTGCCACTCATTTGTGAGATATTGATTTGTGCTGAATGCTAGCCATCACACTTCAAGAAAACAAGCTGCCCCTTTCCTACGAATGCAAGTCTAACAGAACCAGACCAACACGAATTAAATCTCTGACAACAATTCCTTTGTGCACACAGACTCATGGTGTGATTCTAGGCAGAAAACGATATTTGATTGGCAATCTCAAAGCACATTTACTACTGTGGTTTTGCAAGTGATAATTACTGTAACAGCCTGACACATTTTCCTTATAGTTTAGAGAAGCAGAAAAGAACACATGTCCTACCAGCTACTTGAGACTATGAGCATGTGTAACCTGGGTGAGTGATTAGACTACAGCAAAGGAAACGAGCCTTGGTGATGTTGAATGTGGTAGTGTTACACACTACTATCTAAAATACCACACAGTGCTGAATACTTAGCAAGGGAGTGCAGGAGAAGCAGCTGCCTTTGTGCTAAGAGCGTACTTCTGGAGACTGTGTATTGTCAGGTGCAAGAGAGATCTGAATGGACACTTGCACAACTGCATGCAGACTGCACAGATGTATGTAAGAGTACATGTGTGGTAAGTTTTAATTGGAGTTTGTAACATGTAGGAACTACCTCACCCATTGCAGGAGTGGAAGGAAAATCTACCCTGTTGATTTCAAATGTGTTAGCATTTGCCTCTCATTTGTGTGATATTGATTTGTGCTGAATGCTAGCCATCACACTTCAAGAAAACAAGCTGCCCCTTTCCTACGAATGCAAGTCTAACAGAACCAGACCAACACGAATTAAATCTCTGACAACAATTCCTTTGTGCACACAGACTCATGGTGTGATTCTAGGCAGAATACGATATTTGATTGGCAATTTCAAAGCACATTTACTACTGTGGTTTTGCAAGTGATAATTACTGTAACAGCCTGACACATTTTCCTTATAGTTTAGTGAGGCAGAAAAGAGCACATGTCCTAACAGCTACTTGAGAGCATGAGCATGTGGAACCTGGGTGAGTGATTAGACTAGAGCAAAGGAAATGAGCCTTGGTGATGTTGAATGTGGTAGCGTTACACACTACTATCTAAAATACCACACAGTGCTGAATACTTAGCATGGGAGTGCAGGAGAAGCAGCTGCCTGTGTGCTAAGAGCGTACTTCTGGAGAGTGTGTATTGTCAGGTGCAAGAGAGATCTGCATGGACACTTGCACAACTGCATGAAGACTGCACAGATGTATGTAAGAGTACATGTGTGGTAAGTTTTAATTGGAGTTTGCAACATGTAGGAACTACCTCACCCATTGCAGGAGTGGAAGGAAAATCTACCATGTTGATTTCAAATGTGTTAGCATTTGCCTACAATTTGTGAAATATTGATTTGTGCTGAATGCTAGCCATCACACTTCAAGAAAACAAGCTGCCCCTTTCCTACGAATGCAAGTCTAACAGAACCAGACCAACACGAATTAAATCTCTGACAACAATTCCTTTGTGCACACAGACTCATGGTGTGATTCTAGGCAGAATACGATATTTGATTGGCAATTTCAAAGCACATTTACTACTGTGGTTTTGAAAGTGATAATTACTGTAACAGCCTGATACATTTTCATTATAGTTTAGAGAGGCAGAAAAGAGCACATGTCCTAACAGCTACTTGAGACCATGAACATGTGGAACCTGGGTGAGTGATTAGACTAGAACAAAGGAAATGAGCCTTGGTGATGTTGAATGTGGTAGCGTTACACACTACTATCTAAAATAACACACAGTGCTGAATACTTAGCATGGGAGTGCAGGAAAAGCAGCTGCCTGTGTGCTAAGAGCATGCTTCTGGAGACTGTGTATTGTAAGGTGCAAGAGAGATCTGCATGGACACTTGCACAACTGCATGAAGACTGCACAGATGTATATAAGAGTACATGTGTGGTAAGTTTTAATTTGAGTTTGTAACATGTAGGAACTACCTCACCCATTGCAGGAGTGGAAGGAAAATCTACCCTGTTGATTTCAAATGTGTTAGCATTTGCCTCTCATTTGTGTGATATTGATTTGTGCTGAATGCTAGCCATCACACTTCAAGAAAACAAGCTGCCCCTTTCCTACAAATGCAAGTCTAACAGAAGCAGACCAACACGAAATAAATCTCTGACAACAATTCCTTTGTGCACACAGACTCATGGTGTGATTCTATGCAGAATACGATATTTGATTGGCAATTTCAAAGCACATTTACTACTGTGGTTTTGCAAGTGATAATTACTGTAACAGCCTGACACATTTTCCTTATAGTTTAGTGAGGCAGAAAAGAGCACATGTCCTAACAGCTACTTGAGAGCATGAGCATGTGTAACCTGGGTGAGTAATTAGACTACAGCAAAGGAAACGAGCCTTGGTGATGTTGAATGTGGTAGCGTTACACACTACTATCTAAAATACCACACAGTGCTGAATACTTAGCATGGGAGTGCAGGAGAAGCAGCTGCCTTTGTGCTAAGAGCGTACTTCTGGAGACTGTGTATTGTCAGGTGCAAGAGAGATCTGAATGGACACTTGCACAACTGCATGAAGACTGCACAGATGTATGTAAGAGTACATGTGTGGTAAGTTTTAATTGGAGTTTGTAACATGTAGGAACTACCTCACCCCTTGCAGGAGTGGAAGGAAAATCTACCCTGGTGATTTCAAATGTGTTAGCATTTGCCTCTCATTTGTGTGATATTGATTTGTGCTGAATGCTAGCCATCACACTTCAAGAAAACAAGCTGCCCCTTTCCTACGAATGCAGGTCTAACAGAACCAGGCCAATACGAATTAAATCTCTGACAACAATTCCTTTGTGCACACAGACTCATGGTGTGATTCTAGGCAGAAAACAGTATTCCTGGGTGATACCAGTACACCTTAACTTATGGTGAAGACATACTCTATAATATCTTACAAGTTCCAGGCAGTTAAATATCTTCCAAAACATCAAATGTAAAACACAACTTTAAAAAAAGAATCACATTTATATTTTTTATATCAAAATGCACCACATACATCTCCTCTCAAATTCATAACTCACCTTTAAAAGTAGTTAGTTGAGAAAGAAATGTGGCACTCACACAGCAGATTATCAGAGCCAGAATCTCTGAACTGTACACCTCTCAGCAGAACCAGTAAATGGCAATCTTTCCCTCTCTTTTTTCACACATATACATGTTAACTTCAAATCACAGTGCTTCCCACATTTTTTCAAATGGAAACACACATTTCTATTGGTTGCAAATTTCAACCCTTTCCAAATGATCCCTACCCCCAACATGACTTCTGCCTGCTACCATAGCAACAGGTCATGGAACACTGGTGTGAGCAGAGAGGTCAGAAGTTCAGCACACAATGTTTCTAATCCAAAGAGCAAGAGTGCTTGACTTTTCAAACCTAACAGCAAATCCATAGTAATGGTCTGTGGGAACACATTTTTCTGAACCATTACAAAACATGCTTTTAAAAATTTAAACATACAGCCTAGTTTTTAGTGTAGAATGATCTGAAACAGCCAATGAGCTCTTTTTATTTAAAAAAAAGTATGTAAGCCTCCATTTTACAACTATCTTTCTTTTCATATTGCCATTCTACTGAAAGACACCTTCTGAGTGCATCCAGATCTCCTTGAAAGATGTTCACAGTGTGGATTGTAGGTCATAGCTATGTCTTCTGGAGTGAAAAGTATGCAGAAAAAAGAGGTATTTTGAAAGACCTTGCTTTGCCAAATGAAGACATTAAATGGATTGGTCAGAGAGGGTTAAAGTGGCACCAATTAATGCCTTTGGTGAAATTCTTTCTACATCTCCCACAGCCTGACCTTATAATTGTGCACTGTGGTGGAAATGACCTAGGCACTTTAACTGGGGTAGGTCTGGAAATGCTTGTTAAGGACACCTTTGTGCAATTGATGTCACTTTTTCCACAAACTACCTTTGTATATTCTAATATATGCCAAAGGCAAAAGTGGAACTGGTCCAACCAATATTGTCCGCAGATTGACTAAGCAAGAAAGCACGTCAATAAGTCTGTTTCTGCTTTCCTCAGAGACTATGGTATGGGTTCTATATACCACAACAACTTGCGTTACAACATGCAAGGCATTTATAGAGGAGACGGTGTTCATTTCACAGATGAAGGCAACAGAGTCTTCCTCTTGAACTTTAGACTCTGCATCGGTACTTACTTGTAGGTACAAAAAAACACTCAATGAACACAACGGCTCTTTTTAGAGCCAACCAACATCTAAACACTTAAACTTGATTTTTAATTCAAGTTTTTTTATGGTTTTTTTGCCACCGTGCGCGCACCGTACGTGCACGGTGCGCGCACCCCGCGATATATATATTTTTTTTTTGTGACCTAAGGGGTCTTTCATGGTCCCCCTGAGAAGGCCTAGGGGGTCAGGGACTCTCTACCCTGCCCCCGTTTCACGTTCTCCACTTGTGTTTTTAGCTCTCTTCTGCCTCTAAAACTCAAAATGGCGGCTGGGGGGTGCGCGCACCCCGCGATTTTTTGAAAAAAAATAAAAATAAATTTTCACCCTTCGGGTTCCTGACAAAGGCTAGGGGGTCAGGAACTCTCTACCCTGCCCCCTTTTCACGTTCTCTACCTTTGTTTTTCCCTGTCACACACACAACACACAAAATGGCGGCCGACACTTCCTGATTTCGACCGATTCGAATGTTGACTGTCATAAATCCACCAATCAGAATTACGCACGGTGCGTGGCTATAGATATGTATGTGCTTTTAACTGCTCAGGAACTACTGAACAGATTGACACCATATATGCAAAAGGCACATCCCTGACCTGAGGACTACCTCTTTGCCAAATTTCAAGTAATTCTGTTCAGCCGTTCGGGCTGTACCTTCGACTAAAGGTCCTATGTGAAAATGCATGGGGAAAACGTGTTTTGGGACCCCCCTTTTTTCTCGGCCCCCGCTTGACGAATCACCCCGAGACTTTCAGGGTAGGAGCTAAGCGGAGCGCCCCATTAGTTTTGAAAATTTTTCGAGGATTCGTCAACCGGCGCCAAAGTTATTCAAAATAGAATTTTGAGATTTCCTATGGAGACACGGTCCTAACTATAACTATCTACTGGCGACCGCCAGTAGATAATATATATCTATATAGATATATATATAGATTCACTGAAAAAAACAAAGGTTTCATGGGCGTTATAGTTAGGAATTGGCATTTAAAAAACCTTAGAAATTCACTCAAAAAACCATAGGTTTCAGGGGCGTTATAGTTAGCTGGACATTTCCCTCGTACAAAACCCTAGAAATTCCCCCGTTATAGTTAGTTCAGCTAACTATAACTCGCGCCCCCGCAATGCACTGCTGATGACGTCACATATTATATCACTCATGACATGGTCAGTGACATCACTGATGACATCACTCATGACATCTGAAATGACATCACTCATGACATTTCAGTGTGTCAATTTCATTAATTATGTTTTTCTGAAATTCTTTTTTAACACTATTTTTTTAACCTATTTTTTCATTTAAATTTAAAATTAAAAAAAATTCATTTGTTTTTATTGGGTTTTTCTAACATATTTTTTTATATTTTTAAAAATATTTTTTTAACTATATGTTCAAAACATTATTTTATATATTTTTTTTCCATGTTTTTTGGATCCGCGCACCCTATGCACACCGTTCTCGATCCCCACGCGATAGCATCCGCGCATGGTATGCGTTGGGTACGTGTGTAGTGCGCAATCGCAATGCGACCGGTACGCGACTCCCAGCCTATACGCACACGTTCGATGTACGTAACGCAACGTTTACGTGCTTCCGCGATGCGTCATGTGCATGTATGACGCGGTAGGTGCGAGGATCCCGCGAAATATTTTACATTTAAAAAACATATATATATGTATTTCATGTGAATATTAATTTAAGACAAACTCTAAACTAGTCTTAAAAGTAATATATTTTTACATCTAATCCTATATTTCTTTTTAATTCAATTTCACGGATGCGTGCTGGGTGCGTGCTGCATAAGCGCAGGGTGCGCGGATCCCATGTGACCTGCAAAAAAAGAGATTTGATTGGTTCATTACACTTCCTGTTCTAACTATTGAAAGACCCCACCCATTTCAATCATTCTTCTTTCACCTTCTTTGGAGGGGCATCTCTTTGCAGAGAAGAAGATTTTTTGGACTAAGTTTACACTTAGCTCCAACTTTTTTCTCCTACCAATGGCTTCAGGGCAGCAGGCATCACCTGCATCTCTTCATACATCTGAGGATGAATTTTTGGAGGAGCCACCAGGCACACCACGTTTTTCTTCAGTGGTGTGGAAATTTGTTACTTTTCCCGAGGGGCAAACGAAGACCAATGCCACCTTGGTCACGTGCAAGATTTGTCAAAAAGTGCTGTCTCGAGGGGATCCGACAAAGAAATACTCATGCGGGACAGCCAGCATGATAAAGCACCTACGGACCCTTCATCCTGTCAATCTTGTACGAGAAGAATGCCGACGGATGAGAGACACTCCTGCGCCTTCCACCCCTTCGCAGCCGAGCACTTCAAGAGTGCATCCGTCAGCCCAAAACTTGGACATCCGTCCTCAATTTCAACTTTTAAAAGTGCTCTGCACTAAGTGCAATGCGACTTTGTGCTACGGGGAGCAGTAGATCGATCTGATCTGCCGCCGGCAAGAAAGTCACCATTGCTAGTTTATTTATTTATTTATTTTTTCCCCTGAAGTTCATTGTTTTGTTCCTCCTGTTTTGTTTTTTGTTTTTTTTTCCAGAAAAACCAAAAAAATCACAAAATCGTTGGAAAAACCAAAAAAAAACATGAAAGAAGAAAGAAGAAAAAAAAAAGTTCTTCTAAGAACTAACTTTCCTGGTTTAAAAAAAGAGCTACATTTCTTTGTTAGTGCAAGGATATCTGTGTCATGTGCTGTTTGTTTTTCTGCAGGAAGACACACCTTTCTACACAAAAACAATGAGAAAATGCATTTTTCTCCTTCAATGTATGCTGAACATTTTAACATGCATTGCAGACATAAAAATGTGGAGAAATGAAAACAATTCTCCTTGTTGTGCTTTCCTACACCAATTTTAGAATGGTGCAGCATTCACACACATATCGAGATTTATGATTTCTGATAAATCTAGAGATGTGTCTTGTTCTATGAGTATTCAGTGCAATCATGCACAACAACACTTATAGAATACCCTTTCAACACAAAGTGGTGTGCATGATGAGGTTGTATTTATATGGAGTAGAAAAAGTACACAGAGTGCCTTTTCCTCTCTTTGTAAATATGAAAGAATGTCTTGCGCAATAACTATGTAACAAAAAGCGACATATTTCCGGTTTAAAAATTCCTTGCGAATGATAGAAGGTAAGCACAGAGTTTTCGTCTGCAAAGATGTTCAAAGAAGAATGATTGAAATGATTGCGGTCCTTCAATAGGTACAATGGGAAATATTATGAACCCCTCAAATCTCTTTTTTGCAGGTCACATGATATCTGATTATGGTCAGATTTCAAAACTACATAGGTGTAAACAGAGTGTTTTTAGAAACGTGTTTCAATTTTGTAGCTTCTTGCAGACCTCCTCAGTCTGCATATTGAGACTTAGTTAAACTTACCTTCACAGTAATAGGAATAAAAAAAGGTATACAGATTTTCATTGCAATCTAAATTGATATAAATTGCTTATTTTAAAATTTGGATCTGTGAAAGAAAAGAAAAAAAAATTATAACATGTAATAATACATTTTTTACAACACAGCATAATTTCCACAAGGTAATTTGTTTGCCTTTTTTGCTGTTCTCAGAATATATTGAATTTCACTAGAAATAGTTATTTCAATCGTACTCATCCCTTAACAGCGGGCAAAAAAATAAACAATCAGAAAGATTGTTAAAAATAACCCAACATGCTATTCTCAGTAAAATACCAGAAAATACAAATCACACATATATGAAATGCTTACGGCTTACAAAAGTTTATAACTTTAACTTATAAAACCTGTAAATATTGCCGCTTTAAAATATTCACCGAATCAATGACCACCAAAAAGTCCATAATTCAAAAATATACCTTTCCTTGAGGCCAAATGGTATTTTTGCACTCCTTCTTTATATAAATTGTCCAATGGTAGTCCTATTAAATTATAATAATAAATTCCTCAGAGAATGAATTATCTTCCTAAAACTTTTACTTTAAAAATATTAGGTAGGAATTTTGTAATTCCCAAGGCAAACATTGTTTAAAAACCAACTGAGAATCATTACAAAGTGTCCAGCCTTTGTCACATTTTAGATAGGCAGTGTAATGTCCAGATGTGGTGGAAGGACCATCATGGAAAATTATAGCAATTGCTACAAAAGTCCTTCCTGATATTGATAATTGTTCTGCTACAAATTGCTTTATTAAAGTATCCAATTTTCTTCCATCAGCTGTACAACGTTGCACAACGTTGCATCATTAAAATTATGTATTTTCCATATTTTGTTAAGAATAATGTTGATAACATTTCTGATTTACATTGGCTACACTCCATGTTTTGATTTAATAATAATAATAAATCTTCTTTATTCGGCTTTACACATTGGAAAACCATAAAATGAACATTTCAATGATACAAATTCATATAAGAACGAAAATCATCTTACAAGAATAAAATTCATAAGAACACAAAATCATATATATTAAAAACAAGGCATCATATAATTTCACTGCATCGTATAAGGCTAGATCCTGTGTAAATTTTACAGATTTTTCCTATGCTTCATAATGGTTTTTAGGAAGTTAAGTATGTGATAACAAACCATTTCTGTTTCTAAGAGTTGGAGACGTAGCATTGCAGGGCGACACTGTCTAAGTCCCCATCATAGTAGCCAAATTTTCCGATGTGGGTGATAGAATTTACAAAACAAAATTGTGTGCAAATTAGACTGTACTGATTCCTCATCACAAGGACAAGTAGGGGGAATTAAATCCCACCTATTTTTCTCAGGAAAGGCTACTAGTCTATAAAAAAAGTCTAGTCTGAATCTTGTCAGTAACATTCTGTCGTACATACTAATCTGTAATGTTAGATAGGGCTGGATAGAATTAGTGGACTGGATCATGTTGGCATGAAGGACCGAGGATTTTGTCGACTCAGAGGTCAACCTCAGGGACTCTAAATGGCTCAGAGCCAGTTGTTTCAACGTTCTCTTCGGTATGTCAACAATCTCTCCAGGTTCAAGGTAATATTTCTCCAGACCAAGATCCTTAAAGAAATTTCTAACGTACCGAAGCCATTTTATTTTGAAGATTGATCAAGAGTCATTGAGTCCACCACGATTGCCTGGGTTAGGGCATTTTTATCAGAGGTCCAGATGCGGATGTATGACGTTACAACGCACACTTTTACAACGCATGCACTTACAACGCATTTTTTACAACGCATAATCCATTACAACGCATGACATTACAACGCATGACACTACAACGCATTTTTAAAAAATACCTTTACAACGCATTGCCATTACAGCGCATACTACCTTTACAACGCATACCATTACAACGCATCATATTAAATTACATTTAAGGTAAGTATTAGATAGTATAGGGGTAAAAATTACTATTATAACTCCAGGGGGTGCAACAGTAGGGTAAGTGTTGGATAGTATAGGGGTAAAAATTACTATTCTAACTCCAGGGGGTGCATCAGTAGGGTAAGTGTTGGATAGTATAGGGGTAAAAATTACTATTCTAACTCCAGGGGGTGCAACAGTAGGGTACGTGTTGGATAGTGTAGGGGTAAAAATTACTATTCTAACTCCAGGGGGTGCAACAGTAGGGTAAGTGTTGGATAGTATAGGGGTAAAAATTACTATTCTAACTCCAGGGGGTGCATCAGTAGGGTAAGTGTTGGATAGTATAGGGGTAAAAATTACTATTCTAACTCCAGGGGGTGCATCAGTAGGGTAAGTGTTGGATAGTATAGGGGTAAAAATTACTATTCTAACTCCAGGGGGTGCATCAGTAGGGTAAGTGTTGGATAGTATAGGGGTAAAAATTACTATTCTAACTCCAGGGGGTGCATCAGTAGGGTAAGTGTTGGATAGTAGAGGGGTAAAAATTACTATTCTAACTCCAGGGGGTGCATCAGTAGGGTAAGTGTTGGATAGTATAGGGGTAAAAATTACTATTCTAACTCCAAGGGGTGCATCAGTAGGGTAAGTGTTGGATAGTATAGGGGTAAAAATTACTATTCTAACTCCAGGGGGTGCATCAGTAGGGTAAGTGTTGGATAGTATAGGGGTAAAAATTACTATTCTAACTCCAGGGGGTGCAACAGTAGAGTAAGTGTTGGATAGTGTAGTGTAATATTATGCGTTGTAATGGTATGCGTTGTAATGGTAGTATGCGTTGTAATGGAATGCGTTGTAAAGGTAGTTTTTAAAAATGCGTTGTAATGGTATGCGTTGTAATGTCATGCGTTGTAATGGATTATGCGTTGTAAAAAATGCGTTGTAAAGGTAGTGCGTTGTAAAAGTTGCGTTGTAAAGGTTGTTCCCCTCCAGATGCGCCTCCAAAGCAATAATGGTTGGATTCTTATCAAATCCACCAGATAGGGGATTCCAATTTCCAAGTGGGAAGCGTAAATTGATGTACTAGTCGGTGTTGTTAAAAGGAATCTGAGGAAGGTGTTTTCTGTCACCTGAAGGGCACTAATGTCTACATGTCCCCAGACTCCCGCCCCATACAGCGCTATCGCCTGACACTTGGCAGTATAGATTTTTAATAGCTCCAATGGGGCCCTTCTCCCCAGTCTCTGGGAAAAGCTCATCAAGGACATTATGGCTCTTTTAAAAAGATGGCACCTGGCCTCTACTGCTGACCTCCAATTTAGCCTGTCGTCCATCATAATACCCAGGTAAGAATACTGAGCAGTTACCTCAAGTTTTTGGTCTTTAAGGTAAATATTCTTTACTCGATTTTTCCCGGGACCTACTACCATGACAAATGTTTTTTTAACATTTACATGTAAGTCCAGTCCACCCATAAAAACAACATACCTATTCAGGGACTTCTGTAATTCACGCGGCGTGCGTGCCAAGATGACCGCGTCATCTGTATAGAGCAGAGCGGGAATCAGGCGCTGTTTTACCCGTGGGAGATCCTGGGCCCCCCTCAACATCTCTTCCTCCAAGCCGTTCGTATACAAAGAGAAGAGGAAGGGGGCCAGGACGCATCCCTGCCTGACTCCACGCTCTACTCCGAAAGACGCTGTCAACTCCCCCTTCATGCCAAAACGCACCCTTGCTGATGCTTTGGAATAGAGCTCTCTCAGGAAGTCTAAAAGTGGGGGGTCCACTCCCATTTGTGCCAAAATCATCCAAAGTTTTGCGTGTGAAACGCAATCAAAAGCAGCAGACAGGTCTACATAGACCATATAGACCGAGTCCTTCTTTGCTTGAATATGTTTACCCACTATCAAACTAAGATTGAGGGCCTGCTCCACCGTTCCAAACCCCTCCCGAAATCCAAATTGGAGATCGGAGATGATATCTCCCTCCTCAGCCCACTGCCGGAGTCTTTCAAGCACAACCCTGCCAACAACCTTGCCCAGGGAGTCCAGCAGTGAGATAGGGCGGTAGCATTTGACGTCCTGACGATCCCCCTTTTTAAAGATTGGGACTATGATAGATTTGGTCCAAGATTTTAGCAGACCCGTTTTTGCGGCTGCAGTGCACACTCTAGTAAGAATAGGGGCCCAGAGATCCGGTTTGTATTTAAAAAGATCCACTGGGACCCCATCTGGCCCTGGGGCTTTCCCATTTTTACTTAATTCCAGGGCCACTAAAACCTCGGAGATGTCAAAGTGCAGAGATATTGGGTATTCAACTGTTGGATTCGAAATTTCTGTCCCTACTGATGTTGCTGTGTTTTTGAAGATTTTAGAAAAGTGGGACACCCAGATATCTTCTTCTATGGCCACTTCTATCTTGGGACTGTTATCATCTATTAGGTAGGGGGATTTAATAGTATGCCAAAAAGCAACACTATTTTTAGAGACCGCACTAGTGTGTAGATCGTCCCATAATTTCTGCTTTAGTTCTTTTGTTCTTTCTTTACGTGCCCTACCATATTGCTGTCTAAGAAGTTGTATCTGCTCAGAGTCTCTGACTGTTTTACTCAGAGCCACCTTTAACTTAGTTAGGGCCGTGGTGCAGCTATGATTAAGCCACCCTTTAGTAGTTGAATTCGCTCTTTTAGTTTTTACTGTAAGAAGTCCCTTAATTTTCTCCAATATCTGGGTAAAATTATTTAGGACTTCTTCATCCGATTCTAATAGAGCCAGGCATTTAGTTATGTTTGAATATGCCTCTATTACCAGTTTTTCGGTATTGTCTGCTGGATTTATCTTCCCCCACTTTAATGTGTATCCATTTTGCCTTCCTAGCTCTAAGTTATTCTGGGCCAAGGTATTCGCTATAGCGACAGTTAGGGGTTGAGAATTAGTTACATGAAGCTCCATCCTCAAGGCTGAATGATCGCTTAAAGTATTAGTCAGGACCTCAAAGGACCTAGCTCGGGACACCAAACCCGATGACAGAAAGATGTAATCGACTGTCGTTTTGTATCCCCTACCCACATATGTTGGTTGCAGGAAGTTTGAGCCTGGACTTGGCTCATTAGCTATTATGAGTTCCAGGTCTAATAAGATATTATTCATAGCAATCCCCACCTTGGTATGGATAAAATGCATAAGTGGAGCGTCAAGATCATCCACTATCCCACATCGATTCTTCCCAACGTGTGGGCATGGATGCAGATTCAAATCACCTCCCCATAGAAGGTGAACAACCCCTTTTCCTGCCTTTAGGTTATGGATTAGTTTCTCCTTGATATTAGAGAGAGGAGTCAGGAATTGGTCCTCCTCCAGGTTATTGTAGAGGTTAAGCAACAGAATGGACTCTTTTTTTTTTAAAGCAAGGGAAAATAATTGGAAGTTTGGATCAGAAACAACTACAGATACCTTTAGGTGGTTTACTGTATTTGCAATATAGGTAATCAGCCCCCCCTTGGGTCTGCCTACACCACTGCCCAATATAAAGTAAACAATTGGTTCTGTCGGGTGTAGATTATTTCTTTAAACCATTAAACCAGTCATTGGATTATTCACATGGAAAACAAATTATCATAAACAACACACATAGAGACCATAGAGGGTATTCAAAAGTTTTATAAATTACGTCATTTATAAATACCCACATTAATTTGCATGGCTGTCAAAGCGTAAACAGTACACAGTAATTTGTGACAAGGTGAATGTAGTGCTCAGTGCTGTGGTGAAGGTGCGCAATATATACAAAGTGACTTTCGTGGTATTGTCGTTTTTCAAAAGGCCAGGAAAAAACACAGATGTTTGAATAGTTCTGGAGACTGAATGAATAAGTCTTGATACAGAGTCTTCAACTGGTCCAGGGATATGTCGACGTTTCAACCCAAGGGGCATTACTGTGTTAGTCAATGCGGGTCTTCATCAGGACAAGGACAAAAGCTACAGCCTATGGGATAGTAAAGGTTATGGTCAGATCTGTTGCAGTGGTGTGCGCTAAGACTAATCAAGGCAGGTACGGTGGGAGACTCACCTAAAAAGCCCCAAGCAGCTCATAGGGCGTGTATATCCTCAAAGGTTCCAACAGTAGCATAAGTATACTGTGCAGCAAGAAATTCTTCCCCACGGGGACCCTATTAGTGAGATGAAGCGTAGTAAGGAACATGGAGGCTGTAAGTTAAATACATGCATGCGCTAATTAAAATGCTAGTGACGACTCACCCAGTGAAGTGAATCAACTCCTATCATCCAATGATTCTAGAGATTTACGATACCAAAGGTAAAGCTGGTAGGGGGAGGGGGAGTACGGACAGCCGTCCTGTCTCCTATGATTATGTAGCTCACTTGTACGGTTCTGTAAGGAAAAGGTTAAAGAGGAATTAGCCTCTTCTGCCCAAAGCTGAAGTAAAGTATGTTTTATAGCCCTGGAGGTGAAGTTCCGTCATGGACCATCTCCTGGAGGCAGATAATTTTACCCGACTCCAAGAAATTCACTGCGGTCCCATCCTCAATTTTGGGACGGAGACCCGCAACATTCCAAAAGAGGATAGGTAAGGACTGCATTTCTGTGGTGATCGCTGGAGCTTCATTTACTAGACGAGTTGTTTTTACTTTGGACATTAAATGGGGTGTCTTAGAGTTGATAGGTTCAGTCGCCATTAGTGGTCAATCGACCAGTTCAAGGGCACTAAACCTATTCGTCATCGAGATACTGGACCAGGGGTCCCTATTGGGTAGCTCTCTAAAGGCCGTCCACTGAATGTTGGGACCCCAATTATCCCATCGTCCTCCCCCGTGACGTAGCCCCACTGTATGCCAAGAACTATCATCCTCATGATATCGAGGGCTCGCTATGAGCCTTGGGTTGCCATATTCGCCATGACGTGGAGCTGCTAATTCCCAGGGGCTATCATGATCATTGAAAGTGCCCTTACGGTACCTTGAAGGATAAAAGAAGGAAAGTCGCTTAGTTCCTATGTCTCCATTTACATTCGGGAACTCCCAGGAGCAAATGTAATCTACCACACGGGGATCTTCAAATGTGATCAGAATGCAGTCTCCCGGTATTGTTTTCCTAGTACTTCCCACCCAGGGTGTCCTGCGTACCATCAGAATCCTACATGTCCAGGTTGCTGGAATAGGGCGGTTGATATTTAGCCAGTGTAGGGCCTTGTTTTTCAATGACCACGTAGGTTCTGTGTTATAATCCTCTAACTCGGGCACGCCTGTCATTACAGCTACAAAGGGGCTTGCTTCCGGTGGCATATTGACAGCAAGTCTAGCTTTAGAGGGTCCCCTAATATCACCTCTGTTAGATTCTGGTGCCGAAGTTTTTGAAACAGGTCTTTTAGAAGACGGAGTTTTAGGCGCCGATTTTTTAGGTGGCAATTTTTTTGGTGCCGATGTTTTAGGAGCCGGTGTTTTTACTGTCATGCCATTTCCCTGAGATAGGATTACCGTAGCATTCGTGGGAGATTCCACTCCTCTATTGATATTTAATATTTCAGGAGGTGGTAGTTTGGATGTTATTTCTGAAGGTATAGGAACAGATACCTTCTTTTGTATGAATGATGGCTTAAGAGGGGGCTGTTTAGTTCCCCCCCTTTTTTGGTCCCCCTGCACTTGCTTGGATTTTGTAAGACTAACAAGATTTGATAGCTGGTGCTCTATGTGTGTCAGTCTTACTTCCACTGGAGCAATGAAAGATTTCAAAAGATCTGCGATATTATGTAACAGTTGTGAATTATTGTTATCCATTAATACCTTACTAAATTGTGAATGGGTAGAGAGTTCTGCACTAATGGGATCTACAATATCATGCATGGACTGGTTTGACTGGTTCAAGATCACGGAATCTACTATCTGTTCTGCTCTATGGGGTGCTTTCTGTTTCCTACTAAGCATGTCACTACTCTCGTGGGGGAGTGGATTTTTCAAATCATTCTTTCGTTTCCTTATGGCACCCTCCCTCCTCCCTCTTGTTTGCCTTATTTCATCCGGGGTCATTTGGGGTAACATCTCTGGTGACCTTTCTAGGTCTGAACTTATCTGAAAATCTGAAAGCTGGGAAGCCGATAAGTCCACGTTGTTTGGTAGGCTACGCCTACCTTCACAGAGCGTCCTGTGGCCGGAATGATTAGATGTTTCCGGGGTTCTTGCGTCCCTTAAGTTACCTATGGAGGATCTTTTAGCCAACGCTAAATCCAAAGACACCCTACCTTCTATCAGGCTAATACTCTGGTCTATAAATGTATTTGCCTTGATAATAAAGTCGTCCATAGGGCCTAAAGGCTTACCCCCTCCCCCCAACACTTTGGTTTTGTTTCCTCTAGTTACAACCATAATTCCCAAAAACTAAGCTAAAACAAGGAAATAACGTCTTGTATAAACAAATCGTCAATGCTGCTGAATCTATGAGAACGTCACGTATAATTTTAGGCTAACATACCAAAGCAATAAACGTTAGGGAGATGGCCCAGTCCGGTCTCAACCGACCTCGTACGGCCTCAAACGGCCCGCCCTTTGCCCGGGCTTAGCCCCGGGCGCTCCCGCGTGCTCCCGCGCAGTGGGGAACTGTATTCTTAAAATAGGGAGATGCTTGGGCGAGGGGGCGTGGCGGCCAGGGAGAGCAGCCCAGGTGTAGGTAATTGGGCTCGCAGGGACTCCTGGACAATGGAGTCCCCGCTGCTCGCAGCCCTGGTCCAAGTACGTTCACCCCAGGTGACAGGCAGCCCCTTCTAACAACTCCCGCGCTGAGTTGGCGCGCTGCGGGACCCGCGCAGCGGGTCCGGCGAGTTGCTGGTAAAAAGAACAGCAGAGAAGACCAAGGGCAGTCCAGCGTCGATCCAGGAGGCAGTAAGCAGAAAGTTATCCCGCTGTTGGAGAGATGATAGTCCTCTTTTACTCCCGTGGGTGAGGGGGCGTGGCGGCCAGGGAGAGCAGCCCAGGTGTAGGTAATTGGGCTCGCAGGGACTCCTGGACAATGGAGTCCCCGCTGCTCGCAGCCCTGGTCCAAGTACGTTCACCCCAGGTGACAGGCCGCCCCTTCTAACAACTCCCACGCTGAGTTGGCGCACTGCGGGACCCGCGCAGCGGGTCCGGCGAGTTGCTGGTAAAAAGAACAGCAGAGAAGACCAAGGGCAGTCCAGCGTCGATCCAGGAGGCAGTAAGCAGAAAGTTTTGATTTGCACCTTTAACTAATTTATTGAAAGACACTGATTTACAGTCTCGTAATGTTAAATACAGATATCTCTCAGTGTCTACATTGGTGCTACATGTATACATGCAATTTTCACAATGATGTTCCCATTTGTAAGAAAGGCCAAAAATATTTTCTATTTCTACACCTTCATTTTCAAAAATGGTAAGCATATACATTAAAAATTCCTGAGCATCTTGTTGGATATTTTGTGAAAATTGTGTAGAATCAGAACACACACCCAAAAGACTACGAACATCTGAAACAGATTGTATTTTACTTGTATCTGTTGTCAACTTTTCATAAACAGAATGCAACAGAGAACAAAATCTTTTTTGCCGATTCTGCATAATTTGTTCTCGCAAACCTTCCAGATAAAAAACAACATTGACCACTACATTAGCATAGCAGTTGACACCTGAACTATTTTCAAACTGATAACCAACAATCTCTTCAACAGTGTCCAATTTCTTTTTACCTGCAATCACAACATTATCTTGTTCTTTTCCCTTCTTGACACATTCAGAACAGATATTCTCTAACCTTCTTTTTCGACCAACCACATGCTTTTCAAATACAGGATATTGACCTAAATTTGGAGCATAAACCCTTCTTAACCTATTTTACTCTTTTACACAGTTTGCATCTGCAGTCAACTTCGACTCATCAAAATCAATCAAAAACAAACCAGATAATGTTCTGACGCGCGACAAAGCAACATATGCCATACCCTCTTTAAATACGGTAGATCTAATGTTCACCAATGCACTGTCTACACTTAATCCTTGAGATTTATGAATAGTCACTGCGTATGCCAGAGAAAATGGAAATTGTTTCCTACGGACATATAAATCTTTAACAAGCAAAAAACGAACTGAACAATGACCAATTTCTTTAACTTCATCAATCTGATCAAATTTAATTTCTAAAAATTCAATTCCTTCTTTTTTCTGATAATTCACAAAATCCACCACTTTACCCATTGCTCCATTAACTAAACCTTTCTCTACATCCAAATTACGCCTTAAAATTACCCGACAGTTTACACACGCATATAGTGTCTTTTCTAAACCAGCAGTTTTAGATATTTTTTTTTCTAAACAATCCAGTTTTGATCTCAACTTTCCCGTCAAAATAATAGTGATTCCTTCATGCTGTATTTTATCGATGGCTTCCATTTTTGCAATTCCTTCATTTTCCAGTTTCAATAGTTCTTCGTTGAATATGGAACACTCGCGCAGTGTTGGCATTAAGCAAATCACTGATTTATTTTTAGCAATTTCCACGTACACTTTTGCAGGAACTGCATTTTCATTTGGAAAGACATTGCAAAGTAATCGACTCTCCAAAGCTTGTTTGCCTTGTTTTGAAAGAATTCCAATTCTGATATCTTGAAGAATACTTCCATATTCAGCATCATTTGCCTGTCGCATATTTGTTGTCAGTTCTTTGTATTCAAAATGAGTCCAAATGTTCACATTACCAACACTGCCAAGAGACTTTCTGGTATCTTCATGGGCTAGTGTTTTAAATACCGGTTGTCCTTTTACTGGAGTCAGTTGCAGTAGATCTCCAAAAACTATGACGTGTTTTCCTCCAAATAACACGTCATAGTCTGTTTTAAGAATTTGCTACATTCTTAAATGCACAAAGGCAAGCATCAAGTTTGAGACCATGCTCACCTCATCAATAATGAGAAGTTTCATTTTCTTCAGGACTCTTGAATCTTCACAACAAGCTTCTCCAGATAGCTTGTGGTATTCCAATTTGTTCTCATGCTCTACTGGCAGCATTAGTAAACGATGTAAAGTAATTCCTTTAATGTTATGTGCTGCCAACCCAGTTGGAGCAGTGACAACACAAGACAAATGCGATTCAGTTGTTTTCTGCTGATAACTTGTAATTACTTTAATTAAGAAACTTTTTCCTGTTCCAGCTTGACCACTCACATACATTCGGATAGGTTGAAATGATGTACATGAGCACCCTCTCTTTTCATGAAGTAATCCATGATCAATCTGCTCTTTCACTTGCTGATATATTTGTTTCTGTTCAACATTTAGTTGTTCTTCCAAGTTTCCTAACTGTATTGCATCTTCTTGAGGTTGATACATTGCTGTTTCCACCTCATTCATTGCAATTGCTGCTTCATTTTCAACAATTGGTTGTCTTAGTGGATCTTGACTCAGTGCAGCAGAACTTTGACTGTCTTGAGAACTGTCTCTAGCAATCTCAGCTGCAATTGTTGCTTCTTGATCAATTTCATCATTTTGACATAATTTGCGAAAGCACTGCATTGTATGCTATCTTTAGAAGCATTAAATGAATCTTCATAGCAGCGAAAATCTCCAAGTAATTCCAGTTCTGAACGCCATGGTTTGAACATTTGCAAAAGGGCTAAATAGTAAAATTCCCTTTTGTCAGCAGTGTTGCAACTCAGTTTACTGTGATTAATTACATTTCCTTTCCTTTGTTTCACCCGACATCCTTCGGAACCAATCACTGTATATTTTCCATCACTGATGTTCTCTGTAGTATTCCGTTTAAAAGTGTAGTTTTGCAGCACTTCATAGAGACACATGTTCTCAAGATGATGACTTCTATTTGGGTAGTATGTGTCCAACATATTCGTTTTCAAAATATCTGTACTTTCTGGTTCATTTTCTGCTAAATATTCAATTATTTGAACAGATGTCAGTACACGATTTCGCATTCCTGCAAGACCTAGACTCACCCAAAGGATTCTTCTACTTTTGGAATATAGACTTGCAGATGATAACCGATCTGAACATTCATATGCTCCAATTTCACGATGAGATAACATCTTCAAACTGAAACTGTATCATTTCTTACTTAGAGTCTTCTCATGAGAAATCTCTTCCCACATTTCTTTCAATTCAGTCTTTTCTGATTTAATGATTGTGAGAAGTTGGCCTGGTATATTATGTTCACTATTTAAAGTGACCACCTTGTACCATGCCAAGCAACCCTTATGGTGTGGTTGTAAGTCAACCTTTTCGGACTAGCTGCCCTAGTGGTAGCGTAGGCTAAGCAGTCTTTGAGGCTAAACTCGTGAAGCGTGTTAAGCCAGCTGTTTTACCAAATGCAACCCCCTTTTATACCAATGAAAGGACACCACACAGATATATATTCAAAATATATATGTATTTATTTCTCAAAGTAACCCCTAGTCTCTTTATGAGCACAGGAGCACAAATCGTCAAACAAGATTACAGTAGAATACACAGAAGTTGCACTTTATATGGATAGGCCCTGGTGGCCGCTCAAACCATATACTAAAATAGTGGTATAAGTACCACGAACAGAAAAGGGAAAAGGCCTAGGGCCTCTAGAATCGCTGGGCCTACAAGGAGCTAACTTCAGTTAGTGACCAGGAGGTCCACGGGTGGCGTGTGCAGAGCAAATAGTCACACGCGTGCTCCCATAGGTTTCAATGGGTGCGTAAAAAGTACAAAGTTACTGCAAAAAGGATCTTCCGGATGGACTAGGAACTCAAGATTTGGAACACAGGCACTAGAGATGTAATACTACACTTGGGCACAGGTGTGCCAGCTTTACCTCACCCACAGGAAGCGGGTGCATAGGCCTCGAAGTGCGTTGGGTTTCTTCTATCTGTTCCGTGGAGGCTGTGGACAAAGATGCTGCAGGCGGTCGGTCCGGGAGAGATGCGGTGGATCCAAGAGTGGATCGGAGATGTTGAAGACCTGTAAGCAGAGGGGACAGTGTTCACAGTCACTAGCCAGTGACCAGCGTGGCACCAGGTGGGTACCAGGCAATGTCGGGTGCAAACAGGAAGAAAGGTGTAGCTTGTCTCTGCAGCCACGTGGTCCCTGGAGGCCGACGAAGCTCAGGAGTCGGTTCACAAGCTGTCCCACGCAGGCTCTCGCTGTCGGCGGTGTCTGCGACTTGATCGAAGCAAACAAGCCTTGGCAAAAGCAATTGTTGTAGGAGATGAAATAAGCTGATGGTTCTGACCAGCAAGGTCAGAAGGACTGCTCCTTTGGAGGGGAGCAAGGGCCAGTCTGGAGCAACCAGACCAGCGGTGTATTTCTTGAAGTTCGTCGCCAAGATGGCCACTAGCCAGCGGGCCAGCAACCGGTTAGGCGCGTCGAGTGGCAAAATGCAGAAGGGCCCCACGCAGATCGTGGAGATGCTGGAGGGCTCACCTTTGGTGCAGATGCTGCTCGAGGGTTGGGCTTCTCAGATCTCAAAGCACAACTTGGAGGAAGCCTCGGTTGTTGCACTTGTCAGCTTGTCGTGGTCGTTTCAAGATGGCTGGCTCCACGTGTCTCGGTGCCTCCACGGGTCTCCTCTTTTCAGGGACTGTGGATCGGGCGGTGAGAGGTCTGGAGGTCCAGGTCTTGTCAGTCTCTGGGCTCGGGCTCCGGCGGGAGGCGGCGGCAAAGCAGACGTTGATTCGATGGATGGTGCTTGCGTTAGCAAGGTGGTCACTCCCTGACCACAGGGGAGATTTCCTTCAGTCTTCTGTGCAGCAGAATGTCGAAGTTCCCGTCTTCTTCTTAGTTTCAAGTTGATTCCAGGATGTCTGAAGTCTTAGGACACAGCTCCTACCTTTAAGCGGATTCTAGGGGCCGGACTACCTGCTAGGTCCCTCCCTATGGGTGGGACCAGGAAGGGGGGTGGTTACGCCCCCAATCCTTTGTCCAGCTCGCCCCAGGCCCGGGACTGGTGTGCCCCAGGACCGGTTTGAGCTGGCATATGCACCGAGGCTCCTTGTGAGCCACAGGCATGTCTGGTTTCTTTCAAGCCCTACCTGACCAATACACAAAATCCTGTCTGGGGTGGTGCATGCACCTCCCCTGGCAGGAAACCCTTTGTCCACACCTCCCAAGCTGGAAGGACTCCCAGCAGCAGGAGGGCAGACTTGTGTCTGTGGTGGCAGCATCCATTTTGTGGAGCTGAGGCTATGTCTGATTTTACCCGGGTTTCAGGTACTGTACATGTCGTGTCCCTCTAGAAGGGTGGAATGCTAACCCCGTCGCCAGAATTGGCGAGGGGTTAGTATTCCAATTCGTATGACACCTTACTCGACATGTTTTGATAAAGCCAAACCAAAGATAGCATTTAACCGCGAGGTTCATAATGCACTTAAGAGTATATGGTATGACGATATCTGGAAACAGTAGAAGGAAGTTGTTCCGACCACTGCAGACAGGCTCAGCTCATGCCAGAGCACCATCTCACATGGAACCAAGCACTCTGCCTTCAGGATTGTTAAGGCCTGCCATAGGAGTGACTTATAGGTTACCAGGTGTCCCATTTAAGGTTAGGTATAGGTATACTACACCTAAGAGGTGATTACACCAACTTACCCCAGCTGAGTGATCAGCCAGTTGTGTCAAATTGTTAGGCCAAGCCTGGGGTGGCATAATACATGCTTCAGCCCCTGGCAGGCCTTGGGTACACCAATGCCCTAGGTACCTAGTGTACACTGGTACAGGGGCTGACAGGGTGATTCACTTCCAATTGGTTATGCACCTAGGGTGCATAGTTTTAATTTAGTAGAGAGAACAGCAGGCTGGGGGTCTGATTGGCAGGCCCACAGCCTCAATATGTCAAAAACCAGTGAAGCAAAAAGCAAAAATTTGGGGTGACCATAGGATAGCAGACCCTACTCTCCTACACAACCCCCCCCCCCCCAAACGCTGGGACATTAAACTAGCCTTGACCAGTCTCGTCTTCATGTCCTAAGTGGAAGTACCTGGAGAGACCATCTGCATTCCCATGGTCAGTACCTGGCCGGTGCTCCACTGTAAAGTCCATCCCCTGTAGGGAAATGGACCACCTAAGCAGTTTGGGGTTTTCACCCTTCATCTGATTTAGCCACAAGAGGGGCTTATGGTCGGTCTGAATCTTGAAGTGAGTGCCAAACAAGTATGGCCTCAGCTTCTTCAGGGCCCACACCACAGCAAAGGCCTCCCTCTCAATAGCTGACCAATTCTTCTCTCTGGGGGTCAACCTTCTGCTAATAAAAGCAATGGGTTGGTCTTGACCATCTACATTAAGTTGTGACAGCACAGCTCCCACACCCAACTCAGAAGCATCTGTTTGGACAATAAACTCTTTGGAGTAGTCAGGACTTTTCAGGATAGGTGCAGAGCACATGGCCTCCTTCAGGTCATCAAATGCCTTTTGACAGCTTACTGTCCACTGAACCTTTTTGGGCATCTTCTTGGATGTCAGATCATTAAGAGGAGTCACAATGGACCCATAGTTCTTAACAAACTTCCTGTAGTACCCAGTCAAGCCCAAGAAAGCTCGAACTTGAGTCTGGGTGGTTGGAGGGGACCAGTCCTTGATGGATTGTATCTTACTCTCCAGTGGTTGAACTTGGCCTCCACCTACAAGGTGGCCCAAATATACAACCTTACTCTGCCCTATCTGGCACTTAGTAGCCTTGATAGTGAGGCCTGCCCTTTGCAGAGCCTCAAGAGCCTTCTTCAGGTGGATCAGGTGATCCTCCCAGGTGGAGCTAAAGACAGCAATGTCATCAAGATATGCTGCGCAAAAGTCATCCAACCCAGTAAGGACTTGGTTCACCAGCCTTTGGAAGGTGGCAGGTGCATTCTTCAGACCAAAGGGCATCACCACAAACTGGTAGTGCCCACCTGGGGTTGAGAATGCTGTTTTGGCCTTAGACTCCTCAGCTAATCTGATTTGCCAATAGCCAGCTGTCAAGTCAAATGTGCTCAAAAACTTTGCAGAAGCTAGTTTGTCTATGAGCTCATCTGCCCTTGGAATAGGGTGTGCATCTGTCCTGGTGACAGCATTGAGACCTCTGTAATCCACACAGAACCTCATCTCTCTCTTGCCATCTTTGGTGTGAGGTTTGGGGACCAGAACCACTGGGCTAGCCCAGGGGCTCTCTGAGGGTTCAATGACACCTAATTCCAGCATTTTATGTACCTCAGCCTTTATACAGTCCCTGACGTGGTCAGGTTGTCTGTAAAGTTTGTTCTTTACAGGCAGACTGTCACCAGTGTCCACCACATGGGTACACCAGTCAGTTTGACTAGGTATCAAGGAAAACATATGTGAAAATGATTGTAGAACCTGTCTACATTCAGTCTGCTGATGGGCAGTGAGGTTGCCTCCAAGGGTCACTCCTTCAACTGAGCCATCTTCAGGGTTCTGAGACAACAGGTTTGGGAGAGGGTCACTCTCTTCCTCCTGTCCCTCATCTGTAGCCATGAGCACGCCCATGTCTGCCCTGTCAACATATGCTTTAAGCCTGTTAACATGGAGTACCCTGTGGGGACTCCTGGGAGTTCCTAGGTCTACCAAGTAGGTGACCTCACCCTTCTTTTCCAGGATTGTATGGGGTCCAGACCATTTGTCTTGGAGTGCTGCTGGGGCCACTGGCTCCAACACCCATACCTTCTGTCCTGGCTGAAACTCAACCAAGACAGCCTTTTGGTCATGCCAAGCTTTCTGTAAGGCCTGGCTTGCCTCAAGGTTTTTGGATGCCTTCTCCATATACTCAGCCATCCTGGAGCGGAGACCAAGTACATAGTCCACTATGTCTTGTTTAGGCTTTTTGAGAGGTAACTCCCATCCTTCCTTCACTAAACACAGTGGGCCTCTTACAGGGTGCCCAAACAACAATTCAAAGGGGCTGTAGCCAACCCCCTTTTGTGGGACCTCTCTGTAAGCAAACAGAAGGCAGGGTAGAAGGATGTCCCATCTTCGCCTGAGCTTTTCAGGTAATCCTTTGATCATACCCTTTAGGGTCTTGTTGAATCTCTCAACAAGCCCATTGCATTGTGGGTGATAAGGTGTGGTGAACTTGTAGTTGACACCACATTCCTTCCACATAGCTGTCAAGTATCCTGACATAAAGTTAGTACCTCTGTCAGATACTACCTCCTTAGGAAACCCCACTCTGGAGAATACTCCCAGCAGGGTCCTGGCCACAACAGGAGCTGTAGTGGTCCTGAGGGGAATTGCCTCTGGATACCTGGTGGCATGATCCACTACCACCAGTATAAATCTGTGCCCAGATGCAGTGGGAGGATCCATGGGACCCACTATGTCTATTCCCACTCTTTCAAAGGGGACCCCCACCACAGGTAGTGGTATTAGGGGGGCCTTTGTTGTGCCACCTGATTTGCCACTGGCTTGGCAGGTCACACAGGAGCGACAAAACTCCTTTGTATCTTCATTCATATGAGGCCAGTGAAAGTGAGGGACAAGCCTGTCCCAAGTCTTGTTCTGGCCTAAGTGTCCTGCTAAAGGAATATCATGGGCCAAGGTAAGAAGGAAGCCCCTAAATTGCAGAGGTATAACCAACCTCCTGGTAGCACCAGGCTTGGGGTCTCTAGCCTCTGAATAAAGGAGCCCTTCATCCCAATACACTTTATGGGTACCTTGAGCATTCCCAGCAGCCTCAGCAGCAGCCAGCTGTCTGAGGGGTTCAAGAGAGGGACAGGATAACTGAGCCTGCCTCAAGTCAGCCCTTGAAGGTCCCCCTGTCCCCAGAAACTCAACCTGATCAGGTTCAAGCTCTTCAGGGACAGTTCCTTCAGGGTCCTCTAGATCAGCTTCCTGGGAAGGCTGATCATCACTCTGAGGCAGGGGGGAAGGCACAGCCTTGACCCTCCTGTTCTTCTTCTTGGTAGGTGCTTGGTCCATTGTTCCAGGATCCAAGACCTGAGGTTCAGTGAGGCACTTTTTGGCCTGTGACCTGGTCACAGCAAGGACATGTGATGATATACCTAACATCTCTGCATGAGTCCTGTACTCCACTTCTGACCATAGAGAACTCTCTAGGTCATTGCCCAACAAACATTCTACTGGGAGGTCTGCACTAACCACAACCCTTTTGAGGCCAGTTACCCCTCCCCATGAGAAGTTAACAACTGCCACACTATGTGAAGTAGTGGCATTGCTGGCATTGGTCACCAGGTAGTTCTCACCTGGTATGTACTGTCCAGGGTCCACAAAGCCTGGTGTCACCATAGTGACACTGGCACATGTGTCCCTGTAGGCTTGAGCCACTTTTTCATTAATTAAAGGAGTCTGTCTGTACTTGCCCAGGTTACTGGGGCTCACAGTCAGGGACAAATCAATGTCCCCACCACAGATCAAGACTGCCTGTGTCAGGGTTCTGTCTAAGTCAGAATCTCCTTCAGTTCCCATAGTGATTCCCACTACACCCTTTGTCTGGGGACCAACACTGCTAACAGTAGTACTGGGAGCAGGTGCCTTAGGGGCAACAGTGTTGGGGGCTCCACCCTTCTTACAATCACTAGTCCAGTGAGTTGTATTCTTGCAATGATTGCACCAGGGTTTCTTTTGACCTTCTTTCTTCTTTCCCTTGGATTGTTGTTGGGACCCACCCTCCTTAGCAGTAGTTTGGGGCCCTGTTGAAGACTTCTGGTCTTTAGATTTCTGATCTCCACCCTTTTGGTCTGTTTTCTTCTGATCACCCCCTTGGCCCTGGTTCTGGTTCTTTTGCTTAACCCTGGTTCTGACCCATTTGTCTGCCTTCTTTCCCAATTCTTGGGGAGAGGTCAGATCAGAGTCAACCAAGTGTTGATGCAGTTGCTGGTTTTGACAGTTATTTAAAATCTGTTCTCTCATCATCAAATTATACAATCCTGTAAAATCAGATACCTTACTTCCCAGCAACCAACCCTCCAAAGCCTTAGTGGCACATTCAACATATTCAGACCAGTCCTGAGTCTGTGTCTTTTGGGTGTCTCTGAACATTAACCTGTACTGTTCAGTGGTTAAGCCTAACCCATCAACCAGAACACTCTTCAGGACTCTGTAATTTCTGACATCCTCTTCTCTAACAGTGAGGAGTCTGTCTCTGCCTCTTCCTTCAAAGGAGAGCCAGAGGATTGCTGCCCACTGGTCTTCAGGAACCTGCTGTACTTTGCAGGCTCTCTCAAGAGCAGTTATCCATTTGTGGATGTCATCCCCACTTTTGTAGGGGGGCACAACCTTAGACAAGTTCCTATTATCAAAGACCCTATCTTTGTCCTTAGGGACAATGCTGCCACCAGTGGGTATAGACCCACTCTCTATAGGTTGCCTAGCCTTGTTCAGTTTTTCTTCCATCAGGGCTACTTCTAGCTCCTGTTTCCTGATCCTCAGCTGGGCTTCCTGCATTCTGGCCTCATGTTCCCTCCTCTGAGGGGTGGTCATCCTTTTCCTGGAGTGACCTTGAGAGCCTCTAGAGGCAGGAGAAGCATTAGAGTCACCTGAGCGATTCCTTTGCCTCCCAAGCCCCTGGTTAAGTCCACTGGGGAGATCCAATGGGATGATCCCATTGTCAGTCCCCAATAGCCTTAGTTTAGCTGGGCCAAGTATAACACTTGGCACTGGGCTAGTTCTCCCTTCATCATCACCACTTTCTGTATCCTCCCCACTTTCCTCCTCTGTAGTATGGTTCTCATCTAAGGGATGGCTATTGGAAAGGGGTACTTCTGTAGCATCTTCAGAAGGGGGGCCTCCTGTTCCTGACCCTAAGGGGGCTAACTGGGAAGCTTTCTTGAGCTCTCTCTGATTTTCATCATTTTGCAAGAGTTCTCTGAGCTCAGCAGAGGTAGGGTTCTTGGGCAGTTTAAGGCCTCTAAGAGTTGCCAAATGCCTGAGCTCATTCTGATTAAGGGTAGCAAAGATGGATGGTGCCCTCTGGGGGTCACTCTCAACAGAGATGGGTACAGTGGACCCCTCTGCCCCAGCCATTGCTCTTAAGTGTGGGTGGATGTGTTGCAATCTACCTACACTTGGGTTTACCTACTAAACCTATCTAGTAGTTGTAGTCAGGGTGTGCTACTCCCTTTGCTCTACAACAACTAAGTTCAGTAGAACTTATGTATATCTAATCTTGTTTTATATGTACCTACAGGTACCTATGTGATGTTTCAATTGGTAACCAAGAGATTACAATGGTAAAACACAGCAAGCTCAAATCCAACCGCTGCTCACCAATGTGAGAAGTTGGACTGGTATATGATGTTCACTAGTTAAAGTGACCACCTTGTACCATGCCAAGCAACCCTTATGGTGTGGTTGTAAGTCAACCTTTTCGGACTAGCTGCCCTAGTGGTAGCGTAGGCTAAGCAGTCTTTGAGGCTAAACTCGTGAAGCGTGTTAAGCCAGCTGTTTTACCAAATGCAACCCCCTTTTATACCAATGAAAGGACACCACACAGATATATATTCAAAATATATATGTATTTATTTCTCAAAGTAACCCCTAGTCTCTTTATGAGCACAGGAGCACAAATCGTCAAACAAGATTACAGTAGAATACACAGAAGTTGCACTTTATATGGATAGGCCCTGGTGGCCGCTCAAACCATATACGAAAATAGTGGTATAAGTACCACGAACAGAAAAGGGAAAAGGCCTAGGGCCTCTAGAATCGCTGGGCCTACAAGGAACTAACTTCAGTTAGTGACCAGGAGGTCCACGGGTGGCGTGTGCAGAGCAAATAGTCACACGCGTGCTCCCATAGGTTTCAATGGGTGCGTAAAAAGTACAAAGTTACTGCAAAAAGGATCTTCCGGATGGACTAGGAACTCAAGATTTGGAACACAGGCACTAGAGATGTAATATTACACTTGGGCACAGGTGTGCCAGCTTTACCTCACGCACAGGAAGCGGGTGCATAGGCCTCGAAGTGCGTTGGGTTTCTTCTATCTGTTCCGTGGAGCCTGTGGACAAAGATGCTGCAGGCGGTCGGTCCGGGAGAGATGCGGTGGATCCAAGAGTGGATCGGAGATGTTGAAGACCTGTAAGCAGAGGGGACAGTGTTCACAGTCACTAGCCAGTGACCAGCGTGGCACCAGGTGGGTACCAGGCAATGTCGGGTGCAAACAGGAAGAAAGGTGTAGCTTGTCTCTGCAGCCACGTGGTCCCTGGAGGTCGACGACGCCCAGGAGTCGGTTCACGATCTGTCCCACGCAGGCTCTCGCTGTCGGCGGTGTCGGCGACTTGATCGAAGCAAACAAGCCTTGGCAAAAGCAATTGTTGTAGGAGATGAAATAAGCTGATGGTTCTGACCAGCAAGGTCAGAAGGACTGCTCCTTTGGAGGGGAGCAAGGGCCAGTCTGGAGCAACCAGACCAGCGGTGTATTTCTTGAAGTTCGTCGCCAAGATGGCCACTAGCCAGCGGGCCAGCAACCGGTTAGGCGCGTCGAGTGGCAAAATGCAGAAGGGCCCCACGCAGATCGTGGAGATGCTGGAGGGCTCACCTTTGGTGCAGATGCTGCTCGAGGGTTGGGCTTCTCAGATCCCAAAGCACAACTTGGAGGGAGCCTCGGTTGTTGCACTTGTCAGCTTGTCGTGGTCGTTTCAAGATGGCTGGCTCCACGTGTCTCGGTGCCTCCACGGGTCTCCTCTTTTCAGGGACTGTGGATCGGGCGGTGAGAGGTCTGGAGGTCCAGGTCTTGTCAGTCTCTGGGCTCGGGCTCCGGCGGGAGGCGGCGGCAAAGCAGACGTTGATTCGCTGGATGGTGCTTGCGTTAGCAAGGTGGTCACTCCCTGACCACAGGGGAGATTTCCTTCAGTCTTCTGTGCAGCAGAATGTCGAAGTTCCCGTCTTCTTCTTAGTTTCAAGTTGATTCCAGGATGTCTGAAGTCTTAGGACACAGCTCCTACCTTTAAGCGGATTCTAGGGGCCGGACTACCTGCTAGGTCCCTCCCTATGGGTGGGACCAGGAAGGGGGGTGGTTACACCCCCAATCCTTTGCCCAGCTCGCCCCAGGCCTGGGACTGGTGTGCCCCAGGACCGGTTTGAACTGGCATATGCACCGAGGCTCCTTGTGAGCCACAGGCATGTCTGGTTTCTTTCAAGCCCTACCTGACCAATACACAAAATCCTGTCTGGGGTGGTGCATGCACCTCCCCTGGCAGGAAACCCTTTCTCCACACCTCCCAAGCTGGAAGGACTCCCAGCAGCAGGAGGGCAGACTTGTGTCTGTGGTGGCAGCATCCATTTTGTGGAGCTGAGGCTATGTCTGATTTTACCCGGGTTTCAGGTACTGTACATGTCGTGTCCCTCTAGAAGGGTGGAATGCTAACCCCGTCGCCAGAATTGGCGAGGGGTTAGTATTCCAATTCGTATGACGCCTTACTCGACATGTTTTGATAAAGCCAAACCAAAGATAGCATTTAACCGCGAGGTTCATAATGCACTTAAGAGTATATGGTATGACGATATCTGGAAACAGTAGAAGGAAGTTGTTCCGACCACTGCAGACAGGCTCAGCTCATGCCAGAGCACCATCTCACATGGAACCAAGCACTCTGCCTTCAGGATTGTTAAGGCCTGCCATAGGAGTGACTTATAGGTTACCAGGTGTCCCATTTAAGGTTAGGTATAGGTATACTACACCTAAGTAAGAGGTGATTACACCAACTTACCCCAGCTGAGTGATCAGCCAGTTGTGTCAAATTGTTAGGCCAAGCCTGGGGTGGCATAATACATGCTTCAGCCCCTGGCAGGCCTTGGGTACACCAATGCCCTGGGTACCTAGTGTACACTGGTACAGGGGCTGACAGGGTGATCCACTTCCAATTGGTTATGCACCTAGCGTGCATAGTTTTAATTTAGTAGAGAGAACAGCAGGCTGGGGGTCTGATTGGCAGGCCCACAGCCTCAATATGTCAAAAACCAGTAAAGCAAAAAGCAAAAATTTGGGGTGACCATAGGATAGCAGACCCTACTCTCCTACAATGATGTAAGACGTTACATATCGAGCAACAGCAATGGAATTGTCCGCAACATACTGAATATCCATGTTACCGTTCCACATGGATAAAATAACTGGATTGTAGTCATTTATGTATTACGATTCTTCGCTTCTTCTTAAGTTGTAGGTGTTTTTCTGAGACTTTCTTGTGATGGTATGTCGCATAGCTGACATAAAACTGTTCACTCTTCCTTTGGATAATACAGGATGTGGAAATTCAAAACGACATTTGGTATAGAACTTATCCTTTGACTTGTGCTTTCGTCGACAGTATTTTCCACACCTGTGGCTTTGAAATCATAAGACTTGTTGTTTTAAGTTTTTATCTTCTCTGCTATTGGGAAGAGCACATGTAGCATAATCTTCAATGAAAGACAAAACAGTTTCATCTAAGTCTGTTCCAAATTTGGGGGCGTCCTTGATCCATAACAACATATGTATATGAGGAGCACCTCTTGTTTGATACTCCTTTCTCCAAAAGAAATCCACAACTTCTCCAAGAGGAGGCTTCTTTTTATTGCAGATGAAAGACATCATAGCTTCAAATCTATGATTGAAATATCTGCATACATTGACAGGATCCAAAGAGCACAATTCTCCAGGTATCTTGTATTCAATATTTTTTATATTGGAATTTGCCTCTCGAAGAAATTCAAGTGAATCATCCCAAGCATACTCAGCACAGCTTAGTGTAACAAACCATGTAGGAGTTCCCAAGTTCCATAGCATACATTTCCATTCTCCATGTCGACGGTACCAATATTCATTAGTCCCAAGCTGACATGCCATCAGATTAATTAACTGAGATTCTAAATGATCATCTCTCTGATGCACTTTATCCATAAAATCCTTTGCAGTTACATTTTGAAGATGCATTCCAGTTTTTAAAATGTGATTTACTGCACATGAAAGTCCAGACAAGTCACTTTCAAACAGAAGATGAAACATATAAGGGATACATTGTCAAAATCTTGGATCTTCTGCATATAATCTTGTTGTCCGATATTCAGAAGCAGGAATCTGCACAGGACGTTCATCATATCGTCCACCTTTTCCTGTTGGAAACAACTGCGGGAAACAACGAGCTTCCAAGCTCTCTTCCCATACACTCATGGGACTTCCTGTCTTTTTTCACATGAAACAACTCAATTGTATTCCCCATCACCTCTTTGGAATGAAGTGGATGTACACTGTAATGTTCATAGATCTCTTCACATCTGGACATGTCCACTTTTTCTATTTGTCCACTTATTGTTTCAGTATCTTCTG
Source organism: Triturus cristatus (assembly GCF_964204655.1). Taxonomy (NCBI): domain Eukaryota; kingdom Metazoa; phylum Chordata; class Amphibia; order Caudata; family Salamandridae; genus Triturus; species Triturus cristatus. The sequence continues at coordinate 1,097,747,703 of NC_140579.1, forward strand.
CTAAATCTATTTCTTCTTCTCCAACAAACACATTTCTATAGTACTCATTATTTTTTAACAGATACAATGACGCCTTTTGCACTTTTCTGACATCCACTAACTCTTGCCAAAATTTCTTATACTTAGTAGGAACACCATTAACTAGAATGACTAGTGGCTCATTTTCTGCATGGTCTACACCAATAGTTTCAATATTTTTCCTTAAATCTAACGGTAAATACACAACTCTTCCTTTCAATCCTCTTTGCAACTCTGATGGAGGTAATTTACCTGTTTTGGGCTCCATACGAACAATAGCCTGAAATGGGTGAACACATTGTACGAGAATAGACTCATACGTATTTAAATCTATCAGCTCTGGTGGAATAGCAACGAACTCTAGATTATTATGAACAGCTCTAGCAGGCATTTTATTCTCATCTAATTTGTTATAACAATATTTGCAAATACGCTGCTCAGATCCCAAATCAAAACAATCCTCTACCAACAAATAAGTTGCAAATTCCATCCACTTATCATTATCTTCTATTTCACTTTTTAAATACAGATTGACACCCCTAGTCTGACTTTTATAGTGACTTCGCCGGCAACAAATACAAGAAACATTTGGTCTTTCACCTGAAAGTACCTTAAACTTTGTGATTTCATCCTCAAATTTTTCTGTAATTACGGGTTGTACATTGTCTTCAACATTTTGTTCTACTAATGTGTCAGTTTCTTCACTCTCTTGCTGAGGACCAAAGTAACAAAACTCAATATCATCACAGACCTGCTTCACATCTGATACTGACCCATGCAAAAGAGCACTGTTCAACTCACTTAACTTTAGTGCTGGACTTTTTGCATAATACAACCTTCTCACTAACTTCCGCATTTGAGTATGATGTACTGCCAGCATTCTGAAATGGTGAAAAACACTGTGACTATCTTTCCTAGAAAGGCAAGCCAGAGAATGACCTTTCAAACCAGTATGTTTTCTCACTCTGCAAGGGTCTAGTCCGTGCAACAGCTTAATCTTTTGTTTTACACTTTTTTTAGTATAGGCTCGTAAAAAACTACATAATTTTTCAATAGATTCCTGTCGTACACTGCAAATACTACTGCAATCCCAAGTGTACACAGGGTTTTTAGCACGTCTCCCTAAAACTTCATCAGCTATCACTTCTTCTGCATTTCTTTCAACCATTTTCTCTTTCTCAATTGGACAACCGTCTCTAACCTCATAACCTCTACCACTGGTGTCAACTGCATACAATAATTTTTCGCTCTGTGAATAACTCTTTTCGTTAAAAAAAGGCTCTGAACTGGAACTGTGTTTCCATTCTCCCCAAAAAAATCACAACTTTTTTTTTATTAATAACTCTTTTCCTCCTACTTTTGGCCTTCATTACATGGATTGGTTTATCTAGTGATCAAATTCTGTTTAATACTAAAATAAACAGTTTCCTTTTTATTTCAAAAGCCTTTTCCACAATGTTTTCAATATGCTTCTTCTTTTTATAAAATAAAGCTCTCTTTTTATACTTCTTCACATCTTTCAGCAAATTATGCACTACTCTCTTGTAAAATATTTTTTGGCGTAATTCCTTATACTGATTTTGCCTTCTTTTACCATACTTTATCTCCTTTGACTGACCATTTGCTTTTCCTCTTATTTTGAATTTTTTTCTTAGTTGAAGCATTCTCAGTAGTTCCAGCATTATGTACATTCTGTTTGGTCCTACAAACATTTTTAATAAATTGCTTTGTGATCTTACCAGAAGACTTTTTCCTTTTAGCCACATTATCTTGTACATTCAATACATGTGGTTGATTTTTCTTCAAGTAATCCTCCTGTCTCTGTTCTTTTCTTTTTCTTTTTTTTTCTGGCATGATTTCTCTATTTTAACGTTGAAAAACAGTATCTGTAAAAAAGAATCACAAATAAATGTATATTAATAACTTTCAAATTTATACTATTCTATTACTGTAGAAACATATTTTATATAAAAACTGACTAAGAAACTATAGCCCTGAAGCACAAGTGTGACAATGGTTAAAACACTACATGCATAGTGCATACTACTTTGAAGCAGTTCATGCCCTAAAGCCTACCTCACTAAAAGACTACATGCTAACTGACTGAATGATTACAGTACTATAAGGAGACACACTGGGTGAGTGACAGGGTGTTTGCTAGAAGTGTATGAATACTGACTGGGGAATTGAAGGTGTGAAAGACAAGTGTGTAGGTGGTTAGAGGACTGCATGCATAGTGGATAGGCGTTTGAAGCAGTCCATGTGCTAAGGCCTGGCTCACTGCATGAGTACTTGGGTACGGACTGAATGATTAGAGTACTGCAAGGAGAGTGCCTGGGTGAATTTATAAGTGGTTGGCTTTTGGCGCAGTAAATGGATTTGTACTTGGTACTGAATGGGTCACTAAAGGAGTGCAAAGGGAGTGACAGGGTGTTTGCTGGAGTGTATCTATACTGACTGGGGAATTGAAGGTGTGAACGAGAAGTGTGTAGATGGTTAGAGAACTGCATGCATATTGCATTGGCGTTTGAAGTAGTCCATGTTCTATTGCCTGGCTCACTGCATGAGTACTTGGATACTGACTGAATGATTAGAGTACTGCAAGGAGAGTGCCTGGGTGAATTTATAAGTGTTTATAATTTGGCACAGTGAATGGATTAGTACATGGTGCTGAATGGGTCACTGGAGAAGTATAAGGAGAGTGACAGAGTGTTTGTGGGAACTGTATGAATACTGTCTGTAATATTGAAGGTGTGAAAGACAAGTATGTAGCTGGCTAGAGACCTACATGCATAGTAGATATACGTTTAAAACAGTCCATAGAGTAACACTTGGATCACTGCAAAACTACCTGAGTACTGACTGAATCATTACAGTACTACAAAAAGAGTGACTGGGTGAATCTTTTGAAGTTTTTTGATTTGGTGCAGTGAATAGATTAGTACTTAGTGCCATATGAGTCAGTGGATGTGTGCAATTGAAGTGACAGAGTGTTTATTGGAGTTTATAGATACTGACTGGGAAATTGAAGGTCTGAAAGACAATTGTGTTGGTACTTAGAGGCCTCCATGCATAGTGGAAACACGTTTGAATCAATCTATGTGCAAAGGCCTGTCTCACTCCATTAGTACTTTGGTACTGACTGAATGATTATACTATTGCAAGAAGAGTGCCTGGGTGAATTTATAAGTGTTTCAGTTTTGGCGCAGTGAATGCATTACTACATGGTGCTGAATGGGTAACTGGAACAGTGCAAGGGGAGTGACAGAATGTTTACTGGAAGTACATGGATACTGACTGGGGAATTGAAGCTGTTAAAGACAAGTGTATAGTATGTTAGAAGACTGCATGCATACTGCACAGACATTTGAAGCAGTCTATGTGGTAATGCATGGTTCACAACATGAGTACTTGGAAACTGACTAAATCATTAGACTACTGCTAGGACAGTGCCTGGGTAAAACTTTTAATTTTCAGTTCTGGCGCAGTGAAGAGAATAGTACATGGTACTGAATCAGTCACTGGGTGAGTGCAAGATGACTGACAAGATGTTTATTGAAATATATAGATACTGACTAGTTAATTAAAGAAGTGAAAGACAAGTGTGAGGGTGACTAGAAGCCTGTATGCATACTGTATAGGGTTTAAAGCAGTCCATGTTGAAAGGCCTGGCTCACACAATGAGTACTTAGACACTGACTGAATGATTAAAGTACTGCAAAGAGAGTGCCTGGGAGAATTTATAAGTGTTTGGGTTTTTGCGCAGTGAATGGATTAGTACATGGGGCTGAATGGGTCACTAGAGGAGTACATGGGGAGTGACAGGGTGTTTGCTTGAAGTGTATGGATACTGACTGTGGAATTAAAGGTATGAAAGAGAACTATATAGATGGTTAGAGAACTGCATGCATAGTAGATAAGCATTTGAATCAATGCGTGTGCAAAGGCCTGTCTCACTCCATTACTACTTGAATATTAACTGAATATTTACAGTATTGCAAGGACAGTTCCTCGGTGAATACATAAGGAATGACTACCTTTTAATACTACCTAAACTTGAGAACAGGAAATGTTTTAAGCAGTTATGCATATTCAAAGAAATGAAGTACTTAAATGCTTCTCTCACAGTGGTTACACAAATGCACACAGACTCACAGTGTGATTCTAGACAAGCACTACTATCCCTAGGAGTTTACCAAAACTCATTCACTACTGTGGAAGAGGTAAGGGGACTGCACACAATCTACATATTTCAGAACTGCACTTTAGTATCAAAACCTGACTCATTTAATCAAAGCATAAGCAAAAACTGCCTTCTAATGCTACTAAAACTTCACAACAAGACAGATTTTAAAACAGTAATCTGTCAGCAAATACACAATGTTACCAAATGGTTCTCTCACAATCCTTAACCAAATGCACACAGACTCACAGTGTGATTCTAGACAAGCAACACTATCCCTAGCAGCTTACCAAAACTCATTCACTACTGTGCAAGGGGTAAGGGGACTACACACAATCTACATATTAAAGTACAGCTCATTAGTGTCAAAGCATGACTCATTTTATCAATGCATAAGCAAAGACTGGCTTCTAATGCTACTAAAACTTGACAACATGACAGGTTTTAAAAGAGTTATCTGTCAGAAAATACATGATGTTACCAAATGCTTCTCTCACAGTGGTTCCCAAAAGCACACACACTCACAGTGTGATTCTAGACAAGCACCACTATCCCTAGGAGTTTACCAAAACTCATTCACTACAGTGGAAGAGGTAAGGGGACTGCACACAAAGTACATATTTCAGAACTGCACTTTAGTGTCAAAGCCTGACTCATTTACTCAAAGCATAAGCCAAAACAGCCTTCTAGTGCTACTCAAACTTGACAACAAGACAGGTTTTAAAACAGTTATCTGTCAGCAAATACACGATGTTACCAAATGCTTCTCTCACAGTGGTTCCCAAATGCACACAGACTCACAGTGTGATTCTAGACAAGCAACACTATCCCTAGCAGCCTACCAAAACTCATTCACTACTGTGGAAGGGGTAAGGGGACTGCACACAATCTACATATTAAAGTACAGCACATTAGTGTCAAAACATGACTCATTTTATCAATGCATAAGCAAAGACTGGTTTCTAATGCTACTAAAACTTCACAACATGACAGGTTTTAAAACAGTTATCTGTCAGCAAATACATGATGTTACCAAATGCTTCTCTCACAGTGACTCCCAAATGCACACAGACTCACTGTGTGATTCTAGACAAACAACACTATCCCTTGCACTATACCAAATCACATTTCTTCATCTAGAAGGAGTACTACATTTTAGTGTAGACACATAACTCATGTCACAAATTCATAAACAATCACTGATTTCTAATTGTACCAAAATATAAAAACAGCACAGTTATCTCCCTGCAAACACATGAAAAACACAAATGCTTATCACAAAAGTCCTCCTCTCAATTAAATAACTCCCCTTTCAAGTAGTTTTGTAGATTAAGTATATCAGTCACACACCAGATTTTCTTATACAGAATCTCTGCACTGTGCACCTGTCAGCAAAACCAAAGAATGGCAAAGTTTCCCTCTCATTTTCCCCACATATACATTTAACATCAAATCACATTCCTTCCCACATAAATTCAAAACCAAACACACATTTCTATTGGTTAAACATTTCAACCCTTTCCAAATGAAATAAATTTGAACCCTTCCCCCAATCTGCCTTCTGCCTGTTACCATAGAAACAGGTCATGGAACACTGTACTGAGCACACAGGTCACAAGTTCAGCACACAATGTTGCTAATCAAGACAGCAAGTGTGCTTGACTTTTCAACATATCAGCTTATCATATATAATGTTCCTTACAATCAGTTTTTGTTAACCAATAAGAATCATGCATTTAAAAAACAGACATATGCACCCTACCTTTCAGTGTAGAAGGTTGTCAAACAACCAATGATTTCTTGTCTTTTTTCAAAACTGCATCTTAGCCAACATTTTAGAAAAATCTTACTTTCCAAACTGCCATTTCATTTACAGAGACCATCTGAGTGCATCCAGACCTCCTTTCAAGATGCTTAGAGTGTGGATTGTGGGACACAGCTATATTTTCTGGAGCCAAAGGTATGCAGAAAACAAAGGCATTCACAAAGACCTAGGTTTGCCAAATGTAGACATTAAATGGATTGGACAGAGAGGGTTAAAGTGGCACCAATTGATGCCATTGGTGATATCCTTCATGCATATCCAACACCCTGACCTCATAATAGTGCACTGTGGTGGCAATGACCTAGGCACTTTGACTGGGGTAGGTCTGGAAATGCTTATGAAGGACACCTTTGCAGAACTGATTTCACTTTTCCCCAAAACTGCTTTTGTGTATTCTAACATATGCCAAAGGCAGAAATGGAACTGGTCCGATCATTTCTGTCCACAAATTGAGAAAGCTAGGAAACATGTGAATAAATCTGTTTTTGCTTTCCTCCGAGACTATAGAATGGGGTCCATTTTCAATAACAATCTGCGCTTTCATATGCAAGAGATATATAGGAGAGATGGAGTACACTTTACTGATGAAGGAAACAGAGTCTTCCTCAACAACTTTAGACTCTGTATAGGTACTTACTTATAAGTACCAAAAACTCTCAATGAACACAACGGCTCTTTTTAGAGCCACTCAAGAACAAAACACTTAAGCTTGATGTTTATCTCCCAAAAATGCAAAAAAAAATTCCCTTGGATCCGCGCACCCAACGCGTTAGGAACCGCTCACCCAACGCAAGAGAATCCGTGCACCCAACGCGATAGGATGCACGCACCCTGCGCGCATTTCGCCAGTTTTTTTTTTAAAGGGGGCCACAGGGGGTCCTTCTGGGACCCCCTATGCAGATCTAGAGGGTCAGAGTATTTCCACTCTGCCCCCTTCATATGTTTTACACACTTATTCCCCTTGCTTCATCAGCCTCGCTTCTACCGAGGCAGAAAATGGCCGCCAACAGTTCCTGGTTTTGAATGTAGACAGACACTCGACAGCCAATTAGCATTCAGCGCGTGATCGTCAGGGTGCGCGCTCGGTTCGGGGAGGGTGCGCTTACGGTGCGGGTAGGATCCTCCCCGGCCATAGATATCACTAACTTTTTTGTACCCTAATTTTCTCAGGAACTACTGAACAGATTCACACCATTTATGCAAAAGGCACGAATGTTGCGGATTTCCTATGGAAAATAGGTCCTTACTATAACTATCTACTGGCGACCGCCAGTAGATAATATAGATATATATCTATATAGATCTATATATATATATATCTACCTATACAAGTGGGAGCTGAGGAAAAAAGGGGACGTCCCAAAACGTTTTTTCTGTATGCAGTTTAGGTTCAGGATTTCAGGCATGACTACAGCCCGAACAGCTGAACGGAATTACACAATATTTGGCAGAAAGCTAGATCTTAGTCTAGAAAGAGTACTTTTTGTAGTTTGACATAAATATGTTTAGTAGTTTTGGAGTCATTAAAGTATAAAGATGTATGTATATGTAGGGACGTAGAACCACCGTGGATCAGTGCTGATTCGCGGATCCATGTGCCAATAGCAATGCTGTGATGGCTGGCTGCAACCTGAAATGCCACCAATTTGGGCATTGTGACACTGTTCCCAGGGAGCTAAATCAAATGTTAAATTGATAGAAGGGGTCAGGTAGAGGTACTCTTACCCCATGGGACTGATTGAAGGGTCTTTGAGGGACCACCCATGGGCAAGAAATTTCCAAGAATGTTTTTTTTGCACACAAAGATCTGCAGATACACCCAGATCCTCCCAGATTTGGGCAGATTTAATTCGCTAGGCAGATCCAGACCCACACACCTACTTACACATTCACTCACACGCCCACTTACACACCCACACAGCTGCTCACACACCGATACACCCACTCAGAATGACAAAACCACTCACACACCCACTCACAGACCCACACAGCCACTGACACTCACACCCACATAACCATTTACAAAACACTTACAGACTCACATAGTCACTTACATACCCATTCACAGACCCAAACAGTGCTCACACAACCACTCACACAGTCACTCTCACACGTACTCACACACCCACACAGCCACTCACACACTCACTCACACACCTATATAGCCAGTCAGACACCCAGACAGTCACTCACACAGTCATTCACACACCCACATACAGACAGTAGTACACAGATAGAAATTGCAGTAGCGTATTTTTGTACTAAATGTGTTGTTTAAGTATTTAATGTGTGCAATATAAACCGGTAGTCCCCTTATTTGTCCGAGGACTCCCATTATATCCTATGGGATTTATATTTCGGCAGATGGGATATCTGTCACTGTTGTGATGAAGTAACCCATCCGCCAAGATCTAACTCAGGTCCTGAGTCAATATGGGAAGGATGAACATGTAGAAAGGAGGTACTTGGCTTACAGGCAGGATATCAGTTCGGAAAGGATTCACATCACTGTTCTGCACCACTCTAGGAAAGAGAGAACGCCTCTCCTGGTTACTAGTGGCGGTGCCAACAACTATGCCAAAGTATGGGGCAAAGATGAAATTACAAAAGTTAAATGATTGTTTAAATGAACATTTTACCAAGATTCTGAGGTTGAAGACATCAAGTACTTTTATAATTTCCACGCTACCAGAATCCAGGTAAACCAATCTTAAACCAAAGAGCGTGATTCACATATTTACACGTTGAGATCACAATTCCATGCTGCCAAATGAATGCAGACTTTTTCAGTGCAAGTTATTTTATTGAAATTGCATTTATATAGTGCTTACTACCCCTGACCAGGCATCAAATCGCTTTTTCCGCGATTAGCACGCTACTCCAGAACCCTTAAATTATTAGGGGTCGATTCACAGAACTAATCTGAGACAAAATCCTAAACTTACTACTTTTGGTATTCACAGAAGGCAGTTAGTATTAGTAAAGTTAGGATTTTGTCTTAAGTTTGACTTAAGACAGACTTGAGACAGACTTAAGACAGGCTTAAGACAGGCTTAAGACAGGCTTAAGAGAAAATCCTAACTTTGCTACTACTAAATGCCTTCTGTAAATACCAAAAGTAGTAAGTTTAGGATTTTGTCTCAGATTACTTCTGTGAATTGAGCCCTTTGTGTTGAATTAGTATAGTGAAATATGAAAGTGATTTAAGTGGTGGATAGGTTAGTCAATTATTTGGATTCAGAAGGATAGCGGAAGGATAGAAAAGGGAAAAAAGGTTTGTATTTATATAGTGCTTGTTACCCCTGATGTAGCACATTACTCCATAAACCCATAGAGGATTAGTGATGAATTAGTATAGTGAAATATGAAAGTAATTTGAATGGTGGATATTAGTCAGTTATTTGGAGTGTGAAGGATAGTGGAGGGATAGAAGAGGGGAAAAAAGGTTTACATTTATATAGCGCATGATACCCGAGATGGGGTGTTGAAGAGCTTTTTTGGCAAGTAGCATGCTACTCTGGAACCGATAAGGGTTTAAAGTGTTAAAATTAGTATGGTGAAATATGAAAGTAATTTGAGTGGTTGATATGTTATTGAGTTATTTGGATAGAGAAGGGTAGCGACGGGATAGAAGAGGGAAAAGAGGTTTGCATTCAAATAGCACTTGCTACCCCTGATGGGGTTTTGAAGCACTTTTTTGGCGAGTAGCACTCTACTCCAGAACCCAGAAGGATTAGTGTTGAATTAATATAGTGAAATATGAAAGTAATTTGAGTGGTGGATATGTTAGTCAGTTGTTTGGATTGAGAAGGGTTGGGAAGGGATAGACAAGGGAAACAGGTTTGCATTTATATAGCGCTTGTTACCCCTGATGGGATGTTGAAGTGCTTTATTGGCGATTAGCATGCAGCTCCGGAACCCATAAAGGATAAGTGGTGAATTAGTATAGTGAAATATGAAACTTGACAAGTGAACATGTTAGTCTGCTTTTTTGATTGAAAAGGATAGTGGAGGGATAGAAGAGTGAACGACTTAGACTTTTTTTTGTTTTGGAGGTTATAGTAGTAGGAAGAGGCTTTGGGATGAGTAAAAAGGGATGGGGAGGGGAAGAGTCAGAGGGAAGAGTTTAGAAAGGCTTGTTTTGGGGAATCGGTATAGTAAAAGAGGTGTCAGATGATGCAAGGTGGGGTAGAGAATGGGAGAGTCTAGAAAGGGTTATTTTGTGGATCATAGTAGTGGTATGGAGTTTGGGATAAATGATGGAGTGGAGTGAGAGGATATAATGATAGATGTATAGGGTGAGAAATAGGGTAGTGCACTGGAAAGAGTAGTACAAAGAAGGTTGAGATGAGTCAGAAAGTTGGGGTAGAAGATATATTGGGAAAGTATAGGGTGAGAATTAGGATAGTGCATTTGATATGCTGAATTGGAAGAAAGTGATAAATATATAGATCCATAAGTACATGGAAAGTATAGAGATGCATAAAGGAGGTAGGTATATGTAGATTATGTGTGCCGCTTCACTGTGTACAATGGCATGCCTTATTTCTATGAAGTACATCTCTCCACATAACTCGTGAAGGTGTTGAACAAGGTAATATGCAACACACATTTCCACAAGATGCACGAATTTCACACATTTGACGCAAGCTGAAAAAGTGTGCAAAACTACCCAGAATTTCAAAAACAACATGCTGAAGGTTGCGAAACAGCCTTCACAGCTTTGGACGCCCCAACCCCCTTTTCCCAAGTTTGTTGAATTGAGAGTTCCGCATACCCACTTGTGTCAAGGAGAGAAGCATGCACAGATAGAATAGAGAGCGAGTGCCTTCTTTCATACTCCAGAGAGTATCACGGACAAGATCTCTAGTAATTGGAAGACAATGCAGCCCACAGCAATTTCAATCATTTTCCGGAGGACAGAACAGAGCGGTATAGAAGGTAAGACTGCAACAGAGTAGAACACAGAGGTACAGAAGACAAGGCTGCGGCAGATAATACTCAGAGGTAAGGAAGACAGCACTGCGACAGAGTAATACACAAAGGTATGGAAGACAAGGCTGAGACAGGTAATGCACAGAGGTATGGAAGACAGAATTGTGACAGATAATACATTGAGGTACGGAAGACAGGACTGCGACAGAGTAATACACAGAGGTACGGAAAACAGGACTGCGACAGGTAATACCCAGAGGTACAGAAGACAGGGCTGAGACTGGTAATACTCAGAGGTACGGAAGATAGGACTGCAACCGAGTAATACACAGAGGTATGGAGGACAGGACTACAACAGATAATGCACAGATGTATGGGAAACAGGTCTTGAACAGAGTAATACACAGAGGTATGGAACACAGTCAGCAACAGATAATGCACAGAGGTACGAAAGACAGGACAGTGACAGATAATGCACAGAGTTACAGAAGACAGGACAGCGATAGAGTAATACAGAATGATATGGGAAACAAGACTGCGACTGAGTAGTACACAGAGGTACAGAAGACAGAACTGACACAGAGTAATACACAGTGGTACTAAAGACAGGACTATGACAGAATAATACACAGAGGTACAGAAGTCAGTACTGCGACAGATAATACACAGGATATGGAAGACAGGATTGCGACAGATAATAGACAAAGGTACGGAAGACAGGGCTGCGACTGGTAATACTCACAGGTACGAAAGACAGGAAGGCGACAGAGTAATACGCAGAGGTATGGAAGACAGGGCTGCGAGTCTACGACAGATAATACACAGAGGTACGGAAGACATGACTGCAACAGATAATGTGCAGAGGTACGGAAGACAGGACTGCAGCAGAGTAATACACAGAGGTACGGAATACAGGACAGGAACAGATAATGCACAGAGGTATGGAAGACAGGACAACAACAGATAATGCATAGAGGTAGGGAAGACAGGGCAGCGATGAGTAATACATAATGATGTGGGAAACAAGACTGCGACTGAGTAGTACACAGAGGTACAGAAGACAGAACTGACACAGAGTAATACACTGTGGTACCAAAGACAGGACTGTGACAGAATAATACACTAAGGTACAGAAGACAGGACTGTGACAGATAATACACAGGGATATGGAAGACAGGACTATGACAGATAATACACAGGGATACGGAAGACATGACTGTGACAGATAATACACAGAGGTACCAAAGACAGAACTGCCAAAAAGAAATACACAGAGGTACGGAAGACAGTACTGTGACAGATAATACACAGAGTATGGAAGACAGGATTGCAACAGATAATAGACAAAGGTACGGAAGACAGGACTGCGACCGATAATACACAGAGGTACGGAAGACATGATTGCAACAGATAATACGCAAAGTTATGGAATACAGGACTATGACAGAGTAATGCACAGAGGTACAGAAGACAGGACTATAACAAATAATACACAATAGTAAGGAAAACAAGACTGCAAAAGGTAATAAACAGAGATAGAGAAAATAGGACAGCAATAGAGTAATACATAGTTGTAAGACCTAGCATCTGTTGGCGTGGTTTCCACTGACCTTTTGCTTTCTGGCTTCCTGTTTTTGACTTCATTTTTGCTGGCTTTAGGATTCTGAGCACTTTACCACTGCTGACCAGTGCTAAAGTGCACGTGCTCTGTACCTAAACTGTGATGACAATTGGCTTATCCATGATTGGCATATTTGGTCTACTTCTAACTCCCTAGTAAGGTGCTCTACATATGCTCAGGGCCTATAATTCAAATGCTATTAGTGGTCCAGCAGCACTGATTGTGCCTCCCACCTGTGTGGTAAATATTTCGTTACCGGTACTATTTTTTATGCGGTAAAGTCTATCATGAATAACTCAGTAAATATAAGAGGCAGAATCCGTGGTATTAGAGGTTTAAAATGCTTTATTCCTATACAAAGGAAGACAATTCGAATTGTGGGCCTTCTGTTCCATCACCACGAAAGTTCAGGAAGGAAGGAACATATATTATTGACAGATAGGCAGTTTTATAGAAAATACATTACAGTAAAACAGATGCAAGAGGCGTAACAGCTGATAAAAGGTGCATACGTAGCTAATAGAGGGCGTAATTTAATAAACGTCATCATGCATGATGTCATAAGTGGGTGGATCCATAAGAGAATCCTGTAATGTCAGTAGAAAGAGTTGGCAGAGATGCGCGCGCAGCCGCATGACGTGTGATTGACGTGCAACGAGAGGGTGAAGGGGACTTGACATTTAGCTCTACATGTGGAGACAGAAGTCTGGGGTTATGTCAACCTAATCCCGAATCGTATCTGATATCCTATGTTTAAAGAACTGTGTTATCCAAAAAAGAGAGGTCTCTTAGGATAGAATCTTATTCTATACTGACTATACTGACTGTTAGTGCGTGTACAAGCGTCTAAGTGTCTACACTAGATGCAAGGGGGTAGGAATATTCCATGGTAACGGGGCTATGAATTATTTTCATGAGGGCAGCGAGGCCTGGCCCTTTGCACGGGAGCTGGAAGAATGTTTACCTAAACTACTAGACAGGAATGCATCGGATGAGGAGCGAAGGAGATAATCTCGAAGGTGAAATACAGTTTTTGGCAGGCGACAGGCTGGATCAGGCACCGTTAGCCGCGCAGGGAGTAAGACAAAGTTCATGGTCACAGATGCGGGCTCAGACTGGAGCTTTCAGAGGCAGAAGGCAGGAAAAGACTTAATGACAGAATTCGGGCCTACTCGCCTGAATCTGTAAAATGTGGAAAGTGAACCATATAAAGTCGGTGGCCTTTCATACTTAGGAATGGAATATCTGACCCATTCATGGCGGATCTGAAAGAGGACATGTTGACGGTGGACACACATATATTTGCGTCTTCAAAAGTGGAATAGGAGGGAACATACATGTACTTATAGCATGCACATGGAGCCGTTGGGGTCTACGATAGGGGACATAACTGATCACAAAATTCATATTTCCTCATTCCCTCCTTGTCCCCTTCGGACCCTTAGGAGATATCGATCTTCATCAATCCATCGATCTGTTCATATAGCATCATTTGTTCTTCTTTCTTCTTCCGGGATCTCGAACGAATACTTGGATGTGGGATACACGAGGTGGCACACAGACCACAAATCGCTGGCCCACATTGTAGACATAAGCAGCAACTGAATAGTATGAGAAAGCCAATACCTAGGAAGGATAGGATTCTCCATCCCCAGGCTGACAACACTCCCCAGAACCAACCGGACCAAGTCCAGGTGCCTGGACTCTGGTGTATCTGGCTTACAATCTTATGAAGGCGAGTTATGGCTTTATATACTGACGGCAAATTTTCTGGGATGAAAATGCAGCAACTTGATCCGATGACCCTACAAGCTCCGCCCCTATCGGCCAGGATGACGTCAAGGACAAGACGGTTTTGAAGCACAACAATCCTCATAGCAGACTGCTCTTCTGTTAAATTGCTTAAGGCGGAAATAGTTTCGTTCACTACTGCTTCAAGGGTTCTGGTTAATCTACGTATCAGCTTACTATTAGTGACTGTACCTATATAGGGAAAGAAACCTTTATTGAAATCTGTGTATTTCTCCCATGCTGTTTCAGTGTAATCGACAATTGGGAGATCTCTCTGCTGTCTATTGTGTACTAAATGGGTATTTCTATGATAATCAGGAGGAGCTAGGAAAACAGGTGGTAGAAGGAATGCTATGTAACAGGTACCATCCCAATCTAAAGGTAGACGTATATATGCGGTCTGGCCACATATAAAGTAGGAATGACGAGAAGCTCTAAATGTAGACTTGCCTTGATCACTGAATTTTATTACAGTGGTGCATTTACTATGGCCCATGTGTATGGAGCCATTCTTTCTTATACATAATTCCCCCTTTACTGGGAATACTGACATGGCGGGCAAGATTGGTGTAGCTTCAGATTCAACGTTCAGGATCATGAGGTTAAGTGTAAAATTACCTAATCCATATACTTCATTTTCCAGATCAGTTCCTGTTCTTTTGGGAAGTCCCTCCTTGTTAGGGTAGCAGACTTTAAGCAAAACTAAGTTCAGGTTGCCCCATACCCAGTTGTCTTGATAAACTGCGGAATTTGAATCTAGGGTATTAATCAAACTAAACCATGCTCCACAGGAGCCATTGTGTGTAAACGGATAGGGAAAGAGGGGCAAAACTCCCTTATAGTTCTGATAGGGAGGGAGTCGGCCACATATCCAACAATTTGTGGCATTGCTGGTTTGATGGGAATGATGTAACATACTAATGAAAGTGTTATTGCGCAGCGCAAATCTATAAGACAATTCATGTGGAGGTAATTCACTAAAAGAATGTTCTGCAGTTATATTATAAGCATGCTTAGGAATAGGGTAATACATGTGCAATAGGATGCTGACAATGATGATCAAAAGACTTAGAAAAAACAAAATTAATAATGTTACTGTACAATGACTACGAAATGATTTACAATACGCTTGCTTCTTGAGCAGCATTTGATTATTTCTTTCTCTATTCCGGTCTAGAGGATACATGTCAGAGACAAATTCAACCGATTCACCTTGGAGAGGACTTAAACAATCAAATTGTCTGACTTATTAGACCTCAATTTTAGTTTATAAATTTCTGAGTTCGATTGCTCAACCAAGGGGAGCTTTGAGTCTGTCTGTGAGGGAATACAGGGGTGGGTCTCTAAACTGGGTGGTAGTCCATAAAATTTCTTGATATGACTCGAGTGCAACCACCCTTTTCTTCCTTCGATTTTCACGGCTGTCCTTGTGGTGAGCAGAACTAACTTCGGTGACTTCCACCTAGGATCCAGTTGGGTCTTCCGGTCAAAGTTCCTGACCAACACCAAGTCACCAGGAACCACGTCATGGGGCTTCACCTCAGTATTGTCGGGAAAAGCTGCGGATACCTGTGAACGACAAGATTGTAGTGCAGACATCAAGGAAGCCAGGTAATCTGTCAGCATATTACAGTCAACGTCAGTGATTTTACGAGGTATAGGCGTCCCCCACATATTTGGTGGTCTACCGAAGATCACCTCATACGGGGATAGCCCTGTTCGAGAATGTGCTACCATTCTCATGTAAAAGAGCGCAACTGGTAAGGCTACTATCCAATCGACTCCTTTTTCTCTACATATTTTGGACAATCTAATTTTCAAAGTTTGATTATGGCGTTCTACGAGACCTGCTGCCTCGGGATGTCGGACACAGTGAAATTTCCATTGATATCCTAATAGAAGGGAAACGTGTTTCATTAGTTCGGATGAGAACGGCTGGCCGTTATCTGAGTAGACAACACGTGGTAAACCGTACCGTGGGAAGAATTCTCGAACTAACTGTTTGGCAGTAGTCGGGGCAGTGTAATCTGAAACCGGGTATGCTTCTGTCCAACGGGAAAGAGCACAGACAACTACGAGAACATATTTGAATCCTCGACATCGTTCCATCTGGATATAATCCATCTGGAGGACTTCAAAAGCATGATTAGGAGGTTGAAATCCACCCTGCTCTACGGGGATGCTTTTACCTGGATTAAACTGACAACATATCATACAGGTACGAACTTTTTGTTTAGCTGCGGCTCGTAAATGTTTGTTGAACCAAATGTGTTGAATGCTGTCTAGCATAGCTTTTTCTCCTAGGTGCGCTGGACTATGTATAGTGTTAATGATGACTTGGACCATAGAGTCGGGAAGAAACCATATAGATTTTTCCTTCGTCATCCATCCCTGATCTGTTTGGATCCCTCCTAATTCAGTCCATTTCTTTATTTCTTCTGGTGTAGCATGTGTCTGTATATCAATTACATCAAGGGCGGGATCCTTAACTGTCATGCAATGTGTTGGTGTCGGAACTATTGTCTTTGTCATGTCAGTTGTGTGAGTCTGATTCTGAGCAGTCTGTTTAGCTGTTCTGTCAGCTAGGTCATTACCCTGAGAAATGATATCGGTAACTTTTGTATGGGCTTTGCATTTCATAATCGATATTTCAGTAGGTAGATGAATCGCGTCTAATAGAGCTTGAATGAGGGGTCCGTGTTGGATGTGGGCACCGTGAGAAGTTAAATAACCTCTCTCTTGCCACAGTACGCCGAAGTCATGAACGACTCCGAATGCATAACGTGAATCTGTGTATATGTTGACTTTTTTATTTGTGGCTTGAATACAGGCTTGTGTCAGAGCGGTGAGCTCTGCTGCTTGAGCTGACAAAGTGTTAATACAATTTGTTTCAATGACTTCAGTGTCTGTTGTGACTGCGTAAGCGGCCACTAACTCTCCTGTACTTGTTCTCATACATGACCCATCTACATACAATGTCAAGTCCGGATCTGACAAAGGGATGTCTGTCAAGTCTTGTCTGGGTTTCGTCGTGATAGTAATGACTTCGACACAATCATGTGCCAATGGATCTGTTCCGCTCACTGGTAACAGTGTGGCAGGATTTAACGTATTACAACGTCTGATTTCTATGTGTGGCTGAAATAATGTCAGTTCGTAACCGGTGATTCTCGCTATAGTCAAGTGTTGTGTTTGTGTGCGGTTCAAGAGAACCTCTACTGCGTGTGGTACTTGTACTATCAGTTGGTGTCCTAACACTATGGCATCGCTTTGTCTGATTGCTAAAGCTGTTGCTGCCACTGATTTCAGGCACGCTGGAAGTGCCTGAGCTACTGGATCTAATGTACTAGAGAAATAAGCACACGGTTTGTGTGATCCTGCGTGTTCCTGAGTGAGTACCGACAAAGCAGTACCTTCGCGTTCTGTAACAAAGAGTGTAAACTGTTTACTGTAACATGGTGTTGCTAGGACAGGTGCTTGGCATAAAGCTTTCTTTAAGCTTTCAAAGGCGTGTGTATGTTCTTGAGTCCAAGGGAGGACAGTCGATGTGGCTGCCTCCTGTGTTGTCAACTGGATGAGTGGTTTTGCTAGAAATGCATATTGAGGGATCCACTGCCTACAGTATGAAGTGAGGCCTATAAAAGCCCGCACCTCCTTTTGTGTCTTGGGTGGTGGCATGTTAGCAATTAACTGGATGCGGTCGGATGTAAGCTGTCTTCCCTCCTTGGACAGCGAGTGCCCAAGGTAAACAACTCGCTGGACACAGAATTGCAGCTTAGAAGGGGACACCTTGTGCCCCTTGTCAGCCAGAAATTTTAAAACCGTCAGTGACGCTTTTTCACATTCAAGTTCGCTTCGGGCGGTGATCAGTAGATCATCGACATATTGAAGCAAGGCAGTGTTAACTGGCATGTGGATACTGTCAAGTTCTCGTTTCAGTGCTTGGCTATAGATGCTGGGGCTTTCTGTAAATCCTTGAGGTGCGCGTGTGAATTTAAAACTTCGTCCATTTAAACTAAAACCGAACAAATATTGACTTTCCGGATCGATTGGGACACTAAAGAAAGCATTCTTGAGATCAATTACAGTGAAAAACGTTGCTTCTGAGTCAATAGCTGTGAGTAATGAAGAGATATCTGGGACCACAGGGTATTGTGGTACAATGCATTTATTTAATTCGTGCAGATCAATAACTAATCGATATACTGGTGGAGCTTTTGGATCCGTTCTTTTAAGAATCGGAATTATCGGAGAATTACATACATTGGAGTCGGTTTCGACAACCACTCCTTGTGCAATGAGCTCGTCAATGATTTGCAGCAAAGCCACTACAGCATCTGGTGGTAACTTGTATTGTCGTATTCGTGGTAGTACTATTCCTGTTTTCAGTGTAACTCGATACGGTGTAATGCTCATGCAACCAACATCAGTGGGGCCTTGTGCCCATAAATGTGTAGGTAAATTCTGCAGTCGGTGATCCATGTCTCTGGATACGTAGTGACCTTTAAAGTCACGTAAAAATAGTCGTACTCCTTCCGGAGAACAACATATTATGGCTCCTAGAGCTTTCAATGTTTTTATACCTAACAAGTTTTCTGGACATGATTTAGTAAGCAACAAATCTGTTGTACGTGTTAATGGACCTACTGTGAGTGCAAGAGGTTGTGTTACGTCATTAATTATAGGTTTTCCTGAGAATCCAAGGGAAATATTCTGTGAGCCTGAGAGGGGTGCCCCTGGAACTTCACTGCGTCTTATAGTTGTTCTGCTTGCCCCTGTATCAAGTAAAAACTTTCTGTCTTCCCCTAATAATTCACTATGTACATAAGGTCCCTCTTGGTCTACAGGAACCTCAATAAGGGGTAAGCCAACTTCCCTCTCTAGGCTATCTCATGAGTATCGCTGATAATCGGGATAATCTGTTTGTGCATACTGATACATTTGTTGTGTTGTTGCTTGAGTTGCAGCAGTAGCCTGCGCTTGTGGTGGTACTACGATCTGTTGTGGAGCTGCCTGTTGCGGAGCTAATTGTTGCGGAGCTAACCTAGGTTGTGCCTGCTGAGGCGTCTGTTGTTCATTCTGATCCTGTCTGGGTGGACGTGGTCTCTCATGTGTTCTACCTGTGGCTATATTATGTTTCAGGACTGGACAATCGTGTATATAATGACCTGGTTGTTTACAATAGTTGCATGTCCCTTTTGCAGGACCTGTGGAATCACCCTTTTGATGATTATCAGCTGGAACTGACTGTGCAACAAGCATTTTCATTTTCGTATCTTTCATACGTCTTTGTTCGTGTTCTTGTTCTTCTCTAATTCTATTGTGATGATATTGTAACATCTGTAACATCTGTGATGGGGTATTACCTTGCCAGGTACTTTCGAATTTCAATACTCTATTCTTGACTTGTAGCAGAGAATTTTCAACTAATTTTGTCACAAACAGATGTGGGTATGACTCACTACTGGCTTTTATACCACTATTTATACTAAAACATTTTTCAAATCGGGAATAGAAATCACTAGTGTCTTCATCTGGTTTTTGTTTACAGGCTGAGATTGCACCCCAGTCTTCCTTTTTCGTAGTTAATAAACGTGGCAGTACCTGTATTAATAATCCTGCTAGTGCTGTAGTCTTTTCCCCAAGCCCTGCTCCTGCAGCTCGGGCCTTTTCTTCGTTTTCCAATGCTGTCCAATCTATCTTTTGGTCTCCTACCTCCCATTCTTTTTCTTTGAGTTTTTCATAAACACCTGCGGGTAATAGGACTTTTAAGATTTTCATAATATCGGGGTAGGTATACTCTCCCATGAGTAACATGTCTTTTATCTCACGGTGGAAACCTGCTGGATCTTTGTCATGACTGGGTACTACTTTCTTCATTTCTAATAATTCCAGTTTAGTTATAGGCGTGTACACAAACACGCGTGTGAAATTATCGCCGGCACATCTGATCGGGTGCACTTCGCGTAACGGGTTCTGTCTATCTATGTGATACATTTTTCTTCCCATTATGGGAACTGGAACGTGTTCTGGGCATACGAAATTTTAAATATTGGTTTCGGGATTCTAGTATTTCCTTAATCAAATCAGTACCTGACCCTCTCCATATGTTCGTGAGTAGTTCTGTCAATATGTCAGGTAAGGGTCCTGGATCAGAGTGTTGGCTTTTATATAATATAAGGAGGTGTTGAATCATGTATATACTAGCTAAACGCTGTTCATATGGGTCTAGATTCAGAAATGTGTGTGCAAGTACATCATCATTGTATTCGCCGGGACTGTCAGCCCACTGTACTGCTGACCTGGCTAATTCTTGTTCGTCCATGGAATCGAGGACGTGGTACCCCCCTTCGATCTCGGAGTAATTTATCAGCGGCTTGGAATAAGTGTTCAGGGGATTTTGTATTTAGCATAGTGTTTGGAAGATGTCTATTATATTCTGGACGTATTGGACGTATTGGGTCGTTAAAACCTCTGGTATTATTATGGGGTCTTCCTTTACTTACATAAGCTATCGTGTCCACTTGCTCTGATTCTTGCTCCTCCTCCTCTCTGTTTAGATCAGCGGCGTCTACCTCTAATCTTTCTTCGTGTATTCGTTCTACCTTTTTGCGGATCTTTCGGTACATAGCTACTATACATAACTGTTTATCATGTCTTCCTTCTGATATATTCCGGCCCCAAGTGACAAGTGTTTGCATTTCTTCCGGATTTACCCCAGGCCGGTCTTGATTTCTAATTACACAGTTTATGAGGAAACGTAACAGTTGTCCCTGTACCTCCGCTTTCTGGTACTCCATGGCTCTGCTAATACTTTCAGGACCTCGCCCTGACTGGACAAAGTGATATATATTTTCTAAATGTGTATTCATTCCTGGTAACTTCGTTAAATATATGGCAGCTCGTCTAATACGTAATGATGACAGCAGCATTTCGTCCCGTTTACCGGGCACAGGATCATATCTACAATCTACTAGAAGTTCCTTAAGCATGTCGGGAGTGGCTAGTTTGGGCGTACGTTGGTGTGCTAATTCTCTAAGGGAAAATTTATTTCCTCTGGGTGGCGTAGAAAAAATGTCTGTCGTACCTCCTGTAGAACCGTCTGTGGTGCTGGACGTGAAAGGGTTTGTTGAGGGTGAGACAGCAACCGTCGTTGCGGGAAAAGCTGTAGAAACAGATGTGCTTGTCGGGATGTGTGTCGAAGCGTGTTGTTGCGGAGGTACAGACGAATGCTCTTGGCGATGAGCATCATTGGCAAGCAGTCTATGTGATGCGGTATTAGCATACTCGGGAGCTGCGTCATCTAAATAGCGGGAAAGGAAAACATCTTCTGCGGTTCTGGGATGCCCCTTGGGATGTGCTTTTATCGGAAACAATGGGGGTGGCAAGTCTTTTGGTATTTCCGGAGTAGCCTTAGGTAACCCTTCGGCCAGAAGTGGATACATACCATTCATAAGGGCGTTTCTTTGTCTATCTACTTGTTCTGATTTTACTCGGGTACCTTCCTCAAGTAATAGGTTTTCTCGGACTTTATTTGAATTCTCCTTACCCTTATCTTCCTGTCTAAGTGCTTTTTCTGTACGTCTATATGATTCTTTACGCCATAATTCAATGGCATCTTTCTGTGACTGTCTGGCTTTCTTTTTCCATAATTCTTCTTCTACTCGCATGATGCAATCTGCATCCCAGGTCCCCGGTTCGGGCCATCTCTGACTCTCTGGTAATTCTTTGGTGTAGTCCACCCATAAATCAAGAAATAATACGGCATCTAGGCCATGCTTATGATACATAAAGTATCCTGGAGTGTCCCTAGGTGGAATGGGAACAGCTTCTTCGAGTACACCTTTTCTAGTTTTGATCTGTCTTAGTTTCGAAAAGAGCGGCATTTTTAGATCTTGTTTCTAGAACACACTTTATACAAGAAAACACAATAATGAACAGTCATTCACACCACAGTATATAGAACGTATTTAAAACATTTAACGCTTAACAGTTTTAACGAACAATGATAACTAATAGAAAACTATTTATTGACATTATACTGACACTAGATAATACTTATTTATATGCGAAACATACTATATATACTGCTAAACAGTACAGATACACTGCTAAAACAGTGCAGACCGGATTTGTGTACCCAAACCCGTCTTGACCGGCACAGACTATGTGCACGTAAAATGCCTCCCCGGTAATGGTACTCACCGGGTAGCTCGGAACGGAAGGCCTCGGAACGGAACTTGAAACTGGACCGGACTGGACTCGACTTGACTGGACTCGGAACTTCGGAACCTGGCGGGACTCTGTAAACCTCGGATCTTGCTCTCTCAGCTAGGCTCTGGTCGGGATACTTCGCACTTCTCACCGCCTCGTCTGGGTGTTGATCGCAGCCTCAGTCGTCCCCGCTTGGCCGGAAGGAGACACAGGAAATCCTGCAGATACGCGTTTTTGTTGTCCGTTCAGCTGTGGCAGGAGACCGGGCCTGCAACGCACCGCCGGCGCGTGAGATGAGAAAGTGTCCCTGTTAGGGCGCCAATTTATGTGGTAAATATTTCGTTACCGGTACTATTTTTTATGCGGTAAAGTCTATCATGAATAACTCAGTAAATATAAGAGGCAGAATCCGTGGTATTAGAGGTTTAAAATGCTTTATTCCTATACAAAGGAAGACAATTCGAATTGTGGGCCTTCTGTTCCATCACCACGAAAGTTCAGGAAGGAAGGAACATATATTATTGACAGATAGGCAGTTTTATAGAAAATACATTACAGTAAAACAGATGCAAGAGGCGTAACAGCTGATAAAAGGTGCATACGTAGCTAATAGAGGGCGTAATTTAATAAACGTCATCATGCATGATGTCATAAGTGGGTGGATCCATAAGAGAATCCTGTAATGTCAGTAGAAAGAGTTGGCAGAGATGCGCGCGCAGCCGCATGACGTGTGATTGACGTGCAACGAGAGGGTGAAGGGGACTTGACATTTAGCTCTACATGTGGAGACAGAAGTCTGGGGTTATGTCAACCTAATCCCGAATCGTATCTGATATCCTATGTTTAAAGAACTGTGTTATCCAAAAAAGAGAGGTCTCTTAGGATAGAATCTTATTCTATACTGACTATACTGACTGTTAGTGCGTGTACAAGCGTCTAAGTGTCTACACTAGATGCAAGGGGGTAGGAATATTCCATGGTAACGGGGCTATGAATTATTTTCATGAGGGCAGCGAGGCCTGGCCCTTTGCACGGGAGCTGGAAGAATGTTTACCTAAACTACTAGACAGGAATGCATCGGATGAGGAGCGAAGGAGATAATCTCGAAGGTGAAATACAGTTTTTGGCAGGCGACAGGCTGGATCAGGCACCGTTAGCCGCGCAGGGAGTAAGACAAAGTTCATGGTCACAGATGCGGGCTCAGACTGGAACTTTCAGAGGCAGAAGGCAGGAAAAGACTTAATGACAGAATTCGGGCCTACTCGCCTGAATCTGTAAAATGTGGAAAGTGAACCATATAAAGTCGGTGGCCTTTCATACTTAGGAATGGAATATCTGACCCATTCATGGCGGATCTGAAAGAGGACATGTTGACGGTGGACACACATATATTTGCGTCTTCAAAAGTGGAATAGGAGGGAACATACATGTACTTATAGCATGCACATGGAGCCGTTGGGGTCTACGATAGGGGACATAACTGATCACAAAATTCATATTTCCTCACCTGAGTAGCCCTTTAACCATGTCTCAAGCCTGCCACTGCAAAGCCTGCATGTGCAGTTTTAAACTGCCATTTCAACATGGCAAGGTCACCTACTTATCAGGCCCAAACCTTACATTTTATTATATATTGGGCATCGTATAGAGTAGGCCACGAACAGCCCCTGGTCAGGGTGTAGTGTACTTAAAAGGTAGGACATGTACTTTTAAGTTTTGCATGCCCTGGTAGTGAAATGCTCTTAGTTTCGTATTTCAATAGTGCAAGCCTAACTCTCCCATAGTGTAAGATTGGAGCTGCCTTGTAACTTACAAGTGTAACTTTCAATTGGGAAAATATAGGAAATGTTTGGTGTCTCTGGGCTCACAATTTAAAAACACACCATTTAGGGCAGTTCGTATTTAAATTGCAGGTCTGAAAATGCCACTTTTAGAAAGATGGCATTTTCTTACTTAAGCTCATAGTGCCATCTGCCTGTCTCTAGAATACAAGTCTGGCCTGGGTGACAGCTGGATTCCTGCATTCCTTCTAAACAGACACACATACAAAGGAAGGATAAATGTGTCTGACCAGTAGACTGGACTACGGCAACGCCCTGTATGCCGGAATCAACAAAACCCTAGTATACAGACTCCAGACCATCCAGAACGCCGCTGCCAGACTCGTCCTTGAAACGCCATGTCACGAACACATGACCCAACACCTGCGAGACCTCCACTGGCTCCCCGTCGAGAAAAGGATACCTTCAAACTCCTCACTCACGCCTACAAATCCCTCTACAACATCGGACTCAAATACCTCAACGAGAGAGTATCCTCCCACGTACCCAAGAGGAACCTCCGCTCCGCCGACCTTGCACTGGCAGAGATCCCCCGCATCTGCAGAAACAGAACTGGTGGGAGAGCTTTCTCCTACATAGCAGCCAAGACCTGGAACGAGCTCCCCGTGAACATCAGACGCTTGCCAACCCTGCACACCTTCGGGAAGGACCTCAAGACCTGGCTCTTTGACTGATCCGGAGCTGCCCCCTTCCCCCCAGCGCCTTGAGACCCCCACAGGTGAGTAGTGGGCTTTAGGAAGAGGTGTGGAGCCGCGGCCAGGGCGAATGACTCCGGAATCTGGGGATCCAGGTTCGATCCCCGGCGCCGGCGGCAGATTAGCCCAGCACCATGTGACTCTGGGCAATAGCTTGCTTAATCTTTCCGACGGCCCCCAGCGCCTAGAGACCCTTACGGGTGAGTGTTCGCGCTTTACAAATGTGGATATTATATTATTATTATTATTATATTATATTATTATATTATATTATTATATTATAAACCCCTGATTGATTGATTGATTGATTGATTGATTGATTGATTGAGTAGTCATCTGCATGTTGATGGGTCTGCCTGAGCAGGATTTGAGGGAGGGGCTGACACTACTACCTAAAAGGGCTTGCTAACTCTTGTCACCACACAAATGGCTGCATAACACCCCCCCACCCCTTCCCCGGTAGGGAATCTGGAGCCAGGGCCGGGATTGGACAAAGTTTTGTGCACTACAAAGACCTTTCTTTGAAGTCTCTCTACTTTAAAGGCTAAAATGGGTATAAGTACTGGACCTCTGACACCATGTACTCAGTTCACTTTTTAGGATCTGAAGACATTCTTCCAAGAAGAAGAGCTGCTGTGCTGCAGGAGGGACTGACACTTTATTGCCCTGCTGAATGCTGTGCTGTAATAGGGACTGCCACTTGGCTATTTTCTTTGCTGTGCTGGGCTGCTGCCTCTTGTCTAGCAGTGAGAAACACTGGGCCTGCTCTCTACAACCTCTAAAAGCAAAGTAACTCCAAAGGCCTGCTGGCTTGCCCCCTGCTCAGGAAGTCTCAGGGCCATCAAAGACTTTGTCTCCCTACAATGGCTGCTGGACTCTGAAATCCATGAGTCCTGTAGCTGAACTTGACATGGTGTCTGATCTCCATCTTCGTTTTACCAAAGATCAGCGATTCATTTGCCAGGATCAGCAATTATGCATGACCAGTGCTGCAACCTACAGAGGCTGGGTGCTGATGGAAATTGCTGCACCCCCTTTCCGACGCCGCTGCAGTGCCAAGGAAACTCCACCCAGCTTGGTTCAACAGTGACGCATTACATGGGTTACTCATGGCGTGCCAGTGATGCTGGTCCCGACTGTGATGCTTGTCAGCCCGCCTCTGTCAACAAGACCCACCTGGGCTGTTCTGACATCGTCGACCCTTCCAGTCAGGAACTGT
Source organism: Triturus cristatus (assembly GCF_964204655.1). Lineage (NCBI taxonomy): Eukaryota > Metazoa > Chordata > Amphibia > Caudata > Salamandridae > Triturus > Triturus cristatus. The sequence continues at coordinate 1,097,774,045 of NC_140579.1, forward strand.
GTCTCAGCAGGGCCTGTGGGTAGCTTGTAGCCAGCCTGTGTTCCCTTGAGGGTTGCTTTAAACTGTGCAGTTACTTCAGTCTGAGTGACCCCCCAAGACGCCCCTTCTACTTGCTAGCAATTTGGGGGCATAGTGTTCTCAAGATATGGGGTTGCAACCTCTCTGGAGGGCCACAGATTGGACTTTGTGCCTCTCCACCGGTCTAGTGTGACCGCAAATATCATTCACAATATGAGGAATGTTTTAAGTACTGTTTTCCTTACAGGTTTTTAAAAAGTAATAACTTGATTTGTGTGTATTGGATTTTTATCATTTTGATCTTGTTTTTTACTCAGATAAATATTTACTATTTTTCTAAACTGGTGTGGAGTACCTTTATGGTGTTTTTGTGTGTGTGTGCACAAATACTTTACACATTGCCTCTTTAGTTTAGCCTGACTGCCCTGTGCCATGCTACCAGAGGGTGAGCACAGGTAAACCTTTAGTGTGTGCTACACTCACCCTGACTAGGATTGTGGTTCCTGCTTGGATAGGGTGCATATCTCTGCCAAACAGAAACCCAATTTTTAACAATAGTGATGGGAAAGACAGGACATCAATAGAGTAATACATAGTGGTACAGAGGACAGAACTGCGACGGAGTAGTATACAGTGGTATGGAAGACAGTTCTACAACAGAGTATTATACAGAGGTACAGAAGACAGGACTGCCACAGAGTAATACACAGATGTACGGTAGACATGACTGTGATTGAGTAATGTACAGGGGTATGGTAGACAGGACATTATCACCCACAGAGAGAAGAGCAAACACATATATCATGCACTCCAGCAGCAAGGCTGACTGAGCTTTTTATCTTCCAGAGGTTTGTCAATTAAGTGCATTAAAATTGATAGTAGTAACATCTGCCATTTCCAGTTGTGAGAAATTGCTGATTTGTGGTGAAACGCAATATAAAAATCAAGTATTATTATTTATATATCATTTTCCTGAGAGCAGCATCCACAGGTCCCATCACCTCATCATCCTGCAGAGTAATCAGTGTGGGGATCAAGGACAGCACCCAATACCATACCACAGCTAACAGCACAGCCTGGTACCCACTGCAGCATCTACTCTTACCTTATAAACTACAGTACTTGTGCTGGAGCGGGTAGTAAAAAATGTTGTATACCCCCCATTCTGCATGTTTATATTAATCTAAATAATTAACTAATAGTAATCTTATTAATGGTTTGCAGTGAAAGACTTATCAATCATATTAACAAAATAATTACACGTGGGAATTGCACTTTGCATGGCTAAACTAATTGTAAACTAACCTATGTACGCATACTAATAGTAGAAAATTAGAATATTGCATGATATATTTTGTTTTGGTGATGTGATTGTAAATTGTGCTTTATTAAGTGAGTATAAACGCTTTGAATGTTGCTTTCTGCTAGATAATTACTTACACATAAGGGTATTAGCGAGGGGTTAACATTTTATTAGCCATTTCTATGTTTTAATTACGTTTTTGTGTTTGTTGAACGTGACTGCTCCTGACAACACGAGGTTCTGGGTGAAGAGCGCATGCGTTACTGCCAGCAGCAGTGGCCTGGTCCTGACCCTAGGAGTTGAAGACCTAGTCAAGGTTACTCCGGGAACTTCACCAATAATTACACAAAGGACTGTCTTAAAACCAGAACCAGCAAGTGCGATGACTTCATTGTGCAGATCTTGTGAGAACATTACCGTTCGACCCCAAGATGACCAATCAGAACTCTCTAAAACCCCAATCTTGATACTTTTTGACATTATTTTCATTATAAAAGTAGGTAGGGAATTGAACTAAAAAACGCTGTTGTTTGACGAACTCGATATCCTGACGTTATGCTGACGGAGAGGACGGTGACACTGCTGGACAGCTGTTATCCTGAATCTTTGAGAGACTGAAATGCGGCCTAACTTTGATAAAATAAAGAATTTTCCACGACTTGACTGACTTAGAGGACGACTATTAGCCAGATTAGGTAACTATGATGTTCTGCAATGCTGATGATAATTTCTAACAACTTACAATTTTCTTAGATAAATGATTTTTGATTAATTGACAAATGTGTTGTGTCGATTATTTAAAAAAGAGAATTTAGTTTAGTGCGTAAAGTATAGATAAATGATTGTGTTCACTAAACCTATAAAAACAACAAAATGATTTATCTCCTTATGAGGGGAATATCTCAGGGTTGGAGTCAATGCATTTAGAGATAGGTAAAGAAATTCCTTTCATGTCAGCGTTTGGAAGCTTATTCCTCTAGGGAAACAGATCAACTGAGTGTGAGTGTTGGTGTTATGGGCCCCACCAATGAATGTATTTGAGTGAATTTATTATTGAGGTATTTGGTCTGTGTCGAAGGGGGAATTTGATGTTCCACGCTGCAACAGTTTTTCTGGTAGCAGAGTTATGGTTTTTATTGTTTTGGTTTGGTGATTATTGCTTGTAAATAGCTTATTGATTATTGGTTATTGATATTGGTTTATGTACTCTATGTTGAGTCGCGTCGAGTTATATGTTGTTTGCACGGCTTCTGGGATGCAGGAAGTTGGAAGTTTGTAACGGTTCCGTAGTAGAGCAGAGGTAAGCGCTGCTCTCGGGAACGACGGAATTGTTGTTGCCCTGTAGGTACACAGGGAGAACGTGTAACGATTGAAGTTGCACAACGCATTGTCTGGGTTCGATTCGGTGACATCGTCGTGTGTTGCCATTAGAGACATTTTTCTGTGTGAGAGAAGTGTGTATGATAGCGAAGGTTACCTGTGAAATTTTGGTCTTAGGTACCAGGAATCCAAATGGCATTCCGATAACGCTTATGACTGGAAAGGTAATAGGTATTCTCTGAGCTTGCTAGAAGGACAAAGTAGAGGGAAGCGCTGCTATGTTAACGTATGTCATAATTCTGTAGTAGGAAAGACTGTTCGCTGTTCTCGGGAAAGACAGGATTCTGTGTGAATGTACTACATTTTTCTAGTGTGAAAGTGCGTAAATGTAAAGGCATTCGGGTTAATTGTGAAACTCTAGTTTTATTTCTCAGGAGCATTGGGTCTCCAACTATGTGTCTTAATTCTGGACAAACGGTTAGCTAATGCTTGTTAGAAGGGTAAGGTAGAGGGATGTGCTACTTTATCAACGGAAGTAACGATTCCGTAGTAAGGCAGAGGTAAGCGCTGCTCTCGGGAAAGACGGAATTCTCGTGAGAAAGGTCTATTGCTATTCCTTGGTTAGCGAAGAGGACAATGGTGGTGTTCTTATGTTGTTACTAACAGAATTGTAAATTTGAAACAAAAACTTACCGAGTGGATTTTGTGAAGGAGGGGTAGACAGGAGCAGGAGCTGCCGCAGTGGCTGCCGCAGCGGCTGCTGATGTCAGAACGACCACGCTGGGATTGGACAGTCGGTCAGAAACGTAAAACGCTCCGGATTGGTGCGTTAGTGTGCGCCGCGCTAGGAGTGGAGAAATACAGGGTGACGTAGACACTCCCTATTGGTGCATTATTAAGAGTCGCGCTACGATTGGACAGAATAGCGGTACAGTTGCAAGGAGAGACTAGTGATACACGGAAAGAAAGGAAAATGTATTACGATCCACCAGAAAAGGAGAAAAAGTCTTGGTTTGGTAGAATTAAGAAGTGGTTTAAAAAGGACAAACCGATTGTAACTAGGGAAGGACAGTTGCTTCCTCCACCGAAAACCCCTGCATCCTTTATGGTTGCGAAATATGGATATCACACTTGTATTTGGTTAGATAATCGGGTCAAATATACCGAAAAGGACGGAGTATTGGCTTTTCCAGATCATGGTTCATTTAATTTGGCTGTCTTGAGAAATTTGAGAGAGAAAATGATGAATTTAGTACCAAGACCTAGACCGACCCAATTTGAGGCATTGACGGAGTGGGAAGACGAGATGCATGACCGAGAAAGACAGAGAAACGGTAGAGGATATAGGTACCCATTTGGCAGATCATATGGACATGAGACGCATGATGATCGAATAAGAAGGTGGCGGAATGCGAGTATGACTGAGGGTTTGTTTCCCGTAAGAACTACAGAAGAGAATGAAGGAAGAAAGTGTGTAGAGAAGAGGCATAATGTGGAATCGAGAGGGTATGGAATGAATGAATCAGAGGACGATGTTCTTGATGATATGTTCTATAAGAATCCACCTCCATATCGACCAGAACCAGAAATATTAACCCCAAGTGCCCCAATGAAAGAAACAGTACGAATCATAAAATCGGAACCAGAGTTCCCAGATTTGGGAAGAAATAAAACAATTAGAGAGGTAGAGAAGAAGTCTGGAGGTAAAGTAAATGATGAAAATTCAGCAGAACTAGCAAAAACGACCCTAGAATTAACCGAGAAAATAAGAGAATTGACTAAGAATCTAGAAGCGGTAACCGTTCCAGTAACGATAGGTCCAGTAATGCCTATTTTCGATAAGCAGAAAGATAGCGAACATTGTTTACAGTCCCTTATAAAAATAGTAAACCGGCTGAACAACCAAGAATGAGTCAGAGTGAGAATCCATGGAGACAGACTATGAGTATGATGGAACCAAATTTTTCAAATAACCCGTTTTTAGGTCAGAACTCTGCAGAAAAGCGTATGACAATAGTGGAGTCAATGTCAGAAACACAAAAGGATTTTGGACAAGGAAATGTAGAGAAGCCAGTAGGACCATCTACAGAGGAATTGAGTGAATGGTTGAGAAGCTTGCAAAAGAAAGACAAAGAATCCCAGTCAATAGATGTGGCCAAACTACGAATGGTACTGGAACAATTAATAGTAGGAACTATCCCGACAGAAAAGTTAAAAACTTAGCAAGATGAGGAGTTGTTATTCCTGTGTAAAAGCGTAAAATGGAGAGCAAAATGTCTTCATGAAAGATTAGAAGAAGTGGAAAATAAAATGGGTATTGATATTGAAAAGGTAAAAGCACTACAGAAACCCTATCGAGTAGATTTCACTGAAAAGGACATTGAAAACATGAATACCACAGGACGAATAGATCAGATTAAAGAGATAATTATTTTGTTGAGAAAATGCGGAGATGTGGACAAATGGAAAAGCAGATGGTATTGTAAACGAGATGAAGTTTCAGTCAAAACGTTTTCAGCTTACCCTGTCAGAGAGAAAGAGAAGGTTGTGAGAGAATGCCCTATGAGAGAGATTCCAGGAGGAGGATATGCACATGTTCCATGGACTAGACAGGATATTTTGTCATTTACGAATGACTTCCCTCGACTGCGTGAAAAACCTGTAGAGTGGTATAGACAGGTGGACAGATTTGTAAAGTTATCCAAAGTATTGTGGATTGATCTGAATAGCTTGTTTGACATTATTGTACCAGCAGATCTATGGACAGAATGCAAAATCGTAATAGATTGGCCCAAACAGGAATACCCAAGGGATCCGAAAACAGGGGCTCCAGACCCCGAGGTAATGAAGAAATATGAACAGGTTATGGCATTTTTTTAAAACAATGTACCCCCTAAAGAGACAGATTGGATCAAAATTGACAGAACACATCAGGAAAGCAAAGAGTCAGTACATGCCTATTATGAGAGGTTAATTGTAGCCTTTAAGCAATTCAGTGGAGATGAAAATCGAAGTGACAAGGATTTGAGTCATTTCGTATACAGATTTGTATATGGTCTCCGTCCAGAAATTAGCGAAATGATAAAACAGCATACAGTAGATTGGCAAAATAAGAAAATAGATGAAGTATTGAGACATGCTAAATATTTCAGTGATGAAATTGAAGCAAAGCAGCGAAAACTGAAAGAAAAGGCTATGTGGGCACAAGTAAAGGTAGCAGAGAGACAGGAAGCTCAATTAGCGGATCAAGCTGGGTCAAGACAAAAATGTAATCCTGGGAAAAATAAAGGGAATATTGAGGAAGCTAAAAATACATTTCCGTGTCATAATTGCAGTAGAATAGGGCATTGGAAATCCGAGTGTAAATTTCCTCCTAGTACTAACGATGAAAATGCATCATTGAATCCACAGGTGCAGAATGAGGTGAGTGGACAACAGCAGGTTGTAACACAACAGAATCAGGTGCCAAAACCACCTTTGCCACAGAGCAAAAATTGCCAGAAGTATAGTAAGGAGAATGGATTCTACAACGAAGAACAGGTAAATAAGCCGCAACGCGCTAGCGCTGCTTTGCAGTATTGGCTGCAACGCGATGAAAGCGATTCAGAAGAGGGTTATTGACGGTGCCGAAGGGAGGAAGAAGAGTGCGTACTTGGCGCAACTCTAGAAGTAGACCAGACAGGCCCATTTGTAGATGGAAAAATTAATAATGAAAATATTACTTTCCTAGTTGATACTGGTGCTACTCGATCAACTGTTAGATCAGCTGATGTCAAGAATCTTCCTCTCTCGGATGAAATGATCCAAGTAGTTGGTGTATCCAACAGACAGATTAAAACTTACCTTACAGAACCAGTGAAAGTTAGTATAGGGAAATTTTCTGAAATGCACCGGTTCGTAGTGTGCGACACCAGTCCTGTGAAGTTGTTAGGTAGAGATTTATTGGGCAAGATGAACTGCACCATATTTTGTACTCCAGATGGAATAGCCTTTGAAACACCAGATGATGATGTGCTGTATAAAATGACAATGGCAAACAGGGAGAAAGAGGTTACAGGAACCTATGCTGTATTTAACCCTGACGAATTACCAAAAGAATTAAAACAATCTGTTAAAGCAGAAGTTTGGGATTTCACAGGAGAAGACGTAGGACTGATGAGAAATGTAGACCCAGTAAAGATAACTGTAAAAGAAGGAGTAAGTTACCCAAATGTCCCACAATATAAATTGACACCTGAAATAATTGAAGGAGTTACTCCTGTGATTGAGAAAATGATAAAACAAGGAATTTTGAGAGAAATAATGAGTAGCCCATGTAATTCACCAATAATGCGACTGAATAAGCCTAGTGGGAAGTTCAGGATAGTGCAAGATCTGAGAAAGATAAACAAAAATGTTGTATCATGTTGTCCCATTGTACCGAATCCGTCTGTGATTCTATATCAGATCCCTCATGACGCAGAATGGTATACAGTGATTGTTCTGTGCCATGCTTTCTTTTCCATCCCATTGCACCATGACAGTCAGCAAATTTTGGCATTTCGTTTTGGTGAGCGTATTTTGTAGTGGTGCCGAATTCCACAGGGGTATACAGAAAGCCCCTCAATATTTAATCAGCTATTAAAGAAGTCTTTGGAAAGTCTAGAAATGCGCGAAAACTCTGTACTAGTCCAATATATCGATGACCTGCTTGTGGCATCGAAAACTCGTGAAGCCTGTGAGGTAGACACAGTCGCCTTGCTGAATCATTTGGCAGAAGGAGGACTAAAAGTGTCACTATCGAAATTACAGTTTTGTAAGAAGGAAGTACAATATTTGGGACATAGCATTGAGAAAGGACACAGGAAAATAACTATATACAGAATCAGGATCATAAAAAGAATGAGTCCACCAATGACCCAAAGGAAAGTGAGAATGTTTCTGGGAATGGTTGGATATTGTCGTCAGTGGATAAGCAATTTTTCATTGATTGCAAAACCAATTGGTACGATTGACAAGAAGTGATGTGAGAGATCCAATTGATTTGAACAAAGAGGAGTTGACAGCATTCAAAAGATTGTGAGAAGGATTGTGTGAAGCACCTGCATAAGGTATGCCTGATTATGACAAAGAATTCGAGTTGTATTGCAGTGAGAGAAATGGATGTGCACTCTCTGTTCTAGTACAGAAGCATGGAAAACTGAGGAAACCAATTGCATATTTTTCATCAATGTTGGACCCAGTAGCTGTAACCCTTCCTGGGTGTTTGAAAGCAGTAGCTGATACATGTCAAAGTTTGGAACAAAGTGAGGGAATTGTGATGGGATATCCTGTGAAAGTGTTTGTACCTCATGATGTGGCAATCCTTTTATCAAGGAGTCATACTCAGTATATGATGCACAGCCGACTGACTAAGTATGAAAAGGTCATATTGGGTGCAACAAATGTGAGTCTTGTGAGATGTGTGAATGTGAATTGTTCAACGCTATTGCCAGATGTAGAGCATGTGGAAGTAAGAGATGAAGCAGATCATGACTGTTTGGATGTACTTGATTGTTGTACAAAGCCAAGACTTGACATAAAAGATGAACCCTTACCAGAAAGTGATTATGTCATGTTTGTTGATGGATCTTGTTTAAGGACAGATGATGGAGTGCTGAGTGCAGCATATGCGGTATGTACAGATGCAGCAGTGATGGAAGCATCCTATTTGAACGGAGTAAGATCGGCCCAAGTAGCTCAACTTGTTGCCCTGACCAGAGCATGTAAGATTGGGAAAAATGTGAGAGTGACTGTGATAATTGATAGCCAGTACGGCTATGGGGTAGTCCACGACTTCGGCCAAATATGGCTGCAGAGAGGTTTCCTAACCTCAAGTGGAGAAGGATCATGTGTGGGTCTATCGAGATGGAAGACCAGTTATGCCTGATAGCATGATGTCTGCAATGGCACGGATGTATCATGAGCAGGGACATATAGGGAGAGACCTGGTATAATGCAAAATTCAGACTTGTAGCAGAAAGTCTTTGTCAGAGATGTCTAATTTGTCAGCAATACAATCCAGGAAGAAAGACAGTAGTGAGTCTAGGAACAATAGGTTGAGAGGGAGGGCCTTTTAACAGAATGCAAGTGGATTTCATTGAGATGCCTCCTTGTAACAGGTTGAGGTATGTTTTGGTCATGGTATGTCTATTTTCCAGGTGGGTAGAGGCGTTCCCAACAAGAGGAAATGATGGAATGACAGTGGCAAAATTACTGTTGAGGGAATTTATACCTAGATTTGGGTTCCCAGTGACAATTGAATCAGACAGAGGAGAACATTTTCATAATGAGATCATAAAACTGATATGTGAAGCATTGAATGTACGACAAAAGCTGCATTATGCCTACCGACCAGAGGCTTCTGGTGTAGTAGAACAAATGAATGGTACTATCAAAAACAGAATAGGGAAAATGTGTTTAGCCACAGGTATGAAATGGCCCGATGTCTTGCCTCTGGTACTCATGACTATTAGATCAATTCCAGACAGGACTACTGGTTTGAGTCCACATGAAATAATCATGGGGCGAGCCATGCGTCACGTGTTTATACCAGTCAACAAGCTGATGACTATAACTGATGACATGGTGTTGGAATACTGTAAAAGCCTGGCTGACACAGTTCATTCTGTGTTTCATCAGGTTGGAGTGGATGCCACCACTCTTGAAAAGAAGCCAGCTCATGATCTAAGCCCAGGGGACTGGGTAAGGATAAAGGTCCACAGAAGAAGAAACTGTTTGGTTCCCAGGTGGGGAAAACCAAGACAAGTCATCTTGACCACAACAACAGCTGTGAAGTGTGCTGGATTGAAGAACTGGATCCATGCAAGTCATACTTTGAGAATTCCAAATCCAGTTGACAGCAAAGAGAAGGAGTATTTTGACGAATCAGAATCCAGTACAGAGTCGGATGACGGAAAGCCGAAAGACAAAGAAAACCCTGAAAGGGGGGAAACAGAGCCGAGTTTAACTTTGGTCCCCAGAAGTAATTTCCTGAGGAGAAGGTTACAGATTTCTGATACCAGTTCAGACTCAGACACAGAACAAAGAGCACCCTCTTCCAAGAAAGAACAAGGGAAGAATAAAGAAAAGGACAGTGGAGAGACAATAAAAGAAATCCATGAGAAGGAAGTGCCAGATGAAAGATTGGGAGAAATTCCACCTGAAATAACACCTTTAGATGGACAGGTGCCAGATACAGAGAGAGAGGGAAAGATTATTGCAGAAGACCCCCGAGGAGGTGTAGGGAACTCCAACATTCAGTTAGAAGCAGGGACAAGTAGTCAGCAGGAAGATTGCGTGTCGTAGGTCCGAGGAGGGACAGAAGTAGGGAAAACAAAAGAAGTGGTGGAAAAAGAAACTGTTGAGAGTAAAAAGCAAGTTGAAACAGAGTCAGAGGAAAGCGAAGATGAAATACCAGAAGGCCGAGTTCTGAGAAAGAGAGCTTGGAGGACTGAAAAGAATGATAAAGGGAGTAAATTGAAAAGAGCGGCAAAGGACGAGGTGTGGCCGAATAAAAAAAAAAGACTGAGATATCGACTGACACGTGTAAATTCGCCATGGGCTGAACAAGTGAATGAAGTGACGAGTCAAGAAAAATCGAAAGGAGAAGAAACAACAGTGGTTAAAGAAAGCAAAAGAACAAGGAAACCTAACCAGAAGTATAAATCACCGGAATGGACATATGTGGCCCTGCCTGAAGTAAAAGAAGAGGCGGATAGCCAAGGAAATCCAGAGGTGGTTGTACCGGAAGTGGTTGAGGAAGATGAAGAGTCGGAAATCCTGAGAGTTATCTTGTCCGATATTGGAGAAGAAGCGGATGTTCAGGACAACCTGTATGTTGAAAACGAAGGGAAGGTGAAAGATGATGAAATGCCAAACTGAATGAGATAAGAAAATTACTGATGGAAAGACAATAAAATACTGAAAAAAGACTAAAACTGGTACAACCACGTAGGTGCTTAGAGCCTTGGGTTAGAAACTAGTTGTGAAGTAGAAGAGGCTAAGTCAAAAGACACGGCTCATTTTAGCTAAGATGGCAAACATAGAAAGTAGCAAAAGTAGATGTACCTTCTTTAGAAGATGGTGCAAAATATGTTGTTGTTGTACAGGATTATTAATGCTTCTTTGGAGTATTCTCGCTCTACTAATTTCATTTAAAGTTACTTTAGATACATCAGAAGGACATAGTGACAACATAACTAATACAGGGAAGATTCAAAAGGTAGTTCCGACTAGAATAGATAGAAATTATTTACATAAAGACAGGTCTATAACAGATTTTTCTAACAATGTGTTTTCAAAATTGTTGTATGAATATGTAAAAACAATGGACGTAAGGGATTGCTACGTATGTATGCAATTACCTGCATCTGTATCTGAAGGAGTGACTTATCATCACCTTCCAGTAACATATGGAATAACATGTAGTGTAATAGCTAGTTTATTTTATCAAACAGGTAAATTAGAGTATTATTTTTCAGATGTAGATACTATATTTTCACAAGTACCAGCAATTAACAAACTAAACAAGGTAAAACCTGCAAAAGTATTAGGTGAATTTTTCCTAGAAACTAAAGAACTAACATTAGAATACATATTTAGAAATAACTTGACTTGCAGTTTAAAGAAAGAGGAGAAGACATTTTTAGATATGGTTGAAGAGAGGAGATTGAAAATGCAAAGAAAGGCTTCAGAAGGGTATGTGGAGAAAATAGTTTGGGATGTAGAAATGGAGAAACACTTGAAAGGGGAAATAAGTCTAACTATGGCATATGATAATTATTTTGTAGGGAAAAGTGAGTGTCATGATACATACCGAATCATGGGAGGATGGGGATTTAAAGGTGGAAGAGATCCAGTCTTTCCAGGACTGTATTTCATTTGTGGGAACAGGGCATATTATCGTTTGCCAGACCATTGGCATGACACATGTTATGTTGGCCTGGTTTTTCCAAAGATTTTTCATATGGATAGAGGAGAAGATGGTGTACATAGTTTAGGTAGTTATTTAGCAGGTAGTAAGAGAGAATCTTGGACTGAAATTGTGGGTGACATTTTTGGAGCACTGATACCCGCAGTGGGAATATCTCTGAATGCAAACAAAATTAGAAGACTTTCAACAGTAGTGGATCGCTTGTCAACAAGCACCGCTGAAGGAATTTTATTGGTAAATACTGAAATGGTTGCCATGCGTGCTATGGTAATGCAAAATCGACTTGCCCTTGATATCTTATTGGCAAAAGAGGGTGGAGTCTGTGGAATGCTGAAAGTTCAACATTGTTGCACTTACATTCCTGACGAAAGTAGAGATTGGAAAATTTATAGTAAGAATATTACAGAATTGCATGATGAAATTGTACCACTGGAGGTTGAAGGTGTCTGGGAGAAGATTGGTAAAAAAATATCAACTATTAAAGACTTTGTAGTAAAATAAGGTAGTACATTTATAGGTAAGATATTATTTCCATTAACATATGTGATTTTCTTAGGATTAATAATTAGACTAGGATGTATTTGTCGTAGAAAAGATCAAAACCAGAAAAGAATAAAAAGAGAAAACTTAAGGAGAAGGGATAAGAAACAAGAAAGAGAATTTGAAGAAATAGAACTAGAAGAGATCAAGGAGAGTATGTATAAAACAGCAAAAAGAGAAGAAACAGGGGTAACTGAAAAATGAATGAAACAAGAAATACATTTGGAATTCCATAAATGGGGATACAACATTTTTGGTTAATGTGGTGATATAATCACCAAAGGGGAGATTGCTGGAGCAGGTAGTACAACATTTTGTATACCCCCCCATTCTGCATGTTTATATTAATCTAAATAATTAACTAATAGTAATCTTATTAATGGTTTGCAGTGAAAGACTTATCAATCATATTAACAAAAGAATTACACGTGGGAATTGCACTTTGCATGGCTAAACTAATTGTAAGCTAACCTATGTACGCATACTAATAGTAGAAAATTAGAATATTGCATGATATATGTTGCTTTGGTGATGTGATTGTAAATTGTGCTTTATTAAGTGAGTATAAACGCTTTGAATGTTGCTTTCTGCTAGATAATTACTTACACATAAGGGTATTAGCGAGGGGTTAACATTTTATTAGCCATTTCTATGTTTTAATTACTGTTTGTGTTTGTTTTACTTAAGTTGCCCATTTCGGCCTAGTTAAAATGGCTGAATGAGACGTTGAACGTGACTGCTCCTGACAACACGAGGTTCTGGGTGAAGAGCGCATGCGTTACTGCCAGCAGCAGTGGCCTGGTCCTGACCCTAGGAGTTGAAGACCTAGTCAAGGTTACTCCGGGAACTTCACCAATAATTACACAAAGGACAGTCTTAAAACCGGAACCAGCAAGTGCGATGACTTCATTGTGCAGACGTTGTGAGAACATTACCGTTCGACCCCAAGATGACCAATCAGAACTCTCTAGAACCCCAATCTTGATACTTTTTGACATTATTTTCATTATAAAAGTAGGTAGGGAATTGAACTAAAAAACGCTCTTCTTTGACGAACTCGATTTCCTGACGTTATGCTGACGGAGAGGACGGTGACACTGCTGGACAGCTGTTATCCTGAATCTTTGAGAGACTGAATTGCGGCCTAACTTTGATAAAATAAAGAATTTTCCACAACTTGACTGACTTAGAGGACGACTATTAGCCAGATTAGGTAAATATGATGTTCTGCAATGCTGATGATGATTTCTAACAACTTACAATTTTCTTAGATAAATGATTTTTGATTAATTGACAAATGTGTTGTGTCGATTATTTAAAGAAGAGAATTTAGTTTAGTGCGTAAAGTATAGATAAATGATTGTGTTCACTAAACCTATAAAAACAACTAAATGATTAATCTCCTTATGAGAGGAATATCTCAGGGTTGGAGTCAATGCATTTAGAGATAGGTAAAGATATTCCTTTCATGTCAGCGTTTGGAAGCTTATTCCTCTAGGGAAACAGATCAACTGAGTGTGAGTGTTGGTGTTATGGGCCCCACCAATGAATGTATTTGAGTGAATTTATTTTTGAGGTATTTGGTCTGTTTCGAAGGGGGAATTTGATGTTACACGCTGCAACACTTGCATGTATCAGAGACAGCACCAGCAATCAGCCTACATAGAAGATGATGCACAGGGACTATGAACAGTATCTCTTTTCACACCTCAGAAAACGATATGTTAGGGTACCACTGACAACACCACGTAATGTTCAACAGAGAACATCACACACAGGTTTCAGAAACAGAACAATATACTATCACACAAAAAACTGCAAACCCAGGGGCATATTTACAAGAGTTTATCGCCACAGAAACATCACTTTTTATGATGTTCCTGTGTCAATAAACCCTTTGCCTTACATGATGGTGTTGAGCCACTAATCTTGACTTAACGCCGCCTTTGAAATAAGGCCCCTTTTCACACATTACTTAGAGTAAAAGGGGCAGGCAATGGGTGTTGCAGTGGGCGTTCAGCCGCAACATCCTTTGCTTTTTGACACTGGCCCCTATTTACAAGGGTGCCATAAATATGGGGCAGCACCAAAAATAAGACCAGAGAAAACCTGGCCCTAACCTGGCGAAAAGAGGAGAAATTATTAATTTCTCCTCGTTTTTGCTGTTTCAATGTGTGATGCTTTTTGCAGCACACATAGAAGCAGCAAATCACCATTAGTGATTGTTTATGTACAGGAAGGTGTCCCTTCCTGCACATTAACCATTATTGAAAAATGATGAGTTGCAACTTCTATATGTGATGCATTCTGCAACACACATAGAAGTTCCAATTCGACATTAGGGATTGTTTATGTGCAGGTAGGAACACATTCCTGCACGTAAATAATCCTTCTCTGAAACTCAGGCATCTTTGCAGTATAGTGAAAGGGTGCCTACGATGGTGCTAGGCAGGTGAATTTCACGCCAGTGCTAGGGAAAACACAGGGGTGAACCTTATTATTGTAAATACGTTGCATCCCTACGTTTTCAGAATGGCGGAGTGTGACGTTGGCAATTTTGGCTTTATGCTGCGCTTCCTCATTCTCTGGTAAATATGCCCACCAGTTGTCAAATACATCACATACTGTCATCCTAATGAAACCAGCCCACAAGGGTGTCATAGAAAGCACCTCCTATTGTCATAAATCAAAACACAAGGTACCACAACTGCATCCCCTACCAGCCATGAGTGCAGCACATTCTGGTCCCAAGGACAGCACTTCCAATCACCCATAGAGAGCAGCAGACATCGATACCAAGAACATCACATCCAATCGCTCACACCAATACCAAGAGCATCGCATCCAATCACCCACAGAGAGCAGCACACACCAATACCACAAACATTGCATCCAATCTCACATAGAGAGCAGCTCACACCGGTAACTTGGATATCATCTCTTATCCCCATCTGCAGCAAAAAAACAGAGGCTCAGGGCGTTCACTTAACAAGGTCAGAACTTGGTGAAAAATAAGCGCTTTGACCAGCTCTTAATAGAGGACTCTGTCTATGAAGTGAATGGGCTTACGAATTAGTCTGACACTCCTCATAAATTCCGACAAATAACATAGCTGACCACCACAAAAATCCTACATTCTAGAAAAATATCCACTGTTCAAAATATTGAACCAAAACCAATCTCTGCTCCCCTTCGCTGGAAACACCAGAGGTCCGTTCTACTTAAAGGAGACCCATCAGCAAGCACGTATACACATGTCTAATATCAGAATCAGCTGTCAAAAATCAGCTGAGGCTGAGATCTAAAGCAGACCTCAACCCACCGATTGCACAGCATGTGCATCCACCACCTGGGATCATCAGACCATTTAAACTAGACCAAGACAACCCCACACCGAGCATGTAGCACACACATTCAATCAATCAGGTTTTTTTTAAAAGCGCGCTACTCACCCATGAGGGTCTCAAGGTGCTGGGGGGGAAGGTGCAGCTCTGGATTAAGCTACCTGAGGCCACTCACTAAGCTGAGTGTCAACCAACTGAGAAACACACGTTTCAACTGCGAAAGCAGCGAGCGCTTAGTATGCGCCTCAGGACCTTTTGTGGTGGTCATGTTGGCTGAGAATCAACTGTTCCAAAAAACGCTAGTTACAAGTAACTAGCTGCAACCGAGTGTCAACTCACCTGGGGAGAGCCCAAGTATAATGAGCAGTTGTGGTTATCTGAAGTAAAAGGACATTATAGTTTGAAGATAAGTGCTCCCTGGTCCAAAAACGGCTCATACATCCGCCAAAATGTGCATGAAACATGACATTTAATGTATTACCTATAAGGCGCTGCACTCCTAAGCATCACCATATCTAGTCATCAGACTAAATTGAGCGCATGGTTTAAGGATGATTATGACATCGCTAAAGGAGGACAAAGTCAATGTGAAGTTTAAAGCAGGTATTTTTATAAACAACGACAGTCCACCTCCAGCCTGACCCTTGCCCATCACCGACTGCCTGTAGTAGAACCATGCCACAAGGATCCCACGCCACCTCCAGCCGGACCCTTGCCCATCACCGACTGCCTGTAGTAGAACCATGCCACAAGGATCCCACGCCACCTCCAGCCGGACCCTTGCCCATCACCGACTGCCTGTAGTAGAACCATGCCACAAGGATCCCACGCCACCTCCAGCCGGACCCTTGCCCATCACCGACTGCCTGTAGTAGAACCACGCCACAAAGATCCCACACCACCTCCAGCCGGACCCTTGCCCATCACCGACTGCCTATAGTAGAACCACGCCACAAACAGGGCCGTTTCTACCATTAGGCAAGACTAGGCGGCCGCCTAGGGCGGCAACAGGGGGAGGGCGGCAAAAAACATGAGTTTTTGCTCCAGTTGTGTGAAATAACACTGGAGTGGCAGCTACGATTTTACAATCTCATTAATGTTGCCTTTTGAAAGTTTTACATTTGTCACATTTCCCTTAATGTCAGTTTTTTCATGTTGATCCAAAATATATCTTCGTTTTGTGTTACGCGTTCACTGAGGAAGTTTAGTTTTAAGCACATTAATTAAGTTTTGTTTGAAGCACATTAATTATTGTCAGAATTGTTTGTTTGTTTGTTGGTGTGTTCCCTGTCGGAAATCGCAGCTGACCAGTTTTAAACGGCTTCTAACAGATTCAGAGATGGCTCGTGGTTGTTTCAGACGTAGACTACCTATGTCCAGCGGAACTAACAAGGAAATTCTAGCGACTAAATAAAAAATAATGCCGGATGAAGCCATCAGAGACTGGTAGCATCTCTTCTGCATTTGAAGAGAAATAAACACATTTAAATGGTGGTCAAAATAGCGAGTTGGAACCTGGTATATGGGATTTCCTTCTCTGGGTGCTGCGTCCATTACCCACATCACATTGGGTCCAGCAAATGGGAACAACTTGAAGAGCTTAATATGCACTCCGTCAGGTCTCTCTGAGTCTAGGCAGTTTTCGGAAGTGCGGAAGTGACGAGCCACAGCGGAAGCCATGGAGACCTGGAGACCCAGAGGCCTAGAGTTGGAGTCGCTGAGCCCCGCATCAACGAGTGGAGGCTGCATGTGCGGAGATTAAGGCAACCAAGCAAAGCAAGTGAGTAGTTGTGCAGGGGGTGACAAGGGTAGTGCCGCGGTTCCTCCCGTTCCCGTATGTGTGGAGGCGGTCCGCGTGGGCACTAGGCCGGTGCGGCTTGCGCAACGTAGAGAACTATCCCACCCCGCCCGGGAATCCTTCACGCTGCATCCCAACGAGGCCAACTTCAGCACGGTGAGCCACCTGGCGCTGGAACTGGTGGAGAAGAAGGTATTGCAGCGTTACACATGTTTGCTTTATTTGCTTGTAAGGAAAGCGGGAGTTACTTGGGTTTTGTTGTCCGTCATGGTGTTCTCTGAGCAGTGTTGGCAACAGTGAGGCCTAAAATTGCAACAAGACCCCCTCCCATTCATTGAAGCTCTTAGCTAGCCTGCAGGTTATGAGGCAGAGGTCACGCTACTCAAATGCACCTGACCTAGAGCGAGCAAGCGCACCTGACTTACAGCGAGCAAAGTGTTGCTGGAATGAATTATTGAGATGCATCATATAGAGGAATTGATGGCTGAATGTTCTATACCTGCTGTGTTTTGTGTTGTACTGATATTTCATTTTCATGCGAGCGGTGTGTTATTTAGTGTTTGGTATTATTATTTTGCAAGGTATTCCCGGAGATTTATATAGCGCGATATCAGAGCATTTTACATGAGCACCAGTTACGTTATACAAGGTCACTCCCATTTTTCGCTGGGCAGTGGGCACGGGGGCTTCAAGTGATTTGCAGGATGTTGAGTATCATTGCCGAGACTGGAATCCAGCTACCCAGATTTGAGATCGACCGCCCTAGCCCGTTAGGCCACATCCTCTTCCAATATTAGGTCATGTTTGTGTCTTCTGCGCTCCTGAGTCTGTGCTCCGTATGGCTGGATTTCCTGCTCGGATGAGCCGGAATGCAAAAAAGAAAAAGTGAAGTTGAGCCGTGATGACAGAGGGAGAGAGTGATGGTAGTAAAAGGGAGGGGGCGGCATTTTTTAATCCCACACCACCTCCAGCAGGACCCTAGCCCATCACTGACTGCCTGTAGTGTAACCATGCCACAAAGATCCCACACTTAAAACCCAGGCCCACTAATAGAATCTAACAGAACATTCTTCAACAAGAAATGGCAAACAAGCATCCACGCCACACCACCATGCACAGGAGGATACTTAAGACTAACAGCAATAGGACGGCAGGAATAAAATACAGTTTCTGTCTCAACATACAGAGGAAAAGAAAGTAAAGAGCTATCCTGCATCTGTAGACTGAGCCATAAGGCTTCTTCTTAATTAGGTCCCAGCTCCCTCACCATCATCTCTTTCAGGAAAAATCTAAAAACGTGTCTGATCTAGTTCTGCTTAAACAAAGAATAAACAAATATTTACGTTGCGGTTCGGCTCTCTCCCTGACGTCATGGTTCCTTACCCCCCTCTTCTGTCTCAGAGGAGCGGGTATTCCATATACGGCTAAAGTCATATCACTGGTAATGCATATAACACATCCTCGGAGGTAAGGACGCGTCATATAAATATGAACAAATACATGGTTTGACGTGAAAACTGTATAATGTGGTCTTGTGCGTATTGTTGTGATAGCTCTGCTCTGTTATGGTCTTTGTTGTGATGTCTCGGTGTTGGCTCTCAATCATGTAGCATACCTTCAAGGCTCAAACATTGTGGAATGCAATGATGTCTACAGCTGGTTTGGACAGGTGAACAGAAAATCTTGTTGTTTAATGAAGTCATTTTTAGGAGTGTTGAGATGATCTACCTCTGCAGTTTTTTTTGTTGCAGTTTTATGTAGCGTGAACTTGACCCAAAGTGCTTTACGTGAGCACCACTTATATCTCAAGGCTAATTTTTTATTAGGCACAGTGAGATTAAGGGACAGATGTACGAATAATTTTACCGGTCGGCCATCTGCGACTGGTAAAATGCATTTTGCCATGTACAGAAGGACAAATACCACTCTGTAACTTGCTTTTGGGATTCAGTATTCGGGAGGGGCATGTCTAGCGCGTCACTTCCTACTACCGAATAGCACTGGTATGCATGAATGTTTTGAGACCGGGAATGTGGTCATAAAACTTTTGCAGTACTTACCACCAACTTCAAGTTGGTGGTAACCTATTCACAAGCAAGAAGGGGTCCCTTTGTGAATGTGGGCTCCCACGGACCACTGCCTACTCTTAAAAAAATTAAAATGTAGCTGTTCATTTTTAGTTTTGAAAGGCATTCCATTTCACTTTAAGGAAAAAGGACTGCATTACAAAACAAATATTGCTATATTTAGAAAGAAGTCGAAGACATGGTGGTCAGCTGACCCCAGCAGGCCACCATCCCTGTGATTGGTGCCTTTAACAATGTGTAGTGGTTTGTTTTAATTTAGAATTCTTGAGCCCTTAATGTTCTGGACTCAAGAATTCTAAATAGAATGTTTAGGTTTAAAGACTTGTACTGGTTGGTCTGGAGGAGCGGAGGAAAGCGGCTGCTGCGCAGCATTCAATGAACATTAAAACTTATCTGTTAATCTGCATCCCTCCCCGGCGTGATTACTACAGATTGATTTGGCGACGAGCTGGAGAATTGAATGCTGCAGAACCCACAAGAAGCGAAACGAAACCAAGAAACGTAAAGAAAAGGAATTTAAAAAGCCTTGTCGGAAAAAAAAGAAGGCAGCAGCGAAATTACCTCAAAGAGTGTCACCGCTGAATCCATCGACGACGTTGCCGAAGGAAAGCGGGGGTGCCGTCTGGTCTCGTCACGTTGTGATTGAAAGTCGGCGTTTTAGCTATCGGCCCACGTAGCACGCCATCTTGGGAGAACATTCCCCGTAAAGAGAAGCGTGCGGAACGTCATTGCCATAGAAACGGAAGGAACACAGTGTAAGAATTTGCCGACGCATCCTGTGGCGGAAGGCGGACACAAAAGAAACGAAGGGCAGCGTAATGTGGTTGTAGCGGACTCATTCAGTTTCCGTGTTTAAAGACTAACTCTACGCAAGTATCACTGTGCGGTGACAGATCGGATTTGAATGAAAAAAGGGTATTCTTCATGTTTGCGCAAGGAACGGTGACACGCGCGGCAGAATTGTTTTCTCCTTTGCGTGTGAAGCAACGGTGACACGCACACCAGGAAGAATCTGTACATTTCAGATTTTTTAAAAAAAACGAGGGTTGTGTGGAATGTGTATCGCATCAGACTCATAAGGTTGTTAATACTCAAACTGAGGAGACAGAAAGTGGGTTGTAGGGTACTAGAATTCCTAAAAGTGAATGTACTATTTTGTTCTATTAGGAAAACATATATATATATATACATGAATAATTTACGGTACAACAGCATAATAATAAGGATGGCACAGAATAGGGTTTAGTTTGAATAAGAATATAATTTTCACATTTTCTTTGGTTACATTCACTTACTCTCAAGCATAAGGAAAATGCAATCTGTTTCTCCTCCACCACCTTTCCTGGAGACACCTGGGGATCCACCTATTTCATGGAAAAAATGGTATGATGCATTTCTGACAAATATCGGTGCCATTGGTGGTTCACGTTATAGAGCAGAAAGAAAGAAGTGCCTCCTTTTAAATGTATTGGGGTTTGAAGGGAGAGAGATTTTTAAACATTTGCCTCCTTTAATACTTGTGGGTGGTGAAGAAGGGGACATTGATGAATTCCAAGAAACTGTGAAAAAGTTAGAGTTGCGTTTTGATATCCAACCGAGTTTAGTAGTTGAGAGACATAAGTTTTTAAAAAGAGAACAGAAAGTAGGTGAAAAAGTAGAAGATTTTATTTACGCTTTACGTATTCTTAGTGCTGAGTGTCAATATGAAGGTTTCAGAGACCAAATGATAAGAGATCAGTATATTTGTAAATGCAACGACAAAAGTATTCAGCAAAAGTTATTGTCGCTTGGAAATCCAACGTTAGAGGAAACGATAAGGATTGCAAAAAGCATAGAACTCTCAAAGTTGTCAGTCAAGGAACTTGAGGGAAAAGCTCCAACTTCTAATGAAAAGGAAGAAGAATGTGTTAATGCAGTAAGAGGGAAGGAGAACAAGAATGTTAACTTTTATCGTGGTGAAAATAAGTTTTTCAAGCAAACAAATATTTGTTTTAAATGTGGAAACTCTCCGCATTTTAGGTCTGGACGTGTTTGCCCTGCTAGAAGTGTAACTTGTAGGGCATGTGGTAAATTAGGTCATTTTGCTAAAGTCTGCCAAAATGTCAGGAGGAGTTATTCTACCACACAAGATGGAAGGATGAACAGTGGTGTTACATCTTCTTCTGCAAAATCCTCTATTGCAAATATTTCGTTGTGTGAACCTAAATGTGATGAGCTAAGGAAAATTCAGGATGACCTGAGAGACATGGTGGTTGTGGTGACGGATGTGAGTCAAGTTTGCAGTGTACAAGATGAGTGTGTGGATCCTTATGCGGATATGGAGATTGGCGGTAAAAATGTGTGTCTTTTGGTTGATTCTGGAGCAAGGATAACGATGGTAACTCAAGAAAAGTTTAAAGAAGTATGGGGTGAGCGTTCACTATTTCCTCCAGATAGATCGCCTGTCTCCTATGAAGGGAGAACCATTGAATTAGCAGGTTATTTTGAAGATTATTTGGTTTTTAGAGGAAGGAGAATTTTTGGGAAGATTTACGTAGCAATCAAAGGATTGAATATCCTCGGATGGTTTCATCAGGGTTTGTTCAAAATGGTATTGAGACCAGGTACTGTAGATCAAGTTTCCATTCTTCGTGTTGATGATTTTGTTGACTCCTTATCTGAGCATTTTCCTGATGTTTTCGGCAATGAGCTTGGATGTGTCAAGGGGTTTATGCATACTATCAAGGTGAAAGACGGTGCCATTCCGGTCAAGCATCGGCTTAGGAATGTACCGTTTAGTGTCAGAAGTCAACTTGAACAGGAGCTTTCTGGTCTTTGTAAGAAAGGGATTATAGAACCGGTTGAATCTTCTATCTGGCTTTCTCCGTTAGTCGTCGCAAAGAAGAAAAATGGCGAGATTCGCGTTTGCATTGACTTACGCAGTTTGAACAGGAATATCTGGATAGACTCTCATCCTCTTCCTAATATCCCAGAAATGTTGTCTTTGATCAATGGGTCGAAATGGTTCAGTAAATTAGACCTTGCGTCAGCGTATCATCAGGTTGTTCTGGATCCGGCCTCAAGGTATTTGACTGCTTTCGTTTCACCTTTAGGAACTTTTCAGTACTGTAGGATGCCGTTCGGGTTAGCTTCTGCCGCGGCCGTGTTTCAAAGGATCATGTCTAATTTACTTAAAGGGATCAAAGGGGCGATTGTGTTTCAGGATGATGTGTTGATTCATGGTGACACATGTGAGTCACATGACGAGACCATGTATTGTGTTTTGGAAGCCTTGCGCGGAGGAGGTGTTGTGTTAAAGAAAGAAAAGTGTGTTTTCAGGGTAAAGAAGATTGAATATTTAGGACATGTTCTGTCAGAACAAGGGGTTGAACCAAGACCAGGGTTGGTCAAAGCGATAGTAGATTCTTCTCCTCCTGAGGATAAAGCGGGACTTAAATCATTCATTGGTTTATGTGAGTTTTATTCTCGTTTTGTTCCTGGCTATGCGACAAAGTGCCAACCGTTGTCTACATGCTTAAAAAGAATGTACCTTTTAAATGGGACGCTGGATGTGAAGAAATTTTTAAATGGGTCAAAAATGAACTTAGTAGTCCAAGAGTGCTCAAACCTTTCATCCCGGATGTACCTTGCATTGTCACGGTTGATGCTAGTGGTTTGGGTTTGGGGGCTGTTCTCACGCAAATGGTAAATGGAGTTGAACATACCATTGGGTTTGCATCGAGAGTCTTGCGTGGGTCTGAACTGAATTTTTCGGTAATTGAAAAAGAGTTACTTGCATGTTGGTGGGCTATTCGGAAGTTTAGTCCATACATTTGGGGCAGACATTTTAAACTAAAAACTGATCACAGTCCTCTTGTTTCAATTTTGTCTGGGGATAAAATTAAGGAACATACGCCCAGGATAGCACGTTTATCTACTAAATTGTTGCAATATAATTTTGAAGTAAGTCATATTCAAGGTTCTAGGAATGTTTGTGCGGATTACTTTTCTAGGCATCCTGTTGAATCAAAGGCGGATATGGAGGATGAAGATGAAGAGGAATGTTTTGTAGCCTCTGTAGGTTTGGATGAAATGTGCGCTGTGAGTGAAGTTGAATGGAGACATTCACTGTCTAAGGACACACTATTGGGTGATGTCATTAGGCATATAAAGGAAGGTTGGCCTAGGGAGAAAAATGTAAAATTGCCTCTTCAAACTTTCGTTAAAGTTGCGCATGAGCTTTCTATAGAGGATGGCTTGCTTGTGCGCGGAGATAGATTGGTTCCTCCTGGGATGTTAAGAGCGAGGTTAATGCATGGAGCACATGAAGGCCATTTAGGTAGAACCCTCACGAAGAGGAGACTTCGTGAACATTTTTGGTGGCCACAGATGGACAATGATGTAGATTTGTTAGTAGGGGATTGCGTGATTTGTTCAGGTTCGGACAAGAGTTTAAAAGTCCATACCCCTCCGTTGCAGCCTATTGTCTTTCCAAACAAACCTTGGGAAAAGATAGGAATAGATTTGGTTGGACCATTTAATGTGCTTCCTAGTAATTCGAAATTTGCTATTGTTGCAATTGATTATTATTCTAAATGGCCAGAGGTACGTTTTATTGATGAACCTAATTCTAAGAATGTCATTGATTTTTTTAAAGGATATTTTCCTTCGTGAAGAATTTCCATCCACGATTGTTAGCGATAATGGTGTACAATTCACCAGTCAAGAGTTTGAGTCCTTTTTACAACAGGGTGGTATTGTACATGCTAGGAGTGCACTTTATCACCCTCAAACCAATGGGTTGGTGGAGCGGATGAATAGAGTTCTCAACAATTGCGTTCAGTGGGCTTTGGCAGGAGGTTGCAATGTACAGAATGCTGTGAGATCAATGTTGTGGTTTTATCGCACAACTCCGCATTCATCTACTAAGGTTTCTCCTTATGAACTTTTAAGAGGAAGGAAGCCTTGTTCTAAAGTATGTCCAGGTTGGATGTCTGTGAGAAGTTGGCCTGGTATATGCTGTTCACTAGTTCTAGTGACCACCTTGTACCATGCCAAGCAACCCTTATGGTGTGGTTGTAAGTCAACCTTTTCGGACTAGCTGCCCTAGTGGTAGCGTAGGCTAAGCAGTCTTTGAGGCTAAACTCGTGATGCGTGTTAAGCAAGCTGTTTTACCAATAGTAACCCCCTTTTATACCAATGAAAGGACACCACACAGATATATATTCAAAATATATATGTATTTATTTCTCAAAGTAACCCCTAGTCTCTTTATGAGCACAGGAGCACAAATCGTCAAACAAGATTATCACAGAATACACAGAAGTTGCACTTTATATGGATAGGCCCTGGTGGCCACTCGAACCATATACTAAAATAGTGGTATAAGTACCACGAACAGAAAAGGGAAAAGGCCTAGGGCCTCTAGAATCGCTGGGCCTACAAGGAGCTAACGTCAGTTAGTGACCAGGAGGTCCACGGGTGGCGTGTGCAGAGCAAATAGTCACACGCGTGCTCCCATAGGTTTCAATGGGTGCGTAAAAAGTACAAAGTTACTGCAAAAGGAATCTTCCGGATGACCTAGGAACTTAAGATTTGGAACACAGGCACTAGAGATGTAATACTACACTTGGGCACAGGTGTGCCAGCTTTACCTCACCCACAGGAAGCGGGTGCATAGGCCTCGAAGTGCGTCGGGTTTCTTCTATCTGTTCCGTGGGGCCTGTAGACAAACGTGCTGCAGGCGGTCGGTCGGGAAGAGATGCAGTGGATCCAAGAGTGGATCGGAGATGTTGAAGACCTGAAAGCAGAGGGGACAGTGTTCACAGTCACTAGCCAGTGACCAGCGTGGCACCAGGTGGGTACCAGGCGATGTCGGGTGCAAACAGGAAGGAAGGTGTAGCTTGACTCTGCAGCCACGTGGTCCCTGAAGGTCGACGACGTCCAGGAGTCGAGTCACGAGCTGTCCCACGCAGGCTCTCGCTGTCGGCGGTGTCGGCGACTTGATCGAAGCAAACAAGCCTTGGCAAAAGCAATTGTTGTAGGCAAGGAGTTTAAGCTGATGGTTCTGACCAGCAAGGTCAGAGGAACTGCTCCTTTGGAGGGGAGCAAGGGCCAGTCTGGAGCAACCAGACCAGCGGTGTTTGTCGTAGATTTCGTCGCCAAGATGGCCACTAGCCAGCGGGCCAGCAACCGGTTAGGCGCGTCGAGTGGCAAAATGCAGAAGGGCCCCACGCAGATCGTGGAGATGCTGGAGGGCTCACCTTTGGTGCAGATGCTGCTCGAGGGTTGGGCTTCTCAGGACCCAAAGCACAACTTGGAGGGAGCCTCGGTTGTTGCACTGGTCAGCTTGTCGTAGTCGTTTCAAGATGGCTGGCTCCACGTGTCTCGGTGCCTCCACGGGTCTCCTCTTTGCAGGGACTGTGGATCGGGCGGTGAGAGGTCTGGAGGTCCAGGTCTTGTCAGTCTCTGGGCTCGGGCTCCGGCGGGAGGCGGCGGCAAAGCAGACGTTGATTCGCTGGATGGTGCTTGCGTTAGCAAGGTGGTCACTCCCTGACCACAGGGGAGATTGGCTTCAGTCCTCTGTGCAGCAGAGCGTCGAAGTTCCCGTCTTCTTCTTAGTTTTAAGTTGATTCCAGGATGTCTGAAGTCTTAGGACACAGCTCCTACCTTTATTCGGATTCTAGGGGCCGGACTACCTGCTAGGTCCCTCCCTATGGGTGGGACCAGGAAGGGGGGTGGTTACACCCCCAATCCTTTGTCCAGCTCGCCCCAGGCCCGGGACTGGTGTGCCCCAGGACCGGTTTGAACTGGCATATGCACCGAGGCTCCTTGTGAGCCACAGGCATGTCTGGTTTCTTTCAAGCCCTACCTGACCAATACACAAAATCCTGTCTGGGGTGGTGCACGCACCTCCCCTGGCAGGAAACCCTTTGTCCACACCTCCCAAGCTGGAAGGACTCCCAGCAGCAGGAGGGCAGACTTGTGTCTGTGGTGGCAGCATCCATTTTGTGGAGCTGAGGCTATGTCTGATTTTACCCGGGTTTCAGGTACTGTACATGTCGTGTCCCTCTAGAAGGGTGGAATGCTAACCCCGTCGCCAGAATTGGCGAGGGGTTAGTATTCCAATTCGTATGACACCTTACTCGACATGTTTTGATAAAGCCAAACCAAAGATAGCATTTAACCGCGAGGTTCATAATGCACTTAAGAGTATATGGTATGACGATATCTGGAAACAGTAGAAGGAAGTTGTTCCGACCACTGCAGACAGGCTCAGCTCATGCCAGAGCACCATCTCACATGGAACCAAGCACTCTGCCTTCAGGATTGTTAAGGCCTGCCATAGGAGTGACTTATAGGTTACCAGGTGTCCCATTTAAGGTTAGGTATAGGTATACTACACCTAAGTAAGAGGTGATTACACCAACTTACCCCAGCTGAGTGATCAGCCAGTTGTGTCAAATTGTTAGGCCAAGCCTGGGGTGGCATAATACATGCTGCAGCCCTTGGCAGGCCTTGGGTACACCAATGCCCTGGGTACCTAGTGTACACTGGTACAGGGGCTGACAGGGTGATCCACTTCCAATTGGTTATGCACCTAGGGTGCATAGTTTTAATTTAGTAGAGAGAACAGCAGGCTGGGGGTCTGATTGGCAGGCCCACAGCCTCAATATGTCAAAAACCAGTGAAGCAAAAAGCAAAAATTTGGGGTGACCATAGGATAGCAGACCCTACTCTCCTACACAACCCCCCCCCAAACGCTGGGACATTAAACTAGCCTTGACCAGTCTCGTCTTCATGTCCTAAGTGGAAGTACCTGGAGAGACCATCTGCATTCCCATGGTCAGTACCTGGCCGGTGCTCCACTGTAAAGTCCATCCCCTGTAGGGAAATGGACCACCTAAGCAGTTTGGGGTTTTCACCCTTCATCTGATTTAGCCACAAGAGGGGCTTATGGTCGGTCTGAATCTTGAAGTGAGTGCCAAACAAGTATGGCCTCAGCTTCTTCAGGGCCCACACCACAGCAAAGGCCTCCCTCTCAATAGCTGACCAATTCTTCTCTCTGGGGGTCAACCTTCTGCTAATAAAAGCAATGGGTTGGTCTTGACCATCTACATTAAGTTGTGACAGCACAGCTCCCACACCCAACTCAGAAGCATCTGTTTGGACAATAAACTCTTTGGAGTAGTCAGGACTTTTCAGGATAGGTGCAGAGCACATGGCCTCCTTCAGGTCATCAAATGCCTTTTGACAGCTTACTGTCCACTGAACCTTTTTGGGCATCTTCTTGGATGTCAGATCATTAAGAGGAGTCACAATGGACCCATAGTTCTTAACAAACTTCCTGTAGTACCCAGTCAAGCCCAAGAAAGCTCGAACTTGAGTCTGGGTGGTTGGAGGGGACCAGTCCTTGATGGATTGTATCTTACTCTCCAGTGGTTGAACTTGGCCTCCACCTACAAGGTGGCCCAAATATACAACCTTACTCTGCCCTATCTGGCACTTAGTAGCCTTGATAGTGAGGCCTGCCCTCTGCAGGGCCTCAAGAGCCTTCTTCAGGTGGATCAGGTGATCCTCCCAGGTGGAGCTAAAGACAGCAATGTCATCAAGATATGCTGCACAAAAGTCATCCAACCCAGTAAGGACTTGGTTCACCAGCCTTTGGAAGGTGGCAGGTGCATTCTTCAGACCAAAGGGCATCACCACAAACTGATAATGCCCACCTGGGGTTGAGAATGCTGTTTTGGCCTTAGACTCCTCAGCTAATCTGATTTGCCAATAGCCAGCTGTTAAGTCAAATGTGCTCAAAAACTTTGCAGAAGCTAGTTTGTCTATGAGCTCATCTGCCCTTGGAATAGGGTGTGCATCTGTCCTGGTGACAGCATTGAGTCCTCTGTAATCCACACAGAACCTCATCTCTCTCTTGCCATCTTTGGTGTGAGGTTTGGGGACCAGAACCACTGGGCTAGCCCAGGGGCTCTCTGAGGGTTCAATGACACCTAATTCCAGCATTTTATGTACCTCAGCCTTTATACAGTCCCTGACGTGGTCAGGTTGTCTGTAAAGTTTGTTCTTTACAGGCAGACTGTCACCAGTGTCCACCACATGGGTACACCAGTCAGTTTGACTAGGTATCAAGGAAAACATATGTGAAAATGATTGTAGAACCTGTCTACATTCAGTCTGCTGATGGGCAGTGAGGTTGCCTCCAAGGGTCACTCCTTCAACTGAGCCATCTTCAGGGTTCTGAGACAACAGGTCTGGGAGAGGGTCACTCTCTTCCTCCTGTCCCTCATCTGTAGCCATGAGCAAGCCCATGTCTGCCCTGTCAACATATGCTTTAAGCCTGTTAACATGGAGTACCCTGTGGGGACTCCTGGGAGTTCCTAGGTCGACCAAGTAGGTGACCTCTCCCTTATTTTCCAGGATTGTATGGGGTCCAGACCATTTGTCTTGGAGTGCTGCTGGGGCCACTGGCTCCAACACCCATACCTTCTGTCCTGGCTGAAACTCAACCAAGACAGCCTTTTGGTCATGCCAAGCTTTCTGTAAGGCCTGGCTTGCCTCAAGGTTTTTGGATGCCTTCTCCATATACTCAGCCATCCTGGAGCGGAGACCAAGTACATAGTCCACTATGTCTAGCTTAGGCTTTTTGAGAGGTAACTCCCAGCCTTCCTTCACCAAACACAGTGGGCCTCTCACAGGGTGCCCAAACAACAATTCAAAGGGGCTGTAGCCAACTCCTTTTTGTGGGACCTCTCTGTAAGCAAACAGAAGGCAGGGTAGAAGGATGTCCCATCTTCGCCTGAGCTTTTCAGGTAATCCTTTGATCATACCCTTTAGGGTCTTGTTGAATCTCTCAACAAGCCCATTGCATTGTGGGTGATAAGGGGTGGTGAACTTGTAGTTGACACCACATTCCTTCCACATAGCTGTTAAGTATCCTGACATAAAGTTGGTACCTCTGTCAGATACTACCTCCTTAGGAAACCCCACTCTGGAGAATACTCCCAGCAGGGCCCTGGCCACAACAGGAGCTGTAGTGGTCCTAAGGGGAATTGCCTCTGGATACCTGGTGGCATGATCCACTACCACCAGTATAAATCTGTGCCCAGATGCAGTGGGAGGATCCATGGGACCCACTATGTCTATTCCCACTCTTTCAAAGGGAACCCCCACCACAGGTAGTGGTATCAGGGGGGCCTTTGTTGTGCCACCTGATTTGCCACTGGCTTGGCAGGTAACACAGGAGCGACAAAACTCCTTTGTATCTTCATTCATATGAGGCCAGTGAAAGTGAGGGACAAGTCTGTCCCAGGTCTTGTTCTGGCCTAGGTGTCCTGCTAAAGGAATATCATGGGCCAAGGTAAGAAGGAAGCCCCTAAATTGCAGAGGTATAACCAACCTCCTGGTTGCACCAGGCTTGGGGTCTCTAGCCTCTGAATAAAGGAGCCCTTCATCCCAATACACTTTATGGGTACCTTGAGCATTCCCAGCAGCCAGCTGTCTGAGGGGTTCAAGAGAGGGACAGGATAACTGAGCCTGCCTCAAGTCAGCCCTTGAAGGTCCCCCTGTCCCCAGAAACTCAACCTGGTCAGGTTCAAGCTCTTCAGGGACAGTTCCTTCAGGGTCCTCTAGATCAGCTTCCTGGGAAGGCTGATCATCACTCTGAGGCAGGGGGGAAGGCACAGCCTTGACCCTCCTGTTCTTCTTCTTGGTAGGTGCTTGGTCCATTGTTCCAGGATCCAAGACCTGTGGTTCAGTGAGGCACTTTTTGGCCTGTGACCTGGTCACAGCAAGGACATGTGATGATATACCTAACATCTCTGCATGAGTCCTGTACTCCACTTCTGACCATAGAGAACTCTCTAGGTCATTGCCCAACAAACATTCTACTGGGAGGTCTGCACTAACCACAACCCTTTTGAGGCCAGTTACCCCTCCCCATGAGAAGTTAACAACTGCCACACTATGTGAAGTAGTGGCATTGCTGGCATTGGTCACCAGGTAGTTCTCACCTGGTATGTACTGTCCAGGGTCCACAAAGCCTGGTGTCACCATAGTGACACTGGCACATGTGTCCCTGTAGGCTTGAGCCACTTTGTCATTAATTAAAGGAGTCTGTCTGTACTTGCCCAGGTTACTGGGGCTCACAGTCAGGGACAAATCAATGTCCCCATCACAGATCAAGACTGCCTGTGTCAGGGTTCTGTCTAAGTCAGAATCTCCTTCAGTTCCCATAGTGATTCCCACTACACCCTTTGTCTGGGGACCAACACTGCTAACAGTAGTACTGGGAGCAGGTGCCTTAGGGGCAACAGTGTTGGGGGCTCCACCCTTTTTGCAATCACTAGTCCAGTGAGTTGTATTTTTACAATGATTGCACCAGGGTTTCTTCTGACCTTCTTTCTTCTTCTTGGACTGTTGGGACCCACCCTCCTTAGCAGTAGTTTGGGGCCCTGTTGAAGACTTCTGGTCTTTAGGTTTCTGATCTCCACCCTTTTGGTCTGTTTTCTTCTGATCACTCCCTTGGCCCTGGTTCTGGTTCTTTTGCTTAACCCTGGTTCTGACCCATTTGTCTGCCTTCTTTCCCAATTCTTGGGGAGAGGTCAGATCAGAGTCAACCAAGTGTTGATGCAGTTGCTGGTTTTGACAGTTATTTAAAATCTGTTCTCTCATCATCAAATTATACAATCCTGTAAAATCAGATACCTTACTTCCCAGCAACCAACCCTCCAAAGCCTTAGTGGCACATTCAATGTATTCAGACCAGTCCTGAGTCTGTGTCTTTTGGGTGTCTCTGAACATTAACCTGTACTGCTCAGTGGTTAAGCCTAACCCATCAACTAGAACACTCTTCAGGACTCTGTAGTTTCTGACATCCTCTTCTCTAACAGTGAGGAGTCTGTCTCTGCCTCTTCCCTCAAAGGAGAGCCAGAGGATTGCTGCCCACTGGTCTTCAGGAACCTGCTGTACTTTGCAGGCTCTCTCAAGAGCAGTTATCCACTTGTGGATGTCATCCCCACTTTTGTAGGGGGGCACAACCTTAGACAGGTTTCTATTATCGAAAACCCTATCTTTGTCCTTAGGGACAATGCTGCCACCAGTGGGTATAGACCCACTCTCTTTATGCTGTCTAGCCTTGCTAAGTTTCTCTTCCATCAGGGCTACTTCTAGCTCCTGCTTCCTGATCCTCAGCTGAGCTTCTTGCATCTTGGCCTCATGTTCCCTCCTCTGAGGGGTGGTCATCCTTCTCCTGGAGTGACCCTGAGAGCCTCTAGAGCCATGGGAAGCATTGGAGTCACCTGAGCGATTCCTTTGCCTTCCAAGCCCTGTGTTAAGTCCACTGGGGAGATCCAGTGGGGTGAACCCACTGTCAGTCCCCAATAGCCTTAGTTTAGCTGGGCCAAGTATAACACTTGGCACTGGGCTAGTTCTCCCTTCCTCCTCACTACTGTCAGTATCCTTTTCACTCTCATCCTCTGTGGTAGGCATCCCATCTAAGGGGTGACTATTGGGAAGGGGTACTTCAGTGGCATCTTCAGAAGGGGGGCCTCCTGTTCCTGTCCCTAAGGGGGCTAACTGGGAAGCTTTCCTGAGCTCTTTTTGATTTTCATCTTCTTGCAAGAGCTCTCTGAGCAAAGCAGAGGTAGGGTTCTTGGGCTGTTTAAGGCCTCTAAGAGTTGCCAGCTGCCTGAGCTCATTTTGATTAAGGGTAGCATAGATGGATGGTGCCCTCGGGGGGTCACTCTCAACAGAGATGGGTACAGTGGACCCCTCTGCCCCAGCCATTGCTCTTAAGTGTGGGTGGATGTGTTGCAATCTACCTACACTTGGGTTTACCTACTAAACCTATCTAGTAGTTGTAGTCAGGGTGTGCTACTCCCTTTGCTCTACAACAACTAAGTTCAGTAGAACTTAAGTATATCTAATCTTGTTTTATATGTACCTACAGGTACCTATGTGATCTTTCAATTGGTAACCAAGAGATTACAATGGTAAAACACAGCAAGCTCAAATCCAACCGCTGCTCACCAATGTGAGAAGTTGGCCTGGTATATGCTGTTCACTAGTTCTAGTGACCACCTTGTACCATGCCAAGCAACCCTTATGGTGTGGTTGTAAGTCAACCTTTTCGGACTAGCTGCCCTAGTGGTAGCGTAGGCTAAGCAGTCTTTGAGGCTAAACTCGTGATGCGTGTTAAGCAAGCTGTTTTACCAATAGTAACCCCCTTTTATACCAATGAAAGGACACCACACAGATATATATTCAAAATATATATGTATTTATTTCTCAAAGTAACCCCTAGTCTCTTTATGAGCACAGGAGCACAAATCGTCAAACAAGATTATCACAGAATACACAGAAGTTGCACTTTATATGGATAGGCCCTGGTGGCCACTCGAACCATATACTAAAATAGTGGTATAAGTACCACGAACAGAAAAGGGAAAAGGCCTAGGGCCTCTAGAATCGCTGGGCCTACAAGGAGCTAACGTCAGTTAGTGACCAGGAGGTCCACGGGTGGCGTGTGCAGAGCAAATAGT
This sequence comes from Triturus cristatus, assembly GCF_964204655.1. Taxonomy (NCBI): domain Eukaryota; kingdom Metazoa; phylum Chordata; class Amphibia; order Caudata; family Salamandridae; genus Triturus; species Triturus cristatus. The sequence goes on from NC_140579.1 coordinate 1,097,806,937, forward strand.
CACACGCGTGCTCCCATAGGTTTCAATGGGTGCGTAAAAAGTACAAAGTTACTGCAAAAGGAATCTTCCGGATGACCTAGGAACTTAAGATTTGGAACACAGGCACTAGAGATGTAATACTACACTTGGGCACAGGTGTGCCAGCTTTACCTCACCCACAGGAAGCGGGTGCATAGGCCTCGAAGTGCGTCGGGTTTCTTCTATCTGTTCCGTGGGGCCTGTAGACAAACGTGCTGCAGGCGGTCGGTCGGGAAGAGATGCAGTGGATCCAAGAGTGGATCGGAGATGTTGAAGACCTGAAAGCAGAGGGGACAGTGTTCACAGTCACTAGCCAGTGACCAGCGTGGCACCAGGTGGGTACCAGGCGATGTCGGGTGCAAACAGGAAGGAAGGTGTAGCTTGACTCTGCAGCCACGTGGTCCCTGAAGGTCGACGACGTCCAGGAGTCGAGTCACGAGCTGTCCCACGCAGGCTCTCGCTGTCGGCGGTGTCGGCGACTTGATCGAAGCAAACAAGCCTTGGCAAAAGCAATTGTTGTAGGCAAGGAGTTTAAGCTGATGGTTCTGACCAGCAAGGTCAGAGGAACTGCTCCTTTGGAGGGGAGCAAGGGCCAGTCTGGAGCAACCAGACCAGCGGTGTTTGTCGTAGATTTCGTCGCCAAGATGGCCACTAGCCAGCGGGCCAGCAACCGGTTAGGCGCGTCGAGTGGCAAAATGCAGAAGGGCCCCACGCAGATCGTGGAGATGCTGGAGGGCTCACCTTTGGTGCAGATGCTGCTCGAGGGTTGGGCTTCTCAGGACCCAAAGCACAACTTGGAGGGAGCCTCGGTTGTTGCACTGGTCAGCTTGTCGTAGTCGTTTCAAGATGGCTGGCTCCACGTGTCTCGGTGCCTCCACGGGTCTCCTCTTTGCAGGGACTGTGGATCGGGCGGTGAGAGGTCTGGAGGTCCAGGTCTTGTCAGTCTCTGGGCTCGGGCTCCGGCGGGAGGCGGCGGCAAAGCAGACGTTGATTCGCTGGATGGTGCTTGCGTTAGCAAGGTGGTCACTCCCTGACCACAGGGGAGATTGGCTTCAGTCCTCTGTGCAGCAGAGCGTCGAAGTTCCCGTCTTCTTCTTAGTTTTAAGTTGATTCCAGGATGTCTGAAGTCTTAGGACACAGCTCCTACCTTTATTCGGATTCTAGGGGCCGGACTACCTGCTAGGTCCCTCCCTATGGGTGGGACCAGGAAGGGGGGTGGTTACACCCCCAATCCTTTGTCCAGCTCGCCCCAGGCCCGGGACTGGTGTGCCCCAGGACCGGTTTGAACTGGCATATGCACCGAGGCTCCTTGTGAGCCACAGGCATGTCTGGTTTCTTTCAAGCCCTACCTGACCAATACACAAAATCCTGTCTGGGGTGGTGCACGCACCTCCCCTGGCAGGAAACCCTTTGTCCACACCTCCCAAGCTGGAAGGACTCCCAGCAGCAGGAGGGCAGACTTGTGTCTGTGGTGGCAGCATCCATTTTGTGGAGCTGAGGCTATGTCTGATTTTACCCGGGTTTCAGGTACTGTACATGTCGTGTCCCTCTAGAAGGGTGGAATGCTAACCCCGTCGCCAGAATTGGCGAGGGGTTAGTATTCCAATTCGTATGACACCTTACTCGACATGTTTTGATAAAGCCAAACCAAAGATAGCATTTAACCGCGAGGTTCATAATGCACTTAAGAGTATATGGTATGACGATATCTGGAAACAGTAGAAGGAAGTTGTTCCGACCACTGCAGACAGGCTCAGCTCATGCCAGAGCACCATCTCACATGGAACCAAGCACTCTGCCTTCAGGATTGTTAAGGCCTGCCATAGGAGTGACTTATAGGTTACCAGGTGTCCCATTTAAGGTTAGGTATAGGTATACTACACCTAAGTAAGAGGTGATTACACCAACTTACCCCAGCTGAGTGATCAGCCAGTTGTGTCAAATTGTTAGGCCAAGCCTGGGGTGGCATAATACATGCTGCAGCCCTTGGCAGGCCTTGGGTACACCAATGCCCTGGGTACCTAGTGTACACTGGTACAGGGGCTGACAGGGTGATCCACTTCCAATTGGTTATGCACCTAGGGTGCATAGTTTTAATTTAGTAGAGAGAACAGCAGGCTGGGGGTCTGATTGGCAGGCCCACAGCCTCAATATGTCAAAAACCAGTGAAGCAAAAAGCAAAAATTTGGGGTGACCATAGGATAGCAGACCCTACTCTCCTACAATGTCTAAATGGGTTAAATTAGATTCTGTGAGTGATGTGGATGGTGTTGTTAGGGAAAATGTTCTCAAAGCCCAGTTGCGTCAGAAGACATATTTTGATTCGAGGAAAAGATCTGTTGAACAACCGTTGTCTGTTGGAGATGTTGTTCGTATAAAGATTCCCATTCATTCTAAGAAAGGGAGTTCTAAATTTTCCGAGCCTTTCACTGTTGATAAAGTTTTCAAGAATGCAGTGAGAGTGAATGCTAAGAACTGGTGGAATGTTTCAAGAGTAGTGAAAATCAATCCACGTGTTGAGAAAAACTTGTGTGATAAAGACGGGGTAGTTCTGCCTTTGCCTGATGTGCAAGGTTTACGCAGGAGTTCTAGGCAACATGTCCTTCCTGCTAGGTTTCGTTAATGTGTTCATTGTATTTTCCTGATGTGCAAAGTTTACGCAGGAGTTCTAGACAACGTGTCCTTCCTGCTTTCGTTAATGTGTTTATTGTATGTTTTTGTTTTAATGTAATATTTATTTGTTCAGTTCCTTATTTTCTTTTTCTTTGTTTTGGAAGGGAAAGGATAATGTAGTGGTTTGTTTTAATTTAGAATTCTTGAGCCCTTAATGTTCTGGACTCAAGAATTCTAAATAGAATGTTTAGGTTTAAAGACTTGTACTGGTTGGTCTGGAGGAGCGGAGGAAAGCGGCTGCTGCGCAGCATTCAATGAACATTAAAACTTATCTGTTAATCTGCATCCCTCCCCGGCGTGATTACTACACAATGGGTCTCAAATTGCGACCTGCCTCATGAATATTGAAGGGGCAGGTCCATTTGCAAGCCACTGTGAATCACTAACAGTGTCAAACACACAGTTGTACATCACAGTTTGCGATTTCCTTTTAGCGAATCCCTAAAACTCGCTATTAGGAGAAAGTAAACATGCAATTTCGTACGTTTGGCCCTATGTGAATTTGCCCAGAACCACAGGATGTTGAGCCGATGACTAGACTGGAACCCGGTTCCTCCAATCCAAAGTCAGCAGCTCGTGTTCAGTGGGACTAAAGCCTTTATTTAGTCTACAGCATGAATTTTATGAAAGCCCCTTGAACAGCCGCCCTATGACCACAGACCCTGGGGAGATTCATAGCTGAACACACTTTCCTGCTACATAGAGCTAATGTACCAGAGACGTCGACAAGTTAATGCTGAGTCAGGCATCACGGCCCCCAGATACAGGTCAGAAGATTAGCTTCAATTCTGGTGCCGAGGCACCTGTAATACACACCAGGTCTCCTGCGACCCCTGCAAGTGAGTTAGAGTGTAATGCGCGAAAGCACTTTGTAATGTGCTTGCATGTCACAGGAGAGGCCTCGGGGCACAGAAATGAAACACAGAGGAAAGATCAGAGAGAAAGGGAAAATGCAGGAGCAGTGAGAAATAAGTATAATATTGTTTCCAAACAAATTAAAGGTTGCTCTGACTAGTTTAAGACAACCATACTTTTTCAAAGGGTATTGGAGGTGGCTAGAGAGTTGGCATAAAAATCTTCGTTTTGAGAGCATCAAACACTAATGCTTCTTTGGATTAAGGGCCAAATGTACTGATCACTGGTCAAAAAAATCTACTTTCAATTTGTGGCAAGTTATTTTACAACCCATTAAGAATTTAACGACCCATCAATGTACTAATAGGTTAGTTTGCTAAATTCCAATTCAGAGTTCGATGCAACCTGATTTACCTCATGAATATTAATGAGGTAGATCAGTATTGTGACCATCACAAGGTTGGTGGCTGCTTGGACAGCAGACCACTATGTTTTAAAACAAACAGTTTTCTTTTCAAAGAAAAGTTGTTCAGCAGTTGGAATTGGTCCCCTTGATCACTGCCTACTCCCGAACAAAAAAAAAATCTACTTTTCTAAAGCGGAAGTGGGTCCAAGGGGACCCCTTTCATTTTGCAAACTTGCTAACAGTCCAACTCGGGAGCTGGCAACTTTTCAATGCTTTGTGACAGGATTTCGATTGCAAAATATCTGGCCCTAAATATGCTTTTGGTGCCTATGTGGCTTTGTTCATGCCATCGTAATGGGGGCAAATGTATAGGTAAAGGTGATTCCTTCATTTCTATGCTGTTTTGCAAATTAAGAAAATGTGCACCTCAGAATGTATGTGGCCTGTGACATGCCACACATGTTCTGTATTACAAGGGAGGTTGTGCTACCACTTCCATAGAGTCAAACATCTCTTGACAGAGTGTAACTATGTTAACCTACTCCTCATATTGTTATTCTTGCAGTCAAGGAATTTGGGGCCCAATAGGATGACGGTTGGAAAACCACCCCGACCGCCATGGTAGCGGAAAATAACCGCCCGCCTGTAGCGCGGCAAAACCGGCGGTCCGATTAGGATCACAGCAAAAAAAAAATGACCGCAGCGGTAAGAGCCACCAAAAAACTGCCCATAGTGGGTGGATAAGGCGAAAACCCATCCGCGGCGTTTGGATTCACGGCGGAAACACACCAACCCGCTGCCAGGACAGCGGAGACACCGGACGGAAAATTAGAATATCCCCGATGTGACCGCGGTACGTTCCGCTGTTTCCGACCGCCGCGGTCGAAAACAGTGATGAATGGGAGAGACGGCGGAAGGGCTGTAGCATAGCCACTGCTGCGGCCACTCTGTGAAAAAAATGGCGGTCGAAATGAAAATACAGAAGACCACCAAGTGCACACAGAAGACTAGTCCTACCCCCAAAAACACCTAACACATCCCAAAGACACACCCCCATGGCAAATTCAAAAAGTCCAAATCCCAGGACAACCCACACAACACACCTGACAGCAATACTCCATTTTGACACACCTATATAACTGAGTATAAAACCAGCCCCTTCCCTCACCACAATCCTTTGCAATACTCCAGAAGTGAAGGGACAAACACCACAGCTGAAAGGAGAGGCAAATCATCACACCACACACACATCACCACCACCACTTCCACACCTGCACCTCTAACCCCTTTGCACATCACACACAATACCCATCACCACCACAACCACCACTTCCACTTCCACACCTGCACCTTTCACCCCTTGGCATATCACACACCATGGCACCACAAAAAATGCCAAAATTCACAGAGAGTGAGTTGAAGGTTATGGTAGATGAGATAATCAGAGTTGAACCACAATTGTTTGGTAACCTGGTCCAACAGACACCATTAGTCACCAGAACACAAATGTGGGTAAGGATAGTTGACAAGGTCAATGCAGTAGGGACCACCCCGTGCAACAGAAATGAAATCATGAAGGGGTGGCATGACCTGAAGACAGTCGTGAAGAAGAAGAGGAGCAAGAACCGTGAGCTGGCTCAGAGGACTGGCGGTGGCCCTCCCATTCCAGTAAAAACATTCACTTCATGGGAGGAGAAGGTGCTTGCCATACTGCATCCAGAGTCTCACAGGAGTGCAGAATGGTAAGTATAAACAAATGTAGACCATCATTCTGCTGTGTACTGTCTTGCACAACTACAAAGCTACATCTCCTAGGCCCAAGTCCATCCATCTGCACCACAAAACCCAACACAGGTCTCACAGATGTAACATTCACTCCATCTGATTCACCCCTAAGCTACACAACATTTACAGGGTGGCATGTGTCCAGGCAACAAGCACCACAACTCCCACCAGGCACCCCTGTCCCACCCCTGAGCAGGATGGAGCACTCACCCCCACCCAGAAGCATGTGGCAGCTATTGTAGCTCATCAACCAAACTCACAGATAGGTAGCCATCTTCTCAGGGAGGGCTGTGTGGGGGTGGGAGGCCTGCAAAACAACTCCCACCATGTACCCCTGTCACACACCTGAGCAGGATGGAGCACTCACTCCCACCCAGAAGCATGTGACAGGCATTAGATCACTACAAACAAACTAACAGGTAGGTAGCCATCTTCACAGGGAGGGCTCTTTGGGGGTGGGAGGCCTGCACAACAACTCCCAGCAGGCACCCCTGTCCCACCCGAGCAGGATGGAGCACTCCCCCCACCCAGAAGCATGTGGCAGCCATTTTATCTTATCAACCAAACTGACAGGTAGTTAGCCATCTTCCCAGAGAGGGCTGTTTTGTGGTGGGAGGCCTGTACCACAACTCCCACCAGGCACCCCTGTCCCACCCCTGAGCAGGATGGACCACTCCCTCCCACCCAGAAGCATGTGGCAGCCATTAGATCACTACAAACAAACTAACAGGTAGGTAGCCATCTTCTCAGGGAGGGCTGTTTGGGGGTGGGAGGCCTGCACCACAACTCCCACCAGGCACCCCTGTCCCACCCCTGAGCAGGATGGAGCACCCACTCCCACTCCCACCCAGAAGCATGTAGCAGCCAGTAGATCACCACAAACAAGCTAACAGGCAGGTAACCATCTTCACAGGGAGGGCTGTTTGGATGTGGGAGGCCTGCACCACAGCTCCCACCAGGCACCCCTATCCCACCCCTGAGCAGGATGGAGCACTCCCTCCCACCCAGAAGCATGTGACAGCCATTAAATTACTACAAACAAACTAACAGGTAGATAGCCATCTTCACAGGGAGGGCTATTTGGGGGTGGGAGGCCTGCACCACAACTCCCACCAGCCACCCCTGTCCCATCCCTGAGCAGGATGGAGAACTCCCTCCCACCCAGATGCACGTGTCAGCCATTGCATTGTACACTTACAAATAACAGGTAGGTAGCCATCTTCACATGTTGGGGTGTTTAGGGGTGGGAAGACTGCACTACAACTCTCACCAGGCCCCCTGTCCCACACCTGAGCAGGATGGAGCACCCCCCCACCCAGAAACAGTTAGAAGCCATTGTATCACTACAAACAAACTTACAGGTAGGTAGCCATCTCCACAGGGAGGGCTGTCTGGGGGTGGGAAGACTGCACAACAACTCCCACCATGCCCCCTTCTTCCCCAGCTCATCGAAATGGAGCACTCCCTCACACCCAGATGCATGTGTCAGCCATTGCATTGTACACTTACAAATAACAGGTAGGTAGACATATCATGCTTTCTTGTACCATCCCTGAACAGGATGGAAGCCTCCACCACACACACACAGAGATGTGCCACAAATCCAAGCCAAATTTGAAATCATAACAGGTAAGTAGCCAGTACATGCACCCAGCCTCTCATTGCACAAATATACACACCGACCCTATTGCCACTCACAGTGTGCAGACAGGTAAGCAAATGAAGCTGTCATAGCAGCCAAAGTGTAACACACCAATTCTAGAAGAAAGTCTGTGCACAATCATGCACAGCACTGAATGCCATGTGTAAGTGCCATGGGGCCAGAGCTGCAAGGATCATATGAAAACAAAGAAAGCATGGTTGGTGGTACAAATTCAGATATGCACATGACATGACAAAGGTATGCATGATATGACAATGGCCAGTTCATGCTCAGATGTAACGTCTTCCAGAGCAGAGTAATCAACAAAGAGGCTTCACAGAAAATCATTGTTGTGCTAGTCCCTAGATGGCAACATGTCCCTGTAATCAAAAAATATGCACGTGGCGCTTGGCATGTTTTGACACCTCACACCATGGACAAGTAATGCATGTACCTCAACATCATCTCAGGAGGCACAGTAGTGCGCCTACAAACAATGTGATGATTAGTCAACTGTGTGGTGTACAAACAGTGAATAATACACAGCTAACACAAAGCTTGCGGGGTGAACTACAATGACCATTTTCCATCTGACCCACAGGTGACCAAGAACTGACTGCAGAGGGCAACACCAGCAACCTGCAAGCCAGTTTTCTCCCCCAGAATATGGCTCTCGGATGTTGACTCCCGGGATTCGGAGGACCAGGAGCTCGGAGCCAGACCATCTGGTGTGCCAGGGTGCAACAGATCCCAGGACCACATCGTTCCCCCAACACATCTGCAGCAACACCAACCTCTCAGTAGACCCCTGCTGTTACGGCCTGGGCATACTCCACCACCACTAGTGCTGCCTGCAACACTCTCCCTGTCCCAGAGGATGACCATCCCACACCACCAACTGAGGAGGCAGGGAGAGGATGGGGGGCCCACTGTGGTGAGGCAACAGGTCTGTGGCAGCAGGGCAGGTGGGAGGGGCAAGGTCAGATACAGACAACCAGAGCCTGGGGCCGAAGCCCTGGACAACATAAACAGAGTAGTTGGGACCTATGAACGGGCCCAGGGACGAATGGGCCAGTCATAAGAAGATTCCCGTGAGCTCCTCCTACTGATGAGGTCCATGGACACCCGCATGGGCCAAATTGTGGACCTCTTGGGCCAGCTAGTGGCGGGACTGAGGGACAGCCCTGCGCCACAAACAACACCTCCACCTCCCCCTGGTGGGCCGCAGGATGACAGTTCATCACCCTCCCCTGTGGCCACAGAGAGGGGTGAGTCCTCAGACCCCACTGGCCCTACAGCAGAGGCCCCACCCTGCCAAGCAATGAAGGGTCCGTCGTAAGAAATCCCTGGGACTATCCCGTGGCAAGGCACCTGCCTAACGTCAGTCACGGAACCAGCCATGATGGCAACCCACTTCACTACTGCATTGACTTTTTGGACTATCCTTCCCCACACTGCCTTGTGAATGGCATCTGTCTGTTGGACTGGGTCACCACATCAATGTGGTGACTACTCGATTCTCTCATTTACCATAACTGTCAACTCACTGCTTCGCTAATCACCTCAATGTAAATGTTCACCCCCTCACATATCACCATCGTAAATAAATACACCTTACACACGTCGTTGTTTCTGCTCCATGTTTAATCCAGGATGTGCAGTCCTCATCATGATCACAATGTACCAGGAGTATGGAATGTATGTAGGCAAGGAGAGGCTGAAGGAACCTAGAAAAACACAACAGAACAAGATTCAATAGTCTGGGTGTGGCATCACAGACATCACACAACACTTGCCATCACGCAAATCCATCATGCACACATCACAATGAGCAACAGTCCCAACATACACATCCTGTAGATGTTCCAGACTACCCTGTCCCAGAAAGATTGTCAGCCACCAATGAGTCAACAACCTGCTGCAGTCACAAAGCACACATACACTTTCACAACAACAGCTACATCCTCAGACAATGGATCCGTGGTACATCATAACGCACCTTCAAGTTAAGTAGTGGTTGATGAGCTATTGACGTAGGTTGACACCTTCCTCCTCTCCACTGTCCTCGTCACTGGACACGGGTTGGTTTGTAGGCGGGGGCCTTGGCTGCTCATCATCGTCCATGATCATGGGGATCTCCTTGCGAATGGCCAGGTTGTGGAGCATGCAGCATGCCACTACGATCTGACACACCTTCCTGGGCGAGTACATCAGTGCACCTTCGGTCTTGTCCAGGTGGCGAAATCGTGATTTCAGGACACCAAATCTACGCTCCACCACACAACATGTCGTCCCATGGGCATCATTGTAGCGGACTTCAGCTGGTGTCCTGGGATTCCGCAGTGGGCTCAGCATCCAAGGACAGTTGGGATATGCAGAGTCACCTAGGTGTGAGAAACACAGAGAAACCTTGTAATGTTACTGTGGCAGAGGACAGCATGTCACACACACAGCATGCTATTTGACTATGCATACTCATCCACAATCCATGCACGCTCAGGAAGCAGATTAGCCATCAGCTGTGGTACAATGCTGTTACGCATGATGTATGAGTCATGAGCTGAGCCTGAAAATTTGGCACACACGTGCGAGATGATCATATCCGCCTGGCACACCACTTGCACATTTAGGGCGTGGAAATGTTTATGATTCCTGTAGATGTGCTCATATGCCTGTGGTGGAACAAGCCCAACATGGGTGCAATCAATGGCACCAACAACATGGGAGATGTGTCCAAGGGCATAAAAATCTCCCTTCACAGGCGCCAATTCAGGCCCCCTGGGGAAATGGATATATCTGTCCTTGTAGATCATCATAGTGGACAGGACAACACGCAGCACCATGCTGAACATAGGTTGTGAGATCCCACCTGGGCTGGACACCGTGTGCTGGAATGATCCAGTGGCAAAAAAATGCAGGGCCGCCATCACCTTAGACGTTGGGGTGAAAGCTGTTGGATATGTTCTAATAGCTGCAGGTGGAGCTCCAACATAGCACATAGGTTCTGTAGGGTGGCTCTATCCAGACGGAATTTCCGGATGATCTCCTCATTCTCCATGTCTGCCCGCACTGTGAAGGGATGATACAGATTTGGTCTCCTCCTAGTTGAGATGAAAGTGGACACATGTCAATGCAATACACCATGAGGTGTGCACAACATCACATGTTTTGATTGACACAACGCCAACAATGACTGTCATCACAATTGAGTTACAGAGCAGCTTACATGTAGGGACACCTTCAGCTACACTACTCGTAGACTTGTCCCCTTTCACACAGCAAGTACCTCCGAAACAACATCTGACTATGAGAATGCACATAGGGATATGGCCACATATAGCATGATCACGCCTGAGAGTATTTCATCCAGCATATGTGTAAAACTGCAACACTACTGTCTCATACCTAGCTGCTGTACCTGACACACCTTCAGGCATAAGTTGAACATGGCACACATCAACAACACAATAACTACAGGCTGAGCGTAAACAACACGTGTGTGCATGATGCAAGAAAAGAAGACAGTAAAATATGCACATTGTTCATGAAGACATACATCACTATGATTTTCACAGCACATTGACATATGTACACATTGGAGAGTCCATGAAAACACTTCTGTGTACATGCCCATCAATATCACAAGTGGCATGTGAGAGAGTACATGCCAATGTACAAAATCACATACACAAACATGGCATGTAAAGTCAGCAGTGAGGTGAATGTAACATTGGCATTGTGTGCACAATCATGTGCCATTAATCATGTGGCCACTGGGCACTGTTGACAACTGCCCATTGTCCATTCACACAGCATGACGTGTTCATAGGTGCTGTCAAAGTGCTCCGCCACCCAAATCACAGTCATTCATATTAATGCATGGCCCACATATCGCGGGAGCTACCGCCTGGCCCCTGCGGTGTGTAACCGCCAATGCCCAAAACACAATCGCGGTAGTGATAGGTGCATATTTATTGCCAAATGGCGGTTGGCATGCTCCGCCACCCAAATCACGGTCATAGGCACCAATGTATGGCACCCAAATCGCAGTAGCTACTGTCTGGCACCAGTGGTGTGTCACCACCAATACCCAAGACACAGTTGTGGTAGTGATAGGCATATACACATGGTCAAATGGCGGTTGGTTTGCTCCGCCACCCAAATCACGGTCACTCAAATCAATGTATGGCACACAAATCGTGGTAGCTACCGCTTGGCACCAGCGGTGTGTCACCGCCATGGACCATGCCCTTACAGCCAATGGGAACCGCAATCGCGGTAGCCTAATGCAATTTTGAAAATCACAGTAGGCGTGCTCCGCCACCGCGGAGCCGGTCATTGGATGCATTTGAAAAAGGCTAACCTGGAACACCAATTGCACCAGCTTAGAACCACTGATCTAGCCCAGGGGGCGATATATGTGTGGGGAAGAGCCTCACATTTCCACGGATCACAGAGCCTGCTGCCTGCCACCCCTCACCACCAGCTGCTGCTGTCTCCAGGGACTGCTGCCTGCCATCCGTCACCACCAACTGCTGCTGCTGCTGCCTCCAGGGACTGCTGCCTGCCACCTTTCAACACCAACTGCTGCTGCTGCTGTCATCTAGCCACAGTGATGGCGAGGACAGAGAAGATCCGGGCCAGTCCCTTCACCAGCGAGGAGCTGGTGGTCCTGGTGGACGAGGTGCTCACACACAGTATCCAAGGCTATATGGTGCCCCAAATGTTGTGGTGAGTCTTCAACAGTGTGAGTGAGAGTGCATGGGGGCACACTTGAAGTTGAGCTGCTGCACTATGTGCCTGAGAGTGTGGGGTTTTGTCATGCACTGCCTAGCATGCTTTCTCCAGGGGGAAGGGGTGTGTAGCCTCTTTCACACGTTTCCCTGCCTGCACATCAAGATTTGAGGGACATGTATTGTCTTGTCAGCCATACAGTGATGCAACAAGTTGGTAATGCAGGAGTCAGGACATTGATTGCTTGTGTGAATGGCTGTGTGGGTCCCTGTTGTCTTTCTCAGTGTGAGCCCACCTGGCCTGCACAGTCACCGCCCAATCTGACAAGGACACATCACTGAATGTACAGAGTGTTACATGTGTCTTTTTTTCCTTACTCTCCCTCAATGAGCCATCTCAGCCTGTAGATTGCACAAGACAGGCCTTGTGAGAAGGGTGTGGGTTTGTGAGATCATGTCCCTCAATGTGACATCCATGACACAGTGAGCCATTCACAGGGCAAGGACATTGAGGGCTGTGCAGTGTTGGACACAGTGAGTCTATCCCCAAACATATGTTGATATGCAATGTATGTCTCGCTCTACCTAAAAATGGACAGTAGATGTGGGCAGACTAAACATGGCTTTATGTGCTGACATCCTGCATGTGTATGAGATGGGCAGGTACTGTCTCTACCCTCACACCTGCATGCATTTAAGTGTGGTTCTCCCATGCTGATGTACCATGTGAGATGCATTCTTGTCTCTATTAGACATATCTGTGGATTTGGGATGAGTCAGTATCATGCTACTATACTGAGAGATATTGATGCATAACACTGTGTCACTAATGTTTTCCCCCTCTTGTCTCCCATGCCTGCAGCTCAAAGTACACCAGCGTAAGGCAGTGCGGAGGGTCATTGCATGCAAGGTGCGGTCTCTGGGTGTCTCAAACCGACAGCGCACCCACTGTCACAAGAGGTGGGATGACATCTGCCGGCTGAGCAAGAACGTGGCCAAGATGACACTGGGGCTGCTCCCTCAGACTGGCAGGTTGGCGCAGCGCAGCATGACACCACTAATGGCCCGCATCTTGGCCGTGACACACCCTGAGCCGGATGCACGTTTGAAGGAGCATCAGCAGCAAGCTAGGGGTGAGTATTCTGGGAAGGGTGACTTTGGCTGTGAGTGGCTGCATGTGTACACAGCCTGGGCCAGCGCTGGGCTATGTGATGTTGGTAGTGTGATGCAGTGTCTTGTAAGTGGCCTTTGTGCTGGTTGCAGCTGTCATGCATTTGCCCTTCCTGTACTTCCTAATGTAATTTGAGTACTGGGCATTTACATTGCATTCTGAGTCGTGGACTTCAGGTATCGTCTGCTTTGGGGTGGTCTGGTAAATCACATGGAAGGGAACAGCAGTGTGCCTAATCTGAGTGTGCTTTCACCAATGAGTGCATTGCCTGACCTCAGATTTGTGAGGCTTAGACATCTGACGCCAATGTGCAACAGTAGTTGTGCCCCAAAGTACAACATGGTGTGTGGCATGAGCTCATGGCCATTGTGGACTGTTATGTTGGAGTCTGTATCTGTGTTGTCCCCTTCTTCTCCATCCAGATATGACAGTAGCAACATGTTGTGGGGTTCATCCTTGCCCCCATCAGGGCCCTAGGTGTGCTCAGAGCTATTTGTGTATCTGGTTGAACGGAGCCACCGGCAGGATATTGTGCTGTGTGGTCATCACATGGCTCACTTATGCCTGGTTTGCTTGTTGACACGCACTGTTCAAGTTGAAAATTGAGGTTGCACAATGTTATTGCACAGGGTGATGTGCAACATGTAGATTTCATCATCTTCAGTGATGCTTTGCTTGTTCTGTTGATGTCAATGAACTGACCCTACATCTCTCTCTCATGCAGCATCTTCCGTGGGCACGGAAGGACAGGGGACGGACACCAGTGGTGAGGCATCAAGCACAACAGCTGCACATTAGCATAGTGACACAGATGTGACCAGCGCCTCGGAGGGGGACAGGAGGCTGCTGGAGGAATCACAGCCAGAGACGCAAAGCTCAACGTCATCTGACACCAGCGGTGATGCATCCATGTTGGCGGGCACAAGGAATGGGGACTCTGACTCCTCTTCCACCACACAGCGTACAGTGCCCACCCTCCCAGCTACTTCCACTAGTGCTGCCCGTGTTTGCAACAGTAAGAAGGGAAGAGTGTCCTTCACCCAGGCACTGCTGCCCCGTCCCCTGTACCCCCTGCTGCCATCAGTGCTGAGTCTGTGGACCTTTTGCACCAGCTGTGTGTGGGCCAGACAACTCTTCTCAATGCCTTCATAGACCACAACAAAAAGTTGGCACAGGTGGTTGCTTTCTTGGAGGGCATACATTCAGACGTGGATGGGCTACACCGGACTGTCCAGTCTTTGTCCTCCGCAGTGACGGCAGCCCTTCAACTGGCACAATCTCAGAGTCCAGCTCCAGTCCCTTTGTCCACCTCCCTGCCAGTGGCCACATCTGATGATAGTGACCACGCACAACAGACCTCAAGGTCAAGATACAGCATACGCAGCACACAGCAGCAGCAGCCCAAGCGGTCCAGGGCGCAGACACCATCTCCATAGAAAACTAAAGCCATCCCAGAGCGCAAAGACAAAAGCCCATCAGGCAAAACCATGGCCCACAAAGCCAAGAAGCAGACCTCAGTGTCATATGCCTCAGAGGCATCCCCAGCCAAGGACTCTCCTGTCCCAAAAGTGTCTAGCAAAGACAAGCAGACAATTTCCATGCCCAGAAGGAGGTGCCTGCTAAGAGTACACATAAGAAGAGCTCCAAGGCAGATTCACCCACAACCTTGACTCCCATCCAAAGCCCAGTGAAGCAGGGAAAGGAGGGCACTGTACGGGGAACTACTGGTAAACTGGGGATGGAGGGGCAAAGGCAAGGCCAGGACAAGCGAACAGCTGGATCCAGCATGTCCCCAGAGGGTGGGCCACCGTCTGCACCTGATGCAGCTTTGGTGGTGAGTGTGCCTGTTGTGTCCGTACCACTTGACATTAATCCCAAGACAGGGAAGCCATTTCGACTCCCCAAGAAGTTGAAAGGCACCCCTCCATAATCTACCACCCACACTGTGCCTTACTGCAGCATGACTCCACCTCCACATGCCACTGCACCACCTGGTCCAAGCAGCCCTCCGGCTTCACAAGCCACTGATGCCTCTACCTCAGCTGGGCCTCTCTCTCTCCGGTCAAGTCCTCCAACTGTCCCCAACACACAGCCAGCTCCCAGTCCGACTGACAGCCAAGTCTGAGTGGTAGTCACCCTCACACACCTGTCTCTCCCACAGAGGTGCCTGTACTGCCTATTATTACTCCCCTGACTGTGTTGCTGACCATGGCAGGGTACAGTCACAGCTTCTCATGGACTTACTCTGTACTTTGTGCTGGCCACTGGCCTTGTTGTACATTGCAATTTGAACTTTGCCTGTGCAGCTTCTCATGGACTTACTCTGCACATTGGACTGGCCACTGGCCTTCTTGTTCACTGCTGTTTGCCCCTTGCCTGTGCAGCTTCTCATGGACTTACTCGGCACATTGGACTGGCCACTGGCCTTCTTGTTCACTGCTGTTTGCCCCTTGCCTGTGCAGCTTCTCATGGACTTACTCGGCACATTGGACTG
Source organism: Triturus cristatus (assembly GCF_964204655.1). NCBI lineage: Eukaryota > Metazoa > Chordata > Amphibia > Caudata > Salamandridae > Triturus > Triturus cristatus. Next base: position 1,097,822,714 of record NC_140579.1, read on the forward strand.
GCCACTGGCCTTGTTGTTCACTGCTGTTTGCCCCTTGCCTGTGCAGCTTCTCATGGACTTACTCTGCACATTGGGCTGGCCACTGGCCTTGTTGTTCACTGCTGTTTGCCCCTTGCCTGTGCAGCTTCTCATGGACTTACTCTGCACTTTGTGCTGGCCACTGGCCTTGTTGTTCACTGCTGTTTGCTCCTTGCCTGTAAAGCTTCTGATGTAACTACTCTGCACTTTGTGCTGGCCACTGGCCGTGCTCTTTTCTAATATTGGTGCCTATCTGTGCAATATGCGAATAAAGACAGTTGCTCCTGTTGTCTGTTTTGTCAGTGTCCTTACTGATTAAAGTTTTTTCTGTGTGTGTATGGTTTACTGTGCCACATGCTCTGTATGCCACTTCAACATTGCCAATGGCTTGTCTCACGTTTTCAGGGGTGACAGGGACTTGAGTTCTTCCTGATTCTGATACTTGTGGGTGCAATGATGGTGGTTTTAGATGAAATACTGTTGTCATTATCATTCTTTGTTCATGTTAGCTATTTTGTGCACATGTCAGGTTTGGATGCACTGCCAGCACAGAGTGGGATTCTATCCACAGGATTGCAGGCAGGCTGGCCAGGATCATCATGTATGCGTCATCTTACTTTATGTGTGCCCAGCAGTGTAGGTGTATAGTCATCTTGTGATGGTCAGTCATCCTAGTCACATGGGTTACTTTCAATGTGTGCACTTGGTTGGTCAAGAAGTGTGCAGTGTGAAGGGGTAAATTTGTTGGGAGTGTTAATGTGTGTGTGCCCCTACAATGTCAACAACACACATGTGTCACCCAGGAGTAGAGTGCCTGTGTGTGTGATTGTTCAGCCCTGTGATTGTGATTGTGTGCACATGTGTGTTTTATGTTGTGCACTGTGCAGTGTGTTGGTGTGTCCTTGCAGTTCTGGTTGACTCCTACTTGTTGTTTTTGGCAATTGTGAGTATGCAGAGTATGTGACTTGCAAGTCAGTGTTGTGTTTTGTTGATCATCCATGTGTCTTGATGCTGTTTGTGGTCACTGTGCATACCTGCTCAGCCACACTGACAATGTGGGTGTGTTTTCTCATGCATTGCTGTCACATGGGGCTTTATTGGCTCCAGTATGGCATGTGGTGTGTGGTGTCATACCATCCCCTATCTGTGCTTCAGATGCCGACCCATTGTGAGTCTGCACTCCATCTATTTGTGTATGGTACACTCCTGCCATGTTGACTACTGACGTACACACCACTTCACTTTCATGTCAGCTGTCCCCTTGGGTTGCCTGCGAGTGTGCCTCCCCATCACTTCATTTGTGACACTGGGCTTTGTGGTACAGATCTTTGCACGGGAGCAATGTGCCATTCAGGACATTTTCCCAATTGGTTATATGTGATTTTCTTGTACTGCTAAGCAGACATATTTGCTCATATGCCGTTCAACTGTTTGTGCTGCACAGTCTTCTGGTCAGATTGTATCCACTTTGGTGTCCCAGACTTGTGCATCTGTGGGCGTTGGGTTAGGATCATGTGTGTTTGCTGAGGTACTGCTTCACTTCCTGAGTGTGATGTTGTCAGTGTGCTGTTTTGATTGTTGTTGTGGGTGTTCATGGTGTGTCACTCATATCTGTGTGGGACTGGTATGTTTGGTGTGCACACACTGATGGGTGTGCATGCAGTGCTGTGGGTGTATATGTAGCCTTGTCCTTGCCTGGTGTGTATCCCCTGATGTCCTGCTCTGTTTGCAATGTGAATTATTGGCATGTGCATCTGCTGTGTGTTTGATGTGGCTGTGTGCAGTGTTTGGGCTGTGTTGTCTCTTGCAGCTGACAGATGCTCTGTGTGTGGTGTTCTATTTGCATGTCAGTGTGTGTGTTTTGTTGGTGTGGTGTGTTTCATTCAGATGTGTGTTGCCAGTGTGGTGTGACTCACTTGTGTGTCTGTCACATGAACTTAGGTCTATTCTAGTTCCTGTGCTTGTGTTAGGTGCATCCTTGGTGTTTTCTCCTCTCATATTTGAGCGGTCTCTTGTCATTTTTGTGCATGTGCAGGCATGTGATACACTGTGACATCATGTTGACTTGATGGGTGGTGTGATATGTCTGTCTGTGTGTCATTGTAGGCCCATTTCTCCCAGTTTGTGTCCATGATTGTTTTGTGATGGTGCACTTCTTGTCTGTGTTTTGGTATGTTGTCTGTGCATTGTTACTGACTGATGAGGTTGTGCACTCCTGTTCTGTCTGTGCTCCCATTGACTTTCCACAGTTTGGCTGCACAGGTCATGTCTGGTCTCGTTGTGGTTCTGTGTGTGTTTTTGTTGCGTTATGTGTTTATCTGTTGTTTTTGTGCAGACATTGGTTCTGGCATCCCTGTGTGTGTGTGATGTTTGTGGATACCCCCCAGGGAGTGTGATTGTTTGTCTGTGTAATGACTGGACATTATTGACACCCTTCTGTGTGTTCGACACTGGTGTTGGGTGCTGCAGGTGTGATGGGGGTATGTGTGAAGATTCCTACTTGTGTTTGACAGTCATGGAGTGTCAATGGGCCTTGTGTGTTGTGCTGCTGACATACTCCTGTCAAGTAGTTGTATATATATGTGTGGCTGTTCACTGTTTGACTTCAGGGCCTTCCTTTCATCCCTTTGCCTATGCAGGTGTTGCCTTGCTGTCTCCCTGAGTTGTTGCACTGAGGTGACTGTGGTTTGACTTTACTCACTGTGCCAGCCATGTGTCATTTGATGGGCTGAGGGTGTTCTTATATGTTCCTTGTCTTGCATGTGATGTACACATGCTTGGTAGTTAGCTCCTTGGCCTTCCATTTGTGGGCAACTCACTTTAGCTTTCCTATATGTTGTACTCCATTGGTGCTGGGATGTGGTCTGTGTATGTGGCTGTGTATCAGTGTGGGGTATGTCTGTGTGACTTGGCAGGCTGTGTGTCCAGTGATGTGATTGTTAATTATCTGTGTGTGTGTTTATTTTCTGCTTGGACTCAGTTTTCTTGCCATATGCGTGGTGTTGTTGTGGTGTGTGGGTTGCCCTGTGCTTCTGTGCTGTGTGTTCCTCTGCAGTCACTCCTGCTGTGGCTGTCTCCCTAGTTGTTTGGTGTGTGGTGCAGGGTGTGGGTTCACCTGGCTTGTTGTGCATGGGGGAGCACAGCAGGGGCACATGGCATGTCCCTTCATGGGGGGGCTAATGTGTGGAGTTGTGGCCCTGTGGTCTTTGTGCACTGCCCGTGCCTGGCGCTGGCCCTGCCTTCTGCATTGTGCACATGTTTTCCCGCGTCTTAACTGATGCGGTGACGTGACCAGGACATTACTTCATGATCGCCCTAGATGGGTGACCTGGATGCGGAGGGGTGATTTAGTGACAGGTAGGACATGTGTGGGTACACTTGTGGATGTGTTCCTGTCCCCACCAGGGTGTCTGGTGTGGACAGGAACCCTATATCAGCCCATGAGTTGTGTGTTGTGGTCATGTGCAGTTGTGTTATTGCGTACCTGCGGCAGCGTCCGCGACTGTCCATGAGTTGCTGGTAATGTATCAGGAACAGCACTGGGAAGACGTGTAGAGCTGGATCCATTGCGGTCGGACCGGGATTCTAGTTTCGCGCTCCACTGTCGAGCTTCCGCCGTCTCTGGTTGGGCGGTTTCTCCGCTGCGGTGCGACTGGCTGTTTGGGGCATCCTGATTTGTACAGCGGATGGGACGTCATTCCACACGGTGGTGAGTCTCCATTTGCTCCCACCGCCACGGTGGCGGGAGCACTTTGTTGGTGGTTCGCATCTGCTGTGAATGGGAAATGGGATATGTTTGGCCATACTAATATGGCAGACGTGATGACCACTGCTGGCGTGCGGGAAAAAGCATTTTCCGCCAGCACCACGGTGGTGACTCCGCCCGCCATACTAATAGACCCCTATGTGTTGAGTCATCACAACAGAGGGTATAGTGAGCACAAGGTAGTAATTCATGTTATGTGACTATGAATGTGTGAAGGAGATTTCTCTTTTGCGGAAAGGAAGCTCTCACCCACTTCTCTTAGCATGCTTCATAATCAGGCATTTCCCTCATCTTTGACATATGATTGTGTCAAGATGGGCTCTACCACATAGTGGGAGCTCAGGCTATTATAAATTAGGAAACAGATTTTTTAAAAACATATTGTGTTGGTCCATGCCTAAGTCATTATTACCCCAAATGTTTATTCTTTACCTGCCCTACAGGATTAAAATATAAATATTAAGGGGTGGTAATGGGTTTGCATTGACCCACCATTATCAAATATTACTTTGTCAGCATGTTAAGGCGGATGACTAGTGCCCAAACTGAGTCAGCGACCTTTGTCAGGACTTAAAGGTCCTCACAATCCGCCCTTGTCCCTGTAGTAGATCAGTCAGGCTGCTGACAGATAGGCAAACAAAAACAGTAAAAAGTACTCATTTGTAACTTTTCCACAGGAGTTTTCTCTGAACAAGACAAATCCAAACAACACAAATTTAAAAATATCACACTGGATTTTTGTGAAGGACTCCTTCCATGAACAATTCTGAGAGTCATCGCAAACAGTGATGCACTGCAAAACTAGGTGTAAGAAAAAAGTGTCTCCTTGAAATAACCTACCCTGAATTATTGTGGACAGTACATGTAGAGAGTGGACCCTTACATAATTTACTGTATTTTTGATGTGATGGGAGGTGCCTTACCTCGGGACCCATTGCCTCATTAAATTGAGGTATAACACAGTCTCCGATTCATCAACTATTTGGCGATCTGCTGAGGTAATATTTTTAGGTGTAACATTTTCGAGGTCACTTGTGCCCACAGAAATTTTATAAAACAGAGTAAGAAGGGGAACATCTCGCTGTAGTCAAATGATGCGAGTTAAATGTACGGGATGTAACAAAACACTTGTCTCGTTAACAGTGATAACCTTAAGATTCAGATCATCTAGCAATCATTAGTGCAGCAACCCCAAATTCTCTCAACATGGTAGTTTCTCACGTCATCAAGGGACGGATCTCTCACAATGTAGCCTTCATATCCTACGATGATGCGGGAAAAAGAGGCTGCTTGTCTTTTGAAGATGTGGAGTTCGTGTCCTCCATTTACACTTCTGATGTTAGTGCATGATCAAAACAACAGTATACATATGTGCACACTGTAGTGGGAGCAAAAATCGTACCCAACTATTCAGGCACCCCAACATTCAGGAAACCTCAAAGTATACCTCAGGCGGTTCTCACACTGTAGGTAATTGCACAAAAAGGCATACTTCCTGACAACAATATAGCAAAGTAGCCAAAACAAGTAACTAGAATCGCTCAAAATTGAGCTCTAAATCAGATAACATTTGACAGGCTTTTTACAAAAAGAAATCATAAAATCGTGGTACAGGATAAATGCAATAAAGGCTCAAATATAGAGTTGTACAGAGTAGTCAAAATCTGAATTAATTCTAAGGGCTTGATTTATATCTTGGCTGGACTGTGACGGAATGGACTTTTTTGGTGGTCTTTCAGCCCGCCGCCCTGGCTGTGCGCCCACTTGATTTAGATGCTGGCTGGCACTGAAAGAGAAGACCGCCATGGTTCCGCCGACTCCGCCAGGACTTTGCTCCCTGCTCCTATGGCGGGTTGGGCAGCACCAGGGGGTGGCGGGACTCCAACCAGGATTCCCACCCTCCAGATTTGGATGTAGGCTATTCTGAAGGGAATTCTGGCGGGAATCCCTCCTTCTCCAAGTCGGTAGAAAGGGACGAAAAGGGGTGAAAAGTCACCTTTTTTTAGGGTGCAGCTCTACTCGACCTCTACTCCTTCAGCAAGGTCCCCCTTACCAGCAGCACCTTGACCATGACGGACATGCACTCTATTTTGATAGACCTGAAGGTAGGTGTTCGTGGTGTGTGTGGGTGTATATTGCATGGTGTTTAGGTTGGTGGGGTGTAATGCACAATGTACAAAATATGCTCAGGACACCTATCCTATATACACATATGTACACATACAGAACATATATGCGTTTTACGTAAATAAAAAAATGTTACCTGTCTCCCCACCACCACGGTCACCCCCATCAGTACTCCACCGACAGGACGCCGCCAGCCCAACGGGAACATCCAAATCTGCTCGGTGACACCCCGCCGTAGAGACGGCGATGGCGGTTGGTTCTCCAGCACAGAAGATCACTGCCGTGGCGGTCTTCTTTATATCACATGTACATCTAACTACTGCGGGAAGAAGACCGTCAGCTTGGCGGACTACTAAGTCCCTCTGCCGAGCCGGGCAGGTGGTTGGACCGCCAAGATCTAAACCAGGCCCTAAGTCTCAAAATGATCAGCAACATCAGAACAAGATCCAGCAGCATCCCTAGATGAAAAAGAAAGTCTTCTGGCTTGCCACCAAAATTAAGGGGTTCTTCTTCTTATGCACAATTCTTGCATAACAAATTAGTAAGAAAGCAGATTCATCAAGGTGTAACAGAAACTAATTCTTAGCAAATCACAAGTTTGAGCATTATTACCTTACCTCGTATGTGCTATCCCATTTTTTAAAAACATCCACCATCATCCATGCTACTGCCATCCAGAGATGTTTGAACAAAATATGAAATATTTCAACAATATCACTTCAAACTAATGACTAAGAGCCAGCTATACTGTGGAACTACATCAGATGGGCCTTGAAGTTGCAACAAATTAGGAACACTAGAAAGTTAATTTAAAGCTTTGTATACATAACAGTAAATATGGTAGTGGGTAAACAAAGGAGTGAATGACAGTCCATTTTATCTAAGATAGCACTTTCACATAAATGTGGCATAACTAAACTATGCTAATAAATACAATGCTATACATCATATTTAACTTGTTTCAACTGTACCCACATTTGCACATCTTTGCATATTGTCTCCAACATAAAAATAATATTATTCATTATGATTAATCGCATAAAATATAGATCTGAAAAATGCTTCCACAGTTTCCCCTCTCCCTGATTATTCTATAGTCACAAAATTCATTAATAACTTTAGAAATCAGGAAATCATTCAGTATGCATCACTTTCTGCTTCTTTCTGGAATTTTCCACTGCCATCTTCAGGTAATTTAGACACTATCCTTAATATACATCATCTAATGTTCCTTGCATCTTTTCCTCTTTAAATAACTTTTATTACTTCTCTTTTCACACTTCTTGAATTCTCAGAACACTTTATTAAAAGAAACAAGAACATTGCACAAACTATTAGAATTATTACTGGTGCTAACATCAGCCTTAACTTACTCCTGCACAATTTATCTAGCCATTCACCAACCTTGCTAACACCCCTTCCTAACTCACTGAACCAGGAACCTACACCTTCCCACAGGTCATACTCTTCAAAAGATTGAAGTACATGCATGATCTTAGTTATATTGGAAATATAGGAATTAACAACCCTACTATTATCTGGAATATATGTACAACACCTTTATCCCCTTGCACACTCCACCTTCATTGTCAAGAGAATATCTAATGTGAAGAGATTCTGCATAATTTCTGTGTTTACCTGTTTTAATGTTCTATCAGTAAACCCAAGACACTTTGAGTTGGTGATCGGGAGCCTTTATATTGTGTTCAGAGCCATTTCCACGAATTAAGTACATGAGCGGACGCCAACTTGGTCAGCGGTCCTGCTGTTTTGGTGCCCGGAACTTTATTGGGGAGTCTTTGCCACATAGCCTGCCACAACTCTCAAAGTGAACACTCACCGTTGCTGGGTCTCTAGAACTGACACTGCTTACACCGCCACTGCCGCTATTGAGACGCGGCTCCCGTGAGGAGGGGGCTGCGTCCGTGCTGGACTACACTTCCCAGCATTCTTTGGCGTAAGCGCACCAGATCCTGATGCCGCAGCGCCAAGGAGGCGTATAAATCCTCATCTGTGCTCCCGCATTGAGGGAGTCTTTGCCACATAACCTGACGCAACTCTCAAAGGGAACACTCACCGTTGTTGGGTCTCTAGAACTGACACTGCTTACACCGCCACTGCCACCATTGAGACATGGCTCCCGTGAGGAGGGGGCTGTGTGCGTGCTGGATTGCACTTCCCAGCATCCTTTGGGGTAAGTGCACCGGATCCTGACGCCGCAGCACCAAGGAGGTGTATAAAACCTCGTCAGTGCTCCCGCAGCGCAGGAGTCTTTGCCACATAACCTGCCACAACTCTTAAAGGGAACACTCACCGTTGCTGGGTCTCTAGAACTGACACTGCTTAAACCGCCACTGCCACTATTGAGACGCGGCTCCTGTGAGGAGGGGGCTGCGTGCGTGCTGGACTACACTTCCCAGCATCCTTTGGGGTAAGCGCACCGGATCCTGATGCCGCAGCGCCAAGGAGGCGTATAAAACCCGGTCAGTGCTCCCGCAGTGCGGGATGTGCGCGGACGCGCCCGGGCAAAGCCCGGGCCAAGGGCGGGCCCATCCCTGCCCGTCAGAGACTAAGAGGCTGGGCACAGCCAACTTATTAACATTTTGTGCCTTAAAACTTATATGCTTATAGTTTGAACTGGGGGGCTAGTGTTTGCGGGGCAAGGGTCTTTACTGGCATAGCTAAACAATCGGTCTGATTAGCAGCCAACCCTCTGCCATAGGCTACTACATTTTTTTTTTCATTCAGCCACATTAACAAGATGAACAAAAGAAAATCCCTTACAGGACAGCGAGTGGTGGGGACTCTTGATGCCTTCCTGCTTCGTGCTGAGTCAGCTCTCATTCATGAAATTGCCCTAACAAAGCGAAGACTGTCCCTGGAACCTAAATCCTCCCAGTGGCAGTCCGACCCGATGGATGCCTCTAACAATATTGATCAGCAAGAGTGTCTTTCCCCTACCAGGATAGAGAGAAGTCATACCACAGAAGCAAATGATAGTACCATGTCGAGGGTTGTAAAGGTCAAATCCATAATAAACACCAGGGGCCAGAAAAGCAAGATCAATCAGGGGAACAGCTCCCCAACCCAACCCAGAAAAAGAAAGGGGCAGGGTCCAAACAAGCTTATTCATCCAGCACCAAAGAGAGGTCGCAAAAGTAAAACCATGAGGGAGGAGTCGGAGAAGGTGGCTGAGGGGCACACGTCCGCAACCAGACCCGTTACTATAGTGCCTCCTACAAGTCCCCCAATTACTCTACAAAGTGCTGACAATCCAGAGTTCTGGGCAAAAATCGGTGGGCTGGTTACAACCCTATTAGAACCCCTACTTCAAAAATTAAATCGTATTGAAATGAGCATTGAAAAACTCGAACGGCTGCAGCAGCCTTTGCCAAGCTACTCAGGTCCGCATACTAGTCAGCCCCCTTTGATCAACTCTTCCAATTGTCATTGTGCTATTGAGAATACACAAACAATAGGAGACGATAGGTCCTTACCTACACAAACAGGACCTTCAAATCCTGGCCCGGGGACAGCATCGCAAACAGGTCAATTGGCTCACCAAACTTCGAGTCTGAAGAAGGCAGGCACGTCCATTGCACATCATAAGCCGGAAGCCCCAAATTCTGTTCAGGACCGCTTATTAAGAATCCAAAATGAGCCCTTATCAGGTAGAGCAGAACATGATAGCTCAAGGGTACTACCAATGAGAATTGCACACTATAAAGCACCATACACACCCAGAGGAACACATGACTCAAACATCCTACACCGTCCTCCGGAAGCCACTCCTTATACAATAGTGCTGGCCAATGTCCCCTTGTTGCACGATGGCACTAGGGAACATTGGTCTTCACTTAAAAATAAAGCACTGTCTCTGCTAAACTTGAGGTCTGGAATATCCTCCCCACTTTTCTCAGAATTCAAAATGGTTAGACGGGTTGGTTGGATAGGCAGATCAAAAAGCTACTGGGGGGGGGACTGTGTGGTGCTTTCTTTTGGGTCGCCCAATCTTAGTCAAACAATCCTTGACAGGGTGGGAAATTGGTCAGTTGAGCAAACAGGGATTCATATTCTACCACTGCGGTTTTTCTATAATCCACCTAGCCACAAGCAGTCGCTTTCTGGAATGGATGATGGTGGGGGATGGACACAATTCCGATACAACATCCCAGTGAATAATCATTATACGGTCCTCTGTAACATGGAGGATAATGATTGACTGGAGACATCCAATGATGAGCCATCAGAAAGAAGGGTAGTAACAAGAGGCCCTCGGCAAGTTGAACCATCTAGGCAGTGTTTGGCCGAAAAAGAGCACAGACCTCTAGAGACCACAAATCTGCCAATCCTGAACCTGTCCCCTTTGAATTCCATTGAGTGCAGCTTTAAGTCCAACAGAGCTGACCCAATCAAGTCTTTGAGTGTGGACCAGGCATCCCACACTGTCGGCATTGCAACGTTTCATATGCAGGGTTTAGCAAAGGTCGATGGAGATAGAAGCGCAGCAAGGAATGAGGCAATGGGAGAACCTACTCTCAATAATAATGTAGAACTACTAGCAGAAATGTATAGCGCCCAACAGATGGCAAACTTACCTCTTATAACTACAGAAGTAAACCAGCCCATAGTTAGGAGCGACCTCTGCCCTTCGGATAAGGAGCCTGAAAACTATAGTAATCCCATAAATCCCTCACCGACGCTCCAAATATTATCGTGGAACGTTGCAGGTCTCCGCTCCGAAATTGACAACCCGGGGTGGGGTACCTTTATCCAAGATTTTGACATATGCATGTTCCAGGAAACTTGGGACAGGGAGGTTACACAGAGATCTGGTTATGTAACCTACAATCTATCTGCTTCATTAGGGGGGAAGGGCAGACCATCAGGGGGACTCACCATTTGGGTTGCTACACATTTGGGCTTTACAGTGAAAAAGGTTGAGACGCCATCTAGAGATATTCTCTGTGTCATCTTGAGTTCTACCTGCAGGACCAGGTTAGTGCTTATTAACGTATATTCAAGGCCAGTAGGGCATGGGCAAGAATCTCCCACCCTTGATACACTGTTATGATTTGTATCCACAGTCATTGACAATGACATAGTGATTCTGGTTGGCGATTTTAATTGTCAGTACGAACCTTTGAAGGACCTGGAGGCTGAGGACCTCAATGAGGAGGATCTGCACTGGGCCATTCCTGTGGCCAATGCTCCACCAGTCCGGATATGGACACCTCTAGCTGTACAGTTGAACACCCTTGTCTTGACTCATTCACTTAGGGCGTGCAATGGACGTTCTAATTCCGATAGTCTGGCAAATTTCACCTACAATAGGTCGGGCTCCTCTTCAATCTTAGACTACATTATGGTGAACACTAAATCTTGGCATCGGATGCTTAATTTTAAGATTGTCCCCAGATATGACAGTAATCATAACGTCCTGATCCTAGAATTGGACTCTCCATATATTGGGGACGCCCATAAGGGCCACTTGTTGAATAAACCAGGCCCAATTCTAACTAGTGGCAGGAGGAGAGTAAGATGGGGCACCCTATGTGAATCTCAAGATAGACTATCTTCACTATACCAAATAATCACGCCATATCTGGAGGTTGCGATACAATTGAGTAAGTCTGGAGCTTCTACTCGCCCACTTAATAAAATTGCAGAAAACCACCAAGGTCTAGTGACAGCCCTGGTGGATAGTTTCTCCTATGTAGCACAAGTAAAGGTGGGCAATGTATCCAGACATTCCTGGTACAATGATAAATGCTGGAAGGCTAAGACAACCCTGCTTACAGCTATTAAATCCAATGATAAGCCGGCAATAAAAGAAAGCAGGTTATTATATAAACACGCAATCAAGCATGCCAAAAAGGATTGGGAAGTGAAAAAATGGGAGACTTTGAAAGATGCTCTAAAAAGGAGGGATATGAGGACCTTCTGGAAACTGATAAGTACAGACTCAAAAGAGGACAAACAAGCCATTGAACCTAACCTGGGTGCCGAGGTCTGGAGGGTCCACTTTCAGTCACTTTACTCCAGGCCAGGGGGCACTCATGAGCAATCTGAAAGTTACATCCCTCTTTTACATCCAGCCTGCCCGGAAACTCCTGCAATAACTCTAAAAGAGGTAACGGCTGCTATTGCTTGAGTAATCCCTGCAAAAGCACTGGGATTAGATAAGATCCCGGGAGATCTCTATCGCACTGAACCTAGCGTTTGGGCCCCGTATCTATGGAGCATTTTCAATGCTATTTTGCAGAGAATGGAGATCCCCATAACATGGCTAGGGGCGGAAATCATCCCCATTTTCAAGAAGGGTTCACCCCTCCAGCCTGCTAACTATCGGCCCATTAGCCTTATCGATGTTGCACCAAACATCTTTGCCCGAGTGCTTCTGGACCGTTTGCAGAACTGGATGGAGGAGTTCTCCATTCTTAGCCCCTAGCAGGCCGGCTTCCGGATTAAAACGTCCACAATTCATCACATTTTCAGGTTGCAGTTACTGCACTGGAAAACAGTGATTGTGGAGGATGGCAGTCTCTACATGATCTTTGTGGACCTAAAATCGGCCTTCGATTTAGTTCCCAGGGAAAAACTTTGGGCTACCCTATCTGATTTGGGGGCGCCAGAGTATTTATGCGAGATCTTGAAAAGATTGCATGTGAACAACTATGCCCAAATCAGATATGGGAAGAATGGAGACCTCACTGACCATATACCCATAGAGAGAGGTGTGAGACAGGGGTGTGTTCTGGCCCCACCCTCTTCTGCATCTTTATTAATGGCTTAATAGGAGCTTTGTCAGTGGGAGGGGATCTAGACGCTCCAAAGTTAGCGGGCCACAAGGTATCTGCCTTGATGTTCGCAGACGACACCCTCCTGCTGTCAAAATCACCTATGGGTTTTCAAATGGTCTTGGATATCTTTCATTTATTTTGTATGAATAGGGGCCTGGAAATTAATACCCAGAAAACAAAATATATGGTGTTCAACGCAGGGCATTCCAAACGACCTAATCCACAACTAGCAGGGGAATTTTTAGAGAGAATCCCTCGATGTGAATATCTGGGATTATCACTTAATGAGAAAATGAAGTGGGGTGACCAAATTAAGAAAGCCTGTTTTAAGCTGACGCAAACGTCCAGGGGCCTCGCTAAACAGCAGAGAAAGTGTGTACACAAGATGATGGGGACGGTGCTGGAAATATGCAAGGCGCAAGCCCAAGGGGCTAGCGTATATGGAGCGGAGTTATGGGGCCACAGGTCACCTGATCAACTTGCTAGGATTGAAAATTCATTTCTTAGACAGCTGTTGGGACTTCCCAGTAACACCCCATTAACCCCGCTCGAATGGATTTGGGTGTTAGCCCAATGTCTTTGGAGGTCGCGCTTAGACCTCTACTCTATTGGCGCCGCCTATGGCGCACACCAGAAATATCCATGTACAGGGAGGAATTGAGAGAGGTGGTAAATCTTTGGGGAGCAAGCAAAATACCTTGGCACACCTTTATCAAGAATTCCTTCGAATCTATCGGAATTGGAGATCCATGGGTTAGTCCGGAAGAGAGCTCCTTGGCAACACCAAGAAAAGTCTTGATAAAAAACTTTAAAGACCATCACCTCAATTTATTACTGAGGGGCCCCAGGACAGGCACACTCACATCATCCTTCTTAGAAGTCAAACTGCAATATACTTTAGAATCTAGCATAGATGATATACAGCCCTCCCTTGCCAAAAAACTCTACATGCAGTTTAGGTATGGTGTACTTCCTTTATGTACTGTTACTTATAAATGTGGGGGGGGAGTTCTACGAAAGACTGCCCGTCATGAAAAAATTGTACGAAGACTGACTTGCATGTACTGTTTTCCTGCCCCACCTACAAGGCAATAAGAGTTCGTTGGTTACGACAGCTTCGTAGGAATCTCGGAACCCCTCACTGCCTACCGGCTTATAGGATCCTCAAATATGACACTGGCATCCCAATTGTTTATTCAGTTTCCTGCTTCCTGTTCTCTATGTGGTGTGCTCGCTGTGCGGTTCTAAAGAAATTTCAAGTCTAAATCACCCACTCTATGCACCCGTTACGATTGGGACTCTCTATTTTTATTTGTTTTAATATACATGAACTTTGTATCATATGCTTGAGATACTTAGCGCCTATTAGCTCATTTAATAGTTTTTAAACAATATTAACGTTTCCATATCTTTATGTGTATATAAGAACTTTTTATACTGATCAATTGCACTGAATTTTTAAATGCTTTATCTGTGCTTTTAAGGTCTTGAGAGGCCGAAAAAAAGTATCTCTTGACTGTATTTAGTGAGGCCCGGTGCGCAGAAGTGACAAGAAATACACAGTGAAGCTTGTACATCTTTAAACGGCTTTTACTTGTTTTTAATTCTAAGATTCTGCAATTTGAACTGCATTTTGCACTTGCACTCTATTATCACTGTTGATCAGCACTGAGACCCTTTGAGTTGGTGATTAGGAGCATTTTGGCCCTGTTCAGAGCCAGTTCCTCCCATTAAACACACGAGTGAACGCCATCTTGGTCTGCAGTCTAGCCCTTTTGGTGCCCGGAACTCTATTTAATGAGACCCGGTGCATGGCTACACCGCTGGCTCGCCAAAGGCGCACCAAAGGTAAGTCCATCTGCATACGTCCGTGGCCATCCAGCCCAGTCTGGGGTCAGGGGCCAGAGTCCCTGCCCGTTTTGAGACGGATCAATTATATTACACCTTGGACAACTTGAAAAATATAAACCAGCTGCCCAAGAAAGGTTGTGATCACTCCCTGAAAGTGGCCAATATGCTCAGTCAGTGCGTGACTTGTAATTGCTCATTTACTCTGCCTTCCAACGGAGTCAACTCTGAGACCCATATTACAAGTAAGGTACACGCACCAGTAGCCTTTAAACAGCCCACCTCAGACTGACAAATGTTCCTACTGAATTGTAGGTCGCTCCCCAAGCATTGTCCTGAGCTATTCATTTTGCTGGAAGATAAGTGCACAGAAGTCCTCTTTTTTACAGAAGCCTGGCTGAATCATGACAGCTGGCCAGATATAGTGGCAGCACTCCCTCCAGGTTATGCAATAGTGGGAAATGACCAGGTAGGGAAAAAAGGAGGAGGAATGGCTATAATTTTTAGAGTACTTTGAGTGTAAGTCATCTGTAGTCGATATTGCACACTGTGAACATTTGTGTTTCTCTTTAAAACTTCCGCACACTTTCACATTCTCTAGTTTACTCTTATATCGCCCACCAGCACCCGCCACAAAATTTGTACAGATTATGCCGAAAATCCTAGTGCTACATAGCCTTCAGACACCAAACTTTATACTACTGGGGGATTTGAACATTCATATGGACTGAACCACATGCTCATAAGCTGTAAACCTTAGACTGAATCTATCATTAATACCGACAGCTTGATCAAATAGTTACATCCTCAACACATTCCAAGGGCCATATTTTGGACCTAATCTTTACAAATGTCTTGAAAATGACCGTAACTGCCCCTAGGCCAGTTCACTGGTCAGACCATCTGTTGATTCCATTTTTTATTTCCAAAACGGAAGGGCCTACATCTAATAGGACACTAGTGAAACATATCAGACAGTGATCCGAATTTGACATTACGGATTGGGAAATAGTTCTAGAGAATTCCGCTCCCAGACGAGGTGGTTGCCTTTTAAGCAAACTATCTGGAGTTGATCAATTCATCATTAGAGGCGCTTATCCCCCAAAAGATCTGGGGAACTACCCGTACAGGAACCAATGGCAAAAGGTTCTCGCCTGAGATAAAGGAGTTGAAGAAAGAATGCAATTTCTAGGAAAGGTCAAACTCATCTACGATTCCCTGCCAGTAGCAGCAGATCCTCATATTGAAGTAAAAAATAATTTCATAGCCAAAAGGCCCATGATGGAGCTCCCAGTATTCTCAAAATTAGTTAGTTAGGTCGGGCTCACCTTTAGATCCGACTCCTATAGACATTCTACTGAGAGGAGGAGAGGTCATTATATCTGCCTAAATGAACATTCATGATCTGTCCTTCGAGAGCAGATGTGTTTCAGGCCTGTGAAACATGGGATCATCCACCCATTGCTGAAGAAACCCTCATTGGAACCCGCTAAGGCAGAACATCATAGAGCCAGCTTGCTACTTCCTGGATTAAGCAACATTTTGGAAAAATTGATTGGTGTTTTTGCTGACTTTCTGGATTACGACAATTTACTACTGCAGACATAGACAGTTTTTTTATTTGGTTGTAATACAGAAACAGCCCTATTATTTGCCACGAGGATCTCAAGAAGACACAAGACCAGAGTGGGACAGCCACGCTCATTCTTTTGGATTTAAGCGCAGCTTTTGAAACGGTCTCCCACTCAAATCTATGCTAGAGGGTAGAAAAATTAGAATCACAGGGACAGCATTAAATTGGCTTACTTCATTCCTAGCTAATAGGAGCTTCCAGGTTATTAAAGCACCTTTTTTGTCAAAGACACACATGCTACAGTAAAGAGTGCCAAAGGACTCTTCACTGCGCCCTACACTTTTTAATGTGCACATCCGGCCACTCTCAGATATCTTTTGTGCCTTAGGTTTCACTATGGTATCGTACGCAGATGACACCCAGATGGTTGTTTCTATGTCACCGAATACTCACTCAACCTTTAAAAGACTATCTACTTTTTTGGAACAGATGACCAGCTGGATGGCTGCAAGCTATCTCAAATTACATGGAGACAAAACAGAGGTATGGTGACTGAAAACAATTTGTCACTTTGAGATCAATTCCTCTGGTACCAGTATTTGGGGGAGCGCCCCCCTCCTAATCTGAAGTAAAAAGCCTTGGAATTATTCTAGATAGAGATTTAACCATGGCCTCCCAGGCAAAAAAGTTTGCGGGCACTTGCTTTGGCTTCCCGAGATCTCTTCGGAAGACACTCAAATGGCTCTCTATGAAATGTTAGAGGATGGTGGTTCTAGGTCTAGTACTCTCCCATCTGGACTACGGCAATTCAATCTATTTGGGCAGCCCCTCATATGTAATCAGAAAACTGCAGGTTACTCAGAATGCCACGCGCAGAGTGCTGTTAAGATTACTCAAAACGCAATCAGTACACTCAGCACTTGCTTATCTTCACTGGTTGCCCATAAATAAAAGAAAGGAATTCAAAGTGCTATGTATCGCACATAGGGTAAAGTATTCCCCTGGCCCACATACTCTTCAACATCTTATCACCCCATACAGTGACCCCAGAGAAATGAGATCCAATGACCTAACCCTTCCAACCTTTACTAGAATCAGGAAGGCAAGAGGAGGGGGCTGTTTATTTCTTTACCAGATCTCTAAAATTTGAAACTCCCTGTCTATCCAGCTTAGATCAGACAAAAACGTATTTAGTTTCAGGAAACAATTGAAACATATGTCTTTATATAAAGTAGTGCAAGACCTAATTTGTCCTTACTTGTTCTATCAGCGCTGCAAAACCTGTGGTGGGTAGCTGCTTGCTCTATAAGAGGTTTTTAATAATAATAATATTCTACTGCAAGCTTATCTAATAAAATAAACAGACTTCTAATTTTAACATCATTCCTTGTCACACCTGTAGAAGTAATTATGGCATTTAATATACATAAAACTACCTTTCAAAACTAATTTTCTTTCTTTTCAGGCCAATTTCATTATTCATTTCACCCATGAGATAAACTCTAAAAAACACTAAACAAAATATATTCATCCCAATAATTCAGCAAATGTAAGTAACCAACCTTTTCAAAAACATAATAGATTCCTTTTAAAATGGCAGTCCACCGAACAAAAACAAAACAATTCTCACTACCTCATAACTTCTTTCACACATACGTTTTCCCACATATTCAACCTTACCCTCTTTCAAGGGTCTTTGATGCTCAATACACAATTCACTCATTCGTTCTTGCTCTAGCCTTATTCTAGGATGTATATTCTACAATCTAAATGTTTCCTCTTCCTTCAAATGTTCCATTATAGCTTTTCTTTCTTTAAAATCTCTCACAACCCTCAGTCCTCTCTCATTAAATCCCTTGTTAAACTCATTTATCTCTTTGCTCACACCACACACATAACCACGTTTATTAGTTTTAGTTTGATACTTAGTTTGTGCAATTACACTAAAACAAATTGCAATTTTCAACCACTTTGTTAATTTCTTTTATGAGTAAGTCCTCAAAAGACAGGTTAAAGTCTGTTAGATAATGTTGGAAAGTGGTGGTAGTGGTAATCATATATCTACCATTGGCAATAAGGCCACTTACACAGCCTAGGGCTCAGAATAGGTCTCAGAAAACTATTCCCATGATCCACCCGTGGTAGCTTGGCTGCAAGCAGGCAGGCTTAACTTCAGAGACTGGCATGTAAAGCATTTAAGAACACCAATTCAATAAACAATCAAGACACAACACCAATTTATAAAAATAGAACATATTTGTATCTTTAAAATAACACCAAAACATAAAAAATCCAATGTAGGGAACAGTAGATATGAATTTTCAAAGATTTAACACTATATAGCACATAGAAAGCTATAGCGTCTATTGGGACATCTGCTCGCGATAAACTGGGGCAAAATCAAAGTTTCAGGCTGACCGCAATGGAGCTCTGCGCGGCTACCCCTTGTGGTAGGCCTCTGTCAATGTTTTTACTTTTTGACTTAAGAAAGTTTCCTGGAGCTTTTTTTGCCAGGGTTCCATCGATGTTCTCAACCAATCCTGGGTTTGGTGAGGGTTCACCCGCTTGTCTTTCGACAAGCTCCCGGTCAAACTATGGAAGTCGGACCTCCGGAGCTTTCAAGCGGGATGAACCAGGGATCCAGGCAGGCTTGTGGTTGAAAGTGGGTGGCTTGACTCTCGTGTTTGGAGCCGGTCAAGTTTTTTACCTTTCGGACTTAGAAACATTTATGGAGCATATTCCACCGGGGTACCTCGATGCTCTTCACCAGGCCAGGTTTGGTGAGGGCTCGCCTGCTTGCTTTCCAGGGAGCTCCTGATCAAACTCCGGAAGTTGGACCTCCGGAGCTTTTCAGTGGGACGAACCAGCAGGGCAGGCCAGCTCACGGTTGAGGGTCGCCGGCTTGGCTTGCCAGGTTGGGTCGGTCCACTTATGAAACCTTTTTCCCAAAGTTGCCCCAAAGTTCTCCAAACTGCTGCAACTTCTTCCTGAAGTTCCTTTTGGTGTCCCAAAGTGTCCAAAACACAATCCAAGGGTCTGCAATCTCCAAAATGGTCCTTGAAAATGTGGGACTTGAGTTCCCACAATCCACTTGGACAAAACCCTTACAAATCCACTGGACACACTCCAGGCTGAAGATTCTTGGTGGTGATGGTCCATGTGAGCATTGTCAATGTTAACCTGTGGGTCACAGGGAGTCCACTCTTTATTTCTCTTGAAGCAAGTTAGGTCCACAGGGCTGTAGTTCCACATTGTGCAGCAGATGCAGTCAGTCAGAGTGCATGGTTTGGTTAGTGCAAATCAAACTTTCTGATGGATCCTTCTTCTTCTGTAGTTTCAAGCAGCATACCTGAGAGGCTCTGCACCTCTCAGATACTTATTCAGTGTTCTCTGGGGTCATGTAGGAGGGTACTCCTGTCCAATGAGGTGCAGTGCAACACCCTCTAAAGTGTCACACAATGGTCTCCTAGAAAGCACTATTTCTTTAAAATTCAAACTGGCTGAAGGATCATCAGAGGAGCAAGAGCTAGCCAAACAAACCCCCTGTATAGCTTGTTCCATAGCTCCCCTCCCTCTGACATCTTTAAATTCTTTCCGTAAGCCTTCTATTTGAATGGTACATAGTGGGTGGAGGAAGATGGACCTGGCTATTCCTGCCTGTCCTATCTGTTCTTTGAAGCCACATGTTTTATGGCCCCTCCCCCCTGCTATGGCATTCCTCTGTAGCACAGCTCTTTCCAACAGATTAGCCTCTTTGGGGTGAGCCACTTATCACTTCATCAAAGCAGTCTGGCTAATCCTGTTAACTCTTACCAATCAGGGCAGACCACTGGAAGGTTCAATTTTGGCTTACAGACTTCTTTTTTGTATATTTTAGGATAAGAACAGCATATTTTTGGATTTATCAATACCATTCTTCTAAGTCCTTGCATGACATTTTTCAGTAGTCCCCTGTGGTAGTTATGAATTCAGAAACTTTTGCAGTATTAACCTCTGAGGCTGGGGACCTATAATGAGGAAAATTAAATGTCCAATTTTTCCAGCACCAGGGTCTATAAAACATCTTTTATAAGGACACTGCTAATGGCTGTTGACCCCCTACCCTGGGGATACCTAGGGGAGCTTTTAGGGGTCCTGAATATACAAAAATAATGTAGATCCTCACTCCACCATGCTCCTAGCACAAAAGTCAATTTTGGGAAGCACTTTACTACAATGGGGGAAGTGAAATATATATTTTCTCTATTCCCAGGGCATATCATACCTCTTTTATAAGGGTCCTACTTATAAGTACATGACCCCCCCTCCACCCCAGGGAAACCCAGGGGCGACCCTGGGGGTGCCTAATATGCCAAAATATTGTTGTGTATCCATTTTAACTGCCCCTAACACCAAAGTCGAGTTTGGGCCCAATTTACATTTAAAAGCAGTTCTGCAACACAGGGCTGCTCTTAAAATGACCTCAGCATCTCAACATTGCACACTTGCAAGTGCAGAAAGGGCTGCAGGCCTCTAAACAGCTATGCCCCATTATATATTATGGACTTTAAGGTAGTTTTAATCCCCCTGCCCTATTATGTACTAGGGACATATAGGATAGGTAATGCCAATATTGGGGCACACTAACCCATAGTGTACCCTAGTGTATGTAGGTGTTTTAACTGTATTCTAAGTGTTTTTCAGCATAGCACCGGCTTGGGCCTGCCTAGCAGAGCCCAGGATACAGTCAGAGATCACCAGTAACAGTCAGCAAAAAATGGGGGTGCCCAGGGCACAGGATGACTTTGCAACATATAAGGAGAAAGAAAATCATTGTTAAATGTAGCAACATACACATTAAACGACAAAGCATTGGAAATTGGACGTTGTTCATACATTGATCCATCACCAGCAGAAGTAGGATGAAAAGTACATATATGACAGCCTTTACCTTCATAGTATTTATATATTTATGTAGAATGTTAGTATAGATACAATCCAGAAATCTACTAATTAAGTTTTCTTTGTACTCTAGAATGTCACATGAATTTATTCTTAGCAGAAATTAACTCCACATTCATAGAGGCATGTCTCACCAGAGGTAGTAGGCATAACAGCCCAACCAAAAATACTAATATTAGTAGCATAATCATTAAACCTATAATTTTACAGTATTTGTTGTTTCCCATCTTCTATTTGAAGCTAAAAAAAATTATTGTGCGGCTTAAAAATTCAAAAACAACAAAAGTTATCTGTAAAACAAAACTACATTTTCCTCTTCTTTACTTCTTTTCAAACGTTAATGTAAATCTGTGACTTTCAGTCTTTAATCTGGTTCAACAATTGTTTTTCACTTTAACTTTGTTTTAACAATGTTTTTATTTCTTCGAGGTGGGTCTTCAACTGCCTCTGTTTCATACTCAAATTTGTACTAACTATAATTCACTCTATTCTAGCTTTCTAACTCTTCTTCTTCTTCTTCTTCTTTAGACATGGTGGCTAGATATAACCATCCTGGTGAAGCATATTTTTTATTTGAAACTCTCTTTTTCGTTGATCAGTTGGCAAGAGTTGATTGCCTCCTATTGGTTTCAGAGTCTAATTGTCTTTCATGTGTTTCTGGTTCACAATGCTTTCTTTTAAAAGTTCTTTTGTGAGGAATGTATCCATTGACTTTTCTTTGTTTATTAGCAGTCTTTGACAAGTTCTATTTATTTTCTAACAAGCTTAGACATTATCTTGAACATGTTTGTGAACAGTGATCAGCCTGAACTGCACGATTTACTGCAAACTGTTTCCTTCCTCTGGGGGTTCTTGTGGATCTGACTTTCAACTGTAAATTCTAATTGTTTGGATCACCTTTTTGCTGCCACTCATGCTTTTGGCTTTTAAACAGTAACAGCCCTTCACTCTGATCCTTACCTTACAACTGGGCGTTTGTCTTTTCACGTTCTTCTTCTGAGTTCTCACTAACCTGAAATTTCACAAGTGGATTTTTCTATTAGCCAGTTTCAAAATTGTCACTGTTCTCTCAATCTACACTGCAAACATGAGCTCTCTCTTTAGCTTCACTTTATGCTTAACTTTGTAGATTAGTGGCTGTTTCAGTGAATGTTTCTACCACTTCCTCATCTGCTACTTTCACCCTTTTTATATGAGCAGCGTGGATCCACAGCAGCACTCCAGCCCACTTTAGACTGACATTCTTACTCTCCACAACACCTGAATATTGAGGACAATAACTATAAACTATAATGAAACCTTTGATTTATCTGAAATGTTGTACAGATGTTTTCAAAAACCTCATTTTTAAAGTGTGAGCTACGATCTGTCTCAATAGAAGTTGGGAGGCCAAATCTCAGAATCAACCTTCTCAACAAAACGTTTGGCAACATTAGGGCTATCTGATCTCCAAGTGGGATAGGCCTCAATCCATTTACAAAACATGCAGACAATGACTAAGATATAATTTAAACGATTACAAGCTGGCATCTCTACTAAGTCTGCTTGGAGTCTTGTAAATGGGACTTCGATTTGCCAATATGGTTAATTATAGTCAATGTCTTTTTGCCGTAGTTTTTCTGGCATAAGAACCTAACAAACACACTTCCTATGCAAGATTTCTGAATCCTGCATTTTCCAAAAATTTTCTCTCTTCCTACATGTGTCTGATCATGTAAGTATTTACCCATTGGGTATAACATTGCCTCTGGGAGTATGGATGTATTTTCAGCATTAACAAACAAACTCTTGATTTTTCTTGTGGCTCAATTTCTTCCATTTCTTTCTGCCTGGTATGTAGGGTCTGACGAGTTGCGATAATTGTTGAGGGCCCTTACCATGTATGGCCTTAAACGCAATACACAAGGCTATAAATTGGTTGCGCTCGCCAATGGACAGCCAATATAACTCTGCGAGAGGCTTGAAGGCTGAGTCAAATCGAGAGAGCCCAAGCAGAACTTTAGCAGTGGCGTTTTGAGTAGTCTGCAATTTTTGTAGACCATGTTTTGCTTGCACTGGTCAGAAGGGCGTTGCATTAGTCCAGTCTTGAACTAATCAACGTTGTGACCACTGTTTTACTGAGCTCTAATGAGATGAATGGAAGTATTTTCTTCAAGTTTTTAAGGATGAAAAAACATGTTGCTATAGTGTGGTGTAGTGTAGTTCCTATATCCCTGATAGGCTGTGCGCATTGGAATAATATACACTATAGTTTTGACATAGGACTGAGGTCAGTATGTCTCTATCGAGTACATTAAACTTAATTACTTGTGTGTGCCTGCTAACTCAGAGGCCACTAGAACCTTCTCGAATAAACAAGAAGGGATTCGTTTCTGACAACCGCATAAACATCACAACTTTGTTTCCCTTAGAATCGGAACAATCTCAGAATCGTGGAAACGATAGATAACAGTTTCACTCAGTCAATCGTGCATGCTTTGTTTCTACAGAGTTACACAGAAATAGCTAGACGGGCGTTTCAATAAAAAGGGTTTATTGAACAGTCTTATTTCTCGTGCAAGAGATATGAACTGCTACAATCATAAGACAGAATGAGAAGTATAATACGTACAGCGTTAGCAGTAAGATAAAATAATACTGCAATAGCATGGTGTTGGACTTGGCCCTTTTCCCTGAATTTTTTTTGCTTTTATGGGCAACAATGTGTTATGTGAAAGCATGTTAAATGCAAATGTTAAATGCTGTGCAATGGTGTATGCACCTTTATCTCCCCCATGGTAGAGAAATTTATAGGCCATGTGTGGTGTGAGATACCATAATGCATGCTGCGCAATGGCGGCGCAGACTGACTTTCCCTGTTTTAACATGCTGCTTTTAAAATGGATGCCATGGCTGTGTGGGTGTGCCGCCTGACTGAGCTGGGTTACCAGTCTAGTTGTTATTTCCCAGCAACCCCAGCTTTTGGAGGGAAGCCTAGCACCCAGGGTGCTCTACACCTCCCCCTGAAACAGTTAGAACCAGTTTCCCCAGACGCTTCTAGAAGCTTCTTGCACTGTCTGGTAGGCGGAGCTGGGCTGCCATGTGCTCAGTCAGAGCGTGGACCTGAACGAGAGGGGACCTGCTGCCAGGGGGTACCGCCACATGGGCCTGTGTGCTGGGCCCTGAGCTTATCTGAACCCCTCTGCAGTCCACAGGGCTAGTGAGAGCCCCGCTGCTGGAATGGAGGCTGCTGTATCAGGAGGAGTGCCACGTTGCAGAGGAGGATGGTTCCTAGGACCTTCAGCCCTGTTCTGATGAGTACCCACTAACTGCTGATCTCGCCCAGTAGTGCCTGCTGCTCTGCTACCTTGCGCCAGGAAAAGAAGAGCGCTATCCTGGACTGGCCTGTGCTCCCTGCCTGCACCCTAGCGCCTTGTGGGACCCTGACTGCGTGCCCTGCGTAAGGTGAGCGCTATATGGGACTGGACTGCACTCCCAGGAGGTAAGGCGTGTGGGCGCTCCATGTTGGGGTGGGTCCCTGACTGTCTGCCTGCACCCTAGCGCCTCGTGAACGCTATATTCCACTGCCCCAGAAGGAGGCAGGAGCGAGTGACACCTGCGGCACTGGGAGGCCTGGGAGAGCTGTTTATTTAAGAAGAGGAGCACTATCTTATGCCCCTGGAGCTGATGGGGCTGCCTAGCGCCTGTGGAGCGCTATACTTAATGGCCCAGTAGCGCTGTGTGGAGAGAAGAACTGTTTCGTTTGAAAGCGCCGCGTGAGTGCCACTTTTCAGTGCGTAAGATTGCAGCGGGTGCCCACCCCGCATTTTGCCCCAGGAGGAGGATTCATATTCCCAGCGGGGCCCCCTTGTGCCAGGGGGAGCCCCGCGTTCCAAGGAAGAGTGGGTGCCCACCCCGCGTGCGGCCAGAGAGAGCGGCTATTGTAAAAGGCAGTGGGAGCCCACCCCACTGCATGCTGAAGAAGCGGGTGCCCACCCCGCGTGTGATCGCGCTGGTGCCTATTAAAATAAAGCAGGTGGCCACCCCGCAACGTGGTGTTTATTGAAGTCGGCGGGAGTCCACCCCGCACTTCAAAACCGACAAAAATCACCGCCGCCGGCCCGAGTCCCGGCGCACCTGAAGCGGGTGCTGAGGATCACCGCCGCCGGCCCGGGAGGCTCAGGAGCGCCGCGTGGGCTTCCCCGTGACGTCAGGGGAGGCGCGCAGCGATTGGCGCCGGCTGGAACACCGCCAGGAAGTCCCGCCTACCAGAGGAATCGCAGGACGGCTCGCTCTGCCCCAGCAATCCACTGAAGGAGTCTGGAGTCCGGCGGGCTCAGCATCAAAGTCTCGGGTCCCAGGATGGGGCCCGGGTGAGGTTGAAGGAGGAGCTGCGGTCAGCAGGGCTCCCCGTGAGCAGAGGAGAGCCCTGCACGTGGGGAGACGTCCGGAGCCTGCCCGGGACTGACGGTGAGTCCTGAGCGGCCTGCAGGATAGCGGGCCGCTCCAACGCTAGGAGAGATCGCCGCTCGGAGGCTGCAGCGGACGGCAGCGGACTACTTGGCTCAGCCCCCAAGGAGTGGTGAGTGGGGCTGAGCCGCTCATGGTGATTCATCCCCCTTGGGGAGTGCCCCCAACCCCCCGGGCCGCAGAGGTGACAGGCCCGGGTCTAGTTTAGCTACCCAGCGGCGCCGCAGTTGCGGGCTGCTGCAACGGTTCTTCTTGGAGGCATTGCTGATTTGGGGAGCCCCAGAAGAGGGGCTCCCACGTTACCAGTACCATACTGGCTGTACTTGACGCAACTGCCCCGCCGGACAGTGGGCAGTTGTAACGTTGGGGGCAAGGGTTATTTAGAGTCCCAGAGTGGGGTTTTTACCTGCCCAGGGTGGCAGTGTTATCTGCATCGATGGGCTCAACTGACTATGTTTTAAGCCCCGTGAGTATGGGTTTATGCCTAACGTACCTGAACTAATGCTTTTACGCCTAATGAGACGCATTTTGTTTTTATGCCATAATGCATGGGTTTATAATGCGAATGAGTTCTTTTCCCTAAGGCTACAGTATTGGTATTCTGCCTCAGGAGCTCTACCTAATTTTTATGCCCACAGGTTCAGGCTCGAGAGTAATGCCTTATGCATCTGCTAATGCCTAATGTGATGTTGCCTGGCGTTTTACCCTAATGAGAATGCTTCATACCTGCTATGTTTATGCCCACAGGTGGATGCCTAATGTTGTCCCCTTACAGACTTCCTGCCTCAGGGGTCATTCATATTGTTTATGCATATGGTGATGCCATGATGTTTTTTTGCAGGTGTTCCGGCCTAATGCCTAATGTTATGCCCTGATGTGTTTTATTGCAGGATTGAGGCTGATGGACTTTACCTTTATTCTTCGTACTTTGCAATGGTTCTGGCAGCGGACCTATTGGCCCTGCCATGTATATAATTCCCCCGTGTAAATATTGCCTTGGCGCCGGTTGGCGCAGTATAGAGATTACTGAAAAATACCTTGTTTTCCTACAATACAAAAGTTATTCTTACACAATCTTGTGTAGCGTCTCTGTTTGAAGCGTGCCTTGTGTGTCGCCTGTGTGTACTGCGTAGATGCTTTGCACATTTCTTTTGGAGTTTGGCCCACCAGCTCTGCACCACGCTACCTGTTTCCAACATTGGTGTTCAGCGGTGGGATAGGACTTGTGTTTGCACAGTACCACAGCGACAACGGGTTGCACTGCAAACTGAGCATTTGAAGTAATCTCAGGTTTAGGGGGATTATTGTTTTTCTGGTTGTGCTTTCCTCCTGGAAGTGGTGTTTGTGAATTGTGTTCCCCTGTTGCACTGTGGGTGGTGTGTCCCGGGTGTACCTTGCCAGGAGGGGGTTAATCTACAAGGAGGATTACCTTATGGAGTACACGGAGCAGGAAGTGATGGATTTCTGCAGAGAGAGAGGGATACCCCCAGTAGGCAACACGCGCAGGAAGCTGTTTCTCTATGAGGCCCTCAAGAGGGGGGAACCCTTAGAGCCCTGTGGGGACCTTTCCGATTACCCCTCCGCATATTTAAAGGGTGGATTTGGTGGAGACCCAGAGGAGGACCTCGAGTGTGAGGAGGACTCTGAGAGTGAGGGTGCCCAGTCCATAACCCCGGAGGGTGGTGACACTGACGAGGAGGAAGAAGATGACAGGACGGAGACGCCAGTAGCGAGTGAGGACACCATAGTTAGGGAGTCCCGTGCTGGGTCCAGTCCTGGGGGCACTGCCCCATCCCTTTCCCTGTCCCCAGAAGAGTGGGTAGATAGGAGGAAAGAAAGGAAGCATCAGCTGGCGCTGGAAAGGCTCAAAGTGGATCTAGCGCGGCTGAGTGTGGAGGAGCAAAAGGTAGAGACCGAAAGGGTCCTAGCGCAGAAAAGTATGGCGGAGGCAGAGAGGTCCTTCGCTAGGGAGATACTAGCTCAGGAGGGTAGGTTGTCCCCTGAGAGTGGTTTCAGGAGTCTGGATTCACCAGTGAGGGTGGGATCCAGTGGTGGCAGCGAAAGTGGATCCAGTGTAGGGAGTCCCACTCCCAGAGCCCGGGAGACGGTGCCTGATTCCCAGGAAGAGGGGGACAGGCTGGAGTTCAGGGGCAGGGGAAAACTGTCCCCCCAGTCCTGGGGGGAGTTTGCGGATGTGTGTTGGACTGCATTGGAGGATTGGGTGGTGAGGAATGCAGTGAATGATTGGGAAGGGCTGTGCCAGGTAGTCATCAAGGAGCACATGCTCAGGAACTGTTTCCCCAGGTTGCGTCACCACCTGTTACTGTGTGGGTTCTCTGACCCCAGGGAGCTTGCACGGCAGGCAGACCTTTGGGTGAGTGCCAGGGTGTCTGGAGAGGCATTGGGGAGTGACCAAAAAGGGAGTGGTGCAGGGAACTTCCAACCCAGTGAGGTGGGAGAGGTGGAGAATAGCCCAGCCAGGTCCCAGGGAAGTGAGAGGGTTGTAGGGCCTCACGTCCTATCTACAGGAAGGAGTGAGATGGGGAGGTGTCCCGAGGTGCCCCAGCCGCAGTCTCAGGGCCTGGAGAGTTCCATAAGGGAACCCCAGGTTGGGAGCCTAGGCTGTCCTGATGTGCCGTCCAGTGAAGGGGATCCCCTAGTGTCAGGAGAACCAGGGGCAACTGTCATCAGAGCTCCTGAGGTTCTGGGGTCGGCCCAGTCGCAGGGTTTAGATCATGGGCTGGGATGCCAGGTTCAGGGGCTGCCTGACCTGGAGGGAGGGGCACTTCTAATCAAGGTCCCTGCCGGTTTGACTTCCAGGGCTCCTTCTTTAGGTGGGAGGGTGCGGAACTCTGGAAGGGGGTGCAGAGGGAGGAAGGTCTTGCCACAGGGCTTCGATCCTGGGTTGGGAGTCCAGGGACAGGTAATGCCTGACCTGGCGGGTGGGACATCTGTTAGCAGTGTCCCCCCTGAATTGTCTTCCAGCGGTACTTCTCCAGTTGGGAGGGTGCGGAACTCTGGGAGGGGGTGCAGGGGAAGGGAGGGCTCGCCCCTGGCACCGGTGCAGCCTAAGGGTTTAGACCCTAGGTTGGGGAATCAGTTGCAGGGTCAAGGCCCTGGACTGGGGAGAGAGTGGTGGTCTGAGGGTGCCTCGCATGGGAGGAGGATGAGAAACCCCAAAAGGAGAGGTAGGGGGAGGAGAGCCTCGCCCCTGATGGCTGGTCAGCCGGAGGGTGCGGACCCCAGGTGGGAGGACCAGTGGCAGTTTGGAACTGCAAGGAGGAGGAGGAGAGTGGTTAATGGGTACTACGGGCCTGGGGCTGCTACCCCCCACTCTGTGAGACAGCAAGGGCCAGAGACACCTGGACGACCTAGGGGCCGGTCCTGGCCACAACCAGCTAGGGAGCCCCAGGGGGGTGGCTTAGTTGGTCAAGGGAGGTTTGAGAGAGGGAACCATCGGGTTCCAGAGTGGAGGAGAACCTGCGGGTGCTCCTGCAGTTGCGGGCCTGCGTCCACGTTTTCTCGTCCCAAGCGGGGAAGCCCATCAAGGCATTGATCGGTCTACCCTGGCTTTTGGCTGGGAGGGCATTGTGTTGGACTTGGCCCTTTTCCCTGAATTTTTTTTGCTTTTATGGGAAACAACGTGTTATGTGAAAGCATGTTAAATGCAAATGTTAAATGCTGTTCAATGGTGTATGCACCTTTATCTCCCCCATGGCTTGAAATGTATAGGCCAAGCGCAGACTGACTTTCCCTGTTTTAACATGCTACGTTTAAAATGGATGCCATGGCTGTGTGGGTGTGCCGCCTGACTGAGCTGGGTTACCAGTCTACTTGTTATTTCCCAGCAACCCCAGCTTTTGGAGGGAAGCCTGGCACCCAGGGTGCTCTACACCTCCCCCTGAAACAGTTAGAACCAGTTTCCCCAGACGCTTCTAGGAGCTTCTGGCACTGTCTGGTAGGCGGAGCTGGGCTGCCATGTGCTCAGTCAGAGCGTGGACCTGAACGAGAGGGGACCTGCTGCCAGGGGGTACCGCCACATGGGCCTGTGTGCTGGACCCTGACCTTATCTGAACCCCTCTGCTGTCCACAGGGCTAGTGAGAGCCCTGCTGCTGGAATGGAGGCTGCTGTATCAGGAGGTGTGCCACGTTGCAGAGGAGGATGGTTCCTAGGACCTACAGCCCTGTTCTGATGAGTACCCACTGACTGCTGATCTCGCCCAGTAGTGCCTGCTGCTCTGCTACCTTGCGCCTGGATAAGAAGAGCGCTCTCCTGGACTGGTCTGTGCTCCCTGCCTGCACCCTAGCACCTTGTGGGACCCTGACTGCGTGCCCTGCATAAGGTGAGCGCTATATGGGACTGGACTGCACTCCCAGGAGGTGAGGCGTGTGGGCACTCCGTGCTGGGGTGGGTCCCTGACTGCCTGCCTGCACCCTAGTGCCTCGTGAACGCTATATTCCACTGCCCCAGAAGGAGGGAGGAGCGAGTGACACCTGCTGCACAGGGAGGCCTGGGAGAGCTGTTTATTTAAGAAGAGGAGCACTATCTTATGCCCCTGGAGCTGATGGGGCTGCCTAGTGCCTGTGAAGCGCTATACTTAATGGCCCAGTAGCGCTGTGTGGATAGAAGAACTGGTTCATTTGAAAGCGCCGCGTGGGAGCCCCTTTTCGGTCCATGAGATTGCAGCGGGTGCCCACCCCGAATTTTGCCCCAGGAGGAGGATTCATATTCCCAACGGGGCCCCCGTGTGCCAGGGGGAGCCCTGCGTTCCAAGGAAGAGCGGGTGCCCACCCCGCGTGCGGCCAGAGAGAGCGGCTATCGTAAAAGGCAACGGGAGCCCACCCCACTGCCTACTGAAGAAGCGGGTGCCCACCCCGCGTGTGCGCGCGCTGGTGCCTATTAAAATAAAGTGGGTGGCCACCCCGCAACGTGGTGTTTATTGAAGTCGGCGGGAGCCCACCCCGCACTTCAAAACCGACAAAAATCACCGCCGCCGGTCCGAGTCCCGGCGCACCTGAAGCGGGTGCTGAGGATCACCGCCGCCGGTCCAGGAGGCTCAGGAGCGCTGCGCGGGCTTCCCCGTGATGTCAGGGGAGCCGCGCAGCGATTGCCGCCGGCTGGAATGCCGCCAGGAAGTCCCGCCTACCAGAGGAAGCACAGGACGGCTCACTCTGCCCCAGCAATCCACTGAAGTCGTCCGGAGTCCGGCGGGCTCAGCATCAAAGTCTCGGGTCCCAGGAGGGGGCCCAGGTGAAGTTGAAGGAGGAGCTGCCGTCAGCAGGGCTCCCCGTGAGCGGAGGAGAGCCCTGCATGTGGGGAGACATCCGGAGCCTGCCTGGGACTGACGGTGAGTCCTGACCGGCCCGCAGGTTAGCGGGCCGCTCTAACGCTAGGAGAGATCGCCGCTCGGAGGCTGCACCGGATGGCGGCGAACTATTTGGCTCAGCCCCCAAGGAGTGGTGAGTGGGGCTGAGCCACTCATGGTGATTCATCCCCCGTGGGGAGTGCCCCCCCCCGGGCCGCAGAGGTGACAGGCCCGGGTCTAGTTTAGCTACCCAGCGGCGCCGCAGTTGCGGGCTGCTGCAACGGTTCTTCTTGGGGGCATTGTTGATTTGGGGAGCCCCAGAAGAGGGGCTCCCATGTTACCAGTACCATACTGGCTGTACTTGACGCAACTGCCCCGCCGGACAGTGGGCAGTTGTAACGTTGGGGGCAAGGGTTATTTAGAGTCCCAGAGTGGGGTTTATACCTGCCCAGGGTGGCAGTCTTATCTGCATCGATGGGCTCTACTGACTATGTTTTAAGCCCCGTGAGTATGGGTTTATGCCTAACGTACCTAAACTAATGCTTTTATGCCTAATCAGACGCATTTTGTTTTTATGCCATGATGTCTCCATAATGCATGTGTTTATAATGCAAATGAGTTCTTTTTCCTAAGGCTACAGCGTTGGTGTTCTGCCTCAGGAGCTCTGCCTAATTTTTATGCCCACAGGTTCAGGCTCAAGAGTAATGCCTTATGCATCTGCTAATGCCTAATGTGATGTTGCCTGGCGTTTTATCCTAATGAGAATGCTTCATGCCTGCTATGTTTATGCCCACAGGTGGATGTCTAATGTTGTCCCCTTACAGCGTTCCTGCCTCAGGGGTCATTCATATTTTTTATGCATATGGTGATGCCATGATGTTTTTTTGCTGGTGTTCCGGCCTAATGCCTAATGTTATGCCCTGATGTGTTTTATTGCAGGATTGAGGCTGATGGACTTTGCCTTTATTCTTTGTACTTCGCAATGGTTCTGGCAGCGGCCCGATTGGCCCTGCCACGTATATAATTCCCCCCTGTAAATATTGCCTTGGCGCCGGTTGGCGTAGTATAGAGATTACTGAAAAATACCTTGTGTTACTACAATACAAAAATTATTCTTACACAATCTTGTGTAGCGTCTCTGTTTGGAGTGTGCCTTGTGTGGCGCCTGTGTGTACTGCGTGGATGCTTTGCACATTTCCTTGAGAGTTTGGCCCACCCGCTCTGCACCACGCTTCCCGTTTCCAACATTGGTGTTCAGCGGACTGTGCGGGGCGGAAGCTGCTGTCTGACAGGCGGAGAGAAGCTGTAAGAGCGGTAGAGAGATTATAACAGGGCCGCAGCATACCCAGATCGCACCCGCAGCCATGGCCTCTCCAGACTATGCCTCTTTTTTCGCTGTTATGGGTGCTTCCTCTGCCATGGTGTTTAGCGCCCTGGGAGCAGCTTATGGCACAGCAAAGAGTGGCACAGGGATTGCAGCCATGTCTGTCATGAGGCCGGAGTTGATCATGAAGTCGATTATCCCTGTTGTCATGGCTGGTATCATTGCCATTTATGGTCTAGTGGTGGCGGTCCTCATTGCAAACTCTCTCACGGAAGGGATCACGTTATTTAAGAGCTTTCTTCAGCTGGGAGCTGGCTTAAGTGTAGGCCTGAGTGGTCTGGCAGCTGGCTTTGCCATTGGCATTGGCTACCCGTTTCCAACACATGGTTTGTAGCTATGACAGATATTCATAAAAATACCTACATAAATAACACAGGCTAAAATGTTAATACTCATCTGATGCTTCTAGCTAGTTCTACCCCAGTGTACCTAACCTAAGTGTAGTACGAGGTAAGAAGTAGATGCTGTTTGTCTATAGTCTAGTTTAGCTGTAGTTGCCAAGATTTGCCAAAAGTCCCTCTAGGTTCTAGTCTGCTCCATACCTTAGAATGAGTGAGGTTGGAATATCTTTCCGAATCTCAATCTCTAACACCCCACAAGGGGAGTCAGAAACACTGGAGCTGGATTCTCTGCGAGGAGGATGACATGAGTTGACTTCCTTCTGAACTTGCCGTGGCGGGCCGCGTCGTGCAAGTAGGCAGCCGAACCGTGGTTTGCCATGGTAAGTGAAGGTATATTTATACCTCTAAGGTGTTTAGGAATGCCAGTATTGACATAAAAGTCGGGTAGAAGAACATCATGAATGAACCCCTAAGGAATAGATGTTCATGCATAATAAATGAGTTCTTGGAGAAATCAATATCCAAGCAAGGGGAAGTCCTAAAGTCTGGTTTTCCAAGAACTCGTTGTGATGTAGATGAACGTATGTAGGTGGCCATGCCTGTAGTTGGTTAGCATGGATAATGCCTAAATAAGGGTAGGATTTCTATGCCTAAATATGGGCAATGCGAATTGTGACTATATAAGGACATAAATTGGGAAACCTATATACGGTATCTAAATCGACACAAAACACCCACTCCACTTTCGTATGAACGACATTACTAAATTCTAAACATGCTAAACATATCTAAAATATAGCTACATATGGATAGCTAAGAACATGTCTAAAAATACATTGTAAAACGCATAAAAACTGTTGCCATGCATAACAATGCATTGGTGCTGTACATATTAAGGCAATGTTTCATTCTAAGCATATATTTACATTAAATGCTAAATGAATGAACACATTATGAAATGGCTCATAAATACAGAAGAAAAAAGGCCGAAACCATTTCATGTCAAGTTACATAAATCAATTGGTATTGACAAGGTGACATATTGTCTCTGAAAGTGTATCAAAGAATTCTGTTCTCTATGAATAGTTCTACTATAAGGACGCGGAGGGACGGGCGCGAAGAAACAACATCCGCCTAGTGGGCATTCCGGAGAAATGGGAAGGGATGGATCCGGCTCGCCGTGTGGAGGACTGGCTAAGAGAACTGCTGCCAGAAGACGTGCTCTCCCCCTACTTCGTGGTGGAGAGAGCCCACCGAGTGCCCACGAGACCGCTCCCCCCTGGCTCTAACCCCAGACCGTTTGTCCTTCGTGCCCTCAACTACAGGGATCGCGATGCCATACTACGCGAAGCCAGGAAACTAGGGGAAGTCGACATAGACAATGCCCAGGTGATGTTCTTTCCGGACTATACTGTGCAAGTACAGAGACAGAGGCTCTCCTTCCTGGCAGGCCTCAAGTACTCGCTACTTTTCCCTGCCAAACTGAGAGTGGTAGCACGAGACAAGACACACTTCTTTACGAGCCCTGAGGAAGCGGAGGCCTGGCTAGATGGAGGAATGCCCGAGGCGCCGAGAAGAGCGCTGGGAACTACCACCACAGAGCGGACCCGAGGACCAAGAAGACGACGCCGCCGCAAGACGCCCACGCCTCCACTGGCCAGAGATGCGACGATTCACTCCCCATCGGTGGACCTAATTCAGCACGAACAGCGAGATGCCCTACGCAAAGTAGCAGAAATCAGTAATTCCCCGACGCGATCCCTTCCTCCGGGCGCTAGCCCTGCCGTGTCCTTGACGGATGATGAGGCGATCTATGGTATCCCGGATACCAGCGCTCTGGGGACCCCCCGGACGTCACGCCGCAAACAGTGGATCTCTTTGGCTGACTAGAACCAGGCTGCGGCCCGCCCCCTGAAGCACGGTACAGGCCTACCTACGCTCCTGGCTAGTTACCACACCCCCCATTGGGAGAATCATGGGTCTACCTGCGTCCAGACCATCTCCGCTCCAAGAACTCGAGGAAGGAGCCGGACACTGTGAGTACATTTTCTGTTTGTAGACACGAGACTCAGTCACCCACAGCACAGTCACGAACACCTGACCTATGATGATACCCCAACGATCTGATGTCACAAGAGACGCTCGGAGAGGAGTATGTCCCCCTGAGACCCTTGCCCACACCTGGTTGACACCCGGGTAAGCCACTGATGTGGCACTGAGCGGCAGACACTGAGCATCCGCCAGACAGCAGCGGCCTCCACACCTCACCCGGGAGGGACGCCGAGCTCTCAAAAGACTACACCGTTTTGTTTACTGTTAAAATATAAACCACAAGATACCCCCTAAGACTGTATAGTTTACGAGCTCACTCGAGCGTTTGGACGGCGACATGTTGTACAGCCGACCTTTTGGCATTTTTGACTTTGTTGCCATGTTGAGGCTATATGTTTTCCCTTTCTTCCCTATCCCCATGTACTGCTGGAGATCATGGCACTGCACACAAGGCACCAACAATATCCTTGCGGTGGGGGAGAAGCGCTGGACTTGGGGGAACACTGTGCTGGGCGTTCCACCTTGGGAGGGAGCGGGGGACGCTCACACACATGACTGCTATGGCTAGTGTACAAATATGCACCTGGAACGTCAGGGGAATGCACACACCGGCTAGAAGCTACCACATTTACTCATATTTAAAGCGACATAAAATCAGCATAGCGCTAATCCAAGAAACGCACTTAAACAGGGCTGAGGTACGGGCGCTGCACCGCAGATGGCGAGGGTAACTGTATGCCACAGACTATTCCTCATACGCTCGCGGAGCACTGATATGGATCCGCCCTGGGACCCCTTGGGAGGTCACAGATGTTGCAATAGACCGGGAGGGCAGATTTGCCGCTGCACAAGGTAGGCTAGATGGACAGCAAATTGCACTAGTGTCCCTATATTCCCCCAACGTCGATCAGGGCGGCTTCCTGGCGCGTCTTTCAGCGACTATGGCACCTTGGCATGCAACCTCGTGGATACTGGGGGGCGACTATAATTGCACACTGGACACAACACTGGATCGCTCCTCCCCACCCCCAGCTAACGCCTCCACACGGGGAGCCACGAAAGCGCTACTGGAGTGGGCCACACAGTGGAACCTGCAAGATGTTTGGAGAATACGCAACCCGGGGACACGGGCATATTCCTACTACTCAGGCGCTCATGGCTTGCACGTCCGCCTGGATAGGTTCATGGCGTCTACTGGCCTTCTACCTCACGTAAGAGATACACATTACATGGGCCGCACGCACTCAGACCACAACCCACACTTTTTGTCCATATCCTGGGAACAACCGCACCCCCTGTGCCCACATGGCGCCTGCAACCTGCATTGTTACTGGACGCGACTTTCCGCGGTACCCTACTCATGTTTGCTGCACAGTACTTTGAAGACAATGCAGGCACGGCGTCCTCCCCTCAGGTGGAATGGGACGCCTTCAAGGTAGTGCTCCGAGGGCACTGTTTGAGAACACAGGGCCACATGAGACACCAACTGGAGAGTGACCTAACTAGGTTGGAGTCTGACTTGCTCGCCAGGGAGGAGGGGGCTATAGAAGGTGATGAGGACCCGTTACACGACGCCCACACAGAACATGCGCACTTATTAGAGCGACTCCGAAACATCAACTATGCTGCACACTCAGCGAAAACACACCACCTAAGCGACAGACCCGGCAAGCTTTTAGCCTGGCTGATTTCCCAAGAAGCCTGTTCAGCCCCAGTGGCAGCCATACGGACAGACGGAGGGGAACTAGTATACACACAACGTCGCATACACGACGCCTTCATCGCCCACTATGAGGCATTGTATCGCTCCCGCCTCCCAGTCCCCCACCCTGATATTGCTGGCTACCTCTCCCCCCTGCAAATGCCACAACTGACTATCGCACAGCAGGATGAACTGGGAGCCTCACTCACACCGGACGAGCTCCGAGAAGCAATATTTAACCTATCTAATGGCAAATCCCCGGGCCCGGACGGGCTGCCAGCTGAGCTTTACAAGGCTGGCTCGGATATCCTCGTCCCAGAACTTCTGAGAATGTACAACGCGGCGGAAGAAGACGCCGCTTTACCCCCAACGTTAAATGAGGCCACTCTGGTCTCTATCCTCAAACCTGACAAAGATAGCACACGGATGGGCTCTTATCGCCCCCTGGCGCTGCTAAACACGGATTACAAGATACTGGCCTCCGCATTAGCCCGGAGGCTGGCCCCCCATGTGCCCCACCTGGTACACCAGGACCAAAATGGCTTTGTCCCTACACGCCACACTTCTCACAATATCCGACGCCTCTTTCGGGTGCAGGAGTACGCTACTCAGCAATGGCCCAGAGCGGGATGCCTGATACTGGACCTGGAGAAGGCCTTTGACTCGGTCGAGTGGCCGTACCTGAGAGCAGTTACGGAGAAGTACCAACTAGGGGGAGGGTACGAAGCCATGGTCGACCTGCTCTATGACAGACCGACAGTCCGAGTCCGCACGGGCCAGCTCCTTTCAGATGCCATCCGGGTCCGCAGAGGCACTAGACAAGGCTGCCCACTGTCGCCATTGTTGTTTTCCCTGGCCATGGAACCCCTGGCCGCGACTCTCAGTGCACATGGACCTGAATGGGAATCCAATTAGCGGACGGCTTGCATGCGGTGTCACTGTACGCGGACGACCTATTACTATACGTCAGAGATATAACTGACATCCCCGCCTTCCTTACTGACATTTTCCGCACCTTTGAGGAAGTGTCGGGCCTGAGAGTCAATTGGTCCAAATCGGGGGCCTACCCCTTTAGTCCGGACACTCCTGAATGTGACATCCGTCTGGGCGGGGACAAGCTGCAGTGGTACCCTACTACCTTTCGCTACTTGGGGATACGAATATACAGGAACCCAACAGACATCTTGGAGGGGAACCTCCTCCGAATAATAGCTTCCATCCGAGCGCAAATCGGCTTCTGGAACACCCTACCCCTCAATGTGCCTAGCCGCATTGCGCTGACTAAGATGATTGTGCTGCCTAGACTACTCTATTATTTTGCAAACATACCCACGTATGTTCCCACCAAGCTATTCCGCGATCTAGAGGTGCTGCTGCGCAGCCTCATCTGGAACAAGGGGAGACCACGAGTGGCGCTGACCAAACTATACATGCCCACAGACTCGGGAGGCTTGGCAGTCCCTAACATGGAGCTATACTACCTCTCGGCGCAGATGCAATGGGTGGCGGGATGGCTGAGCGGCAAGCACCTCGAGGATACCGCCTCGAACACAGCTGCCTGGACACGGACGCAAATTAACACGCTGTTCCATCCGATCACCCGCACTCAATGCCCCTCCCAGATATACCTGGCAGTGGCGCGCAGGTGTTTCCTGCGGTGCCTTCGTCTCACACGAGCAACTAAGCCATATGCCCCGATCTTACCACTTTTAGGCACACCTGGCCCGACGGGACCGCTTACTGAAGCCCACTTGACTAGCTGGGAGCGTGCAGGGGTGGACACGCTGAGTGACCTATTCGCGGATGGTGAATTGCTCACCTTCACAAACCTGACTGATAGCACAGCTCTCCCGACGGGGCAGTTCCTACTGCACGCGTCCCTCTTGTGCACGCTTACTACTTCCTGGGGCGACATCACAGAAGAACTCCCGATGCACAGCTTTATACAATACCTGCAAGTCATGGGCAACGGCTCGCACATCATACACTGGCTAGCGCAAGCTCTACAGGCACACTCGCAACCATCCACACTACCGCTGAGAGAACAATGGGCGACAGACAGGGGAAGAGATTGGACAGATAAAGAATGGGCATTGATCCTGGCTGGCCCGACCAACATCCCACGTAATCCCCGCTTCAAAATTATACAATACTACATATTGCAACGTGCATGCCTCACGCCCGACAAGATAAATAGATACTTCTCACTAACGGACACAGCTTGCCAGCACTGCTCGCTACCGGGAGCAGACCTCCTACACATGCTGTGGCACTGCCCTGTTATACGGGCATATTGGGATGAAATATTGACACTACTCGCGCGCGACACTGAGGAGCAACTGCCACACACATGGGAGACATGCATATTAGGATTGTATAAGCGCACAAAAAACAAAAAAGTGCAGGCACGCTTCTGGGACATGGGACTCATAACGGCTAAGCGCTTGCTCACTAAACACTGGAAGGCCACGACCCCCCCGCACACTAGACACTGGAAAGCCTCCTTCATCAACTGGGCACAAGCGGAGAGTACGGTGCTCCTTCGGGAGGAAACCGCGGGACTCCGGAAATTCCCCATCGCCCAGCTTTGGGATGACCACCTTAAAACATTTCAGATAGCCTGCCAGGAACAAGGGATAACCTGAGACTATAGATCTAACCGATCTCTTGATGTTAGTCAGAGACGGCTCTAATGCTGCAGCGGAGCTAACTCCCTCCCCCCCCACTCGCCTCTGGTGGCCTCTGCTCCCGCCCTAAATGAGACCGACACCAGAGATACATCACCATGCGGATATCACACCAAACGAACGCTGCTGCCGCGATTCGACGCTACTCACACATCAACTAGCTGGGAACACAAACGAGAAGGCATAACCACCTCGCCCCACTCTGCCCTTCTCCCTCCAATGTAGCAGAGCACCCTGCGCACCAAGAAAATAAGTGTGGGCATTGACGCTTTGGATTCACAACCTGACTGGGGGTTCCTCCCCTCCCGTCCGCTGCTTCCCGCGCACAGTGCACAGCCCCGCCGTGCCCCACTGGACGGCTGCTGACCCCCCGCTGCAGCACCTGATGATCTCCCCCCCCCCTCCCCTTGACCCCACCTGAATTTACAACCCTAACCCCTACTCCCCCTACTGCCACACAAGCGTAGGGAACAGTTTGTTTACTGGTCAAGTTCCCTGGCCGGACTCCTATCTTATCTCGGATAACAGATGATGGGCGCATCGTCTGGACTCCCCGAAGCGATACCCTATTAAACACACACCGCTCTCTGGCAGCAGAGATGCGATGGCATACGCGCCCTACAAGGGATGGGTACATCCAGTGCTCTCAGTGAGATCTTGACAAGGGCACATTGAGTTGAATACTGGACATAGCCCCGATAACCAGCGGCTTCAGGGGTGTAGCGATGGGGGGACAGATGTGCGCCACGCAGCCCGCACATGGACCCTAACTATAAAGCTGTAGACTAGACTCGCCGAACTTAAGCGTTAGCTTCTATGCCTCAGTGAGCTATACCGAAACACTACTGCCACGCTCCGGCAAGCATTGCGAACACGACGCTGACAAAGTGCCGCCCGGGGACCCCCACGCTAATGATTAACCACGGCGCTTTGCGCAACTCTCAATTAGGGCTTGGGTGACGACCGCAATGGCCACAATGCTAGCTGGAATACTGCGTTATCTCTGTTACCGACACTAAGAAAAAGGAAAAACATAGACCTGTCATTTATTGAGATAACTACCTAATGACTGTAACAATACCACCATGTACAACGCCGCCGGACCCCCGGCTTACCGGCTGAATGGCTGTGTCATATTATCTGGAAACCTCTGCTTAATGTCTAATCGACTAGCCACCATGGATGGTGAATGTATACTGTATAATGACACAGCTGTGAACAATAAAGGTCTTCCAAAAAAAAAAATGAATAGTTCTACTATAAGCAGATTACTGTGCCATAAAAAGAAAAATGCTAATTTGGAAAAAAAAAATAATCAGAGGAAAAAGTTCCAAGTTTAGTCTTTGTTTTGAAAAATGAAGGCCAAATTCAGAGTCTTCCCGGTACACTGTGTGCTGAATCAAAAGGGAGTGTATGGGGATGGAGAAAACATGAAATCTTCTAACCCTGTAGACAAAAAGTCGTCTACCATTGTAGGTGAAAGTTGGATTACCTTGTTTAGAAGACTAACCGCACATAGATGAGAAGCATTGCCGTCAGCATTGGTCGCATCAGCAATGTTCGTATCGGATGTTACCTGCATGCCTGTTGTTTCCTCTCGTACCTCAGCAGTAGCAATTTGCGTCTGTGAGATCTCAATGAATGCAGTCATCAGGATTGGTAGCCGCTGGGGACAACACACAGCATGGGCCGTTACCGGATCCAGCAGAGTATCGATATCCGTAGGCATGACTGATGGGAGTGTTAGACAGATGTCTAGCACGCATTCTTCACCGCAAAGCAGGCAGTATAGAACAGGTAAGATGCAATCTTATACGATTGGTCTGAATGACAGAAACCATGTGGTATTTAATTTTCGTAGACGAGGTAAACCTAAAATTTGGACGATACGCTCACGACACTTTATCTCCAATAGAGCCTCTCTATGGTGCTTGGAGTGATGCTGGTGATTTGGCTTGCCATATCGGAGCAGTAGGAGCAAAAATAGGATCCCTGCAACGAGTCCAAAAAGTAGTGGCAGTCCGCCAAACACAGAGTGCACGAAGTTGGGAATTATTCCGAGGACTACTTGAAAAGGTGCTAACAGTCCTGAACACATGGTCTTAAATACATGTAAAATACCGCTCGTATCAGACATGTTTAAGATACGTTCCAACATTTCTGAGAAATGTATAGGGCAGTTTGTATTCAAAAGGGCTTGTATCTCGGCAGAAGTCCTTGCGACTTGTAGATCATAGGTTTCTTTGGCCGAGGTTAGGGTTTGTTGTAAAAGAATGGCTTTCATTCTGCTTAGAGTATCAATTCATATAGAAGAGATGTTCAGTGAAGGCCATAGAGGCGACTCCCTGACTGTCTGTATTTGTGGAAACAAGACTTGCATACAGCAAGTGACCCTGGATGTAACCGTTACTAGATATGGGATACCTGGCAACCTGCCACAGCAGCTGTGATCATTCAACATGAGGTAACTTCCATTTGAAAGTAGTCCAAAAATTGGATTAATCACTGCAGCTGGTGAGCCTTGCAGGTGACAGGATAAGTTTGTAGTGGAACCATCGCAGGCCCCATGCAAATTAATACCCTGACAAAGGAGAAAACCGCTTAGTGCATTTTCACAGTTTGTACCACTAAGAAACACTTCACGCCCCCCACTCCAACATGTGTGTAAGGTAAATCCTAAGATGTCTTGATGTATTCTTTACCCAACCTTTCATATTTGCCTGCTGGTATATGTTTTAGGCAATACTGAAAATGGAAAGTTGTAACAGGCAGAGTAATTTTACCATGTATGATCCACTCAGTAGGCTGGGTTTTCTGCCACCGTGAATGGCAGTTTGATCTGTTTATCAGTGAGATTGAATTCTGAAAACAGTGACGTAGAGTTGATTAAACGCCAAGGCACATAGCATGAATGCAAGTTTTGGAGCGTCCAGCCTAATAGCATTATAGAACGTAATTGAGATTGACCATGTTGCAGCATGACCAAGTCTTATTCCATGATGTCTATGGCAGAAGACACAATGCTGTCCAATGAATATATCCTGGATGACAGAATCGTTAACCCATTATCTACTACAGAGAGAAATTTCTCGAATTCGTTCTGCAGTCTCTGCTTGGGTAATCTTCCATATTTCATTATAAGCAGCGTAGATACCGGCATATATGAAATGTTTTTGACGTGTTTTTCTTGGTCCTAGCAAGAATTCCCTAAGGTCTGTGCCTTCTTTAAGTAAAGATAAGTGTTGTTTTACATACTGCAGTGTAGCTTTCTGTAGCCAATCAAGGCAGAGTTTCCCTACAATGTATGTTGTTACTACCCCTGGATGCTGTCTTTGAACATAGCGTGGGTCTGGCCTATTGATAGTGAAACCTTGTGTTTTGTTCAGGAATCGATCTTAACAGTTGGGTGTGTCTGTGGGCCAGAGCAACCATTTTTTCCATTCTGGATCTGATCTGTTGTGATGCAAAATATTATGTACGTCGACCTCCCCCCGTGTAGTGCTATTACTTACAGGTATAGGTATGGTCGGTGTGTTCATGTCTTTGATCTTGGCTAATCCAAGGCAAGACTTTTGTTGGACAGTGTCATTCAAAAACATAATTTGCTCAGGGATGATACAGGCTCTAAACAAAGCTTCTACCCCCTGCACTTGCCAATCTTTTGTACCCCAGACAGATTTTGTCTCAATGTTGTCTTTCCAAAAGTCGAAACTCTGTCTAGACAGTTGGGCAATAAAGGCTGCAGAATAGATTTGTTTCGTATTGGTTAACATATTTTTCGTTCCTGTCTTGTTCATATTCTTAAAATAAAACAATTCTGGATTTGATAAGTTGAACCCTGAAAAATATGGAAATTTCATTGCAAAAGTTTTTGAGCTACCCTTTGGAGGTGTAGAACAATGTTCCCATTGGTTATTCATAAATACATTTCTAGGTGATGCAGTTTTATGCAAGAAATGATAACCATAGTGGTTATAACAACGCATTTGTTCATAGTCTGATGAACCCTCTAAATATTCATGATTTGTGAATACTGCAGAGATTTCTAGATCAGACATCATGTTATTAACAGTCTCGAAGTCCCAATCATCAGAAAAGGTACTAGAGGTAATAAA
The DNA here is from genome assembly GCF_964204655.1 of Triturus cristatus. Classification (NCBI taxonomy): domain Eukaryota; kingdom Metazoa; phylum Chordata; class Amphibia; order Caudata; family Salamandridae; genus Triturus; species Triturus cristatus. Next base: position 1,097,865,826 of record NC_140579.1, read on the forward strand.
GTCACTTAATGAAATTTTAAATAAGTGTGGAATCTTCAAACGTTCCGACCGGCCAAAAATGTCATATTCAGTTCTGTCCCAAACTATACCATCTGGTATAGGAACGGCTGTCATGTTCACTGCTGACAGGTCTCTTGCTTCATGATGGGATGATTTGTGTGGCTGGAGAAGTAAGTTCACTCTTTTACTTGCTGTGTCCATTTGAATATATCTTCCATTTACTCAGAGTTATTACCAGAGCTAACCAAAGTAGAAAGAAGAATATTCCCAAAACGATCCATAGTTCAATCCATGGTAAAACCAGATAAGTCTTTTTCAGGAGATGAAAAAAGTCTGTTGCTTGTTCTTTGAAAGTTCTTTGTGCTGGCGTCATTTCAGGTTCACTGGGATCCTCAGAAAACGTATCAAAGTTAATGAAATAGCCAGAGGCAGTTCAGTCTATGGTTGGAATTGCATCAGGATTCGTTGAATTCGCTGGAACCAGTTGATCACTTGTTACTTCGTTGTAGACAGGTGTATCAGGACGAACTGTTATTTGGGTCTCAAGAGGGACGAGCTCTAAAGATTTGTTGCTTAGTCCTTCATTTATCACTGTAGAATCTTCAAAGGTGATAAGTCTCTCAGTTTGCACCTCTTGGATTGTAGCTAGCAGAGTGCGCCTCCTACATTGTCGGAGTCCACTTGGCCTACCGCTTAGTATCGACCACATAGTGTGGTTTGATCAGGTCGATGGACACAAATCTTTTCTCCTTTTTACCAGCAAGGATCGGCAGTAGTACTGTTCTCGATCCGTGGATTGCTAGGACAGGTACTGGTTGTCTGTAAGAAGGCCCAAATTCCTTCTTGTCTGCAATCTTTTCTCTGACTAGATCACCAAGCTTTGGGATCCAGACAGGCCTTGCTGGGACGGTTGGTTTTTCCCTAGTGGTGGTTGGCTTCAGGAACACGTTGCTTTGTTTTGATCTTAGTTCATTTAAGTCCTGTAAAACAGCCAAACGATCTTTGATATCAAACTTTTTATTTTCCACCACTGTGCCTTTCATGTCAAAGTCCGGAATCAACATTCTAGTTCCAAATAGGACTTCATATGGAGTGACACCCGTTAGAGAACTTCTTGATAAATTGTTTAATGAGTGTTGGACCCCATAAAGATGTTTGACCCACCCATCACCTGAACCTAATACCCTAGCTGTTATAGACTGCTTTATGTCCCATTTTTTTCTTTCCACAACAGAATTTCCCTCAGGATGGAATGGAGAAGAATACCGCAATGCTACGCCCAAACTGACCATGGCTTCTTTGTAAGCTCGAGAGCAAAAAGGCATGACCCTGGTCAGAATGTAGTGTGCCAATTGCGTATGTGCCGATAAAGACTTGCAAATCTTTTATAACAGTTCGAGTGTCAGCCGAGCGCTGAGGCCACATCCAAAGGAACCTTGAACACGAATCCACTGTGACCATGATATATTTATAGTTACCATCCCTTTGTAAGGGACCGCAGTGGTCCAGGTAAACACATGCTAATGGTTTATCTGAAATTACCAGGGGTGTCTGCACAGGATGTTTCACAGTAGAGACTTTAATCTTCTGGAATATTTCGCAGTCCAAAACATAATTCCTGGTCTGTTTCCTAATGCCTGGCCACCAGTATCTCTGTTTTAATAACGATACTGTGACGGAAACACCTGCATGGGCAGAGGCGATCCCTTCATGTGCTGCTAGGATTAGTCCTAATCTATGTTCCATGTTTGGTATTACCCTATCCCCCACTCCAGGGATTCGAGCAAACGGAACATTGTTCGCATCAATTATATATGAGTATTTGAGTGGAAACCTTTTAGGTAACGCTGCACCGCTGCCTTTGCTTGAAGCATTGACAGCCAGTATTATTTCACTGTCTATTTTTGTTTTTGAATGAGTGATTGCAGCTACGGAAGCCGTTTGCACAGCCCTTTTCACGGCTTCATCAGCCAATGAATTCCCTTCAACGTGAACACCATCACGTTGATGACTCAGCGTGTGTATCACGTGAGTGTTTTGTAGTCCGTTTCGCAACTGAACTACTTGTTCCCAAAGCGTTTCATGCTTGATTGTGCCACCTTTTGCATCTTTGAAACCATTTTGAAGCCAATTCTATAAATATTCATTGTATGATTGAACACAATAAAAAGAATCACACACTATGAGTGTGGGGAATTCGCGATCCGTATTTTCAAGTGCCATTTTAAATGCTTGTAGTTCAGCTCGCTGAGCTGTACAATCTCCTAGAGATTGCGTTTTTGTGACCATTGGTCTAAATTTGCCATTGAGCATACGACCTTTAATGATCGCGCATGCTACACTATAACCTTGCTTCCCCCCGTAGCGGGTTGTGCAGATCCGTCAGTATAAATTATAAATAACCCTGAGCGTAGTGCTACGCTACGCTCGCAGAGCGTGCGTAGTTTGCGCTACTACGTACTACGCGAATTGCACGTAGCACAGTGCAAAAACACATAGCGTAGCGTAGGGGCATTTTTTGCTTGCTCGCGGTCCTCAACGTCAAGTTGGTGACCACGAGCGAGCAAAATCACCATTCCGGCGAGACTTTTTCCTCATTCGCGATCAGCAACATCAAGTTGCCGAACGCGAGCGTGGAAAATAATCCTCCCGGCAAGATTCTCAATGCGGGGAGGTCAGGTTTCTCATTGCGAGTGGTCACGTATGGTCGCGACCACTCGAGATGAGGAAACTACCAGTCTGCGTTGAGAAAGCTGCCGCTCGAGTACAAATCTACTTGAGCGGCAGAAAACAACCGCTTGCACTGTGCAAGATGCCGTTTGCAATGATTGCACAGTACGGACAAGCATCCGGCACTGTGCAATCAGTGCGTACAGCATTTCCCTGCCACACTATGCAGTTTGCGTAGCGTGAGAAGTGCACTTGGTGTAGCTATGCGTAGCGCCATTACGCAAACTACACCCAGGGTTAATTATAAATTCATACTGGTAAAGAGGGAGAATTTCAGTAGGCAGAGGAAATTCGTGTTTATATTGCAGGAATGCTTGTGTTTTTAAATAAGGATCAAATACATATTCAACATCAGTTGCAGCAAGAGAATTAACCCATTGTATCCATCTTGGATGTAAAGCTTTTGCATTCGGAATACTCGCTTTTGTAACTGCCTCGAAGGCTGGTACAGGGGTTACAACCATAATGCGTTTCCCCAGTGCTAGGGCTCTTTCTTTTGCTACAGCGGTTTGAACTGCTGTCAGAATTTTTCTGTCGATGTAAATTTCATTTCTGCCTGCGTATACAAATGTGATTTGTATGGAATTGGTACTTTTTCACCTTCGTTAAAAGTTAAGTAGGTGAATCCGCATTGACCCGGAATGATTTGGATCACTAAGTTGCGTATGTTTACGCGTGTTTATAAGTGTTTTGTTGCTAACATTTCAGCTTGAAGTGAAAGCAGGATATCTGTGTGTTCGTGTGTCCAATGTGGGATTTTAAAATCAGGTTTGATTAATTCGTAGAGAGGTTTAACCCTTTCTGCGTACTTTAGAATGTATGTTCTTCCAAGATTTAGGAAACCTAGAATCGACTGTAAGTTTTTCATTGTTTTTGGAGGTTGGAGCAGCGCACACTTTTCTAAAAAGTTGGCTGCCAGGCTTTTGCCTTCACTTGATAGTTCATATCCTAGGAAAAGGACGTTGAGATGGGCAATTCTCGATCTTTTTAAATTGAATTTATAACCTTCAGAGGTGAAGCCCAGTATAATGGTATTCTTCCTGTTCAAGTGCCTGGTCAGGTCATCGGCTGTCAGTTAGATATCATCGACATATGACAATGCCTTGTCATCGTAAATTTGTAGTAACTCTGTTACCCTTGTTGAGAATAACCCTTGACTATTCTTGAATCCCTGAAGGAGACGACAGAATTGACGCTGGGTCCCCATTATTGAGAAAGCTGTCAAATACTTACTTTCAGGTGCTATGTTTTGACAAAAGTAACCGTTAGAAATATCTAATGTGGTTTTATATTTGTTACGCACGTTATTCATTAATGCTGTACTATGTGCATTTTGCACTGCAAATGTTTTACAACAAGAGTTTAGGTGTCTGTAATCCAAAACTAGACGATATGTATTGTCTGGTTTGAAAACAGGAAATAAAGGATTGTTCATTGATGAGGTGCATGCTTCAATCACCCCTTGGTATTTAAGTTGATATAAGATCTCCCTGGCCTGTTTTATAGCTTCTTGCTTAATTGGATACTGCCTTTGTGCAGTTGGTTGATTTTTTAACTGGATCTTATGGTGAGGTGAGTCCTCATCCCATCCTACATGATTTTTGTATAATGCTGGGGCTTGGGCCACTGCCCATTTCCTGGAATAAGTATATTTTAAATGTACTGGAACATGGTTAGAGAAGGCTGGCATAATGATGTCTTCGCCATGTGGGCACTCTCTGACAAATTCTGGTGGCCAGTCCCGTTCTGCTAGAAGTATATCATAACCCTTTGAAAGTCACTCCCAAAAGAGTGCTTTCACTTTTCTTGGTATGTCTCCCTCCATCCGGAGTGTTATTTCATATAACCTTTGTGGAGAACTAACCCTGGTGTCTGCAGTCTCAACTTGAATGTCTTCATTCAGGTCCACTGTCTCCAGAAGTCCTTTCAGGTTCTGGTGAGCTATTGATACTTCTGCTGCGCTGTCCAACATTGTCTGAGCCCATTCTCCATTCTTGAGTTGTGTTCTCAGAATCCTCGGCATGTCTGATCTTCAGACCTGCTACTTTCTTCTTGGAGAATTGAGGTTTTGGTTTGTTTTTCTGAACGTGTTGATCGTCTTTGGACTTCACACGTTCTTCCTTTTGATCTGACCGTCCTCTTCTTTCGGATGTCTGTGACGATATCTGAAAGGAACGAGAGGAACGTGTATCAGTATCTTGATACCTGTCAGGTTTTCTCAAATTATCCCTATTCCTGAGGTTATACCTCTTTTCAGAGGGGCCCTTTTCAGGAGACCTACCTTGGGATTGAGAATCTTTCTCTTTAGAATGTTGTTTGTTATTTTCCCACTTCTGTTTAGAAGAGGTAGGATTGTTTTTAGTAAAGGCCATTTCAGGACATTCAGACAGTTGTGGTTTAACTGGTTTCCCTCCCAAACTGTCTCGACCTAATTCTTCATAGGATTTTTCAATTATTCTGGCTAGTTCTTGTGGTTGTTCTTTACATCAAATTCCCTTAATTTCTGGTGGATTCCCACTGATGCTGCTTCTCCTTTAATATTAGATAATATTATTCTTGAGACCTGGTCGAAATTTTTCAGTAACTTCATACCTAAATTTAGAGCAGGCTCTGCCCCGTATTCGTTTTGAATTTGTTTAAGGACATCAGGTATTACCGCCATAGACGGAACACCATGTGTTTTAGTGCAGATAGCAGCAAAGATTGTGCCCCAAGTGGTGCAGTCTTCCAGATGTGGTGTTATCCCCATTGGTAAACAGATTGTTAGAATTCTATGTTTCTCATAAGGGCTGGTATTAGGAAATACCGCTTCGATTTGAGTCATTTTTTGAGCTATCCATAACGGAATTTGTTCACGTTTTGTTGGCATTTTACCCATGACTGCATATAAAGTCTGTGGTGTGATTTTTAGCGCATTCTCCTGGTGAGAGGTTTGTCTTGGAATGGCTATTGTTGGTTGGACTGTGAAAGTCTGCATGACATATTGAACCAATTGTCTATATATTTTGATTAACTCCTTGAGTTGAGCAAGTAATTCTTCATTTGACATTTCTTCAATGTCCGAATGAGGTGTGTAGCTGGCTAAAATCGGCCATGTTGCTCCTAGTGGACCGAGCATGGTAATGTGATTTAAATGTTTTAGGGCGCCTTTAAACCAGAGATCATGCTCCTGGTATGTGAGTGGAATTCAATATTCTCGAAAGGAGTATATTCCTCAGGTGGTTCATCTTCTTTGTAGAAGTGAAACGTTTTAGTTGCTGGATTTGATTCTGGGAATAATATCCATGAATAGAATACCTCTGTCTGGTGAGATTCATGTGCCTCTATCACAAAAACTGCTCAACCACCTCTTGGTGTTAGGCCATGCTTTATAAGTTTTAGAGTGATGGCTTTCCTTAAATTTGAAGCGATGATTTTCGCATTTTCATCGGTTTCATTAAAACCTGTATAATCAAAAGCTGCTGCGACATCATCGGGTCCAGCTCCACCGGTTCCGGTTTTATTATCCCGTTTAGGGACATTTGTTTAATGAAAATTGCAGAGCAAGTTTCAAGGGAACAAAGATAAGGTGCACAATATTTTGGAACACTGTATCCTTTAACGTTGAACAAAACCAAACAGCTAATACATAGGATTTTTGTCCTACTCAGCTATGGCGGATATTATCCCTACTCACTCCAGACGTCTTATAGAGTATTAGGAGTAGGGGTCTCTGAGAAAAGCACAACTGAGTTACTTCAGTATCTAGCGTTAAATGAGTGCCTTACCAAACCGTTGGGCACCATGTAGTGTAGTTCCTATATCCCTGATAGGCTCTGCGAATTGGAATAATATACACTATAGTTTTGACATAGGACTCAGAGGTCACTAGAAAGTTCTTGAATAAACAAGAAGGGATTTGTTTCTGACAACCGCATAAACATGACAACATTGTTTCCCTTAGAATCGGAAGAATCTCAGAATCGTGGAAACAATAGATAACAGTTTCACTCAGTCAATTGTGCATGCTTCGTTTCTACAGAGTTACACAGAAATAGATAGACGGGCGTTTCAATAAAAAGGGTTTATTGAACAGTCTTATTTCTCATGCAAGAGATATGAACTGCTACAATCGTAAGACAGAATGCGAAGAATAATACGTACAGCGTTAGCAGTAAAATAAAATAATACTGCAATAGCATAGTTTGTAGCTATGACAGATTTTCATAAAAATACATACATAAATAACACAGGCTAAAATGTTAATACTCATCTGATGCTTCTAGCTAGTTCTACCCCAGTGTACCTAACCTAAGTGTAGTACGAGGTAAGAAGTAGGTGCTGTGTGTCTATAGTCTAGTATAGCTATAGTTGCCAAGATTTGCCAAAAGTCCCTCTAGGTTCTAGTCCGCCCCATACCTTAGAATGAATGAAGTTGGAATCTCTTTCCGAGTCTCGATCTCTAACAGCCCGCAAGGGGAGTCAGAAACACTGGAGCTGGCTTCTCTGTGAGGAGGATGACAGCATCTGGTCAGTGCATCAGGCGGGGACTTGACTTCCTTCCGAACTTGCAGTGGCGAGCCGAGTCGTGGAAGTAGGCAGCCGAACCGTGGCTTGCCATGGTAAGTGAAGGTATATTTATACCTCGAAGGTGTTTAGGAATGCCAGTATTGAAATCGGGCAGAAGAACGTCATGAATGAACCCCTAAGGAATAGATGTTCATGCATAATAAATGAGTTCTTGGAGAAATCAATATCCAAGCAAGGGGAAGTCCTAAAGGCTTAAGAGTCTGGTTTTCCAAGAACTCGTTGTGACGAAGATGAACGGATGTAGGTGGCAATGCCTGTATTTGGTTAGCATGGATAATGCCTAAATAAGGGTAGGATTTCTATGCCTAAATATGGGCAATGCGAATTGTGCCATATAAGGACATAAATCGGGAAGCCTATCTACGGTATCTAAATCGACACACAACAGTGGTTGATCTGGGGTTCGAAGGAGAGCCTAGTGTCAAACAAAACTCCCAGGTTCTTAACCTTATCAGTTGGTGTAGGGGGAGGGCCCATGTGATTTGGCCACCAGTTGTCTGACCAAACAATAAGTGTGTTGCCAAAAAGCATAACTTCTGTTTTTGAGGTGTTGAGCTTAAGACAGTTTGTCTGCATCCACTTACCTACATGACTTATGCAGCTTTTAAACCGGGATACGGTGTCTATGGACGAGCTGTTGATAGACACTATGATTTGCGTGTCGTCCACATAAGACACTAGCGTGAATCCAAAAGTTTTTATCAATTTGCCCAGTGGGGTGACGTAGAGATTGAAAAGAGTGGGGCTCAGCGATGAACCCTGAGGCACTCCACAAGGGAGTGTGAAGTCTGGGGAGACAAATGGGTCAAGCGCTACGGATTGTGTCCTGTTTGACAAGAAAGATCTGAGTAGGAGGAGTGCTTTGTCCCCGATTCCCAGTGAGGCACGACGATCGACCAGGACATCGTGGTAAACGGTATTGAATGCCGCTGAGAAATCTAGAAGTATGAGGGCAGCACTCCCACCTTTGTTAAGGGTTAACCTAAGTTCCTCTGTGGCTGTAATCAGGGCCAGTTCCGTACTGTGGTGGACCCGGAAGCCAAATTGCGACTGATCCAGGATATCACCCTCTATGAGGAAGGCGGACAGTTCTTAATTAAGATATTTTCCTATGATTTTGGCCGGGAACGGTATCCTGGAAAAGACATATAAAATTAAAGTAGGATGCTGGTGCATGGCAAAGACTCTCTCTCAACTCAATGCCTCAAAACATCCTTTGTCAAATGGCACTGGATCTTGTATATCACTGGGGTTAGCCTTACTAAAGGCTTTGTAATAAGGGAAAAGTTTAGAATCCACTAATGACAGTAGCCAATGATTCCAAGAAACATCCGAACCTCCCTCTGAGTCATTGGTGGGCTTATTTTCAAGATTGCAGAAATGCGTTCTGATTAGACTTTCCTCATATCTTTTTTAATATGATGTCCCAGAAAAAGTGCTTCCTTTTTATAATACTGCATCTTCTTTTTTTTTAGAAATGTCATGATTTTACTGTTGACACTTTTTTTCTTCCCAGATAGAACAATAGGCGAATTATGACCTCACTAATATTATAATGATGCAATAACGCATCCTTTCTCCGTGGCCTTCTCAGCCTCACTAGGCTTTGTTCCTCAAATGTGTTGAACTAATACAAACTACCTGGCACCAATAGAAAGTTTTTTTTTTTTATAATTCTTTTTTATTAACATTTGACATAGAACATACAGTACAGAGGATTCAGTATGTTTGTACACAGTGGAAACAAGCAGCAGTTACAAAATACAATATTGCCTTTTAGAGGAATGCTATGGGGAAGGGGCATCATCGTGTTCAATGCTACGTGGCGGGCTACATATATTCCCTCGATAAGAGTTCCAAGGGTTCCATATTCTGGACCATTTTTTGGGCCAACCTCGGGTCGCGTAGACTGTCTTTTCCCTGTACATGCACCAATCAAGATCTTTTTTCCAGTCTGTTATCGTGGGTGCATGCGCCGCTCCCCAGAGCTGCGCAATGTTCCTCTTAGCTACCATTAGGCCAAGTGTGACCCACTGTGTTTGGTGAGTGTTCAGGTCTGTGGGCTCCCAAATGTTCAGGAGGCACCTGCGTGCTTCTGGATGGAGGACGATTGTTAGTACTTCACTGATTACTTCATGTACCTTTCGCCAGTAGGATTGAACATGTTCGCAGTCCCAGATTGTTAGAAATGGGATTTCTGGTTGGCTAAGGCTTGCGCCAAAGTCAGGCAGAAACCACCACTCTAATCAGGGCAAGGAAGTTACACGCCAAAGATAACCCCTGCTCACCCCCTTGGTAGCTTGGCACGAGCAGTCAGGCTTATCTCTGAGGCGATGTGTAAAGCGTTTGCGCGCGCACCCAGCAACAACACCCAAGGCCCACCACAAAGGAAACTCCACACAAGGTATTCTATAAAAATAGCCTTTGTATTATACACAACACATTAGATAGAAACACACACTTTACACTGTGCCAACAGGCACAGGCAGAATTTACAAGGGATTATATGTACAGGGGACAGGGCCACATGGACCACTGTCAGGAATTAGCACTCTTAGAACATTACACAAATTACCAAGTGTACATGTAGAACACAACCAGTATCTACTGGTATCAGGTAAGTACCACCTACGCAACCCTAACCACCTTAGGAAAATATTGCGCAGGGAATCAGGACCTCACTAGCACCACCTGTACTAGGAAGAAAACAACCACCTAAGTATCACACTACCTATAGGGGTCTAAGCACATAAACACATGATGCATAACATTCAGAGGTGTAAAACAAGGCACATGACGCATAAAAACACATTCGGCGGTGCAGGTTAGGAAGAATAGCGCCAAACTCACATTAGCCACCACTGTGGCAGTCCCTAGGCCAACTGGCCTTGTCGGGGCTAGGACGCCCGGCGTCCAACAAAGTCAGGGGCAAGACTGCGCAGGAGGCGCAGTCCAAAACTCAGAGTCAGGGCAAGACTGCGCACGCAGTCAGGGCAAAGCGCAAAGTCACTGCGCACAACCTACACGTTGCAGCTGCCCACGAAGTGCTGGGCAGCTGTGGCACTGAACTTGGGCACCACTGTGCCTGTACATCAATTGTGGCATACGCTGGAGCCCCTCTGGGCTCTGAACTACTATGCCCCTTGGGAGCCTCGTGGGCTCGAGAAAAAGGATGTGCTCAAAAACGTTGGAGCGGCCCGCTGCCTTCCGGGGCCGCTCTGATCGCAAAGAAAGGTGCCCCCAGACGTTGGAGTCCCTCGGGACTCTAAGCAACACTGTCCCCAACTTGGGAGCGACCTCGCGCTTCCAAACAAATATGCCCCCGCAATGGATTGGAGCCCATCAACGTTGGGACGGCCCGCTGCCTTCCGGGGCCGCCCGACACTTGGAATGCCTTGGTGCCTTGCTCCGGCACAACAGAAATGCCCCCGCAGGTGGAGCCTCACTCGGGCTCTAGAACCAATGGAGCCGCCGAACAGGGGAACCTTACAGGGCTCTGGGCCGGGCTAATGCCCTCGTACGTCTACAACTATCACTGCCCCCACCGGAGAACGGGGGCAGAGTCAGCCACCACGAGGAGTCCCACTCACCTGGGACTCCCACGCTGTCTTCCGCTCGGTCTTCTCTGGCGCCGGCTTTCACCGGGTCGGGCAGCCACGTCGCGCTGCCTCGCTCCCTTTGCTGGCGGCTTGTAGGGCGTCTACCAGAGCGGGGTAGGCTCCCGCCTGGCTTCTCTGGGGCTGCGGGACTTCCTTCGTCACCGGGGAAGCGCGGGGTGGCCTCCCTTCCGCTTCCCTTCCTTACGACGGCTTCTTCCGGGAGGCCCTGATCACGTAGGCCACACCCCCTCCCGCTGGACCAATCCCAGCGCGGCAGGGGGATGACGCGGCCGGGACTCCGGCGGTGATTTTCTCTACGGCGGTAATGAGGGGTGGGCTCCCTCAGTCAAAACGTCAATAAGCGGGGTGGGCACCCGCGCCAGAAATAATGAATTATGCGGGGTGGGCACCCGCCGATGTCCACGGCAATGGGGACTTTCAGGATCGGGAAAGACGGGGCAAACGCCGAGTGGGCACCGGCTTTCAAAAATGAAGCGCTCCTGAGCGCTAAAGGCAAGAGTAAAAGCGCTCTAGAAGTGCTGGGGTCCAGAATAAAGCGCTCCTAGCGCTATGAAGCAAATGAAAGCGCTCCCAGGCGCTTAGGGATAAAAACCAGGTCCAGAACAAAGTCTTCAGAGGTGGGGGGTCAGGACTGGGCCCTGGGGCCAGCTCACAGGGCCCTCCAGCAGGGAGGCAGTCCCCAGTGGCGGTCTCTCCTGGCGCCCAGCAGCAGCAGCCCCCCTCAGGTAAGATCCTGGCAGAGAACAACCCATGTAAGGGGACACAGCCCCTTTTTATACAGTAAAAGTCTTTGTCTGAAGGTGCAGGGAAGGGGCGAACCAGTTACATCTGGTTCCTGAGCACTTTGTTTTGCTCAGCCCCTCTCCCTATTCACTGGCAGGGCTAGGGTCATCAGACGCACCACAGGGGCCGGAGCCAGCAGTGTGTGGGGAAAGCCCTGTCCTATTCAGGACCCAGGTATACTCCTCCCCAGCCATCAGTATGCTAACCTCCCATTCACCACTGGGTGACTCCTCCTGACTCTGGGGATTTCCCTAGTCCGTCACATGACCTCCACCAGCCAATCGCCAGACAAGCCACACATTTCATACTGCACACTGAAGTGCCCACTTCTAGAAGTGGCACTTCCACACTAGGTACATGCACGCCGCACACATCATCGCGCAGCATTCAACCACACGAGTCCGCACATACCAAACTCGGGCCTGCACACCCCACGCATCAGGAACTACCAGGACACATACATTCCCTCATGCATTCCTATGGGAGGGCAGGTCAACCTCACAACACGCACGCACTTTACCCTGGGACACAGCGGTAAAGTGCGCAGAAACCAAAAATCATTACACCAAGTCACCAATAAAAAGCAAAAAGTCTCGGGGGTGAACCTGCCAGAAGGGCCAAGTCCAACACAGATTATATGAATAAATGTGCCTAACTGACTGCACCGTCTCCTACATTCCCCTCTCCCGGACCTTCCCATCTGTAACAGTCGGGGTCCTGTAACGTAGACTCTGTGAAGGATTTTGAGCTGTATTAGCCTAAGTCGTGCTGGGATTGCAACTATTCTCGGGGAGGACACTGCTTCCTGCCACTCTTCATCATCCATTTCAATACCATCCCAGTCCCATTTTTCCCGTATTGTTTGGAGGGGGTTTACCATGTTGTTTATCAGTTTCTTATATATTAAAGATATGGTTTTCTCGGGGAGGTGACCATCAAGTATTCTGTCTTCCAGGGGGGAGGACTCAGGAGGGGAAGAACCCTTTGGAAGAAGTGATTGGAGTGCATGACAGGCTTGTGTGCATCCAAAATTCTCCGAATCAGTGAACTCGTGTTGCTGTTGGAGTGTAGTAAAGGTCTTCACCCCCCCCCCCCCCCTTTTCCCAGAGGTTTTTAATTTGTGAAATTCCAATGAGTTCCCATCTGTCAAATCCCTTTGATTTCCATAGGTCACCCAGCATTTGGCAGTCCAAGAGTGGAGTTGCTAATGTGAGTTTCTGCCCCCATCCAAGCAATCTGGTGGCAGCATGCCAGATGCTAACTGAGTGTTTAGTAGGGCCTGTCAGTGGATATCGACCAGGCTTTGAGTTGAGTGACCTATTGTAGTTTCCCCCAGGGAGGGATCACCTCTCCATGTTATATCCTGGGTCAACGGGTTGGCCATATGCGCCGTGGTTAATAGCCATAAGGTGTGCCGCCCAGTAGTATTTCTTGATGTCTGGTAGGCTGATGCCCCCATCATACCAGTTCAGGGTAAGTTTGTGCTGAGCGATAGGTGGTTTCCCGTAATAGAAAGTTTTTTCATGTCACTTTTGTTAATGTATTTGTATGTCGGGTATCTTATCTTTTCACTCTATCCTCTGCTTATACGCTATGCCTCAGGATATATTTTCAAAGAACATTTTAATTGTCATGTGATTGTATTTTTGTGGTTTTATACTATATGTATTTGTATGTTTTACAGCCCTGATGAAGTTCACATGTAGTGAACAAAACACGTTGGCTGTTCTGTTCCATTTATAAGAAAAATAAAGATTGCCTAGGATTACATAAGACCGAATTGGACTAATATTTGTGAATACTGATTGTGTGGTGCACATTGGTTGAACTTTTCTGACGTTTTGGGGTTGCACCTCTTGAACTGCAGGTGCAGTGGATGTGACAAAATGCCTCTTTCTACGCTTTATATGCAAATGAACTGGTGGTAAGGAGGGAGGTGCGATTGTTGCTTTGGCTCGCTGTTTCATTGTTTTACATTTGCATTTTTTTTTTTAGAAATCTTATATCCACTGTCTGCAAGATGATTTAATAAGGCAATTGTATCACGTTAATAATTTTCTTTCATCTTAGATGCAACTAACAAATCATGTATATACTGCACTTAAACTGAATTATAGGTCAACCTTTATCTTTTTAGATCTTTCTTCAGGCTTTGACTAAAGATTTAACGACATTCTGTGTGCCCTTTTGAATCCTACACCACACAAGAACTTTATTTTGGAATTGAAATACAAAGAGGTAGTGGCTCTTGTGGACAGGAATGGAGAAGAACACTTGGAATAAGTCACTGACTGTATACCATTCTGCATCTGAAGGAATTTAAAACAACATTACTGCTGGATTCAGTATCACAATACAACATGGGATAAAAATTGTATTATTCTTTCATTAATCATAATCAATTCTGCAATTTCCACTTGATTTCTTTATCCGCATCAGAAGAGAATTGCAAGGACTACCAAGTACCTACCAGAAAATTCACCGTTCAATATTTTTTTCCATCACAGGCTTCATTCCATCTTTCAGTATGCATTGTTTAGTTCTAGGTAAAAAAATTGCATCTGGTCTCACTTTTATTTTACCTGGATTGGCAATTAAATCCAATCTCCTTTCCAGAAAAATCCCATACCTCATCTTTGACAGTATGTCTTAAGTCCAGAAATAAGTCTTCTTTTGTAAAAGCCAGGAACAACTGAGGGGCATATTATCAAGAAACAGCGTTAAAATTATCTACGCTTTAGCTACAGAAAACTGCCGCTAAAGCGGCGATAATGGGCTTGATAATATGCCCTTGAGAATTCCAATAGAAGCCCATGTTCTGGTGTCAACATGGGCTTCTATTGGAATTCTCCAGGGCATATTATCAAGCCCATTATCGCCGCTTTAGTGGCAGTTTTCTGTCGCTAAAGCGGCGATAATTTTAACGCAGTGCTTGATAATATGCCCCTTGATTCTTGTGACTTAATTTTGAGAAGTGAATCCTCATCTTGTATTTCAAAGACAATACCATCTGGTGTGTATATAATCCCACAATTTGTTTTGCAAAGCAAGTCTTTGCCCAACAGATTCACAGGACTTGAATCACACAAAAGGAACTGGTGATTATTTTCCATCTGGCCAGTTTTACTGTGACCTTGATTAACAATTTGTTTATTCATAATCATTATAAATTGTACTTCTCTTCCCGAAAGGGGTAGATCTGGGACCACCACAGAACGAACTGTTGAACAAGTAACCCAGTATCAATTAACAATGAAAATATATGACCACTGACTTCTCCATCAATATATGGGTCACTTTGGACTATCTCTAGGATTGCTCTAAGTAGGCAATCCACCTTTCCCTCAGGCACCATCATTGAGAATTGCTCCCACCTGTATAATCATTCAGAATCAATGGATGAATGTTGGTACCCTGCACTATATTGTGTTTTATTTCTGATGTTTTGCTGCCTCACTGGTGCTGAAGGTTTGTGACATTCAAAATGACTTCTCATTCTGCACAACCTTCTCAGAATTTGGCATTTGCTTGTGCATCCTGTTTTTGTTCATTTGAGGGAACAACTTCACACCATATTCTGATTGGATTCTGCACACTCCTGTTTCGTTTCCAGTGCCTCACCCCCCCACAGAAGTGAGAAGCAGTAATTATTTTCATTATTTCTTTTTTTTTAAACTTTTTTTTATTAAAGTCAAAGGTTTGCATACAGTATATACATTCTTGTATGAAGTTTTGCATTTTACATAACCATTATACTCAGATACTTATATTTGTCTACATTTATAATATTCTTATGATCCATAGCATCACCTGTTACTCTCAACTAACACAGATATGCTCTTGCAAACCAGATCTCATGGTACAGTATACGTAGCTATATTTATAATAAACTTTTATCCCTCCCGGAAAACGTATCTTTCTTAAGCTCTCCCTCATTACATCCCACCCAAAGAAATACAAAAAAAACCTTTCCCTTAAACTTTGCCGCAATATTCCAATTGCCTCTTTTTGAGCAAGATACCCTTGGAGGTAAACAGTCTGATGCTGGAGAGTGAACGGGGGAGGGAAGGGGAGGAGAGAGGATGGGGGGAAGAGAGAGAGGGAAGAAGGGAGGGACAACACATATGTCTAAGTCCTTATATAGCTAAAAATCAGGCACTGTCTGTTTGATCATGTAGTGCGTTCTGGGGATCTTCCATCTCCTCACTCCTCTCAGCTTAAATTTTTCTACCAACTGGGCCTAATCTGGGAAATTGGGTTATTCAGTAAACCTTTATACTCCTCCCGCCGAATCGCTTCTCGCTCGGCCACGGCCCATCTAATGACCTCCTCCCTCCATTTGTTTCCTTGCGGTGCCGTGCGGGCTTTCCAGCGCTGTGTAATTAGTCTTTTAGTAAGCATCAGGGCTAGCCCCTTCTTTAGGAGAGGGAAAAGGCTAAAAAGACAAGCCTCCATAGTAGACCAAGGAGAGCGCCCCGTCAGTTGAGACAGGGCCTGCGTGACCTCCGCCCAAAACTTTCCCAGTATAGGGCAAGCCCACAACATGTGAGTAAAGTCAGCGACGTGATGTGACCATCTTGAGCACTCAGCAGGAGCAGTGGGGTACATTTTCTTTATTGCCAGTGGTGTAATATAGGCTGTGTGTAATATGAATAGCTGTATTGTTTTTAGTCTGAAGGTGCAGGAAACCCTCCTAGGATGCTCTAGAGCCAAAGTCCATTCTCTATCTTCCAATTCCCTTGCCAGCACCACCTCCCATTTCTGCCGAAGAGATTGTAATGGCATACTCAAATGCTCCCTCAGTCCACAGTAGAGCCATCGGACAAGGTGGCGCCCGTGACCCATTATTTGGATGGCCCACAATAATTGAAATGTGAGGGGCTCCTTTTGGTCTATCAGCCAGTATCTCCGAATAAATTATATGATAGACGCGTTTGTGAGAAATAAAGTGTCCGGCACTGCATTGGCATGCACAAACTCGTCATGAGGCATTAAATTACCATCTGGAAATAAGTCCCTCACTGTCTCCTTCCCTGCCTGCGTCCAGCTCTGCAGCCTAGTGATTGACAATATTGCACGCCGGGTGGGTAGGCCACAAAGTGGAATATTTGGGGCATGTGGGGTAGGAATTTTTGCATATTTCAATGCCTGCTTCCAATAATGCAGTGCAATATCCAAGAGAAAGGGGGGATCACGCATCCTGTCAGCTCCAGGGCATAGCAACGCCTGTAGTGTTCCGCGCTGTAATTGTTCAGGAGAATAGTCTATTTCAAATAAATTATGGCCAGCTAACCAATATGCCAGCCACTGCAATTGCCCAACAATGCAATATCACTTAAGATCAGGGGCCCCAACACCGCCCGCAGTGCTTGGAAGTTGCATTTTGGCCAGGGCTAATCTATGCTGCCCAATTCCCCATAATAAGGATGATAACAGGGTATCCAGGGTTTTAAAAATCCAAGACGGGAGGACAACAGGAAGGTTCACAAAGTGATAAAGGAGTCTGGGCAACATGACCATGTTAGACACAGCCAATCGGCCTGCAATGGTTAACGGTAAGGTAGTCCAGAATGCCACCTGTGACCTAAGAGAGTTTATAGCCCTAACCACATTCCCATCTATAGTGTCTGCACTAGTCCTGTAAATACATATCCGTAGGCACTTGAAAGTCGTGAGCTCAACCTTGAACTGTAATTGCCCAAACTGTAAGTGGGTTCTATTATAAGTGTCATAAAAAGAGTACACCACTGACTTTGAGGCATTAAGGCAAAGACCCGATATTTCCCCAAACTGCTATGGGTTACTTGCCCATATTTAGATCTTTAAAATACAGTAACATTTCGTCAGCGTAAATTGATACTGAGTGAGTTGTCGCACCCGTTGGAATGCCATATGGGGCCATTTTGTGACGTAGATATTGCGCTAGGGCTTCTAATGCTATTACAAACAAAAGAACGTACAAGGTTCCGCGGTAAATATGATGTGCAGGGGAGATAGTTGCACCTGTCTTAGCACGGGCTGTGGGGTTAGTGTAGAGCAATTTTACCCAATTGCAATATTCTGGGAGTAACCCAAACTTAGTCAACAGGCTAGCATTTATGGCCAACTCAAGGTATCAAACGCTTGACATACATCCAGCGACAAGTATCCAGCTGCGTGTATCAGGGCATGCAGCCGGCGAATTTTCAGTGAGGTGCTACGTTTGGGTATGAACCCACATTGGTCCGAGTGTATTAATCTGGGAAGTAAGGGTAGTAGTCTTGATGCTAAAATGTTACGAAGTATTTTGTATTCTGTGTTAAGTATTGATAAAGGTCTATATGATGTGAGATCAGTTGGGGCCCTATGCGGTTGCAATAAAGACGTGACTATGGCTTATCTCATAGTGGGGGCAATGTACCCTCTGCAAGTGAGGTGGTATAGAGTTGTAATAGTTTTGGAGCCAATGACTCTGCAAAAGTGGAATAAAATTTGATAGGGAGCCTGTCTGAGCCCGGCGTCTTATTACGGGCCAACGCCTTTATTGCAGTGCCAATCTCTGCTGTGGTAAGCGGGGCTGCCAATTCATCAGCGTTCGAATCTGTGATAGAGGGGAGTTCAATCTCCCAGAGAAAGCGCATGGGTTTTCCTGTCACATCTAGGGGGGGAGCAGTATACACGTTTGTATAATGTTCCTGAAAAGTCCTATTTATTTCAATTTGAGTAGTGACCAAAGTGTGCTGGGAATCATATATCGCCAGAATGGGAGTGGGAGTCGCTTTGGGTTTGATCAGTCGCGCCAATAATGTGCTAGCCCTATCTGCTTCAGCATGTGTGCTCAATGTATGAGCTTGTAAGTCAAGTATTCTCAACCGCTCCAATGCTTCGGCATATTTTATCCTGTCTTCCTGCAGCCTTTCTGCACCCGTCTCTTCAGTTTGACCGGCTACCTCAAGTGCCTGCAAAGTATCTACTAACGTTGTTATATCTCTAACTGCCTCCTTTCTATCTCCTACTAAGGACCCCATAGAAACTCCCCGTATCATCACCTTAGAAGCCTCCCACTGTAAAGACCTGGTTGTGGCTGTGCCTTCATTTTCTTCAAAATATGTGGCTTTGGTTGTGGTTAATGTGGCGCGTAAAACTTGATCTTCGAAGTGCAGGGGTTGTAGGTGCCACGTTGGGATAGGCATGGGGACTCGGCCCCAGTTTAATGTCAATTCTATGGGGTTATGATCAGAGATGGTTTTGCCCAAATAGGTGCTCTGTTTAATGGTTGGGAATAAATCTGGGGTGCAGAGAAAGTGATCTAAACAAGTATGCAGGTAATGCGGATTGGAATAGAAAGAGTATTCTCGTATATTCACGTGTTGTGCCCTCCAAACATCAAGGAGATTCCACCCTTGTGCCCATCGAGTCAGGGTAGTAGCTTGTGTTGTGGCATTCGTAAATACGTAAAGGAGGATGGTAACGATCCAGGTGCACATCAAATACCGCATTCAAATCCCCACCAAGGACCCATGGGTATTGGGACCAGTCTGAGAGAGCCCAGGACACCTGTGATAGAAAAGCATCCTGATCCACATTTGGGGCGTAAATAGAGCTTAACACCACTTGTTTCCCATCTAGAGCCCCGTATAAACACGTATCTACCTTGCTCGTCTAACCTACTTTCACTGAGGGAGAAAAAGACTCCCACCCGTATCCATATTGCAGCCCCTCTAGAAAAGATGGAATAAGCTGTTGCAAAAAGTTGGCCTCTTCAACGTTTCTGCAATTTGCCAGCCTCTGTTGGTATTAAATGCGTAACTTGGAGATATATTATTTGGGCTTTCCTGCGGTGGAGTTGTGCTGCTATTTGTGCCGTTTGTGGGTCGCCCCCATCCCCCGAACATTCCAGGATATAATGTGTAAGATTGGGCAATCAACATCATCCAATCCCTTCCCCCGCCCCCCGACCTCAAACCCCCAGCTCATCCCCAGAAAGTACGGCAACAATATGTACGAAAGAACCTTATCTCAATACTGGGTCCAACGACTTAACTTCGCTCTACCAAACTGTGTAACAAAAGACAACATATTACACTTCAAACTCTTGCTTTTGCCTGTGGAGTAAGCTACGTACTTAATTTACCAACAAGACAATATACAATGAGTGGAAGTGCCCAGGACGGGCCAGGCCAAGGGACTTACCATAACGCCCCCTGGTGTGTTACAGCCTTTATTTCTTAAGTATAGTATAATATAACCTGGTTAAAGAGACACTGGTGCCCAGTATTAACTATCTGTGGGACCGATTAAAATGTTCAGTGTCTGCGGCGGCACAGTTCTTCCAAATACAATGTTGAGTCAGCCCAATGGATCATGACTAAGCTGCGTGGTTCCTGACGGGAATAAAGCGACACTACCTCCTGAGTCAGAGTCTGTGTCTGCCTCATCAGAAGGACTGGTACTGATGGGTGGACGTGTAATGCGGAGAGCCTCAGCAGACCGTAGCGCTTCTTGTCTACCCTCTAATACCTGTTGGCGAGGTGGTGGACTGGATCCCGAGCTCTGTGTGGTGATACCCTTCCTGCATCTCCGGGGGCCACGTTGCGATCTCGTCTGCGTTGTTTCTGGGCGTCTGGCTGACAATACATCAGGGAAGTTACTATCCAGCCAGTCCCATGCACTGTCCGGCGTGTCAAAGAATAAAGAACGATGATTGTAGTTGATTTTCAGTTTGGCTGAGAAAAGCAATGAAAACATAACACCCGCTGCCCGGACCCATGCTTTAACTTCCATAAACGAAAAATTTTTGCGCTGAACTGCCAGTGTATAGTCTGGGAATATGGAGATTCTTGCATTATCTACCTGCAGTGGGCCATTGTCCCTTGCCGCCTGTAATACATGATCCCAATCCCTGTAATTCAAAATCCTGGCCAAGATTGGGCGGGGGTTTGCACCAGGTATTGGTCGACGTGTGGGGACTCGGTGGGCTCGTTCAACAGTGAAATGTGTGGATAGACCCGTAGTGGCCATTGTAGTTTTCAGCCATTCTTCTATGTAAATTGTTGGGTTGGGGACCTCTGCCACCTATGGAAGGCCCACAATCCTAAGATTATTGCGGTGAGCCCGCCCCTCATCCTCATTCGCCCGGGCATGTAAAGATTCAATTTGTTGATGCATTTGTTTCAGTTGTTCATCATGCTCTTTCACTTGGGGCCCCACAGTTTCCAAAGTTTGCTCTGTGGCTTTGACTTTATCTGATAGTTTTCTATGATCGTCTTTAAGCAAATTAAGTTCTACGGAGATTGTGCCCAATTGATTTTCAATTGCGGTTCGAGAATCGCAAATTTCTTTCAGGATCATGTCTAGCTTATCGGCTGCAGGATTAGATGTGGCCCCCATTTCCATCTGCCGAGAGCGTCCGGATGAGGCCTCTGATTACGGTGAGTGAGACCCAGCCCTTCCGGACCTTGAGGTTGTTCTGGTCTTCCCTCTCCCATGCTTGCTAATGACCAGGTTGTTGGATTTATTATGTACTTAAACATTAGGGCAACACACCAACCCAATCACGGCCTCTGTTTGTCTTCTCCTGCATGTAACCCCAGGCTCTCACAGTTGCTTGGGGTTCCGACCCAGTAATAGTTCAACAGATCACAATTGATCAAACCCCGTCTGTGTTTGACGATGTTGGTGACTTCACACAGCGGAACGTCTTTCCCAGGCCACAGTTAAAACTCAGCACTTACGCCCCTCACAGGGACTTTTTTTTTTTTTTAAACTTTATTTGTGGTTTTAAGCAATTATTTAACAAAGTAATGTTACAATGCCAGCAGGTTCAAAGGATCAATGACTATGAGAGGCACACAATCCAGAATACAAATATACAAATAGCTTTACTTGTGCAATTGCGGAGTCCGATCGATAACTCGGGCAGGAGTGAAAAAAAGAAACCCATCAAGACACAGACCCCATACATGCAGTGCAGACAAACCCTGTCCATGTACTAATCCCCACCCACTCCTGAACCTCCACGGAACCCATGCGGTCTCCGCCGGGCAAGAGAGCGCAGCTATACAACGAGAGAAGGTAGCAGCGCCAATCACTCCTCACCCGCATTTCCAGCCGCACTCGGCGTAGTAGCGCCCCCTGCGGGATCATGCGTCAGGAGGTATCCCACCAACGGCCCCCATATATCCCTGGGCTGTGAGGCCCGCGGCAAGAGTTCAGCATAGGTGGTGCTCTGCAAAATATCATGTCAGCCAGCCATTCCTTGAACTTCGGGGCCCGGCACCTACCCCATCTGCAGGCCACTTTCCGTTTCGCTAGCAGCATTGCGATGGCAACATATTTTTTATGTGTCGGAGGTATGTGAGCCGTGTGCCCCAGGAGCGCAAGCAGCGGGTCTCCTTCCAGCTGAGCCCCAATCATGTTCCCTAGTGCCGTGAACACCTGCTCCCAATAGTCACGCACCGCGACACAGCCCCAAGCAAGATGCAAAAACCCCGCTCCCGGCTGCCCGCATCTCCCACAGCAATCATTGTCATCTAGCCTGAAGCGCACCTTCTTAACCGGCGTGTAGTATATCTGATGCAAGAACTTAAAGTGTATGACCCGGAACCTACTACTAGCCGATATCTGTGCCGTCTGGCGACAACAATATCGCCATTGCTCATCAGTGAGTTCGCTCCCCAACTCCCCCTCCCATCGGCTCCGGGACAAGCTGTCACCCCCCATATCTCCCTCCCGTATTGAGGCATATAGTCTGGACACCAAGTGCCCACCGTCCGTCGAGCCCAAAATCCGATGCAACGGTTCGAAACACTCTGGCTCACAGGGGAAAGAAGGATGTAGCGATCTCATACCCTGCCGCAACCGCACGTATAGAAATACATCGAGCGGCGTGCTTGCCGTTTCCTGCAAGAATAGTTCAGTGGTGCGAAAGGTTCCCCCTCGGAAGAGGTCTCCCCAGGTTACGACCTTCGCTCGGGTGCAAAGATCCTGAAATCCCTTCTCCTGTAGCAATGTCAAGCTCGGGTAATATGTGAGTGGTAGTCTGGGGGAATATAGGAACGGGGCTCCCAAAAGTGCCGCCAAGCGACGCCACGCCTCCACCGTGCTGGTGATTGTGGTGGGCGCCACAACCGGCATGTCCTTGTAGCCATGTATGAGGCCATTGAGGGGTATGGGGTCAGCCAGCCAGGTCTCCACCGCTATTTGCGGCATGTACCGTGGTGGGCGCATCCAATAATAGGCGTAATGTGCCTGAGCACATAAATAGTACAGTTCGAGGTCCGGAACATCGAACCCTCCCTGAGCATACGGCCTGGTGAGGATAGACCATTTCAAACACGACTGTTTGCCCCCCCACACCAGTCGTATGAGCTCCGAGCGCAGCATGGCGAAGAACACCCGCCCCAGGTAATAGGGTATGTTTAGAAATAGGTACAAAAACTGCGGAAGTATCTTCATTTTAATGAGTGACACGTGACCCGCCATCGATAGGGGCAGCGCAATCCACCGCGTTACATTGGTTCTGAGTCGTTCCACAGCAGTGCCATAGTTTGCCCTGATAGTCTCCTCCCTATTGCGGGCCACCTGAATCCCAAGAAATCTGAAGTCCTCCTGACACCACTCTAACGGGAAGTCAAGTGGAAAGGGAGTCACCGCCGAAGTAAGCGGGAACACCATAGACTTTCCCCAGTTAATACCCACTCCGGAGAGCCTCCCAAACCGTATAAATTCCCGCAATATGGGGTTAATATTGTTTTGCGGGTCCCTTATATATAGTGTTATGTCATCCGCGTATAACGATATCAATATCTGCCTCAGGCAGCAGCGGAATGCCTTGTCATTGTGTACCTGTCGGAGTCTGGCAGCCAGAGGCCCCACAGCAAGCGCAAATAACAGGAGCGACAGTGGGATCCCCTGTCGGGTACCTCTCGAAACAGATATCTGGGAGGACACATGCCCATTTATAAGTATTCGGGCTGTCGGCTGGGTATACAGTAATTGAAGCCAGGAGATATACAGCTGGGGGAAACCCATCCGTCGAAGGACGCCAAATAAATAGTCCCACTCCACCGAGTCGAATGTCTTTGTAGCATCAAGAAATACAGCAGCAAGTGGCAACTCCTGATCTACCATCTGCACCAGGGAAAATAGTGTCCGAAGGTTATGGGAGGTCGACCTCCCGGGTACAAACCCCGCCTGGTCCGGCAGGATGAGCTTGTCCATCAACAATGTAAGACGGTTCGCGAGCACCTTAGCCAGTATCTTGGCATCGCAATTAATTAGTGAGAGCGGCCTATAAGAGTCGCAGGAGTCAGGGGCCTTCCCGGGCTTCAGCAATGATGTAACCATCGCTTCTCTCATCGATGGTGGCAATACACCCACTTCCAGGGATTCCTCATACACCTCCCTGAGGACTGGTGCCATAATATCAATGTAGCTTTTATAAAATTCAGCCGGCAGCCCATCAGAGCCCGGCGCCTTCCCATTTTTTAACTGCATAACTGCTTCACGCACCTCATCAAGCTCAAACGGGTGACATAAAAATTCCCGCTGCGTGTCCCCAAGCCATCCCAATGCTATATCTCCCAGCAAGTCATCCATCTCGAGTGTCCCCAACCTGTGGGATGTGTAGAGCGTGCGATAGTGCTCGACAAAGGTATCGAGTATGGCGAGCGAGTCTCGGTGAACCGCATGATCAGGGCTACGTACCTCTAATATGTGGGTGCCAAAACGAGGAGGGCGCGTCACTTCCGCAAGAGCCCTCCCAGGGCGCTCTCCCTCACCATATCTGCGGGCCACCCAGTATTTCCCCCGGAACTTCAGCTTGCGTTGTGCTTCAGCCTCATATTTGGTCAGTGTTTCCCGAAATGCACTATGCGCTGTCACTATCGGTCCTTGGCCCATCTGACTTTCCAACTTCTTCAATTCCTTCTCCAGGTGGTGTAGAGTGCGCTGTGTATCTGTAAGCACTCCACAGCTTTTAGAGAGGCAATATCCTCTTATTGTCACCTTAAAGGCCTCCCATATCGCCTCTACGCTTCTGACCGAGCCCTTATTTCTCACGAAAAAATCACGGATTTCCTCCTTGAGTTCCTTCTGAAACACGGCATCTTGCAGAGCCATGGGCTGTAATCTCCAGCGCGGCCTAGGAGCAGTATACCCCGTCAGAGCAATCGACAGCCTTACCGGACAGTGGTCTGAGTACGTTCTGGCCAAGTGTGTCACTGCTTGTATACCTGAAGCCAACCCCCGGGACACCAGACAATACTCAATTCTCGCCCAGCTGCCCATATGAGACGTGAAATGTGAGCCTTCCCTCCCCAGTGGATGCGAATACCTCCAGCTGTCAAGCAGCCCCGCCTCCTCAAGTATACCAGACAATGCCTCCCTAGATTTAGTGTAGTGATGCGACATGGGGTGAGATCTGTCCTGATCCGGCCTTAGGGCCACATTGAAGTCTCCCCCCCATATTATGTGTGCGGAACCAATTGTCAATATTTTAGCCCAGACGTCATTGAAAAATTCCGGGCTATCAGTATTTGGGCCATAGCAGTTAGCTACCGTTATGGAATCCCCCCCCAGCCGACCCCATTTAATCACATAGCGACCCTGCGGGTCTGAAATCGTACCTGCTAGTTCATAGTGCAGTTGTTTCTTAAAGAGGATTGCCGTACCACGGGCATAGGAGGAGTAGGAGGAGAACAGGCGATGTCCCGCCCACCTGCATGCGAAGGTGCTATCTGCCCTAGGGTCTAGATGGGTCTCCTGCAATAGTGCCTCATGGATCTGCTGCCTGTCTAAGTACGCCAAGATCTTCCTGCGTTTCCTCGGGTCTCCCAGGCCCCTCACATTCCATGTCAGTATTTTAATCACGTTGTTACCCTCCCGTGCCATTGACACCACGAAAACGAGCTAGTCCTGCACATTGATTCTCTGCACACCTCTGCCAGCACTCTCCAAATGTTACCTGCATACTGAATACCCCTGAAATGACCTCCCCCCTCCCACTGCAGCAGCCCCAACTTGCCAGAATCCCAATTCCCTCCCCCTCCCCGCCAAAAAACAACAACTTCAGAAACGTAGGTTTGACCATGTTTAAAGAAACCGAAGGGTGTTACCCGTTGGGGGGAATCTCTAGGCGGCGATCCGGGTCCACCCCTCCCCCAGAGCCCGCAAGTGATGAGATAGACGAGCCCTGTGGGGGTTTAGGGGAGGTGCCCAGCGCAACCCTGAATGTCATGCCCACTGGTGTGTTCCATACAAAACCCAGCACAGCAGTAGGATAACCAAAACAGACATTGCAAGGTCCACCAGCAACCCGCCACACCCTCCCAGCAACTCCGCTTACTGTCTCTCAGTTAGGCCGCAGCTGGTGTATATCAGTCCGGTGAGGCGGGTCGTCTCGAGGTGGATGGTGACCCGGAGCCGCCACCAGAGCGCTTGAGGTGTTTTAGGAAGTCTTCCACTTGCTGTGGGTTGGTAAAGAAACTCTGCTTGCCCTGGTGGGTGACCCGGAGGCGTGCCGGGTACAGCAATGCGTAGTCCACCTGTGCCTGTCGCAGCTTATTTTTGACCGCCATGAATTTACGCCTGTCCTCCTGAACCGCGGCTGTAAAGTCCGGATAGATTGAGAAGGTGACTCCTTCATAGTTGAGCTGTTGGTTGCTTCTGGCCACACAAAGTATTTTGTCGCGGTCTCTATAATTGAGGAGCCTGGCGATAATGGGGCGAGGCGCGCTTCCTGGTGGCGGGCGGGGGCCCAGGGACAGATGGGCCCGCTCCACAATGAACTGGGAGGAGAGTTGTTCCTTTCCGATGGTTGAAGTCAGCATTCTCTCCATATAGTCCTCCATTCGGCCAGTGTTTGTGGTCTCCGGTACCCCAAGAACGCGGATGTTATTGCGTCGACTCCTCGCTTCCAAGTCTTCATTCTTGGCCGCAATCAGTTTTAGGAGCTTGTCCATTTGTGCAACCTGTGTGGAGACCCTAGTGGTAGTGTCTTCAGTATCCGATATGCGGCGTTCCGCCTCCCGGAGTCGATCCTCATGATTGTCTAGTTTATGCACAATGGCTTCCATGCGGGTAGACATGCCATCCATTTTTTCCGCCATTGTGGCAAAGCCTTGCCGGACCTCCTGGAGAAGCGATGCCAGCTCCCCCGCACTCTCAGTGGGTTCAGCAGCTGGGTCCGGTTCGCCTGACACCGCTCGCTCGTCTGGTGGGGTGCGGCCTGTCTTCTTTGCCTCAAACGTGAGGCGGGACTGCTTGGCATCGGTCTTCCCCATCATCGGCCGCAATCGAGGGGGGCCACGCAGAGCACTATGAGATCAATCTCCCAGGAGATGGCGACAGTGGATGCGGTCGCCTTCCCCCACCGCGCTGGACTGTCCGAGCTGCAAATCAGCCTCACCATACAACCCTATTCGTGGGCTCTCCTCACTGGCAGGCCTCTACTGGTGCCCGTCCCTACTTCTTCCATGGCCAAGTGGGGCACAAGAGGACTGCTCCCAGGACCCCCTCGCTCTTTGTGCGTGCCAGTTCGATATGTCGCGCAAACTGTGGCGGTTAGTGAGGTATCTAGCAGCACTCCACGCCTCCGCTGCCCAATGGTTGTGAATGCAGCCGCTCCAAACCTGCTGTGTTCAGCTCCCTGCCGTCTGCGACTGTCCTCGCAGAGAGTGTCGCTCCAGGATCGGCCCCCGTGCACAGTGTGGCTAATTATGCACCCTGTCCCTCCAATTTAGTAGCAGGTGAAGTAAGTGCGTGGGAAGAAGATGGTACCCCAGCGCGAGTAGCGGTGCGCAGCACTCCTCCCTGCGCGCCAAAGGGACTCCGTGCGGCCCCCGCGCCAGGCCTGCAGTCATATACAGAGAATACCAGTTCCGCTACGGGGTTAGCCGTGTCCTCCGTGGGACCTCCCGTCAATGCGGCAGCTGTCTCTCGAGTGTCCTGCAACTTCTATCCACGGGTCTCCCTCATCCCGGCAGCTGGGCCTGCACTCACCCGGCCCCTTCAGTCTGTCTCTGGTCTTAGTGTACAGCGCGGGCACCGCAGCCTCCTCACCTTCCGGCAGCACTCGTTGGCGCCCGGGGCCCCCCCGGGGGTATCTGCCGGCCTTCTCCGACCCGGAGCCGCTCACGCCGCGCTTCCCGGCTCGGAGGCCTATGCGCCTCGTGGTCAGCCGCGGGCTCCCGTAGGTCGCCTGCCGGGTCTCCCTCCTGCCGCGGTCCCGCTGACACAGCCACTCCGCGGTCGCAGCTCCTCCGCGGCGGCCCGAGCCCTCCGAGCCGCCGAAAGTGGTCACCAGGAAAGTAGGTAGGTTCAGGGCAGGCGGACCATCGCAGGCAGGTCTCCGCAATTACCGTGGGCAGGATAAATATCAAATCTGTGCGCCGGGCGGCAGGAGCCTCACATACGTGCGGCCATCTTGCACGGCGCCACCTAGCGCCCCCTCCCTCACAGGGACTTAATAAAGGAAACCTCTAATGCCCTGCTCAGCCTCCTGGTCCGTCGTGAGCCGGCAGTCAGGAGGTTTGTCATGCTAAGTATTGGCATAGAGATTCAGCCATACCTGACCTATATAAACAAACCATTCCATCTGTTTTTGTTAATAAGGTTTAAGCATGGCATGCTTCCTTGGCTGCTGGCGTACCCTAAGGGTTTTTTCAAAGAGGGCACCCTGGGGCCCTGTCCTTGTGACAATACCTCAGAACAAAACTCGCTGCATTTGGTATTTTTGTGTAAATTTTACTCTTTGCAGCGTAGGAAATTTATTTTGCCTATTCTTAAGAACTGTAACTTTGAGCAAGTGAGGCCCGCTCTGGTTTATCTGCAAATGCTTGGGTCTCCCTTGGTGTGTTTTGAGGTTGCCAGTTATATTACTGGGGCCATTAGGTGCAGAAATAGGGTGCAGGCTTTTTAGTAAGCCTCCCCATATTTTATTAGTATTGTTTAATAGCTGGAGAATGTGGAATGATGTTTTATGGATTCGTAAATCTGATGAACCATTTGGATGACATACTTTTTACTGTGCATATGCGCCAATTGTTGTACTATTTATATTTATGAATTGTTATAATTTTTTAGTGGGCTTTTTGTTTTGTGTAAATTATTGTCCTGTGCTTTGATGGTTTTAAAATGTTTAACCGAATAAAGCAGATTTTTTTACTTTGAGCCTCTATGAATTAACAGGGGCAATATCCTGCAGGATCTCATCTGGTCGCTTCAAGAACCGGCCCTCACAGGAACACCACCAATTCCAGGGGGGGAGAAGGGGGAGGGGGTCCCTCTGGCGGGAGAAGAGAGCGCCAGTTCCGCAACCACTCTACTGCCCCCCACTGTCCCCAAACAGTATTTCCCCAACACCCAATTGTACGTCCAAATAGTACACTCTTCAACTAGGCGTCCCTGGCAGGTCTTGCATCCAGCACAGTTCCATCACAGTTCCCGGGTACCAGCGCAGGGATATCACCATATCAACTGCCTCATTTCAGCCAGGACAACCGGCCCAAAAAGGATCCCCCCTACCTGTGGAGTCCTTGGATTTATATTACTGCGCCCATTGGGGGGACCCAGGTGGAGAGGAGCAAAATGGGGGCGCATGGGTGCCTCAAGGTCTGCCTCCAGTGTCCAGTCAGGCCTCTGCTATCATCCCAGCTATATAATGGAGAACCCCAAGCAGTTGATGCTGGCATTCACCCACTCGGGGCAGTCCCTCTAGTTCATTCACCGGCCATAACTTCAGGGGATCACTGCAGCAGGAACACCTCCCCGCACACCCCGCACCTGATCCAGGGGGGGCACTCACCGCTCGCCGGGAAATCATTCGTGGATACGGGCTTCCCTCATTCAGCACTTGATTACAGCCACTAGAGCCCGGCTCCGATGCCCAGTGAAGGGAGGCTGGCAGGGGTGAAGTGCGATAGTCCCACACCGATACTGCAGGCCCATTCCTGTCACTCCAGACGAATCTCTCCCCGGCCTCACGTCAGCATCAGAGGGTGACACACTCCATATCGAGCTCCGCGGCTCCCACCTGAAGAATGTCAGGCCCCGCCGGTCGACACACTTTGGTTTTTACTGGCAGGCCTAGATCCGGGGCCTTGCATGTGTGCGCGTACCATATTCGGGTTCCTCCTCATAGGTCGGGTACTAGGACAGCTCGCTGTTCCAAAGGCCACTCCCATGCCTCAGACTCACCACGTCGCCGGAACTCTCTACGGGCCAAAACTCGAGCTAATGTCCATCACAGCTCCTCAGCATGTATTTGACACGGTCCATTTACTTTCCACCGTGCCCAATGACCCCTCCAGCAGTCCTACCACAAAGGGGTTACAGATAATTTAATGGATTTTGGTGCCCCTGGCCCAGGGCTCATCGCTTATGCGACCTCCATCTTGGGCAGAAAGCCATGCCCCCTCTTTTCATCATTTCAACATTGACATTCATCCCATCTTTAGCCATCATTCCACTTCAACATCTCTGCATTTGAATCACTTCATTTCTCATTTGCACACCTTCCATTTCTATCATCCCATTCATTCCAGGCTGAATATAATTAATGTTATTGAGAGTCCAGCATGGGCTCATCAAAGATTTCTACTGGAAGCATATCCAAGAATGTGATACACTATGTAAATCACTGCATCTGACGACAGTATCTCAGTTAAAAAATATTCTTGTTTTTTGATCTACGAACATCCATGAGACGTTTCAAGAAATTTGAGCACACATACTCAAATTTTGACACTACATAGAAGGACTTGATACCGAAAGAATACTGGATTTAATTTACTAATTCGCTATAAAAGATTTCAATATACAAATTGGAGCCCTGAAGAAGTCCACGTAGGATGAAACGCATTTGCTACTATAATCACTACACAATGGCGTTTTTTAGATGAAGAAAAATGAATAAAGAATATTTATTAACTGAGATACTGTCGTCAGATACAGTGATTTACGTTGTCTATCACATTCTTGGATATGCTTCCAGTAGAAATCTTTGGGGAACACATGCCAGGCTCTCAATAACTTGATATATTGCCAAAAGAATTGTGGGTGCTGGACCACCAGTGAAAAATGTTTTGAAAATTGTTTTCAAATTGGAGTAGAGAGGGGTTGTACTCCTGGTCCAGTTGCATCACATATAGATAAATAACTTGCCCTACGCATTTGGGTGTTAGATGCGGTAGTGTTTTACCTCGATCCCTCTGCATATAGATTTTTTTCAATATAATTCATATTTGAACCAATTTGGTTCTGGGATCCTCTCACAATCTGCTTTGTCGGAGCAAACATAAACTTCTCTTTGATCTTTCTCTGTTTTGTCAGAGCAATCATCAAGTTCTCTTTGATCTTTCTCCGTTTCACATCAAAGTCATCACTGTTGCATTTTGCCAACTTCAATATCTCATCTATACTTTTTATCTGCCAACACAGTGCACTGTGTTGTACATAACTTCTAAGCTCTGGTCGCAGACCCATAAAAGCAGAAACAAAACCACTGACACCATCTTTCTCAGGATCATCGACTCTGCTTTGTTTCATGATAATCTGAATAAGCCTCTAAAATAAAAACATGCACTGACTCTTTCAGGTCCTGTAAGTTCTCAACATTTTAACCAATTTTTATCTTTTTCAGATACTTTTTTCTTCAAATGGTCAATTACCTGTCTCTACTTATTAGCTATTTCCTCAGAAGAAGCATTTTTAGGGGCAACTCTAGCAGGTTCGTCAGTCGGCCATGCAACTATTGCCTTACACTCTGCCCAAATCCCTAGGAACTAACATTTCAAATAATGAATTCAAATCAGTCCACCACACCTGGGATATATTTGTTGGTCCATGCACTTCTTTGTACCACTTCTCTGGTTCCTTCTGCAACTTAAATTTTTTTTTATAAAAACATAAAGATCGGCCCTTCGCTGTGGCAAATGCACAAGATTCCCTCCAGTCACTTCCCTTAAAGGAAATTTCCCCAACCAATCCTATCCCAGCTTCTGAATCACTTGGTGTAACCCTTACCCTGCCTTCATTTCTTTTCATTTTTCTTTCTGTTTGCTGTCCCTCCCTTCCGCCTATCCATATACTTCTTCAAAAGTCAGTCCATTCCCTTCATTTTTTCAATTAAATTTGCAATATGAACTCCCAAAGCTAATAAGTCCATTTCTTTATTTTCATCATCCATCAAATCCATTTTATATTTTTTATCACTTTTTTCATTCTACCGATGTCCATTTCGCATTCATCACCAAAATCCTCTAATTTACTGGGTCCATTATTTGCACACCTGGCTGCTTCTTTGATCATATTTCTTATTTCACCAACATTGTATATCAAAAGCCTGTTTAAATCAATGTTTCCCTGTAACATTTCACTAAATTCTATTTTTAAGATGCCAATGTTAATCACTTTTTTTGCAGTTATTTATAGCGCAAACTCGACCTGAAGTTATGGGAGCACTTTACATGAGCACCAGTTACATTACAGAAAGACACATTAATTTTTTTAAGTATGGGGAGATGACGCGATTTTCCCTGAATCACATGTTGAGCTGACGCTGAGCCCAATCCCAGCAAGGATTCTGGCTGGCTAGCCAATCACAGCACAACTTCTCTGTGAACAAGAAAGACAATTACAAAACCCTACTAACTCAGTATAAACTAAATAATTCCCTGTCTGCTTAATCGAAATAAGAAGTCAGCGAGTTAAGGCAAAGCAAAGCAAATTTCTCAATCAATGATAAAAGAAAAAAGTGCCCTTCGCAGTACCGGTTAAAGTCCCAATTCACATTAGATAAACTCCTATCCAGTGGTATCCAACCTTGGTAATGCAGTTACTCCTGGGCACTTAGGAGCAAGGCACATCAACCCAGATTAGACACACAACCCTAGAAAAAACTACTTTTTAATTCAGAAACCTATGTGTATGTGGCTCCTACGCACTACCTTATGCTGACAAGTAACCAAAATATCTTGAGATCTTGTAATTTGACAAATCCGATAACTAAATAAGCCAATAATAAACTAAATAAGTTCAGAAATATGAATACTACAACAGCAATACAGTGATCAATCCATTAATTGAACCTACTATCAGCATTGCATATCCAAAGATTTTACAAAGAGCACGGCAATTAATTTCTCCACTGATTCTTCAACACATCCCAAAGATGCGTGCCTCATCCAGAGATCAGGGCACATGCTGAGTTTAAAAGGCTAATGTAGGAACTTTCATAAGTAAAATTATACATTTTTACAGAGGTACAACTGTGTGCCATTGTTACAACTAGGAAGCAAGATGGTAGCAGCTGTCACAATGGCGCTAAGGCAAATATAAAAAAAACACTCTCACAGCCCATATCAAATGCTTTGGAGTGAGAAAAAGAAACTGTCTACCTGGAATCTATAATTGCAAGGGGGGCAGTTTCACCTATTTATGATTGCAATTGTGCTGTATCCATCTAGAAGGAAAATGCCCTTTGTTATGATTTGTTTTCTCCAAAATGTTGAAGCTATCACAGTAGAGCATTCCTGGAAATTGTGCACACACATGATCCCCATTGAGGTCAGCGTGACTGCAGAATAGCTCCACTTTGCAACAAGCCGCGGACCGTATAGGTAAAAGCCGTGCGGCGATATTTTCGACAGGCACCCTCATGGACCTCTGGAAGCACCCAACACCCCCACCTGGCCCTACCGTCCCACCGCTCTTACCTGCACAGGCCGCTTCTGTTAGCAACTATGAACAGCCGGCATCAGCACATAATCTTCACAAAGTATTTGAAATAAGCACATCCCCTGAAAGCCGCCTCAATATCTGAAAATACTAGTGTACGCAACTTTATGACAGATCACCCCCAGCTCTGGTACCCTAACCTCTCCCCTCACCTCTGGCACTGATTTGAGGCATACTAAACTCTGTGGACAAACATAAGATACTACTGAACATTAAAACATGCACACCTTGTGCTTGTTATCTTAGGTTAAGTTAAAATGTGCTTGTAATATTGAATGCCCATATCACCAGGCACATAAAGGTAATTATCTAGGCAACATAAAAAAGTGTGCCAGAAAACTCTTAAAGTAACTGAGCTTGTTTGCCTATATTAAGAAATGTGTTAAGTTTTCTGTAAAAGAATAACATTACTTATGTGTTAGATTTAATGTGTGTGAGACGTGCTGCCCAAATTAGTCATCTGCCTCACACCATACTCCAAGAGAAAGCCTTGACTGTTTGATCTCACCACTTTTTGAAAATCAAACCCTGAAAAGGAGATACTTGGCAATTAAGTGAACTCACAGTAGTAACTTGTTCCTAGGTTTCCAAGGACAACAGCAGTACATGTTACAAGAAATGCCTATCTGCCCCTGAGTCCTGAGTCCCGAAATAATGGCCATTTTTTTTTGTCCTCATGTCACCACCGATCAGCACCAGTCGATACGCCCTTCGTGAATGCCCATAATCGGCTACCGGTCACTTAGAATTACTGGGTTATTTCGAAATTTGCACCGCCCTCCCAGTTACTGAAATGAGAGGGTGTAATCATTGGACAGAGAGATCTTCAATATTTAGCAAGTTCCAAAACCTGAGACTAATTTGATCCATTTCCTTGAAAGAACTCACAGAATTCTTCCACCCCTGCCAAGAGGGGAGCTCCGATTGAGCCCAAAGTTTACAGATTTAACTTCTTGCCAGTAGTATTGAGTAAAAAAATCAAATAATGGCAGTTCTCTTGCAAAACATACTTATCTTTAACCTGCTGGAATATCCTGAACATGATTAACTCAGGGCTTACCTCTATGTTGACACCCACGGAGCGTGAAATGGTCTTACCCACTGCTGACCAGAATCCTCACAATTTTGAACAGTTGGCAAACATGTGCATGTCATCAGCATCTCCACTGCCACATCGCTTGCACTTTGAATCTGTGCCTCCTTTTATCTTTCCCAGCCTTTTTGGGGTCTAATAGATTCTATGCAAGGTAAAAAAGTGATTTTTCTTTAAAGCAGCAGGTTTAACCACCAAGTAAAGTGTAGCGCAAGATACTTGCCATAAATCTGCCAGCTCTGCTTACGGCAAGCATCCATCCCATACACTGTGTGGTTATTTCATTTCCGCCAGTTCTGCATCCAGAAGACATTGATACCAAAGTGCCACCTCTTTTTTACTTGCCATTGTCATCTGAAGTTCCAGTTCCATTTGATTCGAGACTCTAGCTAACCCATTCTGACTCTTGAGCCAGGAATTGATCTGGTAGATTTTAAATCTGGATATTGCCCCTTTTATCTTGTCATACCAGAAGCTCCCAGTTAGCTGTTGTCCATCATCTAACAGTTGACCCCACTGCCTAACATCGGGCTTATTCAGTGGTCTTGCTAGGCTATCTGATAGACATTCCGGCGTACCTGGGGAATACCATATTGGAGACAGTCTCCTGTAATAAGGTACATCTAGGATCGATCTTATCTCAAAGTTCTTCCCACTGACTAAGGCATTTTATTCTGACTTTTTGGAAAACTTTTTGGAGCCCCATATTTATAAGAGAAGCCGTCCTCGGGCAGACCCGCTAGCATGGATTTAAACATGACCCCTATTAGAGATTCATAGGGTCTTTGTAGAAGCATTCTATTTTTGAAATGCCCAACAATAGATCTGAAGAATGGGAAGGCCCAAGCCTCCCAAACCCGCTTTCCGTCTCAACTTCTTCCATGAGAGGCGTATTCCTCTACTAGCTCATATGAAAGAGGAAATCTTCCCCTGCAACTTCAGGAGCGTTTTTTTTCAAAGTGCAATGGAATATTATCAAAGAGGAAGGTGAGTTTTGGCAAGATGGACATTTTCACAAAGTTAATCCAGCCTTAGATTGTAATTGGGAGGTTCTGCCATCTTTTTAATAGTACATCTATCTCCTTTCCTATTCTATCCAAATTAGCAGCCGCTACCTTCACAAGGTCTTTAATTATTTTAATACCCAGATACCTCAATTCCTCCACGCATTTTACTTCTCCACTGTCTTGGTTCCACATGATTACTTCTGTTTTTTCTTCATTTGCCGTATATACCGCCAGTTTACCAAATTCCCTCACATCCACCATAAGATGTGGTAGAGTTGATACTGCGTCCGAGATATAAACCATAACGGCATCAGCATAAAGCGAAATCTTTCTGGAGTATGCCCCAATTTTAAAGGATTTCATCTCTTAATTTAACCTCAAACTTTGAGTGAAAGGCTCTATGTATAGATCAAACAATACAGGAGACAAAGGACAGCCCTGTCTTGTACCTCTCTCCATTCGCACCGGGGAAGACAAACTATCATGAACTAGAATGTTTGCTGTTGGAACTCTGTAGATTTTAAAAATAGTATTTATCATATTTTTGCTCAAACCAAAATGTTCTAATGTAGGGCCCGATTCACAGAACTAACTTAAGACAAAATCCTAAACTTACTACCATTTTGGTATTCACAGAAGGCACTTACTCATTTCGGTATTCAGAGAAGTTAGGAGTCCTAATTTTAGGACTCCTAAATGCATTCTGTGAATACCGAAAGTCTTAAAGTTAGGATTTTTCTCAGTTTAGATGTAGTAAAATTAGGAGTCCTAACTTTACTACTCCTAAACTGAGAAAAGTCCTAACTTTAAGACTTTTGGTATTCACAGAAGGCATTTAGGAGTCCTAAAGTTAGGAGTCCTAACTGTACTACTCCTAAATTGAGAAAAATCCTAACTTTAAGACTTTCTGTATTCACAGAAGGCATTTAGGAGTCCTAAAGTTAGGAGTCCTAACTTTACTACTCATAAACTGAGAAAAATCCTAACTTTAAGACTTTCGGTATTCACAGAAGGCATTTAGGAGTCCTAAAGTTAGGAGTCCTAACTTCTGTGAATACCGAAATGAGTAAGTGCCTTCTGTGAATACCAAAATGGTAGTAAGTTTAGGATTTTGTCTTAAGTTAGTTCTGTGAATCGGGCCCTACGTCTTTAAATACCTCCAATTGACACAATCAAATGCTTTTGCTGCATGTAATGTGATAATTGTGAGGGGGGCATTATGCGTTATGGCTAAATCTATGGAGCCTATCAAGGAGTAATTAGGCTCATTCATATATCTCCCAGGGAGAAAACCTTTTTGATCTTGATGAATCAGCAGCCCCACAACCTTATTCAAACGTGTGACAAGAACCCCAGAGAAGATCTTATAGTCATCATTGAGTAATGATAGTGGGCAAAATGATTGGCAATGTGTCGGGTTCTTGCCTGGCTTCAAGATTAAGGAAATTACTGCTTTGTTCCATGTCAACAGAATAGGGCCCCCATCTCTCAGAACAGAATTGAATAATTTGACCCACACTGGGATAATCCCCTCCTGCAGTACCAAATACATTTGAATTGGAATTCCGTCTGGGCCAGCAGGTTTCCCCTTTCTTTGCTTTTTCAAAATGTCCAGGATTTCACTACCATCTATTTCTCGTCCTAAGTAGAGGGTTTGAGCTTCTGTAAGTTTAGGGAGCTGCTTACTTAAGAGCCAACCTTGTATTTCTTGCTCGGTTACCTCTTGGTCTTCTGTATATAGCTCCTGAAAGAAGTTAGTAAATGCAGTTCTGATTTTTTGGCTCTCCTCGACTATGAGCCCGGACTCCTCTTCTAGAATCTTCCCTATAAAATTTTGACTTCTGGCTAACTTAGATTTCCAAGCCAGGAGTTTTCCACAGCATTCCCCTTGTATTATATCTCTAGATCTACTCACCTCCCACTGTTGAGTTACTTTCTCTTCCAATTTGGTTCTAAATGTCAACCATAAACCTTCAAGCTTATCTACCCACTCCTTTCTTTCTCTTTCCAAGCCTTTTTTTAATCTTTTATTAGGTTTTCCATTATGCCTTTCTCCTCCTCTATTTTATTAAGGTGTTTTTTTTCTTTTCCTTGACCCAGTATATCGTTAGATTTTAACAATGCCTCTTAACGATGCCTTATAGGAATCCCATACCGTGTGCACGGGGGCTGACCCCAGGTTCCATGAAAAGAAAATCCTCAGTGTTACTACGCACCTTCTCTATTATCTCCGGCTGTATCATAATCCTTCTATTCATCGTCCACCTACCGATTGTATGGGTGTCCCTTCTCTCAATTTTTTATAACAATGCTGCATGATCCGAAATATGAATGGGCAGATGGTTGATCCTGACTACTACATCCACTTCTTTCTTACTGGGGGACTGAAAATCAACCAGGTTAGTTAAAAGCTTTTTCAGAGGTGTTACATCATCTTTATTTGGGCTGTAGTAGCTCGCTAATGTATATGTCCTAGGAGCTATTTTAATCTCTGCAATTATCCAACGCCCTCTCTCATATGCTCTGAATCTAAGGACCTCAATCCCTGAATTTGCCTTTAATATTATTACTATCCCTTCAGTATAGTGAGCTTGATCAGTAGATACCCACTTTCCAATCCATCTTTACTTAGGAAAGAATTCCATACATTCTTGTCTCAGAAGATGCGTCTCCTGGAGCATAATTATTTCAGCATTCTGATCTTTTAAATATTGTGCTATAATTCTCTGCCTTCTGTTGACCCGCAACCCATTCACATTCCTACAAAGAATCGGCAGGTCTTTCTTACACATGCTTCTTCAACTTCCTCATTTGATATCCCTGATGACCTTGTTTTTGATCATTTATAACAGGCATTCCTTTACTGACTTGAGGACAAAACATTTTTTCATTGTTTTATGTTTTCTCTATGCTCCCCACCACTAGTGCACCCTCCCGTGGAAACCCTCCCCAGAAATATATTTTATAGGCATCTTTGCTGCCTATTCAGCCTATGCTGAAGGGGAAGCATAGTACCTATATTAACATCACCTCTTCCCGCCACCTGTCTTCTATCTATTACTTGTATTCCCTAGTTTCACTTCTTGGATAAATTTGTCCACCTCAGCTGGGTCTGAAAAGTTATGCATTTTATTTTGCCACATTACTTTTAGAAAAGCCGGAAACCTCAATTGTACTGATGCTTCCAGTTTGTTCAACTCATCCATTTTGTTACCCAGTTCCCACTGTCTATCGGCTGTCTCCTTTGAGATATCCGACCTAACTCCGTAGGAAGCACCCATTGCTTGTAGTGATTTTTCTCTTAACGCTAACCCTAAGATTTTTTCTTTTACTGAGTACGAGAGAAAGTTTACCAGGATCTTTTGTGTTTTTTTGGGACCTGGATGTAGTTTGAAAGGATCTCTGCGCACTTGCTAAATTACTGCTTCTAAATTTAACGGGGGGACCTCCTGCGGAAACTAACTGTTCCGCATGTTTATCACACATGCTTTTTTTTAATGATGTTTTTATTAGCATTTGTAAATAACACATAGTGCATTACATGATACAACAAACTGTAGACGGCTCAAGGCAATACCGAGTCAGGCAGCGTAAAAAATTCCCAGGGCCATACCTTATCTCATGTCCAGCTAACCCTGCGGGCTTTGAATGACAGATGATACGCCAGAACTCAGTTAAGGCAACCACGACGTAAGTAAAGGGAAAAGGTGAACGCAAAGATGTCCAACACCGTCATCCCAGAGCGCCGACAGCCTAGAGGCTGGGGCAAACGCCCTAGGGCCCCAGGCCACGTGCCGGCGCCCCAGGACCCCGGCGCTATGAAGCACATCTGCGCTGCGTCGTTATGGCGTTGTTATATCTATTTGCTGTACATCATGAATCGAAGATTAACAAAGAGGAACCAACCAATGAGGAGGAGGGGAGGGCAAGAAGGGGATAGTGGGGAAGGGTGAGCGAATACGGCGTGGGGAAGGTTGTAACTCCCTACTACCGCTATCTAGACCCACCGCATTACCAGAGAGTGCCGCTCTGGCTAAACCAGGCACCATCTCTGGCAGCATGCATAGTAAGGCTAAGGGCGGCAACAATGGTTTAAGCGTCGGAGGCAAGGGTGTCCAAGTCAGGAAGAGTGTCTGAGAGTGATATGTGGTGTAAACAGTCTGTAGGGTTCCAATAGCCCCCTGGATCGGTGGGGTAAACTACATCGTCAAACAACTGTAGGGCTCGGAGTCTTGGTGGCTGTAGTCTAACGTTTTCCAGTCGCCCCAAGTGGTCAATCAAAGGCTTCCAAAGCTTCCAGAATTTAGTATCCCGGAATTGAAGACGCGCCGTGAGCAACTCCATTGCCACAACATGCCATAAGCGGGTGAACCACACGTTTATGGAAGGCGTTTCTGCTTTCTTCCAATAGAGGGCAACAGTTTGTTTTGCAGCACCCAGCATATGGAGGCTGAGATATCGATCACAGCATGTCACAGCTCTCAGGTTCACCGGCCTAAGGCCCAGAATGATTGTGAGCGGGTCCTCAGGCAGTGGATTTCCTAGCACCCGTTTAATATGTCTGAGGACCTCTTTCCAATAGGTAGTCAGGAGAGGGCACGTCCACCAAATGTGTATAAAATCCTCCAATGCTTGAGTACAGCGCCAACATAGGGGGGACGCATTAGGGAACATTTTTTTAAGTCGAGCGGGGGTATAATACCATTGAGTCATTACTTTGTAGGCAGACTCCTTCTGGGGGATGCTATGAAAAGTTTTGGGGATGTCACTCCAGAGCCGTGCCCACTGAGAAGGGGTAACGTCAGAACCAGAAAGGGACTGCCACCGCTGCTGATATGGATGAGAGTCCAAACACTGTGAGCGCTGGAGCACTTGGTATATGTGAGAAACTAGCCCCTTATAGGTGCCGAAGGTACATGCCAACCATTCGAACGGCGTGAAAGGCCGCATAGCCGCCTGCGCTAAGGAGAAGCCCTGTATCCAGTGCCGGAGCTGGATATATTGAAATCTGTCCTTCTCTGTTAGACAGAATTCTTGCTTGCATTGAGCAAAGGTTTTGAGATTGCCTTCCATAAATAAATCCTGTATTGTTCTACAACTGGTTTCTGTCCAATTTGTAAAATAGGGTGGGCGACACGCAGGGGGGAACTGCGGGTTGGGAGCAATTGGAGTGTGTGGGGACGGAAAAGAGGTGAGGCCCCTGCAGACTGCCACTTTGTCCCAAATCCCGAGTACCGTTTTAGTAGGGACTGCCATGTAGGCGCTACAATGACGCGCCTCCCGAGGGAGCCAAGCATGATCCCAAAGCGGGCGACAAGTGACCGCCCGATCCATATGAAACCACACCTTTTCGCTCTCCCACGCTCCCCACTCCTCAATAAAGCGGAGGTGGGACGCCCAATAATTTTCTGTCAGATTGGGGCAAGCGAGTCCGCCCCTATCCCGGGGGAGCATTAAGATTTTACTAGAAAAACGTGGTTTCTTACCGCCCAAGATGAATGCGGTCAGTTCGCGTTGCAGCCCCTGGATTTGGTGTTCTGGGATGGGCATCGGTAAAGTTTGAAAAAGGTAAAGGATCTTCGGTAGTATGGACATTTTAACTGTGTTGAGGCGGCCTAACCAGGAGAGCGGCAGGGCTTTCCACATGCGTAAATCAGCAATGACTGAGTTTTTATATTCCTGCCAATTAGCTTGCAACCAGGTGGCTAAATCCGGCGTTAA
This sequence comes from Triturus cristatus, assembly GCF_964204655.1. Classification (NCBI taxonomy): domain Eukaryota; kingdom Metazoa; phylum Chordata; class Amphibia; order Caudata; family Salamandridae; genus Triturus; species Triturus cristatus. The sequence goes on from NC_140579.1 coordinate 1,097,907,066, forward strand.
GTTGAGACCGAGATACCTTACAGACCTGGTCGCCCATTGATAAGGAACGAGAGTCTGCTGAGTCTTAATCTCCTCATCCGGGACCATAATATTAAGAACCCATGATTTCGTATGGTTAATTTTAAGCCCTGAGGATTGCTCGTAGGTTTGGAGCAGCGTATGTACCGCCGGAAGCGAGTGCAATGGATCGGATAAAGTAAGAAGTAAATCGTCTGCAAATAGGGCAATCTTATGTTCGACGTCCCCAAGAGAAATACCACGAATATCAGGGGACCGGCGCACCATAATGGCGAGAGGTTCCACCACAAGGGCAAACAATAGAGGCGACAGGGGACAACCCTGCCGGGTGCCCCTGCAGATGGAGAAAGGCTGCGTAAGCTGACCATTAACTCGTACTCTGGCTAGCAACGAGATATAGGGAGCCATAATATGCGCTGTCATCAGAGGACCCAGACCCACTTTCCGTAGAACTGCGCGAAGAAATATGCAGTCCACCCGATCAAACGCTTTTTCAGCATCTAGCGAGAGCAGGCAGGCCGGTATCCTCCAGTGTCTAGCCTTCCCAACAAGATGGGCTACTCAGCGCACATTGTCTGCCCCCTGGCGTTGGTGGATAAACCCCACCTGGTCCGGATCAATGATATTGGGTAAGTGAAGGCTGAGCCGTTTGGCAAGGATTTTGGTGTAAAGCTTAAGATCCGTATTAAGCAGGGCAATAGGACGGTAGGAGGAGCAGAGTGTGTGGTCCTTCCCAGGTTTTGGGATGAGGGCAATTTCGGCCATCGCCATGTCCGGAGAAGGCCCGACTGATTCTGTGAACGAGTTGAAGAGGCGTAAGAGATATGGTTGCGGTTGCGGCAGAAAGGCACTTTAAAACGAAACTTTGAGCCCGTCGGGGCCAGGTGTTTTACCTAATGGAAGGTCTTTCAGAGCACTGGTTATTTCTTCCAGAGTAATAGACTCTTCCAGGAGCTTGGAATGATGCTCACTCAGAGGCTCCCAGGCACATGCGTCCAGGGCGGCCGATATCAGATCCGGTGCGGGTGGATCACTAGTGTAGAGAGACGCATAATAGTCATGGAACGTTTGGAGCTTAGCCAATTCTGTGATAGCCCATGACCCGTCTCCCATCCGTAGTTTTGCAATGTGAGCTTTGACCGCCTGCGTTCTCAAGCGACGCACTAGGACAGTACCTACCCTGTCCCCACCGTCATAATAGCGCTGTCGTAACGCAAGTAGAGCATGTTCAGCCTTATTTGTTCTGTGCACACGAAGCTGGCCTCTGAGGACAGCCAGACACCTTTTGTGCGCCGCCAAAGGGGGCTCCTGATCCATCTTCTCAAGCGTCTTAATTTCGCGCGTAAGCTTATTTTCGTACAACCGGGCTTCCCACGCCCTAGCGATGGCTATGGATGGAAGGGTACTGCATATCGTAGCTTTGAAGGCGTCCCATAAGACATGGAGGGAAGTCTCCGATAAGTCATTAGTTTCGAAATATGCTGAGATAACAGCCCGAAGTTCCTCCCTGTCTACCGGATCTCTAAGAATATGGACCGGGAACCGCCATCTATTCGGCCGTATCGGGCGGGAGAGACGCTCATGTAAAAGTAACTCCACGTGTGCATGATCAGAGATCGAAATACTGGAGTGAGACGCCGAAAGGGTATCTTTGATCAGAGAGTGGGACACAAAGAGAAAATCAATGCGAGAATAGGAGCGGTGAGCATGGGAGTAGTAAGTGTAATCCCGCAGTCCAGGGGAGTGATAACGCCAGACGTCAACCAGGTTTAGAGCAGTTAGGGATTTTTTCACTGCTGCGGACATAGCCCCCACCCCATGAAAGGCGCCCCCACAGCGATCTAATTCCGCATCCCATACCAAATTGAAGTCCCCTCCTACTATGAGGTCCGAGTTTACCAGCTCAAGGTGTTCCCTAAATATCCTGCGCAAGAAGTCGTCCTGACCCTGATTGGGGGCATATATGTTACAGAGTGTAAGTGTGCGGTGCCCTCTCCTGATCTCTACCTTGAGAAATCTGCCCTCAGTGTCCCAAATCACTTTAGTATCTCCCTGAGAGATGCCCGCCCTGCAAAGAATAGCTACACCCGCTGTCTTAGTGGCTGCTGAGGACCAGAACTGATGGGGGAAACGTGGGTGAGACATGCATGTTACATCAGCCTTAAGGAGGTGGGTCTCTTGCAGGAAAATTATATCGGGGTTCTGCAGCAGTTAATACCGCCATATTTGGCGTCTTTTGTTGGGAGAGTTGAACCCTTTCACATTAAGAGAGATAATCTTCCAACAGGGTACTGTGGTCATCATCACATATCGTCAGGCGTAGCTGCCGCCTCGTGGCTCTCCCACGCGTCATCGTACCCCCCCGCCGAGTGGGTGCATAGGGAAGGGAAAGAGAGGGAAAAGGGTGGGAACAGAGAAAATAACTGAAGTACTGTAGCGGCCAACATGGCCAACAAAGCCTATTCCAGTCAAGGGAGTAGCCAGGCACAACGGCACAAGCTGTCCCGGAGATGTCACTCTCCCAGAAATAGGAGTGGGGGTTGGTCATCGCGCTGATAGTAAATACGGATCACTGGAAAACAGCTCCAGGCCTCCACTTCAGAGATGTAGACAAAGTGCCATGATAATGTCACGTCTGGGGAGTAGGGAAGGGGGGTGAAACAACTGCAGGCCAACCAGTCAGAGCATATCCCCAGTTATGGGACAAGTGGTGGGCATGCCAACCAGTGTCAAGGCGAATCATTTGGAGACAGACGCTTGTGATCCTGATGGCGACGGACCTCCCTCCAAAGATTTTATATGCTGTATGATGTCTTGCTTATCCCGTGATGATGATCTGCTGCCGTCAGGAGTAGAAGGGTGCCTGGGGCGGCGTACCGTGGACCATTGAGGTTTCAGCAGGACTCGGAAAACTAGCGGGCTGGCCCGAAGGGCTAGTCGGCGGGGTGTCTGGAATTTGAAGCAATTTAGCCGCCTCTCTATAGGATCTCAGCACGCGGCGTTTGGACTCCCATTGGAACATGAGGGCAAAGGGGTGGCCCCATTGATAGCGGATATTAAGTTCCCGGAGCTTGTCAGTAATGGGTCGTAAATCCCTCCGGCACCGAGGGGTCGTGGGAGCCAAGTCCTGGAACAGCTGGATGGGCATGCCTCTGCACAATATCTCGGGCTTGTCTCTGGCCGCCTTGAGAATGGCTTCTTTTTCAACGAAAAAGTGGACCCGGGTCAAAATATTAGGGATGAGTCCAGGCCTTCCAAGCGGTCCCGAAACCCTATGTGCACGGTCCAGGGTTGGCGGTGAGGCGTCGTCATCTCCTCTGATGTCATGGAGCAGGTCAGCCACGAACGACATTATGTCCGCACCTTCCGCCCCAATTGGAACACCTCGTATGCGTATGTTGTTCCGGCGCCCCTATTTTCCAAATCCTCCTGTTTGATCTGCAGTTCAACATGCTGTTCTTCCAATGGTGCGAGCCGCTGCCATAGATGCTCCTGGTCTTCTGTGCGAGCGTCTAGGGTCTTCTCCAGGTCGTCTACTTGCCCTCCCAGTTCCCCCACGTCTCTCCGAAGCTCCTTGACACACGCTTGTACTTCCGTACGTAGAGACCCGATTTCTGATTTGAGCTCTTGCATAAACAGAGCCATGAAAGTCTGCGTGATCGGCTCGGAGGGGTTTCCAGCCCCCGATGACGCAGTAACCATCGGGGCCGAGCCTGGTTTGCTCCACAGGTCCATAACTGTAGCGTCTTTGGGGGTCGCCTGGGGTTCCTTCCCTGGCTTGGAGCGAGTCATGTTCCGAGAGCGCTGATAGTTAGTCCAGTAATGCACCGGAAAGGTGACTGCCCCGCCACCGGCCACCCACTCGCAGCGGCACCCGGATTCCCTGGTTGTAGGCCCCAAGGACATTGGGAAAGCCGCAGCAGTCAGACCGGAAGTCCAGGGCTCAGGTGTGGGGTACTGCACTCCAGGGGGCCCGGGAAGGCCGGTACCGTGATAATAGAGCGAGAATGCTTAAGCGCCCTGTAGCCAGAGGAAGGGCAACACAAATCTCCAGCCCTCAGAGCAACTCAGGGCCTCCAGGCAACCAACAATCTCCCCAGAGGGACCTCCAACGCGACTGACCCTCCGCCCCCGGCTCCACCTGTTGTTCCGGCCTTGTCGCTTGACGGGGGTGCAGAGAAGGCAGACCAGTGTAGAAGGGGCCACAGACTCACTCACAGGCAGCCAGAGGTACAGTGCTGAGGTGCCCAGAGGCGCAGCAGTCCGGGTCATGCAACCACGCTGGCGGGGCAGGGTAGCAGGGCAGGGGGGACTGGTCAGCATAAGTCAAGCGAGGCCTGAAGGGGGCTGGCAGACTCGGTCTCTCTCCTCAGTGACAGCACTTGTCGACATCTGCAGGTCCACAGGACTGGGCTCACTCCAGGCGTCCCCCACCTGACCGCAGCACTGCCAGTAGGCTGTTTTCGTGAAGTCACCTGGAGGGCCTCCGAAGCGGACCCCAGAGGGCCCAGTGGCAGCCAAGAGGATGGGCGCCCCACAAGCAGCGACGCGAAAGATGACCCAACGTCGCTTATCGGCTGACTGCAGGGGTTTCAAGCCACCGGTCACCCCTCAAGGCACCTCTCTCACTTAGTCACAGGGCAGGAGCGCCGCACCTGCTGTCTCGATGCAGCCAAAGGCGAAGCAAGGATGGCCGCCCTAGCCAGAAAACAGCTCACCAGGGCCCCAGCACCCCGCCACACACCCCCCGCTGCCTCAAGACTCGTCTGCGATAAAAGTTCCAGGGCCAACAGATCACAGGAGGGTCTCTTCAAAGGGAAGCAGACAGGCGCCCAGAACCACCCGACACCAGGGTGGAGAGATGGCAGAGGGCAGTTAAGGGCGAGCAGGCTTAGTCCGATGCAGCGCAGCTCCGCCAACAGGGGGTGTGTAAAAAGGCCCAGATGCCTCATCGGGGTCCGAGCGTCGCAGCTGAAGGGGCCCCCAACTCAGAGCAACCCGGCATAGGCCCGATGTACAGGGGCCCACAACATCAACCAGTCCAGTGACCCCAGGAGCAGTCACTCCCCCAACCGTCCGGGCCAGTGCTCCCCAGCCCTCAATGTCCTACCGGTGTCTTGACCTCGCTGCTGACAACCAGTTCCAGGCAAGGTCTCTGCTCCGTGATATCAGTTACACGGGAGCGCGTCGATTCAGGCGATGAAAAATGGTGGGCGCTCTCGCGCCAAGCGTCTCATCCAGTCTCTCAGCAGGGCGCCGTCCGGAACAGCAGCAAAGGGACAGCAATGCCTGGCTCAGCCCTCTCACCACCTCCAGAGGCTCCGGAGTTGCACCACCGATGATCATCATGCCGCACTCACAGGAGATCCAGTTTCACTCCGTCGGGGGCGCGCAGATACCAGCGTCGGAAAATGGCGGCCGCGCTCACCGAGGCCGATGCCCTCGCCCTCCTTCGCTGCACAACCCGCTGTCCGCTTGTCCAGGAGATCGCCAGGCCCCCAGGAAGCGGGCCGGACCTTTGCTGGAAGCCGTTGTCCCCAGGTAAGGCCCCGCTGCCGGCGTGTGTAGGCTTTAAACGCGGATTTTGCCAGCGGCGGCCCGGAGCTCCGAAAGTGCGTGGCTCACTCCATTGAAAGCGAGACCACGCCCCCGATCACACATGCTTTTATATCTGTCCCTTCCAACCCCTCAGCCACGCCCAGGATTCTGATATTATTTCTCTTGGCGTTATTTTCCAGCCTTTCAAGTCTTTCCGATAGGACTCTCTCTCTTTGCTTTAACCGCTCCACCTCTTGTGTGTTTGTTTGGACTTTAGCCTGTAAGTCTTGAAAACCCAGCTCCAGTTCTTGTGTTCATATAGCGAGGCCTTCTATCTTTCCTTCCAGGCTCAAACAGGTTACCTGGATTTCTTTCTGATTTGCCTCTGAAATATCAAAGCGCTCTTTAATTTCGAGATAAAGGCGACACAACATCTCCTGCAATGCATTATTACTATCTGAGCTACTGGAGCTTTCACCTACTCCCTTCGGGGTAGATAGTCCATTGAACCCTAGGTATTGTACTGGAGCATCATCTCCTTCGCCACCGACCTCAGAAGGTAACTCCTCCACATTCAGGGACGAGAATCTATTTTGCATTGTAACTGTTGGGAGAACTGGGGAAATATCAGGCTCGCTGGTAGGAGTAGTCTTTGTGTTAGGCTTCTTCGCTCTATTCTCCAGACTTTCATGCCCAGGGGTCTTTTTTTTACCATCCATGCTCTCTATACTTCCCTCCTCACTTCTTGCGTCTATCCTAAGCTTAAAATAAGATCTAAGTGAGGGAGTGATTTTCTGACATTTTTTGCCTCCGGCTACTTGTTTCCCTTTCAACAGGTCTGTATTTGCCAATTTCGTAGTGACCCTTTTAGGGGGAGGGTGCGGATCTTAGTTAAGACCAGCATTTGTTTGAACTTTCCTCCGACTGGCCTGTAGTTTTACTGTAGGTTGTGAGGGAATTCTTTCAGCCCCTCCGCTCTCTTCCAACACCCAAGGGGAGCAAATACGTGATCTCAGTGTGTAGCGTCTATCCGATTGGGATTGAGATCTATCTGTATTCTTGAGGCTGATTTGCTGGTATCCAACTTGCTTCTCCTGTTGTGGTTCAACCCTTAGGCCACTATGTACATTTGCCTCCATCCACCCAACACTATTACTTTTCTGGTCATAATTCAACTGTTTACCCACGGTCAATTGCAGGTCACCTACCGCCTTTCCCTTGTTTTGCTGTCCAGCCGGTGTTACAGAATCCCTTTCAGGGCACAAGCTGCTTGTGCTGACTCTGCCAGCTCTGTTCTCCTCACTTCCACGCAGCTGAGCCAAGCCAAGCACCCGCAGTGCTCCTGCCGCCGCAACCCAGGGTGGAGACCCCGGCACCACCATTCACTACTGGACCACCGATCCCTCCAGAGCCCCCCAGCATCCACGTCCAAGAAGATGGACCGCACCGCGCTCAATCGGGGATTGCCACAATAGAGAGGCAGGCGTCGATGAGTGCAATCATGCTGCTACACGGCTCCCCCTCGCTAGGCTCCCGACCGGCATCTCAGCCGGCCGCCATGTTTCCTGCCGTGCCCCCCCCCAAAGAACAGCCATAACAATTTATGTGCCATACGAGTTTCTTCCCTGTAATGCTGACAGCCTAAAGTGATTTTGGGTAAGCTGGCACTACATATGTCTTCGATCTGTATTTATTAGAGAAACAGGGCTGGATGAAGAATTCAGTTCTTTAAACCCTACCCATCACCACGACATGACAAGGTACTATTGGGGGTCCATTACCTGATATTTACATCAATCCATAGTAAGGTCAAATAATTCCATTGTGACCTGCCATGCTATGTTTATATATGACTGGTAAGGCGTAAGCCATATAGCCATAAAAGCGGGCTCAGGAATCATACATTAAAACAGACTCCACTCAAAAACAAATCACACCAGGACAGGAACTCTTACGGTCGTATTCTGCTTGGTGTCATGGAAGTGTCGATCTGGTACCTACAAAGGCCTTTCTCACCAAACACAGCATCTTCAAATTTTTTTTATGTCGTCTTAGACTCAGTAGAGATGTGAGGGATACATCATAAGATCTCTTTCTTCCTTGTCCTGTAAAAAGCAAAGTTCCGCCATCTGAAGCTACTAAAGATGTCTTTGTTAGAGACCAATGAGGTGAGGGAACATGCTGCCTCCATCACACAGTTGAGAAGGGTTGCAGTGCTGGTTACCACAAATGGAGAAATAGGATGATTTTCAAGTGCAGTCGAGCTAAAGCTGTAAAGTACAGCAAAGGTGACAATGCTGGAAATTACACTCGACACAACTGCTTCTATGAAGACACAAACGGATCCCCTGGAACAAACTGGAACTGTTGTAGAAAGTTACTACATAGATTCTACACCCTTGGAGAAGCAAAAGGCTTAGTGGGCCAACTTTGCTAAAGTCATGATTATATTTAGGCTGGGCGGCGGCAATGCCTTGTATCTGCATTAAGACAAGAAATAAGTGGACTTCCAGATTCAGAGCTCAGCAACAGCAACTGTGGAAAAACAAAACTCCTCCACACGCCCCTGCCTTACAAGACTGCACTGCCTCCCATTTGCCCAGCTGGAGCATTTAGGACTCCTGCTTTAGTATTCAAAGGTGTCGGCGTGAAGTCCCCAAAATGCCCACAACAAAACTGTTTGTGAAATATATGCCTCGGAGCCAACTGGGATCCCGCACTAAGCCCCTGTCAACCATATCCAGGTTTAACTAAGTGACAACAGAAGATCAGCACATGCATAATAAATAGGACAATCTACACTTGGGCTCAGCACTTGGAGACCTGCAGGACTATTGAAATCATGGACATAGCGAAAACCACAGCGATCTGAGGAGCAAGGGATATCTAGAAGAACACCCCCCTATCTGCTGCAGAATTCATGATAAACAGTGTTAGGAGGTGGTGCATTGTTGTTGTTTCAAATACCCGATGGGACAAACCCGGGCGAGTGGTTTATTGCATGTGTTTAAAGGCCATCATTTGTTGTTTGTCGAAATGTAGTCATTAAAACGATTTTGTGTTGAATGTCGATTATCTTACCAAAGTCATCATCTTCCCATTATCAGACAATTTGTTGAAGTGGAGAAGCTGGAATTTGTAATAACGTTCATTTGGGTGACCCCAGCAGTGTCAGAGGCGGGCAATATAAAATTAAATTAGACCTTGGCTGGCACACATATTTTTATAAGGAGTTAAACACCTATTAACACAACCAACACTATAAGCAGCAAAATGCCCATTGGTGGCGAAAGTAGGCAACTCTGCTTCCGCTCACTCTGTGAAGTTTTTAAAAATCATCAGCAAGACTGTGTGATTAAAACATCCAGAAAAATGTATGCCGTGGGGAAGAAAACCTGGCAACGTTAATTTTAGCTAGATTTATTCTCCTGCAAAAATATTGCGGGTAAAAGTCTCTAGAAGAAAAATGTTTGAGTGAAAAAATTCTCTGCTGATAACTTGGCCTCCAAGAAAGCTGTACGAAATTCACGAAATTGCAAAGCTGTGAACTTTGCATCACTCAACCAGCAGAAAAACAAAAACCTGCACAGTCTTAAATGACCTCTATTTAAAAATAAATCATACTGCCGAATTGATGGTTTTGAAGGCCGCTGTGGTGTCCTATGACACGGGGAAACTCTGCCTGATCCGGTGATGCCTCGTGAGCAAAGAAGTACGAGGAGTCAGGGGAATGTATTGTGACTCGGTCCGCCGCCGGCGCCTAACTGGCGTATGTGCGTGCGTCCCGTTGCTTTATTATCTTTTCTTAATCACGTGATCGGACGCGTATCGCGTCACGATTCACGATACAACATCCCTCCCCAACAACACAAAAACCAAAACATTTTTTTATTTCCATCCTACTTTAGCCCCACCGATCTCTGCACTCCCCATTTCCTATTCAGGCTCAGGATACACAATTAAATTAGAACAGTCTTACGTGAAATAGTCTTTCAGGCGGCAGGATGGCTCGGGATTACTTCGGAGATGGTACCTTGGCGCCTCTACATGTGGGGCGCTCTCTGGATTTCTTCTCAGGTCACCACTAGGCTCGCCGTTACTTGGACTGCAGATTTCCGAATGTCCGCCCAGGCTGGGCCTTTCTGATGGCTGGTGAACTTGGGGAACTTCTGTAGCCTCCGGTTGTAGCGGGGCCGGCCCCTGCGCTGCACCGGTGGGGGTATCTCCACCCATGAATGTCTCCACCCCTTCCGGATTGCTACTGGGAGCAGCCCGCTCCCGACAGTCGACAGGGGATGGTGAAATGTACTTTTTGAAATGGGAAACATTCCTGGTGATCCTTTCCCCTCTTCGGGCGGCAGTGATGCAAGTTCCCCGGACGGTCTCCACTGTCCACGGCTCATTTTCGAACCTCAGTCGAAACTTGCTTCCGAGGGTCCGGTTCTTTATGAGCACTCTGTCTCCTGGACGGATGTTCGGGGTTGCAGCTCTTCGCCGGGTGTCAGTACGTGCGAGTGCACTGCGTCTCCGGGCGTCAATGGCGCTGTCTTCTGGGGTGTCAGGGTGCCACTCCGGGTGGTGAGGTATGGTATCCGTAACTACCCTTCCCATTAGCAGATGCGCTGGAGCGACCCCCGTGGTGGTGTGGGGTGTCTGGCGATAGCTCCGAAGGAACGTGAAGATGGCCAGTTCCACGGACTGAGACTTGTCGTGCGCTATGCGTATCACCTTGTTGAGGGTTCTCATGAACCTTTCGGCTTCCCCGTTGGCTTGCGGCCATCGGGGCGTTACTCGCCTGTGATGGATCCCCAGACCCTGTAGATATGCGGCAAAGTCCTGACTCTGGAACGGTGACCCATTGTCTGTCCGAACCTCCTTCACTAGCCCGTGAGTGGCCATGATTTTCTCAAACTTGGGGATGACCTCGCTGGCACTCAGGGCCGACAGGATTTCCACTTCTGGGTACTTCGAGTGGTCGTCGATTGCCACGAGGGTGTGACGCCCATCAGGCAGGCTGCCAAAATCCACACTAATCTGGGACCACGGAACTCTCGGCCGCGGCTCCATGACGATGGGTGCGGGGCGCGGCGCTTCTCCCGTGACCTGACACGAATGGCACGCTCGAACCGTGGTCTCCACGAGATCATCCATCAGGGGAAACCAGACTTTTGAGCGAAGTCTGGACTTGGTTTTGACAATGCCTTGATGTCCCACATGGGCTAGATCTACCATTTGCTGGGTGAGTGATGTCGGGATCACTAGCCTATGCCCCCTCAGGAGACATCCGGTGGCATCCTCGGTAAGTTCATCCCGGACATGGTAGAGGCTGTCCATGATTTGCTGCGCCTTCGCTGTCAAGCCTTTCCACTCCTCCCGGGCTCGGTGCCAGTTGTTCTGTTGAACGGCCCTCTTGGCCCGCTGCAGGCACTCATCTTGGCTGGTAGCTTGCTGAATGCTGACCATGGAAAGGGGTATGGGACACGAGCGCGCAGTGAGACACCGTACATACTCCTCGGTGTCGGCGGCCTCTTCCATCTCTTGGGGAGTGGCTTTCCGGGGGTGGCGCGATAGATAATCGGCAGGATTCCGGGATCCTGGTTGGTACTCTATCTTGCAGTTGTAGTTTTGCAACTGCAGCATCCACTTTTCAATTCGTGGTGGAGGTTTCGTTGAAGTCCCGGAGAACAGTGATACTAGCGGCTTGTGGTCGGTGGCAACCACGAACGGCTTCCCGTACACGTACAGGTGGAAGTGCCGACAGCCCCAATGAATGGCGATGGCTTCCTTCTCTATTTGTGAGTACCTTTGCTCGGTCTCTGTTAACGATCTACTCGCGAAGGCTACGGGGCTCCACTCATCTTGGGGTGTGTTTCTTTGCAAAAGAACGGCGCCCAGTCCAACTGGGCCAGCATCCACAGCAATGAGGGTTAATTTTGCGGGGTCAAAGAACGCGAGCGTCGTGGCTTCTGACAATGACTTCTTGATTGTTTCGAAAGCTTAAGCCTGCTCGCTTCCCCATGTCCACGGTGTGGAGTCTTTGGTCAGTTCTCTCAAGGGGGCTGTCAGGTTGGCCAAGTCCTGGATGAATCTCCCGCAGTAGTTGACCATCCCTAGAAAGCTTCGAACCTCCGTGACATTGGTGGGAGCGGTGGCGTCTTTGATGTCCCTCACCTTCTCGGGATCTGGGTTCACCCCTTCTGCGGAAAACGTGTACCCGAAGAACTGCAGCCTCTCACACAGGAACTCGCACTTCTCTCGATGTAGTGTCAGGCCAGCTTTCTGGATCCGGCGCAATACTTGGAGCAAACGCTCATTGTGTTCTTGGACTGTCTTAGCATGAACCATAATGTCGTCACTGACGTTGATCGCCCCTGGAATCCCGGCTATGAGTTCTTGTATCACGTTCTGGAACACCTCGGCGGCGCTTGATACTCCGAAGCTCAGTCGAGTGTACCGCCTGAGCCCCACGTGGGTGGAGAACGTCGTGATGTTTCGGGATGCTTCGTCTAGGACCAGTTGATGGTATCCTGACCGGAGGTCCAGTTTCGAAAACCACCGAGCACCAGCCATCTCCCCGATCAGGTCGTCAATCGTGGGTGTGATGTGTCGCTCCCTCTTGATTGCGACGTTGGGGAGTCGCATGTCGACGCATATCCGGACTGCGCCAGGCTGCTTGGGTTTCCTGGCAACCACGATGGGGGACACCCACGGCGTGGGCCCTGACACCTTCTCGATTATTCCAGCCGCTTCGAGTTTCTTGAGCTCTTCTTCCACCAGCGGCCGTAGGTGGAATGCTATTCGCCGGTGTCGGAGGGCAACCGGTTGGACTGTCGGGTCTATGTGGAGGTGGATTTCCTTCCCTCGAAACTTGCCAATCCCCTGGAACACTTCTTCGAACTCACTCAGCAGAGTTCGCATAGACTCGTAGTGCACCCCAAACGCAAAGGTCACTACTCCCAACTCCTCTGCCGCTCGGCATCCCAGAAGCATGCCCTGGCCGTCCTCAGTGACGTAGATATTGGTGGTGACAGACTGAGTTCCATGTGATATGACTGTCCTGAACCGTCCCCGCACGTTCAGCGGCGTTTCTTGGCCATATGCAAACACGGTTATGGTGGACGGGCGCAGGGCCGGCTTCGGGCTCATCGTGCTGTACAATGCCGCGGCCATGATGTTGATGCTGGCGCCCGTATCCACCACTGCCGTCATGTCTTGCGCTCCTACTCGGACGTTGCACTGTGGCAGCCGCCTTGCCTTGCGCGTGGTGGTGCCTATCATGTGAATTCGGTGCACCACCCTCTCCTCTTCTTCGTCATCATCCATGTCGCTAGCTGCCGACTCTCCCTCTTTGACCGCGTTCACCGCCGGGCGGGGCTTGCGGTACCACTTCTTCGACCGGCACACCTTTTCGAAGTGATTGAAACGCCCACACCCGGAGCATTTCTTCCCTCTCGCCGGACACTCTGTTGCGGCAGTATGTGGCGGTCCCCCGCAGTAGCTGCACGACTTTGGCTGTTCTGTGGCGGTGGATCTTGCCCCTTTCTTGTCCCATTTCTGCTTAGGCCTGGCCGATACCGCATTAACTGGCTCCACTTTCACTGGTGCTTGAAGCGCCGCCTCCATGTGCGCCGCTCGCGCCTTCGACAGCTCTTTGGTGCGACCCATTGTCAATATTTCAGCCAGCGGCTTGCCTGATTCCTCCAGTATCCGCTCTCTCAGTTTGGCTGACGCGCATCCCTGGATGATTTGGCCTCTGATTTCTTCGGTTTCGTCTCTGAAACCACACGTGGCTGCTAGATTCTTGAGGCGGGCATGGAACCTATCCAGCGACTCTTCTGGCAGCTGGCGTGCTTGTCGAAATATGAATCGCTCGTAGTCGCGGTTAGCCATGGGTTCGAAGTGTTCATTCAGGGCAGCTATTAGGGTCACATGCGTTTTAGGCGTGGCTTCCGCTAGCGTCTTGACGATATTGTGAATGTCTTTCCCTCCTAGGTGAATGATCATGGCACGTTTCTGGTCTCGGTGGACTTTAGTGGCCTCAAAGAATATTCGTAGCCTGTCTTCCCAGTCTTTCCATCTGGCCGCCACTGCGGACGGTGACCCCTCCACTGTGAATGGTTCAATTGGGGGTATATTTGTCATGGCTAGCGCGTGTTTGCTCCTGCCAGGCGAGACCTGTGAAGAACCAGGGCGTCCTGCCCTTCTGCGCGCGTATTGCTCTTGCCGGGCGAGACCTGCCACTCACTGGGGTCCTTCTTTGTCCACCCCCTTGTCCACCAGTGTGCTCCACCTGGCTGCCTACAGCAACGGGCTTCAGGGTGTGTATCCCTCACATGAGCAGGTGAATTCCCACCTCCTTGGGGCCTCTAGCACCTCCTCCCAGGTACTCACAGTTGGCTGGGCCAGGCTGCTGCTGTATGAATGGCTCCCCACGTGCTCTCTCCGGTGCTCTGCAGGGCCTGCACGAGGCACAGGTGTCCGGTTTCCCCCTGGGGCCTCAGAGCTCAATGTTCCGTCACCTCCAGTGACCTGGGCTACACGCTTGACTCCACAGCCCCCCAGCAGCGCCTCCCTCAGAGGCTCACAACTGCCACCAGACACCGATGGAGGTCAAGGCCAGAGAGCGCAGGAGCACGAGCGCTGCAGAGGACAAGCCTCACACAGCCGCCACACCCACGCTGAAGACACGACCGAGGGCAATCCCACTCTCGTCGCCAGCTTTGTGGTGTCCTATGACACGGGGAAACTCTGCCTGATCCGGTGATGCCTCGTGAGCAAAGAAGTACGAGGAGTCAGGGCAATGTATTGTAACTCGGTCCGCCGCCGGCGCCTAACTGGCGTACGTGCGTGCGTCCCGTTGCTTTATTATCTTTTCTTAATCACGTGATCGGACGCGTACGCCCAAGCGTATCGCGTCACGATTCACGATACAACAGGCCGCTTTATAAATTCAAACATAATTGAGGGCAGGCACTGCCTTTTCAGCCACCTCTGGCTACTATCAGCCATCAGCTGTAGGTCATATAAGAGCAAGAGGAATATGGCTCCCATCCCACCGCTGAGGGGGAACTGCAAGTTAGCGCTGTGCTGCCAGCAAAACCGCACCGTGAGCGATATCAAAGCACAGCAGTGATGCAGCGAGTAAATGAAATATGACACAGCGTTCACATTAATGTGCAATACGGAATATGCGCACACACCATAACAACGCACACACTGCACAACTTATCCGTGATGGGTTTTAAACGATTTTCACTCCAGAACGAAAACGCAAGCAGACGCTGTGTACAGGCAGGGTTGCACCCTTAAACTGCCCAAATTAACTTGTGCACAATTGTGTTCAAATGTGTTTTTAAAAAAAAAAATAGTAGATGCATCCTTTCAACAGAATCAAAGGGGTTGCAGAAGTTATATCTCCTGGCCTACGACGACCCCTCCTACAGATTACATCAGACGAACTCATGTCACCAGGTCTTTCATCACAGTGACATCACAAACCATTCGATCATGATGAAAAATTATTAAACGGATAAAAATAGTAATTATTATTAGTCATAACTTTAAATCCAAAAGCAGTTAAGAGGTAGGCATAGGTGCCAGATTTACAGTATATGAGTTGAGGCTGCAACCCCTTGTGTAATACCCATACATATATACATACATGCATACATATATACATCCGTATACATCAGTTATTATTGAATTCGAATTCCTACTGATGTCTGTCGTGGACAGAGACACCACATCACTGTTCGATGGGACAGGATTTAGTGCAGCTTGATGGAAAGAATTAAGGAAAGCAACAGCGCAGTATAATTCTGAAATCTAAGTATGTGGCAGGGAAATGGAAGGTGGGAGGGGGAGATTAGAGTGACAGATTGCATGGTAAATGCGTGTAGGAAGCGACCATCAACAGCCAGATGGAGAGCACCTGTGCTCTTCTGACAGAGCAAATTGAATTAGAAAAATATATTGGTTAATAGCCCTAAAAGTAATGTCTCTTTGTGGTTTAAGAGCGCTCGTCCTCAACTGGTTAGTAATTAATAAGCACTGCTTGTGAGGTATAGGGGGAGGCGTCACCCCTTACTGGGTGTGAAGAAATGGCGACCTGATTGATGGCCCAATCATAGGTAATAGGCCCTGCATGGAATACTGCTTGCAGTGGTAATGTTTCCACATCTTGGTGGTTGTGGAAGATGAAAGATCAATTACAGCAGACACGCCATGAAAGACCTAGTTACCCTTGCAGCATGCTTTCGACAAAAGGGACCATAGAGGCATTTAAGGCACAGTAAAGCAATGCTACCCTTGTTATACATATCTCATATCTGTTGCAAATGACATTCTTTTTTTTTTATTCGACATTTGTTCATTCGCCCCTAGCCTGTTGATTAACATTTTGTCAATCAATTGTTTGGGGTCTTTCAAACACATTTTGTGGTAGGAGAGCAGATTTAAATTAGCTGCACTTTTCTCTTCGAAAATACTTAAATTATCTATTACATATTCATCTCTTTAAGTTGTCCTCCAAAGAATACCACTGCCAACTACTGGACTTTCCAGATGCACGTCATCGGTAATGAGGAGAAATACATTTCTAGTGGCTCAGACACAGTTCTGGCAAATGCCACTTCCCAGATTGCATTGTAGCATTTATATAGCGCTTCATACCCATTGTGGGATGCTGAAGTGCATTTTCCAGGGTGACAAGCTGTTCCATGGTGGGAGCGTGTGGCTGGCAGAGTGCTCTGTTTATTGTGCTCCTGTGCGCAAGGCATGTTGGTGTTGTGCATGAGTGACCAGAGAGGTGCTCTAATCTTGGGTGCATTCCCTAGCAGTGTCATTGAGGGGGAGGTGTTAGAGATAGGTGCATAAAATTCATTTGAAATTAGCTCCTGGTTATAATTTACTCTGGGGGTCCCATATTATGTTTCATGGTTTGTATCATGCCAGACGCTAGGGGCTGGTTTCTATCTGGATGGTCTGTGTCATAGTCCTGTTCAAGGACGGAAGAAGAGAAAAAAAAGTAAAACATATAGGTAGCTGCACAAAGCCAACATCATCAGACAGATGAAGTATGCACATACACAAAAACAAAGAGAGGTAAACAGAGAAGGCCCAGTGATCGGGATGCAGCACGCCAAGGCAGAGATGCTATTAAAACAGTAAAATGATGTCAAATGAGCAGGGATGGGCGAGAACGGCAGTTATGGTTTTTAATTTTCTACTGCTGTACAACTCCACCTCAGGAATGCAGAAAGAAGAAAAAGGGCAAACAAAGGTGGCAACATAAGCAGAAGGTATACAATCCTAAAAGGCTTAGATTCTGTGTACTCTTTTTAAGCCGAATTAGGCCAAAATTTTGAGCAGCTGTACATGCCCCACGTCCCACTTATGTTCTTGAATGTGCCATAGGGAGATGAGCACCAGTCTGACAAGTCCTAGTTGGGACATGATTCAAACCTAGTCAGACCTGGACCCAGCAAATGCGAGAATAAGAGACAAAGCAATTGGTTAGTTTGTTTCCGGCTAGCCCAAGAATGAAATGGCCTGTGAATGTTATCTATCTGTCCTCACCCCTCCAACTCAGCCCACTACTTTTTCCTAGATCCCAGAGACCCTCCCTCTTTCTATTTTACATGAGAATCCATCCTCATGCACTGCTAGAACTGCTTTTAAAGACAGGTTCTGCTTTCATTATTATTAAGGAATTACATTTTAGGGTAAAAAATAGGCAATGTGGTGAAAGAGAACTTTTCTTGCTTCCATTGTTTTGTCTAGGACTCTAGGACAGCATATCTTTCGTACTTCTCATTTTGTTCAATCATACCCTAGCTCGTTTCTGACCGGTTAGCTGTGCAAACAGCAGCATTTATATGTATATCCATAATGTAACTTTCATTCGGATCATTTATGCCTGGTCCCCTCTTTTGACTCTGCTCTCAACTCTAGCAAGAGGCTTGTGATCCATATAGAAGTTAAACATGTTTAATATCTTGTTCTAGACAACTCCTAATTTAGCCCCTCTTAGTGCCAGCTCCAGTTAGAAATGTATGTTAATTGAGTCTGCTGGACACTGCAGCTTAATGTTGCTCTGGAGAAATAGAGCATGTGTGTTGCAAAGTCATCCTGTGCCCTGGGCACCCCTGACTTTTTGCTGACAGGTACTGGTGGTAACTGACTCTGACTGACCCTGGGCTCTGCCTAACCAGGCTCAGTGCCAGTGCTATGCTGAAAGAGACACTTTGAATATAGTGAAAACACCTACATACTCTAGGGTGCACTATGGGATGTGATACCCCTGTGCTTGACATGACCTCACATATAAGGCCCTAGTACATAATAGGGCAGGGGGATTGAAACTACCTCTAAGTCCCTAGTATATAATAGGCCATGGTAGTTTAGAGGCAAGCAGCCCTTCTGCACTTGCATGTGTGCACTGCTGAAGCCTGAGGTCAGTTTAAAAGTAGCTCTGTGTTGCAGGACTGCTTTTAACCGCTTAACCGCGGTGCGAATTCTGCCGCTGTGCGGCGGTTTGAAAAAGTGGGTGGGGCACGTCGGCCAACGGACATGCGCAGCACTAGCCAGGTAGTGCTCGCAACGGCTGTTGGCCAACGGGAGCACAGAAGGGGTTAAAAAGTAAATTGTGCTCAAACTCGAATTTGGTGTTTGGGGCACTTAAAAATGGATAACCTACAATGTTTGGGCATATTTGACCCCAGGGTCTTGTGGTAAATATTTCGTTACCGGTACTATTTTTTATGCGGTAAAGTCTATCAAGAATAACTCAGTAAATATAAGAGGCCGAATCCGTGGTATTAGAGGTTTAAAAATGCTTTATTCCTATAAAAAGGAAGACAATTCGAATTGTGGGCCTTCTATTCCATCACCACGAAAGTTCAGGAAGGAAGGGAGCATATACTATTAACAGATAGGCAGTTTTATAGAAAATACATTACAGTGAAACAGATGCAAGAGGCGTAACAGCTGATAAAAGGTGCATACGTAGCTAATAGAGGGCGTAATTCAAGAAACGTCATTAAACATGATGTCACAAGTGGGTGGATCCATAAAAGAAGCCTGCAATGTCAGCAGAAATGTTTGGCAAAGATGCGCACGCAGCCGCATGACGTGTGATTGACGTGCAACTAGAGGGTGAAGGGGACTTGACATTTAGCTCTACATGTGGAGACAGAAGTCTGGGGTTATGTCAACCTAATTCCAAATCATATCTAATATCCTATGTTTAAAGAACTGTGTTATCCAAAAGGAAAGGTCTCTTAGGATAGAATCTTATTCTATACTGACTATACTGACTGTTAGTGCGTGTACAAGCGTCTAAGTGTCTACACTAGATGCGAGGGGGTAGGAATATTCCATGGTAACGGGGCTATGAATTACTTGCATGAGGACAGCAAGGCCTGGCCCCTTTGCATGGTAGCTGGAGGAATGTTTACCTAAACTACTAGACAGGAATGCATCGGATGAGGAGCGAAGGAGATAATCTCGAAGGTGAAATACAGTTTTTGGCAGGCGACAGGCTGGATCAGGCACCGTTAGCCGCGCAAGGAGTAAGACAAAGTTCATGGTCACAGATGCAGGCTCAGACTGGAGCTTTCAGAGGCAGAAGGCAGGAAAAGGCTTGATGACAGAATTCGGGCCTACTCGCCTGAATCTGTGAAATGTGGAAAGTGAACCACATAAAGTCGGTGGCCTTTCATACTTAGGAATGGAATATCTGACCCATTCATGGCGGATCTGAAAGAGGACATGTTGACGGTGGACGCACATATGTTTGCGTCTTCAGAACTGGAGCAGGAGGGAACATACATGTACTTATAGCATGCACATGGAGCCGTTGGGGTCTACGATAGGGGACATAACTGATCACAAAATTCATATTTCCTCATTCCCTCCTTGTCCCCTTCGGACCCTTAGGAGATATCGATCTTCATCAATCCATCGATCTGTTCATATAGCATCATTTGTTCTTCTTTCTTCTTCCGGGATCTCGAATGAAAACTTGGAGGTGGGATACACGAGGTGGCACACAGACCACAAATCGCTGGCCCACATTGTAGACATAAGCAGCAACTGAATAGTATGAGAAAGCCAATACCTAGGAAGGATAGGATTCTCCATCCCCAGGCTGACAACACACCCCAGAACCAACCGGACCAAGTCCAGGTGCCTGGACTCTGGTGTATCTGGCTTATAATCTTATGAAGGCGGGTTATGGCTTTATATACAGACGGTGAATTTTCTGGTATGAAAATGCAACAACTTGATCCGATGACCCTACAAGCTCCGCCCCTATCGGCCAGGATGACGTCAAGGACAAGACGATTTTGAAGCACAACAATCCGCATAGCAGACTGCTCTTCTGTTAAATTGCCTAAGGCGGAAATAGTCTCATTCACTACTGCTTCAAGGGTTCTTGTTAATCTACGTATCAGCTTACTATTAGTGACTGTACCTATATAGGGAAAGAAACCTTTATTGAAATCTGTGTATTTTTCCCATGCTGTTTCAGTGTAATCGACAATTGGGAGATCTCTCTGCTGTCTATTGTGTACTAAATGGGTATTTCTATGATAATCAGGAGGAGCTAGGAAAACAGGTGGCAGAAGGAATGCTATGTAACAGGTACCATCCCAATCTAAAGGTAGACATATATATGCGGTCTGGCCACATATGAAGTAGGAATGATGGGAAGCTCTAAATGTAGACTTGCCTTGATCACTGAATTTTATTACAGTGGTGCATTTACTATGGCCCATGTGTATGGAACCATTCTTTCTTATACATAATTCCCCTTTTACTGGGAATACTGACATGGCGGGCGAGATTGGTGTAGCTTCAGATTCAACGTTCAGGATCATGAGGTTAAGTGTAAAGTTACCTAATCCATATACTTCATTTTCTAGATCAGTTCCTGTTCTTTTGGGAAGTCCCTCCTTGTTAGGGTAGCAGACTTTAAGTAAAACTAGGTTCAGGTTTCCCCATACCCTGTTGTCTTGATAAACTGCGGAATTTGAATCTAGGGTATTAATCAAACTAAACCATGCTCCACAGGAGCCATTGTGTGTGAACGGATAGGGAAAGAGGGGCAAAACTCCCTTATAGTTCTGATAGGGAGGGAGTCGGCCACATATCCAACAATTTGTGGCATTGCTGGTTTGATGGGAATGATGTAACATACTAATGAATGTGTTGTTGCGCAGCGCAAATCTATATGACAACTCATGCGGAGGAAATTCGCTAAAAGAATGTTCTGCAGTTATATTATAAGCACGTTTAAGAATAGGGTAATACATGTGCAATAGTATGCTAAAAATAATAATCAGAAGACTTAGAAAAAACAAAATTAATAATGTTACTGTACAGTGACTACGAAGTGATTTACAATACGCATGCTTTTTCAGCTGTTTTCGCTGATTTCTTTCTCTATTCCGGTCTAGAGGATACATGTCAGAGACAAATTCAACCGATTCACCTTGGAGAGGACTTAAACAATCAAATTATCTGACTTACTAGACCTCAATTTTAGTTTATAAATTTCTGAGTTCGATTGCTCAACCAAGGGGAGCTTTGAGTCTGTTTGTGAGGGAATACAGGGTTGAGTATCTACACCGGGTGGTAGTCCATAAAATTTCTTGATATGACTCGAGTGCAACCACCCTTTTCTTCCCTCGATTTTCACGGCTGTCCTTGTGGTGAGTAAAACCAACTTCGGTGACTTCCACCTAGGATCCAGTTGGGTCTTCCGGTCAAAATTCCTGACCAGCACCAGGTCACCAGGAACCACGTCATGGGGCTTCACCTCAGTATTGTCGGGAAAAGCTGCGGATACCTGTGAACGACAAGATTGTAGTGCAGACATCAAGGAAGCCAGGTAATCTGTCAGCATATTACAGTCAACGTCAGTGATTTTACGAGGTATAGGCATCCCCCACATATTTGGTGGTCTACCGAAGATCACCTCATACGGGGATAGCCCTGTTCGAGAATGTGCTACCATTCTCATGTAAAAGAGCGCAACTGGTAAGACTACTATCCAATCGACTCCTTTTTCTCTACATATTTTGGACAATCTAATTTTCAAAGTTTGATTATGGCGTTCTACGAGGCCTGCTGCCTCGGGATGTCGGACACAGTGAAATTTCCATTGATAGCCTAATAGAAGGGAAACGTGTTTCATTAGTTCGGATGAGAACGGCTGGCCGTTATCTGAGTAGACAACACGTGGTAAACCGTACCGTGGGAAGAATTCTCGAACTAACTGTTTGGCAGTAGTCGGGGCAGTGTAATCTGAAACCGGGTATGCTTCTGTCCAACGGGAAAGAGCACAGACAACTACGAGAACATATTTGAATCCTCGACATCGTTCCATCTGGATATAATCCATCTGGAGGACTTCAAAAGCATGATTAGGAGGTTGAAATCCACCCTGCTCTACGGGGATGCTTTTACCTGGATTAAACTGACAACATATCATACAGGTACGAACCTTTTGTTTAGCTGCGGCTCGCAAGTGTTTGTTGAACCAAATGTGTTGAATGCTGTCTAGCATAGCTTTCTCTCCTAGGTGTGCTGGACTATGTATTGTGTTAATAATAACTTGGACCATAGAGTCGGGAAGAAACCATATAGATTTTTCCTTCGTCATCCATCCTTGATCTGTTTGGATCCCTCCTAATTCAGTCCATTTCTTTATTTCTTCTGGTGTAGCATGTGTCTGTATGTCAATTACATCAAGGGCGGGATCCTTAACTGTCATGCAATGTGTTAGTGTCGGGACTATTGTCTTTGTCGCGTCAATTGTGAGAGTCTGATTCTGAGCAGTCTGTTTAGCTGTTCTGTCAGCTAGGTCATTACCCTGAGAAATGATATCGGTAACTTTTGTATGGGCTTTGCATTTCATAATCGATATTGCAGTAGGTAGATGAATCGCATCTAATAGGGCTTGAATAAGGGGTCCGTGCTGGATGTGGGCACCGTGAGAAGTTAAATAACCTCTCTCTCGCCACAGTACGCCGAAGTCATGGACGACTCCGAAGGCATAACGTGAATCTGTGTATATGTTGACCTTTTTGTTTGTGGCTTGAATACAGGCTTGTGTCAGAGCGGTGAGCTCTGCTGCTTGAGCTGACAAAGTGTTAATACAATTTGTTTCAATGACTTCAGTGTCTGTTGTGACTGCGTAAGCGGCCACTAGCTCTCCTGTACTTGTTCTCATACATGACCCATCTACATACAATGTCAAGTCTGGATCTGACAAAGGGATGTCTGTCAAGTCTTGTCTGGGTTTCGTCGTGATAGTAATAACTTCAACACAATCATGTGCCAATGGATCTGTTCCGCTCACTGGTAACAGTGTGGCAGGATTTAACGTATTACAACGTCTGATTTCTATATGTGGCTGAAACAATGTTAATTCGTAACCGGTGAGTCTCGCTATAGTCAAGTGTTGTGTTTGTGTGCGGTTCAAGAGAACCTCTACTGCGTGGGGTACTTGTACTGTCAATTGATGTCCTAACACTATGGCATCGCTTTGTCTGATTGCTAAAGCTGTTGCTGCCACTGATTTCAGGCACGCAGGAAGAGCCTGAGCTACTGGATCTAATGTACTAGAGAAATAAGCACATGGTTTATGTGATCCTGCTTGTTCCTGAGTGAGTACTGACAAAGCAGTACCTTCGCGTTCTGTAACGAAGAGTGTAAACTGTTTACTGTAACATGGTGTTGCTAGGACAGGTGCTTGGCATAAAGCTTTCTTTAAGCTTTCAAAGGCGTGTGTATGTTCTTGAGTCCAAGGGAGGACAGTCGATGTGGCTGCCTCCTGTGTTGTCAACTGGATGAGTGGTTTTGCTAGAAATGCATATTGAGGGATCCACTGCCTACAGTATGAAGTGAGGCCTATAAAAGCCCGCACCTCCTTTTGTGTCTTGGGTGGTGGCATGTTAGCGATTAACTGGATGCGGTCGGGTGTAAGCTGCCTTCCCTCCTTGGACAGCGAGTGCCCAAGGTAAACAACTCGCTGGACACAGAATTGCAGCTTAGAAGGGGCACCTTGTGCCCCTTGTCAGCCAAAAATTTTAAAACCGTCAGTGACGCTTTTTCACATTCAGGTTCGCTTCGGGCGGTGATCAGCAGATCATCGACATATTGAAGCAAGGCAGTGTTAACTGGCATGTGGATACTGTCCAGTTCTCGTTTCAGTGCTTGGCTATAGATGCTGGGGCTTTCTGTAAATCCTTGAGGTGCGCGTGTAAATTTAAAACTTCGTCCATTTAAACTAAATCCGAATAAATATTGACTTTCCGGATCGATTGGGACACTAAAGAAAGCATTCTTGAGATCAATTACAGTGAAAAACGTAGCTTCTGCGTCAATAGCTGTGAGTAATGAAGAGATATCGGGAACCACAGGGTATTGTGGTACAATACATTTATTTAATTCGCGCAGATCAATAACTAATCGATATACTGGTGGAGCTTTTGGATCCGTTCTTTTAAGAATCGGAATTATCGGAGAATTACATACATTGGAGTCAGTTTCGACAACCACTCCTTGTGTAATGAGCTCGTCAATGATTTGCAGCAAAGCCACAACAGCATCGGGGGGTAACTTGTATTGTCGCATTCGTGGTAGTACTATTCCTGTTTTCAGTGTAACTCGATATGGTGTAATGTTCATGCAACCAACATCAGTGGGGCCTTGTGCCCATAAATGTGTAGGTAAATTCTGCAGTCGGTGATCCATGTCTCTGGACACGTAGTGACCTTTAAAGTCACGTAGAAATAGTCGTACTCCTTCCGGAGAACAACATATTATAGCTCCTAGAGCTTTCAATGTTTTTATACCTAATAAGTTTTCTGGACATGATTTAGTAAGCAATAAATCTGTAGTACGTGTCAATGGACCAATCGTAAGTGGAAGAGGTTGTGTCACATCATTAATTATAGGTTTTCCTGAGAATCCAAGGGAAATATTCTGTGAGCCTGAGAGGGGTGCCCCTGGAACTTCACTACGTCTTATAGTTGTTCTGCTTGCCCCTGTATCAAGTAAAAACTTTCTGTCTTCCCCTAATAATTTGCTATGTACATAAGGTCCCTCTTGGTCTACAGGAACCTCAATAAGGGGTAAGCCAACTTCCCTCTCTAGGCTATCTCATGAGTATCGCTGATAATCGGGATAATCTGCTTGTGCATACTGATACATCTGTTGCGTCGTTGCTTGTGTTGCAGCAATAGGCTGCGCTTGTGGTGGTGCTACAATTTGTTGTGGAGCTGCCTGTTGCGGAGCTAGCTGTTGCGGAGCTAACCTAGGTTGTGCATGCTGAGGGATTTGTTGTTGATTCTGATCCTGTCTAGGTGGACGTGGTCTCTCATGTGTTCTACCTGTAGCAATATTATGTTTCAGGACTGGACAATCGTGTATATAATGACCTGGTTGTTTACAATAGTTGCATGTCCCTTTCGCAGGGCCTGCGGAATCACCCTTTTGATGACTATCGGCTGGAACTGACTGTGCAACAAGCATTTTCATTTTTGTATCTTTCATACGTCTTTGTTCGTGTTCTTGTTCTTCTCTAATTCTATTGTGGTGATATTGTAACATCTGTAGCATCTGTGATGGGGTATTACCTTGCCAGGTACTTTCGAATTTTAATACTCTATTCTTAACTTGTATCAGAGAATTTTCAACTAATTTTGTCACAAACAGATGTGGGTATGACTCACTACTGGCTTTTATGCCACTATTTATACCAAAACATTTTTCAAATCGGGAATAGAAATCACTAGTTTCTTCGTCTGGCTTTTGTTTACAGGCTGAGATTGCACCCCAGTCTTCCTTTTTCGTAGTTAATAAACGTGGCAATACCTGTATTAGTAATCCTGCTAGTGCTGTAGTCTTTTCCCCAAGCCCTGCTCCTGCAGCTCGGGCCTTTTCTTCGTTTTCTAATGCTGTCCAATCTATCTTTTGGTCTCCCACCTCCCATTCCTTTTCTTTGAGTTTCTCATAAACACCGGCGGGTAGTAGGACTTTTAATATTTTCATAATGTCGGGGTAGGTATACTCTCCCATGAGTAACATGTCTTTTATCTCACGGTGGAAACCTGCTGGGTCTTTGTCATGGCTGGGTACTACTTTCTTCATTTCTAATAATTCTAATTTAGTTATAGGTGTGTACACAAATACGCGTGTAAAATTATCACCGGCACCTCTAATTGGGTGTACTTCGCGTAACGGGTTCTGTCTATCTATGTGATACATTTTTCTTCCCATTATGGGAACTGGAACGTGTTCTGGGCATACGAAATTTAAATATTGGTTTCGGGATTCTAGTATTTCTTTAATCAAATCAGTACCTGACCCTTTCCATATGTTCGTGAGTAGTTCTGTCAATATGTCAGGTAAGGGTCCTGGATCGGAGTGTTGGCTTTTATATAATATAAGGAGGTGTTGAATCATGTATATACTAGCTAAACGCTGTTCATATGGATCTAGATTCAGAAACGTGTGTGCAAGTACATCGTCATTGTATTCGCTGGGACTGTCAGCCCATTGTACTGCTGACCTGGCTAATTCTTGTTCGTCCATGGAATCGAGCATGTGGTACCCCCTTCGATCTCGGAGTAATTTATCAGCGGCTTGGAATAAGTGTTCGGGGGATTTTGTATTTAACATAGGGTTTGGAAAATGTCTATTATATTCTGGACGTATTGGACGCATCGGGTCATTAAAGCCTCTAGTATTATTATGGGGTCTTCCTCTACCTACATAAGCTATCGTTTCTACTTGCTCTGACTCTTGCTCCTCCTCTTCTCTGTTTAGGTTAGCGGCGTCTACCTCTAATCTTTCTTCGTGTATTCGTTCTACTTCTTTGCGGATCTTTCGGTACATAGCGACTATACATAACTGTTTATCATGTCTCCCTTCTGATATATTCTGACCCCAAGTGACAAGTTTTTGTATTTCTTCCGGATTTACCCCAGGCCGGTCTTGATTTCTGATTACACAGTTTATGAGGAAACGTAACAGTTGTCCCTGTACCTCCGCTTTCTGGTACTCCATGGCTCTGCTAATACTTTCAGGACTTCGCCCTGACTGGACAAAGTGATACATATTTTCTAAATGTGTAGTCATTCCTGGTAGCTTCCTTAAATATATTGCAGCTCGTCGAATACGTAATGATGACAGCAGCATTTCGTCCCGTTTACCGGGCACAGGATCATATCTACAATCTACTAGAAGTTCCTTAAGCATGTCGGGAGTTGCTAGTTTGGGCGTACGTTGGAGGGCTAAATCTCTAAGAGTCTGTTTATTTCGCGGCGGAGTGGCAAACATGTCTGTTGTACCTCCTGTAGCACCGTCTGAGGTTCTAGGCACGAAAGGATTCGTTGGGCGTAGGAGATTGTAGATGCGGGAAAAACTGTAGAAACGGACGGGTCTGTTGGAACTTGTGTAGGAGTTTGTAATTGCGGGGATACAGACGGATGCTCTTGGTGTTGAACACCATCGGCAAGCGGTGTGGGTGGTATGGCATTAGCATACTCGGGAGCTGCGTCATCTAAATAGGACGAAAGAAAAACGTCCTTTGCTGTTTTGGGATGTGATTTGGGATGTGCTTTTATCGGAAACAATGGAGGTGGCAAGTCTTTTGGTATTTCCGGAGTAGCCTTAGGTAACCCTTCGGCCAGAAGTGGATACATACCATTCATAAGGGCGTTTCTTTGTCTATCTACTTGTTCTGATTTTACTCGGGTACCTTCCTCAAGTAATAGATTTTCTCGTGTTTTATTTGAATTCTCTCTACCTTTCTCTTCCTGTCTGCGTGCTTTTTCTGTACGTCTATATGATTCTTTACGCCATAATTCAATGGCATCTTTCTGTGACTGTCTGGCTTTCTTTTTCCATAATTCTTCTTCTACTCTCATGATGCAATCTGCATCCCAGGTCCCCGCTGCGGGCCATCTCTGACTCTCTGGTAATTCTTTGGTGTAGTCCACCCATAAATCAAGAAATAATACGGCATCTAGACCATGCTTATGATACATAAAGTATCCTGGAGTATCCCTAGGTGGAATGGGAACAGCTTCTTCGAGTACACCTTTTCTAGTTTTGATCTGTCTTAGTTTCGAAAAGAGCGGCATTTTTAGATCTTGTTTCTAGAACACACTTTATACAAGAAAACACAATAATGAACAGTCATTCACACCACAATATATAGAACGTATTAAAACATTTAACGCTTAACAGTTTTAACGAACAATGATAACTAATAGAAAACTAGTTACTGACATTATACTGACACTAGATAATACTTATTTATATGCGAAACATACTATATTACTATATATACTGCTAAACAGTACAGATACACTGCTGAAACAGTGCAGACCGGATTTGTGTACCCAAACCCGTCTTGACCGGCACAGACTATGTGCACGTAAAATGCCTCCCCGGTAATGGTACTCACCGGGTAGCTCGGAACGAAAGGCCTCGGAACGGAACTGAAACTGGACCGGACTGGACTCGACTCGACTGGACTCGACTGGACTCGGAACTTCGGAACCTGGCGGGACTCTGTATACCTCGGATCTTGCTCTCTCAGCTAGGCTCTGGTCGGGATACTTCGCACTTCTCACCGCCTCGTCTGGGTGTTGATCGCAGCCTCAGTCGTCCCCGCTTGGCCGGAGGGAGATACAGGAAATCCTGCAGGTACGCGTTTTTGTCCGTTCAGCTGTGGCAGGAGACCGGGCCTGCAACGCACCGCCGGCGCATGAGATGAGAAAGTGTCCCTGTTCGGGCGCCAATTTATGTGGTAAATATTTCGTTACCGGTACTATTTTTTATGCGGTAAAGTCTATCAAGAATAACTCAGTAAATATAAGAGGCAGAATCCGTGGTATTAGAGGTTTAAAAATGCTTTATTCCTATAAAAAGGAAGACAATTCGAATTGTGGGCCTTCTATTCCATCACCACGAAAGTTCAGGAAGGAAGGGAGCATATACTATTAACAGATAGGCAGTTTTATAGAAAATACATTACAGTGAAACAGATGCAAGAGGCGTAACAGCTGATAAAAGGTGCATACGTAGCTAATAGAGGGCGTAATTCAAGAAACGTCATTAAACATGATGTCACAAGTGGGTGGATCCATAAAAGAAGCCTGCAATGTCAGCAGAAATGTTTGGCAAAGATGCGCACGCAGCCGCATGACGTGTGATTGACGTGCAACTAGAGGGTGAAGGGGACTTGACATTTAGCTCTACATGTGGAGACAGAAGTCTGGGGTTATGTCAACCTAATTCCAAATCATATCTAATATCCTATGTTTAAAGAACTGTGTTATCCAAAAGGAAAGGTCTCTTAGGATAGAATCTTATTCTATACTGACTATACTGACTGTTAGTGCGTGTACAAGCGTCTAAGTGTCTACACTAGATGCGAGGGGGTAGGAATATTCCATGGTAACGGGGCTATGAATTACTTGCATGAGGACTGCGAGGCCTGGCCCCTTTGCATGGTAGCTGGAGGAATGTTTACCTAAACTACTAGACAGGAATGCATCGGATGAGGAGCGAAGGAGATAATCTCGAAGGTGAAATACAGTTTTTGGCAGGCGACAGGCTGGATCAGGCACCGTTAGCCGCGCAAGGAGTAAGACAAAGTTCATGGTCACAGATGCAGGCTCAGACTGGAGCTTTCAGAGGCAGAAGGCAGGAAAAGGCTTGATGACAGAATTCGGGCCTACTCGCCTGAATCTGTGAAATGTGGAAAGTGAACCACATAAAGTCGGTGGCCTTTCATACTTAGGAATGGAATATCTGACCCATTCATGGCGGATCTGAAAGAGGACATGTTGACGGTGGACGCACATATGTTTGCGTCTTCAGAACTGGAGCAGGAGGGAACATACATGTACTTATAGCATGCACATGGAGCCGTTGGGGTCTACGATAGGGGACATAACTGATCACAAAATTCATATTTCCTCATTCTCCCCTAGGTGTCCTGGGGGTTGGTGGTCAGGTATTTATGAGGAGGACCCTTATAAAAATGAGTTTTAGATGCCCTGGGTTAAGTGAAATTAAACATTTCACTCCCCACATTGTGATAAAGTGCTGCACAAACTTGACTTTGGTGCTAGGAGCACCGTGGAGGGAAGATCTGCAATAATTTTACATATTGAGAACCCCTTAAGTCTCCCCTAGGTGTTCCAGGGGTGGGGGTCCTGGAGATATAGGCCAAGTAATTATAAAATATGTTTCTATAAGCCCTGGTGCTTGAAAAAATGGCCCATGTCATTTTTCCCATTGCAAATCCCATGCCACATAGGTTAACATGGCAATAAGTTATTAACTAATAGATCCTGCTAAGATAATGATAAAAATAGCATTCAAATACTTCCCAGAATGGTATTAATAAATCCAACAATATGATATTGTTGAATTTCTCCTAAAATGTACAGACAAGAAGTTATAAGACTTTCTTGTCTGTAAGCACAGATTCAGCCTTCCAGTGGTCTGTCCTGGTTGGTCAGAGTTAAGTGGATTAACTAGGCTCCTTTGAAGAGGTGATAAAGAGCCCCTGGGGTTAACCAGCTCTGCTGCGAGGGCAGTGTTCTGTTACACAGGAATGCCAGAGCAGGGGGAGGATTTGTAAACAATGCACTTCAATGGAAGGGGAAGACTCCAGTGTCATTTAGAACTCTACTCTTTTGAACCCAGCCAGATGCTAGGCTTAAGGAAGGAATGAACAGATGCAAGAGGAAGAGACTATGGAGATTAGCCATCCTAGGTGTGTGTTTAGCCAGCTCTTCTCTCCCTACTGGAAAATCAGCCATGGTGAATTTGGAAGAATTGGTGCACTCTGGGACAAAATGGTGCCACACTCTGAAGGATGTGGTCATACCTTTGGGAATTTCCCTGCCCCTGATTGAACAGTAGTGCCCTCCTGCTTGACCCAGAGAACTTGGAATAAATATATGAGAGGGGTAGAGCCTCTCAGATTTGCTGCTTGAAACCTAAGAGAGCAAGAAGGGCCATGTTGAGAAGTTTGATGTGCAATCACTAAGGCCTGCACTCTGAAGATTACACCTTCTGCACCATCTAGAACTGCAGCCCTGTGGACTACCTTGCTATAAAAGGACTAAAGAGTGGGCTCCCAGCAAGCTACAGGTTAACAGAGCTTACCTGGAACATCACCACCAAGAATCCTCAACCTGGAGCACTACCATCTTGGAGCTTCGAGACCCTTGGAGGAAGTTTGAGACACTTTGGGACCCTTTGGGAACTTCAAGAAGAAGTTCCAGAAGTTTGGAGAAGTTTGGAGCAACTTATGGGAAAAGCTCCATAAGTGGACCGACTCAACCTGGCCAGTCAAGCCACCTAACTTCAACCGCAAGTCGGCCTGCCGTCCAGGTTTGTCCCAGTGAAAAGCTCTGTAGGTCTGACTTACAGAGTTTAATCGGGAGTGTGCGAAATCCGAGGCCAGTGAACCCTCACCAAATCCGGCCTGGTGAAGAGCTTCGAGGGACCCCGCAAGAAAATGCTCCATAAAAGTTTCTAAGTCCGAATGAAGAAAATGTGACCGGGAGCACCAGCGAGAACCAAGGTGCCTGTCTTCAACCACGAGCCGGCCTGGAGCCTTGGTTCGTCCCGCTGAATGCTTCGGAGGTCGGACTTCCATGAGTTTGACCGGGAGCTCATCGCAAAGCAATCCAGCGAACCCTCACCAAATCCAGATTGGCTGAGAGCTTGGAGAAACCACGGGAAGAAAAGCTCCAGAAAAGTTTCTAAGTCAGAAGGTAAAAACTTTGACTGAGACCTACCGCGAGGGGTAGCCGCGCAGGGCTCCATCGTGGTCGGCCTGAAACTATGACTTTGACAGATGTCCCGATTAGGCGCTATAGGTTTCTGTATGCTAGAAAAGGCTAAATATTCAAAAATTGATATCTCTGGTTCCCTACATTGGATTTTTGTTGTTTTGGTGTAATTTGAAAGATACAAATATTTACTATTTTCATACATTGGTGTTGGATTTTCATTGTGTCTTAATTGTTTACTGAATTGGTGTTTTTAAATGCTCTACATACCTGTCTTTGAAGTTAAGCCTGCCTGCTCGCAGCCAAGCTACCAAGGGTTGAGCATTGGAATAATTTACCCCTACTAATAATCCACTTTCCAACAATGTACCTATCTTTTTTACCCAATAGCTCTGTTCTGTCTTGGGCTAGCCTTCTTGATTCCAGGGCACTTGAGCCTATCCTGCAGACCCATGTCATTGCAGAGATATGACCCACAATCTCTTTTTATCATTTGATGTTGAACTACATTGAATCCTGCCAAACAGTCACTTTACACACCGTTCACTGTGGCTAGAAATGCTCTGGTGGCAGAAGAGTTGGTTGGTGCAGTCTGCTTGATGCATCTTCCTAAGGAAAGGGAAGTCTTTAACAGCTTTGTTCAGCCAAGAAGTGTGGCATTGGGGCCCCATATGAACTTTTCAGCAAAAAATCAAACTACCCCTTACAACCGTAAGACGATTTGCAAAGCCTCAGGCTAGCTGTCCTGGCTGCAAATTCAAGCAAACTGTACCCACTAACTCCCCTGCTACCAACATTTCTAGTCAGCGTTATGGGTGTGGATAGTTAGTAGTTGGCAAGGCTCAACATAGTTCATAGAGCTTAACTGAACAGTGGCCCTACTGTCCTGTCTGTGTAAGAAGAGGAAAAAACATGGCATTCACTGCTGCCTCAAAGACATTTCGCCTCCACCTCATAGGTGCAATATGTTTGCTGCTTTGTTGCATTAGACCTCCGAAGCTCCTATGACTAACCAGTGCAAAAACATTCATGTTCAATGTGGCTAGGTCTGTGCTATAATAACACTGCAAAACCTTTTTGGTTGAGTGTTTCTGCCAGAAATAGAACCCAGATCTCAAGGTGACAAAATGCACCTCTTAGCTGCTGGACCACATATCCCACGTCGTTGTCTTTTGTCTGAAGGCTGTGGCTGTCTGTGGAATCACAGTAATAATGTTGCATTCAGAGTACAGTCTGTTGTTTTGCTGCAGTGGTGTTATGGATTGTGTTATTTTTTACAATGCATTGCAGTCAATCACATGTTGCTGAATTAAGACCACTGTTTGCAGTGTTATGGTCATTGATATTTCTGCAATAATTATACAATCTATCATGTTACAGTGAGTATGATTTTACTGTCTATGGCGTTGCTGGATGTACTATTTTGTGATGGGGTTATAATCTCATATTTTTGCAGTGATATTACAAAGTGCATTATTTTATGATGTTGTTACTTTCTGTGCGATTGCTTCAGCCACTTTACAGTCTTGGGTATTGTTATGGTTGTTCTGCAATATTAGAATCTCTGCTATATAGATATATATATATTTTTTATTTTCACACACAAATATGTATGTGTAGATATGTGACCATGCTGCGACCACCAGCGTGGCCCCGCTATACCGTTGCGGGGACATTATTACTATTGTGACATCATCACGAATATTGGTTAAAATATTTGAACCTGTTCGCTCCTAGGCCTTTTCCCCCCCTGTGCTAAGCCTTTTTTTGGCTATTTGGGGTAGTGCGCGCTTAGGCCCCGGTAACTTTTTGACCACATAAGGTATCCACGCCAAGTTTGCGTCCTTTTCTTCCAACATCATGGGGATTCTAAAGATACCCAGGGTTTGTGGATTCCCCTGGAGGGCTCCCAGAAATTAGCCAAAATACAGCAAAAATATTTTTAGGGGGAAAAAATGGGAAAAACAGGCTGCAAATGAAAGCGTCTGCATTTTTTCCTGCAAATGGTATCAAAAAAGGGTTTGTGGGGCTGAAATCACCATTTTCCCAGCTTTTAGGGAATGACAGACTTTTTTCAGAAAACCAAAATTTTTTACACAGTTTTGGCATTTTTCTGGGACATAGCCTATTTTTGCTATTTTTTGTGCTTTCAACCTCCTTCCAGTTAATGGTAGAAATGGGTGTGAAAATAATGTTGGATCCTGGAAATCTATACATTTTAGAAAAGTAGACAAAATTCTGAATTCAGCAATGGGTCATTTGTGTAGATCCATCAAGGTTTCTTGATAGAAACTAACAGTTAAATATAGGAAAAATTGAAAATTTGTTGAAAAAAACAGCCTTTTGTGTCAACGTTTTCACCTGTAACTTCTTCTAATTATGACAGCTCCTTGAAAGCAATATACCATTACATCCGCTGGACCTTCCTGGTTGTGGGGATATATAGGACTTGTAGGTTCACCAAGAACCCGATGAACCCAGAGTCAAAAACTGAGCAGCAATTTGCAATGGTTTTTTATTATGTTCCGGCTATATAGCAATTATTGTGGGAAAATGTATACATGGAAACATCGGTATGAAGGACACCTATGTATTTCTGAAATGGGAACAAATTATAGAGTTTAGAAACAGTACATATTTGCACATTTTCGAAATTGGGAATACTCATACTAGCATGAGAATTATAGGTCATTTTTCTAAATGACTTCATTTTTAGACAATGTCTTTCATTTGGAAGGCAGAAATGCATCAAAAATCAATAGGTAATAACAGTTGCTTTACAAATCTGAACTACCCTAAGCTTCTTGAGAAAAATGGTACCTCACTTGTGTGGGTAGGCATAGTGCCCACGACAGGAAATGGCTCAAAACACAACGTGAATACACCACATTTTCACAATGAAAATGTACCCTTTTTTTGCGAAGTGTCTAACTGTAGTTTTTAAACCCTCGCTCTGCCGACACCTAGGGAAACCTAGCAAACCTATACATTTTTTAAAACTAGACACCCAGGGGAATCCAGGATGTGGTGACTTGACTGCCTCCCACCAGGTTCTGTTACCCAGAATCCCTTGCAAACCTAAACAATTGTCAAAAAACCAAAATTTTCCCCACATTTCTGTGGTGGAAAGTTCTTGAATCTGCGTGAATCCAAAATTTCCACCCACCCCGTGTTCCCCAAAGTCTTACAAGAAAAATGGTACCTCACTTGTGTGGGTCGGCCTAGTGTCCGCGACAGGAAATGGCGCAAAACGCAACGTGGTCACACCTCAATTTCGCGGTGAAAAATGACTCTTTTTTGGCAAAGTGCCTTGCTGTAGTTTTTGAACCCTAGCTTTGCCGGCACTTAGGGAAACCGAGCAAACCTATACATTTTTGAAAACTAGACACCCAAGGAAATCCAGGATGGGGTGACTTGATTGCCTCCCACCAGGTTCTGTTACCTAGAATCCCTTGCAAACTTAAACAATTGTCAAAAGAACAAAATTTTCCCCACATTGCTGTGGTGGAAAGTTCTGGAATCTGCGTGGATCCACAAATTTCCACCCACCCCGTGTTCCCCAAAGTCTTACAAGAAAAATGAAACCTCACTTGTGTGGGTCAGCCTAGTGTCCGCGACAGGAAACGGCGCAAAACGCAACGTGGTCACACCTCAATTTCGCAGTAAAAATGACCCTTTTTTGGCAAAGTGCTTAGCTGTAGTTTTTTAACCCTAGCTCTGACGGCACCTAGGGGAACCTTACAAACCTACACATTTTTGAAAACTAGACACCCAGGGGAATCCAGGATGTGGTGGCTTGACTGCCTCCCACCAGGGTCTGTTACCCAGAATCCCTTGCAAACCTAAACAATTGTAAAAAAAAAAAAAATTTCCCCACATTTCTCTGGTGGAAAGTTCTGGAATCTGCGTGGATCCACAATTTTCCACCCACCCCGCGTTACCAAAAGTCTTCCAAAAACAATGTTACCTCACATGTGTAGGTCGGCCTAGTGCCCGCGACAGGAAACGGCGCAAAACGCAACGTGGTCACACCTCAATTTTGCAGTGAAAAATTACCCTTTTTTGGCAAAGTGCCTAGCTGTAGTTTTTGAACCCTAGCTCTGCCGGCACCTAGGGAAACCTAGCAAACCTATACATTTTTGAAAACTAGACACCCAGGGGAATCCAGGATGGGGTGACTTGACTGCCTCCCACCAGGGTCTGTTACACAGAATCCCTTGCAAACCTAAAAAATTTGTCCACAAAACCACATTTTGCCCACATTTCTGTGGTGGAAAGTTCTGGAATCTGCGTGGATCCACAAATTTTCACCCACCCCGTATTCCCCAAAGTCTTATAAGAAAAATGGTACTTCAGTTGTGTGGGTCGGCCTAGTGTCCGTGACAGGAAACGGTGCAAAACACAACGTTGTCACACCTCAATTTCGCAGTGAAAAATGACCCTTTTTTAGCAATATGCTTAGCTGTAGTTTTTGAACCCTAGCTCTGCCGGCACCTAGGGCAACCTAGCAAACCTATACATTTTTGAAAACTAGACACCCAGGGGAATCCAGGATGGGGTGACTTAGCTGCCTCACACCAGGTTCTGTTACCCAGAATCCCTTGCAAACCTAAAAAATTGTGGAAAAAACACATTTTCTCACATTTCTGTGGTGGAAAGTTCTGGAATCTGCGTGGGTCCACAAATTTCCTCCCACCCCGCGTTACACAAAGTCTTCCGAGAAAAATGGTACCTCACTTGTGTGGGTTAGCCTAGTGGCCGTGACAGGAAACAGCGCAAAATGCAACATGGTCACACCTCACTTTTGCAGTGAAAAATGACCCTTTTTTGGCAAAGTGCCTAGCTGTAGTTTTTTAACCCTAGCTCTGCCGGCACCTAGGGAAAACTAGCAAACCTATACATTTTTGAAAACTAGACACCCAGGGGAATCCAGGATGGAGTGGCTTGACTGCCTCCCACCAGGTTCTGTTGCCCAGGATCCCTTGCAAACCTAAAAAATTGTCCAAAAAAACACATTTTTGCCCCATTTCTGTGGTGGAAAGTTCTGAAATCTGCGTGGATCCACAAATTTTCACCCACCCCTCGTTCCCCAACGTCTTACAAGAAAAATGGTACCTCACTTGTGTGGATCGGCCTAGTGTCCGCGACAGGAAACAGCGCAAAATGCAACGTGGTCAGACCTCAATTTCGCAGTGAAAATGACCCTTTTTTGGGAATGTGCCTAGCTGTAGTTTTTGAACCCTAGCACTGCCGGAACCTTGGGAAACCTAGCAAACCTATACATTTTTGAAAGCAAGACACCCAGGGGAATCCAGGATGGGGTGACTTGACTGCCTCCCACCAGGGTCTGTTACCCAGAATCTCTTGCAAACCTAAAAAATTGTCCAAAAAAACACATTTTCCCACATTTCTGTGGTGGAAAGTTCTGGAATCTGCGTGGATCCACAAATTTCCACCCACCCCGCGTTCCCCAAAGTCTTACGAGAAAAATGGTACCTCACTTGTGTGGGTCGGCCTAGTGCCCGCGACAAGAAACGTCGCAAAACGCAACGTGGACACACCTCAATTTCGCAGTGAATAATGATCCTTTTTTGGCAAAGTGCTTAGCTGTAGTTTTTGAACCCTAGCTCTGCCGGCACCTAGGGAAAACTAGCAAACCTATACATTTTTGAAAACTAGACACCCAGGGGAATCCAGGATGTGGTGACTTGACTGCCTCCCACCAGGTTCTGTTACCCAGAATCCCTTGAAACCCTAACAAGCATTTACAATGCAATGGTCTCAGCATTGGTAAAGTTAGAGCTATTGGCATTGCTCATGACATTATTTTTGTTTATGTTTTTGTTTTTAAAACATTTAAAGAAACGGCATTGTTATGAGCAATGCCAATAGCTCTAACTTTAACAATGCAGAGACCGTTGCATTGTAAATGCTTGTTTAATGTCCTTGCGAAGCTTGCTCCGTGTCACTTACATTTGCATGCAGGTGAAGTGACTGCAGGCTCGTTCATCTCCGGCCGCACATCGGTACAGTCAGTCTAAGAACACTGACATCACCCTCTGCTAGTGCCCACCCGCTCCACCTGTGCTTCTTGGACAGAGAAAGTTGTGGGTGTAAGTGCTGTGGTGGTATTACTTTTAACCACGCTTGTGGTGGTGACATGGGAGGACTTAGGAAATCACAGTACTCCTTCGCTTGCACCTGGTTCCTATGAGGATGACATCAACGGTGACCTCTAGCTCACGAGGTCGAATCTTTTACAGGGCCAATTTATGCGCTTATGCTTCAGAGGTCGGCAAACTGAATAGCTTTAAATCGGATAATAGTATATTGGCCAGCGCACAGCACTTTCAAATGGGTAAATGTGATATTAAGAAGCTACCTAAACTAATTATTGCATACTGTGACCTTTATCATCCTCGGAGGGCGTGTTTATCTAGCGTACCACAGTCAGTCTAAAAACACTGACACCTCCCTCTGCTAGTGCCCACCCGCCTCACCGGTGCTTCTGGGGCACACACAGGGTGTAAGTGCTGTGGTATTAGTACTTTTAAACACACTTGTGGTGTGGACGTGGGAGGATGTAGGTAAAACACATCACGCCGTCATTGCATGGTATGATGACATCAGCGGTGGCCTTCACACTTCTCGGGCTTTACCACTTCTACTTGTGCACACGTTCATTTTTATTCAGTTTTCTATAGCGCGGACACTATAGCAAGGACAGGTAGTTAAGTGTTTGTCTCTTCTGCTGCACCGGAAGAAACAAAACTGCTCCGCCTCCGGATGAGGTTACCCAGCCTCACATGAGCCACAAACAGGACGGTCCCACGCCCACAACAAGCGCCCCTCTCAGCTCTTTGTTCCTCGGTGTGCTATAATTACTGACACAGCGATACACATAGTCGGCAGAATTCAAATGCTTCCATTTGCGGCTATTATTCCCTTAAATCGACCGCTAAATAGGAGGCTTCAGACAGACAAGTGTTCATCAAGCCAAGATCACGACGTGACATTTCTGAAAGCGCTCTGCCGAGTTTCCCGGGCCTGGGAGGCTTTGTGATGGAATATGAAGCTATATAACATGTATTGAGCGAGGATGCTTAAACTCACACTGCAGTGTATTTCAATCAATATTGCTGTTTTATGCTGAAGGTCCTCGCGCAGCGCTCCTCTCTAACAGGCTGTAACGTGTGCAGCATTAATAAATGTTGGCATTTGCTCTGATTACTCCTTCAGCGCGAGCGCCGGGCATCGAGAGACTACCAAGTCCTATCACTCGTCGACTGAGTAACTATCATAATTTAGTAGCAGGCAGCGGAGAATGTCACTCAATTACACTGAAATTATAATAATGTCACAGATAAGCAATCTGAAACCTTGGCAGCTATGCTGAAACTTGTAGATTAGGTGTTAAAATTGAATGCCCAACACGCCTCCCATGGCTTTGGTTTAAAAAAAAACAAAAAAAAAAACAGGGCTAGTTGAAATTGTCACAAATGAAGAGTTATGCCATTTAACGGGTATGCATTTAGTCGCTTGTCATCCAACCCCAACTTGACGGCACAAGGGTACTCAGTCCCCACGCACTCATTCTGGTCTCCGCCAAAACGCTTTAAGAAATACAGTGCACTAATACCCTGCTTTAAGTATCCAGAAATATTTTTGCACACCTGGTTCATAAGGTCGGGGTGAGATACGATTCCGCGCAGGTCAAAGTAGGCTGGGGTGAGGAGGCCACTCTTAAGCTTGAAGCTCCCGAAGTTAACAGCCTCGATCTCAAAGAGTCGCAGAGCCAGCGCCTCCATGTCTGCGAGTCGGGGATGAATAAATACGAAAAGGATGCGAGCGAGACACGCCGCGTTTCAACAAGCCAATCACCAACCATAGCCCAACCTCTACTAATAGGCGCAGCGTGATGGCGTCACCCCCGTGGGAGAATTAAGCAGTGATGAGAAATAATAGGAGTGATAAAAGAAATGCGTATATCCTTATCGTGTATATATTCTTGAAATGGCGTGCATACATGGTTAACAGATTTCCTTTGAAACAGCCGATTACGTGTTGGCTTTGATACTGCATGTGAAAACTAAAGGCAGGAAATCAAGAATTATCGAAGCAGCCATGTTAATGCCAGGCAAGGCAATAACAATATAAACCCAAATGGAGATGGAAATGGAGGCTCGGGTGTATACCGTAAAATATGTTGTCTACGCTGCGTGACCTTAAATGACTGTCTCCCAAGACGATACAGGAAAATCCAGTTTTGCACGAAACTCTCGTTTTTTTGCCTTCATTTGTGCCAATGTGGAGGCGCCTTTCTGATTGGTACGACTACGCTTACAGCTAGCTCTCATTGGTTATTGCAGCTCTCTGCAGCTATTGCAGACTCGAGCAAGGGCAGACAACTCCGCTGGCCGAAAGATTGACATCGTAATTTAAACTGGAAAAACAAGGCAGAGCAAAAGGCACACCACCGCCTTTCTCCAAGGCAGAGCAGAAATGCCTCGGAGAAACGCAGCGTCCTTTTCGGATTCGGGGGCGTGTTTGTCTTTTCTCTCCTCCAGCCATTGACTGGAGGAGAGAATGAGACTTCTTGCAAAAAACACGCCCCCCGATCCGAAAAGGACGGGGCCTTATCGGAATGACTGACCTCTTCTCCAATGGCTGGCCAGCATTCAAGAGGCCAGCCAATGGAGAACAGGGGAGAAGAGGGGCGGGTTCAAGCCCCTCTTCTCCAAGTCATTAAATCTCGGAGCTAGACTGCGCAAGCGCAGCCTTCGCAGCCGAGACCTAAAAAATTGTCCAAAAAACCAAATTTTCCCCACATTTCTGTGGTGGAAAGTTATGGAATCTGCGTGGATCCACAAATTTCCACACACCCCGCGTTACCCAATGTCTTCCAAAAAAAATGTTACCTCACATGTATAGGTCGGCCTAGTGCCCGCGACAGGAAACGGCGCAAAACGCAACGTGGTCACACCTCAATTTCGCAGTGAAAAATTACCCTTTTTTGGCAAAGTGCCTAGCTGTAGTTTTTGAACCCTAGCTCTGCCGGCACCTCGAGAAAGCTAGCAAACCTATACATTTTTGAAAACTAGACACCCAGGGGAATCCAGGATGGAGTGGCTTGACTGCCTCCCACCAGGTTCTGTTACCCAGGATCCCTTGCAAACCTAAAAAATTGTCCAAAAAAACACATTTTTGCCCCATTTCTGTGGTGGAAAGTTCTGAAATCTGCGTGGATCCACAAATTTCCACCCACTCCGCGTTCCCCATAGTTTTGCGAGAAAAATGGCACCTCACTTGTGTGGATCGGCCTAGTGCCCGCGACAGGAAACGGCGCAAAACGCAATGTGGTCATACCTCAATTTCGCAGTGAAAAATGACCCTTTTTTGTTAAAGTTCCTAGCTGTAGTTTATTAACCCTAGCTTTGCCGGCACTTAGGGAAACCTAGCAAACCTTTACATTTTTGAAAACTAGACACCCAGGGGAATCCATGATGGGGTGACTTGACTGCCTCCCACCAGGTTCTGTTACCGAGAATCCCTTGCAAACCTAAAAAATTGTCCCAAAAAGCAAATTTTTCCCACATTTCTGTGGTGGAAAGTTCTGGAATCTGCGTGGATCCACAAATTTCAACCCACCCCGCGTTCCCCAAAGTCTTACGAGAAAAATGGTACCTCACTTGTGTGGGTCGGCCTAGTGCCCGCGACAAGAAACGTCGCAAAACGCAACGTGGACACACCTCAATTTCGCAGTGAAAAATTACCCTTTTTTGGCAAAGTGCCTAGCTGTAGTTTTTGAACCCTAGCTCTGCCGGCACCTCGGGAAACCTAGCAAACCTATACATTTTTGAAAACTAGACACCCAGCGGAATCCAGGATGGGGTGACTTGACTGCCTCCCACCAGGGTCTGTTACACAGAATCCTTTGCAAACCTAAAACATTGCCCACAAAACCACATTTTCCCCACATTTCTGTGGTGGAAAGTTCTGGAATCTGCGTGGATCCACAAATTTCCACCCACCCCGTGTTCCCCAAAGTCTTATGAGAAAAATGGCACCTCAGTTGTGTGGGTCGGCCTAGTGTTCGTGACAGGAAACGGTGCAAAACACAACGTTGTCACACCTCAATTTCGCAGTGAAAAATGACCCTTTTTTGGCAATGTGCTTAGCTGTAGTTTTTTAACCCTAGCTCTGCCGGCACCTAGGGCAACCTAGCAAACCTATACATTTTTGAAAACTAGACACCCAGGGGAATCCAGGATGGGGTGACTTAGCTGCCTCCCACCAGGTTCTGTTACCCAGAATCCCTTGCAAACCTAAAAAAGTGTGGAAAAAAACACATTTTCTCACATTTCTGTGGTGGAAAGTTCTGGAATCTGCGTGGATCCACAAATTTCCACCCAACCCGCGTTTCCCAAAGTCTTACGACAAAAATGTCACCTCACTTCTGTAGGTCGGCCTAGTGCCCGCAACAGGAAATGGCCCAAAACGCAACGTGGTCACACCTCAATTTTGCAGGGAAAAATGACGCTTTTTTGGCAAGGTGCCTAGCTGTAGTTTTTTAACCTTAGCTCTGCCGACACCTAGGGAAACCTAGCAAACCTATACATTTTTTAAAACTAGACACCCAGGGCAATCCAGGATAGGGAGACTTGACTGCCTCCCACCAGGTTCTGTTACTTAGAATCCCTTGCAATCCTAAACATTTTTTCAAAAAAAACACATTTTCCCCACATTTATGTGGTGGGAAGTTCTGGAATCTGCGTGGATCCACAATTTTCCACCCACCCCGCGTTACACAAAGTCTTCCGAGCAAAATGGTACCTCACTTGTGTGGTTTGGCCTAGTGGCCGTGACAGGAAACAGCGCAAAATGCAACATGGTCACACCTCACTTTTGCTGTGAAAAATGACCCTTTTTTGGCAAAGTGCCTAGCTGTAGTTTTTAAACCTAGCTCTGCCGGCACCTAGGGAAAACTAGCAAACCTATACATTTTTGAAAACTAGACACCCAGGGGAATCCAGGATTGAGTGGCTTGACTGCCTCCCACCAGGTTCTGTTACCCAGGATCCCTTGCAAACCTTAAAAATTGTCCAAAAAAACACATTTTTGCCCCATTTCTGTGGTGGAAAGTTCTGAAATCTGCGTGGATCCACAAATTTTCACCCACCCCTTGTTCCCCAAAGTCTTACAAGAAAAATGGTTCCTCACTTGTGTGGATCGGCTTAGTGTCCGCGACAGGAAACGGCGCAAAATGCAACGTGGTCAGACCTCAATTTCGCAGTGAAAATGACCCTTTTTTGGGAAAGTGCCTAGCTGTAGTTTTTGAACCCTAGCACTGCCGGAACCTTGGGAAACCTAGAAAATCTATAC
Source organism: Triturus cristatus (assembly GCF_964204655.1). NCBI lineage: Eukaryota > Metazoa > Chordata > Amphibia > Caudata > Salamandridae > Triturus > Triturus cristatus. Next base: position 1,097,949,842 of record NC_140579.1, read on the forward strand.
ATTTTTGAAAGCAAGACACCCAGGGGAATCCAGGATGGGGTGACTTGACTGCCTCCCACTAGGGTCTGTTACCCAGAATCTCTTGCAAACCTAAAAAATTGTCCAAAAAAAACACATTTTCCCAACATTTCTGTGGTGGAAAGGCCTGGAATCTGCGTTGATCCACAAATTTCCACCCACTCCGCGTTCCTCATAGTTTTGCGAGAAAAATGGCACCTCACTTGTGTGGGTCGGCCTAGTGCCCGCGACAGGAAACGGCGCAAAACGCAATGTGGTCATACCTCAATTTCGCAGTGAAAAATGACCCTTTTTTGTTAAAGTTCCTAGCTGTAGTTTTTTAACCCTAGCTTTGCCGGCACTTAGGGAAACCTAGCAAACCTATACATTTTTGAAAACTAGACACCCAGGGGAATCCACGATGGGGTGACTTGACTGCCTCCCACCAGGTTCTGTTACCGAGAATCCCTTGCAAACCTAAAAAATTGTCCCAAAAAGCAAATTTTTCCCACATTTCTGTGGTGGAAAGTTCTAGAATCTGCGTGGATCCACAAATTTCCACCCACCCCGCGTTCCCCAAAGTCTTACGAGGAACATGGTACCTCACTTGTGTGGGTCGGCCTAGTGCCCGCGACAGGAAACCTCGGGAAAACTAGCAAACCTATACATTTTTGAAAACTAGACACCCAGGGGAATCCAGGATTGAGTGGCTTGACTGCCTCCCACCAGGTTCTGTTACCCAGGATCCCTTGCAAACCTTAAAAATTGTCCAAAAAAACACATTTTTGCCCCATTTCTGTGGTGGAAAGTTCTGAAATCTGCGTGGATCCACAAATTTTCACCCACCCCTTGTTCCCCAAAGTCTTACAAGAAAAATGGTTCCTCACTTCTGTGGATCGGCCTAGTGTCCGCGACAGGAAACGGCGCAAAATGCAACGTGGTCAGACCTCAATTTCGCAGTGAAAATGACCCTTTTTTGGGAAAGTGCCTAGCTGTAGTTTTTTAACCCTAGCACTGCCGGAAGCTTGGGAAACCTAGAAAATCTATACATTTTTGAAAGCAAGACACCCAGGGGAATCCAGGATGGGGTAACTTGACTGCCTCCCACCAGGGTCTGTTACCCAGAATCTCTTGCAAACCTAAAAAATTGTCCAAAAAAACACATTTTCCAAACATTTCTGTGGTGGAAAGGCCTGGACTCTGCGTGGATCCACAAATTTCCACCCACTCCGCGTTCCTCATAGTTTTGCGAGAAAAATGGCACCTCACTTGTGTGGGTCGGCCTAGTGTCCGCGACAGGAAACGGTGCAAAACACAACGTTGTCACACCTCTATTTCGCAGTGAAAAATGACCCTTTTTTGGCAATGTGCTTAGCTGTAGTTTTTGAACCCTAGTTCTGCTGGCACCTATGGCAACCTAGCAAACCTATACATTTTTGAAAACTAGACACCCAGGGGAATCCAGGATAGGGTGACTTAGCTGCCTCCCACCAGGTTCTGTTACCCATAATCCCTTGCAAACCTAAAAAAATTGTGGAAAAAAACACATTTTCTCACATTTCTGTGGTGGACAGTTCTGGAATCTGCGTGGATCCACAAATTTCCACCCACCCCGTGTTCCCCAAAGTCTTATACGAAAAATGGTACCTCAGTTGTGTGGGTCGGCCTAGTGTCCGCGACAGGAAACGGTGCAAAACACAACGTTGTCACACCTCTATTTCGCGGTGAAAAATGACCCTTTTTTGGCAAAGTGCCTAGCTGTAGTTTTTTAACCTTAGCTCTGCCGACACCTAGGAAAAACCTAGCAAACCTATACATTTTTGAAAACTAGACACCCAGTGGAATCCAGGATGTGGTTGCTTGACTGCCTCCCACCAGGTTCTGTTACCCAGAATCCCTTGCAAACCTAAAAAATTATCAAAAGAACCAAATTTTCCCCACATTTCTGTGGTGGAAAGTTATGGAATCTGAGTGGATCCACAAATTTCCACCCACCCCGCGTTACCCAAAGTCTTATGAGAAAAATGGCACCTCAGTTGTGTGGGTCGGCCTAGTGTTCGTGACAGGAAACGGTGCAAAACACAACGTTGTCACACCTCAATTTCGCAGTGAAAAATGACCCTTTTTTGGCAATGTGCTTAGCTGTAGTTTTTTAACCCTAGCTCTGCCGGCATCTAGGGCAACCTAGCAAACCTATACATTTTTGAAAACTAGACACCCGGGGGAATCCAGGATGGGGTGACTTAGCTGCCTCCCACCAGGTTCTGTTACCCAGAATCCCTTGCAAACCTAAAAAAGTGTGGAAAAAACCACATTTTCTCACATTTCTGTGGTGGAAAGTTCTGGAATCTGCGTGGATCCACAAATTTCCACCCAACCCGCGTTCCCCAAAGTCTTACGACAAAAATGTCACCTCACTTCTGTAGGTCGGCCTAGTGCCCGCAACAGGAAACGGCCCAAACCGCAACGTGGTCACACCTCAATTTTGCAGGGAAAAATGACGCTTTTTTGGCAAGGTGCCTAGCTGTAGTTTTTTAACCTTAGCTCTGCCGACACCTAGGGAAACCTAGCAAACCTATACATTTTTTAAAACTAGACACCCAGGGCAATCCAGGATAGGGAGACTTGACTGCCTCCCACCAGGTTCTGTTACCCAGAATCCCTTGCAATCCTAAAAAATGTTTTTAAAAACACATTTTCCCCACATTTATGTGGTGGGAAGTTCTGGAATCTGCGTGGATCCACAATTTTCCACCCACCCCGCGTTACACAAAGTCTTCCGAGAAAAATGGTACCTCACTTGTGTGGGTTGGCCTAGTGGCCGTGACAGGAAACAGCGCAAAATGCAACATGGTCACACCTCACTTTTGCAGTGAAAAATGACCCTTTTTTGGCAAAGTGCCTAGCTGTAGTTTTTAAACCTAGCTCTGCCGGCACCTAGGGAAAACTAGCAAACCTATACATTTTTGAAAACTAGACACCCAGGGGAATCCAGGATTGAGTGGCTTGACTGCCTCCCACCAGGTTCTGTTACCCAGGATCCCTTGCAAACCTTAAAAATTGTCCAAAAAAACACATTTTTGCCCCATTTCTGTGGTGGAAAGTTCTGAAATCTGCGTGGATCCACAAATTTTCACCCACCCCTTGTTCCCCAAAGTCTTACAAGAAAAATGGTTCCTCACTTGTGTGGATCGGCCTAGTGTCCGCGACAGGAAACGGCGCAAAGTGCAACATGGTCAGACCTCAATTTTGCAGTGAAAATGACCCTTTTTTGGGAAAGTGCCTAGCTGTAGTTTTTGAACCCTAGCACTGCCGGAACCTTGGGAAACCTAGAAAATCTATACATTTTTGAAAGCAAGACACCCAGGGGAATCCAGGATGGGGTGACTTGACTGCCTCCCACTAGGGTCTGTTACCCAGAATCTCTTGCAAACCTAAAAAATTGTCCAAAAAAAACACATTTTCCCAACATTTCTGTGGTGGAAAGGCCTGGAATCTGCGTGGATCCACAAATTTCCACCCACTCCGCGTTCCTCATAGTTTTGCGAGAAAAATGGCACCTTACTTGTGTGGGTCGGCCTAGTGCCCGCGACAGGAAACAGCGCAAAACGCAATGTGGTCATACCTCAATTTCGCAGTGAAAAATGACCCTTTTTTGTTAAAGTTCCTAGCTGTAGTTTTTTAACCCTAGCTTTGCCGGCACTTAGGGAAACCTAGCAAACCTATACATTTTTGAAAACTAGACACCCAGGGGAATCCACGATGGGGTGACTTGACTGCCTCCCACCAGGTTCTGTTACCGAGAATCCCTTGCAAACCTAAAAAATTGTCCCAAAAAGCAAATTTTTCCCACATTTCTGTGGTGGAAAGTTCTAGAATCTGCGTGGATCCACAAATTTCCACCCACCCCGCGTTCCCCAAAGTCTTACGAGAAACATGGTACCTCACTTGTGTGGGTCGGCCTAGTGCCCGCGACAAGAAACTTCGCAAAACGCAACGTGGACACACCTCAATTTCGCAGTGAAAAATTACCCTTTATTGGCAAAGTGCCTAGCTGTAGTTTTTTAACCCTAGCTCTGCCGGCACCTCGGGAAAGCTAGCAAACCTATACATTTTTTAAAATTAGACACCCAGGGCAATCCAGGATAGGGAGACTTGACTGCCTCCCACCAGGTTCTGTTACCCAGAATCCCTTGCAATCCTAAAATTTTTTTTAAAAAAAACACATTTTCCCCACATTTATGTGGTGGGAAGTTCTGGAATCTGCGTGGATCCACAATTTTCCACCCACCCCGCGTTACACAAAGTCTTCCGAGAAAAATGGTACCTCACTTGTGTGGGTTGGCCTAGTGGCCGTGACAGGAAACAGCGCAAAATGCAACATGGTCACACCTCACTTTTGCAGTGAAAAATGACCCTTTTTTGGCAAAGTGCCTAGCTGTAGTTTTTTAAACCTAGCTCTGCCGGCACCTAGGGAAAACTAGCAAACCTATACATTTTTGAAAACTAGACACCCAGGGGAATCCAGGATTGAGTGGCTTGACTGCCTCCCACCAGGTTCTGTTACCCAGGATCCCTTGCAAACCTTAAAAATTGTCCAAAAAAACACATTTTTGCCCCATTTCTGTGGTGGAAAGTTCTGAAATCTGCGTGGATCCACAAATTTTCACCCACCCCTTGTTCCCCAAAGTCTTACAAGAAAAATGGTTCCTCACTTGTGTGGATCGGCCTAGTGTCCGCGACAGGAAACGGCGCAAAATGCAACGTGGTCAGACCTCAATTTCGCAGTGAAAATGACCCTTTTTTGGGAAAGTGCCTAGCTGTAGTTTTTTAACCCTAGCACTGCCGGAACCTTGGGAAACCTAGAAAATCTATACATTTTTGAAAGCAAGACACCCAGGGGAATCCAGGATGGGGTGACTTGACTGCCTCCCACCAGGGTCTGTTACCCAGAATCTCTTGCAAACCTAAAAAATTGTCCAAAAAAAACACATTTTCCTAACATTTCTGTGGTGGAAAGGCCTGGAATCTGCGTGGATCCACAAATTTCCACCCACTCCGCGTTCCTCAGAGTTTTGCGAGAAAAATGGCTCCTCACTTTTGTGGGTCGGCCTAGTGCCCGCGACAGGAAACGGCGCAAAACGCAATGTGGTCATACCTCAATTTCGCAGTGAAAAATTACCCTTTTTTGGCAAAGTGCCTAGCTGTGGTTTTTGAACCTTAGCTCTGCCGACACCTAGGGAAACCTAGCAAACCTATACATTTTTTAAAACTAGACACCCAGGGCAATCCAGGATAGGGAGACTTGACTGCCTCCCACCAGGTTCTGTTACCCAGAATCCCTTGCAATCCTAAAAGTTTTTCAATAAAAAACACATTTTCCCCACATTTATGCGGTGGGAAGTTCTGAAATCTGCGTGGATCCACAATTTTCCACCCACCCCGCGTTACACAAAGTCTTCCGAGAAAAATGGTACCTCACTTGTGTGGGTTGGCCTAGTGGCCGTGACAGGAAACAGTGCAAAATGCAACATGGTCACACCTCACTATTGCAGTGAAAAATGACCCTTTTTTGGCAAAGTGCCTAGCTGTAGTTTTTTAAACCTAGCTCTGCCGGCACCTAGGGAAAACAAGCAAACCTATACATTTTTTAAATCTAGACACCCAGGGGAATCCAGGATTGAGTGGCTTGACTGCCTCCCACCAGGTTCTGTACCCAGGATCCCTTGCAAACCTTAAAAATTGTCCAAAAAAACACATTTTTGCCCCATTTCTGTGGTGGAAAGTTCTGAAATCTGCGTGGATCCACAAATTTCCACCCACCCCGTGTTCCCCAAAGTCTTATAAGAAAAATGGTACCTCAGTTGTGTGGGTCGGCCTAGTGTCCGCGACAGGAAACGGTGCAAAACACAACGTTGTCACACCTCTATTTTGCAGTGAAAAATGACCCTTTTTTGGCAATGTGCTTAGCTGTAGTTTTTTAACCCTAGTTCTGCTGGCACCTAGGGCAACCTAGCAAACCTATACATTTTTGAAAACTAGACACCCAGGGGAATCCAGGATGGGGTGACTTAGCTGCCTCCCACCAGGTTCTGTTACCCATAATCCCTTGCAAACCTAAAAAATTGTGGAAAAAAACACATTTTCTCACATTTCTGTGGTGGAAAGTTCTGGAATCTGCGTGGATCCACAAATTTCCACCCACCCCGTGTTCCCCAAAGTCTTACAAGAAAAATGGTACCTCAGTTGTGTGGGTCGGCCTAGTGTCCGCGACAGGAAACGGTGCAAAACACAACGTTGTCACACCTCTATTTCGCAGTGAAAAATGACCCTTTTTTGGCAAAGTGCCTAGCTGTAGTTTTTTAACCTTAGCTCTGCCGACACCTAGGAAAAACCTAGCAAACCTATACATTTTTGAAAACTAGACACCCAGTGGAATCCAGGATGTGGTGGCTTGACTGCCTCCCACCAGGTTCTGTTACCCAGAATCCCTTGCAAACCTAAAAAATTGTCAAAAAAACCAAATTTTCCCCACATTTCTGTGGTGTAAAGTTATGGAATCTGAGTGGATCCACAAATTTCCACCCACCCCGCGTTACCCAAAGTCTTATAAGAAAAATGGTACCTCAGTTGTGTGGGTCGGCCTAGTGTCCGCGACAGGAAACGGCGCAAAAAGCAACGTGGTCACACCTCAATTTCGCAGTGAGAAATGACCCTTTTTTGGCAAAGTGCCTAGCTGTAGTTTTTTACCCTAGCTCTGCCGGCACCTAGGGAAACCTAGCAAACCTATACATTTTTGAAAACTAGACACCCAGGGAAATCCAGGATGGGGTGACTTGACTGCCTCCCACCAGGGTCTGTTACACAGAATCCCTTGCAAACTTAAAAAATTGTGGAAAAAAACACATTTTCTCACATTTCTGTGGTGGAAAGTTCTGGAATCTGCGTGGATCCACAAATTTCCACCCACCCCGCGTTCCCCAAAGTCTTACGAGAAAAATGACACCTCACTTCTGTGTGTCGGTGTAGGAGAGTAGGGTCTGCTATCCTATGGTCACCCCAAATTTTTGCTTTTTGCTTCACTGGTTTTTGACATATTGAGGCTGTGGGCCTGCCAATCAGACCCCCAGCCTGCTGTTCTCTCTACTAAATTTACACTATGCACCCTAGGTGCATAACCAATTGGAAGTGGATCACCCTGTGAGCCCCTGTACCAGTGTACACTAGGTACCCAGGGCATTGGTGTCTCCAAGGCCTGCCAGGGGCTGAAGCATGTATTATGCCACCCCAGGCTTGGCCTAACAAATTTGACACAACTGGCTGATCACTCAGCTGGGGTAAGTTGGTGTAACCACCTCTTACTTAGGTGTAGTATACCTATACCTAACCTTAAATGGGACACATGTTAACCTATAACTCACTCCTATGGCAGGCCTTAACAATCCTGAAGGCAGAGTGCTTGGTTCCATGTGAGATGGTGCTCTGGCATGAGCTGACCCTGTCTGCAGTGGTCGGAACAACTTCCTTCTACTGTTTCCAGATATCGTCATACCATATACTCTTAAGTGCATTATGAACCTCGCGGTTAAATGCTATCTTTGGTTTGGCTTTATCAAAACATGTCGAGTAAGGTGTCATACGAATTGGAATACTAACCCCTCGCCAATTCTGGCGACGGGGTTAGCATTCCACCCTTCTAGAGGGACACGACACGTACAGTACCTGAAACCCGGGTAAAATCAGACATAGCCTCAGCTCCACAAAATGGATGCTGCCACCACAGACACAAGTCTGCCCTCCTGCTGCTGGGAGTCCTTCCAGCTTGGGAGGTGTGGACAAAGGGTTTCCTGCCAGGGGAGGTGCGTGCACCACCCCAGACAGGATTTTGTGTATTGGTCATGTAGGGCTTGAAAGAAACCAGACATGCCTGAGACTCACAAGGAGCCTCGGTGCATATGCCAGTTCAATCCGGTCCTGGGGCACACCAGTCCCGGGCCTGGGGCGAGCTGGACAAAGGATTGGGGGTGTAACCACCCCCCTTCCTGGTCCCACCCATAGGGAGGGACCTAGCAGGTAGTCCGGCCCCTAGAATCTGCTTAAAGGTAGGAGCTGTGTCCTAAGACTTCAGACATCCTGGAATCAACTTGAAACTAAGAAGAAGACGGGAACTTCGACATTCTGCTGCACAGAAGACTGAAGGAAATCTCCCCTGTGGTCAGGGAGTGACCACCTTGCTAACGCAAGCACCATCCAGCGAATCAACGTCTGCTTTGCCGCCGTCTCCCGCCGGAGTCCGAGCCCAGAGACTCACAAGACCTGGACCTCCAGACCTCTCACCGCCCGATCCACAGTCCCTGAAAAGAGGAGACCCGTGGAGGCAACGAGACACGTGGAGCCAGCCATCTTGAAACGACCACGACAAGCTGCAAGTGCAACAACCGAGGCTCCCTCCAAGTTGTGCTTTGGGATCTGAGAAGCCCAACCCTCGAGCAGCATCTGCACCAAAGGTGAGCCCTCCAGCATCTCCACGATCTGCGTGGGGCCCTTCTGCATTTTGCCACTTGACGCGCCTAACCGGTTGCTGGCCCGCTGGCTAGTGGCCATCTTGGCGACGAACTTCAAGAAATACACCGCTGGTCTGGTTGCTCCAGACTGGCCCTTGCTCCCCTCCAAAGGAGCAGTCCCTCTGACCTTGCTGGTCAGAACCATCAGCTTATTTCGTTTTCCACAACAATTGCTTTTGCCAAGGCTTGTTTGCTTCGATCAAGTCGCCGACAGCGAGAGCCTGCGTGGGACAGCTCGTGAACCGACTCCTGAATGTCGTCGACCTTCAGGGACCACGTGGCTGCAGAGACAAGCTACACCTTTCTTCCTGTTTGCACCCGACATCGCCTGGTACCCACCTGGTGCCACGCTGGTCACTGGCTAGTGACTGTGAACACTGTCCCCTCTGCTTACAGGTCTTCTACAACTCCGATCCACCCTTGGATCCACCGCATCCCTTCCGGACCGACCGCCTGCAGCATCTTTGTCCACAGGCTCCATTGACCTGATAGAAGAAACCCGACGCACTTCGACACCTATGCACCCGCTTCCTGTGGGTGAGGTAAAGCTGGCACTCCGGTGCCCAAGTGTAGAGTAACATCTCTAGTGTCTGTGTTTCCAATCTTAAGGTCATAGTCCATCCGGAAGATCCTTTTTGCAGTAACTTTGTACTTTTTACGCACCCATTGAAACCTATGGGAGCACGCGTGTGACTATTTTCTCTGCACACGCCACCCGTGGACCTCCTGGTCACTAACTGAAGTTAGCTCCTTGTAGGCCCAGCAATTCTAGAGGCCCTAGGCCTTTTCCCTTTTCTGTCCGTGGTACTAATACCACTATTTTAGTATATGGTTTGAGCGGCCACCAGGGCCTATCCATATAAAGTGCAACTTCTGTGTATTCTACTGTAATCTTGTTTGACGATTTGTGCTCCTGTGCTCATAAAGAGACTAGGGGTTACTTTGAGAAATAAATACATATATATTTTGAATAAATATCTGTGTGGTGTCCTTTCATTGGTATAAAAGGGGGTTACATTTGGTAAAACAGCTGGCTTAACACGCTTCACGAGTTTAGCCTCAAAGACTGCTTAGCCTACGCTACCACTAGGGCAGCTAGTCCGAAAAGGTTGACTTACAACCACACCATAAGGGTTGCTTGGCATGGTACAAGGTGGTCACTTTAACTAGTGAACATCATATACCAGGCCAACTTCTCACATTGGTGAGCAGCGGTTGGATTTGAGCTTGCTGTGTTTTACCATTGTAATCTCTTGGTTACCAATTGAAAGATCACATAGGTACCTGTAGGTACATATAAAACAAGATTAGATATACATAAGTTCTACTGAACTTAGTTGTTGTAGAGCAAAGGGAGTAGCACACCCTGACTACAACTACTAGATAGGTTTAGTAGGTAAACCCAAGTGTAGGTAGATTGCAACACATCCACCCACACTTAAGAGCAATGGCTGGGGCAGAGGGGTCCACTGTTGAGAGTGACCCCCAGAGGGCACCATCCATCTTTGCTACCCTTAATCAAAATGAGCTCAGGCAGTTGGCAAATATCAGGGGCCTTAAACAGCCCAAGAATCCTACTTCTGCTGAACTCAGAGAGCTTTTACAGGCTGATGAAGATCAGAAAGCTCTCAGGAAAGCCTCCCAGTTAGGCCCCTTAGGGTCAGGAACAGGAGACCCCCCTTCTGAAGATGCCACTGAAGTACCCCTTTCCAATAGCCATCCCTTAGATGAGAATCATACTACAGAGGAGGAAAGTGGTGAGGATACAGAAAGTAGTGAGGATGAAGGGAGAACTAGCCCAGTGCCAAGTGTTATACTTGGCCCAGCTAAACTAAGGCTATTGGGGACTGACAATGGGATCATCCCATTGGATCTCCCCAGTGGACTTAACCAGGGGTCTGGGAGGCAAAGGAATCACTCAGGTGACTCTAATGCTTCTCATGCCTCTAGAGGCTCTCAAGGTCACTCCAGGAGAAGGATGACCACCCCTCAGAGGAGGGAACATGAGGCCAGAATGCAGGAAGCCCAGCTGAGGATCAGGAAGCAGGAGCTAGAGGTAGCCCTGATGGAAGAGAAACTGAACAAGGCTAGGCAACCTAGAGAGAGTGGGTCTATACCCACTGGTCGCAGCATTGTCCCTAAGGACAAAGATAGGGTCTTTGATAATAGGAACCTGTCTAAGGTTGTGCCCCCCTACAAAAGTGGGGATGACATCCACAAATGGATGACTTCTCCTGAGAGAGCCTGCAAAGTGCAGCAGGTTCCTGAAGACCAGTGGGCAGCAATCCTCTGGCTCTCCTTTGAAGGAAGAGGCAGAGACAGACTCCTCACTGTTAGAGAGGAGGATGTCAGAAACTACAGAGTCCTGAAGAGTGTCCTAGTTGATGGGTTAGGCTTAACCACTGAACAGTACAGGTTAATGTTCAGAGACACCCAGAAGACACAGACTCAGGACTGGTCTGAATATGTTGAATGTGCCACTAAGGCTTTGGAGGGTTGGTTGCTGGGAAGTAAGGTATCTGATTTTACAGGATTGTATAATTTGATGATGAGAGAACAGATTTTAAATAACTGTCAAAACCAGCAACTGCATCAACACTTGGTTGACTCTGATCTGACCTCTCCCCAAGAATTGGGAAAGAAGGCAGACAAATGGGTCAGAACCAGGGTTAAGCAAAAGAACCAGAACCAGGGCCAAGGGGGTGATCAGAAGAAAACAGACCAAAAGGGTGGAGATCAGAAATCTAAAGACCAGAAGTCTTCAACAGGGCCCCAAACTACTGATAAAGAGGGTGGGTCCCAGCCTAAAGGGAAGAAGAAAGAAGGTCAAAAGAAACCCTGGTGCAATCATTGCAAGAATACAACTCACTGGACTAGTGATTGTAAAAAGGGTGGAGCCCCCAACACTGTTGCCCCTAAGGCACCTGCTCCCAGTACTACTGTTAGCAGTGTTGGTCCCCAGACAAAGGGTGTAGTGGGAATCACTATGGGAACTGAAGGAGATTCTGACTTAGACAGAACCCTGACACAGGCAGTCTTGATCTGTGATGGAGACATTGATTTGTCCCTGACTGTGAGCCCCAGTAACCTGGGCAAGTACAGACAGACTCCTTTAATAAATGAAAAAGTGGCTCAAGCCTACAGGGATACATGTGCCAGTGTCACTATGGTGACACCAGGCTTTGTGGACCCTGGACAGTACATACCAGGTGAGAATTACCTGGTGACCAATGCCAGCAATGCCACTACTTCACATAGTGTGGCAGTTGTTAACTTCTCATGGGGAGGGGTAACTGGCCTCAAAAGGGTTGTGGTTAGTGCAGACCTCCCAGTAGAATGTTTGTTGGGCAATGACCTAGAGAGTTCTCTATGGTCTGAAGTGGAGTACAGGACTCATGCAGAGATGTTAGGTATATCATCACATGTCCTTGCTGTGACCAGGTCACAGGCCAAAAAGTGCCTCACTGAACCTCAGGTCTTGGATCCTGGAACAATGGACCAAGCACCTACCAAGAAGAAGAACAGGAGGGTCAAGGCTGTGCCTTCCCCCCTGCCTCAGAGTGATGATCAACCTTCCCAGGAAGCTGATCTAGAGGACCCTGAAGGAACTGTCCCTGAAGAGCTTGAACCTGATCAGGTTGAGTTTCTGGGGACAGGGGGACCTTCAAGGGCTGACTTGAGGCAGGCTCAGTTATCCTGTCCCTCTCTTGAACCCCTCAGACAGCTGGCTGCTGCTGAGGCTGCTGGGAATGCTCAAGGTACCCATAAAGTGTATTGGGATGAAGGGCTCCTTTATTCAGAGGCTAGAGACCCCAAGCCTGGTGCTACCAGGAGGTTGGTTATACCTCTGCAATTTAGGGGCTTCCTTCTTACCTTGGCCCATGATATTCCTTTAGCAGGACACTTAGGCCAGAATAAGACTTGGGACGGGCTTGTCCCTCACTTTCACTGGCCTCATATGAATGAAGATACAAAGGAGTTTTGTCGCTCCTGTGTGACCTGCCAAGCCAGTGGCAAATCAGGTGGCACAACAAAGGCCCCCCTAATACCACTACCTGTGGTGGGGGTCCCCTTTGAAAGAGTGGGAATAGATATAGTGGGTCCCATGGATCCTCCCACTGCATCTGGGCACAGATTTATACTGGTGGTAGTGGATCATGCCACCAGGTATCCAGAGGCAATTCCCCTTAGGACCACTACAGCACCTGTTGTGGCCAGGGCCCTGCTGGGAGTATTCTCCAGAGTGGGGTTTTCTAAGGAGGTGGTTTCTGACAGAGGTACCAACTTCATGTCAGGATACTTGACAGCTATGTGGAAGGAATGTGGTGTCAACTACAAGTTCACCACTCCTTATCACCCACAATGCAATGGGCTTGTTGAGAGATTCAACAAGACCCTAAAGGGTATGATCAAAGGATTACCTGAAAAGCTCAGGCGAAGATGGGACATCCTTCTACCCTGCCTTCTGTTTGCTTACAGAGAGGTCCCACAAAAGGGAGTTGGCTACAGCCCCTTTGAATTGTTGTGTGGGCACCCTGTAAGAGGCCCACTGTGTTTAGTGAAGGAAGGATGGGAGTTACCTCTCAAAAAGCCTAAACAAGACATAGTGGACTATGTACTTGGTCTCCGCTCCAGGATGGCTGAGTATATGGAGAAGGCATCCAAAAACCTTGAGGCAAGCCAGGCCTTACAGAAAGCTTGGCATGACCAAAAGGCTGTCTTGGTTGAGTTTCAGCCAGGACAGAAGGTATGGGTGTTGGAGCCAGTGGCCCCAGCAGCACTCCAAGACAAATGGTCTGGACCCCATACAATCCTGGAAAAGAAGGGAGAGGTCACCTACTTGGTGGACCTAGGAACTCCCAGGAGTCCCCACAGGGTACTCCATGTTAACAGGTTAAAAGCATATGTTGACAGGGCAGACATGGGCTTGCTCATGGCTACAGATGAGGGACAGGAGGAAGAGAGTGACCCTCTCCCAGACCTGTTGTCTCAGAACCCTGAAGATGGCTCAGTTGAAGGAGTGACCCTTGGAGGCAACCTCACTGCCCATCAGCAGACTGAATGTAGACAAGTTCTACAATCATTTCAACATCTGTTTTCCCTAATACCTAGCCAAACTGACTGGTGTACCCATGTGGTGGACACCGGTGACAGTCTGCCTGTAAAGAACAAGCTTTACAGACAACCTGACCACGTCAGGGACTGTATAAAGGCTGAGGTACATAAAATGCTGGAATTAGGTGTCATTGAACCCTCAGAGAGCCCCTGGGCTAGCCCAGTGGTTCTGGTCCCCAAACCTCACACCAAAGATGGCAAGAGAGAGATGAGGTTCTGTGTGGACTACAGGGGTCTCAATGCTGTCACCAGGACAGATGCACACCCTATTCCAAGGGCAGATGAGCTCATAGACAAACTAGCTTCTGCTAAGTTTTTGAGCACATTTGACTTGACAGCTGGCTATTGGCAAATCAGATTAGCTGAGGAGTCTAAGGCCAAAACAGCATTCTCAACCCCAGGTGGGCACTACCAATTTGTGGTGATGCCCTTTGGTCTGAAGAATGCACCTGCCACCTTCCAAAGGCTGGTGAATCAAGTCCTTACTGGGTTGGATGACTTTTGCGCAGCATATCTTGATGACATTGCTGTCTTTAGCTCCACCTGGGAGGATCACCTGATCCACCTGAAGAAGGCTCTTGAGGCTCTGCAAAGGGCAGGCCTCACTATCAAGGCTACTAAGTGCCAGATAGGGCAGAGTAAGGTTGTGTATTTGGGCCACCTTGTAGGTGGAGGCCAAGTTCAACCACTGGAGAGTAAGATACAATCCATCAAGGACTGGTCTCCTCCAACCACCCAGACTCAAGTTCGAGCTTTCTTTGGCTTGACTGGGTACTACAGGAAGTTTGTTAAGAACTATGGGTCCATTGTGACTCCTCTTAATGATCTGACATCCAAGAAGATGCCCAAAAAGGTTCAGTGGACAGTAAGCTGTCAAAAGGCATTTGATGACCTGAAGGAGGCCATGTGCTCTGCACCTATCCTGAAAAGTCCTGACTACTCCAAAGAGTTTATTGTCCAAACAGATGCTTCGGAGTTGGGTGTGGGAGCTGTGCTGTCACAACTTAATGTAGATGGTCAAGACCAACCCATTGCTTTTATTAGCAGAAGGTTGACCCCCAGAGAGAAGAATTGGTCAGCTATTGAGAGGGAGGCCTTTGCTGTGGTGTGGGCCCTGAAGAAGCTGAGGCCATACTTGTTTGGCACTCACTTCAAGATTCAGACCGACCATAAGCCCCTCTTGTGGCTAAATCAGATGAAGGGTGAAAACCCCAAACTGCTTAGGTGGTCCATTTCCCTACAGGGTATGGACTTTACAGTGGAGCACCGGCCAGGTACTGACCATGGGAATGCAGATGGTCTCTCCAGGAACTTCCACTTAGGACATGAAGACGAGACTGGTCAAGGCTAGTTTAATGTCCCTGCGTTTGGGGGGGGGTTGTGTAGGAGAGTAGGGTCTGCTATCCTATGGTCACCCCAAATTTTTGCTTTTTGCTTCACTGGTTTTTGACATATTGAGGCTGTGGGCCTGCCAATAAGACCCCCAGCCTGCTGTTCTCTCTACTAAATTTACACTATGCACCCTAGGTGCATAACCAATTGGAAGTGGATCACCCTGTGAGCCCCTGTACCAGTGTACACTAGGTACCCAGGGCATTGGTGTCTCCAAGGCCTGCCAGGGGCTGAAGCATGTATTATGCCACCCCAGGCTTGGCCTAACAAATTTGACACAACTGGCTGATCACTCAGCTGGGGTAAGTTGGTGTAACCACCTCTTACTTAGGTGTAGTATACCTGTACCTAACCTTAAATGGGACACATGTTAACCTATAAGTCACTCCTATGGCAGGCCTTAACAATCCTGAAGGCAGAGTGCTTGGTTCCATGTGAGATGGTGCTCTGGCATGAGCTGAGCCTGTCTGCAGTGGTCGGAACAACTTCCTTCTACTGTTTCCAGATATCGTCATACCATATACTCTTTTAAGTGCATTATGAACCTCGCAGTTAAATGCTATCTTTGGTTTGGCTTTATCAAAACAAGTCGAGTAAGGTGTCATACGAATTGGAATACTAACCCCTCGCCAATTCTGGCGACGGGGTTAGCATTCCACCCTTCTAGAGGGACACGACATGTACAGTACCTGAAACCCGGGTAAAATCAGACATAGCCTCAGCTCCACAAAATGGATGCTGCCACCACAGACACAAGTCTGCCCTCCTGCTGCTGGGAGTCCTTCCAGCTTGGGAGGTGTGGACAAAGGGTTTCCTGCCAGGGGAGGTGCGTGCACCACCCCAGACAGGATTTTGTGTATTGGTCAGGTAGGGCTTGAAAGAAACCAGACATGCCTGAGGCTCACAAGGAGCCTCGGTGCATATGCCAGTTCAATCTGGTCCTGGGGCACACCAGTCCCGGGCCTGGGGCGAGCTGGACAAAGGATTGGGGGTGTAACCACCCCCCTTCCTGGTCCCACCCATAGGGAGGGACCTAGCAGGTAGTCCGGCCCCTAGAATCCGCTTAAAGGTAGGAGCTGTGTCCTAAGACTTTAGACATCCTGGAATCAACTTGAAACTAAGAAGAAGACGGGAACTTCGACATTCTGCTGCACAGAAGACTGAAGGAAATCTCCCCTGTGGTCAGGGAGTGACCACCTTGCTAACGCAAGCACCATCCAGCGAATCAACGTCTGCTTTGCCGCCGCCTCCCGCCGGAGCCCGAGCCCAGAGACTGACAAGACCTGAACCTCCAGACCTCTCACCGCCCGATCCACAGTCCCTGAAAAGAGGAGACCCGTGGAGGCAACGAGACACGTGGAGCCAGCCATCTTGAAACGACCATGACAAGCTGCAAGTGCAACAACCGAGGCTCCCTCCAAGTTGTGCTTTGGGATCTGAGAAGCCCAACCCTCGAGCAGCATCTGCACCAAAGGTGAGCCCTCCAGCATCTCCACGATCTGCGTGGGGCCCTTCTGCATTTTGCCACTCGACGCGCCTAACCGGTTGCTGGCCCGCTGGCTAGTGGCCATCTTGGCGATGAACTTCAAGAAATACACCGCTGGTCTGGTTGCTCCAGACTGGCCCTTGCTCCCCTCCAAAGGAGCAGTCCCTCTGACCTTGCTGGTCAGAACCATCAGCTTATTTCGTTTTCCACAACAATTGCTTTTGCCAAGGCTTGTTTGCTTCGATCAAGTCGCCGACAGCGCCGACAGCGAGAGCCTGCGTGGGACAGCTCGTGAACCGACTCCTGGACGTCGTCGACCTTCAGGGACCACGTGGCTGCAGAGACAAGCTACACCTTTCTTCCTGTTTGCACCCGACATCGCCTGGTACCCACCTGGTGCCACGCTGGTCACTGGCTAGTGACTGTGAACACTGTCCCCTCTGCTTACAGGTCTTCTACAACTCCGATCCACCCTTGGATCCACCGCATCCCTTTCGGACCGACCGCCTGCAACATCTTTGTCCACAGGATCCATTGACCCGATAGAAGAAACCCGACGCACTTCGACACCTATGCACCCGCTTCCTGTGGGTGAGGTAAAGCTGTCACTCCGGTGCCCAAGTGTAGAGTAACATCTCTAGTGTCTGTGTTTCCAATCTTAAGGTCATAGTCCATCCGGAAGATCCTTTTTGCAGTAACTTTGTACTTTTTACGCACCCATTGAAACCTATGGGAGCACGCGTGTGACTATTTGCTCTGCACACGCCACCCGTGGACCTCCTGGTCACTAACTGAAGTTAGCTCCTTGTAGGCCCGGCGATTCTAGAGGCCCTAGGCCTTTTCCCTTTTCTGTTTGTGGTACTTATACCACTATTTTAGTATATGGTTTGAGCGGCCACCAGGGCCTATCCATATAAAGTGCAACTTCTGTGTATTCTACTGTAATCTTGTTTGACGATTTGTGCTCCTGTGCTCATAAAGAGACTAGGGGTTACTTTGAGAAATAAATACATATATATTTTGAATATATATCTGTGTGGTGTCCTTTCATTGGTATAAAAGGGGGTTACATTTGGTAAAACAGCTGGCTTAACACGCTTCACGAGTTTAGCCTCAAAGACTGCTTAGCCTACGCTACCACTAGGGCAGCTAGTCCGAAAAGGTTGACTTACAACCACTCCAAACGGGTTGCTTGGCATGGTACAAGGTGGTCACTTTAACTAGTGAACATCATATACCAGGCCAACTTCTCACAGTCGGCCTTTTGCCCGCAACAGGAAACGGCCCAAAACGCAACGTGGTCACACCTCAAGTTTTGCAGGGAAAAATGACGCTTTTTTGGCAAGGTGCCTAGCTGTAGTTTTTTAACCTTAGCTCTGCCGACACCTAGGGAAACCTAGCAAACCTATACATTTTTTTAAACTAGACACCCAGGGCAATCCAGGATAGGGAGACTTGACTGCCTCCCACCAGGTTCCGTTACCCAGAATCCCTTGCAATCCTAACTTTATTTTTTTTAAAACCACATTTTCCCCTCATTTATGTGGTGGAAAGTTCTGGAATCTGTGTGGATCCACAATTTTCCACCCACCCCGCGTTACACAAAGTCTTCCGAGAAAAATGGTACCTCACTTGTGTGGGTTAGCCTAGTGGCCGTGACAGGAAACAGCGCAAAATGCAACATGGTCACACCTCAATTTTGCAGTGAAAAATGACCATTTTTTGGCAAAGTGCCTAGCTGTAGTTTTTTAACCCTAGCTCTGCCGGCACATAGGGAAAACTAGCAAACCTATACATTTTTGAAAACTAGACACCCAGGGGAATCCAGAATGGAGTGGCTTGACTGCCTCCCACCAGGATCTGTTACCCAGGATCCCTTGCAAACCTAAAAAATTGTCCAAAAAAACACATTTTTGCCCCATTTCTGTGGTGGAAAGTTCTGAAATCTGCGTGGATTCACAAATTTTCACCCACCCCTTGTTCCCCAAAGTCTTGCAAGAAAAATGGTACCTCACTTGTGTGGATCGGCCTAGTGTCCGCGACAGGAAACGGCGCAAAATGCAACGTGGTCACACCTCAATTTCGCAGTGAAAAATGACCCTTTTTTGGCAATGTGCTTAGCTGTAATTTTTGAACCCTAGCTCTGCCGGCACCTAGGGCAACCTAGCAAACCTATACATTTTTGAAAACTAGACACGCAGGGGAATCCAGGCTGGAGTGACTTGACTGCCTCCCACCAGGTTCTGTTACCCAGAATCCCTTGCAAACCGAAAAAAGTGTGGAAAAAAACACATTTTCTCACATTTCTGTGGTGGAAAGTTCTGGAATCTGCGTGGATCCACAAATTTCCACCCACCCCACGTTCCCCAAAGCCTTACGAGAAAAATGTCACCTTACTTGTGTGGGTCGGCCTAGTGCCCGCAACAGGAAATGGCGCAAAACGCAACATGGTCACACCTCAATTTCGCAGGAAAAAATGACCTTTTTTTGGCAAAGTGCCTAGCTGTAGTTTTTGAACCTTAGCACTGCCGGCACCTAGGGAAACCTAGCAAACCTATACATTTTTGAAAACTAGACACCGAAGGGAATCCAGGATGTGGTGACTTGACTGCCTCCCACCAGGTTCTGTTACCCAGAATCCCTTGCAAACCTAAAAAATTGTCAAAAAACCACATTTTCCCCACATTTCTGTGGTGGAAAGTTCTGGAATCTGCGTGGATCCACAAATTTCCACCCACCCCGTGTTCCCCAAAGTCTTATGAGAAAAATAGCACCTCAGTTGTGTGGGACGGCCTAGTGTTCGTGACAGGAAACGGTGCAAAACACAACGTTGTCACACCTCAATTTTGCAGGGAAAAATGACGCTTTTTTGGCAAGGTGCCTAGCTGTAGTTTTTTAACCTTAGCTCTGCCGACACCTAGGGAAACCTAGCAAACCTATACATTTTTTAAAACTAGATACCCAGGGCAATCCAGGATAGGGAGACTTGACTGCCTCCCACCAGGTTCTGTTACCCAGAATCCCCTGCAATCCTAAAAATGTTTTTAAAAAAAAAACACATTTTCCCCACTTTTATGTGATGGAAAGTTCTGGAATCTGCGTGGATCCACAATTTTCCACCCACCCCGTATTACACAAAGTCTTCCGAGAAAAATGATACCTCATTTGTGTGGGTTGGCCTAGTGGCCGTGACAGGAAACAGCGCAAAATGCAACATGGTCACACCTCAAATTTGCAGTGAAAAATGACCCTTTTTTGGCAAAGTGCCTAGCTGTAGTTTTTTAACCCTAGCTCTGCCGGCACCTAGGGAAAACTAGCAAACCTATACATTTTTGAAAACTAGACACCCAGGGGAATCCAGGATGGAGTGGCTTGACTGCCTCCCACCAGGTTCTGTTACCCAGGATCCCTTGCAAACCTAAAAAATTGTCCAAAAAAACACATTTTTGCCCCATTTCTGTGGTGGAAAGTTCTGAAATCTGCGTGGATCCACAAATTTTCACCCACCCCTTGTTCCCCAAAGTCTTACAAGAAAAATGGTACCTCACTTGTGTGGATCGGCCTAGTGTCCACGACAGGAAACGGCACAAAATGCAACGTTGTCAGACCTCAATTTCGCAGTGAAAATGACCCTTTTTTGGGAAAGTGCCTAGCTGTAGTTTTTGAACCCTAGCACTGCCGGAACCTTGGGAAACCTAGCAAACCTATACATTTTTGAAAGCAAGACACCCAGGGGAATCCAGGATGGGGTGACTTGACTGCCTCCCACCAGGGTCTGTTACCCAGAATCTCTTGCAAACCTAAAAAATTATCCAAAAAGACACATTTTCCCAACATTTCTGTGGTGGAAAGTTCTGGAATCTGCGTGGATCCACAAATTTCCACCCACCCCGCGTTCCCCAAAGTCTTATGACAAAAATGTCACCTCACTTCTGTGGGTCGGCCTAGTGCCCGCAACAGGAAACGGCCCAAAACGCAACGTGGTCACACCTCAATTTTGCAGGGAAAAATGACCCTTTTTTGGCAAAGTGCCTAGCTGTAGTTTTTTAACCTTAGCTCTGCCGGCACTTAGGGCAATCCAGGATAGGGAGACTTGACTGCCTCCCACCAGGTTCTGTTACCCAGAATCCCTTCAATCCTAAAAAATTGTCAAAAAACCACATTTTCCCCACATTTATGTGGTGGAAAGTTCTGGAATCTGCGTGGATCCACAATTTTCTACCGACCCCGCGTTACCCAAAGTCTTCCAAATTTTTTTTTACCTCACATGTGTAGGTCGGCCTAGTGCCCGCGACAGGAAACGGCGCAAAACGCAACGTGGTCACACCTCAATTTCGCAGTAAAAATGACCCTTTTTTGGCAAAGTGCTTAGCTGTAGTTTTTGAACCCTAGCTCTGACGGCATCTAGGGAAACCTAGCAAACCTATAATTTTTGAAAACTAGGCACCCAGGGGAATCCAGGATGGGGTGACTTGTCTGCCTCCCACCAGGGTCTGTTACCCAGAATCCCTTGCAAACCTAAAAAATTGTCAACAAAATCACATTTTCCCCATATTTCTGTGGTGGAAAGTCCTGGAATCTGCGTGGATCCACAATTTTCCACCCACTCCGCGTTCCCCATAGTTTTGCGAGAAAAATGGTACCTCACTTGTGTGGGTCGGCCTAGTGCCCGCGACAGGAAATGGCGCAAAACGCAATGTGGTCATACCTCAATTTCGCAGTGAAAAATTACCCTTTTTTGGTAAAGTTCCTAGCTGTAGTGTTTGAACCCTAGCTTTGCCGGCACTTAGGGAAACCTAGCAAACCTATACATTTCTGAAAACTAGACACCCAGGGGAATCCAGGATGGGGTGACTTGACTGCCTCCCACCAGGGTCTGTTACACAGAATCCCTTGCAAACCTAAAACATTTGTCCACAAAACCACATTTTCCCCACATTTCTGTGGTGGAAAGTTCTGGAATCTGCGTGGATCCACAAATTTCCACCCACCCCGTGTTCCCCAAAGTCTTATAAGAAAAATGGTACCTCAGTTGTGTGGGTTGGCCTAGTGTCCGCGACAGGAAACGGTGCAAAACACAACGTTGTCACACCTCAATTTCGCAGTGAAAAATGACCCTTTTTTGGCAATGTGCTTAGCTGTAGTTTTTGAACCCTAGCTCTACCGGCACCTAGGGCAACCTAGCAAAGCTATACATTTCTGAAAACTAGACACCCAGGGGAATCCAGGATGGGGTGACTTAGCTGCCTCCCACCAGGTTCTGTTACCCAGAATCCCTTGCAAACCTAAAAAATTGTGGCAAAAAACACATTTTCTCACATTTCTGTGGTGGAAAGTTCTGGAATCTGCGTGGATCCACAAATTTCCACCCACCCCGCGTTCCCCAAAGTCTTACGAGAAAAATGTCACCTCACTTCTGTGGGTCCGCCTAGTGCCCGCAACAGAACACGGCCCAAAACGCAACGTGGTCACACCTCAATTTTGCAGGGAAAAATGACGCTTTTTTGGCTAAGTGCCTAGCTGTAGTTTTTTAACCTTAGCTCTGCCGACACCTAGGGAAACCTAGCAAACCTATACATTTTTTAAAACTAGACACCCAGGGCAATCCATGATAGGGAGACTTGACTGCCTCCCACCAGGTTCTGTTACCCTGAATCCCTTGCAATCCTAAACAATTGTCAAAACAAACCACATTTTTCCCACATTTACGTGGTGGAAAGTTCTGGAATCTGCGTGGATCCACAATTTTGCACCCACCCCGCGTTACACAAAGTCTTCCGAGAAAAATGGTACCTCACTTCTGTGGGTTGGCCTAGTGCCCGTGACAGGAAACAGCGCAAAATGCAACATGGTCACACCTCAATTTTGCAGTGAAAAATGACCATTTTTTGGCAAAGTGCCTAGCTGTAGTTTTTTAACCCTAGCTCTGCCGGCACCTAGGGAAAACTAGCAAACCTATACATTTTTGAAAACTAGACACCCAGGGGAATCCAGGATGGGGTGACTTGACTGCCTCCCACCAGGTTCTGTTACCCAGGATTTCTTGCAAACCTAACCTAAAAAATTGTCAAAAAAACCACAATTTCCCCATATTTCTGTGGTGGAAAGTTCTGGAATCTGCGTGGATCCACAAATTTCCACCCACCCTGCGTTCCCCAAAGTCTTACAAGATAAATGGTACCTCACTTGTGTGGGTCGGCCTAGTGCCCGAGACAAGAAACGGCACAAAACGCAACGTGGACACACCTCAATTTCGCAGTGAATAATGATCCTTTTTTGGCAAAGTGCTTAGCTGTAGTTTTTGAGCCCTAGCTCTGCCGGCACCTAGGGAAACCTAGGAAACCTATACATTTTTGAAAACTAGACACCCAGGGGAATCCAGGATGGGGTGACTTGACTGCCTCCCACCATGGTCTGTTACCCAGAATCCCTTGCAAACCTACAAAATTGTCCACAAAACCACATTATCCCCATATTTCTGTGGTGGAAAGTTCTGGAATCTGCGAGGATCCACAAATTTCCACCCACCCCGTGTTCCCCAAAGTCTTCTAAGAAAAATGGTACCTCAGTTGTGTGGGTCGGACTAGTGTGCACGACAGGAAACGGTGCAAAACACAACGTTGTCACACCTCAATTTCGCAGTGAAAAATGACCCTTTTTTGGCAATGTGCTTAGCTGTAGTTTTTGAACCCTAGCTCTGCCGGCACCTAGGGCAACCTAGCAAACCTATACATTTTTGAAAACTAGACACCCAGGGGAATCCAGGCTGGGGTGACTTGACTGCCTCCCACCAGGTTCTGTTACCCAGAATCCCTTGCAAACCTAAAAAAGTGTGGAAAAAAACACATTTTCTCACATTTCTGTGGTGGAAAGTTCTGGAATCTGCGTGGATCCACAAATTTCCACCCACCCCACGTTCCCCAACGCCTTTCGAGAAAAATGTCACCCTACTTGTGTGGGTCGGCCTAGTGCCCGCAACAGGAAATGGCGCAAAACGCAACGTGGTCACACCTCAATTTCGCAGGTAAAAATGACCTTTTTTTGGCAAAGTGCTTAGCTGTAGTTTTTGAACCTTAGCACTGCCGGCACCTAGGGAAACCTTGCAAACCTATACATTTTTGAAAACTAGACACCCAGGGGACTCCAGGATGGGTTGACTTGACTGCCTCCCACCAGGTTCTGTTACCCAGAATCCCTTACAAACCTGAAAAATTATTTTTAAAAAACACATTTTTCCCACAATTATGTGGTGGAAAGTTCTGGAATCTGCGTGGATCCACAATTTACCACCCACCCTGCGTTACCCAAAGTCTTCTGAGAAAAATGGTACCTCACTTGTGTGGATCGGCCTAGTGCCCGCGACAGGAAACGGCGCAAAATGCAACGTGGTCAGACCTCAATTTCGCAGTGAAAATGACCCTTTTTTGGAAAAGTGCCTAGGTGTAGTTTTTGAACCCTAGCTCTGCCGGAACCTTGGGAAACCTACTAAACCTTTTACATTTTTTAAAACAAGACACCCAGGGGAAACCAGGATGGGGTGACTTGACTGCCTCCCACCAGGGTCTGTTACCCAGAATCTCATGCAAACCTAAAAAATAGTCCACAAAACCACATTTTCCCCACATTTCTGTGGTGGAAATTTCTGGAATCTGCGTGGCTCCACAAATTTCCACCCACCCCGCGTTCCCCAAAGTCTTACGAGAAAAATGGCCCCTCACTTGTGTGGGTTGGCCTAGTGCCCGCGACAAGAAACGGTGCAAAACACAACATGGACACACCTCAATTTCGCTGTGAAAAATGACACTTTTTTGGCAAAGTGCTTAGCTGTAGTTCTTGATCCCTAGCTCTGCCGGCACCTATGGAAGCCTAGCAAACCTATTCACTTTTGAAAAGTAGACACCCATGGAAATCCAGGATGTGGTGACTTGACTGGATTTCTGGAGCCAGTACTTTATTTGACAGTACTGCTGACCCTTCTACTAGAGGCTATTTACCTCTTTTACGAAAGTAGTTTTTCCTTCACTATTTGTTTCACCGACATCAGGCACACACTTTCTTAGAAATTTACATTCTTACTCTATTCATTCATACTATCAGTTAATTTCACATAGTATCAACATGGCAGACAACATGGGATTAACCTTCGCTGAGGACGAAGTGGAAAGGATTCTAGCAGCGATTAACCCTTTTGAAGGACTTAGCAACACCGACCCAGGTCCGAACAATGCAGATTTGGATGAACTAGCAAATCTGAGAAGAAATCAGATCAGAACTGCTTTGCACGGGTTATTGATGACGGAGTATCTCCGGGCAAATGCGGCTCCTCAAGGCCTGATAGTCCGCAACGAGCCCTATATTTTCCAACAGGATAAGACATTCAAACGCGACTGGTCATTGATATCATGGCATTGTACTCGGGACTGGTTAGTCCTGATTATAAAAACAGCCACTAGATGAACACAGGAATTAAAGATTGAGATTCTGAATCTAGAAGTGCGTCTCAAAGCTTATATATCCCCAAGTGTCCTCAAAAAACACCTGGAGGAACTCAACCAGGAAATAACTGAGTTTGAAATGACATTGAAACAAAGTAAGTACAACAAACTTAAGAAGGACACGGCTCGTTTCAGCCACGAACGAGTGTATCCTTACACACGAGACGACTATGTCCCTAAGAATCAAGATCCAAATTATGACGGAGACTCCTCGGATACTGGCTCAGATAATTCCAACTCTAGCAGAGGCAGTGGTAAACGGTACAACAGAGGGAGGGATAATTACAACCAGCGCCCTTTCTATCCGAGGGGTGGTAGATGGAATGGATACCAAGGACCGCCTCAATATCCTCCTTTTGCATATGGTCCACCCATGATGGGAGGACCTTTTCCACAATGGATACCTCCTCCACAGGAATATGATTACAACTACCAAACTCAGCAACCTTTTTTAGGGACACGCCGGGGACCACGACGTGGTCGGAACAGAGGCGGTCACAACGTCCATTGGTCGGCACCAGAGACAGAGACCCCACGAGTATCAACCAGGAGCATGACCAACAACATGCCCCCCCAACCGTCAACGAGTCGGAAGTAAACCTGGTGGTAAATCTTACCGACTTAACCCTTTCACCTATACAGAGCAAGGTCCTTGAGAGAGGACTGGGCTTTGTACCTACCAACCGGTTTGACAAATTCAAGATTCTCACCGAAATCACTGAATTTATTCGCAAACTGAAATTGAAGGTGTTTTTCGGAGACCAACCTACCACAGAAGTAAACAGAAAGGATACAGGACTTCACAAGAAATCCACTTTTGTACCCCCTGACTCCACACTTCCTGTAGAAATCCTTGCCTTTGAGAAAGCTGTGATGAGGGAAATACAGGATATCTCAACAGCAAATACCAACAGCTTCCAAAACACCACAAGGGAGGAAAAGGAGGCTATTCACGAGTTATCAATGAATCAGGATATCATAATCAAACCCGCAGATAAGGGTGGAGCAATTGTGTTACAAACTGCAGCTAATTACGACAACGAGTGTAGGAAACTCCTAG
Organism: Triturus cristatus; assembly: GCF_964204655.1. Classification (NCBI taxonomy): domain Eukaryota; kingdom Metazoa; phylum Chordata; class Amphibia; order Caudata; family Salamandridae; genus Triturus; species Triturus cristatus. Next base: position 1,097,975,951 of record NC_140579.1, read on the forward strand.
GTGACCGTAGGAATTATGGGATCCTACAGGAAGACCCTACTGAATCAATCAGAATCAGAATTGTCACCATGGTCGAAGAAGCCCTAGCTAATGATTGGATCTCCAAGAAAGAGGCTGAATTTTTGGTCAACAAGAATCCCAGGGTACCATATTTTTACACGATACCGAAGATCCATAAGAATCTCGGATCTCCTCCAGGTAGACCTATTGTCTCCGGGGTCAATTCCATTCTGGAACCCCTATCCAGATTTGCGGATGCCTTCCTTCGCCCCTTGGTTCAGGCCACCAGCACTTATTTACGAGACACTAAGAATGTCTTACAGGTGCTGCAGGATATTGATTATGACCCTGCCAAGAACCTACTCATAGGACTCGATGTGGAGAGCTTGTATACCAGCCTCCCACATGAGGCAACGCTGCTCATCATCGAGGACGTTTTGCTTTCAGCCCCTTGGGAATATCAGACACCACGTAATTTAGTAATGGAATGTGTCTCCCTGGCACTTACCCGGAACTTTTTCATGTATGCTAAAGACATATATGAACAAAGGCACAGTACCAGTATGGGGAGTACCTTTGCTCCTAGTCTGGCAGGCCTCTATGTACACCATCTAGAGGCCACCAGAATCTTGCACATTACCAAACCTTTCCTCACACACATCAAGGTCTGGAAAAGATATATCGACGATGTCCTGGTCATATGGGAGGGTGATGCAGACTCAACTGAGGCCTTCATGCTATGGCTAAACCAACAAAATGCCTTTCTTAAATTCACTCATACAGTTTCAACCGACAACTTGGTCTTTCTGGATCTTAACATCTACCCAGAAGAGGGCAGATTAAAAACCACCACACATTTCAAAGCAACGGCAAAAATTGCTTGCTTCTGTTCGATAGCTTCCACCCCCGCCACCTGAGGGAGAACCTACCGTATGGACAATTCCTCCGCCTGCGGAGGAATTGCACTGAAACCATTGAGTTCAAGAGACAGGCATCCGAACTACGCTTAAAATTGATCAAACGGAACTATCCTGACAAAATCATTGACAAAGCCCTAAAAAGAGCAAGGAATAACAACAGAGAAGCCCTTCTGGAAGACAAAGTGGTTACCCCGGCTGAAGATAGACCTATCTGTGTAACAACATATAACACGCATTCCAATCAGATTACAAAGATAGTAAATAGACACTGGCGACTTCTCAACAGTTGCAGTTTGAATATCATCAAACCAATGTTCGCACACAAAAGGGGCAAAAACTTGAGAGACATGCTCGTCCACACCAGACCCAGGAACACATCTCGACCTGCTGTGGTGGGTTTACTACCACCAATACAAGGACATCACCCTTGCGGTAATTGCAGTACATGTCACCTTACGAGGAAAAGCAAACACATACATTTCCGGAATGGTGAAAGGTGGGACCAGAGAAGTTTTACTAATTGCAATAGTAAGAATGTGGTCTACCTTATCACCTGCCCATGTGGTCTCGAATACGTGGGGATGACCACGAGACCAATCAAGATACGAGTAGGCGAACATCGTAGCAATGTCCGATGCGGGAGGAGCACTACCAAGATGTCCAGTCACTACATATCCAGTGGTCATGGCATAGACGATCTGAGGTGGACAGTGATCGAACAACTGGGTGGTGAACACGGTCTCCTTGAGAAAGAACAACGTTGGGTCTTCCGTTTGGGGACCCACAATGATGGATTAAATGATGAAATACCATGGAACCAATTCCATCTCTGAGGTGTCACTTGATAGCCTAAACTGACAGTTCCCCCTCTCTTTGGTCACCATGTAGGGGCTGCCCCTTGTTGTATCTACATTATCCTAATCCTGATATTACTGTATCTGTACCTGATTTCCCACTAATAATGTCTGGTACCACTACTTGCGTCCCTTGTAGGCATTAGTATATGTTTACCTGGCTCCCCATTAACGACTGTATAACCTCTGGCACCTTATCAATTCCCTCTACTGCGCCTGACATTGGACATCACCTGGGACCCCATCGATTGTATCCCTGGTTTTGGCCACCTTTTATCAGGGGGGCCCCCTTGACCATCCCGTCACTTTCCTGTAATACTAGCTTTCCCCTTTTTGCCTTGCCGATGATTGATGCGTAATCTTTTTTGGGATGTATTTGCTTCCCCTGGATAGGGATTTCACCGTTGAGACTTCCGTTACCTGAATACCCCTAGATGGTTTCCAGCCCGTAGAGATTACTGTCCCTATGTCCTGTGTATTTTATGGTCATTTTTTAATATTCGTTGGTCTTCACTCTGAGTCCCTTTCACCCGGGGACCCGGCCGGCATTTCCGGTTCCGGGTCACCACTGACAGTGTAAGCGGTGATATAGGCTCTTGCGTTGAACAGGAACCCAACCGGTTGACTTCCGGTTCCGGGTCTACGAACGCAGAGCCAGCAAAGTAACGCGATATCTCGCGCGCTTCACCATTTAAAAAACCCCACGCCCGTATTCATTTCCATCGACGGAGCCGACCGGGGTGGGTGATTTGGCGGATATTTATCCGGGGATTCGTAAGTACGGCATAGCCGGTTCCTGTAGGGACTCCCTCCTGTGGTTAACTTCAAACGCCATTGTGATGACCGACGGGGCCTTTTTTTGTTTCTTCTAATCCTTATCATTTAGAGAGCCGAGTTGGCAATCCCACCACCCGGTTTTCAGAGCTCATGAGGCAATTTTCTCTTTACAGCAAGTGTGTTATTTTTAAATGTATTCCCACCAACTTGGATTACCATCTGTTTTAGAACTTAGGAACTCAGTTCCTTTCTGAATAGAGTGTGTGCTTTTTGTTACGTGTTTTGTTCGTCTCAAGTCGATGTCTATGTATTACACTGTATTCTCACCACAGATCACGTGATAACGTTATGGATAGCGTTAAGAGGCGACTATTGTATCACCTTTTTTTTTTTTCAGATCACTATTCACACATGATGGATTGATCCTCAATCTACGTGACGTTGGTTTTTTCCTTTTTGTGTTTTCTAGGTTATGGACCATATAAGACCTATCTAGGCATTACCATAGGAGGTTATTTTCTTCCTATATTGATCTATTCACACCTTTTTATTTATTGACACATCACAGTGAGTTTTAGGAAGGGATCCTTAAGGTCCTGAAGAAGAAGCTTGGGGAAGCTTCGAAACATGTCGGCACCATTAGGAGGCACAGCTCATTGAGGCATACTTCCTCCTCCCCCCACTAATTTTTATTAATACCAGCTCATACGGTATAATAAATTTCGTTAGACCAAAGAGCCAGGTATTTTTTAATTCACTTTCCCATTCAACCTTGACCCTTCCTCTCACACCCTTACATTACATTACACATAGTCTTCTCATTGTTAACAGTGCTCCCGCGTAGTCGTAGGTCGTAGCACGCATGAAGCATGACACCAAGGGCCCTTTTGGTGTGTGAGGGGTATTTAAACAACTGATTTGTATTCTCCACGGCTGTGGGATACATCTTTGTCCCCGTGGGGAGTCTTGTTACACATTCAACCTACGGGTGGATCCCTATGTTTACTAGTGACTTGACTGCCTCCGCCCAGGTTCTGTTACCCAGAATCCCTTGCAAACCTAAAATATGGTCAAAAAAACACAATTTCCCCACATTTCTGTGGTGGAAAGCTCTGGAATCTGCGTGGATCCACAAATATCCACCCACCCCGTGTTCCCCAATGTCTTCCAAGAAAAATGGTACCTCACTTGTGTGGGTCGGCCCAGTGTCCACGACAGGAAACGGCACAAAACGCAACGTGGTCACACCTCAATTTCGCAGTGAAAAATGACCCATTTTTGGCAAAGTGCCTAGCTGTCATTTTTGAACCATAGGTCTGCCAGGACCTAGGGAAACCTAGCAAACCTATACATTTTTGAAAACTAGACACCCAGGGGAATCCAGGATGGGGTGACTTAGCTGCCTCCCACCAGGTTCTGTTACACAGAATCCCTTCCAAACCTAAAAAATTGTGAAAAAAACACATTTTCTCACATTTCTGTGGTGGAAAGTTCTGGAATCTGCGTGGATTCACAAATATCCACCCACCCCGTGTTCCCCAATGTCTTACAAGAAAAATGGTACCTCACTTGTGTGGGTCAGCCTAGTGTCCGCGACAGGAAACGACACAAAACGCAACGTGGTCACACCTCAATTCCGAAGTGAAAAATGACCCATTTTTGGCAAAGTGCCTAGCTGTCGTTTTTGAACCATAGGTCTGCCAGGACCTAGGGAAACCTAGCAAACCTATACATTTTTTAATCCTAGACACCCAGGGGAATCCAGGATGGGGTGACTTAGCTGCCTCCCACCAGGTTCTGTTACCCAGAATCCCTTGCAAACCTAAAGAATTGTCAAAAAAACAAATTTTCCCCACATTTCTGTGGTGGAAAGTTCTGAAATCTGCGTGGATCCACAAATTTCCACCCACCCCGCGTTCCCCAAAGTCTTACGAGAAAAATGGTACCTCACTTGTGTGGATTGGCCTAGTGCCCGTGACAAGAAACGGCGCAAAACGCAACGTGGACACACCTCAATTTTGCAGTGAAAAATGATCCTTTTTTGGCAAAGTGCTTAGCTGTAGTTTTTGAACCCTAGCTCTGCCGGCACCTAGGGAAACCTAGCAAACCTATACATTTTTCAAAACTAGACACCCAGGGGAATCCAGGATGGGGAGACTTGACTGCCTCCCACCAGGTTCTGTTACCCAGGATCCCTTGCAAACCTAAAAAATTGTAGAAAAAAACACAATTTCCCCACATTTCTGTGGTGGAAAGTTCTGGAATCTGCGTGGATCCACAAATTTCCACCCACCCCGCGTTCCCCAAAGTCTTACGAGAAAAATGGTACCTCACTTGTGTGTGTCAGCCTTGTGCCCGCGACAAGAAACGGCGCAAAACGCAACGTCGACACACCTCAATTTCGCATTGAAAAATGATCCTTTTTTGGCAAAGTGCTTAGCTGTAGTTTTTGAACGCTAGCTCTGCCGGAACCTAGGGCAACCTAGCAAACCTATACATTTTTTAAAACTAGACACCCAGGGGAATCCAGCATGTGGTGACTTGACTGCCTCCGACCAGGTTCTGTTACCCAGAATACCTTGCAAACCTAAACAATTGTCAAAAAAACCACAATTTACCCACATTTCTGTGGTGGAAAGTTCTGGAATCTGCGTGGATCCACAAATATCCACCCACCCCGTGTTCCCCAATGTCTTACAAGAAAAATGGTACCTCACTTGTGTGGGTCAGCCTAGTGTCCGCGACAGGAAACGGCACAAAACGCAACGTGGTCACACCTCAATTTCGAAGTGAAAAATGACCCATTTTTGGCAAAGTGCCTAGCTGTCATTTTTGAAGCCATAGGTCTGCCGGGACCTAGGGAAACCTAGCAAACCTATCCATTTTTGAAAACTAGACACCCAGGGGAATCCAGGATGGGGTGACTTAGCTGCCTCCCACCAGGTTCTGTTACCCAGAATCCCTTCCAAACCTAAAGAATTGTGAAAAAAACACATTTTCTCACATTTCTGTGGTGGAAAGTTCTGAAATCTGCGTGGATCCACAAATTTCCACCCACCCCGCGTTCCCCAAAGGCTTACAAGAAAAATGTCACTTCACTTGTGTGGGTCGGCCTAGTGCCCGCGACAGGAAACGGCGCAAAACGCAACATGGTCACACGTCAATTTCGCTGTGAAAAATGACCCTTTTTTGGAAAAGTGCCTAGCTGTAGTTTTTTAACCCTAGCTCTGCCGGCACCTTGGGAAACCTAGCAAACCTATAAATTTTTTAAAACAAGACACCCATGGAAATCCAGGATGTGGTGACTTGACTGCCTCCGACCAGGTTCTGTTACCCAGAATCCCTTGCAAACCTAAAAAATTGTCAAAAAAACCACAATTTACCCACATTTCTGTGGTGGAAAGTTCTGGAATCTGCGTGGATCCACAAATATCCACCCACCCCGTGTTCCCCAATGTCTTACAAGAAAAATGGTACCTCACTTGTGTGGGTCAGCCTAGTGTCCGCGACAGGAAACGGCACAAAACGCAACGTGGTCACACCTCAATTTCGAAGTGAAAAATGACCCATTTTTGGCAAAGTGCCTAGCTGTCATTTTTGAAGCCATAGGTCTGCCGGGACCTAGGGAAACCTAGCAAACCTATACATTTTTGAAAACTAGACAACCAGGGGAATCCAGGATGGGGTGACTTAGCTGCCTCCCACCAGGTTCTGTTAGCCAGAATCCCTTGCAAACCTAAAACATTGTGAAAAAAACACATTTTCTCACATTTCTGTGGTGGAAAGTTCTGAAATCTGTGTGGATCCACAAATTTCCACCCACCCCGCGTTCCCCAAAGTCTTACGAGAAAAATGGTACCTCACTTGTGTGGATTGGCCTAGTGCCCGCGACAAGAAACGGCGCAAAACGCAACGTGGACACACCTAAATTTCGCAGTGTAAAATGATCCTTTTTTGGCAAAGTGCTTAGCTGTAGTTTTTTAACCCTAGCTCTGCCGGCACCTAGGGAAACCTATCAAACCTATACATTTTTTAAAACTAGACACCGAGGGGAATCCAGCATGTGGTGACTTGACTGCCTCCCACCAGGTTCTGTTACCCAGAATCCCTTGCAAACCTAAATAATTGTCAAAAAAACAAATTTTCCCCACATTTCTGTGTTGGAAAGTTCTGGAATCTGCATGGATCCACAAATTTCCACCCACCCCGTTTTCCCCAAAGTCTTACAAGAAAAATTGTACCTCACTTGTGTGGGTCAGCCTAGTGTCCACGGCAGGAAACGGCGCAAAACGCGACGTGGTCACACCTTAATTTCGCAGTGAAAAATGACCCTTTTTTGGCAATGTGCTTAGCTGTAGTTTTTGAACCCTAGCTCGGCCGGCACCTAGGGCAACCTAGCAAACCAATACATTTTTGAAAACTAGAGAACCAGGGAATCCAGGATGGGGTGACTTGACTGCCTCCCACCAGGTTCTGTTAGCCAGGATCCCTTGCTAACCTAAACAATTGTAAAAAAAAAACACAATTTCCCCACATTTCTGTGGTGGGAAGTTCTGGAATCTGCATGGATTCACAAATTTTCACCCACCCCGCGTTCCCCAAAGTCTTACGAGAAAAATGGTACCTCACTTGTGTGGGTCGGCCTAGTGCCCGCGACAAGAAACGGCGCAAAATGCAACGTGGACACACCTCAATTTCGCTGTGAAAAATGACCCTTTTTTGGAAAAGTGCCTAGCTGTAGTTATTGAACCCTAGCTCTGCCGGCACCTTGGGAAACCTAGAAAACCTATACAATTTTGAAAACAAGACACCCATGGAAATCCAGGATGTGGTGACTTGACTGCCTCCGACCAGGTTCTGTTACCCAGAATCCCTTGCAAACCTAAACAATTGTCAAAAAAACCCAATTTACCCAAATTTCTGTGGTGGAAAGTTCTGGAATCTGCGTGGATCCACAAATATCCACCCACCCCGTGTTCCCCAGTGTCTTACAAGAAAAATGGTACCTCACTTGTGTGGGTCAGCCTAGTGTCCGCGACAGGAAACGGCACAAAACGCAACGTGGTCACACCTCAATTTCGCAGTGAAAAATGACCCATTTTTGGCAAAGTGCCTAGCTGTCATTTTTTAACCATAGGTCTGCCAGGACCTAGGGAAACCTAGCAAACCAGGTTCTGTTACCCAGAATTCCTTGCAAACCTAAAGAATTGTCAAAAACAAATTTTGCCCACATTTCTGTGGTGGAAAGTTCTGGAATCTGCGTGGATCCACAAATTTTCACCCACCCCGTGTTCCCCAAAGTCTTACAAGAAAAATGGTACCTCACTTGTGTGGGTCGGCCTAGTGTCCGCGACAGGAAACGGCGCAAAATGCGTGGTGGTCACACCTCAATTTTGCAGTGAAAAATGACCCTTTTTTGGCAAAGTGCTTAGCTGTAGTTCTTGAACCCTAGCTCTGCCGGCACCTATGGAAACCTAGCAAACCTATACATTTTTTAAAACTAGACAACCATGGAAATCCAGGATGTGGTGACTTGACTGCCTCTGACCAGGTTCTGTTACCCAGAATCCCTTACAAACCTAAAAAATTGTCAAACAAAACACAATTTCCCCACATTTCTGTGGTGAAAAGTTCTGGAATCTGCGTGGATCCACGAATTTCCCCCCACCCTGCGTTCCCCAAAGTCTTACGAGAAAAATATCACCTCACTAGCTGTCATTTTTTAACCATAGGTCTGCCAGGACCTAGGGAAACCTAGCAAACCAGGTTCTGTTACCCAGAATTCCTTGCAAACCTAAAGAATTGTCAAAAACAAATTTTGCCCACATTTCTGTGGTGGAAAGTTCTGGAATCTGCGTGGATCCACAAATTTTCACCCACCCCGTGTTCCCCAAAGTCTTACAAGAAAAATGGTACCTCACTTGTGTGGGTCGGCCTAGTGCCTGCAACAGGAAACGGGGCAAAACGCAACGTGGTTACACCTCAATTTTGCAGGGAAAAATGACCCTTTTTTGGCAAAGTGCCTAGCTGTAGTTTTTTAACCTTAGCTCTGCCGGCACCTAGGGAAACCTATACATTTTTTAAAGCTAGACACCCAGGGCAATCCAGGATAGGGAGACTTGACTGCCTCCCACCAGGTTCTGTTACCCAGAATCCCTTGCAAACCTAAAACATTGTCCAAAAAAAACATATTTTCCCCACATTTATGTGGTGGAAAGTTCTGGAATCTGCGTGGATCCACAGTTTTCCACCCTTCCCCCGCGTTACACGAAGTCTTCCGAGAAAAATGGTACCTCACTTGTGTGGGTTGGTATAGTGCCCGTGACAGGAAACAGCGCAAAATACAACATGGTCACACCTCAATTTCGCAGTGAAAAATGACCCTTTTTTGGCAAAGTGCCTAGCTGTAGTTTTTTAACCCTAGCTCTGCCGGGACCTAGGAAAACCTATACATTTTTGAAAACTAGACACCCAGGGAATCCAGGATGGGGTGACTTGACTGCCTCCCACCAGGTTCTGCTACCCAGGATCCCTTGCAAACCTAAAGAATTCTCAAAAAACAAATTTTCTCATATTTCTGTGGTGGAAAGTTCTGGAATCTTCGTGGATCCACAAATATCCACCCACCCCGTGTTCCCCAAAGTCTTACAAGAAAAATGGCACCTCACTTGTGTGGGTCGGCCTAGTGTACGCGACAGTAAACGGTGCAAAACGCAACGTGGTCACACCTCAATTTCGCAGAGAAAAATGACCCTTTTTTGGCAAAGTGCCTAGCTGTAGTTTTTTAACCTTAGCTCTGCCAGCACCTAGGGAAACCTGGCAAACCTATACATTTTTCAAAACTAGAAACCCAGGGGAACCACGGATGTGGTGACTTGACTGCCTCCCACCAGGTTCTGTTACCCAGAATCCCTTGCAAACCTAAAAAATTGACAAAGAAACCCACATTTTCCCCACATTTCTGTGGTGGAAAGTTCTGAAATCTGCGTGGATCCACAATTTTCCACCCACCCCGCGTTACACAAAGTCTTCCGAGAAAAATGGTACCTCACTTGTGTGGTTCGGCCTAGTGCCCGCGACAGAAAACAGTGCAAACGCAATATGGTCACACCTCAATTTCGCAGTAAAAAATGACCCTTTTTTGGCAAAGTGCTTAGCTGTAGTTTTTTAACCCTAGCTCTGCCGGCACCTAGGGAAACCTAGCAAACCTATACATTTTTTAAAACTAGACACCCAGGGGAATCCAGGATGGGGTGACTTGACTGCCTCTGACCAGGTTCTGTTACCCAGAATCCCTTACAAACCTAAAAAATTGTCAAACAAAACACAATTTCCCCACATTTCTGTGGTGAAAAGTTCTGGAATCTGCGTGGATCCACAAATTTCCCCCCACCCTGCGTTCCCCAAAGTCTTACGAGAAAAATATCACCTCACTTGTGTGGGTCGGCCTAGTGCCTGCAACAGGAAACGGCGCAAAACGCAACGTGGTTACACCTCAATTTTGCAGGGAAAAATGACCCTTTTTTGGCAAAGTGCCTAGCTGTAGTTTTTTAACCTTAGCTCTGCCGGCACCTAGGGAAACCTATACATTTTTTAAAGCTAGACACCCAGGGCAATCCAGGATAGGGAGACTTGACTGCCTCCCACCAGGTTCTGTTACCCAGAATCCCTTGCAAACCTAAAACATTGTCCAAAAAAAACATATTTTCCCCACATTTATGTGGTGGAAAGTTCTGGAATCTGCGTGGATCCACAATTTTTCCACCCCCCCCCCGCGTTACACGAAGTCTTCCGAGAAAAATGGTACCTCACTTGTGTGGGTTGGTATAGTGCCCGTGACAGGAAACAGCGCAAAATACAACATGGTCACACCTCAATTTCGCAGTGAAAAATGACCCTTTTTTGGCAAAGTGCCTAGCTGTAGTTTTTTAACCTTAGCTCTGCCAGCACCTAGGGAAACCTAGCAAACCTATACATTTTTCAAAACTAGACACCCAGGGGAACCCAGGATGTGGTGACTTGACTGCCTCCCACCAGGTTCTGCTACCCAGGATCCCTTGCAAACCTAAATTATTGTAAAAAAAAAACAAATTTTCCCCAAATTTCTGTGGTGGAAAGTTCTTGAATCTACGTGGATCCACAAATATCCACCCACCTCGTGTTCCCCAAAGTCTTACAAGAAAAATGGTACCTCACTTGTGTGGGTCGGCCTAGTGTCCGCGACAGGAAACGGCGCAAAACGCAATGTGGTCACGCCTCAATTTCGCAGTGAAAAATGACCCTTTTTTGGCAAAGTGCTTAGCTGTAGTTCTTGAACCCTAGCTCTGCCGGCACCTATGGAAACCTAGCAAACCTATGCATTTTTGAAAACTAGGCACCCATGGAAATCCAGGATGTGGTGACTTGACTGCCTCCCACCAGGTTCTGTTACCCGGAATCCCCTGCAAACCTAAAATATTGTAAAAAAAACCACATTTTCTCACATTTCTGTGGTGGAAAGTACTGGAATCTACGTGGATCCACAAATATCCACCCACCCCGTGTTCCCCAATGTCTTACAAGAAAAATGGTACCTCACTTGTGTGGGTTGGCCTAGTGTCCGCGACAGGATACGATGCAAAATGCAACGTGGTCACACCTCAATTTTGCAGTGAAAAATGATCCTTTTTTGGCAAAGTACATAGCTGTAGTTTTTTAACCTTAGCTCTGCCGGCACCTAGGGAAACCTAGCAAACCTATACATTTTTGAAAACTAGACACCCAGGGGAATCCAGGATGAGGTGACTTATCTGCCTCCCACCAGGTTCTGTTACTCAGAATCCCTTGCAAACCTAAAAAAATTGTGAAAAAAAAACGTAATTTTGCGGGGGAAAATGACCCTTTTTTGGCAAAATACATAGCTGTAGTTTTTTAACCTTAGCTTTGCCGGCACCTAGGGAAACCTAGCAAACCTATACATTTTTGAAAACTAGACACCCAGGGGAACCCAGGATGTGGTGACTTGACTGCCTCCCACCAGGTTCTGTTACCCAGAATCCCTTGCAAACCTAAAAAATTGTCAAAGAAACCCACATTTTCCCCACATTTCTGTGGTGGAAAGTTCTGGAATCTGCGTGGATCCACAATTTTCTACCCACCCCGCGTTACACAACGTCTTCCGAGAAAAATGGAACCTCACTTGTGTAGTTCGGCCTAGTGCCTGCGACAGGAAACAGCGCAAAACGCAACGTGGTCACACCTCACTTTCGCAGTGAAAAATGATCCTTTTTTGGCAAAGGGCTGAGCTGTAGTTTTTAACCCTAGCTCTGCCGGCACCTAAGGGAACCTAGCAAACCTATACATTTTTGAAAACTAGACACCGAGGGTAATCCAGGATGTGGTGACTTGACTGCCTCCCACCAGTGTCTGTTACCCAGAATCGCTTGCAAACCTAAAGAATTGTCCACAATGCCACATTTTCCCCACATTTCCGTGGTGGAAAGTTCTGGAATCTGCGTGGATCCACAAATTTTCACCCACTCCGCGTTCCCCAAAGTCTTACAAGAAAAATGGCACCTCACTTGTGTGGGTCGGCCTAGTGTCCGTGACAGGAAACTGCGCAAAACACAACGTTTTCACACCTCAATTTCGCAGTGAAAAATGACCCTTTTTTGGCAAAGTGCCTAGCTGTAGTTTTTTAACCCTAGCTCTGCCGGCACCTAGGGAAAACTAGCAAACCTATACATTTTTGGAAACTAGACACCCAGGGGAATCCATGTTGGGGTGACTTGATTGCCTCCCACCAGGTTCTGTTACCCAGAATCCCTTGCAAACCAAAAAATTGTGAAAAAACACATTTTCCCCACATTTCTGTGGTGGAAAGTTCTGGAATCCCCGTATTACACAAAGTCTTCCGAGAAAAATGATACCTCATTTGTGTGGGTTGGCCTAGTGGCCGTGACAGGAAACAGCGCAAAATGCAACATGGTCACACCTCAATTTTGCAGGGAAAAATGACCCTTTTTTGGCATAGTGGCTATCTGTAGTTTTTTAACCTTAGCTCTGCCGGCACCTAGGAAAACCTAGCAAACCTATAAATTTTTCAAAACTAGACACCCAGGGGAACCCAGGATGTGGGGACTTGACTGCCTCCCACCAGGTTCTGTTACCCAGAATCCCTTGCAAACCTAAAAAGTTGTCCAAAAAAACACATTTTCCCCACATTTCTGTGGTGGAAAGTTCTGGAATCTGCGTGGATCCACAATTTTCCACCCACCCCGTGTTACACAAAGTCTTCGGAGAAAAATGGAACCTCACTTGTCTGGTTCCGTCTAGTGCCCGCGACAGGACACAGCGCAAAACGCAATATGGTCACACCTCAATTTCGCAGTGAAAAATGACCCTTTTTTGGCAAAGTGCCTAGATGTCGTTTTTTAACCTTAGCTCTGCCGGCACCTAGGGAAACCTAGCAACCCTATACATTTTTCAAAACTAGACACTCAGGGGAACCCAGGATGTGGTGACTTGAATGCTTCCCACCAGGTTCTGTTACCCAGAATCCCTTGCAAACCTAAAGAATTATCAAAAAAACACATTTTCTCCACATTTGTGTGGTGGAAAGTTGTGGAATCTGTGTGGATCCACAAATTTCCACCCACCCCGTGTTCCCCAAAGTCTTACAAGAAAAATGGTACCTCACTTGTGTGGGTCGGCCTAGTGTCCGTGACAGGAAACGGCGCAAAACTCAACGTGGTCACACCTCAATTTCTCAGTGAAAAATGACCCTTTTTTGGCAAAGTGCTTAGCTGTAGTTTTTTAACCCTATCTCTGCCGGCACCTAGGGGAACCTAGCAAACCTACACATTTTTGAAAACTAGAAAAATTGTTAAAAAAACAAATTTTCTCACATTTCTGTGGTGGAAAGTTCTGGAATCTGCGTGGATCCACAATTTACCACCCACCCCCCGTTACCCAATGTCTTACGAGAAAAATGGTACCCCACTTGTGTGGGTCGGCCTAGTGCCCGCGACAGGAAACGGCCCAAAACGCAACGTGGTCACACCTCAATTTCGCAGTGAAAAATGACCCTTTTTGGCAAAGTGCTTAGCTGTAGTTTTTGAACCTTAGCTCTACCGGTACCGAGGGAAACCTAGCAAACCTATACATGTTTTTAAAACTAGACACCCAGGGGAATCCAGGATGTGGTGACTTGACTGCCTCCCACCAGGTTCTGTTACCCAGAATCCCTTGCAATCCTAAAGAATTGTAAAAAAAAAGCATATTTTCCCTACATTTCTGTGGTGGAAAGTTCTAGAATCTGCGTGGATCCACAAATTTCCACCCACCCCCCATTCCCCAAAGTCTTACGAGAAAAATGGTACCTCACTTGTGTGGGTCGACCTAGTGCCCGCTACAGGAAACGGCACAAAACGCAACGTGGTCACACCTCAATTTCGCAGTGAAAAATGACCCTTTTTGGCAAAGTGCTTAGCTGTAGTTTTTGAACCTTAGCTCTACCGGCACCGAGGGAAACCTAGCAAACCTATACATGTTTTTAAAACTAGACACCCAGGGGAATCCAGGATGTGGTGACTTGACTGCCTCCCACCAGGTTCTGTTACCCAGAATCCCTTGCAATCCTAAAGAATTGTAAAAAAAAAACATATTTTCCCTACATTTCTGTGGTGGAAAGTTCTAGAATCTGCGTGGATCCACAAATTTCCACCCACCCCCCATTCCCCAAAGTCTTACGAGAAAAATGGTACCTCACTTGTGTGGGTCGGCCTAGTGCCAGCAACAGGAAACGGCACAAAACGCAACGTGGTCACACCTCAATTTCGCAGGGAAAAATGACCCTTTTTTTGCAAAGTGCCTAGCTGTAGTTTTTGAACCTTAGCTCTGCCAGCACCTAGGGAAAGCTAGCGAACCTATACATTTTTGAAAACTAGACACCCAAGGGAATCCAGGATGTGGTGACTTGACTGCCTCCCACCAGGGTCTGTTACCCAGAATCCCTTGCAAACCTAAAACATTGTCCACAAAACCACATTTTCCCCACATTTCTTTGGTGGAAAGTTCTGGAATCTGCGTGGATCCACAAATTTCCACCCACTCCGCGTTCCCCAAAGTCTTACAAGAAAAATGGTACCTCACTTGTAGAACGGCGGTGTCGGCTTCGGCCACGCCAAAAGTATGGCGGTCGAGCCGGCCCCCTCCGCTACAGCAGGGGGCGTGCCTCTCGCGTACCTATGTGACGCGACAGGCGCTCCCGCTACCCCCATTGGCCCGGTCTTGTGCGCGACCCAGAATTGATTGGAATCACTTCCGGGTCGCGACGATGAGCAAACGTCCGGCCAGTATGTCTGGCCGGACCATCCTGGTATAAAGGGCTGGGGGGCCCAGGAATCTCCCTCTTGGTTCCTGACTCCTCAGCTTGCCTCCCCACACCTCGCTAGGAGGCGGTAACTTTTGATTTTATTTTTATTCCAGGTCGGGTCAGCTGGAGCGAAGGGCCGTCGGCTGCTGCGGATTTCGCGAGTCACGAAGCGCGAACCGAGGGAGCAGGCTTCCTGCGCTGCAGCGTCGGCGAAAACTAATATTTTCATCTTGGTTGCTGGCTGCTGGTCTCCCCCGGGCTTCGGAGGATCACGGGCGATCCAACAGAGGGAGCGTTCGGAGGCGGAGGGGCAGGAGCTTCCTTGGCAGGTACCCGGTTGGGGTCGTGCAGGTCCTAATAGCAGCAAGCACTCCTCCGGTTTTGCATCACACTGTGCTCAGCATTCGAGGATCTATTTAGGCGCGTTGTGTTGTGCTGCTCACCGCGCATATAAGTCCGGTTGCGGGTGCAAGGGCCAGCGTTGTTTTGCATAACTTTGGCACAGATATACTGTAAATTTGATTTGGCACAGATATGCTCTATTGATGTTGCATTGCTAAGGGGTGATTTACGTTCTAGCCAGCAGCGTCCATTGGGGGGAATCAAATGAGGTTTCAACACCATATGCCAGATAATTGTGTGATCATTAAAACAAGTGGGCACACGCTACAATCGGTTTTGGGGGCAATTGTTTGACAATTTTGCGTAATTATTTGCTTTATTTAAAAAAAAAAAAAAAAAGGTTGCTGAGTGCTTACTTTTTGGGGGGACTCAGTACTTTGTGCGGTCTTTGAGGTAATTTCAGCTGGTTTAACCGGTTGGCTCATTCAATTTTGGGGGCAATTATTAGCTTTGTTTGAATTGGAACTCCCAAAACGTTTCCATTTCAGGTACTTGCAGGTTCGGATAGAGGCCTATGACATTGCACTGGCCCTATATCCTTTTTTGATTTAGTTTTTCACTTGCTTTACTTGCAGTAGCGTTTCTTTGTAAGGTCCTGACGAAAGCCCGACCCACCTTGGGTCTTCCTGGGCTGAAACATGTTGACCACCTAAAACTCACACCATAGCGGTTTTAAATCCATACCGCAGGTGTACTGCTTTTTAATCCTGACAGTAGGCATCTTTTGATTAAAGTTGACTGCGGTGCCTCCTAGCCAGTTTTAACGATCACTTCTTTTCACATACTCACAATTTTCATTATTTGCGCTGCACCCTTGCTCATACATCTTTGCTCATCATATGTGGACTTAGTCAGTCCTAAATACTAGAAATAAAACATGCCTGAGCTCCTCCCTCTCAGAGAGGGGGTTGTAGCCCCCAAAGGAACTAGTTTTTTCCTTTGGGAGGAGAGTCCCTATGATGAAGCATGTCACCATTGGTGAGTGAGGGATTACGTCCTTAAAGGGATCTGCCCTTAGGAACATTCTGCTCAATAGTGTTTTCCAGTTAGGTTCATCACTATCGCATAGGTTTAAGTAGTAAACTTAGAGGTATTTCGTAGACCCTAGGATTCTGGTGTTTGTTAACTCCCAAAACGTTGCCTTGTTGCGTAATTTGTGTGGGGTCTCTGGACTTTGGGGTGTCTTTAATGTAATTTCAGCCTGTTTAGCCGGTCAACTCATTCATCTTAGTAAAGGCCACTAAGTAAAGTACCCTCCGTGCACAGCGGAACAATGTAAGTAAGCTCGAGGTTGGGGTAAGGGTTAGATTTAGTGGACGTTTTTGTGGCTTTACTAGGATATATTGCATAATGGCGGGGAAGGCTAAGAGGGGGGAGCAGGGCTCTCGTATGGAGAGGCTGTTGGAGGATATGATGAAGAAAGTGACAGAGATGGGGTAGGATCTTGCTAACCTCAGGGAGAAAGTTGAGGGGTAAGAAGGAGAGAGGGCTAGGCGCCCAAATGTGCCCCCCAAGGCTGCTTTTCCACCAGTCCCTAAAAGGGTGAGAACTAAGAAGCGTGTGCCAAACGGAATGCCTCCACCCACTCCCCAGACCCCTGGAGGTAACGACCCAGTGCCACCTACCCCATTGCCTGTCCCAGTACCAGGTCCAGTGAGCCCATTGTCACCGGTCCCGGCAACAGCCCCACCAGTACCTGCACCACCAGGGGCACCACAGACCCCACCTTTGCATCCAGAGCCACCAGCGATCCCTGTGGTTCCAGTGCCCCAACCCGCCCCCCTGGGTGCGCCAGTCCCAGCCATCCCGGTCGCTGTTCCTTTACCAACACCCGTTGGGGGGACACCACCAGGGGGGGGGGTCCCTCAAGATGTAGTGTCACATTTGGCGGCAATTTTGCCATGGTTGGGGAAGGCAGGCATTCTCGCCCCAGCAGTGGGAGTAAAAGAGTTGGGTACCGATGCTTTAGCTGAAGCAACCCGAATTGTGTATGAGTTCAATGCAGGGCCCAAGGAACAGATCACTGCTGGGCCTGGCCCACCGTTACCGGTCATTTCAGGGGGGGTACCGGCACTCTGGAGAACAAAGGGGTATCAGTCCCCAGTGCGGCAGCAGGGATTCCGCCGGAGGCACCAGGGACAACGGTAACAGGTAAACTGCCAACATTACCAATGTTGGGCGTGGGCGAGACCAGCTCCGAGCGGAAGTTTTTAGGCAGGCATGTGTCTCTGGAGTTGAAGAACTGAATTTGGGCTGGTGAATACATTAACATGTTTTCGTTACTGATCTGCGAAAGGGAGAGGGAGGGGTCGGGGAAGAACAAAGATTATATGCTCCCCAGGGAATGGGCTAGTGAGATGCTGAAGTATAGGGTGGAGGAGAACTTACTCAATTGGATTAGAGCCTGTTCCATATTTATGGCAGTCACAGCTGAGCGTTTCCCAAACTTACAGGCGCAGATGGCTTGTTACCAGAACAGGATAGTGCTGGCCCACGATAAATTCGCAGGCGGAGGGTGGTTAGTGTATGACAAAAATTTCAGGGTGGCCAAGGCATCCGACCCAACCCTGTCATGGGACCGAATTTACACAATATCTTGGTTGGATCTTTTTGTGGGCGAGGGGCATGGTAACACAAAGAGTCAGTCCCTGCAGTCAGCTCAGCCTTTTCAGCCCTTTCGGTAACAGGGTAACACAAGCTACACCACTAGTTCAAGCAGTAATGGTGGAAGGAAAGGGACGTGCTGGGACTTCAACAGGCGGACTTGCACCAGACCACAGGGTCAGTGCAGGTTCAAGCATGCGTGTTCCATTTGCGCCAACCCATCCCACCCCGAATCCAAATGCCTCAAAAGATCAAAAGATAAGAGTAGGAAGAAACAGGAGTGAGATGGGGTCCCCGCTCAAAGCGCGCTCCCCCATCGATGTGACGGCCCTGACTCCATGGCTCAACAAATACCCATGTCACTTTACGGCATTAACTCTGTTGGAGGGTTTCAGGGATGGTCTTTGGATACCAGCTCCAAACTATGTGGGGTCATCTGAGTGCCAGAACCAACTCTCTGCCCGGACCAATCCAGGTATAGTCTCCACAAAGATTGCCAAGGAGTTGTGACTGGGTAGGGTGGTGAGCCCTTTCAAGTCTGTGCCGGTTGAGAACTTTGTCTGCTCCCCGTTGGGTGTAGTCCCCAAAAAGGTAGAAGGGGAATTCAGACTAATACACAACTTGTCAGCTCCCAAAGGTAATTCTCTGAATGATGCAATTGATGATGAGTTCTGCAGTGTTAAATACGCGTCCTTTGACCAAGCAGTGGAGATCCTCAGGGGTTTGGGCCCTGGAGCATTGATGGCAAAATCTGACATAGACTCAGCCTATCGGTTACTCCCAGTACACCCGGACGATTATCATCTGCTTGGTTTTAAATTTCAAGGAAATTTTTATATGGATATGTGTATGCCGATGGGCTGCTCTGTTTCATGCACATATTTTGAAAAATTCTGTTCATTCTTGGAATGGGTTTTCAGACCGAGGAAAGGGCACTAGTGGGTCATGCATTACCTGGATGACTTTCTTATCCTGGGGACGTGGGGCTTCCCTGAATGTGGGTGGGCGCTGCAGGAATTTTGCGCACTCATGCAGGCTTTGGGGGTTCCTTTGGCTCCGGGAAAGACAGTTGGCCTGGCATCTACGATAGAGTTCCTGGGCATTAAGCTGGATTCTATTCAGAGTTGTTTTAGGTTACCCATGGACAAAGTCAACAAATTCAGAGCTGCTTTACAGCTATGCTTGGGCAAACAGAAGGTCACACTACACCAGCTGCAGCAGACAGTAGGGCAACTGAACTTTGCTTTAAGGGTCATTCCAATGGCTAGACCTTTCTCCAGATCCATCTCCCAAGCCATGGCGGGCCTCAAGGAAAAGCATCACCACACAAGGCTGTCGGCTGAGGTCCGGCAGGACATGCGGATTTGGATGGCATTCCTACAGGATTTAATTGGAGAATAGTGTGGCCCGGTCCGCCCACTGCTTCCGCGGAGTTGGGTTTAATGACAGATGCCGCGGGCAGTGAAGGATTTGGCGCCATACTCGGTACCGAGTGGGTGGCACAACGTTGGCCGGCGTGGTGGGTAGAGAACGGCCTAACAGGTAACATTGGGTTCCTGGAGCTCTTCCCCATCTGGGTGGCATTGACTGTATGGCCTGAACAATTGCGATAATCAGTCAGTAGTTTTCTGGTCAGACAACATGACTGTGGTTGAATGCATCAACCAGCAAGCAGCCCGGTGTAAGATGATTCTCCGCCTCTTGAAGGAGATTGTTCTCACATGCATGAAATTGAATGTACAATTTAGGGCTAAACACGTGCCTGGTGTCCTTAATCATGCTGCTGATGCACTTTCTCGCTTTAAGATGCAGGTTTTCAGGGCTCACCTCCCAACAGCGGCAGAGTATGCCACCCTCTTCCCAGAACCTCTCTGGCAGATTGGTGCCCCCACCTATCGGACCTCGTGGCAGCCAGCCTAGCACCCAGGACCAGGAAAGCATACGAAGGGGCGTTCTGGCAATATTGTTCATTCTTGGGTGTGGTGTGAGCTGAGAGGTGGCACGACACTGGGGCACTCATTGCATACCTAGGTTGTTTAAAGACCAATGGGCGTTCAGCGGCAGCAGCTAAGCGGCATGTGGCGGCGATCTCCTTCTTCGCTCAGAGCAGCGGCAGGGGGGATCCCACTAACAGTTTCACAGTGAGGAAGGCTCTGAAAGGTTGGCAACACCTCCAAGGGTCGGCCCCAGACACAAGGCAGCCAATTGGGGTGGAGCTCCTGATGTCACTACTAGCAGCCCTCTTCGCAATTTGCAACACATCAGGGGAAGTACGGTTATTCACAGTGGCGTTTTCATTGGCCTTTTACGGCTCATTTAGAATTGGGGAACTAGTGGCCCAAAACAAACTGGACATACACGGCGGTCTACAGTTTGAATGCATTAAAGTCAGGGCCGACACCTTACTAATATCGATCAAGAAGTCCAAGACCTATCAGGAGGCCCAGGGTGATAGGGTAGTTCTGCACCGGGCACAGGGTAACCCATGCTGTCCTGTATCACATGTTGAGAGCTACCTGCAAGTCAGACCACATAACGTAGGGGGGCCTTTCCTGATCCATGCAGATGGGGTCCCACTGACACGCTTTCAATTCAAAAGGGTGTTGGACATGACAATTCTGAAGTCAGGTCAGAATCCAGGCAGTTTTGGTACCCACTCCTTTAGGATAGGGGCTGCCACTGAAGCAACGGCCAGGGGTCTGCCTAACAGCGATGTACAGAGGACAGGGAGATGGGTTTCCAATTGTTACAAACAATATGTGCGCCTACACATGCTGTGAGTGAGAGAGTCACACAGCACTGATGCATGTCTTTTCTGCTTCCATTACAGTTTCTCAAGCCTGGGGAGAAACTCAGGACACTGCGTCAGCACTTTTGACAACGTGATTATCATCACCACTAAAGGAAAGACCACAGACAGTTTGGATCATAGGCCATTCATATGTAAGGCGTCTATCTAACCTTTTCTCTACAGGTGATTATAGGGACAGAGCTCGGCAGGCAGGCTTTGAAATAACATGCCATGGGAAAGGGGGGCTATGTTTTAATCAGTTCAGGGGTATCATACTGGACTTGTTAAAGAAAGGTGGTCCGCCCCCTAATATAGTCATACTACACTTGGGGGGAATGATCTAGCAAGACTGGGAAGAAGAGGGTTGGTGGAAACTATAGTCACTGAAATAGGCTGGTTAGCCAAGACTTGTCAGGGCTGCACTATCGGGTGGTCTCAGATGATACCCCGATTCCAATGGAGAGGGAGGAAATCTGTAAAGGCTTTGAATCACTCCGCGAGGAGAATAAATAACAAGATTGAGAGACTTTTCAGGGCTCCCCACTTACAGACCATCGCCCATGGATGCATTAGGGGCGAACCGTGCTTCCTAAAAGACGGCGTTCACTTGTCCAAAGTAGGCAATGAGGTTTTCCTGGAGAATATGTTGGCATGGTTGAGGGGCCTTAGTCACAGGGGATGACCTTTCTAGTGAGCACAGGGGGCGCTAGATAGTCGGTCAACTATGCTAGCCTGTGGCGGTAAGGTCATGATTGGTGAGCAGTAAATTAAAGGTCCTTAGAGGGCGGCGCCATTCCCGCCCTCTAGGGACAAAGCAGTTGGTGTCTTCCTCTTTTCAGCAGCTGCAGTGCAGGTCTTCTTTCTTCTTGCTCTTCGTAGTTTTGAATCTGGAATCTCGGGAGGGAAGGTTCAGGGTGCCCCTAAATACTAGATTTAGGGGCGTTACAGGTAGGTGAAGGGCAGGGACCAATGGGTCCCTGTCCTGGGGTGAGTACACCCCCTATCCTGCCTCTCTCCTGTGGGAGGGGGCAGTAGCCTAGTCCTGATAGGGTAGGGCTCCCCATCTTCAAGATTGAGAGACCGGAGATGTGCTTCACCTCGCCTCCCCCACCTGAGGGGTGGGGTTGGCAGGCTGGAACATCCACTGTCCTTCTTTGCGGTTTCCGGCCAAAGCTTCCCGCCAGAGTGGGGAGTTGCAGGGGCCTGGGGAAGCTCACAGAGGTGGCATGCCTTTGAAGCTTCCCCCTGCCCATCCTGGCGGAGGAGATTTAGCACCTCGCCCAGGATGTGCATTGTTACAGGCCCAGGAGAGCAGGGGCTCTCCTACCCAGGGGTCCAGAAACATGTCTGCGGGGTGGCAGCCTCAGAGCAGACGTGGATTGTAGGTTAGGTTTAAGGGGGCACCTCTAAAATGCCCTCTGGGGTGCTGGGTACATTAAATCCCACACTGGCATCAGTGTGGGTTTAATGTGCTGAGAAGTTTGATACCAAACTTCTCAGTCTTTAGTGTTGCCATTATGGTGCTGTGGAGCTCGTGTTTGATGAGCTCTCAGCACCATGTACTCTTAAATGGCAGCACTGCACTTACAGTGCTCTGGAATGGACCTGGGCACTGTAGGGGCACAGGGCTCCTGCTCCTGTGCCCACACCATTGGCATAAGGCACCTAGCTAGAGGGGTGACTGATTTATGCCATGGCAGTGTAGGTGATGGGCATGGCACACAGGGATGTGTGCCATGTCGACTTTGTTTTTGTCTTGCACACAAACACTCAGCCTGCAAAGGCAGTGTGTGTGTGTGTAAGGGTACAGGGCCTCTAAGGGTGGCACAAGGAGTGCTGGAGCTCTTAGAGGCCTTCCTTGGTCACAAGGCCCTGGGTACCTAGGGTACCATTTACCAGGGGCTGACATGTGGCCAGGGTTTGCCAATTTGTGTTTGGTTTGTTTTAGGGAAGGAACATAGGCCCTGGGCACCTAATTAGCAGGAGTCCAGGGCACACTCAGTCAAAGTGCATTCAGCAATTCAGCAAAAAGTGGGGGCATACCATGCAAGAAAGATGGCACTTTCTCACACAACCCCCCTCCCCCAAACGAAAGGTGATGAGATTAACCTTGTCCTATGGAGTCTTCATTGTCTAAGTGGAAGAACCTGGAAAGTCCATCTGCATTGGCATGGGCAGTCCCTGGTCTGTGTTCCACTTCAAAGTCCATTCCCTGTAGGGAGATGGACCACCTTAGTAGTTTTGGATTTTCCCCTTTCATCTGCATTAGCCATCTGAGATGTCTGTGGTCAGTTTGAACCAGGAAGTGAGTACCAAACAGGTATGGCCTCAACTTCTTCAGGGACCAAACCACAGCAAAGGCCTCCCTCTCAATGTCACTCCAACGCTGCTCTCTGGGGAGTAGCCTCCTGCTTATAAAAGCAACAGGTTGGTCTTGGCCTTCGTCATTGGTCTGGGATAGGACCGCTCCTATCCCTAGCTCAGAGGCATCAGTCTGCACTATGAACTGCTTGGCATAATCTGGAGCTTTTAGAATTGGTGCTGAGCACATTGCTTCTTTTAGGGTGTCAAAAGCCTTTTGGCAACTAACTGTCCAGTTCACCTTCTTGGGCATCTTCTTGGAGGTGAGTTCTGTGAGGGGGTCACAATGGACCCATACCCCTTCACAAACCTCCTGTAGTATCCAGTCAAGCCAAGGAATGCCCTGACTTGGGTCTGGGTTGTTGGAGCTATCCAGTCCATGATGGCCTGGATCTTGGGTTGTAAGGGCTGTACCTGGCCTCCACCTACAAGGTGGCCCAAGTACACCACAGTGCCCTGCCCTATCTGGCATTTGGATGCCTTGAAAGTGAGACCTGCATTGTGCAGAGCCTCTAAAACTTTTCCAAGGTGGATCAGGTGATCCTGCCAGGTGGAGCTAAAGACAGCAATATCATCAAGATAAGCTGCACTAAAGGACTTCAGCCTAGTCAGGTCATGGTTCACCAGCCTCTGGAAAGTGGCAGGGGCATTCTTTAACCCAAAGGGCATCACAGTAAACTGGTAATGCTCATCAGGGGTGGAGAATGCTGTCTTTTCATTTGCTCCTGGGGCCATGCCAATCTGCCAGTACCCTGCAGTTAAGTCAAAGGTACTTAGGAATTGGGCAGCCCCTAATTTATCTATCAGCTCATCTGCTCTTGGGATAGGGTGAGCATCTGTCTTGGTGACAGAGTTGAGCCCTCTATAGTCCACACAGAACCTCATCTCTCTCTTTTCACCTTGTTGATGAGGTTTGGGGACTAGAACCACTGGGCTGGCCCAGGGGCTCTCAGAGGGTTCAATGACCCCTAACTCCAGCATCTTGCTGACCTCAGCTTTGATGCTCTCCTTGACTTGGTCTGACTGTCGATAGATTTTGTTTTTGACAGGTGCAATGTCACCAGTGTCCACATCATGGGTACGCCAGTTTGTCAGACCAGGGGTCAGGGAAAAGAGGCTAGCATACTGCTGCAAGACCTGCTTGCAGTCAGTTTGCTGTTCCGCAGAGAGGGTGTCTGAGAAGATCACACCATCTACTGATCCATCCTTTGGGCTGTAGGAGAGGAGGTCAGGGAGAGGTTCACTTTCTGCTTCCTGCTCATCAGTCACCATCAGCATGGTGATGTCAGCCCTGTCATTGTAGAGCTTCAGGCGGTTCACATGGATGACCCTCTTGGGTGTCCTGCTAGTGCCCAGGTCAACTAGATAGGTGACCTCACTCTTTCTTTCTAGGATAGGGTAAGGGCCACTCCATTTATCTTGGAGAGCCCTAGGTGCCACTGGCTCCAAAACCCACACCTGTTGCCCAGGTTGAAATTCAACCAGTGCAGCTTTTTGGTCATACCAGTGCTTCTGGAGCTCCTGGCTGGCCTCAAGGTTCTTGGATGCTTTTTCCATGTACTCAGCTGTTAGAATCCGGGTTCTCTGGTTGGCACAGGTAGGTACTTGTGACAAGCAGGGAACCTTTCCTCTAGTCAGGGTAAGGGGTTACACTACTAAAACAACCCCTGCTCACCCTCTAGGTAGCTTGGCGCGAGCAGACAAGGCTTATCTCAGAGCGTTATAGGTTAAGCATTTGTGAACACATACAGTAACCAAGTGACAACACTAAAAATGGACACCAGACTCTTGCGCTCCACCACCTCAAAGGGACCGGTCCACTTATCCTGGAGCGCACAGGGCTCCAGGGGGGCCAAGACCCATACCTTCTGTCCAGGCTGAAGCTCTACCAGAGTGGCATTCTGGTCGTACCACCGCTTCATCTCCTCCTGGTTGGCTTCCAGGTTTGCCTCAGCAAGTTCCCTGAAATGCCTAGTCTGGTTTCTTAAGGCCAGCATGTAGCTATATACATTCTGGGGAGGTTTCCTGGGAGATTGCTCCCAGCCTTCCTTGACCAGACTAAGAGGTCCTCTCACTGGTTGTCCGTACAGAAGCTCAAAGGGACTGAACCCTAGAGACTTCTGTGACACCTCTCTGTAAGCAAAGAGAAGGCATGGTAAGAGGACGTCCCACTTACACCTCATGGGTCCTTCCAGGCCCATTATCATGCCTTTGAGGGTTCGGTTGAATCTCTCAACCAACCCGTTTCCTTGGGGGTGGTAAGGTGTGGTGAACTTGTAGGCTACACCACACTCATGCCAAAGGGATTTCATATACTTAGAAATTGGTATCTCGGTCAGACACTACCTCTAGAGGGAATCCCACTCGGCAGAAAATTCCCATCAGCGCCCGTCCCACCACGGGGGCCGTCACTGTCCTCAGAGGGATGGCTTCCGGGTACCGAGTGGCATGGTCCACCAGGACCAGGATGAACCTATTGCCCATCGCTGTCCTGGGGTCCAGTGGCCCTACAATGTCAATCCCCACTCGCTGGAATGGGGTACCGACCACAGGGAATGGTTGGAGTGGAGCCTTCTGCTTCCTTCCACTCTTCCCACTTGCTTGGCAAGTTTGGCATGTTCTGCAGTGAGTGTCTGAACTACTGCGCATTTGGGGCCAAAAGAAGTGGGTGACAAGCCTTTCAAAGGTCTTGTCCTGCCCCAAATGTCCTGCTAAGGGTACATCATGAGCCAGCCCCAGTAGGAAGGCTCTGAAGCGCTGGGGTACCACCAGCACACGGGCTGACCCAGGCTCAGCAACCTTAGGCTCAGAATACAGGAGGTCGTTCTCCCAGTAAATGAAATGTGTTCCGGACTGATCACCGTTGGCCTGGTCTGCAGCCTGCTGCCGCATACTCACAAGAGAAGGGCATTCTTTCTGCTCCCTGCAGAACTCTTCCCTGGAGGGTCCTCCTTCTTGCTGCCAATGGGTCAGCTCAGGCAGGTCCCCCAGTTCAGCTATCTGTTCCCCTGTAGGTTCCAGGGCATCCCCCTCAAGGTCTGCTCCCTCCTGGACCGTGGGAACTTCAGGGACCGGTTTACCGCACCCCCTGCTCCTATTTAGGGCCGGTCCCTGGGCCTCCCTCTCAGGCTCCAGGACCTCTTGAGCACCTCTACTGGCTGCCATGGACCGTGTGGTGACACACGCCCAATCCGGCATACCCAACATCTCCAGGTGAGCACTCCGCTCCACCTTAGCCCAAGGTGAGCTCTCCAAGTCGTTCCCTAACAGACAGTCTACAGGCATGGCGGGCCTCACAGCTACCTGAAGAGTACCAGAGACCCCCCCACTGAAAGGGAACCTGAGCCACTGGGCAGTGACTCTCGGTGTTGTCGGCGGCAACAACCGGATAGAATGCTCCTGGGACAACCTGCTCCTGAGACACCAGGTGGCGCTTGACAGCCGTCACACTGGCTCCTGTGTCTCTGAGAGCTTCAACCCTATGGCCATTTATGGTCACCCACTGCCTGTATTTTTTAGTGTTCTCAGGCAGCTGGGTTTGGGGGACCACTTCACAGTCTCCTAATGAGACAAGGGACATCTCTGTGGGACCCCACACACCTTGGACACCCATCTCCTTCCCCAGGGCTACACTAGTCACCTGCCGGGATGGAGCACCAGTGGGTGCTGGTTTACCAAATAATGGACACTTCACATCAGAGGCAAAATGCCTCATGTTACCACACTTGTAACATTTGATGGGCCCCTTCTGAACAGGTGTACCTGTCGGGGCCCCGGTCGGTTTCTGTGGTGGGGAGGCTGAGAACCTTTCCCTTGGTTCCCTTGGGGATTACTTTGGGGCCTCCGCTGGAACTCCCTCTGTTTACCCTTGTCCCCCCCACTCTTCTGCTGGGGACCCTGCCCACCTTTGGTGGAATCTCCCACTTGACCCTTGTGGACCCTGGTACTGACCCAGCGGTCCGCCTCCTCAGCAAGCTTCCTAGGGTTAGTCAGCCTACTATCAACCAGGTGCTGGCGTAGCTCAGGAAAACAATTACTAGACAAGTGCTCCCATGCCATTAAATCAAGAAGCCCTTGAAAATCATTAACCTTGCTACCCTTCACCCAACCATCCAGTGCTCTGCAAAAAAAGTCACATACTCAACATACGTACTGTTTGGAATCTTGGTGCAACCCCTGAACCTTTGCCTATACAACTCAGGGGTCAACCCATACCTAGACATCAAAGCAGCCTTCATATGGGGATAGGAATTATAATCATCTGAAGGCAAATCCAGCAGTGTATCCCGCCCCTCACTAAGGAACCATCCCCACAACCCCGCTCCCCAATCTTTCTCAGGGACCCGGTGGGAAGACATGGCTACCTCATAGGCCTTAAACCACTGCCCTATGTCATCATTCTTGAAGAATTCCTTAACCACATCCTTGGGTATGTACACCCTTGATTCTGTCTGCACTGACGGTGTGCTGCCACCAGAGGGAGTAGACTCTAAACTCTTAGCTTTCAAATCTAATTCCCTCAACTTTGTTTCATGTTCCATTTGTATTCTTCTCTCTTCCAGAGCCAGCTTTTTGCTCTCTAGCTCCAGCTGCCCATTCAATTTGAGCTTTGCCATTTCCATTTTGTGCATCCTACCCTCTCTTCTATCTGCCAGCTCCTCTGGAGATATACTTTTCCTAGAAACACTGCTACCAGCAGGGGAAGGGCTTCTCCTTCCTCTTGAGCCCACCGGCCCATCCAGTTGCTCATTTGCATTATCATCATCAGTGGCCTTCCTTGCTTCTACCCAGGCCCTCAGCGCCTTGTAGAGCTGTGTCTTATTTTTACATCCAGTTGTAGAAACATTAAACTTCTTGCAAAATACCTTTAGCTGCCTGGCAGTGTGATTATCTATTTCCTCTTCTTCCCATTCGAATTCAGTGTCAACGGAGACTGGATGCTTTCTCCACCATTGTAAAGCTTGGCAGTGCTCAAAAATAGACAGTCCCAAAAAGAAATCTACCAACAAGTATTGGTTGCGTTAAGGTCTGCACTCACTAAGTAGTGTTCACCAATCACTGTACATGAGTTACAAATGCAAGTCCAGAATCCTCACCGCTGACCACCAATGTTAGAATCCGGGTTCTCTGGTTGGCACAGGTAGGTACTTGTGACAAGCAGGGAACCTTTCCTCTAGTCAGGGTAAGGGGTTACACTACTAAAACAACCCCTGCTCACCCTCTAGGTAGCTTGGCGCGAGCAGACAAGGCTTATCTCAGAGCGTTATAGGTTAAGCATTTGTGAACACATACAGTAACCAAGTGACAACACTACAAATGGACACCACACAGGTATTAATATTAAAAATAAGGATTCTTTATATAGGATTATCACAAGACCATTAAACGATTAAAAATACACAATACGGTTGCTTAGTTGGTAGAAGATTGCTTAGTTTCTCTTAAGTTCTTAAATGCGACACTTTCAAGTCAATGTACCTTAGATGCGACACGCAGGGCAACGAAAGTGTTGCAGCGATGCAGATGCGTTGAAGTTCTTGGTGCAAAAGAAATACAGACGGGATCTTCCAGATGCGTTACGCTTCTCCGATGTTGCGAGAAGGCTCGACTCGATGCGTCAGCTACAGCGGCGTCACCTTTGGCGAGATGCGACGACAGCGGCCTTGGCAGCGGCACTCTTCTCCGACGTTGCAAGACGCTTCCGCTCGATGCGATGCTGCAGCGGAGTCACCCCTTTTGCGAGATGCGATGACAGCGGCTCCGACGGCGGCACGCTTCTCCGGCGTTGTGAGACACTTCCGGAATGATGCGAGACGCTTCAGCTCGATGCGATGCTGCAGCGGCGACACTCTCTGCGATATACGACGGCAACAGCTCCGACGGCGGCACGCTTCTCTTCCTTGCGTCGCGCTTCCAGCTCCTTGCGACACGCAGTCCCTCAGAAGGCCCAACAACAGCAGCAGGCACTTCCAAAAGACTCTGGGGAGCTGGGGGTGAAGTCCACTGGTCCTGGGACTTCGTTCAGGGGGCAAGCTCAGCTCAAGCCCTTGGAGATCTTTTTAAAGCACAAGTTGAAGCAAAGTCTTTAGTAGTCTTTCTTCTCTCCTTCAGCAGCAAGGCAACCACTGCAGGCCAATCCCCCAGGTCAGGGACAGTACTCCTCCTACATCTTTCCCAGTTCCTTCTCCTCTGGCAGAGGTTCTTCTTGTTTCAGCAGGATCTAATTTCTTGGGAGCAGGGTCCCAATACTTATACCCCTAATTCCTTTGTTCCTCGGGGGTAAAGGGGCCTTTGCCCAGTCCAAACCAGTTCTTGAGCACTCTGTTGACATGACTCTGCCTTTCTATTCAGGGTGCAGGGCAGAGACATCAGCCGCTCCACAGGGGGTGGAGCCAGCATTGTGGTAGCAGAGCACAACCCTATTCAGAGCCCAGGTGCACTCCCCCCACCCATCTGGCTGCCAATCTTCCTATTCACCACCAGGCTACCTAGCCCTGCCCCCCTGGGTTTCCCCAGCCCTGTCACTCACACAACCAGACAGGCAGATACACATCACAGCAGAGGCGGGCTGAAGTAGTCAGGTAAGCAAATAACAACTTTCTAAAAGTGGTATTTGCAAACACAGGATATTAAAATAAACTTTACTAAAAGATGTATTTTATTATTCTGAGTTCAGGCATACTAAACTCGAATCTCTACCATGTTCCCTGGGTCTGTTAGGATCATAGGATGTAACAATTCTAACAGCCCATTCTGGCCTATGGAGAACAGGTAGCCTTACAATAGTGAAAAACGAAAATGGCTGTAATTCACTATTAGGACATGCCACACACAACAGGGCTTGTCCTACCTTATGCTTACAATGCACCCTGCCCTTGGGCCTACCATAGGGGTGACTAATATGAAGTTAAGGGAAGGTTTAGGGACTGGCAAGTGTGTGCACTTGCCCAGTCAGCATGACAGTACCAGACTGTACGCAGGTTCTGCAATGGCAGACCTTAGATACATTTTACCAGGCCGCTTTTGTGGGTGGCACAACCAGTGCTGCAAGCCCACCAGCAGCATTTGTATTTACAAGCCCTGGCACTCCTGGTGCACTTTACTGGGGTCTGACAGTAAACCAAATAAGTCAATCATGAATTCCAACCAACATATACATTTTAAATAAGGAGCACTTGCACTGTGCCACTGGTTGGCAGTGGCAGAGTGCTCTGAGCAGCTAACACCAGCAAAACACACGAGGCACAGCGACAAAAAGTGGAAGGGAGACTCACGCCAAGGTGCCAGGTCAAACATCAGCCATTCTGGACCTTAGGCCAAGCACATAGTCCACTATGTCTTGTTTGGGCTCTTGAAGAGGCCTCTCCCAGCCCTCTTTTACAAGACAAAGTGGTCCCCTTACAGGATGACCAGAGAGAAGTTCAAAGGGTGAGAAACCTACTCCCTTCTGTGGTACTTCCCTGTAAGCGAAAAGCAGGCATAGTAACAGGCCATACCATCTCCTTTTGAGTTTTTTCAGGGAGCCCCATGATCATACCTTTCAATGTCTTGTTGAATCTCTCAACAAGGCCATTGGTTTGTGGGTGGTAAGGGGTAGTAAACTTATACTGCACCCCACACTCCTTCCACATGTGTGTTAGGTAAGCAGACATGAAGTTGGAACCTCTGTCTGAAACCACCTCCTTAGGAAAACCCACTCTGGTGAAGACACCCGGGAGGGCCTTGGCAACTGCAGGAGCTGTAGTAGTCCTAAGTGGGATTGCTTCAGGGTACCAAGTGGCATGATCCACTACCACTAGAATAAATGTGTTCCCTGAGGCTGTGGGAGGTTCAAGTGGACCCACAATGTCCACTCCTACCCTTTCAAAGGGGACCCCCACCACTGGTAGTGGGATGAGGGGGGCCTTTGGGTGGCCACCTGTCTTGCCACTGGCTTGAAAGGTAACATAGGAGTTGACAAACTCCTTCACCTTTTGGTGCATCTGGGGCCAGTAAAAGTGACTCACTAGCCTTTCCCAAGTTTTGGATTGCCCTAGATGTCCAGCTAGGGGGATGTCATGAGCCAAAGTTAGAAGGAACTCCCTGTACTTCTGTGGCACTACCACCCTCCTGGTGGCTCCAGGAGTGGAGTTTCTTGCCTCAGCATACAGTAATCCCTCTTCCCAATAAGCTCTGTGAGTACCACTGACATCTCCCCCTGCTTCTGAAACAGCTTGCTGCCTCAGGGTTTCAAGAGTGGGACAGTCTCGCTGACCCTGGCACAGCTCTTCCCTAGAGGGTCCCCCTGGGCCCAAGAGTTCAACCTGGTAAGGGTCAAGCTCCATGGACTCAGTTCCCTCAGGGGTATCCAAATCCTCTCCCTGGGAAGAGGGGTCATGAATGTTTTGCTGTGTAGAAGATGGTTCCCCAGTCTTCTTTCCTTTTCTCTTGGTTGGCTGGGCCATTATTTCAGGCTCCAGGCCTACTTTTTCACCCATCCTCTTGCTCTGTGCTCTGGTTTGCACACACACCAATTCAGGGATGCCCAGCATGGCCACATGGGCCCTTAGCTCAACCTCAGCCCAGGCTGAGGTTTCCAGATCATTTCCAAGCAGACAGGCAGCTGGCAACTTTCTTTGGAGAGACCACTACCTGTTTCAGGCCAGTAACCACCCCCCCCCCCCCCCCAGCCTAATGTTACCATGGCCATGGGATGACTAGTGGTGACACTGTCAGCGTTGGTGACTGGGTAAGACTTCCCAATCAAGTATTGCTCAGGGGAAACCAGTGTGTCTTTCACCATAGTGACACTGGCACCTGTATCCCTCAGAGCTTCTACCCTAGTTCCATTCACCCAGGGGTACTGTAAGTATTTCTTTAAGTTGGGGGGCCACACAGCTACAGTGGCAAACTCCACTTCTCCCAAGGAGACTAGATTTGCTTCAGTGTGTTCCCAGATTTGCTCAGGGTACACCTCTGATCCCATTTGTATGCTTGCTGCCCCAGGAGTAGCTGTACTGGGTGCCTTAGGGGCTTTGTTTTGGGGGCAAGCTACAGTTAGGTGTCCTGACTTCTTACAGTTATTACACCAGGCCTTTAAGGGATCAAAGTTCTTCCCCCTATATGGTTGGGGAACATAGGGAGTAGTTTGGGTCCCACCCACCTGAACAGGTTTTTGGGGCCCTTTGGAAGACTCAGACTTTTTATCTTGGGGATTCTCACCACCTTTCCCCTGGGGAGGTTTTGGGACCACTTTCTTTTGGTCACCCCCAGTGGCTGTCTTTGTCACCCTAGTCTTGACCCAGTGGTCTGCCTTCTTTCCCAATTCTTGGGGAGAAATTAGACCTAGGTCTACCAAATGCTGATGCAACTTTTCATTTGTGCAGTTACTCAATATATGTTCCTTCATGAATAAATTATACAATCCAGTAAAATCCTGCACACCATGTCCAGCTAACCAACCATCCAGTGTCTTCACTGAGAAGTCTACAAAATCGATCCAGGACTGGGTCTGGGTTTTGTGAGCCCCCCTGAATCTAATTCTATACTCCTCAGTGGTGAATCCAAATCCCTCAATTAGAGCTTTCTTCAAGAGGTCATAGGATCCTGCTTCTGGCCCAGAAAGGGTCAGAAGCCTGTCTCTGCAGTTACCAGAGAACAGTTCCCACGGGAGTGCCCCCCAGAGAGGTTTCCTTACTTTTCTGATATCACAAGCCCTCTCAAAGGCTGTGAACCATTTGGTGATATCATCACCTTCCTCAAATTTAGGGACAATCCCTTTGGGGATTTTAAGGTCAGAAGTTTCCTCCCTATCCATATTTTTATTATTGCTGCCACCATTGATGGGTGCTAAACCCATCTCTCTCCTTTCTGTTTCTAGAGCCAGGAGCCTGGAGTCTAACTCTAGTCTTTTGGCCAGCCTTACAAGGCTGTCCTCTTCACTGGTGGGTCCCCCAGTGTTCTCTCTGGTACCAGAGCCACCTGTGTAGTCTCTAGGTGCCCAGATGCTAATCCTGGGATTGGAGGGTATGGGTGCCCTCTCCACCCTAGGGAATAGCATGGGCGGGTTATTGTCAACCTCCTTTGCTTCCCTTTCCTCATCTGACTGGCCATCACCATGTTCAGATGGGTGGTCCTTAGCATACTCAGCCAAGAGATCCTGGAGCCCCTTTTAAGTTTGCATGAGGACCTCAATTCCTTGAAAGACAAGTGTAAGTAAGGTGTGAGGTCGAGCTCCTCCACCAGGTCCAGGTTATTATTGTCACTAACAGCTGGGTTTGTTTGAGACATTCTAACCTGACAGTTCTAATCCTCTACCCTGACTATAGTGACTTTTATTTTTCAAAAATTCTAATGGGACTTAAGCAAGGCCCTAGCAAGACTTTTAGTAATTTTGGAAAAGACCAATCAGAATTCTAAAGGCAATTTTTAAGAGTTCTGTCGTGTGATCAGATGGTAACCAAGTAGTCCAACAAATGCAAGTTTGTATCCCACCGCTGATCCACCAATGTGAGAAAGTGGCTCTGTATATACTGTTCCGTAATAGATACAGGGTGTACAGAGTCCACAGTCCCCCAGGGTTTGACAGAGGTTAAAGTTAGATATAACCTTACTCTCTAAAGTGGTAGCTTGGTCGAGCAGTAAGGCAGTATCAGAGGACAGTGTAAAGCATTTGTTGTAAACACTCAGTCAGCAAATGGTCTCACACACTCAATAGCTGAACTCTAGGCCAATGGTTTATATATAAAAAATATATGCTTGTTTTATTTTAGAACCAACACTTGGATTTAAAATATACTTTCTCAGCAGGAGATTTTTCATATAAATACTATTGCAATATGCAATAGACTTTTGTAAACAGTTACAAGTGGTTGCAGTAGGCAACTCTATTTCTAAACACAACAATGCATTGAGCTCAACGGTAAATTCAAGTTATTTGCAACAGATTACTTTTTAGATTACTTTTGGAATTCCAGGACTGGATCCTAGATTCAGTCCTGGGTCAGTTCTCAGAATCAAGTGATGAAAGTCGACTTAATTACTGTAATGATTTTTAAACAACATTTAGCTATTTTAAAAGTTGACACTTAGAAAATATTTCAAAGTAAACAGTCAATGATTCCCTATGGAAGAAAATTCAGGTTACAGGTACAGTATGTTCTCGTTACTTTTGTAATCCAGTACTGGGTGCCTAGACTCAGTACTGGGACCTTTATCCAAAACAGGTAAGTAATTGCGTTTTCAGATATTATACGATTTCTGAAGAATATTTAAAGATTGCAGAAATCGACACTTAGAAGAAACTTCACAGAAAAACAGTCAATGGTTTCCTATGGAAGAAAATTGAGTTAAGGGTAAGTACAGTTGTAAGTATTTTTCAGAGTCAGTGCTGGGCACCAAGATCCAGCACTGGGAGCTCACCTAAGAGCAGGTGAGTAATTTCGTTTTCGTTACTCGGCTGATTTTTGGTTAGTATTTTAAGATTTGAAAAGTCCACACTTAAAAGAAATTTCAGGAAAAAGCCAGTCAATGTTACCCTATGAGGAAAATAGAGTTTGCGGTTTAAGTGTAAGTACTCGACTGGCAGAGTTGAGGTTCTGGGCATAGACTCAGGGGTCCCCCAGGGTCAGGTAGGTACAGTTGGTTCACCCTCAGCGGCTCTAGGGCGGCCGGGTGCAGAGAGAGTTAGGCCCAATGTTATCCTATGAGGGATAGGGGGGCCTTGGTTGGTGGCTGCTGACTGGCAAGCCACGCGGCTGTGGGAGCTGGGCTCTTGGTCACAACTCAGGGCAAGTGGGGAAGTAGGTAGGTGTAGAGTTTTCACTGCCAGGGCCACTCGGGGGGCTGGGTGCAGAGTGCTTTTGAGCCTTTGGGCGCTCAATTGATTTCAATGGGAAATCTCCGGTTTAGAAAAAGACTGCAAGCTCGGGGACGAGGACTCTTCAGGTGCCACCACCACTTCGAGAGGTAAGTTGGGTAGTTGGAGGATAGGTAGGTACCCCGGGATTGGGCACAGGGGGCTGTGGGGCGCCGCGTGCAGGGGTGCCTTTTGGTGTCGGGAAATCTTACCCTCTGTTGATCGCGGTTGGGGGGGCACCTTGTTCTGAGGCTGCAGGCTTCTTCAGGAGTGTCAAGGGAGGTCCTTGGCTGCCTGACTCAGGGTCACAGTCGCCATGGGGTCGTACTCAGGGTCTTTGTTCACTCCGGCATTGGCTAGGCTTAGCTGGTGCAGAGTCTGCTGGGTTCGCGGTTCCGGGCTGCTGCCAGGGATTAGAGATAGGTTTTGAGTAGAGCCTCTACTCATGGGAGTCACAGGGGCTTAGAGCCAAAAGGTAGCCAGGTCCTCCGGAGTTGGCGAGGTTGCTGGCCACAAGAGATGCCGGGTTGGAGCAGGAGCAGGTTCGAGGATCGACAGGCCGGTAGGGCTGGGGCCAAAGCAGTTGGTGTCTTCCTCTTTTCAGCAGCTGCAGGGCAGGTCTTCTTTCTTCTTGCTCTTCGTAGTTTTGAATCTGGAATCTCGGGAGGGAAGGTTCAGGGTGCCCCTAAATACTAGATTTAGGGGTGTTACAGGTAGGTGAAGGGCAGGGACCAATGGGTCCCTGTCCTGGGGTGGGTACACCCCCTATCCTGCCTCTCTCCTGTGGGAGGGGGGCATTAGCCTAGTCCTGATAGGGTAGGGCTCCCCATAATCAAGATGGCGAGAGCCCGGAGATGTGCTTCACCTCGCCTCCCCCACCTGAGGGGTGGTGTTGGCAGGCTGGCACATCCCCTGTTCAACTTTGGGGTTTCCGGCCAAAGCTTCCTGCCAGAGTGGGGGGTTGCAGGGGCCTGGGGAAGCTCACAGAGGCGGCATGCCTTTGAAGCTTCCCCCTGCCCATCCTGGGGGAGGAGATTTAGCACCTCGCCCAGGATGTGCATTGTTGCAGGCCCAGGAGAGCAGGAGCTCTCCTACCCAGGGGTCCAGCAACATGTCTGCGGGGTGGCAGCCTAGGCAGCCTCAGAGCAGACGTGGATTGTAGGTTAGGTTTAAGGGGGCACCTCTAAGATGCCCTCTCGGGGTGCTGGGTACATTAAATCCCACACTGGCATCAGTGTGGGTTTAA
This sequence comes from Triturus cristatus, assembly GCF_964204655.1. NCBI lineage: Eukaryota > Metazoa > Chordata > Amphibia > Caudata > Salamandridae > Triturus > Triturus cristatus. The sequence continues at coordinate 1,098,012,097 of NC_140579.1, forward strand.
TGTGCTGAGAAGTTTGATACCAAACTTCTCAGTCTTTAGTGTTGCCATTATGGTGCTGTGGAGCTCGTGTTTGACGAGCTCTCAGCACCATGTACTCTTAAATGGCAGCACTGCACTTACAGTGCTCAGGAATGGACCTGGGCACTGTAGGGGCACAGGGCTCCTGCTCCAGTGCCCACACCATTGGCATAAGGCACCCAGCTAGAGGGGTGACTGATTTATGCCATGGCAGTGTAGGTGATGGGCATGGCACACAGGGATGTGTGCCATGTCGACTTTGTTTTTGTCTTGCACCCAAACACTCAGCCTGCAACGGCAGTGTGTGTGTGTGTAAGGGTACTGGGCCTCTAAGGGTGGCACAAGGAGTGCTGCAGCTCTTAGAGGCCTTCCTTGGTCACAAGGCCCTGGGTACCTAGGGTACCATTTACCAGGGGCTGACATGTGGCCAGGGTTTGCCAATTTGGGTTTGGTTTGTTTTAGGGAAGGAACATAGGCCCTGGGCACCTGATTAGCAGGAGTCCAGGGCACACTCAGTCAAAGTGCATTCAGCAATTCAGCAAAAAGTGGGGGCATACCATGCAAGAAAGATGGCACTTTCTCACACATGCGCACTCCGGCTGGAGGGCGTGGTTAGAAATTGATAAGGTTCTGACACCAGTTAGTGACCTTGACGTAGGCTCTATTAGGTACGCAGAAAATAAAGATTGTAAAGATTATTAAAGATATGTTTAGATATGGATAGGAAACCTTTGTATTAGAGTTATGTTAAGGTTAGCCATCGGATATCTGTACTTATCAATTGTAATCTGTGTAAAGTATATTTTCTGCTACATTTTGTAAATATTGTAATTATGATTTATGTTTATTAATTGTGTATAATAAATACGGCCGGGGGTGTCACGCCCCCCGCATCCAAAAACTTTTCTCCTGTCACGGGTCTTGAGTGGGGAGGAGGGGGTGTAGGTAGTACCTGGCCATATGTGGGTCGGCCTAGTGTCTGCAACAGGAAACGGCGCAAAACACAACGTGGTCACACCTCAATTTCACAGTGAAAAATGACCCTTTTTTGGCAAAGTGCCTAGCTGTAGTTTTTGAACCTTAGCTCTGCCGGCACCTAGGGAAACCTGGCAAACCTATACATTTTTTAAAACTCGACACCCAGGGCAAGCCAGGATGGGGAGACTTGACTGCCTCCCACCAGGTTCTGTTACCCAGAATCCCTTGCAAACCTAAATAATTGTGAAAAAAACACATTTTCTCAAATTTCTGTGGTGGAAAGTTCTGGAATCTGCGTGGATCCACAGATTTCCACCCACCCCGCGTTCCCCAAAGTCTTATGAGAAAAATGGAACCTCACTTGTGTGGGTCGGCCTAGTGGCCGCGACAAGAAACGGCGCAAAACGCAATGTGGACACACCTCAATTTCACAGTGAAAAATGATCCTTTTTTGGCAAAGTGCTTAGCTGCAGTTTTTTAACCCAAGCTCTGCCGGCACCTAGGGAAACCTAGCAAACCTATACATTTTTGAAAACTAGACAACCAGGGGAATCCAGGATGTGGTGACTTGACTGCCTCCCACCAGGTTCTGTTACCCAGAATCCCTTGCAAACCTAAATAATTGTGAAAAAAACACATTTTCTCACATTTCTGTGGTGGAAAGTTCTGGAATCTGCGTGGATCCACAAATTTCCACCCACCCCGCGTTCCCCAAAGTCTTCCGAGAAAAATGTCACCTCACTGGTGTGGGTCTGCCTAGTGGCCGCGACAAGAAACCGCGCAAAACGCAATGTGGACACACCTCAATTTCGCAGTGAAAAATGATCCTTTTTTGGCAAAGTGCTTAGCTGTAGTTTTTGAACCCTAGCTCTGCCGGCACCTAGGGAAACCTAGCAAACCTATACATTTTTCAAAACTAGACACCCAGGGGAATCCAGGATGTGGTGACTTGACTGCCTCCCACCAGATTCTGTTAACCAGAATCCCTTGCAAACCTAAAGAATTATCAAAAAAACTAATTTTCCCCACATTTCTGTGGTGGAAAGTTCTGGAATCTGTGTGGATCCACAAATTTCCACCCACCCCGTGTTCCCCAAAGTCTTACCAAAAAAATGGTACCTCACTTGTGTGGGTCAGCCTAGTGTCCGCGACAGACAACGGCGCAAAACGCAACGTGGTCACACCTCAATTTCGCAGTGAAAAATGACCCTTTTTTTGCCAAGTGCTTAGCTGTAGTTTTTGAACCCTAGCTCTGCCGGCCCCTAGGGGAACCTAGCAAACCTACACATTTTTTAAAACTAGACACCCAGGGGAATCCAGGATGTGGTGACTTGACTGCCTCCCACCAGGTTCTGTTGCCCAGAATCCCTTGCAAACATAAACAATTGTCAAAAAAACCAAATTTTCCCCAAATTTCTGTGGTGGAAAGTTCTGGAATCTGCGTGGATCCACAAATTTCCACCCAGCCCGCATTCCCCAAAGTCTTACGAGAAAAATGGCACCTCACTTGTGTGGGTCGGGCTAGTGGCCGCGACAAGAAACGGCGCAAAACGCAATGTGGACACACCTCAATTTCGCAGTGAAAAATGATCCTTTTTTGGCAAAGTGCTTAGCTGTAGTTTTTGAACCCTAGCTCTGCCGGCACCTAGGGAAACCTAGCAAACCTATACATTTTTCAAAACTAGACACCCAGGGGAATCCAGGATGTGGTGACTTGACTGCCTCCCACCAGGTTCTGTTACCCAGAATCCCTTGCAAACCTAAAGAATTATCAAAAAAACTAATTTTCCCCACATTTCTGTGGTGGAAAGTCCTGGAATCTGTGTGGATCCACAAATTTCCACCCACCCCGTGTTCCCCAAAGTCTTACCAAAAAAAGGTACCTCACTTGTGTGGGTTGGCCAAGTGTCCGCGACAGACAACGGCGCAAAATGCAACGTGGTCGCACCTCAATTTCGCAGTGAAAAATGACCCTTTTTGGCAAAGTGCTTAGCTGTAGTTTTTTAACCCTAGCTCTGCCGGCCCCTAGGGGAACCTAGTAAACCTACACATTTTTGAAAACTAGACACCCAGGGGAATCCAGGATGTGGTGACTTGACTGCCTCCCACCAGGTTCTGTTGCCCAGAATCTCTTGCAAACATAAACTATTGTCAAAAAAAGACAAATTTTCCCCAAGTTTCTGTGGTGGAAAGTTCTGGAATCTGCGTGGGTCCACAAATTTCCACCCACCCCGTGTTCCCCAAAGTCTTACAAGAAAAATGGTACCTCACTTGTGTGGGTCGGCCTAGTGTCCGTGACAGGAAACGGCACAATACACAACGTGGTCACACCTCAATTTCGCAGTGAAAAATGACCCCTTTTTGGCAAAGTTCCTAGCTGTAGTTTTTTAACCCTAGCTCTCCCGGCACCTAGGGAAATGTTAGAAATGAGGGGGCTCTGGTTGGCGCAGGTAAGTTCCAGCGACAAGCAGGTACCCTTTACTTCTAGTCAGGGCGAAAGAGGACTGTTGGAAACGGCCCTTTTTGCAGGGTTATCCCCAAACTTTTTGCTTCTTCCTCCTTTATTTTTTCTGACCCATGGTTGTTGGCAATAGGACCCTGGGCACTTTGCCACTGCTGATCAGTGCTAAAGTGCATATGCTCTCTGTATAAATTGTTATATTGATTGGTTATCCATGATTGGTATATTTGTTTCACCTGTTAGCCCCTAGTAAAGTGCACTGGGTGTGCCAGGGCTGGCAATTCAAATGCTACTAGTGGGCTGCAGCACTGATTGTGCCACCCACAGGAGTAGCGCTAAAATGATGTCTTAGGCCTGCTTGCAGTGCCTATGTGCAGTCCAGGACTGCCATGTCGACCTGGCCAGTGCACCCACTGACCAGGCCTTATCCTTCCCTTTCTGTACATGTCAGGCATCCCTATGGTGGCCCTAGGTACCCCCCTGGGCTGGGTGCAGTGTATCTGAAAGGTAGGGCATGTACTGAGGTGTGTAACATGCCCTGGTAGTGAATTACAGCCATTTTCGTTTTTCACTGCTGAGAGGCTATCTTGCCCATAGGATAGAATGGGGGAGGCTGTTTACATGCCTACCTTCCCATAAGGGCAAGATAGAAAATCCAAGTTTGGTATCTTTGTGTTCAGAATTTAATTATACATCTTTTTAGCAAGATGGTTTTTAAATTCACTGTGTGAGAATAGCACTTTTTAGAAAGTAGCTATTCTCCTGTTTAACCTTCCTGTGTGCCTGTGTGCTGGTTGGCTGGCTGGTGTCATGTGATGGGCTAGGTGGCTCCAGGAGCCTGGATGAGTCAGCAGCAGGGTGAATAGGGAGATCTGCTTTAGATGGGTGGGAGGAGTAGTCCCTGGGTTTGAATAGGGCTGCCCCTGCCAGCACAATGCTGGCTCCACCCCCTGCTGGCCAGGCTGAGGACTCTGCCTCTGCTGGCACAAAGAAGGCTCCACCTCCTGCTGAGCGTCTAACGACCCTGCCCCTCACTCTGAAAGGAACCAGGTGCTCCAGTGCAGAGCACACCCAGGAACCGGTTTGAGCAGGGGAATTCCCCCACTGGAACAAAGAGAGACAAAGACTTGGAGGGGTATAAGAAGAGGACCCCAGACACCTAAACTTTAGATCACTTTGGAACTAAGAAGAAACCTCTGCCAAGGAGAAAGCTGAAAAGAACTGAAGAGGAGAAGACTGCCTGCTTGCTGTTTTGCTTTGCTGCCAAGGAGAGGGGAAGGACTTTGCTGTGTCCCCTTCTTTTGATTCTGATCTCCAAGGGCCTGAGAAGAGCTGGCTCCCTGTTAAGAAGTCCCAGGAACAAAAGGACTTCACCACCAGCTCCCCTGGAACTCTGCTGAAGGAGTTCTGACCTGCCTTGGAGTGCTTGCCCAGACTTGGGGCCTCAGGAGGTCGTTTTGCTGTGTTTGGGAGCTGGGAAGCAGAAGCGTGAAAAAGAGTAACTGGTACCCAACGCATCATCCGATTGCGTGTCGCAAGAACGAGAGTGCGAGGAGAATTTCATCGCGGCGTCATCGCAGCACCCGGAGTCCCCGCATCGCCGAGTGCGTCGAGCATCGTCCCGGTGCGAGAAGATTCCTGACGCTGCGAGGATCGTCGCAGAACCAGTTTGCGGGCCGCACCACTGCCGGTGCGTGAAAGTATCCAGTCGCTGCGTGTGTCGACGCAGAGTCCCGTCCCGTGACGCATCGAGGGTTGCGGCGCCAGAAGTCAGCGCTGCGCCGCGCATCGCGCCGCACCGAAGATCGTCGCATCGTACCTGTGCGTGAAGCTTCCCCCTAAGAAACCTACGCAACGAAAGCCAAAGTCATTGCATCCTCCCCCTATAGATCGGAGCCAGCGCATCCACCTCTGCTGCGTGAAGCAGGGCTGCTGCAAAGCCTCCCCAAGGTCTCAGGAGTATCGCATCGCCTTTGCCATCTTCCTTGTGGTAGCTTTTGGGAATCTTATCGCAACTACAGGTACTGTTGGGCACGAGAGTGTCGCATTTTGTGCATTGAGTCGCATTGTGCAGGACACTGACTTTTACATCCTGGAGTACTTTCTGCAAACTCTTGAACTATCTTTAAAGTAATCTTTTTAATTGTATGTTGGTTTATCTGTAGTATTTGGTCTTGTGAAGTTTTTAGTAAAGATACCTTATTTTTCTAAAACTGGTGTGGAGTAAATCTGTGGTGTTTTCACTGTGTTACTGTGAGTGTTGGTACAAATACTTTACACATTGCCTTTGATAGCCTAGACTGCTCAGGCCAAGCTAACTAGAGGGTGGGCAGGGGTTATCTTAACAGTGTATCCCCCTTTCCCTGACTAGAAGCAACGGTCCCTACTTGGACAGTGGTACCTACCCTGCCAACTAGAGACCCCCAGATCTAACAAGGACACTTTAGAAGAACCCCTGCTCACCCTCTAGGTGCATGGCGTGAGCAATCAAGGCTAAACTTCAGGGCGTACACAGTTAAGCATTTGCAATCATACACACAGCAAATACTTTGCATGCACCACAAACGGACACCAGGCAGGTTTTATATAAAAATAAGGCTTTTATATATATATATCTTTTATGCAGACTTATTACACGACCCAGTAACGTTTCAAAGGTTGGGCCACGATATCTAATACTGCGGATATTTCTTTAGTGCGGGGCAACAAGGTGAACTGTGGGTCTTGGCGCGCTTCGCGCTGGTGAGGCGACCTGGTGGAATGTGTAGGACGACAGGGAAAACAAACGTTGCGGACCCTGGATCCGATGAGAGCTCGTGGTCAAGTTTGTGTGTCACAGTACCTTGTTTCTTTGCAAAGGCGGGTGAGGGGCATCCAGCGGCTCTTCAGAAGTGCGAGGCAGCGTCCGGGGCTCCCAAGCTTTACGGGGGGATCTGGTCCTTCAGGCTTACAGGGGGAGTGGTGTGTCCAGGTGGGCAGGTGAGCAGAGCGGGGCAGCCGTGTACGTTTTCCACGTCTGGGCCGTCCAAGGCTTTTGGAATGCTCACAGCGCCGATTCCGGCGGGAGGGGTGAAGGTGCACAGCGGGCCTCCAGTGGGCGAGGTCACGGGGGCAGCCCAGCACGGTGTAGAGAGAGCGGCTCGGATCAAGCGAGGCTCTTCTCAAGGCAGTGGCGGCCAAGCGGCCCGGTCATGGCCCAAGGAGGGACTGAAGAGCACTAGAGTCACGGCTCCGGCGAGGGAAGGAACACCACAGTCCAGCAGTAGGTGGATGAAGGTCAGGATGAGCCCAATGGTCCTGGGGCTTAGTTCAGGGGGCAACCTCGCTTCCAGGCCCTTGGAGATTGTTTTGAAAGCACAAGGTTCTTGAAATAAAAATGGAGCAAGTCTTAGTAGAGGGTTCTTCTTCTCTCCTTTGTCAGCAAGGTCACCACTGCAGGCCAGTCCCCCAGGATAGGGACAGTCTTCCTCCGTACAGCTTTCCTGGTGCCTCCTCCTCAGGCAGAGATTCTTCTTGGTTCAAAGCAGATCTGATTTCTTAGGAGCAGGGCTCCTTCTTTTATCCACCATTTCTTTTCTTCTTCCAGGCCAGGGGGGCCCTTGCCTAGTTCAGTCCAGTTCTGGAGCACTTTGTTGATGCGATGCAGGCTTCTTCTTTCAGGGTGCAGGACAGAGCCATCAGACGCTCCACAGGGGGCGGAGCCAGCATTATGGTGGCAGAGCACAGCCCTATTCAGAGTCCAGGTGCACTCCTCCCACCCATCTACAGGTCAATCTTTCTATTCACCACCAGGCTACCTAGCCCTGCCCATCTGGGTTTCCCCAGCCCTGTCACTCACACAAGCCAGACAGCAGATACACATCACACAGAGGAGGGGTGAAATGGTTAGGCAAGCAAATGCCAACTTTCTAAAAGTGGCATTTGCAAACGCAGACTATTAAAATTAACCTTACGAAAAGATGTTCCTTATTATTCTGAGTTCTGGCATACTAAACTCGATTTTCTACCATGTTCCCTGGGTCTGTTAGGATCATATGATGTAACAATCTTAACAGCCCATTCTGGCCTATGAGAACAGGGTAGCCTTACAATAATGAAATACGAAAATGGCTGTAATTCACTATTAGGACATGCCACACACATCAGGGCTTGTCATACCTTATGCTACAATGCACCCTGCCCTTGGGCCTACCATAGGGGTGACTAACATGAAGTTAAGGGAAGGTTTAGGGACTGGCAAGTGGGTGCACTTGCCCAGTCAGCATGTCAGTACCAGACTGCACGCAGGTTCTGCAATGGCAGACCTAGACTCATTTTACCAGGCCGCTTCTGTGGGTGACAGTAAACCAAATAAGCCAATCATGGAATCCAACCAACATAGCAATTTACAATGGGGAGAGCATATGCACTTTAGCACTGATCAGCAGTGGTAAAGTGCCCAGAGTCATAAAACAGCCAACAACAGGTCAGAAAAAACGCAGGAGGAAGGCAAAAAGTTTAGGGATGACCCTGCAAAAAGGGCCAAGTCCAACAGAAAACCTAGCAAACCTATACATCTTTGAAAACTAGACACCAAGGGGAATCTAGGATGGGGTGACTTAGCTGCCTCCCTCCAGGTTCTGTTACATAGAATCCCTTGCAAACCTAAAAAATTGTGAAAAAAAACACATTTTCTCACATTTCTGTGGTGGAAAGTTCTGGAATCTGCGTGGATCCACAAACTTCCACCCACCCCGCGTTCCCCAAAGTCTTACGAGAAAAATGTCACTTCACTTGTGTGGGTCGGCCTAGTGCCCGCAACAGGAAACGGCGCAAAACGCAATGTGGTCACACCTCAATTTCGCAGGGAAAAATTACCTTTTTTTGGCAAAGTGCCTATCTGTAGTTTTTTAACCTTAGCACTGCTGGCACCTACGGAAATGTTAGACCTGGCACCTTGGCGTGAGTTTCCCTTCCACTTTTTGCTGATGTGCCTCATGTGTTTTGTTGGTGTTGGCTGCTCAGAGCACTGTGCCACTGCCAATCAGTGCCACAGTGCAAGTGCTCCCTTATGAAAAATGTATACATTGATTGATGTCCATGTTTGGCTTATTTGGTTTACTATTAGCCCCTAGTAAAGTGCACCAGGAGTGCCAGGGCTTGTAAATACAAATGCTGCTGGTGGGCTTGCAGCACTGGTTGTGCCACCCACAGAAGCGGCCTAGTAAAATGTGTCTAAGGTCTGCCACTGCAGAACCTGCGTGCAGTCTGGTAATGTCGCCCTGACTGCGCAAGTGCACCCACTTGCCAGTCCCTAAACCTTCCCTTAGCTACATATTAGTCACCCCTCTGCTAGGACCAAGGGCAGGGTGCATTGTAGGCATAAGGTATGACATGCCCTGATGTATGTGGCATGTCTTAATAGTGAATTACAGCCATTTTCGTTTTTTACTATTGAAGGCAACCTGCTCTCCATAGGCCAGAATGGGCTGCTGGAATTACTACATGCTGTAATCCCAGTGGACTCATAGAGCATGGTAGAAAGTCAAGTTTAGTATGCCTGAACTCAGAGTAATAAAATACTACTTTTAGTAAAGTTTATTTTAATATCCTGTGTTTGTAAATACTACTTTTAGAAAGTTAGTATTTACTGACCTGGCCATTTCAGTCCGCCTCTGCTGTGTGTGTGTGTGCTGCCTAGTTTCAGTGGGGAGCAAGGCTGGGGAATTCCAGGAGACAGGCTGGCTGCCAGGTGGTGGGTAGAGAGATTACACCAGGATGGGTGGGAGGAGTACACCTTGACTCTGAATAGACCTGTGCTCTGCCACCACAATGGCGGCTCGGCCCCCTGTGGAGCGGCTGATGTCTCTGCCCTGCTGCTGAAAGGAAAGAGCAGAGTCACCACAACAAAGTGCTCCAAAACCGGACTGAGCCAGGCCCAGGCCCCCTGGCGACAAAGAACAAAAGAATTGCTGTATAAAAGAAGGAGCCCTGCTCCTAAGAAATCAGATCCTGTTTGCGCCAAGAAGAAACTCTGCCTGAAGAGAAGGACCTGGGAAAGCTGCATGGAGGAGTACTGTCTCTAAGCCTGAGAGACTGGCCTGTGGTGGGTGCCTTGCTGCTGAAGGAGAGGAAAAGACTGAAGAAAAGACTTTTATTCAACTTGTGCTTTTCAAACAATCTCCAAGGGCTTGCGTGTGAACTTGCCCCCTGAACTGCGCCCCAGGAACAGTGGGCGCTACCTTTCCCTGGAAGAAGAGGAAGCTGCTGTGGGTGACCCTGCAACGCTGACCCCAGAAAACCTGTATGCCCCATCTCGCTGAGCAGCGCGACTTCTGGCTGCCCGGGCTGCTGTGAGCACTGTGAAGACCAGCCCGCCTGGCCTGACCAAAGCAAACAACTGCCCCCTCGAGCCGTAGCTCGCAACGTGACGGGAGACGACCTGCGTCCAAGCGCCGAGCCTCTGTGACCCTGAGCCGCCGAGACCACTGTAAGGACCCAAGGTGCACTGTTCGCCGATCCTGGTGTCTGCTGACAGCACGACACGCTGAGAATCACCCCGAGCTGCCCCTCCTCCTCCTGACCTCCGTGGTGTGCTGAGAATCATCCCTGAGCGCCCCCGAAGCTTCGCCGTCCACTGAAGAGTCGGAACTGCAACGCGACGCGGGACGCCCTTTGCGGGATTGCTGAGGCCGCCACGAACCCCCTACCAAGGTCCAGGTACTGTGAGCTGAAAGCGCCCTCGTGCGACCCGTACTTGCCTTTGTACGGTCCGTACCAGCGCTGGCGTCGCGCTACGCTGTTCACGCGTGAAGCGTGAGCTTTGGTACGGGTCGCATCAGCTGTACGAGGCGTCCCAGCGAAGGTACGGTCTGTACCGGTAAAAATATATAGACGTTGCTTACGCAGGAAGCGTGAGGTTTGGCAAAAGGCGTACCGGACTTGTACGACGCGTACCTACGAGGGTACGGTCCGTATGGCTCAAGTCCTCGTACGCGTCCACACGCGAGAAGCGTGAGAAACGGCACAACGCGTCTAAAAACTCGTACGAAGCGTACCGACGGCCCTACGAAGCGCGCAAACCTCAAATCAGTGTATTTTGAAGCAAGACTTGCCATTTTAAGAACTGTGGACTCCTGAAAAATCAGTACAAGTAACTGGAACCTACTTTGAAGAGAAGAACTGTATTTTTAAAACCTGCTTGAAGAAACCTTTTTATATAAAGTTTATTTTTACAAAAATACAGTCTTGTGTCTCTGTGTGGTGGGTTGGTGGTTGTTGTATGGGACGTCTTGAATGCTTAACCTAATGCCCTCTGAAATCTAGCCTGACTGCTTGCGCCACGTTACCTAGATGGTGAGCAGGGGTTATTTTCCCAGAGTAATCCTTCGCCCTGACTTAGAGGAAAGGATCCCTGCTTGTCGCATGTGCATACCTGCGCCAACCAGAGACCCCAGATTCTAACATTGGTGGCAGCGGTGAGGATTTACGTATTTGCATTTTTGGTGTCTGCGCAGTGATTACTAGCCATTGCACAGTGAGGACAGTCCAGTAGCTTGAGCCACAGAACTTTAAATTTAATTTTGCTTGCCAAGAAAGAAGATCCCTTGTGTTTGGAGTCATGTCTGGCCCAAACAGCATTGAGAAATCAATCTCTGAAACCTCTGAAATCCTAGGAATGGAATGGGAGGCGTCAAAACTGGACAGCTACAAGAGAACTGAACTCAAGTACTTCTGCAGGAAGCTCAAGGTTCCACATGCAGGATGCAAAAACAAATCAGATCTCTACAAGGCGCTCAAAGCCTGGATTGAATGAAGGGGTGCAACTAAGGAAGTTACACCATTGAAACCAGCGTTTTGGCAGAGGCCTGTCGCCAGAGGAGCTGGCAGACAGACAGGCCGCCAGAGAGCAAGAGGTCACTTTGGCAAAGCTGAAATTAAATGGCCAATTGGAGCTAGAGAGCAATAAAATGGCTCTTGAAGAAAGAAGAATGGAGTATGACCTGAAAATGAGGGAGCTGGAGATAAAGGCCAAAAGTTTGGAAAACCGTCCCTCTGGTGGCAGCGCAACGCCGGTGCAGGTAGAGTCAAGGGTGTACATGCCAAAAGATGTAGTTAAGGAATACTTTAAGAATGACGACATAGGGCAATGGTTCAAGGCCTATGAGGTAGCCATGTCTTCCCACCGGGTCCCTGAGAGAGATTGGGGAGCGGGGTTGTGGGGGCGGTTCCTCAGTGAGGGGCGGGACACACTTTTAGATTTTCCCTCTGATGTCTACAATTCTTACCCCCACATGAAGGAATCTTTAATGAATAGATATGGGCTAACTCCTGAATTATATAGACAAAGGTTCAGGGGGTGTACCAAGATTGCGGGGAGTACGTATGTGGAGTATGTAACCTTTTTCTGCAGAGCACTGGATGGCTGGGTGAAGGGTAGCAAAGTGGATGATTACCAAGGTCTCTTTGATTTGATTGCATGGGAGCACTTGTCGCTTAATTGTTTTCCTGAGCTACGCCAACACCTGATAGATAGCAAGCTGACTAACCCTAGGAAGCTTGCTGAAGAGGCGGACCGCTGGGTCAGCACCAGGGTCCACAAGGGTCAAGTGGGAGACTCCGCCAAGGGTGGGCAGGGTCCCCAGCAGAAGAGTGGGGGAGACAGGGGAAAACAGAAAGGGTTCCCAAAAGGCCCCCAAAGTAATACCCAAGGGAACCAGCAGAAAGGTTCTCAGCCTCCCCCACCCCCGAATCCGACAGGGGCCCCGACAGGTAAACCTGTTCCCAAGGGGCCCCCTCAATGTTATAAATGTGGTGAACTAGGTCACTTTGCCAGTGATCCCAAGTGTCGCCAGTATGGGAAACCAGCACCCACTGGTGCTCTACCGAAGCAAGTGGCTACAGTAGCCTTTGGGGAGGAGTTAGAAGTCCCAGGTGGGTGGGACCCCGTCCAGCTGACCTTAGTCTCACTAGGAGACAGTGAGATAGTCCCTAACGCCGACTTACCCTCTAACACTAAGAAATATGGGCAAGTGGTGACTGTCAATGGGAAGAAGGTAGAGGCTCTTCGAGACACAGGCGCCAGCGTGACTGCAGTGCGGCAGCACCTGGTATCTCAAGAGCAGGTTGTACCCCATGCCTATTGTCGGGTTGTCAATGCTGACAACACAGAGTCATTGTCCAATGGATCAAGTTCCCGTTGAGTGGGGGGGGTCTCTGGTACTCTGCAAGTCACTGTGAGAACTGCCATGCCTGTAGACTGTCTCCTAGGGAATGATTTGGAGAGCTCCCCTTGGAAAAAGGTGGAGAAGACAGCTCACCTGCGGATGTTGGGTTTACCCGATTGGGCGTGCGTGACAACCCGGTCGATGGCAGAAATGGGGAAAAATGTGGTTTTTTTCACAATTCTTTATGTTTGCAAGGGATTCTGGGTAACAGAACCTGGTGGGAGGCCGTCAAGTCACCACATCCTGGGTTCCCCTGGATGTCTAGTTTTGAAAAATGTATAGGTTTGCTAGGTTTCCCTAGGTGCCGGCAGAGCTAGGGTTAAAAAAACTACAGCTTGGCACTTTGCCAAAAAAGGGTCATTTTTCACTGCGAAATTGAGGTGTGACCATGTTGCGTTTTGCGCTGTTTCCTGTCACGGGCACTATGCCGAACCACACAAGTGAGGAACCATTTTTCTCAGAAGACTTTGTGTAACGCGGGGTGGGTAGAAAATTGTGCATCCACGCAGATTCCAGAACTTTCCACCACAGTAATGTGGGGAAAATGAGGGTTTTTTGACAATTTTTTAGGTTTGCAAGGGATTCTGGGTAACAGAACCTGGTGGGAGGCAGTCAAGTTACCCCATCCTGGATTGCCCTGGGTGTCTAGTTTTCAAAAGTGTATAGGTTTGCTAGGTTTCCCTAGGTGCCGGCAGACCTATGGTTCAAAAACGACAGCTAGAGCACTGATGGGAATTTTTTCACGAGTAGGATTGCCTCTAGAGGTGGTGTCTGACAGGGGGACCAATTTCATATCGAAATATATGAAATCCCTTTGGCAAGAGTGTGGTGTGACATACAAGTTCACCACCCCTTACCATCCCCAAGGAAACGGGTTGGTTGAGAGATTCAACCGAACCCTAAAGGCCATGATTATGGGTCTTGAGGAACCCATGAGGCGTAAGTGGGACGTCCTCTTACCATGCCTTCTCTTTGCGTACCGTGAGGTGCCACAGAAGTCTCTGGGGTTCAGTCCCTTTGAGCTTCTGTATGGCCACCCAGTACGAGGACCTCTTAGTCTGGTCAAGGAAGGCTGGGAGCAATCTCCCAGGAAACCCCCCCAGAATGTATATAGTTACATGCTGGCCTTTCGGAACCAGACTAGGCGTTTCAGGCAACTTGCTGAGGCAAATCTGGAAGCCAGCCAGGAGGAAATTAAGCGGTGGTACGACCAGAACGCCACTCTGGTTGAGCTTCAACCTGGTCAAAAGGTATGGGCCCTGGCCCCTGTGGAGCCTTGTGCACTCCAAGACAAGTGGACCGGACCCTTTGAGTTTGTGGAGCGCAAGAGTTCTGTCACCTACTTGGTGGAATTGCAGTCTCCTTGGAACCCCTTGAGGGTCCTCCATGTCAATCGACTGAAGCCCCACTTGGAGAGGTCCGAAGTGGGCATGCTCTTGGCCACAGATGATGGGACGGAGGAGGAGTCTGAGCCTCTTCCTGACCTCCTGGTAGCCTCAGAGCGAGACGGGTCAGTGGATGGAGTTAACCTCTCACCCACCCTGACCCCTGAGCAACAGGATGACTGCCGCCAGCTGCTGGGGCAGTTTCCTGACCTGTTCTCCCTGGTTCCTGGTGTCACATATTGGTGCGTCCATGATGTGGACACAGTAGACAGCTTGCCTGTGAAGCACAAAGCTTACTGAGTAACTGACAGGGTCAGAGCCTGCATCAAAGAGGAAGTCTCAAAGATGCTTGCTCTTGGGGTGGTTGAGTCCTCCAGCAGTCCTTGGGCAGCCCAGTGGTCTTGGTCCCAAAGGCTGCAGCGCCGGGTGCCACACCCGAACTCCGGTTCTGTGTGGACTACAGAGGACTCAATTCGGTCACCAAGACTGACGCGCACCCCATCCCCAGAGCTGATGAGCTCATCAATCGGTTAGTGGCTGCACGGTACCTCAGCACGATTGATTTAACGTCTGGGTACTGGCAGATCGCATTGACTGATGGGGACAAGGAGAGGTCCGCATTCTCCACACCAGATGGGCACTACCAGTTCCAGGTTATGCCCTTTGGGATGAAGAATGCCCCTGCCACCTTCCAGAGGTTGGTCAACCAGGTGTTGGCTGGTCTGACTGAGTTCAGCGTCGCCTACCTGGATGACATCGCAGTGTTCAGTGGCACATGGAAAGAACACCTGCAACATCTCTGGGAAGTGTTGATGGCACTGCGCAAGGCAGGCCTCACGATCAAGGCAAGCAAGTGTCAGATCGGGCAGGGTTCCGTGGTGTACTTGGGACACCAAGTAGGGAGCGGCCAGGTGGCGCCCCTACAACCCAAGATTGAAACCATCCTGGCTTGGGAGCCCCCAAAGACCCAGACAGAGGTGAGGGCCTTTTTAGGACTCACAGGGTACTACAGGAGGTTTGTCAAGGGGTATGGCAGGATTCTTGCCCCCTTGACGGAGCTGACTTCGAAGAAGCAGCCCAGAAAAGTGATCTGGACTGACACCTGTCAGAAGGCTTTTGACACCCTGAAGACTGCCATGTGCACGGCGCCCGTGCTCTTGGCTCCTGACTTCTCCAAAGAATTCCTAGTGCAGACAGACGCATCAAAGCATGGTGTAGGGGCTGTTCTCCCACAGATGAATGAGGAGGGCTGGGACCAACCTGTAGCCTTCATCAGTAGGAGGTTACTTCCACGGGAACAAAGGTGGAGTGCAATCGAGCGAGAAGCATTTGCTGTGGTCTGGGCGCTGAAGAAGCTAAGACCCTATTTGTTTGGGTCTCACTTCGGGGTTCAGACTGACCACAGGCCCCTCAGATATTTGATGCAAATGAGGGGTGAGAACCCAAAACTGTTGAGGTGGTCCATCTCCATACAGGGTATGGACTTTACGGTGGAGCATCGCCCTGGCACAGATCACGCCAATGCTGACGGTCTGTCCAGGTTTTTCCGCCTTAGTGAAGAGGAACTCCCTGGGGTAGGGTAGTTCCCCCCACATTTCAGCTGGAGGGGACACGTGTTCGACCTGGCACCTTGGCGTGAGTTTCCCTTCCACTTTTTGCTGATGTGCCTCATGTGTTTTGTTAGTGTTGGCTGCTCAGAGCACTGTGCCACTGCCAATCAGTGCCGGAGCAAGTGTTCCCTTATGAAAAATGTATACATTGATTGGTGTCCATGTTTGGCTTATTTGGTTTACTATCAGCCCCTAGTAAAGTGCACCAGGAGTGCCAGGGCTTGTAAATACAAATGCTGCTGGTGGGCTTGCAGCACTGGTTGTGCTGACTGCGCAAGTGCACCTACTTGCCTGTCCCTAAACCTTCCCTTAACTACATATTAGTCACCCCTCTGGTAGGCCCAAGGGCAGGGTGCATTGTAGGCATAAGGTAGGACATGCCCTGATGTGTGTGGCATGTCTTAATAGTGAATTACAGCCATTTTCGTTTTTCACTATTGAAGACTACCTGCTCTCCATAGGCCAGAATGGGCTGCTGAAATTACTACACGCTGTAATCCCAGTGGACTCATAGAGCATGGTAGAAAGTCAAGTTTAGTATGCCTGAACTCAGAATAATAAAATACTTATTTTAGTAAACTTTATTTTAATATCCTGTGTTTGTAAATACTACTTTTAGAAAGTTAGTATTTACTGATCTGGCCATTTCAGTCCGCCTCTGCTGTGTGTGTGTGTGTGTGCTGCCTAGTTTCAGTGGGGAGCAGGGCTGGGGAATTCCAGGAGACAGGCTGGCTGCCAGGTGGTGGGTAGAGAGATTACACCAGGATGGGTGGGAGGAGTACACCTTGACTCTGAATAGACCTGTGCTCTGCCACCACAATGCCGGCTCCGCCCCCTGTGGAGCGGCTGATGTCTCTGCCCTGCTGCTGAAAGGAAAGAGCAGAGTCACCACAACAAAGTGCTCCAAAACCGGACTGAGCCAGGCCCAGGCCCCCTGGCGACAAAGAACAAAAGAATTGCTGTATAAAAGAAGGAGCCCTGCTCCTAAGAAATCAGATCCTGTTTGCGCCAAGAAGAAACTCTGCCTGAAGAGAAGGACCTGGGAAACCTGCATGGAGGAGTACTGTCTCTAAGCCTGAGAGACTGGCCTGTGGTGGGTGCCTTGCTGCTGAAGGAGAGGAAAAGACTGAAGAAAAGACTTTTATTCAACTTGTGCTTTACAAACAATCTCTAAGGACTTGAGTGTGAACTTGCCCCCTGAACTGCGCCCCAGGAACAGTGGGCGCTACCTTTCCCTGGAAGAAGAGGAAGCTGCTGTGGGTGACCCTGCAACGCTGACCCCAGAGAACCCGTGTGCCCCATCTCGCTGAGCACCGCGACCTCTGGCTGCCCGGGCTGCTGTGAGCACCGTGAAGACCAGCCCGCCTGAACTGACCAAAGCAAACAACTGCCCCCTCGAGCCGTAGCTCGCAACATGACGGGAGATGACCTGCGTCCAAGCGCCGAGCCTCTGCGACCCTGAGCCACCGAAACCACTGTAAGGACCCAAGGTGCACTGTTCGCCGATCCTGGTGTCTGTTGACAGCGTGACGCGCTGAGAATCACCCCCGAGCTGCCCCTCCTCCTCCTGACCCCCGTGGTGTGCTGAGAATCATCCCCGAGCGCCCCCGAAGCATCGGCGTCCACTGAAGAGTCGGGACTGCAACGCGACGTGGGACGCCCTTTGCGGAATTGCTGATGCCGCCACAAACCCCCTACCAAGATCCAGGTACTGTGAGCTGAAAGCGCCCTCGTACGACCCGTACTTGCCTTTGTATGGTCCCTGCCAGCGCTGGCGTCGCGCTACGCTGTTCACGCGTGAAGCGTGAGCTTTGGTACGGGTCGCACCAGCTGTACGAGGCGTCCCAGCGAAGGTACGGTCCGTACCGGTGAAAATATATAGACGTTGCTCACGCAGGAAGCGTGAGATTTGGCAAGAGGCGTACCGGACTTGTACGACGCGTACCTACGAGGGTACGGTCCGTACAACTCAAGTCCTCGTACGCGTGCTCACGCGAGAAGCGTGAGAAACTGCACAACGCGTCTAAAAACTCGTACGAAGCGTACCGATGGTCCTACGAAGCGCGCAGACCTCAAATCAGTGTATTTTGAAGCAAGACTTGCCATTTTAAGAACTGTGGACTCCTGAAAAATCAGTACAAGTAAGTGGAACCTACTTTGATGAGAAGAACTGTATTTTTAAAGCCTGTTTGAAGAAACCTTTTTATATAAAGAGTTTATTTTTACATAAATACAGTCTTGTGTCTCTGTGTGGTGGGTTGGTGGTTGTTGTGTGGGATGTCTTGAATGCTTAACCTAATGCCCTCTGGAATCTAGCCTGACTGCTCGCGCCACGTTACCTAGAGGGTGAGCAGGGGTTATTTTCCCAGAGTAATCCTTCGCCCTGACTTAGAGGAAAGGGTCCCTGCTTGTCGCAAGTGCATACCTGCGCCTACCAGAGACCCCGGATTCTAACAGGAAACCTAGCAAACCTATACATTTGTTAAAACTAGACAACCAGGGGAATCCAGGATGGGGAGACTTGACTGCCTCCCACCAGGTTCTGTTACCCAGAATCCCTTGCAAACCTAAAAAATTATCAAAAAAAACACTTTTTCCCCACATTTCTGTGGTGGAAAGTTCTGGAATCTGCGTGGATCCACAATTTACCACCAACCCTGCGTTACCCAAAGTCTTCTGAGAAAAATGGTACCTCAGTTGTGTGGGTTGGCCTACTGCCCGCGACAGGAAACAGTGCAAAACGCAACATGGTCACACCTCAATTTTGAGTGAAAAATGACCCTTTTTTGGCAAAGTGCCTAGCTGTAGTTTCTGAACCCTAGCTCTGCCGGCACCTAGGGAAACCTAGCAGACCTGTACATTTCTGAAAAATAGACACCCAGGGAAATCCAGGCTGGGGTGACTTGACTGCCTCCCACCAGGTTCTGTTACCCAGAATACCTTGCAAACCTAAAAAATTGTCCAAAAAATCACATTTTCCCCACCACATTTCTGTGATGGAAAGTTCTGGAATCTACGTGGATCCACAAATTTCCACCCACTCCGCGTTCCCCAAAGTCTTACGAGAAAAATGGTACCTCACTTGTGTGGGTCAGCCTAGTGCCCACGACAGGAAACGGCGCATAATGCAACGTGGACACACCTCAATTTTCGCATTGAAAAATGACCCTTTTTTGGCAAAGTGCTTAGCTGTAGTTTTTTAACCTTAGCTCTGCCGGCACCGAGAGAAACCTTGCAAACGTATACATTTTTGAAAACTAGACAACCAGGGGAATCCAGGATGTGGTGACTTGACTGCCTCCCACAAGGTTCTGTCACCCAGAATCCCTTGCAATCCTAAAGAATTGTTAAAAAAAAAAACATATTTTCCCCACATTTCTGTGGTGGAAAGTTCTGGAATCTGCATGGATCCACAAATTTCCACCCACCCCGTGTTTCCCAAAGTCTTACAAGAAAAATGGTACCTCACTTGTGTGGGTCGGCCTAGTGTCCGCGACAGGAAACGGCGCAAAACGCAATGTGGTCACACCTCAATTTCGCAGTGAAAAATGACCATTTTTTGACAAAGTGCCTAGCTGTCGTTTTTGAACCATAGGTCTGCCGGCACCTAGGGAAACCTAGCAAACCTATACACTTTTGAAAACTAGACACCCAGGGCAATCCAGGATGGGGTAACTTGACTGCCTCCCACCAGGTTCTGTTACCCAGAATCCCTTGCAAACCTAAAAAATTGTCAAAAAACCCTTATTTTCCCCACATTACTGTGGTGGAAAGTTCTGGAATCTGCGTGGATGCACAATTTTCTACCCACCCCGCGTTACACAAAGTCTTCTGAGAAAAATGGTTCCTCACTTGTGTGGTTCGGCATAGTGCCCGTGACAGGAAACAGCGCAAAACGCAACATGGTCACACCTCAATTTCGCAGTGAAAAATGACCCTTTTTTGGCAAAGTGCCTAGCTGTAGTTTTTTAACCCTAGCTCTGCCGGCACCTAGGGAAACCTAGCAAACCTATACATTTTTCAAAACTAGACATCCAGGGGAACCCAGGATGTGGTGACTTGACTGCCTCCCACCAGGTTCTGTTACCCAGAATCCCTTGCAAACATAAAGAATTGTGAAAAAAACCACATTTTCCCACATTTCTGTGGTGGAAAGTTCTGAAATCTGCGTGGATCCACAAATTTCCACCCACTCCGCGTTCCCCAAAGTCTTACGAGAAAAATGTCACCTCGCTTGTGTGGGTCGGCCTTGTGCCCGCAACAGGAAACGGCGCAAAACGCAACGTGGTCACACCTCAATTTCGCTGGGAAAAATGACCCTTTTTTGGCAATGTGCCTAGCTGTAGTTTTTTTGCCTTAGCACTACCGGCACCTAGGGAAACCTAGCACACCTATACATTTTTGAAAACTAGACACCCAGGGGAATCCAGGATGGATAGACTTGACTGCCTCCCACCAGGTTCTGTTACCCAGAATCCCTTGCAAACCTAAAAAATTATCAAAAACATCCACATTTTCCCCAAATTTCTGTGGTGGAAAGTTCTGGAATCTGCGTGGATCCACAAATTTCCACCCACTCCGCGTTCCCCAAAGTCTTACGAGAAAAATGGTACCTCACTTGTGTGGGTCAGCCTAGTGCCCGCGACAGGAAACGGCGCAAAACGCAACGTGGACACACCTCATTTTTCGCATTGAAAAATGACCCTTTTTTGGCAAAGTGCTTAGCTGTAGTTTTTTAACCTTAGCTCTGCCGGCACCGAGGGAAACCTTGCACACGTATACATTTTTGAAAACTAGACAACCAGGGGAATCCAGGATGTGGTGACTTGACTGCCTCCCACAAGGTTCTGTTACCCAGAATCTCTTGCAATTCTAAAGAATTATTTTAAAAAAACATATTTTCCCCACATTTCTGCGGTGGAAAGTTCTGGAATCTGCATGGATCCACAAATTTCCACCCACCCCGTGTTTCCCAAAGTCTTACAAGAAAAATGGTACCTCACTTGTGTGGGTCGGCCTAGTGTCCGCGAAAGGAAACGGCGCAAAACGCAATGTGGTCACACCTCAATTTCGCAGTGAAAAATGACCCTTTTTTGGCAAAGTGCCTAGCTGTAGTTTTTTAACCCTAGCTCTGCTGGCACCTAGGGAAACCTAGCAAACCTATACTTTTTTTAAACTAAACACCCAGGGGAATCCAGGATGGGGTGACTTAGCTGCCTTCCACTAGGTTCTGTTACCCAGAATCCGTTGCAAACCTAAACAATTGTGAAAAAAACATATTTTCTCACATTTCTGTGGTGGAAAGTTCTGGAATATGCGTGGATCACCAAATTTCCACCCACACTGCGTTCCCCAAAGTCTTACGAGAAAAATGGTACAACACTTGTGTGGGTCGGCCTAGTGCCACTGACAGGAAACAGCTCAAAACGCAACGTGGTCACACCTCAATTTCGCAATGAAAAATGACCCGTTTTGGGCAAAGTGCCTAGCTGTAGTTTTTTTACCCTAGCTCTGCCGGCACCTAGGGAAACCTAGCAAACCTATACATTTTTGAAAACTAGACACTAGGGGAATCCAGGATGGGGTGACTTGACTGCCTCCCCCCAGGTTCTGTTACCTAGGATCCCTGGCAAACCTAAAAAATTGTCCAAAAAACCACATTTTCCCCATATTTCTGTGGTGGAAAGTTCTGGAATCTGCGTGGATCCACAAATTTCCACCCACCCCGCGTTCCCCAAAGTCTTACGAGAAAAATGGCACCTCACTTGTGTGGGTCGGCCTAGTGCCCGCGACAAGAAACGTCGAAAAACGCAACATGGACACACCTCAATTTCACAGTGAAAAATTATCCTTTTTTGGCAAAGTGCTTAGCTGTAGTTTTTGAACCCTAGCTCTGCCGGCACCTAGGGAAACCTAGCAAACCTATACATTTTTTAAAACTAGACAACCAGGGGAATCCAGGATGGGGTGACTTAGCTGCCTCCCACCAGGTTCTGTTACCCAGAATCCCTTGCAAACCTAAAAAATTGTGAGAAAAAAAAAAATTTGAAGGGAAAAATGACCCTTTTTTGGCAAAGTGCCTAGCTGTAGTTTTTTAACCTTAGCTCTGCCGGCACCTAGATAAACCTGGCAAACCTATACATTTTGTAAAACTAGACACCCAGGGCAATCCAGGATGGGGAGACTTGACTGCCTCCCACCAGGTTCTGTTACCCAGAATCCCTTGCAAACCTAAAAAATTGTCAAAAAAACCTCATTTTCCCCACATTACTGTGGTGGAAAGTTCTGGAATCTGCGTGGATCCACAAATTTCCACCCACACCGCGTTCCCCAAGGTCTTGCAAGAAAAATGGTACCTCACTTGTGTGGCTCGGCGCAGTGTCCGCGACAGGAAACGGTGCAAAACGCAACGTGGTCATACGTCAATTTCGCAGTGAAAAATGACCCTTTTTTGGCAAAGTGCCTAGCTGTCGTTTTTGAATCATAGGTCTGCCGGGACCTAGGGAAATGTTAGAAATGGCGATTTCTGCTTGGCTAGGGCTTGCGCCAAAGCCAGGCAGAAACCACCACTCTAGTCAGGGCAAGGAAGTTACACGCCAAAGATAACCCCTGCTCACCCCCTTGGTAGCTTGGCACGAGCAGTCAGGCTTATCCCGGAGGCGATGTGTAAAGCGTTTGCGCGTGCACCCAGCAACAACACCCAAGGCCCACCACAAAAGAAACTCCACACAAGGTACTATATAAAAATAGCCTTTGTATTACCAAAACACATTAGATAAAAACACACACTCTACAATGTGCCAACAGGCACGGGCAGAATTTACAAGGGATTATATGTACAGGGGACAGGGCCACATGGACCACTGTCAGGAATTAGCACTTTGTAGAAATTAGCACTTAGAACATAGGAATAATACTTTAGAACATAGCACATACAATCACTGTAGCACTAAATAGAAAATGTAGCACACAACCAGTAACTACTGGTAACAGGTAAGTACCAACTACGCAACCCTAACCACCTTAGGAAAATATTACGCAGGGAATCAGGACCTCACTAGTACCACCTGTACTAGGAGAAAAACAACCACCTAAGTATCACAATACCTGTAGGGGTCTAAGCACATTACACATGATGCATCACATTCAGAGGTGTAGGGAAGGAAAACACATGATGCACAAAATACATTCAGCGGTGTAAGAACAAGGCACATGACACATAAAAATACATTCAGAGGTGCAGGTTAACACAATTGCGCAAAACTCACATAAGCCACCACTTGTGGCAGTCCCTAGACCAACTGGCCTTGTCGGGGCTAGGACGCCCTGTGTCCAGCAGAGTCACGGCAGGACTGCGCACGCAATCAGGGCAAAGCGTAAAGGTCACAACCTAAACGTTGCAGCTGCCCACTAAGTGCTGGGCAGCTGGGAAAAGGAACCTGGCACCGGCGTGCCTCCTGGGCCCTCTCTGGGCTCGGGGATGCCCTACGACAATGGGGGAGCCTCGTGGGCTCAAAACAACTAGAAATGCCCCCTAGAGCCTGTCCGGACTCTATTAAAATATTGCCCCCGATGTTGTAGCCACGGGGCTCTGAACACAAGAATGCCCCCGAGTGGCTGGAGCCTCACGGGGCTCGGAACATGTGCCCCGATGTTGTAGTCCTCCTCACGGACTCGAGAAGACAAAAATGCCCCCAACGGTGGAGCGGCCCGCTGCCTTTCGGGGCCACTCTCAGCACAAAAAGAACTGCCCCAGTATTCGTTGGAGTCCCGCTCGGGGGACTCGTGACACGCAATTTGCCCCTCTGAACGTGTGAGCGCACTTGTGCTCGGAGCGAACAATGCAGGCCCCAACACAGCACCCCTCCTCCCCAGGCTACCACCTCGACTCACCGGCTCGTAGCTGGGGGGGAAGGATCCTCGTGGCGAAGGTGGCGGCAGTCTTCCTCATGAGGTGCAGGCAGGACAGTGCCCTGTAGCGAGGAGCCCTCTTCACCGGAGCTCTTCCCTCGGGGGTCTTTTAATGCGGAGCCTACGGGCTCCGTGCACGAAGGCGGCACGTCCCAATGCGGGGTGGGCTCCCGCCTGGGTGGGGGCGCAGTACTTCTCCCCAGGGCCCCGGGGCGCAGGGTAGGCTCCTGCCTGCTCCGGGGCTTTCAATCCAGCACGAGTCCTCGGTGGGAGGCGGGGTAGGCTCCCGCCCTCCTACTTCTGGTTGTCCTGGAGTCCCGCCCCCGGCCTGCCTGGCTTCCTACGAGCCCGGCCGTGGTGGTGATTTTAACTTCACAAGAGGGGTGGGCTCCCTCGTAATAAGCAATATACGGCGGGGTGGGCACCCGCCATAGGAAAAGAATCAAATAAGCGGGGTAGGCACCCGCAAGCGCACCACAATGCCGGGTGGGCACCGGCCTCCAGAAATAAAGCGCTCCTAGCGCTACGGCCAAAAGTGAAAGCGCTCTAGAAGCGCTGGGGGTACCAAACAAAGCGCTCCTAGCGCTATATGTAAAATAAAAGCGCCTCCAGGCGTTTAGGGGAGAAGGCAAGTCCAGCAACAAAAGTTCTGGCAAAGTTCTTAGGAAAGTAGGCAGGGGGGCAAGGCTGGGCCAGGGGCCAGCTCACTGGGCCCTCCAGGCAGGAAGACAGTCCTAAGTGGCGGTTCCTCCTGGCCTCCAGCAGCAGCAGCCCCCCTCAGCTTGGATCCTGGAAGAGAACAACTCTGTGGGGACGCAGCCCCATTTTTATACACCTTTTCCCTTTGTTCTGGGTTCAGGGTGAGGGGAAAAACCAGTCGCAGCTGGTTGGGGAGCACCCTTGATGTGCTCAGCCCCTCACTCTATTCACTGGCAGGGCTAGGGTCATCAGTCGCACCACAGGGGGCGGAGCCAGCATTGTGTGGGGAAAGCCCTGCCCTATTCAGGTCCAAGGTGCACACCTCCCCAGCCATCAGCATGCTAATCTCACTCACCACTGCGGCAGACCCAACCAGACTCCTGGAGCCAGGCTCACCAGCCAGCTCCAGCCAATCACACGGCAGACACACTTTACACTAATATGCCAACTCCTAGAAGTGGCACTTCCGCACATGACATAATCACGCATTATATATCATTGCGAAGCATTCGATCACACGAGTCCGCACATACCAAACTCGAGCCTGCACACCCCACGCATCAGGAACTACCAGGGACACATACATTCCCCATGCATTCCTAGGGGAGGGCAGGCCTATCTCACCACATGCACTCAGAGGGCGCACGCACTTTACTCTGGGACACAGGGAAAGTGCGCAGAAACCAAAAATCACTACCACCAGGTCACCAATAAAAGCAAAAAGTTCAGGGGTGAACCTGCCAGAAGGGCCAAGTCCAACACAACCCCCTTCCAGCCAAAACGCAGGGCAGACCAATCACCACCGTGATGGACTTCCCTGCTTGGGGCGATAGAACACGGACGCGGGCCCGCAACTGCAGGGACACCCTCCTGTTCTACACCGGGGAACAACCTTTACAACGCAACTTTTACAACGCACTACCTTTACAACGCATTTTTTACAACGCACAATCCATTACAACGCATGACATTACAACGCAGGACACTACAACGCATTTCTAAATACTACCTTTACAACGCATTCCATTACAACGCATACTACCATTACAACGCATACCATTACAACGCATAATATAGTAATATACTATCCAACACTTACCCTACTGTTGCACCCCCTGGAGTTAGAATAGTAATTTTTACCCCTATACTATCCAACACTTACCCTACTGTTGCACCCCCTGGAGTTAGAATAGTAATTTTTACCCCTATACTATCCAACACTTACCCTACTGTTGCACCCCCTGGAGTTAGAATAGTAATTTTTACCCCTATACTATCCAACACTTTCCCTACTGTTGCACCCCCTGGAGTTAGAATAGTAATTTTTACCCCTATACTATCCAACACTTACCCTACTGTTGCACCCCCTGGAGTTAGAATAGTAATTTTTAACCCTATACTATCCAACACTTACCCTACTGTTGCACCCCCTGGAGTTAGAATAGTAATTTTTACCCCTATACTATCCAACACTTACCCTACTGTTGCACCCCCTGGAGTTAGAATAGTAATTTTTACCCCTATACTATCCAACACTTTCCCTACTGTTGCACCCCCTGGAGTTAGAATAGTAATTTTTACCCCTATACTATCCAACACTTACCCTACTGTTGCACCCCCTGGAGTTAGAATAGTAATTTTTACCCCTATACTATCCAACACTTACCCTACTGTTGCACCCCCTGGAGTTAGAATAGTAATTTTTACCCCTATACTATCCAACACTTTCCCTACTGTTGCACCCCCTGGAGTTAGAATAGTAATTTTTACCCCTATACTATCCAACACTTACCCTACTGTTGCACCCCCTGGAGTTAGAATAGTAATTTTTACCCCTATACTATCCAACACTTTCCCTACTGTTGCACCCCCTGGAGTTAGAATAGTAATTTTTACCCCTATACTATCCAACACTTACCCTACTGTTGCACCCCCTGGAGTTAGAATAGTAATTTTTAACCCTATACTATCTAATACTTACCTTAAATGCAATTTAATATTATGCGTTGTAAAGGTAGTATGCGTTGTAATGGATATGCGTTGTAAAGGTAGTTTTTAAAAATGCGTTGTAGTGTACTGCGTTGTAATGTCATGCGTTGTAATGGATTGTGCGTTGTAAAAAATGCGTTGTAAAGGTATGCGTTGTAATAGTATGCGTTGTAACGTCATACATCCTTCTACGCCACGGTGAACCCATGGAATTCCTTCTAAAACCACTGTCCGGACCAACTGGGCTACCCCACTGGTACTCCCAAGTTGTCCGCGGCCAAGACCAGGCCCTAGGCCACCCAGGTGCCACCGGTCTTTGCCTAATCACAGTGTGGGGGGTAGTAACCCCTGGCACATAGCGGCCATTCTCCACTCTTCCTGTCTGCAAGACAGGTCTAGACTGCCACTGGTTCTCCAGCCTAGGGTCTAGAACCTCAGGCGGACCAGGAGTCTCAGGGAAGGCTCTCCTCCCCCTACCTCTTCTTCTAGGGTTCCTCCTCCTCTGGCGAGGGGTACACCTAGAACGCCATTCCAATCCAGGGTCTAACCCCTTAGGTTGCACCGGGGTCAGAGGTGGGCTCTCCCACCCTCTGCACCCCCTTCCAGAGCCCTGCTCCCTACCAACTGGGGCGGTACCTCTGGAAGAAGAACCGGTCAGGACACTGGTTACAGTCGTCCTACCCTTCAGGTCAGGCTGACCCTGAACCTGGCCTTCCAACCTCCGGCCTAGAACCTTTGGTGGAATAATCGCCTGGCACTCCAGGACTTCTGGGGATTTACACTCCATCCCCCTGAGGCTGACACATGACCCATGTGTCATGTGACTGTCTGTCTGGCGCAGATCTCCCGTCCCCTGTCCACCTGACAGTGCGCAGAGATCCCCCAGAACAGAAGTGGTGTCCCCATGGTCACTACACGGGATTCTAGCCCAACTGGGTAGTCCCTGACCCACTGGCTCTTCCACTGGGAAACTCATCCCCCAATCACTCCTCACACTGGACTCCTGTACTCTCCCTACCGGAGCGGTACTGCCAGACTCTAGAACCACAGGAGCCCTGTTTACAGGCGCTCCAGGTCCTCTACTCACTAGGTGATCTTCCTCAAATGGAGTAACAGGACAGCCTAGGTCCCCAACCTGGTGTTCCCTCAAGAAACCATCCAAGTCCTGAGGCAGGGCTTCGTGCGTCTGGGGACCCTCGGTCACCCACTTACTCCCGCTCCACTGAGCCAAGCCGTAAGCCCCTACACCCTCCTCGCTACCCTGGGACCTAGCTGGGCTACACTGAGCCTCTTCCACCACGCTGGGCTGGAAGATACCTGAACCACTACTTTTGGATTCACTCCCTAATGACTCTAGAGAACCTCTAGCACTTTCCCAGTGCTCTGCTTCATCCGCAAGCTCAAATGGCGCAGACAATCCACACCCCAACAGGTGTTGGCGCAACCCCGGCACACAACAACTGAGCAGGTGCTCTTTGAGAACCAGATCAAACAGTTTATCAAAATCTGCAACTTTTATCCAATCCAACAGTGCCTCCTCACATTCACCCACAAACTCCTCCCAAGACTGGTGAGACAGTTTCCTACTGCCCCTGAATTTCAACCTTAACTCCTCCTCCTGGGAAACAGGTACCAGACTGGGGGAACTGGGACGTCCTGCCCTGGACTGTATTTCGCTGCCACCACTGGACTCTACCCTCCCTGGGGAATCCAGAAAATTTAAACTGCGCGCAGGGGATAGTCTACCCTCCAGAGCTACTTTGCCTCTGGTGGAGGCCCTCTCAGCCTCCTCTATCCTCTCCTGCGCCAAGACCCTCTCAGTCTCTAGCTGTTGCTTCTTGACCTCCAGCTGCGCCACAGCCTGGGCATGCTCTAACCTGAGCTTTTCTAACGCCAGCTGGTGCTCCCTTTCTTTCCTCCTATCTTCCCACTCTTCTGGGGACAGGGAAAGGGATGAGGCGCTGCCTCCTACGCTGGACCCAGCAAGGGACTCCCTACCTATGGGGTCTTCACTCTCTACTGGCGTCCAGATACTGTCATCTCCTTCCTCCTCTTCTGAATCTTCAGGGCTCCCCACAGACCCACCACCCTCCAGGTGTGAGGCCCGGGCCCTTATCCTACTGCGCTCAATACCCCATTGACCCTTTTGCCATAGGATCAGGCTGCTTCTAAGTTCGGACTGAGTGTCTGACTCATCCATCCCTATGTCTCTCTCTTCACAGAACCTTACCAACTCCAACATACTGTACCCAAAACAGATCACAGAAATCAAAAGCTGGCTCCATTTTGGCGGACGTTCTTGAGAAAAGATTACACAGGGAACCTAGGGGTCTGAGCTTAACAGGAACACACAATTCACAAAAAGGGTTCAGCAAGCTCTCTCTCCCAGAGAACTCACACTCACTTGCCTAGTGCCACACACCCTTCATCCACACACAACCCTCCCCTCGGACTGGTAAGGCAGTTTCTACCACCCCTGATTCCTCAACCTGACCACAAGTGACACAGGTACCAAACTCTGGTCGCAGGGCGGGGAACAAATGTACTGGACAATATTATGCTGCCACCACTGGATCCCACCCTCTGGTGAATCCAGAAAACCCAATGCACGTAGGGGGATGATCTACCCTCCCGAGCTAGGGACACCTAACTCACAGTGCACAAGAAACACATTTCCAAAGAAATGACAAAAACAAACTTAGCACAATAATCCCTATACCATGTGATTATCTAAATGCAGAGTTTTGTGGTGCAGCCAGCTGCTGCTGCGGTACAGCGCAAACGCAAGTCCAAATCCCACCGCTGCCACCAATGTTAGAAATGGCGATTTCTGGTTGGCTAGGGCTTGCGCCAAAGCCAGGCAGAAACCACCACTCTAGTCAGGGCAAGGAAGTTACACGCCAAAGATAACCCCTGCTCACCCCCTTGGTAGCTTGGCACGAGCAGTCAGGCTTATCCCGGAGGCGATGTGTAAAGCGTTTGCGCGCGCACCCAGCAACAACACCCAAGGCCCACCACAAAAGAAACTCCACACAAGGTACTATATAAAAATAGCCTTTGTATTACCAAAACACATTAGATAAAAACACACACTCTACAATGTGCCAACAGGCACGGGCAGAATTTACAAGGGATTATATGTACTAGGCCACATGAACCACTGTCAGGAATTAGCACTTTGTAGAAATTAGCACTTAGAACATAGGAATAATACTTTAGAACATAGCACATACAATCACTGTAGCACTAAATAGAAAATGTAGCACACAACCAGTAACTACTGGTAACAGGTAAGTACCACCTACGCAACCCTAACCACCTTAGGAAAATATTACGCAGGGAATCAGGACCTCACTAGTTCCACCTGTACTAGGAGAAAAACAACCACATAAGTATCACAATACCT
This sequence comes from Triturus cristatus, assembly GCF_964204655.1. Classification (NCBI taxonomy): domain Eukaryota; kingdom Metazoa; phylum Chordata; class Amphibia; order Caudata; family Salamandridae; genus Triturus; species Triturus cristatus. The sequence continues at coordinate 1,098,041,760 of NC_140579.1, forward strand.
GTAGGGGTCTAAGCACATTACACATGATGCATCACATTCAGAGGTGTAGGGAAGGAAAACACATGATGCACAAAATACATTCAGCGGTGTAAAAACAAGGCACATGACGCATAAAAATACATTCAGAGGTGCAGGTTAACACAATTGCGCAAAACTCACATAAGCCACCACTTGTGGCAGTCCCTAGACCAACTGGCCTTGTCGGGGCTAGGACGACCTGTGTCCAGCAGAGTCAGGGCAGGACTGCGCACGCAGTCAGGGCAAAGCGTAAAGGTCACAACCTAAACGTTGCAGCTGCCCACTAAGTGCTGGGCAGCGGGGAAAAGGAACCTGGCACCGGCGTGCCTCCTGGGCCCTCTCTGGGCTCGGGGATGCCCTACGACAATGGGGGAGCCTCGTGGGCTCAAAACAACTAGAAATGCCCCCTAGAGCCTGTCAGGACTCTATTAAAATATTGCCCCCGACGTTGGAGCCACGGGGCTCTGAACACAAGAATGCCCCCGAGTGGCTGGAGCCTCACGGGTCTCGGAACACATATTCCCCCGCGGTGGAGCCGTCTCGGCTCTAAGACCATGTGCCCCGATGTTGTAGTCCTCCTCACGGACTCGATAAGACAAAAATGCCCCCAACGGTGGAGCGGCCCGCTGCCTTCCGGGGACGCTCTCAGCACAAAAAGAACTGCCCCAGTATTCGTTGGAGTCCCGCTCGGGGGACTCGTGACACGCAATTTGCCCCTCTGAACGTGTGAGCGCACTCGCGCTCGGAGGAAACAATGCAGGCCCCAACACAGCACCCCTCCTCCCCAGGCTACCACCTCGACTCACCGGCTCGTAGCTGGGGGGGAAGGATCCTCGTGGCGAAGGTGGCGGCAGTCTTCCTCCTGAGGTGCAGGCAGGACGGTGCCCTGTAGCGAGGAGCCCTCTTCACCGGAGCTCTTCCCTCGGGGGTCTTTTAATGCGGAGCCTACGGGCTCTGTGCACGAAGGCGGCACGTCCCAGTGCGGGGTGGGCTCCCGCCTGGGTGGGGGCGCAGTACTTCTCCCCAGGGCCCCGGGGCGCAGGGTAGGCTCCTGCCTGCTCCGGGGCTTTCAATCCAGCACGAGTCCTCGGTGGGAGGCGGGGTAGGTTCCCGCCCTCCTACTTCCGGTTGTCCCGGAGTCCCGCCCCCGGCCTGCCTGGCTTCCTACGAGCCCGGCCGCGGTGGTGATTTTAACTTCACAAGAGGAGTGGGCTCCCTCGTAATAAGCAATATACGGCGGAGTGGGCACCCGCCGTAGGAAAAGAATTAAATAAGCGGGGTAGGCACCCGCAAGCGCACCACAATGCCGGGTGGGCACCGGCCTCCAGAAATGAAGCGCTCCTAGCGCTACGGCCAAAAGTGAAAGCGCTCTAGAAGCGCTGGAGGTACCAAACAAAGCGCTCCTAGCGCTATATGTAAAATAAAAGCGCCTCCAGGCGTTTAGGGGAGAAGGCAAGTCCAGCAACAAAAGTCCTGACAAAGTTCTTAGGAAAGTAGGCAGGGGGGCAAGGCTGGGCCAGGGGCCAGCTCACTGGGCCCTCCAGGCAGGAAGGCAGTCCTAAGTGGGGGTTCCTCCTGGCCTCCTGCAGCAGCAGCCCCCCTCAGCTTGGATCCTGGAAGAGAACAACTCTGTGGGGAAGCAGCCCCATTTTTATACACCTTTTCCCTTTGTTCTGGGTTCAGGGTGAGGGGAAAAACCAGTCGCAGCTGGTTGGGGAGCACCCTTGATGTGCTCAGCCCCTCACTCTATTCACTGGCAGGGCTAGGGTCATCAGTCGCACCACAGGGGGCGGAGCCAGCATTGTGTGGGGAAAGCCTAGCCCTATTCAGGTCCAAGGTGCACTCCTCCCCAGCCATCAGCATGCTAATCTCACTCACCACTGGGGCAGACCAAACCAGACTCCTGGAGCCAGGCTCACCAGCCAGCTCCAGCCAATCACACGCCAGACACACTTTACACTAATATGCCAACTCCTAGAAGTGCCACTTCCGCACATGACATAATCACGCATTATATATCATTGCGAAGCATTCGATCACACGAGTCCGCACATACCAAACTCGAGCCTGCACACCCCACGCATCAGGAACTACCAGGGACACATACATTCCCCATGCATTCCTATGGGAGGGCAGGCCTATCTCACCACATCCACTCAGAGGGCGCACGCACTTTACTTTGGGATACAGGGAAAGTGCGCAGAAACCAAAAATCACTACCACCAGGTCACCAATAAAATCAAAAAGTTCAGGGGTGAACCTGCCAGAAGGGCCAAGTCCAACAGGAAACCTAACAAACCTATACATTTCTGAAAACTAGACACCCAGGGGAATCCAGGATGGGGTGACTTAGCTGCCTCCCACCAGGTCCTGTTACCCAGAATCCCTTGCAAACCTAAATAATTATGAAAAATCACATTTTCTCACATTTCTGTGGTGGAAAGTTGTGGAATCCGCGTGGATACACAATTTTCCAACCAGCCCGCGTTACACAAAGTCTTCCGAGAAAAATGGTACCTCACTTGTGTGGTTCGGCCTAGTGTCCGCGACAGGAAACGGCGCAAAAGGCAACGTGGTCACACCTCAATTTCGCAGTAAAAAATGACCCTTTTTTGGCAAAGTGCCTAGCTGTAGTTTTTTAACCCTAGCTCTGCCGGGACCTAGCAAAGCTATACATTTTTGAAAACTAGACACCCAGGTGAATCCAGGATGGGGTGACTTAGCTGCCTCCCACCAGGTTCTGTTACCCAGAATCTCTTGCAAACCTAAAAAATTGACCAAAAAAACACATTTTCAACACATTTCTGTGGTGGAAAGTTCTGGAATCTGCGTGGATCCACAAATTTCCACCCACTACGCGTTCCCCAAAGTCTTAAGAGAAAAATGGCACCTCACTTGTGTGGGTCGGCCTAGTACCCGCGACAGGAAACGGTGCAAAACGCAACGTGGACACACCTCTATTTCGCAGTAAAAAATGACCCTTTTTTGGCAAAGTGCTTAGCTGTAGTTTTTTAACCCTAGCTCTGCCGGCACCTATGGAAACCTAGCAAACCTATACATTTTTAAAAACTAGACACCCAGGGGAATCTAAGATGGGGTGACTTGACTGCCTCCCACCAGGTTCTTTTACCTAGGATCCCTTGCAAACCTAGAAAATTGTCAAAAAAACCCAAATTTTCACCACATTTCTGTGGTGGAAAGTTCTGGAATATGCGTGGATCCACAAAATTCCACCCACCCCGCGTTCCCCAAAGTCTTACGAGAAAAATGACACCTCACTTTTGTGGGTTGGCCTAGTGCCCGCGACAAGAAACGGTGCAAAACGCAACGTGGACACACCTCAATTTCGCAGTGAAAAATGATCCTTTTTTGGCAAAATGCTTAGCTGTAGTTTTTGAACTCTAGCTCTGCCGGCACCTAGGGAAACCTAGCAAACCTCTACATTTTTCAAAACTAGACACCCAGGGGAATCCAGGATGTGGTGACTAGACTGCCTCCCACCAGGTTCTGTTACCCAGGATCCCTTGCAAATCTAAAAAATTGTAAAATAAGACACATTTTCCCCACATTTCTGTGGTGGAAAGTTCTGGAATCTGCGTGGATCCACAATTTTCCACCCACCCCGCGTTACACAAAGTCTTCCAAAAAAAAAGTTACCTCACATGTGTGGGTCAGCCTAGTGCCCCCGACGGGAAACGGCGCAAAACGCAACGTGGTCACACCTCAATTTCACAGTGAAAAATGATCCTTTTTTGGCAAAGTGCCTACCTGTAGTTTTTGAACCCTAGCTCTGCCGGCTCCTAGGGAAACCTAGCAAACCTATACATTTCTGAAAACTAGACACCGAGGGAAATACAGGATGGGGAGACTTGACTGCCTCCCACCAGGGTCTGTTACCCAGGATCCCTTGCAAATCTAAAAAATTGTAAAATAAGACACATTTTCCCCACATTTCTGTGGTGGAAAGTTCTGGAATCTGCGTGGATCCACAATTTTCCACCCACCCCGCGTTACACAAAGTCTTCCGAGAAAAATTATACCTCACTTGTGTGGTTCGGCCTAGTGCCCGCGACAGGAAACGGCGCAAAACGCAACGTGGTCACACCTCAATTTCGCAGTGAAAAATGACCCTTTTTTGGCAAAGTGCCTAGCTGTAATTTTTTAACCTTAGCTCTGCCGGCACGCAGGGAAAACTAGCAACCAAGGGGAATCCAGGATGGGGAGACTTGACTGCCTCCCACCAGGGTCTTTTACCCAGGATCCCTTGCAAACCTAAAGATTTATCCCCCAAAAATATTTCCCCACATTTCTGTGGTGGAAAGTTCTGGAATCTGCATGGATCCACAAATTTCCACCCACCCTGTGTTCCCCAAAGTCTTACGAGAAAAATGGTACCTCACTTGTGTGGATTGGCCTAGTGCCCGTGACAAGAAACGGCGCAAAACGCAACGTGGACACACCTCAATTTTGCAGTGAAAAATGACACTTTTTTGGCAAAGTGCTTAGCTGTAGTTTTTTAACCCTAGCTCTGCCGGCACCTAGGGGAACCTAGCAAACCTATACATTTTTGAAAACTAGACACCCAGGGGAATCCAGGATGTGGTGACTTGACTGCCTCCCACCAGGTTCTGTTACCCAGAATCCCTTGAAAACCTAAAAAATTGTCCAAAAAAACACATTTCCTCCACATTTCTGTGGTGGAAAGTTCTGGAATCTGAGTGGATCCACAATTTTCCACCCCCCCCCCGCGTTACCCAAAGTCTTCTAAAAAAAGTTACCTCACATATGTGGGTCTGCTTAGTGTCCACGACAGGAAACGGCCCAAAACGCAATGTGGTCACACGTCAATTTCGCAGTGAAAAATGACCCTTTTTTATCAAAGTGCCTAGCTGTAGTTTTTTAACCCTAGCTCTGCCGGCAGCCAGGGAAAACTAGCAAACCTATACATTTTTGAAAACTAGACACGCAGCGGAATCCAGGACGGGGTGATTTGACTGCCTCCCACCAGGAACTGTTACCCAGAATCGCTTGCAAACCTAAAACATTTACCAAAAAAACACATTTCCCCCACATTTCTGTGGTGGAAAGTTCTGGAATCTGCGTGGATCCACAAATTTCCACCCACTCCGCGTTCCCGAAAGTCTTAAGAGAAAAATGATACCTCACTTGTGTGGTTCGTCCTAGTGCCCGCGACAGGAAACAGCGCAAAACACAACATGGTCACACCTCAATTTCGCAGTGAAAAATGACCCTTTTTTGGCAAAGTGCCTAGCTGTAAGTTTTTTAACCCTAGCTCTGCCGGCACCTAGGGAAAACTAGCAACCTATACATTTTTGAAAACTAGACACCCAGGGGAATCCAGGATGGAGAGACTTGACTGCCTCCCACCAGGGTCTGTTACCCAGAATCCCTTGCAAACCTAAAGAATTGTCAAAAAAACAAATTGTCCCCACATTTCTGTTTTGGAAAGTTCTGGAATCTGCGTGGATCCACAAATTTCCACCTACCCCGTGTTCCCCAAAGTCTTCCAAAAAAAATGGTACCTCACTTGTGTGGGTCGGCCTAGTGTCCGTGACAGGAAACGGCGCAAAACGCAACGTGGTCACACCTCAATTTCGCCGTGAAAAATGACCCTTTTTTGGCAAAGTGCCTAGCTGTCGTTTTTTAACCCTAGCTCTGCCGGCTCCTAGGGAAACCTAGCAAACCTATACATTTCTGAAAACTAGACACCCAGGGGAATCCAGGATGGAGAGACTTGACTGCCTCCCACCAGGTTCTGTTACCCAGAATTCCTTGCAAACCTAACAAATTGTCCAAAAAAACCAAATTTTTCCAACATTTCTGTGGTGGAAAGTTCTGGAATCTGCGTGGATCCACAATTTTCCACCCACCCCGCATTACACAAAGTCTTCCGAGAAAAATGATACCTCACTTGTGTGGGTCGGCCTAGTGCCCACAACAGGTAATGGCGCAAAATGCAACATGGTCACACCTCAATTTCGCAGTGAAAAATGACCCTTTTTTGGCAAAGTGCCTAGCTGTAGTTTTTGAACCCTAGCTCTGCCGGCACCTAGGGAAAACTTGCAAACCTATACATTTTTTAACACTAGACACCCAGGGGAATCGAGGATGGGGTGACTTGACTGCCTCCCACCAGGTTCTGTTACCCAGAATCTCTTGCAAACCTAAAAAACTTGTAAAATAAGACACTTTTTCCCCACATTTCTGTGGGGGAAAGTTCTGGAATCTGCGTGGATCCACAAATTTCCACCCACCCCGCATTCCCCAAAGTCTTACCAGAAAAATGGCACCTCACTTGTGTGGGTCGGCCTAGTGCTCGCGACAAGAAACAGCGCAAAACGCAACGTGGACACACCTCAATTTCGCTGTGAAAATGATCCTTTTTTGGCAAAGTGCTTAGTTGTAGTTTTTGAACCCTAGCTCTGCCGGCACCTAGGGATACCTAGCAAACCTATACATGTTTCAAAACTAGACACCCACGGAATGCAGGATGTGGTGACTTGACTGCCCTGGCCAATCCAGGATGGGTAGACTTGACTGCCTCCCACCAGGTTCTGTTACCCAGAATTCCTTGCAAACCTAAAAAATTGTCCAAAAAAAACAAATTTTTCCAACATTTCTGTGGTGGAAAGTTCTGGAATCTGCGTGGATCTACAATTTTCCACCCACCCCGCATTACACAAAGTCTTCCGAGAAAAATGATACCTCACTTGTGTGGGTCGGCCTAGTGCCCACAACAGGTAATGGCGCAAAATGCAACATGGTCACACCTCAATTTCGCAGTGAAAAATGACCCTTTTTTGGCAAAGTGCCTAGCTGTAGTTTTTGAACCCTAGCTCTGCCGGCACCTAGGGAAAACTTGCAAACCTATACATTTTTTAACACTAGACACCCAGGGGAATCGAGGATGGGGTGACTTGACTGCCTCCCACCAGGTTCTGTTACCCAGAATCTCTTGCAAACCTAAAAAACTTGTAAAATAAGACACATTTTCCCCACATTTCTGTGGGGGAAAGTTCTGGAATCTGCGTGGATCCACAAATTTCCACCCACCCCGCATTCCCCAAAGTCTTACCAGAAAAATGGCACCTCACTTGTGTGGGTCGGCCTAGTGCCCGCGACAAGAAACAGCGCAAAACGCAACGTGGACACACCTCAATTTCGCTGTGAAAATGATCCTTTTTTGGCAAAGTGCTTAGTTGTAGTTTTTGAACCCTAGCTCTGCCGGCACCTAGGGATACCTAGCAAACCTATACATGTTTCAAAACTAGACACCCACGGAATGCAGGATGTGGTGACTTGACTGCCTCCCACCAGGTTCTGTTACCCAGAATCCCTTGCAAACCTAAAGAATTGTCAAAAAAACAAAGTGTCCCCACATTTCTGTTTTGGAAAGTTCTGGAATCTGCGTGGATCCACAAATTTCCACCTACCCCGTTGTGAGAAGTTGGCCTGGTATATGATGTTCACTAGTTAAAGTGACCACCTTGTACCATGCCAAGCAACCCTTATGGTGTGGTTGTAAGTCAACCTTTTCGGACTAGCTGCCCTAGTGGTAGCGTAGGCTAAGCAGTCTTTGAGGCTAAACTCGTTAAAGCGTGTTAAGCAGGCTGTTTTACCAATTGCAACCCCCCTTTATACCAATGAAAGGACACCACACAGATATATATTCAAAATATATATGTATTTATCTCTCAAAGTATCCCCTAGACTCTTTATGAGCACAGGAGTAAAAAATCGTTAAACAAGAAAGTATTACAATATACAGAAGTTGCACTTTATATGGATGGGCCCTGGTGGCCACTCAAACCATATACTAAAATAGTGGTATAAGTACCACGAACAGGAAAGGGAAAAGGCCTAGGGCCTCTAGAATCGCTGGGCCTACAAGGAGCTAACTTCAGTTAGTGACCAGGAGGTCCACGGGTCGCGTTTGCAGTGAGGAAAGTTACACGCGTGCTCCCATAGGTTTTCAATGGGTGCGTAAAAGTTTAAAAGTTACTGCAGAAAGGGTCTTCTGGATGGACTACGATCTTAAGATTCAAAACACAGACACTAGAGATGTTTCTCTACACTTGGGCACCGGAGTGCCAGCTTTACCTCACCCACAGGAAGCGGGTGCATAGGTCTCGAAGTGCGTCGGGTTTCTTCTATCGATTCAATGGAGCCTGATGACAAAGATGCTGCAGGCGGTCGGTCCAGAAGAGATTCGGTGGATCCAAGGGTGGATCGGAGTTGTAGAAGACCTGAAAGCAGAGGGGACAGTGTTCACAGTCACTAGCCAGTGACCGGCGTGGCACCAGGAAGGTACCAGGCGATGTCGGGTGCAAACAGGTGGTTAGGTGTAGCTTGTCTCCGCAGCCACGTGGTCCCTGAAGGTCGGCGACGTCCAGGCGTCGAGTCACGAGCTGTCCCACGCAGGCTCTCGCTGTCGGCGGTGTCGGCAACTCGAAAGAAGCAAACAAGTCTTGGCAAAGGCAGGAGTCGTGGAAAGAGAGGAAAGCTGATTGTTCTGACCAGCAAGGTCAGAGGGGCTGCTCTTTTGGAGAGCAGCTATGGCCAGTCTGGGGCAACCAGACCAGCGTCGTTGATTTCAAAATAGGTCGCCAAAATGGCCACTAGCCAACGGGCCAGGGACCGGGCAGGCGCGTCAAGATGCAAAGTGCAGAGGGGCCCCACGCAGATCGTGGAGATGCTGGAGGGCTCACCTTTGGTGCATATGCTGATCGGTGGTTGGGCTTCTCAGGACCCAAAGCACAACTTGGAGGGAGCCTCTGTTGTTGCGCTTGCAGCTTGTCGTCGGTCTTTCAAGATGGCTGGCTCCACGTGTCTCGGTGCCTCCACGGGTTCCTTCTTTGCAGGGACTGTGGATCGGGCTGTGAGAGGTCTGGAGGTCCAGGTCTTGTCGGGCTCTGGGCTTGGGCTCCGTCGGGAGGCGGTTGCAAAGCAGACGTCGAATAGCTGGTTAGTGCTTGCGTTAGCAAGATGGTCACTCCCTGACCATAGGGGAGATTTCTTTCAGTGCTCTGTGCAGCAGAGCGTCGAAGTTCCCGTCTTCTTCTTGTGGTTAAGTTGATTCCAGGATATCTGAAGTCTTAGGACACAGCTCCTACCTTTAAGCAGATTCTAGGGGCCGGACTACCTGCTAGGTCCCTCCCTAAGGGTGGGACCAGAAAGGGGGGTGGTTACACCCCCAATCCTTTGTCCAGCTCGCCCCAGGTCCGGGCTGGTGTGCCCCAGGACCGGATTGAACTGGCATATGCACCGAGGCTCCTTGTGAGCCTCAGGCATGTCTGGTTTCTTTCAAGCCCTACCTGACCAATACACAAAATCCTGTCTGGGGTGGTGCTCGCACCTCCCTTGGCAGGAAACCCTTTGTCCACGTCTCCCAAGCTGGAAGGACTCCCAGCAGCAGGAGGGCAGACTTGTGTCTGTGGTGGCAGCATCCATTTTGTGAAGCTGAGGCTATGTCTGATTTTACCCGGGTTTCAGGTACTGTACATGTCGTGTCCCTCTAGAAGGGTGGAATGCTAACCCCGTCGCCAGAATTGGCGAGGGGTTAGTATTCCAATTCTTATGACACCTTACTCGACATGTTTTGATAAAGCCAAACCAAAGATAGCATTTAACCGCGAGGTTCATAATGCACTTAAGAGTATATGGTATGGCGATATCTGGAAACGGTAGAAGGAAGTTGTTCCGACCACTGCAGACAGGCTCAGCTCATGCCAGAGCACCATCTCACATGGAACCAAGCACTCTGCCTTCAGGATTGTTAAGGCCTGCCATAGGAGTGACTTATAGGTTAACATGTGTCCCATTTAAGGTTAGGTATAGGTACACTACACCTAAGTAAGAGGTGGTTACACCAACTTACCCCAGCTGAGTGATCATCCAGTTGTGTCAAATTTGTTAGGCCAGGCCAGGGGTGGCACAATACATGCTTCAGCCCCTGGTAGGCCTTAGATACACCAATGCCCTGGGTACCTAGTGTACACCGGTACAGGGGCTCACAGGGTGATCCAATTCCAATTGGTTATGCACCTAGGGTGCATAGTGTCAATTTAGTTAGAGAGAACAGCAGGCGGGGGGTCTGATTAGCAGGCCCACAGCCTCAATATGTCAAAAACCAGTGAAGCAAAAAGCAAAAAATTTGGGGTGACCATAGGATAGCAGACCCTACTCTCCTACACCCATGTTCCCCAAAGTCTTCCAAAAAAAAAGGTACCTCACTTGTGTGGGTCGGCCTAGTGTCCGTGACAGGAAACGGCGCAAAACGCAACGTGGTCACACGTCAATTTAGCAGTGATAAATGACCCTTTTTTGGCATAGTGCCTAGCTGTAGTTTTTTTAACCCTAGCTCTGCTTGCTCCTAGGGACACCTAGCAAACCTATACATTTTTTAAAACTAGACACCCAGGGCAATCCAGGATGGGGAGACTTGTCTGCCTCCCACCAGGTTCTGTTACCCAGAATCTCTTGCAAACCTAAATTGTCCACAAAAAAACACATTTTCTCCACATTTCTGTGGTGGAAAGTTGTGGAATCTGTGTGGATCCACAATTTTCCACCTACCCCGCGTTACACAAAGTCTTCCGAGAAAAATGGTACCACACTTGTGTGGTTCGGCCTAGTGCCTGCGACAGAAAATAGCGCAAAAAACAACATGGTCACACCTCAATTTCGCAGTGAAAAATGACCCTTTTTTATCAAAGTGCCTAGCTGTAGTTTTTTAACCCTAGCTCTGCCGGCAGCTAGGGAAAACTAGCAAAACTATACATTTTTGAAAACTAGACACCCAGGGGAATCCAGGATGCGTTGACTTTGCTGCCTCCCAACAGGTTCTGTTACCCAGAATCCGTTGCAAACCTCAAAAATTGTAAAAATAAACACAATTTTGCAGTGAAAAATGACCCTTTTTTGGCAAAGTGCCTAGCTGTAGTTTTTTAACCTTAGCTCTGCCGGCACCGAGGGAAACCTGGCAAACCTATACATTTTTTAAAACTAGACACCCAGGGCAATCCAGGATGGGGAGACTCGACTGGCTAATACCAGGTTCTGTTACCCAGAATCCCTTGCAAACCTAAAAAATTGTCCAAAAAAACACATTTTCCCCACATTTCTAGGTGAAAAGTTCTGGAATCTGTGTGGATCCACAAATTTCCACTCACACCGTGCTCCCTAAAGTCTTACGCGAAAAATGGTACCACACTTGTGTGGGTCGACCTAGTGCCACCGACAGGAAACGGCGCAAAACGCAACGTGGTCACACCTCAATTTCGCAGTGAAAAATGACCCTTTTTTGACAAAGTGCCTGGCAGTAGTTTTTTAACCCTAGCTCTGCCGACACCTAGGGAAACCTAGCAAACCTATACATTTTTGAAAACTAGACACTAGGGGAATCCAGGACGGGGTGACTTGACTGCCTCCCACCAGGTTCTGTTATCCAGAATCCCTTGCAAACCTAAAAAATTGTCCAAAAAAACACATTTTCCCCACATTTCTGTGGTGGAAAGTTCTGGAATCTGCGTGGATCCACAAATTTCCACCCACCCCGCATTCCCCAAAGTCTTACGAGAAAAATGTCACTTCACTTGTGTGGGTCGGCCTAGTGCCCGCAACAGGAAACGGCGCAAAACGCAACGTGGTCACACCTCAATTTCGCAGTGAAAAATGACCCTTTTTTGACAAAGTGCCTGGCTGTAGTTTTTTAACCCTAGCTCTGCCGACACCTAGGGAAACCTAGCAAACCTATACATTTTTGAAAACTAGACACTAGGGGAATCCAGGACGGGGTGACTTGACTGCCTCCCACCAGGTTCTGTTACCCAGGATCCCTTGCAAACCTAAAAAATTGTCAAAAAAAACACATTTTCCCCACATTTCTGTGGTGGAAAGTTCTGGAGTCTGCGTGGATCCACAAATTTCCACCCACCCCACGTTCCCCAAAGTCTTACGAGAAAAATGGCACCTCACTTGTGTGGGTCGGCATAGTGCCCGCGAAAAGAAACGGCGCTAAACACAACGTGGACACACCTCAATTTCGCAGTGAAAAATGACCCTTTTTTGGCAAAGTGCTTAGCTGTAGTTTTTGAACGCTAGCTCTGCCGGCACCTAGGGAAACCTAGCAAACCTATACATTTTTGAAAACTAGACACCCAGGGTAATCCAGGATGGGGTGACTTGACTGCCTCCCACCAGGTTCTGTTACCCAGGATCCCTTGCAAACCTATAAAATTGTCAAAAAAAACACATTTTCCCCACATTTCTGTGGTGGAAAGTTCTGGCATCTGCGTGGATCCACAAATTTCCACACACCCCGTGTTCCCCAAAGTCTTGCGAGAAAAATGGTACCACACTTGTGTGGTTCGGCCTAGTGCCTGCGACAGGAAATAGCGCAAAAAACAACATGGTCACACCTCAATTTCGCAGTGAAAAATGACCCTTTTTTATCAAAGTGCCTAGCTGTAGTTTTTTAACCCTAGCTCTGCCGGCAGCTAGGGAAAACTAGCAAAACTATACATTTTTTAAAACTAGACACCCAGGGGAATCCAGGATGCGTTGACTTTGCTGCCTCCCAACATGTTCTGTTTATCAGAATCCGTTGCAAACCTCAAAAATTGTAAAAAAAACCCACAATTTTGCAGTGAACAATTACCCTTTTTTGGCAAAGTACCTAGCTGTAGTTTTTTAACCTTAGCTCTGCCGGCACCGAGGGAAACCTGGCAAACCTATACATTTTTTAAAACTAGACACCCAGGGCAATCCAGGATGGGGAGACTCGACTGCCTCCCACCAGGTTCTGTTACCCAGAATCCCTTGCGAACCTAAAATATTGTCCAAAAAAACAAATTTTCCCCACATTTCTAAGGTGAAAAGTTCTGGAATCTGTGTGGATCCACAAATTTCCACTCACACCGTGTTCCCCAAAATCTTACGCGAAAAATGGTACCACACTTGTGTGGGTCGGCCTAGTGCCACCGACAGGACTCGGCGCACAACGCAACGTGGTCACACCTCAATTTCGCAGTGAAAAATGACCCTTTTTTGACAAAGTGCCTGGCTGTAGTTTTTAACCCTAGCTCTGCCGACACCTAGGGAAACCTAGCAAACCTATACATTTTTGAAAACTAGACACCCAGGGGAATCCAGGATGGGGTGACTTGACTGCCTCCCACCAGGTTCTGTTACCCAGGATCCCTTGCAAACCTAAAAAATTGTCAAAAAACCACATTTTCCCCACATTTCTGTGGTAGAAAGTTCTGGAGTCTGCGTGGATCCACAAATTTCCACCCACCCCACGTTCCCCAATGTCTTACGAGAAAAATGGCACCTCACTTGTGTCGGTCGGCCTAGTGCCCGCGAAAAGAAACGGCGCAAAACACAACGTGGACACACCTCAATTTCGCAGTGAAAAATTATCCTATTTGGCAAAGTGCTTAGCTGTAGTTTTTGAACCCTAGCTCTGCCGGCACCTAGGGAAACCTAGCAAACCTACACAATTTTTAAAACTAGACACCCAGGGGAATCCAGTATGGGGTGACTTGACTGCCTCCCACCAGGTTCTGTTATCCAGAATCCCTTGCAAACCTAAAAAATTGTCAAAAAAAACACATTTTCCCCACATTTATGTGGTGGAAAGTTCTGGAATCTGGGTGGATCCACAAATTTCCACCCACCCCGCATTCCCCAAAGTCTTACGAGAAAAATGTCACTTCACTTGTTTGGGTCGGCCTAGTGCCCACAACAGGAAACGGCGCAAAACGCAACGTGGTCACACCTCAATTTCCCAGGGAAAAATGACCATATTTTGGCAAAGTGCCTAGCTGTAGTTTTTAAACCTTAGCACTGCCGGCCCCTAGGGAAACCTAGCAAACCTATACATTTTTGAAAACTAGACACCCAGGGGAATCCAGGATGGGTAGACTTGACTGCCTCCCACCAGGTTCTGTTATCCAGAATCCCTTGCAAACCTAAAAAATTGTCAAAAAAAACAGATTTTCCCCATATTTCTGTGGCGGAAAGTTCTGGTAGCTGCGAGGATCCACAATTAATCACCCACCCCGCGTTACCCAAAGTCTTCTGAGAAAAATGGTACCTCACTTGTGTGGGTCGGCCTACTGCCCGCGACAGGAAACAGCACAAAACGCAACATGGTCACACCTCAATTTCGCAGTGAAAAATTACCCTTTTTTGGCAAAGTGCTTAGCTGTAGTTTTTGAACGCTAGCCCTGCCGGCACCTAGGGAAACCTAGCAAACCTATACATTTTTGAAAACTAGACACCCAGGGTAATCCAGGATGGGGTGACTTGACTGCCTCCCACCAGGTTCTGTTACCCAGGATCCCTTGCAAACCTATAAAATTGTCAAAAAAAACACATTTTCCCAACATTTCTGTGGTGGAAAGTTCTGGCATCTGCGTGGATCCACAAATTTCCACACACCCCGTGTTCCCCAAAGTCTTGCGAGAAAAATGGCACCTCACTTGGGTGGGTTGGCCTAGTGCCCGTGACAAGAAACGGCTCAAAACGCAACGTGGACACACCTCAATTTCGCAGTGAAAAATTATTCTTTTTAGGCAAAGTGCAGGGCTGTAGTTTTTTAACCCTAGCTCTGCCGGCACCTAGGGAAACCTAGCAAACCTATACATTTCTCAAAACTAGACACCCAGGGGAATCCAGGATGTGGTGACTTGACTGCCTCCCACCAGGTTCTGTTACCCAGAATCCCTTGCAAACCTAAAGAATTGTCAAAAACAACAAATTTTCCCCACATTTCTGTGGTGGAAAGTTCTGGAATCTGCGTGGATCCACAAATTTCCACCCACTCCGCGTTACACATAGTCTTCCGAGAAAAATGGTACCTCACTTGTGTGGTTCGGCCTAGTGCCCGCGACAGGAAACAGCGCAAAATGCAACATGGTCACATCAATTTCGCAGTGAAAAATGACCCTTTTTTGGCAAAGTGCCTAGCTGTAGTTTTTTAACCCTAGCTCTGCCGTCACCTAGGGAAACCTAGCAAACCTATACATTTCTCAAAACTAGACACCCAGGGGAATCCAGGATGTGGTGACTTGACTGCCTCCCACCAGGTTCTGTTACCCAGAATCCCTGGCAAACCTAAATAATTGTCAAAAAAACACATTTTCCCCACATTTCTGTGGTGGAAAGTTCTGGAATCTGCGTGGATCCACAAATTTCCACCCACCCCATGTACACAAAGTCTTACAAGAAAAATGGTACCTCACTTGTGTGGGTCGGCCTAGTGTCCACGGCAGGAAACGGTGCAAAACACAACGTGGTCACACCTCAATTTCGCTGTGAAAAATGACCCTTTTTTGGCAAAGTGCTTAGCTGTAGTTTTTTAACCCTAGCTCTGACGGCACCTTGGGGAACCTAGCAAACCTACACATTTTTGAAAACTAGACATCCAGCATGTGGTGACTTGACTGCCTCCCACCAGATTCTGTTACCCAGGATCCCTTGCAAACCTAACAAATTGTCAAAAAAACACATTTTCCCCACATTTCTGTGGTGGAAAGTTCTGGAATCTGCGTGGATCCACAAATTCCCACCCACCCCGCGTTCCCCAAAGTCTTACGAGAAAAATGGCACCTCACTTGTGTGGGTTGGCCTAGTGCCCGCGACAAGAAACGGCGCAAAACGCAACGTGGACACACCTCAATTTCGTAGTGAAAAATGATCCTTTTTTGGCAAAGTGCAGGGCTGTAGTTTTTGAACCCTAGCTCTGACGGCACCTAGGGAAACCCAGAACACCTATACATTTTTGAAAACTATACACTAGGGGAATCCAGGATGGGGTGACTTGACTGCCTCCCACCAGGTTCTGTTACCCTGGATCCCTTGCAAACCTAACAAATTGTCAAAAAAACACATTTTCCCCACATTTCTGTGGTGGAAAGTTCTGGAATCTGCGTGAATCCACAAATTTCCACCCACCCCGCGTTCCTCAAAGTCTTACGAGAAAATGGCACCTCACTTGTGTGGGTTGGCCTAGTGCCCGCGACAAGAAACGGCGCAAAACGCAACGTGGACACACCTCAATTTCGTAGTGAAAAATTATCCTTTTTTGGCAAAGTGCAGGGCTGTAGTTTTTGAACCCTAGCTCTGACGGCACCTAGGGAAACCCAGAAAACCTATAAATTTTTGAAAACTAGACACTAGGGGAATCCAGGATGGGGTGACTTGACTGCCTCCCACCAGGTTCTGTTACCCTGGATCCCTTGCAAACCTAACAAATTGTCAAAAAAACACATTTTCCCCACATTTCTGTGGTGGAAAGATCTGGAATCTGCGTGGATCCACAAATTTCCACCCACCCTGTGTTCCCCAAAGTCTTTCAAGAAAAATGGTACCTCACTTGTGTGGGTTGGCCTAGTGTCCGCGACAGGAAACGGCGCAAAACGCAATGTGGTCACACCTCAATTTCGCAGTTTAAACTGACCCTTTTTTTGCAAAGTGCCTAGCTGTAGTTTTTGAACCTTAGCTCTGCCGGCACCTAGGGAAATGTTAGACCTGGCAGCTTGGCGTGAGTCTCCCTCCCACTTTTTGTCGCTGTGCCACATGTGTTTTTATGGTGTTGGCCGCTCAGAGCACTGTGCCACTGCCAACCAGTGCCACAGTGCAAGTGCTCCCTATGTAAAATGTATATGTTGGTTGGATTCCATGATTGGCTTATTTGGTTTACTATCAGACCCCAGTAAAGTGCACCAGGAGTGCCAGGGCGTGTAAATAGAAATGCCACTGGTGGGCTCGCAGCACTGGTTGTGCCACCCACAGAAGCGGCCTGGTAAAATGTGTCTAGGTCTGCCATTGCAGAACCTGCGTGCAGTCTGGTACTGACATGCTGACTGGCAAGTGCACCCACTTACCAGTCCCTAAACCTTCCCTTAACTTCATGTTAGTCACCCCTATGGTAGGCCCAAGGGCAGGGTGCATTGTAGCATAAGGTAGGACAAGCCCTGATGTGTGTGGCATGTCCTTATAGTGAATTACAACCATTTTCGTTTTTCACTATTGTAAGGCTACCCTGTTCTCATAGGCCAGAATGGGCTGTTAAGATTGTTACATCCTATGATCCTAACAGACCCAGGGAACACTGAGAAAATCGAGTTTAGTATGCCTGAACTCAGAATAATAAGGTACATCTTTTAGTGAGGTTTATTTTAATGTGTGGTGACAGGGCTGGGGAAACCCAGATGGGCAGGGCAAGGTAGCCTGGTGGTGAATAGAAAGATTGACCTGTAGATGGGTGGGAGGAGTACACCTGGACTCTGAATAGGGCTGTGCTCTGCCACCACAATGCTGGCTCCGCCCCCTGTGGAGCGTCTGATGGCTCTGCCCTGCACCCTGAAAGAAGAAGCCTGCATCGCATCAACAAAGTGCTCCAGAACTGGACTGAACTGGGCAAGGGCCCCCCCTGGCCTGAGAGAACAAAGGATTTGTGGTATAAATGTAGGAGCCCTGCTCCTAAGAAACTAGATCCTGTCCTGCCAAGAAGAAACCTCTGTCCGACCTGAAGGAACTGTAAAAGCTGCATGGAGGAGTACTGTCCCTGACCTGGGGGATTGGCCTGCAGTGGTTGCCTTGCTGCTGAAGAAGAGGAAGAAAAGACTCAAGAAACTTTTATTTGACTTGTGCTGAGAGATCTCCAAGGGCTTGTGAGTGAGCTTGCCCCCTGAACGAAGTCCCAGGACCAGTGGACTTCACCGCCGTGAGATCGCCTTGGAAAATGGACCGTTTTCCCTGCATCTTCGACTCGAACTGCTGCATACATCTTGCTGATCACAGCGTACCCCCTGAAAGCTGGTATCCCGCTGTCTGGCCCGAACAACGTGACTAAGGCCCCTCTACGAGCCGTAGCTCGCACCGCAAAGGAAGGTATCGTCCGGCCTGAGCAACGCGGCTAACAGGCCCCTACGAGCCGTAGCTCGCACCGTAACGGAAGGACTGCGATCCGTACTTGCTACTATCCCCTACGAACCCTATTGCCGGCGTACGCTCCTTTCCCCCGCTTTGGAAAGGCTGGGGTGCGTACGGTTGTTGCGTACGTCTCCCCTGTGCGGAGCGTACTGTTCGCTTGTACCCAGCGCTTCGAGTCAAGTTTGCTGATCGCATGGTAAGGCACGAACGCCACGATGAACTTTGAACGCACCGTGTCTACGCACCGTCCCCTGAAGCCCTGCACGCCCAAGGTCTAACGTACCGTAGTACGCATCGCACCAGGAGGACAACGCACCGTACATCGCGCTTGATGTCAGCGTGGCATCCGTGACGAACTCCCCAAGTAAAGGTACTGTGCCTGTTCGCACCGTAGGGTGTACGCTTCATACCGAAGCATCTACAGTGCATGTGAGACCCGTCCCAAGCAGTTTTTACCGCGTACGAAGCGTACGAACAGGAACGAAGCGCACAGAACTTTAAAACTACCCTAAAACCAAGAACTCTTTTTTAATAATTATTGTGGCCCGTTTTTACGTTATCTGGTCTTGTGCTAAGCCTAAACTATATATATAACGTATTATTTTTCTATATCCCAGTGTGGAGTCCATTTGTGGGGTTGTCACTGAGTTACTGTGTGTGTGTTCACAAATGCTTAACCTGAACGCTCTGAGATAGGCCTTGTCTGCTCGCGCCAAGCTACCTAGAGGGTGAGCAGGGGTTATTGTTGGAGTGTACCCCCCTACCCTGACTGGAGGAAAGGTTCCCTGCTTGACACAAGTACCTACCTGTGCCAACCAGAGAACCCGGATTCTAACATTGGTGGTCAGCGGTGAGGATTACGAATTTGCATTTGTGATACATACACAGTGATTGGTGAACGCCACATAGTGAAGGCAGACCAATAGCGCAACCACTTACTTTTAATTATCATTTTTTGGGAAATCACCAGTTGTTAAAGGAATCATGCCTGGTTCAGTTGTTGTGGAAAGGGCAGCATCCCTCATCTCTGAAACTGAAGACGTGGAATGAGAAGAAGAGAGATTAGAGAGCTACACCAAGGCCCAGCTGAAGGGCTTCTGCAGAAAATTCAAAGTCCCCACTGTTGGATGTTAGCTCAAAGTAGATCTTTGCAAGGCACTGAGGGCCTGGATGGAGTCAAGAAAAGACTCTGATGAGGTGGAGGAAATTGAGCAGGCAGAGAGCATGACTAGCTTGGGCAGAGGCCCGTCGCCAGAGGAATTGGCCGGCAGGAAGTGTAGGAGAGTAGGGTCTGCTATCCTATGGTCATCCCAAATTTTTGCTTTTTGCTTCACTGGTTTTTGACATATTGAGGCTGTGGGCCTGCTAATCAGACCCCCAGCCTGCTGTTCTCTCTAACTAAATTGACACTATGCACCCTAGGTGCATAACCAATTGGAATTGGATCACCCTGTGAGCCCCTGTACCGGTGTACACTAGGTACCCAGGGCATTGGTGTATCTAAGGCCTGCCAGGGGCTGAAGCATGTATTATGCCACCCCTGGCTTGGCCTAACAAATTTGACACAACTGGCTGATCACTCAGCTGGGGTAAGTTGGTGTAACCACCTCTTACTTAGGTGTAGTATACCTATACCTAACCTTAAATGGGACACCTGGTAACCTATAAGTCACTCCTATGGCATGCCTTGACAATCCTGAAGGCAGAGTGCTTGGTTCCATGTGAGATGGTGCTCTGGCATGAGCTGAGCCTGTCTGCAGTGGTCGGAACAACTTCCTTCTACCGTTTCCAGATATCATCATACCATATACTCTTAAGTGCATTATGAACCTCGCGGTTAAATGCTATCTTTGGTTTGGCTTTATCAAAACATGTTGAGTAAGGTGTCATACGAATTGGAATACTAACCCCTCGCCAATTCTGGCGACGGGGTTAGCATTCCACCCTTCTAGAGGGACACGACATGTACAGTACCTGAAACCCGGGTAAAAGCAGACATAGCCTCAGCTCCACAAAATGGTTGCTGCCACCACAGACACAAGTCTGCCCTCCTGCTGCTGGGAGTCCTTCCAGCTTGGGAGACGTGGATAAAGGGTTTCCTGCCAAGGGAGGTGCGAACACCACCCCAGACAGGATTTTGTGTATTGGTCAGGTAGGGCTTGAAAGAAACCAGACATGCCTGAGGCTCACAAGGAGCCTCGGGTGCATATGCCAGTTCAATCCGGTCCTGGGCCACACCAGCCCCGGACCTGGGGCGAGCTGGACAAAGGATTGGGGGTGTAACCACCCCCCTTCCTGGTCCCACACTTAGGGAGGGACCTAGCAGGTAGTCCGGCCCCTAGAATCCGCTTAAAGGTAGGAGCTGTGTCCTAAGACTTCAGACATCCTGGAATCAACTTAACCACAAGAAGAAGACGGGAACTTCAACGCTCTGCTGCACAGAGGACAGAAGGAAATCTCCCCTATGGTCAGGGAGTGACCATCTTGCTAACGCAAGCACCAACCAGCTATTCAACGTCTGCTTTGCCGCCGCCTCCTGCCGGAGCCCGAGCCCAGAGCCCGACAAGACCTGGACCTCCAGACCTCTCACCGCCCGATCCACAGTCCCTGCAAAGAAGGAACCCGTGGAGGCACCGAGACACGTGGAGCCAGCCATCTTGGAAGACCGACGACAAGCTGCAAGCGCAACGACAGAGGCTCCCTCCAAGTTGTGCTTTGGGTCCTGAGAAGCCCAACCACCGAGCAGCATCTGCACCAAAGGTGAGCCCTTCAGCATCTCCACGATCTGCGTGGGGCCCCTCTGCACTTTGCATCTCAACGCGCCTGCCCGGTCCCTGGCCCGTTGGCTAGTGTCCATTTTGGCGACCTATTTTGAAATCAACAACACTGGTCTGGTTGCTCCAGACTGGCCCTAGCTGCTCTCCAAAAGAGCAGCCCCTCTGACCTTGCTGGTCAGAACAATCAGCTTTCCTCTCTTTCCACGACTCCTGCCTTTATCAAGGCTTGTTTGCCTCTTTTGAGTCGCCGACACCGCCAACAGCGAGAGTCTGCGTGGGACAGCTCGTGAACCGACTCCTGGACGTGGTCGACCTTCAGGGACCACGTGGCTGCGGAGACAAGCTACCCCTCCTCATCTGTTTGCACCCGACATCTCCTGGTACCTACCTGGTGCCACGCCGGTCACTGGCTAGTGACTGTGAACACTGTCCCCTCTGCTTTCAGGTCTTCTACAACTCCGATCTACCCTTGGATCCACCGCATCTCTTCTGGACCGACCGCCTGCAGCATCTTTGTCATCAGGCTCCATTGAATCGATAGAAGAAACCAGACGCACTTCGAGACCTATGCACCCGCTTCCTGTGGGTGAGGTAAAGCTGGCACTCCGGTGCCCAAGTGTAGAGAAACATCTCTAGTGTCTGTGTTTTGAATCTTAAGATCGTAGTCCATCCAGAAGACCCTTTCTGCAGTAACTTTTTAACTTTTATGCACCCATTGAAAACCTATGGGAGCCCGCGTGTAACTTTCCTCACTGCACTCGCGACCCGTGGACCTCCTGGTCACTAACTGAAGTTAGCTCCTTGTAGGCCCAGCGATTCTAGAGGCCCTAGGCCTTTTTCCTTTCCTGTTCATGGTACTTATACCACTATTTTAGTATATGGTTTGAGTGGCCACCAGGGCCCATCCATATAAAGGGCAACTTCTGTATATTATAACGTTGTCTTGTTTAACGATTTGTGCTCCTGTGCTCATAAAGAGTCTAGGGGATACTTTGAGAAATAAATACATATATATTTTGAATATATATCTGTGTGGTGTCCTTTCATTGGTATAAAGGGGGGTTGCAATTGGTAAAACAGCCTGCTTAACACGCTTTAACGAATTTAGCCTCAAAGACTGCTTAGCCTACGCTACCACTAGGGCAGCTAGTCCGAAAAGGTGGAATTACAACCACACCATAAGGGTTGCTTGGCATGGTACAAGGTGGTCACTTTAACTAGTGAACATCATATACCAGGCCAACTTCTCACATTGGTGAGCAGCGGTTGGATTTGAGCTTGCTGTGTTTTACCATTGTAATCTCTTGGTTACCAATTGAAAGATCACATAGGTACCTGTAGGTACGTATAAAACAAGATAGATATACTTAAGTTCTACTGAACTTAGTTGTTGTAGAGCAAAGGGAGTAGCACACCCTGACTACAACTACTAGATAGGTTTAGTAGGAAAACCCAAGTGTAGGTAGATTGCAACATATCCACCCACACTTAAGAGCAATGGCTGGGGCAGAGGGGTCCAATGTACCCATCTCTGTTGAGAGTGACCCCCAGAGGGCACCATCCATCTTTGCTACCCTAAACCAAAATGAGCTCAGGCAGTTGGCAAATATCAGGGGCCTTAAACAGCCCAAGAACCCTACCTCTGCTGAACTCAGGAAGCTTTTACAAGCTGATGAAGATCAGAAAGCTCTCAAGAAAGCCTCCCAGTTAGGCCCCTTAGGGACTGGAACAGGAGGCCCCCCTTCTGAAGATGCTACTGAGGTACCCCTTTCCAATAGTCACCCCTTAGATGAGAATCATACTACAGAGGATGAGAGTGATAAGGGTACTGATACAGAAGGTAGTGGGGATGAAGGGAGAACTAGCCCAGTGCCAAGTGTTATACGTGGCCCAGCTAAACTAAGGCTATTGGGGACTGACAATGGGATCATCCCATTGGATCTCCCCAGTGGACTTAACCAGGGGCTTGGGAGGCAGAGGAATCACTCAGGTGAGTCTAATGCTTCTCATGCCTCTAGAGGCTCTCAAAGTCACTCCAGAAGAAGGATGACCACCCCTCAGAGGAGGGAGCATGAGGCCAGAATGCAGGAAGCTCAGCTGAGAATCAGGAGACAGGAGCTAGAAGTAGCTCTGATGGAAGAGAAACTGAGTAAGGCTAGGCAACCTAGAGAGAGTGGGTCTATACCCACTGGTGGCAGCATTGTCCCTAAGGACAAAGATAGGGTCTTTGACAATAGGAACCTGTCCAAGGTTGTGCCCCCCTACAAAAGTGGGGATGACATCCACAAATGGATGACTGCTCTTGAGAGAGCCTGCAAAGTGCAGCAGGTTCCTGAAGACCAGTGGGCGGGCAGCAATCTTATGGCTCTCCTTTGAAGGTAGAGGCAGAGATAGACTCCTCACTGTTAGAGAGGAGGATGTCAGAAATTACAGAGTCCTGAAGAGTGTTCTGGTAGATGGGTTAGGCTTAACCACTGAACAGTACAGGTTAATGTTCAGAGACACCCAGAAGACACAGACTCAGGACTGGTCTGAATACATTGAATGTGCCACTAAGGCTTTGGAGGGTTGGTTGCTGGGAAGTAAGGTATCTGATTATACAGGATTGTACAATTTGATGATGAGAGAACAGATTTTAAATAACTGTCAAAACCAGCAACTGCATCAACACTTGGTTGACTCAGATCTGACCCCTGCCCAAGAATTGGCAAAGAAGGCAGACAAATGGGTCAGAACCAGGGTTAAGCAAAAGAACCAGAACCAGGGCCAAGGGGGTGATCAGAAGAAAACAGACCAAAAGGGTGGAGATCAGAAATCTAAAGACCAGAAGTCTTCAACAGGGCCCCAAACTAGTACTAACGAGGGTGGGTCCCAACCTAAAGGGAAGAACAAAGAAGGTCCAAAGAAACCCTGGTGCAAATCTTGCAAGTATACAACTCACTGGACTAGTGATTGTAAGAAGGGTGGAGCCCCCAACACATTTGCCCCTAAGGCACCTGCTCCCAGTACTACTGTTAGCAGTGTTGGTCCCCAGACAAAGGGTGGAGTGGGAATCACTATGGGAACTGAAGGAGATTCTGACTTAGACAGAACCCTGACACGGGCAGTCTTGATCTGTGATGGGGACATGGATTTGTCCCTGACTGTGAGCCCCAGTAACCTGGGCAAGTACAGACAGACTCCTTTAATAAATGAAAAAGTGGCTCAAGCCTACAGGGACACATGTGCCAGTGTCACTATGGTGACACCAGGCTTTGTGGACCCTGGACAGTACATACCAGGTGAGAACTACCTGGTGACCAATGCCAGCAATGCCACTACTTCACATAGTGTGGCAGTTGTTAACTTCTCATGGGGAGGGGTAACTGGCCTCAAAAGGGTTGTGGTTAGTGCAGACCTCCCAGTAGAATGTTTGTTGGGCAATGACCTAGAGAGTTCTCTATGGTCAGAAGTGGAGTACAGGACACATGCAGAGATGTTAGGTATATCACCACATGTCCTTGCGGTGACCAGGTCACAGGCCAAAAAGTGCCTTACTGAACCACAGGTCTTGGATCCTGGAACAATGGACCAAGCACCTACCAAGAAGAAGAACAGGAGGGTTAAGGCTGTGCCTTTCCCCCTGCCTCCAAGTGATGATCAGCCTTCCCAGGAAGATGATCTAGAGGACCCTGAAGGAACTGTCCCTGAAGAGCTTGAACCTGATCAGGTTGAGTTTCTGGGGACAGGGGGACCTTCCAGGGCTGACTTGGGGCAGGCTCAGTTATCCTGTCCATCTCTTGAACCCCTCAGACAGCTGGCTGCTGCTGAGGCTGCTGGGAATGCTCAAGGTACCCATAAAGTGTATTGGGATGATGGGCTCCTTTATTCAGAGGCTAGAGACCCAAAACCTGGTGCAACCAAGAGGTTGGTTATACCTCTGCAATTTAGGGGCTTCCTTCTAACCTTGACCCATGATATTCCTCTAGCAGGACACTTAGGCCAGAACAAGACTTGGGACAGGCTTGTCCCTCACTTTCACTGGCCTCACATGAATGAAGATACCAAGGAGTTTTGTCGCTCCTGTGTAACCTGCCAAGCCAGTGGCAAATCAGGTGGCACAACAAAGGCCCCCCTAATACCACTACCTGTGGTGGGGGTCCCCTTTGAAAGAGTGGGAATAGATATAGTGGGTCCCATGGATCCTCCCACTGCATCTGGGCACAGATTTATACTGGTGGTAGTGGATCATGCCACCAGGTATCCAGAGGCAATTCCCCTTAGGACCACTACAGCTCCTGTTGTGGCCAGGGCCCTGCTAGGAGTATTCTCCAGAGTGGGGTTTCCTAAGGAGGTGGTTTCTGACAGAGGTACCAACTTCATGTCAGGATACTTGACAGCTTTGTGGAATGAATGTGGTGTCAACTACAAGTTCACCACTCCTTATCACCCACAATGCAATGGGCTTGTTGAGAGATTCAACAAGACCCTAAAGGGTATGATCAAAGGATTACCTGAAAAGCTCAGGCGAAGATGGGACATCCTTCTACCCTGCCTTCTGTTTGCTTACAGAGAGGTCCCACAAAAAGGAGTTGGCTACAGCCCCTTTGAATTGTTGTTTGGGCACCCTGTAAGAGGCCCACTGTGTTTAGTGAAGGAAGGATGGGAGTTACCTCTCAAAAAGCCTAAACAAGACATAGTGGACTATGTACTTGGTCTCCGCTCCAGGATGGCCGAGTATATGGAGAAGGCATCCATAAACCTTGAGGCAAGCCAGGCCTTACAGAAAGCTTGGCATGACCAAAAGGCTGTCTTGGTTGAGTTTCAGCCAGGACAGAAGGTATGGGTGTTGGAGCCAGTGGCCCCAGCAGCACTCCAAGACAAATGGTCTGGACCCCATACAATCCTGGAAAAGAAGGGAGAGGTTACCTACTTGGTGGACCTAGGAACTCCCAGGAGTCCCCACAGGGTACTCCATGTTAACAGGTTAAAAGCATATGTTGACAGGGCAGACATGGGCTTGCTCATGGCTACAGATGAGGGACAGGAGGAAGAGAGTGACCCTCTCCCAGACTTGTTGTCTCAGAACCCTGAAGATGGCTCAGTTGAAGGAGTGACCCTTGGAGGCAACCTCACTGACCATCAGCAGATTGAATGTAGACAGGTTCTACAATCATTTCAACATATGTTCTCACTGATACCTAGTCAAACTGACTGGTGTACCCATGTGGTGGACACTGGTGACAGTCTGCCTGTAAAGAACAAACTTTACAGACAACCTGACCACGTCAGGGACTGTATAAAGGCTGAGGTACACAAAATGCTGGAACTGGGTTTCATTGAACCCTCAGAGAGCCCCTGGGCTAGCCCAGTGGTCTGGTCCCCAAACCTCACACCAAAGATGGCAAGAGAGAGATGAGGTTCTGTGTGGATTACAGAGGACTCAATGCTGTCACTAGGACAGATGCACATCCTATTCCAAGGGCAGATGAGCTCATAGATAAACTGGCTTCTGCTACGTTTTTGAGCACATTTGATTTGACAGCTGGCTATTGGCAAATCAGGTTAGCTGAGGAGTCCAAGGCCAAAACAGCATTCTCAACCCCAGGTGGGCACTATCAATTTTTGGTGATGCCCTTTGGTCTGAAGAATGCACCTGCCACCTTCCAAAGGTTGGTGAATCAAGTCCTTACTGGGTTGGATGACTTTTGTGCAGCATATCTTGATGACATTGCTGTCTTTAGCTCCACCTGGGAGGATCACCTGATCCACCTGAAGAAGGTACTGGAGGCTCTGCAAAAGGCAGGCCTCACTATCAAGGCTACTAAGTGCCAGATAGGGCAGAGTAAGGTTGTGTATTTGGGCCACCTTGTAGGTGGGGGCCAAGTTCAACCACTGGAGAGTAAGATACAATCCATCAAGGACTGGTCTCCTCCAACCACCCAGACTCAAGTTTGAGCTTTCTTGGGCTTGACTGGGTACTACAGGAAGTTTGTTAAGAACTATGGGTCCATTGTGACTCCTCTTAATGATCTGACATCCAAGAAGATGCCCAAAAAGGTTCAGTCGACAGTAAGCTGTCAAAAGGCATTTGATGACCTGAAGAAGGCCATGTGCTCTGCACCTATCCTGAAAAGTCCTGACTACTCCAAAGAGTTTATTGTCCAAACAGATGCTTCTGAGTTGGGTGTGGGAGCTGTGCTGTCACAACTTAATGTAGATGGTCAAGACCAACCCATTGCTTTTATTAGCAGAAGGTTGACCCCAGAGAGAAGAATTGGTCAGCTATTGAGAGGGAGGCCTTTGCTGTGGTGTGGGCCCTGAAGAAGCTGAGGCCATACTTGTTTGGCACTCACTTCAAGATTCAGACTGACCATAAGCCCCTCTTGTGGCTAAATCAGATGAAGGGTGAAAACCCCAAACTGCTTAGGTGGTCCATTTCCCTACAGGGGATGGACTTTACAGTGGGTACAGACCATGGGAATGCAGACCATGGGAATGCAGATGGTCTCTCCAGGTACTTCCACTTAGGACATGAAGACGAGACTGGTCAAAGCTAGTTTAATGTCCCTGCGTTTGGGGGGGGGGGTTGTGTAGGAGAGTAGGGTCTGCTATCCTATGGTCACCCCAAATTTTTGCTTTTTGCGTCACTGGTTTTTGACATATTGAGGCTGTGGGCCTGCTAATCAGACCCCCAGCCTGCTGTTCTCTCTAACTAAATTGACACTATGCACCCTAGGTGCATAACCAATTGGAATTGGATCACCCTGTGAGCCCCTGTACCGGTGTACACTAGGTACCCAGGGCATTGGTGTATCTAAGGCCTGCCAGGGGCTGAAGCATGTATTATGCCACCCCTGGCTTGGCCTAACAAATTTGACACAACTGGCTGATCACTCAGCTGGGGTAAGTTGGTGTAACCACCTCTTACTTAGGTGTAGTATACCTATACCTAACCTTAAATGGGACACCTGGTAACCTATAAGTCACTCCTATGGCATGCCTTGACAATCCTGAAGGCAGAGTGCTTGGTTCCATGTGAGATGGTGCTCTGGCATGAGCTGAGCCTGTCTGCAGTGGTCGGAACAACTTCCTTCTACCGTTTCCAGATATCGTCATACCATATACTCTTAAGTGCATTATGAACCTCGCGGTTAAATGCTATCTTTGGTTTGGCTTTATCAAAACATGTTGAGTAAGGTGTCATACGAATTGGAATACTAACCCCTCGCCAATTCTGGCGACGGGGTTAGCATTCCACCCTTCTAGAGGGACACGACATGTACAGTACCTGAAACCCGGGTAAAAGCAGACATAGCCTCAGCTCCACAAAATGGATGCTGCCACCACAGACACAAGTCTGCCCTCCTGCTGCTGGGAGTCCTTCCAGCTTGGTAGACGTGGATAAAGTGTTTCCTGCCAAGGGAGGTGCGAGCACCACCCCAGACAGGATTTTGTGTATTGGTCAGGTAGGGCTTGAAAGAAACCAGACATGCCTGAGGCTCACAAGGAGCCTCGGGTGCATATGCCAGTTCAATCCGGTCCTGGGCCACACCAGCCCCGGACCTGGGGCGAGCTGGACAAAGGATTGGGGGTGTAACCACCCCCCTTCCTGGTCCCACACTTAGGGAGGGACCTAGCAGGTAGTCCGGCCCCTAGAATCCGCTTAAAGGTAGGAGCTGTGTCCTAAGACTTCAGACATCCTGGAATCAACTTAACCACAAGAAGAAGACGGGAACTTCAACGCTCTGCTGCACCGAGGACAGAAGGAAATCTCCCCTATGGTCAGGGAGTGACCATCTTGCTAACGCAAGCACCAACCAGCTATTCAACGTCTGCTTTGCCGCCGCCTCCTGCCGGAGCCCGAGCCCAGAGCCCGACAAGACCTGGACCTCCAGACCTCTCACCGCCCGATCCACAGTCCCTGCAAAGAAGGAACCCGTGGAGGCACCGAGACACGTGGAGCCAGCCATCTTGGAAGACCGACGACAAGCTGCAAGCGCAACGACAGAGGCTCCCTCCAAGTTGTGCTTTGGGTCCTGAGAAGCCCAACCACCGAGCAGCATCTGCACCAAAGGTGAGCCCTCCAGCATCTCCACGATCTGCGTGGGGCCCCTCTGCACTTTGCATCTCAAAGCGCCTGCCCGGTCCCTGGCCCGTTGGCTAGTGTCCATTTTGGCGACCTATTTTGAAATCAACAACACTGGTCTGGTTGCTCCAGACTGGCCCTAGCTGCTCTCCAAAAGAGCAGCCCCTCTGACCTTGCTGGTCAGAACAATCAGCTTTCCTCTCTTTCCACGACTCCTGCCTTTATCAAGGCTTGTTTGCCCCTTTTGAGTCGCCGACACCGCCAACAGCGAGAGTCTGCGTGGGACAGCTCGTGAACCGACTCCTGGACGTGGTCGACCTTCAGGGACCACGTGGCTGCGGAGACAAGCTACCCTTCCTCACCTGTTTGCACCCGACATCTCCTGGTACCTACCTGGTGCCACGCCGGTCACTGGCTAGTGACTGTGAACACTGTCCCCTCTGCTTTCAGGTCTTCTACAACTCCGATCTACCCTTGGATCCACCGCATCTCTTCTGGACCGACCGCCTGCAGCATCTTTGTCATCAGGCTCCATTGAATCGATAGAAGAAACCAGACGCACTTCGAGACCTATGCACCCGCTTCCTGTGGGTGAGGTAAAGCTGGCACTCCGGTGCCCAAGTGTAGAGAAACATCTCTAGTGTCTGTGTTTTGAATCTTAAGATCGTAGTCCATCCAGAAGACCCTTTCTGCAGTAACTTTTTAACTTTTATGCACCCATTGAAAACCTATGGGAGCCCGCGTGTAGCTTTCCTCACTGCACACGCGACCCGTGGACCTCCTGGTCACTAACTGAAGTTAGCTCCTTGTAGGCCCAGCGATTCTAGAGGCCCTAGGCCTTTTTCCTTTCCTGTTCATGGTACTTATACCACTATTTTAGTATATGGTTTGAGTGGCCACCAGGGCCCATCCATATAAAGGGCAACTTCTGTATATTATAACGTTGTCTTGTTTAACGATTTGTGCTCCTGTGCTCATAAAGAGTCTAGGGGATACTTTGAGAAATAAATACATATATATTTTGAATATATATCTGTGTGGTGTCCTTTCATTGGTATAAAGGGGGGTTGCAATTGGTAAAACAGCCTGCTTAACACGCTTTAACGAATTTAGCCTCAAAGACTGCTTAGCCTACGCTACCACTAGGGCAGCTAGTCCGAAAAGGTGGACTTACAACCACACCATAAGGGTTGCTTGGCATGGTACAAGGTGGTCACTTTAACTAGTGAACATCATATACCAGGCCAACTTCTCACATTGGTGAGCAGCGGTTGGATTTGAGCTTGCTGTGTTTTACCATTGTAATCTCTTGGTTACCAATTGAAAGATCACATAGGTACCTGTAGGTACGTATAAAACAAGATAGATATACTTAAGTTCTACTGAACTTAGTTGTTGTAGAGCAAAGGGAGTAGCACACCCTGACTACAACTACTAGATAGGTTTAGTAGGAAAACCCAAGTGTAGGTAGATTGCAACATATCCACCCACACTTAAGAGCAATGGCTGGGGCAGAGGGGTCCAATGTACCCATCTCTGTTGAGAGTGACCCCCAGAGGGCACCATCCATCTTTGCTACCCTAAACCAAAATGAGCTCAGGCAGTTGGCAAATATCAGGGGCCTTAAACAGCCCAAGAACCCTACCTCTGCTGAACTCAGGAAGCTTTTACAAGCTGATGAAGATCAGAAAGCTCTCAAGAAAGCCTCCCAGTTAGGCCCCTTAGGGACTGGAACAGGAGGCCCCCCTTCTGAAGATGCTACTGAGGTACTGTACTGCTCGATTTTCCCGGCCCTATTGTGTTGATGGGTGATTAGGGTGACTTCAGTCTATTACCATTCAAGCCTAAGGGTTAGAGTAGTGAATGAAGTCTATTTACTAGGCACTTCGACATGATCCTGTGTTCTTTCCAATAGATTAGGGCTTGCACACATATCCTAGGGGATAGATTCGTTAGTCTTAGGGATAACCTGCCCTGTAGTGAGGGTATTTCATGGAGCCGTGTTGAATTCAGGCCTGGTAGGCCTCAAACGGGGGAGACTCCATCTTTCTTTCTGCTCCAGCAGCTTGAGATGTTTCTAGGTTACAGGGGATGTTTTAGTTATGAGGTGTTATTCGCTTGGAGAGAACCGGTTCAGACCGGCCCTTATCGAAGGATTGTATTTTTCTTCATGCCGAAGACGCTACATCAGGCCGGCCGGCTGGGAAAGTGTCCTTGGCACGGGGAGGTACAAGAATTTGGTGGGCGGCAGGTTACGGGCTGGAATTTTCCATGAGAAAATGCACCTCTATATTAGTGAAAGCCTGAGGCAGATACTGGCACTTATTCTTTCAATCCATAGGCGGCACCTAGCCGTTAGCAGAAAAGCTACTACTTATTCCAGGGAAGACAGATGACAAACTTGAGGGCGGAGAAAGACCAAGAGACAGATACTCTTCTAGCAGAATTGCCAGAGAGGAGAGAGTAGCCGACGAGGAAGAGGTCCCAGTGACTCGGAGAAGGGAGCTACGGAGGTGTGATCTCCAGGCGAGCCGAGGCACAGACGAGAAGGGGACCTAGATGACCATTGAGTGCAGGCTACACACGACTAAGGTGATGTCGACCCCTTTCTTATTAGAGTGTACAACCTAATCTTTCACTTTTTCTTTACAGGTTATGTGTTACATTATGTGCTTGCGTATATGATATGTATATATATAATAAAGTCAGTTTGTAATAAATCAACATGTGCTGCGTGTTCTTGTATAAGAGGGTAGCCTATTCTTCTAGTCAGCTGCAACTCGACATGAACAGATGTTAACCCTGATCCGGTAAGTGGTAGCTGAATAAGGGAGAAAGGAGCCCCTCGAACTAGAGAACAGGTTGTGCTCAAACTGGCAGTTCTTGTGTGATCTGATACACTGATTCCCTTGTCGTATGTTATAGTGATCATAGGATGAACTCGTGAAGGCTGCCGTCTGGGTAGGAAGTCCTGGGTCCGTTTGGGACCGCGAGGCTAAGGCTGCCGTCTGGGTAGGAAGTCCTGGGTCCGTTTGGGACCGCGAGGCTGAGGCTGCCGTCTGGGTAGGAAGTCCTGGGTCCGTTTGGGACCGCGAGGCTAAGGCTACCGTCTGGGTAGGAAGTCCTGGGTCCGTTTGGGACCGCGAGGCTAAGGCTACCGTCTGGGTAGGAAGTCCTGGGTTCGTTTGGGACCGCGAGGCTAAGGCTACCGCCTGGGTAGGAAGTCCTGGGTCCGTTTGGGACCGCGAGGCTGAGGCTGCCGTCTGGGTAGGAAGTCCTGGGTCCGTTTGGGACCGCGAGGCTAAGGCTACCGTCTGGGTAGGAAGTCCTGGGTCCGTTTGGGACCGCGAGGCTAAGGCTGCCGTCTGGGTAGGAAGTTCTGGGTCCGTTTGGGACCGCGAGGCTAAGGCTGCCGTCTGGGTAGGAAGTTCTGGGTCCGTTTGGGACCGCGAGGCTAAGGCTGCCGTCTGGGTAGGAAGTCCTGGGTCCGTCTTGGATCGCGAGGCCGCCACTTGTATTATAAGAGGTCTTGATATATATATATATATATATATATATATATATATATATATATATATATAGTAGGAATTCCCTGTCCTTAGGTGGTATATATATATGTGGTTACTTATTGTGAATAGGCCCTAGGGAGGGGGTAACGTTCTGGCTGGGTTAGAAAGGCTCTGTTGAGCGGGTTCTATCTGATCCGACAACCCAAGCAGAACATTTGGCGTCACGAACCGTTTTCGAAACCTGTGTGCGTCGTGTTGTCTCGTGTTTGCTTTCGGCGTGTGCGTGGTTTTCTTTGTATATTATTTGTGGTATAATTGTGTGTATAGTTTTTCTTTTTCTTTCCTTTCTTCTTTCTTTTCCACAATGTTTTCTAAAAAGTCAAAATCTACTTTTAAGTTGCCCATTGATATTCCCGGATGGGATTCAACGCCTTATGAAGCCTTAGCCCGGGAGTGGGCTGATTCTACTGGTTTGAGTGAGAATTGGAATTCTTCTTTGGAGCTGGCGGAGCCGGCTAATGTGATTACTTGTTTACAGAAGGCACCCATCTCGAAGGGTGAGGAGATTCCCATTTTAGGGCGCAGAGGTTGGATTGTCCTGTCTGCGTACAGAATTCTGCATGAGAGGTTGTTGAAGCTACAGATCTCTTTTAAGGATGTGGAAGCGCACTTTGTTGAGATTCAGAATTCTCATACTTTATTGCGGTGTCAAAATAAGTTGCTTACTGACAAACTTGAGACTTATCAGACTATTGCCGAGAGGGCGGCTGTGCGAATTGCCCGTTATAAATACAAACATCGGCGCGGCCGGGTTTCGACGCGAAAGGTGCGCCTGGTCGTGGCGAATGCCGGACTGGATTGGAATCCTGATGAATGGGATGGTAATATCTGGAACTCGAGCGATTCTTGTTCCTCGGGTGAGGAATCTGTTAAATGTGAGTCCTCCCGCTCCCGCCATGATTGTAAGCCTGCTTCTCGCACCCCTGATGGTGCACCCCGTGATTGCGCTCGTCCTTCGAGCGGGGTTGATGCTTCTTCCGCTGATTGTTCCTCTACGTGTACTGGTCGAGCTCCTTGTGATGCTCACCCCGCGGTCTCGGTGCATCCAGTTTTTCGTCGGAAATTGCAGCAGTCTCCTGCTGCTCCGCAGGGTATTTCTTTAGACTCTTTAGAGGACTTTACCCAACAGGAAATTAGTGATATTTTGCAGCGATTTCGGCAGCGAGCTGGTGAGACATTACTCACATGGATGGTGCGCCTTTATGAACTGGGCGCTGCTGGCATTATGTTGGATAATGGTGATTGTTTGAAGTTTTGTTCCTTGAGCTCGGATTCTACTGTACAGGATCATTTTCGTAACTATAATGGTGGTGGTCAAATTTCTTTACTTCAATTGGCGACTGAGGGTTGTAATATAAAGTACCCTACTGAGTCTGATTGGCCTGTAAATGACAAACAGTGGTATACTTTGCGCGACGCTGCACAACGTCTCAAAGAAGAGGTGATGAAAACGGCGATTTTTCTAGGTACTGCTGACAGGTTGCTTGATGGTTCATTGACATCTTCTGTGCGGAATCGTATTATTCGTTCTTCCCCTGTTGCTTATAAGCAGGTCATGATGACTTTATTGATTAATCAAACTGGTAACGTGTTATCTACAGTACTGGAATCGGTACGCCAACTCGGTGAGTTAGGCGAGTGGTTTAAACCTGAACGTCAGTCCCGGCCTGACACTCGTACTCCTGGTGACAATAAGCTTACTAGACGCGATATCTTTTCTGGTCTTTTGGCTGATGGTGTGCGGAGGGAGGACATTGACGGTGAGACAACTGCTCGTTTGTGGGAGTTGTTTCGCAAACGTGGCTTGGATCGGAAGGAGGGTGCCCGGCGTGTTCGGATGTCTGAGTGTGATCGCGGTGGTTCTGACGGTAGCGGTGATGATGACCGCCGTGGGCGCTCTGTTCGTCGTGATGACCGACGTTATGTACGTGATATGTCCCCCCGTCGAGAGAGAGACAGAGAGAGAGAAGAGGAAAGGGAGAGGGGAAAAAATGATTATATTTACAACAGACGTAGAGATGATAGGGATCAATCCCCTGAGTTGAGGAGGAGAGAGGATCGTCATAATCTGGCCGATCGAAACCAGCACTGTACTGCTGCTGACACGAATCCATTTCGTACTGGGAATGGATATGAACAGGAGGCACCTATACCTAAGAAACGTGAGAGTCTTTATCCTGATTTATCCTGGTACACAGAATGCGGTAAACATGACTAGGAAATAGGTCAAGCTCCAGTACACAGATGGGCTCACAGAGATAATAGACCCTATGTAGATATTGAAATTTATTGGAGACATCGTAATATCCAAAGGGCCCGAGCATTGGTAGATACAGGAGCGGAGGCCACTCTTATTCATGGTAAATCAAAGAAGTTTAAAGGTCAGCCTTTTACAATTACCGGATTAGGTGGAAAGGAAACTCCCGCAATTCAAACATTACTTGAAATGAGAATAGGTAGAATCCCTAGAAAAGAATACTCTGTACTAGTGGTGCCTCTCTTGGAATTCATAATTGGAATAGATATTTTGAAAGGAATGGCTTTGCATTTAGATGATGGATGTTACCAATTTGGAACTACGCATTATATATCGTCCAGGCCTATACGGGTTGGTCGTTTACGAATGCCCCCCATAACAGTTCCTCAGGCGACAAAAGTGGTTTGTCAGAAGCAGTATCGTATTCCGGGTGGTCATGAGGAGATTAGTACCACTATTCAGGAGTTGGTGGATGCAGGTGTTATAGCCCCAGTTACTTCTGCTTGGAATAATCCTGTTTGGCCTGTACGTAAGAGTGATAATTCTTGGCGTATGACTGTTGATTATCGAGAATTGAACAAACACACACCCTCTTTGACTGTTGCAGTACCGGATGTTATTACTCTAATTGAAAGAATCCAAAAACATCCGGGTACATGGTATGCGTCAATTGATATTGCTAATGCTTTCTTTTCGATCCCGATTGCCCCTGAGTGTCAGGAACAGTTCAGTTTTACGTGGAATGGGCGTCAAATGACGTTTAGGAGTCTTCCTCAGGGCTATGTGCATAGCCCTACTATATGTCACCGGCTGGTGGCAGAGCATTTGGCTGACGTACCAGTTCATCCACAGGTTCAGATGTGTCATTATATTGATGATGTTTTGATCCAAGGCGAAACACAAGAGGAAGTTCAGACCCAATTGGACAGAGTCATTGAGTGCCTCCGTGAGAAAGGTTGGGAAATCAATCCGGATAAACTACAAGGCCCGTCCCAGGCTGTGAAATTTTTGGGTATTAATTGGCATGAAGGGCACCGTGAAGTGATCCCTCAGGTTAAACAGAAGATTCTTGATTTTGCAGTTCCAAAGAATAGGAAGGAAGCCCAAAGCTTCATTGGTTTATTTGGTTTTTGGCGTCAGCATATTCCTCATTTGAGTCAAATATTGGCCCCCTTGTACCGTGTCACCCGTAAAAAGAATGCGTTTGATTGGGATACACCACAGCAAGATGCGTTCGACCTAGCAAAAGAGGCAATTCAACATGCTTTGGATTTATGGCCCGTACGTGATGGGGAGGTAGATTTAAATGTGTCTGTACAGGGCCTTTATGCGAATTGGAGCTTGTGGCAGAAGCAAGGCAGAAGTAGAGTGCCGTTAGGTTTCTGGACCAAAAAGTTACCTGATGCTAGTGAGCGTTATACACCCTTTGAGAAACAGTTACTTGCATGTTATTGGGCTCTGGTGGATACCGAGCAATTGACTTTGGGACATGATATAGTTTTGCGACCTGAGATTCCTATTATGCAGTGGGTTATGAGTTCGCCAAAAACTCACCGCATTGGACACGCTCAGGAGGCGAGTGTGATTAAATGGAAATGGTATATACAAGACAGGGCACGTGTGGGACAGAAAGGAGTTGCATCTTTGCATGAGCAGGTGGCGCGAGCGCCATCGACTGAGACTGAGAGTGTATGTTCCGTACCTTTAGTACAGGAGTCTCCTGTCAAGTGGGGTAGACCCTTTGATGATTTGTCCGTAGAGGACAGGAACCATGTCTGGTTTACGGATGGTTCAGCAAGGTTCATAGGGCCGAAACGGCACTGGAAAGCGGTGTCCTATAATCCGGTCACGCAGAAACTGCTGAGCACAACTGGTGAAGGTAAGAGCAGCCAATTCGCTGAATTGTATGCTGTTTATCAAGTCCTGAAACAAGAATTACCCGGCACATGTCATATTTTCACTGACTCTTGGTCTACTGCCAATGGATTGGCAGTTTGGTTACCGACTTGGCATTCTCATAATTGGGAATTGCATTCAAAACAGTTGTGGGGAAGAGAGTTATGGCAAGAGATTTGGGAGATGCTCCCACAGAGTACTGTTACAATCTTCCATGTGGATGCTCACACCCCTATAGATTCTCTTGACAAATTTTTTCATAACATTGCAGATGAGAAATCTAAAATTGCTGAGGCAGTGGTGGACAGGCAAGATTCTGATATGGCGGGATTGGCGAAATGGGCCCACCAGAAGGCAGGACATTTTGGAGAGAAAGCCACTAGCAGGTGGGCTGCTGATCGAGGAATTTATATTCCCTTGGATTTGATCAAGAATGTTATTTTACATTGTCCCATTTGTCAGCATATCAGACAGCGCAAAGTGCCCCAAATTGTTAAAGGTCATTTACATCGCGGGAAACTGCCCGCTCAAATTTGGCAAATTGATTACATTGGTCCACTTCCCATGAGCAGGAATTGTCAATATGTTTGCACAATTGTTGATACATACAGTGGCTTGTTGGTAGCCCTTCCCTGTAAGCAAGCTACCCAATTGAATACCATTAAAACGTTGGAATTGGTTATCATGTATTATGGTGTGCCATTCCAAATTCAATCTGATAATGCATCCCATTTTCGTGGAAGATTGGTACAGGAATTCTGTGTGGAAAACAATATTGACTGGGTGTTCCATGTCCCGTACTATCCACAGGCCTCAGGTCTTGTGGAGAGAATGAATGGTCTGCTGAAGGGGCAGCTGCGTAAACTAACTGATGACAAATATAAGAATTGGCGAGACTTTTTGTCTCAAGCACTATTAATTTTGAATAATCGCCCTTTTCTAAATGCTGAATCTCCACTTATGCGTTTGTTCCCTCCGAATGTTAATGCTCAGCCAAATGAAATCAGAGAGACTGTGATGTACTGGGAGATTTCTCCCGGAGCTTTGGCTCCATGTAGAGCGACCCCAGGGTCGGCAGGTTTAGACTTGCATGCCATGGATGACACCGTTCTAAAAGGTAAAGATCGGGTCATCATCGCGACCGGTGTTGGTGTTCATATACCACCCGGGAATTTTGGATTAATCGCCCCTAGATCGGGGCTGGCCGTAAAAGGCATTCAGGTACTTGGAGGGGTCATTGACAGCGATTATCAGGGAGAGATTAAGGTGCTCCTGCTAAATAGCAGTGAGGCTGATTTGCTGATCCATCGAACTGACCGAGTGGCTCAATTACTGATAATGCCTGTCTTCAGTGGTGGGTTGGTAAAAGGCACTGCCCCAACTTTGCTAACTGTACGAGGCCAGAAAGGTTTTGGCTCCACAGATAACCCTGGGGCCAGGGTTTGGGTGCAGTCGCCTAAGACTCCCCCTGAACAGGCAGAGGTCATCGCCACCGGTCATGATAATACCATTTTAGTTATGAGACCAGGGAAAGATAGCTGGGAAGCAGTCCCGGCTGACAAATGTTACTTACGAGAATGATTAATGCCTGCATTTGATTCTCTTTCAGATCATTCTTTGGACTGTTGCTGCAGGATGTGTCGTCGCAGGACTATTTTCGGGTTGGTTTGACGAGGGAGGAGGACTCCCGTCAACCCCGGATGAGCTACGCGCCCGAGTGTCGCGTTCCTTTGCTGCGTGGGATTCGTCATCGAACTTTTGGACACTACTGGCGAAAAGGGTGACCGATGCCCCTCACTTTTGTTTGACGCCGATGAGATCCGTACATGATATCCTAGCGACCTGTCTGGTTGCTGTCCCTGCTTCACTGGAAACCCTAACTAATATTTTCAACATTTCGAAGGCTCGCCCCAATGTTCTTCTGGGCGATTTTGCCACCCACACGTATTGCCCCTTATGTACGGAACTTCCGGACAGGATACCCCCCATCCAATCCCAAATAGTTACCTATAATATCACACAAGGTGATATATGCTTTTTTCTTACATGTAATCCTAGTGCAATCTCTGAATGTCTACAGCTGAAATTGAAAGGTGCTACTTCCTTCACCTTTCATGAGCGAACTTTGTGCTTTCAAAGGACACCGAAAACATGTGCTTCGGTTATGAACAATATGACTTGCAAGAGTTTGGTAGTTACCCCTAGTCATTATCGCACGATGTTGCTACCTGCCGGATGGCTTTTCTCATGTGGTAATACTTCTTGGCCATATGTCCCCGCGAATATTTCCGGTGGCCCCTGTGCTATTACAAGACTCAGTTTACTAATGTTCTCGTCACATCCGAATGCCAATTCTCGTGTGATTCGAGATACAGTGATGTTACAGGAGGATTGTGACTCATCTTTGCATTTGTATTCCAAGTCTGAATACCTTAGCTTGGCTATTTCAATTATTGGTGTTCCTGCTTTGGCGGTTTATAATGCTAAATCTATTGAGAAAATGGCCTGCTGGATGGTAAAATCTATTAATCATACTTCTACAGTCCTATCTGACATGCTGTTAGAAGCCCAGGGTGAACGTAGAGCCATCTTGCAAAATAGAGCGGCCATTGATTATCTTTTGCTTAAACATGGACATGACTGCTCTGACTTTGAGGGTCTTTGTTGTTTTAACTTGTCTGATCATACACAATCTATTCGTGCCCACATTGACAGGTTACATGATTTGACGGAGGAAGTGAGAAAACACATTGACCAGGGCTGGTTTGACTGGCTCTTTAATTGGTTACCTGACCTGTATCTATTACGTCGAATATTAGGAGGTATTCTACTTACCATCGCTGTTTTGATCTCTATTTGTTGTTTTATTCAGTGTATCCCTTCACTACTTCAATTCTGCACACTTGGTACTAGACATAGGTCAGTTAGTTTTGTTTCATATTATTCCTCTACGGATGTTAGTTCGGTTTAATGAATGTATAATGGACTGAAGTCAAGGGTGAAATGTACTGCTCGATTTTCCCGGCCCTATTGTGTTGATGGGTGATTAGGGTGACTTCAGTCTATTACCATTCAAGCCTAAGGGTTAGAGTAGTGAATGAAGTCTATTTACTAGGCACTTCGACATGATCCTGTGTCCTTCCCCATAGATTAGGGCTTGCACACATATCCTAGGGGATAGATTCGTTAGTCTTAGGGATAACCTGCCCTGTAGTGAGGGTATTTCATGGAGCCGTGTTGAATTCAGGCCTGGTAGGCCTCAAACGGGGGAGACTCCATCTTTCTTTCTGCTCCAGCAGCTTGAGATGTTTCTAGGTTACAGGGGATGTTTTAGTTATGAGGTGTTATTCGCTTGGAGAGAACCGGTTCAGACCGGCCCTTATCGAAGGATTGTATTTTTCTTCATGCCGAAGACGCTACATCAGGCCGGCCGGCTGGGAAAGTGTCCTTGGCACGGGGAGGTACAAGAATTTGGTGGGCGGCAGGTTACGGGCTGGAATTTTCCATGAGAAAATGCACCTCTATATTAGTGAAAGCCTGAGGCAGATACTGGCACTTATTCTTTCAATCCATAGGCGGCACCTAGCCGTTAGCAGAAAAGCTACTACTTATTCCAGGGAAGACAGATGACAAACTTGAGGGCGGAGAAAGACCAAGAGACAGATACTCTTCTAGCAGAATTGCCAGAGAGGAGAGAGTAGCCGACGAGGAAGAGGTCCCAGTGACTCGGAGAAGGGAGCTACGGAGGTGTGATCTCCAGGCGAGCCGAGGCACAGACGAGAAGGGGACCTAGATGACCATTGAGTGCAGGCTACACACGACTAAGGTGATGTCGACCCCTTTCTTATTAGAGTGTACAACCTAATCTTTCACTTTTTCTTTACAGGTTATGTGTTACATTATGTGCTTGCGTATATGATATGTATATATATAATAAAGTCAGTTTGTAATAAATCAACATGTGCTGCGTGTTCTTGTATAAGAGGGTAGCCTATTCTTCTAGTCAGCTGCAACTCGACATGAACAAATGTTAACCCTGATCCGGTAAGTGGTAGCTGAATAAGGGAGAAAGGAGCCCCTCGAACCAGAGAACAGGTTGTGCTCAAACTGGCAGTTCTTGTGTGATCTGATACACTGATTCCCTTGTCGTATGTTATAGTGATCATAGGATGAACTCGTGAAGGCTGCCGTCTGGGTAGGAAGTCCTGGGTCCGTTTGGGACCGCGAGGCTAAGGCTGCCGTCTGGGTAGGAAGTCCTGGGTCCGTTTGGGACCGCGAGGCTGAGGCTGCCGTCTGGGTAGGAAGTCCTGGGTCCGTTTGGGACCGGGAGGCTAAGGCTACCGTCTGGGTAGGAAGTCCTGGGTCCGTTTGGGACCGCGAGGCTAAGGCTACCGTCTGGGTAGGAAGTCCTGGGTTCGTTTGGGACCGCGAGGCTAAGGCTACCGCCTGGGTAGGAAGTCCTGGGTCCGTTTGGGACCGCGAGGCTGAGGCTGCCGTCTGGGTAGGAAGTCCTGGGTCCGTTTGGGACCGCGAGGCTAAGGCTACCGTCTGGGTAGGAAGTCCTGGGTCCGTTTGGGACCGCGAGGCTAAGGCTGCCGTCTGGGTAGGAAGTTCTGGGTCCGTTTGGGACCGCGAGGCTAAGGCTGCCGTCTGGGTAGGAAGTTCTGGGTCCGTTTGGGACCGCGAGGCTAAGGCTGCCGTCTGGGTAGGAAGTCCTGGGTCCGTCTTGGATCGCGAGGCCGCCACTTGTATTATAAGAGGTCTTGATATATATATATATATATATATATATATATATATATATATATATATATATATAGTAGGAATTCCCTGTCCTTAGGTGGTATATATATATGTGGTTACTTATTGTGAATAGGCCCTAGGGAGGGGGTAACGTTCTGGCTGGGTTAGAAAGGCTCTGTTGAGCGGGTTCTATCTGATCCGACAACCCAAGCAGAACAAGTACCCCTTTCCAATAGTCACCCCTTAGATGAGAATCATACTACAGAGGATGAGAGTGATAAGGGTACTGATACAGAAGGTAGTGGGGATGAAGGGAGAACTAGCCCAGTGCCAAGTGTTATACGTGGCCCAGCTAAACTAAGGCTATTGGGGACTGACAATGGGATCATCCCATTGGATCTCCCCAGTGGACTTAACCAGGGGCTTGGGAGGCAGAGGAATCACTCAGGTGAGTCTAATGCTTCTCATGCCTCTAGAGGCTCTCAAAGTCACTCCAGAAGAAGGATGACCACCCCTCAGAGGAGGGAGCATGAGGCCAGAATGCAGGAAGCTCAGCTGAGAATCAGGAGACAGGAGCTAGAAGTAGCTCTGATGGAAGAGAAACTGAGTAAGGCTAGGCAACCTAGAGAGAGTGGGTCTATACCCACTGGTGGCAGCATTGTCCCTAAGGACAAAGATAGGGTCTTTGACAATAGGAACCTGTCCAAGGTTGTGCCCCCCTACAAAAGTGGGGATGACATCAACAAATGGATGACTGCTCTTGAGAGAGCCTGCAAAGTGCAGCAGGTTCCTGAAGACCAGTGGGCGGGCAGCAATCTTATGGCTCTCCTTTGAAGGTAGAGGCAGAGATAGACTCCTCACTGTTAGAGAGGAGGATGTCAGAAATTACAGAGTCCTGAAGAGTGTTCTGGTAGATGGGTTAGGCTTAACCACTGAACAGTACAGGTTAATGTTCAGAGACACCCAGAAGACACAGACTCAGGACTGGTCTGAATACATTGAATGTGCCACTAAGGCTTTGGAGGGTTGGTTGCTGGGAAGTAAGGTATCTGATTATACAGGATTGTACAATTTGATGATGAGAGAACAGATTTTAAATAACTGTCAAAACCAGCAACTGCATCAACACTTGGTTGACTCAGATCTGACCCCTGCCCAAGAATTGGCAAAGAAGGCAGACAAATGGGTCAGAACCAGGGTTAAGCAAAAGAACCAGAACCAGGGCCAAGGGGGTGATCAGATGAAAACAGACCAAAAGGGTGGAGATCAGAAATCTAAAGACCAGAAGTCTTCAACAGGGCCCCAAACTAGTACTAACGAGGGTGGGTCCCAACCTAAAGGGAAGAACAAAGAAGGTCCAAAGAAACCCTGGTGCAAATCTTGCAAGAATACAACTCACTGGACTAGTGATTGTAAGAAGGGTGGAGCCCCCAACACATTTGCCCCTAAGGCACCTGCTCCCAGTACTACTGTTAGCAGTGTTGGTCCCCAGACAAAGGGTGGAGTGGGAATCACTATGGGAACTGAAGGAGATTCTGACTTAGACAGAACCCTGACACGGGCAGTCTTGATCTGTGATGGGGACATGGATTTGTCCCTGACTGTGAGCCCCAGTAACCTGGGCAAGTACAGACAGACTCCTTTAATAAATGAAAAAGTGGCTCAAGCCTACAGGGACACATGTGCCAGTGTCACTATGGTGACACCAGGCTTTGTGGACCCTGGACAGTACATACCAGGTGAGAACTACCTGGTGACCAATGCCAGCAATGCCACTACTTCACATAGTGTGGCAGTTGTTAACTTCTCATGGGGAGGGGTAACTGGCCTCAAAAGGGTTGTGGTTAGTGCAGACCTCCCAGTAGAATGTTTGTTGGGTAATGACCTAGAGAGTTCTCTATGGTCAGAAGTGGAGTACAGGACACATGCAGAGATGTTAGGTATATCACCACATGTCCTTGCGGTGACCAGGTCACAGGCCAAAAAGTGCCTTACTGAACCACAGGTCTTGGATCCTGGAACAATGGACCAAGCACCTACCAAGAAGAAGAACAGGAGGGTTAAGGCTGTGCCTTTCCCCCTGCCTCCAAGTGATGATCAGCCTTCCCAGGAAGATGATCTAGAGGACCCTGAAGGAACTGTCCCTGAAGAGCTTGAACCTGATCAGGTTGAGTTTCTGGGGACAGGGGGACCTTCCAGGGCTGACTTGGGGCAGGCTCAGTTATCCTGTCCATCTCTTGAACCCCTCAGACAGCTGGCTGCTGCTGAGGCTGCTGGGAATGCTCAAGGTACCCATAAAGTGTATTGGGATGATGGGCTCCTTTATTCAGAGGCTAGAGTCCCAAAACCTGGTGCAACCAAGAGGTTGGTTATACCTCTGCAATTTAGGGGCTTCCTTCTAACCTTGACCCATGATATTCCTCTAGCAGGACACTTAGGCCAGAACAAGACTTGGGACAGGCTTGTCCCTCACTTTCACTGGCCTCACATGAATGAAGATACCAAGGAGTTTTGTCGCTCCTGTGTAACCTGCCAAGCCAGTGGCAAATCAGGTGGCACAACAAAGGCCCCCCTAATACCACTACCTGTGGTGGGGGTCCCCTTTGAAAGAGTGGGAATAGATATAGTGGGTCCCATGGATCCTCCCACTGCATCTGGGCACAGATTTATACTGGTGGTAGTGGATCATGCCACCAGGTATCCAGAGGCAATTCCCCTTAGGACCACTACAGCTCCTGTTGTGGCCAGGGCCCTGCTAGGAGTATTCTCCAGAGTGGGGTTTCCTAAGGAGGTGGTTTCTGACAGAGGTACCAACTTCATGTCAGGATACTTGACAGCTTTGTGGAATGAATGTGGTGTCAACTACAAGTTCACCACTCCTTATCACCCACAATGCAATGGGCTTATTGAGAGATTCAACAAGACCCCAAAGGGTATGATCAAAGGATTACCTGAAAAGCTCAGGCGAAGATGGGACATCCTTCTACCCTGCCTTCTGTT
The DNA here is from genome assembly GCF_964204655.1 of Triturus cristatus. Classification (NCBI taxonomy): domain Eukaryota; kingdom Metazoa; phylum Chordata; class Amphibia; order Caudata; family Salamandridae; genus Triturus; species Triturus cristatus. Next base: position 1,098,086,052 of record NC_140579.1, read on the forward strand.
TGCTTACAGAGAGGTCCCACAAAAAGGAGTTGGCTACAGCCCCTTTGAATTGTTGTTTGGGCACCCTGTAAGAGGCCCACTGTGTTTAGTGAAGGAAGGATGGGAGTTACCTCTCAAAAAGCCTAAACAAGACATAGTGGACTATGTACTTGGTCTCCGCTCCAGGATGGCTGAGTATATGGAGAAGGCATCCATAAACCTTGAGGCAAGCCAGGCCTTACAGAAAGCTTGGCATGACCAAAAGGCTGTCTTGGTTGAGTTTCAGCCAGGACAGAAGGTATGGGTGTTGGAGCCAGTGGCCCCAGCAGCACTCCAAGACAAATGGTCTGGACCCCATACAATCCTGGAAAAGAAGGGAGAGGTTACCTACTTGGTGGACCTAGAAACTCCCAGGAGTCCCCACAGGGTACTCCATGTTAACAGGTTAAAAGCATATGTTGACAGGGCAGACATGGGCTTGCTCATGGCTACAGATGAGGGACAGGAGGAAGAGAGTGACCCTCTCCCAGACTTGTTGTCTCAGAACCCTGAAGATGGCTCAGTTGAAGGAGTGACCCTTGGAGGCAACCTCACTGACCATCAGCAGATTGAATGTAGACAGGTTCTACAATCATTTCAACATATGTTCTCACTGATACCTAGTCAAACTGACTGGTGTACCCATGTGGTGGACACTGGTGACAGTCTGCCTGTAAAGAACAAACTTTACAGACAACCTGACCACGTCAGGGACTGTATAAAGGCTGAGGTACACAAAATGCTGGAACTGGGTGTCATTGAACCCTCAGAGAGCCCCTGGGCTAGCCCAGTGGTCTGGTCCCCAAACCTCACACCAAAGATGGCAAGAGAGAGATGAGGTTCTGTGTGGATTACAGAGGACTCAATGCTGTCACTAGGACAGATGCACATCCTATTACAAGGGCAGATGAGCTCATAGATAAACTGGCTTCTGCTAAGTTTTTGAGCACATTTGATTTGACAGCTGGCTATTGGCAAATCAGGTTAGCTGAGGAGTCCAAGGCCAAAACAGCATTCTCAACCCCAGGTGGGCACTATCAATTTTTGGTGATGCCCTTTGGTCTGAAGAATGCACCTGCCACCTTCCAAAGGTTGGTGAATCAAGTCCTTACTGTGTTGGATGACTTTTGTGCAGCATATCTTGATGACATTGCTGTCTTTAGCTCCACCTGGGAGGATCACCTGATCCACCTGAAGAAGGTACTGGAGGCTCTGCAAAAGGCAGGCCTCACTATCAAGGCTACTAAGTGCCAGATAGGGCAGAGTAAGGTTGTGTATTTGGGCCACCTTGTAGGTGGGGGCCAAGTTCAACCACTGGAGAGTAAGATACAATCCATCAAGGACTGGTCTCCTCCAACCACCCAGACTCAAGTTTGAGCTTTCTTGGGCTTGACTGGGTACTACAGGAAGTTTGTTAAGAACTATGGGTCCATTGTGACTCCTCTTAATGATCTGACATCCAAGAAGATGCCCAAAAAGGTTCAGTCGACAGTAAGCTGTCAAAAGGCATTTGATGACCTGAAGAAGGCCATGTGCTCTGCACCTATCCTGAAAAGTCCTGACTACTCCAAAGAGTTTATTGTCCAAACACATGCTTCTGAGTTGGGTGTGGGAGCTGTGCTGTCACAACTTAATGTAGATGGTCAAGACCAACCCATTGCTTTTATTAGCAGAAGGTTGACCCCAGAGAGAAGAATTGGTCAGCTATTGAGAGGGAGGCCTTTGCTGTGGTGTGGGCCCTGAAGAAGCTGAGGCCATACTTGTTTGGCACTCACTTCAAGATTCAGACTGACCATAAGCCCCTCTTGTGGCTAAATCAGATGAAGGGTGAAAACCCCAAACTGCTTAGGTGGTCCATTTCCCTACAGGGGATGGACTTTACAGTGGGTACAGACCATGGGAATGCAGACCATGGGAATGCAGATGGTCTCTCCAGGTACTTCCACTTAGGACATGAAGACGAGACTGGTCAAAGCTAGTTTAATGTCCCTGCGTTTGGGGGGGGGGGGTTGTGTAGGAGAGTAGGGTCTGCTATCCTATGGTCACCCCAAATTTTTGCTTTTTGCGTCACTGGTTTTTGACATATTGAGGCTGTGGGCCTGCTAATCAGACCCCCAGCCTGCTGTTCTCTCTAACTAAATTGACACTATGCACCCTAGGTGCATAACCAATTGGAATTGGATCACCCTGTGAGCCCCTGTACCGGTGTACACTAGGTACCCAGGGCATTGGTGTATCTAAGGCCTGCCAGGGGCTGAAGCATGTATTATGCCACCCCTGGCTTGGCCTAACAAATTTGACACAACTGGCTGATCACTCAGCTGGGGTAAGTTGGTGTAACCACCTCTTACTTAGGTGTAGTATACCTATACCTAACCTTAAATGGGACACCTGGTAACCTATAAGTCACTCCTATGGCAGGCCTTGACAATCCTGAAGGCAGAGTGCTTGGTTCCATGTGAGATGGTGCTCTGGCATGAGCTGAGCCTGTCTGCAGTGGTCGGAACAACTTCCTTCTACCGTTTCCAGATATCGTCATACCATATACTCTTAAGTGCATTATGAACCTCGCGGTTAAATGCTATCTTTGGTTTGGCTTTATCAAAACATGTTGAGTAAGGTGTCATACGAATTGGAATACTAACCCCTCGCCAGTTCTGGCGACGGGGTTAGCATTCCACCCTTCTAGAGGGACATGACATGTACAGTACCTGAAACCCGGGTAAAATCAGACATAGCCTCAGCTCCACAAAATGGATGCTGCCACCACAGACACAAGTCTGCCCTCCTGCTGCTGGGAGTCCTTCCAGCTTGGGAGACGTGGACAAAGGGTTTCCTGCCAAGGGAGGTGCGAGCACCACCCCAGACAGGATTTTGTGTATTGGTCAGGTAGGGCTTGAAAGAAACCAGACATGCCTGAGGCTCACAAGGAGCCTCGGTGCATATGCCAGTTCAATCCGGTCCTGGGGCACACCAGCCCCGGACCTGGGGCGAGCTGGACAAAGGATTGGGGGTGTAACCACCCCCCTTCCTGGTCCCACCCTTAGGGAGGGACCTAGCAGGTAGTCCGGCCCCTAGAATCCGCTTAAAGGTAGGAGCTGTGTCCTAAGACTTCAGACATCCTGGAATCAACTTAACCACAAGAAGAAGACGGGAACTTCGACGCTCTGCTGCACAGAGGACAGAAGGAAATCTCCCCTATGGTCAGGGAGTGACCATCTTGCTAACGCAAGCACCAACCAGCTATTCAACGTCTGCTTTGCCGCTGCCTCCTGCCGGAGCCCGAGCCCAGAGCCCGACAAGACCTGGACCTCCAGACCTCTCACCGCCCGATCCACAGTCCCTGCAAAGAAGGAACCCGTGGAGGCACCGAGACACGTGGAGCCAGCCATCTTGGAAGACCGACGACAAGCTGCAAGCGCAACGACAGAGGCTCCCTCCAAGTTGTGCTTTGGGTCCTGAGAAGCCCAACCACCGAGCAGCATCTGCACCAAAGGTGAGCCCTCCAGCATCTCCACGATCTGCGTGGGGCCCCTCTGCACTTTGCATCTCGACGCGCCTGCCCGGTCCCTGGCCCGTTGGCTAGTGGCCATTTTGGCGACCCATTTTGAAATCAACGATGCTGGTCTGGTTGCTCCAGACTGGCCCTAGCTGCTCTCCAAAAGAGCAGCCCCTCTGACCTTGCTGGTCAGAACAATCAGCTTTCCTCTCTTTCCCCGACTCCTGCCTTTGTCAAGGCTTGTTGGCCTCTTTTGAGTCGCCGATACCGCCGACAGCGAGAGTCTGCGTGGGACAGCTCGTGAACCGACTCCTGGACGTCGTCGACCTTCAGGGACCACGTGGCTGCGGAGACAAGCTACCCTTCCTCACCTGTTTGCACCCGACATCGCCTGGTACCTACCTGGTGCCACGCCGGTCACTGGCTAGTGACTGTGAACACTGTCCCCTCTGCTTTCAGGTCTTCTACAACTCCGATCCACCCTTGGATCCACCGCATCTCTTCTGGACCGACCGCCTGCAGCATCTTTGTCATCAGGCTCCATTGAATCGATAGAAGACACCCGACGCACTTCGAGACCTATGCACCCGCTTCCTGTGGGTGAGGTAAAGCTGGCACTCCGGTGCCCAAGTGTAGAGAAACATCTCTAGTGTCTGTGTTTTGAATCTTAAGATCACAGTCCATCCAGAAGACCCTTTCTACAGTAACTTTTTAACTTTTACGCACCCATTGAAAATCTATGGGAGCCCGAGTGTAACTTTCCTCACTGCACACGCGACCCGTGGACCTCCTGGTCACTAACTGAAGTTAGCTCCTTGTAGGCCCAGCGATTCTAGAGGCCCTAGGCCTTTTTCCTTTCCTGTTCGTGGTACTTATACCACTATTTTAGTATATGGTTTGAGTGGCCACCAGGGCCCATCCATATAAAGTGCAACTTCTGTATATTATAACGTCTTGTTTAACGATTTGTGCTCCTGTGCTCATAAAGAGTCTAGGGGATACTTTGAGAAATAAATACATATATATTTTGAATATATATCTGTGTGGTGTCCTTTCATTAGTATAAAGGGGGGTTGCAATTGGTAAAACAGCCTGCTTAACACGTTTCACGAGTTTAGCCTCAAAGACTGCTTAGCCTACGCTACCACTAGGGCAGCTAGTCCGAAAAGGTTGACTTACAACCACACCATAAGGGTTGCTTGGCATGGTACAAGGTGGTCACTTTAACTAGTGAACATCATATACCAGGCCAACTTCTCACAGGAAGGAAACCAGAGCTCATGAGATAGAGATGGCGAAACTAAATGGACAACTGGCAATGGAAAGAAAAAGGCTAGAGATGGAAGAGAGGAGAAGCCAAATGGAGCATGAGATGAAATTGAGGGAGCTGGAGTTGAAAGCCCAGGGCTTGGGAAGCACTCCCTCTGGTGGCAGCACACCCCCAGTGCAGGTAGAGTCCAGAGTGTACATACCCAAAGATGTAGTGAAGGAATTTTAAAAAAATGATGACATAGGGCAGTGGTTCAAAGCCTACGAAGTAGCCATGTCCTCCCACCGAGTCCCTGAGAAGGATTGGGGAGCGGGGTTGTGGGGGCGGTTCTTGAGTGAAGGGTGGGACACACTGCTAGATTTGCCCTCAGATGGGTATAACTCTTACCCCCATATGAAGGATGCTTTAATGGCTAGGTATGGGTTAACTCCTGAAATGTATAGGCAGAGGTTCAGGGGTTGCACTAAGATTCCCAATAGTACGTATGTGGAGTATGTGACTTTTTTTTGCAGAGCACTGGATGGTTGGGTAAAGGGTAGCAAGGTTGATAATTTTCAAGGGCTTCTTGATTTAATGGCATGGGAGCACTTGTCAAGTAATTGTTTTCCTGAGCTACGCCAGCACCTGATTGACAGTAGGCTGACTAACCCTAGAAAGCTTGCTGAGGAGGCGAACCGCTGGGTCAGTACCAGGGTCCACAAGGGTCACGTGGGAGACTCCGCCAAAGGTGGGCAGGGTCCCCCGCAAAAGAGTGGGGGGGACAAGGGTAAATAGAGGGAGTTCCAGAAGAGGCCCCAAAGTAATCGCCAAGGGAACCAAGGGAAGGGTTCTCAGCCTCCCCCACCCCAAAGACCGACCGGGGCCCGACAGGTACCCCTGTTCAAAGAGGGCCCCCAAACTGTTACAGATGTGGTGAGCTGGTTCATTTTGCCAATGATCCCAAGTGTCGCCAGTTTGGTAAACCAACACCCACTGGTGCAACCCCCCGCCAGACGGCTAGTGGAGCCCTGGGTGGAGAAATGGGTGTCCAAGGTGGGTGTGGTTCAGTAGAAATGTCCCTGGTCTCATTAGGAGACCGTGAAGTAGTCCCCAAAACCCAGCTGCCTGAGAACACTAAGAAATACAGGCAGTGGGTGACCATAAATGGCTATAGGGTTGAAGCTCTGAGAGATACAGGAGCCAGTGTGACGGCTGTCAAGCGCCACCTGGTGTCTCAGGAGCAGGTTGTCCCAGGAGCATTCTATCCGGTTGTTGTCGCTGACAACACGGAGAGTCACTGCCCGGTGGCTCAGGTTCCCTTTGAGTGGGGGGGGGGGGGTCTCTGAAACTCTTCAGGTAGCTGTGAGGCCCGCCATGCCTGTAGACTGTCTGTTAGGGAACGATCTGGAGAGCTCACCTTGGGCTAAGGTGGAGCGGAGTGCTCACCTGGAGAAGTTGGGTATGCCTGATTGGGCGTGTGTCACCACACGGTCCATGGCAGCCAGTAGGGGTGCTCAAGAGGACCTGGAGCCTGAGAGGGAGGCCCAGGAACCGGCTTTAGGGAGAAGAGGCAGGGGGTGTGGGAAACCGGCCCCCGAAGTTCCCACATTCCAGGAGGAAGCAGACCTTGAGGGGGATGCCCTGGAACCTACCGGGGAACAGATAGCTGAACTGGGGGACCTGCCTGAGCTGACCCATTGGCCGCAAGAAGGAGGACCCTCCAGGGAAGAATTCTGCAGGGAGCAGAAAGAATGCCCTTCTCTCGTGGGTATGCGGCAGCAGGCTGCAGACCAGGCCAATGGTGATCAGTCTGGAACACATTTTATTTACTGGGAGAATGACCTCCTATACTCAAAGCCTAAGGTTGCTGAATCTGGGTTAGCCCGTGTGCTGGTGGTACCCCAGCGCTTCAGAACCTTCCTACTGGGGCGGGCTCACGATGTGCCATTGGCAGGACATTTGGGGCAGGACAAGACCTTTGAAAGGCTTGTCACCCACTTCTTTTGGCCCCAAATGCGCAGGAGTTCAGACACTCACTGCAGGACCTGCCAGACGTGCCAGGCAAGTGGAAAGAGTGGGAGGAAGCAGAAGGCTCCTCTCCAACCATTCCCTGTGGTCAGTACCCCCTTTGAGCGAGTGGGAATTGACATTGTGGGGCCACTGGACCCCAGGACAGCCATGAGCAACAGGTTGTTTCCTGGTCCTGGTGGACCATGCCACCCGGTACCCGGAAGCCATCCCTCTGAGGACAGTGACGGCCCCGTGGTGGGACGTGCACTGATGGGAATTTTCTCCCGAGTGGGATTCCCTCTAGAGGTGGTGTCTGACAGGGGTACCAATTTCATATCCAAATATATTAAATCCCTTTGGCAAGAGTGTGGTGTAACCTACAAATTCACCACACCTTACCACCCCCAAGGAAACGGGTTGGTTGAGAGATTCAACCGAACCCTGAAGGGCATGATAATGGGTCTTGAGGAACCCATGAGGCATAAGTGGGACGTCCTCTTGCCATGCCTTCTCTTTGCTTACAAAGAGGTGCCCCAGAAGTCTCTAGGGTTCAGCCCCTTTGAGCTTCTGTACGGCCACTCAGAGAGAGGACCTCTAAGTCTGGTCAAAGAAGGCTGGGAGCAATCTCCCAGGAAACCTCCCCAGAATGTATATAGCTACATGCTGGCCTTCAGGAACCAGACTAGGCGTTTCAGGGAACTTGCTGAGGCAAACCTGGAAGCCAGCCAGGAGGAGATGAAGCGGTGGTACGACCAGAATGCCACTCTGGTAGAGCTTCAGCCTGGACAGAAGGTATGGGTCTTGGCCCCAGTGGAACCCTGTGCGCTCCAGGATAAGTGAACCGGTCCCTTTGAGGTGGTGGAGCGCAAGAGTCCTGTTACCTATTTGGTAGACTTGCGGTCTCCAAGGAACCCCTTAAGGGTCCATCATGTCAACCGCCTCAAGCCCCACTTGGAGAGGTCCCAAGTGGGCATGCTCTTGGCAACAGATGCTGGGATGGAAGAGGAGACCGAGCCTCTTCCTGACCTCCTGTCAGCCAAGGAGCAAGATGGGTCAGTGGATGGTGTCATCCTCTCTTCCACTCTGGCCCCTGAGCAACAGAATGAGTGTCGCCAATTATTGGGGCAATTTTCTGATCTGTTTTCCCTGGTTCCCGGTGTCGCTGATTGGTGCGTCCATGATGAGGACACTGGGGATAGTACACCTGTGAGGCACAAGGCCTACCGGGTGACTGACAGGGTGAGGGCATGCATCAAGGAGGAGGTCTCCAAGATGTTTGCACTCGGGGTAATTTAGTCCTCCAGCAGTCCTTGGGCCAGCCCAGTGGTCTTGGTCCCAAAGGCTGCAGCGCCGGGAGCCACACCCGAACTCCGGTTCTGTGTGGACTACAGAGGACTCAATTCAGTCACCAGGACTGACGCACACCGCATCCCCAGGGCGGATGAGCTCATAGATCGGCTAGGGGCTGCCAACTACCTCAGCACGTTTGAACATGGAATGCCTATGCACACGTTAACAAGTAATACTTTGTAAGTACAAACAGTAGTGGAGAGAACATGAGTTCAAAAAACACTTGATGAATCCAGTGGAGTGTATCTTTCTTGTTTTAATATGGATCCGTTACCTCAGCATGTGTGATTTAACGTCTGGGTACTGGCAGATCGCCTTGACCGATGGGGCCAAAGAGAGGTCAGCATTTTCCACCCCTGATGGGCACTACCAGTTCCGGGTTATGCCCTTTGGGATGAAGAATGCCCATGCCACCTTCCAGAGGTTGGTCAACCAGGTGTTGGTTGGACTGGATTTGTTCAGTGCAGCCTACCTGGATGACATCGCAGCGTTCAGCTCCACTTGGGAAGAAGACCTACGCCACCTCTGGGAAGTGTTGATGGCGCTGCGGAGGGCAGGCCTCACGATCAAGGTGAGTAAGTGCCAGATCGGGCAGGGTTCCGTGGTGTACTTGGGGCACCAGGTTGGGAGCGGCCAGGTGGCGCCCATTCAACCCAAGATAGAAACCATCCTGAATTGGGAGTCACCAAAAACCCAGACAGAGGTGAGAGCCTTCCTAGGTCTCACTGGGTACTACAGGAGGTTTGTCAAGGGGTATGGCAACATTGTTGCCCCCTTGACAGCGCTGACTTCTAAGAAGCAGCCCAGGAAAGTGATTTGGACTGGCACCTGTCAGAAAGCTTTTGAGGCCCTGAAAGCTGCTATGTGCACGGCGCCCGTGCTCTTGGCTCCCAACTTCTCCAAAGAGTTTATCGTTCAGACAGACGCTTCAGAGCATGGTGTGGGGGCTGGTATTTCACAGATTAATGAAGAGGGCCTAGATCAACATGTAGCCTTTCTTAGCAGGAGGTTACTTCCACGGATGGAGTGCTATTGAGCGTGAGGCATTTGCTGTGGTCTGGGCGCTGAAGAAGCTAAGACCCTACCTGTTTGGGTCTCACTTCCGGGTTCAGACAGACCACAGGCCCCTCAGATGGTTGATGCATATGAGGGGTGAGAATCCAAAGCTGTTGAGGTGGTCCATTTCCCTACAGGGTGTGGATTTCACAGTGGAATATCGCGCTGGTACAGATCACGCCAATGCTAACGGTCTGTCCAGATTTTTCCACCTTAGTGATGAGGAACTCCCTGGGGTAGGGTAGTTCCCCCCACTCTACAGCTGGAGGGGACACGTGTTAGACCTGGCACCTTGGCGTGAGTCTCCCTTACACTTTTTGTCGCTGTGCCTCATGTGTTTTGCTGGTGTTAGCTGCTCAGAGCACTGTGCCACTGCCAACCAGTGCCACAGTGCAAGTGCTCCCTATTTAAAATGTATATGTTGGTTGGATTCCATGATTGGCTTATTTGATTTACTGTCAGACCCCAGTAAAGTGCACCAGGAGTGCCCAGGGCTTGTAAATGCAAATGCTGCTGGTGGGCTTTCAGCACTGGTTGTGCCACCCACAGAAGCGGCCAAGTAAAATGTGTCTACGGTCTGCCATTGCAGAACCTGCGTGCAGTCTGGTACTGTCATGCTGTCTGGGCAAGTGCACCCACTTACCAGTCCCTAAACCTTCCCTTAACTTCATATTAGTCACCCCTATGGTAGGCCCAAGGGCAGGGTGCATTGTAAGCATAAGGTAGGTGTTAGAATCGGGGGTCTCTGGTTGACGCAGGTATGCACTTGCGACAAGCAGGGACCCTTTCCTCTAAGTCAGGGCAAAGGATTACTCTTAAACAATAACCCCTGCTCACCCTCTAGGTAGTGTGGCGCGAGCAGTCAGGCTAAACTCTAGAGTACATAAGGTTAAGCATTTAGGATGTCCCACAACAATCACCAACCCACCACACAGAGACACCAGACTGTATTTATAAAAATAAAGCTTCTTTACATAGGCTCCTTCAAGCAAGCTTTTACAATACAGTCTGTGGTTTTCAGATATAGTTCCAGTTACTTGTTATAGTGTTCAAATTAGGTCTTGGGGTGCCACAGTTCTTCCAACTGCACTTTTTGGGTGCAATACACACTTTCTGGGGGTCGGTGCGCGTCGAAGCGTCGTTCGTACGCGTCGTACCGGGATTAGTACGGGCCGTACACTCGTCTGGACGCTTCCCCCCTACGTCTCATGCTTCCCGCGTGAGCAGGTGTACGGGGACGATGACGATCCAGGCAGTGAAAGCCGTACGGGTGATGGTACGCGTCGTAGCGGTGCGAGTACGGGCCGTACACTCTTCGGGGCTCTTCTCTCCAATAACTCCCGCTTCCCGCGGGGGTAAGCGTACAGGGACAATGGTCTCTACGCTAGTACGGGCCGTACCATTAGCCCGCGAGGACGCGTACCGCTCCGGTACAGGCAGCAGTATGCTACGAGTACGCTGGGGCATTTGAGGCGCACAATACCTTTTCTTTTCTAGCGGAAGAGTTCGTGGCGGCCTCGGCAGTCGGGCGAGGGGCGTCCCACGTCGCGGTGCAGTCCTCACTTGGCAGAGGACAACGATGTTTGGGGGGGCACCTCGGGACTTCAAGGCTCGACTCGAGATGGGTAGAAAGAAGGAGCGGCTCGGGGGTGAATTCAGTGCGAGGCGCTGCAACGTCGTTCAGAGCGGCGAACCTGGGTGTCGTCAGTCCTTGCGGTGGGCTGTATGGCTCGGGGGCCACAGAGGCTCGGTGCTCAGAGGTAGACAGTCCTATCTCACGATGCGAGTTCCGACTCGAGGGGGCAGCAGCTTACTTTGTTCAGGCCAGTCGGGGCAGGCCGTCACGGTGCTCAAAGCGGCACAGTTGTGCAGGGGTCGCGTTGCTCGGCAGGATGGGGCAAAACAGGTTCTCTGGAGTCAGAAGGGCAATTCACCAGCAGCAGCTTCCTTTCTTCCAGGGAGGGGTAGCGCCCACTGTTCCTGGGGTGCAGTTCAGGGGGCAAGTTCACAAGCAAGCCCTTGGAGATTGTTCACAAGCACAAGTTGATTTAAAGTCTTTTCTCAGTCTTTTCCTCTCCTTCTTGCAGCAAGGCACCCACCATAGGCCAGTCTCTCAGGCTTAGAGACAGTAGTCCTCCATGTAGCATTCCCAGGTCCTCCTCTTCAGGCAGAGTTTCTTCTTGGCGTAAACAGGATCTGATTTCTTAGGAGCAGGGCTCCTTCTTTTATACACAGTTTCTTTTGTTCTTTGTGGCCAGGGGGCCTGTACCTGGCTCAGTCCGGTTTTGGAGCACTTTGTTGTGGTGACTCTGCTCTTTCCTTTCAGTGCACAGGGCAGAGACATCAGCCGCTCCACAGGGGGCGGAGCCAGCATTGTGGTGGCAGAGCACAGGTCTATTCAGAGTCAAGGTGTACTCCTCCCACCCATCCTGGTGTAATCTCTCTACCCACCACCTGGCAGCCAGCCTGTCTCCTGGAATTCCCCAGCCCTGCTCCTCACTGAAACTAGGCAGCACACACACACACAGCAGAGGCGGACTGAAATGGCTAGGCAAGTAAATACTAACTTTCTAAAAGTAGTATTTACAAACACAGGATATTAAAAGAAACTTTACTAAAATAAGTATTTTATTATTCTGAGTTCAGGCATACTAAATTTGACTTTCTACCATGCTCTCTGAGTCCGCTGGGATTATAGAGTGTAATAATTTCAGCAGCCCACTCTGGCATATGGAGAGCAGGTAGCCTTTCAATAGTGAAAAACGAAAATGGCTGTAATTCACTATTACGACATGCCACACACATCAGGGCATGTCCTACCTTATGCCTACAATGCACCCTGCCCTTGGGCCTACCATAGGGGTGACTAATATGTAGTTAAGGGAAGGTTTAGGGACTGGCAAGTAGGTGCACTTGCGCAGTCAGCATGACAGTACCAGACTGCACGCAGGTTCTGCAATGGCAGACCTCAGACACATTTTACTAGGCCGCTTCTGTGGGTGGCACAACCAGTGCTGCAAGCCCACCAACAGCATTTGTATTTACAAGCCCTGGCACTCCTGGTGCACTTTACTAGGGGCTGATAGTAAACCAAATAAGCCAATCATGGACACCAATCAATGTATACACTTTTCATAGGGAGCACTTGCACTGTGGCACTGATTAGCAGTGGCACAGTGCCCTGAGCAGCTAACACCAACAAAACACATGAGGCACAGCAGCAAAAAAGTGGAAGGCAAACTCACGCCAAGGTGCCAGGTCTAACACGTGTCCCCTCCAGCTGAAATGTGGGGGGAACTACCCTACCCCAGGGAGTTCCTCTTCACTAAGGCGGAAGAACCTGGACAGACCGTCAGCATTGGCGTGATCTGTGCCAGGGCGATGCTCCACCGTAAAGTCCATACCCTGTAGGGAGATGGGCCACCTCAACAGTTTTGGGTTCTCACCCCTCATTTGCATCAACCATCTGAGGGGCCTGTCGTCGGTCTGAACCAGGAAGTGAGACCCAAACAAGTAGGGTCTTAGCTTCTTCAGCGCCCAGACCACAGCAAATGCTTCTCGCTCGATTGCACTCCACCTTTGTTCCCGTGGAAGTAACCTCCTACTAATGAAGGCTACAGTTTGGTCCCAGCCCTCCTCAGTCATCTGTGAGAGAACAGCCCCTACACCATGCTCTGATGCGTCTGTCTGCACTAGGAATTCTTTGGAGAAGTCACATGGCAGTCTTCAGGGTGTCAAAAGCCTTCTGACAGGTGTCAGTCCAGATCACTTTCCTGGGCTGCTTCTTCGAAGTCAGTTCTGTCAAGGGAGCAACAATGCTGCCATACCCCTTGACAAACCTCCTGTAGTACCCTGTGAGTCTTAAAAAGGCCCTCACCTCTGTCTGGGTCTTTGGGGGCTCCCAAGCCAGGATGGTTTCAATCTTTGGTTGGAGGGGCGCCACCTGGCCGCTCCACACTTGGTGTCCCAAGTACACCACGGATCCCTGCCCGATCTGACACTTGCTTGCCTTGATCATGAGGCCTGCCTTGCGCAGTGCCATCAACACTTCCCAGAGGTGGTGCAGGTGTTCTTTCCATGTGCCACTGAACACTGCGATGTCGTCCAGGTAGGTGGCGCTGAACTCGGTCAGCCCAGCCAACACCTGGTTGACCAACCTCTGGAAGGTGGCAGGGGCATTCTTCATCCCAAATGGCATAACCCGGAACTGGAAATGCCCATCTGGTGTGGAGAATGCTGACCTGTCTTTGGCCCCATCAGTCAAGGCAACCTGCCAGTACCCATACATCAAATCAAACGTGCTGAGGTACCGTGCAGCCCCTAACCGATCGATGAGCTCATCAGCTCTGGGGATGGGGTGCGCGTCAGTCTTGGTGACTGAATTGAGTCCTCTGTAGTCCACACATAACCGGAGTTCGGGTGTGGCACCCGGCGCTGCAGCCTTTGGGACCAAGACCACTGGGCTGGCCCAAAGACTGCTGGAGGACTCAACCACCCCTAGAGCAAGCATCTTTGAGACCTCCTCTTTGATGCAGGCTCTGACCCTGTCAGTCACTCTGTAATAATTGTGCTTCACAGGCAAGCTGTCTCCTGTGTCCACATCATGGATGCACCAATCTGTGACACCAGGAACCAGGGAGAACAGGTCAGGAAACTGTCCCAGCAGCTGGCGGCAGTCATCCTGTTGCTCAGGGGTCAGGGTGGGTGAGAGGTTAACTCCATCCACTGACCCGTCTCACTCTGAGGCTACCAGGAGGTCAGGAAGAGGCTCGGACTCCTCTTCCATCCCATCATCTGTGGCCAAGAGCATGCCCACTTCGGACCTCTCCCAGTGGGGCTTTAGTCGATTTCACATGTAGGACCCTCAAGGGGTTCCTGGGAGACTGCAAGTCCACCAAATAGGTGACAGAACTCTTGCGCTCCACAATTTCAAAGGGTCCGGTCCACTTGTCTTGGAATGCAAAAGGCTCCACAGGGGCCAGAACCCATACCTTTTGTCCAGGTTGAAGCTCAACCAGAGTGGCATTCTGGTTGTACCACCGCTTCATTTCCTCCTGACTGGCTTCCAGATTTGCCTCAGCAAGTTGCCTGAAACGCGTAGTCTGGTTCCTGAAGGCCAGCATGTAACCATATACATTCTGGGGAGGTTTCCTGGGAGATTGCTCCCAGCCTTCCTTGACCAGACTAAGAGGTCCTCGTACTGGGTGGCCATACAGAAGCTCAAAGGGACTGAACCCTAGAGACTTCTGTGGCACCTCACGGTACGCAAAGAGAAGGCATGGTAAGAGGACTTCCCACTTACGCCTCATGGGTTCCTCAAGACCCATAATCATGCCCTTTAGGGTTTGGTTGAATCTCTCAACCAACCCGTTTCCTTGGGGATGGTAAGGGGTGGTGAACTTGTAGGTTACACCACACTCTTGCCAAAGGGATTTCATATATTTCGATATGAAATTGGTGCCCCTGTCAGACACCACCTCTAGAGGAAATCCCACTTGTGAGAAAATTCTCATCAGTGCCCGTCCCACCATGGGGGCCGTCACTGTCCTCAGAGGGATGGCTTCAGGGTACCGGGTGGCATGGTCCACCAAGACCAGGATGAACCTGTTGCCCATGGCTGTCTTGGGGTCCAGTGGCCCCACAATGTCAATCCCCACTCGCTGGAATGAGGTACTGACCACAGGGAAAGGTTGGAGTGGAGCCTTTTGCTTCCTTCCACTCTTACCACTTGCCTGGCAAGTCTGGCAGGTCCTACAATGAGCATCTGAGCTCTTGTGCATTTGAGGCCAATAAAAGTGGGTGACAAGCCTCTCATAGGCCTTGTCCTGCCCCAAATGCCCTGCTAATGGCACATCGTGAGCCAGCCCCAGTAGGAAGGCTCTGAACTTCTGGGGTACCACCAGCATACGGGCTGACCCAGGTTCAGCAACCTTAGGCTTTGAGTATAGGAGGTCATTCTCCCAGTAAATGAAATGTGTACCTGACTGATCACCATTGGCCTGGGCTGCAGCCTGCTGCCGCATTCCCACAAGAGAGGGGCATTCTTTTTGCTCCCTGCAGAATTCCTCCCTGGAGGGGCCTCCTTCTTGCTGCCAATGGGTCAGCTCAGGCAGGTCCCCTAGTTCGGCTATCTGTTCCCCGGTAGGCTCCAGGGCATCCCCCTCAAGGTCTGCTTCCTCCTGGGCTGTGGGAACTTTAGGGGTCGGTTTCCCATACCTCCTGCGCCCTCTCCCTAAGGCCGGTTCCTGGGCCTCTCCCTCAGGCTCCAGGATCTCTTGAACACCCCTACTGGCTGCCATTGACCGGGTGGTCACGCACGCCCAGTCAGGTAAACCCACTATCCGCAGGTGAGCTGTCTTCTCCACCTTTTCCCAAGGGGAGCTCTTCAAATCATTTCCTAGGAGACAGTCTACAGGCATGGCAGTTCTCACAGCGACTTGCAGAGTACCAGAGACCCCCCACTCAAAGGGAACTTGAGCATTGACAACACGACAATAGGCATGGGGTACAACCTGCTCTTGAGATACCAGGTGCTGCCGCACTGCAGTCACACTGGCGCCTGTGTCTCGAAGAGCCTCTACCTTCCTCCCATTGACGGTCACCACTTGCCCATATTTCTTAGTGTTGGAGGGCAAGTAGGTTTCAGGGACCATTTCACTGTCTCCCAATGAGACTAGGGTCATCTGGACGGTGTCCCACCCACCTTGGACTTCTACCTCCTTCCCAAAGGCTACTGTAGCCCCCTGCCTGGGGAAAGCACCAGTGGGTGCTGGTTTCACATACTGGCGACACTTGAGATCACTGGCAAAGTGACCCAGCTCACCACATTTATAACATTGTGGGGGCCCCTTGGGAACAGGTTTAACTGTCGGGGCCCCTGTCTGTTTCGGGGGTGGGGGAGGCTGAGAACCTTTCTGCTGGTTCCCTTGGGTATTACTTTGGCGGCCTTTTGGGAACCCTTTCTGTTTTCCCCTGTCCCCCCCACTCTTCTGCTGGTGACCCTGCCCACCCTTGGCGGAGTCTCCCACTTGACCCTTGTGGGCCCTGGTGCTGACCCAGCGGTCCGCCTCTTCAGCAAGCTTCCTAGGGTTAGTCAGCTTGCTATCGATCAGGTGTTGGCATAGCTCAGGAAAACAATTAGGGGACAAGTGCTCCCATGCAATTAAATCAAAGAGACCTTGGTAATCATTCACTTTACTACCCTTCACCCAGCCATCCAGTGCTCAGCAGAAAAAGGTTACATACTCCACATAGGTACTCCCAACAATCTTGGTACACCCCCTGAACCTCTGTCTATATAATTCAGGATCAGCCCATATCTGGTCATTAAAGCTTCCTTCATGTGGGGGTAAGAGTTATAGACTTCAGAGGGCAAATCTAAGAGTGTGTCCCGCCCCTCACTGAGGAACCGCCCCCATAACCCCGCTCCCCAATCTCTCTCAGGGACCCGGTGGGAAGACATGGCTACCTCATAGGCCTTGAACCATTGCCCTAT
Organism: Triturus cristatus; assembly: GCF_964204655.1. Lineage (NCBI taxonomy): Eukaryota > Metazoa > Chordata > Amphibia > Caudata > Salamandridae > Triturus > Triturus cristatus. Next base: position 1,098,102,729 of record NC_140579.1, read on the forward strand.
GTCATCATTCTTGAAATACTCTTTAACTACATCTTTTGGCATGTACACCCTTGACTCTACCTGCACTGGCGTTGCGCTGCCACTAGAGGGAGGGTTTTCCAAACTTTTGGCTTTCAGCTCCAGCTCCCTAATTTTCATTTCGTGCTCCATCTGAATTTTTCTGTCTTCCAGTGCCATCTTCTTGCTTTCTAGCTCCAATTGGCCATTTAATTTCAGCTCTGCCAACTTCATTTCATGTTCCCTGGTGGCCTGTCTGTCTGCCAGCTCCTCTGGCGACAGGCCTCTGCCAAAACTATGAACGCTCTCCGCTGGTTCCACTGGTACAACCTCCTCAGTTGCACCCCTTGATTCAATCCAGGTTTTCAGTGCCTTGCAGAGATCTGATTTGTTCTTGCATCCTGCATGTGGAACCTTGAACTTCCTGCAGAAGTACTTGAGTTCAGTTTTCTTGTAGCTGTCCAGTTTTGACTCATCCCATTCAATCTCATCTATTTCAGAGGCTTCAGATACTGTTTTCTCTATGATGTTTGGGCCCGGCATGACTCCAAACACAAGGGATCTTCTTTCTTGGCAAGCAATAATTAAAAGTCTGTGGCTCAAGCTACTGGACTGTCCTCACTGTGCAATGGCTAGTAATCACTGCGCAGACACCACAAATGCAAATCCATAGATCCCACCGCTGCCACCAATGTTAGAATCGGGGGTCTCTGCTTGGCGCCGGTATGCACTTGCGACAAGCAGGGACCTTTTCCTCTAAGTCAGGGCAATGGATTACTCTTAGACAATAACCCCTGCTCACGCTCTAGGTAGTGTGGCGCGAGCAGTCAGGCTAAACTCTAGAGTACATAAGGTTAAGCATTTAGGATGTCCCACAACAATCATCAACACACCACACAGAGACACCAGACTGTATTTATAATAATAAAGCTTCTTTATATAGGTTTCTTCAAGCAGGCTTTTACAATACAGTCTGTGATTTTCAGACATAGTCCCAGTTACTTGTTATATTGTTCTAATTAGGTCTTGGGGTGCCACAGTTCTTCCAAATGCACTTTTTGGGTGCAATACACACCTTCTGGGGGTCGGTGCGCGTCGAAGCACCGTTCGTACGTGTCGTACCGGGATCAGTACGGGCCGTACACTCGTCTGGACACTTCCCCCCTACGTCTCACCATTCCCACGTGAGCAGGCGTACAGAGATGATGACGATCCAGGCAGTGCAAGCCGTACGGGTGATGGTATGCGTCGTACCGGTGCGAGTACGGGCCGTACACTCTTCGGGGCTCTTCCCTCCAATAACTCACGCTTCCCGCGGGGGTAAGCGTACAGGGACAATGGTCTCTACGCTAGTACGGGCCGTACCATTAGCCCACGAGGATGCGTACCGCTCCGGTGCAGGCAGCAGTATGCTACGAGTACGCTGGGGCGTTTGAGGCGCACAATACCTTTTCTTTTCTTTTCTGGCGGAAGAGTTCGTGGCGGCCTCGGCAGTCGGGCGAGGGGCGTCCCACATTGCGATGCAGTCCTCACTTGGCAGAGGACAACGATGCTTGGGGGGGCGCCTCGGGACTTCAAGGCTCGCCTCGAGATGGGAGGAAGGAGGGGCGGCTCGGGGGTGAATTCAGCGCGAGGCGCTGCAACGTCGTTCAGAGTGGTGAACCTGGGTGTCGTCAGTCCTTGCGGTGGGTTCTATGGCTCGGGGGCCACGGAGGCTCGGTGCTCAGAGGTAGACAGTCCTGTCTCACGATGCGAGTTCCGACTCAAGGGGGCAGCAGCTTACTTTGTTCAGGCCAGTCGGGGCAGGCCGTCACGGTGCTCACAGCGGCACAGTCGTGCAGGGGTCGCGTTGCTCGGCAGGATGGGGGCACACAGGTTCTCTGGAGTCAGGAGGGCAATTCACCAGCAGCAGCTTCCTTTCTTCCAGGGAGGGGTAGCGCCCACTGTTCCTGGGGCGCAGTTCAGGGGGCAAGTTCACAAGCAAGCCCTTGGAGATTGTTCACAAAGCACAAGTTGATTTAAAGTCTTTTCTCAGTCTTTTCCTCTCCTTCTTGCAGCAAGGCACCCACCACAGGCCAGTCTCTCAGGCTTAGAGACAGTAGTCCTCCATGTAGCTTTCCCAGGTCCTCCTCTTCAGGCAGAGTTTCTTCTTGGCGTAAACAGGATCTGATTTCTTAGGAGCAGGGCTCCTTCTTTTATACACAGTTTCTTTTGTTCTTTGTGGCCAGGGGGCCTGTACCTGGCTCAGTCCGGTTTTGGAGCACTTTGTTGTGGTGACTCTGCTCTTTCCTTTCAGTGCACAGGGCAAAGACATCAGCCGCTCCACAGGGGGCAGAGCCAGCATTGTGGTGGCAAAGCACAGGTCTATTCAGAGTCAAGGTGTACTCCTCCCACCCATCCTGGTGTAATCTCTCTACCCACCACCTGGCAGCCAGCCTGTCTCCTGGAATTCCCCAGCCCTGCTCCTCACTGAAACTAGGCAGCACACACACACACAGCAGAGGTGGACTGAAATGGCTAGGCAAGTAAATACTAACTTTCTAAAAGAAGTATTTACAAACACAGGATATTAAAATAAACTTTACTAAAAGAAGTATTTTATTATTCTGAGTTCACGCATATTAAATTTGACTTTCTACAATGCTCTCTGAGTCCGCTGGGATTATAGAGTGTAATAATTCCAGCAGCCCACTCTGGCCTATGGAGAGCAAGTAGCCTTTCAATAGTGAAAAACGAAAATGGCTGTAATTCACTATTAGGACATGCCACACACATCAGGGCATGTCCTACCTTATGCCTACAATGCACCCTGCCCTTGGGCCTACCATAGGGGTGACTAATATGTAGTTAAGGGAAGGTTTAGGGACTGGCAAGTAGGTGCACTTGCGCAGTCAGCATGACAGTACCAGACTGCACGCAGGTTCTGCAATGGCAGACCTTAGACACATTTTACTAGGCCGCTTCTGTGGGTGGCACAACCAGTGCTGCAAGCCCACCAGCAGCATTTGTATTTACAAGCCCTGGCACTCCTGGTGCACTTTACTAGGGGATGATAGTAAACCAAATAAGCCAATCATGGACACCAATCAATGTATACACTTTTCATAGGGAGCACTTGCACTGTGGCACTGATTAGCAGTGGCACAGTGCCCTGAGCAGCTAACACCAACAAAACACATCAGGCACATCAGCAAAAAAGTGGAAGGGAAACTCACGCCAAGGTGCCAGGTCTAACAGTAGGACAAGCCCTGATGTGTGTGGCATGTCCTAATAGTGAATTACAGCCATTTTTGTTTTTCACTATTGCAAGGCTACCTGTTCCCATAGGCCAGAATGGGCTGTTAGAATTGTTACATCCTATGATCCTAACAGACCCAGGGAACATGGTAGAAATTCGAGTTTAGTATGCCTGAACTCAGAATAATAAAATATATATTTTAGTAAAGTTTATTTTAATATTCTGTGTTTGCAAATACCACTTTTAGAAAGTTGGTATTTGCTTGCCTAACCATTTCATCCCGCTTCTGCTATGATGTGTATCTGCCTGTCTGGTTTGTGTGAGTGACAGGGCTGGGGAAACCCAGAGGGGCAGGGCTAGGTAGGCTGGTGGTGAATAGAGAGATTGACATCCAGATGGGTGGGAGGAGTGCACCTGGACTCTGAATAGGGCTGTGCTCTGCCACCACAATGCTGGATCCACCTCCTGTGGAGCGGCTGATGTCTCTGCAGTGCACCCTGAATAGAAAGTCAGAGTCATGTCAACAAAGTGCTCAGAACTGGTTTGGACTGGGCAAAGGCCCATCTACCCCAGAGGAATAAAGGAATTAGGGGTATAAGTATTGGGACCCTGCTCCCAAGAAATTAGATCCTGCTTGACAAGAAGAACCTCTGCCTGAGGAGAAGGAACTGGGAAAGCTGTAAGGAGGAGTACTGTCCCTGACCTGGGGGATTGGCCTGCAGTGGTTGCCTTGCTGCTGAAGGAGAGGAGAAAGACTACAAAGACTTTATTTCAACTTGTGCTTCAAAAGATCTCCAAGGGCTTGGAATAGAGCTTGCCTCCTGCTGAAGTCTCAGAAACAACAGACTTCACCCCCCAGCTCCCCAAAGTTCTTTGGAAGTGCCTGCTGCTGTTGGGCCTTCTGAGGGACTGCGTGTCGCAAGGAGCTGCAAGCGCGACTCAAGAAGGAGAAGCATACCGCCGTCAGAGCTGTTGTCGTTGCATCTCGTAAAGTGTGTCGCCGCTGCAGCATCGCATCGAGCGGAAGCGTCTCGCATCATCCAAGAAGTGTCTCGCAACGCCGAAGAAGCGTGTCGCCATCGCAGCCATCGTAGCTGACGCATCGCACCGCATCAAGAAAAGAGTCTAGCGTCGAGGAAGAAGCGTGTCGCCATCGCAGCTGTCGCATTACACTGCATCAAGAAAAGGACCTCGCATCCACGGAGAAGCGTGCCGCCGTCGGAGCTGCTGTCGTCGCATCGCGTTAAGGGGTGTCGCCGCTGCAACATCGCATCGAGCGGAAGCGTCTCGCAAACGTCGGAGAAGAGTGCCGCTGCCAAGGCAGCTGTCGTCACATCGCGTAAAGGGTGACACCGCTGTAGCTGACGCATCGAGTCGAGTCTTCTCGCAACATCGGAGAAGCGTAACGCATCTGGAAGATCTTCACGTCTTTATTTCTTTGCACCAAAAACTTCATTGCATCAACATCGTTGCAACACTTTCGTTGCCCTGCGTGTCGCATCTAAAAGGTACATTGACTTAAAGTGTCGCATTTAAGAACTTAAGAGAACTAAGCAAACTTCTACCATCTAAAGTAACAGTATTGTGTATTTTTGTCGTTTAATGGTCTTGTGGTAACTCTATATAAAGAATCCTTCTTTTTAATATAAAAACCTGTGTGGTGTCCATTTGTAGTGTTGTCACTTGGTTACTGTATGTGTTCACAAATTCTTAACCTATAACGCTCTGATATAAGCCTTGTCTGCTCGCGCCAAGCTACCTAGAGGGTGAGCAGGGGTTATTTTAGGACTGTACCCCCTTATCCTGACTAGAGGAAAGGTTCCCTGCTTGTCACAAGTACCTACCTGTGCCAACCAGAGAACCCGGATTCTAACAGGAAACCTAGCAAACCTATACATTTTTGAAAACTATACACCCAGAGAAATCCAGTATGGGTAGACTTGACTGCCTCCCACCAGGTTCTGTTACCCAGAATCCCTTGCAAACCTAAAAAAATTGACCAAAAAAAACACATTTTCCCCATATTTCTGTGGTGGAAACTTGAGGAATCTGCGTGGATCCACAATTTTCCACCCACCCCGCGTTACACAAAGTCGTCCGAGAACAATTGTACCTCACTTGTGTGGTTCGGCCTAGTGTCCGCGACAGGAAACTGCGTAAAACGGAACATGGTAACACCTCAATTTCGCAGTGAAAAATGACCCTTTTTTGGCAAAGTGCCTAGCTGTAGTTTTTGAACCCTTGCTCTGCCAGCACCTAGGGAAACCTAGCAAACCTATACATTTTTGAAAACTAGACACCCAGGGGAATCCAGGATGGGGTGACTTGACTGCCTCCCACCAGGGTCTGTTACCCAGAATCCCTTGCAAACCTAAACAATTGTCCAAAAAAACCACATTTTCCCCACATTTCTGTGGTGGAAAGTTCTGGAATCTGCGTGGATCCACAATTTTCCTCCCACCCCGCGTTACACAAAGTCGTCCGATAAAAATTGTACCTCACTTGTGTGGTTCGGCCTAGTGCCCGCGACAGGAAACAGCACAAAACGCATCATGGTCACACCTCAATATCGCAGTGAAAAATGACCCTTTTTTGGAAAAGTGCCTAGCTGTAGTTTTTTAACCTTAGCTCTGCCGGCACCTAGGGAAACCTAGCAAACCTATATATTTTTTAAAACTAGACACCCAGGGGAATCCAGGATGGGTGACTTGACTGCCGCCCACCAGGGTCTGTTACCCAGAATCCCCTGCAAACCTAAAAAACCTTGACCAAAAAAAACACAGTTTATCCACATTTCTGTGTTGGAAAGTTCTGGAATCTGAGTGGATCCACAAATTTCCACCCATTCCGCATTCCGCAAAGTCTTAAGAGAAAAATGATTCCTCACTTGTGTGGGTCAGCTTAGTGCCCGCGACAGGAAACGGCACAAAACGCAACGTGGTCACACCTCAATATCGCAGTGAAAAATGACCCTTTTTTGGAAAAGTGCCTAGCTGTAGTTTTTTAACCTTGGCTCTGCCGGCACCTAGGGAAACCTAGCAAACCTATACATTTATGAAAACTAGACACCCAGGGGAATCCAGGATGGGTGACTTGACTGCCACCCATCAGGGTCTGTTACCCAAAATCCGTTGCAAAGCTTAAAAATTGTCCACAATACCACATTTTCCCACATTTCTGCGGTGGAAAGTTCTGGAATCTGCGATGATCCAAAAATTTCCACCCACTCCGCGTTCCCCAAAGTCTTAATAGAAAAATGATACCTCACTTGTGTGGGACGGCCTAGTGCTCGCGACAAGAAACGGCGCAAAACGCAACGTGGTCACACCTCAATTTCGCTGTGAAAAATGACCCTTTTTTGGTAAAGTGCCTAGCTGTTGTTTTTTAACCATAGGCCTGCCGGGACCTAGGGAAACCTAGCAAAACTATACATTTTTGAAAACTAGAGAACCAGGGGAATCCAGGATGGGGTGACTTAGCTGCCTCCCCCCAGGTTCTGTTACCCAGAATCTCTTGCAAACCTAAAAAATTGACCATAAAAACACATTTTTCCCACATTTCTGTGGTGGAAAGTTCTGTAATCTCCGTGGATCCACAAATTTCCACCCACCTTGCATTCCCCAAAGTCTTACGAGAAAAATGGCACCTCACTTGTGTGGTTCGGCCTAGTGCCCGCAACAGGAAACGCCGCAAAACGCAACGTGGTCATACCTCAATTTCGCAGGGAAAAATGACCCTTTTTTGGCAAAGTGCCTAGCTGTGATTTTTGAACCCTAGCTCTGCCGGCACCTAGAGAAACCTAGCAAACCTATACATTTTTGAAAACTAGATACCCAGCGGAATCCAGGATGGGGTGACTTAGCTGCCTCCCACCAGGTTCTGTTACCGAGAATCCCTTGCAAACCTAAAAGAATTGTCAAAAAGAACAAATTTTCCTCACATTTCTGTGGTGGAAAGTTCTGGAATCTGCGTGGATCCACAAATTTCCACCCACGCCGTGTTCCCAAAAGTCTTACGAGAAAAATGGTACCTCACTTGTGTGGGACGGCCTAGTGCTCGCGACAAGAGACGGCGCAAAACGCAACGTGGTCACACCTCAATTTCGCAGTTAAAAATGACTCTTTTTTGGTAAAGTGCCTAGCTGTTGTTTTTTAACCATAGGCCTGCCGGGACCTAGGGAAACCTAGCAAAACTATGCATTTTAGAAAACTAGACACCCAGGGGAATCCAGGATGGGGTGACTTGACTGCCTCCCACCAGGGTCTGTTACCCAGAATCCCCTGCAAACCTAAAAAAACTTGACCCAAAAAAACACAGTTTCTCCACATTTCTGTGGTGGAAAGTTCTGGAATCTGAGTGGATCCACAAATTTCCGCCCATTCCGCGTTCCTCAAAGTCTTAAGAGAAAAATGATACCTCACTTGTGTGGGTCGGCCTAGTGTCCGCGACAGGAAACGGCGCAAAACGCAACGTGGTCACACCTCAATTTCGCTGTGAAAAATGACCCTTTTTTGGCAAAGTGCCTAGCTGTAGTTTTTGAACCATAGGCCTGCCGGGACCTAGGGAAACCTAGCATAACTTTACATTTTTGAAAACTAGACACCCAGCGGAATCCAGGATGGGGTGACTTAGCTGCCTCTCCCCAGGTTCTGTTACCCAGAATCTCTTGCAAACCTAAAGAATTGACCATAAAAACACATTTTTCCCACATTTCTGTGGTGGAAAGTTCTGGAATCTCCGTGAATCCACAAGTTTCCACCCACCTTGCATTCTCCAAAGTCTTACGAGAAAAATGGCACCTCACTTGTGTGGGTAGGCCTAGTGCCCGCGACAGGAAGCGGCACAAAACGCAACGTGGTCACACCTCAATTTTGCAGTGAAAAATGACCCTTTTTTGGCAAAGTGCCTAGCTGTAGTTTTTTTTTTTTTTTTTTGTGAAGATTTTTATTGTTTTCTTTCAACACAGTAAATTGTATTTGCAGTTGATTACACATTCGTTTTCCGGCATATAACAAGAGCACAAGTGGCCCAACCCCCAACCACCCAACATCACCCCCACACATTCGCCCAAATCCGACAGCCACGCCCCATATGTACATCATAAAGTCTTGCAACTCAGTCCGCGTCAAGGGTTTCATCATCAAGCGTTGGTGGCGGCTCACATATACCCCCTCGATGCCTATTCCATGCCCACCATACTTTAGACCATTTTTTAGGGCACCCCCTCCCGATGAACACTGATCGCTCGGCTAGCATAGCCATATCCATGTCCCTCCCCCATACGGACAGCAGCGGTACCTCTCCCACCCCCCACTTCTGAGCTATGTTCCGCTTAGCTATCATAGCTGTAGTTTTTTAACCTTAGCTCTGCCGTCACCTAGGGAAACCGAGCAAACCTATACATTTATGAAAACTAGACACCCAGGGGAATCCAGGTTGGGGTAACTTGACTGCCACCCACTAGGGTCTGTTACCCAAAATCCCTTGCAAACCTTAAAACTTTTCCACTATACCACATTTTCCCACATTTCTGCGGTGGAAAGTTCTCGAATCTGCGTGGATCCACAAATTTCCACCCACTCCGCGTTCCCCAAGGTCTTAAGAGTAAAATGATACTTCACTTGTGTGGGTCGGCCTAGTGCCCGCGACAGGAAACGGCGCAAAACACGACATGGTCACACCTCAATTTTGCAGTGAAAAATGACCCTTTTTTGGCAAAGTGCCTAGCAGTAGTTTTTTAACCAAAGGTCTGCCGGTAACTAGGGAAACCTAGCAAACCTATACATTTTTGAAAAGTAGACACACAGGGGAATCTAGGATGGGGTGACTTGACTGCCTCCCACCAGGTTCTGTTACCCAGTATCCCTTGCAAACCTAAAAAATTGTCCAAAAAAACACATTTTCCCCACATTTCTGTGGTGGAAAGTTCTGGAATCTGCGTGGATCCACAAATTTCCTCCCACCTTGCCTTCCTCAAAGTCTTACGAGAAAAATGGTTCCTCACTTGTGTGGGTCGGCCTAGTGTCCGCGACAGGAAACGGCGCAAAACGCAACGTGGTCGCACATCAATTTCGCAGTAAAAAATGACCCTTTTAAGGCAAAGTGCCTAGCTGTTGTTTTTGAACCATAGGCCTGCCGGGACCTAGGGAAACCTAGCAAAACTATACATTTTTGAAAACTAGACACCCAGGGGAATCCAGGATGGGGTGACTTAGCTGCCTCCCACCAGGTTCTGTTACCCTGAATCCCTTGCAAACCTAAAAAAATTGACCAAAAAAAACACATTTTCTCCAAATTTCTGTTGTGGAAAGTTCTGGAATCTGAGTGGATCCACAAATTTCCACCCATTCCGCATTCCCCAAAGTCTTAAGAGAAAAATGATACCTCACTTGTGTGGGTCGGCCTAGTGCCCGCAACAGGAAACGGCGCAAAACGCAACGTGGTCACACCTCAATTTTGCAGTGATAAAATTACCCTTTTTTGGCAAAGTGCCTAGCTGTAGTTTTTTAACCTTATCTCTGCCGGCACCTAGGGAAACCTAGCAAACCTATACATTTATGAAAACTAGACACCCAGGGGAATCCAGGATGGGTGACTTGACTGCCACCCACCAGGGTCTGTTACCCAAAATCCGTTGCAAACCTAAAAAAAAATGACCAAAAAACCACATTTTCCCCACATTTCTGTGGTGGAAAGTTCTGGAATCTGCATGGATCCACAAATTTCCACCCACCCCTGCGTTCCCCAAAGTCGTCTGAGAAAAATGGTACCTCACTTGTGTGGGTCGGCCTAGTGCTCGTGACAAGAAACGGCGCAAAACGCAACGTGGTCACACCTCAATTTCGCCGTAAAAAATGACCCTTTTTTGGCAAAGTGCCAAGCTGCAGTTTTTTAACCTTAGCTCTGCCGGCACCTACAGAAACCTAGCAAACCTATATATTTTTGTAAACTAGACACCCAGGGGAATCCAGAATGGGGTGACTTAGCTGCCTCCCACCAGGTTCTGTTACCCAGAATCCCTTGCAAACTTTTAAAATTGTCCATAAAAACACATTTTCCCCACATTTCTGTGGTGGAATGTTCTGGAATCTGCGTGGATACACAAATTTCCACCCATTCTGCATTCCCCAAAGTCTTAAGAGAAAAAGGATACCTCACTTGTGTGGGTCGGCCTAGTGCCCGCAACAGGAAACGGCGCAAAACGCAATGTGGTCACACCTCAATTTCGCAGTGAAAAATGACCCTTTTTTGCTAAGTGCCTAGCTGTTGTTTTTGAACCATAGGTCTGCTGGGACCAAGGGAATCCTAGCAAAACTATGCATTTTTGAAAACTAGACACCCAGGGGACTCCAGGATGGGGTGACTTAGCTGCCTCCCACCAGGTTCTGTTACCCAGAATCCTTTGCAAACCTAAAAAATTGATCAAAAAAACACATTTTCCCCATATTTCTGTGGTTGAAAGTTCTGGAATCTGCGTGGATCCACGAATTTCCACCCACCCCGCATTCCCCAAAGTCTTATGAGAAAAATGGTACCTCACATGTGTGGGTCGGCATAGTGCCCGCGACAGGAAACCGCGCAAAACGCAACGTGGTCACGCCTCAATTTCGCAATGAAAAATGACCCTTGTTTGGCAAAGTGCCTAGCTGTAGTTTTTTAACCTTAGTTCTGCCGGCACCTAGGGAAACCGAGCAAACCTATACATTTATGAAAACTAGACACCCAGGGGAATCCAGGATGGGGTGACTTGACTGCCACCCACTAGGGTCTGTTACCCAAAATCCCTTGCAAACCTTAAAAATTTTCCACAATACCACATTTTCCCACATTTCTGCGGTGGAAAGTTCTCGAATCTGCGTGGATCCACAAATTTCCACCCACTCCGCGTTCCCCATAGTCTTAAGAGTAAAATGATACCTCACTTGTGTGGGTCGGCCTAGTGCCCACGACAGGAAATGGCGCAAAACGCGACATGGTCACACCTCAATTTTGCTGTGAAAAATGACCCTTTTTTGGCAAAGTGCCTAGCTGTTGTTTTTGAACCATAGGCCTGCCGGGACCTATGGAAACCTAGCAAAACTATACATTTTTGAAAACTAGACACCCAGCGGAATCCAGGATGGGGTGACTTAGCTGCCTCTCCCCAGGTTCTGTTACCCAGAATCTCTTGCAAACCTAAAGAATTGACCATAAAAACACATTTTTCCCACATTTCTGTGGTGGAAAGTTCTGGAATCTCCGTGGATCCACAAGTTTCCACCCACCTTGCATTCTCCAAAGTCTTACGAGAAAAATGGCACCTCACTTGTGTGGGTAGGCCTAGTGCCCGCAACAGGAAGCGGCACAAAACGCAACGTGGTCACACCTCAATTTCGCAGTGAAAAATTACCCTTTTTTGGCAAAGTGCCTAGCTGTAGTTATTTTTTTTTTTGTGTGAAGATTTTTATTGTTTTCTTTCAACACAGTACATTGTATTTGCGGTTGATTACACATTCGTTTTCCAGCATATAACAAGAGCACAAGTGGCCCAACCCCCAACCACCCAACATCACCCCCACACATTCGCCCAAATCCGACAGCCATGCCCCATATGTACATCATAAAGTCTTGCAACTCAGTCCGCGTCAAGGGTTTCATCATCAAGCGTTGGTGGCTGCTCACATATACCCCCTCGATGCTTATTCCATGCCCACCATACTTTAGACCATTTTTTAGGGCACCCCCTCCCGATGAACACTGATCGCTCGGCTAGCATAGCCATATCCATGTCCCTCCCCCATACGGACAGCAGCGGTACCTCTCCCACCCCCCACTTCTGAGCTATGTTCAGCTTAGCTATCATAGCTGTAGTTTTTTAACCTTAGCTCTGCCAGCACCTAGGGAAACCGAGCAAACCTATACATTTATGAAAACTAAACACCCAGGGGAATCCAGGATGGGGTGACTTGACTGCCACCCACTAGGGTCTGTTACCCAAAATCCCTTGCAAACCTTAAAATGTTTCCACAATACCACATTTTCCCACATTTCTGCGGTGGAAAGTTCTCGAATCTGCGTGGATCCACAAATTTCCACCCACTCCGCGTTCCCCAAAGTCTTAAGAGTAAAATGATACTTCACTTGTGTGGGTCGACCTAGTGCCCGCGACAGGAAACGGCGCAAAACACGACATGGTCACACCTCAATTTTGCAGTGAAAAATGACCCTTTTTTGGCAAAGTGCCTAGCAGTAGTTTTTTAACCCAAGGTCTGCCGGTAACTAGGGAAACCTAGCAAACCTATACATTTTTGAAACGTAGACACACAGGGGAATCTAGGATGGGGTGACTTGACTGCCTCCCACCAGGTTCTGTTACCCAGTATCCCTTGCAAACCTAAAAAATTGTCCAAAAAAACACATTTTCCCCACATTTCTGTGGTGGAAAGTTCTGGAATCTGCGTGGATCCACAAATTTCCTCCCACCTTGCCTTCCTCAAAGTCTTACGAGAAAAATGGTTCCTCACTTGTGTGGGTCGGCCTAGTGTCCGCGACAGGAAACGGCGCAAAACGCAACGTGGTCACACATCAATTTCGCAGTAAAAAATGACCCTTTTAAGGCAAAGTGCCTAGCTGTTGTTTTTGAACCATAGGCCTGCCGGGACCTAGGGAAACCTAGCAAAACTATACATTTTTGAAAACTAGACACCCAGGGGAATCCAGGATAAGGTGACTTAGCTGCCACCCACCAGGGTCTGTTACCCAAAATCCGTTGCAAACCTTAAAAATTGTCCAAAATACCACATTTTCCCACATTTCTGCGATGGAAAGTTCTGGAATCTGCGTGGATCCACAAATTTCCACCCACTCCGCGTTCCCCAAAGCCTTAAGAGAAAAATGATACCTCGCTTGTGTGGGTCGGCCTAGTGCCCGCGACAAGAAATGGCACAAAACGCAACGTGGTCACACCTCAATTTTGCAGTGAAAAATGACCTTTTTTTGGTAAAGTGCCTAGCTGTTGTTTTTTAACCATAGGCCTGCCGGGACCTAGGGACACCTAGCAAAACTATACATTTTTGAAAACTAGACACCCAGGGGAATCCAGGATGGGGAGACTTGACTGCCTCCCACCAGGTTCTGTTACCCAGAATCCCTTGCAAACCTAAAAAATTGCCCAAAAAAACAAATTTTCTTACATTTCTATGGTGGAAAGTTCTGGAATCTGCGTGGATCCACAATTTTCCACCTACCCCGCGTTACCCAAAGGCTTCCAAGAAAAATGGTACCTCACTTGTTTGGGTCGGCCTAGTGCCCGCAACAGGAAACAGCGCAAAACGCAACGTGGTCACACCTCAATTTCGCAGTGAAAAATGACCCTTTTTTGGCAAAGTGCCTAGCTGTAGTTTTTTAACCTTAGCTCTGCCGGCACCTAGGGAAACCTATCAAACCTATACATTTTTGAAAACTAGACAACCAGGGAAATGCAGGATGGGGTGACTTAGCTGCCTCCCACCATGTTCTGTTACCCAGGATCCCTTGCAAACCTAAAAAATTGTCCAAAAAAACACATTTTCGCCACATTTCTGTGGTGGAAAGTTCTGGAATGTGCGTGGATCCACAAATTTCCACCCACGCCGTCTTCCCGAAAGTCTTACGAGAAAAATGGTACCTCACTTGTGTGGGTCAGCCTAGTGCCCGTGACAGGAAACGGCGCAAAACGCAACGTGGTCACACCTCAATTTCGCAGTGAAAAATTACCCTTTTTTGGCAAAGTGCCTAGCTGTAGTTTTTGAACCCTAGCTCTGCCGGCACCTAGGGAAACCTAGCAAACCTATACATTTATTGAAAACTATACACCCAGGGGAATCCAGGATGGGGTGACTTGACTGCCTTCCACCAGGGTCTGTTACCCAAAATCCCTCGCAAACCTAAAAAATTGTCCAAAAATCCACATTTTCCCCACATTTCTGTAGTGGAAAGTTCTGGAATTTGCGTGGATCCACGAATTAACTCCCACCTTGCCTTCCTCAAAGTCTTACGAGAAAAATGGTTCCTCACTTGTGTGGGTCGACCTAGTGTCCGCGACAGGAAACGGCACAAAACGCAACATGGTCACACATCAATTTCGCAGTAAAAAATGACCCTTTTAAGGCAAAGTGCCTAGCTGTTGTTTTTGAACCATAGGCCTGCCGGGACCTAGGGAAACCTAGCAAAACTATACATTTTTGAAAACTAGACACCCAGGGGAATCCAGGATGGGGTGACTTAGCTGCCTCCCACCAGGTTCTGTTACCCAGAATCCCTTGCAAACCTAAAAAATTGAGCAAAAAAACACTTTTTCCCCACATTTCTTTGGTGGAAAATTCTGGAATCTGCGTGGATCCACAAATTTCCACCCACCTTGCGTTCCCCAGAGTCTTACGAGAAAAATGGTACCTCATTTGAGTGGGTCGGCCTAGTGCCCGTGACAAGAAACGGCGCAAAACGCAACGTGGTCACACCTCAATTTCGCAGGGAAAAATGACCCTTTTAAGGCAAAGTGCCTAGCTGTTGTTTTTGAACCATAGGCCTGCCGGGACCTAGGGAAACCTAGCAAAACTATACATTTTTGAAAACTAGACACCCTGGGAATCCAAGATGGGGTGAATTGACTGCCTCCCACCAGGTTATGTTATCCAGAATCCCTTGCAAACCTAAACATTTTTTTAAAAAAACACATTTTCCCCACATTTCCGTGGTGGAAAGATCTGGAATCTGCATGGATCCACAAATTTCCACCCACCACGCGTTCCCCAAAGTCTTACGAGAAAAATGTTACCTCACTTGTGTGGGCTCACCTAGTGCCCGCGACAGGAAACAGCGCAAAGCGCAACGTGGTCACACCTCAATTTCGCAGTGAAAAATTACACTTTTTTTTCAAAGTGTCTAGCTGTAGTTTTTGAACCCTAGCTCTGCCGGCACCTAGAGAAACCTAGCAAACTTATATATTTTTGAAAACTGGACACCCAGAGGAATCCAGGATGGGGAGACTTGACTGCCTCCCACCAGGTTGTGTTACCCAGAATCCCTTGCAAACCTACTACATTTACAAAAAAAACACATTTTCCCCAACTTTCTGTGGTGGAAAGTTCTGGAATCTGCGTGGATCCACAATTTTCCACCCACCCCTCGTTACCCAAGGTCTTCCGAAAAAAATGGTACCTCACTTGTGTGGGTCGGCATAGTGCCCGCGACAGGAAACGGTGCACAACGCAACGTGGTCACACCTCAATTTCGCAGTGAAAAATGACCCTTTTTTGGCAAAATGCCTAGCTGTAGTTTTTGAACCCTAGCTCGGCTGGCAACTAGGGAAACCTAGCAAACCTATACATTTTTGAAAACTAGACACCCAGGGGAATCCTGAATGGGGTGAGTTGACTGCCACCCACCAGGATCTGTTACCCAGAATCCCTTGCAAACCTGTAAAATTTTGCACAAAACCACATTTTCCACACATTTTTGTGGTGGAATGTTCTGGAATCTGCGTGGATCCACAAATTTCCACCCACCTTGCGTTTCACAAAGTCTTACGAGAAAAATGGCACCTCACTTGTGTGGGTCGGCCTAGTGCCCGCGACAGGAAACGAAGCAACACGCAACGTGGTCACACCTCAATTTCGAAGTGAAAAATGACCTTTTTTGGCAAAGTACATAGCTGTAGTTTTTTAACCCTAGCTCTGCCAGCACCTAGGGAAACCAAGCAAACCTATACATTTTTTAAAGCTAGACACACAGGGGAATCCAGGATCGGGTGACTTGACTGCCTCCCACCAGGGTCTGTTACCCAGTATCCCTTGCAAACCTAAAGAATTGTCAAAAAAACACATTTTCCCCACATTTCTGTGGTGGAAAGTTCTGGAATCTGCGTGGATCTACTAATTTCCTCCCACCTTGCGTTCCCCAAAGTCTTAAAAGAAAAATGGCACCTCACTTGTGTGGTTCGGCCTAGTGCCCGCAAGAGGAAACGGCGCAAAACACAAAGTGGTCACACCTCAATTTCGCAGGGAAAAATGACCCTTTTTTGGCAAAGTGCCTAGGTGTAGTTTTTTAACCCTAGTGTAGTGATATCTAGTGCTGATGTCACAGGATGGTCACCTAGCTACGGGTAGAATGCAAATGAGAGAGGGTTCTAGTGGGAGCGGTTATTACAAGGGAGATTGAGTTTTTCAGGCTGTCTTTTGCTGGGATGCTGTGATATGAATAAATCTACACAAATTACAAGAAACCTTTGAAGGCTCTTCATTTCATGGCGACGAGTGGTCTGCGCAAGGAAGCAGAAATAAACCAGCATCCCATCCTTGGACTATCAAGAGAAGATAAAGGCATAAGAGCACGATAAAGGCAAGAAAACTTAACACTCATCTTTGTGAGTACTCTATTTTTGAAGACTGTGCAGTTGAGTGAATATAAGCGTTTTGTAATGCTTCAATGGTGCTGAATCTTGTATTCTCAAGCACAAGTTGCAAATATTGAAAAAACCGACATCAACACAACTTTAATGAGTTTAAAGACTTGAATGAATGAACAATCTCCACGCGTTTATTGATGCCAATACCTGCATGTGAACAATGTTTAACAATGAAAGCTAGATGCGCTGCTTAAAGCACTAAGCGTATATGCATATCCAACTGTGAAGATAATGAAAGACTTCTGAGAAAATACCTGCGCGTATGTTTAAAAGCCTTTTCATCTTTTGAAATGTGCCGGAGTGTAAAGAGTATTTAGAGCATATCTTGAACAAGATCGAAATCGATAATCACTAAGCAAATACAAGACGCGTCATCAAGGAAGCTCTTAACCAGCTCAAGTGTTTACTTTTAATTGCGCATCCATTCTGCCTCGCGCTTGACTGCTCGAGCCATTTAGACAAACGATGCTGTTCATGCTCGACTTCACGAGCTAATTAATGCGCGTTGCTTCATGCTCGATAGCTCAAGCTAAAAAGAATGCCGCCTCGAGTCAACATTAACACGTGCTAGCATAATGCTCGCGTTTTCAAGCAAACAAGCATTTAAACGCTTTCACAACAAGGAAGAAAAAGAAACAAATGATTAGTTCTACAAGAGAAAGTAAAGATTGAATACCTTGTCTTTGTCCTTGCCTTTCCTTGAACAGTTGCCTTCTCTATGCTCCAAACAATACAGAGTGCCAAGACAAGCAACACTAAAAAAAGACTATCAGTGCAATAAACACTGTAAAAGGACCAATCTCCATAATAAACAGTGGGAGACACAAATCTTTAAACTACTCCATTAAAAACGAATTGGAAGATCTGAAATTGGAATTTAAGACGTCAATAACAATAATAATACAACAATAACTCAACATTCAAGTTATTATTTCAATTTATTATTTTAGATTTTTATTTTAAAATTAACCTATTCCTTTACAGAGAATATGTCAGATCAATCCATGTCATCTCCACCTCCTTTTTAGTGTCTCCTGGAGAGCCATCTATACCATGGTTACAATGGAAAAAATTATTTGTAACTTACCTTTTAGCCATTGGGGGAGAGAAATATGGTCCTGTTAGACGACAAGCAATTCTTTTGCATCATTTGGGAGTAGAAGGTAGAATAATTTATGAAGAAATTCCAGAAATATCTTTAGGTATGGGAGATGGCCAACCTACTAATATATACGATATGTCCCTACAAATGCTAGAATTGCACTTTAAACCAAAAACAAATGTTGTACTTGAACGTCATACATTTTTCACCAGGAACCAAAAAGATGGTGAAGATATAAAATCGTATGTGTCTACCTTGAGAGGGTTAGCAGTGACATGTAAATTTGAACAGTTGAACGATTCCTTAATTAGGGATCAATTGGTACGCTGTGTAAATGACAAAAAAAATAAGAGAAAAGTTGTTGACAAAAGAACATAGTTTAGATGAAACGATTGGGATTGCAAAGGCAATGGAACATACGGATATTTGGATAAAAGAAATGGATAAACCTCTTAATAGCTTCAAACAAGAAAAAGTAGAACTTATCGAGAAAAAAGATGACAACAAAACTGATGCAAACAAAAATTCTGACAATAAGCGGTTACCATTCCAATCATCTAAAACAAATTATCAACCAAGAGAAATTAAATGTTTCAGATGTGGTGCTCCAGGACATATAGCTACTAGTCTTAATTGCGCTGCAAGAGGGACATTATGCAGAAATTGTGGTAAGAGAGGGCATTTTTCTAAAATGTGTCGAACGAAAGGTATTGGTAAAAATAGGGTCCAAGAAGTAGAAGATGTCTGTGACTATGTTGATGATATATTTCTAATGGTTGATGTTATTCATGAAGAAGCTCAGGTAAATGACATCAAAGAATTGTCTCAAATTGATGTGAAAATGGAGAGTACAGATAAGTTGGAAAAACCACATTGTAATGTCACACTTGATGGGAAGGAGGTTAGAATATTAGCTGATTCAGGGAGTTTGTATACTCTTCTGTCAAAAAATTCCTTTGAGAAAATTGGTCTAAGGGCCACAGTCCGACTACGGGTAAATCTGATATCCGTGTAGTGGGGTATGCTGGGAAAAGAATAGAAATTCTAGGAGTGTGCTGGATGACTTTAAGATTCAAAAGTGAGGCGGTCAGGGGTAGGATCTATATTACAGACTTTGGGTCAGATCTCTTGGGATGGAGACATCAAAAAGATTTAAATATTGTCATTGATCCTAATGCCAAAGAGCCTGTTATGGTCCTAGAAAAAGCAAATGTTACAAGATATATATGATAATGAGAGATTATTTGATAAATATCCTAATGTGTTTTCTTCCAGATTAGGACTGTTAAAGGGATTTTCACATAAGATCATTTTAAAAGACAATGCAAAGACTGTCGTTCATAAAGTAAGGAATGTACCCAATTTAATGCTAGAACCTCTACGCCAAGAAATTGACAATTTATTGAATCAAGGAATTATTGAGCTGATAGAGGCCTCTGAATGGTTGGCTCCAATTGTAATCGCGCCAAAGGAAGGAAAAAAAAAATCGCCTTTGTATTGACTTGCGCGATCTAAACAAGAACATTTGGGTTGATAGAGAACCTTTACCTAACATATCTGAGATGCTATCAACTATGGGGAAGGGACAAGTTTTTAGTGTTTTAGATATGTCAGCAGCGTACCATCAAATTCGTTTGCATGAAGGATCTAGACATTTGACTTCGTTTGCTACGCCTTTAGGTGCATTCAGATACAAAAGGATGCCATTTGGTCTAGCATCAGCTTCGGCTGTCTTTCAGAGGGCAATGAAAAGTATTTTTGGTGACATGAGGAACGTCTCGTGTTTTCAAGATGTCATCTTGATTGCTGGGGGAGATCATTCTGATCATGATAGGTTATTGAAGAGGTGATGAGAAGACTCGAGAAACACAATTTAACCATAAAGAAAGAGAAGTGTCAGTTGAGAAAGAATGTAGTTGACTATTTGGGGCACGAAATAAGTGCAGAAGGCATAAAACCCAAAAAAAGTATTGTTAAGTCAGTGACTTTAGCACCGGAAGCCAAAGAATAAAGATGAACTAAGATCGTTCTTAGGACTTGCAGAGTATTGTTCAAAATATGTAAATAAGTTTGCAGAGACTGTTGAGGCCTTAAGGGAAATTATGAAGAAGGGTGTCCCATTTGAGTGGTCAGAGAAATGCAAAACAAGTTTTGAACTCATAAAAAGGAAACTTCCTGAGGCACCCACATTAGGACGGTTCAAGGTTGGTGGGAGAACGATTTTAACCACAGATGCTAGTGGTGTTGGCATTGGTGTGGTGTTATCGCAGGTGATTAGAGGCGAAGAAAAAATTGTTGGGTTTGCAAGTAGGAGATTGCAAGGTGCAGAAAGGTCATATTCAGTAATAGAGAGAGAAGCGTTAGCATGTTGCTGGGCTATGTGTCACTTCGAATTTTATTTATGGGGTCTCCCATTCAAAGTCCGAACTGACCATAAGCCCTTACTGTACATCTTTAAAGGGGGAAAAAGATTGGAAGGAAGTGTATCACCGAGGATCTCTAGATGGTTACTATCTGTTATGGAATTTAATTATGATGTGGAATACGTCAAGGGGGAGAAAAATGTGATTGCAGATTGTTTGTCGAGAATGCCCTTGGAGGACAATTCTGATGAAGTGTGTGGTGATATAAATGGTGATATCTGTAGTAATGTAGGAGTGTGTGCTTTGTTGTCTGAAGATTGGGAGAAAGCTATGAGGAGTGATTCAGTGTTGGAAAAGGTGAAGATGAGAATTGTTAGGGGTTGGAATTTGGATGATTGAAAAACTCTTTCAAATCAGAATCCTTGCAAAGTTAAAGAAGAATTAAGTTTTTGTGGTGATAACATTATGAGAAGATGGCAAATCATACCTCCGAAGGAAGTAAGGAAGCAGATTTTGGAAATAATTCATGAGGGTCATCCAGGTCAAGGGATGTCTAAAAGAAGAATTAGAGAATCATTCTGGTGGCCAGGAATTGATAGCGGTGTCGAGGCTTTAGTAAAAGATTGTCAATTTTGCCTGAATAGTGACAAATCAAAAATTGTACGTCAACCTCCTCTAGAATGTACCAAATTTCCAACAAAACCTTGGGAGAAACTGTCCATGGATTTCATTGGTCCGGTTAATAAATTAGGAATGAAGGATAGGTTTATCCTAGTTCTGGTAGATTATCATTCCAAATGGTTTACAATACAAACCATGGGGGAAATCAGTACGGGCAATGTCATAAGGTTTCTTGAGAAGGTTTTCCTGGAAGAGGGATTACCACCAGGCAGTATTGTGACTGACAATGGGGTGCAGTTCACATCAAGAGAGATGGTGGACTATTTAAGTAAGTTGGTAATTGTGCATGAGAGAGTAGCTTTATTCAGACCACAAGCAAATGGTTTAGTGGAGAGAATTAACCGAATTGTTATGGAAAACATACAATTATCACTTGCTAATGGATTATCGTGGAGAGAAGAATTGAGAAAAATGGTGTGGATGCACAGAAGTACTCCCCATTCTAGTACAGGAGTAGCTCCTTTTGTGTCGCTTAAAGGGAGGGAGCCTGGGAAGAAAGAGTGTCCTGTATGGCTATGTAGGAAGGAGAAAATATGGGTTGACCGTAAGGAAATATCAAAAAAAGTGCAAGTGAATCAAGAAAAGATGAAAGGGATATATGATTCTAGGAAAGGTGTAAAACGAGTGTGTGTCCAAAGAGGAGATTGGGTAGTAGTGCGGAAGA
Organism: Triturus cristatus; assembly: GCF_964204655.1. Lineage (NCBI taxonomy): Eukaryota > Metazoa > Chordata > Amphibia > Caudata > Salamandridae > Triturus > Triturus cristatus. The sequence goes on from NC_140579.1 coordinate 1,098,124,197, forward strand.
ATGAGTGGGTCCGAAAAGGGGAAAGCAAGTACCTTGGACCCTTTCAAGTCAAAAGTGTGAGATCCAATGTTGTCGATTTGGAAGATGGTACAACTTGGAGTTTAGGAAATATTTGTAAAGTATGTCAACCATAAAAATGCCAGAAGAATAGTCAGTAGGATGGCTAGTCACGTTATGTTAACTATAATGTATTTTGAATATGTAATAGGAATTTTAGTAAGGAATTTAAGTAATTTTAAAGTTAAATAAGTTTTAAGGATGAATTTAGAGATGTATTGTGTGCGACCTTAGATAGAATTCAGCTTGACCAAATGTTGTATATAGTCATTATTTTATCAATATATGTTTCATTATTATTTTGTTGCAAAAAAGGGAGATATGTAGTGATATCTAGTGCTGATGTCACAGGATGGTCACCTAGCTACGGGTAGAATGCAAATGAGAGAGGGTTCTAGTGGGAGCGGTTATTACAAGGGAGATTGAGTTGTTCAGGCTGTCTTTTGCTGGGACGCTGTGATATGAATAAATCTACACAAATTACAAGAAACCTTTGAAGGCTCTTCATTTCACCTAGCTCTGCCGGCACCTAGGGAAACCTAGCAAACCTATACATTTTTTAAACCTAGACACCCAAGGGAATCCAGGATGGGGTGAATTGACTGCCTCCCACCAGGTTTTGTTACCCAGTATCCCTTGCAAACCTATAAAATTGTCAAAAAAAACACATTTTCCCCACATTTCTGTGGTGGAACGTTCTGGAATCTGCGTGGATACACAAATTTCCACCCACACCGCGTTCCCCAAAGTCTTACGAGAACAATGATACCTAACTTGTGTGGGTCGGCCTAGTGCCCTCGACAGGAAACGGCGCAAAACGCGACGTGGTCACACCTCAATTTTGCAGTGAAAAATGACCCTTTTTTGGCAAAGTGCCTAGCTGTTGTTTTTGAACCATAGGTCTGCCGGGACCTAGGGAAACCTAGCAAAACTATACATTTTTGAAAACTAGACACCCAGCGGAATCCAGGATGGGGTGACTTAGCTGCCTCCCCCCAGGTTCTGTTACCCAGAATCTCTTGCAAACCTAAAAAATTGACCATAAAAACACATTTTTCCCACATTTCTGTGGTGGATAGTTCCGGAATCTCCGTGGATCCACAAATTTCCACCCACATTGCATTCCCCAAAGTCTTACTAAAAAAATGGCACCACACTTGTGTGGGTAGGCCTAGTGCCCGCAAAAGGAAACGGCGCAAAACGCAACGTGGTCATACTTCAATTTCGCAGGGAAAAATGACCCTTTTTTGGCAAAGTGCCTAGCTGTAATTTTTGAACCCTAGCTCTGCCGGCACCTAGAGAAACCTAGCAAACCTATACATTTTTGAAAACTAGACACCCAGGGGAATCCAGGATGGGGAAACTTGACTGCCTCCCACCAGGTTCTGTTACCCAGAATCACTTGCAAACCTAAAAAATTGCCCAAAAAACCAAATTTTTCCACCTACCCCGCGTTTCTCAAAGGCTTTCAAGAAAAATGGTACCTCACTTGTTTGGGTCGGCCTAGTGCCCGCAACAGGAAACAGCGCAAAACGCAACGTGGTCACATCTCAATTTCGCAGTGAAAAATGACCCTTTTTTTCAAAGTGCCTAGCTGTAGTTTTTTAACCTTAGCTCTGCCGGCACCTAGGGAAACCTAGCAAACTTATACATTTTTGGAAACACCCAGGGGAATCCAGGATGGGGTGAATTGACTGCCACCCACCAGGGTCTGTTACCCAAAATCCGTTGCAAACCTTAAAAATTGTCCACAATACCACATTTTCCCACATTTCTGCGGTGGAAAGTTCTGGAATCTGCGTGGAGCCACAAATTTCCACCCATTCCGCATTCCCCAAAGTCTTAAGAGAAAAATGGCACCTCACTTGTGTGGGTCGGCCTAGTGCCAGCAACAGGAAATGGCGCAAAACTAAACGTGGTCACACCTCAATTTCGCAGGTAAAAATGACCCTTTTTTGGCAAAGTGCCTACCTGTAGTTTTTTAACCTTAGCTCTGCCGGCACCTAGGGAAAACAAGCAAACCTATACATTTAAGAAAACTAGACACCCAGGGGAATCCAGGATGGGGTGACTTGATTGCCACCAACCAGGGTCTGTTACCCAAAATCCCTTACAAACCTTAAAAATTTTCCACAATACCACATTTTCCCACATTTCTGCAATGGAAAGTTCTCGAATCTGCGTGGATCCACAAATTTCAACCCACTCCGCGTTCCCCAAAGTCTTAAGAGTAAAATGATACCTAACTTGTGTGGGTCGGCCTAGTGCCCTCGACAGGAAACGGCGCAAAACGCGACGTGGTCACACCTCAATTTTGCAGTGAAAAATGACCCTTTTTTGGCAAAGTGCCTAGCTGTTGTTTTTGAACCATAGGCTGCCGGGACCTAGGGAAACCTAGCAAAACTATACATTTTTGAAAACTAGACACCCAGCGGAATCCAGGATGGGGTGACTTAGCTGCCTCCCCCCAGGTTCTGTTACCCAGAATCTCTTGCAAACCTAAAAAATTGACCATAAAAACACATTTTTCCCACATTTCTGTGGTGGATAGTTCCGGAATCTCCGTGGATCCACAAATTTCCACCCACATTGCATTCCCCAAAGTCTTACAAAAAAAATGGCACCACACTTGTGTGGGTAGGCCTAGTGCCCGCAAAAGGAAACGGCGCAAAACGCAACGTGGTCACACTTCAATTTCGCAGGGAAAAATGACCCTTTTTTGGCAAAGTGCCTAGCTGTAATTTTTGAACCCTAGCTCTGCCGGCACCTAGAGAACCTAGCAAACCTATACATTTTTGAAAACTAGACACCCAGGGGAATCCAGGATGGGGAAACTTGACTGCCTCCAACCAGGTTCTGTTACCCAGAATCACTTGCAAACCTAAAAAATTGCCCAAAAAACCAAATTTTCCCACATTTCTATGGTGGAAAGTTCTGGAATCTGCGTGGATCCACAATTTTCCACCTACCCCGCGTTACCCAAAGGCTTTCAAGAAAAATGGTACCTCACTTGTTTGGGTCGGCCTAGTGCCCGCAACAGGAAACAGCGCAACGTGGTCACATCTCAATTTCGCAGTGAAAAATGACCCTTTTTTTCAATGTGCCTAGCTGTAGTTTTTTAACCTTAGCTCTGCCGGCACCTGGGGAAACCTAGCAAACTTATACATTTTTGGAAACTAGACACCCAGGGGAATCCAGGATGGGGTGAATTGACTGCCACCCACCAGGGTCTGTTACCCAAAATCCGTTGCAAACCTTAAAAATTGTCCACAATACCACATTTTCCCACATTTCTGCGGTGGAAAGTTCTGGAATCTGCGTGGAGCCACAAATTTCCACCCACTCCGCGTTCCTCAAAGTCTTAAGAGAAAAATGATACCTCACTTGTGTGGGTCGGCCTAGTGCCCGCAACAGTAAACTGCGCAAAACACAACGTGGTCACACCTCAATTTTGCAGTGAAAAATGACCCTTATTTGGTAAAGTGCCTAGCTGTTGTTTTTTAACCATAGGCCTGCCGGGACCTAGGGAAACCTAGCAAAACTATACATTTTTGGAAACTAGACAACCAGAATCCAGGATGGGGTGACTTAGTTGCCTCCCCCCAGGTTCTGTTACCCAGAATCTCTTGCAAACCTAAAAAAACACATTTTCCCCACATTTCTGTGGTGGAAAGTTCTGGAATCTCCGTGGATCCACAAATTTCCACCCACCTTGCATTCCCCAAAGTCTTACGAGAAAAATGGCACCTCACTTGTGTGGGTAGGCCTGGTGCCCGCAACAGGAAACGGCGCAAAACGCAACGTGGTCACACCTCAATTTCGCAGTGAATAATGACCCTTTTTTGGCAAAGTGCCTAGCTGTAGTTTTTGAACCCTAGCTCTGCCGGCACCTTGGAAAACCTAGCAAACCTATACATTTATTGAAAACTATACACCCAGGGGAATCCAGGATGGGGTGACTTGACGGCCTTCCACCAGGGTCTGTTACCCAGAATCCCTTGCAAACCTAAAAAATTGTCTAAAAATCCACATTTTCCCCACATTTCTGTGGTGGAAAGTTCTGGAATCTGCGTGGATCCAAGAATTTCCACCCACCCCGCATTCCCCAAAGTCTTACAAGAAAAATGGTACCTCACATGTGTGGGTCGGCCTAGTGCCCGCGATAGGAAACGGCGCAAAACGCAACGTGGTCACACCTCAATTTCGCAGTGAAAAATGACCCTTTTTTGGCGACGTGCCTAGGTGTTGTTTTTGACCCATAGGTCTGCTGGGACCTAGGGAATCCTAGCAAAACTATGCATTTTTGAAAACTAGACACCCAGGAGAATCCAGGATGGGGTGACTTAGCTGCCTCCCACCAGGTTCTGTTACCCAGAATCCTTTGCAAACCTAAAAAATTTACCAAAAAAACACATTTTCCCCATATTTCTGTGGTGGAAAGTTCTGGAATCTGCGTGGATCCACAAATTTCCACCCACTCCGCGTTCCTCAAAGTCTTAAGAGAAAAATGATACCTCACTTGTGTGGGTCGGCCTAGTGCCCGCGACAAGAAACGGCGCAAAACGCAACGTGGTCACACCTCAATTTTGCAGTGAAAAATGACCCTTTTTTGGTAAAGTGCCTAGCTGTTGTTTTTTAACCATAGGCCTGCCGGGACCTAGGGAAACCTAGCAAAACTATACATTTTTGGAAACTAGACAACCAGAATCCAGGATGGGGTGACTTAGCTGCCTCCCCCCAGGTTCTGTTACCCAGAATCTCTTGCAAACATAAAAAAATACATTTTCCCCACATTTCTGTGGTGGAAAGTTCTGGAATCTCCGTGGATCCACAAATTTCCATCCACCTTGCATTCCCCAAAGTCTTACGAGAAAAATGGCACCTCACTTGTGTGGGTAGGCCTGGTGCCCCCAACAGGAAACGGCGCAAAACGCAACGTGGTCACACCTCAATTTCGCAGGGAAAAATGATTTTTTTTTGGCAAAGTGCATAGCTGTAGTTTTTTAACCTTAGCTCTGCCGGCACCTAGGGAATCCCATCAAACCTATACATTTTTGATAACTAGACACCCAGGGGAATCCAGAATGGGGAGACTTGGCTGCCTCCCACCAGGTTCTGTTACCCAGAATCCCGTGCAAACCTAAAAATGTTTTTAAAAAAACACATTTTCCCCACATTTCTGTGGTGTAAAGTTCTGGAATCTGCGTGGATCCACAATTTTCCACCCACCCCACGTTACCCAAAGTCTTACGAGAAAAATGGCACCTCACTTGTGTGGGTCGGCCTAGTGCCCACGACAGGAAATGGCGCAAAATGCAACGTGGTCACACCTCAATTTCGCAGTGAAAAATGACCCTTTTTTGGCAAAGTGCCTAGCTGTAGTTTTTGAACCCTAGCTCTGCCGACACCTAGGGAAACCTAGCAAACCTATACATTTATTGAAAACTATACACCCAGGGGAATCCAGGATGGGGTGACTTGACTGCCTTCCACCAGGGTCTGTTACCCAGAATCCCTTGCAAACCTAAAAAATTGTCCAAAAATCCACATTTTCCCCACATTTCTGTGGTTGAAAGTTCTGGAATCTGCGTGGATCCAAGAATTTCCACCCACCCCGCATTCCCCAAAGTCTTACAAGAAAAATGGTACCTCACATGTGTGGGTCGGCCTAGTGCCCGCGACAGGAAACGGCGCAAAACGCAACGTGGTCACACCTCAATTTCGCAGTGAAAAATGACCCTTTTTTGGCGACGTGCCTAGGTGTTGTTTTTGACCCATAGGTCTGCTGGGACCTAGGGAATCCTAGCAAAACTATGCATTTTTGAAAACTAGACACCCAGGAGAATCCAGGATGGGGTGACTTAGCTGCCTCCCAAAAGGTTCTGTTACCCAGAATCCTTTGCAAACCTAAAAAATTTACCAAAAAAACACATTTTCCCCACATTTCTGTGGTGGAAAGTTCTGGAATCTGCGTGGATCCAAAAATTTCCACCCATTCCGCGTTCCCCAAAGTCTTAAGAGAAAAATGGTACCTCACATGTGTGGGTCGGCCTAGTGCCCGCGATAGGAAACGGCACAAAACGCAACGTGGTCACACCTCAATTTTGCAGTGAAAAATGACCCTTTTTTGGCTAAGTGCCTAGCAGTAGTTTTTTAACCCTAGGTCTGCCGGTAACTAGGGAAACCTAGCAAACCTATACATTTTTGAAAATTAGACACACAGGGGAATCCAGGATGGGGTGACTTGACTGCCTCCCACCAGGTTCTGTTACCCAGAATCCCTTGCAAACCTAAAAAATTGTCCAAAAAACCACATTTTCCCCACATTGCTGTGGTGGAAAGTTCTGGAATCTGCGTGGATCCACAAATTTCCTCCCACCTTGCCTTCCCCAAAGTCTTAGGAGAAAAATGGTTCCTCACTTGTGTGGGTCGGCCTAGTGTCCGCGACAGGAAATGGCACAAAACGCAACATGGTCACACAGCAATTTCGCAGTGAAAAATGACCCTTTTATGGCAAAGTGCCCAGCTGTTGTTTTTGAACCATAGGCCTGCCGGGACCTAGGGAAACCTAGCAAAACTATACATTTTTGAAAACTAGACACACAGGGGAATCCAGGATGGGGTGACTTAGCTGCCTCCCACCAGGTTCTGTTACCCAGAATCCCTTGCAAACCTAAAAAATTGAGCAAAAAAAAACTTTTTCCCCACATTTCTTTGGTGGAAAATTCTGGAATCTGCGTGGATCCACAAATTTCCACCCACCTTGCATTCCCCTAAGTCTTACAAGAAAAGTGGTACCTCACTTGAGTGGGTCGGCCTAGTGCCCGTGACGGGAAACGGCGCAAAACGCAACGTGGTCACACCTCAATTTCGCAGGGAAAAATGAGCCTTTTTTGGCAAAGTGCCTAGCTGTAATTTTTTAACCCTAGCTCTGCCGGCGCCTAGAGAAACCTAGCAAACCTATACATTTTTTAAAACTAGACACCCAGGGGAATCCAGGATGGGGAGACTTGACTGCCTCCCACCAGATTCTGTTACCCAGAATCCCTTGCAAACCTAAAAAATTGCCCAAAAAACCAAATTTTCCCACATTTCTATGGTGGAAAGTTCTGGAATCTGCGTGGATCCACAATTTTCCACCTACCCCGCGTTACCCAAAGGCTTCCAAGAAAAATGGTACCTCACTTGTTTGGGTCGGCCTAGTGCCCGCAACAGGAAACAGCGCAAAACGCAACGTGGTCACATCTTAATTTCGCAGTGAAAAATGACCCTTTTTTTCAAAGTGCCTAGCTGTAGTTTTTTAACCTTAGCTCTGCCGGCACCTATGGAAACCTAGCAAACCTATACATTTTTAAAAACTAGACACCCAGGGGAATCCAGGATGGGGTGAATTGACTGCCTCCCACCTGGTTCTGTTACCCAGTATCCCTTGCAAACCTAAAAAATTGTCCCAAAAAACACATTTTCCCCACATTTCTGTGGTGGAAAGTTCTGGAATCTGCATGGATCCACAAATTTCCACCCACCCCGCATTCCCCAAAGTCTTCTGAGAAAAATGGTACCTCACTTGTGTGGGTCGGCCTAGTGCCCGTGACAGAAAACGGCACAAAACGCAACGTGGTCACACCTCAATTTTGCAGTGAAAAAATGACCCTTTTTTGGCAAAGTGCCTAGCAGTAGTTTTTTAACCTTAGCTCTGCCGGCACCTAGGGAAACCTAGCAAACCTATAGATTTATGAAAACTAGACACCCAGGGGAATCCAGGATGGGTGACTTGACTGCCACCCACCAGGGTCTGTTACCCAAAATCCGTTGCAAACCTTAAAAATTGTCCACAATACCACATGTTCCCACATTTCTGCGGTGGAAAGTTCTGGAATCTGCGTGGATCCACAAATTTCCACCCACTCCGCGTTCCTCAAAGTCTTAAGAGAAAAATGATACCTCACTTGTGTGGGTCGGCCTAGTGCCCGCGACAAGAAACGGCGCAAAACGCAACGTGGTCACACCTCAATTTTGCAGTGAAAAATGACCCTTTTTTGGTAAAGTGCCTAGCTGTTGTTTTTTAACCATAGGCCTGCCGGGACCTAGGGAAACCTAGCAAAACTAAACATTTTTGGAAACTAGACAACCAGAATCCAGGATGGGGTGACTTAGCTGCCTCCCCCCAGGTTCTGTTACCCAGAATCTCTTGCAAACATAAAAAAACACATTTTCCCCACATTTCTGTGGTGGAAAGTTCTGGAATCTCCGTGGATCCACAAATTTCCATCCACCTTGCATTCCCCAAAGTCTTACGAGAAAAATGGCACCTCACTTGTGTGGGTAGGCCTGGTGCCCGCAACAGGAAACGGTGCAAAACGCAACGTGGTCACACCTCAATTTCGCAGGGAAAAATGATTTTTTTTTGGCAAAGTGCATAGCTGTAGTTTTTTAACCTTAGCTCTGCCGGCACTAGGGAATCCCATCAAACCTATACATTTTTGATAACTAGACACCCAGGGGAATCCAGAATGGGGAGACTTGGCTGCCTCCCACCAGGTTCTGTTACCCAAAATCCCTTGCAAACCTAAAAATGTTTTTTAAAAAACACATTTTCCCCACATTTCTGTGGTGTAAAGTTCTGGAATCTGCGTGGATCCACAATTTTCCACCCACCCCACGTTACCCAACGTCTTACGAGAAAAATGGCACCTCACTTGTGTGGGTCTGCCTAGTGCCCGCGACAGGAAATGGCGCAAAATGCAACGTGGTCACACCTCAATTTCGCAGTGAAAAATGACCCTTTTTTGGCAAAGTGCCTAGCTGTAGTTTTTGAACCCTAGCTCTGCCGACACCTAGGGAAACCTAGCAAACCTATACATTTATTGAAAACTATACACCCAGGGGAATCCAGGATGGGGTGACTTGACTGCCTTCCACCAGGGTCTGTTACCCAGAATCCCTTGCAAACCTAAAAAATTGTCCAAAAATCCACATTTTCCCCACATTTCTGTGGTTGAAAGTTCTGGAATCTGCGTGGATCCAAGAATTTCCACCCACCCCGCATTCCCCAAAGTCTTACGAGAAAAATGGTACCTCACTTGTGTGGGTCGGCCTAGAGCCCGCGACAGGAAACGGCGCAAAACGCAACGTGGTCACACCTCAATTTCGCAGTGAAAAATAACCCTTTTTTGGCGAAGTGCCTAGCTGTTGTTTTTGACCCATAGGTCTGCTGGGACCTAGGGAAACCTAGCAAAACTATGCATTTTAGAAAACTAGACACCCAGGGGAATCCAGGATGGGGTGACTTAGCTGCCTCCCACCAGGTTCTGTTACCCAGAATCCTTTGCAAACCTAAAAAATTGACCAAAAACCACATTTTCCCCATATTTCTGTGGTGGAAAGTTCTGGAATCTGCGTGGCTCCACAAATTTCCACCCACTCCGCGTTCCTCAAAGTCTTAAGAGAAAAATGGTACCTCACTTGTGTGGGTCAGCCTAGTGCCCGCGACAGGAAACGGCACAAAACGCAACATGGTCACACCTCATTTTTGCAGTGAAAAATAACCCTTTTATGGCAAAGTGCCTAGCTGTTGTTTTTGAACCATAGGCCTGCCGGGATCTAGGGAAACCTAGCAAAACTATACATTTTAGAAAACTAGACACCTAGGGGAATCCAGGATGGGGTGACTTAGCTGCCTCCCACCAGGTTATGTTACCCAGAATCACTTGCAAACCTAAAAATTGTTTTTAAAAAACACATTTTCCCCACATTTCCGTGGTGGAAAGATCTGGAATCTGCATGGATCCACAAATTTTCACCCACCACGCGTTCCCCAAAGTCTTACGAGAAAAATGTTACCTCACTTGTGTGGGCTCACCTAGTGCCCGTGACATGAAACGCAACGTGGTCACACCTCAATTTCGCAGAGAAAAATTACACTTTTTTTTCAAAGTGTCTAGCTGTAGTTTTTGAACCCTAGCTCTGCCGGCACCTAGAGAAACCTAGCAAACCTATATATTTTTGAAAACTGGACACCCAGAGGAATCCAGGATGGGGAGACTTGACTGCCTCCCACCAGGTTCTGTTACCCAGAATCCCTTGCAAACCTACTACATTTACAAAAAAAACACATTTTCCCCAACTTTCTGTGGTGGAAAGTTCTGGAATCTGGTTGGATCCACAATTTTCCACCCAACCCTCATTACCCAAGGTCTTCCGAAAAAAATGGTACCTCACTTGTGTGGGTCAGCATAGTGCCCGCGACAGGAAACGGTGCAAAACGCAACGTGGTCACACCTCAATTTCGCAGTGAAAAATGACCCTTTTTTGGCAAAAGGCCTAGCTGTAGTTTTTGAACCCTAGCTCTGCTGGCACCTAGGGAAACCTAGCAAACCTATACATTTTTTAAAACTAGACACCCAGGGGAATCCAGAATGGGGTGAGTTGACTGCCACCCACCAGGATCTGTTACCCAGAATCCCTTGCAAACCTATAAAATTTTGCACAAAACCACATTTTCCACCCATTTTTGTGGTGGAATGTTCTGGAATCTGCGTGGATCCACAAATTTCCATCCACCTTGCGTTCCACAAAGTCTTACGAGAAAAATGGCACCTCACTTGTGTGGGTCGGCCTAGTGCCCGTGACAGGAAACGAAGCAAAACGCAACGTTGTCACACCTCAATTTCACAGTGAAAAATGACCTTTTTTTGGCAAAGTGCCTAGCTGTAGTTTTTTAACCCTAGCTCTGCCGGCACCTAGGGAAACCTAGCAAACCTATACGTTTTTGAAAGCTAGACACACAGGGGAATCCAGGATCGGGTGACTTGACTGCCTCCCACCAGGGTCTGTTACCCAGTATCCCTTGCAAACCTAAAGAATTGTCAAAAAAACACATTTTCCCCACATTTATGTGGTGGAAAATTCTGGAATCTGCGTGGATCTACAAATTTCCTCCCACCTTGCGTTCCCCAAAGTCTTACAAGAAAAAATTGGCACCTCACTTGTGTGGTTCAGCCTAGTGCCCGCAAGAGGAAACGGCGCAAAACGCAAAGTGGTCACACCTCAATTTCGCAGGGAAAAATAACCCTTTTTTGGCAAAGTGCCTAGCTGTAGTTTTTGAACCCTAGTGTAGTGATATCTAGTGCTGATGTCACAGGATTGTCACCTAGCTACGGGTAGAATGCAAATGAGAGAGGGTTCTAGTGGGAGCGGTTATTACAAGGGAGATTGATTTGTTCAGGCTGTCTTTTGCTGGGATTCTGTGATATGAATAAATCTACACAAATTACAAGAAACCTTTCAAGGCTCTTCATTTCATGGCGACGAGTGGTCCGCACAAGGAAGCAGAAATAAACCAGCATCCCATCCTTGGACTATCAAGAGAAGATAAAGGCATAAGAGCACGATAAAGGCAAGAAAACTTAACACTCATCTTTTTGAGTACTCTTTTTTTGAAGACTGTGCAGTTGAGTGACTATAAGCGTTTTGTAATGCCTCAATGGTGCTGAATCTTGTATTCTCACGCACAAGTTGCAAATAATGAAAAAACCGACATCAACACAACTTTAATGAGTTTAAAGACTTGAATGAATGAACAATCTCCACGCGTTTAATGATGCTAATACCTGCATGTGAACAATGTTTAACAATGAAAGCTAGATGCGCTGCTTAAAGCACTAAGCGTATATGCATATCCAACTGTGAAGATAATGAAAGACTTCTGAGAAAATACATGCACGTATGTTTAAAAGCCTTTTCATCTTTTGAAATGTGCCGGAGTGTAAAGTGTATTTAGAGCATATCTTGAACAAGATCGAAATCGATAATCACTAAGCAAATACAAGACGCGTCATCAAGGAAGCTCTTAACGAGCTCAAGTGTTTACTTTTAATTGCGCATCCATTCTGCCTCGCGCTTGACTGCTCGAGCCATTTAGACAAACGATGCTGTTCACGCTCGACTTCACGAGCTAATTAATGCGCGTTGCTTCATGCTCGATAGCTCAAGCTAAAAAGAATGCCGCCTCGAGTCAACATTAACACGTGCTAGCATAATGCTCGCGTTTCCAAGCAAACAAGCATTTAAACGCTTTCACAACAAGGAAGAAAAAGAAACAAATGATTAGTTCTACAAGAGAAAGTAAAGATTGAATACCTTGTCTTTGTCCTTGCCTTTCCTTGAACAGTTGCCTTCTCTATGCTCCATACAATACAGAGTGCCAAGACAAGCAACACTAAAAAAAGACTATCAGTGCAATAAACACTGTAAAAGGACCAATCTCCATAATAAACAGTGGGAGACACAAATTGTAGGAGAGTAGGGTCTGCTATCCTATGGTCACCCCAAATTTTTGCTTTTTTGCTTCACTGGTTTTTGACATATTGAGGCTGTGGGCCTGCCAATCAGACCCCCAGCCTGCTGTTCTCTCTACTAAATTCACACTATGCACCCTTGGTGCATAACCAATTGGAAGTGGATCACCCTGTGAGCCCCTGTACCAGTGTACACTAGGTACCCAGGGCATTGGTGTATCTAAGGCCTACCAGGGGCTGAAGCATGTATTGTGCCACCCCTGGCCTGGCCTAACAACTTTGACACAACTGGCTGATCACTCAGCTGGGGTAAGTTGGTGTAGCCACCTCTTACTTAGGTGTAGTATACCTATACCTAACCTTAAATGGGACACCTGGTAACCTATAAGTCACTCCTATGGCAGGCCTTAACAATCCTGAAGGCAGAGTGCTTGGTTCCATGTGAGAGGGTGCTCTGGCATGAGCTGAGCCTGTCTGCAGTGGTCGGAACCACTTCCTTCTACTGTTTCCAGATATCGTCATACCATATACTCTTAAGTGCATTATGAACCTCGCGGTTAAATGCTATCTTTGGTTTGGCTTTATCAAAACATGTCGAGTAAGGTGTCATACGAATTGGAATACTAACCCCTCGCCAATTCTGGCGACGGGGTTAGCATTCCACCCTTCTAGAGGGACACGACATGTACAGTACCTGAAACCCGGGTAAAATCAGACATAGCCTCAGCTCCACAAAATGGATGCTGCCACCACAGACACAAGTCTGCCCTCCTGCTGCTGGGAGTCCTTCCAGCTTGGGAGGTGTGGACAAAGGGTTTCCTGCAAGGGGAGGTGCGTGCACCACCCCAGACAGGATTTTGTGTATTGGTCAGGTAGGGCTTGAAAGAAACCAGACATGCCTGAGGCTCACAAGGAGCCTCGGTGCATATGCCAGTTCAATCCGGTCCTGGGGCACACCAGTCCCGGGCCTGGGGCGAGCTGGACAAAGGATTGGGGGTGTAACCACCCCCCTTCCTGGTCCCACCCTTAGGGAGGGACCTAGCAGGTAGTCCGGCCCCTAGAATCCGCTTAAAGGTAGGAGCTGTGTCCTAAGACTTTAGACATCCTGGAATCAACTTGAAACTAAGAAGAAGACGGGAACTTCGACGCTCTGCCGCACAGAGGACTGAAGCCAATCTCCCCTGTGGTCAGGGAGTGACCACCTTGCTAACGTAAGCACCATCCAGCGAATCAACGTCTGCTTTGCCGCCGCCTCCCGCCGGAGCCCGAGCCCAGAGACTGACAAGATCTGGACCTCCAGACCTCTCACCGCCCGATCCACAGTCCCTGAAAAGAGGAGACCCGTGGAGGCAACGAGACACGTGGAGCCAGCCATCTTGAAAAGACCACGACAAGCTGCAAGCGCAACAACCGAGGCTCCCTCCAAGTTGTGCTTTGGGATCTGAGAAGCCCAACACCCGAGCAGCATCTGCACCAAAGGTGAGCCCTCCAGCATCTCCACGATCTGCGTGGGGCCCTTCTGCATTTTGCCACTCGACGCGCCTAACCGGTTGCTGGCCCGCTGGCTAGTGGCCATCTTGGCGACGAACTTCAAGAAATACACCACTGGTCTGGTTGCTCCAGACTGGCCCTTGCTCCCCTCCAAAGGAGCAGTCCCTCTGACCTTGCTGGTCAGAACCATCAGCTTATTTTGTTTTCCACAACAATTGCTTTTGCCAAGGCTTGTTTGCTTCAATCAAGTCGCCGACACCGCCGACAGCGGGAGCCTGCGTGGTACAGCTCGTGAACCGACTCCTGGATGTCGTCGACCTTCAGGGGCCACGTGGCTGCAGAGACAAGCTACACCTTTCTTCCTGTTTGCACCCGACATCGCCTGGTACCCACCTGGTGCCACGCTGGTCACTGGCTAGTGACTGTGAACACTGTCCCCTCTGCTTACAGGTCTTCTACAACTCCGATCCACTCTTGGATCCACCGCATCCCTTCCGGACCGACCGCCTGCAGCATCTTTGTCCACAGGCTCCATTGAACAGATAGAAGAAACCCGACGCACTTCGAGGCCTATGCACCCGCTTCCTGTGGGTGAGGTAAAGCTGGCACTCCGGTGCCCAAGTGTAGAGTAACATCTCTAGTGTCTGTGTTTCCAATCTTGAGTTCATAGTCCATCCGGAAGATCCTCTTTGCAGTAACTTTGCAACTTTTACGCACCCATTGAAAACCTATGGGAGCTCGCGTGTGACTATTTGCTCTGCACACGCAACCCGTGGACCTCCTGGTCACTAACTGAAGTTAGCTCCTTGTAGGCCCAGCGATTCTAGAGGCCCTAGGCCTTTTCCCTTTTCTGTTCGTGGTACTTATACCACTATTTTAGTATATGGTTTGAGCGGCCACCAGGGCCTATCCATATAAAGTGCAACTTCTGTGTATTCTAACGTATTCTTGTTTAACGATTTGTGCTCCTGTGCTCATAAAGAGTCTAGGGGTTACTTTGAGAAATAAATACATATATATTTTCAATATATATCTGTGTGGTGTCCTTTCATTGGTATAAAAGGGGGTCACATTTGGTAAAACAGCTGGCTTAACACGCTTCACGAGTTTAGCCTCAAAGACTGCTTAGCCTACGCTACCACTAGGGCAGCTAGTCCGAAAAGGTTGACTTACAACCACACCATAAGGGTTGCTTGGCATGGTACAAGGTGGTCACTTTAACTAGTGAACATCATATACCAGGCCAACTTCTCACATTGGTGAGCAGCGGTTGGATTTGAGCTTGCTGTGTTTTACCATTGTAATCTCTTGGTTACCAATTGAAAGATCACATAGGTACCTATAGGTACATATAAAACAAGATTAGATATACTTAAGTTCTACTGAACTTAGTTGTTGTAGAGCAAAGGGAGTAGCACACCCTGACTACAACTACTAGATAGGTTTAGTAGGTAAACCCAAGTGTAGGTAGATTTCAACACATCCACCCACACTTAAGAGCAATGGCTGGGGCTGAGGGGTCCACTGTACCCATCTCTGTTGAGAGTGACCCCCAGAGGACACCATCCATCTTTGCTACCCTTAATCAAAATGAGCTCAGGCAGTTGGCAAATATCAGGGGCCTTAAACAGCCCAAGAATCCTACTTCTGCTGAACTCAGAGAGCTTTTACAGGCTGATGAAGATCAGAAAGCTCTCAGGAAAGCCTCCCAGTTAGGCCCCTTAGGGACAGGAACAGGAGGCCCCCCTTCTGAAGATGCTACTGAAGTACCCCTTTCCAATAGCCATCCCTTAGATGAGTATCATACTACAGAGGAGGAAAGTGGTGAGGATACAGAAAGTAGTGAGGATGAAGGGAGAACTAGCCCAGTGCCAAGTGTTATACGTGGCCCAGCTAACTTAAGGCTACTGGGGACTGACAATGGGATCACCCCATTGGATCTCCCTAGTGGACTTAACCAGGGGTCTGGGAGGCAAAGGAATCACTCAGGTGAATCTAATGCTTCTCATACCTCTAGAGGCTCTCAAGGTCACTCCAGGAGAAGGATGACCACCCCTCAGAGGAGGGAGCATGAGGCCAGAATGCAAGAAGCCCAGCTGGGGATCAGGAAGCAGGAGCTAGAAGTAGCTCTGATGGAAGAGAAACTGAGCAAGGCTAGGCAGCATAAAGAGAGTGGGTCTATACCCACTGGTGGCAGCATTGTCCCTAAGGACAAAGATAGGGTCTTTGATAATAGGAACCTGTCTAAGGTTGTGCCCCCCTACAAAAGTGGGGATGACATCCACAAATGGATGACTGCTCTTGAGAGAGCCTGCAAAGTACAGCAGGTTCCTGAAGACCAGTGGGCAGCAATCCTCTGGCTCTCCTTTGAAGGAAGAGGCAGAGACAGACTCCTCACTACTAGAGAAGAGGATGTCAGAAATTACAGAGTCCTGAAGAGTGTCCTAGTTGATGGGTTAGGCTTAACCACTGAACAGTACAGGTTAATGTTCAGAGACACCCAAAAGACACAGACTCAGGACTGGTCTGAATACATTGAATGTGCCACTAAGGCTTTGGAGGGTTGGTTGCTGGGAAGTAAGGTATCTGATTATACAGGATTGTACAATTTGATGATGAGAGAACAGATTTTAAATAACTGTCAAAACCAGCAACTGCATCAACACTTGGTTGACTCTGATCTGACCTCTCCCCAAGAATTGGGAAAGAAGGCAGACAAATGGGTCAGAACCAGGGTTAAGCAAAAGAACCAGAACCAGGGCCAAGGGGGTGATCAGAAGAAAACAGACCAAAAGGGTGGAGATCAGAAATCTAAAGACCAGAAGTCTTCAACAGGGCCCCAAACTACTGCTAAAGAGGGTGGGTCCCAGCCTAAAGGGAAGAAGAAAGAAGGTCAAAAGAAACCCTGGTGCAATCATTGCAAGAATACAACTCACTGGACTAGTGATTGTAAAAAGGGTGGAGCCCCCAACACTGTTGCCCCTAAGGCACCTGCTCCCAGTACTACTGTTAGCAGTGTTGGTCCCCAGACAAAGGGTGTAGTGGGAATCACTATGGGAACTGAAGGAGATTCTGACTTAGACAGAACCCTGAGACAGGCAGTCCTGATCTGTGATGGGGACATAGATTTGTCCCTGACTGTGAGCCCCAGTAACCTGGGCAAGTACAGACAGACTCCTTTAATTAATGAAAAAGTGGCTCAAGCCTACAGGGACACATGTGCCAGTGTCACTATGGTGACACCAGGCTTTGTGGACCCTGGACAGTACATACCAGGTGAGAATTACCTGGTGACCAATGCCAGCAATGCCACTACTTCACATAGTGTGGCAGTTGTTAACTTCTCATGGGGAGGGGTAACTGGCCTCAAAAGGGTTGTGGTTAGTGCAGACCTCCCAGTAGAATGTTTGTTGGGCAATGACCTAGAGAGTTCTCTATGGTCTGAAGTGGAGTACAGGACACATGCAGAGATGTTAGGTATATCACCACATGTCCTTGCTGTGACCAGGTCACAGGCCAAAAAGTGCCATACTAAACCTCAGGTCTTGGATCCTGGAACAATGGACCAAGCACCTACCAAGAAGAAGAATAGGAGGGTCAAGGCTGTGCCTTCCCCCCTGCCTCAGAGTGATGATCAACCTTCCCAGGAAGCTGATCTAGAGGACCCTGAAGGAACTGTCCCTGAAGAGCTTGAACCTGATCAGGTTGAGTTTCTGGGGACAGGGGGACCTTCAAGGGCTGACTTGAGGCAGGCTCAGTTATCCTGTCCCTCTCTTGAACCCCTCAGACAGCTGGCTGCTGCTGAGGCTGCTGGGAATGCTCAAGGTACCCATAAAGTGTATTGGGATGAAGGGCTCCTTTATTCAGAGGCTAGAGACCCCAAGCCTGGTGCTACCAGGAGGTTGGTTATACCTCTGCAATTTAGGGGCTTCCTTCTCACCTTGGCCCATGATATTCCTTTAGCAGGACACTTAGGCCAGAACAAGACTTGGGACAGGCTTGTCCCTCACTTTCACTGGCCTCACATGAATGAAGATACAAAGGAGTTTTGTCGCTCCTGTGTGACCTGCCAAGCCAGTGGCAAATCAGGTGGCACAACAAAGGCCCCCCTAATACCACTACCTGTGGTGGGGGTCCCCTTTGAAAGAGTGGGAATAGATATAGTGGGTCCCATGGATCCTCCCACTGCATCTGGGCACAGATGTATACTGGTGGTAGTGGATCATGCCACCAGGTATCCAGAGGCAATTCCCCTTAGGACCACTACAGCTCCTGTTGTGGCCAGGGCCCTGCTGGGAGTATTCTCCAGAGTGGGGTTTCCTAAGGAGGTGGTTTCTGACAGGGGTACCAACTTCATGTCAGGATACTTGACAGCTATGTGGAAGGAATGTGGTGTCAACTACAAGTTCACCACCCCTTATCACCCACAATGCAATGGGCTTGTTGAGAGATTCAACAAGACCCTAAAGGGTATGATCAAAGGATTACCTGAAAAGCTCAGGCGAAGATGGGACATCCTTCTACCCTGCCTTCTGTTTGCTTACAGAGAGGTCCCACAAAAGGGGGTTGGCTACAGCCCCTTTGAATTGTTGTTTGGGCACCCTGTAAATGGCCCACTGTGTTTAGTGAAGGAAGGATGGGAGTTACCTCTCAAAAAGCCTAAACAAGACATAGTGGACTATGTACTTGGTCTCCGCTCCAGGATGGCTGAGTATATGGAGAAGGCATCCAAAAACCTTGAGGCAAGCCAGGCCTTACAGAAAGCTTGGCATGACCAAAAGGCTGTCTTGGTTGAGTTTCAGCCAGGACAGAAGGTATGGGTGTTGGAGCCAGTGGCCCCAGCAGCACTCCAAGACAATTGGTCTGGACCCCATACAATCCTGGAAAAGAAGGGAGAGGTCACCTACTTGGTGGACCTAGGAACTCCCAGGAGTCCCCACAGGGTGCTCCATGTTAACAGGTTAAAAGCATATGTTGACAGGGCAGACATGGGCTTGCTCATGGCTACAGATGAGGGACAGGAGGAAGAGAGTGACCCTCTCCCAGACCTGTTGTCTCAGAACCCTGAAGATGGCTCAGTTGAAGGAGTGACCCTTGGAGGCAACCTCACTGCCCATCAGCAGACTGAATGTAGACAAGTTCTACAATCATTTCAACATCTGTTTTCCCTAATACCTAGCCAAACTGACTGGTGTACCCATGTGGTGGACACTGGTGACAGTCTGCCTGTAAAGAACAAGCTCTACAGACAACCTGACCACGTCAGGGACTGTATAAAGGCTGAGGTACACAAAATGCTGGAATTAGGTGTCATTGAACCCTCAGAGAGCCCCTGGGCTAGCCCAGTGGTTCTGGTCCCCAAACCTCACACCAAAGATGGCAAGAGAGAGATGAGGTTCTGTGTGGATTACAGAGGACTCAATGCTGTCACCAGGACAGATGCACATCCTATTCCAAGGGCAGATGAGCTCATAGACAAACTAGCTTCTGCTAAGTTTTTGAGCACATTTGACTTGACAGCTGGCTATTGGCAAATCAGATTAGCTGAGGAGTCTAAGGCCAAAACAGCATTCTCAACCCCAGGTGGGCATTATCAATTTGTGGTGATGCCCTTTGGTCTGAAGAATGCACCTGCCACCTTCCAAAGGTTGGTGAATCAAGTCCTTACTGGGTTGGATGACTTTTGTGCAGCATATCTTGATGACATTGCTGTCTTTAGCTCCACCTGGGAGGATCACCTGATCCACCTGAAGAAGGCCCTTGAGGCTCTGCAAAGGGCAGGCCTCACTATCAAGGCTACTGAGTGCCAGATAGGGCAGAGTAAGGTTGTGTATTTGGGCCACCTTGTAGGTGGAGGCCAAGTTCAACCACTGGAGAGTAAGATACAATCCATCAAGGACTGGTCCCCTCCAACCACCCAGACTCAAGTTCGAGCTTTCTTGGGCTTGACTGGGTACTACAGGAAGTTTGTTAAGAACTATGGGTCCATTGTGACTCCTCTTAATGATCTGACATCCAAGAAGATGCCCAAAAAGGTTCAGTGGACAGTAAGCTGTCAAAAGGCATTTGATGACCTGAAAGAGGCCATGTGCTCTGCACCTATCCTGAAAAGTCCTGACTACTCCAAAGAGTTTATTGTCCAAACAGATGCTTCTGAGTTGGGTGTGGGAGCTGTGCTGTCACAACTTAATGTAGATGGTCAAGACCAACCCATTGCTTTTATTAGCAGAAGGTTGACCCCCAGAGAGAAGAATTGGTCAGCTATTGAGAGGGAGGCCTTTGCTGTGGTGTGGGCCCTGAAGAAGCTGAGGCCATACTTGTTTGGCACTCACTTCAAGATTCAGACCGACCATAAGCCCCTCTTGTGGCTAAATCAGATGAAGGGTGAAAACCCCAAACTGCTTAGGTGGTCCATTTCCCTACAGGGGATGGACTTTACAGTGGAGCACCGGCCAGGTACTGACCATGGGAATGCAGATGGTCTCTCCAGGTACTTCCACTTAGGACATGAAGACGAGACTGGTCAAGGCTAGTTTAATGTCCCTGCGTTTGAAGGGGGGGTTGTGTAGGAGAGTAGGGTCTGCTATCCTATGGTCACCCCAAATTTTTGCTTTTTTGCTTCACTGGTTTTTGACATATTGAGGCTGTGGGCCTGCCAATCAGACCCCCAACCTGCTGTTCTCTCTACTAAATTCACACTATGCACCCTAGGTGCATAACCAATTGGAAGTGGATCACCCTGTGAGCCCCTGTACCAGTGTACACTAGGTACCCAGGGCATTGGTGTATCTAAGGCCTACCAGGGGCTGAAGCATGTATTGTGCCACCCCTGGCCTGGCCTGGCCTAACAACTTTGACACAACTGGCTGATCACTCAGCTGGGGTAAGTTGGTGTAGCCACCTCTTACTTAGGTGTAGTATACCTATACCTAACCTTAAATGGGACACCTGGTAACCTATAAGTCACTCCTATGGCAGGCCTTAACAATCCTGAAGGCAGAGTGCTTGGTTCCATGTGAGAGGGTGCTCTGGCATGAGCTGAGCCTGCCTGCAGTGGTCGGAACCACTTCCTTCTACTGTTTCCAGATATCGTCATACCATATACTCTTAAGTGCATTATGAACCTCGCGGTTAAATGCTATCTTTGGTTTGGCTTTATCAAAACATGTCGAGTAAGGTGTCATACGAATTGGAATACTAACCCCTCGCCAATTCTGGCGACGGGATTAGCATTCCACCCTTCTAGAGGGACACGACATGTACAGTACCTGAAACCCGGGTAAAATCAGACATAGCCTCAGCTCCACAAAATGGATGCTGCCATCACAGACACAAGTCTGCCCTCCTGCTGCTGGGAGTCCTTCCAGCTTGGGAGGTGTGGACAAAGGGTTTCCTGCCAGGGGAGGTGCGTGCACCACCCCAGACAGGATTTTGTGTATTGGTCAGGTAGGGCTTGAAAGAAACCAGACATGCCTGAGGCTCACAAGGAGCCTCGGTGCATATGCCAGTTCAATCCGGTCCTGGGGCACACCAGTCCCGGGCCTGGGGCGAGCTGGACAAAGGATTGGGGGTGTAACCACCCCCCTTCCTGGTCCCACCCTTAGGGAGGGACCTAGCAGGTAGTCCGGCCCCTAGAATCCGCTTAAAGGTAGGAGCTGTGTCCTAAGACTTTAGACATCCTGGAATCAACTTGAAACTAAGAAGAAGACGGGAACTTCAACGCTCTGCCGCACAGAGGACTGAAGCCAATCTCCCCTGTGGTCAGGGAGTGACCACCTTGCTAACGCAAGCCCCATCCAGCGAATCAACGTCTGCTTTGCCGCCGCCTCCCGCCGGAGCCCGAGCCCAGAGACTGACAAGACCTGGACCTCCAGACCTCTCACCGCCCGATCCACAGTCCCTGAAAAGAGGAGACCCGTGGAGGCAACGAGACACGTGGAGCCAGCCATCTTGAAAAGACCACGACAAGCTGCAAGCGCAACAACCGAGGCTCCCTCCAAGTTGTGCTTTGGGATCTGAGAAGCCCAACACCCGAGCAGCATCTGCACCAAAGGTGAGCCCTCCAGCATCTCCACGATCTGCGTGGGGCCCTTCTGCATTTTGCCACTCGACGCGCCTAACCGGTTGCTGGCCCGCTGGCTAGTGGCCATCTTGGCGACGAACTTCAAGAAATACACCGCTGGTCTGGTTGCTCCAGACTGGCCCTTGCTCCCCTCCAAAGGAGCAGTCCCTCTGACCTTGCTGGTCAGAACCATCAGCTTATTTCATTTTCCACAACAATTGCTTTTGCCAAGGCTTGTTCGCTTCAATCAAGTCGCCGACACCGCCGACAGCGAGAGCCTGCGTGGGACAGCTCGTGAACCAACTCCTGGACGTCGTCGACCTTCAGGGGCCACGTGGCTGCAGAGACAAGCTACACCTTTCTTCCTGTTTGCACCCGACATCGCCTGGTACCCACCTGGTGCCACGCTGGTCACTGGCTAGTGACTGTGAACACTGTCCCCTCTGCTTACAGGTCTTCTACAACTCCGATCCACTCTTGGATCCACCACATCCCTTCCGGACCGACCGCCTGCAGCATCTTTGTCCACAGGCTCCATTGAACAGATAGAAGAAACCCGACGCACTTCGAGGCCTATGCACCCGCTTCCTGTGGGTGAGGTAAAGCTGGCACTCCGGTGCCCAAGTGTAGAGTAACATCTCTAGTGTCTGTGTTTCCAATCTTGAGTTCATAGTCCATCCGGAAGATCCTCTTTGCAGTAACTTTGCAACTTTTACGCACCCATTGAAAACCTATGGGAGCTCGCGTGTGACTATTTGCTCTGCACACGCAACCCGTGGACCTCCTGGTCACTAACTGAAGTTAGCTCCTTGTAGGCCCAGTGATTCTAGAGGCCCTAGGCCTTTTCCCTTTTCTGTTCGTGGTACTTATACCACTATTTTAGTATATGGTTTGAGCGGCCACCAGGGCCTATCCATATAAAGTGCAACTTCTGTGTATTCTAACGTATTCTTGTTTAACGATTTGTGCTCCTGTGCTCATAAAGAGTCTAGGGGTTACTTTGAGAAATAAATACATATATATTTTCAATATATATCTGTGTGGTGTCCTTTCATTGGTATAAAAGGGGGTTACATTTGGTAAAACAGCTGGCTTAACACGCTTCACGAGTTTAGCCTCAAAGACTGCTTAGCCTACGCTACCACTAGGGCAGCTAGTCCGAAAAGGTTGACTTTCAACCACACCATAAGGGTTGCTTGGCATGGTACAAGGTGGTCACTTTAACTAGTGAACATCATATACCAGGCCAACTTCTCACACAAATCTTTAAACTACTCCATTAAAAACGAATTGGAAGATCTGAAATTGGAATTTAAGACGTCAATAACAATAATAATACTTCAATAACTCAACATGCAAGTTATTATTTCAATTTATTATTTTAGATTTTTAGTTTAAAATTAACCTATTCCTTTACAGAGACTATGTCAGATCAATCCATGTCATCTCCACCTCCTTTTTTAGTGTCTCCTGGAGAGCCATCTATACCATGGTTACAATGGAAAAAATTGTTTGTAACTTACCTTTTAGCCATTGGGGGAGACAAATATGGTCCTGTTAGACGACAAGCAATTCTTTTGCATCATTTGGGAGTAGAAGGTAGAAGAATTTATGAAGAAATTCCAGAAATATCTTTAGGTATGGGAGATGGCCAACCTACTAATATATACGATATGTCCCTACAAATGCTAGAATTGCACTTTAAACCAAAAACAAATGTTGTACTTGAACGTCATAAATTTTTCACCAGGAACCAAAAAGATGATGAAGATATAAAATCGTATGTGTCTACCTTGAGAGGGTTAGCAGTGACATGTAAGTTTGAACAGTTGAACGATTCCTTAATTAGGGATCAATTGGTACGCTGTGTAAATGACAAAAAAATAAGAGAAAAGTTGTTGACAAAAGAATATAGTTTAGATGAAACGATTGGGATTGCAAAGGCAATGGAACATACGGATATTTGGATAAAAGAAATGGATAAACCTCTTAATTAGGGGTGGGCGAAATTTGCGAAATCCACTTTTGCAAATTATCGCGAAAATGTTTAAAATTATCGCAAACAAGCGGAAATATCGCGAAGATGCGGAATTTTTTTTTCCCGCATGTTCGAGATTTTCTGCATGGTTGCGGGTCGCCAACTTACCCATGTGGTTGCTCGCGGGCGCGGCCATCTTGTTTTGAGTTGTCTCGCGGTGCATGATCGCAAGAAGAAAGACTTGATCGCTCGACGCATGACGTCACTGCGGGCGCGAACTGTCGCGAGACAGGGCAAATGGCTAAAAACAATCCAACATCTCATGGAGAACACGACCGGATCAAGAAAACTTGTCGGCGAACGCAGGGATTCAGGTAAGGCGATCGCGCGTGCGAGAATGTATTATTTTACAGCGCGAGCAAGAAACAAATTATCGCCAAGCTGCGGAAAGCGGAAATTGACATTTTCGCGCTCTCCGCGGAACGCGAAAATGTCAAATTATCGCAATTTCCGCGAACGGAACGAAATTTTTGCCCAAGAAAAAGTAGAACTTATCGAGAAAAAAGATGACAACTAAACTGATGCACACAAAAATTCTGACAATAAGCGGTTACCATTCCAATCATCTAAAACAAGTTATCAACCAAGAGAAATTAAATGTTTCAGATGTGGTGCTCCAGGACATATAGCTACTAGTCTTAATTGCGCTGCAAGAGGGACATTATGCAGAAATTGTGGTAAGAGAGGGCATTTTCTAAAATGTGTAGAACGAAAGGTATTGGTAAAAATAGGGTCCAAGAAGTAGAAGATGTCTGTGAGTATGTTGATGATATTTTTCTAATGGTTGATGTTATTCATGAAGAAGCTCAGGTAAATGACATCAAATAATTGTCTCAAATTGATGTGAAAATGGAGAGAACAGATAAGTTGGAAAAACCACATTGTAATGTCACACTTGATGGGAAGGAGGTTAGAATATTAGCTGATTCAGGGAGTTTGTATACTCTTCTGTCAAAAAATTCCTTTGAGAAAAATTGGTCTAAGGGCCACAGTCCGACTATGGGTAAATCTGATATCCGTGCAGTGGGGTATGCTGCGAAAAGAATAGAAATTCTAGGAGTGTGCTGGATGACTTTAAGATTTAAAAGTGAGGCGGTCAGGGGTAGGCTCTATATTACAGACTTTGGGTCAGATCTCTTGGGATGGAGACATCAAAAAGATTTAAATATTGTCATTGATCCTAATGCCAAATAACCTGTTATGGTCCTAGAAAAAGCAAATGTACAAGATATATCTGATAATGAGAGATTATTTGATAAATATCCTAATGTGTTTTCTTCCAGATTAGGACTGTTAAAGGGATTTTCACATAAGATCATTTTAAAAGACAATGCAAAGTCTGTCGTTCATAAAGTAAGGAATGTACCCAATTTAATGCTAGAACCTCTACGCCAAGAAATTGACAATTTATTGAATCAAGGAATTATTGAGCTGATAGAGGCCTCTGAATGGTTGGCTCCAATTGTAATCGCGCCAAAGGAAGGAAAAAAAATTCGCCTTTGTATTGACTTGCACGATCTAAACAAGAACATTTGGTTTGATAGAGAACCTTTACCTAATATATCTGAGATGCTATCAACTATGGGGAAGGGACAAGTTTTTAGTGTTTTAGATATGTCGGCAGCGTACCATCAAATTAGTTTGCATGAAGGATCTAGACATTTGACTTAGTTTGCTACGCCTTTAGGTGGATTCAGATACAAAAGGATGCCATTTGGTCTAGCATCAGCTTCGGCTGTCTTTCAGAGGGCAATGAAAAGTATTTTTGGTGACATGAGGAACGTCTGGTGTTTTCAAGATGTCATCTTGATTGCTGGGGGAGATCATTCTGATCATGATAGGTTATTTGAAGAGGTGATGAGAAGACTCGAGAAACACAATTTAACCATAAAGAAAGAGAAGTGTCAGTTGAGAAAGAATGTAGTTGACTATTTGGGGCACGAAATAGGTGCAGAAGGCATAAAACCAAAAAAAAGTATTGTTAAGTCAGTGACTTTAGCACCGGAACCAAAGAAAAAAGATGAACTAAGATCGTTCTTAGGACTTGCAGAGTATTGTTCAAAATATGTAAATAATTTTGCAGAGACTGTTGAGGCCTTAAGGGAAATTATGAAGAAGGGTGTCCCATTTGAGTGGTCAGAGAAATGCAAAACAAGTTTTGAACTCATAAAAAGGAAAAGTTCTGAGGCACCCACATTAGGACGGTTCGAGGTTGGTGGGAGAACAATTTTAACCACAGATGCTAGTGGTGTTGGCATTGGTGTGGTGTTATCGCAGGTGATTAGAGGCGAAGAAAAAAATGTTGGGTTTGCAAGTAGGAGATTGCAAGGTGCAGAAAGGTCATATTCAGTAATAGAGAGAGAAGCGTTAGCATGTTGCTGGGCTATGTGTCACTTCAAATTTTATTTATGGGGTCTCCCATTCAAAGTCCGAACTGACCATAAGCCCTTACTGTACATCTTTAAAGGGGGAAAAGGATTGGAAGGAAGTGTAACACCGAGGGTCTCTAGATGGTTACTATCTGTTATGGAATTTAATTATGATGTGGAATACGTTAAGGGGGAGAAAAATGTGATTGCAGATTGTTTGTCGAGAATGCCCTTGGAGGAGAATTCTGATGAAGTGTGTGGTGATATAAATGGTGATATCTGTAGTAATGTAGGAGTGTGTGCTTTGTTGTCTGAAGATTGGGAGAAAGCTATGAGGAGTGATGCAATGTTGGAAAAGGTGAAGACGAGAATTGTTAGGGGTTGGAATTTGGATGATTGCAAGGATTCTGATTTGAGAGAGTTTTTCAGAGTTAAAGAAGAATTAAGTCTTTGTGGTGATAACATTACGAGAAGATGGCAAATCATACCTCCGAAGGAAGTAAGGAAGCAGATTTTGGAAATAATTCATGAGGGTCATCCAGGTCAAGGGATGTCTAAAAGAAGAATTAGATAATCATTCTGGTGGCCAGGAATTGATAGCGATGTCGAGGCTTTAGTAAAAGATTGTCAATTTTGCCTGAATAGTGACAAATCAAAAATTGTACGTCAACCTCCTCTAAAATGTACCAAATTTCCAACAAAACCTTGGGAGAAACTGTCCATGGATTTCATTGGTCCGGTTAATAAATTAGGAATGAAGGATAGGTTTATCCTAGTTCTGGTAGATTATCATTCCAAATGGTTTACAATACAAACCATGGGGGAAATCAGTACGGGCAATGTCATAAGGTTTCTTGAGAAGGTTTTCCTGGAAGAGGGATTACCACCAGGCAGTATAGTGACTGACAATGGGGTGAAGTTCACATCAAGAGAGATGGTGGACTATTTAAGTAAGTTGGTAATTGTGCATGAGAGAGTAGCTTTATTCAGACCACAAGCAAATGGTTTAGTGGAGAGAATTAACCGAATTGTTATGGAAAACATACAATTATCACTTGCTAATGGATTATCGTGGAGAGAAGAATTGAGAAAAATGGTGTGGATGCACAGAATTACTCCCCATTCTAGTAGAGGAGTAGCTCCTTTTGTGTCGCTTAAAGGGAGGGAGCCTGGGAAGAAAGAGTGTCCTGTATGGCTATGTAGGAAGGAGAAAATATGGGTTGACCGTAAGGAAATATCAAAAAAAGTGCAAGTGAATCAAGAAAAGATGAAAGGGATATATGATTCTAGGAAAGGTGTAAAACGAGTGTGTGTCCAAAGAGGAGATTGGGTAGTAGTGCGGAAGAATGAGTGGGTCCGAAAAGGGGAAAGCAAGTACCTTGGACCCTTTCAAGTCAAAAGTGTGAGATCCAATGTTGTCGATTTGGAAGATGGTACAACTTGGAGTTTAGGAAATATTTGTAAAGTATGTCAACCATAAAAATGCCAGAAGAATAGTTAGTAGGATGGCTAGTCACGTTATGTTAACTATAATGTATTTTGAATATGTAATAGGAATTTTAGTAAGGAATTTAAGTAATTTTAAAGTTAAATAAGTTTTAAGGATGAATTTAGAGATGTATTGTGTGCGACCTTAGATAGAATTCAGCTTGACCAAATGTTGTATATAGTCATTATTTTATCAATATATGTTTCATTATTATTTTGTTGCAAAAAAGGGAGATATGGAGTGATATCTAGTGCTGATGTCACAGGATGGTCA
Source organism: Triturus cristatus (assembly GCF_964204655.1). NCBI lineage: Eukaryota > Metazoa > Chordata > Amphibia > Caudata > Salamandridae > Triturus > Triturus cristatus. Next base: position 1,098,152,275 of record NC_140579.1, read on the forward strand.
CCTAGCTACGGGTAGAATGCATATGAAAGAGGGTTCTAGTGGGAGCGGTTATTACAAGGGAGATTGAGTTGTTCAGGCTGGCTTTTGCCTGGATGCTGTGATATGAATAAATCTACACAAATTACAAGAAACCTTTGAAGGCTCTTCATTTCACCTAGCTCTGCCGGCACCTAGGGAAACCTTCCAAACCTATACATTTTTGAAACCTAGACACCCAGGGGAATCCAGGATGGGGTGACTTAGCTGCCTCCCACCAGGTTCTGTTACCCAGAATCCCATTGCAAACCTAAAAAAATTGACCAAAAAAAACACATTTTCCCCATATTTCTGTGGTGGAACGTTCTGGAATCTGCGTGGATACACAAATTTCCACCCACTCCGCGTTCCCCAAAGTCTTACGAGAAAAATGGTACCTCACTTGTGTGGGTCGGCCTAGTGCCCGCGACAGGAAACGGCGCAAAACGCAACATGGTCACACATCAATTTCGCTGTGAAAAATGACCCTTTTATGGCAAAGTGCCTAGCTGTTGTTTTTTAACCATAGGCCTGCCGGGACCTAGGGAAACCTAGCAAAACTATACATTTTTGAAAACTAAACACCCAGGGGAATCCAGGATGGGGTGACTTAGCTGCCTCCCACCAGGTTCTGTTACCCTGAATCCCTTGCAAACCAAACAAATTGACCAAAAAAACACTTTTTCCCCACATTTCGGTGGTGGAAAATTCTGGAATCTGCGTGAATCCACAAATTTCCACCCACCTTGCGTTCCCCAAAGTCTTACGAGAAAAGTGGTACCTCACTTGAGTGGGTCGGCCTAGTGCCCGTGACAGGAAACGGCGCAAAACACAACGTGGTCACACCTCAATTTCGCAGGGAAAAATGAGCCTTTTTTGGCAAAGTGCCTAGCTGTAATTTTTGAACCCTAGCTCTGCCGGCACCTAGAGAAACCTAGCAAACCTATACATTTTTGAAAACTAGACACCCAGGGGAATCCAGGATGGGGAGACTTGACTGCCTCCCACCCGGTTCTGTTACCCAGAATCCCTTGCAAACCTAAAAAATTGCCCAAAAAAACAAATTTTCCCACATCTCTATGGTGGAAAGTTCTGGAATCTGCGTGGATCCACATTTTTCCACCTACCCCGCGTTACCCAAAGGCTTCCAAGAAAAATGGTACCTCACTTGTTTGGGTCGGCCTAGTGTCCGCGACAGGAAACGGCGCAAAACGCAACATGGTCACACATCAATTTCGCTGTGAAAAATGACCCTTTTATGGCAAAGTGCCTAGCTGTAGTTTTTTAACCTTAGCTCTGCCGGCACCTAGGGAAACCTAGCAAACCTATACATTTTTGAAATATAGACACCCAGGGGAATCCAGGATGGGGTGAATTGACTGCCTCCCACCAGGTTCTGTTACCCAGTATCCCTTGCAAACCTAAAAAATTGTCAAAAAAAACACATTTTCACCACATTTCTGTGGTGGAAAGTTCTGGAATCTGCATGGATCCACGAATTTCCACCCACCCCGCGTTCCCCAAAGTCTTCTGAGAAAAATGGTACCTCACTTGTGTGGGTCGGCCTAGTGCCTGTGACTGGAAATGGCGCAAAATGCAACGTGGTCACGCCTCAATTTCGCAGTGAAAAATGACCCTTTTTTGGCAAAGTGCCTAGCTGTAGTTTTTTAACCCTAGCTCTGCCGGCACCTAGGGAAACCTAGCAAACCTATACATTTATTGAAAACTATACACCCAGGGGAATCCAGGATGGGGTGACTTGACTGCGTTCCATCAGGGTCTGTTACCCAGAATCCCTTGCAAACCTAAAAAATTGTCCAAAAAACCACATTTTCCCCACATTTCTGTGGTGGAAAGTTCTGGAATCTGCGTGGATCCAAGAATTTCCTCCCACCTTGCCTTCCCCAAAGTCTTACGAGAAAAATGGTTCCTCACTTGTGTGGGTCGGCCTTGTGTCCGCGGCAGGAAACGGCGCAAAACGCAACATGGTCACACATCAATTTCGCAGTGAAAAATGACCCTTTTATGGCAAAGTGCCTAGCTGTTGTTTTTGAACCATTGGCCTGCCGGGACCTAGAGAAACCTAGCAAAACTATACATTTTTGAAAACTAGACACCCAGGGGAATCCAGGATGGGGTGACTTAGCTGCCTCCCACCAGGTTCTGTTACCCAGAATCCCTTGCAAACCTAAAGAATTGACCAGAAAACCACTTTTTCCCCACATTTCTGTGGTGGAAAATTCTGGAATCTGCGTGAATCCACAAATTTCCACCCACCTTGCCTTCCCCAAAGTCTTATGAGAAAAGTGGTACCTCACTTGAGTGGGTCGGCCTAGTGCCCGTGACAGGAAACGGCGCAAAACGCAACGTGGTCACACCTCAATTTCGCAGGGAAAAATGAGCCTTTTTTGGCGAAATGCCAAGCTGTAGTTTTTTAACCTTAGCTCTGCCGGCACCTAGGGAAACCTAGCAAACCTATACATTTATGAAAACTAGACACCCAGGGGAATCCAGGATGGGGTGAATTGACTGTCACCCACCAGGGTCTGTTACCCAAAATCCCTTGCAAACCTTAAAAATTTTCCACAATTCCACATTTTCCCACATTTCTGCCGTGGAAAGTTCTCGAATCTGCGTGGATCCACAAATTTCCACCCACTCTGCGTTCCCCAAAGTCTTAAAAGTAAAATGATACCTCACTTGTGTGGGTCGGCCTAGTGCCCGTGACAGGAAACGGCACAAAACGCGACATGGTCACACCTTAATTTTGCAGTGAAAAATGACCCTTTTTGGCAAAGTGCCTAGCAGTAGTTTTTTAACCCTAGGTCTGCCGGTAACTAGGGAAACCTAGCAAACCTATACAGTTTTTGAAAAGTAGACACACAGGGGAATCCAGGATGGGGTGACTTGACTGCCTCCCACCAGGTTCTGTTACCCAGTATCCCTTGCAAACCTACAAAATTGTCCAAAAAAACACATTTTCCCCACATTTCTGTGGTGGAAAATTCTGGAATCTGCGTGAATCCACAAATTTCCACCCACCTTGCCTTCCCCAAAGTCTTATGAGAAAAGTGGTACCTCACTTGAGTGGGTCGGCATAGTGCCTGTGACAGGAAACGGCGCAAAACGCAACGTGGTCACACCTCAATTTCGCAGGGAAAAATGAGCCTTTTTTGGCAAAATGCCAAGCTGTAGTTTTTTAACATTAGCTCTGCCGGCACCTAGGGAAACCCATAAAACCAATACATTTTTGATAACTAGACACCCAGGGAAATCCAGAATGGGGAGACTTGGCTGCCTCCCACCGGGTTCTGTTACCCAGAATCCCTTGCAAACCTAAAAATGTTTCAAAAAACCCACATTTTCCCCACATTTCTGTGGTGGAAAGTTCTGGAATCTGCGTGGATCCACAATTTTCCACCCACCCCACGTCACCCAAAGTCTTCCGAGAAAAATGGCACTTCACTTGTGTGGGTCGGCCTAGTGCCCGCGACAGGAAATGGTGCAAAATGCAACGTGGTCACACCTCAATTTCGCAGTGAAAAATGACCCTTTTTGGCAAAGTGCCTAGCTGTAGTTTTAGAACCCTAGCTCTGCCGGCACCTAGGGAAACCTAGAAAACCTATACATTTATTGAAAACTTGACACCCAGGGGAATCCAGGATGGGGTGACTTGACTGCGTTCCATCAGGGTCTGTTACCCAGAATCCCTTGCAAACCTAAAAAATTGTCCAAAAAACCACATTTTCCCCACATTTCTGTGGTGGAAAGTTCTGGAATCTGCGTGGATCCAAGAATTTCCTCCCACCTTGCCTTCCCCAAAGTCTTACGAGAAAAATGGTTCCTCACTTGTGTGGGTCGGCCTAGTGTCCGCGGCAGGAAACGGCGCAAAACGCAACATGGTCACACATCAATTTCGCAGTGAAAAATGACCCTTTTATGGCAAAGTGCCTAGCTGTTGTTTTTGAACCATTGGCCTGCCGGGACCTAGAGAAACCTAGCAAAACTATACATTTTTGAAAACTAGACACCCAGGGGAATCCAGGATGGGGTGACTTAGCTGCCTCCCACCAGGTTCTGTTACCCAGAATCCCTTGCAAACCTAAAGAATTGACCAGAAAACCACTTTTTCCCCACATTTCTGTGGTGGAAAATTCTGGAATCTGCGTGAATCCACAAATTTCCACCCACCTTGCCTTCCCCAAAGTCTTATGAGAAAAGTGGTACCTCACTTGAGTGGGTCGGCCTAGTGCCCGTGACAGGAAACGGCGCAAAACGCAACGTGGTCACACCTCAATTTCGCAGGGAAAAATGAGCCTTTTTTGGCGAAATGCCAAGCTGTAGTTTTTTAACCTTAGCTCTGCCGGCACCTAGGGAAACCTAGCAAACCTATACATTTATGAAAACTAGACACCCAGGGGAATCCAGGATGGGGTGAATTGACTGTCACCCACCAGGGTCTGTTACCCAAAATCCCTTGCAAACCTTAAAAATTTTCCACAATACCACATTTTCCCACATTTCTTCGGTGGAAAGTTCTCGAATCTGCGTGGATCCACAAATTTCCACCCACTCCGCGTTCCCCAAAGTCTTAAGAGTAAAATGATACCTCACTTGTGTGGGTCGGCCTAGTGCCCGCGACAGCAAACGGGGCAAAACGCGACATGGTCACACCTTAATTTTGCAGTGAAAAATGACCCTTTTTGGCAAAGTGCCTAGCAGTAGTTTTTTAACCCTAGGTCTGCCGGTAACTAGGGAAACCTAGCAAACCTATACATTTTTTAAAAGTAGACACCCAGGGGAATCCAGGATGGGGTGACTTGACTGCCACCCACCAGGGTCTGTTACCCAAAATCCCTTGCAAAACTTAAACTTTTTCCACAATTCCACATTTTCCCACATTTCTGCCGTGGAAAGTTCTCGAATCTGCGTGGATCCACAAATTTCCACCCACTCTGCGTTCCCCAAAGTCTTAAAAGTAAAATGATACCTCACTTGTGTGGGTCGGCCTAGTGCCCGTGACAGGAAACGGCACAAAACGCGACATGGTCACACCTTAATTTTGCAGTGAAAAATGACCCTTTTTGGCAAAGTGCCTAGCAGTAGTTTTTTAACCCTAGGTCTGCCGGTAACTAGGGAAACCTAGCAAACCTATACAGTTTTTGAAAAGTAGACACACAGGGGAATCCAGGATGGGGTGACTTGACTGCCTCCCACCAGGTTCTGTTACCCAGTATCCCTTGCAAACCTACAAAATTGTCCAAAAAAACACATTTTCCCCACATTTCTGTGGTGGAAAATTCTGGAATCTGCGTGAATCCACAAATTTCCACCCACCTTGCCTTCCCCAAAGTCTTATGAGAAAAGTGGTACCTCACTTGAGTGGGTCGGCCTAGTGCCTGTGACAGGAAACGGCGCAAAACGCAACGTGGTCACACCTCAATTTCGCAGGGAAAAATGAGCCTTTTTTGGCAAAATGCCAAGCTGTAGTTTTTTAACCTTAGCTCTGCCGGCACCTAGGGAAACCCATAAAACCAATACATTTTTGATAACTAGACACCCAGGGAAATCCAGAATGGGGAGACTTGGCTGCCTCCCACCGGGTTCTGTTACCCAGAATCCCTTGCAAACCTAAAAATGTTTCAAAAAACCCACATTTTCCCCACATTTCTGTGGTGGAAAGTTCTGGAATCTGCGTGGATCCACAATTTTCCACCCACCCCACGTTACCCAAAGTCTTCCGAGAAAAATGGCACTTCACTTGTGTGGGTCGGCCTAGTGCCCGCGACAGGAAATGGTGCAAAATGCAACGTGGTCACACCTCAATTTCGCAGTGAAAAATGACCCTTTTTGGCAAAGTGCCTAGCTGTAGTTTTAGAACCCTAGCTCTGCCGGCACCTAGGGAAACCTAGAAAACCTATACATTTATTGAAAACTTGACACCCAGGGGAATCCAGGATGGGGTGACTTGACTGCGTTCCATCAGGGTCTGTTACCCAGAATCCCTTGCAAACCTAAAAAATTGTCCAAAAAAACACATTTTCCCCACATTTCTGTGGTGGAAAGTTCTGGAATCTGCGTGGATCCAAGAATTTCCTCCCACCTTGCCTTCCCCAAAGTCTTACGAGAAAAATGGTTCCTCACTTGTGTGGGTCGGCCTAGTGTCCGCGGCAGGAAACGGCGCAAAACGCAACATGGTCACACATCAATTTCGCAGTGAAAAATGACCCTTTTATGGCAAAGTGCCTAGCTGTTGTTTTTGAACCATTGGCCTGCCGGGACCTAGAGAAACCTAGCAAAACTATACATTTTTGAAAACTAGACACCCAGGGGAATCCAGGATGGGGTGACTTAGCTGCCTCCCACCAGGTTCTGTTACCCAGAATCCCTTGCAAACCTAAAGAATTGACCAGAAAACCACTTTTTCCCCACATTTCCGTGGTGGAAAATTCTGGAATCTGCGTGAATCCACAAATTTCCACCCACCTTGCCTTCCCCAAAGTCTTATGAGAAAAGTGGTACCTCACTTGAGTGGGTCGGCCTAGTGCCCGTGACAGGAAACGGCGCAAAACGCAACGTGGTCACACCTCAATTTCGCAGGGAAAAATGAGCCTTTTTTGGCGAAATGCCAAGCTGTAGTTTTTTAACCTTAGCTCTGCCGGCACCTAGGGAAACCTAGCAAACCTATACATTTATGAAAACTAGACACCCAGGGGAATCCAGGATGGGGTGAATTGACTGTCACCCACCAGGGTCTGTTACCCAAAATCCCTTGCAAACCTTAAAATTTTTCCACAATACCACATTTTCCCACATTTCTTCAGTGGAAAGTTCTCGAATCTGCGTGGATCCACAAATTTCCACCCACTCCGCGTTCCCCAAAGTCTTAAGAGTAAAATGATACCTCACTTGTGTGGGTCGGCCTAGTGCCCGCGACAGCAAACGGCGCAAAACGCGACATGGTCACACCTTAATTTTGCAGTGAAAAATGACCCTTTTTGGCAAAGTGCCTAGCAGTAGTTTTTTAACCCTAGGTCTGCCGGTAACTAGGGAAACCTAGCAAACCTATACATTTTTTAAAAGTAGACACCCAGGGGAATCCAGGATGGGGTGACTTGACTGCCACCCACCAGGGTCTGTTACCCAAAATCCCTTGCAAAACTTAAACTTTTTCCACAATTCCACATTTTCCCACATTTCTGCCGTGGAAAGTTCTCGAATCTGCGTGGATCCACAAATTTCCACCCACTCTGCGTTCCCCAAAGTCTTAAAAGTAAAATGATACCTCACTTGTGTGGGTCGGCCTAGTGCCCGTGACAGGAAACGGCACAAAACGCAACATGGTCACACCTCAATTTTGCAGTGAAAAATGACCCTTTTTGGCAAAGTGCCTAGCAGTAGTTTTTTAACCCTAGGTCTGCCGGTAACTAGGGAAACCTAGCAAACCTATACAGTTTTTGAAAAGTAGACACACAGGGGAATCCAGGATGGGGTGACTTGACTGCCTCCCACCAGGTTCTGTTACCCAGTATCCCTTGCAAACCTACAAAATTGTCCAAAAAAACACATTTTCCCCACATTTCTGTGGTGGAAAATTCTGGAATCTGCGTGAATCCACAAATTTCCACCCACCTTGCCTTCCCCAAAGTCTTATGAGAAAAGTGGTACCTCACTTGAGTGGGTCGGCCTAGTGCCTGTGACAGGAAACGGCGCAAAACGCAACGTGGTCACACCTCAATTTCGCAGGGAAAAATGAGCCTTTTTTGGCAAAATGCCAAGCTGTAGTTTTTTAACCTTAGCTCTGCCGGCACCTAGGGAAACCCATAAAACCAATACATTTTTGATAACTAGACACCCAGGGAAATCCAGAATGGGGAGACTTGGCTGCCTCCCACCGGGTTCTGTTACCCAGAATCCCTTGCAAACCTAAAAATGTTTCAAAAAACCCACATTTTCCCCACATTTCTGTGGTGGAAAGTTCTGGAATCTGCGTGGATCCACAATTTTCCACCCACCCCACGTTACCCAAAGTCTTCCGAGAAAAATGGCACTTCACTTGTGTGGGTCGGCCTAGTGCCCGCGACAGGAAATGGTGCAAAATGCAACGTGGTCACACCTCAATTTCGCAGTGAAAAATGACCCTTTTTGGCAAAGTGCCTAGCTGTAGTTTTAGAACCCTAGCTCTGCCGGCACCTAGGGAAACCTAGAAAACCTATACATTTATTGAAAACTTGACACCCAGGGGAATCCAGGATGGGGTGACTTGACTGCCTTCCACCAGGGTCTGTTACCCAGAATCACTTGCAAACCTAAAAAATTGTCAAAAAATCCACATTTTCCCCACATTTCTGTGGTGGAAAGTTCTGGAATCTGCGTGGATCCACGAATTTCCACCCACCCCACATTCCCCAAAGTCTTACGAGAAAAATGGTACCTCACATGTGTGGGTCGGCCTAGTGCCCGCGAAAGGAAACGGCGCAAAACGCAATGTGGTCACACCTCAATTTCGCAGTGAAAAATGACCCTTTTTTGGCAAAGTGCCTAGCTGTTGTTTTTGAACCATAGGTCTGCCGGGACCTAGGGAAATGTTGGACTTGGCCCTTCTGGCAGGTTCACCCCTGAACTTTTTTTGCTTTTTATTGGTGACTTGGTGTGGTGATTTTTCGTTTCTGCGCACTTTTCCTGTGTCCCAGGGTAAAGTGCGTGCGCCCTCTGAGTGCATGTGGTGAGATAGGCCTGCCCTCCCATAGGAATGCATGGGGAATGTATGTGTCCCTAGTAGTTCCTGATGCGTGGGGTGTGCAGGCCCGAGTTTGGTATGTGCGGACTCGTGTGATTGAATGCTGCGCGATGATGTGTGCGGCGTGCTTGTACCTAGTGTGGAAGTGCCACTTCTAGAAGTGGGCACTTCGGTGTGCAGTGTGAAATGTGTGCCTTGTCGCGTGATTGGCTGGTCATGTCATGTGACGGGCTAGGGATTCCCCAGAGTCAGGATGAGTCACCCAGTGGTGAATGGGGAGATCAGCAGCTAGATGGGTGGGAGGAGTACACCTGGGTCCTGAATAGGGCAGGGTTTTCCCCACACAATGCTGGCTCCGCCCCCTGTGGTGCGACTGACGACCCTAGCCCTGCCAGTGAATAGAGTGAGGGGCTGAGCACATCAAGGGTGCTCCCCAACCAGCTGCGACTGGTTTTCCCCCTCACCCTGAACCCAGAACAAAGGGTTTTACTGTATAAAAATGGGGCTGTGTCCCCACAGAATCTGTTCTCTTCCAGGATCCTGAGGGGGGGCTGCTGCTGCTGGAGGCCAGGAGGAACCGCCACTTTGGACTGCCTTCCTGCCTGGAGGGCCCAGTGAGCTGGCCCCTGGCCCAGCCTTGCCCCCTGCCCACCTTCCTATTGACTCTGCTGGACTTTTGTGCTTACTGGCACCCCTAAGCACCTGGAAGCGCTTTTCTTTCATTTATAGCGCTAGGAGCGCTTTATTGGTGGCCAGCAGCGCGGAGCTGCCATTATTAGCGAGGGAACCCCGACGTAGGGATTCCCTGCTATTTTGCCGTCCTCGCGGGTGCCCACCCCGCTTATTTCCGCCTAGTGTGCTGTTTAGATAGCCCTAGCGGGTGCCCACCCCGCCAGGGACTTCGTGCCGCTTTATATCCCTAGCGGGTGCCCACCCCGCCAGGGAACTTGTGTAGAGATAACAGGAGCCTACCCCGCTTCAAGGAAATCACCGCCGACTGGCCCGGGAGCCGGGGAAGTACCGTGAGGACTTCCCCCCGCAGCGTAGGAAAACGCCGCGCTGTGATTGGATGCCGCGGGAGGCGTCCCCTAGCAACCGGGACTCGGCCGACCCGCGTCATCCCAGACGCCAGGAGAAGACGACCCGGAAGTGATGAAGGGCGGAGCAGGACTCTCCTGAGTCCAGAGAAAGCCCCGCAGCCCCAGGCCGGTCGGCGCACTGTACGCTCCGTTCCCGTCCCGCGACGCCGTGCAGTTCAAGAAGAAGCTGCGGGCTCAGGCGGACCGGCCAGGAGAGGAGCGGAGTCCCCGGAGAACAGCCCGGTGAGTGGGGAAGGGCTGGGGGACTCCGTGCGTGTGCTGTGGGTGCCGGTCCCAGACCGGCCTACTTCTAGAGCGGCCCCCGCCTGATGGGGGCAGTCACTCCTACGGAACGGGACCGCATTGTTTGTTCATCGAGCCCCGAGAAGGCTCCAACGGGGCCTTAGTATTGCCGAGCATAGAGGGCTCCAACGTCTGGGGGCACTTTTCTGTGCGATCAGAGCGGCCCCGGAAGGCAGCGGGCCGCTTCAACGTTTTAGGGGCACATTTGTTTGTTGAGCCACGAGGCTCTAACGGGGCACATTAGTTTACAGAGCCACAGAGGCTCCAACGCGTGGCGTACACGATTCCAGAGCCCAGAGAGGGCTCCCAAGGGCAGAGTGGTGCCCAAGCCTTTCCACAGCTGCCCAGCACTTAGTGGGCAGCTGCAACGTTCAGGTGGTACGCTTGGTGCTTCGCCCTGACTGCGTGCGCATTCTTGCCCCTGACTTTGCTGGGACATAGGGCGTCCTAGCCCCGACAAGGCCAGGTGGCCTAGGGACTGCCACAGGTGGTGGCTTATATGAGTTTTGCGCTATTGTTCCTACCCTGCACCTCTGAATGTATTTTATGCATCATGTGTTTTCCTTCCCTACACCTCTGAATGTTTATGCATCATGTGTAACGTGCTATTACCTCTACAGGTATTGTGATACTTAGGTGGTTGTTTGTTTTCTCCTAGTACAGTTGGTGCTAGTGAGGTCCTTGTTCCCTGCGCAATATTTTCCTAAGGTGGTTAGGGTTGCGTAGGTGGTACTTACCTGATACCAGTAGATACTGGTTGTGTTCTACATGTACACTTGGTAATTTGTGTAATGTTCTAAGAGTGCTAATTCCTGACAGTGGTCCATGTGGCCCTGTCGCCTGTACATATAATCCCTTGTAAATTCTGCCTGTGCCTGTTGGCACAGTGTAAAGTGTGTGTTTTTATCTAATGTGTTGTGTATAATACAAAGGCTATTTTTATAGAATACCCTGTGTGGGGTTTCCTTTGTGGTGGGCCTTGGGTGTTGTTGCTGGGTGCGCGCGCAAACGCTTTACACATCGCCTCAGAGATAAGCCTGACTGCTCGTGCCAAGCTACCAAGGGGGTGAGCAGGGGTAATCTTTGGCGTGTAACTCCCCAGCCCTGACTAGAGTGGTGGTTTCTGCCTGGCTTTGGCGCAAGCCCTAGCCAACCAGAAATCGCCATTTCTAACAGGAAACCTAGCAAAACTATGCATTTTAGAAAACTAAACACCCAGGGGAATCCAGGATGGGGTGACTTAGCTGCCTCCCACCAGGTTCTGTTACCCAGAATTCTTTGCAAACCTAAAAAATTGACCAAAAAACCACATTTTCCACATATTTCTGTGGTGGAAAGTTCTGGAATCTGCGTGGATCCACAAATTTTCACCCATTCCGCGTTCCCCAAAGTCTTAAGAGAAAAATGATACCTCACTTGTGTTGGTCAGCCTAGTGCCCGCGACAGGAAACGGCGTAAAACGCAACGTGGTCATTCCTCAATTTCGCAGGGAAAAATGACCCTTTTTTGGCAAAGTGCCTAGCTGTAGTTTTTGAACCCCAGCTCTTCAGGCTCCTAGGGAGATGTAGGAGAGTAGGGTCTGCTATCCTATGGTCACCCCAAATTTTTTGCTTTTTGCTTCACTGGTTGTTGACATACTGAGGCTGTGGGCCTGCTAATCAGACCCCTAGCCTGCTGCTCTCTACTAAATTGACACAATGCACTTTAGGTGCATAACCAATTGGAACTGGATCACCCTGTGAGCCCCTGTACCAGTGTACACTAGGTACCCAGGGCATTGGTGAATCTAAGGCCGACCAGGGGCTGAAGCATGTATTGTGCCACCCCTGGCCTGGCCTAACAATTTGACACAACTGGCTGATCACTCAGCTGGGGTAAGTTGGTGTATCCACCTCTTACTTAGGTGTAGTATACCTATACCTAACTTTAAATGGGACACATGTTAACCTATAAGTCACTCCTATGGCAGGCCTTAACAATCCTGAAGGCAGAGTGCTTGGTTTCATGTGAGATGGTGCTCTGGCATGAGCTGAGCCTGTCTGCAGTAGTCGAAACAACTTCCTTCTACCGTTTCCAGATATCACCATACCATATACTCTTAAGTGCATTATGAACCTCGCGGTTAAATGCTATCTTTGGTTTGGCTTTATCAAAACATGTCGAGTAAGGTGTCATACGAATTGGAATACTAACCCCTCGCCAATTCTGGCGACGGGGTTAGCATTCCACCCTTCTAGAGGGACACGACAGATACAGATCCTGAAACCCGGGTAAAATCAGACATAGCCTCAGCTCCACAAAATGGACGCTGCCACCACCGACACAAGTCTGCCCCCCTGCTGCTGGGAGTCCTTCCAGATTGGGAGACGTGGACAAAGGGTTTCCTGCCAGGGGAGGTGCGAGCACCACCCCAGACAGGATTTTGTGTAATGGTCAGGTAGGGCTTGAATAGAATCAGACATGCCTGAGGCTCACAAGGAGCCTCGGTGCATTTGCCAGTTCAAACCGGTCCTGGGGCACACCAGCCCCAGACCTGGGGCGAGCTGGACAAAGGATTGGGGGTGTAACCACCCCCCTTCCTGGTCCCACCCTTCGGGAGGGACCTAGCAGGTAGTCCGGCCCTTAGAATCCGCTTAAAGGTAGGAGCTGTGTCCTAAGACTTCAGACATCCTGGAATCAACTTGAAACTAAGAAGAAGACGGGAACTTCGACGTTCTGCTGCACAGAAGACTGAAGGGAATCTCCCCTATGGTCAGGGAGTGACCATCTTGCTAACGCAAGCACCATCCAGCAAATCGACGTCTGCTTTACCGCCGCCTCCTGCCGGAGCCCGAGCCCAGAGACCGACAAGAACTGGACCTCCAGACCTCTCACCGCCCGATCCACAGTCCCTGCAAAGAAGGAACGCATGGAGGCACCGAGACACGTGGAGCCAGCCATCTTGGAAGACACTCGACAAGCTGCAAGCGCGACAACAGAGGCTCCCTCCGAGTTGTGCTTGGGGTCCTGAGAAGCCCAACATCCGAGCAGCATCTGCACCAAAGGTGAGCCCGCCAGCCTCTTCACGATCTGCGTGGGGCCCCTCTGCACTTTGCGACTCGACGCGCCTACCCGGTCCCTGGCCCGTTGGCTAGTGGCCATCTTGGCAAACCTTTTTGAAAACTACGATGCTGGTCTGGTTGCTCCAGACTGGCCCCTGCTTCCCTCCAAAGGAGCAGCCCCTCTGACCTTGCTGGTCAGAGCTACAAGCTTTCTTTGATTCCTGCGACTCCTGCTTTTGCCAAGGCTTGTTTGCTTCTTCTGAGTCGCCGACACGGCCGACAGCGAGAGCCTGCGTGGGACAGCTCGTGAACCGACTCCTGGATGTCATCGACCTTCAGGGACCACGTGGCTGCAGAGACAAGCTACACCTCTTCACCTGTTTGCACCCGACATCGCCTGGTACCTACCTGGTGCCACGCCGGTCACTGGCTAGTGACTGTGAACACTGTCCCCTCTGCTTACAGGTCTTCTACACTTCCGATCCACCCTTGGATCCACCGCATCTCTTCTGGACCGACCGCCTGCAGCATCTTTGTCGTCAGGCTCCATTGAACAGATAGACGAAACTTGACGCACTTCGAGACCTATGCACCCGCTTCCTGTGGGTGAGGTAAAGCTGGCACTCCGGTGCACAAGTGTAGAGTAACATCTCTAATGTCTAGGTTTGAAGTCTTGATTTCGTAGTTCAACCAGAAGACCCTTCTAGCAGTAACTTTTGAACTTTTACGCACCCTTTGAAAACCTATGGGAGCCCGCGTGTAACTTTCCTCACTGCACACGCGACCCGTGGACCTCCTGGTCACTAACTAAAGTTAGCTCCTCGTAGGCCCAGCAATTCTAGAGGCCCTAGGCCTTTTCCCTTTCCTGTTTGTGGTACTTATACCACTATTTTATGGTTTGAGCGCCCACCAGGGCTTATCCATATAAAGTGCAACTTCTGTATATTGTGATACTTTCTTGTTTAACGATTTGTGCTCCTGTGCTCATAAAGAGTCTAGGGGATACTTTGAGTAATAAATACATATATATTTTGAATATATATCTGTGTGGTGTCCTTTCATTGGTATAAAGGGGGGTTACATATGGTAAAACAGCTTGCTTAACACGCCTAAACGAGTTTAGCCTCAAAGACTGCTTAGCCTACGCTACCACTAGGGCAGCTGGTCCGAAAAGGTTGACTTACAACCACACCATAAGGGTTGCTTGGCATGGTACAAGGTGGTCACTTTAACTAGTGAACATCATATACCAGGCCAACTTCTCACAGGAGACCTAGCAAACCTATACATTTTTGAAAATTAGACACCCAGGGGAATCCAGGATGGGGTGAACTGACTGCCTCCCACCAGGTTCTGTTAACCAGAATCCCTTGCAAACCTAAAGAATTGTCAAAAAAAAACATTTTCCCCACATTTCTGTGGTGGAAAGTTCTGGAATCTGCATGGATCTACAAATGTCCTCCCACCTTGCGTTTCCCAAAGTCTTACGAGAAAAATGGCACCTCACTTGTGTGGGTCGGCCTAGTGCCCCCGACAGGAAACGAAGCAAAACGCAACGTGGTCACACCTCAATTTCGCAGTGAAAAATGACCTTTTTTTGGCAAAGTGCCTAGCTGTAGTTTTTTAACCATAGCTCTGCCGGCACCTAGGGAAACCTAGCAAACCTATACATTTTTGAAAGCTAGACATACAGGGGAATCCAGGATCGGGTGACTTGACTGCCTCCCACCAGGGTCTGTTACCCAGAATCCCTTGCAAACCTAGAAAATTGTCCAAAAAAACACATATTCCCCACATTTCTGTGGTGGAGCCGTTCTGGAATCTGAGTGGATACACAAATTTCCACCCACTCCGCATTCCCCAAAGTCTTCGGAGAAAAATGGCAACTCACTTGTGTGGGTTAGCCTAGTGTCCGCGACAGGAAACAGCGCAAAACGCAATGTGGTCACACCTCAATTTCGCAGTGAAAATTGACCCTTTTTTGGCAAAGTGCCTAGCTGTTGTTTTAGAACCATAGGTCTGCCGGGACCTAGGGAAACCTAACATAACTATACATTTTAGAAAACTAGCACCCAGGGAATTCAGGATGGGGTGACTTAGCTGCCTCCCACCAAGTTCTGTTACCCAGAATCCCTTGCAAACCTAAAAAATTGACCGAAAAACCACATTTTCCCCACATTTCTGTGGTGGAAAGTTCTGGAATCTGCGTGGATCCACAAATTTCCACCCATTTCGCGTTCCCCCAAGTCTTAACCTCTTCAGTGCCCATGACGAGATAGTCTCGTCATGGAGCACGGTTGCGCTGTGCCCATGAGGAGATAGTCTCGTCATGAACCCCGCCCGCTAATGCAACGCCCGGCACAGGGCGGGGCACTGAAGGGGTTAAGACAAAAATGATACCTCACTTGTGTGGGTCGGCCTTGTGCCCGCGACAGGAAACGGTGCAAAACGCAACATGGTCACACCTCAATTTCGCAGGGAAAAATTTGCCTTTTTTGGCAAAGTGCCTAGCTGTAGTTTTTTAACCCTAGCTCTGCAGGCACATATGGAAAACTAGCAAACCTATACATTTTTGAAAACTAGACACCCAGGGGAATCCAGGATTGGGTGACTTGACTGCCTCCCACCAGGGTCTGTTACCCAAAATCCCTTGCAAACCTATAAAATTGTCCAAAAAAACACATTTTCTCCACATTTCTGTGGTGGAACGTTCTGGAACCTGCGTGGATCCACAAATTTCCACCCATTCCGCGTTCCTCAAAGTCTTAATAGAAAAATGATACCTCACTTGTGTGGGTCGACCTAGTGCCCATGACAGGAAACGGCGCAAAACGCAACGTGGTCACAGCTCAATTTCGCAGTGAAAAATGACCCTTTTTTACAAAGTGCCTATCAGTAGTTTTTTAACCCTAGGTCTGCCGTTAACTAGGGAAACCTAGCAAACCTTTGCATTTTTGAAAACTAGACTCACAGGGGAATCCAGGATGTGGCGACTTGACTGCCTCCCACCAGAGTCTGTTACCCAGTATCTCTTGCAAACCTAAAAAATTGACCAAAAAAACACATTTTCCTCACATTTCTGTGGTGGAAAGCTCTGGAATCTGCGTGGATCCACGAATTTCCACCCACCCCGCATTCCCCAAAGTCTTACGAGAAAAGTGGTACCTCACTTGTGTGGGTCGGCCTAGTGCCCGCGACAGGAAACGGTGCAAAACGCAACGTGGTCACACCTCAATTTCGCAGTGAAAAATGACCCTTTTTTGGCAAAGTGCCTAGCTGTAGTTCTTGAACCCTAGCTCTGCCGGCACCTAGGGAAACCTAGCAAAACTATACATTTTTGAAAACTAGACACCCAGGGGAATCCACGATGGGGTGACTTAGCTGCCTCCCACCAGTTTGTTACCCAGAATCCCTTGCAAACATAAAAAATTGACCAAAAAAACACATTTTCCCCACATTTCTGTGGTGGAAAGTTCTGGAATCTGCGTGGATCCACAAATTTCCACCCACCCCGCGTTCCCCATAGTCTTCTGAGAAAAATGGTACCTCACTCGTGTGGGTCGGCCTAGTGCCCGCAACAGGAAATGGCGCAAAACACAACGTGGTCACACCTCAATTTCGCAGTGAAAAATTGCCCTTTTTTGGCAAAGTGCCTAGCAGTAGTTTTTTAACCCTAGCTCTGCCGGCACCTAGGGAAATGTTAGAAATGGGATCTCTGGTTGGCTAGGGCTTGCGCCAAAGCCAGGCAGAGACCACCACTCTAGTCAGGGCTGGGGAGTTACACGCCAAAGATAACCCCTGCTCACCCCCTTGGTAGCTTGGCACGAGCAGTCAGGCTTATCCCGAAGGCAATGTGTAAAGCGTTTGCGCGCGCACACAGCAACAACACCCTAGTGTAGTGAAGATTGCTATCTATATACGTACAATACTAAGTTAGCACAACCGCGTTAGATGTTAGAAAGCCATCTTGCCGCTTTTGCTGCTTTTTCACACGACACTGTAGTCACATGTTATTAATTGAGAAATGCTTGCTCGACTTTGCTTCACATGAGAACTGTCTGTTGTTCACATCCCAAACAGTGAGCAGCGACCTTGGTCTGAACATTTTGTAAAGAAACAGTCTGGGTCGCTAGACGGTGCATGTTGTTGGGTTCAGGTTGATCGGCCCACTATTTAGCCATAACACGCACGCAGCTGCAAATACCTGAAAGTCAGGTGCTTTTAATAGTGCAGTGCTGAATGTTTTTTATTTATTCGGAAGAAGAGCTTTCCCAGGAGCAGAGTATAGCTGATCCTGTGATTCCACTAAGCTGATCTTTACTGTATGGGGTTCCCCATTCAAGCCTAGAGACCTTTTATTAGTCTAATAATAACCATATTAGTTTACTAGCGAAAGGAAGGTGGTTGTCATCCACTGTCATTTTATTATGATTACTCCTTTCATTTTCTATGGTATTGTAACTATGCTGATGGTTTTGATCTTAATCATTTGTCTCCTTATGTTAGCCAAAGTACTGCATCTTAGGACACGAGGTTTATAAAATAAACTCTTTAAACTTTACCGTGTCTCTGTTTATTCTGTTGTGGACTGATATGAGAATAATTACGAACAGGTATTTCTGATTCCCACCATTCCTGAGAATACCCTAAGTCGCTTGTTCTGGGTTGTCTATACATTGGGACCGCCGAGATAAAACTCGGATAACGAATGGGACACTGATGCTGGTCGGATAAGGGGTTCTGGGTTCTGAGGTGAGTTTTTGGTAAACCACAACTCACTGAGGTCCTGGTTTCCTGTGCATAGTTCTGTGCATAAGCAGAATCCCTGCAACATGGCGCACCTAACGTTTGGTCTATTGATTTGAAACGCCTTAGTAGTGCTTATATTGGTCCAGAACACCCTCACTCTATTTTCCGGTTAACAGGAGTGACGGTTTAACCTACCTGTGTTTCGACTAATAGGTTCTTTCAAGCTTGATCATTAAAAAGGTTATTTTTTACTGAACCCCAGTGCTACTGTTGATATCGTTGTTACTCTTTAGTGTGTCCCTATGGCGGTTGATATTGCCGCACATAGTCGTACACCTCTGCACCGTCATTTGACGACGTATGTGGTGCCGGATGATGGGATGGCTGTTATTTTTGTGGTGAGCGCTGATGCGTCTTACCCATATGAGTTGTTTTACTCTTGGGTGGCTTTTCCGGCGGTGGATGCGATGATACGTTTCATTCCTTTACTCCCACGCAGCTACCTGCGGTCTATACCCCGTATAGGACACAAGAAATTCCTATCTCTGCCTGGCAGCATACCATTTGGTTTAATGGCGCCCTTCCCCATGTGGTTGCACCGGCTAGAATGGGCCCGTTGTCTATTGCAGGGGCCACATGGCCGGTGCTGGCCGGCTTTACGCCTCATTCCCGTTATCTCACGGTGGCGGTGGCTGAGTTGCGGGTGCTACACACAGCCCTGATTACAGTTCATAGGGCTTTAGTGCGGTACGTGTCACGCAACGTGCAGATGGGGGCACCTGCTGTTGCAGGACATCCAACGGACCACCATGCGGTGGTTATTAGTCCTGTTATGGTTAATTCGGTGATGGGCAAGCGCCCCCTTCAGAACCTGACATGGGCACTAATGCTGCTCGAGAGCGCAGCGGAAGTTACTGTAGTGCGACAAGCACTGCGTCCATATCTGGTGGCGACAGCAACTGATACATTCATAAATGTAGAAACTGCTGACAATAGAGTGGCTCCCCCTGACAGACTATATAATATAGTCCTTTTAATAGAAGGTGACATACAACGCACGATTAAAGGGATTTTTTGGCATAATCTGACCTCTTCATATGATATTCTATTGGCAGAGGCTGATTGGCCCCCGGCTTTCGTTTTCGATGCTCCTAGAGGGGAGGCGGTGATTCTCCCGTCCTTTGCGCACACAGTGCCAAAGGACCAAGCTAAAAAGTTCGCCAAGGAGTGGGCTCTGGTGCTTGCACCTGCGTTGTATCGTAATCAGGTAGGCTGGGATAAATTGTCCCCCAGCCATGAAATTCCGTTGCGGTCCACGCCCCAGCCACAACCCCAATATCCCATGCATCGCGAAGCAAGACCTCACATCGCGGCTATCCTTGAACAATTGGAATATCAAGGTGTAATTGAAACATGTGTGTCACCAATGAATAATCATTTTTTCACTGTCACGAAGCCTGACGGGTCGTACCGCCTGGTTTTGGATTACCGGCATTTAAACTCTCATTGCCGGACTTGCACAGTACAGAATACCCACAGTTCGGCTCTCGTCGATAGTCTCATGAGAAAATGGTTTAAAACCGAACTTGACATTTCCAACGACTTTTACAGCCATAACCTGTCCTCTCTCAGTAGTGAGTAGTCGGCGTATAACTCGGGTGGAAAACAAAAACATTTCAAAAGATTACCGATGGGCTATAAAAACAGCCCTGGTGTCTTTGCCGCTCGTGTAGTCTCTCTGTTAGAGAGCATAGACCCTGATGCGTACTCGTATGTGGATGATATTTATCTCACAGATGACGAGTTAGGGCCGCATCTGCGTCGCGTTGATCGCATCATTGTTTTGTTTGCAGACTTCGGGCACAAATTCAACTTTGCGAAGTCTCACATTGCGGAATATAGAGTGTTGTTTTTGGGATACAAACTCAACAATGAAGGTCAAAGACTGGCTCCGCACTTCCTAGAGAAATGCGCTTGCCTACGTGCTCCTACGACACTGAAGAAATTACAATCTCTGCTGGGCTTTCTGAATTTCGGTCGAACGTACATTCCTGATTATGCCCAGCGTATCAAGCCACCTTATGCCTTGGTACAACCTACTTTTTCCAAATCATGTTGGCTGCCAGAGCATTCAGCTATATTGCAAGCATTGTTGCAAGCTGACCTTCTTGCTTCAAAATACTTACTGACGCGTGATAACCACACTAACCTGGTCATAAGAATTGTGCCGGGCGCAGTGGGTTTCACATACTGAGGGCGACACCGTCCCCATTGCCTACAAATCACACCTGTACACTTCGGCTGAACAGCGATTTTCCGCTGTCGAGAAAGTTCTGACGGCAGTGCAGATGGCGATTCTGAAAGAGCGAGCGCTATCGCAAGGTAAACGCATGTTGGTGGTAACACCATATCCTGCCCTTGAGGCGGTGACGAAAGCAAGTGTACCTAATTCTAAGGCTTTGCATCCAAGGTGGATACAATGGGCCACTTCCTTGACATCGCCCGACATCACATATATCTTTGATGCGGCTTTACAGACTCAGGAGTTCTTGCAATATGAATTCGTTCATCCAGCAAATCTGCCTTTGCGCCCGCTCGAGGATTACCATTGTGTCATTTACACTGATGGTTCTGCGCAACCAGCTACTGGATCGAAGCATGCCTATTCAGCGGCCTGCGCAATTGTGGTCGGTACTTTTGTGAATGGTGAATTCCAATCCGATGTCGTGCATACGCAGTCATTGGGTGATTGTACTGCACAGTTGTCGGAGCTTCGTGCTCTGGTGCTTGCACTGGAGTTTGCTGATCCCCGAGTCACTACTCTTATAGTGAGTGACTCGTTTTATTGTGTTCAATCTTACAACGACAATCTACATTTTTGGTCTCGGAATGACTATCATGATTCCAAGGGTAGCACAATTAAGCATAAAACGCTTTGGGTTCGAGTGGCAGAACTTAAAGAACATCTGCCTCTCGTGAATGTTATTCACACTCTTGGTCACCAACGAGTTGGTGTCCATGCTGTCAGTAACAGCCTAGCTGACGAGGCAGCAAAAACAGCAGTGGCGTCATACTTAGTAGCAGCAGTTACAAGATCACAAAGTAAGATTGATGATGACATCTTGGCAGCTATTGCTGCTACGGAGAAGGGAACAAAATATCCATGAGGTTTCCCTTCTCGTTACCATTATCGCTTAAGTCCTGATAACGTCCCATTAGTGAGGATTAACGACATTGGTGACAGATTGATTCCCAACGCGAACTGCAGACCATCTTTGATATTGGCAGCTCACGAGGGCATCGCATCCGCGCATGCCGGCGTTGCAGCTACTGTATCTCTGTTACAACAACGTTACTGGTGGTGCGGTTTATATAAACAAGCTCGCGCTTATGTTCTTAATTGTGACATTTGTCAGCAGATAAAACCTTCAACTGCGGCGCGCCCACCACAAACTCAGTTGTACATATCTAATAAACCACTGGGTTGTGTTTATTTAGATCATTGCGGTCCATTTACCTCTGATACTGCGTACAAATACATCTTGGTTGCAGTGGATTCGTGCACACGTTTTCTGTGGGTGTGGCCACAAAGGAGTGCTGATGCCCGTACTGTCATCAAGGATTTGCGTGTCTTTGTTGGAAGTTTTGCATGTGGTACCTTTCATTCTGATCAGGGTCCTGCGTTCGTCTCTAAGGCGTACAAAGAAGCCATGAGAAATTTGGGGGTCCAAGTAAAATTTTCGTCTCCATACCGACCTGAGGGTAATAGTGTAGTGGAGCGAATGAACCGTGACTTAAAGCAATCTTTGACAGCCGGGGTTTTAGGTACTGGCCGGAACTGGCTAGCCCACTTGTATGACGTGCACTTAATAATCTCCCTAGAAGGTCTCTGGGTGGGCGGACCCCATACATGATGCTCTTTGGCATACGAATGTTTGTCCCGGACCTTGATGGTCTAGACATGGCGGCGTCAGCCGCACCCTTTGACGTAGGTGATCTCTGTGCTGTATTGCAATATCTTCAAGAAGCCAGAGACAGTCTAGCGAAGGAACACGTACCCTCCACATCTGATGCTGCGCTTCAGATTCCGGTAGTCGGCTGGCTACCTCGAGTTGGTGATCTAGTCCGTGAGAAGGTGGAGAACAAGAAGGAGTTCAGTCCCTCTTATCGTGCACCAGTTCCGGTGCTTGGAGTACAGGGTACACGTACAGTCATTTTACCTCCACTTCCTGGTCGCAAGGATAACAGGTACATCTCTATTGACAATGTCAAGCTACAGCGAGTGGCCGATTCTTCTTAGTATGACACCAGCGGTTTCTTGCCCTTCGATGCTGAGAAATTCTGTTGTGGCCCCAGCTTCTAACACCTTGCCTGATGTTGCCGTCGAGATGCATACAGTTACTGGTCCTTTATTGCCACCGACATCTGGTGGTCTACCTGAAGATATTGAGTATGCTTATCCTGCGGATGTCCTGTTGCCTGATTTACAATCCACCACAGTTACCCAGTCACGATACTCCTTTGACACTAATTCAATGACTTCCATTGCCCCGTCAAAAGTTTCAATTTTTGTTGCCTGGTTCAAAAGACATTTTTTTATTCCTCCTTGGACTTACATTTGGCTGGTGCTCATATGTATTTTTTTGTTTATGTCCATTGGTTTTGTGGTAGTGTTTTTTAGACTTATCAATGGACACTACCTGAAAGAAAGATCTACAATTCGACTAATTGATGGAACTTTGGCCCCCCACTCCTCATCACATATCATGAAAAGGGACAAGACTTTTGTGAACATTACTGCCTGGCCTCTACGTGATGGGATCACTTGGGATGCTGTAAAATTTCAAATTCATGGCCCCACTGAAGTAATCAATGTGCCAAATGTATTTCGTGTTTCTATGGGTGATGTAGTTAAGCAGAACATCCACTCGGATGATTGGGATGTACAAGGAATAGAAGCACTGTTTTCTGATTTGAAATATTATGCTGCATTTGATGCTGAAGATTTGTATTTAGATACTGCTAATTATGATGAGCAATTCTGCTATCAACATTATGGCACACATTTCCTACACAAAGCAAATACGTTTCGAAATTTTGTAAATTATACACAATGGGAACACTGTCCAGCCCCTAGGCAGGGCAGCTCAACCACATTAGTGGACAAATTCACATATTTTTCTGATTTCAGTGTGTCGAATCCGGCCTCCTTTTATTTTAAGGTTGCGGCTGAGTCTGCTTCTAAAGTTAGACTGACACACACCAAATTGTTATATTCCAAGTCCTTTATGGACGAGTTGGCAATCGGAGGATATGATCTGTGGAAAGCTACTATCGATCTTAAATCGGTTTGGGGTTCTAAACCGTGGCAGGTAGAGGGAACAGAAGCTTTGCATCGTGCCTGCCTCATCCCGAACCACATGTTATTTTTTAATTCATCAATTTTTCAGACCACCTGTTTTGGATTGGCTACTTCTAAAAAATTAAATTCTCCCTCCACTCCGGGTCTGGGTGCTTATCCTAATTGGGATAATCATACGGATCTGTCCCTTACTACGTTGCAGTCATACATTTCCAACACATCCTTCAATATTTCTGAATTGAATCCAGAAGGGTGGTTAGTATGGCAAACAAGCTCAGATTCCTGTCAACATCGGTTTCTGGATTTAGCACCGGGGTATACACAAGTTCGTGTAGACCCCCGTTTTGAATCTTCTCACACTGTAACTACCTACTCAGTAGGGAAGTTATGCCAATCTTGGCTGCAACATTCCACCTTAGCATCTGTTAAACTTCATTTCTCACAATTGAACGACAAAATAGATTTGAATGATTTTGTTAAGGGTCCTGCGGTTGGCAGGTCCAAAAGATGGGTATATGCTATTTACAACGAAGTTTGGAAGCTGTCACAGATTGAAGCTGCATCCAGATTACGAGCTATTGACCAAGCCAATATGGAAAAGGTATTGGCTGTAACAGATAATAGCATTAACACCCTGTCTTCCAGAATTTATACCATAGATAATATTGCTTCATCTGTGGTAGACATTGTGCAGGATGATTTGTCTGTTTTGTATCATGGTCAGAATCAATTGCGTTCCATTATGCAGTTTGCATGGACATTGCAAACGTTAAAGGCTGGGAAAGTCCCTTGGGATTACCTGAATACTTCATCTTTGTTCCTCCCTGTAGGAGAGTAGGGTCTGCTATCCTATGGTCACCCCAAATTTTTGCTTTTTGCTTCACTGGTTTTTGACATATTGAGGCTGTGGGCCTGCCAATCAGACCCCCAGCCTGCTGTTCTCTCTACTAAATTTACACTATGCACCCTAGGTGCATAACCAATTGGAAGTGGATCACCCTGTCAGCCCCTGTACCAGTGTACACTAGGTACCCAGGGCATTGGTGTACCCAAGGCCTGCCAGGGGCTGAAGCATGTATTATGCCACCCCAGGCTTGGCCTAACAATCTGACACAACTGGCTGATCACTCAGCTTGGGTAAGTTGGTGTAATCACCTCTTACTTAGGTGTAGTATACCTATACCTAACCTTAAATGGGACACCTGGTAACCTATAAGTCACTCCTATGGCAGGCCTTAACAATCCTGAAGGCAGAGTGCTTGGTTCCATGTGAGATGGTGCTCTGGCATGAGCTGAGCCTGTCTGCAGTGGTCGGAACAACTTCCTTCTACTGTTTCCAGATATCGTCATACCATATACTCTTAAGTGCATTATGAACCTCGCGGTTAAATGCTATCTTTGGTTTGGCTTTATCAAAACATGTCGAGTAAGGTGTCATACGAATTGGAATACTAACCCCTCGCCAATTCTGGCGACGGGGTTAGCATTCCACCCTTCTAGAGGGACACGACATGTACAGTACCTGAAACCCGGGTAAAATCAGACATAGCCTCAGCTCCACAAAATGGATGCTGCCACCACAGACACAAGTCTGCCCTCCTGCTGCTGGGAGTCCTTCCAGCTTGGGAGGTGTGGACAAAGGGTTTCCTGCCAGGGGAGGTGCATGCACCACCCCAGACAGGATTTTGTGTATTGGTCAGGTAGGGCTTGAAAGAAACCAGACATGCCTGTGGCTCACAAGGAGCCTCGGTGCATATGCCAGTTCAAACCGGTCCTGGGGCACACCAGTCCCGGGCCTGGGGCGAGCTGGACAAAGGATTGGGGGTGTAACCACCCCCCTTCCTGGTCCCACCCATAGGGAGGGACCTAGCAGGTAGTCCGGCCCCTAGAATCCGCTTAAAGGTAGGAGCTGTGTCCTAAGACTTCAGACATCCTGGAATCAACTTGAAACTAAGAAGAAGACGGGAACTTCGACATTCTGCTGCACAGAAGACTGAAGGAAATCTCCCCTGTGGTCAGGGAGTGACCACCTTGCTAACGCAAGCACCATCCAGCGAATCAACGTCCGCTTTGCCGCCGCCTCCCGCCGGAGCCCGAGCCCAGAGACTGACAAGACCTGGACCTCCAGACCTCTCACCGCCCGATCCACAGTCCCTGAAAAGAGGAGACCCGTGGAGGCAACGAGACACGTGGAGCCAGCCATCTTGGAACGACCACGACAAGCTGACAAGTGCAAAAACCGAGGCTCCCTCCAAGTTATGCTTTGGGATCTGAGAAGCCCAACCCTCGAGCAGCATCTGCACCAAAGGTGAGCCCTCCAGCATCTTCACGATCTGCGTGGGGCCCTTCTGCATTTTGCCACTCGACGCGCCTAACCGGTTGCTGGCCCGCTGGCTAGTAGCCATCTTGGCGACGAACTTTACGAAATACACCGCTGGTCTGGTTGCTCCAGACTGGCCCTTGCTCCCCTCCAAAGGAGCAGTCCCTCTGACCTTGCTGGTCAGAACCATCAGCTTATTTCATCTCCTACAACAATTGCTTTTGCCAAGGCTTGTTTGCTTCGATCAAGTTGCCGACACCGCCGACAGCGAGAACCTGCGTGGGACAGCTGGTGAACCGACTCCTGGATGTCGTCAACCTCCAGGGACCACGTGGCTGCAGAGACAAGCTACACCTTTCTTCCTGTTTGCACCCGACATTGCCTGGTACCCACCTGGTGCCACGCTGGTCACTGGCTAGTGACTGTGAACACTGTCCCCTCTGCTTACAGGTCTTCAACATCTCCGATCCACTCTTGGATCCACCGCATCTCTCCCGGACCGACCGCCTGCAGCATCTTTGTCTTCAGGCTCCACGGAACAGATAGAAGAAACCCGACGCACTTCGAGGCCTATGCACCCGCTTCCTGTGGGTGAGGTAAAGCTGGCACTCCTGTGCCCAAGTGTAGTATTACATCTCTAGTGCCTGTGTTCCAAATCTTGAGTTCCTAGTCCATCCGGAAGATCCTCTTTGCAGTAACTTTGTACTTTTTACGCACCCATTGAAACCTATGGGAACACGCGTGTGACTATTTGCTCTGCACACGCCACCCGTGGACCTCCTGGTCACTAACTGAAGTTAGATCCTTGTAGGCCCAGCAATTCTAGAGGCCCTAGGCCTTTTCCCTTTTCTGTTCGTGGTACTTATACCACTATTTTAGTATATGGTTCGAGCGGCCACCAGGGCCTATCCATATAAAGTGCAACTTCTGTGTATTCTACGGTAATCTTGTTTAACGATTTGTGCTCCTGTGCTCATAAAGAGACTAGGGGTTACTTTGAGAAATAAATACATATATATTTTGAATATATATCTGTGTGGTGTCCTTTCATTGGTATAAAAGGGGGTTACATTTGGTAAAACAGCTGGCTTAACACGCTTCACGAGTTTAGCCTCAAAGACTGCTTAGCATACGCTACCACTAGAGCAGCTAGTCCGAAAAGGTTGACTTACAACCACACCATAAGGGTTGCTTGGCATGGTACAAGGTGATCACTTTAACTAGTGAGCATCATATACCAGGCCAACTTCTCACATTGGTGAGCAGCGGTTGGATTTGAGCTTGCTGTGTTTTACCATTGTAATCTCTTGGTTACCAATTGAAAGATCACATAGGTACCTGTAGGTACATATAAAACAAGATTAGATATACATAAGTTTTACTGAACTTAGTTGTTGTAGAGCAAAGGGAGTAGCACACCCTGACTACAACTACTAGATAGGTTTAGTAGGTAAACCCAAGTGTAGGTAGATTGCAACACATCCACCCACACTTAAGAGCAATGGCTGGGGCAGAGGGGTCCACTGTACCTATCTCTGTTGAGAGTGACCCCCAGAGGGCACCATCCATCTTTGCTACCCTTAACCAGAATGAGCTCAGGCATTTGGCAACTCTTAGAGGCCTTAAACAGCCCAAGAACCCTACCTCTGCTGAGCTCAGAGAACTCTTGCAAAATGATGAAAATCAGAGAGAGCTCAAGAAAGCTTCCCAGTTAGCCCCCTTAGGGTCAGGAACAGGAGGCCCCCTTCTGAAGATGCTACAGAAGTACCCCTTTCCAATAGCCATCCCTTAGATGAGAACCATACTACAGAGGAGGAAAGTGGGGAGGATACAGAGAGTAGTGATGATGAAGGGAGAACTAGCCCAGTGCCAAGTGTTATACTTGGCCCAGCTAAACTAAGGCTATTGGGAACTGACAATGGGACCATCCCATTGGATCTCCCCAGTGGACTTAACCAGGGGCTTGGGAGGCAAAGGAATCGCTCAGGTGACTCCAATGCTTCTCATGCCTCTAGCGGCTCTCAAGGTCACTCCAGGAAAAGGATGACCACCCCTCAGAGGAGGGAACATGAGGCCAGAATGCAGGAAGCCCAGCTGAGGATCAGGAAGCAGGAGCTAGAAGTAGCCCTGATGGAAGAGAAACTGAACAAAGCTAGGCAACCTAGAGAGAGTGGGTCTATACCCACTGGTGGCAGCATTGTCCCTAAGGACAAAGATAGGGTCTTTGATAATAGGAACCTGTCTAAGGTTGTGCCCCCCTACAAAAGTGGGGATGACATCCACAAATGGATAACTGCTCTTGAGAGAGCCTGCAAAGTACAGCAGGTTCCTGAAGACCAGTGGGCAGCAATCCTCTGGCTCTCCTTTGAAGGAAGAGGCAGAGACAGACTCCTCACTGTTAGAGAAGAGGATGTCAGAAATTACAGAGTCCTGAAGAGTGTTCTGGTTGATGGGTTAGGCTTAACCACTGAACAGTACAGGTTAATGTTCAGAGACACCCAAAAGACACAGACTCAGGACTGGTCTGAATACATTGAATGTGCCACTAAGGCTTTGGAGGGTTGGTTGCTGGGAAGTAAGGTATCTGATTTTACAGGATTGTATAATTTGATGATGAGAGAACAGATTTTAAATAACTGTCAAAACCAGCAACTGCATCAACACTTGGTTAACTCTGATCTGACCTCTCCCCAAGAATTGGGAAAGAAGGCAGACAAATGGGTCAGAACCAGGGTTAAGCAAAAGAACCAGAACCAGGGCCAAGGGGGTGATCAGAAGAAAACAGACCAAAAGGGTGGAGATCAGAAATCTAAAGACCAGAAGTCTTCAACAGGGCCCCACACAACTGCTAAGGAGGGTGGGTCCCAACAACAAACTAAGGGAAAGAAGAAAGAAGGTCAAAAGAAACCCTGGTGCAATCATTGCAAGAATACAACTCACTGGACCAGTGATTGTAAGAAGGGTGGAGCCCCCAACACTGTTGCCCCTAAGGCACCTGCTCCCAGTACTACTGTTAGCAGTGTTGGTCCCCAGACAAAGGGTGTAGTGGGAATCACTATGGGAACTGAAGGAGATTCTGACTTAGACAGAACCCTGACACAGGCAGTCTTGATCTGTGATGGGGACATTGATTTGTCCCTGACTGTGAGCCCCAGTAACCTGGGCAAGTACAGACAGACTCCTTTAATTAACGAAAAAGTGGCTCAAGCCTACAGGGACACATGTGCCAGTGTCACTATGGTGACACCAGGCTTTGTGGGCCCTGGACAGTACATACCAGGTGAGAATTACCTGGTGACCAATGCCAGCAATGCCACTACTTCACATAGTGTGGCAGTTGTTAACTTCTCATGGGGAGGGGTAACTGGCCTCAAAAGGGTTGTGGTTAGTGCAGACCTCCCAGTAGAATGTTTGTTGGGCAATGACCTAGAGAGTTCTCTATGGTCAGAAGTGGAGTACAGGACTCATGCAGAGATGTTAGGTATATCATCACATGTCCTTGCTGTGACCAGGTCACAGGCCAAAAAGTGCCTCACTGAACCTCAGGTCTTGGATCCTGGAACAATGGACCAAGCACCTACCAAGAAGAAGAACAGGAGGGTCAAGGCTGTGCCTTCCCCCCGGCCTCAGAGTGATGATCAGCCTTCCCAGGAAGCTGATCTAGAGGACCCTGAAGGAACTGTCCCTGAAGAGCTGGAACCTGATCAGGTTGAGTTTCTGGGGACAGGGGGACCTTCAAGGGCTGACTTGAGGCAGGCTCAGTTATCCTGTCCCTCTCTTGAACCCCTCAGACAGCTGGCTGCTGCTGAGGCTGCTGGGAATGCTCAAGGTACCCATAAAGTGTATTGGGATGAAGGGCTCCTTTATTCAGAGGCTAGAGACCCCAAGCCTAGTGCTACCAGGAGGTTGGTTATACCTCTGCAATTTAGGGGCTTCCTTCTTACCTTGGCCCATGATATTCCTTTAGCAGGACACTTAGGCCAGAACAAGACTTGGGACAGGCTTGTCCCTCACTTTCACTGGCCTCATATGAATGAAGATACAAAGGAGTTTTGTCGCTCCTGTGTGACCTGCCAAGCCAGTGGCAAATCAGGTGGCACAACAAAGGCCCCCCTAATACCACTACCTGTGGTGGGGGTCCCCTTTGAAAGAGTGGGAATAGATATAGTGGGTCCCATGGATCCTCCCACTGCATCTGGGCACAGATTTATACTGGTGGTAGTGGATCATGCCACCAGGTATCCAGAGGCAATTCCCCTTAGGACCACTACAGCACCTGTTGTGGCCAGGGCCCTGCTGGGAGTATTCTCCAGAGTGGGGTTTCCTAAGGAGGTAGTATCTGACAGAGGTACCAACTTTATGTCAGGATACTTGACAGCTATGTGGAAGGAATGTGGTGTCAACTACAAGTTCACCACCCTTATCACCCACAATGCAATGGGCTTGTTGAGAGATTCAACAAGACCCTAAAGGGTATGATCAAAGGATTACCTGAAAAGCTCAGGCGAAGATGGGACATCCTTCTACCCTGCCTTCTGTTTGCTTACAGAGAGGTCCCACAAAAGGGGGTTGGCTACAGCCCCTTTGAATTGTTGTTTGGGCACCCTGTAAGAGGCCCACTGTGTTTAGTGAAGGAAGGATGGGAGTTACCTCTCAAAAAGCCTAAACAAGACATAGTGGACTATGTACTTGGTCTCCGCTCCAGGATGGCTGAGTATATGGAGAAGGCATCCAAAAACCTTGAGGCAAGCCAGGCCTTACAGAAAGCTTGGCATGACCAAAAGGCTGTCTTGGTTGAGTTTCAGCAAGGACAGAAGGTATGGGTGTTGGAGCCAGTGGCCCCAGCAGCACTCCAAGACAAATGGTCTGGACCCCATACAATCCTAGAAAAGAAGGGAGAGGTCACCTACTTGGTAGACCTAGGAACTCCCAGGAGTCCCCACAGGGTACTCCATGTTAACAGGCTTAAAGCATATGTTGACAGGGCAGACATGGGCTTGCTCATGGCTACAGATGAGGGACAGGAGGAAGAGAGTGACCCTCTCCCAGACCTGTTGTCTCAGAACCCAGAAGATGGCTCAGTTGAAGGAGTGACCCTTGGAGGCAACCTCACTGCCCATCAGCAGACTGAATGTAGACAGGTTCTACAATCATTTTCACATATGTTTTCCTTAATACCTAGTCAAACTGACTGGTGTACCCATGTGGTGGACACTGGTGACAGTCTGCCTGTAAAGAACAAGCTTTACAGACAACCTGACCACGTCAGGGACTGTATATAGGCTGAGGTACATAAAATGCTGGAATTAGGTGTCATTGAACCCTCAGAGAGCCCCTGGGCTAGCCCAGTGGTTCTGGTCCCCAAATCTCACACCAAAGATGGCAAGAGAGAGATGAGGTTCTGTGTGGATTACAGAGGACTCAATGCTGTCACCAGGACAGATGCACACCCTATTCCAAGGGCAGATGAGCTCATAGACAAACTAGCTTCTGCAAAGTTTTTGAGCACATTTGACTTAACAGCTGGCTATTGGCAAATCAGATTAGCTGAGGAGTCTAAGGCCAAAACAGCATTCTCAACCCCAGGTGGGCACTACCAGTTTGTGGTGATGCCCTTTGGTCTGAAGAATGCACCTGCCACCTTCCAAAGGCTGGTGAACCAAGTCCTTACTGGGTTGGATGACTTTTGCGCAGCATATCTTGATGACATTGCTGTCTTTAGCTCCACCTGGGAGGATCACCTGATCCACCTGAAGAAGGCTCTTGAGGCTCTGCAAAGGGCAGGCCTCACTATCAAGGCTACTAAGTGCCAGATAGGGCAGAGTAAGGTTGTATATTTGGGCCACCTTGTAGGTGGAGGCCAAGTTCAACCACTGGAGAGTAAGATACAATCCATCAAGGACTGGTCTCCTCCAACCACCCAGACTCAAGTTCGAGCTTTCTTGGGCTTGACTGGGTACTACAGGAAGTTTGTTAAGAACTATGGGTCCATTGTGACTCCTCTTAATGATCTGACATCCAAGAAGATGCCCAAAAAGGTTCAGTGGACAGTAAGCTGTCAAAAGGCATTTGATGACCTGAAGGAGGCCATGTGCTCTGCACCTATCCTGAAAAGTCCTGACTACTCCAAAGAGTTTATTGTCCAAACAGATGCTTCTGAGTTGGGTGTGGGAGCTGTGCTGTCACAACTTAATGTAGATGGTCAAGACCAACCCATTGCTTTTATTAGCAGAAGGTTGACCCCCAGAGAGAAGAATTGGTCAGCTATTGAGAGGGAGGCCTTTGCTGTGGTGTGGGCCCTGAAGAAGCTGAGGCCATACTTGTTTGGCACTCACTTCAAGATTCAGACCGACCATAAGCCCCTCTTGTGGCTAAATCAGATGAAGGGTGAAAACCCCAAACTGCTTAGGTGGTCCATTTCCCTACAGGGGATGGACTTTACAGTGGAGCACCGGCCAGGTACTGACCATGGGAATGCAGATGGTCTCTCCAGGTACTTCCACTTAGGACATGAAGACGAGACTGGTCAAGGCTAGTTTAATGTCCCAGCGTTTGGGGGGGGGGGGGGGTTGTGTAGGAGAGTAGGGTCTGCTATCCTATGGTCACCCCAAATTTTTGCTTTTTGCTTCACTGGTTTTTGACATATTGAGGCTGTGGGCCTGCCAATCAGACCCCCAGCCTGCTGTTCTCTCTACTAAATTTACACTATGCACCCTAGGTGCACAACCAATTGGAAGTGGATCACCCTGTAAGCCCCTGTACCAGTGTACACTAGGTACCCAGGGCATTGGTGTACCCAAGGCCTGCCAGGGGCTGAAGCATGTATTATGCCACCCCAGGCTTGCCCTAACAATCTGACACAACTGGCTGATCACTCAGCTGGGGTAAGTTGGTGTAATCACCTCTTACTTAGGTGTAGTATACCTATACCTAACCTTAAATGGGACACCTGGTAACCTATAAGTTGTTCCTATGGCAGGCCTTAACAATCCTGAAGGCAGAGTGCTTGGTTCCATGTGAGATGGTGCTCTGGCATGAGCTGAGCCTGTCTGCAGTGGTCGGAACAACTTCCTTCTACTGTTTCCAGATATCGTCATACCATATACTCTTAAGTGCATTATGAACCTCGCGGTTAAATGCTATCTTTGGTTTGGCTTTATCAAAACATGTCGAGTAAGGTGTCATACGAATTGGAATACTAACCCCTCGCCAATTCTGGCGACGGGGTTAGCATTCCACCCTTCTAGAGGGACACGACATGTACAGTACCTGAAACCCGGGTAAAATCAGACATAGCCTCAGCTCCACAAAATGGATGCTGCCACCACAGACACAAGTCTGCCCTCCTGCTGCTGGGAGTCCTTCCAGCTTGGGAGGTGTGGACAAAGGGTTTCCTGCCAGGGGAGGTGCATGCACCACCCCAGACAGGATTTTGTGTATTGGTCAGGTAGGGCTTGAAAGAAACCAGACATGCCTGTGGCTCACAAGGAGCCTCGGTGCATATGCCAGTTCAAACCGGTCCTGGGGCACACCAGTCCCGGGCCTGGGGCGAGCTGGACAAAGGATTGGGGGTGTAACCACCCCCCTTCCTGGTCCCACCCATAGGGAGGGACCTAGCAGGTAGTCCGGCCCCTAGAATCCGCTTAAAGGTAGGAGCTGTGTCCTAAGACTTCAGACATCCTGGAATCAACTTGAAACTAAGAAGAAGACGGGAACTTCGACATTCTGCTGCACAGAAGACTGAAGGAAATCTCCCCTGTGGTCAGGGAGTGACCACCTTGCTAACACAAGCACCATCCAGCGAATCAACGTCCGCTTTGCCGCCGCCTCCCGCCAGAGCCCGAGCCCAGAGACTGACAAGACCTGGACCTCCAGACCTCTCACCGCCCGATCCACAGTCCCTGAAAAGAGGAGACCCGTGGAGGCAACGAGACACGTGGAGCCAGCCATCTTGGAACGACCACGACAAGCTGACAAGTGCAACAACCGAGGCTCCCTCCAAGTTGTGCTTTGGGATCTGAGAAGCCCAACCTGCAGCATCTTTGTCTTCAGGCTCCACGGAACAGATAGAAGAAACCCGACGCACTTCGAGGCCTATGCACCCGCTTCCTGTGGGTGAGGTAAAGCTGGCACTCCTGTGCCCAAGTGTAGTATTACATCTCTAGTGCCTGTGTTCCAAATCTTGAGTTCCTAGTCCATCCGGAAGATCCTCTTTGCAGTAACTTTGTACTTTTTACGCACCTATTGAAACCTATGGGAACACGCGTGTGATTATTTGC
This sequence comes from Triturus cristatus, assembly GCF_964204655.1. Lineage (NCBI taxonomy): Eukaryota > Metazoa > Chordata > Amphibia > Caudata > Salamandridae > Triturus > Triturus cristatus. Next base: position 1,098,186,163 of record NC_140579.1, read on the forward strand.
TCTGCACACGCCACCCGTGGACCTCCTGGTCACTAACTGAAGTTAGCTCCTTGTAGGCCCAGCGATTCTAGAGGCCCTAGGCCTTTTCCCTTTTCTGTTCGTGGTACTTATACCACTATTTTAGTATATGGTTCGAGCGGCCACCAGGGCCTATCCATATAAAGTGCAACTTCTGTGTATTCTACGGTAATCTTGTTTGACGTTTTGTGCTCCTGTGCTCATAAAGAGACTAGGGGTTACTTTGAGAAATAAATACATATATATTTTGAATATATATCTGTGTGGTGTCCTTTCATTGGTATAAAAGGGGGTTACATTTGGTAAAACAGCTGGCTTAACACGCTTCACGAGTTTAGCCTCAAAGACTGCTTAGCCTACGCTACCACTAGAGCAGCTAGTCCGAAAAGGTTGACTTACAACCACACCATAAGGGTTGCTTGGCATGGTACAAGGTGATCACTTTAACTAGTGAGCATCATATACCAGGCCAACTTCTCACACTCCCTTTTAATTTAACTGCGAAACAACAATTCATGTCCATGAAAGATGCAACATATTCATTGCTGCACATTGAAAAGTTAGAACCTTTACCTTTCTCTGTTGCCGAATTAAACTCCGCTGTGTGGCTTATCCACGGGTTGATCACGTTACCATTCCCCCTGTTTAAGTTCAGTTTGTGCATGAAACATTATGCCCTTGGCAGATATGAAAAACTTGGTACTGCCTTCCTGCACGAAGTTTGGTCACTCCCATTCACGTATAGATGTGTGAGGGACAGAAAAGAGGTATACTTAAAAGGTGAAGAGTGCACTTCCACTCCGGATCACTCTGTAGTGTGTAGACACATTCAATTGCATGGTGCATGTAATGTGCCCGCTCCTAATTTAGCTTAAGTCCTGAAAGGAATCCCAGTGCCGGTTATAACACCGTCTTTTACGCTGCTTGCTAACGGTAGTTATTTGCTATTAAATAATGAAGCTTGCTGTGGGATGGTAGTGGGAATTCCCTACATAGTGACTGTATCACAGAGAGTAGTTTGCTGTAATAACGTCCTTTTCCCACCCCCGCATGGACGGCTCGATGTATCCATCTGGCCTTCCATTCCAACCTTGAAAGCAGAGTTCAATAAGATGAGCAGAATAAGGGCTCTATTGTCTCAAAAAGAAGTCGCGTTGACTTCGTCCCGGGAAACATTTGTCCTTCACGTAGCAAATACGTGCACAGAGGTGCAACCACTTTTGAATACTGATCTCCCACTTCATTTTGGGGCCCTGATTCAGACTATCTTTAATGCGTCGTCAACAAGTGGCCTGGCTTATTTTTTTTAAATTGTGGGCTCCGGCCTCGTGACCTCCTTTCAAACTATTTTTGGTGTGATCCCGGCATTTTTTCATTCTATTTTTTCCAGCGTCTTCGGAGGTCTCCCTTTGCTTCTCGCCCTCGTAGCTGGGGTGCTTTTGTTGATCTGCGTACTACGCTATGGATGCACAACTTGCGTCACACAACAGCATGTCCCGGCTGCTCCATCTTCGTAACCGGATGCTTGAATACTATGGCACTTTACTACTGGTGACTTTAAGCATAGCCTATGGATTGTCCTTCCTGCTTCCCTACTTTACTTGTGTGCAGCCTGTTTTTCATTGCCTAGATTGTCCATTCCGATGGGCTCTGGATTTGTGCCTGTCGAACTCGGTGTCTCCTGCCCCGGATTATGATCGGCTAATGAGCCCCTTAGCGGCTCCTGAGTTGGACTGTTCTGGCGTCAGGATTATGGCCTGTGGAGCAGCACATGGAGTCCTAGGAAATTGGGACATCGGAACGGCTGCAGCTGAATTCTTAGCGAGAAGTTATCTTGAAGAACACACCAGTTGTCCTCGAGTGGTGCTGGAGGCTCCGGTTGTCGAGGAACATGTGTGTTCCTTCCCCTTGCTGAACTGGATGGCAGATAATTTTGCAGAACGTTCCAATGATTTCCTCTTGGAAGCTGTTGCAACTTATTGTGCTTATACCTTGATGGATTGACTTTTTTGCCCCTTCACTTAGTTGTACATCCATCGATTATGGTTTTTTTTCCCCTTTAAATGTTTTTTTTCAATCCTTTTTATTTTTTTTCTTTGTTTTTTCTCTTCGAACTTTTTCACTTACCTTATATGGACTTACAATTTATGCCCTTGGTTCCATTCTATCAAACTTGAACTCTGCGTTCTTGCAAGTGCGCCCCTACTGGTTAGTGGTCTGATCAAGGGGGGGTGTAGTGAAGATTGCTATCTATATACGTACAATGCTAAGTTAGCACAACCACGTTAGATGTTAGAAAGCCATCTTGCCGCTTTTGCTGCTTTTGCACACGACACTGTAGTCACATGTTATTAATTGAGAAATGCTTGCTCGACTTTGCTTCACATGAGAACTGTCTGTTGTTCACATCCCAAACAGTGAGCAGCGACCTTGGACTGAACATTGTGTAAAGAAACAGTCTGGGTCGCTAGACGGTGCATGTTGTTGGGTTCAGGTTGATCGGCCCACTATTTAGCCATAACACGTACGCAGCTGCAAATACCTGAAAGTCGGGTGCTTTTAATATTGAGGTGCTGCATGTTTTTTATTCATTCGGAAGAAGAGCTTTCCCAGGAGCAGAGTATAGCTGATCCTGTGATGTGATTCCACTAAGCTGATCTTTACGGTATGGGGTTCCCCATTCAAGCCTAGAGACCTTTTATTAGTCTAATAATAACCATATTAGTTTACTAGCGAAAGGAAGGTGGTTGTCATCCACTGTCATTTTATTATGATTACTCCTTTATTTTTCTATGGTATTGTAACTATGCTGATGAATTTGATCTTAATCATTTGTCTGCTTATGTTAGCCAAAGTACTGCATCTTAGGACACGAGGTTTATAAAATAAACTCTTTAAACTTTACCGTGTCTCTGTTTATTCTGTTGTGGACTGATATGAGAATAATTACGAACAGGTATTTCTGATTCCCACCATTCCTGAGAATACCCTAAGTCGCTTGTTCTGGGTTGTCTATACATTGGGACCGCCGAGATAAAACTCGGATAACGAATGGGACACTGATGCTGGTCGGATAAGTGGTTCTGGGTTCTGAGGTGAGTTTTTGGTACACCACAATTCACTGAGGTCCTGGTTTCCTGTGCATAGTTCTGTGCATAAACAGAATCCCTGCAATACTAGGCCCACCACAAAAGAAACTCCACACAAGGTTAAATATAAAACAATAGCCTTTGTATTATAATAAACACATTAGATGATAATCACATAATTTACACTGTGCCAACTGGCACTGTTACAGGGGACTATTTACACAAGACAGGGCCACATGGACCACTGTCAGAATTAGCACAAATCACCAATTGTAAATGTAGTACATATACCAACTGTAACACAAATTATAACTGCAGAGCACAACCAGTAACTACTGGCGCAATAATGACCTCAGCATTATCACAATAGAATCAGGTATAAAACTTATCCTGTATACATCACAGGGGCATAAACACATTATGCAATTTCTCATAAGTCTAACGCATTAGACCTTACCTCCTAAGTATAATTACACTAGGGGCGTATATCACACAGGGAAGTATAATCTCCCTAACATAAACCTAAACAGGTAAAACAACCTCCTATGCAGAAATCATACCTAGAGGTATAAAACACAGGGTGCGCAAAACATACTACACACAGTACATTCCCTAACACCATAAGCATTAACACAGGGTGCGCAAAACATACTACACACGGTACATTCCCTAACACCATAAGCATTAACACAGGGTGCGCAAAACATACTACACACAGTACATTTCCTAACACCATAAGCATTAAAACACAATAGTACTTCAATCACATTTAGGGTCCAGGTTGCGCCAGAACCTAAACGTAGCAGCTGCCCACTACTTGCTGGGCAGCTGGGGACAAGAACAGGGCCTAAACGCTGCAGCTGGCACTAAGTGCTGCGTAGCTGTGGAAGTCAAACATGAGGCATGGACCCTCAATGGCCCTTGAAACCAATGTGCCCCACGATGGAGCCATCTGGCTCAGAACAGGAGGGGGCAACGTGGGAAAGAACGTGGGCTCCTCTGGCCCTTTAAATCCAAGGTATTCAGCGTTAGAGCCACCTGGCTCTGAGAATAAACATGTGTCCCCTAATGAACTGTGGGGGGAAGGACGAAAGGGGCCCTGGCACAACGGTGCCCTCTGGGCCCTGTTGGGGGTTCTTTAAAATGAATAGCCAGCATATAGAAGCCCCAGCCCTTCTGACGCCCGGGGCCCCACTGGGGCCCTTAAAACAAATAGCCCCTCTGGTTGCAGCTGCCCTCTCGTAGGAGCGGCCCTCTGCCATGCGGGCCGCTCAGACTGTGTGCCTTGCACAGGCACCGATGTGAGAAGTTGGCCTGATATATGATGTCACTAGTTCTAGTGTACACCTTGTATCAGTCCAAACAACCCTTATGGTGATTGGTTGTAAAGTCAACCTTATAGACCAGCTATCCTAGTGGTAGCATGGACAAGAGCAGTCTTAGGCTAAACTCTGAATGGCATGTGAAGCCAGCTGTTATACCATATGTAATCCCTTGAATACCAATTGAAAGGACACCACAACAGATATATATAAAAATAGAATGTATTTATTCTAGTCAAACCCTCAGCACTCTTTATGAGATTCGAGGTAAGTACAACACAGTCTTATTTAAGCATACATTAAGTCACACAGGTAAGTAATACAGTTGGGCCACGCAAACCATATACTACGTAAGTGGTATAAGAACCACTGTCACGAACACAGGATAGGCCTAGGCCTAGGCCTAGGGAATCGCTGGGGCTACACTATACTACCAAAGGTTAAGAAGTGGGAGGCCCACGGGATTCAGGTGCAGAGTGGAAACACTCACGGGTAATGCGTAAAAGTCAATAGAAATGGAAGTTATTAGAAATTAACAGTTTTAGGACACTTCCGGTATAGCTAGGAAGTCGAGACTCGGAAACTAGACCCTTGGATAGTCAATACCCTTGTGAGCACCTAAGTACTCAAGATACCTAGCCCACGGGCTGCGGGTGCATAGGTGTGAACTTGCGTCGGGTTTTGTCGTTGACTCCTATGGATGCCTGAAGGAAAGTTGCTGACAGGCAGTCAGTGAAGAGTGTCCGGTGGATCCCAAGGATGGAATCAAGAAGGAAGGATACCTGCAAGCAGAAGGGACAGAGTCTAGGTCACCAGCCAGGAGCCGGGAAGGAACCAGGAAGGAACCAGGCAATGTCGTGAAGATGCAGGTGAAGAGTTGAAGCTTGTCGCAGCAGCCACGGGTACCAGGAGGCGTCGAGGATGACCAGGACCAGGAGGTGAGCTGACCCACGAAGGCTCTTGCTGTGGGCGGCGTTGAAGTCGAGTCAGGACCCAACAAGCCTTGGCAAGCGGAATCCACGCAGGATGGAGGACTTGCTTCTGGTGCAGACCAGGAAGGTCTGGGGTGCTTCTCTTTCACAGAGGAGTGGGTGCCAGTCTGGAGGAGCCGGACCAGCAAGATGAAAACAAAGGTTCGTCGTCGCAGAGGTCACTAGCCAACGGGCCAGCAACCGGACAACACGTCGAGCAACTCAGGTGCAGAAGGGCCCCACGCAGAACACATGAAGTGTGGGTAGCTGGTCTTCTTTGCAGATGGTGCTCGGTGCTTCTCAATTCCCCAAGGACAGCCTCGAGGGAGCCTCGGAAGTCGCGCTAGTCAGGTACTAGCCACTTTTCCCAAGTCGCCGGTCCCACGTCCCTCGTCGCCTCCACGGGTCTCAGCTTCGCTGTAGATGTGGATCTGGGTCAGAGGTGTCTGGAAGTCTCGGCGCTGGTCAGTCTCTGCAGTCGTCCCTCGTGGGATCAGTCGCAAAGCAAGCAGCGGTCGCTGGATGGTGCCTGGTTGCCCAGGGTGGTCACTCCTTGGCCACAAGGGAGATTTCTTCAGTCTTCTTCCTGAGGTCAAATGTCGAAGGTCCAGAGTTTCTGTACAAGTTGCAGATTCAGGTTAATCTAATTTAGCAGGGCTCAGCTACCTACTGATATACTGGGCTAGTGGGCTGGGCTACCTGCAAGGTCCCTCCTATGGGTGGGACCAGGAAGGGGAGTGGTTACACCCCCTTTCCTTTGTCCAGTTTCGCGCCAGAGCTGGGGCTGGAGTGCCCCAGCGCCGGTTTGAACTGGACTATGCATGGGACACCTTGTGTGCCCAGGCAGTGTCTAGTTTCTTTCATCCCTCCCTGCCCTCCCTGCCCCAATACGCTAAATCCTGTCTGGGGTGGTGCTCGCACCTCCCAAGGCAGGAAACCTATTGTCCAAGCCTCCCTCGCTGGAAGGACTCCCAGCAGCAGGAGGTCAGACTTGTGTCTGTGGCAGCAGCATCCATTTTGTGATGCTGGGGCTCTGGTTAACTTTAACCGGGTAAGTAGGTTTCAACATGTCTTCTCCCTCTAGAAGGGAGGAATAATATCCTCATTGCCAGAAATGGTCTGGGGGTATTATTCCAAAGTGTTAGACACCTTACACGACATGTTTTGATAAAGCCAAACCATAGTTACCATAACCGTTTAAGATTATAAGGTACTTTAAGAGTATATGGTAGGCTATATCATAGAACAGCTATAAGGACATGGTTCCGAAAGCTGCAGACAGGCTCAGCTCATGCTAGAGCACCATCTCACATGTTACCAAGCACTCTGCCTCCAGGATTGTTAAGGCCTGCCATAGGAGTGGCTGATAGGTACACATATGTCTATATATAAGGTAGGTATAGGAATACTACACCTAAGCAAGGAGTGATTTCACAACCTTGCCCCAGCTGAGTGATCAGCCAGTTGTGTCATAATGGAAGGCCAGGCCAGGGGTGGCATAATATATGATGCAGCCCCTGGTAGGCCTAGGGTACACCTATGCCCTGGGTACCTAAGGTACACTATACAGGGGCCAATAAGGTGATCCTAACCAATTGGGTTATGCACCTAAAGTACATAGTATACATTTAGAGAGAGAACAGCTGGGCTGTGGGTCTGATTGGCAGGCCCACAGCCACATCTAAGTCGAAACCAGTGAAGCAAAAGCAAAATGTGGGGGTGAACATAGAAAGCAGACCCTACTCTCCTACAACCGACACCTAGGACCACCACGAAGCACCACTCACCCACTTGGGGCAGGACTCCTCCGGTCTTCTCGGGGGATTCTGGCGGCTGTACTCTGGGCTCCTCCCTCACTTGGGAGACTCTGGCAGCACCTATTCCTGGCGGCAACGCTGTAGCTGCACGGCAACGCTGTGGCTGCACGCGGGGTTCCCTCTTCCCCACGGGAGCCCCGTTTGGCATTGGCGGCCTCAACCGGCACCACCCCGCCCCCTCGAGCCCTCACTCACCGGCTCTGGGGGCAGGACTCCGGTCCAGCTTCTTTCTTCCTTGTTCACCTGCGGTGGGGGCAGGCACCGGCACTGTGCCTCGAGCCCCCTCCGCCTTCGATCGGCACTTGGTGGCGCCTGCGGGGCTCTCCCTAAACCATGGGAGCCCCGCACAGGCAGGCGCCATCTTCCTTCTTCCGGGCAGCTTCTTTTCGGCGGGCGGGGCTTCCAGACTCCAGTGAGGCCCCGCCCAGGTCACAGGCAATCTCTGCCTGACTTCCGGAGCGGCCGCGGCGGTGATTTTCTCAATAATCGCAGGGTGGGCACCCGCAATAAATAAAGTATAAAATAAGCGGCAGCGGGGTGGGCACCCGCCATCACGATCATACAATAAGCGGCAAAGTCACGGGGTGGGCACCTGGGCATATAACAAATGTGGCGATGCCAGGTGGGCTCCGGCTTCGTCAAACAGCACCGATCCGGCGGCCACTGCGGGGTGGGCACCCGCAAGCTCACAAGAATGCGGGGTGGGCACCCGCCTTTGAAAATAGCGATATAAGCGGGGTGGGCACCCGCAAAAGCTCACAAGGAGGGGGGAATCCCTACGAGGGGGATTCCCTCAGCCAGGGCTGCAGCGCAGCGCTGCTCAGCCCCCAGGCTCTCCCTCTCCTAGGAAAATGCTCCAGACAAAGCGCTCCCAGGGCGCTGGAAGGCTGTATCAAGCCTTGGCAACGTCCAAGAACAAGCAAAAAGGTCCAAGAAGTCCTGGAGGCATCAGGGGGTCAATGTAGGGCCCAGGGGCCAGCACACAGGGCCCTCCAGCATGGAGGCAGCCACCATGGCGGTCCCTCCTGGACCCCACCAGCAGCAAGCCCCCCTCTGTCAGGATCCAAAAGAGAACATTTTACATGGGGTCACAGCCCCTGCCTTTATACAGCATTTTCCTTTGTCTACAAAGGTGCAGGGAAGGGGCGAACCAGACGCAACTGGTTCCTGAGCACTTTGTTTTGCTCAGCCCCTCTCCCTATTCACAGCACAGGCCAGGGACATCAGCCGCACCACAGGGGGTGGAGCCAGCATTGTGGAGGGAAAGCCCAGCCCTATTCAGTTCCCAGGTGTACTCCTCCCTGCCATCACATGCAGATCTCTCCATTCACCACCGGGGCAGACCCATCCTGACTCCTGGAGCCAGACACACCAGCCAATCACAAGCCAGACAGTCACTGCACATTTATTACACAGACAGGCCAGCTTCTAGAAGTGGCACTTCTACACTAGACACCACAACGCCGCACACGAGTTCGCACATACCAAACTCGACCCTACACTCCTCTCACATCAGGACTTAACACGGTCACTCAGATCCCCCATGCATTCCTATGGGAGGGCAGGTCAGTCTCACTAAAACATACACAGAGTGCACACGCTTTCCACTGGGACTAGGCCTGGGCTAAAATTCCGTTCCGTTCCGCTCGCGGAAATTGCGATAATTTGACATTTTCGCGTTCCGCAGAGAGCGCGAAAATGTCAAAATTTCCGCAATCCGCATTTTACCGGAATTTTTTTGCTTGCTCGCGCTGTAAAATAATACATTCTCACTTGCGCGCGATCGCCTTACCTGAATCCCCGCGTTCGCCGACAAGTTTTCCCGGTCCTGTCGCGTTCTCCACGAGATGTTGGATTGATGGTAGCCATTTGCGCTGTCTCGCGACAGTTCGTGCCTGCAGTAAAGTCATTCGTCGCGCGATCACGTCTTTCTTCTCGCGATCATGCACCGCGAGACAAGTGAAAACAATATGGCCTCGCCCGCGAGCAACCGCATCGGCAAGTTGGCGAGCCGCAACCACGCCGAAAATACCGCAAACGGGAGGGAAAAAAATTTCCGCATCTTCGCGATATTTCTGCGTGTTTGCGGAGATTTTTAACATTTTCGCGATAATTTGTGAAAGTGAATTTCGCAAATTCCGCCCACCCCTAACTGGGACACAGTGTAAAAGCACCTAGAGGCCTAAAACCACTAGTACAACATGGGAAAAAGGCTAGGATAAATGCAAAAAGTTCTAGGGGTGAACTTGCAAGAAGGGCCAAGTCCAACAGGAAACCTATCAAACCTATACATTTTTTAAAACTAGACAGCCAGGGGTATCCAGGATGGGGAGACTTGACTGCCTCCCACCAGGTTCTGTTACCGAGAATCCTTTGCAAATCTAAAAAATTGTCAAAAAAAACACATTTTCCCACATTTCTGTGGTGGAAAGTTCTGGAATCTGCGTGGATCCACAATTTTCCACCCACCTCGTGTTACCCAAAGGCTTCCGAGAAAAATGGTACCTCACTTGTGTGGGTCGGCGTAGTGCCCACAACAGGAAACGGCGCCAAACGCAAAGTGGTCACACCTCAATTTCGCAGTGATAAATTACCCTTGTTTTTCAAAGTGCCTAGCTGTAGTTTTTGAACCCTAGCTCTGTCGGCACCTAGGGAAACCTAGCAAACCTATACATTTTTGAAAACTAGACATGCAGGGGAATCCAGGATGGGGAGACTTGACTGCCTCCCACCAGGTTCTGTTACCGAGAATCCTTTGCAAATCTAAAAAATTGTCAAAAAACCCACATTTTCCCCAATTTTCTGTGGTAGAAAGTTATGGAATAAGCGTGGATCCACAATTCTCCACCCACCCCGCGTTACCCAAAGTCTTCAGAGAAAAATGGTACCTCACTTGTGTGGGTCGGCATAGTGTCCGCGACAGGAAACGGCGCAAAACGCAACTTGGTCACACCTCAATTTCGCAGTGAAAAATGAGCCTTTTTTGGCAAAGTGCCTAGCTGTAGTTTTTTAACCATAGGTCTGCCGGCACCTAGGGAAACCTAGCAAACCTATACATTTATGAAAACTAGACACACAGGGGAATCCGGGATAGGGTGACTTGACTGCCTCCCACCAGGTTCTGGTACAGAGTATACCTTGCAAAACTTAAAAATTGTCCACAATACCACATTTTCCCCACATTTCTGTGGTGGAAAGTTCTGGAATCTGCGTGGATCCACAAATTTCCTCCCACCTTGCGTTCCCCAATGTCTTACGAGAAAAATGGCACCTCACTTGTGTGGTTCGGCCTAGTGCCCGCAACAGGAAACAGCGCAAAACGCAACGTGGTCACACCTCAATTTCGCAGGGAAAAATGACCCTTTTTTGGCAAAGTGCCTAGCTGCAGTTTTTGAACCTTAACTCTGCCGGCACCTAGAGAAACCTAGCAAACCTATACATTTTTGAAAACTAGACACCCAGGGGAATCCAGGATGGGGTGACTTGACTGCCTCCCACCAGGGTCTGTTACGCAGAATTCCTTGCAAACCTATAATATTGTCCAAAAAACCACATTTTCCCCATATTTCTGTGGTGGAACGTTCTGGAATCTGCGTGGATACACAAATTTCCACCCACTCCGCGTTCCCCAAAGTCTTACGAGAAAAATGGTACCTCACTTGTGTGGGTCGGCCTAGTGTCCGCACCAGGAAACGGCGCAAATCACTACGTGGTCAAACCTCAATTTCGCAGTGAAAAATGACCCTTTTTTGGCAAAGTGCCTAGCTGTGGTATTTGAACCATAGGTCTGCCGGGACCTAGGGAAACCTAGATAAAACTATAAATTTTTTAAAACTACACACCCAGGGGAATCCAGGATGGTGTGACTTAGCTGCCTCCCACCAGGTTCTGTTACCCAGAATCCCTTGCAAACCTATAAAACTGTCCACAATACCACATTTTCCCCACATTTCTGTGGTGGAAAGTTCTAGAATCTGCATGGATCCACAAATTTCCACCCACTCCGCGTTCCCCAAAGTCTTTAGAGAAAAATGATACCTCACTTGTGTGGGTCGGCTTAGTGCCCACGACAGGAAACGGCGCAAAATGCAACGTGGTCACACCTCAATTTTGCAGTGAAAAATGACCCTTTTTTGGCAAAGTGCCTAGCAGTAGTTTTTTAACTCTAGGTCTGACGGTAACTAGGGAAACCTAGCAAACCTATACATTTTTGAAAACTAGACACACAGGGGAATCCAGGATGGGGAGACTTGACTGCCTCCCACCAGGTTCTGTTACCCAGTATCCCTTGCAAACCTAAAAAATTGTCAAAAAAAACACATTTCCCCCACATTTCTGTGGTGGAAAGTTCTGTAATCTGCGTGGATCCACAAATTTCCTCCCACCTTGCCTTCCCCAAAGTCTTACGAGAAAAAAGGTACCTCAATTGTGTGGTTCGACCTAGTGTCCGTAACAGTTAACGGCACAAAACGCAACGGGGTCACACCTCAATTTCGCAGGGAAAAATGAGCCTTTTTTGGCAAAGTGCCTAGCTGTAGTTTTTTAACCATAGGTCTGCCGGGACCTAGGGAAACCTAGCAAAACTATACATTTTTTAAAATTAGACACCCAGGGAATCCAGGACGGGGTGATTTAGCTGCCTCCCACCAGGTTCTGTTACCCAGAATCCATTGCAAACCTAAAAAATTGACCAAAAAAACACATTTTCCCCACATTTCTGTGGTGGAAAGTTCTGGAATATGCGTGGATCCACAAATTTCCACCCACCTTGCGTTCCGCAAAGTCTTACGAGAGAAAATGGCACCTCACTTGTGTGGGTCGGTCTAGTGCCCTCAACAGGAAACGGCGCAAAACGCAACGTGGTCACACCTCAATTTGGCTTGGAAAAATAACCCTTTTTTGGCAAAGTGCCTAGCTGTAGTTTTTGAACCTTAGCACTACCGGCACCTAGGTAAATGTTAGACCTGGCACCTTGGCGTGAGTTTCCCTTCCACTTTTGCTGATGTGCCTCATGTGTTTTGTTAGTGTTAGCTGCTCAGGGCACTGTGCCCCTGCTAATCAGTGCAACAGTGCAAGTGCTCCCTATGGAAAAGTGTATACATTGATTGGTGTCCATATTTGGCTTATTTGGTTTACTATCAGCCCCTAGTAAAGTGCACCAGGAGTGCTAGGGCTTGTAAACACAAATGCTGCTGGTGGGCTTGCAGTACTGGTTGTGCCACCCACAAAAGCGGCCTAGCAAAATGTGTCTAAGGTCTGCCACTGCATAACCTGCGTGCAGTCTTGTACTGTCGCGCTGATTGCGCAAGTGCACCTGCTTGCCAGTCCCTAAACCTTCCCTTAACTACATATTAGTCACCCCTCTGGTAGGCCCAAGGGCAGGGTGCATTGTAGGCATAAGGTAGGATATGCCCTGATGTGGGTGGCATGTCCTAATAGTAAATTACAGCCATTTTCGGTTTTCACTATTGAAGGCTACCTGCTCTCCGTAGGCCAGAATGGGCTGCTGGAATTATTACATGCTATAATACCAGCGGACTCATAGAGCATGGTAGAAAGTCAAGTTTAGTATGCCTGAACTCAGAATAATAAAATACTTCTTTTAGTAAAGTTTATTTTAATATCCTGTGTTTGTAAATACTACTTTTAGAAAGTTAGTATTTACTTGCTTAGCCATTTCAGTCCGCCTCTGCTTTGTGTGTGTGTGCTGCCTAGTTTCAGTGAGGGGCAGGGCTGGGGAATTCCAGGAGACAGACTGGCTGCCAGGTGGTGGGTAGAGAGAGTACACCAGGATGGGTGGGAGGAGTACACCTTGACTCTGAAAGACCTGTGCTCTGCCATCACAATGCTGATGGAGCCTCTGATGTCTCTTCCCTCTGCGCTGAAAGGAAAGAGCAGAGTGACCACAACAAAGTGCTCCAGAACCGAACTGAGCCAGGCACAGGCCCCCTGGCGACAAACTTGCTATAAAAGAAGGAGCCCTGCTCCTAAGAAATCAGATCCTGTTTGCGCCAAGAAGAACCTCTGCCCGAAGAGAAGGACCTGGGAAAGCTGCATGGAGGAGTACTGTCTCTAAGCCTGAGAGACTGGCCTGTGGTGGGTGCCTTGCTGCTGAAGGAGAGGAGGAAAAGACTGAGAAAGACTTTGAATTCAACTTTTGCTTTTAAAACAATCTCCAAGGGCTTGCTTGTGAACTTGCCCCCTGAACTGCGCCCCAGGAACAGTGGGCGCTACCCTTCCCTGGACGAGAAGGAAGCTGCTGTGGGTGGATTGCTGACGCTGACCCCAGAGAACCTGTGTGCCCCCCATCTCGCTGAGCAACGCGACTTCTGCCCGCCTGTGCTGCTGTGAGCACCGTGAAGGCCTGCCCTGCCTGGCTGAAACAAAGTAAACAGCTGCCCCCTCGAGCCGTAGCTCGCAACGTGAAGAAGAGACTACCTACGTCCAAGCGCCGAGCCTCTGCGACCCCTGGCCGTGGAAATCACTGTGAGGACCGACGGTGCCCTGGTTCGCCGATCCTGGTCGACGCGACAGTGCTGCTCGCTGAGAAATCACCCCTGAGCTGCCCCTCCTGCTTCTGATCCCCGAGGTGTGCTGCGACGTCCTGAAGCGCCCCATGAAGCATCGTCGTCCACTGCCCAAGGGGGACTGCATCGCGACGTGGGACACCCCTCTACGGACTTCTGAGGCCGCCACGAACATTGCCCCCAAGAACTAAGGTACTGTGAGCCCAAGTGCCGTCGTACGAACCGTACTTTCCTGTGTACGGCCCATACTACGCTATCGTACCGCTACGCCATTCACGCGGGAAGCGTGAGGCGTTGTGCGGTTCTTCCCCAGCTCGTACGGTGCGCCCCTGCGCCTGTACGGTCCGTCCAGCGTTGAAGATATACACATTGCTCACGCGGGAAGCATGAGGTGCAGCTAGAGGCATACCAGACTCGTACGACGTGCACCTACGAAGGTACGGTCCATACGGCTTGAGTCCTAGTATGCGTGCTCACGCGGGAAGCGTGAGGAACGGCACGACGCGTCCAAAAGCTGGTACGAAGCGTACCGGCCCCCAGAAGGTGCAGATTGCACCAAAAGTGACCATTTTAAGAACTGTGGACTCCCTAAAGATAATTGCAAGTAACTGGAACCTCATTTGAAAGTGAAGAACTGTATTTTTAAAGCCTGCTTAAAGAACTTTATATAAAGAACTTTATTTTTACAAAATACAGCCTTGTGTCTCTGTGTGGTGGGTTGGTGGTTATTGTGGGACACCTTGCATGCTTAACCTAATGCCCTCTGGAATCTAGCCTGACTGCTCGCGCCACGTTACCTAGAGGGTGAGCAGGGGTTATTTTCTAAGAGTAATCCTTCATCCTGACTTAGAGGAAAGGGTCCCTGCTTGTCGCAAGTGCATACCTGCACCAACCAGAGACCCCGGATTCTAACATTGGTGGCAGCGGTGAGGATTTACAGATTTGCATTTTTGGTGTCTACGCAGTGATTACTAGCCATTGCACAGTGAGGACAGTCCAGTAGCTTAAGCCACAGAACTTTTAATTTAATTTCACTTGCCAAGAAAGAAAATCCCTTGTGTTTTGAGTCATGCCGGGCCCAAACACCATGGAGAAATCGATCTCTGAAACCTCTGAAATAGCCGGAATGGAATGGGATGAGTCAAAACTGGATAGCTACAAGAAAGCTGAACTCAAGCACTTCTGCAGGAAGCTCAAAGTTCCACATGCAGGATGCAAGAACAAATCAGATCCCTACAAGGCGCTGAAAGCCTGGATGGAATCAAGGAATGCAACTGATGAGATTGTAGTGGTGGAACCAGCGGAGAGCGTCCATAGATTTGGCAGAGGCCTGTCGCCAGAGGAGCTGGCAGACAGACAGGCCACCAGGGATCGTGAGATAACATTGGCAAAGCTGAAATTGAATGGCCAGTTGGAGCTAGAGAGCAAGAAGATGGCTCTTGAAGAAAGAAAAATTCAGATGGAGCACGACATGAAAATGAGGGAGTTGGAGATAAAAGCCAAAAGTTTGGAAAACCCTCCCTCTGGTGGCAGCGCAACGCCGGTGCAGGTAGAGTCAAGGGTGTACATGACAAAAGATGTAGTTAAAGAGTACTTTAAGAATGATGACATAGGGCAATGATTCAAGGCCTATGAGGTAGCCATGTCTTCCCACCGGGTCCCTGAGAGAGATTGGGGAGCGGGGTTGAGGGGGCAGTTACTCAGTGAGGGGCGGGACACACTCTTAGATTTGCCCTCTGACATATATAATTCTTACCCCCACATGAAGGAAGCTTTAATGACCAGATATGGGCTGACTCCTGAATTATATAGACAAAGGTTCAGGGGGTGTACCAAGATTGCGGGGAGTACGTATGTGGAGTATGTAACCTTTTTCTGCAGAGCACTGGATGGCTGGGTGAAGGGTAGCAAAGTGGATGATTACCAAGGTCTCTTTGATTTAATTGCTTGGGAGCACTTGTCGCTTAATTGTTTTCCTGAGCTACGCCAACACCTGATTGATAGCAAGCTGACTAACCCTAGGAAGCTTGCTGAAGAGGCGGACCGCTGGGTCAGCACCAGGGTCCACAAGGGTCAAGTGGGAGACTACGCCAAGGGTGGGCAGGGTCCCCAGCAGAAGAGTGGGGGGGACAAGGGAAAACAGAAGGGGTTCCAAAAAGGCCCCCAAAGTAATACCCAAGGGAACCAGCAGAAAGGTTCTCAGCCTCCCCCAACCCCGAAGCAGACCAGGGCCCCGACAGATAAACCTGTTCCCAAGGGGCCCCCTCAATGTTATAAATGTGGTGAACTGGGTCACTTTGCCAGTGATCCCAAGTGTCGCCAGTATGTGAAACCAGCACCCACTAGTGCTCTACCGAAGCAGATGGCTACAGTAGCCTTTGGAGAGGAGGTAGAAGTCCCAGGTGGGTGGGACCCCGTCCAGCTGACCTTAGTCTCACTAGGAGACAGTGAGATGGTCCCTAACGCCGACTTGCCCTCTAACACTAAGAAATATGGGCAAGTGGTGACCGTCAATGGGAAGAAGGTAGAGGCTCTTCGAGACACAGGCGCCAGCGTGACTGCAGTGCGGCAGCACCTGGTATCTCAAGAGCAGGTTGTACCCCATGCCTATTGTCGAGTTGTCAATGCTGACAACACAGAGAGTCATTGTCCAATGGCTCAAGTTCCCTTTGAGTGGGGGGGGGGGGTCTCTGGTACTCTGCAAGTCGCTGTGAGAAATACCATGCCTGTAGACTGTCTCCTAGGGAATGATTTGGAGAGCTCCCCTTGGGAAAAGGTGGAGAAGACAGCTCACCTGCGGATGGTGGGCTTACCTAATTGGGTGTGCGTGACCACCCGGTCAATGGCAGCCAGTAGGGGTGCTGAAGGGACCCTGGAGCCTGAGGGAGAGGCCCAGGAACCGGCCTTAGGGAGAGGGCGCAGGAGGCGCGGGAAACCGGCCCCTAAAGTTCCCACGGCCCAGGAGGAAGCAGACCTTGAGGGGGATGCCCTGGAGCCTACCGGGGAACAGATAGCCGAACTGGGGGACCTGCCTGAGCTGACCCATTGGCAGCAAGAAGGAGGCCCCACCAGGGAGGAATTCTGCAGGGAGCAGAAAGAGTGCCCCTCTCTAGTGGGTATGCGGCAGCAGGCTGCAGCCTAGGCCAATGGTGATCAGTCCGGTACTCACTTAATCTACTGGGAGAACGACCTCCTGTACTCAGAGCCTAAGGTTGCTGAACCTGGGTCAGCCCGTGCGCTGGTGGTACCCCAGAAGTTCAGAGCCTTCCTACAGAGGCTGGCTCACGATGTTCCATTAGCAGGGCATTTGGGGCAGGACAAGACCTATGAGAGGCTTGTCACCCACTTTTATTGGCCTCAAATGCACAAGAGCTCAGATGCTCATTGTAGGACCTGCCAGACTTGCCAGGCAAGTGGTAAGAGCGGAAGGAAGCAAAAGGCTCTACTCCAACCTTTCCCTGTGGTCAGTAGGGCCCTGATGGGAATTTTCTCACAAGTAGGATTCCCTCTAGAGGTGGTGTCTGACAGGGGGACCAATTTCATATCGAAATGTATGAAATCCCTTTGGCAAGAGTGTGGTGTGACATACAAGTTCACCACCCTTTACCATCCCCAAGGAAATGGGTTACTTGAGAGATTCAACCGAACCCTAAAGGGCATGATTATGGGTCTTGAGGAACCCATGAGGCGTAAGTGGGACGTACGCTTACCATGCCTTCTCTTTGCGTACCGTGAGGTGCCACAGAAGTCTCTGGGGTTTAGTCCCTTTGAGCTTCTGTATGGCCACCCAGGACGAGGACCTCTTAGTATGGTCAAGGAAGGCTGGGAGCAATCTCCCAGTAAACCTCCCCAGAATGTATACAGTTACATGCTGGCCTTCCGGAACCAGACTAGGCGTTTCAGGCAACTTGCTGAGGCAAATCTGGAAGCCAGCCAGGAGGAAATGAAGCGGTGGTACGACCAGAATGCCACTCTGGTTGAGCTTCAACCTGGTCAAAAGGTATGGGTCCTGGCCCCTGTGGAGCTTTGTGCACTCCAGGACAAGTGGACAGGACCCTTTGAGATTGTGGAGCGCAAGAGTTCTGTCACCTACTTGGTGGACTTGCAGTCTCCCAGGAACCCCTTGAGGGTCCTACATGTCAACCGACTAAAGCCCCACTTGGAGAGGTCCGAAGTGGGCATGCTCTTGGCCACAGATGATGGGGCGGAAGAGGAGTCCGAGCCTCTTCCTGACCTCCTGGTAGCCTCAGAGCAAGACGGGTCAGTGGATGGAGTTAACCTCTCACCCACCCTGACCCCTGAGCAACAGGATGACTGCCGCCAGCTGCTGGGGCATTTTCCTGACCTGTTCTCCCTGGTTCCTGGTGTCACAGATTGGTGCGTCCATGATGTGGACACAGGAGATAGCTTGCCTGTGAAGCACAAGGCTTACAGAGTAACTGACAGGGTCAGAGCCTGCATCAAAGA
Organism: Triturus cristatus; assembly: GCF_964204655.1. Lineage (NCBI taxonomy): Eukaryota > Metazoa > Chordata > Amphibia > Caudata > Salamandridae > Triturus > Triturus cristatus. Next base: position 1,098,204,374 of record NC_140579.1, read on the forward strand.
GGAGGTCTCAAAGATGCTTGCTCTAGGGGTGGTTGAGTCCTCCAGCAGTCCTTGGGGCAGCCCAGTTGTCTTGGTCCCAAAGGCTGCAACGCCGGGTGCCACACCCGAACTCCGGTTCTGTGTGGACTACAGAGGACTCAATTCAGTCACGAAGACTGACGCGCACCCCATCCCCAGAGCTGATGAGCTCATCGATCGGTTAGGGGCTGCCCGGTACCTCAGCACGTTTGATTTAACATCTGGGTACTGGCAGATCGCCTTAACTGATGGGGCCAAAGAGAGGTCAGCATTTTCCACACCAGATGGGCATTTCCAGTTCCGGGTTATGCCATTTGGGATGAAGAATGCCCCTGCCACCTTCCATAGGTTGGTCAACCAGGTGTTGGCTGTGCTGACCGAGTTCAGCGCCGCCTACCTGGATAACATCGCAGTGTTCAGTGGCACATGGAAAGAACACCTGCAACATCTCTGGGAAGTGTTGATGGCACTGCCCAAGGCAGGCCTCACGATCAAGGCAAGCAAGTGTCAGATCGGGCAGGGATCCGTGGTGTACTTGGGACACCAAGTGGGGAGAGGCCAGGTGGCGCCCCTACAACCCAAGATTCAAACCATCCTGGCTTGGGAGCCCCCAAAGACCCAGACAGAGGTGAGGGCCTTTTTAGGACTCACAGGGTACTACAGGAGGTTTGTCAAGGGGTATGGCAGCATTGTTGCCCCCTTGACAGAGCTGACTTCGAAGAAGCAGCCCAGGAAAGTGATATGGACTGACACCTGTCGGAAGGCTTTTGACACCCTGAAAACTGCCATGTGCACGGCGCCCATGCTCTTGGCTCCTGACTTCTCCAAAGAATTCCTAGTGCAGACAGATGCATCAGAGCATGGTGTAGGGGCTGTTCTCTCACAGATGACTGAGGAGGGCTGGGACCAACCTGTAGCCTTCATTAGTAGGAGGTTACTTCCACGGGAACAAAGGTGGAGTGCAATCGAGCAAGAAGCATTTTCTGTGGTCTGGGCGCTGAAGAAGCTAAGACCCTACTTGTTTGGGTCTCACTTCCAGGTTCAGACCGACCACAGGCCCCTCAGATGGTTGATGCAAAAGAGGGGTGAGAACCCAAAACTGTTGAGGTGGTCCATCTCCCTACAGGGTATGGACTTTACGGTGGAGCATCGCCCTGGCACAGATCACGCCAATGCTGACGGTCTGTCCAGGTTTTTCCACCTTAGTGAAGAGGAACTCCCTGGGGTAGCGTTGTTCCCCCCACATTTCAGCTAGAGGGGACATGTGTTAGACCTGGCACCTTGGCGTGAGTTTCCCTTCCACTTTTGCTGATGTGCCTCATGTGTTTTGTTGGTGTTAGTTGCTCAGGGCACTGTGCCACTGCTAATCAGTGCTACAGTGCAAGTGCTCCCTATGGAAAAGTGAATAGGGTCGGCCTAGTGCCCGCAACAGTTAACGGCGCAAAACGCGACGTGGTCACACCTCAATTTCGCAGGGAAAAATGACCCTTTTTTGGCAAAGTGCCTAGCTGTAGTTTTTTAACCTTAGATCTGCTGGCACCTAGGGAAATGTTGGACTTGGCCCTTCTGGCAGGTTCACCCCTGAACTTTTTGCTTTTACTGGTGACTTGGTGATAGTGGTTTTTGGTTTCTGCGCACTTTCCCTGTGTCCCAGGGTAAAGTGCGTGCGCCCTCTGAGTGCATGTGGTGAGATAGGCCTGCCCTCCCATAGGAATGCATGGGGAATGTATGTGTCCCTGGTAGTTCCTGATGCATGGGGTGTGCAGGGTCGAGTCTGGTATGTGCGGACTCGTGTGATCGAATGCTGCGCGATGATGTGTGCGGCGTGCATGTACCTAGTGTGGAAGTGCCACTTCTAGAAGTGGGCACTTCGGTGTGCAGTGTAAAATGTGTGCCTTGTCTGGCGATTGGCTGGTTGAGGTCAGGTGACGGGCTAGGGAATCCCAAGAGTCAGGAGGAGTCACCCAGTGGTGAATAGGGAGATCAGCAGCTAGATGGGTGGGAGGAGTACACCTGGGTCCTGAATAGGGCTGGGCTTTCCCCACACAATGCTGGCTCCGCCCCCTGTGGTGCGACTGATGACCCTGGCCTGCTCTGTGAATAGGGAAAGGGGCTGAGCAAAACAAAGTGCTCAGGAACCAGTTGTATCTGGTTCGCCCCTTCCCTGCACCCTTGAGACAAAGGGATTTGGTGTATAAAAGAGGGGCTGTGACCCCATGAAAATGTTCTTGTTCTGTCTTGAATCTACCAGGGGCGTGCTGCTGCTGGGGCCCAGGGGAAGGCTTGCCTCCCTGGGCCCTGCACAGCCCCTGGATGTCCTGGATATTGGAGGACTGTACTTCTAGCGCCTGGTGAGCGCTTTATTGCTGGTTCTGCTTTGGATCCTGACAGGAGGGGGCTTGCTGCTGGTGGGGCCCAGGAGGGACCGCCATGGGGGCTGCCTCCCTGCTGGAGGGCCCTGTGTGCTGGCCCCTGGGCCCTACATTGCCCCCTTGAGGCCTCCAGGACTTTCTGTTGTCCCTAGCGCCTGGGAAGCGCTATCTTTCCCCCCAGGAAGGAGGAACCTGTGGGCCTTGGCAGCGCGGCGCTGCATGAGGAAGAGGGAATCCCCGACGTAGGGATTCCCCTCTGGATGCTGAATTGGCGGGTGCCCACCCCGCGTTGGTGCCGCTTATCTTTGCCTCTAATTGCGGGTGCCCACCCCGCTTATGTCCGCTCATTGTCATTATAGTGTGCGGGTGCCCACCCCGCGACTTTGCTCTATGGAAAGCGGGTGCCCACCCCGCTGTATGTGCAGCTTATTTCATTAGTTGTTGGCGCGGGTGCCCCCCCGCGACTTTGTGGTATTTATGGTGCGCGGGTGCCCACCCCGCTCTTGATTTAAATAAACGAGGGTGCCTACCCCTCAGTTCGCGGAGAAGAGATCACCGTCGCCGGCCCAACCGAGGGCGGAAGTCAGGCATGGTCGGCCTGGGACAGGGGCAGAGCGAGGAGAGGAAGTCCCCGCCCCGCCGGCAGAGATCGAGACGGAGCCTCGCAGGCTCCATGAGGAAGTCCCGGGTCCCATGAGGGGGCCCGGGCGAAACGAGGGAAGTCGAGACCGGAGGAAAGGAAACCGCCCCCAGAGCCGGTGAGTGAGGGCTCAAGGGGGCGGGGAGATCCGGTCGGGGCCTCAGAAGAAGTCGGGAGAGGAGAGACGCCGAGGGAGGCCTGAGCCAGCCCGGTGAGTGGGGCTGCCCCCTGTCGCTTCGTACGGGCTGCACGCGGGATGGGGACAGAGTGTTTTGGTCCCAGGAGGAGCCCGGTGAACGGGGCTCCTCCGTCACACTTGGTGCCAGTGTCCATTCTTTGCCATGAGCGGACCAGCCGTTGCGGGCCGCTCCAACACGGGGGCATGTTTATTTAAAGCGCCAGTGCGCTCCAATGCGGGGCACAGTTGGTTCCCGAGCCTGCGTGGCTCCAACGTTAGGGGCATATTTGTATTTGAGCGCTCCTGCGCTCCAACGCTATGGGGGCCTGTTGTTTTCAGGAGCCAGTGTGCTCCGGGGGACATGATTTCCAGAGCCAGATGGCTCCCACGTTTGGCACACTGTTTGTTCTAGAGCCTAGAGGGCTCCAAGGATTGGCGCAGTTTGTTTTGAAGGGCTAATGAGAGCCCCCTGCCGCTATTTGCCTTCCCCAGCTGCGCAGCACTTAGTGCCAGCTGCAGCGTTTAGGCCCTGTGCTTGACCCCAGCTGCCCAGCAAGTAGTGGGCAGCTGCTACGTTTAGGTTCTGGCGCAACCTGGACTCTGATGTGATTTTGGTGCTAGGAAATGTACGGTGTATTATGTTTTGCGCCCCCTGTCTTCATGCTTTTGGTGCTAGGAAATGTACGGTATATAGCATGTTTTGCGCACCCTGTGTCTTATACCTCTAAATGTGGTTATTTCTGCCTAGAAGGTTGTTTTACCTGCTTAGGTTGATGGTAGGGAGAATGTACTTCCCTGTGCGATGTGCGCCCCTAGTATAGTTATACTTAGGTGGTTAGGTCTAATGCGTTAGACCAATGAGAATTGCATAGTGTGATTTATGCCCCTGTGATAGATGCAGGATAGGTTTTATACCTCATGCTAGTGTGATGACGCTGAGGTCATTATTGTGCCAGTAGTTACTGGTTGTGCTCTACAGTTACTTTGTGTTATGTTCTACATTTACTATTGGTGATTTGTGCTAATTTCCAAAAGTGCTAATTCCTGACAGTGGTCCATGTGGCCCTGTCCCCTGTACATATAATCCCTTGTAAATTCTGCCCGTGCCTGTTGGCACATTGTAGAGTGTGTGTTTTTATCTAATGTGTTGTGGTATAATACAAAGGTTATTTTTATATAATACCTTGTGTGGAGTTTCTTTTGAGGTGGGCCTTGGGTGTTGTTGCTGGGTGCGCGCGCAAACGCTTTACACATTGCCTCAGGGATAAGCCTGACTGCTCGTGCCAAGCTACCAAGGGGGTGAGCAGGGGTTATCTTTGGCGTGTAACTCCCCAGCCCTGACTAGAGTGGTGGTTTCTGCCTGGCTTTGGCGCAAGCCCTAGCCAACCAGAAATCCCATTTCTAACAGGAAACCTAGCAAACCCATACATTTTTGAAAACTAGACAACCAGGGGAATCCAGGATGGGGTGACTTGACTGCCACCCACCAGGGTCTGTTACCCAGAATCCCTTGCAAACCGATAAAATTGTCCACAAAACCACATTTTTCCCACATTTCTGTGGTGGAATGTTCTGGAATCTGCGTGGATCCACAAATTTCCACCAACTACGCGTTCCCCAAAGTCTTACGAGAAAAATTATACCTCACTTGTGTGGGTCGGCCTAGTGCCCGCGACAGGAAACGAAGCAAAACGCAACGTGGTCACACCTCAATTTCGCAGTGAAAAATGACCCTTTTTTGGCAAAGTGCCTAGCTTTAGTTTTTTAACCCTAGCTCTGCCGGCACCTAGGGAAACCTAGCAAACCTATACATTTTTTAAAACTAGACACACAGGTTAATCCAGGATGGGGTGACTTGACTGCCTCCCACCAGGGTCTGTTACCCAGGATCCCTTGCAAACCTAAAAAATTGTCCAAAAAAACACATGTTAACCACATTTCTGTGGTGGAAAGTTCTGGAATCTGCGTGGATCTACAAATTTCCTCCCACCTTGCGTTCCCCAAAGTCTTAAAAGAAAAATGGCACCTCACTTGTGTGGTTCGGCCTAGTGTCCGCAACAGGAAACGGCGCAAAACCCAACGTGGTCACACCTCAATTTCGCCGGGAAAAATGACCCTTTTTTGGCAAAGAGCCTAGCTGTTGTTTTTTAACCATAGGTCTGTCGGGACCTAGGGAAACCTAGAAAAGCTATACATTTTTTTTAAACTAGACACCCAGGGGAATCCAGGATGGGGTGATTTAGCTGCCTCCCACCAGGTTCTGTTACCCAGAATCCATTGCAAACCTAAAAAATTGACCAAAAAAACACATTTTCACCACATTTCTGTGGTGGAAAGTTCTGGAATCTGCGTGGATACACAAATTTCCACCCACTCCGCATTCCCCAAAGTCTTACCAGAAAAATGGTACTTCACTTGTGTGGGTCAGCCTAGTGTCCACGTCAGGAAACGGCGCAAAACGCAACGTGGTCACACCTCAATTTCGCAGTGAACATGACCCTTTTTTGGCAAAGTGCCTAGCTGTTTTTTTTGTACCATAGGTCTGCCGGGACCTAGGGAAACCTTGCAAAACTATACATTTTTGAAAACTAGACACCCAGGGGAATCCAGGATGGGGTGACTTGGGACACCAAGTGGGGAGAGGCCAGGTGGCGCCCCTACAACCCAAGATTCAAACCATCCTGCCTCCCACCAGGTTCTGTTACCCAGAATCTCTTGCAAACCTAAACAATTGACCAAAAAAAACACATTTCCCCCAAATTTCTTTGGTGGAAAGTTCTGGAATCTGCGTGGATCCACAAATTTCCACCCACTCCGCGCTCTCCAAAGTCTTAAGAGAAAAATGATACCTCACTTGTGTGGGTCGGCCTAGTTCTCGCGCAATACGCAATGTGGTCACACTTCAATTTCGCATTGAAAAATGACCCTTTTTTGGCAAAGTGCCTAGCTGTAGTTTTTGAACCTTAGCTCTGCCGGCACCTAGGGAAACCTAGCAAACCAATATATTTATGAAAACTAGACACCCAGGGGAATCTAGGATGGGGTGACTTGACTGCCACCCAAATGGTTCTGTTACCCAAAATCCCTTGAAAAACTTAAAAATTGTCCACAATACCACATTTTCCCCACATTTCTGTGGTGGGAAGTTCTGGAATCTGCGTGGATCCACAAATTTCCACCCACTCCGCATCCCCCAAAGTCTTAAGAGAAAAATTATACCTCACTTGTGTGGGTCGGTCTAGTGCCCGCGACAGGAAACGGCGCAAAACGCAACGTGGTCACACCTCAATTTCGCAGTGAAAAATGACCCTTTTTTGGCAAAGTGCCTAGCTTTTGTTTTTTAACCCTAGGTCTGCCGGTAACTAGGGAAACCTAGCAAACATATACATTTTTGAAAACTAGACACACAGGGGAATCAAGGATGGGGTGACTTGACTGCCTCCCACCAGGTTCTGTTACACAGTATCCCTTGCAAACCTAAAAAATTGTCCTAAAAAACACATTTTCCCCCTATTTATGTGGTGGAGAGTTCTGGAATCTGCGTGGATCTACAAATTTCCTCCCACCTTGCGTTCCCCAAAGTCTTAAAATAAAAAATGGCACCTCACTTGTGTGGTTCGGCCTAGTGCCCGCAAAAGGAAACGGCGCAAAACGCAACGTGGTCACACCTCAATTTCGCCAGGAAAAATGACCCTTTTTGGGCAAAGTGCCTAGCTGTTGTTTTTGAACCATAGGTCTGCCGGTACCTAGGGAAACCTAGCAAAACAATCCATTTTTTAAAACTAGACACGCAGGGGAATCCAGGATGGGGTGATTTAGCTGCCTCCCACCAGGTTCTGTTACCCAGAATCCATTGCAAATCTAAAAAATTGACCACAAAAACACATTTTCCCCACATTTCTGTGGTGGAAAGTTCTGGAATCTGCATGGATCCACAAATTTCCACCCACCTTGCATTCCCCAAAGTCTTACGAGAAAAATGGCACCTCATTTGTTTGGGTCGGTCTAGTGCCCACAAAAGGAAACGGCGCAAAACGCAACGTGGTCACACCTCAATTTCGCAGGCAAAAATGACCCTTTTTTGGCAAAGTGCCTAGCTGCAGTTTTTGAACCTTAGCTCTACCGGCACCTAGGGAAACCTATCAAACCTATACATTTTTGAAAACTAGACACCCAGGGGAATCAAGGATGAGGTAACTTGACTGCCACCCACCAGGTTCTGTGACCCAGAATCCCTTGCAAACCTAAAAAATTGTCCAAAAAAACACATTTTCCCCACATTTCTGTGGTGGAAAGTTCTGGAATTTGCATGGATCCACAAATTTCCACCCACTTCCCGTTCCCCAAAGTTTTCTGAGAAAAATGGTACCTCACTTGTGTGGGTCGGCCTAGTGCCCGTGACAGGAAAGGGCGGAAAACGCAACGTGGTCACACCTCAATTTCGCAGTGAAAAATTACCCTTTAGTGGCAAAGTGCCTAGCAGTAGTTTTTTAACCCTAGGTCTCCCGGTAACTAAGGAAACCTAGCAAACCTATACATTTTTGAAAACTAGACACACAGGGGAATCCAGGATGGGGTGACTTGACTGCCTCCCACCAGGTTCTGTTATCCAGTATCCCTTGCAAACCTAAAAAATTGTATAAAAAAACCACATTTTCCTCATATTTCTGTGGTGGAAAGTTCTGGAATCTGCATGAATTCACAAATTTCCTCCTACCTTGCGTTCCCCAAAGTCTTACGATAAAAATGGTACCTCACTTGTGTGGTTCGGCCTAGTGTCCGCAACAGGAAACGGGGCAAAACTAAACGTGGTCACACCTCAATTTCGCAGGGAAAAATGACCCTATTTGGGCAAAGTGCCTAGCTGCAGTTTTTGCACCTTAGCTCTGCCGACACCTAGAGAAACCTAGCAAACCTATACATTTGTTAAAACTAGACACCCAGGGGAATCCAGGATGGGGTTACTTGACTGCCTCCCACCAGGGTCTGTTACCAAGAATCCCTTGCAAACCTATAAAATTGTCAAAAAAAAAACATTTTCCCCACATTTCTGTGGTGGAACGTTCTGGAATCTGCATGGATACACAAATTTCCACCCACTCCGCATTCCCCAAAGTCTTACGAGAAAAACGGTACTTCACTTGTGTGGGTCAGCCTAGTGTCCACGTCAGGAAACGGCGCAAAATGCAACGTGGTCACACCTCAATTTCGCAGTTAAAAATGACTCTTTTTTGGCAAAGTGCCTAGCTGTAGTTTTTGAACCATAGGTCTGCCGGGACCTAGGGACATGTTGGACTTGGCCCTTCCTGCAGGGTCATCCCTGAACTTTTTGCCTTCCTCCTGTATTTTTTCGGACCTGTTGTTGGCTGTTTTATGACTCTGGGCACCTTACCACTGCTGATCAGCGCTAAGGTGCATATGCTCTCCCTATTATTAATTATTGTTGGTTTCCATGTTTGGCTTATTTGGTTTAATATCAGCCCCTAGTAAAGTGCACCAGGAGTGCCAGTGCTTGTAAATACAAATGCTGCTGGTGGTCTTGCAGCACTGGTTGTGCCACCCACAGAAGCGGCCTAGTAAAATGTGTCTAAGGTCTGCCATTGCAGAACCTGCGTGCAGTCTGGTACTGTCATGCTGACTGCGCAAGTGCACCTACTTGCCAGTCCCTAAACCTTCCCTTAACTACATATTAGTCACCCCTATGGTAGGCACAAGGGCAGGGTGCATTGTAAGCATAAGGTAGGACATGCCCTGATGTATGTGGCATGTCCTAACAGTGAATTACAGCCATTTTCATTTTTCACTATTGAAAGGCTACCTGCTCTCCATCGGCCAGAATGAGCTGCTGGAATTATTACACTCTATAATCCCAGTGGACTCAGAGAGCATGGTAGAAAGTCAAGTTTAGTATGCCTGAACTCAGAATAATAAAATACTTCTTTTAGTAAAGTTTATTTTAATATCCTGTGTTTGTAAATACTACTTTTAGAAAGTTAGTATTTACTTGCCTAACCATTTCAGTCCGCCTCTGCTGTGTGTGTGTGTGTGTGTGCTGCCTAGGTTCAGTGAGGAGCAGGGCTGGGGAATTCCAGGAGACAGGCTGGCTGCCAGGTGGTGGGTAGAGAGATTACACCAGGATGGGTGGGAGGAGTACACCTTGACTCTGAATAGGGCTGTGCTCTGCCATCACAATGCTGGCTCCGCCCCTTGTGGAGTGGCTGATGTCTCTGCCCTGTGCACTGAAAGGAAAGAGCAGAGTCACCACAACAAAGTGCTCCAAAACCAGACTGAGCCAGGCACAGGCCCCGGCCCCCTGGCCACAAAGAACAAAAGAAACTGTGTATAAAAGAAGGAGCCCTGCTCCTAAGAAATCAGATCCTGTTTACGCCAAGAAGAAACTCTGCCTGAAGAGGAGGACCTGGGAAAGCTACATGGAGTACTACCGTTTCTAAGCCTGAGAGACTGGCCTGTGGTGGGTGCCTTGCTGCAAGAAGGAGAGGAAAAGACTGAGAAAAGACTTTAAATTAACTTGTGCTTTGTGAACAATCTCCAAGGGCTTGCTTGTGAACTTGCCCCCTGAACTGCGCCCCAGGAACAGTGGGCGCTACCCCTACCTGGAAGAAAGGAAGCTGCTGCTGGTGAATTGCCCTTCTGACTCCAGAGAACCTGTGTGCCCCCATCCTGCCGAGCAACGCGACCCCTGCACGACTGTGCTGCTGTGAGCACCATGACAGCCTGCCCCGACTGGCCTGAACAAATTAAGCTGCTGCCCCCTTGAGCCGGAGCTCGCATCGTGAGAAAGGACTGTCTGCCTCTGAGCACTGAGCCTCTGTGGCCACCGAGCCGTAGAGACCACCGCAAGGACTGACGACACCCAGGTTCGCCGCTCTGAACGACGTTGCAGCGCCTCGCGCTAAATTCACCCCCGAGCTGCCCCTCCTTCCTCCCACCTCAAGGCGAGCCGTGAAGTCCTGAGGCGCCCCACCAATCACCGTTGTCCTCTGCCAAGCGGGACTGCAACGTGCCGTGGGACGCCCCTCCTGTGACTGCCGAGGCTGCCCGAGTTCCTCATCAAGATCCAAGGTACTGTGCGCTCCGAACACCCCGGTACGACGTGTACCAGCCACGGTATGGTCCGTACTGACCCGTACGCCATCGTCCCCGTATGCTGACACAAGCGGGAAGCGTGAGTCTTCGAAGGGAGCGTTCTGAATAGCGTACACCCCAGTACGACACGTACCTTCACCCGTACAGACCGTACTGTCTTACACGCCGTCGTCCCCGTATGCCTGCTCACGCGGGAAGCATGAGACGTAGGGGGGAAGCGTCCCGAGTAGTGTACGGTCCGTACTAAGAGCGGTTCGACGCGTACCAACACCCGTACGACCCGTACGGACGGCGTTTCGACATGCACGGGCCCCCAGAAGGTGTGTATTGCACCCAAATTGTGCTATGGAAAGAACTGTGGCACCCCAAGACCTAATTTGAACACTATAACAAGTAACTGGAACTCTATTGAAAAGTGAAGACTGTATTTAAAGCCTGCTTGAGAAGTTTATATAAAGAAGCTCTATTTTTATAAATACAGTCTGGTGTCTCTGTGTGGTGGGTTGGTGATTGTTGTGGGACATCCTAAATGCTTAGCCTAATGTGCTCTAGAGTTTAGCCTGACTGCTCGCGCCACACTACCTAAAGGGTAAGCAGGAGTTATTGTCTGAGAGTAATCCTTTGCCCTGACTTAGAGGAAAGGGTCCCTGCTTGTCGCAAGTGCATACCTGCGCCAACCAGAAACCCCGGATTTTAACCGGAAACCTAGCAAAACTATACATTTTTGAAAACTAGACACCCAGGGGAAACCAGGATGGGGTGACTTAGCTGCCTCCCACCAGGTTCTGTTACCCAGAATCCCTTGCAAACCTAAACAATTGACCAAAAAAACACATTTTCCCCACATTACTGTGGTGGAAAGTTCTGGAATCTGCGTGGATCCACAAATTTCCACCCACTCTGCGTTCCCCAAAGTCTTAAGAGAAAAATGATACCTCACTTGTGTGGGTCAGCCTAGTTCTCGCGACAGGAAATGGCGCAAAACACGATGTGGTCACACTTCAATTTTGCAGTGAAAAATGACCCTTTTTTGGCAAAGTGACTAGCTGTAGTTTTTTAACCTTAGCTCTGCCGGCACCTAGGGAAACCTAGCAAACCTATACATTTATGAAAACTAGACACCCAGGGGAATCTAGGATGGGGTGACTTGACTGCCACCCACCAGGTTCTGTTACCCAAGATCCCTTGCAAACCTTAAAAATTGTCCACAATACCACATTTTCCCCACATTTCTGTGGTGGAAAGTTCTGGAATCTGCGTGGATCCACAAATTTCCACCCACTCCGCGTTCCCCAAAGTCTTAAGAGAAAAATTATACCTCACTTGTGTGGGTCGGTCTAGTGCCCGCTACAGGAAACGGCGCAAAACGCAACGTGGTCACACCTCAATTTTGCAGTGAAAAATGACCCTTTTTTGGCAAAGTGCCTAGCAGTTGTTTTTTAACCCTAGGTCTGCCGGTAACTAGGGAAACCTAGCAACCCTATACATTTTTGAAAACTAGACACACAGGGGAATCCAGGATGGGGTGAATTGAGGGACTCTCACCAGGTTCTGTTACCCAGTATCCCTTGCAAACCTAAAAAATTGTCCAAAAAAACACATTTTCCCCACATTTCTGTGGTGGAAAGTTCTAGAATCTGCGTGGATCCACAAATTTCCTCCCACCTTGCCTTCCCCAAAGTCTTACGAGAAAAATGGCACCTCACTTGTGTGTATCGGCCTAGTGCCCGCAGCAGGAAACGGCGCAAAACGCAACGTGGTCACACCTCAATTTCGCAGTGAAAAATGACCCTTTTTTGACAAAGTGCCTAGCTGTAGTTTTTTAACCTTAGCTCTGCCGGCACCTAGGGAAACCTAGCAAACCTATACATTTATGAAAACTAGACACCCAGGGGAAGCCAGGATGGGGTGACTTGACTGCCAGCCACAAGGGTCTGTTACCCAAAATCCCTTGCAAACCTTAAAAATTGTCCACATTACCACATTTTCCCCACATTTCTGTGGTGGAAAGTTCTGGAATCTGCGTGGATCCACAAATTTCCACACACTCCGCGTTCCCCAAAGTCTTACTAGAAAAATGATACCTCACTTGTGTGGGTCGGCCTAGTGCCCGTGACAGGAAACGAAGCAAAACGCAACGTGGTCACACCTCAATTTCGCAGTGAAAAATGACCCTTTTTTGGCAAAGTGCCTAGCTGCAGTTTTTTAACCCTAGTTCTGCCGGCACCTAGGGAAACCTAGCCAACCTATACATTTTTTAAAACTAGACACATAGGGGAATCCAGGATGGGGTGACTTGACTGCCACCCACCAGGGTCTGTTACCCAGAATCCCTTGCAAACCTATAAAATTGTCCACAAAACCACATTTTATCCACATTTCTGTGGTGGAATGTTCTGGAATCTCCGTGGATCTACAAATTTACACCCACCTTGCGTTCCCCAAAGTCTTAAAAGAAAAATGGATTCCTCACTTGTGTGGTTCGGCCTAGTGCCCGCAACAGGAAGCGGCGCAAAATGCAACGTGGTCACACCTCAATTTCGCTGGGAAAATTGACCCTTTTTGGGCAAAGTGCCTAGCTGTTGTTTTTGAACCATAGGTCTGCCGGTACCTAGGAAACCTAGCAAAACTATCCACTTTTTTAAAACTAGACACCTGGGGAATCCAGGATGGGATGATTTAGCTGCCTCCCACCAGGTTCTGTTACCCAGAATCCATTGCAAACCTAAAAAATTTACCAAAAAAACACATTTTCCCCACATTTCTGTGGTGGAAAGTTCTGGAATCTGCGTGGATCCACAAATTTCCACCCACCTTGCGTTCCCCAAAGTCTTACGAGAAAAATGGCACCTCACTTGTGTGGGTCGGTCTTGTGCCCACAACAGGAAACGGTGCAAAACGCAATGTGGTCACACCTCAATTTCGCAGGGAAAAATTACCCTTTTTTGGCAAAGTGCCTAGCTGTAGTTTTTTAACCTTAGCTCTGCCGGCACCTAGGGAAACCTATCAAACCTATACATTTTTTAAAACTACACAGACTGGGGAATTTAGGATGGGGAGACTTGACTGCCTCCCACCAGGTTCTGTTACCCAGAATCCCTTGCAAACCTAAAAAATTGTCCAAAAAAACACATTTTCCCACATTTCTGTGGTTGAAAATTCTGGAATCTGTGTGGATCCACAATTTTCCACCTACCCCGCGTTACCCAAAGGGTTCCGAGAAAAATGGCACCTCACTTGTTTGGGTCGGCCTAGTGCCCGCGACAGGAAACGGCGCAAAACGCAACGTGGTCACACCTCAATTTCGCAGGGAAAAATGACCCTTTTTTGGCAAAGTGCCTAGCTGTAGTTTTTGTAACCCTAGCTCTGCCGGCACCTATGGAAACCTAGCAAACCTATACATTTTTTAAAACTAGACAACCAGGGGAATCCAGGATGGGGTGAATTGACTGCCACCCACCAGGTTCTGTTACCCAGAATCCCTTGCAAACCTAAAAAATTGTCAAAAAAACACCTTTTCCCCACATTTCTGTGGTGGAAACTTCTGGAATCTGCATGGATCCACAAATTTACACCCACTCCGCGTTCCCCAAAGTCCTCTGAGAAAAATGGTATCTCACTTGTGTGGGTCGGCCTAGTGTCCGCGACAGGAAATGGCACAAAACGCAACGTGGTCACACCTCAATTTCGCAGTAAAAAATGACCCTTTTTTGGCAAAGTGCCTAGCAGTAGTATTTTAACCCTAGGTCTGCCGGTAACTACGGAAACCTAGCAAACCTATACATTTTTGAAAACTAGACTCCCAGTGGAATCTAGGATGGGGTGACTTGACTGCCTCTCACCAGGGTCTGTTACCCAGAATCCCTTGCAAACCTATAAAATTGTCCAAAAAAACACATTTTCCCCACATTTCAGTGGTGGAACGTTCTGGAATCTGCGTGGATACACAAATTTCCACCCACTCCGCGTTCCCCAAAGTCTTACGAGAAAAATGGTACCTCACATGTGTGGGTCAGCCTAGTGTCCGCGTCAGGAAACGGCGCAAAACGCAATGTGGTCACACTTCAATTTTGCAGTGAAAAATGACCCTTTTTTGGCAAAGTGCCTAGCTGTAGTTTTTGAACCATAGGTCTGCCGGGACCTAGGGAAAACTAGCAAAACTATACATTTTTGAAAACTAGACACCCAGGGGAATCCAGGAGGGGGTGACTTGACTGCCTCCCACCAGGTTCTGTTATCCAGTATCCCTTGCAAACCTAAAAAATTGTGGGGGAAATGTGGTTTTTTGGACATTTCTGTGGTGGAAAGTTCTGGAATCTGCGTGGATTCACAAATTTCCTCCCACCTTGCATTCCCCAAAGTCTTACGAGAAAAATGGCACCTCACTTGTGTGGTTCGGCCTAGTGCCCGCAATAGGAAACGGCGCAAAACGCAACGTGGTCACAACTCAATTTCACAGGTAAAAATGACCCTTTTTTGGCAAAGTGCCTAGCTGCAGTTTTTGAACCTTAGCTCTGCTGGCACCTAGAGAAACCTAGCAAACCTATACATTTTTGAGAACTAGACACCCAGGGGAATCCAGGATGGGGTGACTTTACTGCCTCTCACCAGGGTCTGTTACCCAGAATCCCTTGCAAACCTATAAAATTATCAAAAAAAACACATTTTCCCACTTTTCTGTGGTTGAAAGTTCTGGAATCTGCGTGGATCAACACATTTCCACCCACCTTGCATTCCCCAAAGTCTTACGAGAAAAATGTCACCTCACTTGTGTGGGTCGGTCTAGTGCCCACAACAGGAAACGTTGCAAAACGCAACGTGGTCACACCTCAATCTCCCAGGGAAAAATGACCCTTTTTTGGCCAAGTGCCTAGCTGTTGTTTTTGAACCTTAGCTCTGCCGGCACCTAGGGAAACCTATCAAACCTATACATTTTTGAAAACTACACACACAGGGGAATCCAGGATGGGGAGACTTGACTGCCTCCCACCAGGTTCTGTTACCCAGAATCCCTTGCAAACCTAAAAAATTGTCAAAAAAAACACATTTTCCCACATTTCTGTGGTTGAAAGTTCTGGAATCTGTGTGGATCCACAATTTTCCACCTACCCCGCGTTACCCAAAGGCTTCCAAGAAAATTGGTACCTCACTTGTTTGGGTCGGCCTACTGCCCGCGACAGGAAACGGCACAAAACGCAACGTGGTCACACCTCAATTTCGCAGTGAAAAATGACCCTTTTTTGGCAAAGTGCCTAGCTGTAGTTTTTTAACCCTAGCTCTGCCGGCACCTAGGGAAACCTAGCAAACCTAGCAAACCTATACATTTTTGAAAACTAGACACACAAGGGAATCCAGGATGGAGTGACTTGACTGCCTCCCACCAGGGTCTGTTACCCAGTATCCCTTGCAAACCTAAAAAATTGTCCAAAAAACACATTTTCCCAACATTTCTGTGGTGGAAAGTTCTGGAATCTGCGTGGATCTACAAATTTCCTCCCACCTTGCGTTCCCCAAAGTCTTAAAAGAAAAATGGCTTCCTCACTTGTGTGGTTCGGCCTAGTGCCCGCAACAGGAAACGGCACAAAACGCAACGTGGTCACACCTCAATTTGGCCGGGAAAAATGACCCTTTTTTGGCAAAGTGCCTAACTGTTGTTCTTGAACCATAGGTCTGCCGGGACCTAGGGAAAACTAGCATAACTATACATTTTTGAAAACTAGACACCCAGGGGAATCCAGGATGGGGTGACTTGACTGCCTCCCACCAGGTTCTGTTATCCAGTATCCCTTGCAAACCTAAAAAATTGTCAAAAAAACTAATTTTCCCCACATTTCTGTGGTGGAACGTTCTAGAATCTGCGTGGATACACAAATTTCCACCCACTCCGCGTTCCCCAAAGTCTTACGAGAAAAATGGTACCTCACTTGTGCGGGTCAGCCTACTGTCCGCGTCAGTAAACGGCGCAAAACGAAACGTGGTCACACCTCAATTTGGCAGTGAAAAATGACCCTTTTTTGGCAAAGTGCCTAACTGTTGTTCTTGAACCATAGGTCTGCCGGGACCTAGGGAAAACTAGCAAAACTATACATTTTTGAAAACTAGACACCCAGGGGAATCCAGGATGGGGTGACTTAGCTGCCTCCCACCAGGTTCTGTTACCCAGAATCCCTTGCAAACCTAAACAATTGACCAAAAAAACACATTTTCCCCATATTTCTGTGGTGGAAATTTCTGGAATCTGCGTGGATCCACAAATTTCCACCCACTCCGCGTTCCCCAAAGTCTTAAGAGAAAAATGATACCTCACTTGTGTGGGTCGGTCTAGTGCCCACAACAGTAAACGGCGCAAAACGCAACGTGGTCACACCTCAATTTCGCCGGGAAAAATGACCCTTTTTTGGCAAAGTGCTTAGCTGTTGTTTTTCAACCTTAGCTCTGCCGGCACCTAGGGAAACCTATCAAACCTATACATTTTTGAAAACTACACACACAGGGGAATCCAGGATGGGGAGACTTGACTGCCTCCCACCAGGTTGTGTTACCCAGAATCCCTTGCAAACCTAAAAAATTGTCAAAAAAAACACATTTTCCCCACATTTCTGTGGTGGAAAGTTCTGGAATCTGTGTGGATCCACAATTTTCCACCTACCCCGTGTTACCCAAAGGCTTCCGAGAAAAATGGTACCTCACTTGTTTGGGTCGGCCTAGTGCCGGGGACAGGAAACGGCGCAAAACGCAACATGGTCACACCTCAATTTCGCAGTGAAAAATGACCCTTTTTTGGCAAAGTGCCTAACTGTAGTTTTTTAACCCTAGCTCTGCCGGCACCTAGGGAAACCTAGCAAACCTATACATTTTTGAAAACTAGACATACAGGGGAATCCAGGATGGGGTGATGTGACTGCCACCCACCAGGGTCTGTTACCCAGAATCCCTTGCAAACCTATAAAATTGTCCACAAAACCACATTTTTCCCACATTTCTGTGGTGGAAACTTCTGGAATCTGCATGGATCCACAAATTTCCACCCACTCTGCGTTCCCCAATGTCTTCTGAGAAAAATGGTACCTCACTTGTGTGGGTCGGCCTAGTGCCCGCGACAGGAAATGGTACAAAACACAACATGGTCACACCTCAATTTCGCAGTGAAAAATGACCCTTTTTTGGCAAAGTGCCTAACTGTTGTTCTTGAACCATAGGTCTGCCGGGACCTAGGGAAAACTAGCAAAACTATACATTTTTGAAAACTAGACACCCAGGGGAATCCAGGATGGGGTGACTTAGCTGCCTCCCACCAGGTTCTGTTACCCAGAATCCCTTGCAAACCTAAACAATTGACCAAAAAAAACACATTTTCCCCACATTTCTGTGGTGGAAATTTCTGGAATCTGCGTGGATCCACAAATTTCCACCCACTCCGCGTTCCCCAAAGTCTTAAGAGAAAAATGATACCTCACTTGTGTGGGTCGGTCTAGTGCCCACAACAGTAAACGGCGCAAAACGCAACGTGGTCACACCTCAATTTCGCCGGGAAAAATGACCCTTTTTTGGCAAAGTGCCTAGCTGTGGTTTTTGAACCATAGGTCTGCCGGTACCTAGGGAAACCTAGCAAAACTATACATTTTTGAAAACTACACACACAGGGGAATCCAGGATGGGGAGACTTGACTGCCTCCCACCAGGTTCTGTTACTTAGAATCCCTTGCAAACCTAAACAATTGTCAAAAAAAACACATTTTCCCACATTTCTGTGGTTGAAAGTTCTGGAATCTGCGTGGATCCACAAATTTCCACCCACCTTGCGTTCCCCAAAGTCTTACGAGAGAAAAGGCAGCTCACTTGTGTGGGTCGGTCTAGTGCCCACAACAGGAAACGGTGCAAAACGCAACGTGGTCACACCTCAATTTCCCAGCGAAAAATGACCCTTTTTTGGCAAAGTGCTTAGCTGTTGTTTTTGAACCTTAGCTCTGCCGGCACCTAGGGAAACCTATCAAACCTATACATTTTTTAAAACTACACACACAGGGGAATCCAGGATGGGGAGACTTGACTGCCTCCCACCAGGTTCTGTTACCCAGAATCCCTTGCAAACCTAAAAAATTGTCAAACAAAACACATTTTCCCACATTTCTGTGGTTGAAAGTTCTGGGATCTGTGTGGATCCACAATTTTCCACCTACCCCGCGTTACCCAAAGGCTTCCGAGAAAAATGTTACCTCACTTGTTTGGGTCGGCCTAGTGCCGGCGACAGGAAACGGCGCAAAACGCAACGTGGTCACATCTCAATTTTGCAGTAAAAAATGACCCTTTTTTGGCAAAGTGCCTACCTGTAGTTTTTTAACCCTAGCTCTGCCGGCACCTAGGGAAACCTAGCAAACCTATACATTTTTTAAAACTAGACATACAGGGGAATCCAGGATGGGGTGACTTGACTGCCACCCACCAGGGTCTGTTACCCAGAATCCCTTGCAAACCTATAAAATTGTCCACAAAACCACATTTTTCCCACATTTCTGTGGTGGAATGTTCTGGAATCTGTGTGGATCCACAAATTTCCACCCACTACGCGTTACCCAAAGTCTTACGAGAAAAATGATACTTCACTTGTGTGGGTCGGCCTAGTGCCCGCAACAGGAAACAAAGCAAAACGCAACGTGGTCACACCTCAATTTCGCAGTGAAAAATGACCCTTTTTTGGCAAAAAGTTCTAGCTGTTGTTTTTGAACCATAGGTCTGCCGGTACCTAGGGAAATGTAGGAGAGTAGGGTCTGCTATCCTATGGTCACCCCAAATTTTTGCGGCCAACTTCTCACAGGAAACCTAGCAAAACTATCCATTTTTTAAAGCTAGACACCCAGGGGAATCCAGGATGGGGTGATTTAGCTGCCTCCCACCAGGTTCTGTTACGAAGAATCCATTGCAAACCTATAAAATTTACCAAAAAAACACATTTTCCCCACATTCCTGTGGTGGAAAGTTCTGGAATCTGCGTGGATCCACAAATTTCCACCCACCTTGCGTTACCCAAAGTCTTACGAGAAAAATGGCAACTCACTTGTGTGGGTCGGTCTGGTGCCCACAACAGGAAACGGTGCAAAACGCAACGTGGTCACACCTCAATTTCGCAGGGAAAAATGTCCCTTTTTTGGCAAAAGTGCCTAGCTGTAGTTTTTGAACCTTAGCTCTGCCAGCACCTAGGGAAACCTATCAAACCTATACATTTTTTTAAACTACACACACAGGGGAATCCAGGATGGGGAGACTTGACTGCCTCCCTCCAGGTTCGGTTACCCAGAATCCCTTGCAAACCTATAAAATTGTCCAAAAAAACACATTTTCCCCACATTTCTGTGGTGGAACGTTCTAGAATCTAGGTGGATACACAAATTTCCACCCACTCCGCATTCCCCAAAGTCTTACGAGAAAAATGGTACCTCACGTGTTAGGGTCAGCCTAGTGTCCGCGTCAGGAAACGGCGCAAAACGCAACGTGGTCACACCTCAATTTCACAGTGAAAAATGACCCTTTTTTGGCAAAGTGCCTAGCTGTTGTTTTTGAACCATAGGTCTGCCGGGACCTAGGGAAAACTAGCAAAACTATACATTTTTGAAAACTAGACACCCAGGGGAATCCAGGATGGGGTCACTTGACGGCCACCCACCAGGGTCTGTTACCCAAAATCCCTTGCAAACCTTAAAAATTGTCCACAATACCACATTTTCCCAATATTTCTGTGGTGGAAAGTTCTGGAATCTGCGTGGATCCACAAATTTCCACACACTCCGCGTTCCCCAAAGTCTTATGAGAAAAATGATACCTCACTTGTGTGGTTCAGCCTAGTGCCCGGGACAGGAAACGTCACAAAACGCAACGTGGTCACTCCTCAATTTTGCAGTGAAAAATTACCCTTTTTTGGCAAAGTGCCTAGCTGTAGTTTTTTAACCTTAGCTCTGCCGGCAGCTAGAGAAATGTTAGAATCCGGGTTCTCTGGTTGGCACAGGTAGGTACTTGTGTCAAGCAGGGAACCTTTCCTCTAGTCAGGGTAGGGGGATACACTCTAATAATAACCCCTGCTCACCCTCTAGGTAGCTTGGCACGAGCAGACAAGGCGTTATCTCAGGGCGTTTAGGTTAAGCATTTGTAAATACCCACACAGTAATACAGTGACCCTCCACCAATGGACTCCACACAGGATATATATCAAAAATATTTTCTATAGAATAATCAGGCTTAGCACAAGACCAAATACCCTTTAAACAGTCCACAATACTTATTTTCAAAGAGTTCTTGGTTTTAGCGTACTTTTACAGTTCTGTGAGCGTTGTCCCTCTTTGTATGCATTGTACGTGGTAGACACAGGCTTTGGGACGGGTCGTACATGCGCTGCAGGCGCTTCAGGTGAAGCGTACACCCTACGGCGCGAACAGGCACAGTACCTTGATGCTTGGTGAGTTCGT
Source organism: Triturus cristatus (assembly GCF_964204655.1). NCBI lineage: Eukaryota > Metazoa > Chordata > Amphibia > Caudata > Salamandridae > Triturus > Triturus cristatus. Next base: position 1,098,225,146 of record NC_140579.1, read on the forward strand.
CACGGACACTTCCTTGGCAGCAGGCGTACAGTATGGTGCGAAGTCCTCCGGGCGGCGCGTACTTTGGTACGGAGACCTTGGGCGTGTGCGGCTCAGGGGACAGAGCGAATGTACGGACCATACTGCCAGACGTTCGGGTACGCGACATACCGGGATCGCTGATCTTCATTTGGACTGCTGAGACAGGCGAACAGTACGCTCCGGACGGGAGACGTACGCGACCACCACATGTACTACGGCCTTTCCCAAAGCAGGGGAGAGGTGCGTACAGTGATAGTACGGTCCGTAGGGGGGTGCAAGCTGGTACGGTGATGTCAGGATGTTGGCAGGACAGGATCTAATTTCTTGGGAGCAGGGCTCCTACTTTTATACAGCAATTCTTTTGTTCTGCCAGGCCAGGGGGGCCCTTGCCTAGTCCAGTCTGGTTTCTGAGCACTTTGTTTACGCGATGCAGGCTGCTTCAATCTTAACAGCCCATTCTGGCCTATGAGAACAGGTAAACTTACAATAGTGAAAAACGAAAATGGCTGTAATTCACTATTAGGACATGCCACACACATCAGGGCTTGGGCCTACCATAGGGGTGACTAATATGAAGTTAAGGGAAGGTTTAGGGACTGGCAAGTGTGTGCACTTGCGCAGTCAGCATGACAGTACCACACTGCACACAAGTTCTGCAATGGCAGACCTTAGACATATTTTATCAGGCCGCTTCTGGGGGTGGCACAACCAGTGCTGCAAGCCCACCAGCGGCATTTGTATTTACACACCCTGGCACTCCATGCGCACTTTACTGGGGTCTGATAGTAAACCAAATAAGCCAATCATGGAATCCAACCAACATATACATTTTACATAGGGAGCACTTGCACTGTGGCACTGGTTGGCAGTGGCACAGTGCTCTGAGCGGCCAACACCATAAAAACACATGAGGCACAGCGACAAAAAGTGGAAGGGAGACTCACGCCAAGGTGCCAGGTCTAACACGTATCCCCTCCAGCTGAAAAGTGGGGAGAACTACTCTACCCCAGGGAGTTCCTCATCACTAAGGCGGAAAAATCTGGACAGACCGTCAGCGTTGGCGTGATCTGTACCAGGGCGATGTTCCACCGTGAAATCCATACCCTGTAGGGAAATGGACCACCTCAACAGCTTTGGGTTCTCACCCCTCATATGCATCAACCATCTGAGGGGCCTGTGGTCTGTCTAAACCTGGAAGTGAGACCCAAACAGGTAGGGTCTTAGCTTCTTCAGTGCCCAGACCACAGCAAATGCCTCACGCTCGATTGCACTCCACCTTTGTTCCCATGGAAGTAAACTCCGACTAATGAAGGCTACAGGTTGGTCCCGGCCCTCCTCAGTCATCTGTGAGAGAACAGCCCCTACACCATGCTTTGATGCGTCTGTCTGCACTAGGAATTCTTTGGAGAAGTCAGGAGCCAAGAGCACGGGCGCCGTGCACATGGTAGTCTTCAGGGTGTCAAAAGCCTTCTGACAGGTGTCAGTCCAAATCACTTTTCTGGGCTGATTCTTCGAAGTCAGCTCCGTCAAGGGGGCAACAATGCTGCCATACCCCTTGACAAACCTCCTGTAGTACCCTGTGAGTCCTAAAAAGGTCCTCACCTCTGTTTGGGTCTTTGGGGGCTCCCAAGCCAGGATGGTTTGAATCTTGGGTTGTAGGGGCGCCACCTGGCCTCTCCCCACTTGGTGTCCCAAGTACACCACGGATCCCTGCCCGATCTGACACTTGCTTGCCTTGATCGTAAGGCCTGCCTTGTGCAGTGCCATCAACACTTCCCAGAGATGTTGCAGGTGTTCTTTCCATGTGCCACTGAACACTGCGATGTCGTCCAGGTAGGCGGCGCTGAACTCGGTCAGCCCAGCCAACACCTGGTTGACCAACCTCTGGAAGGTGGCAGGGGCATTCTTCATCCCGAATGGCATAACCCGGAACTGGAAATGCCCATCTGGTGTGGAGAATGCGGACCTCTCTTTGGCCCCATCAGTCAAGGCGATCTACCAGTACCCAGACGTTAAATCAAACGTGCTGAGGTACCGTGCAGCCCCTAACCGATCGATGAACTCATCAGCTCTGGGGATGGGGTGCGCGTCAGTCTTGGTGACTGAATTGAGTCCTCTGTAGTCCACACAGAACCGGAGTTCGGGTGTGGCACCCGGTGCTGCAGCCTTTGGGACCAAGACCACTGGGCTGGACCAAGGACTGCTGGAGGACTCAACCACCCCTAGAGCAAGCATCTTTGAGACTTCCTCTTTGATGCAGGCTCTGATCCTGTCAGTTACTCTGTAAGCCTTGTACTTTACAGGCAAGCTGTCTCCTGTGTCCACATCATGGACGCACCAATCTGTGACACCAGGAACCAGGGAGAACAGGTCAGGAAACTGCCCCAGCAGCTGGCGGCAGTCATCCTGTTGCTCAGGGGTCAGGGTGGGTGAGAGGTTAACTCCCTCCACTGACCCGTCTCGCTCTAAGGCTACCAGGAGCTCAGGAAGAGGCTCAGACTCCTCCTCCGTCCCATCATCTGTGGCCAAGAGCATGCCCACTTCGGACCTCTCCAAGTGGGGCTTCAGTCGATTGAAATGGAGGACCCTCAAGGGGTTCCAGGGAGACTGCAAGTCCACCAAGTTGGTGACAGAACTCTTGCGCTCCACAATCTCAAAGGGTCCTGTCCACTTGTCCTGGAGTGCACAAGGCTCCACCGGGGCCAGGACCCATACCTTTTGACCAGGTTGAAGCTCAACCAGAGTGGCGTTCTAGTCGTACCACCGCTTCATTTCCTCCTCGCTGGCTTCTAGGTTTGCCTCAGCAAGTTGCCTGAAACGCCTAGTCTGGTTCCGGAAGGCCAGCATGTAACTGTATACATTCTGGGGAGGTTTCCCGGGAGATTGCTCCCAGCCTTCCTTGACCAGACTAAGAGGTCCTCGTACTGGGTGGCCATACAGAAGCTCAAAGGGACTGATCCCCAGAGGCTTCTGTGGCACTGACCACAGGGAATGGCTGGAATGGAGCCTTCTGCTTCCTTCCACTCTTTCCGCTTGCCTGGCAAGTCTGGCAGGTCCTGCAGTGAGTGTCTGAACTCCTGCGCATTTGGGGCCAAAAAAAGTGGGTGACAAGCCTCTCATAGGTCTTGTCCTGCCCCAAATGCCCTGCTAATGGCACATCGTGAGCCAGCCCCAGTAGGAAGGCTCTGAACTTCTGGGGTACCACCAGCGCACGGGCTGACCCAGGTTCAGCAACCTTAGGCTCTGAGTACAGGAGGTCGTTCTCCCAGTAGATTAAGTGAGTACCGGACTGATCACCTTTGGCCTGGGCTGCAGCCTGCTGCCGCATACCCACTAGAGAGGGGCACTCTTTCTGCTCCCTGCAGAATTTCTCCCTGGTGGGGCCTCCTTCTTGCTGCCAATGGGTCAGCTCAGGCAGGTCCCCCAGTTCGGCTATCTGTTCCCCAGTAGGCTCCAGGGCATCCCCCTCAAGGTCTGCTTCCTCCTGGGCCGTGGGAACTTTAGGGGCCGGTTTCCCGCGCCTCCTGCGCCCTCTCCCTAAAGCCAGTTCCTGGACCTCTCCCTCAGGCTCCAGGTTCTCTTGTACACCCCTACTGGCTGCCATCGACCGGGTGGTCACCCACGCCCAGTCAGGTAAACCCACCATCCGCAGGTGAGCTGTCTTCTCCACCTTTTCCCAAGGGGAGCTCTCCAAATCATTCCCTAGGAGACAGTCTACCGGCATGGCATTTCTCACAGCGACTTGCAGAGTACCAGAGACCCCCCCTTCCACTCAAAGGGAACTTGAGCCATTGGACAATGACTCTCTGTGTTGTCAGCATTGACAACCCGACAATAGGCATGGGGTACAACCTGCTCTTGAGATACCAGGTGCTGCCGCACTGCAGTCACGCTGGCACCTGTGTCTCGAAGAGCCTCTACCTTATTCCCATTGATGGTCACCACTTGCCCATATTTCTTAGTGTTAGAGGGCAAGTCGGCGTTAGGGACCATCTCACTGTCTCCTAGTGAGACTAAGGTCAGCTGGACGGGGTCCCACCCACCTGGGACATCTACCTCCTCCCCAAAGGCTACTGTAGCCACTTGCCTGGGTGGAGCACATACTGGCGACACTTGGGATCACTGGCAAAGTGACCCAGCTCACCACATTTATGACACTGAGGGGGCCCCTTTGGAACAGGTTTAACTGTCGGGGCCCCGGTCTGCTTCGGGGTTGGGGAAGGCTGAGAAGCTTTCTGCTGGTTCCCTTGGGTATTACTTTGGGGGCCTTTTTGGAACCCCTTCTGTTTTCCCTTGTCCCCCCCACTCTTCTGCTGGGGACCCTGCCCACCCTTGGCGGAGTCTCCCACTTGACCCTTGTGGACCCTGGTGCTGACCCAGCGGTCCGCCTCTTCAGCAAGTTTCCTAGGGTTAGTCAGCTTGCTATCTATCAGGTGTTGGTGTAGCTCAGGAAAACAATTAAGGGACAAGTGCTCCCATGCAATTAAATCAAAGAGACCTTGGTAATCATCCACTTTGCTACCCTTCACCCAGCCATCCAGTGCTCTGCAGAAAAAGGTTACATACTCCACATACGTACTCCCCACAATCTTGGTACACCCCCTGAACCTTTGTCTATATAATTCAGGAGTTAGCCCATATCTATTCATTAAAGCTTCCTTAATGTGGGGGTAAGAATTGTAGACATCAGAGGGCAAATCTAAAATTGTGTCCCGCCCCTCACTGAGGAACCGCCCCCACAACCCCGCTCCCCAATCTCTCTCAGGGACCCGGTGGGAAGACATGGCTACCTCATAGGCCTTGAACCATTGCCCTATGTCGTCATTCTTAAAGAATTCCTTAACTACATCTTTTGGCATGTACACCCTTGACTCTACCTGCACCGGCGTTGTGCTGCCACCAGAGGGAGGGTTTTCCAAACTTTTATCTCCAGCTCCCTCATTTTCAGGTCGTACTCCATTCTTCTTTCTTCAAGAGCCATTTTCTTGCTCTCTAGCTCCAATTGGCCATTTATTTCCAGCTCTGCCAACTTCAATTCATGATCCCTGGTGGCCTGTCTGTCTGCCAGCTCCTCTGGCGACAGGCCTCTGCCAAAACTATGAACGCTCTCTGCTGGTTTCAATGGTGTAACTTCCTTAGTTGCACCCCTTGATTCAATCCAGGCTTTCAGCGCTTTGCAGAGATCTGATTTGTTCTTGCATCCTGCATGTGGAACCTTTAGCTTCCTGCAGAAGTGCTTGAGTTCAGTTTTCTTGTAGCTATCCAGTTTTGACTCATCCCATTCAATTCCTACTATGCTGTTTGGGCCCGGCATGACTCCAAACACAAGGGATCTTCTTTCTTGGCAAGCAAAAAATAAAAAGTTCTGTGGCTTAAGCTACTGGACTGTCCTCACTGTGCAATGGCTGGTAATCACTGCGCAGACACCAAAAATGCAAATGCGTAAATCCTCACCTCTGCCACCAATGTTAGAATCCGGGGTCTCTGGTTGGCGCAGGTATGCACTTGCAACAAGCAGGGACCCTTTCCTCTAAGTCAGGGCGAAGGATTACTCTGGGAAAATAATCCCTGCTGACCCTCAAGGTAATGTGGCGCGAGCAGTCAGGCTAGATTCCAGAGGGCATTAGGTTAAGCATTCAAGATGTCCCACACAACAACCACCAACCCACCACACAGAGACACAAGGCTGTATTTTGTAAAAATAAACTCTTTATATAAAAGGTTTCTTCAAGCAGGCTTTAAAATACAGTGCTTCACTTCAAATGAGGTTCCAGTTACTTATTATGACTTTTCAGAAGTCCACAGTTCTTAAAATGGCAATTCTTGGTTCAAAATATGCTTCTTTGAGGTCTGTGCGCTTCGTAGTGCCTTCCGTACGCTTCGTACCGCTATTTGGACGCGTCGTGCCGTTTCTCACGCTTCTCGCGTGAGCACGCGTACGAGCACTTAAGCCGTACGGACCGTACCCTCGTAGGTACGCGTCATACAAGTCCGGTACGCCTCCTGCCAAACCTCACGCCTCCCGCGTTAGCAACGTCTATATATTTTCAACGGTACGGACCGTACCTTCGCTGGGATGCTCCGTACAGCTGGGTTGAACCGTACCAAAGCTCACGCTTCACGCGTGAATCGCGACGCCAGCGCTGGTACGGACCGTACGAAGGCAAGTACGGTTCGTACGAGGGCACTCTCAATTCACGGTACCTTGGGTCTTTGTAGGGAGTTCGTGGCGGCCTCAGCAGTCCCGCAAAGGGCGTCCCACATCGCGTTGCAGTCCCGGCTCTTCAGTGGATGGCGATGCTTCGGGGGCGCTCGGGGATGTCTCAGCACACCACGGAGGTCAGGAGGAGGAGGGGCCGCTCGGGGGTGATTCTCAGCGCGTCGCGCTGTCGGCAGACACCAGGTTCGGCGAACAGTGCACCTTGGGTCCTTACAGTGGTCTCAGCGGCTCTGGGTCGCAGAGGCTCGGCGCTTGGACGCAGGTCGTCTCCCTTCACGTTGCGAGCTACGGCTCGAGGGGGCAGTTGTTTGCTTTGGTCAGGCCAGGCGGGCTGGTCTTCACGGTGCTCACAGCAGCCCGGGCAGCCAGAGGTCGCAGTGCTCAGCGAGATGGGGGCACACAGGTTCTCTGGGGTCAGCGTTGCAGGGTCACCCACAGCAGCTTCCTCTTCTTACAGGGAAAGGTAGCGCCCACTGTTCCAGGGGCGCAGTTCAGGGGGCAAGTTCACACGCAAGCCCTTGGAGATTGTTTGTAAAGCATAAGTTGAATAAAAGTCTTTTCTTCAGTCTTCTCCTCTCCTTCCAGCAGCAAAGCACCCACCACAGGCCAGTCTCTCAGGCTTAGAGACAGTACTCCTCCGTGCAGCTTTCCCAGGTCCTTCTCTTCAGGCAGAGTTTCTTCTTGGCGCAAACAGGATCTGATTTCTTAGGAGCAGGGCTCCTTCTTATATACAGCAATTCTTTTGTGCTTTGTCGCCAGGGGGCCTGGGCCTGGCTCAGTCCGGTTTTGGAGCACTTTGTTGTGGTGACTCTGCTCTTTCCTTTCAGCAGCAGGGCAGGGACATCAGCCGGCATTGTGGTGGCAGAGCACAGGTCTATTCAGAGTCAAGGTGTACTCCTCCCACCCATCCTGGTGTAATCTCTCTACCCACCACCTGGCAGCCAGCCTGTCTCCTGGAATTCCCCAGCCCTGCCCCGACCTGAAACTAGGCAGCACACACACACAGCAGAGGTGGACTGAAATTGCTAATTAAGTAAATACTAACTTTCTAAAAGTAATATTTACAAACACAGGCTATTAAAATAAACTTTACTAAAGGAAGTATTTTATTATTCTGAGTTCAGGCATACTAAACTTGACTTTCTACCATGCTCTATGAGTCCACTGGGATTACAGCGTGTAGTAATTCCAGCAGCCCATTCTGGCCTATGGAGAGCAGGTAGCCTTCAATAGTGAAAAACGAAAATGGCTGTAATTCACTATTAAGACATGCCACACACATCAGGGCATGCCCTACCTTATGCCTACAATGCACCCTGCCCTTGGGCCTACCAGAGGGGTGACTAATACGTAGTTAAGGGAAGGTTTAGGGACTGGCAAGTGGGTGCACTTGCGCAGTCAGAGCGACAGTACCAGACTGCACGCAGGTTCTGCAGTGGCAGACCTTAGACACATTTTACTAGGCCGCTTCTGTGGGTGGCACAACCAGTGCTGCAAGCCCACCAGCAGCATTTGTATTTACAAGCCCTGGCACTCCTGGTGCACTTTACTAGGGGCTGATAGTAAACCAAATAAGCCAAACATGGACACCAATCAATGTATACATTTTTCATAAGGGAGCACTTGCACTGTGGCACTGATTGGCAGTGGCACAGTGCTCTGAGCAGCCAACACCAACAAAACACATGAGGCACAGCGACAAAAAGTGGAAGGGAGACTCACGCCAAGGTGCCAGGTCTAACAAGAAACCTAGCAAACCTATACATTTTTGAAAACTAGACACACAGGGGAATCCAGGATGGGGTGACTTGATCCCACCAGGGTCTGTTACCCAGTATCCCATGCAAACCTAAAAAATTGTCCAAAAAAACACATTTTCCCCACATTTCTGTGGTGGAAAGTTCTGGAATCTACGAGGATCTACAAATTTCCTCCCACACTGCGTTCCTCAAAGTCTTAAAAGAAAAATGGCACCTCACTTGTGTGGTTCGGCGTAGTGCCCGCAACAGGAAACGGCGCAAAACGCAACGTGGTCACACCTCAATTTCGCAGGGAAAAGTGACCCTTTTTTGGCAAAGTGCCTAGCTGTAGTTTTTTAACCTTAGATCTGCCGGCACCTAGGGAAACCTATCAAACCTATACATTTTTTAAAACTACACACCCTGGGGAGTCCAGGATGGGGAGACTTGACTGCCTCCCACCAGGTTCTGTTACCCAGAATCCCTTGCAAACCTAAAAAATTGTCAAAATAACCACATTTCTGTGGTGGAAAGTTCTGGAATCTGCGTGGATCCACAATTTTCCACCTACCCCGCGTTACCCAACGGCTTCCGAGAAAAATGGTACCTCACTTGTTTGGGTTGGCCTAGTGCCCGCGACAGGAAACAGCACAAAACGCAACGTGGTCACACCTCAATTTCGCAGTGAAATATGACCCTTTTTTGGCAAAGTGCCTAGATGTAGTTTTTTAACCCTAGCTCTGCCGGCACCTAGGGAAACCTAGAAAACCTATACATTTTTGAAAACTAGACACCCAGGGAAATCCAGTATGGGGTGAATTAACTGCCTCCCACCAGGTACTGTTACCCAGAATCCCTTGCAAACCTAAAAAGTGTCAAAAAAACACCTTTTCCCCACATTTCTGTGGTGGAAAGTTCTGGAATCTCCATGGATCCACAAATTTCCACCCACTCCGCGTTCCCCAAAGTCTTCTGAGAAAAATGGCACCTCACTTATGTGGGTCGGCCTAGTGCCCGCGACAGGAAACGGCGCAAAACGCAACGTGGTGACACCTCAATTTCGCAGTGAAAAATGACCCTTTTTTGGCAAAGTGCCTAGCAGTAGTTTTTTAAACCTAGGTCTATCGGTAACTAGGGAAACCTAGCAAACCTATACATTTTTGAAAACTAGAAACACAGGGGAATCCAGGATGGGGTGACTTGACTGCCTCCCACCAGGTTCTGTTATCCAGTATCCCTTGCAAACCTAGAAAATTGTCAAAAAAACACATTTTCCCCACATTTCTGTGGTGGAAAGTTCTGGAATCTGCGTGGATTCACAAATTTCCTCCCACCTTGCGTTCCCCAAAGTCTTACGAGAAAAATGGCACCTCACTTGTGTGGTTCGGCCTAGTGCCCGCAACAGGAAATGGCGTAAAACGCAACGCGGTCACACCTCAATTTCGCAGGGAAAAATTACCCTTTTTTGGCAAAGTGCCTAGCTGCAGTTTTTGTACCTTAGCTCTGCCGGCACCTAGAGAAATGTTGGACTTGGCCCTTTTTGCAGGGTCATCCCTAAACATTTTGCCTTCCTCCTGCATTTTTCTGACCTGTTGTTGGCTGTTTTATGACTCTGGGCACTTTACCACTGCTGTTCAGTGCTAAAGTGCATATGCTCTCCCTATGTAAAATGTATATGTTGGTTGGATTCCATGATTGGCTTATTTGGTTTACTGTCAGACCCCAGTAAAGTGCACCAGGAGTGCAAGGGCGTGTAAATACAAATACCGCTGGTGGGCTTGCAGCACTGGTTGTGCCACCCACAGAAGCCGCCTGGTAAAATGTGTCTAGTTCTGCCATCGCAGAACCTGCGTGCAGTCTGGTACTGACATGCTGGCTGGCAAGTGCATACATTCGCCAGTCCCTAAACCTTCCCTTAACTTCATGTTAGTCACCCCTATGGTAGGCCCAAGGGCAGGGTGCGTTGTAAGCATAAGGTAGGACAAGCCCTGATGTGTGTGGCATGTCCTAATAGTGAATTACCGCCATTTTCGTTGTTCACTATTGTAAGGCTACCCTGTTCTCATAGGCCAGAATGGGCGGTTGAGATTGTTACATCCTATGATCCTAACCGACACAGGGAACATTGTAGAAGATCGAGTTTAGTACGCCTGAACTCAGAATAATAAGGTACAACTTTTCGTAAGGTTTATTTTAATATTCTGCGTTTGCAAATGCCACTTTTAGAAAGTTGGCCTTTGCTTGCCTAACCATTTCAGCCCGCCTCTGCGTGATGTGTATCTGCTGTCTGGCTTGTGTGAGTGACAGGGCTGGAGAAACCCAGATGGGCAGGGCTAGGTAGCCTAGTGGTGAATAGAAAGATTGACAGGTAGATGGGTGGGAGGAGTAATCCTGGACTCTGAATAGGACTGTGCTCCACCACCACAATGCCGGCTCCGCCCCCTGTGGAGCGTCTGATGACTCTGCCCTGCACTCTGAAAGAAAAAGCCTGCATCGCGTCAACAAAGTGCTCCAGAACTGGACTGAACTAGGCAAGGGCCCCCCTGGCATGGGAGGACAAAAGAAATGTAGTATAAATGTAGGAGCCCTGCTCTTAAGAAATCAGATCCGCTTTTGACTTAAGAAGAATCTCTGCCTGAGGAGGAGGCACCGGGAAAGCTGTAAGGAGGAAGACTGTCCCTATCCTGGGGGACTGGCCTGCAGTGGTGTCCTTGCTGCCAAAGGAGAGAAGAGGAACCCTTTGCTGAAGACTTTGCTTTATTTTTACTTTCAAGACTTGTGCTTTTCAAAACGATCTCCAAGGGCTGGGAAGCGAGCTTGCCCCCTGAACTGAGCCCCAGGACCATTGGGCTCAACCTGACCTTCACTTGCCCGCCGCTGGACTGTGGTGTTCCTTCCCTCGCTGGAGTCGAGACTCCTGTGCCCCCCAGCCCCTCCTTGAGCCGTGACCTGACTGCTTAGCCGCCCCTGCCTTGGGAGGAGCCTCGCTCGATCTGAGCCGCTCCCCCGACGCCGTGCTGGGCTGCCCCGTCACCTCGCTCGCCGGAGGCTCGCTGTGCACCATCACCCCTCCCGCCAGAATCGGCGTTGTGAGCATCCTCAAGCCTCGGACGGCCCGAAAGTATACTGCGTGCCCGGCTGCCCCGCTTTGTTCACTTGCCACCTGTAAACACCCCCGCTCTTGCCGTGAGCCTGAAGGATCAGACCCCCATCGCGAAGTGTGGGTGCCCCGGACGCCGCCTCGCCCTTCTGACGAAGAGCCGCTGAAATCCCGCACCCGCCTTCGTGTCAAGAAACAAGGTACTGTACTTACGAACTCAGCCGCGAGCTTGCATCAGATCCAGGGTCCGCAACGTTCTGATTTCCCTGTCGTCTGCCGCATGCTTCCCGGTTGCCGCTTCAGCGCGAAGAGCGCTGAGGCCCACAGTCACTTTTGTGCCGCCTAAGAACTTTCCGTATAAAGAGAACATTCCGTATTTATAGAAATTGTGGCCCCACCGTTTTACCGTTACTGGGCCTTGTACTGAATCTGCTGAAACTATATAAAAGCCTTATTTTTGTATACAACCTGATTGGTGTCCGTTTGTGGTGCATGCCAAGAGTTTACTGTGTGTATAGTTGCAGATGCTTAACCGTGTACGCCCTGAAGTTTAGCCTTGACTGCTCGTGCCACGCACCTAGAGGGTGAGCAGGGGTTATTCTAAGGAGTCATCCTTCGCCCTGACTAGAAGTAAAGGGTCCCTGCTTGTCGCTGGTACTTGCCTGCGCCAACCAGAGTCCCCTCATTTCTAACATTGGAGGCAGCGGTGAGGATTTTCGGATTTGCATTTGTAGTTGTATACAGTGAATCATTGATCGCCACATAGAGAGTGCAGACCAGTAACGCAGCCACAATACTATTGACTTTCTGTTTTGCCAAAAATCGCCATTTTTGAGAAACCATGCCTGGTTCACTCCCTGCAGGAATGGCAGCCTCTATAGTCTCTGGAATGGATGATATGGAATGGGAAGAAGAGAGATTGGAGAGCTACACTAAGGCCAAGCTGAAGGGCTTCTGCAGGAAATTCAAAGTCCCCACTGTTGGATGCAAGCTCAAAGTAGATCTTTGCAAGGCGCTGAGGGCCTGGATGGAGTCAAGAAAAGACTCTGATGAGGTGGAGGAAATTGAGTGGGCAGAGAGCATCGCTCGCTTGGGCAGAGACCTGTCGCCAGAGGAGTTGGCTGACAGGAAGGAAGCCAGAGCTCATGAGATAGAGATGGCGAAACTAAATGGACAACTGGAGCTGGAAAGCAAAAAGCTGGCTCTGGAAGAAAAGAAAATGCAAATGGAGCATGACTTGATAATGAGGGAGTTTGATATGGGGCTCGAGAGGCTTGAGGCCATGAGTGTCTCAGCCCAGCAACAAGAAAGGTGTGTAGCTCAGAGATTGAGCTTTGCACAGTGGGACGAGGAATCCAGCTCAGATGGTTGCAGCAATATTGCATTTTTTAGTGCTGAGAGAGTAGTACACACACCCAGAGACTTGGCACCTGACTTGAAGGAGGGGTTTACATACACCAGGAGGTTCAAGGACATGAGGTAGCTCCAGTAGTGCGCAGTATCCCTGAGAGGAATAGGGTAACTGGTGCAGGGGTTCATGGTCCTAGTGGTGGGAGGGACAGTCTACTGACTCTAGATGAGAGGTGCAGGGAGAGGGGTTCCCCCAAAATTGAAGTCCTGGTATGTGAGTGTGAAGACCGCTCAGAAGAGTGTGGGTTGTGTGACAGAGACAGTCAGATACTGTCTTGCCAGTCTCAGGGGAGGGGTGTGGAGTACGTGTGTGAGGCACTGGATGGTGAGGTGAAGGATAGTTTGGTTAACCCTGCTAGGGGGCTGTGTGATCCAATTGCGGGAGAGCATATTGTAAGTCCCTGTTTTCCAGAGCTATGCCAACACCAGTGGGAGAGTGAGTTCTCTGACCGCAGGGAGCTCACATTGGAGGCAGACCTTTTGGTGGAGTCCAGAGGGTCTGGAAAGGCATTGGGGAGTGATCCCAAGAGTAGTGGTTCAGGTATCTTCACACCCAGTGTGGTAGAAGTGGCTCAGAGTAGCCCAACTAGGTTCTGTAGTAGTGAGAGGGGTGTAGGGCCTCATGTCCTGTCTTTACGGGGAAGGAGTGAGAATGGGTTATGTCCCGGTAGTGCCCAACCTCAGTCTCAGAACTTGGATGGTTCTTTAAGGGAACACCAGGTGGGGAGCCTAGTCTGTTCTGAGGGGCTGCCCGTTGTGTGGGATCCCATAGTGTCTGGTGAACGGGGAGTGTCTGTAAGCAGGCCTCCTTCAGTTCTGGTGTCTGGCAGTACCGCTCCAGTTGGGAGGGTGCAGAAGTCCAGATTGAGGGGTGAGAGGGGGAAAGAGTCCCCAGTGGAAGAACCAGTGGGTCAGGGGCCAGCCAGAAGGGCTGCGGCACCAGTGAATGACCATGGTGACACCACTTCTGTCCTGGGGGATCTTCATGCACTGTCAGATGGACAGGGGTCGGGAGATCTGCGCCAGGCAGACTGTCACACTACACATGAGTTATGTGTCACCCTCAGAGAGGGCATGCGTGCTCCCCAGGAAGTCCTGGTGCACCAGGCAAGCGTTCAACCGCATGGGTTGGTCCCAGGGTTGGGAAGCCAGGTTCAGGTGTTATCTGACCTGGAGGGTGGGACAACTGTAATCTGTGTCCTGACCCATGTTGCTTCAAGGGGTACCACTCCAGTTGGGAGGGTACAGCCATCTGGAAAGGGGTGCAGAGGGAGGGAGTCCTCGCCTCTGACCCCGGCTCAACTGAAGGGTTTAGACCCTAGGTTGGAGGGCCAGGTTCAGGGTGTTCCCCCTGACCCGGATGCCCAGTTGCAGGATAGAACCCATGAACTGGTGGGCGAATTGCGCAGGACACCTGCCACAGGTGCCCTGGCAATTCTGGAAGGGGCTACCACTCCAAGTGGGAGGGTACAGAGCCCCAAAGGGGAGGACCGGGTGTGGGAGAGGCCACCCCAGTCTTTGGTCCCGCCTCCGGGTACAGGCCTGGGGCTGGTGGGTCGGTGCCAGGATGTCATACCTGACCTGACAGGAGGGAGAATGGACAAAGGTTGCCAAGCACCTGGGGCTACTGCCCCCCGCTCCCTGGCACCACAGAGGTTTGAGAGCCCTGAGAGGCATAAGGCCTGGGTCTCATCACTGACTACTGTCAGTGGCCACTGTGGCATTTAGCTGTCTGTCTGTTGGGACACACCTGTGAGCCAGTTAAGGTTAGGTGCTGCACAGGTGGTGTCCACAGGTGAGGAGAAGGGTTCCCCATGGATTGGCTTGGTGGGCCCTGAGAGTATGGACAGAGGGTTTCCAATAGGTTCAGATTGGTGTAGAACTGGAGTCTACCCCTGCAGTTGCGGGCCAGGTCCTTGTTCTATCGCCTCAAGCAGGGAAGACCATCACGGTGGTGATTGGTCTGCCCTGCGTTTTGGCTGGAAGGGGGTAATGTTGGACTTGGCCCTTTTTGCAGGGTCACCCCTAAACATTTTGCCTTCCTCCTGCATTTTTTCTGACCTGTTGTTGGCTGTTTTATGACTCTGGGCACTTTACCACTGCTGTTCAGTGCTAAAGTGCTTATGCTCTCCCTATGTAAAATGTATATGTTGGTTGGATTCCATGATTGGCTTATTTGGTTTACTGTCCGACCCCAGTAAAATGCACCAGGAGTGCAAGGGCGTGTAAATACAAAGACCGCTGGTGGGCTTGCAGCACTGGTTGTGCCACCTACAGAAGCCGCCTGGTAAAATGTGTCTAGTTCTGCCATCGCAGAACCTGCGTGCAGTCTGGTACTGACATGCTGGCTGGCAAGTGCATACATTCGCCAGTCCCTAAACCTTCCCTTAACTTCATGTTAGTCACCCCTATGGTAGGCCCAAGGGCAGTGTGCGTTGTAAGCATAAGGTAGGACAAGCCCTGATGTGTGTGGCATGTCCTAATAGTGAATTACCGCCATTTTCGTTTTTCACTATTGTAAGGCTACCCTGTTCTCATAGGCCAGAATGGGCAGTTGAGATTGTTACATCCTATGATCCTAACCGACACAGGGAACATTGTAGAAGATCGAGTTTAGTATGCCTGAACTCAGAATAATAAGGTACAACTTTTCGTAAGGTTTATTTTAATACTCTGCGTTTGCAAATGCCACTTTTAGAAAGTTGGCCTTTGCTTGCCTAACCATTTCAGCCCGCCTCTGCGTGATGTGTATCTGCTGTCTGGCTTGTGTGAGTGACAGGGCTGGAGAAACCCGGATGGGCAGGGCTAGGTAGCCTAGTGGTGAATAGAAAGATTGACAGGTAGATGGGTGGGAGGAGTAAACCTGGACTCTGAATAGGACTGTGCTCCACCACCACAATGCCGGCTCCGCCCCCTGTGGAACGTCTGATGACTCTGCCCTGCACTCTGAAAGAAAATGCCTGCATCGCGTCAACAAAGTGCTCCAGAACTGGACTGAACTAGGCAAGGGCCCCCCTGGCCTGGGAGGACAAAAGAAATGTAGTTTAAATGTAGAAGCCCTGCTCTTAAGAAATCAGATCCGCTTTTGACCCAAGAAGAATCTCTGCCTGAGGAGGAGGCACCGGGAAAGCTGTAAGGAGGAAGACTGTCCCTATCCTGGGGGACTGGCCTGCAGTGGTGTCCTTGCTGCCAAAGGAGAGAAGAGGAACCCTTTGCTGAAGACTTTGCTTTATTTTTACTTTGAAGACTTGTGCTTTTCAAAAGGATCTCCAAGTGCTGGGAAGCGAGCTTGCCCCCTGAACTGAGCCCCAGGACCATTGGGCTCAACCTGACCTTCACTCGCCCGCCGCTGGACTGTGGTGTTCCTTCCCTCGCTGGAGTCGAGACTCCTGTGCCCCCCAGCCCCTCCTTGAGCCGTGACCTGACTGCTTAGCCGCCCCTGCCTTGGGAGGAGCCTCGCTCGATCTGAGCCGCTCCCCCGACGCCGTGCTGGGCTGCCCCGTCACCTCGCTCGCCGGATGCTCGCTGTGCACCATCACCCCTCCCGCCGGAATCGGCGTTGTGAGCATCCTCAAGCCTCGGACGGCCCGAACGTATACTGCGTGCCCGGCTGCCCCGCTTTGTTCACTTGCCACCTGTAAACACCCCCGCTCTTGCCGTTGCGAGACGTTTCCGCTCGATGCGATGCTGCAGCGGTGTCACCCCTTCTGCGAGATGCGATGACAGCGGCTCCGACGGCGGCACGCTTCTCCGGCGTTGTGAGACACTTCCGGAATGATGCGAGACGCTTCAGCTCGATGCGATGCTGCAGCGGCGACACTCTCTGCGATATACGACGGCAACAGCTCCGACGGCGGCACGCTTCTCTTCCTTGCGTCGCGCTTCCAGCTCCTTGCGACACGCAGTCCCTCAGAAGGCCCAACAACAGCAGCAGGCACTTCCAAAAGACTCTGGGGAGCTGGGGGTGAAGTCCACTGGTCCTGGGACTTCGTTCAGGGGGCAAGCTCAGCTCAAGCCCTTGGAGATCTTTTTAAAGCACAAGTTGAAGCAAAGTCTTTAGTAGTCTTTCTCCTCTCCTTCAGCAGCAAGGCAACCACTGCAGGCCAATCCCCCAGGTCAGGGACAGTACTCCTCCTACATCTTTCGCAGTTCCTTCTCCTCTGGCAGAGGTTCTTCTTGTTTCAGCAGGATCTAATTTCTTGGGAGCAGGGTCCCAATACTTATACCCCTAATTCCTTTGTTCCTCGGGGGTAGAGGGGCCTTTGCCCAGTCCAAACCAGTTCTTGAGCACTCTGTTGACATGACTCTGCCTTTCTATTCAGGGTGCAGGGCAGAGACATCAGCCGCTCCACAGGGGGTGGAGCCAGCATTGTGGTAGCAGAGCACAACCCTATTCAGAGCCCAGGTGCACTCCCCCCACCCATCTGGCTGCCAATCTTCCTATTCACCACCAGGCTACCTAGCCCTGCCCCCCTGGGTTTCCCCAGCCCTGTCACTCACACAACCAGACAGGCAGATACACATCACAGCAGAGGCGGGCTGAAGTAGTCAGGTAAGCAAATAACAACTTTCTAAAAGTGGTATTTGCAAACACAGAATATTAAAATAAACTTTACTAAAAGATGTATTTTATTATTCTGAGTTCAGGCATACTAAACTCGAATCTCTACCATGTTCCCTGGGTCTGTTAGGATCATAGGATGTAACAATTCTAACAGCCCATTCTGGCCTATGGAGAACAGGTAGCCTTACAATAGTGAAAAAGGAAAATGGCTGTAATTCACTATTGGGACATGCCACACACAACAGGGCTTGTCCTACCTTATGCTTACAATGCACCCTGCCCTTGGGCCTACCATAGGGGTGACTAATATGAAGTTAAGGGAAGGTTTAGGGACTGGCAAGTGTGTGCACTTGCCCAGTCAGCATGACAGTACCAGACTGTACGCAGGTTCTGCAATGGCAGACCTTAGATACATTTTACCAGGCCGCTTTTGTGGGTGGCACAACCAGTGCTGCAAGCCCACCAGCAGCATTTGTATTTACAAGCCCTGGCACTCCTGGTGCACTTTACTGGGGTCTGACAGTAAACCAAATAAGTCAATCATGAATTCCAACCAACATATACATTTTAAATAGGGAGCACTTGCACTGTGCCACTGGTTGGCAGTGGCAGAGTGCTCTGAGCAGCTAACACCAGCAAAACACACGAGGCACAGCGACAAAAAGTGGAAGGGAGACTCACGCCAAGGTGCCAGGTCTAACATCAGCCATTCTGGACCTTAGGCCAAGCACATAGTCCACTATGTCTTGTTTGGGCTCTTGAAGAGGCCTCTCCCAGCCCTCTTTTACAAGACAAAGTGGTCCCCTTACAGGATGACCAGAGAGAAGTTCAAAGGGTGAGAAACCTACTCCCTTCTGTGGTACTTCCCTGTAGGCGAAAAGCAGGCATGGTAACAGGACATCCCATCTCCTTTTGAGTTTTTCAGGGAGCCCCATGATCATACCTTTCAATGTCTTGTTGAATCTCTCAACAAGGCCATTGGTTTGTGGGTGGTAATGGGTAGTAAACTTATACTGCACCCCACACTCCTTCCACATGTGTGTTAGGTAAGCAGACATGAAGTTGGAACCTCTGTCTGAAACCACCTCCTTAGGAAAACCTACTCTGGTGAAGACACCCAGGAGGGCTTTGGCAACTGCAGGAGCTGTAGTAGTCCTAAGTGGGATTGCTTCAGGGTACCAAGTGGCATGATCCACTACCAGTAGAATAAATGTGTTCCCTGAGGCTGTGGGAGGTTCAAGTGGACCCACAATGTCCACTCCTACCCTTTCAAAGGGGACCCCCACCACTGGTAGTGGGATGAGGGGGGCCTTTGGGTGGCCACCTGTCTTGCCACTGGCTTGAAAGGTAACATAGGAGTTGACAAACTCCTTCACCTTTTGGTGCATCTGGGGCCAGTAAAAGTGACTCACTAGCCTTTCCCAAGTTTTGGATTGCACCAGATGTCCAGCTAGGGGGATGTCATGAGCCAAAGTTAGAAGGAACTCCCTGTACTTCTGTGGCACTACCACCCTCCTGGTGGCTCCAGGAGTGGAGTTTCTTGCCTCAGCATACAGTAATCCCTCTTCCCAATAAGCTCTGTGAGTACCACTGACATCTCCCCCTGCTTCTGAAACAGCTTGCTGCCTCAGGCTTTCAAGAGTGGGACAGTCTCGCTGACCCTGGCACTGCTCTTCCCTAGAGGGTCACCCTGGGCCCAAGAGTTCAACCTGGTAAGGGTCAAGCTCCATGGACTCAGTTCCCTCAGGGGTATCCAAATCCTCTCCCTGGGGAGAGGGGTCATGAATGTTTTGCTGTGTAGAAGATGGTTCCCCAGTCTTCTTTCCTTTTCTCTTGGTTGGCTGGGCCATTATTTCAGGCTCCAGGCCTACTTTTTCACCCATCCTCTTGCTCTGTGCTCTGGTTTGCACACACACCAATTCAGGGATGCCCAGCATGGCTGCATGGGCCCTTCGCTCAACCTCAGCCCAGGCTGAGGTTTCCAGATCATTTCCAAGCAGACAGGCAGCTGGCAACTTTGGAGAGACCACTACCTGTTTCAGGCCAGTAACCAACCCCCCCCCCCCGCCTAATGTTACCATGGCCATGGGATGACTAGTGGTGACACTGTCAGCGTTGGTGACTGGGTAAGACTTCCCAATCAAGTATTGCTCAGGGGAAACCAGTGTGTCTTTCACCATAGTGACACTGGCACCTGTATCCCTCAGAGCTTCTACCCTAGTTCCATTCACCCAGGGGTACTGTAAGTATTTCTTTAAGATGGGGGGCCACACAGCTACAGTGGCAAACTCCACTTCTCCCAAGAAGACTAGACTTGCTTCAGTGTGTTCCCAGATTTGCTCAGGGTACACCTCTGATCCCATTTGTATGCTTGCTGCCCCAGGAGTAGCTGTACTGGGTGCCTTAGGGGCTTTGTTTTGGGGGCAAGCTACAGTTAGGTGTCCTGACTTCTTACAGTTATTACACCAGGCCTTTAAGGGATCAAAGTTCTTCCCCCTATATGGTTGGGGAACATAGGGAGTAGTTTGGGTCCCACCCACCTGAACAGGTTTTTGGGGCCCTTTGGAAGACTCAGACTTTTTATCTTGGGGATTCTCACCACCTTTCCCCTGGGGAGGTTTTGGGACCACTTTCTTTTGGTCACCCCCAGTGGCTGTCTTTGTCACCCTAGTCTTGACCCAGTGGTCTGCCTTCTTTCCCAATTCTTGGGGAGAAATTAGACCTAGGTCTACCAAATGCTGATGCAACTTTTCATTTGTGCAGTTACTCAATATATGTTCCTTCATGAATAAATTATACAATCCAGTAAAATCCTGCACACCATGTCCAGCTAACCAACCATCCAGTGTCTTCACTGAGAAGTCTACAAAATCGATCCAGGACTGGGTCTGGGTTTTGTGAGCCCCCCTGAATCTAATTCTATACTCCTCAGTGGTGAATCCAAATCCCTCAATCAGAGCTTTCTTCAAGAGGTCATAGGATCCTGCTTCTGGCCCAGAAAGGGTCAGAAGCCTGTCTCTGCAGTTACCAGAGAACAGTTCCCACGGGAGTGCCCCCCAGAGAGGTTTCCTTACTTTTCTGATATCACAAGCCCTCTCAAAGGCTGTGAACCATTTGGTGATATCATCACCTTCCTCAAATTTAGGGACAATCCCTTTGGGGATTTTAAGGTCAGAAGTTTCCTCCCTATCCATATTTTTATTATTGCTGCCACCATTGATGGGTGCTAAACCCATCTCTCTCCTTTCTGTTTCTAGAGCCAGGAGCCTGGAGTCTAACTCTAGTCTTTTGGCCAGCCTTACAAGGCTGTCCTCTTCACTGGTGGGTCCCCCAGTGTTCTCTCTGGTACCAGAGCCACCTGTGTAGTCTCTAGGTGCCCAGATGCTAATCCTGGGATTGGAGGGTATGGGTGCCCTCTCCTCCCTAGGGAATAGCATGGGGGGGTTATTGTCAACCTCCTTTGCTTCCCTTTCCTCATCTGACTGGCCATCACCATGTTCAGATGGGTGGTCCTTAGCATACTCAGCCAAGAGCTCCTGGAGCCCCTTTTAAGTTTGCATAAGGACCTCAATTCCTTGAAAGACAAGTGTAAGTAAGGTGTGAGGTCGAGCTCCTCCACCAGGTCCATGTTATTATTGTCACTAACAGCTGGGTTTGTTTGAGACATTCTAACCTGACAGTTCTAATCCTCTACCCTGACAATAGTGACTTTTATTTTTCTAAAATTCTAATGGGACTTAAGCAAGGCCCTAGCAAGACTTTTAGTAATTTTGGAAAAGACCAATCAGAATTCTAAAGGCAATTTTTAAGAGTTCTGTTGTGTGATCAGATGGCAACCAAGTAGTCCAACAAATGCAAGTTTGTATCCCACCGCTGATCCACCAATGTGAGAAAGTGGCTCTGTATATACTGTTCCGTAATAGATACAGGGTGTACAGAGTCCACAGTCCCCCAGGGTTTGACAGAGGTTAAAGTTAGATATAACCTTACTCTCTAAAGTGGTAGCTTGGTCGAGCAGTAAGGCAGTATCAGAGGACAGTGTAAAGCATTTGTTGTAAACACTCAGTCAGCAAATGGTCTCACACACTCAATAACTGAACTCTAGGCCAATGGTTTATATATAAAAAATATATGCTTGTTTTATTTTAGAACCAACACTTGGATTTAAAATATACTTTCTCAGCAGGAGATTTTTCATATAAATACTTTTGCAATATGCAATAGACTTTTGTAAACAGTTACAAGTGGTTGCAGTAGGCAACTCTATTTCTAAACACAACAATGCATTGAGCTCAATGGTAAATTCAAGTTATTTGCAACAGATTACTTTTTAGATTACTTTTGGAATTCCAGGACTGGATCCTAGATTCAGTCCTGGGTCAGTTCTCAGAATCAAGTGATGAAAGTCGACTTAATTACTGTAATGATTTTTAAACAATATTTAGCTATTTTAAAAGTTGACACTTAGAAAATATTTCAAAGAAAACAGTCAATGATTCCCTATGAAAGAAAATTCAGGTTACAGGTACAGTATGTTCTCGTTACTTTTGTAATCCAGTACTGGGTGCCTAGACTCAGTACTGGGACCTTTATCCAAAACAGGTAAGTAATTGCGTTTTCGGATATTATATGATTTTTGAAGAATATTTAAAGATTGCAGAAATCGACACTTAGAAGAAACTTCACAGAAAAACAGTCAATGGTTTCCTATGGAAGAAAATTGAGTTAAGGGTAAGTACAGTTGTAAGTATTTTTCAGAGTCAGTGCTGGGCACCAAGATCCAGCACTGGGAGCTCACCTAAGAGCAGGTGAGTAATTTCGTTTTCGTTACTCGGCTGATGTTTGGTTAGTATTTTAAGATTTGAAAAGTCCACACTTAGAAGAAATTTCAGGAAAAAGCCAGTCAATGTTACCCTATGAGGAAAATAGAGTTTGCGGTTTAAGTGTAAGTACTCGACTGGCAGAGTTGAGGTTCTGGGCATAGAGTCAGGGGTCCCCCAGGGTCAGGTAGGTACAGTTGGTTCACCCTCAGCGGCCGGGTGCAGAGAGAGTTAGGCCCAATGTTATCCTATGAGGGATAGGGGGGCCTTGGTTGGTGGCTGCTGACTGGCAAGCCACGCGGCTGTGGGAGCTGGGCTCCTGGTCACAAGTCAGGGCAAGTGGGGAAGTAGGTAGGTGTAGAGTTTTCACTGCCAGGGCCACTCGGGGGGCTGGGTGCAGAGTGCTTTTGAGCCTTTGGGCGCTCAATTGATTTCAATGGGAAATCTCCGGTTTAGAAGAAGACTGCAAGCTCGGGGACGAGGACTCTTCAGGTGCCACCACCACTTCGAGAGGTAAGTTGGGTAGTTGGAGGATAGGTAGGTACCCCGGGATTGGGCACAGGGGGCCGTGGGGCGCCGCGTGCAGGGGTGCCTTTTGGTGTCGGGAAATCTTACCCTCTGTTGATCGCGGTTGGGGGGGCACCTTGTTCTGAGGCTGCAGGCTTCTTCAGGAGTGTCAAGGGAGGTCCTTGGCTGCCTGACTCAGGGTCACAGTCGCCATGGGGTCGTACTCAGGGTCTTTGTTCACTCCGGCATTGGCTAGGCTTAGCTGGTGCAGAGTGTGCTGGGTTCGCGGTTCCGGGCTGCTGCCAGGGATTAGAGATAGGTTTTGAGTAGAGCCTCTACTCATGGGAGTCCCAGGGGCTTAGAGCCAAAAGGTAGCCAGGTCCTCCGGAGTTGGCGAGGTTGCTGGCCACAAGAGATGCCGTGTTGGAGCAGGAGCAGGTTCGAGGGTCGACAGGCCGGTAGGGCTGGGGCCAAAGCAGTTGGTGTCTTCCTCTTTTCAGCAGCTGCAGGGCAGGTCTTCTTTCTTCTTGCTCTTCGTAGTTTTGAATCTGGAATCTCGGGAGGGAAGGTTCAGGGTGCCCCTAAATACTAGATTTAGGGGTGTTACAGGTAGGTGAAGGGCAGGGACCAATGGGTCCCTGTCCTGGGGTGGGTACACCCCCTATCCTGCCTCTCTCCTGTGGGAGGGGGGCAGTAGCCTAGTCCTGATAGGGTAGGGCTCCCCATAATCAAGATGGCGAGAGCCCGGAGATGTGCTTCACCTCGCCTCCCCCACCTGAGGGGTGGTGTTGGCAGGCTGGCACATCCCCTGTTCAACTTTGGGGTTTCTGGCCAAAGCTTCCCGCCAGAGTGGGGGGTTGCAGGGGCCTGGGGAAGCTCACAGAGGCGGCATGCCTTTGAAGCTTCCCCCTGCCCATCCTGGGGGAGGAGATTTAGCACCTCGCCCAGGATGTGCATTGTTGCAGGCCCAGGAGAGCAGGAGCTCTCCTACCCAGGGGTCCAGCAACATGTCTGCGGGGTGGCAGCCTAAGCAGCCTCAGAGCAGACGTGGATTGTAGGTTAGGTTTAAGGGGGCACCTCTAAGATGCCCTCTGGGGTGCTGGGTACA
The DNA here is from genome assembly GCF_964204655.1 of Triturus cristatus. Classification (NCBI taxonomy): domain Eukaryota; kingdom Metazoa; phylum Chordata; class Amphibia; order Caudata; family Salamandridae; genus Triturus; species Triturus cristatus. The sequence goes on from NC_140579.1 coordinate 1,098,248,635, forward strand.
TTAAATCCCACACTGGCATCAGTGTGGGTTTAATGTGCTGAGAAGTTTGATACCAAACTTCTCAGTCTTTAGTGTTGCCATTATGGTGCTGTGGAGCTCGTGTTTGACGAGCTCTCAGCACCATGTACTCTTAAATGGCAGCACTGCACTTACAGTGCTCAGGAATGGACCTGGGCACTGTAGGGGCACAGGGCTCCTGCTCCAGTGCCCACACCATTGGCATAAGGCACCCAGCTAGAGGGGTGACTGATTTATGCCATGGCAGTGTAGGTGATGGGCATGGCACACAGGGATGTGTGCCATGTCGACTTTGTTTTTGTCTTGCACCCAAACACTCAGCCTGCAAAGGCAGTGTGTGTGTGTGTAAGGGTACAGGGCCTCTAAGGGGGGCACAAGGAGTGCTGCAGCTCTTAGAGGCCTTCCTTGGTCACAAGGCCCTGGGTACCTAGGGTACCATTTACCAGGGGCTGACATGTGGCCAGGGATTGCCAATTTGGGTTTGGTTTGTTTTAGGGAAGGAACATAGGCCCTGGGCACCTGATTAGCAGGAGTCCAGGGCACACTCAGTCAAAGTGCATTCAGCAATTCAGCAAAAAGTGGGGGCATACCATGCAAGAAAGATGGCACTTTCTCACACATGCGCACTCCGGCTGGAGGGCGTGGTTAGAAATTGATAAGGTTCTGACACCAGTTAGTGACCTTGACGTAGGCTCTATTAGGTACGCAGAAAATAAAGATTGTAAAGATTATTAAAGATATGTTTAGATATGGATAGGAAACCTTTGTATTAGAGTTATGTTAAGGTTAGCCATCGGATATCTGTACTTATCAATTGTAATCTGTGTAAAGTATATTTTCTGCTACATTTTGTAAATATTGTAATTATGATTTATGTTTATTGTGTATAATAAATACGGCCTGGGGTGTCACGCCCCCCGCATCCAAAAACTTCTCTCCTGTCACGGGTCTTGAGTGGGGAGGAGGGGGTGTAGGTAGTACCTGGCCATATGTGGGTCGGCCTAGTGTCTGCAACAGGAAACGGCGCAAAACACAACGTGGTCACACCTCAATTTCACAGTGAAAAATGACCCTTTTTTGGCAAAGTGCTTAGATGTAGTTTTTGAACCCCAGCTCTGCCAGCACCTAGGGCAACCTAGCAAACCTATACATTTTTGAAAACTCGACACCCATGGCAAGCCAGGATGGGGAGACTTGACTGCCTCCCACCAGGTTCTGTTACCCAGAATCCCTTCCAAACCTAAAAAACTATGAAAAAAAACACAATGTTGCAGGGAAAAATGACCCTTTTTTGGCAAAATGCCTAGCTGTAGTTTTTGAACCTTAGCTCTGCCGGCACCTAGGGAAACCTGGCAAACCTATACATTTTTTAAAACTCGACACCCAGGGCAAGCCAGGATGGGGAGACTTAACTGCCTCCCACCAGGTTCTGTTACCCAGAATCCCTTGCAAACCTAAAAAATTGTTTTGAAAAAACAAATTTTCCCCACATTTCTGTGGTGGAAAGTTCTGGAATCTGCGTGGATCCACAAATTTCCACCCACCCCGCGTTCCCCAAAGTCTTACGAGAAAAATGGAACCTCACTTCTGTGGGTCGGCCTAGTGGCCGCGACAAGAAACGGCGCAAAACGCAATGTGGACACACCTCAATTTCACAGTGAAAAATGATCCTTTTTTGGCAAAGTGCTTAGCTGTAGTTTTTTAACCCAAGCTCTGCCGGCACCTAGGGAAACCTAGCAAACCTATACATTTTTGAAAACTAGACACCCAGGGGAATCCAGGATGTGGTGACTTGACTGCCTCCCACCAGGTTCTGTTGCCCAGAATCCCTTGCAAACATAAACAATTGTCAAAAAAAACAAATTTTCCCCAAATTTCTGTGGTGGAAAGTTCTGGAATCTGCGTGGATCCACAAATTTCCACCCACCCCGCATTCCCCAAAGTCTTACGAGAAAAATGGCACCTCACTTGTGTGGGTCGGCCTAGTGGCCGCGACAAGAAACGGCGCAAAACGCAATGTGGACACACCTCAATTTCGCAGTGAAAAATGATCCTTTTTTGGCAAAGTGCTTAGCTGTAGTTTTTGAACCCTAGCTCTGCCGGCACCTAGGGAAACCTAGCAAACCTATACATTTTTCAAAACTAGACACCCAGGGGAATCCAGGATGTGGTGACTTGACTGCCTCCCACCAGGTTCTGTTACCCAGAATCCCTTGCAAACCTAAAGAATTATCAAAAAAACAAATTTTCCCCACATTTCTGTGGTGGAAAGTCCTGGAATCTGTGTGGATCCACAAATTTCCACCCACCCCGTGTTCCCCAAAGTCTTACCAAAAAAAGGTACCTCACTTGTGTGGGTTGGCCAAGTGTCCGCGACAGACAATGGCGCAAAATGCAACGTGGTCACACCTCAATTTCGCAGTGAAAAATGACCCTTTTTTGGCAAAGTGCTTAGCTGTAGTTTTTTAACCCTAGCTCTGCCGGCCCCTAGGGGAACCTAGCAAACCTACACATTTTTGAAAACTAGACACCCAGGGGAATCCAGGATGTGGTGACTTGACTGCCTCCCACCAGGTTCTGTTGCCCAGAATCTCTTGCAAACATAAACTATTGTCAAAAAAAGACAAATTTTCCCCAAGTTTCTGTTGTGGAAAGTTCTGGAATCTGCGTGGGTCCACAAATTTCCACCCACCCCGTGTTCCCCAAAGTCTTACAAGAAAAACGGTACCTCACTTGTGTGGGTCGGCCTAGTGTCCGTGACAGGAAACGGCACAAAACACAACGTGGTCACACCTCAATTTCGCAGTGAAAAATGACCCTTTTTTGGCAAAGTTCCTAGCTGTAGTTTTTTAACCCTAGCTCTCCCGGCACCTAGGGAAATGTTAGAAATGAGGGGGCTCTGGTTGGCGCAGGTAAGTTCCAGCGACAAGCAGGTACCCTTTACTTCTAGTCAGGGCGAAAGAGGACTGTTGGAAACGGCCCTTTTTGCAGGGTTATCCCCAAACTTTTTGCTTCTTCCTCCTTTATTTTTTCTGACCCATGGTTGTTGGCAATAGGACCCTGGGCACTTTGCCACTGCTGATCAGTGCTAAAGTGCATATGCTCTCTGTATAAATTGTTATATTGATTGGTTATCCATGATTGGTATATTTGTTTCACCCGTTAGCCCCTAGTAAAGTGCACTGGGTGTGCCAGGGCTGGCGATTCAAATGCTACTAGTGGGCTGCAGCACTGATTGTGCCACCCACAGGAGTAGCGCTAAAATGATGTCTTAGGCCTGCTTGCAGTGCCTATGTGCAGTCCAGGACTGCCATGTCGACCTGGCCAGTGCACCCACTGACCAGGCCTTATCCTTCCCTTTCTGTACATGTCAGGCATCCCTATGGTGGCCCTAGGTACCCCCCTGGGCTGGGTGCAGTGTATCTGAAAGGTAGGGCATGTACTGAGGTGTGTAACATGCCCTGGTAGTGAATTACAGCCATTTTCGTTTTTCACTGTTGAGATGCTATCTTGCCCATAGGATAGAATGGGGGAGGCTGTTTACATGCCTATCTTCCCATAAGGGCAAGATAGAAAATCCAAGTTTGGTATCTTTGTGTTCAGAATTTAATTATACATCTTTTTAGCAAGATGGTTTTTAAATTCACTGTGTGAGAATAGCACTTTTTAGAAAGTAGCTATTCTCCTGTTTAACCTTCCTGTGTGCCTGTGTGCTGGTTGGCTGGCTGGTGTCATGTGATGGGCTAGGTGGCTCCAGGAGCCTGGATGAGTCAGCAGCAGGGTGAATAGGGAGATCTGCTTTAGATGGGTGGGAGGAGTAGTCCCTGGGTTTGAATAGGGCTGCCCCTGCCAGCAGAATGCTGGCTCCACCCCCTGCTGGCCAGGCTGAGGACTCTGCCTCTGCTGGCACAAAGAAGGCTCCACCTCCTGCTGAGCGTCTAACGACCCTGCCCCTCACTCTGAAAGGAACCAGGTGCTCCAGGGCAGAGCACACCCAGGAACCGGTTTGAGCAGGGGAATTCCCCCACTGGAACAAAGAGAGACAAAGACTTGGAGGGGTATAAGAAGAGGACCCCAGACACCTAAACTTTAGATCACTTTGGAACTAAGAAGAAACCTCTGCCAAGGAGAAAGCTGAAAAGAACTGAAGAGGAGAAGACTGCCTGCTTGCTGTTTTGCTTTGCTGCCAAGGAGAGGGGAAGGACTTTGCTGTGTCCCCTTCTTTTGATTCTGATCTCCAAGGGCCTGAGAAGAGCTGGCTCCCTGTTAAGAAGTCCCAGGAACAAAAGGACTTCACCACCAGCTCCCCTGGAACTCTGCTGAAGGAGTTCTGACCTGCCGTGGAGTGCTTGCCCAGACTTGGGGCCTCAGGAGGTCGTTTTGCTGTGTTTGGGAGCTGGGAAGCAGAAGCGTGAAAAAGAGTAACTGGTACCCAACGCATCATCCGATTGCGTGTCGCAAGAACGAGAGTGCGAGGAGAATTTCATCGCGGCGTCATCGCAGCACCCGGAGTCCCCGCATCGCCAAGTGCGTCGAGCATCGTCCCGGTGCGAGAAGATTCCTGACGCTGCGAGGATCGTCGCAGAACTAGTTTGCGGGCCGCACCACTGCCGGTGCGTGAAAGTATCCAGTCGCTGCGTGTGTCGACGCAGAGTCCCGGCCCGTGACGCATCGAGGGTTGCGGCGCCAGAAGTCAGCGCTGCGCCGCGCATCGCGCCGCACCGAAGATCGTCGCATCGTACCTGTGCGTGAAGCTTCCCCCTAAGAAACCTACGCAACGAAAGCCAAAGTCATTGCATCCTCCCCCTACAGATCGGAGCCAGCGCATCCACCTCTGCTGCGTGAAGCAGGGCTGCTGCAAAGCCTCCCCAAGGTCTCAGGAGTATCGCATCGCCTTTGCCATCTTCCTTGTGGTAGCTTTTGGGAACCTTATCGCAACTACAGGTACTGTTGGGCACGAGAGTGTCGCATTTTGTGCATTGAGAGTCGCATTGTGCAGGACACTGACTTTTACATCCTGGAGTACTTTCTGCAAACTCTTGAACTATTTTTAAAGTAATCTTTTTAATTGTATGTTGGTTTATCTGTAGTATTTGGTCTTGTGAAGTTTTTAGTAAAGATACCTTATTTTTCTAAAACTGGTGTGGAGTAAATCTGTGGTGTTTTCACTGTGTTACTGTGAGTGTTGGTACAAATACTTTACACATTGCCTTTGATAGCCTAGACTGCTCAGGCCAAGCTACCTAGAGGGTGGGCAGGGGTTATCTTAACAGTGTATCCCCCTTTCCCTGACTAGAAGCAACGGTCCCTACTTGGACAGTGGTACCTACCCTGCCAACTAGAGACCCCCAGATCTAACAAGGACACTTTAGAAGAACCCCTGCTCACCCTCTAGGTGCATGGCGTGAGCAATCAAGGCTAAACTTCAGGGCGTACACAGTTAAGCATTTGCAATCATACACACAGCAAATACTTTGCATGCACCACAAACGGACACCAGGCAGGTTTTATATAAAAATAAGGCTTTTATATATATATCTTTTATGCAGACTTATTACACGACCCAGTAACGTTTCAAAGGTTGGGCCACGATATCTAATACTGCGGATATTTCTTTAGTGCGGGGCAACAAGGTGAACTGTGGGTCTTGGCGCGCTTCGCGCTGGTGAGGCGACCTGGTGGAATGTGTAGGACGACAGGGAAAACAAACATTGCGGACCCTGGATCCGATGAGAGCTCGTGGTCAAGTTTGTGTGTCACAGTACCTTGTTTCTTTGCAAAGGCGGGTGAGGGGCATCCAGCGGCTCTTCAGAAGTGCGAGGCAGCGTCCGGGGCTCCCAAGCTTTACGGGGGGATCTGGTCCTTCAGGCTTACAGGGGGAGTGGTGTGTCCAGGTGGGCAGGTGAGCAGAGCGGGGCAGCCGTGTACGTTTTCCACGTCTGGGCCGTCCAAGGCTTTTGGAATGCTCACAGCGCCGATTCCGGCGGGAGGGGTGAAGGTGCACAGCGGGCCTCCAGCGGGCGAGGTCACGGGGGCAGCCCAGCACGGTGGAGAGAGAGCGGCTCGGATCAAGCGAGGCTCTTCTCAAGGCAGTGGCGGCCAAGCGGCCCGGTCCTGGCCCAAGGAGGGACTGAAGAGCACTAGAGTCACGGCTCCGGCGAGGGAAGGAACACCACAGTCCAGCAGTAGGTGGATGAAGGTCAGGATGAGCCCAATGGTCCTGGGGCTTAGTTCAGGGGGCAACCTCGCTTCCAGGCCCTTGGAGATTGTTTTGAAAGCACAAGGTTCTTGAAATAAAAATGGAGCAAGTCTTAGTAGAGGGTTCTTCTTCTCTCCTTTGTCAGCAAGGTCACCACTGCAGGCCAGTCCCCCAGGATAGGGACAGTCTTCCTCCGTACAGCTTTCCTGGTGCCTCCTCCTCAGGCAGAGATTCTTCTTGGTTCAAAGCAGATCTGATTTCTTAGGAGCAGGGCTCCTTCTTTTATACACCATTTCTTTTCTTCTTCCAGGCCAGGGGGGCCCTTGCCTAGTTCAGTCCAGTTCTGGAGCACTTTGTTGATGCGATGCAGGCTTCTTCTTTCAGGGTGCAGGACAGAGCCATCAGACGCTCCACAGGGGGCGGAGCCAGCATTATGGTGGCAGAGCACAGCCCTATTCAGAGTCCAGGTGCACTCCTACCACCCATCTACAGGTCAATCTTTCTATTCACCACCAGGCTACCTAGCCCTGCCCATCTGGGTTTCCCCAGCCCTGTCACTCACACAAGCCAGACAGCAGATACACATCACACAGAGGAAGGGTGAAATGGTTAGGCAAGCAAATGCCAACTTTCTAAAAGTGGCATTTGCAAACGCAGACTATTAAAATTAACCTTACGAAAAGATGTTCCTTATTATTCTGAGTTCTGGCATACTAAACTCGATTTTCTACCATGTTCCCTGGGTCTGTTAGGATCATATGATGTAACAATCTTAACAGCCCATTCTGGCCTATGAGAACAGGGTAGCCTTACAATAAAGAAATACGAAAATGGCTGTAATTCACTATTAGGACATGCCACACCCATCAGGGCTTGTCATACCTTATGCTACAATGCACCCTGCCCTTGGGCCTACCATAGGGGTGACTAACATGAAGTTAAGGGAAGGTTTAGGGACTGGCAAGTGGGTGCACTTGCCAGTCAGCATGTCAGTACCAGACTGCACGCAGGTTCTGCAATGGCAGACCTAGACTCATTTTACCAGGCCGCTTCTGTGGGTGACAGTAAACCAAATAAGCCAATCATGGAATCCAACCAACATAGCAATTTACAATGGGGAGAGCATATGCACTTTAGCACTGATCAGCAGTGGTAAAGTGTCCAGAGTCATAAAACAGCCAACAACAGGTCAGAAAAAATGCAGGAGGAAGGCAAAAGGTTTAGGGATGACCCTGCAAAAAGGGCCAAGTCCAACAGAAAACCTAGCAAACCTATACATCTTTGAAAACTAGACACCAAGGGGAATCCAGGATGGGGTGACTTAGCTGCCTCCCTCCAGGTTCTGTTACATAGAATCCTTTGCAAACCTAAAAAATAGTGAAAAAAAACACATTTTCTCACATTTCTGTGGTGGAAAGTTCTGGAATCTGCGTGGATCCACAAACTTCCACCCACCCCGCGTTCCCCAAAGTCTTACGAGAAAAATGTCACCTCACTTGTGTGGGTCGGCCTAGTGCCCGCAACAGGAAACGGCGCAAAACGCAATGTGGTCACACCTCAATTTCGCAGGGAAAAATTACCTTTTTTTGGCAATGTGCCTATCTGTAGTTTTTTAACCTTAGCACTGCTGGCACCTACGGAAATGTTAGACCTGGCACCTTGGCGTGAGTTTCCCTTCCACTTTTTGCTGATGTGCCTCATGTGTTTTGTTGGTGTTGGCTGCTCAGAGCACTGTGCCACTGCCAATCAGTGCCACAGTGCAAGTGCTCCCTTATGAAAAATGTATACATTGATTGGTGTCCATGTTTGGCTTATTTGGTTTACTATTAGCCCCTAGTAAAGTGCACCAGGAGTGCCAGGGCTTGTAAATACAAATGCCGCTGGTGGGCTTGCAGCACTGGTTGTGCCACCCACAGAAGCGGCCTAGTAAAATGTGTCTAAGGTCTGCCACTGCAGAACCTGCGTGCAGTCTGGTAATGTCGCCCTGACTGCGCAAGTGCACCCACTTGCCAGTCCCTAAACCTTCCCTTAGCTACATATTAGTCACCCCTCTGCTAGGACCAAGGGCAGGGTGCATTGTAGGCATAAGGTAGGACATGCCCTGATGTATGTGGCATGTCTTAATAGTGAATTACAGCCATTTTCGTTTTTTACTATTGAAGGCAACCTGCTCTCCATAGGCCAGAATGGGCTACTGGAATTACTACACGCTGTAATCCCAGTGGACTCATAGAGCATGGTAGAAAGTCAAGTTTAGTATGCCTGAACTCAGAATAATAAAATACTACTTTTAGTAAAGTTTATTTTAATATCCTGTGTTTGTAAATACTACTTTTAGAAAGTTAGTATTTACTGACCTGGCCATTTCAGTCCGCCTCTGCTGTGTGTGTGTGTGCTGCCTAGTTTCAGTGGGGAGCAAGGCTGGGGAATTCCAGGAGACAGGCTGGCTGCCAGGTGGTGGGTAGAGAGATTACACCAGGATGGGTGGGAGGAGTACACCTTGACTCTGAATAGACCTGTGCTCTGCCACCACAATGGCGGCTCGGCCCCCTGTGGAGCGGCTGATGTCTCTGCCCTGCTGCTGAAAGGAAAGAGCAGAGTCACCACAACAAAGTGCTCCAAAACCGGACTGAGCCAGGCCCAGGCCCCCTGGCGACAAAGAACAAAAGAATTGCTGTATAAAAGAAGGAGCCCTGCTCCTAAGAAATCAGATCCTGTTTGCGCCAAGAAGAAACTCTGCCTGAAGAGAAGGACCTGGGAAAGCTGCATGGAGGAGTACTGTCTCTAAGCCTGAGAGACTGGCCTGTGGTGGGTGCCTTGCTGCTGAAGGAGAGGAAAAGACTGAAGAAAAGACTTTTATTCAACTTGTGCTTTTCAAACAATCTCCAAGGGCTTGCGTGTGAACTTGCCCCCTGAACTGCGCCCCAGGAACAGTGGGCGCTACCTTTCCCTGGAAGAAGAGGAAGCTGCTGTGGGTGACCCTGCAACGCTGACCCCAGAAAACCTGTATGCCCCATCTCGCTGAGCAGCGCGACTTCTGGCTGCCCAGGCTGCTGTGAGCACTGTGAAGACCAGCCCGCCTGGCCTGACCAAAGCAAACAACTGCCCCCTCGAGCCGTAGCTCGCAACGTGACGGGAGACGACCTGCGTCCAAGCGCCGAGCCTCTGTGACCCTGAGCCGCCGAGACCACTGTAAGGACCCACGGTGCACTGTTCGCCGATCCTGGTGTCTGCTGACAGCACGACACGCTGAGAATCACCCCCGAGCTGCCCCTCCTCCTCCTGACCTCCGTGGTGTGCTGAGAATCATCCCTGAGCGCCCCCGAAGCTTCGCCGTCCACTGAAGAGTCGGAACTGCAACGCGACGCGGGACGCCCTTTGCGGGATTGCTGAGGCCGCCACGAACCCCCTACCAAGATCCAGGTACTGTGAGCTGAAAGCGCCCTCGTACGACCCGTACTTGCCTTTGTACGGTCCGTATCAGCGCTGGCGTCGCGCTACGCTGTTCACGCGTGAAGCGTGAGCTTTGGTACGGGTCGCACCAGCTGTACGAGGCGTCCCAGCGAAGGTACGGTCTGTACCGGTGAAAATATATAGACGTTGCTTACGCAGGAAGCGTGAGGTTTGGCAAGAGGCGTACCGGACTTGTACGACGCGTACCTACGAGGGTACGGTCCGTACGGCTCAAGTCCTCGTACGCGTCCACACGCGAGAAGCGTGAGAAACGGCACAACGCGTCTAAAAACTCGTACGAAGCGTACCGACGGCCCTACGAAGCGCGCAGACCTCAAATCAGTGTATTTTGAAGCAAGACTTGCCATTTGAAGAACTGTGGACTCCTGAAAAATCAGTACAAGTAACTGGAACCTACTTTGAAGAGAAGAACTGTATTTTTAAAACCTGCTTGAAGAAACCTTTTTATATAAAGTTTATTTTTACAAAAATACAGTCTTGTGTCTCTGTGTGGTGGGTTGGTGGTTGTTGTATGGGACGTCTTGAATGCTTAACCTAATGCCCTCTGAAATCTAGCCTGACTGCTCGCGCCATGTTACCTAGATGGTGAGCAGGGGTTATTTTCCCAGAGTAATCCTTCGACCTGACTTAGAGGAAAGGGTCCCTGCTTGTCGCATGTGCATACCTGCGCCAACCAGAGACCCCAGATTCTAACAGTGGTGGCAGCGGTGAGGATTTACGGATTTGCATTTTTGGTGTCTGCGCAGTGATTACTAGCCATTGCACAGTGAGGACAGTCCAGTAGCTTGAGCCACAGAACTTTAAATTTAATTTTGCTTGCCAAGAAAGAAGATCCCTTGTGTTTGGAATCATGCCTGGCCCAAACAGCATTGAGAAATCAATCTCTGAAACCTCTGAAATCCTAGGAATGGAATGGGAGGCGTCAAAACTGGACAGCTACAAGAGAACTGAACTCAAGTACTTCTGCAGGAAGCTCAAGGTTCCACATGCAGGATGCAAAAACAAATCAGATCTCTACAAGGCGCTCAAAGCCTGGATTGAATGAAGGGGTGCAACTAAGGAAGTTACACCATTGAAACCAGCGGAGAGCGTCCATAGTTTTGGCAGAGGCCTGTCGCCAGAGGAGCTGGCAGACAGACAGGCTGCCAGAGAGCAAGAGGTCACTTTGGCAAAGCTGAAATTAAATGGCCAATTGGAGCTAGAGAGCAATAAAATGGCTCTTGAAGAAAGAAGAATGGAGTATGACCTGAAAATGAGGGAGCTGGAGATAAAGGCCAAAAGTTTGGAAAACCGTCCCTCTGGTGGCAGCGCAACGCCGGTGCAGGTAGAGTCAAGGGTGTACATGCCAAAAGATGTAGTTAAGGAATACTTTAAGAATGACGACATAGGGCAATGGTTCAAGGCCTATGAGGTAGCCATGTCTTCCCACCGGGTCCCTGAGAGAGATTGGGGAGCGGGGTTGTGGGGGCGGTTCCTCAGTGAGGGGCGGGACACACTTTTAGATTTTCCCTCTGATGTCTACAATTCTTACCCCCACATGAAGGAATCTTTAATGAATAGATATGGGCTAACTCCTGAATTATATAGACAAAGGTTCAGGGGGTGTACCAAGATTGCGGGGAGTACGTATGTGGAGGATGTAACCTTTTTCTGCAGAGCACTGGATGGCTGGGTGAAGGGTAGCAAAGTGGATGATTACCAAGGTCTCTTTGATTTGATTGCATGAGAGCACTTGTCGCTTAATTGTTTTCCTGAGCTACGCCAACACCTGATAGATAGCAAGCTGACTAACCCTAGGAAGCTTGCTGAAGAGGCGGACCACTGGGTCAGCACCAGGGTCCACAAGGGTCAAGTGGGAGACTCCGCCAAGGGTGGGCAGGGTCCCCAGCAGAAGAGTGGGGGAGACAGGGGAAAACAGAAAGGGTTCCCAAAAGGCCCCCAAAGTAATACCCAAGGGAACCAGCAGAAAGGTTCTCAGCCTCCCCCACCCCCGAAGCCGACAGGGGCCCCGACAGGTAAACCTGTTCCCAAGGGGCCCCCTCAATGTTATAAATGTGGTGAACTAGGTCACTTTGCCAGTGATCCCAAGTGTCGCCAGTATGTGAAACCAGCACCCACTGGTGCTCTACCGAAGCAAGTGGCTACAGTAGCCTTTGGGGAGGAGGTAGAAGTCCCAGGTGGGTGGGACCCCGTCCAGCTGACCTTAGTCTCACTAGGAGACAGTGAGATAGTCCCTAACGCCGCCTTACCCTCTAACACTAAGAAATATGGGCAAGTGGTGACTGTCAATGGGAAGAAGGTAGAGGCTCTTCGAGACACAGGCGCCAGCGTGACTGCAGTGCGGCAGCACCTGGTATCTCAAGAGCAGGTTGTACCCCATGCCTATTGTCGGGTTGTCAATGCTGACAACACAGAGTCATTGTCCAATGGCTCAAGTTCCCGTTGAGTGGGAGGGGTCTCTGGTACTCTGCAAGTCACTGTGAGAACTGCCATGCCTGTAGACTGTCTCCTAGGGAATGATTTGGAGAGCTCCCCTTGGAAAAAGGTGGAGAAGACAGCTCACCTGCGGATGTTGGGTTTACCCGATCTGGCGTGCGTGACAACCCGGTCGATGGCAGCCAGTAGGGGTGTTGAAGGGACCCTGGAGCCTGAGGGAGAGGCCCAGGAACCGGCCTTAAGGAGAGGGCGCAGGAGGCGCGGGAAACCGGCCCTAAAGTTCCCACGGCCCAGGAGGAAGCAGACCTTGAGGGGGATGCCCTGGAGCCTACCGGGGAACAGATAGCCGAACTGGGGGACCTTCCTGAGCTGACCCATTGGCAGCAAGAAGGAGGCCCCACCAGGGAGGAATGCTGCAAATTCTGCAGGGAGCAGAAAGAGTGCACCTCTCTAGTGGGTATGCGGCAGCAGGCTGCAGCCCAGGCCAATGGTGATCAGTCCGGTACTCACTTAATCTACTGAGAGAACGACCTCCTGTACTCAGAGCCTAAGGGTGCTGAACCTGGGTCAACCCGTGCGCTGGTGGTACCCCAGAAGTTCAGAGCCTTCCTACTGGGGCTGGCTCACGATGTGCCATTAGCAGGGCATTTGGGGCAGGACAAGACCTTTGAAAGGCTTGTCACCCACTTTTATTGGCCTCAAATGCGCAGGAGTTCAGACACTCACTGCAGGACCTGCCAGACCTGCCAGGCAAGTGGTAAGAGTGGAAGGAAGCTAAAGGCTCCACTCCAACCTTTCCCTGTGGTCAGTACCCCATTCCAGCGAGTGGGGATTGACATTGTGGGGCCACTGGACCCCAAAACAGCCATGGGCAACAGGTTTATCCTGGTCTTGGTGGACCATGCCACCCGGTACCCTGAAGCCATCCCTCTGAGAACAGTGACGGCCCCCGTGGTGGGACGGGCACTGATGGGAATTTTTTCACGAGTAGGATTCCCTCTAGAGGTGGTGTCTGACAGGGGGACCAATTTCATATCTAAATATATGAAATCCCTTTGGCAAGAGTGTGGTGTGACATACAAGTTCACCACCCCTTACCATCCCCAAGGAAACGGGTCGGTTGAGAGATTCAACCGAACCCTAAAGGCCATGATTATGGGTCTTGAGGAACCCATGAGGCGTAAGTGGGACGTCCTCTTACCATGCCTTCTCTTTGCGTACCGTGAGGTGCCACAGAAGTCTCTGGGGTTCAGTCCCTTTGAGCTTCTGAATGGCCACCCAGTACGAGGACCTCTTAGTCTGGTCAAGTAAGGCTGGGAGCAATCTCCCAGGAAACCCCCCCAGAATGTATATAGTTACATGCTGGCCTTTCGGAACCAGACTAGGCGTTTCAGGCAACTTGCTGAGGCAAATCTGGAAGCCAGCCAGGAGGAAATGAAGCGGTGGTACGACCAGAACGCCACTCTGGTTGAGCTTCAACCTGGTCAAAAGGTATGGGTCCTGGCCCCTGTGGAGCCTTGTGCACTCCAAGACAAGTGGACCGGACCCTTTGAGTTTGTGGAGCGCAAGAGTTCTGTCACCTACTTGGTGGACTTGCAGTCTCCTAGGAACCCCTTGAGGGTCCTCCATGTCAATCGACTGAAGCCCCACTTGGAGAGGTCCGAAGTGGGCATGCTCTTGGCCACAGATGATGGGACGGAGGAGGAGTCTGAGCCTCTGCCTGACCTCCTGGTAGCCTCAGAGCGAGACGGGTCAGTGGATGGAGTTAACCTCTCACCCACCCTGACCCCTGAGCAACAGGATGACTGCCGCCAGCTGCTGGGGCAGTTTCCTGACCTGTTCTCCCTGGTTCCTGGTGTCACAGATTGGTGCGTCCATGATGTGGACACAGTAGACAGCTTGCCTGTGAAGCACAAAGCTTTCAGAGTAACTGACAGGGTCAGAGCCTGCATCAAAGAGGAAGTCTCAAAGATGCTTGCTCTTGAGGTGGTTGAGTCCTCCAGCAGTCCTTGGGCAGCCCAGTGGTCTTGGTCCCAAAGGCTGCAGCGCCGGGTGCCACACCCGAACTCCGGTTCTGTGTGGACTACAGAGGACTCAATTCGGTCACCAAGACTGACACGCACCCCATCCCCAGAGCTGATGAGCTCATCAATCCGTTAGTGGCTGCACGGTACCTCAGCACGATTGATTTAACGTCTGGGTACTGGCAGATCGCCTTGACTGATGGGGACAAGGAGAGGTCCACATTCTCCACACCAGATGGGCACTACCAGTTCCAGGTTATGCCCTTTGGGATGAAGAATGCCCCTGCCACCTTCCAGAGGTTGATCAACCAGGTGTTGGCTGGTCTGACTGAGTTCAGCGCCGCCTACCTGGATGACATCGCAGTGTTCATTGGCACATGGAAAGAACACCTGCAACATCTCTGGGAAGTGTTGATGGCACTGCGCAAGGCAGGTCTCACGATCAAGGCAAGCAAGTGTCAGATCGGGCAGGGTTCCGTGGTGTACTTGGGACACCAAGTAGGGAGCGGCCAGGTGGCGCCACTACAACCCAAGATTGAAACCATCCTGGCTTGGGAGCCCCCAAAGACCCAGTCAGAGGTGAGGGCCTTTTTACGACTCACAGGGTACTACAGGAGGTTTGTCAAGGGGTATGGCAGCATTGTTGCCCCCTTGACGGAGCTGACTTCGAAGAAGCAGCCCAGAAAAGTGATCTGGACTGACACCTGTCAGAAGGCTTTTGACACCCTGAAGACTGCCATGTGCACGGCGCCCGTGCTCTTGGCTCCTGACTTCTCCAAAGAATTCCTAGTGCAGACAGACGCATCAAAGCATGGTGTAGGGGCTGTTCTCTCACAGATGACTGAGGAGGGCTGGGACCAACCTGTAGCCTTCATCAGTAGGAGGTTACTTCCACGGGAACAAAGGTGGAGTGCAATCGAGCGAGAAGCATTTGCTGTGGTCTGGGCGCTGAAGAAGCTAAGACCCTACTTGTTTGGGTCTCACTTCGGGGTTCAGACCGACCACAGGCCCCTCAGATGGTTGATGCAAATGAGGGGTGAGAACCCAAAACTGTTGAGGTGGTCCATCTCCCTACAGGGTATGGACTTTACGGTGGAGCATCGCCCTGGCACAGATTACGCCAATGCTGACGGTCTGTCCAGGTTTTTCCGCCTTAGTGAAGAGGAACTCCCTGGGGTAGGGTAGTTCCCCCCACATTTCAGCTGGAGGGGACACGTGTTAGACCTGGCACCTTGGCATGAGTTTCCCTTCCACTTTTTGCTGATGTGCCTCATGTGTTTTGTTGGTGTTGGCTGCTCAGAGCACTGTGCCACTGCCAATCAGTGCCGGAGCAAGTGCTCCCTTATGAAAAATGTATACATTGATTGGTGTCCATGTTTGGCTTATTTGGTTTACTATCAGCCCCTAGTAAAGTGCACCAGGAGTGCCAGGGCTTGTAAATACAAATGCTGCTGGTGGGCTTGCAGCACTGGTTGTGCCACCCACAGAAGCGGCCTAGTAAAATGTGTCTAAGGTCTGCCACTGCAGAACCTGCGTGCAGTCTGGTACAGTCGCGCTGACTGCGCAAGTGCAACCACTTGCCAGTCCCTAAACCTTCCCTTAACTACATATTAGTCACCCCTCTGGTAGGCCCAAGGGCAGGGTGCATTGTAGGTATAAGGTAGGACATGCCCTGATGTGTGTGGCATGTCTTAATAGTGAATTACAGCCATTTTCGTTTTTCACTATTGAAGACTACCTGCTCTCCATAGGCCAGAATGGGCTGCTGAAATTACTACATGCTGTAATCCCAGTGGACTCATAGAGCATGGTAGAAAGTCAAGTTTAGTATGCCCGAACTCAGAATAATAAAATACTTATTTTAGTAAACTTTATTTTAATATCCTGTGTTTGTAAATACTACTTTTAGAAAGTTAGTATTTACTGATCTGGCCATTTCAGTCCGCCTCTGCTGTGTGTGTGTGTGCTGCCTAGTTTCAGTGGGGAGCAGGGCTGGGGAATTCCAGGAGACAGGCTGGTTGCCAGGTGGTGGGTAGAGAGATTACACCAGGATGGGTGGGAGGAGTACACCTTGACTCTGAATAGACCTGTGCTCTGCCACCACAATGCCGGCCCCGCCCCCTGTGGAGCAGCTGATGTCTCTGCCCTGCTGCTGAAAGGAAAGAGCAGAGTCACCACAACAAAGTGCTCCAAAACCGGACTGAGCCAGGCCCAGGCCCCCTGGCGACAAAGAACAAAAGAATTGCTGTATAAAAGAAGGAGCCCTGCTCCTAAGAAATCAGATCCTGTTTGCGCCAAGAAGAAACTCTGCCTGAAGAGAAGGACCTGGGAAAGCTGCATGGAGGAGTACTGTCTCTAAGCCTGAGAGACTGGCCTGTGGTGGGTGCCTTGCTGCTGAAGGAGAGGAAAAGACTGAAGAAAAGACTTTTATTCAACTTGTGCTTTACAAACAATCTCTAAGGGCTTGAGTGTGAACTTGCCCCCTGAACTGCGCCCCAGGAACAGTGGGCGCTACCTTTCCCTGGAAGAAGAGGAAGCTGCTGTGGGTGACCCTGCAACGCTGACCCCAGAGAACCCGTGTGCCCCATCTCGCTGAGCACCGCGACTTCTGGCTGCCCGGGCTGCTGTGAGCATCGTGAAGACCAGCCCGCCTGGCCTGACCAAAGCAAACAACTGCCCCCTCGAGCCGTAGCTCGCAACATGACGGGAGATGACCTGTGTCCAAGCGCCGAGCCTCTGAGACCCTGAGCCGCCGAAACCACTGTAAGGACCCAAGGTGCACTGTTCGCCGATCCTGGTGTCTGCTGACAGCGTGACGCGCTGAGAATCACCCCCGAGCTGCCCCTCCTCCTCCTGACCTCCGTGGTGTGCTGAGAATCATCCCCGAGCGCCCCCGAAGCATCGGCGTCCACTGAAGAGTCGGGACTGCAACGCGACGTGGGACGCCCTTTGCGGGATTGCTGAGGCCGCCACAAACCCCCTACCAAGATCCAGGTACTGTGAGCTGAAAGCGCCCTCGTACGACCCGTACTTGCCTTTGTATGGTCCCTACCAGCGCTGGCGTCGCGCTACGCTGTTCACGCGTGAAGCGTGAGCTTTGGTACGGGTCGCACCAGCTGTACGAGGCGTCCCAGCGAAGGTACGGTCCGTACCGGTGAAAATATATAGACGTTGCTCACGCAGGAAGCGTGAGATTTGGCAAGAGGCGTACCGGACTTGTATGACGCGTACCTACAAGGGTACGGTCCGTACAACTCAAGTCCTCGTACGCGTGCTCACGCGAGAAGCGTGAGAAACGGCACAACGCGTCTAAAAACTCGTACGAAGCGTACCGACGGTCCTACGAAGCGCGCAGACCTCAAATCAGTGTATTTTGAAGCAAGACTTGCCATTTTAAGAACTGTGGACTCCTGAAAAATCAGTACAAGTAACTGGAACCTACTTTGAAGAGAAGAACTGTATTTTTAAAGCTTGCTTGAAGAAACCTTTTTATATAAAGAGTTTATTTTTACATAAATACAGTCTTGTGTCTCTGAGTGGTGGGTTGGTGGTTGTTGTGTGGGATGTCTTGAATGCTTAAACTAATGCCCTCTGGAATCTAGCCTGACTGCTCGCGCCACGTTACCTAGAGGGTGAGCAGGGGTTATTTTCCCAGAGTAATCCTTCGCCCTGACTTAGAGGAAAGGGTCCCTGCTTGTCGCAAGGGCATACCTGCGCCTACCAGAGACCCCGGATTCTAACAGGAAACCTAGCAAACCTATACATTTGTTAAAACTAGACAACCAGGGGAATCCAGGATGGGGAGACTTGACTGCCTCCCACCAGGTTCTGTTACCCAGAATCCCTTGCAAACCTAAAAAATTATCCAAAAAAACACATTTTCCCCACATTTCTGTGGTGGAAAGTTCTGGAATCTGCGTGGATCCACAATTTACCACCAACCCTGCGTTACCCAAAGTCTTCTGAGAAAAATGGTACCTCAGTTGTGTGGGTTGGCCTACTGCCCGCGACAGGAAACGGTGCAAAGCGCAACGTGGACACACCTCTATTTCGCAGTAAAAAATGACCCTTTTTTGGCAAAGTGCTTAGCTGTAGTTTTTTAACCCTAGCTCTGCCGGCACCTATGGAAACCTAGCAAACCTATACATTTTTGAAAACTAGACACCCAGGGGAATCTAAGATGGGGTGACTTGACTGCCTCCCACCAGGTTCTGTTACCCAGGATCCCTTGCAAACCTAGAAAATTGTCAAAAAAACACATTTTCCCCACATTTCTGTGGTGGAAAGTTCTGGAATTTGCGTGGATCCACAAATTTCCATTCACCCAGTGTTCCCCAAAGTCTTATAAGAAAAATGGTACCTCACTTGTGTGGGTCGGCCTAGTGCCCGCGACAAGAAACGGTGAAAAACGCAACGTGGACACACCTCAATTTCGCAGTGAAAAATGATCCTTTTTTGGCAAAGTGCCTACCTGTAGTTTTTGAACCCTAGCTCTGCCGGCTCCTAGGGAAACCTAGCAAACCTATACATTTCTGAAAACTAGACACCGAGGGAAATACAGAATGGGAAGACTTGACTGCCTCCCACCAGGGTCTGTTACCCAGGATCCCTTGCAAATCTAAAAAATTGTAAAAAAACACATTTTCCCCACATTTCTGTGGTGGAAAGTTCTGGAATCTGAGTGGATCCACAAATTTCCACCCACCCCGCGTTCCCCAAAGTCTTTCGAGAAAAATGGCACCTCACTTGTGTGGGTCGGCCTAGTGCCCGCGACAAGAAACGGCGAAAAACGCAACGTGGACACACCTCAATTTCACAGTGAAAAATTATCCTTTTTTGGCAAAGTGCCTACCTGTAGTTTTTGAACCCTAGCTCTGCCGGCTCCTAGGGAAACCTAGCAAACCTATACATTTCTGAAAACTAGACACCGAGGGAAATACAGAATGGGAAGACTTGACTGCCTCCCACCAGGGTCTGTTACCCAGGATCCCTTGCAAATCTAAAAAATTGTAAAAAAACACATTTTCCCCACATTTCTGTGGTGGAAAGTTCTGGAATCTGAGTGGATCCACAAATTTCCACCCACCCCGCGTTCCCCAAAGTCTTTCGAGAAAAATGGCACCTCACTTGTGTGGGTCGGCCTAGTGCCCGCGACAAGAAACGGCGAAAAACGCAACGTGGACACACCTCAATTTCACAGTGAAAAATTATCCTTTTTTGGCAAAGTGCTTAGCTGTAGTTTTTGAACCCTAGCTCTGCCGGCACCGAGGGAAACCTAGCAAACCTATACATTTTTGAAAACGAGACACTAGGGGAATCCAGGATAGGGTGACTTGACTGCCTCCCACCAGGTTCTGTTACCCAGGATCCCTGGCAAACCTAAAAAATTGTCAAAAAAACCACATTTTCCCCACATTTCTGTGGTGGAAAGTTCTGGAATCTGAGTGGATCCACAAATTTCCACCCACCCCGCGTTCCCCAAAGTCTTTCGAGAAAAATGGCACCTCACTTGTGTGGGTCGGCCTAGTGCCCGCGACAAGAAACGGCGAAAAATGCAACGTGGACACACCTCAATTTCACAGTGAAAAATTATCCTTTTTTGGCAAAGTGCTTAGCTGTAGTTTATGAACCCTAGCTCTGCCGGCACCGAGGGAAACCTAGCAAACCTATACATTTTTG
Organism: Triturus cristatus; assembly: GCF_964204655.1. Taxonomy (NCBI): domain Eukaryota; kingdom Metazoa; phylum Chordata; class Amphibia; order Caudata; family Salamandridae; genus Triturus; species Triturus cristatus. The sequence goes on from NC_140579.1 coordinate 1,098,268,465, forward strand.
AAAACTAGACAACCAGGGGAATCCAGGATGGGGTGACTTAGCTGCCTCCCACCAGGTTCTGTTACCCAGAATCCCTTGCAAACCTAAAAAATTGTGAAAAAAAACAAAATTTTGCAGAGAAAAATGACCCTTTTTTGGCAAAGTGCCTAGCTGTAGTTTTTTAACCCTAGCTCTGCCGGCACTTAGGGAAACCTAGCAAACCTATACATTTTTTAAAACTAGACACCCAGGGCAATCCAGGATGGGGAGACTTGACTGCCTCCCACCAGGTTCTGTTACCCAGAATCCCTAGCAAACCTAAAAAATTGTCCAAAAAACCCACATTTTCCCCACATTTCCATGGTGGAAAGTTCTGGAATCTGCGTGGATCCACAAATTTCCACCCACACCGCGTTCCCCAAGGTCTTGCAAGAAAAATGGTACCTCACTTGTGTGGCTCGGCGCAGTGTCCGCGACAGGAAACGGCGCAAAACGCAACGTGGTCACACCTCAATTTCGCAGTGAAAAATGACCCTTTTTTGGCAAAGTGCCTAGCTGTAGTTTTTTTAACCCTAGCTCTGCCGGGACCTAGCAAAGCTATACATTTTTGAAAACTAGACACCCAGGTGAATCCAGGATGGGGTGACTTAGCTGCCTCCCACCAGGTTCTGTTACCCAGGATCCCTTGCAAACCTAGAAAATTATCAAAAAAACCCACATTTTCCCCACATTTCTGTGGTGGAAAGTTCTGGAATATGCGTGGATCCACAAAATTCCACCCACCCCGCGTTCCCCAAAGTCTTACTAGAAAAATGACACCTCACTTTTGTGGGTTGGCCTAGTGCCCGCGACAAGAAACGGTGCAAAACGCAACGTGGACACACCTCAATTTCGCAGTGAAAAATGATCCTTTTTTGGCAAAATGCTTAGCTGTAGTTTTTTAACTCTAGCTCTGCCGGCACCTAGGGAAACCTAGCAAACCTCTACATTTTTCAAAACTAGACACCCAGGGGAATCCAGGATGTGGTGACTAGACTGCCTCCCACCAGGTTCTGTTACCCAGAATCCCTTGCAAACCTAAAGAATTGTCAAAAAAACAAATTGTCCCCACATTTCTGTGGTGGAAAGTTCTAGAATCTGCATGGATCCATACATTTCCACCCACCCCGTGTTCCCTAAAGTCTTCCAAAAAAAAAGTTACCTCACATGTGTGGGTCAGCCTAGTGCCCACGACGGGAAATGGCGAAAAACGCAACGTGGTCACACCTCAATTTCGCAGTGAAAAATGATCCTTTTTTGGCAAAGTGCCTACCTGTAGTTTTTGAACCCTAGCTCTGCCGGCTGCTAGGGAAACCCAGCAAACCTATACATTTCTGAAAACTAGACACCGAGGGAAATACAGGATGGGAAGACTTGACTGCCTCCCACCAGGGTCTGTTACCCAGGATCCCTTGCAAATCTAAAAAATTGTAAAATAAGACACATTTTCCCCACATTTCTGTGGTGGAAAGTTCTGGAATCTGCGTGGATCCACAATTTTCCACCCACCCCGCGTTACACAAAGTCTTCCGAGAAAAATTATACCTCACTTGTGTGGTTCGGGCTAGTGCCCGCGACAGGAAACAGCGCAAAACATAACATGGTCACACCTCAATTTCGCAGTGAAAAATGACCCTTTTTTGGCAAAGTGCCTAGCTGTAATTTTTTAACCTTAGCTCTGCCGGCACGCAGGGAAAACTAGCAACCTATACATTTTTGAAAACTAGACACCCAGGGGAATCCAGGATGGGGAGAATTGACTGCCTCCCACCACGGTCTGTTACCCAGGATCCCTTGCAAACATAAAGAATTGTCCCCCAAAAATATTTCCCCACATTTCTATGGTGGAAAGTTCTGGAATCTGCATGGATCCACAAATTTCCACCCACCCTGTGCTCCCCAAAGTCTTACAAGAAAAATGGTACCTTACTTGTGTGGGTCGGCCTAGTGACCGCGGCAGGAAACGGCGCAAAACGCAACGTGGTCACACCTTAATTTCGCAGTGAAAAATGACCCTTTTATGGCAAAGTGCTTAGCTGTAGTTTTTTAACCCTAGCTCTGACGGCACCTAGGGGAACCTAGCAAAGCTACACGTTTTTTAAATCTAGACACCCAGGGGAATCCAGGATGTGGTGACTTGACTGCCTCCCACCAGGTTCTGTTACACAGAATCCCTTGCAAACCTAAAAAATTGTCCAAATAAACACATTTCCCCCACATTTCTGTGGAGGAAATTTCTGGAATCTGCGTGGATCCACAATTTTCCACCCACCCCGCGTTACACAAAGTCTTCCGAGAAAAATGGCACCTCACTTGTGAGGTTCGGCCTAGTGCCCACGACAGGAAACGGCACAAAACGCAACATGGTCACACCTCAATTTCACAGTGAAAAATGACCCTTTTTTGGCAAAGTGCTTAGCTGTCGTTTTTGAACCCTAGCTCTGCCGGCACCTAGGGAAACTAGCAAACCTATACATTTTTGAAAACTAGACACCCAGGGGAATCCAGGATGTGGTGACTTGACTGCCTCCCACCAGGTTCTGTTACCCAGAATCCCTTGCAAACCTAAAGAATTGTCAAAAAAAACACATTTCCTCCACATTTCTGTGGTGGAAAGTTCTGGAATCTGCGTGGATCCACAAATTTCCACCCACCCCGTGTTCCCCAAAGTCTTACAAGAAAAATGGTACCTCACTTGTGTGGGTCGGCCTAGTGTACGCGACAGGAAACGGTGCAAAATGCAACGTGGTCACACCTCAATTTCGCAGTGAAAAATGTCACTTTTTTGGCAAAGTGCTTAGCTGTAGTTTTTTAACCCTAGCTCTGCCGGCACCTAGGGGAACCTAGCAAACCTATACATTTTTTAAAACTAGACACCCAGGGGAATCCAGGATGTGGTGACTTAACTGCCTCCCACCAGGTTCTGTTACCCAGAATCCCTTGAAAACCTAAAAAATTGTCAAAAAAAACACATTTCCTCCACATTTCTGTGTTGGAAAGTTCTGGAATCTGCGTGGATCCACAATTTTCCACCCCACCGCGTTACCCAAAGTCTTCTAAAAAAAAAGTTACCTCACATATGTGGGTCGGCTTAGTGTCCACGACAGGAAACGGCCCAAAACGCAATGTGGTCACACGTCAATTTCGCAGTGAAAAATGACCCTTTTTTGGCATAATGCCTAGCTGTAGTTTTTGAACCCTAGCTCTGCTTGCTCCTAGAGAAACCTAGCAAACCTATACATTTTTTAAAACTAGACACCCAGGGCAATCCAGGATGGGGAGACTTGACTGCCTCCCACCAGGTTCTGTTACCCAGAATCTCTTGCAAACCTAAACAATTGTCCAAAAAAAACACATTTTCTCCACATTTCTGTGGTGGAAAGTTGTGGAATCTGCGTGGATCCACAATTTTCCACCCACCCCGCGTTACACAAAGTCTTCCAAGATAAATGGTACCACACTTGTGTGGTTCGGCCTAGTGCCTGCAACAGGAAATAGCGCAAAAAACAACATGGTCACACCTCAATTTCGCAGTGAAAAATGACCCTTTTTTAGCAAAGTGCCTAGCTGTAGTTTTTTAACCCTAGCTCTGCCGGCAGCTAGGGAAAACTAGCAAACCTATACATTTTTGAAAACTAGACACGCAGCGGAATCCAGGACGGGGTGATTTGACTGCCTCCCACCAGGAACTGTTACCCAGAATCGCTTGCAAACCTAAAGAATTTACCAAAAAAACACATTTCCCCCACATTTCTGTGGTGGAAAGTTCTGGAATCTGCGTGGATCCACAAATTTCCACCCACTCCGCGTTCCCGAAAGTCTTAAGAGAAAAATGATACCTCACTTGTGTGGTTCGGCCTAGTGCCCGCGACAGGAAACAGCGCAAAACACAACATGGTCACACCTCAATTTCGCAGTGAAAAATGACCCTTTTTTGGCAAAGTGCCTAGCTGTAAGTTTTTTAACCCTAGCTCTGCCGGCACCTAGGGAAAACTAGCAACCTATACATTTTTGAAAACTAGACACCCAGGGGAATCCAGGATGGAGAGACTTGACTGCCTCCCACCAGGGTCTGTTACCCAGAATCCCTTGCAAACCTAAAGAATTGTCAAAAAAACAAATTGTCCCCACATTTCTGTTTTGGAAAGTTCTGGAATCTGCGTGGATCCACAAATTTCCACCTACCCCGTGTTCCCCAAAGTCTTCCAAAAAAAATGGTACCTCACTTGTGTGGGTCGGCCTAGTGTTCGTGACAGGAAACGGCACAAAACGCAACGTGGTCACACCTCAATTTCACCGTGAAAAATGACCCTTTTTTGGCAAAGTGCCTAGCTGTCGTTTTTTAACCCTAGCTCTGCCGGCTCCTAGGGAAACCTAGAAAACCTATACATTTCTGAAAACTAGACACCCTCGCCAATCCAGGATGGGTAGAGTTGACTGCCTCCCACCAGGTTCTGTTACCCAGAATTCCTTGCAAACCTAAAAAATTGTCCAAAAAAACACATTTTTCCAACATTTCTGTGGTGGAAAGTTCTGGAATCTGCGTGGATCCACAATTTTCCACCCACCCCGCATTACACAAAGTCTTCCGAGAAAAATGATACCTCACTTGTGTGGGTCGGCCTAGTGCCCACAACAGGAAATGGCGCAAAATGCAACATGGTCACACCTCAATTTCGCAGTGAAAAATGACCCTTTTTTGGCAAAGTGCCTAGCTGTAGTTTTTGAACCCTAGCTCTGCCGGCACCTAGGGAAAACTTGCAAACCTATACATTTTTTAACACTAGACACCCAGGGGAATCGAGGATGGGGTGACTTGACTGCCTCCCACCAGGTTCTGTTACCCAGAATCTCTTGCAAACCTAAAAAACTTGTAAAATAAGACACATTTTCCCCACATTTCTGTGGGGGAAAGTTCTGGAATCTGCGTGGATCCACAAATTTCCACCCACCCCGCATTCCCCAAAGTCTTACCAGAAAAATGGCACCTCACTTGTGTGGGTCGGCCTACTGCCCGCGACAGGAAACAGCACAAAACTCAACATGGTCACACCTCAATTTCGCAGTGAAAAATGACCCTTTTTTGGCAAAGTGCTTAGCTGTAGTTTTTGAACGCTAGCCCTGCCGGCACCTAGGGAAACCTAGCAAACCTATACATTTTTGAAAACTAGACACCCAGGGGAATCCAGGATGTGGTGACTTGACTGCCTCCCTCCAGGTTCTGTTGCCCAGAATCCCTTGCAAACCTAAAGAATTGTCAAAAAAACAAATTGTCCCCACATTTCTGTTTTGGAAAGTTCTGGAATCTGCGTGGATCCACAAATTTCCACCTACCCCGTTGTGAGAAGTTGGCCTGGTATATGATGTTCACTAGTTAAAGTGACCACCTTGTACCATGCCAAGCAACCCTTATGGTGTGGTTGTAAGTCAACCTTTTCGGACTAGCTGCCCTAGTGGTAGCGTAGGCTAAGCAGTCTTTGAGGCTAAACTCGTTAAAGCGTGTTAAGCAGGCTGTTTTACCAATTGCAACCCCCCTTTATACCAATGAAAGGACACCACACAGATATATATTCAAAATATATATGTATTTATCTCTCAAAGTATCCCCTAGACTCTTTATGAGCACAGGAGCACAAATCGTTAAACAAGACAACGTTATAATATACAGAAGTTGCACTTTATATGGATGGGCCCTGGTGGCCACTCAAACCATATACTAAAATAGTGGTATAAGTACCACGAACAGGAAAGGGAAAAGGCCTAGGGCCTCTAGAATCGCTGGGCCTACAAGGAGCTAACTTCAGTTAGTGACCAGGAGGTCCACGGGTCGCGTGTGCAGTGAGGAAAGTTACACGCGTGCTCCCATAGGTTTTCAATGGGTGCGTAAAAGTTTAAAAGTTACTGCAGAAAGGGTCTTCTGGATGGACTACGATCTTAAGATTCAAAACACAGACACTAGAGATGTTTCTCTACACTTGGGCACCGGAGTGCCAGCTTTACCTCACCCACAGGAAGCGGGTGCATAGGTCTCGAAGTGCGTTGGGTTTCTTCTATCGATTCAATGGAGCCTGATGACAAAGATGCTGCAGGCGGTCGGTCCAGAAGAGATGCGGTGGATCCAAGGGTGGATCGGAGTTGTAGAAGACCTGAAAGCAGAGGGGACAGTGTTCACAGTCACTAGCCAGTGACCGGCGTGGCACCAGGAAGGTACCAGGCGATGTCGGGTGCAAACAGATGGTTAGGTGTAGCTTGTGTCCGCAGCCACGTGGTCCCTGAAGGTCGACGACGTCCAGGCGTCGAGTCACAAGCTGTCCCACGCAGGCTCTCGCTGTCGGTGGTGTCGGCGACTCGAAAGAAGCAAACAAGCCTTGACAAAGGCAGGAGTCGTGGAAAGAGAGGAAAGCTGATTGTTCTGACCAGCAAGGTCAGAGGGGCTGCTCTTTTGGAGAGCAGCTATGTCCAGTCTGGGGCAACCAGACCATCGTCGTTGATTTCAAAATAGGTCGCCAAAATGGCCACTAGCCAACGGGCCAGGGACCGGGCAGGCGCATCAAGATGCAAAGTGCAGAGGGGCCCCACGCAGATCGTGGAGATGCTGGAGGGCTCACCTTTGGTGCAGATGCTGCTCGGTGGTTGGGCTTCTCAGGACCCAAAGCACAACTTGGAGGGAGCCTCTGTTGTCGCGCTTGCAGCTTGTCGTCGGTCTTTCAAGATGGCTGGCTCCACGTGTCTCGGTGCCTCCACGGGTTTCTTCTTTGCAGGGACTGTGGATCGGGCTGTGAGAGGTCTGGAGGTCCAGGTCTTGTCGGGCTCTGGGCTCGGGCTCCGTCGGGAGGCGGCGGCAAAGCAGATGTCGAATAGCTGGTTGGTGCTTGCGTTAGCAAGATGGTCACTCCCTGACCATAGGGGAGATTTCCTTCAGTCCTCTGTGCAGCAGAGCGTCGAAGTTCCCTTCTTCCTCTTTGTAGTAAGTTGATTCCAGGATGTCTGAAGTCTTAGGACACAGCTCCTACCTTTAAGCGGATTCTAGGGGCCGGACTACCTGCTAGGTCCCTCCCTAAGGGTGGGACCAGGAAGGGGGGTGGTTACACCCCCAATCCTTTGTCCAGCTCGCCCCAGGTCCGGGGCTGGTGTGCCCCAGGACCCCTTTGAACTGGCATATGCACCGAGGCTCCTTGTGAGCCTCAGGCATGTCTGATTCCATTCAATCCCTACCTGACCAATACACAAAATCCTGTCTGGGGTGGTGCACGCACCTCCCCTGGCAGGAAACCCTTTGTCCACGTCTCCCAAGCTGGAAGGACTCCCAGCAGCAGGAGGGCAGACTTGTGTCTGTGGTGGCAGCATCCATTTTGTGGAGCTGAGGCTATGTCTGATTTTACCCGGGTTTCAGGTACTGTACATGTCGTGTCCCTCTAGAAGGGTGGAATGCTAACCCCGTCGCCAGAATTGGCGAGGGGTTAGTATTCCAATTCGTATGACACCTTACTCGACATGTTTTGATAAAGCCAAACCAAAGATAGCATTTAACCGCGAGGTTCATAATGCACTTAAGAGTATATGGTAGGACGATATCTGGAAACGGTAGAAGGAAGTTGTTCCGACTACTGCAGACAGGCTCGGCTCATGCCAGAGCACCATCTCACATGGAACCAAGCACTCTGCCTTCAGGATTGTTAAGGCCTGCCATAGGAGTGACTTATAGGTTACCAGGTGTCCCATTTAAGGTTAGGTATAGGTATACTACACCTAAGTAAGAGGTGGATACACCAACTTACCCCAGCTGAGTGATCAGCCAGTTGTGTCAAATTTGTTAGGCCAGGCCAGGGGTGGCACAATACATGCTTCAGCCCCTGGTAGGCCTTAGATACACCAATGCCCTGGGTACCTAGTGTACACTGGAACAGGGGCTCACAGGGTGATCTAGTTCCAATGGGTTATGCACCTAGGGTACATGGAGTCCATTTTAGAGAGAGAGCAGACAGGCTGAGACCCTGAATGGCAGGATCTCAGGCCTACTAAGTCGAAAAACCAGCTAGACACTAGGCAAAAAATTGGGGGTAACCATAGTCTGATATCCACCTTCCTACAGGAATCCTTGCAAACCTATACATTTTTGAAAACTAGACACCCAGGGGAATCCAGGATGGGGTGACTTGACTGCCTCCTACCAGGGTCTGTTACCCAGAATTCCTTGCAAACCTAAAAAATAGTACACAAAGCCACATTTTCCCCATATTTCTGTGGTGGAAAGTTCTGAAATCTATGTGGATCCACAAATTTCCACCCACTCCGCGTTCCCCAAAGTGTTTCGAGAAAAATGGTACCTCACTTGTGTGGGTCGGCCTAGTGCCCTCGAAAGGAAACGGCGCAAAATGCAACCTGGACACACCTCAATTTCGCAGTGAAAAAGGACCCTTTTTTGGCAAAGTGCTTAGCTGTAGTTTTTTAACCCAAGCAATGCCGGCACCTAGGGAAAGCTAGAAAACCTATCCATTTTTGAAAACTAAACAACCATGGGGATCCAGGATGTGGTGACTTGACTGCCTCCCACTAGGTTCTGTTACCTAGAATCCCTTGCAAACCTAAAGAATTGTCAAAAAAACTAATTTCCCCTACATTTCTGTGGTGGAAAGTTCTGGAATCTGCGTGGATCCACAAATTTCCACCCACCCCGCATTCCCCAAAGTCTTACGAGAAAACTGTCACTTCACTTGTGTGGGTCGGCCTAGTGCCCGCAACAGGAAACGGCGCAAAACGCAACATGGTCACACCTCAATTTCGCAGGGAAAAATGACCATATTTTGGCAAAGTGCCTAGCTGTAGTTTTTAAACCTTAGCACTGCCGGCCCCTAGGGAAACCTAGCAAACCTATAAATTTTTGAAAACTAGACACCCAGGGGAATCCAGGATGGGGTGACTTGACTGCCTCCCATCAGGGTCTGTTACCCAGAATCCCTTGCAAAGCTAAAAAACTGTCCACAAAACCACATTTTCCCCACATTTTTGTGGTGGAAAGTTCTGGAATCTGCGTGGATCCACAAATTTCCACCCACACTGCGTTCCCCAAAGTCTTACGAGAAAAATAGTACCACACTTGTGTGGGTCGGCCTAGTGCCACCGACAGAAAACGGCGCAAAACGCAACGTGGTCACACCTCAATTTCGCAGTCAAAAATGACCCTTTTTTGGCAAAGTGCCTAGCTGTAGTTTTTTAACCCTTGCTCTGCCGACACCTAGGGAAACCTAGCAAACCTATACAGTTTTTGAAAGCTAGACACTAGGGGGATCCAGGATGGGGTGACTTGACTGCCTCCCACCAGGTTCTGTTACCCAGAATCCCTTGCAAACCTAAATAATTGTCAAAAAAACACATTTTCCCCACATTTCTGTGGTGGAAAGTTCTGGAATCTGCGTGGATCCACAAATTTCCACCCACCCCGTGTCCCCAGAGTCTTACAAGAAAAATGGTACCTCACTTGTGTGGGTCGGCCTAGTGTCCGCGGCAGGAAACGGTGCAAAACACAACGTGGTCACACCTCAATTTCGCAGTTTAAACTGACCCTTTTTTTGCAAAGTGCCTAGCTGTAGTTTTTGAACCTTAGCTCTGCCGGCACCTAGGGAAATGTTAGACCTGGCAGCTTGGCGTGAGTCTCCCTCCCACTTTTTGTCGCTGTGCCACATGTGTTTTTATGGTGTTGGCCGCTCAGAGCACTGTGCCACTGCCAACCAGTGCAAGTGCTCCCTATGTAAAATGTATACGTTGGTTGGATTCCATGATTGGCTTATTTGGTTTACTATCAGACCCCAGTAAAGTGCACCAGGAGTGCCAGGGCGTGTAAATACAAATGCCACTGGTGGGCTCGCAGCACTGGTTGTACCACCCACAGAAGCGGCCTGGTAAAATGTGTCTAGGTCTGCCATTGCAGAACCTGCGTGCAGTCTGGTACTGACAGGCTGACTGGCAAGTGCACCCACTTACCAGTCCCTAAACCTTCCCTTAACTTCATGTTAGTCACCCCTATGGTAGGCCCAAGGGCAGGGTGCATTGTAGCATAAGGTAGGACAAGCCCTGATGTGTGTGGCATGTCCTAATAGTGAATTACAAAAATTTTCGTTTTTCACTATTTTAAGGCTACCCTGTTCTCATAGGCCAGAATGGGCTGTTAAGATTGTTACATCCTATGATCCTAACAGACCCAGGGAACATTGAGAAAATCGAGTTTAGTATGCCTGAACTCAGAATAATAAGGTACATCTTTTAGTGAGGTTTATTTTAATGTGTGTGAGAAGTTGGCCTGGTATATGATGTTCACTAGTTAACCCCTTGGATGCTCATGACGGAACGGTTCCGTCATGAGCATCAGTTGGGCTGTGCTCATGACGGAACCGCTCCGTCATGAGGACAGCCCCTGGGGGAAGCGCTGGCGCTCCCCCCCTGGGGCATCGATCGTGCCCCCACAGACGGGGATGGCAGCGGAAGAGTTTCCGCTGCCACCCCCGAGCCCCCCCACGCTTCCTGGTGACGTCAGCGTGCACAGCGCGCGCTGGCGTCATCAGGAAGTGCTCGGACGCCTGGAAGCCATTTGCTTCCAGGCGTCCACAGAGGAAGGTGAGTGGTGTTTGCTCCGGTGGGGTGGCGGGGGCCTTGTAGAGTGTATTGAGGCATCGGGGGAGAGGAAAGAGTATTTCCTCTCCCCTGATGTCTCAATACAGGGCATTCCTGCTCCACGATCGCGCACAGCGTCGCGATCGTGGAGCAGGGATGCCCCACTAGACACCAGGGATGTGTTTTTTTTTATTTTGGAAGCGACCCCTTGGGTAAGGGTCGCTTCCTGGTGACATTTATAATTTGTAGACTTTTCTGCCCCCTCTGGGGGCAGATCGGTGTTTTTTTTTTGCCGTTTCTGCTCCCAGAGGGGGGGGGGCAGAAAAGCCCACTAGACACCAGGGATATTAGTATTTATGTAGGAAGCGACCCCTTGGGTAAGGGTCGCTTCCTTGGGGCCATTTATTATTTGAAGACTTTTCTGCCCCCTCTGGGGGCAGATCGGTGTTTTTTTTTCGCCGTTTCTGCTCCCAGGGGGGGGGGGCAGAAAAGCCCACTAGACACCAGGGATATCAGTATTTATGTAGGAAGCGACCCCTTGGGCAAGGGTCGCTTCCTAGGGCCCCTAAATATTTGGAAGACTTTTCTGCCCCCTCTGGGGGCAGATCGGTGTTATTTTTTCGCCATTTCTGCTCCTGGGGGGGGGGGGGGGCAGAAAAGCCCACTAGACACCAGGGATATAAATATTATTGTAGGAAGCGACCCCTTGGGCAAGGGTCGCTTCCTTGGGCCCCTAAATTTTTGAAGACTTTTCTGCCCCCTCTGGGGGCAGATCGGTTTTATTTTTTCGCCGTTTCTGCTTCCACCTTCTCCCCAGACAGGTTCTGAAACTCTTGCAACCCCTTGAACTGTCTTATATTGTATATGTGACCTGACATGTGATGTAATTGATTGGAAATATGGAATTTGTTATGTCGCTTGCTCATGATTTTTTGCTGGTGAGTTTTGTCGAAAATGTTCAATAAAAAGAATTGATTAAAAAAATAATTTTAAAAAAACCAGGGCTGCAGTGTGAGTCGGGTGGTGCATCCTGCGCTCCACAAGTGGTTCCCTTAGCTCAAGTACAGGCAGCAGAATCCCTGATGGCGTTGATGTTGCTTTTCTTTTGTTGCAGCACCAGCTACATGATTCCAAGGGCCCAAGAACTGGAATTAACACCATTTGGCAATCAGGACTCCCAGCATGATAGTCCAGGTGCTGCAGATGAAGTCTTTTATGGCCCTGAGACTTCCAACAGGAGGCAAGTACACACGAGCCCTTGGAGAACCTTGGAAAGCAGGATAAGGGAAAGCACAGGCCTGTCCTTTCACTGCCCACAGACAGAAGCAGCAACTGCAGACCAACCCAGCAAAGCAACACACAGCAAAGGGACAGCACTCCTGAGAGCTCCTTGGTTCTCCTTCATGGCAGAGTACTTAGTCCAGAAGTGTTCTAAAAATGTGGGGTTATAGGTCCAATGCTTATACCCCCTTTGGCCTTTAAAGTAGGCATACTTCAAAGAAGAGCCTTTGTTGTCCACAAGAGCCTGCCTTGGCACCAGACACACTACGGGGGGCGGGGACAGCATTATGAGAGTCCAGGCAGTGCTCTACTCAGGTGTCAGTGACAATATCTCCCACCACCCTAGCTCAGGAAAGCCCTGGTGATTGGCCTTCAGGATATGCATGGCACACCTGAGCTCCCTTTGTATGACTGTCTAGAGTGAATGCAGAAGCAACCCAGCTGTCAGTCTAAACCAGATTTTAATTCCACAGACAGGCAGAGGCACAGAATGGTAAAGCAAGAAAATGCCCAATTTCTAAAAGTAAAAAGAACAATTGATGGACAGAATGTTGAACAATGTTCAACATTCACCCCAGTACAGAGATCTGTGCCTAAATCCATTGTTTTTTTGCCCCCTTGCCATTCCAGTTTAAACCCAATCATATGCAAATCAGTCTTGACCCTGTTCCCCATGGGAACAATCCAGCCCGAACTGCCAGGCCAGGTCCTCCTTGGACAAGAAAATCCGCTGTGCGTCTTTTGCTTTCTCGCCCTAAGTGTGCCGGGTAATGTCCAGATGTTGGTCCCGGGCTCACTGTGTCACTTGATTCAAGATAGCCTGGCTGATGAGGGATGACTTCCCAAAACCGGTCATAGGATGCTTGTTTCCGGTCCAGGGAGTATCTGGCTTGGCAGTACGGACTGGACGGTTCCCATGAGGAACAGGGTCAAGACTGATTTGCATATGGCTAGGTTTAAACTGGGGTGGCATGGTGAGCAAAAGAACGATGGATTTAACCTAGATCTCTTGACTGGGGGAGAATGTTTGATTTGCTTTGCATTCCATCCATCTGTGTGTCTTTCACTTTCTAAAAGTGGCATTTTTGAAACTCAATATTTAAAAACTAACTTTACTAAAACATGTGTTTTTAAATTCTGAGCCCAGGGAGCCCAAACTCCAAATATCTATGTATTTAGAAGACAGCTCCAATAATAAGCTGTGGGGGAGATAGTCCTTACAACAGTGAAAAAACTAAATTAGCAGTATTTCACTATCAAGACATCTAAAACACACTAGTATATGTCCTACGTTTCACATACTCTACACCTTGCCCATGGGGCTACCTTGAGCCTACCCTAGGGGTGCTTTACCTGTAACAAAAGGGAAGGTTTGAGGTATGGCTAATTGGTGCACATGTCAGGTCGACATGACAGTTTAAAACTGCACTCACAGACACTGCAGTGGCAAGCCTGAGACATGTTTACAGGGCTACTCATGTGGATGGCACAATCAGTGCTACAGCCCTACTAGTAGCATGTGATTAACAGGCCCTGGGCACCCACAGTACACTTTACTAAGGATTTTCCAGGAAATCAAATATACCAATCATGGATAACCAATTATAATTACAATTTACACAGGGGGCAATTGCACTTTAGCACTGATCAGCAGTGGTAAAGTGCCCAGAGTACACAAACCAGCAAAAACAAAGTCCAGCATACAGTCTAAAATGCAGTAGGTAAAGGCAAATAGACAGGGACCCCACGTCGAGGAGGCCAGGTCTAACAGCTTTGTTTCCCAAGTTTCCTTTAAGCAGATGAGATCACTGTTGGTTAAACTTTGTTTTGTTGGACAGAGGCCAGCCCAACAACAATCCAACTTGTCAATTAGATGAGTTGTTTAGACTCTGATGTTTCTGTTTCCCTCGTGTTAGGTGTCCGATGCACCTTCGGGTGCTGCGTTCAAAGCGGCCGATAACCAGCTTGATCTGTCACCATTGTCTCATGCTGTATCATTAATCCTGGGTATCCTGTGTACATGGCCAAACTTTATGTTTAACAAATGCATTTTTATGTTATCTTTCCATTTGGGAGGAGCAGATTGTGTTATGCCTTTTAATATCCACCTTGGGTCGTTAGATTCCAATGTTCTAACCCTTTGGTTGTGGGTTAATTCATGTGGATCTATTTCAGGTGTGGGTTGGCTAATGAGGATTCCCCAGTGTTCAAACGAAGTGTGCTTTTTAAATATGTTACTCGTATCCTTGATGTCTCGCCATATGGCTATGGTAGATTATTTTGTGTTGATATCTGATAGTGTCTTGAAGTGAACGGCCACAAGGTGATCGAATGTTTTGAACGCCAGTGATGGAATGTTTTTTGGAAGGCATAATATGTTTGATCTATTCAAGTAATAATTAGGATGTAATACACATACTACCTGCTGTACAACTCCAAACTTCCAAGCTTCCTCGGAATTATTTTTTATGAAGAAATAAGAAGTACAATTCTTACAACATTGCTAATATAAGTGTAGCTGGGAAGCATGTATTTAATACATGTATGGGGATCTGTAATCATTTCTGGCTTGAAAATACAGTTGCATTATTTTCTTGCTATGCTCTCCAAAACCCTAAAACATTAAGCTGCAGAATGCACAGTCGACCTCTGAAATGCCTCCTGTTCAGCATCTCCCCATCACAGGAAAGATATTTTGACATTGTGTGCTTGTGAACCCCCAGAAAGCAATCAAAAACAAACAACTGAAAACATATTTGATTGTAGAAATGGCAAGAAACTGTTTCTCTTCAGCAGCTTACTTGTGAACCATCTTCAGCAAGGTCATAATGCCTGTGTTTAACTCCATTGATTTGGGTTTTCTTGCCCTTGGGATGTGAGAGGGTGAAGAGAGTGTGAATACGGGGTAGTCAAAGCAAATATGGTAGGATTATGCATAAGTATCTTAAGTGTTGCCCTTTGGTGACTAAGTGTCTGAGTTTCCTAACAAATCTCTATCTGCCCTTCAGGTTTACTCCCTCACATGGGTGCAGATTTACATTATTTTGAGTTCATAAGGGTTTCTAAGACCACTCCTGCAAAAGTGCAACAGTCACAGGTTTCAACAACTAGTTTAAAAGGTTTGTTAATTCACTGTTTTATGTTCTGCTTGTGTTATTGTACTAAGGCCCTGATTACGATGTTGGGCAGACTTGCGTCTACCAGACACTTTTGGGGTTAAGGAACCGCCCAACCATAGGTCAGCGATTCCTCCAACGTAATAAGCATGTGGCCGCACATAGTGCTGTCGGAAACATCCATTTTCCAATGGGAGCTTGGGCGGCGGGCTGAAAACACCTGCAGCACAAGCTCCCATTGAAAAATGGGTGTTTTTAAACATCCCTGCACCGTATGGCACACGGTGCAGAGTTGTTTAGTGCCCCCCAGGCCACATTGTGGAGGGCCAGGGGGGAAGAGGGTGCTGCTAGGGCCCCCCAGTGTCGCTTTCTGATAGACTTTCCATGTTCGAAAGGCCGACATGGAATGGCTGTCGGAAACCAACATCATAATCCTGATGGCAGATTCCCCAGCTGGTCCAAACTCCAACCACCGTCATCCTAATACAGCGGTCGGGCTTTAAACCTACCATGTTGGGCGCAAAGCCTCTGACCGCTGGTCGGAGCTTGCCGCTCGACATTGTAATCGGGCCCATAGTGTACAATTATCAATGCACAATTGTGCTTTTTTAATTAAACTTTTTGAATGTACGTTTATACAAAGTTACCAAAATCAGTAAACAAGATACTTATGTGTTTCGCTCTAGTTACAGCTTATCAGAGAAGTATAGCTTTGTCCAGACACAAGGGAGCACTCAATATAAGTCAAGACAATGTGCCACATAAATTATGCAAAAATGGGATTAGGGAACTCTGGGTAGTTGCCGAGTTTAGGTGGAGAGCAGCTCCTTAATATGGAGCACCTTACAACACCACCAACACTCTGAATCTGATTACCTTAACCCCTTGGATGCTCATGACGGAACGGTTCCGTCATGAGCATCAGTTGGGCTGTGCTCATGACGGAACCGCTCCGTCATGAGGACAGCCCCTGGGGGAAGCGCTGGCGCTCCCCCCCTGGGGCATCGATCGTGCCCCCACAGACGGGGATGGCAGCGGAAGAGTTTCCGCTGCCACCCCCGAGCCCCCCCACGCTTCCTGGTGACGTCAGCGTGCACAGCGCGCGCTGGCGTCATCAGGAAGTGCTCGGACGCCTGGAAGCCATTTGCTTCCAGGCGTCCACAGAGGAAGGTGAGTGGTGTTTGCTCCGGTGGGGTGGCGGGGGCCTTGTAGAGTGTATTGAGGCATCGGGGGAGAGGAAAGAGTATTTCCTCTCCCCTGATGTCTCAATACAGGGCATTCCTGCTCCACGATCGCGCACAGCGTCGCGATCGTGGAGCAGGGATGCCCCACTAGACACCAGGGATGTGTTTTTTTTTATTTTGGAAGCGACCCCTTGGGTAAGGGTCGCTTCCTGGTGACATTTATAATTTGTAGACTTTTCTGCCCCCTCTGGGGGCAGATCGGTGTTTTTTTTTTGCCGTTTCTGCTCCCGGGGGGGGGGGGGGGGCAGAAAAGCCCACTAGACACCAGGGATATTAGTATTTATGTAGGAAGCGACCCCTTGGGTAAGGGTCGCTTCCTTGGGGCCATTTATTATTTGAAGACTTTTCTGCCCCCTCTGGGGGCAGATCGGTGTTTTTTTTTCGCCGTTTCTGCTCCCAGGGGGGGGGGGGGGGCAGAAAAGCCCACTAGACACCAGGGATATCAGTATTTATGTAGGAAGCGACCCCTTGGGCAAGGGTCGCTTCCTAGGGCCCCTAAATATTTGGAAGACTTTTCTGCCCCCTCTGGGGGCAGATCGGTTTTATTTTTTCGCCGTTTCTGCTTCCACGGGGGGCAGAAAAGCCCACTAGACCCCAGGGAATTAGTTCAAATAAAAATAGAAGTGACCCCTCGCTTCCAGGGTGCAATTTGTTTTCTGCCCCACCTGGCACACAACCCGATTGACCATTTGGGTAGTGACATAGCATGTTATAATGTTTATTGTTATATTTTTTGTGATTTCCAATTGTAATGTTTTTTATTTGTTTACTTTTTTGTTCTAGGTGAAGGCTTTTCTTCTTTTCACGTTGCCGTTTTGTGGCTGGTGGTTCTGCTGTTTGTGTAGTTTGGGAAGAGACTTATTTTTGTACAATGTAAATGTGTTTGATTTCTCTGCCTGTTTTTTTTTTGCAAATGGTGTAATAATAGCAGTATGTTTGGTTTTTGAGTGTCAAAAACTTTTTGCATTGGTACTCGATATGTATTTTGTTGTCTTGTGAGTAATTTGTTTTTTTTTCTTCTTTCTAGTTTGATATCGTTGGTTTTTGCTGTGTCACTGCAGAGTTTGTTTCTGGTGAGTGCAGCTGTCTCTTGTAATTGGATTGTATAGTTTTTGAGTACATTGATCTTTGTGATAAAGGTACACATTTCTTTACTTACTTGGTGTGCACATTGTTGGTTGTTGTTGACTTGTTTGTGCAGTCTTCTATCTTAGTAAGTATAATGGCTAGCCGCAGGATTACTGCTCAGCAGGTTGTTGGTTTGCTGTTTGAGTCTTCCTCTGATATTGGTTCAGAGACTGACTCTGCATCTGAGGGAGAGGAGGCAGGGGACGATTCTGGCAGTGAGTTTTCTCTCCGTATGGGGTCATCTGATGATGAAGATACTCTTAGTGCGGATGAAGTGCCTGTGTTAGAGGAGGAGACTGATGTGCCGATAGTGCGGCAAGAGGCATCTGGGCTGCAGCCTGCGGCTGCAAGGCTTCCCGTTGGTGTAGTGCGGCAAGAGACATCTGGGCTGCAGGCTGGGGCTGCAAGGCTTCCCGTTGGTGTAGTGCGGCAAGAGGCATCTGGGCTGCAGGCTGGGGCTGCAAGGCTTCCCGTTGAAAGTGATGACCTCTGGGTTGCCCCTGGCATGGTGCAGCCGGAATTGCCAGAGTTTACTGGTGTTCCAGGGTCTAGAGTGAATACTGAAAACTTTTTGCCTGTACATTTTTTTCAGTTGTTTATGGACGATGTGTTTTTGGCAGAGATTGTTGAGCAGACTAATTTGTATGCCGAACAGTTTTTGAGGGACAACAGTGCCAGTCTTAAGCCACACTCTAGAGCTACCCGGTGGACTCCCACAAATGTTGAAGAGATGAAGAAGTTCTTGGGTTTAACTTTTTTGATGGGCTTGCTAAGGAAGCCATCAATGGCTTCATATTGGTCTAGCAGTCCCTTGATGGCAACGTCTATTTTTCCGGCAGTCATGAGTCGTGACAGGTATTTGCTTCTGCTTCGGATGATGCACTTTGTTGATAATGGTTTAGCGTTGCCACGAGATCACCCTGATTGTGACCGTCTTTTCAAGATTAGGCCTGTTCTTGATCACTTTGTTGATCGATTTTCTGAGATTTATGCCCCTGGTAGAGAAATTGCAGTGGATGAGTCTTTGGTGTTGTTCAAGGGCCGCTTGGTTTTTAGGCAATACATTCCTAGTAAGAGGGCACGCTATGGAATAAAGCTGTATATGCTGTGTGACAGTAGGACTGGATATGTCTCTAATTTCAGGGTGTACACCGGTAAGGAATCTAGGTTTAACCTCCCTGGTTGTCCGTCCACTTTTGGAGTGACTGAGAAAATTGTTTGGGAACTTGGCAGAGGATTTTTTTTAACAAAGGCCACCATTTATATGTAGATAACTTCTACACTGGTGTGCGGTTGTTCAGGGAATTGGCCAAAGTGGACACTTTTGCTTGTGGCACAATCCGCTCTAACCGTAAAGGTTTTCCGAAAGAACTTGTTTGTCAAAAGCTTGTGTGGGGACAGTGCAGTGCGTTGCGTTGCCAGGAGCTTCTTGCTGTGAAGTTTACAGACAGGAGAGATGTCTACATGCTGACTTCCATCCATGATGAAAGCACTGCACCTGTGACTGTTTGGGGTCAGGTCGCTGAAGTGCGCAAACCTGTGTGCATTTTAGACTATAATAGGCACATGGGTGGTGTTGACAGAGTAGATCAGAGGTTGGAACCTTACACTGCTCTTCGTAAGGCTTACATTTGGTACAAGAAGTTGGCTATCCATCTTTTCCACTTGGCAATGTTTAATGCTTTTGTTGTGTTCCAGGATTCTTGCCCTGAGTCAAAGATGACTTTTGCTAAGTTTCAGGAGTCTGTAATAGGCAGCCTTGTTGTAGTGGAACAGGCAAGTGTTCCTAGAGTTGGAGTGGTGGAGGATGTTGCTAGATTGAAAGAACGCCACTTTCCAGATCACATTCCTCCCACACCCGCAAAAGATTTTCCCAGTAGGAGATGTAGAGTCTGTTGGCGAAGAGGTTTGCGGAAGGAGAGTCGTATGTACTGCCCCGATTGTCCCTCTCATCCTGCACTGTGTCTCCCTGCTTGTTTCAGAGCGTACCACACGCGTAAAAATTTCTGGGAACATTCATGAGTGGTAAAGTGAACTGCCTGGTCTGTATTCTTTGGAAAATATGATTCTGTTTCAAGGTTGGTGTTAGTGCAATGTATTTAGTTGCTGATTTTCTGTTAGAAGATTTGTATCTATTTGCAATTTGTTTGTGTTTTTATTTTTTTCTAAAAAAATCCTAAATGTGATGGCGGTGTGTGTAGGCTTGCGCTTGGCTGTTGGTGTGTGTGGACTGGCACTTGGTTGGTGGTGTGCGTGGAATGGTGCTTGGCTGACGGTGTGCGTGGACTGGTGGTGTGCATGGACTGGCGATGTGCGTGGACTGGTGCGTGGCTGGTGGTGTGCGTGGAATGGTGCTTGGCTGGCGGTGTGCGTGGAATGGTGCTTGGCTGGCGGTGTGCGTGGAATGGTGCTTGGCTGGCGGTGTGCGTGGACTGGTACTTGGCTGGCGGTGTGTGTGGACTGGTGGTGTGTGCGGACTGGTGTTTGGCTGGTGGTGTCCGTGGACTGGAGCTTGGCTGGTGATGTCCGTGGACTGGAGCTTGGCTGGTGGTGTGCGTGGACTGGAGCTTGGCTGGCGGTGTGCGTGGAATGGTGCTTGGCTGGCGGTGTGCGTGGACTGGTACTTGGCTGGCGGTGTGCGTGGACTGGTGGTGTGTGCGGACTGGTGCTTGGCTGGTGGTGTCCGTGGACTGGAGCTTGGCTGGCGGTGTAGGTGGATTGGCGATTGGCTGCCGGTGTGCCTGGACTGGCGATTGGATGGCGGTGTGCCTGGACTGGCGCTTGGCTAGTGGTGTGCGTGGACTGGCGTTTGGCTAGCGGTGTGTGTCGACTGGTGCTTGGCTGGCTGTGTGTGAGTAGTGACTTTCTGCTGGTCACTACACACACTGCTAGCTGAGTGCCACTCCACGCAATCCTTCAGCCTGTGTAGTTGCTGTGTCTGGATTGTGGGCGTGTGAAAGTGATGGGCCCTTGAATGGCGCTGTGTGCTGGTGTGAGTTTTGTTATGTGATGGGCCCGCGGCTGGCGGTGTGAATGGTTTTGTATGTCTCACACGTATGAAAGGTGTATGAATGGCCTGTAAAGAGGTTGGTGCCTTGTCGTGGCTTTACAGCTCACGAGCTGTGAGTCAATGGTTCAGTTTCTCGCCCTTTCAATTATTACCAGTGCATTTCATGTTTTGTGAAATCACTTGCTAATACAATTTTATCTACTGAACCATCACTCACCCTTGTGCCAAATCCAACCAGTATGTGTGTGTGCTTGCGGGTTAGATGGCTGTGAAGTAATATTTGTCTTTCTGAAGCAGGGTGTACCTTGTCCCTTTTTGGTGATTTTTGTACTGTGTTGCTTTTGTACCTGGTGGTGCGAATGGTCTTGTTTGTATCACGTATGAAAGGTGTGTGAATGGCCTGTAAAGTGGTTGGTGCCTTGACGTGGCTTTACAGCTCACGAGCTGCGAGTCATTGGTTTGGTTTTTTGTGAATTTAATTATTGACAGTGCATTTCATTTTTGTGAAATCTCTTGTTAATAAAATTTAATACACTGAACCATGACTCGCCCTCGTGCCAAATCCAACCAGTATGTGTGTGTGTTTGAGGAATAGATGGTTGTGCAGGAATCTTTGTCTTTAGTTTCTCTGCCAAGGTACACTTTCCATGTAAGAATAACCCACCAACTGTAGATATTGTCGAAATCCCTTGGGAGTTCATGGTGATGTCTCTCTAGTGAATTGAAAAATATTTTTTATCCCCATTGTCCTGTAAACCTCAAACTGTCTGCCACATTTTCTTTGCAGTATTATTCCAAAATTCTCACGCTGTAGTAACAATAGTTAATCTGGTTTTGCAAGGGGGGTTACTTTGGTTTTTTGCCCGGTGCTCGGCGGCCTTCTAGGGAAACCTTCCAAACCCACACATTTCTGAAAACTAGACACCCGGCAGCTTCCAGGGAGGTATGGCTTGCATGGATCCCCCAACGTTTCCTTACCCAGAATCCCCTGCAAACCTCAATTTATGCTGAAAAAATCACTTTTTTCACACATTTTGGGGTGGGAAAGTAGTGGCATCACCGGGCTCACACAAATTTACCACCACCCAGCGTTCCCCCAGGTCTCCCGGTAAAAATGGTGCCTCACTTGTGTGGGAGGCCCAAGTACCCGCGGCAGGCAAGGGCCCAAAACGTAGTGAGGCGACATCAAAATGGCCTATCGCAAAACCACCTGGTTTTGCAAGGGGGGTCACTTTGGTTTTTGGCCCAGTGCTCGGCGGCCATCTAGGGAAACCTACCAAACCCAGACATTTCTGAAAACTAGACACCCGGCGGCTTCCAGGGAGGTATGGCTTGCGTGGATCCCCCAACGTTTCCTTACCCAGAATCCCCTGCAAACCTCAATTTTTGCTGAAAAAATCACTTTTTTCACACATTTTGGGGTGGGAAAGTAGTGGCATCACCGGGCTCACACAAATTTACCACCACCCAGCGTTCCCCCAGGTCTCCCGGTAAAAATGGTGCCTCACTTGAGTGGGAGGCCCAAGTACCCGCGGCAGGCAAGGACAACGCAAGCCATACCTCCCTGGAAGCCGCCGGGTGTCTAGTTTTCAGAAATGAGTGGGTTTGGTAGGTTTCCCTAGATGGCCGCCGAGCACCGGGCAAACATCCAAAGTGACCCCCCTTGCAAAACCAGGTGGTTTTGCGATAGGCCATTTTGATGTCGCCTCACTACGTTTTGGGCCCTTGCCTGCCGCGGGTACTTGGGCCTCCCACACAAGTGAGGCACCATTTTTACCGGGAGACCTGGGGGAACGCTGGGTGGTGGTAAATTTGTGTGAGCCCGGTGATGCCACTACTTTCCCACCCCAAAATGTGTGAAAAAAGTGATTTTTTGAGCAAAAATTGAGGTTTGCAGGGGATTCTGGGTAAGGAAACGTTGGGGGATCCACGCAAGCCATACCTCCCTGGAAGCCGCCTGGTGTCTAGTTTTCAGAACTGCGTGGGTTTGGTAGGTTTCCCTAGATGGCCGCCGAGCACCGGGCCATAAACCAAAGTGACCCCCCTTGCAAAACCAGGTGGTTTTGCGATAGGCCATTTTGATGTCGCCTCACTATGTTTTGGGCCCTTGCCTGCCGCGGGTACTTGGGCCTCCCACACAAGTGAGGCACCATTTTTACCGGGAGACCTGGGGGAACGCTGGGTGGTGGTAAATTTGTGTGAGCCCGGTGATGCCACTACTTTCCCACCACAAAATGTGTGAAAAAAGTGATTTTTTGAGCACAAATTGAGGTTTGCAGGGGATTCTGGGTAAGGAAACGTTGGGGGATCCACGCAAGCCATACCTCCCTGGAAGCCGCCGGGTGTCTAGTTTTCAGAAATGCGTGGGTTTGGTAGGTTTCCCTAGATGGCCGCCGAGCACCGGGCCAAAAACCAAAGTGACCCCCCTTGCAAAACCAGGTGGTTTAGCGATAGGCCATTTTCATGTCGCCTCACTACATTTTGGGCCCTTGCCTGCCGCGGGTACTTGGGCCTCCCACACAAGTGAGGCACCATTTTTACCGGGAGACCTGGGGGAACGCTGGGTGGTGGTAAATTTGTGTGAGCCCGGTGATGCCACTACTTTCCCACCCCAAAATGTGTGAAAAAAGTGATTTTTTGAGCAAAAATTGAGGTTTGCAGGGGATTCTGGGTAAGGAAACGTTGGGGGATCCACGCAAGCCATACCTCCCTGGAAGCCGCCGGGTTTCTAGTTTTCAGAAATGCGTGGGTTTGGTAGGTTTCCCTAGATGGCCGCCGAGCACCGGGCCAAAACCCAAAGTGACCCCCCTTGCAAAACCAGGTGGTTTTGCGATAGGCCATTTTGATGTCGCCTCACTACGTTTTGGGCCCTTGCCTGCCGCGGGTACTTGGGCCTCCCACACAAGTGAGGCACCATTTTTACCGGGAGACCTGGGGGAACGCTGGGTGGTGGTTAATTTGTGTGAGCCCGGTGATGCCACTACTTTCCCACCCCAAAATGTGTGAAAAAAGTGATTTTTTGAGCAAAAATTGAGGTTTGCAGGGGATTCTGGGTAAGGAAACGTTGGGGGATCCACGCAAGCCATACCTCCCTGGAAGCTGCCGGGTGCCTAGTTTTCAGAAATGCGTGGGTTTGGTAAGTTTCCCTAGGTGCCGGCAGGGCTAGGGTTCAAAATCTACAGCTAGTCACTTTGCCAAAAAAAGGGTCATTTTTCACTGCAAAACCACGTTGCGTTTTGCGCCGTTTCCTGTCGCGGGCACTAGGCCGACCCGCACAAGTGAGGTATCATTTTTCTCGTAGGACTTTGGGGAACGCGGGGTGGGTGGAAATTTGTGGATCCACGCAGATTCCAGAACTTTCCATCACAGAAATGTGGGGAAAATGTGTTTTTTTTGTCAATTTTTTACGTTTGCAAGGGATTCTGGGTAACAGACCATGGTGGGAGGCAGTCAAGTCACCCCATCCTGGATTCCCCTGGGTGTCTAGTTTTCAGAAATGCGTGGGTTTGGTAGGTTTCCCTAGGTGCCGGCAGGGCTAGGGTTCAAAATCTACAGCTAGTCACTTTGCCAAAAAAAGGGTCATTTTTCACTGCAAAACCACGTTGCGTTTTGCGCCGTTTCCTGTCGCGGGCACTAGGCCGACCCGCACAAGTGAGGTACCATTTTTCTCGTAGGACTTTGGGGAACGCGGGGTGGGTGGAAATTTGTGGATCCACGCAGATTCCAGAACTTTCCATCACAGAAATGTGGGGAAAATGTGTTTTTTTTGTCAATTTTTTACGTTTGCAAGGGATTCTGGGTAACAGCCCATGGTGGGAGGCAGTCAAGTCACCCCATCCTGGATTCCCCTGGGTGTCTAGTTTTCAAAAATGTATAGGTTTGCTAGGTTTCCCTAGGTGCCGGCAGGGCTAGGGTTCAAAATCTACAGCTAGTCACTTTGCCAAAAAAAGGGTCATTTTTCACTGCAAAACCACGTTGCGTTTTGCGCCGTTTCCTGTCGCGGGCACTAGGCCGACCTGCACAAGTGAGGTACCATTTTTCTTGTAGGACTTTGGGGAACGCGGGGTGGGTGGAAATTTGTGGATCCACACAGATTCCAGAACTTTCCATCACAGAAATGTGGGGAAAATGTGTTTTTTTTGTCAATTTTTTATGTTTGCAAGGGATTCTGGGTAACAGACCATGGTGGGAGGCAGTCAAGTCACCCCATCCTGGATTCCCCTGGATGTCTAGTTTTCAAAAATGTATAGGTTTGCTAGGTTTCCCTAGGTGTCGGCAGGGCTAGGGTTCAAAATCTACAGCTAGTCACTTTGCCAAAAAAAGGGTCACTTTTCACTGCAAAACCACGTTGCGTTTTGCGCCGTTTCCTGTCGTGGGCACTAGGCCGACCCGCACAAGTGAGGTACCATTTTTCTCGTAGGACTTTGGGGAACGCGGGGTGGGTGGAAATTTGTGGATCCACGCATATTCCAGAACTTTCCATCACAGAAATGTGGGGAAAATGTGTTTTTTTTGTCAATTTTTTACGTTTGCAAGGGATTCTGGGTAACAGACCATGGTGGGAGGCAGTCAAGTCACCCCATCCTGGATTCCCCTGGGTATCTAGTTTTCAAAAATGTATAGGTTTGTTAGGTTTCCCTAGGTGCCGGCAGGGCTAGGGTTCAAAATCTACAGCTAGTCACTTTGCCAAAAAAAGGGTCATTTTTCACTGCAAAACCACGTTGCGTTTTGCGCCGTTTCCTGTCGCGGGCACTAGGCCGACCCGCACAAGTGAGGTACCATTTTTCTCGTAGGACTTTGGGGAACGCGGGGTGGGTGGAAATTTGTGGATCCACGCAGATTCCAGAACTTTCCATCACAGAAATGTGGGGAAAATGTGTTTTTTTTGTCAATTTTTTACGTTTGCAAGGGATTCTGGGTAACAGACCATGGTGGGAGGCAGTCAAGTCACCCCCTCCTGGATTCCCCTGGGTGTCTAGTTTTCAAAAATGTATAGGTTTGCTAGGTTTCCCTAGGTGCCGGCAGGGCTAGGGTTCAAAATCTACAGCTAGTCACTTTGCCAAAAAAAGGGTAATTTTTCACTGCAAAACCACGTTGCGTTTTGCACCGTTTCCTGTCGCGGGCACTATGCCGACCCGCACAAGTGAGGTACCATTTTTCTTGTAGGACTTTGGGGAACGCGGGGTGGGTGGAAATTTGTGGATCCACGCAGATTCCAGAACTTTCCATCACAGAAATGTGGGGAAAATGTGTTTTGTTTGTCAATTTTTTACGTTTGCAAGGGATTCTGGGTAACAGACCATGGTGGGAGGCAGTCAAGTCACCCCATCCTGGATTCCCCTGGGTGTCTAGTTTTCAAAAATGTATAGGTTTGCTAGGTTTCCCTAGGTGCCGGCAGGGCTAGGGTTCAAAATCTACAGCTAGTCACTTTGCCAAAAAAAGGGTCATTTTTCACTGCAAAACCACGTTGCGTTTTGCGCCGTTTCCTGCCGCGGGCACTAGGCCGACCCGCACAAGTGAGGTACCATTTTTCTCGTAGGACTTCGGGGAACGCGGGGTGGGTGGAAATTTGTGGATCCACGAAAATTCCAGAACTTTCCATCACAGAAATGTGGGGAAAATGTGTTTTTTTGTCAATTTTTTACGTTTGCAAGGGATTCTGGGTAACAGACCATGTTGGGAGGCAGTCAAGTCACCCCATCCTGGATTTCCCTGGGTGTCTAGTTTTTAAAAATGTATAGGTTTGCTATGTTTCCCTAGGTGCCGGCAGGGCTAGGGTTCAAAAACTACAGCTAGACTCTTCGCAAATAAAGTGTAAATTTTCAGTGTGAAAATATGGTGCGTTCACCTTAGGTTTTGAGCCACTTCCTGTCGTGGGCACTATGCCTACCCACACAAGTGAGGTACCATTTTTATCGGGAGACTTAGGGTAGTTCAAATTTGTAAAGCAACTGTTATTACCTATTGATTTTTGATGCATTTCTCCCTTCCAAATGAAAGACATTGTGTAAAAAAAAAGTCATTTTGAAAAATGACCAATATTGTCATGCAAATATGAGTATTGCCAATTTCGAAAATGTGCAAATATGCACTGTTTCTAAACTCTGTAATTTGTTCCCATTTCAGAAATACATAGGTGACTTTCATACCGATTTTTCCATGTATACATTTTCCCACAATAATTGCTATATACCCGGAACAAAACAAAAAAACATTACAAAATGCTGCTCAGTTTTCTACTCTGGGTTCGTTGGGCTCTTGGTGAACCTACAAGTCCTATATGTCCCCACAACCAGGAAGGTCCACCGGATGTAACGGTACATTGCTTTCAAAGAGATGTCATAATTCAAAGAAGTTACAGGTGAAAACGTTGACTCAAAATGCTGCTTTTTTCAACAAATTTTTTATTTTTCCTATATTTACCTGTAAGTTTCTATAAAGAAACCTTGATGGATCTACACAAATGACCCCTTGCTGAATTCAGAATTTTGTCTACTTTTCAAAAATGTATAGCTTTCCAGGATCCATTATTGTTTTTGTACCCATTTCCACCGTTAACTGGAAGGAGGTTGAAAGCACAAAAAATAGCAAAAATAGGGTATGTCCCAGAAAAATGCCAAAACTGTGTGAAAAATGTTGGTTTTCTGACAAAATTCTGTCATTCCCTAAAAGCTGGAGAAATGGTGATTTCAGCCCTACAAACCCTTTTTTGATACCATTTGCAGAGAAAAACCCAAAAGCTTTCATTTGCAGCCCGTTTTTCCAATTTTTCACAAAAAAAACAAAATTTTGCTGTATTTTGACTAATTTCTGGGAACCCTGTAGGAGAATCCACAAGCCCTGGGTACCTTTAGAATCCCCAAGATGTTGGAAGAAAAGGACGCAAATTTGGCATGGATACCTAATGTGGTCAAAAAGTTACAGGGGCCTAAGCGCGCACTACCCCAAATAGCCCAAAAAAGGCTTAGCACAGGAGGGGAAAAGGCCTAGCAGCGAAGGGGTTAAAGTGACCACCTTGTACCATGCCAAGCAACCCTTATGGTGTGGTTGTAAGTCAACCTTTTCGGACTAGCTGCCCTAGTGGTAGCGTAGGCTAAGCAGTCTTTGAGGCTAAACTCGTGAAGCGTGTTAAGCCAGCTGTTTTACCAAATGTAACCCCCTTTTATACCAATGAAAGGACACCACACAGATATATATTGAAAATATATATGTATTTATTTCTCAAAGTAACCCCTAGACTCTTTATGAGCACAGGAGCACAAATCGTTAAACAAGAATACGTTAGAATACACAGAAGTTGCACTTTATATGGATAGGCCCTGGTGGCCGCTCAAACCATATACTAAAATAGTGGTATAAGTACCACGAACAGAAAAGGGAAAAGGCCTAGGGCCTCTAGAATCGCTGGGCCTACAAGGAGCTAACTTTAGTTAGTGACCAGGAGGTCCACGGGTTGCGTGTGCAGAGCAAATAGTCACAAGCGAGCTCCCATAGGTTTTCAATGGGTGCGTAAAAGTTGCAAAGTTACTGCAAAGAGGATCTTCCGGATGGA
This sequence comes from Triturus cristatus, assembly GCF_964204655.1. Lineage (NCBI taxonomy): Eukaryota > Metazoa > Chordata > Amphibia > Caudata > Salamandridae > Triturus > Triturus cristatus. The sequence continues at coordinate 1,098,296,422 of NC_140579.1, forward strand.
CTATGAACTCAAGATTGGAAACACAGACACTAGAGATGTTACTCTACACTTGGGCACCGGAGTGCCAGCTTTACCTCACCCACAGGAAGCGGGTGCATAGGCCTCGAAGTGCGTCGGGTTTCTTCTATCTGTTCAATGGAGCCTGTGGACAAAGATGCTGCAGGCGGTCGGTCCGGAAGGGATGCGGTGGATCCAAGAGTGGATCGGAGTTGTAGAAGACCTGTAAGCAGAGGGGACAGTGTTCACAGTCACTAGCCAGTGACCAGCGTGGCACCAGGTGGGTACCAGGCGATGACTGGTGCAAACAGGAAGAAAGGTGTAGCTTGTCCCTGCAGCCACGCGGTCCCTGAAGGTCGACGACGTCCAGGTGTCGGTTCACGAGCTGTCCCACGCAGGCTCTCGCTGTCGGCAGTGTCGGCGACTTGGTTGAAGCAAACAAGCCTTGGCAAAAGCAATTGTTGTGGAAAGCAAAATAAGCTGATGGTTCTGACCAGCAAGGTCAGAGGGACTGCTCCTTTGGAGGGGAGCAAGGGCCAGTCTGGAGCAACCAGACCAGCGGTGTATTTCTTGAAGTTCGTCGCCAAGATGGCCACTAGCCAGCTGGCCAGCAACCGGTTAGGCGCGTCGAGTGACAAAATGCAGAAGGGCCCCACGCAGATCGTGGAGATGCTGGAGGGCTCACCTTTGGTGCAGATGCTGCTCGGGTGCTAGGCTTCTCAGATCCCAAAGCACAACTTGGAGGGAGCCTCGGTTGTTGCACTTGCAGCTTGTCGTGGTCTTTTCAAGATGGCTGGCTCCACGTGTCTCGTTGCCTCCACGGGTCTCCTCTTTTCAGGGACTGTGGATCGGGCGGTGAGAGGTCTGGAGGTCCAGGTCTTGTCAGTCTCTGGGCTCGGGCTCCGGCGGGAGGCGGCGTCAAAGCAGACGTTGATTCGCTGGATGATGCTTGCGTTAGCAAGGTGGTCACTCCCTGACCACAGGGGAGATTGGCTTCAGTCCTCTGTGCGGCAGAGCATCGAAGTTCCCGTCTTCTTCTTAGTTTCAAGTTGATTCCAGGATGTCTAAAGTCTTAGGACACAGCTCCTACCTTTAAGCGGATTCTAGGGGCCGGACTACCTGCTAGGTCCCTCCCTAAGGGTGGGACCAGGAAGGGGGGTGGTTACACCCCCAATCCTTTGTCCAGCTCGCCCCAGGCCCGGGACTGGTGTGCCCCAGGACCGGATTGAACTGGCATATGCACCGAGGCTCCTTGTGAGCCTCAGGCATGTCTGGTTTCTTTCAAGCCCTACCTGACCAATACACAAAATCCTGTCTGGGGTGGTGCACGCACCTCCCCTGGCAGGAAACCCTTTGTCCACACCTCCCAAGCTGGAAGGACTCCCAGCAGCAGGAGGGCAGACTTGTGTCTGTGGTGGCAGCCTCCATTTTGTGGAGCTGAGGCTATGTCTGATTTTACCCGGGTTTCAGGTACTGTATATGTCGTGTCCCTCTAGAAGGGTGGAATGCTAACCCCGTCGCCAGAATTGGCGAGGGGTTAGTATTCCAATTCGTATGACACCTTACTCGACATGTTTTGATAAAGCCAAACCAAAGATAGCATTTAACCGCGAGGTTCATAATGCACTTAAGAGTATATGGTATGACGATATCTGGAAACAGTAGAAGGAAGTGGTTCCGAACACTGCAGACAGGCTCAGCTCATGCCAGAGCACCATCTCACATGGAACCAAGCACTCTGCCTTCAGGATTGTTAAGGCCTGCCATAGGAGTGACTTATAGGTTACCAGGTGTCCCATTTAAGGTTAGGTATAGGTATACTACACCTAAGTAAGAGGTGGTTACACCAACTTACCCCAGCTGAGTGATCAGCCAGTTGTGTCAAATTTGTTAGGCCAGGCCAGGGGTGGCACAATACATGCTTCAGCCCCTGGTAGGCCTTAGATACACCAATGCCCTGGGTACCTAGTGTACACTGGTACAGGGGCTCACAGGGGGATCCACTTCCAATTGGTTATGCACCTAGGGTGCATAGTGTAAATTTAGTAGAGAGAACAGCAGGCTGGGGGTCTGATTGGCAGGCCCACAGCCTCAATATGTCAAAAACCAGTGAAGCAAAAAGCAAAAATTTGGGGTGACCATAGGATAGCAGACCCTACTCTCCTACACAACCCCCCCCCAAACGCTGGGACATTAAACTAGCCTTGACCAGTCTCGTCTTCATGTCCTAAGTGGAAGTACCTGGAGAGACCATCTGCATTCCCATGGTCAGTACCTGGCCGGTGCTCCACTGTAAAGTCCATCCCCTGTAGGGAAATGGACCACCTAAGCAGTTTGGGGTTTTCACCCTTCATCTGATTTAGCCACAAGAGGGGCTTATGGTCGGTCTGAATCTTGAAGTGAGTGCCAAACAAGTATGGCCTCAGCTTCTTCAGGGCCCACACCACAGCAAAGGCCTCCCTCTCAATAGCTGACCAATTCTTCTCTCTGGGGGTCAACCTTCTGCTAATAAAAGCAATGGGTTGGTCTTGACCATCTACATTAAGTTGTGACAGCACAGCTCCCACACCCAACTCAGAAGCATCTGTTTGGACAATAAACTCTTTGGAGTAATCAGGACTTTTCAGGATAGGTGCAGAGCACATGGCCTCCTTCAGGTCATCAAATGCCTTTTGACAGCTTACTGTCCACTGAACCTTTTTGGGCATCTTCTTGGATGTCAGATCATTAAGAGGAGTCACAATGGACCCATAGTTCTTAACAAACTTCCTGTAGTACCCAGTCAAGCCCAAGAAAGCTCGAACTTGAGTCTGGGTGGTTGGAGGAGACCAGTCCTTGATGGATTGTATCTTACTCTCCAGTGGTTGAACTTGGCCTCCACCTACAAGGTGGCCCAAATACACAACCTTACTCTGCCCTATCTGGCACTTAGTAGCCTTGATAGTGAGGCCTGCCCTTTGCAGAGCCTCAAGAGCCTTCTTTAGGTGGATCAGGTGATCCTCCCAGGTGGAGCTAAAGACAGCAATGTCATCAAGATATGCTGCACAAACGTCATCCAACCCAGTAAGGACTTGATTCACCAACCTTTGGAAGGTGGCAGGTGCATTCTTCAGACCAAAGGGCATCACCACAAATTGATAATGCCCACCTGGGGTTGAGAATGCTGTTTTGGCCTTAGACTCCTCAGCTAATCTGATTTGCCAATAGCCAGCTGTCAAGTCAAATGTGCTCAAAAACTTAGCAGAAGCTAGTTTGTCTATGAGCTCATCTGCCCTTGGAATAGGGTGTGCATCTGTCCTGGTGACAGCATTGAGTCCTCTGTAATCCACACAGAACCTCATCTCTCTCTTGCCATCTTTGGTGTGAGGTTTGGGGACCAGAACCACAGGGCTAGCCCAGGGGCTCTCTGAGGGTTCAATGACACCTAATTCCAGCATTTTGTGTACCTCAGCCTTTATACAGTCCCTGACATGGTCAGGTTGTCTGTAAAGCTTGTTCTTTACAGGCAGACTGTCACCAGTGTCCACCACATGGGTACACCAGTCAGTTTGGCTAGGTATTAGGGAAAACAGATGTTGAAATGATTGTAGAACTTGTCTACATTCAGTCTGCTGATGGGCAGTGAGGTTGCCTCCAAGGGTCACTCCTTCAACTGAGCCATCTTCAGGGTTCTGAGACAACAGGTCTGGGAGAGGGTCACTCTCTTCCTCCTGTCCCTCATCTGTAGCCATGAGCAAGCCCATGTCTGCCCTGTCAACATATGCTTTTAACCTGTTAACAAGGAGTACCCTGTGGGGACTCCTGGGAGTTCCTAGGTCCACCAAGTAGGTGACCTCTCCCTTCTTTTCCAGGACTGTATGGGGTCCAGACCATTTGTCTTGGAGTGCTGCTGGGGCCACTGGCTCCAACACCCATACCTTCTGTCCTGGCTAAAACTCAACCAAGACAGCCTTTTGGTCATGCCAAGCTTTCTGTAAGGCCTGGCTTGCCTCAAGGTTTTTGGATGCCTTCTCCATATACTCAGCCATCCTGGAGCGGAGACCAAGTACATAGTCCACTATGTCTTGTTTAGGCTTTTTGAGAGGTAACTCCCATCCTTCCTTCACTAAACACAGTGGGCCTCTTACAGGGTGCCCAAACAACAATTCAAAGGGGCTGTAGCCAACCCCCTTTTGTGGGACCTCTCTGTAAGCAAACAGAAGGCAGGGTAGAAGGATGTCCCATCTTCGCCTAAGCTTTTCAGGTAATCCTTTGATCATACCCTTTAGGGTCTTGTTGAATCTCTCAACAAGCCCATTGCATTGTGGGTGATAAGGGGTGGTGAACTTGTAGTTGACACCACATTCATTCCACATAGCTGTCAAGTATCCTGACATGAAGTTGGTACCTCTGTCAGAAACTACCTCCTTAGGAAACCCCACTCTGGAGAATACTCCCAGCAGGGCCCTGGCCACAACAGGTGCTGTAGTGGTCCTAAGGGGAATTGCCTCTGGATACCTGGTGGCATGATCCACTACCACCAGTATAAATCTGTGCCCAGATGCAGTGGGAGGATCCATGGGACCCACTATATCTATTCCCACTCTTTCAAAGGGGACCCCCACCACAGGTAGTGGTATTAGGGGGGCCTTTGTTGTGCCACCTGATTTGCCACTGGCTTGGCAGGTCACACAGGAGCGACAAAACTCCTTTGTATCTTCATTCATGTGAGGCCAGTGAAAGTGAGGGACAAGCCTGCCCCAAGTCTTGTTCTGGCCTAAGTGTCCTGCTAAAGGAATATCATGGGCCAAGGTAAGAAGGAAGCCCCTAAATTGCAGAGGTATAACCAACCTCCTCGTGGCACCAGGCTTGGGGTCTCTAGCCTCTGAATAAAGGAGCCCATCATCCCAATACACTTTATGGGTACCTTGAGCATTCCCAGCAGCAGCCAGCTGTCTGAGGGGCTCAAGAGAGGGACAGGATAACTGAGCCTGCCTCAAGTCAGCCCTTGAAGGTCCCCCTGTCCCCAGAAACTCAACCTGATCAGGTTCAAGCTCTTCAGGGACAGTTCCTTCAGGGTCCTCTAGATCAGCTTCCTGGGAAGGTTGATCATCACTCTGAGGCAGGGGGGAAGGCACAGCCTTGACCCTCCTGTTCTTCTTCTTGGTAGGTGCTTGGTCCATTGTTCCAGGATCCAAGACCTGTGGTTCAGTAAGGCACTTTTTGGCCTGTGACCTGGTCACAGCAAGGACATGTGGTGATATACCTAACATCTCTGCATGTGTCCTGTACTCCACTTCAGACCATAGAGAACTCTCTAGGTCATTGCCCAACAAACATTCTACTGGGAGGTCTGCACTAACCACAACCCTTTTGAGGCCAGTTACCCCTCCCCATGAGAAGTTAACAACTGCCACACTATGTGAAGTAGAGGCATTGCTGGCATTGGTCACCAGGTAATTCTCACCTGGTATGTACTGTCCAGGGTCCACAAAGCCTGGTGTCACCATAGTGACACTGGCACATGTGTCCCTGTAGGCTTGAGCCACTTTTTCATTAATTAAAGGAGTCTGTCTGTACTTGCCCAGGTTACTGGGGCTCACAGTCAGGGACAAATCTATGTCCCCATCACAGATCAGGACTGCCAGTGTCAGGGTTCTGTCTAAGTCAGAATCTCCTTCAGTTCCCATAGTGATTCCCACTACACCCTTTGTCTGGGGACCAACACAGCTAACAGTAGTACTGGGAGCAGGTGCCTTAGGGGCAACAGTGTTGGGGGCTCCACCCTTTTTACAACCACTAGTCCAGTGAGTTGTATTCTTGCAATGATTGCACCAGGGTTTCTTTTGACCTTCTTTCTTCTTTCCCTTGGATTGTTGTTGGGACCCACCCTCCTTAGCAGTAGTTTGGGGCCCTGTTGAAGACTTCTGGTCTTTAGATTTCTGATCTCCACCCTTTTGGTCTGTTTTCTTCTGATCACCCCCTTGGCCCTGGTTCTGGTTCTTTTGCTTAACCCTGGTTCTGACCCATTTGTCTGCCTTCTTTCCCAATTCTTGGGGAGAGGTCAGATCAGAGTCAACCAAGTGTTGATGCAGTTGCTGGTTTTGACAGTTATTTAAAATCTGTTCTCTCATCATCAAATTGTACAATCCTGTATAATCAGATACCTTACTTCCCAGCAACCAACCCTCCAAAGCCTTAGTGGCACATTCAATGTATTCAGACCAGTCCTGAGTCTGTGTCTTCTGGGTGTCTCTGAACATTAACCTGTACTGTTCAGTGGTTAAGCCTAACCCATCAACTAGGACACTCTTCAGGACTCTGTAATTTCTGACATCCTCTTCTCTAGTAGTGAGGAGTCTGTCTCTGCCTCTTCCTTCAAAGGAGAGCCAGAGGATTGCTGCCCACTGGTCTTCAGGAACCTGCTGCACTTTGCAGGCTCTCTCAAGAGCAGTCATCCATTTGTGGATGTCATCCCCACTTTTGTAGGGGGGCACAACCTTAGACAGGTTCCTATTATCAAAGACCCTATCTTTGTCCCTAGGGACAATGCTGCCACCAGTGGGTATAGACCCACTCTCTTTATGCTGCCTAGCCTTGCTCAGTTTCTCTTCCATCAGAGCTACTTCTAGCTCCTGCTTCCTGATCCTCAGCTGGGCTTCTTGCATTCTGGCCTCATGCTCCCTCCTCTGAGGGGTGGTCATCCTTCTCCTGGAGTGACCTTGAGAGCCTCTAGAGGTATGAGAAGCATTAGATTCACCTGAGTGATTCCTTTGCCTCCCAGACCCCTGGTTAAGTCCACTAGGGAGATCCAATGGGGTGATCCCATTGTCAGTCCCCAGTAGCCTTAAGTTAGCTGGGCCACGTATAACACTTGGCACTGGGCTAGTTCTCCCTTCATCCTCACTACTTTCTGTATCCTCACCACTTTCCTCCTCTGTAGTATGATTCTCATCTAAGGGATGGCTATTGGAAAGGGGTACTTCAGTAGCATCTTCAGAAGGGGGGCCTCCTGTTCCTGTCCCTAAGGGGCCTAACTGGGAGGCTTTCCTGAACGCTTTCTGATCTTCATCAGCCTGTAAAAGCTCTCTGAGTTCAGCAGAAGTAGGATTCTTGGGCTGTGTAAGGCCCCTGATATTTGCCAACTGCCTGAGCTCATTTTGATTAAGGGTAGCAAAGATGGATGGTGCCCTCTGGGGGTCACTCTCAACAGAGATGGGTACAGTGGACCCCTCTGCCCCAGCCATTGCTCTTAAGTGTGGGTGGATGTGTTGCAATCTACCCACACTTGGGATTACCTACTAAACCTATCTAGTAGTTGTAGTCAGGGTGTGCTACTCCCTTTGCTCTACAACAACTAAGTTCAGTAGAACTTAAGTATATCTAATCTTGTTTTATATGTACCTATAGGTACCTATGTGATCTTTCAATTGGTAACCAAGAGATTACAATGGTAAAACACAGCAAGCTCAAATCCAACCGCTGCTCACCAATGTGAGAAGTTGGCCTGGTATATGATGTTCACTAGTTAAAGTGACCACCTTGTACCATGCCAAGCAACCCTTATGGTGTGGTTGTAAGTCAACCTTTTCGGACTAGCTGCCCTAGTGGTAGCGTAGGCTAAGCAGTCTTTGAGGCTAAACTCGTGAAGCGTGTTAAGCCAGCTGTTTTACCAAATGTAACCCCCTTTTATACCAATGAAAGGACACCACACAGATATATATTGAAAATATATATGTATTTATTTCTCAAAGTAACCCCTAGACTCTTTATGAGCACAGGAGCACAAATCGTTAAACAAGAATACGTTAGAATACACAGAAGTTGCACTTTATATGGATAGGCCCTGGTGGCCGCTCAAACCATATACTAAAATAGTGGTATAAGTACCACGAACAGAAAAGGGAAAAGGCCTAGGGCCTCTAGAATCGCTGGGCCTACAAGGAGCTAACTTTAGTTAGTGACGATGGGGGCGCTAGAGGGCGCACTGCGGAATGGCTGGCTGAGAAAGGCAGCTCCGCCGGGCGGAAGACAATTAGCGGACTTTCGCCCCCTTAAACCACCCCAACAGCGGCGGAAACGGCGAATATGGCAGTCGGACGCCTCGGTGCCTAAGGAAATGCAGTTGCGGGGCTGAAACGGCGGCGTGGCAGGACATTTTCGGCTAAAAGTGGACGGGGACCGGAGAGCCGACACAAGATGGCCGCGCCCACTGCTCGGGACTGCCGCCGCCTCTGAACGTCCAACAACCGGCCCGCGGCTGCCCGGACCTGCCGTGGTGTAAGAAGCGGAGCGCCACCAACGGGGCGCTGGTGCAATCTGGAGGTGAGCCCTGGGGCGCGAGAAAAGCACTGGCAAATAGCGTGCGTTCCGGCGACCACAAAATGGCGGAGGGGCTGGCTTGCAGACCCGAGATGCTGTGAGGAAGGGAGGCACGAGCGAATGTAGCCAGATGACCACCGCTATATCGGACTCGGAAGACACACGACGGATGGCCGGTGGCGGGGTATGACGTGGGCCGTACCCGGGAGTACACATACCAACGCGGCTGTATGGCGGCTTCAACAGCGAGGGAGAAACAGGCGCGAAAACAACGTTGCTGGAAGGGCGGTCTTGGCTGGTGAGGGATGTGTGGCCTGTCCCTACTGAAGCAGTACCCCATAGCGCCACATAGCTAGACACTGGCGCAACGGCCTCGGACTGGAGCAATACACCACCACACGGCACTGGACGAAGCAGCTCCTTACGTCGCAGGAGACGGGACGGGGCGGCGGACCTAGGGGCCTTCATACTCGCATCGGCGGGTGTGGGGGTGTGGTGGCGCACGGAGCCTGGGTCGGCTGCTGAGGCCAGTGTTGGCGAGGCTGGGGGTGGTGATACACCTGCCAGCAGCCGATGGATGGCTGATGTGTAGACTCGCTGCCTGGCTGTAGCCCCGTACACCTGCCCGCCGCGCCGCAGCCGTGAAGATAGCCAGGTACCACGCTGACCCACATGCCCACAGCTCCAGGACACAGGCGGCTGACATGGGTAAAACGGACAAACAACAGTCCAAGCTACAGTTCGAGGCCCGCAAACAAGGCAAAAATAGCGCGGCCACCCCAGACGCTGAGGGGGATCGGGAGGCGTCTGAAGGCTCGGGAATGGAGGCTGTCCTGAAGGCGATCCAGCAGAGCCTACAAGAAATGAACAACAAACTGGATAACGTGATGCTGAGGGTCGATACCATGGCGGCAAAGCTTGAGAAACATGATGGACGGCTGACGGAAGCGGAGCACAGGATCTCAAAAGCGGAAGACGACTCCAGGGCTGCGTTGAAAACGTGCAGTGGTCACGATAAAGCGCTTGAGACCCTGCGAGCGAAGGTGGAGGACCAGGAAGCTAGATCCAGGCGGAACAACATACGCATTTCTGGCCTTCCGGAGTCCACAAACACTGGGAAGATGGAGACCTATGTGGAGACACTACTAAAAGAAATCTTCGGGGCCGATAAATTCTCACCTGTCTTCCTTGTTGAGCGGGCCCATAGGTCACTGGCACCAACACCTAAACCGGAAGCAGCCCCACGCATGATAATAGCGAGGATGTTGAATTACAGAGACAGGGACACAGCACTCAGGATGGCCAGGGAAATGGGCAAAATCACGCATCAAGGAAATAACCTGGAATTTTACCCAGACCACACTATGGCGGTACAGATGGCCCGCAAGGAATTTGCCCCGGTGAAGAAAAAATTACGAGACATGGGGCTAGGGTATGCAATGCTCTACCCAGCAAAACTAAAGATCATGTCAGCGGGTAAGCCGGTAATACTCCCAACAGTGCAGGCGGCGCAGGAATACGTCAAGAAGCTGGGAAAGCGAAGGGAATCGCAGGAAAGGACCGATCGAACCAGCGACGTTGAATGACTCCTGGACACACTGGACCACGCGCGACGACAAAAGTAAGACCTACTCTACACCCAGTTGTGGATATATACAGGCCGTCGAGTGCCACAGGGCGGACTGCGATCAAGGTGGCAGTGGGCGCCCAGTGAGATGACGGGCGGCCCTGCTCTCCCACTGAGTGCGGGAGTAAGAACTGATGACACACTCCCTGCCTGGAACAGTTGATCGGTTGCACCGGAGGTGTCCCCTATCGCAGTGAGTACAGTGAACGCATTGGGAAAGAGGAGATTGGTGGCCATAGACTTACGTCTAAGATGGGGAACACAATGCACATGCAACACGCGGAGGGCTGGCGCAACGGCGCGAGACACTGGGTGACACTAGCCTCGTGGGAGGTGGCGGTCCACCGATAGAGGGAGATGCAATCCGGCTGGGAGAGACAGCAGTAAAGGAACCTTGCAGGTGTACAGCGGGATGATGGACACTTGGGACATGGCGCACTTATGCATCGGCGGCCGGGCCGGCGGTTGTGATTGCAAACTTGTATGGGGTGGGGGAGGGGACGGAAGGTAACATGCAAGTTAATCAATATTAATGCTTCAAACTTCTGCCCACATCCACTATGTGGATGGAGATGTGTGAACCTGGCGACACCCCCAGGAGGGTGCGCCCCACTTCGAATCTAATTATACTACAGTTGAAGTTACAGTTACTTCTGGGATGGCTTTGGCAAAGTTCGGGTGCTAAAGTGGGTGGGGGGAGGGTGGGGGAATTGGACTCTAACCGACTGCAACCTCTGTGTCTGAGAAGCATGGCGAACTCCTTGGTAAGGTACTATCACATATATAATGTTTGCACTCAACGCATGCCGCTGTCACGTTCACCTACCGTAGGGTATAAAACAGTGCACACGCGATATGGAACCCTGACTGAACATCTGACGGGGATAATCCATCACCCTATACACACGCATGTCACGTAGGGACTCGCTGAAATTACTCACTTGGAATGTGAGAGGGCTGGGCAACCCTAAGAAAATTAGGCGACTGTTTGCTTACTTGATAGGCTGCGAATCAACATTGTTTTCTTGCAGGAAACACATTTGGGTCGAGACGGCACTTCCACACTGGGGGCTAAATGGGCTGAATCGGTCACTCACTCTAACTACTCATCTTACTCCAGGGGAGTGAGCATATTGATTAGGAAGGGTACGGGCTTTGACATTACCGACGTTCACAGAGACACGGCTGGGCGGAGCGTGGCAATAGCTGGCAGGATTCGAAGGCAACAGATCCTATTAGTAAACACATATGGCCCTAATGTGGATGATCCGGGGTTTTTTAGACAGGTATGGGACACCATCACGGACATGCAGGCGCCTCACGTAATATGGGGAGGGGATTTCAATGTCACGTTGCAAGACGCACTAGATAGAGCAGCACACACTGCGGAACATCATGGGAACGCCAGGACAATGTTGCGGGACGCAATGGAAGACCTACGCATGGTAGATCTGTGGAGGGCGCGTAACTCGGGGGTAACGACAGCGACACACATAAACGCGGCGAATAACAGTTGGTCCAGGATAGATTACTGGCTGGGCACACAAGACGTACTCTCATGGGTATTAGATGTTGTTCACTTACCCCGAACACTATCGGACCACAGTCCGGTGCTTTTGGAGGTGGAGGTCCCATGCTACGACCCACCGCCTTTCACCTGGCGTTTTAACGCAGCGGCACTGAGAGACCCTGTATACGTTACTACAATACAGGAGGCAATAGGAGACTACTTTGACCTTAACGGCCCAACAACGGAAGACCCGGGTTTGTTATGGGAGGCCTTTAAGGCTACAATCAGGGGAGTCTGCCTCAGTACAACCTCAGGCATCCTCAGAGTTCTCAGACGGCAACTGCACACGCGCGAACAGGCCATTCAAAAACTGGAACAGTCCTACACCCAGACGGGAGACACCAAAATCTTGGGGGATATCCAGGTACTACTGACGGAGCATGCTAAACTTGCAACTGAAGAGCTGCAATATGTGTCTAAACGAACTACTGCGAGAAGATATGGGGAAGGAGGTAGGCCCGGCAGGGAACTGGCCTCAAAGATATGCGCAGGCAAATCACCACAAAATATCACGTCCATAACTACTGGCACCGGGGAGGTAATCTCAGACACCAAGGGTATACTGCAGGAATTCATGAACACATATGGCGCACTATACAAGGCACACCCCTCACCGTCACAGGCTGAATTATTGAAATACATGGAGGACATAGAGATGGCGTGGCTGGCTGATGGACATAGAAAATACTTAGGACGCCCAGTAACTGTAGAAGAAGTCACAGACACCATTAGGCGCTTACCTAACAACAAAGCGCCAGGGCCGGATGGCTTTGTAGCGGAATTCTATAAGGCGTACGCTGACTTACTCGCCCCGCACTTAGTGAACTTGTACGGGGCGGCACATGAGGCCCAGACACTGCCGGCGTCAATGAGGGAAGCCTTGCTCATTGCTTTGCTGAAACCGGGCAAAGAAGTAGATAAATGTGACTCATACCGTCCCCTATCATTGTTAAATGTAGACACCAAAATTATAGCTAGTCTGCTGGCAGACAGACTTAAACCACTTATGCCGCTGTTGATCAGGCCTGATCAGTCGGGATTTATTCCGGACAGGGCCACTACACACAACACTCGCACACTGTTCGCATTAGCACACTATTTGTATCCGGAAACGAAAGCTGTGGCAGTGCTACTAGACGCTGCTAAAGCGTTCGACACTATTGGCTGGCCCTTTATCCACGCAGTGCTGGTCCGCATGGGATTCCCGTGGATATTTCAGAGATGGATAGCTATGCTATACACAAACTTGACAGCACGCATCAGAGTAAACAGATACATCTCAGACCCCATACAAATCTGCAGAGGCACTCGGCAAGGGTGCCCACTCTCGCCGATGCTTTTCGCTTTAGTGCTGGAGCCACTAGCCTGCAAAATCCGGCAACATTACCATCACTCTGCGATTCAAATGCCCTCCCGACCCATACATATCTCACTATACGCGGATGACATGGTGTTATATGTTAAACACCCTGAACAGCACCTGAATCCGCTTCTGAGAGAGTATATAAAGTTCGGTCGCCAGGCAGGTTTACAGATAAACTGGGATAAATCCCTTGTATTGGCGCTAACAGACAGCACACGACCGACCACATTAGACTATCCATTAGAGTGGCAAGAGAAACCCACCAAATATCTGGGCATATGGTTCCACAGAGACCCTGAATTGGTAATCAGGACGAACTACGGGCGGGCGATAGCAGCCCTGGAAGACAAAATTAAAAAATGGAACAGACTTCCGCTTTCTTTGGCGGACAGGGCAGCGATTGTAAAAATGGTACTTCTACCGAAATTCCTATATTTGTTTAACAATATCCCAATAAAACCTCCCGCTGCCGTCTTCCGCAATATCAAGACGCTAGTCCTTAGTTTGCTATGGGCAGGCAAACAGGCGAGGATGGAATTACGCACAATGACACTGCCATACGCGAGGGGGGGGTTCAAAGTTCCAGACTTCTATTTATATTACCTATGCGCTCAGGCGCAGTACGCGCACTTCTGGTACCACGAAGTGCCCTTCCTGACACATGTGGCGGTGGAGGCAGGTGACGCCGACCCGGTCCCTTTGGCCAGTATGCTCACGCATAAGCGCTCCAGGCTACACGACCGTGATATTAACACAGTTAACACGACCGCAGAGGCATGGAGACTACTGGGCAGGGAAGCAGGCTGCCTGCCGCTATATGCACCCACACTCCCGCTAGCGCATCACCCAGCCCTCTCGGTAACACAAGAGAGGGTTGGCATGGATCTGTTCCGGCGGGCCGGAATAGACACATTGGGGGACCTGTACACAAATGGCGAATTCCAGACACTTGATAAGCTACAATACATCAGCAATCCAACTCCGCTGTTCAGTTTTAACTTCTATAGGCTGCAGAGAGCACTACGGGAACACTACCCGACACATCCGGAAGAACCACCTACCCTTGAACCTCTACAACTACTCCTGACTACACCCAAAGCATCTCACCTGGTCTCCAAACTGTATGCGAGTATACAAGGGGCGGTAGGGAACAACACACACAAGGCCAAGGACAGATGGAGCGCTGGACTAGCAGAACCCCTGACGGATGTGGAGTGGGATTCTGCTTGCATGCTCACGGGTATGCTGACACCCAACGGGAATTTGAAAATTATACATTACAAGTATTTGCATCAGGTGTACCACACACCTCAGAGGCTTTACAAACATGGCTTACGGGACGATTCAAAATGTTGCAGGTGTGGTCAGGAGGACGTGGATTTCATGCATCTAGCATGGCACTGTCGTAAAGTGGCGGGATATTGGGAACAGGTCATACAGGTTTTGAGCGAAATGCTGGGGGTTGGCGTGCAGTGCGAGGCGAAGGTCTGTCTGCTGGGTATTACTCCACATCTGAGAGCTTTGAGGCGTAGATTCTGTGCTGTGGCGCTACTGCTGGCTAAAAGAAGGGTGTCGCTTCACTGGCATAGTAAAAGAGCGCCAGAGGTTAAACGCTGGCTTGAAGACATGGTGTATTGTCGAGATACGCTCATCACATACGAAGAGGAATTGCCGGTTGGCTCTAGACCCAAAGACTATTGGGGGTACTTACGAGCCTATTTGCTTGAACATGGCACGTCAGACACAGAAACGGAAATTGCGTAAACTGAAAGACTGCAAATGATAACACAGGGCGATCAGTTGTGCAGTACTGACACTTGGGAGGGAGGATGCCGTGACGCAGAGGGAAGGATGCAGGCGGAGACCTACAAGTTGGGGAATGCAATGTTAAGATAAGTTTAAGTTTAAAACACAAAAATGCGCATAAAATAAACAAAAACTGTAAAAATGTAAGACTACCGATGTACCAGGCAGCGAGTATAGCACTGACACACAACTGCATACTGTCTGATAACACGCCGCCGGTCCGCTGGATGTCGGCTGATGGGCTGTGTACAACTAGCATTGTAGCAGAGAACTGTGATTGCATGTAGCCGGCCCACGGCGGATGTAGGCGAGTGCAATATAAGTGATTCTCGACATGTTGTATATGTGTTAAAAAGTGCAATAAAATTCTTACACCAAAAAAAAAAAAAAAAAAAAAAAAACACTTTAGTTAGTGACCAGGAGGTCCACGGGTTGCGTGTGCAGAGCAAATAGTCACACTCGAGCTCCCATAGGTTTTCAATGGGTGCGTAAAAGTTGCAAAGTTACTGCAAAGAGGATCTTCCGGATGGACTATGAACTCAAGATTGGAAACACAGACACTAGAGATGTTACTCTACACTTGGGCACCGGAGTGCCAGCTTTACCTCACCCACAGGAAGCGGGTGCATAGGCCTCGAAGTGCGTCGGGTTTCTTCTATCTGTTCAATGGAGCCTGTGGACAAAGATGCTGCAGGCGGTTGGTCCGGAAGGGATGCGGTGGATCCAAGAGTGGATCAAAGTTGTAGAAGACCTGTAAGCAGAGGGGACAGTGTTCACAGTCACTAGCCAGTGACCAGCGTGGCACCAGGTGGGTACTAGGCGATGTCGGGTGCAAACAGGAAGAAAGGTGTAGCTTGTCTCTGCAGCCACAGAGGTCCCTGAAGGTCGACGACGTCCAGGAGTCGGTTCACGAGCTGTCCCATGCAGGCTCTCGCTGTCGGCGGTGTCGGCGACTTGGTCGAAGCAAACAAGCCTTGGCAAAAACAATTGCTGTGGAAAACGAAATAAGCTGATGGTTCTGACCAGCAAGGTCAGAGGGACTGCTCCTTTGGAGGGGAGCAAGGGCCAGTCAGGAGCAACCAGACCAGTGGTGTATTTCTTGAAGTTCGTCGCCAAGATGGCCACTAGCCAGCGGGCCAGCAACCGGTTAGGCGCGTCGAGTGGCAAAATGCAGAAGGGCCCCACGCAGATCGTGGAGATGCTGGAGGGCTCACCTTTGGTGCAGATACTGCTCGGGTGTTGGGCTTCTCAGATCGCAAAGCACAACTTGGAGGGTGCCTCGGTTGTTGCGCTTGCAGCTTGTCGTGGTCTTTTCAAGATGGCTGGCTCCACGTGTCTCGTTGCCTCCACGGGTCTCCTCTTTTCAGGGACTGTGGATCGGGCGGTGAGAGGTCTGGAGGTCCAGGTCTTGTCAGTCTCTGGGCTCGGGCTCCGGCGGGAGGCGGCGGCAAAGCAGACGTTGATTCGCTGGATGGTGCTTGCGTTAGCAAGGTGGTCACTCCCTGACCACAGGGGAGATTGGCTTCAGTCCTCTGTGCGGCAGAGCGTCGAAGTTCCCGTCTTCTTCTTAGTTTCAAGTTGATTCCAGGATGTCTAAAGTCTTAGGACACAGCTCCTACCTTTAAGCAGATTCTAGGGGCCGGACTACCTGCTAGGTCCCTCCCTAAGGGTAGGACCAGGAAGGGGGGTGGTTACACCCCCAATCCTTTGTCCAGCTCGCCCCAGGCCCGGAACTGGTGTGCCCCAGGACCGGATTGAACTGGCATATGCACCGAGGCTCCTTGTGAGCCTCAGGCATGTCTGGTTTCTTTCAAGTCCTACCTGACCAATACACAAAATCCTGTCTGGGGTGGAGCACGCACCTCCCCTGGCAGGAAACCCTTTGTCCACACCTCCCAAGCTGGAAGGACTCCCAGCAGCAGGAGGGCAGACTTGTGTCTGTGGTGGCAGCCCCCATTTTGTGGAGCTGAGGCTATGTCTGATTTTACCCGGGTTTCAGGTACTGTACATGTCGTGTCCCTCTAGAAGGGTGGAATGCTAACCCCGTCGCCAGAATTGGCGAGGGGTTAGTATACCAATTCGTATGACACCTTACTCGACATGTTTTGATAAAGCCAAACCAAAGATAGCATTTAACCGCGAGGTTCATAATGCACTTAAGAGTATATGGTATGACGATATCTGGAAACGGTAGAAGGAAGTTGTTCCGACCACTGCAGACAGGCTCAGCTCATGCCAGAGCACCATCTCACATGGAACCAAGCACTCTGCCTTCAGGATTGTTAAGGCCTGCCATAGGAGTGACTTATAGGTTACCAGGTGTCCCATTTAAGGTTAGGTATAGGTATACTACACATAAGTAAGAGGTGGTTACACCAACTTACCCCAGCTGAGTGATCAGCCAGTTGTGTCAAATTTGTTAGGCCAGGCCAGGGGTGGCACAATACATGCTTCAGCCCCTGGTAGGCCTTAGATACACCAATGCCCTGGGTACCTAGTGTACACTGGTACAGGGGCTCACAGGGTGATCCACTTCCAATTGGTTATGCACCTAGGGTGCATAGTGTAAATTTAGTAGAGAGAACAGCAGGCTGGGGGTCTGATTGGCAGGCCCACAGCCTCAATATGTCAAAAACCAGTGAAGCAAAAAGCAAAAATTTGGGGTGACCATAGGATAGCAGACCCTACTCTCCTACAATGTGTGAGTGACAGGGCTGGGGAAACCCAGATGGGCAGGGCAAGGTAGCCTGGTGGTGAATAGAAAGATTGACCTGTAGATGGGTGGGAGGAGTACACCTGACTCGGAATAGGGCTGTGCTCTGCCACCACAATGCTGGCTCCGCCCCCTGTGGAGCGTCTGATGGCTTTGCCCTGCACCCTGAAAGAAGAAGCCTGCATCGCATCAACAAAGTGCTCCAGAACTGGACTGAACTGGGCAAGGGCCCCCCCTGGCCTGAGAGAACAAAGGATTTGTGGTATAAATGTAGGAGCCCTGCTCCTAAGAAACTAGATCCTGTCCTGCCAAGAAGAAACCTCTGTCCGACCTGAAGGAACTGGAAAAGCTGCATGGAGGAGTACTGTCCCTGACCTGGGGGATTAGCCTGCAGTGGTTGCCTTGCTGCTGAAGAAGAGGAAGAAAAGACTCAAGAAACTTTTATTTGACTTGTGCTGAGAGATCTCCAAGGGCTTGTGAGTGAGCTTGCCCCCTGAACGAAGTCCCAGGACCAGTGGACTTCACCGCCGTGAGATCGCCTTGGAAAATGGACCGTTTTCCCTGCATCTTCGACTCGAACTGCTGCATACATCTTGCTGATCACAGCGTACCCCCTGAAAGCTGGTATCCCGCTGTCTGGCCCGAACAACGTGACTAAGGCCCCTCTACGAGCCGTAGCTCGCACCGCAAAGGAAGGTATCGTCCGGCCTGAGCAACGAGGCTAACAGGCCCCTACGAGCCGTAGCTCGCACCGTAACGGAAGGACTGCGATCCGTACTTGCTACTATCCCCTACGAACCCTACTGCCGGCGTATGCTCCTTTCCCCCGCTTTGGAAAGGCTGGGGTGCGTACGGTTGTTGCGTACGTCTCCCCTGTGCGGAGCGTACTGTTCGCTTGTACCCAGCGCTTCGAGTCAAGTTTGCTGATCGCATGGTACGGCACGAACGCCACGATGAACTTTGAACGCACCGTGCCTACGCACCGTCCCCTGAAGCCCTGCACGCCCAAGGTCTAACGTACCGTAGTACGCATCGCACCAGGAGGACAACGCACCGTACATCGCGCTTGATGTCAGCGTGGCATCCGTGACGAACTCCCCAAGTAAAGGTACTGTGCCTGTTCGCACCGTAGGGTGTACGCTTCATACCGAAGCATCTACAGTGCATGTGAGACCCGTCCCAAGCAGTTTTTACCACGTACGAAGCGTACGGACAGGAACGAAGCGCACAGAACTTTAAAACTACCCTAAAACCAAGAACTCTTTTTTAATAATTATTGTGGCCCGTTTTTACGTTATCTGGTCTTGTGCTAAGCCTAAACTATATATATAACGTATTATTTTTCTATATCCCAGTGTGGAGTCCATTTGTGGGGTTGTCACTGAGTTACTGTGTGTGTGTTCACAAATGCTTAACCTGAACGCTCTGAGATAGGCCTTGTCTGCTCGCGCCAAGCTACCTAGAGGGTGAGCAGGGGTTATTGTTGGAGTGTACCCCCCTACCCTGACTGGAGGAAAGGTTCCCTGCTTGACACAAGTACCTACCTGTGCCAACCAGAGAACCCGGATTCTAACATTGGTGGTCAGCGGTGAGGATTACGAATTTGCATTTGTAATACATACACAGTGATTGGTGAACGCCACATAGTGAAGGCAGACCAATAGCGCAACCACTTACTTTTAATTAGCATTTTTTGGGAAATCACCAGTTGTTAAAGGAATCATGCCTGGTTCAGTTGTTGTGGAAAGGGCAGCATCCCTCATCTCTGAAACTGAAGACGTGGAATGAGAAGAAGAGAGATTAGAGAGCTACACCAAGGCCCAGCTGAAGGGCTTCTGCAGAAAATTCAAAGTCCCCACTGTTGGATGTTAGCTCAAAGTAGATCTTTGCAAGGCACTGAGGGCCTGGATGGAGTCAAGAAAAGACTCTGATGAGGTGGAGGAAATTGAGAAGGCAGAGAGCATCGCTAGCTTGGGCAGAGGCCCGTCGCCAGAGGAATTGGCCGACAGGAAGTGTAGGAGAGTAGGGTCTGCTATCCTATGGTCATCCCAAATTTTTGCTTTTTGCTTCACTGGTTTTTGACATATTGAGGCTGTGGGCCTGCTAATCAGACCCCCAGCCTGCTGTTCTCTCTAACTAAATTGACACTATGCACCCTAGGTGCATAACCAATTGGAATTGGATCACCCTGTGAGCCCCTGTACCGGTGTACACTAGGTACCCAGGGCATTGGTGTATCTAAGGCCTGCCAGGGGCTGAAGCATGTATTATGCCACCCCTGGCTTGGCCTAACAAATTTGACACAACTGGCTGATCACTCAGCTGGGGTAAGTTGGTGTAACCACCTCTTACTTAGGTGTAGTATACCTATACCTAACCTTAAATGGGACACCTGGTAACCTATAAGTCACTCCTATGGCAGGCCTTGACAATCCTGAAGGCAGAGTGCTTGGTTCCATGTGAGATGGTGCTCTGGCATGAGCTGAGCCTGTCTGCAGTGGTCGGAACAACTTCCTTCTACCGTTTCCAGATATCGTCATACCATATACTCTTAAGTGCATTATGAACCTCGCGGTTAAATGCTATCTTTGGTTTGGCTTTATCAAAACATGTCGAGTAAGGTGTCATACGAATTGGAATACTAACCCCTCGCCAATTCTGGCGACGGGGTTAGCATTCCACCCTTCTAGAGGGACACGACATGTACAGTACCTGAAACCCGGGTAAAATCAGACATAGCCTCAGCTCCACAAAATGGATGCTGCCACCACAGACACAAGTCTGCCCTCCTGCTGCTGGGAGTCCTTCCAGCTTGGGAGACGTGGACAAAGGGTTTCCTGCCAAGGGAGGTGCGAGCACCACCCCAGACAGGATTTTGTGTATTGGTCAGGTAGGGCTTGAAAGAAACCAGACATGCCTGAGGCTCACAAGGAGCCTCGGGTGCATATGCCAGTTCAATCCGGTCCTGGGCCACACCAGCCCCGGACCTGGGGCGAGCTGGACAAAGGATTGGGGGTGTAACCACCCCCCTTCCTGGTCCCACCCTTAGGGAGGGACCTAGCAGGTAGTCCGGCCCCTAGAATCCGCTTAAAGGTAGGAGCTGTGTCCTAAGACTTCAGACATCCTGGAATCAACTTAACCACAAGAAGAAGACGGGAACTTCGACGCTCTGCTGCACAGAGGAAAGAAGGAAATCTCCCCTATGGTCAGGGAGTGACCATCTTGCTAACGCAAGCACCAACCAGCTATTCAATGTCTGCTTTGCCGCCGCCTCCTGCCGGAGCCCGAGCCCAGAGCCCGGCAAGACCTGGACCTCCAGACCTCTCACCGCCCGATCCACAGTCCCTGCAAAGAAGGAACCCATGGAGGCACCGAGACACGTGGAGCCAGCCATCTTGGAAGACCGACGACAAGCTGCAAGCGCAACAACAGATGCTCCCTCCAAGTTGTGCTTTGGGTCCTGAGAAGCCCAACCACCGAGCAGCATCTGCACCAAAGGTGAGCCCTCCAGCATCTCCACGATCTGCGTGGGGCCCCTCTGCACTTTGCATCTCGACGCGCCTGCCCGGTCCCTGGCCCGTTGGCTAGTGGCCATTTTGGCGAACCATTTTGAAATCAACGACACTGGTCTGGTTGCTCCAGACTGGCCCTAGCTGCTCTCCAAAAGAGCAGCCCCTCTGACCTTGCTGGTCAGAACAATCAGCTTTCCTCTCTTTCCACGACTCCAGCCTTTGTCAAGGCTTGTTTGCCTCTTTTGAGTCGCCGACACCGCCAACAGTGAGAGTCTGCGTGGGACAGCTCGTGAACCGACTCCTGGACGTCGTCGACCTTCAGGGACCACGTGGCTGCGGAGACAAGCTACCCTTCCTCACCTGTTTGCACCCGACATCGCCTGGTACCTACCTGGTGCCACGCCGGTCACTGGCTAGTGACTGTGAACACTGTCCCCTCTGCTTTCAGGTCTTCTACAACTCCGATCCACCCTTGGATCCACCGCATCTCTTCTGGACCGACCGCCTGCAGCATCTTTGTCATCAGGCTCCATTGAATCGATAGAAGAAACCCGACGCACTTTGAGACCTATGCACCCGCTTCCTGTGGGTGAGGTAAAGCTGGCACTCCGGTGCCCAAGTGTAGAGAAACATCTCTAGTGTCTGTGTTTTGAATCTTAAGATCGTAGTCCATCCAGAAGACCCTTTCTGCAGTAACTTTTTAACTTTTATGCACCCATTGAAAACCTATGGGAGCCCGCGTGTAACTTTCCTCACTGCACACGCGACCCGTGGACCTCCTGGTCACTAACTGAAGTTAGCTCCTTGTAGGCCCAGCGATTCTAGAGGCCCTAGGCCTTTTTCCTTTCCTGTTCATGGTACTTATACCACTATTTTAGTATATGGTTTGAGTGGCCACCAGGGCCCATCCATATAAAGTGCAACTTCTGTATATTATAACGTTGTCTTGTTTAACGATTTGTGCTCCTGTGCTCATAAAGAGTCTAGGGGATACTTTGAGAAATAAATACATATATATTTTGAATAGATATCTGTGTGGTGTCCTTTCATTGGTATAAAGGGGGGTTGCAATTGGTAAAACAGCCTGCTTAACACGCTTTAACGAGTTTAGCCTCAAAGACTGCTTAGCCTACGCTACCACTAGGGCAGCTAGTCCGAAAAGGTGGACTTACAACCACACCATAAGGGTTGCTTGGCATGGTACAAGGTGGTCACTTTAACTAGTGAACATCATATACCAGGCCAACTTCTCACAGGAAGGAAACCAGAGCTCATGAGATAGAGATGGCGAAACTAAATGGACAACTGGCAATGGAAAGAAAAAGGCTAGAGATGGAAGAGAGGAGAAGCCAAATGGAGCATGAGATGAAATTGAGGGAGCTGGAGTTGAAAGCCCAGGGCTTGGGAAGCACTCCCTCTGGTGGCAGCACACCCCCAGTGCAGGTAGAGTCCAGAGTGTACATACCCAAAGATGTAGTGAAGGAATTTAAAAAAAATGATGACATAGGGCAGTGGTTCAAAGCCTACGAAGTAGCCATGTCCTCCCACCGAGTCCCTGAGAAGGATTGGGGAGCGGGGTTGTGGGGGCGGTTCTTGAGTGAAGGGTGGGACACACTGCTAGATTTGCCCTCAGATGTGTATAACTCTTACCCCCATATGAAGGATGCTTTAATGGCTAGGTATGGGTTAACTCCTGAAATGTATAGGCAGAGGTTCAGGGGTTGCACTAAGATTCCCAATAGTACGTATGTGGAGTATGTGACTTTTTTTTGCAGAGCACTGGATGGTTGGGTAAAGGGTAGCAAGGTTGATAATTTTCAAGGGCTTCTTGATTTAATGGCATGGGAGCACTTGTCAAGTAATTGTTTTCCTGAGCTACGCCAGCACTTGATTGACAGTAGGCTGACTAACCCTAGAAAGCTTGCTGAGGAGGCGAACCGCTGGGTCTGTACCAGGGTCCACAAGGGTCACGTGGGAGACTCTGCCAAAGGTGGGCAGGGTCCCCTGCAAAAGAGTGGGGGGGACAAGGGTAAATAGAGGGAGTTCCAGAAGAGGCCCCAAAGTAATCGCCAAGGGAACCAAGGGAAGGGTTCTCAGCCTCCCCCACCCCAAAGACCGACCGGGGCCCGACAGGTACCCCTGTTCAAAGAGGGCCCCCAAACTGTTACAGATGTGGTGAGCTGGTTCATTTTGCCAATGATCCCAAGTGTCGCCAGTTTGGTAAACCAACACCCACTGGTGCAACCCCCCGCCAGACGGCTAGTGGAGCCCTGGGTGGAGAAATGGGTGTCCAAGGTGGGTGGGGTTCAGTAGAAATGTCCCTGGTCTCATTAGGAGACCGTGAAGTAGTCCCCAAAACCCAGCTGCCTGAGAACACTAAGAAATACAGGCAGTGGGTGACCATAAATGGCTATAGGGTTGAAGCTCTGAGAGATACAGGAGCCAGTGTGACGGCTGTCAAGCGCCACCTGGTGTCTCAGGAGCAGGTTGTCCCAGGAGCATTCTATCCGGTTGTTGTCGCTGACAACACGGAGAGTCACTGCCCGGTGGCTCAGGTTCCCTTTGAGTGGGGGGGGGTCTCTGAAACTCTTCAGGTAGCTGTGAGGCCCGCCATGCCTGTAGACTGTCTGTTAGGGAACGATCTGGAGAGCTCACCTTGGACTAAGGTGGAGCGGAGTGCTCACCTGGAGATGTTGGGTATGCCTGATTGGGCGTGTGTCACCACACGGTCCATGGCAGCCAGTAGGGGTGCTCAAGAGGACCTGGAGCCTGAGAGGGAGGCCTAGGAACCGGTTTTAGGGAGAAGAGGCAGGGGGTGTGGGAAACCGGCCCCCGAAGTTCCCACATTCCAGGAGGAAGCAGACCTTGAGGGGGATGCCCTGGAACCTACCGGGGAACAGATAGCTGAACTGGGGGACCTGCCTGAGCTGACCCATTGGCAGCAAGAAGGAGGACCCTCCAGGGAAGAATTCTGCAGGGAGCAGAAAGAATGCCCTTCTCTCGTGGGTATGCGGCAGCAGGCTGCAGACCAGGCCAATGGTGATCAGTCTGGAACACATTTTATTTACTGGGAGAATGACCTCCTATACTCAAAGCCTAAGGTTGCTGAACCTGGGTTAGACCGTGTGCTGGTGGTACCCCAGCGCTTCAGAACCTTCCTACTGGAGCTGGCTCACGATGTGCCGTTGGCCGGACATTTGGGGCAGGACAAGACCTTTGAAAGGCTTGTCACCCACTTCTTTTGGCCCCAAATGCGCAGGAGTTCAGACACTCACTGCAGGACCTGCCAGACGTGCCAGGCAAGTGGAAAGAGTGGGAGGAAGCAGAAGGCTCCTCTCCAACCATTCCCTGTGGTCAGTACCCCCTTTGAGCGAGTGGGGATTGACATTGTGGGGCCACTGGACCCCAGGACAGCCATGAGCAACAGGTTGTTTCCTGGTCGTGGTGGACCATGCCACCCGGTACCCGGAAGCCATCCCTCTGAGGACAGTGATGGCCCCGTGGTGGGACGTGCACTGATGGGAATTTTCTCCCGAGTGGGATTCCCTCTAGAGGTGGTGTCTGACAGGGGTACCAATTTCATATCCAAATATATGAAATCCCTTTGGCAATAGTGTGGTGTAACCTACAAATTCACCACACCTTACCACCCCCAAGGAAACGGGTTGGTTGAGAGATTCAACCGAACCCTGAAGGGCATGATAATGGGTCTTGAGGAACCCATGAGGCATAAGTGGGACGTCCTCTTGCCATGCCTTCTCTTTGCTTACAAAGAGGTGCCCCAGAAGTCTCTAGGGTTCAGCCCCTTTGAGCTTCTGTACGGCCACTCAGTGAGAGGACCTCTAAGTCTGGTCAAAGAAGGCTGGGAGCAATCTCCCAGGAAACCTCCCCAGAATGTATATAGCTACATGCTGGCCTTCAGGAACCAGACTAGGCGTTTCAGGGAACTTGCTGAGGCAAACCTGGAAGCCAGCCAGGAGGAGATGAAGCGGTGGTACGACCAGAATGCCACTCTGGTAGAGCTTCAGCCTGGACAGAAGGTATGGGTCTTGGCCCCAGTGGAACCCTGTGCGCTCCAGGATAAGTGAACCGGTCCCTTTGAGGTGGTGGAGTGCAAGAGTCCTGTTACCTATTTGGTAGACTTGCGGTCTCCAAGGAACCCCTTAAGGGTCCATCATGTCAACCGCCTCAAGCCCCACTTGGAGAGGTCCCAAGTGGGCATGCTCTTGGCAACAGATGCTGGGATGGAAGAGGAGACCGAGCCTCTTCCTGACCTCCTGTCAGCCAAGGAGCAAGATGGGTCAGTGGATGGTGTCATCCTCTCTTCCACTCTGGCCCCTGAGCAACAGAATGATTGTCGCCAATTGTTGGGGCAATTTTCTGATCTGTTTTCCCTGGTTCCCGGTGTCGCTGATTGGTGCGTCCATGATGTGGACACTGGGGATAGTACACCTGTGAGGCACAAGGCCTACCGGGTGACTGACAGGGTGAGGGCATGCATCAAGGAGGAGGTCTCCAAGATGTTTGCACTCGGGGTAATTTAGTCCTCCAGCAGTCCTTGGGCCAGCCCAGTGGTCTTGGTCCCAAAGGCTGCAGCGCCGGGAGCCACACCCGAACTCCGGTTCTGTGTGGACTACAGAGGACTCAATTCAGTCACCAGGACTGACGCACACCGCATCCCCAGGGCGGATGAGCTCATAGATCGGCTAGGGGCTGCCAACTTCCTCAGCACGTTTGAACATGGGATGCCTATGCACACGTTAACAAGTAATACTTTGTAAGTACAAACAGTAGTGGAGAGAACATGAGTTCAAAAAACACTTGATGAATCCAGTGGAGTGTATCTTTCTTGTTTTAATATGGATCCGTTACCTCAGCATGTTTGATTTAACGTCTGGCTACTGGCAGATCGCCTTGACCGATGGGGCCAAAGAGAGGTCAGCATTTTCCACCCCTGATGGGCACTACGAGTTCCGGGTTATGCCCTTTGGGATGAAGAATGCCCATGCCACCTTCCAGAGGTTGGTCAACCAGGTGTTGGTTGGACTGGATTTGTTCAGTGCAGCCTACCTGGATGACATCGCAGCGTTCAGCTCCACTTGGGAAGAAGACCTGCGCCACCTCTGGGAAGTGTTGATGGCGCTGCGGAGGGCAGGCCTCACGATCAAGGTGAGTAAGTGCCAGATCGGGCAGGGTTCCGTGGTGTACTTGGGGCACCAGGTTGGGAGCGGCCAGGTGGCGCCCATTCAACCCAAGATAGAAACCATCCTGAATTGGGAGTCACCAAAAACCCAGACAGAGGTGAGAGCCTTCCTAGGTCTCACTGGGTACTACAGGAGGTTTGTCAAGGGGTATGGCAACATTGTTGCCCCCTTGACAGCGCTGACTTCTAAGAAGCAGCCCAGGAAAGTGATTTGGACTGACACCTGTCAGAAAGCTTTTGAGGCCCTGAAAGCTGCTATGTGCACGGCGCCCGTGCTCTTGGCTCCCAACTTCTCCAAAGAGTTTATCGTTCAGAAAGACGCTTCAGAGCATGGTGTGGGGGCTGGTATTTCACAGATTAATGAAGAGGGCCTAGATCAACATGTAGCCTTTCTTAGCAGGAGGTTACTTCCACGGATGGAGTGCTATTGAGCGTGAGGCATTTGCTGTGGTCTGGGCGCTGAAGAAGCTAAGACCCTACCTGTTTGGGTCTCACTTCTGGGTTCAGACAGACCACAGGCCCCTCAGATGGTTGATGCATATGAGGGGTGAGAATCCAAAGCTGTTGAGGTGGTCCATTTCCCTACAGGGTGTGGATTTCACAGTGGAATATCGCGCTGGTACAGATCACGCCAATGCTAACGGTCTGTCCAGATTTAACCGCCTTAGTGATGAGGAACTCCCTGGGGTAGGGTAGTTCCCCCCACTTTACAGCTGGAGGGGACACGTGTTAGACCTGGCACCTTGGCGTGAGTCTCCCTTACACTTTTTGTCGCTGTGCCTCATGTGTTTTGCTGGTGTTAGCTGCTCAGAGCACTGTGCCACTGCCAACCAGTGCCACAGTGCAAGTGCTCCCTATTTAAAATGTATATGTTGGTTGGATTCCATGATTGGCTTATTTGATTTACTGTCAGACCCCAGTAAAGTGCACCAGGAGTGCCCAGGGCTTGTAAATACAAATGCTGCTGGTGGGCTTGCAGGACTGATTGTGCCACCCACAGAAGCGGCCAAGTAAAATGTGTCTACGGTCTGCCATTGCAGAACCTGCGTGCAGTCTGGTACTGTCATGCTGTCTGGGCAAGTGCACCCACTTACCAGTCCCTAAACCTTCCCTTAACTTCATATTAGTCACCCCTATGGTAGGCCCAAGGGCAGGGTGCATTGTAAGCATAAGGTAGGTGTTAGAATCGGGGGTCTCTGGTTGACGCAGGTATGCACTTGCGACAAGCAGGGACCCTTTCCTCTAAGTCAGGGCAAAGGATTACTCTTAAACAATAACCCCTGCTCACCCTCTAGGTAGTGTGGCGCGAGCAGTCAGGCTAAACTCTAGAGTACATAAGGTTAAGCATTTAGGATGTCCCACAACAATCACCAACCCACCACACAGAGACACCAGACTGTATTTATAAAAATAAAGCTTCTTTATATAGGCTCCTTCAAGCAGGCTTTTACAATACAGTCTGTGGTTTTCAGATATAGTTCCAGTTACTTGTTATAGTGTTCAAATTAGGTCTTGGGGTGCCACAGTTCTTCCAACTGCACTTTTTGGGTGCAATACACACCTTCTGGGGGTCGGTGCGCGTCGAAGCGTCGTTCGTACGCGTCGTACCGGGACTAGTACGGGCCGTACACTCGTCTGGACGCTTCCCCCCTACGTCTCACGCTTCCCGCGTGAGCAGGTGTACGGGGACGATGACGATCCAGGCAGTGCAAGCCGTACGGGTGATGGTACGCGTCGTAGCGGTGCGAGTACGGGCCATACACTCTTCGGGGCTCTTCTCTCCAATAACTCACGCTTCCCGCGGGGGTAAGCGTACAGGGACAATGGTCTCTACGCTAGTACGGGCCGTACCATTAGCCCGCGAGGACGGGTACCGCTCCGGTGCAGGCAGCAGTATGCTACGAGTACGCTGGGGCATTTGAGGCGCACAATACCTTTTCTTTTCTAGCGGAAGAGTTCGTGGCGGCCTCGGCAGTCGGGCGAGGGGCGTCCCACGTCGCGGTGCAGTCCTCACTTGGCAGAGGACAACGATGTTTGGGGGGGCACCTCGGGACTTCAAGGCTCGCCTCGAGATGGGTGGAAGGAGGAGCGGCTCGGGGGTGAATTCAGTGCGAGGCGCTGCAACGTCGTTCAGAGCGGCGAACCTGGGTGTCGTCAGTCCTTGCGGTGGGCTGTATGGCTCGGGGGCCACAGAGGCTCGGTGCTCAGAGGTAGACAGTCCTATCTCACGATGCGAGTTCCGACTCGAGGGGGCAGCAGCTTACTTTGTTCAGGCCAGTCGGGGCAGGCCGTCACGGTGCTCACAGCGGCACAGTTGTTCAGGGGTCGCGTTGCTCGGCAGGATGGGGCAACACAGGTTCTCTGGAGTCAGAAGGGCAATTCACCAGCAGCAGCTTCCTTTCTTCCAGGGAGGGGTAGCGCCCACTGTTCCTGGGGTGCAGTTCAGGGGGCAAGTTCACAAGCAAGCCCTTGGAGATTGTTCACAAGCACAAGTTGATTTAAAGTCTTTTCTCAGTCTTTTCCTCTCCTTCTTGCAGCAAGGCACCCACCATAGGCCAGTCTCTCAGGCTTAGAGACAGTAGTCCTCCATGTAGCTTTCCCAGGTCCTCCTCTTCAGGCAGAGTTTCTTCTTGGCGTAAACAGGATCTGATTTCTTAGAAGCTCAACCAGAGTGGCATTCTGGTTGTACCACCGCTTCATTTCCTCCTGACTGGCTTCCAGATTTGCCTCAGCAAGTTGCCTGAAACGCGTAGTCTGGTTCCTGAAGGCCAGCATGTAACCATATACATTCTGGGGAGGTTTCCTGGGAGATTGCTCCCAGCCTTCCTTGACCAGACTAAGAGGTCCTCGTACTGGGTGGCCATACAGAAGCTCAAAGGGACTGAACCCTAGAGACTTCTGTGGCACCTCACGGTACGCAAAGAGAAGGCATGGTAAGAGGACTTCCCACTTACGCCTCATGGGTTCCTCAAGACCCATAATCATGCCCTTTAGGGTTTGGTTGAATCTCTCAACCAACCCGTTTCCTTGGGGATGGTAAGGGGTGGTGAACTTGTAGGTTACACCACACTCTTGCCAAAGGGATTTCATATATTTCGATATGAAATTGGTGCCCCTGTCAGACACCACCTCTAGAGGGAATCCCACTCGTGAGAAAATTCCCATCAGTGCCCGTCCCACCATGGGGGCCGTCACTGTCCTCAGAGGGATGGCTTCAGGGTACCGGGTGGCATGGTCCACCAAGACCAGGATGAACCTGTTGCCCATGGCTGTCTTGGGGTCCAGTGGCCCCACAATGTCAATCCCCACTCGCTGGAATGAGGTACTGACCACAGGGCAAGGTTGGAGTGGAGCCTTTTGCTTCCTTCCACTCTTACCACTTGCCTGGCAAGTCTGGCATGTCCTACAATGAGCATCTGAGCTCTTGTGCATTTGAGGCCAATAAAAGTGGGTGACAAGCCTCTCATAGGCCTTGTCCTGCCCCAAATGCCCTGCTAATGGCACATCGTGAGCCAGCCCCAGTAGGAAGGCTCTGAACTTCTGGGGTACCACCAGCGTACGGGCTGACCCAGGTTCAGCAACCTTAGGCTTTGAGTATAGGAGGTCATTCTCCCAGTAAATGAAATGTGTACCTGACTGATCACCATTGGCCTGGGCTGCAGCCTGCTGCCGCATTCCCACAAGAGAGGGGCATTCTTTTTGCTCCCTCCAGAATTCCTCCCTGGAGGGGCCTCCTCCTTGCTGCCAATGGGTCAGCTCAGGCAGGTCCCCTAGTTCGGCTATCTGTTCCCCGGTAGGCTCCAGGGCATCCCCCTCAAGGTCTGCTTCCTCCTGGGCTGTGGGAACTTTAGGGGTCGGTTTCCCATACCTCCTGCGCCCTCTCCCTAAGGCCGGTTCCTGGGCCTCTCCCTCAGGCTCCAGGATCTCTTGAACACCCCTACTGGCTGCCATTGACCGGGTGGTCACGCACGCCCAGTCAGGTAAACCCACAATCCGCAGGTGAGCTGTCTTCTCCACCTTTTCCCAAGGGGAGCTCTTCAAATCATTTCCTAGGAGACAGTCTACAGGCATGGTAGTTCTCACAGCGACTTGCAGAGTACCAGAGACCCCCCACTCAAAGGGAACTTGAGCATTGACAACACGACAATAGGCATGGGGTACAACCTGCTCTTGAGATACCAGGTGCTGCCGCACTGCAGTCACACTGGCGCCTGTGTCTCGAAGAGCCTCTACCTTCCTCCCATTGACGGTCACCACTTGCCCATATTTCTTAGTGTTGGAGGGCAAGTAGGTTTCAGGGACCATTTCACTGTCTCCCAATGAGACTAGGGTCATCTGGACGGTGTCCCACCCACCTTGGACTTCTACCTCCTTCCCAAAGGCTACTGTAGCCACCTGCCTGGGGAAAGCACCAGTGGGTGCTGGTTTCACATACTGGCGACACTTGAGATCACTGGCAAAGTGACCCAGCTCACCACATTTATAACATTGTGGGGGCCCCTTGGGAACAGGTTTAACTGTTGGGGCCCCTGTCTGTTTCGGGGGTGGGGGAGGCTGAGAACCTTTCTGCTGGTTCCCTTGGGTATTACTTTGGGTGCCTTTTGGGAACCCTTTCTGTTTTCCCCTGTCCCCCCCACTCTTCTGCTGGTGACCCTGCCCACCCTTGGCAGAGTCTCCCACTTGACCCTTGTGGGCCCTGGTGCTGACCCAGCGGTCCGCCTCTTCAGCAAGCTTCCTAGGGTTAGTCAGCTTGCTATCTATCAGGTGTTGGCGTAGCTCAGGAAAACAATTAGGGGACAAGTGCTCCCATGCAATTAAATCAAAGAGACCTTGGTAATCATTCACTTTACTACCCTTCACCCAGCCATCCAGTGCTCTGCAGAAAAAGGTTACATACTCCACATAGGTACTCCCAACAATCTTGGTACACCCCCTGAACCTCTGTCTATATAATTCAGGATCAGCCCATATCTGGTCATTAAAGCTTCCTTCATGTGGGGGTAAGAGTTATAGACTTCAGAGGGCAAATCTAAGAGTGTGTCCCGCCCCTCACTGAGGAACCGCCCCCACAACCCCGCTCCCCAATCTCTCTCAGGGACCCGGTGGGAAGACATGGCTACCTCATAGGCCTTGAACCATTGCCCTATGTCATCATTCTTGAAATACTCTTTAACTACATCTTTTGGCATGTACACCCTTGACTCTACCTGCACTGGCGTTGCGCTGCCACCAGAGGGAGGGTTTTTCCAAACTTTTGGCTTTCAGCTCCAGCTCCCTAATTTTCATTTCGTGCTCCATCTGAATTTTTCTGTCTTCCAGAGCCATCTTCTTGCTTTCTAGCTCCAATTGGCCATTTAATTTCAGCTCTGCCAACTTCATTTCATGTTCCCTGGTGGCCTGTCTGTCTGCCAGCTCCCCTGGCGACAGGCCTCTGCCAAAACTATGAACGCTCTCCGCTGGTTCCACTGGTACAACCTCCTCAGTTGCACCCCTTGATTCAATCCAGGTTTTCAGTGCCTTGCAGAGATCTGATTTGTTCTTGCATCCTGCATGTGGAACCTTGAACTTCCTGCAGAAGTACTTGAGTTCAGTTTTCTTGTAGCTGTCCAGTTTTGACTCATCCCATTCAATCTCATCTATTTCAGAGGCTTCAGATACTGTTTTCTCTATGATGTTTGGGCCCGGCATGACTCCAAACACAAGGGATCTTCTTTCTTGGCAAGCAAAAATTAAAAGTCTGTGGCTCAAGCTACTGGACTGTCCTCACTGTGCAATGGCTAGTAATCACTGCGCAGACACCACAAATGCAAATCCATAGATCCCACCGCTGCCACCAATGTTAGAATCGGGGGTCTCTGCTTGGCGCAGGCATGCACTTGCGACAAGCAGGGAACTTTTCCTCTAAGTCAGGGCAATGGATTACTCTTAGACAATAACCCCTGCTCACGCTCTAGGTAGTGTGGCGCGAGCAGTCAGGCTAAACTCTAGAGTACATAAGGTTAAGCATTTAGGATGTCCCACAACAATCATCAACACACCACACAGAGACACCAGACTGTATTTATAAAAATAAAGCTTCTTTATATAGGTTTCTTCAAGCAGGCTTTTACAATACAGTCTGTGATTTTCAGACATAGTTCCAGTTACTTGTTATATTGTTCAAATTAGGTCTTGGGGTGCCACAGTTCTTCCAAATGCACTTTTTGGGTGCAATACACACCTTCTGGGGGTCGGTGCGCGTCGAAGCACCGTTCGTACGCGTCGTACCGGGATCAGTACGGGCCGTACACTCGTCTGGACACTTCCCCCCTACGTCTCACGCTTCCCACGTGAGCAGGCGTACAGAGATGACGACGATCCAGGCAGTGCAAGCCGTACGGGTGATGGTATGCGTCGTACCGGTGCGAGTACGGGCCGTACACTCTTCGGGGCTCTTCCCTCCAATAACTCACGCTTCCCGCGGGGGTAAGCGTACAGGGACAATGGTCTCTACGCTAGTACGGGCCGTACCATCAGCCCACGAGGATGCGTACCGCTCCGGTGCAGGCAGCAGTATGCTACGTGTACGCTGGTGCGTTTGAGGCGCACAATACCTTTTCTTTTCTGGCGGAAGAGTTCGTGGCGGCCTCGGCAGTCGGGCGAGGGGCGTCCCACATCGCGATGCAGTCCTCACTTGGCAGAGGACAACGATGCTTGGGGGGGCGCCTCGGGACTTCAAGGCTCGCCTCGAGATGGGAGGAAGGAGGGGCGGCTCGGGGGTGAATTCAGCGCGAGGCGCTGCAACGTCGTTCAGAGTGGTGAACCTGGGTGTCGTCAGTCCTTGCGGTGGGTTCTATGGCTCGGGGGCCATGGAGGCTCGGTGCTCAGAGGTAGACAGTCCTGTCTCACGATGCGAGTTCCGACTCAAGGGGGCCTCAGCTTACTTTGTTCAGGCCAGTCGGGGCAGGCCGTCACGGTGCTCACAGCGGCACAGTCGTGCAGGGGTCGCGTTGCTCGGCAGGATGGGGGCACACAGGTTCTCTGGAGTCAGGAGGGGAATTCACCAGCAGCAGCTTCCTTTCTTCCAGGGAGGGGTAGCGCCCACTGTTCCTGGGGCGCAGTTCAGGGGGCAAGTTCACAAGCAAGCCCTTGGAGATTGTTCACAAAGCACAAGTTGATTTAAAGTCTTTTCTCAGTCTTTTCCTCTCCTTCTTGCAGCAAGGCACCCACCACAGGCCAGTCTCTCAGGCTTAGAGACAGTAGTCCTCCATGTAGCTTTCCCAGGTCCTCCTCTTCAGGCAGAGTTTCTTCTTGGCGTAAACAGGATCTGATTTCTTAGGAGCAGGGCTCCTTCTTTTATACACAGTTACTTTTGTTCTTTGTGGCCAGGAGGCCTGTACCTGGCTCAGTCCGGTTTTGGAGCACTTTGTTGTGGTGACTCTGCTCTTTCCTTTCAGTGCACAGGGCAAAGACATCAGCCGCTCCACAGGGGGCAGAGCCAGCATTGTGGTGGCAGAGCACAGGTCTATTCAGAGTCAAGGTGTACTCCTCCCACCCATCCTGGTGTAATCTCTCTACCCACCACCTGGCAGCCAGCCTGTCTCCTGGAATTCCCCAGCCCTGCTCCTCACTGAAACTAGGCAGCACACACACACACACAGCAGAGGTGGACTGAAATGGCTAGGCAAGTAAATACTAACTTTCTAAAAGTAGTATTTACAAACACAGGATATTAAAATAAACTTTACTAAAAGAAGTATTTTATTATTCTGAGTTCAGGCATATTAAATTTGACTTTCTACAATGCTCTCTGAGTCCGCTGGGATTATAGAGTGTAATAATTCCAGCAGCCCACTCTGGCCTATGGAGAGCAAGTAGCCTTTCAATAGTGAAAAACGAAAATGGCTGTAATTCACTATTAGGACATGCCACACACATCAGGGCATGTCCTACCTTATGCCTACAATGCACCCTGCCCTTGGGCCTACCATAGGGGTGACTAATATGTAGTTAAGGGAAGGTTTAGGGACTGGCAAGTAGGTGCACTTGCGCAGTCAGCATGACAGTACCAGACTGCACGCAGGTTCTGCAATGGCAGACCTTAGACACATTTTACTAGGCCGCTTCTGTGGGTGGCACAACCAGTGCTGCAAGCCCACCAGCAGCATTTGTATTTACAAGCCCTGGCACTCCTGGTGCACTTTACTAGGGGATGATAGTAAACCAAATAAGCCAATCATGGACACCAATCAATGTATACACTTTTCATAGGGAGCACTTGCACTGTGGCACTGATTAGCAGTGGCACAGTGCCCTGAGCAGCTAACGCCAACAAAACACATGCGGCACATCAGCAAAAAAGTGGAAGGGAAACTCACGCCAAGGCGCCAGGTCTAACAGTAGGACAAGCCCTGATGTGTGTGGCATGTCCTAATAGTGAATTACAGCCATTTTTGTTTTTCACTATTTCAAGGCTACCTGTTCCCATAGGCCAGAATGGGCTGTTAGAATTGTTACATCCTATGATCCTAACAGACCCAGGGAACATGGTAGAAATTCGATTTTAGTATGCCTGAACTCAGAATCATAAAATATATCTTTTAGTAAAGTTTATTTTAATATTCTGTGTTTGCAAATACCACTTTTAGAAAGTTGGTATTTGCTTGCCTAACCATTTCATCCCGCTTCTGCTATGATGTGTATCTGCCTGTCTGGTTTGTGTGAGTGACAGGGCTGGGGAAACACAGAGGGGCAGGGCTAGGTAGCCTGGTGGTGAATAGAGAGATTGACATCCAGATGGGTGGGAGGAGTGCACCTGGACTCTGAATAGGGCTGTGCTCTGCCACCACAATGCTGGATCCACCTCCTGTGGAGCGGCTGATGTCTCTGCACTGCACCCTGAATAGAAAGTCAGAGTCATGTCAACAAAGTGCTCAGAACTGGTTTGGACTGGGCAAAGGCCCATCTACCCCAGAGGAATAAAGGAATTAGGGGTATAAGTATTGGGACCCTGCTCCCAAGAAATTAGATCCTGCTTGACAAGAAGAACCTCTGCCTGAGGAGAAGGAACTGGGGAAGCTGTAAGGAGGAGTACTGTCCCTGACCTGGGGGATTGGCCTGCAGTGGTTGCCTTGCTGCTGAAGGAGAGGAGAAAGACTACAAAGACTTTATTTCAACTTGTGCTTCAAAAGATCTCCAAGGGCTTGGAATAGAGCTTGCCTCCTGCTGAAGTCTCAGGAACAACAGACTTCACCCCCCAGCTCCCCAAAGTTCTTTGGAAGTGCCTGCTGCTGTTGGGCCTTCTGAGGGACTGCGTGTCGCAAGGAGCTGAAAGCGCGACTCAAGAAGGAGAAGCATACCGCCGTCAGAGCTGTTGTCGTTGCATCTCGTAAAGTGTGTCGCCGCTGCAGCATCGCATCGAGCGGAAGCGTCTCGCATCATCCAAGAAGTGTCTCGCAACGCCGAAGAAGCATGTCGCCATCGCAGCCATCGTAGCTGACGCATCGCACCGCATCAAGAAAAGAGTCTAGCGTCGAGGAAGAAGCGTGTCGCCATCGCAGCTGTTGCATTACACCGCATCAAGAAAAGCACCTCGCATCCACGGAGAAGCGTGCCGCCGTCGGAGCTGCTGTCGTCGCATCGCGTTAAGGGGTGTCGCCGCTGCAACATCGCATCGAGCGGAAGCGTCTCGCAAACGTCGGAGAAGAGTGCCGCTGCCAAGGCAGCTGTCGTCACATCGCGTAAAGGGTGACACCGCTGTAGCATCGAGTCTTCTCGCAACATCGGAGAAGCGTAACGCATCTGGAAGATCTTCACGTCTTTATTTCTTTGCACCAAAAACTTCATTGCATCAACATCGTTGCAACACTTTCGTTGCCCTGCGTGTCGCATCTAAAAGGTACATTGACTTAAAGTGTCGCATTTAAGAACTTAAGAGAACTAAGCAAACTTCTACCATCTAAAGTAACAGTATTGTGTATTTTTGTCGTTTAATGGTCTTGTGGTAACTCTATATAAAGAATCCTTTTTAATATAAAAACCTGTGTGGTGTCCATTTGTAGTGTTGTCACTTGGTTACTGTATGTGTTCACAAATTCTTAACCTATAACGCTCTGATATAAGCCTTGTTTGCTCGCGCCAAGCTACCTAGAGGGTGAGCAGGGGTTATTTTAGGACTGTACCCCCTTATCCTGACTAGAGGAAAGGTTCCCTGCTTGTCACAAGTATCTACCTGTGCCAACCAGAGAACCCGGATTCTAACAGGAAACCTAGCAAACCTATACATTTTTGAAAACTAGGCACCCAGGGAAATCCAGTATGGGTAGACTTGACTGCCTCCCACCAGGTTCTGTTACCCAGAATCCCTTGCAAACCTAAAAAATTGTCCAAAAAAAACACATTTTCCCCACATTTCTGTGGTGGAAAGTTGAGGAATCTGCGTGGATCCACAATTTTCCACCCACCCCGCGTTACACAAAGTCGTCCGAGAAAATTTGTACCTCACTTGTGTGGTTCGGCCTAGTGCCCGCGACAGGAAACAGCGAAAAACGCATCATGGTCACACCTCAATATCGCAGTGAAAAATGACCCTTTTTTGGAAAAGTGCCTAGCTGTAGTTTTTGAACCTTAGCTCTGCCGGCACCTAGGGAAACCTAGCAAACCTATATATTTTTTAAAACTAGACACCCAGGGGAATCCAGGATGGGGTGACTTGACTGCCTCCCACCAGGGTCTGTTACCCAGAATCCCCTGCAAACCTAAAAAAACTTGACCAAAAAAAAACACAGTTTCTCCACATTTCTGTGTTGGAAAGTTCTGGAATCTGAGTGGATCCACAAATTTCCACCCATTCCGCGTTCCGCAAAGTCTTAAGAGAAAAATGATTCCTCACTTGTGTGGGTCAGCTTAGTGCCCGCGACAGGAAACGGCACAAAACGCAACGTGGTCACACCTCAATTTTTGCAGCGAAAAAAAGGACCCTTTTTTGGCAAAGTGCCTAGCTGTAGTTTGTTAACCTTGGCTCTGCCGGCACCTAGGGAAACCTAGTAAACCTATACATTTATGAAAACTAGACACCCAGGGGAATCCAGGATGGGTGACTTGACTGCCACCCATCAGGGTCTGTTACCCAAAATCCGTTGCAAAGCTTAAAAATTGTCCACAATACCACATTTTTCTACATTTCTGCGGTGGAAAGTTCTGGAATCTGCGATGATCCAAAAATGTCCACCCACTCCGCGTTCCCCAAAGTCTTAGTAAAAAAATGATACCTCACTTGTGTGGGACGGCCTAGTGCTCGCGACAAGAAACGGCGCAAAACGCAACGAAGTCACACCTCAATTTCGCTGTGAAAAATGACCCTTTTTTGGTAAAGTGCCTAGCTGTTGTTTTTTAACCATAGGCCTGCCGGGACCTAGGAAAACCTAGCAAAACTATACATTTTTGAAAACTAGAGAACCAGGGGAATCCAGGATGGGGTGACTTAGCTGCCTCCCCCCAGGTTCTGTTACCCAGAATCTCTTGCAAACCTAAACAATTGACCAAAAAAACACATTTTCCCAACATTTCTGTGGTGGAAAGTTCTGGAATCTCAGTGGATCCACAAATTTCCACCCACCTTGCATTCCCCAAAGTCTTACGAGAAAAATGTTACCTCACTTGTGTGGGTAGGCCTAGTGCCCGCAACAGGAAACGGCGCAAAACAGAACGTGGTCACACCTCAATTTCGCAGGGAAAAATGACCCTTTTTTGGCACAGTGCATTGCTGTAGTTTTGTAACCTTAGCTCTGCCGGCACCTAGGGAAACCCATCAAACCTATACATTTTTGATAACTAGACACCCAGGGAAATCCAGAATGGGAAGACTTGGCTGCCTCCCATCAGGTTCTGTTACCCAGAATCCTTTGCAAACGTAATTTTCTTTTTTTTTAAACCACATTTCCCCACATTTCTGTGGTGGAAAGTTCTGGAATCTGCGTGGATCCACAATTTTCCACCCACCCCGCATTCCCCAAAGTCTTACGAGAAAAATGGTACCTCACATGTGTGGGTCGGCATAGTGCCCGCGACAGGAAACTGCGCAAAACGCAATGTGGTCACACCTCAATTTCGCAGTGAAAAATGACCCTTTTTTGGCAAAGTGCCTAGCTGTTGTTTTTTAACCCTAGCTCTGCCGGCACCTAGGGAAACCTAGAAAACCTATACATTTATTGAAAACTAGACACCCAGGGGAATCCAGGATGGGGTGACTTGACTGCCTCCCACCAGGTTCTGTTACCTAGAATCCTTTGCAAACCTAAAAAATTTACCAAAAAAACACATTTTCCCCATATTTCTGTGGTGGAAAGTTCTGGAATCTGCGTGGATCCACAAATTTCTACCAATTCCGAGTTCCCCAAAGCCTTAAGAGAGAAATGATACCTCACTTGTGTGGGTCGGCCTAGTGCCCGCGACAGGAAACGGCGCAAAACGCAACGTGGTCACACCTCAATTTTGCAGTGAAAAATGACCCTTTTTTGGCAAAGTGCCTAGCTGTGGTATATGAACCTTAGCTCTGCCGGCACCTAGGGAAACCAAGCAAACCTATACATTTATGAAAACTAGACACCCAGGGGAATCCAGGATGGGGTGACTTGACTGCCACCCACCAGGGTCTGTTACCCAAAATCCCTTGTAAACCTTAAAATTTTTCCACAATACCACATTTTCCCACATTTCTGCGGTGGAAAGTTCTCGAATCTGCGTGGATCTACAAATTTCCACCCACTCCGCGTTCCCCCAAGTCTTAAGAGTAAAATGATATCTCACTTGTGTGGGTCGGCCTAGTGCCCGCGACAGGAAACGGTGCGAAACGCGACGTGGTCACACCTCAATTTTGCAGCGAAAAATGACCCTTTGTTGGCAAAGTGCCTAGCTGTTGTTTTTGAACCATAGGCCTGCCGGGAACTAGGGAAATGTTAGAGTCCAGAGTCTCTGGTTGGCGCAGGTATGCACTTGAGACAAGCAGGGGTCCTTTCCTCTAAGTCAGGGCAAAGGATCACCTCTTTAAAAATAACCCCTGCTCACCCTCTAGGCAACGTGGTGCGAGCAGTCAGGCTAAATCTCCAGAGGGCATTAGGTTAAGCGTTCAAGTTGTCCCACACAATAATCACCACCCCACCACACAAAAGACACAAGGCTTTATTTATCAAAAATATATTCTTTATATAAAAGGGTTTTCCTTCAGGCAGGTTGCACAAATACAGTTATCTTGGTGAATTGGGTTTCCAGTTACTTGTAAGGGCTTAAGGGCAGTCCACAGGTTTCAAAATGGCACAGTTCTATTTAAAAGGAGTTCTTTTGGAGTGGTGCGCGCTTCGTAGCGCTTAAGATCCACTTCATACCACTATTTCCGGATGCCGTGCCGTTTCTCACGCTTCCCGCGTGAGGTACGCTTCCACCGGCCTTGAACCACACGGGCCGTACTTACGGAGAGACGCGTCGGACCAACTCTCGGCTTCACTTGCCAGGCCTCACGCTTCCCGCGTGAGCACCGGCACTAGAGTGAAAGGCTGTACGGTCCGTACAACGTCAGGGACGCACCGGACTCAGACGGAGGCTCCGGGACAGTGCGGACCGAGGCAGTAGGAGTCGAACCACAGCACAAGGCACTCAGTCAGTACGGATCAAAAGCAGGATACTTTATCAAAGCAGGTACGATCCTCAGTTCGGCACCGGACCCAAGATCAATACGGGTCGAACCAGGCATGCACAATCTAAAATACGTCCAAGGCCGGTACGGCTCGTACAACGGGCAGTACGGGCCGTACGTTGAGCGCGCAAGGCCACAAATACCTTTGGTCTTTGTAAGGGATGTTCGGGGCGAGCTGCAGAGCTCGAGCACGAGTGTCCCACGTCGCGTCTCGGTCCCGGCTCTTCCGTGGACGCGGGGGCACTCCTCAGTTCCACAGCACACCAGCGAGGGCAGAGGCAGGAGGGGCAGCCTGGGGCCGAGATCACAGCGCAGTGCGCTGTCGGCTTAGTCCGGTTGGGGCGAACAGTGCGCCCGGTCCTCACGATGATTTCTGCGGCCCAGGGGTCACAGGGCTCGGTGCTTTGGACGGGGATCTCCTCCTTACTTTGCGAGCTACGGCTCAAGGGGGCAGCTGCTTACTTTGTTCAGGCTGGAGGGCTGTCACGGTGCTCACAGCTGTTCCAGCGGCAGAAGTCGCGTTGCTCAGCGAGATAAAGGCACAAGGTTCTCCGGGGTCAGCAGTGCAAAATCACCCACGGCAGTCTCTTCTTCCTCCATGGGGGGTAGCGCCCAATGTTCCTGGGGCGCAGTTCAGGAGGGAAGTTCTCTAGCAAGCCCTTGGAGATAGTTCAGCACAAGTTGAATCAAAGTCTTTTCTTTAAGTCTTTTCCTCTCCTTCCAGCAGACAGGCACCCGCTGCAGGCCAGTCTCTCAGGCAGAGAGACAGTACTCCTCCTTCAGCTTCTCCAGGTCCTTCTCCTTCAGGCAGAGGTTCGTCGTTGCGTAAACAGGATCTGATCTCTTAGGAGCCAGGCTCCTACTTTTATACAGTGGTTCTTTTGTTCTTTAGCGCCAGGTGGCCTGGGCCTGGCTCAGTCCAGTTTTGGAGCACTTTGTTGTGGTGACTCTGCTCTTTCCTTTCAGCAGCAGGGCAGAGACATCCGCCGCTCCACAGGAGGCGGAGCCGGCTTTGTGCTGGCAGAGCACAGGTCTATTCAAGAGTCAAGGTGTACTCCTCCCACCCATCCTGGTGTAATCTCTCTACCCACCACCTGGCAGCCAGCCTGTCTCCTGGAATTTCCCAGCCCTGCTCCTCACTGTTGCTAGGCAGAACACACACACACAGCGCAGAGGCGGACTGAATGGCCAGATCAGTAAATACTAACTTTCTAAAAGTAGTATTTACAAACGCAGGATATTAAAATAAACTTTACTAAAATAAGTATTTTATTATTCTGAGTTCAGGCATACTAAACATGACTTTCTACCATGCTCTACGAGTCCACTGGGATTACAGGGTGTAGTAATTCCAGCAGCCCATTCTGGCCTATGGAGAGCAGGTAGCCTTCAATAGTGAAAAACGAAAATGGCTGTAATTCACTATTAAGACCTGCCACACACATCAGGGCATGTCCTACCTTATGCGTACAATGCACCCTGCCCTTGGGCCTACCAGAGGGGTGTCTAGTACGTAGTTAAGGGAAGGTTTAGGGACTGGGAAGTGGGTGCACTTGCGCAGTCAGCGCGACAGTACCAGACTGCACGCAGGTTCTGCAGTGGCAGACCCTAGACACATTTTACTAGGCCGCTTCTGTGGGTGGCACGTTGTGTTTTGCGCCGCCAGCAGCATTTGTATTTACAAGCCCTGGCACTCCTGGTGCACTTTACTAGTGGCTGATAGTAAACCAAATAAGCCAAACATGGACACCAATCAATGTATACATTTTACCATAGGGAGAGCATATGCACCTTAGCACTGATCAGCAGTGGTAAGGTGCCCAGAGTCATAAAACAGCCAACAACAGGTCAGAAAAAATACAGGAGGAAGGCAAAAAGTTTAGGGATGACCCTGCAAAAAGGGCCAAGTCCAACAGGAAACCTAGCAAAACTATACATTTTTGAAAACTAGACACCCAGCGGAATCCAGGATGGGGTGACTTAGCTGCCTCCCCCCAGGTTCTGTTACCCAGAATCTCTTGCAAACCTAAAAAATTGACCATAAAAACACATTTTTCCCACATTTCTGTGGTGGAAAGTTCTGTAATCTCCGTGGATCCACAAATTTCCACCCACCTTGCATTCCCCAAAGTCTTACGAGAAAAATGGCACCTCACTTGTGTGGTTCGGCCTAGTGCCCGCAACAGGAAACGCCGCAAAACGCAACGTGGTCATACCTCAATTTCGCAGGGAAAAATGACCCTTTTTTGGCAAAGTGCCTAGCTGTGATTTTTGAACCCTAGCTCTGCCGGCACCTAGAGAAACCTAGCAAACCTATACATTTTTGAAAACTAGACACCCAGCGGAATCCAGGATGGGGTGACTTA
Organism: Triturus cristatus; assembly: GCF_964204655.1. NCBI lineage: Eukaryota > Metazoa > Chordata > Amphibia > Caudata > Salamandridae > Triturus > Triturus cristatus. The sequence goes on from NC_140579.1 coordinate 1,098,338,549, forward strand.
GCTGCCTCCCACCAGGTTCTGTTACCCAGAATCTCTTGCAAACCTAAAAAATTGTCCAAAAGAACACAGTTTCTCCACATTTCTGTGGTGGAAAGTTCTGGAATCTGCGTGGATCCACAATTTTCCACCTACCCCGCGTTCCCCAAAGTATTAAGAGAAAAATGATACCTCACTTGTGTGGGTCAGCCTAGTGCCCGCGACAAGAAACGGCGCAAAACGCAACGTGGTCACACCTCAATTTTGCAGTGAAAAATGACCCTTTTTTGGCAAAGTGCCTAGCTGTAGTTTTTTAAACTTAGCTCTGCCGGCACCTAGGGAAACCTAGCAAACCTATACATTTATGAAAACTAGACACCCAAGGGAATCCACAATGGGTGACTTGACTGCCTCCCACCAGGGTCTGTTACCCAGAATCCCCTGCAAACCTAAAAAAAACTTGACCAAAAAAAACACATTTTCCCACATTTTTGCAGTGGAAAGTTCTGGAATCTGCGTGGATCCACAAATTTCCACCCACTCCGCGTTCCCCAAAGTATTAAGAGAAAAATGATACCTCACTTGTGTGGGTCAGCCTAGTGCCCGCGACAAGAAACGGCGCAAAACGCAACGTGGTCACACCTCAATTTTGCAGTGAAAAATGACCTTTTTTTGGTAAAGTGCTTAGCTGTTGTTTTTTAACCATAGGCCTGCCGGGACCTAGGGAAACCTAGCAAAACTATACATTTTTGAAAACTAGACAACCAGGGGAATCCAGGATGGGGTGACTTAGCTGCCTCCCCACAGCTTCTGTTACCCAGAATCTCTTGCAAACCTAAAAAATTGACCAAAAAACACATTTTCCCCACATTTCTGTGGTGGAAAGTCCTGAAATCTCTGTGGATCCACAAATTTCTACCCACCTTGCATTCCCCAAAGTCTTCCGAGAAAAATGGCACCTCACTTGTGGGGGTAGGCCCAGTGCCCGCAACAGGAAACGGCGCAAAACACAACGTGGTCATACCTCAATTTCGCAGGGAAAAATGACCCTTTTTTGGCAAAGTGCCTAGCTGTGGTTTTTTAACCCTGGCTCTGCCGGCACCTAGAGAAACGTAGCAAACCTATACATTTTTGAAAACTAGATACCCAGGGAAATCCAGGATGGGGAAACTTGACTGCCTCCCACCAGGTTCTGTTACCCAGAATCACTTGCAAACCTAAAAAATTGCCCAAAAAAACAAATTTTCCCACATTTCTATGGTGGAAAGTTCTGGAATCTGCGTGGATCCACAATTTTCCACCTACCCCGCGTTACCCAAAGGCTTCCAAGAAAAATGGTACTTCACTTGTTTGGGTCGGCCTAGTGCCCGCAACAGGAAATGGTGCAAAATGCAACGTGGTCACACCTCAATTTTGCAGTGAAAAAATGACCCTTTTTTGGCAAAGTGCCTAGCTGTAGTTTTTTAAACTTAGCTCTGCCGGCACCTAGGGAAACCTAGCAAACCTATACATTTATGAAAACTAGACACCCAAGGGAATCCACAATGGGTGACTTGACTGCCTCCCACCAGGGTCTGTTACCCAGAATCCCCTGCAAACCTAAAAAAAACTTGACCAAAAAAAACACATTTTCCCACATTTTTGCAGTGGAAAGTTCTGGAATCTGCGTGGATCCACAAATTTCCACCCACTCCGCGTTCCCCAAAGTATTAAGAGAAAAATGATACCTCACTTGTGTGGGTCAGCCTAGTGCCCGCGACAAGAAACGGCGCAAAACGCAACGTGGTCACACCTCAATTTTGCAGTGAAAAATGACCTTTTTTTGGTAAAGTGCTTAGCTGTTGTTTTTTAACCATAGGCCTGCCGGGACCTAGGGAAACCTAGCAAAACTATACATTTTTGAAAACTAGACAACCAGGGGAATCCAGGATGGGGTGACTTAGCTGCCTCCCCACAGCTTCTGTTACCCAGAATCTCTTGCAAACCTAAAAAATTGACCAAAAAAACACATTTTCCCCACATTTCTGTGGTGGAAAGTCCTGAAATCTCTGTGGATCCACAAATTTCTACCCACCTTGCATTCCCCAAAGTCTTCCGAGAAAAATGGCACCTCACTTGTGGGGGTAGGCCTAGTGCCCGCAACAGGAAACGGCGCAAAACACAACGTGGTCATACCTCAATTTCGCAGGGAAAAATGACCCTTTTTTGGCAAAGTGCCTAGCTGTGGTTTTTTAACCCTGGCTCTGCCGGCACCTAGAGAAACGTAGCAAACCTATACATTTTTGAAAACTAGATACCCAGGGAAATCCAGGATGGGGAAACTTGACTGCCTCCCACCAGGTTCTGTTACCCAGAATCACTTGCAAACCTAAAAAATTGCCCAAAAAAACAAATTTTCCCACATTTCTATGGTGGAAAGTTCTGGAATCTGCGTGGATCCACAATTTTCCACCTACCCCGCGTTACCCAAAGGCTTCCAAGAAAAATGGTACTTCACTTGTTTGGGTCGGCCTAGTGCCCGCAACAGGAAATGGTGCAAAATGCAACGTGGTCACACCTCAATTTCGCAGTGAAAAATTACCCTTTTTTGGCAAAGTGCCTAGCTTTCGTTTTTGAACCCTAGCTCTGCCGGCACCTAGGGAAACCTAGCAAACCTATACATTTATTGAAAACTAGACACCCAGGAGAATCCAGGATGGGGTGACTTGACTGCCTCCCACCAGGGTCTGTTACCCAGAATCCCTTGCAAACCTAAAAAATTGTCCAAAAATACACATTTTCCCCACATTTCTGTGGTGGAAAGTTCTGGAATCTGCGTGGATCCACGAATTTCCACCGACCCCGCATTGCCCAAAGTCTTACGAGAAAAATGGTACCTCACATGTGTGGGTCGGCCTAGTGCCCGCGACAGGAACCGGCGCAAAACGCGACGTGGTCACACCTCAATTTTGCATTGAAAAATGACCCTTTTTTGCAAAGTGCCTAGCTGTTGTTTTTGAACCATAAGCCTGCCGGGACCTAGGGAAACCTAGCAAAACTATACATTTTTGAAAACTAGACACCCAGCGGAATCCAGGATGGCGTGACTTAGCTGCCTCCCCCCAGGTTCTGTTACCCAGAATCTCTTGCAAACCTAAAAAATTTACCATAATAACACATTTTTCCCACATTTCTGTGGTGGAAAGTTCTGGAATCTCCGTGGATCCACAAATTTCTACCCACCTTGCATTCCCCAAAGTCTTACGAGAAAAATGGCACCTCACTTGTGTGGTTCGGCCTAGTGCTCGCAACAGGAAACGGCGTAAAACGCAATGTGGTCACACCTCAATTTCGCAGGGAAAAATGACCCTTTTTTGGCAAAGTGCCTAGCTGTAATTATTGAACCCTAGCTCTGCCGGCACCTAGAGAAACCTAGCAAACCTATACATTTTTTAAAACTAGACACCCAGCGGAATCCAGGATGGGGAGACTTGACTGCCTCTCCCCAGGTTCTGTTACCCAGAATCCCTGGCAAACCTAACAAATTGTCCAAAAAAACAAATTTTCCTCACATTTCTGTGGTGGAAAGTTCTGGAATCTGCGTGGATCCACAAATTTCCACCCACGCCGCGTTCCCAAAAGTCTTACGAGAAAAATGGTACCTCACTTGTGTGGGACGGCCTAGTTCCCGCGACAGGAAACGGCGCAAAATGCAACGTGGTCACACCTCAATTTTGCAGTGAAAAATGACCCTTTTTTGGTAAAGTGCCTAACTGTTGTTTTTTAACCATAAGCCTGCTGGGACCTAGGGAAACCTAGAAAAACTATACATATTTGAAAACTAGACAACCAGGGGAATCTAGGATGGGGGTCACTTAGCTGCCTCCCCCCAGGTTCTGTTACCCAGAATCTCTTGCAAACCTAAAAAATTGACCAAAAAACCACATTTTCCACACATTTCTGTGGTGGAAAGTTCTGAAAACTCTGTGGATCCACAAATTTCTACCCACCTTGCATTCCCAAAAGTCTTACGAGAAAAATGGTACCTCACATGTGTGGGTCGGCATAGTTCCAGCGACAGGAAACGGCGCAAAACGCAACGTGGACACACCTCAATTTCGCAGTGAAAAATGACCCTTTTTTGGCAAAGTGCCTAGCTGTAATTTTTTAACCCTAGCTCTGCCGGCACCTAGAGAAACCTAGCAAACCTATACATTTTTGAAAACTAGACACCCAGGGGAATCCAGGATGGGGAAACTTGACTGCCTCCCACCAGGTTCTGTTACCCAGAATTACTTGCAAACCTAAAAAATTGCCCAAAAAAACAAATTTTCCCACATTGCTATGGTGGAAAGTTCTGGAATCTGCGTGGATCCACAATTTTCCACCTACCCCGCGTTACCCAAAGGGTTCCAAGAAAAATGGTACCTCACTTGTTTGGGTCGGCCTAGTGCCCGCAACAGGAAACGCCGCAAAATGCAACGTGGTCACACCTCAATTTCGCAGTGGAAAATGACACATTTTTGGCAAAGTGCCTAGCTGTAGTTTTTGAACCCTAGCTCTGCCGGCACCTAGGGAAACCTAGCAAACCTATACATTTGTTGAAAACTAGACACCCAGGGGAATCCAGGATGGGGTGACTTGACTGCCTTCCACCAGGGTCTGTTACCCAGAATCCCTTGCAAACCTAAAAAATTGTCCAAAAATCCACATTTTCCCCACATTTCTGTGGTGGAAAGTTCTGGAATCTGCATGGATCCACGAATTTCCACCCACCCCGCATTCCACAAAGTCTTACAAGAAAAATGGTACCTCACATGTGTGGGTCGGAATAGTTCCCGCGACAAGAAACGGCGAAAAAACGCAACGTGGTCACACCTCAATTTTGCAGTGAAAAATGACCCTTTTTTGGTAAAGTGCCTAACTGTTGTTTTTTAACCATAGGCCTGCCGGGACCTAGGGAAACCTAGAAAAACTATACATATTTGAAAACTAGACAACCAGGGGAATCTAGGATGGGGGTCACTTAGCTGCCTCCCCCCAGGTTCTGTTACCCAGAATCTCTTGCAAACCTAAAAAATTGACCAAAAAAACACATTTTCCCCACATTTCTGTGGTGGAAAGTTCTGAAATCTCTGTGGATCCACAAATTTCTACCCACCTTGCATTCCCCAAAGTCTTCCGAGAAAAATGGCACCTCACTTGTGTGGGTAGACTTAGTGCCCGCAACAGGAAACGGCGCAAAACGCAACATGGTCATACCTCAATTTCGCAGGGAAAAATGACCCTTTTTTGGCAAAGTGCCTAGCTGTAATTTTTTAACCCTAGCTCTGCCGGCACCTAGAGAAACCTAGCAAACCTATACATTTTTGAAAACTAGACACCCAGGGGAATCCAGGATGGGGAAACGTGACTGCCTCCCACCAGGTTCTGTTACCCAGAATCCCTTGCAAACCTAAAAAATTGATCAAAAAACCAAATTTTCCCACATTTCTATGGTGGAAAGTTCTGGAATCTGCATGGATCCACAAATTTCCACCCACGCCGTGTTTCCAAAAGTCTTACGAGAAAAATGGTACCTCACTTGTGTGGGACGGCCTAGTGCTCGCGACAAGAGACGGCGCAAACCGCAACGTGGTCACACCTCAATTTCGCAGTTAAAAATGACTCTTTTTTGGTAAAGTGCCTAGCTGTTGTTTTTTAACCATAGGCCTGCCGGGACCTAGGGAAACCTAGCAAAACTATGCATTTTAGAAAACTAGACACCCAGGGGAATCCAGGATGGGGTGACTTGACTGCCTCCCACCAGGGTCTGTTACCCAGAATCCCCTGCAAACCTAAAAAAACTTGACCCAAAAAAACACAGTTTCTCCACATTTCTGTGGTGGAAAGTTCTGGAATCTGAGTGGATCCACAAATTTCCACCCATTCCGCGTTCCTCAAAGTCTTAAGAGAAAAATGATACCTCACTTGTGTGGGTCGGCCTAGTGCCCGCAACAGGAAACGGCGCAAAACGCAACGTGGTCACACCTCAATTTTGCAGTGAAAAAATGACCCTTTTTTGGCAAAGTGCCTAGCTGTAGTTTTTTAAACTTAGCTCTGCCGGCACCTAGGGAAACCTAGCAAACCTATACATTTATGAAAACTAGACACCCAAGGGAATCCACAATGGGTGACTTTACTGCCTCCCACCAGGGTCTGTTACCCAGAATCCCTTGCAAACCTAAAAAATTGTCCAAAAATCCACATTTTCCCCACATTTCTGTGGTGAAAAGTTCTGGAATCTGCGTGGATCCACGAATTTCCACCGACCCCGCATTGCCCAAAGTCTTACGAGAAAAATGGTAGCTCACATGTGTGGGTCGGCCTAGTGCCCGCGACAGGAACCGGCGCAAAACGCGACGTGGTCACACCTCAATTTTGCATTGAAAAATGACCCTTTTTTGCAAAGTGCCTAGCTGTTGTTTTTGAACCATAGGCCTGCCGGGACCTAGGGAAACCTAGCAAAACTATACATTTTTGAAAACTAGACACCCAGCGGAATCCAGGATGGGGTGACTTAGCTGCCTCCCCCCAGGTTCTGTTACCCAGAATCTCTTGCAAACCTAAAAAATTTACCATAATAACACATTTTTCCCACATTTCTGTGGTGGAAAGTTCTGGAATCTCCGTGGATCCACAAATTTCCACCCACCTTGCATTCCCCAAAGTCTTACGAGAAAAATGGCACCTAACTTGTGTGGTTCGGCCTAGTGCTCGCAACAGGAAACGGCGTAAAACGCAATGTGGTCACACCTCAATTTCGCAGGGAAAAATGACCCTTTTTTGGCAAAGTGCCTAGCTGTAATTATTGAACCCTAGCTCTGCCGGCACCTAGAGAAACCTAGCAAACCTATACATTTTTGAAAACTAGACACCCAGCGGAATCCAGGATGGGGAGACTTGACTGCCTCCCCCCAGGTTCTGTTACCCAGAATCCCTGGCAAACCTAACAAATTGTCCAAAAAAACAAATTTTCCTCACATTTCTGTGGTGGAAAGTTCTGGAATCTGCGTGGATCCACAAATTTCCACCCACGCCGCGTTCCCAAAAGTCTTACGAGAAAAATGGTACCTCACTTGTGTGGGACGGCCTAGTGCTCGCGACAAGAGACGGCGCAAACCGCAACGTGGTCACACCTCAATTTCGCAGTTAAAAATGACTCTTTTTTGGTAAAGTGCCTAGCTGTTGTTTTTTAACCATAGGCCTGCCGGGACCTAGGGAAACCTAGCAAAACTATGCATTTTAGAAAACTAGACACCCAGGGGAATCCAGGATGGGGTGACTTGACTGCCTCCCACCAGGGTCTGTTACCCAGAATCCCCTGCAAACCTAAAAAAACTTGACCCAAAAAAACACAGTTTCTCCACATTTCTGTGGTGGAAAGTTCTGGAATCTGAGTGGATCCACAAATTTCCACCCATTCCGCGTTCCTCAAAGTCTTAAGAGAAAAATGATACCTCACTTGTGTGGGTCGGCCTAGTGCCCGCAACAGGAAACGGCGCAAAACGCAACGTGGTCACACCTCAATTTTGCAGTGAAAAAATGACCCTTTTTTGGCAAAGTGCCTAGCTGTAGTTTTTTAAACTTAGCTCTGCCGGCACCTAGGGAAACCTAGCAAACCTATATATTTATGAAAACTAGACACCCAAGGGAATCCACAATGGGTGACTTTACTGCCTCCCACCAGGGTCTGTTACCCAGAATCCCTTGCAAACCTGAAAAATTGTCCAAAAATCCACATTTTCCCCACATTTCTGTGGTGAAAAGTTCTGGAATCTGCGTGGATCCACGAATTTCCACCGACCCCGCATTGCCCAAAGTCTTACGAGAAAAATGGTACCTCACATGTGTGGGTCGGCCTAGTGCCCGCGACAGGAACCGGCGCAAAACGCGACGTGGTCACACCTCAATTTTGCATTGAAAAATGACCCTTTTTTGCAAAGTGCCTAGCTGTTGTTTTTGAACCATAGGCCTGCCGGGACCTAGGGAAACCTAGCAAAACTATACATTTTTGAAAACTAGACACCCAGCGGAATCCAGGATGGGGTGACTTAGCTGCCTCCCCCCAGGTTCTGTTACCCAGAATCTCTTGCAAACCTAAAAAATTTACCATATTAACACATTTTTCCCACATTTCTGTGGTGGAAAGTTCTGGAATCTCTGTGGATCCACAAATTTCCACCCACCTTGCATTCCCCAAAGTCTTACGAGAAAAATGGCACCTCACTTGTGTGGTTCGGCCTAGTGCTCGCAACAGGAAACGGCGTAAAACGCAATGTGGTCACACCCCAATTTCGCAGGGAAAAATGACCCTTTTTTGGCAAAGTGCCTAGCTGTAATTATTGAACCCTAGCTCTGCCGGCACCTAGAGAAACCTAGCAAACCTATACATTTTTGAAAACTAGACACCCAGCGGAATCCAGGATGGGGAGACTTGACTGCCTCCCCCCAGGTTCTGTTACCCAGAATCCCTGGCAAACCTAACAAATTGTCCAAAAAAACAAATTTTCCTCACATTTCTGTGGTGGAAAGTTCTGGAATCTGCGTGGATCCACAAATTTTCACCCACGCCGCGTTCCCAAAAGTCTTACGAGAAAAATGGTACCTCACTTGTGTGGGACGGCCTAGTTCCCGCGACAGGAAACGGCGCAAAACGCAACGTGGTCACACCTCAATTTCGCAGTGAAAAATTACCCTTATTTGGCAAAGTGCCTAGCTGCAGTATTTTAACCTTAGCTCTGCCGGCACCTAGAGAAACCTAGCAAACCTATATATTTTTTAAAACTAGACTCCCAGGGGAATCCAGGATGGGGTGACTTGACTGCCTCCCACCAGGGTCTGTTACCCAGAATCCCTTGCAAACCTAAAAAAACTTGACCCATAAAAACACAGTTTCTCCACATTTCTGTGGTGGAAAGTTCTGGAATCTGCGTGGATCCACAAATTTCCACCCACGCCGCGTTCCCAAAAGTCTTACGAGAAAAATGGTACCTCACTTGTGTGGGACGGCCTAGTTCCCGCGACAGGAAACGGCGCAAAACGCAACGTGGTCACACCTCAATTTTGCAGTGAAAAAATGACCCTTTTTTGGCAAAGTGCCTAGCTGTAGTTTTTTAACCTTAGCTCTGCAGGCACCTAGGGAAACCTAGCAAACCTATACATTTATGAAAACTAGACACCCAGGGTTATCCAGGATGGGTGACTTGACTACCACCCACCAGGGTCTGTTACCCACAATCCGTTGCAAACCTTAAAAATCGTCCACAATACCACATTTTCCCACATTTCTGCGGTGGAAAGTTCTGGAATCTGCGTGGATCCACAAATTTCCACCCACTCCGCATTCCCCAAAGTCTTAAGAGAAAAATGATACCTCACTTGTGTGGGTCCGCCTAGTGCCCGCGACAAGAAACGGCGCAAAACGCAACGTGGTCACACCTCAATTTTGCAGTGAGAAATGACCCTTTTTTGGTAAAGTGCCTAACTGTTGTTTTTTAACCATAGGCCTGCCGGGACCTAGGGAAACCTAGAAAAACTATACATATTTGAAAACTAGACAACCAGGGGAATCTAGGATGGGGGTCACTTAGCTGCCTCCCCCCAGGTTCTGTTACCCAGAATCTCTTGCAAACCTAAAAAATTGACCAAAAAACCACATTTTCCACACATTTCTGTGGTGGAAAGTTCTGAAAACTCTGTGGATCCACAAATTTCTACCCACCTTGCATTCCCAAAAGTCTTACGAGAAAAATGGTACCTCACATGTGTGGGTCGGCATAGTTCCAGCGACAGGAAACGGCGCAAAACGCAACGTGGACACACCTCAATTTCGCAGTGAAAAATGACCCTTTTTTGGCAAAGTGCCTAGCTGTAATTTTTGAACCCTAGCTCTGCCGGCACCTAGAGAAACCTAGCAAACCTATACATTTTTGAAAACTAGACACCCAGGGGAATCCAGGATGGGGAAACTTGACTGCCTCCCATCAGGTTCTGTTACCCAGAATTACTTGCAAACCTAAAAAATTGCCCAAAAAAACAAATTTTCCCACATTGCTATGGTGGAAAGTTCTGGAATCTGCGTGGATCCACAATTTTCCACCTACCCCGCGTTACCCAAAGGGTTCCAAGAAAAATGGTACCTCACTTGTTTGGGTCGGCCTAGTGCCCGCAACAGGAAACGCCGCAAAATGCAACGTGGTCACACCTCAATTTCGCAGTGGAAAATGACACATTTTTGGCAAAGTGCCTAGCTGTAGTTTTTGAACCCTAGCTCTGCCGGCACCTAGGGAAACCTAGCAAACCTATACATTTGTTGAAAACTAGACACCCAGGGGAATCCAGGATGGGGTGACTTGACTGCCTTCCACCAGGGTCTGTTACCCAGAATCCCTTGCAAACCTAAAAAATTGTCCAAAAATCCACATTTTCCCCACATTTCTGTGGTGGAAAGTTATGGAATCTGCATGGATCCACGAATTTCCACCCACCCTGCATTCCACAAAGTCTTACAAGAAAAATGGTACCTCACATGTGTGGGTCGGAATAGTTCCCGCGACAAGAAACGGCGAAAAAACGCAACGTGGTCACACCTCAATTTTGCAGTGAAAAATGACCCTTTTTTGGTAAAGTGCCTAACTGTTGTTTTTTAACCATAGGCCTGCCAGGACCTAGGGAAACCTAGAAAAACTATACATATTTGAAAACTAGACAACCAGGGGAATCTAGGATGGGGGTCACTTAGCTGCCTCCCCCCAGGTTCTGTTACCCAGAATCTCTTGCAAACCTAAAAAATTGACCAAAAAAACACATTTTCCCCACATTTCTGTGGTGGAAAGTTCTGAAATCTCTGTGGATCCACAAATTTCTACCCACCTTGCATTCCCCAAAGTCTTCCGAGAAAAATGGCACCTCACTTGTGTGGGTAGACTTAGTGCCCGCAACAGGAAACGGCGCAAAACGCAACATGGTCATACCTCAATTTCGCAGGAAAAAATGACCCTTTTTTGGCAAAGTGCCTAGCTGTAATTTTTTAACCCTAGCTCTGCCGGCACCTAGAGAAACCTAGCAAACCTATACATTTTTGAAAACTAGACACCCAGGGGAATCCAGGATGGGGAAACTTGACTGCCTCCCACCAGGTTCTGTTACCCAGAATCCCTTGCAAACCTAAAAAATTGATCAAAAAACCAAATTTTCCCACATTTCTATGGTGGAAAGTTCTGGAATCTGCATGGATCCACAATTTTCCACCTTCCCCGCGTTACCCAAAGGGTTCCAAGAAAAATGGTACCTCACTTGTTTGGGTCGGCCTAGTGCTCGCAACAGGAAACGCCGCAAAATGCAACGTGGTCACACCTCAATTTCGCAGTGGAAAATGACCCTTTTTTGGCAAAGTGCCTAGCTGTAGGTTTTTGAACCCTAGCTCTGCCGGCACCTAGGGAAACCTAGGAAACCTATACATTTGTTGAAAACTAGACACCCAGGGGAATCCAGGATGGGGTGACTTGACTGCCATCCACCAGGGTCTGTTACCCAGAATCCCTTGCAAACCTAAAAAATTGTCCAAAAATCCACATTTTCCCCACATTTCTGTGGTGGAAAGTTCTGGAATCTGCGTGGATCCACAAATTTCCTCCAACCTTGCCTTCCTCAAAGTCTTACGAGAAAAAGGATACCTCACTTGTGTGGGTCGGCCTAGTGCCCGCGACAGAAAACGGAGCAAAACGCAACGTGGTCACACCTCAATTTTGCAGTGCAAAAATTACCCTTTTTTGGCAAAGTGCCTAGCTGTAGTTTTTTAACCTTATCTCTGCCGGCACCTAGGGAAATGTAGCAGAGTAGGGTCTGCTATCCTATGGTCACCCCAAATTTTTGCTTTTTGCTTCACTGGTTTTTGACATATTGAGGCTGTGGGCCTGCCAATCAGACCCCCAGCCTTCTGTTCTCTCTACTAAATTTACACTATGCACCCTAGGTGCATAACCAATTGGAAGTGGATCACCCTGTGAGCCCCTGTACCAGTGTACACTAGGTACCCAGGGCATTGGTGTATCTAAGGCCTACCAGGGGCTGAAGCATGTATTATGCCACCCCTGGCCTGGCCTAACAATTTGACACAACTGGCTGATCACTCAGCTGGGGTAAGTTGGTGTAACCACCTCTTACTTAGGTGTAGTATACCTATACCTAACCTTAAATGGGACACATGTCAACCTATAAGTCACTCCTATGGCAGGCCTTAACAATCCTGAAGGCAGAGTGCTTGGTTCCATGTGAGATGGTGCTCTGGCATGAGCTGAGCCTGTCTGCAGTGGTCGGAACAACTTCCTTCTACTGTTTCCAGATATCGTCATACCATATACTCTTAAGTGCATTATGAACCTCGCGGTTAAATGCTATCTTTGGTTTGGCTTTATCAAAACATGTCGAGTAAGGTGTCATACGAATTGGAATACTAACCCCTCGCCAACTCTGGCGACGGGGCTAGCATTCCACCCTTCTAGAGGGACACGACATGTACAGTACCTGAAACCCGGGTAAAATCAGACATAGCCTCAGCTCCACAAAATGGATGCTGCCACCACAGACACAAGTCTGCCCTCCTGCTGCTGGGAGTCCTTCCAGCTTGGGAGGTGTGGACAAAGGGTTTCCTGCCAGGGGAGGTGCGTGCACCACCCCAGACAGGATTTTGTGTATTGGTCAGGTAGGGCTTGAAAGAAACCAGACATGCCTGTGGCTCACAAGGAGCCTCGGTGCATATGCCAGTTCAATCCGGTCCTGGGGCACACCAGTCCCGGGCCTGGGGCGAGCTGGACAAAGGATTGGGGTGTAACCACCCCCCTTCCTGGTCCCACCCATAGGGAGGGACCTAGCAGGTAGTCCGGCCCCTAGAATCCGCCTAAAGGTAGGAGCTGTGTCCTAAGACTTCAGACATCCTGGAATCAACTTGAAACTAAGAAGAAGACGGGAACTTCGACGCTCTGCCGCACAGAGGACTGAAGCCAATCTCCCCTGTGGTCAGGGAGTGACCACCTTGCTAACGCAAGCACCATCCAGCGAATCAACGTCTGCTTTGCCGCCGCCTCCCGCCAGAGCCCGAGCCCAGAGACTGACAAGACCTGGACCTCCAGACCTCTCACCGCCCGATCCACAGTCCCTGAAAAGAGGAGACCCGTGGAGGCACCGAGACACGTGGAGCCAGCCATCTTGAAACGACCACGACAAGCTGCAAGCGCAACAACCGAAGCTCCCTCCAAGTTGTGCTTTGGGATCTGAGAAGCCCAACCCTCGAGCAGCATCTGCACCAAAGGTGAGCCCTCCAGCATCTCCACGATCTGCGTGGGGCCCTTCTGCATTTTGCCACTCGACGCGCCTAACCGGTTGCTGGCCCGCTGGCTAGTGGCCATCTTGGCGACGAACTTCAAGAAATACACCGCTGGTCTGGTTGCTCCAGACTGGCCCTTGCTCCCCTCCAAAGGAGCAGTCCCTCTGACTTTGCTGGTCAGGACCATCAGCTTATTTCGTTTTCCACAACAATTGCTTTTGCCAAGGCTTGTTTGCTTCGATCAAATTGCCGACACCGCCGACAGCGAGAGCCTGCGTGGGACAGCTCGTGAACCGACTCCTGGACGTCGTCGACCTTCAGTGACCACGTGGCTGCAGAGACAAGCTACACCTTTCTTCCTGTTTGCACCCGACATCGCCTGGTACCCACCTGGTGCCACGCTGGTCACTGGCTAGTGACTGTGAACACTGTCCCCTCTGCTTACAGGTCTTCTACAACTCCGATCCACTCTTGGATCCACCGCATCCCTTCCGGACCGACCGCCTGCAGCATCTTTGCCCACAGGCTCCATTGAACAGATAGAAGAAACCCGACGCACTTCGAGGCCTATGCACCCGCTTCCTGTGGGTGAGGTAAAGCTGGCACTCCGGTGCCCCAGTGTAGAGTATCATCTCTAGTGTCTATGTTTCCAATCTTGAGTTCATAGTCCATCCGGAAGATTCTTTTTGCAGTAACTTTGTAACTTTTACGCACCCATTGAAAACCTATGGGAGCACGCGTGTGACTATTTGCTCTGCACACGCAACCCGTGGACCTCCTGGTCACTAACTGAAGTTAGCTCCTTGTAGGCCCAGCGATTCTAGAGGCCCTAGGCCTTTTCCCTTTTCTGTTCGTGGTACTTATACCACTATTTTAGTATATGGTTTGAGCGGCCACCAGGGCCTATCCATATAAAGGGCAACTTCTGTGTATTCTACTGTAATCTTGTTTGACGATTTGTGCTCCTGTGCTCATAAAGAGACTAGGGGTTACTTTGAGAAATAAATACATATATATTTTGAATATATATCTGTGTGGTGTCCTTTCATTGGTATAAAAGGGGGTTGCATTTGGTAAAACAGCTGGCTTAACACGCTTCACGAGTTTAGCCTCAAAGACTGCTTAGCCTACGCTACCACTAGGGCAGCTAGTCCGAAAAGGTTGACTTACAACCACACCATAAGGGTTGCTTGGCATGGTACAGGGTGGTCACTTTAACTAGTGAACATCATATACCAGGCCAACTTCTCACATTGGTGAGCAGCGGTTGGATTCGAGCTTGCTGTGTTTTACCATTGTAATCTCTTGGTTACCAATTGAAAGATCACATAGGTACCTGTAGGTACATATAAAACAAGATTAGATATACTTAAGTTCTACTGAACTTAGTTGTTGTAGAGCAAAGGGAGTAGCACACCCTGAATACAACTACTAGATAGGTTTAGTAGGTAAACCCAAGTGTAGGTAGATTGCAACACATCCACCCACACTTAAGAGCAATGGCTGGGGCAGAGGGGTCCACTGTACCCATCTCTGTTGAGAGTGACCCCCAGAGGGCACCATCCATCTTTGCTACCCTTAATCAAAATGAGCTCAGGCAGTTGGCAAATATCAGGGGCCTTAAACAGCCCAAGAATCCTACTTCTGCTGAACTCAGGGAGCTTTTACAGGCTGATGAAGATCAGAAAGCTCTCAGGAAAGCCTCCCAGTTAGACCCCTTAGGGACAGGAACAGGAGGCCCCCCTTCTGAAGATGCTACTGAAGTACCCCTTTCCAATAGCCATCCCTTAGATGAGAATCATACTACAGAGGAGGAAAGTGATGGGGATACAGAAAGTAGTGAGGATGAAGGGAGAACTAGCCCAGTGCCAAGTGTTATACGTGGCCCAGCTAACTTAAGGCTATTGGGGACTGACAATGGGATCACACCATTGGATCTCCCCAGTGGACTTAACCAGGGGTCTGGGAGGCAAAGGAATCACTCAGGTGAATCTAATGCTTCTCATGCCTCTAGAGGCTCTCAAGGTCACTCCAGAAGAAGGATGACCACCCCTCAGAGGAGGGAGCATGAGGCCAGAATGCAGGAAGCCCAGCTGAGGATCAGGAAGCAGGAGCTAGAGGTAGCCCTGATGGAAGAGAAACTGAACAAGGCTAGGCAACCTAGAGAGAGTGGGTCTATACCCACTGGTGGCAGCATTGTCCCTAGGGACAAAGATAGGGTCTTTGATAATAGGAACCTGTCTAAGGTTGTGCCCCCCTACAAAAGTGGGGATGACATCCACAAATGGATGACTGCTCTTGAGAGAGCCTGCAAAGTGCAGCAGGTTCCTGAAGACCAGTGGGCAGCAATCCTCTGGCTCTCCTTTGAAGGAAGAGGCAGAGACAGACTCCTCACTACTAGAGAAGAGGATGTCAGAAATTACAGAGTCCTGAAGAGTGTCCTAGTTGATGGGTTAGGCTTAACCACTGAACAGTACAGGTTAATGTTCAGAGACACCTAGAAGACACAGACTCAGGACTGGTCTGAATACATTGAATGTGCCACTAAGGCTTTGGAGGGTTGGTTGCTGGGAAGTAAGGTATCTGATTATACAGGATTGTACAATTTGATGATGAGAGAACAGATTTTAAATAACTGTCAAAACCAGCAACTGCATCAACACTTGGTTGACTCT
Organism: Triturus cristatus; assembly: GCF_964204655.1. Lineage (NCBI taxonomy): Eukaryota > Metazoa > Chordata > Amphibia > Caudata > Salamandridae > Triturus > Triturus cristatus. The sequence goes on from NC_140579.1 coordinate 1,098,354,545, forward strand.
GATCTGACCTCTCCCCAAGAATTGGGAAAGAAGGCAGACAAATGGGTCAGAACCAGGGTTAAGCAAAAGAACCAGAACCAGGGCCAAGGGGGTGATCAGAAGAAAACAGACCAAAAGGGTGGAGATCAGAAATCTAAAGACCAGACGTCTTCAACAGGGCCCCAAACTACTGCTAAAGAGGGTGGGTCCCAGCCTAAAGGGAAGAAGAAAGAAGGTCAAAAGAAACCCTGGTGCAATCATTGCAAGAATACAACTCACTGGACTAGTGATTGTAAAAAGGGTGGAGCCCCCAACACTGTTGCCCCTAAGGCACCTGCTCCCAGTACAACTGTTAGCAGTATTGGTCCCCAGACAAAGGGTGTAGTGGGAATCACTATGGGAACTGAAGGAGATTCTGACTTAGACAGAACCCTGACACAGGCAGTCTTGATCTGTGATGGGGACATTGATTTGTCCCTGACTGTGAGCCCCAGTAACCTGGGCAAGTACAGACAGACTCCTTTAATTAATGAAAAAGTGGCTCAAGCCTACAGGGACACATGTGCCAGTGTCACTATGGTGACACCAGGCTTTGTGGACCCTGGACAGTACATACCAGGTGAGAATTACCTGGTGACCAATGCCAGCAATGCCACTACTTCACATAGTGTGGCAGTTGTTAACTTCTCATGGGGAGGGGTAACTGGCCTCAAAAGGGTTGTGGTTAGTGCAGACCTCCCAGTAGAATGTTTGTTGGGCAATGACCTAGAGAGTTCTCTATGGTCTGAAGTGGAGTACAGGACACATGCAGAGATGTTAGGTATATCACCACATGTCCTTGCTGTGACCAGGTCACAGGCCAAAAAGTGCCTTACTGAACCTCAGGTCTTGGATCCTGGAACAATGGACCAAGCACCTACCAAGAAGAAGAACAGGAGGGTCAAGGCTGTGCCTTCCCCCCTGCCTCAGAGTGATGATCAACCTTCCCAGGATGCTGATCTAGAGAACCCTGAAGGAACTGTCCCTGAAGAGCTTGAACCTGATCAGGTTGAGTTTCTGGGGACAGGGGGACCTTCAAGGGCTGACTTGAGGCAGGCTCAGTTATCCTGTCCCTCTCTTGAACCCCTCAGACAGCTGGCTGCTGCTGAGGCTGCTGGGAATGCTCAAGGTACCCATAAAGTGTATTGGGATGATGGGCTCCTTTATTCAGAGGCTAGAGACCCCATGCCTGGTGCTACCAGGAGGTTGGTTATACCTCTGCAATTTAGGGGCTTCCTTCGTACCTTGGCCCATGATATTCCTTTAGCAGGACACTTAGGCCAGAATAAGACTTGGGACAGGCTTGTCCCTCACTTTCACTGGCCTCACATGAATGAAGATACAAAGGAGTTTTGTCGCTCCTGTGTGACCTGCCAAGCCAGTGGCAAATCAGGTGGCACAACAAAGGCCCCCCTAATACCCCTACCTGTGGTGGGGGTCCCCTTTGAAAGAGTGGGAATAGATATAGTGGGTCCCATGGATCCTCCCACTGCATCTGGGCACAGATTTATACTGGTGGTAGTGGATCATGCCACCAGGTATCCAGAGGCAATTCCCCTTAGGACCACTACAGCTCCTGTTGTGGCCAGGGCCCTGCTGGGAGTATTCTCCAGAGTGGGGTTTCCTAAAGAGGTAGTTTCTGACAGAGGTACCAACTTCATGTCGGGATACTTGACAGCTATGTGGAAGGAATGTGGTGTCAACTACAAGTTCACCACCCCTTATCACCCACAATGCAATGGGCTTGTTGAGAGATTCAACAAGACCCTAAAGGGTATGATCAAAGGATTACCTGAAAAGCTCAGGCGAAGATGGGACATCCTTCTACCCTGCCTTCTGTTTGCTTACAGAGAGGTCCCACAAAAGGGGGTTGGCTACAGCCCCTTTGAACTGTTGTTTGGGCACCCTGTAAGAGGCCCACTGTGTTTGGTGAAGGAAGGATGGGAGTTACCTCTCAAAAAGCCTAAGCAAGACATAGTGGACTATGTACTTGGTCTCTGCTCCAGGATGGCTGAGTATATGGAGAAGGCATCCAAAAACCTTGAGGCAAGCCAGGCCTTACAGAAAGCTTGGCATGACCAAAAGGCTGACTTGGCTGAGTTTCAGCCAGGACAGAAGGTATGGGTGTTGGAGCCAGTGGCCCCAGCAGCACTCCAAGACAAATGGTCTGGACCCCATACAATCCTGGAAAAGAAGGGAGAGGTCACCTACTTGGTGGACCTAGGAACTCCCAGGAGTCCCCACAGGGTACTCCATGTTAACAGGTTAAAAGCATATGTTGACAGGGCAGACATGGGCTTGCTCATGGCTACAGATGAGGGACAGGAGGAAGAGAGTGACCCTCTCCCAGACCTGTTGTCTCAGAACCCTGAAGATGGCTCAGTTGAAGGAGTGACCCTTGGAGGCAACCTCACTGCCCATCAGCAGACTGAATGTAGACAAGTTCTACAATCATTTCAACATCTGTTTTCCCTAATACCTAGCCAAACTGACTGGTGTACCCATGTGGTGGACACTGGTGACAGTCTGCCTGTAAAGAACAAGCTTTACAGACAACCTGACCACGTCAGGGACTGTATAAAGGCTGAGGTACATAAAATGCTGGAATTAGGTGTCATTGAACCCTCAGAGAGCCCCTGGGCTAGCCCAGTGGTTCTGGTCCCCAAACCTCACACCAAAGATGGCAAGAGAGAGATGAGGTTCTGTGTGGATTACAGAGGACTCAATGCTGTCACCAGGACAGATGCACACCCTATTCCAAGGGCAGATGAGCTCATAGACAAACTAGCTTCTGCTAAGTTTTTGAGCACATTTGACTTGACAGCTGGCTATTGGCAAATCAGATTAGCTGAGGAGTCTAAGGCCAAAACAGCATTCTCAAACCCAGGTGGGCACTACCAATTTGTGGTGATGCCCTTTGGTCTGAAGATTGCACCTGCCACCTTCCAAAGGTTGGTGAATCAAGTCCTTACTGGGTTAGATGACTTTTGCGCAGCATATCTTGATGACATTGCTGTCTTTAGCTCCACCTGGGAGGATCACCTGATCCACCTGAAGAAGGATCTTGAGGCTCTGCAAAGGGCAGGCCTCACTATCAAGGCCACTAAGTGCCAGATAGGGCAGAGTAAGGTTGTGTATTTGGGCCACCTTGTAGGTGGAGGCCAAGTTCAACCCCTGGAGAGTAAGATACAATCCATCAAGGACTGGTCCCCTCCAACCACCCAGACTCAAGTTCGAGCTTTCTTGGGCTTGACTGGGTACTACAGGAAGTTTGTTAAGAACTATGGGTCCATTGTGACTCCTCTTAATGATCTGACATCCAAGAAGATGCCCAAAAAGGTTCAGTGGACAGTAAGCTGTCAAAAGGCATTTGATGACCTGAAGGAGGCCATGTGCTCTGCACCTATCCTGAAAAGTCCTGACTACTCCAAAGAGTTTATTGTCCAAACAGATGCTTCTGAGTTGGGTGTGGGAGCTGTGCTGTCACAACTTAATGTAGATGGTCAAGACCAACCCATTGCTTTCATTAGCAGAAGGTTGACCCCCAGAGAGAAGAATTGGTCAGCTATTGAGAGGGAGGCCTTTGCTGTGGTGTGGGCCCTGAAGAAGTTGAGGCCATACTTGTTTGGCACTCACTTCAAGATTCAGACCGACCATAAGCCCCTCTTGTGGCTAAATCAGATGAAGGGTGAAAACCCCAGACTGCTTAGGTGGTCCATTTCCCTACAGGGGATGGACTTTACAGTGGAGCACCGGCCAGGTACTGACCATGGGAATGCAGATGGTCTCTCCAGGTACTTCCACTTAGGACATGAAGACGAGACTGGTCAAGGCAAGTTTAATGTCCCTGCGTTTGGGGGGGGGGGTTGTGTAGGAGAGTAGGGTCTGCTATCCTATGGTCACCCCAAATTTTTGCTTTTTGCTTCACTGGTTTTTGACATATTGAGGCTGTGGGCCTGCCAATCAGACCCCCAGCCTGCTGTTCTCTCTACTAAATTTACACTATGCACCCTAGGTGCATAACCCATTGGAAGTGGATCACCCTGTGAGCCCCTGTACCAGTGTACACTAGGTACCCAGGGCATTGGTGTATCTAAGGCCTACCAGGGGCTGAAGCATGTATTATGCCACCCATGGCCTGGCCTAACAATTTGACACAACTGGCTGATCACTCAGCTGGGGTAAGTTGGTGTAACCACCTCTTACTTAGGTGTAGTATACCTATACCTAACCTTAAATGGGACACATGTCAACCTATAAGTCACTCCTATGGCAGGCCTTAACAATCCTGAAGGCAGAGTGCTTGGTTCCATGTGAGATGGTGCTCTGGCATGAGCTGAGCCTGTCTGCAGTGGTCGGAACAACTTCCTTCTACTGTTTCCAGATATCGTCATACCATATACTCTTAAGTGCATTATGAACCTCGCGGTTAAATGCTATCTTTGGTTTGGCTTTATCAAAACATGTCGAGTAAGGTGTCATACGAATTGGAATACTAACCCCTCGCCAATTCTGGCGACGGGGTTAGCATTCCACCCTTCTAGAGGGACACGACATGTACAGTACCTGAAACCCGGGTAAAATCAGACATAGCCTCAGCTCCACAAAATGGATGCTGCCACCACAGACACAAGTCTGCCCTCCTGCTGCTGGGAGTCCTTCCAGCTTGGGAGGTGTGGACAAAGGGTTTCCTGCCAGGGGAGGTGCGTGCACCACCCCAGACAGGATTTTGTGTATTGGTCAGGTAGGGCTTGAAAGAAACCAGACATGCCTGTGGCTCACAAGGAGCCTCGGTGCATATGCCAGTTCCATCCGGTCCTGGGGCACACCAGTCCCGGGCCTGGGGCGAGCTGGACAAAGGATTGGGGGTGTAACCACCCCCCTTCCTGGTCCCACCCATAGGGAGGGACCTAGCAGGTAGTCCGGCCCCTAGAATCCGCTTAAAGGTAGGAGCTGTGTCCTAAGACTTCAGACATCCTGGAATCAACTTGAAACTAAGAAGAAGACGGGAACTTCGACGCTCTGCCGCACAGAGGACTGAAGCCAATCTCCCCTGTGGGAGTGACCACCTTGCTAACGCAAGCACCATCCAGTGAATCAACGTCTGCTTTGCCGCCGCCGCCTCCCGCCGGAGCCCAAGCCCAGAGACTGACAAGACCTGGACCTCCAGACCTCTCACCGCCCGATCCACAGTCCCTGAAAAGAGGAGACCCGTGGAGGCACCAAGACACGTGGAGCCAGCCATCTTGAAACGACCACGACAAGCTGCAAGCGCAACAACCGAGGCTCCCTCCAAGTTGTGCTTTGGGATCTGAGAAGCCCAACCCTCGAGCAGCATCTGCACCAAAGGTGAGCCCTCCAGCATCTCCACGATCTGCGTGGGGCCCTTCTGCATTTTGCCACTTGACGCGCCTAACCGGTTGCTGGCCCGCTGGCTAGTGGCCATCTTGGCGACGAACTTCAAGAAATACACCGCTGGTCTGGTTGCTCCAGACTGGCCCTTGCTCCCCTCCAAAGGAGCAGTCCCTCTGACCTTGCTGGTCAGGACCATCAGCTTATTTCGTTTTCCACAACAATTGCTTTTGCCAAGGCTTGTTTGCTTCGATCAAATCGCCAACACCGCCGAGAGCGAGAGCCTGCGTGGGACAGCTTGTGAACCGAATCCTGGACGTCTTCGACCTTCAGGGACCACGTGGCTGCAGAGACAAGCTACACCTTTCTTCCTGTTTGCACCCGACATCGCCTGGTACCTACCTGGTGCCACGCTGGTCACTGGCTAGTGACTGTGAACACTGTCCCCTCTGCTTACAGGTCTTCTACAACTCCGATCCACTCTTGGATCCACCGCATCCCTTCCGGACCGACCGCCTGCAGCATCTTTGCCCACAGGCTCCATTGAACAGATAGAAGAAACCCGACGCACTTCGAGGCCTATGCACCCTCTTCCTGTGGGTGAGGTAAAGCTGGCACTCCGGTGCCCCAGTGTAGAGTATCATCTCTAGTGTCTGTGTTTCCAATCTTGAGTTCATAGTCCATCCGGAAGATCCTTTTTGCAGTAACTTTGTAACTTTTACGCACCCATTGAAAACCTATGGGAGCACGCGTGTGACTATTTGCTCTGCACACGCAACCCGTGGACCTCCTGGTCACTAACTGAAGTTAGCTCCTTGTAGGCCCAGCGATTCTAGAGGCCCTAGGCCTTTTCCCTTTTCTGTTTGTGGTACTTATACCACTATTTTAGTATATGGTTTGAGCGGCCACCAGGGCCTAGCCATATAAAGTGCAACTTCTGTGTATTCTACTGTAATCTTGTTTGACGATTTGTGCTCCTGTGCTCATAAAGAGACTAGGGGTTACTTTGAGAAATAAATACATATATATTTTGAATATATATCTGTGTGGTGTCCTTTCATTGGTATAAAAGGGGGTTGCATTTGGTAAAACAGCTGGCTTAACACGCTTCACAAGTTTAGCCTCAAAGACTGCTTAGCCTACGCTACCACTAGGGCAGCTAGTCCGAAAAGGTTGACTTACAACCACACCATAAGGGTTGCTTGGCATGGTACAAGGTGATCACTTTAACTAGTGAGCATCATATACCAGGCCAACTTCTCACAGAAAACCTAGCAAACCTATACATTTATGAAAACTAGACACCCAGGGGAATCCAGGATGGGGAGACTTGACTGCCTCCCACCAGGTTCTGTTACCCAGAATCCCTTGCAAACCTAAAAAATTGCCCAAAAAACCAAATTTTCTTGAATCTGAGTGGATCCACAATTTTCCACCTACCCCGCGTTACCCAAAGGCTTCCAAGAAAAATGGTACCTCACTTGTTTGGGTCAGCCTAGTGCCCGCAACAGGAAACGGCGCAAAACGCAATGTGGTCACACCTCAATTTCGCAGTGAAAAATGACCCTTTTTTGGCAAAGTGCCTAGCTGTTGTTTTTGAACCATAGGTCTGCTGGGACCTAGGGAATCCTAGCAAAACTATGCAGTTTTGAAAACTAGACACCAAGGGGAATACAGGATGGGGTGACTTAGCTGCCTCCCACCAGGTTCTGTTACCCAGAATCCTTTGCAAACCTAAAAAATTGACCCAAAAACACATTTTCCCCATATTTCTGTGGTTGAAAGTTCTGGAATCTGCGTGGATCCACGAATTTCCACCCACCCCGCATTCCCCAAAGTCTTATGAGAAAAATGGTACCTCACATGTGTGGGTCGGCATAGTGCCCGCGACAGGAAACCGCGCAAAACGCAACGTGGTCACACCTCAATTTCGCAATGAAAAATGACCCTTGTTTGGCAAAGTGCCTAGCTGTTGTTTTTGAACCATAGGTCTGCCGGGACCTAGGGAAACCTAGCAAAACTATGCATTTTAGAAAAATAGACACCCAGGGGAATCCAGGATGGGGTGCTTAGCTGCCTCCCACCAGGTTCTGTTACCCAGAATCCCTTGCAAACATTAAAAATTGTCCACAATATCACATTTCCCACATTTCTGCGGTGGAAAGTTCTCGAATCTGCGTGGATCCACAAATTTCCACCCACTCCGCGTTTCCCATAGTCTTAAGAGTAAAATGATACCTCACTTGTGTGGGACGGCGTAGTTCCCGCGACAGGAAACGGCGCAAAACGCAACGTGGTCACACCTCAATTTCGCAATGAAAAATTACCCTTTTTTGGCAAAGTGCCTAGCTGTAGTTTTTTAACCTTAGCTCTGCCGGCACCTAGAGAAACCTAGCAAACCTATATATTTTTTAAAACTAGACTCCCAGGGGAATCCAGGATGGGGTGACTTGACTGCCTCCCACCAGGGTCTGTTACCCAAAATCCCTTGCAAACCTAAAAAAACTTGACCCAAAAAAACACAGTTTCTCCACATTTCTGTGGTGGAAAGTTCTGGAATCTGAGTGGATCCACAAATTTCCACCCATTCCGCGTTCCCCAAAGTCTTAAGAGAAAAATGATACCTCACTTGTGTGGGTCGGCCTAGTGCCCGCGACAGGAAACGGCGCAAAACGCAACGTGGTCACACCTCAATTTTGCAGTGAAAAAATGACCCTTATTTGGCAAAGTGCCTAGCTGTAGTTTTTTAACCTTAGCTCTGCAGGCACCTAGGGAAACCTAGCAAACCTATACATTTATGAAAACTAGACACCCAGGGTTATCCAGGATGGGTGACTTGACTACCACCCACCAGGGTCTGTTATCCACAATCCGTTGCAAACCTTAAAAATTGTCCACAATACCACATTTTCCCACATTTCTGCGGTGGAAAGTTCTGGAATCTGCGTGGATCCACAATTTTCCACCTACCCAGCGTTACCCAAAGGGTTCCAAGAAAAATGGTACCTCACTTGTGTGGGTCGGCCTAGTGCCCGCAACAGGAAACGCCGCAAAATGCAACGTGGTCACACCTCAATTTCGCAGTGGAAAATAACACTTTTTTGGCAAAGTGCCTAGCTGTTGTTTTTTAACCATAGGCCTGCCGGGACCTAGGGAAACCTAGAAAAACTATACATATTTGAAAACTAGACAACCAGGGGAATCTAGGATGGGGGTCACTTAGCTGCCTCCCCCCAGGTTCTGTTACCCAGAATCTCTTGCAAACCTAAAAAATTGACCAAAAAAACACATTTTCCACACATTCCTGTGGTGGAAAGTTCTGAAATCTCTGTGGATCCACAAATTTCTACCCACCTTGCATTCCCAAAAGTCTTACGAGAAAAATGGTACCTCACATGTGTGGGTCGGCATAGTTCCAGCGACAGGAAACGGCGCAAAACGCAACGTGGACACACCTCAATTTCGCAGTAAAAATGAACCTTTTTTGGCAAAGTGCCTAGCTGTAATTTTTTAACCCTAGCTCTGCCGGCACCTAGAGAAACCTAGCAAACCTATACATTTTTGAAAACTAGACATGTAGGGGAATCCAGGATGGGGAAACTTGACTGCCTCCCACCAGGTTCTGTTACCCAGAATTACTTGCAAACCTAAAAAATTGCCCAAAAAACCAAATTTTCCCACATTGCTATGGTGGAAAGTTCTGGAATCTGCGTGGATCCACAATTTTCCACCTACCCAGCGTTACCCAAAGGGTTCCAAGAAAAATGGTACCTCACCTGTGTGGGTCGGCCTAGTGCCCGCAACAGGAAACGCCGCAAAATGCAACGTGGTCACACCTCAATTTCGCAGTGGAAAATAACACTTTTTTGGCAAAGTGCCTAGCTGTCGTTTTTGAACCCTAGCTCTGCCGGCACCTAGGGAAACCTAGCAAACCTATACATTTGTTGAAAACTAGACACCCAGGGGAATCCAGGATGGGGTGACTTGACTGCCTTCCATCAGGGTCTGTTACCCAGAATCCCTTGCAAACCTAAAAAATTGTCCAAAAATCCACATTTTCCTCACATTTCTGTGGTGGAAAGTTCTGAAATCTCTGTGGATCCACAAATTTCTACCCACCTTGCATTCCCCAAAGTCTTCCGAGAAAAATGGCACCTCACTTTTGTGGGTAGACTTAGTGCCCGCAACAGGAAATGCCGCAAAATGCAACATGGTCATACCTCAATTTCGCAGGGAAAAATGACCCTTTTTTGGCAAAGTGCCTAGCTTTAGGTTTTTGAACCCTAGCTCTGCCGGCACCTAGGGAAACCTAGGAAACCTATACATTTATTGAAAACTAGACTCCCAGGGGAATCCAGGATGGGGTGACTTGACTGCCTTCCACCAGGGTCTGTTACCCAGAATCCCTTGCAAACCTAAAAAATAGTCCAAAAATCCACATTTTCCCCACATTTCTGTGGTACAAAGTTCTGGAATCTGCATGGATCCACGAATTTCCACCCACCCCGCATTCCCCAAAGTCTTACGAGAAAAATGGTACCTCACATGTGTGGGTCGGCATAGTTCCCGCGACAGGAAACGCCGCAAAACGCAACGTGGACACACCTCAATTTTGCAGAGAAAAATGACCCTTTTTTGGCAAAGTGCCTAGCTGTTGTTTTTGAACCATAGGTCTGCCGGGACCTAAGGAAACCTAGCAAAACTATGCATTTTAGAAAACTAGACACCCAGGGGAATCCAGGATGGGGTGACTTAGCTGCCTCTCACCAGGTTCTGTTACCCATAATCTTTTGCAAACCTAAAACATTTACCAAAAACCACATTTTCCCCATATTTCTGTGGTGGAAAGTTCTGGAATCTGCGTGGATCCACAAATTTCCACCCATTCCGCGTTCCCCAAAGCCTTTAGAGAGAAATGATACCTCACTTGTGTGGGTCGGCATAGTTCCAGCGACAGGAAACGGCGCAAAACGCAACGTGGACACCCCTCAATTTCGCAGTGAAAAATGACCCTTTTTTGGCAAAGTGCCTAGCTGTAGTTTTTGAACCATAGGCCTGCCGGGACCTAGGGAAACCTAGCAAAACTATACATTTTTGAAAACTAGACACCCAGCAGAATCCAGGAAGGGGTGACTTAGCTTCCTCCCCCAGGTTCTGTTACCCAGAATCTCTTGCAAACCTAAAAAATTGACCATAAAAACACATTTTTCCCACATTTCTGAGGTGGAAAGTTCTGGAATGTCCGTGGAGCCACAAATTTCCACCATCCTTGCATTCCCCAAAGTCTTACGAGAAAAATGGCACCTCACTTGTGTGGGTAGGCCTAGTGCCCGCAACAGGAAACGGCGCAAAACGCAACATGGTCACTAATACCTCAATTTCGCAGGGGAAAATGACCCTTTTTTGGCAAAGTGCCTAGCTGTAATTTTTGAACCCTAGCTCTGCTGGCACCTAGAGAAACCTAGCAAACCTATACATTTTTCAAAACTAGACACCCAGGGGAATCCAGGATGGGGAGACTTGACTGCCTCCCACCAGGTTCTGTTGCCCAGAATCCCTTGCAAACCTAAAAAATTGCCCAAAAAAACAAATTTTCCCACATTTCTATGGCGGAAAGTTCTGGAATCTGCGTTGATCCACAATTTTCCACCTACCCCGCGTTACCCAAAGGCTTCCAAGAAAAATGGTACCTCACTTGTTTGGGTCGGCCTAGTGCCCACAACAGGAAACAGCGCAAAACGCAACGTGGTCACACCTCAATTTCGCAGTGAAAAATGTCCCTTTTTTGGCAAAGTGCCTAGCTGTCGTTTTTTAACCTTAGCTCTGCCGGCACCTAGGGAAACCTAGCAAACCTATACAGTTTTGAAAACTAGACACCCAGGGAAATCCAGGATGGGGTGACTTAGCTGCCTCCCACCAGGTTCTGTTACCCAGAATTACTTGCAAACCTAAAAAATTGCCCAAAAAAACAAATTTTCCCACATTGCAATGGTGGAAAGTTCTGGAATCTGCGTGGATCCACAATTTTCCACCTACCCCGCGTTACCCAAAGGGTTCCAAGAAAAATGGTACCTCACTTGTTTGGGTCGGCCTAGTGCCCGCAACAGGAAACAGCGCAAAACGCAACGTGGTCACACCTCAATTTCGCAGTGAAAAATGTCCCTTTTTTGGCAAAGTGCCTAGCTGTAGTTTTTTAACCTTAGCTCTGCCGGCACCTAGGGAAACCTAGCAAACCTATATATTTTTGAAAACTAGACACCCAGGGAAATCCAGGATGGGGTGACTTAGCTGCCTCCCCCCAGGTTCTGTTACCCAGAATCTCTTGCAAACCTAAAAAATTGACCAAAAAAACACATTTTCCACACATTCCTGTGGTGGAAAGTTCTGAAATCTCTGTGGATCCACAAATTTCTACCCACCTTGCATTCCCAAAAGTCTTACGAGAAAAATGGTACCTCACATGTGTGGGTCGGCATAGTTCCAGCGACATCAAACGGCGCAAAACGCAACGTGGACACACCTCAATTTCGCAGTAAAAATGAACCTTTTTTGGCAAAGTGCCTAGCTGTAATTTTTTAACCCTAGCTCTGCCGGCACCTAGAGAAACCTAGCAAACCTATACATTTTTGAAAACTAGACATGTAGGGGAATCCAGGATGGGGAAACTTGACTGCCTCCCACCAGGTTCTGTTACCCAGAATTACTTGCAAACCTAAAAAATTGCCCAAAAAACCAAATTTTCCCACATTGCTATGGTGGAAAGTTCTGGAATCTGCGTGGATCCACAATTTTCCACCTACCCAGCGTTACCCAAAGGGTTCCAAGAAAAATGGTACCTCACTTGTTTGGGTCGGCCTAGTGCCCGCAACAGGAAACGCCGCAAAATGCAACGTGGTCACACCTCAATTTCGCAGTGGAAAATAACACTTTTTTGGCAAAGTGCCTAGCTGTCGTTTTTGAACCCTAGCTCTGCCGGCACCTAGGGAAACCTAGCAAACCTATACATTTGTTGAAAACTAGACACCCAGGGGAATCCAGGATGGGGTGACTTGACTGCCTTCCATCAGGGTCTGTTACCCAGAATCCCTTGCAAACCTAAAAAATTGTCCAAAAATCCACATTTTCCTCACATTTCTGTGGTGGAAAGTTCTGAAATCTCTGTGGATCCACAAATTTCTACCCACCTTGCATTCCCCAAAGTCTTCCGAGAAAAATGGCACCTCACTTTTGTGGGTAGACTTAGTGCCCGCAACAGGAAACGGCGCAAAACGCAACATGGTCATACCTCAATTTCGCAGGGAAAAATGACCCTTTTTTGGCAAAGTGCCTAGCTGTAATTTTTTAACCCTAGCTCTGCCGGCACCTAGAGAAACCTAGCAAACCTATACATTTTTGAAAACTAGACTCCCAGGGGAATCCAGGATGGGGAAACTTGACTGCCTCCCACCAGGTTCTGTTACCCAGAATCCCTTGCAAACCTAAAAAATTGATCAAAAAAACAAATTTTCCCACATTTCTATGGTGGAAAGTTCTGGAATCTGCGTGGATCCACAATTTTCCACCTTCCCCGCGTTACCCAAAGGGTTCCAAGAAAAATGGTACCTCACTTGTTTTGGTCGGCCTAGTGCCCGCAACAGGAAATGCCGCAAAATGCAACGTGGTCACACCTCAATTTCGCAGTGGAAAATGACCCTTTTTTGGCAAAGTGCCTAGCTTTAGGTTTTTGAACCCTAGCTCTGCCGGCACCTAGGGAAACCTAGGAAACCTATACATTTATTGAAAACTAGACTCCCAGGGGAATCCAGGATGGGGTGACTTGACTGCCTTCCACCAGGGTCTGTTACCCAGAATCCCTTGCAAACCTAAAAAATAGTCCAAAAATCCACATTTTCCCCATATTTCTGTGGTACAAAGTTCTGGAATCTGCATGGATCCACGAATTTCCACCCACCCCGCATTCCCCAAAGTCTTACGAGAAAAATGGTACCTCACATGTGTGGGTCGGCATTGTTCCCGCGACAGGAAACGGCGCAAAACGCAACGTGGACACACCTCAATTTTGCAGAGAAAAATGACCCTTTTTTGGCAAAGTGCCTAGCTGTTGTTTTTGAACCATAGGTCTGCCGGGACCTAAGGAAACCTAGCAAAACTATGCATTTTAGAAAACTAGACACCCAGGGGAATCCAGGATGGGGTGACTTAGCTGCCTCTCACCAGGTTCTGTTACCCATAATCTTTTGCAAACCTAAAACATTTACCAAAAACCACATTTTCCCCATATTTCTGTGGTGGAAAGTTCTGGAATCTGCGTGGATCCACAAATTTCCACCCATTCCGCGTTCCCCAAAGCCTTTAGAGAGAAATGATACCTCACTTGTGTGGGTCGGCATAGTTCCAGCGACAGGAAACGGCGCAAAACGCAACGTGGACACCCCTCAATTTCGCAGTGAAAAATGACCCTTTTTTGGCAAAGTGCCTAGCTGTAGTTTTTGAACCATAGGCCTGCCGGGACCTAGGGAAACCTAGCAAAACTATACATTTTTGAAAACTAGACACCCAGCAGAATCCAGGAAGGGGTGACTTAGCTTCCTCCCCCAGGTTCTGTTACCCAGAATCTCTTGCAAACCTAAAAAATTGACCATAAAAACACATTTTTCCCACATTTCTGAGGTGGAAAGTTCTGGAATGTCCGTGGAGCCACAAATTTCCACCATCCTTGCATTCCCCAAAGTCTTACGAGAAAAATGGCACCTCACTTGTGTGGGTAGGCCTAGTGCCCGCAACAGGAAACGGCGCAAAACGCAACATGGTCACTCATACCTCAATTTCGCAGGGGAAAATGACCCTTTTTTGGCAAAGTGCCTAGCTGTAATTTTTGAACCCTAGCTCTGCTGGCACCTAGAGAAACCTAGCAAACCTATACATTTTTCAAAACTAGACACCCAGGGGAATCCAGGATGGGGAGACTTGACTGCCTCCCACCAGGTTCTGTTGCCCAGAATCCCTTGCAAACCTAAAAAATTGCCCAAAAAAACAAATTTTCCCACATTTCTATGGCGGAAAGTTCTGGAATCTGCGTTGATCCACAATTTTCCACCTACCCCGCGTTACCCAAAGGCTTCCAAGAAAAATGGTACCTCACTTGTTTGGGTCGGCCTAGTGCCCACAACAGGAAACAGCGCAAAACGCAACGTGGTCACACCTCAATTTCGCAGTGAAAAATGTCCCTTTTTTGGCAAAGTGCCTAGCTGTCGTTTTTTAACCTTAGCTCTGCCGGCACCTAGGGAAACCTAGCAAACCTATACAGTTTTGAAAACTAGACACCCAGGGAAATCCAGGATGGGGTGACTTAGCTGCCTCCCACCAGGTTCTGTTACCCAGAATTACTTGCAAACCTAAAAAATTGCCCAAAAAAACAAATTTTCCCACATTGCAATGGTGGAAAGTTCTGGAATCTGCGTGGATCCACAATTTTCCACCTACCCCGCGTTACCCAAAGGGTTCCAAGAAAAATGGTACCTCACTTGTTTGGGTCGGCCTAGTGCCCGCAACAGGAAACAGCGCAAAACGCAACGTGGTCACACCTCAATTTCGCAGTGAAAAATGTCCCTTTTTTGGCAAAGTGCCTAGCTGTAGTTTTTTAACCTTAGCTCTGCCGGCACCTAGGGAAACCTAGCAAACCTATATATTTTTGAAAACTAGACACCCAGGGAAATCCAGGATGGGGTGACTTAGCTGCCTCCCACCAGGTTCTGTTACCCAGAATCCCTTGCAAACCTAAAAAATTGACCAAAAAAAACACATTTTCCCCATATTTCTGTGGTTGAAAGTTCTGGAATCGGCGTGGATCCACGAATTTCCACCCACCCCGCATTCCCCAAAGTCTTATGAGAAAAATGGTACCTCACATGTGTGGGTCGGCATAGTGCCCGCGACAGGAAACCGCGCAAAACGCAACGTGGTCACACCTCAATTTCGCAATGAAAAATGACCTTTGTTTGGCAAAGTGCCTAGCTGTTGTTTTTGAACCATAGGTCTGCCGGGACCTAGGGAAACCTAGCAAAACTATGCATTTTAGAAAAATAGACACCCAGCGGAATCCAGGATGGGGTGACTTAGCTGCCTCTCCCCAGGTTCTGTTACCCAGAATCTCTTGCAAACCTAAAAAATTGACCATAAAAACACATTTTTCCCACATTTCTGTGGTGGAAAGTTCTGGAATCACCGTGGATCCACAAGTTTCCTCCCACCTTGCATTCTCCAAAGTCTTACGAGAAAAATGGCACCTCACTTGTGTGGGTAGGCCTAGTGCCCGCGACAGGAAGCGGCACAAAACGCAACGTGGTCACACCTCAATTTCGCAGTGAAAAATGACCCTTTTTTGGCAAAGTGCCTAGCTGTAGTTTTTTAACCTTAGCTCTGCCGGCACCTAGGGAAACCTAGCAAACCTATACATTTATGAAAACTAGACACCCAGGGGAATCCAGGATGGGGTGACTTGACTGCCACCCACTAGGGTCTGTTACCCAAAATCCCTTGCAAACCTAAAAATTTTCCACAATACCACATTTTCCCACATTTCTGCAGTGGAAAGTTCTCGAATCTGCGTGGATCCACAAATTTCCACCCACTTCGCGTTCCCCATAGTCTTAAGAGTAAAATGATACCTCACTTGTGTGGGTCGGCCTAGTGCCCACGACAGGAAATGGCGCAAAACGCGACGTAGTCTCACCTCAATTTTGCAGTGAAAAATGACCCTTTTTTGGCAAAATGCCTAGCTGTAGTTTTTGAGCCCTAGCTCTGCTGGCACCTAGGGAAACCTAGCAAACCTATACATTTTTGAAACCTAGACACCCATTGTAATCCAGGATGGGGTGAATCAACTGCCTCCCACTAGGTTCTGTTTCCCAGTATCCCTTGCAAACCTAAAAAATTGACCAAAAAAACACATTTTCCCCACATTTCTGTGGTGGAAAGTTCTGGAATCTGCGTGGATCCACAAATTTCCTCCAACCTTGCCTTCCCCAAAGTCTTACGAGAAAAGTGGTACCTCACTTGAGTGGGTCGGCCTAGTGCCTGCGACAGGAAACGGCGCAAAACGCAACGTGGTCACAGCTCAATTTCGCAGGGAAAAAATGACCCTTATTTGGCAAAGTGCCTAGCTGTAGTTTTTTAACCTTAGCTCTGCCGGCACCTAGGGAAATGTTAGAAATGGGATTTCTAGTTGGCTGAGGCTTGCGCCAAAGCCAGGTAGAAACCACCACTCTAGTCAGGGCTGGGGAGTTACACACCAAAGATAATCCCTGCTCACCCCCTTGGTAGCTTGGCACGAGCAGTCAGGCTTATCCCGGAGGCAATGTGTAAAGCGTTTGTGCGCGCACCCAGCAACAACATCCAAGGCCCACCACAAAGGAAACTCCACACAAGGTTATATATAAAAATAGCCTTTGTATTATACCAAAACACATTAGATAATATTCACACAATTTACACTGTGCCAACTGGCACTGGGCAGAATTTTACAAGGGACTATTTACACGGGACAGGGCCACATGGGCCACTGTCAGAATTAGCACAAATCACCAAGTGTACATGTAGAACATAACACAAATTAGCACTGTAGAACACAACCAGTAACTACTGGCGTAATAATGACCTCAGCGTCATCACACTAGCATCAGGTATAAAACCTATCCTGCATCCATCACAGGGGCATAAACACATTTATGCAATTTCTCATCAGTCTAACGCATTAGACCTAACCACCTAAGTATAACTACTCTAGGGGCGTATATCGCACAGGGAAGTAGAATCTCCCTAACACCAACCTAAACAGGTAAAACAACCTCTTAGGCAGAAATGACCACATTTAGAGGTATAAAACACAGGGTGCGCAAAACATGCTATACACAGTACATTTCCTAGCACCCAATCACATTAGCATGAATCACCACAACACCTCAATCACATTAGGGTCCAGGTCGCACCAGAACCTAAACGTTGCAGCTGCCCACTACTTGCTGGGCAGCTGGGGACAAGCACCGGGCCTAAACGCTGCAGCTGGCACTAAGTGCTGCGCAGCTGTGGAAGTAAAATGAGGCATGGGCTCTCAAATGGTCCTTGACACACTGTCACAACGTGGGAGACACCTAGGCTCTAGAAACAACATGTCCCCCAGTACTGTGGAGCCACACGGGGCTCCTAAAATCAATCTGCGCCAAACGTTGGAGCCATCTCTGGGCTCTAGAAACAATTAATTTGCCTCAGTCACGTTGGAGCGCACTAGCGCTCTAAAACAAACAATGCGGGGGACGTTGGAGCCCTCTAGGCTCTATAAACAATTTTGCCCGTCGTTGGAGCGGCGGAGGCTCTGAAGATACACATGTCCCCCTGGAGCACACTGGCTCCTGAAATCATCATGCCCCAGCGTTGGAGCCACTTAGGCTCATAGAATACTGCTGCCCAGCGTTGGAGCGGCCCGCTGCCAGACGGGGCCGCTCTGAAGATAGGCACGGATCTCACCTCCCCCCTTGGGGCGCACAGGAGCTTCAACCAAATCATGCCCCCACTGGAGCGCACGGGTGCTTGTGCCTCGAACAGGCTCACAGGGAGCCCCCCTTCTCACCTGCATTCCTCTTCACACCCGGTCCCTTGGACTCCTCGGGACACAGCAGGTGGGAGCAGCTGCACTCTTCTCGTGGCGCGGGGCTTCCCTGGGAGCCCCGCGCTGCCATCGGCCGCCTGCTCCTCTCACTGGCGGGGCTTCCCTGCTCCTGCGAGGAAGCCCCGCCCACGGGAACAGTCTTTCTCTCCTTCCGGGTCGCGCTGGGCAGCGGCCCGGAAGAGGTTCCATTGCGGCCCGGCCGCGGCGGTGATTCCTTCAACAGGCAAATCGTGGGGTGGGCACCAGCTGTCAAACAATCATAACGCGCCCCCGTAGATCTGCATAATTATCAGAATAAAGCGGGGTAGGCTCCCGTTATCACAGGCACTATAACGCGGGTGGGCACACGCTCCCGGCAGCATCACGGGAAAGGAAGACGCAGGGTGGGCACCTGCGCACCAAAAGCATCACAATAAGCGGGGTGGGCTCCCGCTCGGCAGCCATTACGGGGGAATCCCTCCGCTGGGGATTCCCTCTGGGGACAAGGACGGCAGCTGAGCACTGCAGAGCATGCACGCTACTTTTCCTGGCAACAATAAAGATAAAGCGCTCCCAGGGCGCTAGAAGGCTGTTGCAAAGGTGCTGGAGATGAAGGAAGTAAATCCAAAAAGGTCCCAGAAGTCTTCTAGGTATCCAGGGGCTGGGCAGGGCCCAGGGAGGCAAGCCTTCCCCTGGGCCCCAGCAGCAGCACGCCCCTGGTAGATTCGAGTCAGAACAAGAACATTTTACATGGGGTCACAGCCCCTTTTTATACACAGGTTCCTTTGTCTCCAAAGGTGCAGGGAAGGGGCGAACCAGATACAACTGGTTCTTGAGCACTTTGTTTTGCTCAGCCCCTCTCCCTATTCACAGAACAGGCCAGGGTCATCAGTTGCACCACAGGAGGCGGAGCCAGCATTGTGTGGGGAAAGCCCAGCCCTATTCAGGTCCCAGGTATACTCCTCCCCCTCATCAACATGCAGCTCTCTCCATCCACCACTGGGGCAGACCCATCCTGACTCCTGGGGCCAGGCACACCAGCCAATCACACGCCAGGCAGTCACTGCACATTTATGCCAGCGTCTAGAAGTGGCACTTCTACACTAGCTACATTGATGCCGCACACATCATCGCGCAGCATTTCATCACACGAGTCCGTACATACCAAACTCGCACCTGCACTCCCCACGCATCAGGAACTACCAGGGACACATTCATTCCCCCATGCATTCTTATGGGAGGGCAGGTCAGTCTCACTCAACCACACAGAGCGCACGCACTTTCCACTGGGACACAGTGTGAAAGCGCCTAGAGGCCTAAAACCACTAGTACAACACAGGAAAAAGGCTAGGATACCGCAAAAAGTTCTAGAGGTGAACTTGCCAGAAGGGCCAAGTCCAACAGGAAACCTAGCAAACCTATACATTTATGAAAACTAGACACCCAGGGGAATCCAGGATGGGGTGACTTGACTGCCACCCACCAGGGTCTGTTACCCAAAATCCCTTGCAAACCTTAAAAATGTTCCACAATACCACATTTTCCCACATTTCTGCGGTGGAAAGTTCTTGAATCTGGGTGGATCCACAAATTTCCACCCACTCCCCATTCCCCAAAGTCTTAAGAGTAAAATGATACCTCACTTGTGTGGGTCGGCCTAGTGCCCGCGACAGGAAACGGCTCAAAACGCGACATGGTCACACCTCAATTTTGCAGTGAAAAATGACTCTTTTTTGGCAAAGTGCCTAGCAGTAGTTTTTTAACCCTAGATCTGCCGGTAACTAGGGAAACCTAGCAAACCTATACATTTTTTAAAAGTAGACACACAGGGGAATCCAGGATGGGGTGACTTGACTGCCTCCCACCAGGTTCTGTTACCCAGTATCCCTTGCAAACCTAAAAAATTGTCCAAAAAAAACACATTTTCCACACATTTCTGTGGTGGAAAGTTCTGAAATCTGCGTGGATCCACAAATTTCCTCCCACCTTGCCTTCCCCAAAGTCTTACGAGAAAAATGGTTCCTCACTTGTGTGGGTCGGCCTAGTGTCCGCGACAGGAAACGGCGCAAAACGCAACGTGGTCACACATCAATTTCGCAGTGAAAAATAACCCTTTTATGACAAAGTGCCTAGCTGTTGTTTTTGAACCATAGGCCTGCCGGGACCTAAGGAAACCTAGAAAAACTATACATTTTTGAAAACTAGACACCCAGGGGAATCCAGGGTGGGGTGACTTAGCTGCCTCCGACCAGGTTCTGTTACCCAGAATCCCTTGCAAACCTAAAAATGTTTCAAAAAACCAACATTTTCCCCACATTTCTGTGGTGGAAAGTTCTGGAATCTGCGTGGATCCACAATTTTCCACCCACTCCACGTTACCCAAAGTCTTCCGAGAAAAATGGCACTTCACTTGTGTGGGTCGGCCTAGTGCCCGCGACAGGAAATGGCGCAAAATGCAACGTGGTCACACCTCAATTTCGCAGTGAAAAATGACCCTTTTTTGGCAAAGTGCCTAGCTGTTGTTTTTGAACCATAGGTCTGCCGGGCCCTAGGGAAATGTTGGACTTGGCCCTTCTGGCAGGTTCACCCCTGAACTTTTTTTGCTTTTTATTGGTGACTTGGTGTGGTGATTTTTCGTTTCTGCGCACTTTCCCTGTGTCCCAGGGTAAAGTGCGTGCGCCCTCTGAGTGCATGTGGTGAGATAGGCCTGCCCTCCCATAGGAATGCATGGGGAATGTATGTGTCCCTAGTAGTTCCTGATGCGTGGGGTGTGCAGGCCCGAGTTTAGTATGTGCGGACTCGTGTGATTGAATGCTGCGCGATGATGTGTGCGGCGTGCATGTACCTAGTGTGGAAGTGCCACTTTTAGAAGTGGGCACTTCGGTGTGCAGTGTGAAATGTGTGCCTTGTCGCGTGATTGGCTGGTCATGTCATGTGATGGGCTAGGGATTCCCCAGAGTCAGGATGAGTCACCCAGTGGTGAATGGGGAGATCAGCAGCTAGATGGGTGGGAGGAGTACACCTGGGTCCTGAATAGGGCAGGGTTTTCTCCCACACAATGCTGGCTCCGCCCCCTGTGGTGCGACTGACGACCCTAGCCCTGCCAGTGAATAGAGTGAGGGGCTGAGCACATCAAGGGTGCTCCCCAACCAGCTGCGACTGGTTTTCCCCCTCACCCTGAACCCAGAACAAAGGGTTTTACTGTATAAAAATGGGGCTGTGTTCCCACAGAATCTGTTCTCTTCCAGGATCCTGAGGGGGGGCTGCTGCTGCTGGAGGCCAGTAGGAACCGCCACTTTGGACTGCCTTCCTGCCTGGAGGGCCCAGTGAGCTGGCCCCTGGCCCAGCCTTGCCCCCTGCCCACCTTCCTAAGGCCTCTGCTGGACTTTTGTGCTTACTGGCACCCCTAAGCGCCTGGAAGCGCTTTTCTTTCATTTATAGCGCTAGGAGCGCTTTATTGGTGGCCAGCAGCGCGGAGCTGCCATTATTAGCGAGGGAACCCCGACGTAGGGATTCCCTGCTATTTTGCCGTCCTCACGGGTGCCCACCCCGCTTATTTCCGCCTTGTGTGTTGTTTAGATAGCCCTAGCGGGTGCCCACCCCGCCAGGGACTTCGTGCCGCTTTATATCCCTAGCGGGTGCCGACCCCGCCAGGGAACTTGTGTAGAGATAACGGGAGCCTACCCCGCTTCAAGGAAATCACCGCCGACTGGCCCGGGAGCCGGGGAAGTACCGTGAGGACTTCCCCCCCGCAGCGTAGGAAAACGCCGCGCTGTGATTGGATGCCGCGGGAGGCGTCCCCTAGCAACCGGGACTCGGCCGACCCGCGTCATCCCAGACGCCAGGAGAAGACGACCCGGAAGTGATGAAGGGCGGAGCAGGACTCTCCTGAGTCCGGAGAAAGCCCCGCAGCCCCAGGCCGGTCGGCACGCTGTACGCTCCGTTCCCGTCCCGCGACGCCGTGCAGTTCAAGAAGAAGCTGCGGGCTCAGGCGGACCGGCCAGGAGAGGAGCGGAGTCCCCGGAGAACAGCCCGGTGAGTGGGGAAGGGCTGGGGCGTGTGCTGTGGGTGCCGGTCCCAGACCGGCCTACTTCTAGAGCGGCCCCCGCCTGATGGGGGCAGTCACTCCTACGGAACGGGACCGCATTGTTTGTTCATCGAGCCCCGAGAAGGCTCCAACGGGACCTTAGTATTGCCGTGCCTAGAGGGCTCCAACGTCTGGGGGCACTTTTCTGTGCGATCAGAGCGGCCCCGGAAGGCAGCGGGCCGCTCCAACGTTTTAGGGGCACATTTGTTTGTTGAGCCACGAGGCTCTAACGGGGCACATTAGTTTACAGAGCCACAGAGGCTCCAACGCGTGGCGTACACCATTCCAGAGCCCAGAGAGGGCTTCCAAGGGCAGAGTGGTGCCCAAGCCTTTCCCCAGCTGCCCAGCACTTAGTGGGCAGCTGCAACTTTCAGGTGGTACGCTTGGTGCTTCGCCCTGACTGCGTGCGCAGTCTTGCCCCTGACTTTGCTGGGACATAGGGCGTCCTAGCCCCGACAAGGCCAGGTGGCCTAGGGACTGCCACAGGTGGTGGCTTATATGAGTTTTGCGCTATTGTTCCTACCCTGCACCTCTGAATGTATTTTATGCATCATGTGTTTTCCTTCCCTACACCTCTGAATGTTTATGCATCATGTGTAACGTGCTATTACCCCTACAGGTATTGTGATACTTAGGTGGTTGTTTGTTTTCTCCTAGTACAGTTGGTGCTAGTGAGGTCCTGGTTCCCTGCGCAATATTTTCCTAAGGTGGTTAGGGTTGCGTAGGTGGTACTTACCTGATACCAGTAGATACTGGTTGTGTTATACATGTACACTTGGTAATTTGTGTAATGTTCTAAGAGTGCTAATTCCTGACAGTGGTCCATGTGGCCCTGTCGCCTGTACATATAATCCCTTGTAAATTCTGCACGTGCCTGTTGGCACAGTGTAAAGTGTGTGTTTTTATCTAATGTGTTGTGTATAATACAAAGGCTATTTTTATAGAATACCTTGTGTGGAGTTAACTTTGTGGTGGGCCTTGGGTGTTGTTGCTGGGTGCGCGCGCAAACGCTTTACACATCGCCTCAGAGATAAGCCTGACTGCTCGTGCCAAGCTACCAAGGGGGTGAGCAGGGGTTATCTTTGGCGTGTAACTCCCCAGCCCTGACTAGAGTGGTGGTTTCTGCCTGGCTTTGGCGCAAGCCCTAGCCAACCAGAAATCGCCATTTCTAACAGGAAACCTAGCAAAACTATGCATTTTAGAAAACTAGACACCCAGGGGAATCCAGGATGGGGTGACTTAGCTGCCTCCCACCAGGTTCTGTTACCCAGAATTCTTTGCAAACCTAAAAAATTGACCAAAAAAACACATTTTCCACATATTTCTGTGGTGGAAAGTTCTGGAATCTGCGTGGATCCACAAATTTTCACCCATTCCGCGTTCCCCAAAGTCTTAAGAGAAAAATGATACCTCACTTGTGTTGGTCGGCCTAGTGCCCGCGACAGGAAACGGCGTAAAACGCAACGTGGTCATTCCTCAATTTCGCAGGGAAAAATGACCCTTTTTTGGCAAAGTGCCTAGCTGTAGTTTTTGAACCCTAGCTCTTCAGGCTCCTAGGGAGATGTAGGAGAGTAGGGTCTGCTATCCTATGGTCACCCCAAATTTTTTGCTTTTTGCTTCACTGGTTGTTGACATACTGAGGCTGTGGGCCTGCTAATCAGACCCCTAGCCTGCTGTTCTCTCTACTAAATTGACACTATGCACTTTAGGTGCATAACCAATTGGAACTGGATCACCCTGTGAGCCCCTGTACCAGTGTACACTAGGTACCCAGGGCATTGGAGTATCTAAGGCCTACCAGGGGCTGAAGCATGTATTGTGCCACCCCTGGCCTGGCCTAACAATTTGACACAACTGGCTGATCACTCAGCTGGGGTAAGTTGGTGTATCCACCTCTTACGTAGGTGTAGTATACCTATACCTAACCTTAAATGGGACACATGTTAACCTATAAGTCACTCCTATGGCAGGCCTTAACAATCCTGAAGGCAGAGTGCTTGGTTTCATGTGAGATGGTGCTCTGGCATGAGCTGAGCCTGTCTGCAGTAGTCGAAACAACTTCCTTCTACCGTTTCCAGATATCGCCATACCATATACTCTTAAGTGCATTATGAACCTCGCGGTTAAATGCTATCTTTGGTTTGGCTTTATCAAAACATGTCGAGTAAGGTGTCATACGAATTGGAATACTAACCCCTCGCCAATTCTGGCGACGGGGTTAGCATTCCACCCTTCTAGAGGGACACGACATATACAGATCCTGAAACCCGGGTAAAATCAGACATAGCCTCAGCTCCACAAAATGGATGCTGCCACCACCGACACAAGTCTGCCCCCCTGCTGCTGGGAGTTCTTCCAGCTTGGGAGACGTGGACAAAGGGTTTCCTGCCAGGGGAGGTGCGAGCACCACCCCAGACAGGATTTTGTGTATTGGTCAGGTAGGGCTTGAATAGAATCAGACATGCCTGAAGCTCACAAGGAGCCTCGGTGCATTTGCCAGTTCAAACCGGTCCTGGGGCACACCAGCCCCAGACCTGGGGCGAGCTGGACAAAGGATTGGGGGTGTAACCACCCCCCTTCCTGGTCCCACCCTTCGGGAGGGACCTAGCAGGTAGTCCGGCCCCTAGAATCCGCTTAAAGGTAGGAGCTGTGTCCTAAGACTTCAGACATCCTGGAATCAACTTGAAACTAAGAAGAAGACGGGAACTTCAACGTTCTGCTGCACAGAAGACTGAAGGGAATCTCCCCTATGGTCAGGGAGTGACCATCTTGCTAACGCAAGCACCATCCAGCAAATCGACGTCTGCTTTGCCGCCGCCTCCTGCCGGAGCCCGAGCCCAGAGACCGACAAGAACTGGACCTCCAGACCTCTCACCGCCCGATCCACAGTCCCTGCAAAGAAGGAACCCATGGAGGCACCGAGACACGTGGAGCCAGCCATCTTGGAAGACACTCGACAAGCTGCAAGTGTGACAACAGAGGCTCCCTCTGAGTTGTGCTTGGGGTCCTGAGAAGCCCAACATCCGAGCAGCATCTGCACCAAAGGTGAGCCCTCCAGCCTCTCCACGATCTGCGTGGGGCCCCTCTGCACTTTGCGACTCGACGCGCCTACCCGGTCCCTGGCCCGTTGGCTAGTGGCCATCTTGGCAAACCTTTTTGAAAACTACGATGCTGGTCTGGTTGCTCCAGACTGGCCCCTGCTTCCCTCCAAAGGAGCAGCCCCTCTGACCTTGCTGGTCAGAGCTACAAGCTTTCTTTGATTCCTGCGACTCCTGCTTTTGCCAAGGCTTGTTTGCTTCTTCTGAGTCGCCGACACGGCCGACAGCGAGAGCCTGCGTGGGACAGCTCGTGAACCGACTCCTGGATGTCATCGACCTTCAGGGACCACGTGGCTGCAGAGACAAGCTACACCTCTTCACCTGTTTGCACCCGACATCGCCTGGTACCTACCTGGTGCCACGCCGGTCACTGGCTAGTGACTGTGAACACTGTCCCCTCTGCTTACAGGTCTTCTACACTTCCGATCCACCCTTGGATCCACCGCATCTCTTCTGGACCGACCGCCTGCAGCATCTTTGTCGTCAGGCTCCATTGAACAGATAGACGAAACTTGACGCACTTCGAGACCTATGCACCCGCTTCCTGTGGGTGAGGTAAAGCTGGCACTCCGGTGCACAAGTGTAGAGTAACATCTCTAATGTCTAGGTTTGAAGTCTTGATTTCGTAGTCCAACCAGAAGACCCTTCTAGCAGTAACTTTTGAACTTTTACGCACCCTTTGAAAACCTATGGGAGCCCGCGTGTACCTTTCCTCACTGCACACGCGACCCGTGGACCTCCTGGTCACTAACTAAAGTTAGCTCCTCGTAGGCCCAGCGATTCTAGAGGCCCTAGGCCTTTTCCCTTTCCTGTTCGTGGTACTTATACCACTATTTTAGTGTATGGTTTGAGCGGCCACCAGGGCTTATCCATATAAAGTGCAACTTCTATATATTGTGATACTTTCTTGTTTAACGATTTGTGCTCCTGTGCTCATAAAGAGTCTAGGGGATACTTTGAGTAATAAATACATATATATTTTGAATATATATCTGTGTGGTGTCCTTTCATTGGTATAAAGGGGGGTTACATATGGTAAAACAGCTTGCTTAACACGCCTAAACGAGTTTAGCCTCAAAGACTGCTTAGCCTACGCTACCACTAGGGCAGCTGGTCCGAAAAGGTTGACTTACAACCACACCATAAGGGTTGCTTGGCATGGTACAAGGTGGTCACTTTAACTAGTGAACATCATATACCAGGCCAACTTCTCACAGGAGACCTAGCAAACCTATACATTTTTGAAAATTAGACACCCAGGGGAATCCAGGATGGGGTGAACTGACTGCCTCCCACCAGGTTCTGTTAACCAGAATCCCTTGCAAACCTAAAAATTGTCAAAAAAACAAATTTTCCCCACATTTCTGTGGTGGAAAGTTCTGGAATCTGCATGGATCTACAGACGTCCTCCCACCTTGCGTTTCCCAAAGTCTTACGAGAAAAATGGCACCTCACTTGTGTGGTTCGGCCTAGTGCCCAAAACAGGTAACGGCGCAAAACGCAAAGTGGTCACACCTCAATTTCGCAGTGAAAAATGACCCTTTTTTGGCAAACTGCCTAGCTGTAGTTTTTGAACCATAGCTCTGCCGGCACCTAGGGAAACCTAGCAAACCTATACATTTTTGAAAGCTAGACACACAGGGGAATCCAGGATCGGGTGACTTGACTGCCTCCCACCAGGGTCTGTTACCCAGTATCCCTTGCAAACCTAAAGAATTGTCAAAAAAACACATTTTCCCCACATTTCTGTGGTGGAAAGTTCTGGAATCTGCATGGATCTACAAATTTCTTCCCACCTTGTGTTCGCCAAAGTCTTACAAGAAAAATGGCACCTCACTTGTGTGGTTCGGCCTAGTGCCCAAAACAGGTAACGGCGCAAAACGCAAAGTGGTCACACCTCAATTTCGCAGGGAAAAATGACCCTTTTGGCAAAGTGCCTAGCTGTAGTTTTTGAACCCTAGCTCTGCCAGCACCTAGGGAAACCTAGCAAACCTATACATTTTTGAAAACTAGACACCCAGGGGAATCCAGGATGGGGTGACTTGACTGCCTCCCACCATGGTCTGTTACCCAGAATCCCTTGCAAACCTAGAAAATTGTCCAAAAAAACACATATTCCCCACATTTCTGTGGTGGAACGTTCTGGAATCTGCGTGGATACACAAATTTCCACCCACTCCGCATTCCCCAAAGTCTTCGGAGAAAAATGGCAACTCACTTGTGTGGGTTAGCCTAGTGTCCGCGACAGGAAACAGCGCAAAACGCAATGTGGTCACACCTCAATTTCGCAGTGAAAATTGACCCTTTTTTGGCAAAGTGCCTAGCTGTTGTTTTAGAACCATAGGTCTGCCGGGACCTAGGGAAACCTAACATAACTATACATTTTAGAAAACTAGCACCCAGGGGAATCCAGGATGGGGTGACTTAGCTGCCTCCCACCAGGTTCTGTTACCCAGAATCCCTTGCAAACCTAAAAAATTGACCGAAAAACCACATTTTCCCCACATTTCTGTGGTGGAAAGTTCTGGAATCTGCGTGGATCCACAAATTTCCACCCATTTCGCGTTCCCCCAAGTCTTAACCTCTTCAGTGCCCATGACGAGATAGTCTCTTCATGGAGCACGGTTGCGCTGTGCCCATGACGAGATAGTCTCGTCATGAACCCCGCCCGCTAATGCAACGCCCGGCACAGGGCGGGGAAAGGGCGGGACACTGAAGGGGTTAAGAGAAAAATGATACCTCACTTGTGTGGGTCGGCCTTGTGCCCGCGACAGGAAACGGTGCAAAACGCAACATGGTCACACCTCAATTTCGCAGGGAAAAATTTGCCTTTTTTGGCAAAGTGCCTAGCTGTAGTTTTTGAACCCTAGCTCTGCAGGCACATATGGAAAACTAGCAAACCTATACATTTTTGAAAACTAGACACCCAGGGGAATCCAGGATGGGGTGACTTGACTGCCTCCCACCATGGTCTGTTACCCAGAATCCCTTGCAAACCTATCAAATTGTCCAAAAAACCACATTTTCCCCACATTTCTGTGGTGGAACGTTCTGGAATCTGTGTGGATACACAAATTTCCACCCACTCCGCGTTCCCGAAAGTCTTACGAGAAAAATGGTACCTCACTTGTGTGCGTCAGCCTATTGCCCGCGACAGGAAACGGCGCTAAACGCAACATGGTCACACCTCAATTTTGCAGTGAAAAATGACCCTTTTTTGGCAAAGTGCCTAGCTGTAGTTTTTGAACCCTAGCTCTGCCGGCACCAATGGAAACCTAGCAAAACTATACATTTTTGAACACTAGACACCCAGGGGAATCCAGGATGGGGTGAATTGAGTGCCTCTCACCAGGGTCTGTTACCCAGAATCCCTTGCAAACCTATAAAACTGTCTAAAAAAACACATTCTCCCCACATTACTGTGGTGGAACGTTCTGGAATCTGCGTGGATAAACAAATTTCAACCCACTCCGCGCTCCCCATAGTCTTACGAGAAAAATAGTACCTCACTTGTGTGGGTCAGCCTAGTGTCCTTATCAGGAAACGGCGCAAAACGCAACGTGGTCACACCTCAACTTTGCAGTGAAAAATTACCCTTTTTTGGCAAAGTGCCTAGTTGTAGTTTTTGAACCATAGGTCTGCCGGCACCTAGGGAAACCTAGCATACCTATACATTTTTTTAAACGAGACACCCAGGGGAATCCAGGATGGGGTGACTTGACTGCCTCCCACCAGGGTCTGTTACCCAGAATCCCTTAAAAACCTAAAAAATTGACCAAAAAAACACATTTTCCTCACATTTCTGTGGTGGAAAGCTCTGGAATCTGCGTGGATCCACGAATTTCAACCCACCCCGCATTCCCCAAAGTCTTACGAGAAAAGTGGTACCTCACTTGTGTGGGTCGGCCTAGTGCCCGCGACAGGAAACGGTGCAAAACGCAACGTGGTCACACCTCAATTTCGCAGTGAAAAATGACCCTTTTTTGGCAAAGTGCCTAGCTGTAGTTCTTGAACACTAGCTCTGCCGGCACCTAGGGAAACCTAGCAAACCTATACATTTTTTTAAACTAGACACCCAGGGGAATCCAGGATGGGGAGACTTGACTGCCTCCCACCAGGTTCTGTTACCCAGAATCCCTTGCAAACCTAAAGAATTACCCAAAAAAACAAATTTTCCCACATTTCTATGGTGGAAAGTTCTGGAATCTGTGTGGATCCACAATTTTCCACCTACCCCGCGTTACCCAAAGGCTTCCGAGAAAAATGGTACCTCACTTGTTTGGGTCGGCCTAGGGGCCGCGACAGGAAACGGTGCAAAACGCAACATGATCACACCTCAATTTCACAGTGAAAAATGAGCCTTTTTTGGCAAAGTGCCTAGCTGTAGTTTTTGAACCCTAGCTCTGCCGGCACCTACTGAAACCTAGCAAACCTATACATTTTTGAAAACTAGACACCCAGGGGAATCCAGGATGGGGTGACTTGACTGCCTCCCACCATGGTCTGTTACCCAGAATCCCTTGCAAACCTATAAAATTGTCCAACAAAACACATTTTCCCCACATTTCTGTGGTGGAACGTTCTGGAATCTGCGTGGATACACAAATTTCCACCCACTCGGCATTCCCAAAAGTCTTACGAGAAAAATGGTAACTCACTTGTGTGGGTCAGCCTAGTGTCCACGACAGGAAACGGCGCAAAACGGCACGTGGTCACACCTCAATTTCGCAGGGAAAAATGACCCTTTTTTGGCAAAGTGCCTAGCTGTTGTTTTTGAACCATAGGCCTACCGGGACCTAGGGAAACCTAGCAAAACTATACATTTTTTAAAACTAGACACCCAGGGGAATCCACGATGGGGTGACTTAGCTGCCTCCCACCAGTTTCTGTTACCCAGAATCCCTTGCAAACATAAAAAATTGACCAAAAAAAACACATTTTCCCCACATTTCTGTGGTGGAAAGTTCTGGAATCTGCGTGGATCCACAAATTTCCACCCACCCCGCGTTCCCCATAGTCTTCTGAGAAAAATGGTACCTCACTCGTGTGGGTCGGCCTAGTGCCCGCAACAGGAAATGGCGCAAAACACAACATGGTCACACCTCAATTTCGCAGTGAAAAATGACCCTTTTTTGGCAAAGTGCCTAGCAGTAGTTTTTTAACCCTAGGTCTGCCGGTAACTAGGGAAACCTAGCAAAACTATACATTTTTGAAAACTAGACACCCAGGGGAATCCAGCATGGGGCGACTTAGCTGCCTCCCACCAGGTTCTGTTACCCAGAATCCCTTGCAAACCTAACAAATTGTCCAAAAAACCAAACTTTCCCCACATTTCTGTGGTGGAAAGTTCTGGAATCTGCATGGATCCACAAATTTCCACCCACCCCGCGTTCCCAAAAGTCTTACGAGAAAAATGGTACCTCACTTGTGTGGGTCAGCCTAGTGCCCGCGACAGGAAACGGCACAAAACGCAACGTGGTCACACCTCAATTTCGCAGTGAAAAATGACCCTTTTTTGGCAAAGTGCCTAGCTGTAGTTTTTTAACCCTAGCTCAGCTGGCACCTAGGGAAATGTTAGAAATGGGATCTCTGGTTGGCTAGGCCTTGTGCCAAAGCCAGGCAGACACCACCACTCTAGTCAGGGCTGGGGAGTTACACGCCAAAGATAACCCCTGCTCACCCCCTTGGTAGCTTGGCACGAGCAGTCAGGCTTATCCCGAAGGCAATGTGTAAAGCGTTTGCGCGCGCACACAGCAACAACACCCTAGTGTAGTGAAGATTGCTATCTATATACGCACAATGCTAAGTTAGCACAACCGCGTTAGATGTTAGAAAGCCATCTTGCCGCTTTTGCTGCTTTTTCACACGACACTGTAGTCACATGTTATTAATTGAGAAATGCTTGCTCGACTTTGCTTCACATGAGAACTGTCTGTTCACATCCCAAACAGTGAGCAGCGACCTTGGTCTGAACATTGTGTAAAGAAACAGTCTGGGTCGCTAGACGGTGCATGTTGTTGGGTTCAGGTTGATCGGCCACTATTTAGCCATAACACGCACGCAGCTGCAAATACCTGAAAGTCAGGTGCTTTTAATAGTGCAGTGCTGAATGTTTTTTATTCATTCGGAAGAAGAGCTTTCCCAGGAGCAGAGTATAGCTGATCTTGTGATTCCACTAAGCTGATCTTTACTGTATGGGGTTCCCCATTCAAGCCTAGAGACCTTTTATTAGTCTAATAATAACCATATTATTTTACTAGCGAAAGGAAGGTGGTTGTCATCCACTGTCATTTTATTATGATTACTCCTTTCATTTTCTATGGTATTGTAACTATGCTGATGGTTTTGATCTTAATCATTTGTCTCCTTATGTTAGCCAAAGTACTGCATCTTAGGACACGAGGTTTATAAAATAAACTCTTTAAACTTTACCGTGTCTCTGTTTATTCTGTTGTGGACTGATATGAGAATAATTACGAACAGGTATTTCTGATTCCCACCATTCCTGAGAATACCCTAAGTCGCTTGTTCTGGGTTGTCTATACATTGGGACCGCCGAGATAAAACTCGGATAACGAATGGGACACTGATGCTGGTCGGATAAGGGGTTCTGGGTTCTGAGGTGAGTTTTTGGTAAACCACAATTCACTGAGGTCCTGGTTTCCTGTGCATAGTTCTGTGCATAAGCAGAATCCCTGCAACATGGCGCACCTAACGTTTGGTGTATTGATTTGAAACGCCTTAGTAGTGCTTATATTGGTCCACAACACCCTCACTCTATTTTCGGGTTAACGGGAGTGACGGTTTAACCTACCTGTGTTTCGACTAATAGGTTCTTTCAAGCTTGATCATTAAAAAGGTTATTTTTTACTGAACCCCAGTGCTACTGTTGATATCGTTGTTACTCTTTAGTGTGTCCCTATGGCGGTTGATATTGCCGCACATAGTCGTACACCTCTGCACCGTCATTTGACGACGTATGTGGTGCCAGATGATGGGATGGCTGTTATTTTTGTGGTGAGTGCTGATGCGTCTTACCCATATGAGTTGTTTTACTCTTGGGTGACTTTTCCGGCGGTGGATGACGATGATACGTTTCATTCCTTTACTCCCAAGCAGCTACCTGCGGTCTATACCCCGTATAGGACACAAGAAATTCCTATCTCTGCCTGGCAGCATACCATTTGGTTTAATGGCGCCCTTCCCCATGTGGTTGCACCGGCTAGAATGGGCCCGTTGTCTATTGCAGGGGCCACCTGGCCGGTGCTGGCCGGCTTTACGCCTCATCCCCGTTATCTCACGGTGGCGGTGGCTGAGTTGCGGGTGCTACACACAGCCCTGATTACAGTTCATAGGGCTTTAGTGCGGTACGTGTCACGCAACGTGCAGGTGGGGGCACCTGCTGTTGCGGGACAACCAACGGACCACCATGCGGTGGTTATTAGTCCTGTTATGGTTAATTCGGTGATGGGCAAGCGCCCCCTTCAGAACCTGACATGGGCACTAACGCTGCTCGACAGCGCGGCGGAAGTTACTGTAGTGCGACAAGCACTGCGTCCATATCTGGTGGCGACAGCAACTGATACATTCATAAATGTAGAAACTGCTGACACTAGAGTGGCTCCCCCTGGAAGACTATATAATATAGTCCTTTTAATTGAAGGTGACATACAACGCACGATTAAAGGGATTTTTTGGGATAATCTGACCTCTTCATATGATATTCTATTGGCAGAGGCTGATTGGCCCCCGGCTTTCGTTTTAGATGCTCCTAGAGGGGAGGCGGTGATTCTCCCGTCCTTTGCGCACACAGTGCCAAAGGACCAAGCTAAAAAGTTTGCCAAGGAGTGGGCTCTGGTGCTTGCACCTGCGTTGTATCATAATCAGGTAGGCTGGGATAAATTGTCCCCCAGCCATGAAATTCCATTGCGGTCCACGCCCCAGCCACAACCCCAATATCCCATGCATCGCGAAGCAAGACCTCACATCGCGGCTATCCTTGAACAATTGGAATATCAAGGTGTAATTGAAACATGTGTGTCACCAATGAATAATCCTTTATTCACTGTGACGAAGCCTGACGGGTCGTACCGCCTGGTTTTGGATTACCGGCATTTAAACTCTCATTGCCGGACATGCGCAGTACAGAATACCCACAGTTCGGCTCTCGTCGATAGTCTCATGAGAAAATGGTTTAAAACCGAACTTGACATTTCCAACGACTTTTACAGCCATAACCTGTCCTCTCTCAGTAGTGAGTGGACGGCATTTACCTCGGGTGGAAAACAAAAACATTTCAAAAGATTACCGATGGGCTATAAAAACAGCCCTGGTGTCTTTGCCACTCGTGTAGTCTCTCTGTTAAGAGAGCATAGACCCTGATGCGTACTCGTATGTGGATGATATTTATCTCACAGATGACGAGTTAGGGCCGCATCTGCGTCGCGTTGATCGCATCATTGTTTTGTTTGCAGACTTCGGGCACAAATTCAACTTTGCGAAGTCTCACATTGCGGAATATACAGTGTTGTTTTTGGGATACGAACTCAACAATGAAGGTCAAGGATTGGCTCCGCACTTCCTAGAGAAATGCGCTTGCCTACGTGCTCCTACGACACTGAAGAAATTACAATCTCTGCTGGGCTTTCTGAATTTCGGTCGAACGTACATTCCTGATTATGCCCAGCGTATCAAGCCACCTTATGCCTTGGTACAACCTACTTTTTCCAAATCATGTTGGCTGCCAGAGCATTCAGCTATATTGCAAGCATTGTTGCATGCTGACCTTCTTGCTTCAAAATACTTACTGACGTGTGATAACCACACTAACCTGGTCATAAGAATTGTGCCGGGCGCAGTGGGTTTCACATACTTAACGTTCAATGAGGGCGACACCGTCCCCATTGCCTACAAATCACACCTGTACACTTCGGCTGAACAGCGATTTTCCGCTGTCGAGAAAGTTCTGACGGCAGTGCAGATGGCGATTCTGAAAGAGCGAGCGCTATCGCAAGGTAAACGCATGTTGGTGGTAACACCATATCCTGCCCTTGAGGCGGTGACGAAAGCAAGTGTACCTAATTCTAAGGCTTTGCATCCAAGGTGGATACAATGGGCCACTTCCTTGACATCGCCCGACGTCACATATATCTTTGATGCGGCTCTACAGACTCAGGAGTTCTTGCAATATGAATTCGTTCATCCAGCTCCTCTGCCTTTGCGCCCGCTCGAGGATTACCATTGTGTCATTTACACTGATGGTTCTGCGCAACCAGCTACTGGATCGAAGCATTACTCTTCAGCGGCCTGCGCAATTGTGGTCGGTACTTTCGTGAATGGTGAATTCCAATCCGATGTCGTGCATACGCAGTCATTGGGTGATTGTACTGCACAGTTGTCGGAGCTTCGTGCTCTGGTGCTTGCACTGGAGTTTGCTGATCCCCGAGTCACTACTCTTATAGTGAGTGACTCGTTTTATTGTGTTCAATCTTACAACGACAATCTACATTTTTGGTCTCGGAAGGACTATCATGATTCCAAGGGTAGCACAATTAAGCATAAAACGCTTTGGGTTCGAGTGGCAGAACTTAAAGAACATCTGCCTCTCGTGAATGTTATTCACACTCTTGGTCACCAACGAGTTGGTGTCCATGCTGTCGGTAACAGCCTAGCTGACGAGGCAGCAAAAACAGCAGTGGCGTCATACTTAGTAGCAGCAGTTACAAGATCACAAAGTAAGATTGATGATGACATCTTGGCAGCTATTGCTGCTACGGAGAAGGGAACAAAATATCCAAGAGGTTTCCCTTCTCGTTACCATTATCGCTGAAGTCCTGATAACGTCCCATTAGTGAGGATTAACGACATTGGTGACAGATTGATTCCCAACGCGGACTGCAGACCATCTTTGATATTAGCAGCTCACGAGGGCATCGCGTCCGCGCATGCCGGCGTTGCAGCTATTGTATCTCTGTTACAACAACGTTACTGGTGGTGCGGTTTATATAAACAAGCTCGCGCTTATGTTCTTAATTGTGACATTTGTCAGCAGATAAAACCTTCAACTGCGGCGCGCCCACCACAAACTCAGTTGTACATATCTAATAAACCACTGGGTTGTGTTTATTTAGATCATTGCGGTCCATTTACCTCTGATACTGCGTACAAATACATCTTGGTTGCAGTGGATTCGTGCACACGTTTTCTGTGGGTGTGGCCACAAAGGAGTGCTGATGCCCGTACTGTCATCAAGGATTTGCGTGTCTTTGTTGGAAGTTTTGCATGTGGTACCTTTCATTCTGATCAGGGTCCTGCGTTCGCCTCTAAGGCGTACAAAGAAGCCATGAGAAATTTGGGGGTCCAAGTAAAATTTTCGTCTCCATACCGACCTGAGGGTAATAGTGTAGTGGAGCGAATGAACCGTGACTTAAAGCAATCTTTGACAGCCAGGGTTTTAGGTACTGGCCGGAACTGGCTAGCCCACTTGTATGACGTGCAACGTGCACTTAATAATCTCCCTAGAAGGTCTCTGGGTGGGCGGACCCCATACATGATGCTCTTTGGCATACGAATGTTTGTCCCGGACCTTGATGGTCTAGACATGGCGGCGTCGGCCGCACCCTTTGACGTAGGTGATCTCTGTACTGTATTGCAATATCTTCAAGAAGCCAGAGACAGTCTAGCAAAGGAACACGTACCCTCCACATCTGATGCTGCGCTTCAGATTCCGGTAGTCGGCTGGCTACCTCGAGTTGGTGATCTAGTCCGTGAGAAGGTGGAGAACAAGAAGGAGTTCAGTCCCTCTTATCGTGCACCAGTTCCGGTGCTTGGAGTACAGGGTACACGTACAGTCATTTTACCTCCACTTCCTGGTCGCAAGGATAACAGGTACATCTCTATTGACAATGTCAAGCTACAGCGAGTGGCCGATTCTTCTTAGTATGACACCAGCGGTTTCTTGCCCTTCGATGCTGAGAAATTCTGTTGTGGCCCCAGCTTCTAACACCTTGCCTGATGTTGCCGTCGAGATGCATACAGTTACTGGTCCTTTATTGCCACAGACATCTGGTGGTCTACCTGAAGATATTGAGTATGCTTATCCTGCGGATGTCCCGTTGCCTGTTTTACAATCCACCACAGTTACCCAGTCACGATACTCCTTTGACACTAATTCAATGACTTCCATTGCCCCGTCAAAAGTTTCAATTTTTGTTGCCTGGTTCAAAAGACATTTTTTTATTCCTCCTTGGACTTACATTTGGCTGGTGCTCATATGTATTTTTTTGTTTATGTCCATTGGTTTTGTGGTAGTGTTTTTTAGACTTATCAATGGACACTACCTGAAAGAAAGATCTACAATTCGACTAATTGATGGAACTTTGGCCCCCCACTCCTCATCACATATCATGAAAAGGGACCAGACTTTTGTGAACATTACTGCCTGGCCTCTACGTGATGGGATCACTTGGGATGCTGTAAAATTTCAAATTCATGGCCCCACTGAAGTAATCAATGTGCCAAATGTATTTCGTGTTTCTATGGGTGATGTAGTTAAGCAGAACATCCACTCGGATGATTGGGATGTACAAGGAATAGAAGCACTGTTTTCTGATTTGAAATATTATGCTGCATTTGATGCTGAAGATTTGTATTTAGATACTGCTAATTATGATGAGCAATTCTGCTATCAACATTATGGCACACATTTCCTACACAAAGCAAATACGTTTCGAAATTTTGTAAATTATACACAATGGGAACACTGTCCAGCCCCTAGGCAGGGCAGCTCAACCACATTAGTGGACAAATTCACATATTTTTCTGATTTCAGTGTATCGAATCCGGCCTCCTTTTATTTTAAGGTTGCGGCTGAGTCTGCTTCTAAAGTTAGACTGACACACACCAAATTGTTATATTCCAAGTCCTTTATGGACGAGTTGGCAATCGGAGGATATGATCTGTGGAAAGCTACTATCGATCTTAAATCGGTTTGGGGTTCTAAACCGTGGCAGGTAGAGGGAACAGAAGCTTTGCATCGTGCCTGCCTCATCCCGAACCACATGTTATTTTTGAATTCATCAATTTTTCAGACCACCTGTTTTGGATTGGCTACTTCTAAAAAATTAAATTCTCCCTCCACTCCGGGTCTGGGTGCTTATCCTAATTGGGATAATCATACGGATCTGTCCCTTACTACGTTGCAGTCATACATTTCCAACACATCCTTCAATATTTCTGAATTGAATCCGGAAGGGTGGTTAGTATGGCAAACAAGCTCAGATTCCTGTCAACATCGGTTTCTGGATTTAGCACCGGGGTATACACAAGTTCGTGTAGACCCCCGTTTTGAATCTTCTCACACTGTAACTACCTCCTCAGTAGGGAAGTTATGCCAATCTTGGCTGCAACATTCCACCTTA
This sequence comes from Triturus cristatus, assembly GCF_964204655.1. Taxonomy (NCBI): domain Eukaryota; kingdom Metazoa; phylum Chordata; class Amphibia; order Caudata; family Salamandridae; genus Triturus; species Triturus cristatus. The sequence continues at coordinate 1,098,392,162 of NC_140579.1, forward strand.
GCATCTGTTAAAGTTCATTTCTCACAATTGAACGACAAAATAGATTTGAATGATTTTGTTAAGGGTCCTGCGGTTGGCAGGTCCAAAAGATGGGTATGTGCTATTTACAACGAAGTTTGGAAGCTGTCACAGATTGAAGCTGCATCCAGATTACGAGCTATTGACCAAGCCAATATGGAAAAGGTATTGGCTGTAACAGATAATAGCATTAACACCCTGTCTTCCAGAATTTATACCTTAGATAATATTGCTTCATCTGTGGTAGACACTGTGCAGGATGATTTGTCTCTTTTGTATCATGGTCAGAATCAATTGCGTTCCATTATGCAGTTTGCATGGACATTGCAAACGTTAAAGGCTGGGAAAGTCCCTTGGGATTACCTGAATACTTCATCTTTGTTCCTCCCTTTTAATTTAACTGCGAAACAACAATTCATGTCCATGAAAGATGCAACATATTCATTGCTGCACATTGAAAAGTTAGAACCTTTACCTTTCTCTGTTGCCGAATTAAACTCCGCTGTGTGGCTTATCCACGGGTTGACCACGTTACCATTCCCCCTGTTTAAGTTCAGTTCGTGCATGAAACATTATGCCCTTGGCAGATATGAAAAACTTGGTACTGCCTTCCTGCACGAAGTTTGGTCACTCCCATTCACGTATAGATGTGTGAGGGACAGAAAAGAGGTATACTTAAAAGGTGAAGAGTGCACTTCCACTCCGGATCACTCTGTAGTGTGTAGACACATTCAATTGCATGGTGCATGTAATGTACCCGCTCCTAATTTAGCTTAAGTCCTGAAAGGAATCCCAGTGCCGGTTATAACACCGTCTTTTACTCTGCTTGCTAACGGTAGTTATTTGCTATTAAATAATGAAGCTTGCTGTGGGATGGTAGTGGGAATTCCCTACATAGTGACTGTATCACAGAGAGTAGTTTGCTGTAATAACGTCCTTTTCCCACCCCCGCATGGACGGCTCGATGTATCCATCTGGCCTTCCATTCCAACCTTGAAAGCAGAGTTCAATAAGATGAGCAGAATAAGGGCTCTATTGTCTCAAAAAGAAGTCGCGTTAACTTCGTCCCGGGAAACATTTGTCCTTCACGTAGCAAATACGTGCACAGAGGTGCAAGCACATTTGAATACTGATCTCCCACTTCATTTTGGGGCCCTGATTCAGACTATCTTTAATGCCTCGTCAACAAGTGGCCTGGCTTATTTTTTTTAAATTGTGGGCTCCGGCCTCGTGACCTCCTTTCAAACTATTTTTGGTGTGATCCCGGCATTTTTTCATTCTATTTTTTCCAGCGTCTTCGGAGGTCTCCCTTTGCTTCTCGCCCTCGTAGCTGGGGTGCTTTTGTTGATCTGCGTACTACGCTATGGATGCACAACTTGCGTCACACAACAGCATGTCCCGGCTGCTCCATCTTCGTAACCGGATGCTTGAATACTATGGCACTTTACTACTGGTGACTTTAAGCATAGCCTATGGATTGTCCTTCCTGCTTCCCTACTTTACTTGTGTGCAGCCTGTTTTTCATTGCCTAGATTGTCCATTCCGATGGGCTCTGGATTTGTGCCTGTCGAACTCGGTGTCTCCTGCCCCGGATTATGATCGGCTAATGAGCCCCTTAGCGGCTCCTGAGTTGGACTGTTCTGGCGTCAGGATTATGGCCTGTGGAGCAGCACATGGAGTCCTAGGAAATTGGGACATCGGAACGGCTGCAGCTGAATTCTTAGCGAGAAGTTATCTTGAAGAACACACCAGTTGTCCTCGAGTGGTGCTGGAGGCTCCGGTTGTCGAGGAACATGTGTGTTCCTTCCCCTTGCTGAACTGGATGGCAGATAATTTTGCAGAACGTTCCAATGATTTCCTCTTGGAAGCTGTTGCAACTTATTGTGCTTATACCTTGATGGATTGACTTTTTTGCCCCTTCACTTAGTTGTACATCCATCGATTATGGTTTTTTTTCCCCTTTAAATGTTTTTTTTCAATCATTTTTATTTTTTTTCTTTGTTTTTTCTCTTCGAACTTTTTCACTTACCTTATATGGACTTACAATTTATGCCCTTGGTTCCATTCTATCAAACTTGAACTCTGCGTTCTTGCAAGTGCGCCCCTACTGGTTAGTGGTCTGATCAAGGGGGGGTGTAGTGAAGATTGCTATCTATATACGTACAATGCTAAGTTAGCACAACCACGTTAGATGTTAGAAAGCCATCTTGCCGCTTTTGCTGCTTTTGCACACGACACTGTAGTCACATGTTATTAATTGAGAAATGCTTGCTCGACTTTGCTTCACATGAGAACTGTCTGTTGTTCACATCCCAAACAGTGAGCAGCGACCTTGGACTGAACATTGTGTAAAGAAACAGTCTGGGTCGCTAGACGGTGCATGTTGTTGGGTTCAGGTTGATCGGCCCACTATTTAGCCATAACACGCACGCAGCTGCAAATACCTGAAAGTCGGGTGCTTTTAATATTGCAGTGCTGCATGTTTTTTATTCATTCGGAAGAAGAGCTTTCCCAGGAGCAGAGTATAGCTGATCCTGTGATGTGATTCCACTAAGCTAATCTTTACGGTATGGGGTTCCCCATTCAAGCCTAGAGACCTTTTATTAGTCTAATAATAACCATATTAGTTTACTAGCGAAAGGAAGGTGGTTGTCATCCACTGTCATTTTATTATGATTACTCCTTTCACTTTCTATGGTATTGTAACTATGCTGATGGTTTTGATCTTAATCATTTGTCTCCTTATGTTAGCCAAAGTACTGCATCTTAGGACACGAGGTTTATAAAATAAACTCTTTAAACTTTACCGTGTCTCTGTTTATTCTGTTGTGGACTGATATGAGAATAATTACGAACAGGTATTTCTGATTCCCACCATTCCTGAGAATACCCTAAGTCGCTTGTTCTGGGTTGTCTATACATTGGGACCGCCGAGATAAAACTCGGATAACGAATGGGACACTGATGCTGGTCGGATAAGGGGTTCTGGGTTCTGAGGTGAGTTTTTGGTACACCACAATTCACTGAGGTCCTGGTTTCCTGTGCATAGTTCTGTGAATAAACAGAATCCCTGCAATACTAGGCCCACCACAAAAGAAACTCCACACAAGGTTAAATATAAAACAATAGCCTTTGTATTATAATAAACACATTAGATGATAATCACATAATTTACACTGTGCCAACTGGCACTGTTACAGGGGACTATTTACACAAGACAGGGCCACATGGACCACTGTCAGAATTAGCACAAATCACCAATTGTAAATGTAGAACATATACCACTGTAACACAAATTATAACTGCAGAGCACAACCAGTAACTACTGGCGCAATAATGACCTCAGCATTATCACAATAGAATCAGGTATAAAACTTATCCTGTATACATCACAGGGGCATAAACACATTATGCAATTTCTCATAAGTCTAACGCATTAGACCTTACCTCCTAAGTATAATTACACTAGGGGCGTATATCACACAGGGAAGTATAATCTCCCTAACATAAACCTAAACAGTTAAAACAACCTCCTATGCAGAAATCATACCTAGAGGTATAAAACACAGGGTGCGCAAAACATACTACACACAGTACATTCCCTAACACCATAAGCATTAACACAGGGTGCGCAAAACATACTACACACGGTACATTCCCTAACACCATAAGCATTAACACAGGGTGCGCAAAACATATTACACACAGTACATTTCCTAACACCATAAGCATTAAAACACAATAGTACTTCAATCACATTTAGGGTCCAGGTTGCGCCAGAACCTAAACGTAGCAGCTGCCCACTACTTGCTGGGCAGCTGGGGACAAGAACAGGGCCTAAACGCTGCAGCTGGCACTAAGTGCTGCGTAGCTGTGGAAGTCAAACATGAGGCATGGACCCTCAATGGCCCTTGAAACCAATGTGCCCCACGATGGAGCCATCTGGCTCAGAACAGGAGGGGGCAACGTGGGAAAGAACGTGGGCTCCTCTGGCCCTTTAAATCCAAGGTATTCAGCATTAGAGCCACCTGGCTCTGAGAATAAACATGTGTCCCCTAATGAACTGTGGGGGGAAGGACGAAAGGGGCCCTGGCACAACGGTGCCCTCTGGGCCCTGTTGGGGGTTCTTTAAAATGAATAGCCAGCATATAGAAGCCCCAGCCCTTCTGACGCCCGGGGCCCCACTGGGGCCCTTAAAACAAATAGCCCCTCTGGTTGCAGCTGCCCTCTCGTAGGAGCGGCCCTCTGCCATGCGGGGCCGCTAAGACTGTGTGCCTTGCACAGGCACCGACACGAAGGACCACCACGAAGCGCCACTCACCCACTTGGGGCAGGACTCCTCCGGTCTTCTCAGGGGATTCTGGCGGCTGTACTCTGGGCTCCTCCCTCACTTGGGAGACTCTGGCAGCACCTATTCCTGGCGGCAACGCTGTGGCTGCACGGCAACGCTGTGGCTGCATGTGGGGTTCCCTCTTCCCCACGGGAGCCCCGTCTGGCATTGGCGGCCTCAACCGGCACCACCCCGCCCCCTCGAGCCCTCACTCACCGGCTCTGGGGGCAGGACTCGGTCCAGCTTCTTTCTTCCTTGTTCACCCGCAGTGGGGGCAGGCACCGGCACTGTGCCTTGAGCCCCCTCCGCCTTCGATCGGCACTTGGTGGCGCCTGCGGGGCTCTCCCTAAACCATGGGAGCCCCGCACAGGCAGGCGCCATCTTCCTTCTTCCGGGCAGCTTCTTTTCGGCGGGCGGGGCTTCCAGACTCCAGTGAGGCCCGCCCAGGTCACAGGCAATCTCTGCCTGACTTCCGGAGCGGCCGCGGCGGTGATTTTCTCAATAATCGCGGGGTGGGCACCCGCAATAAAAGTATAAAATAAGCGGCAGCGGGGTGGGCACCCGCCATCACGATCATACAATAAGCGGCAAAGTCGCGGGGTGGGCACCTGGGCATATAACAAATGTGGCGATGCCAGGTGGGCTCCGGCTTCGTCAAACAGCACCGATCCGGCGGCCACTGCGGGGTGGGCACCCGCAAGCTCACAAGAATGCGGGGTGGGCACCCGCCATTGAAAATAGCGATATAAGCGGGGTGGGCACCCGCAAAAGCTCACAAGGAGGGGGGAATCCCTACGAGGGGGATTCCCTCAGCCAGGGCTGCAGCGCAGCGCTGCTCAGCCCCCAGGCTCTCCCTCTCCTAGGAAAATGCTCCAGACAAAGCGCTCCCAGGGCGCTGGAAGGCTGTATCAAGCCTTGGCAAAGTCCAAGAACAAGCAAAAAGGTCCAAGAAGTCCTGGAGGCATCAGGGGGTCAATGTAGGGCCCAGGGGCCAGCACACAGGGCCCTCCAGCATGGAGGCAGCCCCCATGGCGGTCCCTCCTGGACCCCACCAGCAGCAAGCCCCCCTCTGTCAGGATCAAAAAGAGAACATTTTACATGGGGTCACAGCCCCTGCCTTTATACAGCATTTTCCTTTGTCTACAAAGGTGCAGGGAAGGGGCGAACCAGATGCAACTGGTTCCTGAGCACTTTGTTTTGCTCAGCCCCTCTCCCTATTCACAGGACAGGCCAGGGACATCAGACGCACCACAGGGGGTGGATCCAGCATTGTGGAGGGAAAGCCCAGCCCTATTCAGGTCCCAGGTGTACTCCTCCCTGCCATCACATGCAGATCTCTCCATTCACCACTGGGGCAGACCCATCCTGACTCCTGGAGCCAGACACACCTGCCAATCACAAGCCAGACTGTCACTGCACATTTATTACACAGACAGGCCAGCTTCTAGAAGTGGCACTTCTACACTAGACACCGTAACACCGCACACATCATCGCACAGCATTCAATCTCACGAGTTTGCACATACCAAACTCGACCCTGCACTCCTCTCACATCAGGACTTAACACGGTCACTCAGATCCCCCATGCATTCCTATGGGAGGGCAGGTCAGTCTCACTAAAACATACACAGAGCGCACGCGCTTTCCACTGGGACACAGTGTAAAAGCGCCTAGAGGCCTAAAACCACTAGAACAACATAGGAAAAAGGCTAGGATGAATGCAAAAAGTTCTAGGGGTGAACTTGCCAGAAGGGCCAAGTCCAACACTACCCCCTTCCAGCCAAGACGCAGGGCAGACCAATCACCACCGTGATGGTCTTCCCTGCTTGGGGCGATAGAACACGGACGCAGGCCCGCACTGCAGGGACACCCTCCAGTTCTACGCCATTCTGAATCAACGTGGTTCCATCTGAAAAGAAAAAAAAAAAAAAACTCAGGCCCAACTAGGCTACCCCACTGGTACTACCTAGTTGTCCATGGCCAGGACCAGGCCCTAGGCCACCCAGATACCACTGGTCCTTGCCAAACCCAGAGTGGGGGGTAGTAACCCCTGGCATACAAGCCATTCTTCACTCTCCCTCTCAGTGTAGTTCCAAACTACCACTGATCCTTCAACCTAGGGTCCGCACCCTCAGGCTGACCAGAGGTCACGGGCAAGAATGCCCCACCCTACCTCTACTTCTGGGGTTGTGCGCCCTCCCAGGAGAAGCACCATCCAGAACACAACTCTCCCACCAGTTCAGGACCTCTCTCCATCAACTGGTCTACCACCTGGGATCCACCGGGGTCAGAGGCGAGGACTCCCTCCCTCTGCACCCCCTTCCACTGTAGAGCAGGGTCTCTTCAAATACAATGACTCCACCTGCCCTTAGGACTACAGCTGCCCTTACGTCCAGATCCGGAAACACCGACTACTGGCTCCCCAACCGAGGGACGTACCCTTTGGTCAGATGCCTGGCGAACCAGGACTTACCGAGGGTGACACATAACTAATGGGTCGTGTGACAGTCTGCCTGGCGCTGATCTCACGACCTCCTATCCATCTGACAGTGCGTACAGACCCCCCAGGACAGAAGTGGCGACACCACGGTCACTCAGTGGCGACTCAGCCCTCCCGGCTGGTCCCTGACCTACTGGTTCCCACTGGGGACTCCCTCCCCCTCTCACCCCTCCCTCTGGACTTCCGCATCCTCCCAACTGGAGCGGTACCGCCAGACACTGCTGGAGCTCTGATTACAGACACTCCACGTCCTCTAGACACTGGGAGATCCCCCTCAAATGACCTATTGGTACAGCCTAGGCCCCCGACCTGATGTTCCCTAAAGAAACCATCCATGCCCTGAGACTGGGTTTCGGGCACCTGGAGACATGCAGTCCCACCCACTCCTTCTCCTCAGAGTCAGGACGTGAGCCCCTACACCGAGACCTAGCTGGGCTACTCTGAACCTCTTCCACCACGCTGGGCTGGAAAACACCTCAGCCACTACTTTTGGAATCACTCCCCAATGCAAGCTCCCTATTTCAGTTACACCCAAGTATTCAGCAAGCTCCTTATCTCAGAGAACTCACGCTCACCTGTCCGGTGCAACACACTATTCATCCACACACACACCCCCCAGACTGGTAAGACAGTTTCTACTGCCCCTGATTTCTCAACCTGACCACCACGTGACACAGGTACCATTACTCCGGGAACTGGGAATGGGACGTTCACATTCATCAAGCGCATTACACATTCATCCCCACCCCTCCCAAGACTGGTAAGACAGTTTCTACCGCCCCTGATTTCTCAACCTGACCACCACGTGATACAGGTGCCATTTCTCTGGGAACTGGGAATGGGAATACATGCACTGGACACACATCTGCTGCCACCACTGGATCCCCACCCTACTGGTGAATTCAGAAAACACACTGCACTTAGGGGATGATCTACCCTCCCGAGCTAGTGACTCCATACCAATTAAGTCCCCACTGTAGGCCAACCCAAGAAATAGCAAACAGCACAGGGGCAGTTACCTCCTCCAGCTTCTGGTTTCTGTCCTTGGCAGGACACTCAACTCAAAGTGCACAAAAAACACATTTCCACAGAAATGACACTTAAAACAATTTAGAACAATAATCCCTTTCCATGTGACTATCTAAATGCAGAGTTTTGTAGTGCAGCCAGCCGTCGCTGTGGTACTGCGCAAACGCAAGTCCTAATCCCACCGCTGATCACCAATGTTAGAAATGGGATCTCTGGTTGGCTAGGGCTTGCGTCAAAGCCAGGCAGAGACCACCACTCTACGTCAGGGCTGGGGAGTTACACGCCAAAGATAATCCCTGCTCACCCCCTTGGTAGCTTGGCACGAGCAGTCAGGCTTATCCCGGAGGCAATGTGTAAAGCGTTTGCGCGCGCACACAGCAACAACACCCTAGGCCCACCACAAAAGAAACCACACAAGGTTATATATAAAAAAAATAGCCTTTGTATTATAATAAACACATTAGATGATAATCACATAATTTACACTGTGCCAACTGGCACTGTGCAGAATTTTACAGGGGACCATTTACACAAGACAGGGCCACATGGACCACTGTCAGAATTAGCACAAATCACCAATTGTAAATGTAGAACATATACCAACTGTAACACAAATTATAACTGCAGAGCACAACCAGTAACTACTGGCGCAATAATGACCTCAGCATAATCACAATAGAATCAGGTATAAAACGTAACCTATATACATCACAGGGGCATAAACACATTATGCAATTTCTCATAAGTCTAACGCATTAGACCTTACCTCCTAAGTATAATTACACTAGGGGCGTATATCACACAGGGAAGTATAATCTCCCTAACATAAACCTAAACAGGTAAAACAACCTCCTATGCAGAAATCATACCTAGAGGTATAAAACACAGGGTGCGCGAAACATACTACACACAGTAGATTCCCTAACACCATAAGCATTAACACAGGGTGCGCAAAATATACTACACACAGTACATCTCCTAACACCATAAGCATTAACCCAGGGTGCGCAAAACATACTACACACGGTACATTCCCTAACACCATAAGCATTAACACAGGGTGCGCAAAACATACTACACACAATACATTTCCTAACACCATAAGCATTAAAACACAATAGTACTTCAATCACATTTAGGGTCCAGGTTGCAGCAGAACCTAAACGTAGCAGCTGCCCACTACTTGCTGGGCACAAGAACAGGGCCTAAACGCTGCAGCTGCACTAAGTGCTGCGCAGCTGTGGAAGTCAAATATGAGGCATGGGCTTTCAATGGCCCTTGAAACCAATGTGCCCCACGTTGGAGCCATCTGGCTCAGAACAGGAGAAGGCAACGAGGGAAAGAACGTGGGCTCCTCTGGCCCTTTAAATCCAAGGTATTCAGCGTTAGAACCACCTGGCTCTGAGAATAATCCTGGCTCTGAGAATAAACATGTGTCCCCTAATGAACTGTGGGGGGAAGGACGAAAGGGGCCCTGGCAAAACGGTGCCCTCTGGGCCCTGTTGGGGGTTCTTTAAAATGAATAGGCAGCATATAGAAGCCCCAGCCCTTCTGACGCCCGGGGCCCCCACTGGGGCCCTTAAAACAAATAGCCCCTCTGGTTGCAGCTGCCCTCTCGTAGGAGCGGCCATCTGCCATGCGGGGCCGCTCAGACTGTGTGCCTTGCACAGGCACCGGTGTGAGAAGTTGGCCTGATATATGATGTCACTAGTTCTAGTGTACACCTTGTATCAGTCCAAACAACCCTTATGGTGATTGGTTGTAAAGTCAACCTTATAGACCAGCTATCCTAGTGGTAGCATGGACAAGAGCAGTCTTAGGCTAAACTCTGAATGGCATGTGAAGCCAGCTGTTATACCATATGTAATCCCTTGAATACCAATTGAAAGGACACCACAACAGATATATATAAAAATAGAATGTATTTATTCTAGTCAAACCCTCAGCACTCTTTATGAGATTCGAGGTAAGTACAACACAGTCTTATTTAAGCATACATTAAGTCACACAGGTAAGTAATACAGTTAGGCCCTAGGGGCCACGCAAACCATATACTACGTAAGTGGTATAAGAACCACTGTCACGAACACAGGATAGGCCAAGGGAATCGCTGGGGCTACACTATACTACCAAAGGTTAAGAAGTGGGAGGCCCACGGGATTCCGGTGCAGAGTGGAAACACTCACGGGTAATGCGTAAAAGTCAATAGAAATGGAAGTTATTAGAAATTAACAGTTTTAGGACACTTCCGGTATAGCTAGGAAGTCGAGACTTGGAAACTAGACCCTTGGATAGTCAATACCCTTGTGAGCACCTAAGTACTCAAGATACCTAGCCCACGGGCTGCGGGTGCATACGTGTGAACTTGCGTCGGGTTTTGTCGTTGACTCCTATGGATGCCTGAAGGAAAGTTGCTGACAGGCAGTCAGTGAAGAGTGTCCGGTGGATCCCAAGGATGGAATCAAGAAGGAAGGATACCTACAAGCAGAAGGGACAGAGTCTAGGTCACCAGCCAGGAGCCGGGAAGGAACCAGGAAGGAACCAGGCGATGTCGTGAAGATGCAGGTGAAGAGTTGAAGCTTGTCGCAGCAGCCACGGGTACCAGGAGGCGTAGAGGATGACCAGGACCAGGAGGTGAGCTGACCCACGAAGGCTCTTGCTGTAGGCGGCGTTGAAGTCGAGTCAGGACCCAACAAGCCTTGGCAAGCGGAATCCACGCAGGATGGAGGACTTGCTTCTGGTGCAGACCAGGAAGGTCTGGGGTGCTTCTCTTTCACAGAGGAGTGGGTGCCAGTCTGGAGGAGCCGGACCAGCAAGATGAAAACAAAGGTTCGTCGTCGCAGAGGTCACTAGCCAACGGGCCAGCAACCGGACAACACGTCGAGCAACTCAGGTGCAGAAGGGCCCCACGCAGAACACATGAAGTGTGGGTGAGCTGGTCTTCTTTGCAGATGGTGCTCGGGATGGGGGCTTCTCAATTCCCCAAGGACAGCCTTGAGGGAGCCTCGGAAGTCACGCTAGTCAGGTACTAGCCACTTTTCCCAAGTCGCCGGTCCCACGTCCCTCGTCGCCTCCACGGGTCTCAGCTTCGCTGTAGATGTGGATCTGGGTCAGAGGTGTCTGGAAGTCTCGGCGCTGGTCAGTCTCTGCAGTCGTCCCTCGTGGGATCAGTCGCAAAGCAAGCAGCAGTCGCTGGATGGTGCCTGGTTGCCCAGGGTGGTCACTCCTTGGCCACAAGGGAGATTTCTTCAGTCTTCTTCCTGAGGTCGAATGTCGAAGGTCCAGAGTTTCTGTACAAGTTGCAGATTCAGGTTTATCTAATTTAGCAGGGCTCAGCTACCTACTGATATACTGGGCTAGTGGGCTGGGCTACCTGCAAGGTCCCTCCTATGGGTGGGACCAGGAAGGGGAGTGGTTACACCCCCTTTCCTTTGTCCAGTTTCGCGCCAGAGCTGGGGCTGGAGTGCCCCAGCGCCGGTTTGAACTGGACTATGCATGGGACACCTTGTGTGCCCCAGGCAGTGTCTAGTTTCTTTCATCCCTCCCTGCCCCAATACACTAAATCCTGTCTGGGGTGGTGCTCGCACCTCCCAAAGCAGGAAACCTATTGTCCAAGCCTCCCTCGCTGGAAGGACTCCCAGCAGCAGGAGGTCAGACTTGTGTCTGTGGCAGCAGCATCCATTTTGTGATGCTGGGGCTCTGGTTAACTTTAACCGGGTAAGTAGGTTTCAACATGTCTTCTCCTTCTAGAAGGGAGGAATAATATCCTCATTGCCAGAAATGGTCTGGGGGTATTATTCCAAAGTGTTAGACACCTTACACGACATGTTTTGATAAAGCCAAACCATAGTTACCATAACCGTTTAAGATTATAAGGTACTTTAAGAGTATATGGTAGGCTATATCATAGAACAGCTATAAGGACATGGTTCCAAAAGCTGCAGACAGGCTCAGCTCATGCTAGAGCACCATCTCACATGTTACCAAGCACTCTGCCTCCAGGATTGTTAAGGCCTGCCATAGGAGTGGCTGATAGGTACACATGTGTCTATATATCAGGTAGGTATAGGAATACTACACATAAGCAAGGAGTGATTACACGACCTTGCCCCAGCTGAGTGATCAGCCAGTTGTGTCATAATGGAAGGCCAGGCCAGGGGTGGCATAATATATGCTGCAGCCCCTGGTAGGCCTAGGGTCCACCTATGCCCTGGGTTACCTAAGGTACACTATACAGGGGCCAATAAGGGGATCCTAACCAATTGGGTTATGTACCTAAAGTACATAGTATAAATTTAGAGAGAGGACAGCTGGGCTGTGGGTCTGATTGGTAGGCCCACAGCCACATCTAAGTCGAAAACCAGTGAAGCAAAAGCAAAAAGTGGGGGTGAACATAGAAAGCAGACCCTACTCTCCTACACAACCCCCCCCCCCCAAACTTAGGGACATTAAACTAACCTTGACCAGTTGAGTCTTCATGTTCTAAGTGGAAATATCTGGAGAGTCCATCTGCATTGGCATGGTCAGTCCCAGGTCTATGTTCCACTGTGAAGTCCATCCCCTGTAGGGAAATGGACCACCTAAGAAGTTTGGGATTTTCACCCTTCATCTGATTTAGCCACAAGAGGGGGCTTCTGGTCTGTCTGAATCTTGAAGTGAGTGCCAAACAAGTATGGCCTCAGCTTCTTCAGGGCCCAAACCACAGCAAAGGCCTCCCTCTCAATAGCTGACCAACGTTTCTCTCTAGGAGTCAGCCTTCTACTAATAAAAGCAATGGGCTGGTCTTGACCATCTACATTCAGTTGTGAAAGAACAGCTCCCACACCCAACTCAGAAGCATCTGTCTGGACTATGAACTCTTTGGAGTAGTCTGGACTTTTCAGAATTGGTGCACTGCACATGGCCTGCTTCAGGTCATCAAATGTTTTTTGACAGCTCACTGTCCACTGAACTTTCTTTGGCATCTTCTTAGAGGTTAAGTCATTAAGTGGTGTCACAATGGACCCATAGTTCTTAACAAACTTTCTGTAGTACCCAGTCAGGCCCAAGAAAGCTTTGACCTGAGTCTGGGTAATTGGAGGAGTCCAGTTCTTTATGGTCTGGATCTTGCTCTCCAGTGGTTGAACCTGACCCCCACCGACTAGGTGGCCCAGGTATACAACCTTGCTCTGCCCTATCTGGCACTTAGTGGCCTTGATAGTGAGGCCTGCCTTTTGCAGGGCCTCTAAAACATTCCTCAGGTGGACCAGGTGATCCTCCCAGGTGGAGCTAAAGACAGCAATATCATCAAGATAAGCTGCACAGTAGTCATCCAGGCCTGTAAGGACTTGATTCACCAGCCTTTGGAAGGTGGCAGGTGCATTCTTCAAACCAAAGGGCATTACCACAAATTGATAATGTCCTCCTGGGGTCGAGAAAGCAGTTTTGGCCTTTGCATTCTCAGCTAGTCTGATTTGCCAGTAGCCTGCTGTCAGGTCAAATGTGCTCAAAAACTTGACAGCTGCCAATCTGTCAATGAGCTCATCTGCCCTAGGTTTTGGGTGGGCATCTGTCCTAGTGACAGCATTGAGACCTCTGTAGTCCACGCAAAACCTCATCTCTCTCTTACCATCTTGGGTGTGAGGTTTTGGCACAAGAACTACAGGACTATCCCAAGGGCTCTCTGAAGGTTCAATGACTCCCAGCTCCAACATCTTTTGTACCTCAACTTTTATGCAGTCCCTGACATGGTCAGGTTGCCTGTAGATTTTACTCTTCACAGGCAGACTGTCACCAGTGTCCACCTCATGGGTGCACCAGTTTGTCTGACTTGGGGTCAGAGAGAACATATGTCTGTAGTATTGCAGAACTTGTCTGCAGTCCTGTTGCTGATGATCAGTGAGGCTGTCAGAAAAGACCACACCATCAACTGAGCCATCATCAGGGTTCTGAGTCAACAGGTCTGGGAGAGGGTCACTCTCTTCCTCCTGCCCCTCATCTGTAGCCATGAGTAAGCCCATGTCTGCCCTGTCAACATATGCCTTCAATCTGTTGACATGAAGCACCCTGTGGGGGCTTCTGGGAGTCCCAAGGTCCACCAAGTAGGTGACTTCTCCCTTTTTCTCAACAATAGTGTGGGGTCCAGACCATTTGTCTTGGAGTGCTGCTGGGGCCACTGGCTCCAACACCCACACGTTCTGCCCTGGCTGGTAAACCGTCAGCACAGCCTTTTGGCCATGCCAAGCTTTTTGAAGTTCTTGGCTTGCCTCAAGGTTTTTAGAAGCCTTCTTCATATACTCTGCCATCCTGGAGCGGAGGCCAAGTACATAATCCACTATGTCCAGTTTGGGTTGTCTGAGAGGTCTCTCCCATCCTTCCCTTACTAAACACAGGGGTCCCCTTACAGGATGCCCAAACAAAAGCTCAAAAGGGCTGTAGCCAACCCCCTTTTGTGGGACCTCTCTGTAAGCAAACAGAAGGCAGGGTAAAAGGATGTCCCATCTTCGCCTAAGCTTGTCTGGTAAACCTTTTATCATCCCTTTTAGGGTCTTGTTGAATCTCTCCACAAGCCCATTGCACTGTGGGTGATAGGGTGTGGTGAACTTGTAGTTCACACCAAACTCCTTCCACATTGCAGTCAAATATCCTGACATGAAGTTGGCACCTTTGTCAGAAATAACCTCCTTTGGAAAGCCCACTCTGGAGAATACTCCAAGTAGGGCCCTTGCCACAACAGGAGCTGTTGTGGTCCTTAGGGGTATAGCTTCCGGATACCTGGTGGCATGGTCCACTATCACCAGTATGAATCTGTGCCCAGATGCTGTTTGGGGGTCCATTGGTCCTACAATGTCTATCCCCACTCTCTCAAAGGGAACCCCCACCACAGCTAGTGGTATGAGGGGGGCCTTTGTGGTGCCACCTGATTTGCCACTGGCTTGGCAGGTGACACAGGAGCGACAAAACTCCTTGGTATCTTCTGACATATGAGGCCAGTGAAAGTGAGGGACAAGCCTGTCCCAAGTCTTGTTCTGGCCTAAGTGTCCTGCAAGGGGAATATCATGGGCCAAGGTAAGAAGGAAGCCTCTAAAACTCAATGGTATGACCAACCTCCTGGACGCACCAGGCTTGGGGTCTCTAGCCTCTTAGTACAGTAGCCCTTCATCCCAATACACTCTATGGGTACCTTGAGCATTCCCTGCAGCCTCAGCAGCAGCCTGCTGTCTGAGGGGTTCAAGAGAAGGACAGTCTAATTGTGCCTGCCTCAGATCTGCCCTTGAAGGTCCCCCTGTCCCAAGAAACTCAACCTGATCAGGTTCAAGTTCTTCTAGGACAGTTCCTTCAGGGCTCTCAGAATCATCCTCCTGTGAGGGCTGATCCACCACCTGAGGCAGGGGGGAAGGCACAGCCTTGACCCTACTGCTCTTTCTCTTGGGTTGTGTCTGGTCCATTGTCCCAGGATCCAGCACTTGTTCAGTGTTACACTTTTTGGCCTGTGACCTGGTCACAGCAAGGACATGTGCATCTATCCCAAGCATTTCTGCATGGGTCCTATACTCCACTTCAGACCAAACTGAAGTTTCAAGGTCATTTCCCAACAAACACTCTACAGGAAGGTCTGAACTTACCACAACTTTCTTGAGGCCAGTTACCCCTCCCCAGGAGAAGTTAACAATTGCCACACTATGGGAAGTAGTGGCATTGCTAGCGTTGGTCACTAGGTAATTCTCACCTAGCATGATCTGTCCAGGGTCCACAAAGGCAGGTGTCACCATTGTGACACTAGCCCCAGTAGGCCTGAGCCATTCTATGGTTGATAAAAGGAGTCGGTCTGTACTTGCCCAGGTTACTGGGACCTCCTATAGTAGAGGACAAAGCTATGTCCCCATCACAGATCAGAACAGCCTGAGTAGGTATCCTGACTAGGCCAGAATCCTCCTCAGTTCCCAGGGTTAACCCTACTACACCCTTTTGCTGGGAACCACCACTTACAGCTGGACTAGGGGGTACAGTTGCCTTAGGGGCAATGGTGGCTGGGGGCTTATCCTTTTTGGTGCACTCACTAAACCAATGTGAGTTTGACTTACAATAGTTGCACCAGGGTTTCTTTTGGCCATCTTTGTTCTTATCCTTTTTGGAACCACCCTCCCCCTGAGCCTTTTGGGGACCTGGTGAAGACTTCTGGTCTTTTTGTTTCTTATAATTACCCTTCTGGTCTGCGTTTTTCTGATCACCACCCTGGTTCTGGTTTTTCTGCTTAACTCTAGTCCTGACCCACCTATCTGCCTTCTTTCCCAATTCCTGGGGAGAAGTTAGGTCAGAGTCAATCAAGTGTTGATGCAACAGCTGGTTTTGACAGTTATTAAGGATTTGTTCTCTCATGATCAAATTATACAATCCTGTATAGTCCTTAACCTTACTACCCAATAACCAGCCTTCCAGAGCCTTAGTGGCACAATCTACAAAGTCAGTCCAGTCCTGAGTCTGTGTCTTCTGGGTATCCCTGAACAACAACCTGTATCGTTCAGTGTTTAGGCCAAACCCATCAATTAGAGCACTCTTCATGACAGTGTAATTGTCAGCATCCTCATCACTAACTGTGAGGAGCTTGACTCTACCTTTCTCAGAGAAGGAGAGCCACAAGATAGCTGCCTGCTGACTTTGGGGTACCTACTGTACTTTGCAAGCCCTCTCCAAAGCAGCAATTATCATAGGTCCTGTCTCTATCCTTAGGGATATTGCTGCCACCAGTGGGCTCTAACCCACTTAACTTCTGCTCTCCGGCCAGAGCAAGCTTCTCCTTGGCAAGGACAAGTTCTTCCCTCTCAATCCTCAGATTAGCTTCCCTCATTCTGGCCTCATGCTCTTTTCTCTGTGAGGAAGTCATTCCCCTGTGAGAAGAGGCATTGGAGCTGTTAGAGACATGGGAGTGGATGGATTCCCTTGAAGGAGATCTGTCTCTCCTGCTTCTCTGGTTAAGCCCACTTGAGGGTCTGAATGGGGGGACCCCAGTCAGACTCCCATGTAGGCTTAAGTTAGCCTGGCTAAGTCTCTCAACTTTGACCTGGCTGTCTACCTCATCTTCTGAAGTCCCATCTGACTCATCTGTAGTGGGTAGACCCTCACCTTTACCTAGGGTACTAGCCTGGGAGGCCCTACGAGCATCATACTCCTCTAGGATCTCTACTAGCTGAATGAGGGTAGGGTTTGAACCCTGTTTTAACTTTCTGGAGGTACACAATTGTCTCATCTCCTGAAAAGTTAGGGTATCATATCTAGAGGGGATCTTTCTAGGATCTACCCCTCCTTGGAGAGAATCAACCTGATCTCCTCTCAGAGACATGATCTAGTGAGGGTGTGGTGTGTGCACCTACCTACACTAGTTATATCTACTAAACCTTTCTAGTAGTTGTAGTCAGGGTGTGCTAGGCCCTTCAACCTACAACAACTAAGTCCAGTAGGACTTAAGTATTTATAATCTATGTTATATGTACCTAACAATATCTTATGTGATCTTTCAATTTAGTATCTCAAGATTACAATGGTATTACAACAGCAAGCTCAGATCCCAACCGCTGCTCACCAATGTGAGAAGTTGGCCTGATATATGATGTCACTAGTTCTAGTGTACACCTTGTATCAGTCCAAACAACCCTTATGGTGATTGGTTGTAAAGTCAACCTTATAGACCAGCTATCCTAGTGGTAGCATGGACAAGAGCAGTCTTAGGCTAAACTCTGAATGGCATGTGAAGCCAGCTGTTATACCATATGTAATCCCTTGAATACCAAATGAAAGGACACCACAACAGATATATATAAAAATAGAATGCATTTATTCTAGTCAAACCCTCAGCACTCTTTATGAGATTCGAGGTAAGTACAACACAGTCTTATTTAAGCATGCATTAAGTCACACAGGTAAGTAATACAGTTAGGCCCTAGGGGACAAGCAAACCATATACTAAGTAAGTGGTATAAGAACCACTGTCACAAACACAGGATAGGCCTAGGCCTAGGGAATCGCTGGGGCACACTGTTAGAGTCGGGGATCTCTGGTTGGCGCAAGGTTGCCCTTGAGTCAAGCAGGAACCCTCTCCTCCACGTCAGGGCGCAGGATAACCCCTCGCGAATGACCCTTGCTCACCCTCTAGGTGCGTGGCGTGAGCAGCCAAGGCGATTCCTCAGGCGTTGTTGGTTAAGCACTTACAATCATACACACAGTAAATACATCAATCCCCCCAGAAACGGACACCAGACTTGGATATATATAAAAATACGTTTCTTTATGTAAAAATAAGGTATATATCTCTCAGCAGACTTATCACAAGACCAATAACGTTTTCGCTAGGCCACCAGGTTATACAGCAGGTAAATGTTCTTGGTTCGTAGTTTCAAATGGATAGTTCGTAGTCTCTTTACTTGTAGTTCCAGTACTCACAGAGATCGGTTCCTGCGAACGGGGAAATAAGGCGTTGCGGGCCCCGAGCCCGATACTGGAACTTCTTTCGTGATGTGGAGAGTCGGCACAGGTCGGGGCGACTCTCAGCTTGGGAAGTGTTCTTGGGTCCTCAATCAGCAGGTGTGGGCACGTAGGCAGGCGCGGCCAGCGACCCTTTAGCACGGCGGTGCAGGAGGGTCTCCACAGCGGGGGCGGCGCGGCCTGAGATGTCCGGGGATAGCGAAGCGGGGTCACAGGGCACGGTCAGTGCAGCTGGATGACCCGGCGTGGATCACAGTCGTCGGACGGCTTCCGGCAGGAGGGGTGATAGCGCGTTCAGCGCACTCCAATGGCAGGCGGTGACAGGGGTGCAGGCGGCCTGGCCCGGGGACAGAGAGCGGCTCCGGACGGAGCGGGGCTCTCACGGGATTGCGGCAGGCGAGCTCCTGAGTGTCACGGCCCTAGGAGGGGCGATGAGGGGCGCAGTCTCTTTTCCAGCGGGATGCCCACACGGCTCGAATTGGAGGATGAGCAAGAAGCACAGAGAACCCACTGTTCCTGGGGTTCAGTTCAGGGGGCAAGCTCAGATCAAGCCCTTGGAGAATGTTCAAGCACAAAGTAGCAAAGTCTTTTCAGTAAGTCTCTTCCTCTCCTTTCTCAGCAAGGCAGGCAGCAGGCCAGCTCCTCCAGCGTCTCCTTCTCCTTCTAGTCGGGCAGAGGTTCTTTGTGGTAAACAGGATTCTGATTTCTTAGGAGCCAGGCTCCTACTTTTATACCATGATTCTTTTGTTCTTTAGCGCCAGGGGGCCTAGGCCTGGCTCAGTCCAGTTCTGGAGCACTTTGTTATGGTGACTCTGCTCTTTCCTTTCAGCAGCAGGGCAGAGACATCAGCCGCCCCACAGGGGGTGGCGCCGGCTTTGTGGTGGCAGAGCACAGGTCTATTCAAGAGTCAAGGTGTACTCCTCCCACCCATCCAGGTGTCACCTCTCTACCCACCACCTGGCAGCCAACCTGTCTCTGGGGATTCCCCAACCCTGCTCCTTACTGTTGCCAGGCAGAACACATACACACAGCAGAGGCGGACTGAGATGGTCAGGTCAGTAAATACTAACTTTCTAAAAGTAGTATTTACAAACCCAGGATATTAAAATAAACTTGACTACAAGAAGTATTTTATTATTCTGAGTTCAGGCATACTAAACTTGACACTTCTACCATGCTCTCTGAGTCCACTGAGGTCACAGCGTTGGCGTGATCCCGGCAGCCCATTCTGGCCTATGGAGAGCAGGTAGCCTTCAATAGTGAAAAACGACAAGGGCTGTAATTCACTACTAAGACATGCCACACACACAGGGCATGTCCTACCTTATGCCTACAATGCACCCTGCCCTTGGGCCTACCAGAGGGGTGGCTAATATGTAGGTAAGGGAAGGTTTAGGGACTGGCAAGTGGGGGCACTTGCGCAGTCAGCGCGACGGTCCCGGACCGCGCACAGGGTCTGCGGTGGCAGGCCCTAGACACACTTTACAAGGCCGCTTCCGTGGGTGGCGCAACCAGCGCTGCAAGCCCACCAGCAGCATTGGCATTCACAAGCCCTGGCACCCTCGGTGCACTTTACTGGGGACTGACAGTGAATCCAATAAACCAATCATGGACATCAATTACAGGTACATTTTACTTTGGGAGCACTTGCACTGCGGCACGGATTAGCCGTGGCGCAGTGCCCTGAGCGGACAACACCAGCAAAACAGTCGAGGCACACCATCAAAAAGTGGAAGGGAAACTCACGCCAAGGTGCCAGGTCTAACACACACTATACTACCAAAGGTTAGGAAGTGGGAGGCCCACGGGATTCAGGTGCAGAGTGGAAACACTCACGCGTAATGCGTAAAAGTCGATAGAAATGGAAGTTATTAGAAATTAACAGTTTTAGGACACTTCCGGTATAGCTAGGAAGTCGAGACTCGGAAACTAGACCCTTGGATAGTCAATACCCTTGTGAGCACCGAAGTACTCAAGTTACCTAGCCCACGGGCTGCGGGTGCATAGGTGTGAACTTGCGTCGGGTTTCGTCCTTGACTCCTATGGATGCCTGAAGGAAAGTTGCTGACAGGCAGTCAGTGAAGAGTGTCCGGTGGATCCCAAGGATGGAATCAAGAAGGAAGGATACCTGCAAGCAGAAGGGACAGAGTCTAGGTCACCAGCCAGGAGCCGGGAAGGAACCAGGAAGGAACCAGGCGATGTCGTGAAGATGCAGGTGAAGAGGTGAAGCTTGTCGCAGCAGCCACGGGTACCAGGAGGCGTCGAGGACGACCAGGACCAGGAGGTGAGCTGTCCCACAAAGGCTCTTGCTGTCGGCGGCGTCGAAGTCGAGTCAGGACCCAACAAGCCTTGGCAAGCGGAACCCACGCAGGATGGAGGACTTGCTTCGGGTGCAGACCAGGAAGGTCTGGGGTGCTTCTCTTTCACAGAGAAGCGGGTGCCAGTCTGTAGGAGCCGGACCAGCAAGATGAAAACAAAGGTTAGTCGTCGCAGAGGTCACTAGCCAACGGGCCAGCAACCGGACAACACGTCGAGCAACTCAGGTGCAGAAGGGCCCCACGCAGAACACGTGAAGTGTGGGGAGCTGGTCTTCTTTGCAGATGGTGCTCGGGATGGGGGCTTCTCAATTCCCCAAGCACAGCCTCGAGGGAGCCTCGGAAGTTGCGCTAGTCAGGTACTAGCCACTTTTCCCAAGTCGCCGGTCCCAAGTCCCTCGTCGCCTCCACGGGTCTCCGCTTCGCTGTAGATGTGGATCTGGGTCAGAGGTGTCTGGAAGTCTCGGCGCTGGTCAGTCTCTGCAGTCGTCCCTCGTGGGATCAGTCGCAAAGCAAGCAGCGGTCGCTGGATGGTGCCTGGTTGCCCAGGGTGGTCACTCCTTGGCCACAAGGGAGATTTCTTCAGTCTTCTTCCTGAGGTCGAATGTCGAAGGTCCAGAGTTTCTGTACAAGTTGCAGATTCAGGTTAATCTAATTTAGCAGGGCTCAGCTACCTACTGATATACTGGGCTAGTGGGCTGGGCTACCTGCAAGGTCCCTCCTATGGGTGGGACCAGGAAGGGGAGTGGTTACACCCCCTTTCCTTTGTCCAGTTTCGCGCCAGAGCTGGGGCTGGAGTGCCCCAGCGCCGGTTTAAACTGGACTATGCATGGGACACCTTGTGTGCCCCAGGCAGTGTCTAGTTTCTTTCATCCCTCCCTGCCCTCCCTGCCCTAATACACTAAATCCTGTCTGGGGTGGTGCTCGCACCCCCCAAGGCAGGAAACCTATTGTCCAAGCCTCCCTCGCTGGAAGGACTCCCAGCAGCAGGAGGTCAGACTTGTGTCTGTGGCAGCAGCATCCATTTTGTGATGCTGGGGCTCTGGTTAACTATAACCGGGTAAGTAGGTTTCAACATGTCTTCTCCTTCTAGAAGGGAGGAATAATATCCTCATTGCCAGAAATGGTCCGGGGGTATTATTCCAAACACCTTACACGACATGTTTTGATAAAGCCAAACCATAGTTACCATAACCGTTTAAGATTATAAGGTACTTTAAGAGTATATGGTAGGCTATATCATAGAACAGCTATAAGGACATGGTTCCAAAAGCTGCAGACAGGCTCAGCTCATGCTAGAGCACCATCTCACATGTTACCAAGCACTCTGCCTCCAGGATTGTTAAGGCCTGCCATAGGAGTGGCTGATAGGTACACATATGTCTATATATAAGGTAGGTATAGGAATACTACACCTAAGCAAGGAGTGATTACACGACCTTGCCCCAGCTGAGTGATCAGCCAGTTGTGTCATAATGGAAGGCCAGGCCAGGGGTGGCATAATATATGATGCAGCCCCTGGTAGGCCTAGGGTACACCTATGCCCTGGGTACCTAAGGTACACTATACAGGGGCCAATAAGGTGATCCTAACCAATTGGGTTATGCACCTAAAGTACATAGTATACATTTAGAGAGAGAACAGCTGGGCTGTGGGTCTGATTGGCAGGCCCACAGCCACATCTAAGTCGAAACCAGTGAAGCAAAAGCAAAATGTGGGGGTGAACATAGAAAGCAGACCCTACTCTCCTACAACCGACACCTATGACCACCACGAAGCACCACTCACCCACTTGGGGCAGGACTCCTCCGGTCTTCTCGGGGGATTCTGGCGGCTGTACTCTGGGCTCCTCCCTCACTTGGAAGACTCTGGCAGCACCTATTCCTGGCGGCAACGCTGTAGCTGCACGGCAACTCTGTGGCTGCATGCGGGGTTCCCTCTTCCCCACGGGAGCCCCGTCTGGCATTGGCGGCCTCAACCGGCACCACCCCGCCCCCTCGAGCCCTCACTCACCGGCTCTGGGGGCAGGACTCCGGTCCAGCTTCTTTCTTCCTTGTTCACCTGCGGTGGGGGCAGGCACCGGCACTGTGCCTCGAGCCCCCTCCGCCTTCGATCGGCACTTGGTGGCACCTGCGGGGCTCTCCCTAAACCATGGGAGCCCCGCACAGGCAGGCGCCATCTTCCTTCTTCCGGGCAGCTTCTTTTCGGCGGGCGGGGCTTCCAGACTCCAGTGAGGCCCAGGTCACAGGCAATCTCTGCCTGACTTCCGGAGCGGCCGCGGCGGTGATTTTCTCAATAATCGCGGGGTGGGCACCCGCAATAAATAAAGTATAAAATAAGCGGCAGCGGGGTGGGCACCCGCCATCACGATCATACAATAAGCGGCAAAGTCGCGGGGTGGGCACCTGGGCATATAACAAATGCGGCGATGCCAGGTGGGCTCCGGCTTCGTCAAACAGCACCGATCCGGCGGCCACTGCGGGGTGGGCACCCGCAAGCTCACAAGAATGCGGGGTGGGCACCCGCCATTGAAAATAGCGATATAAGCGGGGTGGGCACCCGCAAAAGCTCACAAGGAGGGGGGAATCCCTACGAGGGGGATTCCCTCAGCCAGGGCTGCAGCGCAGCGCTGCTCAGCCCCCAGGCTCTCCCTCTCCTAGGAAAATGCTCCAGACAAAGTGCTCCCAGGGCGCTGGAAGGCTGTATCAAGCCTTGGCAACGTCCAAGAACAAGCAAAAAGGTCCAAGAAGTCCTGGAGGCATCAGGGGGTCAATGTAGGGCCCAGGGGCCAGCACACAGGGCCCTCCAGCATGGAGGCAGCCACCATGGCGGTCCCTCCTGGACCCCACCAGCAGCAAGCCCCCCTCTGTCAGGATCCAAAAGAGAACATTTTACATGTGGTCACAGCTCCTGCCTTCATACAGCATTTTCCTTTGTCTACAAAGGTGCAGGGAAGGGGCGAACCAGACGCAACTGGTTCCTGAGCACTTTGTTTTGCTCAGCCCCTCTCCCTATTCACAGCACAGGCCAGGGACATCAGACGCACCACAGGGGGTGGAGCCAGCATTGTGGAGGGAAAGCCCAGCCCTATTCAGTTCCCAGGTGTACTCCTCCCTGCCATCACATGCAGATCTCTCCATTCACCACCGGGGCAGACCCATCCTGACTCCTGGAGCCAGACACACCAGCCAATCACAAGCCAGACAGTCACTGCACATTTATTACACAGACAGGCCAGCGTCTAGAAGTGGCACTTCTACACTAGACACCACAACGCCGCACACATCATTGCGCAGCATTCAATCTCACGAGTTCGCACATACCAAACTCGACCCTACACTCCTCTCACATCAGGACTTAACACGGTCACTCAGATCCCCCATGCATTCCTATGGGAGGGCAGGTCAGTCTCACCAAAACATACACAGAGTGCACACGCTTTCCACTGGGACTAGGCCTGGGCTAAAATTCCGTTCCGTTCCGCTCGCGGAAATTGCGATAATTTGACATTTTCGCGTTCCGCAGAGAGCGCGAAAATGTGAAAATTTCCGCAATCCGCATTTTACCGGAATTTTTTTGCTTGCTCGCGCTGTAAAATAATACATTCTCACGTGCGCGCAATCGCCTTACTTGAATCCCCGCGTTCGCCGACAAGTTTTCCCGGTCCTGTCGCGTTCTCCACGAGATGTTGGATTGATGGTAGCCATTTGCGCTGTCTCGCGACAGTTCGTGCCTGCAGTAAAGTCATTCGTCACGCGATCACGTCTTTCTTCTCGCGATCATGCACCGCGAGACAAGTGAAAACAATATGGCCTCGCCCGCGAGCAACCGCATCGGCAAGTTGGCGAGCCGCGACCACGCCGAAAATACCGCGAACGGGAGGGAAAAAAACTTCCGCATCTTCGCGATATTTCTGCGTGTTTGCGGAGATTTTTAACATTTTCGCGATAATTTTTGAAAGTGAATTTCGCAAATTCCGCCCACCCCTAACTGGGACACAGTGTAAAAGCACCTAGAGGCCTAAAACCACTAGTACAACATGGGAAAAAGGCTAGGATAAATGCAAAAAGTTTTAGGGGTGAACTTGCCAGAAGGGCCAAGTCCAACAGGAAACCTATCAAACCTATACATTTTTTAAATTTAGACAGCCAGGGGAATCCAGGATGGGAGACTTGACTGCCTCCCACCAGGTTCTGTTACCGAGAATCCTTTGCAAATCTAAAAAATTGTCAAAAAAAACACATTTTCCCACATTTCTGTGGTGTAAAGTTCTGGAATCTGCGTGGATCCACAATTTTCCACCCACCTCGTGTTACCCAAAGGCTTCCGAGAAAAATGGTACCTCACTTGTGTGGGTCGGCGTAGTGCCCACAACAGGAAACGGCGCCAAACGCAAAGTGGTCACACCTCAATTTCGAAGTGATAAATTACCCTTGTTTTTCAAAGTGCCTAGCTGTAGTTTTTGAACCTTAGCTCTGTCGGCACCTAGGGAAACCTAGCAAACCTATACATTTTTGAAAACTAGACACGCAGGGGAATCCAGGATGGGGAGACTTGACTGCCTCCGACCAGGTTCTGTTACCCAGAATCCCTTGCAAACCATATAAAAGTATCAAAAAACCCACATTTTCCCCAATTTTCTGTGGTAGAAAGTTCTGGAATAAGCGTGGATCCACAATTTTCCACCCACCCCGCGCTACCCAAAGTCTTCCGAGAAAAATGGTACCTCACTTGTGTGGGTCGGCATAGTGTCCGCGACAGGAAACGGCGCAAAACGCAACTTGGTCACACCTCAATTTCGCAGTGAAAAATTATCCTTTATTGGCAAAGTGCCTAGCTGTAGTTTTTGAATCCTAGCTCTGCCGGCACCTAGGGAAACCTAGCAAACCTATACATTTATGAAAACTAGACACCCAGGGGAATCCATGATGGGGTGACTTGACTGCCACCCACCCGGGTCTGTTACCCAAAATCCCTTGCAAACCTTAAAAATTGTCCACAATACCACATTTTCCCCACATTTCTGTGGTGGAAAGTTCTGGAATCTGCGTGGATCCACAATTTTCCACCCACCTCGTGTTACCCAAAGGCTTCCGAGAAAAATGGTACCTCACTTGTGTGGGTCGGCGTAGTGCCCACAACAGGAAACGGCGCCAAACGCAAAGTGGTCACACCTCAATTTCGAAGTGATAAATTACCCTTGTTTTTCAAAGTGCCTAGCTGTAGTTTTTGAACCCTAGCTCTGTCGGCACCTAGGGAAACCTAGCAAACCTATACATTTTTGAAAACTAGACACGCAGGGGAATCCAGGATGGGGAGACTTGACTGCCTCCGACCAGGTTCTGTTACCCAGAATCCCTTGCAAACCTAAAAAATTATCAAAAAACCCACATTTTCCCCAATTTTCTGTGGTAGAAAGTTCTGGAATAAGCGTGGATCCACAATTTTCCACCCACCCCGCGCTACCCAAAGTCTTCCGAGAAAAATGGTACCTCACTTGTGTGGGTCGGCATAGTGTCCGCGACAGGAAACGGCGCAAAACGCAACTTGGTCACACCTCAATTTCGCAGTGAAAAATTATCCTTTATTGGCAAAGTGCCTAGCTGTAGTTTTTGAATCCTAGCTCTGCCGGCACCTAGGGAAACCTAGCAAACCTATACATTTATGAAAACTAGACACCCAGGGGAATCCATGATGGGGTGACTTGACTGCCACCCACCCGGGTCTGTTACCCAAAATCCCTTGCAAACCTTAAAAATTGTCCACAATACCACATTTTCCCCACATTTCTGTGGTGGAAAGTTCTGGAATCTGCGTGGATCCACAAATTTCCACCCGCCTTGCGTTCCCCAAAGTCTTAAGAGAAAAATGATACCTCACTTGTGTGGGTCGGCTTAGTGCCCCCGACAGGAAACGGCACAAAACGCAACGTGGTCACACCTCAATTTCGCAGTGAAAAATGACCCTTTTTTGGCAAAGTGCCTAGCTGTAGTTTTTTAACCTTAGCTCTGCCGGCACCTAGGGAAACCTAGCAAACCTATACATTTTTTAAACCTAGACACCCAGAGGAATCCAGGATGGGGTGACTTGACTGCCTCCCACCAGGTCTGTTACCCAGAATCCCTTGCAAACTTAAAAAATTGTCCAAAAACCCAATTTTCCCCATATTTCTGTGGTGGAAAGTTCTGGAATCTGCGTGGATCCACAAATTTCCACCCACTCCGCGTTCCCGAAAGTCTTACGAGAAAAATGTTACCTCACTTCTGTGGGTCGGCCTAGTGCCCGCGACCGGAAACGGCACAAAATGCAACATGGTCACACCTCAATTTTGCAGTGAAAAATGACTCTTTTTTGGCAAAGTGCCTAGCTGTAGTTTTCGAACCCTAGGTCTGCCGTTAACTAGGGAAACCTATCAAACCTATACATTTTTGAAAACTAGACACACAGGGGAATCCGGGATGGGGTGACTTGACTGCCTCCCACCAGGTTCTGGTACCGAGTATACCTTGCAAAACTTAAAAATTGTCCACAATACCACATTTTCCCCACATTTCTGTGGTGGAAAGTTCTGGAATCTGCGTGGATCCACAAATTTCCTCCCACCTTGCGTTCCCCAATGTCTTACGAGAAAAATGGCACCTCACTTGTGTGGTTCGGCCTAGTGCCCGCAACAGGAAACAGCGCAAAACGCAACGTGGTCACACCTCAATTTCGCAGGGAAAAATGACCCTTTTTTGGCAAAGTGCCTAGCTGCAGTTTTTGAACCTTAACTCTGCCGGCACCTAGAGAAACCTAGCAAACCTATACATTTTTGAAAACTAGACACCCAGGGGAATCCAGGATGGGGTGACTTGACTGCCTCCCACCAGGGTCTGTTACGCAGAATTCCTTGCAAACCTATAAAATTGACCAAAAAACCACATTTTCCCCATATTTCTGTGGTGGAACGTTCTGGAATCTGCGTGGATACACAAATTTCCACCCACTCCGCGTTCCCCAAAGTCTTACGAGAAAAATGGTACCTCACTTGTGTGGGTCGGCCTAGTGTCCGCACCAGGAAACGGCGCAAATCACTACGTGGTCAAACCTCAATTTCGCAGTGAAAAATGACCCTTTTTTGGCAAAGTGCCTAGCTGTGGTATTTGAACAATAGGTCTGCCGGGACCTAGGGAAACCTAGCAAAACTATACATTTTTTAAAACTACACACCCAGGGGAATCCAGGATGGTGTGACTTAGCTGCCTCCCACCAGGTTCTGTTACCCAGAATCCCTTGCAAACCTATAAAACTCTCCACAATACCACATTTTCCCCACATTTCTGTGGTGGAAAGTTCTGGAATCTGCATGGATCCACAAATTTCCACCCACTCCGCGTTCCCCAAAGTCTTTAGAGAAAAATGATACCTCACTTGTGTGGGTCGGCTTAGTGCCCACGACAGGAAACGGCGCAAAATGCAACGTGGTCACACCTCAATTTTGCAGTGAAAAATGACCCTTTTTTGGCAAAGTGCCTAGCAGTAGTTTTTTAACTCTAGGTCTGCCGGTAACTAGGGAAACCTAGCAAACCTATACATTTTTGAAAACTAGACACACAGGGGAATCCAGGATGGGGAGACATGACTGCCTCCCACCAGGTTCTGTTACCCAGTATCCCTTGCAAACCTAAAAAATTGTCAAAAAAAACACATTTCCCCCACATTTCTGTGGTGGAAAGTTCTGTAATCTGCGTGGATCCACAAATTTCCTCCCACCTTGCCTTCCCCAAAGTCTTACGAGAAAAAAGGTACCTCAATTGTGTGGTTCGACCTAGTGCCCGCAACAGTTAACGGCACAAAACGCAACGGGGTCACACCTCAATTTCGCAGGGAAAAATGAGCCTTTTTTGGCAAAGTGCCTAGCTGTAGTTTTTTAACCATAGGTCTGCCGGGACCTAGGGAAACCTAGCAAACCTATACATTTTTTAAAACTAGACACACAGGGGAATCCAGGATGGGGAGACATGACTGCCTCCCACCAGGTTCTGTTACCCAGAATCCATTGCAAACCCAAAAAATTGACCAAAAAAACACATTTTCCCCACATTTCTGTGGTGGAAAGTTCTGGAATATGCGTGGATCCACAAATTTCCACCCACCTTGCGTTCCGCAAAGTCTTACGAGAGAAAATGGCACCTCACTTGTGTGGGTCGGTCTAGTGCCCGCAACAGGAAACGGCGCAAAACGCAACGTGGTCACACCTCAATTTGGCTTGGAAAAATAACCCTTTTTTGGCAAAGTGCCTAGCTGTAGTTTTTGAACCTTAGCCCTACCGGCACCTAGGTAAATGTTAGACCTGGCACCTTGGCGTGAGTTTCCCTTCCACTTTTGCTGATGTGCCTCATGTGTTTTGTTAGTGTTAGCTGCTCAGGGCACTGTGCCCCTGCTAATCAGTGCCACAGTGCAAGTGCTCCCTATGGAAAAGTGTATACATTGATTGGTGTCCATATTTGGCTTATTTGGTTTACTATCAGCCCCTAGTAAAGTGCACCAGGAGTGCCTTGGATTGTAAACACAAATGCTGCTGGTGGGCTTGCAGTACTGGTTGTGCCACCCACAAAAGCGGCCTTTCAAAATGTGTCTAAGGTCTGCCACTGCATAACCTGCGTGCAGTCTTGTACTGTCGCGCTGATTGCGCAAGTGCACCTGCTTGCCAGTCCCTAAACCTTCCCTTAACTACATATTAGTCACCCCTCTGGTAGGCCCAAGGGCAGGGTGCATTGTAGGCATATGGTAGGATATGCCCTGATGTGGGTGGCATGTCCTAATAGTGAATTACAGCCATTTTCGTTTTTCACTATTGAAGGCTACCTGCTCTCCGTAGGCCAGAATGGGCTGCTGGAATTATTACATGCTATAATCCCAGCGGACTCAGAGAGCATGGTAGAAAGTCAAGTTTAGTATGCCTGAACTCAGAATAATAAAATACTTCTTTTAGTAAAGTTTATTTTAATATCCTGTGTTTGTAAATACTACTTTTAGAAAGTTAGTATTTACTTGCTTAGCCATTTCAGTCCGCCTCTGCTTTGTGTGTGTGTGCTGCCTAGTTTCAGTGAGGGGCAGGGCTGGGGAATTCCAGGAGACAGACTGGCTGCCAGGTGGTGGGTAGAGAGAGTACACCAGGATGGGTGGGAGGAGTACACCTTGACTCTGAAAGACCTGTGCTCTGCCATCACAATGCTGATGGAGCCTCTGATGTCTCTTCCCTCTGCGCTGAAAGGAAAGAGCAGAGTGACCACAACAAAGTGCTCCAGAACCGAACTGAGCCAGGCACAGGCCCCCTGGCGACAAACTTGCTATAAAAGAAGGAGCCCTGCTCCTAAGAAATCAGATCCTGTTTGCGCCAAGAAGAACCTCTGCCCGAAGAGAAGGACCTGGGAAAGCTGCATGGAGGAGTACTGTCTCTAAGCCTGAGAGACTGGCCTGTGGTGGGTGCCTTGCTGCTGAAGGAGAGGAGGAAAAGACTGAGAAAGACTTTGAATTCAACTTGTGCTTTTAAAACAATCTCCAAGGGCTTGCTTGTGAACTTGCCCCCTGAACTGCGCCCCAGGAACAGTGGGCGCTACCCCTCCCTGGACGAGAAGGAAGCTGCTGTGGGTGGATTGCTGACGCTGACCCCAGAGAACCTGTGTGCCCCCCATCTCGCTGAGCAACGCGACTTCTGCCCGCCTGTGCTGCTGTGAGCACCGTGAAGGCCTGCCCTGCCTGGCTGAAACAAAGTAAACAGCTGCCCCCTCGAGCCGTAGCTCGCAACGTGAAGAAGAGACTACCTACGTCCAAGCGCCGAGCCTCTGCGACCCCTGGCCGTGGAAATCACTGTGAGGACCGACGGTGCCCTGGTTCGCCGAACCTGGTCGACGCGACAGTGCTGCTCGCTGAGAAATCACCCCCGAGCTGCCCCTCATGCTTCTGATCCCCGAGGTGTGCTGCGACGTCCTGAAGCGCCCCATGAAGCATCGTCGTCCACTGCCCAAGCGGGACTGCAACGCGACGTGAGACACCCCTCTACGGACTTCTGAGGCCGCCACGAACATTGCCCCCAAGAACTAAGGTACTGTGAGCCCAAGTGCCGTCGTACGAACCGTACTTTCCTGTGTATGGCCCATACTACGCTATCGTACCGCTACGCCATTCACGCGGGAAGCGTGAGGCTTTGTGCGGTTCTTCCCCAGCTCGTACGGTGCGACCCTGCGCCTGTACGGTCCGTCCAGCGTTGAAGATATACACATTGCTCACGCGGGAAGCATGAGGTGCAGCTAGAGGCATACCGGACTCGTACGACGTGCACCTACGAAGGTACGGTCACACGGCTTGAGTCCTAGTACGCGTGCTCACGCGGGAAGCGTGAGGAACGGCACGACGCGTCCAAAAGCTGGTACGAAGCGTACCGGCCCCCAGAAGGTGCAGATTGCACCAAAAGTGACCATTTTAAGAACTGTGGACTCCCTAAAGATAATTGCAAGTAACTGGAACCTCATTTGAAAGTGAAGAACTGTATTTTTAAAGCCTGCTTAAAGAACTTTATATAAAGAACTTTATTTTTACAAAATACAGCCTTGTGTCTCTGTGTGGTGGGTTGGTGGTTATTGTGGGACACCTTGCATGCTTAACCTAATGCCCTCTGGAATCTAGCCTGACTGCTCGCGCCACGTTACCTAGAGGGTGAGCAGGGGTTATTTTCTAAGAGTAATCCTTCATCCTGACTTAGAGGAAAGGGTCCCTGCTTGTCGCAAGTGCATACCTGCGCCAACCAGAGACCCCGGATTCTAACATTGGTGGCAGCGGTGAGGATTTACGGATTTGCATTTTTTGTGTCTGCGCAGTGATTACTAGCCATTGCACAGTGAGGACAGTCCAGTAGCTTAAGCCACAGAACTTTTAATTTAATTTCACTTGCCAAGAAAGAAGATCCCTTGTGTTTGGAGTCATGCCGGGCCCAAACAGCATGGAGAAATCGATCTCTGAAACCTCTGAAATAGCCGGAATGGAATGGGATGAGTCAAAACTGGATAGCTACAAGAAAGCTGAACTCAAGCACTTCTGCAGGAAGCTCAAAGTTCCACATGCAGGATGCAAGAACAAATCAGATCCCTACAAGGCGCTAAAAGCCTGGATGGAATCAAGTAATGCAACTGATGAGATTGTAGTGGTGGAACCAGCGGAGAGCGTCCATAGATTTGGCAGAGGCCTGTCGCCAGAGGAGCTGGCAGACAGACAGGCCACCAGGGATCATGAGATAACATTGGCAAAGCTGAAATTGAATGGCCAGTTGGAGCTAGAGAGCAAGAAGATGGCTCTTGAAGAAAGAAAAATTCAGATGGAGCACGACATGAAAATGAGGGAGTTGGAGATAAAAGCCAAAAGTTTGGAAAACCCTCCCTCTGGTGGCAGCGCAACGCCGGTGCAGGTAGAGTCAAGGGTGTACATGACAAAAGATGTAGTTAAAGAGTACTTTAAGAATGATGACATAGGGCAATGGTTCAAGGCCTATGAGGTAGCCATGTCTTCCCACCGGGTCCCTGAGAGAGATTGGGGAGCGGGGTTGAGGGGGCAGTTACTCAGTGAGGGGCGGGACACACTCTTAGATTTGCCCTCTGACATGTATAATTCTTACCCCCACATGAAGGAAGCTTTAATGACCAGATATGGGCTGACTCCTGAATTATATAGACAGAGGTTCAGGGGGTGTACCAAGATTGCGGGGAGTACTTATGTGGAGTATGTAACCTTTTTCTGCAGAGCACTGGATGGCTGGGTGAAGGGTAGCAAAGTGGATGATTACCAAGGTCTCTTTGATTTAATTGCTTGGGAGCACTTGTCGCTTAATTGTTTTCCTGAGCTACGCCAACACCTGATTGATAGCAAGCTGACTAACCCTAGGAAGCTTGCTGAAGAGGCGGACCGCTGGGTCAGCACCAGGGTCCACAAGGGTCAAGTGGGAGACTACGCCAAGGGTGGGCAGGGTCCCCAGCAGAAGAGTGGGGGGGACAAGGGAAAACAGAAGGGGTTCCAAAAAGGCCCCCAAAGTAATACCCAAGGGAACCAGCAGAAAGGTTCTCAGCCTCCCCCAACCCCGAAGCAGACCGGGGCCCCGACAGATAAACCTGTTCCCAAGGGGCCCCCTCAATGTTATAAATGTGGTGAACTGGGTCACTTTGCCAGTGATCCCAAGTGTCGCCAGTATGTGAAACCAGCACCCACTGGTGCTCTACCGAAGCAGATGGCTACAGTAGCCTTTGGAGAGGAGGTAGAAGTCCGAGGTGGGTGGGACCCCGTCCAGCTGACCTTAGTCTCACTAGGAGACAGTGAGATGGTCCCTAACGCCGACTTGCCCTCTAACACTAAGAAATATGGGCAAGTGGTGACCGTCAATGGGAAGAAGGTAGAGGCTCTTCGAGACACAGGCGCCAGCGTGACTGCAGTGCGGCAGCACCTGGTATCTCAAGAGCAGGTTGTACCCCATGCCTATTGTCGAGTTGTCAATGCTGACAACACAGAGAGTCATTGTCTAATGGCTCAAGTTCCCTTTGAGTGGGGGGGGGGGGTCTCTGGTACTCTGCAAGTCGCTGTGAGAAATGCCATGCCTGTAGACTGTCTCCTAGGGAATGATTTGGAGAGCGCCCCTTGGGAAAAGGTGGAGAAGACAGCTCACCTGCGGATGGTGGGCTTACCTGATTGGGTGTGCGTGACCACCCGGTCAATGGCAGCCAGTAGGGGTGCTGTAGGGACCCTGGAGCCTGAGGGAGAGGCCCAGGAACCGGCCTTAGGGAGAGGGCGCAGGAGGCGCGGGAAACCGGCCCCTAAAGTTCCCACGGCCCAGGAGGAAGCAGACCTTGAGGGGGATGTCCTGGAGCCTACCGGGGAACAGATAGCCGAACTGGGGGACCTGCCTGAGCTGACCCATTGGCAGCAAGAAGGAGGCCCCACCAGGGAGGAATTCTGCAGGGAGCAGAAAGAGTGCCCCTCTCTAGTGGGTATGCGACAGCAGGCTGCAGCCTAGGCCAATGGCGATCAGTCCGGTACTCACTTAATCTACTGGGAGAACGACCTCCTGTACTCAGAGCCTAAGGTTGCTGAACCTGGGTCAGCCCGTGCGCTGGTGGTACCCCAGAAGTTCAGAGCCTTCCTACTGAGGCTGGCTCACGATGTTCCATTAGCAGGGCATTTGGGGCAGGACAAGACCTATGAGAGGCTTGTCACCCACTTTTATTGGCCTCAAATGCACAAGAGCTCAGATGCTCATTGTAGGACCTGCCAGACTTGCCAGACAAGTGGTAAGAGCGGAAGGAAGCAAAAGGCTCTACTCCAACCTTTCCCTGTGGTCAGTAGGGCCCTGATGGGAATTTTCTCACAAGTAGGATTCCCTCTAGAGGTGGTGTCTGACAGGGGGACCAATTTCATATTGAAATATATGAAATCCCTTTGGCAAGAGTGTGGTGTGACATACAAGTTTACCACCCTTTACCATCCCCAAGGAAATGGATTACTTGAGAGATTCAACCGAACCCTAAAGGGCATGATTATGGGTCTTGAGGAACCCATGAGGCGTAAGTGGGATGTCCTCTTACCATGCCTTCTCTTTGCGTACCGTGAGGTGCCACAGAAGTCTCTGGGGTTCAGTCCCTTTGAGCTTCTGTATGGCCACCCAGTACGAGGACCTCTTAGTATGGTCAAGGAAGTCTGGGAGCAATCTCCCAGGAAACCTCCCCAGAATGTATACAGTTACATGCTGGCCTTCCAGAACCAGACTAGGCGTTTCAGGCAACTTGCTGAGGCAAATCTGGAAGCCAGCCAGGAGGAAATGAAGCGGTGGTACGACCAGAATGCCACTCTGGTTGAGCTTCAACCTGGTCAAAAGGTATGGGTCCTGGCCCCTGTGGAGCTTTGTGCACTCCAGGACAAGTGGACAGGACCCTTTGAGATTGTGGAGCGCAAGAGTTCTGTCACCTACTTGGTGGACTTGCAGTCTCCCAGGAACCCCTTGAGGGTCCTACATGTCAACCGACTAAAGCCCCACTTGGAGAGGTCCGAAGTGGGCATGCTCTTGGCCACAGATGGGGCGGAAGAGGAGTCCGAGCCTCTTTCTGACCTCCTGGTAGCCTCAGAGCAAGACTGGTCAGTGGATGGAGTTAACCTCTCACCCACCCTGACCCCTGAGCAACAGGATGACTGCCGCCAGCTGCTGGGGCATTTTCCTGACCTGTTATCCCTGGTGTCACAGATTGGTGCGTCCATGATGTGGACACAGGAGATAGCTTGCCTGTGAAGCACAAGGCTTACAGAGTAACTGACAGGGTCAGAGCCTGCATCAAAGAGGAGGTCTCAAAGATGCTTGCTCTGGGGGTGGTTGAGTCCTCCAGCAGTCCTTGGGGCAGCCCAGTGGTCTTGGTCCCAAAGGCTGCAACGCCGGGTGCCACACCCGAACTCCGGTTCTGTGTGGACTACAGAGGACTCAATTCAGTCACGAAGACTGACGCGCACCCCATCCCCAGAGCTGATGAGCTCATCGATCGGTTAGGGGCTGCCCGGTACCTCAGCACGTTTGATTTAACGTCTGGATACTGGCAGATCGCCTTAACTGATGGGGCCAAAGAGAGGTCAGCATTTTCCACACCAGATGGGCATTTCCAGTTCCGGGTTATGCCATTTGGGATGAAGAATGCCCCTGCCACCTTCCAGAGGTTGGTCATCCAGGTGTTGGCTGTGCTGACCGAGTTCAGCGCCGCCTACCTGGATGACATCGCAGTGTTCAGTGGCACATGGAAAGAACACCTGCAACATCTCTGGGAAGTGTTGATTGCACTGCGCAAGGCAAGCCTCACGATCAAGGCAAGCAAGTGTCAGATCGGGCAGGGATCCGTGGTGTACTTGGGACACCAAGTGGGGAGAGGCCAGGTGGCGCCCCTACAACCCAAGATTCAAACCATCCTGGCTTGGGAGCCCCCAAAGACCCAGACAGAGGTGAGGGCCTTTTTAGGACTCACAGGGTACTACAGGAGGTTTGTCAAGGGGTATGGCAGCATTGCTGCCCCCTTGACAGAGCTGACTTCGAAGAAGCAGCCCAGGAAAGTGATATGGACTGACACCTGTCAGAAGGCTTTTGACACCCTGAAAACTGCCATGTGCACGGCGCCCATGCTCTTGGCTCCTGACTTCTCCAAAGAAATTCCTAGTGCAGACAGATGCACCAGAGCATGGTGTAGGGGCTGTTCTCTCACAGATGACTGAGGAGGGCTGGGACCAACCTGTAGCCTTCATTAGTAGGAGGTTACTTCCACGGGAACAAAGGTGGAGTGCAATCGAGCAAGAAGCATTTTCTGTGGTCTGGGCGCTGAAGAAGCTAAGACCCTACTTGTTTGGGTCTCACTTCCAGGTTCAGACCGACCACAGGCCCCTCAGATGGTTGATGCAAAAGAGGGGTGAGAACCCAAAACTGTTGAGGTGGTCCATCTCCCTACAGGGTATGGACTTTACGGTGGAGCATCGCCCTGACACAGATCACGCCAATGCTGACGGTCTGTCCAGGTTTTTCCGCCTTAGTGAAGAGGAACTCCCTGGGGTAGCGTAGTTCCCCCCACATTTCAGCTGGAGGGGACATGTGTTAGACCTGGCACCTTGGCGTGAGTTTCCCTTCCACTTTTGCTGATGTGCCTCATGTGTTTTGTTGGTGTTAGCTGCTCAGGGCACTGTGCCACTGCTAATCAGTGCTACAGTGCAAGTGCTCCCTATGGAAAAGTGAATAGGGTCGGCCTAGTGCCCGCAACAGTTAACGGCGCAAAACGCAACGTGGTCACACCTCAATTTCGCAGGGAAAAATGACCCTTTTGTTGGCAAAGTGCCTAGCTGTAGTTTTTTAACCTTAGATCTGCTGGCACCTAGGGAAATGTTGGACTTGGCCCTTCTGGCAGGTTCACCCCTGAACTTTTTGCTTTTACTGGTGACTTGGTGATAGTGGTTTTTGGTTTCTGCGCACTTTCCCTGTGTCCCAGGGTAAAGTGCGTGCGCCCTCTGAGTGCATGTGGTGAGATAGGCCTGCCCTCCCATAGGAATGCATGGGGAATGTATGTGTCCCTGGTAGTTCCTGATGCATGGGGTGTGAAGGGTTGAGTCTGGTATGTGCGGACTCGTGTGATCGAATGCTGCGCGATGATGTGTGCGGCGTGCATGTACCTAGTGTGGAAGTGCCACTTCTAGAAGTGGGCACTTCGGTGTGCAGTGTAAAATGTGTGCCTTGTCTGGCGATTGGCTGGTTGAGGTCAGGTGACGGGCTAGGGAATCCCAAGAGTCAGGAGGAGTCACCCAGTGGTGAATAGGGAGATCAGCAGCTAGATGGGTGGGAGGAGTACACCTGGGTCCTGAATAGGGCTGGGCTTTCCCCACACAATGCTGGCTCCGCCCTCTGTGGTGCGACTGATGACCCTGGCCTGCTCTGTGAATAGGGAAAGGGGCTGAGCAAAACAAAGTGCTCAGGAACCAGTTGTATCTGGTTCGCCCCTTCCCTGCACCCTTGAGACAAAGGGATTTGGTGTATAAAAGAGGGGCTGTGACCCCATGAAAATGTTCTTGTTCTGTCTTGAATCTACCAGGGGCGTGATGCTGCTGGGGCCCAGGGGAAGGCTTGCCTCCCTGGGCCCTGCCCAGCCCCTGGATGTCCTGGATATTGGAGGACTGTACTTCTAGCGCCTGGTGAGCGCTTTATTGCTGGTTCTGCTTTGGATCCTGACAGGAGGGGGCTTGCTGCTGGTGGGGCCCAGGAGGGACCGCCATGGAGGCTGCCTCCCTGCTGGAGGGCCCTGTGTGCTGGCCCCTGGGCCCTACATTGCCCCCTTGAGGCCTCCAGGACTTTCTGATGTCCCTAGCGCCTGGGAAGCGCTATCTTTCCCCCCAGGAAGGAGGAACCTGTGGGCCTTGGCAGCGCGGCGCTGCATGAGGAAGAGGGAATCCCCGACATAGGGATTCCCCTCTGGATGCTGAATTGGCGGGTGCCCACCCCGCGTTGGTGCCGCTTATCTTTGCCTCTAATTGCGGGTGCCCACCCAGCTTATGTCCGCTCATTGTCATTATAGTGCGCGGGTGCCCACCCCGCGACTTTGCTCTATGGAAAGCAGTTGCCCACCCCGCTGTATGTGCAGCTTATTTCATTAGTTGTTGGCGCGGGTGCCCCCCCCGTGACTTTGCGGTATTTATGGTGCGCGGGTGCCCACCCCGCTCTTGATTTAAATAAACAAGGGTGCCTATCCCTCAGTTCGCAGAGAAGAGATCACCGTCGCCGGCCCAACCGAGGGCGGAAGTCAGGCATGGTCGGCCTGGGACAGGGGCAGAGCGAGGAGAGGAAGTCCCCGCCCCGCCGGCAGAGATCGAGACGGAGCCTCGCAGGCTCCATGAGGAAGTCCCGGGTCCCATGAGGGGGCCCGGGCGAAACGAGGGAAGTCGAGACCGGAGGAAAGGAAACCGCCCCCAGAGCCGGTGAGTGAGAGCTCAAGGGGGCGGGGAGATCCGGTCGGGGCCTCAGAAGAAGTCGGGAGAGGAGAGACGCCGAGGGAGGCCTGAGCCAGCCCAGTGAGTGGGGCTGCCCCCTTTCGCTTCGTACGGGCTGCACGCGGGATGGGGACAGAGTGTTTTGGTCCCAGGAGGAGCCCGGTGAACGGGGCTCCTCCGTCACACTTGGTGCCAGTGTCCATTCTTTGCCATGAGCGGACCAGCCGTTGCGGGCCGCTCCAACACGGGGGCATGTTTATTTAAAGCGCCAGTGCGCTCCAATGCGGGGCACAGTTGGTTCCCGAGCCTGCGTGGCTCCAACGTTAGGGGCATATTTGTATTTGAGCGCTCCTGCGCTCCAACGCTATGGGGGCCTGTTGTTTTCAGGAGCCAGTGTGCTCCAGGGGACATGATTTCCAGAGCCAGATGGCTCCCACGTTTGGCACACTGTTTGTTCTAGAGCCTAGAGGGCTCCAAGGATTGGCGCAGTTTGTTTTGAAGGGCTAAAGAGAGCCCCCTGCTGCTATTTGCCTTCCCCAGCTGCGCAGCACTTAGTGCCAGCTGCAGCGTTTAGGCCCTGTGCTTGACCCCAGCTGCCCAGCAAGTAGTGGGCAGCTGCTACGTTTAGGTTCTGGCGCAACCTGGACTCTGATGTGATTTTGGTGCTAGGAAATGTACGGTGTAGTATGTTTTGCGCCCCCTGTCTTCATGCTTTTGGTGCTAGGAAATGTACGGTATATAGCATTGTAGGAGAGTAGGGTCTGCTATCCTATGGTCACCCCAAATTTTTGCTTTTTGCTTCACTGGTTTTTGACATATTGAGGCTGTGGGCCTGCCAATCAGACCCCCAGCCTGCTGTTCTCTCTACTAAATTTACACTATGCACCCTGTAACCAATTGGAAGTGGATCACCCTGTGAGCCCCTGTACCAGTGTACACTAGGTACCCAGGGCATTGGTGTATCGAAGGCCTGCCAGGGGCTGAAGCATGTATTATGCCACCCCATGCTTGGCCTAACAAATTTGACACAACTGGCTGATCACTCAGCTGGGGTAAGTTGGTGTAACCACCTCGTACTTAGGTGTAGTATACCTATACCTAACCTTAAATGGGACACATGTTAACCTATAAGTCACTCCTATGGCAGGCCTTAACAATCCTGAAGGCAGAGTGCTTGGTTCCATGTGAGATGGTGCTCTGGCATGAGCTGAGCCTGTCTGCAGTGGTCGGAACAACTTCCTTCTACTGTTTCCAGATATCGTCATACCATATACTCTTAAGTGCATTATGAACCTAGCGGTTAAATGCTGTCTTTGGTTTGGCTTTATCAAAACATGTCGAGTAAGGTGTCATACGAATTGGAATACTAACCCCTCGCCAATTCTGGCGACGGGGTTAGCATTCCACCCTTCTAGAGGGACACGACATGTACAGTACCTGAAACCCGGGTAAAATCAGACATAGCCTCAGCTCCACAAAATGGATGCTGCCACCACAGACACAAGTCTGCCCTCCTGCTGCTGGGAGTCCTTCCAGCTTGGGAGGTGTGGACAAAGAGTTTCCTGCCAGGGGAGGTGCGTGCACCACCCCAGACAGGATTTTGTGTATTGGTCAGGTAGGGCTTGAAAGAAACCAGACATGCCTGAGGCTCACAAGGAGCCTCGGTGCATATGCCAGTTCAAACCGGTCCTGGGGCACACCAGCCCTGGACCTGGGGCGAGCTGGACAAAGGATTGGGGGTGTAACCACCCCCCTTCCCGGTCCCACCCTTAGGGAGGGACCTAGCAGGTAGTCCGGCCCCTAGAATCCGAATAAAGGTAGGAGCTGTGACCTAAGACTTCAGACATCCTGGAATCAACTTAACTACAAGAAGAAGACGGGAACTTCGACGCTCTGCCGCACAGAGGACTGAAGCCAATCTCCCCTGTGGTCAGGGAGTGACCACCTTGCTAACGCAAGCACCATCCAGCGAATCAACGTCTGCTTTGCTGCCGCCTCCCGCCAGAGCCCGAGCCCAGAGACTGACAAGACCTGAACCTCCAGACCTCTCACCGCCCGATCCACAGTCCCTGAAAAGAGGAGACCCGTGGAGGCACCGAGACACGTGGAGCCAGCCATCTTGAAACGACCACGACAAGCTGCAAGCGCAACAACCGAGGCTCCCTCCAAGTTGTGCTTTGGGACCTGAGAAGCTCAACCCTCGAGCAGCATCTGCACCAAAGGTGAGCCCTCCAGCATCTCCACGATCTGCGTGGGGCCCTTCTGCATTTTGCCACTCGACGCGCCTAACCGGTTGCTGGCCCGCTGGCTAGTGGCCATCTTGGCGACGAACTTCAAGAAAAACACCGCTGGTCTGGTTGCTCCAGACTGGCCCTTGCTCCCCTCCAAAGGAGCAGTCCCTCTGACCTTGCTGGTCAGAACCATCAGCTTATTTCGTTTCCCACAACAATTGCTTTTGCCAAGGCTTGTTTGCTTTGATCAAGTCGCCGACAGCGAGAGCCTGCGTGGGACAGCTCGTGAACCGACTCCTGGACGTCGTCGACCTTCAGGGACCACGTGGCTGCAGAGACAAGCTACACCTTCCTTCCTGTTTGCACCCGACATCGCCTGGTACCCACCTGGTGCCACGCTGGTCACTGGCTAGTGACTGTGAACACTGTCCCCTCTGCTTACAGGTCTTCTACAACTCCGATCCACCCTTGGATCCACCGCATCTCTTCCGGACCGATCGCCTGCAGCATCTTTGTCCACAGGCTCCATTGAACAGATAGAAGAAACCCGACGCACTTCGAGACCTATGCACCCGCTTCCTGTGGGTGAGGTAAAGCTGGCACTCCGGTGCCCAAGTGTAGAGTATCATCTCTAGTGTCTGTGTTTCCAATCTTGAGTTCATAGTCCATCCGGAAGATCCTTTTTGCAGTAACTTTGTAACTTTTACGCACCCATTGAAAACCTATGGGAGCTCGCGTGTGACTATTTGCTCTGCACACGCAACCCGTGGACCTCCTGGTCACTAACTAAAGTTAGCTCC
The DNA here is from genome assembly GCF_964204655.1 of Triturus cristatus. NCBI lineage: Eukaryota > Metazoa > Chordata > Amphibia > Caudata > Salamandridae > Triturus > Triturus cristatus. The sequence goes on from NC_140579.1 coordinate 1,098,433,357, forward strand.
TTGTAGGCCCAGCGATTCTAGAGGCCCTAGGCCTTTTCCCTTTTCTGTTCGTGGTACTTATACCACTATTTTAGTATATGGTTTGAGCGGCCACCAGGGCCTATCCATATAAAGTGCAACTTCTGTGTATTCTAACGTATTCTTGTTTAACGATTTGTGCTCCTGTGCTCATAAAGAGTCTAGGGGTTACTTTGAGAAATAAATACATATATATTTTCAATATATATCTGTGTGGTGTCCTTTCATTGGTATAAAAGGGGGTTACATTTGGTAAAACAGCTGGCTTAACACGCTTCACGAGTTTAGCCTCAAAGACTGCTTAGCCTACGCTACCACTAGGGCAGCTAGTCCGAAAAGGTTGACTTACAACCACACCATAAGGGTTGCTTGGCATGGTACAAGGTGGTCACTTTAACTAGTGAACATCATATACCAGGCCAACTTCTCACATTGGTGAGCAGCGGTTGGATTTGAGCTTGCTGTGTTTTACCATTGTAATCTCTTGGTTACCAATTGAAAGATCACATAGGTACCTATAGGTACATATAAAACAAGAATAGATATACTTAAGTTCTACTGAACTTAGTTGTTGTAGAGCAAAGGGAGTAGCACACCCTGACTACAACTACTAGATAGGTTTAGTAGGAAAACCCAAGTGTAGGTAGATTGCAATACATCCACCCACACTTAAGAGCAATGGCTGGGACAGAGGGGTCCAATGTACCCATCTCTGTTGAGAGTGACCCCCAGAGGGCACCATCTATCTTTGCTACCCTTAATCAAAATGAGCTCAGGCAGTTGGATAATATCAGGGGCCTTAAGCAGCCCAAGAATCCTACTTCTGCTGAACTCAGAGAGCTTTTACAGGCTGATGAAGATCAGAAAGCTCTCAGGAAAGCCTCCCAGTTAGCCCCCTTAGGGACAGGAACAGGAGGCCCCCCTTCTGAAGATGCTACTGAAGTACCCCTTTCCAATAGTCATCCCTTAGATGAGAATCATACTACAGAGGAGGAAAGTGGTGGGGATACAGAAGGTAGTGAGGATGAAGGGAGAACTAGCCCAGTGCCAAGTGTTATACGTGGCCCAGCTAACTTAAGGCTACTGGGGACTGACAATGGGATCACCCCATTGGATCTCCCTAGTGGACTTAACCAGGGGCTTGGGAGGCAAAGGAATCACTCAGGTGAATCTAATGCTTCTCATGCCTCTAGAGGCTCTCAAGGTCACTCCAGGAGGAGGATGACCACCCCTCAGAGGAGGGAACATGAGGCCAGAATGCAGGAAGCTCAGCTGAGAATCAGGAAACAGGAGCTAGAAGTAGCTCTGATGGAAGAGAAACTGAGTAAGGCTAGGCGACCTAAAGAGAGTGGGTCTATACCCACTAGTGGCAGCATTGTCCCAAAGGACAAAGATAGGGTCTTTGATAATAGGAACCTGTCTAAGGTTGTGCCCCCCTACAAAAGTGGGGATGACATCCACAAATGGATGACTGCTCTTGAGAGAGCCTGCAAAGTGCAGCAGGTTCCTGAAGACCAGTGGGCAGCAATCCTCTGGCTCTCCTTTGAAGGAAGAGGCAGAGACAGACTCCTCACTGTTAGGGAGGAGGATGTCAGAAACTACAGAGTCCTGAAGAGTGTCCTAGTTGATGGGTTAGGCTTAACCACTGAACAGTACAGGTTAATGTTCAGAGACACCCAGAAGACACAGACTCAGGACTGGTCTGAATACATTGAATGTGCCACTAAGGCTTTGGAGGGTTGGTTGCTGGGAAGTAAGGTATCTGATTATACAGGATTGTACAATTTGATGATGAGAGAACAGATTTTAAATAACTGTCAAAACCAGCAACTGCATCAACACTTGGTTGACTCTGATCTGACCTCTCCCCAAGAATTGGGAAAGAAGGCAGACAAATGGGTCAGAACCAGGGTTAAGCAAAAGAACCAGAACCAGGGCCAAGGGGGTGATCAGAAGAAAACAGACCAAAAGGGTGGAGATCAGAAATCTAAAGACCAGAAGTCTTCAACAGGGCCCCAAACTAGTACTAAAGAGGGTGGGTCCCAGCCTAAAGGGAAGAAGAAAGAAGGTCAAAAGAAATCCTAGTGCAATTCTTGCAAGAATACAACTCACTGGACTAGTGATTGTAAAAAGGGTGGAGCCCCCAACACTGTTGCCCCTAAGGCACCTGCTCCCAGTACTACTGTTAGCAGTGTTGGTCCCCAGACAAAGGGTGTAGTGGGAATCACTATGGGAACTGAAGGAGATTCTAACTTAGACAGAACCCTGACACAGGCAGTCCTGATCTGTGATGGGGACATAGATTTGTCCCTGACTGTGAGCCCCAGTAACCTGGGCAAGTACAGACAGACTCCTTTAATTAATGAAAAAGTGGCTCAAGCCTACAGGGACACATGTGCCAGTGTCACTATGGTGACACCAGGCTTTGTGGACCCTGGACAGTACATACCAGGTGAGAATTACCTGGTGACCAATGCCAGCAATGCCACTACTTCACATAGTGTGGCAGTTGTTAACTTCTCATGGGGAGGGGTAACTGGCCTCAAAAGGGTTGTGGTTAGTGCAGACCTCCCAGTAGAATGTTTGTTGGGCAATGACCTAGAGAGTTCTCTATGGTCTGAAGTGGAGTACAGGACACATGCAGAGATGTTAGGTATATCACCACATGTCCTTGCTGTGACCAGGTCACAGGCCAAAAAGTGCCTTACTGAACCTCAGGTCTTGGATCCTGGAACAATGGACCAAGCACCTACCAAGAAGAAGAATAGGAGGGTCAAGGCTGTGCCTTCCCCCCTGCCTCAGAGTGATGATCAACCTTCCCAGGAAGCTGATCTAGAGGACCCTGAAGGAACTGTCCCTGAAGAGCTTGAACCTGATCAGGTTGAGTTTCTGGGGACAGGGGGACCTTCAAGGGCTGACTTGAGGCAGGCTCAGTTATCCTGTCCCTCTCTTGAACCCCTCAGACAGCTGGCTGCTGCTGAGGCTGCTGGGAATGCTAAAGGTACCCATAAAGTGTATTGGGATGAAGGGCTCCTTTATTCAGAGGCTAGAGACACCAAGCCTGGTGCAACCAGGAGGTTGGTTATACCTCTGCAATTTAGGGGTTCCTTCTTACCTTGGCCCATGATATTCCTTTAGCAGGACACTTAGGCCAGAACAAGACTTGGGACAGGCTTGTCCCTCACTTTCACTGGCCTCACATGAATGAAGATACCAAGGAATTTTGTCGCTCCTGTGTGACCTGCCAAGCCAGTGGCAAATCAGGTGGCACAACAAAGGCCCCCCTGATACCACTACCTGTGGTGGGGGTCCCCTTTGAAAGAGTGGGAATAGACATAGTGGGTCCCATGGATCCTCCCACTGCATCTGGGCACAGATTTATACTGGTGGTAGTGGATCATGCCACCAGGTATCCAGAGGCAATTCCCCTTAGGACCACTACAGCTCCTGTTGTGGCCAGGGCCCTGCTGGGAGTATTCTCCAGAGTGGGGTTTCCTAAGGAGGTAGTATCTGACAGAGGTACCAACTTTATGTCAGGATACTTGACAGCTATGTGGAAGGAATGTGGTGTCAACTACAAGTTCACCACCCCTTATCACCCACAATGCAATGGGCTTGTTGAGAGATTCAACAAGACCCTAAAGGGTATGATCAAAGGATTACCTGAAAAGCTCAGGCGAAGATGGGACATCCTTCTACCCTGCCTTCTGTTTGCTTACAGAGAGGTCCCACAAAAGGGGGTTGGCTACAGCCCTTTGAATTGTTGTTTGGGCACCCTGTAAGAGGCCCACTGTGTTTGGTGAAGGAAGGATGGGAGTTACCTCTCAAAAAGCCTAAGCAAGACATAGTGGACTATGTACTTGGTCTCCGCTCCAGGATGGCTGAGTATATGGAGAAGGCATCCAAAAACCTTGAGGCAAGCCAGGCCTTACAGAAAGCTGGGCATGACCAAAAGGCTGTCTTGGTTGAGTTTCAGCCAGGACAGAAGGTATGGGTGTTGGAGCCAGTGGCCCCAGCAGCACTCCAAGACAAATGGTCTGGACCCCATACAATCCTGCAAAAGAAGGGAGAGGTTGCCTACTTGGTGGACCTAGGAACTCCCAGGAGTCCCCACAGGGTACTCCATGTTAACAGGTTAAAAGCATATGTTGACAGGGCAGACATGGGCTTGCTCATGGCTACAGATGAGGGACAGGAGGAAGAGAGTGACCCTCTCCCAGACCTGTTGTCTCAGAACCCTGAGGATGGTTCAGTTAAAGGAGTGACCCTTGGAGGCAACCTCACTGATCATCAGCAGACTGAATGTAGACAAGTTCTACAATCATTTCAACACATGTTTTCCTTGATACCTAGCCAAACTGACTGGTGTACCCATGTGGTGGACACTGGTGACAGTCTGCCTGTAAAGAACAAGCTTTACAGACAACCTGACCACGTCAGGGACTGTATAAAGGCTGAGGTACACAAAATGCTGGAATTGGGTGTCATTGAACCCTCAGAGAGCCCCTGGGCTAGCCCAGTGGTTCTGGTCCCCAAACCTCACACCAAAGATGGCAAGAGAGAGATGAGGTTCTGTGTGGATTACAGAGGACTCAATGCTGTCACTAGGACAGATGCACATCCTATTCCAAGGGCAGATGAGCTCATAGATGAACTGGCTTCTGCTAAGTTTTTGAGCACATTTGACTTGACAGCTGGCTATTGGCAAATCAGATTAGCTGAGGAGTCTAAGGCCAAAACAGCATTCTCAACCCCAGGTGGGCACTACCAATTTGTGGTGATGCCCTTTGGTCTGAAGAATGCACCTGCCACCTTCCAAAGGTTGGTGAATCAAGTCCTTACTGGGTTGGATGACTTTTGCGCAGCATATCTTGATGACATTGCTGTCTTTAGCTCCACCTGGGAGGATCACCTGATCCACCTGAAGAAGGCTCTTGAGGCTCTGCAAAGGGCAGGCCTCACTATCAAGGCCACTAAGTGCCAGATAGGGCAGAGTAAGGTTGTGTATTTGGGCCACCTTGTAGGTGGAGGCCAAGTTCAACCACTGGAGAGTAAGATACAATCCATCAAGGACTGGTCTCCTCCAACCACCCAGACTCAAGTTCGAGCTTTCTTGGGCTTGACTGGGTACTACAGGAAGTTTAAGAACTATGGGTCCATTGTGACTCCTCTTAATGATCTGACATCCAAGAAGATGCCCAAAAAGGTTCAGTGGACAGTAAGCTGTCAAAATGCATTTGATGACCTGAAGGAGGCCATGTGCTCTGCACCTATCCTGAAAAGTCCTGACTACTCCAAAGAGTTTATTGTCCAAACAGATGCTTCTGAGTTGGGTGTGGGAGCTGTGCTGTCACAACTTAATGTAGATGGTCAAGACCAACCCATTGCTTTTATTAGCAGAAGGTTGACCCCCAGAGAGAAGAATTGGTCAGCTATTGAGAGGGAGGCCTTTGCTGTGGTGTGGGCCCTGAAGAAGCTGAGGCCATACTTGTTTGGCACTCACTTCAAGATTCAGACCGACCATAAACCCCTCTTGTGGCTAAATCAGATGAAGGGTGAAAACCCCAAACTGCTTAGGTGGTCCATTTCCCTACAGAGGATGGACTTTACAGTGGAGCACCGGCCAGGTACTGACCATGGGAATGCAGATGGTCTCTCCAGGTACTTCCACTTAGGACATGAAGACGAGACTGGTCAAGGCTAGTTTAATGTCCCTGCGTTTGGGGGGGGTTGTGTAGGAGAGTAGGGTCTGCTATCCTATGGTCACCCCAAATTTTTGCTTTTTGCTTCACTGGTTTTTGACATATTGAGGCTGTGGGCCTGCCAATCAGACCCCCAGCCTGCTGTTCTCTCTACTAAATTTACACTATGCACCCTAGGTGCACAACCAATTGGAAGTGGATCACCCTGTAAGCCCCTGTACCAGTGTACACTAGGTACCCAGGGCATTGGTGTATCTAAGGCCTACCAGGGGCTGAAGCATGTATTGTGCCACCCCTGGCCTGGCCTAACAAATTTGACACAACTGGCTGATCACTCAGCTGGGGTAAGTTGGTGCAACCACCTCTTACTTGGGTGTAGTATACCTATACCTAACCTTAAATGGGACACATGTTAACCTATAAGTCACTCCTATGGCAGACCTTAACAATCCTGAAGGCAGAGTGCTTGGTTCCATGTGAGATGGTGCTCTGGCAGGAGCTGAGCCTGTCTGCAGTGGTCGGAACCACTTCCTTCTACTGTTTCCAGATATCGTCATACCATATACTCTTAAGTGCATTATGAACCTCGCGGTTAAATGCTATCTTTGGTTTGGCTTTATCAAAACATGTCGAGTAAGGTGTCATACGAATTGGAATACTAACCCCTCGCCAATTCTGGTGACGGGGTTAGCATTCCACCCTTCTAGAGGGACACGACATGTACAGTACCTGAAACCCGGGTAAAATCAGACATAGCCTCAGCTCCACAAAATGGATGCTGCCACCACAGACACAAGTCTGCCCTCCTGCTGCTGGGAATCCTTCCAGCTTGGGAGGTGTGGACAAAGGGTTTCCTGCCAGGGGAGGTGCGTGCACCACCCCAGACAGGATTTTGTGTATTGGTCAGGTAGGGCTTGAAAGAAACCAGACATGCCTGAGGCTCACAAGGAGCCTCGGTGCATATGCCAGTTCAAACCGGTCCTGGGGCACACCAGCCCTGGACCTGGGGCGAGCTGGACAAAGGATTGGGGGTGTAACCACCCCCCTTCCTGGTCCCACCCTTAGGGAGGGACCTAGCAGGTAGTCCGGCCCCTAGAATCCGAATAAAGGTAGGAGCTGTGTCCTAAGACTTTAGACATCCTGGAATCAACTTAACTACAAGAAGAAGACGGGAACTTCGACGCTCTTCCGCACAGAGGACTGAAGCCAATCTCCCCTGTGGTCAGGGAGTGACCACCTTGCTAACGCAAGCACCATTCAGCGAATCAACGTCTGCTTTGCCGCCGCCTCCCGCCGGAGCCCGAGCCCAGAGACTGACAAGACCTGGACCTCCAGACCTCTCACCGCCCGATCCACAGTCCCTGAAAAGAAGGAACCCGTGGAGGCACCGAGACACGTGGAGCCAGCCATCTTGAAAAGACCACGACAAGCTGCAAGCGCGACAACCGAGGCTCCCTCCAAGTTGTGCTTTGGGATCTGAGAAGCACAACATCCGAGCAGCATCTGCACCAAAGGTGAGCCCTCCAGCATCTCCACAATCTGCGTGGGGCCCCTCTGCATTTTGCCACTCGACGCGCCTAACCGGTTGCTGGCCCGTTGGCTAGTGGCCATCTTGGCGACGAACATCAAGAATTACACCGCTGGTCTGGTTGCTCCAGACTGGCCCTTGCTCCCCTCCAAAGGAGCAGTCCCTCTGACCTTACTGGTCAGAACCATCAGCTTATTTCGTTCTCCACAACAATTGCTTTTGCCAAGGCTTGTTTGCTTCGACCAAGTCGCCGACACCGCCGACAGCGAGAGCCTGCGTGGGACAGCTTGTGAACCGACTCCTGGACGTCGTCGACCTTCAGGGACCACGTGGCTGCAGAGACAAGCTGCACCTTTCCTCCTGTTTGCACCCGACATCGACTGGTACCCACCTGGTGCCACGCTGGTCACTGGCTAGTGACTGTGAACACTGTCCCCTCTGCTTACAGGTCTTCTACAACTCCGATCCACCCTTGGATCCACCGCATCCCTTCCGGACCGTCCGCCTGCAGCATCTTTGTCTTCAGGCTCCATTGAACATATAGAAGAAACCCAACGCACTTCGAGACCTATGCACCCGCTTCCTGTGGGTGAGGTAAAGCTGGCACTCCGGTGCCCAAGTGTAGAGTATCATCTCTAGTGTCTGTGTTTCCAATCTTGATCCGGAAGATCCTTTTTGCAGTAACTTTGTAACTTTTACGCACCCATTGAAAACCTATGGGAGCCCGCGTGTGACTATTTGCTCTGCACACGCAACCCGTGGACCTCCTGGTCACTAACTAAAGTTAGCTCCTTGTAGGCCCAGCGATTCTAGAGGCCCTAGGCCTTTTCCCTTTTCTGTTCGTGGTACTTATACCACTATTTTAGTATATGGTTCGAGTGGCCACCAGGGCCTATCCATATAAAGTGCAACTTCTGTGTATTCTAACGTATTCTTGTTTAACGATTTGTGCTCCTGTGCTCATAAAGAGTCTAGGGGATACTTTGAGAAATAAATACATATATATTTTCAATATATATCCGTGTGGTGTCCTTTCATTGGTATAAAGGGGGTGACATTTGGTAAAACAGCCTGCTTAACACGTTTCACGAGTTTAGCCTCAAAGACTGCTTAGCCTACGCTACCACTAGGGCAGCTAGTCCGAAAAGGTTCACTTACAACCACACCATAAGGGTTGCTTGGCATGGTACAAGGTGGTCACTTTAACTAGTGAACATCATATACCAGGCCAACTTCTCACACCCCCCATCTCAGGTTCGTTGTGGGTGTTGCCAGGCAGAGGCACCTGGCCTATTCACTGAGCAGGGCAGAGTCCTCAGCCGCCCAGCAGGAGGCGGAGCCAGTATTGTCACTGGCAGGAGCAGGGCTATCAGTCGCCCAGCAGGAGGTGAAGCCAGCATTTTGTCAGGCAGGGCAGGCTACTCTTCCCTCACTCTATGTGTAAATGCCTCATTCACCCCACACTGACTCATTCAGACCTCTGGAGCCACCCAGCCCCTGACACACACACCAAACCAGCAGAGACCGGTGGATAGTTGGACAAGAAAATAGCCACTTTCTAAAAGGGCTATTTTCAAACATAGAATTTAAAAACCATCCATCCTAAAGGGTGCGTTATTAAATTCTGAGTTCAGGGATACTAAACTCGACCTGCTACCATGCTCCCTGAGTCAGATAGATTATAATGGAGTTAATAATCAGTCTGCCCAGTCTGGCCTATTGGAGGCAGGTAGCCCTTCAATAGTGAAAAACGAAAATGGCTGTAATTCACTATTAGGTCATGCCACACACATCAGGGCATGGCCTACCTTTTACCAACAATGCACCCTGCCCTAGGGCCTACCATAGAGGTGTCTGAAATGTGGCAAAGTGAAGGTTTAGAGACTGGCAAGTAGGTTTCCTTGCCAAGTCGACATGGCAGTCAGGGACTGCACGCAGGCGCTGCGGTGGCAGGCCTGAGACACATTTTACACGCTGCTTCTGTGGGTGGCACAACCAGTGCTGCAAGCCCACCAGCAGCAGTTGACTTACAAGCCCTTGGCACACGCAGTGCACTAGACTAGGGTCTGAACAGTAAGTCAACCAAGCCAATCATGGTAACACCAATCAATGTAACAATTTAACATAGGGAGCACTTGCACTGTGGCACTGATCAGCAGTGGCACAGTGCCCAAAGCAATAAACCAGCAAAAACATCGTAAACAGAGGAGGCAAACAGAAAAAAATGGAGGAGAGACTCATGCCAATGATGCCAGGTCTAACAGGAAACCTATCAAACCTATACATTTTTGAAAACTACACACCCAGGGGAATCCAGGATGGGGAGACTTGACTGCCTCCCACCAGGTTCTGTTACCCAGAATCCCTTGCAAACCTAACAAATTGTCAACAAAAACACATTTTCCCACATTTCTGCGGTGGAAAGTTCTGGAATCTGCGTGGATCCACAATTTTCCACCTACCCCGCGTTACTCAAAAGCTTCCGAGAAAAATTATGCCTCACTTGCTTGGGTCGGCCTAGTGCCTGCGACATGAAATGGCGCAAAACGCAACGTGGTCACACCTCAATTTCGCAGTGAAAAAGGACCCTTTTTTGGCAAAGTGCCTAGCTGTAGTTTTTTAACCTTAGCTCTGCCAGCACCTAGGGAAACCTAGCAAACCTATACATTTATGAAAACTAGACACCCAGGGGAATCCAGGATGGGGTGACTTGACTGCCACCCACCAGGGTCTGTTACCCAGAATCCCTTTCAAACCTATAAAATTGTCCACAAAACCACATTTTCCCACATTTCTGTGTTGGAATGGTCTGGAATCTGTGTGGATCCACAAATTTCCACCCACTACACGTTCCTCAAAGTCTTACGAGAAAAATGATACTTCACTTGTGTGGGTCGGCCTAGTGCCCACAACAGGAAACGAAGCAAAACGCAACGTGGTCACACCTCAATTTCGCAGTGAAAAATGACCCTTTTTTGGCAAAGTGCCTAGTTGTAGTTTTTTAACCCTAGCTCTACCGGCACCAAGGGAAACCTCGCAAACCTATACATTTTTGAAAACTAGACACACAGGGGAATCCAGGATGGGGTGATTTAGCTGCCTCCCACCAGGTTCTGTTACCCAGAATACATTGCAAACCTAAAAAATTGATCAAAAAAACACATTTTCCCCACATTTCTGTGGTGGAAAGTTCTGGAATCTGCGTGGATTCCCAAATTTCCACCCACCTTGCGTTCCCCAAAGTCTTACAAGAAAAATGGCACCTCACTTGTGTGGGTCGGTCTAGTGCCCACAACAGGAAACGGTGCAAAACGCAACGTGGTCACACCTCAATTTCGCAGTGAAAAATGACCCTTTTTTGTCAAAGTGACTAGCTGTAGTTTTTTAACCTTAGCTCTGCCGGCACCTAGGGAAACCTAGCAAACCTATACAGTTATGAAAACTAAACACCCGGGGGAATCCAGGATGGGGTGACTTGACTGCCACCCACCAGGGTCTGTTACCCAGAATCCCTTGCAAAGCTATAAAATTGTCCACAAAACCACATTTTCCCCATATTTCTGTGGTGGAAAGTTCTGGAATCTGCGTGGATCCACAAATTTCCACACACTCCGCGTTCCCCAAAGTCTTAAGAGAAAAATGATACCTCACTTGTGTGGGTCGGCCTAGTGCCCGGGACAGGAAACGTCACAAAACGCAACGTGGTCACACCTCAATTTCGCAGTGAAAAATGACCTTAGATGGGTGGGAGGAGTACACCTGGACTCTGAATATTCACCACCAGGCTACCTAGCCCTGCACATCTGGGTTTCCCCAGACCTGTCACTCACACAAGCCAGACAGCAGATACACATCACGCAGAGGCGGGCTGAAATGGTTAGGCAAGCAAAGGCCAACTTTCTAAAAGTGGCATTTGCAAACGCAGTATAATAAAATAAACCTTACTAAAAGATGAAACTTATTATTCTGTTATTATTCTGAGTTCAGGCATACTAAACTTGATTTTCTACCATGTTCCCTGGACATGTTGGGATCATAGGATGTAACAATCTTAACAGCCCATTCTGGCCTATGAGAACAGGTAGCCTTACAATAGTTAAAAACGAAAATGGCTGTAATTCACTATTAGGACATGCCACACACATCAAGGCTTGTCCTACCTTATACTGCAATGCACCCTGCCCTTGGGCCTACCATAGGGGTGACTAATATGAAGTTAAGGGAAGGTTGAGGGACTGGCAAGTGTGTGCACTTGCGCAGTCAGCATGACAGTACCAGACTGCACGCAGGTTCTGCAATGGCAGACCTTAGACATATTTTACCAGGCCGCTTCTGGGTTTACTGTCAGACCCCAGTAAAGTGCACCAGGAGTGCCAGGGCGTGTAAATACAAATACCGCTGGTGGGCTTGCAGCACTGGTTGTGCCACCCACAGAAGCGGCCTGGTAAAATGTGTCTAGGTCTGCCATTGCAGAACCTGCGTGCAGTCTGGTACTGACATGCTGGCTGGCAAGTGCACACACTCGCCAGTCCCTCAACCTTCCCTTAACTTCATGTTAGTCACCCCTATGGTAGGCCCAAGGGCAGGGTGCGTTGTAAGCATAAGGTAGGACAAGCCCTGATGTGTGTGGCATATCCTAATAGTGCATAACCGCCATTTTCGTTTTTCACTATTGTAAGGCTTCCCTGTTCTCATAGGCCAGAATGGGCGGTTGAGATTGTTACATCCTATGATCCTAACCGACCCAGGGAACATGGTAGAAGATCGAGTTTAGTATGCCTGAACTCGGAATAATAAGGTACATCTTTTCGTAAGGTTTATTTTAATATTCTGCGTTTGCAAATGCCACTTTTAGAAAGTTGGCATTTGCTTGCCTAACCATTTTAGCCCGCCTCTGCGTGATGTGTATCTGCTGCCTGGCTTGTGTGAGTGACAGGGCTGGGGAAACCCAGATGGGCAGGGCTAGGTAGCCTGGTGGTGAATAGAAAGATTGACAGGTAGATGGGTGGGAGGAGTACACCTGGACTCTGAATAGGACTGTGCTCTGCCACCACAATGCCGGCTCCACCCCTTGTGGAGCGTCTGATGACTCTGCCCTGCACTCTGAAAGAAGAAGCCTGCATCGCGTCAACAAAGTGCTCCAGAACTGGACTGAACTAGGCAAGGGCCCCCCTGGCCTGGGAGGACAAAAGAAATGTAGTATAAATGTAGGAGCCCAGCTCCTAAGAAATCAGATCCGCTTTTTACCCAAGAAGAATCTCTGCCTGAGGAGGAGGCACCGGGAAAGCTGTAAGGAGGAAGACTGTCCCTATCCTGGGGGACTGGCCTGCAGTGGTGTCCTTGCTGCCAAAGGAGAGAAGAGGAACCCTTTGCTGAAGACTTTGCTTTATTTTTACTTTCAAGACTTGTGCTTTTCAAAACGATCTCCAAGGGCTGGGAAGCGAGCTTGCCCCCTGAACTGAGCCCCAGGACCATTGGGCTCAACCTGACCTTCACTCGCCCGCCGCTGGACTGTGGTGTTCCTTCCCTCGCCAGAGTCGTGAATCCTGTGCCCCCCAGCCCCTCCTTGAGCCGTGACCTGACTGCTTAGCCGCCCCTGCCTTGGGAAGAGCCCCGCTCGATCTGAGCCGCTTCCCCGACACCGTGCTGGGCTGCCCCGTCACCTTGCTCGCTGGAGGCTCGCTGTGCACCGTCACCCCTCCCGCCAGAATCGGCGTTGTGAGCATCCTCAAGCCTCGAACGGCCCGGACGTAGACTGCGTGCCTGGCATCCCCCCCTTTTTTCACTTGCCACCTGTAAACACCCCCGCTCTTGCCGTGAGCCTGAAGGATCAGACCCCCATCGCGAAGTGTGGGAGCCCCGGACGCCGCCTCGCCCTTCTCACGAAGAGCCGCTGAAATCCCGCACCCGCCTTCGCGTCAAGAAACAAGGTACTGTACTTACGAACTCAACCGGTGCAAAACGCAACGTGGTCACACCTCAATTTTGCAGTGAAAATGACCCTTTTTTGGCAAAGTGCCTAGCTGTTGTTTTTAAACCATAAGTCTGCCGGGACCTAGGGAAACCTAGCAAACCTATACATTTATGAAAACTAGACACCCAGGGGAATCTAGGATGGGGTGACTTAGCTGCCTCCCACCAAGTTCTGTTACCGAGAATCCTTTGCAAACCTAAACAATTGTCCAAAAAAACACATTTTCCCACATTTCTGTGGTGGAAAGTTCTGGAATCTGCGTGGATCCACAATTTTCCACCCACCCCGCGTTACCCAAAGGCTTCCGAGAAAAATGGTACCTCACTTGTGTGGGTCGGTGTTAGACCTGGCACCTTGGCGTGAGTCTCCCTTCCTCTTTTTGTCGCTGTGCCTCATGTGTTTTTATGGTGTTGGCCGCTCAGCGCGCTGTGCCACTGCCAACCAGTGTCGCGGTGCGAGTGCTCCCTTTGTAAATTGTATATGTTGGTTGGATTCCATGATTGGATTGTTTGGTTTACTATCAGACCCCAGTAAAGTGCGCCAGGAGCGCCAGGGCATGTAAATGCAAACACCGCTGGTGGGCTTGCAGCACGGGTTGTGCCACCCACAGAAGCGGCCGGTAAAATACGTCTAAGGTCTGCCATCGCAGAACCTGCGTGCAGTCTGGTACTGACATGCTGACTGGCAAGTGAACACACTTGCCGGTCCCTAAAACCTTCCCTTAGCTGCATGTTAGTCACCCCTCTGGTAGGCCCACGGGCAGGGTGCGTTGTGAGCATAAGGTAGGACAAGCCTAGATGCGTGGCATGTCCTGGTAGTGAATTACCGCCATCTTGTTGTTCACTACTGCAAGGCTATCCTGTTCTCATAGGCTAGTATGGGCGGCCTGGATTATTACACCCTATGATCCTAACCGACCCAGGGAACATGGTAGAAGATCGAGTTTAGTATGCCTGAACTCGGAATAATAAGGTACATCTTTTCGTAAGGTTTATTTTAATATTCCGGGTTTGCAAATGCCGCTTTTAGAAAGCTGGCCTTTGCTTGCCTAAACATTTCAGCCCGCCTCTGCGTGATGTGTATCTGATGTCTGGCTGGTGTGAGTGACAGGGCTGGGGGAACCCAGAAGGGCAGGTCTAGGTAGCCTGGTGGTGAATAGGACGATCGACAGGTAGATGGGTGGGAGGAGTGCTCCTAGGCTCTGAATAGGACAGTACTCTGCCACCTCAATGCCGGCTCCGCCCCCTGTGGAGCGTCTGAGGACTCTGCCCTGCACTCTGAAAGGAGAAGCCTGCATCGCGTAAACAAAGTGCTCAGAAACCGGACTGAACTAGGCAAGGGCCCCCCTGGCCTGGGAGAACAAAAGATTTGCTGTATAAATGGAGGAGCCCTGCTCCTGAGAAACTAGATCCGCTTTTGACCAAGAAGAATCTCTGCCTGAGGAGGAGGCACCGGGAAAGCTGTAGGAGGAAGACTGTCCCTATCCTGGGGGATTGGCCTGCAGTGGTGACCTTGCTGCCAAAGGAGAGAAGAGAAACTGTTGCTGAAGACTTTTACTTTACTTTTACTTTCAAGACTTGTGCTTTTCCAAAACGATCTCCAAGGGCTTGGAACTGAGCTTGCCCCCTGAACTGAGCCCCAGGACCATTGGGCTCTACCTGATCTTCACTCGCCTGCTGCTGGACTGTGGTGTCCTTTCCCTCGCCGGAGCTGTGACCCTCGTGCCCCAGTCCCTCCCTGAGCCGTGACCAGGACTGCTTAGCCGCCCCCGCCTTGGGAAGAGCCTCGCTCGATCGGAGCCGCTCCCCCTACGCTGTGCTGGGCTGCCCCTGTCACCTCGCTCGTTGGAGGCTCGCTGCGCACCTTCAACCTCCCGCCGGAATCGGCGTTTGTGAGCATCTCCAAGCCTCGGACGGCCCGGACGTATCTGCGTGCCCGGCTGCCCCGCTTTGTTCACCCGCCACCTGCAACACCCCGCTCTTGTCGTGAGCCTGAAGATCAGACCCCCATCGTGAAGTGTGGAAGCCCCGGACGCCGCCTCGCTCTTCTGTCGAAGAGCCGCTGAAATCCCGCACCTGCCTTTGCGTCAAGAAACAAGGTACTGTACTTACGAACTCGACCGCGAGCTCGCATCGGATCCAGGGTCCGCAACGTTCTTATTTCCCTGTCATCTGCTGTGTGCTTCCTGGGCGCTGCCTCAGCACGAAGTGCGCTGAGGCCTACAGTTACCTTGTGGCCGCCTAAAGAACTTTCCGTAAACAAAGAGAACTTTACCGTATTTCCAAGAATTGTGGCCCCATCAGTTAAACGTTACTGGGCCTTGTATTTGACTCTGCTGAACCTACATAAAAGCTTATTTTTATATACTACCTGATTGGTGTCCGTTTGTGGTGCATGCAAGGGGTTTACTGTATGTGTAATTGCATTTGCTTAACCGTGTACGCCTGAGACTTAGCCTAGACTGCTCGCGCCAAGCACCTAGAGGGTGAGCAGGGGTTATTCTGGGGAGTCATCCTTCGCCCTGACAAGAAGTAAAGGGTCCCTGCTTGTTGTGGGTTCACACCTGCGTCAACCAGAGCCCCCTCATTTCTAACATTGGTGGCAGCGATGGGATTTACGGATTTGCATTTGTGGTTTGCGTATAGTGAATCACTGATCACCACGTAGTGAGAGCAGACCAGTAACACAGCCACAAGACTAGCAGTTGTTTTTGTTTTGCCAAGAATCTCCGTTGATAGAACCATGCCTGGTTCACTTCCCGCCGGAAGGGCAGCTTCTATAATCTCTGGATTTGAGGACATAGATTGGGAAGAAAGCGCACTTCGGAATTATAGCAATGAAGAATTGAAAGGTTTTTGCTCCAAGTTCAGAATTGCCCAAACTGGATTGAAAAACAAGACCCAATTCGTGAAGGCGCTGAGGGCCTGGTATGAGTCAAAGGCACCAGAGAATCAGGTGGAAATGGTTCCACCAGAAAGTGTCCATGAGTTTGGCAGAAGCCTGTCACCAGAAGAGTTGGCAGACAGGGCCGCAACCCGGGCACACGAGGTGGAGATGGCAAAACTTCATGGGCAGATGGATATGGAAAAACAAAGATTAGCCATGGAAGAAAAGAAACTACAATTAGAGCATGACATGAAGCTGAGGGAGCTGGAGCTGAAAGCAAAAAGTTTGGAGCTTAATCCCTCTGGTGGCAGCACACCGCCAGTACCGGCGGAACCAAGAGTTTATATTCCCAAGGATGTAGTGAAGGAGTTCTTCAAGAATGACGACATCGGGCAGTGGTTCAGAGCCTACGAGGTAGCCATGTCTTCCCAACGGGTCCCTGAGAAAGATTGGGGAGCGGGGTGTGGGGACGGTTCCTGAGTGAAGGGCGGGACACACTGTTAGATTTACCTGCTGATGTTCATAATTCTTATGCCCATATGAAGGAAGCATTGATGGCTAGGTATGGGTTGACCCCTGAGTTATATAGACAGAGGTTTAGGGGTTGCACTAAGATTCCCAATAGTACGTATGTGGAGTATGTGACTTTCTTTTGCAGAGCGCTGGATGGTTGGGTAAAGGGTAGTAAGGTAAATGATTATCAAGGGCTTCTTGATTTAATGGCATGGGAGCACTTGTCCAGTAATTGTTTTCCTGAGCTACGCCAGCACCTGATCGATAGTAGGCTGACTAACCCTAGGAAGCTTGCTGAGGAGGCGGACCGCTGGGTCAGTACCAGGGTCCACAAGGGTACCGTGGGAGATTCCGCCAAAGGTGGGCAGGGTCCCCAGCAGAAGAGTGGGGGGGACAGGGGTAAACAGAAGCAGTTCCAAAAAGGGCCCCAAAATAGTCCCCAAGGGAACCAAGGGAAGGGTTCTCAGCCTCCCCCACCCCAGAAACCGACCGGGGCCCCGACCGGTCCCCCTGTTCAGAAGGGGCCCGTAAGATGTTACAGGTGTAACAATTTGGGGCATTTTGCCTCTGATGTAAAGTGTCCATTGTTTGGTAAACCAGCACCCACTGGTGCTCCACCCCGGCAGGTGACTAGTGTAGCCTTGGGGGAGGAGAGGGATGTCCAAGGTGGGTGGGGTCCCGCAGAGATGTCCCTGGTCTCGCTAGGAGACCGTGAAGTGGTCCCTCCAACCTAGCTGCCTGAGAACACTAAGAAGTACAGGCAGTGGGTGACCATAAATGGCCATAGAGTGGAAGCTCTTAGAGATACAGGAGCCAGTGTGACAGCTGTCAGGTGTCACCTGGTGTCTCAGGAGCAGGTGGTCCCCAATGCATTCTATCCCGTTGTTGCCGCTGACAACACAGAGACACTGCAAGGTGGCTCAGGTTCCCTTTGAGTGGGGGGGGGGGGGGTCTCTGGTACTCTTCAGGTAGCTGTGAGGCCCGCCATGCCTGTAGACTGTTTGTTAGGGAACGATTTGGAGAGCTCAGCTTGGGCTAAGGTGGAGCGGAGTGCTCACCTGGAGATGTTGGGTATGCCAGATTGGGCGTGTGTCACCACACGGTCCATGGCAGCCAGTAGAGGGACTCAAGAGGTCCTGGAGCCTGAGAGGGAGGCCCAGGAACCGGCCTCAGAGAGAAGGAGCAAGGGGTGCGGGAAGCCGGCCCCTGAAGTTCCCACAGTCCAGGAGGAAGCAGACCTTGAGGGGATGCCCTGGAGCCTACAGGGGAGCAGATAGCTGAACTGGGAGACCTGCCGGAACTGACCCATTGGCAGCAGGAAGGGGGTCCCACCAGGGAGGACTTTTGTAAGGCACAGAAGGAGTGCCCTTCTCTCGTGGGTATGCGGCAGCAGGCTGCAGACCAGGCCGCAGGTGATCAGTCAGGATCACATTTCGTTTACTGGGAGAACGACCTCCTATATTCAGAGCCTAAGGTTGCTGAGCCTGGGTCAGCCCGTGCGCTGGTGGTACCCCAGGACTTCAGAGCCTTCCTACTGGGGCTGGCTCACGATGTGCCATTGGCAGGGCATTTGGGGCAGGACAAGACCTTTGAAAGGCTTGTCACCCACTTTTATTGGCCTCAAATGCGCAGGAGTTCAGATACTCACTGCAGGACATGCCAGACTTGCCAGGCAAGTGGAAAGAGTGGAAGGAAGCAGAAGGCTCCACTCCAGCCATTCCCTGTGGTCGGTACTCCATTCCAGCAAGTGGGGATTGACATTGTAGGGCCACTGGACCCCAGGACAGCGATGGGCAATAGGTTCATCCTGGTCCTGGTGGACCATGCCACCCGGTACCCAGAAGCCATTCCTCTGAGGACAGTGACGGCCCCCGTGGTGGGACGTGCACTGATGGGAATTTTCTCCCGAGTGGGATTCCCTCTAGAGGTGGTGTCTGACCGAGGTACCAATTTCATGTCCAAGTACATGAAATCTCTTTGGCAAGAGTGTGGTGTAACCTACAAGTTCACCACACCTTACCACCCCCAAGGAAACGGGTTGGTTGAGAGATTCAACCGAACCCTCAAAGGCATGATAATGGGCCTAGAAGGACCCATGAGGCGTAAGTGGGACTTCCTCCTACCATGCCTTCTCTTCGCTTACCGTGAGGTGCCACAGAAGTCTCTGGGGTTCAGTCCCTTTGAGCTTCTGTATGGTCACCCAGTCAGAGGACCTTTAAGTCTGGTCAAGGAAGGCTGGGAGCAATCTCCCAGGAAACCTCCCCAGAATGTATATAGTTACATGCTGGCCTTCAGGAATCAGACTAGGCGATTCAGGCAACTTGCTGAGGCAAATCTGGAAGCCAGCCAGGAAGAGATTAAGCGGTGGTACGACCAGAATGCCACTCTTGTAGAGCTTCAGCCTGGACAGAAAGTATGGGTCTTGGCCCCCGTGGAGCCGTGTGCGCTCCAGGATAAGTGGACCGGTCCCTTTGAGGTGGTGGAGCGCAAGAGTCCTGTTACCTACGTGGTGGACCTGAAGTCTCCTAGGAACCCCTTAAGGGTCCTACACGTCAACCGCCTCAAGCCCCACTTGGAGAGGTCCCAAGTGGGCATGCTCTTGGCAACAGATTCTGGAATGGAAGAGGAGACAGAACCTCTTCCTGACCTCTTGTCAGCCAAGGAGCAAGATGGGTCAGTGGATGGTGTCATCCTCTCTTCCACCCTGACCCCTGAGCAACAGAATGATTGTCGCCAGTTGCTGGGACAATTTTCTGACCTGTTTTCCCTGGGCCCTGGTGTCACTGATTGGTGCGTCCATGATGTGGACACTGGGGATAGTCCACCTGTGCGGCACAAGGCCTACAGGGTGACTGACAGGGTGAGGACATGCATCAAGGAGGAGGTCTCCAAGATGTTTGCACTCGGGGTAATTGAGTCTTCTAGCAGTCCATGGGCCAGCCCCGTGGTCTTGGTCCCAAAGGCTGCAGCACCGGGAGCCACACCCGAACTCCGGTTCTGCGTGGACTACAGAGGACTCAATTCGGTCACTAGGACCGACGCACACCCCATCCCCAGAGCTGATGAGCTCATCCATCGACTAGGGGCTGCCAACTACCTCAGTACGTTTGATTTAACGTCTGGGTATTGGCAGATCGCCTTGACCGAGGGGGCCAAAGAGAGGTCAGCATTTTCCACCCCAGATGGGCACTACCAGTTCCGGGTTATGCCATTTGGGATGAAGAATACCCCTGCCACCTTCCAGAGATTGGTCAACCAGGTGTTGGCTGGGCTGGATTCATTCAGTGCAGCCTACCTGGATGACATCGCAGTGTTCAGCTCCACTTGGGAGGAACACTTGCGTCACCTCTGGGAAGTGTTGATGGCGCTGCGCAAGGCAGGCCTCACGATCAAGGCGAGTAAGTGCCAGATCGGGCAGGGTTCCGTGGTGTACTTGGGACACCAAGTTGGGAGTGGCCAGGTGGCACCCCTTCAGCCCAAGATAGAAACCATTCTGAATTGGGAGGCGCCCAAAACCCAGACGGAGGTGAGAGCCTTCCTAGGTCTCCCCGGGTACTACAGGAGGTTTGTCAAGGGGTATGGCAGCATGGTTGCCCCCTTGACAGCGCTGACTTCGAAGAAGCAGCCCAGGAAAGTGATTTGGACTGACACCTGTCAGAAAGCTTTTGAGGCCTTGAAAACTGCGATGTGCACGGCGCCCGTGCTCTTGGCTCCCAACTTCTCCAAAGAGTTTATCGTTCAGACAGACGCTTCAGAGCATGGTGTGGGGGCTGTTCTTTCACAGATTAATGAGGAGGGCCTAGATCAACCCGTAGCCTTTCTTAGCAGGAGGTTACTTCCACGGGAACAAAGGTGGAGTGCTATTGAGCGTGAGGCATTTGCTGTGGTCTGGGCGCTGAAGAAGCTAAGACCCTACTTGTTTGGGTCTCACTTCCGGGTTCAGACGGACCACAGGCCCCTCAGATGGTTGATGCGTATGAGGGGTGAGAATCCAAAGCTGTTGAGGGGGTCCATTTCCCTACAGGGTATGGATTTCATGGTGGAACATCGCCCTGGTACAGATCACGCCAATGCTGACGGTCTGTCCAGATTTTTCCGCCTTAGTGATGAGGAACTCCCTGGGGTAGGGTAGTTCTCCCCACTTTTCAGCTGGAGGGGACACGTGTTAGACCTGGCACCTTGGCGTGAGTCTCCCTTCCTCTTTTTGTCGCTGTGCCTCATGTGTTTTTATGGTGTTGGCCGCTCAGCGCGCTGTGCCACTGCCAACCAGTGTCACGGTGCGAGTGCTCCCTTTGTAAATTGTATATGTTGGTTGGATTCCATGATTGGATTGTTTGGTTTACTATCAGACCCCAGTAAAGTGCGCCAGGGCATGTAAATGCAAACACCGCTGGTGGGCTTGCAGCACGGGTTGTGCCACCCACAGAAGCGGCCGGTAAAATACGTCTAAGGTCTGCCATCGCAGAACCTGCGTGCAGTCTGGTACTGACATGCTGACTGGCAAGTGCCCACACTTGCCGGTCCCTAAAACATTCCCTTAGCTGCATGTTAGTCACCCCTCTGGTAGGCCCACGGGCAGGGTGCGTTGTGAGCATAAGGTAGGACAAGCCTAGATGCGTGGCATGTCCTGGTAGTGAATTACCGCCATCTTGTTGTTCACTACTGCAAGGCTATCCTGTTCTCATAGGCCAGTATGGGCAGCCTGGATTATTACACCCTATGATCCTAACCGACCCAGGGAACATGGTAGAAGATCGAGTTTAGTATGCCTGAACTCGGAATAATAAGGTACATCTTTTCTTAAGGTTTATTTTAATATTCCGGGTTTGCAAATGCCGCTTTTAGAAAGCTGGCCTTTGCTTGCCTAAACATTTCAGCCCGCCTCTGCGTGATGTGTATCTGATGTCTGGCTGGTGTGAGTGACAGGGCTGGGGGAACCCAGAAGGGCAGGGCTAGGTAGCCTGGTGGTGAATAGGACGATCGACAGGTAGATGGGTGGGAGGAGTGCTCCTAGGCTCTGAATAGGACAGTACTCTGCCACCTCAATGCCAGCTCCGCCCCCTGTGGAGCGTCTGAGGACTCTGCCCTGCACTCTGAAAGGAGAAGCCTGCATCGCGTAAACAAAGTGCTCAGAAACCGGACTGAACTAGGCAAGGGCCCCCCTGGCCTGGGAGAACAAAAGATTTGCTGTATAAATGGAGGAGCCCTGCTCCTGAGAAACTAGATCCGCTTTTGACCAAGAAGAATCTCTGCCTGAGGAGGAGGCACCGGGAAAGCTGTAGGAGGAAGACTGGCCCTATCCTGGGGGATTGGCCTGCAGTGGTGACCTTGCTGCCAAAGAAGAGAAGAGAAACTGTTGCTGAAGACTTTTACTTTACTTTTACTTTCAAGACTTGTGCTTTTCCAAAACGATCTCCAAGGGCTTGGAACTGAGCTTGCCCCCTGAACTGAGCCCAGGACCATTGGGCTCTACCTGATCTTCACTCGCCTGCTGCTGGACTGTGGTGTCCTTTCCCTCGCCGGAGCTGTGACCCTCGTGCCCCAGTCCCTCTCTGAGCCGTGACCAGGACTGCTTAGCCGCCCCCGCCTTGGGAAGAGCCTCGCTCGATCGGAGCCGCTCCCCCTACGCTGTGCTGGGCTGCCCCTGTCACCTCGCTCGTTGGAGGCTCGCTGCGCACCTTCACCCTCCCGCCGGAATCGGCGTTTGTGAGCATCTCCAAGCCTCGGACGGCCCGGACGTATCTGCGTGCCCGGCTGCCCCGCTTTGTTCACCCGCCACCTGCAACACCCCGCTCTTGTCGTGAGCCTGAAGATCAGACCCCCATCGTGAAGTGTGGAAGCCCCGGACGCCGCCTCGCTCTTCTGTCGAAGAGCCGCTGAAATCCCGCACCCGCCTTTGCGTCAAGAAACAAGGTACTGTACTTACGAACTCGACCGCGAGCTCGCATCGGATCCAGGGTCCGCAACGTTCTTATTTCCCTGTCATCTGCTGTGTGCTTCCTGGGCGCTGCCTCAGCACGAAGTGCGCTGAGGCCTACAGTTACCTTGTGGCCGCCTAAAGAACTTTCCGTAAACAAAGAGAACTTTACCGTATTTCCAAGAATTGTGGCCCCATCAGTTCAACGTTACTGGGCCTTGTATTTGACTCTGCTGAACCTACATAAAAGCTTATTTTTATATACTACCTGATTGGTGTCCGTTTGTGGTGCATGCAAGGGGTTTACTGTATGTGTAATGGCATTTGCTTAACCGTGTACGCCTGAGACTTAGCCTAGACTGCTCGCGCCACGCACCTAGAGGGTGAGCAGGGGTTATTCTGGGGAGTCATCCTTCGCCCTGACAAGAAGTAAAGGGTCCCTGCTTGTTGTGGGTTCACACCTGCGTCAACCAGAGCCCCCTCATTTCTAACAGTTGGCGTAGTGCCCGCAACAGGAAACGTCACACAACGCAACGTGGTCACACCTCAATTTCGCAGTGAAAAATGACCCTTTTATGGCAGAGTGCCTAGCTGTAGTTTTTTAACCTTAGCTCTGCCGGCACCTAGAGAAACCAAGCAAACCTATACATTTCTGAAAACTAGACACCCAGAGGAATCCAGGATGGGGTGACATGACTGCCTCCCACCATGGTCTGTTACCCAGAACCCTTGCAAACCTATAAAATTGTCCAAAAAAACACATTTCCCCAATATTTCTGTGGTGGAACGTTCTGGAATCTGCATGGATACTCGAATTTCCACCCACTCCGCGTTCCCAAAAGTCTTACGAGAAAAATGGTACCTCACTTGTGTGGGTCAGCCTAGTGTCCGCAACAGGAAACGGCGCAAAACGCAACTTGGTCACACCTCAATTTCACAGTGAAAAAGGACCCTTTTTTGGCAAAGTGCCTAGCTGTAGTTTTTGAACCATAGGTCTGCCGAGACCAATTGAAACCTAGCAAAACTATACATTTTTGAAAACTAGACACAAAGGGGAATCCAGGATGTGGTGACTTGACTGCCTCCCACCAGGTTCTGTTGCCCAGAATCCCTTGCAAACAAACAATTGTCAAAAAAAACAAATTTTCCCCAAATTTCTGTGGTGGAAAGTTCTGGAATCTGCGTGGATCCACAAATTTCCACCCACCCTGCGTTACCCAAAGTCTTCCGAGAAAAATGGTACCTCACTTGTGTGGGTCGGCATAGTGCCCGCGACGGGAAACGTCGCAAAACACAACGTGGTCACACCTCAATTTAGCAGTGAAAAATGACCCTTTTTTTCAAAGTGCCTAGCTCTAGTTTTTTAACCCTAGCTGTGTCGGCACCTAGGAAAACGTAGCAAACCTATACATTTTTTAAAACTAGACACCCAGGGGAATCCACGATGGGGAGACTTGACTGCCTCCCACCAAGTTCTGTTACCCAGAATCCCTTGCAAACCTAAACTATTGTCAAAAAAAACACATTTTCCCCACATTTCTGTGGTTTAATGTTCTAGAATCTGCGTGGATCCAAAAATTTCAACCCACTACGCGTTCCCCACAGTCTTTAGAGAAAAATGGTACCTCACTTATTTGGGTCGGCCTAGTGCCCGCGACAGGAAACGGGGCAAAACGCAACGTGGTCACACCTCAATTTTGCAGTCAAAAATGACCCTTTTTTGACAAAGTGCCTAGCTGTAGTATTTGAACCCTAGCTCTGCCGGCACCTAGGGAAACCTAGCAAACCTATACATTTAAAAAAACTAGACACCCATGGGAATCCAGGATGGGGTGACGTGACTGCCTCCCACCAGGGTCTGTTACCCACAATCCCTTGCAAACCTAAAAAATGTGTCCAAAAACCAAATTTTCCCCACATTTCTGTGGTGGAAAGTTCCAGAATGTGCGTGGATCCACAAATTTCCACACACTCGCGTTCCCTAAAGACTTACGAGAAAAATGGTGCCTCACCTGTATGGGTCGGCGTAGTGCCCGCAACAGGAAACATTGCAAAACGCAACGTGGTCACACCTCAATTTCGCAGTGAAAAATGACCCTTTTTTTTCAAAGTGCCTAGCTATAGTTTTTTAACCCTAGCTCTGCCGGCACCTAGGGCAACCTAGCAAACCTATACATTTTTGAAAGCTAGACACACAGGGGAATCCAGGATGGGGTGACTTGACTGTCTCCCACCGGGGTCTGTTACCCATAATCCTTTGCAAACCTAAATAATTGTCCAAAAAAACACATTTTCCTCACATTTCTGTGGTGGAAAGTTCTGTAATCTGCGTGGATCCACAAATTTCCACCCACCCCGCTTTCCCCAAAGTCTTACGATAAAAATGATATGTCACTTGTGTGGGTTGGCCTAGTGCCCGCGAAAGGAAACGGCGCAAAACGCCACATGGTCACACCCCAATTTTGCATTTAAAAATGACCCTTTTTTGGCAAAGTGCCTAGTTGTAGTTTTTGAACCCCAGCTCTGCTGGCACCTATGGAAACCTAGCAAACCTATACATTTTTTAAAATTAGACACCCAGGGGAAACCAGGATGGGGTGACTTGACTGCCTCCCACCAGGGTCTGTTGCCCAGAATCCCTTGCAAACCTATAAAATTGTCCGAAAAAAAACATTTTCCCCAAATTTCTGTGGTGGAAAGTTCTGGAATCTGCGTGGATCCACAAATTTCCTCCCACCTTGCCTTCTCCAAAGTCTTATGACAAAAAATGGCACGTCACTTGTATGGGTCGGCCTAGTGCCCGCAACAGGAAACGGCGCAAAACGCAACGTGGTCACACCTCAATTTCGCAGGGAAAAATGACCCTTTTTTGCCAAAGTGCCTAGCTGTAGTTTTTTAACCTTAGCTCTGCCAGCACCCAGGGAAACCTAGCAAACCTATACATTTATGAAAACTAGACACCCAGGGGAATGCAGAATGGGGTAACTTGACTGCCACCCACCAGGGTCTGTTACCCAAAATCCCTTGCAAACCTTAAAAATTGTCCACAATACCACATATTCCCCACATTTCTGTGGTGGAAAGTTCTGGAATTTGCGTGCATCCATAAATTTCCACCCACTCCACGTTCCCTAAAGACTTAAGAGAAAAATGATACCTCACTTGTGTGGGTCGGCATAGTGTCCGCGACAGGAAACGGCGCGACAGGAATCGGCGCGAAACGCAACGTGGTCACACCTCAATTTCGCAGTGAAAAATGACCCTTTTTTGGCAAAGTGCCTAGCTGTAGTTTTTTAACCATAGGTCTGTCGGGGCCTAGGGAAACCTAGCAAAACTGTACATTTTTTAAAACTAAACACCCAGGGGAATCCAGGATGGGGAGACTTGACTGCCTCCCACCAGGTTCTCTTACGCAGAATCCCTTGCAAACCTAAAAAATGTCAAAAAAACAAATTTCCCATATTTCTGTGGTGGAAAGTTCTGGAATCTGCGTGGATCCAAAAATTTCCACCTACCCCACGTTCCCCAAAGTCTTACGATAAAAATGGTACCTCACTTGTGTGGGTTGACCTAGTTCCCGCAGCACGAAACGGCGCAAAACGCAACGTGGTCACACCTCAATTTCGCCGTGAAAAATGATCCTTTTTTTCAAAGTGCCTTGCTGTAGTTTTTGAACCCTACCTCTGCTGGCAGCTATAGAAATGTGAGAAGTTGGCCTGGTATATGATGCTCACTAGTTAAAGTGATCACCTTGTACCATGCCAAGCAACCCTTATGGTGTGGTTGTAAGTCAACCTTTTCGGACTAGCTGCCCTAGTGGTAGCGTAGGCTAAGCAGTCTTTGAGGCTAAACTCGTGAAGCGTGTTAAGCCAGCTGTTTTACCAAATGCAACCCCCTTTTATACCAATGAAAGGACACCACACAGATATATATTCAAAATATATATGTATTTATTTCTCAAAGTAACCCCTAGTCTCTTTATGAGCACAGGAGCACAAATCGTCAAACAAGATTACAGTAGAATACACAGAAGTTGCACTTTAAATGGATAGGCCCTGGTGGCCGCTCAAACCATATACTAAAATAGTGGTATAAGTACCACGAACAGAAAAGGCCTAGGGCCTCTAGAATCGCTGGACCTACAAGGAGCTAACTTCAGTTAGTGACCAGGAGGTCCACGGGTGGCGTGTGCAGAGCAAATAGTCACACGCGTGCTCCCATAGGTTTTCAATGGGTGCGTAAAAAGTACAAAGTTACTGCAAAAAGGATCTTCCGGATGGACTATGACCTTAAGATTGGAAACACAGACACTAGAGATGTTACTCTACACTTGGGCACCGGAGTGCCAGCTTTACCTCACCCACAGGAAGCGGGTGCATAGGTGCCGAAGTGCGTCGGGTTTCTTCTATCGGGTCAATGGAGCCTGTGGACAAAAGATGCTGCAGGCGGTCGGTCCGGAAGGGATGCGGTGGATCCAAGAGTGGATCGGAGTTGTAGAAGACCTGTAAGCAGAGGGGACAGTGTTCACAGTCACTAGCCAGTGACCAGCGTGGCACCAGGTGGGTACCAGGCGATGTCGGGTGCAAACAGGAAGAAAGGTGTAGCTTGTCTCTGCAGCCACGTGGTCCCTGGAGGTCGACGCCGTCCAGGAGTCGGTTCACGAGCTGTCCCACGCAGGCTCTCGCTGTCGGCGGTGTCGGCGACTTGATCGAAGCAAACAAGCCTTGGCAAAAGCAATTGTTGTGGAGAACAAGATCAGCTGATGGTTCTGACCAGCAAGGTCAGAGGGATTGCTCCTTTGGAGGGGAGCAAGGGCCAGTCTGGAGCAACCAGACCAGTGGTGTAGTTCTTGAAGTTCGTCGCCAAGATGGCCACTAGCCAGCGGGCCAGCAACCGGTTAGGCGCGTCGAGTGGCAAAATGCAGAAGGGCCCCACGCAGATCGTGGAGATGCTGGAGGGCTCACCTTTGGTGCAGATGCTGCTCGAGGGTTGGGCTTCTCAGATCCCAAAGCACAACTTGGAGGGAGCCTCGGTTGTTGCACTTGCAGCTTGTCGTGGTCGTTTCAAGATGGCTGGCTCCACGTGTCTCGTTGCCTCCACGGGTCTCCTCTTTTCAGGGACTGTGGATCGGGCGGTGAGAGGTCTGGAGGTCCAGGTCTTGTCAGTCTCTGGGCTCGGGCTCCGGCGGGAGGTGGCGGCAAAGCAGACGTTGATTCGCTGGATGGTGCTTGCGTTAGCAAGGTGGTCACTCCCTGACCACAGGGGAGATTTCCTTCAGTCTTCTGTGCAGCAGAATGTCGAAGTTCCGGTCTTCTTCTTAGTTTCAAGTTGATTCCAGGATGTCTGAAGTCTTAGGACACAGCTCCTACCTTTAAGCGGATTCTAGGGGCCGGACTACCTGCTAGGTCCCTCCCTATGGGTGGGACCAGGAAGGGGGGTGGTTACACCCCCAATCCTTTGTCCAGCTCGCCCCAGGCCCGGGACTGGTGTGCCCCAGGACCGGTTTGAACTGGCATATGCACCGAGGCTCCTTGTGAGCCACAGGCATGTCTGGTTTCTTTCAAGCCCTACCTGACCAATACACAAAATCCTGTCTGGGGTGGTGCACGCACCTCCCCTGGCAGGAAACCCTTTGTCCACACCTCCCAAGCTGGAAGGACTCCCAGCAGCAGGAGGGCAGACTTGTGTCTGTGGTGGCAGCATCCATTTTGTGGAGCTGAGGCTATGTCTGATTTTACCCGGGTTTCAGGTACTGTACATGTCGTGTCCCTCTAGAAGGGTGGAATGCTAACCCCGTCGCCAGAATTGGCGAGGGGTTAGTATTCCAATTCGTATGACACCTTACTCGACATGTTTTGATAAAGCCAAACCAAAGACAGCATTTAACCGCGAGGTTCATAATGCACTTAAGAGTATATGGTATGACGATATCTGGAAACAGTAGAAGGAAGTTGTTCCGACTACTGCAGACAGGCTCAGCTCATGCCAGAGCACCATCTCACATGGAACCAAGCACTCTGCCTTCAGGATTGTTAAGGCCTGCAATAGGAGTGACTTATAGGTTACCAGGTGTCCCATTTAAGGTTAG
The DNA here is from genome assembly GCF_964204655.1 of Triturus cristatus. Lineage (NCBI taxonomy): Eukaryota > Metazoa > Chordata > Amphibia > Caudata > Salamandridae > Triturus > Triturus cristatus. Next base: position 1,098,461,983 of record NC_140579.1, read on the forward strand.
GTATACTACACCTAAGTAAGAGGTGGTTACACCAACTTACCCCAGCTGAGTGATCAGCCAGTTGTGTCAAATTTGTTAGGCCAAGCCTGGGGTGGCATAATACATGCTTCAGCCCCTGGCAGGCCTTAGATACACCAATGCCCTGGGTACCTAGTGTACACTGGTACAGGGGCTCACAGGGTGATCCACTTCCAATTGGTTATGCACCTAGGGTGCATAGTGTAAATTTAGTAGAGAGAACAGCAGGCTGGGGGTCTGATTGGCAGGCCCACAACCTCAATATGTCAAAAACCAGTGAAGCAAAAAGCAAAAATTTGGGGTGACCATAGGATAGCAGACCCTACTCTCCTACAAGAAACCAAGCAAACCTATACATTTTTTAAAACTAGACACCCAGGGGAATCCAGGATGGGGGGACTTAACTGCCTCTCACCAGGGTCTGTTACCCAGAATCCCTTGCAAACCTAAAAAATTGACCAAAAAAACACATTTTCCCCATATTTCTGTGGTGGAAAGTTCTGGAATCTGCGTGGATCCACAAATTTCCACCCACTCCGCGTTCCCCAAAGTCTTAAGAGAAAAATGATACCTCACTTGTGTGGGTCGGCCTAGTGCCCGCAACAGGAAAAGGTGCAAAACGCAATGTGGTCACACCTCAATTTCGCAGTGAAAAATGACCCTTTTTTGGCAAAGTGCCTAGCAGTAGTTTTTTAACCCTAGGTCTGTCGGTTTTTGAAAACTAGACTTAGGGGAATCCAGGATGGGGTGACTTGACTGCCTCCCACCAGGTTCTGTTACCCAGTATCCCTTGCAAACCTAAAAAATTGTCAAAAAAACACATTTTCCCCACATTTCTGTGGTGGAAAGTTCTGGAATCTGCGTGGATCCACAAATTTCCTCCCACCTTGCCTTCCCCAATGTCTTACGAGAAAGATGGTACCTCACTTGTGTGGGCTGACTTAGTTCCCGCGACATGAATTGGCGCAAAACGCAACGTGGTCGCACCTCAATTTCACAGTGAAAAATGATCCTTTTTTTTTTTTAAAGTGCCTAGCTGTAGTTTTTGAACCCTACCTCTGCCGGCACCTAGAGAAACATAGCAAACCTATATAGTTTTTGAAAACTAGACACCCAGGGGAATCCAGGATGGGGTGACTTAGCTGCCTCCCACCAGGGTCTGTTACCCAGAATCCCTTCCAAACCTATAAAATTGTCCACAAAACCACATTTTCCCCACATTTCTGTGGTGGAACGTTCTGGAATCTGCATGGATAACATAAATTTCCATGCACTTCGCGTTCCCCAAAGGCTTACGAGAAAAAAGTACCTCACTTGTGTGGGTCAGCCTAGTGTCCGCGACAGGAAACAGCGCAAAACGCAACGTGGTCACACCTCAATTTCGCAGTGAAAAATGACCCTTTTTTGGCAAAGTGCCTTGCTGTAGTATTTGAACCCTAGCTCTGCCGGCACCTTAGGAAACCTAGCAAACCTATACATTTTTTAAAACTAGACACCCAGGGGAATCCAGGATGGGGTGACTTGACTGCCTCCCACCAGGGTCTGTTACCCAGTATCCCTTGCAAACCTAAACAATTGTCAAAAAAAACACATTTTCCCCACATTTCTGTGGTGGAAAGTTCTGGAATCTGCGTAGATCTACAAATTTCATCCCACCTTGCATTCCACAAAGTCTTAAAAGAAAAATGGCACCTCACTTATGTGGTTCGGCCTAGTGCCCGCGACAGGAAATGGCACAAAACGCAACGTGGTCACACCTCAATTTCGCAGGGAAAAATGACCCTTTTTTGGCAAAGTGCCTAGCTGTTGTTTTTGAACAATAGGTCTGCCGGGACCTAGGGAAACCTAGCTAAACTATACATTTATGAAAACTAGAAACCCAGGGGAATCCAGGATGGGGTGACTTGACTGCCTCCCACCAGGGTCTGTTACCCAGAATCCCTTGCAAACCTATAAAATTGTCCAAAAAAACACATTTTCACCACATTTCTGTGGTGGAACGTTCTGGAATCTGAGTGAATACACAAATTTCCACCCACTCCGCGTTCCCCAAAGTCTTACGAGAAAAATGGTACCTCACTTGTGTGGGTAAGCCTAGTGTCCGCGTCAGGAAACGGCGCAAAACGCAACGTGGTCACACCTCAATTTCGCAGTGAAAAATGACCCTTTTTTGGCAAAGTGCCTAACTGTTGTTTTTGAACCATAGGTCTGCGGGTACCTAGGGAAACCTAGCAAAACTATACATTTATGAAAACTAGACAGCCAGGGGAATCCAGGATGGGGTGACTTAGCTGCCTCCCTCCAGGTTATGTTACCCAGAATCCCTTGCAAACCTAAAAAATTAACCAAAAAACACACATTTTCCCCACATTTCTGTGGTGGAAAGTTCTGGAATCTGCGTGGATCCACAAATTTCCACCGACTCCGCGTTCCCCAAAGTCTTAAGAGAAAAATGATACCTCACTTGTGTGGGTCGGCCTAGTTATCGCGACAGGAAACGGCGCAAAACGCAACGTGGTCACACCTCAATTTGCGAAGTGAAAAATGACCCTTTTTTGGCAAAGTGCCTAGCTGTAGTTTTTTAACCTTAGCTCTGCCGACACCTAGGGAAACCTAGCAAACCTATACATTTATGAAAACTAGACACCCAGGGGAATCCAGGATGGGGTGACTTGACTGCCACCCACCAGGATCTGTTACCCAAAATCCCTTGTAAACCTTAAAAATTGTCCACAATAACACATTTTCCCCACATTTCTGTGGTGGAAAGTTCTGGAATCTGCATGGATCCACAAATTTCCACCCACTCCGCGTTCCCCAAAGTCTTAAGAGAAAAATGATACCTCACTTGCGTGGGTCGGCCTAGTGCCCGCGACAGGAAACGGCGCAAAACGCAATGTGGTCACACCTCAATTTTGCAGTGAAAAATGACCCTTTTTTGGCAAAGTGCCTAGCAGTAGTTTTTTACCCTAGGTCTGCCGGTAACTAGGGAAACCTAGCAATCCTATAGATTTTTGAAAACTAGACAAACAGGGGAATCCAGGATGGGGTGACTTGACTGTCTCCCACCAGGTTCTGTTACCCAGTATCCCTTGCAAACCTATAAAATTGTCCAAAAAAACACATTTTCACCACATTTCTGTGGTGGAACGTTCTGGAATCTGCGTGGATCCACACATTTCCTCCCACCTTGCCTTCCCCAAAGTCTTACGAGAAAAATGGCACCTCACTTGTGTGGGTCGGCCTAGTGCCCGCAACAGGAAACGGCACAAAACGCAACGTGGTCACTCAATATCGCAGTGAAAAATGACCCTTTTTTGGCAAAGAGCCTAGCTGTAGTTTTTGAACCTTAGCTCTGCCGGCACCTAGTGAAACCTAGCAAACCTATACATTTTTGAAAACTAGACACCCAGAGGAATCCAGGATGGGGTGACTTGACTGCCTCCCACCAGGGTCTGTTACCCAGAATCCCTTGCAAATCTATAAAATTGATAAAAAAAAACACATTTTCCCCACATTTCTGTGCTGGAACGTTCTGGAATCTGCATGGATACTCAAATTTCCACCTACTCCACGTTCCCCAAAGTCTTACGAGAAAAACGGTACGTCACTTGTGTGGGTCAGTCTAGTGTCCGCGACAGGAAATGGCGCAAAACGCAATGTGGTCACACCTCAATTTCACAGTGAAAAATGACCCTTTTTTGGCAAAGTGCCTAGCAGTAGTTTTTTAACCCTAGGTCTGCCGGTAACTAGGGAAACCTAGAAAACCTATACATTTTTGAAAACTAGACACCCAGGGGAATCCAGGATGGGGTGACTTGACTGCCACCCACCAGGATCTGTTACCCAAAATCCCTTGTAAACCTTAAAAATTGTCCACAATAACACATTTTCCCCACATTTCTGTGGTGGAAAGTTCTGGAATCTGCATGGATCCACAAATTTCCACCCACTCCGCCTTCCCCAAAGTCTTACGAGAAAAATGGCACCTCACTTGTGTGGGTCGGCCTAGTGCCCGCAACAGGAAACGGCACAAAACGCAACGTGGTCACTCAATTTCGCAGTGAAAAATGACCCTTTTTTTTAAAGTGCCTAGCTGTAGTTTTTGAACCCTACTTCTGCCGGCACCTAGAGAAACATAGCAAACCTATATAGTTTTTTAAAACTAGACACCCAGGGGAATCCAGGATAGGGTGACTTGACTGCCTCCCACCAGGGTCTGTTACCCAGAATCCCTTGCAAACCTATAAAATTGTCCAAAAAACCTAATTTTCCCCACATTTCTTTGGTGGAAAGTTCTGGAATCTGCGTGGATACACAAATTTCCACCCACTCCGCGTTCCCCAAAGTTTTACGAGAAAAATGGTACCTCACTTGTGTGTGTCAGCCTAGTGTCCGCAACAGGAAACGGCGCAAAACGCAACGTGGTCACACCTCAATTTCACAGTGAAAAATTACCCTTTTTTGGCAAAGTGCCTAGCTGTAGTTTTTGAAACATAGGTCTGCCGGGACCTAGGGAAATCTAGGAAAACTATACATTTTTGAAAACTAGACACACAGGGGAATCCAGGATGGGGTGACTTGACTGCCTCCCACCAGGGTCTGTTACCCATTATCCCTTGCAAACCTAAATAAAAAATTGTCCAAAAAAAACACATTTTCCCCACATTTCTGTCCTGGAATGTTCTGGAATCTGCGTGGATCCAAAAATTTCCACCCACTACGCGCTCCCCAAAGTCTTACGAAAAAATGATACCTCACTTGTGTGGGTCGGCCTAGTGCCCACGACAGGAAACGAAGCAAAACGCAACGTGGTCACACCACAATTTCGCGGTGAAAAATGACCCTTTATCGTCAATGTGCCTAGCTGTAGTTTTTTAACCCTAGCTCTGCCGGCACCTAGGGGAACCTAGCAAACCTATACATTTTTGAAAACTAGACACACAGGGGAATCCAGGATGGGGTGACTTGACTGCCTCCCACCAGGGTCTGTTACCCAGTATCCCTTGCAAACCTAAACAATTGTCAAAAAAAACACATTTTCCCCACATTTCTGTGGTGGAAAGTTCTGGAATCTGCGTAGATCTACAAATTTCCTCCCACCTTGCATTCCACAAAGTCTTAAAAGAAAAATGGCACCTCACTTATGTGGTTCGGCCTAGTGCCCGCAACAGGAAATGGCACAAAACGCAACGTGGTCACACCTCAATTTCGCAGGGAAAAATGACCCTTTTTTGGCAAAGTGCCTAGCTGTTGTTTTTGAACCTTAGCTCTGCCGACACCTAGGGAAACCTAGCAAACCTATACATTTATGAAAACTAGACACCCAGAGGGATCCAGGATGGGGTGACTTGACGGTCTCCCACCAGGTTCTGTTACCCAGTATCCCTTGCAAACCTAAAAAATTGTTCAAAAAAAACTAATTTTCCCCACATTTCTGTGGGGGAAAGTTCTGGAATCTGCGTGGATCCACAAATTTCTTCCCACCTTGCCTTCCCCAAAGTCTTACGAGAAAAATGGCACCTCACTTGTGTGGGTCGGCCTAGTGCCCGCAACAGGAAACGGCACAAAACGCAACGTGGTCACTCAATATCGCAGTGAAAAATGACCCTTTTTTGGCCAAGTGCCTGGCTGTAGTTTTTGAACCTTAGCTCTGCCGGCACCTAGTGAAACCTAGCAAACCTATACATTTTTGAAAACTAGACACCCAGAGGAATCCAGGATGGGGTGACTTGACTGCCTCCCACCAGGGTCTGTTACCCAGAATCCCTAGCAAATCTATAAAATTGATCAAAAAAACACATTTTCCCCACATTTCTGTGCTGGAACGTTCTGGAATCTGCATGGATACTCAAATTTCCACCCACTCCACGTTCCCCAAAGTCTTACGAGAAAAACGGTACGTCACTTGTGTGGGTCAGTCTAGTGTCCGCGACAGGAAATGGCGCAAAACGCAATGTGGTCACACCTCAATTTCACAGTGAAAAATGACCCTTTTTTGGCAAAGTGCCTAGCAGTAGTTTTTTAACCCTAGGTCTGCCGGTAACTAGGGAAACCTAGAAAACCTATACATTTTTGAAAACTAGACACCCAGGGGAATCCAGGATGGGGTGACTTGACTGCCACCCACCAGGATCTGTTACCCAAAATCCCTTGTAAACCTTAAAAATTGTCCACAATAACACATTTTCCCCACATTTCTGTGGTGGAAAGTTCTGGAATCTGCATGGATGCACAAATTTCCACCCACTCCGCGTTCCCCAAAGTCTTACGAGAAAAATGGTACCTCACTTGTGTGGGTCAGCCTAGTGTCCGCGACAGGAAACGCAACGTGGTCACACCTCAATTTCGCAGTGAAAAATGACCCTTTTTTGGCAAAGTGCCCAGCTGTAGTTTTTTAACCCTAGGTCTGCCAGTAACTGGGGAAACATAGAAAACCTATACATTTTTGAAAACTAGACTTAGGGTAATCCAGGATGGGGAGACTTGACTGCCTCCCACCAGGTTCTGTTCCCCCACCAGGTTCTGTTCCCCAGAATCCCTTGCAAACCTAAAAATTTTTCAAAAAAAGCATATTTTCCCCACATTTCTGTGGTGGAAAGTTCTGGAATCTGCGTGGATCCACAAATTTCCTCCCACCTTGCCTTCCCCAATGTCTTACGAGAAAAATGGTACCTCACTTGTGTGGGTTGACTTAGTTCCCGCGACATGAAACGGCGCAAAACGCAACGTGGTCACATCTCAATTTCGCAGTGAAAAATGATCCTTTTTTGGCAAAGTGCCTAGCTGTAGTTTTTGAACCTTAGCTCTGCCGGCACCTAGTGAAACCTAGCAAAACTATACATTTTTGAAAACTAGATACCCAGAGGAATCCAGGATGGGGTGACTTGACTGCCTCCCACCAGGGTCTGTTACCCAGAATCCCTTGCAAATCTATAAATTGTCCAAAAAAACACATTTTCCCCACATTTCTGTGGTGTAACGTTCTGGAATCTACGTGAATCCACAAATTTCCACTCACTCCGTGTTCCCCAAAGTCTTAAGAGAAAAATGATACCTCACTTGTGTGGGTCAGCCTAGTGTCCGCAACAGGAAACGGCGCAAAACGCAACGTGGTCACACCTCAATTTCGCAGTGAAAAATGACCCTTTTTTGGCAAAGTGCCTAGCTGTAGTTTTTGAACCATAGGTCTGCCGGAACCTAGGGAAACCTAGCAAAACTATACATTTTTGAAAACTAGACACCGAGAGGAATCCAGGATGGGGTGACTTAGCTGCCTCCCACTAGGTTCTGTTACCCAGAATCCCTTGCAAACCTAAAAAATTGACCAAAAAAACCCATTTTCCCCACATTTCTATGGTGGAAAGTTCTGGAATCTGCGTGGATCCACAAATTTCCACCCACCTTGCATTCCCCAAAGTCTTACGAGAAAAATGGCACCTCACTTTTGTGGGTCAGCCTAGTGTCCGCGACAGGAAACGGCGCAAAACGCAACGTGGTCACATCTCAATTTCGCAGTGAAAAATGACCCTTTTTTTTTCAAAGCGCCTATCTGTAGTTTTTGAACCCTAGCTGTGTCGGCACCTAGGGAAACCTAGCACACCTATACATTTTTGAAAACTAGACACCCAGGGGAATCCAGGATGGGGTGACTTAGCTGCCTCTCACCAGGTTCTGTTACCCAGAATCCATTGCAAACCTAAAAAAAGGACCAAAAAACCACATGTTCCCCACATTTCTGTGGTGGAAAGTTCTGGAATCTGCGTGGATCCACAAATTTCCACCCACCTTGCGTTCCCCAAAGACTTACGAGAAAAATGGCACCTTACTTGTGTGGGTCGGTCTAGTGCCCGCAACAAGAAACGGCGCAAAACCCAACGTGGTCACACCTAAATTTCGCAGTGAAAAATGATCCTTTTTTTTTAAAGTGCCTATCTGTAGTTTTTTAACCCTACCTCTGCCGGCACCTAGAGAAACCTAGTAAACCTATACATTTTTGAAAACTAGACAGCCAGGGGAATCCAGGATGGGGTGACTTAGCTGCCTCCCACCAGGTTATGTTACCCAAAATCCCTTGCAAACCTAAAAAATTGTCCACAATACCACATTTTCCCCACATTTCTGTGGTGGAAAGTTCTGGAATCTACGTGAATCCACAAACTTCCACTCACTCCGTGTTCCCCAAAGTCTTAAGAGAAAAAGGATACCTCACTTGTGTGGGTCGGCCTAGTGCCCGCAACAGGAAACGGCACAAAAAGCAACGTGGTCACTCAATATCGCAGTGAAAAATGACCCTTTTTTTGGCAAAGTGCCTAGCTGTAGTTTTTGAACCTTAGCTCTGCCGGCACCTAGTGAAACCTAGCAAACCTATACATTTTTGAAAACTAGATACCCAGAGGAATCCAGGATGGGGTGACTTGACTGCCTCCCACCAGGGTCTGTTACCCAGAATCCCTTGCAAATCTATAAAATTGTCCAAAAAAACACATTTTTCTCACATTTCTGTGGTGGAACGTTCTGGAATCTGCACGGATACTCAAATTTCCAGCCACTCCACGTTCCCCAAAGTCTTACGAGAAAAACTGTACCTCACTTGTGTGGGTCAGCCTAGTGTCCGCGACAGGAAACGGAGCAAAACGCAACGTGGTCACACCTCAATTTTGCAGTGAAAAATGATCCTTTTTTTTCAAAGTGCCTAGCTGTAGTTTTTTAACCCTACCTCTGCCGGCACCTAGAGAAACATAGCAAACCTATATAGTTTTTGAAAACTAGACACCCAGGGGAATCCAGGATGGGGTGACTTAGCTGCCTCCCACCAGGGTCTGTTACCCAGAATCCCTTGCAAACCTATAAATTGTCCAAAAAAACACATTTTCCCCACATTTCTGTGGTGTAACGTTCTGGAATCTACGTGAATCCACAAATTTCCACTCACTCCGTGTTCCCCAAAGTCTTAAGAGAAAAATGATACCTCACTTGTGTGGGTCAGCCTAGTGTCCGCAACAGGAAACGGCGCAAAACGCAACGTGGTCACACCTCAATTTCGCAGTGAAAAATGACCCTTTTTTGGCAAAGTGCCTAGCTGTAGTTTTTGAACCATAGGTCTGCCGGAACCTAGGGAAACCTAGCAAAACTATACATTTTTGAAAACTAGACACCGAGAGGAATCCAGGATGGGGTGACTTAGCTGCCTCCCACTAGGTTCTGTTACCCAGAATCCCTTGCAAACCTAAAAAATTGACCAAAAAAACCCATTTTCCCCACATTTCTATGGTGGAAAGTTCTGGAATCTGCGTGGATCCACAAATTTCCACCCACCTTGCATTCCCCAAAGTCTTACGAGAAAAATGGCACCTCACTTTTGTGGGTCAGCCTAGTGTCCGCGACAGGAAACGGCGCAAAACGCAACGTGGTCACATCTCAATTTCGCAGTGAAAAATGACCCTTTTTTTTTCAAAGCGCCTATCTGTAGTTTTTGAACCCTAGCTGTGTCGGCACCTAGGGAAACCTAGCACACCTATACATTTTTGAAAACTAGACACCCAGGGGAATCCAGGATGGGGTGACTTAGCTGCCTCTCACCAGGTTCTGTTACCCAGAATCCATTGCAAACCTAAAAAAAGGACCAAAAAACCACATGTTCCCCACATTTCTGTGGTGGAAAGTTCTGGAATCTGCGTGGATCCACAAATTTCCACCCACCTTGCGTTCCCCAAAGACTTACGAGAAAAATGGCACCTTACTTGTGTGGGTCGGTCTAGTGCCCGCAACAAGAAACGGCGCAAAACCCAACGTGGTCACACCTAAATTTCGCAGTGAAAAATGATCCTTTTTTTTTAAAGTGCCTATCTGTAGTTTTTGAACCCTACCTCTGCCGGCACCTAGAGAAACCTAGTAAACCTATACATTTTTGAAAACTAGACAGCCAGGGGAATCCAGGATGGGGTGACTTAGCTGCCTCCCACCAGGTTATGTTACCCAAAATCCCTTGCAAACCTAAAAAATTGTCCACAATACCACATTTTCCCCACATTTCTGTGGTGGAAAGTTCTGGAATCTACGTGAATCCACAAACTTCCACTCACTCCGTGTTCCCCAAAGTCTTAAGAGAAAAAGGATACCTCACTTGTGTGGGTCGGCCTAGTGCCCGCAACAGGAAACGGCACAAAAAGCAACGTGGTCACTCAATATCGCAGTGAAAAATGACCCTTTTTTTGGCAAAGTGCCTAGCTGTAGTTTTTGAACCTTAGCTCTGCCGGCACCTAGTGAAACCTAGCAAACCTATACATTTTTGAAAACTAGATACCCAGAGGAATCCAGGATGGGGTGACTTGACTGCCTCCCACCAGGGTCTGTTACCCAGAATCCCTTGCAAATCTATAAAATTGTCCAAAAAAACACATTTTTCTCACATTTCTGTGGTGGAACGTTCTGGAATCTGCACGGATACTCAAATTTCCAGCCACTCCACGTTCCCCAAAGTCTTACGAGAAAAACTGTACCTCACTTGTGTGGGTCAGCCTAGTGTCCGCGACAGGAAACGGAGCAAAACGCAACGTGGTCACACCTCAATTTTGCAGTGAAAAATGATCCTTTTTTTTCAAAGTGCCCAGCTGTAGATTTTTAACCCTACCTCTGCCGGCACCTAGAGAAACATAGCAAACCTATATAGTTTTTGAAAACTAGACTTAGAGGAATCCAGGATGGGGATACTTGACTGCCTCCCACCAGGTTCTGTTACCCAGTATCCCTTGCAAACCTAAAAAATTGTCAAAAACACACATTTTCCCCACATTTCTGTGGTGGAAAGTTCTGGAATCTGCGTGGATCCACACATTTCCTCCCACCTTGCCTTCCCCAATGTCTTACGAGAAAAATGGTACCTCACTTGTGTGGGTTGACTTAGTTCCTGCGACATGAAACGGCGCAAAACGCAACGTGGTCACACCTCAATTTCGCAGTGAAAAATGATCCTTTTTTTTCCAAAGTGCCTAGCTGTAGTTTTTGAACCCTACCTCTGCCGGCACCTAGAGAAACATAGCAAACCTATATAGTTTTTGAAAACTAGACACCCAGGGGAATCCAGGATGGGGTGACTTAGCTGCCTCCCACCAGGGTCTGTTACCCAGAATCCCTTGCAAACCTATAAATTGTCCAAAAAACACATTTTCACCACATTTCTGTGGTGTAACGTTCTGGAATCTGCATGGACACATACTTTTCCATGCACTTCGCGTTCCCCAAAGACTTACGAGAAAAATGGTACCTCACTTGTGTGGGTCAGCCTAGTGTCCACGACAGGAAACAGCGCAAAACGCAACGTGGTCACACCTCAATTTGGCAGTGAAAAATGACCCTTTTTTGGCAAAGTGCCTAGCTGTAGTTTTTTAACCATAGGTCTGCCGGGACCTAGGGAAACCTAGCAAAATTATAAATTTTTGAAAACTAGACACCCAGTGGAATCCAGGATGGGGTGACTTGACTGCCTCCCACCAGGGTCTGTTACCCAGAATCCCTTGCAAATCTATAAAATTGTCCAAAAAAACACATTTTCCCCACATTTCTGTGGTGTAACGTTCTGGAATCTACGTGAATCCACAAATTTCCACTCACTCCGTGTTCCCCAAAGTCTTAAGAGAAAAATGATACCTCACTTGTGTGGGTCAGCCTAGTGTCCGCGACAGGAAACGGTGCAAAACGCAACGTGGTCACACCTCAATTTCGCAGTGAAAAATGACCCTTTTTTGGCAAAGTGCCTTGCTGTAGTATTTGAACCCTAGCTCTGCCGGCACCTTAGGAAACCTAGCAAACCTATACATTTTTAAAAACTAGACACCCAGGGGAATCCAGGATGGGGTCACTTGACTGCCTCCCACCAGGGTCTGTTACCCAGAATCCCTTGCAAACCTATAAAATTGTCCCAAAGAACACATTTTCCCACGTTTCTGTGGTGGAAAGTTCTGAAATCTGCGTGGATCCACAATTTTCCACCCACCCCGTGTTACCCAAAGGCTTCCGAGAAAAATGGAACCTCACTTGTGTGGGTCGGCGTAGTGCCCGCGACAGGAAACATCGCAAAACGCAACGTGGTCACACCTCAATTTCGCAGTGAAAAAGGACCCTTTTTTTTCAAAGTGCCTAGCTGTAGTTTTTGAACCCTAGCTGTGTCGGCACCTAGGGAAACCTAGCAAACCTATACATTTTTTTAAACTAGACACCCAGGGAAAACCAGGATGGGGAGACTTGACTGCCTCCCACCACTTTTTGTTACCCAGAATCCCTTGCAAACCTAAAAAATTGTCCAAAAAAACACATTTTCCCCATATTTCTGTGGTGGAAAGTTCTGGAATCTGCGTGGATCCACAAATTTCCACCCACTCCGCGTTCCCCAAAGTCTTAAGAGAAAAATGATACCTCACTTGTGTGGGTCGGCCTAGTGCCCGCAACAGGAAAAGGTGCAAAACGCAATGTGGTCACACCTCAATTTCGCAGTGAAAAATGACCCTTTTTTGGCAAAGTGCCTAGCAGTAGTTTTTTAACCCTAGGTCTGTCGGTTTTTGAAAACTAGACTTAGAGGAATCCAGGATGGGGTGACTTGACTGCCTCCCACCAGGTTCTGTTACCCAGTATCCCTTGCAAACCTAAAAAATTGTCAAAAAAACACATTTTCCCCACATTTCTGTGGTGGAAAGTTCTGGAATCTGCGTGGATCCACAAATTTCCTCCCACCTTGCCTTCCCCAATGTCTTACGAGAAAGATGGTACCTCACTTGTGTGGGCTGACTTAGTTCCCGCGACATGAATTGGCGCAAAACGCAACGTGGTCACACCTCAATTTCACAGTGAAAAATGATCCTTTTCTTTTTTAAAGTGCCTAGCTGTAGTTTTTGAACCCTACCTCTGCCGGCACCTAGAGAAACATAGCAAACCTATATAGTTTTTGAAAACTAGACACCCAGGGGAATCCAGGATGGGGTGACTTAGCTGCCTCCCACCAGGGTCTGTTACCCAGAATCCCTTCCAAACCTATAAAATTGTCCACAAAACCACATTTTCCCCACATTTCTGTGGTGGAACGTTCTGGAATCTGCATGGATAACATAAATTTCCATGCACTTCGCGTTCCCCAAAGGCTTACGAGAAAAATGGTACCTCACTTGTGTGGGTCAGCCTAGTGTCCGCGACAGGAAACAGCGCAAAACGCAACGTGGTCACACCTCAATTTCGCAGTGAAAAATGACCCTTTTTTGGCAAAGTGCCTTGCTGTAGTATTTGAACCCTAGCTCTGCCGGCACCTTAGGAAACCTAGCAAACCTATACATTTTTAAAAACTAGACACCCAGGGGAATCCAGGATGGGGTGACTTGACTGCCTCCCACCAGGGTCTGTTACCCAGAATCCCTTGCAAACCTATAAAATTGTCCCAAAGAACACATTTTCCCACGTTTCTGTGGTGGAAAGTTCTGAAATCTGCGTGGATCCACAATTTTCCACCCACCCCGTGTTACCCAAAGGCTTCCGAGAAAAATGGTACCTCACTTGTGTGGGTCGGCCTAGTGCCCACGACAGGAAACGAAGCAAAACGCAATGTGGTCACACCACAATTTCGCAGTGAAAAATGACCCTTTATTGTCAATGTGCCTAGCTGTAGTTTTTTAACCCTAGCTCTGCCGGCACCTAGGGGAACCTAGCAAACCTATACATTTTTGAAAACTAGACACACAGGGGAATCCAGGATGGGGTGACTTGACTGCCTCCCACCAGGGTCTGTTACCCAGTATCCCTTGCAAACCTAAACAATTGTCAAAAAAAACACATTTTCCCCACATTTCTGTGGTGGAAAGTTCTGGAATCTGCGTAGATCTACAAATTTCCTCCCACCTTGCATTCCACAAAGTCTTAAAAGAAAAATGGCACCTCACTTATGTGGTTCGGCCTAGTGCCCGCGACAGGAAATGGCACAAAACTCAACGTGGTCACACCTCAATTTCGCAGGGAAAAATGACCCTTTTTTGGCAAAGTGCCTAGCTGTAGTTTTTGAACCTTAGCTCTGCCGGCACCTAGTGAAACCTAGCAAACCTATACATTTTTGAAAACTAGACACCCAGAGGAATCCAGGATGGGGTGACTTGACTGCCTCCCACCAGGGTCTGTTACCCAGAATCCCTTGCAAATCTATAAAATTGATCAAAAAAACACATTTTCCCCACATTTCTGTGCTGGAACGTTCTGGAATCTGCATGGATACTCAAATTTCCACCCACTCCACGTTCCCCAAAGTCTTACGAGAAAAACGGTACGTCACTTGTGTGGGTCAGTCTAGTGTCCGCGACAGGAAATGGCGCAAAACGCAACGTGGTCACACCTCAATTTCACAGTGAAAAATGACCCTTTTTTGGCAAAGTGCCTAGCAGTAGTTTTTTAGCCCTAGGTCTGCCGGTAACTAGGGAAACCTAGAAAACCTATACATTTTTGAAAACTAGACACCCAGGGGAATCCAGGATGGGGTGACTTGACTGCCACCCACCAGGATCTGTTACCCAAAATCCCTTGTAAACCTTAAAAATTGTCCACAATAACACATTTTCCCCACATTTCTGTGGTGGAAAGTTCTGGAATCTGCATGGATCCAAAAATTTCCACCCACTCCGCGTTCCCCAAAGTCTTAAGAGAAAAATGATACCTCACTTGCGTGGGTCGGCCTAGTGCCCGCAACAGGAAACGGCACAAAACGCAACGTGGTCACTCAATATCGCAGTGAAAAATGACCCTTTTTTGGCAAAGTGCCTGGCTGTAGTTTTTGAACCTTAGCTCTGCCGGCACCTAGTGAAACCTAGCAAACCTATACATTTTTGAAAACTAGACACCCAGGGGAATCCAGGATGGGGTGACTTGACTGCCACCCACCAGGATCTGTTACCCAAAATCCCTTGTAAACCTTAAAAATTGTCCACAATAACACATTTTCCCCACATTTCTGTGGTGGAAAGTTCTGGAATCTGCATGGATCCACAAATTTCCACCCACTCCGCGTTCCCCAAAGTCTTACGAGAAAAATGGTACCTCACTTGTGTGGGTCAGCCTAGTGTCCGCGACAGGAAACGCAACGTGGTCACACCTCAATTTCGCAGTGAAAAATGACCCTTTTTTGGCAAAGTGCCCAGCTGTAGTTTTTTAACCCTAGGTCTGCCAGTAACTAGGGAAACATAGAAAACCTATACATTTTTGAAAACTAGACTTAGGGGAATCCAGGATGGGGAGACTTGACTGCCTCCCACCAGGTTCTGTTACCCAGTATCCCTTGCAAACCTATAAAAAATTCAAAAAAAGCAAATTTTCCCCACATTTCTGTGGTGGAAAGTTCTGGAATCTGCGTTATCGCGACAGCAAACGGCGCAAAACGCAACGTGGTCACACCTCAATTTCGCATTGAAAAATGACCCTTTTTTGGCAAAGTGCCTAGCAGTAGTTTTTTAACCCTAGGTCTGCCGGTAACTAGGGAAACATAGAAAACCTATACATTTTTTAAAACTAGACTTAGGGGAATCCAGGATGGGGAGACTTGACTGCCTCCCACCAGGTTCTGTTCCCCCACCAGGTTCTGTTCCCCAGAATCCCTTGCAAACCTAAAAAAATTTCAAAAAAAGCACATTTTCCCCACATTTCTGTGGTGGAAAGTTCTGGAATCTGCGTGGATCCACAAATTTCCTCCCACCTTGCCTTCCCCAATGTCTTACGAGAAAAATGGTACCTCACTTGTGTGGGTTGACTTAGTTCCCGCGACATGAAACGGCGCAAAACGCAACGTGGTCACACCTCAATTTCGCAGTGAAAAATGATCCTTTTTTGGCAAAGTGCCCAGCTGTAGTTTTTGAAACTTAGCTCTGCCGTCACCTAGGGAAACCTAGCAAAACTATACACTAATGAAAACTAGACACCCAGGGGAAGCCAGGGTGGGGTGACTTGACTGCCACCCACCAGGTTCTGTTACCCAAAATCCCTTGCAAACCTAAAATATTGTCCACAATACCACATTTTCCCCACATTTCTGTGGTGGAAAGTTCAAAAAATCTACGTGAATCCACAAATTTCCACTCACTCCGTGTTCCCCAAAGTCTTAAGAGAAAAATGATACCTCACTTGTGTGGGTCAGCCTAGTGCCCGCAACAGGAAACGGCACAAAAAGCAACGTGGTCACTCAATATCGCAGTGAAAAATGACCCTTTTTTGCCAAAGTGCCTAGCTGTAGTTTTTGAACCTTAGCTCTGCCGGCACCTAGTGAAACCTAGCAAACCTATACATTTTTGAAAACTAGATACCCAGAGGAATCCAGGATGGGGTGACTTGACTGCCTCCCACCAGGGTCTGTTACCCAGAATCCCTTGCAAATCTATAAAATTGTCCAAAAAAAACACATTTTCCCCACATTTCTGTGGTGTAACGTTCTGGAATCTACGTGAATCCACAAATTTCCACTCACTCCGTGTTCCCCAAAGTCTTAAGAGAAAAATGATACCTCACTTGTGTGGGTCAGCCTAGTGTCCGCGACAGGAAACGGCGCAAAACGCAACGTGGTCACACCTCAATTTCGCAGTGAAAAATGACCCTTTTTTGGCAAAGTGCCCAGCTGTAGTTTTTGAAACTTAGCTCTGCCGTCACCTAGGGAAACCTAGCAAAACTATACACTAATGAAAACTAGACACCCAGGGGAAGCCAGGGTGGGGTGACTTGACTGCCACCCACCAGGTTCTGTTACCCAAAATCCCTTGCAAACCTAAAATATTGTCCACAATACCACATTTTCCCCACATTTCTGTGGTGGAAAGTTCAAAAAATCTACGTGAATCCACAAATTTCCACTCACTCCGTGTTCCCCAAAGTCTTAAGAGAAAAATGATACCTCACTTGTGTGGGTCAGCCTAGTGCCCGCAACAGGAAACGGCACAAAAAGCAACGTGGTCACTCAATATCGCAGTGAAAAATGACCCTTTTTTGCCAAAGTGCCTAGCTGTAGTTTTTGAACCTTAGCTCTGCCGGCACCTAGTGAAACCTAGCAAACCTATACATTTTTGAAAACTAGATACCCAGAGGAATCCAGGATGGGGTGACTTGACTGCCTCCCACCAGGGTCTGTTACCCAGAATCCCTTGCAAATCTATAAAATTGTCCAAAAAAAACACATTTTCCCCACATTTCTGTGGTGTAACGTTCTGGAATCTACGTGAATCCACAAATTTCCACTCACTCCGTGTTCCCCAAAGTCTTAAGAGAAAAATGATACCTCACTTGTGTGGGTCAGCCTAGTGTCCGCGACAGGAAACGGCGCAAAACGCAACGTGGTCACACCTCAATTTCGCAGTGAAAAATGACCCTTTTTTGGCAAAGTGCCTAGCTGTCGTTTTTTAACCATAGGTCTGCCGGAACCTAGGGAAACCTAGCAAAACTATACATTTTTGAAAACTAGACACCGAGGGGAAACCAGGATGGGGTGACTTAGCTGCCTCCCACTAGGTTCTGTTACGCAGAATCCCTTGCAAACCCAAAAAATTGACCAAAAAAACCCATTTTCCCAACATTTCTGTGGTGGAAAGTTCTGGAATCTGCGTGGATCCACAAATTTCCACCCACCTTGCGTTCCCCAAAGTCTTACGAGAAAAATGGTACCTCACTTGTGTGGGTCAGCCTAGTGTCCGCGACAGGAAACGGCACAAAACGCAACGTGGTCACACCTCAATTTCGCAGTGAAAAATGACCCTTTTTTGGCAAAGTGCCTAGCAGTAGTTTTTTAACCCTAGGTCTGCCGGTAACTAGGGAAACCTAGAAAACCTATACATTTTTGAAAACTAGACTTAGGGGAATCCAGGATGGGGAGACTTGACTGCCTCCCACCAGGTTCTGTTACCCAGTATCCCTTGCAAACCTAAAAAATTG
The DNA here is from genome assembly GCF_964204655.1 of Triturus cristatus. Taxonomy (NCBI): domain Eukaryota; kingdom Metazoa; phylum Chordata; class Amphibia; order Caudata; family Salamandridae; genus Triturus; species Triturus cristatus. The sequence continues at coordinate 1,098,479,932 of NC_140579.1, forward strand.
TCAAAAAAACACATTTTCCCCACATTTCTGTGGTGGAAAGTTCTGGAATCTGCGTGGATCCACACATTTCCTCCCACCTTGCCTTCCCCAATGTCTTACGAGAAAAATGGTACCTCACTTGTGTGGGTTGACTTAGTTCCTGCGACATGAAACGGCGCAAAATGCAACGTGGTCACACCTCAATTTCGCAGTAAAAAATGATCCTTTTTTTTCCAAAGTGCCTAGCTGTAGTTTTTGAACCCTACCTCTGCCGGCACCTAGAGAAACATAGCAAACATATATAGTTTTTGAAAACTAGACACCCAGGGGAATCCAGGATGGGGTGACTTAGCTGCCTCCCACCAGGGTCTGTTACCCAGAATCCCTTGCAAACCTATAAATTGTCCAAAAAACACATTTTCACCACATTTCTGTGGTGGAACGTTCTGGAATCTGCATGGACACATACTTTTCCATGCACTTCGCGTTCCCCAAAGGCTTACGAGAAAAATGGTACCTCACTTGTGTGGGTCAGCCTAGTGTCCGCGACAGGAAACAGCGCAAAACGCAACGTGGTCACACCTCAATTTGGCAGTGAAAAAATGACCCTTTTTTGGCAAAGTGCCTAGCTGTAGTTTTTTAACCATAGGTCTGCCGGAACCTAGGGAAATGTAAGACCTGGGGTCTCCAGGCCCTAAGGGGGTAACGTGACACGAGCGTCTAGGCACCCAAAGGCTTGTGTGTAAAGCGACCATACAACACACGCATCCTCTGAAGCAAGGAGCGCACACAATAAGGGACGCCACACTGTAGAGATTTATGCAAATAACTCAAGTTTATCCAGGCAGTTCGAGATAAATGCAGTTCATGGGATAACAAGACAATTCATAAGATGTAAAGGTACTTCATGAGATGACAATGGCAATTCACTTATGTCAGCGTTTGATCCGCCAGCACCACATTCACCAGTATGATATTCACCAGTATGTTATTCACCAGTATGTTATTCACCAGTATGTTATTCACCAGTATGTTATTCACCAGTATGTTATTCACCAGTATGTTATTCACCAGTATGTTATTCACCAGTATGTTATTCACCAGTATGTTTCCTGCAGGCTCTAGGCCACCCTTGTATATCTTACTCCCCGTGGAAGGGTTTGGGGATTGTAGCGCCACTCCTGGGGGCGTGCAGGGACCCAGGGCAGACCTCGCGGGCCTGCCGCTATTTCGGTTACCTGTAGCGCCTCAGTGGCGGTTACCGCGCTATACGCGCCAAGCGGGCCTGGTACACCTCGGGACCAATCTGACGAACACAGCACCACTCGTAAGAACTGAGCCTTGGACTTCTGAGGAGAGCCTACAATCATATGCTCCTCGTAACCTTTAATTAGGGAAACCTTCAGAGCGGAGCATTAGAACATAGCGCCACTCGTAACCAGCACGCAGTGCATACTTCAGAGCAGAGCCTTAGAACATAGCGCCACTCGTAACCAGTAAGCAGTCAATACTTCAGCACTGAGCATTAGAACATAACGCTACTCGTAATCAGTAAGCAGTGAATACTTCAGCGCAGAGCATTAGAACATAACGCTTCTCGTAATCAATAGCAATGAATACTTCAGAACGGAGCATTTAGAACATAGCGCTACTCGTAATCAATAGCAATGAATACTTCAGAACGGAGCATTTCACGGAGCACAACGATTCTTACGGAGCGAGCCTCTCGCACTCCGGTGCAGTTCGTGGGGCACAGCGCTCCTTGACAGTCTACAGAAAAGGGGCAATCCCTCGGAGGGGTCACAGTTCTGGGTTAACGGGGGACTCCCACGGAGGGGGAACCAGGGTCGCAGGGTGCGGTGCGGCTCCCGGTCGATAGGGGGCGCAGCGGGGTCCTTCCCAAGCCTCCTGGCTTACCTTGATCACGACGTCTTAGAGTCTAACCCAGCTCCGGTCTCCGCAGTTGATCCTTCTACGACGGGGCAGGCCACGGCCTCACGCACCTCTCTCAGCAGCTGCGACGGCAGCGACTGGGCCCCGGGCTTCTCTGCGGGCCTCGCCTCGATGAGGGGGCACACTTCAGGCTTCCGGGCCGCGACGGTGAACGCGCTCTAGCCCCCGCGACAGGGGGGGGTCAAATTAAGCTGAGAGTTCCGCGCTCAACGGGGCTTACTGCAGGGGATCCCAGGCCAGGACATGGAGCGCAGGGGTCACAGCGCTAATACCTGGTCGATCCCCAGCAATTCCACAATCAGCTTAGCATCTGGTTTCAGGGTTCAGTCTTGACACGAAGTCACAGCATTCAGTTTCAGTATTCAGTTGTTCTATAAAGTCTTAATGGCGCAGATGTCTCTGGCGCCCTTGGGGTTCTGTTCCTGGGGGGTGGGGAATGAGTTGGCGACTAGGTCCTTCCTAGTCAGGCTGGGCAGAGGTTCCCTGGGTCCTCCTACTGCTGGGCAAGATCAGTGGGTTTCACAGGATCCCTCACTCACTTAAGAGGCAGCACCTAAATCCTGTCACTCTCAGAGGCATAAGTCCCTGGCTAGGCCCTACCGCCTACACTCCTGCGTGGATTCTCCAGCTCTGCTTTACCCCACTGGCCAACTGACTAAATTAAGCGGAGAGTTCCGCGCTCAACGGGGCTTGCTGCAGGGGATCCCCCCCTCACTTAAGTAGCCCTAGGTCAGGTGACCTCTAGCCAAGGAGGCAAAAGTAAAACCACGCCTCCCTTCTAGAAGGTTCCAGCACATTCCAGGAGCTTCCCCATTCTACCTATGGGACAAAAAAGGCGGGCTGGTGTCGCAACATTGTTGTGGGGTTCCAGCCAGCTCCTGGCAGCTAGGGTGCTACTAATAAAGACCACTCTGCAGTAGCAGGGGTCTGTGGCAGCCATCTTGGGAGAAGGGAGCACCTGCACCTTAACACTGATTGGCAATGAAAAGGCGCCCGGAGACCTAAGTCCAACATCAAAATGAGGGTGGAGAAAATGAGGCACAATCAAAAATAGATGGGGAGACCACCCTAGGGCTGACAGGTCCAACAGGAAACCTAGCAAAACTATACATTTTTGAAAACTAGACACCGAGGGGAATGGAGGATGGGGTGATTTAGCTGCCTCCCACTAGGTTCTGTTACCCAGAATCCCTTGCAAACCTAAAAAAATTTCAAAAAAAGCACTTTTTCCCCACACTTCTGTGGTGGAAAGTTCTGGAATCTGCGTGGATCCACAAATTTCCTCCCACCTTGCCTTCCCCAATGTCTTACGAGAAAAATGGTACCTCACTTGTGTGGGTTGACTTAGTTCCCGCGACATGAAACGGCGCAAAACGCAACGTGGTCACACCTCAATTTCGCAGTGAAAAGTGCCTATCTGTAGTTTTTGAACCCTAGCTGTGTCGGCACCTAGGGAAACCTAGCACACCTATACATTTTTGAAAACTAGACACCCAGGGGACTCCAGGATGGGGAGACTTGACTGCCTTCCACCAGGTTCTGTTACCCAGAATCCCTTGCAAACCTAAAAAATTGACCAAAAAAACACTTTTCCCCATATTTCTGTGGTGGAAAGTTCTGGGATCTGCGTGGATCCACAAATTTCCACCCACTCCGCGTTCCCCAAAGTCTTAAGAGAAAAGTGACACCTCACTTGTGTGGGTCGGCCTAGTGCCCGCGACAGGAAAAGGCGCAAAACGCAATGTGGTCACACCTCAATTTCGCATTGAAAAATGACCCTTTTTTGGCAAAGTGCCTAGCAGTAGTTTTTTAACCCTAGGTCTGCCGGTAACTAGGGAAACATAGAAAACCTATACATTTTTTTAAACTAAACTTGGGGGAATCCAGGATGGGGAGACTTGACTGCCTCCCACCAGGTTCTGTTACCCAGTATCCCTTGCAAACCTAAAACAATTTCAAAAAAAGCACTTTTTCCCCACACTTCTGTGGTGGAAAGTTCTGGAATCTGCGTGGATCAACAAATTTCCTCCCACCTTGCCTTCCCCAATGTCTTACGAGAAAAATGGTACCTCACTTGTGTGGGTTGACTTAGTTCCCGTGACATGAAACGGCGCAAAACGCAACGTGGTCACACCTCAATTTCGCAGTGAAAAATGATCCTTTTTTTTCAAAGTGCCTAGCTGTAGTTTTTGAACCCTACCTCTGCCGGCACCTAGACAAACATAGCAAACCTATATAGTTTTTGAAAACTAGACACCCATGGGAATCCAGGATGGGGTGACTTGACTGCCACCCACCAGGTTCTGTTACTCAAAATCCCTTGCAAACCTAAAAAATTGTCCACAATACCACATTTTCCCCTCATTTCTGTGGTGGAAAGTTCTGGAATCTACGTGAATCCACAAATTTCCACTCACTCCGTGTTCCCCAAAGTCTTAAGAGAAAAATGATACCTCACTTGTGTGGGTCAGCCTAGTGCCCGCAACAGGAAACGGCACAAAACGCAACGTAGTCACTCAATATCGCAGTGAAAAATGACCCTTTTTTGCCAAAGTGCCTAGCTGTAGTTTTTGAACCTTAGCTCTGCCGGCACCTAGTGAAACCTAGCAAACCTATACATTTTTGAAAACTAGATACCTAGAGGAATCCAGGATGGGGTGACTTGACTGCCTCCCACCAGGGTCTGTTACTCAGAATCCCTTGCAAATCTATAAAAATGTCCAAAAAAACACATTTTCCCCACATTTCTGTGGTGGAACGTTCTGGAATCTGCATGGATACTCAAATTTCCACCCACTCCACGTTCCCCAAAGTCTTACGAGAAAAACGGTACCTCACTTGTGTGGGTCAGCCTAGTGTCCGCGACAGGAAACGGCGCAAAACGCAACGTGGTCACACCTCAATTTCGTAGTGAAAAATGACCCTTTTTTGGCAAAGTGCCTAGCTGTAGTTTTTTAACCATAGGTCTGCCGGGACCTAGGGAAACCTAGCAAAACTATACATTTTTGAAAACTAGACACCCAGTGGAATCCAGGATGGGGTGACTTGACTGCCTCCCACCAGGTTTTGTTACCCAGAATCCCTTGCAAACCTACATTTTTTTCCAATAAAACACATTTTCCCCAATTTTCTGTGGTGGAAAGTTCAGGAATATGCGTGGATCCTCAATTTTCCACCCACCCCGCGTTACCCAAAGTCTTCAAAGAAAAATGGTACCTCTTTTTTGTGGGTCAGCATAGTGCCCGAGACAGGAAACGGGACAAAACACAACGTGGTCACACCTCAATTTCGCAGTGAAAAATGACCTTTTTTTGGCAAAGTGCCTAGCTGCAGTTTTTGAACCCTAGCTCTGCCGGCACCTAGGAAAACCTAGCAAACCTATAAATTTTTGAAAACTAGACACACGGGGGAATCAAGAATGGGGTGACTTGACTGCCTCCCACTAGGGTCTGTTACCCAGTATCCCTTGCAAACCTAAAAAATTGTCCAAAAAAAAACACATTTTCCCCACTTTTCTGTGGTGGAAAGTTCTGGAATATGCGTGGATCCACAATTTTCCACCCACTCCGTGTTACACAAAGTCTTCTGAGAAAAATGGTACCTCACTTGTGTGGGTCGGCATAGTGCCCGCGACAGGAAACCGCGCAAAACGCAACGTGGTCACACCTCAATTTCGCAATGAAAAATGACCCTTGTTTGGCAAAGTGCCTAGCTGTTGTTTTTGAACCATAGGTCTGCCGGGACCTAGGGAAACCTAGCAAAACTATACATTTATGAAAACTAGAAGCCCCTGGGAATACAGGATGGGGTGACTTGACTGCCTCCCACCAGGGTCTGTTACCCAGAATCCCTTGCAAACCTATAAAATTGTCCACAAAACCACATTTTCCCCACATTTCTTTGGTGGAATGTTCTGGAATCTGCGTGGATCCAAAAATTTCCACCCACTACGCGTTCCCCAAAGTCTTACGAAAAAATGATACCTCATTTGTGTGGGTCGGCCTAGGGCTCACGACAGGAAACGAAGCAAAACGCAACGTGGTCACACCTCAATTTCGCTGGGAAAAATGACCCTTTTTTGGCAAAGTGCCTAGCTGTTGTTTTTGAACCATAGGTCTGCCGAGACCTAGGGAAACCTAGCAAAACTATACATTTTTGAAAACTAGACACCCAGGGGAATCCAGGATGAGGTGACTTAGCTGCGTCCCACCAGGTTATGTTACCCAGAATCCCTTGCAAACCTAAAACAATTTCAAAAAAAGCACTTTTTCCCCACACTTCTGTGGTGGAAAGTTCTGGAATCTGCGTGGATCAACAAATTTCCTCCCACCTTGCCTTCCCCAATGTCTTACGAGAAAAATGGTACCTCACTTGTGTGGGTTGACTTAGTTCCCGTGACATGAAACGGCGCAAAACGCAACGTGGTCACACCTCAATTTCGCAGTGAAAAATGATCCTTTTTTTTCAAAGTGCCTAGCTGTAGTTTTTGAACCCTACCTCTGCCGGCACCTAGACAAACATAGCAAACCTATATAGTTTTTGAAAACTAGACACCCATGGGAATCCAGGATGGGGTGACTTGACTGCCACCCACCAGGTTCTGTTACTCAAAATCCCTTGCAAACCTAAAAAATTGTCCACAATACCACATTTTCCCCTCATTTCTGTGGTGGAAAGTTCTGGAATCTACGTGAATCCACAAATTTCCACTCACTCCGTGTTCCCCAAAGTCTTAAGAGAAAAATGATACCTCACTTGTGTGGGTCAGCCTAGTGCCCGCAACAGGAAACGGCACAAAACGCAACGTAGTCACTCAATATCGCAGTGAAAAATGACCCTTTTTTGCCAAAGTGCCTAGCTGTAGTTTTTGAACCTTAGCTCTGCCGGCACCTAGTGAAACCTAGCAAACCTATACATTTTTGAAAACTAGATACCTAGAGGAATCCAGGATGGGGTGACTTGACTGCCTCCCACCAGGGTCTGTTACTCAGAATCCCTTGCAAATCTATAAAAATGTCCAAAAAAACACATTTTCCCCACATTTCTGTGGTGGAACGTTCTGGAATCTGCATGGATACTCAAATTTCCACCCACTCCACGTTCCCCAAAGTCTTACGAGAAAAACGGTACCTCACTTGTGTGGGTCAGCCTAGTGTCCGCGACAGGAAACGGCGCAAAACGCAACGTGGTCACACCTCAATTTCGTAGTGAAAAATGACCCTTTTTTGGCAAAGTGCCTAGCTGTAGTTTTTTAACCATAGGTCTGCCGGGACCTAGGGAAACCTAGCAAAACTATACATTTTTGAAAACTAGACACCCAGTGGAATCCAGGATGGGGTGACTTGACTGCCTCCCACCAGGTTTTGTTACCCAGAATCCCTTGCAAACCTACATTTTTTTCCAATAAAACACATTTTCCCCAATTTTCTGTGGTGGAAAGTTCAGGAATATGCGTGGATCCTCAATTTTCCACCCACCCCGCGTTACCCAAAGTCTTCAAAGAAAAATGGTACCTCTTTTTTGTGGGTCAGCATAGTGCCCGAGACAGGAAACGGGACAAAACACAACGTGGTCACACCTCAATTTCGCAGTGAAAAATGACCTTTTTTTGGCAAAGTGCCTAGCTGCAGTTTTTGAACCCTAGCTCTGCCGGCACCTAGGAAAACCTAGCAAACCTATAAATTTTTGAAAACTAGACACACGGGGGAATCAAGAATGGGGTGACTTGACTGCCTCCCACTAGGGTCTGTTACCCAGTATCCCTTGCAAACCTAAAAAATTGTCCAAAAAAAAACACATTTTCCCCACTTTTCTGTGGTGGAAAGTTCTGGAATATGCGTGGATCCACAATTTTCCACCCACTCCGTGTTACACAAAGTCTTCTGAGAAAAATGGTACCTCACTTGTGTGGGTCGGCATAGTGCCCGCGACAGGAAACCGCGCAAAACGCAACGTGGTCACACCTCAATTTCGCAATGAAAAATGACCCTTGTTTGGCAAAGTGCCTAGCTGTTGTTTTTGAACCATAGGTCTGCCGGGACCTAGGGAAACCTAGCAAAACTATACATTTATGAAAACTAGAAGCCCCTGGGAATACAGGATGGGGTGACTTGACTGCCTCCCACCAGGGTCTGTTACCCAGAATCCCTTGCAAACCTATAAAATTGTCCACAAAACCACATTTTCCCCACATTTCTTTGGTGGAATGTTCTGGAATCTGCGTGGATCCAAAAATTTCCACCCACTACGCGTTCCCCAAAGTCTTACGAAAAAATGATACCTCATTTGTGTGGGTCGGCCTAGGGCTCACGACAGGAAACGAAGCAAAACGCAACGTGGTCACACCTCAATTTCGCTGGGAAAAATGACCCTTTTTTGGCAAAGTGCCTAGCTGTTGTTTTTGAACCATAGGTCTGCCGAGACCTAGGGAAACCTAGCAAAACTATACATTTTTGAAAACTAGACACCCAGGGGAATCCAGGATGAGGTGACTTAGCTGCGTCCCACCAGGTTATGTTACCCAGAATCCCTTGCAAACCTAAAAAATTGTCCACAATACCACATTTCCCCCACATTTCTGTGGTGGAAAGTTCCGGAATCTGCATAAATTCACAAATTTCTACCGACTCCGTGTTCCACAAAGTCTTAAGAGAAAAATGATACCTCACTTGTGTGGGTCGGCCTAGTGCCCGCAACAGGAAACGGCACAAAACGCAACGTGGTCACTCAAAATCGCAGTGAAAAATGACCCTTTTTTGGCAAAGTGCCTAGCTGTAGTTTTTGAACCTTAGCTCTGCCGGCACCTAGTGAAACCTAGCAAACCTATAAATTGTTGCCAACTAGACACCCAGAGGAATCCAGGATGGGGTGACTTGACTGCCTCCCACCAGGGTCTGTTACCCAGAATCCCTTGCACATCTATAAAATTGTCCAAAACACCACATTTTCCCCACATTTCTGTGGTGGAACGTTCTGGAATCTGCATGGATACTCAAATTTCTACCCACTCCACGTTCCCCAAAGTCTTACGAGAAAAACGGTACCACACTTGTGTGGGTCAGCCTAGTGTCCGCGACAGGAAACGGCGCAAAACGCAACGTGGTCACACCTCAATTTCGCAGTGAAAAATGCCCCTTTTTTGGCAAAGTGCCGAGCTGTGGTTTTTGAACCATAGATCAGCCGGAACCTAGGGAAACCTGGCAAAACTATACATTTTTGAAAACTAGACAACGAGGGAAATCCAGGATGGGGTGACTTAGCTGCCTCCCACTAGGTTCTGTTACCCAGAATCCCTTGCAAACCTAAAAAATTGACCAAAAAAACCCATTTTCCCCACATTTCTGTGGTGGAAAGTTCTGGAATCTGCGTGGATCCACAAATTTCCACCCACTTTGCATTCCCCAAAGTCTTACGAGAAAAATGGCACCTCACTTGTGTGGGTCAGTCTAGTGTCCGCGACAGGAAACGGCGCAAAACGCAACGTGGTCATGATGGAGCAGGGTTTTTACTCCAAAACGGAATACCTGTTTAATTTTTGCATGTTATAATTAAAAGTATTACTGAATAATTATTAACGATTAATAGTTTGTCGAATGTTGACTAATCAACCTTATTAACAAGAGAATTACACGTGGGAATGCTATTGCATGGCTAAATAACAAGTGAACTAAGTTGGTGAGCAAACTGACAGAAAACAATGTTGCTTATGTGATGTTATGGTGTTTTGCGCTTATAATTAATATGCATTAATAGCTTATGATGTCGCAAATGGCTAGATAAATACACACACATAAGGGTATTAGCTGGGGAATAACACGGTTTAATCATTTCTATGCAGTAATTATGTTTTGTGTTTCTTTACTCTTAAGTTGACAATTGTGGCCTACTGAAAGATGGCCACCTCCTGCAGCCGAGTAGATGACTTAATGGAAAATTTTGCAAGAAGGCTTCGCGTTGCCTGTGACCTTGCCCTCTTGTCGTACTGAAAAGCCATGAACATGACGACAAATCCAGGCTGGCAGCCAAAAACCCCTGGATGAGAAAATTGTAGCAACTGAATAAATCTGACTACATGAACTTTCGGTGGTCTCATAAGATGATATATTTAATCTGGGAAAAACATCCGTAGAAGTATCGGATAAAATTATGGACATTACATTTTCTATTCATCGTTTAAGACAGACAATATTTGGGAACTTTTGCTCATGTTGCAAGACGACATTATTTCCGCCATTCATCCGTTCTGAATAAAGAAATGATACTTTTTAGAATGTAATTTTCAGTATAAAAGTACGTAAACTAGAGAGGTCTAGCGCCACTTCTTCCCGAGCTGATGATGCGAGGTCCCTATGCTGACGGAGAGGACGATGACTCTACATGACAACAGAAGACTATCATTTTTCTCCAGAGGACCGGTTTCTGACTTAGGATCTGACATTTAGACAGAATAGGTAAATATGAGAAAAATGAATTTGCATTTAATTGGCTTTTCTTGAAATATTAGATAAATGAACAATCTGTTTGAATTCCTGTCTCGGGTGATTATTTCTGGTCATGTTTATTTGATGTATTGTGTATTCTTTGAAATGTATTCCTCTAGATCTTCAGCAACTAGCTGGTCGCATTGACCTCAAAGTATAGGCAGATCAGATAGAGCATATGTGGAAGCTGGTTTTCTCCTTTACAGGGCACGGATAGTGTGATTTGTAGTGAATGTTGGTGTAATGGGCCCCACCAGCGTATGATGTGTGTATGCGTGTGTGTGACTGTGAAATCATTCCGTCCGAGGAAGTAGAGGGGATTTGGAAGCTCTGATCTGCACCAGTTTCTTGGTAGCAGATTGATGGTTAGCTATTGTCTTGATCTAGCGGAATTGCGTGTATATAGGCTTGTTGACTATTGATTGATATTTGCACTAACACTATATGTTGAAGTCGCATTGAGTTCTATGTATTGTGAACGGCTTCTGGGATGTAGGAAGCCCGTGACAGTTCCGTAGTAGAGCAGAGGGAGTGTTGCTCTCGGAAAAAGGCGGGATTGTTGGCCCTGTATGCAGACAGGGGAAAACGTGTGACAATTGAAGTTGCGCGTCGCATTGTCTGGGTTCGACAAGGTAGCATCGCCGTGTGTTACCATTAGAAACTTATTTCTGTGTGAGAGAAGTGTATATGATAGCAAAGGTTATCTGTGAAACTCTGGTCTTAAGTCCCAGGGATCCGTAAGGTTTGCCGTTAAAGCTTACCGCTGGAGAAGTAATAGGTATTCTCGGAGCTTGTTAGAAGGACAGGGCAGAGGTAAGCGCTGCTTTGTTAACGTATGATATAATTCTGTAGTAGGACAGACTGTTCGCTGTTCTCGGGAAAGACAGAATTCTGTGTGAATGTACTACATTTTCTGGTGTGTAAGTGTGTGAATGAGAAGGCATTCTGGTTAATTGTGAAACTCTTAGGAGCATTCCGAAGGGGAACAGTTAATTGATGCTTGTTAGAAGGGTAAGGTAGAGGGATGTGCTACTTTATCAACGGAAGTAACGATTCTGTAGTAGGGCAGAGGTAAGCGCTGCTCTCGGGAAAGGCAGAATTCTCGTGGGAAAGGTCTTTCGCTGTTCTGAGGCTAGCGAAGCAGACAATGGAGATGTTTGTACGTTGTAACTAACAGACTCGTAGAAGTTGAAACAAAGTCTACCGAGTAGTCTTGTAAAGGAGGGGTAGACGAGAAGAACAGGAGACAGGAGCAGAAGTGACTGCAGCAGCTGCTGACGTCAGGGAGACCGCGCTGTGATTGGACAGTGGGCTAGAACAGAGGAAGCGCAGATATTGGTGCGTTAGTGTGAGTCGCGCTGGGATTCGCGGACTGAGACAGTGACGTAGACGGTCCAGGATTGGTGCGTTAGTGTGAGTCGCGCTGGGATTGGACAAAAGATCGTACAGCTGTAGTAAGAGTAAACAGCTAGTGGAAAAATAAGAAAGATGTATTACCATGCTGAGGAAAAGAAGAAAAAGTCCTTGTTCAGTAAGGTTAAAACCTGGTTTGACAAGGATAAAGACATAGTAACAAGGGAGGGAGAGTTACTTCCTCCGACCAGAACCCCTGCATCCTTTATGGTTGCAAAATATGGGTATCATACCTGTATCTGGTTAGACAACTGGGCGAAGTATACTAGAGAGGATGGGGTTTTGGCCTTTCCAGCACATGGCTCATTTAATCTGGCTGTGTTAAGAAATTTACGGGAAAAGATGATGAATCGAGAGCCTCGGCCTAGGCCGACGCAATTCGAGGCTTTGGTGGAATGGGAAGATGAAGTACATGAGCGAGAAAAGCAGAGGAGTGGAGGTAACTACCGATATATGTTCGGTAGAAAATATGATCGCGAAACGCATCATGACAGAATGAGAAGATGGCGAGATGCCAGTATGACTGAGGGATTATATCCTGTAAGAACAGCAGAGGAATCAGGAGGGAGAAAATGTACAGAGAAAGCACATAATGTAGAGACCAGAAGGTATGGGGCAAATGAGTCTGATGATGATATCTTAGAGGACATGCTTTACAAAAGATCACCCCCGTATAGAAGAGAACCAGAGGTAGGAACAGCAGTTAGCCCAATGAGAAACACCCTGCGGATTATAAAAACAGAGGCTAGAGCTCCTGAGCTGAAAAGCGGTTGTTCTCTGGAGAGAGAGAGAGAGAAAGAGAAAGAGAGAGAGAAAGAGAAAGAGAAAGAGAGAGAGAGAGAGAGAGAGAAAGAGAGAAAGAGAGAGAGAGAGATAGGAAAAGAGAGAGAGAGAGAAAGAGAGTTAGAGAGAGAGAGAGAGAAAGAGAGAGAGATAGAGAGAATGAGCTTGAAAATGAAAAGACCAGAGAACTCGCAAGAACTACATCTGAACTAACAGAGAAAATCAGGGAGTTGACTAAGAATCTTGAAGCTGTTACAGTGCCTGTGACAATAGGCCCGGTTATGCCGATTTTTGACAAGCAGAGGACGGGTGAAAATGGTATGACGGTGCCATATGTGGGCAATAGGTTGATTGTACCTCCAGAACAGGCAGAAATGACAGCGGGATTAACACAGTGGAGAACAGGAGAAAATCAGTGGAGACATACTGTATGTGGAGGGGAAATGAGTGTGCAGACTAACTCAAGTTTGAATTCTGGATGTATAGAAGGGACCAGTGGAACAATTTTGGAACCGCAGAGGGTGGCAGAACCAGGGGGTGTGGAAAAATCTGTGATAACTGCTGAAGATTTGAATGACTGGCTGAAAAAATTACAGAAAAAGGAGAAAGAGCCACAGGGAATGGATGTAGCCAGGCTACGTATGGAGATGGAAGAATTGATAGTAGGAACCATACCTACAGATACACTGAAGAATTATCAGGAAGGGGAGATTCTCTTTTTATGTAAGAGCATCACATGGAGAGCAAATAACATACATGACAGGTTGAAAGGAATAGCCAGTGAGGTGGGAATTGACATGGATAAGGTGAAAGCTTTACAGAAAACATACCGAGTGGATTTTTCAGACAAGGATATCGAGAATCTGAATAATGCAGGCCGAACAGGACAGATTAAGGAAATGATTGCCTTGCTAAGGAAATGGGGAGATGTAGAAAGATGGGAAGACAGATGGTATCGAAAGCGAGAGGATGGAGTGGATAGGACTTACTCAGCATTTCCCCTAACAGAAAAGGAGAAAGCAGTGACAGCTTACCTCATGAGAGAGATTCCAGGAGGAGGGTACGTACATGTCCCATGGACCAGACAGGATATTTTATCATTTACGAATGATTTCCCTTGACTAAGGGAAAAGCCAGTGGAGTGGTACAGACAAGTCGACAGATTTGTAAAGCTGTCAAAAGTACTATGGATTGACCTGAATAGTCTGTTTGATATAATTGTACCAGCAGATTTGTGGGCCGAATGTAAAATAGTCATAGATTGGCCTACAAAGGAATACCCGAGAGATCCAAAAACAGGAGCTCCAGACCCGGAGGTCATGAAGAAGTATGAGCAGGTTATGGCCTTCTTGAAAAATAAAGTACCCCCCAAGGAGACAGACTGGGTTAAAATAGATCGAACACATCAGGAATTGAAAGAATCAGTTCATGCTTACTATGAAAGACTGATACTAGCTTTTAAGCAGTTCAGTGGAGATGAACACCTGGGTGACAAAGATCTGAGTCACTTTGTGTACAGATTTGTGTACGGTTTGCGGCCTGAAATCAGCGAAATGATACGGCAGCATACCGTGGATTGGGAGAGTAAGAAGATTGATGAGATTTTGAGACATGCAAAATACTTCAGTGATGAGATTGAGGCAAAGCAGAGAAATCTGAAAGAAAAAGCAATGTGGGCACAGGTGAAAAGTTGCAGAAAGACAGGAAGCTCAGCTGGTTGAACAGGCAAATAACCCAGGAAATAAACCCAAGTATGGTTCAGGAAAAGGGAAAGGGAACATAGAAGAGGCCAAAAAGAAGGTCCCGTGTCACAACTGTGGAAAATTGGGGCACTGGAAATCCGAGTGTAAGAATCCACCGTCCACTAACGAGGATAATTCATCATTGAATTCGCAGGTGCAGAACGAGGGGTGTGGTCAGCATCGGCAACAGCAGAAGGCTGATAAGCAGCAGAATCAGGTGCCAAAACCACCCTTGCCACAGAGAAAAGGATCCCAGAAGTACAGCCAAGAATCGGGGTTCTACGATGAAGAGCAGGTAATCAAACCAAAACGCACAAGCGCTGTATCTCAGTACTGGCTGAAAAATGAGGGAAGTGACTCTGAGGGAGACTTCTGACGGTGCCAAAGAGAGGAGGAGGAGTGCGTACTTGGCGCTACTCTGGAAATAGACCAGGCAGGACCTTTTGTAGATGGGAAAATTAATGGTGAAAGCATCACTTTCCTAGTTGATACTGGGGCTACGAGATCAACTGTCAGGTCAGCTGATATAAAGAATCTTCCTCTCCCGGACGAAGCAATCCAAGTGGTTGGTGTATCCAACACACAGATCAAAACATTACTTACTGAACCAGTAAGGGTTAAAATAGGGAAATTTTCAGACATGCACCGATTTGTGGTGTGTGACAAAAGTCCAGTGAACCTGTTAGGCAGGGATCTGCTGTGAAAAATGAATTGCACTATTTTCTGTACTCCAGAGGGAATAACCTTTGAAACACCTGATGAGGATGTGCTATACAGAATGACCATGGATAACAGAGAATGTGAGGCTTTGGGAACATATGCAATATTTAATCCTGATGCATTACCCCCAGAGTTGAAACAGACAGTGAAAGCAGCAGTTTGGGATTTTACTGGAGAAGATGTGGGCCTGATGAGAAATGTAGATCCAGTAAAGATTGCTGTAAAAGAGGGAGTGGTTTACCCAAACATACCGCAATACAGATTGACACCTGAAATAATTGAAGGGATAACACCCTTAATTGAGAAGATGATCCAGCAAGGGGTGTTAAGAGAAATATTGAGCAGCCCATGTAACTCACCGATAATGGGACTGAAGAAACCTAATGGAAAGTTCAGAATAGTACACGATTTGAGAAAGATTAACAAGATTGTTGTGCCATGCTGTCCAATTGTGCCAAATCCATCAGTAATTTTGTATCAGATTTCTCATGATGCAGAATGGTACACAGTAATTGATTTGTGTCATGCTTTCTTTTCAATCCCATTGCATCATGACAGCCAGCCAATATTTTCTTTTAGATTTGGAGAGCGGATTTTGGCATGGTGCCGAATCCCACAGGGGTATACAGAGAGCCCCTCAATATTTAATCAATTGCTGAAGAAATCTCTGGAAAGTCTGACAATGCCTGAAAATTCAGTCTTGGTCCAATAAATTGATGACCTACTTGTGGCATCAAAAACACGTGAAGCTTGTGAAGTAGATACCATTACATTGCTGAATCACTTAGCAGATGGAGGATTAAAGGTATCTCCAGCCAAATTGCAGTTCTGTAAGAAAGAAGTCCAGTATCTGGGACACAACATTGAGAAAGGCCTGAGAAAAGTGACTATTGACAGAATTAAAATCATTAGGGGAATGAGAGCCCCAATGACACAAAGAGAAGTGAGATGATGGCGTGTCTCCTGGAGACTCCTATCCGGATGAGCGTGCTGTCTATTTTAGAAGCCGCTCGCGGATACTGACTCACCTTGAACTGGAGCTGGGATCGCGCTCCATTTGCCTTGCTGGACCTGTGTGGACGCCTGTGCTGTGCCCGGAAGGGAAGCTGTGGGGGTTTGTGGCTGCCGGGACTGCGAGGACCAGGGTGCTCCCTGCAGAATCTATACAGCACACCTGCTGCCTCTTCCAGGCCCCGCCTTCACCTTCCCTCATTACCTATTAATACTCCCCTCCCCTCACGCGCTAGCGGGACGCGTGCGGGACAAGAACCGGGGCGAAGACCGGGCCGTTTGAGGCCGTTCGAGAACGGTCGGGATCGGTCTCGGTCAGCGCCCCCTGCTATTCCGCCCCCTCGTGTCTCCCGATACCTGCTCCAGCCAGCCTTGAGAGAATGGCTTTGAGGGAGACACGTAGTAAGACTCTGATGGCTGCTGGAAAACCCCAATGCACATTGGACAGTTACTTCGCCAAAGCTGGTTCTCTACTAATTGAGGACATTACCACGCTCGAAAGACGTATCTCTCAAGAGATTGATTGGATAAGAAGATCATCGTTGGGCCCCCTAGCCTCCGCTAGGACCCCGACCCAGAGACTTGATGGGAGTCAATTAATGGCGGGGGGAGAGGGCTCAACTGAAATGCTTGAAATAACTAGTCCATCTTGCCCCACTATAGTAGGCACCTCAAACATTGATTGTTCCATACCATCCCAGATAGATTTTAGCATATTACCCCTCCCCTTACCAAAGCCGCCTCATCCCAATTTTAGCCCTAGCACTAGTACCATTGTACATGGTAGGGAGGAAAATAGCTTAGGGGCCAAACCGACAGACATTAATAGGGTAGCAGTGAGAGAAGGAGCTATCCCCAAAAATAGTAAGAAGCCTCAGATGTCTCGAGGGAAAAAATGTAAAAACACCAAACTACTTCCCACACCACAGAGGCTGAAACCTGAGACAGTAAACAAACGTCGAACCCCATTACAATCTAAGGGGCTCACGCCACTTAATGCGCCAGATCATAAATTTGATAATACTGGATCAATTTCTGGGGAGGAGGATATCACACTATTGGATATTCGCAACATGATGAGGCTGTTGCTTAAACCATTGAAAGCACGCCTGGGGAAAATAGAAACTACCCTAAATTGTATTGTAAAGGAATTGGCATGTATTTCACTTTCTTGTGCAAAAGATGCCTTAGCTCCAGACACTGGCCCGAGTGGTGCGATGAACCAAACAGCCCCTCTAGCTACGAATCCGAATCCTCCTATTATCCCGCTAATATCCCACGTTTCCTCTCCCCAACTGACACTACCAACCATAGATCAGACACTAAATAGATGCACAGAAGGGAACCCGTCTGTACCTGGCTTTAAGGGCTCCCTTAACAGCCCTATTGGGAATCAAACGACTATAGATCTGCCACCTGAGGCCAGCCCTTTTATAGTATTTTGGCAGGTGTCCCTGCCCTAAAACAACCAACGTAAGAGTCAGTTGAATCGCTTAAAAATAAAGTCATCAATTGGCTCACAAGTAATAGACCTCTTCCCGATGGTATATGCAGCCAGGTCCTGATGGTAAGAAGAGCTTCATGGCTGGGTATTACAAAGAAATCAATACAGGGAGATTGTGTCTTGGTCAATTTTAGTGACCCCAGGACAGTCTCCCACATAACTAACTGGCCCTATCGCGATAAGGGTACTACAATCCAAGCCCTACCATTATCTTTCTTTTATCCATCTGTATTACAAGAGCAGGGAGAGAGAGATTGGGAACTTGTGCGTGGCCGTGGCGGAAGGTGGAGGCAAGAGCATAGGGGTACCCATTATATGAGTGATCTACCACATCTTGATTACTTCCCTACGCAGAATAGATTTGGAAGCCTAGCCTGGGAGGACTGACTGCTTTGGATAAGCAGCAAAGAGGAGGGCGTTTTATCCACCCTCACAAAGGAGTCTAATACCATGAAGGTTGAGATCAAGACTCTGATAGCCAACTACCCTGCAAACTCTGCTACCCCCTATGTGAGGCGGTGTCCTCTGTATCCCCTACCCCTACTATGAGTACATCTCCACCGCATGAGCGGTGCTGTATCCCAGACGCAGTAAAATCTATTGGCAGCACTAACTCCACTGTTTTAAAAGTGTTGTCATGGAATGTGGCGGGCCTCGCTAGCAAGTTGCTTTCTCCAGAATGGAACACATTTGTCAGATCCAAAGACATCTGTATGTTCCAGGAAACCTGGGCCTGTGACGAGGTGACGTATTTGGGATACGCGTCATTTTCTATGCAGGCGAAATGGGGAGGGAAAGGACGTCCTTCGGGCGGACTTGCAACATGGTTAGCAGTAGATTTGGGATGTAGTGCTGCTTTACATCCACTTTCTACGGATGATATTCTTGTGGTACTTTTGGAATGGCCAAATTCTAATAGGCTCATGTTGGTCAACGTCTATTCCCGCCCAGTAACTAATGGGCTTGAATCACGAACTATAGATGATCTTGCCTCCGTTTTAAGTGAAATTCCCGCTGATATTCCTTACCTAATAGGGGGTGACTTCAATTGTCATTACGAGCCCCTCTATGGCCCATTAGATGGACTGGCCGGCGAGGAGGATGCGCTTTGGTCTATTCCTCCCTTAGAGGCACCCGGCCCCAGAGCATGGACACCACTAGCAGTCCAAATTACATCACTAACCCTAAAATTTGGTTTGCGGGCCTGTAATGGCCGGAAAAAATCAGACATCCCGCCAAAATACACATTTAGCCGGGGTGGGAGGGAATCGAAATTGGACTATATTCTTGTCCCACTAGCAGCTTGGTTTTCCATCAAAGACTTTAGGGTCTTGCCAGGTGTGGATAGTGACCATCATGCTCTGGAAGCAGAATATATTCTTTCCGATAGTGAGGCCACGAGGGCCCAGACCTCGACCCCTCGTAAAGGTTTAACATTAGCAAACAATAGACGTAGAGTGAGATGGGAAAGATTACTTTTAAATCCGGAAACTCTTCCCAGCCTCTACGCTCTGGCAATTCCTATATTGGAAAAAGCACTGGCATTAACCGACCGAGACGTCTGCCCTGATAATAGGATGGAGTGGGGAACACTACATACAGACCTAACTTTGTCCCTTTCTGATATACTCTTCACTACACTGCAAGGACCTTCAAAACGTTCGTCTAGTCCTACCTGGTATAACTGTGCATGCCGGAAGGCTAAATCGAAGCTCCTGGTGGCAATCAAAGAGGGTCTAGGGATTGAGGTCATTAGGACCAGGCGCTCATTATATAAACGCATGATCGGCCACGCACAAAAGGAATGGGAGTATAACAAGTGGGAGAAACTTAAAACTACACTAGCATGTGCAGACTCCCGCTTATTCTGGTGCCTTGTAAACACAGGGGACGAAATGCAATCTGATGCAATTGAGCCTAACATTTCGGACTCTGCATGGCGAAATCATTTTAAATCCTTATACAGCACATCTGGTCCACCTGAGCTAATAAATTCCAAAAATATTGATGAAACTAAAGGGCGCCCCTTTACTTTGAAGGAAGTATACGAGGCGATAGACAGACTAGCCCACGGCAAGGCACCGGGCCTAGATGGCCTGCCTGGTGATCTTTTTAAACACGAGCCAGTAGTCTGGGCACCATATTTGTTGTGCCTATTTAATTCTATTTTGGGGGGCATGGAGGTCCCAAAGACTTGGTTGGGAGCAGAGATTGTCCCAATATTTAAAAAGGGATCCCCTCTGCTCCCTTCCAATTACAGACCAATAAGCTTAATAGACGTCCCACAAAAGCTGTTCGGGAGATTACTATTGAACCGTCTCCAAGCATGGATGGCAGAGAAGGACATACTGAGCCCATTCCAAGCTGGGTTCAGAGAGGGTGTCTCTACAATAGACCAAATTTTCCGATTCAACAATTTGTATTGGAAAACTGTGAGTTTGGGCAGAGGAACGCTGTACACAGTCTTTGTCGATCTCCGAGCAGCGTTCGATCTGGTGCCCCGTGCCAAACTATGGGCAGTACTCAAGGATTTAGATGTTCCGGGTGACATCCTATCCATGTTGATGAGGCTCCATTGGGGCAATTACGCCAAAGTGAGGTGTGGCAGGGGAGGCGGTCTTACAGAGGGTTTTCCCGTGAACTCTGGGGTAAGACAGGGTTGCGTGCTGGCACCGACCCTGTTCTGCCTCTTCGTGAACGGTGTCATAGACTTCCTGACAGGGTTGAGCTATATTGATGCCCCGGTGCTGAATGGCAGGAGGGTACCCGCAGTTATGTTTGCGGATGATACCCTCCTGCTTTCAAAATCCCCGATGGGCCTCCAGAGAATTTTGGACGGTTTCATGAACTTTTGTGAGCTTCGTGGATTGGAAGTGAACGCGACGAAAACTAAGTTCATGACTTTTAATCCGTCCACTTCAACCCGCCCAAACCCTATGATAGGACATGAAAGACTAGACCGGGTCTCCACATTTGAATACCTAGGTGTCACCCTGAACCAATCCTTGACTTGGGACACCCACATTATGAGAGTAAACTTGAAACTCGCCCAACTTACAGGTGGCATACATAGGATGTTATCTAGGACCACCTATAAGCCACTTGGCCCGCCACTCCATATCTATAAAACCCAGGCTAGAGGTGCAGTCACTTACGGGGGTGAGATTTGGGGACATGCTGCGTGCTGTAAGTTGCAGATAACTGAAAACAACTTTATCAGGCAACTGACCGCTCTACCATCAAGCACCCCGCTGCTCCCGCTGAGACTGGACCTCGGTTTAAGACCAATTACTGAAGAACTGGGACTCAAGCCTCTGACGTATTGGCGTAGAATATGGAGTTTGGTGGAGCTATCTAGCTATAGAGCTGAATTAGAAGAAATCCTGGGCCTACCAAACGTGTTGAAAATATCTTGGTTTAAGTACATTAAGATTACTTTTGAAAGGATGGGGAAATCGGAGCTGTGGCATGACCCACGGAGCGCTTGTCCCAGGATCTCTCGTAGATCGCTGGTGGAGGCATACCGCGAGTATAAGCGACAGGCTGCAATTGAATCCCTATGCCAAGATTCTTTGTCCAGTCATTTTCTTGCTATCAAGGATGCTTATCAGCTAGAATTGGTCCTTGATGATGTTAGCCCACCACTAACTCGAAAATTGTATCTCCAGTGGCGTTATGGAACACTTCCCTTGAGGGCTCATACAGAGCACTGGCACAAAATAGCGACCACCCCAAATTGCCTAGTATGCCCTCTCAAACGAGAAGATGATTTACACATGATCTTTTTCTGCCCTGCATATAACATCCCACGTAAATATTGGCTTGTTCCACTTCTCAGGAACCTAGGCTTTAGGGAACACCGTCCCGCATTTAGAGTTTTAAAATCTGACTTGTCTGCCCCCATTGTATGTGCAGTAGCCAAATTTTTAACTGCAGCATGGTTTATCCGTAATCGTTTTATGTCTAGTGAATAATACATTTTTAAATGTTTTAAAATTGGCATATGAGTTTACCACTGTTTTCGTTTTCTTTTTCGGTCAATTGTTACTGTATTTTATTTCTGTATCTTTTATGGTCCTTAGTGACCGAAATAAAGATTTGATGAATGAATGAATGAAGTGAGAATGTTCCTGGGAATGGTAGGTTACTGTCGTCAGTGGATAAGTAATTTTTCCCTGATTGCCAAACCATTGATTAAATTGACCAAAAGTGAGGTGAAAGACCCATTAGAACTAAACCCAGAAGAAATGGCTGCATTCAGAGAGCTGAAAGACCGACTTTGTGAAGCTCCCGCCTAGGGATGCCTGATTATGAAAAAGAATTTGAACTGTACTGTAGTGAGAGAAATGGATGTGCACCTTCAGTGTTAATCCAGAAACACGGACGTCTGAGAAGGCCAATTGCCTATTTCTCAGCAACACTTGACCCAGTAGCTGTGGGTTTGCCAGGTTGCCTGAAAGCAGTAGCTGCTACCTGCAAAAGTTTGGAACAAAGTGAGGGAATCATAATGGGATACCCTGTACGAGTATTTGTACCACATGATGTGGCAATCCTTTTAACAAGGAGCCGGACACAGTTCATGTCTCATAGTCGGTTGACTAAATATGAGAAAGTCATTCTTGTCTGGAGAGATGTGTGAATGTGAATCCAGCGACACTGTTACCTGATGCTGAATGTGTGGGAGTAAGAAATGATGTTGATCATGACTGCCTGGATGTACTTGATTACTGCACAAAACCAAGGCCAGACATAAGAGATCTGCCACTACCTGAAAGTGATCATGTGTTTGTGGATGGGTCTTGTCTGAGAACAGATGAAGGAGTGTTTAGTGCTGCATATGCTGTGTGCAAAGTCTCAGAAGTTGTGGAAGCATCACCCTTAAAAGGAGTTAAATCCGCTCAGGTGGCAGAACTGGTGGCACTGACAAAGGCATGCAAGATTGGAAGGAATGTGAGAGTGACTGTGATGACTGACAGCCAGTATGGCTTCAGAGTTGTCCATGATTTCGGCCAACTATGGCTACAAAGAGGTTTCCTGACCTCAAGTGGAACTCCCATAAAGAATGCTGAAGTGGTTGGAAAACTGCTAGAGGCGATACAGCTGCCTAAAGAACTAGCAGTTGTAAAATGTGCTGCTCATGGTAATGGTGACGATTTTGTAACTGTTGGCAATAAGTTTGCTAATGACATTGCACAATATTGTGCGAGGAACAATCACTCAATTAACAGGAGTAAAGAACGGGAAATGTCTTCTTGTTCATTAATGTTTACTAATGAGGTAGGGACATGGGAGGAAGTAAAACAGCTGCAGGATGAGGCAAAGGATGATGAAATGAGGGATTGGGTGAAGGCAGGTTGTGCACCCAGAGAAAAGGATCATGTGTGTGTCTATAGGGATGGAAGACCAGTCATGCCAAACAGCATGCTATCAACAATGGCAAGGATGTATCATGGCCAGGGACACCTGGGAAGGGATGCTATGATAAGAGCCTTTAAGCAAGCCTGGTACAGTCCAAAGTTCAGACTGATTGCAGAAAGTCTCTGTCAGAGATGTCTGATATGTCAGCAATTCAATCCTGGAAAGAAAACAGTGGTGAGCCTAGGAACAATAGGCAGAGAGGGAGGACCCTTCACAAGAATGCAGATAGATTTAATTGAAATGCCCCCAGTCAACAGGTTGAGGTATGTTCTGGTGGTGGTCTGTTTGTTCTCAAGGTGGGTGGAGGCATACCTTTCATTTATAATGAAATCATGAGTCTAATTTGTGAAGCATTAAGTGTACAGCAGAAGTTGCATTGTGCTTACAGACCAGAGGCTTCTGGGGTTGTAGAGCAGATGAATGGCACAATCAAAAACAGAATTGGTAAGATGTGCCTAGCCACAGGAATGAAATGGCCCGATGTCTTGCCTCTAGTCCTGGTGACCATTAGGTCTACTCCAGACAGAACAACAGGTTTGAGTCCACATGAAATTATCATGGGACGTGCTATGAGGCATGCATATGTACCAGTGAACAAGCTGATGACTATAACTGATGACATGATTTTGGATTACTGCAAAGGCCTGGCTGACGCAGTTCATTCTGTGTTTCACCAGGTTGGAGAAGACGCCACCACACTTGAAAAGAAACCAGCCCATGATCTGAGCCCAGGGGACTGGGTAAGGATAAAAGTCCACAGAAGAAGGAATTGCCTGGTTCCAAGGTGGGGAAGGCCAAGACAAGTCATCTTGACCACAACGACTGCTGTGAAGTGCGCTGGTGTGAAGAATTGGATACATGCAAGCCACACACTGAGAGTTCCAAATCCAAGAGATGGTACTGGAAAAGAATACTTTTAAGAATCAGATTCCAGTGATGATGCAGACAGTGAGGCAGTAAGAAGGAAAAAGAATCCTGAAAGTGGGGAAAGTGAGTCAGGAGAAGCTTTCATCCCACCAGAAGAGGTTCTGAAGAGAACAGTGCAAACTGCAGAAGCAAGCTCAGACTCCGAAGAATTGCCTGAGGTTCCAATTGACAGTGAACAACACAAAAAGAAAGAAAGAAAAGAACATTGCAACAGAAAAGACACCTGAGTAACGTGAAGGAATTGGACAAGTTCCACCTGAGATAAACATTGAAGAAAAAGGGACAGACAAAGACAGAGAGGGACAGATTGCGGAAAAACCCCTAGGAGGTGTAGGGAACATCAACAAGCTAGGTGAAGGGACAAGCAGACAGCAAGAAGATTGCATGTCGGAGACCCGAGGAGGGACAGAAGTAGGGAAATCTCAAGTGGTGGAAAAAGAGACTGTTGGAGAAAAGGAAGTTGTTAAAGAAAAGAAGGCTGTTAATGAACCAGTAGCAACCGAAACAGAGTCTGATGAAAGTGACAATGAGATACATGGAGGACGAGTTCTGAGAAAGAGAACTTGGCTTGGAGAAAGAAACAATAAAGAAGGAAAGCAAAAGAGAAATGCTAAAGGAGATCTTTGGCCAAATAAGATAAAGAGACTGAGATACAGACTGACACGAGTTAACTCTTCGAGAGCTGAGCAGGTGAACGAAGTGTCAAGTCAAAACCCAACCAAAGAAGAAGAAACAAAGATACCTGAAAGAGAAAAAAGAATAAGAAAACCTAACCAGAGGTACAAGTCACCGGAATGGACGTATGTGGCACTGCCTGAAGAAGGAGAAGAGGCGGACAGCCAAGGAAGTCCAGAGGAGGCTTTGCTGAAGTAGGTTGCTGAAGAAGAAGCTGTGGGAATCCTGAGAGTTATCTTGTCCGACATTGGAGAAGGGACGGATGTTCAGGACCTGATACAGTTTGATGATGATGAAGAGACAGTGAAAAGTGATGAAAATCCAAATTGAGTGAATCCAAGGGAAAAATCACTTGGATAAGAGTAGAAGAAGTAGTACTAAAATTAGTAGAGTTTAATAATCTGGTGGGTACTTGCTGCCCTTAAAAGTTCAGTAAAGGAGTAGAAGAGGCCAAATCAAAAGACACGGTCAAGTTAACAAAATGGCTAACACTGAGAATAAAAGTAGATGTACCTTTCTGAAAAGATGGTGCAAAATGTGCTGCTGCTGTACAGGTTTATTAATGCTGCTTTGGAGCGTGCTTGCTCTACTGATTTAATTTAGAGTCACTATAGACACTTTAGAAGGTCATACTGAGAACAAGACTAATATAGGGAAGAGTCCATTAAAGGTAGTCCCAACTAGAACTAGTAATGTGCATATACATAAAGATAGGTCAATTAATGATTTTTCTAGCAATGTTTTTTCTAAATTGTTGTATGAGTACGTAAAGACAATGGAAGTAAGGGATTGCTATGTCTGCATGCAATTACCTGCCTCTGTTTCGGAAGGAGTGACTTACCATCATCTTCCGGCTACGTATGGAATTTCCTGTAGTGTGTTGATGAGTATTTTTTACCAATTAGGGAAATTAGATTACAATATGTCTAATGTAGATAATATTCTTGGGCAGTTGCCTATGAATAAAGAATTGAATCCTGCAAAGGATGCTAACACTTTAGGTGAGATTTTTTTAGAAACTAAAGAATTAACCTTAGACTATGTTTTTAGAAACAATTTAACTTGCAAATTAAAAGGAGAAGAGAAGAATTTTCTAGACATGGTTGAGAGAAGAAGGTTGAACATGCACAAGAAAGCAGAAGGGCATAAAATGAGTGACACAATGTGGGATATTGAGAAAGAAAAGGAGTTGAAAAATGGAGCCAGTCCAACTATGGCTATAGATGCCCCACAGAAAGGGAAGCTGTGCATTACCAGGAAGAGATACCAATATGATTATTATTTCATAGGGACTAGCGAGTACCATGATACATACTTTATTGCGACCGGATGGGGATTTAGAGGAGGAGAAGATCCAGTTTTTCCGGGAGTGTATTATATTTGTGGGAATAAGGCTTATTACCATTTGCCTGACCATTGGTTTGGTACATGTTATGTTGGCCTGGTCTTTCCAAAGATTTTTCACATGGATAGAGTAGATGATGCTGAACATTCTAACACAGTAACACGCTATAAAAGAGAAACATGGACAGAAATTGTAGGAGATATTTTTGGAGCTTTAATTCCAGCAGTGGGAATTTCTTTAAATGCCTATGGCATTCGGAAGCTGTCAACAGTGGTAGATCGCTTGTCAACAAGCACCGCTGGAGGCTTTCTTTTGGTAAATACAGAAATGGTTGCTTTGCGCGCTATGGCGATGCAAAATCGACTTGCCCTTGACATTCTTTTGGCAAAAGAGGGTGGAGTCTGTGGAATGCTGAAAGTTCAACATTGTTGCACTTACATTCCTGACGAAAGTAAAGATCTAAAGGTTTACATCAAAAATATTACTGATTTACATGAAGAATTAGTACCACTGGAAGCTGAAAGTATCTAGACTAAAATGGCTAATAAGATGATTGCTATTAAGAACTTTGTAGCTAAAATAGGTAGTACCATATTTGGTAAGATATTATTTCCATTAACTTGTGTAATAGTTGCACTATTGATTCTTAGATTAGGATGTATGTGTTGTAGATATAGAAGAAATAAAAAGAAAATCGTAAAAGAAAATGTTAAAAAGAGACAAAAGAAATCAGAAAGAGATCCACAAGAAATAGAACTTGAAGAATTGAGAGAAAGCATGTATATAGAAACTAAAAAGGAAGATGAGATGGAAACTAGGGTCTAAAGCAAGAACAAGAAGACATTTCAAACTCTTCTAAAAGGGGAAAACTAAATTGATTTTTGGGGTTTTGATTTTTGTGGTGATTATATATCACCAAAGGGGGGATTGATGGAGCAGGGTTTTTACTCCAAAACGGAATACCGGTTTCATTTTCGCATGTTATAATTAAAAGTATTACTGAATAATTATTAACGATTAATAGTTTGTCGAATGTTGATTAATCAACCTTATTAACAAGAGAATTACACGTGGGAATGCTATTGCATGGCTAAATAACAAGTGAACTAAGTTGGTGAGCAAACTGACAGAAAACAATGTTGCTTATGTGATGTTATGGTGTTTTGCGCTTATAATTAATATGCATTAATAGCTTATGATGTCGCAAATGGCTAGATAAATACACACACATAAGGGTATTAGCTGGGGAATAACACGGTTTAATCATTTCTATGCAGTAATTATGTTTTGTGTTTCTTTACTCTTAAGTTGACAATTGTGGCCTACTGAAAGATGGCCACCTCCTGCAGCCGAGTAGATGACTTAATGGAAAATTTTGCAAGAAGGCTTCGCGTTGCCTGTGACCTTGCCCTCTTGTCGTACTGAAAAGCCATGAACATGACGACAAATCCAGGCTGGCAGCCAAAAACCCCTGGATGAGAAAATTGTAGCAACTGAATAAATCTGACTACATGAACTTTCGGTGGTCTCATAAAATGATACATTTAATCTGGGAAAAACATCCGTAGAAGTATCGGATAAAATTATGGACATTACATTTTCTATTCATCGTTTAAGACAGACAATATTTGGGAACTTTTGCTCATGTTGCAAGACGACATTATTTCCGCCATTCATCCGTTCTGAATAAAGAAATGATACTTTTTAGAATGTAATTTTCAGTATAAAAGTACGTAGACTAGAGAGGTCTAGCGCCACTTCTTCCCGAGCTGATGATGCGAGGTCCCTATGCTGACGGAGAGGACGATGACTCTACATGACAACAGAAGACTATAATTTTTCTCCAGAGGACCGGTTTCTGACTTAGGATCTGACATTTAGACAGAATAGGTAAATATGAGAAAAATGAATTTGCATTTAATTGGCTTTTCTTGAAATATTAGATAAATGAACAATCTGTTTGAATTCCTGTCTCGGGTGATTATTTCTGGTCATGTTTATTTGATTTATTGTGTATTCTTTGAAATGTATTCCTCTAGATCTTCAGCAACTAGCTGGTCGCATTGACCTCAAAGTATAGGCAGATCAGATAGAGCATATGTGGAAGCTGGTTTTCTCCTTTACAGGGCACGGATAGTGTGATTTGTAGTGAACGTTGGTGTAATGGGCCCCACCAGCGTATGATGTGTGTATGCGTGTGTGACTGTGAAATCATTCCGTCCGTGGAAGTAGAGGGGATTTGGAAGCTCTGATCTGCACCAGTTTCTTGGTAGCAGATTGATGGTTAGCTATTGTCTTGATCTAGCGGAATTGCGTGTATATAGGCTTGTTGACTATTGATTGATATTTGTACTAACACTATATGTTGAAGTCGCATTGAGTTCTATGTATTGTGAACGGCTTCTGGGATGTAGGAAGCCCGTGACAGTTCCGTAGTAGAGCAGAGGGAGTGTTGCTCTCGGAAAAAGGCGGGATTGTTGGCCCTGTATGCAGACAGGGGAAAACGTGTGACAATTGAAGTTGCGCGTCGCATTGTCTGGGTTCGACAAGGTAGCATCGCCGTGTGTTACCATTAGAAACTTATTTCTGTGTGAGAGAAGTGTATATGATAGCAAAGGTTATCTGTGAAACTCTGGTCTTAAGTCCCAGGGATCCGTAAGGTTTGCCGTTAAAGCTTACCGCTGGAGAAGTAATAGGTATTCTCGGAGCTTGTTAGAAGGACAGGGCAGAGGTAAGCGCTGCTTTGTTAACGTATGATATAATTCTGTAGTAGGACAGACTGTTCGCTGTTCTCGGGAAAGACAGAATTCTGTGTGAATGTACTACATTTTCTGGTGTGTAAGTGTGTGAATGAGAAGGCATTCTGGTTAATTGTGAAACTCTTAGGAGCATTCCGAAGGGGAACAGTTAATTGATGCTTGTTAGAAGGGTAAGGTAGAGGGATGTGCTACTTTATCAACGGAAGTAACGATTCTGTAGTAGGGCAGAGGTAAGCGCTGCTCTCGGGAAAGGCAGAATTCTCGTGGGAAAGGTCTTTCGCTGTTCTGAGGCTAGCGAAGCAGACAATGGAGATGTTTGTACGTTGTAACTAACAGACTCGTAGAAGTTGAAACAAAGTCTACCGAGTAGTCTTGTAAAGGAGGGGTAGACGAGAAGAACAGGAGACAGGAGCAGAAGTGACTGCAGCAGCTGCTGACGTCAGGGAGACCGCGCTGTGATTGGACAGTGGGCTAGAACAGAGGAAGCGCAGAGATTGGTGCGTTAGTGTGAGTCGCGCTGGGATTCGCGGACTGAGACAGTGACGTAGACGCTCCAGGATTGGTGCGTTAGTGTGAGTCGCGCTGGGATTGGACAAAAGATCGTACAGCTGTAGTAAGAGTAAACAGCTAGTGGAAAAATAAGAAAGATGTATTACCATGCTGAGGAAAAGAAGAAAAAGTCCTTGTTCAGTAAGGTTAAAACCTGGTTTGACAAGGATAAAGACATAGTAACAAGGGAGGGAGAGTTACTTCCTCCGACCAGAACCCCTGCATCCTTTATGGTTGCAAAATATGGGTATCATACCTGTATTTGGTTAGACAACTGGGCGAAGTATACTAGAGAGGATGGGGTTTTGGCCTTTCCAGCACATGGCTCATTTAATCTGGCTGTGTTAAGAAATTTACGGGAAAAGATGATGAATCGAGAGCCTCGGCCTAGGCCGACGCAATTCGAGGCTTTGGTGGAATGGGAAGATGAAGTACATGAGCGAGAAAAGCAGAGGAGTGGAGGTAACTACCGATATATGTTCGGTAGAAAATATGATCGCGAAACGCATCATGACAGAATGAGAAGATGGCGAGATGCCAGTATGACTGAGGGATTATATCCTGTAAGAACAGCAGAGGAATCAGGAGGGAGAAAATGTACAGAGAAAGCACATAATGTAGAGACCAGAAGGTATGGGGCAAATGAGTCTGATGATGATATCTTAGAGGACATGCTTTACAAAAGATCACCCCCGTATAGAAGAGAACCAGAGGTAGGAACAGCAGTTAGCCCAATGAGAAACACCCTGCGGATTATAAAAACAGAGGCTAGAGCTCCTGAGCTGAAAAGCGGTTGTTCTCTGGAGAGAGAGAGAGAGAAAGAGAGAGAGAAAGAGAAAGAGAGATAGAGAGAGAAAGAGAGAAAGAGAGAGAGAGAGATAGGAAAAAGAGAGAGAGAAAGAGTTAGAGAGAGAGAGAGAGAGAAAGAGAGAGAGATAGAGAGAATGAGCTTGAAAATGAAAAGACCAGAGAACTCGCAAGAACTACATCTGAACTAACAGAGAAAATCAGGGAGTTGACTAAGAATCTTGAAGCTGTTACAGTGCCTGTGACAATAGGCCCGGTTATGCCGATTTTTGACAAGCAGAGGACGGGTGAAAATGGTATGACGGTGCCATATGTGGGCAATAGGTTGATTGTACCTCCAGAACAGGCAGAAATGACAGCGGGATTAACACAGTGGAGAACAGGAGAAAATCAGTGGAGACATACTGTATGTGGAGGGGAAATGAGTGTGCAGACTAACTCAAGTTTGAATTCTGGATGTATAGAAGGGACCAGTGGAACAATTTTGGAACCGCAGAGGGTGGCAGAACCAGGGGGTGTGGAAAAATCTGTGATAACTGCTGAAGATTTGAATGACTGGCTGAAAAAATTACAGAAAAAGGAGAAAGAGTCACAGGGAATGGATGTAGCCAGGCTACGTATGGAGATGGAAGAATTGATAGTAGGAACCATACCTACAGATACACTGAAGAATTATCAGGAAGGGGAGATTCTCTTTTTATGTAAGAGCATCACATGGAGAGCAAATAACATACATGACAGGTTGAAAGGAATAGCCAGTGAGGTGGGAATTGACATGGATAAGGTGAAAGCTTTACAGAAAACATACCGAGTGGATTTTTCAGACAAGGATATCGAGAATCTGAATAATGCAGGCCGAACAGGACAGATTAAGGAAATGATTGCCTTGCTAAGGAAATGGGGAGATGTAGAAAGATGGAAAGACAGATGGTATCGAAAGCGAGAGGATGGAGTGGATAGGACTTACTCAGCATTTCCCCTAACAGAAAAGGAGAAAGCAGTGACAGCTTACCTCATGAGAGAGATTCCAGGAGGAGGGTACGTACATGTCCCATGGACCAGACAGGATATTTTATCATTTACGAATGATTTCCCTTGACTAAGGGAAAAGCCAGTGGAGTGGTACAGACAAGTCGACAGATTTGTAAAGCTGTCAAAAGTACTATGGATTGACCTGAATAGTCTGTTTGATATAATTGTACCAGCAGATTTGTGGGCCGAATGTAAAATAGTCATAGATTGGCCTACAAAGGAATACCCGAGAGATCCAAAAACAGGAGCTCCAGACCCGGAGGTCATGAAGAAGTATGAGCAGGTTATGGCCTTCTTGAAAAATAAAGTACCCCCCAAGGAGACAGACTGGGTTAAAATAGATCGAACACATCAGGAATTGAAAGAATCAGTTCATGCTTACTATGAAAGACTGATACTAGCTTTTAAGCAGTTCAGTGGAGATGAACACCTGGGTGACAAAGATCTGAGTCACTTTGTGTACAGATTTGTGTACGGTTTGCGGCCTGAAATCAGCGAAATGATACGGCAGCATACCGTGGATTGGGAGAGTAAGAAGATTGATGAGATTTTGAGACATGCAAAATACTTCAGTGATGAGATTGAGGCAAAGCAGAGAAATCTGAAAGAAAAAGCAATGTGGGCACAGGTGAAAAGTTGCAGAAAGACAGGAAGCTCAGCTGGTTGAACAGGCAAATAACCCAGGAAATAAACCCAAGTATGGTTCAGGAAAAGGGAAAGGGAACATAGAAGAGGCCAAAAAGAAGGTCCCGTGTCACAACTGTGGAAAATTGGGGCACTGGAAATCCGAGTGTAAGAATCCACCGTCCACTAACGAGGATAATTCATCATTGAATTCGCAGGTGCAGAACGAGGGGTGTGGTCAGCATCGGCAACAGCAGAAGGCTGATAAGCAGCAGAATCAGGTGCCAAAACCACCCTTGCCACAGAGAAAAGGATCCCAGAAGTACAGCCAAGAATCGGGGTTCTACGATGAAGAGCAGGTAATCAAACCAAAACGCACAAGCGCTGTATCTCAGTACTGGCTGAAAAATGAGGGAAGTGACTCTGAGGGAGACTTCTGACGGTGCCAAAGAGAGGAGGAGGAGTGCGTACTTGGCGCTACTCTGGAAATAGACCAGGCAGGACCTTTTGTAGATGGGAAAATTAATGGTGAAAGCATCACTTTCCTAGTTGATACTGGGGCTACGAGATCAACTGTCAGGTCAGCTGATATAAAGAATCTTCCTCTCCCGGACGAAGCAATCCAAGTGGTTGGTGTATCCAACACACAGATCAAAACATTACTTACTGAACCAGTAAGGGTTAAAATAGGGAAATTTTCAGACATGCACCGATTTGTGGTGTGTGACAAAAGTCCAGTGAACCTGTTAGGCAGGGATCTGCTGTGCAAAATGAATTGCACTATTTTCTGTACTCCAGAGGGAATAACCTTTGAAACACCTGATGAGGATGTGCTATACAGAATGACCATGGATAACAGAGAATGTGAGGCTTTGGGAACATATGCAATATTTAATCCTGATGCATTACCCCCAGAGTTGAAACAGACAGTGAAAGCAGCAGTTTGGGATTTTACTGGAGAAGATGTGGGCCTGATGAGAAATGTAGATCCAGTAAAGATTGCTGTAAAAGAGGGAGTGGTTTACCCAAACATACCGCAATACAGATTGACACCTGAAATAATTGAAGGGATAACACCCTTAATTGAGAAGATGATCCAGCAAGGGGTGTTAAGAGAAATATTGAGCAGCCCATGTAACTCACCGATAATGGGACTGAAGAAACCTAATGGAAAGTTCAGAATAGTACACGATTTGAGAAAGATTAACAAGATTGTTGTGCCATGCTGTCCAATTGTGCCAAATCCATCAGTAATTTTGTATCAGATTTCTCATGATGCAGAATGGTACACAGTAATTGATTTGTGTCATGCTTTCTTTTCAATCCCATTGCATCATGACAGCCAGCCAATATTTTCTTTTAGATTTGGAGAGCGGATTTTGGCATGGTGCCGAATCCCACAGGGGTATACAGAGAGCCCCTCAATATTTAATCAATTGCTGAAGAAATCTCTGGAAAGTCTGACAATGCCTGAAAATTCAGTCTTGGTCCAATAAATTGATGACCTACTTGTGGCATCAAAAACACGTGAAGCTTGTGAAGTAGATACCATTGCATTGCTGAATCACTTGGCAGATGGAGGATTAAAGGTATCTCCAGCCAAATTGCAGTTCTGTAAGAAAGAAGTCCAGTATCTGGGACACAACATTGAGAAAGGCCTGTGAAAAGTGACTATTGACAGAATTAAAATCATTAGGGGAATGAGAGCCCCAATGACACAAAGAGAAGTGAGATGATGGCGTGTCTCCTGGAGACTCCTATCCGGATGAGCGTGCTGTCTATTTTAGAAGCCGCTCGTGGATACTGACTCACCTTGAACTGGAGCTGGGATCGCGCTCCATTTGCCTTGCTGGACCTGTGTGGACGCCTGTGCTGTGCCCGGAAGGGAAGCTGTGGGGGTTTGTGGCTGCCGGGACTGCGAGGACCAGGGTGCTCCCTGCAGAATCTATACAGCACACCTGCTGCCTCTTCCAGGCCCCGCCTTCACCTTCCCTCATTACATATTAATACTCCCCTCCCCTCACGCGCTAGCGGGACGCGTGCGGGACAAGAACCGGGGCGAAGACCGGGCCGTTTGAGGCCGTTCGAGAACGGTCGGGATCGGTCTCGGTCAGCGCCCCCTGCTATTCCGCCCCCTCGTGTCTCCCGATACCTGCTCCAGCCAGCCTTGAGAGAATGGCTTTGAGGGAGACACGTAGTAAGACTCTGATGGCTGCTGGAAAACCCCAATGCACATTGGACAGTTACTTCGCCAAAGCTGGTTCTCTACTAATTGAGGACATTACCACGCTCGAAAGACGTATCTCTCAAGAGATTGATTGGATAAGAAGATCATCGTTGGGCCCCCTAGCCTCCGCTAGGACTCCGACCCAGAGACTTGATGGGAGTCAATTAATGGCGGGGGGAGAGGGCTCAACTGAAATGCTTGAAATAACTAGTCCATCTTGCCCCACTATAGTAGGCACCTCAAACATTGATTGTTCCATACCATCCCAGATAGATTTTAGCATATTACCCCTCCCCTTACCAAAGCCGCCTCATCCCAATTTTAGCCCTAGCACTAGTACCATTGTACATGGTAGGGAGGAAAATAGCTTAGGGGCCAAACCGACAGACATTAATAGGGTAGCAGTGAGAGAAGGAGCTATCCCCAAAAATAGTAAGAAGCCTCAGATGTCTCGAGGGAAAAAATGTAAAAACACCAAACTACTTCCCACACCACAGAGGCTGAAACCTGAGACAGTAAACAAACGTCGAACCCCATTACAATCTAAGGGGCTCACGCCACTTAATGCGCCAGATCATAAATTTGATAATACTGGATCAATTTCTGGGGAGGAGGATATCACACTATTGGATATTCGCAACATGATGAGGCTGTTGCTTAAACCATTGAAAGCACGCCTGGGGAAAATAGAAACTACCCTAAATTGTATTGTAAAGGAATTGGCATGTATTTCACTTTCTTGTGCAAAAGATGCCTTAGCTCCAGACACTGGCCCGAGTGGTGCGATGAACCAAACAGCCCCTCTAGCTACGAATCCGAATCCTCCTATTATCCCGCTAATATCCCACGTTTCCTCTCCCCAACTGACACTACCAACCATAGATCAGACACTAAATAGATGCACAGAAGGGAACCCGTCTGTACCTGGCTCTAAGGGCTCCCTTAACAGCCCTATTGGGAATCAAACGACTATAGATCTGCCGCCTGAGGCCAGCCCTTTTATAGTAATTTTGGCAGGTGTCCCTGCCCTAAAAGAGCCAACGCAAGAGTCAGTTGAATCGCTTAAAAATAAAGTCATCAATTGGCTCACAAGTAATAGACCTCTTCCCGATGGTATATGCAGCCAGGTCCTGATGGTAAGAAGAGCTTCATGGCTGGGTATTACAAAGAAATCAATACAGGGAGATTGTGTCTTGGTCAATTTTAGTGACCCCAGGACAGTCTCCCACATAACTAACTGGCCCTATCGCGATAAGGGTACTACAATCCAAGCCCTACCATTATCTTTCTTTTATCCATCTGTATTACAAGAGCAGGGAGAGAGAGATTGGGAACTTGTGCGTGGCCGTGGCAGAAGGTGGAGGCAAGAGCATAGGGGTACCCATTATATGAGTGATCTACCACATCTTGATTACTTCCCTACGCAGAATAGATTTGGAAGCCTAGCCTGGGAGGACTGACTGCTTTGGATAAGCAGCAAAGAGGAGGGCGTTTTATCCACCCTCACAAAGGAGTCTAATACCATGAAGGTTGAGATCAAGACTCTGATAGCCAACTACCCTGCAAACTCTGCTACCCCCTATGTGAGGCGGTGTCCTCTGTATCCCCTACCCCTACTATGAGTACATCTCCACCGCATGAGCGGTGCTGTATCCCAGACGCAGTAAAATCTATTGGCAGCACTAACTCCACTGTTTTAAAAGTGTCGTCATGGAATGTGGCGGGCCTCGCTAGCAAGTTGCTTTCTCCAGAATGGAACACATTTGTCAGATCCAAAGACATCTGTATGTTCCAGGAAACCTGGGCCTGTGACGAGGTGACGTATTTGGGATACGCGTCATTTTCTATGCAGGCGAAATGGGGAGGGAAAGGACGTCCTTCGGGCGGACTTGCAACATGGTTAGCAGTAGATTTGGGATGTAGTGCTGCTTTACATCCACTTTCTACGGATGATATTCTTGTGGTACTTTTGGAATGGCCAAATTCTAATAGGCTCATGTTGGTCAACGTCTATTCCCGCCCAGTAACTAATGGGCTTGAATCACGAACTATAGATGATCTTGCCTCCGTTTTAAGTGAAATTCCCGCTGATATTCCTTACCTAATAGGGGGTGACTTCAATTGTCATTACGAGCCCCTCTATGGCCCATTAGATGGACTGGCCGGCGAGGAGGATGCGCTTTGGTCTATTCCTCCCTTAGAGGCACCCGGCCCCAGAGCATGGACACCACTAGCAGTCCAAATTACATCACTAACCCTAAAATTTGGTTTGCGGGCCTGTAATGGCCGGAAAAAATCAGACATCCCGCCAAAATACACATTTAGCCGGGGTGGGAGGGAATCGAAATTGGACTATATTCTTGTCCCACTAGCAGCTTGGTTTTCCATCAAAGACTTTAGGGTCTTGCCAGGTGTGGATAGTGACCATCATGCTCTGGAAGCAGAATATATTCTTTCCGATAGTGAGGCCACGAGGGCCCAGACCTCGACCCCTCGTAAAGGTTTAACATTAGCAAACAATAGACGTAGAGTGAGATGGGAAAGATTACTTTTAAATCCGGAAACTCTTCCCAGCCTCTACGCTCTGGCAATTCCTATATTGGAAAAAGCACTGGCATTAACCGACCGAGACGTCTGCCCTGATAATAGGATGGAGTGGGGAACACTACATACAGACCTAACTTTGTCCCTTTCTGATATACTCTTCACTACACTGCAAGGACCTTCAAAACGTTCGTCTAGTCCTACCTGGTATAACTGTGCATGCCGGAAGGCTAAATCGAAGCTCCTGGTGGCAATCAAAGAGGGTCTAGGGATTGAGGTCATTAGGACCAGGCGCTCATTATATAAACGCATGATCGGCCACGCACAAAAGGAATGGGAGTATAACAAGTGGGAGAAACTTAAAACTACACTAGCATGTGCAGACTCCCGCTTATTCTGGCGCCTTGTAAACACAGGGGACGAAATGCAATCTGATGCAATTGAGCCTAACATTTCGGACTCTGCATGGCGAAATCATTTTAAATCCTTATACAGCACATCTGGTCCACCTGAGCTAATAAATTCCAAAAATATTGATGAAACTAAAGGGCGCCCCTTTACTTTGAAGGAAGTATACGAGGCGATAGACAGACTAGCCCACGGCAAGGCACCGGGCCTAGATGGCCTGCCTGGTGATCTT
Source organism: Triturus cristatus (assembly GCF_964204655.1). Taxonomy (NCBI): domain Eukaryota; kingdom Metazoa; phylum Chordata; class Amphibia; order Caudata; family Salamandridae; genus Triturus; species Triturus cristatus. The sequence goes on from NC_140579.1 coordinate 1,098,517,064, forward strand.
TTTAAACACGAGCCAGTAGTCTGGGCACCATATTTGTTGTGCCTATTTAATTCGATTTTGGGGGGCATGGAGGTCCCAAAGACTTGGTTGGGAGCAGAGATTGTCCCAATATTTAAAAAGGGATCCCCTCTGCTCCCTTCCAATTACAGACCAATAAGCTTAATAGACGTCCCACAAAAGCTGTTCGGGAGATTACTATTGAACCGTCTCCAAGCATGGATGGCAGAGAAGGACATACTGAGCCCATTCCAAGCTGGGTTCAGAGAGGGTGTCTCTACAATAGACCAAATTTTCCGATTCAACAATTTGTATTGGAAAACTGTGAGTTTGGGCAGAGGAACGCTGTACACAGTCTTTGTCGATCTCCGAGCAGCGTTCGATCTGGTGCCCCGTGCCAAACTATGGGCAGTACTCAAGGATTTAGATGTTCCGGGTGACATCCTATCCATGTTGATGAGGCTCCATTGGGGCAATTACGCCAAAGTGAGGTGTGGCAGGGGAGGCGGTCTTACAGAGGGTTTTCCCGTGAACTCTGGGGTAAGACAGGGTTGCGTGCTGGCACCGACCCTGTTCTGCCTCTTCGTGAACGGTGTCATAGACTTCCTGACAGGGTTGAGCTATATTGATGCCCCGGTGCTGAATGGCAGGAGGGTACCCGCAGTTATGTTTGCGGATGATACCCTCCTGCTTTCAAAATCCCCGATGGGCCTCCAGAGAATTTTGGACGGTTTCATGAACTTTTGTGAGCTTCGTGGATTGGAAGTGAACGCGACGAAAACTAAGTTCATGACTTTTAATCCGTCCACTTCAACCCGCCCAAACCCTATGATAGGACATGAAAGACTAGACCGGGTCTCCACATTTGAATACCTAGGTGTCACCCTGAACCAATCCTTGACTTGGGACACCCACATTATGAGAGTAAACTTGAAACTCGCCCAACTTACAGGTGGCATACATAGGATGTTATCTAGGACCACCTATAAGCCACTTGGCCCGCCACTCCATATCTATAAAACCCAGGCTAGAGGTGCAGTCACTTACGGGGGTGAGATTTGGGGACATGCTGCGTGCTGTAAGTTGCAGATAACTGAAAACATGTATGTGCAGTAGCCAAATTTTTAACTGCAGCATGGTTTATCCGTAATCGTTTTATGTCTAGTGAATAATACATTTTTAAATGTTTTAAAATTGGCATATGAGTTTACCACTGTTTTCGTTTTCTTTTTCGGTCAATTGTTACTGTATTTTATTTCTGTATCTTTTATGGTCCTTAGTGACCGAAATAAAGATTTGATGAATGAATGAATGAAGTGAGAATGTTCCTGGGAATGGTAGGTTACTGTCGTCAGTGGATAAGTAATTTTTCCCTGATTGCCAAACCATTGATTAAATTGACCAAAAGTGAGGTGAAAGACCCATTAGAACTAAACCCAGAAGAAATGGCTGCATTCAGAGAGCTGAAAGACCGACTTTGTGAAGCTCCCGCCTAGGGATGCCTGATTATGAAAAAGAATTTGAACTGTACTGTAGTGAGAGAAATGGATGTGCACCTTCAGTGTTAATCCAGAAACACGGACGTCTGAGAAGGCCAATTGCCTATTTCTCAGCAACACTTGACCCAGTAGCTGTGGGTTTGCCAGGTTGCCTGAAAGCAGTAGCTGCTACCTGCAAAAGTTTGGAACAAAGTGAGGGAATCATAATGAGATACCCTGTACGAGTATTTGTACCACATGATGTGGCAATCCTTTTAACAAGGAGCCGGACACAGTTCATGTCTCATAGTCGGTTGACTAAATATGAGAAAGTCATTCTTGTCTGGAGAGATGTGTGAATGTGAATCCAGCGACACTGTTACCTGATGCTGAATGTGTGGGAGTAAGAAATGATGTTGATCATGACTGCCTGGATGTACTTGATTACTGCACAAAACCAAGGCCAGACATAAGAGATCTGCCACTACCTGAAAGTGATCATGTGTTGTTTGTGGATGGGTCTTGTCTGAGAACAGATGAAGGAGTGTTTAGTGCTGCATATGCTGTGTGCAAAGTCTCAGAAGTTGTGGAAGCATCACCCTTAAAAGGAGTTAAATCCGCTCAGGTGGCAGAACTGGTGGCACTGACAAAGGCATGCAAGATTGGAAGGAATGTGAGAGTGACTGTGATGACTGACAGCCAGTATGGCTTCGGAGTTGTCCATGATTTCGGCCAACTATGGCTACAAAGAGGTTTCCTGACCTCAAGTGGAACTCCCATAAAGAATGCTGAAGTGGTTGGAAAACTGCTAGAGGCGATACAGCTGCCTAAAGAACTAGCAGTTGTAAAATGTGCTGCTCATGGTAATGGTGACGATTTTGTAACTGTTGGCAATAAGTTTGCTAATGACATTGCACAATATTGTGCGAGGAACAATCACTCAATTAACAGGAGTAAAGAACGGGAAATGTCTTCTTGTTCATTAATGTTTACTAATGAGGTAGGGACATGGGAGGAAGTAAAACAGCTGCAGGATGAGGCAAAGGATGATGAAATGAGGGATTGGGTGAAGGCAGGTTGTGCACCCAGAGAAAAGGATCATGTGTGTGTCTATAGGGATGGAAGACCAGTCATGCCAAACAGCATGCTATCAACAATGGCAAGGATGTATCATGGCCAGGGACACCTGGGAAGGGATGCTATGATAAGAGCCTTTAAGCAAGCCTGGTACAGTCCAAAGTTCAGACTGATTGCAGAAAGTCTCTGTCAGAGATGTCTGATATGTCAGCAATTCAATCCTGGAAAGAAAACAGTGGTGAGCCTAGGAACAATAGGCAGAGAGGGAGGACCCTTCACAAGAATGCAGATAGATTTAATTGAAATGCCCCCAGTCAACAGGTTGAGGTATGTTCTGGTGGTGGTCTGTTTGTTCTCAAGGTGGGTGGAGGCATACCTTTCATTTATAATGAAATCATGAGTCTAATTTGTGAAGCATTAAGTGTACAGCAGAAGTTGCATTGTGCTTACAGACCAGAGGCTTCTGGGGTTGTAGAGCAGATGAATGGCACAATCAAAAACAGAATTGGTAAGATGTGCCTAGCCACAGGAATGAAATGGCCCGATGTCTTGCCTCTAGTCCTGGTGACCATTAGGTCTACTCCAGACAGAACAACAGGTTTGAGTCCACATGAAATTATCATGGGACGTGCTATGAGGCATGCATATGTACCAGTGAACAAGCTGATGACTATAACTGATGACATGATTTTGGATTACTGCAAAGGCCTGGCTGACGCAGTTCATTCTGTGTTTCACCAGGTTGGAGAAGACGCCACCACACTTGAAAAGAAACCAGCCCATGATCTGAGCCCAGGGGACTGGGTAAGGATAAAAGTCCACAGAAGAAGGAATTGCCTGGTTCCAAGGTGGGGAAGGCCAAGACAAGTCATCTTGACCACAACGACTGCTGTGAAGTGCGCTGGTGTGAAGAATTGGATACATGCAAGCCACACACTGAGAGTTCCAAATCCAAGAGATGGTACTGGAAAAGAATACTTTTAAGAATCAGATTCCAGTGATGATGCAGACAGTGAGGCAGTAAGAAGGAAAAAGAATCCTGAAAGTGGGGAAAGTGAGTCAGGAGAAGCTTTCATCCCACCAGAAGAGGTTCTGAAGAGAACAGTGCAAACTGCAGAAGCAAGCTCAGACTCCGAAGAATTGCCTGAGGTTCCAATTGACAGTGAACAACACAAAAAGAAAGAAAGAAAAGAACATTGCAACAGAAAAGACACCTGAGTAACGTGAAGGAATTGGACAAGTTCCACCTGAGATAAACATTGAAGAAAAAGGGACAGACAAAGACAGAGAGGGACAGATTGCGGAAAAACCCCTAGGAGGTGTAGGGAACATCAACAAGCTAGGTGAAGGGACAAGCAGACAGCAAGAAGATTGCATGTCGGAGACCCGAGGAGGGACAGAAGTAGGGAAATCTCAAGTGGTGGAAAAAGAGACTGTTGGAGAAAAGGAAGTTGTTAAAGAAAAGAAGGCTGTTAATGAACCAGTAGCAACCGAAACAGAGTCTGATGAAAGTGACAATGAGATACATGGAGGACGAGTTCTGAGAAAGAGAACTTGGCTTGGAGAAAGAAACAATAAAGAAGGAAAGCAAAAGAGAAATGCTAAAGGAGATCTTTGGCCAAATAAGATAAAGAGACTGAGATACAGACTGACACGAGTTAACTCTTCGAGAGCTGAGCAGGTGAACGAAGTGTCAAGTCAAAACCCAACCAAAGAAGAAGAAACAAAGATACCTGAAAGAGAAAAAAGAATAAGAAAACCTAACCAGAGGTACAAGTCACCGGAATGGACGTATGTGGCACTGCCTGAAGAAGGAGAAGAGGCGGACAGCCAAGGAAGTCCAGAGGAGGCTTTGCTGAAGTAGGTTGCTGAAGAAGAAGCTGTGGGAATCCTGAGAGTTATCTTGTCCGACATTGGAGAAGAGACGGATGTTCAGGACCTGATACAGTTTGATGATGATGAAGAGACAGTGAAAAGTGATGAAAATCCAAATTGAGTGAATCCAAGGGAAAAATCACTTGGAGAAGAGAAGAAGAAGTAGTACTAAAATTAGTAGAGTTTAATAATCTGGTGGGTACTTGCTGCCCTTAAAAGTTCAGTAAAGGAGTAGAAGAGGCCAAGTCAAAAGACACGGTCAAGTTAACAAAATGGCTAACACTGAGAATAAAATTAGATGTACCTTTCTGAAAAGATGGTGCAAAGTGTGCTGCTGCTGTACAGGTTTATTAATGCTGCTTTGGAGCGTGCTTGCTCTACTGATTTAATTTAGAGTCACTATAGACACTTTAGAAGGTCATACTGAGAACAAGACTAATATAGGGAAGAGTCCATTAAAGGTAGTCCCAACTAGAACTAGTAATGTGCATATACATAAAGATAGGTCAATTAATGATTTTTCTAGCAATGTTTTTTCTAAATTGTTGTATGAGTACGTAAAGACAATGGAAGTAAGGGATTGCTATGTCTGCATGCAATTACCTGCCTCTGTTTCGGAAGGAGTGACTTACCATCATCTTCCGGCTACGTATGGAATTTCCTGTAGTGTGTTGATGAGTATTTTTTACCAATTAGGGAAATTAGATTACAATATGTCTAATGTAGATAATATTCTTGGGCAGTTGCCTATGAATAAAGAATTGAATCCTGCAAAGGATGCTAACACTTTAGGTGAGATTTTTTTAGAAACTAAAGAATTAACCTTAGACTATGTTTTTAGAAACAATTTAACTTGCAAATTAAAAGGAGAAGAGAAGAATTTTCTAGACATGGTTGAGAGAAGAAGGTTGAACATGCACAAGAAAGCAGAAGGGCATAAAATGAGTGACACAATGTGGGATATTGAGAAAGAAAAGGAGTTGAAAAATGGAGCCAGTCCAACTATGGCTATAGATGCCCCACAGAAAGGGAAGCTGTGCATTACCAGGAAGAGATACCAATATGATTATTATTTCATAGGGACTAGCGAGTACCATGATACATACTTTATTGCGACCGGATGGGGATTTAGAGGAGGAGAAGATCCAGTTTTTCCGGGAGTGTATTATATTTGTGGGAATAAGGCTTATTACCATTTGCCTGACCATTGGTTTGTTACATGTTATGTTGGCCTGGTCTTTCCAAAGATTTTTCACATGGATAGAGTAGATGATGCTGAACATTCTAACACAGTAACACGCTATAAAAGAGAAACATGGACAGAAATTGTAGGAGATATTTTTGGAGCTTTAATTCCAGCAGTGGGAATTTCTTTAAATGCCTATGGCATTCGGAAGCTGTCAACAGTGGTAGATCGCTTGTCAACAAGCACCGCTGGAGGCTTTCTTTTGGTAAATACAGAAATGGTTGCTTTGCGCGCTATGGCGATGCAAAATCGACTTGCCCTTGACATTCTTTTGGCAAAAGAGGGTGGAGTCTGTGGAATGCTGAAAGTTCAACATTGTTGCACTTACATTCCTGACGAAAGTAAAGATCTAAAGGTTTACATCAAAAATATTACTGATTTACATGAAGAATTAGTACCACTGGAAGCTGAAAGTATCTGGACTAAAATGGCTAATAAGATGATTGCTATTAAGAACTTTGTAGCTAAAATAGGTAGTACCATATTTGGTAAGATATTATTTCCATTAACTTGTGTAATAGTTGCACTATTGATTCTTAGATTAGGATGTATGTGTTGTAGATATAGAAGAAAAAAAGAAAATCGTAAAAGAAAATGTTAAAAAGAGACAAAAGAAATCAGAAAGAGATCCACAAGAAATAGAACTTGAAGAATTGAGAGAAAGCATGTATATAGAAACTAAAAAGGAAGATGAGATGGAAACTAGGGTCTAAAGCAAGAACAAGAAGACATTTCAAACTCTTCTAAAAGGGGAAAACTAAATTGATTTTTGGGGTTTTGATTTTTGTGGTGATTATATATCACCAAAGGGGGGATTGATGGAGCAGGGTTTTTACTCCAAAACGGAATACCTGTTTCATTTTCGCATGTTATAATTAAAAGTATTACTGAATAATTATTAACGATTAATAGTTTGTCGAATGTTGATTAATCAACCTTATTAACAAGAGAATTACACGTGGGAATGCTATTGCATGGCTAAATAACAAGTGAACTAAGTTGGTGAGCAAACTGACAGAAAACAATGTTGCTTATGTGATGTTATGGTGTTTTGCGCTTATAATTAATATGCATTAATAGCTTATGATGTCGCAAATGGCTAGATAAATACACACACATAAGGGTATTAGCTGGGGAATAACACGGTTTAATCATTTCTATGCAGTAATTATGTTTTGTGTTTCTTTACTCTTAAGTTGACAATTGTGGCCTACTGAAAGATGGCCACCTCCTGCAGCCGAGTAGATGACTTAATGGAAAATTTTGCAAGAAGGCTTCGCGTTGCCTGTGACCTTGCCCTCTTGTCGTACTGAAAAGCCATGAACATGACGACAAATCCAGGCTGGCAGCCAAAAACCCCTGGATGAGAAAATTGTAGCAACTGAATAAATCTGACTACATGAACTTTCGGTGGTCTCATAAAATGATACATTTAATCTGGGAAAAACATCCGTAGAAGTATCGGATAAAATTATGGACATTACATTTTCTATTCATCGTTTAAGACAGACAATATTTGGGAACTTTTGCTCATGTTGCAAGACGACATTATTTCCGCCAATCATCCGTTCTGAATAAAGAAATGATACTTTTTAGAATGTAATTTTCAGTATAAAAGTACGTAGACTAGAGAGGTCTAGCGCCACTTCTTCCCGAGCTGATGATGCGAGGTCCCTATGCTGACGGAGAGGACGATGACTCTACATGACAACAGAAGACTATAATTTTTCTCCAGAGGACCGGTTTCTGACTTAGGATCTGACATTTAGACAGAATAGGTAAATATGAGAAAAATGAATTTGCATTTAATTGGCTTTTCTTGAAATATTAGATAAATGAACAATCTGTTTGAATTCCTGTCTCGGGTGATTATTTCTGGTCATGTTTATTTGATTTATTGTGTATTCTTTGAAATGTATTCCTCTAGATCTTCAGCAACTAGCTGGTCGCATTGACCTCAAAGTATAGGCAGATCAGATAGAGCATATGTGGAAGCTGGTTTTCTCCTTTACAGGGCACGGATAGTGTGATTTGTAGTGAACGTTGGTGTAATGGGCCCCACCAGCGTATGATGTGTGTATGCGTGTGTGACTGTGAAATCATTCCGTCCGTGGAAGTAGAGGGGATTTGGAAGCTCTGATCTGCACCAGTTTCTTGGTAGCAGATTGATGGTTAGCTATTGTCTTGATCTAGCGGAATTGCGTGTATATAGGCTTGTTGACTATTGATTGATATTTGTACTAACACTATATGTTGAAGTCGCATTGAGTTCTATGTATTGTGAACGGCTTCTGGGATGTAGGAAGCCCGTGACAGTTCCGTAGTAGAGCAGAGGGAGTGTTGCTCTCGGAAAAAGGCGGGATTGTTGGCCCTGTATGCAGACAGGGGAAAACGTGTGACAATTGAAGTTGCGCGTCGCATTGTCTGGGTTCGACAAGGTAGCATCGCCGTGTGTTACCATTAGAAACTTATTTCTGTGTGAGAGAAGTGTATATGATAGCAAAGGTTATCTGTGAAACTCTGGTCTTAAGTCCCAGGGATCCGTAAGGTTTGCCGTTAAAGCTTACCGCTGGAGAAGTAATAGGTATTCTCGGAGCTTGTTAGAAGGACAGGGCAGAGGTAAGCGCTGCTTTGTTAACGTATGATATAATTCTGTAGTAGGACAGACTGTTCGCTGTTCTCGGGAAAGACAGAATTCTGTGTGAATGTACTACATTTTCTGGTGTGTAAGTGTGTGAATGAGAAGGCATTCTGGTTAATTGTGAAACTCTTAGGAGCATTCCGAAGGGGAACAGTTAATTGATGCTTGTTAGAAGGGTAAGGTAGAGGGATGTGCTACTTTATCAACGGAAGTAACGATTCTGTAGTAGGGCAGAGGTAAGCGCTGCTCTCGGGAAAGGCAGAATTCTCGTGGGAAAGGTCTTTCGCTGTTCTGAGGCTAGCGAAGCAGACAATGGAGATGTTTGTACGTTGTAACTAACAGACTCGTAGAAGTTGAAACAAAGTCTACCGAGTAGTCTTGTAAAGGAGGGGTAGACGAGAAGAACAGGAGACAGGAGCAGAAGTGACTGCAGCAGCTGCTGACGTCAGGGAGACCGCGCTGTGATTGGACAGTGGGCTAGAACAGAGGAAGCGCAGAGATTGGTGCGTTAGTGTGAGTCGCGCTGGGATTCGCGGACTGAGACAGTGACGTAGACGCTCCAGGATTGGTGCGTTAGTGTGAGTCGCGCTGGGATTGGACAAAAGATCGTACAGCTGTAGTAAGAGTAAACAGCTAGTGGAAAAATAAGAAAGATGTATTACCATGCTGAGGAAAAGAAGAAAAAGTCCTTGTTCAGTAAGGTTAAAACCTGGTTTGACAAGGATAAAGACATAGTAACAAGGGAGGGAGAGTTACTTCCTCCGACCAGAACCCCTGCATCCTTTATGGTTGCAAAATATGGGTATCATACCTGTATTTGGTTAGACAACTGGGCGAAGTATACTAGAGAGGATGGGGTTTTGGCCTTTCCAGCACATGGCTCATTTAATCTGGCTGTGTTAAGAAATTTACGGGAAAAGATGATGAATCGAGAGCCTCGGCCTAGGCCGACGCAATTCGAGGCTTTGGTGGAATGGGAAGATGAAGTACATGAGCGAGAAAAGCAGAGGAGTGGAGGTAACTACCGATATATGTTCGGTAGAAAATATGATCGCGAAACGCATCATGACAGAATGAGAAGATGGCGAGATGCCAGTATGACTGAGGGATTATATCCTGTAAGAACAGCAGAGGAATCAGGAGGGAGAAAATGTACAGAGAAAGCACATAATGTAGAGACCAGAAGGTATGGGGCAAATGAGTCTGATGATGATATCTTAGAGGACATGCTTTACAAAAGATCACCCCCGTATAGAAGAGAACCAGAGGTAGGAACAGCAGTTAGCCCAATGAGAAACACCCTGCGGATTATAAAAACAGAGGCTAGAGCTCCTGAGCTGAAAAGCGGTTGTTCTCTGGAGAGAGAGAGAGAAAGAGAGAGAGAAAGAGAAAGAGAGATAGAGAGAGAAAGAGAGAAAGAGAGAGAGAGAGATAGGAAAAAGAGAGAGAGAAAGAGTTAGAGAGAGAGAGAGAGAGAAAGAGAGAGAGAGATAGAGAGAGAAAGAGAGAAAGAGAGAGAGATAGGAAAAGAGAGAGAGAGAGAAAGAGAGTTAGAGAGAGAGAGAGAGAAAGAGAGAGAGATAGAGAGAATGAGCTTGAAAATGAAAAGACCAGAGAACTCGCAAGAACTACATCTGAACTAACAGAGAAAATCAGGGAGCTGACTAAGAATCTTGAAGCTGTTACAGTGCCTGTGACAATAGGCCCGGTTATGCCGATTTTTGACAAGCAGAGGACGGGTGAAAATGGTATGACGGTGCCATATGTGGGCAATAGGTTGATTGTACCTCCAGAACAGGCAGAAATGAGAGCGGGATTAACACAGTGGAGAACAGGAGAAAATCAGTGGAGACATACTGTATGTGGAGGGGAAATGAGTGTGCAGACTAACTCAAGTTTGAATTCTGGATGTTTAGAAGGGACCAGTGGAACAATTTTGGAACCGCAGAGGGTGGCAGAACCAGGGGGTGTGGAAAAGTCTGTGATAACTGCTGAAGATTTGAATGACTGGCTGAAAAAATTACAGAAAAAGGAGAAAGAGTCACAGGGAATGGATGTAGCCAGGCTACGTATGGAGATGGAAGAATTGATAGTAGGAACCATACCTACAGATACACTGAAGAATTATCAGGAAGGGGAGATTCTCTTTTTATGTAAGAGCATCACATGGAGAGCAAAGAACATACATGACAGGTTGAAAGGAATAGCCAGTGAGGTGGGAATTGACATGGATAAGGTGAAAGCTTTACAGAAAACATACCGAGTGGATTTTTCAGACAAGGATATCGAGAATCTGAATAATGCAGGCCGAACAGGACAGATTAAGGAAAGGATTGCCTTGCTAAGGAAATGGGGAGATGTAGAAAGATGGAAAGACAGATGGTATCGAAAGCGAGAGGATGGAGTGGATAGGACTTACTCAGCATTTCCCCTAACAGAAAAGGAGAAAGCAGTGACAGCTTACCTCATGAGAGAGATTCCAGGAGGAGGGTACGTACATGTCCCATGGACCAGACAGGATATTTTATCATTTACGAATGATTTCCCTTGACTAAGGGAAAAGCCAGTGGAGTGGTACAGACAAGTCGACAGATTTGTAAAGCTGTCAAAAGTACTATGGATTGACCTGAATAGTCTGTTTGATATAATTGTACCAGCAGATTTGTGGGCCGAATGTAAAATAGTCATAGATTGGCCTACAAAGGAATACCCGAGAGATCCAAAAACAGGAGCTCCAGACCCGGAGGTCATGAAGAAGTATGAGCAGGTTATGGCCTTCTTGAAAAATAAAGTACTCCCCAAGGAGACAGACTGGGTTAAAATAGATCGAACACATCAGGAATTGAAAGAATCAGTTCATGCTTACTATGAAAGACTGATACTAGCTTTTAAGCAGTTCAGTGGAGATGAACACCTGGGTGACAAAGATCTGAGTCACTTTGTGTACAGATTTGTGTACGGTTTGCGGCCTGAAATCAGCGAAATGATACGGCAGCATACCGTGGATTGGGAGAGTAAGAAGATTGATGAGATTTTGAGACATGCAAAATACTTCAGTGATGAGATTGAGGCAAAGCAGAGAAATCTGAAAGAAAAAGCAATGTGGGCACAGGTGAAAAGTTGCAGAAAGACAGGAAGCTCAGCTGGTTGAACAGGCAAATAACCCAGGAAATAAACCCAAGTATGGTTCAGGAAAAGGGAAAGGGAACATAGAAGAGGCCAAAAAGAAGGTCCCGTGTCACAACTGTGGAAAATTGGGGCACTGGAAATCCGAGTGTAAGAATCCACCGTCCACTAACGAGGATAATTCATCATTGAATTCGCAGGTGCAGAACGAGGGGTGTGGTCAGCATCGGCAACAGCAGAAGGCTGATAAGCAGCAGAATCAGGTGCCAAAACCACCCTTGCCACAGAGAAAAGGATCCCAGAAGTACAGCCAAGAATCGGGGTTCTACGATGAAGAGCAGGTAATCAAACCAAAACGCACAAGCGCTGTATCTCAGTACTGGCTGAAAAATGAGGGAAGTGACTCTGAGGGAGACTTCTGACGGTGCCAAAGAGAGGAGGAGGAGTGCGTACTTGGCGCTACTCTGGAAATAGACCAGGCAGGACCTTTTGTAGATGGGAAAATTAATGGTGAAAGCATCACTTTCCTAGTTGATACTGGGGCTACGAGATCAACTGTCAGGTCAGCTGATATAAAGAATCTTCCTCTCCCGGACGAAGCAATCCAAGTGGTTGGTGTATCCAACACACAGATCAAAACATTACTTACTGAACCAGTAAGGGTTAAAATAGGGAAATTTTCAGACATGCACCGATTTGTGGTGTGTGACAAAAGTCCAGTGAACCTGTTAGGCAGGGATCTGCTGTGCAAAATGAATTGCACTATTTTCTGTACTCCAGAGGGAATAACCTTTGAAACACCTGATGAGGATGTGCTATACAGAATGACCATGGATAACAGAGAATGTGAGGCTTTGGGAACATATGCAATATTTAATCCTGATGCATTACCCCCAGAGTTGAAACAGACAGTGAAAGCAGCAGTTTGGGATTTTACTGGAGAAGATGTGGGCCTGATGAGAAATGTAGATCCAGTAAAGATTGCTGTAAAAGAGGGAGTGGTTTACCCAAACATACCGCAATACAGATTGACACCTGAAATAATTGAAGGGATAACACCCTTAATTGAGAAGATGATCCAGCAAGGGGTGTTAAGAGAAATATTGAGCAGCCCATGTAACTCACCGATAATGGGACTGAAGAAACCTAATGGAAAGTTCAGAATAGTACACGATTTGAGAAAGATTAACAAGATTGTTGTGCCATGCTGTCCAATTGTGCCAAATCCATCAGTAATTTTGTATCAGATTTCTCATGATGCAGAATGGTACACAGTAATTGATTTGTGTCATGCTTTCTTTTCAATCCCATTGCATCATGACAGCCAGCCAATATTTTCTTTTAGATTTGGAGAGCGGATTTTGGCATGGTGCCGAATCCCACAGGGGTATACAGAGAGCCCCTCAATATTTAATCAATTGCTGAAGAAATCTCTGGAAAGTCTGACAATGCCTGAAAATTCAGTCTTGGTCCAATAAATTGATGACCTACTTGTGGCATCAAAAACACGTGAAGCTTGTGAAGTAGATACCATTGCATTGCTGAATCACTTGGCAGATGGAGGATTAAAGGTATCTCCAGCCAAATTGCAGTTCTGTAAGAAAGAAGTCCAGTATCTGGGACACAACATTGAGAAAGGCCTGAGAAAAGTGACTATTGACAGAATTAAAATCATTAGGGGAATGAGAGCCCCAATGACACAAAGAGAAGTGAGATGATGGCGTGTCTCCTGGAGACTCCTATCCGGATGAGCGTGCTGTCTATTTTAGAAGCCGCTCGTGGATACTGACTCACCTTGAACTGGAGCTGGGATCGCGCTCCATTTGCCTTGCTGGACCTGTGTGGACGCCTGTGCTGTGCCCGGAAGGGAAGCTGTGGGGGTTTGTGGCTGCCGGGACTGCGAGGACCAGGGTGCTCCCTGCAGAATCTATACAGCACACCTGCTGCCTCTTCCAGGCCCCGCCTTCACCTTCCCTCATTACATATTAATACTCCCCTCCACTCACGCGCTAGCGGGACGCGTGCGGGACAAGAACCGGGGCGAAGACCGGGCCGTTTGAGGCCGTTCGAGAACGGTCGGGATCGGTCTCGGTCAGCGCCCCCTGCTATTCCGCCCCCTCGTGTCTCCCGATACCTGCTCCAGCCAGCCTTGAGAGAATGGCTTTGAGGGAGACACGTAGTAAGACTCTGATGGCTGCTGGAAAACCCCAATGCACATTGGACAGTTACTTCGCCAAAGCTGGTTCTCTACTAATTGAGGACATTACCACGCTCGAAAGACGTATCTCTCAAGAGATTGATTGGATAAGAAGATCATCGTTGGGCCCCCTAGCCTCCGCTAGGACTCCGACCCAGAGACTTGATGGGAGTCAATTAATGGCGGGGGGAGAGGGCTCAACTGAAATGCTTGAAATAACTAGTCCATCTTGCCCCACTATAGTAGGCACCTCAAACATTGATTGTTCCATACCATCCCAGATAGATTTTAGCATATTACCCCTCCCCTTACCAAAGCCGCCTCATCCCAATTTTAGCCCTAGCACTAGTACCATTGTACATGGTAGGGAGGAAAATAGCTTAGGGGCCAAACCGACAGACATTAATAGGGTAGCAGTGAGAGAAGGAGCTATCCCCAAAAATAGTAAGAAGCCTCAGATGTCTCGAGGGAAAAAATGTAAAAACACCAAACTACTTCCCACACCACAGAGGCTGAAACCTGAGACAGTAAACAAACGTCGAACCCCATTACAATCTAAGGGGCTCACGCCACTTAATGCGCCAGATCATAAATTTGATAATACTGGATCAATTTCTGGGGAGGAGGATATCACACTATTGGATATTCGCAACATGATGAGGCTGTTGCTTAAACCATTGAAAGCACGCCTGGGGAAAATAGAAACTACCCTAAATTGTATTGTAAAGGAATTGGCATGTATTTCACTTTCTTGTGCAAAAGATGCCTTAGCTCCAGACACTGGCCCGAGTGGTGCGATGAACCAAACAGCCCCTCTAGCTACGAATCCGAATCCTCCTATTATCCCGCTAATATCCCACGTTTCCTCTCCCCAACTGACACTACCAACCATAGATCAGACACTAAATAGATGCACAGAAGGGAACCCGTCTGTATCTGGCTCTAAGGGCTCCCTTAACAGCCCTATTGGGAATCAAACGACTATAGATCTGCCGCCTGAGGCCAGCCCTTTTATAGTAATTTTGGCAGGTGTCCCTGCCCTAAAAGAGCCAACGCAAGAGTCAGTTGAATCGCTTAAAAATAAAGTCATCAATTGGCTCACAAGTAATAGACCTCTTCCCGATGGTATATGCAGCCAGGTCCTGATGGTAAGAAGAGCTTCATGGCTGGGTATTACAAAGAAATCAATACAGGGAGATTGTGTCTTGGTCAATTTTAGTGACCCCAGGACAGTCTCCCACATAACTAACTGGCCCTATCGCGATAAGGGTACTACAATCCAAGCCCTACCATTATCTTTCTTTTATCCATCTGTATTACAAGAGCAGGGAGAGAGAGATTGGGAACTTGTGCGTGGCCGTGGCAGAAGGTGGAGGCAAGAGCATAGGGGTACCCATTATATGAGTGATCTACCACATCTTGATTACTTCCCTACGCAGAATAGATTTGGAAGCCTAGCCTGGGAGGACTGACTGCTTTGGATAAGCAGCAAAGAGGAGGGCGTTTTATCCACCCTCACAAAGGAGTCTAATACCATGAAGGTTGAGATCAAGACTCTGATAGCCAACTACCCTGCAAACTCTGCTACCCCCTATGTGAGGCGGTGTCCTCTGTATCCCCTACCCCTACTATGAGTACATCTCCACCGCATGAGCGGTGCTGTATCCCAGACGCAGTAAAATCTATTGGCAGCACTAACTCCACTGTTTTAAAAGTGTTGTCATGGAATGTGGCGGGCCTCGCTAGCAAGTTGCTTTCTCCAGAATGGAACACATTTGTCAGATCCAAAGACATCTGTATGTTCCAGGAAACCTGGGCCTGTGACGAGGTGACGTATTTGGGATACGCGTCATTTTCTATGCAGGCGAAATGGGGAGGGAAAGGACGTCCTTCGGGCGGACTTGCAACATGGTTAGCAGTAGATTTGGGATGTAGTGCTGCTTTACATCCACTTTCTACGGATGATATTCTTGTGGTACTTTTGGAATGGCCAAATTCTAATAGGCTCATGTTGGTCAACGTCTATTCCCGCCCAGTAACTAATGGGCTTGAATCACGAACTATAGATGATCTTGCCTCCGTTTTAAGTGAAATTCCCGCTGATATTCCTTACCTAATAGGGGGTGACTTCAATTGTCATTACGAGCCCCTCTATGGCCCATTAGATGGACTGGCCGGCGAGGAGGATGCGCTTTGGTCTATTCCTCCCTTAGAGGCACCCGGCCCCAGAGCATGGACACCACTAGCGGTCCAAATTACATCACTAACCCTAAAATTTGGTTTGCGGGCCTGTAATGGCCGGAAAAAATCAGACATCCCGCCAAAATACACATTTAGCCGGGGTGGGAGGGAATCGAAATTGGACTATATTCTTGTCCCACTAGCAGCTTGGTTTTCCATCAAAGACTTTAGGGTCTTGCCAGGTGTGGATAGTGACCATCATGCTCTGGAAGCAGAATATATTCTTTCCGATAGTGAGGCCACGAGGGCCCAGGCCTCGACCCCTCGTAAAGGTTTAACATTAGCAAACAATAGACGTAGAGTGAGATGGGAAAGATTACTTTTAAATCCGGAAACTCTTCCCAGCCTCTACGCTCTGGCAATTCCTATATTGGAAAAAGCACTGGCATTAACCGACCGAGACGTCTGCCCTGATAATAGGATGGAGTGGGGAACACTACATACAGACCTAACTTTGTCCCTTTCTGATATACTCTTCACTACACTGCAAGGACCTTCAAAACGTTCGTCTAGTCCTACCTGGTATAACTGTGCATGCCGGAAGGCTAAATCGAAGCTCCTGGTGGCAATCAAAGAGGGTCTAGGGATTGAGGTCATTAGGACCAGGCGCTCATTATATAAACGCATGATCGGCCACGCACAAAAGGAATGGGAGTATAACAAGTGGGAGAAACTTAAAACTACACTAGCATGTGCAGACTCCCGCTTATTCTGGCGCCTTGTAAACACAGGGGACGAAATGCAATCTGATGCAATTGAGCCTAACATTTCGGACTCTGCATGGCGAAATCATTTTAAATCCTTATACAGCACATCTGGTCCACCTGAGCTAATAAATTCCAAAAATATTGATGAAACTAAAGGGCGCCCCTTTACTTTGAAGGAAGTATACGAGGCGATAGACAGACTAGCCCACGGCAAGGCACCGGGCCTAGATGGCCTGCCTGGTGATCTTTTTAAACACGAGCCAGTAGTCTGGGCACCATATTTGTTGTGCCTATTTAATTCTATTTTGGGGGGCATGGAGGTCCCAAAGACTTGGTTGGGAGCAGAGATTGTCCCAATATTTAAAAAGGGATCCCCTCTGCTCCCTTCCAATTACAGACCAATAAGCTTAATAGACGTCCCACAAAAGCTGTTCGGGAGATTACTATTGAACCGTCTCCAAGCATGGATGGCAGAGAAGGACATACTGAGCCCATTCCAAGCTGGGTTCAGAGAGGGTGTCTCTACAATAGACCAAATTTTCCGATTCAACAATTTGTATTGGAAAACTGTGAGTTTGGGCAGAGGAACGCAGTACACAGTCTTTGTCGATCTCCGAGCAGCGTTCGATCTGGTGCCCCGTGCCAAACTATGGGCAGTACTCAAGGATTTAGATGTTCCGGGTGACATCCTATCCATGTTGATGAGGCTCCATTGGGGCAATTACGCCAAAGTGAGGTGTGGCAGGGGAGGCGGTCTTACAGAGGGTTTTCCCGTGAACTCTGGGGTAAGACAGGGTTGCGTGCTGGCACCGACCCTGTTCTGCCTCTTCGTGAACGGTGTCATAGACTTCCTGACAGGGTTGAGCTATATTGATGCCCCGGTGCTGAATGGCAGGAGGGTACCCGCAGTTATGTTTGCGGATGATACCCTCCTGCTTTCAAAATCCCCGATGGGCCTCCAGAGAATTTTGGACGGTTTCATGAACTTTTGTGAGCTTCGTGGATTGGAAGTGAACGCGACGAAAACTAAGTTCATGACTTTTAATCCGTCCACTTCAACCCGCCCAAACCCTATGATAGGACATGAAAGACTAGACCGGGTCTCCACATTTGAATACCTAGGTGTCACCCTGAACCAATCCTTGACTTGGGACACCCACATTATGAGAGTAAACTTGAAACTCGCCCAACTTACAGGTGGCATACATAGGATGTTATCTAGGACCACCTATAAGCCACTTGGCCCGCCACTCCATATCTATAAAACCCAGGCTAGAGGTGCAGTCACTTACGGGGGTGAGATTTGGGGACATGATGCGTGCTGTAAGTTGCAGATAACTGAAAACAACTTTATCAGGCAACTGACCGCTCTACCATCAAGCACCCCGCTGCTCCCGCTGAGACTGGACCTCGGTTTAAGACCAATTACTGAAGAACTGGGACTCAAGCCTCTGACGTATTGGCGTAGAATATGGAGTTTGGTGGAGCTATCTAGCTATAGAGCTGAATTAGAAGAAATCCTGGGCCTACCAAACGTGTTGAAAATATCTTGGTTTAAGTACATTAAGATTACTTTTGAAAGGATGGGGAAATCGGAGCTGTGGCATGACCCGCGGAGCGCTTGTCCCAGGATCTCTCGTAGATCGCTGGTGGAGGCATACCGCGAGTATAAGCGACAGGCTGCAATTGAATCCCTATGCCAAGATTCTTTGTCCAGTCATTTTCTTGCTATCAAGGATGCTTATCAGCTAGAATTGGTCCTTGATGATGTTAGCCCACCACTAACTCGAAAATTGTATCTCCAGTGGCGTTATGGAACACTTCCCTTGAGGGCTCATACAGAGCACTGGCACAAAATAGCGACCACCCCAAATTGCCTAGTATGCCCTCTCAAACGAGAAGATGATTTACACATGATCTTTTTCTGCCCTGCATATAACATCCCACGTAAATATTGGCTTGTTCCACTTCTCAGGAACCTAGGCTTTAGGGAACACCGTCCCGCATTTAGAGTTTTAAAATCTGACTTGTCTGCCCCCATTGTATGTGCAGTAGCCAAATTTTTAACTGCAGCATGGTTTATCCGTAATCGTTTTATGTCTAGTGAATAATACATTTTTAAATGTTTTAAAATTGGCATATGAGTTTACCACTGTTTTGGTTTTCTTTTTCGGTCAATTGTTACTGTATTTTATTTCTGTATCTTTTATGGTCCTTAGTGACCGAAATAAAGATTTGATGAATGAATGAATGAAGTGAGAATGTTCCTGGGAATGGTAGGTTACTGTCGTCAGTGGATAAGTAATTTTTCCCTGATTGCCAAACCATTGATTAAATTGACCAAAAGTGAGGTGAAAGACCCATTAGAACTAAACCCAGAAGAAATGGCTGCATTCAGAGAGCTGAAAGACCGACTTTGTGAAGCTCCCGCCTAGGGATGCCTGATTATGAAAAAGAATTTGAACTGTACTGTAGTGAGAGAAATGGATGTGCACTTTCAGTGTTAATCCAGAAACACGGACGTCTGAGAAGGCCAATTGCCTATTTCTCAGCAACACTTGACCCAGTAGCTGTGGGTTTGCCAGGTTGCCTGAAAGCAGTAGCTGCTACCTGCAAAAGTTTGGAACAAAGTGAGGGAATCATAATGGGATACCCTGTACGAGTATTTGTACCACATGATGTGGCAATCCTTTTAACAAGGAGCCGGACACAGTTCATGTCTCATAGTCGGTTGACTAAATATGAGAAAGTCATTCTTGTCTGGAGAGATGTGTGAATGTGAATCCAGCGACACTGTTACCTGATGCTGAATGTGTGGGAGTAAGAAATGATGTTGATCATGACTGCCTGGATGTACTTGATTACTGCACAAAACCAAGGCCAGACATAAGAGATCTGCCACTACCTGAAAGTGATCATGTGTTGTTTGTGGATGGGTCTTGTCTGAGAACAGATGAAGGAGTGTTTAGTGCTGCATATGCTGTGTGCAAAGTCTCAGAAGTTGTGGAAGCATCACCTTTAAAAGGAGTTAAATCCGCTCAGGTGGCAGAACTGGTGGCACTGACAAAGGCATGCAAGATTGGAAGGAATGTGAGAGTGACTGTGATGACTGACAGCCAGTATGGCTTCGGAGTTGTCCATGATTTCGGCCAACTATGGCTACAAAGAGGTTTCCTGACCTCAAGTGGAACTCCCATAAAGAATGCTGAAGTGGTTGGAAAACTGCTAGAGGCGATACAGCTGCCTAAAGAACTAGCAGTTGTAAAATGTGCTGCTCATGGTAATGGTGACGATTTTGTAACTGTTGGCAATAAGTTTGCTAATGACATTGCACAATATTGTGCGAGGAACAATCACTCAATTAACAGGAGTAAAGAACGGGAAATGTCTTCTTGTTCATTAATGTTTACTAATGAGGTAGGGACATGGGAGGAAGTAAAACAGCTGCAGGATGAGGCAAAGGATGATGAAATGAGGGATTGGGTGAAGGCAGGTTGTGCACCCAGAGAAAAGGATCATGTGTGTGTCTATAGGGATGGAAGACCAGTCATGCCAAACAGCATGCTATCAACAATGGCAAGGATGTATCATGGCCAGGGACACCTGGGAAGGGATGCTATGATAAGAGCCTTTAAGCAAGCCTGGTACAGTCCAAAGTTCAGACTGATTGCAGAAAGTCTCTGTCAGAGATGTCTGATATGTCAGCAATTCAATCCTGGAAAGAAAACAGTGGTGAGCCTAGGAACAATAGGCAGAGAGGGAGGACCCTTCACAAGAATGCAGATAGATTTAATTGAAATGCCCCCAGTCAACAGGTTGAGGTATGTTCTGGTGGTGGTCTGTTTGTTCTCAAGGTGGGTGGAGGCATACCTTTCATTTATAATGAAATCATGAGTCTAATTTGTGAAGCATTAAGTGTACAGCAGAAGTTGCATTGTGCTTACAGACCAGAGGCTTCTGGGGTTGTAGAGCAGATGAATGGCACAATCAAAAACAGAATTGGTAAGATGTGCCTAGCCACAGGAATGAAATGGCCCGATGTCTTGCCTCTAGTCCTGGTGACCATTAGGTCTACTCCAGACAGAACAACAGGTTTGAGTCCACATGAAATTATCATGGGACGTGCTATGAGGCATGCATATGTACCAGTGAACAAGCTGATGACTATAACTGATGACATGATTTTGGATTACTGCAAAGGCCTGGCTGACGCAGTTCATTCTGTGTTTCACCAGGTTGGAGAAGACGCCACCACACTTGAAAAGAAACCAGCCCATGATCTGAGCCCAGGGGACTGGGTAAGGATAAAAGTCCACAGAAGAAGGAATTGCCTGGTTCCAAGGTGGGGAAGGCCAAGACAAGTCATCTTGACCACAACGACTGCTGTGAAGTGCGCTGGTGTGAAGAATTGGATACATGCAAGCCACACACTGAGAGTTCCAAATCCAAGAGATGGTACTGGAAAAGAATACTTTTAAGAATCAGATTCCAGTGATGATGCAGACAGTGAGGCAGTAAGAAGGAAAAAGAATCCTGAAAGTGGGGAAAGTGAGTCAGGAGAAGCTTTCATCCCACCAGAAGAGGTTCTGAAGAGAACAGTGCAAACTGCAGAAGCAAGCTCAGACTCCGAAGAATTGCCTGAGGTTCCAATTGACAGTGAACAACACAAAAAGAAAGAAAGAAAAGAACATTGCAACAGAAAAGACACCTGAGTAACGTGAAGGAATTGGACAAGTTCCACCTGAGATAAACATTGAAGAAAAAGGGACAGACAAAGACAGAGAGGGACAGATTGCGGAAAAACCCCTAGGAGGTGTAGGGAACATCAACAAGCTAGGTGAAGGGACAAGCAGACAGCAAGAAGATTGCATGTCGGAGACCCGAGGAGGGACAGAAGTAGGGAAATCTCAAGTGGTGGAAAAAGAGACTGTTGGAGAAAAGGAAGTTGTTAAAGAAAAGAAGGCTGTTAATGAACCAGTAGCAACCGAAACAGAGTCTGATGAAAGTGACAATGAGATACATGGAGGACGAGTTCTGAGAAAGAGAACTTGGCTTGGAGAAAGAAACAATAAAGAAGGAAAGCAAAAGAGAAATGCTAAAGGAGATCTTTGGCCAAATAAGATAAAGAGACTGAGATACAGACTGACACGAGTTAACTCTTCGAGAGCTGAGCAGGTGAACGAAGTGTCAAGTCAAAACCCAACCAAAGAAGAAGAAACAAAGATACCTGAAAGAGAAAAAAGAATAAGAAAACCTAACCAGAGGTACAAGTCACCGGAATGGACGTATGTGGCACTGCCTGAAGAAGGAGAAGAGGCGGACAGCCAAGGAAGTCCAGAGGAGGCTTTGCTGAAGTAGGTTGCTGAAGAAGAAGCTGTGGGAATCCTGAGAGTTATCTTGTCCGACATTGGAGAAGAGACGGATGTTCAGGACCTGATACAGTTTGATGATGATGAAGAGACAGTGAAAAGTGATGAAAATCCAAATTGAGTGAATCCAAGGGAAAAATCACTTGGAGAAGAGAAGAAGAAGTAGTACTAAAATTAGTAGAGTTTAATAATCTGGTGGGTACTTGCTGCCCTTAAAAGTTCAGTAAAGGAGTAGAAGAGGCCAAGTCAAAAGACACGGTCAAGTTAACAAAATGGCTAACACTGAGAATAAAATTAGATGTACCTTTCTGAAAAGATGGTGCAAAGTGTGCTGCTGCTGTACAGGTTTATTAATGCTGCTTTGGAGCGTGCTTGCTCTACTGATTTAATTTAGAGTCACTATAGACACTTTAGAAGGTCATACTGAGAACAAGACTAATATAGGGAAGAGTCCATTAAAGGTAGTCCCAACTAGAACTAGTAATGTGCATATACATAAAGATAGGTCAATTAATGATTTTTCTAGCAATGTTTTTTCTAAATTGTTGTATGAGTACGTAAAGACAATGGAAGTAAGGGATTGCTATGTCTGCATGCAATTACCTGCCTCTGTTTCGGAAGGAGTGACTTACCATCATCTTCCGGCTACGTATGGAATTTCCTGTAGTGTGTTGATGAGTATTTTTTACCAATTAGGGAAATTAGATTACAATATGTCTAATGTAGATAATATTCTTGGGCAGTTGCCTATGAATAAAGAATTGAATCCTGCAAAGGATGCTAACACTTTAGGTGAGATTTTTTTAGAAACTAAAGAATTAA
Organism: Triturus cristatus; assembly: GCF_964204655.1. Taxonomy (NCBI): domain Eukaryota; kingdom Metazoa; phylum Chordata; class Amphibia; order Caudata; family Salamandridae; genus Triturus; species Triturus cristatus. The sequence continues at coordinate 1,098,539,840 of NC_140579.1, forward strand.
CCTTAGACTATGTTTTTAGAAACAATTTAACTTGCAAATTAAAAGGAGAAGAGAAGAATTTTCTAGACATGGTTGAGAGAAGAAGGTTGAACATGCACAAGAAAGCAGAAGGGCATAAAATGAGTGACACAATGTGGGATATTGAGAAAGAAAAGGAGTTGAAAAATGGAGCCAGTCCAACTATGGCTATAGATGCCCCACAGAAAGGGAAGCTGTGCATTACCAGGAAGAGATACCAATATGATTATTATTTCATAGGGACTAGCGAGTACCATGATACATACTTTATTGCGACCGGATGGGGATTTAGAGGAGGAGAAGATCCAGTTTTTCCGGGAGTGTATTATATTTGTGGGAATAAGGCTTATTACCATTTGCCTGACCATTGGTTTGGTACATGTTATGTTGGCCTGGTCTTTCCAAAGATTTTTCACATGGATAGAGTAGATGATGCTGAACATTCTAACACAGTAACACGCTATAAAAGAGAAACATGGACAGAAATTGTAGGAGATATTTTTGGAGCTTTAATTCCAGCAGTGGGAATTTCTTTAAATGCCTATGGCATTCGGAAGCTGTCAACAGTGGTAGATCGCTTGTCAACAAGCACCGCTGGAGGCTTTCTTTTGGTAAATACAGAAATGGTTGCTTTGCGCGCTATGGCGATGCAAAATCGACTTGCCCTTGACATTCTTTTGGCAAAAGAGGGTGGAGTCTGTGGAATGCTGAAAGTTCAACATTGTTGCACTTACATTCCTGACGAAAGTAAAGATCTAAAGGTTTACATCAAAAATATTACTGATTTACATGAAGAATTAGTACCACTGGAAGCTGAAAGTATCTGGACTAAAATGGCTAATAAGATGATTGCTATTAAGAACTTTGTAGCTAAAATAGGTAGTACCATATTTGGTAAGATATTATTTCCATTAACTTGTGTAATAGTTGCACTATTGATTCTTAGATTAGGATGTATGTGTTGTAGATATAGAAGAAAAAAAGAAAATCGTAAAAGAAAATGTTAAAAAGAGACAAAAGAAATCAGAAAGAGATCCACAAGAAATAGAACTTGAAGAATTGAGAGAAAGCATGTATATAGAAACTAAAAAGGAAGATGAGATGGAAACTAGGGTCTAAAGCAAGAACAAGAAGACATTTCAAACTCTTCTAAAAGGGGAAAACTAAATTGATTTTTGGGGTTTTGATTTTTGTGGTGATTATATATCACCAAAGGGGGGATTGATGGAGCAGGGTTTTTACTCCAAAACGGAATACCTGTTTCATTTTCGCATGTTATAATTAAAAGTATTACTGAATAATTATTAACGATTAATAGTTTGTCGAATGTTGATTAATCAACCTTATTAACAAGAGAATTACACGTGGGAATGCTATTGCATGGCTAAATAACAAGTGAACTAAGTTGGTGAGCAAACTGACAGAAAACAATGTTGCTTATGTGATGTTATGGTGTTTTGCGCTTATAATTAATATGCATTAATAGCTTATGATGTCGCAAATGGCTAGATAAATACACACACATAAGGGTATTAGCTGGGGAATAACACGGTTTAATCATTTCTATGCAGTAATTATGTTTTGTGTTTCTTTACTCTTAAGTTGACAATTGTGGCCTACTGAAAGATGGCCACCTCCTGCAGCCTGCAGTCGAGTAGATGACTTAATGGAAAATTTTGCAAGAAGGCTTCGCGTTGCCTGTGACCTTGCCCTCTTGTCGTACTGAAAAGCCATGAACAGGACGACAAATCCAGGCTGGCAGCCAAAAACCCCTGGATGAGAAAATTGTAGCAACTGAATAAATCTGACTACATGAACTTTCGGTGGTCTCATAAAATGATACATTTAATCTGGGAAAAACATCCGTAGAAGTATCGGATAAAATTATGGACATTACATTTTCTATTCATCGTTTAAGACAGACAATATTTGGGAACTTTTGCTCATGTTGCAAGACGACATTATTTCCGCCATTCATCCGTTCTGAATAAAGAAATGATACTTTTTAGAATGTAATTTTCAGTATAAAAGTACGTAGACTAGAGAGGTCTAGCGCCACTTCTTCCCGAGCTGATGATGCGAGGTCCCTATGCTGACGGAGAGGACGATGACTCTACATGACAACAGAAGACTATAATTTTTCTCCAGAGGACCGGTTTCTGACTTAGGATCTGACATTTAGACAGAATAGGTAAATATGAGAAAAATGAATTTGCATTTAATTGGCTTTTCTTGAAATATTAGATAAATGAACAATCTGTTTGAATTCCTGTCTCGGGTGATTATTTCTGGTCATGTTTATTTGATTTATTGTGTATTCTTTGAAATGTATTCCTCTAGATCTTCAGCAACTAGCTGGTCGCATTGACCTCAAAGTATAGGCAGATCAGATAGAGCATATGTGGAAGCTGGTTTTCTCCTTTACAGGGCACGGATAGTGTGATTTGTAGTGAACGTTGGTGTAATGGGCCCCACCAGCGTATGATGTGTGTATGCGTGTGTGACTGTGAAATCATTCCGTCCGTGGAAGTAGAGGGGATTTGGAAGCTCTGATCTGCACCAGTCACACCTCAATTTCGCAGTGAAAAATGACTTTTTTTTTCAAAGTGCCTATCTGTAGTTTTTGAACCCTAGCTGTGTCGGCACCTAGGGAAACCTAGCACACCTATACATTTTTGAAGACTAGACACCCAGGGGAATCCAGGATGGGGAGACTTGACTGCCTCCCACCAGGTTATGTTACCCAGAATCCCTTGCAAAACCTAAAAAATTGTCCCAAAAAACACATTTTCCCCACTTTTCTGTAGTGGAAAGTCCTGGAATATGTGTGGATCCACAATTTTCCACCCACCCCGCGTTACCCTTAGTCTTCTGAGAAAATGGTACCTCACTTGTGTGGGTCGGCATAGAGCCCGCGACAGGAAACGGCACAAAACGCAACGTCATCACACCTCAATTTCGCAGTGAAAAATGACCCTTTTTTGGCAAAGTGCCTAGGTGTAGTTTGTGAGCTCTAGTTCTGCCGGCACCTAGGGAAACCTAGCAAACCTATACATTTTTGAAAACTAGACACCCAGGGGAATCCAGGATGGGGTGACTTAGCTGCCTCCCACCAGGTTCTGTTACCCAGAATCCATTGCAAACCTAAAAAATGGACCAAAAAACCACATTTTCCCCACATTTCTGTGGTGGAAAGTTCTGGAATCTGCGTGGATCCACAAATTTCCAACCACCTTGCATTCCCCAAAGTCTTACGAGACAAATGGCACCTCACTTGTGTGGGTTGGTCTAGTGCCCGCAACAAGAAACGGCGCAAAACCCAACGTGGTCAATTTCGCATGGAAAAATGATCCTTTTTTGTCAAAGTGCTTAGCTGTAGTTTTTGAACCCTACCTCTGCCGGCACCTAGAGAAATGTTGGACTTGGCCCTTCTGGCAGGTTCACCCCTGAACTTTTAGCTTTTATTGGTGACCTGGTGGTAGTCATTTTTGGTTTCTGCGCACTTTCCCTGTGTCCCAGAGTAAAGTGCGTGCGCCCTCTGAGTGCATGTGGTGAGATAGGCCTGCCCTCCCATAGGAATGCATGGGGAATGTATGTGTCCCTGGTAGTTCCTGACGCGTGGGGTGTGCAGGCTCGAGTTTGGTATGTGCGGACTCGTGTGATCGAATGCTTCGCAATGATGTATAATGCGTGAATAGGTCATGTGCGGAAGTGCCACTTCTAGGAGTTGGCATATTAGTGTAAAATGTACAGTGACTGCCTGTCGCGTGATTGGCTGGCTGAGGTCATGTGACGGGCTAGGGAATCCCCAGAGTCAGGAGGAGTCACCCAGTGGTGAATAGGGAGATCAGCAGCTAGATGGCTGGGGAGGAGTGCACCTTGGACCTGAATAGGGCAGAGCTTTCCCCACACAATGCTGGCTCCGCCCCCTGTGGTGCGACTGATTACCCTAGCCCTGCCAGTGAATAGAGAGGGGCTGAGCACATCAAGGGTGCTCCCCAACCAGCTGCGACTGGTTTTCCCCCTCACCCTGAACCCAGAACAAAGGGGAAAGGTGTATAAAAATGGGGCTGCGTCCCCACAGAGCTGTTCTCTTCCAGGATCCTATCTGAGGGGGGCTGCTGCTGCTGGAGGCCAGGAGGAGCCGCCACTTGGGACTGCCTTCCTGCGCTGGAGGGCCCAGTGAGCTGGCCCCTGGCCCAGCCTTGCCCCCCTGCCTACCTTCATAAAACTTTGCCAGGACCTTTTACTTGCTGGACTTTCTCTAAGCTCCTGGAAGCGCTTTTTATTTCACTTATAGCGCTAGGAGCGCTTTATTTGTGGCCCCAGCAGCGCTATGATAAATTCACGGGGGGAACCCCGACATAGGGATTGCCCCGTCTTTGCCGATCGAGCGGGAGCCACCCCGCTTATTTAATTATTTAATTGCTTGCTTGTGAACTTGCCCCCTGAACTGCGCCCCAGGAACAGTGGGCGCTACCTTTCACCTGGAAGAAGAGAAGCTGCTGGAGGTGATTCTGCAAACGCTGACCCCAGAGAACCTGTGTGCCCCTCATCTGAGCACCTTCTGGCACCAGGGCTGCTGTGAGCACAGTAAAGGCCTGCCTGCCTGGTCCGAGCACAGCTAGCAACTGCCCCAGAGCCGTAGCTCGCAAAGTAAGGAAGAGACTGACCAGGCTCCAAGCGCCGAGCCTCTGCGACCCCTGGCCGTGGAGATCCCTGTAAGGACCTGCGACGCACTGTTCGCCACCTGAGGAAAGCAGACCGCGCTGCAACGCGCTAGAAATCACCCCCGAGCTGCCCCTCCTGCTTCCAACCTCGTTGTGTGGCTGGAAACGTCCTGAAGTGCCCCACAAAGCATCGCCGCCCACTGACCACGAGGGACGACAACGCGATGTGGGACACTCCTCTGTGGACTCCTGAGGCCGCCACGAACATTGCCCCCGAAGAACAAGGTACTGTCTGCTGCAGCGCCCCTGTACGCAGCTTCCTTCGCTGTGTACGGCGCCCTCGTCCTGTACGCTTCACACGGGTGAAGTGTGAGCTTTGGAACCGTGCGAACCAGCTGTACGAGGCGTCCCGACGAAGGTACGGCCCGTACAGCAGTGAATACATAGACGGTGCCCACACGAGAAGCGTGAGGTTCTGCAAGAGGCGTACCGGACTTGTACGACGCGTACCTACGAGGGTACGGTCCGTACGGCTTCAGTCCAGCGTACGCGTGCTCACACGAGAAGCGTGGGAAACGGCACGACGCGTCCAAACAGCGGTACGAAGCGTACCGGAGGCGCTACGAAGCGCACAGGCCCCCAAGGAAGCATATTTTGACCAGAAAATTGCCATTTTGAGAACTGTGGACTGCCTAGAAGTAATACAAGTAACTGGAACCTTATTTAAGTGAAGAACTGTATTTTTGAAAGCCTGCTTAATAAACCTTTTATATAAAGAGTATATTTTTACAAAAATACAGCCTTGTGTCTCTGTGTGGTGGGTTGGTGGTTATTGTGTGGGACATCTTGAATGCTTAACCTAATGCCCTCTGGAATCTAGCTTGACTGCTCGCACCACGTTACCTAGAGGGTGAGCATGGGTTATTTTCGCAGAGTAATCCTTCGCCCTGACTTAGAGGAAAGGGTCCCTTCTTGTCACAAGTGCATACCTGCGCCAACCAGAGACCCCGGATTCTAACGGGAAACCTAGCAAACCTATACATTTATGAAAACTAGACACCCATCGGAATCCAGAATGGGGTGACTTGACTGCCACCCACCAGGGTCTGTTACCCAAAATCCCTTGCAAACCTTAAAAATTGTCCAAAATACCACATTTTACCCACATTTCTGTGGTGGAAAGTACTGGAATCTGTGTGGATCCACCAATTACCACCCATTCCGCGTTCCCCAAAGTCTTACGAGAAAAATGAAACCTCACTTGTGTGGGTCGGCATAGTGCCCGCGACAGGAAACGGCGCAAAACGCAACGTGGTCACACCTCAATTTCGCAGTGAAAAATGACCCTTTTTTGGCAAAGTGCCTAGCTGTAGTTTATGAACTTTAGCTCTATCGGCACCTAGGGAAACCTAGCAAACCTAAACATTTTTGAAAACTAGACACCCAGAGTAATCCAGGATGGGGTGACTTGACTGCCTCCCACCAGGGTCTGTTACCCAGAATCCCTTGCAAACCTATAAAATTGTCCAAAAAAACACATTTTCGCCACATTTCTGTGGTGGAACGTTCTGGAATCTGCATGGATACACAAATTTCCACCCACTCCGCTTTCCCCAAAGTCTTACGAGAAAAATGGTACCTCACTTGTGTGGGTCAGCCTAGTGTCCGCGACAGGAAATGGCGCAAAGCGCAACGTGGTCACACCTCAATTTCGCAGTGAAAAATGACCCTTTTTTGGCAAAGTGCCCAGCTGTAGTTTTTGAACCATAGGTCTGCCGGGACCTAGGGAAACCTAGCAAAACTATATATTTTTTAAAACTAGACTCCCAGGGGAATCCAGGATGGGGAGACTTGACTGCCTCCCACCAGGTTCTGTTACCCAGAATCCCTTGCAAACCTAAAAAAATTGTCAAAAAAAACACATTTTCCCACATTTCTGTGGTGGAAAGTTCTGGAATCTGCGTGGATCCACAATTTTCCACCCACCTTGTGTTCCCTAACGTCTTACGAGAAAAATGGCACCTTACTTGTGTGGGTCGGCCTAGTGCCCACAACAGGAAACGGCGCAAAACGCAACATGGTCACACCTTAATTTCGCAGGGAAAAATTACCCTTATTTGGCAAAGTGCCTAGCTGTAATTTTTTAACCTTAGCTCTGCCGGCACCTAGGGAAACCCATCAAACCTATACATTTTTGAAAACTAGACACCCAGGGAAATGTAAGATGGGGAGACTTGACTGCCTCCCACCAGGTTCTGTTACCCAGAATCCCTTGCAAACCTAAATTTTTTTTAATTTTTTTTTTAAAAACACATTTTCCCCACATTTCTGTGGTGGAAAGTTCTGGAATCTGTGTGGAGCCACAATTTTCCTCCCACCCGCGTTACCCAAATACTTCCGTTAAAAATGATACCTCACTTGTGTGGGTCGGCCTAGGGCCCGCGACAGGAAACGGCGCAAAACGGAACGTGGTCACACTTCAATTTCATAGTGAAAAATGACCCTTTTTTGGCAAAGTGCCTAGCTGTAGTTCTTTAACCTTAGCTCTGCCGGCACCTAAGGAAACTTAGCAAACCTATACATTTTTGAAAACTAGACACCCAGAGGATTCGAGGATGGGGTGACTTGACTGCCTCCCACCAGGGTCTGTTCCCCAGAATCCCTTGCAAACCTATAAAATTGTCCAAAAAAACACATTTTCCCCACATTTCTGTGGTGGAACGTTCTGGAATCTGCATGGATACTCAAATTTCCATATCAATCAAAAAGGAGACACTGTTCCAAAAAAGAGAAAAAATAGAAAGACTCAAAAAAGCATGAGAAGATAAAGTCCTAGGCTGTATAAGACCCAAGTCTTGGAAGGGGAAGCAGAGCTTAGTTTCTCTAGTTGCCCTCACACACCCCGAAAGGTGTCATGCTTCATCATCGGGCGTTTTGCTCCTCGTCGGGCCGGCGCTGCAATGCCCTACGGGTCCCCCGAAGGGTCACTTTAGCAGAGATGTTTTAAGAGAAAAAGCCATTTGATGCATGCGGGTGTGTGATTTGGGTCCTATAAAAAGGAGTAGTGGTGCAGTCGTGTGTGTGACGTGATAAATTAAAAATGTCTACGGGTTGCTTGTAGAATATTGTTTAATAAAGACAAAGGAAGGGCACCCTTGACACACTAAAAAACCCGTAGGTTAGGTGTTACCCTAATGGGGATAATGTCCCATCAGATAACTAAAATGTGGTCAAAGTGGTCGACATGTTTTGCGCCCCTGCGGTCCAACCGGATCCGTGGCGCTTCCTCAGGACCAACTATAAAGTGCAGAAAGGTATAAAAGTGATCTGGGGGGTAATACCCGCAGTATATATCCGGGCGTCCAGGGACTTAATGGCCCTGCTATCTGTAATATCAGATTGAGAGTCGCTCCTGGATATGAGCCTAGATAAACAAACGACAAAAGGAAAAAGAAAGGAAAAAACAGTATGTCAGAGTTTTTAGGGAAATTATGTCCCACATCTGTCCATCAACTGGGCGTGAATAGAAAGAGTGGAGTACATGGTTGCGGTGTTACAGAGAGCACAAACTCCACTCACGGGCGATCGGCGAAATGGGGTCTCGACGATAAGCAAAAGGATGGCCAGACCCAGGATGAATATCCTGGAGTGGAGGCCTCCCGTTGCCGATCGGAGTCACCCACTAGTCCCATACACTTTCCGTGGAGGGTCTGGAGAACTTTAACATTAATGTGCATTTTTAATTTATCACGTCACACACACAACTGCACGACTACTCCTTTTTTTAGGACCCAAATCACACACCTGCATGCACCAAATGGCTTTTTCTCTTAAAAGATCTCCGCTAAAGTGACCCTTCGGGGGACCCCTAGGGCATTGCAGCGCCGGCCCGACATGGAGCAAAACGCCCGATGATGAAGCATGACACCTTTCGGGGTGTGTGAGGGCAACAAGAGAAACTAAGCTCTGCTTCTCCTTCCAAGACTTGGGTCTTGTAAAGCCTAGGACTTTATCTTCTTATGCTTTTTTGAGTCTTTTTCTATTTGTATTCTTTTTTGGAACAGTGTCTCCTTTTTGATTGATACAGACGATACACGGAGCACAGACACTGGACCATAACAAGATCCTGGTCTCCCCCCCCCCCCTTTTCTTGTTTTATATAGATACTCAAATTTCCACCCACTCCACGTTCCCCAAAGTCTTACGAGAAAAATGGTACCTCACTTGTGTGGGTCAGCCTAGTGTCCGCTACAGGAAACGGCGCAAAACGCAACGTGGTCACACCTCAATTTCGCAGTGAAAAATGACCCTTTTTCGGCAAAGTTCCTTGTTGTAGTTTTTTAACCCCAGCTATGCCGGCACCTAGGGAAACCTAGCAAACCTATACATTTTTTTAAACTAGACACGCAGGGGAAACCAGGATGGGGTGACTTGACTGCCTCCCACCAGGATCTGTTACCCAGAATCCCTTGCAAACCTATACAATTGTCCAAAAAAACAAATTTTCCCCACATTTCTGTGGTGGAAAGTTCTGGAATCTGCGTGGATACACAAATTTCCACCCACTCTGCATTCCCCAAAGTCTTACGAGAAAAATGGTACCTCACTTGTGTGGGTCGGCCTAGTGTCCGCGACAGGAAACGGCGCAAAACGCAACGTGGTCACACCTCAATTTCGCAGTGAAAAATAACCCTTTTTTGGTAAAGTGCCTAGCTGTTGTTTTTGAACCATAGGTCTGCCGGGACCTAGGGAAACCTAGCAAAACTATAAATTTTTGAGAACTAGACACCCAGGGAAATCTAGGATGGGGAGACTTGACTGCCTCCCACCAGGTTCTGTTACCCAGAATCCCTTGAAAACCTATAAAATTGTCCAAAAAACACATTTTCCCACATTTCTGTGGTGGAAAGTTCTGCAATCTGCGTGGATCCACAATTTTCCACCCACCTCATGTTACCGAAAGGCTTCCAAGAAAAATGGTACCTCACTTGTGTCGGTCGGTGTAGTGCCCGCGACAGGAAACAACACAAAAAGCAACGTGGTCACACCTCAATTTCGCAGTGAAAAATGACCCTTTTTTGGCAAAGTGCCTAGCTGTAGTTTTTGAACCCTAGCTCTGCTGGCACTTAGGTAAACCTAGCAAACCTATACATTTTTGAAAACTAGACAAGCAGGGAGATCCAGGATGTGGTGAATTGACTGCCTCCCACCAGGTTCTGTTACCCAGAATCCCTTGCAAACCTAAAAAATTGTTTAAAAAAAACACATTTTCCCCAAATTTCTGTGGTGGAAAGTTCGGGAAACTGCATGGATCCCCAAATTTCCACCCACCCCACGTTCCCCAAAGTCTTACGATAAAAATGGTACCTCACTTGTGTGGGTTGACCTAGTGCCCCCGACACGAAACGGCGCAAAACGCAACGTGGTCACACCTCAATTTTGCAGTGAAAAATGATGCTTTTTTTTCAAAGTGCCTAGCTGTAGTTTTTTAACCTTACCTCTGTCGGCACCTAGAGAAACCTAGCAAACCTATACATTTTTGAAAACTAGACACCCAGGGGAATCCAGGATGGGGTGTCTTGACTGCCTCCCACCAGGGTCTGTTACCCAGAATCCCTTGCAAACTTTAAAAATTTACCAAAAAAAACACATTTCCCACACATTCCTGTGGTGGAAAGTTCTGGAATCTGCATGGATCCACAAATTTCCACCCACGCCACGTTCCCCAAACTCTTATGAGAAAAATGGTACCTCACCTGTGTGGGTTGGCCTAGTGCCCACGAAAGAAAACAACGCAAAACGCAAGATGGTCACACCTCAATTTCACAGTGAAGAATGACCCTTTTTTGGCAAAGTGCCTAGCTGTTGTTTTTAACCATAGGTCTGCCGGCACCTAGGGAAACCTAGCAACCCTATACATTTTTTAAAACTAGACACCCAGAGGAATCCAGGATGGGGTTACTTGAATGCCTCCCATGAGGGTCTGTTACCCAGAATCCCATGCAAACCTATAAAATTGTAAAAAAAAAACACATTTTCCCCACATTTCTGTGGTGTAACGTTCTGGAATCTGCATGGATACACAAATTTCCACCCACTCCGCTTTCCCCAAAGTCTTACGAGAAAAATGGTACCTCACTTGTGTGGGTCAGCCTAGTTTCCGTGACAGGAAACGGCACAAAACGCAACGTGGTCACACCTCAATTTCGCAGAGAAAAATTACCCTTTTTTGGCAATGTGCCTAGTTGTAATTTTCGAACCATAGGTCTGCTGGGACCGAGGAAAACCTAGCAAAACTATACATTTTTGAAAACTAGACACCCAGGGGAATCCAGGATGGGGTGACTTAGCTGCCTCCCACCAGGTTCTGTTACCCAGAATCCCTTGCAAACCTAAAAAATTGACCAAAAAACACATTTTCCCCACATTTCTGTGGTGGAAAGGTCTGGAATCTGCGTGGATCCACCAATTTCCACCCACCTTGCGTTCCCCAAAGTCTTACAGGAAAAATGGCACCTCACTTGTGTGGGTCGGTCTAGTGCCCGCAACAGGAAACGGCGCAAAACGCAACCTGGTCACACCTCAATTTTGCAGGGAAAAATGACCCTTTTTTGGCAAAGTGCCTAGCTGTAGTTTTTTAACCTTATCTCTGTCGGCACCTAGGGAAATGTTAGAATCCGGGTTCTCTGGTTTGCACAGGTAGGTACTTGTGACAAGCAGGGAACCTTTCCTCTAGTCAGGGTAGGGGGATACACTCTAATAATAACCCCTGCTCACCCTCTAGGTAGCTTGGCGTGAGCAGACAAGGCGTTATCTCAGGGCGTTTAGGTTAAGCATTTGTAAATACCCACACAGTAATACAGTGACCCTCCACAAATGGACTCCACACAGGTAATATATAAAAAATACTTTATATAGAATAATCAGGCTTAGCACAAGACCAAATAACGTTTCAGCAGGCCACAATACTTATTTTCAAAGAGTTTTTCAGTTTAGCGTACATTTACAGTTCTGTGCGCACGTCGTCCCTCTTCGTACGCATCGTACGCGGTAGACACAGACTTTGGGACGGGTCGTACATGCGCTGCAGGCGCTTCAGGTGAAGCGTACGCTCCACGGCGCGAATGAGCACAGTACCTTGATGCTTGGTGAGTTCGTCACGGACACTTCCTTGGCAGCAGGCGTACAGTATGGTGCGAAGTCCTCTGGGCGACGCGTACTACGGTATGGGAGACCTTGGGCGTGTGCGGCTCAGGGGACGGGGCGAAAGTACGGTCCGTACTGCCAGACGTTCGGGTACGCGACGTACCGGGATCGCTGATCTTCCCTTGGACTGCTGAGACAGGCGAACAGTACGCTCCGGACGGGAGACTTACGCGACCACCACACGTACTACGGCCTTTCCCAAAGCAGGGGAGAGGCGCATACAGTGATAGTACGGTTCGTAGGGGGGTGCGAGCTGGTACGGTGATGTCCTTCAATTACGGTGCGAGCTACAGCTCGTAGAGGCAATAACTCGCGTTGCTTGGGCTGGTAGTACCTTCCTTCACGGTGCGAGCTACGGCTCGTAGAGGGGCCAAAGACGCGTTGTTCGTGCCGGACAGCGGGATATCAGCTCACTGGGAGTACGCCGCAATCAGCGGGACGTACACAGCAGTTCGACGCGAAGATGTGAGGAAAACGGGCCGTTTTCCCAGGCGGTAAAGTCCACTGTTCCTGGGACTTCTTTCAGGGGGCAAGCTCACTCACAAGCCCTTCAGCACAAGTCAAATAAAAGTCTTTGTGGTCTTTTCTTCCTCTTCTTCAGCAGCAAGGCAACCACTGCAGGCCAATCCCCCAGGTCAGGGACAGTACTCCTCCATGCAGCTTTTCCAGTTCCTTCAGGTCGGACAGAGGTTTCTTCTTGGCAGGACAGGATCTAATTTCTTGGGAGCAGGGCTCCTACTTTTATACAGCAATTCTTTTGTTCTGCCAGGCCAGGGGGGCCCTTGCCTAGTCCAGTCCAGTTTCTGAGCACTTTGTTTACGCGATGCAGGCTGCTTCTTTCAGGGTGCAGGGCAGAGTCATCAGACGCTCCACATGGGGCGGAGCCAGCATTGTGGTGGCAGAGCTCAACCCTATTCAGAGTCCAGGTGTACTCCTCCCACCCATTGAGATGTCCATCTTCCTATTCACCACCAGGCTACCTAGCCGTGCCCATCTGGGTTTCCCCAGCCCTGTCACTCACACAAGCCAGACAGCAGATACACATCACACAGAGGTGGGCTGAAATGGTTAGGCAAGCAAAGGCCAACTTTCTAAAAGTGGCATTTGCAAACGCAGTATAATAAAATAAACCTTACTAAAAGATGTACCTTATTATTCAGGCATACTAAACTCGATTTTCTACCATGTTCCCTGGGTCTGTTAGGATCATAGAATGTAACAATTCTAACAGCCCATTCTGGCCTATGAGAACAGGTAGCCTTACAATAGTGAAAAACGAAAATGGCTGTAATTCACTATTAGGACATGCCACACACATCAGGGCTTGTCCTACCTTATGCTTACAATGCACCCTGCCCTTGGGCCTACCATAGGGGTGACTAATATGAAGTTAAGGGAAGGTTTAGGGCTGGCAAGTGTGTGCACTTGCGCAGTCAACATGACAGTACCAGACTGCACGCAGGTTCTGCAATGGCAGACCTTAGACATATTTTACCATGCCGCTTCTGGGGGTGGCACAACCAGTGCTGCAAGCCCACCAACGGCATTTGTATTTACACGCCCTGGCACTCCTGGTGCACTTTACTGGGGTCTGATAGTAAACCAAATAAGCCAATCATGGAATCCAACCAACATATACATTTTACATAGGGAGCACTTGCACTGTGGCACTGGTTGGCAGTGGCACAGTGCTCTGAGCGGCCAACACCATAAAAACACATGAGGCACAGCGACAAAAAGTGGAAGGGAGACTCACGCCAAGGTGCCAGGTCTAACAGGAAACCTAGCAAACCTATACATTTTTGAAAACTAGATATCGACGGGAATCCAGGATGGGGAGACTTGACTGCCACCCACCAGGTTCTGTTACCCAGAATCTCATGCAAACCTAAATAATTGTACAAAAAAAACACATTTTCCCCACATTTCTGTGGTGGAAAGTTCTGGAATCTGCATGGATCCACAAATTTCCACCCACCCCGCGTTCCCCAAAGTCTTTAAATGGTACCTCACGTGTGTGGGTTGACCTAGTGCCCGCAACACGAAACGGCACAAAACGCAACGTGGTCACACCTCAATTTCGCAGTGAAAAATGATCCTTTTTTTTCAAAGTGCCTAGCTGTAGTTTTTGAACCCTACCTCTGCCGGCACCTAGAGAAACCTAGCAAACCTATAAATTTTTTAAAACTAGACACCCAGAGGAATCCAGGATGGGGTGACTTGACTGCCTCCCACCAGGATCCGTTACCCAGAATCCCTTTCAAACCTTAAAAATTGACCAAAAAAACACATTTCCCCCACATTTCTGTGGTGGAAAGTTCTGGAATCTGCATGAATCCACAAATTTCCACCCACGCCGTGTTCCCCAAAGTCTTACGAGAGAAATGGTACCTCACCTGTGTGGGTTGGCCTAGTGCCCGCGAAAGGAAACTGTGCAAAACGCAACATGGTCACACTTCAATTTCGAAAGTGAAAAATTACCCTTTTTTGGCAAAGTGCCTAGCTGTTGTTTTTTAACCATAGGTCTGCTGGGACCTAGGGAAACCTAGTGTTGGAAAGTGGGTTATTGGTAGGGGCAAATGTAGGTCTGCCACTGGCAATAAGGCCACTAACACATGATAGGACCCAGCATAGATCTTATAAAATTATTCCTATGCCCAACCCTTGGTAACGTGGCTGCGAGCAGACAGGCTTAACTTCAAAGAGAGGTATGTAAAGCATTTAAAAACACAATTTCAGTAAATAATTAAGACAACTCAAAATAAAAATCCAACACCAATTTATAAAAATAGGTAATATTTTTACCTTTTAAATGACACCGAAACGGAAAAAAATCCACTGTAGGGAACCAGATATATGAATTTTTAAAGATTAGTCACTTTCTACTGCTTAGAAACCAACAGTGCCCCTTTTAGTCATTTCTCTGACAGGGACACACCTTTAGAAACAGTTCTACAAAATGTCTCACCACTGTGCAGCCTTCTCCAGCAGGCTGGGTCTAGTTAGAACGTTGGGTTTTGAGCCATTTCCTGTGGTGGGCACTATGCCTACCCACAGAAGTGAGGTCTCATTTTTATTGGGAGACTTTGGGGAATGCGGGGTGGGTGTAAATTAGTGGATCCACGCAGATTCCAGAACTTTCCACCACAGAAATGTGGGGAAAATGTGTTTTTTTGGACAATTTTTTAGGTTTGCAAAGGATTTTGGGTAACAGAACCTGGTGGGAGGCAGTCAAGTTACCCCATCCTGGATTCCCCTGGGTGTCTAGTTTTCAAAAATGTATAGGTTTGCAACATTTCACTAGGTGCCGGCGGAGCTAGTGTTCAAAAACTACAGCTAGACACTTCACAAAAAAAGGGTACATTTTCATTGTGAAAATGTGGTGTGTTCACGTTGGGTTTTGAGCCATTTCCTGTTGTGGGCACTATGCCTACCCACACAAGTGAGGTCTCATTTTTATTGGGAGACTTTGGGGAACGCGGGGTGGGTGTAAATTTGTGGATCCACGCAGATTCCAGAACTTTCCACCACAGAAATGTTGGGAAATTTTGGTTTTTTGGACAATTTTTTAGGTTTGCAAAGGATTTTGGGTACCAGAACTTGGTGGGAGGCAGTCAAGTTACCCCATCCTGGATTCCCCTGGGTGTCTAGTTTTCAAAAATGTATAGGTTTGCAACATTTCACTAGGTGCCGGCAAAGCTAGTGTTCAAAAACTACAGCTAGACACTTCACAAAAAAAGGGTAAATTTTCATTGTGAAAATGTGGTGTGTTCACGTTGGGTTTTGAGCCATTTCCTGTTGTGGGCACTAGGCCTACCCACACAAGTGAGGTACCATTTTTATTGGGAGACTTGGGGTAATTCAGATTTGTAAAGCAACTGTTATTACCTATTGATTTTTTGATGCTTTTCTGCCTTCCAAATGAAAGACTTTGTGTAAAAAAGAAGTCATTTTGAAAAATGACCGATAATTCTCATGCTAGTATGAGTATTCCCAATTTCGAAAATGTGCAAGTATGTACTGTTTCTAAACTCTATAATTTCAGAAACACATAGGTGTCTTTCATATCGATTTTTAAATATATACATTTTCCCACAATAATTGCTATATACCCGGAACATAATAAAAAACCATTGCAAATTGCTGCTCAGTTTTTGACTCTGGGTTCGTCGGGTTCTTGGTGAACCTACAAGTCCTATATATCCCCACAACCAGAAAGGTCCAGCGGATGTAACGGTATATTGCTTTCAAAGAGCTGTCATAATTAGAAGAAGTTACAGGTAAAAACTTTGACACAAAAGGCTGTTTTTTTCAACTAATTTTCATTTTTTCCTATATTTAACTGTTAGTTTCTATAAAGAAACCTTGATGGATCTACACAAATGACCCCCCCCCCCTTGCTGAATTCAGAACTATTAAAAAATGTATAGCTTTCCAGGATCCATTATTGCTTTCAGACCCATTTCAACCATTAACTGGAAGGAGGTTGAAAGCACAAAAAATAGCAAAAATAGGCTATGTCCCAGAAAAATGCCAAAACTGTGTAAAAAAATGTTGGTTTTCTGACAAAAGTCTGTCGTTCTCTAAAAGCTGTGAAAATGGTGATTTCAGCCCCACAAACCCTTTTTTGATACCATTTGCAGAGAAAAACCCAGACGCTTTCATTTGCAGCCCGTTTTTCAAAAACATTTTTTGCTGTATTTTGGCTAATTTCTGGGACCCCTCCAGGGGAATCCACAAACCCTGGGTACCTTTAGAATCCCCATGATGTAGGAAGAAAAGGACGCAAGTTTGGCGTGGATACCTTATGTGGTCAAAAAGTTACAGGGGCCTAAGCGCGCACTACCCCAAATAGCCCAAAAAAGGCTTAGCACGGGGGGGAAAAGGCCTAGCAGTGAAGGGGTTATCTTGGTTGTGCCCTAATACTTTATTACAGTGTAGCATGATTGTTGTTAACAGTTTGTGAAGATAGTTAAAATGAGAGATCTTTTGTGGGGGGGTTACTCCTTATCACTCGATATAAAATATCTGAGATGAGAAGCTAATTATCCAAGAAAGGAAATACAGGCTTTATTAAAAGACCCCTCACTCACCAACCTAGTTGGTGACACGCTTCATCATTGGGGTCCCACCTAAGTAGCCAAATGCTATTTAGGTGTGCTTAAACACCTGATTACAGTGGAGCAGGATTGTTTTTATCAGTTTTTGTGAAAAAGTTAGAAAGAGAGCACTTTTTGGGGGGTGTTGGGGTGGGGAGGGGGGTTAGTTCTAATCACCCTGGGGTATAAGTACTGGTTAAAGAAAGTAGTA
Source organism: Triturus cristatus (assembly GCF_964204655.1). Lineage (NCBI taxonomy): Eukaryota > Metazoa > Chordata > Amphibia > Caudata > Salamandridae > Triturus > Triturus cristatus. The sequence continues at coordinate 1,098,557,044 of NC_140579.1, forward strand.
ATTATGCGGATGTAAAATATTTATGAGATGAGAAGCTAACTATCCAATAAAGGAAATACAGCCTCTATTAAAAGAACCCTCACTCCCCAACCTAGTTGGTGACATGCTTCATTATTGTTGTCCCACTCAAGTAGCCGAATGCAACTTATGTGTGCTTTAACACCTGATTACAGTGGAGCAGGATTGTTTGTATCATTCTGTGGAATCAACTTAACAAGAGAGTTTTTATTGGTTTTTTATAAGTCTTAATTATGCTGATCTAAAATGTTAATGAGATGAGAAGTTAATTCTCCAAGAAAGGAAATACAGCCTTTATCTAAAGACCCCTTACTCACCTATTTAGTTGGTGACATGCTTCATTATTAATGCTCCACCCAAGTAGCTGAATGCAACTTAGGTGGGCTACAACACCTGTTTACAGTGGAGCAGGATTGTTTTTATCACTCTGTGGAAGAAGCTTGGAGAGAGTTTTTTTTGGGGGGGGGGGTGGTTTACTTTAATCACCCTGGGTGTATAAGCACTGAACTAAGAAAGGAGTAATTATGTTGTTTTAAAATATATATGAGATGATAAGATAATAATCTAATAAAGGAAATACAGCCTTTATTAAAAGACCCCTCACTCACCAACCTAGTTGGTGACATGCTTCATCATTGGGGTCCCACCAAGTAGCCGAATGCAACTTAGGTGTGCTTCAACACCTGATTACAGTGGAGCTGGCTTGTTTTTATCAGTCTGCAGATGAAACGTAAAAAGATAGGTTTTTTTTTTGGGGGGGGGGGGGAATCTTAATTATCCTGGGGTATTAGTACTGAAGAAATAATGTAGTAATTATGCGGATATGAAATATCTAACAAATGAGAAGGTAACTGTTGTAGAAAGGAAATTCAGCCTTTATTAAAAGACCCATCACTTACCAAGCTATTTGGTGACATGCTTCATTTTTTGGGTTCCATCCAAGTTGCTGTATGCAACTCATGTGTGTTTCAACCCATGATTAAAGTACGTTATGTTTGTGGCGCTAAGTTAGTAGTTTGTCTTAAGTTTTGCGTTTGTTTGGAAGTAAGCGTTTTTGTGTTAATTTAGGGCTTTGTCGTAAAAAGTATTCCTATGGCAAAGTCTTAATTTAAGTCTCAAAAGAAACTGTAGCCAAATTGTTAACCTCAAGAAATGTTTCTCTGAAGCTGAAATTTTAGCGTATGAGAAAGCATCAACCTTTTATTAAATATTAGCTGCATTAATTGTTATATTGATAATTATGCTTACATATATTCTTGCTTATATTTACATAGGTGTTGGTAGCACTGAGCATTCTCCTTGAAAAACATTCTAGGGGTATTGATGTAATTGTAGCCGGCGATTTTAATATGACCTTCGAACCCCTTTTAAATGGCAATTTAAATTTTTATGATATTGAAGATGAGTTCTGGAGAATTCCGAAACTAGATCTGAAACCGGTAAAGAATTGGACGGATGTAGTGGTCCAGATGAATTCTCTTTGCATGGAGAATGGATTAAGGGCCACAAATGGCAGAACCCAGTCAGATAGAGATGGTGCATGTACTTTTAATAACGGCCATAGCCAGAGTCTTATTGACTACATATTAATTGATTGCCAGTTTTGGTGCGCTCTAAAGGACATGAAGGTAGTTAATCGGGTGGAAAGCGACCACAACCCACTATCCGTAGTCTTTGAGGTAATGGTCGAAAAAGGAGCCCTCCAATCTACTAGGGAACTGATAACCTTAGATTTAGTCCCAACAAACAATATGAGACGATTGAAATGGGCCAATCTACTAGTAAAGCCAGAAACCCTAGAAAGGATTTCTCTAGATGTAGATAAGGCAGTAGTAGATTTGGAGGATCTTGTAGCTAATTCAACACCCCCAGAAATGATTGCTGGATTTCATGTTGAGTTTTTTACTCATCTTCGTTCCTATTTTTATAAAACCATTAAAAATAAGGGTACCAATCTAAAAAGCGGATGTAAATGGTTTAATAGGGATTGCAAGGAGGCTCGTAAGTTATTGGGGACAGCGATTAAGGAAGGAGACGTGCCTATGACCCAGCGAGTTAGGCAGGAATATAAGAAAGCCCAGGCCCTAGCAAAAAAACGATGGGATGAAAGCAGATGGCAGGATCTAAGAAAGGCATGTGAAAATCAAAATCAAAAAGTATTTTGGGATGTGTTAAAATGGGGCAGAGAGAGTTGTCCCCTAGAGACGACAAATCATGTAAGTCAAGGGCAATGGGTAAAGTATTTTCAATCCCAATATGCCGGTGGTGTAGACAATAGAGAGACGTTTGATCTCTCATACACCTACTATGATGGCTCGGCTTTTAATGAAGCCGATGTCAAGATTGCTTTGTGTACTTTATCGGGAAATAAAGCGCCAGGTCCTGACGGAATTCCAGCTGATATATTCCTTTCCAATAAAGACAACTGGAACCGATATATCCGGGTTTAATGAATGAAATTGCCAAAGGCCTGTCAGTAACAGAGTCATGGAAAGAGGCAGAGATAATCCCAATATATAAAAAGGTTCACAAGTCATTACCTGGGAATTATAGACCGATAAGTTTAATTGACTCATCCCAGAAGATCATGGGACGCCTGGTGTTAAATAAAATTCAGGATTGGATTACGGAACAAGATATTTTATCACCTTTTCAGGCTGGTTTTCGGGCATGCACAAGCGCCATTGATCAAACGTTTCATCTTGCACTACTTTATTGGAAAACAGTGATATTGGAAAAAGGCAGCTTCTATGTTGCCTTTGTAGACCTGAAATCAGCCTTTGATCTTGTTTCCCGTAATAGATTATGGAGAGTACTGCAAGATCTAAAGATGCCCCATACTCTATTGTCCCTCATAGCGAGACTTCACCAGGATACTTACGCAAAAATAAGATGGGGAAGTCAGGGTCAGGTTACTTCCTCTTTTAGAGTTGAAAGAGGTGTGAGACAGGGCTGTGTGATGGCCCCTACTTTGTTTTCCATCTTTATCAATGGGGTTGTAAAATTCTTGGAGGATACCCCAACAGATGCTCCTAAATTGGCGGGTGTAAGGATTCCAATCCTTATGTTCGCAGATGACACGTTGCTAATTGAAAAAACACTGAGTGGCCTACAGCGAGCTCTATCTCTTTTTGAGGAATTTTGCCATCTACGGGGATAAATGTCTCTAAAACAAAATACATTACATTTAATCCCCACAGATCCTCAAGAGGAACGATGCTGCTGAACAAGTGTCCACTGGAGCAGGTTAAAGAATACACTTATCTTGGGGTCGTCATACAGAGGGATATGAAATGGGGTAAGCAATTGGATGTGGCTACACTGAAACATCGCCAGCTTGCTGGTACTCTCATAGCCGAGTACAATACATCTTATACAAAACTGGTTAGCCCAGTCCTGACTGTTTACAATATGAAAGTCATCAGTGCGGTCCTTTACGGGGCTGAGTTATGGGGACATAAAAACCTCTCTAAACTGACTATAGTGGAAAATACTTTTTTACGGAAACTTACAAATCTTCCCCAAAGTACACCAGTGCTGCCACTACTTAGTGATCGGGGTATGAAGGCATTGGCTGACAGTGCCAGACTACGCCCTTTACTGCATTGGCGAAGAAACTGGACGACTCCAGAATTATCTTCATACGCTGAGGGTTTTAAAGATCTAATTGGAGCTGACCAATTCAAAAAAATTAAATGGCTACAGTATGTAAGATCAATCCTAGGAAACATCGGCATGGTCGCACTTTGGGAGAATCCTGAAGATGTTCGGTTTCCCTCGAAAGCCCAATTGAAGGAAAGATATTGGGGTTGGGTGGAAGCCAACATCTTCAGGAATAGTGACCCCTCGACCTTGACAGGCCAATTCTTGAAGGTTAAACCATCACAAAGATTAGAAATGTACTGGGACACGATTACGAAGCCGCTTGATAGGAAGCTGTTGTTCCAGCTAAGAGTGGGTACACTGCCGGTTAAGTCTTTTACAGCAAGTTGGGGGTTACTAGCGGATATGTCCGGCCCCCTTTGCCATGCACCCACAGAGTCCTTGGCCCATTTGTTATTTGTGTGTCCAGCATATATAATTCCACGTCGCATTTGGCTGGCCTCTATCTGCCGTCTTCTGGGCACTTGTAAATGTGAGGTTGCACTTAGACTAATTTGCACTGAAACATGGCCACCGCTGCTTATAGCTATAGCCACATTTTTAGGATGGGTATGGATAATCAGATCAAAGGTGATTGTGGCATTATAATTTATGAATATTGCTTTGTTTACCTTTCTTTCTCATCCTTTGCATATCGGTATATATTGAAGAGAAAATGTAATTGCGGCTTCGTATTGATTGATAATGGCTTGTTAAATCTGCTTCTATTTGCACATTGGTATATAGTCTTGAGTAGGATTCCATGTATTTTATTATTGTTCTTTTTATTCCTATGGCTTTTTATAACTTTAAAAAAAATATTTTTTACATACAACTGGTAATTTATTGTGTAATGGATTTCTGCTTTTATGATTAATCATCGAATAAAGCTTTTATGACTGACATATATATGTACATATTCGTACATATATATATATGTGTGTATATGTTTTGCTATATATGTGTATATATACATGTGTGTTTATATGTGCATATAGATAAATATATATATGCATGTATAGTCACATATAGTATATAAATATGCCTTTAAAGGAATTTCTGTAACCAATTTTATTGCATTTTATTTACTGTAGCTAAATAGTGTTTACTTTTAAAAGCATATTTATTTAGTAATTAACGTACCTCTGATATTGTCCTCGATATGCTCATTAGCGATTTTAAGTTTGCTTCTCGGATTGTTTTGATTGGTGAAAGTGGTGGAGCAGGTGGTTGCAGAATGTATTCAGCTTCTTGAATAAATGCCTGTGGTATAATTAATGCTGGCATTCTGGATATTTTGGTCTGCTTGGTTAAGATCACAACATTGTTCCTAATAATTAAATTTCTGATGATAATTCCATTCCTTTCTTTTGTCTGGCTGAAATAATCATCATTGTAGCTAGTAGCTTTTATCGATGCACTTTCCATTCCATTCTTCCATTCCTTTCTTTTGTCTGGCTGAAATAATCATCATTGTAGCAAGTAGCTTTTATCGATGCACTTTCGTCTGCTAGAGCCAGATGATATAATATTCTGTTTTCTTGTTTAGCATTCCTGTAGTGGGTTTTGCTCGAATATCTAATTATGTTAGCACGTATAGCCTTTTGGTAAGGTTTGCTTTCTTCCTGTTTTGTTTGTTTAATTTCTTGTATAGAAATCATCTGAAATGAGAAAAGAATATGTGAGTGTGAGAAGTTGGCCTGGTATATGCTGGTCACTAGTTAAAGTGGCGACCTTGCACCAGTACAATTCGACTCCTATGGTAGATAGGTTTAAGATAACCTTTTAAAGAAAGCTTTCCTAGTGGTAGCTGTGGAGATCAGCCTTCAGGCTAAGTCTTTAGAGGAATGTAAAGCAGCTTGTTTTACCTTATAATCTCTTGAATTACTAAATGAAAGGACACCACACAGGTATATATATATAAAATATATATGTATTTATTACTAGACACACTCTACTAATCTCTTTATGAGATTAGAAGTCAAGGACATATGCACAAATCAACATTTCACAACAAGTTAAGCACAAATATGGCTGGGGGCATACCAGACCATATACTAAAAAAGAGACTTCGGAAGATCGACTTGCAAGGGGACAAGGCCTAGGGCCGGTAGAAGCGCTGGGGCCTCACTAATTCACCCAAGGCAGGTAAGTAAAGGACCCACGGGAGACGCATGCAGTGTGTGAACACAGCAGCGGATCCCAATAGACTTCGGGAGAGTCTACAAGCAAGTCACTTACAGGGTAAGTAGTTCTAGAGCCAACACCCACAGGAGCACCGTAGTGTTGGAGTTACCTCACCCAGGGAAGCCGGGTGCATAGGTGTCTTTTGGTGTCGGGTCGCGGCGTTGTTTTCAATGGGAGCCAAAGAAGACTTGCTGCTTGTGAAGACAGGAGAAGTGTCCGGTGGAATCCAAGGCTGGATTCAGGAGAAAGAAGACCTGAAAGCAGAAGGGACAGTGTTCAAAGTCACTTGGCAGTGACCTGGGGCAAGGAAGCTGGATGCCCACAGTCGTCGGGTGATTTCAGGTGATCACGGGTGTCTTGACTCTTCAGCCACGAGGTCCAGGAGGCGTCAACTACGACCAGGAGCTGGATTCGGTGTGTCCCACGAAGTCTGCAGCTTACTGAGGTGTCGGCAACCGGATTGGAGCCAACAAGCCTTGGCAACAGCAAGTCTTATGGAAAGTGAAGAAAGTCAGCGGTGCAGACCAGCAAGGTCTGAGGGACTCACCCAGCAAGGGTAAGTCAGGGCAGGCCTGGAGCAAACAGGGGAGCCCTCTGGTTCTGTTTAAAAGTCTTCTGGGGACCCACAAGCCAACCGGCAAGGGATCGCGAAGAAGCCTTGGGAGGATTCACTCACCAGGAGCCCACGGTCACCTGGGATGAGGTAGGCCTCTGATCTTCGGAGGAAATCCTGCTGGAGGCTTGGACCATACGTGGTCCAAAGCACAAGTTAGTAGAATGTCGTGAAGGGGTTGCACTCGACAATAGTGCACGGTACCCGGGTATTGCTGTTCCTCGTCACTCGTGTGGGTCCACTCGCCTCAGCTTCGCTGGGGACTCACGATGGCCTTTGAGAAGTCAGGAAATCCACTTCCGGGGCTGCAGGGACTTCGGACTCCGGCAGGAGCGGGAAAGTTTGCGACCGTTGATGCAATGTTTTGGTGCCTGCCAAGCAGGGGAGTCACTGCTTGACTCCAAAGGAGATTCTTCAGTCTTCCAGAGGTAGTGGAACGTCGAAGGCCCAGGATTCTTCTTCAGAGCATCGTCCAGGGATATCTAGTTTGCAATGGCAAGGGTTCCCTAACTTATACTAGAAGGAAGGGAGGAACTAGCTCTATGACCCCATCTATGGGAGGGTCAGGGGAGTGGGTGGCTACACCCACTTCCCTTTGTCCAGTTTCGCGCCAGAGCAGGGGCTGGTAGCCCCTGAACCGGTTTGAGCTGGCATATGCACAGAGGAGGCTACTGCTCCCCCAGTGCAGGACTTCAAAGCACTCTAGGAGTGCACCCACCCAGCTCCAATACACTAAATCCTGTCTGGAAGGTGGTTACACCTCCCTGTGACAGGATGCCTATTGTTGGGCCTCCTCCACTGCGAGTTTCGGTCAGCAGCAGGAGGGCAGCCCAGTGTCCGTGCTGGTGGCATCCATTTTGTGATGCCAGGGCTCTTCAGGATTCTACCGTGTTTCCACAGTGGGTACATGTCTATCCCTCTAGAAGGGTGGGATCATACTCCCACACCAGTTACTGGTGTGGAGCTATGATTCCAAAGCGTTTGACACCAAACACAACATGTTTTGACGCAGCCATCCCAAAGTTAGCATTTACCACTAGGGTATAATTCACTTAAGAGTATATGGTTTAACCGCATCCACAAACAGCCACAGAGAATGGACTCTGAGAGCTGCAGAGGGGCCCTGCCCAGGCAGAGGCACCCCCTCACATGGAAACCAAGCACCCTGCCCTCAGGATTGATAAGGCCTGCCTTAGGGGTGACTGATAGGTTTATATGTGTGTGCAGGTAGAGATATAGGGAACCCAAACCTCAGTGAGGAGTGCTAACACTACCTCACTCAGGCTGCAGTAGCAGGCCTATGGTGTTAGATTTAGTCTGCTTCCCAGGGGTGGCATAAAACATGCTTCAGCCCCTGGTAGGCCTGTGAAGTACCTATGCCCTTGGTACCTAAGTTACCATATACGAGGGGCTCTTAAGGTACCACAGTATCCAATCACTAGTGCATCTAATATGCACTTCAAGTTGTTTAGAGAGACCCAGCCAGAGACCCAGCCAGACTATACCCAGAAACCAGTGTAAACATCAGAAAAAAAAGTGGGGGCAACATAAGTGCAGATCCTACTCTCCTACAGTGAGCATACATTTTGTACATAAATTTGCCAAATATCCCATGTATCTGACATCAGAAAAGCATAGTAATTATACATATTGTATATTAAACAGCTACCCATAAGGCTTTGTGATCATAGTAATACGACTCTAATGTACCATAGTGCTGTAAATCTTCATTAGTATATATATGATCTAGTATTGAATTGTAGTCTGTTGTGTAGTTTTGTATTTTTTGGTCAGTTAAATTGGTTGTGCATATATTGTAATAGTAGTGTTGTGTGTTGCGCCTCTTTTGTTAAATCTACATTGAAGTCGCCCATGATAATATATTTATAACCAGGGTAGAAGTTCAATATGGTTGTTAATACTCCTAATAGTGTTTGTATATGTACATGTGGTGGCTTGTATAGTATTATAAATAAGTAGTTGCAACTACTAAGTTGTTGTGTGAAATGTAAAATGTCAATATCGTGGTGCGTTTCATATATTCGCAATAAGAAATGTCTCTTTTATAATAAATTGCTATTCCATGCTTTGTCTGCTGATTGTGGAACTTATCAAATATTAATAGATGGTATTGTTCAATTAGAAAATTTGTGGCATCTGCTTTCTTAGTTGTGTTTATTTCTGTGAGGCATATGATATCAGCATTCATGATATTATTGTCTGATATTATTGCACTGTAATTTCGTTGTAGTGAGCGTATGTTATGTACAATAATATTACAATGTTGGTTGTATTGACCTATTTGTGGGACTGATATTTGCAATTGCATATTCGCTCTTAATCGGCTAATTTCTTCATGTACTTTTGGATGTACAACTATTTTGTCCTCATTAAAGTTTTTAATATATATGTTGGATAATGATTTTGTTCTGCTTAAAGCTACATAATGCAAGTGATGTATTTTGCTATTGTTAAAGTGGATATAAAGTGGTTCTATGGTTTCCCCTTGTGTCCTATGTATAGTATGAGCAGATGATTGTCATAGGGGAAATTGCTTGCGTATAATAGTGATACATTTCTGTGTAAATTGGAAATGTCGTGATATAGCATGAATAGGTGTCCAATGTGGCAAAATGGTTCTGTGATATATGTGTCTATTTTGCTGCCTTGTTGATTTTCCAACGTTCTAATTTCCAAAACTAATCCATATTACATTAGGGGTGTTATTGATAGTTTCAACTAATTCCACTATACCTGTTGCACCATTAGTTAAGCCATCATTAACATTTATATTACAAGTTAGATCATATCGCAATTTTAATGCAATATGTAATATGTATGGAAGGCCCATTGTTTTAGTTGGATCCTTGGGTAATAGTTTGAGTATTTTTTCTTTACTTGTTCCGTTAGATCAGATGCAACTGTATCTATTGCGTTTGCTGTGTTAACAGGATAGTTTACTATATGTTGCATTAAAACTTCATTATTAATGTTATTAACTTCTTTGTTTGTTGACATAATAGGTATAGTTTTGCTAATCTCTTCTGGTGGTTCTAATTCTCGTGATTGTATCTGTATTATATCTGTATTTGTTTGTTTCCCTTCTCTTAATCTGTTAAGTAGTTCTGCAAATGGTAGGTCATTTAGTTGCCTCATAATTTTAGTTAGTTCAAATAATTTAAAATGTGTTTGCCATAAATTCGTACTTACTGGTCTATAGGAATGTCTAGAATTTTCAAATATGTATGTGTCAAAAACTGGTTTTAATTGATAGAAATCTCCAATAGCTAAAATGGAGGTCCCTCCAAAGGGCATGTTAGACATTTTTATTTCTTGCAATCTATTATGTATGAAATTGAACATATTTGGTCCCACCATTGATATTTCATCAATTATTAGTAACTTAAGGTGCATTAATTCGTTTTGTAGTGTACTCCTGTTTTCATGAGTTAGTGGTTTATGAGTTAACATTTGTGAAACAGGTATCTTAAATGTACTATGTAGCGTTTTACCATTAATGTTATGTGCTGCTTTGCCTGTTGGAGCTGTAAGTAAAACATATACGTTATCTGGCTTTTCTCCTGCTTTTGTATTGTAGTAACGTACTAAGGTTTGGTAAAGTGCAGTAATAAGGAAGCTTTTCCCAACTCCTGCACCACCAGTACAAAATGTGTAGCAGGGTGTTTCTTTTGTTTTTATCCAATGTAAGTGATGGTATATAAAGTTGAGTTGTTCTGTAGTTGGATTTTGCATTATAGCATCATATTGATCATTTGGTAGTATATTATTAGTTAGTGCTTCTTCTACAGTTGTACTTCTAATGCCTAAATCTAATGACATGCCATATGGTAGTTGTTCATTAAGTTGGGCTTCATTACATATAGTGTCAGCTGTGTCTGTAGTCATTGGAGCTATTGGTAATGTGTGCATTGTATCTTCGTTGGCATTGCTATTAGTTGTGAGTGTTTGATTATGCTTATTATATCTGTTATGATTTAAGTCACCTGTGTCTTTAATTTGTAGATATTGTTCATAATATGTTTCCTTATCACCAATTATTTGTTCTTCTACTCTCCCGGGGTAATACAGCATTAGCAATTCCCTGTAATAATTTTGTGAGTCATTTGTTTTATTAAATCGGCAATACCGAATGATTTTCGTTTTTTTGCGTTTTATATAGTCTGTTGCTATTGTTTCATACTGTAAGTTAATCTCAAGTTCTTACTCATCTGAGCTATAAAAGTTATTTTTGGTGAGGAAATTGTCATTGCCAGTTTCCTTTTTTCTTTCCAGTTTTTTTTTCCATTATACATGGATGCATAGTCAGCTAATGTACATTTCTCTAATGTTTTAGGTCGTTTGCTGTACTTTACAATAACATTATCATATTGTATGCTACTGGATGTATCTGGTAATTAATTTATAGTATCTATGTCTCTCAATCAGTATGTACGCTTTTCTGGGGGCTAGTATTAATGAATATAAAAGATCTTGAACTTTTCCGTGAAGGAATTTGTAGTATTAGATAGTCTGCTTCCTGTGCACTTATTTCTGTACAGTTTAAGAGCTTGTTACCTATGTGCTTAAGTTGTTCTTTAATATCTGCATTACGATATACTTCTTTTGCTGCTTGTGCAATTATTCTGCTCATTCCGCGTTGTGATTTACTAATATATGAAACAATATATACTGCACATGCATATGCGTCTAGTATGTATTGTATATTTATGTTTGCCTGCCATGCTTGTAAAATTGTAGCATTGTAGTTATTAATAAAGCATTCAGCTGGTGTTCTTTTAAAAAAAATACTATTTTTTCTATAATAGACTGAATACTTATAACATTTTTGTATATCTACTTGCATATAATCTAAAAATTGACTAAATGTGTAACTTTGAAAGTCTTGTGTGTTCATAGTTGCATGTATTAGTTCAATTTTCTGTAGGAGCTCTTTATTTGTTTTGTCTAGTGGTAATGGTTCTAGTATAAAAGTGTCTGGCATTGGATATTTTGGGTACTGATATTTGCATGTTCTTTTTTGTTTGCAGCAATTTTTTGTATGCCCGTGTCTCTGTAGGGGTAGTAAAGGTTCTATATATGGATCTTGTGTTTTTGCACGTCCCATACTTATTTATAAAAGTAATAACTTCGTTCAGTTCTGATGTTTCACATTGTGGAGCATTTTCTATCCATATTAAAGCATGTATATGTGGTGATCCGCGTTGTTGGAATCCAACTCTATAAAAGTGATCTATAATTTTTCCAATTGGGTTACTTTCATGTAATAAAATACAATTAAATAATTTCCTAACTTGGAAGTCAAAATGTCTTGCACATGTTATTGGATTCTGTTGTATTAATGTGCATTTTGTTTCCCGTGCCATATTTTCAAGTTCTTCTTTTGTACATTCTTTCCTTTTTTCAGTACACAATAATATGTTGATTAAATGATACCATTTTGTTTCTTCAGCTGATAATGTTAAAAAAAGGTTAGGATTCCTAATTATCTAATCAAAGCAAAAAGGTCTTTTTTGCAATGCTCCCAATATGGTGGTGAACTACAAATAGTTTTAAGTATTTTGTAACCCTCATTAAACTGCAAAATGGTGTCTAATTTTTGTTTGATGTCTTCTGTAGTTATAACTCTGCCATTATTAAAGTATTTTCTGAGTGATATGTATATTTCGCTTTGTATTTGTTTAATGTGTAATTTTTTGAATTTAAAGAAAATATTTGTTATGGATTTTGCTACTCTTCTATCATGAATTCTTAATTCCCATTGACAGATTGTGCTGTAATGTATTGGTACATGCCTATCTTTATTGGTAAGCCTTCGCTCCCCACCAAATATTGTAGGAAAAGCTAAATATTCTGAATCTTTATCCTCATATAGACCTCTTGGTGTGTTATATTCTGCAGGTGCTAAACTTAAGATATTAATGTTTTCTGTAGTAATAGTTTCATTCGTTAACATAGTATCCAAGTTTCCTGCTGCAATGTTATCTGAGGAATCAGATGTATTGTTTGCATCAGAAGTTTCAGTAGAAGGTGTTCTATTTTCAGGTGCATATTCCCAATCTGGATTATTAGTGACTCCATGTTCTTAGTACATACTGCTATTATTTGCTAAGTATAGAGCTGCACGTTTTACTTTATTTGGTCTAACATTCTCAAAATGTGTATAGGATTTATAACTTAATTTTCTTTTAAATTTTATAGGAATTGTCATGTTATCATTAATTTGCCTGGGTAATATAGTAACTGTTGTCATAACATCTGCAGGTACATTAACAACTGCACCTGATAATGATTTTTGGAACCCACAAGGCAGTGTTCTGATTTGTAAAAAGGGTATTCTTGGTGACACTAGTCTTTCTTCTAGATTATGTAAGTGTAATTCTATTGGTATATTGGGGAATGCCATTCCATTATAAAAAGAACAGGGTGGTATTTTGACTTTACAAATATATGTGTAACATGTTTTGCATATAACATCTGTTTTGTATTTGCTAATGTTACATTGGATAAACTTAGCACGTTTTTGAATATTGTGTGTTTTTTGCTCTGTTGGTTTATGCCATAATTGATTGCAAATAGTGCAGGTGTATTCTGAGCCATATGCTATTTGTGCATGAAAGTCACTAATTATATCATTAGTTGTTTGTAAGGTTACATTTGTATTCATGCTAACTGTATTTGGTCTGTGTTCTTCTGTATGCTTTCTTTTTCTGCTATTGGTTTTTTCTACTAATTGCATTGTAGCTGGTGTTTGAGTATTTAATTCTGCAGTACATCTAGATGTCTTTATTAAGGCATTGGCATTGCTATTAGTTAGGTTAGAAGGCCATTTTGTTTGGGGTTGAAGGAGGCTGTTGCTTATTTGCTTGGCTATTGCTGCTCGGGTTTTGTATAATTCTATTTTCTACTTGCAAGCTAGTTTGCGAAATATGTGTTAATGTGTTTTTATCTTTTTGTGTAGTATGGACATAAGTTATGTTAGAAGGCAAATTAATTTGGGTTTTAGAAGGCTGTTGTATATTTGCTTGGCTATTGCTGTTAGTGTGTTGTAGAATTGTATTGAAATATGTGTTAATGCATTTTTATGTATTTCTGTAGTATGGCCATATATGTTGTTTATAGTTTTATATTTTTTTTGGGTGTGGCTTCTTTGTGTTCCTTTAAGTGACTTTTTGCTAATTGTGCTCATTTTTACTCGAGTAAATTGTAATAATATAATACCCGAATTTGGTAACTTTAACTCATTAGCTAGCTTTATAATGTATTCAAGAACTGTATTACAGGCATTTATTTCTATAGCAATGCATGTTCCATTAGGATGAGGTATTGCTTTTTTATCTTGGCTATGTGAATCAAATATAAAGTATGTATGGATCGTCTTAAATACTGAAACTACATATGTACCCATACAGATTAATATGCTTGCATGTACATTTAGTGTCGAAGTTAATGTTGTTATAATGTTCGCAATAAAAGTTAGTGCTGGTTCTATTATGTCTCCTATAAAGGGTTTAGAGAGCCTAATAGAAAATATGAGGTTATTGTGCTCAATGTCATTTGGAAAATATTCTGTTTGCATAAATATTTCCTTACTATTGGAGTGCATTTCTGTATATAAAGCATCTCCTAGATCCATAATGTAAAGTCAATCTTGTGTATCCCAAGTGTATGCTGGTTTACAGTAGTTATGTAGAATTGCGAATATACTATTTGGTAGACATTGTGCACATTTTGGTGTGTTTCCAATATTTTTATCTCCCCGATGATTATTTGTGCGATTCGCCAAAACTAATTCTTGTTGCAACTGTGCAAAAATTTGTTTGTCTAAATTGGTCTGTTGATATATTTGCTGATGTCTTATGAGAGAATTCTCTGTTATATGTTGCCCTTTTGTCAATATGCTATTGGTGTTACTTTTTGGAACTATTTTTGTATCCGTTTCAGTAATAGGTATGTATGTATCGTGGAAACTATCAGTATATGTGTTTGTATGTAAATTATATGTTGATGTAGTTGATTCTTGTACATTATTTATGTTTATGCTGTTACTATTTTCTGGTGTTGTGCTGTATGTTTCTGTGGTGCGTGTTAGTGTCCCCCTAACTATATCCGCATATGTGTTAGTAGGATTTGTGTATTGCATTGTTGTAAATGGTTCTTGTAGTGTACTTATGGTACTGTTAGTTGTAGACAGTTTTTGTGGTTTTGTTATTGTTGTAGGCAAAAGTTTAATAGGATATGTTTTAGTAATATGTGGATTATGTAACGATGTAGATGGCTGCTCTGGATCCATAATGCTATCGCCATGTGTTTTTCTGATATTATTTTTAGCTGTTTCTATACGAGTTCGGAGTATGTGTGTAGAAGATTTTGTACATGCTTCAGTAGAATGCATATAAATGGGTTTGATTGGTACAGTACCTGCATTTTTTTTTATTAGTTAGCAATGCCTTATGCAGTGTATTTTTTTAATCGTATTTATATCTATGGGAGTTAATTCAAATGCTACACAATCAGTATTTGGTAGCTTTAGAGTATTTGCAAGATTTGTAATATATTCTATCAGTTTTTCAAAAGTTATTTGTATAGTAATACATGTTCCATTGGGGTGAGGCATCCCTTTGTTATCGCGGCTATGTGAATCAAATACAAAGTACAAATTGTTATTGTTTATAATGGATATAACATACATATCCATACAAAGTAATAAGGCTGAATGCAAATTTAGTGAAGTTTTTAATGCTGTTTGTATATTTGGATACAATGGATCAAAATGTTGTAATAGGTTTCCATTATAAGGTTTACTAAGCTTAATAGAGTAGATGTTATTATTGTGTTCTATAAAACTTGGTATATCGTCTGGATGCATCAGTTGTTCTTTATTAATAGAATGTATTTCTGTATATAAAGCATCGCCCAAGTCCATAATGTAATGTAAATCTTCTATAGTCCATGTATTTGCAAGCTTGCAGTAGTTGTGAATAATTGCAAAAGTGCTATTTGGTAAGCATTGTTTACCTCTTGAATTGTGTGCAAATTTCTGATGACCTTGATGATAATCTGCTTGTATTATTTTAATCATTTTTATATTAATACAGAGTATGTGTTTTGGGACTGTTTGTTATTAAAAAAACTGTATCCTATAGGTATGTTTCAGATATTTTTTATTGTATCTATCTATGCTATATTCTCAAGATATATATAGATATTTGTTTCTCTCTCTTGCTATCTGCATATATATATATGCTAATCTAGAGAGATTTTCTGTGTGCTTCCTATTGTTAGAGGGGAGTAAAAAAAAAAGTAGTAAGCTATTTTTACCTTGATGATGTTTTGATAGTGAATTACCAACCTGTGGAAGAATAAGAAAAACAAGTATTAATTGATAAGTACATATTAGTTTACATTAATTCAATGTAATAGAAGAAAGAATAGAAGACAAAGAGCAAGAAAGAGAAAGGAAGAGAAAGAAAGCAAATGAAAGAGTGAATGAGAGCGAGAAAGAAAAAGAGGAAGAAAAAAAGAAAGAGAGGACGATAGAGAAAAAGAAAGGAAATTGAAAGAGAGAGAAAGAAAGATAGTAAGGAATGATAGTAAAGAGGAAAAGAGAAAGGAGTCTAAAGAAGGAGAAAGATAATAATTGGATGTGTGCTAATACTACCCTCACTCACACAGGTGTGACATGCTTCATGATAGGACTGCTTACAAAACACCATGGCGTAGCTTTGCACAGTGTGGAGCAATAATGAGGGGTGGAGGGAATTTAACAGAGAGAACGGGAAAGAAAGAGAAAAGAAAAGGAGTTAAAGTTTGAAAAAACAAAGAAAACAGAGAAAGGAAAAAGAACAAAAAAGGGAAAGATTTTAAAAAAGAAAGAAAGGGAGAGCGAAAATAGAAGGCGATAGAGATAGAGCAAAGGAAAGAAAGAGAAACAAAAGAGAACATTTTTTAAAAGCAAGACAGAAAGAGAAAGAAAGATAGAAAGAGAAAGTAAGAACAAAACGGAAACCGAAAGAAAGCAAAGTGAAAGCAACAAATAGATTAATGTGATGTAATATGTACAGTTCGAGAACAATGTGAACATTAGCATAGTGTGTAGTTGTGTTTGATGGCATATGTTGTGTGTGCTAGGCAGGCACCATGATAGGGCTGCTTACAAAACTATTTGGCATAGGCACACAGTGGGTGAAGCAATAGAGAGGGTGGAGCGAATACAGAGAAAGAAAGGGATATTAAGAAACAGAATAAGAGGAAAAAACAGAAAGACAGCGAGAAATAGAAAGATAGTAAGAAAGAAAACAAATGAGAGAATAAGAGAGAAAGAAACAGAAAAAGCGAAAGAAAGAGCCAAATTTTTTGTATTGCAAATGGGCTTCCTTAATCTGTATATTATTATGTATTATTTGCTGTGTTGTTTTGCATGCTTTGTTTTTGTTGTAATGTGTTCTGCGTTTACTTTTCAGGTGCACCCCATCCCGTATCGTTTGCATTTTGTCTGTCCGTGCACAGCAATGCCAGTAGAAGTAAAGTAGGTGATATTGGCTTTGTTTTGTTCTAATTTTTCTTGGTTTACTTTGCAGGCAGGCCCCAGCTGGTGTCTGTAGGAGAGAGCGGCCAGGAGTGTGTGCTTTCGGCGGTATGTTTGCAGTGATGCCATCTCAAGTTAGGTAAGCAATGTTGGCTCTGTTTTTCTAATGTTTTCTTTGTGTTTACTTTGCAGGCGGACCCAGATCTTTCTGGTAGGAGAGACAGCAGTGAGAACTGTGTGCTTTAGGTGGTATGACTACAGCTTCCTAGTACACGTAAAGTAGGTGGCATTTAGTTGTACTGCTTTGTTAGTGTTATTGTTACAAATGTGTTTTTGGTCTAAAAGCCTGTTTTCGTAGCTGATAGTAGGGAGGAGTGTGTGTTGTGGGCAGGAAAACTACAGCAATGCTAGCCTAAGTACAAGAAATTGAAACAAAAAAGAATTAAAAAAGGTAGAAAGAAAGAGAAAAAATGTGAAATAGAGAAAGAAAGAAAGTAAAGGGAAGAGTGAAAGACCGAAAAGAAAGAAAAAGGAGAAAGGAAAGGAGAGCAATAAAAGGAGAGAAATAAAGTGAAAATGACAGAAAAGAAAAGAGAGAGAAAGGGAACGCAAGAGCGAAAAAGCAAGAATAAATGAAAGAAGAAGAGAGCATGAAAGAAGAATGATAAAGTAAATAAATAAGAAAGAAAAAGTTAACGATGGAGAAAGAGAAAGTTTATAAGAGATAAAGAAGAAAAGAAGATGAATAGAAAGAAAGAAGAAAGACGGTGAAAAAGAAATAGAAAGAAAGTAAGAAAGAAAGGAAAAACAGGAAAGAGATAAAAAGAAAAGGAGGTCTAAAGAGAAAGAAGAGGATAATGTGATGCAACAATTGCAATTATACAAAGATGTGGACATGAGCACAGTGTGTAGTTGTGCTCGATGGCATGCGTTGTGTGTTGTAATACTGCCCTCACTCATACAGGTGTGACATGCTTCATTATAGGGCTGCTTACAAAACACCCGAACGTAGCCACACACAGGGTGGAGCAATAGGGAGGAGGAAAGAATGTAACAGAGAGAGAAATCGAAAGAAAGAGAAAAGTAAGAGAAAGTCTGGAAAAAACAAAGAGAGAAAGAAAAAGAACAAAAAAGGGAAAGAAAAAAGAGAAAGAAGGCAAGAGCGAAAATAGAAGGCGATAGAGAAAAGGAAAGAAAGAGAAACAAAGGAGGTAAATTCTTAAAAGAAAGACAGAAAGAGAAAGAAAGATAGAAAGAGAAAGTAAGGACGATAAGGAAAGGGAAAGCAAGGAAAGGGAAAGCAACAAATAGATTAATGTGATGTAATTTGTATTGTTGTAGGAAAATGCGAACATTGGCATAGTATGTAGTTGTGTTTGATGGCATATGTTGTGTGTGCTAATACTGCCTACAGGCACTTGAGTGTGGCATGCTCCATGATAGGGCTGCTTGCAAAAGTGTTTGGCATAGGCACACAGTGGGTGAAGCAATAGAGAGGGTGGAGCGGATACAGAGAAAGAAAGGGATATCAAGAAACAGAATAAGAAGGAAAAACAGAAAGAGAGCGAGAAATAGAAAGATAGTAAGAAAGAAGACAAATTAGTGAATAAGAGAGAAAGAAAAAGAGAAAGAAAGAGGAAAAGATTTTGTCTTGCAAATGTGCTTCCTTAATCTGTATATTATTATGTATTATTTGCTGTTTTGATTTGTATGCTTTGTTTTTGTTGTAATGTGTTCTGTGTTTACTTAGCAGGCGGACCCAGATCGTTCCGGTAGGAGAGACAGCAGTGTGAACTGTGTGCTTCAGGTAGTATGACTACAGATTCCTAGTACACATAAAGTAGGTGGCATTTAGTTGTACTGCTTTGTTATCGTCTTTGTTACAAATACGTGTTTGGGATAAAAGCCTGTTTTCATAGGTAGCTGATAGCAGGAGGAGTGTGTGTTGTAGGCAGGAAGACTACTGCAATGCTAGCCTAAGTACAAGAAATTGAAACAAAAAGGAAATAAAGGTAGAAAGGGAAAGAATATGAAATAAAAAATGAAAGAAACTAAAGAGAAGAGCGCAAGACTGAAAAGAAAGCAAAGGAGAAAGGGAAGGAAAGGAGAGCAATAAAAGGAGACAAATAAAGAGAAAAAGAAAGAGAGAAAGGGAGAAAGGGAAAGCAAGAGAAAAAGCAAGAAAGAATGGAAGAAGGAGCAGGAGAGAGCACGAAAGAAAGTAAATAAAAAGAAAAAGCGAAAGAGAAGGAGAAAGTGGGAAAAAGAAAGGGGAAGAAGAAAATAGGAGGATGAGAAAGAAAGAGAGAAGAAAGAAGGTAAAAACCAAATAGATAGAACGCAAAAAAAGGAAATAGGTTAAATGAAAAGGAGGTTTAAAGCAGAAGAAGAGAACAATGGGATGCAATCAGTAACATTATACAAAGATGTGGACATTACCACAGTGTGAAGTTCTGCTTGATGGCATGTGTTGTGTGTTGTAATACTGCCCTCACTCACACAGGTGTGATGTGCTTCATCATAGGGCTGCTTACAAAACACCTTGGCGTAGCCACGCAGAGGGTGGAGCATTAGGGAGGGGGGAAAAGAATAGAATAGAGAGTTAAAGGAATAATAAAACATGAATGTAAAAGCAAGAAAGTGAATAGCAGAGCGAACAATTGTAAAGAATTTAAAAAAGCGAAAGAGTGATTGAAACAAAGAAAGAGAAAGCAAAAAAATTAAACAAATGGACGCAAGAGAGAAACCAAATTTGAAAGAAAGAAAGGATATGATAAAAGTAGAAGAAAGTGAATGAAAGAAAAGCAAGAAAGAAAGAGGAAGGAAATGACAAAGAGCAAGAAAGAAAGAGTGAGAAACAAAAGCCAATAGAAGGGAAGACAGAAATAAAAAAGATATGAAAGAAAGAGTAAAACGATAAGGAATTAATGAGAGGGAAAGAAAGAGAGAAATAAATAAATAGTGAAATGTGTATTGTGTTTACCACATAATAGTACAGTTCTGTCATGCACAAACAAGTTAGCATCCACAAACTACAAATTTAATGTTGATCTTTCTGTTTTTGTTTGTGTCTGAAACAGTTGTGTGTTGGACCCACAAATTACTTTTAGCAATAAATTTGCGGTAAAGATCAATATAAACTCGCCTCACTGTTTACCACGTTATTGGTAACTCTATTTTTGATATAAGCGTTAATTCTGCAAGGCATATTGGATGGCTAAATGCAGACTGTATATAAAAAAAGCGCGATTGGAAATGTTTACATGTTGGGCTACTAGTAATTGCAAGGGTGTGTAAATGTGTGTAAAGCGCGATGTAAAAAGAAACAGGTCAAAGAAAGTAAACCTGCGAACTGAGGCTAGAAGCCAGGAGGTGGGTGTGGGCTGTAAAGCGCAACCCTAATTCAAACACCTTAAAAAGAAAAAAAATGCACAGTGAGGGTCTAAGGAGAAGCAGGTGTGCACTTGTGTGTAGCGGGTTGCAACAAAAAAACAAAGCAAAGAAAGAAAAGCTGCTTAGTTATGCAAACAGGCTGTATGCGGATGGGCTATGCTGTAAAGTAAAATGCACAAAGTAAACCTGGCGTGTAAAAAAAAAAAAGCTGCGCATCGCCCCCAAACGCTGGATGGTGTTTGTAAGGCTGTAAAGTGTAACGCTAAAATGAAAGTTGTTGTTTGAAAATAACAGTACAGCAAAAGTAATAGGCTAGAGGCGGGTGTGTACGGCTGTATAGCGCGATGCTAAAACCAACATTATGTCTAAGATACTTTTAAAAATGTAGTTAAAAGATGTGTGAAAACGGCAACAAGACAGCTTTTCTTATAGTGTAATGTTATAGGTAACTCACCGTGTTCCAGTCACAGAAGTAGTTCACCTTTGAGGATGTATACAGGATGGCGCTGTTTAACAGAATGCCTTGAATTGTAGCTTTTCCTGTGTAAGTATATGGGAAGGTAACAAAAGTTAGTTCGTTTAAAGGAACAACAAAAGATGAGAACACTTGTAGTTTACGCTGACTGCAGATGGAATGTTGTCGTGTAGCTGTATGTTAATTCGGGGTGGAACTTCTCTTGTAAGGATGAAAGGGATGTTTAGGCAATAGTTAAGTTAATTGTTAGTATGTATGTGTGAGTTGTGTATGTGTTTGGTGATTAATTTGCGGTTAAAAAAGTAACGCAATGGAGAAAGAAATAAGCACAATGGAAAAATGCAAAAAATGCCTAGTGCTGTTACAAAGGCTGGAAGTCATTGTGCACAGCTGTAAATTGGGATGCCCCCCCCCCCCTCAAAAAGCATGCTATCAAAAGAGAAGCTGCGCAGTGAGCCTGAAAGGCTCGAGGGGGTTGTGTATGTTTGTAGAATGTGACACACAAATGAACACGATAGTAAAAGAAGACATACAACGCCCTTTAAACTTAAGAGGCTCCAACCCTCACATTCCCCCCTGGTTGTGTATGGTAGCCCAGCATGAGACTGCTTCCCGGGTAGACAGAGCCGCACTTGAGTACTTGTCAGGTGTTTAAAACACTTCTCGCTGGCTAATGCGAGTTTGTTGTTCCTTACTCTCTTGTAAGAGCCCCTGCAGCCCCACTTTGCGCTATTTGGTTAAAGAACCTCCCCCCCACCTGCAAAACTAACACGGAAGGAAAAGTGAAACTCCCCCAGTGAGGCGGACAGTGTTGGTGAATGCACCCGGCTGCAAAGTGCGATGTTAAAATAAACATAGTAAAGAAAGAAAAGCTGTGCAGTGAGTTTGCAAGGATAGAGGCGTGTGTATAGGTTTCAAAGCGTGATGCAAAAATCAAAAGTTTTGAGGCGGGTGTGTACGGTTGCAAATTTGTGAAACAGTGTAAAAGTTCTGAAGTTAAACAATTGCAAAGTTTGTAGTACGATAAGTAATACAAGACAAATTATGTGCTAACATAAAACGTATATGGGGCATATTATCAAGCACGGCATTTAAATTATTGCCGCTTTAGCGAAAGCGGCGATAATTTTAACCCAGTTTCTTGATAATATGCCCCAACATTTGGTTGCACTGTCTTAAAGCTGTAAATAACAGAAACGGCAACAGATGTCGCCTAATTGTTGTTGCAAACTGTAGAGCAGATACAAGTATTTAAATGAAAGACAGCAAAACGATAAAGGCATTAAGAGATACATTGTTTTTTTTGTTGAAAAATTGAAACAGTTGCAGGCTAATTGTTGGTGTTTGAAAACAGAGAAGTATTGAAGCGAAGGCCAACAAAATGATAAAGGCCATAAGAGCTACATTGTTTCGGTGTGAATAATACGAACAAATGGAGCCTATTTGCTGGCCTTATGGAAACCGATACAAGTATTCAAAGGAAGACCGACAAAACGATACATGCGGTAAAACTCATATTCTTCAGTGTACAAAAAGTGAAACAGATGCAGGCTAATTGTTGGTGTTATGGAAGAACACATACATGTAGTTAAACGACTCGCACATATTTGTGTGATTCCAAGTGAAAAAGTACAGTTGTATATTTCACATTGGGTGTAAGATACTTATAAAAATAGTTAAAAGGTGTACTAAAACGTTACCACAAAAGCCTATTTCTATTGCAATGTTATAGGTAACTTACCGTGTTGTAGTAGCAAAGGTAGTTCAGTTCACGATGTCTACGGAATGGCGCGGTTCCAAGAAATAATCTGAGCGCTTGCTTGTCCCGTTTAAGTACACGTAAAAGTAATAAAAGGCCAGTGATTCCAAAGGGATAACAAAAGAGTGCAACACTTGTTGTTTAGAATCTGCATGTTGGTGTAATGTTGTTGTCTAGACGTATGTTAATTTTCGGTTGGTACCCACCTTGTAAGGATGAAAGGGATGTCTAGGCAGGAGTTGATTGAATTGTTAGTGGGTCTGTGTGCATTACGTCTGGAACTGTATGTGAAAGCGTGCATCAAAGTGATGGCGCTGCTGAGAAAGCTATGTGGCTCCAAGTTGTCTGCGTTTCGTATAAAGTACATTTGTTTACCTGTACTCCTAATGCAAGTATAGCATACTATAAAGAAGCATGTACCTAAAAAATGCAAGCACGTACACAACCCCAAAAACGAAATTCTACCTTCTGGTGGCTTTGCAGGGGCCCTTGTTGTTGTGCATAATAGTTAGAGAGATGGTAAGCATAGCAAATTTTAGCATATTGAATAAAAGACGCATGCTTCATAAAGAATGTAACCACACGGTAAATTTATAGCTTAACATTTACTAAGATTTTTAGCCTTACCTGCGTATTATGCAGTCCGATATCACTTTGTGTTTACTGTAATGAGACATCACACCAACCCACGTGTGGTATAGTTTACCCTAAAAAAAGTATTAGTAACAGATAGGAAAACAATACTGTTTTAACTGTAAATAATCGCAAACTGAAAACACAGAAATTAGGGGAGGAAAACAAATTAAAAGGGATTAGAAGTGTACATGATGCTAAAACAATCGCCCTTACAATAAAGGGATGCTTTTAAAAGAAAAATGTATTTTTACCTTTAGGTGTAGATGAGCTTCTGTCGCGTGTTGCGTACTACATGGATCTTTAGAATGATTTCTCAAGTAACACAAAACGTAGACAAATAGCAGCTAAAGCGAAGCAAAGCGTACTTTAATTTTCTTTGTAAGTAACAAACTATATTTTATTGTTTAGGAAAGAAGTGGTTAAAAAAGATTATTTTTCCTACCTTTTCGTAGTATTGGTTCACACTGGATTGAGTCTAGGTTTAAAAAGAAGTTTATAGAAATAACCAAGTATGGCATTTGGAAAACGAAAAACTCCAAAGTGAGGCTGAAAAGGTGTTAATGAATGCATCCTGCTGCAAAGGGTGATGCAAAAATAAATATAGTAAAGAAACAAAAGCTGCGCGGTGAGGTTGCAAGGCTAGGGGCGGTGTGTATGTTTGTAAACTGTGATGCAACAATTCAAATGTCGGCGAAAAAAAACATGCAGTGGTATGAAAGGCTGTAGGCGGGTATGACCGTCCTCTTATGTGTAAAATACTGTAAAAGCCGACAAGCAAAACAATTGTAAAATATTTAGTATGAGAAGTACTGAAAGATAAAGTAATCGTCGGCATGCAAAGGATACATTTGGATGCACTGTATGTACGCTTTTAAGTAATAGAAATGTAAATAGACGCAGGCTAAACAACCTTTCGGGAAAAAATTTCCCCAATTTGTACCTAAAAGGTTTCATTATAAAAATCATCAAAGCATATTAAAATATAAATAGTGTTCCATAACGATGTGATGCTAAAAATATTACATTGTAAAAACGTTGAAAATTTCTCCTACATCGAGTAAAATATAACAAATTATGTATCGAAAAAAGGCCACCTAATGTTGAATGACCGAAAAAGACTGTAGGCCTTGATAGCAAAGAAAGAAGCAGGGTTCATGTGTAGGTGGGTGGTGATTGAATTGTTAGTGGGTATATGCGGCTTACCTCTGCAACTGTATGTGAAAGCATGCATCAAAAATGGCGTTGCTGAGAAAGCAATGTGGCCACAAGTTGTTTGCGTTTGGTCTAAAGTACATCTGTTTGCCTGTATGCCTAACGCAAGTACAGTAGTCTAAAAAAGCATGTACAAGTCCGCATATACCCAAAAACTAAATCCTACCTTACGGTGTCTTTGCGGGGCCCTGGTTTCTGTGCATAATAGTTAGACAGATGGTAACATAGCAAACGTTTATATATTGAATAAAATACACATGCTTTATAAAAAACATATAACCACACGGAAATGTACAGCTTAACATTTAGTAAGATATTTTGCTTTACCTTTGTATAATTTAGTCCCATTTTTTGTTTGTTGGATTTGTGTTTATTATAACGGTACATATTATAGTGAACTACGTGTGGTATAGTGAACCCCCAAAAAGCATTACTAACAGTAAGGAACAAATGGAGTATTCATTGTAACCAATCAAAAAGTGTAAACGCAATATTAGTGGAGGAAAAGAACTCAGAAGTGAATGGGAGCATACCTGATAGTAAATCAATCGTACTTGCATTATACGGATACTTTATAAAAAAACAAATAATTTTACTTTTAGGTGTTGATGTGATTCTGTCGCGTGTTGCGTACTACATGGGGCATCACAAGGATTTATTAAGTTACTAAAACAAAATACAAATGACAGGAGCTAAACGGAAGGAAAGCGTACTTTAAGTTTCTTTGTAAGTAAAAAGAAAAATAAATTTTATTGGGTAGTAAAGAAGTGATAAGAAATGAATTTGTTTTTCCTACCTTGCCGTGCTACCCGCCCGCAGCGGATTGTGCCTACGTTTAAAAAGAACTGTTATAAAACTAGCCAAGTATGTTAGGTGGAAAAATGTAAGCTATGAAGTGAGGCTGAAAGGGTGTTAAAAGATGCACCGTGTTGCAAAGCGCAATGTTAAAATATATATAGTAAAGAAAGAAAAGCTGAGCAGTGCAGTTGCGAGTCTATGTAAAGCATTTAGTATGAGTAGTAATGAAAGACAAATTAAGCGCTGAAATTAAAAGTATACATTTGGTTGCACTGTATGATGCTTTAAAAAACCAGAAATGGTAATAGATGCAGGTTAAACTACCTTCTACTAAGAAAATGCCCGCAAATCGGATATAAAGCTTAACATTCCATAATAACTAAAGCATATTAAATTACAAATAGTGTCCCTTTAGATTTCACCCTGACAATATAACCGGACAATTACATTGAAAAAAGTCCCTACAGAGAGCTAAATGTAACTATTATTATATCGAAAAAGTACACATAATGTTGGAGGGCCTAAAAAGTCTATACGGCCTTGTTTGCAAAGAAAGAAGCAGAGTTCAAAAGGTACAACATATGCAAGCTAAAGAACATACCACTTGGCTTTCACTCGCTAATTCGGAAGTGAGATAAGATGGTGATACAGATTACAGATCCAGAATCCCCGACCAGTCACCTAACTAGCTGTGAAGATTGTATCTGCGCCGACGGAAGTGTATACCTAGACACATGTTGCTTAGATGGTGACCCTGATAGTAATCAAATAGCAAACAAATTATTTTATTTTACCACACAACGTATTCTTTTGCACGCTGTGTGTTGGTGTGGAGGGGCACCAGTGAAACAAATCTAGAGAGAACTGAAAGTACAACATAGTAGTATGCAGTACAAACAATGATGTATAAAACGTCTATTAAACACTGAATGAAAAAACTTTAAATTTCACTTTTAAAGGCTGCACCCTGCCCTGTTCTATCGTTGACCATGGAACTTTCCTGAAGATACCAATGCACGCCGATTCGACATCAACCGACGTACATTACCAATGGAAAACAACGAAAGTTTGTTAACCTAAGCATTGAAAACGTTTTCTTTATCTAATAAATGGGAAAAAAAACCTTTACCTGTATCTGTACTCCGGAATGGTTCACGACATCCCGCTAAAAGAAAATATTACAAAATAAATTTGGAAATCAGAATAAAATAGCAAGTACACACTTTGCTCCAATTTGAATAAAACCCCTATTATGATTTTTTTTTTAAAAAGCCCCCATCTAAGAGAGAAGCAACAAACTTTCACAACTAAACGTAGCTTACCTTACTTATAATGGCTTTGCTGTAGTCCGTGTGCACGTGTCCCTATTTCTCGCTGTGTGGTGGTCGTTCACAACCAGCGTAAAACAAAAAAAAGAAAACCTATTACGGGCAGTAAACTAATTTTAAGAAAAAAATTAAACAGAGGCGGAATAGAGAAATAGGCACTGCTTAATAATTCCCCCCCAAAGTAATATTGTAAACAATATACAAAAAGAAAACAAATGTTCCAAATAAGTTGAAACTTACCTTACAACGGCTCCGCTCCGCCCTGTTCGATCGTTTAACATGGAACTTCCCCGAAGATGCCACTGGCCGCATAATCGGCATAATATGACGTTGATTCACAATTTAGAAAAGCATATTGGCAACATTAAAAGCAACCAAATTTTCTTGACCTAAGCATCGAAAACGCTTTCTTCATCTAATGAATACATGGAACCTAAAACGTTACCTCCATATGTACTCCGCAATGGTTCACGACACTCCCATAAACGAAAAACCCTACAAATTACATGCAGGAATGAGAATGACATGAAAAGTACAAACCTTGTCTAAATGTTAACAAAACTTTTTTTTTTGTTTGAAAAGCACACATCTAAGAGAAAAGCAACAAACGATTACAACTAAATGTAGCTTAACTTACTTGTAGTCGCATCGCTGTAGTCATTGTGCACGTGGCTCTATTGCTCGCTTCCTGGGGTGCCTTGAGAACAGTCCTAAAAATAAAACACAGAGATTAAGGGCAGGAAACTAATTGAGAAATATAACAAACAGGCACGATAAAACGATACGCACTGTTTAATACTTTCCCTAGAAACTAAATTTGTCAACCAAATACGAATATAAAAAAGCATACAAAAAAGTTAAACTTACCTGAAAAAGGCTTCGCCCCGCCCTGTCCAACTATTCCCATGGAACTTTCCTGAAAATATGAATGTCCACAGATTCGACATAAAATGACAACGATTTACTATTTAGAAAAGCGTAGCGTAAAGATAATAAACAACTCAAGTTTCTTTACCTAAGTTCGAAAAAAGAAAATATGTAAACCAAATCCAAATACTCTAAAACATCCTAAATATGGTAACCTTACCTTAAATAGGCTTTGCCCCGTCCTGTTCAACTGTTTACCATGGAACATTCCATAAGATATGAATGGCCACAGATTCGACATAAAACATATTTAAAATTGAGGAAAGCATATCATAAACATGAAAAACAACCAAAGTTTCTTTACCAAAGATCGAAATAGTGAATTTTTCACCCAAATCCAAATACCCAAAACTCCTAAAAAAAAAAAAAGTAACTTACCTTACATAGGCTGCGCCCCGCCCTGTTCTACCGCTTACCACGAAACATTCACGAAGATACCGAGCCCCGCAGATTCGACAGAAACCAACGTACATTAAAAACACCCAATTTTTCTTTACCCAAGCATAGAAAACGCTTCCTGTATCTAAAGAATACACGTAAACAACAACCTTACCAGCATCTATACTCTGGAATGGTTCACAACACTCCTGTAAACGACAAAACATACAAATTAAATGCGGAAAGGAGAATATAATGAAAAGTACAAACCTTGTCCAAATGCTAATAAAACACCCTTTTTGTTTTTTCTAGCCTAAGCACACATATAAGAGAAAAGTAACAAACTATTCAAAGTACATGTACTTTACCTTAATTGTAGTAGCATCGCTATAAGTGTAACTTACCTTTCAAAGGCTGCGCCCCGCCCTGTTCTCCCGCTTACCAGGGAACATTCACGAAGAGAACGATCCCCACAGATTCAACAGAAAACGACGTAGATCAACAATGTAGAAAAGCATTTTTTAAACATTAAAAACACATCAAAATTTCCTAAACTAAGCATAGAGACACACACACTGTGTTATATTTCTCCCCAAAATAAATGTGTAAACAAAATACAAATAACCAAAATTCCTAAAGAAGTGTAACTTACCTTAGGAAGGCCCATGGAACTTTCCTGAAAGTATGAATGGCTGCTGGTTCGACATAAACGACATAGATTTCCAATTTCGAAAAGCATACTGTAACAGACTAAACAACCCAAGTTTCTTGACCTTAGTTCGCCCAAAAAAAATATGTAAACCAAATCCAAATACCCCAAAACACCCTAAATCTGTTAAACTTACCTTACAAAGGCTGCGACCCGCCCTGTATAACACCGAAGCATTACAAGTAAATGGAGCTTACCTTACTTGTAGTGGCATCGTAGTACTTAGGGTTACCGTTGTCCCTATTGCTTGCTTCCTGGTGCGCCTTGACAGCAGACCTGAAAATAACGCAGATTAGGTGCTGAAACCAACATAAGTCAAAAAGCGGCGGAATAGAGAAATGCACACTGTTTAATACTGTATCAAAAGTACATTTGCAAACAAAATACAAATAAATAAGTGGAACTTACCTTAAAGAGGCTGTGCCCCGCCCGGTTCGACCGTTAACTCTGGGACTTCCCCGAAGATAGCAATGGCCGCAGATTTGTTATGAAAGTACGTGGATTAACATTGACAAGCATATTCAAAACATTAAAACCAACCACACTTTCCTTACCTAAGCATACAAAACTATTCCTTTATTTAATGAATCATTGCAAAAAAAAAATCTTACCTTGTGCAGGTGTCCCTATTGTTCGCTTCCTGGGGGGCCTTCAGAACAGTCCTTAAAAAACAAAACACACTGATTAACGTCTGGAAACGAGTTAAGAAAATTAACAAACATGTGTAATAAAGCCATATTGCTCGCTTCCTGGTGCGCCTTGACAGCAGACCAGAAAAAAACAAAAAAACACAGATTAGGTGCTGAAACCAACATAAGTGAAAAAGCGGCGGAATAGAGAAATGCACACTGTTTAACCCCTTGAGTGCCCATGACGAGATAGTCTCGTCATGGGCCGCGGTTGCGCTGTGCCCATGACGAGACTATCTCGTCATGAACCCCGCCCGCTAATTCAACGCCCGGCACAGGGCAGGGAAAGGGCGGGGCACACAAGGGGTTAATACTGTATCAAAAGTACATTTGCAAACAAAATACAAATAAATAAGTGGAACTTACCTTAAAGAGGCTGTGCCCCGCCCGGTTCGACCGTTAACTCTGGAACTTCCCCGAAGATAGCAATGCCCGCAGATTCGTTATGAAAGGACGTAGATTAACATTAAGACAAGCATATTCGAAACATTAAAAACAACCAAAACTTTCCTTACCTAAGCATACAAAACTGTTCCTTTATTTAATCAATCCATGCAAAAAAAATCTTACCTGCATCAAACTCCTTAGTGCTTCACAACGCAGGAAAACAAAAAAATGACATGCAGAAATCACAAGTAAATAAAAAGTGCAAACGTTGTCCAAATTTTTTAAACCGATTATTTCTTTAGAAAAAAGCACACATTTAGGACAAAAGCAACAAACCATCACAAGTAAACGTAGCTTACCTTAGTTGTAGTGCCATCGCTAGATTCATCACGGCAAAAGCACACAGTCCTCCCTTGTCTCCGAGCTGAAAGGTCTGGGGTCCCCATGGAAATAACACAAAATAAAACATTACAATCTAATCAAAAAGACAGGCTAAAAGTTCAATAAATCCTTACCTTTTTGTAGCTTTTTGGAGCTTACCTTTGCCCTAACACTACACACCTCAACTACACCAAACACATAAAATAAAAGATACAAAGTATAATACCCCAGAATTAACAAGAAAAAAATACCAAAACTTACGGTTAATAATTATGGAAGGAAACAGAATCCAAAACAATTGTAAAAATTAGGAAATACATTAAACATGTACTTTAACAACACAGTAACTACACAAACAGCATTAATGAAAAAACACTACCCAAACATAACATCGACCTTACCTTAAGGTGGCTGCGCAGTCCTGTCCTACCGTTAACCATGGAACGTTACCCAAAATACCAACCCAGGCAGATTCGACATAAAAGAACGTGAATAACTAAATAAGAAAAGCATATTCGAAAGTTTAAAAACAAATAAACTTTTTCTACATAAGCATTCCATACGCTGTTTTATGTAACAAACACATAGTAAAAAGCATATTAAAAATTAAAAAGCATTTTACTGCTGTCTGCACGTGTTCCTTTCAGCTCCCTTCTTGTCCTCCTTAGGACTTTACGATGATCCTATAGGAAAAAAAACACACAAATGACATGCGGTAAACAGATTAGAAAAATTGCAGTTGTTTAAAATCAATAGAAGAAAACAGCCAATATCGCTAACCTTACTTGAGCTGGCATCGAGGCATACGTACCGCAGAAAAAACACAGTCCACGCCGCTCTCTCCTCCATACACGGCCTGGGCTCTGCCTGCAAAACAAACACAAAGAAAGCATTAGTAACAGAGCCGCCATCACTTACCTTACTTGAGCTTGCATCGGTGCATACGTACCGCAGAAAACACACAGTCCACGCCGCTCTCTCCTCCATACACAGCCGGGGCTCCGCCTGCAAAACAAACACAAAGAAAGCATTAGAAACAGAGCCAACATACATACTTACTTTACTTGAGCTGGCATCGGTGCATACGTACCGCAGAAAACACACAGTCCATGCCACTCTCTCCGCCATACACGGCCGGGGCTCCACCTGCAAAACAAACACAAAGAAAGCATTAGTAACAGAACCATCATCACTTACCTTACTTGAGCTGGCATCGGGGCATACATACCGCAGAAAACACAGTCCACGCCGCTCTCTCCTCCATACACAGCCTTGGCTCCGCCTGCAAAACAAACAG
The DNA here is from genome assembly GCF_964204655.1 of Triturus cristatus. NCBI lineage: Eukaryota > Metazoa > Chordata > Amphibia > Caudata > Salamandridae > Triturus > Triturus cristatus. Next base: position 1,098,588,419 of record NC_140579.1, read on the forward strand.
AAAGAAAGCATTAGTAACAGAACCGCCATCACTTATCTTACTTGAGCTGGCATCGGGTCATACGTACCGCAGAAAAGACAGTCCACGCCGCGCTCTCCTCCATTCACGGCCTGGGCTCCACCTGCAAAACAAACACAAAGAAAGCATTAGAAACAGAGCCAACATACATACCACGGAATGGGGGCCGCCGGTATAGCATCGTCCTATTCGCTCCCGGTGAAAGCTTAACATTTCTCCGCTCTCTACTCCTGAAACGGTATGGGGTCCGCCTGATAAAAAGAAAAAAAACATGAAACACGAACATAAACAAAGAATAATAAAAAAGAGACATAAATTTACCTTTGCGTGGAAGCACTCGTCTGTCAGGAAACACCAATACACGCCCAGTAAGACAGGAAACACCAAAAAACGTTCAGTAAGATAAGAATGCTTTTATGATGAAAGGAAGGCAGACGAGCCTGTCCAAATGGGACAGCTCAAAAAGCTGAGCAAATACGTAATGACCAACTCTGTTCCAATGGCTGGCCACCGTTTACCATAAACGGTGACGCCAGCCAATGGAAAAGAGGGGCGGGGCTTAAAGCCCTTTACCGAAAAGACCTCAAAACGTTAAATCTCACCAGTGAGACTGCGCATGTGCGCAGCCTACGCTAGCCAAGACCTAAAAAGGAACACCATAGTTGGGGCTTCTCTTTAATAATAAGAAAAGATTTCTGCCCAAATTAATCCTTTTTGCAACATTATTCTTTCCTCAAATCTATACTTTGCACCGTGCATGCAGTTCTTTGATAAAAGTTAATAGTCCAGTAAACAAATTTTATGGAATGTAAATAGGTCAGTGGATTACATCATTTTGTTACTTGCAATTTATAAATTGAAATACTTAGATTAAGATTAATATATTAGTTTTCTGCAACAGGCGCATTAACCCTCTGCGCTACTTTATAGTGAGCCAACCCGAATTAAACAAAACTCCGTTGTCATCAGAATGAACATTAATCAAAGGATTTATCCTGAAATTTTTTGTTGCCCGGAAATTGCTGGAGGAAACTAACACGGCAGCAGGTGCTTTAAAATAATAATAATCTTGCTAACACGGCGCCCTTCGGAAGCCAGCACCCGGTGAGGTGGCACCGGTCGCACCGCCAAATAGCCGGCCCTGGATAAAGCTTCTGTACGTTTAAACTACAAATTGCATTAATATTAGTTGTTTCGTACTTCACACGTATATCCTGACATGGAGCTAATACAATTGAAACAAACTTGATATGATGAGTTGGTGTGTTTTCCTGGCTTAGGCTAGCTAGGCCTTGATGCCATCTTGTTCAAAATGGATGCTGTATAATAATGTTCTTTCTAGGTTTATATTTCTCGCTTGATGCTACATGCAGCAATGTGAATTGTTTATTTCTGACTGACACTGTCCTCAAGTCGCCTGCTAGAAGTGTTATTTTGCAACATAATTCAAGGCAACTGAACTGCATTCATTCACAATACATCACTGTTTTTCATGTAACTAGTTTGTTCTACCACCTCTGGAAGACATTAGATCATAAGGGACGAATCAATATTCATGTAGTGGGCTAGTGCTAAGGTGATAGGCCTATGTGGTGTTTTAGAATGTAATGATGTGATTTGTTGGTTAAAGAGCATACCATTCGGACTCTGTACTTTTCAATGCAAGAAAACTGTAAATAACCCCTTGAATTTGGGGTTGAGATAGATATTTTCGGTCTGTATAAAGGATGCTGTCTGATTTCTTGATGATTTTGCTGCACATTTGAGATTTAGACTATTTCCTATAGTTGTGTACCTTATTATATTTCCTGTAATGAGAGCCTTTATGGCAAATTGGCTCTATGATTAATACTACATCTGACATCTCCTTATTTTGTATTGTGACAAAATCCTTAATAAATCTTCAACATGTTTTCAGAGTTTCTAATCTAAATTTCCTTTTTAAGTCTGTCCTTTCTTATTTACTGCATTTTTTCAATGCTGTTTTGAAACTTATCTCAAGTTACACCCTGTCTCATAACATAGCAGTTAACACTGTCCCCAATCCACCATTGTTACCATACTGCCCCTATATTGTGCTGGTACTGCTTGAATAACTTTACTTTTACCAGCTCATCATTTAGGTAGGATAAGCATGAATTCCTCTCCTCCATAGATCTGCAGCTAGGCATTTTGTGAACACTCATGGGGCTGATTTTATCACGAAGAGTAACATCACAAATACAGATTGTACCTAGTCCACAACGAATCTCAAGAACCTTTTGTGACCATCTTTCATTGGTATGCGGAGGTATGCATCCAAGGGGCTATTTAAGCCATATAATCCTCTTTTCGTGAACGTAGGATGACCTCTTGCAGAGATTTAGCCTGAAACAGGTAAGTGACTCAGGACCTATGTTTGATTACTTTACCAAAATCGTCAAAATAAGTAGGGCATAACTATATTACATTGCATAATGCAAACAGTTGCAATTAATGTTTTTATATTGACGATACAGTTGTTGACAAGACAGAAATAAACATATGTGTATACTAGATTAGGATATAACATATCAATTTACAGCGTTAACCGATGTTTTCAAACTGGTGACTCAAACCGTATGCACATATCATATCTCGAATTAATCTATCATAGGAAATGTTAATACAATAATGGTATTAATTCTGTCAAATCTGATCCATACATAAATGGTAAAGACACTTGGCAACAATGACCATATCAACTAACAATGGCATGGATTTCATGCGAGTATGAGTTGCAATGAATATTTATCTATCTTTGTACTACAGATCACGTATAACTGGAGAATTTAACCATATGTCTGTGTGAGGTAAATCCACTACCGCCTCGCAACAACTACATTAATTTTTACACCAAAATACTTGGGGCACCACTCTTACCTTCACCCTCACTTTTTTCTTCTCATTCTCTCCACCTGACTCTGATCTCTATCATCCTTAGCATTTTTACACCAACACTTGGGATATGCTTGTACCATTATGCTCATAAGCCAGTGCCTGAAAAAACTAAAGTAGATGAATCTTTACCTTTATTCTGAGCACAATATAATTGGAGTATGAAAGAACACTGAGATGGGATAACAAGATGACGTCACATTGATGCTAAGTTTTTACTGTCATTGTAAATATGTTTAAAATGAGGGGTATGCATGAAGGGTTTCACAAGAGACAACATTATTTCACTCATGGAGGTGAATATATAAGAGATGAGTTTATACTCCGGATTTCCCTTAACTTTACAGCCTTGAAAAAGCCCCTAGGCCTCATTGCCAAACAGGGGGCGAAACACACGTTGGCACAACCTGAATGTACCTTATAACCTGAATGGATCTTACATAATATGTCAATGAACCTAAACTGGAATATATCATGTGAAATATGTCAAGAAATTAAAGCGGTTCAACAAAAGTGATGTAACTTATGAGAACGCCCAAGGCAAATAAAAGAAATCTTAGGAAAAAAGGAAAAAGAACAAACTTATTCATTTCATTTATAAAAGAATCTTCTACGTCACTGTGTAAGATTGTTATTAGATTTGGAATTTTGGGTAGGTACACTAAACTGCTATTTGTACGCCTTGCTGGAAGCCCTCCACACATCTCCCATATGTGGATCGGTGAAGAGTTGCCTGCTGGCTATATCTGCTGCATCGTGGACTGACTTCAGATAGGTGTTGCTGTGGAAGTAGGTCCCTCAAGAAGAAGTACAGAGGCGTAGTTTGAGAGGAAAAGGGGTTTATTCAAAATCAACTAATACAAAGACCCCATCCAGCAGCAGGCTGAGGCTAACGGACAAAACCAACAGTTATAAACCCAGTGCCTGGCAACCTTCCCCACATTCCAGAACATGGAGGTTGTGGATGACATGAAGGTTCAGAACACCACATCTCCTCACCCCTTAAACCCCGAAAAGAAGTTATAAACTTTTTACAAAACAACCAAAACACTCAGAATACTGTAATGAACAAAAAGGAACACAAATCCATTGTACATAAGAACAATGCATATCAGAATGATTTAAGGAACACATTCTTGTAAGGGGCGGGGAATACACCTTAAGCGACATGGTCTAGAACCCCCTTCAGAAGCCACAGGCTCCCCTGGATCTGAATTTGAGGGAGCTCGACCAGTGGTAGCAGCAGAACCAACAGAAGATCGAACACAATACTTTGTCACTCTGTCAAGATTCCAAATTCTGTGATCGCTGGTCTTTATGGCATTTTTGAAAACCTTGATCATCTGAAAGGGCTGACTGAATTAAGAACCACCCCAACCTTTCCTGGGAGATTTAATCCTAACCCAGTCACCAACGTTGATCACTGTGTTCTTCACTGCCTTTCTCTCACCATACCGGACCTTCCTTTTACTGATTATATCTCTCTCTCTTTCTCTCCAGCCCTCTGTGGTACCCACCAACACTCTCTTGGAACATACCCATGACTGAGCCACTTCCACATTCGCCATCCTTCCTTTAAACAAACGAAAAGGGGCCTCACCGGTTGAAGAATGAGATGTGAACAGATACTCTTGGACCTTTTTTCTCACAGCTAACTCCCAACTTTCACCACAGGAAGTAGCTTTTTGCATAGCCTCCTTGCATACCTTGATAAACCTTTCCACAACACCATTACTTTGTGGATGGTACAGGACAGCCTTCTTGTGCTTAATCCCCCTAGAGGTCAGAAATTCTTCCATGACTGCCGAGGTGAATTGATCACCATTGTTAGACAACAGCATCAGCGGGAAACACTCATGTTCAAAAAGCTGTTCTAGAAATTTAATCACAACACTGGACTCCACAGAATTTACCACCTTGATCTCAGGCCATCGAGAAAACACGTCTATGCACACAATGACATAGCGATCTGTCAGTACACGGAACAGCAGTGTTAGAAATGGGGGTCTCTAGTTGGCAAGGGCTTGCACCTTTGTCCAAGTAGGGACCCTTCTTCCTAGTCAGGATAAGGGAGTTACACTCCTAAACAAAAAACCTGCTCACCCCCTTGGTAGCTTGGCACGAGCACTCAGGCTTATCTTAGAGGCAGTGTGTAAAGCATTTGCACAAAACCAACAGTAATACAATGTAAGCACTACAAGGACACCACACCAGTTTATAAAAATATCCAATATTTTTATATACTTAAAATAAGACTAAAACGATAAAAATCCACAATACAGTACTTAAAAATCTTCAGTTATCAAAGTATCCTTGAAAAACAGTTTCTTGATGTCGATAGCTCCGTCCGGGGCTATCACAGCGTCGTGAACAAACAAATCCAAACAGTTCTGGCTGACTGCGACGTCGCGGGTCAGCTACGGTGTCTGGAGGACCCGCAAACAGTACCTTTCAGAAATGCAGGTCGATGACCTCTCGTTGTCCCACGCGTTGCAGGTTGATCTCCTCTCTGATGGAATCAGGAGTGCTGGTGTCGGGTGCTGCGGTGCAAAGTGCAGCGGTGTGGCGTGCGGTGCCCTCAGGTCACGCTGCGAGCAGCAGCTCGGTGGCAGCGTCAGATGGCGTCATCGGTGAGACCAGGGTCGCGGTGTGAGATGAAGGCGGTGCTAGTCACGGTGCTGGCAGGTCACGGTGCAGCAGCGGCGTTGTTGTTGAAGCGCTGTCGTCGGCTGACGAACTGGAGTCGATGGCGCCGGTAGGCCAAGGCTGCGGTGCGGGATGAGGGCGGTGCATTGTGTAACTTTACGAGCTGTGCCCTCGAACAACGGTGCAAGCAGCGGCGTCGAGTCTGGCGTGGAGCGACGTCATCGGGGATACCAAAGCATCGTTGTGAAACGAGTCGGTGCAGAGTACGGTGCCCACAGGTCGCGGTGCAAGCAGCAGCTCGGTGGCGGCATCGGCAGGCGTCGTCGATGAGACCAAGGTTGCGTTGCGGCGGTGGCCTCTGCGGTGCCTTCAGGACACGGAGTCGGCAGCGGCGTAGTAGACGGCATGGGGCTTGAGGTCTTTGCTGTTGCGGAGACTTCTTGAACAGGGGGTAAGCTCTACCTCAAGCCCTCAGCACAAGTAGAGAAAGTTCAGTCCAGTCCTTTCCTTGCCCAAAACAGAAGCAGCCACTGCAGGCCAACCCAGCAAAGTGGTAGTTCCTCCTCACAGCTTCTCCAGCTCTTCTTCTTGGCAGCCTTCTTGATTCCAGCGAGTTCTAAAGTTCTGAGGTTTGGGTCCCCCTTTTTATCCTCAATTTCTCTTTGTTCTCTGAAGGCAGAGAGGCCTTTGCCTAGTCCAAACCAGTTCTGGTCAGTCCTGGAGCACTTTGTTGACAACACTCCTTCTTTCCTTTCACAGTGTAGGCCAGGGACATCAGGCGCACCATAGGAGGTGGAGCCAGCATTGTGGAGGGAAGGCACCGCCCTATTCAGGCACCAGGTGCAACTCCTCCCACCCATCTACATGTAGATCTTGCTATTCAGCCCTGTGCTGACTCGCCCCGTCTCCTGGAATCCCCCAGCCCGTCACTCAAACTCCAGACAAGGAATACACAACCTAGCAGAGGCAGGCTTGGATGGTTAGACAAGAAAATACCTACTTTCTAAAAGTGGTATTTTCGAACATAGAATGTTAAAACAAACTTCACTAAAAGCTGCATTTTATCATTCTGAGTTCAGGCATACTAACCTCGACTCTCTACCATGTTCCCGGGGTCAGTTAGGATTATAGGATGTAATAATCAAACTGCCCATTCTGGCCTATGGGGAACAGGTAGCCTTGCAATAGTGAAAAACGAAGTAGGCAGTAATTCACTATCAGGACTGTAGTGCTCTGCAGAAAGCAGGTGGGGCTAGATCTCCTGCTTTAGCGGGCATTTGTGATCTTGCCTCTTGTCAGGACTAGCAGAACGGTCCTTTTGGCAGCTGATGGTGTGTTTTTGCGGGGCTTCTTTCCCCCTCCCCCCCCCCCCGTGTGATGCATGGGGCAGGCTGGCTCCTCCCCTCCCTCCGGTCCTCCTCTATAGCCGGTAACTTCTTGTGCCTTCTGTGTTACAGCATTCTGGGAGGTTAGTCTGGTTGACGTTTATATACTATGGAGCCTGGTGAGGAGGTCACTTCGGTGAAGCTCTTTGCGGTCCCTGTAACACTTGATTGAAGCTGCAGTTAAGGCAGATTTTAAAGACCGGGAGGGGCAGCCTCTGGCTAGACTTCCCAGGCGAGAGCTTGTGGAGCCCGAGGGTGATCCTGAGGAGGTGTGTAGGCGGGGGTAGGATGTTCAAGTTCCTGAGCTGCCGGCTCTTTTACAGCAGGTTTAGGAAAACTGGAGTCTCCCTGCCGCTTGTGCGTAGGCGGATGAGGGTTTTTTGGCGAATAATCAATTGTGCCTTAACATAATGAGTTATGGAGAGTGCTGTAGTGTAAGGAAATGGACAAATCAGCCTTCCCTCAGTTTCTGTGCCGCCGTTATCTGGTAGACAGGTTTACGGGAGAGTCTTGTATTGGTGGTCAAGGTGGATAATCTCACGGCTGGCCTGTCTCCTCAGGGAAATGTGCTTTCTGAGGACGCTAACCCCGATGCAGTGGATGGTGCAGTTAAGCAGTGTTATGCTGCTGCCAATTTCTCTGTTCATGCGAACACTTACACTGTGTGGTCTTTGCTAAAGGAGTTTTAGGACTTGTCACATATGTCGCAAGGTTCGGATCTCCTGCCACCGATGGAACAACATGTTTGCTTTTTGTCTGATGCATCCTTTCAGCAGCTTGTGTGCTTCTGCGGCTACTTCTGGGACAGCTGTTGGTGCTCATAGACATCTGTGGATGCACAACTGGAAGGCTGATGCTGCTCAGAAGGCGGTTTTGATGAAAATGTCCTTTGAGGATCCTTAGCTGTTTGGCCAGCAGCTTGAGGAGATGGTCTAGAGAACAAGAAATTGATTGCATCAGCGAGAACCTTTCCAAGGGCCAGAGGTTTTGCATGAGAAAGTTTTTCTTTTTTTCGGCTCTGCGAGGGGGTTCAGCCCAGCCCCTTTGTGGTAGGAGTTGCGGCAGGGGTACCCCATATCCAGATAAATCCCGGTTCCAGTCATCCTCTTCAGCTGCCAACCCCCAGCCTCCCAAAGCATGACTGCATTTAAAGGCTTTGAATCAGTTCCTGGTTGCTCGAACTTTCAAAATGGTCACCCTGCAGAGTAACTTTCCACTGTTCAGTCCTGGCCTGTTCCTCGCATCTTTAGACCAGCAGGATGCTTATTTGCAAGTACCAATCTGTCCTCTGCACCAGCAATACCCAAGGTTTTCGGTGGAGGGCCGCCATTACCAGCATCGCTCCCTCCATAGTAAGTTTGCATCAGCTCTCCTAGTTTTCACCAAGCTGCTGGCTCCCTTGGAGTGTATTTTGCACTCTCGGGGTAGTCTGGTGTTTCCTTACCTCGATGATTGGTTAATTGCCTCTTCTCTTTCTAAGGCTTGCCAAGATGGTGTGCGTCCTGTTGTGCACGCATGCCTTGAAGTCAGTTTATAGGGGCCCTCTTCCCAATGGACAGGGAGGGGGGGGGGGGTGAAGGAGAAGTTTTTCTGGCTCCTGCACAGATGGACAAGCTGAAGTTACACCTGTCGTTACACCGGTCTTCCCTACTGTCTCTCTCATTTGCTCCGGTGAGGAAGTGACTGAGGAGTCAGGGAGAGATGGCATCCGCTCAGGCTCTGGTCCCCTGGAGCCGGCTGCATCTCTATCCCATGGTGCATCATGTTCTGCAGCACTGGAATCCGGTGTCTCAGGATTTCGAAGCCCGGGTTCCTGTTACTCGGCAGATGGTGCGGGACCTGCAGTGGTGGTTGGATCCGGCCAACCTCAACAAGGGTCATAACTTGTGTGCTCTCCCTCCGGTGATCATCTCCACAGATGCCAGTGATCTGGGGTGGGGAGCGGGCCTGGGGAATCTTACCACACTGGGGTTGTGGAGCAGAGTAGTCTCTCCGTTCCTCCGACTGGAAGAAGCTGGTTGCAGTTCATACAGACCAGTTTCATTTCCTCCCTTCCATCAGGGGTCGGGCGTGTGTCCAGATGGACAATCAAGTCACGAGGTCTTGTCATCTAGGGGGGGTGGCCTGCAGACCAGTTCAGTTGGCGGTTTCCATAGTCTGTCTCTCCCCCAGGCTCTTTCAGGTGGTTTGTCTGAGGTTCGGGTCCCCCTGGCTGGACTAGTGTGCCACTGTCAATGCCGTTCTTCACCCCTTCTGCTCCTCGATTCCGCCTCAGAAGGCCTGGGCCAGGTATGCCCTTTCGATTCCCTGGCCGAGGGATCTCCGTTATGGTTTTCGGCCAATCCCCTTGATTCCCAAGGTGTTGCAGAAGGTATGTCCGATCATTCTCTGGTTCTTCTGGTGGCTCCGGGGTGGTCGAGGCAGCCTTGGTTCCCTCTGCTTCTTCAGCTGTCAGTGGGTCCTCTCTGGGCGTTTCCTCTTTTTCCTTTGCATCAGTCATCCCATTCTGGAGCCTTCCTCCAAGCAGCGTCTCAATCTAGGGGTCTGGCTGCTAAGCAGTTGAATTTGTTAGAGGAGGGTTATTCTGAGGCTGTAGCCACCTCCATCCAGTTGCCCCGCAAGCCATCAACTCGCAAGTCGTACAATCGCCATTTGGGTGTCTTTGATAAGTTGTGTCATTCTAAGGTGTTTTTCTCCTCTTGTGCAGAGTTTAGATTTCTTGCAGGATGGCTTCGCTTTGGCTGGTTCTACCCTTAGAGACCAGTGGGCGGCCCTTTGGGCCTTTCGTGGGAATGATCTCTCAAACGTGGTCCCTTTGGCCTCACAGCTCTTTCAGGGTTTCTTTTTGCAAAGGCCGATTTCCCATTCCCCGGTTCCTCCTTGGGATTTGCCTGTGGTGCTCCGAGCGCAGACTGGTCCTCCTTTTGAGCCTCTGGATGAGGTTTCCTTCAATTTTCTGATGCAGATGGTGCTTTTGGTTGCGGTGTGTTCTAGGCGAAGGGTGGGAGCAATTGGGCTTTGAGGTCTGTTTCTCCGTTTCTTTCCAGATAAGGTTGTTCTACAGCCTGACCTTCCTTCCTAAGATTCCTTCTCGGTTTCATTCATTCATTCAGTTGCATGATCATGTCAGATATGCGGAGACCAGGGTGTCTCTGTCCCGATTGCTTTGTTGGCCTGGTGCACATTAACACAAATTCACACTGTACCTCCAATATCCTTGTTTGGCACTCCAACTATGGGTGAAACCCACAGTGTAGGTCCGTTGGAGCATTCAATGATGTCCTGCTTTAACAGTGTTTTTATTTCTCTCGCAACGGATTCTTATAAGAGAAGAGACTCTGCAGTGTTGGGCAACAGGGCGAATGTCCTCATTAATATGAAGTTGCACTTTCATTTTCTTGAGAGTTCCTAGGCCATGATACAGGTATAGACTCAATTTCAGACTGGACACCGATGTAATTGAGAGATGGCAGCAGCAGGAGCAAAGCTAGGTAGGCATGCACTCATTTTTTTTTTTACATGAATCAGTGATTGCACCGGTCATGTCTCACGGTTGCAGTAAATGACCAGACACTAGTAGTTTTGAAGCAACCCACATCTATACCTTTGCGTTTGACAGAGTAAGATGTGGCACAGGAGAGGTTATTAAACTTTTCTATTGACATATTAATCAACGCACCACAGGCTACAATGAAGGTGATGGGGCAACTGTTTGCTTTTAATATAATTTTAGGACAGTGTCCAAATGAATTTAGTCGCTCTGTTCCGTAATACTCCTTTGCAAGTAGCACATCCTACATGTGCATGTCGTTCTTTAGAAGCTATCAACGCATATGTCTTTTTCACTAGCACTGGATGAGGGCGTTGAAGAGCCATTATGATGATCTTGACGACAATCTACTTTGTTTGGTTTCTACGTGTAACAGATGCTACCTTGTGGGCATGAGGAGAATGCGAGAAACTTCTGGCGTCCATTTTCTCTTCACAGTGATGCAGTTGGTTTCTTTTTCGCTTTGCAGACCGTTATGAAGTGGTTTGCTTTCCAGCAGCCTTTGCATATATATCCTATAGCTGGTCATCTGACCTACATAGGAAGCATAACTTTCTTCCAGAGACATTGACTTGTGTGCATCTTTTTTGTGCTTATGCTTTGCTTTTTATGGTCAATGCTTACTCAATGTGCAGTTCCTGCCTCCATATCAGTAGCTTGTTGATCTGCTCTTGCAGCCATTAGCATCTTCTCTATACGGAGTGTCTCAGCAGGAAACTTCGGAAAGAAAACCATAGATGACCGAAATGCATGGCTTCTAGATCGTAGTCACAGAACTTGTTTGAGAAGTGCATCAAGTCTCAAATTCATCCATTGTTTCACCAGCATGTAGTCATGCTTGGTTGAAAAAGTACATTTAGTCCGCAATGGAAAGAACTTTGCTTCCAATGCTTTATCTTTTGGTACGACATTGCATCAGTTTGTGGATTTTTCTTTAGCACTCCGTGTACTCAGTCACCAGTAACGTTTTTCCAAAGACTTAAAAAAGGAGTGTCTTCTTTTTCTAGCTTAAACTATAAAATCTTCACACGTTGATCCATGCAGCCCACCTGGCACTCCTGCTGGTTTTTTCGCTGTGTCAATTGGTGGCTTCAGAAACGAGGCAGCATCGCACTCTACACTTTCTTCTGTCGCCATTGAGAACACAAGCTATTCAGTGTTCTTTGTGCAATGCGCGACTGGCAACCTCTCCACACAACACACCTGTTGTCTGGCCCGGTAAGTAAGCTTCTGCTTCCGTACCTGGTGGTCACGGCCTTAAGTGTTTGCCTTAGATGGATGATGGCTCTTGTGGCGCGGCGTAGTTTCTTTACTTTCAGCTTTAACAGCAGGTTCTGGCAGGCTTTTTGAATGTACACCTCTGCAGGGCCTTAAACTTCTTTGATGGCTGTGTATGGGCTGGAACCGGACTGACACCACATGGGCCACCCACAAACAACTCAGGAAGGGCAGCCTTGTTTTTACAGGCACACATCTCCTACTAGTTGCCAATTCTAGCGTCTTCCCCAGACCAGGGTGTGCAAATGAAGACGCCACACACGGAGCTCTGCAACAAACGTCCTTATTCTCCAACATACAATAACACTGCACAAACTAAGTCAACTTTTATATCCACACCTTAACATCTGCCAACAACCTACGTTATTCCTCTTCAGAGTCTGCCCAGAATAGCAAGGGTCCTAGCGCGAATAATCTGAAGACACCACACTGACCAGTCAGATGGCTGTTGCACCAACCCAGGAACAGACTGTGAGGAGGCTGTAGCAATTAACCACACTAAAGAGTATGTCCAAAAGACTTGACGTGAATTATCACCTGATCAGGACCACGGATCGTAAATTGTGCAGCTTTGTCATAAGAGCCATCGCATTGCCAAAGTGTGCCATACGGTCTCCTTATGTCATTGCCACCAAGGCACTCCAGCGCAGTGCACCAGATCAGATGGCCCGAATGAAACCCAGGAAAAACACCTGCAGTTGGCACTACCATAGTCCATCACGGTTACGCACAGGTTGCATTGATACATTCAGCCCTAGCCCCAAATCACGTCCTGCCATTCCAAGTGAGCCCGAATGTAAAGAATCAGATTGCAAGGGCTTAATCTTGTGGCCACCGAGGTTCAAACTGCAAGGGTGGTTGCTGGTGTGTAAGAATAGTTTTGGATGCTTGTTTGCTCTACTGGAAGCGTGATTTGCTTCAGACTCTTCAGGTGGGAATGTGTGGTCTCAGAGTTTGCAGTAACTTTAGTGAGAAGTGTGCCAGTTCTAGATTTGGCAGCTGTTTGGGGTGCATGTCTCTGACCAGCAACCTAAGGCTCCATTCGGTGTGGTCTTCAGCTGCTCCCCTCAAAGGAGCAGACCTGAAGTCTTCCCGAACCTGGAATTCAAGAAATGCCAGCTGACAATAGTGAAATCATGCACCCACGATTAGGAGCGACAATTCTGCCTGTATGTTTTCTTTTGATTGAGAAACATCAAGAACTTATACAGTAAGTTTATAATCATCATTGAGGAATTGGCTTTGACGAACTTCAATGACCCTGGGAGAAAGTTATAAAACATTGTGTTGATTAAAGAATAAAATGAAAAGAAAAAAAGTGTGGAAGGTGTAAATAGCATGCCAGTTCATTAATAATTTTGAGGAACACCAGAGGGAAAGAGCAACAAGGCGTCAGAACTTTGAGACTCAATTCATAATATAATTGAGAAAGACTGAGGAGCAACATCGGAAGGTATACTGTCTTTTTCCAAGAAAAACTATTGTAGCAGTACAAAAGAATAGGAATGGAGTGTTCTATAGAATAATCTGGGAAGATAGATAATTTTCTCTCTTTATCCAGAAGGAAAAGAAGAAAAAAAATAAATAGAAGGATGCGTTCCAACAGTTGATAGGCCATCACCAAGAAGTGGACAGCCTTGAATTGATCTCTAATCCAAATACCTCTGCTTTGCCAGGCTGGGTAAAAAAAGACTTCCTAGTGGGTTGCAGGCTTGGATGTGGCACAGGTGGGGTGCAAGCATGTCGTTTCTGTAGAGTCTAGGTTCCGGGGAATCAATCACGCAGATCTCGAATTAGTACTTCTTGAGCCATGGCAGGCACCAGCAGCACTACTGACCCTGGGCTATGCCGTCCCGATCGTCCGGAAGATTGAAAGTCTCTAACATAGAGAAGACGCTTCATAGCACTTTGTACTAAATGTAGCACCTGGAAGTAGAGGTGCAGACGATTTTATCAACCGATCAGGCTGCTGCCACCATGTACCAGGACATCAACTGGAGGTGTGCCATGACGGCAGAGCCCCGTGGCTGAAGGACTGCCAAATGCGGGAGCCCCACTGTGACTCACCAAGAATCCCTGAGGCCCATCTATGCTGACCAACTGCTCACCAAAGCCCAGAAAGGGGCCACTGACTGAAGCACCTGCTCCTGCCTTTCAGACACTGCTGTGCTGCCACCGGTCACAGCCAGTGAACTTGCAAAAAGGTTAAAGGTGGCCCTCAAGCCGCATTAGCAGGAATAGGTTAGAGACTAAAAGGGTTGAAATCTCCACGTGTCTATGCGCAAAAAAGTGACAGGACACTGCAACCCCAAAGTGGAGACTACACCAAGAACACATTGTGACCCTGACAGAGTAAGGTGGAGGGTAGGTAGAATGCCTAGAGGGTAGGAGAGCAACCACTTTGAAGAACGTAAGAATCGCACCTGCAAGTTGGGTATTTCAACGTGAACGCAGTCTCGCATTTTGCTGTGCAATCAAGTACTTATCTATTATATAAAGAGAAGCACTAACACTGGGCTGGACACTGACCTTATTGTACTGCTGTGGGGTGGCGTGGAGCGCAGAAACAGTACAACCCCACTGAGCATCTGGAGACTGCTAGCCAACGCGGCCTCCGAGTCAAAATGCTTAAAGGGTTGTACTAGACCCAGTTTGCAGAGCCATAGCAGGACAGCAGATGCCAATTCGCTCAGGACTCATTGCTGTGGTGCTCTTATTACCTGCCTGCCCCATGTCCTCCTAAAATGGATCAGACAGACCATCCAATGTAGAGAAAAAAAACAAGACATTAGTCATCAATACAACTGAGCAGTCAGCAACAATGATTCTCAAAAGTTTGCTTGATGCCATCTGGGTTTTTGACGTCTTTGCAACATTCACCTAACAGCCTCTTTAAATTCCCTAAATGACAATATTCAAGCAGCAATGACAAATAGAAAAATAATAAACTCTCCTTGGTGTTCCTTACACCCATGTGCAAATATCCATCCTAGTCTTAGGTTTCTGTACCAACCACGGTTGAATGTGTACTTAAGCCTCAAGAAGCACAACTTTATACTCCTGAACAAATTTAAAATGTTTCAAGCAAAAATAGCCATTGTTTCAAATGCATAGTCTTATCTCAACCACTTGTACCTAATCCAGAAAATCCTAAATCCCCCCCCCCCCCCTCGAAACTGTAAGGTAGGAAGTAGAGATCTCACAAAGCAGACATTGGTTTTTCAAAATCTTTATTTTACACAAATCCAAAAGAGAATTTATTGAGGAGGCTGGCCACGTCCACGACCAAATCCACCGCGCTGCAAGCAAAAGAAAAAACAAAAACTTGTCAGTACAGAATGCTTACATTGCTCATAAATCTGCTTATATTCATATGTAGATACAGATTTCCACAAGTCATTACAAAGAATGAACCCCTGGAAACTTCAAACCACAAATGTAGTAATTAGAATTCTCTCTGAAGCCACAGCCACCTGAGCACCGAATGCCACTCCCAAAAACCCAAAGCAGGCACTCATGAATGTTTAAAGGAGACTCCTATACAGCAAACCCAGGCTTTCTAAGGGGGCAATCCACACCACACAAAGCTACAATAAACTGCATCCCTCATGCACACCCCCACAACCTAGGGGTGGGGTAGAGAGAGAGGAAGAGTACAAGAATCCCGAAATCCTATTTTTCGCAACCTAGAGGACAACTTTCAAAACATTAAAAAAAAAAAAAATTAGTGACAATCTACTTGGTAAGGCCGAGCCGAGGATGACGGAATCCCAATGTTCTAGACGTTCTTAAATTCTAGGCATTCGGAGACAGGCAGTTCATAATCCAATAGCTCACAAGCCCATTGAAGTTAAGAGGAAAGCACTAAGCATTTAAGGGCTATTATGAAGCAAAGATGGGCATCAACGTAAAAAGGGATCATAACTTCACGACCAAAATGCTTTGAGACCCATTTCTAGAGACTGCTGGGTTGACAAATGGATGGTTTCCTTCCTACAACAGTTGGGGTTTTCTAGTGTCCCTTGTATATGCTCGCATCTTTTCACATGAAAAGCTCATCGTTTGTGCGAAGTGGACATGTTTATTTCACAAAAGAACATCGAGGTTGAGAGGGTGGAAGGAGTCTGATGTGAGCTGGGTTACTAAAGGTGCAACGTTGAGCCAGACTCAAGTCTGAACGGTGGTCAGTTACCTATCACTAAGTCAAACACCTCGCAGTTTGCTCATAATGTCAGCAGGTAGAGCCAGAAGAGATAATCCTGGCATCTTGGAAAAGCCCATTGGCACTGGACTTTTAATGGCCCATCGCATGATAAAAGGCTCTGGGGAAAAGGAGGTTCCAGGAGGGAAATCTTCAAACTTGAAGCTGACAGACTCCGCTCTATTGTGCTGAATGGCTGGGGAGACAACATGCATACACCCATTTGCTTATGCATGCAGGAGCGGAGCCATGCCATGCGTCAAGAAGCCAATCTCAAGCAGTTTAGTACAGTATGGTAACTAGACCAAAACCTTATCTGGCTTAGTTTTAACATTGATTTGTATCTCAATAGGACACTGCTTAACTCTATTTGCCACAGGAACGAGAGTGCCTCTTAAAGAGGAACACAGGTATGGCAATCTAGTTACATGGGAGACACTAGTCTAGGTGCAATTGGACACAGTAGCAGAATCAGTACTTGAAAAGAGGGAATTTCTCAGATCCAAGCACATCATCTCAATGCCCCAAAGAAATAAACTACCAACTTCCCATAAAGTAGTTTGCTGAGGAAGATGAAACTGGATAGATGCCAAAGTTAGTCTCCAGTTCTTTGCAATTAAGACTTCGGACAGCAATCAAGGGACAATATATGCCCTGCGGATAGCACTACCTGCAGCACTAATCCCTAGTACTTAGCAACACTGCAATGCAGGCTCCGAGATCTGTTTAAGGTTATTTGACCCAACGGATTTAAAAGCTAGATTTGCTGCATTTTAAGCTTGGGTAAATTCTTTAGTATACACAAAGCTGTGGATATATATGGTTTTAATAATAAAAAAAAATAGTTCTAGAACACTCAGGAGTAAAGAATGATTCTACTTTTGTGGTAAATGAATGGTGCCGATGCATGCTGGAAGGTCAAAGTGCCAGTATTTCAGGTTAAGGAACGAAGGCTTTTCATGACCAGTACCTGAATTTACATCCGCTAACAAGCCAGTCATTGCAGGAAAAGGGCTAGGGGAGAATTATTAGAATCCCCAATTAAAAAATACACCTCTATGTGTATTTAACTATAACATAGCATGGCCACGACTCAGAAGTTTATTAGGGGGCACAGAAGAAATACTTACAAACTGGAACTCTGTTGCAGCTCCAGCACCAGCTTCTGCCTTTTTGTCAGCACCAGCTGTAAAATAGGAATTCTCATTAATACCAACGATCTTAATAGAGCACCCAAGGAAAAGATCTCGCAACACCACTTATCACTGCATCCCATACCAAAAAGATCACTTAAGCCAAATACAAAGCTACTCTGTATTTTTCCAGGGGGCTTGCCTCAAGCACACCCCATTTACTCTTCACGCCAATATCAATCCAGAAACCTGGTACGACTGCTTCATCAAGCGAGGAGGTCCAGAGCATCACGCTAAATTCTGGCATCTCAATTCTATACGAGACTTGTAACTTCTCATCGATGGCAATTAAACAAATGCAACTGTGTGCACCATAACTAAAATTACCCATTACTAGCTAAGGCACTGCGATCCTGAAGTCCAAGTTTTTGTTATATAAAGAACCAGAAGTAATTGTGTCCCACACACAAACCAAGCAATTCACATTTAAAGCAGCGTACAACGGCACTAAGCAATCACTGAAACCCAATTAAGGAACCTACTCAAGTAATCACATTTATCATCTCGTATCTGGATGCAGATGGGTTACACCGAATGTATACATTGATAAATTTATGAAGACTGCAGAATCAATGAAGAACAAAAACATCATTCAGAAAAACTTACGAGGAGCAGTAGTGCGTCTGTAAGTGTCTCTATCCGCCTCACCACGGTTGAGACGTGCAGGACGCTCACCTTCAAGACCTAAAAAGTAAAGTAAAAAAAGTGAATCAACTTATTGGGCAACAGCTCACAAAATACCATGGTTATGGTACTACAATAATGCGAACACAAAGTTATCCATCATAGAAATTTTCACTGAATTGATTAAACATGTATTAATCATGCCTGGGAGGATGGAAATTGCACAACCCTGTCACACCTTATGCTACCCAACCGCTTCTTTACAACAGCAAGTTAAATGTTTGTTGTTTAGTATAAGTTGTGTAGTATTCAGTTTCTTTACGTTTGTTCCTTGTAGGGTTCTTAGAATCCTGTCAGATACTATGTCTAGTTGGAATGCGGGGTCATATTCCTCCCCCGGAGTGAACTATGTGCATCCGAAGTATCAACTCTGCTATTCGTGGCCTGTTACCCCGACAAATTACTTTTTCAACCTCATTTTAGGGTGAATTCCTTCAACTATCTTCACAACAAATCTTTTAACTATCCAGGAGATGCAGCAACCTCTTCAGTCTTGTCATGCTTCTCAAAAATAAAAAACAAAGAACAAGTAAGCATATAGGCAGACAGCTTTACTGAAAAAAACCTTCAGTGCCTTTAAGGCCCTAGGGGAACCAGCCAGCTCTGAATGGGCCAGGTACTCCACCAGTAGTTAATTTTCAATAAAAAAAAATACGGATGCCCACAAAGTCTAGTCTGTATTCACAGGAAGCTCGTAATCCATGAATGCAGTTTAGATTCCTACAATTGAAAACTTGGATTCAAATTGACAAACGTTCCCTTCATTGTGAGAGATTCACAAATTAATGAACTCCGAAAACAGCACACTCGCCATCATGGTATGTTCCGAGGGGTGGGGTACCTCTCGAGAGCCAGTTTTCAGAGGTGTGGAATTTAATAAAGTATCTACTTGCCCATTTGACAAGCTGCTTCATATATCTACCTGCACTGTAAAGAAATCCACATGTCGGTTAGGTGCCACAGTGCAGTGAAAAATAATGGCAGCAATCTCATATGAAAGCTCTGATATTTAGCCCTTCCGATTATGCCAGGACTAATACTATAATAGGGTTTGAACTCTTCAATTTCATTATTTTGCCATCTTTCCACAGATTTATATACCGGAGCTGGAGATAGCGTCAAGCAATAGTTCCAGGGTTGAAATGCCCCTCTGAGTCTGTGCATACCTACTAAATTGCATGTTTTAGGGGTTTTCTCCATCACCTCTCATCTGTTCTCATACTGAGAAAGGTTGGAAATTTGCTTCTGACAATTCCAAAAGTAAAACTTCTTCCAGGGATGGGAGAAAAGTGGTTGGAGGGAAAGTGAACTTGTAAACGCTCAACAGAATTTCGCATGAGCAAATCTACACCTGCAGATTTGCTCATGTGAAAAAGCAGTACACAAATATTTTCTAGAAGTACTATCTCCTGGCCTACAACAGTAAATTCTTGTGAATTCATGAAAGCCATAGAAAAAAAACTCTTCCTTAGCCAAGAATAGAGACAGACCTGTAGTGCTGATCTTGGCTGGAAAGATACACTTAGACAGCTTATAGACAGACTACACGCAGAGGGTGATGATAGGAAGGGGGCAATGTTGGCCAGGCTCGCTTAACAGGAAACTTGGGAACCCAATGTGGCCCTGCGAGACCAGGGAAATAAACTTGTCACCTCCCAGGTGACTATAAATGATGTTTTGCGGGCTCACCTGGAACGCTTGTACACGCCGAAAGACCACAGGGTGCAACGCATCAGTCAGACTCCTTTCATGGCGTGTTGAATTGTTTAATTATAGAGCCCTTCTGGAGAGAGGTACTAGATTATGAAGGTGGCCACAGAGTGGGATATTGTAAACGTGAACTTGCATGAAGCTTTGCCTATCTCATTTGGACACTGTGCATGAGGTGCCATATGAATGATGGTTATACACTGTATTAAGCTGAAAAGCCAATCAAAATAATATTTTTATACCAGATTACTTAAGAAATTAGTAATTCACAATTTTTGTACCTTTGGGCCTTGGTCTGCCAGTCTCGGGGCGGCTTCTGCGCAGGGTAGCTGGTACAATTTCAGGGGGCAGATGCAGGAAATCTCTTAGGTACTGGATGCCCTCATTGGTCAGATACCAGTAGAAATGCCTCCAGGCAAACTGCTCCTTCACGTAACCACGTGATTTTAGAGACTGAAAAGTAGCAGATGCATAATAGATCATTTTACTAATCCTGCTTTCAATTTACAGGTGTAGTCTACCAACCAGTCCATAGAATAATCCATTTACCACCAAACAGATACCGGGCACTTTTAGTGTACATAATAAATATCTATAAAGCAGATGAACTGCTTTGCCAGACTGTGCAACTGGGTACCACTATGCAATCTCATTTCACGGCTGTACAGATTCATGCTCAATCCAGCATTAATTATCCTTCACCATGACAGATCCAAATCTGCTCACAAGCCAGGTAAGCACTTGCAAATATAACTGATCTGACTTCATTTACCACTTCAACAGGCGCCACCCTCCGACTGTTTACCATCCGTAGTTCATGGCATGCCATCAAAACCGCAACATACACAAGTCCAAAGCATACTAACGTTGCTAGCTTTTCATTGCCCCCTACATTTAAACTTGGCCAGTATATTATAGTGTTGGACTTGGCCCTTTTTGCAGGGTCATCCCTAAACTTTTTGCCTTCCTCCTGCATTTTTTCTGACCTGTTGGCTGTTTTATGACTCTGGGCACTTTACCACTGCTGATCAGTGCTAAAGTGCATATGCTCTCCCCATTGTAAATTGCTATGTTGGTTGGATTCCATAATTGGCTTATTTGGTTTACTGTCAGACCCCAGTAAAGTGCACCAGGAGTGCCAGGGCGTGTAAATACAAATGCCGCTGGTGGGCTTGCAGCACTGGTTGTGCCACCCACAGAAGCGGCCTGGTAAAATGTGTCTAGGGTCTGCCATCGCAGAACCTGCGTGCAGTCTGGTACTGACATGCTGACTGGCAAGTGCACCCACTTGCCAGTCCCTAAACCTTCCCTTAACTTCATGTTAGTCACCCCTATGGTAGGCCCAAGGGCAGGGTGCATTGTAGCATAAGGCAGGACAAGCCCTGATGTGTGTATCATGTCCTAATAGTGAATTACAGCCATTTTCGTTTTTCACTATTGTAAGGCTACCCTGTTCTCATAGGCCAGAACGGGCGGTTAAGATTGTTACATCCTATGATCCTAACCGACCCAGGGAATATGGTGGAAAATCGAGTTTAGTATGCCTGAACTCAGAATAATAAGGTACATCTTTTCGTAAGGTTTATTTTAATATTTTGCGTTTGCAAATGCCACTTTTAGAAAGTTGGCCTTTGCTTGCCTAACCATTTCAGCCCGCCTCTGCGTGATGTGTATCTGCTGTCTGGCTTGTGTGAGTGACAGGGCTGGGGAAAACCAGATGGGCAGGGCTAGGTAGCCTGGTGGTGAATAGAAATATTGGCCTGTAGATGGGTGGGAGGAGTACACCTGGACTCTGAATAGGCTGTGCTCTGCCACCACAATGCTGGCTCCGCCCCATGTGGAGCGTCTGATGGCTCTGCCCTGCACCCTGAAAGAAGAAGCCTGCATCGCATCAACAAAGTGCTCCAGAACTGGACTGAACTAGGCAAGGGCCCCCCTGGCCTGGAAGAACAAAAGAAATGGTGTATAAAAGGAGCCCTGCTCCTAAGAAATCAGATCCGCTTTGAACCAAGAAGAATCTCTGCCTGAGGAGGAGGCGCCAGGAAAGCTGTACGGGGTAAGACTGTCCCTATCCTGGGGGACTGGCCTGCAGTGGTGACCTTGCTGCCAAAGAAGAGAAGAAGAACCCTTTACTAAAGACTTGCTCCATTTTTATTTCAAAAACCTTGTGCTTTCAAAAACGATCTCCAAAGGCCTGGAACCGAGCTTGCCCCCTGAACTGAGCCCCAGGACCATTGGGCTCATCCTGACCTTCACCCGCCTACCGCTGGACTGTGGTGTTCCTTCCCTCTCCGGAGCCGTGACTCTAGTGCTCATCAGCCCCTCCTTGGCCGCCCCTGCCTTGAGAAGAGCCTCGCTCGACCCGAGCCGCTCTTTCTACGCCGTGCTGGGCTGCCCAGTCACCTCGCCCGTAGCGCACCTTCACCCCCTCCCGCCAGAATTGGCGCTGTGAGCATCCCAAAAGCCTCGGACGGCCTGGACGTGGAAAACGTACCTGGCTGCCCCGCTCTGCTCACCTGCCCAACCTGAACACACCACTCCCCCTGTAAGCCGGAAGGACCAGATCCCCCCCCCCCCCCCCCCGTAGAGCTTGGGAGCACCGGATGCCGCCTCGCCCTTCTGAAGAGCCGCTGGTCGTCCCGCACCCGCCTTTACAAAGAAACAAGGTACTGTGTCACACGAACTCGACCGCGAGCTCGCATCGGATCCAGGGTCCGCAACGTTTGTTTTCCCTGTCGCCCTACACGTTCCACCAGGTCGCCGTCTCAGCGCGAAGCGTGCCGAGACCCACAGTTCACCTTGTTGCCGGCACTAAAAGAACTTTCCGCAATACTAAGATATCGTGGCTCAAACTTTCAAACGTTACTGGGTCTTGTATTAAGTCTGCATAAAAGATAGAGATATAAAATACTTATTTTTTATATAAAACCTGCCTGGTGTCCGTTTGTGGTGCATGCAATGTATTTACTGTGTGTATAATTACAAATGCTTAACTGTGTACGCCCTGAAGTTTAGCCTTGATGGCTCGCGCCACGCACCTAGAGTGAGCAGGGGTTATTCTAAAGAGCCATCCTTCGCCCTGACTAGAAGTAAAGGGTCCCTGCTTGTCACTAGGTACTTACCTACGCCAACCAGAGCCCCCTCATTTCTAACAATTATCCAGCTTACACACCATGGACTAAACATGCAAAAAGTGCACCGTTTCAAATTCCATAGCCCTGGTCTTCACGTCAATCCCTGGTTAAAAACCCCAACATCCTGCTGAAATGGTCATGCCCTAAACAACCTAAAGCGATCCAAAAGATCGCACCCTTAGTCCCACAACCTCTAAGAGGTTCTCTGTGGTCAAGATCAGTTGTACTACTAACTTGCATTAACTGCAACGGCCTTTGAAAACTAATCAGATACTATTCAAGATGCCTTCAAGGAGGGGCCGACATGAACTCCATGAATAGCCAGTTAACACACAGCAACCCACTCAAGATTTTATTGGCTGAAAGAAAAAAAGGTTCAGTCACTTAAATAACCCATCAATCTCAAAGATTTTACCTAAGCAGCAATAAACTAATCTGCCTTTATGTACACCACAGCTCCTGAAATCTATTAAAAATAAAACAAATAAGGTGCTTGTCTGAAATGACAACTGTGGCCAATATAAAGAATCTCAAACTAAAAGCTCCAATTGCTGATGCAAGATCAATTCAGTGTCTAACGTTGATCAGATACTTTATCGACTTCTGCATCTGGTCGAAAACGAAAATGGCTCCAACCACATGAACACTACAGAAAATCAAATCCCATGACATTTTAAACCAAACGTGATCAATTCCAAGCCATTTTCATCAACTCTCAATGTACCTGCATGGCCTTCATGACATGTAGGTTGGGGACATTCTTGTCAGCCAGCTCCGGATGCTTGGGCATATGGACATCTTTCTTAGCCACCATCACTCCCTCCTTGAACAGGAGCTCATAGATAGAGATTCGGTTCTTCTTGGGCATCAACATCTGAAACAGAACACAAACATTATCATAGAGCCACTTTTACACCCCAATTTAAAGTAGCTGCCCTCCTCCCCAAGAAAATGTGATGTGTGGTTATCAGATCACAAACAGATTTACTGCATTCAATTGACTGAAATTGGAAAGTACAACATCGAAGTAAGGCGAGAGAAATTTTGACCACAAACAAAAGTCTCTCTAGCAGCAACACTGCACAGAGGCAGATAAACTGAGAACATACATGTTTTAATAAGTTTAGGTTTGGTAATTTATTGCAATATTCTGATGGATTTTGCACGTCACCAACAGGGCTATGTAGACCGCAGTGTCAAACTAGCACAAAACTTCTCTGATTACGGCATGTTTTCCGGAACCTGCTTCACACAATGTAAACAAGCACTGGCAAAAGCAAATAGGCTTCACCTTTATGACTCATTTGCTTTACTAAAGCCTTCTAAAGAGGTCCAAAAAAAAAAAAAAAAAAAAAGGGGTGGGAGTGAAATGTACGCAGTGCCATCTGAGGGGGCACTCTGGAGGAGACAGCAGCATGTTATTGTTAAGAGGGAGAAGCACACCTGGGAAAGAACTGGAAAACACACATGCAGTGCTTAACCCTGGGGACTCAAACAGGTGGATTGCGAACTACCAGTAGCTCGCTGCTACCACAGAGTATCCCACACACGATAATTGCCAATTAGCAGGCTTGAGAATATTCTGCTGACCGCCTGATAAGGAAGCCATTTAAAACCCGGTCCTAGTTTCTGGGAGGGCTTGTAAACTCAGGGTGATGCAGCCTGCCCACTTCTGAAAATTCTCTACTTTTTACCTCTACCTTTCCCGTCATTTCCCATTATTTACTTCATTCTCTTTTTATCTTCCTGTTCTCTGCTTTTCTTTTTTGTTACTTTCTTTCAATCATTTTCTTTTGTTTAAATTTTCTCCCTCCTGTCTTATTGTCCTGTTTATTATTTTTTTAAACCTTTGATTTCTCCTTCTTTACCTCTTAGTTTCTTCTTTCTTCATCTTTTTGTTGTATTTGCTTTATGTACTTTGTTTTTCCTTTGCTTCCTCTATCGTTTGTCCGTCTCTATTTTAGTTTTTTGTACTCTATCCTCCCATTTTCTCATGTTCCTTCCCACTCTCTTCTCGCTCACATTTTTTCCTTTGTCTCATGTTCCTTCTGTTCTACTTCCTTTGTCATTTCACTGCTTTTTCTTCCAATTTCCTTTGTCTCTGCTTCTCTTATTTTCCTTTCCTTGTCCTGTTTTTCTCTGCCATTCTTTCCTTTCTCCCTCGCTTCCTCTCCTTTTTTCTTTACAAATGAGATAATTAAAGATTATGTATTAAGAAAAAAAAGAAACATGCTCCGGATGAGGGAGAAAAACAACAATGGAACAAGGAAAAGCCATTGAATTGGAAGCACCCAGATAAGTGACAAAGTAAAATAAAGGTAAGCAACAGGCAGGCCTTAAACCCACTAAGTTCTTGGTAAATTCACAATAGGTCTTTCAAAACCAGACTGCTTGAGCTGTCTGGCAGGTAGCAGTTAAAAACAAGCACCTGCAATGCAATAGGTCTCACATTTACGCGATGTTTGAACTATTGGCATTGTAAATGACAATGCCTCATTTATATTTTGGTTTTAAAACAAATAAAAAAGGCAGTCATTTACAATGCCAATAGCTTAAACTCACAAATGCGAGACCTATTGCATTCCAAATGCTTGAGGGCATCCCTGAGTTGCCCCCTTCTGTCTCCCATGGCCCCTGAAGAGCTCCCTGTTTGCTACGAGTTAAATAAACAAGCCGGTGGTCACAACTGCACACGAGAGACCCTCCTGCAGTAAGAGAAACTCATTAAAGAAAGTAGTGCTTACAGACTAAAGAAAACGTACCATGTAACAACCGAAGTAGAAGGGCCAGTCCTCATGGGAGGTTACAAATGAGACAAGGCGATACTAACGAGGGACTAACAAGCCTAATAACGAATCAGAAGCCAGCATTTACGAAGGACAATGACAAGCCAATGACAAATATGGAAGGGGTGTGGGCGGGGCTTCAAGTACATACTCCAATACAGCACGGCTCGCAAAGTATTTGCAATAGGTCTCGTGTTTGCGAGAGTTTAAGCTTTTGGCATTGTAAATGACAATGCCTTTTATGTTTTGCTAATTAACACAAATAAAAGGCAGTTATTTACAATGCCAATAGCTTAAACTCATGTAAATGCGAGACCTATTCAAAGTGTCCCCATTGTCCCGGCTGCCCTGAAGTTGCAGGAAAGCATGTCGTGCCTGCATGCAGTAGGAAAAACTCATTAAAGAAAATAGTACTTACAGAACAGGCCAGTCCCCATGAGAGGTTACAAATGAAGACAAGGCGGTACTAAGGCTGGTGGTGTGATCTGTGCGGGAAGGGGGGGGGGGACCAGGGTATAATTATTTTTTTGTCCGTGAGTCGAGCAGTAATGTTGAAATAATGATACATGCGCACATGCACCACTGATTGACTTAAACCCACTGACTTCCTCCCTTGCACCCAGGGCCGGACTAGGAACCAAAACCGGCCCTGGCAAAATCCTCAGCCGCCCCCCCCCCCCCCCGGGGCTTGGGGGTGCCGCCGAGCTCTTTGCGGCGGCCGGTTTTCAGACAATTTTGTTACAGGGCCGAGACCCAGTAACGAAAACGGCCCTCAGGGGCCCAATACCGACCCCCACCCGTGCGGCGGACTGGGGAATTGCCTGGTGCCCGCAAGGCCAGTCCGGCCCTGCTTGCACCTCAGAATTCCCAGATACTAATAGCTGCTTGGAGTGCTTTAGTAGCCAAGGAGCAGGGACACCCGTTATAAATGAAAGTGCCAACCATGGGTACTACCCGTTATCTCTGCATAACGCATTTTAACCGATCAGTCCTACAAAGGTGGGCCCTCCAAAAATGATCAGATTTGGTGCTTGTCCTTAAGTGCTAACCTTTGTTATTTTTGGAGCACCCACAGATTGTGACTGCTGCTGAAAGGTGCATGTTTGAATTCTAACAGTTAGGCCCTATTTTAATTAGTCTGGAAGCTAGACCAATAACTTGGATACTAGATCACTGGCCCACCTTCCTTTCTCAGATGGTCGATTTACTCTGAAATAATGCGTTTGTCAGCGGGGCACCATAGGCCTTAAGACAAGTAAGGAAAATATGCAGCCATTTAGATAGCAAAGGGGCAGCCATAACCTGGGATGCAGCGAACCCTCACATCCCCGGATCTCGGTGCCACTGTGCCTACTGCACTAACGATAGCTCCGCCAGTTTTCAATGGAAAGAGCTGAATGGGGACGGCAATACAGGCAGTCAGTAACTACGTTCGCCCATTTTATGTAAGCACCACTACCAAAGAAATTGACATTTTGAGTAGTAATATAAATTTTCTCTATCCCAAAAGGTTAATGTCAGTATCACAATTAACTGGGAGGGCTAATAGAAGGAATAGGAGCGCCTTTGCCTTTAGCTGTTAGCTAGCAGAATGCACCCCAAAACACTGAGTTTATGGGGAAGCAGGCATCAGCGGGAAGCTCTGCCCCTCCCCACCCCAAAAAGAGCCTTAATGCCTCACCACCATGGATTAGCTTTTAAAATCTCCTTGTTGTAGAAATTCTTGATTCCAGCCAGACTTTCGATACTCGCAGCGACTCCTTTTTTCTCATGTGTCCGTCTTCTTAAAGATTATTTAGTTTTCTATCCATCCATCACCTGTTCATACTTTCTTCTTGAAAACATTTAGCCTCCCACCTCCCGTAGCAAAATACAGTCTGTCATGTACACAGTTACCCAGTTCTTGTGAACTATTCTCTGTTTACGAACAGCCCTTTGCCCTTAATTCTGCATCCGATCATGCACCGGAGGATACTCTGACTTTTGCCTAATGTCCTCAGCTCCTTCCTATGCCCAGCACGTGTTTCTAGACTGCTCATATTAGGAACCCATGTTTCTCAGCACCTTGCATTTCTCTCTCCTGCACTTCGTGTTTCTTAGCTACCTCTTCCGTTCCCATCCTAGTGTTTCTGAGCACCTACCTATAAATCTTCCAGTGTCCTGCAGCCCTCGCTGAGCACCCTTGCAGGGCTGGGCAGGTAGCACGGACCGCTTTCGGGGTAATCATAATTTTTATTGGGGTTGATTAGACTTTAATAGATTACAGCACCATGGCTACTGGCTCACAGGGACTGCCGGAGAGGCTGAGTTTTGCCCAGTGCCTGTCTGTGGCGGTGTCCATGAGTCAGCGGACTGTCACTTAATTTTTGGGGCAGCTAACAAGGTGTTGTTGAGGAGCATCAGCTATGGCTACAACTGAAGGTAGTAGGGAGAGGTGAACCTAGAATTGTGCCTGTTACAGATTTAAAACTGAAGTTAATTGCCATGTTTTAGGTTGTTTATGTGCAGTACTCCTTGTATGCAGTGTTCCTGCGTGTGATATTTCAATACTTGAGTTGTGGCACTTTCAGTTAATAGAATAAAGCAGTTACGTACAGGCAACATGGTTCAAGTATTGGCCCACCTGTATGCAATGTGATGATCTAAAATGGATGTTGAAACATGTGATGTTTATGCAAGATTTACAATGAATAATGCATAGGAACGGCATCATGCCATCCACACAATCAGTTTTAAGATCTTCTTAGTATTTTAATGTTTAATACAAGTTCTTTTATATCTAATGCATTAATCCGTCTAGCCTGGGTGACAGGGGGAGAGAGTAATGGTAGTAAAAAGGGAGGGGGCGGCATTTTTCAATTCTCGCCTAGGGCAGCAAAACACCTAGAAACGGCCTTGTACAGAGGCATCTCTTCCCTAAGCCATCTGCTGGTTCAGCGCATTAGTCCACTGGCTTACTGTTGCCCTACCAATGTACCACTAATTGTGGTAAAACTCCGGCATTAGTCCAAGCGCAGATGATTGTGTGCACCCGTTGGAAATAGGCCTTCAATGCCCCACATAAGAAAAATAGGGCCACTACATCAAGCATTCTGTACATGCCCGATGCACAAGTGTCAATAGGCGCAAACCAGTTTCATAACCACACTAAAAAACATGCAACTAGATCTAGATGTAAATGGCCAATAAAGAACTGCTCGTCGATTACTCCCCGGGGTACAAGTGAACAATACTGATGTCAACGCACGTGTAAAATACACTAACAAATTGACAGCCCAATTATCTTGCGCCATAAAATGTATACTGATCCTTAATTCGGATCACGTTTATTTTAGTTCTAAGTTACCATACCTAGAAAATACATTATGTAAATGCAAGGATGCTCAATCGACATTATATGTTATTCAGCTCTGCATTTGCATGGTTGCGGCAAAGTGCACGTAAGTTTCCATGCAGGAACCCTCACTCTTCCTTGCCCCCGTTTCAAACACCATGACCCCATTTAACTGCGACCCCCCCCCCCCCCCCCCCCGCCGGACCCTTCCAGCACAGTATCCCACTCGACCAGTACGTGACCATAAGAATAATCATATCCGTTTGCGAGAGCGGAAGGGCGGGATTTTTTGGCGCAGAGAGGGTACTCGTCTCTAACCCAGGAGCCAACAGCCTACTCCAGCAGAGGACCCAAACCTCGCGTCCGTTTGAGAAAATAAAAGAACAAGCGGCAGCGTAATATGTCCCCTAGCATACTCGGGAATTCTGGCGGCTTAAGGAGCCCGCCTATTCAATAGATGAAGCTGGATACACTCACCTCTGCGGCTGCTTGTAGACCTGGAGCCGAAAAGAAAAGGAAAGCGCATGCGTATTACAGCACGTCTAGCCTTCTCTCCCAGGACCCAAGCGCAAGGTGGTCTTCGCATTGCCTGATTGGAAATGCACGTACTGCGTGTTCAAATAGCCAATAGAATTAGAAGAATCGAAGTGCTTTTAGGTAATGCAAGTATTTCCATCCCAGAGAGTCACATTAAATGACACAAAGACCTGCTTGTAAATAATGTATTTACTGGAAGAACTTACCACACCCATTTGAAGTAGGGTGGGCAGATTTTCCAATTAAACAAGCAATGGCATAGCCAATAGGTCTCGCCTTTGGGACCTTATAAGTGTTTAGCCATGCAACACTTGATGTTGTTGCACCAAGGAGATTGTGCTGGATAACTAAACACTTATAAGGTCCCAAAGGTGAGACCTATTGGCTATGCCAATGCTTGTTGCTTTAGAGGACCTCTGCGGGCTCCGCTTGGCAATGTACATAGCCTAACTGACCTTTATTAACCCCCATTGTTCTAATGGGTGTTTTAATGTTTTCTTAAGAAATTATAATATCCTGATCCCCTGTAATGTTGGGCACTAGGCCTGCATGCTGGGTGGAAATGACAGACGCTGACACTTAGTTGGGGTAGTGGGTAATGGCCACGAGCACGTGCGCTCGGCCTTTTTATTGACAGCGTCACCTGACACAGTGACGTCTGTGGTGGGTGGGTGTACAGTGTAGTACACAGGGTTGAAACAGCACGGAGACTACATCCCTCCCAATTTTTAATGACAAAAACCCAAAGTCAAAGTTCAACCTGTGGGAGAAAGAAAACCCATACATATGTAAGACAGTGACCAAAACTTCTGTAGAGTCTCTTACGCCTCCGCTGCTTGGGGTCCCAGCCGATGTTCTTCCTGTCGCGGAGACCACCAGTTTACTGTGGCACCAGCCATGGGTGCTCGATGGATCCAGTCTGTTGACGACTCTGCCTTGAAGTTGTCCTCACAGTCTTTTCTTCACTTTACTTCCATGGCGACAAACGCAGTCTGAGTTCTTGTGGTTCACCGCTAGACGTTGCCGTTCATCTTTCAGTCCTGTCCTCTTCTTCATGTGTGGCGTGTGTTCTGTTTTGGCAAAAGACGGATTGTTTGCAAAGACACCCCTCTCACCATGATGCCCCTCTCGCAGGTGTTCCCCTGCCACAGGATATCACTGAGGCCCTCTTCATCAGATCTGTCCTGGGTTGAGTGTCCTGTATCGTGTTACTCCCATGCCGATAAGTGCGGGTGCGGAGGAGACGACAAGTCTCACCTCAGATTCCGCAGTCAGACCTGGAGGGTAGTTGTTGGCTCCTGTCTTCGCGCGCGATGTCTTCATCCTCCTGGGACCTTTGCTGGAGGGCGGCTGATGACCATCTCTCGTCGCGGGGATGCTCTCTCACTGGCATCCCTGAGGCCTTTGCCCCTGAGTCACCACGGCTGGCGTTGTCCAGTGTCCGTGTGACCCCAAAGGTGGATGTTCCGAACGGTCCGGCCTGCTCACCTCTGCAGATCCCAGGTGTGCTGAAAGCATCGTCAAGCAGATGGTCTTCTCTCCGTGCCACGGGTGTTCTCAGGACTTACGCACAGTGTTCTGACACTTGTCGCCTTCCTTATCTTCGGGGTGTGAGTAGTCTTGCCACGCTCCTCTCTCTTTCCTCGGTTATTTTCTCTGTGAGGGTGTCGAGTCACTCTGACTTCTTCTCCTTCTTCTCGCAGTGGCAACTGTGCCACTCAGATCTCTTCTTTCTTCTTTGGCTTGTAGTGACAAACGTGCCACTCCGATCTCTTCTTTCTTCTTTGGCTTGTAGTGGCAAACGTGCCACTCCGATCTCTTCTTTTCTTGTTCTCTTTCACTTTCAGGCTTTACCGGTGAGTAGGAGAGCTGGAGCCACAGCAGAGCACCGGGAGCAGGACACGGGGCCAGACAGCAGGTAAGTCTCTTTACTTTTCTTTCTTTTGGAGGCAGGAGGGCACAGGCTTTGTCAGTGGGCTGCTCTGGGACGAGGCATCACTCCATGGGGCATAGTGGCAGGCAGTGCCCTCGCGCACATGTTGTGGTTTACCTTTGGCGACACTGGCCGCTTGCCTGCAGTTCTTTTCGTGCCGCTGGGGTCCTGCGAGGTGGGGGCGGCCATTCCTTAGCTTCACGATCACCCTCCCTGCCCGCGGCAGCTTCTTGCAGTCTTCGCGCGGCAGGGAGGGGGTGCCGGCATGTTCGTCCCAATGCGGGGTAGGCACCCGCTGGTTCGCTTTCCACGCCGCTCCTCCTGCGCGGGTGGGCTCCGCCTCGTTTTCGCTTCTTCCGCCCCGATATACAGCCGCAGACACGGCAGCCTCAATCCAGAGCTCGCCTCCTTGCTTCGGCCCCCACCGCAACAGCGTCTCACGAACTCACACGCTGCGCGGGGGGGTGGATCGAGCAGGGGCTGCCACCAGAGGCTACGAGCTTCCTTCGCTCCGGGCAGTTTACCCTTGGGACAGTCTGCTTCTCGCCTCCTCCATCCCCGTCTCGCTCCTCACATGTCGCGTGGGGTGGGGAAGGTTCGCGCTGCACCCGGGGTCTGGTTATTTAGCATCTTTACGCTACGGGCACAGGTCGCTTTGCTTGTCCCTTCAGTGCCTCACCTTCAGCCCGCAGACACGGGGTGGGCTCCCGCTGGCCGGACCTTTCCGTTTCACTCTCGCGGATCCTCACCTTTTGGCCGGCGGGCCTCTTCTTCCACGCGAGTGGGCTCCGTGTGGATCGCTGCCACTTGCCGGGTCGCGGCCGATGCGGGTGGGCTCAGATCGGTCCGCTCCTCACCACCGGGCACGGCGGCAGGCTCGACGGGGTCGGGGTGGGCACCCGAGCTCCTCCTGCAGGGTCACAGCGTCGCGGTCGATGCGGGTGGGCTCCGCTGCGACGATCGCATCCCTCTCCCTGGCACTGCTGGCTCTATTGGTGCGGGGTAGGCTCCCGGTCACTACGGGACATGCTGTGGGCTCCGCCTCGCCCTGCAGGCTTCTCGGCGCATCGCGCCTTCATGCACAGGGGGTGTCCTCACTGGGGGCAGTCCTCTCTCCCTCTTTGTTTTTTCGTTGCGCAGACGGGGGCTGCACACGCGGGGTGAAGTACCCGCCTCGTCGCCATTGTAATGTTGGGCACTAGGCCCGCATGCTGGGTGGAAATGACAGACGCTGACACTTAGTTGGGGTAGTGGGTAATGGCCACGAGCACGTGCGCTCGGCCTTTTTATTGACAGCGTCACCTGACACAGTGACGTCTGTGGTGGGTGGGTGTACAGTGTAGTACACAGGGTTGGAACACTAGAAAGTGTCCATGCACGGACACTACAATCCCCTATCAATTTCTGATCTTGTTTTACTCCTATCAATGCCTTCATTTTACTAAATCAGTCCGGGATGTCCAGTTATGTTTTTTTGTTGCATTAAAGTTGTTTTGGTGGTACTTACACACTTTACTCGTATTTCTCTGGGGAAACGACCATCAATAGTGTGGCATAGTTACTATAAGGAGTAAGCCCTAGTTAGAACAGTGAAACTGTGCTTATCTAACAAGGCATTAGACTACTACCTATGTAACAGTAAATACATTGCTGTCCCTCAAGTAATAATTCAGGATCTTACGGTTTGCATAATACATTTTCAAAGAATAAATGCTATGTTGATAAATTACAATATGTTACCATTTTAACTGATTTTCTTCTGTATATGATACATATTCCAACATAAAAGTTGATTTTACTTCTGAATAATCCCGAAGAAATTATTTGAATAAAAATAAACGTGATAGGCAAACGTAAATGTGTGTATACAAAAGTGTGAAAAAATTAAACCATAGTATACAGTTATACCACGCAAATCACCTGACAAGACAACACATTACCATGAAAGTCTCTCCATGTTCACCAGTGCCTGCTTTCGGCAAGCTTCTTTTAGAAACTCAGGTAGTGACCAGCAACAGGGTAACGAATGTGCAACTATATCTATGTGCTTGCTGGCTGTCAAAGAGGTGCCCAATGAAGTGAGTTTGTGTCATCAGACGTGAGAACCCTGGTTCCCGCGTAGAGGTTCTCACCATAAGGCTGTGTATCTAAAATGAACATACCTTTAGGTTTCTCTGCTGAGTGTAAGTGTCTGGAAGTATAATTTGCGCCACAAGGGCAGGAGTACATTGTTAAAATGATGCAGCATCAATTGTGTGTACGAAAACCCTTTGGAGAAAAACGATTCTACATAAATATTGTGTAATAAATATCGCTTGTAAAAATATCTTCCATTAGCTAAAGATATTTACTCTAACATGGGCGGCAATTTTGCCAGCAATAATTAGGACACGGTATTTATGCCATACAATATTGTGACTGTGATATTATTACACCATACCACTGATGCCCTGTACCCCTTTACCGTTAGTGCTTGCATTACCCAGGCTTGTGTGTGAGACAAAGAGGAGGTCTATGTCAGCGCCCATTCCCAGCATCCGGTCAACCCCCAACCCTAGAGTTGTATTAGGTAGAAACGAGAACAAAGTCATTCCTTTTGTGCATGGCCGAGGCAACTGAGCTTTGTAGACTTGCGTGGAGAAACATCAGGAATAGTTAACTGGCGAGACAAGCTACACAAATCATGAAGTACATTTTTTATTTATTTATTTTATTTAATGCAGTTTTATATAGAGCGCTCTTTACCCAAAGGTGTCAGAGCGCTTTACAAAAGAACCAGGTAAGTTTCACAAGGTAAACAAGATAGACTAAACGTGCTAACAAGTTACATATATACAGTTACAGGTACACAATATAGGCTGAACACGCTAAAAAGTTACATACAAGATTTGTGTTTCTTTTTGCTGTTGTGGATTGAATTAAAGCCTTAACTTGGAGATGACTATTCCTAACAAGACAGCCAGCCTGCCGGAAACCGTTCGTCTGGTTTTATGGCCATGGCTATGACAGTCAGTCTCTCTGTTGTGCTGCCGTACTGTGGTTTGTGTCACTTAAATTGCACTCTCCTCGCATCTCCACAGGCCCTCACCAAATGAGGCTGTGAATATTTAAGACCACAGGGGTCAGAGTGGCCACGAGGAAGGTGATTGGCAGGAGGCGGAGGTCGGGCGTAGGGCGACTTCACATCTGTCATGTTGACATATGCCAGGGAGACCCCCACTGCTGTCTATTAAAATGTTCTTTATTTCCCCACCATGGAGTCACTGTCATGGGGGCTTCAACTGGTAATGGGGAATTACATATTTTGAGGGAATATGTGATATTGCATTTCTCGACCCGTATAGGTGTCACAATAAAACTTCAGCTAAGGTCAGCCAAACGTTCTACAATGTCCTTAAAGACTGGCCAGACATAAAACGCCACTCACACATAAATGCACACAGATGTTCTTCGCTTAGACAAAAATATCACAAGATCACATTGAGAGTAACGGTTAAAAAAACGTTTGAGTTATTGCACCTGGTCAATGGAAAAAAAGAAATAGGTGGCAGGGGAAGACAAGTGCGCACGCCTCGCGCTCAAAGTTAACAAGCATAGGCCGCGCGGCCGTGAAAGTGACACGGCCGCGCGGCCCGCAAAAGTGAAAGTGATTGCGATCAAGCGCGGCAAGCGAAGCGATCTGTGGTGGGGGAGGGGGAGAAGCGGGAGTTGTGTGATGGAGGAAAGACAGATGGCGGCTGCGCACACGTGCACGCTCGCCTGCACGCAAGTTTCAGGCCACCAAAAGCCTGTGGCAGCACTTTGAAAACCCACACAGTAAATGTCTCGCAGTGCAGCGCATGTGCTGGCTCAGCGTGACCTAAAAACCGGGAAAGCCACTGACATTGAAACAGGACTAAATATTGTCACCGGTCAGCAGTGCAGTGCCAACATTTAGTCCTATTTCTCTGTCAATGGCTTTTCCGAGAGAGAGAGAGACTCTGTCAATGGCTTTTCTGATATATATATATATATCCTAGCCTAGCAAGTCTTTAATTTTCATGCTACAGAGGTGTATGTGCAGAGGTTGATTCACCCACCCCCTCATTAAAACCTGCTGTGTTGCCTGAATTAAGTGAGGTAGCACAACAGGAGAGTTTCAAACACTCTGACCCTGGTGTCGTGAGAGGGCCAGTGTGAACGTGAGACTTCATAGAATCAGTCCTGCCAAGTACCACGCATCAGGCATTATACAAACGCATTTTAGTGTGGTGGTCCACATCACAGCACTAAAATGCAACGTCACCCACTTGTAGCGCCTTCTTGACATCAACGCCAGTGCAGAAGAAGAGTCAAGTGGGACCAAAATCGCCGCCCTGGCCAAATACTTGTGACTCCTGAAGAGTAAGTAGCTCGGACTGGGGACCGCATGCTGCTCTGGCAGAGTGTGTGATTGGTTTCAAGTGTGCAAAGTTTGTTCTTGATTGGCAGGTCAGGAGTGTCGTGCCGACCTGGTGGCGCCTTACTGCGCTGGCTGCACCAATGAGCATTCATT
Organism: Triturus cristatus; assembly: GCF_964204655.1. Taxonomy (NCBI): domain Eukaryota; kingdom Metazoa; phylum Chordata; class Amphibia; order Caudata; family Salamandridae; genus Triturus; species Triturus cristatus. Next base: position 1,098,624,258 of record NC_140579.1, read on the forward strand.
ATTAGCCCAGCTGCTACGGGCCGGCCGAGACACGGCATTCACGTTACATGGTCGGGTCATGTGATTGCATAAACAGTGTATCCATAACTCTCTCTGAGTGCGCGAGAGGACGAGCGACAATTATGTTTCTTTAGTTTGCGCTTCCCGCCACGCCGCAACAATTATATAGGTGTCTTGTTGATCACGCACGCTGGCGTTCACTGGACAGTGAGACTGTTCACACAGTCATTGCAGAGGCAGGATCAGATGATCATTGCAATAGGTTCTGACTTCCTCTGGTGCGTGCTGCAGGCCTAGTCATGGCCGCGCTGACAGGTCTGTGTGAATTCTGATAGTATTGTTGGGAATGTTTGATTCAAGTCAGCCTGATTCTGTAACTCTCAGCTGTACTCACCTCAGCTGGTGCTGCAATAATGTTGGTTAAATAGTGTAGTAATTCACTCTAAGGCAATCTGGGTGAAGAGTGAGTTTATTGAAGAGTAGACTACACAGCAATTGATCACCTGCCTGTACGGACAAGAAATAGCCAGTGCAGTTACAGAGTTCCTTCTTTAAACCATAACATTCTTAACATGCACCTCACACTGTGATATCACAGCATCAGCAGAGCAACATAGTAGAATACAGCATACCTCCCTTTCTCCAACAAACAAACAGAAATGGAAAATGAAGAAAAGAACAGAAAAAAACAAGATACACCAGAAAATATAGCTAAGAAATAAAATGCAAAACAAACGTATTCACAATACCTTTTAGGAGTAACGATGACTCTGGAACTCCTTCTACGTTCAAAAGGAACAGGTGGAACAAGCTCATCTTGGTCATTTAACAACGGTCTGGACCTTGTCTTAACTATTTTAGACAGGTTCCACCAATGACCACCTTCCACTTGAACTGCATTGTTACCGATCTTGATAACTTTGATAGGTTCACCATATTTACACTTCCCTTTCTTGGTATGCACAGGAATCTTGATACAAACAAAATCACCCACATTAAGGCGAACAACTTTGACACTTTTGTTTTTGTCAAACCATACCTTTTGTTTACTCTGCACACAATCAGAATTAAACTTGACAATTTCCATAAGGGAATGGACATTGGACTCTAATTGTAACCATTTGCTTATTCATCCAGGCCTGAAACAAGTATTGGCCCTCCTATCCCTTAGAAGCTCAAACGGAGAAACCTTGGTAGATGAGTGAGGAGTGGTCCTATAAAACCAAAGCATGCTTTCTAAAGACTTTATAACATTATGGTTACCACTCACCGCCCACTTAACACACTCACCCACCACCCGATTCATTCTTTCTATGAGACCATTCATTTGTGGGTGATAGAGAAAACTTTTTAAATGTTTCACACCACTGGAAGTCAGGAAAAATTCAAATTCTTCACTAAGAAATTGAGTTCCATTATCTCAGACAAGGAACTGAGGAAACCCTTCCCTCAGAAAAACTTCCTTCAAGAAAGCAGTAACGCTTGTAGAGCTAGCTTCCTTGACAACATTAATCTCAGGCCATTTAGATGCATAGTCCATCAAAGCTAGAATATACTTCTTACCCAAAGGTAATACCTCGTATGGACCCATGATGTCGACTCCTACCTTTACCCAGGGACCAGAAGGACATTCAATGGGTGAAAGGGTAGGAGTGGAAACCTTAAAGGTTTTCTCAGCCGAGCTAAACACAGAACACATTTTCCACCAGCACACCAATCTCTGTATCCATGCTCAGCCACCAGAAGTCCTGATGAACGCAACATTTGGTGAGCGTGACACCTAAATGTCCCTCGTGAGCTTTTTTGTCAATGGTGGACCTAATAGAGTGAGGAGGTATAAGCTTGTCACATCTCATGAGTACACCATCCTCTAAAGAGATTTCAGACTTAACTTTCCGATAGGGCTGCAAGAGAGGAGACAATCCCTTTTCCCTAGGCCAGCCTTCTTTGACTAATACACACACTTATTGAAGAAGACTATCCTCTAACAAGGCTGCTCTCCAACCCTCTTCCGACCCAACAGCCAGATCAGATATGTCCATGGCAGCCACAAAGCGCTCCGGACTTGGACGGACTCCCACCCATTTCCGATTGGCACGGAAAAGATATACTGTGAAATCACACGAAAAAAATCTTCTTCGCACTTAAACAATCTGGCGGACAGATATTTTGAAGACTATCCGCACTAACGCAAAACATCCAGATCACGATTTTAAACAAACATCGTGATACTGCTAAAAGATTCAGAAAGAGTCTTTGTTATGCAATAATTGTCCTGAAGATGGTCTGACGGATTGACACCACCCAAGACCGAAACGTCGACTATATCATCTATTTCTCAGATTATTCATTATGTACAGCTGATTATGCTCTCAATAACGAGATTGGTCTCTGTCCTTATCATGATGGAATAGATGTTTTTTGAAGATATGTGGATATGATTGAACCCTCTTGCTCATGAAATATTGCTCAAATTATTATTGTGCTTGTACTCCTTTCTATTTTTGATTAATATACATAAAAGACTTGTGTTTAATTCACAAAACAGAATCCCCGTGTTTGTTGTTCATATCTGATGATTAGATCAATTGATTGATTTCTTTTTTGGTGTTAATTTACTCACATACATCTACCAATTAAGATTTTGAGAAATATATGGAAATAGTATTTCTCAAACAAAACCCCTTGTTGGCATCCTTTACCTTTCCAACAAAGCAATCTACAACATCTTCGTCACACATTTCTTGAAAGCCAGTACCTTCACATCCATCACTGTTTTGAGGGAAATAGGAAAGAAGATCTGGCCTACCATATCTGCCGCCAGGAATGTGTGAAACATCAAATTGGTATTGAAGCAGCTTGCTAACCATCCTTGTTATCCTGGGTGTGCAACACTTACTGGGACCAGAACCAAGAATGGAAACAAGGGGTTTGTGGTCTGTAACTAGTTTGAAATGTCTTCCCCACACATAGGGACAAAACTTTTCAATGGCCCATAAACAAGCACGTAATTCCTTTTCAAAGGCAGAATATTGGACCTCAGCGTTCCTCAGCACCCTAGATGCAAGAGCAACAGTGTTTTCTCTGTCTCCACAATTTTGTGTGAGGATGGCAACTAAACCCACATGTCTGGCATCTACGGTTATACAGCAGGGCAAATCAGGGTCAAATGGGGTCAGAGCCTCACTGTTCTACAAAGAAGACTTGACTACATTGAACGCACGATCACACTCCTCAGACCAATCAAATTTGACTCCTAGCTTAAGCATATTGCTAATGGGTCGAACAATTGAAGCATAATTAGGGATACATCTCGAATAGTATTCAGTGAAGGAGTAAAAATTTCTTTCTTTCAGCAGCAAACCTTAAAGCTCCAATTGCACCTAAATATGTTTTGAATGCATCGCACCAGACATCCCATTTGACAGGTGGTTCTCCTGGTGTGTCTAGGAAAGCTGGAGGTGGTGAAACTGCTTGCATGGTACACATGGCAGAAGAGAAGTTTCAAGTAAGAACAATAGAAGCAATGTTAATAAAAAACAAGCATTTGCAATGCAATAGGTCTCGCATTATTAAAGTTTGAGCTATTGGCATTGCTAATAATAATAATGCAACACAAATAGCTCAAACATTCAGTAATGCGAGACCTATTGCATTGCAAATGCTTGTTCTAAAACTGCTAGTTAATTTGACAGTATGTCAGAACCAATCTTTTATAAAGTGTTCTGAGAAGACTAAGTCCTTCGTCGCGTTCCATGAAAGCCAATAAATTAAACCCGTTCTATTAAATCAAAGCATAGCGTTGTGAAAGCAAAAGCCAAAGGGGGCGTCATCGAGGTAAACAAGCACTGAATATGCATTGACACTGATCTTTCTCCACCACATATTACATTTTGTCAGCAACAGATCTAAATATTAAGAGGACATGAAACTAGACCATGCTGAATTTTTATTATATGATTGTAATCTTGTATAGATACCATCTCCTGGGCTACTTGTAACTCACATAATTTCCTGTTTTCATCACGCTTATGCTACTGCATAGCTTTTGATCATGATTGTTGGTTCATCAAAAAAGTCTCATGGACTTTCATGCGTCGGCTGATCAAAAAAACAAACAAGTAATGGTGTTGTAAATGACAATGTCTTTCTATTATTTGTACTCTTTTTGGTGCCTCACAAAATTCCGAACTACAAGCTCCAGAATGCAAAGTTAAAACACAGAACTGGTCAGATACTCAGCCCTGGCATAGGAACTTAAGCTGCCTGGTAAACTTGTTACATAGATCGAAAACTCCTCCCGATCAGTTGTGAGCAGAGACTCAAGAGATGCAGTTTTCCTTTGCATTATGGGACATGTGGTCCTTGAAGAGATGTAAAGAAGTGTCAGCACAGCGCTTGTTGTCTCTACTCACACCTAACCTGTGATGTCCAATGTTAGACTGTTAAAGATTGCATTAATCTCTTAGCATGAGCTGAAAGCCATTTTGTACTTGGCAGCCATTTTAGTTAGCTATGTGCTGGCCATTTGCTGTTTCCCTCTTCCAGAGTCTTGCACATGCTCAGAAGTGTCTAGCTAGTAGAATGCACCTGTTCCTAAGTATAGAACTGTCAGGCTGTTCTAACTGATGTCAGCAACTTATTACTCCTCCTACTTGTCGACTGTGCAGTTTCTGTATGACCATCTATGTGTATAACTCTTCTCATGTGTACTTGTACCACCTTCTTTTTAGCCCCTGTGTGGGTATATAAGGCCCCTGTTCTCTGTACTCCTTAGAAATGTCTCCTACAGTGATTTGAGAATACTGTATGACGCATTTTTCCCTCTTCTGAGGTTAAATAAAAAGATGTCTTTTATATTACAGCTTCTGTGCCAATCTCTTCTTTGTTGGTTTAAAAGGACCAGGTCTATCAGTGAAGCCCCTGAGAAGGGTTTGATTTCTACAAATGGTGCCCTCTGTGAGGCTCATCAGAGAAGTGGCTATCCCAGGGAGTGATCTTGATGGGAGACAGGAATCTACTGAGGAGGACAGAACAGGATTCTGGTAAAAAGGTACCCTAAAACTGAGATTCTGTCTCTGCAGCCCAGTATATTTCTGGTCTTCCTGATTTGACTCCTCCAACTGCTTACCACTCCTGACTTGGAACATTTTTGGCGTGAGTATTCTAAAAATGACGTTTGGTCACTCAGAACTTGGCAGTTAGAATCTGGAGACCTATGCTTGGTAAGGTCGTTTGTTGCGACGCTTTTTGGATTTGTATGGAAATTGGCCAATATTTGGAATTTGGAAATACATAAAATGCAATTTATGTAGGCAGGTAATGAGAAACTTTTGTAAACTTGAACGGCACACTGAGTTAAGTGCTACTTTGTGTATAATATTGTATATGCTGCAATATTCTTGGCATGCCTTTTCTTAGCACACATCGTAGAATGTGTTGCTTTCTTGGAGGTACCATTCTGGAACTTGTATAGAATTGGCCGGCTCCCCTAGAGGGGATACTTAACTAGGTTTAGGTATAAAAACGTATTTCTTCCTTGGTGACTAGTACCCCGAGGAACTAAATATGTACACAGAAAGGATCCTGGTCTGTGCACTTAGTAACATTCATAAGTGGTGATATGCAGAGCGTTTTTTTCTTGGTGTTCTGCCAGCCAAATCTAGTGAATATGACTTACAACTAGTATTTACAAATGGTTTGGTTTAAGTACAGTCTGTGGGCTCTCTTTTGTTTCTGTCCTAAGTGTTGATCTGTGGGTTAAATGTGTGTTTAAATGTCTGTGGTTTGTAATTAGTGGTACTTGTGTGAGTAAGTAGCGATTGCGCTCTTGATACAAGAATGGCTAGCCTTAAGGGCCCTGTATTATGTGTATGACACCGTTTTGAAAATGTCTGGAATAAGCTCAATGTTTTTTTTTTGTCATCATTCTGTTATGCAAATTTTTATAAAATAAAATATATTTTAAAATAATCCAGCAATTAATTATATACTATATGCTAAATAGCTGCACGGTATCATTACATTGACAGAGTAAGACACTATACATGTGTGCAAATTACCACAATGTTAAAGATAAAATTAGAATCTACATTGAATAGGAATAAAAAAAAAAGCTTCAAAAAACGAAATTGTGTGTTTTGCAATAAATAAATTAAGATACAAAATGTCACAGCATTTATCCTTCTGTATTTGGTATTAAAAGGCATTCACATTATCTGAGTGAGTTGGTTGTTGCTGAACTAAATGCACATTACAGAACGACAGATTTGTGCTGGCTTGCAAGGCTGGCTTGAAAGGCATGTGAATTCGACGCCTTTTCGTGTCAAGCAGCTGTGTAAACATGAGGCTATTTCTGACTCCAGGCCACACAAAGAAAACAGCTGAAGTCGACTACCTCTTAAGTCAGTGCAAACACGGTGTAAAACCCTGCATTTTAGACTGCCGTTTTAAAAGTTAGAAATCAGGTTCATTATTTTTTGGATAACAGAGAACATATTGACAGTAGGGATTTCTTTTCTTAATGCCTTTTTAAATAAGGATAAGAGTGGTTTTTGATGTTAAACAATAATGACTGTCTTTTAGAAGTGGTGCAAACTTTCATGTTTGAAGTTGCTTAGGGTTATGAACACCGTTCCCTTTAAGGCGCGCGCGCACCTTCCCTGACGTCAGCGCGCACTGCCGGATGTGGAGCGCGCACAACGCAACCAGGACGTCCCACAGGAGAGAGGCAGAGGAGCCGCCGCTTTAACCCCTTCGGTGCTCATGACGGAACGGTTCCGTCATGAGCCACGGTTGAGCTGTGCTCATGACGGAACCGTTCCGTCATGACCACGCCCGCGCAAGATTCCGTCAGCACAGCGGCGGAATTTGCGCAGCATGGAAGGGGTTAAGAAGCGGGCGGCGCGAAAAGCAGGCACTTTTGCTCTGGTGCCGGAGAGGAGTCGTCAAGAGTGCAGGTAAGGGGTCTTGTGGGGGCTTGTGGGCTTGTGGGGGCTTGTGGGCTTGTGGGGGCTTGAGGGTTTGTGGCGGCTTGGGGAGGGCTTGTGGCGGCTTGGGGAGGGCTTGTGGCGGCTTGGGGAGGGCTTGTGGCGGCTTGGGGGGGGCTTGGGGCGGCTTGTGGCGGCGTGTGGCTGCAGAGCGCGGGACTGATTATGGCCTTTTGTTTAAGTATTGATGGTAATCAGAGCCCCTTCACGGGCTGTGATTACCATCAATACTTAAACAAGAGGCCACAATCGTCCCCGCGCTTTACTAACAAAAGAGTAGAGTCAGTTTAAAAACACAGCGTGTCCCAAAGTACACGCTGTGTTTTTTAACTGGCTCTACTCTTTTGTTAGTAAAGCGCGGTGCGGGGACGATTGTGGCCTCTTGTTTAAATATTGATGGTAATCACAGCCCGTGAAGGGGCTCTGATTACCATCAATACTTAAACAAAAGGCCACAATCGTCCCCGCACCGCGCTTTACTAACAAAAGAGTAAAGCCAGTTTAAAAACACAGCGTGTACTTTCAGAAAGTACACGCTGTATTTTGAAACTGGCTCTACTCTTTTTGTTAGTAAAGCGCGGTGCGGGGACTATTTCAGGCATAAACTTTGGGGCCAGAGTTCGAGCCTCGAGGTCGCGTCCACATCCTGTGATTGTGGGCAAATCACTTAATCTCCCTCACAAACAGTAATTATTAGAAGTAGTAGTACAATAGCATTGCCTTCTCCTCCACCATTGAGTACACAACAAAGTCATTAAAGGAATTCTTCCTAAATGCTGTGGCTGAGTGTGCAGTAAAGGGCCAATAGCTTAAGCTGTTTTTCGTCTTTGAGTTACTCTGACGTTGAGTACGTAGATAAGGTTTTTCCTTTCCTATTGGTTAGCATGCACTTTATAGAAGTCTACCCACTCTTTATTTTGAGACAAATCAGTGGGATTTCACAGAGGTATTGGAGAAGTGCAGAGGGGAAGTCACCAGAGGGTCAGATGTACCCTACGGTGATAGACCAACCACATAGGTAGTACTTATTCCTTGGGCATAAGCAGGAAAGGAAGTCCCTGCTCACCTCATGCCATCGATCATCATTCTCAAATGAGAGGTGTCAGACTGATGGTCATGCTCAGAATAGCAGTCAGATGGAAGGCCGGTAAAATGTTCTCTCTAATGAGATATTTTTTGGAGCAGTCATTCACAAAGAAAGGGTAATCTGGAGCTGCGTTAAGACTTTTTAGATACAAGTTTGATACCTTTGATCACTCACGGCAACATAATTCCCCAAACATTATCACCAGCTAGCCCATTGAAATATACCACTTGAGTGGAGACAGTAGTCCATTGCAGTACCCAAGCAGCTTGCTAGCCAGCAACGTGCCACCTTGCGAAGTGTAAAACAAAATAGTACAGCACACATTTCCAATTCCCCAGTTCTTGGTGAGCCTGTATTTTCCCTTCTTGGCCTATCACAGGAGCTCCAAGGTTCTAACACTCACTCCTCCTACATCGACAAGAAAACCTTAGGCACTCCAACTAATTCATGCAGATAGATGGGGTAAGTAATCCAGAGACCCGACCTGCAGAGGGAGCTGCAAAAAAACTGACATGGTAATGTCATGTTTGGGTATCTTTTAAAAAGAGCACAATATCATAATAAACCTTCATGATGCTGGGGGGGTGGGGAGGGGGGGCTAACCTGAAAGGACCTTACATATGCTTGTAGACCTGGTGTTTTTTTTTAACAAACGTACACGCTGTATTTTGAAACTGGCTCTACTCTTTTTGTTAGTAAAGCACGGTGTGGGGTCTATTTCAGGCATAAACTTTGGGACCTGAGTTCGAGCCTCGACGTCGCGTCCACATCCTGGGATTGTGGGCAAATCACTTAATCTCCCTGTGCCTGAATATGTAATGTAAAGACGGTGCTCATTTAAAGCGCTCCAATACCTTCGGGTCGAGTTTGCGCTATCTAAAATATGCAAAAAAAAAGCAGTGGGACAGTAACAGAAAGTAAGTGGGGGCGGAGGGGTAGACGGACAAATGGGGAGGTATAGGACAGGTTTCAATTATCTAATGTAGCTCAGAGGGTTAATATGCCTGCTGCAAAGAACGCATACCATGTATTTTACAAAAACAGTATTTTATGTGCATAGGTCAGTTGGTTACTGCTTTTGTCACATAGATTATTTTGTTACTCTGCAGCTCATAAGAGACAATCATAATCTAGCACAGTGACCTATAAACTGTCATCAAAGATCTGCTTACACATTGCATGGTACAAATTAGTAACTTATGTTTTTCCCTGTCTTTCATTATCCTGATGCTGCTAAAGGGGTTTATTTGGGTGGAAATACATTTTTATTGTTAAAGTCAATGCTACCCACTGTGTTATGTTCCGAATCCTGATTTTGTGCTTTTCCAGACAAGCACTCTTTAAAAATGCCTACCAGTATGAATGACATGTGACTCCTACACCTTGTAGTCCCCTTTGTATGTAGCATGTTCTCTACACTGATTTACACACATGATTCATTGTCTCTGTGTGTGTGATGTAAAGTACTCTGACATCCTACAATGGTATGAGACAGTGGTTCCCAAACTGGGGTCCAATGCAAAGTTCCTTGTATAAACAGCAGTTTTTGGGCAGCAATAAAAGGGTCAAGATAACTCCAGTGATTAACGTACCTGCTGCAGAGAGATGAGTTTGTCCAGTGGCAGCTTTGAGTCATCTCAGGAAGCCCAGATGGTTAATATGCCTGCTGCAAAAAATGTCTACCACGCATTAAAAAAAAAAAACAGTATTTTGTTTTGTGCATAGCTCAGTCAGTTCCTGCTTTTGCTACAGAGACTCTTTTGTTATTATGAAGTTCACAAGTTCCAATCGCATTTAGCACAGTGAGATATGAACTGACATCAAAGAGCAGCAAGCAAACTGCATGGTACAAGTTAGTAAGTTATGTTTTTTCCAGTCTTTCATTAACCCGATGTTGCTAAAAAGGTTTGTTTGGGTAGAAATAAATCCTTATTATTAAAGTCAATGCTAACCCCTGTGTTATGTTCTGAATCCTGAGTTTGTGCTCTCCAGACCAAGCACTCTTAAAAAATGCCTACCAGTATGGATGACTTGTGAATCCTACACCTTGTAGTCCCCTTTGTCTTATGTAACATTTTCTAGTCACTGATTTACAGACGTATGATTCATTATCTCTGTATGTGTGTGATGTAAAGTGCTCTGACACCCTACAGTGGTATGAAAGGTGCTATAAAAGAAACTAAATACATGTGACAGTGGGGCTTTGGAGAGATGAGAGGCACTGTTGGAGGGTAGTAGTGAGGGAATCAATGAAGATTGACAAAAGATTGTTGTATGCTGGTGCATAGTAAGGTCATTATTTCAATTCAATATATAATGACAAATGTGTTGTAAAATGCACAATTTCCCCCAAAATTTTCTTGGGGGAGAGGCCTCCAATGCCCCCTTTGTAGTGGTCAGACTCACTTGCTGCACTTGGTGTGCACTGTATAGGGACTAGTCTGCCAACATTTGCCAGAGCAGCTTTAAGTTTCCAGTCCAGCCTTGGCAGGAGCCCTAGGCTGTGAAATAAAACCAAACAATTGAAAGTTAGTCGCGAGATGCAGCACCAACCTTCCCTTTAGGATTTCTCTATTTTTGCAAATAATTTACTATAAAAATACTAAAATCTTTAGTAATTTAAGTTTAGTCTTTGTTTGATGCACACACGTGTGTGTGTTTTTGTTTTCTTCTTCGAATTGGTTTTAATGTTTGACATTTAAATCATACAAATTGCCTGGGGGAACCCGGCTGCCAGTAGTGACTCAATGGGGGTCCTCAGGAGTGTAAAGTTTGGGAACCACTGGTATGGGAGATGCTATAAAACGAATGAAATACACGTGACAGAGGAATGAGAGGCACCGTTGAAGGGTGATATTAAGGGAATCATTGAGGAATCCCAACAAAGATTGTTGTATGCTGGTGCATTGTAAGATTGTCATTTACTATTCCTTAAAAGCTAATACAACTCAATATATAATGGTAAATGTGTTGTAGAATGCACCATTGATTCCTAATTTTCTTTGGGGGAGAGGCCACTCACTGCACTTAGTGTGCACTGTATGGGGACTGGTCTGAAACCACTTGCCTGGGCTGCTTTGGGTTTCCACTCTGGCCCTGGCAGGAGCCTTGTACTGTGAAATAAAACTAACTATTTAAAAGTTAATCACCGAGATGCAGCACCAACCTTCCCAATACATGATCCAGTTTTTTGCAAATTCTTCCAATATAAAATACTAAAATCATTAGTAATTAGAGTATTTGTTTTTGTGTGCCCATGTGTGTTTATTTTTTTTAAATTATTCTTGTAATGTTTGAAATTTACATCATGCTAATAATGAAACACATTGGCACACGCCTGTTTGTCCTAGACCGGAATCCCAGGTAATTATTTGGTCATTTTTCCTATTGGGGTCTCTAGACCGGTCCCATTCATAGTTTGTGATTCTTCAAGCGTTTGCTGACTATCTTGTCTTCAATTGCAGGTTTCCAGTCTGTAAGATATTTGGATATGAGTGGTCAGGTGCGAGTACCCACAAAGACAAGGTAGTTCTGTGTACGTTCCTCGTTGGGATGGGGGTTGCTGGGTAAATAGAATCAAAATCTGCACCCCTTTTCTTTTGCAGGTTTGTGAGACCGTACTACGAATACAATTGCACAGGCAGACGGGAGTACAGGCAGAACAAACAGGTAATTGTTTGCTAGAGTTAAAGTAGTGCATCTTCTGTTGCACGTTTCGTTGCCAGAGCCCCACATATTTAAATTGGCTTACGTGAGTACAAGCAGAAGAGGTAATTGTTTGGTAGAGTTGGACTGTGGTGCGTCTTGAACATTGTAGTATAATATACTTACCCATGTTTTCTTCTGTTGCAGGTTTCGCAGTCAGAACCCCATACATTTACACGGGCGTACGTGAGTACAAGCAGAAGAGGTAATTCTTTGGTAGAGTTAAACTGTGGTGCATCTTGATCATTGTATTATAATATACTTACCCATGTTTTCTTCTGTTGCAGGTTTCGCAGCCAGAACCCCATACATTCACACAGGCGTACGTGAGTTCAAGCAGAAGAGGTAATTGTTTGGTAGAGTTAAACTGTGGTGCATCTTGATCATTGCAGTATAATATACTTACCCATGTTTTCTTCTGTTGCAGGTTTCGCAGCCAGAACCCCATACATTCACACAGGCGTACGTGAGTTCAAGCAGAAGAGGTAATTGTTTGGTAGAGTTAAACTGTGGTGCATCTTGATCATTGCAGTATAATATACTTACCCATGTTTTCTTCTGTTGCAGGTTTCGCAGCCAGAACCCCATACATTCACACAGGCGTACGTGAGTTCAAGCAGAAGAGGTAATTGTTTGGTAGAGTTAAACTGTGGTGCATCTTGATCATTGTAGTATAATATACTTACCCATGTTTTCTTCTGTTGCAGGTTTCGCAGCCAGAACCCCATACATTCACACAGGCGTACGTGAGTTCAAGCAGAAGAGGTAATTGTTTGGTAGAGTTAAACTGTGGTGCATCTTGATCATTGTAGTATAACGGATTGCATTCATGAGCTAGGCATCAACGTAAGTCATGTTCCCTTATCTTGCAGGCTTTGTGGCACAGCAGGTTCAAACCGGCGGGCACGGAAATGTTCAAGCGCAAAGCTGTCACTTTGGGAGAGTGCAGTGCTTCACCACAAAGGAAGAAATGTTGCCTTGTTTTCAAGGAAGAGTGGATGAAAGAAATTGTGGAGGCTGAGACGCAGAAATCACGAAGCAAGGTTCGCGTGCAACTCGGGGAACTTTTTCAATACAGTCCAGACGTGGGCTTGATTTGCAAAGCATGTGCCGAAGCCAAGATTGTTGGGGACTTTTCCACAGGGAAGAAATGGAGTGATGGCTGGAAACTGGATTACATGAAACGCCACCTACTTAGCAAAGTACACGAGTCTGCCATGGTGATATTGAGAAACAGAAGTGCTGCTGCCAGGTTTGGTTATGGAGTGCGGGCAATGCTGACAGAAACTGCCACTGACAAAGCAAATAGAATGGAAGTAGTTGAACGCCAAAGATCTGTGCCTGAAGAGATAAAGATTCTCATCAACAACGTATTGCTGGCAGTCAAGATGAATAATTCAATGTTATCTGTACAAGACATCCATGACCACCTAGCTTTGTATGTCAAGATACCAGACAGCTCGAGGAGCAAGAACTATGCCTTTGAGTTCCTTGAGGCCATCAATAGCGTGATACACTGTGAAGCTATGGCAGAACTTCGGCATGCTTTGTATCACACATTGATAATTGATGAGAGCACTGATATTTCTGTTTCAAAAATTCTCATCCTGTACTTCAAGTTCCGACCAGTGACATCAACAGAGCACAAAACGCAGTTTGGGGGCATAGTGAAGCTGACTAGTTGTAATGCTGAGTCTATCACTACTGCTGTGAAAGAATTCTACACTGCCAATGAACTGGACCTTATGAAAATGGTCATGTTCACATCTGATGGTGCGTCCGTGATGCTGGGTAAGAATAATGGTGTTGCTACTCGCCTTAAACAATCCATACCTCATCTAGTTGAGCAGCATTGTGTCGCCCATCGAGAAGGTTTGGGAGTTGATGATGCCTGGAAAAGGCTTCCAATGGTTAAAGAGATGGAGACATTATTGAGGACTGTCTACCCCGTGTTCTCCAGATCTCCTGCAAGGAAGTCCAAGCTGGATGAAATTGCATCGGTCACTGAATGTGAAGTGGTCTCTTTTCGACCACTGAATGAAGTCCGGTGGCTTTCAAGGCATTTTGCTGTTGGTGCACTAATTCGTAATTACGATGCTGTTCTTAAGTACTTTGAGCATGAGAAAGTTGAGGAGAATGATCCAGTTGCTGAATCTTGTTATAAAAAGCTATCAAACTCCAACTACCATATTTCACTTGCAGTACTTAATGACATTCTGGGTGAATTTGCATATTTGTGCAAACTATTCCAAAAAAGTTCTCCGACTACTGTTGAAGCTGTACAGTATGCAAGAGCAAAGATTGGCAAAGTTAAGCAACAGTATTTGGGGACACTGTCTTTTGGAGCAGCAATGTAAGAGATCTGATGGTGTTGTACAAGGAAAGGCAACAGTTTGACAGTGGGCCTATTTTGTCTTTTGTTTCCCTTCTTTGTGAGCACATGCAAAAAAGGTTCCCTGAATATGAGCTGAAAGAATGGGCAAGTTTTGAAATCCAGGCAATGGCAGCACAATCAGATTTTGATTTTGGGACTGAGAATATACAAAGACTTGTAGAAAAGTATAAAAATGTCTTGGTCCTGGGTGATTGCGAAACGGCAGAAGATGTTGTTCGACAATACAGAGACTATAAATATGTGGTGGCAGAACATGTAAAGGGTGGGTTATTTACCCCCTTTCAAGACATGGTGAATTTCACCGTACGCAATGCTGCTCAGTATAGTGTGGTGTCTCAGCTTGTTGATGTCTGCGCAATGTTTCAAGCATCTAGTGCAGATTGTGAAGGAGGATTCAGCCTCATGAATACTATCAAGTGTAAATTGAGGAATAGACTAGAGCAGAAGCATTTGGATATGCTGATTAGGACAAAGGCCTACCTCCTGAACGGGAAAGTTGACCTAGATTGAGTTTATCACCACTGGAAAAATGCCAAAGATCGCCGTGAGAAGCAACCCTGTCAACCCTCTAGTGATGTCACTTGACATGCCTCCCTTATTGTTTATATGTGATATTGTATAGGCTCCCAACATTTCCCCACCCAATTAACAGTGCTCAAGTTAAGAATATTTATTAAAATCTTATGATGGTACCACCGTTTAAGTCTTGTGCTTTTCTAAACTTGAAGTGTACTTGCCTGTGTAACCAATTCATGTCATGGCGTGTTTATCCAATTTGGAAAACTGCCCTTAAGACACTTATTGTGGCACTGTATGTGTGAAAATGCACCATCTTTTCACTTTTTAAAGTAAACGTTCTGAGTAACATTTGGCGCCGCGCACACGCGCGGTCTGGTTCCTGGCGCACATAGCCATGGTTGCAGCGCACAGAGACCCTCCACTGCCGCACACAGAGGAAAGAAATTAGAGGGAACATTGGTTATGAATGAATGTGTTTAAATATGATAGGCAAGGGATGCAGCTTGCTTTTCATATGTGGACTCATCAAAATGATTAGATTTGTTTAAAAAAAATAAAAAAATATTTTGATTATATAAAAAAAATGTTATTTAAGAAAGGTGCATTAAATTCGTTTTTTAATATTTATAATGCCTAATAATGATGCTGTGACCTCCTTGCATCCAAATTGAATTTAAGCCGTGCTATACAACAATAGGCGGTCACTTACATGTAAAATGTCACTTTACCCAGGCGTACAAAACTCATTTTTATAAGGGTATACATTATACATTTCTGATGCCACATCTCTGGGATATGTAGAGGACATTCTGGGGATGACTATTATGCAAAAACATTGTAGACTATTCATTTTTAAGTGCCCCAAACATCAAAGTCGAAATTGGGTAAAATTCACTATTTAAATGAGGTTATTCCAATCAGAGCAGCTTTTAAACTGCCTTAGGCTCCAGTAAATCCACATATGTATGTATAGAATGAATAGCTGACATCTATACTGCTAGACAAGCACTCAGTACACTGCTTACAAATATAAATATGTACAGAAGTTATTAAGCTTACCTCTGAATTGCTGGTAGACAGGAATAGAGTGGGTTGCTGTTGCTCTCTCAGTCTCCAGGGTCACTTTGAATTGGTAAAACTGCATGAAAACCTTGCACACGAGATGGACAGCTGAATAGGTTAAAGGTCGAAGTTTTACATTTAGAAGCCTAGCAGGGCTCAGCGCAACGTTTGCTTTGACATTTCGACATTTGAAAGACAAAATGGTAGGGCAGGGAAAGAAAGAGGTTTTGTTTACTTTTTTTTGGCAAAAGCAAGTTTTTGTTCACTCATATGAACAGAGTGAAATATAATGGTATATGTGAGCTCTGATTAACACAATGGCTCTGCCATATATATAGCACTAATGCTTTTAGGGCTGACTTAAGGAAGCAATGGGATTTAGTTTGAATTCATGCGGCCTCGTGTTACACTTGTACATTTGCTAAAGAAATATGTTCTTTAGCTAGCTCAATGTGCTATTGAGCTCCTCGGAGTTTGTTTATGCCCAGTTGCTACAAATAGGGGTTGATAGTGTTGACAGAATGAAACCTGTTACAGGTTTCCTACTGTCAAAAATGGGGGAAGGAGGCTAGCTCCGCTACAAATTAAGGGTAGGCAAAATTATGTTTTCTCTCTCCTTTTCTCAATTTCTTTTGAGCTTGTCTAAACTGTCTGTGAAATAGCCATAAGACATTTAATTGGCTATTCAGTAATACTGTTTTAAACATTGTTAGCATTAATAACAAGCATTTGCAATGCAATAGGTCTCGCACTTACGCAAGTTTGAGCTATTGGCATTGTAAATTACAATGCCTTTTATGTATCATTTACAATGCCAATAGGTCAAACTCGGGTAAATGCAAGACCTATTGCATTGCAAATGCTTGTTTTGAGGTGGGGGACTTTTATATAGCGCAAACTTGACCCGCAGGTATTAGAGCGCTTTACATGATAGTAAATTCATTATAATACAGACGTATATATAGAAATACAGTTGTAGGTTAGGGTTGAGGTAAGATGAGTAAAGACCTTTGCTTTTGGATGTGTTGTTCCTTAAAGGCGTTTTTAATCGTTTGAGCAAGAGAATGAGCGGATTTCCATCAGACGAGACTTCCAATGTAGCGCCTGCAAAAGATCAGAACCCAGATGCAGCACACTGTGGCTTAGATGTTGCTGACTCGTGTTTGTTGGCAGAGGGTAGCAGTGGGCTCCTCAATTAAAAGACCATGCTTCTTTATCTGACCTCTGTTTCTTCGGTCAGACCTATAATAGAGAAATAAAACTACAGGACCAATGAAACAAGGGGGAAAAGGTTAACGACCTTTACATGCCGCAGCTGGAGTTGAGAGTCAGGCAGCAGGGGTAGTGCTTGGGGGTCGAGGGGGGGTCGCAGTGCAAGTTCTCTTAGCCCTGAGAATCCCACAGCTGTGTGTGAGCTTGGAGGGTGGGGGGAGGGCGACGAGGGAGGGGGAAGCCACAAAAAACAGGCAGCAATGAAAGCGAAAGTGAGGGCTGCCCTTGTAGTAATGTTTCCAGAATTAAAGCAAGGCGTCTGTGAGGCCGTGCTGATAGACGAGGGAAGGGAAAGGAAGAATGAGCAAACTGTAGCACTTGTAATATAAGCAAAAGATACTGTGCGTTATGATGGTGCAGTTCGACCCGGGTGGGTGAGAAGTCACCGCAATATTGTAACAAGCTTGGCTTTGCAGAAAGTGCAGTTAAATAAGAGTAGGCGATTAGCTAAAAGTTCCACTGTCACCTACAAATGCAATTCTGAAAAGAGCTGCTTCACTTCTTATGGAAGCCTACAGTAGGCGGCCAGTAGGTAGCTGTGTCTTTTGGCGGCGTAATCTAATAACGCATCACCTTACAAAAAACAAAAAAGGTTCTTTGACACTGGTAGCGTCACCTCGGCACGAAATATATTCCACAGTCAGTTTGTGTTTTTTGGACCATTATAGCTATTTCCATCAACAGGATTGTAATATTAATCAAAACTCACCTGAAACAGACCTCTGAAAGGGCATGAAGAGTGTGGCCAAAACAAATTGCAAATGATTAATTTTGTCTGGGCCGCAGGCTCATGATGTAAGGATTGTGGTGTCACGGGAGGGCAGGGGCAGATAAAATCGTGAGGTGGGCCTGCGCACCTTTGCGGCGCACCTTTCCTTCAGTTGAAAGCAACATATCATCCTCAGGCGGCTGTAAAAATTTGAGTCTTTGGCATCTGGCGTGCAATGTCCCACGCGCGTTAATGGCACTGTCAGCCCCGGCCCAACCTCTGTCATGACGCTTGTAACGCGTGGCGTTAAGCGTCTCACAAATCATACTGAAATGAGAGCAGCCTGCCTAATGCTTGCGGGAAGACAGGAGGACGGCTGTGGGTGGACGGGTGGGAGGGACGGGCCAGCCGTGCGCAAGTGACACTCGCATCATAAGAAGGAGCGCCGTTACTCACACCTATTAAGTTCTGCCTGCAGGAAATACATGACGGGTAAAAGGTTTACACTAGGGGCAGAAAGTGTACTCCGGATGACGAAATGACCTGTAATTTACGAGACACAAGTATATTATATTTGGCTTCGGCAGAATAGAGAACTGTCTGCAGGGGTAATATATTCCTTCGGTGAGGTCGAGATCTCTCTAATTCTTATCTGAAACACAGAGGTACCTGCTTATGGCTGTTGTAGTTCTCGCATAATTCATGATTTAAGCAGAATGTCAATATTTTATGAAACACTTGGGTTAACATTCAGATTCATGAGTGTAAAAATTTAGAATTCATAAAACAAGGTGCTGCGAACAACCCAGAGGGGCTTCCTGGTGAAAGTGGCACAGCTGATGGGAAACCCTAAACAAGCAGCAAAATACCAGTTGAGCAGCACACTAACGTAAGCAGATTTTCACCGTAGGTGTTTTTAAGCCACTCCCTCAATTACAGTCCCTTTGAGAGACCCATGGCTCGTTTTTTCATCCTACTTAAAGCCCTGGCTGGAGTATATTTATACCAGCTGTGTGACCTTTAGGGGTGCATTAACTTTAGACGTGTATTTTGTAAACAGCAATGGTGTTGACACATTTGTGGGTGTGTGTTCCCTATCATTTTCACGGTTCCATCTACAACTAGGGTGTATATGCAAGTGAGATAGAAAACAGTGGTCTGCATGGAAGTTCGAGAATAGCATTTTGTAGTATATAGGTAGCAGCAAAAGTTAACGTTCTGCAGAATGCAGTCTGTGATCAGTCCCTATATAGCGCAAGTAGGAGGCTGGGATTGCAAATTCTCCTGGTTCCACAGTTTACAACTAGTCCACATCGTCAAAACACGGTAGAAACGATTCTCGTGGCCAGGCCAGTGAGCAGCCCTTCCCAAGGAAAACAAAACTTAAGACTAATTCCTTCGATTTGGCTATCAAAGTTGTTTATTTTTATAAACGAGGCTCTCGCAATTTACAGTTGAGTGCAATCAAGACATTCACCAGAAGATGGTAAATTAATTAGAACTTGAAAACAGCATGAATTGTAACAGCACTGGATAAACAGTATATATTGTGGGCTAAATCGTTTAGATGAACTAACTTAGAGAAACGAAGAGTTAGAAAACACACTACAGAAAATACGCTATGCAACTCAACCCGAATTTCTCAAGGAAACGCTTTTTGGCGGCTCGGGACCCGCAAAGTGCCCTGCGGAGATGAGCAAACTATTCAGAAATACCCAAGACGAACTGTCCTTGGTTGCTATGTCAAAGTGCGCATTGCGGGCACGTTCCACATAAACGGCTCCAGGAACGCGGATATACCCCGAAACACGGGTCTGTACTAGATTTCTGGAAACCTGTGGTGGTCCGAAGACTCCCGCAGGATTTTTCCGCACTAAGCATGATCACTTTCTTCACCCTCTCTTCAGGCCATTGTATTAATTCCCGACGAAGGACAACTGCGAACTCTCAGTCAGCTTGGGGGGGGGCGAAAGGGAAATGCTACTAGCAGCTGAACGAGCTCCAGGCCACTCTTCGCGCATGAAACGTAAACATTCGGACGCGCTTGGCAGGGGCGGGGGAGCGCATTCCAGGCGGGGGAGCAGACCCTTTGAAGTGCGATGCCAAACGGATTGCATGGCGGCACGATGCGCGTGATTGTGCGCGTGCTCGCCATGCAATCCGCTTTTCGGAGCACTTTTAAATGCCCTTTACTATAGTCTCGCTTTGCGATCGCTTACGCGATAGCAAGGCGAGACCTAAAAATGAATAAATAAATTTGCTATGTTACTGCCCATCCTGTCTGATGAAATTATGAAAGGATGAGTAGTCTAGATTGCTGTTTCCTTATTTGATCTTTAAGGGGAACTAGCTGTGGGTAGTTTTTGTTCTAAAATTCTCAGGTGATAACACCATTATTGTTTGTTATTCTCATGCTACATACAGTTTTGCAAGGGCATTGCTAGTTTTTATTAGCTAGTCTGTGTAAATAAACTGACAGTCCTTACTAGTGCTGATGTTGCATAGTTTGGATTGTGAAACGTAGAATGCAGAGAAGATGCCCATGTGATCCTTAGCAAACATTTTTGAGGAAAATATTGTTTTATAGGAGTCTGTTTGCCACAAGATGTTCTGCTGGAGAAAATGTACCCATTATGTTGAAGTTTTTAGTTCTTTATGAAATAGGAATCCTTGTTAAATTTGCAGTTTTAGATTTTCCTGTTGCTCCTATAACATGAGAGCATGGACCTAAGCGTACAATGTAGGTGCTTTTATTAAGAGAAATAATTTTAGAAGTGTCTGCAGTCCTGTACAAGTAATGCAAAGTCTATGAGTAAAAGTGTAGAACATTTCCTTTTTTCTTGAGGGTCTCTGGATGATTAAGATATGAATATATAGATGTAAGGATTTGGAGTATGTCTGTATTGTTTTTTCTCTTTTCCTCAGAATTTAGTAAATGAACACAGACTTCCTTGGCTGCTTGGGATTGGGTGACGTATTACTCTTGTCAGTTCACCAAAGAGTTCCTTTTATACTTGCCAATAGGTCCAGGCTGTTTTTTTTTGTGACTCTCACATAGATGAAAGTTGTTCTTGGGTTCCTTGCTAATATATGGGGCGTCCCTAGACTAGGAAGTATTCTGAGACAATCCTCTCTGATGATAGACTATTTCTGTGCCTTGTCTAAAGACCTTTTGTTCTGTCCACCAATAGATATTTGCTGCCTTACAACCATTGTCAGAGGGGCGCGGACATTAGATCCAGCTTGGGGAATCAGCACGAGTCCAGCTTGAAGTCAAAGTGAAGGTAACCAGCACAGGCATTGCTGGCAACCAGGACCTCAGTGAAGGTAGAAGGCCGGAAGCACTGGGATGTGAAGTGTGTACCCCTGCCACTGTCTTGGGCAAAAGACGGGGTCACAAATCAGAAAGGAGAAATCGTGGATCAAGTTTTTGATGCCCAGCTGAGAGTCACAAACCGACCAGTTCAGCAAGAAAGTTCTTGCTTGAGGTGACCCCCTTTGAAACAAGGGTTGCTTCAGGTACTTCAGCATCACGCTCCTGAATGCTGGCTATAAAGTCTTCACTTGTGTTGGTCAAGAGATACCTGGGCACACTGAATGCAATCTATGGCCCCAATGAAAGAGCAGTGTGCCAGCAGAGCAATACAGGAGTTAGGGAAGGACTTGAGTTCAGGGTACAGGTGCTGTGTCTCTGGTGCCTGTTAGATTGAAATGAAGAAAACTGGTGCACTGCCTGAGACACTGAACAGGATCGCTGAGAGCATTTGCCCTGGTGGGTGATTGCCCTATCCTGAAAGAAGAAACTTTTCCCTTGAAACTGGGCCGTGATTCCTGAGTTGCGAGTTGTGCAGCTCCACCGTGGGAACAACAAGAGCCTGCCTGTGAGGCTCAAACGGACACAGGGAGAAGACTCCCCTCTGGTTGGTTGTACAGCGGCTTTAATTTCCCAATTACTTCTTTTTCTTTTTTGTTTAAAATGTACCCAATTGGTCGTCCCATTTTTGAGGAGGAGCATCCCTTTGCAGCTCTTCGTCCTAATTCTCATGGTCCTGTGTAGTCCTCCTGGTCCCCTGGATCCAGGATCATTTTTGTAATAATATGTGTGACTGCTTTAATGTTTGTATTAGAAATAATGTTTGTTCTGCGAGAGAAAAGCTCATCTGAGCAGTTGACAAATGTTACTTTACCATTTCCTTGATAATGATTGATACTCTAGCCCTCATAAAGGAAACACTGGAAAAGTCTAGTGAAAATGTTTTTATTAGATATGTGCTGTTGGCTATTCTGAAGTTGAAATGGATGGTCACTGAAATGCATAGGAGCCTTGAAAATGTTTTTACTGGATGGTTCTAGGATTTGCTTAGGACTAGAAAACTAATAAGTTCTGTTTCTGATAATAGTAATTACTCTCTCCTGCTATCTGTATGACCCAATGATCTGTTCCCTTTGTACTCCTGCTTATACCTTATACATACCCGCTTAACAATATTTAGAATGAGAAATGCCCACCTAGCAATGAATTAGGATATTGATAAATGTATGAAAAATTAATGTGCATATTTTCTGTTTTCCTACTGGATTATGGGAAATGTCTTTAGCTCATGCTAAAAGGACCATCTGTTAAAGATTGCATTAATCTCTTAGCATGAGCTGAAAGCCATTTTGTACTTGGCAGCCATTTTAGTTAGCTATGTGCTGGCCATTTGCTGTTTCCCTCTTCCAGAGTCTTGCACATGCTCAGAAGTGCCTAGCTAGTAGCATGCACCTGTTCCTAAGTATAGAACTGTCAGGCTGTTCTAACTGATGTCAGCAACTTATTACTCCTCCTACTTGTCGACTGTGCAGTTTCTGTATGACCATCTATGTGTATAACTCTTCTCATGTGTACTTGTACCGCCTTCTTTTCAGCCCCTGTGTGGGTATATAAGTCCCCTGTTCTCTGTACTCCTTAGAAATGTCTCCTACAGTGATTTGAGAATACTGTATGACGCATTTTTCCCTCTTCTGAGGTTAAATAAAAAGATGTCTTTTATATTACAGCTTCTGTGCCAATCTCTTCTTTGTTGGTTTAAAAGGACCAGGTGTATCAGTGAGGCCCCTGAGAAGGATTTGATTTCTACAAGACAGTCTCTTTCGCAAACACATTCGCTATCCACAGTGCCGTGAGGCTATTCAGTTCACATGGGCGCTGTTTAACAATTCATACTGAGGACAAAGCGAAGACACATAATGTTTGTTGTGTGCTTTGTGCTGCTTCACATTTCGTTTAAGTCGCACGTAGAGAATTCACCCCCTGCCCTGTGTGCGTGGACCATCATGGGCCTATCGATATGAACAGGCCCCAGTCCCTCTGCTCACGTGGTTCCTTGCATCCAATGACAATTAACACAGTCTGTAGACACCTGCTGCATAAGGGGAGATTTGTTCAATCCTGCTATGCAGCATCTATGCAGCAGTTTGGCCATCCCTCTGGCATGCAGGCACTGTTAATGAAACAGGACCTTGCGCAGGAACTCTGTACTCACATATCAGTGAGGCAAGATATGCTCTTTGCACAAGTGTGCATGATCTCGTTCACCTGGAACCAAATGGTTGCCATAAGGCTTATATGGCCACAAGCTCTTCATTTGTTCAGCCTTTGAGCGCTGTGGCATGAAGCCTCCAGAAAACTTGTAGGCGCCGCTATTGGAATTGTGTGGCAGGAATGAACCAAATTAAGCAGCATGGTTGACTAAATTATGTGGCAAAGGCAAGAAAAGGAAAATTATGCAGCATAATAGGCAACATTATGAGCTGTTAGGCTCAGGAAAAAGAGAAAGGAAAGGACAGTTATATAAAAAAACAAGCATTTGCAATGCAACAGGTCTCGCATCAGTTAGAGTTATTGGCATTGTAATTACAATTTTGCCTAATGTTTTTGTTTGTTGTGTGGTGATTGTATTTGACAGATAAAGAGCTGCATGTATGTGTGGAGTAAGTATGTGGATTTATAGCTTATGTTTCAGTTAGTGCTGCTGGCAAGAGGAGTATGTAGCAGTAGCTTTGATAAGAGATGCAGGTTTTGGCTCACACAGACACTGCTGCTACACAGCGGTAATGTGTTTCTGTTGCTTTAAGTGCAAGGGGCGTATTTTAGTAGACACGTGAGCCAATCGTCTGTCCCATTTAATCCGCTGCTTTGCTTTCATTTTCGGTTTTGTCCTGCGACTTGCTCAGCGAGCTGCATGCTGCTCCAGGCTCACGGAGTGCTCGCAGCAGCGGTGTCCAGGCCGCTGCTGCATGTCTTTCTGAGCTACCGTGACTTCTTTTTCTGGTTTACGAGGAGCGTGTAAGGCGTGTGACGGCAAACATGGCGTGGCGCCTGCGTGCACAAGAATGACAAGACACTTGAGTGCTGGGATAGAGGTTCCTAGGTATTTTCTATTTTAACGCCGGGACTGTCATTCGTCACAGCTTAATTCATCCCGTGTTCAGTAGTGAGAGACTTGGCATCGCTTACATATTTGTGTTTCAGCAGCATCGCAATAATGTCACGAATGAAATAACATCACCTAAATCTCTGCAGGAGGCGAAATTCATTTAATATGGGCGGCGGTGTTCCTCTAGGAAGATTACCTCGCCCGGGAGCATGGAAAAGCACAAAGGCTGTCAGGACCCTGGCTGGGTTATGTGTCCGGGCAAATTGATTAACTGTGAGCCGGCAGATTACCCCGACTCCCATGCTCCCCTCCTCCCCACCCTCCCCTAAAGCTCGCGCCCACGCCTCCACCCCCGTACTTGTGTCTTATTGGCAAGCATAGCTCCAAAAATCTGTCGCTCGATTCTGTACATGAATGTAACATGCTAAAAGGTCATAGCTGTGGTTTGGCTTTACCCCCCAATCACCCCTGATCACACTGAAAGTATATGTGGAAACAGGAATACATGTAACACCGTGCAAAATCTCCAGTCCGGGTGGGCGAGGCAAAAGGGAGACAGGGAGGGAACAAACAATCCTCACTTGCAATGAAAATCGTGCGTTTATGAAGCGTGCCAATTAAAAGCATGGGTGCAGCTTCCACCCCACTTCCAAAGAAACCCAACAGAAAACCAAATACAATAGATCTCGCAAGCTGCAGCGCATGCGCTGCAACGCTAGGCGAGACCTAAAAATGATAGGGCCTCCTGAAGAATGTGGAGACTTCTAAAGGGTGGGCCAACGTGCCACGGGGGTTGCAGACGCCTGAGTTACAACCGTGGGGGCATGCTAATTTTATATAGAGCACAGCATGAGGCCAAGCTCTTAGGCCTCAACCCACAGCAAGTGCCACAGTCCAATGGTCCGAAAAGAGAAAAATGTGGGGCCAGAGCAGAGTTAATTTCCTACACAGACTCGCTTACTTATCCACTTGCTGACTCACTCTGTTGCATACCACACACTTTCCAGGTGGATACTGTGTGGCGTTTCCTCCCTAGTCATTGTTTACTAGTGGAATTTGGTGCTTGTGCTATCATTTACCACTGGTGTGCCAGTGCCAAACGTACTGTTGAAGTCCAAATATTCAATTTCTACATTTAGTCCTCCAAGGGTAGCGAGTTGAGCAGTGGTCCAAAAGATGGTAGAGGATTTTGGAATTTAGAATATGTATGGCACATTCAGCCAACAGCTATATTAGTAGTTAGTTGCCTACAAAAGATCCTATGATCTGTAAAAGATATTATCCCTATAGGGATCCTTTTCCAAAGTATACATCCTTGGTTCTAAAAGTTGTTAAGCTTCTCTGAGATGTTCTGCTGACATGCTACTGTTTACAGCAATTTTTTTTGCTGCACTGTTCATCTTAAAAGTGACCACCTACACTCTCACATGATCCTCAATGGTTTCGCAGGAGTTGCCATTTAAAGTGGCCCCAGTGCATTTTAGCACATCACCTACAAGTCTGAATTCATTTTGTTTGTCAATATCAATGAACTGTTTTCAAAATTTCTACCAGCGCTCAACCTGTTTTATGGTGAATTCAGACGGTTGCAGGGGTGATCAGCCTAAAGTCAATAAATGTGGTTAATTTCTAAATGTGTAATCTTTCTAGGTAATCCCACAGCATGGCTTTATTGATTTATGATGCACCCCAATGAAAAACACAATTTAAAATGAAAATGAATCCACAAAAATATACACTGTTGCTTTGGGAAATGTGTTTCAGGTGACCGAATGACACATCTGTGAGTGACAGCCGTGCATTACTCGGTGATGGCCAAGAGAAATTCTAGAGCCTTGAAGTTCTCTATCGCTATTGCCAGGCGGATGCATTGCCTCTGGTGACTTCACTAGGTTAAAATGCTGTTTTTAGTTATATTTCCTAATTAAAATCCCCAAACTGGGCTCATATTTTCTCTTACAGAGGCTATAGTGAAAGCCCATTAGGATTCCATTTTTAAAAATACCATATAGCATGTATCCAGGTGTTCCACTCTGGGTTTATGAGGGGGTTCCGGGGGCAGGGTGGCAATTCTAATGCATCGCAGGGTTCCCTACAGGCATGTTAAAACGTGGGCTGATACCCAGGGGAGAGATCTGTTTCTTCATGGCACTGTTTTTGAGGAGCGTGTGGTGCTGGGATGTGTCTATGCTCCCCCGCCGCTCTCCTGGGGCTTAGTAGAGCGCCTTATGACTCTGTGGGCTGATAAGCCAGATGGCTTGTCTGTGGTTGGGGGGGACTGGAATGACGTGTTGGAGGTGGCCAGAGATCGATGGAGGCAGGGAAAAGGCCCGGATACTCACCAACCCACTAAACTACACTCCCTGGTGACGGGGCTTGATTCGGTAGACTCTTGGCGTCCGCTCCATGGGAATGAGCAGGGATACACATATCTTTCGGTGGTTCATGATTTCTTATCCCGGCTGGATTATTTATTCGTGTTCTGAGCGGCGGCCGACAGAGTGGCAGAGGCTGATATCCTCCCGTGGGGATTATCCGATCATTCGCCGGTGGCCCTCACTCTGCAAGTAGGCCCGGCGCGACAGCCTTTTAGATGGCGCCTCTCGGTCTGGAATTTACAGAAGGAGGAATATTGGATACATATAGAGAGTGCTATTGACCGCTACTTGGAACTCAATGTGGGATTGGTTGAGGGGGCTGAACCCCTGTGGGAAGCTATGAAATCCACCATATGGTGTGTCGACTTCTCCTTCTGCGCGGCAGATCGCAGAGCGTGCAGGGAGTCCCTTCTGAAATCAGAGGCCAATATTATAGAATTGGAAGGTTGCAGTAGCAGAGACGGGGTTGTTCAGGTCCGTCGTCAATTATTACTAGCACATCAGACGCATGCAGACCTTTTGTTGGATGAGGCCCCCTGGCCTGGTTGGCGACCTATACTAAGGCAATATAATTGTCACTCTCAGCCATCATCTGCACTCTGTCAGACCAATCAATCAATCATTTGTATAGCGCACTACTCACCCGTGAGGGTCTCAAGGCGCTGGGGGGGGTGCAGCTACTGCTCTAACAGCCAGGTCTTGAGGAGTCGCCTGAAGGTCAGCAGGTCTTGGGGCTGCCGTAGGTGGGCGGGGAGGGTGTTCCACATCTTGGCGGCGAGGTGGGAGAATGATCTGCCGCCGATGGTCATTCGGCAGATGCTTGGGACGGTGGCGAGGGCAGGGTCGGCAGAGCGAAGCTGGCGGTTCGGGGTATAGAATGATAGTCGTTCGTTAAGGTATGTTGGTCCAGTGTTGTGGAGTGCTTTGTGCTCGTAGGCGAGGAGCTTGAAGGTGATCCTCTTGTTGACCGGGAGCCAGTGCAGGTCTCTCAGGTGGGTGGTGATGTGCCTGTGGCGAGGGAGACCGAGGATGAGGCGTGCGGAGGTGTTTTGTATGCGTTGGAGTCTCTTCTGGAGTGTGGCAGTGGTTCCTGCGTAGAGGGCGTTGCCGTAATCCAGCCTGCTGCTGGCGAGTGCTTGGGTGACCATCCTTCTGGTTTCGGTGGGGATCCATCTGTAGACCTTTAGGAGCATGCGGAGGGTGTTGAAGCATGAGGAGGAGAAGGAGTTAACTTGCCGGGTCATAGAGAGTGTGGAGTCCAGGATGAAACCCAGGTTGCATGCGTGGTTGGTGGGTGTTGGGGCATCTCCCAGCGTGGCCGGCCACCAGGAGTCGTCCCATGCGGAGGGGGTGGATCCGAGGATGAGGACCTCTGCCTCCGAGTTCAGCTTCAGCCAGCTAGTCTTCATCCAGTCTGCGATGGCTTTCATTCCCTCTTGGAGGTTGGATTTGGCGGTGGCCGGGTCCTTGGTGAGGGAGAGGATCAGCTGGGTATTGTCGGTGTAGGAGACGATGCTGAGGTGGTGTGCTCGGACGATGTTGGCGAGCGGTGCCATGTAGATGTTGAAAAGGGTCGGGCTGAGGGATGATCCTTGGGGTACGCTGCAGGTGATCGTGGTGGCTTCGGATCGGAAAGGGGGAGGCGGACTCTCTGGGTTCTGCTGGTGAGGAAGGAGGTGATCCAGTCCAGGGTTTTATCTTGGATCCCTGCGTCGCGGAGGCATGAGCGCAGAGTATGGTGGCAGACGGTGTTGAAGGCGGTCGAGAGATCCAGGAGGATGAGGGCCGCAGTTTCGCCGTTGTCCAGTATGGTTCTGATGTCGTCAGTGGTGGCGATGAGGGCGGTTTCGGTGCTGTGGTTGCTGCGGAATCCGGATTGGGAGTGGTCCAGGACATTGTTCTCCTCCAGGAAGTGGGTCAGTTGTCTGTTGGCCGTCTTTTCAATGACTTTCACTTGGCACGGGAGCAGGGAGATGGGTCGGAAGTTCTTGAGGTCCTTTGGGTCTGCCTTGGGTTTCTTGAGTAGGGTGTTGATCTCGGCGTGTTTCCAGCTTACCAGGAAGGTGGCGGTCTCGAAAGAGCTATTGATGATTTTTCGGAGTTGGGGTGCGATGATGGAGCTTGCCTTGTTGAAGATGTGGTAGGGGCAGGGGTCAGAGGGTGAGCCGGAGTGGATGGTGTTCATGATTCGTCATTGACGTTGTTCCAGGATGGCAGGAGGTTGGTGTGTTTGGTGTGTGTTGAATCGGGGGTGTCGGCGGCTGTAGTTGGCGTCTGGGTGTCAAAGCTGCTGTGGATGTCTGCGATCTTGCGGTGGAAGAAGGGGGCCAGGGAGTCGCAGAGTTCCTGCGACGGTGGGATGTCGTTGGAGCTGGAGCTGGGGAAGCGAGTTCTTTCATGATGTTGAAGAGCTCTTTGCTGTTGCGGCCATTGTTGTCGATGCGTTCCTTGATGGAGGTTCTTTTGGCGGATCCGATGAGTTGGTTGTGTTTGCGTCTGGCGTTTGTGAGGGCGGCGTGGTTGTCTGGTCGTTGCGCCACTGCTTCTCGAGTTTTCAGCAGATGTGCTTGGAGTTTTGGAGGTCGGCGTTGAACCAGATGGCTCTCGTGTTGGTGTGATTGTTGGAGGGTTTCCTGATCGGGGCGAGGGTGTTGGCGCAGTCGTCGATCCATTGTCTGAAGTTGTGGGCTGCTGCATCGGTCTCGGAGGGCTCGGTGGAAGGTTACGGGCTAGAGTGGAGATGAGCTGGTCTTCGGTGACTCTTTTCCAGCTGCGGTGTGGGATCCGTTGTGGTTGGTTGTGCGCTGTGTGTTTCTCAAAGAAAAAATGGATGCAGTGGTGGTCGGTCCAGTGGAGTTTGGTGGTGTGGCTGAAGGTGATGTGGTCGCTGGCGAAGAAGATGGGGTCGTGCGTGTGTCTGGCAGAGTGGGTGGGTGTCGTGACGAGCTGTTTGAGTCCGAGGTTGGTGAGGTGGTTGATCAGGGTTGTGGTGTTACTGTCGTTGGCATTCTTGAGTTGGATGTTCAGGTCCCCGAGGAGGATGTAGTCTGTGGAGGCGAGGGCGTGTGTGCTGATGAGGTCGGCCATGGATTCGCTGAATTGTACACGGGGCCTGGGGGTCGGTGTAGGAGAGTAGGGTCTGCTATCCTATGGTCAACCCAAATTTTTGCTTTTTGCTTCACTGGTTTTTGACGTATTGAGGCTGTGGGCCTGCTAATCAGACCCCCAGCCTGCTGTTCTCTCTGCTAAATTGACATTATGCACTTTAGGTGCATAACCCATTGGAACTGGATCACCCTGTGAGCCCCTGTAGTAGTGTACCCTAGGTACCCAGGGCATTGGTGTATCTGAGGCCTACCAGGGGCTGAAGCATGTATTGTGCCACCCCTGGCCTGGCCTAGCAATTTGACACAACTGGCTGATCACTCAGCTGGGGTAAGTTGGTGTATCCACCTCTTACTTAGGTGTAGTATGCCTATACCTAACCTTAAACGGGACACATGTTAACCTATAAGTCACTCCTATGGCAGGCCTTAACAATCCTGAAGGCAGAGTGCTTGGTTCCATGTGAGATGGTGCTCTGGCATGAGCTGAGCCTGTCTGCAGTGGTCGGAACAACTTCCTTCTACCGTTTCCAGATATCGCCATACCATATACTCTTAAGTGCATTATGAACCTCGCGGTTAAATGCTATCTTTGGTTTGGGTTTATCAAAACATGTCGAGTAAGGTGTCATACGAATTGGAATACTAACCCCTCACCAATTCTGGCGACGGGGTTAGCATTCCACCCTCCATAAGGGACACGACATGTACAGAACCTGAAACCCGGGTAAAATCAGACATAGCCTCAGCTCCACAAAATGGACGCTGCCACCACAGACACAAGTCTGCCCTCCTGCTGATGGGAGTCCTTCCAGCTTGGGAGACGTGGACAAAGGGTTTCCTGCCAGGGGAGGTGCGAGCACCACCCCAAACAGGATTTTGTGTATTGATCAGGTAGGGCTTGAAAAGAAACAGACATGCCTGAGGCTCACAAGGAGCCTCGGTGCATATGCCAGTTCAAAGCGGTCCTGGGGCACACCAGCCCCAGACCTGGGGCGAGCTGGACAAAGGATTGGGGGTGTAACCACCCCCCTTCCTGGTCCCACCCTTAGGGAGTGACCTAGCAGGTAGTCCGGCCCCTAGAATCCGCTTAAAGGTAGGAGCTGTGTCCAAAGACTTCAGACATCCTGGAATCAACTTGAAACTAAGAAGAAGACGGGAACTTCGACGTTCTGCTGCACAGAAGACTGAAGGAAATCTCCCCTATGGTCAGGGAGTGACCATCTTGCTAACGCAAGCACCATTCCAGCGAATCGACGTCTGCTTTGCCGCCGCCTCCCGCCGGAGTCCGAGCCCAGAGACCGACAAGAACTGGACCGCCAGACCTCTCACCGCCAGATCCACAGTCCCTGCAAAGAAGGAACTCGTGGAGGCACCGAGACACGTGGAGCCAGCCATCTTGGAAGACACTCGACTAGCTGCAAGCACGACAACAGAGGCTCCCTCCGAGTTGTGCTTTGGGTCCTGAGAAGCCCAACATCCGAGCAGCATCTGCACCAAAGGTGAGCCCTCCAGCATCTCCACGATCTGCGTGGGGCCCCTCTGCACTTTGCGACTCGACGCGCCTAACCGGTTACTGGTCCGTTGACTAGTGGCCATCTTGGCGACCCTCTTGAAAAACTACGATGCTGGTCTGGTTGCTCCAGACTGGCCCATGCTTCCCTCCAAAGGAGCAGCCCCTCTGACCTTGCTGGTCAGAGCTAACAGCTTTCTTCGATTCCTGCGACTCCTGCTTTTGCCAAGGCTGGTTTGCTTCTTCTGAGTCGTCGACACCGCTGACAGCGAGAGCCTGCGTGGGACAGCTCGGGAACCGACGCCTGGATGTCGTTGACCTTCAGGGACCACGTGGCTGCAGAGACAAGCTACACCTCTTCACCTGTTTGCACCCGACATCGCCTGGTACCTACCTGGTGCCACGCCGGTCACTGGCTAGTGACTGTGAACACTGTCCCCTCTGCTTACAGGTCTTCTACACTTCCGATCCATCCTTGGATCCACCGCATCTCTCCTGGACCGACCGCCTGCAGCATCTTTGTCATCAGGCTCCATTGAACAGATAGACGAAACCCGACGCACTTCGAAACCTATGCACCCGCTTCCTGTGGGTGAGGTAAAGCTGGCACTCCGGTGCACAAGTGTAGAGTAACATCTCTAGTGTCTAGGTTTGAAGTCTTGATTTCATAGTCCAACCAGAAGACCCTTCTAGCAGTAACTTTTGAACTTTTACGCACCCATTGAAAACCTATGGGCGCCCGCGTGTAACTTTCCTCACTGCACACGCGACCCGTGGACCTCCTGGTGACTAACTAAAGTTAGCTCCTTGTAGGCCCAGCGATTCTAGAGGCCCTAGGCCTTCTCCCTTTCCTGTTCGTGGTACTTTTACCACTATTTTAGTATATGGTTTGAGCGGCCACCAGGGCCTATCCATATAAAGTGCAACTTCTGTATATTGTGATACTTTCTTGTTTAACGATTTGATTTGTGCTCCTGTGCTCATAAAGAGTCTAGGGGATACTTTGAGTAATAAATACATATATATTTTGAATATATATCTGTGTGGTGTCCTTTCATTGGTATAAAGGGGGGTTACATATGGTAAAACACCTTGCTTAACACGCCTAAACGAGTTTAGCCTCAAAGACTGCTTAGCCTACGCTACCACTAGGGCGGCTGGTCCGAAAAGGTTGACTTACAACCACACCATAAGGGTTGCTTGGCATGGTACAAGGTGGTCACTTTAACTAGTGAACATCATATACCAGGCCAACTTCTCACATTGGTGGCAGCGGTGGGATTTGAGCTTGCTGTGTTTTACCTCTGTAATCTCTTTGTTACCAATTGAAAGATCATACAGGTACCTTTAGGTACATATAAAACAAGTTAGTTATATACTTAAGATCTACTGAACTTAGTTGTTGTAGAGAAAAGGGAGTAGCACACCCTGACTACAACTACTAGATAGGTTTAGTAGGAAAACCCAAGTGTAGGTAGTTGCAACACTTCCACCCACACTTAAGAGCAATGGCTGGGGCAGAGGGGTCCAAGGTACCCATCTCTGTCGAGAGTGACCCCCAGAGGGCACCATCCATCTTTGCTACCCTAAACCAGAATGAGCTCAGGCAGTTGGCTAATTCTAGGGGCCTTAAACAGCCCAAGAACCCTACCTCTGCTGAACTCAGAGAACTCTTGCAAACTGATGAAGATCAGAGAGCTCTCAAGAAAGCCTCTCAGTTAGGCCCCTCAGGGACTGGAACAGGAGGCCCTCCTTCTGAAGATGCTACTGAAGCACCCCTTCCTAACAGTCACCCCTTAGGTGAGAATCAGACTACAGATGATGAGGATCAGCATAGGGACGAGAAGGAAAAAGGGGATGAGTCTGATAGTAGTAGTAATTCCGATGGGAGAAATAGCCCCGTGCCAGGTATTATACTTGGCCCAGCTAACTTAAGACTATTGGGGAATGACAATGGGTTCCCCCCATTGAGTTTCCCCAGTGGACTTAACCAGGGGTTTGGGAGACAGAGGAATCACTCAGGTGACTCTAATGCCTCTCATGCCTCAAGAGGCTCTCAGGGTCAGTCCAGAAGAAGGATGACCAGCCCTCAGAGGAGGGAGCATGAGGCCAGAATGCAGGAAGCTCAGCTGAGGATCAGGAAACAGGAGCTAGAAGTAGCCCTGATGGAAGAGAAACTGAACAAGGCTAGGCAACCTAGAGAGAGTGGCCTATACCCACTGGTGGCAGCATTGTCCCTAGGGACAAAGATAGGGTCTTTGATAATAGGAACCTGTCCAAGGTTGTGCCCCCCCACAAAAGTGGGGATGATATCCACAAGTGGATGACTGCTCTTGAGAGAGCCTGCAAAGTACAGCAGGTTCCTGAGGACCAGTGGGCAGCAATCTTATGGCTCTCCTTTGAAAGTAGAGGCAGAGATAGACTCCTCACTGTTAGAGAGGAGGATGTCAGAAACTACAGAGCCCTGAAGAGTGTCCTTGTTGATGGGTTAGGCCTAACCACTGAGCAGTACAGGTTAATGTTCAGAGATACCCAGAAGGCACAGACTCAGGACTGGTCTGAATATGTTGAATGTGCCACTAAGGCTTTGGAGGGTTGGTTGCTGGGAAGTAAGGTTTCAGATTATACAGGATTGTACAATTTGATGATGAGAGAACAGATTTTAAATAACTGTCAAAACCAGCAACTGCATCAACACTTGGTTGACTCAGATCTTACCTCTCCCCAAGAATTGGGAAAGAAGGCAGACAAATGGGTCAGAACCAGGGTTAAGCAAAAGAACCAGAACCAGGGCCAAGGGGGTGATCAGAAGAAAACAGACCAAAAAGGTAATGACCAGAAATCCAAAGACCAGAAGTCTTCAACAGGGCCCCAAGCTAGTACTAATGAGGGTGGGTCCCAACAATCTAAAGGAAAGAAGAAAGAAGGTCCAAAGAAACCCTGGTGCAAATCTTGCAAGAATACAACTCACTGGACTAGTGATTGTAAGAAGGGTGGAGCCCCCAACACTGTTGCCCCTAAGGCACCTGCTCCCAGTAGTACTGTTAGCAGTGTTGGTCCCCAGACAAAGGGTGTAGTGGGAATTACTATGGGAACTGAAGGAGATTCTGACCTAGACAGAACCCTTACAC
Organism: Triturus cristatus; assembly: GCF_964204655.1. NCBI lineage: Eukaryota > Metazoa > Chordata > Amphibia > Caudata > Salamandridae > Triturus > Triturus cristatus. Next base: position 1,098,658,541 of record NC_140579.1, read on the forward strand.
AGGCAGTCTTGATCTGTGATGGGGACATGGATTTGTCCCTGACTGTGAGCCCCAGTAATCTGGGCAAGTACAGACAGACTCCATTGATTAATGCAAAAGTGGCTCAAGCCTACAGGGACACATGTGCCAGTGTCACTATGGTGACACCAGGCTTTGTGGATCCTGGACAGTACATAACAGGTGAGAATTACCTGGTGACCAATGCCAGCAATACCACTACTTCCCATAGTGTGGCTATTGGTAACTTCTCATGGGGAGGGGTAACTGGCCTCAAAAGGGTTGTGGTTAGTGCAGACCTCCCAGTAGAATGTTTGTTGGGCAATGACCTAGAGAGTTCTCTATGGTCAGAAGTGGAGTATGGGACACATGCAGAGATGTTAGGTATATCACCACATGTCCTTGCTGTGACCAGGTCACAGGCCAAAAAGTGCTTTACTGAACCTCAGGTCTTGGATCCTGGAACAATGGACCAAGCACCTTCCAAGAAGAAGAACAGGAGGGTTAAGGCTGTGCATTCCCCCCTGCCTCCAAGTGGTGATCAGTCTTCCCAGGAGGATGATCCAGAGAACCTTCAAGGAACTATCCCTGAAGAGCTTGAACCTGACCAGGTTGAGTTTCTGGGGACAGGGGGACCTTCTAGGGCTGACTTGGGGCAGGCTCAGTTATCCTGTCGATCTCTTGAACCCCTCAGACAGCTGGCTGCTGCTGAGGCTGCTGGGAATGCTCAAGGTACCCATAAAGTGTATTGGGATGATGGGCTCCTTTATTCAGAGGCTAGAGACCCAAAACCTGGTGCAACCAGGAGGTTGGTTATACCTCTGCAATTTAGGGGCTTCCTTCTTACCTTGGCCCATGATATTCCTCTAGCAGGACACTTAGGCCAGAACAAGACTTGGGACAGGCTTGTCCCTCACTTTCACTGGCCTCACATGAATGAAGATACCAAGGAGTTTTGTCGCTCCTGTGTGACCTGCCAAGCCAGTGGCAAATCAGGTGGCACAACAAAGGCCCCCCTAATACCACTACCTGTGGTGGGGGTTCCCTTTGAGAGAGTGGGGATTGATATTGTGGGTCCCATGGATCCCCCCACTGCATCTGGGCACAGATTTATACTGGTGGTAGTGGATCATGCCACCAGGCATGCAGAGGCAATTCCCCTTAGGACCACAACAGCTCCTGTTGTGGCCAGGGCCTTACTAGGAGTCTTCTCCAGAGTGGGGTTTCCTAAGGAGGTAGTTTCTGACAGAGGTACCAACTTCATGTCAGGATATTTGACAGCTATGTGGAAGGAATGTGGTGCCAACTACAAGTTCACCACTCCTTATCACCCACAATGCAATGGGCTTGTTGAGAGATTCAACAAGACCCTAAAGGGTATGATCAAAGGATGACCTGAAAAGCTCAGGCGAAGATGGGACATCCTTCTACCCTGCCTTCTGTTTGCTTACAGAGAGGTCCCACAAAAAGGAGTTGGCTACAGCCCCTTTGAATTGTTATTTGGGCACCCTGTAAGAGGACCCCTATGTCTGGTGAGGGAAGGATGGGAGTTACCTCTTAAAAAGCCTAAGCAAGACATAGTGGACTATGTACTTGGTCTCCGCTCCAGGATGGCTGAGTACATGGAGAAGGCATCCAAAAACCTTGAGGCAAGCCAGGCCTTACAGAAAGCTTGGCATGACCAAAAGGCTGTCTTGGTTGAGTTTCAGCCAGGACAGAAGGTATGGGTGTTGGAGCCAGTGGCCCCAGCAGCACTCCAAGACAAATGGTCTGGACCCCATACAATCCTGGAAAAGAAGGGAGAGGTTACCTACTTGGTGGACCTAGGCACTCCCAGGAGTCCCCACAGGGTACTCCATGTTAACAGGTTTAAAGCATATGTTGACAGGGCAGACATGGGCTTGCTCATGGCTACAGATGAGGGACAGGAGGAGGAGAGTGACCCTCTCCCAGACCTGTTTTCTCAGAACCCTGAAGATGGTTCAGTTGAAGGAGTGACCCTTGGAGGCAACCTCACTGAGCATCAGCAAATTGAATGTAGACAGGTTCTACAATCATTTCAGCATATGTTCTCACTGATACCTAGTCAAACTGACTGGTGTACCCATGTGGTGGACACCGGTGACAGTCTTCCTGTGAAGAACAAACTTTACAGACAACCTGACCATGTCAGGGACTGTATAAAGACTGAGGTACACAAGATGCTGGAGTTGGGTGTCATTGAGCCCTCAGAGAGCCCCTGGGCTAGCCCAGTGGTTCTGGTCCCCAAACCTCACACCAAAGATGGCAAGAGAGAAATGAGGTTCTGTGTGGATTACAGAGGACTCAATGCTGTCACTAGGACAGATGCACATCCTATTCCAAGGGCAGATGAGCTCATAGATAAACTGGCTTCTGCTAAGTTTTTGAGCACATTTGATTTGACAGCTGGCTATTGGCAAATCAGGTTAGCTGAGGAGTCTAAGGCCAAAACAGCATTTTCAACCCCAGGAGGGCACTACCAATTTGTGGTGATGCCCTTTGGTCTGAAAAATGCACCTGCCACCTTCCAAAGGTTGGTGAATCAAGTCCTTACTGGGTTGGATGACTTTTGTGCAGCATATCTTGATGACATTGCTGTCTTTAGCTCCACCTGGGAGGATCACCTGATCCACCTGAAGAAGGTACTTGAGGCTCTGCAAAAGGCAGGCCTCACTATCAAGGCTACTAAGTGCCAGATAGGGCAGAGTAAGGTTGTGTACTTGGGCCACCTTGTAGGTGGAGGCCAAGTTCAACCACTGGAGAGTAAGATACAATCCATCAAGGACTGGTCTCCTCCCACCACCCAGACTCAGGTCCGAGCTTTCTTGGGCTTGACTGGGTACTACAGGAAGTTTGTTAAGAACTATGGGTCCATTGTGACTCCTCTTAATGATCTGACATCCAAAAAGATGCCCAAAAAGGTTCAGTGGACAGTAAGCTGTCAAAAGGCATTTGATGACCTGAAGAAGGCCATGTGCTCTGCACCTATCCTGAAAAGTCATGACTACTCCAAAGAGTTTATTGTCCAAACAGATGCTTCTGAGTTGGGTGTGGGAGCTGTGCTGTCACAACTTAATGTAGATGGTCAAGACCAACCCATTGCTTTTATTAGCAGAAGGTTGACCCCCAGAGAGAAGAATTGGTCAGCTATTGAGAGGGAGGCCTTTGCTGTGGTGTGGGCCCTGAAGAAGCTGAGGCCATACTTGTTTGGCACTCACTTCAAGATTCAGACCGACCATAAGCCCCTCTTGTGGCTAAATCAGATGAAGGGTGAAAACCCCAAACTGCTTAGGTGGTCCATTTCCCTACAGGGGATGGACTTTACAGTGGAGCACCGGCCAGGTACCGACCATGGGAATGCAGATGGTCTCTCCAGGTACTTCCACTTAGGACATGAAGACACGACAGGTCCATGCTAGTTTAATGTCCCTGCGTTTGGGGGGGGGGGGGGTTGTGTAGGAGAGTAGGGTCTGCTATCCTATGGTCACCCCAAATTTTTGCTATTTGCTTCACTGGTTTTTGACGTATTGAGGCTGTGGGCCTGGTAATCAGACCTCCAGCCTGCTGTTCTCTCTGCTAAATTGACACTATGCACTTTAGGTGCATAACCCATTGGAACTGGATCACCCTGTGAGCCCCTGTAGTAGTGTACCCTAGGTACCCAGGGCATTGGTGTATCTGAGGCCTACCAGGGGCTGAAGCATGTATTGTGCCACCCCTGGCCTGGCCTAGCAATTTGACACAACTGGCTGATCACTCAGCTGGGGTAAGTTGGTGTATCCACCTCTTACTTAGGTGTAGTATGCCTATACCTAACCTTAAATGGGACACATGTTAACCTATAAGTCACTCCTATGGCAGGCCTTAACAATCCTGAAGGCAGAGTGCTTGGTTCCATGTGAGATGGTGCTCTGGCATGAGCTGAGCCTGTCTGCAGTGGTCGGAACAACTTCCTTCTACCGTTTCCAGATATCGCCATACCATATACTCTTAAGTGCATTATGAACCTCGTGGTTAAATGCTATCTTTGGTTTGGATTTATCAAAACATGTCGAGTAAGGTGTCATACGAATTGGAATACTAACCCCTCGCCAATTCTGGTGACGGGGTTAGCATTCCACCCTCCTAGAGGGACACGACATGTACAGAACCTGAAACCTGGGTAAAATCAGACATAGCCTCAGCTCCACAAAATGGACGCTGCCACCACAGACACAAGTCTGCCCTCCTGCTGCTGGGAGTCCTTCCAGCGTGGGAGACCTGGACAAAGGGTTTCCTGCCAGGGGAGGTGCGAGCACCACCCCAAACAGGATTTTGTGTATTGATCAGGTAGGGCTTGAAAAGAAACAGACATGCCTGAGGCTCACAAGGAGCCTCGGTGCATATGCCAGTTCAAACCGGTCCTGGGGCACACCAGCCCCAGACCTGGGGCGAGCTTGACAAAGGATTGGGGGTGTAACCATCCCCCTTCCTGGTCCCACCCTTAGGGAGGGACCTAGCAGGTAGTCCGGCCCCTAGAATCCGCTTAAAGGTAGGAGCTGTGTCCAAAGACTTCAGACAACCTGGAATCAACTTGAAACTAAGAAGAAGATGGGATCTTCGACGTTCTGCTGCACAGAAGACTGAAGGAAATCTCCCCTATGGTCAGGGAGTGACCATCTTGCTAACGCAAGCACCATCCAGCGAATCGACGTCTGCTTTGCCGCCGCCTCCCGTCGGAGCCCGAGCCCAGAGACCGACAAGAACTGGACCTCCAGACCTCTCACCACCCGATCCACAGTCCCTGCAAAGAAAGAACTCGTGGAGGCACCGAGACACGTGGAGCCAGCCATCTTGGAAGACACTCGACTAGCTGCAAGCACGACAACAGAGGCTCCTTCCGAGTTGTGCTTTGGGTCCTGAGAAGCCCAACATCCGAGCAGCATCTGCACCAAAGGTGAGCCCTCCAGCATTTCCACGATCTGCGTGGGGCCCCTCTGCACTTCGCGACTCGACGCGCCTAACCGGTTACTGGTCCGTTGACTAGTGGCCATCTTGGCGACCGTCTTGAAAAACTACGATGCTGGTCTGGTTGCTCCAGACTGGCCCCTGCTTCCCTCCAAAGGAGCAGCCCCTCTGACCTTGCTGGTCAGAGCTAACAGCTTTCTTCGATTCCTGCGACTCCTGCTTTTGCCAAGGCTTGTTTGCTTCTTCTGAGTCGCCGACACCGCCGACAGCGAGAGCCTGCGTGGGACAGCTCGGGAACCGAATCCTGGACGTCGTCGACCTTCAGGGACCACGTGGCTGCAGAGACAAGCTACACCTCTTCACCTGTTTGCACCCGACATCGCCTGGTACCTACCTGGTGCCACGCCGGTCACTGGCTAGTGACTGTGAACACTGTCCCCTCTGCTTACAGGTCTTCTACACTTCCGATCCATCCTTGGATCCACCGCAACTCTTCTGGACCGACCGCCTGCAGCATCTTTGTCATCAGGCTCCATTGAACAGATAGACGAAACCCGACGCACTCCGAGCCCTATGCGCACGCTTCCTGTGGCTGAGGTAAAGCTGGCACTCCGGTGCACAAGTGTAGAGTAACATCTCTAGTGTCTAGGTTTGAAGTCTTGATTTCATAGTCCAACCAGAAGACCCTTCTAGCAGTAACTTTTGAACTTTTACGCACCCATTGAAAACCTATGGGCGCCCGCGTGTAACTTTCCTCACTGCACACGCGACCCGTGGACCTCCTGGTCACTAACTAAAGTTAGCTCCTTGTAGGCCCAGCGATTCTAGAGGCCCTAGGCCTTCTCCCTTTCCTGTTCGTGGTACTTTTACCACTATTTTAGTATATGGTTTGAGCGGCCACCAGGGCCTATCCATATAAAGTGCAACTTCTGTATATTGTGATACTTTCTTGTTTAACAATTTGTGCTCCTGTGCTCATAAAGAGTCTAGGGGACACTTTGAGTAATAAATACATATATATTTTGAATATATATATGTGTGGTGTCCTTTCATTGGTATAAAGGGGGGTTACATATGGTAAAACAGCTTGCTTAACACGCCTAAACGAGTTTAGCCTCAAAGACTGCTTAGCCTACGCTACCACTAGGGCAGCTGGTCCGAAAAGGTTGACTTACAACCACACCATAAGGGTTGCTTGGCATGGTACAAGGTGGTCACTTTAACTAGTGAACATCATATACCAGGCCAACTTCTCACAGTCGGTAGACGAGGGTTCCTCTGAGGGTGGTGTTGTGATTGACGTGGATCGGGAAGTGTAGGTGTTCGGCCATGCTGAGAGAGTCCTCGGTGTTGGTTGAGACTCTGGTGGTGTTCCTGTGGATGATGGCGATTCCTCCTCCTGGTTCGTTGTTGTTGCGGTCCCTGCGGGTGATCTTGTAGCCATCCGGGATGGCTATAGCTATGTCAGGCGCTGAGGAAGTGTTCATCCAGGTCTCCGTCAGGAAGGCAATATCCGGGCTGGAGGAGTCGAGTAGGTCCCAGAGTTCGACGGTGTGTTTGTGGACTGAGCGGGTGTTGAGTAGTATGCAGCTGAATTTGTTGTGGTCGGCGGTGGTGTGATGGGCCGGGCGTGCAGGTGTGCGCTGGCTGGTGTATTTGCAGTTTCGGCAGGTGAAGGGACCGTGGGTGAGCTTTGGGGTGGCCTGGAAGCAGGTGGAGGGTCGGCTGGCGTTGAGTGTGTGAAGGGTGGTGGAATCGTAGCGGCGTCGGGTGTCGTGGCACTAGCGGTGGCCTGGGGGTCTGGCGCTGGACGCGTTCCAGGCGCGGACAGGCGCAGACGGACATGCCTTAGGTGCGGCGCGCCAGCGGCGCGCACGCTGCACCCGTCCGCTGCACGACCGCACAGTGGTCGCCATTATGTATGGGAGGGGGCGGGAGTAGAGGTGGAGGGGGGAGTGGGGCTGGGTCAGGGGGCGGGTCGCGTGGGAGCAGTACTGGAGGAAAAGCAGGAAGCTCCAAGGCGCTAACAACAGTAAAAGCAAAAAGTAATGCCCCAGAATGTGAAACACGCAAGGCACACAAATTACAATCCCAAGAACACAAGACCTGAGGCAGAGTCGAGCGCAAGGCTCGAACTCTGTTCGAGACGGACTGCGGGCGAGCAATCAGCTGGTGGAGCTGCCAGGGAGAGTGTTGCCTGGACCGGAGGTCAAGGCTTTACACGCGCTCCCCCGCAATGGTCACCATTATGTAGGGGAGTGGGGCGGGAGTAGAGGTGGAGGCGGGAGTGGGGCTGGGTCAGGGGGCGGGGCGCGTGTGAGCAGTACTGGAGGAAAAGCAGGAAGCGCTAAGGCGCTAACAAAAGTAAAAGCTACCATCAGCAAACTAGTTGTAGACGATCATCCCACCACCAGCCCACCATGAGCCACCATCACTTACTATCATTTCTCCTCAGCAACCACAAGGGGCTAACCTTAAGACACTATCAGACCATAATCCACCACCATCTAGCCACTGTCTTTCATCAGTGTTGCCGTTTACACAGCAGTCCTCCTATAATTCCTCCAGGAAGCAGAAGTGAAGCATAGAGGCCCAGGGGTGCAAGGGCCCCACTTCAACTCAATTATGATTGTCCCACTGCACTCTTGCTCTAGGGGAGTAGTCATAATCTTAAAATAGGGAGGGAGAGTTTTGCCCTGGGGCCTTCAATAGATTACATGTATTAAGCACTACTACCCAAGTGCATAGAGGCTGCTTGCCAAGAGCTAGAGGAAAAGTAATATCTTTTGATGCTTTGTAGCAACGGAACAAGCACGACCTTACAAGATTAATACATGTGAATGAACAAAAAAACGAAGTGTGATTTATTGTCCATATCAGTAATAGACAGCATACTTCAGCACTACACTGACCCCGTCTACTACTAGACTGGCTCTTTTAGACTGGACAAGCCCTTTCATTATGGGATAGTCAGGCCATTTCAGCTCTGGGCAGACACTCTGTGTGCCTGGTGGGCTCCCTTAGCACTGCTAGGCCTTTTCTGCAGCAGACAGACCATTTCAGGTCTTGGAGGGTCGATGCGGACTCTCTCTTAAAATGTTCTATAGACATGTTCTAATCATTCTCAAGTTAGTCAGTCCGATTGTCTGCCTACGAAGGAAGCTCCAGGCCCCGAGGGCGGTCCCGCTCCAGTATTGAGAGAGTTCCCTTACCACAGGCCTTACTCATGAGGGCAGTACCTGGAACACATTCCTTCCACATGACCACGAGCATGGCACTTCCTGGCTCGTGTTTTCAGTCCTTCTCTGTTTCTCGTCTTCGGCAGAACGCTTCCCACGCCCGCGCCACTATCCAGCGAACGGATCTACGGGTTTGACACTGGTATGGCGCTGCCGGTGGTGTTAAGCTGCTCTGTAACTAACCGATCGTCCCCTCAGTGCTCCGAGGTTATACTCCGACCAGGCTGGGTAAGCATATATAATATACATACTGTTGCCTGTAAACTAGGCAACGCTGGAAATGGGAAAAAGTACTACGGGAAACCACCAATTGAGGGCAAAGCGGTTGCATCATAAGGCAGAGGAGCGGAATCTGACCGTAAATTTATATATGTATTACAACAACAAACAAGCATTGAAAATTAAATAAGTCTCGCCCTCATTTAAGTTAAAGCAATTCTGTCTATAATTAGGTGGCTTTTTAGCTTTGCTTGTATTAGTGTTTTTTAAACTTTCATCTACATAACATGCATATGTATGCATATATGTATATGTATGCATGCATTTATATTTGGATGTATATGCAGATTATATATATATATATATATAATCTACTGGCGGTTGCCAGTAGATAGTTATAGTTAGGACCATGTTTCCAAAGGAAATCTCAAAATTCTATTTTGAATAACTTTGGTGCCGGTTGACGAATCTTCGCGAAATTTTCAAAACTAATGGGGCGCTCCGCTCAGCTCCTACCCTGAAAGTCTCGGGGGGATTCGTCAAGCGGGGGCCGAGAAAAAAGGGGGGTCCCAAAACGCGTTTTCGCCATGCATTTTCCCATAGGACCTTTAGTCGAAGGTACAGCCCGAACGGCTGAACAGAATTACTTGAAATTTGGCAGAGAGGTAGTCCTCAGGTCAGGGATGTGCCTTTTGCATATATGGAGTCAATCTGTTCAGTAGTTCCTGAGAAAATTGCAGTTAAAGCACATAAATATCTATAGCCGCGCACCGTGCGCGCACCTTGCGCGCACCGTGCGCACACCCTAACGTGCGCGAGCGTAATTCTGATTGGTGGTTACATGTCAGTCAACGTTCGAATTGGTCGAAATCAGGAAGTGTCGGCCGCCATTTTGTTTGTTTTCAGTGCGAGAGTGAAAAAGGAAGGTGGCGAACGTGAAAAGGGGGCAGGGTAGAGAGTTCCTGACCCCCTAGCCTTTGTCAGGGGGTCCTGAAGGACCCCGAAGGCAGAAAAAAACATTGTAATTGTTTTTTTAAAAAAACGCGGGGGTGCGCGCATGGTGAAAAAAAAAAAAACATATTTTAATACGTAGTTTATTGTAAAAAAAAATTTAAAAAAATAATAATACATACATAACTTTGCATTTAACCCCTTCGATGCTCATGACGGAACGGTTCCGTCATGAGCATCGGTTGGGCTGTGCTCATGACGGAACCGTTCCGTCATGAGCACAGCCCCCGGGGGAAGCGCTGGCGCTCCCCCCCGGGGCATCGATCGTGCCCCCACAGAGGGGGATGGCAGCGGAAGAGCTTCCGCTGCCACCCCCGAGCCCCCCCACGCTTCCTGATGACGTCAGCGCGCATAGCGCGCGCCAACGTAATCAGGAAGTGTTGGACGCGCTGGAATTCATTTCTTCAAGCACGTCCAACGGATGAGGTAGGTGTTTGGTGGGGGGGGGCGGAATTGCGAGGCCTTGAGGCATCGGGGGAGAGGAAAGAGTATTTCCTCTCCCCTGATGTCTCAATGCTGGGCATTCCTGCTCCACGATCGCGCACAGCGTCGCGATCGTGGAGCAGTGATGCCCCACTAGACACCAGGGATGTCTTTTTCCTAATTTAGGAAGTGACCCCTTGGGCAAGGGTCGCTTCCTTGGCTGGCAAATTATTTCGAAGACTTTTCTGCCCCCCCCCCGGGGGCAGATCGGTCGTCTTTCTGCCCGTTTCTGCCCTCGGGGGGGGCAGAAAAGCCCACTCGACACCAGGGATGTCTTTTTCCTAATTTAGGAAGCGACCCCTTGGGCAAGGGTCGCTTCCTTGGCTGCCAAATAAATTCAAAGACTTTTCTGCCCCCCCTGGGGGCAGATTGGTCGTCTTTCTGCCCGTTTCTGCCCCAGGGGGGGGGCAGAAAAGCCCACTAGACACCAGGGATGTCTTTTTCCTAATTTAGGAAGTGACCCCTTGGGCAAGGGTCGCTTCCTTGGCGGCCAAATTAATTCGAAGACTTTTCTGCCCCCCCTAGGGGCAGATCGGTCGTCTTTCTGCCCGTTTCTGCCCCCAGAAGGGGCAGAAAAGCCCACTAGACACCAGGGATGTCTTTTTCATAATTTAGGAAGCGACCCCTTGGGCAAGGGTCGCTTCCTTGGCTGCCAAATTATTTCGAAGACTTTTCTGCCCCCCCTGGGGGCAGATCGGTCGTCTTTCTGCCCGTTTCTGCCCCCGGGGGGGGGGCAGAAAAGCCCACTAGACACCAGGGATGTCTTTTTCCTAATTTAGGAAGCGACCCCTTGGGCAAGAGTCGCTTCCTTGGCTGCCAAATTAATTCGAAGACTTTTCTGCCCCCCCGGGGGCAGATCGGTCGTCTTTCTGCCCCAGGGGGGGGCAGAAAAGCCCACTAGACACCAGGGATGTATTTTTCCTAAATTAGGAAGCGACCCCTTGGCAAAAACTGTTTGCATTTGTGCTCGATGTGTATTTTGTTGTCTTGTGAGTAATTTTTTTTTTTTTCTTCTTTCTAGTTGGATATCGTTGGTTTTTGCTGTGTCACTGCAGAGTAGGTTCTGGTGAGTGTAGCTGTCTCTTGTAATTGAATTCTATAGTTTTTGAGTACATTGATCATTGTGATAAAGGTACACATTTCTTTACTTACTTGGTTTGCACATTGTTGGTTGTTGTTGACTTGTTTGTGCAGTTTTCTATCTTAGAAAGTATAATGGCTAGCCGCAGGATTACTGCTCAGCAGGTTGTTGGTTTGCTTTTTGAGTCTTCCTCTGACCATGGTTCAGAGACTGACTCTGCATCTGAGGGAGAGGAGGCAGGGGACGATTCTGGCAGTGAGTTTTCTCTCCATATGGAGTCATCGGATGATGAAGATACTCTTAGTGCGGATGAAGTGCCTGTGTTAGAGGAAGAGACTGATGTGCCGATAGTGCGGCAAGAGGCATCTGGGCTGCAGCCTGGGGCTGCAAGGCTTCCCGTTGGTGTAGTGCGGCAAGAGGCTTCTGGGCTGCAGCCTGCGGCTGCAAGGCTTCCCGTTGGTGTAGTGCGGCAAGAGGCATCTGGGCTGCAGGCTGGGGCTGCAAGGCTTCCCTTTGAAAGTGATGACCTCTGGGTTGCCCCTGGCATGGTGCAGCCGGCATTGCCAGAGTTTACTGGTGTTCCAAGGTCTAGAGTGAATGCTGAAAACTTTTTGCCGGTAAATTTTTTTCAGTTGTTTATGGACGATGTGTTTTTGGCAGAGATTGTTGAGCAGACTAATTTGTATGCCGAACAGTTTTTGAGGGACAACAGTGCCAGTCTTAAGCCACACTCTAGAGCTACCCGTGGACTCCCACAAATGTTGAAGAGATGAAGAAGCTCTTGGGTTTAACTTTTTTGATGGGCTTGCTAAGGAAGCCATCAATGTCTTCATATTGGTCTAGCAGACCCTTGATGGCAACGTCTATTTTTCCGGCAGTCATGAGTCGTGACAGGTATTTGCTTCTGCTTCGGATGATGCATTTTGTTGATAATGGATTAGCGTTGCCACGAGATCACCCTGATTGTGACCGTCTTTTTAAGATTAGGCCTGTCCTTGATCACTTTGTTGATCGATTTTCTGAGATTTATGCCCCTGGGAAAGAAATTGCAGTGGATGAGTCTTTGGTGTTGCTCAAGGGCCGCTTGGTTTTTAGGCAATACATTCCTAGTAAGAGGGCACGCTATGGAATAAAGCTGTATATGCTGTGTGACAGTAGGACTGGATATGTGTCTAATTTCAGGGTGTACACCGGTAAGGAATCTAGGATGAACCTCCCTGGTTGTCCGTCCACTTTTGGAGTGACTGAGAAAATTGTTTGGGAACTTGGTAGAGGATTTTTTAACATAGGCCACCATTTATATGTAGATAACTTCTACACTGGTATGCGGTTGTTTAGGGAATTGGCCAAAGTGGACACTGTTGCTTGTGGCACAATCCGCTCTAACCGTAAAGGTTTCCCGAAAGAACTTGTTTGCCAAAAGCTTGTGCGGGGACAGTGCAGTGCGTTGCGTTGCCAGGAGCTTCTTGCTGTGAAGTTTTCAGACAGGAGAGATGTCAACATGCTGACTACCATCCATGATGAAAGCACTGCACCTGTGACTGTTTGGGGTCAGGTCGCTGAAGCGCGCTAACCTGTGTGCATTTTAGACTATAATAGGCACATGGGTGGTGTTGACAGAGTAGATCAGAGGTTGGAACCTTACACTGCTCTTCGTAAGGCTTACATTTGGTACAAGAAGTTGGCTATCCATCTTTTCCACTTGGCAATGTTTAATGCTTTTGTTGTGTTCCAGGATTCTTGCCCTGAGTCAAAGATGACTTTTGCTAAGTTTCAGGAGTCTGTAATAGGCAGCCTTGTTGTAGTGGAACAGGCAAGTGTTCCTAGAGTTGGAGTGGTGGAGGATGTTGCTAGATTGAAAGATCGCCACTTTCCAGATCACATTCCTCCCACACCCTTAAAAGATTTTCCCAGTAGGAGATGTAGAGTCTGTTGGCGAAGAGGTTCACGGAAGGAGAGTCGTATGTACTGCCCCGACTGTCCTTCTCATCCTGTACTGTGTCTCCCTGCTTGTTTTAGAGCGTACCACACGCGAAATAATTATTGGGAGCATTCATGAGTGGTAAAGTGAACTGCCTGGTCTGTATTCTTTGGATAATTTGATTCTGTTTCAAGGTTGGTGTTAGTGCAATGTATTTAGTTGCTGATTTTCTGTTAGAAGATTTGTATCTATTTGCGATTTGTTTGTGTTTTTATTTTTTTCAAAAAAAATCCTAAATGTGATGGCGGTGTGTGTAGGCTTGCGCTTGGCTGTTGGTGTGTGTGGACTGGCACTTGGTTGGTGGTGTGCGTGGAATGGTGCTTGGCTGGCGGTGAGCGTGGACTGGCGGTGTGCATGGACTGGCGGTGTGCGTGGACTGGTGCGTGGCTGGTGGTGTGCGTGGACTGGAGCTTGGCTGGCGGTGTACGTGGAATGGTGCTTGGCTGGCGGTGTGCGTGGACTGGTACTTGGCTGGCGGTGTGCATGGACTGGTGGTGTGTGCGGACTGGTGCTTGGCTGGTGGTGTCTGTGGACTGGAGCTTGGCTGGTGGTGTGCGTGGACTGGAGCTTGGCAGGCGGTGTGCGTGGAATGGTTGCTTGGCTGGCGGTGTGCGTGGACTGGTACTTGGCTGGCGGTGTGCGTGAACTGGTGGTGTGTGCGGACTGGTGCTTGGCTGGAGGTGTCCGTGGACTGGAGCTTGGCTGGCGGTGTGCGTGGATTGGCGATTGGCTGGCGGTGTGCCTGGACAGGCGCTTGGCTGGCGGTGTGCCTGGACTGGCGCTTGGCTAGCGGTGTGCGTGGACTGGCGCTCTGCTAGCGGTGTGTGTGGACTGGCGCTCTGCTAGCGGTGTGTGTGGACTGGAGCTCGGCTGGCTGTGTGTGAGTAGTGACTTTCTGCTGGTCACTACACACACTGCTAGCTGAGTGCCACTCCACGCAATCCATCAGCATGTGTAGTTGCTGTGTCTGGATTGTGGTCGTGTGAAAGTGATGGGCCCTTGAATGGCGCTGTGTGCTGGTGTGAGTTTTGTTATGTGATGGGCCCGCGGCTGGCGGTGTGAATGGTTTTGTATGTCTCACACGTATGAAAGGTGTATGAATGGCCTGTAAAGAGGTTGGTGCCTTGTCGTGGCTTTACAGCTCACGAGTTGTGAGTCAATGGTTCAGTTTCTCGCCCTTTCAATTATTACCAGTGCATTTCATGTTTTGTGAAATCACTTGCTAATACAATTGTATCTACTGAACCATCACTCACCCTCGTGCCAAATCCAACCAGTATGTGTGTGTGCTTGCGGATAAGATGGCTGTGCAGTAATATTTGTCTTTCTGAAGCAGGGTGTACCTTGTCCCTTTTTGGTGAATTTTGTACTGTGTTGCTTTTGTACCTGGTTGTGCGAATGGTCTTGTTTGTATCACGTATGAAAGGTGTGTGAATGGCCTGTAAAGTGGTTGGTGCCGTGACGTGGCTTTACAGCTCACGAGCTGCGAGTCATTGGTTTGGTTTTTTGTGAATTTAATTATTGACAGTGCATTTCATTTTTGTGAAATCTCTAGTTAATAAAATTTAATACACTGAACCATGACTCGCCCTCGTGCCAAATCCAACCAGTATGTGTGTGTGTTTGAGGAATAGATGGTTGTGCAGCAATCTTTGTCTTTAGTTTCTCTGCCAAGGTACACTTTCCATGTAAGAATAACCCACCAACTGTAGATATTGTCGAAAACCCATGGGAGGTCATGGTGATGTCTCTCTTGTGAATTCAAAAAGTTTTTTTTATCCCCAATGTCCTGCAAACCTCAAAATGTCTGCCACATTTTCTTTGCAATTTTACTCCAAAATTCTCACGCTGTAGGAACAATAGTTAATCTGGTTTTGCAATGGGGGTCACTTTGGTTTTTATCCCGGTGCTCAGCGGCCATCTAGACAAACCTACCAAACCCACATATTTCTGAAAACTAGACACCCGGCGACTTCCAGGGAGGTATGGCTTGCGTGGATCCCCCAACGTTTCCTTACCCAGAATCCCCTGCAAACCTCAATTTTAGCTGAAAAAATCACTTTTTTCACATATTTTGGGGTGGGAAAGTTGTGGCATCACCGGGCCCACACAAATTTACCACCACCCAGCGTTTCCCCAGGTCTCCCGGTAATAATGGTGCCTCACTTGTGTGGGAGGCCCAAGTACCCGCGGCAGGCAAGGGCCCAAAACGTAGTGAGGTGACATCAAAAAGGCCTATCGCAAAACCACCTGGTTTTGCAAGGGGGGTCACTTTGGTTTTTGACCCGGTGCTCGGCGGCCATCTAGGGAAACCTACTAAACCCACACATTTCTGAAAACTAGACACCCGGCGGCTTCCAGGGAGGTATGGCTTGCGTGGATCCCCCAACGTTTCCTTACCCAGAATCCCCTGCAAACCTCAATTTTAGCTGAAAAAAGCACTTTTTTCACACATTTTTGGGTGGGAAAGTTGTGGCATCACCGGGCTCACACAAATTTACCACCACCCAGCTTTCCCCCAGGTCTCCCGGTAAAAATGGTGCTTCACTTGTGTGGGAGGCCCAAGTACCCGCGGCAGGCAAGGGCCCAAAACGTAGTGAGGTGACATCAAAATGGCCTATCGCAAAACCACCTGGTTTTGCAAGGGGGGTCACTTTGGTTTTTGACCCGGTGCTCGGCGGCCATCTAGGGAAACCTACCAAACCCACACATTTCTGAAAAGTAGACACCCGGCGGCTTCCAGAGAGGTATGGCTTGCGTGGATCCCCCAACGTTTCCTTACCCAGAATCCCCTGCAAACCTCAATTTTAGCTGAAAAAATCATTTTTTTCACACATTTTGGGGTGGGAAAGTTGTGGCATCACTGGGCTCACACAAATTTACCACCACCCAGCGTTCCCCCAGGTCTCCCGGTAAAAATGATGCCACAACATTCCCACCCCAAAATGTGTGAAAAAAGGTTTTTTTTTAGCTAAAATTGAGGTTTGCAGGGGATTCTGGGTAAGGAAACGTTGGGGGATCCATGCAAGCCATACCTCCCTGGAAGCCGCCGGGTGTCTAGTTTTCAGAAATGCGTGGGTTTGGTAGGTTTCCCTAGATGGCCGCCGAGCACCGGGCCAAAAACCCAAGTGACCCCCCTTGAAAAAAACCAGGTGGTTTTGCAATAGGCCATTTTGATGTCACCTCACTACGTTTTGGGCCCTTGCCTGCCACGGGTACTTGGGCCTCCCACACAAGTGAGGCACCATTTTTACCAGGAGACCTGGGGGAACGCTGGGTGGTGGTAAATTTGTGTGAGCCCGGTGATGCCACAACTTTCCCACCCCAAAATGTGTGAAAAAAGTGATTTTTTTAGCTAAAATTGAGGTTTGCAGGGGATTCTGGGTAAGGAAACGTTGGGGGATCCACGCAAGCCATACCTCCCTGGAAGCCGCCGGGTGTCTAGTTTTCAGAAATGCATGGGTTTGGTAGGTTTCCCTAGATGGCCGCCGAGCACCGGGCCAAAAACCCAAGTGACCCCCCTTGCAAAACCAGGTGGTTTTGCGATAGGCCATTTTGATGTCGCCTCACTACGTTTTGGGCCCTTGCCTGCCGCGGGTACTTGGGCCTCCCACACAAGTGAGGCACAATTTTTACCGGGAGACCTGGGGGAACGCTGGGTGGTGGTAACTTTGTGTGAGCCCGGTGACGCCACAACTTTCCCACCCCAAAATGTGTGAACAAAGTGATTTTTTTAGCTAAAATTGAGGTTTGCAGGGGATTCTGGGTAAGGAAACGTTGGGGGATCCACGCAAGCCATACCTCCCTGGAAGCCGCCGGGTGTCTAGTTTTCAGAAATGTGTGGGTTTGGTAGGTTTCCTTAGATGGCCGCCGAGCACCAGGCCAAAAACCCAAGTGACCCTCCTTGCAAAACCAGGTGGTTTTGCGATAGGCCATTTTGATGTCGCCTCACTACGTTTTGGGCCCCTACCTGCCGCGGGTACTTGGGCCTCCCACACAAGTGAGGCACCATTTTTACCGGGAGACCTGGGGGAACGCTGGGTGGTGGTAAATTTGTGTGAGCCCGGTGATGCCACAACTTTCCCACCCCAAAATGTGTGAAAAAAGGTTTTTTTTATAGCTACAATTGAGGTTTGCAGGGGATTCTGGGTAAGGAAACGTTGGGGGATCCACGCAAGCCATACCTCCCTGGAAGCCGCCGGGTGTCTAGTTTTCAGAAATGTGTGGGTTTGGTAGGTTTCCCTAGATGGCCGCCGAGCACCGGGCCAAAAACCAAAGTGACCCCCCTTGCAAAACCAGGTGGTTTTGCGATAGGCCATTTTGATGTTGCCTCACTACGTTTTGGGCCCTTGCCTGCCACGGGTACTTGGGCCTCCCACACAAGTGAGGCACCATTTTTACCGGGAGACCTGGGGGAATGCTGGGTGGTGGTAAATTTGTGTGAGCCCGGTGATGCCACAACTTTCCCATCCCAAAATGTGTGAAAAAAGTGATTTTTTCAGCAAAAATTGAGGTTTGCAGGGGATTCTGGGTAAGGAAACGTTGGGGGATCCACGCAAGCCATACCTCCCTGGAAGCCGCCGGGTGTCTAGTTTTCAGAAATGCGTGGGTTTGGTAGGTTTCCCTAGATGGCCGCCGAGCACCGGGCCAAAAACCCAAGTGACCCCCCTTGCAAAATCAGGTGGTTTTGCAATAGGCCATTTTGATGTCGCCTCACTACGTTTTGGGCCCTTGCCTGCCGCGGGTACTTGGGCCTCCCACACAAGTGAGGCACAATTTTTACCGGGAGACCTGGGGGAACGCTGGGTGGTGGTAAATTTGTGTGAGCCCGGTGATGCCACAACTTTCCCACCCCAAAATGTGTGAACAAAGTGATTTTTTTAGCTAAAATTGATGTTTGCAGGGGATTCTGGGTAAGGAAACGTTGGGGGATCCACGCAAGCCATACCTCCCTGGAAGCCGCCTGGTGTCTAGTTTTCAGAAATGCATGGGTTTGGTAGGTTTCCCTAGATGGCCGCCGAGCACCGGGCCAAAAACCCAAGTGACCCCCCCTTGCAAAACCAGGTGGTTTCGCAATAGGCCATTTTGATGTCGCCTCACTACGTTTTGGGCCCTTGCCTGCCGCGGGTACTTGGGCCTCCCACACAAGTGAGGCACCATTTTTACCGGGAGACCTGGGGGAACGTTGGGTGGTGGTAAATTTGTGTGAGCCCGGTGATGCCACAAGTTTCCCACCCCTAAATGTGTGAAAAAAATGATTTTTTCAGCAAAAATTGAGGTTTGCAGGGGATTCTGGGAAAGGAAACGTTGGGGGATCCACGCAGCCATACCTCCCTGGAAGCCGCTGGGTGTCTAGTTTTCAGAAATGCATGGGTTTGGTAGGTTTCCCTAGGTGCCGGCAGAGCTAGGGTTCAAAAACTGCAGCTCGTCACTTTGCCAAAAAAGGGTCATTTTTCACTGCGAAATTGAGGTGTGACCACGTTGCGTTTTGCGCCATTTCCTGTCGCGGGCACTATGCCGACCTGCACAAGTGAGGTACCATTTTTCTCGTAGGACTTTGGGGAACACGGGGTGGGTGGAAATTTGTGGATCCACGCAGATTCCAGAACTTTCCATCACAGAAATATGGGGAAAATGTGTTTTTTTTGTCAATTTTTTACGTTTGCAAGGGATTCTGGGTAACAGACCATGGTGGGAGGCAGTCAAGTCACCCCATCCTGGATTCCCCTGGGTGTCTAGTTTTCAAAAATGTATAGGTTTGCTAGGTTTCCCTAGGTGCCGGCAGGGCTAGGGTTCAAAAACTACAGCTAGTCACTTTGCAAAAAAGGGGTCATTTTTCACTGCAAACTTGAGGTGTGACCACGTTGCGTTTTGCGCCGTTTCCTGTCGCGGGCACTATGCCGACCCGCACAAGTGAGGTACCATTTTTCTCGTAGGACTTTGGGGAACGCGGGGTGGGTGGAAATTTGTGGATCTACACAGATTCCAGAACTTTCCATCACAGAAATATGGGGAAATTTTTTTTTTTTTTGGTCAATGTTTTACGTTTGCAAGGGATTCTGGGTAACAGACCTCGGTGGGAGGCAGTCAAGTCACCCCATCCTGGATTCCCCTGGGTGTCTAGTTTTCAAAAATGTATAGGTTTGCTAGGTTTCCCTAGGTGCCTGCAGGGCTAGGGTTCAAAAACTACAGCTAGTCACTTTGCCAAAAAGGGGTCATTTTTCACTGCAAACTTGAGGTGAGACCACGTTGCGTTTTGCACCGTTTCCTGTCGCGGGCACTATGCCGACCCGCACAAGTGAGGTACCATTTTTCTCGTAGGACTTTGGGGAATGCGGGGTGGGTGGAAATTTGTGGATTCGCGCAGATTCCAGAACTTTCCATCACAGAAATGTGGGGAAAATGTGTTTTTTTTGTCAATTTTTTAAGTTTGCAAGGGATTCTGGGTAACAGACCATGGTGGGAGGCAGTCAAGTCACCCCATCCTGGATTCCCCTGGGTGTCTAGTTTTCAAAAATGTATAGGTTTGCAAGGTTTCCTTAGGTGCCGGCAGGGCTAGGGTTAAAAAACTACGGCTCGTCACTTTGCCAAAAAAGGGTCATTTTTCACTGCAAAATTGAGGTGTGACCACGTTGCGTTTTGCGCCGTTTCCTGTCGCGGCCACTATGCCGACCCGCACAAGTGCGGTACCATTTTTCTCGTAAGACTTTGAGGAACGTGGGGTGGGTGGAAATTTGTGGATCCACGCAGATTCCAGAACTTTCCATCACAGAAATGTGGGGAAAATGTGTTTTGTTTGTCAATTTTATACGTTTGCAAGGGATTCTGGGTAACAGACCATGGTGGGAGGCAGTCAAGTCACCCTATCCTGGATTCCCCTGGGTGTCTAGTTTTCAAAAATGTATAGGTTTGCTAGGTTTCCCTAGGTGCCGGCAGGGCTAGGGTTCAAAAACTACACCTAGTCACTTTGCAAAAAAAGGGTCATTTTTCACAGCAAAATTGAGGTGTGACCACGTTGCGTTTTGCGCCGTTTCCTGTCGCGGGTACTATGCCGACCCGCACAAGTGAGGTACCATTTTTCTTTTAGGACTTTGGGGAACGCGGGGTGGGTGGAAATTTGTGGATCCACGCAGATTCCAGAACTTTCCATCACAGAAATATGGGGAAAATGTGTTTTTTTTGTCAATTTTTTATGTTTGCAAGGGATTCTGGGTAACAGACCTTGGTGGGAGGCAGTCAAGTCACCCCATCCTGGATTCCCCTGGGTGTCTAGTTTTCAAAAATGTATAGGTTTGCTAGGTTTCCCTAGGTGCCGGCAGGGCTAGGGTTAAAAAACTACAGCTAGTCACTTTGCCAAAAAAGGGTCATTTTTCACTGTGAAATTGAGGTGTGACCACGTTGCGTTTTGCGCCGTTTCCTGTCGCGGGCACTATGCCGACCCGCACAAGTGAGGTACCATTTATCTCGTAGGACTTTGGGGAACGCGGGGTGGGTGGAAATTTGTGGATCCACGCAGATTCCAGAACTTTCCATCACAGAAATATGGGGAAATTTTTTTTTTTTTTGGTCAATGTTTTACGTTTGCAAGGGATTCTGGGTAACAGACCTCGGTGGGAGGCAGTCAAGTCACCCCATCCTGGATTCCCCTGGGTGTCTAGTTTTCAAAAATGTATAGGTTTGCTAGGTTTCCCTAGGTGCCTGCAGGGCTAGGGTTCAAAAACTACAGCTAGTCACTTTGCCAAAAAGGGGTCATTTTTCACTGCAAACTTGAGGTGAGACCACGTTGCGTTTTGCACCGTTTCCTGTCGCGGGCACTATGCCGACCCGCACAAGTGAGGTACCATTTTTCTCGTAGGACTTTGGGGAATGCGGGGTGGGTGGAAATTTGGGGATCCGCGCAGATTCCAGAACTTTCCATCACAGAAATGTGGGGAAAATGTGTTTTTTTTGTCAATTGTTTACGTTTGCAAGGGATTCTGGGTAACAGACCATGGTGGGAGGCAGTCAAGCCACCCCATCCTGGATTCCCCTGGGTGTCTAGTTTTCAAAAATGTATAGGTTTGCTAGGTTTCCCTAGGTGCCGGCAGGGCTAGGGTTAAAAAACTACAGCTAGTCACTTTGCCAAAAAAGGGTCATTTTTCACTGCAAAATTGAGGTGTGACCACGTTGCGTTTTGCGCCGTTTCCTGTCGCGGCCACTATGCCGACCCGCACAAGTGAGGTACCATTTTTCTCGTAAGACTTTGGGGAACGTGGGGTGGGTGGAAATTTGTGGATCCACGCAGATTCCAGAACTTTCCATCACAAAAATGTGGGGAAAATGTTTTTTTTGGTCAATTGTTTATGTTTGCAAGGGATTCTGGGTAACAGACCATGGTGGGAGGCAGTCAAGTCACCCCATCCTGGATTCCCCTCGGTGTCTAGTTTTCAAAAATGTATAGGTTTGCAAGGTTTCCTTAGGTGCCGGCAGGGCAAGGGTTAAAAAACTACGGCTCGTCACTTTGCCAAAAAAGGGTCATTTTTCACTGCAAAATTGAGGTGTGACCACGTTGCGTTTTGCGCAGTTTCCTGTCGCGGCCACTATGCCGACCCGCACAAGTGCGGTACCATTTTTCTCGTAAGACTTTGGGGAACGTGGGGTGGGTGGAAATTTGTGGATCCACGCAGATTCCAGAACTTTCCATCACAGAAATGTGGGGAAAATGTGTTTTTTTTGTCAATTTATTACGTTTGCAAGGGATTCTGGGTAACAGACCATGGTGGGAGGCAGTCAAGTCACCCTATCCTGGATTCCCCTGGGTGTCTAGTTTTCAAAAATGTATAGGTTTGCAAGGTTTCCTTAGGTGCCGGCAGGGCTAGGGTTAAAAAACTACACCTAGTCACTTTGCAAAAAAAGGGTCATTTTTCACAGCAAAATTGAGGTGTGACCACGTTGCGTTTTGCGCCGTTTCCTGTCGCGGGTACTATGCCGACCCGCACAAGTGAGGTACCATTTTTCTTTTAGGACTTTGGGGAACGCGGGGTGGGTGGAAATTTGTGGATCCACGCAGATTCCAGAACTTTCCATCACAGAAATATGGGGAAAATGTGTTTTTTTTGTCAATTTTTTATGTTTGCAAGGGATTCTGGGTAACAGACCTTGGTGGGAGGCAGTCAAGTCACCCCATCCTGGATTCCCCTGGGTGTCTAGTTTTCAAAAATGTATAGGTTTGCTAGGTTTCCCTAGGTGCCGGCAGGGCTAGGGTTAAAAAACTACAGCTAGTCACTTTGCCAAAAAGGGGTCATTTTTCAATGCAAACTTGAGGTGTGACCACGTTGCGTTTTGTGCCGTTTCCTGTCGCGGGCACTATGCCGACCCGCACAAGTGAGGTACCATTTTTCTCGTAGGACTTTGGGGAATGCGGGGTGGGTGGAAATTTGTGGATCCACGCAGATTCCAGAACTTTCCATCACAGAAATGTGGGGAAAATGTGTTTTTTTTGTACATTTTTTACGTTTGCAAGGGATTCTTGGTAACAGACCATGGTGGGAGGCAGTCGAGTCACCCCATCCTGGATTCCCCTGGGTGTCTAGTTTTCAAAAATGTATAGGTTTGCTAGGTTTCCCTAGGTGCCTGCAGGGCTAGGGTTCAAAAACTACAGCTAGACTCTTCGCAAAAAAAGTGTACATTTTCAGTGTGAAAATGTGGTGTGTTCACCTTAGGTTTTGAGCCACTTCCTGTCGTGGGCACTATGCCTACCCACACAAGTGAGGTACCATTTTTATCGGGAGACTTAGGGTAGTTCAGATTTGTAAAGCAACTGTTATTACCTATTGATTTTTGATGCATTTCTCCCTTCCAAATGAAAGACATTGTGTAAAAGAAAAGTCATTTTGGCAGATATATAATACATATTTCAATTTCAAACTAAACCACATTCATTGGATGATGTCATCAGTGATGTCACTGACCATGTCATGAATGATGCAATATGTGACATCATCAGCAGTGCATTGCGGGCGCGCGAGTTATAGTTAGCAGAACTAACTATAACGGAGGAATTTCTATGGTTTTGTACGAGTGAAATGGCCAGCTAACTATAACACCCATGAAACCTATGTTTTTTTCTGTGAATATATATATTTATTCACTGAGAAAACCATAGGTTTCAGGCATGTTATAGTTAGGAATTAGCATTTAAAAAACCTTAGAAATTCACTGAAGAACCCATAGGTTTCAGGGGCGTTATAGTTAGCTGGACTTTTCACTTGTGAAAAACCTTTGAAATTCCCCCGTTATAGTTAGTTCAGCTAACTATAACTCGCGCGCCCGCAATGCACTGCTGATGACGTCACATATTACATCACTCATGACATGGTCAGTGACATCACTGATGACATCACTGATGACATCATCCAGTGAATGTGTGTTTTACTGAAAACTACATATGTTTTATATATGTATATCTCAAGGTCGATGGAAGAATAAATGGGTATATAAGTGTCTAAATAGATGATTTGTTTTTGAAAAATTGATTGTATAACTGACTGATTAAGTGTATCTTAGTGAATACATGGCTTAGTGAGTAATGTTTAAATATGTAAATATCTGTATCAGTCTCTCACTTTGTGTATAAGTGCCTGCATAGGTTGGTGAGTAGCTACATGAGTGTCTATATAGGTTATTAGTTGGTTTTTTGAGTATCAGTATGAGTGTCTGAGTGTCTGTATGGTTCGGTGGGGGGGTATTACGTAGTGCATAGGTGCATGAATGAGTGACTCACTGTGTGCAGGACTGTATGGGTGGATGAGTGTGTGCATGGGTGTGTTAGTGAGTGAATGACTGTCTCAATAGTGTCTTTATGAGTAACTACATATGTTTTAAACTAGTATATGTGACTATTGGTGTATATAAGTGAGTATATGTGAGACTGAGAGATTGGAAGAGTTCCTGTATGAATAAGTATGTGTTTCTATAAGTGATTGTTTAAAAGACTAAGTATGTGTAAGTTTCTGTAGAAGTAAGTGTGGTGGTGTGTGTATAACTGTATGTGCAAGTACATGGATGTTTGATTCTTTATTAGCATGAGTGACTATGTGTGTGAGTAACTCCATGGATGAGTGGCATTGTGTAACAGGATGTATAGGTGTATGAGTACATATGATGAGTGAGTACATGTATGAGTGACTGTATAGGACTGTTGGTGAATGAGTGGATGTATATGTGGATCTTAGAATTACTGAATAGGTTGTTGTAACTGGTATTGGTATGTCCATTGTTTTGAACATTTTAGTTTCTATTTTTGAATGTGTGTATCAAAGGTTATATTAGGGGGAGAGGAGGTCTGCCACTCTATCACAAGGATGATATCATCAGTGATGTCATCAGTGATGTAATTTGAGACGTCATGAGTGATGTCATGAGTGATGTCACTGACCATGTCATGAGTGATGTAATATGTGATGTCATCGGAAGTGCATTGTGGGCGCGCGAGTTATAGTTAGCTGAACTAACTATAACGAGGGAATTTCAATGGTTTTGTACAAATGAAAAGTCCAGCTAACTATAACGCCCCTGAAACCTATGGGTTCTTCAGTGAATTTCTAAGGTTTTTTAAATGCTAATTCCTAACTATAACGTGCCTGAAACCTATGGTTTTTTCAGTGAATTTCAAAGGTTTTTTAAATGCTAATTTCTAACTATGCCTACAGAGATAGGACATGTGAAGAAAGAAGAAAAAACGCACAGAAAGGAAAAAGAAATGCAGAAAGAAGCAACAGAAGTCCTCAAAGACGAAGAAAAGTGCAGGAAGAAGGATAACGTGCAGAAAGAACAAACAGAAGAGCAGAAAGAAGCCTTGTTGCAAAATCATCCTGTACCCTCAACTTTTTCAGACGGATACTGGTGATAACCGAGTCTGACTAACCAGTCCTAGAGCCAGTGCTATGTTAAAAGGCACTCAGAATACAGTGAAAACACCTACATACACTAGGGAACACTATGCGTTGGGGTCCCCCTGTGATTAGCATGACCTCCTCTGTAAGCCCCTAGTATATAATAGGGCAGGGGATTAAAACTAACTCTTAAAATGCGCAACAGGGCATGTTTGCACACGTCACCTCAGGCCCCGTCCCCTCCCTTCCCCACTGTGTAAACACGCCCTGTA
Source organism: Triturus cristatus (assembly GCF_964204655.1). Classification (NCBI taxonomy): domain Eukaryota; kingdom Metazoa; phylum Chordata; class Amphibia; order Caudata; family Salamandridae; genus Triturus; species Triturus cristatus. The sequence continues at coordinate 1,098,683,665 of NC_140579.1, forward strand.
GCCGTTTTAAGTTGGGAGATTAAGTCCCCTTGAATCCTGACGGTCCCTAGGTTCCAACTAGACCACTAGGTACCTCCAGTAAGCGCCACAGAGCTGCGTTGCAGAGAGATGTAAAAAGGGGCACGGCCTAGACCACCTCTCTGCAACGCAGCGCAGTGGCGCTTACTGGAAGCACCTGGTGGGCTAGTTGGCCCCCAGGGTCCCTCAGGATTGAAGGGAAGTTATTTCCCCAAAATAAAACGCGCCACAGGGCATGTTTGCACACATTAACTCAGGCCCCGTCCCCTCCCTTCACCACTGTGTAAACACACCCTGTGGCCGTTTTTAGTTGGGAGATTAAGTTCATTTGAATCCTGAGGGTCCCTAGGGTCCAACTAGCCCACTAGGTACCTCCAGTAAGCGCCACAGAGCTGCGTTGCAGAGAGGTGTAAAACGTGGCACGGCCTGGACCACCTCTCTGCAACGCAGCTCAGTGGCGCTTACTGGAAGCACCTGGTGGGCTAGTTAGCCCCCAGGGGCCCTCAGGATTGAAGGGGAATTATTTCCCCAACTTAAAACGCGCCATAGGGCGTGTTTGCACACGTCACCAGGGGCAAAATAGCCCAAGTAGACACCCTTGTCATTTATTTATACAAATATGGGTAGCTATTGACGGGCACATTTAATACACACGCACACCAAGCCTTTCAAAGGGTATTCAACAAAAATTCGACCAAACTATGCAAGGAACCCCCCTCACGGTTAATAAAACACATCCACCGCCGGATGTGTAATACTTTTTATTTTACTCTCTGGAAAGGAGACGAACCTCACTTGAGAGTCACAGCGTGCTCCTGGCTGAGCCCAATGCTGTGTTACACCCACCAGTGCCCGCCGAGTGCCACATACCTCTGTGTTGTATTCCACCAGCTAGTGCGTATGCTATGACACTCTCTAGCCCATGTGCACTGTAACACCACCCCGTGAATATGTCATGCCACACTTGCCTTCGCACGAGTTATATTGCCCCATCTAACGTGCCTTCCTCGATGCCTATGTTATAACGCACAGCGCTATGCCATACATATTACAATCTGGGATCCATATCTTTGTCACAGTGCATATGCAACGTTACACTCCCCAGCACATATTTTATATTACAACTTTAGAGACTAGTTAGGTTACACAACACTGCCCTGTGCATATTACACTCCAAGGCGCATATCGCATAGCACGCGCTAGTGCCTGTGCTATCTCGCGCTCTCCAATGAATCTGTCATTGCGAACAATGTATTGCATATTATATTTCACGCCCCGGTTCATCTTATATCACACTTTTTGGTGCATAGTTTATACCATATACTATATCTAGTTTTCATTTTCAATCATGCTCTCAGGACTATGTTCTATATAACACTGCGTCCACCTACCCTTTTCACGGGCATCACATTTTGCGATGGGGGTGGAGGGTCAGGGGGTGTTTCTGCCAAGTGAGCCCGGAGTCACAGTCACAAACGTCCTCTTCTTCCTGAATAAAAGTGAGATTATGCTGCATACTTGTTCATATTTTAAGTAGTTCGCACAGACACACATTTTAAAAACAATAAAGTTCCTAATACCCACCTTCTCTGAACAGTTAGCTTGCTGCCCCATCCACCTCGTACCTATCCTCTGTTGTCTGAATCAATGGACTAGCCTCCTCCCTCCTGCCATGCATGATCTGATCTGCTGCCACTGCCCTCCATTTAGCATGATGTACCAGTCCACTCCTCCTGCCCTCCATTGCCCAATTCTATGGCCCATCATTGACCTCCTGCTTAGCCTCTGTGCTTAGCTTGCTGTCCCTATTCTCCTTCCCCCTGCCCTCCGATGTCTTTGTGCATGCCCCTGCTCCATCCTTTTTGCCCACCATGTTCCATGGACCTGCCACTCCTATCTACTCTGAGTGTTCTGTTGAGCTGCCACTCCCCTCCCACCTGCCTAGCATTGTCAGGTGACTGTAATCTGTCCTTGCCACCTCCACCCTGCCTGTCCACATGCCATGCCCCTATCCCCTTCCTCCTGTCCTCCATGGTCCATTTTACTGCCACACCCTTCTGCCCTCCTGGTCGGTTGTGCTGCAACTGCTCCTCCTGCCTGCCCCGCACGGTCTGTTGTGAGGCCCCTTCCCCTGAACTCTCTTGTCTATGCCCAGGTCCTGACCCTCCCTTCTATCCTCCATGGTCCTTTGTGCATGCCCCTGCACCCTCCTTCTTGCCCATCATAGCCATTGTGCTGCCACTAGCCCTCCCGCTTGCCATGCATGGTCTTCTGTGCTGCCATGGCCCCTCCCACCTTCCCTGTGTGGTCAGCTAGCTGCCCCTGACACCCTCCCACCTTCCCTCCATGGTCTGTGTGTATGCCATCATAGTCTCACTGTTGCTCTCCATGGTGTGTCTTGTTTCTAGTGCCCATCCTGCCTGACCTCCATGGTCATCTTGCTGCTCCTGCCCTGCCCACTTGCCCCCATCCCTCTGTTTCCATGTGCAGACCCCTATTCCCTCCCTCCTGGCTTTTCTGTTCCATTGTAATGCCCCTGATCCGTCCCTCCTGCCCTTTATGGTCTGTTATGCTGCAGCTTTCTCTCCTGTCTGTCCATTATGGTCAGCTAGCTACCATTGCCTCTTTCCCCTCTGTTCTCTGTTGTCCATGTGCATGGTCCTGTCCCCTCCCTATTGCTTTCTATGGATTGTTGTGCTGCACTCCCGTCCCGCATGCCCTGTGTGGTGTATTGTGCTGCTGCAAACCCTAATGCCTGCCCTGTAGGGTCAATTTGGTGCACCACTCCATGTCCCTCCTGTCCTCTGTTATCCGAGTCCATGTCCCTACCCCAATTCCTCCTGCCTACCATGATCCAATGTACCATACTTGCGAACATTTTGAATTTGGTAAGAGGGAGATTTTGAAAAAAAACTGGGGTATTGATTTTCCCCTTTGAGTTACATTGAAAAAGAGGAGATTGTAGACAGGAGACAGATCAAATAAAGCCCATTTGTGCTTAAAAACATTGGACGTTTCCTGGCTGAAACGGGTCTGTTGGCATGTATGGTTGTACTACCACTGCCTCTTCCTTCTGCCCACAATGGTCTATTATATTGCCACAGCATCTCTTGCCAGTCCTGTATTGTTGATTTGTTGCCCCTGCCCCCCTTTCCACTGACCTCCATAGTCTGCTGTGCTGCCACTGCCCTTCCTGCCTGTCCAGTGTGGTCAAATTGTTGCCTCTGCACTCTCCTACCCACCTTCAATTTTCAGAGTCCGTGCCCCTGGCCTCTGCCTCTCAACAGTATCCCAATGAAAACTAGATTGCTAACATTCTATATTTATTACAAAAGTGTGGAACGCCTGACGTCATCTTGATGTAATCAAAACTGTAATACCTAGAGCATTTCCTTTAGAAATTACATATATGAGAGGGTCTTATTTGCATCAAAATTATGGTTAGTGCTCAAAAAAACTAAAATGAGGACATATTTTCTGAGTTTTCAAATAGCGACAAAGAACTTTTAATTTGTAATCTTTATGTTTTTTTATCCCGTTGACCACTTGACTAAATGTTGCAGACTTTGCAACTGGGGAACCAGGTTGGAGTTTCTGCTTCAGCTCAACATTCTGTGATTCTGGTCAAATCACTTAATCTCCCCATGTCTACAACCAAAATGAATTTGATCTTGTGTGATGTAACCAATGCTCATGTAAAGCACTCCAATACCTGACAAGTCTGCACTATATAAAACTGCAAATACACAAAAAAATTCCTCATTTACTGCAGTCTCCTCAGTAGGAAATGCTTTCAGTTTTTTACTTTGATTCCATCAAGAAGGTATTCAGATATGTTAGCACTCTAGTTGCTCATTAGGGGGCATATGTATCAACCGAATTTTTAATCGCAAACGCTGCGATTCGCAAAAAACAGCGTTTGCGATTAAAAATTCGCAAAACGGGATGTATGAGGCAAATTCTCAGCGCAAATTTAAGGAATCGCTAATTTAGCGATTTCTTAATTTTGCGTCAGCATTTAAGAAATCGCAAATTGCGATTTCTTAAATGACATGTAACACGCACCAAAGCATTGCGAATTATCCTTAAGAAATCGCAAATTATCACCAACTTCTAGTTGGTGGTAATTTGCGATTTCTGTTAAAAATGCACTTTTTGGAATTTTACAAAGTGCCACGTGGCGCACATACATGCCCTTAGGGCATGTATGTGCGCCATATGCACACACATGCTCATTTCAGGGGTGCATCAGGGTGTCATCATGACACCCTTGCACCTTTGAAATAATTCTCAAATTGCGATTAGCGAATTGCGAATCGCAATTTGAGAATTACTTCCCATTCATTCCTATGGGTCTCCTGGCCCATAGAAATGAATGGGAAGGTATTCCTTAATTGCGATTTCGCAATTTGCTAATCGCAATTAAGGAATTTTAAGAAATCGCAAAAATTTTGCGATTTTTTAAATACATCCCGTTTTGCAATTCTCAAATAGCGATTCTTTAAAAATCGCTATTTGAGAATCGCAAATGGAGATGTTGATACATATGCCCCTAGATCACTGTAGTAAAGCAACTGCTCACCACGGAAGTCTTCTGCCGGTATTAAAAGTGCATGTTTCAGTCTGCATATCAGAATTTTTTTATGAAATAGAAGAGGATTTGAGAAGTCACTCAAAATGTGCCCTAATTTTTCTTTCTGCAGAACTAATCATAATATCTGTGGCAAAATGAACCCCCTCATTGTGTTCCTTTTTAAATTAAATGTTTTAAGTGTTACCAGTTTATTCCAATCAAGATGGCTTCAGGTGTGCCATACTTTTGTCATAAGTAAGACAGTAAGCGCTCTAGTTGTTCTTAAGAACACTCTGAGACATTCTGTCATTGGGCTATACTTGGGCTACATCTGGGTGATATTTGGGCTACATTTGGGCTCTTTTCTCTCTGGTGGCCATCTTGGGAGATTTATTTGTTATGAAGGTTCCTAATTTCCTCATTTACTGCAGTTTCCTCAGTAGGAAATACTTTCAGTTTTTTACTTTGGTTCCATCAAGAAGGCATTCAGATGTGTCACACATTTGCCATAAATTCTGAATGTTAGCACTCTAGTTGCTCATTAGATCACTGTAGTAAAGCTACTGCTCACCAGGGAAGTCTGCTGCTGGTATTGAAAGTGCATGTTTCAGTCTACATGTCAGAATTCTTTAATGAAATAGAGGAGGATTCGAGAAGTCACTCAAAATGTGCCCTCATTTTTCTTTCTGCAGCACTAATCATACTTTCTATGGCAAAATGAACCCCCCTCATTTTGTTCCTTTTTAAATTAAATGTTTTAAGAGTTACCACTTTATTCCAATCAAGATGGCTTCAGGTGTGCAATACGTTTGTCATAAGTAGGACTGTTAGCGCTCTAGTTGTTCTTTAGAACACTATGGGAAGCTGCAGTAGAACACAAAGGAATCAACTGACAGTCTCTGCCCTTGTTGGATGTACATGTGTTACTGAGAATGTTAGACTTCATTCTCACATGACTGAGAAAGATAATGTGAATTTACAGAAAATATGCTGTCAGTTTAGCTTATAGATCACCTTCCAAACCTCTGTGGGAAAAGCATGAGAAAATAGTTTTCTCTCAAACATGATTCATGATATCACAGCAGAAGGCTTTTTCACATGGTAAAATCACCTTAGAACACACCACAATTCCTAAAATGAGTATGGTACCATCAACAAATGATTTATAATGTAACTAAAGTCTTAAAACCTTCTATTAACTGCAATGCTTTTTAATGAGGTGCTATCATGTATATTGGTCCCAAGATGGCTGCCAACACTTCTTGAATGAAGTACTGACAGCCAATCAGATCTCACGATGAGATGTGTGGTTAGGCTCCGCCCATATATATCTATCTTTTTAACTCTAATTTTCTCAGGAACTACTGAACGGATTTACACCATTTAAGCAAAAGGCACGAGTCTGAACTGAGGACTACCTCTTTGCCAAATTTGGTGTAATTCCGTTCAGCAGTTCGGGCTGTAGCTGCGTCAACAGGTCCTAAGGGAAAATGCATGGGGAAAACGTGTTTTGGGACCCCCCTTTTTTCTCGGCCCCCGCTTGACGAATCACCGTGAAATTTTCAGGATAGGAGCGGACCGGAGCTGGCCGACAGTTTGGAAACTTTCGCAAACATTCGTCAATCGGCGCCAACGTTATTCCAAATAGAATGTTGCGAATTTCCTATGGAAAATAGGTCCTAACTATAACTACCTACTGTCGACTGCCAGTAGGTAATATATATATATATATATATATATATATATATATCTCATCAAAATGCCTCTGAACACGAAGACGCCACTCCGATGGTGCAGGTAACAACCCAATTTTATTTCTGAAACTGCCAATGGTGTCCGGTTTTAAAAATACAATCCCCAACGCGTTTCGAAGCCTCTGCTTCTTCCTCATGGGGCAGTTTGGCAGCACATCATGGCGCAACCACAGCAGGTTATTTGTACCCCCTCCATTGCATGCTCTCCACAGTGAGGCATGCTGGGTGCTGTAGTTGTATTCTCTCCCCTCCATTAGGGTCCGTTACTGTGCCTCAATTCATGCCATTAATCACATTGTCAGCCCTCCAGTGAGCCCCCAGGCATCAATAGCAGTGTCTCATTTCACGAAATCACCAACGCCGTTTTCAGACCGGGAGATCCCAGCCGTCACAGACCTTCTTAGGCGGTGCATCTTCCGCGGCTGAGGCCGCCGCGTGTAATGTCTATAATCAAAATGCCTCTGAACACGAAGACGCCACTCCGATGGTGCAGGTAACAACCCAATTTTATTTCTGAAACTGCCAATGGTGTCCGGTTTTAAAAATACAATCCCCGATGCGTTTCGAAGCCTCTGCTTCTTCCTCATGGGGCAGTTTGGCAGCACATCACGGCGCAACCACAGCAGGTTATTTGTACCCCCTCCATTGCATGCTCTCCCCAGTGAGGCATGCTGGGTGCTGTAGTTGTATTCTCTCCCCTCCATTAGGGTCCGTTACTGTGCCTCAATTCATGCCATTAATCACATTGTCAGCCCTCCAGTGAGCCCCCAGGCATCAATAGCAGTGTCTCATTTCACGAAATCACCAACGCCGTTTTTCAGACCGGGAGATCCCAGCCGTCACAGACCTTCTTAGGCGGTGCATCTTCCGCGGCTGAGGCCGCCGCGTGTAATGTCTATCATCAAAATGCCTCTGAACACGAAGACGCCACTCCGATGGTGCAGGTAACAACCCAATTTTATTTCTGAAACTGCCAATGGTGTCCGGTTTTAAAAATACAATCCCCGACACGTTTCGAAGCCTCTGCTTCTTCCTCATGGGGCAGTTTGGCAGCACATCACGGCGCAACCACAGCAGGTTATTTGTACCCCCTCCATTGCATGCTCTCCCCAGTGAGGCATGCTGGGTGCTGTAGTTGTATTCTCTCCCCTCCATTAGGGTCCGTTACTGTGCCTCAATTCATGCCATTAATCACATTGTCAGCCCTCCAGTGAGCCCCCAGGCATCAATAGCAGTGTCTCATGTCTCATATATTATATATATATATATATATATATATATATATATATATATATATATATATATATATATATATATATAAAATATATATTCATTAGATCTACTTAATAAATGTACATATTACTGACAGTTACATTATTGTAGGTTCCCTCCACTACCTTTTTCAGTCCAAATAACAGACTAACATGTCCACCACTCAAATTGATTTCATATTTCACTATACTAATTCACCACTAATACTTTATGTGTTCCGAAGTATCGTGATACTCACCGAAAAAGCGCTTCAACACCACATCAGGGGTAGCAAGCGCTATATAAATGCAAACCTTTTTCCCTCTTCTATCTCTCCACTATCCTTCTCGAGCCAAACAACTGACTAACCTATCCACCACTCAAATTACTAATTTACCACTAATCCTTTATGGGTTTCGGAGTAGCATGCTACTCGCTGATAAAGCGTTTTGACGCCTCGTCTGGGGTAGTAAGCGCTATATAAATGCATTTACAATACAATAAAATCTGCAACACAAAGTTGGCTCCCCAGAAGCAAAATTAATTAGGTATTATATCCATTCATCATCACACTCGTAACAAAACTAGGTTAAAATCGTTACTTTTTGCATTAGTGCAAAACGTTTTGGTCCCGATAATATTAGAGTTGATTAAATCAGCTAAGGACAGGATTTATATTCCTATCAAAGTAGTGCACCAAATTAAAGAAAATCTTCAACTGTCGCATTTTTTTCTTTAGCTCAGTGCAAATTTGGTAGGTTCTTTCACTGTACTTGTTAAAATGTGTTGGGCCTTGAATGAAAAGGTAAATTAGAGATGCAAGTGTACACACCATCTCTAATTATCCTGCCACTCTTATTAACATGTTGCGATCCTTACTCCCCACTTAGGTTTGTAAAGATTGACACTTCAAACCTCACTGAGGAGGTCACATGAATTTCATTTCAAAAGAGAAAAGTACATACTGTGAAAACTAAAAAAAAAATGGGTTGGAATGTTTTACTCCAGCATTGTCTAAAATAGAAATGAAGACCGGAAAGTTAGTGTGTGTGGCATTCTGGTATGTTTGGTCATCGCTGGGGGTGAGGTGCTTCGAAGCGGCCTGATGCCCTGTATAGAAATACTAGTCGTTGGTATGGATAGCAAGACATTCAGCTACAAAGCCCTGTTATTCCAGCCTTGCAGGAGCCTGCAGACTCCGATCGCTTCCAGCTCGCCATGTCTCAGCACACCCTCTTTTACTGCTGCCTCACGCCCTGGCCGTAAGGAACACCTTTATGCAACCCTCCGCGGATATGAGACACAGCTGTTGCACTTCCTGGTATGTCAAGATGTCGGAAGTAGCATTTCACGGGAGGGGGAAACTAGGTTAGGAGGGGCCTTCATTCGAATAGGCAAACAAAACACGACTGCATAATATTTACAAGGAGTTCCGTTTTTCAGTCTCACCCTTAAAAACAGCATCTCCAAATTAACCCTCTGAGTTGCAAAAGTTTTTCAAGCTAGTCTGGCACACCGCTCCCTAAGCGGAAGACGTGCAATGCCCATAAAAGAAACATGTCTCCTTATCTCTTGCCTTTATCTACCAAGCGAGATAGTTTCCACTCGACTGTGTACTGAGCACATTTGTCATGCATCATCTAAGCATGTCCATGTCAGCACCCAATGTAGCACACAGCCACCAAGAGATCATCTTCACTTAACGTCATCAGAAGCTAGCATTCAACAAGTTAACATACTCTGTCCCATGCTGCAGAAGACCAGCATCGAGCACCTCCTGCTCAACCCTCTCTGCAACAGCCATCCACCACTCAAGAACCTCGTTTCTTGCAGCACGAAGCATCCACCAAGTGAGCATCTACTACAGAACCCCCTTCTGCCAGAGGTAGGCGTCCACAAAGCGAGCAACACACACTGACCAACCGGCAGGAGACATTCACTTAGCCAGCAACATGCACTGACCACATCTGCAGGAAGCATCCACCAAGCGAGTGACACACCCTGACCACATCTGCAGAAGAGTCCACCAAGTGAACAACACTAACTGATCACATCTTCAGGAGGCATCCAACAAGCAAGCAACCCACAATGACCATATCTGCAGGAAGCATTTGCTAAATGAACAGCACCCAGCAATCCTTTTCTGCAGGGCCTGGCTCGAACACCTCCTGCTTAAATATTTGGGCAGAAGGTATCTGCCAAACAAGCACCTGCACTTTTTGGAGCAGGAGATACCCACCAAGCAAGCATTTTAAAACCACTTCTGCAGGAGGCAGGCATCCACCACGCGAGCAACACACAATAAACGGCACAAGTTAACTTAACACAAATACGCTGAATCTTCTTCTGCAGGAGACATTCACCATGTGAGGAGTACGCTGAGAATGCCGTCTGCATGTAACAACCTGTGATGGAGTCCCCTGTGCCGGCCGACCCGTCCCGTCACACAACCACAAAGCAGCCAACACACTGAGATCAACATCCAGAGGAGACATCCCAAAACACACTCTACACCCTATCTGCAGGGTACTAGACTTTAGCGATCAGCTCATCATGAAAATTACCAACCACACCAAGAATGCACCAAGTGAACGACACACACTACATCCTATCTGGAGGATGCTTGCACTTAGCGAGCAGCACAAAATGAACATCTTACCCACAGCGAGGGTGCACCAAGTGAACAGCACACTCTACACTATATCCTATCTGCAGGGCCCTTGACCTAAGCCAAAGCCCCAACATGAAGACTACAAAGAACCTTGAGTCAATGCCCTGTGCATGATTCTAGACTAAGCTGCAGTCAGGTGTCTGTCAGGCAGTGCTCTCTACTTTCGTGCGTCTTCATAGTTACTGCTACAAGTGCCCAGCCCTACTAGGAGTGAGTTGTTACACTGTAGACCGATGACACGTTGCTACTGTTAGCGGCTAACACGTACGTGCATACAGCAAGCGCTTCACCACCCCTTCTACGCACAGATACGACACACAGCAAGAAGTGCAGGTCTGCTTCCAGATTCTATGAGGGTGGTGGGGGAGGGGAGGTATGGAGGATGGAAGAGATCCCAGACATGCACAAAGTTCTCCTCAGAAGTACCAAGTGAACTCTTGCTCACCCCCACCCCTGTGCGCTGGGTGCAGACGGAGGCCATGTTGTTGTCTTCGTAACTAAACCACAACTGAGAAACAAACCAAAGCTAAACACTGTCGACGGAGCACAAAGCAAAGCCGAGAGCATGAAATCACCTGACTGCCAGCAGCCGAAGTCAGGACCCCTAGATGACGCGGCGCCACAGGACGGATTCATCGCCGGCGCGTACCTGGACTGGAGGCGGCTTCAGGTGCGCGGCTCCCCCGGCAGCCTGGTCCCGGCAAGCCCTGTGATTGCGCTAAGCTGGGAGGAAGGAGGGAGGGTTGCAGCCCACAGGCACTTATATCCACAATGACTAAGGCAAACATCATCAAGTGCCGAGCACTAAAGAAAAGTGAACATGAAGCTCTGGAGCTTGGCGGCCTGTCCCGGAATCTCACAGCAAAGTCAGGCATGCACTGGTGCCACTTGCCAGGGAGAAGGCTAACAAACAGGCACGGCGGGGGCCAATCTGGTGGAGACCCTGACACCCCAGGGCCTTTGTTTATTGTTTGGCAGATGCAGTACATCTACAACAAGCGCGCCGCATGACGTATTTGCTCGGCTTTTTCTGCCGGCCTCGCCTGCTAAAAGGTTTCTTGTCTTTATGGGACCATGTGTTTGAAACACATGGCCCCATAAAGATAACAAAACTTTTGCGACCAACGTAATTCAGGCGAGCCCGTCCAAGTGGGACGGCTCAAAAAGCCGAGCAAATACGTCATGCACAGCTCTGTTCCAATGGCTGGCCACCGTTTACCATAAACGGTGACGCCAGCCAATGGAACAGAGGGGCGGGGCTTAAAGCCCCTTACAGAAAATACGTTTACATTAAATCTCGCCAGCGAGACTGCTCATGCGCGCAGCCTACGCCAGGCGAGAGTGTTAAATGTGACGAATTGGCAGCAGGAAAGAAAAAAGCATATGCACACATATTGATATTATAAGCAAGTGTGGCAGGAGATGAGGGAGGAACAGGTACTTGAGATGGGGGAGTACTAGAGGGTAGAGCAGGACTTAGGTAGAAGGAGGAGCATCATGTGGCTTAAGAGGATGTGGAAGTTACAAACAGTAAGGCGAAAAAGGGGCAGTCTGCAGTGACTTAACCGCTGTGTGGACAAAAAAGTGATATGGAGTGGTGGGGCAGAGTGTAAGTTGGCTAGAAGGCCCGAATAATTGGGAAAGCCAGACAGATGGTAATGCGAAGTAAAATACGTTCCGCAGGGGGCAGAAATGGTCAGGGATGCTGGGCGTTGGAGCATCGTTTCTTTGGGTGCAGACTCTTTGCTGGGTAGTGGAGTGAACTATCTAAGGGATGGGAGGAGAGATTTTAAATGGAGGACGGTGTCTAAGAGACACAGTGATTGGGTTGCTAGCAGTTTCTGGAGGAGGGACAGTAAAGGTTGGAGAGGCAAAGGAGACAAGTTGTTTAGGGTTCTAAGGAGGTAGAATAGGTCAGGTTGGTGTGCCACAGTGTGTGGCTGAGGGAAAAACAGATTTCACTGGTTGGGAGCACATAATAAGGTGGAAGACTGACCGCCCCAGTTACAGGGGCCCAGAGTGGGAGCAGTGAGTGTGGATGAGGTGGAATTAAATCAGTATCAGGTGGATGGGCATTAGTGACCTGAAGGCTCGCAGGGTAGGGGGCAGTGTCTAGAGTGTGGGGCACACTGCTTTGGGAGAGACAACCCTGAGTAAGGTGGGTCAAGGAGAGCAGAGGCCGGGGTGCAGGGACTTAGCAGCTGGGTGAAGGACAGTTTGCAGCCGGTGTGAGGAGAGCGGGCATAGATGAGCTGTGCATGACAGACATAGTGCGCCCACCAGGATAAACTGAATGGCGAGTGCAGACTTGCCAACGTTGCCACCTCCCACTACTAGCCAGTACTTCTCCTTCACTGAGCCATCCTTCCAGTCTGCCGTGGAGTAGGGAAGTTATCCTGGCACTGCGCGTGCTGGCCACCGTCGGGAATGGGCGTTTCAAAGGCGGGACACTGTCTCGCCTTTGCCCAATCGCGTGCAGTTTAAAAAAAAAAAAATGCACGTGCAAGCCAATGCCAGACGGGGAAAGCAAAACCACACGCACAAGCGTGTGGGTAGCTTTCTAAACCCCGTACAAGAGATCTCGCGCTGCGCGAGCACTGCTGCAGGAGGCGTCCTGAACAATGGATATGGTTGTCAAGGCAAGGCACAGAAGATTCAAGGGCGCGACGTAACAAACATATGCGGAAGCGTCCTCTTGTGCATGCGTGCGGAGTCTAATGCGCATGCACCAGCGCGTGGGTATGCTCGTGCTGAATAACTGTAGAAAGCTGAGAAAACAGGAGCAGGCGTAGACGTTCACAGCAGGCAGCAGCAGGACCACGGGACTTCAAAACAGGCAGCGGTGGGGTGGGGCGTGGCCAACTGCCGACAGGAATGGCTGCTCGGTAGCTGAGCTCCGCTGCGCCACTCCCGAAATATCCATTTAAAATCATCAGCCCCGGCCAAATCTCCATTCCGAGGGACTTAACGAAGTCTGTAGCTGTTGCCCCGAGCACATACGAACTTTGTGAAAAATCGAAGGGGCCCTTGTGTGGTTGCTGCCGTCGCTCGTGTCGCCCGTTGCGGCTGTGTCTCGATCCTCAGCTGAGGGGCTCTACGCGACGCCGCGGCTGGGGCCTGGGCTGCGGTTCGACACAGAGGTGGTAGATGAGCGGAGCTCACATCCCGGTGAAGTTTATCGAACAGGAGGCACCCGGCTGGCAGCCCGGCCGGTTGGTGGATGCTGGGGGAGGGAAAGATCTAGCGCCGGCCGAGGCCGTTTTCCCGAATAGCCGCTATAGCCCACAGTTGGACGGAACTCTGAGAACAGATGCGGGCCTTCCCACGACCCCAGAAACTGACACGGTCCCTGTCTCACCTGCCCCATCACCTCCATAAGCAACCCTGCGGGCCGCCGACGTGACCTTAAGCTATCTGTGAGTGGGTCTTGAGCGAGGTGCTGCGATTACGTGCCACCCCAGAGGGAGGAGAAGAGCTGAACAAGATGTGCAGTGGCCTCCATGGTGTGCTGGACGTCCTGAGGGGCCGCACCATCCTGCTTGATGCCCGTTGTATTCAAGCAGTCTCTGCATGTGTAAACAGAGGAGTCCCACAGCGCTGCGGGCCTTTCCTTCGGTCGAGTGGGGTGAAGAAGGCGGCCGCGATAGAACTCCGAGGGGCAGTGACTGATTGGTGCTTCTGTTGGTGAACGGTCCTGGTACTGGTCTTGAGGGGGAGTCAGCTGGATTATCCGAAGGTGGAGTATTCGCACTGAGGCCTACTGTGCAGAGAGGAGTCAGGGCCTCCAGCTACCACAGCATGGTGGGCGACCAGAACTCTCTACGTTGCTGAGAGGTGCCACTTAGTGTCCATTGGCTCGGGGGGTGGGGCGCTCTTTGCAAAAACTGAAAGGCTGGCTGGGGGGGTCCCACTGCAGGCGGCGGTGAGTAGCTGGCGCATCCCAACCCTCCACTGCACCCTCTTTGGCGGAGCAAACATGACCTCGGGCCGCAGGGGGCAAACTGGCATGCAAGAAAAATTGGACAAATATGCGTGGGTCAGAGCACTGCCGCAACACAGAGCGAGAGCCCAGAGCCCACGAATAAAGATATTCTAGCGGCAATAACCAATGTACAGACCTCCCTCGAAACCCGGATTGACACAGTCGCCACGGAGGTTGCCTTAATTAGGGAAGACATGAGGAAAATGGCAGATCATGTGAGTTCTGTCGAGAACGCCACTAAAGATTAGGTGAATGACACCACCCTACTTAAAAAACAGGTGACCGAACTGAAAACTTACCACGAGGGAAGGACCCTGCAACTGGACGAATATGAAGGCCGAATGAGGCACAACAACGTTCGGATTCTTGGCATTCCGGAACGAGCGGAGGGTAAGGCAGCTGACCTGTTTGTTGAGGAGCTAATCCTACAACGACTTCAACCACGAGGACTTTCCAAGTGTTTCTCCATTGAACGAGCTCTCCGTGTGCCTGGGGGTAGGCCGAAGCCGGGAGCCCCCCCGACCACTTCTTGCCCGGGTGTTTAATTTTCTGTCCCGTCCACATTCTGATGCAGGGTCCCAGAGGCCGACGGGGTGAACGCGAACAAGTCACATGTAAGAGGGACTGTCTGTTAAGTCTTTGACTTTCACACTCAGCTGGGATGTAGGTGTTGTACTCAAGCTGTAGTTTCTCCTCGTATTGACTTGAGGAATCAAACTTTTACTGTGTGATCCTTAGTTGACCTGCTATGTCTTATACATCTGCTTGGTCTAGCACTATGTAACCCAACATTTGTTTAAGTATGTTCCGTCCTCGGGGCTTATTGGCCTGGGCTAGCTATCTGGTTTGTGGATTATTGATATAGGGAGTGGGGTTGCTCACGTACCCAAAGTTGATGAGGGAGGGCGACAAGCACTCTGCAAGTTGGGGGTGGCGGGTGGTTCAAGACCCGTTGTGCAGGGAGGCAGGGTGGGGGGGGGAGTCAACACTGGGAGGGGGGCAAGGGGTTTGTGGTTTATGTTTCTTTTGTTTTCTGTATCGGTACATTGCCATGCTTGGTTCTCCTATGATGCAACTGGTCCCGCTGACCCCAGTGAACACGAACTACACTGGGGCTGCCTTTGTCCACCAACTAACTACTATCATACATTGGAGGGGTGGTCTGGTGGCCCAGTGACGGCTTGGTCCCTCAAGATGATTCCTTTCCCCAACAAAAAGATTAGATGGCACCTGGCGTACATTAAGGACACGTCCCTCCCAGTAATGCTAAAAAATTAAGCATTACTGGGAAAAAGTCACTCTGCAAATGGAAAAGACATGTGATCAGTCCCTAAAGCCATCACCCCAACTCTGTTTGCTTAAAATATGGGAGGCTACTGACCTTTCCCAGGCGGAGCAGGCGTGGGCCTCGATGGGTTGGGCCATCGCAAAACGGAATATTGCACAGAAATGGGAAGTGGCCACTGTCCCACTTCTACGCGACTGGGCCAAAGACATGGTTAGTGCAATGATTGCTGAGAAGGCTGTATTCAAGGGTAGAGGCTGCCCCAAGAAATGGGATCACAAATAGGGGAAATGGAACAAATACAGAGGGGACATCTGCATCTCACCTACTATAGAAATGCGGCGTGAAAGGCACACTTTGATGTCTCTACTAACAGATATTGTTGAGCCCTCTTCTCCGACACATTAAGAGGGATGTGTCCGTTGGGCATCATTCATCTCATTTTTACTGATGTATGTATTTCCTCTGCTTTATGATTCGCTACATAAATGGCTGGACACTGACGGGAAGCAGCGATATGATGTGCTCATTATCAAGTGGTTGTAAAATGATGGAGTCATGTATTGGGGGCCTGGCTATGGACTTGATATTGCTAAGTACCGATATAATTTTGTTTTATACAAAAAAAAAAAACAGGCAGCAGCTGAACAGCACAGAAACAGCTTGCCGAAAACAGCTTGCCGACGTAGCACTTCTCAACGGATCTCTCTTCACGTCTTGGTGCTCCTTGCTCTTGCTGTCGGGGTAGTCAAGGACCAACAGGTAAGGTTGAGGGAAGTGTACAACCTTATGTCCATAGGCAGGCAAGGATACTTGTGAGTGGTGGCAATGTTGAGGATAGCCAGGAAAGTTGAGAGAAAATAGAAGAACTCATTCTGCGGGTTTTGCTGTGTAGTCCAAATCGTCGCCAAAAAATCTGTAGTAATTCACAGTAAGGCAATCTGGTTGAAGAGTGAGTTTATTGAAGAGTAGACTACACAGCAATTGATCACCTGCCAGTACAGACAAAAAGTAGCCAGTGCAGTTACAGAGTTCCTTCTTCAAACCATAACATTCTTAGCATGCACCTGACACTGTGACATCACAGCATCAGCAGAGCAACATAGTAGAATACAACAAATAGCAGGAGCCGAGATCTGCGCTGGTACTTCTCGGCCTGCTCAGTGGGTTCCACGTGGACAGAGATTGTCTGGTCAGACTCAGTGATGAGTGGATTGATTGATTGTGACTCCTGCGAGGCGCCTCACAGCAAGGAACTGTGCATTTAAGTAGTAAGCCTGCGCACTTCATGTACCTGCTGTTACGAATGCTGTTATCTCAAATAGGTAGCAACAACATTATTTTAGTTTTGTGCCTAGGCCGGGACGGGTGGTTCAGCCATGCCAGTGTCTGTTTTTCTCCTGCCTCCACTGTACCACGTAGTTTCACAGCCGGCGCGTGGTAAACATAACTAATACAGGACCAGGCAGTGCCTCCTATATATTTAATTTAGAGCAGCACTCACTGCCTGACTGAGACCCTTTTACAGCTTCACTCTGCTCACTGCTCTCCTCAGGCTGCGCTGAGCAGCCCGCTCAGCTCTGAGCTCCCTGTATGATCCAGATCTCAATGATCATCAAGTGTTATTGACTATTGTCTCATGTGATTGAAATATACGTACGAGTCTGTCGCATCCTGCTTTTCATTTCATTCTGGTCAGGTGATGTCCAACTTTTAAACCAACAATACATTATATTTAATTACAGAGTCACTGCTCTGCCTGAGCCTGTAGCTCACTGCTCTCAGGGCACACTGGTGCTACAATGGGCTGGGCAGCACTCCGCTTATCTGACAGACAGTGAGTAGAGTCCATAAACTATTAATTTTTATTATTTATTAGCACTAAAGGTCTAAAATATTATTACAGCCTGACTAACCCCGTAGCACACTGACTGAGTAAATTAATTATAATTCATTAGCAGCTGAGATCCACGCTGGGGCCTCTCAGCCTGGTTGGTCAGGTCTCACATGCGACAGAGCTTGGACAGATTTTTTGTCAATTGTTAGTGTCTTTCCATTTCTGGTGGTTTACAGCAGTTTCAAGATCTTCTTAGAGTTTCTTGTTGCTCAAATGGGTGTGATTTCTGATATTTATATGTTTCCCTGGTTTTCATTGCTTGATTTCGCTTGCAAGAGTGTCAATCATTGTCATTGAAATGTCACTTATAATTACACAGAAATTATGAAAATGTCACACATAGCAATCTGAAACCTTGGCAGCTTTGCAGCACAGTGGTATATATGTGTGTGTTCACCGGGCCCTCTCTCATAACCGGGACATTTATTTGTTTTTGTTAAAAGTGTCAGGACGCCGGGACAATCATGGTAAAACCAGGACTATCCGGGCAAATCCTGGATGTCTGGTCACCCTAATTTGAAGCCAGGGTCTGAAGGGTAAAATAATACGTCACCATATACATTTCCTATGGGTCTTATAATGACTTGTCTCATCTAAGATGCACCTGAAAGTTCATGGTTAAAATTTCGATATGATGCCTTTCACACAAGTGTGCTAAATCTTCTTTTATTTTCTTCCATAATTAGAATTCATTGCTGTTCTGTCCTCATACTCCTTTTACCATGAAATGGGAGTTCAGCTCTTCAGCCATTTTATATAGAGTATGGTGTATTGTTTTGTGTATTATAGAGCGTGGGACCCCTATGGTCCCCAATGGACTCCATAGTCTAGTGACGTAAGTGATTGGTTGTGGTTAATAAAAATCATGATGCAGTATGTGTTAGGTAATAGTTACACTGTAGAGATTAAAGACGTGTAATACCAAGCTCCATGTGTCACATGATTCATTTTCATGCTTCCGGGCTGGGGAGAATGCTACAACTGGCGACGCGGATGGGTTACGTAAACTCTGCAACCCGAAGAGTCAAGAGTGCTCTCCTAGAGAGTTTGTATGTTCCAAAGTCATCCTCTGTCCTGTTAACCCCCATTTTTTTGCTGTCTGGTACTAGTGGTAACTGACGCTGACGGTCCCAGAGCTCTTCCCAGCCAGGCCCAGTGCTATACTGAAGACACATTTAGAATACAGTGAAAACACCTACATACACTGATGGACACTATGGGTTAGGGTACCCCTATGAATGGCATGACCTTCCCTATAAGGCCCTTGGACATAACAGTGGGATTAAAACTACCTTTAAGTCCCTTGTATATAATAGGGCATGGCAGTTTAGAGGCTAGCAGCCCTTTCTGCACTTGCATTGTTCAGTACTGAGGCCTGAGGTCAGTTTAAAAGCAGCCCTGTGTTGCAAGACTGCTTTTAACATGTATATTGTACCCAAACACGACTTTGATGTTTAGGGCACTTACAAATTAATAAAGTACAATAATCTTGCATGTTAGGTACCCCCATGGTCTCCCCTACATGTCACAGTGGTGGGGGGTCAGGTATTTATAAGGAGGACCCTTATAAAATAGATTTTATATGCCTTGTGTTTAGTGAAACTGCACATTTCACTTCCCATTTTATAGTAAAGTACATCCCAAAACTGACTTTTGTGCTAGGAGCACTGTGGAGTGTGGATCTGCAATAGTCTTACATATTCAGACCCCCTACATTCTTCCCTAGGTGTTCCAGAGGAAAGGGGTCCTGTAGCTATTGGCAGGGTCCTTAAAAAAATGTTTTATAAGCCCTGTTGCAGGAATTGCCCAGTTAATTTCCCCATTGCCCATCCCCAGCCACATTGGTTAACATGGCAAGAAGTTATTAACTAATAATTACAGCTACGAGAATCATAAAAATATCACTCAAGGACTTACTAGAATGATATTGATAAATCCAACAATATGCTATTGTTAAATTTATCTGAAAATGTACAGACAAGAAGTTATAAGACTTTCTTGGTTGTAAGCCAAAATTCAGCCTTCCAGTGCTCTGTCCTGATTGGTCTGAGTTAAGTGGATTAGCCAGGCTGCTTTGATGAGGTGATAAGTAGCCCCTGGGGAGAAGTAGCTCTTCTGGGAGGATAGGGTTCTGCTACATAGGAATACCAGAGCAAGGGGGATGGGTCATAAACAATAACCTTCAATAGAAGGAAGAGACAGGCAGGAGGAACCAGTTTCATTTACACCCCAACTCCTTGAACCCAGCCAGATGGCAGCCTTAACGAAGGGATGTGCAGATGCCAGAGGGAAGGAGAATATGAAGATGAGCCATCCTGGAGGTTGGTTTAGCCAGCGTTTGCCTCTCTGTTGGGACTTCAGCCATATTGCATTTTGGAGTGATTGTGCTTTCTGGGAGACCATTGTGCCACACTTTGCAGGAAATGGTCATGCTCTGGGGTATTGTCTTGCACCTGATTAGACTGGAGTGCCCTTCTGTGGGACCCAAGAGAACACTGAATAAGTATCTCAGATATGCTGCTTGAAACTACAGAAGATGAAGGGTCCATTCTGGAAGTTTGATTTGCACCAACCAGGCCCTGCACTCTGACTGACTGCCTGCTGCACAATCTGGAACTACAGTCCGTGGATCAAACCTGCTTCAAAAGGACTAAAGAGTGAACTACCTGCACGCTACAGGTTTACAGAGCTGTCCTGGGCCATCATCTCTAATAATCCCTAGCCTGGAATACTACCAGTGAATTTATAAGGGTTTTGTCGAAGTGGATTGTGGGAATTGAAGTCCCAAACTTTCAAGGACCATCTTGGAGCTTCCAGACCCTGGGAGTACGTTTTGGACACTTAGGGACCCTCAAAGAAACTTCAGGAAGAAGTTCCAGAAGTTTGAAGAAGTTTGGAACAATTTTAGAAAAAAGCTCCATAAGTGGACTGACTCGGCCTGGCCAGCCAAGCCGGTGACCCTCAGCCGCGAGCAGGCCTGCCCTTCATGTTCATCACGGTCAAAAGCTCTGGAGGTCTGACTTCCAGAGTTTGAGCGGGAGTTGGTGGAAACCCAAGCTGGCGAACCCTCACCGAATTCGGCCTGGTAAAGAGCATTGAGGGACCCAGAGAGGAAAATCTCTGTAATAGTTTCTAAGTCCGAACGTAGAAAAGGTGACCGGGACCAACCCCGAGAGTCAAGCCACCCAGCTTCAACCACGAGCTGGCCTGGATCTCTGGTTTGTCCTGCTGGAAAGCTCCAAAGGCCTGACTTCCATAGGTTTGACCTGGAGCTCGTCTTCAATTTATACTGCGAAGAAGCAGAGTCCTGGCACCCATTGGACTGCTTGAATTGAAACGTTTGATGATTTCATTGATGTGCTAGAAATAACCGATGACAAAAGGATCATCAAAATCTTAAGAACATAGCAGAAGAAGGAGTAAAAGATGTGATAAAGAAGTAACCACAGGTGGATAGACTATCTTACCAGGGTGTGCTGAGAATATCTCCAATACCATGCCCAACACCATCTCACCCCTCCCACTTGCCCGCCTCTACCACTTCTACGAGTTCGAGGTTGGTATTGTAAATGACAATGGCTTTTATTTACTTCTTAGTTTTCTAAATAGATGAATAAAAGCCATTGCTATTTACACAGCGGTGGCTGGCACAGGTAAGCACGGTGGGCGTGGCAGGGCGTGGCGGGTAAAGCCGACAGACGACGGAATAGGTGTTATTTATTTAATTATACTATTCCGTCATCTTCCCCCACTTGCACCCCGCCCTGCCCCTTCCCCGCCCCACCGCCACACCAAGTTTACCTGTGCTGGCCGCCGCTGCATTTACAATGCCAATAGCTTAAACTCTCGCAAATGCGAGACCTATTGCATTGCAAATGCTTGTTTCTGGCGGGAGGGGGTAGGGGAAAGGGGCAAGCAACAACGGGGTAGGGGGCCAGGTGAATGAGCCAAACATAGACAGGACATGGGATACTGGGCAAGAAATAGGGTACAAAATACCTCACAAACGACAGCCCATGTGCTGTCTCAGACAAGACCTAAATGCACGCAGGATTGGAGTGGTGTCCCAGTGACCCAACTTGCCCTAAGAAAGGAAACCAACACCCATCATATGTGAGACGTCCACCCCAAACTGGCTTTTTAGCTAGCTGCTTGAAATTATATTCTGCAACTTGCATTTTTTGCTTTTCATATGAACTGTTGCCTAACGACCCTACACCCATGAAATGAACTTTACAAGTTTCAGGCAATGTAAAAATCTTCCTAAATTTCAATATAAGGCTTAGCTAAGCTACAGAGTTGATTGGTGACTCTGGGGGAGGTGGTTTGGTGGGGTGTGGGATGGGATGTGGGGAGTATAGCACATGCTGGGGTTTCATAGACGTATGTTGCTGTGCTGTTATCACCCTCAATCACCTCAAATGCAATTGTTAGCTTTTTGTTGAATAATGCAAAGGAAATGATGCAGAACAAATTCTGTGCAGAACTGCTATCGTGAGTTCAAAACTCAGCTGCCCAGCGAGTTTTCACTCGGGCTGTTAGTGTGCCGGTGCATAAAGCTCTCTACAGACATTGCATTATGTGTTTCAGGGGGTCACACACATTACATACAATAATGGCCACAGAAGTGACTTTGCATCCACCCAAAACCTCCACCCTAAACCTTCTGCATTAGTGTCCTCATCCTAGAACCTCTACATCAGTATTCTCACTTTGAACCTGTGTCAGTGGCTTTATGCAGCAAGTGCAGTAGTGACTTCTCGCATTCTATGCATCTGTGGCCTTTTACATTAAATGCATCCATAATTCCTTGCGTTATATGTATCCCTCGCTCCTATTAGTACATACATCCGTGGTCAAGCAGTACTGATAAATGAAGACTGAAAATCAACATAAGTACTAAACACAAGTGAGGCCCTCCGTTAAAGGAGCTCAAATGTCCCTAAACCATCACTAGGAGAAACTTAGTTTTACAAAACTGTTCAATCAGCCAAGATGCGTACTTACTGGAACTCAATGACTTACGGAATAACACTTAGTCAGTAGTGGCATAGACTTTTGCCTACTTAGGGAAATATGCTATTTTCCCAGTGAAACAGTCTGAAATGCAAACCTCTCTTCAGAGGATAGGTTTAAAGCCAGGTATAAAACCTCTACTCATGTTCATTCCTCTTTAATTTGAAGTATGAGCAAGCATTTAATCATTAATGGCCACTCTCATTTCAGTGAGAGGCATCAAGGGTGTCACTGCTTGCACTGTAGCACCTGAACGCTCAGAGGTGGGGTTGGGGTTCTCTGTAAATTAAGTTGTATTCTCCTTCCTTGCTCACATCCTTTACTCCCTGTTGTTCTTCCTCCAGTCCCTCGCATTTGTGTCTGTCATAATTTCACTCCCTTGCTTTTCCTCTTTCTTCTTCTCATTCCTCTCTCCCTGATTTCCTTACACTCTTCGTTGGCTCTCACCATTTCTTTCCCCTGCTGCTCATTTGTTCTCTTGAAGGTTTCACTCCCATTCTCTCCTTTTCTTCAACTCTGTCCCTCTTCCTGGGTCATTCCACTACAGTTCCAGTTTCCTCATCTCTGTCTCTGCCTTGCTTCCCTCAATCCGTCCTCACTTTGCCCCTTCCTCATCCTGTCTTTCTACCTCTCCTCCACACTCCTATTGCACCTTGCTCTCAGCCAAAGTGATGCTCAAAAATAAAATGTAATTTAACCACCTTGATGGAGTTTTATGTTCAGGGCCGGAATGGGGGAACAAGAGCAGCCCTTGCACAAAAAATGCCCAAAACAGCCCCTCTCTCTACCACTCTTTCCATCCACCCATACTCGTTTATCCATCTCTCCGTTCCTTCTCTGATCTCTTTCTTTCCACCTACCTCACTCTCTCTTGAAGCTCCTGTGTAAGAAGTTGGCCTGGTATATGCTGGTCACCAGTTAAAGTGGCCACCTTGCACCAGTACAATTCGACTCTTGGTAGATAGGTTTAAAGACAACCTTTTAAAGAAAGCTATCCTAGTGGTAGCTGTGGAGAGCGGCCTTCAGGCTAAGTTTCAGAGGAATGTAAAGCAGCTTGTTTTACCTTATAATCTCTTGAATCACTAAATGAAAGGACACCACACAGGTATACATATAAAATATATATGTATTTATTACTAGACACACTCTACTAATCTCTTTATGAGATTAGAAGTCAAGGACATATGCACAAATCAACATTTCATAACAAGTTAAGCACTTATATGGCTGGGGCCCTAGGGGCGTACCAGACCATATACTAAAAAAGAGGTATAAGAAGAACGACTTGAGAAGGGAGAAGGCCTAAGGTCTTCAGAAGCGCTGGGGCCTCACTAATCCACCCAAGGCAGGTAAGTAAAGGACCCACGGGAGACGCATGCAGTGTGAGAACTCAGCCGCGAATCCCAATAGACTTCAATGGAGCAAGTCGCGGTTGGAATTTTAAAGTTTTAGGATACTTCGGGAGAGTCTACAAGCAAGTCACTTACAGGGTAAGTAGTTCTAGAGCCAACACACACAGGAGCACCGGAGTACTCGAGTTACCTCACCCAGGGAAGCCGGGTGTATAGGTGTCTTTTGGTGTCGGGTCGCGGCGTCGTTTTCAATGGGAGCCAAAGAAGACTTGCTGCTTGTGAAGACAGGAGAAGTGTCCGGTAGAATCCAAGGCTGGATTCTGAAGAAAGAAGACCTGAAAGCAGAGGAGACAGTGTTCAAAGTCACTAGCCAGTGACCCGGGGCCAGGAAGCTGGATGCCCACAGTAGTCGGGTGATTTCAGGTGATCACGGGTGTCTTGACTCTTCAGCCACGAGGTCCAGGTGGCGTCGATGATGACCAGAAGCTGGATTCCGCATGTCCCACGAAGTCTGCAGCTTACTAAGGTGTCGGCAACCGGATTGGAGCCAACAAGCCTTGGCAACAGCAAGTCTTGTGGAAAGTGGAAAAAGTCAGCGGTGCAGACCAGCAAGGTCTGAGGGACTCACCCTCCAAGGATAAGTCAGGGCAGGCCTGGAGCAACCAGGGGAGCCCTTTGGTTCTGTAGAAAAGTCTTCTGGGGACCCACAAGCCAACCGGCAAGGGATTGTGAAGATAATTCGGGAGGATTCACTCACCAGGAGCCCACGGTCTCTCGGGATGAGGTAGGCCTCTGATCTTCGGAGGAAATACTGCTGGAAGCTTGGACCACACGTGGTCCAAAGCACAAGTTCGTTGAACGTCGTGAAGGGGTTGCACCCGACAATAGTGCACGGTACCTGGGTATTGCTGTTCCTCATCACTCCTGGGGTCCACTTGCCTCAGCTTTGCTGGAGACTCACGATGGCCATTGAGAAATCAGAAAATCCACTTCCTGGGCTGCAGGGACTTCGGACTCCGGCGGGAGCGGGAAAGTTTGCGACCGTTGATGCAAAGTTTTGGTGCCTGTCAAGCAGGGGAGTCACTCCTTGACTCCAAGGGAGATTCTTCAGTCTTCCAAAGGTAGTAGAACGTCGAAGGTCCAGGCTTCTTCTTCAGAGCGTCGTCCAGGGATATCTAGTTTGCAATGGCAAGGTTTCCCTATCTTATACTAAAGGAAAGGGAGGGACTAGCTCTATGACCACTCCTATGGGAGGGTCAGGGGAGTGGGTGGCCACACCCACTTCCCTTTGTCCAGTTTCACGCCAGAGCAGGGGCTGGTAGCCCCTGAACCGGTTTGAGCTGGCATATGCACAGAGGAGCCTACTGCTCCCCCAGTGCAGGACTTCAAAGCACTCTAGGAGTGCACCCACCCAGCCCCAATACACTAAATCCTGTCTGGAAGGTGGTTACACCTCCCTGTGACAGGATGCCTATTGTTGGGCCTCCTCCACTGCGAGTTTCGGTCAGCAGCAGGAGGGCAGCCCAGTGTCTGTGCTGGTGGCATCCATTTTGTGATGCCAGGGCTCTTCAGGATTCTACCATGTTTCCACAGTGGGTACATGTCTATCCCTCTAGAAGGGTGGGATCATACTCCCACACCAGTTACTGGTGTGGGGGTATGATTTCAAAGCGTTTGACACCAAACACGACATGTTTTGATGCAGCCATCCCAAAGTTAGCATTTACCGCTAGGTTATAATTAGGGCTCCCGTTTTTATGGTATTTATTTTTTTGCCATTTCCGTCTGTATTTATCCATATTTATTTTTTGGCCATTTTTTCTGTATTTATCCACATTTATTTTTGCCACAAGATAAAGACGACTCTACAGTTAGAATTTTTCCACATTTATTAAATGACCAATGCCAGTGTCCACCTGAACTCATCTAGAGCAGGTAGCAAGAGCACTTTCAGTGAACACGACCTAAAACCCTCAGTGTTACTGAAGCTTGTCTAGAGTAGACAACAGAGAGCACATTCAGTGTCCAACACACGCCACTGCCACTGTGCACTTGAGCTCATAGGAACAATGATGTTACTTAAGCTCTTCGGGTGAAGGCAGCAGCAAGTACATTTATTGACCAATGTCCACCACCTCCAGTGTCCATCTGAGGATATCTAGAGTGTTTTCAGTGATCAAGGCACAACAATGTTAGTGCTTTCCTAAGCTTTTCTACAGCAGGAAACAGGGAGCACATTTAATGACCAATACCAGTGTCCACCTGAATTCACTTAGAGCAGGAAGTAAGAGCACTTTCAGTGAACAAGACCTAAAACCCTCAGTGCCTACTGAAGTTTGTCTAGAGTAGACCATAGAGAGCACATTCAGTATCCAATGCCAACCACTGCCCCCTTGAGCTTATTTAGAGCAATCTCAGTGACCAAGTAACAATGCTGTCAATGACTACACAAGCTCTTTGGGAGCATGCAACAGCAAGTACAGTCACTGGCCAAAGGCCACCACTACCAGTGTCTACCTCAGCTCATCTGGAGCACTTTCAGTGACCACGGCAGAATGCTGTCAGTGACTGCCTAAACTCGCCTACAGCAGGCCGCAGAGAGAACTTTCAGTGAGTACAACCCCAGCCAGAAGGTGTGCTTCCCACCAATCCAGGCAGTAGCGAGCACATTCACTCAGTACACCCCCAGCAGAAAGGTGTGCTTCCCACCAACCCAGGCAGTAGCGAGCACATTCACTGAGTACACCCCCCAGCAGAAAGGTGTGCTTCCCATGCCTTCCCAGACAGCAAAAGGCACATTCAGTGACTACAACTCCTCAACAGACAGATGTGCTTCCCATCAGCCGGAGACATCAGAGAACACATACAGTGAGTACAACTCCTTAGCAGCCATAGATGCTACTCACTCACCCACATGCAGCAGAGAGCGCATTCAGTGAGTGCACGTAACCAGCAGAGGGGTGTGCTTCCCACCAACCCAGGCAGCAGAAGGCACATTCAGTGACTACAACTCCCCAACAAACAGATGTGCTTCCCACCATCCGGAGACAGCAGAGAACACATACAGTGAGTACAACTCCCAAGCAGTCAAAGATGCTACACACTCACACGCATGCAGCAGTAAGGGCATTCGGCCGAAGTCCGGTGCTGAGGGGTCCCCCGGGAGCTTGGAGCCCCCCCACCCCGCGGGGGCTATGGGTGCCTGTGTTACGCCCTGATTTTTTTGTATGAATCAATAAATAGCACGTTGGGAAATGGTCCTTTTGTAACACGCTCTGACACCTTCGGGTAAAGTTCACACTGCATAAAATTGCATTACATAAATAAATAGAAGCCGGGAAGGGCATGCAGCAGGCATCCTCTGAAGCCATGTGGGTGCACAAGTGCAGAATTATCCTTCAATCACAGAGATTAGTTGGAGAATGGGGTGGTACGGCTGATTTCATTGGTGTGTGGCAGCCCGGGCAAACACACACCCGAGTATTTCACAGGTCTTTAAAAGACCATTTGCTTGTTAAACACCCATCTCAAAGTGAAAAGAACACCACAAGACCCCCCACCCATATGAGGAAGGAGGACAGAGGATCTGATTTCGGACTCTGGTGCTGCCAGTTCAAACCGGAAGGGAGAGGAGCTAAAGACTGCAGCGGGACAGACTTTGTCAGGAGCAGCTTTCTCGGGGGCTTTTATCTCTCTTCTGTTTGTAGGGACACTGTGAAGCCGCCATTTATCTGTCCCCTTAGGACACATACACAAGGGAAATACACGTACCTTTGTGGTTGCACGCGGCATAAATTGCTAGTATTTTGCTGTTTTTACATATAAATACAGACAAAGGAAATATAGATTTCCGTCTGTATTTATATGTAAAAATCCGTTTAAACGGAAACCCGGGAGCCCTAGTTTTAATGCACTTAAGAGTATATGGTTTAACTGCATCCACAAACAGCTACAGAGAATGGACTCTGAGAGCTGCAGAGGGGCCCAGCTCAGGCAGAGGCACCCCCTCACATGGAAACCGAGCACACTCCCTCAGGATGGATAGGGCCTTCCTTAGGGGTGACTGATAGGTTTAAATGTGTGTGTAAGGTGAGATATAGGGAACCTATACCTCAGTGAGGAGTGCTAACACTACCTCACCCAGGCTGCAGTAGCAGACCTGTGGTGTCAGATTTAGTCTGCTTCCCATGGGTGGCATAATACATGCTTCAGCCCCTGGTAGGTCTGTGAAGTACCTATGCCCTTGGTACCTAAGGTACCATATACTAGGGGCTCATAAGGTACCACAGTATCCAATCACTATTGCATCTAATATGCACTCCAAGTTGTTTAGAGAGAACAGAGAGGCTGGGGTCCTGATTAGCAGGGACCCAGCCAGACTATAGCCAGAAACCAGTGTTAACATCAGAAAAAAAGCGGGGGCGACATAAGTGCAGATCCTACTCTCCTACATCCTGTGTGCCTGCTGCAGTTAATCTTGGGGAGCTGTGGAAAGTGATAGGCACCAGCAGTGGATTTTCAAAATTTCAAATTTCAAAATTGCCCCCCAGTGGCTCCAACCCAACAGTGAAATGCCCGATGGCCTAAGGCTGGTTTGGCCCAGCTTGTGCTTTTGCTCTTACACAGCGTCCTGTCTAATTAGTCACACCTCATGTGCTTGTTAACTTTGTTTTTCAAAAATAAACACATTGTACTAATGAAAATCGAACTCTAGCTAACAGAGCAATTGTAGGTCTTGTGCTCCATTTTGTTTGTGACGTTTGCTACCAATGTTGGGTATCACGTTGACATACTCATATTTTTATGTCTTTGTAGAATAATGTTTGTAATTTCACTGGCAATTCAACAACTTTCCCCAAAAAATAAAAATGTTTCAACAGAATTGTACAGGTTCAAGGTTTCGCCTAGCTGTTTTAGCGGAATCTCACAAAATGTAGCAATATTTGTTCGAGAACAGGTGGCATCAGTGAGAAGCTCCATGTTGTAGAATTATGAGAAACTTTCGAGATTTATTTTTTTGCAAGTTTCACTCTGGTTATGTTACAAACCTCTTTCCTGTTGACCTTAGAAACTCAATCCATGCCGGATTACTCTCCCATCAAATACTCTGTATCTTGTTGATATGAACTTTACAGAGTTCTTTTTATTGTTTCTGCATTCTAACTGACCTTTGCACTCTGACATATCGATTAATCGATGTTTAATTATATTCCTTAATTTCTGCATGATTTACAATCTGAAAATAAACCTGTAAGGGTTAGACGTTCCCTCTCTGTCATTCTGGTACGATGAGTTCTACGTGTCCAAATTGAAATTGCCATTTAACTGCTTTGTTGAGAAACAGGTCCAGACAAGGAGCACCAAAATCAGTTGATTGATTTTCATCAGTCAGGCAAGAGAATGAGGTTTGGGGTGCGATGCCAAATTCTGATAGCAAAGGACGGTTAGGACTGGATCTGTTTGGTTCTGACTGGACGTGACTTGGTCAATTGGATTTAGAGACTGGGAAATGCACCTTTAGGGTTCAGCTAGTCTTTCCTCGAGATTAAAAATTGACCCTTGATCTCATCTGTATTCCCAACTTTCGACAGCCATGAGGAATAATAGCAGTTGTCCTAGAGTTCCTGAAGCAGTTTTTGTGAGTATACAAAGGAAAGGCATTGTGCGTGCGCTAGAGTATGAGACAACGTAAACCAAATTGGTGCACGTTGCGACTTGTAGTTTGGGAGAGTGTGGTGTCATAAAGTGTTCAGAGTTTGAATGTACATAATATAATACTTTGATTTGTGTACTTGTAGGGACCGTACTTACCGTAGCGGAGTACATTTTTTTCCTCACTTGCACTTTCCAACATTAACTTGGCAAGCACAAGCAAGGAAAATCCACCTCCCGGCAAGATTTCTCAACGTGCGCGATCAGATTTCTCTACAGAGGCAGTCGCGGAGGGTAGCGACCGCAGGTGTTGCAAAACCTTCCGTTCGCATTCAGAAAGCTGCTGCTCGGTTAGAAAATCTACTCGAGCAGTAAGAAAAGAAGCAGCTTCATACTTTTTTCAGCTCCACTCACTTTATTCCCTCACCTTTTCATTTATTTGTTTTCCTTTTAAAAGCGATTCATTCTTGCTCCCTAAAATCTGTTCCTCCCATCTTCTTATACATTCTTTCTATTTGAAGCAGCCCATTGCAGTTCACGCAAGCAATTCCGATTGCTGCAAAAGCTGAGCTCAGCATCAGATCTGCCCCAGTGCAGCACTACCCACTACCATGGTTCCCTCTAACCTGCGCGCCTGAGCGGGCGCGCACACCTAGGCTTCTCTCCGCGCAGACACATACAATCAGCACGCACTTCAAAGGATTCTACGCATTCAGTAAATACTTCACTGGAGCCTCTGAAGTGCGGCTGATGGTGATGCTGCTGCGCTTCCAAATGCATTTCTAAAGACGTGTTTTTCGTCTTTAGAAATGCTAATGGTGGACGTTTAAATGGCTGCAACGCTGTCATTCAACAGAGGGAGAGTATTCCCAGAGCTTTCTCTGCAACCCGAGTCCCGTTTGCAAAGTCCACGGAACTCTGGCTCCTCCACATAGCTGCCAAGGTTTCAGATTGCCATGTATGACATCTTCGTGATTTTAGAGTAATAATGAGTGCATTTCAATGACTATGAGTGACACCGAGAATGTCATTATAAATAAAATTGAGAATATTTTCTGCTGAAAGTATATAAGAAATCTTTCAAGCTTTTAAAGTGAAGTAAAAGGAGGTGTAAAATATAATTAGACTGCCGTTAATCAGGACAGCGGTGCCGTTAACCGAAATCGATTACATTCAGAAAGTAAAACAAAATATATTTATCCACTATACCAATAAATATATCGATCCAAAAAATTTGTATTGCTAAATCTCTCTCATATAACAGATAGCGATAGCATTACATGCTGTGTCAGATAAGTTTTTTTGTCTCCCGACTGATCTGAAATGATGCCTGCATGTTCATTTTCGTATGTGATTCATTTTACTGGTCTGGCATAGGAAGTAGAGTGGTGTGAAAGCCCATGTATTTAAGATGCGGCACCATACTTATTTTTTAGGTCCAATAAAAAATATAGCATCCTACAACACTGAAAAGGAAACTAGTAAAATGTGCTTTACTAGAGAACCCATAATAATACGTTGATTTTTATATAGCATTTTTCACTGCACTTTTGGCGCTTCTCACTTCTCTATATAACAGGTGTTATTGTTTCCTAAACTAATGGCATTCATTTCAGTTTATCGCGAGCAAAATCAAGCAATGAAGACAAGGGGAACACATAAATATCAGAAAGATCACCCATTTGATCAACGAGAAACTAAGTTAACTGCTGCAAAACATAAGAAATTTAACCGACTTCTCTTTATCATCTCTAGCCAAAATTGCAGACAAAAGATAAGGCACACTGAAAGCTGCGTGACTCGCTGAATCACACACAGTGACATGAGCAGCAAGCCCAGCTGCATTAGAAAGCTGAGAGTGGGACACACATTTAGGTCACAACTAAGCAGGCAGCTGTACTTTATGGGAAGGCACTGTGATTGACATGATCCACACTTTACACGTACAATTGGTTGAGCAGTTTACCTAAGTTTGCACTGTCCGTTTCCATTAGGATAATTGCTCGAAATTCTTTATATTTTAAGAAGATGCCCTAATCGAAAGTAAACTGTGCCATTTAATTGGGCACCAAGAATAAACCGGACACAGCCTACGCTATTTCACAAGACGCTCCAATAAATATTCGTTCCCTATGGGAGATGGTTTGCTGTGCTGTGATAGCTGATCTGGCCGGCCGGGCAGACTGAGGTTTTCTGAATTAACTAAGTGAAGAATCCACCTTCATGTGCGGCTTCTGACTTTTCCCCCTCTGCATGTAATGAAGAGCGACCTGGCACTGTCAAGAAACGGAGGGGGCGGGGGCTGCTTGACCAAGAAATAAAAAAAGCCACAAACCGCTTCTGACACCCGCTCTCCCAAGGCTCCACACAGAGACACCAAGGCACAGCGGAACACAGGCCATGAGGATATATCAATATAAAATAAACACTGACCTGACTGGGAACACGGACAACGGTGATTGGCGGCCCCGCTGGCCATAAGCAATGATTATGCTGAGTACCGTGGACTCACTGGCTCAGTCCTGTGGCAATGATTCCTCTGCTCAGCCCTGATTACACACATGTATCCATGATGGCGCAGGTGGGGCCGGGTCCAGTAGCAGCTGCCGAATACCGCAGGTGTGCAAGGTACTAAAAGTAAGCCATTATTGTTTACGGCAGTCAGCCCTGAGGACGGTATCACGATTGCTCCATCAGCGAATTTTCATCTGCATGGCGGCCTACCCGCTCCCGCCTCAGGAAGCTGGAGCCAGGCCCACCTAAAGTCACTTGTCAGTCAAGACACTAGGTAGCAATTGGGCTCTGACCCGTTGTGAGAAGTTGGCTTGGTATATGATGTTCACTAATTAAAGTGACCACCTTGTACCATGCCAAGCAACCCTTATGGTCTGGTTGTAAGTCAACCTTTTCGGACCAGCTGCCCTAGTGGTAGCGTAGGCTAAGCAGTCTTTGAGGCTAAACTCGTTTAGGCGTGTTAAGCAAGCTGTTTTACCATATGCAACCCCCCTTTATACCAATGAAAGGACACCACACAGATATATATTCAAAATATATATGTATTTATTACTCAAAGTATCCCCTAGACTCTTTATGAGCACAGGAGCACAAATCGTTAAACAAGAAAGTATCACAATATACAGAAGTTGCACTTTATAGGGATAGGTCCTGGTGGCCGCTCAAACCATATACTAAAATAGTGGTATAAGTACCACGAACAGGAAAGGGAAAAGGCCTAGGGCCTCTAGAATCACTGGGCCTACAAGGAGCTAACTTTAGTTAGTGACCAGGAGGTCCACGGGTCGCGTGTGCAGTGAGGAAAGTTACACGCGGGCTCCCATAGGTTTTCAATGGGTGCGTAAAAGTTCAAAAGTTACTGCTAGTAGGGTCTTCTGGTTGGACTACGAAATCAAGACTTCAAACCTAGACATTAGAGATGTTACTCTACACTTGTGCACCGGAGTGCCAGCTTTACCTCACCCACAGGAAGCGGGTGCATAGGGCTCGAAGTGCGTCGGGTTTCGTCTATCTGTTCAATGGAGCCTGACGACAAAGATGCTGCAGGCGGTCGGTCCAGAAGAGATGCGGTGGATCCAAGGGCGGATCGGAAGTGTAGAAGACCTGTAAGCAGAGGGGACAGTGTTCACAGTCACTAGCCAGTGACCGGCGTGGCACCAGGTAGGTACCAGGCGATGTCGGGTGCAAACAGGTGAAGAGGTGTAGCTTGTCTCTGCAGCCACGTGGTCCCTGAAGGTCGACGACGTCCAGGAGTCAGTTTACGAGCTGTCCCACGCAGGCTCTCGCTGTTGGCGGTGTCAGCGACTCAGAAGAAGCAAACAAGCCTTGGCAAAAGCAGGAGTTGCAGGAATCGAAGAAAGCTTGTAGCTCTGACCAACAAGGTCAGAGGGGATGCTCCTTTGGAGGGAAGCAGGGACCAGTCTGGAGCAACCAGACCAACATCGTAGCTTTCAAAAAGGTTTGCCAAGATGGCCACTAGCCAACGGGCCAGGGACCGGGTAGGCGCGTCGAGTCGCAAAGTGCAGAGGGGCCCCACGCAGATCGTGGAGATGCTGGAGGGCTCACCTTTGGTGCAGATGCTGCTCGGATGTTGGGCTTCTCAGGACCCAAAGCACAACTCGGAGGGAGCCTCTGTTGTCGCGCTTGCAGCTTGTCGAGTGTCTTCCAAGATGGCTGGCTGCACGTGTCTCGGTGCCTCCACGGGTTCCTTCTTTGCAGGGACTGTGGATCGGGCGGTGAGAGGTCTGGTGGTCCAGTTCTTGTTGGTCTCTGGGCTCGGGCTCCGGCAGGAGGCGGCGGCAAAGCAGACATTGATTTGCTGGATGGTGCTTGCGTTAGCAAGATGGTCACTCCCTGATCATAGGGGAGATTTCCTTCAGTCTTCTGTGTAGCAGAACGTCGAAGTTCCCGTCTTCTTCTTAGTTTCAAGTTGATTCCAGGATGTCTGAAGTCTTAGGACACAGCTCCTACCTTTAAGCGGATTCTAGGGGCCGGACTACCTGCTAGGTCCCTCCCTAAGGGTGGGACCAGGAAGGGGGGTGGTTACACCCCCAATCCTTTGTCCAGCTCGCCCGAGGTCTGGGGCTGGTGTGCCCCAGGACCGGTTTGAACTGGCATATGCACAGAGGCTCCTTGTGAGCCTCAGGCATGTCTGATTCTATTCAAGCCCTGCCTGACCAATACACAAAATCCTGTCTGGGGTGGTGCTCGCACCTCCCCTGGCAGGAAACCCTTTGTCCACGTCTCCCAAGCTGGAAGGACTCCCAGCAGCAGGAGGGCAGACTTGTGTCGGTGGTGGCAGCGTCCATTTTGTGGAGCTGAGGCTATGTCTGATTTTACCCGGGTTTCAGGATCTGTACATGTCGTGTCCCTCTAGAAGGGTGGAATGCTAACCCCGTCGCCAGAATTGGTGAGGGGTTAGTATTCCAATTCGTATGACACCTTACTCGACATGTTTTGATAAAGCCAAACCAAAGATAGCATTTAACCGCGAGGTTCATAATGCACTTAAGAGTATATGGTATGACGATATCTGGAAACGGTAGAAGGAAGTTGTTCCGACTACTGCAGACAGGCTCAGCTCATGCCAGAGCACCATCTCACATGAAACCAAGCACTCTGCCTTCAGGATTGTTAAGGCCTGCCATAGGAGTGACTTATAGGTTAACATGTGTCCCATTTAAGGTTAGGTACAGGCATACTACACCTAAGTAAGAGGTGGGTACACCAACTTACCCCAGCTGAGTGATCAGCCAGTTGTGTCAAATTGGAAGGCCAGACCAGGGGTGGCATAATACATGCTGCAGCCCCTGGGAGGCCTAGGGTACACCTATGCCCTGGGTACCTAGGGTACACTCTACAGGGACAAATAAGGTGATCCTTCCCAATTGTGTATGTACCTAGGGTACATGGAGTCCATTTTAAAGAGAGAGCAGACAGGCTGAGATCCTGAATGGCAGGATCTCAGGCCAACTAAGTCGAAAAACCAGCTAGACACTAGGCAAAAAGTTGGGGGTAACCATAGTCAGATATCCACCTTCCTACACAACCCCCCCCCCCAAACGAAGGGAGATAAGGCTGTCCTTGACCAGGTAAGCCTATATTGCCCAAGTGGCCATATAAGGAAGAACCAGCACTGGCATGGTTACCCCCTGTCTCATGGTCCACTAAGCAATCCCTCACCCTAAAGGTATCATAGGGTCTCCACCATAGGGAATCTCTACCTTTGGTGTGTCTTTGCAAAGTAAAAGGCTGGTGTTGAGATGGAGTACTGAAGTGGGTGTCCTCAAAGTGAGGCCTCAGCTTCCTCCAATCATCCTCCACCATGGATGCCTTTCTTTCTTTAACTGAGTTGCAGTGTGCTCTCAGGGTCAGCCTCTGGCTACCTAAAGCTGAGGCTGGGTCCCTTTTGTGGGCTTACAGGAGGGACAGGTCAGGTTTGTGGCCCTAAGGTCCCATGTTTGCCTGTGCCCAACAGAATCCCTCTGGGGGAGGTCCCTAACTACCTGTAAATGGGATCCCTCAGGAATGTGTTTAACCATCACCTGGCTAGGGCCACTAGCCAGGCAATCCTCATTCTTTTGGGGGGGGGTTCTTGTGGACAGGGGCCCTCTTGGGGGCCACTGGCCTCCCTGACCTCTGCAGCCCTGGGCTGACTGAGGCAGGGTAGAGAGAGGCAGGCTACCTGCACCAGACTGGGTCCCACCTTGGAGAGGTCCACTGACATCAGAGGCTCTGCCAGGCTAGGCCTGGCTACCTCTGGGGCAGTTCTTTCACAAGGGGTGGGGTCAGATCCCTGGGGAGACTGACCTTTTCCTAATGTCTGGGGAGAGGGAGACTTTTCTTCCTCCCCACTACTCTCTGTTTTTGTGGAGTGATCCATAGTTTCAGGCTTCACTACACCTAAGTCAGTCTGAGTATGGACTGAGACCATTATAGTCCTGCCAACCTTTTCAGGGGGGCACTCAGTTTAGGTTTGAGCTGTGACTGTCACAGCTCTGCCAGTCTCTACAGGGAAGTCTGTCTTTGCCTGGGCTGTGGCTACCACTGCCCTTCCAACCTTTTCAGGGAGGAAATCTACTTGGACAGGGGATGTGGCTGGCACAACCCCACTACCCTTTTGTGAAAGGCCTACCATTTTAGAATGGGTGTTTTGTTCAACTCCAGCCCAAGCTGAGAGTTCTAAGTCATTCCCCAGTAAGCAGTCTACAGGCAAGGTTGGGGACACTGCCACCCTTTTAGGGCCAGTGACACCTCCCCAGCTGAGACATACCTCTGCCATGGGATGACTGTTCTGTTGGCCATCAATGTTAGTTACCTGGTAGGAGAAACCAGGCAAAAGCTGCTCAGAGGGAACTAGCCTATAGGCCACCATAGTGATGCTAGCTCCAGTGTCTCTGTAGGCCTCAGCTTTTCTACCATTGATGTAGGGCTCCTGTCTGTACCTACCCAAAGTGTTGGGACAGGCAGTGAAGTTGGCAAACCCCATGCCACCATCACAGACAAGAGTAGCTGCTGGAGGGGAATTGGCTAAGCCAGGGTCCCCCTGTGTTCCCCAAGAAAACCCACCCAAATGTTTTGGGGCACTCCCACCACCTGGGGAATTACTGCTGACAGTAATAGGTGGTGTGACAGGAGTAATTGGAGGAACAGTTTTGTTTTTAGCCTTTGGGCAGCTGCTGTCAGTTTTCCAATGCCCAGGAATTTTACATTCATGGCAGTAATGCTTTTTAACTGTGGTAGAGGAGGGAGCTTGGGACCCACCACCCTGTGTGGAGTTTTGGGGCCCTGAGGAAGATTTCTCTTTTGTTTTATCCCCACCCTTCTCTTGAGGTTTGGTGGTATCTTTCTTTTGGTCACCACCCTGATTTTTAGGCCTAATCCTGGTCCTGACCCATTTATCTGCCCTCTTTTCCAATTCTTGGGGAGGGGTCAAATCTGAGTCTACCAGGTGTTGATGGAGAAGCTGGTTTTGACAGTTACTTAAAATCTGATCTCTCATCATCAAATTGTAAAATCCTGTATAATCTGAAACCTTACTTCCCAGCAACCAACCCTCCAAAGCCTTAGTGGCACATTCAACATATTCAGCCCAGTCCTGAGTCTGTGCCTTCTGGGTATCTCTGAACATTAACCTGTACTGCTCAGTGGTTAAGCCTAACCCATCAACAAGGACACTCTTCAGGGCTCTGTAGTTTCTGACATCCTCCTCTCTAACAGTGAGGAGTCTATCTCTGCCTCTACCTTCAAAGGAGAGCCATAAGATTGCTGCCCACTGGTCCTCAGGAACCTCCTGTACTTTGCAGGCTCTCTCAAGAGCAGTCATCCACTTGTGGATATCATCCCCACTTTTGTAGGGGGGCACAATCTTGGACAGGTTCCTATTATCAAAGACCCTATCTTTGTCCCTAGGGACAATGCTGCCACCAGTGGGTATAGACCCACTCTCTCTAGGTTGCCTAGCCTTGCTCAGTTTCTCTTCCTTTAGGGCTACTTCTAGCTCCTGTTTCCTGATCCTCTGCTGGGCTTCCTGCATTCTGGCCTCATGCTCCCTCCTCTGAGGGCTGGTCATCCTTCTTCTGGAATGACCCTGAGAGCCTCTAGAGGCATGAGAGGCATTAGAGTCACCTGAGTGATTCCTCTGTCTCCCAAACCCCTGGTTAAGTCCACTGGGGAAACTCAATGGGGGGAACCCATTGTCATTCCCTAATAGTCTTAAGTTAGCTGGGCCAAGTATAACACCTGGCACTGGGCTATTTCTCCCATCAGAATCACTACTACTATCAGACTCATCCCCTTTGTCATTCTCGTCCCTATGCTGATCCTCATGATCTGTAGTCTGATTCTCATCTAAGGGGTGACTGTTAGGAAGGGGTGCTTCAGTAGCATCTTCAGAAGGAGGGCCTCCTGTTCCAGTCCCTGAGGGGTCTAACTGGGAGGCTTTCTTGAGAGCTCTCTGATCTTCATCAGTCTGCAAGAGTTCTCTGAGTTCAGCAGAGGTAGGGTTCCTGGGCTGTTTAAGGCCCCTGGAATTAGCCAACTGCCTGAGCTCATTCTGGTTTAGGGTAGCAAAGATGGATGGTGCCCTCTGGGGGTCACTCTCGACAGAGATGGGTACCTTGGACCCCTCTGCCCCAGCCATTGCTCTTAAGTGTGGGTGGATGTGTTGCAACTACCTACACTTTGGTTTTCCTACTAAACCTATCTAGTAGTTGTAGTCAAGGTGTGCTACTCCCTTTTCTCTACAACAACTAAGTTCAGTAGAACTTAAGTATATAACTAACTTGTTTTATATGTACCTAAAGGTACCTGTATGATCTTTCAATTGGTAACAAAGAG
This sequence comes from Triturus cristatus, assembly GCF_964204655.1. NCBI lineage: Eukaryota > Metazoa > Chordata > Amphibia > Caudata > Salamandridae > Triturus > Triturus cristatus. The sequence goes on from NC_140579.1 coordinate 1,098,721,969, forward strand.
ATTACAGAGGTAAAACACAACAAGCTCAAATCCAACCGCTGCTCACCAATGTGAGAAGTTGGCCTGGTATATGATGTTCACTAATTAAAGTGACCACCTTGTACCATGCCAAGCAACCCTTATGGTCTGGTTGTAAGTCAACCTTTTCGGACCAGCTGCCCTAGTGGTAGCGTAGGCTAAGCAGTCTTTGAGGCTAAACTCGTTTAGGCGTGTTAAGCAAGCTGTTTTACCATATGCAACCCCCCTTTATACCAATGAAAGGACACCACACAGATATATATTCAAAATATATATGTATTTATTACTCAAAGTATCCCCTAGACTCTTTATGAGCACAGGAGCACAAATCGTTAAACAAGAAAGTATCACAATATACAGAAGTTGCACTTTATATGGATAGGCCCTGGTGGCCGCTCAAACCATATACTAAAATAGTGGTATAAGTACCACGAACAGGAAAGGGAAAAGGCCTAGGGCCTCTAGAATCGCTGGGCCTACAAGGAGCTAACTTTAGTTAGTGCCAGGAGGTCCACGGGTCGCGTGTGCAGTGAGGAAAGTTACAAGCGGGCTCCCATAGGTTTTCAATAGGTGCGTAAAAGTTCAAAAGTTACTGCTAGTAGGGTCTTCTGGTTGGACTACGAAATCAAGACTTCAAACCTAGACATTAGAGATGTTACTCTACACTTGTGCACCGGAGTGCCAGCTTTACCTCACCCACAGGAAGCGGGTGCATAGGGCTCGAAGTGCGTCGGGTTTCGTCTATCTGTTCAATGGAGCCTGACGACAAAGATGCTGCAGGCGGTCGGTCCAGAAGAGCTGCATTGGATCCAAGGGTGGATCGGAAGTGTAGAAGACCTGTAAGCAGAGGGGACAGTGTTCACAGTCACTAGCCAGTGACCGGCGTGGCACCAGGTAGGTACCAGGCGATGTCGGGTGCAAACAGGTGAAGAGGTGTAGCTTGTCTCTGCAGCCACGTGGTCCCTGAAGGTCGACGACGTCCAGGAGTTGGTTCACGAGCTGCCCCACGCAGGCTCTCGCTGTCGGCGGTGTTGGCGGCTCAGAAGAAGCAAACAAGCCTTGGCAAAAGCAGGAGTCGCAGAAATCGGAGAAAGCTGTTAGCTCTGACCAGCAAGATCAGAGGGGCTGCTCCTTTGGAGGGATCAGACCAGGCGTAGAAGAAGCATTGAAGATAGTGTGTATTAATGTGCCAAAATGTAGGGGGAGGTCAGTATTCAAAAGAGCTTGAGCAACCGGTTAGGCGCGTCGAGTGGCAAAATGCAGAAGGGCCCCACGCAGATCGTGGAGATGCTGGAGGGCTCACCTTTGGTGCAGATGCTGCTCGAGGGTTGGGCTTCTCAGATCCCAAACCACAACTTGGAGGGAGTCTCGGTTGTTGCACTTGCAGCTTGTCGTGGTCGTTTCAAGATGGCTGGCTCCACGTGTCTCGGTGCCTCCACGGGTCTCCTCTTTTCAGGGACTGTGGATCGGGCAGTGAGAGGTCTGGAGGTCCAGGTCTTGTCAGTCTCTGGGCTCGGGCTCCGGCAGGAGGCGGCGGCAAATCAGACATCGATTTGCTGGATGGTGCTTGCGTTAGCAAGATGGTCACTCCCTGACCATAGGGGAGATTTCCTTCAGTCTTCTGTGCAGCAGAACGTCAAAGTTCCCGTCTTCTTCTTAGTTTCAAGTTGATTCCAGGTTGTCTGAAGTCTTAGGACACAGCTCCTACCTTAAAGCGGATTCTAGGGGCCGGACTACCTGCTAGGTCCCTCCCTAAGGGTGGGACCAGGAAGGGGGGTGGTTACACCCCCAATCCTTTGTCCAGCTCGCCCCAGGTCTGGGGCTGGTGTGCCCCAGGACCGGTTTGAACTGGCATATGCACCGAGGCTCCTTGTGAGCCTCAGGCATGTCTGATTCTATTCAAGCCCTACCTGACCAATACACAAAATCCTGTGTGGGGTGGTGCTCGCATCTCCCCTGGCAGGAAACCCTTTGTCCACGTCTCCCAAGCTGGAAGGACTCCCAGCAGCAGGAGGGCAGACTTGTGTCGGTGGTGGCAGCGTCCATTTTGTGGAGCTGAGGCTATGTCTGATTTTACCCGGGTTTCAGGATCTGTACATGTCGTGTCCCTCTAGAAGGGTGGAATGCTAACCCCGTCGCCAGAATTGGCGAGGGGTTAGTATTCCAATTCGTAAGACACCTTACTCGACATGTTTTGATAAAGCCAAACCAAAGATAGCATTTAACCGCGAGGTTCATAATGCACTTAAGAGTATATGGTATGGCGATATCTGGAAACGGTAGAAGGAAGTTTTTCCGACTACTGCAGACAGGTTCAGCTCATGCCAGAGCACCATCTCACATGAAACCAAGCACTCTGCCTTCAGGATTGTTAAGGCCTGCCATAGGAGTGACTTATAGGTTAACATGTGTCCCATTTAAGGTTAGGTATAGACATACTACACCTAAGTAAGAGGTGGGTACACCAATTTACCCCAGCTGAGTGATCAGCTAGTTGTGTCAAATTGGAAGGCCAGACCAGGGGTGGCATAATACATGCTGCAGCCCCTGGGAGGCCTAGGGTACACCCATGCCCTGGGTACCTAGGGTACACTGTACAGGGTCCAATAAGGTGATCCTTCCCAATTGTGTATGTATCTAGGGTACATGGAGTCCATTTTAAAGAGAGAGCAGACAGGCTGAGATCCTGAATGGTAGGATCTCAGGCCAACTAAGTCGAAAAACCAGCTAGACACTAGGCAAAAAGTTGGGGGTAACCATAGTCAGATATCCACCTTCCTACACCCGTCCTCCTCTGACGTCAGGGATATCGCGGCACGTTGGTGTATTTGTAACTTTGTAACATTGTAGCACACCACTCTCTACAGCTGAACTAAGCTATAGCTCAGCCAAAGAGCACCCTTAGTTTGCCAGCAGCAGCGCACACTGTGTGCCGCCATTGCAGCTTGTATGGTGCTTTATAATTATAGCAGCACTCTAAGCTTTACTGCTGAGGCGCTATAATGCATGACTTTGCAAAAAGAGGGCAAGATACGAGCAATGAAGTCAGAAACAGAGGGCAAGAAATGGGTAGAAAAGGCAAAAAGAGGGCAAGAAACTAGCAGAGTAGGCACAGACAGAGGGTAAGAAATGAGCTGATTTGTTTAACTTTATTATTGCACACATATGTCTGCCATTTTTAGTCGATAACATGTATTTATTCTACTTTTATTCTTTCAATTTATCTTGCAAATGTGGCTCAACTTGTGCATGTGCTGTATTTTGGTTGTGTAAGTTGGTGAATGCAAGAATGAATAAGTGATTTATGGATTCACAAGTGCAAGGATGATTGACAGGGTGCATGTGTGATGACTTATTCAGTGCTTAAACCAATCAGTGACCAAGAAGTCACTTTTAATTAAAAGCAAGGCTTATTGACAGTGCCAATGCATGTTATTTACCTATAAGTGGTAGCGGATCGACTTGACTTGTTGCACATCTTATCACTCTGTTGCGCACAGAGGCAGTAAAAGAGTGCACATCAACATACTATTGCCGCACATAAGAAAGAAAAATTAGAGGGAACATTGCCCACTACCAGCGCTTATTATGTCCCCCCCATAACAAAAAAAACCTTTAACAAACAAGCATTAGAATAGTCAGGAAGAATTTGCTAGCATTGCAAGGAGAAAAAAAGTAGACTTCATTTTTTATGATAATTTTTTTTTAATAGGGTCATTTAGTTGTACATAATATCTTTTTGGTTATATTTATGGTAACAGAAATGCTTATAACACTTTTTTATTAGAATATTTCAACATGCTGCACAGCAGCCATGCTGCTCTGCAACATAGCTTAAAGTCATTGGCAAAGCCAATAACTCTGGCTAAGCACTTATAAGGTCCCAAAGGCGAGACCTATTGGCTATGCCAATGCTTGTTTTTAGTAAGTCCGGGCCATGTTTTGATCCCAATCCAACCCTGGCAGTTTTGGCCGTAAAGCCACATCCTCACCCAAAGATCAAACTTCTGTACAGAAGAAGGTAAATTCAAAAGCGGACAATTAGCACAGGCTAAGTGGAACAACGGAAGCGGGGCACTTTTAAAGTACAATAAATTGGTCACAATAACTCAGTATATTTGGCCTAACAACACCTATGAGGCTAAGAAAAATGAAAATGACGAGTGAAAAACGCCGCTGATCTCATCTAGCTCTCTCAATGGCCACAAGAGAGAGCCGCTGTATTGTTTTACAGCCACGCTCTCATAGTTGGCCACGTCAATGAACGGAGTTCTCAGTCATAAATTTCAGGGCCACTGAAATTATGTAGCAGGGAATGACCAAATTATGTGACAAAGTTGACTTAATTATGCGGCAAGAGGAGGCAAATTATGCAGCGCAATGCAGCACATTTTATGATAGCATTCATTCATTGTTTTGTCATTCTTTGATGTGCTAATACAGTCGGGTCAAAGGTTTCACACCTTTAGTACCAGTTTAACAACCAAATACAGTAATATGCAACAGAAAGGTGACTTGTCAAGCTTTTCGTAGGGTCTTCCACTTCACAGCAACACGTGTTGCAGAGATTTTAGTAACTTTTGCTCCGTGTGAGCTAGAAACAAGATTTGTTCAAATATGCAGGTAAAGATGAATTATATGAAAAATGCGGTAAATCAATAATTGTGTAGAACATGCTGCAGTTGCAAAATTGCATAATTCCAGTGGCCCTGCTCATAATTTATATAGGGTTAATACTATGCAATTTGCCTTCTATTACTTGCAACTGATTGGTTTTGGGTACTCTCAGGGAGTTGGCGTTACCATGAATCTCACCATGGTGGCAAACCTACTGCAGGGCGGAACATTGTTGCAACCGGTGCTTTTAATTATACCTGATGTGGGTGATGCAACCACATTCAACCGTAGGCATTACTTGAATTTCTTGAGAATAAAAACAAATAACATTAAAATAGATAAAAGATAATTTTTCACAAATCGCAATTTGGGAATTTTTCGTGGCCTCTGGCAAACAGGGCATTTTAACATTGGTCAGCTCTGGATAGGACTTACAGCAAGTTTTAGATGGTGTGGTCAGTGCACATAATGCACTAGGATGGGCAGTCTGATGTCCCTGATAACTTGCTGAAGCTGAACTCACTGAGCACCAAGCTTATCACCTAAACAGACTTTCCAGTTGAAATGCAGCTGACTGGACGACCTTTATGGGGCCTTTACCTGAATCCTTGTGCATCATGCACAGTGTGGTATTCGAGTGGGTGCATATCTTATACTTGAAACACAGGCTGCCAAAGTGGGCAGGTGATATTTCTGGGTGAGCTTTGAAGTCAAACGCAGCACTCAAACCCAAATGGATGAGTGCTGCAGTCCCACCCTATCTTTAAGATCCCTTGTTACCTCAGTGAGCGCAGACTCCGTGCTATGGCTTGGGTGGAATCCAGATTGTAATGCGTGTAAGAGATTAAGGGTTTCAAGTTACGCGCAGAGTTGTCGGTTGACATATTTTTGTAGAACTTTAGTCCGGAACAGTAGAAATGAGACGGGACGATTATTTTCCAACTTCAACACCTTTGAAGTAGGCATTTGTTCGCAGCAGTGTTACTGTTGCATGCTTCCATATCTGAGGAATAGATGAGGAAGGAATCAATAGGTTATGAACCTCACTTAGCATTGGAGATAGCCCTGGGCCAGCCGTTTTCAGTACCCAAGTGGGTGTGGGGTCCGACGGGGTCTCAGATTTGATTAAATTGAAGAGAATCTCAAATGTGACCTTATCGAGAAGATCAAAATCCGACAAGAGACAGTTGTTTGGGGGACTATTAGTGCATCTTGCAGTGGGTATATCCTCTAGAGACACATCAGGAAAAGTAGAGTATATGTCTGTTATTTTCCTAAGAAAATAAATTGGCCAGCTAATTACACCTTTCATGGCCGGTTTAGCGCTGGTGGCGCCCTGTGCGACAATGTTTGTTGGCGCCCCCCCCAATGACCACCTCCACCACGGATTCTCTTACTACCACCCTTTAACAGTGACCAAGTCTCCATAACCACACTCTCTCAGATGCATTGAATTAGTTATATAGCGCCACTCATACCAGTGTAGGGTGTCAAAGCGCTTTGCATCACACACACATTACACATTCATCAGTGTATAGGAAATGTTACATAAGTCAAAGGACTAAAAGTGTAGGAGTCACATGTCACCCATACTGGTAGGCAGTATAGTTTAAAAGTGCTTGGTGTGGAGAAGCACAAACTCAGAGTCGAAAAAGAAACAGCATAGTTGGGAGTTTTCTTTAATAATAAGAATCGATTTCTAGCCAAATTAACCCTTTATGCAACATTAATCAATGTTCTAATGTATACTTTGCAGTGTCTATGCAGTTCTATGATGAAAGTTAATAGCTCACTGTTGAATATTAGGACGTTTTTTTGTTTTTTGATTTTTTAAAAACCTTTATTGAACAAATCAGCATATATAAATACACTTTAGCATTTAGATTAGAGCATCGTGCACAGCAGGGAATTAACAGAATGTCCTAGACACAATGAAAATACAATCATACACAAGTCTAATTTGTGCAACACGGCTAAGGCACCATAAACAACCCAATGCTAGAGGTGAGGATGTCACCATTGAAAAGGTAGGGGCAGGCACTGTTAGAGGGGGACACAAGAGCGTGGAGGGAGGCATTCACTGACCAGCACCGGCGGCTGCCGCGGGAGGAGTGCCGGCGGGGAGCGCGGGGGAGGAAGCATGTCTCAGAGGAAGTTGGGAATAAAGGTATATCACTAGGGGGCCCCATATGTCTATTGGACAGGATCGGGCAGGCATTAAGTCCCAAAATTCGGATAACAAGGTCTGACATCTCGAAGCATCTTCAAGCCAGTGAGGGAACTGAGGCGCCGGCCTGCGATCCCATCACATGGCCACCCTACGCCTAGCCAGGACGAACAGCATTGCGATCAGGCGTCGAGATGAGTCTGGGTAAAATTTAACAAATCCCAGCAGGCACAACGGCGGGTCCGGTTGTACCGGTGCCGAGTTAGACTCAGAGATGGCGGCGCATACCGCCAGCCAGAAAGCCGACACCTTTGGGCACAACCATGCCAGATGAATAAAATCCGCAGCAGGGGCAGCGCATGCACCTATCGTTAGGTATGAGTCCCAGTTTATGAAGCAGAGCAGGGGTACGGTATAGCCTATGTAGATATTTAAAATGTATGAGACAAAGACGATAATTAGGTGATAAAGTCTTTGTCTGGTTGCAGCAATAAAGCCAGTCAACCTGAGCAATATCCATACCCAAGTCCTCGCCCCAAGCCAGGCGTGTGCGGTCAGTAGTGATGGAGGTGGACGACAACGTGAGGGCATATAATTTAGTCACCAATTTACGAGGAGTGGAGGATGTATATATAAAGTCAAGGATAGACATCGAAAGTGGAGGCTGGGGGAACGTCGAATGCAGCTCCCTGCAAATAGCTCGCAGCTGATAAAAAAGTAATGTGTCCATCGGACCAGAGGAATCAGGGAGAGCATAGAACGTGTCACCGGGGTAAAGATCCGCCAAAGTCATCAGCCCCAAGCGGATGGCATGTTCAGACATGCCGGTTGGCTGGAGAGGAGGGAAAGCAGGATGACGTATAATCGGCTTGGCGTTGGCCGATAACGTCGGAGCATTGGAGAGACGGCGCAATCCGGATCAGGCCCAGCGCAGGGTCTCGACCGTATCTACCTCAGCACACAGGCGACTCGCTGGGGCAAACAGAGCGGTGGTCAACGGCCAAGGTTTTGCGATTTCGACCTCAACTGCCACATGTGGCTGATAAAGAGAGGGGTGAATCCAAAAGTGTAAAAAACTGGCCTGAGCACTTAAGGCATAAAGCTTAAAATTAGGAGCGCCCATACCACCTGCTGCCATGGGGAGAGTGAGAATATTGTATGCAATCCTGGGCTGTTTGCCAGCCCGGATGAGAGAAATGATAAAGGAACGAAGTTTACGAAAGAAATGGGCGGTGAGAAAAATGTTGATGTTTAAAAAAAGGTAGAGGAATTTCGGGAGGACCACCATCTTGGCAACGGATCTGCGGCCTGCAAGGGACAGTGAGAGTCGGTTCCACTGCGGTATTTTAGACAGTCCACCGCACGCCCAAAGTTGGCTCTCCAGAGGTTACTCAGGTCCTTGCTCAGCCAAGTACACAGATAGCGGGTGGGGCCCGATGCCCAAACAAAGGGAAAATCCGGCGTGAATGGTTTGGTGGCATCAGTAAGAGGGAACAACACCGATTTGCTCCAATTCATCTGTATGCCGGACAGTCCGCCAAATTGTATTATCTCTTGCACAAGTGGGCTGAGGTTGTCTTGGGGATGGTGGACATACAGTGTAATGTCGTCGGCATACATGGAGACTAGGATGGAGCGGGCCGAGAAACCTATGCTCCTCTGAGTATGATGTTGCCGGAGTCTGGCCGCAAGAGGCTCCATTGTGATGGCGAAGAGCATGGGGGATAACGGGCATCCCTGCCGAGTCCCACGCACGATTAAAATAGGATCGGATATCTGACCATTGATACGAAGACGGGCGGATGGGCGAGTGTAGAGGAGAGATATCTTACATATGAACAGATTGCTAAAGCCAAGAAGCGGTAGCAGAACAAATAAAAAAGGCCACTCTAACGTATCAAACGCCTTAGTGGCGTCGAGTAGAGCGGAAGACTAGGATTAATCAGATGAAGAACCTAAAAAATAGTCCTAAGGTTGTGCGAGGTGGCCTGTCCAGGGATGAAACCAGACTGATCAGGGAGAGCAATGCAGGGCATGAGGGGAAGAAGGCGGTAGGCCACTAACCTAGCAAAAATGTTGTTGTCAATATTAATGAGAGAGAGGGGACGATAGGAATCACTGCAGTCAGCTGGTTTGTCCGGCTTAAGGAGTAGCTTTAGCATTGCCTCGCGGAGAGATTGCGGGAAAAGGCCATTATCAAAGAAGTCGTTATACATGGAAGCCAGATGAGGCTCAAGGAGCGAGGCAAAAGTTTTAAAAAACGAGGCTGGAAAGCCATCGATACCGGGGGCCTTATCACTCGGTAGGCTGTTTATGGCAGTAGTATCTCTTCCTTAGTAAAGGGCTCATCCAAATATTTACGATGATAGTCCTCCAGTCAAACTAACGCAATGGTATCAAAATATTGTTCAAAGGCCTTGCACGGGGGAGGGGAGCCGGCGGTATAAAGTTGCGAATAGTAGTCCATAAAACGAGACTTGATTTCGCCAGGGGAGGTGGTTCTAGTGGGGCCACCATCCCTGAGAGCCGCAACGTATGACGCAGCCCGGGGGCAGCGCAGGAGGTTGGTCAAGGTCTTTCCTGGCCGATCGCCTTCACCGAAGCGACGTCTCTGGCCTCTCTACCAAGGAAAGCGAGTTCCCCGTCGGCCTCTGCAGCAAATTCAGTATGTTTTTCCTGTAAACGCGCAAGAGTCTCAGGCCCGGGTGGGCCGCCTTAGCTGCATCCAAGGCCTTAATTTCGGATTCCTGCTTATCCAATATGGAGTGGATGGACCGAAGGACTCCGACTTGCCAGGTATTACTGTTTTGAAGCCTTCCCACAGGTTGGACGCAGAATCCACAGAACCAGCATTTAAATCGAAATAGTTGGTGATTGCTGTTTGGATCTCGTCACAAAAGACAGGATCACGGAGGGCATTTGGAGGAAGCCGCCATGTGAAAGTGCGCTGTGGGGAATGAGGAAGACGAATACAGATTTGGACTGGGGCATGATCCGAGAATGTGCGTGCCATACGAGTAGCAGAGGTGAGCCAAGTGAGGACATCCGGTGAGGCGATCCATAAATCAATACGGGACCAGCAGCCCCGAGCTCCAGTGACACAAGTGCCCTTACGGGCCTCGGGCCACAAGTGACGCCAGGCATCATACAGTGAGTTATCCGTAAGTAAAGACTGAAGGAGGGCAGTGGTATGAGGGTGAAAGGAGTGGGGGCCAGAGCGCTCCATGGTTGCGGAAAGGGTGACATTAAAATCACCCCCCCCAGAGAAGGAGCCGCCGGGCCAAGGGATGAAATGAGGTGACAGATATGAGTGAAGAGATCGGGGTCATCCGAGTTGGGGCCGTACACTGCAGCAATAGTCATGGGTTGGGATAGTAGGGAGCCATGCAGAATAACATACCGTCCGTCAGGATGCGTAAGAACCTGAATAGTTTGCCAGGGGAGTCCCCTACGAATCATAATGGACTGCCCCCCGAGAATAAGAAGAATAAAATAAGAAGAATAAAAAGAAGAATGCGATTCTCCCCAATGGCGCGACTGAAGTCTGGAGGAGGTCCCAGGTTACAGGTGGGTCTCCTGCAAGAGACAGATGTCTACCATGTGCCATTGCAAATGTAAGTGAATGAGTCTGGCTTTGCGGTGATCATTAAGACCATGGACATTCCAGGTCCAGCAAATGGTGTCAGTCATGTTTTGACGTAATTAGGTGTAATGGGACGCAAAGCAAGAGGCCCGGCATCGGAGAAAGCCAATGTGAGCGCTGTGGCGATAATGAACAGACCAAATAGAGAGCGGGCGGACACCAATAGCAGATATGAGAACTAGCAGGCAGCCTGCAGCGCCAAAAGGCCCAGTCATGGGAAGAGTTGCCAAGGCGTGAAGAGCGCATGAAGGGGGGGTGGGAAACAGTGCCATACGGGACAAGGAGGACGTTGTGCACAATCCTGCTGCGAAGAGCATGGTTAGCAATGCAGTGATGCAGTCTTATTAAAGGCATAATACAAGGACAAAAAAACAACAACTAGGTCATCATAGAATGATGAATAAACCCAGAAAGCCCCCCACCCCAACCCCACCCTTTACCCTTCACAATCAACAATCTGAAAACCAGGATCTGACAGAAAAAAAACAAATAAAGTGCAGGCGACAGTAGCCCAACCGAGCCCCCGCCCAGCCAAGACCAATAAGACCCCCCACCCCAACACACCCCAAATACCCGCATACTATGCAATTGAAAACCTAGTTCCTGAACAAGCAATACCATGCCAAGTGTAATCAAGAACATTCCTCATAGCCCCTCCCCCACCCTACCACCCCACTCTCGCAACCCAAAAAACAATACCAAAAGGACCCCCAACCCCGCACCCACTCCAACCCCCCAATTAGGCTGAGACACCACCCAACCCCACCCCAGGGACCTGCAACTAGGAAGAGGAGAAACAACATTAAGAGAGTGAATTTTCCTGTGAGGACATGGCAGGGCTCAGCGTACTCCCCTGCAGGAAAGCAGGGTGGCCAAGCTAAAATGCCATCAGACAACGTTTAGGAAAGAAAATAGCATACATGTCACAGCATTTCAGTCATTGTCACTGAGGTGAGCTGATGCGTCGCGCTGAGAGCTAGATGGAGAAGAGCGTGATGATTTTTCAAGTTTCTTAGCAAATGCGAGAGCTTCTCTTGGGTCAGGGAATACAAGTGTTTTTGCACCCTCCCGGACTCTCAGCTTCGCAGGGTAGGCCAATGAATAAGAAACATCATGTTTTTGCAGCATCCGCTTTGCAGGAAGAAATTTGCGCCGGGCAGCTTGAACAGTAAGAGTATAGTCCGGGTAGAACGAAAGTGAGTTACCTTGGTGATTGATTTTGCCCATGTCACGTGCTGCACGTAGAATGGCATCTCGATCTCTGAAGTTTAAGATCTTTGCAATGATGGGGCGAGGAGGTAATCCAGGACCAGGGCGTGGGCCGAGGGAGCGATGTGCGCGTTCAACAATAAAGACAGAGGAAAGAACATCACTGAAAAGTTCCTTGACCAGTTGTTCCACAAAGTCCTCCATGTGGGAAATATTTGTGGATTCCGGAACACCAGTTATGCGGAGATTGCTCCGATGGGAGCGCGCCTCCAAGTCCTCATTTTTCTCCCGGATGATAGCTAGAATTTTGTCCATCTGCAGCAGTTTCTGATGATCCTGGGTGGTGGCATCCTTGGCGTCCGAGACCCTGGATTCGACGTGGAGGAGACGATTGTCGTGTGAATCAACACAGGCCTTTACTGAGTCCAGACGGGCGGAGAGTTGGTCCAATTGGGTCACAATTCCAGTGATCGTTGTTTTTACATCGAGCATGATCGCCTTCAAGTCATCATCACGGGCAGGCGGTGCGTCCATGATGGTTGCAGGGTCACCACTGTCTGAACCAGCGCCGTCCTGGCGAGTCGACCTGCACTGGTCAAAGGTAATTTTGGGCTGCTTTGGGTCGGTTCTCCCCATGGTAGTTAAAACCAGACAGCAGTCGCCACCAAGGAACGGGGGAGGGGTGAAGTGGCAAGGAGGAGCTGCAGCAAGAGGTACGGCGGGCGGGCCTCCCCCCCACAGCAAGTGTAGACCAGCCAGGAGAGATAATCTGAGCTCCAATTAATGAGGGCAGCCACAGCCGGCTCTCAAGAGCAATGAGCACCGGGATAGCAGCAAAGATGCGTAGCTGGCAGCGTAGGTAATGGGACGTCAGCCCAGCCAGGGCATGCCCTACCAGTGCAACAACCCACATGATCAGAGGATGATATGGAGGTAAGCGAGCCCACAAAACACCACTAAGAGGCGAGGCAACCTTTGAGAGTGGGGCCCTCCCCGTGGGGCCAGTGATGGCAGTGTTGGGCTGGAGGCCGAGAAGAGGGAAAGAAATGCAGGGGATTTAGCAACACAGCAACGGCCAACTTCGTAGAAGTCACAAGAAGAGAGGGAGAGAGGTAAGTGCTCTCAGGATGGGCTGCCGAGATGAACCTGCAGTGCGCAGGGAGGCCGACCATGGGCCATGACCCGGCGAAAACTCGCAGACACAGCCCAGGCCCCCAGGCTGTAGTGTGACCAGCCAGTGAAGGGGTGCAGGCCCAAAGCAGAGGAGAGCAACAGGTGAGGATCAGGGCCGGTGCAGCCCCCGGAACCGCAACAGCACAAGGCCCCCACAGCAGGGGCTTAGAAGCAGGAGGCTGAGTGAGCACTGGAGAAGAACCACAGTGGAGGCAAACACATCACTGTTTCCCAGTGAGGAGCTGATCCGCGGGGCCGAGATCGTGTTGCTTCGCTGCTAGGGGACACCAGGGCAGCGCAGGAGGCAGTTCAAATCAGGGCTCAGGTCTAGGCAACTCCGATCAGCAGGCGGAGCGCCATGCACCAGTGTTGGCAGGGTCCAGGTACGTTTGGGCTGCTGGAGGTGGGAGCCGGGGTGTGAAGAAGGCGAAGGCCCTCTGCACAGTGAAACTGGTGGGAGTCTGGGGGGCGCGTGCCAATCTAGGGCCCCGTCAGCGGGGAGTCGCGGGGGTCCCGCCGCTCCCGTCACCGGGCCGGGCACCCGCAGACGCAGTAGAGAGCGACCGAGGGGTGGAGGAAATATCGCCCAAGCCGCAGCAGTCTGGGCTGGGTGGTACAGCTTGCGGGCCCCCGACCCCACCAGAGACAGGCGCAGCCGCGGCCCCACTCACCAGACCTCGCGGCGTGAAGTCCACCGGCGCCCAGCAGGCGACGAAGAGCACAAGGAGCCCCGCTCAGCAGAAGAGGGAGGAGGGCCGATCCGGCCGGCCTCGATGCGCAAGCCCAGCGATGCCGTCCAGTAATGTTTCACTGCCCCAAGGCGTCGCCGAGGAGCGGGAACAAGACCAATCGACACCTTCAGGGACGCTGAGACTGGAAATGCTGTCCAAATGCGGGTATCGTATGGATGTCTGCAGGATAATATCGGATTGTGTAGCTTGGCCGGCAGAGCCCACTCAGAGTGCGGCCACCTTGCAGTCGGCCAAGCCACGCCCCCGAATATTAGGACTTTAAGTTATAAATTGCAAGTAACGAAAGAATGTATCGTTTAAAAGCAGTAACCTGCTGATCTGTTTACATTATTTGCACTCTGTAATTTACTTAGTACACGTTCTTTGCCGCAGGCATATTAACCCTCTGCACTAACTTCACATAAGTCAAAAACTCAACTATACAAAACGCTGATCTCTCTCTAGTAAGATAATTAATCACAAGAGTTATCTTGCCATTTTTGTGAGGCCTGGTAATTGCCGGAGGAAAGAAACGCTGCAGCAGGTGCTTGAAAAACATGTTAAACTTGCAAACATGGCGCCCTCAGGAAGCCAACACCGCCCTAGACTTTTCAATTTTTCCAGCATAGAAAATGTTGGACTAGTGACTGGCTCATATGACTTATGCCATGTTCATTCCAAAAGTTCGCATTTTTCCTTTTAGGCTATTAGCTGTCGGTTCAACCACAGCCCTGTAAGGTGGCATGTACCTTTAGAAGCAAAATACATTGGAATGAGAGTGTCCAGGGCTGTGTTGAACCATAAATGTACCTTTTTCCAGTTCCTCCACCTGTACTTCTAAAGAGGGAGTGGAGGACTGTAACAAATGACAGAAGTAGGAAGAATTCTAGGACTCTTTCTAATAGGTATGGGTAAAGCATGATTGGCCCAGACCAGAGGTATTGGGGATCAACTTAGAGAAAATTGGGTCTAACATGTGTCCAGCTAAATTCATAGGAACAGTGACCGATAGGTGATGTTGAAGGTCATCCATATCTTTAATGAGTTTAAAAGCTGTTGAGCAGTTAAAGTCTTCAAAGTGAAGATTGAGTTCACCCAAAATGGTAAAATGTGTGCAATTTGTGCACAAACGGGGAAACTGCATGTATAACTGCAGATTTCAAGTTAGCAGAATTTTCTAAGACAGGTGTTAAAAATAAACCGGAACAGATCAGGAATAACTCTGGGCGTATCTTGCGAAGTAGCGCTACGCGTAGCTACGCGAAGTGCACTTCGCACTACGCGAGCTACGCGTAGCTTCGCAAACTGCGTAGTGCACTGTGCAAGATGCTGTTCGCACTGATTGCACAGTGCCGGATGTTTGTCCGCACTGTGCAATCAGTGCAAACTGCATCTTGCACAGTGCAAGCGGTCGTTTTCTGCCGCTCGAGTAGATTTCTACTCGAGCGGCAGCTTTCTCAACGCGGACTGGTAGTTTCTCATCGCGAGCGGTCGCGAGCATACACGACCACTCGCAATGAGAAACCTGACATCCCCGTGTTGAGAAGCTCGCCGGGAGGTTTATTTTCCTTGCTCGCGATCAGCAACTTGATATTGCTGATCGCGAACGAGGAAAAAGTCTCGCCGGGATGTCATTTTGCTTGCTCGCGGTCGCCAACTTGACGTTGAGGACCGCGAGCAAGCAAAAAATGACCGCTGCACTATGCTACGCTACGCGTGTTTGCACTGTGCTACGTGCTATTCGCGTAGTGCGAAGTAGCGCAAACTTCACAAACTACACGAGCGTAGCGTAGTGCTTTGCCCATCCTTAATCAGGAAGCCTAAAGTCTGACCAGAGTTTAATGCAAAACAGTAAGCAGCACAGCAAAAGAGCAAAAGACAATTGTCATTTCAGCTGACCAGGGCTGTCACTAGAAAATAGTAATTTGAAGCTATGCACTAAAACATGCAAAGTCCCCTAGCACATGTACAAAAAAAATTCTGTACAAGACAATGTAGTGTAATCATGTGACAAAAACGTGTTATTCTCAGCAGAAACATATCTAGTGTGCAATTGTCAGTATCTACTACTCAAGGATGTACAGGGCAGCCTTGAAGAGCAAATATCATTCAAATTCATAACTCCATCCTTCTCACAAAATCATACTTCCCCTATCAAATTTAAAAACAAGGTTATGCTTACTGAAAATGTGCAATGTACACCATGTGGCATTATGGTTCCTGGGACTGCTAAGGCCCTGAGAGGGTTTCAACCAATACAAAACCATCGGAAGTTTTGTCCAAATAGGAAACAGCATTCATTTTTTATGTAAAAGTAAATAAGTTTTTGATTATATATATATTGTTACTAGCAATCTCTTTGTGAGTGTATATTAACATAAGCTTAACCATTAACAAACTATTTTGAGTTGAGTATTCTTTCACACACCCCATTTGTCTGTGTGGCAAACACTTCTGTTTACTGCAGTTCGATAGAACACTATCTCACCATTGTTTATTGATTATCATGATCACTTCCTTCACCATCCTGAGAAGTACCAAGGGTAAAAGTATTGACAGTGCCTTTATTTTTGCACAAGCGCTGGATGATGCACAGGATCAGTCTTATTGACCACCACAGTCCGGATAATACCAATGGACTTGAATACCTTGCTAGCCCAAGGGCCAAAACCCCTCACAAAAGATTCCCTGTCTAACAGGTTAGTCGGAGAAGTGGAACTGAGCAAGAAGGAATGTTTGTCACTAATGGGTGGGTAACTTGCCGATTGGAAATGCCCAATACAACTATGGACAAGCACAAGAGAGGTAAAGAAGGTAACTCACAGCTTTTGAGGGCCAAGCGACCCTTGCCCGTAATAATAATGCAAGTGGAGTGTTTACTATTGACGACACAGTCTACATAAGGGCCACTTTCATCAACAGGTATTAAAGTATTAATTTCACAGCCAGGACCGCTAGGGCTGTCCTTAAACTTGGGATTGCTATGTGGAACAGTTTGGTAGTACGCTGGTTGATCCAGAGGTCCCAATTCACTGGAAGTGATGTTAGGACAATCTTGCTTCCAGTGTTCCATCTGACCGCATGCAAAACAAGTGACTCCTAACCACTGAGCCTCTCTCTGGCCCCTCCTGTTTCCCCATTCAATACTCCTGGCTTCCTGAACTCCTCAGCCCCAACTCCTTTGAGGCGCTCTCTGTCTTCTCCCTTTTTAACCACTCTTCACCAAAAAGAACCAAGCGGCAGGTAATATTAATCACACCTCCCCTCTTGTTTCTCTTATATCCCCACACGTCAATGCATTTACAGTGCACACTCTATTAGTATCCGTGCTTCTCTTGCATACTTCTGCCATGCAGATCACAAAATGATATAGATATAGTGGTGCACCCAAAGTTAAATCAATATCAAAGCAAAACAAAGTCCAATTAGATCTTTAAACTTTCTGTGTTTCCTCCTTCAATATTATGTTTTAACATGTTCTTTTGTTTTCATAATACAAATGTTACAGCCTAAGCCAGCGCATTTTTTCTACACAGTGGATTTCTTCAGGGCTGCATTACATTACAACATATGAGAACCATGCCCTCAAATAACATTTAAAGTAATGTATAAACCATTCCCCAACGTATGGGAAACCTATCCCATGTATTAACACCACAAGGTGAATAACAACACTAGAAGAAAAAGATTCTCATGATAGGAGTATATTTTACCATTCTCAGTATGTCGGAATCAAGGATAAAGATATTGCAACATAAAGAAGAAGAGAAGATTAGTACAATTGCAAAAATAATGTATCGTTTTAAATTCTGATCCAAAATCACGACCATCCAGGAGGGGTAATTAAGGAAGGAGGGGTGGGCAGAGGGAAATCGTAGTGTTTTTTTATGGAAAAGGGATGCCTGTATAACCAGTCAATGTAAAAATCACAAGACATGTACCGTTCAGAATTCACGGGTAGGCATCCATTAAGTTTCACAGGAGCAACCACTCCAGCCCCAGGCAAGTTTTCAATCCCAGAGTTCATTCTCTCAATGGAAAATTCTAAGATATCAATCACATGGCCAAACCTCATATGCTGGGATGGGCCAAATCCATATCGTATTAATGTCCGGTATGGATTTAGGCCATCCCTTGATATTGATTCAACTTTGGGTGCATCACTATATCTATATCCTCTTTCTGCATGTTCTGCAATTTCAACAAAACTAATTTTAATTCCATATTCTCTTTCTTTTTCTCCCCGGTGATGTAATCGAGTGTTTCGCAAAGGTGACTTACTCTGCTAATATCCTAATCTGCCATTCATTACATATAGTGGTCAATTGATTCTTAACATTTAGTAACATCCCTGCACAAATGTAGCACCCACAGCTTCCTAAGCCATCTCCATCAGACGGGCGCACAGTTTGAAGGTGCCCGAGGACCTTTCAAACACATTCTTAAGCCTGTCCAGATAATCATCTGGTGTTTCATTCTTATTCTGCTTGCAATTAGAGCTTTAAGTCCCATCCGTTTTCACGGGACATCTCTCTGGGATCACGTTCAACAACGCAGCCTTTGCTGTATTCAACTCTCCATCGTTCCCAGGGTCTGCCCTCATACATGGTGGGTTTTGCCCTAGTCTGTCTCTCACCTCACTTGCACAATCAACCGCAATAAGGGACTTACATTCCTCTTAAAACCAAAACACGTTTTGATGAATGTTTGACTTGTTTGTTTATTATTATTAAGTCTGAGCGGATCCAAGATATATAAACCATAACTCTACCCCTGGCAGCTGGGTAGTCCGTACGAAGGAGGAGGGCTAAAGTGGATGGATCTTTGTCATCAGCATCACTTGTGTGAGGAGAATGGGGAGGCCATCTAGACAGCTGCCCTGCAGCTTGTCTTAAGCTATTTCAAGTAAGCGTAGGACTTTGTTCCTACCGACCTGGGGCAGAATGCACATGTCCTAGTCTGAGCCACAGACGTGGATTCAGCTTCCAACCTGGTCATTGAACCTTACCTCCTTGTGCTCCAGCCACTGATCGTCCCATGGGCCCTACTCCATTTCAAAGTGCAACTCCAGCTGTGCCCCAGTCCCAAAAGCTTGCATGGGGAACATGTCCAACCAATCCTTCTCCCTCGTCTCCTTGCTTTCTTTCGTCTCATGTGTTTCATCGATTTAGAGGATTAGGTGGTGAGAAGGCAAAGCAGCTTGATCACAAGTCCAAAGCCTGTCCTTACGGTGGCTAATTTGATATTCCAAACTTCTCCTGAGTATCTTTCATTCTCCGGCCATGAGATTGAAGCTTGCGATTGGGTGCTTCCTCGTGCCACTGGATGAGGAGTGCCCACTGTACGGTGTCTGTTTTATCCTGGGGGTCTTTCAGCCTCTTCTGCAGATTAGCTAATGTCTCTATGTCAGTGATCCCATCCTCTGGAAAGGACACAGTGGCAGCACTTTTACCTGAACGTGCTACTTAGGTCTTTTATCCTGATGAAGACCCAGCCATCTATACCATTCTAATCAATCAATTGATTGGGACTAAAGGTTGATGATTTGCAATTTTCTGTACTGTTTTCATATGATTTGTAGACTGCAGGCAAATATGTGTCAATGGCTCTTGTTGTGAATATATCATGCAGCCAAAATTAAACTAAATGTTTTAAATGGACACTCCTGTGTATCATGAATGACAATTCTCATGGCCACTGCGCTGTCTTTATTACTTGAAGCACCACTGATATATAACATTATTGCAGATTCATAAATGGCTACAGATTGCTCATCTGGGCTACCATCTGTTGTCGAGTGATGATTTATCACTGTGCGAGGAGTGTTCACAGCCTCATCAATAATTTATGAAGATTATCCTGCAATAATTTAGATTGAAAGATTTGTATTTTTCCATGCGAGGGCAGCACTGAATTAACACACAGAAGCTAATCAGTCAGTCAGTCAATTAGTCTTTATTCGATAGTTTACAATCATAAAATACACAATACAAACATAAAAGTGTCATAAAATATAATAAAAGCGATAGCACCCTAAAAACTTGCATTCTTAGAAAATGTAATATCAACTATATCGAATTTCCTAACATCATTGACTAAATTAGTAAATATGTAATTACATCCATAAAACCATTTCATACACAATTTGACCAAAGGGATGCCTGCTTACCAATAGCATAGTCAGATAGTATGTACGATTACCAGACCAGCCTCCAAATTTTTCCTTCTCTATGCCCAGAACCAGCTAAGAAATTTCGCCATCGCGATCACAATATCTGGACTTGTGTTCGATACCAAGATACGCAAAGCTGTCATACACGATCTGGTACCTAGATTGGAACACAATGGCTTGAGCCACCTTCGACAGGGGCCATTATATGCCGGGCACACAAACAATACATGGGTTGTCGACTCAACCTGGGATGGACACGAAGGGCAGTTGGTATCAGGAGCCTTATTCCATTTTGCAGTGAAAGATCTTAAGGGGAGAGTGCCTACTCTGAATTGGTGATATAGTTTCCTATCACCAGGTTTTGTAATCAGATTCCAGTAGGCTTCTGCTTCCATTGCAGGCTTGTGCTCCAGGAAGATACCTGTGAACGAACTACTGCTCACCCCTGACAGTGTCTTTTTAGTAATCATAACCCAGTAGAGTTCTTTGTACTCATTTTTATTGGCAAATAAGTTCCCTATAGGATTTTCCCACAAATGGCGAAGCCCCATGTCAAACAAATTACCCTTGATCTTCTGGAGCCATTTGATTTTAGAGGACAGATCGGCATTTCTAATATGCATTAGTGCATTGGCGTAAGACGTCAATTCAGGAGTAGTCCAAAGCCTCCTCCAGTAGGCTGGGGGTCTAAATCCCGCAGCCTCATCGAAGGAGGTACATCCCAAGTCAGACATCAGGGGCTTGATGGGGGTTGATTGGGGGAGGGCGGTCAATGATCTCAGAAACTTATTTTGTGCAAGAACTAGGGATGATACATTTTCAAACCCCCAAAGTTCAGCACCGTGTATTATGGAAGCTCTGATTTTCCCATTATAAATCGTTAAAGCGGGCCCCACCGGTTTGGTATTTGAGAGTCGATGTTCTTTAAGTAGGGCTCCTGCTAACGGGTTGTGCCTGAGAACTAAAACATCTAACTGGGGTGTCCAGTTCATCTTCCTACCCATAGTCACTCCTAGATAAGTGAAGGTATCAGTTTGTTCCAAAAGTGCTTTATTAATTTCAACTCTCCAGAACATAGCACTACCCGTAATAATCAGGCGTTAAGCATTTCTGGGCAGACCTTAAGAACACAGTGCTACTCGTAATAAGCAAGCATTAAACACTTTTGAGCAGGGCCTAAGAACATAGCACTACTCGTAATATTCAGGCATTGCACTCTTCTGAGCAGTTCGTGAACCCTCAGCGCTACCCGTACTTAACAGGCCTCAAGCAGGCGGTCTCCTGATACGCGGCAGTCTCAAGGAAGGGGGGGGCAAATCCCTCAGAGGGGAATCCGAGTCTCCGATGCAAGGAGGGAATCCCACGGAGGGGATCCCGAGTCTCCGAGTGCGGTGCCGCTCCAGATCGACAGGGGGCGTACCAGGTCCTTCCCAAGTCTCCCGGGGAGCAGGGGGGTGAGTCCCAGGCCTCCGCACGGCCACGCTACCTCCCAGCCCCCGGGGGTTACCTTGAACTCGGCGTCCTAGGAGTCTTCACTGCGGCAGGCGTTCTTCGCCGCCTCGGGCCCCACAGGTAATGCGCTCCGCGACGGGGGACGGTCCACAGCCTCTTACGACCCCGGCAGCGGCGGCGACGGCAGCAACGGGGCCTCGGGCTTCTCCGCGGGCCCCGACTCGCTGAAGGCAACCTCTGGGCCGTGGCGGTGAGCGCGCTTCTGGTCCCCGCGCCAGGGGGGGTTGACAAATTAAGCGCGATGACTACGAGCTCAGCGCTCAACGTGGGACTGACGCAGGGGATCCCAGGCCAGGTCAGGGAGCGCAGGGGTCACAGCGCTAGTACCTCGTTGATCCCCAGCAGTCCAGCAATCAGTCGTAACTTGAAGTTTCAGCATTCAGTTCTGGCACGAAGTTTCAGCATTCAGTTCTGGCATGAAGTTTCAGCATTCAGTTCTGGCATGAAGTTTCAGCATTCAGTTCTGGCATGAAGTTTCAGCATTCAGTTCTTTGTGGCGCAGATGTCACTGGCGCCCTTGGGGGGTTCTGTTCCTGGGGGTTAGGGATTGAGTTGGTGACTAGTTCCTTCCTAGTCAAGCTTGGCAGATGGCCCCTGGGTTCTCCTATCACTGGGCTAGATCAGTGGGCTGTACAGGATCCCTCACTCACTTTAAAGGCAGTACCTAAGTCCTGTCACTTTCAGAGGCATAAGTCCCTGCCTAGGCCCTACCGCCTAAAACTCCTGCGTGGATTTTCCCCAGGTCTGCTTTACTCCCACTGGCCAACTGACTAGAAAAAGTTCCCTCCCTCACTTAAGTAGCTCTAGGTCAGGTGACCTCTATCCAAGGCGGCAAAAGTAAAACCACACCTCCCTTCTAGAAGGTTCCAGCACATTCCAGGAGCTTCCCCATTCTACCTATTGGACAAAAAAGGCGGGCTGGTGTCGCAACATTGTTGTGGGGTTCCAGCCAGCTCCTGGCAGCTAGGGTGCTACTAGTAAAGACCACTCTGCAGTAGCAGGGGCCTGTGGCAGCCATCTTGGGAGAAGGGAGCACCTGCACCTTAACACTGATTGGCAATGAAAAGGCGCCCGGAGACCTAAGTCCAACATTAAAATGAGAGTGGAAAAAATGAGGCACGATCAAAAATAAATGGGGAGACCACCCTAGGGCTGACAGGTCTAACACGCGTCTCCCCCAGCCGAAAGAGGGGAGAGCTACCCAACCTCTAGGGAGTTCTCATCGCTAAGGCGGAAAAACCTGGAGAGACCGTCAGCATTGGCGTGGTCCACTCCGGGCCGATGTTCCACCCGAAAGTCCATCCCCTGTAGGGAAATGGACCACCACAACAACTTGGGGTTTTCGCCTCTCATCTGCATGAGCCAGCCAAGGGGCCGGTGGTCGGTCTGAATGAGGAAGTGAGTTCCAAAGAGATATGGCCTCAACTTCTTCAGAGCACAGACCACCGCGAAGGCTTCTCTTTCAATGGTGCTCCATCGCCGTTCCCGAGGGAGGAGTCTTCTGGAGATGAAGGCCACTGGTTGATCTTGGCCCTCGGTGTTGAGTTGCGAGAGCACCGCACCTATGCTGTGCTCTGAGGCGTCTGTCTGTACAATGAACTTCTTACTAAAATCTGGAGTTGCGAGTACTGGAGCGGTACACATCGCATGTTTCAGCGTGTCAAATGCCTCCTGGCAAGCAGCTGTCCATATGACCTGGCGAGGTTGCTTCTTAGATGTCAATTCTGTCAAGGGGGTTACGATGGTACCATATCCCTTGACAAACCGGCGGTAATACCCAGTGAGGCCGAGGAAAGCTCGGACCTCTGTTTGGGTCTTGGGGGGCTCCCAAGCCAAGATGGTCTTTATTTTGGCCTGGAGGGGTTGCACCTTACCTCCGCCCAACAGGTGTCCCAGGTACACGACAGATCCCTGTCCATTCTGGCACTTGCTGGCTTTAATGGTTAGGCCAGCGCATTGCAGCGCCTGCAATACCTCCTGGAGGTGCTGCAGATGGTCCTCCCAGGTGCTGCTGGAGACAGCTATGTCATCCAGGTATACCGCTGAGAAGGACTCCAGACCAGATAGTACCTGATTCACTAACCGCTGGAATGTGGCCGGAGCATTTGTGAGCCCAAAGGGCATCACTCGGAACTGAAAGTGGCCCTCGGGGGTGGAGAATGCTGTCTTCTCCCTTGCTCCATCGGCCATGGCAATTTGCCAATCTCCGGATGTCAGGTCAATGGTGCTGAGGTACCGGGCTGCTCCCAGTCTGTCCACCAGCTCGTCTGCTCGTGGGATGGGGTGAGCATCTGTCTTCGTGACAGAGTTCAACCCCCGGTAGTCCACACAAAACCGAAGTTCCGGTGTGGTACCCGGTGGGGCCGCTTTCGGCACCAACACCACCGGACTAGCCCACGGGCTGCTGGAAGGCTCTATCACCCCCAGCTCCAACAACTTGGCTACCTCACGCTGGATGCTATCCTTCACTCGGTCAGAGAGCCTGTAAGACTTGTTCTTCATCGGGGGGCTGTCCCCTGTGTCCACATCATGGGTACACAGATGAGTGATTCCAGGCGTGAGGGAGAACAACGAGGCGAACCGTCCCAGGACATGGCGGCAGTCCCTCTGTTGCTCCGGGGTCAAGGATGGGGAAAGGACTACACCTTCTACCGAGCCATCGTTCTCCTGTACCGCTAGAAGGTCAGGAAGAGCTTCACTCTCTTCCTCTTCGCTCCCATCCGTCACCATAAGGAGAGTAAGCTCTGATCGCTCATGGTGCGGCTTCAGGCGGTTGACGTGGAATACCCTCAGGGGCTGTCGGGGGGTCTTTAGATCCACAACGTATGTGGTCTGGCCTCGTCGCTCCACAATGTCATACGGGCCAGTCCACCGGTCCTGGAGGGCACAAAGCTCCCCAGGTTCCATGACCCACACCTTCTGTCCAACGTCCAACTCGACCGTCCGAGCGTTGCGGTCGTACCACTCCTTCATAACGGTCTGGCTAGCCTCTAGGTTCTCTGAGGCTGCCTTCCACAGCTTGGCCATCTGGCTGCGGAACACCAGCATGTAGCTGACAATGTCACGGGGAAGCTTCTGCGAAGTCTTCTTCCACCCCTCCTTCACTAAACTGAGGGGACCCCTAATGGGATGGCCACAGAGCAACTCAAACGGGCTGAACCCGACTCCCTTCTGCGGTACCTCCCGGTAGGAGAACAACAAGCAGGGGAGGAGGACGTCCCATTTACGCCTCAAGCCCTCTGGCAGGCTCCGGATCATTCCCTTCAAGGTTTTGTTGAAGCGCTCTACGAGCCCGTTAGTCTGGGGGTGGTAAGGAGTGGAGAACCGGTAGGTCACTCCACACTCCTTCCACATGGCCTGCATATAGGCTGACATGAAATTCGTGCCCCTGTCCGACACCACGACCTTGGGGAATCCCACTCGGGTAAAAATCCCCAACAGTGCCCGCGCCACCACCGGTGCAGTGATGGTCCTCAGAGGAATAGCCTCTGGGTACCGAGTGGCGTGGTCCACCAATACCAGAATGAACCGGTGTCCCGCTGAGGTCGGAGGGTCCAATGGCCCAACAATGTCTATTCCGACCCTCTCAAAAGGGGTCCCGACCACCGGGAGCGGTTCCAAAGGGACCTTCAATTTAGTCCCAGTCTTGCCACTTGCCTGGCAAGATTTACAGGTCTTACAAAAGGTGTCTGAGGCAATTTTCATCCTGGGCCAATAAAAATGTGGGACCAACCGTGCAAAGGTTTTGTCCTGGCCCAGATGTCTGGCTAAGGGTATCTCGTGCGCTAACTCCAGCAGGAAGGCCCGGTAACATTGGGGGACCACTATGGCCCTCGAAGATCCATGTACCGGCACCTTAGGCTCACTGTACAGGAGACCATCCTCCCAATACACATGATATCCGCCCGCCTCCTGACTGGCCACTTGGGCTTCGGCCTTTCGCCGCATGCCTTCAAGCGTGGGGCACGCCCTTTATGCCTGACAAAATTCCTCCCGGGTTGGCCCTCCTTCCACATGCCAGTCGGCAAGGGTCGGCAAGTCCCCCACGGGAACGACATCCATCTCTGCGGACTCCAGGGGCACCTCTGCGGCCTCCCCATCCATCTCACGGGGCGTGTCCTCTACCACCTTCTTCTCTCCACACTTGGCGTTGGGTTGGGCCCTAATTCCAGGCTCCTACCCGGGGTGAGTTCCATGCCGGGCAGCCATGGATCGCGTGACTACGCATGTCCACCCTGGTAACCCCAGCATCTCGGTATGAGCTCGAAACTCTACATCTCTCCATTTGGTGTGCTCCAGGTCGTTCCCTAGTAAGCACCCCACAGGCAAGGCAGGGCTCACCGCAACTCTCAGTAGGCCTTTGACTCCTCCCCACTCAAATGGAACACGAGCCACTAGATAGTGACTCACACTGCCGTCAGCCAATATGGCCAGATGGAACTCCTCGGGGACTACTTGGTCTGGGGATACCAGCCGCCTCACTACGGTGGTCATGCTGGCACCTGTGTCCCTCAGAGCCTCCACCTCCTCCCCGTTAACTCTCACCCTCTGCTGATATTTAGCAGTGTTCGGGGGCAGGGACACTACGGGGACCACCTCTCTATCCCCGAGTGAAACCAGGGTCAGGCCTGTCCACTCCCCTTCCCTATCTAAGGGCAGCTCCACCCCAAGCACTACACTACTTACCCCGGGGCTCTTCCCGCCCGTTGGGGCTGGGGGTCGCTTGCGACACTTGGGATCTCCTTTGTAGTGTCCAATTTCCCCACATTCGTAGCACCTCACAATCCTTGGCTGCTGACTCCTGTCAGGGTAAGTGGGTTTTGTGGAATTGGACGGGGGTGGGGTTCCTACTCCTTTCCCAAACTTATTTTGGGGGCCTTTTGAGAACTCCACCTTTTTATCTCCCCCCTCTTTCTTCTGGGGGAAACCCTGTCCGCCCTTCGAGCCATCTCCCCCGGGGCCCTTGTGAGACACCCGGGTGCTCACCCAAATATCTGCCTCCTCCGCAAGCTCACGGGGATCCATTAACTTGCGGTCCACCAGATGTTGGCGCAGCTCCGGAAAGCACTTATTCAAGAGGTGCTCCCGTAAAAAAAGATTGTGCACCCCTTGGTAGTCCTGCACCTCGCTGCCACGCACCCAACCATCTAGTGCCTTACGGGCATAGTCAAAAAAATCCACCCAAGTCTGTGTGGACAGCTTATGGCTGCCACGGAACTTCTGCCTGTACCTCTCGGGGTTGAGACCAAATTTCTTGAGTAAGGCCTCTTTCATGGGGGCATACCTGACCTGATCCGCCTTGGCTAAGTATAACAGGGTGTCCCTGACATTGGGAGGTATATAGCGATACAGGCCCCCTCCCCAATTGCTCTCGGGAACCCAATGGGCTGTCAAGGCTACCTTGTATGCCTCCAACCACTTGGCAATATCGTCGCCCACTGTGTAGCTGGCAATGACTTCTTTGGGTAAATACAATTTTGACTCATGGGACTCTCTTGGTACGCTGCCACCATTGTCCTTATTGGACGCAATTATCTGGAGGGCGCGCAGCTCCAACTCCTTCATCTGGAGCTCGTGCGCCAGCTTCTTTTCCTTCATTGCCCATCTCTTGTTTTCTCTTTCTCTCTCTCTCTCATGTTCCAATTTGGCCAGCTCCCACTTTAACTGCCTCTCCTCCCTCCTGTCCTCGTACTCCTCTGGAGACGCGCTCCTCCTAGACCCTGTCCTACTACTGGCCCCAGAACGTCTCCCTGGGGGCACATTTTCGGACATATCCACATTGAGTATGTCTAGTACTTCCTGGGCGCTCTCCTCCTGAGGTGCATCTGACGCCTCCTGTCCCTCATCCTCTCTCCCTTCTGGGTGGGCCTCTACCCATGCCCTTATGGCGATACGGAGTTCCGGTCCTTTGGCCCTCCGCACCCCAAGCACCCCCATCCCCTGCCCGAATTCCCTCAGTTGCCTTACAGTGTACCCCTCGAGGTCAGCTAACCGGAACTCCATCGTGACAGGTGGGGACCTAGATACTAAGGAAGAAAAACCCTAGGATATGGGTGACAGTTGCAAGCTAACCAGGATTTTACACCCTCAGTCTGGACAGTGGAATGTAATGCAGCAATAAACAGTTGTAGAGCTTAAATATAATAGGCGTTTAATTGTGGCGCCCTCCGCTTCACGGAAGGGTGCTGTATGGTCACAGGTGCTAATCCCACCTCTCACCAACAATGTAAGACCTGGGGTCACCAAGCCCTAAGGGGGTAACGTGACTCGAGCGGCTGGGCACCCAAAGGCTTATGTGTATAGCGACCATACAACACACACATCCTCTGAGGCAGGAGACGCACACAATAAGGGACGCCACACAGTAGGATTTATGCAAATGACTCAAGTTTATCTAAGCAGTCAGATGTAAAAGCAGTTCATTAGATGGCAATGGCATTACTTGAATACATTAGCATTTGATTCTCCAGCATTTCATGATGGTGCCATAGGCAGTACCTGAATACATCAGCATTATATTCACCAGCGATTCACTAAGAGGCAATGGCCCCGCCTGTATACCTTAGCATCAGATTTGTGAGTTCTTATTCATAGTTTCAATGGTGATACCTGGCAAACCTGGGGGGAGTGGTAAATACAGCGGTTAATCTTGCCGCTGCGCCCCTCCCACCTCTAGCTTTTCGCTCCGCCGTGGCACCTCGCGCAGCGTCTGGTAATGATCAGCGCGGTGAAATGAATGAATGAATGCGATTTTTATATAGCGCATAGTTACCCTAGGGCATCCCAGCGCTTGTCCAGGGCAAACAACCACAAAAACGGCTAAAGATGTTAACAACTTCAGGCAGGGAAAAGAAGATTTTTCAGAAGTTTCCGAAACCGGTCCAAGCTCGTTTCAGAGCGCAAACCCATCGGAAGCGCATTCCATAAGTAGGCTATGTTAACCGAAAATCTGCATCCACCAGCCCGCGCCCTTTTCACTCTAGGAACTTGGAGCAGATAATTCTGGTTAGAACGGAGATCTCTATTAGCCTTATAAGGCACAGCTAGGTTCCTCAAAATGGGGGATCCCTTACCCTGCAGAATTTTATGCGCTGTGCATAGAGCCTTAAATTTGACCCTTTCCCGCACCGGCAACCAGTGCAAGGCCTTCAGTGCGGGTTTGGCTGACTGCATCCTAGGAGTGTTCATAAGCAGCCTTGCAGCAGCATTATGAACCTGCTGGAGTTTGTTAAGAGTCGCTTCAGGGGCGCCTAGAAGAATGATATTACTAAAGTCTAGTTTGGATACAATAAGCCCCTGAATGAGCAACTTCCTAGAAGCCCAGGGAAGCAAGGGGATAACTTTGCGCGCAGAGCGAAGAAGGCCAAAGCAAACTCCCGCCGTTTTCTTTGCCTGAGTCCTGAAAGAGAGATCTTGCTCTAGCCAATTCCCCAAGCTCTTGATTTCCTTCCTGGGGCTCGGAAGAGCTCCCATACAGCTAGGCCAACAGGTCAAAGGGAGAGAAGGGGTTTTGTTCCCAAGCATTATTAGCTCAGTTTTTGAGCCATTCAGCTTTTAAGCCGAGTCACACATCCAAGTGTGAATTTTGGACATGTAGGAATGCAGAGAGTCTGGGTTGTCGTTAAGATGGGAGAGAGCAATCACCAGCTGCGTATCGTCAGCATAGCTGACGATTTTAAAACCAAATGGGGCCACCACATCCTCCAGGGGGGCCATATATACATTAAACAATGTGGGGCTAAGCGAAGAGCCCTGTGGCACACAAACGCTAGAGGGGGATAGAGGCCGAGCGAGCACTGCCTTCCCAAACTTGGTACGTCCGGTCATGAAGAAATGATGTAAGCCACTTCAGGGCAACACCCGTAACCCCTATAGCTGACAGCCGCTGGATCGGCACTTGATGGTTCACAGTATCGAAGGCCGCACTCAGGTCCAGGAGGATCACTGCCACTGATCCTCCTGCATCGAGAATGCTCCTCGCTTCCTCAACGACTGCCAGAAGAGTGGTATCGGTGCCCTGGCCAGGTCGAAACTCAGTTTAGGAATCACGCAACAGGCCATTGGTTTCCATAAAGTGCGACAACTGACGATTTACTAGTCTTTCAGCGATTTTACTACGTCCAGGAAGCAGGGAAATAGGCCTAAAATTTGCCAAGTCAGCTGGATCTAGATTTGGCTTTTTTAGAAGCACCTTTACCACTGCTTTCTTCCAACTGGGTGGCACCAAACCCTGGGCAAGGGAGGCATTGATAAGATGCGCAATCGGGGCCGCAATAGTAGTTGCTACCTGTGTAAGAAACCTCATCGGCACCGGATCCCTAGGTGATCCGCTCTTCATAGAGCCCAGTTCCTTAAGGACTTCATCCACTGAAACTGCCCCAAAGGAGTCCAGATGGGCAGAAGCTCCTAGAGCCTGGCTGCCAGTGATTGTTCTCTGGCAAGCCTGGGGGAGGGCACTTAGAATATTTTCAATTTTCCTATGAAAATAGTTAGCCAGCTCCTTGCATTTCTCACCAGGGCTATCATGAGATACCAAGGGCTCGGGAACTGTGAGAAGTTCCTTTACCACTCTAAAGGTCTCTCTGGATGAGTTTGAAGCACTTTTTATTCTTTCCTAAAAAAATTGGGCCTTAGCATGGCGAAGAGCAACTTTATACAGCCTGATTGCAGAGCGATACTCCTTTCGCCTGTCTTCCCTCCCCTCCTTTCTCCACGCCCTCTCCCTCCTCTTACAACTCCTCCTAAGGGATCTCAACTCGGATGTGTACCAAGGTGCCGAACCCCTTCTCTTCTCCCTCTTATGCAATCTCTTAGAAATAGGACTGGGAACCGTAGCGCCACACCTGGGAACTAGTAGCGACTCAGGGCACCCTTCGCGGGCTTACCGCTACTCATGACACCACTAGCGCTTCAGCTGGAGGTCGTAATAATCAGGCGTTAAGCATTTCTGGGCAGACCTTAAGAACACAGTGCTACTCGTAATAAGCAAGCATTAAACACTTTTGAGCAGGGCCTAAGAACATAGCACTACTCGTAATATTCAGGCATTGCATCCTTCTGAGCAGTTCGTGAACCCGTACTTAACAGGCCTCAAGCAGGCATTCTCCTGATACGCGGCAGTCTCAAGGAAGGGGGGGGCAATCCCTCGGAGGGGAATCCGAGTCTCCGATGCAAGGAGGGAATCCCACGGAGGGGATCCCGAGTCTCCGAGTGCGGTGCCGCTCCCGATCGACAGGGGGCGCACCGGGTCCTTCCCAAGTCTCCCGGGGAGCAGGGGGGTGAGTCCCAGGCCTCCGCACGGCCACTCTACCTCCCAGCCCCCGGGGGTTACCTTGAACTCGGCGTCCTAGGAGTCTTCACTGCGGCAGGCGTTCTTCGCCGCCTCGGGCCCCACAGGTAATGCGCTCCGCGACGGGGGACGGTCCACAGCCACTTACGACCCCGGCAGCGGCGGCTACGGCAGCAACGGGGCCCCGGGCTTCTCCGCGGGCCCCGACTCGCTGAAGGCAACCTCTGGCCTCTGGGCCGCGGCGGTGAGCGCGCTTCTGGTCCCCGCGCCAGGGGGGGGTTGACAAATTAAGCGCGATGACTACGAGCTCAGCGCTCAACGTGGGGCTGACGCAGGGGATCCCAGGCCAGGTCAGGGAGCGCAGGGGTCACAGCGCTAGTACCTGGTTGATCCCCAGCAGTCCAGCAATCAGTCGTAACTTGAAGTTTCAGCATTCAGTTCTGGCACAAAGTTTCAGCATTCAGTTCTGGCATGAAGTTTCAGCATTCAGTTCTGGCATGAAGTTTCAGCATTCAGTTCTGGCATGAAGTTTCAGCATTCAGTTCTTTGTGGCGCAGATGTCACTGGCGCCCTTGGGGGGTTCTGTTCCTGGGGTTTAGGGATTGAGTTGGTGACTAGTTCCTTCCTAGTCAAGCTTGGCAGATGGCCCCTGGGTTCTCCTATCACTGGGCTAGATCAGTGGGCTGTACAGGATCCCTCACTCACTTAAAAGGCAGTACCTAAGTCCTGTCACTTTCAGAGGCATAAGTCCCTGGCTAGGCCCTACCGCCTAAAACTCCTGCGTGGATTTTCCCCAGGTCTGCTTTACTCCCACTGGCCAGCTGACTAGAAAAAGTTCCCTCCCTCACTTAAGTAGCCCTAGGTCAGGTGACCTCTATCCAAGGCGGCAAAAGTAAAACCACACCTCCCTTCTAGAAGGTTCCAGCACATTCCAGGAGCTTCCCCATTCTACCTATGGGACAAAAAAGGCGGGCTGGTGTCGCAACATTGTTGTAGGGTTCCAGCCAGCTCCTGGCAGCTAGGGTGCTACTAGTAAAGACCACTCCGCAGTAGCAGGGGCCTGTGGCAGCCATCTTGGGAGAAGGGAGCACCTGCACCTTAACACTGATTGGCAATGAAAAGGCGCCCGGAGACCTAAGTCCAACATAAAAATAAGGGTGGGAAAAATGAGGCACGATCAAAAATAGATGGGGAGACCACCCTAGGGCTGACAGGTCTAACAACCTTATTTATAAACAAGGAGAATAGGGTAGGAGCAAGGACACACCCTTGCCGCACTCCCTTGTTAACTGGGAAATGGTCTGTTAATTCGCCCTGCTGTCCCCACCTAACCTGAGCATAATTTGCCTCATGCAGTTTAATGATAAAGCTTAAGATTTCTAGGGGCATCCCGACCTCCTTTAGTGTGTCCCATAGCTTATGGCGGGGGACTAAGTCAAATGCTGGTTTTAAGTCAACAAATGCTGCATATAGGGTTCCCCCCTGCTAGGATCACTGTGCTCCAGTATGTCATCATAAATCTAAAAACTTGGTCGATGGTACTGGCATGGGGTTGAAAACCCTCTTGGTAGGTAGATAATACATTCTGGTCTAGTATCCATTCATTTACTCTACCTAGCACAAGTCTGGCAACTATTTTCTGTAAAGTGTCAATTAAGCTTATTGGCCTATAGTTGCCAGGTCTGGCACGGTCACCCTTTTTGTATATGGGAATAATTTCGGCCCGCGCCAAGTATCTGGAATCGGCGCGCCTCTAGCAATAGCATTTATGATGATAAAAATATATTCGGTCGAGTTCTTTCTATCTTTTTTATAGATATTGGCCGGGATACAATCCGGGCCAGGTGCCCTCCCTGCTGGAACCCCGTCCAGGACCCTTTCTGTCTCCCCTTTGTCAAATATTAAAACAACATCAGTATTAACCACAGGGTAGTCAGTAACAGTACTCGACGAGGAAGCAAATTGGGCTTGATAGTATTCTACCCAGAGTTCGGTAGGTACATTGTTCACTGGTGTGGGTCCTATCCCTCCACTGCCCCATTTGACTAATTGCCCAAATTTGACCAATTCTTCCTATTACTAGCATTAGTTAAGCTCACCCATCTGTCCTCATCAAAATCCTTCTTCGCCTTTATTTGTGCATTTTCGTAATTTACCCTTGCTAATTTGACCTCTTGAGGAGCCCCTTTCTTGATTGCTTTTGAAAGATGCTTAAATGCAACTCCGCAAGCCTCATTATACCAGTTCGGCAATTTTTTTGTATAGTGGCTAATTGGTTTCTTATTTTTTGTAAACAGGGTCTTCAGTTTTGCAAATAGATCCTCATGAGCCTTCTTAAAATCTAAAAAGGATTTATCAGGAGAATCTGATGAGCCAAGCATTAGTAAAGTTTCTTCCACCGTTGCCTTAATCTGCGTCAGGGTGCCTTCATCTTCTAAAACCTCAGCCCATTTCAGCCGTCAGCAGTCTTGTGACATAGTTACTTCTCCTATTGCAGTTTTCATGTCAGCCAGTGTGGGATCCAACCCCATCCTAGATAAGGTTAGTACTAATGGATCGTGGTCACTCTCCGGTCTGTGGTGTACCATCATATCCACGAGTCTAGGCCAGAGCTCTAAACTAATGAGAATATAGTCTATTCTGCTTCTTCTCGTCCCAGTAGAGAACGTATTAGTACCATCTATATTTGAGGGGGATCTCCCGTTAACAGCCCTTAGCCCCATCCTGAGGGATAAGCTTTTTAATTGTAACGCCGCCTCTGTCCACTTGATGATTGGTGGCAATGATAAAGATGGTATCCCCCAATTCTGGTCTTCCTCCATACTGAGACTATAGTCGTCTAGGCCTAGGGGCTCAAATGTACAATTAAAATCACCTGCAATCACCAAGACATTTGTGCCAACTAAGTCATTAATAATTGTATCCAGGAGGGCAATAGTTGGTGACGCTTTCCCACCCGCAATCCCTCTCGCATATACATTAAATAAGATAAAGTCTAACTCACCCTCTACACGAATCTTAATAGCAAGAATGTCTGGGCTATCTACTGGTACTTCCGCTATTTGAAACGATGTCTGTTGCTTAACCCATATAATCAATCCCCCACTAGATCTCCCCTTACTATTTGCAACAGCCGCTTTACCAAAAGCTAGATAACCTGGGCGGTAGATCATGTCTACTGACCAAGTCTCTTGAAAGGCAATAATATCATACCTCTCAATAGAGCATGACCAATCAGTGGACAGGGTTTTTGAAAGCAAATATTCCAGGATAGCAGGGAAATTAGGGAGGGAGTTATATCAGCAGACTTTACCAGACATGATACTGACTTCGCACACACCTGGCTCTTATCCTCTACTTTGTGGATTCCCTTTATAGGGGTTAGTGGATGTCGTCAATCACATAGGACTAAGTCTGATAATGGAGCAAATCTATTGGTCAAAGGGACCTCTGATGGTCTATGTGCTATGCCAAGAGGTGCCCGAAATTGCCTATCCTTCCTATAGGAATTCAGGACATTCGAATAGTATGGCCCAGATTTATAAAAAAAACCCTAATGGTAAAATGGACACTTTATCCATGTGTCTTCCTGGCATCCCTCTCAAATTGTCCAAGAGAAATCTGGTTATATGGACATTGTTAAAATTAACAACAACACAATCACCTTTTCCTTCCTTCCTCGAAGGCCAATCCACAGAGTTCGTCTGGCCATAATCATGTGCTTATCAACTCCCTCCTCCCAAATCCCAACATACTTAAGACGATTGTTAAACCAGTGCAAAGATTTTAGCAACAGTTGGTCAGTAGTTTCAGACTGCGCTTCCCGCAGTGGTGGAACGTTCATCAGGACGACCACTAAAGGGGCAGCTGCCAAAGGAAGGTGAAGGGCTGGAGGATTAGGTTGCACAGCGTTCTGTCCCAAGCCTCTGGATCCTTGTCGGCAAATAGATTTGCTGACTTGTCTGGCTAAAGGGCAGTTTTTACAGTTATTATCCTGCATTGAGACGTTTACAACTTCCACTCTGTCAACATCCGGAGTGCTCGAAATTGATTGTGCAAATTCACTAGACATGTTCCCTAAGTCAGCATCATCCTTGTGCGAAGGGGCTGGTTTTTTTTTTATTACTACAGCTGCATTTGTGGGTGGCCCAGAAGCAGTTGGCTTAATTGCCTGCAGACTTGGGGTCTTACGTTTGGCTAAATCCTTGTCTGGCACCAAAAGCCCCGTATTACTGTTTATAATCACAGGAGTAGACTTTGATTGGACAAGTAAGTCCTCGAGCACGGAAAAGCCTGTCTTAGCCTGGGATTCAGAATAAGTTAATCGGTGTGAGAAGTTGGCCTGGTATATGATGTTCACTAGTTAAAGTGACCACCTTGTACCATGCCAAGCAACCCTTATGGTGTGGTTGTAAGTCAACCTTTTCGGACTAGCTGCCCTGGTGGTAGCGTAGGCTAAGCAGTCTTTGAGGCTAAACTCGTTAAAGCGTGTTAAGCAGGCTGTTTTACCATATGTAACCCCCCTTTATACCAATGAAAGGACACCACACAGATATATATTCAAAATATATATGTATTTATTACTCAAAGTATCCCCTAGACTCTTTATGAGCACAGGAGCACAAATCGTTAAACAAGAAAGTATTACAATATACAGAAGTTGCACTTTATATGGATGGGCCCTGGTGGCCACTCAAACCATATACTAAAATAGTGGTATAAGTACCACGAACAGGAAAGGGAAAAGGCCTAGGGTCTCTAGAATCGCTGGGCCTACAAGGAGCTAACGTTAGTTAGTGACCAGGAGGTCCACGGGTCGCGTGTGCAGTGAGGAAAGTTACACGCGGGCTCCCATAGGTTTTCAATGGGTGCGTAAAAGTTCAAAAGTTACTGCTAGAAGGGTCTTCTGGATGGACTACGAACTTAAGACTTAAAACACAGACACTAGAGATGTTTCTCTACACTTGGGCACCGGAATGCCAGCTTTACCTCACCCACAGGAAGCGGGTGCATAGGTCTCGAAGTGCGTCGGGTTTCGTCTATCTGTTCAATGGAGCCTGATGACAAAGATGCTGCAGGCGGCCGGTCCAGAAGAGATGCGGTGGATCCAAGGGTGGATCGGAGTTGTAGAAGACCTGAAAGCAGAGGGGACAGTGTTCACAGTCACTAGCCAGTGACCGGCGTGGCACCAGGTAGGTACCAGGCGATGTCGGGTGCAAACAGGTGATGAGGTGTAGCTTGTCTCCGCAGCCACGTGGTCCCTGAAGGTCGACGACATCCAGAAGTCGGTTCACGAGCTGTCCCACGCAGGCTCTCGCTGTCGGCGGTGTCGGCGACTCGAAGGAAGCAAACAAGCCTTGGCAAAGGCAGGAGTCGTGGAAAGTGAAGAAAGCTGATTGTTCTGACCAGACAGGCTCAGCTCATGCCAGAGCACCATCTCACATGGAACCAAGCACTCTGCCTTCAGGATTGTTAAGGCCTGCCATAGGAGTGACTTATAGGTTAACATGTGTCCCATTTAAGGTTAGGTATAGGTATACTACACCTAAGTAAGAGGTGGTTACACCAAATTACCCCAGCTGAGTGATCAGCCAGTTGTGTCAAATTGTTAGGCCAGGCCAGGGGTGGCACAATACATGCTTCAGCCCCTGGTAGGCCTTAGATACCCCAATGCCCTGGGTACCTAGTGTACACTGGTACAGGGGCTCACAGGGTGATCCAATTCCAATTGGTTATGCACCTGGTTTACATAGTGTCAATTTAGTAGAGAGAACAGCAGGCTGGGGGTCTGATTAGGAGGCCCACAGCCTCAATATGTCAAAAACCAGTGAAGCAAAAAGCAAAAATTTGGGGTGACCATAGGATAGCAGACCCTACTCTCCTACAATCGGTCTTCTATCCGGCTCAGTCTATATGTAATAGGAGATAGTAAGTGTAGGAGAGTAGGGTCTCCCAGCAGCAGGAGGGCAGACTTGTGTCTGTGGTGGCAGCGTCCATTTTGTGGAGCTGAGGTTATGTCTGATTTTACCAGGGTTTCAGGTTCTGTACATGTCGTGTCCCTCTAGAAGGGTGGAATGCTAACCCCGTCGCCTGAATTGGAGAGGGGTTAGTATTCCAATTCGTATGACACCTTACTCGACATGTTTTGATAAAGCCAAACCAAAGTTAGCATTTAACCGCGAGGTTCATAATGCACTTAAGAGTATATGGTATGGCGATATCTGGAAACGGTAGAAGGAAGTTGTTCCGACTACTGCAGACAGGCTCAGCTCATGCCAGAGCACAATCTCACATGAAAGATGAAAAGTTGAAATCCGGAAAGGTCGGGGCATAATTGCCTGATGTACTGCATTCGTCTGCTAAGTCACAACCACCGTTGTTGTTAATCCTTGGCACTTTCGCAATTGACGCCCTTTGTGGTCCACCTGACCTCTTCCTTTTAGCTGCAGGATCTGGAATGGTTTTATTGGTTTTAGTTATTTTTTTTTTTGTAGATCTGGCTGAAGTTCGTAAAGGCATGCTGACATCGGTATTGATTGCGGTTACTGATGATTGTACAGTACTCTCCGAAAAGAAACCTGTTCGGGTGAGCGCAGAGCCGCTAGCTTCATTATTAGTCGTAGACGTAGAAGAGTTTACCGACGAGTGCACCGGAGAGAGAGCAGAGGCGATTAGACCCAGGGATGATCTTTTGGTTAGTTGTGGGTCCAGGGATAATCTTCGCTCAGTAATCGCTATCTCTTTCTCAAGCACAGAAGCTCCCACTAAAATAAATTGGTCTAACGTCCCCGCTACCCATTGGCATATTGTGCCGCAGGGGCAAGGTTTCACACAGCAGTTTAATTTGTGAAGGGTATACAATCTAATACATTTGCTGCATGTTTACCCTTTATGAACTGATACATCACTATGCACGCACTATTTTTACCCTCATTTGACCCCCACCCTACACACCCGCATGCACCATCCGGCAGTCCAAAAAAGATCTCCGATAAAGAGACCCTTCGGGGGACCCGTGGGGAATTGCAGCGCCGGCCCCACGAGGAGCAAACGCCCGATGATGAAGCATGACACTCCTTGGGGTGTGTGAGGGCAACAGAGGACTATTTGTGTTCCTTCATTTCACTGGTGGGTCCTCATCACCTAGGGTCTCTCTCTCTTTTCCTTCTTTTTTTTTCCTTTTTAATAAATGGGTGACTTTTTGCACCTTTATGCATTGGTGACTGTTTGCACCATGCAATAGGAACAGTGTCCTTTTGTGGTTTTGATATTGGCATATGGAGCATGGACACTGGACCTTTGTCAGCTCCTGGGTCCCCCCTCTTTGTTTGTGATAAACAATTGGACGAGTGCCATAAATATACAGGTTACTTATGGAGCCTGCCATTTTATTTAGTGAGCCGTGCTGCCAATGCCAATGCAGACTGCTCAAGCACAAGATGGCAAGTCACTGGAGACACACAAGTAAGTGCCACATGTCAGGGTCGGTCCCTTCCTCAACAGCTCAAGCCACTAAGGCTCACATAGGCACATGCCAAGCTGCAATGGCATGGTCAACGGGCAGACCCACTTGAGCACACATAGGCAGTGCCACAAATGCCCCTCTTCAGCATCAGAGACCGGTTCAGAGTCAGGAGCACATCAGTCAGGCTCTTTATTAGTCTCTGGTGGACGGACAACCTGTACTAGGGTCATCTGCCCTCCCCAACACCAGTAGTCAGCACCTCCTGCACGGTTCGCTCCTTCCCCTTTCTTCCAGGCAGGACTGTACATTCCAGGAAAGGGAAAATAGTTTTTCCTCCAAATCAGACTCCAGGTGATATCCCCTCTCATCTGGAAAGCTAGGTGTCTGGCAGCCCTCTGGGTACTGTGTGGAACACCTCTTCCTTTGTAAAAAAAAAAAATTGGAACCGGAAGCACAAGTGGGTCAACAGCTCCCACTTCTATTCAGGGATGGCAAACAAGACGTGTATCCTCTGTGTGCCTTTTCAGACTGACTTAGGTCGGTTCTCTTTTCAAGTGACAAATCCCAGGCTGGTTCCAGAGTCAGCCTATGCCTAGGGTGATGATCCTCACAGCAGGGTCGCCTCCAGGCTGGAGCACCCACAACAAAGGCACATACAGGTGTGAGCTGCCTGCATCTGACTATCAATAGACATGCCTGAGAGTGACAGTGATCAGGCAGAGAGACAAAAGGCTTATCTTCTTTCTGATGGACCTTCCACAATTTGACAAAGGGAATCGTAGCGTGCTCCCCTCTCCCCCGTAATTCCTACCCTCTACTAAATGGTAGTCTTTCAGGAGGTTTAATCAATGAACTTCTGTGTCAAAATGCTCTAATTGGATTTCTAAGGGGAAGCCTGTGTCCTCTTTCTCCACTTCAGTGTCAAGGTTACCTTCCAGTCTCAGGAATGTCAGCAATACATTTCTACTGTCAAGAAAAATAACCTCACCTCCATCTGTGTACATGAACAGGCCATGGGTCTCCAAAATGGACCTCATCACACGTAAAGAAGTAAGGACATCTGAATCGCTTCTTTTAAGAGAAGACAAAGTGCAAAGTCTCGAAAATGGAATCTGCAGGTCTGTGCCACTTTGGTTCAGCCAGACAATCATTCGATGTGTACCACACTTAGCATATACAACATATACCGATCCACATGCTCAGGATTTTGGCGAGAGTATTATGGTTTATTTGTATCTGTGAAACTTTACATGAGTGGGTCAGTAGTAAAATGATTGATCGCATTACGATTGCTAAAAAAAATCACAGTAGGCCGCCACCACTGTGCTACATGCATTAAGCTGTCACAGGGACTGTAGTCCTCTGTTATGATGAAAGACATGCTTACTGCCTCTCTCCAGGGGCAGGTCAGGTCCAGGACCAGACTCAGTAACAAAAGTTGCTTCTGCTAGATCAGTATAAGGCTGGGGCAGTGTTTAATTAGCAAAAATATATATATATATAAGTGCCAGGGCCCTCCTAAGGAGGCCACTGCTGCTTGCACCACACATTACCCCAGCCAGAGCTGCCAATGACGTTACACAATTTACTACCCTACACAGCCCTACAAGTGGGACAATCCAGACTATTCCAGGCCTCCAAAGCTATAGGAATAGGTTGGAAAGCAGGTTTTAGTCATTCTAAATCTATATTGAATTAGTAAACAACTGTTGTGTTCATCTCTAAATTAGACAACTAGCACCACTATGTGGCAGGCTGTAATGAGTGTTGACAATTCAGTGTCGGTTCTGAGCACCGGAAACCACTAGCTCAAATTAAGCACTGCCAGGGCCAAAAACCAGGATACCAGATACTTACGGTTTGGGCACATCACATCAGTGTTTTAGGTGTATAAGAGAGCACTTATAAGTGCACTGTGCTAAGCTGAGAACATCGTTTTGAAAGTTTTAATTTGGGACCATAAAAGCACTTGTGTCCAACCAGGGTGAGAGTGGCTTATGTGCGGGAGGATCACGTGGACCCCTATACTGCATGCCACATGGATGATGGCATTGATGATTATAAAAGTGTCATGGGCACAGGCTTGTTTCACTGACAGTCCAACCTGATACCTGAGCTTGGTGCATGTGCAGGTTCCATGTGGAGCATGTGCCCTATGGAACTTCGGTACAGAATTATGGCCCAAGATATCTCACACACACACATGCACACACGCACACATGCACACACGCACACGCACACACACACACACACACACACTTACTTGTCCCCAGCTGAATTAATGCCACGGCAGCATGAGCCAGGCCGGTCACTGCACTCCATGTGGTGATATCCTCTACTAAAGATATCCCTTGTTGGCTTGATAAGGTATATCACTAGGCCCTGATGTGTAGCAAAAAAGTACAAATCCATGGTGCCTTCAGTAATCTGCCACTCTTTAACCACCATTGATCACCTCACAGGGCCATCATGCTGCCCATCGCGCTGCGATCCTAGCAGCTGTTTGGCATGTTACCTGTGCCATCTTCCATTGTTTAACAGCGGGAACTGTAGCATATTCCCCCCACCCCTGTAATTTCTACCCTCTACTAAATGCCCTGCTTCATCACTCTTGTGAACAAGTGGATATACTGAACTCACACTCCCAAACACAGGACTAGCTTCTGTCTATGGTGTAGCACTGACTGCCCTCAGCCAACAACTCAGCACCAATCTAATCCTATGTGCGCTTTATATTTCAAGAAACTAAGCTGAATGAGGAGAGGATGTAGCCTCACGTCTAGAGCTGCCGACTTTGGAGCTGGAAAACCAGGTTCGAGCCTCGGCTCAACATCCTGCGATTGTGGGCAAATCACTTAATCTCCCCATGCCTTCCAAAAATGAATGTGGCCTTGTGTAACATAACTGGTGCTCATGTAAAGTGCTCCAATACCTTCGGGTCGAGTTCGCGCTATATAAATCTGCCCCCCCCAAAAAAGAATGTCGTGAAAAGCAAAAAAAAGAATGGCAAGAAAAGCATTACCGACTCCTCCACAACACTACGCACGCTTGCTTAAGAATACAAGTTTGCCAAACACGATGAAGAAATCAGGGCGCAAGTCGTGCAAGGCAGTTACTTGACGAAAACGTGTGAACTCCACCTCTGCGAACCGAGAATGCCATTATCTAAGATACTGGTGATTTGGGCTGCACACAAACTGCCCGACTCCCGAGACTCATGCACAGAGGCAGCAACTGCTGTTTGCCCAGTCACAACTAAACCAATGAAGTCAATACGCAAGAACCGCCTATGTACAGCACAGTTTAACACTCCCAAATCCAAATGCTTTTGGAGTCTCCTGCCTATACCCTTCTGGGTGACTGAACAGGTAGGTGTAAAACCTCCTCTACATTTGGCAAGCTGAATCATTTTGCCAAGGCACAACCCTCTGCGAGGTTATGCCATCGCCCTGGTAGAGGCTGATGTCCACATG
The DNA here is from genome assembly GCF_964204655.1 of Triturus cristatus. Taxonomy (NCBI): domain Eukaryota; kingdom Metazoa; phylum Chordata; class Amphibia; order Caudata; family Salamandridae; genus Triturus; species Triturus cristatus. The sequence goes on from NC_140579.1 coordinate 1,098,763,438, forward strand.
TCCGAACATGAAAACCATTCAGCGTGAAAGAGACCGCACACCGGAAGAGGTTGCTGCTCTAGAGTTCAAGCCAAAGGGAAGCAGACCATTTGTATGTGATCTAAGCGCTAAGTGCAAGAACAGTGGCACCCCACACCCCCAATCCTGAGAGAAACTAAGGGACATATTTCTGAGATTTGTCATGCAGTGCAGCAGAGCAAGTCACCTTGCTGCGCTGCACTGCTCAACAGGTAAAGGGAAGGCGTATGCAGTATTTAAAAGAATCCCTTGCATTCCTGCCTTTCCCTAGCTCCAATGCAGGTACCCTTGCACCATGGTGCAACAATGCCTTTTTTGCATGCAGGATTGTTTTTGTCAGTGCTTAATTTGTAAAATATTAAGTGCCAGGGCTCTTACCAGGAGGCCACTGCAGCTTGCACCACCCATCGCCCCTGTCACCACTGCCAAAACAACTACTAACCTGCTCTCTTGCATGTAAATGCGACAGTAAAGATTATTCCAGGTCCCCAAAGCTACAGGAACGCCTGGGAAAGCAGGTATTAGTAATTTTTTTATGTATATTGTTCCCCTAAACAGCTGTAATACTGCTCCTCTCTAAATTACATGAGCAGCGCCACCTTGTGGCAGACTGCCCTAAGTGTAGTGTTGACAATTAGGTGCCGGTGCTGAGCACCGGAAACCAATTAAGTGCCGGTGCTCAGCACCAGAAAGCTCCGGCTCAAATTAAGCACTGGTTTTTGTGCAGGAAGGGGCCTTCAATCCTAATAGACATATTCCTCTATCTATGTGTGCTGCTTTCGAAAGAGGAAGTAACCAGGAGAAAGAAAGATATTTCTCCTCGTTATGCCTCTCCTGTGAGGGCGTATCTTTTGGGCACCGTCCCAGGTTTACCAGTTCTGGTAAATCTGGGAATGCGTCAAAAACCGCAGGAGTTGCTTGGGAACACCCATGCATCCCTTATGGAAATCCTCCCTAGCGCAGAGTAAGGCAACTCAGCGATTTGCGCTGCGTTGCTTTCCTCGAGATAGATGAAGCCACTCAGGGCCATGCAAAAGTTTTCAGTTGCATTACGCACGTAATGCGTTGTGTGGTGCAAGCTAGACGCAACAAGGACCATAAATATGGCCCTGCGTGTATGCCTTCATTTTGATTCACACTGGCGCATCTGCTAGAGTCTGACCTGGATTACTTTGATTCAGTCTGCAATTCCAATCTGTTTCCTACCAACACTTGCTGATAACCGGGGTCTTCATCACTAATGTGGTAGACACTCATCACACCAGATTCTATGTTACTAAAACAAATCGGGCTGGACTGTTCCCATGAGGCACAGGGTCAAGACTGATTTGCATATGGCTGGGTTCAAACTGGAAAGGCATGGTGAGCAAAAAAACGATGGATTGAGGTCCAGATCTCTGTACTGGGGTGAATGAATGTATGACATTGTTCTGCATTCTGTCCATCAACTGTTGTTTTTGCACTAAAACAAATCGCGGTAGAGTGATGCCCTAAAAAGCTGCTTTAAAACATTGCTTCAACATTCAGCATCGAGTGTGTGAACTAAACGACATGTTGGAAATACTCAACAGTTCCGTGTCATGGTATGTGTTGCCTCAAAGGAATAGCAAACATGGGTGAAGCTTTAAAAAACTGTATACCTGAAGCACTCAATGAACCTGCTGCGGTAATTAATGTCAGGTACAGCACATGTTCATTAATAGAGCAACACCATGTGCTGTAGTGACTTAACTCTTCAATGCATCAAGTCTGAGTTCTTGAAATCAAATATTGATTATTTTTGGCTATAATTTCTCCATGGATCGTGTTTCTCCTGATCCAAAAAAGGTCTATGACAGTGGGGTGGCTGCAGCCCTCTCGCCGCCTCCTGAATCCTTGAGTTTTGCAATTGGCTCCTCTCTGCCCTACAAGGCCCACATTGAAGTAAAAAGCACAAACGGCATAATTCTAGCTTATTTTACAATGCAACATCGAGTCATTCCTCCCTTCTACAAACTTGCGTTTCACATATCAAAGGAGGGAGCTTGGTACTTCTTGATCTCCCCAAATCCTTGTGGCATCAATCAAAGCTCTTACTCATTCAGCGACTCAACTCATTGGCAAACAAAAGGCGTAATGACACATCTCCCCTACATTTATAGAACTACTTTGGCTCCCAGTCCCTCCCACAATTTACATCGAAGTTTATTGTACATTCTATAAGGCACTCCTCCTGAGTAAACTTGACAATCTTGTCTGCAAACTCAACGTGTATGGTGTCACACACAACTAATACCAAATCCCTGGCTAGGCTGTACATCAAAAGATTCCCAAAGAGCATACAGAGCAACAAGCTTTTAGGTCTTGCCTCAACCGCACACGTGCTGTTCCTTGCGAGTTTATTGTTGTTTAATAAAATATCTAAAAAGGGTCTTAGAGCCCATCTATAACTTACTATTGGCAGTCTTGCTTGTCGCTCTTCTTTCTGTACGTACCAATTACAGGCTTGCTTTTCACTCGTCTTTTAGGGCGAAGCCTACCAGAGAGCACATCTGTCTGGTTTGCTAACAACTACTTGGGGACATTCGGAAAGCTTCCCTGGGAATGCATTCCACCCATTGCTTCCCATTGGCTTTGTGGTTTGTAACTCGCATTTGCTTGCTTTCTATTTTCTGGCTCTATTTGTTGTAGGCTGTTCAGTTTGTAGGCCCTTCTGTTGCCCAACCCCTATTTACAGTATTCTTCCATCAGTGTTCGATTTCTGTAAACAGGCCTTTAAATCTTGTTCTAATCTTGTAAGATTTGCCGAACAATTAAAGACAGAGATCAAATGTCAGTCTCTGTCTTCCAGGGAGCTTGGTGTTACTTTTCTTTCCCTGACTTCAAAGTGAGAGGATATATGTAACAGTCATGCTGGCTACTGGGGTCTGCTTGAGGAAGGCTGTACGATGATATTTTATTTTTCTAGCACACAATACATTTTAATTGTCTGTAAACTAACTATTCAGGTATTTCAGAATAGTTCAGAATTAGAAAAGCAGAAATTAAGCACATTTTTTTTGTCATTCTGAAGTGTGGTCGAAACATATTTTAATACGATCAAAACAAGTCAATACACTAGGTGATGCCATTTCTACACATTATTGAGTGTGCGATGTATACTTTTATCAGTAAAACTGTATGTCTGTGAAAATGTAATGGTCATGTCATTTCAATTGCAGATGAGTTGTCTGTAATGGCAGTGTGCCACCACATACTGCATGCCACTGCACTCTACTCAGCACCACTCTACTCCACACTGCTTAGCTTCACTCTACTCTGCACCACTCCATTCTATGGCACTTCACTCTATGCCTCTCTACTCTATGCCAATGCACTCCAATCAACTATGCACCACTGCACTCTACGCCACTGCACTCTACATCACTCTACTCTGCCCTACTCTATGCCAGTGCACTCTAAGCCAATGCACTCAACGCCATACTAATCTACTCTGCACTATACACAACTCTACATCATTGTACTCTATGCCAATGCATTCTACTCTACTCTGCACCACTCCACTCTATGCCACTGCACACTACACCAATGCACTCTACTCTTTACCACTCCACTCTATGCCAGTGCACTCTATGTCAATCCACTCTATGCTACTCTAACCTACTCTGCACTCTACACCACTCTACACCACTGTACTCAACCATGCACCACTCCACTCGACTCTGAAACAATCTAATCTATGCCACTGCACTCTGCTCTGTGCCCCTTCAATCTACTCCACGCCACTCCACTCCACACCAATTTACTCACAACTAATGCACTCTATGCCAATGCCAATATACTCTGCACCACTAGACTCTATGCCACTATACTCTACAACACTTCGCGGCAATCAATCAATCAATCAATCAGGGGGTTTATAGAGCGCGCTACTCACCTGTGAGGGTCTCAAGGCGCAGGGGGCTGGGGGTTGGGGAAGAGGGTGGGCAGCTCCAGCTCAGTCAAAGAGTCAGGTCTTGAGGACCTTCCTGAAGGCGTGCAGGTTCGGGGAGCATCTGATGCTGACTGGGAGGTCGTTCCAGGTCTTCGCTGTGATGTAGGAGAAGGCCCTTCCTCCTGCTCTGTTTCTGCGGATGCGGGCCGTCTCTGCTAGGACGAGGTCGGCGGATCGGGGATTTCTTTTGGGTGCGTGGAAGCAGACTCTCTCGTTGAGGTATTTGGGTCCGATGTTGTGGAGGGATTTGTAGGTGTGGGTGAGAAGCTTGAAGGTTATTCTCTTCTCAACGGGGAGCCAGTGTAGATCTCAAAGGTGTTGAGTCATGTGTTCGTGCCGAGGGGTCCTGAGGACGAGTCTGGCCCCTGCATTTTGGATGGTTTGGAGCTTGTGAAGTAGGGTCCTGTTGATACCGGCGTAGAGGGCGTTTCCGTAGTCCAGTCTGCTGGTTATGAGTGCGTGGGGGACAGTTTTTCTGTATTGGGGGATCCACTTGAAGGTCTTTTGGAGGATGCAGAGGCAGTTGAAGCTGGTGGAGGAGACAGCGTTGATCTGGCGGGTCATGGTGAGGGAGGAGTCGAGGATGATGCCGAGGTTCCGAGCGTGGTCTGTCCGGGTGGGAGGACTCCCGAGGGCGGAGGGCCACCATGTGTCGTGCCAGGCGGAGGTTGAGGGTCCCAGGATAAGGACCTCTGTTTTTTCTGTGTTGAGACTCAGGCAGCTGTCCTTCATCCAGGCCGCGATGTCCTTCATTCCTTCCTGGAAGCTGAGCTTGGTGTCTTTGGGATCCTTCGTGAGGGAGAGGATGAGCTGGGTGTCATCGGTGTAAGAGACTATGTTGAGCCCATGCTGTCTGACGATCGCAACGAGGGGGGCCATGCAGATGTTGAAGAGCGTGGGGCTGAGCGATGATCCTGTGGTACTCCGCAGTTGATCTTTGTAGATTCGGAGATGAAGGGGGGGGGAGTCTGATCCTCTGGGTTCTGCCAGAGAGAAAGGATCAGATCCAGTTGAGGGTGGTGCCTTGTATCTCGGGGTTGTGTGGAGTGAGACGGTGTCGAAGGCTGTGGAGAGGTCTAGTAGGATGAGGGCTGCAGTGTGTCCCTGGTCGAGTAGCATGCGGATGTCGTCAGTGACGGCGAGGAGGGCGGTCTCGGTGCTGTGGTTGCCGCGGAATCCGGACTGGGAGGCATCTAGGATGGCATTTTCTTCGATGAATGCGGTCAGCTGGGCATTTACGAGTCTTTCGGTGACTTTGGCGGTGAAAGGGAGCAGAGAGATGTGCCGGTAGTTCTTCAGGTCCGTTGGATCGGCCGTGGGCTTCTTAAGGAGAAGATGCCGGATTGGAGGGAGGCGTTGATGGTCCATCCTAGTTCGGGGGCGATAGCAGTGGTGGCCCTCTGGTAGATGTGCGGTGGGCAGGGGTCCATGGGGGCTCCGGACCGGGTTTTCATCATGGTCATGGTGATGATTTCCACTGTGGCGGGAGTCCAGGAGGTGATGGTTGGCTGCAGGTCGACGGAGGGGGAATTGGTGGTGAGCGGCATCTGGTCGCTTCAGTAGTCGTAGAGGGCCTTGATCTTCTGATGGAAGTAGGAGCTGAGCTTGTTGCAGAGTTCCTGGGAAGGTGTGACATCCATGGCCTCGGTGGGGGGTTTGGTGAATTGCTGTATGACGTTGAAGAGCTCTTTGGCGTCGGTTGCATTGGTGTCGATTTTGTTCCTGATGAAGGTCCGCTTGGTGTCCCTTATGAGCTGGTGGTACTCCTTCACAGCGCTCCTACAGTTGTTTAGGTCTTCTGTTGTTTTCTGGCCTCACAAGGCGTCTGCAGGTGTGCCTGGTGACTTGTAGTTTGGTGGTGACCCAGGCGGCCTTCAGGGGGCGTTATTTGGCAGGGGCGACCTTGTCGGCGCATCTGGAGATCCATCGCTGAAGTTCTTTGGCTGCGGCGTTGGCGTCAGTCGTGGTGGTGGGGGGGTCAAGGAGGAGGGTGGCGATGTTGGGACCAGAGGTGGCGTTGGTCCAGGTTTCCGTGAAGAAGGCAACGTCGGGCGCGAGGGTGTCGATCAGGTCCCAGATCTCTACTGCGTGTCTGTGGAGGGAGCACACATTGAGGAGGATGCACGTCAGGACTTCAGTGGCGCGGGCGTCCTGTGAGCCTGTTGCGGATGTAGGGGCGCTGCAGATGGTGCTGGAACGTTGGCAGTGTCTGTAGGAGAATGGTCCGTGGGTGGTGTTTGGCGAGGAGGTTTGGCAGTCTGGGTGTCGGGGTTGAGAGCGAGGAGAGTGGCGGCGTCATCTTGGTGAGGCTCCAGGGAGCTGGGATCCCTGGCCGCGGTCGGGTTGCGGACCGGTGCTGACGGGCTTGCCCTAGGCGCACCTTTGGTGCGCCAGCTGCGTGCCCGCCGTGTAGCTGTCTGCATTATGTAGGAGAGGAGAGGGACGCTCAGCTGGGAGGCACGTAACGGGCAAGGGCAGGGGGGAGGGTCAGCGGGTCAGCAGCGGCAGGAATCAGGGAGAAGGGAACGGCGAGGGGGGTCAGAGGGGCAGGGATACAGTGAATGAGCAAAATGAGTAAGGAACAGAAAGAAAAACACAACAAATGCACAAAATGGGAAAAGAGAAAAGCAGTACAATCAGAGGTCAACAAGTAAAAATACAAATACTGCGATGCGGCAGGCGGGCAAACAGCAGCCTCGAACACCCAGGCTGGGGGCTGAGCGGTGGCGACGGAGCGAGTGGAGCTGCCGGGGAAGGTGCAGGCCTCTGACCAAGGTCAAGGTCTTACAAGCACTCCCCCGCAGCGGTCTGCATTATGTAGGGGAGGGGAGGGACACTCAGCTGGGTGGCAAGAAACTGGTGAGGGCAGGGGGAAGGGCATCGGGTCAGCAGCGGCAGGAATCAGGGAGCAGGGAACAGCGAGGGGGGTGAGAGGGGCAGGGGTACAGTGAATGAGCAAAATGAGTAAGGAGCAGAAAGAAAAACACAACAAATGAACAAAATGGGAAAAGAGAAAAGCAGTACAATCAGAGGTCAACAATTACAAATACAAATACCACGATGCGGCAGGCGGACAAACAGCAGCCTTGAGCACCCAGGCTGGGGGCTCAGTGGCGGTGACGGAGCGAGTGGAGCTGCCGGGGAGAGTGCAGACCTGTGACCGAGGTCAAGGTCTTACCGCCACTAAATTCTATGTCACTGCACTGTACGCTACGGTACTCTACGTCACTGCACTCTATGCCACTCTTTTCTACTCTGCACAGCTGTACTCTATGCTACTGCTCTCTGCACCACTCTATGCCACTGCACTCCATGCCAATGTATTCTACTCCACTCTACTATACACCACTGCACTCTACGGCAGTCTATTCTGCAACACTTCCCTCCATGCCACTCTACTTCACTTGTGTAACTACACTCTACGCCATGTAACTACGCCACTGTGCTTTATGCCACTGCAGTCTACCCTGCACCACTTCACTCTTCCCTGCACCACTCCACTCTGCCCTGCACCACTCAACTCTAAACCACTCCACTTTACTCTGAAACAAACTACTCTATGCCACTACATTATATGCTGCACCATTCTACTCTACGCCACTACCCTCTATACTACTCTACTCTAAACCACTGCACTCTATGCCAAGGCACTCAACACCACTTTAGTCAAAACCAATGCACTCTACACCACTGCACTCTATGCCAACTACTCTGCATCACTGCACTCTATGCCACTATAATCCGTAACACTCTATGCCGCTGCACTCTATGCCATGGCATGCTATTCCACTCTATACCATTGCGCTCTACATCAATGCACTCTACACCACACTATTTACTCCGCGCCACACCACTCCACTCGGTACCACGCCACTCGATGCCACTCCTTTCTGTGCCACTCTACTCTGCGCCACTCCACTCTGCACCACTCCACTAAAAACAAAAGCACTCTACGCCAATCTACTCGGCACCACTACCCACTACGCCATTATACTCTACTCTGTAAAACTTTACATTGCTGCACTCTATGCCACTCTATTTTACTTTCCAGCACTGTACTCTATGCCACTGCGTTCTGCACCACTCTATGGCACCGCACTTCACGCCAATGCACTCTACACCACTCTACTATACACCACTGCAGTCTACAGCACTGCACTCCCTGCCACTCTACCCTACTGCACTCTAAGCCACTGCACGGTATGTTTCTGAATTCTACTCTATGCCACTGCATTCCACGTCCCTCTACTCCACTTTGTGCCTCTGAGCTCTACACCACTCTACTCTACTCTGCACCACTATACTCTACGCCACTGTGCCCTATATCACTACTCTATGCCACTGCACTCGTCCTTGAACCACTCCACTCTACCCTGAACCACTCCACAATATGCCTCTTCACTCTACTCTGAAACAATCTACTCTACACCACTGCACTCTAGGCCACTCTACTCCACTCTAGGTCACTGCACTCTACCCCACTGCACTCTACGCTGTGTCACTCTACTCTACTCATGACACTGCACTCTACCCCACTCTACTAAAAACCACTGCTCTCTAAGCTACTGCACTATACGCTACTGAATTCTACTCTATGCCACTGCACTCTACGTCACTGTACTCCACTTTGTGCCCCTGCACTCTACGCCACTCTACTCTACTCTGCACCCCTATACTCTACGCCACTGTGCTCTATATCACTACTCTATGCCACTGCACTCTACCCTGCACCACTCCGCAATATGCCACTTCACTGTACTCTGAACCAATCTACTATACACCACTGCACTCTATGCCACTTTACTCCACTCTAGGCCACTGTACTCTACTCCACTGCACTCTACGCTGGCACTGCATTCTATCCCACTCTACTATAAACCACTGCACTCTATGTCACTCTACTGTAAACCACTGAGCTGCACGCCACTGCACTCTATGCCAACTGCTCTGCAACAATGCACTCTACACCAGCTACTCTGCACCACTGTATCCTACGCCAACTACTCTGCACCAATGCACTCTGTGCCATTCTACTCTGCAACACGCCATGCCACTACACTCTATGCCACAGTTCTTCAAACTGTGGGGCGCGCCCCCCTGGAGGGGCGTGGATGGGTTCCCAGGGGGGCGCGAAGGCCTCTGCAAGGACATGTAAATGAAGACGCCTGGAAGTGCAGCGATGTTTATTTGCAGCATTTCCAGGCTGTCTTCATTTACTCCAAAGCCCTCAGAGTGTCGTGGGGCCAGAGGTCAGTGTGTGTGCTGCTTGGGGCTCGGCTGGGCAGTGTCTGGAGTCTATTAAGACTCCAGCAGGCCCCGGTTTTTCACAGGTCTTTAAAGACCATTTGTATACCTTTGGAAACTGGTTATGGAGGCTGTTTTTTTTCTTCTTTTTCCAATACCCCCTGGGCCCCGACTCTGCCTATTCCTCCTTACATTTGTATTTTACATATACTGCTGTAGTGTGAAAATGCATTTCATGAAAATGAATATAAAAAAGGGTTGCCAATAGAAAAAAGGCCAGCCATGTATGTTTAAAGAGCCTGCAAAGACCTTGCTTTGACACTAAATAGGGTCTTAAATAAGAAAGTATGTATTTATTTGTAATTTGACTTTCAGTCTGTTCCTTTTATTTTCAGTCATGAAACATTCAGGCAGCCCTAGAACACATTTAAAAGTGCTTTATATTTGCTTTTCGAAGTATGAACAGATAAGTGCTGAAAATAGGGCTTTAGGTGACTGTTTATTTTTGTACCGTCTGCAACATCAAAATAATGAGCTGGCAACCCTGATCATAAGACTGGAAGTTTGTTGCAGGATCAGCACATTATTTATTTCCTTCACCCTCCATTGCCCTGATTAATTCCATAGTAGCAATAGTTTAACTTATATCTGAAACCCTACGCCCGTCAATAACATGCTGATTAACTTAAAGTGTCTGGGAATTCACCCTGCATTCAGACAACTCACTCCTCATTCTCACCCTGCACTCACAGCGCATAGTTATGGTTTTCCGGCATTTGCCACACAATCCATCATCTGCTGTATAATTTGCAGATTGAAAAATGCAGCAACACATGTTACCTCACAGTGGAAGGCCCTTTCTAAATGTTGACTGGTCACCTTTCTGTTGCTTACTGCTATATGTGGGTGTTAATGTGGTAGTTATGAGGGGCAGTAAGGGCAGGACAATGTTAACAAGTGTAAAAATAGCAAAATAGTGCAGTAATGCTATCACAAAATATGCAGCATAATTTACCTTTGCTTGCTGCAGAATTTAGTCAACCATGCTGCATAATTTGATCTTCTCCTGCCGCATAATTCCAATGGCCCTGTATATAGTGCTATGAGGTCCCAGCCTGTGGCAAAAAGCACTGTGAATATGCAAGTCATTATTTTAAAACAGTGTTTACATACTCTAAGCTAGGCAGCGGTAACATGATGCAGTGATTGAGATAAAGCAAGTTCTTACAAAACATACTTTTTAGGAATAAGTAATCAAACTGTATCAAATGCAGACATTTTTGTAAGTGTCTCCACTAATCAAGATCCCAGCTGATAACTCCTTTACATTACATCTTAAAAAGAATAGATCTTTGCCACCATAAAGCTTTAAGCAGATCCACTGGAATTATTCAGCAGAAGAGGACAACATTATGCGGCAGGTTTGACTTATTATGCAGCAAGAAAAGGTAAATTATGCGGCACAATGCGCCACATTTTGTTGTTAGCATTACTTCATTATTTTGTCATTGTAACTCACAGTAACACTGTCAGGGGAAATGTTTCACCTCATTAGTACCAGTGTAGCACCCAAATACAGCAGCAAGCAACCACAAGATTACCAGTCAATCTTTGTAAAGGGCCTTCCACTGCTCCAGAACACTTTGTCACGCTTTAAGTAACTTTTGTTCCGTTTGAGCTAGAATCAAGTTTTTTTTGTTGAAATCTGCAGATTATGTAGCAAATGCAAGACACTGATAATTATGTGGAAAACGCTGCTGCAGAACCTCATAATTCCATGGTTTCTTTTTTAACTTTCTGCACTACCACCCGCACTTCAATTTCAGGCAGAGGCATCTCAAAGTCAGTATTAACCATTCAGGGGCAGTTTTTTTGTGAAAGCTGAGTCCATGGGGTAGCAAGTAGAAGGCCAGCAGGGTTGCAATCAGATGCAGAGCCCTAATCCTCTCGACGCCTGGGGCCTCACAGTACTGGTCTAGGAGACAGAGGAAAGGAGCGAGATTCATAGATATTGTCAAAGAGAAGGCCCAGAATAGGGAGCACTGTATGCAGACTCATTTTTATGTTTACAAATGGTCTGAGACAGCTTCTTTAGCGAAATACCCCAAAGAAGGGGACAATATAAGTGTTTTTGTTTTTTTAAAAGGGACATTCATTAGTGAAGCTGGTACTGCTGCCAAGTGTGTAAGTGGCCACTGCTGGTTATCATAAAGGAGCAGATGCAGCAGGACTGGAGCCCAGGGATTTTGGGGGCCCACTGCATCACAATTATGACTGTCTACCTTTAAAAAAAGGGGCATCAGAGCTTATTATCCTTTCAAGCATTAGAACAGAGGTGATGATCCATCATGGAGGGGAAGAGGTAAAAGAGGTAAAGGAGATAGCCTGCTACCCAGGACTGCAGTTATTATTAGTGCAGCAGGTATAGTTGCATTGGGGTCAAAGAGTGTGAGAGGCTCACAACACCCCAATTATTGGGAGCAGTTTGTTTGGGTTATCTGTTTTTGTTTGATGCATTTGCTGTTTTATAAGTCTCATATTTGGTGCAGTTCATAAGCTATAGAAAAAGTATTCCTGAAATCATCTCATAAGCCCCGCTCCCTGCACGCAGCCATGTCCCTCCCGCTCCCCCAATCCTTGTCATAAAGTTTTGGAGGGGGGCTTGACCTCAAAACATTTTGCTTAGGGGGGGCTCAGAGTAAAAAAGTTTGAAGACCTCTGCTCTATGCTAAGCCACTGCATGCTATGCCCCTCTGCACCACTGCGCTCTGTGCCACTGCAAGATTTCTCTATTCATCACACAGCTCAATGCCACTCAACTATGTACCACTGCACTCTACGCCACTGCACGCTATCCCACTCTATACCATTGTGATCTATGTCACTGTACACTACACCACTCTATTATACTCTGTGCCACTTCCGCCTGTGCACAACTGCACTCTGTGCCACTGCACTCTCCGCTACTGCACACTTTACACCACTCTACACCATTGTGCTCTATGTCACTGCACTCTACGCCACTATATTCTACTCTGTGCCACTGCTCCCTGCACCACTCTACTCTGCACCACTCTACCCTACGCCACTGCACTCTTTGCCACTGCATTGCATTCTGTAACACTCAACTCAATGCCATTGTACTGCGCCCCTCTACACCAGTGCATTCTATGTCACTACACTCTGCACTACTCCACACCGCTTTAATCTATTCTGCACCACTGCACTCCTTGCCACTACACTTTACACCACTCTAGGCTACACCTCTGCACTCTACCCTGCAGCACTCCACTCTATGCCACTTCACTCTACTCTGAAACAATCTACTCTACGTCACTGCACTCTATGCCACCACACTCTACTCTGCACCACTCTACTCTACGCCATGGAACTCTATGACTATGCAGTCCAACACCACTTTAATCAATGTGCTGCACTCTATGCTAATGTACTCTGAAACACCGTAATTTACACCACTTTACTCTAGGCCACTCTACTCCACTCTACGACACTACACTCTACGATACTCGACTCTAACGCTCTACTCCACTCTGCCACTCTACTCTACAACTCTCATTGGACCTCATTTGGACTACTTCCTCATCTATGATACCAACTGAATGTAGATCTTGTAACTGGTCAGATCACCACCTGATCAGCCTCGAACTGCCGCCATGTTGTCGACCAGATCATCCCTCTCCAGTGTGGTAGCTGGTACGGAATTGGCGTAAGATAGAGGATGATAGTCTGAGAGTAGCATTAAACGAGACTGTTCACCAAGAGACACAGTCCGGTGATCTGGAACTAGTGTATGAAGAACGTACTCATCGGTTGAGGACAGCCATTATTGTGGTGGCCCCCACCCGACGGGAAAGGATAATGGATAGAACAAAGGGTGCCCTATGGTATACTGCAGTAATTAGAAGTGAAAAACAGGCCCTTCGCCAGTGCGAAAGGCATTGGCGGAAATCATATGCGCCATTAGCTCGGGAAAACTATCAAACAAAATTAGCTCCCTACAAAGCCTCATTAATGGCCACAAAATCTGCATATTATGATTTGAAGATTAGGGAAGCCACTGACACTCAAAAGGAGACATTTAATGTACTCAGGGAGCTGAGCAAAAAGAAGGAATTGAGGTCGGTCGTTAATCAGGTGGACTGTGACAAGATACAGGACTTCTTTCTTACCAAGGTCGGAGATATCATTGGAGAAATAGGCACTACTCGTATAAGTCAGTGTCCCTTCCCAGTGCTTGATCCACCAGACTATCAGGGAGGCATACTCTCTGTCTTCCCTGCACTTGATTTTAATGGTCTGGCTTATATCATGGCCAAAGTAAAGTCTGGGTCACAGGAAGACCCCTGCCCTCCTAGGGTGTTTAAAATGGGTCTCCCAGTGGTAGGGCCAGAGATACTATCCCTTTTGAACCTGTCCCTAGTAACAGGGAAGGTCCCAAATTTAAGGAAGCCATTGTAATCCAAGTGCTAAAAAACGCAGGGGCGGACCCTAAGAATCTGAAAAAGTAGCGACCGATCTCCAGACTTCCATACCTGGCCAAGGTGCTTGAGCAACTTGTGCTTAGAGTGCTTTCATCCTTCTTGGAAGAGCATCAGTTGCTACATGCTAAGCCAGTGGAATTTAGAGCTCACAACAGCACTGAGTTGGTGATGCTCTCAGTACTGGATGAGCTAAGGCTAACAGCTGATAAGAAGTTCCCCATAGTGTTGATCTTATTGGACCTCTCAGCCGCATTTGACACAGTGAACCATGTACAATTGCTGGCCCGTGTCTGTTGGCTGGGAGTTACTGGAGGATCGGTCCCAAAAAGTCCAAATAAAGGAATGTACATCTAGGCCTTGCCATGTGGGGTTCCGCAGGGCTCTGCGTTGTCCCCCCTGGTTTTTAACATCTATCTCCAGCCTCTGATAGAAGCATTGGCTAAACTGGACTGTCAGGTATACAACTATGCTGATGACACCCAGCTAAGCATTTGCATTGATAATTCCTCCCAGGCACAGCTTAAGTTACAGAATATCCTTCAGTTTACCATAAACTGGATGACTTTGAATTCACTCAAAGTAAACTGTGACAAGACGGATGTCCTTGCTATCGCCACAGGGGCTAACCACTGGTCCAGCCTCTTCTGGCCACAAGAGCTTGGCACCACTCCGATACTGGTGCTAGCCGTGAAGAGCCTGGGTATTAGATTAGATTCCATACTACTGATGGATAAGCAGGTAGCTGCGTTGGTGGGAAGTTGCATGGGATTGATGAGGCAATTGTGGAAACTTGTACCCTTGCTGTCATTTGCGACTATGCATACTGTGGTGTCGGCTTCTATGCCACTCCACTCTACACCACTCAACTCTACAACACTTTTCTCCACTCTATGCCATTCTACTCTCCTAAGCTATGCCACTCTATGCCACTCCACTGTACAACAATCTACTCCGCTCTACACCACTGTACTCTACAACACTCTACTCCACACCACTCCAAGACACTCTATGTCACTTAATTCTACAACACTCTATTCCACTCTGACACTCTGCTCCACTCCACTCAACTCTACGCTAAGCCCTTCCACTCTATGACACTACTCCCTCCATGACACAACAAAACACTTGACTCCACTCTACGCCACTCCATGTCGCTCTCCTCTATGCCACTAACTTTTAGCTGCGCTGAACAGCAGCCACGCTGGTGTACAACATGGCTAAAACATATTGGCAAAGCCAATAGATCTTGTATAGGAGAGACCTATTGCCTTTGCCCATTCTTGTTCTTGCTTCTAAAGTGCCGGTTTCACTTGCTTCAGAAGTATTTGAGAGTATTTTTCTTTTGGTTTATTACATTCGACACATTGTTTAAAAAGAAACATTGGCAAAGCTAATAGGTTTGCCTATGCAAGATCTCTGTTTTTTGTCAATTTCTTTTTTTTGGACGGACACGTTTTAGTCATTTTATTTATTTATGAAATGGATGTACGGTTGTCATACAAGCATTACTCTTTTATCACAGGAAAAGCATTACTGACATAGTAGATCCGGCCAGTACATTGACTATGGCTTTATTGTATGCTCCTAATGCTGCGTCCTTAGCTATAATGCTATATGTGTAGTTATATAATGCTTACTGACCCTTCGAGGCACTTGAATGCTTTACGGTCGGGAAACATGGTGCTCCATGGGAGACTTGTAAATGTCCCAGCCATTTGCCTTGGTGTATTTGTATATATGTCTTACTTTTTTCAAGATCTCTTTCCCCTAGGAATGAGGTCAATACTGGGTTTGCTATTATAGAGCAGGCGTCCACAGTACACATTACTTTCAAAGCAAGTAAATAAAAAATACTGAAGAGTCCCGAACGAGGCAACACTCGACCAAGTTTGTTCAACTCCTTTAAGAATGCTTGGTCTTTGGTCCACTAAACCACACTTACATTGGGCCTGGCTTCATAATGTTGATCTTATTTGTCACTTTTGCTGCTAATCATTGGAGCACAATAGGTGGGTGTTTCACTTTTGAAATAAGCGTTTTGTGGCCGATTGCGGGGAAATCATTCTTATCGGGCAGTAAAAAACAGGGCAAGTAACTCCCAATATGTCACTCTCACGACTACCAGACTTAGTTTAGCTATGGATGGCTACTCCATTTATCATCTAAATGTTCTTTACTATTGACACTAATCTTGTCCTAAATATTTTCTATTCTCTACTTGAAAACACCCTTTACCACTTTGGTAACTGTGGTATATAACACTCTGTGGCATATTTACAAGGAGTTAACGCCATTAGAACATCACTTTTTACAATGTTCCGGTGGCGTTAGCTCCATCGCCTTATTTATAAGGGGGCATAATGCCCCTTAATGTGGATTAAGGCCGCCTTGTAAATATTGCCCCTATTCATGCAGCACTTAGCATGATAGGGTTTCGCGGTGGGCGTTCTGCCACAACATCCATTGCTTTTTGATGCTGATTCATATTTACAAGGTATGGGGCTGGCCAAAAATACAGTCAGGGAATGCCTGGTCTTAAGCAGGTGATACGAGGAGAAATGTTTTATTTCACCTTGTACTTTGCTCTTTCCACGTGTGCTGCATGGTGCAGCACACATAGATGGAGCAAATTGCCTGTAAATGTACAGGAAGGTGTTCCTGTAAGTACTCAGAGATGCATGGTCTGATGCTGGGCCCCAACTTCCCACGCCCACCTAGCTAGCCCAACAAGGTCTAAGCCAACGCAGTGGGGATGGGGGAAGAAGGGAAACAAAATGAGGAAAGGAAGAAGGAGATGAGTCACTGTCGTAGTCTTGTACGTATATTCCTGTAGAATGATTTGTATGCAATTCCCGTGATTGAAACAAGATATTAGTGTTACCATGTATACCCATGTGTACCTGCCACTAATGTGACTACCTTGGTAGAATTCCTCTTCCCTTTGGCAGTATATTGTGAAGCAGGAAACAGATGTAAGTTGGTTCATCTAGAAATAGAAAATCCCAAAGTTTAAGTGAAGGTACTCAGTGTAACAACTTAATAAAATATGCAAGAATTAGCAGTGTGAATGACCTCAAAACATATCAAGATACACATCCAAGCAAGCCCTCTACATCCAACATATATTAGGAAAAAAAACAAAACATGTTTTCCTATATCCGATAAGTAAAGAAAAAAATAAAAAGGTCCAGAGCTAGGGAAATATATCTAATCAGCTCCGTAGGAAATCAGGAACTAATATATGTATATTTTATCTTTACAGCCATCAAATAAAGCAAGCACAAAAAGAAACAGGATCTCCACTCACTGAAAAAACAAAATCACTAGAGAACTATTGGCAACAGAGGACATATGACTTTCAAAGTAAATGTTATCGTTAGAATGAGATATGCAGATTCTTTAAAACAAATTTGCTCTTCTTAAAGCATTTGCAGGCAGGAAGAAAACGGAAAGGATTTAACAGCACCCATAGAGTCAGCCGTTGGGGAGGAGAATGCCTCACATGGGAAATGCAGAGCGTCTGAGACCTGGAAGAACTCTAGGACGAGAAGCAACGAGAGCCTGACCTGCGTATTACTCTGCATGGATCCACAATAGCTTCTACCTCATATTCTGTCTCATCATCCACTAACATGGGGTGGGGGGGTTGTACGGGCAATTTAGTGCCTGAGACTACTGGTTTCAGTAGGGAAACATGAAAAACCAAGTGGATTTTCAGAGAAGACGGTAGGTCCAACTTCATGGCAACTGAGTTAATCAACTTTAAGATTTTATAATGTCCAATAAAATGAGGCTGGAACTTCTGTGTACCTTTCACAAAGATGTTTTGTGTGGACAACCATACCCTGTCTCCGAGTGCATAATCAGGAGATGGTCGGCGATGGAGATCTGCACTATGTTTGTACATGCTCTTGGCTTTGTTTAGGTTTTGTTGTGCTGTTTATATGTTTCATGAAGGTAGTTTACGAATACTAAGACTGCAGGAGTAGGGGTTGTAACAGGAGGAGACAAAAGTAGGAAACGAGGATTATAGCCAAAATTACAAAAATAAAAAAGGAGAATAGCCAATAGAAAAGTGTTTCCTGTATTGTAAGCAAATTCAGCTGCCCAAAGAAATGTATCCCAATCATCAGAGAAAAGAAACAACTGTCATTTTAAGTACTGCTATAAACATTGGTTCACTCTTTCTGTTTGTCAGTCTGTCTGAGGATGACGTGCAGATGAGAGGCTCACATCTATATGTAACAAGGAGCCCAATCCTTACCAGAATTCGGATATAAACTGGACCCCCGGTCTGACACAATGATAGATGGAAGGCCATGTAATCGTCCTTTATGCTGTAGGAATATAGTGGCTAGTTCTCTAGAAGTAGGTAGATCTTTCAAAGGGATAAAATGTGATATTTTTGTCAACATATCCGCCACAACTAGAAAGACTGTGTAGCCTTGAATGATTTGCGGCAGCTCGACAGTAAAATCCATGGAAAAGGAATGCCATGATTGAGGGAGTGTTGGCATAGGAGTCAGAAACCCTGCTGAGACTTGGTGTGCACTTTTGCTTTGACCACAGACATGACACTGTTGTAGAAACAGGTGAATATCCTTAACCAAAGTGGTCCACCAAAAGGATCGTCTCAGTAATTCAATGATGTTCTTGAAGTCTGGATGTCCTGATAACACATGGGAATGACACCAGTTAAGTGTTTTTTGTTGTAAGGACTTGGTAGAAACCACCAAACCCCCTTGAATATATAGAATACCCTGCACTCTTACTCCCATGTGTTTTTGTTCTAAGTCCTCCACCTCTTTATAATTTTGTGCTTGTAACACTTCCTTCAAGATGACCTCTTTGTTCGGGTGCTATAATAAGGGGCTGATTCTGCGTAATGGAGGTTCTGATCCATAACGTGATAGATCTATCCATAACGTGATAGAGCATCCGCCTTACCATGTTTTTTGCCTGCCTGGAATTGTATCACATAATCAAAATTACTGAAGTAGTGTGTCCAACGCAATTGTCGCATAGATAGGTCCCTAGCATTTTGTGGGATTGTAAATTCCTATGATCTGTAAGAACGGTAACCGTATGTAGAGCACCCAACAGATATTGGCGCCACCCCTCCAAAGTACGTTTTATAGATAGAAATTCGCTGTCTCCCACTGAATAGTTTTGCTCAGCTGGCATTAACTTATGTGAATAAAATGCCACAGGATGTAACTGGACGGTTTCTTTATCTCTCTGTGACAGGATTCCCCCAATGGCTACTTGAAATGCATCGGCTTCAACAATAAACGGTTGAGAGGATTCAAGATGTTTCAAATTGGGGACAGTATCAAAAGCAGTTTTTAGTTTTCTGAAGGTGTCTTCAGCAGCAGAAGTCCAGAAAAAGGGCACCCCTTTTTTCAATAGCTTTGTAATTGGAGAAGCTAAAGATGCAAAATCATCTAAAAAAAGTCTATAGAAATTGGCAAATCCTAGGAAACTCTGTACTGCTTTTACAGAAGCAGGGGAAGGCCAGCTCTTGATAGCCGTAATCTTTTGTGGGTCCATTGTCACCCCCTCAGAGGTCAGCACAAACCCTGAAAAGGTTACTTTAGTGGTGTGGAATTCACACTTATCCAATTTTACATATAAATGATTCTCACGTAGGCGTTCTAATACTGTTTTCACATGCCCTATCTGGTCTTTGATGTTAGAAGAATAGTTCAAAATATCATCTATGTCGGCTATAGCACTGATGCCCAACACGTCTCTCAGGGCTTCATTAATAAAAAATTGGGAGGTGGTAGGGGCATTGCAAAGACAGAATGGCATTACCAGATATTCAGAAAACCTGAATTTCATGCGACACGCCGTCTTCTACTCGTCACCGTCTTGTATCCTCACCAAATGATAGGCCCTTCTCAAATCCAATTTGGTAAAGATTGTGGTGTCTTTTAATTTATCTAGTAATGATTGGATGAGAGGTAGAGGATAGCTGTTTGTTAGACCTGTCAGCCCTAGGGTAGTCTCCCCATCTATTTTTGGTAGTGCCTCATTTTTTTCCACCCTCATTTTTATGTTGGACTAGGACTCCGGGCGCCTTTTCATTGCCAATCAGTGTTAAGGTGCAGGTGCTCCCTTCTCCCCAGATGGCTGCCACAGGCCCCTGCTACTTCAGAGTGGTCTTTATTAGTAGCACCCTAGCTGCCAGGAGCTGGCTGGGACCCCACAACAATGTTGCGACACCAGCCCGCCTTTTTTGTCCCATAGGTAGAATGGGGAAGCTCCTGGAATGTGCTGGAACCTTCTAGAAGGGAGGTGTGTTTTTTCTTTTGCCGCCTTGGCTAGAGGTCACCTGACCTAGGGCTACGTAAGTGAGGGAGGGAACATGTTCCAGTCAGTTGGCCAGTGGGGTAAAGCAGAGCTGGAGAATCCATGCAGGAGTTTAAGGCGGTAGGGGCTAGCCAGGGACTTATGCCTCTGAGAGTGACAGGGCTTAGGTGCTGCCTCTTAAGTGAGTGAGGGATCCTGTAAAACCCACTGATCTTGCCCAGCAATAGGAGGACCCAGGGAACCTCTGCCCAGCTTGACTAGGAAGGACCTAGTCGTAAACTCATCCCCTACCCCCCAGAAACAGAACCCCCAAGGGCGCCAGTATCACCTGCGCCGCCAGAACTGAATCCTGGAACTTCATGACAAAAGCTGAGTGCTGGAACTTCATGACACCAAGCTGAATACTGAAACGTCCTGTGAAGACTGATTGCCTGACTCCTGGGGATCAACCAGGTACTAGCGCTGTGTTCCCCGCGCTTCCAAACCTGGCCTGGGATCCCCCGCGTTGATCTACCGTCGAGCGCGGAGCTGGCCGAGCTCCCGCTTAATTTGTGACCCCCCCTGGTGCTAGGACCAGCAGCGCGATCACCGCCGCGGCCCGGAGGCCTCAGGGACGTGTCAACACCGAGTCGGGGCCCGCGGAGAAGCCCGGGGCCCCGTCGCTGCCGTTGCAGCGTTGGGAGGAGGAGCGAGGGGCCGTGACGTGTCCCGCGCCGTTGCGCGCATCCAATGAACGGCCCGGAGCAGAGCCGAGCGACGAGACAGAGGTAAACCCCGGGGGCTGGGAGGTAGCGTGGCCGTGTGAAGGCCTGGGTCTCACCCCCCCCCCCTGCTCCCCGGGAGGCTTGGGAAGGCCCCGGTGCGCCCCCTGCCGAGTGGGAGCGACACCGCATGTAGAGACTGTGACTTTCCCCCCTCCGTAGGATTTCCCTCCGTCCCTCCGGACTTTGAATTCCTCCTCCGTGGGATTACCCTTGCCTGGGGACTGCTGCCGGCTTGACTCACAAGTGCTCAATGCGTTCTATGTCCAAGTAGCGCTGATCCTCAGTTTATGTTCACAAGTGCTCAATGCGTTCTATGTCCAAGTAGCGCTGATCCTCAGTTTAAGTTCACAAGTGCTCAATGCATTCTATGTCCAAGTAGCGCTGATCCTCAGTTTATGTTCACAAGTGCTCAATGCGTTCTATGTCCAAGTAGCGCTGATCCTCAGTTTATGTTCACAAGTGCTCAATGCGTTCTATGTCCAAGTAGCGCTTACCCTCAGTTTGTGTTCACGAGTGCTTAATGCGCCCTGTGTACGAGTAGCGCTCCCTTTTTCAAGTTGGGTTCTTACGTGCAATGCGCTCCGTGTATGAGCGGCGCTTTATCTTCAAGGTGTGTTCATAAGTGCAATACGCTCTGTGTACCAGTAACGCTTTATCCTCAGGGTATGCTTGGAAGTGCGCCATGTGTTAGGCAGACGTGTAGCGCGTTCTCCCTACGTTCTGCCCAGGAAGTGCCTAGTCCTTGATGAGTACGAGCAGCGCTTCAACCTCAAGTTATGCTCAGGGGTGCCTAAGGTTCAAAGTATACGAGAAGAGCTGTATTACCCCGTTATGCTCATGTGCATTTGTTTCTTTGTAGAAACCAGTAGCGCCGTGTATGCAGGCCCCGGCCCGCAGCACTGGTGAAGCTCATGCTGCAGGGAGTGCTGAGGTAACCGTAATGAGATGCGGTAATGCAAATGTTAATGTGTACAAGTTGAGATACATTGCCATCTAAGAAACTGTGCGTGCTCCTTTGATTAGATAAACCTGATTAATTTGCATTCACCTGACTGTGTGGCGTCCCTTATTGTGTGCGTTTACTGCTTCAGAGGATGCGTGTGTTGTATGGTCGCTTAACACATAGGCCTTTGGGTGCCCAGCCGCTCGTGTCACGTTACCCCCTTAGGGCTTGGTGACCCCAGGTCTTACACTGTTTTTCATGGTTATGTCATTGAGGGCATGATAATCGATGCAACATCTGAGACTTCTTTCTCGTTTAGGGATGAAGAAGAGAGGAGGAAAGCAGTCGCGGCCGGCATGACTCACGGGTGGGGGGTCGGGGAGCGGGGGAAAAGTTAACTTACCTTCGCTGGCCCGGTCCCACGTCATCTCTGCTCCCCTCCTGCTTTCCTTCCTCCGGCAGGAACAGGAAGCAGACAGCTTTCCTCCCCTCTCATAAGCACCTCAAATTGCCTCCTTGAACCCCTCACTTCAATCTCACAACTCTTTAGGCTCTGGAACATCGCATATAGACAAAGCACCCCTGTTAGACCTGGCATCTTTTGGCGTGGTTACCCCTGACTTTTTGCCTCTACCCCCTGTATTTTTGATGCTATGCTGGATATCGTTTTTACTGGTATAGATGCTTTGGGCACTTTGCCACTGCTGATCAGTGTCAAAGTGCAAGTGCTCCCTAGTGAAATTGTGATGTAATTGGCTATACATGTTTGGCATATTTGTTCTACCTGCAAGGCCCTAGTAAAGTGCACTGAGAGTGCCAGGGCTGGTAGTACAAATGCTACTAGTGGGCTGCAGCACTGGTTGTGCCACCCACAGGAGTAGCGCTAAAATGATGTCTTAGGCCTGCTTGCAGTGCCTATGTGCAGTCCAGGTCTGCCATGTCGACCTGGCCAGTGCAACCACTGACCAGGCCTTATCCTTCACTTTCTGTACATGTAAGGCATCCCTATGGTGGCCCTGGGTACCCCCCTGGGCTGAGTGCAGTGTATCCAAAAGGTAGGGCATGTACTGAGGTGTGTAACATGCCCTGGTAGTGAATTACAGCCATTGTCGTTTTTTCACTGCTGAGAAGCTATCTTGCCCATAGGACAGAATGGGGGAGGCTGTTTACATGCCTATCTTCCCCTAAAGGCAAGATAGAAAATCCAAGTTTGGTATCTTTGTGTTCAGAATTTAATTATACATCTTTTTAGAAAGATGTTTTTTACATTCACTGTGTGAGAATAGCACTTTTTAGAAAGTAGCTATTCTCTTGTTTAACCTTCCTGTGTGCCTGTGTGCAGATTGGCTGACTGGTGTCATGTGATGGGCTAGGTGGCTCCAGGAGCCTGGATGAGTCAGCAGCAGGGTGAATAGGGAGGTCTGCTCTAGATGGGTGGGAGGAGGAACCCCTGGGTTTGAATAGGGCTGCCTCTGCCAGCACAATGCCGGCTCCACCCCCTGCTGGCCAGGCTGAAGACTCTGCCTCTGCCAGCACAAAGAAGGCTCCACCTCCTGCTGAGCGTCCAAAGACCCTGCCCCTCACTCTGAAAGGAACAAGGTGCTCCAGGGCAGAGCACACCCAGGAACCGGTTTGAGAAGGGGAATCCCCCCACTGAAACAAAGAGAGACAAAGACTTGGAGGGGTATAAGAAGAGGACCCCAGACACCTAAATTTCAGATCACTGTGGAACTAAGAAGGAACCTCTGCTAAGGAGAAAGCTGGAAGGAACTGAAGAGGAGAAGACTGCCTGCTTGCTGTTTTGCTTTGCTGCCAAGGAGAGGGGAAGGACTCTGTGGTGTCCCCTTCCTTAGATTCTGATCTCCAAGGGCCTGAGGAGAGCTGGCTCCCTGTTAAGAAGTCCCAGGAACAAAAGGACTTCACCACCAGCTCCCTTGGAACTCTGCTGAGGGAGTTCTGACCTGCCTTGGAGTGCTTGCCTAGTCTTGGGGCCTTCAGGATGTCGTTTTGCTGTGTTTGGGAGCTGGAAAGCAGAAAGCGTGAACAAGAGTAACTGGTACCCATCGCATCATCCGTTTGAGGGTCGCATCATCCGGTTGCGAGTCGCAAGATCGAGAGTGCGAGAAGAATTTCATCGCGGCGTCATCGCAGCACCCGGAGTCCCCGCATCGCCGAGTGCGTCGAGCATCGTCCCGGTGCGCGAGGATTTCTGACACTGCGAAGGTCGTCGCAGAACCAGTTTGCGGGCCGCACCACTGCCGGTGCGTGAAAGTATCCAGTTGCTGCGTGCGTCGACGCAGAGTCCCGTCCCGTGGCGCATCGAGGGTTGTGGCACCAGAAGTCAACGCCGCGCATCGCGCCACATCGAAGAGCGTGGCACCGTACCTGTGTATGAAGCTTCCTCCTAAGAGACTTACGCAACGAAAGCCAAAGTCATCGCATCCTCCCCCTACAGATCGGAGCCGGCGCATCCACCTCTGCTGCGTGAAGCAGGGCTGCTGCAAAGCCTCCCCAAGGTCTCAGGAGTAGCGCATCGCCTTTGCCATCTTCATTGTTATAGCTTTTGGGAACCTTAGCGCAACTACAGGTACTGTTGGGCACGAGAGTGTCGCATTTTGTGCATTGAGAGTCGTATTGTGCAGGACACTGATTTTTACATCCTGGAGTACTTTCTACAAACTCTTGAACTATCTTTAAAGTAACCTTTTTAATTGTATGTTGGTTTTTCTGTAGTATTTGGTCTTGTGAAGTTTTTAGTAAAGATACCTTATTTTTCTAAAACTGGTTTAGAGTAAATCTGTTGTGTTTTCACTGTGTTACTGTGAGTGTTGGTACAAATACTTTACACATTGCCTTTGATAGCCTAGACTGCTCAGGCCAAGCTACCTAGAGGGTGAGCTGGGGTTATCTTAACAGTGTATCCCCCTTTCCCTGACTAGAAGCAAGGGTCCCTACTTGGACAGTGGTACATACCCTGCCAACTAGAGACTCCCAGATCTAACATTGGTGGTCAGCGGTGAGGATTGAACTTGTATTTGTACTTGACCCACAGTAATTGGTGTACGTCACTAGGAGCGCAGACCATTACACAGCCACATACTGCTGATTGTTTATTTTTGGTTCTATTTTTGAGGTAACTCTTGAATTATCATGGCTCCAAGTGAGAAAACAGCCAGTGTAGAAGGAGAGCTAGAGTTCACCATTGAGGATTTGTATTCATACAAGGTGGAGGAGCTCAAGCGGTTCTGCAAGGATTTTGGTTGTCCCATAAAAAGCAACTTGAGAAAGGAAGAGTTGCAGAAGAATCTGAAAACCTGGTGGGAGGCTAAAGAGGCTGAGGGAGCAGATGATCATAATGAAGGGAATGGGTTTGGGGCAAATGATTTGCCAGTGGGCAACCCCACCAGCGGAGCAGGGAGCCACCATTCCAGCAGGGGTCTCTCCCCAGCAGAGGAGTTACAAGAGAATCAAAGAATCAGAGAACATGAGCTGGAAGTAATGAAAATGAAAATGGAAATGGCAAAGGAAGAGAAGAAGAATGCCCTTGCTTTTGAGGAAAGAAAATTGCTTTTGGCTCATGAGTTGAGCATGAAGGAGCTGGAGATCAAAGCCAGAGAGGTGGAGACCGGCTCAAATGGTGGCAGCAAACAGCCAGTGAAGGGGGGTAAGGTATATATCCCCAAGGATGTGGTTCAGAGTTACAGAGTGAGTGATGATATCTATGGGTGGTTTTCTGCCTATGAGATTTCTTGTAAGATGCATAGAGTGCCTGAAGAAGATTGGGGTGCAGGTCTGTGAAAGCATTTTGAGGCCTCAGTGAGGAGTGCTCTAGAGCATTTGGAAGCAGCCGGTAACCTGACCTATCCCCATATGAAGGAGGCCTTATGCCTCAGGTTTGGGTTAATCCCAGAACAGTACAGGGTACAGTTCGGGAACTCCAGGAGGGAGGGGTCCCAGACTTGGGTGGAATGTGTAAATCTGTTCTCACATGCACTGGAAGGTTGGATAAAGGGCAGCAAGGTGAATGATTATAAGGGGTTGTTGAATTTGATCATTTGGGAGCACTTGAGTAGTATATGTGTTCCAGAGCTGCGCCAGCATCTTTTAGACCGCAAGCTTACTGATCCCCTGGAGCTTGCACAGGCGGCGGACCGATGGGTCAGTACCAGGGTCCATAGGGGTTTTGTGGGTACCACAGCCAAAGGTGGGCAGGGTCCCCAGCAGAAGAGTGGGGGGGACAAGGGTAACCAAAAGGAGTTCTCCCAAGGGCCCCAAAACAGTTCCCAGGGTAACCAGTCCCAGCCCCCCAAGTCAAAACCCAAACCAACCTGGCCCCCTAAGGGCAGGTCCGATAACAGGGGTCCCATTAAGTGTTATCACTGTCAGGAATTGGGTCACAAATCCCCTGTGTGTCCCAAGAAATCCCAGGCACCCTCTGGTGCTCCAACACCGGGTATAGCTAGTGTAGCTTTTGGTGGGGATTTAATTTCTAGTGATTTGGAGGGATTAGCAGTTATGTCCCTTGTCTCTTTAGGAGACACAGAGATGGTCCGGGAAACCCCTGTGCCTGATAACACTAAGAAGTACAGGCAGTGGGTGACCATCAATGGGAAGAGGGTGGAGGCTCTCAGGGACATTGGAGCCAGTGTGACTTCAGTCAGGTGTCAGTGGGTCCCTGAGGAGCTGATCATTCCCGATGTACTTCACCCTGTAGTGTCAGCTGACAACTCCGTGCGCCTTTGCAAGGTGGCACATGTTCTCAGGGCATCTAAAAGTTGTTGTGAGTCAATCCATGTCGGTAGACTGTCTGCTAGGTAATGACCTGGAGAGTTCCCCATGGAAGGAGGTGGAACGCCAGGCTCATTTGGAGATGTTGGGTTTGCCTGAGTGGGTCTGTGTGACCACTCGGTCCATGGCAGCCAGACAGGGTTGTGAAGCAGACCTGGAGCCTGAAACAGTGGCCCAGGTCCCTGCCAGAAAGAGGAAGGGCAAGGGGCATGGTGTGTCCACCCCCGCTGTTCCCACGGTCCAGGAAGGAGCAGACCCTGAGGGGGATGCCCTGGAGCCTACAGGGGAACAGGTAGCTGAGCTGGGAGACATACCTGAGCTGACCCATTGGCAGCAAGAGGGTGGTCCCTCCAGAGAGGAGTTCTGCCAGGCGCAGAAGACATGCCCTACTCTTGAAGGTCTGCGGCACCAGGCTGCAGACCAGGCAGCAGATGCTGATCCAAAGAACTTCTTTCTCTACTGGGAGAATTACTTGTTGTACAGTGAGCCTAGGTTTGCTGAGCCCAGTGGATCACGTACCCTGGTGGTACCCGCAGGGTTCAGAGACTTCCTACTGGGTCTGGCTCACGACGTGCCTCTTGCAGGACATCTCGGGCAGGACAAGACCCGACAAAGGCTTGCCACCCACTTTTACTGGCCCGGGATGAAGACGGACGTCGGTTCCTTTTGTAGATCATGCCAGACTTGCCAGGCAAGTGACAAGGCTGGAGGGAAGTGCAAAGGCCCTCTCCAGCCTTTTACTGTAGTGAGCACCCCTTTCGAGCGGGTGGGGATAGATATTGTGGGGCAACTGGACCCCAGGACAGCCTTGGGCAACAGGTTCATCCTGGTCCTGGTGGATCATGCCACCCGGTACCCGGAGGCTATCCCTCTCAGGACAACCACAGCCCCGGTGGTGGGCCGTGCGTTGATGGGGATCTTTTCCCGTGTGGGTTTCCCCAGAGAGGTGGTATCTGACCAGGGTACCAACTTCATCTCCAGGTATATGAAGTCTCTGTGGGAGGAGTGTGGGGTAACTTATAAGTTCACCACTCCTTACCACCCTCACGGAAATGGGTTGGTTGAAAGGTTCAACCGGACCCTGAAGGGCATGATCATGGGGTTGACAGAGCCCATGAGACGGAAGTGGGACGTCTTTTTGCCATGCCTATTATTTGCCTACAGGGAGGTACCACAAAAGTCTCTAGGGTTCAGTCCCTTTGAGCTATTGTACGGGCACCCTGTTAGAGGACCTCTCAGTCTGGTGAAGGAGGGTTGGGAGAAATCCCCTGGGAAAACCCCCCAGGATGTGTTCAGCTATGTGCTGGCCATCCGCAAGCAGACAGAGCGCTTCAGGACACTCGCTCAGTCGAACCTGGAAGCCAGCCAGGATGAGATGAAGAGATGGTATGACCAGCATACCACTCTGGTGGAGTTTCAAACTGGGCAGATGGTGTGGGTGATGGCACCAGTGGAGCCTTGCATGCTCCAAGACAAGTGCACTGGGCCATATGAGGTGGTGGAGCGCAAGAGTGAAGTGACCTACCTGGTCAACTTGCGGTCTCCCAGGAACCCCATGAGGGTCCTACATGTGAACCGCCTCAAACCCCATTTTGAGAGGTCTGAAGTAACAATACTACTTGCTACAGATGCAGGGATGGAGGAGGATAGCGATCCTCTTCCTGACCTCCTGGAAGCTAAGGAGCAAGATGGGTCAGTGGATGGAGTGGTCCTCTCGCCCACCCTGACCCCAGAACAGCAGAGGGACTGTCGCCATGTGTTGGGTCAGTTCGCATCTCTGTTCTCCCTGACCCCCGGTATCACCAACTGGTGTGTCCATTGATGAATATCCAAAAATATCCCCTTCCCGCCAGGCATAACCATGTACGTAGAGCGGGAGCCCAGATTTTAAGCGACTCAAAACAGCAAAAACAGCATTGGGGTAACTTGTCCTGCTCAAATACTCTACACCTTCCCCCTGAAGCAACGCCCTATACCATTGTTCTGGCTAATGTCCCTCCTTTGCCGAGTGGGGTTATGGAACACTGGTCAACACTGAGAAACAAATCACTGCATGTACTGAGCGCAAGGACGGGATTATCTAACCCGCTCTTCGCAGAGTTTAAGATGGTATGGCGGATTGGGTGGATAGGAAGCTCTAAAAAGTCCCTGGTAGGCGACTGCTTAGTTTTAACATTTGGGTCACCAGACCTGGTCCGAACCATTCTAGATAGGGCTGGCAAATGACCAGTCAGCACTACGGGAATTAATATTCTTCCCCTGGGTTTTTTCTATAAACCTATTGGTTTCCCACAGTTTATGCCAGGGGTAGATAGAGACGGGGATTGGAGACAGCCTAGGTTTACTATTCCAGTCAGTAATCATTTCGAAGTTCTCAACACGTTAGAGGATAATGACTGACTTATACCACCAAATGGGTGGTTACATACCGAAGTGGACCCACCCAGGGGCTGTGTGGCTGTTGTACCTCTAGCCAACTGCATTATAGAACAAGAGGCCTCAGTTCTTAGGTTACCCTGTGCGATAAATGAAAGGGAGGTCACTGAGAGAGATGCTATGAGCAGTACCATACTTACCCTCTTGGAACCATGCGATTTACCATCCGAGGCCCAAGCACAACCATGTATTAATAGCCCCCCCCCCCCCCCCCGGCCTTGTCTCCTCCGAGAATTATGCCGAGCAGTGATTGTTTGACATGCAAGGTTATTTCTTGGTGAGATAGATAACCAAACATGGAGTGATTTCATCTCTGCTCATGATATATTATGTTTTCAGGAAACATGGGTTAGAGAACCAATTCATCTAAACGGATATAAAACACTACACACACCCGCAGTGACGGAACGAGGGGGCAGAGCGAAGGGAGGGCTCTGTATGTATATCTCAAATAAGCTCACACTGGATAAAATAGAGCCAAAATTGGGGAACACCTACCATCAGTTGGTAAAATTACATCATAATTCAACGTATTGTACTATCATGGTTAATTTGTATAATAATATCTCCCCTGATAACTTTGGCAATGTTATGCGAAATCTTGATAGTGACCTCAACCTACTGATTAATGCCAGCACTAAAGAGACAATGATAATCTTTGTGGGTGATTTTAATTGTGCTTTACGTACACATGAGGATAGTAGGATTTGTGATGATGGTATATGTGGTACCCATTTTTGTCATACACCGACAAGGGAGATGTATAATGAACTAATTGTGAGTACTGAGCTTGGGTTCGTGAATGACCTAATGGCTAGACCTTTTCCGATGCCTTATACATTCAATGGAAGAGGCTTATCCTCAACAATAGACTATATATTGGTTTCACTCAATTAAACATCTAGGTTGCTCTCTTTTACGGTGGGCGACAATCCCATCAGTGACCATTTCCCCTTATGTCTAGAGGTCAACTTGCCCTTATATAAGCAAGCTTCGACCCGATAACACCATACAGTTAACAGGCAATACTCAATAGAACCAATGGGTACATCCTGCGTTGGACAAAGGTTGATCCTGATGCTATCCTTAAGTAGTTAGTAACAAAATGTAAACCAGCTTTTGATAATTGTGTGAGTGAACCAGCCCCACAGGATGATATTTTATTGTCTTTCCAGAAAATAGCAGCCGGGGTCAGGGAGCTATTATTTGTACAATCCGGCAACAAGGCTAAAAAACAGGGGTGGTTTACCACAAAATGTACACAAGCACTTACCAATCAAAAGCACGAGCTGGGCAAACAACCGAGCAACCTCATTAAGGTAAGACGGGCAAGATTAGATTACAGACTGGCTCTCAAGGAAAGGAGATGTGCACAGAGAAGGGAAGCGTGGGAATCCCTCCACAGTGAGGCACAAATGAAAGATAGTGCTGCCTTTTGGAGAGCGGTGAAAACCCCATTTTTACAATTCACAGGCGGCCCCACAATAGAAATCGCTATACCTGAGGAGTCATGGACCAAACACTTCTCAAAGGTGTATAATGGGCAAACGAATTCTTGCCTTCTAGTTAGCGATATGCCAGTGGAGACTATTTATTATGCAGACTTACGGCTCACCTTGGGGGAAGTGGGAAGAGCCCTGTTAGCGAGCCAGGGTGGTAAGGCGCCTGGCCCTGATGGAGTACCCATGGACTTGTTTAAGTTTAAGTCCTCTGGGGGCCCATCATAACACAAGTTATTAATGCCAGCTGCATGTTCCCGATGCCAAAGACTTGGGCGGAATCCATCATCGTCCCAATTTTTAAAAAAGGGGACTGAGATGATCCCGGATGTTACAGGTCTATTTCCTTAATAGATTCAATGGTAAAGGTAGCAGAACGTGTTATCTTAGAACGCCTGCAAGCATGGGCAGAAGAGAACTCGGTCCTATCAGATATACAATATGGTTATAAAGAAGGCTTAGGGACGATTGAGCAGAGCCTAAATTTGGCCTTACTGATAGGTAAATATATCCAAAAAAGGCCGTTTTTACCTGGTTTTCGTTGACCTTACAGCGGCATTCGCTTATGTAAAACACGACAGACTGTGAGAGGCTCTCGAGTTCTTGGGGTTGATCCTCATATTATCCTTTTTTTAAGGCGCTTGTATGGTGATGCAATGGCGAGAGTGCGCTTTGGTCTGGGTGGTGAGCTCACATCTGCCTTTCCCGTCAAAAGGGGGGTTTGGCAAGGTTGTGTGCTAGCCCCCTTCATTTTTAATTTATATATTAACAGATTGTCCCCAGTACTCCTTAGACATGATCAAGACTTTCCCTCTGTGAATGGATGCCTTATACCTGCTCTCCTCTATGCGGATGACGCAGTATTAATGTCAAGAACTCAATTAGGCCTCCAGAGGGTTTTAGATAGTTTTAATGTTTTTATGGACGATCTTGGTCTTAAAATTAATATTTCTAAGACCTATACAATGAGCTGTGGACGTGGACCCCAGAGGATGAAAAGCATGTTTGTGGACAGGCAAAAATTAGAACAGACTAAGAGTTTTTAATACCTCGGCATTTTATTCAATCAAGGCGACTCGTGGGCTCAAGCCATTCTTGTAAAAAAACTGGCACTCGTCAAGACAACAGCCGCCCTGGCATCTTTCTCTAGAAAATTGGGAAAGAAGCCGCCAGGGGAGCTCATCCAAATTTACAAGGCTAAATGCATCGCTAACGTAATATATAGGGCAGGTGTATGGGGTTCTGTTAATACCTACCTCATACAAACCGTGGAAAACTTGTTTTAAAGATATATTTTATCGATACCTGCCATCTCACCATCTTATGCCTGCCCCGATGAACTGGGTCTTTCTTTCATCTCTGACCTTATTAAGTTAGAACCAATTCTCTTGTGGCACATGATCTGGACAAAGGATTAACCGAGGCTAAATAGAGAGATCCTACAGGACTGTCGAAAACTAGAAGGGGTTTCAA
The DNA here is from genome assembly GCF_964204655.1 of Triturus cristatus. Taxonomy (NCBI): domain Eukaryota; kingdom Metazoa; phylum Chordata; class Amphibia; order Caudata; family Salamandridae; genus Triturus; species Triturus cristatus. Next base: position 1,098,795,393 of record NC_140579.1, read on the forward strand.
AGATCCCCTGGGTAAAGTACGTGTGTGACTTTATGAATGATATTGATCACCCAGAATACTTTACTGATCCTAGTTCCATACAGGCAATCCTAGAAAGGCCCTAAGAAAGGAGTGTCTTCAATTATTGGCCACAATAAGAATGACAGGAGAAATTGTTAAACCCAGCATAAGGCAACATCAGTTAATTGTAACCACCTTTAAAATGGAACCTTACCTTACTTTTGTACCTGGCACTTGGGATAGGCAGTTATTAACTTGGTTCAGGCTGGGCATTATTTACAGACTCATGACCTTTCCTAAAATCAATGATTGGTCACAGGTATTGCCTTTATGTCCATGCGACAATCACTCTATTCAGTCCACCATTGATCTGGTTTTATTTTGTAAATTTTATGTAATTTCGAGGAAAGCATGGATTTTACCGATTTTAAAACTACAGGGACTGTGGCAATGCCGCCCAGCATTGATTAGGCTACAGTTTTAGGCTACAGTTTTTAGAGAATGAAATAACTGCCTGGTGCTTAACTATGTTCTTCAAGAAGGTACTTGCACAAAGGAAAATCATGACGATGAATGACCTATAGTAGAATTGACTTTTGACATTTTTATGGTTTTTATTACTGCAGTTTTAACATCAATTGATATTTTAATGTCATTATTTGGATTGCTGTTTTTATGCGTGGAATTTTGTGATAATATGCAATTTTGTTTGTATTCTTGTGCTTTAATGATTGTTACAACAGCAGTCGAATAAAACTTTCCTTGACTGACTTGACTGACTGATAGCCGTAATCTTTTGTGGGTCCATTGTCACCCCTTCCGAGGACAACACAAACCCTAAAAAGGTTACTTTAGTGGTGTGGAATTCACACTTATTCAATTTTACATATAAATGATTCACACATAGGCGTTCTAATACTGTTTTCACATGTGCTATCTGGTCTTTGGTGTTAGAAGAATAGATCAAAATATAATTTATGTCAGCTATAGCACTGATGCCCAACACGTCTCTCAGGGCATAAGTAATACAAAATTGGGAGGTGGTAGGGGTATTACAAAGACAGAATGACATTACCAGATATTCATAAAGCCTGAATTTCATGCGACATGTCGTCTTCCACTCATCACCGTCTTGTACCCTCACCAAATGATAGGCCCTTCTCAAATCCAATTTGGTAAAGATTGTGGTGTCTTTTAATTTATCTAGTAATGATTGGATGAGGGGTAGAGGATAGCTGTTTTTTATGGTTATGTCATTGAGGGCATGATAATCGATGCAACATCTGAAACCTCCCTCTCATTTAGGGATGAAGAAGAGAGGAGATAAGTAGTTGCGGCTGGCATGACTCGTGGGTGGGGAGGTCGGGGAGCAGGGAAAAAAGTTAACTTACCTTTGCCGGCCCGGTCCCACGTCATCTCTGCTCCCCTCCTTCTCTCCTTCCTCCGGCAGGAACAGGAAGCAGGCAGCCTCCCTCCCCTCTCATAAGCCGATCACAATGCTGCACTGGCAGTTTTGTGATTGGTCGAGACGCCGACAATCAATAAATCAATCATAGTGTTTATAAAGGGCACTACATACTCGTGAGGGTCTCAAGGCGCTGGAAGGGGGGGGGGGGGTACGCTGCTACTGTTCGAAGAGCCAGGTCTTGAGAAGTCTCCTGAAGGTTAGGAGGTCTTTGGTCTGCCGCAGGTGGATGGGGAGGGTGTTCCATGTCTTAGCGGCAAGGTGGGAGAATGATCTGCCGCCGGCGGATGCGGGGGACGTTGGCGAGTGCGCGGTCTGCGGAGCGGAGCTGGCGGGTGGGGGTGTAGAGGCTGAGTCGGCTGTTGAGGTACGCTGGTCCGGTGTTGTGGAGTGCCTTGTGTGCGTGGGTGAGGAGCTTGAAGGTTATCCTCTTGTTGATGGGGATCCAGTGCAGGTCTCTCAGGTGGGGTGTGATGTGGCTGCGGCGAGGGATGTCGAGGATCAGGCGGACGGAGGCGTTCTGGATGCGTTGGAGCCGTTTCAGGAGTTTGGCCGGGGCTCCTGCGTAGAGTGCGTTGCTGTAGTCCAATCTACTGCTGACGAGGGCCTGGGTGACCGTCCTTCTCGTTTCGGTGGGGATCCACTTGAAGATCCTGCGAAGCATGCGGAGGGTGTTGAAGCAGGAGGAGTATACGGCATTGACCTGCTTCGTCATGCAGAGGGTGGAGTCGAGGATGACCCCTAGGCGTGCGTGATCGGTGGGTATAGGGGGTGCTCCTAGTGCAGTCGGCCACCAGGAGTCGTCCCAGGCCGAAGGGGTGGGTCGGTGGATGAGGCCCTCCATCTTGTCCGAGTTCAGCTTCAGTCGGCTGTTTCTCATCCAGTCGGCAATGGCCTGCATTCCTTCGTGGAGGTTGGTTTTGGCGGTGTCGGGGTCTTTATTGAGGGATAGGATCAGCTGGGTGTCGTCGGCGTAGAAGATGATGTTGAGGTCGAGTAGTCGTGCTACGTGGGCGAGCGGTGCCATGTAGATGTTGAACAGCGTTGGGCTGAGGGATACGCCTTGGGGGACGCCGCAGATGATCTCGGTGGCTTCGGAGCGGAAGGGGGGGAGGCGGACGTTCTGAGTTCTGCCGGAGGGGACGGAGGTGGTCCAGTCCACGGCCTTCTCTTGGATTCCGGCGTCATGGAGGTGTGTTCTTAGTGTGCGGTGGCAGACCGTGTCGAAGGCGGCTGACAGGTCCAGGAGGATGAGGGCCACGGTTTCACCGTTGTCAAGCAGGGTCCTGATGTCGTCAGTGGCTGCAATGAGGGCAGTTTCGGTGCTGTGGTTGCTGCGGAACCCAAACTGGGATTGGTCCAGGATCTTGTTTTCTTCGAGGAAGCTGGTCAGTTGTTTGTTGACGGCCTTTTCGATGACCTTTGCCGGGAACGGGAGCAGGGAGATGGGTCGGAAGTTCTTGACCAGCCAGGCACCTATGGAGAGGCCGTTTTCTCCATGTAGGCTGCATGCAGCCTACATGGAGAAAAGGCAGAGTGCGCATGACTGGTTTGGTCGGCCCGCAGTAGGCGAGCCACTCCTCCCCTGCTCTAGAGCAGACCTGCCCACCCATCCGCCCCCTACCAAACCCTTCTGCTTTCTCACGGTGCGAGAAGCAGAAACATAAAATGGTAGTTTTACCATTTTATGTTTCTGCTTCTCACACCGTGAGATAGCAGTGGGGCGATGCTCCTCCGCCCTAGTGGAGGAGCCAACCCTGGAGAAATGCAGGTGGCCTTGAAGGATGAATGAACCCTATCTTTAGCATTTCATCCAGGTGTACTCCTAAATAGATGTTTTCCTTTTCTATTGGTGCATTGATCTGACTGCACAGAATTTTAGCTCCAGTGAACCATTCAATACGACAATCGTACAGGTGACGTGGTGGTAGTACAGAAGATTTTTCTTTATCAAGCACATCCCTCAAGGCATGATAACAGGTAGGTAATTCAGGTAGACTAGAATCTACTAGTACGGCTACATCCTTTGGTTGTGTACATTTCTTATTGCAATATCACATGCAAAACTCAGAAGAAAAAGATATGGAACAATTTCTCTAATCAATGTCTGGATTATGACACATTAGCCATGGAATTACCAATATCGCTTGGAATTGAGGTGAACAGATCAAATCAAATTGAACTGTCTCAGTATGTTGTTCATACATAAAGAGTTCTCTTTCAGCAGTGGTACGAGCGACGGCACCTGATTATGGTACTCCCATCAATGGTTTTTTACTTCATACACTTCCATTTTTAGTATTACAGGAATGGTCACCCTAGCAAAATTGTGCTAGATGCCTACGCTGGCGCTAGGCAGCTTTTTTAATTCCAGCGCTAGGGGTAACACCGGGGTGCACCGCATTCTTGTGGATATGGCGCATCCCTGCGTTTTTAAACTGTCAGAGCGCAGCGTTACCAATTTTGGCATAACACCGCGCTCTGCCAGTTTCTTGTACATATGCCCCTCTGTTTTCCTCGCTGTCTCTCTTCACCCAAACTGTGTACTCGTAGCCTGCAAGATATAGGTGCAACCATTTCACTACCTTGACTCTGCAAAGAAAACATGGCCTGGGTCTTCTTATATAGTTATCTATTCATTACGCATAATTAGAGGATGACTATGATGTTACTCTCATCTCGTGCTGCAAAGCGCTCCGACATCCCCTGAGACCAGTCCTGTGCTGTAGACATCCTACAGCATGACCATTTGTGAACAAAACCAATACCACAGGCACACACATGCTCATGCTCCTCACCCAATATTTCTCCTGAAGGGTAATCTCCAACAAATACCCTTTTCAGTCACGGATTGCGAAAAGGCGCCTGGGAACGCTATTAATTGGAGTGCTTCATAGCACCACCAGGGGATGAAGTGCTAAATAAATGCTACAATGTGTGGTCAAAAAAAGCTAAGAGGCCTGTTTATTGGAAGACGTTCACTACATAAAAACAGTGACAAAATTGAAAAACTTTAAAATGGACAACAATTATGCCACTTTAAGCCGCATAATCCCACTCCTCTCCACGCCACACAATTCAACTCCACATCACACAATTGCACTCTACTCCACTCCACTCAACTCCATGCCACAAAATACCACTCTACTGCATGCCATGCAATGCCACTCAACTCCACTCCACACAATACCACTCCACTCAAGCCACTTCATTCCACTCCACTTAATTGTAATTGTATTTATAAGGCATTTACTACCCCTGACCAGGTGTTGAAATGCTTTGTGCCATGCCACACAATTCCACACCACTTCACTCCACATAGTGTCACTCCATGTCACACAATGCCACTCCATTCAATGCCGCTCTACGCCACGCCACTCCAATGCACTCCAACAAAGCCAATAGTTCTCCCATAGATGAGACCTATTGACTTTGCCAAGGCTTGCTCATCATATGGATGGAGACTCTCGAATGGCTTCCCTGTGCATCTCAGTCTTGCTGTTTTGTGCAGTTCAGAAAATTTCTCAAAGTCCATCTCTTCACAATCATCCTACCATCCCGATTAGTATTCTTTTCCTCCACTGCCTAACCTCGCTGTGCTGCTGTGCTTCATTGTATACATTTAATGTCCTGACATTGCACTGTAAGCACAGCTGTCTCTCTAGCTTCGCATATTGGCTCCATATTTTATAGCTATGTATGGCCCTCCACTATGTATGGCTATGCGTGGCTGTGATCTGGCTTTATACATATACCTAATATAATTTTAAAAAACTATTTCCACTAAGCTACTTTTTAGGAGCTTGACTAATCGTTGATTGGACTTTGTCAAAATCTTGGACTTTCTAATACAATATTTATTCCCCTTGTGAGGCGCTAGATAAGTCATTCAAAAACCACTTAAAAGCACTGTTGTAGGCTGTGTAAAACTCATCAATCTTCTAGGCCTTTTTTTGTAAAACTATGAAGTCAGCTCCCCTGTCCTAAATTCTATTGGGTGCTGGGTGGAGGTTCACAGATCCCTTTCCTAGTGTGTTCAGCTGGTTGGCCCCATTGGTAAACAATACCTCCCAGGGTTATGGAACGTCTCCCTACATGAGGAAGAGAGAGATTCTAGGAACCAAAGACTTGGTCGGGCTTGCCCTCGGGGCTTTCTGAGACATATTGTCAGCTGATAGTGGGCTCAGAGCCTACCTATTGGTTATGATTGGTTGGTTTAATTATCACTCTTGTCTGCTTGCTTCCCATTCGTGAGCTTATGTGGGCTTCACATTTTCTTCCTGTGTTTGACACTGCCCCAGAGCATGGATGCATCACTCCTGTCTTTCCACTGCTTACCTTGCAGGTGTAACCTTTTTCTTTTTGTTTAAGCACTCCATGAGAGTGCATATTTTTTCCAGCTTTCACCCCTGTGTACTTCCACCTTCTGTAGCGCTAGTTTTGCTGTTTCTCTGCCTCTGTGCTTGCCCTACCCGTTCCGTGATGCGCCCGTCCTTGTGTGCTTTTTTCCCACTCATTACTTTCTTGCCTCTGTGTTTTATCCCCTTTCCTATTTAGCCATGTTATAAAATATTAGGGATTCTGTAGATCAAAGGTAAACTCATTGCCAAAGTCAATAGGTCCCAAAGGCTGAACAAGTGGGTTTGCCAATGCCTGGTTTTAAAGTGGTGTCTTCAGCCACTTCCTGAAAATCAGTTAAAAGTGATATATTGTGATGTAAGTGATGGATCAACCTTGCACCCTTATGGTCTTGCTTTTCTGTATTTGACAAGAAAGGAACCATGCTCCCTTTAATTGGGCACCTTGGGTGTATTATGGAAAGTGCCCCTGGGGTGCAACGGGCCTGTGCACCCATTTTGCATGCCTTTGGGGCACTTTGATATTACAGACAGGGCTGCAAATGCTTGTGCGGTCCTCTCTGTAATACAGATAGTGCTGGTGCACCCCCTGATAGCAATCCTCTGGAGGGAGGAAAGGGAGTCCTATGGACCCCTCAGACATCCCCTTTCAGGTGGGTGCAGTCACTCTACCCGTCTGCAAGGGGATCTTTCTCCCCTCCTATAAGTGCAGGCGGGTTGCTGCCTGCACAGCGAAACACGGAGCAGCTTAGTTTTTCACTTAAATGTCCCCTGGGCAGCACGAGTCGTGGCTGCCCTGAGGACAGCGCATTTCATTCAATAGAGCGCACTTTCACTGTTTGCACCCGGGCACCTGTTTTAAGGTTCTCCGTGGTGCAACAAAGGAAACTGTGCCCTATCTGTAATAGGACCCCTAATGTTACTTTTTTGTTGCTGTCATTGTTGAAATAATTTGCATTGTGCCTCCAAACTGCTTTCGCTGGTCAGGGAAACCTCAAAATTATGTCCGTCACTTGAGTCCAGTTCCTTTTAGAAATTACCTCATTTTAATATGAAAATCCTTACTAAGATTCCTTAAGTTCCTGTAGCGGTTCGTACAGGGCAGCAGTGGTGAGACTGTGGGGATGAGAGGGTGAAAAAAAGGTATAATCTACTCACCTGCAAGCTACCTCCTCTCCTCCATCCGATGCAGGAAACAAGGAAACAGGAAGCCCGCAGGCTCCCATACCCCCCTATCCAATAACGATGTTGCTTTCAGCACCATGTCAGCAGCTTCGAGATTGGTCTGAGCATCGTGGTTCGGCACTTAGACAAAGACATGCTAAATGCTCATGACTGTTTGGTCGGCCCAAAACGGCTGGCAAAAACCATCAAGCGCACTTAGAAAGTGCTCACCACTCCTCCCCCTGCTGTGTGGGCAACCCAGCCCCACCCCACACCTACAGAGCCAGTAGTGAAAAATAAAATAATAATAACATTGTGTTATTATCATTTTATTTTTCCTATGGGGCGATGCGCGCCTGCCTTAGCGGAGGAGCCGCTGCTGTTAGTTGGTCGTTCTTTATTAATCGCCTACTTTCCTTCTTAACGTTCGATACCAGCTTCCTGATTTTGATGTGGTTAATCATCCATGGATTATAATATATATTTCCATTCGGAGCCCCCACGCATTTTGAGCCTCAGCTCGCTCTAGAAGTGTTACAACGCTCTGTTCGCTCTCACAGCGTTCATTGTTTCCCTTCAGAATGCGAGTCTGCTGAGCGCCAAAATCTGTCTGCGTTTAAACCGCTATTCTGCGTCTAGCGTCATGACGCTGCGACTCGAGGTGCATGAATGGAAATAGATTGTTATCCATTGAAATGGTTCAGCAAATCATAACCATGAATTTTCTGTAAAAGATGGGAAGGAGAGCAAATGATTAACAGTGAAGTATGAATTAAAGGAGTGCTAATAAGGATTTTCATATTAAAGTTTGGTCATTATTTTATAATAAATGGGCTCAAGTCAACTTATTAGAAATACATTATGTTATACTTTATACGTGTATACATTATCCTATCACAGTGGTTTACCACTGCTTGCCATTGTATGCTGCATATGTTGCCTAGCTACCATGGATAGAATTGTGGGGTTTGAAATGAGCGAGGAGAGCGGTTGGTGTTGGAGGTGGCTGACCCTTGCTCTCGTCTGCTGTGTAGCTTTATTCAATAAACCTGAATTCAACTCTACTCACCCTACGAGTCGTTTACCACAATTGTTGGCGGCGATCGTTTCCAGCTGCACAGCAACACGCTCTACCCTGCGTGCAACTACTTCCAACCGGTGAAAACCACAAGCCGCTTTCTTCATTCTGCTCTGCGGTAAGACTGTTCAAGTGTGTCATGTGTCGATCGATGTTCAGGAAAGACTGATCGGTGATCGGCAACTCTGCGCGTTGCGCGACTCGAGAAGACGGTGCGGAGAGGGCGATTGTTAATTCGGCGAGAGTGCGTTTCCAACTATTGGATAAATGCCTCTTTAATTATCGCACGCCGTGTGGGCCTCATCGGAAAGCTTGAAAGACGCTTCTTTATTTACTGTTTGCGATTTTGTCAAATTTGGGGCGTTTACTTTGACGCACGCATGCGCAGCTCGGCCCACGTCTGTTGCTTGGCAACCGCTCCATTTGCACGGAAAAGAAAGCCTAACGTGGCCTACATTACATGTACACACCTCCTACGTCAAAGAATTGCATCCATGTGAGAAGTTGGCCTGGTATATGATGTTCACTAATTAAAGTGACCACCTTGTACCATACCAAGCAACCCTTATGGTGTGGTTGTAAGTCAACCTTTTCGGACCAGCCGCCCTAGTGGTAGCGTAGGCTAAGCAGTCTTTGAGGCTGAACTCGTTTAGGCATGTTAAGCAAGCTGTTTTACCATATGTAACCCCCCTTTATACCAATGAAAGGACACCACACAGATATATATTCAAAATATATATGTATTTATTACTCAAAGTATCCCCTAGACTCTTTATGAGCACAGGAGCACAAATCGTTAAACAAGAAAGTATTACAATATACGAAAGTTGCACTTTATATGGATAGGCCCTGGTGGCCGCTCAAACCATATACTAAAATAGTGGTATAAGTACCACGAACAGGAAAGGGAGAAGGCCTAGGGCCTCTAGAATCGCTGGGCCTACAAGGAGCTAACTTCAGTTAGTGACCAGGAGGTCCACGGGTCGCGTGTGCAGTGAGGAAAGTTACACGCGGGCGCCCATAGGTTTTCAATGGGTGCGTAATTGTTCAAAAGTTACTGCTAGAAGGGTCTTCTGGTTGGACTACGAATTCAAGACTTCAAACCTAGACATTAGAGATGTTACTCTACACTTGTGCACCAGAGTGCCAGCTTTACCTCACCCACAGGAAGCGGGTGCATAGGGCTCGAAGTGCGTCGGGTTTCGTCTATCTGTTCAATGGAGCCTGACGACAAAGATGCTGCAGGCGGTCGGTCCAGAAGAGATACGGTGGATCCAAGGTTGGATCGGAAGTGTAGAAGACCTTTAAGCAGTGGGGACAGTGTTCACAGTCACTAGCCAGTGACCGGCATGGCACCAGGTAGGTACCAGGCGATGTCGGGTGCAAACAGGTGAAGAGGTGTAGCTTGTCTCGGCAGCCACGTGGTCCCTGAAAGTCGACGACATCCAGGAGTCGGTTCACGAGCTGTCCCACGCAGGCTCTCGCTGTCGGCGGTGTCGGCAACTCAGAAGAAGCAAACAAGCCTTGGTAAAAGCAGGAGTCGCAGGAAGTGAAGAAAGCTGTTAGCTCTGACCAGCAAGGTCAGAGGGGCTGCTCCTTTGGAGGGAAGCAGGGGCCAGTCTGGAGCAACCAGACCAGCATCGTAGTTTTTCAAGATGGTCACCAAGATGGCCACTAGTCAACGGACCAGTAACCGGTTAGGCGCGTCGAGTCGTGAAGTGCAGAGGGGCCCCACGCAGATCATGGAGATGCTGGAGGACTCACCTTTGGTGCAGATGCTGCTCAGATGTTGGGCTTCTCAGAACCCAAAGCACAACTTGGAGGGAGCCTCTGTTGTCGCGCTTTCAGCTCGTCGAGTGTCTTTCAAGATGGCTGGCTCCATGGGTCTCGGTGCCTCCACAGGTTCCTTCTTTTCAGGGACTGTGGATCGGGCAGTGAGAGGTCTGGAGGTCTAGTCCTTGTCAGTCTCTGGGCTCGGGCTCTGGCGGGAGGCGGCGGCAAAGCAGACGTCGATTCGCTGGATGGTGCTTGCGTTAGCAAGATGGTCACTCCCTGACCATAGGGGGGATTTCCTTCAGTCTTCTGTGCAGCAGAACATCGAAGTTCCCATCTTCTTCTTAGTTTCAAGTTGATTCCAGGATGTCTAAAGTCTTTGGACACAGCTCCTACCTTTAAGCGGATTCTAGGGGCCGGACTACCTGCTAGGTCCCTCCCTAAGGGTGGGACCAGAAAGGGGGGTGGTTACACCCCCAATCCTTTGTCCAGCTCGCCCCAGGTCTGGGGCTGGTGTGCCCCAGGACCGGATTGAACTGGCATATGCACCGAGGCTCCTTGTGAGCCTCAGGCATGTCTGTTTCCTTTCAAGCCCTACCTGACCAATACACAAAATCCTGTCTGGGGTGGTGCTCGCACCTCCCCTGGCAGGAAACCCTTTGTCCACGTCTCCCAAGCTGGAAGGACTCCCAGCAGCAGGAGGGCAGACTTGTGTCTGTGGTGGCAGCGTCCATTTTGTGGAGCTGAGGCTATGTCTGATTTTACCCGGGTTTCAGGTTCAGTACATGTCGTGTCCCCCTAGGAGGGTGGAATGCTAACCCCGTCGCCAGAATTGGCAAGGGGTTAGTATTCCAATTCGTACGACACCTTACTCGACATGTTTTGATAAAGCCAAACCAAAGATAGCATTTAACCACGAGGTTCATAATGCACTTAAGAGTATATGGTATGGCGATATCTGGAAACGGTAGAAGGAAGTTGTTCCGACTACTGCAGACAGGCTCAGCTCATGCCAGAGCACCATCTCACATGAAACCAAGCACTCTGCCTTCAGGATTGTTAAGGCCTGCCATAGGAGTGACTTATAGGTTAACATGTGTCCCATTTAAGGTTAGGTATAGGCATACTACACCAAAGTAAGAGGTGGATACACCAACTTACCCCAGCTGAGTGATCAGCCAGTTGTGTCAAATTGCTAGGCCAGGCCAGGGGTGGCACAATACATGCTTCAGCCCCTGGTAGGCCTCAGATACACCAATGCCCTGAGTACCTAGGGTACACTAGTACAGGGGCTCACAGGGTGATCCAGTTCCAATGGGTCATGCACCTAAAGTGCATAGTGTCAATTTAGCAGAGAGAACAGCAGGCTGGGGGTCTGATCAGCAGGCCCACAGCCTCAATACGTCAAAAACCAGTGAAGCAAAAAGCAAAAATTTGGTGTGACCATGGGATAGCAGACCCTACTCTCCTACACCTAGCAACCTAGCAACGCTGCGCATATCAGCACGAGTGCTTTTCAGGGTTCTATCTCACTGTATATGCGAAGGATTTCATCATTCATCAAGTTGCCAGCTGAACTCCTACGTCAAACTACTACGTTGTGTTTGATCTATCCTACGGTGATTCACACACCTCTATTATAAACTCTGGTGATTTAAAAAAAAAAAACATACAGAACAACAGTGATTCACACACCTCGGACAAGTTTACTTTTCTCAAAATGTGTGATTCAATTCACGGTGATTCACACACCATTGTGTTCTGACTGTAAAAAAAAATATATAATTAGTTATTTTCGTTTTTTTTCAAAATAATATTTTTATTTTTATTTTAGGAGTAATCACCTATCAGTAAGCAGTTTTATTACAACGGGAAACCACAGAATCTTTATACTTGATATGTTTTTGTCGTGCTGTAACTCAACTCACATTTTGTTAGTCTAATCTATAAGTCATCAATTTGCTCAAAGCAAACATTTACAATTTGGCTCCACGTGCTGTTTTAGGTAGCAACAAGGTCATTTGAAAATAGTTATTTTTCATTTTTTTTTGTTCTTTCGTCGTCCTCCTTTTTCTAAGTGTACTTTTCTCCTTTTCCCATTATTGGGAGACACATACAGTTATATAACCTTACATATTTTTCATTATGCAATCTGTAACTCCTCCTCCTTCTTTCCTTGAATCTCCTGGAGAACCACCTGTAAGGTGGGAAATTTGGTTTGATGCTTTTCAAACGTATTTGGGAGCAATAGGTGCGTCAAGATTCAGCATTGAATGAAAGAAATCGTTACTGCTACATTCACTTGGTTTTGAAGGCCGCTCTATCTTCAAACACCTGCCAGAAATTGTTCACTTGCCTGATGACTTGGTGGATCATTAACAAAACACAATACTAAATCGAAGACCAGATTTGACAAACAACCCGGCTTGATGGTCTTACGTCATAAATTTCTTAAAAGATACCAGTCTGAAAACGAAGATGTTGACTCCTACATTTCTGCATTACGTAGACTTGCTTCTGTTTGCCAATTTGAGGCTTTCACAGACCAACTGATCCGTGATCAATTCGTTTGCCATTGTAGAGACAAGCAAAAACTGCTTTCGCTTGCCAATCCCTCTCTAGATGAAACTGTGAAAATTGCAAAGAGCATTGAAACGTCCCAAGTGTCCTTAAAGGAGTTAGAAGATAAATCTACAGATCCTGTAAATGTGGTCGTTTCAAATAATAGAGTCAAAGCGAGTGATAACAAATCATCCTTGCCCAAGAGCAGTGCACATAAGTATTCAAACCCTGGTAAAAGTACTTTGGAGTTTCAAAATTCCAAGCAAATGTGCTATCGTTGTGGAAACCCACCCCACATTAAAGGTGCTAAGTGTCCAGGAGCTAACGTAATCTGCAATTACTGTAAAAAGATTGGACATTTTGCAAAAGTATGCATGAAGCGTAAATATAACAGAAGAACAGTTGCTTGTGTTATGGAATCAGATCAAGAGTCTGATCCCGAAGTTGTATCTGTTGTATCCGTAACAAATGAATTTGTGTCCAGTATTGATGAGTCAAGTGAATGTGTTGATCCTATTGCAGAGATTATTGTGGGTGGAAAACCGCTCAATCTTTTAGTCGATTCAGGTGCAAAAATTATCATGATAACTCAAGATCTTTTTTCCGAAACTTGGGGAGAAAGACCCCTTGAACCTCCAGACCGCTCACCGGTTTCTTACGAGGGACGGAAAATAGACCTTCTTGGGTTCTTTGAAGATGATCTGGTTTTCAAAAACAGGAAAATTAATGGGAAGGTGTATGTGGCAGTAAAAGGATTTAATATTTTGGGTGGTACCATCAAGGTCTTTTCAAGATGATTCTTAAACCTGGTACTGCCGAACAGGTTCTCCTTGTGTCTGATAATCAACAATTGTGTCAATGGAGTAAACGCTTTCCTTCTGTCTTTAGTGAGGGGTTAGGTACTATTAAAGGGTTCAGACACAAAATTCTAGTTAAAGATGGAGCACTCCCTGTCAAGCATAAACTGAGGGGTGTACCTTTCAGTGTGCGAGAAGATCTAGAAAGAGAACTAAAGTCATTATGCGATCAAGGGATCATTGAGCTCACTGAATCCTCTCTCTGGCTTTCACCCTTGGTCGTCGCACGCAAAAAATGTGGGAAACTTCGCGTTTGCATTGCCTTGAGATCTCTTAATAAGGAAATCTGGATCAACTCTCACCCGTTACCTAAGATTTGTGATCTTTTTGCAAGTGTCAGAGGATCTAGAATCTTTTCAAAACTGGATCTAGCAAGTACTTACCATCAAATCGAACTTGAACCTGAATCTCATCCACTCATTGCATTTGTATCTCCTTTAGGGATTTTTCAGTACAAACGCATGTTCTTTGGACTTGCCTCTGCGGCTTCAGTTTTTCAGCGTGTCATGCAAAATATGTTGGAAGGGATTACAGGTGTGCTTGTTTTCCAAGACGATGTTTTGATACATTCTAAAGATATTTCAACTCATAATTCTACTCTTGAGAAGGTACTCTTGACTTTCCAAGATCATGGTGTTGTTGTTAAACCAGAAAAATGCATGTTTCTCACTGAGGAAATAGAATATTTAGGTCATCTGGTTTCAGGTGAAGGGATCAAACCAAGACAAGGATTGCTTGAAGCAATCATTCAAGCTCCAACGCCCTGCGACAAAAGAGGTGTAAAGTCACTTCTTGGTTTATTGGAATTTTATTCAAAGTTTATACCTAATTATGCGACTATTGTTAGACCCATCAGTTCCTTACTTTGCAAAGGTTCTTCATTTGAGTGGTCATCTCAATGTGAATCGGCTTTGCAGTTTGTAAAGCACTCTCTTACTAAGAGCAATGCTTTAAAGCCCTTTGATCCTGTTTTAGCCTCCTGTGTCACGGTTGACGCCAGTCAAGTAGGATTAGGCGCTGTCCTCACCCAAGATAGTTCAAAAGGGGAGAACACAATCGCCTTTGCATCAAGGGTGTTGAGGGGTGGTGAACTTCAGTATTCAGTTATAGAAAAAGAACTCTTATCTTGTTTGTGGGCCATCGAAAAATTTCGACCCTACATTTGGGGAAGGCGGTTTTTATTGAAGACTGACCACAAACCTCTTATTTCTATTCTTGGGGGTGGAAGTAACAAATGTTGTTCCCCTAGGATTCTTCGTATGGTTTCACATCTTATGCAGTATCAGTTTGACGTGGTACATATCGCCGGAGGAAGAAATCTCAGAGCAGATTTTCTTTCTCGTTTTCCCGTAAAGGACGACAAAAATAGGAATTTATTTAACGAAGTTGGTGAAGAAGATTCCGATGATTGTTTAGTAGCATCACTTGATTTAGTTGAGCATGGCATTCAAACTGCTGAAGGTTGGATTAAAGCCCTTTCTGATGATGATATCCTTCAACGTGTTTGTGGGTTGGTTAGGTCAGGTTGGCCAAGGGAACGTGCTCTTCCTTATGCTTTACAACCTTTTTGGAAAGTTGAAACTGAAATTTCTCTAGAAGATGGTGTATTGTTAAGGGGGGACAAGCTTATCACTCCTCAAAGTCTTAGGAAAGACATAATTCTTAAAGCTCACGAGGGACATTTGGGTTCCACACTCACAAAACGACGTGTTTGTGAATTCTTTTGGTGGACCGCAATGGACAGTGATATTGATAATGTAGTCAGCCACTGTCACATTTGTAAATCTGCTGACAAGGGTTTGAAAACTTTCACTCCTCCTCTTCTGCCTATTGAATGTCCATCTGAGCCATGGTCCAAAGTTGGTTTAGACGTCATGGGACCTTTAGAAGTTCTACCTGGGGGATGTCGTTTTATTCTGGTTCTAATTGATTATGCCTCAAAATGGCCTGAATTAAAACTTGTTAAAGAAGCCTCTACCAATAACATTATTGTGTTTTTGAAAGATCTGTTTTTGAGTGAGGGTTTTCCTGGTACTATGACCACTGCTAATGGTTCACAGTTTACTAGTAGTGAATTTGATTCTTTTCTTAAATCATGTAATATTCAACACGCTAAAAGCTCTCTTTATCATCCCCAGTCAAATGGTCTTGTTGAAAGAATGAACAGGTTGGTGGGGGATTGCATCAAGTGGGCCAAGTCATGTAACTGTGATATCATTAACTCTCTTAATAGCATGTTGTGGTTCTACAGGACCACTCCACATTCCACAACCAAAGTTTCTCCTTTCGACATACTAAGAGGAAGGAAGCCCAATACAAGTTTTAAGCCGGCATGGATGAACAAGTGGATTAAATCAGTCCCGGATATTGACAGTCTTATGCTGTTAGCCAAAGAGAATGTTTCCAATTCTCAGTCCAAGCAAAAATCTTGGTTTGACAATAAAAGAGGTGTGAAAATTGTACCTCTAACTGTAGGAGACCTGGTTCGAGTTAGGTCGCCCGTGCACGTGAAGAAAGGTGAAAGCAAGTTTGGTTCTCCCATTTCTGTCACTAGGTTGGGTAGGAATTCTGTGCAAGTTGAAGGAGGTAAATGGTGGAATGTCAGCAAAATTGTAAAGGTTAGGAATGTTCATGATGTTTCCACAACTTGTCCACATTTGTACAAAAATGGTGGGAGTGTTGTTCCTTCTGCGTTGTCTCTCAGGAAAAGTACAAGGCCTAAAGTTATTCCTATGAGATACCTCTCTTGATATGAAGTGTTTTACATTTAGTCACTTCCTTAGGAAGTTCACTGAATATGTAATTGTTATTTTGTTGTTATGGATTTGAAATTATCTGTCCTTCTTTCTATGTACAAGTTTATATTTTATTGTTAATAAGAAAGGAGGAAATGTTATTTGTTCTCCTTATCTTTATATTTCTGTTTGCCTTTTCTTTCGTTTACATAATTCTTTTCTACTTTGAATTTTCTCTTAATGTACAAGTTTATTTTTTATTATTATTGAGAAAGGAGGATATGTTATACTTTATACTGGTATACATTATCCTATCACAGTGGTTTACCATTGCTTGCCATTGTATGCTGTGGAATTATATGTTGCCTAGCTACCATGGATAGAATTGTGGGGTTTGAAATGAGCGAGGAGAGCGGTTGGTGTTTGAGGTGGCTGACCCTTGCTCTCGTCTGCTGTGTAACTTTATTCAATAAACCTGAATTCAACTCTACTCACCCTATGAGTCGTTTACCACACATTACAGTGTGCGTTGCCCAGGCAATTGCCGAGCATTCAGCTTGACATTTTTCGGATATATTTCTGGACTTGAGCCATTGAATGTGTTTTTGCAGATGATGAAGGAATGATGAAGCCTACGTTTCTACTTGGGCTGTGCAGGTTGTGAAGTTAATTAGGGCTTTTAACTGAGAAGGCATTTCTGATAAAGGGTGGATAGCAGTGGCTGAAATCGAATTATAGAAGTGTAGGTACTCACTGCCCGAGAGTATCTGTTTGCAACTGAGACATGCTGGTACTCCCCCATTAAAAATATAGAACCCCTGGTGAGAAGTACAGGTAATCTCCATCTCAAATAAAAGAAGTGCAGGTACTCTCCATCTCAATTAAAAGAAGTGCAGGTAATCAGTACCCGTGAGTACCACTCCATTTAAAGCAATGGCGGACAGTAATTTACATTCTTCTCTGAACTAAACTGTGAGCCAAAGGAGTGCTTTCAAAGCAGAAGCAGCGTGCTCGGATTTCTTTCATTCTTGCCTGCCAGCCTCAGTATGGACTGTCTGCTGTTTTTTCATCTCTTTCTTAGTTAGGCTTATGTATTGTATTGTAGCACTTACATAGTGCTTTTTACCTCTCTGTGGGGTGTGGAAGCGCTCACTCTCATGAGTAGCAGACTACACTGCACCCAGTATGTATTTGGAAATGTGTTGTCTTTGTATTAAGCCCCATATAGGAATAATGTCAGACACCATTCGAGGGGCCACAGGGCAAGGAGGGGTTTCCATGGGGGTCGAGGTTCTTTGCCACTAATGTCCCAGGGTCCACCCTACCATGGCTCTGCAAACTGGGCCACATACACCCCCTTCCACACTTGACTCTCAAGGGTAGTGAGGGAGAGAAGTCTCAGGCTTTTCACAGAGGTAGTGTGGGGTGCTCGAGCGGAAAGCAGTTGTATGCAATCCTACAGCCTCCATTAATCATGCGCTTAATTAGAGTCTCTGGGCGCTGTCTCTCATGGGCTCTATATCTGCCCCGCTCTCAAACCGTTCGCTCCCAGTCCTAAATTCTATTGGGTGCTGGGTGGAGGTTCACAGATCCCTTTCCTAGTGTGTTCAGCTGGTTGGCCCCATTGGTAAACAATACCTCCCAGGGTTATGGAACGTCTCCCTACATGAGGAAGAGAGAGATTCTAGGAATCAAAGGCTTGGTCGGGCTTGCCCACGGGGCTTTCTGAGACTTATTGTCAGTGGATAGTGGGCTCAGAGCCCACCTATTGGTTATGATTGGTTGCTTTAATTATCACTCTTGTCTGCTTGCTTCCCATTCGTGAGCTTGTGTGGGTTTCACATTTTCTTCCTGTGTTTGACACTGCCCCGGGGAATGGATGCATCACTCGTGGCTTTCTACTCGTGTTTGGAGTAGCATGATTCAGCTCAAGTGCAGCCTTAATCACCCACATTTCACAAGAGATGCTCAGTCTGTTTGTCTTACACCTTCATGAGTAGGAGAGTCTCACAACCCCTTTCGGCTGCCACCT
The DNA here is from genome assembly GCF_964204655.1 of Triturus cristatus. Taxonomy (NCBI): domain Eukaryota; kingdom Metazoa; phylum Chordata; class Amphibia; order Caudata; family Salamandridae; genus Triturus; species Triturus cristatus. The sequence continues at coordinate 1,098,813,417 of NC_140579.1, forward strand.
TGCACTCCGAGACATTCCCCGTGTGCTTGTGGAGAACCACGGAGAACCGATACGCTTCTGTTGCAGTGTGTTGAGCCATGTGTAGGCGGCCCTTGGCAGGACATCTTCCCGGCTATCTTTTAGCGGATGCAGTGCCATGAGGTTGGTTAAGGGCCAGGCTAGTGCGTCCTGGAGGGTAATGGTCTGAGCCTCACCAGGTACAGTCAGTGGCTAGGATAGCAGCAGTCCTGAAGTGGTGCAGTCTCAACCAGGCCTTAGGTAGGTGCAGTCACAAGAGAGTTCTTCACAATCAGTAGTCGCAGCCCGTTCAAACTTACAGTAATTAGGCAGTTGTCTCCCCAACTGGGCAAACATTGGTCATGAAATAGCAGTCTTAACTCAGCCTTCATCGATCACGCAATCGCAGCATCTTGTTTCCCACCAGGAACTGGAATGAGAATCCAGGAGGGGGAGACACACAAAGCACTAGGGTCCTCCAGATCGATTTCAGGCATTCGACTTGCTCCTGAGCATCTTACAGCCACTGAGGACTTGCGGGAACTTGCTCTTTCCTGAACAGTTTCTGAACCTGAACAAGAAGACAGACTTCTTCCTTCTCACAGCAGTCAGCAGTGGCGGCTCCTCTGCTATGGCGGACGAGCGCCAACCCTCTGCTTTGAGCAGTGTAAAGGAAAGGAAATATAAAATGATAACTTTGAGTTATTATCATTTTATTTTTCCTTCCCTTGCGGGTGGTGGGACAGCTCTGCTCATATGGAGCAGGGCAGGAGAGGACTGCACATTGACTGTTTGGTCGGCCCACTCGGGCCGCCCAAACCAGTCATGCAGACTTTCCCCGTTCTCCACGCAGGCTGCATTACAGCCTGCATGGAGAACAAGCCCAGGCTCCAATTCCCTGGTTGAGCGTCCTACCAGGACACTGCAGCGTTGTGATTGGTTAAGGGAGCCTGGCTGCCTACCAGTCACAACCCTGCATTGCATCTGGAAAAGCACATAAAAGTCAAACTTTGCACAGGTGGGCCAGTAGGCCTTAACACGAGTGATCCATATAAAGGTCTAGTCACACTATGTAATCTTTTAACCATGGTATGCTACCGCGACTGCTCTTTGTTCTAAACCCATTACAGGAACAAAAGTCTACTGTCAACAAAAAGAGCACTCGGGGTGCACCCACTGATTTCAAAGAAGACCCTCAAGAGGACCCACAGGCCATAGGCACTGGAGTCGTGAGAGGATCTAGAGCAGCTTACCAAAGATGCAGACCCACAATGCAAGTGTTGTGGTGAAGATGAAGATCTTGGTCACTGGAGATGCTTGAGGTTAGGGCTATTTGGCACCCAAAGATCTTGGACGAAGGAAGCCAACAAGCCTTTGCAACAGCCAGTCGACACGGTGCACAAGGGTTCGGTTTCTGCAGCGCCAACGAGGCATACTGGCCTCAAACTTGGTGAGAGGATAGGGCAGGCCTCGAGGGATGTGAAGAACTACCACCTGTGTTGCTGGGCCTTTTGGAGTCAGCAGGAGCTCAGGATCAGCAGACCGGTCAGCTTCATTGCGGAGCCTGCAGATGCAGGGAAGTGACTCCTTCACTTCAAGGGAGATTCCTTCAGGTGTCTTGGATGTCCACAGGCCTTGAAGTTATTCCTGTATGGAGCACAGGCATGGACGTTGCAGGAGACGAGCAGGGTGATAAGACCAGGAGCAGCGGGAGTCGTCCTAGTTGCAGTGTTGATGCCCAGAGTGAAGTCCAGCGAAGTCCAGAGTGCCCACACGTTCAAAGAAGAAGTGGGGTCTTGAAATTAATCTTGTCCCATGATGAATCTAGGGACCCACCCACAGGTAAGCCCTTAAGTACCCTAGGGAAAGGGTTAGGACGATTCAGGGCTCACCAAATGTGCCCTTCAAGCAGACTGAGTGGCGCTGGCAAGCGCTCCCACCTGGCCCCAATACACTAAACCCTGTGACCACCTCCCTGTGACAGGAGACCTATTGTTCTGCCTTCCCTTTCTTGAGCTTGGCTCAGCAGCAGGAGGACAGAATCATGTCTCTGGTCGGCACTAGCCATGTTGTGCTGTCTGGGTCTAGAAGACTGATACCGGGAGCACTGAGGGCCTCCCAGAGGAGCTTTACAGTGCATGGAATCATACCTCTCACACCGTACATGAAGTCATACCTCCTACACCTTTTACAGTGTAGGAATATGATTCCAACATGTTTAATACCAAACATGATAGGGTTTGTTACAGCCAGTTTAGAGATGGTCATCGCGTAATGACTCATGGCTGATGCACTTACAACCTGGGAGAATGGACTCGGAAGGTTATAGGGGTGTCCTGCTCATGCAGGGGCACCCTCATACCTAGACCGAGCACGCTGCCATCAGGATTGAAAGGCCTGCTTTAGGGGTGACTTATAGGTTTTAAGTACAGTGACATAAGATATAGGGAAACCTATATCTTTTGTAAGTGTTGCTCGCACCAGCTTACACAGGCTGCAATGGCAGGCCTGTAGTTACAGTTTGAGTGGTCTCCCATGGGCGGCATAATACATGCTTCAGCCCGTGGGGCACCTCTGGTGTACCTATGCCCTAGGTACCTCAGTACCATATACTAGGGACTTATAAGGGTACACCAGTATCCAATCTGGGATGTACCTAAGTACTTACCATAACCAATTTAGGGGAGAAAGGACAGAGACTGGGGTCCTGATAAGCAGGATCCCAGTCAGACTAGTCAGAAACAGCATAGCACCTGGCAAAAAGTGGGGGTAACCATAAAAGCAGATCCTACTTTCCTACACACAGATTGCTGAACAATGCAAACATTCACCCCCAGTCATAAAGGTTTGGGTTTAATCCATTGTTCTTTTGCTCACCACGCCACCCCAGTTTGGACCCAGCCATATGCAAATCAGTCTTGACCCTGTTCCTGATGAAAAAGTCCAGCCCAAACTGCCAAGCCAGATCCTCCATGGACCGGAAACAAGCATCCTGGGACCGGTTGGGGGGATCACCCCTCATCAGCCAGGCTAGCTTGAATTCAGTGGAGCAGTGAGCACGGACCCACGTCTGGGCATACCATTCCCACTTAGGGTGACAAAAGGAACAAATGATGGACGGCATGTTGAACATTGCAAACATTCACCCCAGTCACAAAGATCTGGGTTTAATCGATCGTTCTTTTGCTCACCACACCACCCCAGTTTGGACCCAGCCATATGCAAATTAGTCTTGACCCTGTTCCTGATGGGAACAGTCCAGCCCGAACTGCCATGCCAGATCCTCCCTGGATCAGAAAAAAGCATTCTGGGACCAGAATGGCATGGGGGGCAAAAAAACGATGGCTTCAGACCTAGATCGTTGTACTGGGGATCAATATTTGACATTGATCAGCATTCTGTCCATCCATTGTTCTTTTTGTCTACTTATAGGAAGCCAGTGAGGCACTTATAAAACTGGCATCACATGTTCTTTGGGTTGTATTCAAAGGAGAAGCCTTGCTGCACCATTGTGGATTCATTGTAGTTTCTATGTAAGGCTCCTAATGACAGCATATTGGCAAACTCTCTCTATGAGATAAAGAGGATCAGAACAGCTTGTAGCTTTGTTTGTATCCAAGGTATGATAAGCTATGCCTCAGAGTTCCATTGTGTAACACATGTTCTTACTGGCTTCTTTGACATGTGGGATCAGGGTCAAGGATAGGTCAGAGTTCATGGTTATTCCAAGGTTTCTCATTCGTCTTGAAGTTGCTGGAAAGCTATCAGGTTCTTGGGGACGCAGGGTCTACTGTCACAGGACATTACCCCATTTTTAGGCGGTTCTTCATCATCCATGTGTCTGCAGCACAGAGGCAATCACCATGTCTGGATGTAAGAAATTACGCTTAGGGGTGCACAAAAAATAATGAACAATTATCCACAGAAGTCCAAATATGTCATTAAAAGTTCTTATATCTTCTATATTTCTTTAAAATCTTGCTTCTTTTTCATATCAAACACAGCCTCAGCCAATGTGTATCATTCAATGATGAACGTATTCAGGGCGTTTCATTATTGTTTTTGTATTACTCAATTCAACATGACCGGGATGTTATGACATGAGGCGAAGTAGCTTGATGCTGGAGGCTGGGTGTTTGCCAGGTTTTGACATATTACTACACAACCTTGGTTCAAATGGAAGGAAAATATTTGAATCACTACCGGAACCAGAACTTGAGGAAGAAGATGAGGATGTTTACGAGACCACTTTAGTTAAGTTACGCATTCATTTTGGGGACAACGTTAATATAGTTTTGGAAAGACACAAATTCTTCAGTCGTTCTCAAGGCAAGCAAGAGAGTGTGTCTACTTATGTTGCTGTTCTTAGAGGTCTCAGCAAACTCTGCGCTTTCAATGATCTCAATGACTCATTAATCAGAGACCAATCGGTAGGTTGTACAAACAATAAAGAAATTCAGAGAAAATTATTAGAAAAACAACCCGATCTCCAGGAGGCAATAAAAATTGTCAAATCCATTGAACATACAGCAATTTGCATAAAAGAGATAAACTCATCAGATTCTAATGATAAAGTAGCAGAAATAACCAATCTAGATGAAGAATCAGAAGTATACAAAATTAAAAATGAACCATCCAAAACTAAGAATGACAATTGGCGCAATCAAACAGGAGATTTGGAAAATTCTAAACTGAAATGCTATCGTTGTGGAAGCAACAATCATTTGGCAAACAACCCCAATTGTCAAGCCAAGTCTGCTTGGTGTAGAAAATGTAACAAGAAAGTGCACCTAGTAAGAGTTTGTGGATGCTTTCCAAAGAAGACGGGGGGAAATCGGGTCATCGATGATAAAACCCAAGTCAAGAAAATTATTCTACAAATTAATGAAGTTGCAGTAAATAACCAACAAAGCTATCCTGAATGTAACGTCTCTATTGATGGGAAAAGTGTCAAAATGTTTGCGGACTCTTGTTCTCCTTTCACTCTTGAGAACTTCTCCTACTTTCAATCCATCTTAGGAAAAGAACAAGATAAACTTTATAAGGCAGACATAGCTCCCTGTGGTTACAATAGAGACCCCATACCTATGAAGGGAATGTTTAAGTCTCTTATTTCTTTTAAAGACCGTTCCACTGTAGGTAAAGTTCATGTTGTAGAGAATGGGTCAAACTTATTAGGATGGCAACATCAAAAATAACTATAAATTAAATTAGACCCCAATATTCCTGAACAAGTCTTGGTTGTAAATCCTTCAAATTACAGTGAGCACATTGCAAGTGAGTTCCCAGAAGTTTTTTCAGAGAGTTTAGGTTTACTTAAAGGCTTTCAACAAAGAATCCAATTAAAGCAAAATGCTAAACCAGTAATTCACAAAACTAGACCCATTCCACATTTGATGTGGGGACCTTTAAAAACAGAATTAGCTAGATTAGAAAAGCTCAACATCATACAACCTGTTGATTGTTCCGAATGGGTCGCCCTCATTGTCATTGTCAAGAAAGGACATAGTCAAGACATTCGAATGTGCATTGATCTACGCGACCTAAATAACAACATACTGGTAGAAAGACATCCTTTACCCCGCATCCATGAGATGCTGAGCACCATGGGTGAAGCCACTCATTTCAGTATCCTTGATCTCTCCATGGCGTACCATCAAGTGGAGCTGCATTCGGACTCTAGAAAACTCACTGCTTTCACTACACCCATGGGAACCTTCATTTTCTGTCGCATGCCTTTCGGGTTGGCCTCTGCGGCAGGGGTATTTCAGAAAATTATGCAACATATCTTAAAAAATGTACCAAAGACGTTATGCTTTCAGGATGATGTTCTAATCTATGGTCCCAATATTGATGAACATAACGATATCTTAAAAAATTTCCTTTCTAAATTCAGAGATGCTGGACTCACACTTAAAAAAGAAAAATGCCAATTAGGTGTGGAGTCTGTAGAATACTTAGGACATTGTATCTCTAAGGAAGGATTTAAACCTAAACATTGTCTCATTGAAGCGGTAAGAGATGCTCCTGCACCTACCAACATAGACGAACTCAAGTAATTTTTAGGGTTGGCAGAATATATGGCAAAATATGTTAATCACTTCTCTGACTTAACTGCCAACCTCAGAGAACTCACAAGGAACCACACTCATTTCAAATAGTCAGACGAACATCAGACATCGTTTTCTAAAGTAATAGAGGGCATACTCTGCTCCGTATTTGTGTAACTTTGGACACACCCGTAAGACTTTTCTCACTACAGACGCCAGCGGAAAGGGTTTAGGGGCTACCCTCTCACAAATTATTGATGGCAAAGAAAGGATTGTTGCATTTGTCTCACGATCCCTTACCAAAGCGGAAATGAACTATTCGGTGGTGGAAAGAGAAGCGCTGGCTTGTTTTTGGGGAGTGAAACATTTCAAATTCTTTCTTTGTGGAATTTAATTTTGCTTGCGTACTGACCATAAACCCCTAATTGTCATGTTCAACCCTAAAAATAACTCTTGCAACACTCCCCGCATAGCTAAGTGGTTACTAGGTTTGGAGGGTTTCTGTTTTACAATCAAATAGGTTCCAGGTATACAAAATTCTGCAGCAGATTTTCTGTCTAGAAGTCCCATTCACAAGGAAGAACAATTTGAAACTCTTGAGTACCCCGTCTTCCAACTCAATCTTAGTACCATCACTTCACGAGAATGGTTAGATTGCATGGACACAGATAACACCATGACACAAATCATTTCTTACACTTTACATGGTTGGCCCAGTTCTTCTAATCAAGTAAGTGCAGATGTAAGGACGTTCTGGGAGGTACGTTATGAACTCAACATGGATCAAGGCATTTTATTCAGGAATAATAAAATAATTCCACCTGAAGCTCTTAGAAATAAAATAATTTACCTTGTTCATGAGGGCCACTTAGGCAGAAGCTTAACTAAAGCTAGATTACGTGAAAGGTATTGGTTTCCCAACATGGACTCGCTGGTGGAAACAAAAGTAAAAAATTTCCTTACATGTGCCAACAGTGACAAATCTAGGAGAACCAGAAAATCCCCCATCTCCCCAATATCTGTACCAGATAAACCATGGGAGAAGATTGCATTAGATATTATAGGTCCCTTTAATTTCAGGGGGGTGGTAAAACAGTTCGCACTGGTCTTAGTTGACTTCCATTCACATTGGACTGTAGTCAAAATGGTCAACCAAATAACAACCGTGTCTGTCATTCAATTTCTAAAAGATACATTTGTTTTAGAAGGCATACCATCCTCCATAATCACTGATAATGGGGTCCAATTTACTTCTCATGCCATGACAGAGTTCCTTGGAAAACTTAATATATCCCATTTGAGAATGCCCCTCTACTGTCCGAGAGCCAATGGTTTGGTGGAAAGAATGAACCGCATGGTCAAAGGTTGTATACAATTGGCGGTTGTCAACAGAATTCCTACTGAACAAGGGTTACAAGAAATGTTGTGGGCTTATCACACCCTTCCAAATTCAATTACTGGTATTTCTCCTTTCTCGGCTTTAAGAGGAAGGAAACCTTGCACAAAATGTTTTCTGAATTGGTTAGGAGGGGGATCCCACATCACGAAGGACATGCAAGCTTTCAGAGACAAAATAGATACACATCAAACCAAATATAAAATTCACTATGACACTAAACATGGAACCAAAATCCCACAATGGAAAGTGGGAGACTGGGTATGTGTTAAGAATCCAAAAAGAAGCAATCCTGAAACAAAATATTCTAAACCTATGTGCATAACAGCTGTAAGAAACAACACAGCCATATTGGATAATGACCAAATGTGGAGTATGGACGGGTTAGTTAAATCACAACACACACACAGCCAATCTCATGATCATGCCGTAGAGTCACAAAGTCAAGACCTTAATGATTTACCTGTTACACAAAGAAACCGCAAGAGTCCGGATTGGCACAAAGACTTTTTTTTTTCTTTTTTTTTAATTTTCAAAAATATTTACTTATTTAAATTATTGACTTATTGGAATTGTACAGGGCAAACCGTCTACTATCAACGTAGCAGTGGGAGGACTCTGCCGGACAGTTGGGCAGTCAAGGTATCTCATACACGGCCATTTAGCCGACATCCCAAAGGACCGGCGGCGTCTCAATAAAACAGCATATACAAAAGCCCAATCATGATCGAAGCTTCAACTGGAGATTGCACTAGTCCCCAGTCTATGTCTCCGCCTACGGTTATGAATTCGAAGCTTAAAAGTATCCTCCGGCGCCTGCACTCCTGGCTTAGTCCTGTAAGTTCTAATCTTATCACTAACCCCAACCACCCGCCCCACCCACCGTACACTGGCTGTCTCCTCCCGTCTCCCATCCCCATGCACACGTGGCCGCAGTCCTATTGTCTAGGCGCGACCTTCGGCAGCACCCTCCCGCAATCAGTCTGCATACAACCTTGCGTTACTCATTCACCCTCTGAATTACCCCTATTTGGCATCCCGGTCAGATCTGATAAACACCCGACCACACTCTCTATGTGCGGGCATTCGTCCCAACTGACACTCCAGAGTCCCTCACAATCATACGCCCTCAGAGTCCTGATCTTGTCCCGTGCCACCCTCGGCCAAAGTGCGCGCATTGGGTTCCTCGCTGTTTGCCGCCCCCTGGCCAGCCGTCTCAGTGACCCTGGAAGTCAAATACGTACTGTACAACCCCCAGAAGTTCTTGGGGCGACTTTTCGGCGGTAGCAATTCGCTGTACGTCTCCGCCTGTGTGCTGCAGTACAGCATATCGCTGGCCCATCGCTTCCTAGTGGGAAGTGGCCCTCTCATCCAACACTTCGCCACAACTCGTCTAGCTATTAATAGCGCTATATCCGTCAGGCGCCGCAGTGCCAGTGGAAGCGGCCTGGAATACCCCAGCAACGCCAATGATGGGTCGGGTAGCATCTCTGTTCCCAAAATCTGGCTCAGTTCCTGGAACACCTCCGTCCAAAACTTAGCAATGCCCGGGCAGTACCAGGCCATATGCATGAAGTCCACCACGAGGAAGTGACAACGCTCACACTCCGCTGTTTGGCGGAGCCCGTACCTATGCAATCTCTCCGGGGTATAATAGACCCGTTGCAAGTACTTAAAGTGCACCAATCTGTGCCGGCCATTTAGCGACACCTTCTTGGTGCTGGCGCAGCAGTATTTCCACATCTCGTCAGAAATATTCATTTGAAGGTCGATCTGCCAGTCTCGCCTCGCTGTGGTGCACTGGCGCTCCGTGCGCTGGTCCCCCATTTTGTTAAGGGTCGTAACCAATTTGGACGGCGTCGCCGTTTTAATGATATAGGTAAGCTCCGGGATTTCCGGGGGTTCTGCCATGCCCAGCCCCAACAGGACCGACAGAGCGCTACGGACCCTATGAAATTGAAAACGCTGTAGGAGCGTGGGAGCAGGTTGTGCCGAGCCGATCTGCTCCCATGTCTTGGCCACCCCATCCAGAAACAAATCCTCCATCCTAGCAATGCCCAAATCGCCTAGCGCCTGCAGCACTCCTTTCTCTCGCAGTGGGGGGAGCCAAACCGTCCACTCCACCAGCATCAGCGGGGAATACAGTAATGCACAGTCTTGCGCTCTCATTAACGCCTGCCAAGCATGATTCGTGGCTTTGAGAGAGTCCAATCTTCCCACGCGGCGATCAACCGGCTTGAAGACCGTCGCCGGCAAGGGGAGCGGGTCTGCAAATAGTCGCTCCAGGAGGACATGTGGGACATCAGGGTTGGCATGGATCCACGAGTGCAGGTGAGCCGCCTGCGCTACCCTGTAATATCTTTCCAGGTCCGGGGCTCCCAACCCCCCCATCTCGTATGGCAGCGTCAACACCTTCCACCGAATTCTAGGCTGTTTACCACCCCAGGCCAGCTTAACTAGGGTTTGGGTTAACACCTTGAAAAAGGTCTTGGACAACACTATAGGGATATTATTGAATAGGAACACGAATCTCGGCAAAACCACCATTTTCATGATGGCTATTCTGCCCAGCAAAGACAGGGGAAGCCGATTCCACACCTCTACGTCCTCTACTAGGTTAGCGTATGCCACTCCGTAGTTTTCCCTGAGGAGAACCTCCGGATCCTTGTGAAGCCGTATCCCCAAGTACCGAACCGAATCCGTCGTCCACTGCAGGGGATATTCCATCTGGAACGGCAAAGTAACCGGTGTCAGCGGGAACGCTACCGACTTACTCCAGTTCACCTTAAGGCCGGACAGGGCCCCAAACCTGACCACCTCCCTCAGTACGGACGAGAGATTCACCTCCGGGTCCCGGACGTATAGCAGCATGTCATCTGCATATGTTGAGACACCGATCTTATAGGTGGGAAAGTTAATACCCTTGAATCTGTGGTATTCCCGTATCGCGCATGCCAAGTGCTCCGTCACTAAAGCATATAGGAGGGGGGAAAGGGGACAGCCCTGCCTGGTTCCCCTGCCAATGTCGAAGTCCTCCGTAACCCGATCTCCTATTCTCAGCCTGGCAGTGGGTCGGTAATACAATGCTCCGAGCATCTGCAAAAAGGGCTCTCCCAGTCCGAATTTCCGCAGTACCACCATAAAGGGCCACTCCACAGAGTCAAACGCCTTTTCCATGTCCAGAAAAAGGGCTAAGGCTTTGCGCTCTGGGCGCACATGCTGCATGGTGCCCAATACTGTACGAATATTATAGGTTAGATTTCTGGCTGGGATAAATCCCGCCTGCTCCGGAGCTACGAGCTCTGGCACCAGCAGCGCCAAGCGTGTAGCCAAAACCTTGGCGTACAGCTTGGCGTCGACGTTAATCAGGGAGAGCGGTCTATAGGATCCGCACAGGTTAGGGGGTTTCCCAGGTTTCAAGATTGTGACGAGCAGGGCCTCTCTCATAGTAGCTGGCATGCACCCTTCCTGGCATATATCGTCAAATAGCGTAATCAGATGCGGGAGGAGCTTATCCTTGAAGGCCTTGTAAAAGGCCACCGTCAGCCCATCAGCCCCTGGGGCACTACCTGATCTCATTCCCTCCAGGGCCTCCAGTATCTCATCCACCTGCACTGGCAGCATCAGAAATTCCCTCTGAGAGTTGGACAAAAAGGGCATTTTGATATAACTGAGGTAGTCCTCTATTTCCCCTTCCATCTGGGAGGACTTAGATGAATAAGGCCCAGCGTAGTAATCTCTGAATTCGTCTATAATCTCTTCCTCTCCAGTAATCACTGTGCCTGCAGAGGTGACAAGCTCGTCAATGACCAGGGGCCTCCTGCTATTACGTAGTATCCTCGCCAGTAAGGAGCCCGGGCGTTCACCCTCCCCATATGTTCGGGCCGTAGCATACTTGCCCATATGCTGCACTTCCCTATCCGCCTCACTATTGTATTCAGAGACCAACGCACGAATCCGAGCTTCAACGTCCGAGTCCGCAGATATCCGATGTTGCTCTTCTAACTGCGCCAGTTGCGTCTCCATAGTCTTCAGCCTCTGCCGTATGGACTTGAGAACACTGGAGTGCTTGGCCATAGCCATGCCACGAATATATGCTTTGAACGAGTCCCACAGCATTTGGAAACTCTGCACAGAACCCAAATTTTTATCGAAGAAGGTATCTATGTCCTCTGCCAATTCGCCCCTGAACACCTCATCCAACAGTGAGTAGGGTGGCAGCCGCCATATGAACGGCGGGATTCGTTTGGCCGGAGTATCCAATATCAGAAGAAGAGGGGAGTGGTCCGACAATGTACGCGGTAAGACCACGCACCCCTTAATCACCGGTAGCAGCGACTGTGATGCTAGCCAGTAGTCAATTCTAGTGTGCACGTCATGGAACGCAGAGTAGTGCGTATATCCCCCTTTCCCAGGATGTCCATGTCTCCAGGCATCCACCAAATCAAGCCTAGTCAGTTCCGCTTGCATGCGTGCGGCAGCAGCCGCCGGGTGACGCAGCGGCCCCGAAGAGCGGTCCATGGTCGGGTTAAATGTGAAATTAAAGTCGCCCCCCCACACCATTCTACCGTGTATGTATTGCCTACAATGCGCGGCCAGAGCGGCGTAGAACGCAGGGTTATCATAATTAGGGCCATAAACATTAACGACCACTAGGTCATGACCTTTCCAGACACATCTAGCAATTAAATAGCGCCCTTCTGAGTCTGCTTCCAGTACTGTCAGTGTCAGGTTGGATCGTGGGTTTACCCATGTGACCACCCCTCTGGAGTGCGTAGTGAAGCCTGCCGCTGCGCTAGTACCCGCTAATCCCCACGCAGAAAGCATTTTACTCGTGGGAGGGAGGTGTGTTTCTTGTATAAGCGCCAGATCAATGTGGTGCCTGCGGAAATAATTCAGCACTTTTCTCAGTTTACGAAAATCATTCAACCCCCCGACATTCCATGTCAACACTCTCAGGGTCATAGTGCCGCCGTCACCATTCGTAACGCTAGGGTCTGACATCACCGCCATGACGTGCCATAGAAACAGCAAAGATGCGACCCGTGCTAAGTGCCACCCACTTGTAGACACCAGGCAACCTAGTCCAGACATACAGAGACAGGGCAGAAGACATGCCTCTCAGCGTACCGTGCGTACCCCCGACCCCCAACCCAAAACATCCCCCTATAGTCACTACCCCCCACCCACAGCCGACCGCCCCCAACCTGGCCAGACAGGACCCCGACCCTTCCCCCCTCCCCTCACAACAACAAACACCTTGAACTTTCCCCAAACCGGCCCCCATAGGGACCATGCGAGTCAACAGCGCTGGGGCAGAGGTTACCTGGCAAAAACAATCACAACCTGTCCACAACACATAGTATTGCCGCGCCCCCGCATCCTTGCCCCCGTATAGTCATACTGCACGAGCTGCTCTCCTTTCACCACCATTAGAACCAGGGTCATCCACCACCACCCCTATATGGGTCCGAACCTTATGCCTAGAAAAACATTCCTGATGGCCCCGAGAGGCCCGAGCAACAAACCCGCCCATCCTCTCTTAGTCGCAGTCACAGAACTAAGCAAATGTCTGTAACAGACCCATGGAGGGCCCCCCGGCCCTAGAGGGCTCGGAGCAATCAAGTTAGCAGCAGGTAATAGTCAATACATCTGGCCCCATGAGATCCATGCAACTAGGACCACAGACACTGTTCGTGCTCAAAGTATCAGAAAGATCTCACCAAATATCAACTGCGTAGTCCTCATGTGCGGTCTTACCATCCGCGGTTGTCCATTCAGTTCCAGGCGCTCCGGTCACCGCCAGAGCAGCGAACACCCCCCGCCCAACAAGCAGACCCAGACGGCGTGGCCGTAGGCTAAGTCGAGCCCCCCACAGCAGACTAGTCCCGCTCCTCCAAACTTGAGGCCTCCGCAAGAGTGTCATTTTGCCCCCGTGGACTGTTCCGCTGTTCCTTAGACCATTCCTTCAAAGATCTCTGCAGCTCCTTCGGGTCAGTGAAGAAATGCGAATGGCCCTGCCTGTTAATCCGAAGTTTCGCCGGATATAGCATCGCATAATCCAGTCCGAGGTCGCAAAGTTGTTTTTTGTACGGTGCGAAATGCCTCCGTTCTTCTTGCACTTTCGCCGTGAAGTCAGGGTAGATGGAGATGTCCATTCCCTCGAATTGCAGCTTCCCTTTTTCTCTAGCCACCAGCAGGGCTGCATCCCTGTCCCTGTAATTTAGCAGCTTAGCTATTATCGGTCTCGGTGGCGCTCCCGGCTTTGGGCGAGGCCCCAGCGAACGGTGGGCTCTTTCTACTACGAACATGGGAGAGAACACATCCACCCCCAGTAGGGCATGCAAAAGTTTTTCCACAAAGAGTTCCATCCTCCCGGTGTGCGTTGACTCCGCCACACCAGTTATGCGAATGTTCGATCTCCTCGAGCGGGCCTCCAAGTCCTCCGACTTGTCCTGGATGACCTGGAGCAATCTGCTGAAGTGTTTACGATCTGCATCCCACTCCGTTTGCGCTTCCTCCACATGTGTGACCCTCCTCTCAGCCATGTCCAGTCGCTCCGCGTTCTTGTCCACCCGCTCCGACATGCGGTCCATGCGGTATGTGAGTGCGTCCAGCTTGGCATCGATCGCAGTCAGACTGCCCTGCAGGCCCTTTTCCATCGCCGCCAGCATTTCTCTGATGTCCGCACACATAGAGCTCTCTGAGGCCGCACCACCGGTGGACATTTCCGGCACCGCGACGGTAGATCCCTTCGCCTTGCGTGGGTCAAAGGATATTTTAGGCTGTGTCTTGTCACCCTTACCCATGGTGATGCTATAGGTCTGCGCTTCCACGAGTCCAGAGCCTCTATGCGCCCACCGCAGCCCGTGGCCCCGTCGTCTTAGGAGTCTGGACAGTATTCCGTGCAGCCTCGGGGTCAAGAGCGGCCCCAACCAGTGGTAGGCTGAGACGCGCACCCGCACCAACCTCGGCGCACACCCAAGGTCCAGGTCCAAGAGCAACTCCTCACGACCGGTGAGTCCTCCCGCGGGCTCCGCACCTCAAAGTGGCAACCCCCGAATGGCTGGGAAGGGGGCACCAACACAGAGGATGCCAGCAGGTCTCGCCTCCACGCAGTTCCGGGGTCACCCCACCGAAGCTCCCCACAGGCCCGGGCCCGGCGCCGTCTCCGCCGGCCTCCAGGGATCTCTCTTCAGGCTGTTGGAGAGGGGGGCGTGCCAAACACAGCTCCGCAGAGGCGCCAGGACCTTCACCTCCTCCGTAGGCCCCCGGGATCACTCCCCTCCAAGTGCCAGTGCTCCGAGGAAAGGCCCAATGCAGCGGCGTCCACTCCGCAAGTCCCACCCGCACAGGCAGGCAGCCACCGGCCAGGGCCCCCCGGGTCGGCCCGAGCCCAAGCCGTCGTCAGCGGCGGCCCCGCGGAACGGCTCCACCGAGCGCTAGGGTCCCCACGTTGCGAGCGCTCATCTTCCACTGTGGAGTCGCCCGAGTCCGCACCTTTCTCCAGGGATGTCCGCGCCCCGGCCCCACCGGCCCACTCAGAGTCTGCAGCCGAGCAGACCGGGGAAGCCGCCGACGACCCCGCCGCACGCTGCGTCACGCTCACCGGGTAGCGTCTCAGGGCAGGCCGGGGATGTCGGCCCAGTCCGCTGAGCACGCCACCTCTCGCCGCTTGTGCTCCGTACGGCTCCGCCGCCGGCCGTAGGGGTCCGCACACCGCTCCACCTGGTGTAGGAAGGATTCCCCAGTCAAATCCACTATGTGGCTCCGCAGTACAGGATAATTGAAAGGATTATGCGAGGGCTAAGGTGGAGAGCGCAGCGCTCACACGTCCGCCATCGTTGCCAGCCACAAAGACTTTGTTATGTACAAATAATTCTCAGTTTATTTTTAGGAGGGAAGATGTGTTACAACGTGTTTTCCTTAGTTGTATTAGGGGGAAGATGTGTTACAACGTGTTTTCCTTTCCCATTTAAAATATGTTCATTTACTTTGTTCATTTAACATATGGTAGGTTCCTCCTTGCTCACCCCTGTTTTGATCTTGGTTCGCTCCTGGTTCCCTGGAGCCGACCTTAGAATGTTGAGTGAGGAGTTAGTATCTCCAAGGAAGGATTTAAACCTAAAACATTGTCTCATTGAAGCGGTAAGAGATGCTCCTGCACCTACCAACAAAGACGAACTCAAGTCATTTTTTAGGGTTGGCAGAATATATGGCGAAATATGTTAATCACTTCTCTGACTAAACTGCCAACCTCAGAGAACTCACAAGGAACCACACTCATTTCAAATGGTCAGACGAACATCAGACATCGTTTTCTAAAGTAAAAGAGGGCATACTCTCTGCTCCGTATTTGTGTAACTTTGAACACAACCGTAAGACTTTTCTCACTACAGACGCCAGTGGAAAGGGTTTAGGTGCTACCCTCTCACAAATTATTGATGGCGAAGAAAGGATTGTTGCATTTGCCTCACGATCCCTTACCAAAGCAGAAATGAACTATTCGGTGGTGGAAAGAGAAGCACTGGCTTGTTTTTGGGGAGTGAAACATTTCAAATTCTTTCTTTGGGGAATTCAATTTTGGTAGCGTACTTACCATAAACTCCTAATTTTCATGTTCAACCCTAAAAATAACTCTTGCAACACTCCCCGTATAGCTAAGTGGTTACTAGGTTTGGAGGGTTTCTGTTTTACAATCAAATATGTTACAGTTTTCAAAATTCTGCAGCATATTTTCTGTCTAGAATTCCCATTCACAAGTAAGAACAATTTGAAACTCTTGAGTACCCCGTCTTCCAACTCAATCTTAGTACCATCACTTCACGAGAATGGTTAGATTGCATGGACACAGATAACACCATGACACAAATCCTTTCTTACACTTTACATGGTTGGCCCAGTTCTTCTAATCAAGTAAGTGCAGATGTAAGGACGTTCTGGGAGGTACGTTATGAACTCAACATGGATCAAGGCATTTTATTCAGGAATAATAAAATAATTCCACCTGAAGCTCTTAGAAATAAAATAATTTACCTTGTTCATGAGGGCCACTTAGGCAGAAGCTTAACTAAAGCTAGATTACGTGAAAGGTATTGGTTTCCCAACATGGACTCGCTGGTGGAAACAAAAGTAAAAAAATTCCTTACATGTGCCAACAGTGACAAATCTAGGATAACCAGAAAATCCCCCATCTCCCCAATATCTGTACCAGATAAACCATGGGAGAAGATTGCATTAGATATTATAGGTCCCTTTAATTTCAGGGGGGTGGTAAAACAGTTCGCACTGGTCTTAGTTGACTTCCATTCACATTGGACTTTAGTCAAAATGGTCAACCAAATAACAACCGTGTCTGTCATTCAATTTCTAAAAGATACATTTGTTTTAGAAGGCATACCATCCTCCATAATCACTGATAATGGGGTCCAATTTACTTCTCATGCCATGACAGAGTTCCTTGGAAAACTTAATATATCCCATTTGAGAATGCCCCTCTACTGTCCGAGAGCCAATGGTTTGGTGGAAAGAATGAACCGCATGGTCAAAGGTTGTATACAATTGGCGGTTGTCAACAGAATTCCTACTGGACAAGGGTTACAAGAAATGTTGTGGGCTTATCACACCCTTCCAAATTCAATTACTGGTATTTCTCCTTTCTCGGCTTTAAGAGGAAGGAAACCTTGCACAAAATGTTTTCTGAATTGGTTAGGAGGGGGATCCCACATCACGAAGGACATGCAAGCTTTCAGAGACAAAATAGATACACACCAAACCAAATATAAAATTCACTATGACACTAAACATGGAACCAAAATCCCACAATGGAAAGTGGGAGACTGGGTATGTGTGAAGAATCCAAAAAGAAGCAATCCTAAAACAAAATTTTCTAAACCTATGCGCATAACAGCTGTAAGAAACAACACAGCCATATTGGATAATGAAACTATATTATATTTAGAAATGTGCAAATCTTTCTTACATGTTAATATCTGAAGATAAGACATCTTAATCATCAGAATTTCATCCTCTAGATCTTTGAAAATCTTCATAATTGTTTTGTATGCTTATAGGGATTTCTTTATGTACAGATTGTTACTGTAAAGCACTTCTCTTATGTTAAACATTTTGAGCGTACCTTGCTAACAAACATCACACGGTGACACGCACACCAAGAGATTTTTTTATTTTCTCATCCATCATGGCAGCTGCAAGCATGTCACAACCAGCGCCATTTCTGAATGAATTCAGAGAATCCAGCATTCCATGGGAAGATTGGGAGAAAGTCTTCGAATCATATCTTATAGCCATTGGAGGAAAAAAATTCAGTGCTTTCAGGAAGCAGCACATATTACTACACAACCTGGGTTCAAATGGAAGGAAAATATTTGAATCACTACCGGAACCAGAACTTGAGGAAGAAGATGAGGATGTTTACGAGACCACTTTAGTTAAGTTACGCATTCATTTTGGGGACAAAGTTAATATAGTTTTGGAAAGACACAAATTCTTCAGTCGTTCTCAAGGCAAGCAAGAGAGTGTGTCTACTTATGTTGCTGTTCTTAGAGGTCTCAGCAAACTATGCACTTTCAATGATCTCAATGACTCATTAATCAGAGACCAATTGGTACGTTGTACAAACAATAAAGAAATTCAGAGAAAATTATCAGAAAAACAACCCGATCTCCAGGAGGCAATAAAAATTGCCAAATCCATTGAACATACAGCAATTTGCATAAAAGAGATAAACTCATCAGATTCTAATGATAAAGTAGCAGAAATAACCAATCTAGATGAAGAATCAGAAGTATACAAAATTAAAAATGAACCATCCAAAACCGATGTTCCCTCTAATTTTTTTCCTCTGTGTGCGGCAGTGGAGGGTCTCTTTGCGCTGCAACCTTGGCTATGTGCGCCAGGAACCAGACCGCACGCGTTTGCAGCGCCAAATGTCACTCCAAACGTTTACTTTAAAAAGTGAAAAGATGATGCATTTTTACACATACAGCGCCACGTTAAGGGTCTTAAGGTCGGTTTGCAAATTGGATAAACACTCCATGACATTAATTGGTTACACAGGCAAGTACACTTCAGGTTTAGAAAAGCACAAGACTCCAAGGGGCATATTATCAAGAACGGTGTTAAAATTATCGCTGCTTTTGCGGCAGGAAACTGCCGCTGAAGTGGCGATAATGGGCTTGATAATATGCCCTTGAGAATACCAATAGAAGCCCATGTTCTGGTGTGAACCTGGGCTTCTATTGGAATGCTCAAGGGCATAATATCAAACACATTTTCGCCGTTTAGCGGCAGTTTCCTGCTGCTAAAGTGGCGATAATTTTAACGCCATTCTTGATAATATGCCCCCAACGGTGGTACCATCTTAAGATTTTACTAAAGATTCTTAACTGGAGCACTGTTCATTGGGTGGGGAAATGTTGCCCCTTTTGTTACTTGCAGTTTAGAAGTTTGACTCCTAATATAGAACAGTAAGCTATTAACTATCAAAGAGCTGCATTTCCATTCATTGCAATGGAAGAAAACCTGTGACAGACCACCCGAGCGGAAGAGTAATATAGCTTTTGATTGTAAGAACGTAAGGGTGTTTTTGAACAGTAAAGAGAATAATTCAGCCTGAAAATTAAAAATCAACATCACGAGGAATCAATCATGTTTTACTTGAAGATAAGTTTAAACAAAACACAGAACAAGGCACAGTAGGGCAGTCGATTCAAGGGAGTTCCTCAAATACTGAAATAGATGCCTAAATAACAGCCAACCTCTGTACGTCTCAAACCACAAAGTGACTAGCTAGAATTCAAGCTCTGCATTTTCGACCCCAAACCTCCTGCTATGCTGTAGGTACCACAAGGGAGAGGGGCTACAGCTTACAAAGAGAAGAGCAACTTTAAAAACACAGCGTGTACTTTCTGAAAGTACACGCTGGGTTTTTAAACTTGCTCTACTCTTTTGTTTGTAAAGCGCCATGTGGGGAACAGGTCCGGCTCCAGGAATTTTTATTTGGGTGGGCCAAGGGTGCATTTGGGTGGGCCACTGCGGGCTTGATTTGTCGCATATATGTCTAGGCAGGCCTGCTACCGGCCCCTCCTTAGTCTTACAAGGCCCAGTAAAACGCACTTTTTTCCAAATCTCTTTCTAAATATTATCACTCTCAAAAAGTGCTTTTTCCATGTAATGTTCCTTTATTGGGAAGAGGAGGTTTCTGAGGTGGGAGTATCAGGCAAGTGACACTTCTCTGGCTCCCTCTGTGCGAGCCTTCCGGGAGAATCCCTCTTCATTACTACCTCCGCCTGACCCAGGAATCTGCAACGCACTCCCTTACAGGCTTGATTATCCACTACTCCTCTCCAGTGCACTTTATCTCACAGCTGACCTTGGGCCACAGCCCCATATCAGGCACCAAAGGACTCCACTTTCATTTTTCCCGGTAAAAACATTAGTAAAATCGCCTACAAACTTAAAACATTGAATATCGCAGTAACTATAATTAGCACGCACTTTAAAGTATGTTCCACAGTAGCCCTTATGACCCGACTGCTAATTAAATAAACAAAAACAGAAAGGCCATGACAGGGCCGGCTTCAGCGCTGATATGAAAGTATTTTTTGGTGCCACACCAATAACCTCTTTGTCCGTAAATACCTTTACTACCACCTTCCAACAGTGCCCCTCATCCCTCCATGGCCCCCTCTATTGACCTCCTCCTCAGATTCCCTCACTGCCACATGCCACAAGTGCCCCTCATCTCCCCATAGCCCCTCCCCCTTATGACCTCCTCCTCGGATTCCCTCACTGCCACCCTCCAACAGTGCCCCTCATCTTTACTTAGCCCATCTCTCATATGCATTTCATTTGTTGTATAGTGCTACTCATATCAGTGTAGTGTGTGTCAGTACTTTACACCACGCACACATTATACGGAGACAATGAATCATACAAGTATGTAAATCAGTCTACAGGGAATGTCACATAAGCCAATGAGGATTACAAGGTGTAGGAATCACATGTCATCCATACTGGTGGGCAGTATATTTTAAGAGGGTTTGGTCTGGGGAAACACAACCTTAGGATTTAAAGAGTATTCCATGGGGGTCAGCTTTACTGATAAAAATGTATATCTGCCCGAACATACTCATTTTAGCGACATTAGAATTATGAAAGACTGCGGAAGTTCTAACTATATCACAAAACTAAAAAAGCCAAGTTCTATCTATTCCATTCATGTTTGTCTGCAGCTCTTTGATGACAGTTCATTGGTCACTGTCCTATGTTAGGATTGTAACTTCTGAACTGCAAGTAACAAAAGGGTCTCTGTGACAAAGGCAGTAACCCACTGAGCTATCCACATAAAATACAGTTCATCTGACAGACAAATGATTGCTCTCCAGCAGGATCACCAGTGTTATCTGGGCATTGTGTACTGTCTTATTGTTGTCCTGCATCGGCCATGATAATGATAAAAACTGTTTAAATGAAGCACACACTGTGCAGATTTTAAAAAGAAAAAAAATGTAGTAACACATTCTCGTACCTACTCCATTAGTCAAACTTTGTGTCACAGCCTGATGTGATAAGCCGCTGCAGGGGTCAGGAAAGGTAAATAGGTATAAATAAACTTCTTCTCTCCTGCGCTGCATAGAAAAAGAAAAATCCACGCAGCAGAACAGTAGGCAATGGTTACCATTATCAAAGACACGATTTGTCGCCTTTCGCCATGTGGAGATGAAGGGGTGAAACAATAAATAAAGCCAGGTTAACATGTAAATGGTCTTTTAAAGACCTGTTAAGTACACGGGTGCGGCTGCGATAATCTCTAAAGCTGTCTGTGTGTGCCCGCCCGGGAAGCTGTCTCGTCCCGGACTGACACACACGAGGGGGGGTTGCAGCACATTGAGTCCCATGGCGTTGTGCGCATGCCTTCAAGCCCACACTGCGAGGGCCAAGGCTCCTGTTTGGCTGGACCGGGCCTGGTGGGGAAGAGTGTGGGCTTTTGTTTAAGTATTTGTGTTAATCACAGCTCGTGAAGGGGCTGTGATTAACATGAATACTTAAAAACCCCAATCTGCCCCGCAAGCCCCCAATTCCCGCCTTACCTTCACTTCCGACACCGCATCCAGGAAGTGAGTGATTTTTGCTTTTTTTAAACAGCGGCGCGATTAACTCGCGGGATGTCGTGGATGTGTGCGCGCTGCACATACGGCAGTGCGCGCTCACGTTAACAGAGGTGCGCGCGCGCAACTTAACGGGAACAGTGTCCAAAACTAAGAATGACGATTGGTGAAATCAAATAGGAGATTCAGAAAATTCTAAACTGAAATGCTATCATTGTGGAAGCGATTTGGGAAAAAGGGGGTGGTGATGGACAGAGTTTCTGAATGATGCAGAATACTCTTACCAAGTCAAGAGATCATGGTTTTAATCCATCACCGTTTTTTAGCTCACTGCACCATCCCAGCTCAGAACCAGACTACATGCAAATTAGTCTGTACCTGTCCCAGTGCATGATGGGAACAGGGCAAACCAAACTACCAAGCCAATTCTTATACTGGGAAGGAAACAAGCTTCCGGGGACCGGTTTCTGGCATCACAGCCTTCGTCGGCCCGGCTTGCCTGAATCCTGATGGTGCAATGAGCAAGGGACTCACGTCTGAGCATACCCTCCCACACTGAGTGTGGATAAAATCGATTTGGGAAAAAGGGGGTGGTGATGGACAGAGTTTCTGAATGATGCAGAATACTCTTACCAAGTCAAGAGATCATGGTTTTAATCCATCACCGTTTTTTAGCTCACTGCACCATCCCAGCTCAGAACCAGACTACATGCAAATTAGTCTGTACCTGTCTGAGTGTTTGATTGGTTCTGATGCTCCGTCCATCACCACCCCCTTTTGTACCGCTTTGTTCGCCATAAGTTGGCAGGGTATGCTCAGACGTGAGTCCCTTGCTCCCTTTGCCACTGGATTCAAGCAAGCCTGGCTGAAGACGGCTGAAATGCCAGAAACCGGTCCTAGGAAGCTTGTTTCCGGTCCAGGGAAGGCATGGCTTGGCAGTTCGGGCTGGACTGTTCCCATGAGGCACAGGGTCAGACTGATTTGCATATGGCCATGTCTGAACTGGGGTGGCAGAGTGGGCTAAAGAACGGTGATGGATCAAACCCAGATCTGTTGACTGGGTGTGAGTGTTTGATTGGTTCTGATGCTCCGTCCATCACCACCCCCTTTTGTACCGCTTTGTTCGCCATAAGTTGGCAGGGTATGCTCAGACGTGAGTCCCTTGCTCACTTTGCCACTGGATTCAAGCAAGCCTGGCTGAAGACGGCTGAAATGCCAGAAACCGGTCCTAGGAAGCTTGTTTCCGGTCCAGGGAAGGCATGGCTTGGCAGTTCGGGCTGGACTGTTCCCATGAGGCACAGGGTCAGACTGATTTGCATATGGCCATGTCTGAACTGGGGTGGCAGAGTGGGCTAAAGAACGGTGATGGATCAAACCCAGATCTGTTGACTGGGTGTGAGTGTTTGATTGGTTCTGATGCTCCGTCCATCACCACCCCCTTTTGTACCGCTTTGTTCGCCATAAGTTGGCAGGGTATGCTCAGACGTGAGTCCCTTGCTCACTTTGCCACTGGATTCAAGCAAGCCTGGCTGAAGACGGCTGAAATGCCAGAAACCGGTCCTAGGAAGCTTGTTTCCGGTCCAGGGAAGGCATGGCTTGGCAGTTCGGGCTGGACTGTTCCCATGAGGCACAGGGTCAGACTGATTTGCATATGGCCATGTCTGAACTGGGGTGGCAGAGTGGGCTAAAGAACGGTGATGGATCAAACCCAGATCTGTTGACTGGGTGTGAGTGTTTGATTGGTTCTGATGCTCCGTCCATCACCACCCCCTTTTGTACCGCTTTGTTCGCCATAAGTTGGCAGGGTATGCTCAGACGTGAGTCCCTTGCTCACTTTGCCACTGGATTCAAGCAAGCCTGGCTGAAGACGGCTGAAATGCCAGAAACCGGTCCTAGGAAGCTTGTTTCCGGTCCAGGGAAGGCATGGCTTGGCAGTTCGGGCTGGACTGTTCCCATGAGGCACAGGGTCAGACTGATTTGCATATGGCCATGTCTGAACTGGGGTGGCAGAGTGGGCTAAAGAACGGTGATGGATCAAACCCAGATCTGTTGACTGGGTGTGAGTGTTTGATTGGTTCTGATGCTCCGTCCATCACCACCCCCTTTTGTACATCATTGTGGAAGCAACAATCATTTGGCAAACAACCCCAACTGTCAAGCCAAGTCTGCTTGGTGCAGAAAATGTAACAAGAAAGGGCACCTAGCAAGAGTTTGTGGATGCTTTCCAAAGAAGACGGGGGGAAATCGGGTCATCGATGATAAAACCCAAGTCAAGAAAATTATTCTACAAATTAATGAAGTTGCAGTAAATAACCAACAAAGCTATCCTGAATGTAACGTCTCTATTGATGGGAAAAGTGTCAAAATGTTTGCGGACTCTTGTTCTCCTTTCACTCTTGTGAACTTCTCAGACTTTCAATCCATCTTAGGAAAAGAACAAGATAAACTTTATAAGGCAGACATAGCTCCCAGTGGTTACAATAGAGACCCCATACCTATGAAGGGAATGTTTAAGTCTCTTATTTCTTTTAAAGACTGTTCCACTGTAGGTAAAGTTTATGTTGTAGAGAATGGGTCAAACTTATTAGGATGGCAACATCAAAAAGAATTAGGAATTAAATTAGACCCCAATAATCCTGAACAAGTCTTGGTTGTAAATCCTTCAAATAATAGTGAGCACATCGCAAGTGAGTTCCCAGAAGTTTTTTCATAGAGTGTAGGTTTACTTAAAGACTTTCAACACAGAATCCAGTTAAAGCAAAATGCTAAACCGGTAATTCACAAAACTTGACCCATTCCACATCTGATGTGGGAACCTTTAAAAACAGAATTAGCTAGATTAGAAAAGCTCAACATCATACAACCTGTTGATTGTTCCGAATGGGTCGCCCCCATTGTCATTGCCAAGAAAGGTCATAGTCAAGACAATCGAATGTGCATTGATCTACGCGACCTAAATAACAACATACTGGTAGAAAGACATCCTTTACCCCGCATCAATGAGATGCTGAGCACCATGGGTGAAGCCACTCATTTCAGTGTCCTGGATCTCTCCATGGCGTACCATTAAGTGGAGCTGCATCCAGACTCTAGAAAACTCACTGCTTTCACTACACCCATGGGAACCTTCATGTTCTGTCGCATGCTTTTCGGATTGGCCTCTGCGGCAGGGGTATTTCAGAAAATTATGCAACATATCTTAAAAAATGTACCAAACACGTTATGCTTTCAGGATGATTTTCTAATCTATGGTGCCAATATTGATGAACATAACGATATCTTAAGACAAGTCCTTTCTAAATTCAGAGATGCTGGACTCACACTTATAAAAGAAAAATGCCAATTAGGTGTGGAGTCTGTAGAATACTTAGGACATTGTATCTCTAAGGAAGGATTTAAACCTAAACATTGTCTCATTGAAGCGGTAAGAGATGCTCCTGCACCTACCAACAAAGACAAACTCAAGTCATTTTTAGGGTTGGCAGAATATATGGCGAAATATGTTAATCACTTCTCTGACTTAACTGCCAACCTCAGAGAACTCACAAGGAACCACACTCATTTGAAATAGTCAGACGAACATGAGACATTGTTTTCTAAAGTAAAAGAGGGCATTCTCTGCTCCGTATTTGTGTAACTTTGAACACAACCGTAAGACTTTTCTCACTACAGACGCCAGCGGAAAGGGTTTAGGGGCTACCCTCTCACAAATTATTGATGGCAAAGAAAGGATTGTTGCATTTGCCTCACGATCCCTTACCAAAGCGGAAATGAACTATTCGGTGGTGGAAAGAGAAGCGCTGGCTTGTTTTTGGGGAGTGAAACATTTCAAATTCTTTCTTTGGGGAATTCAATTTTGGTAGCGTACTGACTATAAACTCCTAATTTTCATGTTCAACCCTAAAAATAACTCTTGCAACACTCCCCGTATAGCTAAGTGGTTACCAGGCTTGGAGGGTTTCTGTTTTACAATCAAATATGTTCCAGTATACAAAATTCTGCAGCAGATTTTCTGTCTAGAAGTCCCATTCACAAGGAAGAACAATTTGAAACTCTTGAGTACCCCGTCTTCCGACTCAATCTTAGTACCATCACTTCACGAGAATGGTTAGATTGCATGGACACAGATAACACCATGACACAAATCATTTCTTACACTTTACATGGTTGGCCCAGTTTTTCTGATCAAGGAAGTGCAGATGTAAGGACGTTCTTGGAGGTACATTATGCACTCAACATGGATCAAGGCATTTTATTCAGGAACAATAAAATAATTCCACCTGAAGCTCTTAGAAATAAAATAATTTACCTTGTTCATGAGGGCCACTTAGGCAGAAGCTTAACTAAAGCTAGACTACGTGAAAGGCATTGGTTCCCCAACATGGACTCGTTGGTGGAAACAAAAGTAAAAAACTTGCCTTACATGTGCCAACAGTGACAAATCTAGGATAACCAGAAAATACCCCATCTCCCCAATATCTGTACCAGATAAACCATGGGAGAAGATTGCATTAGATATTATAGGTCCCTTCAATTTCAGGGGGGTGGTTAAACAGTTCGCACTGGTCTTAGTTGACTTCCATTCACATTGGACTGTAGTCAAAATGGTCAACCAAATAACAACCGTGTCTGTCATTCAATTTCTAAAAGATACATTTGTTTTAGAAGGCATACCATCCTCCATAATCAATGATAATGGGGTCCAATTTACTTCTCATGCCATGACAGAGTTCCTTGGAAAACTTAATATATCTCATTTGAGAATGCCCCTCTACTGTCCGAGAGCCAATGGTTTGGTGGAAAGAATGAACCGCATGGTCAAAGGTTGTATACAATTGGCGGTTGTCAACAGAATTCCCACTGAACAAGCGTTACAAGAAATGTTGTGGGCTTATCACACCACTCCAAATTCAATTACTGGTATTTCTCCTTTCTCGGCTTTAAGAGGAAGGAAACCTTGCACAAATTTTTTCCGAATTGGTTAGGAGGGGGATCCCACATCACGAAGGACATGCAAGCTTTCAGAGACAAAATAGATACACACCAAACCAAATATAAAATTCACTATGACACTAAACATGGAACCAAAATCCCACAATGGAAAGTGGGAGACTGAGTATGTGTTAAGAATCCAAAAAGAAGCAATCCTAAAACAAAATTTTCTAAACCTATGCGCATAACAGCTGTAAGAAACAACACAGCCATATTGGATAATTAAACTATATTGAATTTAGAAATGTTCAAATCTTTCTTCCATGTTAATATCTGAAGATAAGACATCTTAATCATCAGAATTTCATCCTCTAGATCTTTGAAAATCTTCATCATTGTTTTGTATGCATATAGGGATTTGTTTATGTACAGATTGTTACTGTAAAGCACTTCTCTTATGTTAAACATTTTTGAGCGTACCTTGCTAAGAAACATCACACGGAGACACACACACCAAGAGATTTTCTTACTTTCAAGATGGCGGCCAGCACCCTGGCCGAGTAAGCCGGTATTAGCACCCTCTCCTAGATGACCCGCTAGATGACCAGCTAAAAACTCACTATCAATACAGCATGGTTCACAAATCTTTGCACAGCAGCGGGAGATTGACATGATTCGGTGGCTTCGATACAACTATAACAACATCGCATATTACCGGCCCGAGGCTTACCGGGGGACAGCCTATCAGTGACGGATCGAGGCACTCAGCGCCTTCAGCGGCTCCTGTATTTTCAGCGTTATCAGCTTGCCCGAGGCCTCGGTTGGCGCAACGTCAGGATGCCTCCAAAAAGCCAAGTCAAGAATCCTCCAAGAACGGCAGCGAGAGCTACCGCGCCACCCTCATCTGCAGCCCCCGTAGCAAAGCAACCTTCCCCGCCATTGGCTGTGATCTCAAAAGGCAGTCAGTTGGAGTGCGCGGCGGTCAAGTCTTCGAAATCAGGATTACCTCCGGTCCCTGCAATGTTTAAATCTCGTAAAGCCGCTTCTAATAAAACTCCACAGAGCCCTGCGGTGGGGAGATCTTCCTCAGCCGTCGCTGCAGTTAACAAAGCTGGTAAGGATCAATCTGCCCCCGCTGTGACTCTTGTAATAGCTATACCTGCGAATGCCAATGGGGGTAGTAATGAGGGGGATCCCACAAGTTTACTGATGCAACCAAAAGGAGGGAATGATTTAGAGAATGTAAACAAGACTTTCTCATATGCTCCATCCGTGCCTGGACTGGACTCGCAGACCAGCAGCATGCTGGGAAACGTAGTCTCTACAGACCTACCTCCTAGTATACAGCCAGCGGTGAAGCATCCTCTCTCCATAGATTCATCGCAGGTCTCTATACCTCCTACCCTCTCAAATATAGATGCTGATATTGACGGCGACAATTTCTATTCACTATTCGACCATACAGGATCCTCAGTTGCGGATGAGGGATTGGACAAAGATTGGACGGACGATGAGGATAGTGTATCGGGGGACTGGCGTCTTAATGAAGTTCTGAATCTGGCTGACACTATAAGGGATCCCCCTACAGTATGTAAGGCACCACAAGATTCAGGCAGTAATACAGGCTCTCTGGCATGGGATTATTCATTTTCAGGACAGTCTGCTGAGCAAGCTAATGTTCAAGATCCCACTACTCACGATTCAGTCTCTAACTCATATCTTCCTCCTGGTGAGATGACTTTGGCAATAATCTACCAAACAATTATGGCACACCGGGAGGAGACCAGACAAGAGAGCGCACGGGCGCAAGGGGCATGCCGCAGGGTCCAAAATTCGCTACGAAGAGTAATTAAATCATGTGCAGATATTGCATCTAGGGTCACCGAGGCTGAGACCCGGATTTCGTCAATGGAAGATGACTTAGTGGATCAAAAATCCACCATAGATGCAATTCAATCCCAACGGGACGATATCCAATGGAAATTGGTCGACATAGAAAATCGCACCCGAAGAAACAACTTAAGAATTTTGGGGGTCCCCGAGGGTAAAGAAGGCTTGGACACTCGACAGTTCGTGATTGACCTATTCACCGAGGCGTTCCCAGAGGTCAAGGAATGGGATTGGCAGTTAGAAATTCAGCGTGCTCATCGCTTCCCTTTCAAGCTGAAGAAACGCTCAGGCCAAACAGCAGACAGACCTCGTGCTATTTTTAATATGCTTGCATAATTTCTTAGCTAGAGAGAGGATTTACGACCTAGCTAGGCCTGATAGACAAAGGTCAGCGAAGGGTTGTCAGTTCTTTGTAAGGCCTGACTTTTGTCCAGCCACAGTAGAACGGAGGTGGCAGCTCCGTCAGCTTATTGCCCCCTTTCAGATGAAAGGAGCACAGGTCTTTTTGCTTTCTCCTGCTAAACTCAAAGTTATCTACTAAGCTCAGACAAAATATTTCGAATCTGAAACCTTGGCCAGAACTTTTTTGGACTCAATTTAGAAAGCAAATATAATCAGACCTTAAGGTTTTTTTTCAATCAATCATAATACTTGTATAGCGCGCTACTCACCCGGAAGGGTCTCAAGGCGCTTGGGGGAGGGGGTCCGCCACTGCTCGAACAGCCAGGTCTTGAGTTGTCTCCTGAAGGCGAGGAGGTCCTGGGTCAGCCGAAGGTGGATGGGCAGGGAGTTCCATGTCTTGGCCGCCAGGTAGGAGAAGGACCGGCCTCCGGCGGTGGCTCTTCTGATGCGTGGTACGGCGGCGAGGGCGAGGCTAGTAGATCGTAGCTGGCGGGTGGGCGTGTAGAAGGTCAGGCGGTCGTTGAGGTACTTGGGGCCCAGGTCATGGAGAGACTTGTGTGCATGGGTGTGGAGCCTGAACGTGATCCTCTTCTTGACGGGGAGCCAGTGCAGGTCCCTCAGGTGGCTGGAGATGTGGCTGCGTCGGGGGATGTCCAGGATGAGTCGGGCGGAGGCGTTCTGGATTCGTTGGAGACTTTTCTGTAGCTTGGCTGTGGTCCCGGCGTAGAGGGTGTTTCCGTAGTCCAGACGGCTGGTGACGAGGGCCTGGGTGACCGTCTTCCTGGTTTTGGTCGGGATCCATCGGAAGATCTTGCGAAGCATGTGAAGGGTGTGAAAGCATGATGAGGAGACGGCGTTGACTTGTCTGGTCATCGAGAGGGAGGAGTCCAGGATGAAGGCCAGGTTGCGTGCGTGGTCTGTTGGCTTGGGAGCGGTGCCCAGGGCTGGGGGCCACCAGGAGTCTTCCCATGCGGAGGGCGATGGTCCCAGGATGAGGACTTCCGTCTTGTCTGAGTTAAGTTTCAGGCGGCTGTTCTTCATCAATTCGGCGGCGTCTTTCATCCCTTCGTGTAGGCTGGTTCTGGCGGTGTTGGGGTCTCTGGTGAGGTAGAGGATCAGCTGGGTGTCGTCGGTGTAGGAGATGATGTTGAGGTTGTGTTGGCGTGCGATGGCAGCAAGGGGTCTCATGTAGACGTTGAAGAGGGTGGGGCTGAGTGACGATCCTTGCGGGACGCCGCAGATGACTTCGGCGGCCTCGGAACGAAACAGGGGGAGGCGGACTCTCTGTGTTCTTCCGGCGAGGAACGAGATGATCCACTCCAGTGCCTTCTCTTGGACGCCGGTGTTGCTGAGGCGTTGGATTAGGGTGTGGTGGCAGACAGTGTCGAATGCTGCAGAGAGGTCCAGGAGGATGAGTGCCGCTGTTTCTCCGTTGTCGAGCAGGGCTCGGATGTCGTCGTCGGTTTTTGTGACCTACCTGTAGGTGTATGACGCTTTTGAGTGGAGGCAATGCATTTTTGTGGGGTGTAATATTCTTAGTATATTTATGCAACGTTTTGCTCTTGTCTGTCACCTCCAAGGCAACGCCTCCATTACAATGTTTAGATAGCGGCAGCGTCAGGAGGGGGGGGCGTCTGGGCTCATACCGGCTTCTCCATCACATGGACCTCGGTCCTATTGCCTAGGATGGGGGGTGGGGGTTTGAGGTGGTTGTGGGGGGGTGGTTGCCAGGGAAGCAGGGGGTGTAGGGGGAAGGGTTGGGGGGGCGGTGGGGGTGGGCAAGGGGGAGGGGTAGGGACACAGTTTTAAAAAAAAAAAAGCTTGGAAAAATGTTTTGGTTTTTTATTATGTTAATGTTTTCACTATGACAGTCACGATTCTGGTTCATATAGTCACATGTTGTAATGGCGTCGGCTAAGATACGTATAGCATCATGGAATGTCTGTGGTCTTAATAATGGCAAGAAAAGAGCGTTATTCTCAACCATTGTCCGTAATTTACATTTAGAGGTTATATGCTTACATGAAACCCACGTGCCCTGGAATAATCGAGATTGTTTAAAAATCCCTGGATTTGACCTGATTGGGTGCTCTCGACAATCCTCGATGATAAGAGGGGTGGCAATTTTATTAAAGCGAGGGGTAGGATCCTGTGTTAGAACCACACAAGACAATGGGGGGCGATGGGTCATTGCCGAGCTTTTGATTAGTGGCACATTATTTACCATCTGTTCAGTATATAGCTCTAATCTCGATGACCCTGAAGTTGTACATTATTTAAATGTTGAGTTAGCGCAGTGGCCTCAACCTATCTGTCTCTGCAGTGACTTCAATATAAATCTTGCGGCTGACTTTAATCTCATGGATGGACAAGGAAGGTACTTGGGCAAGAAACCGAGAGTATTTAGGGCACTACAAGCATTAGTCCAGGAACATTCAATGACCGACCTTTGGTACCACCATTTCAAATATTTAGATGGCTATACATTTTTTTCTGCTCCGCATAGAAAAATGGTGCGGTTGGACTATATTTTTCTGTCTGATCAGCTTGCAGACTTTACCTCAATTTCAATTTTTCCCCGCATTATTTCAGACCACAATCCGGTGGTTACCACTCTTACTCTGAATGGTATTGTTAAACCTATTAAATCATGGACTTTTGAGAGAAAGCTTATAACAGAACAGATGTATTTAGATCATATGAGGCCATGGGTGTCTGAATTCTTAAACATTAACAGAGAATCAGCCTCTAGTAAAATTGTTTGGGACACATTGAAAGTAGCAATTCGGGGTGAAACTAAGAGCTTTTCATTTTTTCATCGCAAGCTAATTCAAGAGCAGATTAAGACCAGGATTGAAGCTTTACGCTCTGCAGAAATCCATCTTACTGACGCAATCAGGGAAGGTCGGGACTTATCTTATAGTCAAACCCAGGTAGCCAACATCAGAGCTTCTTTGCTCGAGTTCTTTGGACAGGACCTCGCAGCTAACTATCTTCAGTACCGCTCGATGATGTTGAGTTTGGTGAACAATCGGGCAAGGTGCTGGCTAAACGGCTCCAGCAACAAGCTATGGCTAACCGCATTACCAAGATTCAGGACACTCATGGCAATATTCAAGATACTCCAGAATCTGTCCTATCTGTTTTTTCTGAGTTCTACACATCCCTTTATACGGAAGAAATTGAGGACTCAAATGCAGACTATGATATCAGTACCTTTTTAACAGAACTTAACACTCTCAGAGTAACAGACCAACAGAATATGATTTTGGCGGCACCCATAGAATGGGATGAGGTGGAAACTGCACTGAATGGCAAGGCTGCAGGCCCGGACGGAATTCCTTTGGAATTTTATAAAGTATTCCGGTCCGAGATCCGTGAGGATTTTTTGAAGATACTTAGAGAGGCACAACTAGGTCAGATTCCAGAATTCTGGCGGTATACAACCATCATTCTTTTTAAGAAGAAGGATAAGCCAGAGCTTGATCCTGCATCATTTCGTCCGATATCACTAATTAACACTGACAATAAAATATTTGCAAAAATCTTGGCAACAAGGTTAGCGTTAGTGATATCACCATTAGTTTCCATCCGTCAACATGGATTCATTCCAGGTAGGGACACGGCGGACCATGTCCGTCGTGTTATAGCACTATTAGACTAGGCCCAGGCCACGGGATCCCCCTCGGTGCAATCCTGCTGGACGCCGAAAAGGCGTTCGACAGGGTTGCCTGGCGGTTTCTCTGGCGGGTCCCGCATTGGAAGGGGGTTTGTGACAACTTTATTCATGCCTTGCAGTCACTATATATAACACCTCGGGCAACCCTATCTATATCTGGAAAGGTTTCAAGTTATTTTGCAATCAGCAGGGGTACTAGACAAGGGTGCCCTTGCTCGCCCCTGCTGTTTGCCCTGTATATAGATCCATTTTTGAGTAAACTTGAACTTTGCCCGAATCTAGTCCCTGTTAGGATTAATACATTCGAATTCAAAGTCCTAGCAAATGCGGATGATATTATAGTGTTAACTAGAGATGTCTCCACTTCATTCTTAGTAATTAAAGAGGTAGCTAAACACTATGGCCAGTACTCGGGCTATAAACTTAATGCTCAGAAAACCCAGGTGGTCCAAACAGCTGCGATGGGCCCTTCTAATGCGCCGGTGGTTCAGAGTGCACGGTACTTAGAGATAGAAATAACAGCTGCGATTGATAGATTGCCTGATATGAACATTTTGCCCATTATAGACAAAGCCAGTTTTACATTACGCAGATTAGATAACTTACATTTATCTTTGTTTGGAAGACGTAATGTCCTAAAGATGCTGATACTCCCAACATTTCTTTATGTATTTAGGACAATCCCATTGGAATTTGCCCAGTCAAGCCTTGTCCGCGCAGAGAGATGCTGCAGTAGGTTTTTATGGGGCTATCGTCAGCCGCACAGGGCAGCAAAATGGATGCAGTTACCATTGGAAAGGGGCGAGTGGTCGGTTCTCAACCTGCTGCTATATAGTTGGACAGCGCTGATTCAAAACTTTGCTGTTCCGCTGTTTGGGGACAGAGCAAATCTCCCACCATGCCGTGCACCATCTATCTTTGAGATAGGTCTAGGACAGGCTGCCAAGGGGATATTAATGTCAGTACTTGAACCTAGTTACTACAAAAAAAACAAATTCAAAGTTATTATCTCTATGTACTCAGTATGGAGGAAGGTTCGGCGCAGATGGTCAATTTCTAGTATTAACTTCTATACCCCCTTGTCGGCAGCCAGATTGCTTCCTTGTATTTTCCAAGACAATGTTACAATACGGTGGCGGTCACAAGGTATCAAGACAGTAGGGGATCTGGCTTATGAGGGGAGTATGGCTACCTTTTCTTTTTTAAAAGACAAGTTTACATTAGATGCTCACGAATTCTTTAAATATCTACAGGTTCGAAGCTATCTTGGTAAACTTCTGCACAACACCCCAACTTTATTTTGTAGGATTACACTTATGGATTTAATTTTGAAAAATTCATGAATTGGGCCAATTTATAGAAATTTACTGTCAGCTCTACCTGAGGATATATTGATATATAAAACTAAATGGGAAGCCAAGCTCTGTAAGCCTGATATTGATATTGTCCAAGCTTTAGAACTATCTAGCAAGGTTTTAATTTCGGGGAGCCTACGCTCACAAAGCTATACGGCCCTGTACGATCTTTATTATACCCCAGCCAAAATATGTAAATGGGGAGGCAGGGGAGGCCACATCTGCCCTAGATGTGGCATAATAGCAGCTAATGACGTCCACATGTTCTTCACTTGCCCCAAACTGGCCCAGTTTCTCCAAGATGTACAAACATTCATTAATATAAGCCTTAAAATTCCCTTGGTTTTGTCAGCAGAATTAGTGATATTGGGGTGTGAGACCGATATATCAATGGATAGAGCGAGTCATATTACTGCTCTAATATTCATTGCAATGTCGCAAATAAGATTATGTATCACATTGGAATGGGTAAGCTCTGCCGCCCCAACCTTCGTGAACTGGAGAGCAAGGATCTTAGCCCTCCACAATTTGGAGTTAGCTGTGTTTATGAGGGGGGGGCAGGAGAAGACGGGAAAGGGGCACACAAATATGGGCCCCATTTACACAATGGTTGGAAAGCTAAATGCTATAACAATTGGGCTGTGGTAAGCCGTTTCTTATGTCTACTATTGTTATTATTTGTATTATTTGTAGTAATTATATGGTTTCTTCATGGGGTAGTGAGATCCATGGGTTCGCTTTATTTTCGGTGTGGGGTTAGGTATGTCTAGATGACATATAGGAAATGATGGCTGTAATAGATGTAACAGATGTCAATGTCAATCAAAAAAGCTATGT
This sequence comes from Triturus cristatus, assembly GCF_964204655.1. Taxonomy (NCBI): domain Eukaryota; kingdom Metazoa; phylum Chordata; class Amphibia; order Caudata; family Salamandridae; genus Triturus; species Triturus cristatus. Next base: position 1,098,848,087 of record NC_140579.1, read on the forward strand.
GATATGTTTTTGTTTCCAAGCTGAAATAAAAAAATATATAAAAAAAAAGAAATGTGCAAATCTTTCTTACATGTTAATATCTGAAGATAAGACATCTTAATCATCAGAATTTCATCCTCTAGATCTTTGAAAATCTTTATAATTGTTTTGTATGCTTATAGGGATTTCTTTAAGTACAGATTGTTACTGTAAAGCACTTCTCTTATGTTAAACATTTTGAGCGTACCTTGCTAACAAACATCACACGGTGAAACGCACACCAAGAGGTTTGTCCTATTTTCTCTTCCATCATGGCAGCTGCATGCATGTCACAACCAGCGCCATTTCTGAATGAATTCGGAGAACCCAGCATTCCATGGGAAGATTGGGAGAAAGTCTTCAAATCATATCTTATAGCCATTGGAGGAAAAAAATTCAGTGCTTTCAGGAAGCAGCACATATTACTACACAACCTGGGTTCAAATGGAAGGAAAATATTTGAATCACTACTGGAACCAGAGCTTGAGGAAGAAGATGAGGATGTTTACGAGACCACTTTAGTTAAGTTACGCATTCATTTTGGGGACAAAGTGAATATAGTTTTGGAAAGACACAAATTCTTAAGTCGTTCTCAAGGCAAGCAAGAGAGTGTGTCTACTTATGTTGCTGTTCTTAGAGGTCTCAGCAAACTATGCGCTTTCAATGATCGCAATGACTCATTAATCAGAGACCAATTGGTACCTTGTACAAACAATAAAGAAATTCAGAGAAAATTATCAGAAAAACAACCCGATCTCCAGGAGGCAATAAAAATTGCCAAATCCATTGCACATACAGCAATTTGCATAAAAGAGATAAACTCATCAGATTCTAATGATAAAGTAGCAGAAATAACCAATCTAGAAGAAGAATCAGAAGTATAGAAAATTAAAAACTGACCCATCCAAAACCGATGTTCCCTCTAATTTTTTTCCTCTGTGTGCGGCAGTGGAGGGTCTCTGTGCGCTGCAACCTTGGCTATGTGTGCCAGGAACCAGACCGCACACGTGTGCAGCGCCAAATGTCACTCCAAACACTTACTTAAAAAAGTGAAATGATGATGCATTTTTACACATACAGTGCCACGTTAAGGGTCTTATGGTCGGTTTGCAAATTGGATAAACACTCCATGACATTAATTGGTTACACAGGCAAGTACACTTCAGGTTTAGAAAAGCACAAGACTCCAAGGGACATATTATCAAGAACGGCATTAAAATTATCGCCGCTTTAGCGGCAGGAAACTGCCGCTAAATTGGCGATAATGGGCTTGATAATATGCCCTTGAGAATTCCAATAGAAGCCCATGTTCTGGTGTGAACCTGGGCTTCTATTGGAATGCTCAAGGGCATAATATCAAGCCCATTATCGCCGCTTTAGTGGCAGTTTCCTGCTGCTAAAGCGGCGATAATTTTAACACCATTCTTGATAATATGCCCCCAACGGTGGTACCATCATAAGATTTTACTAAAGATTCTTAACTGGAGCACTGTTTATTGGGTGGGGAAATGTTGCCCCTTTTTTACTTCTAGTTTGGAAGTTTGAATCCTAATATAGAACAGTAAGCTATTAACTATCAAAAAGCTGCATTTCCATTCATTGCAATGGCATAAAACCTGCGACAGACCACCCGAGTGGAAGAGTAATATAGCTTTTGATTGTTAGAACGTAAGGGTGTTTTTGAACAGCAAATAGAAAAATTCAGCCTGAAATTTAAAAATCAGCATCAAGAGGAATAACCTTCGATCATGTTTTACTTGAAGATAAGTTTAAACAAAACACAGAACAAGGCACAGTAGGGCAGCCGTTTCAAGGGAGTTCCTCAAATACTAAAATAGATGCCTAAATAACAGCCAACCTCTGTACGTCTCAAACCACAAAGTGACTAGCTAGAATTCAAGCTCTGTATTTTCGACCCCATACATCCTGCTATGCTGTAGGTACCACAAGGGAGGGGGGCTACAGCTTGCAAAGAGAAGAACAACTTTAAAAACACAGCGTGTACTTTCTGAAAGTACACGCTGGGTTTTTAAACTTGCTCTACTCTTTTGTTTGTAAAGCGCCATGTGGGGAACAGGCCCGGCTCCAGGAATTTTTATTTGGGTGGGCCAAGGGTGCATTTGGGTGGGCCACTGCGGGCTTGATTTGTCGCATATATGTCTAGGCAGGCCTGCTTCCGGCCCCTCCTTAGTCTTACAAGGCCCAGTAAAACGCACTTTTTTTCAAATCTCTTTCTAAATATTATCACTCTCAAAAAGTGCTTTTTCCATTTAATGTTCCTTTATTGGGAAGAGGAGGTTTCTGAGGTGGGAGTATCAGGCAAGTGACACTTCTCGGGCTCCCTCTGTGCGAGCCTTCAGGGAGAATCCCTCGTCATTACTACCTCCGCCTGACCCCTGACTCTGCAACACACTCCCTTACAGGCTTGATCATCCCCTACTCCTCTCCAGTGCACCTTATCTCACAGCTGACCTTGGGCCCCAGCCCCATATCAGGCACCATAGGACTCCACTTTCATTTTCCTGGTAAAAACATTAGTAAAATCGCCTACAAACTTAAAACATTGAATATAGCAGTAAATATAATTAGCACGCACTTTAAAGTATGTTCCACAGTAGCCCTTATGACCCGACTGCTAATTAAATAAACAAAAACAGAAAGGCCATGACAGGGCCGGCTGCAGCGCTGATACGAAAGTATCAAATATCGTGAGGAAGGAACACCATAAAAAAGTCCATGAACTCTAGTCTTCTGTCTTCTAAATTTCTTTATTTATCACAAACGTGGTATCTTCAATTGATGATAATTCAATAATTCACAAAATATTGGTCTTCCAAATACATTTCACAAAGCTTTATCAACCTCTTAGCCCTTGTTAAGCCAACGCGTTTCGTCCTACCCTTAGGACTTCCTCAGGGCTGTAAAGAGTACAAAAGAAACAGAAAAACAAGTTTTTACAAAATAATATGAACAATACAAAAACAATTTTTCTTTTTCAAATACATGAATTCACTCTATTCTCACTTGATTTTACTATATCACAACAACGTTTGTTGAACCCATAATTTATATTGCACTAGGCAACACCTATCGACTATACATCTTCTACTTCCTAATTCACCTGAAGCTTTTCAACCTCAAAATATTTTTAATATTAAACCTCAGATTTTACTGATTCAGAGTTCAAGAGGACGCACATATGCCAATTTTACAGACAATTCTTGGACCATGTGAGTCCTGAAATTATTACCCCCAGCTTTTTCTTGTTGCATCCACGTTGCTTCAACTATTGGATCCATCTTCCCACCAGTGTTATCTATATACAAGTTACACAGCAACATTTGTATGTCGAACTTCTCTCTCTCCATGACTTCCCCATGCAACCATAGCCCTAGGTGATCTATATTCACCAAAAACTAACATGGATATTGATACGATATGTGAAAAACAGTCCTTGTCTCAGAAATTATAACCAATCTATAGAAAACAAAAATATCAATCATTCTCCACCTATTTTTAACTTTTTTTTATTATTTTTTTTTTTTAAAACACAAGACAGTCATCATGAATTAAGAACAACGTACCTTTCTCAACGTAAGTTAAATGCCTCTAATAAAAGGCAAAATTCATCCTAAATGCCAACAACTTCCGAATATAATCGTAGCTAAAATAATTTTAAAAACGCCACATATTAGGCTTTCATATACTGCCATATAATATCCTCTAACGTCTGCCCAATATCCCTTATGACAACAATAACGTCCTTTCACGCAACTCACCAAGAACGTTATATCTCAAAGACCTTCTCTTCTGCCCGGGGCTCAATAAATCCCGTCGGTGAAGTTCATGCCCGAAGTACTGTCTTAAAAAGCCTCCATTAACCAATCAACGCTGGTGTTGGAAAACGATTTTTAACCAATGCAATTACTCCATTCTAAACCCTGGTTATCATAAATCAGTTCCCTCTCTGGTCCATTCACCACCATTGACCAAACAACGCTAGTGTTGAAAAGCGATTTTTAACCAATGGAATCACTCCATTCTAAACCCTAATTAGCATAAATCAGTTTCCTCTCTGGTCCGTCAACCGAATACTGCATAACATTGCATATCCCTGAATGAAAAGCTAATATGCTAGATCGCTCCAATCCAATTAGAAAAATTCTAACTCTAATGTTTATTCTTTGCTGATTGTTCTAACCAGAACTATTACCCCTTTTCCAATCCAGTTCGGTTTAGCTCTCCTCAAGGATCAAACTCACCACCCTGCCAATTCATTATGTCATCATCCTTTATATTACGCTATAAACGATCCTCTCTTAAAACCCAAGCAAACGTGTCAAAGAATCCTCAACCAAAATCCTTGCCTATACAAAAAACAATTCTACAACTTTTCGAAAAATATTATTTAATCTCGGATAAATTCTCCAAAAAAAGGAGGGGGGTTTTGTGGTTCTTAATTATTAAACCAGTTTTCCTGGATGATTCCAGATTAAAAATTCTATTCGGCGTCCTCAAGACTCGATCTCACTACCTTCACCCTAGATCTTGTTTCTATTCTCACTGTTCCTATTGAGCTATCAAAGTTCCTAGATCAATCCACTAATATAAGCATCTCATGTATTATCCTATGCGCAATTCAACCATGCCACCTTCTTCCAACCAAAATTCCAGCAGTTCAACTTTTACTCATAAAAACGGGATTTTACTCCCTCAAATGAAAAAATAATGTAGCTCATGATCACTATTCAAACCCGAGCTTACTGCTCTGCACCGGCTGATCCATCTCGCCTCCTGCTTTCTTAAATATAGCTCTATGTTGTCTCCCCTTGAACTCTGTGTGATTCTTTGCAACCCATGGAACCTGAAAGACAACTTTTCATTATGCTCTAAAAACATGTGTTGATAAATCGGGGATTTCATGTCCTTGTTTACAATCGACCTCCTATGTTCCTGTATACGTAATTTAAGTACACGCTTAGTGCTCCCAATGTATATCTTTGAGCAGTTGCATACTATAACATACACAACCGCTGTACTGTTGTAATTAACATCATTTATACGCCATGATCTCACTGTATTGTACTGGAATGATCGCGTCCGGTTCAGACCTAAATCACAAATGCTGCAATTATTGCATGTATAGAAACCTTTCGGAGGCATGGGTAGCCAATTTATTTCTCCTTTGTCCACCAATTTTTCAACATAATTCCTGGTAATCATGCTACCTATGTTCGGGCAGTTTCTATATGAAATCATCAGTTTCTCCGAGATCACCCCTGCTAAACCTGGCACTCCTTTAAGCAAATCCCAATTCTTATTTAAAATCTTGTAAATCTGACTCTTTTCATTGCTAAAGGTTGATATGAATGCCAGTCTTTCCATTGAACTTGACCTCTTGGTTGTTACCAACGTTCTCACCCTAGAAATCCCCTCCATTTTCATCCTGGCAGTAGCTAAACTCTGTTTCGAGTAACCTCTATTCCTTAACTGGTCTTGTAAATCAGCCCTGTCACAAAGTCTTTATCCTGACTGCAGTTCCATCTCAATCTGATCATTTCACCATACGGAATCCCCTCAATAACTGATCTGGGATGAGCACTGTCTGCCCTCAAAATAGAATTAGAAGCTGTGTCCATTCTAAACAATTTACTTTGAATCCTGTTATTTGTACAAATAATTCTATGTCCAAATATGAGATTCTATTGCAAAGATGACATGCGGTGAACTTGACATTAAAATCATTCTGATTCAAGTAACCTACATACTCTTCCAATTCAATTACAGTTCCTCTCCAAATTACCAACACGTCATCAATGAATCTGCCCCAAAAAACAATCAGATCAATCCATTTGGCAGCACCTCTGGCCCAGGCGTGCTCCCTCTCATACCAACCCATAAATAGGTTCGCATAAGAGGGAGCAAACCTGGATCCCATCGCTGTCCCTCTCAACTGGTGGTACCACTCGCCTCCAAATAGGAGAAAATTATTAGTCAAGATCAGTTCACACATTTCAATAATCATCTTTGAGTGATCAAGATGACTTGCACTTCTCTGGTTTAAAAAATGCTGTAATACCTGTTTACCCCTGTCATTCATGATACACGTATACAAACCTACAACATCTAGGGTTGCAAACAGAAGATTATCTTCCCATACTACATCCTGTAGTTTATTCAAAATGTCCATTGTGTCCCTGATGTACGAGGGCAAATTTAAAACCAATGGTTTCAAAAATAAGTCCACAAATTCCGAAATATGTTCGGTTATGCTCCCTATACTGTAGACTATTGGTCTTCCTGGAGGTTTCTCTAAAGATGTATGCACCTTTGGCAATACGTAAATGAAAGGATAGGTTGGATGAGTTATATGCAAGTATTTATATTCCTGTTAATCCAGTAGACCTACCTCTTTCCATGAATATAATTTCTCAGATATCAACCTGCTAGCTTCAGGGATGGGATTCTGAGTTAGTTTCCTGTAACACTCTTTGTCCTCTAACTGTCCCCTCATCTCAGCAACGTAGTCACGCTTGTTCATTACAACGACGTTACCGCCCTTATCCGCTTTACGGATTATTATATTCATGTCATTCTTCAAACTCAAGATAGCTGTCCTCTCCTCCTTAGTCAAATTATTCTTGGGCCTCCCCCTTGATTTGTTGTTATGTCTAGTCTCTTCGAGTTTATGAAACTCCTCTAATGTTCTTGCTACAAAAACATCAATAGCTGCATACTGTGGACCTTGCGGTATGAATTTAGATGCCGGCCGCAGGCCACTGGTACAGTCATAGTCGACAGGAATATCTAAGAGAGCCGCTACATCATTCAAGCTTAAATCATCTCCTTCTGTTATAGATAATAACAATTGCACATCCTTTAAACTTTCTATGGACACATCGGACACCTTGTTAACCACATTAAGATTCTTAGACTGTTCAATTGATGAAAAAAAACTTTTTAATTTTAACCTTCTTGAAAATTTGTACAAGTCAATCTCTAAATCTGTAAAATTACAATGATAATCCAGACAGAACGTAGGCCTTTCTGCAACACCATTATTTCATGTTCATTCAACTTTCTCTCTGAGAGATTTATAACTTTTAAATTCTCAGATTCTATCCGTACCCCTTCTACTTCCTCACAATTTTGTCCTGACTTCTTGTACCCATTCTGATTCCCTCTACGTTTGTGCCTCCTGCGCCTTGTGCTGGACTCTTCTTTTTCCCTCTCTTGATCCTTTGAATTTCCTCGGAAAAAGAGGAGCAAGTGCTTGATTGAATTACAGAAGTGCCCGCTATTCTCAAATCTTCGTTAGAGGATAAATCAGAACTAGTGTAGTTGACAGAACTCATTTCCTAATTGACCTCACCCATTTTAGTTGTTACCTTAGGTACCTCATCCAAGGCTTTCCCAAAGGTAAAGACCCGTCCTTGATCATAATCCCTTTCATCTCGCCTGATCTAACTGAGTTTTTTATCTGTAATCTGTAATTGATGCCTATGTATGACATCTTTCAAAATACTGTAGTTCTTCTCTGTCAACTCTGGTATTTCCATATCTTTAATTTCTTTTTCAAGCTCAGCTATTTGTAATTTCAATCTTTCCACCTTTCTTTCTGAATTTTTAACCAAAATTTGCATCATGCAGAAGGATGAAGAATGGAGATTATCCTCCATTCTTTCTAATTTCAATCTAAGGACAACTGTGCTGCACACCCTGTTACAAAAACAATCTATAACCAATGACAGTGAAGGGTTTCTGTAGTGCGCACTAAGTAGTGAATACCCCCAAAAAATGTCTTAGGTGCTTGACTTCCAATGGTTCACTGTCTTACTTGTATGGGGAATTCACCACTTAGTGCGCACTACAGAAACCCTTCACTGTCATTGGTTATAGACTGATAAGAAAGTATTTTTTGGTGCCACACCAATAACCTCTTTCTCTGTAAATACCTTTACTACCACCTTCCAACAGTGCCCCTCATCCCTCCATGGCCCCCTCTATTGACCTCATCCTCGGATTCCCTCACTGCCACATGCCACAAGTGCCCCTCATCTCCCCATAGCCCCTCCCCCTTATGACCTCCTCCTCGGATTCCCTCACTGCCACCCTCCAACAGTGCCCCTCATCTTTACTTAGCCCCTCTCTCATATGCATTTCATTTGTTGTATAGTGCTACTCATATCAGTGTAGTGTGTGTCAGTACTTTACACCACGCACACATTATACAGAGACAATGAATCATACAAGTATGTAAATCAGTCTACAGGGAAGGTCACATAAGCCAATGAGGATTACAAGGTGTAGGAATCACATGTCATCCATACTGGTGGGCAGTATATTTTAAGAGGGTTTGGTCTGGGGAAACACAACCTTAGGATTTAAAGAGTATTCCATGGGGGTCAGCTTTACTGGTAAAAATGTATATCTGCCCGAACATACTCATTTTAGCAACATTAGAATAATGAAAGACTGTGGAAGTTCTAACTATATCACAAAACAAAAAAAGCCAAGTTCTAACTATACCATTCATGTTTGTCTGCAGCTCTTTGATGACAGTTCATTGGTCACTGTCCTATGTTAGGATTGTAACTTCTGAACTGCAAGTAACACAAGGGTCTCTGTGACAAAGGCAGTAACCCACTGAGCTATCCACATAAAATACAGTTCATCTGACAGACAAATGATTGCTCTCCAGCAGGATCACCAGTGTTATCTGGGCATTGTGTACTGTCTTATTGTTTTCCTGCATCGGCCATGATAATGATAAACACTGTTTAAATGAAGCACACACTGTGCAGATTTTAAAAAGAAAAAATATGTAGTAACACATTCTCGTACCTACTCCATTAGTCAAACTTTGTGTCACAGCCTGATGTGATAAGCCGCTGCAGGGGTCAGGAAAGGTAAATAGGTATAAATAAACTTCTTCTCTTCTGCGCTGCATAGAAAAAGAAAAATCCATGCAGCAGAACAGTAGGCAATGCTTACCATTGTCAAAAAAAGGATTTGTCGCCTTTCGCCATGTGGCAATGAAGGGGTGAAACAATAAATAAAGCCAGGTTAACATGTAAATGGTCTTTTAAAGACCTGTTAAGTACACGGGTGCGGCTGCGATAATCTCTAAAGCTGTCTGTGGGCGCCCGGGAAGCTGTCTCGTCCAGGGCTGACACACACGAGGGGGGGTTGCAGCACTTTGAGCCCCATGGCGTTACACGCATGCCTTCAAGCCCTCACTGCGTTTGCCATGGCTCCTGTTTGGCTGGAACCGGGCATGGTGGGGAAGAATGTGGGCTTTTGTTTAAGTATTGATGTTAATCACAGCTCGTGAAGGGGCTGTGATTAACATGAATACTTAAAAGCCCACAATCTGCCCAGCAGGTGCCGACAGCTGCAAGCCTCCAATCCCCGCCTTACCTTTACTCCCGACACCGCATCCAGGAAGTGAGTGATTTTCGCGCTGCTCACTTTTTTAAAGCAGCGGCGCGATTAACTCGCGGGATGTCGTGGGTGTGTGCGCGCTGCACATACGGCAGCGCGCGCTCACGTTAACAGAGGTGCGCACGTGCACCTTAACGGGAACAGTGTCCAAAACTAAGAATGACAATTGGCGCAATCAAATAGGAGATTCGGAAAATTCTAAATTGAAATGCTATCGTTGTGGAAGCAACAATCATTTGGCAAACAACCCCAACTGTCAAGCCAAGTCTGCTTGGTGCAGAAAATGTAAAAGAAAGGGCACCTACCAAGAGTTTGTGGATGCTTTCCAAAGAAGACGGGGGGAAATCGGGTCATCGATGATAAAACCCAAGTCAAGAAAATTATTCTACAAATTAATGAAGTTGCAGTAAATAACCAACAAAGCTATCCTGAATGTAACGTCTCTATTGATGGGAAAAGTGTCAAAATGTTTGCGGACTCTTTTTCTCCTTTTACTCTTGTGAACTTCTCAGACTTTCAATCCATTTTAGGAAAATAACAAGATAAACTTTATAAGGCAGACATAGCTCCCAGTGGTTACAATAGAGACCCCATACCTATGAAGGGAATGTTTAAGTCTCTTATTTCTTTTAAAGACCGTTCCACTGTAGGTAAAGTTTATGTTGTAGAGAATGGGTCAAACTTATTAGGATGGCAACATCAAAAAGAACTAGGAATTCAATTAGACCCCAATAATCCTGAACAAGTCTTGGTTGTAAATCCTTCAAATAACAGTCAGCACATCGCAAGTGAGTTCCCAGAAGTTTTTCCAGAGAGTTTAGGTTTATTTAAAGACTTTCAACACAGAATCCAGTTAAAGCAAAATGCTAAACCAGTAATTCACAAAACTAGACCCATTCCACATCTGATGTGGGAACCTTTAAAAACAGAATTAGCTAGATTAGAAAAGCTCAACATCATACAACCTGTTGATTGTTCCGAATGAGTCGCCCCCATTGTCATTGCCAACAAAGGTCATAGTCAAGACATTCGAATGTGCATTGATCTACGCGACCTAAATAACAACATACTGGTAGAAAGACATCCTTTACCCCGCATCCATGAGATGCTGAGCACCATGGGTGAAGCAACTCATTTCAGTGTCCTGAATCTCTCCATGGCGTACCATCAAGTGGAGCTGCATCCAGACTCTATAAAACTCACTGCTTTCACTACACCCATGGGAACCTTCATGTTCTGTCGCATGCCTTTTCGGATCGGCCTCTGCGGCAGGGGTATTTCAGAAAATTATGCAACATATCTTAAAAAATGTACCAAAGACGTTATGCTTTCAGGATGATGTTCTAATCTATGGTGCCAATATTGATGAACATAACGATATCTTAAGGCAAGTCCTTTCTAAATTCAGAGATGCTGGACTCACACTTAAAATAGAAAAATGCCAATTAGGTGTGGAGTCTGTAGAATACTTAGGACATTGTATCACTAAGAAAGGATTTAAACCTAAACATTGTCTCATTGAAGCGGTAAGAGATGCTCCTGCACCTACCAACAAAGACGAACTCAAGTAATTTTTAGGGTTGGCAGAATATATGGCGAAATATGTTAATCACTTCTCTGACTTAACTGCCAACCTCAGAGAACTCACAAGGAACCACACTCATTTCAAATAGTCAGACGAACATGAGACATTGTTTTCTAAAGTAAAAGAGGGCATACTCTGCTCCGTATTTGTGTAACTTTGAACACAACCGTAAGACTTTTCTCACTACAGATGCCAGCGGAAAGGGTTTATGGGCTACCCTCTCACAAATTATTGATGGCAAAGAAAGGATTGTTGCATTTGCCTCACGATCCCTTACCAAAGCGGAAATGAACTATTCGGTGGTGGAAAGAGAAGCGCTGGCTTGTTTTTTGGGAGTGAAACATTTCAAATTCTTTCTTTGGGGAATTCAATTTTGCTTGCGTACTGACCATAAACCCCTACTTTTCATGTTCAACCCTAAAAATAACTCTTGCAACACTCCCCGTATAGCTAAGTGGTTACTAGGTTTGGAGGGTTTCTGTTTTACAATCAAATATGTTCCAGGTATACAAAATTCTGCAGCAGATTTTCTGTCTAGAAGTCCCATTCACAAGGAAGAACAATTTGAAACTCTTGAGTACCCCGTCTTCCAACTCAATCTTAGTACCATCACTTCACGAGAATGGTTAGATTGCATGGACACAGATAACACCATGACACAAATCATTTCTTACACTTTACATGGTTGGCCCAGTTCTTCTGATCAAGTAAGTGCAGATGTAAGGAAGTTCTGGGAGGTACGTTATGAACTCAACATGGATCAAGGCATTTTATTCAGATACAATAAAATACTTCCACCTGAAGTTCTTAGAAATAAAATAATTGACCTTGTTCATGAGGGCCACTTAGGCAGAAGTTTAAGTAAAGCTAGATTACGTGAGAGGCATTGGTTCCCCAACATGGACTCGTTGGTGGAAACAAAAGTAAAAAATTGCCTTACATGTGCCAACAGTGACAAATCTAGATAACCAGAAAATCCCCCATCTCCCCAATATCTGTACCAGATGAACCATGGGAGAAGATTGCATTAGATATTATAGGTCCCTTCAATTTCAGGGGGGTGGTAAAACAATTTGCACTGGTCTTAGTTGCCTTCCATTCACATTGGACTGTAGTCAAAATGGTCAACCAAATAACAACTGTGTCTGTCATTCAAATTCTAAAAGATACATTTGTTTTAGCAGGCATACCATCCTCCATAATCACTGATAATGGGGTCCAATTTACTTCTCATGCCATGACAGAGTACCTTGGAAAACTTAATATATCCCATTTGAGAATGCCCCTCTACTGTCCAAGAGCCAATGGTTTAGGGGAAAGAATGAACCGCATGGTCAAAGGTTGTATACAATTGGCGGTTGTCAACAGAATTCCCACTGAACAAGCGTTACAAGAAATGTTGTGGGCTTATCACACCACTCCAAATTCAATTACTGGTATGTCTCCTTTCTCGGCTTTAACAGGAAGGAAACCTTGCACAAAATGTTTTCCGAATTGGTTAGGAGGGAGATCCCACATCACGAAGGACATGCAAGCTTTCAGAGACAAAATAGATATACACCAAACCAAATATAAAATTCACTATGACACTAAACATGGAACCAAAATCCCACAATGGAAAGTGGGAGACTGGGTATGTGTTAAGAATCCAAAAAGAAGCAACCCTAAAACACAATTTTCTAAACCTATGCGCATAACAGCTGTAAGAAACAACACAGCCATATTGGATAATGACCAAATGTGGAGTATGGACAGGTTAGTTAAATCGCAACACACACACAGCCAATCTCATGACCATGCCATAGATTCACAAAGTCAAGACCTAATGATTTACCTGTTACACAAAGAAACCGCAAGACTCAGGATTGGCACAAAGACTTTGTTATGTACAAATAATTCTCAGTTTATTTTTAGTGGGGAAGATGTGTTACAACGTGTTTTCCTTAGTTGTATTAGGGGGAAGATGTGTTACAACGTGTTTTCCTTTCCCATTTAAAATATGTTCATTTACTTTGTACATTTAACATATGGTAGGTTCCTCCTTGCTCACCCCTGTTTTGATCTTGGTTCGCTCCTGGTTCCCTGGAGGCGAACTTAGAATGTTGAGTGAGGAGTCAGTATATCCAAGGAAGGATTTAAACCTAAACATTGTCTTATTGAAGCGGTAAGAGATGCTCCTGCACCTACTAACAAAGACGAACTCAAGTCATTTTTAGGGTTGGCAGAATATATGGCGAAATATGTTAATCACTTCTCTGACTTAACTGCCAACCTCAGAGAACTCACAAGGAACCACACTCATTTCAAATGGTCAGACGAACATCAGACATCGTTTTCTAAAGTAAAAGAGGGCATACTCTCTGCTCCTTATTTGTGTAACTTTGAACACAACCGTTAGACTTTTCTCACTACAGACGCCAGCGGAAAGGGTTTAGGGGCTACCCTCTCACAAATTGTTGATGGCAAAGAAAGGATTGTTGCATTTGCCTCACGATCCCTTACCAAAGCGGAAATGAACTATTCGGTGGTGGAAAGAGAAGCGCTGGCTTGTTTTTGGGGAGTGAAACATTTAAAATTCTTTCTTTGGGGAATTCAATTTTGCTTGTGTACTGACCATAAACCCCTACTTTTCATGTTCAACCCTAAAAATAACTCTTGCAACACTCCCCGTATAGCTAAGTGGTTACTAGGTTTGGAGGGTTTCTGTTTTACAATCAAATCTGTTCCAGGTATACAAAATTCTGTAGCAGATTTTCTGTCTAGAAGTCCCATTCACAAGGAAGAACAATTTGAAACTCTTGAGTACCCCGTCTTCCAACTCAATCTTAGTACCATCACTTCACGAGAATGGTTAGATTGCATGGACACAGATAACACCATGACACAAATCATTTCTTACACTTTACATGGTTGGCCCAGTTCTTCTGATCAAGTAAGTGCAGATGTAAGGAAGTTCTGGGAGGTACGTTATGAACTCAACATGTTTAAGGCATTTTATTCAGATACAATAAAATAATTCCACCTGAAGCTCTTAGAAATAAAATAATTGACCTTGTTCATGAGGGCCACTTAGGCAGAAGTTTAACTAAAGCTAGATTACGTGAGAGGCATTGGTTCCCCAACATGGACTCGTTGGTGGAAACAAAAGTAAAAAATTGCCTTACATGTGCCAACAGTGACAAATCTAGATAACCGGAAAATCCCCCATCTCCCCAATATCTGTACCAGATGAACCATGGGAGAAGATTGCATTAGATATTATAGGTCCCTTCAATTTCAGGGGGGTGGTAAAACAATTCGCACTGGTCTTAGTTGCCTTCCATTTACATTGGACTGTAGTCAAAATGGTCAACCAAATAACAACTGTGTCTGTCATTCAAATTCTAAAAGATACATTTGTTTTAGAAGGCATAACATCCTCCATAATCACTGATAATGGGGTCCAATTTACTTCTCATGCCATGACAGAGTTCCTTGGAAAACTTAATATATCCCATTTGAGAATGCCCCTCTACTGTCCGAGAGCCAATGGTTTGGTGGAAAGAATGAACCGCATGGTCAAAGGTTGTATACAATTGGCGGTTGTCAACAGAATTCCCACTGAAAAAGCGTTACAATAAATGTTGTGGGCTTATCACACCACTCCAAATTCAATTACTGGTATTTCTCCTTTCTCGGCTTTAAGAGGAAGGAAACCTTGCACAAAATGTTTTCCGAATTGGTTAGGAGGGGGATCCCACATCATGAAGGACATGCAAGCTTTCAGAGACAAAATAGATATACACCAAACCAAATATTAAAATTCACTATGACACTAAACATGGAACCAAAATCCCACAATGGAAAGTGGGAGACTGGGTATGTGTTAAGAATCCAAAAAGAAGCAACCCTAAAGCAAAATTTTCTAAACCTATGCGCATAACAGCTGTAAGAAACAACACAGCCATATTGGATAATGACCAAATGTGGAGTATGGACAGGTTAGTTAAATCACAACACACACACAGCCAATCTCATGACCATGTCATAGATTCACAAAGTCAAGACCTTAATGATTTACCTGTTACACAAAGAAACCGCAAGACTCAGGATCGGCACAAAGACTTTATTATGTATAAATAATTCTCAGTTTATTTTTAGGGGGGAAGATGTGTTACAACGTGTTTTCCTTAGTTGTATTAGGGGGAAGATGTGTTACAACGTGTTTTCCTTTCCCATTTAAAATATGTTCATTTACTTTGTACATTTAACATATTGTAGGTTCCTCCTTGCTCACCCCTGTTTTGATCTTGGTTCGCTCCTGGTTCCCTGGAGGCGAACTTAGAATGTTGAGTGGGGAGTCAGTATCTCCAAGGAAGGATTTAAACCTAAACATTGTCTCATTGTAGCGGTAAGAGATGCTCCTGCACCTACTAACAAAGACGAACTCAAGTCATTTTTAGGGTTGGCAGAATATATGGCGAAATATGTTAATCACTTCTCTGACTTAACTGCCAACCTCAGAGAACTCACAAGGAACCACACTCATTTCAAATGGTCAGACGAACATCAGACATCGTTTTCTAAAGTAAAAGAGGGCATACTCTCTGCTCCTTATTTGTGTAACTTTGAACACAACCGTTAGACTTTTCTCACTACAGACGCCAGCGGAAAGCGTTTAGGGGCTACCCTCTCACAAATTGTTGATGGCAAAGAAAGGATTGTCTAACCTTTTATCAACTTATAATCTGGAAAAAAAAATATATGCCCGGAAAGGTAGAAAAGGGAGGAGATTGGGGTTAAGGATATGGGACCCCATTATAAGATGGAGAGAGGGCCTGGGATTGAGGGATTAAGTTAGGAGAGCTTTGGATGAATTTGTGGCATCTGTTGCAGAAACTCGAGATGATATCAATTTATTGAAATAAGTAGGATGCTTTGATGAATTTTGTTTATGATGGAAACGTTTTGATATGTAATATGTTATAAGAATTTAAATGTACTATTGGAGATTGTGCGATGAAATGTGCTAACTGTGCAATGGTGAAAATAAAAAATATTTATAAAAAAAAAAAGGAAACACACTCATTTCAAATGGTCAGACGAACATCAGACATCGTTTTCTAAAGTAAAAGAGGGCATACTCTCTGCTCCGTATTTGTGTAACTTTGAACACAACCGTTAGACTTTTCTCACTACAGACACCAGAGGAAAGCGTTTAGGGGCTACCCTCTCACAAATTGTTGATGGCAAAGAAAGGATTGTTGCATTTGCCTCACGATCCCTTACCAAAGCGGAAATGAACTATTCGGTGGTGGAAAGAGAAGCGCTGGCTTGTTTTTGGGGAGTGAAACATTTCAAATTCTTTCTTTGGGGAATTCAATTTTGCTTGCGTACTGACCATAAACTCCTAATTTTTATATTCAACCCTAAAAATAACTCTTGCAACACCCCCCGTATAGCTAAGTGGTTACTAGGTTTGGAGGGTTTCTGTTTTACAGTCAAATATGTTCCAGGTATACAAAATTCTGCAGCAGATTTTCTGTCTAGAAGTCCCATTCACAAGGAAGAACAATTTGAAACTCTTGAGTACCCCATCTCCCAACTCAATCTTAGTACCATCACTTCACAAGAATGGTTAGATTGCATGGACACAGATAACACCATGACACAAATCATTTCTTACACTTTACATGGTTGGCCAGTTCTTCTGATCAAGTAAGTGCAGATGTAAGGAAGTTCTGGGAAGTACGTTATGAACTCAACATGGATCAAGGCATTTTATTCAGGAACAATAAAATAATTCCACCTGAAGCTCTTAGAAATTAAATAATTGACCTTGTTCATGAGGGCCACTTAGGCAGAAGCTTAACTAAAACTAGATTACGTGAAAGGTATTGGTTCCCCAACATGGACTCGTTGGTGGAAACAAAAGTAAAAAATTGCCTTACATGTGCCAACAGTGACAAATCTAGGATAACCAGAAAATCCCCCATCTCCCCAAAATCTGTACTAGATAAACCATGGGAGAAGATTGCATTAGATATTATAGTTCCCTTCAATTTCAGGGGGGTGTTTAAACAGTTCGCACTGGTCTTAGTTGACTTCCATTCACATTGGACTGTAGTCAAAATGGTCAACCAAATAACAACCGTGTCTGTCATTCAATTTCTAAAAGATACATTTGTTTTAAAAGGCATACTATCCTCCATAATCACTGATAATGGGGTTCAATTTACTTCTCATGCCTTGACAGAGTTCCTTGGAAAACTTAATATATCCCATTTGAAAACGCCCCTCTACTGTCCGAGAGCCAATGGTTTGGTGGAAAGAATGAAACGCATGGTCAAAGGTTGTATACAATTGGCGGTTGTCAACAGAATTCCCACTAAACAAGCGTTACAAGAAATGTTGTGGGCTTATCACACCACTCCAAATTCAATTACTGGTATTTCTCCTTTCTTGGCTTTAAGAGGAAGGAAACCTTGCACAAAATGTTTTCCGAATTGGTTAGGAGGGGGATCCCACATCACGAAGGACATGCAAGCTTTCAGAGACAAAATAGATACACACCAAACCAAATATAAAATTCACTATGACACTAAACATGGAACCAAAATCCCACAATGGAAAGTGGGAGACTGAATATGTGTTAAGAATCCAAAAAGAAGCAATCCTGAAACAAAATTTTCTAAACCTATGCACATAACAGCTGTAAGAAACAACACAGCCATATTGGATAATGAAACTATATTATATTTAGAAATGTGCAAATCTTTCTTCCATGTTAATATCTGAAGATAAGACATCTTAATCATCAGAATTTCATCCTCTAGATCTTTGAAAATCTTCATCATTGTTTTGTATGCATATAGGGATTTGTTTATGTACAGATTGTTACTGTAAAGCACTTCTCTTATGTTAAACATTTTAGAGCGTACCTTGCTAAGAAACATCACACGGAGACACACACACCAAGAGATTTTCTTACTTTCTCTTCCATCATGGCAGCTGCAAGCATGTCACAACCAACGCCATTTCTGAATGAATTCGGAGAACCCAGCATTCCATGGGAAGATTGGGAGAAAGTCTTTGAATCCTATCTTGTAGCCATTGGAGGAGAAAAGTTCAGTGCTTTCAGGAAGCAGCATATATTACTACACAACCTGGGTTCAAATGGAAGGAAAATATTTGAATCACTCCCGGAACCAGAACTTGAGGAAGAAGATGAGGATGTTTACGAGACCACTTTAGTTAAGTTACGCATTCATTTTGGTGACAAAGTTAATATAGTTTTGGAAAGACACAAATTCTTTAGTCGTTCTCAAGGCAAGCAAGAGAGTGTGTCTACTTATGTTGCTGTTCTTAGAGGTCTCAGCAAAGTATGCGCTTTCAATGATCTCAATGACTCATTAATCAGAGACCAATTGGTACGTTGTACAAACAATAAAGAAATTCAGAGAAAATTATTATAAAAACAACCCGATCTCCAGAAGGCAACAAAAATTGCCAAATCCATTGAACATACAGCAATTTGCATAAAAGAGATAAACTCATCAGATTCTAATGATAAAGTAGCAGAAATAACCAATCTAGATGAAGAATCAGAAGTATACAAAATTAAAAATGAACCATCCAAAACTAAGACTGACAATTGGTGCAATCAAACAGGAGATTCGGAAAATTCTAAACTGAAATGCTATCGTTGTGGAAGCAACAATCATTTGGCAAACAACCTCAATTGTCAAGCCAAGTCTGCTTGGTGCAGAAAATGTAACAAGAAAGGGCACCTAGCAAGAGTTTGTGGATGCTTTCCAAAGAAGATGGGAAGAAATCCGGTCATCGATGATAAAACCCAAGTCAAGAAAATTATTCTACAAATTAATGAAGTTGCAGTAAATAACCAACAAAGCTATCCTGAATGTAACGTCTCTATTGATGGGAAAAGTGTCAAAATGTTTGCGGACTCTTGTTCTCCTTTCACTCTTGTGAACTTCTCAGACTTTCAATCCATGTTAGGAAAAGAACAAGATAAACTTTATAAGGCAGACATAGCTCCCAGTGGTTACAATAGAGACCCCATACCTATGAAGGGAATGTTTAAGTCTCTTATTTCTTTGAAAGACCGTTCCACTGTAGGTAAAGTTTATGTTGTAGAGAATGGGTCAAACTTATTAGGATGGCAACATCAAAAAGAACTAGGAATTCAATTAGACCCCAATAATCCTGAACACGTCTTGGTTGTAAATCCTTCAAATAACAGTGAGCACATCGCAAGTGAGTTCCCAGAAGTTTTTTCAGAGAGTTTAGGTTTACTTAAAGACTTTCAACACGGAATCCAGTTAAAGCAAAATGCTAAACCAGTAATTCACAAAACTAGACCCATTCCATATCTGATGTGGGAACCTTTAAAAACAGAATTAGCTAGATTAGAAAAGCTCAACATCATACAACCTGTTGATTGTTCCGAATGGGTCGCCCCCATTGTCATTGCCAAGAAAGGTCATAGTCAAGACATTCGAATGTGCATTGATCTACGCGACCTAAATAACAACATACTGGTAGAAAGACATCCTTTACCCCACATCCATGAGATGCTGAGCACCATGGGTGAAGCCACTCATTTCAGTGTCCTGGACCTCTCCATGGCGTACCATCAAGTGGAGCTGCATCCGGACTCTTGAAAACTCACTGCTTTCACTACACCCATGGGAACCTTCATGTTCTGTCGCATGCCTTTCGGATTGGCCTCTGCGGCAGGGGTATTTCAGAAAATTATGCAACATATCTTAAAAAATGTACCAAAGACGTTATGCTTTCAGGATGATGTTCTAATCTATGGTGCCAATATTGATGAACATAACGATATCTTAAGACAAGTCCTTTCTAAATTCAGAGATGCTGGACTCACACTTAAAAAAGAAAAATGCCAATTAGGTGTGGAGTCTGTAGAATACTTAGGACATTGTATCTCTAAGGAAGGATTTAAACCTAAACATTGTCTCATTGAAGCGGTAAGAGATGCAACTGCACCTACCAACAAAGACGAACTCAAGTAATTTTTAGGGTTGTCAGAATATATGGCGAAATATGTTAATCACTTCTCTGACTTTACTGCCAACCTCAGAGAACTCACAAGGAACCACACTCATTTCAAATGGTCAGACGAACATCAGACATCGTTTTCTAAAGTAAAAGAAGGCATACTCTCTGCTCCGTATTTGTGTAGCTTTGAACACAACCGTAAGACTTTTCTCACTACAGACGCCAGCGGAAAGGGTTTAGGGGCTAACCTCTCACAAATTATTGATGGCAAAGAAAGGATTGTTGCATTTGCCTCACGATCCCTTATCAAAGCGGAAATGAAGTATTCGGTGGTGGAAAGAGAAGCGCTGGCTTGTTTTTGGGGCAGAAGGGGAGGAGCAGGATACATCTGTCCCCTTACACAGATCGTCGCCAGTGATAAAAAGATGGAATCTTCATAAGGTAAGAGCTGTACTTTATTTCCCAACTACTCTCTCCACCAGTATTCGTAACTCCTCACTCAACATTCTAAGGTCGCCTCCAGAGAACCAGGAGCGAACCAAGATCAAAACAGGGATGAGCAAGGAGGAACCTACCATAAGTTAAATGTACAAAGTAAATGAACATATTTTAAATGGGAAAGGAAAACACGTTGTAACAGCACCACTACGCTTACTTTTTTGTACTTGTCCGCTTAGTGGAGGTACACTTGGCAGTGGGTACTAAATAGAGCGTGCACCAATCTTTGAAGACTTGGGACACTTGGGATGTGCGATCAGTAGGGCCTAGCTGCCATAGTGTGCATTGTTGGTCCATGTCCTGATTTGTCGAGGTACTCTATGTTGCCATTTTTAAGATGATTCATGAGTCATCTGCATCGCTGCCACACTTAAGGTTGAAGGATTTAATTGTATTGGTCAAGGGGTTTAGGTAGATACCGAATAGAAGAAAAGAGATGGCGGAGGATTGGGGGACGCTGCAGTGCAGGGTGTGAGGTTCTGATGTGAAAGTTGGCAGGAAGAGGAGGCTTTCTCTGATCCAAGAAGGAGGTGATCCCCTTGAAAGCACTGTCACATATAATGTTGCAGTCTGAGTAGTAGGAAGTGGAGGTGGATGGTGCCGACCACTACAGATAAATCCAGTAGTGGTAATGCAGCCACACTGTTCCTGTCAATCTTAAGTTTAAGGTTGTCCCATATGGATATGATAGCTGATTCTATGTCTCTCTCTGGTCTGAAACATCACTGCTGATCTGATATCAGGTTATTTTCCTCAGTGAAGTTTGAAAGTTGGTTATGGAACGCTCGTTCAAACATGTATCCTGGAAGGGTCCATTAAAATTGGTCTGTAGTTCGCTGGCTTGGATGAGTCAAGATTCTTCTTTTGATAGAGTGGTCCAATTTAGGAGTTCCGCAAGTCAGATGGAAAGGATCCTTGTTGCAAGAACGCAACTAGCAAGCATTTACCTACTTCCCTTGCACAGGATGTCAAAGGACATCTTTAAAGACTTTAGGGCAGATGGGTCCAGTGGCGCCCCGGTTGGCCAGCTTGCCTTGACAGGCTGTGGAATTCTCATGAATATGATGTTGCACTAATCCAGTCTCGACAGCAGCAGGGATGTGATTGTTCCTTGCTGGCTCAATGACATCATCTGTGGTATCTTTCAAATCATTATTAAAGGTTGCTCCCCTGTTAATGGTGTTTACTGGAGGGATTACAAGAGTTCTGTTTTGCATTTGAAACTTAAATCTATTCAATAATAAGTTATCCTTCATCAGAGGTATAGCCGGTAGAGGTATTTCTTGACGTTTCCTCTGTTGCTTTGTTCAAGATCAATCTTTGCATATATTTGAAAAATATGTCTCATGGTTCATGGGTACTGGGGTCACAAACAAATGTGTGTGTGTGTGTGCGTGCGTGCGTGTGTGTGTATACAGTATTGCTATAGTTCAAGGGTATATTGGGTTAACCCTATTTCTAGATTAGAGTGCAAACCTGGCAAAAAGGCAGCAGAGCACTGCAGAGGATCAAAGGCAAAGGCCCAATTGAAAGTGTTTGCAACCAGAGCCTTGGTGCTCCACAGGTAATTCTGTAGATGAGGCCCCTGGGCACAGCCAATTCACACTTGCTGGTTATGGACAGCGAGAAAGGGCTGGATTCAATCCAAATGCAGTGACTTTATAGTTCTTTGTGTGCACAAACTGCTGTACGTCTGTAGCGGAGAATCTCCTTCATTTAAACTCTGCTTCGTGTTTATTTATTGCAGTTTGTTGTATTGCAGATATTGATTAAGTGTGGAGAGATGCTTGACTGGTTACTGGTCGCTGACCTGCTTGAAAGTGAACGTCATTAACCCCTTCCCCGCTCATGACGGAACCGCTCCGTCATGAGCCACGGTTGCCGTGTGCTCATGACAGAGCGGTTCCGTCATGCCGCGACCGTTGGCGGCCGCTCCGCCCATGCGGCGCTGTTTCCCTGCCTGTGCGGGGGGACAATGCAACTGGGCGGAGTCATGACGGAACCACTCCGTCATGAGCACAGCTCAACCGTGGCTCATGACGGAGTGGCTCCGTCATGAGCACAGCGCCACCGCGCTGCCCCCCCGCACCCCCCAGCGCTGCGGCGGAATTCCCGCCGCAGCGAAGGGGTTAAATCATGAATTGGCACTCTGAGGGCGAGGTAAGGGCCGCCCTGAACACTGGGTGAGGATTGGCAGGAGCCCCCTCTAACGCCCTCCCTAACCCCCCGCCCCTCCTCCGGAAGGAGTGTAATATATCACGCCTCGCTGTAACACCCGCTCCTGCTCCGCGATGAATTACACCCCGGAGAGTACCACTCTTTGAGAATGCCTTCCACGCTGGTCCAGCTGACTCCTGCAATATTTCCCACTTTACATTTCTATTATATTATGTTAAATAGTCTTGTAAATCAGCACAGTGGCCACTTGCCACTGACACACAAATAACAGTTGGACTGATTTAATTAATCAAAAAAATAAAATAAAGTAGCAAGCAAAATCTTAGCCTACAATGAATGTGAGAATTGGAAGGCCTTTTACTGTTTCTGTACTAAAAGCTAGCCAGGAGGGATGAAGTAAGAATGCTTTACTAGAGTCTTTTCTCTACCGGGAGCCTGTGCAAGGCTTGTAAAACAGGAGTAATATACTCCCTCAGCATTGGGTTAACAGCGTTGCAGGCAGCCTTGTTTTAGATGTGCTGTGATTTGGAGATGTGGCGCTAGATTATTAAAACATGGCCCCAAAAGCGGTCCTAAATTGCTCAGAAACGTTTTGCCACATGTAACTTATTTTGTGACTTGACCTATATATTATAGGTCAGCTGCCAAATTTGGAATCTGAGTGTGTTGTAATCGGATCTGTCGAATTAATATTCATTAGGTAGCTCACAAATTGAGACTCACTCTGATTGGCCTGCAAGAGTCAGTAGGCCACCATGACTTTGACTGCTATTAAATAAAGAAACATTTTTTAAAAGCAGCCAGAGCTCCTTAAAGGAAAGAGGCCTGCTTCTCTAAAAAAAAAAAAAAAATGTTTTCCTAAGCTTCAGTGAGAGTTGTCAGCTGTCCTCTGGGCCACTGCCTAATCTCCCTCCAATTTTCAACCCAATTCACAAAGGGGAAGGCTCTTAAAGGGTTTCCTTTCCCTTTTGTGAATGAGTTCCCACCACAACTCGGTAGCCAATATGTATCAATGGTTTGTGACCAGTATTGCAGTCGAAAATCATTGATACATAGGGTACCGAAGTGCAATTGGGAAGGGACACCTAAACAGCCTCTGCAGGTAAGAGCGGTGGGGTGGGCTGGGGGGGATGTCTGGAGACGACCACAAGGTAAAATTAAATAAATAATCAATTTTCCCTCCTGGTTGTCTCTCGAAATCCCCCCCAGCTGGCCCCACCACTCTTACCTGCAGCGGCTGCTTCCTTCCAAATTGTGATTCAATATTCCTTTCTAAACCAATTTAATGAAAAATATTCCTGAAACACTAAATGGATTTAGTACACTAGTAAAAGGGACTTAACATTCGCTAACCATATTATTTACCAAATCAGACGATTTGTGAACATTTGTACCTCTGGACGTGGCATTTTGGAAGGCCCAGACCTGCACCAACTGCAGCAGTTTGAGAGTAAATCAATCATGCATGCAGTCACAAAAGCTCTTTGATGAAACGACATCTTAGGAAGAACTCTGAGAAGTATCTTCAGGTCATAATGACAGAGCTTGACTGAATTAATCCTGGGGTTTATGGACAATCTCATACCTAAAAGTACTCACAAAGTATTCATTATTAACCGGAACCATGTCCATAAAAATTAAACCCAACAGTTTTTACCTGCCAGTTGGATCTTGGTTTTCTCACCATCGTGTTTAACCTTTCATTGTTTGAATGCAAATGTCTTCTCACAGCAAATATGGTCCAGCTATACAAGAATCTGGGTGTCAAATGCATACAGAGCCATTATAAGGCCTCGACAAATTGGACAATTACTCCGGGTGCCCGTTCCCCAAGCGCATCATCACTCATTAAAGTAATAAGGAATGCTCCAAAAACATCTCTTTTCTCCTCTCTCTCGCAAACTCTTTTCTCTCTTTACCTAATTCTATATCTCTCTCACAAACTCTCTATACATCACCTATCTATACCTCTCTGCCAGCTCTCTAAACCCTTCCTCTACCTCTTCACTCTCTACCTCACCTCTCTCTTTCTTACTCCCTTACCTCTCAAATTTTCTCACCATTCTCTAACTCCCCTCTGTTTCTCTACTTCACCACTTTCTCCCACTACCTCATCTCTCTTTCCACTCTTCATCATGTTTCTCTACCTTCTTCTGTGACTGACTGGACTCTTTACCAACCCCCCTCATTTTATACCCTTCTCATTTTGTTCCTCTTTCTACCTCAGAGAGCCATCTACCTTGTATCTATATGCTTCTGATATTACTTCGCATCAAGCCGCGGCCTTGCAGGTAAGAGCGGTGGGCCGAGTGGGGGGGATTTTAACAGATGATGATGAGGGAAAATGTATTATTTATCAAATGTTGCCATGTCATCGTCTGTTGAAATCCTCCCTCACCTGGCCCCACCGCTCTTAACTGCACAGGCTGCTGCTCTTCTCGTTTGTACCTATCTACCTCTCCCTCTTCCTGTGTCTACCTCTGTCTAACTCACCTCACTTACTACTTACCCCTCCTTGAAACTCACCCTTCCGTGTACCCCTCCCATCTACAACTCACTACATTTCCTTTTCATAATCTTTTTAGCCCTCTGACTCACTCTAAGATCTTACTTGTCTCTCTAGATCACTTTTCTATACAATGTTTCTTCTTCCTACCTCTCCCTTTGTATCTTTCTTTTCATCTGTATCACCTTTCTGTGTTTACCTCATGTCTCTCCCTTCCTGACTGCTTTGTTTACCTTATTTCTATCTCTAGTTCCATTTTGCCTCTACTTCACCTCTCTTACAATACCTTTCTTGTTACCACTCTGTCTTTTCTTTTCATCTACCCCCCTCCCATGTCTCTTATTCAACTTAGTTAGAGGTGTCTGTCTAGCAAGAGAGGTGCACAAGACAGAAGGTGCAAAGGATGGCAATAGAAGGAAATAATTATCATATGTCAACTGATGTAATGGTAAAGTCCTTGAAGCAGTGTTTTGAATGTTGCTGTTGCAATGAGAATACCAGTTGTGAAGGGGGATATATTTGTGAATATTACTAGCCAGCAATTAAATAGACAATTTCAAGTGCTATGTGAATATGTCTTCTTTTAACATATGCACTATTCCACTAAACATTTACCATGTCACCTACATTGATATATTTCCTACAATCTAAGCGCAAAAAGAAATGGTTTTATCAAGCTTTCATTTTGGTACTATTTGTCCAGCTGACGCTGCACAGCTTGAGCTTTCAGCTCAAGCTTGCAGGCCTCAATTTCTGAAAGTTTAAGAAATAATTTAATATTGTTTGTAATCACATCATGCTTGGATTAGCTGAAAAGGGTAATAAATTCAAAGTTGTTCTGAACAGAGGACCACAACTTATGCGTTATCTTTGGTCCCAAAATGCCTTAAGTTGTCACTACCTGCCTATTTAAAATCCCTAATAATCTGGGATTCAATAGGTTTAGCCAAAGGTTGCATGTAGATGTTGAAAAGTAGGAGACTGATTGATGACCTTTCGGTTATTCCATAGATTAATGAGAAAGCTTCAGAGGCAAGAACTCAGCAAACCATGGAGCAAGCCTCAAAATCCCATTCTAGCCAGTCACTAGAGCAAATCCAATGGGCTACAGGAGCAATGCTGCCAACAGAGCAAGCTCCGCCAAGACAGCAGTTTGTTTGTAGTCCGTGTTTAGTCAGAGAGGGCCAACCACTGCCAAACAAACGGAAAACAGCCATTACAACGGCGCTGCTTCACAGCAAAACATTTAGCTCGCATGCTTTACAACGCTTACATAGTTACCACAAGTAGCCTTTACCACGCATGCCTTTACATCGAATTTACGTTGTAATGGTATGTATGGGAAAGGTTTATGTGTGGCAGCATGTATACTTAAAGCGCATGAAATGGGAAATCTTACCTCGGAATGGAATTCGAGTCCCACGTCCGCCTCTCTGGTGGTGGTATCCCTCGGTGTCGTTAGAGGAAACCCTTCCGCTTCCTCTTTACGACCTGTGACATGCCAAAGAAGAGCTGAGAGTAGATGAAATCATGGAGAGTGAAACAATGTTGCCAGTGTGCACAAGTGTTTAAGAGATTCAACTAGAGTTCATGCAGGTAAATACACTCCAAAGTGCATCCACGCCTGGTGCCTAGTCTGAAGGCAACCATGCTTCATAGTATACAAGTCTGTAGGAGGAACTCCATCCCACTGGCGCGAGCACTAAACAAATAACAAAATCAATTGTTATCAACAAACACTATACAGTCCCGTTGTTTAATTGTTTGATGTTGCATCACAGCCTACAGCACTGTATAGTGTTCAGACCCTTGTTTCTTTTCCTTTTTAGAAACTTGAATGATGACCCCTGATGAAGGGTCGTGTTATTGACCCGAAATGCATTGAGTTGCAGATCGTATGATTAAAAATGATCATTGATTGGATTTTATCTCATCGTTAATGAATGAATAATCGAGAATAAACTTCCTTGAAATTTAGATAAGTGTTGAATCAAAATGGATTTAATGGCCTACAACTCAAGTTAATTTGTTGATAACAATTGATTTTGTTATTGGTTTAGTGCTCCCATCAGTGGGAAGGTGTTTCTCCTACAGACTTGTATACTAGAAATCATGGAGAGGTAAGGTGGATTGGGCCTGGGGTGGGGGGCTACGGATTTACAGTTTTGAG
The DNA here is from genome assembly GCF_964204655.1 of Triturus cristatus. Taxonomy (NCBI): domain Eukaryota; kingdom Metazoa; phylum Chordata; class Amphibia; order Caudata; family Salamandridae; genus Triturus; species Triturus cristatus. The sequence goes on from NC_140579.1 coordinate 1,098,875,510, forward strand.
CTGGAGAGGAATAGTTTTTAGAAGGGCTGAGGGTGTCGAGCAGGAGTCAGATTTTAAGGCTGAGGGCAGGGGAGTTTTTTGAAGGGCTGGGGCCATCGGGCAGTGATCCACTTTTAGGGCTTAGGGCAGGGGAGGCGTAGTTTTTAGAAGGGCTAGGGGCTTCAAGCAGGTGTCCACTTTTAGGGCTTGGGGAGGTGGAGGGGTAGTTTTTAGAAGGGCTGGGTCCGGTTTTAGGACAGAGGGCAGGGAAAACCTTTACTATGAATATGCCTATAACATTCATGCTTTTACAATGAAAATCGTTGTAAATGCATGCGTGGTAAAGGCATGTTTTTGGCAAAGGTTATGCGTGGTAAAGGCATTCACGATGTAGTGCAAGCGTAGTAAAGCCATGCGTTGCATCGGAATGCGTTATAACGTCATACAACCAAACAAACAGATCCAGTACTGTAATGGGGTCAAAAACGTACTTGGGTGGGATCCAAAAAGTTACATTGTTTAAGAAAGAGAAATATCGGGAGGACCACTGCTTTCTCGACTTGCACACAAAAGGCAGGTCTGTTTTCTCAGCGGTGGTGGAATAATTGCTTGCTTCTATTGTTTGGGATATCCAAGGAAGGAACTGTTGATCAGTAGCTCTATCTTCAGTCTGATATTGACTTCCAGCTGCTTAAGATATTGCCATGGTCCATTGGAGACCCGGTGCCCTTGCATTCAATGTTAAAGGCTATAGTGTTAACATATGCTTCTATATACTGTGAGCCACATAGCTGACATACTAGAAACTCTCTGCCAATGTGTCTTGCTTTCTCAGGGCTGCTAGACCTGCTGTCATGGATCTGCCACCCGGCCACCAGGTGGCACTCACAAGGACCCCGTGTAGCCCTACCTTCAGCTCTGTTTATAATAATCCCTGATAATCTGCAACCCTTGCTCCACTTTTGACTACATTCCTGGACTTCATACTACTTTACTGGTTCACGTAGTGTTCTCTTTACAACAACATAAAGTCAACCGCCTCCTAGAGATGTAGTCCTGTTTGTCTACCAGTTTCCAGGTTTTCCTTTTTAATCACTCTGGCTTCCGTTAACTTTCTGTCACAGCTCAGATCCAGCCTTCAATCACCTGGCAGAGCTGTAATATCCAGCATCTGGCGTAATACACGCACTTTGACGTAAAACAATATTGTGCACGTGGACGGAATAACAGGTGTTGGGTGCTTTGGCGCCGAGCATTGAGGCTGCATACTGGCTCCAGTTGTTGGGCTCTGTTTAAAATATCAGGGCGACAGGGGCTCTGCCACACTCTCATAGCTGCTGGGAGACTATCTGCTACTCTCTGCAGAGTGCAGGTGACTCCCTACCAGGGTCGGATTGGTAACGTAGGCACTCGAAAAAATGGCCGAAGGGCCGGTAGCCGAGTTCTAGCTGTAGGCTGCTTTTGGGCAGCCTGGCGGCTGTCTGTGCCGTTAGGATGCCGCCAGCGACCCAGTGGGTGCCTGAGTAGCCTTTCTAGAGGTAGATGGGCGGAGGTATCACTCCCTTTCTCTCACTGGGCCCGGCCCATTAATGTATGCTGATTGAGCTGCGGCAGGGGGCCTGAGCAGAAGTGGTCTCACTTGACTCAGCAGTGTGAACTAATCTGTGTTTTTTTTTAAATCTAAGTGAAGTTATTAAAAACATGACCCCTCCACTCCCTTTCTTTCATAAAACTTCCCTGAAGCAGTGTTTTGCGGAAAGGCAATACGCAAATGCGGGCCACTTTTTTTTTCAACCAATCCAACCCTGCTCCCTCCCACTCGTCCCCTACAGTGAAAGGAAATTCCCTTCCACCCTGTCCACTACGACACAGGGTTCCCCACAAATCCCTCCAGACGAGCACTCACTCTCCACGGTAGAAGTAGTCCACATCCCTCCCTCCTCGGTGCCACCGTGCCAGGTGACTCTCTCCTACACCTGGTGACACCCAACGATTTTCTCGACGGTGTAGGAAAGCTCCCCCATCACTCTCTCCAGGAGAAGAGTTCACCTGTCACTCCCCACGGTGCCCTGTCGCCTCTTACTTTCTCCACAGAACAGATGATCACGTAGAACTCTTTTACCAAAGAGAATGGGCCCTCAACACCTCTTTCCACATTTCGAGGGACTCCCCATCACTCGCTCATCTATGGTGGAGCCCTCTCTGGTACTCAGTTCCTGTCGCAGAAGAGTGTACCTCGTTCTCAATGGTGTTCCAAAACTCTGTCCTGGTTTAACACTTCTCCACCCCCACGAAGAGTGGTGTGAAAGTGGGTGAGTCTCCAGTGACATGAAGGAGACAAGTGACGGGATCAGGCGAGCCACCTGCTGAGATTTAGGAACCCAGTGCCATGGAGAGTGTGAAAGGATGAGTCTCACACAGATAAACCAACAAACTTTTCTTAGTGTCCTTGCCCTTTAGTAGAGCAGGCTGAGACCAAGATTTACTCTTAGGGAGGTGCAACGCCAACTGCTCAATCAAGCAAAACAATTAAAAGAATTTAAGGTCCAAACCGAGTTCATAAAAATAAAACATTTATTAGCTAACTGCAGCACAATCTGAAGAAAAACAATAAATAGGAACAGGAGAAAAATATATTTAAGTGCTTCAGTGGAAGTCTGTAAGAGCCTGTTTTTCCCTTGAAGTTACAAATGCAGAAAACTCTGTGTTGTGTCAGCTATTGATTAAATAACCAAGTCTTTAATTACTTCCAAAATTACGAGCAATCAGAGAGTAAATGAAAGTTGTCTGGAAGCTTATTCCATAAGTGGGCATCTGGTCCAGAAAAAGATCTGCCTCCTATATGTGTACGCCGAAAGCGAGGAGTTAGAACCAAACTTACATTAGCAGAGCAAACGAAGGGGCATATTTACAAGCCCCTAACGCCACCGGAGCATCACTTTTTTTGACGCGCCGGTTGCATTGCTCTCTACCCCATATTTACATGGTGGTGTTAAGTCACTTAATCCCACCTTGCAAATATACCTCTTACCGCAGCAGTCCACTGCGGCAAAGGGGCAGGCAATGGGTGTTGCAGTGAGCGTTCCCCACAACACCCATTGCCTTTTGATGCGTTCCATATTTACAAGGCTGTGGCACCGCCAAAAACCGAGGCCATGTAAAATCTGGTCTTAGATTGGCAATACAAGGAGAAATTATTAATTTCTCCTTGTATTTTGCTCTTTCTATGTGTGCTGCATTGTGCAGCACACAGAGAAACAGCAAATTGCCTTTAACACCTTGACCGCGGCGCGAATTCCGCCGCGGTGCTGGTGATTTATTGAGTGGGTGGGATTCGAACGGCCCCCGGCCATCCTCCACACATACCCACTGTGACGTCGAGCGGGCGGGGGCTGTCCGACGCATGGAAGGGGTTAAAGATTGTTTATGTGCAGAAAGGTGTCCCTCCCTGAACAAAAACAATCACCCCTACAGCACAGGTACCCTTGCAACATGGCACAAGGGTGCCTGCGCTGGTGCTAGGCAGCTTTTTTAGCACCAGCGCTAGGGGAAATGCAGGGGTGCACCGTATTTTTGAAAATTTGGCTCATCCCTGTTTTTAAAAATGTTGGAGTGCGGCGTCACCAATTTTGGCATAAAACCACGCTCTGACATTCTCTTGTAACTATCCCCCTATGTGTTGTTGCAATAAAACGGTTTCAGTTGTAAATAGCATGCCCCCTTCACATTAAAACCTCTGTGGACTAGACAATGTGTTAAAAGTAAACAATTTTGTGTACACTAGTGTGTTTGGGTCACAATTGGAACAAACATTGGCAAAACCAATAGGTCGCAAAGGCGAGTCAATAGGTTTTAGCCATGGTACACAGCATCTGTGATGCTGTGCAATGTGACTAAGGTTAAAAGCCTTTGATATGGCCCCCCACATCATTTTGTAGGCATATGCACCACACAAGCTTACAAAATGACAAAATTAGTTACTGATCCGATTTGGATCGGTAACTAAAAAGAAAAGAAAATGTGCGAAAAATGTTTTTTTAAAGTAACCAGGTCGGGGGAGCTGAAGCAACACAGGAGATGGTGGGTGGTGAACAGTGAAGCAATATGGGGAGGGTAGAGGGGAATGCCAAAGCAACACGGTAGGGGATGTAAGATCAACAGGGATACGGAGAGAAGGGACACAAAAGCAAAAGGAACGACGGTGGGAGCGAAAGCAACATGGGGGTCATTGGAAAGCAGCGGGGAAGGAGTGTGTGGGAGAAGCAGTGCGAGAGGCACATGGGCGAGTACAATAGGGAAGAAGGTGGGGAGAAGCAGTCAGATAAGAGAGCAACAGAGAGTCCACGAGGGACAGAGGTACAAAAGACAGACGGCTCACAAACTCACTCACTCTAATGGAGTGCTTCACACAAAAGAAAAAGTAGTTCTTGAAAAGAAAGTAGTGGAATCAGCAATTCCAGTCAGACAAAGAAATTGTAAAGAGGCAATGCTTCATGGAAAGGACAAACACAAGATTGACAAGCTGGGACACAAAATAAGAAACAGGCAGATAAGAGTGAGAAGGAAAGCCAGCCAATAAAAACCAACATGCGTGCTCTAAGCACCTCTATGTTCTTGGTCAGCCACAATATGCCTCACAACAGACAGCATGCATTGCTAGTAAATTCAACCTAAAAATATGACCCCCCCCCCCCCCATGGGGACGTTAGCAAGCAAGCTTCTGCATTGTCTAGACATTAAAAGCTCTTCACCAAGTAGTCAGGAAGTCCAAGGCACCAGGCTTCCCACAATAGGAAGAACATTACTGCCTGACTCCACTGTATTTGGCCCAGCTGGATGAAGCATTTATTAACATAAAAAGCTCTTGAAACTAGTGTTATCCTAAGAGAATGAGACAAACCGTTATCCAAATCTCTTATTTTCTCAACGTTTTCCTTCAGCAGGAGCGGAATAAGATTGGCAAGCGCCTTAAGTGGAGAGTTTTTTGTACATGGAAAAAAATCTGTGGCACTGACCATTGGTCACTAGGAAACCACTATAGATTCATGTGAATCAGGTAGGAACATGAAGTCAAAAGTCTTACTACTTTCTCCTGTATACAATAGGGTATAGGGCTTCAAGCAGAAAGATTTTAGCTACAAGCTGCTAGGTCAGTCTTTGGCTGCTGTGTTCTCCATAAGAAGAGGCAAGTACAAGCACATACAGGCTCTTTGGTAAGTGAAGCTGCAACAACAACACAATAGTTGCACCTACAGAGGGCAGAACACTCCACCGATCACATGAGTTCTTGAACTTTACTTCTCAAAACATGATAATAAAGTTCAGTTCTACTCAGATATAAGGTAGAGCCAGGGGTCGAAGTGCATTAGAAAAAGTATGAGAACTGCGATCCTTCGCACAATGAGGGCTAAACAAATCGAAAACTTCTGTTACTTTTTTCAGTCTTTCATCTTTTTTTTATTGTCAAATTGATCATCAGACAAACAGTACATTTGAAATGCAGATAAGTGAGAAACACAGAGTGCATGAAGCAATAAGCTATATGATCATACAGACATTTCATTGTCAAAAACAGAAGATATAAATATTCAATATACTATACTTTGAGCAAAACAATTAAATGTCCAATGAAGACACATTATAATACAAGCTATATTTTTATGATTACTACTTAAGGCGAGATAGATCAGAATTAATCAAATTGAATCCCAATTGAACCTGCTCCATATTTGTTCGAATTCGTTAATAGAGCGTAATCCCCTAGTCCTAGCTAGTGCGAATTCCCTCTCATAAATTTTCCTCAGGCTTACACACCACTCTGCTACTCTTTGGGGGTATTGTCGAAACCCACACCCTAGCTATCCACAGCCTATCTGTAACAATTATAATGGAAAAAAGGCTTTTTAACCCTAAATCAGCTACAGCCCTAAAGCCCAACATAATTTCCTTTTTTGTTAGTTGCTTTTATAAACCAAGACAAATCCGGATACACTTGCTTACCTCTTTCCAAAACATCCCAAGTTCTGGGCAAGTAGCAAACATATGCAACACATTAGCGCCCTTTAATCCACATTTGGGGCACTTTTTCTTCTGCCCTCTGCCAGTCTCCTCATTTCCTGACCACCTTGCTATTCAGTCAGGCGTATAGTATAACATAAAGACCATTCTAAAATGCAGTAGTTTTAAATGTATGGAGTGTACTGACCTCTCCATCATATCTAATGCTGCAATTACATCCGTAGAAGAAATATCGTCTGTTAGAAGATTGCTCCATTTCTGAGTGAGCTTCGAGCTATCGTTAACTCTTTGCTGACAAAAGTTCCGGTAAATAGTGCTTATTAATGACTTCTTGGGTGCTTGATAAAGAGCTCTCAGCAGATCCGAGCTCTCCAATATTTTTATCCCCCAACGCACCAAGAGATAATCCAATTTGCAAATATTTTTTTAAAAAGCCAGTGAGGAAGATCGAAAGAGCTTTGAAAGATTTAAAATGTGCAAAACTCATCTACATTATATAAATGTCCTAAACACTCAACACCATAGCTATCCCAGATCTTACCAAATGGGTCATGAAATACTACTGGAAGCATTGGGTTTTCCCACAATGGGAGATTCGCATGGATGAGAGGTAAGGAATAGTTAGCAGAGATTTCACGCCAAATATAGACTATATCTCCCTAATAGCCTTAAATCTGACTCTTTTTAAATAATTGGGATCATTGATTTCATATAAAAACAGTCTACGGTCTTTCATCTTCAAGTAACTACATATAAAATAATGCACTAATGTACATTATGAATCCTCTATTAGTTAATATACTGGAGAGGTATGTGTGCGTAGTCAGAGAACCACAGAATCTAAAGCTGGTGGTACAATGGAGAATGAATTGTGTATGTTTAGTGCTTCGAGGTCAGTCAGTGCCATTTTATTTATGACTGTCTTCTAAAAGCACAGATGGAAGCTTTCTTGCAATACCACTTAAAAATAATAAATCTGTGTCATCAGGAATCTTCAAGTGATTCTGTTAATTAAAGCCAATTTCCAAACACCTTTTACATTTTCAGATTGACTGGTTGTACACATTTAAATTTCATTCAGGCAAGCAGGCACCCTGGCAAAAAGGCTTGTTTATCTGTCTGTCTCTCCGTCGGATTCACAGCACAAGAGACTCCCTGCCTTGCATTTCAGCTGAAGTATTTAAACTCTCATAATTAACAGTCTAACAGTTGTCTTTCCACTAAAAGTAGGGGAACTGTTTTTCTTAAAATAAAATAGTATGGGCACGTCGTACCGTCAGATCCAGCCCACTTTGAGCATTGGGTGGAGAAAATCTTCTCTTCCACTTAATTTGGAACGTCTTCAAAATCCCTTACTGCTATATGAATATTAATCTACCAATCTTATAAATGTTCAGATAACCCAATAACAGGACCCACTTGTAACAACGAATAATGCTGAATGTCAGGATCCAGCTGTGGAAGAATTATCAGAAGCACAGCCCCCTACATCCCTCAACCATCACTTGCCTCTCTCACATCGATATTGTTCACAGTCAAGTAACACCCCAAACTTCACAAACGTTCACACTCTGTGTAGTTAACACAGTAATAATCAAGGGTATTGAACAGGGAAAAAGAAACTTGCTGGCATGATGTAAAATATAAAATAAATGCATGAATTAATTAATGAAGTGTTGGAGACTATCAGATTCACTGCGCCTGTAAGCAGCTGTGTGTTCCCATCCTTTATTTTCAAAGTCATCCGACAGTAAAAAGTTTCAGCCAACGCGTTTCGTTAATTTGAAGATGAACTTCTTCAGGGCTGTAAGTTACAATATAAAAAGACATAAATATATATACAAACATTTAATTTCACTCGACACAGGACTTAACAAAAGGAAAATGATGAAAGAAAAAGAAAAAGAAAAGGATGAAAGTAAAATACAAGAAAGAGGGTACAAAATGGCAAAAGGGCATAAGACACATTGACAATGTGGGAACAAAGGGTGTGTGGCAAGACCTAAATGCACATAATAACAAACATATATGTTGGACTTGGCCCTTCTTGCAGGGTCATCCCTAAACTTTTTGCCTTCCTCCTGTATTTTTTCTGACCTGGTGTTGGCTGTTTTATGACTCTGGACACCTTACCACTGCTGATCAGTGCTAAGGTGCATATGCTCTCCCTATGGTAAAAATGTATTATGTGAATTGACTTCCATGTTTGGCTTATTTGGTTTACTATCAGTCCCTAGTAGAGTGCACCAGGGGTGCCAAGGGCTTGTATATCCAAATGCTGCTAGCGGGCTTGCAGCACTGGTTGTGCCACCCACAGAAGCAGCCTGGTAAAATGTGTCTAAGGTCTGCCATTGCAGAACCTGCATGCGGTCTGGTACTGTCATGCTGACTGGGCAAGTGTCCCCACTTGCCAGTCCCTAAACCTTCCCTTCTTATTAGTCATCCCTATGGTAGGCCCTAGGGCAGGGTGCATTGTAACGATAAGGTAGGACATGCCCTGAAGTGTGTGGCATGTCCTAATAGTGAATTACAGCCATTTTCGTTTTTCACTATTGTAAGGCTACCTGCTCTCCGTAGGCCAGAATGGGCTGCTAGATTATAACACTCTATAATCCTAGCAGGCTCAGGAAGCATGGTAGAAATTCATGTTTAGTATGCCTGAACTCAGAATAATAAAATACATCTTTTAGTAAAGGTATTTTAATATCCTGGGTTTGCAAATGCTACTTTTAGAAAGTTAGCCTTTGCGTGCCTAACCATTTCAGTCCGCCTATGCTGGGAGGGGTTATCTTCTTTGTGTGTAGCTTGAGTGACAGGGCTGGGAAGTTCCAGAAGACAGGCTGGGGCTGCCAGGTGGTGAATAGAAAGATTACACCAGGATGGGTGGGAGGAGTGCACCTTGACTCTGAATAGGGCAGTGCTCTGCCACCACAATGCTGGCTCCACCCCCTGGGGAGCGTCTGATGTCTCTGCCCTGCCTGCTGAAAGAAGAAGCCGGAGTCCCAACAACAAAGTGCTCCTCACTGAAAAGAACTGGACTGGGATTATGCAAAGGCCCCCCTGGCCTGTAAAGACAAAAGAAACTTGGTATAAATGTAGGAGCCCTGCTCCTAAGAAATCAGATCCTGATTGAACCACGAAGAAACTCTGCCTGACTAGAAGGACCTGGAAGAAGCTGAAGGAGGAGTAACTTTCCCTGACCTGGGGGATTGGCCTGCAGTTGGTGCCTTGCTGAGAAAGGAGAGGAAAAGACTGAAAGAGACTTTGCACTTTGTTTCAACAATCTCCAAGGGCTTGGAAGAAGAGCTTGCCCCCTGAACTGAGTCCCAGGACCATTGGACTCATCTGCCTTCCAAAACTGGGTTGCCTGGACAATTCTTGCTTGTTTCCCGCTGGATTTGGCCCCAGTACGACTCGTACCCCATCCGCCGCGAAGCCGTGTCTTTGCCGCACGGCACCGTGCATCTACGCTGATCCAAAAGCGTTAGTACGCGCCGTATCCCTCCCGGCCGCATCGCACCTAACCTTCCCCGCCGATTCGAGTCGTACAGCCCTGGCTGCCGAACCCTGTACGCTGAAAACAAGCTCCATCGTCCCGCAGGTATGGTCCGTACGCTGCTAACGTACTGCACCGTGCCGTACTCAGAGCCGAGAAGCCGCAGTACGCTGATCCTCCCCGTACGCTGTACGGTGCCGAGAAGTGTCGCCGCCTATCCGCACCGAAGGTACGGCTCGAACGCCGAACGCCACGGACTCTGCACCAACGCCGCGTACTGACGCCGCGACCCGACCAGCATCTGAATACGCTGCCGAACTACGACCCGGACCCATCAACTTGTCCCGCACTGTCCGTCGCGGACCCCACGACCTTAAGGTACTTTGTTCTGTTCGCACCGCAGCGTGCATGTTACGGACCCCGGAGTCCGCACCGATTGTTTGACTCGGACTTTCCTTGTTTTTAATGCGGACGAGTCGCACTCCCAGGTACGAACCGTACAAAGCCTGAAAAGAAGCAGAATTGACTAAAAGAAGCCTATTTTTGCATTTTAAGCCTTTTTATAAGAACATTGAACTTTGAAAAAATACTGTGGTCATTTTATTCGTTATTCTGGTCTTGTGCTAAGCCTTATATAAAGAAACCTATTCTTGATACAACCTTGACTGGTGTTCATTTGTGGTGTGTCATTGTATTACTGTATGTGTTCACAAATGCTTAACCTATTAGGCCCTGAGAATAGTCTTGACTGCTTGTGCCACACTACCTAAAGGGTGAGCAGGGGTTATTTGAAAGGGTGATCCCCTTACTCTGACTTAGAATTGAGAGTCCCTGCTTGTCGCAAGTGCATACCTGTGCCAACTAGAGATTCCCAATTCTAACAATATAAAACATATAAAGCCATGCGTGTGAAGGATATACAATACATAGTGTTGCTAAAGCCGACTCCTTGGTATGTGTAAATAGTGCGTTTCCCGGGCTTTAGTCAAACAAATAACAATACACACAGGGATAGTGAAGGCCTCCCTGGTAAGGACCAGCGCTGGGTATTTCTGAAGAAAAGAACGGAATAAGAAGAAACAAAAATCAGCAGTGTGAGTGGAACCAAGGTCAGAAAAGAAGTCAAGGCAAAACATGGAGAAAGATGGTAGAGGCAGAGAGTCAGGTGAGCAGAAGGTAGCAAACGGGCAAAAAATGGGAAAGAAAGAGGGGGAGGGATAGTGGGGCTAAAGAGTAGGGTAAGCAGAAGGTCGCAGATAAGAAAAGAGAGCTAAGGGTCACAGTGTGCGCACATGCAAAGGCAGAAGGTGGACAATAAAGGAGGGCCATGTCTGAAAATCCTATGGGACACAGCCCTGAGCGATTACCGAGGTCCGCGGTGTGTGCGTGACCCGAAAAAGGCAAACACGGGGCAGGAACCGCTACATGTGTATGTGTGCTCGGCCTTGTGTGGTGCAAACATTAGTCCATGCAGCAAGTAACCATATGAAAAGAAATGTGGCTGGCAAGATAAAACTGGCGCCAGACCGGTCTGTGCACCTACGAGGCCAGGAGGTGGGTGACTAAGACAAATGCGGCTGGTTGTAGCATAGAGTGGAGTAGGAGACACGACAGCCAGGGGTCGCCTATGTATGGGCTGCCGTGTATTTGAAAATAATTGAGATACAGTGACTGGGGCGGGGCCTGTGCCGGCCGCCGGGGAACTATCGGGCAAGAAAAAAGGAGAAGTGGGCGCACTGGAATGTGGCTGGCAAGGTGTAAATGGTGCCAGACTGTGCTAGGCATCTGTGGGGCCAAGTGACGGGTGGCTGAGAAGGAATGTGGCTGGTGATAACGTGAAATGCAATATATTGGGAGGCAGAAAGGCCAAGGGGCACTTCTGTCTGGGCTGTAGAGGAGATGACTGTGGTGGAAATCCACCCAAGGGGCGGAGAGCCTGCGCTGGCCACCGGGGAATTCCTGGGCAAGAGAAAAGGAGGAAGGAGGGAGTGGGCGTATAGTAGAGACATCAGGGATGAGAGTAAGGTTAAGACAAAAAGAAAACTAATAACAAGGAAAACGTAAAAAATAACAAACACACAAAGTAAGAAACACAGCGTGACCCAGAGCGTAGCCTAGTTGAGGTCCAAATAGCATGGGATCGGGTAAATGGCTATTAGGAAAAGGGGAGACTCATACCTGGGGTGCAGGATGCTTCTGTCGGTCCTGCTCGGAACTAAGTGATGCCAGTGTCTGCGACCAAATAATATACGCTTGGGAGCGCGGGAAACAAAATAGGCAGACGTGGAAGGGAAAGTAAAAGGTAGGGAAGGGCCTGTAGTGGCTGATGGAGAGGCAGATGTATCAGTGTATCTGTCAGCATGTCTGGTGAGAGACAGTGTCAGCACAAGTTGCCACAAAAACAGGTAGAGGGTGGGTGTGGCCGGACAGGGTAAGGAAATGGAAGGGATAAACAAGATATAACAAAGATATAAAATAAACGATCCCGTTGAGGGAAGTGCACCGGAAGAAGGAGGCGTTGGTGATAAAATAGATAAAACCATTGCCATTTTGTACCCTCTTTCTTGTATTTTACTTTCATCCTTTCCTTTTCTTTTTCTAATTTGTTCATCATTTTCCTTTTGTTAAGTCCTGTGTCAAGTGAAATTAAATGTTTGTATATATATTTATGTATTTTTATATTGTAATTTACAGCCCTGAAGAAGTTCATCTTCAAATGAACGAAACGCGTTGGCTGGAACTTTTTACTGTCGGATGACTTTGAAAATAAAGGATTTATTGATACTATACAACAAGCCTACATGACTTATTGAAATGACTTCTTTGGAGTAGTGCACCACTCCAACTTTGCTTTTGTTCTTCCTCTGCCTAGCAGTTGGCACCCAACGACGGCAGGTGCAGGAGTTGCATGTGCACACTTTTTTGGATATACTGTTGATATAATTACAAAGGGAACACAGCAGGATAGTGCGGTTACCGTGTCCGCCATTGTTTTCAGTGTGTTCCCATCCTGGCTGGCAAAGTTGAGCACAGTGCCATGAACAAGGCACTTTGTGAGAAATGAACATTTCTCTTCAGCCTGCTTTCAAAGGGGACGTATAGGATGCTGAATATTTCTATGCATTTCAATAAGAAGCACTGACAATGGAAATGGGTTTTGCTTTTTTTAATATTCAAGTTTTATTGATTTGACAAAACATATAACACCCTGTTTAGAAACTCTTGCTTTGATATCAATTCAGATAATTCGATTCCATTCAATTACGCAAGTTCTCACATAACACCAAGTCCATGATATCCCCAGCATTTGTCCCAGATCTTGGCATCCTTTGGGGCCCAAGCTCTGGCGATGTAAATGGGCTACTCCATCCTTGATAAGTTTTGCTTTTTGAAGGTGATTGCCCAGCTATTGGCTTTGCCATTGCTTGTTTGCATTGGAACTGCAAAAAAAAAAAAAAAAAAGTACGAGGAAGGCTGCTGTGGGCCCTGACCTTTCTTCAGGAAGCGCAAGAAACATTCACAAGCCACCAGCTACGAGGGACACATGGAAGAAAGGAGAAGATACTTCAAGGTAGGTTGGGACAAGCCTGACATCAGATAAAGAGGTTTCAGTCACTTATCATTATTCACACTTTAATGTGGGGGTGTACTACCACAGGCCATGATTGAGAGACATTTCAGAGCTCAGTACCAGAGACCCGTGTCAGATGTGAATAGTTTTTCCTGCCATGTAGTTTTCTTTTTCCCTTTAAAGACATTTAACTGAACACACTATCCCACTGCAGAGAGGCACGTCAACACAGTAACCCCTTGTTTCAAAAAGTATAAGTAAGGGGTAGCACACTGCACATGTGACATTACATCAAACATATGAAAGGCAAGTGCAGTCTCCAGATTTCAGTTGTAATTTACCAAGCAAAACTTAATTTTTGGTAGGGCAAACAAGGTGCGATCACAAAGTCAGTTCACATTCCTGAAGGCAGCCGACACATGTTTCAGCACAACAGACTTTATGAAGGGTGCAAACACAATATATATATTGTCAAGAACCACATAATCTGGACTGATCTGATAATGTATACACTGTGTAGCTATAATTGAATGGCACCATAATTCCCGGCGTTATCAATAGCAAACAGTCAAATGCGAATCGTTGACTGACCATAGAAAAAAATCTAAAAAATCATGCTGGATAATCAGTGGCCAGTGAAGGACAGTGTTAGAGCGAATTTGGAATGAATAAATAGTGACTATTTAGTAGCATGCATAATTTGCATTTGTAACCAAACTGCTGTGCACTGTAGAACTGTGCTTTTTCTTAGATTGGCAAAACTAGTCCCTGACTTTTTGAAATTCAAACGTGACCATGTTTTCATTCTTACTGTTTCTACATGCAGCAAAATGTGCATAGAAAAATTATCAGATGCAATGTGTTTTGTAATTCTGTCATGTCTCTTGAAAGAGATGTTGTTCTTTGTAAGCTCCGGAGGTAGCTTTCCTCTTAAATGTGTTTGACTCGAGACTCTGGATTTGCTCTCCTGATTCTTTGTAAGCAGACTTCTATATCCATGCTGCATTTGACTGAGCCTTATGATAATTCCCTATATGTATGAGATGAAATGTTATTAATAACACTGACTGCTTAATCACATTTTGCCTTCTGTAATGATCTTGAACCTTTAATAAACTGTAGTAGCCACGCTACACAGTAAGTGGATTAACTTCTTTAATTAATACTTCTAGACCAGAACAGCCTCCTCACAACCCCCCTTCTCCGCTCCACAGCCCAACACACTGCCCGTCAATCCCCACATTCAAAATTCAACAAACCCCCATCCACATTCTACCTATAATCTGCGCATCCCCTTTCGTCTACAAACAATAATAAATAAAATAAACTACAGTAGCATATTGGATGAAAACAAAATTAAGCAATATATATCAATCTAATGACAATTTATGTCATATTCATAAATAAACAACTGTACTCGCATTCAAATGTATCTAAGAATTTAGAATGTCATGTTATCCTTTTTGGACAACAGACAGTACAGTCTAATTCTTTAAATTCTTGAGGAATGGAAACAGGAGCTTCCCCGGAATTACCAGCCCCCTGTGAAGTAACTGGAACCTCAGTGAAAAAAACAGATACAGGTGAATCAGCCCGAGCAAACCTTACTTCACTAGACCTTGAAGGTTTCAGGTAATTGCTACAAATCTCATCAACAACATGGTCATTGTCAGCATCATTATCGCAGGTTATATTGCTGGAGCAGAGTTTTCTGATGAAAATCTATTGGGTTTTTAAGCTCTGGTTTGTCTATTTGTCATAATTAAAATTATTAATTATTAATCACTAATTATTTGTTTTGTGTAAATGTTTAAACATACCAACATGTACTAATGAGAAGAAAACCGACGTGGGAATGCTTTCGTATTGCTATTTAATAAATGTGCATGTTTTATTAAATAAACGTTGCTGAGTGCTGTTTATTTTAAAGCACGAAACGCTTTTGAATTAATGCTTTTCTGTGTTGCAAAGGCTAGATAATTACATACACATAAGGGTATTAGTGGGGTTAACACTGTTTAATCATCACTATGCTGTGGTAACGTTGTTTTTGTCTCTTTTAATTAAGATGGTCTATTTTGGCCTAGAATAAAATGGCCGCCGTTTGCAGCCTGGCCTCGAGTGAGAGATTTGTGATGAGAGGGCCTTGCTGAATATGGTCGAAGTCATCTGACCAAAGTCTTTGCCTGGTTAAAATTTTCCGTGAGGACAGCAGCAGTGCTGGGCGAGTCTCCAAGAAACATTTGGATAGCCTTGGAAGACAAAGGAGCCATAATGAATGAACTGAATGGACTCTGAAGTCATCATGTTAGTTCCGAGGAAATGTGGATGTCGAAAGATACATTTTTTTAGTTCCTGTTCTGTCTTTTTATTTTTGTGATTTTTTTCTGAGCGGAGATTTTCCAAATGTAGCGATGCTACATCCTTTCCTGCTCGCTCTGCTCAGCGGTTCGGCGGACGTGTAGAACATTTTATGTTTCTATAATATTGCAAGTTTCTTTATAAATATTGTTAGCCTAGAGAGGGTTGGAGGCCACTTTGCCACTTCTTCCCAAACCTGCGTTGGTGAGGATCGATGCTGTGAGGACGGTGACTCGGGAGACTTCTACTGAGAGACTTGTCCTGATGACCCATTCTGACATTTAGCTAGAATAGGTAATTATGAGAAAATGATTTATTCTGATTGATTTCCTTTGACTAATTTTAGATAAAGAACCATAATTTTAAATACGGTGTTGGTGATTATTTCTTGTCAATTATTGAGTACTCTATTTGATTATTGTTGTATAGATTGTTTAGATTATGTCTCAGGACAATTACAATAACTAGGTCTTATCGACCTCAGTGTAGATGTGGGGTGTTTAGGAGGTTTTCTTTCCACAGGTTCAGTGCTGGTAGAGTATTTGAGTGTATGTTAGTGAAATGGGCCCTAGTGTATGATGAGTGTATGTGTGTGTAACTGTGAAATTACTCTATCCGTGGAAGTAGGGAGATTTTGTACACCCCAATCTGCAACAATATCATCCTCAAACATTTGCCCATAGTCACCAGCACTTCTTATAATACCATTAACGCATGGTGCCAGTCTACGTAAATGCCAGCACCTAGCATCTTTGGCCCTCACAGAATTTTTAAGACCCGAATAACTTTTTGAGGATCATAATATGCACTGACACCTATGGGAACTTTATCAAGTTTCTTAATTTTGGCCTAGTGTCCCACTTTTATTTGAAAGGGTTTAACACAGTGTTTTTTGTCAAAGTAGGTCTTGTATTCAGTATGTTTTTTCCGGAGATTGTTCTGAACCTCCTCCGCTGACCATTAAACTATATTAACAATTAACCAACCCGGCTTTCATTTTGACAAGGGTTTCCTGTCTCTCCTAATCTCAAATGAGGAATAACCTGTGACAGCAACTTTCGTGGTTCTGTAGGACCATGCAGCTTTCATAACTCGTTGATCCCAATTTTAACCATTCTTAAGGGTAATTTGAATGGCACTTTCAGAACTATTAAAGCACTCCAGCATTCCATTGCCACTCGGATTATGCAGAGATGTGGTCCCATGAGTTATGCCATACCTTTCCATATCAATCTTTACTTTAGTGAAGGTCAATTGGCCATTGTCACTCACAATATATGTAGGCAAACCCTCACTTTGGAACAAATTATCCAAGAAACTCAAAACACAAACAGTGTCTCTTTTGTCAACCACTTTAACACATGGCTACCTTGAAAATGCACCCATAACCACAATGGTGTACTTATTTTGAACACCATAATGTCTATTTTTATACCTTTCCATGGTGCTTCAGGCACACATACTGTGCCATGGATGGTATCAGAGTCTTAAGTGACTGGTCGGCATCGTGCATTCGCTACACTGTCTGACTGCTCTATCAACATCATTATCTACTCCCGGACACCAATAAGCATTCCTTACAGCAGTCTTATTTTTTACAATGCCCAAATGACCTTCATATTATCATTTTCCTTAATGTACTTAGAGGAACATGTCTACCACCCCTATAATGGGCTAACCCACTCCCAGTCAATTTGCTGCGAACCTCCCAGTACAGTTTCAATTCTTTTGAATTCTTCTTGTTCGGCCATCCAACTTCAATGCACCGAAGAACCCTTTGCAGTAAACAATCTATCATATTCTTCTAACCATGCCTTCTTATTAAAGCATTGTATACCACTGTCTCATATCAAAGCAACCTTTACATCCTCCTGAACCTCATCCCCATGCTAGAAAGGCAATCAGCTACAGCATTTTTCTTCCCTGGAACATGAACGATTTCATGCCCAAAATTTAATAACCACATAGAAATACGAGCCAACCATGGAGAAGCTTTTGATAACCTATTAGATGTCAATACCTTGATCAACGGCTTGTGGTCACACCTTAATATTACTTCCTTACCCCACACAAATGTAGGAAAACACTCAAATCAATTCAATTCAATTGTACTTGTATAGAGCATGACTACCCAAATTGGCCTCCCAGCACTTGATGCAAAACAACCCCTCCACAAAACTGAGATGAACCATTTCCTTAAGCCACAATTAAAATAGGAGGGTTTTTAGCATTTTCCTGAAAGAGGCTTCAGATAACTAACTTCTAGCGGAAGTCAGAAGAGCATTCCAGAGCCTGGAGGTGAGGAAAACAAAAGAGCGGCCTCCAATCCTTGCTCTTTTGATCTTGGGCAGCACCAGAAACCCCTGGTTGCTAGAACAAACGGTCCTTCCTGAAGAGTAGGGGGTAAGCATGGATTGCATGATAGGTGGGCCTTTACCATGGATGGCCCAATGTGTGATTCAGAGAGCCTTAAAGTGAATTCTATTTTGAACTGGGACCTAGTGCAGGGCTATGAGGGCTGGTCTGGCTTATTGAGCTTCAGTAGTTTTTAAAGAATTCTTGTGGCAGCATTTTGTACCACTAGGAGCCCTTTGATCACATATTTCGGGCTCCCAAGATACAGAGAGTTGCCGTAATCAAGGTGAGAGTTTATAAGACTCTGCACCTCAATCCTTCTATGAGGGAAAGGTAGCATCTGCAAGAATTTCCTTGGAGATCTTAAAATGTCAAAGCATGAACCTGCCAATATTTGACTTGTGTCTCCATCGTGAGCTTGTCATCTATCCAGACACTGAGGCTTTTTACTGCTTGGGCTTGCTTAGGGCTATCGTCCACATAATCTGGCAATGAGAGTTCCTGCCACCTATAGCTATTATTGCCTATCACCAGATCTTCCGTTTTCTCACCATTAAGCTTTAGCCTACTGCTGGACATCCATTCTGTGACCTCCCTGAGGCAGGACTTTAGTTGGGAGGTAGTTTGAGTGGTGTTGTGTGTAAGGGCCAGGATAACCTGAGTGGCATCACCATGTGACACTAGGGCTATCCGATGTGAGTGGACAATTTCAAGCAGGGGTTGCATATACAAGTTAAACAATGTGGGGCTAAGCGAGAAGCCCTACGGAACCTTACATGACAAAGGATGGATAGAGGAAGCAAAGACGTCTTCACATACTTGGAAGCTCCTGTCCAATAGAAAAGCTTCCAGCAATTTAATGGCGAGATCTGTGATGCCAACATCCAGCATCCTCTTGATGAGGATGGCATGTGACATAGTATCGAAGGCTGCACTCAAGTCCAGCATGATGCGTGGAACTCTACTAAGCCCCAGAAAGATCTCAAATCATCCTTGTTCAGTGGTGCAGGTGCCTATTTAATAGAGCTCAAATTTTCCGGCCGTGCTTGGATCATTCGCACGAAAGCCATTTCCAAAGCTACAAAATCAGACAACGCAGCTATCCAACACATTTGAACCCACTTTTCTGTGCAAGAGGATAAAGGAATGAACTGTGATCTTGAGATTCCCTGTTGATACTTGTATTCCGTTTTTAATGGGAACCCGTATTTTATGAATTGTTGTTATATTTATTGGCGTTACAGCTTGCGTTTTAAATTTTTATATATCTCTTTTAAATATCATAAATTTTGAAATGTACAATATTGATTTTATGGTTGTGAAAGCTTTTATGATAGTAATTATCGAATAAAGCAAATTGAAATTGAAATAGAGCTCAATAAAGTACGTTTTGCTCCAGTACCCTGATCACTAACTGTAGGAGAGTAGGGTCTGCTATCCTATGGTCACCCCAAATTTTTGCTTTTTGCTTCAATGGTTTTTGACATATTGAGGCTGTGGGCCTGCTAATCAGACCCCCAGCCTGCTGTTCTCTCTACTAAATTGACACTATGCACTATAGGTGCATAACCAATTGGAATTGGATCACCCTTTGAGACCCTGTACCAGTGTACACTAGGTACCTAGGGCATTGGTGCATCTAAGGCCTACCAGGGGCTGAAGCATGTATTGTGCCACCCCTGGCCTGGCCTAGCAATTTGACACAACTGGCTGATCACTCAGCTGGGGTAAGTTGGTGTAACCACCTCTTACTTAGGTGTAGTATACCTATACCTAACCTTAAATGGGACACATGTTAACCTATAAGTCACTCCTATGGCAGGCCTTAACAATCCTGAAGGCAGAGTGCTTGGTTCCATGTGAGATGGTCCTCTGGCATGAGCTGAGCCTGTCTGCAGTGGTCGGAACAACTTCCTTCTACCGTTTCCAGATATCGCCATACCATATACTCTTAAGTGCATTATGAACCTCGCGGTTAAATACTATCTTTGGTTTGGCTTTATCAAAACATGTCGAGTAAGGTGTCATACAAATTGGAATACTAACCCCTCGCCAATTCTGGTGACCGGGATATCATTCCACCCTTCTAGAGGGACACGACATGTACAGTACCTGAAACCCGGGTAAAATCAGACATAGCCTCAGCTCCACAAAATGGACGCTGCCACCACCGACACAAGTCTGCCCTCCTGCTGCTGGGAGTCCTTCCAGCTTGGGAGACGTGGACAAAGGGTTTCCTGCCAGGGGAGGTGCATGCACCACCCCAGACAGGATTTTGTGTATTGGTCAGGTAGGGCTTGAATAGAATCAGACATGCCTGAGGCTCACAAGGAGCCTCGATGCATATGCCAGTTCAAACCGGTCCTGGGGCACACCAGCCCCGGACCTGGGGCGAGCTGGAGAAAGGATTGGGGGTGTAACCACCCCCCTTCCTGGTCCCACACTTAGGGAGGGACCTAGCAGGTAGTCCGGCCCCTAGAATCCGCTTAAAGGTAGGAGCTGTGTCCTAAGACTTCAGACATCCTGGAATCAACTTGAAACTAAGAAGAAGACGGGAACTTCGACGCTCTGCTGCACAGAGGACTGAAGGAAATCTCCCCTATGGTCAGGGAGTGACCATCTTGCTAACGCAAGCACCATCCAGCAACTCAACGTCTGCTTTGCCGCCGCCTCATGCCAAAGTCCGAGCCCAGAGACCAACAAGACCTGGACCTCCAGACCTCTAACAGCCCGATCCACAGTCCCTGCAAAGAAGGAACCCGTGGAGGCACCGAGACACGTGGAGCCAGCCATCTTGAAAAGACACTCGACAAGCTGCAAGCGCAACAACAGAGGCTCCCTCCAAGTTGTGCTTTGGGTCCTGAGAAGCCCAACATCCGAGCAGCATCTGCACCAAAGGTGAGCCCTCCAGCATCTCCTCGATCTGCATGGGGCCCCTCTGCACTTTGCATCTCAACACGCCTGCCCGATCCTTGGCCCGTTGGCTAGTGGCCATTTTGGTGATTAACTTTGAAAACTATGACACTGGTCTGGTTGCTCCAGACGGGCCCCTGCTTCCCTCCAAAGGAGCAGCCCCTCTGACCTTGCTGGTCAGAGTTACAAGCTTTCTTTAATTCCTGCGACTCCTGCTTTTGCCAAGGCTTGTTTGCTTCCTTTGAGTCGCCGACAGCGAGAGCCTGCGTGGGACAGCTCGTGAACCGACTCCTGGACGTCGTCAATCTTCAGGGACCACGTGGCTGCGGAGACAAGCTACACCTCTTCACCTGTTTGCACCCGACATCGCCTGGTACCTACCTGGTGCCACGCCGGTCACTGGCTAGTGGCTGTGAACACTGTCCCCTCTGCTTACAGGTCTTCTACAACTCCGATCCACCCTTGGATCCACCGCATCTCTTCTGGACCAGCCGCCTGCAGCATCTTTGTCACCAGGCTCCATTGAACAGAGAGACGAAACCCGACGCACTTCGAGACCTATGCACCCGCTTCCTGTGGGTGAGGTGAAGCTGGCACTCCAGTGCAAAAGTGTAGAGTAACATCTCTAATGTCTAGATCTGAAGTCTTGATTTCGTAGTTCAACCAGAAGACCCTTTTAGCAGTAACTTTTGAACTTTTACGCACCCATTGAAAACCTATGGGAGCCCGCGTGTAACTTTCCTCACTGCACACGCGACCCGTGGACCTCCTGGTCACTAACTAACGTTAGCTCCTTGTAGGCCCAGCGATTCTAGAGGCCCTAGGCCTTTTCCCTTTCCTAGTCGTGGTACTTATACCACTATTTTAGTATATGGTTTGAGTGGCCACCAGGGCCCATCCATATAAAGTGCAACTTCTGTATATTGTGATACTTTCTTGTTTAACGATTTGTGCTCCTGTGCTTATAAAGAGTCTAGGGGATACTTTGAGTAATAAATACATATATATTTTGAATATATATCTGTGTGGTGTCCTTTCATTGGTATAAAGGGGGGTTACATATGGTAAAACAGCCTGCTTAACACGCTTTAACGAGTTTAGCGTCAAAGACTGCTTAGCCTACGCTACCACTAGGGCAGCTAGTCCGTAAAGGTTGACTTACAACCACACCATAAGGGTTGCTTGGCATGGTACAAGGTGGTCACTTTAACCAGTAAACATTATATACCAGGCCAACTTCTCACATTGGTGAGCAGCGGTTGGATTTGAGCTTGCTGTGTTTTACCTTTGCAATCTCTTTGTTACCAATTGAAAGATCACATAGGTACCTGTAGGTACATATAAAACAAGATTAGTTATATACTTAAGTTCTACTGAACTTAGTTGTTGTAGAGCAAAGGGAGTAGCACACCCTGACTACAACTACTAGATAGGTTTAGTAGGAAAACCCAAGTGTAGGTAGTTGCAACACATCCACCCACACTTAAGAGCAATGGCTGGGGCAGAGGGGTCCAATGTACCCATCTCTGTCGAGAGTGACCCCCAGAGGGCACCAACCATCTTTGCTACCCTAAACCAGAATGAGCTCAGGCAGTTGGCAAATATCAGAGTCTTAAACAGCCCAGGAACCCTACCTCTGCTGAACTCAGAGAACTCTTACAAGCTGATGAAGATCAGAGAGCTCTCAAGAAAGCCCCCCAGTTAGACCCCTCAGGGACTGGAACAGGAGGCCCTCCTTCTGAAGATGCTACTGAAGTACCCCTTTCTAACAGTCGAACCTTAGTTGAGAATCAGACTACAGATGATGAGGATCAGCATAGGGGCAGGGATGACAAAGGGGGTGAGTCTGATAGTAGCAGCAGTTCTGATGGGAGAAATAGCCCAGTGCCAGGTGCTATACCTGGCTCAGGTAACTTAAGACTACTTGGGACTGACAATGGGTTCCCCCATTGAATCTCTCTAGTGGACTTAACCAGGGGTTTGGGAGACAGAGGAATCACTCAGGTGACTCTAATGCCTCTCATGCCTCTTGAGGCTCTCAGGGTCACTCAAGAAGAAGGATGACCAGCCCTCAGAGGAGGGAGCATGAGGCCAGAATGCAGGAAGCTCAGCTGAGGACCAGGAAGCAGGAGCTAGAAGTAGCCCTGATGGAAGAGAAACTGAACAAGGCTAGGCAACCTAGAGAGAGTGGGTCTATACCCACTGGTGGCAGCATTGTCCCTAGGGACAAAGATAGGGTCTTTGACAATAGGAACCTGTCCAAGGTTGTGCCCCCCTACAAAAGTGGGGATGATATCCACAAGTGGATGACTGCTCTTGAGAGAGACTGCAAAGTGCAGCAGGTTCCTGAAGACTAGTGGGCAGCAATCTTATGGCTCTCCTTTGAAGGTAGAGGCAGAGATAGACTCCTCACTGTTAGAGAGGAGGATGTCAGAAACTACAGAGCCCTGAAGAGTGTCCTGGTTGATGGGTTAGGCTTAACCACTGAACAGTACAGGTTAATGTTCAGAGATACCCAGAAGACACAGACTCAGAACTGGTCTGAATACATTGAATGTGCCACTAAGGCTTTGGAGGGTTGGTTGCTGGGAAGTAAGGTATCTGATTATACAGGATTGTACAATTTGATGATGAGAGAACAGATTTTAAATAACTGTCAAAACCACTAACTGCATCAACACTTGGTTGACTCAGATCTGACCTCTCCCCAAGAATTGGGAAAGAAGGCAGACAAATGGGTCAGAACCAGGGTTAAGCAAAAGAACCAGAACCAGGGCCAAGGGGGTGATCAGAAGAAAACAGACCAAAAGGGTGGAGATCAGAAATCCAAAGACCAGAAGTCTTCAACAGGGCCCCCAACTAGTACTAATGAGGGTGGGTCCCAACAACCTAAAGGGAAGAAGAAAGAAGGTCCAAAGAAACCCTGGTGCAAATCTTGCAAGAACACAACTCACTGGACTAGTGATTGTAAGAAGGGTAGAGCCCCCAACACTGTTGCCCCTAAGGCACCTGCTCCCAGTACTACTGTTAGCAGTGTTGGTCCCCAGACAAAGGGTGTAGTGGGAATCACTATGGGAACTGAAGGAGATTCTGACTTAGACAGAACCCTTACACAGGCAGTCTTGATCTGTGATGGGGACATGGATTTGTCCCTGACTGTGAGCCCCAGTTACCTGGGCAAGTACAGACAGACTCCTTTAATAAATGCAAAAGTGGCTCAAGCCTACAGGGACACATGTGCCAGTGTCACTATGGTGACACCAGGCTTTGTGGACCCTGGACAGTACATACCAGGTGAGAATTACCTGGTGACCAATGCCAGCAATGCCACTACTTCTCATAGTGTGGCTATTGTTAACTTCTCATGGGGAGGGGTAACTGGCCTAAAAAGGGTTGTGGTTAGTGCAGACCTCCCAGTAGAATGTTTGTTGGGCAATGACCTAGAGAGTTCTCTATGGTCAGAAGTGGAGTACAGGACACATGCAGAGATGTTAGGTATATCACCACATGTCCTTGCTGTGACCAGGTCACAGGCCAAAAAGTGCCTCACTGAACCTCAGGTCTTGGATCCTGGAACAATGGACCAAGCACCTACCAAGAAGAAGAACAGGAGGGTTAAGGCTGTGCCTTCCCCCCTGCCTCCAAGTGATGATCAGTCTTCCCAGGAGGATGATCTAGAGAACCCTGAAGGAACTGTCCCTGAAGAGCTTGAACCTGACCAGGTTGAGTTTCTGGGGACAGGGGGACCTTCCAGGGCTGACTTGGGGCAGGCTCAGTTATCCTGTCCATCTCTGGAACCCCTCCGACAGCTGGCTGCTGCTGAGGCTGCTGGGAATGCTCAAGGTACCCATAAAGTGTATTGGGATGATGGGCTCCTTTATTCAGAGGCTAGAGACCCAAAACCTGGTGCAACCAGGAGGTTGGTTATACCTCTGCAATTTAGGGGCTTCCTTCTTACCTTGGCCCATGATATTCCTCTAGCAGGACACTTAGGCCAGAACAAGACTTGGGACAGGCTTGTCCCTCACTTTCACTGGCCTCACATGAATGAAGATACCAAGGAGTTTTGTCGCTCCTGTGTGACCTGCCAAGCCAGTGGCAAATCAGGTGGCACAACAAAGGCCCCCCTAATACCACTACCTGTGGTGGGGGTTCCCTTTGAAAGAGTGGGAATAGATATAGTGGGTCCCATGGATCCTCCCACTGCATCTGGGCACAGATTTATACTGGTGGTAGTGGATCATGCCACCAGGTATCCAGAGGCAATTCCCATTAGGACCACTACAGCTCCTGTTGTGGCCAGGGCCCTGCTGGGAGTATTCTCCAGAGTGGGGTTTCCTGAGGAGGTGGTTTCTGACAGAGGTACCAACTTCATGTCAGGATACTTGACAGCTATGTGGAAGGAATGTGGTGTCAACTATAAGTTCACCACCCCTTATCACCCACAATGCAATGGGCTTGTTGAGAGATTCAACAAGACCCTAAAGGGTATGATCAAAGGATTACCTGAAAAGCTCAGGCGAAGATGGGACATCCTTCTACCCTGCCTTCTGTTTGCTTACAGAGAGGTCCCACAAAAAGGAGTTGGCTACAGCCCCTTTGAATTGTTGTTTGGGCACCCTGTAAGAGGCCCCCTATGTCTGGTGAGGGAAGGATGGGAGTTACCTCTCAAAAAGCCTAAGCAAGACATAGTGGACTATGTACTTGGTCTCCGCTCCAGGATGGCTGAGTATATGGAGAAGGCATCCAAAAACCTTGAGGCAAGCCAGGCCTTACAGAAAGCTTGGCATGACCAAAAGGCTGTCTTGGTTGAGTTTCAGCCAGGACAGAAGGTATGGGTGTTGGAGCCAGTGGCCCCAGCAGCACTCCAAGACAAATGGTCTGGACCCCATACAATCCTGGAAAAGAAGGGAGAGGTTACCTACTTGGTGGACCTAGGCACTCCCAGGAGTCCCCACAGGGTACTCCATGTTAACAGGTTAAAAGCATATGTTGACAGGGCAGACATGGGCTTGCTCATGGCTACAGACGAGGGACAGGAGGAAGAGAGTGACCCTCTCCCAGACCTGTTGTCTCAGAACCCTGAAGATGGTTCATTTGAAGGAGTGACCCTTGGAGGCAACCTCACTGAGCATCAGCAGATTGAATGTAGACAGGTTTTACAATCATTTCAGCATATGTTCTCACTGATACCTAGTCAAACTGATTGGTGTACCCATGTGGTGGACACTGGTGACAGTCTTCCTGTAAAGAACAAACTTTACAGACAACCTGACCATATCAGGGACTGTATAAAGGCTGAGGTACACAAAATGCTGGAACTGGGTGTCATTGAGCCCTCAGAGAGCCCCTGGGCTAGCCCAGTGGTTCTGGTCCCCAAACCTCACATCAAAGATGGCAAGAGAGAGATGAGGTTCTGTGTGGATTACAGAGGACTCAATGCTGTCACTAGGACAGATGCACATCCTATTCCAAGGGCAGATGAGCTCATAGATAAACTGGCTTCTGCTAAGTTTTTGAACACATTTGATTTGACAGCTGGCTATTGGCAAATCAGGTTAGCTGAGGAGTCTAAGGCCAAAACAGCATTTTCAACCCCAGGAGGACACTACCAATTTTTGGTGATGCCCTTTGGTCTGAAGAATGCACCTGCCACCTTCCAAAGGTTGGGGAATCAAGTCCTTACTGGGTTGGATGACTTTTGTGCAGCATATCTTGATGACATTGCTGTCTTTAGCTCCACCTGGGAGGATCACCTGATCCACCTGAAGAAGGTACTTGAGGCTCTGCAAAAGGCAGGCCTCACTATCAAGGCTACTAAGTGCCAGATAGGGCAGAGTAAGGTTGTGTATTTGGGCCACCTTGTAGGTGGAGGCCAAGTTCAACCACTGGAGAGTAAGATACAATCAATCAAGGACTGGTCTCCTCCAACCACCCAGACTCAAGTTCGAGCTTTCTTGGGCTTGACTGGGTACTACAGGAAGTTTGTTAAGAACTATGGGTCCATTGTGACTCCTCTTAATCTGACATCCAAGAAGATGCCCAAAAAGGTTCAGTGGAAAGTAAGCTGTCAAAAGGCATTTGATGACCTGAAGAAGGCCATGTGCTCTGCACCTATCCTGAAAAGTCCTGACTACTCAAAAGAGTTTATTGTCCAAACAGATGCTTCTGAGTTGGGTGTGGGAGCTGTGCTGTCATAACTTAATGTAGATGGTCAAGACCAACCCATTGCTTTTATTAGCAAAAGGTTGACCCCCAGAGAGAAGAATTGGTCAGCTATTGAGAGGGAGGCCTTTGCTGTGGTGTGGGCCCTGAAGAAGCTGAGGCCATACTTGTTTGGCACTCACTTCAAGATTCAGACCGACCATAAGCCCCTCTTGTGGCTAAATCAGATGAAGGGTGAAAACCCCAAACTGCTTAGGTGGTCCATTTCCCTACAGGGGATGAACTTTACAGTGGAGCACCGGCCAGGTACGGACCATGGGAATGCAGATGGTCTCTCCAGGTACTTCCACTTAGGACATGAAGACGAGACTGGTCAAGGCTAGTTTAATGTCCCTGCGTTTGGGGGGGGGGTTGTGTAGGAGAGTAGGGTCTGCTATCCTATGGTCACCCCAAATTTTTGCTTTTTGCTTCACTGGTTTTTGACATATTGAGGCTGTGGGCCTGCTAATCAGACCCCCAGCCTGCTGTTCTCTCTACTAAATTGACACTATGCACTCCAGGTGCATAACCAATTGGAATTGGATCACCCTGTGAGACCCTGTACCAGTATACACTAGGTACCCGGGGCATTGGTGCATCTAAGGCCTACCAGGGGCTGAAGCATGTATTGTGCCACCCCTGGCCTGGCCTAGCAATTTGACACAACTGTCTGATCACTCAGCTGGGGTAAGTTGGTGTAACCACCTCTTACTTAGGTGTAGTATACCTATACCTAACCTTAAATGGGACACATGTTAACCTATAAGTCACTCCTATGGCAGGCCTTAACAATCCTGAAGGCAGAGTGCTTGGTTCCATGTGAGATGGTGCTCTGGCATGAGCTGAGCCTGTCTGCAGTGGTCGGAACAACTTCCTTCTACCGTTTCCAGATATCGCCATACCATATACTCTTAAGTGCATTATGAACCTCGCGGTTAAATACTATCTTTGGTTTGGCTTTATCAAAACATGTTGAGTATGGTGTCATACAAATTGGAATACTAACTCCTCGCCAATTCTGGCGACGGGGTTAGCATTCCACCCTTCTAGAGGGACACGACATGTACAGTACCTGAAACCCGGGTAAAATCAGACATAGCCTCAGCTCCACAAAATGGACGCTGCCACCACCGACACAAGTCTGCCCTCCTGCTGCTGGGAGTCCTTCCAGCTTGGGAGACGTGGACAAAGGGTTTCCTGCCAGGGGAGGTGCATGCACCACCCCAGACAGGATTTTGTGTATTGGTCTGGTAGGGCTTGAATAGAATCAGACATGCCTGAGGCGCACAAGGAGCCTCGGTGCATATGCCAGTTCAAACCGGTCCTGGGGCACACCAGCCCCGGACCTGGGGTGAGCTGGACAAAGGATTGGGGGTGTAACCACCCCCCTTCCTGGTCCCACCCTTAGGGAGGGACCTAGCAGGTAGTCCGGCCCCTAGAATCCACTTAAAGGTAGGAGCTGTGTCCTAAGACTTCAGACATCCTGGAATCAACTTGAAACTAAGAAGAAGACGGGAACTTCGACGCTCTGCTGCACAGAGGACAGAAGGAAATCTTCCCTATGGTCAGGGAGTGACCATCTTGCTAACGCAAGCACCATCCAGCTACTCGATGTCTGCTTTGCTGCCACCTCCTGCCGGAGTCCGAGCCCAGAGACCGACAAGACCTGGACTTCCATACCTCTCACAGCCCGATCCACAGTCCCTGCAAAGAAGGAACCCGTGGAGGCACCGAGACACGTGGAGCCAGCCATCTTGAAACGACACTTGACAAGCTGCAAGCGCAACAACAGAGGCTCTCTCCAAGTTGTGCTTTGGGTCCTGAGAAGCCCAACATCCGAGCAGCATCTGCACCAAAGGTGAGCCCTCCAGAGTCTCCACGATCTGCGTGGGGCCCCTCTGCACTTTGCATCTTGACGGGCCTGCCCGGTCCCTGGCCCGTTGGCTAGTGGCCATTTTGGCAATTAACTTTGAAAACTACGATGCTGGTCTGGTTGCTCCAGACTGGCCCCTGCTTCCCTCCAAAGGAGCAGCCCCTCTGATCTTGCTGGTCAGAGTTACAAGCTTTCTTCAATTCCTGCAACTCCTGCTTTTGCCAAGGCTTGTTTGCTTCCTTCGAGTCGTCGACACCGCCGCCAGCGAGAGCCTGCGTGGGACAGCTCGTGAACCGACTCCGGGACGTCGTCAACCTTCAGGGACCATGTGGCTGCAGAGACAAGCTACACCTCTTCACCTGTTTGCACCCGACATCGCCTGGTACCTACTTGGTGCCACGCCGGTCACTGGCTAGTGGCTGTGAACACTGTCCCCTCTGCTTACACGTCTTCTACAACTCCGATCCACCCTTGGATCCACCGCATCTCTTCTGGACCGGCCGCCTGCAGCATCTTTGTCACCAGGCTCCATTGAACGGATAGACGAAACTCGACGCACTTCGAGACCTATACACCCGCTTCCTGTGGGTAAGGTAAAGCTGGCACTCCGGTGCACAAGTGTAGAGTAACATGTCTAATGTCTAGATCTGAAGTCTGGATTTCGTAGTTCAACCAGAAGACCCTTTTAGCAGTAACTTTTGAACTTTTACGCACCCATTGAAAACCTATGGGAGCCCGCGTGTAACTTTCCTCACTGCACACGCTACCCGTGGACCTCCTGGTCACTAACTAACGTTAGCTCCTTGTAGGCCCAGCGATTCTAGAGGCCCTAGGACTTTTCCCTTTCCTAGTCGTGGTACTTATACCACTATTTTAGTATATGGTTTGAGTGGCCACCAGGGCCCATCCATATAAAGTGCAACTTCTGTATATTGTGATACTTTCTTGTTTAACGATTTGTGCTCCTGTGCTCATAAAGAGTCTAGGGGATACTTTGAGTAATAAATACATATATATTTTGAATATATATCTGTGTGGTGTCCTTTCATTGGTATAAAGGGGGGTTACATATGGTAAAACAGCCTGCTTAACACGCTTTAACGAGTTTAGCCTCTAAGACTGCTTAGCCTACGCTGCCACTAGGGCAGCTAGTCCGTAAAGGTTGACTTACAACCACACCATAAGGGTTGCTTGGCATGGTACAAGGTGGTCACTTTAACCAGTGAACATCATATACCAGGCCAACTTCTCACACTAACCTAATGCCCCAAATATGTGACTTGAGATTGTGAAAACTTGCATGTTGCCTATTCCACAGGTAACCAATGGTCACTCAGAATACTGATTACTTCTTCTAATTTGTCATCATGGTCAGTCTTTTTTTTGCACAGGCTCAGAATGTCATCCAAAAAGAATAACACGTTTTCCATCTAGCCAAAAAGGTTAAACATAAGTCTCTGGAAAACAACTGCTGCAGAGGCTAAGGCAAAAGGCAATATTTTATTTGGAAGCATTCTTCAAGATTTATAAATGCAGTGTATGTTTTGCTATCTTCATGAAGGGACATCTGGTGATATGGTGTGTAAAAAATACCTTCACACCTTTGGACATGGATAACATCTCATTTATCTTAGGTAGTGGAAACCTGTCGATAACAAGCTCAATGCAAAGTATAATTTTCCCATTAGCTTTATGAGCTACGACTAAAGGAGCTAACCACTTGAATGATTCAATTGGTTCATGTTGGACCTGGCCCTTTTTGCAGGGTTGTTCCCAAACGGTTTGCCTTCCTCCTGTATTTTGTCTGACCTGTTTTTGTTGGCTCTATGACTCTGGACACTTTATCACTGCTGATCAGTGCTAAACTGCATGTACTTTCTCCTGAAAACCTGGTACGATTGGTCTACACCTGTTTGGCATATTTAATTTACCTGTAAGTCCCTTGTACAGTGATATTCTATATCCCCAGGGTCTGTAAACGTAATGCTACTAGTGGGCCTGCAGCGCTAGTTGCGCCACTGACAGAAGTAGCCTTTCAAACCTGTCTCAGGCCTCTGCCACTGCAGGAACTGTGTGTGCAGTTTACTGCCACAGTGACTTTGCATTTAAAGTTACTTGCCAAGCTTGAAACTCCCCTTTAACTACACATAGGTCACTCCTAAGGTAAGCCCTAAGTAGCCCTATGGGCAGGGTGCTGTGTAGGCAAATGGTTGAATATGTCCTTTTGTTGTGTGGCATGTCCTAGTAGTGACAAACAGACTATTTGGTTTCTCGCTGTTGTGAGGCTGATCCTCTCATTGGTTTGTATTGGGAATTCCCTGATATGTGCTTCAGTGGTAATTTCTGATATTAAAGGAGTAGCTATGTCATGTGTGGTATGTTTGAAATAGTGGTGATAAATCCTGCTTATTGATGAAAGCAGATTTTTTATTACTATTCTAGGAATGCCACTTTTAGAAGTGGGCATTTCTGTGTGCTTGTGACTCTTTGTGCTTTGCAGCCTGACTCCAATCAACGTCTGGTTTAAACTGACAGGGGCCTGTTTTGTGCATTCACTTTAGACAGTCACAAAGGGAGCTGAGGCATGCCCTGCATACCCAGATGGGTCTTCCTGGGCTAGACTGGTGGGAGGAGTTTTCACCTGCACATGAATAGGGCTGTACCTGCCTTTCACAATGCTGTCTCCGTCCCCCTGTAATGTGTCTGGAGTCAGGACTGGGATTGAATGGGGGTGTTGTGCACTTCTAAAGTTTGTAATGAAGTTACCTCCACATCAAAGACTTTATGAGTATAAGTACAGGGGCTCTGACCCCACGATTTGAGACACTGTGCGGGACTTTAAACCAGATGCTGCTGGCTCTACCTGCTGCTCCAAATGACCATTGGGCTATCAGGAGAAACCACCACTTGGACTTGGCTTTGCTGTGCTGACCTGCTATAGAAGGAGTGCCTTTTCACCTTCCAAGGACTCTGTGTGTTGGCCTGCCTGCATCCCTGCCTGTATGCCCCAGTGATCTCCCAGGGCTTGGTAGCCTGCCCTGAGTTGCTTGAAAATCCAGCCCCTAGTGAGCGTTTTCAGATTTGATCTGTCTAACGCGTGTTGAGCGATGTAACCTGTTCCATGACAGGGGAGCATGTGGATGACTACTCCCTGCTTTTCTCTTGGGGCTAGCGCAAGGTGAGCAGGTTGTCTCCCTCCAGAGCGTGTTGATCGCATGCGGGTGCCATAACAGGGACACCGATTAGAGTCCCCCTTCAGTGCTCGCCTCCTCTTACCTGGGGAAAGGGAGTCACAAACCGTGCGAGGACAAGGGTTGGCCCCACAAGGACAGGCTGTGACAAGACAGGTGTGCAGCCAAACTGACCCAAGCACATGCAGGTGCAATCCTACACACCTTCGTTGTGGCCATTCCAGGCTGGGACCAGCTCCAGATAGCTGGTGCCTGCAGCAGCTGTGCCGTGCGATCGCGGGCTGCTGCCTTTCACTGTTAGATGCGGGGTACCCAGCGAGATTGGCCTGCTGCACCGAAGTGAGTGTGGGCCACCTGTGTTGGCACATACCTGGGGGCCACTTATTTCATGCTGGTGACATTATGTGGTGAGTCCTCAATGGAGCTCCCCCGATTGGAAACTTGTCGCATGTTTGAAAAACTTCCTATATTACCATATTCACCAGAGTAGACGTGCAACGCCTCCTGCGTTACATGGTGCTCAGGAAATTACCATATAACTTGTGATAGTAGCACAGGTATGAGGTGCTCTATGATTTCATGGTGCATAGGAGCCTAGGAGCGCTGTGCCCAAGGTTAGAATAGTAATATGTGGTGATTCCTGTGTTTTTGTTCATTGTCTGCACTATTTTATACCCTGATGTAATGATGCATATTGTTGTGGTGGTTTGCACGCTCAGCCATGGACAGTAGTGATGATTCATGTTCCATTACGTGCTGCATTTCATGTTCACAGGGATATGTCGTTTTATCCTTTGCATAGTCAGAATAATGAGTAATCTATAAGGTGATGGTAGACTATAGACAGTAATGTTAACTTTCATGGTATTTTTATGACGTGTACAACATATAAATCTTTACTTAATTGCACTAACTGTGATTTTATGACAATTGCCTAGTTGGCAAAGTGATTTATGGTTTATGTGATTGTGGTCTATGTGTTATATACAATATACGAGATATTTTTATATAATATTGTGTGGAGTCTTTTTTGTGGTGTATTTGTTGTGTCACTGGTGTGTATGTGTGTGTTGCGCAAATGCTTTACACATTGCCTCTGGGATAAGCCTGACTGTGGGGGTTATCTTGGGTGTGTAACTCCCTTACCCTGACTAGAGTTTTGGGTTCTGCCTCGCTTAGGTGTATACCCTAGCCAACCAGAAACCCAATTTCTAACAGTTCAATTATTCCCACTTCTACTAACTGAAAGATTCCTTAGCTACTTCATTTCTAGGTAACATAGGTATATTCCTAACATTATGAATTTTAGGAACAGCATTTTCCTATTACGCTGAAAATCATTTAGCAATCCGATCTCTCCATTTAATACCTCACAAAATAAGTCTTGCAAATGTTTCCCTCACAACCTTTGTTAGATACCAGATGGTTTATGCTATCACAGCGATAGTAATGCAAAGGATTCTTATGTTTTTCCTCTGCATGTTTTTCTGATTTCCCTCTCCTGTGAATATTTGCATAGCAAAAAGCAGAGTTTACTTTAGCCGCCACATCCTGTTAAATAAATCCACTGCCTGTTTAACAGCCGTAGCACTCCTTCCTGATAACTTTTCTTTCCTTAAAATAACTGTCACGTCCTTTAGATCTGCATCACCACTCACCCATAACTGTTCCTGAATTGCAGGATTATGCGTGTGCATGATGATGTAATTAGGGAGCAACTCTTCCTGCAGAGCACCAAACCTGCAATCTAACGTCAATTTCTTTAAAGCTGTAAAGTATTCATCAACTATTTCAATTTGTTTTTAAATCCTATAAAAGAATGTATAACATCTGATACCAATGCAGACTTTAGTGAGAACTAATTATCTAGTTGTGTCAAAGCTTCTGTAAAACATTTCCATACCCCACTACTCCTTCCTTGATTGACTGATTATAAATTCTTAAACCTTCCGGCCCAGTGAGTGTAACAACCTTTTTTCCTTTCTGCTGTCAAGGCTCCACCCAAATCAATAGTTGAAATGTAATTTAAAAATACTCCTTCCACTGTAACCAGGGTAAAAGGGGATCACCAGAAACACACATAAACTCTTTTGGGGGGATTAACTGTTATTGTTGTATTTGCCATGGTGACAGAGGATTAGTCCTAAGGTGGATGGAAGATCCTTAGTCTGTTCTTCACCACTGTAAAGTTATCTAACAAGGTATCTACAATATACAATATATGTGGAAAGAACTCTGGTAAATCCACAATCCACAAACGTCTATGAGTTGTACCAAGTGCAGCTCAAATGGAAAGTTAGCACAGCAGTAAGTATCTGGTAGAGAATAAAGTCTCACCTCAGATAGGAAGGCAGAAATATTGGTCAAATCCAGAATGTATTAAATCCAATATGAGTTAATTCTTTGAACTCAGAGCGATGAAGAATAATATCTTCATGCTCCTTTATCAAGAGCTGCATGCATATGAAAAATCCCCAATCCAAAATGGTTGAGATTTATATGACCTGGGCAACTGCATAGACACATCAGCAGGTCACTCTAGGTTGCACATAGGGATGACGTTGCACGTCAAGCTCCGAAGTCGCACGCAGTGAACGTGCGCTGTAGAACTCCTCCCTGTCTGTAGCGAGTCTTCCTCCAAAATCTCACATAGTGGTCTCATACAAGAGCCAATAGCTTCTCCAAAATTAAAAAAGAATTACCATAAGTACTATGACGCATCCCACACAAGATGCAGCATGTGTGTCTACTTGCTTCAGTGATGACAAACTGCACAGATGAACATTGTACATCGTCATCGGAGCTGTGCACACTAGCAGGCCATCATCAGAACCATACATGTTTAGGTCCCCTTATACTGGTTGTCCGGTCTCCTCCTCATCGCTTGAAGCATGTAGTAACCACACTAGACGGTAAGTTGATTACCTTCTCTAATTAATACAACTGGACGAAAACAGGCTCCTCACCACTCTTTTCCCCGCTCCTCATCCCAAAGCACTAACCATCCATCCCCACATTCCACATTCCAAATTCCACAAGCCTCCATCTACATTTTACCTATACACTACAAAAACCCTCATGGTTTCTAGCTTTTATCAGTCTCAAAAACGTTTATTTAACTGGTCATGTAATTTGATTTATTTAGAAAAGTGATCTATTTAGGGGCAAATTTCCTCATATAGTTTTTAGTACAACACCGCCTCCAATCCTGTGTAGGCCATTTATCATAGATTAGCTGGTAAGATAGCACCAACAACAACATGCATCAGCAAACTTTACCGGTGTTTATGAGATAAAGGTGAAGAGTCTATAAACCTGGTGGGGATATAGAAAACCCAAAGGAGTAGAAAAACATGATTCAGAGAAACAACTAGAGAGCTTTGAGCCAATGAAGAACAAGTTGGAACATTGGAATGTTGAGAGCCCCTCTGAAGACAATGGAGTGGTTTAGCTTCAATAGTGGCTATTACAGACATGCTGCTGCAACATTACAATGCTTGTCTTTTTTATTTCTCCCATTTTAATTTATAACATGTTACTCAGAATAAAGGGAAAGGTCTAATATTCTGATGTTTATATGTATGCAGACAACAGTCATATAGTCTTTAAGACTGAAGGAAATATTTTAAGATTGTCATTTATACGTATGAAGTATTACACGAAATTGAAGGATGGATGAAGGAAAATATTGTCAAATTAAACCATGACAGAACTGAAATCTTAACGCCTTTTAGAGAAGCTCCTTTGAAAGACCTGCCTTTCTAGTCTTAGGAAGAAGCCACGATCAATGCAATCTTTTAAGAATCAAGGGGTTAAAGTTGACATTCAACTGAGCATGACTGAACACATAAAGTAGAGAAGACTTGTTTCTTGTTAATTCATCTACTATAAAAATCTTTTAGCTGTTTAACAAGAAGCACAAACTCCAGATTAGAAACACATTTGTTTCATCTTAGATTGGGCTACTGCAAATCTATTTTCCTTGCATTGCCAAGCAAGGATAAGAAAAATTGACAGCTTTTCCAAAATGCTGCGTGAGATTGGTTTGATGGTCTCATTGATCTGATGCCATCTCCCCGGCTTTGTTGACCTTCCACTGGCTACCTGTAAAACAGATGATAGAATTTAGATAACTTTGTTTAGGGTATAACACTTTAAACAGCAATGAGAAACATTCTCTCGACTTGGAATTTCAGTGTTATGTCTCTGCTCAGTACTTGATATCACAAAATAAATATCTGTTGATCGTTCTGAAATTCCAGAGGCTATCGTTGGGAAAGCGTGCTTTATTAGTGTCAGCTGTGAAATGGTGGAACATGTTATCCATCTCTATCTGATTCCCATAATCCCTGTTACTGTTCAGGAAAGCCCTGAAAACTAATCTGTTTGCACTGAAAAAAGTAATCACAGAATTGGCTACTACGTCTTTAAATTGCGCCAAGATGCATATGAGTGATAGTGCTCTATAGAAACAAATAATACCAATAAATAAATAATATCAATAAAGTTCTTCAGATTTGGGCTATTCTGGTTGTTGAAAGCCCTCACTCTTGTTAGAGTCCTAACTCAGTTTCAGTCCCTTTGAAAATTAGCATAGTCCTCTGCAGCCATAAAGTAATTGAATTCTACGAAGAACAGTGCTGCAAGGGGTGTCAGGGTCAGTTATATAGAAAATGTATTGCGGGGAACGTATTGACAGTCAGATGCCTTATGATGAAGGGAAGTATACATTAGTAGAGAGAAAGAGTGAATAATACAGTAATCATTAGAAATAGAGCAGTATCTGCTTACTGGTAAAAGGTCAATGTATTGCATAGATGGGTAATGGTACTCAGAGAGAGGTCAAATGCGGAGAATTCCCTTGCATAGAACAGTGCCTGCTTACAGAGGGTTGAACACCTCATGGTACATACCAATTTAGACTCATGCTGTTTGGCCTTGGTGGCTTGTTTTTTGGTGTGTTAGGTCTATTCTCTTGAGGGTCTACATAATGTTATTTTTCAGGGTGACATCTAGATGTGGGGGTAGACAATGGAGGGACATGCTTGACGTATTAGGAGGGTGTTACAGGTGTTGCTGAATGCCGGAATGATAGCGAGAAAATATAAATGGATGTTTGGTGTGCGTGAAGTGGAGCATTTGTATCACATTTTATTGGGAGAAGAAGTGAAACCAAAACCGAATTTGGTGATATTCATGGTGGAAGCAGAAGCGCCTGTGGATAGGGAGCAGTTAACTTCCTTTTTGGGGATGTCTAAGTTTTACTCCATTGATCTGGAAGGTTTTGCGGTCTAATGAAGTGTTTCCCCCTCACATTAAGAAAGGTGTGCGATTGTGTGAAAGCCAGCAATCTTTTGAGAAGACCAAGGTGCAGCTGTGAAAACCTCCTGTTTTACAAAACTATGTTCATCAGAGGGAGCCCACCATGATGATTGACACTAGTGCATACGGGTTGGAGACTGTTCTCTCCTAAGTAGAGCATGGGAAGAAAGTATACTATAGGGTGAGGGTGAAATAAAGGGAATACTCAATAATTAAAGAAGAGATGCATTGGCAGTGTCAATATTTCATGTACATATTGTGAGAAAGCCCTTCTTTGCTGCAGACCTATTATAAACCAAATCAAAAAAATCAATAAATCCACAATTAGATTAGCAATAGTGGCGTGAGAAATATTAAAATATAATTATTCTGTGGAGTTTGTTCCAGGTGGGAGAAATCGCACTGAAAACTGTTTATCCAGAATTCGATCTTCGAGGGTGAAGAAAAGGAAGAAGTGGGAGAATTGGATGAGAGAGAGAAAGAGAGTGAGAGAGAGAGGGGGGAGAGTAGCGAGAGAGAGAGGGAGGGGAAGTAGCGAGAGAGAGAGAGAGAGAGTGAGAGAGAGAGAGAGAGAGAGAGATCTGGTACCAGTATTGCAAAGTTACTGGAAAGTTAGTACGGAATTGTCTGAGGAGAATGGTCTATTGGTCAGCAGGTAGAAATTAGCTCCACCTGCTGTTTTGCATAGTCCTGACACATTTGCTGAGAGGGCCTGTGATATGAATGGTGTTGATTTTCTTGGGCCTTTCAACATTTTACTTGAAAGGAGTGACAATGCAATTGTAACCAATGGTCATTTGAAAATGTGAACTGAGATCAATTTTAGTGAGACGTGCATAGTGTTGGAATGTTTTGATGAACTACTTTCAAGGGATGCAGTGCCAAGAACGATTTAAACAGATAATGGTTTTCAATTTACTTCAGTGGAGACGGCTGGGTAACTGAGGGAAAAGGGGCTTGAATATATG
Source organism: Triturus cristatus (assembly GCF_964204655.1). Lineage (NCBI taxonomy): Eukaryota > Metazoa > Chordata > Amphibia > Caudata > Salamandridae > Triturus > Triturus cristatus. Next base: position 1,098,913,761 of record NC_140579.1, read on the forward strand.
AAAATGGTTCTATATCACTCACAGACAAATGGCTTAGTGGAGATGTTTTAACTGCATGATTCTGAAATGTATTCAATGAGCAGTGACCAGTGGGCAGGTGGTGTCCAGCTGAAGTATACAAAATGGGATGGATGGAATGCTTGAATCAATCTCAGCCACTGGAAACTGCTCGTGCCGCATCATTGTCCAACATTATTTTGCACACCATCCCACCTCAGTTTGGAACCAGCCATATGCAAATCCGTCTTGACCCTGCTCCAAGAGGAACATTCTACCCGAACTGCCAGGTCCTCCTTGAGCTGAAACACAAGCAACCGAAGACTTGTTTTGCCCTAATTAGGGCTCATCAGTTGAGTATGGCTTGATTCCAGTGGCACAGTGTGCACGGGAGCCACGTCTAGCATACCCATCTCAGCTAGGGCGTCACACTGAAGTATACAAAAAAGCGATAGATGGAATACATTTTTCACTAATCCTTGCCTTCTAGGTGCCTTAGGGTCATCGTTTACCTTCTCCTCGAGTCGAGGACCTATAAGGTCCTATTTATCGAAGCTAGGCTGTGTTCCAATGGTCCCTAAACTTGCTGTATCACACAAGGGAGTGGCTTTGGTTAATTTATCTTTCCATCCCAGGGCTCAGAGAGTCATATGCCATATGTTAGGGTTGCTGCCATTGGGACTTTAGGGGATGTATGTCTGGTGCTGCTTAAGGTGCCCTAAGTGGCCCCCTGTGCTCATCATCAATATGTCCATCTGATAGGCCAGTTCGGTCAATGGAAGATGCATCCAATGGTGCCCCACTGTCAATTGTGCTGCCCAATAATATTTTCAGATGTCTGGCAGTGCAATGCCGCCGTCAAACCAGCCTTTCGTCAATTTCTGAGGGTAATGTGCGGGGGTTCCATTCCAATGGAGAGTGCAAATCTCACTCTCAATATCTTTGAAGTAGGAATTTGGGATTGGATAAGGGGCATTATGCAATACATATAGAAAGCGGGGCAATGCCATCATCTTAAATAAGGCTGCTCGCCCAAACAATGAGAGTGGCAGGGTTCGCCAATGTTGAACACCATGCTTAAGGCGGGTGAGTGGTGGCAGTAAGTTATTAACATAGAATTTGTGAGAATCAGTTGTAGTATAAATTCACAATTATTTAAAGCCGTCCTACGCTACTCGGACCTCATAATCAAAGGGCAGTTTGGGCATTCCTCCCAGGAGCGGATATAAAAGGGATTTCTTCCAATTGATAGTGTATCCAGAGTAGGTGCCGAACTGTGTGAGGACTTGCATAATTCTGTCTAGAGACAGTGTTGGGCTGTAGACATACAGTACTATGTCAACTTCATAAAGGGAGGTTTTGCCTACCCAATCGTGTGACCATTGGGGTCCTTCTATCAAAGGGTCCTGTCAGATTCGGGCCCCAAGAGGCTCCTGACACAGGGCAAATATCAGGGATGATAGGGGCACCCTTAGCTGGTGCCTCGCTGTAGGAGAGTAGGATCTGCACTTATGTTGCCCACACTTTTTTCTGATGTTTACACTGGTTTCTGGCTATAGTCTGGCTGGGTCCCTGCTAATCAGGGCCCCAGCCTCTCTGTTCTCTCTAAACAACTTGGAGTGCATATTAGATGCACTAGTGATTGGATACTGTGGTACCTTATGAGCCCCTAGTATATGGTACCTTAGGTACCAAGGGCATAGGTACTTCACAGGCCTACCAGGGGCTGAAGCATGTATTATGCCACCCCTGGGAAGCAGACTAAATCTGACACCACAGGCCTGCTACTGCAGCCTGGGTGAGGTAGTGTTAGCACTCCTCACTGAGGTATAGGTTCCCTATATCTCACCTTACACACACATATAAACCTATCAGTCACCCCTAAGGCAGGCCCTATCAATCCTGAGGGCAGGGTGCTTGGTTTCCATGTGAGGGGGTGCCTCTGCCTGAGCAGGGCCCCTCTGCAGCTCTCGGAGTCTATTCTCTGTAGCTGTTTGTGGATGCGGTTAAACCATATACTCTTAAGTGCATTATAACCTAGCGGTAAATGCTAACTTTGGGATGGCTGCATCAAAACATGTTGTGTTTGGTGTCAAACGCCTTGGAATCATACCCCCACACCAGTAAATGGTGTGGGAGTATGATCCCACCCTTCTAGAGGGATAGACATGTACCTACTGTGGAAACACGGTAGAATCCTGTAAGAGCCCTGGCATCACAAAATGGATGCCACCAGCACAGACACTGGGCTGCCCTCCTGCTGCTGACCGAAACTCGCAGTGGAAGAGGCCCAACAATAGGCATCCTGTCACAGGGAGGTGTAACCACCTTCCAGACAGGATTTAGTGTATTGGGGTTCAGTGGGTGCACTCCTAGAGTGCTTTGAAGTCCTGCACTGGGGGAGCAGTAGGCTCCTCTTTGCATATGCCAGCTCAAACCGGTTCAGGGGCTACCAGCCCCTGCTCTGGCACGAAACTGGACAAAGGGAAGTGGGTGTAACCACCCACTCCCCTGACCCTCCCATAGGAGTGGTCATAGAGCTATTCCCTCCCTTTCCTTTAGTATAAGATAGGGAAACCTTGCCATTGCAAACTAGATATCCCTGGATGATGCTCTGGAAGAAGAATCCTGGACCTTCGACATTCCACTACCTTTGGAAGACTAAAGAATCTCCCTTGGAGTCAAGCAGTGACTCCCCTGCTTGGCAGGCACCAAAACTTTGAATCAACGGTCACAAACTTTCCCGCTCCCGCTGGAGTCCAAAGTCCCTGCAGCCCCAGAAGTGGATTTCCTGACTTCTCAACGGCCATTGTGAGCCCACGAGTGACGAGGAACAGCAATACCCGGGTACCGTGCACTATTCTCAAGTGCAACCCCTTTACGACATTCTACGAACTTGTGCATTGGACCACGTGTGGTCCAAGCCTCCAGCAGGATTTCCACTGAGAATCAGTGGTCTACTTTGTCCCGAGTGACCGTGGGCTCCTGTGAAGTGAATCCTCCTGAGGCATCTTTGCGATCCCTTGCCGGTTGGCTTGTGGGTCCCCTGAAGACTTTTTCATCAAACCAAAGGGCTCCCCTGGTTGCTCCAGGCATGCCCTGACTTACCCTTGCTGGGTGAGTCCCTCAGACCTTGCTGGTCTGCACCGCTGACTTTCTTCCATTTCCACAAGACTTGCTGTTGCCAAGGCTTGTTGGCTTCAATCCGATTGCCGACACCTCAGTAAGCTGCAGACTTTATGGGGCGCCCTGAATCCAGCTCCTGGTCATTGTCAACGTCTCATGGACCTCATGGCTGAAGAGTCAAGACACCTGTGATCACCTGAAATCACCCGACTTCTGTGGGCATCCAGCTTCCTGGCCCCGGGTCACTGGCAAGTGACTTTGAACACTGTCTCCACTGCTTTCAGGTCGTCTTTCTTCAGAATCTAGCCTTGGATTCCACAGGACACTTCTCCTGTCTTCACAAGCAGCAAGTCTTCTTTGGCTCCCATTGAAAACGACACCGCTAACCGACACCAAAATACACCTATGCACCCGGCTTCCCTGGGTGATGTAACTCGAGTACTCCGATGCTCCTGTGTGTGTTGGCTCTAGAACTACTTACCCTGTAAGTGACTTGCTTGTAGACTCTCCCGAAGTATCCTAAAACTTTAAAATTCCAACTGCGACTTGCTCCATTGAAGTCTATTGGGATCCGCGGCTGTGTTGGCCTCCAGGGACCCTCAGGAGGCAAGGGGACTTCATCCCTTAACCAAGAGCGTGCCAGGAGGTGCGTTTGCAGAGTGGTGGACAAAGGGGGCATGGCCTATGTCCACCTATCAGGAATCCTACTATCTGGGACATACTGGAGATATCAGGTGGGCTAGTTGGCCCCTAAGGATCCCCAGCAGTGAAGGGGACTTTTATCCCCATGCAAGAGTGAGCTAGGGAGTACGCTTGCAGAGTGGTGGGGAAATGGGCCGTGGCCTGCTATGACAACTTAGCAATCCCGCTGTGTGGGACTTGTTGGGGGCCAACTACCTCCTATTACCTCCACTAAGTCCCACACAGTGGGATTGCTAAGAGGTCTTCGGAGGCCACGCCAACCCTTTCTCCATCACTCTGAAAACGTGCCTCCTGGCACAGTACTGGTTGGGAGATGAAGTCCACTTTACTCCTGAGCCCTCCTGGTATCTCCTGTAAGTCCTACGCAGCGAAATTCCTGAGCGCTGGCTGAAGGCCCAGCCCTCTTTCTGCACCACTCTGCAAATGCGACTACCAGTTAAAGAAGCATTTGTAATGTAATAGGTCTCGCATTTGTGAGAATTAGAGCTATTGGCGTTGAAATGTAAAAGTTTTTACTAACGTTTTTTGGTGTAGAGTGAATGTATATTGTGTGTAGTAGAATGATGTGGTATGTTGTGCAGTGAAATTATGTGATTAGAAAGTATGTTGGTATTTAGTGTATAGGAATTATGTGGAGTGGGATTATGTGTTTTGGAGAGTAATTATGTGGTATTGTAACCTGTGTTGTGGAGTGGTAACCTCAGGTTTAGTCTTCCTTGTTTCCATAGAAGCTAAACTATACTCAATAAGACACACAAAAAAAGGAACCACTGAGGAGCACTTCTGGACCTAGTCAGAGGTATGAGCAGGGCCACTGGAATTATGTAACTGTTCGGCTGCACCAATTTTTACATAATTAAACATTTTCCGCATTTGCCAAATATTCCATCATCAGCTGCCTAATCTGCAGATTTGAACAAAAAAAACCTTGTTTCTAGCTCAAAAGGCTCAAATGTTCTCAAAAATGCAGTGTCATGTGTTACAGTGTGGTGGAAGGCCCTTCAGCGCCGGGACACCCCTTTGGGGGTAGCTGTGCGCTTAACAAAATTAATTTATTATTATTATTATTTGCAAAGCTGGAATGGTCACATGTTACTTAATGCTAAATGTGGGTGTTAAATTGGTACTAATGGTGTACAAACCTCTCTTCTTGCTGGTCCTCTCTTGCCTCTTTCTACATTTCTGTTCCTTCTTTCTGCACCTTTCTTCTTCTTTCTGCACCTCACTGTCTTCTTTCTGCACTTCACTGCCTCTTTCTGCACTTCTCTTGCCCCTTTCTGCACCTCAATTGCCTCTTTCAGTACCTCTGTTGCTTTTTTCTGCGGATCTTTAGCCTCTTTCTGCACTACAGTTGCCTCTTTTTGTAACTTTCTTGTCTCTTTCTGCACTTCTCCTGCTTCTTTGTACACCTCTCTTACCTCTTTCTGCTCCTCTCTTGCCACTTTGTGCATTTCTCTTGCCTGTTTCTGCACTTCCCTTGCCTCATTCTGTACCTCTCTTGCCTCTTTTTGCAACTCACTCTCTTCCTTCTGCACCTCTCTTGCATCTTTCTGCACTTCTTTTGCCTCTTTCTGCACTTCTCGAGCCTCTTTGTGTACCTCTCTTGCCTCTTTCTGCACCTCAAGTGGCTCTTTCTGCACTTTTCTTGCCTCTTTCTACACTAATCTTGCCTTTTTCTATACCTGTCTTGCCTCTTACTGCTTGAATAATGAAAAGGGTGTTGGAGGATAAGGGGGTAGGTTTTTAGCCTCCTGTTACAACATATCTACCAAAAGAATCCAAAGGGATCCTAATAAAAACCTACCAGAAAATTGTGTATTCAACAATTTTTAAAGACCTGTGCTAGAAAAAACATTTGTTTCTCTAGAGTCCCCTCACTCACCTAGGGTTACCCCTGGGTGACATGCTTCATCATAGGGGTCCTCCCAGGCATCTACTGTCTGGGGCGTGCTACAACTTAGCGAAATACGCAGGAGCACTTTGTTGTTGTTTCTACTATGTGTAGTGATGTGCTGTGTGAAGTGAAAAGTGAAAAGAATTTCTATAAAAGTTACCTAGATAGTGAGCCTTAAATTTATTCTGCTCCTATCTGGCAAATGTCTAATAAAATTGGGGCTAGTGAGAGCGCTAGGTGGCGCTAGCCAAGATGGCCACAACGGAGTGAGGCTCCTGGCTGCCGGACCCCTCAACGCTGACCCTCATACGTAGATGCTGTCCTAGGTCGGATCTGACGACCGGCACGGGTGGGGAAGCCGATGCCCTACCCTCGGAGCGAGTTTGGCCGACTCCGGCACCTCCGCGGCTGAGTTAGACGGCCCGTGGACCGCGCCGGCGCCTGGGCTGCGTCCATCCGGTTCTGTGTGCGGCGCTGTCCGCTACAGGAGGCCCCGGCGCGCCACGAGGGGCGAAGGCCGCACGCTTGCCATCGGCTGCCGCGGGACCAGTGGGCGACTGACCTGCCCATGCTGACAATCGCTGGTGCTCGCCTGGCAGCGGAGAGGCTCTACTCGGCGGGAAGGTCGACCCGCTTTGGCCTCGGCGGCACGGGGCTGCCTGGGGGCCTGTGCCACTGCTTGTCCCCACTCTCTCCGGACGCTTGGCCCGCTGTTGCCTCTTGGGGGGTGGACCGCCCTGGCCGCCCCGCCGTACCCTCCTGGTGAGTCCCTGGCTGACAGAGTCTGGCGGTGACGCAGTAGAGAGGAGCTATCGATGGCTGCCCCATGCCCGGAGGAGCTGTGATCCGGGCCCTCGTTGGATGTGACTTCGAGGTGAGCTGGGAAGGGCGAAGCTGGAGGGGCGCTTCTCGGGGGTGGCGAAGCCCTCGTCGGCGGGCAGGCCGGCCCGCGCGGAGAGACCCAGGCTGGTGAGACGGAGCTGTCACATCACTGCTGCCTGCGTGGGAACCCTCCTTTTGGCCCCCCCTGCTGCTCTCTCCTGGCAGACTCCTGGTGGGGTGACCGGGGGGGGTGCGACTCCCCAGGGTCCCGCGGGCGGTTGCAGCGCTTGGGACACTCATGTACTTTTGGCGCTGACCTGTGCGGGCTGCTGTGGTGGCCCCCCGAGGCCCTGAGTCACTACCCTGGGACCATTGCCGGCGGGGAGGGGTCCCCCCACCGTGCCCTCTCCGGTGCCACATCTTGCCCCCGGACCTGGGGGGGGGCTGGGCTGTCGGCCCTGGAACCTCCTGATGTCTTGATCGAATGGCACCTCGGTGGCCCCCCGCGGCTAATCGTTGGATACCGGTGCGGGTGGACGCTCTGGCTTGAGGCTCACGCTGTGGTGACGGCGGCCTGGTCCGGCCCCAGCGAAGCGGCTGGGAGGTGCCCGTGCCCTTCCTCCTTCTCCTCGATCTCCTCCCTCGCTAGCCTGGTGCGGGGGGCTGCCACGTTTGCTGAGCGGAAGCCGCCTGCTGACCCTCCAGGCCCACTCGCGGACCAGGCCTCTACTCCCTCGGTCCGCCATGGGCAAGGAGAAAGGCCCCAAGCTGCCAGGCACGTCCCACCAGACGAGGATTGATCAATTTGCCAGCTCGGACCCTCCGGGCGGGGGGGGGCTCCGGCCCCGAACAAGGACTTGGCCGTCATCCTTCAGGCCATTGATGCCTCCCGCACCTCGCTGGAGGGGATGGTTGGCGAGGTGAAGGTTGATGTTGCGCTCTTGCGGCAGGACCTCCGCAATGCCTCAGCCCGCATTACGGAGGCGGAATCCCGGATCTCCACGGCGGAGGACGACATTCACTTACTGCAGGACCAGGTCAGAGAACTCACAACCCACTCTAAAGAACTGCACAGGCGGGCAGAGGACGCCGAAAATCGTGCCCGTCGCAACAACCTTCGCCTGGTGGGCTTTCCGGAGGGAGTGGAATCTGGCCGCGCCGACGACTTCCTCGAGCAATGGTTCAAGTCCTGGATGCCGGAGACCGGGTTGTCGACCTGGTTTGTGGTGAAGAGGGCGCACCGGTCGCTGGCGGCCAAACCTCCTGTGGGGGCTCCCCCGCGCCCGTTTATCCTGCGGATCCTCAACTTCAGGGACAGAGACGCTATCCTGCGGGAGGCGCGAGTGCGTGGCCCCTTGACTTTCAACAACCACACCATTATGGTCTTTCCGGACTACACCCGGGAGGTCCAGGAGCAGCGCCGCTCCTACACAGAGGTGAAGCAAAAGCAGCGCTCCCTGGGTCTTCAGTACCAGCTCCAATTCTTGGCCCGCCTTCGTGTTGTCTTCCAGGATAAGACACTGTTCTTTGATACCCCTCGGGCAGCCTGGATCTGGCTCACGGAGGAAAGGCCTCTGCGCCAAACCACGGCGATGTCGTCCACTGCGGGGCCCCGAGGCAAAGAGGTACCTGGAGCCCGGCGATCACGGCGCAGGAAACGCACGCAATCCCGGCTGCGCCACGGAGGGCCGATGGTCCGGACCCGGTCTGCCAGTGCTTCTGAGAGACGTGTGAGGGACTCCTCGGCCTCCTCTGGCACACCGTCTCATGCGGCTGGGGGACCCCGGCGCTGCCTGTCACCCAGGCCGGAGGGATCTCCTGCCCCCCTCACCATACAGACTGACTTGTCTGACCTCTCCCGTAGTCCCGCCATGTAACTTGTTGTCTGATCCAAGTATCCACGGGGAGAGGTGGTGGCCTTATTCGAGGGCGGGGAGGAGGGGACTCTGCACTCTTAAGCTTTCTTGCAATTACCTAGCTCGTATCACTGAAATCCGTACTTCCGGAGGGGTCCACTACGCTCTTTACACCCGAGCATCTAGGCCTGGGGTCTTGTAACTGTTGGGTTGTTCGGGCGACAGATGCTTCCGTTTTTGAAGTGTAGAGTGGGGGGTGGGGGTCTGGTGTTGGGGGCCTGTTGGCCATTTCTTCTTGGGGGATTGTTTTGTTTGGGTTGGATTTGGTTTTATTTGGGCGTCTGTTACTGCACCACACTCAATACACTGCCGTGCCCCTCCACGCACTCACTCGTGCGGGCCACGCTGCCGCTTGCCCTCATGCGCGGTCCAATGACCCTCCCTAGTGCAGGATCCGTGGTCCTGGCTTCTTATGGCCACTTCCTTCCTGGCGTGGTCTGCTCCTACCGCTCCCATGGATGATCTCCCCTCCAAAGCTCATATGCGCATTCTGTCATGGAACGTGAATGGCTTATTGGATAGACTCAAGCGCACTGCAGTCCTTAAATATGCTCAACGCACTGAGATCGACGTGCTCCTTCTCCAGGAGACCCACCTGCTGGGTGAGAGGTGTCCCTTCTTGGCCAGATACGGGTATGACCGGGTGTGGCACTCGGGATTCTCTCGCGGATCTCGGGGGGTCGCCGTCCTGCTGCGCCGTTCCGTTCCCTTTGTCTTTACCCGGGTGGCCTGCGATCCCCAGGGGATGGGGATCGCTGTCAGTGGCACGCTGGAAGGCCGGCCGCTCACTTTTCTGTCGCTCTACGCGCCGCCCACCGGGTTGGCCCAAGCAATATCCCATGCCGCGTCCCTGCTGGCCGCTCTCCCGCCGGGTGCTGTTGTTTTGGGTGGGGACTTCAATGCTGTCTCTGCCCCGCAACTTGACTCTTCATGTCCGGTCTCGATGCCCCGCGCCGCACGGGCTAAACAGCTGGTGGGGTGGGCGGAGGCTCAGGGCTTATGTGACGCCTGGCGTATCTGGCACCCGCGCACACGGCAATACACCCACACTTCGGCCGCCCACCACACTCATGCGCGGATTGACGCAATCTTTGTCCCATCCACCGAATGTGCGGGCATCCAAGATGTCCGCATCCTTCCCAGAGGGATATCCGATCATTCCCCCGTCCTCCTGGGTCTGGGGCCCCTGCCCCAAGGGGCCCGTCAGATGTGGCGCTTCAACGCCTGGTTTCTCAGGGATTAGAGGCTCTGCAAGGAGGTAGGGTCCGCGCTGGCGCAGTACTTTGGCGACAACGATGGGTCAGTCTCTTCGGCGGGAACCCTCTGGGAGGTGGGTAAGGCCACCATCAGGGGGGCTGCCAAGGCGTTGGTGGTGCGGCTCCGTCAGACGCAGCTCCAGCGACTCACTGCCTGCGAGGCCCGGGCGTTACGTCTGGAACAATCTCTATCCGCGGGTGGGGATCCGGCCGTAGATCGACAGCTGCGGCTTGTGCGGGAGGAGATTCGCCAACGGTCAATGGATGCGGCTAAGCTTCTTTGGAAGTCCTCGGTGGCAAGGGTCTACGGGTGGGGTGATAAGAATGGTGCTCTGCTGCACCGGCTGGTTACCTACCCTGGGGCGTCACGCATCATCCCGGCTGTCACCGATTCGGAAGGCCAGCTTCAGTCCACCTCCGTTGCCATGGCAAATGCCTTCGCTCAATACTACGCTCGGCTGTACCGGGCCCGGGCGTCGGACTTATCCCTAGCTTCGCTGCTTGCAGCTCACAATTTAAAACTTCCTTGTCTTCGGTCCAGTGACTGGGAGAGTCTGGAGGTGCCCATCTCTCTGGAGGAGATTGGGGAAGCGATCGGGCGCACATCCGCGGGGAAGACCCCGGGACCGGACGGATTCCCTCAGGAGTTTTACGCCGCCTACAAAGACCTTCTGACCCCTCGGTTGAGTGCCCTTTATGCTGAGGCGGTTGAACGCGGCTCCTTCCGTCCAGAGGCCGATATGGCCACGATTGTGGTTCTGCCCAAGTCCGCGCCGCCCTCTTGTGACAGGTCGGCTTACCGGCCGATCTCCCTCATCAATACGGATATCAAACTCTACGCGGCGGTCCTGGCACAGAGGCTTCGGCCCTTTCTGTCCAGCCTGGTGCATCCGGACCAATGTGGCTTCATGCCGGACCGCGGTACTCGCCACTGCCTCCGTCGACTTCACGTGGCCCTGGCTCACCACCACCGCATATCCCCATATCTCACGCTCCTACTCGCCGACTTCGAGAAGGCGTTTGATTCGGTTGGGTGGCCCTATCTATTTGAGGTCCTGACTCATATGGGTTTCGGCCCCAAATTTGTCGGAATGGTGCGGGTCCTTTACGCGTGTCCTCGTGCCCGAGTGCTAGTTAACGGGGCGTTGTTGAGGCCGTTTCGGATCGGCCGGGGGACACGGCAGGGGTGCCCACTGTCGCCTCTCCTCTTTGCCCTTGCTATGGAACCCCTTGCTGCCCTGGTCCGCGCAGACCCTCTTCTTCGGGGCTGGGAGTGGCCGGGTCTTGCGCCCGACAGAATAGCCCTTTATGCGGACGACGTGTTGTTGTACCTTAGCGACCCGGCGCGATCTGGTCCCCGTGCTCTCCATATCCTGGGCCTTTTTGGCCGTGCGTCTGACCTCTATTTAAACCTGTACAAATCGGTCCTTGTGCCTCTGCACCCCTCCCGGGAATGCTTTGACTGGCAGGACAGGATTCCCCTCCGCCGGCTGTCTTTCAAATACCTGGGTATCTGGGTCTCCCTGCTCCCAGAACTTAACGTGGCCCCCCTGGTCAAGAAGGCCAAGGCTGACCTGGCGCGCTGGCAACCGCTCCCGCTCAATCCGCTGGGGAGGGTGGCACTCTACAAAATGATGATTCTCCCCCGGTTCCTTTATGTATTACAAAACACCCCCGTGTCCTTTCCAAGGCCTTGGTTCCGCGAGATGGACGGGTTCGCAACTCGATTCCTCTGGGGCGGTGGGAGGCCGCGGCTGGCTTTGTCGATGTGTCGCCTACCCACCTTTGATGGAGGGCTCGGTATGACCAATCTCTACCTCTACTATTTGGCCACTCGCCTTCTCGTCATTCACGATTGGTTCGGAGGGGGATGGTCCGACCCGGCCTACAGGGTGGAGCTAGCTGACTTGGGTTTCCCCTGCATTTTGGATCGCCTGTACGGAGCTCCCATCCCCGCTTCCTGCCCCGGAATCACTAGGGCGATCTTCTTGGCCTGGCGAGCGGCGCTTCGCCATACCCGGTGGACCGGACGGCTGACTCGCGCCACTCCCCTTTGGCACGGGGCGCGGTTACGGGACGTTGCTGCCCTGGAGGGCTTTAGGTCATGGGACCTGCTCGGCATCTCCCAGCTGGGGGACGTCTGGCGGGGGGGCGTATGTGCTCATACGCGGAGCTGCAGGAACGCTTCTCCCTTCACTCGTCACAATTTTATAAGTACCTCCAACTGCGCCATGCCATACGCACCTATACTCCTCTGAACGTTCGATTGCCAGACCATAGTCCCCCGGAAGCTCAGGTCTTGCTGGGTAACCTAGGGAGAGGGGGTATTTCCCGTATACACCCCTCTCTTATTAACAATACCCCCGCGGTTCAGGACGGCTTGAGGGAAAGATGGGAGGGTTGGGTGGGACCCCTGGATGAGGTTGACTGGCGGGACGCCCTTATGGCCCCCTGGCTGGTGACGGCCTCCGCCAAGCTACGGCTGATTCAAATATACTATCTCCACACTGCATACCTCACACTGGTGCGTCTACGCCGCGCGGGCCTCTCTGTTGACGCATCTTGCCCCCGCTGTGGCTTTGATCCGGCCGACTTCATCCATATGGTGTGGTCCTGTCCGGACCTAGGGGATTACTGGAGGGGCATAGAGGCTGATCTCACAGAAGTGTTGGGCTTGGAGGTACCACACAATCCTAGACACGCCCTGCTGGGCATCACTGACGGTCTACATGGCACCCGTGCAGAGAAGCTGTTTCTTATGACAGCGTTCATGGTGGCAAAAAGAGATATTGCAGCGGCATGGAAACACCCACAGCCGCCTACCTTGGCCAAATGGAGTGCTGGTGTGGACTGGTGTGCGGCCCAGGAACGAACTCTCTACCAGGCGAGGGGCTGCCCCAAGAAATATCGTAGGGTATGGGGGAAATGGTTGGGCAATGTATTCTGACTGGGTGTTTGGGGGGGTAGGGGCGGGGGACGGGGCTTCGGGTGGGGATGAGGGGGGCGTGATCTCATTCTGTGAGATTGTACAGTGGTGGTTTGTCAGGCGCAATGTTTTCTTTTGCTGTGTTTTCAAATCTCCAATAAAACTTGTTTATCAAAAAAAAAAATTGGGGCTAGTAACAGAGTACAGTAACCGTTATGTGAAGTTGTCCCTATTTACTTGGTCGACATGTTTCGTGGTTACCCCAACCACTTCCTCAGGACTAGGCCTGGGCAAAATTTCCGTTCCGTTCGCGGAATTTGCGATAATTTGGCATTTCCGCGTTCCGCGGAGAGCGCGGAAATGTCAAAATTTCCATATTCCGCAGCTTTGCGATAATTTGGTTCTCGCTCGCGCTGTAAAATAATACATTCTCGCGCGCGATCGCCTTACCTGAATCCCCGCGTTCGCCGCCAAGTTTTCGCGATCCGGTCGCGTTCTCCATGAGATGTTGTATTGTTTTAGCCATTTGCGCTGTCTCGCGACAGTTCGCGTCCGCAGTGACGTCATGCGACGCGCGATCCCGTCTTTTTTCTCGCGATCATGCACCGCGAGACAACTGAAAACAAGATGGCCCCGCCCGCAAGCAACCGCAGGGGTAAGTTAGCGACCCGCAACCATGCAAAAAATATCGAGAACGGGCGGGAAAAAACTTCTGCATCTTCGCGATATTTCCGCTTGTTTGCAGAGATTTTTAACATTTTCGCGATAATTTGCAAAAGTCGCTTTCGTAAATTCCGCCCACCCCTACTCAGGACCACACAAGGACCAGCCTTGCTTGTACCACTCCGTGTATTTAAAATTTCAGTTAGTTTTATACTTGTTGTAACGTATTTAGTTTGTTACATACATACGATTCCCTTGCACCAAGGATTTCTTAGTTGTATAGGGTCGACGTTTTTGTATAAAAATATATAATGATACACATGAATTAGTTACAAACCCTAATCCACTAAGTAGCGTGGATAGGGGATCAACACAACTTTATCGTGTCATGGATCTTAATATCAATACAAATCAGGTGCATGTATTTAAAGTGCCCAAGTGAATAAGGTGAAACACATAGACATTTACACACACATACATAACATAAAACATACGGTAGGTTGCATGAAAAAAAACCTACATTTTGGGGGTGTTATTCTACTCCATGGTGTTGCTGGGGCAAGGAGGCTTTAAAGATCTAAATTTAGGAAGTTTTTAGATATTACAAGTATGAAGGCTGTTTGTTAGCACATTGGAAAATCTTCATTTAAAAAAAGTCCAAAAGAACTCGACCTGGTGGTTATTTGTTAAATGCAAACTTACTTGTCTTTCAAGGACCTCCAGCTTATTCGCTCCCAAGGACACCGCATATTACTGGTATGTTGTCAGCTCTCTGATTAAATATCCCCGTACGCGGGAAAACGGAGCTGTGAAGGATTTACAGGTGTGTGCCTCTTACTGCACCTCACTCGCTAGTTTCTGATCTTCTCTTACCTCTTTCTGAACCTCACTCTCTTCTTTCTGCACCTATCTTGCCTCTTTGTTCATTTCTATTGCCTGTTTCTGTACTTCTCTTGCCTCTTTCTGTACCTCTCTTGTCTCTTTCTGCACCTTACTTGCCTCTTTCTGCACCTCTCTTTCCTCTTTCTGCACCTCAAGTTGCCGCTTTCTACACTTTCTTTTCTCTTTTTACACTTATCTTGTCTCTTTCTATACCTCTCTTGTCTCTTTCTGCACCTCTCTTGCCTTTTTCTACACCTCACTTGCTTCTTTCTGCATCTCTCATGCACCGCTTTTGCCTGTTTCTGCAACTCTCTTGCCTCTTTCTGCAGTTCTTTTGCCTACTTCTGCACCTCTGTTGCTTCTTTCTGCACTTCTCTTGCCTCTTTTTGCACCCCTCTAGCCTCTTTCTGCACCCCTATTGCTTCTTTCTGCACTTCTCTTCCTTCTTTCTGCACCCCTCTTGCCTCTTTCTGTACCCCTCTTGCCTCTTTGTGCACCTCCCCAGCCTCTTTGTACACCCCTCTTGCCTCTTTCTACACCTCTGGTGGTTCTTTCTGAAGTGCTCTTGCTTCTTTCTGCACCTCTTTTGCAAATTTCTGTTTCTCTCTGCACCCATGTTCCCTCTTTCTGCAACTTTCCTGCCTGTTTCTGCGCCCCTCTTGCCTCTTTTTGCACCAATGGTGCTTCTTTGTACACTTCTCTTGCCTCTTTCTGCCCCGCTCTTGCCTCTTTTAGCACCTCTGTTGCTTCTCTCTGTACTTCTCTTGCTTCCTTCTGTACCCCTCTTACCTCTTTCTGTACCCCTCTTGCCTCTTTGTGCACCTCTCCTTCCTCTTACCGCACCCCTCTTGCCTTTTTCTGCAGTTCTCTTGCCTCTTTCTGCACCTCTTTTGCTTCTTTCTGCACTTCTCTTTCCTTCTTTTAGCACCCCTTTTTGCACCTCTCCAGCCTCTTTCTGCACCTCTCTGGCCTATTTATGCTATTCTCTTGTCTCTTTCTTTACCTCTTTTGCTTCTTTTTGCACTTCTCTTGCCTCTTTCTGTACCTCTCTTGCCTCTTTCTGTAACTCCGTTGGTTCAATCTGCACTGCTATTGCTTCTGTCTGCACCTCTGTTGCAAATTTATGCATACCTCTTGCATCTTTCAGCACCCCTCTTTTGTCTTTCTTTACCTTTCGTGCCTCTGTCTGCAAACCTGTTCCCTCTTTATGTACTCCTTCTGCCTCCTTCTGCTACTCTCTTGCTTCTTTCTGCACTTCTCTTGCCTCTTTCTGCACCCCTCTAGCCTCTTTCTGCACCCCTGTTGCTTCTTTCTGCACTTCTCTTGCTTCTTCTGTACCTCTCTTGCTTCTTTCTGCACCCATCTTGCCTCTTTTAGCACCCTTACTCCCTCTTTCTGCACCTCTCTTGCCTCTTTCTGTACCTCTGTTGCTTCTTTCTGCACAACATTTGCCTCTTTCTGCACCTCTCTTGCTTCTTTCTGCATCCCTGTTGTCTCTTTCTGCACTTGTTTTCCCTCTTTCTGCACTTCTCGTGCTTCTTTCTGCACCTCTCTTGCTTCTTTATGCACCTTTTTTGCATTCCTCTTGCCTCTTTCTGCAGTTGTTTGCCTTTTCTGCACCTCTCTTGCCTTTTTCAGCACCTCACATGCCTCATTCTGCACTTCTCTTGCTTCCTTCTATACTTCTGTTGCTTTTTTCAGCAATTCTTTTGCCTCTTTTTGCACTTCTATTGCTTGTTTCTGAACCTCTCTTGCCTCTTTTGGCACCTCTGTTGCCTCTTTCTGCACCTTACTTGCTTCTTTCTGCACCCTTCCCATCTTTCTGCACCTCTCTTGCCTCTTTCTGCCTCTTGTTCCCTCTTTCTGTACATTTCCTGCCTGTTTCTGCACCTCTCTTGCCTCTTTCTGTACCTCTGTTGCTTCTTTCTGCAATTCAGTTCCTTCTTTCTGTACCCCTCTTGCCTCTTTACGCACCCCTCTTCCCTATTTCTCTACCTCTCTTGTTTCTTTCTGCACTTTTCTTGCTTCTTTCTTCACCACGCTTGCTTCTTTCTGCACCTCTCTTGCATATTTCTGTATCCCTCTTACCTCTTTCTGCACCCCTATTCCCTCTTTCTGTACCTTTCTTGCCTGTTTCTGAACTTCTCTTGCCACTTTCTGAACCACTCTGTCGCTTCTTTCTATCCTTCTCTTGCTTCTTTCTGTACCCCTCTTCCCTCTTCCCTCTTTCTGCACCTCTCATGCCTCCGTCTGTATACCTTTGCCCTCTTTCTGTACCCCTTTTGCCTGTTTATGCAACACTCTTGCCTCTTTCTGCAGTTCTCTTGCCTCCTTCTGCACCTCACATGCCTCTTTCTGCACTTCTCTTGCTTCTTTCTGCGCCCTTCTTCCTTTTTTCTGAACCTTTTTAGTCTTTTTCTGCACCTCTCTTGACTCATTCTGCACCTCTCTTTGTTCTTTCTGCACTGCTGTTACCTCTTTCTGCAGCCCCTTGCCTCTTTGTGCACCTCTTTTGCTTCTTTCTGCACTTCTCTCTCCTCTTTCTGCACCCCTCTTCCCTCTTTCTGCACCTCTGTTGCTTCATTCTGCACTTCTATTGCCTCTTTCTGCACCTCTCGTGTTTCTTTCTGCACCCCTGTTGTCTCTTTCTGCTCCCCTGTTGTCTCTCTCTGCACTCATCTTCCCTCTTTCTGAACCTCTCTTGCTTCTTTCTGCACTTCTCTGGCTTCTTACTGCACCTCTCTTGCTTCTTTCTGCACCTTTCTTCCCTTTTTACACCCCTCTTGTCTTTTTCTGCTGTTCTTTTGCCATTTTCTTGACTCTTTATGGACCTCACTTGCCTATTTCTGCACTTCTCTAGCTTCTTTCCACACCTCTGTTGCTTCTTTCTGCACTTCTGTTGTCTCTTTCTGCACCTCACTTGCTTCTTTCTGCACCCCTCTTGCCTCTTTTTGTACCCCTCTTTTCTCTTTCTGTACCTCTCTTGCCTCTTTCTGCACCCCTGTTCCCTCTTTCTGCACCTTTCCTCCCTGTTTTTGCACCTCTCTTGTCTCTTTCGCTACCTCTGTTGCTTCTGTCCAAACTTCTCTTGCTCTTTCTGCATCCCTCCTGCCTCTTTCTGTACCTTTATTGCCTCTTTGTGCACCTCTCTTACCCTATTCTGCACCCCGCGTGCCTCTTGTTGCACCTCTGTTGGTTCTTTCTGCACTACTCTTGCTTCTTTCTGCACCTCACTTGCCTCTTTCTGCACTTCTCTTGCTTCTTTCTACACCTCTGTTGCTTATTTCAGCAATTCTCTTGCCTCTTTCTGTACTTCTCTTCCTTCTTTCTGGGCCCTCCTGCCTCTTTCTGTACCTTTCTTGCCTCTTTGTGCACCTCTCCTACCTCTTTCTGCACCCCTATTGCCTCTTTTTGAACCTCTGTTGGTTCTTTCTGCACTGCTCTTGCTTCTTTCTGCAACTCGTCAACACAATGGATGGTGGCTGTTCCTAAGGAAAGAATGTTATCTGTAACCTATTCTGGTTAAGATATAGTGTGTCCAGGGAAACAATATATCGGTAGGATCGAAGTGAAGGTGGGGGAATTCCTCCTTTTAGAATTGGTGCCCTCACACACCCTTGCGGATGTCGTGCTTCATCATCGGGCTTTGCTCCTCGTGGGGGTGGTGCTGCAGTCCCCCAAGAGCCCCGCGAGAGGGCTCTTTATCGGAGATCTTTTGTAGGAGGTGCCGCGGTTCTGCCTGCGGGTGTGTGGGCCTTGTGAAAGTGGATGTGTGTGATGATAAAATTATCTAACCAGAGCCCCAATGCAATTTCATTCAGGGGTCCGGAAGATAAAGTAAACATTAAGGACCGGAGCTAATCCTAGACAACAAATATGTAGGGGTGATAAGTATGCTCCTGCTGCTCTCAGTCCGTGAAAGTGGTGTGCAAGTGAAGTGGGGTCAACATGTTTCATTCATATGGTGGGTCCCTAATGGATCCTCTGTGCACTTCGTGAGGACCGTGAGTAAGGTGACGTAAAACTGTGGTAGTCAGGAAAAGACGCCCTGTACTACCACCATGTGAGAAGTTGGCCTGGCATATGCTGGTCACTAGTTATAGTGGCCACCTTGCACCAGTCAAATTCGACTCTTATGGTAGATAGGTTTAAGACAACCTTTTAAAGAAAGCTATCCTAGTGGTAGCTGTGGAGAGCAGCCTTTAGGCTAAGTCTCAGAGGAATGTAAAGCAGCTTGTTTTACCTTATAATCTCTTGAATTATCAAATGAAAGGACACCACACAGGTATATATATCAAATATATATGTATTTATTTCTAGACACACTCTACTAATCTCTTTATGAGATTAGAAGCTGGGAACACATTCAAATATCAACGTTTCACAATAAGTTAAGCACAAATATGGCTGGGCCCCTAGGGGCGTACCAGACCATATACTAAAAAAGAGGTTTAGGAAACTCGACTTGCAAGGGGACAAGGCCTAGGGCCTGTAGAATTGCTGGGGCTTCACTAATCCACCCAAGGCAGGTAAGTAAAAGACCCACGGGAGACGCGTGCAGTGTGAGAACACAGCCGCGGGTTCCCTATTGATTACAATGGAGCAAGTCGCGGTTTGATTTTTAAAGTTTTAGGGTACTTCAAGGAAGTCTACAAGCAAGCCACTTACAAGGTAAGTAATTTGAGGGCCGACACACACTAGGGCACCGGAGTGCACGAGTTACCTCACCCAGGAAAGCCGGGTGCATAGGTGTCTTTTGGTGTCGGGTCGCGTCGCTGTTTTCTATGGAGACCAAAGAAGACTTGCTGTTTGCGGCGACTGAAAAAGTGTCCGGTGGAATACAAGACTGGATTCAAGATGTAGATGACCTGAAAATTGAAGGGACAGTGTCCACAGTCACTTGCCAGTGACCCGGGGCCAGGAAGAGGGATGCCCACGGATGTCGGGTGATTTCAGGTGATCAAGGGTGTTTTGACTCTTTGCTCATGAGGTCCAGGAAGGATCGACGATGACCAGCAGCTGGATTCGGAGTGACCCACATCGTCTGCAGCTGACTGCGGTGTTGGCAACCGGATTGGAGCCAACAAGGCTGCTGATTTTTGCAGCAAAACCTGCTGGAGGCTTGGGCCACGAATGGTCCAAAGCACAAGTTTGTTGAATGTCGGGAAGGGGTTGCACTCGACAATAGTGCACGGTTCCCAGGTATTGCAGTTCCTCGTCACTCGTGGGGTCCACTCGCCTCAGCTCTGCTGGGGACTCACAATGGCCGTCGAGAAGTCAGGAAATCTACTTCCGGGGCTGCAGGGACTTCGGACTCTGGCGGGACCAGGAAAGTTTGCGACCGTTGATTAGAGTTTCAGGTGCCTGCCAAGCAGGGGAGTCACTCCTTGACTCCAAGGGAGATTCTTCCATCTTCCAAAGGTAGTGGAACATCGAAGGGCCAGGATTCTTCTTGTAAAGCATCGTCCAGGGTTATCTAACTTGTAATGGCAAGGTGTTCCTATCTTATAGTAAAAGAAACGGAGGGACTAGCTCTATGACCACTCCTCTAGGAGGGTCAGGGGGTGGGTGGTAACACCCACTTCCCTTTGTCCAGTTTCGCACCAGAGCAGGGGCTGGTAGCCCCTGTAGGAAGGTGGATATCTGACTATGGTTACCCCCAAATTTTTGCCTAGTGTCTAGCTGGTTTTTCGACTTAGTTGGCCTGAGATCCTGCCATTCAGGATCTCAGCCTAGCTGTTCTCTCTTTAAAATGGACTCCATGTACCCTAGGTACATACCCAATTGGTTGGATCACCCTGTGAGCCCCTGTACCAGTGTACACTAGGTACCCAGGGCATTGGTGTATCTGAGGCCTGCCAGGGGCTGAAGCATGTATTATGCCACCCCAGGCTGGGCCTAACAAATTTGACACAACTGGCTGATCACTCAGCTGGGGTAAGTTGGTGTAACCACCTCTTACTTAGGTGTAGTATACCTATACCTAACCTTAAATGGGACACATGTTAACCTATAAGTCACTCCTATGGCAGGCCTTAACAATCCTGAAGGCAGAGTGCTTGGTTCCATGTGAGATGGTGCTCTGGCATGAGCTGAGCCTGTCTGCAGTGGTCGGAACAACTTCCTTCTACTGTTTCCAGATATCGTCATACCATATACTCTTAAGTGCATTATGAACCTCGCGGTTAAATGCTATCTTTGGTTTGGCTTTATCAAAACATGTCGAGTAAGGTGTCATACGAATTGGAATACTAACCCCTCGCCAATCCTGGTGACGGGGTTAGCATTCCACCCTTCTAGAGGGACACGACATGTACAGTACCTGAAACCCGGGTAATATCAGACATAGCCTCAGCTCCACAAAATGGATGCTGCCACCACAGACACAAGTCTGCCCTCCTGCTGCTGGGAGTCCTTCCAGCTTGGGAGGTGTGGACAAAGGGTTTCCTGCCAGGGGAGGTGCGTGCACCACCCCAGACAGGATTTTGTGTATTGGTCAGGTAGGGCTTGAAAGAAACCAGACATGCCTGTGGCTCACAAGGAGCCTCGGTGCATATGCCAGTTCAAACCGGTCCTGGGGCACACCAGTCCCGGGCCTGGGGCGAGCTGGACAAAGGATTGGGGGTGTAACCACCCCCTTTCCTGGTCCCACCCATAGGGAGGGACCTAGCAGGTAGTCCGGCCCCTAGAATCCGCTTAAAGGTAGGAGCTGTGTCCTAAGACTTCAGACATCCTGGAATCACCTTGAAACTAAGAAGAAGACGGGAACTTCGACATTCTGCTACACAGAAGACTGAGGGAAATCTCCCCTGTGGTCAGGGAGTGACCACCTTGCTAACGCAAGCACCATCCAGCGAATCAACGTCTGCTTTGCCGCCGCCTCCCGCCGGAGCCCGAGCCCAGAGACTGACAAGACCTGGACCTCCAGACCTCTCACCGCCCGATCCACAGTCCCTGAAAAGAGGAGACCCGTGGAGCCACCGTGACACGTGGAGCCAGCCATCTTGGAACGACGACGACAAGCTGCAAGCGCAACAACCGAGGCTCCCTCCAAGTTGTGCTTTGGGATCTGAGAAGCCCAACACCCGAGCAGCATCTGCACCAAAGGTGAGCCCTCCAGCATCTCCACGATCTGCGTGGGGCCCTTCTGCATTTTGCCACTCGACGCGCCTAACCGGTTGCTGGCCCGCTGGCTAGTAGCCATCTTGGCGACGAACTTCAAGAAATACACCACTGGCCTGGTTGCTCCAGACTGGCCCTTGCTCCCCTCCAAAGGAGCAGTCCCTCTGACCTTGCTGGTCAGAACAATCAGCTTATCTTGTTCTCCACAACAATTGCTTTTGCCAACGCTTGTTTGCTTCGATCAAGTCGCCGACACCGCCGACAGCGAGAGCCTGCGTGGGACAGCTTGTGAACCGACTCCTGGACGTCGTCGACCTCCAGGGACCACGTGGCTACAGAGACAAGCTACACCTTTCTTCCTGTTTGCACCCGACATTGCCTGGTACCCACCTGGTGCCACGCTGGTCACTGGCTAGTGACTGTGAACACTGTCCCCTCTGCTTACAGGTCTTCTACAACACCGATCCACTCTTGGATCCACCGCATCTCTCCCGGACCGACTGCCTGCAGCATCTTTGTCTTCAGGCTCCACGGAACAGATAGAAGAAACCCGACGCACTTCGACACCTATGCACCCGCTTCCTGTGGGTGAGGTAAAGTTGGCACTCCGGTGCCCAAGTGTAGAGTATCATCTCTAGTGTCTGTGTTCCCAATCTTGAGTTCCTAGTCCATCCGGAAGGTCCTCTTTGCAGTAACTTTGTACTTTTTACGCACCCATTGAAACCTATGGGAGCACGCGTGTGACTATTTGCTCTGCACACGCCACCCGTGGACCTCCTGGTCACTAACTGAAGTTAGCTCCTTGTAGGCCCAGCGATTCTAGAGGCCCTAGGCCTTTTCCCTTTTCTGTTCGTGGTACTTATACCACTATTTTAGTATATGGTTTGAGCGGCCACCAGGGCCTATCCATATAAAGTGCAACTTCTGTGTATTCTACTGTAATCTTGTTTGACGATTTGTGCTCCTGTGCTCATAAAGAGACTAGGGGTTACTTTGAGAAATAAATACATATATATTTTCAATATATATCTGTGTGGTGTCCTTTCATTGGTATAAAAGGGGGTTACATTTGGTAAAACAGCCTGCTTAACACGCTTCACGAGTTTAGCCTCAAAGACTGCTTAGCCTACGCTACCACTAGGGCAGCTAGTCCGAAAAGGTTGACTTACAACCACACCATAAGGGTTGCTTGGCATGGTACAAGGTGATCACTTTAACTAGTGAGCATCATATACCAGGCCAACTTCTCACAGCCCCTGAACTGGTTTGAGCTGGCATATGCACAGAGAAGCCTACTGCTCCCCCAGTGCAGGACTTCAAAGCACTCTAAGAGTGCACCCACCCAGCTCCAATACACTAAATCCTGTCTGGAAGGTTGTGACACCTCCCTGTGACAGGATGCCTATTGTTGGGCCTCCTCCACTGCGAGTTTCAGTCAGCAGCAGGAGGGCAACCCAGTGTCTGTGCTGGTGGCATCCATTTTGTGATGCCAGGGCTCTTTCAGATTTCTACAGTGTTTCCACAGTGGGTACATGTCATCCCCTCTAGAAGGGTGGGATCATACTCCCACACCAGTTACTGGTGTGGGGGTATGATTCCAAGTTGTTTGACACCAAACACGACATGTTTTTATGCAGACATTCCAAAGTTAGCATTAACCGGGAGGTTATAATGCACTTAAGAGTATATGGTTTAACCACATCCACAAACAGCCACAGGGAAAAGACCCTGCTAGCTGCAGAGGGGCCCTGCTCGTGCAGAGGCACCCCCTCACATTGTAAACCAAGCACCCTGCCCTCAGGATTGATAGGGCCTGCCATAGGGGTGGCTGATAGGTTTATATGTGTGTGTATGGTGACATATAGGAACACTACCTCACCCAGGCTGCAGTAGCAGGCCTGAGGTGTCAGATTTAGTCTGCTGGCATAATACATGCTTC
Source organism: Triturus cristatus (assembly GCF_964204655.1). Classification (NCBI taxonomy): domain Eukaryota; kingdom Metazoa; phylum Chordata; class Amphibia; order Caudata; family Salamandridae; genus Triturus; species Triturus cristatus. The sequence continues at coordinate 1,098,937,006 of NC_140579.1, forward strand.
AGCCCCTGTTAGGCCTGTAAAGTACCGATGCCCTTGGTACCTAAGGTACCATATACTAGGGGCTCATAAGGCACCACAGTATCCTTATCGTTTAGAGAGAACAGAGAGATTGGGGCCCTGATTAGCAGGGACCCAGCCAGACTATAGCCAGAAACCAGTGTATACATCAGAAAAAAAGTGTGGGCAACATAAGTGCAGATCCTACTCTCCTACACACCATACCTATATTAAGGTCATCATGCGTCATAGCCCTAGGAGAAACATGTTATTCGTATTCTCGTGATCCGAACCTGCTGGAGATATAAAAAAGAAAGAAGAGAACAAATAAATTACACAGTACAAGACATAAAACGGGTGTACAGTATTATCAACCAAATATTAAGTCAAGTGTCGTGGTTATTCATCTTTACCACAAGAACTTTTTTGCAAGTACAATGCGACTAACTGCGATGTTAGTATTGAGGCACTTCTGTGTATAATGATGGTTTTCCACAGAGAAAAGGTCAGTTTTAACGGTGGAAACACATTGACCGTGTTCCCGCCTTATAACTAGCCCAGATGTTTGTTACTCTGCTTATTGCAATGGTGGATAAGCATGTATACTTCATGGACATGTGGGCAACGTGGCATAGGTCAAAACTGAAAAATAGAAACAATGGTAATTATCGGCAGCATTTATGGAATGATGATTAAGCCCTAAACTCAGTGTGGTATTGTCTCAATCGCCCCATAATGACAACCAGCGTTTATGCACGTACTTATGGCGGATAAATCAGATTGATTAAGGAGTAATCAAAACAATTCGCCGAGACATGCAAAATTAGTAATTTGTGCATAGTGTAGAACGCAGAGACGCGGTGTGGTAGTATGGCAGAAAGATAAATGCCTACCCCTCTGTCAGTAAGGGTTGGCCGTGCCGACGAGTGCTGTGGGTGAGAAAGGAGACCAGAACTAAAGAGGCGGGGGAAAGAAAATGACTCAGTAAGCCCATAGTCATCAAGCATGGTAAATATACCTGGGCTGTAGCAGCTGGAGCCTACTTACTGTATCCCTCCTGCCTCTTTCTGCATTTCTCTTGCTTATTTCTACACCTCTGTTGCTTCTTGCAGCAACTCTCTTGCCTCTTTCTGAACTTCTCTTGCTTGTTTCTGTATTTCTCTTGCGTCTTTCTGCACCTCTGTTGCCTCTTTTTGCTTCCCTGTTCCCTCTATGTGCACCTTTCCTGCCTGTTTCTGCACCTCTCTACCTCTTTCTATACCTGTAAAGCTTCTTTCTGCACTCCTCCTGCCTCTTTCTGTACCCTTTGTGCCTCTTTCAGCTACTCTTTTGCTTCTTTCTGCAATTTTCTTCCTTCTTTCTGCACCCCTCCTGCCTCTTTGTGTACCTCTTTTCTGCATCTCTCCTACTTCTATCTGCACCCCTTTTGCCTCTTTTTGCACCTCTGTTGGTTCTTTCTGCACTACTTTTGCTTCTTTCTGCAACTCACTTGCCTCTTTCTGCACTTCTGTTGCTTCTTTCTACACCTCTGATGCTTCTTTCAGCAATTCTTTTGCCTCTTTCTGAACTTCTCCTCCTTCTTTCTGTACCCCTCCTGCCTCTTTCTGTACCTTTCTTGCCTCTTTGTGCACCTCTCCTATTTCTTTCTGCACCCCTATCGCCTCTTTTTTCACCTCTGTTGGTTCTTTCTGCACTGCTATTGCTTCTTTCTGCACCTCGTCAACACAATGGATGGTGGCGGTTCATAAGGAAAGAATGTTCTCTGCAACCTATTCTGGTTAAGATATAGTGTGTCCAGGTAAATATTATATCGGTAGGATCAAAGTGAAGGTGCGGGAATTCCTCCTTTTAGAATTGGTGCCCTCACACACCCTTGCGGGTGTCGTGCTTCATCATCGGGCTTTGCTCCTTGAGGGGGTGGCGCTGCAGTCCACCACGGGCCCAGCGAGAGGGCTCTTAATCAGAGATATTTTGTAGGAGGTGCCACAGTTGTGCATGTGGGTGTGTGGGCCTTGTGAAAGTGGATGTGTGTGATGATAAAATTATCTAACCAGAGCCCCTATGCAATTGTATTCAGGGGTCCGGAAGATAAATTAAAACATTAAGGACTGGAGCTATTCCTAGACAACAAATATGTCGGGGGGATAAGTATGCCCCCGCTGCACTCAGTCCATGAAAGTGGTGTGCAAGTGAAGTGGGTTCAATATGTTTAGCGCATAGGGCGGGTCCCTTATGCATCCTCTACGCATTTCGTCAGGACCGTGAGTAAGGTGATGTAATTCGTGGTAGTCAGGAAAAGACACCCTGTACTACCACCGTACCTATATTAAGGTCAACATGCGTCTTAGCTCTTGGAGATATGTGTTATTTGCATTCTCGTGATCCCAACCTGCTGGAGATATAAAAAAGAAAGAAGAAAATAGAGAAATGACACAGTACAAGACATAAAACAGGTGTACAGTATCATCACTCAAATATGAATTCAAGTGTCGTGGGTATTCATCTCTACCACAAGAATTTGTCTGCAAGTACAATGCGACTAACTGCGATGTTAGTATTGAGGCACTTCTGTGTATAATGATGGTTTTCCACAGAGTAAAGGTCAGTTTTAACGGTGAAATCACATTGACCATGTTCCCGCCTTACAACTAGCCCAGATGTTTGTTACTCTGCTTTTTGCAATGGTGGATAAGCATACATACTTCATGGACATGTGGGCAACATGGCATAGGTCAAAACGGAAAAATAGAAACAATGGTAATTATCGGCAGCATTTATGCAATGATGATTAAGCCTTAAACTCAGTGTGGTATAGTCTCAATCGCCCCATAATGACTACCAGCGTTTATGCACGTACTTGTGGTGGATAAATCAGATTGATTAAGGAGTAATCAAAACAATTCACCGAGACATGCAAAATTAGTAATTTGTGCATAGTGTAGAACGTGGAGACGCGGTGTGGTAGTACAGCAGAAAGAGAAATGCCTACCCCTCTGTCAGTAAGGGTGGCCATGCCGGCGAGTGCTGCGGGTAGGAAAGGAGACCAGAGCTAAACAAGCGGGGGAAAGAAAATGACTCAGTCAGCCCATAATCATCAAGCATGGTAAATATACCTGGGCTGTAGCAGCTGGAGCCTACTTAATGTATCCCTCCTGCCTCTTTCTGCACTTCTCTTGCTTATTTCTACACCTCTGTTGCTTCTTCACAGCAACTCTCTTGCCTCTTTCTTAACTTCTCTTGCTTGTTTCAGTATTTCTCTTGCGTCTTTCTGCACCTCTGTTGCCTCTTTCTGCACCTCACCTGCTTCTTTCTGCACCCCTCTTGCCTCTTTCTGCACCCCTCTTCCCTCTTTCTGCACCTCTCTTGCCTCTTTTTGCTCCCCTGTTCCATCTTTGTGCACCTTTCCTGCCTGTTTATGCACCTCTCTTACCTCTTTCTATACCTGTGTAGCTTCTTTCTGCACTTATTTTGCCTCTTTCTACACCCTTTGTGCCTCATTCCGCACCTCTTTTGCTTCTTTCTGCACTTTTCTTTCTTCTTTCTGCACCCCTCCTGCCTCTTTGTGTACCTCTCTTGCCAATGTCTGCATCTTTCCTACCTTTATCTGCACCCCTTTTGCCTCTTTTTGCATCTCCGTTGGTTCTTTCTGCAGTACTCTTGCTTCTTTCTGCAACTCACTTGCCTCTTTCTGCACTTCTCTTGCTTCTTTCTACACCTCTGATGCTTCTTTCAGTAAGTCTATTGCCACTTTCTGTATTTCTCCTCCTTCTTTCTGTACCCCTCCTGCCTCTTTCTGTACCTTTTTTCCTCTTTGTGCACCTCTCCTACCTCTTTCTGCACCCCTATTGCCTCTTTTTGCACCTCCGTTGGGTCTTTCTGCACTGCTCTTGCTTCTTTCTGCACCTCGTCAACACAATGGATGGTGGTGGTTCCTAAGGAAAGAATGTTCTCTGCAACCTATTCTGGTTAAGATATAGTGTGTCCAGGTAAATAATGTATCGGTAGGATCAAAGTGAAGGTGGGAGAATTCCTCTTTTTAGAATTGGTGTTCTCACTCACCCTTGCGGGTGTCGTGCTTCATCATCGTGCTTTGCTCCTTGTGGGGGTGGCGCAGCAGTCCCCCACGGGCCCGGCGAGAGGGCTCTTTATCAGAGATCTTTTGTAGGAGGTGCCGCAGTTGTGCATGCGGGTGTGTGGGCCTTGTGAGAGTGGATGTGTGTGATGATAAAATTATCTAACCAGAGCCCCAATGCCATTTTATTCAGGGGTCGGGAAGATAAATTAAAGCATTAAGGACTGGAGCTAATCCTAGAGAATAAATATGTAGGGGGGATAAGTATGCCCTTTCTGCTCTCAGTCCGTGAAAGTGGTGTGCAAGTGAAGTGGGGTCAACATGTTTCACGCATTTTGCGGGTCCCTAATGGATCCTCTGTGCGCTTCATCAGGACTGTGAGTAAGGTGATGTAAAACCGTGGTAGTCAGGAAAAGACACCCTGTACTACCACCATACGTATATTAAGGTCAACATGCGTCTTAGCGCTAGGAGGTACACGTTATTCGTATTCTTGTGATCCCAACCTGCTGGAGATATAAAAAAGAAAGAAGAAAACAGAAATGACACAGTACAAAATATAAAACTAGTGTACAGTATCATCAATCAAATATAAATTCAAGTGTCGTGGTTATTCATCTCTACCACAAGAACCTTTCTCCAAGTACAATGCGACTAACTGCGATGTTAGTATTGAGGCACTTCTGTGTATAATGATGGTTTTCCACAGAGTAAAGGTCAGATTTAACGGTGGAATCACATTGACCGTGTTCCCGCCTTATAACTAGCCCAGATGTTTTTTACTCTGCTTATTGCAATGGTGGATAAGCATGTATGCTTCATGGACATGTGGGCAACATGGCATAGGTCGAAATGGAAAAATAGAAACAAGGGTAATTAGCGGCATCATTAATGCAAGGATGATTAAGCCTTAAACTCAGTGTGGTGTTGTCTCAATTGCCCCATAATGACTACCAGCGTTTATGCGTGTACTTGTGGTGGATAAATCAGATTGATTAAGGAGTAATCAAAACAATTCGCAGAGACATGCGAAATTAGTAATTTGTGCATAGTGTAGAACGTGGAGACGCGGTGTGGTAGCATAGCAGAAAGAGAAATGCCTACCCCTCTGTCAGCAAGGGTTGGCCGCGTCGGCCAGTGCTGCGGGTGAGAAAGGAGACCAGAACTGAACAGGCGGGGGAAAGAAAATGACTCAGTTAGCCCATAGTCATCAAGCATGGTAAATATACCTGGGCTGTAGCAGCTGGAGCCTACTTACTGTATCCCTCCTGCCTCTTTCTGCACTTCTCTTGCTTATTTCTACACCTCTGTTGCTTCTTTCAGCAACTCTCTTGCCTCTTTCTGAACTTCTCTTGCTTGTTTCTGTATTTCTCTTGCATCTTTCTGCACCTCTGTTGCTTCTTTCCGTACCTCACCTGCTTCTTTCTGCACCCCTCTTGCCTCTTTTTGCACCCCTCTTCCCTCTCTCTGCACCTCTGTTGCCTCTTTTTGCTTCCCTGTTCCCTCTATGTGCACCTTTCCTGCCTGTTTCTGCACCTCTCTACCTCTTTCTATACCTGTAAAGCTTCTTTCTGCACTCCTCCTGCCTCTTTCTGTACCCTTTGTGCCTCTTTCAGCTACTCTTTTGCTTCTTTCTGCACTTTTCTTCCTTCTTTTTGCACCCCTCCTGCCTCTTTGTGTACCTCTTTTCTGCATCTCTCCTACTTCTATCTGCACCCCTTTTGCCTCTTTTTGCACCTCTGTTGGTTCTTTCTGCACTACTTTTGCTTCTTTCTGCAACTCACTTGCCTCTTTCTGCACTTCTGTTGCTTCTTTCTACACCTCTGATGCTTCTTTCAGCAATTCTTTTGCCTCTTTCTGAACTTCTCCTCCTTCTTTCTGTACCCCTCCTGCCTCTTTCTGTACCTTTCTTGCCTCTTTGTGCACCTCTCCTATTTCTTTCTGCACCCCTATCGCCTCTTTTTTCACCTCTGTTGGTTCTTTCTGCACTGCTCTTGCTTCTTTCTGCACCTCGTCAACACAATGGATGGTGGCGGTTCATAAGGAAAGAATGTTCTCTGCAACCTATTCTGGTTAAGATATAGTGTGTCCAGGTAAATATTATATCGGTAGGATCAAAGTGAAGGTGCGGGAATTCCTCCTTTTAGAATTGGTGCCCTCACACACCCTTGCGGGTGTCGTGCTTCATCATCGGGCTTTGCTCCTTGTGGGGGTGGCGCTGCAGTCCACCACGGGCCCAGCGAGAGGGCTCTTAATCAGAGATATTTTGTAGGAGGTGCCACAGTTGTGCATGTGGGTGTATGGGCCTTATGAAAGTGGATGTGTGTGATGATAAAATTATCTAACCAGAGCCCCTATGCAATTGTATTCAGGGGTCCGGAAGATAAATTAAAACATTAAGGACTGGAGCTATTCCTAGACAACAAATATGTGGGGGGATAAGTATGCCCCCGCTGCACTCAGTCCATGAAAGTGGTGTGCAAGTGAAGTGGGTTCAATATGTTTAGCGCATAGGGCGGGTCCCTTATGCATCCTCTACGCATTTCGTCAGGACCGTGAGTAAGGTGATGTAATTCGTGGTAGTCAGGAAAAGACACCCTGTACTACCACCGTACCTATATTAAGGTCAACATGCGTCTTAGCTCTTGGAGATATGTGTTATTTGTATTCTCGTGATCCCAACCTGCTGGAGATATAAAAAAGAAAGAAGAAAATAGAGAAATGACACAGTACAAGACATAAAACAGGTGTACAGTATCATCACTCAAATATGAATTCAAGTGTCGTGGGTATTCATCTCTACCACAAGAATTTGTCTGCAAGTACAATGCGACTAACTGCGATGTTAGTATTGAGTCACTTCTGTGTATAATGATGGTTTTCCACAGAGTAAAGGTCAGTTTTAACAGTGAAATCACATTGACCATGTTCCCGCCTTACAACTAGCCCAGATGTTTGTTACTCTGCTTATTGCAATGGTGGATAAGCATACATACTTCATGGACATGTGGGCAACATGGCATAGGTCAAAACGGAAAAATAGAAACAATGGTAATTATCGGCAGCATTTATGCAATGATGATTAAGCCTTAAACTCAGTGTGGTATAGTCTCAATCGCCCCATAATGACTACCAGCGTTTATGCACGTACTTGTGGTGGATAAATCAGATTGATTAAGGAGTAATCAAAACAATTCACCGAGACATGCAAAATTAGTAATTTGTGCATAGTGTAGAACGTGGAGACGCGGTGTGGTAGTACAGCAGAAAGAGAAATGCCTACCCCTCTGTCAGTAAGGGTGGCCATGCCGGCGAGTGCTGTGGGTGAGAAAGGAGACCAGAACTAAACAGGCGGGGGAAAGAAAATGACTCAGTCAGCCCATAATCATCAAGCATGGTAAATATACCTGGGCTGTAGCAGCTGGAGCCTACTTATTGTATCCCTCCTGCCTCTTTCTGCACTTCTCTTGCTTATTTCTACACCTCTGTTGCTTCTTCACAGCAACTCTCTTGCCTCTTCTTAACTTCTCTTGCTTGTTTCAGTATTTCTCTTGCATCTTTCTGCACCTCTGTTGCCTCTTTCTGCACCTCACCTGCTTCTTTCTGCACCCCTCTTGCCTCTTTCTGCACCCCTCTTCCCTCTTTCTGCACCTCTCTTGCCTCTTTTTGCTCCCCTGTTCCATCTTTGTGCACCTTTCCTGCCTGTTTATGCACCTCTCTTACCTCTTTCTATACCTGTGTAGCTTCTTTCTGCACTTATTTTGCCTCTTTCTACACCCTTTGTGCCTCATTCCGCACCTCTTTTGCTTCTTTCTGCACTTTTCTTTCTTCTTTCTGCACCCCTCCTGCCTCTTTGTGTACCTCTCTTGCCAATGTCTGCATCTTTCCTACCTTTATCTGCACCCCTTTTGCCTCTTTTTGCATCTCCGTTGGTTCTTTCTGCAGTACTCTTGCTTCTTTCTGCAACTCACTTGCCTCTTTCTGCACTTCTCTTGCTTCTTTCTACACCGCTGATGCTTCTTTCAGCAAGTCTCTTGCCACTTTCTGTATTTCTCCTCCTTCTTTATGTACCCCTCCTGCCTCTTTCTGTACCTTTTTTCCTCTTTGTGCACCTCTCCTACCTCTTTCTGCACCCCTATTGCCTCTTTTTGCACCTCCGTTGGGTCTTTCTGCACTGCTCTTGCTTCTTTCTGCACCTCGTCAACACAATGGATGGTGGTGGTTCCTAAGGAAATAATGTTCTCTGCAACCTATTCTGGTTAAGATATAGTGTGTCCAGGTAAATAAATGTATCGGTAGGATCAAAGTGAAGGTGGGAGAATTCCTCTTTTTAGAATTGGTGTTCTCACTCACCCTTGCGGGTGTCGTGCTTCATCATCGTGCTTTGCTCCTTGTGGGGGTGGCGCAGCAGTCCCCCACGGGCCCGGCGAGAGGGCTCTTTATCAGAGATCTTTTGTAGGAGGTGCCGCAGTTGTGCATGCGGGTGTGTGGGCCTTGTGAGAGTGGATGTGTGTGATGATAAAATTATCTAACCAGAGCCCCAATGCCATTTTATTCAGGGGTCGGGAAGATAAATTAAAGCATTAAGGGCTGGAGCTAATCCTAGAGAATAAATATGTAGGGGGGATAAGTATGCCCTTTCTGCTCTCAGTCCGTGAAAGTGGTGTGCAAGTGAAGTGGGGTCAACATGTTTCACGCATTTTGCGGGTCCCTAATGGATCCTCTGTGGGCTTCATCAGGACTGTGAGTAAGGTGATGTAAAACCGTGGTAGTCAGGAAAAGACACCCTGTACTACCACCATACGTATATTAAGGTCAACATGCGTCTTAGCGCTAGGAGGTACACGTTATTCGTATTCTTGTGATCCCAACCTGCTGGAGATATAAAAAAGAAAGAAGAAAACAGAAATGACACAGTACAAAATATAAAACTAGTGTACAGTATCATCAATCAAATATAAATTCAAGTGTCGTGGTTATTCATCTCTACCACAAGAACCTTTCTCCAAGTACAATGCGACTAACTGCGATGTTAGTATTGAGGCACTTCTGTGTATAATGATGGTTTTCCACAGAGTAAAGGTCAGATTTAACGGTGGAATCACATTGACCGTGTTCCCGCCTTATAACTAGCCCAGATGTTTTTTACTCTGCTTATTGCAATGGTGGATAAGCATGTATGCTTCATGGACATGTGGGCAACATGGCATAGGTCGAAATGGAAAAATAGAAACAAGGGTAATTAGCGGCATCATTAATGCAAGGATGATTAAGCCTTAAACTCAGTGTGGTGTTGTCTCAATTGCCCCATAATGACTACCAGCGTTTATGCGTGTACTTGTGGTGGATAAATCAGATTGATTAAGGAGTAATCAAAACAATTCGCAGAGACATGCGAAATTAGTAATTTGTGCATAGTGTAGAACGTGGAGACGCGGTGTGGTAGCATAGCAGAAAGAGAAATGCCTACCCCTTTGTCAGCAAGGGTTGGCCGCGTCGGCTAGTGCTGCGGGTGAGAAAGGAGACCAGAACTGAATAGGCGGGGGAAAGAAAATGACTCAGTTAGCCCATAGTCATCAAGCATGGTAAATATACCTGGGCTGTAGCAGCTGGAGCCTACTTACTGTATCCCTCCTGCCTCTTTCTGCACTTCTCTTGCTTATTTCTAAACCTCTGTTGCTTCTTTCAGCAACTCTCTTGCCTCTTTCTGAACTTCTCTTGCTTGTTTCTGTATTTCTCTTGCATCTTTCTGCACCTCTGTTGCTTCTTTCCGTACCTCACCTGCTTCTTTCTGCACCCCTCTTGCCTCTTTTTGCACCCCTCTTCCCTCTCTCTGCACCTCTTTTGCCTCTTTTTGCTCCCCTGCTCCCTCTTTGTGCACCTTTCCTGCCTGTTTCTGTACCTCTCTTACCTCTTCCTATACCTGTGTAGCTTCTTTCTGCAATTCTCTTGCCTCTTTCTGCACCCTTTGTGCCTCTTTCAGCACCTCGTTTGCTTCTTTCTGCACTTTTCTTCCTTCTTTCTGCACCCCTCCTGCCTCTTTGTGTACCTCTCTTGCCAATTTCTGCATCTTTCCTACCTTTATTTGCACCCCTTTTGCCTCTTTTTGCACCTCTGTTGGTTCTTTCTGCACTACTCTTGCTTCTTTCTGCAACTCACTTGCCTCTTTCTGCACTTCTCTTGCTTCTTTCTACACCTCTGATGCTTCTTTCAGCAATTCTCTTGCCTCTTTCTGTACTTCTCCTCCTTCTTTCTGTACCCCTCCTGCCTCTTTCTGTACCTTTGTTGCTTCTTTGTGCACCTCTCCTACCTCTTTCTGCACCCCTATCGCCTCTTTATTCGCCTCTGTTGTTTCTTTCTGCACTGCTCTTGCTTCTTTCTGCAACTCGTCAACACAATGGATGGAGGTAGTTCCTAAGGAAAGAATGTTCTCTGCAACCTATTCTGGTTAAGATATAGTGTGTCCAGGTAAATAATATATCGGTAGGATCAAAGTGAAGGTGGGGGAATTCTTCTTTTTAGAATTGGTGTTCTCACTCACGCTTGCGGGTGTCGTGCTTCATCATCAGCTTTGCTCCTTGTGGGGGTGTTGCTGCAGTCCCCCACAGGCCCGGCGAGAGGGCTCTTTGTCAGAGATCTTTTGTAGGAGGTGCCACAGTTGTGCAGGCGGGTGTGTGGGTCTTGTGAAAGTGGATGTGCGTGATGATAAAATTATCTAACCAGAACCCCAATGCCATTTTATTCAGGGGTCGGGAAGATAAATTAAAACATTAAGGACTGGAACTAATCCTAGAGAATAAATATGTAGGGGGGGATAAGTATGCTCCTTCTGCTCTCAGTCCGTGAAAGTGGTGTGCAAGTGAAGTGGGGTCAACATGTTTCACGCATTTTGTGGGTCCCTAATGGATCCTCTGTGCACTTCGTCAGGACCGTGAGTAAGGTGATGTAATTCGTGGTAGTCAGGAAAAGACACCCTGTACTACCACCATACCTATATTAAGGTCCATATGCATCTTAGCGCTAGGAGGTACGTGTTATTCGTATTCTCGTGATCCCAACCTGCTGGAGATATAAAAAAGAATGAAGAAAACAGAGAAATAACACAGTACAAAACATAAAACTGGTGTACAGTATCATCAATCAAATATAAATTCAAGTGTCGTGGTTATTCATCTCTACCACAAGAACTTTTCTGCAAGTACAATGCGACTAACTGTGATGTTAGTATTGAGGCACTTTTGTGTATAATGATGGTTTTCCACAGAGTAAAGGTCAGATTTAACGGTGGAATCACATTGACCGTGTTCCCGCCTTATAACTAGCCCAGATGTTTTTTACTCTGCTTTTTGCAATGGTGGATAAGCATGTATGCTTCATGGAAATGTGGGCAACATGGCATAGGTCAAAACTGAAAAATGGAAACAATGGTAATTATCGGCAGCATTTATGCAATGATGATTAAGCCTTAAACTCAGTGTGGTATTGTCTCAATCGCCCCATAATGACTACCAGCGTTTATGCACGTACTTATGGTGGATAAATCAGAATGATTAAGGAGTAATGAAAACAATTCGCCGAGACATGCGAAATTAGTAATTTGTGCATAGTGTGAATGCCGAGATGAGGTGTGGTAGTATGACAGAAAGAGAAACGCTTACCCCTCTGTCAGTAAGGGTTGGCCGCGCCGGCGAGTGCTGCGGGTAGGAAAGGAGACCAGAGCTAAACGGGGGGGGGGGGAAGAAAATGACTCAGTTAGCCCATAGTCATCGAGCATGGTAAATATACCTGGGCTGCAGTAGCTGGTACTTACTTACTGTATCGCTCCTGCCTCTTTCTGCATTTCTCTTGCTTCTTTCTACACCTCTGTTGCTTCTTTCAGCATCTCTCTTGCCTCTTTCTGAACTTCTCTTGCTTGTTCCTGCAATTCTCTTGCACCTTTCTGCACCTCTGTTGCACTTCCCACACCTCACCTGTTTCTTTCTACACACCTCTTGCTTCTTTCTGCACCACTCTTCCCTCCTTCTGCACCTCTTTTTGCACCCCTGTTCCCTCTTTGTGCACCTTTCCTACCTGTTTCTGCACCTCTCTTTCCTCTTTCTGTACCTGTGTTGCTTCTGTCTGCACTTCTCTTGCCTCTTTCTGTACCCTTTGTGCCTCTTTCAGCACCTCTTTTGCTTCTTTCTGCACTTTTCTTCCTTCTTTCTGCACTTCTCCTGCCTCTTTCTGTACCTCTCTTTCCAATGTGTCCACCTCTCCTACCTTTTTCTGCACCCCTCTTGCCTCTTTTTGCACCTCTGGTGCTTCTTTCAGCAATTCTCTTACCTCTTTCTGTACTTTTCCTGCTTCTTTCTACACCTCTGTTGTTTCTTTCAGCTACTCTCTTGCCTCTTTCTGAACTTCTCTTGCTTGTTTCTGCAATTCTCTTGCTTCTTTCTACACCTCTGTTGCTTCTTTCAGCAACTCTCTTGCCTCTGTCTGAACTTCTCTTGCTTGTTTCTGCAATTCTCTTGCATCTTTCTGCACTTCTGTTGCACTTTCTGCACCTCACCTGCTTCTTTTTGCACCCCTCTTGTCTCTTTCTGCACCACTCTTCCCTCATTCTGTACCTCTCGTTCCTCTTTTTGCACCCCTGTTCCCTCTTTGTGCACCTTTCCTGCCTGTTTCTGCACCTCTCTTACCTCTTTCTGTACCTGTGTTGCTTCTTTCTGCCTTCTCCTGCCTCTTTCTGCACACTTTGTGCCTCTTTCAGCACCTCTTTTGCTTCTTTCTGCACTTTTCTTTCTTCTTTCTGCACCCCTCCTGCCTCTTTCTGTACTTCTCTTTCCAATTTGTCCACCTCTCCTACCTTTTTCTGTACCCCTCTTGCCTCTTTTTGCACCTCTGTTGGTTCTTTCTGCACTACTCTTGCTTCTTTCTGCACAGCACTTGCCTCTTTCTGCACTTCTTTTGCTTATTTCTACACCTCTGTTGCTTCTTTCAGCAATTCTCCTGCCTCTTTCTGTACTTTTCCTCCTTCTTTCTGTACCCCTCCTACCTCTTTCTGTACCTTTCTTGCCTCTTTGTGCACCTCTCCTACCTCTTTATGCACCCCTATTGCCTCTTTTTGCACCTCTGTTGGTTCTTTCTGCACCGCTCTTGCTTCTTTCTGCACCTCATCAACACAATGGATGGTGGCGGTTCCTAAGGAAAGAATGTTCTCTGCAACCTATTCTGGTTAAGATATAGTGTGTCCAGGTAAATAATGTATCGGTAGGATCAAAGTGAAGGTGGGAGAATTCCTCTTTTTAGAATTGGTGTTGTCACTCACCCTTGCGGGTGTCGTGCTTCATCATCGTGCTTTGCTCCTTGTGGGGGTGGCGCAGCAGTCCCCCACGGGCCCGGCGAGAGGGCTCTTTATCAGAGATCTTTTGTAGGAGGTGCCGCAGTTGTGCATGCGGGTGTGTGGGCCTTGTGAAAGTGGATGTGTGTGATGATAAAATTATCTAACCAGAACCCCAATGCCATTTTATTCAGGGGTCGGGAAGATAAATTAAAGCATTAAGGACTGGAGCTAATCCTAGAGAATAAATATGTAGGGGGGATAAGTATGCTCCTTCTGCTCTCAGTTCGTGAAAGTGGTGTGCAAGTGAAGTGGGGTCAACATGTTTCGCGCATTTTGCGGGTCCCTAATGGATCCTCTGTGCGCTTCATCAGGACTGTGAGTAAGGTGATGTAAAACCGTGGTAGTCAGGAAAAGACACCCTGTACTACCACTATACGTATATTAAGGTCAACATGCGTCTTAGCGCTAGGAGGTACACGTTATTCGTATTCTTGTGATCCCAACCTGCTGGAGATATAAAAAAGAAAGAAGAAAACAGAAATGACACAGTACAAAATATACAACTGGTGTACAGTATCATCAATCAAATATAAATTCAAGTGTCGTGGTTATTCATCTCTATCACAAGAACCTTTCTCCAAGTACAATGCGACTAACTGCGATGTTAGTATTGAGGCACTTCTGTGTATAATGATGGTTTTCCACAGAGTAAAGGTCAGATTTAACGGTGGGATCACATTGGGCTAGATATAAGGCGGGAACACGGTCAGATGTTTTTTACTCTGCTTATTGCAATGGTGGATAAGCATGTATGCTTCATGGACATATGGGCAACATGGCATAGGTCAAAATGGAAAAATAGAAACAAGGGTAATTATCGGCATCATTAATGCAAGGATGATTAAGCCTTAAACTCAGTGTGGTATTGTCTCAATTGCCCCATAATGACTACCAGCGTTTATGCACGTACTTATGGTGGATAAATCAGAATGATTAAGGAGTAATGAAAACAATTCGCCGAGACATGCGAAATTAGTAATTTGTGCATAGTGTGAATGCCGAGATGAGGTGTGGTAGTATGACAGAAAGAGAAACGCTTACCCCTCTGTCAGTAAGGGTTGGCCGCGCCGGCGAGTGCTGCGGGTAGGAAAGGAGACCAGAGCTAAACGGGGGGGGGAAGAAAATGACTCAGTTAGCCCATAGTCATCGAGCATGGTAAATATACCTGGGCTGCAGTAGCTGGTACTTACTTACTGTATCGCTCCTGCCTCTTTCTGCATTTCTCTTGCTTCTTTCTACACCTCTGTTGCTTCTTTCAGCATCTCTCTTGCCTCTTTCTGAACTTCTCTTGCTTGTTCCTGCAATTCTCTTGCACCTTTCTGCACCTCTGTTGCACTTCCCACACCTCACCTGTTTCTTTCTACACACCTCTTGCTTCTTTCTGCACCACTCTTCCCTCCTTCTGCACCTCTTTTTGCACCCCTGTTCCCTCTTTGTGCACCTTTCCTAGCTGTTTCTGCACCTCTCTTTCCTCTTTCTGTACCTGTGTTGCTTCTGTCTGCACTTCTCTTGCCTCTTTCTGTACCCTTTGTGCCTCTTTCAGCACCTCTTTTGCTTCTTTCTGCACTTTTCTTCCTTCTTTCTGCACTTCTCCTGCCTCTTTCTGTACCTCTCTTTCCAATGTGTCCACCTCTCCTACCTTTTTCTGCACCCCTCTTGCCTCTTTTTGCACCTCTGGTGCTTCTTTCAGCAATTCTCTTACCTCTTTCTGTACTTTTCCTGCTTCTTTCTACACCTCTGTTGTTTCTTTCAGCTACTCTCTTGCCTCTTTCTGAACTTCTCTTGCTTGTTTCTGCAATTCTCTTGCTTCTTTCTACACCTCTGTTGCTTCTTTCAGCAACTCTCTTGCCTCTGTCTGAACTTCTCTTGCTTGTTTCTGCAATTCTCTTGCATCTTTCTGCACTTCTGTTGCACTTTCTGCACCTCACCTGCTTCTTTTTGCACCCCTCTTGTCTCTTTCTGCACCACTCTTCCCTCATTCTGTACCTCTCGTTCCTCTTTTTGCACCCCTGTTCCCTCTTTGTGCACCTTTCCTGCCTGTTTCTGCACCTCTCTTACCTCTTTCTGTACCTGTGTTGCTTCTTTCTGCCTTCTCCTGCCTCTTTCTGCACACTTTGTGCCTCTTTCAGCACCTCTTTTGCTTCTTTCTGCACTTTTCTTCCTTCTTTCTGCACCCCTCCTGCCTCTTTCTGTACTTCTCTTTCCAATTTGTCCACCTCTCCTACCTTTTCTGTACCCCTCTTGCCTCTTTTTGCACCTCTGTTGGTTCTTTCTGCACTACTCTTGCTTCTTTCTGCACAGCACTTGCCTCTTTCTGCACTTCTTTTGCTTATTTCTACACCTCTGTTGCTTCTTTCAGCAATTCTCCTGCCTCTTTCTGTACTTTTCCTCCTTCTTTCTGTACCCCTCCTACCTCTTTCTGTACCTTTCTTGCCTCTTTGTGCACCTCTCCTACCTCTTTATGCACCCCTATTGCCTCTTTTTGCACCTCTGTTGGTTCTTTCTGCACCGCTCTTGCTTCTTTCTGCACCTCATCAACACAATGGATGGTGGCGGTTCCTAAGGAAAGAATGTTCTCTGCAACCTATTCTGGTTAAGATATAGTGTGTCCAGGTAAATAATGTATCGGTAGGATCAAAGTGAAGGTGGGAGAATTCCTCTTTTTAGAATTGGTGTTGTCACTCACCCTTGCGGGTGTCGTGCTTCATCATCGTGCTTTGCTCCTTGTGGGGGTGGCGCAGCAGTCCCCCACGGGCCCGGCGAGAGGGCTCTTTATCAGAGATCTTTTGTAGGAGGTGCGGCAGTTGTGCATGCAGGTGTGTGGGCCTTGTGAAAGTGGATGTGTGTGATGATAAAATTATCTAACCAGAACCCCAATGCCATTTTATTCAGGGGTCGGGAAGATAAATTAAAGCATTAAGGACTGGAGCTAATCCTAGAGAATAAATATGTAGGGGGGATAAGTATGCTCCTTCTGCTCTCAGTTCGTGAAAGTGGTGTGCAAGTGAAGTGGGGTCAACATGTTTCACGCATTTTGCGGGTCCCTAATGGATCCTCTGTGCGCTTCATCAGGACTGTGAGTAAGGTGATGTAAAACCGTGGTAGTCAGGAAAAGACACCCTGTACTACCACTATACGTATATTAAGGTCAACATGCGTCTTAGCGCTAGGAGGTACACGTTATTCGTATTCTTGTGATCCCAACCTGCTGGAGATATAAAAAAGAAAGAAGAAAACAGAAATGACACAGTACAAAATATAAAACTGGTGTACAGTATCATCAATCAAATATAAATTCAAGTGTCGTGGTTATTCATCTCTATCACAAGAACCTTTCTCCAAGTACAATGCGACTAACTGCGATGATAGTATTGAGGCACTTCTGTGTATAATGATGGTTTTCCACAGAGTAAAGGTCAGATTTAACGGTGGGATCACATTGACCGTGTTCCCGCCTTATAACTAGCCCAGATGTTTTTTACTCTGCTTATTGCAATGGTGGATAAGCATGTATGCTTCATGGACATGTGGGCAACATGGCATAGGTCAAAATGGAAAAATAGAAACAAGGGTAATTATCGGCATCATTAATGCAAGGATGATTAAGCCTTAAACTCAGTGTGGTATTGTCTCAATTGCCCCATAATGACTACCAGAGTTTATGCGTGTACTTGTGGTGGATAAATCAGATTGATTAAGGAGTAATCAAAACAATTCGCAGAGACATGCGAAATTAGTAATTTGTGCATAGTGTAGAACGTGGAGACGCGGTGTGGTAGCATAGCAGAAAGAGAAATGCCTACCCCTCTGTCAGCAAGGGTTGGCCGCGTCGGCCAGTGCTGCGGGTGAGAAAGGAGACCAGAACTGAACAGGCGGGGGAAAGAAAATGACTCAGTTAGCCCATAGTCATCAAGCATGGTAAATATACCTGGGCTGTAGCAGCTGGAGCCTACTTACTGTATCCCTCCTGCCTCTTTCTGCACTTCTCTTGCTTATTTCTACACCTCTGTTGCTTCTTTCAGCAACTCTCTTGCCTCTTTCTGAACTTCTCTTGCTTGTTTCTGTATTTCTCTTGCGTCTTTCTGCACCTCTGTTGCTTCTTTCCGTACCTCACCTGCTTCTTTCTGCACCCCTCTTGCCTCTTTTTGCACCCCTCTTCCCTCTCTCTGCACCTCTTTTGCCTCTTTTTGCTCCCCTGCTCCCTCTTTGTGCACCTTTCCTGCCTGTTTCTGTGCCTCTCTTACCTCTTCCTATACCTGTGTAGCTTCTTTCTGCAATTCTCTTGCCTCTTTCTGCACCCTTTGTGCCTCTTTCAGCACCTCGTTTGCTTCTTTCTGCACTTTTCTTCCTTCTTTCTGCACCCCTCCTGCCTCTTTGTGTACCTCTCTTGCCAATTTCTGCATCTTTCCTACCTTTATTTGCACCCCTTTTGCCTCTTTTTGCACCTCTGTTGGTTCTTTCTGTACTACTCTTGCTTCTTTCTGCAACTCACTTGCCTCTTTCTGCACTTCTCTTGCTTCTTTCTACATCTCTGATGCTTCTTTCAGCAATTCTCTTGCCTCTTTCTGTACTTCTCCTCCTTCTTTCTGTACCCCTCCTGCCTCTTTCTGTACCTTTGTTGCCTCTTTGTGCACCTCTCCTACCTCTTTCTGCACCCCTATCGCCTCTTTATTCGCCTCTGTTGTTTCTTTCTGCACTGCTCTTGCTTCTTTCTGCAACTCGTCAACACAATGGATGGTGGTAGTTCCTAAGGAAAGAATGTTCTCTGCAACCTATTCTGGTTAAGATATAGTGTGTCCAGGTAAATAATATATCGGTAGGATCAAAGTGAAGGTGGGGGAATTCTTCTTTTTAGAATTGGTGTTCTCACTCACGCTTGCGGGTGTCGTGCTTCATCATCGGGCTTTGCTCCTTGTGGGGGTGGTGCTGCAGTCCCCCACAGGCCAGGCGAGAGGGCTCTTTGTCAGAGATCTTTTGTAGGAGGTGCCACAGTTGTGCAGGCGGGTGTGTGGGTCTTGTGAAAGTGGATGTGCGTGATGATAAAATTATCTAACCAGAACCCCAATGCCATTTTATTCAGGGGTCGGGAAGATAAATTAAAACATTAAGGACTGGAACTAATCCTAGAGAATAAATATGTAGGGGGGGATAAGTATGCTCCTTCTGCTCTCAGTCCGGGAAAGTGGTGTGCAAGTGAAGTGGGGTCAACATGTTTCACGCATTTTGTGGGTCCCTAATGGATCCTCTGTGCACTTCGTCAGGACCGTGAGTAAGGTGATGTAATTTGTGGTAGTCAGGAAAAGACACCCTGTACTACCACCATACCTATATTAAGGTCCATATGCATCTTAGCGCTAGGAGGTACGTGTTATTCGTATTCTCGTGATCCCAACCTGCTGGAGATATAAAAAAGAATGAAGAAAACAGAGAAATAACACAGTACAAAACATAAAACTGGTGTACAGTATCATCAATCAAATATAAATTCAAGTGTCGTGGTTATTCATCTCTACCACAAGAACTTTTCTGCAAGTACAATGCGACTAACTGTGATGTTAGTATTGAGGCACTTCTGTGTATAATGATGGTTTTCCACAGAGTAAAAGTCAGATTTAACGGTGGAATCACATTGACCGTGTTCCCGCCTTATAACTAGCCCAGATGTTTTTTACTCTGCTTTTTGCAATGGTGGATAAGCATGTATGCTTCATGGAAATGTGGGCAACATGGCATAGGTCAAAACTGAAAAATGGAAACAATGGTAATTATCGGCAGCATTTATGCAATGATGATTAAGCCTTAAACTCAGTGTGGTATTGTCTCAATCGCCCCATAATGACTACCAGCGTTTATGCACGTACTTATGGTGGATAAATCAGATTGATTAAGGAGTAATCAAAACAATTCGCCGAGACATGCAAAGTTAGTAATTTGTGCATAGTGTGAATGCCGAGATGCGGTGTGGTAGTATGACAGAAAGAGAAACGCTTACCCCTCTGTCAGTAAGGGTTGGCCGCGCCGGCGAGTGCTGCGGGTAGGAAAGGAGACCAGAGCTAAACAGGGGGGGGGGGAAGAAAATGACTCAGTTAGCCCATAGTCATCGAGCATGGTAAATATACCTGGGCTGCAGTAGCTGGTACTTACTTACTGTATCGCTCCTGCCTCTTTCTGCATTTCTCTTACTTCTTTCTACACCTCTGTTGCTTCTTTCAGCATCTCTCTTGCCTCTTTCTGAACTTCTCTTGCTTGTTCCTGCAATTCTCTTGCACCTTTCTGCACCTCTGTTGCACTTCCCGCACCTCACCTGTTTCTTTCTACACCCCTCTTGCTTCTTTCTGCACCACTCTTCCCTCCTTCTGCACCTCTTTTTGCACCCCTGTTCCCTCTTTGTGCACCTTTCCTACCTGTTTCTGCACCTCTCTTTCCTCTTTCTGTACCTGTGTTGCTTCTGTCTGCACTTCTCTTGCCTCTTTCTGTACCCTTTGTGCCTCTTTCAGCACCTCTTTGACTTCTTTCTGCACTTTTCTTCCTTCTTTCTGCACTTCTCCTGCCTCTTTCTTTACCTCTCTTTCCAATGTGTCCACCTCTTCTACCTTTTTCTGCACCCCTCTTGCCTCTTTTGCACCTCTGGTGCTACTTTCAGCAATTCTCTTACCTCTTTCTGTACTTTTCCTGCTTCTTTCTACACCTCTGTTGTTTCTTTCAGCAACTCTCTTGCCTCTTTCTGAACTTCTCTTGCTTGTTTCTGCAATTCTCTTGCTTCTTTCTACACCTCTGTTGCTTCTTTCAGCAACTCTCTTGCCTCTGTCTGAACTTCTCTTGCTTGTTTCTGCAATTCTCTTGCATCTTTCTGCACTTCTGTTGCACTTTCTGCACCTCACCTGCTTCTTTTTGCACCCCTCTTGTCTCTTTCTGCACCACTCTTCCCTCATTCTGTACCTATCTTTCCTCTTTTTGCACCTCTGTTCCCTCTTTGTGCACCTTTCCTGCCGTTTCTGCACCTCTCTTACCTCTTTCTGTACCTGTGTTGCTTCTTTCTGCCTTCTCCTGCCTCTTTCTGCACACTTTGTGCCTCTTTCAGCACCTCTTTTGCTTCTTTCTGCACTTTTCTTCCTTCTTTCTGCAACCCTCCTGCCTCTTTCTGTACTTCTCTTTCCAATGTGTCCACCTCTCCTACCTTTTACTGTACCCCTCTTGCCTCTTTTTGCACCTCTGTTGGTTCTTTCTGCACTACTCTTGCTTCTTTCTGCACAGCACTTGCCTCTTTCTGCACTTCTTTTGCTTATTTCTACACCTCTGTTGCTTCTTTCAGCAATTCTCCTGCCTCTTTCTGTACTTTTCCTCCTTCTTTCTGTACCCCTCCTACCTCTTTCTGTACCTTTCTTGCCTCTTTGTGCACCTCTCCTACCTCTTTATGCACCCCTATTGCCTCTTTTTGCACCTCTGTTGGTTCTTTCTGCACCGCTCTTGCCTCCATCTGCACCTCGTCAACACAATGAATGGTGGCTGTTCCTAAGGAAGAATGTTCTCTGCAACCTATTCTGGTTAGGATATAGTGTGCCCAGGTAAATAATATATTGGTAGGATCAAAGTGAAGGTGGGGGAATTCCTCCTTTAAGAATTGGTGCCCTCACACACCCTTGCGGGTGTCATGCTTCATCATCGGCCTTTGCTCCTCGTGGGGGTGGTGCTGCAGTCCCCCATGGGCCCAGCGAGAGGGCTCTTAATCAGAGATCTTTTGTAGGAGGTGCAGCAGTTGTGCATGTGGGTGTGTGATGATAAAATTATCTAACCAGAGCCCCTATGCAATTGTATTCAGGGGTCCGAAGATAAATTAAAACATTCAGGACTGGAGCTATTCCTAGACAACAAATATTTAGTGGGGATAAATATGCTTCCGCTGCACTCAGTCCGTGAAAATGGTGTGCAAGTGAAGTGGGGTCAATATGTTTACCGCATAGGGCGGGTCCCTTATGCATCCTCTGCGTACTTCGTCAGGACTGTGAGTAAGGTGATGTAATTCATGGTAGTCAGGAAACGACAACCTGTACTACCACTGTACCTATGTTAAGGTCAACATGCGTCTTAGCGCTTGTAGATATGTGTTATTCGTATTCTCGTGATCCCAACCTGCTGGAGATATAAAAAAGAAAGAAGAAAACAGAGAAATGACACAGTACAAGACATAAAACAGGTGTATAGTATCATCACTTAAATATGAATTCAATTGTCGTGGTTATTCATCCCTACCACAAGAACTTTTCTGCAAGTACAATGCGAGTATTGTTAGTATTGAGGCACTTCTCTGTATAATGATGGTTTTCCACAGAGTAAAGGTCACTTTTAACGGTGGAATCACATTGACCATGTTCCCGCCTTAAAACTAGCCCAGATGTTTGTTACTCTGCTTATTGCAATGGTGGATAAGAATGCATACTTCATGGACATGTGGGCAACATGGCATAGGTCTAAACGGAAAAATAGAAACAATGGTAATTATCGGCAGCATTTATGCAATGATGATTAAGCCTTAAACTCAGTCTGGTATTGTCTCAATCACCCCATAATGACTACCAGCGTTTATGCTTGTACTTATGGCGGATTATTCAGATTGATTAAGGAGTAATCAAAACAATTCGCCGAGACATGCAAAATTAGTAATTTGTGCATAGTGTAGAACGCGGAGACGTGGTGTGGTAGTATGGCATCAAGAGAAATGCCTACCCTCTGTCAGTAAGGGTTGGTGAGAAAGGAGACCAGAGCTAAACAGGCAGGGGAAAGAAAATGACTCAGTTAGCCCTTAGACATAAAGCATGGTAAATATACCTGGGCTGTAGCAGATGGAGCCTACTTACTGTATCCCTCTTCCCTCTTTCTGCACCTCTCTTGCCTTCTTTGTGCACCCCTGTTCCCTCTTTGTGCACCTTTCCTGCCTGTTTCTGTACCTCTCTCACCTCTTTATGTGCCTGTGTTGCTTCTCTCTGCACTTCTCTTGCCTCTTTCTGCACCCTTTGTGCCTCTTTCAGCACCTCTGTTGCTTCTTTTTGCACTTTTCTCCCTTCTTTCTGCACCCCTCCTGCCTCTATCTGTACCTCTCTTGCCAATTTGTGCATCTGTCCTACCTCTTTCTGTACCCCTCTTGCTTCTTTTTGCACTTCTCTTCCTTCTTTCTGCACTGCTCTTGCTTCTTTCTGTACCTCTCTTGCTTCTTTCTGTTTCTCTCTTGCCTCTTTCTGCACCCCTGTGCCCTCTTTTACTACATTTCTTGCCTGTTTCTACACCTCTCTTGTCTCTTTCGGCACCTCTGTTGCTTCTTTCTGCACTTCTCTTCCCTCTTTCTGCACCTCTATTGCCTCTTTAAGCACCTCTGTTGCTTCTTTAGGTACTTCTCTTGCTTCTTTCTGCACCCCTTTTCACTCTGTCTGTACCCCTTTGCCTCTTTGTGCACCTGTCCTACCTCTTCCTGCACCCCTCTTGCTGTTTTCTGCAGTTCTGTTGCTTCTTTCTGCACCTCTGTTGGTTCTTTCTGTACTTTTCCTGCCTCTTTCTTTACCCCTCTTGCCTCTTTCTACACATCTGTTGGTTCTTTCTGCACTGCTCTTGCTTCTTTCTGGACCTCTGATTTAGAGGTAGTTTTAATCCCCCTTCCCTATTATGTACTAGGTCATGCCAATCACAGGGGTACCCCAACCAATAGTGTACCCTAATGAATGTAGGTGTTTTCACTGTATTCTAAGTGTCTTTCAGCATAGCACTGGCTCCTGGCCTGGTTAGTCAGAGTCTGTTACCACCAGTACCAGTCAGCAAAAGGTTAGAGGCACAGGATGACTTTGCAACAAGGCCTCTTTCTGCACCTCTGTTGATTCTTTCTGCACATCTCTTGCTTCTTTCAGCACCTTTCTTTGTCTTTCTGGACTACTGTTGCCTCTTTCTGCATTTCTCATGCTTTTTTCACCACCTTTCTTCCTCTTTCTGCACATGTACTACCTCTTTAGGCATAGTTAGAAATTAGCATATAAACATCCCTTGAAATTCACAGAAAAAAACATAGGTTTCAGGGACGTTATAGGTAGAACTTATAATTAAAAAAACCATAGAAATTCACTGAAAAAAACATAGGTTTCAGGGACGTTATAATTAGAAATAAGCATTTAAAAACCAGAGACATTCACTGAAAAAAACACAGGTTTCAGGGACATTATAGTTAGTTGGACATTTCACACATCCGAAACCAGAGAAATTCATCCGTTATAGTTAGTTGAGCTAACTATAACTCGCGCCCCCGCAATGCACTTCTGATGACATTACATATTACATCACTCATGACATGGTCAGTGACATCCCTGATAACATCTCTGATGACATCTCAAATTACATCACTGATGACATAACTGATGATATCATCCACATGAAAATTTGATGCACCTCCTCACACCCTAATATATTCATTGATACACCCTCTCTAAAATAGAGACTATCATTTTTGAAACCATAGACACATCAATACCAGTTACTACACACTCTCTCACTGATTTCTAGATCTACAGACACATACCCATATAGTCACTCATACATGCAGTCACTTATCAATAAAACACTATCATATATACTGATACAGCTATACAGACACTCATACCATACAGTATCAATCAGCCATAGAGGTACTCAAACATCTACTCAGTCACCCAAAGAATCACACTGCCATTTACTCACCTATACAGTTATAAACACACAACATCACTTATTCATACAGATACTAACACAGACTTACTCTCTTATATAATCACTGACACAAACACACACTTATCCATACAGCCATGTCACAATGACTCACTCTCACATATAGTCATTTATATAGTCAAACACTCACATATACTGTCTTTCAGAAATGTAGTTACTCACACATGTACAACTGAGACATCTAAAAACTCACCAACAGGCCTATACACACACTTACCCACCAATACTGCCCTTCAGAGAAACACTCTTAAACCCATACACTCAGTGAATCAGTCACTCACACATCTATGCATGGAGTCAAACACTCCCACCCAACCACACAGATACTCACACACCCATACAGATACTCAGACAACAAATCAATAATCCATATAGACACTCATATAGCTACTCACTAACCCATGGAGCCAATTACACACCAACTGACAAACTGATACAGACATTCACACAGTTAAGTCACTAACCCATGCATTCATTAAGAAACGCACTCACTAAATCATCCATTCAAGCACTCATACACCCACTCATTGTTCAATAAACCTCAGTATATCTTTATATGTATAAAACATATTTAAACTTTACAGAAACACACAGTCGCTGGATGATGTCATCAGTGATGTCATTTGAGATGTTATCAGGTTTGTCATCAGTGATGTCACTGACCATGTCATGAGTGATGTAATATGTGATGTCATCAGCAGTGCATTGCGGGGGCACGAGTTATAGTTAGTTCAACTAACTATAGCGACCACATTTTTCTGGTTTTCTACGAGTGAAATGTCCAACTAAGTATAACGTCCCTGAAACGTGTATTTTGTTTAGTGAATTTCTATGGTTTTGTAAATGCTAATTTTCGAACTATAACGTCCCTGAAACCTATGTTTTTTTTCAGTGAATTAAAAAAAAAATAATAATAATATATATATATATATATATTGATATAGATTGATTTTCCTACGCCTCTTGTGTCTCGCAGTTATTAAAATTATTCTAATATGGATTACTTTTGGAATACATTGGATCAAGAGAACTTAAGGTACGAAAATACTTAAGATCGAAGTCATATAGCATGCTTTTCACTAGATTTGGGTGTTATCACCAATTTGGATCTTTGATTAAACAACAAGTGGGTTGTGACCATGAATTATAGGGCACTTGGGCCATACACAATATGATTGGTTCATTATTTCACTGCATGCGAGTGAGACAATTCCGACATGTTAGTATGTATATAAACTCTAATGTACAATGTATAAGGATAGTTGGCTTTTTATATGCATTGGCTTGCTTTCCTCTACATGAGCTTGTATTTTGAACTAATTTGAACTAATTTGTAAGTTGCATTTAATATGGAAGATTCCATTTATTGTAATTTTATGTTACTTCCAGCCCTGAGGAAGTCGTTTGGGTTAATCCCTATTGTGACGAAACGCGTTGGGAGTGGAAGAATTTATTGAAGATTAAAGAAGAACAGAAGCTCTAATGATTATTGTTTTTTCTTGAATTTTTCACATTTGGGTCTAAAATTTTGCGTGTGCATCAACAGTAGTTGTTAGTTTAATCAATCTATGATTGAGCCTTTTAGGGAATGGGGTGGTACTCCCTAGTGTGATAGCACCGCAGGTGCTTTCATTGAATCAGATAATATCATTGTGGATTCCTGTTGGAGCACTAGGTCCTTTTTCCTTACACCCAATAATTTTATAACTATATATCTATATCTATATATATATATATATATATATATATATATATATATATATATACATTACCTACTGGCGGTCGCCAGTAGGTAGTTATAGTTAGGACCACGTTTCCATAGGAAATCCGCAACATTCTATTTTGAATAACTTTGGCGCCGGTCGACGAATCCTCGCGAATTTTTCAAAATAGGTGGGGCGCTACGCTCCGCTCCTACCCTGAAAGTCTCGGGGGGATTCGTCAAGCGGGGGCTGAGATAAAAGGGGGGTCCCAAAACGCGTTTTTCCCATGCATTTTTCCATAGGACCTTTAGACAGGGCTACAGCCCGAACGGCTGAACAGAATTACTAGAAATTTGGCAGAGAGGTAGTCCTCAGTTCAAGGAAGTGCCTTTTGTAGGTTTGGTCTAAATCTGTTCAGTAGATTCTGAGAAAATAGCCTTTAAATCAATATATATATCTGAGCCAGCTTACGGTGCGCTTACGGTACGCTTACCGTACGCGTACGGTGGCGTGCGCGAGCGCGATTCTGATTGGCTCTTAGATCTAAGTAAACATTCGAATCGGCCGAAACCAGGAAGCGGCGGCCGCCATTTTCTCTCTCGCACTGAGAGTGATTTTTAAAATATAAAGCCCAAAAACATGTAAAGGGGCTGTTTAGACAGCTCCCACACACATAGCCATGCTGAGGCAGTCCCCAAAGATCCCCCAAGGCCAAAAACGGAATTTTTATTTTTTCGGTAATTTCGCCGATTACGCTTACCGTACGCGTACGGTAAAAAATTTAAAAAAAAAAAAATTATCCACACTCTCTCCACCCCGTGTGCAATTGGTGCCCGAAGTGCACCAATTGTGCATGGCTTATTTTACAATTGAGATAAACTAAAATATTTAAAAAAAAATAATTAAAAAAAAAATTATCCACACTCTCTCCGCCCCGTGTGCAAATGGTGCCCGAAGGGCACCATTTGTGCATGGCTTATAAAATATACGAAAAATTACAATATTACCTTTCAAAACTAAGTGCATCATATGTCCTCCATGTGCGCACGGTGCGCGAAGCGCATCGTGCGTACATGGCCCATCTAGCGTAACGTGGGCTAGCGCAACTATAACTCACGCGACCACAATCCTCTGCTGATGACGTCAGATATTACATCACTGATGACATATGTGTCTTTATGAAAAATAAATATTTGTAATATATGTATAGCTAAAGATTAATGGAAGAAGACATGGGTAAATAAGTGTCTAAATACAGTGATGTAATATCTGTCGTCATCAGCAGAGGATTGCGGTCGCGTGAGTTATAGTTGCCTGCACTAACTATAACAGGGGAATTTCATTGGTTTTTTACGAGTGAAATGTCCAGCTAACTATAACATGTGTGAAACCTATGGTTTTTTAAGTGAATTTGCAAGGTTTTTTAAATGCTAATTCGTAACTATAACGTGTGTGAAACCTATGGTTTTTTCAGTGAATATATATATATATATATATATATATATATATATATATATATATATATATATATATATATATATATATATATATATATATATATGTATATTACATCAACTTTATCCAAAAGACAAAGGTGCACTCTCTGTTCAGCATTTATTTAGTTAGGCAATACAATTCCAGTGTGACAATAATTACTCCCCAATCCTCCTTACACGATTCAGACATCACAGTCCTTGATTACGGGATATGCAGGAAAAGGTTTGTTTAATTTGAGACCGTCACATGTATTTTTACACTTTACCAGTCATGATATTAACCTTCAGTGGGTTTCCCCGATGGGTTTCGATTCCAGGTGCATGCTGGGGTAAGTAGTTCTGCAACAGTAAATGTATCACCGTTCAGTGGGTTAACTTGAACAAACTGCCGGAACTACCAAATATAATATTAATCGCCTCTGAAAGTTTCTTCTCATGGTTGTTCCAATACAAACCACTCAGACCCGCTACTTCGCTCAGTGGTGGTGCGTCTTCAGGGCAGGACAGCTGTACTATATCACATCAACTTTATCCAAAAGACGAAGGAGCACTGTTCAGCATTTATTTAGTTAGGCAACACAATTCCTGAGTGAAAATAATTACTCACCATGCCTCCCTATGCATTTCGGATACGGCATGAAAAAGTTTTTTTAAATAAATTGGGACAGTCCAGAGAGTCTCCAACTAAAACCGTGAAGGAGCACAGCTCTCAGGGCGCTTTTGTAAAATACAGATTTATTTCTTGGCAAAAGGATTACATCAGCGCAGTTCGGTAGACACAGCTACGATGAGGAAAACATCTTGCCATGTATTTTAAATTTGTCCCAAACGTGCAAAAAACAGCATCTGTGAACAGCGAGAACAGGCTGATATAAAGTACCTTTGTGCAAAATACCAACTCTACTGAAGTTGCCATCTTAAAGTGGGGAACTATTTAGTTGATATTGCATTCTTCCAATGTTATTTACAAAACGGATTCTGTATTAGATTCATTAAAAGTGCTATCAGCTATGTATGTAGCACCATTGAAATCACAAGTTAACCTAAACAAAATATAATTTGATTTCATTCATATAAAATATACACTTTTTGACAAAAACTAAATCAAGCCCAAGTGGGTGTATATATATATATATATATATATATATATATATATATATATATTATCTACTGGCGGTCGCCAGTAGATAGTTATAGTTAGGACCTATTTTCCATAGGAAATCGGCAACATTCTATTGGGAATTTCTTTGGCCCCGATTGACGAATCTTCGCGAAATTCCCCAAACTTTTGGCCAGCTCCGCTCCGCTCCTACCCTGAAAGTTTCGTGGTGATTCGTCAAGCGGGGGCCGAGAAAAAAGGGGGGTCCCAAAACACGTTTTCCCCATGCAATTTCCCATAGGAT
Source organism: Triturus cristatus (assembly GCF_964204655.1). Lineage (NCBI taxonomy): Eukaryota > Metazoa > Chordata > Amphibia > Caudata > Salamandridae > Triturus > Triturus cristatus. The sequence goes on from NC_140579.1 coordinate 1,098,965,799, forward strand.
CTGTTGTTGCAGCTACAGCCCGAACCGCTGAACGGAATGACACCAAATTTGGCAAAGAGGTAGTCCTCAGTTCGGACTCGTGCCTTTTGCATATTTGGTGTGAATCTGTTCAGTAGTTCCTGAGAAAATTAGGGTAAAAAAGTTAGTGATATCTATGGCCGGGGAGGATCCGCGGACCCTACCCGCACCGTACGCGAACCCTCCCCAAAGCGAGCGCGCACCCTCCCGATCGCGCGCTGAATGCTAATTGGCTGTCGAGCGTCTCTCTACATTCGAAACCAGGAACTGTTGGCGGCCATTTTCTGCCTCGGTAGAAGCGAGGCTGAAGAAGCAAGGGGAATAAGTGCGTAAAACATATAAAGGGGGCAGAGTGGAAATACTCTGACCCTCTAGAGGTGCTTAGAGGGTCCCAGAAGGACCCCCTGGGGCCCCCCCTTTTTATTTTAAAAAAGCGGCAAAATGTGCGCACGGTGCGCGCATCCTATCGCGTTGGATGCATGGATTCTCTCGCGGTGGGTTCGCGGATCCAAGGAAAAAAAAATGAAATTGTTGGGTGATAAAGATTAAGCTTAAGTGTTTTGTTCTTGAGTGGCTCTAAAAAGAGCCGTTGTGTTCATTGAGAGTTTTTGGTACTTATAAATAAGTACCTATACAGAGTCTAAAGTTGTTGAGGAAGACTCTGTTTCCTTCATCAGTAAAGTGTACTCCATCTCTCCTATACATCTCTTGCATATGAAAGCGCAGATTGTTATTGTAAATGGATCCCATTCTGTAGTCTCGGAGAAAAGCAGAAACAGATTTATTCACATGTTTCCTAGCTTTCTCAATCTGTGGACAAAAATGATCGGACCAGTTCCATTTCTGCCTTTGGCATATGTTAGAATACACAAAGGCAGTTTTAGGGAAAAGTGAAATCAGTTGTGCAAAGGTGTCCTTCATAAGCATTTCCAGACCTACCCCAGTCAAAGTGCCTAGGTCATTGCCACCACAGTGCACTATTATGAGGTCAGGGTGTTGGATTTGCATGAAGGATTTCACCAATGGCATCAATTGGTGCCACTTTAACCCTCTCTGTCCAATCCATTTAATGACTACATTTGGCAAACCTAGGTCTTTGTGAATGCCTTTGTTTTCTGCATATCTTTGGCTCCAGAAAATGTAGCTGTGTCCCACAATCCACACTGTAAGCATCTTGTAAGGAGGTCTGGATGCACTCAGATGGTCTCTGTAAATGAAATGGCAGTTTGGAAAGTAAGATGTTTCTAAAATGGTGGCTAAGATGCAATTTTGAAAAAAGACAAGAAATCATTGGTTGTTTGACAACCTTCTACACTGAATGGTAGGGTGCATATTTCTGTTTTTTAAACGCTTGATTCTTATTGGTTAACAAAAACAGATTGTAAGGAACATTATATATGATAAGCTGATATGTTGAGAAGTCAAAGAAACAACAATGATTCTCAACTGGTATCATTCAACACAGACAGATAAATTGCATGTACAAGACATTACAGTTAAAATAAGGAAGACTCTGAAAGAATTAGGTAGAAAAAGGTCATAATGTATTAGATCAAAAAAGTTTACAAGGAGACATACAATAATGTAAATGAACAGGATAATGGAACAGTTGTATCAGCACTGTACGAAAAATCAATGACGCATAAGAACAACCCGAACTTGTACTTGGTGCTTAAAGTGTGCGTGACACGGAGACGGCGACGCAAGTGACAAGGTGAAATCAGCAGGGGACGGCGCAAAGTGAAGTGATAGTGAAATTTAGAATAATATATACAAAGGTTCTGAACTCAATTTCTTTACAATAGAATTACTTAAATATACATAATAAAGAACCATAAGGCCATCAATTGAGCTGAGGAGTCGACGGCGTTTCGATCCGAGCAAATTGGGATCATCATCAGGACTGGGCTGTCATATTCAAGAAACAGTGCTGTGCAAGAAAGGGAGGGAAAGGTCAAAGATAAGGAATAAAGAAAAAGGACCAAGAAATGAGGTGGACTGGTCATTGAAAGACAAGGAAAAGGAAGGCCCTAGAGTTGGAGTGAAAAAGATCAGGGCCACTCAAGGCATATTCATATCAGCAAATTAGAGTGCATGGGAAAGGGACCAACGGAGGGAAAGTTAGAGGGGTGGGAAAAAGGGGGGGGTCGGTTTGAAAGGGGGGGGGAGAAGAATTAAAGAAAACGGAGGCAAGGTAGAGGAAAACCAGGAGCTAAGATATCCAATACCTGTAAACATGAATAACTCTTGAATACGGAAGGTCGCTAGGGAATACGATTCAGTGAAAATCTGTGGAAAGGGAAATTCGAAAAATAGTGATTACAGAAAAGGAGAGAAGCAAGTTTCGAACTGGAAACAGAAAGAACTAAATACCTGGACGTGGGCCAATTGGGAATGTTCCAGGGAAGGAAAAACGTGTTTAGGAGTTCCAGAGCAAGTCGAGGATAATGCTCGTGGGTAGTGGGAACAGTCAAAAAGCAATGAATGCAGCAATTCTAAAAGGGGAACAACAGGAAAAAGTCAGAGGAAACTGGCAAATGGTGTGTGCAAAGGGAAGGGAACGTAGTGAAGGGAGTGAAGGGGGGTGAACTATTACCTTAATTTCAATAAATTGGCCTCATACTTAGTCGGCGCTAGAAAAGCGCGAGGGGTCCTGACCACCTGGAATTAGAAAAATAAAGTTAAGCCTGGGTCAGACTAAGCTGGAGCGAACTAGCATACGGGGAATGTAAAGGCCAGCAACCGAAATTGGAGTTGAATTACCTAATAAATAGAGCGTCAGGGAAGGCGTCTGATTCAACCAGAGTTCAGCGTCCTGAGTAATGGACGAAAGCGAGTCCGAACATCAATGCCGGGAAAGGGGGGCGTGGCTATGACGTAAGAATACGTCCGAGTGAAAGGTGAAAAGGAAAGGAACTGGAAAAAAGACTAAGGAGAGGACCGCGAAGGTGAAGAAAAGCAATGTGAAACAGATTCGAATTAAAAAATTGCAAAGGAGCATTTCGTTGTGCAATTAAAGGACAATTCACACAATACAATTATGGGGCAATAATTTACGTCCCCAGAATGTGAATAAACAATGCCAACATCGCCAGTCAGGCCAGGAATAACCATCTCAATGATGAAAAAACAATACATACTTTGATAATTACAATGTTGCAAGAGAAATTAAATTCAACTACATACATAGTTGATACAAGAATTATAAAAAAGAGAGGGGGGAGTGAAGAAGAAGGACAGGGGAAGGGGACAGAAAGTAGAAGGGTGACCAGAGCACGTAAAAGAGCGTGGTACTGCCCACGTGAAGTCCTTCTCACTCCACAACCTAAACAAAACATGTCTCGAATTCCCTTTGTCTCAAAATTTTGTCCATGTAGCCATGTTTCCAAAATTATCAAACGAAACTGGTCTGTACTCACAGACAGTTGGACTCTTTTAAAGAACTCCCCCTCTTTTCGTACCAACGGGGTAAAAATCTAGCAACACACCTGATTCATGCTATAACTTGGCCAACCAAACCATCTGACGCCAACACCGTTTCCTCGGCTTGGGGCCTTCCCCCCATCATTGGGCATTATAAATGTCAAAACTGTTCAGTCTGTGACTTGACACAAAATACGAAGGAGTTCAAAACAGGCTCAAGAACCTATATGCTTAAAACCATGGCGAACTGCAGGTCCCCCAACGTGGTCTACGCAATTAGGTGCCCCTGTGACCTTACCTATATCGGACAGACAACTCAAATGATAAAACAGCGCATCATACAACATAAAAGCCGAATACACTGTAAAATACTGACAGCTCCATTGGTGAGCCATTACTTGGAAAAAGGCCACAATCCCACTGATATTGTTTGGCAAGTGATTGAACAGCCCACACTACCTGTAAGAGGCGGTAATATGAAATTACTGCTTAACAAAAGCGAATCCAAATGGATGACCATCTGTAATTCTGTAAACGCGGGGTTGAATACCATTGATGAAGGGAATAGTACCATTCTGCTCTGAACCCTCGGTTCTTAAATGATTTCCAATTCGGCTTACCTCTGTCTCCAACATTTATTACATTGAGTCAACCTTCTACTTTCTGTCCCCTTCCCCTGTCCTTCTTCTTGACTCCCCCCCTCTCTTTTTTATAATTCTTGTATCAACTATATATGTAGTTGAATTTAATTTCTCTTGCAACATTGTAATTATCAAAGTATGTATTGTTTTTTCATCATTGAGATGGTTATTCCTGGCCTGACTGGCGATGTTGGCATTGTTTATTCACATTCTGGGGACGTAAATTATTGCCCCATAATTGTATTGTGTGAATTGTCCTTTAATTGCACAACGAAATGCTCCTTTGCAATTTTTTAATTCGAATCTGTTTCACATTGCTTTTCTTCACCTTCGCGTTCCTCTCCTTAGTCTTTTTTCCAGTTCCTTTCCTTTTCACCTTTCACTCGGACGTATTTTTACGTCATAGCCACGCCCCCCTTTCCCGGCATTGATGTTCGGACTCGCTTTCATCCATTACTCAGGACGCTGAACTCTGGTTGAATCAGACGCCTTCCCTGACGCTCTATTTATTAGGTAATTCAACTCCAGTTTCGGTTGCTGGCCTTTACATTCCCCGTATGCTAGTTCGCTCCAGCTTAGTCTGACCCAGGCTTAACTTTATTTTTCTAATTCCAGGTGGTCAGGACCCCTCGCGCTTTTCTAGCGCCGACTAAGTATGAGGCCAATTTTTTGAAAGTAAGGTAATAGTTCACCCCCCTTCACTCCCTTCACTACGTTCCCTTCCCTTTGCACACACCATTTGCCAGTTTCCTCTGACTTTTTCCTGTTGTTCCCCTTTTAGAATTGCTGCATTCATTGCTTTTTGACTGTTCCCACTACCCACGAGCATTATCCTCGACTTGCTCTGGAACTCCTAAACACGTTTTTCCTTCCCTGGAACATTCCCAATTGGCCCACGTCCAGGTATTTAGTTCTTTCTGTTTCCAAATCGAATCTTGTTTCTCTCCTTTTCTGTAATCACTATTTTTCGAATTTCCCTTTCCACAGATTTTCACTGAATCGTATTCCCTAGCGACCTTCCATATTCAAGAGTTATTCATGTTTACAGGTATTGGATATCTTAGCTCCTGGTTTTCCTCTACCTTGCCTCCGTTTTCTTTAATTCTTCTCCCCCCCCTTCCAAACCGACCCCCCCCCTTTTTCCCACCCCTCTAACTTTCCCTCCGTTGGTCCCTTTCCCATGCACTCTAATTTGCTGATATGAATATGCCTTGATTGGCCCTGATCTTTTTCACTCCAACTCTAGGGCCTTCCTTTTCCTTGTCTTTCAATGACCAGTCCACCTCATTTCTTGGTCCTTTTTCTTTATTCCTTATCTTTGACCGTTCCCTCCCTTTCTTGTACAGCACTGTTTCTTGATTATGACAGCCCAGTCCTGATGATGATCCCAATTTGCTCGGATCGAAACGCCGTCGACTCCTCAGCTTAATTGATGGCCTTATGGTTCTTTATTATGTATATTTAAGTAATTCTATTGTAAAGAAATTGAATTCAGAACCTTTGTATATATTATTCTAAATTTCACTATCACTTCACTTTGCGCCGTCCCCTGCTGATTTCACCTTGTCACTTGCGTCGCCGTCTCCATGTCACGCACACTTTAAGCACCAAGTACAAGTTCGGGTTGTTCTTATGTGTCATTGATTTTGCGTACAGTGCTGATACAACTGTTCCATTATCCTGTTCATTTACATTATTGTATGTCTCCTTGTAAACTTTTTTGATCTAGTACATTATGACCTTTTTCTACCTAATTCTTTCAGAGTCTTCCTTATTCTAACTGTAATGTCTTGTACATGCAATTTATCTGTCTGTGTTGAATGATACCAGTTGAGAATCATTGTTGTTTCTTACACTATTACCCCAGTCTCAACGAGGTTTAAGGGTTTATGCTCCTGTTGTTTATTATAATGTTGAGATGTCAAGCACACTTGCTGTTTTAATTAGCAACATTGTGTGTGCTGAACTTGTGACCTGTGTGCTCAGTACAGTGTTCCATGACCTGTTTCTATGGTAACGGGCAGAAGGCAGATTGGGGGAAGGGTTGAAGTTTATGTCATTTGGAAAGGTTTGAAATGTTTAACCAATAGAAATGTGTGTTTGCTTTTGAATTTATGTGGGAAGGAATGTGATTTGATGTTTACATGTATATGTGTGGAAAATGAGAGGGAAACTTTGCCATTCTTTGGTTTTGCTGACAGGTGCACAGTGCAGAGATTCTGTATAAGAAAATCTGGTGTGTGACTGATATCTGGTGTGTGTTTATGAATTTGTGAAATGAGTTATGTTATGTTTCTATACTAAAATGTAGTACTACTTCTAGATGAAGAAATGTGTTTTGATATAGTGCAAGGGATAGTGTTGTTTGTCTAGAATCACACAGTGAGTCTGTGTGCATTTGGGAACCACTGTGAGAGAAGCATTTGGTAATATTGTGTATTTGCTGACAGAAAACTGTTTTAAAACATGTCATGTTGTCAAGTTTTAGTAGCATTAGAAGCCAGTCTTTGCTTATGTGTTGATTAAATGAGTCAGGCATTGACACTAAAGTGCAGTCGTGAAATATGTAGATTGTTTGCAGTTCCCTTATCACTTCCAGTGTAGTGAATGAGTTTTGGTAAACTCCTAGGAATACTGGTGCTTGTCTAGAAACACACTGTGAGTCTGTGTACATTTGGGAACCACTGTCAGAGGAGCGTTTGGTAACATCGTGAATTTGCTGACAGAAAACTGTTTTGAAACCTGTCATGTTGTCAAGTTTTAGTAGCATTAGAAGCCAGTCTTTGCTTATGTGTTGATTAAATGAGTCAGGCATTGACACTAAAGTGCAGTCGTGAAATATGTAGATTGTGTGCAGTTCCCTTATCACTTCCAGTGCAGTGAATGAGTTTTGGTAAACTCCTAGGAATACTGGTGCTTGTCTAGAATCACACTGTGAGTCTGTGTAAATTTGGGAACCACTGTCGGAGCAGCGTTTGGTAACATCGTGTATTTGCTGACAGAAAACTGTTTTAAAACTTGTCATGTTGTCAAGTTTTAGTAGCATTAGAAGCCAGTCTTTGCTTATGTGTTGATTAAATGAGTCAGGCATTGACACTAAAGTGTAGTCGTGAAATATGTAGATTGTGTGCAGTTCCCTTATCACTTCCAGTGTAGTGAATGTGTTTTGGGAAACTCCTAGGAATACTGGTGCTTGTCTAGAATCACACTATGAGTCTGTGTACATTTGGGAACCACTGTCAGAGAAGTGTTTGGTAACATCGTGAATTTGCTGACAGAAAACTGTTTTGAAACCTGTCATGTTGTCAAGTTTTAGTAGCATTAGAAGCCAGTCTTTGCTTATGTGTTGATTAAATGAGTCAGGCATTGACACTAAAGTGCAGTCGTGAAATATGTAGATTGTGTGCAGTTCACTTATCACTTCCAGTGTAGTGAATGAGCTTTGGTAAACTCCTAAGAATACTGGTGCTTGTCTAGAATCACACTGTGAGTCTGTGTACATTTGGGAACCACTGTCAGAGAAGCGTTTGGTAACATCGTGAATTTTCTGACAGAAAACTGTTTCGAAACCTGTCATGTTGTCAAGTTTTAGTAGCATTAGAAGCCAGTCTTTGCTTATGTGTTGATTAAATGAGTCAGGCATTGACACTAAAGAGCAGTCGTGAAATATGTAGATTGTGTGCAGTTCCCTTATCACTTTCAGTGAAGTGAATGAGTTTAGGTAAACTCCTAGGAATACTGGTGCTTGTCTAGAATCACACTGTGAGTCTTTGTGCATTTGAGAACCACTGTCAGAGAAGCGTTTGGTAACATCGTGCATTTGCTGAGAGAAAACTTTTTTGAAACCTGTCATGTTGTTAAGTTTTAGTAGCATTAGAAGCCAGTCTTTGCTTATATGTTGATTAAATGAGTCATGCCTTGACATTGATGTGCTGTACTTAAATATGTAGATTGAGTGCAGTCCCCTTACCCCTTCCACAGTGGTGAATGAGTTTTGGTAAAGTTGTAGGATAGTGTTGATTGTCTAAAATCACACTGTGAGTCTGTTTGCATTTGGGTAAGGATTGTGAGAGAAGCATTTGGTAACATCGTTTATTTACTGACAGATAACTGTTTTAAAACTTGTCATGTTGTCAAGTTTTAGTAGCATTAGAAGCTAGTCTTTGCTTATGTGTTGATTAAATGAGTCAGGCATTGACACTAAAGTGCAGTCGTGAAATATGTAGATTGTGTGCAGTTCACTTACCTCTTCCACTGTAGTGAATGAGTTTTGGTAAACTCCTAGGGATAGTGGTGCTTGTCTAGAATCACACTGTGAGTCTGTGTGTATTTGGGAACCACTGTCAGAGAAACGTTTGGTAACATCGTGCATTTGCTGACAGAAAACTGTTTTGAAACCTGTCATGTTGTCCAGTTTTAGTAGCATTAGAAGCCAGTCTTTGCTTATGTGTTGATTCAATGAGTCAGGCATTGACACTAAAGGGTAGTCGTGAAATATGTAGATTGTGTGCAGTTCCCTTATCACTTTCAGTGTAGTGAATGAGTTTTGGTAAACTCCTAGGAATACTGGTGCTTGTCTAGAATCACACTGTGAGTCTGTGTGCATTTGGGAACCACTGTCAGAGAAGCGTTTGGTAACATCGTGCATTTGCTGACAGAAAACTGTTTTGAAACCTGTCATGTTGTCAAGTTTTAGTAGCATTAGAAGTTAGTCTTTGCTTATGTGTTGGTTAAATGAGTCAGGCATTGACACTAAAGGGTAGTCGTGAAATATGTAGATTGTGTGCAGTTCCCTTACCTCTTCCACTGTAGTGAATGAGTTTTGGTAAACTCCTAGGGATAGTGGTGCTTGTCTAGAATCACACTGTGAGTCTGTGTGCATTTGGGAACCACTGTCAGAGAAGTGTTTGGTAACATCGTGCATTTGCTGATAGAACACTGTTTTGAAACCTGTCATGTTGTCAAGTTTTAGTAGCATTAGAAGCCAGTCTTTGCTTATGTGTTGATTAAATGAGTCAGGCATTGACACTAAAGTGTAGTCGTGAAATATGTAGATTGTGTGCAGTTCTCTTACCTCTTCCACTGTAGTGAATGAGTTTTGGTAAACTCCTAGGGATAGTGGTGCTTGTCTAGAATCACACTGTGAGTCTGTGTGCATTTGGGAACCACTGTCAGAGAAGCGTTTGGTAACATTGTGCATTTGCTGACAGAAAACTGTTTTGAAACCTGTCATGTTGTCAAGTTTTAGTAGCATTAGAAGCCAGTCTTTGCTTATGCGTTGATAAAATGAGTCATGCTTTGACACTAAAGTACAGTACCATGTAGTATTGTCTTTACTGCCCCAGAACTGAAATTTTAACATTTTTACCCAGGCACTGTCCTAGAAGTAGTCTGATGATTTAGTCAGTTTCTAAGTACTTATGTTGTGAACCATTCATTACCAAATAGACTGCTTCAAATGTCCATGCAGTATGCATGTAGTTCTCTAACCACCTACACAGTTGTTTTTCACACCTTCAATTCTCTAGACAGTTTCCATACACTTCCAGGAAACACACTATCACTCTCTTTGTAGTCTTCTAGTGACCCATTCAGCACCATGTAGTAATTCATTCACTGTGCCAAAACCCAAACATTTATAAATTCACCAAGACACTCTCTTTCCAGTACTCTAATGATTCAGTTACTGTCTAAGTATTCATGCACTGAGCCAGGACTTAGCACATGGACTGCTTAAAACCCCTATGCACTATGCATGCAGTCTTTTAACCACCTAGAGATTTCTCTTTTATACTTTCAATTCCCTAGTCAATATCCATATAGTCCAGCAAACATCTTGTCACTCCCTTTGCAGTCTTTTAGTGACCTTTTTAGTACCAAGTACTAATTCATTCCCTGTGCGAAAAGTCTACCAGTTATAAATTCATCCAGGCAGTCTCCTTGCTGTAGTCTAATCATTCAGTCAGTACCCAAGTACTCATGCAGTGAGCCGGGCCTTAGCACATGGACTGCTTTAAATGCCTATCCAGTATGCATTCAGTTCTCTAATGAACTACACAGTTGTCTTTCGCAGCTTCAATTCCCCAGTTAGTATTCATACACTTCTAGCAAACACCCTGTTACTCACCCAGTGTGTCTCTTTTTAGTACTGTAATCATTCAGTTAGTTAGCATTTAGTCTTTTTGTGAGGTAGGCTTTAGGGCATGAACTGCTTCAAAGTACTATGCATTATGTATGTAGTGTTTTAATCATCGTCACACTTGTGGTTCAGGGCTATAGTTTTTTAGTCTGTTTTTATATAAAATGTGTTTGTACAGTAATGGAATATTGTAAATTTGAAAGTTATTAATATACATTTATTTGTGACTCTTTTTTGCAGATACTGTTTTTCAACGTTAAAATCGAGAAAGTATGCCAGAAAAGAAAAGAAAAAGAAAAGAACAGAGACAGGAGGATTATTTGAAGAAACATCAACCACAAGTATTGAATGAAAAAGATAATGTGGCTAAAAGGAAAAAATCTTCTGGTAAGATCACAAAGCAATTTATAAAAAATGTTTGTAGGAGCAAACAGAATGTAGAGAATGCTGCAACTTCAAATAATTTTTTGAGTAAGAAAAAAAATCAAAATAAGAGGAAAAGTAAAAAAGCAAATGTTCAGTCAAAGGAGATAAAGTATGGTAAAAGAAGACAAAATAAGTATAAGGAATTACGCAAAAAAATATTTTACAAGAGAGTAGTGCATAATTTGCTTAAAGATGGAAAGAAATATAAAAAGAGAGCTTTATTTTATAAAAAGAAGAAGCATATTGATAGCATTGTGGAAAAGGCTTTTGAAGTAAAAAGGAAACTGTTTATTTTAGTGTTGAACAGAATTTGATCACTAGATAAATCAATATATGTAATGAAGGCCAAAAGTAGGAGGAAAAGAGTTATTAATATAAAAATGTTTGGGATGTTTTTTGGGAGAATGGAAACACAGTTCTAGTTCAGAGCATTTTTTTAATGAAAAGAGTTATTCACTAAGTGAAAAATTATTGCACGCAGTTGACACCAGTGGTAGAGGTTATGAGGTTAGTGATGGTTGTCCAATGGAGAAAGAGAAAATGGTTGAAAGAAATGCAGAAGAAGTGATAGCTGATGAAGTTTTAGGGAGACGTGCTAAAAACCCTGTGTACACTTGGGATTGCAGTAGTGTTTGTAGTGTACGACAGGAATCTATTGAAAAATTATGTTGTTTTTTATGAGTCTATACTAAAAAAAAAAGTGTAAAACAAAACATTAAGCTGTTGCAAGGACTAGACCCTTGCTGAGTGAGAATACATACTGGTTTGCAAGGTCATTCTCTGGCTTGTCTTTCTAGGAAAGTTTGTGAAAGTGTTTTTCACCATTTCAGAATGCTGGCAGTACATCATACTCAAATGCGGAAGTTAGTGAGAAGGTTGTATTATGCAAAAAGTCCAGCACTAAAGTTAAGTGAGTTGAACAGTGCTCTTTTGTGTGGGTCAGTTTCAGATGTGAAGCAGGTCTGTGAGGATATTGAGTTTTGTTACTTTGGGCCTCAGCAAGAGAGTGAAGAAACTGACACATTAGTAGAACAAAATGTTGAAGACAATGTAGAACCTGTAATTACAGAAAAATTTGAGGATGAAATGACAAAGTTTAAGGTAATTTCAGGTGAAAGACCAAATGTTTCTTGTATTTGTTGTCGGCGAAGTCACTATAAAAATCAGACTAGGGGTGTCAATCTGTATTTAAAAATTGAAATAGAAGATAATGATAAGTGGATGGAATTTGCAACTTATTTGTTGGTAGAGGATTGTTTTGATTTGGGATGTGAGCAGCGTATTTGCAAATATTGTTATAATAAATTAGATGAGAATAAAATGCCTGCTAGAGCTGTTCATAATCATCTAGAGTTGGTTGCTATTCCTCCAGAGCTGATAGATTTAAATACGTACGAGTCTATTCTGATACAATGTGTTCACCCTTTTCAGGCTATTGTTCGTATGGAGCCCAAAACAAGTAAATTACCTCCATCAGAGTTGCAAAGAGGATTGAAAGGAAGAGTTGTGTATTTACCATTAGATTTAAGGAAAAATCTTGAAACTATTGGTGTAGATCATGCAGAAAATGAGCCACTAGTCATTCTAGTTAATGGTGTTCCTACTAAGAATAAGAAAATCTGGCAAGAGTTAGTGGATGTTAGAAAAGTGCAAAAGGCATCATTGTATCTGATAAAAAATAATGAGTACTATAGAAATGTGTTTGTTGGAGAAGAAGAAATATATTTAGCAGAAGATAGTGAAACATTAAGTGGACAAATTGAAAAAGTGGACATGTCCAGATGTGAAGAGATCTATGAACATTACAGTGTACATCCACTTCATTCCAAAGAGGTGATGGGGAATACAATTGAGTTGTTTCAAATGAAAAAAGCAACAGGAAGTCCCATGAGTGTATGGGAAGAGAGTTTGGAAGCTCGTTGTTTCCCGCAGTTGTTTCCAACAGGAAAAGGTGGACGATATGATGAACGTCCTGTGTAGATTCCTCCATCTGAATATCGGACAACAAGATTATATGCAGAAGATCCAAGATTTCGACAATGTATCCCTTATATGTTTCATCTTCTGTTTGAAAGTGACTTGTCTGGACTTTCATATGCAGTAAATCACATTTTAAAAACTGGAATGCATCTGCAAAATGTAACTGCAAAGGATTTTGTGGATAAAGTGCATCAGAGAGATAATCATTTAGAATCTCAGTTGATTAATCTGATGGCATGTCAGCGTGGGACTAATGAATATTGGTACCGTCGACATGGAGAACTAAAATGCATGCTACGGAACTTGGGAACTCCTACATGGTTTGTTACACTAAGCTGTGCCGAGTATGCTTGGGATGATTTACTTGAATTTCTTCGAGAGGCAAATTCCAATATAAATAATATTGAATACAAGACACCTGGAGAATTGTGCTCTTTGGATCCTGTCAATGTATGCAGATATTTCAATCATAGATTTGAAGCTATGATGTCTTTCATCTGCAATAAAAAGAATCCTCCTCTTGGAGAAGTTGTGGATTTCTTTTGGAGAAAGGAGTATCAAGCAAGAGGTGCTCCTCACATACATATGTTGCTATGGGTCAAGGATGCCCCCAAATTTGGAACAGATTCAGATGAAAGTGTTTTGTCTTTCATTTAAGATTATGCTACATGTGCTGTACCAAATAGCAGAGAAGACAAAAACTTAAGAGAACAAGGCTTACGATTTCAAAGCCATAGGTGTGGAAAACACTGTCGACGAAAGTACAAGTCAAAGGATAAGTTCTATACCAAATGTCGTTTTGGATTTCCACGTCCTGTATTAGCCAAAGGAAGAGTGAACAGTTTCATGTCAGCAGTACGACATACAATCACAAGAAAGTCTCCGAAAAACACCTACAACTTAAGAAGAAGCGAAGAATCGAAATACATAAATGACTACAACCCAGTTATTTTATCCATGTTGAACGCTAACATGGATATTCAGTATGTTGCGGACAATTCTATTGCTGTTGCTCGATATGTAACGTCTTACATTACTAAATCAGAAAAGACTGAATTGAAAGAAATGTGGGAAGAGATTTCTCACGAGAAGAGTCTAAGTAAGAAATTATACAGTTTCAGTTTGAAAATGTTATCGCATCGTGAAATTGGAGCATATGAATGTTCAGATCGGTTATCATCTGCAAGTCTATCTTCCAAAAGTAGAAGAATCATTTGGGTGAGTCTAGGTCTTGCAGGAATGCGAAATCGGGCACTGAAATCTGTTCAAGAAATTGAATATTTAGCAGAAAATGACCCTGAAAGTACAGATATTTTGAAAACCAATATGTTGGACACATACTATCCAAAGAGAAGTCATCATCTTGAGAACATGTGTCTTTATGAAGTGTTGCAAAACTACACTTTTAATCGGAATATTACAGAGAACATCAACGATGGAAAATATGGAGTGATTGGTTCTGAAGGATGTCTGGTGAAACAAAGGAAAGGTAATTTAATTAATCACAGAAAACTAAGTTGCGACACTGTTGACAAAAGGGAATTTTACTATTTAGCCCTTTTGCAAATGTTCAAACCATGGCGTTCTGAACTGGAATTACTTGGAGATTTTCCCAGCTATGAAGATTCATTTAATGCTTGTAAAAATAGCATACAATGCAGTGCTTTCACACATTATGTGAAAATGTTGAATGATGAAATTGATCAAGAAGCTACAATTGCAGCTGAGCTTGCTAGAGACAGTTCTCAAGATAGTCAAAGTTCTGCTGCACTGAGTCAAGATCCACTTGGACAACCAATTGTTGAAAATGAGGCAGCGATTGCCATGAATGAGGTGGAAACAGCAATGTATCAAGCACAAGAAAATGCAATACAGTTAGGAAACTTGGAAGAGCAACTAAATGTTGAACAGAAACAAATATATCAACAAGTGAAAGAGCAGATTGACCATGGATTACTTCATGAAAAGAAAGACTGCTCAGGTACATCATTTCAACCTATCCGAATGTATGTGAGTGATCAAGCTGGAACAGGAAAGAGTTTCTTAATTAAAGTAATTTCAAGTTAACTTCCAAAAAAAACTGAGTCGCATTTGTCTTGTGTTGTCACTGCTCCAACTGGGTTGGCAGCACATAACATTAAAGGAATTACTTTACATCGTTTACTAATGCTGCCAGTAGAGCATGAGAACAAATTGGAATACCACAAGCTATCTGGAGAAGCTTGTTGTGAAGTTTCAAGAGTCCTGAAGAAAATGAAACTTCTCATTATTGATGAGGTGAGCATGGTCCCAAACTTGATGCTTGCCTTTGTGCATTTAAGAATGCAGCAAATTCTTAAAACAGACTATGACGTGTTATTTGGAGGAAAACACGTCATAGTTTTTGGAGATCTACTGCAACTGACACCGGAAAAAGGACAACCGGTATTTAAAACCATTGCCCATGAAGATATCAGACAGTCTCTTGGCAGTGTTGGTAATGTGAACATTTGGAGTAATTTTGAATACAAAGAACTGACAACAAATATGCGACAGACAAATTATGCTGAATATGGAAGTATTCTTCAAGATATAAGAATTGGAATTCTTTCAAAAAAAGGGAAAGAAGCTTTGGAGAGTCGATTACTTTGCAATGTCTTTCCAGATGAAAATGCAGTTGCTGCAAAAGTGTACGTGGAAATTGCTAAAAATAAGTCAGTAATTTGGAAGCCATTGATAAAATACTACATGAAGGAATCACTATTATTTTAACGGGTAAGTTGAGATCAAAACTAGATTGTTTAGAAAAAAAAATATCTAAAACTGTTGGTTTGGAAAAGACACTGTATGTGTGTGTAAACTGTCGGGTAATTTTAAGGCGTAATTTGGATGTAGAGAAAGGTTTAGTTAATGGTGCAATGGGCAAAGTGGTGGATTTTGTGAATTATCAGAAAAAAGAAGGAATTGAATTTTTAAAAATTAAATTTGATCAGATTGATGAAGTTAAAGAAATTGGTCGTTGTTCAGTTCGTTTTTTTGCTTGTTAAAGATTTATATGTCCGCAGGAAACAATTTCCATTTTCTCTGGCATAGGCAGTGACTATTCATAAATCTCAAGGATTAAGTGTAGACAGTGCATTGGTGAACATTGGATCTACTGTATTTAAAGAGGGTATGGCATATGTTGCTTTGTCGCTAGTCAGAACATTATCTGGTTTGTTTTTGATTGATTTTGATGAGACAAAGGTTACTGCAGATGCAAACTGTGTAAAAGAGTATAATAGGTTAAGAAGGGTGTATGCTCCAAATTTAGGTCAATATCCTGTATTTGAAAAGCGTGTGGTTGGTCGAAAAAGAAGGTTAGAGAATATCTGTTCTGAAGATATCAAGAAAAGAACAAGATAATGTTGTGATTTCAGTTAAAAAGAAATTGGACACTGTTGAAGAGATTGTTGGTTATCAGTTTGAAAATAGTTCTGGTGTCAACTGCTATGCTAATGTAGTGGTCAATGTTGTTTTTTATCTTGACGATTTGCAAGAGCAAATTATGGAGAATGGGCAAAAAAGATTTTGTTCTCTGTTGCACTCTGTTTATGAAAAATTGACAACAGATAGAAGTAAAATACAATCTGTTTCAGATGTTCGTAGTCTTTTGGATGTGTGTTCTGGTTCTACACAATTTACACAAAATATCCAACAAGATGCTTAGGAATTTTTAATGTATATGCTTACCATTTTTGAAAATGAAGGTGTAGAAATAGAAAATATTTTTGGCCTTTCTTACAAATGGGAACATCATTGTGAAAATTGCACATATACATGTAGCACCAATGTAGACACTGAGAGATTTCTGTATTTAACATTACCAGACTGTAAATCAGTGGCTTTCAATAAATTAGTGAAAGGTGCAAATCAAAACATGGAGTGTAGCCAATGTGAATCAGAAATGGTATCCACATTATTGTTAACAAAATATGGAAAATACATAATTTTAATGATACAACCTTGTACAGCTGATGGAAGAAAATTGGATACTTTAATAAAACAATTTGTAGCAGCACAAATATCAATATCAGGAAGCACTTTTGTAGCAATTGCAATAATTTTCCATGATGGTCCTTCCACCACATCTGGACATTACACTGCCTATCTAAAATGTGACAAAGGCTGGACACTTTGTAATGATGCCCATTTGGTTTTCAAACAACGTTTGCCTAGGGAATTACAAAATTCCTACCTAATATTTTTGAAGCCAAAGTTTTAGGAAGCTAATTTACTCTCTGAGGAATTTATTATTATAATTTAATAGAACTATCATTGGACAGTTTATATAAAGAAGAAGTGCAAAAATACCATTTGGCCTCAAGGAAAGGTATATTTTTGAATTTTGGACTTTTTGGTGGTCATTTATTCGGTGATTATTTTAATGTGGCAACATTTACAGTTTTTATAAGTTAAAGTTATAAAATGTTGTAATCTGTAAGCATTTCATATGTGTATGATTTGTATTTTCTGGTATTTTACTGAGAATAGTATGTTGATTTTTTTTTAACAATCTTTCTGATTGTTTTTTTTTTTGCCCGCTGTTAAGTGATGAGTACCATTGAAATCACTATTTCAAGTGAAATTCAATATATTCTGAGAACAGCAAAAAAGGCAAACAAATTACTTTGTGGAAATTATGTTGTCTGGTAAAAAATGTATTATTATATGTGATAATTTTTATTTTATATTCTTTCACAGATCCAAATTTTAAAATGAACAATTTTTAAGATTTTATATTTGAAAGAAAAATAGGCAAAAATGAATAAAAATTTTTATTCCTATTACTGTGAAGGTAAGTTTAACTAAGTCTCAATATGGAGAATGAAGAGGCCTGCAAGAATCTACAAAGTTGAAACACGTTTCTTAAAACACTTTGTTTATGTAGTTTTGAAATTTGACCATAATCAGATATCAAGTTACCTGCAACAAAAGAGATTTGAGGGGTTCATAATATTTCATCTTTTTAGCTGTTGAAGGACCGCAATTATTTCAATCATTCTTCTTTGAACATCTTTGCAGTCAAAATTCTGTGCTTACCTTCTATCATTCGCAAGGAAATTTAAAAACGGAAATATGTCACTTTTAGTAACATAGTTATTGTGTAAGATATTCTTTCATATTTTCAAAGAGAGGAAAAGGCACTCTGTGCACTTTTTATACTCCATGAAAATAAAACTTCATCATGCAGACCACTTTCGGATGAAAGGGTGTTCTATAAGTGTTGTTGTGCATGATTGCACTTAATACTCATAGTACAAGACAGATGTCTAGATTTATTAGAAATCGTGAATCTCGATATGTGTGTGAATGGTGCACCATTCTACAATTGGTGTAGGAAAGCACAACAAAGAGAATTGTTTAAATTTCTCCACATTTTTATTTCTTTAATGCATGCTGAAATGTTCATCATACATTGAAGGAGAAAAATTCATTTTCTCATTGTTTTTGTACAGGAAGGTGTGTCTTCCTGTAGAAAAACAAACAGAACATGACACAGATATCCTTGCACTATTGTGCAAGGGTGCCTGTGTCACCACATGGCTGCAGTTTAAGCAGCCGTGCAGAGAGAAGCATAGATTTGCAACATATTTATGTACATATGTTGCATCCCTGTGCTTCGGAAGTACTACAGCACACAGCAGTTAAAGAGGTTACTGTGTGATGCTGCAGCACTTCCTTATAGTTCTGCACTTATACATTCACCATACGCTACTAATGCATTCATTCAGTCAATTACGTACTACACATACATTCATCTAAACTTTCACACACTAACAAAGAAATTTAGCTCTTTTTTTAAACCAGGAAAGTTAGTTCTTAAAAGAACTTTTTTTTTCTTCTTCTTTCTTCTTTTATGTTTTTTGGGGGTGCAAGATTGTTTGGATGAAGGCTTCTCATGTGCTTCATCATACTTGCCGTGCCGCAAGAGTATTTCTAGGTGGGATCCCCTCTCCATAAGACTCTTTTGCAAATCTTACATGTGACCAAGGTGGCATTGGTCTTATTCTGTCCTTCGGGAAAAGTAAAAAATGTCCACACCACTGAAGCAAAACGTTTTTTCTGTGGTTCCTCCGGATAAAAATCATCCTCAGAGGTTTGAGGTGATGCAGGTGATGCCTGCTGCCCTGAAGCCATTTTCGGTTGCAAAAAGTTAGAACTAAGTGTATACTTAGTCTAAAAAAATCTTCTTCTGTCCAAAGAGATGGTTCTCCAAAGAAGCTCAAAGAAGAATGATTGAAATGGGTGGGGTCTTTCAGTAGTTAGAACAGGAAGTGTAATGAACCAATCAAATCTCTTTTTTTTGCAGGTCACATGGGATCCGCGCACCGTGCGCTTACGCAACACGCACCCAGCGCGCATCCGCGAAATTGAATTAAAAACAAATATAGCATTAGATGTCAAAATATATTAGTTTTAAGACTAGTTTAGAGTTTGTCTTCAATTAATATTCACATGCAATACATAAATATGTGTTTTTAAATGTTAAATACTTCGCGGGATCCGCGCACCCATCGCGTCACGGACGCATATGACGTATCGCGGAAGCGCGTAAACGTCGCGTTACGTACATTGAACGTGTCGCGTATAGGCTGGGAGTCGCGTACCGGTCGCATAGCGATCGCGCACTAAACACGTACCCAACGCATACCATGCGCGGATGCTATCACGTACGGATCGTGAACGGTGCGCATAGGGTGCGCGGATCCAAAAACATTTGAAAAAAATATATCTAAAATAAAGTTTTGCACTTATAGTTGAAAAAATATTTTGAAAAATAGAAGAAAATATGTTTGAAAAACACATTAAGTTCAAATAATATTTTTTTAATTTTTAAAAGAATTAATTGAAGAAATATGTTTAAAAAGTGATGATAAAAAAGTATTTACAAAAAAATAAAAATTACACACTGAATTTGAAAAATATAGAAATGCAATCAAAATCATTAAACATGATATCTTTAGAGATAAGTTATAGATAGGAATTAGCATTTAAAAAACATTTGAAATTCACTGAAAAAACGTAGGTTTCATGCATGTTATAGTTAGGAATTGGCATTTAAAAAACCTTTGAAATTCACTGAAAAAACCAAAGGTTTCAGGGGCGTTATAGTTAGGAATTGGCATTTAAAAAAACATTTGAAATTCACTGAAAAAACCATAGGTTTCAGGGGCGTTATAGTTAGGAATTGGCATTTAAAAAACCTTAGAAACTCACTGAAAAAACCATAGGTTTCAGGGGCGTTATAGTTAGATGCACATTTCTCTCGTACAAAACCCTAGAAATTCCCCTGTTATAGATAGTTCAGCTAACTATAACTCGCGCCCCCGCAATGCACTGCTGATGACGTCACATATTACATCACTCATGACATGGTCAGTGACATCACTGATGACATCACTGATGACATCTCAAATGACATCACTGATGACATCATCCATGTGATAAATTAGTGCATCTTCTCACACCCTAATATAACCTTTGATACACCGACTCAAAATTTCAGACGGCCATTTTGACAACCATTGATACTCCAATACCAATAACTACTCACCCACTCATTGACTTTTAGTTCTACATACATCTCCACTCACTCACCTGTACAGTCACTCATACTCACAGTCACTCTGTGCATTTATACACCTATATAGACACTCACACACCGCCAATCATACATTGAGGTACTGACACATCTAGTCAGACATGCAAATAATTAATCACAGTAAAATGTACTCACCTATACAGTTAAAAACACTCAAGTTCACTTACTCATAAAAATACTAACAAATTCTGTGTCTTCCTGCAGAAAAACAAACAGCACATGACACAGATATCCTTGCACTATGGCGCATACAGCCACTCCCAAAACCACACACTCTCACATATAGATAGTTATATACTCTTACACACATATACACTGCATTTCACATATGTAGTTACTGACACATGTACAACTGAGATATACATTCAATCACTAACACACCCATACATACACCCATACATTAACTCACTAAACCATACAGTCTATCAAAGATGCACTCTTAAAAACATGCACCCACTGAATCACCCACTCACACATCTAGTCACAGAGTCAGACACACCCTACCCACACAAACACTCAGGCATCCATACAGATACTCAGACAACCAATCAATAACCCATATAGACACTCATATAGCTATTCACAAAACCATGTAGCCACTTATACACCAACACACAGACACATACAGACATTCGCACAGTTTAGTCACTAGTCTGCAGTAAGATACATTTAATGACTCACTTATAGACTCAGTTACGCACCTAGAAAATCATCCATTCACACACTTGTACACCCACTTATTTTTCAACAGGCCTTTCCCTATATATATTAAACATAATAAAACTGCTCAGAAACACATACTCAATGGATGATGTCATCAGTGATGTCATTTGAGATGTCATTTGAGATGTCATCAGTGATGTCATCAGTGATGTCACTGACCATGTCATGAGTGATGTAATATGTGACGTCATCAGCAGTGCATTGCGGGGGCGCGAGTTATAGTTAGCTGAACTAACTATAACAGGGGAATTTCTAGGGTTTTGTACGAGAGAAATGTGCATCTAACTATAACGCCCCTGAAACCTATGGTTTTTTCAGTGAGTTTCTAAGGTTTTTTAAATGCCAATTCCTAACTATAACGCCCCTGAAACCTATGGTTTTTTCAGTGAATATATATATATATATATATATATATATATATATATATATATATATATATATACTTAAAAAACCATAGGTTTCACACATGTTATAGTTAGGTGGATATTTCACTCGTAAAAAACCAATGAAATTCCCCCGTTATAGTTAGTTCAGATAACTATAACTCGCGCGCCCGCAATCCACTGCTCATGACGTCACATATTACATCACTCATGACATGGTCAGTGGCATCACTCATGACATCACTGATGACATCATCCTTGTGATAGAGTGGCAGTCGCGCGAGTTATAGTTATCTGAACTAACTATAACGGGGGAATTTCATTGTTTTTTTACGAGTGAAATATCCACCTAACTATAACATGTGTGAAACCTATGGTTTTCTAAGTGAATTTGCAAGGTTTTTTAAATGCTAATTCCTAACTATAACGTGTGTGAAACCTATGGTTTTTTCTGTGAATTTGTACGGTTTTTTAAATGCTAATTTATTTATGTATTATTATTTTTTTATATATTTATTTTACAATAAACTACGTATTAAAATTTTTTGTGCGCACACCCGCGATTTGTATTTTTTTTTAAATTATTATTTTTTTTTGGTTTTTCACCGTGCGCGCACGGTGCGCACACCCCCGTGATTTAAAAAAAAAAAAAACTTATTCTGCCTTTGGGGTCCTTCAGGGACCCCCTGACAAAGGCTAGGGGGTCAGGAACTCTCTACCCTGCCCCCTTTTCACGTTCGCCACCTTCCTTTTTCACTCTCGCACTGAAAACAAACAAAATGGCAGCCGACACTTCCTGATTTCGACCGATTCGAACGTTGACTAACATGTAACCACCAATCAGAATTACGCTCGCGCACGTTAGGGTGCGCGCATATATATATTGATATGCTTTTAAATGCTATTTTCTCAGGAAATACTGAACAGATTTACACCAGACCTGCAAAAGGCACTTCCTTGACCTTATGGCTACCTCTCTGCCAAATTTCAAGTAATTCTGTTCAGCCGTTCGGGCTGTAGCTGCGTCTAAAGGTCCTATGGAAAAATGCATGAGGAAAACGCGTTTTGGGACCCCCCTTTTTTCTCGGCCCCCGCTTTACGAATCACCCCGAGACTATCAGGGTAGGAGCTGAACGGAGCGCCCCATTAGTTTTGAAAATTTCGCGAGGATTCGTCAACCGGCGCCAAAGTTATTCAAAATAGAATTTTGAGATTTCCTATGGAAACAGGGTGCTAACTATAACCATCTACTGGCGACCGCCAGTAGATAATATACACATATATATATATATATATATATATATATGCACAAACAGAAGTCTTTCACCAAAGAACCGCCAGGCAGGCAGCAACGAGGAAAAACCACGCAAGTCCCAGTCTTCTTTCGGCAAGTTTATTAAAAAGGCAAGTTCACCAAATCTGACGCGTTTCGGGCGTCCGCCCTTGGTCACAGATCGTCAGGCAAATGAAAGAGCATCCCTTTTAAAGGGTACATTGCACGAATTTAATTGGTGATTTTTTTCTTTTTGCAGCACCATGTGATTAGAAACTAAAGACTGAGGACACACTACATATAGCTAACATAGATAGTCTGTTTTCTAAATCACAATTTGATATATATAAATCGAATAACGGGAGGTATAATTACAGTATTTACATTTTGTTGCCCAAATTTGTGTTAGCATTACATTGTGAGTTGCCATGCTATATATTTTGTTAATTTTATATCAAACAATTATTGTCAGTGTGCATTGAAAATGGCACATGATATCCGCATAAATGCGCTTATATAGTAGATTGCAAAGAAAAACACAGTATTACTGGTGGTCATTTGTCATGAAAAAGTGCAATGTGCGTAGATAAGGTGCAGATGCAATTGTGCAAATAATGCAAAATATTCTATGCAAGCATAGCATATAAATAAATATAAATATTTATAAATAATTTCATTTTAAAATCATCTAAGCTTCTCAATTCATGAAACCTGATGCTAGGCATATGACCATATAAAAATATCATCTACGTTTTATTCTTTTGCAATCTCTCAATTAACTGCATGAATGCAATAGACATGTAACAACAATATGGATCGTAATGATGTACACACAATTTCTTTGTATATATTCAAATGAAGCAGCAAAAATCGACCACCTCCCAAAAAAGATTTTACTCTATACGTGATTCCAAAGGAGGAAACAAACTAGAAAATCTATCTTGATGTCTGTGTCCCAAAAACTTAAATGGGAAAAGTAATGTAAATCCATTGAACCAGTGAAAAAAATCAAATGTGCATGTGATAATAAAAAAAGGAATGATATACAGTGTGTGTAATAAAATTCATAATGAAATTAATAGGGTAAAGGCAGAAAAAGCAGAGAAAGCAAATAATGGCCCAAAACAAATCATTAAACAAGGATTGGTTATAAAAAAACATGTAAGTCTTCCGTTGTGTTCAATCCATTGGGGAATCTGCTGTCTAACTCAATAATGAATTGTGACTCAAGTCTTCTGAGCATTTTTTCCCTATCGCCACCACGTCTAGATTTAGGGACTGAGGCAATGACATAATATTCCAAGCATTGTAGGTTGTTATTGTGTCTTGCCTTGAAATGTCTGGCAACAGGATAGGTGCCATCGTTATTAACGATGGCACGTAAATGCTGGAGTATTCTGGCATGCACCTGTAGCTTAGTGCTGCCCGCATATCTGAGGCCACAGGTGCATGTCAGAATGTAGACAGCAAAATCAGTTTTGCAATTGAATGTGCCCTTGATGTTTTTGGCAATAGGACTGAACGGTGTCAAATATTGGGAAGTATTTCTTCCAAATTTACAAGCTCTGCAAGTTGAGCAACGCTTGAAACCCGGCCGGGACTTTAACCAAACCTCTTGTTTTGCTAGCTCAGGGAATTCGTGACTGATCTGGGTTTTAAAGGAGGGTCCCCTCCGATAAGTAACCACAGGATTGTCTGGAAGCCTGGGGGCCAGAACCAAATCTGTTTTTAAAACAGGCCAGCGCTGTTTTATGATGGATTTAATTTGTCTGGCCTGTTTGCTGTACCCGGTGATAAGTCTGGGAGTTTGTTCCTCCCTTGAGTCAGTTGATGCAATTGATTCACTGTTGGTAAACAGAGACTCACGGGTTCTAGCATTGGTTTTCTGGATGGCAGTTTTTAAGACTGATTCTTTATATCCCCTACATCTGAATCTGTCTAGGGCTTCATTTGTGCAGACCTGTAAATCTAGATTAGTGCTGCAAATTCGTTTCAACCTGAGCAACTCCCCAAATGGAATGTTGTCAATCGTGTGTCGAGGATGTGAACTACTGGCATGCAAGATGTTATTGCCAGCAGTTTTCTTTCTATGTAGTTTAGTGACAAGACGGCCATCTTTAACATATAATTTGACATCCAAGAATTCAGCTTCATTTGCGCTTACGTTAGAAGTGAATCTTAAATTTTCTTGGTTGTTATTGATACAAGCCAGGAAATTATTGACACTTTCCAAATTGCCTCTCCACAGAATAAAAACATCGTCTATAAAGCGTATCCACTGTATGACATGTTCTCTGTACATTACACCATGGGTGTGCATGAGGACCTGTTCCTCCCACCAGCCTACGTGCAAGCATGCATAGCTGGGGGAAAAACAGGCCCCCATCGCCACACCTCGCTTTTGTATGTAGATGTTGTCACCAAATAAAAAGAAATTGTTGTTTAGACACCAACTAGTAAGTTCTAAAATCATCTTGTTGTGCATATAGCATTCAACAGGTCTCTTACCAAGAAAATGTTCTAACGCATTCAAACCAGTTGTATGTGCAATACTGGTGTAGAGCGACTCAATGTCAAGGGTGATCAATAAAAGATCGTCGCTCCACGGAATATCCTTAATCTTGGCAATGAAGTCTCCCGTGTCCCTTACATAAGTTGGTAATTCCTTCACTAAGTCCTGTAGGAAGTAATCTATATATTCGGTAACATGTTCTACCATTCCCCCGATGGCCGAGATAATCGGTCGGCCAGGTACTGGTGTGACTAGTTTGTGTACTTTTGGGAGGAGATAAAGTCTTGGTATTATAGGAAATTCCACATATAGGAAATCAAATTCTTGCTTTGAGATCATATTTTCCCTCTTCCATTTGTGGAGCAATTTCAAAAGTGATTCTTTGGCCAGATTGTAGTCCTTGCCTGAAGATTTAACATAACATGAGGAGTCATTTAGTTGTTTCATGGCCTCCTCAATGTAGGCATCTTGAGGCCAAATAACCACATTGCCTCCCTTGTCAGCAGTGGTAACAATATTTTTGTAGTCTTTACTCAGTTTCGAGACCAAGGATAGATATTGTTCCTCTTGTTGACTTTTGTAACGCTTCTTGTGCTTGATCTTGTATTGCAGTTGTTTTAGATCTTCCACAACAACGTCATGAAAAACATCTATCGAGTCTTTTGGCATTACAGGCATGAACTTCGATTTAGCTTTAAATGGACTGCTGTTTGCGCCCATCTGAGCCACAGAGGCCTCTCTTAGTTCTTCCTGGGTGGAGATTGGAACAGAATTGGATGTGTCATTGTTGGCCAGTTGATGCAAAGTGAGAAATGCTTTGGCGTCTCGAGCAGGCACATTTAAATTTGCGGTGACTCCACTGGTGTTGCTATTCGCGGTGTTGCCTGAGGGACCATCTTTGATATTAAAAAACTTTTGCAGCTTAAGTTTTCTAATAAAACAATAAACATTAAACACGTTTTGGGACCCCCCTTTTTTCTCGGCCCCCGCTTTACGAATCACCCCGAGACTATCAGGGTAGGAGCTGAACGGAGCGCCCCATTAGTTTTGAAAATTTCGCGAGGATTCGTCAACCGGCGCCAAAGTTATTCAAAATAGAATTTTGAGATTTCCTATGGAAACAGGGTCCTAACTATAACCATCTACTGGCGACCGCCAGTAGATAATATACACATATATATATATATATATATATATATATATATATATATATATATATATATATATATATATATATATATATTATACATTTATATGCACCCCTGCCCCCTCCTCCACATTCTGTGTTCCCTCTGCTGTGAGCATGACATGATGCAGCCAACCTCCTTCTGTGCAGGCTGGATGCCTGAAAGAAAAGGATAATAACTTAAATCCCTTTAGGGGCGTTTCTTGAAAGGAGAGCATAGTTTGATTTGAACTATGTCCCAAAACCGAATTACGAAAAGCCTCGGGATGCTGGGAAAGTCCTTTGAAAACTGGGACTGTTCAGGGAAATCCAGGACGTCAGGTCACCCTACCTTTAAGAGACAGTGAAACTGAGTAGTAATTTGTTCCCCCACATACATAGTTCTTTTAGCCTCTCCCATTTTAAATAGGTTTAGTCTTTTGAGGACAAAATCAAGCTGTGTGGCCCCAGGACCCACAGGCATAGCACTGAGTTCCCAAGGGGGTTAAAAGATTTACGCCTCTTAGGGTTCAGGTTGTTTCCACAGGTTTTCTTTCCACTACTGATATGGAGGATCTTTCTGGGTGAGCTATTTTCCCTTGGCCCCTAATCCTTCTTTCCCAACCCTTTGCTGTTGTGCCCTATTATAGGCTGGTGCAATTTCCAGTCTTGTTCCAAGAGTCAAACTGCTATGCTATTAGACCCATCTTTGTACTGGGTTATGAAGGGAGTTGAGAAACTGCTCTAACTATACTTTCTGTAGTATCTCTTTCTTTGAGGCTGTTTCTATCTTGAGCCATCGGTCCAATAAATCTTTGACGCAATAAAATAAAGCTGGCGGTGTTTCACCCACCGCCTCTTTTACTTTCCGTAAACAGATTCTATAAGTTAAGTTACATCATACACTCCAAGCCTTTGAAGTACACTCTTATTAATCTCAGGATATGCGTACAAACCCTTTGGGTAAGCAGCCTGATATGGCATTTGCAATTCTCCAGTCAACAAGGGTTCTAAAGATTGTCCCCAACGGTCCATGGGCCATGCAGCAGCCTGAGCTATTTGCTCAAAGTTATTGAAAAAATGTCAAGATCTTCTGCAGGGGTATAGTTTTGCAACACAACTGATGGTAAGGATGAACGTCCCCTCAGTTACCTTAATACGTCTGCAAACTTTCCAATGGCCGTATCTAGACTTTGAGCTACTTTATCTAACTGCTTAGACTGAGCTTGAATAGCTTTTTGAAATGTCTCTTGATCTGTCTTGAGAAGTGGCCATAAACTTCTGCAGGGCAGTCCCCAATTTTTGTTGGTCATTTGATGGTTTTGCAGCAAAAGCCTCCCTCACTTCTGATACCACTTCTGACACCACTTTGTGGAATGTTGGGTAGAGACAAGGCTTGGGAGGCTTTGTTCTTGCTGTTTTCCAAACTCTGAATTTATTCTTTTCACATCAAGAGTCATGTAGCGACCATCAGTCTGAACACTCTTGTCTCTTCTCTTCTCTAGGGTTTTCCTACCGATGTCCCTTGGAACAATGGAAGTGGTGCCCAGGTAGGTATATGTCCTGAAGTTATGTTCTGTCTTTCCCTATTTCCTTAACTTTTTCCTATACTCTCCCCCAACCCCTTTTTGTCTTCTTATGTGTCCACGTGGCCATCTCTGTAAATATTGTTACCTCTAGTGCTATGAGATACAAAAGAGGTAGAGAAAAAGAAAAGAGAAAAAAAACTACTGTGTGTGTAAAGGTGGAGATAAGCAGATATGGCCCACTTTCCTTAAGTTGTTATGCCCAAGCTCTTTACATTGCTCTGAGCTTTTCCTATGCAATCTGCAAGTTCACCCTAACAGAGAGAGATTTTTTTAGCATTAAAGAGAGGCAAGGGAAAGAAAACCTCAGTTAGCCGTCACCCATGAGATTTCGAGAAAGCGTATACTGAGAAGGAATTAAAACAAACTGGGGCCAAAGCTTACTTTACCAGCCGGTGTCCGGCACAAAATCACTCACCCGATTTGTCGCAGCCTTCCTGGACTGTGGTGGGACAGACCGCATCCATTGGTGGTATCCACCACTCCTCCGACCAGATGTCTTCCTCCTCATTATCCCAATCTTTTGGGGGGTTCTCCGTTACAGTTGCGCTGCACTTTCCCACTACAGGATGGTGTCTGCCAGCCCCTTTCGCTGTCTCATCTTTTTTTTCATTTGCTTGAATCCAGGTTTCCATCGTCTCCAATCTCCTCCTCCTTCTCCCCCTCTGTCACTTCCTCTGCTCCATTTCTGCTCGTAACTCCTCCTCTTTCCAGCCAAGAAGAGTAGTCCCCAGTTTGTTCGCCCTTCTCTCTATTCTTTACCCACCCCCTTCCTCCAGCTACCGATCCATTTGTCCTTCTTTTTCAGGTCACCTGAAGGTGGTATGAACGGCATTGTGGGGCTGCGGGCGTTAGAATAAAAACATATCACTATCAATTCTTGACTTCCCAGTCGACAGTAGGCTCTTCACTGTAAGCGGGCAGGGCACATAGGTCATTGAAAGAAGGGTTTTTTGGGTGGCACTGACCATGAAGACTGGGGCCAAAGCTATGTCATGGGGTAATGAGGGATAAGAGACAGTGAGCAGCACAGGGTCAGAGAGGTCCATTTCAGTGGGTCACAGAAGATGGCTATGTGACTCTTAAATTACTGCAAGCATCTGCTTTTATCTGTAAGTCCCAACTTAAAAAGTAAAGAAACTCTGAAAGTAGCGCCGTCTGCAACTAGCACTGTCTAGGAGATGGACTTGGAAGCCATAACACAAATACAGGGAGAGACAGTAGCTACTTTAACCAGCAGCTCTCTGCAACCAGGAAGAGCTGTGGCACTTTCTATCATCTATAATTCTTCAACCCAAGAAACGTCCTCAAGGAAATAAATGCAGTTCAGTGTTTTCGAGGGGGGCTTGCACCCATCACTCCCACCTCCCAACCTGTATTCTTGAATTTCACTCTGCATTCCAGCTTCGTACCATGTGGACTCCCATCCTCTATCCATGGACGAGATCCCCTTCTGCACCTGCCCTTTGCACTGCACCATGTCCCCCACTTTTGCACCCTGCGTTCTCTCCTTTGCACCTTTTGTCCTCTCAGCTCTCCATCTCCACGTACTGCTCTGTCCCTCCTTTCATCCTGATTTCCTCTTATTTGTACTGTGCGCTTCCCCTCACTGCACCTGGTGTTCGCGAAGCACACTGCATTCCCTTTTGCACCCCCTGTTGCCCCTCTTTGCACCATTCATTTCCCTCCCCACATACTGTGATCCTTCTCTTTATACCCTGATCACCTCTTTGCACACTGCACTGCCAGTTGAGCAAAGCTAAGTTTAAAAACTGTGTGTCAAATATAGCCATATGGATGAAGAAGTTTCTTCAGCTTAATTCCATCAAAATAGAGATACTGCTGTTTGGTAAAGCTGAGGAGCTGTGGACTCCAGAATGATGGCCATCAGAACTAGGGGAGGCTCCCTCACCAAAAAAATGGGCAAAGAATTTAGGCATTAGAATTGACAATAATCTCTCTATGGAGGAACATGTGAAGACGTTGTCAGGCACCTGCTTCAGAATAATGCGGATGTTAAGAAAGATCTTCCCTTTGATCCCTCTCATGGCAAGGAAAACTCTTATCCAGTCGCTCTTGGTTAGTAGACTGGATTATGGTAACTCTCTATTAGTCGGAATCAGGGAAGACCTATTATCAAAATTACAGGTGATCAGAATACTGCAGCCCGCCTTGCTCTCAATAAACCAGTACGCACCTCATCTCTGCCTCTCCTACGTCAACTACATTGGCTTCCTATTAGAAAGCGAGCAGTTTTCAAGCTTCTATGTACTGTTTTTTAGTCCCTTCAGGGGACCGGCCCTGCCTACCTTAAGAAGAAACTTAAATTGTTTCAACCTGTGCGTCAGTTGAGATCTAGCAATCGCAACTTGCTGTGCAAGCGGAGAATCAGGAAAGCCAAAATGGGCGGTCGTGCTTTTTCGCATCTAGCCCCCGTCCATTGGAACAGTCTCCCTGATGAGATCCAAGCCTGTTCCAACTTGTCTCAATTTAAGAAACTGCTCAAGACTTGGCTGTTTTAAGATTCTGTTTCTTTTTAGGTGACTGCTACTCTGGCGCCGAGAGATCCCGCAGGGGATGATTCGTTGCGCATTACAAATGAGTTTAATAATAATAATAATAATGCTGCCCTCCTGCTTTGGCCCATGGCGCCCTCTTTTTACCCTGCACTCCCACTCTTGTAACCTATGCTCCCCTTGCACCCTTCATTCTCTCCCTTCTAACATTGTAAACAGCCGTGCATACTTCCCTAGCCCAAGGAACAGTGATGGGAAAAACATTGGACATTCACAGCATGTACAGAGGAGGTGCAAGATTACTTGTGTGGAGGAAATATCTATCCACCCGCGTGCTACCTCTTCTCTATACTGCTCTTTTCAAATAACGTTTTAATATACAAAAGCCAAAATGTTTGGCATTGGCTTTGCTTCTTTTCTCTGCATTCTAGTCCTTGTAGCTTTATTTCTTTCCACTATAAATACTGTGGCACACTCAGCCCATTCCACACTAGCCAGAGGCTGAGACCTGTTCCCTGTAGGGCAGACACACCCTGGGCGCAGGTGACTGGGCTGTACCTGTGACAACAGAACAACAAGGCAGTTCTTGGGCATGGCTGACATAAGTGACTGATGTTAATGATTTATCTAGGGAATTTTAAAGTTGTCAGATCTAGCTGGGGATCTCTGGCGGTGGAGGCGTAAGGCCCTCTCCTCCCACCCCCTGGGCAAGCCACGGGCTACATCAGAGTGGGAGTCTTGCTACTGGGCCAAGATGAACAGCAGTCTCATGAATGAGGCCAGTTGTAAGCCACCAACCAGCCGTTTTGCGTTGTCCACTCGGTGAGGGGTTTCAGGGCATGCATGTCAAAAGATGCCCATTGTCACAGAAGAGGGAGGGTTGCTGGCAGTCCGAGGCTGGCTATTGCAGGGCAGAGATGGACTACAGCTATTTGCATGAGGGTAGCTTGAGTGAAGTGAGACACCCTAAATCTTGGTGAATGCAGGGGCGCTGCAAGGGTCTTACAGGACCTGCCTGCATGGGTGGAAGGGCTCGGGGTCTTAAGAACGAAGCTCAACTCTCTCAACCAAGAAGAAATAAAGAGAGGACCAGGGAGGCCAAGGGAGGGGCAGACTACCAATCCCATTTCCTCAGCATAGTGGGCAGGAAGAGACCCCCGGATTAATATTTTGAAACTGCCTAGAGACATGCTCGAGATGCCACTGAAGAAAGTGCAGAAGGAGTGTGAGGTGGGGACGGAAGCGGGACTGTTTGCCTTTCCTCCATTTCAAGATGTTATGGTCTCACCTTTGGGCCTGGTGCCAAAGAGGAGAGAGGTGAACTCCACAGGATAAAATATTTGTCATTCTCAGGGAGGAACTTGGTGCACAACGACCTAGGTAGAGATGTTTGTTTGTGTCCTGGGAGTAATTTACCAGCGCTGGGCGCTTGCAGTGGGGCCCTAGCAGACAAAGCTGACATTAAATCAGCCTTCAGACTGCTGCCACTTCCCCTGGAAAGCTCTGCGCTTCTACAATATACAGTGGAATCACAATCCTTCTTTGATAAATGTTTGCCATTGTAGTCGCCATTGATGAGATGACTAGGAGTCTGGGAGTACCACTGGCAGCAGGAAGGTCTTGGAGTTTGGAGCTTTGTTTCAGACCAAATGGTCCTGACAGAGTAGGGGGCAGAAGGAAATGGAAAGTCATTAACTTTAGGAGTGATATCTGACACTGGGAGCAACATCTACTTCTTAAGACTGTTCCCCATTGTGGTACAGGTGGAAATTAGGAGAGAGAAGCTAGCAAACAAGAGCATTGCCTTTTGGTCAGATAGAAGGTTGATAGTGCAGGTACAATAACACTCAGTGATATACCCATGCATTCTCATGTTGCTCAGAGCTGATCCTCATGTGTCTGAAAAAGTCTATTGCATTAATGGCAACGTTTATGGAAGGATACAAGAATGCCGGATCACTGACACAATATCTAAAAAAACTATTTTGAGATACAGAAATATTGTGGCAAAAATATTGATTACAAAAATATTGTTCCCTATGCTTATAATGGTAAGTCCCAAAATATTTTCAAAAATATTGTTTATATATATATGCTGGATCATTGTATCTTTGTGTCATGGCCCTATTGGACATCTGGATCTGAGGCTTAGGCGTTGGGGACACAAGGCAGCCATTGGCACTTTTAATTTGGGATTCACTCAGAGGCTACCAAGCCCGGTCCCCCCCTTTTCCAGGCGCATCATCATGCAATGAAGCATGACACGGCTCCACATTCGATATCTACCGAAGAAATGCAAGCTGGGATTCGCAGTCATTCACATCGGACTGCAGCTGCAAGTAATTAACGAGCCGAGCCTGCTACACTCCCGCCCATGAGAGCATCGTGATTGTTTAAAGGAGGGAGCGAATCTAACTCAGTGCTAAAAGGCATCCGATGAAGGCAGACGCCGAAATGCATTATGCCTCGCACTTGTGAATAAAATGGTCGCTGTGAAAATTTCCCCGCTGTGTCCTCTGGTCTCTTCGTTGGAGCGATCTTTCTTGCATGTTTCCACGTGCTGGCCAGTTGCGCGTGAAAGAGGACCCGTCTTGAAAGAGGCCTGTGAAAAATATTGGCATCGTGGCAAATAACTTTCCAAGGTATTGGATTTTGCAGGCCCACCTCAGGTTAAGGAGTAGTAAGAGGCCGCTGCTATTAGCAGTCCGTGACTGCACGGAGATGCTGGATCATTGTATCTTTGTGTCATGGCCCTATTGGACATCTGGATCTGAGGCTTAGGCGTTGGGGACACAAGGCGGCCATTGGCACTTTTAATTTGGGATTCACTCAGAGGCTACCAAGCCCGGTCCCCCCCTTTTCCAGGCACATCAGCATGCATTGAAGCATGACACGGCTCCACATTCGATATCTACCGAAGAAATGCAAGCTGGGATTTGCAGTCATTCACATCGGACTGCAGCTGCAAGTAATTAACGAGCCGAGCCTGCTACACTCCCGCCCATGGGAGCATCGTGATTGTTTAAAGGAGGGAGCGAATCTAACTCAGTGCTAAAAGGCATCCGATGAAGGCAGACGCCGAAATGCATTATGCCTCGCACTTGTGAATAAAATGGTCGCTGTGAAAATTTCCCTGCTGTGTCCTCTGGTCTCTTCGTTGGAGCGATCTTTCTTGCATGTTTCCATGTGCTGGCCAGTTGCGCGTGAAAGAGGACCCGTCTTGAAAGAGGCCTGTGAAAAATATTGGCATCGTGGCAAATAACTTTCCAAGGTATTGAATTTTGCAGGCCCACCTCAGGTTAAGGACTAGTAAGAGGCCGCTGCTATTAGCAGTCCGTGACTGCACGGAGATGCTGGATCATTGTATCTTTGTGTCATGGCCCTATTGGACATCTGGATCTGAGGCTTAGGCGTTGGGGACACAAGGCGGCCATTGGCACTTTTAATTTGGGATTCACTCAGAGGCTACCAAGCCCGGTCCCCCTCCTTTTCCAGGCACATCAGCATGCATTGAAGCATGACACGGCTCCACATTCGATATCTACCGAAGAAATGCAAGCTGGGATTCGCAGTCATTCACATCGACTGCAGCTGCAAGTAATTAACGAGCCGAGCCTGCTACACTCCCGCCCATGGGAGCATCGTGATTGTTTAAAGGAGGGAGCGAATCTAACTCAGTGCTAAAAGGCATCCGATGAAGGCAGACGCCGAAATGCATTATGCCTCGCACTTGTGAATAAAATGGTCGCTGTGAAAATTTCCCTGCTGTGTCCTCTGGTCTCTTCGTTGGAGCGATCTTTCTTGCATGTTTCCATGTGCTGGCCAGTTGCGCGTGAAAGAGGACCCGTCTTGAAAGAGGCCTGTGAAAAATATTGGCATCGTGGCAAATAACTTTCCAAGGTATTGGATTTTGCAGGCCCACCTCAGGTTAAGGACTAGTAAGAGGCCGCTGCTATTAGCAGTCCGTGACTGCACGGAGATGCTGGATCATTGTATCTTTGTGTCATGGCCCTATTGGACATCTGGATCTGAGGCTTAGGCGTTGGGGACACAAGGCGGCCATTGGCACTTTTAATTTGGGATTCACTCAGAGGCTACCAAGCCCGGTCCCCCTCCTTTTCCAGGCACATCAGCATGCATTGAAGCATGACACGGCTCCACATTCGATATCTACCGAAGAAATGCAAGCTGGGATTCGCAGTCATTCACATCGGACTGCAGCTGCAAGTAATTAACGAGCCGAGCCTGCTACACTCCCGCCCATGGGAGCATCGTGATTGTTTAAAGGAGGGAGCGAATCTAACTCAGTGCTAAAAGGCATCCGATGAAGGCAGACGCCGAAATGCATTATGCCTCGCACTTGTGAATAAAATGGTCGCTGTGAAAATTTCCCCGCTGTGTCCTCTGGTCTCTTCGTTGGAGCGATCTTTCTTGCATGTTTCCACGTGCTGGCCAGTTGCGCGTGAAAGAGGACCCGTCTTGAAAGAGGCCTGTGAAAAATATTGGCATCGTGGCAAATAACTTTCCAAGGTATTGGATTTTGCAGGCCCACCTCAGGTTAAGGACTAGTAAGAGGCCGCTGCTATTAGCAGTCTGTGACTGCACGGAGATGCTGGATCATTGTATCTTTGTGTCATGGCCCTATTGGACATCTGGATCTGAGGCTTAGGCGTTGGGGACACAAGGCGGCCATTGGCACTTTTAATTTGGGATTCACTCAGAGGCTACCAAGCCCGGTCCCCCCCTTTTCCAGGCACATCAGCATGCATTGAAGCATGACACGGCTCCACATTCGATATCTACCGAAGAAATGCAAGCTGGGATTCGCAGTCATTCACATCGGACTGCAGCTGCAAGTAATTAACGAGCCGAGCCTGCTACACTCCCGCCCATGGGAGCATCGTGATTGTTTAAAGGAGGGAGCGAATCTAACTCAGTGCTAAAAGGCATCCGATGAAGGCAGACGCCGAAATTCATTATGCCTCGCACTTGTGAATAAAATGGTCGCTGTGAAAATGTCCCCGCTGTGTCCTCTGGTCTCTTCGTTG
Source organism: Triturus cristatus (assembly GCF_964204655.1). Lineage (NCBI taxonomy): Eukaryota > Metazoa > Chordata > Amphibia > Caudata > Salamandridae > Triturus > Triturus cristatus. Next base: position 1,099,001,256 of record NC_140579.1, read on the forward strand.
GAGCGATCTTTCTTGCATATATATATATGTATGTATATATATATATAATTAAAAATAGCAAATCTTAAATATTTTAATATATAACATTATTATAATGTAAAGTAAATAAAAGCGGATAATATTTAATACTCTGTATAAATATATACTTACTTAAACGCACACACACACACACATACGTGTGTGTGTTCATATAGATATATATAACACTATTATAAAAAAATATATTTTACATTGTATTACATTTTTTAGGATACTTTTTTTTTTATTTACCACTATAAAAAGCATATATGTGTCCATGAGTATGTATATATATCTCATTCCATATACTGAGAATCTACGGATGTGGAGGAACTGGATGAGTTAGCCAGAAGATTCCTAGACAGGGGCTACAGCCCTGAAGTAATTCAAGGGGCAAGACAGAAAGCCAACCACAAAACCAGGGAACAGCTACTGTTCTCAGTTAAAAAGAGACAAGCAGAAGGTGAACAAGCAATCCGCTTGATCACAAACTACACCACACAACATCAAGTGGGAGGCAAATACTAAAATCCCATTGGCATCTAATTGCTAGTGATCCAGTAATAGGACCTTAATGTAAGATAGACCTTTCATTACATTTCGCAAAGCCAAATCGATGAAGGGACAGTTAGTTGTCAGTAGCCCTGAAATGTACAGTCTGTCCAACAGCAGGGAAAGTTTTTCACTTGAAGCTCATAACATATTGAAATAACCTTATTAATTTAGCACAAATATATAACTCTTAATATGAACAGAAATTAATTCTATATATAAAATTAAAAAAAACTATTAAACAATTTACATGATTATTAAACAATTTAATAATGAATTGTCAATTAAAAATGGTTATTTATGTGTTACTTCCCACCCTATACCCCCACAAACTTAGTATCCCCCACTAAAATGTAACTTAAATAAATAAGTATAACACAATTAACATAATTAATATTCAATTAAAAAAGTATTAATACATTGATCATTAATTGTTAATCAACTATTAATGAACTACACACCCTATAACCCTACAAATATAATGATCACACAATTTACATAATTAATGATCAATAAAAAATGGATTATAAATTACTAATTCATTTGTAATTATTATTTAATTAACGTCCCACCCTATACCACTACAAACCCAGCAACCTGCACTTAATATATAACTAAAGTTATAATTACTACACAATTGACATACTTAATGAACAATGAAATAATTAGTATCAAATTATAATAAATTGTTAATTCATTATTGCTTAATTAACTTCCCATTGTATACCCCTACAAACCCAGCAACCCACTACAACGCAATTAAAGTAGCAATTAAATACAAAATTAGAAATCACTCAAAATTACAAACTATATTTAAAAATATTAGTGTCTAAAACAAATGTTAAAACACATCATAAATAGCTAAAATGTTTACAATTTGAGCAAATTGAATAAATATTCCAACTTTGTTAAAACGACATGTTAGTCAAATAACATCGTTGTAAATTGCAATCGAAGTATCATGTGCATGAATGCAACAAAAATGACTCAACGTTAGATTATTGTTGGTGAAGTAAAATGGCAGTATAAATACTGACTTTTAAAAAAAAAACTTCAAACCAACAACTAAATAGTCCTTTCTATAGGATTGCAGAATACAATTATTCAGAAACAAGATGTTACATTTTGATTTGCTAAAAAGAATTCATGTCATATTGTGCTTAAATAAAGTGCAAGTGCCTGTTACTCAGTAAAATCCCCGAGTTTAATAAAAAGTGATATTTGTAAAGACTTATAAAATACCTATAAAAAGACCTGTAAAATCACCCCTATGTGCAAAATAGTACCTTCATAAAACTTAGCGGTATTGGCGGCGGATATGTCTGATTGCTGTATATCCTGTAATAGCTATCTTATAGAAGTACCATCCTTCTGGTACTCTATAAAAATGTATCTAGTAAAGTCACATGACAAAGTATGTGCTAGTTAAAGGCATGTATAGAGCTCTTCAGTTGCGTTGAGGCCTCTGGGATGTTTCGTGTCTAAATTCAAAATGTATTTGGTTTCCATGAGTCTCAATGCTTTTTGTATGTCTCCCCCTCTCTTATTGAACGGAATTGAATCAATTAAAAAGTAGCTAAGGCCAGTTGGATCTGCATTGTGTACCTCATTGAAATGTCTGGCTACTGGATATACCTGGTCCCTGTTCTTAATAGCTCTTATGTGTTGTAGTATCCGCTTGTGGGCTTGTAGGATGGTACTGCCTATATATTTGAGACCACAAGGACATTCTAACACATATATCACATATTCTGATTTGCAATTCAGGGCTTTGGTGATTAATTTTTCTTCATCATTGAAAGGTGATGTGTAAGATGTCTGGTTTGAGCCATGTTTGCATGCTTTGCACACCTTACATTTGAAAAAACCCTTTCTTTGGTCTAGCCAAGTATTTTTGTTATTGCTGGCTGGATCATTTTGGACTAAAATGTCCTTCATAGATGAAGCCCTACTGTATGTGATAGCTGTTTTTTTGGCCAAAGTTTGACCTATAATAGGGTCACTTAAAACCAGCGACCAGTTTTTAGTAATCAATTTTTTGATTTCTTTTTCATGTTTGCTGAATTGGATAATGAATCTGAACGTGTCTTCTTGTTAGTTCATCCTGTATTTAGCGTTTGGTTTAAGCAACACTTCTGTAGACTTACTTCTACTCTTGAGAAGGGCTGTTTCTAAACATTTAGTAGTGTAGCCCCTTTCCTGGAATCTTTTTTTTGCTAATGTCTTGTTCCTTATTGAGGTCATTGTCATTGCTGCCGATACGTCTCAACCTAAGCATCTCACCATAAGGAATACTCTGTTGATGAGATGGCTAGGATGGGAACTGCTCGCATGTAACGTGGTGTTACCTGCCGTCGGCTTCCTGTGTAACCTAGTCTCAATTTTCCCATCCTGTATGTAAACTTCTACATCTAGAAAGTTTACATTTGTATCGCTGATGGATGCCGTGAACTCAAGATTCAGAGCATTGTTATTTAGTTGACTCAGTAACTCCTCTGCTTCTGTCCTTGACCTCTCCCAGATTATAAAAAGGTCATCTATGTATCTCCACTAAACTTTGATATTTTTGGTTACATACATCTTGTATTGGTTGGGTAGGACCAGCTCTTCCCACCAACCCATGTGGAGACAGGCATAGCTGGGGGAAAAGCTGGCCAACATTGCTACGCCTCGCAATTGTTGGTAAAGGTTATTTTGGAACAAGAAATAATTATTTTTTAAGCAAAATTCTGCCATATTAACAATCATGGTAATATGTTCGATATATTGGGATCCTTTTTTAGCCAAATAAAATTCAATAGCCTTTAACCCATCTCTGTGATTAATTGACGTATATAGAGATGTAACGTCTAGTGTCATCAATAGATTTTTATCTTGCCATGAGCATTTTAAAAGTTTAGCCAAAAAGTAACTAGTATCTTTGATGTATGATGTTAGACTCTGAACATGTTCTTGCAAAAAATAGTCTACATATTTCGAGGTGTTTTCCAGTAGACTGTTGCGCGCTGAAATGATAGGTCTACCTGGTGGTTGCAGTGCGTTCTTGTGAATCTTAGGAATAAAGTACAAAATTGGGACTACTGGATGGTCATTTTTTTTAAATTTCAATTCGTCCGCCGTCAGGAGTCCCTTGTTTTTCCATCCTATCAGTTTCAACATGAATTCATTGGTTATATTCCGTAAAGTTGGGTAGTCACTGCGCCGATAACACTTGTTGTCCTTAAGTTGTTTCATGGCTTCCGCAATGTAATCACTTTTTTTCCAAAGGACAACATTGCCACCTTTATCCGCATTTCGTATAACAATGTCAGAGTTCTTTTTCAATTTCATAATTTAAGTCTTTCAAACCGTTGATAACGTTTTCATGAAAATTGTCTATTGCATCTTTAATCATCAATGGATGGAAAATGGAGCATGGTTTAAAAGGTGTTTTGGGCTTGAGTTGCATGTTTCTATCATCACCTTCCTGATTGGATGGCATCAAAGGACTCGAAGTTGAGATTGCGTTTTCATCTAAAAGTTCTTGCATTTCAGTTAGAAAACCCTTATCAGATTGAGTAAGGGGATTCGGGGTCGTTCCTGTGGTAATATGGGTAGATTGTATGTCCATAGTGTTATAACTCGCTTTGTTTAGCTGTAATTCGGTTTGATGAAAATGCTTTTTTAATTTCAACTTTCTAATGCTTTTGTAGACATCGAGTCGTGTGGTGGCATAGTTGAAAGAACTGACAGGGCAAAATGAGAGGCCCTGAGAGAGAAGTTGTTGTTCTGCTTTATTCAATGTAATTTCTGTAAGATTGACCAAAGAGGGGGTAGTTTCACTGGTGTTATTGTTTAACGTCGCCAGCTCTTCTTCTATTGCCTCCTTTGTCTTGTCATGCTGTTAGTATTTGATTTTGCTTGCCCGCCTTCTTTCGCGGCGATTGATTGTTCTTCTTGTGTTTTGTTGTATGGTGGTTGTGAGAAGTTGGCCTGGTATATGATGTTCACTAGTTAAAGTGACCACCTTGTACCATGCCAAGCAACCCTTATGGTGTGGTTGTAAGTCAACCTTTTCGGACTAGCTGCCCTAGTGGTAGCGTAGGCTAAGCAGTCTTTGAGGCTAAACTCGTTAAAGCGTGTTAAGCAGGCTGTTTTACCATATGTAACCCCCCTTTATACCAATGAAAGGACACCACACAGATATATATTCAAAATATATATGTATTTATTACTCAAAGTATCCCCTAGACTCTTTATGAGCACAGGAGCACAAATCGTTAAACAAGAAAGTATTACAATATACAGAAGTTGCACTTTATATGGATAGGCCCTGGTGGCCGCTCAAACCATATACTAAAATAGTGGTATAAGTACCACGACTAAGAAAGGGAAAAGGCCTAGGGCCTCTAGAGTCGCTGGGCCTACAAGGAGCTAACGTTTGTTAGTGACCAGGAGGTCCACGGGTCGCGTGTGCAGTGAGGAAAGTTACACGCGGGCTCCCATAGGTTTCCAATGGGTGCGTAAAAGTTCAAAAGTTACTGCTAAAAGGGTCTTCTGGTTGAACTACGAAATCAAGACTTCAGATCTAAACATTAGAGATGTCACTCTACACTTGTGCACCGGAGTGCCAGCTTTACCTCACCCACAGGAAGCGGGTGCATAGGTCTCGAAGTGCGTCGGGTTTCGTCTATCTGTTCAATGGAGCCTGATGACAAAGATGCTGCAGGCGGCCGGTCCAGAAGAGATGCGGTGGATCCAAGGGTGGACTGGAGTTGTAGAAGACCTGTAAGCAGAGGGGACAGTGTTCACAGTCACTAGCCAGTGACCGGCGTGGCACCAGGTAGGTACCAGGCGATGTCGGGTGCAAACAGGTGAAGAGGTGTAGCTTGTCTCCGCAGCCACGTGGTCCCTGAAGGTCAACGATGACCAGGAGTCGGTTCACGAGCTGTCCCACGCAGGCTCTCGCTGTCGGCGGTGTCGGTGACTCAAAGGAAGCAAACAAGCCTTGGCAAAAGCAGGAGTCGTAGGAAATGAAGAAAGCTGATGGTTCTGACCAGCAAGGTCAGTGGGGCTGCTCCTTTGGAGGGCAGCAGGGACCAGTCTGGGGCACCCAGACCAATGTCGTACTTTTCAAGATAGTTCGCCAAAATGGCCACTAGCCAACGGGCCAGGGACCGGGCAGGTGCGTCGAGTTGCAAAGTGCAGAGGGGCCCCACGCAGATCGTGGAGATGCTGGAGGGCTCACCTTTGGTGCAGATGCTGCTCAGGTGTTGGGTTTCTCAGGACCCAAAGCACAACTTGGAGGGAGCCTCTGTTGTTGCGCTTGCAGCTTGTCGAGTGTCTTTTCAAGATGGCTGGCTCCACGTGTCTCGGTGCCTCCACGGGTTCCTTCTTTGCAGGGACTGTGGATCGGGCAGTGAGAAGTCTGGAGGTCCAGTTCTTGTCAGTCTCTGGGCTCAGGCTCCGGCAGGAGGCGGCGGCAAAGCAGACGTCGATTCGCTGGTTGGTGCTTGCGTTAGCAAGATGGTCACTCCCTGACCATAGGGGAGAATTCCTTCTGTCCTCTGTGCAGCAGAGCGTCGAAGTTCCCGTCCTCTTCTTAGTGTTAAGTTGATGCCAGGATGTCTGAAGTCTTAGGACACAGCTCCTACCTTTAAGCGGATTCTAGGGGCCGGACTACCTGCTAGGTCCCTCCCTAAGGGTGGGACCAGGAAGGGGGGTGGTTACACCCCCAATCCTTTGTCCAGCTTGCCCCAGGTCCGGGGCTGGTGTGCCCCAGGACCGGTTTGAACTGGCATATGCACCGAGGCTCCTTGTGAGCCTCAGGCATGTCTGATTCTATTCAAGCCCTACCTGACCATTACACAAAATCCTGTCTGGGGTGGTGCACGCACCTCCCCTGGCAGGAAACCCTTTGTCCACATCTCCCAAGCTGGAAGGACTCCCAGCAGCAGGAGGGCAGACTTGTGTCTGTGGTGGCAGCGTCCATTTTGTGGAGCTGAGGCTATGTCTGATTTTACACGGGTTTCAGGTACTGTACATGTCGTGTCCCTCTAGAAGGGTGGAATGCTAACCCCTTCGCCAGAATTGGCGAGGGGTTAGTATTCCAATTCGTATGACACCTTACTTGACATGTTTTGATAAAGCCAAACCAAAGATAGCATTTAACCGCGAGGTTCATAATGCACTTAAGAGTATATGGTATGGCGATATCTGGAAACAGTAGAAGGAAGTTGTTCCGACCACTGCAGACAGGCTCAGCTCATGCCAGAGCACCATCTCACATGGAACCAAGCACTCTGCCTTCAGGATTGTCAAGGCCTGCCATAGGAGTGCCTTATAGGTTACCATGTGTCCCATTTAAGGTTAGGTATAGGCATACTACACCTAAGTAAGAGGTGGATACACCAACTTACCCCAGCTGAGTGATCAGCCAGTTGTGTCAAATTGCTAGGCCAGGCCAGGGGTGGCACAATACATGCTTCAGCCCCAGGTAGGCCTTAGATACACCAATGCCCTGGGTACCTAGTGTGTACTGGTACAGGGGCTCACAGGGTTATCCAATTCCAATGGTTATGCACCTGGAGTGCATAGTGTCAATTTAGTAGAGAGAACAGCAGGCTGGGGGTCTGATTAGCAGGCCCACAGCCTCAATATGTCAAAAACCAGTGAAGCAAAAAGCAAAAATTTGGGGTGACCATAGGATAGCAGACCCTACTCTCCTACACAATCCCCCCCCCCAAACGCAGGGACATTAAACTAGCCTTGACCAGTCTCGTCTTCATGTCCTAAATGGAAGTACCTGGAGAGACCATCTGCATTCCCATGGTGTGTACCTGGCTGGTGCTCCACTGTAAAGTCCATCCCCTGTAGGGAAATGGACCACCTAAGCAGTTTGGGGTTTTCAACCTTCATCTGATTTAGCCACAAGAGGGGCTTATGGTCGGTCTGAATCTTGAAGTGAGTGCCAAACAAGTATGGCCTCAGCTTCTTCAGGGCCCACACCACAGCAAAGGCCTCCCTCTCAATAGCTGACCAATTCTTCTCTCTGGGGGTCAACCTTCTGCTAATAAAAGCAATGGGTTGGTCTTGACCATCTACCTTAAGTTGTGACAGCACAGCTCCCACACCCAACTCAGAAGCATCTGTTTGGACAATAAACTCTTTGGAGTAGTCAGGACTTTTCAGGATAGGTGCAGAGCACATGGCCTTCTTCAGGTCTTCAAATGCCTTTTGACAGCTTACTGTCCACTGAACCTTTTTGGGCATCTTCTTGGATGTCAGATCATTAAGAGGAGTCACAATGGACCCATAGTTCTTAACAAACTTCCTGTAGTACCCAGTCAAGCCCAAGAAAGCTCGAACTTGAGTCTGGGTGGTTGGAGGAGACCAGTCCTTGATGGATTGTATCTTACTCTCCAGTGGTTGAACTTGGCCTCTACCTACAAGGTGGCCCAAATACACAACCTTACTCTGCCCTATCTGGCACTTAGTAGCCTTGATAGTGAGGCCTGCCTTTTGCAGAGCCTCAAGTACCTTCTTCAGGTGGATCAGGTGTTCCTCCCAGGTGGAGCTAAAGACAGCAATGTCATCAAGATATGCTGCACAAAAGTCATCCAACCCAGTAAGGACTTGATTCACCAACCTTTGGAAGGTGGCAGGTGCGTTCTTCAGACCAAAGGGCATCACCAAAAATTGGAAGTGTCCTCCTGGGGTTGAGAATGCTGTTTTGGCCTTAGACTCCTCAGCTAACCTGATTTGCCAATAGCCAGCTGTCAAATCAAATGTGCTCAAAAACTTAGCAGAAGCCAGTTTATCTATGAGCTCATATGCCCTTGGAACAGGATGTGCATCTGTCCTAGTGACAGCATTGAGTCCTCTGTAATCCACAGAGAACCTCATCTCTCTCTTGCCATATTTGGTGTGAGGTTTGGGGACCAGAACCACTGGGCTAGCCCAGGGGCTCTCTGAGGGTTCAATGACACCCAGTTCCAGCATTTTGTGTACCTCAGCCTTTATACAGTCCCTGACATGGTCAGGTTGTCTGTAAAGTTTGTTCTTTACAGGGAGACTGTCACCAGTGTCCACCACATGGGTACACCAGTCAGTTTGACTAGGTATCAGTGAGAACATATGCTGAAATGATTGTAGAACCTGTCTACATTCAATCTGCTGATGCTCAGTGAGGTTGCCTCCAAGGGTCACTCCTTCAACTGAACCATCTTCAGGGTTCTGAGACAACAGGTCTGGGAGAGGGTCACTCTCCTCCTCCTGTCCCTCATCTGTAGCCATGAGCAAGCCCATGTCTGCCCTGTCAACATATGCTTTTAACCTGTTAACATGGAGTAACCTGTGGAGACTCCTGGGAGTGCCTAGGTCCACCAAGTAGGTAACCTCTCCCTTCTTTTCCAGGATTGTATGGGGTCCAGACCATTTGTCTTGGAGTGCTGCTGGGGTCACTGGCTCCAACACCCATACCTTCTGTCCTGGCTGAAACTCAACCAAGACAGCCTTTTGGTCATGCCAAGCTTTCTGTAAGGCCTGGCTTGCCTCAAGGTTTTTGGATGCCTTCTCCATATACTCAGCCATCCTGGAGCGGAGACCAAGTACATAGTCCACTGTGTCTTGCTTAGGCTTTTTGAGAGGTAACTCCCATCCTTCGCTCACCAGACATAGGGGGCCTCTTACAGGGTGCCCAAACAACAATTCAAAGGGGCTGTAGCCAACTCCTTTTTGTGGGACCTCTCTGTAAGCAAACAGAAGGCAGGGTAGAAGTATGTCCCATCTTCGCCTGAGCTTTTCAGGTAATCATTTGATCATACCCTTTAGGGTCTTGTTGAATCTCTCAACAAGCCCATTGCATTGTGGGTGATAAGGGGTGGTGAACTTGTAGTTGACACCACATTCCTTCCACATAGCTGTCAAGTATCCTGACATGAAGTTGGTACCTCTGTCAGAAACCACCTCCTTAGGAAACCCCACTCTGGAGAATACTCCCAGCAGGGCCCTGGCCACAACAGGAGCTGTAGTGGTCCTAAGGGGAATTGCCTCTGGATACCTGGTGGCATGATCCACTACCACCAGTATAAATCTGTGCCCAGATGCAGTGGGAGGATCCATGGGACCCACTATATCTATTCCCACTCTTTCAAAGGGAACCCCCACCACAGGTAGTGGTATTAGGGGGGCCTTTGTTGTGCCACCTGATTTGCCACTGGCTTGGCAGGTCACACAGGAGCGACAAAACTCCTTGGTATCTTCATTCATGTGAGGCCAGTGAAAGTGTGGGACAAGCCTGTCCCAAGTCTTGTTCTGGCCTAAGTGTCCTGCTAGAGGAATATCATGGGCCAAGGTAAGAAGGAAGCCCCTAAATTGCAGAGGTATAACCAACCTCCTGGTTGCACCAGGTTTTTGGTCTCTAGCCTCTGAATAAAGGAGCCCATCATCCCAATACACTTTATGGGTACCTTGAGCATTCCCAGCAGCCTCAGCAGCAGCCAGCTGTCTGAGGGGTTCAAGAGATGGACAGGATAACTGAGCCTGCCCCAAGTCAGCCCTGGAAGGTCCCCCTGTCCCCAGAAACTCAACCTGGTCAGGTTCAAGCTCTTCAGGGACAGTTCCTTCAGGGTTCTCTAGATCATCCTCCTGGGAAGACTGATCATCACTTGGAGGCAGGGGGGAAGGCACAGCCTTAACCCTCCTGTTCTTCTTCTTGGTAGGTGTTTGGTCCATTGTTCCAGGATCCAAGACCTGTGGTTTAGTAAGGCACTTTTTGGCCTGTGACCTGGTCACAGCAAGGACATGTGGTGATATACCTAACATCTCTGCATGTGTCCTGTACTCCACTTCTGACCATAGAGAACTGTCTAGGTAATTGCCCAACAAACATTCTACTGGGAGGTCTGCACTAACCACAACCCTTTTGAGGCCAGTTACCCCTCCCCATGAGAAGTTAACAATAGCCACACTATGAGAAGTAGTGGCATTGCTGGCATTGGTCACCAGGTAGTTCTCACCTGGTATGTACTGTCCAGGGTCCACAAAGCCTGGTGTCACCATAGTGACACTGGCACATGTGTCCCTGTAGGCTTGAGCCACTTTTTCATTTATTAAAGGAGTCTGTCTGTACTTGCCCAGGTTACTGGGGCTCACAGTCAGGGACAAATCCATGTCCCCATCACAGATCAAGACTGCCTGTGTAAGGGTTCTGTCTAAGTCAGAATCTCCTTCAGTTCCCATAGTGATTCCCACTACACCCTTTGTCTGGGGACCAACACTGCTAACAGTAGTACTGGGAGCAGGTGCCTTAGGGGCAACAGTGTTGGGGGCTCCACCCTTCTTACAATCACTAGTCCAGTGAGTTGTATTCTTGCAAGATTTGCACCAGGGTTTCTTTGGACCTTCTTTCTTCTTCCCTTTAGGTTGTTGGGACCCACCCTCATTAGTACTAGTTTGGGGCCCTGTTGAAGACTTCTGGTCTTTGGATTTCTGATCTCCACCCTTTTGGTCTGTTTTCTTCTGATCACCCCCTTGGCCCTGGTTCTGGTTCTTTTGCTTAACCCTGGTTCTGACCCATTTGTCTGCCTTCTTTCCCAATTCTTGGGGAGTGGTCAGATCTGAGTCAACCAAGTGTTGATGCAGTTGCTGGTTTTGACAGTTATTTAAAATCTGTTCTCTCATCATCACATTGTACAATCCTGTATAATCAGATACCTTACTTCCCAGCAACCAACCCTCCAAAGCCTTAGTGGCACATTCAATGTATTCAGACCAGTCCTGAGTCTGTGTCTTCTGGGTATCTCTGAACATTAACCTGTACTGTTCAGCGGTTAAGCCTAACCCATCAACCAGGACACTCTTCAGGGCTCTGTAGTTTCTGACATCCTCCTCCCTAACAGTGAGGAGTCTATCTCTGCCTCTACCTTCAAAGGAGAGCCATAAGATTGCTGCCCACTGGTCTTCAGGAACCTGCTGCACTTTGCAGGCTCTCTCAAGAGCAGTCATCCACTTGTGGATATCATCCCCACTTTTGTAGGGGGGCACAACCTTGGACAGGTTCCTATTGTCAAAGACCCTATCTTTGTCCCTAGGGACAATGCTGCCACCAGTGGGTATAGCCCCACTCTCTCTAGGTTGCCTAGCCTTGCTCAGTTTCTCCTCCATCAGGGCTACTTCTAGCTCCTGTCTCCTGATCCTCAGCTGGGCTTCCTTCATTCTGGCCTCATGCTCCCTCCTCTGAGGGCTGGTCATCCTTCTTCTGGAGTGACCTTGAGAGCCTCTAGAGGCATGAGGCATTAGAGTCACCTGAGTGATTCCTCTGTCTCCCAAACCCCTGGTTAAGTCCACTAGGGAGATCCAATGGGGTGAACCCATTGTCAGTCCCAAGTAGTCTTAAGTTAGCTGAGCCAGGTATAGCACCTGGCACTGGGCTATTTCTCCCATCAGAACTACTACTACTATCAGACTCACCCCCTTTGTCATCCCTGTCCCTATGCTTATCCTCATCATCTGTAGTCTGATTCTCAACTAAGGGGCGACTGTTAGAAAGGGGTACCTCAGTAGCATCTTCAGAAGGAGGGCCTCCTGTTCGAGTCCCTGAGGGGTCTAACTGGGAGGCTTTCTTGAGAGCTCTGTGATCTTCATCAGCTTGTAACAGTTCTCTGAGTTCAGCAGAGGTAGGGTTCCTGGGCTGTTTAAGGCCCCTGATATTTGCCAACTGCCTGAGCTCATTCTGGTTTAGGGTAGCAAAGATGGTTGGTGCCCTCTGGGGGTCACTCTCGACAGAGATGGGTACATTGGACCCCTCTGCCCCAGCCATTGCTCTAAAGTGTGGGTGGATGTGTTGCAACTACCTACACTTGGGTTTTCCTACTAAACCTATCTAGTAGTTGTAGTCAGGGTGTGCTACTCCCTTTGCTCTACAACAACTAAGTTCAGTAGAACTTAAGTATATCTAGTCTTGTTTTATATGTACCTACAGGTACCTATGTGATCTTTCAATTGGTAACAAAGAGATTACAATGGTAAAACACAGCAAGCTCAAATCCCACCGCTGCCACCAATGTGAGAAGTTGGCCTGGTATATGATGTTCACTAGTTAAAGTGACCACCTTGTACCATGCCAAGCAACCCTTATGGTGTGGTTGTAAGTCAACCTTTTCGGACTAGCTGCCCTAGTGGTAGCGTAGGCTAAGCAGTCTTTGAGGCTAAACTCGTTAAAGCGTGTTAAGCAGGCTGTTTTACCATATGTAACCCCCCTTTATACCAATGAAAGGACACCACACAGATATATATTCAAAATATATATGTATTTATTACTCAAAGTATCCCCTAGACTCTTTATGAGCACAGGAGCACAAATCGTTAAACAAGAAAGTATTACAATATACAGAAGTTGCACTTTATATGGATAGGCCCTGGTGGCCGCTGAAACCATATACTAAAATAGTGGTATAAGTACCACGACTAAGAAAGGGAAAAGGCCTAGGGCCTCTAGAATCGCTGGGCCTACAAGGAGCTAACGTTAGTTAGTGACCAGGAGGTCCACGGGTCGCGTGTGCAGCGAGGAAAGTTACACGCGGGCTCCCATAGGTTTCCAATGGGTGCGTAAAAGTTCAAAAGTTACTGCTAAAAGGGTCTTCTGGTTGAACTACGAAATCAAGACTTCAGATCTAAACATTATAGATGTCACTCTACACTTGTGCACCGGAGTGCCAGATTTACCTCACCCACAGGAAGCGGGTGCATAGGTCTCGAAGTGTGTCGGGTTTCGTCTATCTGTTCAATGGAGCCTGATGACAAAGATGCTGCAGGCGGCCGGTCCAGAAGAGATGCGGTGGATCCAAGGGTGGATCGGAGTTGTAGAAGACCTGTAAGCAGAGGGGACAGTGTTCACAGTCACTAGCCAGTGACCGGCGTGGCACCAGGTAGGTACCAGGCGATGTTGGGTGCAAACAGGTGAAGAGGTGTAGCTTGTCTCCGCAGCCACGTAGTTCCTGAAGGTCGACGACATCAAGGAGTCGGTTCACAAGCTGGCCCACGCAGGCTCTCGCTGTCGGCGGTGTCAGCGACTCAAAGGAAGCAAACAAGCCTTGGCAAAAGCAGGAGTCGTAGGAAATGAAGAAAGCTGATGGTTCTGACCAGCAAGGTCAGAGGGGCTGCTCCTTTGGAGGGCCGCAGGGGCCAGTATGGGGAACCCAGACCAGCATCGTAGTTTTCAAGATAGTTTGCCAAAATGGCCACTAGCCAACGGGCCAGGGACCGGGCAGGCGCTTCGAGTTGCAAAGTGCAGAGGGGCCCCACGCAGATCGTGGAGATGCTGGAGGGCTCACTTTTGGTGCAGATGCTGCTCGGGTGTTGGGTTTCTCAGGACCCAAAGCACAACTTGGAGGGAGCCTCTGTTGTTGCGCTTGCAGCTTGTCGAGTGTCTTTTCAAGATGGCTGGCTCCACGTGTCTCGGTGCCTCCACGGGTTCCTTCTTTGCAGGGACTGTGGATCGGGCGGTGAGAGGTCTGGAGGTCCAGTTCTTGTCGGTCTCTGGGCTCGGGCTCCGGCAGGAGGCGGCGGCAAAGCAGACGTCGATTCGCTGGTTGGTGCTTGCGTTAGCAAGATGGTCACTCCCTGACCATAGGGGAGAATTCCTTCTGTCCTCTGTGTAGCAGAGCATCGAAGTTCCCGTCTTCTTCTTAGTGATAAGTTGATTCCAGGATGTCTGAAGTCTTAGGACACAGCTCCTACCTTTAAGCGGATTCTAGGGGCCGGACTACCTGCTAGGTCCCTCCCTAAGGGTGGGACCAGGAAGGGGGGTGGTTACACCCCCAATCCTTTGTCCAGCTCGCCCCAGGTCCGGGGCTGGTGTGCCCCAGGACCGGTTTGAACTGGCATATGCACCGAGGCTCCTTGTGAGCCTCAGGCATGTCTGATTCTATTCAAGCCCTACCTGACCAATACACAAAATCCTGTCTGGGGTGGTGCATGCACCTCCCCTGGCAGGAAACCCTTTGTCCACATCCCAGCAGCAGGAGGGCAGACTTGTGTCTGTGGTGGCAGCGTCCATTTTGTGGAGCTGAGGCTATGTCTGATTTTACCCAGGTTTCAGATACTGTACATGTCGTGTCCCTCTAGAAGGGTGGAATGCTAACCCCGTCGCCAGAATTGGCGAGGGGTTAGTATTCCAATTCGTATGACACCTTACTCGACATGTTTTGATAAAGCCAAACCAAAGATAGCATTTAACCGCGAGGTTCATAATGCACTTAAGAGTATATGGTATGGCGATATCTGGAAACGGTAGAAGGAAGTTGTTCCGACCACTGCAGACAGGCTCAGCTCATGCCAGAGCACCATCTCACATGGAACCAAGCACTCTGCCTTCAGGATTGTTAAGGCCTGCCATAGGAGTGACTTATAGGTTAACATGTGTCCCATTTAAAGTTAGGTATAGGTATTCTACACCTAAGTAAGAGGTGGTTACACCAACTTACCCCAGCTGAGTGATCAGCCAGTTGTGTCAAATTGTTAGGCCAGGCCAGGGGTGGCACAATACATGCTTCAGCCCCTGGTAGGCCTTAGATACACCAATGCCCTGTGTACCTAGTGTGTACTGGTACAGGGGCTCACAGGGTGATCCAATTCCAATTGGTTATGCACCTGGAGTGCATAGTGTCAATTTAGTAGAGAGAACAGCAGGCTGGGGGTCTGATTAGCAGGCCCACAGCCTCAATATGTCAAAAACCAGTGAAGCAAAAAGCAAAAATTTGGGGTGACCATAGGATAGCAGACCCTACTCTCCTATAGTGGTCGTGGGCGCAGGGTTTGCCTGCGCTCTTCCACTAAAAAATCTACTTCGTCTGCCAACGAGAGAGATGCTGGCATCTGTCGCAGCAATTGATTGCGAGATTCGATCTCCGTTTCGCTTTCTGGCGCCGAACTAAGTTCGGAATTTGATGATATTGCCTCTACATTGAGTTCCGTGGCTGGAATTCTTTTATCAGTTTGACCACCCTTGAACTTTGAGACTTTTAGCGAGTCGTATTTTTTAGCGAAAGTGAAGATTCTGCCGGTCTCATAATCAGTGCGGTCTCTGTGAAACTTGTAAGCTTTTCTTTCTCTGATTATATCTTCCTCTCTTTTAAGGCGCTTTTTCATTTCATCTTGTAGTTTGTTTGTATCCTCTATTGAGCCCATGCCTTGTATTCCAATATTCAAACTTTCAATTTGCACCAATAGCTTGCCTCTATCTTTTTCCGCGTATTTGACTAAAATAAGCATAAGTCAGCGTGAGGAGTCTAAGTTGGCCTCAGCCCACTCTCTCATCATGTCTCTATCTTGGTCCTCATAGCTTGGTGCTAATAAAATTCTCAAGCCCCGGGGTACCCTGCCAACGTCCACATATCGCTGAAGGGATTTGGCCTCCCACCACTTTTTTTGTTCATTTTTCATTAATTTTTCTAACATTTTGAATTTTTCTTTTAGACTGATATTGTGGGATGTTGAGTCAATTGTGGGTCGTTTAGCATCATCAAACATATCGGCCGCCGCCGCCTCCCGTTCTCGGAGCGTGTCAGCTGTCATGGTCATTGTTTGGGGAAAAATAGGATACGCTGGTTACCTGCCAATTGCGGGGAGCTTCAATTAGATCCTCTTATGCAACACTGGCGAAAATACCCCACTCCCGAAATTCACTGTCTTGGATGCAGCACTTTGATCCGTTAAGCTGGTTCAGGGTTACCGGCAGAACTAACGCATAGATTAAACGCGTATCCGCCTACCTGGTACCGCTGTTCCCGCTTTCAGATCGCCTTCTGCTGACGTTTTTATATATATATTCAACACAAACAAATCTCAGATTTGTTTGTGTTGAATATATAATTGCACTGGTGGGGACCAGTGTCTGAGATTGGTGGCGCCGGGCAATGTTACCTGTAACCCAAGTTGTATTAGAATATATATTTATATGTATGTATGTATGTATGTATGTATAGATAGATAGATAGATAGATAGATAGATAGATAGATAGATAGATAGATAGATAGATAGATAGATAGATAGATAGATAGATAGATAGATAGATAGATAGATAGATAGATAGATAGATAGATAGATAGATAGATAGATTATTTTTTTTCTTGGCCTCCTCTTGGGGAATCACCCTACAACTTTCTAGACAGCAGCTGAAGTGAGTAGAAAACTAGCTTTAAAGAATGTATGCAGATTCAGCAAATGGTGCTAAAGTTATTAGCAAAACAAAAAATGCTTTTTCCCTGGAAACTAGGTCCTAAGTATAACTGCCTACTGACGACCACCAGTAGGTTATTTATATCATCTTTCTCTCTCACTCTCTCTCTGTCTCTCTCTCTCTCTCTTTCTGTATATGTTTCCCGGTGCATATGTGATCAATGCCAGGATTAGCCAAAACTAGTCATGACACAGAATTGTGCAATAAACTGAAAAAGTAAAGCAGTGTCCATGCCCGATTCTTTTTAAATAACGAGGGTTCTTGATATATATATATATCTTGCTCTTGTATGTATGTATATATATATATATATCTATATTCACTTAAAAAACCATAGGTTTCACACATGTTATAGTTAGGTGGATATTTCACTCGTAAAAAACCAATGAAATTCCCCCGTTATAGTTATTTCAGATAACTATAACTCGCGCGCCTGCAATCCTGTGCTCATGACGTCACATATTACATCACTCATGACATGCTCAGTGGCATCACCCTTGACATCACTGATGACATCCTCCTTGTGATAGAGTGGCGGTCGCGCGAGTTATACTTATCTGAAGTAACTATAACGGGGGAATTTCATTGGTTTTTTACGAGTGAAATATCCACCTAACTATAACATGTGTGAAACCTATGGTTTTTTAAGTGAATTTGCAAGGTTTTTTAAATGCTAATTCCTAACTATAACGTGTGTGAAACCTATGGTTTTTTCAGTGAATTTGTACGGTTTTTTAAATGCTAAGTTATGTATGTATTATTATTTTTTTAATATATTTATTTCACAATAAACTACGTATTAAATGTTTTTTTTTTTAATGGTTTTTCACCGTGCGCGCACGGTGCGCGCACCCCCGCGATTTAAAAAAAAAATTTTTTAAATGTTTTTTTCTGCCTTCGGGGTCCTTCAGGGAACCCCTGACAAAGGCTAGGGGATCAGGAACTCTCTACCCTGCCCCCTTTTCACGTTCACCACCTTCCTTTTCCACTCTCGCACTGATAACAAACAAAATGGCGGCCGACACTACCTGATTTCGACCGATTCGAACGTTGACTGACATGTAACCACCAATCAGAATTACGCTCGTGCACGTTAGGGTGCGCGAACTGTGCGCGCACAGTGCCCGGCTATAGATATGTATGTGCTTTTAAATGCAATTTTCTCAGGAACTACTGAACAGATTGACTCCATATATGCATAAGGCACTTCCCTGACCTGAGGACTACCTCTCTACCAAATTTCAAGTAATTCTGTTCAGCCGTTCGGGCTGTACCTTCGACTAAAGGTCCTATGGAAAAATGCATGGGGAAAACGCGTTTTGGGACCCCCTTTTTTTCTCGGCCCCCGCTTGACGAATCACCCCGAGACTTTCAGGGTAGGAGCTGAGCGGAGCACCCCATTAGTTTTGAAAATTTCGTAAAAATTCGTCAGCCGGCGCCAAAGTTATTCAAAATAGCATTTTGAGAATTCCTATGGAAACACGGTCCCAACTATAACTATATACTGGCGACCGCCAGTAGATAATATATATCTATATATATATATATGTATGTATGTGTATATATATATATATATACATATATATATAGAGAGATATATAGATGTATAGATATATATATGCAGATATACAGAGAAAGAGAGAGAGGAAGAGAGAGGGAGAGAGAGAGAGAGAGAGAGAGAGAGAGAGAGGGAGAGAGCAAGATAGATATACATATATTGAGATATTTATACCATCCAAAATTGTCTTGCTCCTCTGAAGGATATAGGCGGTACACAGGGGATGGTATGTGGTGCAGATTGTTTATTACAACAATGGTGGTGGGCCCATCTACGTGTTTCACCTTCCTCTGAAGCCTTGGTCACTATAAGTGACACCATCTTGAAATCCACTAAAATACACCTTTTATGTGAACATAGAAGACATACTTCCTCTAGTGCATAGTCAATACACATTGGAAGATTACTTGTATGACCAAAATCCAAGTTTTATAAAAAAAGATATAAAGTTATGTTATGTTTATGTTAAGTGCTTTTATAACGCGCAATAGCTACTCCAAGGAGTGTCCCAGCGCGGAACCAAGAAGAGTCTCTGAATTGCGCAACCAACATCTACGGGAACAGGTGAGTTTTTAATAGTTTTTTAATAGTTTCTTGAAGGCTAACGGGTCCTGAGTATTGTGTATTAGAAATGGGAGGGCATTCCAAGCCTGAGCAGCCTTAACAGCCAGAAAACATCCACCCAGCTTGTGGCGAAAGAACCGAGGTACCCTAGCTAGAAGGAGGGCAGCAGATCGCAGTTGTCTCAGCGGGACATTAAAGGAGAACCGCTTTTGTAAGTAGGCGGGCCCATGAGCGTAAAGGCCTCGGTGGGCAATGACCAGAGATTTAAATTTGACCCCATCCGCCACGGGAAGCCAGTGGAGGGAGCGGAGATGATCATGCACACTACTCCTCTTAGCGATTCCCAAGAGCAGCCTAGCAGCCGCATTGTGGTTTCCTGAAGTCTTTTCAGTGAATATCCAGGGATGCCAATGTACAGTGCATTAGCGTAATCCAATCGAGACAGGATCAAAGTCCAGATGACCGTCTCTTTGGTAGACCTAGGAAGAAGAGAAAGAAAACTCCTTAGTGTTTTGAGGAGGCCAAAACAGCTGCCTGAGATCTTTTTCACCTGAGCAGAAAAGGAGAGGTAATCCTCAAACCACGGTCCTAGGTTTTTAGCGGATTTCCCATTGGCGATTGGTAAAGGGAAACCAGGAGGCCAGATCGTGTTTCTGAAGTCAGGGGGAAAGTTACCGTAAAGTAGGATCTCTGACTTGTCTTCGTTACACTTGAGTTGGGCCGCCGCAAGCCACTCAAAAACTGAAGACAAGCATTGCTGTACAGAGGATACTGAGTCCTCCTCCTTACCCCACGTAAAAAGGAGCTGGGTGTCGTCAGCATATGCTATCACCTTAGCCCCCAACTCCTTGGCTAAATAGAGCAGAGGAGTAACATAGATATTAAAGAGAAGGGGTCTAAGGGAAGACCCCTGTGGGACACCAGTGGTGACCGACTGTGGAGTGGAAGCGGCCAGTGTCAACCAAACCTGTTGAACCCGCCCTTCCAAGAAGGACCTTAACCAGCCCCAGGCATCGCCAGAGACACCAATCTCGGTAAGTCGGGCGAGCTGCTTGGCATGCGGGACCGTATCGAATGCAGCCGACAGGTCGAGTATTACTAATGCTGCTCTCCCACCGGCATCTAAGCAGTCACGGATGGCTTCGGAGATCCCCACCAGCGCTGTCTTGGTACTGTAGGAGGAGCGAAACCCAGACTGCGCAGGGTGCAGGGCATCCAACTCTTCAACAAATTCCGTAAGTTGTCTGGAGACCAGCTTCTCACAGACTTTGGCTAAGCTGGGCAGGAGGGAGATAGAGCTATAGTTCCCTGGGATCAGAGGGTCCAGAGTAGGCTTCTTTAAAAGGGGAAGGTTATACACAGGTATCTAGAATATAGAAGTAAATCACAACAAACACACTCATAATTTTTGAAAGTGTGCAATCTAATTACAGCACTTTAAATAATTAATAGACGTTAGATCTCATATTTCATCATCTTTCATGACATAATTAACAATCATGCCCAAGTGGGCTAAAACAAAATTACTTGCTAAAGTGTTGAAATTACACACTTATTTTCCATCACTCAATGTAACATATTCAAACTTTATTCTCACACACACGCACAAAAAATGAATTATCAACGGCTTTATGCCAGATAAATGCAAACAGCTAATTTATTAGGCAAATTCACAAGTGGACATACATCTCTTCATCTGAATTTAGCCCCCAAGCAGCGGCGCCACACCCTCCGCATTAGGGCGGAGCAGCGTCACCCCCCTTGCTGCCAGCACAGCAAAAGTCAAAGATAACATGGAAATAATATGAAATACCGTTTTATTTTTCCGTGCTCCCAGCCCAGCAGTGTTTGGGGGCAGGGCATTGCTGCTGAGTGGCAGCAGCTGAGTGGTACTCACTCCACCAGTTTACACTATGCAAGTCACTTTGGCCATCTGTCTTGCAACGGCCAGCCTGACAGTGCTTAGACAGCTGGGTGGAGAGCAGGCATGGCCACCTGTGTCTGCTGGAGCGTCGAAGCAGCCCACTCCAGCCAATTCTGGCGCTGCTCTCAAGCTGCTCATCAGCAGCATGAGAGCAGCATCGAGATTTGCAGAACATGGTTGCCTGATGCTCCAAGAGGTGCTGTCACGCTGACACCAGAAGAGAGAAGGAAACATGGAGGAGAGCAAAACACAGGTAAGTACAGTTTTAATTTTTTGAATTCGCTTTTTGGCCCCCACTAGGTTTATTTCTCTGTGCTCTCTATGCTCCTCCATTGTTGAGGGTCACTGCTCGCCACTGCCCCCAAGGCTTCTTACTGTTAAGGGACAGAATATTGCAATGCAATGCACTTTCTCTGTTTCCTCCTCTCGGTTCTCTTTTTACATGATCTAACACACTGTATCTAATTTTTCTAGGATCACCCCATTCTTCTGATGAAAATGCCTTGCCACTGGTTAGTTGGGATCACTGTTTTTGATTGCCCTCATATGTTGTAAATTGCATTTGTGCACCTGCAGGATCATTGGCAGCTCCTAGGCAATGTGGAGGAGCGTCGCCTCACTGCTTTGCAGCAGTGAAATAAAGGAAACATAAAATGATAATAACTTGCTGTTATTATCATTCTATGTTTCCCTGCTGCTGCAGATTTGCCGGTGGGCTGGTCTGCTCTGCTCACAGAGCAGGGCAGACGAGGTGTGGTTTGCACTCCCTACATGTGCATAACTGTTTGGCCGGTCCTCTCTGGCCAGCCAAACAGTCATGCGCACTTTGCATTTTCTCCAGGCAGGCTGCATTACAGCCTGCATGGAGAACATGCCCAGTCCCTCATTCCCTGGCTGAGCGCAGAACCACGGTACTCAGACCAATCACAATGCTACATTGCAGCGTTGTGATTGGCTATGGGGAGTCTGGGAGATGGGTGCTTCCTGCTTCCCTTTTACAGCCTGGAGGGACGACGGAGAGACAGCAGAGGAAAGGTTTTTACTTTTTTTAACCTCCTCACCCTCCCTAACCAATGATTCAGTACTAGGTTTCCTATAAAGAGTTGTGGTAGATATACCATCATTTATTTAGAAAAAAGGGGTCCCCTGCATATGGGTAGCTTGCCAAGAGCAGGGGAAGAACAATGTAACTTCGAAAAAATCTTTAGCAAGTACTATTAGATTTAAGTTGCGGGCATATAGCTTAATCAAAAATACACAAGTGATAAATTTGATACAAACATAGACAAAAACTCATATATTATATATTCAAAATAGCAAATATATTTATTTAATATGCAATTATTAAGGAAGTTAAAATGTAAGAAGACAATCCATATAATTGTTCACAGCCATCTTTGGTAATAAATCCGACTGGATTACATTTCATGTACATACAATTGAACAATATGATACAAATATAATCACCTAAACATATTCTGAAGTAAACTATCTAGTGCAGCTCTGACCCGGTTCCTAGGTCAGACCTGTCCGAGCAGTGCACAGCCGCTCTCCCAACTCTGCGCGCAGCAGATCAACATATATTTCAAGTAGGAATTAAAATAAAGAAAGTTAGGCTGGGGCTGCTCACCTTGATCTGCTGCAAACACATTGGAGGACTATCCACTCCAGTCACAGCTGGTGGCGGTAAGCGCGGTGAGGTGGTGGATCAGGTCAGGGCAGGGTGGGGTGGGGGTGTCGACAGATGATGGAATAGGTTTTATTTATTAATTTTATTGATTCCGTTGACTTCCCCCTCCCACCCGATACACCCCTGCCCTGCACCACTGGCCACCACGCTTATCCAGTCTCCCCTCCCCCTTATGCAAAGAGCTTGGCTCTACAATCATTACTAATACTTTAAATAATAATAATAACTCCTTCTTTTGTGTATTGCTGCGCACTGCACTTCTGCTGGTTCTAAATGCTATAACCAGAATCTGTTGCTATTGATCATTTTATGGTACTTCGTTCACCCACCTTGGATGGATTTGTAGGATTTGCACTTGCAAAACATACATCAATGTGATACTGAACATGTAATAAATGAAAAAATACCATTGTATCCTCTGAACATGTCTATATCTGTATATATAGATCTATATATATATATATATATATTCACTTAAAAAACCATAGGTTTCACACATGTTATAGTTAGCTGTACATTTCACTCGTAAAAAACCAATGAAATTCCACGTTATAGTTAGATCAGGTAACTATAACTTGCGCGCCCACAATAAACTGCTGATGACGTCACATAGTACATCACTCATGACATGGTCAGTGACATCACTCATGACATCAATGATGACATCTGAAATTACACATTGTGGATTGCGGTCGCGCAAGTTATAGTTACCTGATCTAACTATAACGTGGAATTTCATTGGTTTTTTACGAGTGAAATGTACAGCTAACTATAACATGTGTGAAACCTATGGTTTTTTAAGTGAATTTGCAAGGTTTTGTAAATGATAAATCCTAACTATAACGTGTGTGAAACCTATGGTTTTTTCAGTGAATTTGTACGTTTTTTTAAATGCTAAGTTATGTATTTATTATTTATTTTTTTTTCTGGATTTTCACTATGCGCACACCCTGCGCGCCCTGTGCACGCGCTGTGGGCGCTCGGTGCACTTCTCGCACCGAGCGCCCACGTTGCGCAGTCCATGCCGTGCGCGCCTCGCCTTTTTTTATGCAGTAACATTTGTTTTTTTCTCCCTTGTGGGTCCTTTAATTTATTTAATAAATGTGATTGTTACTTCTTTATTTTTTTTTTTTTTTTTTTTTTGCCGTGCGCGTACGGTAAGCTTACCGTACGCGTACCCCGCGATTTTTTTTAAAAATTATTAAATTTATTTTTCGTACTTTTGGGTCCTTCTTGGACCCCCTGACAAACACTAGGGGGTCTGCAACTCTCTTCGTTGCCCCCGTTTCATGTTCCCCACCTTTGTTTCTCAGTGCGAGAGACAGAAAATGGCGGCCGACACTTCCTGATTTCGACCGATTCGAATGTTTACAGTCATGTAACCACCAATCAGAATTGAGCTCGCGCACGGCACCGTACGCGTACGGTAAGCTTACGGTAAGCGCACGGAGCACGCTTACAGATATATATATTGATTTAAATGCTATTTTCTCAGAACCTACTGAACAGATTTACACCAGACCTACAAAAGGCACATCCTTGACCTGAGGACTACCTCTCTGCCAAATTTCAAGTAATTCTGTTCAGCCGTTCGGGCTGTAGCTGTGTCTAAAGGTCCTATGGAAAAATGCATGGGGAAAACACGTTTTGGGACCCCCCTTTTTTCTCAGCCCCCGCTTGACGAATCCCCCCGAGACTTTCAGGGTAGGAGCGGAGCATAGCGCCCCATTAGTTTTAAAAATTTCGCGAGGATTCATCGACCGGCGCCAAAGTTATTCCAAATAGAATGTTGCGGATTTCCTATGGAAACACGGCCCTAACTATAACTATCTACTGGCGACCGCCAGTAGATAATATATATATATATATATATATATATATATATATATATATATTACCTACTGGCGGTCGCCAGTAGGCAGTTATAGTTAGGACCTTGTTTCTATATCTTTGCAAAATTTTCAAAACGTTGGTCCCGCTCCAGTCAGCTCCTATCCTGAAAGTTTCGGGGTGATTCGCCAAGCGGGGGCCGAGAAAAAAGGGGGGGTCTCAAAACGTGTTTTCTCCATGTTATTTCCCATAGGAAACATTAGACACGACTACAACCCGAACTGCTGAACGGAATTACACCAAATTTGGCAAAAAGGTAGCCCTTGGTTCAGAAAGAGACCTTTTTTTTAAATGATGTAAATCCGTTCAGTAGTTCGTGAGAAATTCCAAAAATAGAGGTCAAAAAATCAATTTCCCATAGGAATTTGTAGACACGGTTACAGCTGAAACTGCTGAACGGAATTACACCAAATTTGGCAAAAAGGTAGTGCTTAGTTCATAAAGCGACCTTTTTTTAAAATGGTGTAAAACCGTTCAGTAGTTTTCGAGATATTAAAGGAAAAAAATCTTTATATATCTGGGCGGGAAAAAACTACACAAGCACGAGCTTGACTCTAACTGGCTGCCAACACTTCAATCCAGTAAGTGTTGGCAGCCATCTTGGTGCAATGCTTTTTAGGTCTCGCCTAGCGATGCAGCACATGCGCTGCACACTACACTAACACCACTGCACTGCCCTAAACCCTAAAACACTAACCCAGCAAGACCCCCTACACTGTACAAACACCACTGCACTTCCCTAAACTCTGAAACACTACCCCAGCATGACCCCCTACACTGCCCGAACACCACGGCACTGCCCTAAACCCTGAAACACTACCCCCAGCAAGACCCCCTACACTGCCTGAAAACCACTGCACTGACCTAGAACACCACCCCCAGCAAGACCCCCTACGCTGCTCGAATACCACTGCCCTAAACCCTGAAACACCAGCCCCAGCATGACCCCCTACACTGCCCGAACACCACTGCTCTGCCCAAAACCCTGAAACACCAGCCCCAGCACGACCCCCTGCACTGCCCGAACAACACTGCACTGCCCTAAACCCCGAAACACCAGCCCCAGCACAACCCCCTACACTGCCCGAACACCACTGCACTGCCCCAAGCCCTGAAACACCACCCCAGCATGACCCCTTACACTGCCCGAACACCACTGCACTGCCCTAAACCCTGAAACACCACCCCCAGCACGACCGCCTACACTGCCCAAACACCACTGCACTGCACTAAACCCTGAAACACCACCCCCAGCACGACGTCCAACACTGCCCAAACAACACTACACTGCCCTAAACCATGAAACACCACCCCAGCACGACGCCCTACACTGCCCGAACACCACTGCACTGCCCTAAACCCTGAAACACCACCCCCAGCATGACCACCTACACTGCCCGAACAAAATTGCACTGCCCTAAACCCTGAAACACCACCTCCGCATGACCCCATACAACACCCGAACACCACTGCCCTAAACCCTGAAACACCACCCCGCACGACCCCCTACACTGCCTGAACACTATTGCACTGGCCTAAACCCTGAAACATCACCCCCACACGAACCCCTACATTGCTCAAACACCACTGCACTGCCCTAAACCCTGAAACACCACCCCCAGCAAGACCCCCTACACTGCCCAAACAACCCGGCCTTAAACCCTGAAACACCACCCCCAGCACAACCACCTACACTGCCCGAACACCACTGCACTGCCCTAAACTCTGAAACACCACCCCCAGCATGACCCCTACACTGCCCAAACATCACGGCACTGCCCTAATCCATGAAACTCCACCCCCAGCATGACACCCTACACTGCCCGAACACCATTTCACTGCCCTAAATCCTAAAACAGCCCCCCAGCATAACCCTCTACACTGACCGAACACCACTGCACTGCCCTAAACCCTAAAACACCATCCCCAGCACGACCCCCTACACTGCCCGAACACCACTGCACAGCCCTAAACCCTAAAACACCACCCCAGCACAACCCCCTACACTGCCCGAACACCACTACACTGCCCTAAACCCTAAAACAGCACCCCCAGCACGCTCCCCTACACTAGCTGAACACCACTGCACTACCCTAAACCATAAAACACCACCCCCACATGACCTCCTGCACTACACAAACACCACTGCATTACAGTAAACCCTAAAACACAACCCCCAGCACGACCCCCTACACTACCCAAAGACCACTGCACTACCCTAAACCCTAAAACACTACCCCCCGCATGACCCTCCTACACTACCCAAACACCACTACACTACCCTACACCCTAAAACACGACCCCCTACACTACACAAACACCACTGCACTACCCTAAACCCTAAAACACTACCCCTGCACTACCCAAACATCACTGCACTACCCTAAACCCTAAAACACTACCACCAGCAGTACAACCAACACTACCAAAAAACCACTGCACTACCCTAAACCCTAAAACACTACTCCCAGCAGTACCCCCTACACTACCCAAACCCACTGCACTACCCTAAACCCTAAAACACTACCCCCAGCAGGACCCCCTACACTACCCAAACAACCCGGCCTTAAACCCTGAAACACCACCCCCAGCACAACCCCCTACACTGCCCGAACACCACTGCACTGCCCTAAACTCTGAAACACCACCCCCAGCATGACCCCTACACTGCCCAAACATCACGGCACTGCCCTAATCCATGAAACTCCACCCCCAGCATGACACCCTACACTGCCCGAACACCATTTCACTGCCCTAAATCCTAAAACAGCCCCCCAGCATAACCCTCTACACTGACCGAACACCACTGCACTGCCCTAAACCCTAAAACACCATCCCCAGCACGACCCCCTACACTGCCCGAACACCACTGCACAGCCCTAAACCCTAAAACACCACCCCAGCACAACCCCCTACACTGCCCGAACACCACTACACTGCCCTAAACCCTAAAACAGCACCCCCAGCACGCTCCCCTACACTAGCTGAACACCACTGCACTACCCTAAACCATAAAACACCACCCCCACATGACCTCCTGCACTACACAAACACCACTGCATTACAGTAAACCCTAAAACACAACCCCCAGCACGACCCCCTACACTACCCAAAGACCACTGCACTACCCTAAACCCTAAAACACTACCCCCCGCATGACCCTCCTACACTACCCAAACACCACTACACTACCCTAAACCCTAAAACACGACCCCCTACACTACACAAACACCACTGCACTACCCTAAACCCTAAAACACTACCCCTGCACTACCCAAACATCACTGCACTACCCTAAACCCTAAAACACTACCACCAGCAGTACAACCAACACTACCAAAAAACCACTGCACTACCCTAAACCCTAAAACACTACTCCCAGCAGTACCCCCTACACTACCCAAACCCACTGCACTACCCTAAACCCTAAAACACTACCCCCAGCAGTACCCCCTACACTACTCAAACACCATTGCACTACCCTAAAACCTAAAACACTACCCCCAGCAGTACCCCCTACACTACCCAAACACCACTGCACTGCCCTATACCCTAAACCACTACCCCCAGCACGACCCCCTACACTATCAAAACACCACTGCACTACCCTAAACCCTAAAACACTCCCCCAGCACGACTCCCTAAACTACCCAAACACTACTGCACTACCCTAAACACTAAATTTACCTCCAGCACGGCCCACTACACTACCCAAAGACCACTGCACCACCCTAAACCCTAAAACACTACCCCCAGCACGACCCCCTACACTACCCAAACACCACTACACTACCCTAAACCCTAAAACACTACCCCCTGCACTACACAAACACCACTGCTCAACCCTCAACCCTAAAACAATACCCCCAGCAGTACCACCTACACTACTCAAACACCATTGCACTACCCTAAACCCTAAAACACTACCCCCAGCAGTACCCCCTACACTACCCAAACACCACTGTACTGCCCTATACCCTAAACCACTACCCCCAGCACGACCCCTACACTATCCGAACACCACTGCACTACCCTAAACCCTAAAACACTACCCCAGCACGACCCCCTACACTACACAAACACCACTGCACTACCCTAAACACTAAAATACTCCCACAGCACGACTCCCTAAACTACCCAAACACCACTGCACTATCCTAAACACTAAATCTACCTCCAGCACGGCCCCCTACACTACCCAAAGACCACTGCACTACCCTAAACCCTAAAACACTACCCCCAGCACGACCCCCTACACTACCCAAACACCACTACACTTCCCTAAACCCTAAAACACGACCCCCTACACTACACAAACACCACTGCACTACCCTAAACCCTAAAACACTACCCCCTGCACTACACAAACACCACTGCTCAACCTTAAACCCTAAAACACTACCCGCAGCAGTACAACCAACACTACCAAAACACCACTGCACTACCCTAAACCCTAAAACACTACCCCCATCAGTACCACCTACACTACTCAAACACCATTTCACTACCCTAAACCCTAAAACAGTACCCCCAGCAGTTCCCCTACACTACCCAAACACCACTGCACTGCCCTATACCCTAAACCACTACCCCCAGCACAACCCCCTACAATATCCAAACATCACTGCACTACCCTAAACCCTAAGGGCCCGATTCACAGAACTACCTTAAGACAAAATCCTAAACTTACTACCATTTTCGTATTCACAGAAGGCACTTACTCATTTTGGTATTCACAGACGACTCCCTAAACTACCCAAACACTACTGCACTACCCTAAACACTAAATCTACCTCCAGCACGGCCCCCTACACTACCCAAAGACCACTGCACTACCCTAAACCCTAAAACACTACCCCCAGCACGACCCCCTACACTACCCAAACACCACCACACTACCCTAAACCCTAAAACACTACCCCCTGCACTACACAAACACCACTGCTCAACCCTAAACCCTAAAACACTACCCCCAGCAGTACAAACAACACTACCAAAACAACACTGCACTACCCTAAACCCTAAAACACTACCCCCAGCAGTACCATCTACACTACTCAAACACCATTGCACTACCCTAAACCCTAAAACACTACCCCCAGCAGTACCCCCTACACTACCCAAACACCACTGTACTGCCCTATACCCTAAACCACTACCCCCAGCACGACCCCTACACTATCCGAACACCACTGCACTACCCTAAAACACTACCCCAGCACGACCCCCTACACTACCCAAACACCACTGCACTACCCTAAACCCTAAAACACTCCCACAGCACGACTCCCTAAACTACCCAAACACCACTGCACTATCCTAAACACTAAATCTACCTCCAGCACGGCCCCCTACACTACCCAAAGACCACTGCACTACCCTAAACCCTAAAACACTACCCCAGCACGACCCCCTACACTACCCAAACACCACTACACTTCCCTAAACCCTAAAACACGACCCCCTACACTACACAAACACCACTGCACTACCCTAAACCCTAAAACACTACCCCCTGCACTACACAAACACCACTGCTCAACCCTAAACCCTAAAACACTACCCGCAGCAGTACAACCAACACTACCAAAACACCACTGCACTACCCTAAACCCTAAAACACTACCCCCAGCAGTACCACCTACACTACTCAAACACCATTTCACTACCCTAAACCCTAAAACACTACCCCCAGCAGTTCCCCTACACTACCCAAACACCACAGCACTGCCCTATACCCTAAACCACTACCCCCAGCACAACCCCCTACAATATCCAAACATCACTGCACTACCCTAAACCCTAAGGGCCCGATTCACAGAACTACCTTAAGACAAAATCCTAAACTTACTACCATTTTCGTATTCACAGAAGGCACTTACTCATTTTGGTATTCACAGAAGACACTTCCTCACTTCGGTATTCACAGAAGTTAGGAGTCCTAACTTTAGGACTCCTAAATGCCTTCTGTGAATACCGAAAGTCTTAAAATTAGGATTTTTCTCAGTTTAGGAGTCCTAAAGTTAGGACTCCTAATTTTACTACTACTAAACTGAGAAAAATCCTAATTTTAAGGCTTTCGGTATTCACAGAAGGCATTTAGGTGTCCTAAAGTTAGGAGTCCTAACTTTACTACTACTAAATTGAGAAACATCCTTATTTTAAGACTTTCGGTATTCACAGAAGGCATTTAGGAGTCCTAAAGTTAGGAGTCCAAACTATACTACTACTAAACTGAGAAAAATCCAAATTTTAAGGCTTTCGGTATTCACAGAAGGCATTTAGGAGTCCTAAACTTAGGAGTCCTAACTTTACTACTACTAAATTGAGAAAAATCCTAATTTTAAGACTTTCGGTATTCCCAGAAGGCATTTAGGAGTCCTAAAGTTAGGAGTCCTAACTATACTACCACTAAACTGAGAAAAATCCTAATTTCAAGACTTTCGGTATTCACAGAAGGCATTTAGGAGTCCTAAAGTTAGGACTCCTAACTTCTGTGAATACCGAAATGAGTAAGTGCCTTCTGTGAATACCAAAATGAGTAAGTGCCTTCTGTGAATACCAAAATGGTAGTAAGTTTAGGATTTTGTCTTAAGTTAGTTCTGTGAATCGGGACCTAAAACACTACCCCAGCACGACCCCCTACAATACCCAAACACCACTGCACTAACCTAAACCCTAAAACACTCCCCCAGCACGACTCCCTAAACTACCCAAACACCACTGCACTACCCTAAACACTAAATATACCTCCAGTACGACCCCCTACACTACCCAACACCACTGCACAACCCTAAACACTAAATCTACCCCCAGCACGACCCCCTACACTACCCAAACACCACTGCACTTCCATAAACCCTAAATCTACCCTCAGGATGACCCCCTACACTACCCAAACACCACTGCACTACACTAAACCCTAAAACACTACCCCCAGCATGACCCCCTACACTACCCGAACACCACTGCTCTACCCTAAACCCTAAAAAACTACCCCCAGCAAGACCCCCTACACTACACAAACACAACTGCACTGCCCTAAACCGTAAAACACTACCGTCAGCACGACCCCCTACACTACACAAATACCACTGCACTACTGTAAACCCTAAATCTACCCCAAGCACGACCCCCTACACTACACAATCATCACTGCACTAGCCTAAACCCTAAAACACTACCACCAGCACAACCCCCTACACTACACAAACACCACTGCACTACCCTAAAACCTGAAACACCAGCCCCCACACAACCCCCTACACTGCCCGAACACTAATGCACTGCCCTAAACCCTGAAACACCAGCCCCAGCAAGACCCCGTACACTGTCCGAACACCACTGCCCTAAACCCTGAAACACCACCCCCAGCAAGACCCCCTACTCTGTCCGAACACCACTGCCCTAAACCTCAAAACACCAGCCCCAGCACAAACCCCTACACTGCCTGAACACCACTGCACTGCCCTAAACCCTGAAACACCACCCCAGCATGACCCCCTACACTGCCTGAACACCACTGCACCACCCTAAACCCTGAAACACCACCCCCAGCACGACCCCCTACACGGCCCAAACACCACTGCACTGCCCTAAACCCTGAAACACCACCCCCAGCACAACGTCCAACACTGCCCAAACAACACTACACTGCCCTAAACCCTGAAACACCACCCCAGCACGACGCCCTACACTGCCCGAATACCACTGCACTGCCCTAAACCCTGAAACACCACCCCCAGCATGACCACCTACACTGCCCGAACAAAACTGCACTGCCCTAAACCCTGAAACACCACCTCCGCATGACCCCATACAACACCCGAACACCACTGCCCTAAACCCTGAAACACCACCCCCCGCACGACCCCCGACACTGCCCGAACACTATTGCACTGCCCTAAACCCTGAAACATCACCCCCACACGAACCCCTACATTGCCCAAACACCACTGCACTGCTCTAAACCCTAAAACACCACCCCCAGCAAGACCCCCTACACTGCCCAAACAACCCGGTCCTAAACCCTGAAACATCACCCCCAGCACAACCCCCTACACTGCCCGAACACCACTGCACTGCCCTAAACTCTGAAACACCACCCCCAGCATGACCCCTAAACTGCCCAAACACCACGGCACTGCCCTAATCCCTGAAACTCCACCCCCAGCACGACCCCCTACACTGCCCGAACACCATTTCACTGCCCTAAATCCTAAAACAGCCCCCCCAGCATGACCCCCTACACTGACCGAACACCACTGCACTGCCCTAAACCCTAAAACACAATCCCCAGCACGACCCCCTACACTGCCAAACACCACTGCACAGCCCTAAACCCTAAAACACCACCCCCAGCACAACCCCCTACACTGCCCGAACACCACTACACTGCCCTAAACCCTAAAACAGCACCCCCAGCACGCTCCCCTACACTAGCTGAACACCACTGCACTACCTTAAACCAGAAAACACCACCCCACACGTCCTCCTATACTACACAAACACCACTGCACTACAGTAAACCCTAAAACACAACCCCCAGCAAGACCCCCTACACTACCCAAAGACCACTGCACTACCCTAAACCCTAAAACACTACCCCCAGCATGACCCTCCTACACTACCCAAACACCACTACACTACCCTAAACCCTAAAACATGACCCCCTACACTACACAAACACCACTGCACTACCCTAAACCCTAAAACACTACCCCTGCACTACCCAAACACCACTGCACAACCCTAAACCCTAAAACACTACCACCAGCAGTACAACCAACACTACCAAAAAACCACTGCACTACCTTAAACCCTAAAACACTACTCCCAGCAGTACCCCCTACACTACCCAAACACCACTGCACTACCCTAAACCCTAAAACACTACCCCCAGCAGTACCCCCTACACTACTCAAACACCATTGCACTACCCTAAAACCTAAAACACTACCCCCAGCAGTACCCCCTACACTACCCTAACACCACTGCACTGCCCTGTACCCTAAACCACTACCCCCAGCACGACCCCCTACACTATCCAAACACCCATGCACTACCCTAAACCCTAAAACACTACCCCAGCACGACTCCCTAAACTACCCAAACACTACTGTACTACCCTAAACACTAAATCTACCTCCAGCACGGCCCCCTACACTAACCAAACAACACTACACTACCCTAAACCCTAAAACACTACCCCCTGCACTACACAACCACCACTGCTCAACCCTAAACCCTAAAACACTACCCCCAGCAGTACAACCAACACTACCAAAACAACACTGCACTACCCTAAACCCTAAAACACTACCTCCAGCAGTACCCCCTACACTACCCAAACGCCACTGCACTAACCTAAACCCTAAAACACTCCCCCAGCACGACTCCCTAAACTACCCAAACACCACTGCACTACCCTAAACACTAAATCTACCTCCAGCACGACCCCCTACACTACCCAACACCACTGCACAACCCTAAACACTAAATCTACCCCAGCACGACCCCCTACACTACCCAAACACCACTGCACTTCCATAAACCCTAAATCTACCCTCAGGATGACCCCCTACACTACCCAAACACCACTGCACTACACTAAACCCTAAAACACTACCCCCAGCATGACCCCCAACACTAACAGAACACCACTGCACTACCCTAAACCCTAAAACACTACCCCCAGCAAGACCCCCTACACTACACAAACACAACTGCACTGCCCTAAACCGTAAAACAGTACCGTCAGCACGACCCCCTATACAACACAAATACCACTGCACTACTGTAAACCCTAAATCTACCCCAAGCACGACCCCATACACTACACAATCATCACTGCACTAGCCTAAACCCTAAAACACTACCACCAGCACAACCCCCTACACTACACAAACACCACTGCACTACCCTAAAACCTGAAACACCATCCCCCACACGACCCCCTACACTGCCCAAACACTAATGCACTGCCCTAAACCCTGAAACACCAGCCCCAGCAAGACCCCGTACACTGTCCGAACACCACTGCCCTAAACCCTGAAACACCACCCCCAGCAAGACCCCCTACTCTGTCCGAACACCACTGCCCTAAACCCCGAAACACCAGCCCCAGCACAACGCCCTACACTGCCCGAACACCACTGCACTGCCCTAAACCCTGAAACACCACCCCAGCATGACCCCCTACACTGCCCAAACACCACTGCACTGCCCTAAACCCTGAAACACCACACCCAGCACGACCCCCTACACTGCACAAACACCACTGCACTGCCCTAAACCCTAAAACACCACCCCCAGCACGACGTCCAACACTGCCCAAAAAACACTACACTGCCCTAAACCCTGAAACACCACCCCAGCACGACGCCCTACACTCCCCGAACACCACTGCACTGCCCTAAACCCTGAAACACCACCCCCAGCATGACCACCTACACTGCCCGAACAAAACTGCACTGCCCTAAACCCTGAAACACTACCTCCGCATGACCCCATACAACACCCGAACACCACTGCCCTAAACCCTGAAACACCACCACCAGCACAGCCCCTTACACTGCCCAAACACCACGGCACTGCCCTAATCCCTGAAACTCCACCCCCAGCACGACCCCCTACACTGCCCGAACACCATTTCACTGCCCTAAATCCTAAAACAGCCCCCCAGCATGACCCCCTACACTGACCGAACACCACTGCACTGCCCTAAACCCTAAAACACCATCCCCAGCACGACCCCCTACACTGCCCGAACACCACTGCACAGCCCTAAACCCTAAAACACCACCCCCAGCACAACCCCCTACACTGCCCGAACACCACTACACTGCCCTGAACCCTAAAACAGCACCCCCAGCACGCTCCCCTACACTATCTGAACACCACTGCACTACCCTAAACCATAAAACACCATCCCCACACGACCTCCTACACTACACAAACACCACTGCACTACAGTAAACCCTAAAACACAACCCCCAGCAAGACCCCCTACACTACCCAAAGACCACTGCACTACCCTAAACCCTAAAACACTACCCCCAGCATGACCCTCCTACACTACCCAAACACCACTACACTACCCTAAACCCTAAAACACGACCCCTACACTACACAAACACCACTGCACTACCCTAAACCCTAAAACACTACCCCTACACTACCCAAACACCACTGCACAACCCTAAACCCTAAAACACTACTCCCAGCAGTACCCCCTACACTACCCAAACACCACTGCACTACCCTAAACCCTAAAACACTACCCCCAGCAGTACCCCCTACACTACTCAAACACCATTGCACTACCCTAAAACCTAAATTACTACCCCCAGCAGTACCCCCTACACTACCCAAACACCACTGCACTGCCCTATACCCTAAACCACTACCCCCAGCACGACCCCTACACTATCCAAAAACCACTGCACTACCGTAAACCCTAAAACACTACCCCAGCACGACCCCCTACACTACCCAAACACCACTGCACTACCCTAAACCCTAAAACACTCACCCAGCACGACTCCCTAAACTACCCAAACACTACTGCACTACCCTAAACACTAAATCTACCTCCAGCACGGCCCCCTACACTACCCAAAGACCACTGCACTACCCTAAACCCTAAAACACTACCCCCAGCACGACCCCCTACACTACCCAAACACCACTACACTACCCTAAACCCTAAAACACTACCCCCTGCACTACACAAACACCACTGCTCAACCCTAAACCCTAAAACACTACCCCCAGCAGTACAACCAACACTACCAAAACAACACTGCACTACCCTAAACCCTAAAACACTACCCCCAGCAGTACCACCTACACTACTCAAACACCATTGCACTACCCTAAACCCTAAAACACTACCCCCAGCAGTACCCCCTACACTACCCAAACACCACTGTACTGCCCTATACCCTAAACCACTACCCCCAGCACGACCCCTACACTATCCAAACACCACTGCACTACCCTAAACCCTAAAACACTACCCCAGCACGACCCCCTACACTACCCAAACACCACTGCACTACCCTAAACCCTAAAACACTCCCACAGCACGACTCCCTAAACTACCCAAACACCACTGCACTATCCTAAACACTAAATCTACCTCCAGCACGGCCCCCTACACTACCCAAAGACCACTGCACTACCCTAAACCCTAAAACACTACCCCCAGCACGACCCTCTACACTACCCAAACACCACTACACTTCCCTTAACCCTAAAACACGACCCCCTACACTACACAAACACCACTGCACTGCCCTAAATCCTAAAACACTACCTCCTGCACTACACAAACACCACTGCTCAACCATAAACCCTAAAACACTACCCGCAGCAGTACAACCAACACTACCAAAACACCACTGCACTACCCTAAACCCTAAAACACTACCCCCAGCAGTACCACCTACACTACTCAAACACCATTTCACTACCCTAAACCCTAAAACACTACCCCCAGCAGTTCCCCTACACTACCCAAACACCACTGCACTGCCCTATACCCTAAACCACTACCCCCAGCACAACCCCCTACAATATCCAAACATCACTGCACTACCCTAAACCCTAAGGGCCCGATTCACAGAACTAACTTAAGACAAAATCCTAAACTTACTACCATTTTCGTATTCACAGAAGGCACTTACTCATTTTCGTATTCACAGAAGACACTTCCTCACTTCGGTATTCACAGAAGTTAGGAGTCCTAACTTTAGGACTCCTAAATGCCTTCTGTGAATACCGAAAGTCTTAAAATTTGGATTTTTCTCAGTTTAGGAATCCTAAAGTTACTACTAAACTGAGAAAAATCCTTATTTTAAGGCTTTCGGTATTCACAGAAGGCATTTGGGAGTCCTAAAGTTAGGAGTCCAAACTATACTACTACTAAATTGAGAAAAATCCAAATTTTAAGGCTTTCAGTATTCACAGAGGCATTTAGGAGTCCTAAACTTAGGAGTCCTAACTTTACTACTACTAAATTGAGAAAAATCCTAATTTTAAGACTTTCGGTATTCACAGAAGGCATTTAGGAGTCCTAAAGTTAGGAGTCCTAACTATACTACTACTAAACTGAGAAAAATCCTAATTTCAAGACTTTCGGTATTCACAGAAGGCATTTAGGAGTCCCAAAGTTAGGACTCCTAACTTCTGTGAATACCGAAATGAGTAAGTGCCTTCTGTGAATACCAAAATGAGTAAGTGCCTTCTGTGAATACCAAAATGGTAGTAAGTTTAGGATTTTGTCTTAAGTTAGTTCTGTGAATCGGGCCCTAAAACACTACCCCAGCATGACCCCCTACAATACCCAAACACCACTGCACTAACCTAAACCCTAAAACACTCCCCCAGCACGACTCCCTAAACTACCCAAACACCACTGCACTACCCTAAACACTAAATCTACCCCCAGCACGACCCCCTACACTATCCAAACACCACTGCACTTCCATAAACCCTAAATCTACCCTCAGGATGACCCCCTACACTACCCAAACACCACTGCACTACACTACACCCTAAAACACTACCCCCAGCATGACCCCCTACACTACCCAAACACCACTACACTACCCTAAACGCTAAAACACTACCCCCAGCAAGACCCCCTACACTACACAAACACAACTGCACTGCCCTAAACCGTAAAACACTACCGTCAGCACGACCCCCTACACTACACAAATACCACTGCACTACTGTAAAGCCTAAATCTACCCCAAGCACGACCCCCTATACTACACAATCATCACTGCACTAGCCTAAACCCTAAAACACTTCCATCAGCACAACCCCCTACACTACACAAACACCACTGCACTACCCTAAAACCTGAAACACCAGCCCCCACACGACCCCCTACACTGCCCGAACACTAATGCACTGCCCTAAACCCTGAAACACCAGCCCTAGCAAGACCCCGTACACTGTCCGAACACCACTGCCCTAAACCCTGAAACACCACCCCCAGCAAGACCCCCTACTCTGTCCGAACACCACTGCCCTAAACCCTGAGACACCACCCCCAGCAAGACCCCCTACACTATCCGAGCACCACTGCACTGCCCTAAACCCTGAAACACCACCCCTGCACGACCCACTACACTGCCCGAACACCACTGCGCTGCCCTAAACCCTGAAACACCACCCCCAGCACAACCCCCTATATTACCCGATCACCACTGCATTGCCCCAAACCCTAAACTCCACCCCCAGCATGACCCCCACCACTACACAAACATCACTGCACTACCCTAAACCCTAAAACACTACCACCAGCATGACCCCCTACACTACACAAACACCACTGCACTACCCTAAACCCTGATACACCAGCACCAGCACGACCCCCTAAACTGCCCGAACACTACTGCATTGCCCTAAACCCTGAAACACCACCCCCTGCTCGAACCCTTCACTGCCCAAGCACCACTGCACTGCCCTAAACCCTGAAACACCACCCCTGCACGACCCCCTCACTGCCCGAACACAACTGCACTGCCCTAAACCCTGAAACACCACCCCCAGCATGACTATCTACACTGCCCGAACACCACTGCACTGCCCAAAACCCTAAACACCACCCCCAGCACGACCCCCTTCTCTGGGCGAACACCACTGCTCTACCCTAAACCCTGAAACACCACCTCCAGCATGACCCCTTACTCTGCCTGAACACCACTGCACTGCCCTAAACCCTGAAACACCACCCCCAGCACGACCCCCTAAAGTGCCTGAACACCACTGCATTGCCCTAAACCCTGAAACACCACCCCAGCACAACCCCCTACACTGCCCGAGCGACACTGCACTGCCCTACACCCTGATACACTATCCCCAGAACACCCCCAACACTGCAAGAACACAACTGCACTGCCCTAAACCCTGAAACACCACCCCCAGCAAGACCCCCTACACTGCCCAAACACCACTGCACTGCCCTAAACCCTGAAACACCAGCCCCAGCATGACACCCTACACTGCCTGAACACCACTGCTCTGCCTAAAACCCTGAAACACCAGCCCCAGCGCGACCCCCTACACTGCCCGAACACCACTGCACTGCCCTAAGCCCTGAAACACCAGCCCCAGCACGACCCCCTACACTGCCAGAACACCACTGCACTGCCCTAAACCCTGAAACACCAGCCCCAGCACAACCCCCTACACTGCCCGAAAACCACTGAACTGCCCTAAACCCTGAAAACCCAGCCCCACCACGACACCCTACACTGCCCGAACACCACTACTCTGCGCTAAACCCTGAAACACCACCCCCAGCACGACCCCCTACACTGCCCAAACACCACTGCACTGCCCTAAACCC
Organism: Triturus cristatus; assembly: GCF_964204655.1. Taxonomy (NCBI): domain Eukaryota; kingdom Metazoa; phylum Chordata; class Amphibia; order Caudata; family Salamandridae; genus Triturus; species Triturus cristatus. The sequence continues at coordinate 1,099,041,039 of NC_140579.1, forward strand.
TGAAACACCACCCCCAGCACAACCCCTTACACTGCCCGAACACCAATGGACTGCCCTAAACCCTGAAACACCACCCCCAGCATGACCCCTAAAGTGCCCGAACACCACTGCACTGCCCTAAAACCTGAATCACCACCCCCAGCACATCCCCCACCACTGCCGGAGCGACACTGCACTGCCCTACACCCTGATACACTACCCCCAGAAGACCCCCAACACTGCCTGAACACAACTGCACTGCCCTAAACCCTGAAACACCACCCCCAGCAAGAACCCCTACACTGCCCGACCACCACTGCCCTAAACCCTGAAAAACCAGCCCCAGCACAACACCCTACTCTGCCCGAACACCACTGCACTGCCCTAAACCCTGAAACACCAGCCCCACCATGACCCCCTACACTGCCCGAACACCACTGCACTGCCCTAAACCCTGAAAACCCAGCCCCACCACGACCCCCTACACTGCCCGAACACCACTGCACTGCCCTAAACCCTGAAACACCAGCCCCAGCATCACCCCATACACTGACCGAACACCACTGCACTGCCATAAACCCTGAAACACCAGCCCCAGCATGACCCCCTACACTGCCTGAACACTACGGCACTGCCCTAAACCCTGAGACACTAGCCCCAGCACGACCCCTACACTGCCCGAACACCACTACACTGCCCTAAACCCTGAAACACCAGCGCCAGCACAAACCCCTACCCTGCCCGAACACCACTACACTGCCCTAAACCCTGAAACACCAGCCCCAGCACAAACCCCTACACTGCCCGAACACCACTGCACTGCCCTAAAACCTGAATCACCAGCCCCAGCACAACCCCCTACACTGCATGAACACCACTGCACTGCCCTAAAACCTGAAACACCAGTCCCAGCACGATCCCCTTTACTGCCCGAACACCACTGCACTGCCCTAAACCCTGAAACACCACCCCCAGCATGACCCCTTACACTGTCCAAACACCACTGCACTGTCCTAAACCCTGAAACACCACCCCCAGCACGAACCCTTACACTGCAAGAACACCACTGCACTGCTCTAAACCCTGAAACACCACCCACAGCACAACCCCCTACACTGCCCGAACGACACTGCACTGCCCTACACCCTGAAACACTACCCCCAGCATGACCCCCAACACTGCCCGAACTCCACTGCACTGCCCTGAACCCTGAAACACCACCCCCAGCAAGACCCCCTACACTTCCCGAACACCACTGCACTAAACCCTGAAAGACCACCCCCAGCACGACCCCCTACACTGCCCAAACATCACTGCACTGCTCTAAACCCTAAAACACTAGCCCCAGCACAGCACCCTACTGTGCCCGAACACCACTGCACTGCCCTAAACCCTGAAACACCACCTCCAGCATGACCCCTTACACTGCCTGAACACCACTGCACTGCCCTAAACCCTGAAACATCACCCCCAGCACGACCCCCTAAAGTGCCCGAACACCACTGCATTGCCCTAAACCCTGAAACACCACCCCAGCACAACCCCCCTACACTGTCCGAGCGACACTGCACTGCCCTACACCCTGATACACTACCCCCAGAACACCCCCACACTGCCCGAACACAACTGCACATCCCTAAACCCTGAAACAGCAGCCCCAGCATGGAACCACACACTGCCCGAACACCACTGCTCTTTCTAAAACCCTGAAACACCAGCCCCAGCACGACCCCCTACACTGCCCGAACACCACTGCACTGCCCTAAGCCCTGAAACACCAGCCCCAGCACGACCCCCTACACTGCCCGAACACCACTGCACTGCCCTAAACCCTGAAACACCAGCCCCAGCACGACCCCATACACTGCCCGAACACCACTGCACTGCCCTAAACCCTGAAAACCCAGCCCCACCACGACACCCTACACAGCCCGAACACCACTGCACTGCCCTAAACCCTGAAACACCAGCCCCAGCATGACCCCGACACTGCCCAAACACCACTGAACTGCCCTAAAATCTGAAACACCAGCCCCAATATGATCCCCTACACTGCCCGAACACCACTGCACTGCCCTAAACACTGAAACACCAGCCCCAGCACAAACCCTCTCCCTGCCCGAACACCACTACACTGCCCTAAACCCTGAAACACTAGCCCCAGCACGACCCCTACACTGCCCGAACACCACTGCACTGCCCTAAAACCTGAAACGCCATCCCCAGCACAAACCCCTACACTGCCTGAACACCACTGCACTGCCCTAAATCCTGAAACACCAGCCCCAACACGATCTCCTATACTGCCCGAACACCACTGCACTGCCCTAATCCCTGAAACACCACCCCCAGCACGACCCCCTACACTGCCCGAACACCACTGCACTGCCCTAAAACCTGAAACACTAGCCCCAGCACGATCCCCTATACTGCCCGAACACCACTGCACTGCCCTAATCCCTGAAACACCACCCCCAGCATGACCCCTTACACTGCCCGAACACCACTGCACTGTCCTAAACCCTGAAACACCACCCCCAGCACGAACCCTCTCCCTGCCCGAACACCACTACACTGCCCTAAACCCTGAAACACTAGCCCCAGCACGACCCCTACACTGCCCGAACACCACTGCACTGCCCTAAAACCTGAAACGCCAGCCCCAGCACAAACCCCTACACTGCCTGAACACCACTGCACTGCCCTAAACCCTGAAACACCACCCCCAGCATGACCCCTTACACTGCCCGAACACCACTGCACTGCCCTAAACCCTGAAACACCACCCCCAGCATGACCCCTAAAGTGCCCGAACACCACTGCACTGCCCTAAAACCTGAATCACCACCCCCAGCACATCCCCCACCACTGCCGGAGCGACACTGCACTGCCCTACACCCTGATACACTACCCCCAGAAGACCCCCAACACTGCCTGAACACAACTGCACTGCCCTAAACCCTGAAACACCACCCCCAGCAAGAACCCCTACACTGCCCGAACACCTCTGCCCTAAACCCTGAAAAACCAGCCCCAGCACAACACCCTACTCTGCCCGAACACCACTGCACTGCCCTAAACCCTGATACACCAGCCCCACCACGACCCCCTACACTGCCCGAACACCACTGCACTGCCCTAAACCCTGAAAACCCAGCCCCACCACGACCCCCTACACTGCCCGAACACCACTGCACTGCCCTAAACCCTGAAACACCAGCCCCAGCATGACCCCATACACTGACCGAACACCACTGCACTGCCATAAACCCTGAAACACCAGCCCCAGCATGACCCCCTACACTGCCTGAACACTACGGCACTGCCCTAAACCCTGAGACACTAGCCCCAGCACGACCCCTACACTGCCCGAACACCACTGCGCTGCCCTAAACCCTGAAACACCACCCCCAGCACAACCCCCATATTACCCGATCACCACTGCATTGCCCCAAACCCTAAACTCCACCCCCAGCATGACCCCCACCACTACACAAACATCACTGCACTACCCTAAACCCTAAAACACTACCACCAGCATGACCCCCTACACTACACAAACACCACTGCACTACCCTAAACCCTGATACACCAGCACCAGCACGACCCCCTAAACTGCCCGAACACTACTGCATTGCCCTAAACCCTGAAACACCACCCCCTGCTCGAACCCTTCACTGCCCAAGCACCACTGCACTGCCCTAAACCCTGAAACACCACCCCTGCACGACCCCCTCACTGCCCGAACACAACTGCACTGCCCTAAACCCTGAAACACCACCCCCAGCATGACTATCTACACTGCCCGAACACCACTGCACTGCCCAAAACCCTAAACACCACCCCCAGCACGACCCCCTTCTCTGGGCGAACACCACTGCTCTACCCTAAACCCTGAAACACCACCTCCAGCATGACCCCTTACACTGCCTGAACACCACTGCACTGCCCTAAACCCTGAAACACCACCCAAGCACAACCCCCTACACTGCCCGAGCGACACTGCACTGCCCTACACCCTGATACACTATCCCCAGAACACCCCCAACACTGCAAGAACACAACTGCACTGCCCTAAACCCTGAAACACCACCCCCAGCAAGACCCCCTACACTGCCCAAACACCACTGCACTGCCCTAAACCCTGAAACACCAGCCCCAGCATGACACCCTACACTGCCTGAACACCACTGCTCTGCCTAAAACCCTGAAACACCAGCGCCAGCGCGACCCCCTACACTGCCCGAACACCACTGCACTGCCCTAAGCCCTGAAACACCAGCCCCAGCACGACCCCCTACACTGCCCGAACACCACTGCACTGCCCTAAACCCTGAAACACCAGCCCCAGCACAACCCCCTACACTGCACGAACACCACTGAACTGCCCTAAACCCTGAAAACCCAGCCCCACCACGACACCCTACACTGCCCGAACACCACTGCTCTGCGCTAAACCCTGAAACACCACCCCCAGCACGACCCCCTACACTGCCCAAACACCACTGCACTGCCCTAAACCCTGAAACACCACCCCCAGCACAACCCCTTACACTGCCCGAACACCAATGGACTGCCCTAAAACCTGAATCACCACCCCCAGCACATCCCCCACCACTGCCGGAGCGACACTGCACTGCCCTACACCCTGATACACTACCCCCAGAAGACCCCCAACACTGCCTGAACACAACTGCACTGCCCTAAAACCTGAATCACCACCCCCAGCACATCCCCCACCACTGCCGGAGCGACACCGCACTGCCCTACACCCTGATACACTACCCCCAGAAGACCCCCAACACTGCCTGAACACAACTGCACTGCCCTAAACCCTGAAACACCACCCCCAGCAAGAACCCCTACACTGCCCGAACACCACTGCCCTAAACCCTGAAAAACCAGCCCCAGCACAACACCCTACTCTGCCCGAACACCACTGCACTGCCCTAAACCCTGAAACACCAGCCCCACCACGACCCCCTACACTGCCCGAACACCACTGCACTGCCCTAAACCCTGAAAACCCAGCCCCACCACGACCCCCTACACTGCCCGAACACCACTGCACTGCCCTAAACCCTGAAACACCAGCCCCAGCATGACCCCATACACTGACCGAACACCACTGCACTGCCATAAACCCTGAAACACCAGCCCCAGCATGACCCCCTACACTGCCTGAACACTACGGCACTGCCCTAAACCCTGAGACACTAGCCCCAGCACGACCCCTACACTGCCCGAACACCACTACACTGCCCTAAACCCTGAAACACCAGCGCCAGCACAAACCCCTACCCTGCCCGAACACCACTACACTGCCCTAAACCCTGAAACACCAGCCCCAGCACAAACCCCTACACTGCCCGAACACCACTGCACTGCCCTAAAACCTGAATCACCAGCCCCAGCACAACCCCCTACACTGCATGAACACCACTGCACTGCCCTAAAACCTGAAACACCAGTCCCAGCACGATCCCCTATACTGCCCGAACACCACTGCACTGCCCTAAACCCTGAAACACCACCCCCAGCATGACCCCTTACACTGTCCGAACACCACTGCACTGTCCTAAACCCTGAAACACCACCCCCAGCACGAACCCTTACACTGCAAGAACACCACTGCACTGCTCTAAACCCTGAAACACCACCCACAGCACAACCCCCTACACTGCCCGAACGACACTGCACTGCCCTACACCCTGAAACACTACCCCCAGCATGACCCCCAACACTGCCCGAACTCCACTGCACTGCCCTGAACCCTGAAACACCACCCCCAGCAAGACCCCCTACACTTCCCGAACACCACTGCACTAAACCCTGAAAGACCACCCCCAGCACGACCCCCTACACTGCCCAAACATCACTGCACTGCTCTAAACCCTAAAACACTAGCCCCAGCACAGCACCCTACTGTGCCCGAACACCACTGCACTGCCCTAAACCCTGAAACACCACCTCCAGCATGACCCCTTACACTGCCTGAACACCAATGCACTGCCCTAAACCCTGAAACACCACCCCCAGCACGACCCCCGTAAAGTGCCCGAACACCACTGCATTGCCCTAAACCCTGAAACACCACCCCAGCACAACCCCCCTACACTGTCCGAGCGACACTGCACTGCCCTGCACCCTGATACACTACCCCCAGAACACCCCCACACTGCCCGAACACAACTGCACATCCCTAAACCCTGAAACACCAGCCCCAGCATGGAACCACACACTGCCCGAACACCACTGCTCTGTCTAAAACCCTGAAACACCAGCCCCAGCACGACCCCCTACACTGCCCGAACACCACTGCACTGTCCTAAGCCCTGAAACACCAGCCCCAGCACGACCCCCTACACTGCCCGAACACCACTGCACTGCCCTAAACCCTGAAACACCAGCCCCAGCACGACCCCATACACTGCCCGAACACCACTGCAATGCCCTAAACCCTGAAAACCCAGCCCCACCACGACACCCGACACTGCCCGAACACCACTGAACTGCCCTAAAACCTGAAACACCAGCCCCAATATGATCCCCTACACTGCCCGAACACCACTGCACTGCCCTAAACACTGAAACACCAGCCCCAGCACAAACCCTCTCCCTGCCCGAACACCACTACACTGCCCTAAACCCTGAAACACTAGCCCCAGCACGACCCCTACACTGCCCGAACACCACTGCACTGCCCTAAAACCTGAAACGCCAGCCCCAGCACAAACCCCTACACTGCCTGAACACCACTGCACTGCCCTAAAACCTGAAACACCAGCCCCAACACGATCTCCTATACTGCCCGAACACCACTGCACTGCCCTAATCCCTGAAACACCACCCCCAGCACGACCCCCTACACTGCCCGAACACCACTGCACTGCCCTAAAACCTGAAACACTAGCCCCAGCACGATCCCCTATACTGCCCGAACACCACTGCACTGCCCTAATCCCTGAAACACCACCCCCAGCATGACCCCTTACACTGCCCGAACACCACTGCACTGTCCTAAACCCTGAAACACCACCCCCAGCACGAACCCTCTCCCTGCCCGAACACCACTACACTGCCCTAAACCCTGAAACACTAGCCCCAGCACGACCCCTACACTGCCCGAACACCACTGCACTGCCCTAAAACCTGAAACGCCAGCCCCAGCACAAACCCCTACACTGCCTGAACACCACTGCACTGCCCTAAACCCTGAAACACCACCCCCAGCATGACCCCGTACACTGCCCGAACACCACTGCACTGCCCTAAACCCTGAAACACCACCCCCAGCATGACCCCTAAAGTGCCCGAACACCACTGCACTGCCCTAAAACCTGAATCACCACCCCCAGCACATCCCCCACCACTGCCGGAGCGACACTGCACTGCCCTACACCCTGATACACTACCCCCAGAAGACCCCCAACACTGCCTGAACACAACTGCACTGCCCTAAACCCTGAAACACCACCCCCAGCAAGAACCCCTACACTGCCCGAACACCTCTGCCCTAAACCCTGAAAAACCAGCCCCAGCACAACACCCTACTCTGCCCGAACACCACTGCACTGCCCTAAACCCTGAAACACCAGCCCCACCACGACCCCCTACACTGCCCGAACACCACTGCACTGCCCTAAACCCTGAAAACCCAGCCCCACCACGACCCCCTACACTGCCCGAACACCACTGCACTGCCCTAAACCCTGAAACACCAGCCCCAGCATGACCCCATACACTGACCGAACACCACTGCACTGCCATAAACCCTGAAACACCAGCCCCAGCATGACCCCCTACACTGCCTGAACAGTACGGCACTGCCCTAAACCCTGAGACACTAGCCCCAGCATGACCCCTACACTGCCCGAACACCACTACACTGCCCTAAACCCTGAAACACAAGCGCCAGCACAAACCCCTACCCTGCCCGAACACCACTACACTGCCCTAAACCCTGAAACACCAGCCCCAGCACAAACCCCTACACTGCCCGAACACCACTGCACTGCCCTAAAACATGAATCACCAGCCCCAGCACAACCCCCTACACTGCATGAACACCACTGCACTGCCCTAAAACCTGAAACACCAGTCCCAGCACGATCCCCTATACTGCCCGAACACCACTGCACTGCCCTAACCCCTGAAACACCACCCCCAGCATGACCCCTTACACTGTCCGAACACCACTGCACTGTCCTAAACCCTGAAACACCACCCCCAGCACGAACCCTTACACTGCAAGAACACCACTGCACTGCTCTAAACCCTGAAACACCACCCACAGCACAACCCCCTACACTGCCCGAACGACACTGCACTGCCCTACACCCTGAAACACTACCCCCAGCATGACCCCCAACACTGCCCGAACTCCACTGCACTGCCCTGAACCCTGAAACACCACCCCCAGCAAGACCCCCTACACTTCCCGAACACCACTGCACTAAACCCTGAAAGACCACCCCCAGCACGACCCCCTACACTGCCCAAACATCACTGCACTGCTCTAAACCCTAAAACACTAGCCCCAGCACAGCACCCTACTGTGCCCGAACACCACTGCACTGCCCTAAACCCTGAAACACCACCTCCAGAATGACCCCTTACACTGCCTGAACACCACTGCACTGCCCTAAACCCTGAAACACCACCCCCAGCACGACCCCCTAAAGTGCCCGAACACCACTGCATTGCCCTAAACCCTGAAACACCACCCCAGCACAACCCCCCTACACTGTCTGAGCGACACTGCACTGCCCTACACCCTGATACACTACCCCCAGAACACCCCCACACTGCCCGAACACAACTGCACATCCCTAAACCCTGAAACACCAGCCCCAGCATGGAACCACACACTGCCCGAACACCACTGCTCTGTCTAAGCCCTGAAACACCAGCCCCAGCACGACCCCCTACACTGCCCGAACACCACTGCACTGCCCTAAACCCTGAAACACCAGCCCCAGCACGACCCCATACACTACCCGAACACCACTGCACTGCCCTAAACCCTGAAAACCCAGCCCCACCACGACACCCTACACAGCCCGAACACCACTGCACTGCCCTAAACCCTGAAACACCAGCCCCAGCATGACCCTGACACTGCCCGAACACCACTGAACTGCCCTAAAACCTGAAACACCAGCCCCAATATGATCCCCTACACTGCCCGAACACCACTGCACTGCCCTAAACACTGAAACACCAGCCCCAGCACAAACCCTCTCCCTGCCCGAACACCACTACACTGCCCTAAACCCTGAAACACTAGCCCCAGCACGACCCCTACACTGCCCGAACACCACTGCACTGCCCTAAAACCTGAAACGCCAGCCCCAGCACAAATCCCTACACTGCCTGAACACCACTGCACTGCCCTAAAACCTGAAACACCAGCCCCAACACGATCTCCTATACTGCCCGAACACCACTGCACTGCCCTAATCCCTGAAACACCACCCCCAGCATGACCCCTTACACTGCCCGAACACCACTGCACTGTCCTAAACCCTGAAACACCACCCCCAGCACGAACCTTTACACTGCCCGAGCACCACTGCGCTGCCCTAAACCCTGAAACACCACCCACAGCACGACCCCCTACACTGCGCGAACGACACTGCACTGCCCTACACCCTGAAACACTACCCCCAGCAAGACCCCCAACTCTGCCCAAACATCACTGCGCTGCCCTAAACCCTAAAACACTAGCCCCAGCACAACACCCTACTGTGCCCGAACACCACTGCACTGCCCTAAACCCTGAAACACCACCTCCAGCATGACCCCTTACACTGCCTGAACACCACTGCACTGCCCTAAACCCTGAAACACCACCCCAGCACGACCCCCTAAAGTGCCCGAACACCACTGCATTGCCCTAAACCCTGAAACACCACCCCAGCACAACCCCCTACACTGCCCGAGCGACACTGCACTGCCCTACACCCTGATACACTATCCCCAGAACACCCCCAACACTGCACAAACACAACTGCACTGCCCTAAACCCTGAAACACCAGCCCCAGCATGACACCCTACACTGCCCGAACACCACTGCTCTGCCTAAAACCCTAAAACACCAGCCCCAGCACGACCCCCTACACTGCCGAACACCACTGCACTGCCCTAAGCCCTGAAACACCAGCCCCAGCACGACCCCTACACTGCCCGAACACCACTGCACTGCCCTAAACCCTGAAACACCACCCCCAGCACAACTCCTTACACTGCCCGAACACCATTGCACTGCCCTAAACCCTGAAACACAACCCCCAGCATGACCCCTAAAGTGCCCGAACACCACTGCACTGCCCTAAAACCTGAATCACCACCCCCAGCACAACCCCCACCACCGCCCGAGCGACACTGCACTGCCCTACACCCTGATACACTACCCCCAGAAGACCCCCAACACTGCCTGAACACAACTGCACTGCCCTAAACCCTGAAACACCACCCCCAGCAAGAACCCCTACACTGCCCGAACACCACTGCACTGCCCTAAACCCTGAAAAACCAGCCCCAGCACAACACCCTACACTGCCCGAACACCACTGCACTGCCCTAAACCCTGAAACACCAGCCCCACCATGACCCCCTACACTGCCCGAACACCACTGCACTGCCCTAAACCCTGAAACACGAGCCCCAGCATGACCCCATACACTGACTGAACACCACTGCACTGCCATAAACCCTGAAACACCAGCCCCAGCATGACCCGCTACACTGCCTGAACACTACGGCACTGCCCTAAACCCTGAAACACTAGCCCCAGCACGACCCCTACACTGCCCGAACACCACTACACTGCCTAAACCCTGAAACACCAGCGCCAGCACAAACCCCTACCCTGCCCGAACACCACTACACTGCCCTAAACCCTGAAACACCAGCCCCAGCACGAACCCCTACACTGCATGAAGACCACTGCACTGCCCTAAAACCTGAAACACCAGTCCCAGCACGATCCCCTATACTGCCCAAACACCACTGCACTGCCCTAAACCCTTAAACACCACCCCCAGCACAACCTCTTACACTGCCCAAACACCACTGCACTGTCCTAAACCCTGAAACACCACCCCCAGCACGAACCCTTACACTGCCCGAACACCACTGCACTGCTCTAAACCCTGAAACACCACCCACAGCACAACCCCCTACACTGCCCGAACGACAATGCACTGCCCTACACCTTGAAACACCACCCCCAGCAAGACCCCAACACTGCCCGAACTCCACTGCACTGCCCTAAACCCTGAAACACCACCCCCAGCAAGACCCCCTACACTTCCCGAACACCACTGCACTAAACCCTGAAACACCACCCCCAGCACGACACCCTACACTGCCCAAACATCACTGCACTGCTCTAAACCCTAAAATACTAGCCCCAGCACAACACCCTACTGTGCCCGAACACCACTGCACTGCCCTAAACCCTGAAACACCACCTCCAGCATGACCCCTTACACTGCCTGAACACCACTGCACTGCCCTAAACCCTGAAACACCACCCCCAGCACGACCCCCTAAAGTGCCCGAACACCACTGCATTGCCCTAAACCCTGAAACACCACCCCAGCACAACCCCCCTACACTGCCTGAGTGACACTGCACTGCCCTACACCCTGATACACTACCCCCAGAACACCCCCACACTGCCCGAACACAACTGCACATCCCTAAACCCTGAAACACCAGCCCCAGCATGGCACCACACACTGCCCGAACACCACTGCTCTGTCTAAAACCCTGAAACACCAGCCCCAGCACGACCCCCTACACTGCCCGAACACCACTGCACTGCCCTAAGCCCTGAAACACCAGCCCCAGCACGACCCCCTACACTGCCCGAACACCACTGCACTGCCCTAAACCCTGAAACACCAGCCCCAGCACGACCCCATACACTGCCCAAACACCACTGCACTGCCCTAAACCCTGAAAACCCAGCCCCACCACGACACCCTACACAGCCCGAACACCACTGCACTGCCCTAAACCCTGAAACACCAGCCCCAGCATGACCCCGACACTGCCCGAACACCACTGAACTGCCCTAAAACCTGAAACACCAGCCCCAATATGATCCCCTACACTGCCCGAACACCACTGCACTGTCCTAAACACTGAAACACCAGCCCCAGCACAAACCCTCTCCCTGCCCGAACACCACTACACTGCCCTAAACCCTGAAACACTAGCCCCAGCACGACCCCTACACTGCCCGAACACCACTGCACTGCCCTAAAACCTGAAACGCCAGCCCCAGCACAAACCCCTACACTGCCTGAACACCACTGCACTGCCCTCAAACCTGAAACACCAGCCCCAACACGATCTCCTATACTGCCCGAACACCACTGCACTGCCCTAATCCCTGAAACACCACCCCCAGCACGACCCCCTACACTGCCCGAACACCACTGCACTGCCCTAAAACCTGAAACACTAGCCCCAGCACGATCCCCTATACTGCCCGAACACTACTGCACTGCCCTAAACCCTGAAACACCACCCCCAGCATGACCCCTTACACTGCCCGAACACCACTGCACTGTCCTAAACCCTGAAACACCACCCCCAGCACGAACCTTTACACTGCCCGAGCACCACTGCGCTGCCCTAAACCCTGAAACACCACCCACAGCACGACCCCCTACACTGCGCGAACGACACTGCACTGCCCTACACCCTGAAACACTACCCCCAGCAAGACCCCCAACTCTGCCCAAACATCACTGCACTGCCCTAAACCCTAAAACACTAGCCCCAGCACAACCTCCTACTGTGCCCGAACACCACTGCACTGCCCTAAACCCTGAAACACTACCTCCAGCATGACCCCTTACACTGCCTGAACACCACTGCACTGCCCTAAACCCTGAAACACCACCCCCAGCACGACCCCCTAAAGTGCCCAAACACCACTGCATTGCCCTAAACCCTGAAACACCACCCCCAGCACAACCCCCTACACTGCCCGAGCGACACTGCACTGCCCTACACCTTGATACACCACCCCCAGCAAGACCCCCTACACTGCCCAAACACCACTGCACTGCCCTAAACCCTAAAACACCAGCCCCAGCATGACACCCTACACTGCCTGAACCCCAGTGCTCTGCCTAAAACCCTGAAACACCAGCCCCAGCACGACCCCCTACACTTCCCAAACACCACTGCACTGCCCTAAACCCTAAAACACTAGCCCCAGCACAACACCCTACTGTGCCCGAACACCACTGCACTGCCCTAAACCCTGAAACACCACCTCCAGCATGACCCCTTACACTGCCTGAACACCACTGCACTGCCCTAAACCCTGAAACACCACCCCAGCACGACCCCCTAAAGTGCCCGAACACCACTGCATTGCCCTAATCCCTGAAACACCACCCCAGCACAACCCCCTACACTGCCCGAGCGACACTGCACTGCCCTACACCCTGATACACTATCCCCAGAACACCCCCAACACTGCACAAACACAACTGCACTGCCCTAAACCCTGAAACACCAGCCCCAGCATGACACCCTACACTGCCCGAACACCACTGCTCTGCCTAAAACCCTAAAACACCAGCCCCAGCACGACCCCCTACACTGCCGAACACCACTGCACTGCCCTAAGCCCTGAAACACCAGCCCCAGCACGACCCCCTACACTGCCCGAACACCACTGCAATGCCCTAAACCCTGAAACACCACCCCCAGCACAACTCCTTACACTGCCCGAACACCATTGCACTGCCCTAAACCCTGAAACACAACCCCCAGCATGACCCCTAAAGTGCCCGAACACCACTGCACTGCCCTAAAACCTGAATCACCACCCCCAGCACAACCCCCACCACCGCCCGAGCGACACTGCACTGCCCTACACCCTGATACACTACCCCCAGAAGACCCCCAACACTGCCTGAACACAACTGCACTGCCCTAAACCCTGAAACACCACCCCCAGCAAGAACCCCTACACTGCCCGAACACCACTGCACTGCCCTAAACCCTGAAAAACCAGCCCCAGCACAACACCCTACACTGCCCGAACACCACTGCACTGCCCTAAACCCTGAAACACCAGACCCACCATGACCCCCTACACTGCCCGAACACCACTGCACTGCCCTAAACCCTGAAAACCCAGCCCCACCACGACCAACTACACTGCCCGAACACCACTGCACTGCCCTAAACCCTGAAACACGAGCCCCAGCATGACCCCATACACTGACTGAACACCACTGCACTGCCATAAACCCTGAAACACCAGCCCCAGCATGACCCGCTACACTGCCTGAACACTACGGCACTGCCCTAAACCCTGAAACACTAGCCCCAGCACGACCCCTACACTGCCCGAACACCACTACACTGCCTAAACCCTGAAACACCAGCGCCAGCACAAACCCCTACCCTGCCCGAACACCACTACACTGCCCTAAACCCTGAAACACCAGCCCCAGCACGAACCCCTACACTGCCCGAACACCACTGCACTGCCCTAAAACCTGAATCGCCAGCCCCAGCACAACCCCCTACACTGCATGAAGACCACTGCACTGCCCTAAAACCTGAAACACCAGTCCCAGCACGATCCCCTATACTGCCCAAACACCACTGCACTGCCCTAAACCCTTAAACACCACCCCCAGCACGACCTCTTACACTGCCCAAACACCACTGCACTGTCCTAAACCCTGAAACACCACCCCCAGCACGAACCCTTACACTGCCCGAACACCACTGCACTGCTCTAAACCCTGAAACACCACCCACAGCACAACCCCCTACACTGCCCGAACGACAATGCACTGCCCTACACCCTGAAACACTACCCCCAGCAAGACCCCAACACTGCCCGAACTCCACTGCACTGCCCTAAACCCTGAAACACCACCCCCAGCAAGACCCCCTACACTTCCCGAACACCACTGCACTAAACCCTGAAACACCACCCCCAGCACGACACCCTACACTGCCCAAACATCACTGCACTGCTCTAAACCCTAAAATACTAGCCCCAGCACAACACCCTACTGTGCCCGAACACCACTGCACTGCCCTAAACCCTGAAACACCACCTCCAGCATGACCCCTTACACTGCCTGAACACCACTGCACTGCCCTAAACCCTGAAACACCACCCCCAGCACGACCCCCTAAAGTGCCCGAACACCACTGCATTGCCCTAAACCCTGAAACACCACCCCAGCACAACCCCCCTACACTGCCCGAGCGACACTGCACTGCCCTACACCCTGATACACTACCCCCAGAACACCCCCACACTGCCCGAACACAACTGCACATCCCTAAACCCTGAAACACCAGCCCCAGCATGGCACCACACACTGCCCGAACACCACTGCTCTGTCTAAAACCCTGAAACACCAGCCCCAGCACGACCCCCTACACTGCCCGAACACCACTGCACTGCCCTAAGCCCTGAAACACCAGCCCCAGCACGACCCCCTACACTGCCCGAACACCACTGCACTGCCCTAAACCCTGAAACACCAGCCCCAGCACGACCCCATACACTGCCCAAACACCACTGCACTGCCCTAAACCCTGAAAACCCAGCCCCACCACGACACCCTACACAGCCCGAACACCACTGCACTGCCCTAAACCCTGAAACACCAGCCCCAGCATGACCCCGACACTGCCCGAACACCACTGAACTGCCCTAAAACCTGAAACACCAGCCCCAATATGATCCCCTACACTGCCCGAACACCACTGCACTGCCCTAAACACTGAAACACCAGCCCCAGCACAAACCCTCTCCCTGCCCGAACACCACTACACTGCCCTAAACCCTGAAACACTAGCCCCAGCACGACCCCTACACTGCCCGAACACCACTGCACTGCCCTAAAACCTGAAACGCCAGCCCCAGCACAAACCCCTACACTGCCTGAACACCACTGCACTGCCCTAAAACCTGAAACACCAGCCCCAACACGATCTCCTATACTGCCCGAACACCACTGCACTGCCCTAATCCCTGAAACACCACCCCCAGCACGACCCCCTACACTGCCCGAACACCACTGCACTGCCCTAAAACCTGAAACACTAGCCCCAGCACGATCCCCTATACTGCCCGAACACCACTGCACTGCCCTAAACCCTGAAACACCACCCCCAGCATGACCCCTTACACTGCCCGAACACCACTGCACTGTCCTAAACCCTGAAACACCACCCCCAGCACGAACCTTTACACTGCCCGAGCACCACTGCGCTGCCCTAAACCCTGAAACACCACCCACAGCACGACCCCCTACACTGCGCGAACGACACTGCACTGCCCTACACCCTGAAACACTACCCCCAGCAAGACCCCCAACTCTGCCCAAACATCACTGCACTGCCCTAAACCCTAAAACACTAGCCCCAGCACAACCCCCTACTGTGCCCGAACACCACTGCACTGCCCTAAACCCTGAAACACTACCTCCAGCATGACCCCTTACACTGCCTGAACACCACTGCACTGCCCTAAACCCTGAAACACCACCCCCAGCACGACCCCCTAAAGTGCCCAAACACCACTGCATTGCCCTAAACCCTGAAACACCACCCCCAGCACAACCCCCTACACTGCCCGAGCGACACTGCACTGCCCTACACCTTGATACACCACCCCCAGCAAGACCCCCTACACTGCCCAAACACCACTGCACTGCCCTAAACCCTAAAACACCAGCCCCAGCATGACACCCTACACTGCCTGAACCCCAGTGCTCTGCCTAAAACCCTGAAACACCAGCCCCAGCACGACCCCCTACACTTCCCAAACACCACTGCACTGCCCTAAACCCTGAAACACCAGCGCCAGCATGACCCGCTACACTGCCTGAACACTACGGCACTGCCCTAAACCCTGAAACACTAGCCCCAGCACGACCCCTACACTGCCCGAACACCACTACACTGCCCTAAACCCTGAAACACCAGCGCCAGCACAAACCCCTACCCTGCCCGAACACCACTACACTGCCCGAAACCCTGAAACACCAGCCCCAGCACGAACCCCTACACTGCCCGAACACCACTGCACTGCCCTAAAACCTGAATCGCCAGCCCCAGCACAACCCCCTACACTGCATGAAGACCACTGCACTGCCATAAAACCTGAAACACCAGTCCCAGCACGATCCCCTATACTGCCCAAACACCACTGCACTGCCCTAAACCCTTAATCACCACCCCCAGCACGACCTCTTACACTGCCCAAACACCACTGCGCTGTCCTAAACCCTGAAACACCACCCCCAGCACGAACCCTTACACTGCCCGAACACCACTGCACTGCTCTAAACCCTGAAACACCACCCACAGCACAACCCCCTACACTGCCCGAACGACAATGCACTGCTCTACACCCTGAAACACTACCCCCAGCAAGACCCCAACACTGCCCGAACTCCACTGCACTGCCCTAAACCCTGAAACACCACCCCCAGCAAGACCCCCTACACTTCCCGAACACCACTGCACTAAACCCTGAAACACCACCCCCAGCACGACACCCTACACTGCCCAAACATCACTGCACTGCTCTAAACCCTAAAATACTAGCCCCAGCACAACACCCTACTGTGCCCGAACACCACTGCACTGCCCTAAACCCTGAAACACCACCTCCAGCATGACCCCTTACACTGCCTGAACACCACTGCACTGCCCTAAACCCTGAAACACCACCCCCAGCACGACCCCCTAAAGTGCCCGAACACCACTGCATTGCCCTAAACCCTGAAACACCACCACAGCACAACCCCCTACACTGCCCGAGCGACACTGCACTGCCCTACACCCTGATACACTACCCCCAGAACACCCCCACACTGCCCGAACACAACTGCACTGCCCTAAACCCTGAAACACCACCCCCAGCAAGACCCCCTACACTGCCCGAACACCACTGCACTGCCCTAAACCCTGAAACACCAGCCCCAGCATGACACCCCACACTGCCCGAACACCACTGTTCTGCCTAAAACCCTGAAACACCAGCCCCAGCACGACCCCCTACACTGCCCGAACACCACTGCACTGCCCTAAGCCCTGAAACACCAGCCCCAGCATGACCCCCTACACTGCCCGAACACCACTGCACTGCCCTAAACCCTGAAACACCAGCCCCAGCATGACCCCATACACTGCCCGAACACCACTGCACTGCCCTAAACCCTGAAAACCCTGCCCCACCACGACACCCTAGACTGCCCGAACACCACTGCACTGCCCTAAACCCTGAAACACCAGCCCCAGCATGACCCCCTACACTGCCCGAACACTACTGCACTGCCCAAAACCCTGAAACGCTAGCCCCAGCACGACCCCTACACTGCCCGAACACCACTGAACTGCCCTAAAACCTGAAACACCAGCCCCAATATGATCCCCTACATTGCCCGAACACCACTGCACTGCCCTAAACACTGAAACACCAGCCCCAGCACGAACCCCCTCCCTGCCCGAACACCACTACACTGCCCTAAACACTGAAACACTAGCCCCAGCATGACCCCCTACACTGCCCGAACACCACTGCACTGGCCTAAAACCTGAAACGCCAGCCCCAGCACGAACCCCTACACTGCCTGAACACCACTGCACTGCCCTAAAACCTGAAACACCACCCCCAGCACGACCCCCTACACTGCATGAACACCACTGCACTGCCCTAAAACCTGAAACACCAGCCCCAGCACGATCCCCTATACTGCCCGAACACCACTGCACTGCCCTAAACCCTGAAACACCACCCCCAGCATGCCCCCTTACACTGCCCAAACACCTCTGCACTGTCCTAAACCCTGAAACACCACGCCCAGCACAAACCTTTACACTGCCCGAACACCACTGCGCTGCCCTAAACCCTGAAACACCACCCACAGCACGACCCCCTACACTGCGCGAACAACACTGCACTGCCCTATACCCTGAAACACTACCCCCAGCAAGACCCCCAACTCTGCCCAAACATCACTGCACTGCCCTAAACCCTAAAACACTAGCCCCAGCACAACCCCCTACTGTGCCCGAACACCACTGCACTGCCCTAAACCCTGAAACACTACCTAAAGCATGACCCCTTACACTGCCTGAACACCACTGCACTGCCCTAAACCCTGAAACACCACCCCCAGCACGACCCCCTAAAGTGCCCGAACACCACTGCATTGCCCTAAACCCTGAAACACCACCCCCAGCACAACCCCCTACACTGCCCGAGCAACACCGCACTGACCTACACCCTGATACACCACCCCCAGCAAGACCCCCTACACTGCCCGAACACCACTGCACTGCCCTAAACCCTGAAACACCAGCCCCAGCATGACACCCTACACTGCCTGAACCCCACTGCTCTGCCTAAAACCCTGAAACACCAGCCCCAGCACGACCCCCTACACTGCCCGAACACCACTGCACTGCCCTAAACCCTGAAACACCAGCCCCAGCATGACCCCTACACTGCCCAAACACCACTGCACTGCCCTAAACCCTGAAACACCAGCCCCAGCATGACCCCCTACACTGCCTGAACACCACTGCACTGCCCTAAACCCTGAAAACCCAGCCCCACCACGACACCCTACACTGCCCGAACACCACTGCACTGCCCTTAACCCTGAAACACCAGCCCCAGCACGACCCCCTACACTGCCCGAACACTACTGCACTGCCCTAAACCCTGAAACACCACCCCCAGCACGACCCTTACACTGCCTGAACACCACTGAACTGCCCTAAAACCTGAGACACCAGCCCCAATATGACCCCCTACACTGCCCGAACACCACTGCACTGCCCTAAACACTGAAACACCAGCCCCAGCACCAACCCCTACTCTGCCCGAACACCACTACACTGCCCTAAACCCTGAAACACTAGCCCCAGCACCACCCCCTGCACTGCCCAAACACCACTGCACTGCCCTTAACCCTGAAACACCAGCCCCAGCACGACCCCCTACACTGCCCGAACACTACTGCACTGCCCTAAACCCTGAAACACCACCCCCAGCACGACCCTTACACTGCCCGAACACCACTGAACTGCCCTAAAACCTGAAACAACAGCCCCAGCACGACCCCCAACACTGCCTGAACACCACTGCACTGCCCTAAAACCTGAAAGACCAGCCCCAACACGATCTCCTATACTGCCCGAACACCACTGCACTGCCCTAATCCCTGAAACACTACCCCCAGCACGACTCCTTACTCTGCCCGAACACCACTGCACTGCGCTAAACCCTGAAACACCACCCCAGCACGACCCCTACACTGCCCAAACACCACTGCACTGCCCTAAACCCTGAAACACCATCCCCAGCATGACCCCCTACACTGCCTGAACACCACTGCACTGCCCTAAACCCTGAAAACCCAGCCCCACCACGACACCCTACACTGCCCGAACACCACTGCACTGCCCTTAACCCTGAAACACCAGCCCCAGCACGACCCCCTACACTGCCCGAACACTACTGCACTGCCCTAAACCCTGAAACACCACCCCCAGCACGACCCTTACACTGCCCGAACACCACTGAACTGCCCTAAAACCTGAAACACCAGCCCCAATATGACCCCCTACACTGCCCGAACACCACTGCACTGCCCTAAAAACTGAAACACCAGCCCCAGCACCAACCCCTACTCTGCCCGAACACCACTACACTGCCCTAAACCCTGAAACACTAGCTCCAGCACCACCCCCTGCACTGCCCAAACACCACTGCACTGCCCTTAACCCTGAAACACCAGCCCCAGCACGACCCCCTACACTGCCCGAACACTACTGCACTGCCCTAACCCCTGAAACACCACCCACAGCACGACCCTTACACTGCCCGAACACCACTAAACTGCCCTTAAACCTGAAACACCAGCCCCAGCACGACCCCCAACACTGCCTGAACACCACTGCACTGCCCTAAAACCTGAAAGACCAGCCCCAACACGATCTCCTATACTGCCCGAACACCACTGCACTGCCCTAATCCCTAAAACACTACCCCCAGCACGACTCCTTACTCTGCCCGAACACCACTGCACTGCGCTAAACCCTGAAACACCACCCCAGCACGAACCCCTACACTGCCCGAACACTACTGCACTGCCCTAAACCCTGAAACACCACCCCCAGCACGACCCCCTACACTGCCCGAACGACACTGCACTGCCCTACAACCTGAAACACTACCCCCAGCAAGACCCCCAACACTGCCCGAACACCACTGCACTGCCCTAAACCCTGAAACACCACCCCCAGCAAGACCCCCTAAACTGCCCGAACACCACTGCACGAAACCCTGAAACACCACCCCGAGAACGACCCCCTACACTGGCCGAACACCACTGTTCTGCCCAAAACCCTGAAAGACCACCCCCAGCATGACCCCCTACATTGCCCGAACACAACTGCACTGCCCTAAGCTCTGAAACACCAGCCCCAGCACGACCCCCTACACTTCCCGAACACCACTGCCCTATACCCTGAAACACTACCCCCAGCAAGACCCCCAACTCTGCCCAAACATCACTGCACTGCCCTAAACCCTAAAACACTAGCCCCAGCACAACCCCCTACTGTGCCCGAACACCACTGCACTGCCCTAAACCCTGAAACACTACCTAAAGCATGACCCCTTACACTGCCTGAACACCACTGCACTGCCCTAAACCCTGAAACACCACCCCCAGCACGACCCCCTAAAGTGCCCGAACACCACTGCATTGCCCTAAACCCTGAAACACCACCCCCAGCACAACCCCCTACACTGCCCGAGCAACACCGCACTGACCTACACCCTGATACACCACCCCCAGCAAGACCCCCTACACTGCCCGAACACCACTGCACTGCCCTAAACCCTGAAACACCAGCCCCAGCATGACACCCTACACTGCCTGAACCCCACTGCTCTGCCTAAAACCCTGAAACACCAGCCCCAGCACGACCCCCTACACTGCCCGAACACCACTGCACTGCCCTAAACCCTGAAACACCAGCCCCAGCATGACCCCTACACTGCCCAAACACCACTGCACTGCCCTAAACCCTGAAACACCAGCCCCAGCATGACCCCCTACACTGCCTGAACACCACTGCACTGCCCTAAACCCTGAAAACCCAGCCCCACCACGACACCCTACACTGCCCGAACACCACTGCACTGCCCTTAACCCTGAAACACCAGCCCCAGCACGACCCCCTACACTGCCCGAACACTACTGCACTGCCCTAAACCCTGAAACACCACCCCCAGCACGACCCTTACACTGCCTGAACACCACTGAACTGCCCTAAAACCTGAAACACCAGCCCCAATATGACCCCCTACACTGCCCGAACACCACTGCACTGCCCTAAACACTGAAACACCAGCCCCAGCACCAACCCCTACTCTGCCCGAACACCACTACACTGCCCTAAACCCTGAAACACTAGCCCCAGCACCACCCCCTGCACTGCCCAAACACCACTGCACTGCCCTTAACCCTGAAACACCAGCCCCAGCACGACCCCCTACACTGCCCGAACACTACTGCACTGCCCTAAACCCTGAAACACCACCCCCAGCACGACCCTTACACTGCCCGAACACCACTGAACTGCCCTAAAACCTGAAACAACAGCCCCAGCACGACCCCCAACACTGCCTGAACACCACTGCACTGCCCTAAAACCTGAAAGACCAGCCCCAACACGATCTCCTATACTGCCCGAACACCACTGCACTGCCCTAATCCCTGAAACACTACCCCCAGCACGACTCCTTACTCTGCCCGAACACCACTGCACTGCGCTAAACCCTGAAACACCACCCCAGCACGACCCCTACACTGCCCAAACACCACTGCACTGCCCTAAACCCTGAAACACCAGCCCCAGCATGACCCCCTACACTGCCTGAACACCACTGCACTGCCCTAAACCCTGAAAACCCAGCCCCACCACGACACCCTACACTGCCCGAACACCACTGCACTGCCCTTAACCCTGAAACACCAGCCCCAGCACGACCCCCTACACTGCCCGAACACTACTGCACTGCCCTAAACCCTGAAACACCACCCCCAGCACGACCCTTACACTGCCCGAACACCACTGAACTGCCCTAAAACCTGAAACACCAGCCCCAATATGACCCCCTACACTGCCCGAACACCACTGCACTGCCCTAAAAACTGAAACACCAGCCCCAGCACCAACCCCTACTCTGCCCGAACACCACTACACTGCCCTAAACCCTGAAACACTAGCTCCAGCACCACCCCCTGCACTGCCCAAACACCACTGCACTGCCCTTAACCCTGAAACACCAGCCCCAGCACGACCCCCTACACTGCCCGAACACTACTGCACTGCCCTAAACCCTGAAACACCACCCACAGCACGACCCTTACACTGCCCGAACACCACTAAACTGCCCTTAAACCTGAAACACCAGCCCCAGCACGACCCCCAACACTGCCTGAACACCACTGCACTGCCCTAAAACCTGAAAGACCAGCCCCAACACGATCTCCTATACTGCCCGAACACCACTGCACTGCCCTAATCCCTAAAACACTACCCCCAGCACGACTCCTTACTCTGCCCGAACACCACTGCACTGCGCTAAACCCTGAAACACCACCCCAGCACGAACCCCTACACTGCCCGAACACTACTGCACTGCCCTAAACCCTGAAACACCACCCCCAGCACGACCCCCTACACTGCCCGAACGACACTGCACTGCCCTACAACCTGAAACACTACCCCCAGCAAGACCCCCAACACTGCCCGAACACCACTGCACTGCCCTAAACCCTGAAACACCACCCCCAGCAAGACCCCCTAAACTGCCCGAACACCACTGCACGAAACCCTGAAACACCACCCCGAGAACGACCCCCTACACTGGCCGAACACCACTGTTCTGCCCAAAACCCTGAAAGACCACCCCCAGCATGACCCCCTACATTGCCCGAACACAACTGCACTGCCCTAAGCTCTGAAACACCAGCCCCAGCACGACCCCCTACACTTCCCGAACACCACTGGACTGCCCTAAACCCTGAAACACCAGCCCCACCACGACCCCTACACTGCCCGAACACCACTGCCCTAAACCGTGAAACACCAGCCCCAGCATGACCCCCTACACTGCCCGAACACCACTGCACTGCCCTAAACCCTGAAACACCAGCCCCAGCATGACCCCATACACTGCGCGAACACCACTGCACTGCCATAAACCCTGAAACACCAGCCCCAGCATGACCCCCAACACTGCCTGAACACTATGGCACAGCCCTAAACCCTGAAACACCCCCCCAGCAAGTACCCCTACACTGCCCGAACACCACTGCACTGCCCTAAACCCTGAAAAACCAGCCCCAGCACAACACCCTACACTGCCCGAACACCACTACACTGCCCTAAACCCTGAAACACCAGCGCCAGCACAAACCCCTACCCTGCCCGAACACCACTACACTGCCCTAAACCCTGAAACACCAGCCCCATCACAAACCCCTACACTGCCCGAACAAGACTGCACTGCCCTAAAACCTGAATCACCAGCCCCAGCACAACCCCCTACACTGCATGAACACCACTGCACTGCCCTAAAACCTGAAACACCAGCCCCAGCACGATCCCCTATACTACCCAAACACCACTGCACTGCCCTAAACCCTGAAACACCACCCCCAGCACGACCCCTTACACTGCCCGAACACCACTGCACTGTCCTAAACCCTGAAACACCACCCCCAGCACGAACCCTTACACTACCCGAACACCACTGCACTGCTCTAAACCCTGAAACACCACCCACAGCACAACCCCCTACACTGCCCGAGCAACACTGCACTGCCCTACACCCTGATACACCACCCCCAGCAAGACCCCCTACACTGCCCGAACACCACTGCACTGCCCTAAACCCTGAAACACCAGCCCCAGCATGACACCCTACACTGCCTGAACCCCACTGCTCTGCCTAAAACCCTGACACACCAGCCCCAGCACGACCCCCTACACTGCCCAAACACCACTGCACTGCCCTAAACCCTGAAACACCAGCCCCAGCACGACCCCTACACTGCCCAAACACCACTGCACTGCCCTAAACCCTGAAACACCAGCCCCAGCATGACCCCCTACACTGCCTGAACACCACTGCACTGCCCTAAACCCTGAAAACCCAGCCCCACCACGACACCCTACACTGCCCGAACACCACTGCACTGCCCGTAACCCTGAAACACCAGCCCCAGCACGACCCCCTACACTACCCGAACACTACTGCACTGCCCTAAACCCTGAAACACCACCCCCAGCACGACCCTTACACTGCCCGAACACCACTGAACTGCCCTAAAACCTGAAACACCAGCCCCAATATGACCCCCTACACTGCCCGAACACCACTGCACTGCCCTAAACACTGAAACACCAGCCTCAGCACTAACCCCTACTCTGCCCGAACACCACTACACTGCCCTAAACCCTGAAACACTAGCCCCAGCACCACCCCCTGCACTGCCCAAACACCACTGCACTGCCCTTAACCCTGAAACACCAGCCCCAGCACGACCCCCTACACTGCCCGAACACTACTGCACTGCCCTAAACCCTGAAACACCACCCCCAGCATGACCCTTACACTGCCCGAACCCCACTGAACTGCCCTAAAACCTAAAACACCAGCCCCAGCACGACCCCCAACACTGGCTAAACACCACTGCACTGCCCTAAAACCTGAAAGACCAGCCCCAACACGATCTCCTATACTGCCCGAACACCACTGCACTGCCCTAATCCCTGAAACACTACCCCCAGCACGACTCCTTACTCTGCCCGAACACCACTGCACTGCGCTAAACCCTGAAACACCACCCCAGCACGACCCCTACACTGCCCAAACACCACTGCACTGCCCTAAACCCTGAAACACCAGCCCCAGCATGACCCCCTACACTGCCTGAACACCACTGCACTGCCCTAAACCCTGAAAACCCAGCCCCACCACGACACCCTACACTGCCCGAACACCACTGCACTGCCCTTAACCCTGAAACACCAGCCCCAGCACGACCCCCTACACTGCCCGAACACTACTGCACTGCCCTAAACCCTGAAACACCACCCCCAGCACGACCCTTACACTGCCCGAACACCACTGAACTGCCCTAAAACCTAAAACACCAGCCCCAATATGACCCCCTACACTGCCCGAACACCACTGCACTGCCCTAAACACTGAAACACCAGCCCCAGCACCAACCCCTACTCTGCCCGAACACCACTACACTGCCCTAAACCCTGAAACACTAGCCCCAGCACCACCCTCTGCACTGCCCAAACACCACTGCACTGCCCTTAACCCTGAAACACCAGCCCCAGCACGACCCCCTACACTGCCCGAACACTACTGCACTGCCCTAAACCCTGAAACACCACCCCCAGCACGACCCTTACACTGCCCGAACACCACTGAACTGCCCTAAAACCTGAAACACCAGCCCCAGCACGACCCCCAACACTGCCTGACCACCACTGCACTGCCCTAAAACCTGAAAGACCAGCCCCAACACGATCTCCTATACTGCCCGAACACCACTGCACTGCCCTAATCCCTGAAACACTACCCCCAGCAAGACTCCTTACTCTGCCCGAACACCACTGCACTGCGCTAAACCCTGAAACACCACCCCAGCACGAACCCCTACACTGCCCGAACACTACTGCACTGCCCTAAACCCTGAAACACCACCCCCAGCACGACCCCCTACACTGCCCGAACGACACTGCACTGCCCTACAACCTGAAACACTACCCCCAGCAAGACCCCCAACACTGCCCGAACACCACTGCACTGCCCTAAACCCTGAAACACCACCCCCAGCAAGACCCCCTAAACTGCCCGAACACCACTGCACGAAACCCTGAAACACCACCCCCAGAACGACCCCCTACACTGCCCTAACACCACTGCTCTGCGCTAATCTCTGAAACACCAGCCCCAGCATGACCCCCTACACTGGCCGAACACCACTGTTCTGCCCAAAACCCTGAAAGACCACCCCCAGCATGACCCCCTACATTGCCCGAACACAACTGCACTGCCCTAAACTCTGAAACACCAGCCCCAGCACGACCCCCTACACTTCCCGAACACCACTGGACTGCCCTAAACCCTGAAACACCAGCCCCACCACGACCCCCTACACTGCCCGAACACCACTGCCTTAAACCGTGAAACACCAGCCCCAGCATGACCCCCTACACTGCCCGAACACCACTGCACTGCCCTAAACCCTGAAACACCAGCCCCAGCATAACCCCATAAACTGCGCGAACACCACTGCACTGCCATAAACCCTGAAACACCAGCCCCAGCATGACCCCCTACACTGCCTGAACACTACGGCACTGCCCTAAACCCTGAAACACCCCCCCAGCAAGAACCCCTACACTGCCCGAACACCACTGCACTGCCCTAAACCCTGAAAAACCAGCCCCAGCACAACACCCTACACTGCCCGAACACCACTACACTGCCCTAAACCCTGAAACACCAGCGCCAGCACAAACCCCTACCCTGCCCGTACACCACTACACTGCCCTAAACCCTGAAACACCAGCCCCAGCACGAACCCCTACACTGCCCGAACAAGACTGCACTGCCCTAAAACCTGAATCACCAGCCCCAGCACAACCCCCTACACTGCATGAACCCCACTGCACTGCCCTAAAACCTGAAACACCAGCCCCAGCACGATCCCCTATACTACCCGAACACCACTGCACTGCCCTAAACCCTGAAACACCACCCCCAGCACGACCCCTTACACTGCTCGAACACCACTGCACTGTCCTAAACCCTGAAACACCACCCCCAGCACGAACCCTTACACTGCCCGAACACCACTGCACTGCTCTAAACCCTGAAACACCACCCACAGCACAACCCCCTACACTGCCCGAACGACACTGCACTGCCCTACACCCTGAAACACTACCCCCAGCAAGACCCCCAACACTGCCCGAACTCCACTGCACTGCCCTAAACCCTGAAACACCACCCCCAGCAAGACCCCTACACTTCCCGAACACCATTGCACTAAACCCTGAAACACCACCCCCAGCACGACCCCCTACACTGCACAAACATCATTGCACTGCTCTAAATCCTAAAACACTAGCCCCAGCACAACACCCTACTGTGCCCGAACACCACTGCACTACCCTAAACCCTGAAACACCACCTCCAGCATGACCCCTTACACTGCCTGAACACCACTGCACTGCCCTAAACCCTGAAACACCACCCCCAGCACGACCCCCTAAAGTGCCCGAACACCACTGCATTGCCCTAAACCCTGAAACACCACCCCAGCACAACCCCCTACACTGCCCGAGCGACACTGCACTGCCCTACACCCTGATACACTACCCCAGAACACCCCCACACTGCCCGAACTCAACTGCACTGCCCTAAACCCTGAAACACCACCTCCAGCAAGACCCCCTACACTGCCCGAACACCACTGCACTGCCCTAAACCCTGAAACACCAGCCCCAGCATGACACCCCACACTGCCCGAAAACAACTGCTCTGCCTAAAACCCTGAAACACCAGCCCCAGCACGACCCCCTACACTGCCCGAACACCACTACACTGCCCTAATCCCTGAAACACCAGCCCCAGCACGACCCCCTACACTGCCCGAACACCACTGCACTGCCCTAAACCCTGAAACACAAGCCCCAGCACGACCCCCTACACTGCCCGAACACCACTGCACTGCACTAAACCCTGAAAACCCAGCCCCACCACAACACCCTACACTGCCCGAACACCACTGCACTGCCCTAAACCCTGAAACACCAGCCCCAGCAAGACCCCCTACACTGCCTGAACACTACTGCACTGCCCTAAACCCTGAAACACCAGCCCCAATATGATCCCCTAAACTGCCCGAACACCACTGCACTGCCCTAAACCCTGAAACACCAGCCCCAGCACGACCCCTACACTGCCCGAACACCACTGAACTGCCCTAAAACCTGAAACACCAGCCCCAATATGATCCCCTAAACTGCCCGAACACCACTGCACTGCCCTAAACACTGAAACACCAGGCCCAGCACAAACCCCCTCCCTGCCCGAACACCACTACACTGCTCTAATCCCTGAAACACCACCCCCTGCACGACCCCCTACACTGAAAGAACATCACTGCACTGCCCTAAAACCTGAATCACCAGCCCCAGCACGACCCCCTACACTGCATGAACACCACTGCACTGCCCTAAAACCTGAAACACCAGCCCCAGCACGATCCCCTACACTGCCCGAAAACCACTGCACTGCCCTAAACCCTGAAACACCACCCTCAGCACGACCCCTTACACTGCCCGAACACCACTGCACTGTCCTAAACCCTGAAACACCACCCCCAGCACGAACCTTTACACTGCCCGAACACCACTGCGCTGCCCTAAACCCTGAAACACCACCCACAGCACAACCCCCTACACTGCGCGAACGACACTGCACTGCCCTCCATCCTGAAACACTACCCCCAGCAAGACCCCCACCACTGCCCAAACATCACTGCACTGCCCTAAACCCTAAAACACTAGCCCCAGCACAACCACCTACTGAGCCCGACCACCACTGCACTGTCCTAAACCCTGAAACACCACCTCCAGCATGACCCCTTACACTGCCTGAACACCACTGCACCGCCCTAAACCCTGAAACACCAACCCAGCACGACCCCCTAAAGTGCCCGAACACCACTGCATTGCCCTAAACCCTGAAACACCACCCCCAGCACAACACCCTACACTGCCCGAGCGACACTGCACTGCCCTGCACCCTGATACACCACCCCCAGCAAGACCCCCTACACTGCCCGAACACCACTGCACTGCCCTAAACCCTGAAACACCAGCCCCAGCATGACACCCCACACTGCCCGAACACCACTGCTCTGCCTAAAACCCTGAAACACCAGCCCCAGCACGACCCCCTACACTGCCCGAACACCACTGCACTGCCCTAAACCCTGAAAACCCAGCCCACCACGACACCCTACACTGCCCGAACACCACTGCACTGCCCTAAACCCTGAAACACTAGCCCCAGCACGACCCCTACACTGCCCGAACACCACTGAACTGCCCTAAAACCTGAAACACCAGCCCCAATATGACCCCCTACACTGCCCGAACACCACTGCACTGCCCTAAACACTGAAACACCACCCCCAGCACGACTCCTTACTCTGCCCGAACACCACTGCACTGCGCTAAACCCTGAAACACCACCCCAGCACGAACCCCTACACTGCCCGAACACTACTGCACTGCCCTAAACCCTGAAACACCACCCCCAGCACGACACCCTACAGTGCCCGAACGACACTGCACTGCCCTCCACCCTGAAACACTACCCCCAGCAAGACCCCCAACACTGCCCGAACACCACTGCACTGCCCTAAACCCTGAAAAACCACCCCCAGCAAGACCCCCTAAACTGCCCGAACACCACTGCGCTAAACCCTGAAACACCAGCCCCAGCATGACCCCCTACACTGGCCGATTACGACTGTTGTGCCCAAAACGCTGAAAGACCACCCCCAGCATGACCCCCTACACTGGCCAAACACCACTGCACTGCCCTAAACCCTGAAACACCAGCCCCAGCACGACCCCTACACTGACCGAACACCACTGAACTGCCCAAGCCCTGAAACACCAGCCCCAATACGACCCACTACACTGCCCGATCAACACTCCACTGCCCTAAACCCTGAAACACCAGCCCCAGCACGAACCCCTACACTGCCCGAACACTACTGCACTACCCTAAACCTGAAACACCAGCACCAGCACGACCCCCTACACAGCCCGAACACCACTGCACTGCCCTAAAACCTGAAACACCAGCCCCAGCACACAGCCCTACACTGCCCGAACATCACTGCACTGCCCTAAACCCTGAGACACCAGCCCCAGCACAACCCCTACACTGCCCAAACACCACTGCACTGCCCTAAACCCTTAAACACTGCCCCCAGCACAACCCCCTACACTGCCCGAACACCACTGCACTGTCCTTAACCCTGAAACACCACCCCCAGCATGAACCTTTACACTGCCCGAACACCACTGCGCTGCCCTAAACCCTGAAACACCACCCACAGCACGACCCACTACACTGCGCGAACGACACTGCACTGCCCTACATCCTGAAGCACTACCCCTAGCACAACCCCCTACTGTGCCCGAACACCACTGCACTGCCCTAAACCCTGAAACACTACCTCCAGCATGACCCCTTACACTGCCTGAACACCACTGCACTGACCTAAACCCTGAAACACCACCCCCAGCAAGACCCCCTAAAGTGCCCGAACACCACTGCATTGCCCTAAACCCTGAAACGCCACCCCCAGCACAACCCCCTACACTGTCCGAGCGACACTGCACTGCCCTACACCCTGATACACCACCCCCAGCAAGACCCCCTACACTGCCCGAACACCACTGCACTGCCCTAAACCCTGAAACACCAGCCCCAGCATTACAATCTACACTGCCTGAACCCCACTGCTCTGCCTAAAACCCTGAAACACCAGCCCCAGCACGACCCCCTACACTGCCCGAACACCACTGCACTGCCCTAAACCCTGAAACACCAGCCCCAGCACGACCCCCTACACTGCCCAAACAACACTGCACTGCCCTAAACCCTGAAACACCAGCCCCAGCATGACCCCCTAAACCGCCTGAACACCACTGCACTGCCCTAAACCCTGAAAACCCAGCCCCACCACGATACCCTACACTGCCCGAACACCACTGCACTGCCCTTAACCCTGAAACACCAGCCCCAGCACGACCCCCTACACTGCCCGAACACTACTGCACTGCCCTAAACCCTGAAACACTAGCCCCAGCACGACCCTTACACTGCCCGAACACCACTGAACTGCCCTAAAACCTGAAACACCGGCCCCAATATGACCCCCTACACTGCCCGAACACCACTGCACTGCCCTAAACACTGAAACACCAGCCCCAGCACGAACCCCTACTCTTCCTGAACACCACTACACTGCCCTAAACCCTGAAACACTAGCCCCAGCACCACCCCCTGCACTGCCCAAACACCACTGCACTGCCCTAAAACCTGAAACACCAGCCCCAGTACGACCCCAAACACTGCCTGAACACCACTGCACTGCCCTAAAACCTGAAAGACCAGCCCCAACACGATCTCCTATACTGCCCGAACACCACTGCACTGCCCTAATCCCTGAAACACCACCCCAGCACGACTCCTTACTCTGCCAGAACACCACTGCACTGCGCTAAACCCTGAAACACCACCCCAGCACGAACCCCTACACTGCCCGAACACTACTGCACTGCCCTAAACCCTGAAACACCACCCCCAGAACGACCCCCTACACTGCCCGAACGACACTGCACTGCCCTACAACCTGAAACACTACCCCCAGCAAGACCCCCAACACTTCCCGAACACCACTGCACTGCCCTAAGCCCTGAAACACCACCCCCAGCAAGACCCCCTAAACTGCACGAACACCACTGCACTAAACCCTGAAACACCACCCCCAGAACGACCCACTACACTGCCCTAACACCACTGCACTGCGCTAAACCCTGAAACACCAGCCCCAGCATGACCCCCTACCCTGCCCGAACACCACTACACTGCCCTAAACCCTGAAACACCAGCCCCAGCACGAACCCCTACACTGCCCGAACAAGACTGCACTGCCCTAAAACCTGAATCACCAGCCCCAGCACAACCCCCTACACTGCATGAACCCCACTGCACTGCCCTAAAACCTGAAACACCAGCCCCAGCACGATCCCCTATACTACCCGAACACCACTGCACTGCCCTAAACCCTGAAACACCACCCCCAGCACGACCCCTTACACTGCCTGAACACCACTGTACTGTCCTAAACCCTGAAACACCACCCCAGCACGAACCCTTACACTGCCCGAACACCACTGCACTGCTCTAAACCCTGAAACACCACCCACAGCACAACCCCCTACACTGCCCGAACTCCACTGCACTGCCCTAAACCCTGAAACACCACCCCCAGAAAGACCCCTACACTTCCCGAACACCATTGCACTAAACCCTGAAACACCACCCCCAGCACGACCCCCTACACTGCACAAACATCATTGCACTGCTCTAAATCCTAAAACACTAGCCCCAGCACAACACCCTACTGTGCCCGAACACCACTGCACTACCCTAAACCCTGAAACACCACCTCCAGCATGACCCCTTACACTGCCTGAACACCACTGCACTGCCCTAAACCCTGAAACACCACCCCCAGCACGACCCCCTAAAGTGCCCGAACACCACTGCATTGCCCTAAACCCTGAAACACCACCCCAGCACAACCCCCTACACTGCCCGAGCGACACTGCACTGCCCTACACCCTGATACACTACCCCCAGAACACCCCCACACTGCCCGAACACAACTGCACTGCCCTAAACCCTGAAACACCACCTCCAGCAAGACCCCGTACACTGCCCGAACACCACTGCACTGCCCTAAACCCTGAAACACCAGCCCCAGCATGACACCCCACACTGCCCGAACACCACTGCTCTGCCTAAAACCCTGAAACACCAGCCCCAGCACGACCCCCTACACTGCCCGAACACCACTACACTGCCCTAATCCCTGAAACACCAGCCCCAGCACGACCCCCTACACTGCCCGAACACCACTGCACTGCCCTAAACCCTGAAACACAAGCCCCAGCACGACCCCCTACACTGCCCGAACACCACTGCACTGCCCTAAACCCTGAAAACCCAGCCCCACCACAACACCCTACACTGCCCGAACACCACTGCACTGCCCTAAACCCTGAAACACCAGCCCCAGCATGACCCCCTACACTGCCCGATCACTACTGCACTGCCCTAAACCCTGAAACACCAGCCCCATTATGATCCCCTAAACTGCCCGAACACCACTGCACTGCCCTAAACCCTGAAACACCAGCCCCAGCACGACCCCTACACTGCCCGAACTGCCCTAAAACCTGAAACACCAGCCCCAATATGATCCCCTAAACTGCCCGAACACCACTGCACTGCCCTAAACACTGAAACACCAGGCCCAGCACAAACCCCCTCCCTGCCCGAACACCACTACACTGCTCTAATTCCTGAAACACCACCCCCTGCACGACCCCCTACACTGAAAGAACATCACTGCACTTCCCTAAAACCTGAATCACCAGCCCCAGCACGACCCCCTACACTGCATGAACACCACTGCACTGCCCTAAAACCTGAAACACCAGCCCCAGCACGATCCCCTATACTGCCCGAACACCACTGCACTGCCCTAAACCCTGAAACACCACCCCCAGCACGACCCCTTACACTGCCCGAACACCACTGCACTGTCCTAAACCCTGAAACACCACCCCCAGCACGAACCTTTACACTGCCCGAACACCACTGCGCTGCCCTAAACCCTGAAACACCACCCACAGCACGACCCCCTACACTGCGCGAACGACACTGCAATGCCCTCCATCCTGAAACACTACCCCCAGCAAGACCCCCACCACTGCCCAAACATCACTGCACTGCCCTAAACCCTAAAACACTAGCCCCAGCACAACCCCCTACTGTGCCCGAAAACCACTGCACTGTCCTAAACCCTGAAACACCACCTCCAGCATGACCCCTTACACTGCCTGAACACCACTGCACTGCCCTAAACCCTGAAACACCAACCCCAGCACGACCCCCTAAAGTGCCCGAACACCACTGCATTGCCCTAAACCCTGAAACACCACCCCCAGCACAACACCCTACACTGCCCGAGCGACACTGCACTGCCCTGCACCCTGATACACCACCCCCAGCAAGACCCCCTACACTGCCCGAACACCACTGCACTGCCCTAAACCCTGAAACACCAGACCCAGCATGACACCCCACACTGCCCGAACACCACTGCTCTGCCTAAAACCCTGAAACACCAGCCCCAGCACGACCCCCTACACTGCCCGAACACCACTGCACTGCCCTAAACCCTGAAAACCCAGCCCACCACGACACCCTACACTGCCCGAACACCACTGCACTGCCCTAAACCCTGAAACACTAGCCCCAGCACGACCCCTACACTGCCCGAACACCACTGAACTGCCCTAAAACCTGAAACACCAGCCCCAATATGACCCCCTACACTGCCCGAACACCACTGCACTGCCCTAAACACTGAAACACCACCCCCAGCACGACTCCTTACTCTGCCCGAACACCACTGCACTGCGCTAAACCCTGAAACACCACCCCAGCACGAACCCCTACACTGCCCGAACACTACTGCACTGCCCTAAACCCTGAAACACCACCCCCAGCACGACACCCTACAGTGCCCGAACGACACTGCACTGCCCTCCACCCTGAAACACTACCCCCAGCAAGACCCCCAACACTGCCCGAACACCACTGCACTGCCCTAAACCCTGAAAAACCACCCCCAGCAAGACCCCCTAAACTGCCCGAACACCACTGCGCTAAACCCTGAAACACCAGCCCCAGCATGACCCCCTACACTGGCCGATTACCACTGTTGTGCCCAAAACGCTGAAAGACCACCCCCAGCATGACCCCCTACACTGGCCAAACACCACTGCACTGCCCTAAACCCTGAAACACCAGCCCCAGCACGACCCCTACACTGACCGAACACCACTGAACTGCCCAAGCCCTGAAACACCAGCCCCAATACGACCCACTACACTGCCCGATCAACACTCCACTGCCCTAAACCCTGAAACACCAGCCCCAGCACGAACCCCTACACTGCCCGAACACTACTGCACTACCCTAAACCTGAAACACCAGCACCAGCACGACCCCCTACACAGCCCGAACACCACTGCACTGCCCTAAAACCTGAAACACCAGCCCCAGCACACAGCCCTACACTGCCCGAACATCACTGCACTGCCCTAAACCCTGAGACACCAGCCCCAGCACAACCCCTACACTGCCCAAACACCACTGCACTGCCCTAAACCCTTAAACACTGCCCCCAGCACAACCCCCTACACTGCCCGAACACCACTGCACTGTCCTTAACCCTGAAACACCACCCGCAGCATGAACCTTTACACTGCCCGAACACCACTGCGCTGCCCTAAACCCTGAAACACCACCCACAGCACGACCCACTACACTGCGCGAACGACACTGCACTGCCCTACATCCTGAAGCACTACCCCTAGCACAACCCCCTACTGTGCCCGAACACCACTGCACTGCCCTAAACCCTGAAACACTACCTCCAGCATGACCCCTTACACTGCCTGAACACCACTGCACTGACCTAAACCCTGAAACACCACCCCCAGCAAGACCCCCTAAAGTGCCCGAACACCACTGCATTGCCCTAAACCCTGAAACGCCACCCCCAGCACAACCCCCTACACTGTCCGAGCGACACTGCACTGCCCTACACCCTGATACACCACCCCCAGCAAGACCCCCTACACTGCCCGAACACCACTGCACTGCCCTAAACCCTGAAACACCAGCCCCAGCATTACAATCTACACTGCCTGAACCCCACTGCTCTGCCTAAAACCCTGAAACACCAGCCCCAGCACGACCCCCTACACTGCCCGAACACCACTGCACTGCCCTAAACCCTGAAACACCAGCCCCAGCATGACCCCCTAAACCGCCTGAACACCACTGCACTGCCCTAAACCCTGAAAACCCAGCCCCACCACGATACCCTACACTGCCCGAACACCACTGCACTGCCCTTAACCCTGAAACACCAGCCCCAGCACGACCCCCTACACTGCCCGAACACTACTGCACTGCCCTAAACCCTGAAACACTAGCCCCAGCACGACCCTTACACTGCCCGAACACCACTGAACTGCCCTAAAACCTGAAACACCGGCCCCAATATGACCCCCTACACTGCCCGAACACCACTGCACTGCCCTAAACACTGAAACACCAGCCCCAGCACGAACCCCTACTCTTCCTGAACACCACTACACTGCCCTAAACCCTGAAACACTAGCCCCAGCACCACCCCCTGCACTGCCCAAACACCACTGCACTGGCCTAAAACCTGAAACACCAGCCCCAGTACGACCCCAAACACTGCCTGAACACCACTGCACTGCCCTAAAACCTGAAAGACCAGCCCCAACACGATCTCCTATACTGCCCGAACACCACTGCACTGCCCTAATCCCTGAAACACCACCCCAGCACGACTCCTTACTCTGCCAGAACACCACTGCACTGCGCTAAACCCTGAAACACCACCCCAGCACGAACCCCTACACTGCCCGAACACTACTGCACTGCCCTAAACCCTGAAACACCACCCCCAGAACGACCCCCTACAATGCCCGAACGACACTGCACTGCCCTACAACCTGAAACACTACCCCCAGCAAGACCCCCAACACTTCCCGAACACCACTGCACTGCCCTAAGCCCTGAAACACCACCCCCAGCAAGACCCCCTAAACTGCACGAACACCACTGCACTAAACCCTGAAACACCACCCCCAGAACGACCCACTACACTGCCCTAACACCACTGCACTGCGCTAAACCCTGAAACACCAGCCCCAGCATGACCCCCTACCCTGCCCGAACACCACTACACTGCCCTAAACCCTGAAACACCAGCCCCAGCACGAACCCCTACACTGCCCGAACAAGACTGCACTGCCCTAAAACCTGAATCACCAGCCCCAGCACAACCCCCTACACTGCATGAACCCCACTGCACTGCCCTAAAACCTGAAACACCAGCCCCAGCACGATCCCCTATACTACCCGAACACCACTGCACTGCCCTAAACCCTGAAACACCACCCCCAGCACGACCCCTTACACTGCCTGAACACCACTGTACTGTCCTAAACCCTGAAACACCACCCCAGCACGAACCCTTACACTGCCCGAACACCACTGCACTGCTCTAAACCCTGAAACACCACCCACAGCACAACCCCCTACACTGCCCGAACTCCACTGCACTGCCCTAAACCCTGAAACACCACCCCCAGAAAGACCCCTACACTTCCCGAACACCATTGCAATAAACCCTGAAACACCACCCCCAGCACGACCCCCTACACTGCACAAACATCATTGCACTGCTCTAAATCCTAAAACACTAGCCCCAGCACAACACCCTACTGTGCCCGAACACCACTGCACTACCCTAAACCCTGAAACACCACCTCCAGCATGACCCCTTACACTGCCTGAACACCACTGCACTGCCCTAAACCCTGAAACACCACCCCCAGCACGACCCCCTAAAGTGCCCGAACACCACTGCATTGCCCTAAACCCTGAAACACCACCCCAGCACAACCCCCTACACTGCCCGAGCGACACTGCACTGCCCTACACCCTGATACACTACCCCCAGAACACCCCCACACTGCCCGAACACAACTGCACTGCCCTAAACCCTGAAACACCACCTCCAGCAAGACCCCGTACACTGCCCGAACACCACTGCACTGCCCTAAACCCTGAAACACCAGCCCCAGCATGACACCCCACACTGCCCGAACACCACTGCTCTGCCTAAAACCCTGAAACACCAGCCCCAGCACGACCCCCTACACTGCCCGAACACCACTACACTGCCCTAATCCCTGAAACACCAGCCCCAGCACGACCCCCTACACTGCCCGAACACCACTGCACTGCCCTAAACCCTGAAACACAAGCCCCAGCACGACCCCCTACACTGCCCGAACACCACTGCACTGCCCTAAACCCTGAAAACCCAGCCCCACCACAACACCCTACACTGCCCGAACACCACTGCACTGCCCTAAACCCTGAAACACCAGCCCCAGCATGACCCCCTACACTGCCCGATCACTACTGCACTGCCCTAAACCCTGAAACACCAGCCCCATTATGATCCCCTAAACTGCCCGAACACCACTGCACTGCCCTAAACCCTGAAACACCAGCCCCAGCACGACCCCTACACTGCCCGAACTGCCCTAAAACCTGAAACACCAGCCCCAATATGATCCCCTAAACTGCCCGAACACCACTGCACTGCCCTAAACACTGAAACACCAGGCCCAGCACAAACCCCCTCCCTGCCCGAACACCACTACACTGCTCTAATTCCTGAAACACCACCCCCTGCACGACCCCCTACACTGAAAGAACATCACTGCACTTCCCTAAAACCTGAATCACCAGCCCCAGCACGACCCCCTACACTGCATGAACACCACTGCACTGCCCTAAAACCTGAAACACCAGCCCCAGCACGATCCCCTATACTGCCCGAACACCACTGCACTGCCCTAAACCCTGAAACACCACCCCCAGCACGACCCCTTACACTGCCCGAACACCACTGCACTGTCCTAAACCCTGAAACACCACCCCCAGCACGAACCTTTACACTGCCCGAACACCACTGCGCTGCCCTAAACCCTGAAACACCACCCACAGCACGACCCCCTACACTGCGCGAACGACACTGCAATGCCCTCCATCCTGAAACACTACCCCCAGCAAGACCCCCACCACTGCCCAAACATCACTGCACTGCCCTAAACCCTAAAACACTAGCCCCAGCACAACCCCCTACTGTGCCCGAAAACCACTGCACTGTCCTAAACCCTGAAACACCACCTCCAGCATGACCCCTTACACTGCCTGAACACCACTGCACTGCCCTAAACCCTGAAACACCAACCCCAGCACGACCCCCTAAAGTGCCCGAACACCACTGCATTGCCCTAAACCCTGAAACACCACCCCCAGCACAACACCCTACACTGCCCGAGCGACACTGCACTGCCCTGCACCCTGATACACCACCCCCAGCAAGACCCCCTACACTGCCCGAACACCACTGCACTGCCCTAAACCCTGAAACACCAGACCCAGCATGACACCCCACACTGCCCGAACACCACTGCTCTGCCTAAAACCCTGAAACACCAGCCCCAGCACGACCCTCCACACTGCCCGAACACCACTGCACTGCCCTAAACCCTGAAAACCCAGCCCACCATGACACCCTACACTGCCCGAACACCACTGCACTGCCCTTAACCCTGAAACACCAGCCCCAGCACGACCCCTACACTGCCCGAACACCACTGAACTACCCTAAAACCTGAAACACCAGCCCCAATATGACCCCCTACACTGCCCGAACACCACTGCACTGCCCTAAACACTGAAACACCACCCCCAGCACGACTCCTTACTCTGCCCGAACACCACTGCACTGCGCTAAACCCTGAAACACCACCCCAGCACGAACCCCTACACTGCCCGAACACTACTGCACTGCCCTAAACCCTGAAACACCACCCCAGCACGACACCCTACAGTGCCCGAACGACACTGCACTGCCCTCCACCCTGAAACACTACCCCCAGCAAGACCCCCAACACTGCCCGAACACCACTGCACTGCCCTAAACCCTGAAAAACCACCCCCAGCAAGACCCCCTAAACTGCCCGAACACCACTGCGCTAAACCCTGAAACACTAGCCCCAGCATGACCCCCTACACTGGCCGATTACCACTGTTGTGCCCAAAACCCTGAAAGACCACCCCCAGCATGACCCCCTACATTGCCCGAACACAACTGCACTGCCCTAAACTCTGAAACACCAGCCCCAGCACGACCCCCTA
Source organism: Triturus cristatus (assembly GCF_964204655.1). Taxonomy (NCBI): domain Eukaryota; kingdom Metazoa; phylum Chordata; class Amphibia; order Caudata; family Salamandridae; genus Triturus; species Triturus cristatus. Next base: position 1,099,081,868 of record NC_140579.1, read on the forward strand.
CACTTCCCGAACACCACTGGACTGCCCTAAACCCCGAAACACCAGCCCCACCACGACCCCCTGCACTGCCCGAACACCACTGCACTTCCCTAAACCGTGAAACACCAGCCCCAGCATGACCCCCTACACTGGCCGAACACCACTGCACTGCCCTAAACCCTGAAACACCAGCCCCAGCACGACCCCTACACTGACCGAACACCACTGAACTGCCCAAGCCCTGAAACACCAGCCCCAATACGACCCACTACACTGCCCGAACAACACTCCACTGCCCTAAACCCTGAAACACCAGCCCCAGCACGAACCCCTACACTGCCCGAACACTACTGCACTACCCTAAACCTGAAACACCAGCCCCAGCACGACCCCCTACACAGCCCAAACACAACTGCACTGCCCTAAAACCTGAAACACAAGCCCCAGCACACAGCCCTACACTGCCCGAACACCACTGCACTGCCCTAAACCCTGAGACACCAGCCCCAGCACAACCCCTACACTGCCCAAACACCACTGCACTGCCCTAAACCCTTAAACACTGCCCCCAGCACAACCCCCTACACTGCCCGAACACCACTGCACTGTCCTTAACCCTGAAACACCTCCCCCAGCACAAACCTTTACACTGCCCGAACACCACTGCGCTGCCCTAAACCCTGAAACACCACCCACAGCACGACCCCCTACACTGCGCAAACGACACTGCACTGCCCTACATCCTGAAGCACTACCCCCAGCACAACCCCCTACTGTGCCCGAACACCACTGCACTGCCCTAAACCCTGAAACACTACCTCCAGCATGACCCCTTACACTGCCTGAACACCACTGCACTGACCTAAACCCTGAAACACCACCCCCAGCACGACCCCCTAAAGTGCCCGAACACCACTGCATTGCCCTAAACCCTGAAACGCCACCCCCAGCACAACCCCCTACACTGCCCGAGCGACACTGCACTGCCCTACACCCTGATACACCACCCCCAGCAAGACCCCTACACTGCCCGAACACCACTGCACTGCCCTAAACCCTGAAACACCAGCCCCAGCATGACACCCTACTCTGCCTGAACCCCACTGCTCTGCCTAAAACCCTGAAACACCAGCCCCAGCAAGACCCCCTACACTGCCCGAACACCACTGCACTGCCCTAAACCCTGAAACACCAGCCCCAGCACGACCCCCTACACTGCCCAAACAACACTGCACTGCCCTAAACCCTGAAACACCAGCCCCAGCATGACCCCCTAAACCGCCTGAACACCACTGCACTGCCCTAAACCCTGAAAACCCAGCCCCACACGATACCCTACACTGCCCGAACACCACTGCACTGCCCTTAACCCTGAAACACCAGCCCCAGCACGACCCCCTACACTGCCCGAACACTACTGCACTGCCCTAAACCCTGAAACACTAGCCCCAGCACGACCCTTACACTGCCCGAACACCACTGAACTGCCCTAAAACCTGAAACACCGGCCCCAATATGACCCCCTACACTGCCCGAACACCACTGCACTGCCCTAAACACTGAAACACCAGCCCCAGCACGAACCCCTACTCTTCCTGAACACCACTACACTGCCCTAAACCCTGAAACACTAGCCCCAGCACCACCCCCTGCACTGCCCAAACACCACTGCACTGCCCTAAAACCTGAAACACCAGCCCCAGCACGACCCCAACACTGCCTGAACACCACTGCACTGCCCTAAAACCTGAAAGACCAGCCCCAACACGATCTCCTATACTGCCCGAACACCACTGCACTGCCCTAATCCCTGAAACACCACCCCCAGCACGACTCCTTATTCTGCCAGAACACCACTGCACTGTGCTAAACCCTGAAACACCACCCCAGCACGAACCCCTACACTGCCCGAACACTACTGCACTGCCCTAAACCCTGAAACACCACCCCCAGCACGACCCCCTACACTGCCCGAACGACACTGCACTGTCCTACAACCTGAAACACTACCCCCAGCAAGACCCCCTAAACTGCACGAACACCACTGCACTAAACCCTGAAACACCACCCCCAGAACGACCCACTACACTGCCCTAACACCACTGCACTGCGCTAAACCCTGAAACACCAGCCCCAGCATGACCCCCTACCCTGCCCAAACACCACTACACTGCCCTAAACCCTGAAACACCAGCCCCAGCATGAACCCCTACACTGCCCGAACAAGACTGCACTGCCCTAAAACCTGAATCACCAGCCCCAGCACAACCCCCTACACTGCATGAACCCCACTGCACTGCCCTAAAACCTGAAACACCAGCCCCAGCACGATCCCCTATACTACCCGAACACCACTGCACTGCCCTAAACCCTGAAACACTACCCCCAGCACGACCCCTTACACTGCCCGAACACCACTGCACTGTCCTTAACCCTGAAACACCACCCCCAGCATGAACCCTTACACTGCCTGAACACCACTGCACTGCTCTAAACCCTGAAACACCACCCACAGCACAACCCCCTACACTGCCCGAACGACACTGAACTACCCTACACCCTGAAACACTACCCCCAGCAAGACCCCCAACACTGCCCGAACTCCACTGCACTGCCCTAAACCCTGAAACACCACCCCCAGCAAGACCCCTACACTTCCTGAACACCATTGCACTAAACCCTGAAACACCACCCCCAGCACGACCCCCTACACTGCACAAACATCACTGCACTGCTCTAAATCCTAAAACACTAGCCCCAGCACAACACCCTACTGTGCCCGAACACCACTGCACTACCCTAAACCCTGAAACACCACCTCCAGCATGACCCCTTACACTGCCTGAACACCACTGCACTGCCCTAAACCCTGAAACACCACCCCCAGCACGACCCCCTAAAGTGCCCGAACACCACTGCATTGCCCTAAACCCTGAAACACCACTCCAGCATAACCCCCTACACTGCCCGAGCGACACTGCACTGCCCTACACCCTGATACACTACCCCCAGAACACCCCCACACTGCCCGAACACAACTGCACTGCCCTAAACCCTGAAACACCACCTCCAGCAAGACCCCGTACACTGCCCGAACACCACTGCACTGCCCTAAACCCTGAAACACCAGCCCCAGCATGACACCCCACACTGCCCGAACACCACTGCTCTGCCTAAAACCCTGAAACACCAGCCCCAGCACGACCCCCTACACTGCCCGAACACCACTACACTGCCCTAATCCCTGAAACACCAGCCCCAGCACGACCCCCTACACTGCCCGAACACCACTGCACTGCCCTAAACCCTGAAACACAAGCCCCAGCACGACCCCCTACACTGCCCGAACACCACTGCACTGCCCTAAACCCTGAAAACCCAGCCCCACCACAACACCCTACACTGCCCGAACACCACTGCACTGCCCTAAACCCTGAAACACCAGCCCCAGCATGACCCCCTACACTGCCCGAACACTACTGCACTGCCCTAAACCCTGAAACACCAGCCCCAATATGATCCCCTAAACTGCCCGAACACCACTGCACTGCCCTAAACCCTGAAACACCAGCCCCAGCACGACCCCTACACTGCCCGAACTGCCCTAAAACCTGAAACACCAGCCCCAATATGATCCCCTAAACTGCCCGAACACCACTGCACTGCCCTAAACACTGAAACACCAGGCCCAGCACAAACCCCCTCCCTGCCCGAACACCACTACACTGCTTTAATCCCTGAAACACCACCCCCTGCACGACCCCCTACACTGAAAGAACATCACTGCACTGCCCTAAAACCTGAATCACCAGCCCCAGCACGACCCCCTACACTGCATGAACACCACTGCACGGCCCTAAAACCTGAAACACCAGCCCCAGCACGATCCCCTATACTGCCCGAACACCACTGCACTGCCCTAAACCCTGAAACACCACCCCCAGCACGACCCCTTACACTGCCCGAACACCACTGCACTGTCCTAAACCCTGAAACACCACCCCCAGCACGAACCTTTACACTGCCCGAACACCACTGCGCTGCCCTAAACCCTGAAACACCACCCACAGCACGACCCCCTACACTGCGCGAACGACACTGCACTACCCTCCATCCTGAAACACTACCCCAGCAAGACCCCCACCACTGCTCAAACATCACTGCACTGCCCTAAACCCTAAAACACTAGCCCCAGCACAACCCCCTACTGTGCCCGAACACCACTGCACTGTCCTAAACCCTGAAACACCACCTCCAGCATGACCCCTTACACTGCCTGAACACCACTGCACTGCCCTAAACCCTGAAACACCACCCCCAGCACGACCCCCTAAAGTGTCCGAACACCACTGCATTGCCCTAAACCCTGAAACACCACCCCCAGCACAACACCCTACACTGCCCGAGCGACACTGCACTGCCCTGCACCCTGATACACCACCCCCAGCAAGACCCCCTACACTGCCCGAACACCACTGCACTGCCCTAAACCCTGAAACACCAGCCCCAGCATGACACCACACACTGCCCGAACACCACTGCACTGCCCTAAACCCTGACAACCCAGCCCACCATGACACCCTACACTGCCCGAACACCACTGCACTGCCCTAAACCCTGAAACACCAGCCCCAGCATGACACCCCACACTGCCCGAACAACACTTCACTGCCCTAAACCCTGAAAACCCAGCCCACCATGACACCCTACACTGCCCGAACACCACTGCACTGCCCTTAACCCTGAAATACCAGCCCCAGCACGACCCCCTACACTGCCCGAACACTACTGCACTGCCCTAAACCCTGAAACACTAGCCCCAGCACGACCCCTACACTGCCCGAACACCACTGAACTGCCCTAAAACCTGAAACACCAGCCCCAATATGACCCCCTACACTGCCCGAACACCACTGCACTGCCCTAAACACTGAAACACCACCCCCAGCACGACTCCTTACTCTGCCCGAACACCACTGCACTGCGCTAAACCCTGAAACACCACCCCAGCACGAACCCCTACACTGCCCGAACACTACTGCACTGCCCTAAACCCTGAAACACCACCCCCAGCACGACACCCTACAGTGCCCGAACGACACTGCACTGCCCTCCACCCTGAAACACTACCCCCAGCAAGACCCCCAACACTGCCCGAACACCACTGCACTGCCCTAAACCCAGAAAAACCACCCCCAGCAAGACCCCCTAAACTGCCCGAACACCACTGCTCTAAACCCTGAAACACCAGCCCCAGCATGACCCCCTACACTGGCCGATTACCACTGTTGTGCCCAAAACCCTGAAAGACCACCCCCAGCATGACCCCCTACATTGCCCGAACACAACTGCACTGCCCTAAACTCTGAAACACCAGCCCCAGCACGACCCCCTACACTTCCCGAACACCACTGGACTGCCCTAAACCCTGAAACACCAGCCCCACCATGACCCCCTACACTGCCCAAACACCACTGCACTTCCCTAAACCGTGAAACACCAGCCCCAGCATGACCCCCTACACTGGCCGAACACCACTGCACTGCCCTAATCCCTGAAACACCAGCCCCAGCACGAACCCCTACACTGCCCGAACACTACTGCACTACCCTAAACCTGAAACACCAGCCCCAGCACGACCCCCTACACAGCCCGAACACCACTGCACTGCCCTAAAACCTGAAACACCAGCCCCAGCACACAGCCCTACACTGCCTGAACACCACTGCACTGCCCTAAACCCTGAGACACCAGCCCCAGCACAACCCCTACACTGCCCAAACACCACTGCACTGCCCTAAACCCTTAAACACTGCCCCCAGCACAACCCCCTACACTGCCTGAACACCACTGCACTGTCCTTAACCCTGAAACACCACCCCCAGCACGAACCTTTACATTGCCCGAACACCACTGCGCTGCCTAAACCCTGATACACCACCCACAGCACGACCCCCTACACTGCGCGAACGACACTGCACTGCCCTACATCCTGAAGCACTACCCCCAGCAAGACCCCCAACTCTGCCCAAACATCACTGCACTGCCCTAAACCCTAAAAAACTAGCCCCAGCACAACCCCCTACTGTGCCCAAACACCACTGCACTGCCCTAAACCCTGAAACACTACCTCCAGCATGACCCCTTACACTGCCTGAACACCACTGCACTGACCTAAACCCTGAAACACCACCCCCAGCAAGACCCCCTAAAGTGCCCGAACACCACTGCATTGCCCTAAACCCTGAAACACCACCCCCAGCACAACCCCCTACACTGCCCGAGAGACACTGCACTGCCCTACACCCTGATACACCACCCCCAGCAAGACCCCCTACACTGCCCAAACACCACTGCACTGCCCTAAACCCTGAAACACCAGCCCCAGCATGACACCCTACACTGCCTGAACCCCACTGCTCTGCCTAAAACCCTGAAACACCAGCCCCAGCACGACACCCTACACTGCCCGAACACCACTGCACTGCCCTAAACCCTGAAACACCAGCCCCAGCACGACCCCCTACACTTCCCAAACAACACTGCACTGCCCTAAACCCTGAAACACCAGCCCCAGCATGACCCCCTAAACCGCCTGAACACCACTGCACTGCCCTAAACCCTGAAAACCCAGCCCCACCACGATACCCTACACTGCCCGAACACCACTGCACTGCCCTTAACCCTGAAACACCAGCCCCAGCACGACCCCCTACACTGCCCGAACACTACTGCACTGCCCTAAACCCTGAAACACTAGACCCAGCACGACCCTTACACTGCCCGAACACCACTGAACTGCCCTAAAACCTGAAACACCGGCCCCAATATGACCCCCTACACTGCCCGAACACCACTGCACTGCACTAAACACTGAAACACCAGCCCCAGCACGAACCCCTACTCTTCCTGAACACCACTACACTGCCCTAAACCCTGAAACACTAGCCCCAGCACCACCCCCTGCACTGCCCAAACACCACTGCACTGCCCTAAAACCTGAAAGACCAGCCCAAACACGATATCCTATACTGCCCCAACACCACTGCACTGCCCTAATCCCTGAAACACCACACCCAGCACGACTCCTTACTCTGCCAGAACACCACTGCACTGCGCTAAACCCTGAAACACCACCCCAGCACGAACCCCTACACTGCCCGAACACTACTGCACTGCCCTAAACCCTGAAACACCACCCCCAGCACGACCCCCTACACTGCCCGAACGACACTGCACTGCCATACAACCTGAAACACTACCCACAGCAAGACCCCCAACACTGCCCGAACACCACTGCACTGCCCTAAGCCCTGAAACACCACCCCCAGCAAGACCCCCTAAACTGCACGAACACCACTGCACTAAACCCTGAAACACCACCCCCAGAACTACCCACTACACTGCCCTAACACCACTGCACTGCGCTAAACCCTGAAACACCAGCCCCAGCATGACCCCCTACACTGGCCGAACACCACTGTTCTGCCCAAAACCCTGAAAGACCACCCCCAGCATGACCCCCTACATTGCCCGAACACCACTGGACTGCCCTAAACCCTGAAACACCAGCCCCACCATGACCCCCTACACTGCCCGAACACCACTGCACTTCCCTAAACCGTGAAACACCAGCCCCAGCATGACCCCCTACACTGCCCGAACACCACTGCACTGCCATAAACCCTGAAACACCAGCCCCACCACGATACCCTACACTGCCCGAACACCACTGCACTGCCCTTAACCCTGAAACACCACCCCCAGCACGACCCCCTAAAGTGCCCGAACACCACTGCATTGCCCTAAACCCTGAAACACCACCCCCAGCACAACCCCCTACACTGCCCGAGCGACACTGCACTGCCCTACACCCTGATACACAACCCCCAACAAGACCCCCTACACTGCCCGAACACCACTGCACTGCCCTAAACCCTGAAACACCAGCCCCAGCATGACACCCTACACTGCCTGAACCCCACTGCTCTGCCTAAAACCCTGAAACACCAGCCCCAGCACGACCCCCTACACTGCCCGAACACCACTGCACTGCCCTAAACCCTGAAACACCAGCCCCAGCATGACCCCCTACACTGCCCGAACACTACTGCACTGCCCTAAACCCTGAAACACCAGCCCCAATATGATCCCCTAAACTGCCCGAACACCACTGCACTGCCCTAAACCCTGAAACACCAGCCCCAGCACGACCCCTACACTGCCCGAACTGCCCTAAAACCTGAAACACCAGCCCCAATATGATCCCCTAAACTGCCCGAACACCACTGCACTGCCCTAAACACTGAAACACCAGGCCCAGCACAAACCCCCTCCCTGCCCGAACACCACTACACTGCTTTAATCCCTGAAACACCACCCCCTGCACGACCCCCTACACTGAAAGAACATCACTGCACTGCCCTAAAACCTGAATCACCAGCCCCAGCACGACCCCCTACACTGCATGAACACCACTGCACTGCCCTAAAACCTGAAACACCAGCCCCAGCACGATCCCCTATACTGCCCAAACACCACTGCACTGCCCTAAACCCTGAAACACCACCCCCAGCACGACCCCTTACACTGCCCGAACACCACTGCACTGTCCTAAACCCTGAAACACCACCCCCAGCACGAACCTTTACACTGCCCGAACACCACTGCGCTGCCCTAAACCCTGAAACACCACCCACAGCACGACCCCCTACACTGCGCGAACGACACTGCCCTACCCTCCATCCTGAAACACTACCCCCAGCAAGACCCCCCCACTGCTCAAACATCACTGCACTGCCCTAAACCCTAAAACACTAGCCCCAGCACAACCCCCTACTGTGCCCGAACACCACTGCACTGTCCTAAACCCTGAAACACCACCTCCAGCATGACCCCTTACACTGCCTGAACACCACTGCACCGCCCTAAACCCTGAAACACCACCCCCAGCACGACCCCCTAAAGTGTCCGAACACCACTGCATTGCCCTAAACCCTGAAACACCACCCCCAGCACAACACCCTACACTGCCCGAGCGACACTGCACTGCCCTGCACCCTGATACACCACCCCCAGCAAGAACCCCCTACACTGCCCGAACACCACTGCACTGCCCTAAACCCTGAAACACCAGCCCCAGCATGACACCCCACACTGCCCGAACACCACTGCACTGCCCTAAACCCTGACAACCCAGCCCACCATGACACCCTACACTGCCCGAACACCACTGCACTGCCCTAAACCCTGAAACACCAGCCCCAGCATGACACCCCACACTGCCCGAACACCACTGCACTGCCCTAAACCCTGAAAACCCAGCCCACCATGACACCCTACACTGCCCGAACACCACTGCACTGCCCTTAACCCTGAAACACCAGCCCCAGCACGACCCCCTACACTGCCCGAACACTACTGCACTGCCCTAAACCCTGAAACACTAGCCCCAGCACGACCCCTACACTGCCCGAACACCACTGAACTGCCCTAAAACCTGAAACACCAGCCCCAATATGACCCCCTACACTGCCCGAACACCACTGCACTGCCCTAAACACTGAAACACCACCCCCAGCACGACTCCTTACTCTGCCCGAACACCACTGCACTGCGCTAAACCCTGAAACACCACCCCAGCACGAACCCCTACACTGCCCGAACACTACTGCACTGCCCTAAACCCTGAAACACCACCCCCAGCACGACACCCTACAGTGCCCGAACGACACTGCACTGCCCTCCACCCTGAAACACTACCCCCAGCAAGACCCCCAACACTGCCCGAACACCACTGCACTGCCCTAAACCCTGAAAAACCACCCCCAGCAAGACCCCCTAAACTGCCCGAACACCACTGCTCTAAACCCTGAAACACCAGCCCCAGCATGACCCCCTACACTGGCCGATTACCACTGTTGTGCCCAAAACCCTGAAAGACCACCCCCAGCATGACCCCCTACATTGCCCGAACACAACTGCACTGCCCTAAACTCTGAAACACCAGCCCCAGCACGACCCCCTACACTTCCCGAACACCACTGGACTGCCCTAAACCCTGAAACACCAGCCCCACCATGACCCCCTACACTGCCCGAACACCACTGCACTTCCCTAAACCGTGAAACACCAGCCCCAGCATGACCCCCTACACTGGCCGAACACCACTGCACTGCCCTAAACCCTGAAACACCAGCCCCAGCACGAACCCCTACACTGCCCGAACACTACTGCACTACCCTAAACCTGAAACACCAGCCCCAGCACGACCCCCTACACAGCCCGAACACCACTGCACTGCCCTAAAACCTGAAACACCAGCCCCAGCACACAGCCCTACACTGCCTGAACACCACTGCACTGCCCTAAACCCTGAGACACCAGCCCCAGCACAACCCCTACACTGCCCAAACACCACTGCACTGCCCTAAACCCTTAAACACTGCCCCCAGCACAACCCCCTACACTGCCTGAACACCACTGCACTGTCCTTAACCCTGAAACACCACCCCCAGCACGAACCTTTACATTGCCCGAACACCACTGCGCTGCCTAAACCCTGAAACACCACCCACAGCACGACCCCCTACACTGCGCGAACGACACTGCACTGCCCTACATCCTGAAGCACTACCCCCAGCAAGACCCCCAACTCTGCCCAAACATCACTGCACTGCCCTAAACCCTAAAAAACTAGCCCCAGCACAACCCCCTACTGTGCCCAAACACCACTGCACTGCCCTAAACCCTGAAACACTACCTCCAGCATGACCCCTTACACTGCCTGAACACCACTGCACTGACCTAAACCCTGAAACACCACCCCCAGCACGACCCCCTAAAGTGCCCGAACACCACTGCATTGCCCTAAACCCTGAAACACCACCCCCAGCACAACCCCTACACTGCCCGAGCGACACTGCACTGCCCTACACCCTGATACACCACCCCCAGCAAGACCCCCTAAACTGCCCGAACACCACTGCTCTAAACCCTGAAACACCAGCCACAGCATGACCCCCTACACTGGCCGATTACCACTGTTGTGCCCAAAACCCTGAAAGACCACCCCCAGCATGACCCCCTACATTGCCCGAACACAACTGCACTGCCCTAAACTCTGAAACACCAGCCCCAGCACGACCCCCTACACTTCCCGAACACCACTGGACTGCCCTAAACCCTGAAACACCAGCCCCACCATGACCCCCTACACTGCCCGAACACCACTGCACTTCCCTAAACCGTGAAACACCAGCCCCAGCATGACCCCCTACACTGGCCGAACACCACTGCACTGCCCTAAACCCTGAAACACCAGCCCCAGCACGAACCCCTACACTGCCCGAACACTACTGCACTACCCTAAACCTGAAACACCAGCCCCAGCACGACCCCCTACACAGCCCGAACACCACTGCACTGCCCTAAAACCTGAAACACCAGCCCCAGCACACAGCCCTACACTGCCTGAACACCACTGCACTGCCCTAAACCCTGAGACACCAGCCCCAGCACAACCCCTACACTGCCCAAACACCACTGCACTGCCCTAAACCCTTAAACACTGCCCCCAGCACAACCCCCTACACTGCCTGAACACCACTGCACTGTCCTTAACCCTGAAACACCACCCCCAGCACGAACCTTTACATTGCCCGAACACCACTGCGCTGCCTAAACCCTGAAACACCACCCACAGCACGACCCCCTACACTGCGCGAACGACACTGCACTGCCCTACATCCTGAAGCACTACCCCCAGCAAGACCCCCAACTCTGCCCAAACATCACTGCACTGCCCTAAACCCTAAAAAACTAGCCCCAGCACAACCCCCTACTGTGCCCAAACACCACTGCACTGCCCTAAACCCTGAAACACTACCTCCAGCATGACCCCTTACACTGCCTGAACACCACTGCACTGACCTAAACCCTGAAACACCACCCCCAGCACGACCCCCTAAAGTGCCCGAACACCACTGCATTGCCCTAAACCCTGAAACACCACCCCCAGCACAACCCCTACACTGCCCGAGCGACACTGCACTGCCCTACACCCTGATACACCACCCCCAGCAAGACCCCCTACACTGCCCAAACACCACTGCACTGCCCTAAACCCTGAAACACCAGCCCCAGCATGACACCCTACACTGCCTGAACCCCACTGCTCTGCCTAAAACCCTGAAACACCAGCCCCAGCACGACCCCCTACACTGCCCGAACACCACTGCACTGCCCTAAACCCTGAAACACCAGCCCCAGCACGACCCCCTACACTTCCCAAACAACACTGCACTGCCCTAAACCCTGAAACACCAGCCCCAGCATGACCCCCTAAACCGCCTGAACACCACTGCACTGCCCTAAACCCTGAAAACCCAGCCCCACCACGATACCCTACACTGCCCGAACACCACTGCACTGCCCTTAACCCTGAAACACCAGCCCCAGCACGACCCCCTACACTGCCCGAACACTACTGCACTGCCCTAAACCCTGAAACACTAGACCCAGCACGACCCTTACACTGCCCGAACACCACTGAACTGCCCTAAAACCTGAAACACCGGCCCCAATATGACCCCCTACACTGCCCGAACACCACTGCACTGCACTAAACACTGAAACACCAGCCCCAGCACGAACCCCTACTCTTCCTGAACACCACTACACTGCCTTAAACCCTGAAACACTAGCCCCAGCACCACCCCCTGCACTGCCCAAACACCACTGCACTGCCCTAAAACCTGAAACACCAGCCCCAGCACGACCCCCAACACTGCCTGAACACCACTGCACTGCCCTAAAACCTGAAAGATCAGCCCCAACACGATCTCCTATACTGCCCGAACACCACTGCACTGCCCTAATCCCTGAAACACCACCCCCAGCACGACTCCTTACTCTGCCAGAACACCACTGCACTGCGCTAAACCCTGAAACACCACCCCAGCACGAACCCCTACACTGCCCGAACACTACTGCACTGCCCTAAACCCTGAAACACCACCCCCAGCACGACCCCCTACACTGCCCGAACGACACTGCACTGCCATACAACCTGAAACACTACCCCCAGCAAGACCCCCAACACTGCCCGAACACCACTGCACTGCCCTAAGCCCTGAAACACCACCCCCAGCAAGACCCCCTAAACTGCACGAACACCACTGCACTAAACCCTGAAACACCACCCCCAGAACTACCCACTACACTGCCCTAACACCACTGCACTGCGCTAAACCCTGAAACACCAGCCCCAGCATGACCCCCTACACTGGCCGAACACCACTGTTCTGCCCAAAACCCTGAAAGACCACCCCCAGCATGACCCCCTACTTTGCCCGAACACCACTGGACTGCCCTAAACCCTGAAACACCAGCCCCACCATGACCCCCTACACTGCCCGAACACCACTGCACTTCCCTAAACCGTGAAACACCAGCCCCAGCATGACCCCCTACACTGCCCGAACACCACTGCACTGCCATAAACCCTGAAACACCAGCCCCACCACGATACCCTACACTGCCCGAACACCACTGCACTGCCCTTAACCCTGAAACACCACCCCAGCACGACCCCCTAAAGTGCCCGAACACCACTGCATTGCCCTAAACCCTGAAACACCACCCCCAGCACAACCCCCTACACTGCCCGAGCGACACTGCACTGCCCTACACCCTGATACACCACCCCCAACAAGACCCCCTACACTGCCCGAACACCACTGCACTGCCCTAAACCCTGAAACACCAGCCCCAGCATGACACCCTACACTGCCTGAACCCCACTGCTCTGCCTAAAACCCTGAAACACCAGCCCCAGCACGACCCCCTACACTGCCCGAACACCACTGCACTGCCCTAAACCCTTAAACACCAGCCCCAGCACGACCCCCTACACTGCCCGAACACCACTGCACTGCCCTAAACACTGAAAAACCAGCCCCAGCACAACACCCTACACTGCCCGAACACCACTGCACTGCCCTAAACCCTGAAACACCAGCCCCACCACGACCCCCTACACTGCCCGAACACCACTGCACTGCCCTAAACCCTGAAAACCCAGCCCCACCACGACCCCCTACACTGCCCGAACACCACTGCACTGCCCTAATCCCTGAAACACCAGCCCCAGCATGACCCCATACACTGCCCAAACACCACTGCACTGCCATAAACCCTGAAAAACCAGCCCCAGCACAACACCCTACACTGCCCGAACACCACTGCACTGCCCTAAACCCTGAAACACCAGCCCCACCACGACCCCCTACACTGCCCGAACACCACTGCACTGCCCTAAACCCTGAAAACCCAGCCCCACCACGACCCCCTACACTGCCCGAACACCACTGCACTGCCCTAAACCCTGAAACACCAGCCGCAGCATGACCCCATACACTACCCGAACACCACTGCACTGCCATAAACCCTGAAACACCAGCCACAGCACAACCCCCTACACTGCCTGAACACTACGGCACTGCCCTAAACCCTGAAACACTAGCCCCAGCACAACCCCTACACTGCCCGAACACCACTACACTGCCCTAAACCCTGAAACACCAGCCCCAGCACAAACCCCTACCCTGCCCGAACACCACTACACTGTCCTAAACCCTGAAACACCAGCCCCACCACGACCCCCTACACTGCCCGAATACCACTGCACTGCCCTTAACCCTGAAAACCCAGCCCCACCACGACCCCCTACACTGCCCGAACACCACTGCACTGCCCTAAACCCTGAAACACCAGCCCCAGCGTGACCCCATACACTGCCCGAACACCACTGCACTGCCATAAACCCTGAAACACCAGCCCCAGCACAACCCCCTACACTGCCTGAACACTATGGCACTGCCCTAAACCCTGAAACACTAGCCCCAGCACAACCCCTACACTGCCCGAACACCACTACACTGCCCTAAACCCTGAAACACCAGCCCCAGCACGAACCCCTACACTGCCCGAACACCACTGCACTGCCCTAAAACCTGAATCACCAGCCCCAGCACAACCCCTACACTGCATGAACACCACTGCACTGCCCTAAAACCTGAAACACCAACCCCAGCACGATCCCCTATACTGCCCAAACACCACTGCACTGCCCTAAACCCTGAAACACCACCCCCAGCACGACCCCTTACACTGCCCGAACACCACTGCACTGTCCTAAACCCTGAAACACCACCCCCAGCACGAACCCTTACACTGCCCGAACACCATTGCACTGCTCTAAACCCTGAAACACTACCCACAGCACAACCCCCTACACTGCCCGAACGACACTGCACTGCCCTACACCCTGAAACACTACCCCCAGCAAGACCCCCAACACTGCCTGAACTCCACTGCACTGCCCTAAACCCTGAAACACCACCCCCAGCAAGATCCCCTACACTTCCCGAACACCATTGCACTAAACCCTGAAACACCACCCCCAGCACGACCCCCTACACTGCCCAAACATCACTGCACTGCTCTAAACCCTAAAACACTAGACCCAGCACAACACCCTACTGTGCCCGAACACCACTGCACTGCCCTAAACCCTGAAACACCACCTCCAGCATGACCCCTTACACTGCCTGAACACCACTGCACTGCCCTAAACCCTGAAACACCACCCCCAGCACGACCCCCTAAAGTGCCCGAACACCACTGCATTGCCCTAAACCCTGAAACACCACCCCAGCACAACCCCCTACACTGCCCGAGCGACACTGCACTGCCCTACACCCTGATACACTACCCCCAGAACACCCCCACACTGTCCGAACACAACTGCACTGCCCTAAACCCTGAAACACCACCTCCAGCAAGACCCCCTACACTGCCCGAACACCACTGCACTGCCCTAAACCCTGAAACACCAGCCCCAGCATGACACCCCACACTGCCCGAACACCACTGCTCTGCCTAAAACCCTGAAACACCAACCCCAGCACGACCCCCTACACTGCCCGAACACCACTGCACTGCCCTAATCCCTGAAACACCAGCCCCAGCACGACCCCCTACACTGCCCGAACACCACTGCACTGCCCTAAACCCTGAAACACCAGCCCCAGCACGACCCCATACACTGTCCGAACACCACTGCACTGCCCTAAACCCTGAAAACCCAGCCCCACCATGACACCCTACACTGCCCGAACACCACTGCACTGCCCTAAACCCTGAAACACCAGCCCCAGCATGACCCCCTACACTGCCCAAACACTACTGCACTGCCCTAAACCCTGAAACACTAGCCCCAGCACGACCCCTACACTGCCCGAACACCACTGAACTGCCCTAAAACCTGAAACACCAGCCCCAATATGATCCCCTAACCTGCCCGAACACCACTGCACTGCCCTAAACACTGAAACACCAGGCCCAGCATGAACCCCCTCCCTGCCCGAACACCACTACACTGCCCTAATCCCTGAAACACCACCCCCAGCACGACCCCCTACACTGCCTGAACATCACTGCACTGCCCTAAAACTTGAATCACCAGCCCCAGCACGACCCCCTACACTGCATGAACACCACTGCACTGCCCTAAAACCTGAAACATCAGCCCCAGCACGATCCCCTATACTGCCCGAACACCACTGCACTGCCCTAAACCCTGAAACACCACCCCCAGCACGACCCCATACACTGCCCGAACACCACTGCACTGTCCTAAACCCTGAAACACCACCCCCAGCACGAACCCCTACACTTCCCGAACACCATTGCACTAAACCCTGAAACACCACCCCCAGCACGACCCCCTACTCTGCCCAAACATCACTGCACTGCTCTAAACCCTAAAACACTAGCCCCAGCACAACACCCTACTGTGCCCGAACACCACTGCACTGCCCTAAACCCTGAAACACCACCTCCAGCATGACCCCTTACACTGCCTGAACACCACTGCACTGCCCTTAACCCTGAAACACCACCCCCAGCACGACCCCTTAAGTGCCCGAACACCACTGCATTGCCCTAATCCCTGAAACACCACCCCAGCACAAACCCCTACACTGCCCGAGCGACACTGCACTGCCCTACACCCTGATACACTACCCCCAGAACACCCCCACACTGTCCGAACACAACTGCACTGCCCTAAACCCTGAAACACCCCCTCCAGCAAGACCCCCTACACTGCCCAAACACTACTGCACTGCCCTAAACCCTGAAACACCAGCCCCAGCATGACACCCCACACTGCCCGAACACCACTGCTCTGCCTAAAACCCTGAAACACCAACCCCAGCACGACCCCCTACACTGCCCGAACACCACTGCACTGCCCTAATCCCTGAAACACCAGCCCCAGCAAGACACCCTACACTGCCTGAACACCACTACACTGCCGTAAACCCTGAAAAACCAGCCCCAGCACAAACCCCTACCCTGCCCGAACACCACTACACTGCCCTAAACCCTGAAACACCAACCCCACCACGACCCCCTACACTGCCCGAACACCACTGCACTGCCCTTAACCCTGAAAACCCAGCCCCACCACGACCCCCTACACTGCCCGAACACCACTGCACTGCCCTAAACCCTGAAACACCAGCCCCAGCATGACCCCATACACTGCCCGAACACCACTGCACTGCCATAAACCCTGAAACACCAGCCCCAGCACAACCCCCTACACTGCCTGAACACTACGGCACTGCCCTAAACCCTGAAACACTAGCCCCAGCACAACCCCTACACTGCCCGAACACCACTACACTGCCCTAAACCCTGAAACACCAGCGCCAGCACAAACCCTACCCTGCCCGAACACCACTACACTGCCCTAAACCCTGAAACACCAGCCCCAGCACGAACCCCTACACTGCCCGAACACCACTGCACTGCCCTAAAACCTGAATCACCAGCCCCAGCACAACCCCTACACTGCATGAACACCACTGCACTGCCCTAAAACCTGAAACACCAGCCCCAGCACGATCCCCTATACTGCCCGAACACCACTGCACTGCCCTAAACCCTGAAACACCACCCCCAGCACGACCCCTTACACTGCCCGAACACCACTGCACTGTCCTAAACCCTGAAACACCACCCCCAGCACGAACCCTTACACTGCCCGAACACCATTGCACTGCTCTAAACCCTGAAACACTACCCACAGCACAACCCCCTACACTGCCCGAACGACACTGCACTGCCCTACACCCTGAAACACTACCCCCAGCAAGACCCCCAACACTGCCTGAACTCCACTGCACTGCCCTAAACCCTGAAACACCACCCCCAGCAAGATCCCCTACACTTCCCGAACACCATTGCACTAAACCCTGAAACACCACCCCCAGCACGACCCCCTACACCGCCCAAACATCACTGCACTGCTCTAAACCCTAAAACACTAGCCCCAGCACAACACCCTACTGTGCCCGAACACCACTGCACTGCCCTAAACCCTGAAACACCACCTCCAGCATGACCCCTTACACTGCCTGAACACCACTGCACTGCCCTAAACCCTGAAACACCACCCCCAGCACGACCCCCTAAAGTGCCCAAACACCACTGCATTGCCCTGAACCCTGAAACACCACCCCAGCACAACCCCCTACACTGCCCGAGCGACACTGCACTGCCCTACACCCTGATACACTACCCCCAGAACACCCCCACACTGTCCGAACACAACTGCACTGCCCTAAACCCTGAAACACCACCTCCAGCAAGACCCCCTACACTGCCCGAATACCACTGCACTGCCCTAAACCCTGAAACACCAGCCCCAGCATGACACCCCACACTGCCCGAACACCACTGCTCTGCCTAAAACCCTGAAACACCAACCCCAGCACGACCCCCTACACTGCCCGAACACCACTGCACTGCCCTAATCCCTGAAACACCAGCCCCAGCACGACCCCCTACACTGCCCGAACACCACTGCACTGCCCTAAACCCTGAAACACCAGCCCCAGCACGACCCCATACACTGTCCGAACACCGCTGCACTGCCCTAAACCCTGAAAACCCAGCCCCACCACGACACCCTACACTGCCCGAACACCACTGCACTGCCCTAAACCCTGAAACACCAGCCCCAGCATGACCCCCTACACTGCCCAAACACTACTGCACTGCCCTAAACCCTGAAACACTAGCCCCAGCACGACCCCTACACTGCCCGAACACCACTGAACTGCCCTAAAACCTGAAAAACCAGCCCCAATATGATCCCCTAACCTGCCCGAACACCACTGCACTGCCCTAAATACTGAAACACCAGGCCCAGCATGAACCCCCTCCCTGCCCGAACACCACTACACTGCCCTAATCCCTGAAACACCACCCCCAGCACGACCCCCTACACTGCCTGAACATCACTGCACTGCCCTAAAACTTGAATCACCAGCCCCAGCACGACCCCCTACACTGCATGAACACCACTGCACTGCCCTAAAACCTGAAACATCAGCCCCAGCACGATCCCCTATACTGCCCGAACACCACTGCACTGCCCTAAACCCTAAAACACCACCCCCAGCACGACCCCATACACTGCCCGAACACCACTGCACTGTCCTAAACCCTGAAACACCACCCCCAGCACGAACCTTTACACTGCCCGAACACCACTGCGCTGCCCTAAACCCTGAAACACCACCCACAGCACGACCCCCTACACTGCGCGAACGCACTGCACTGCCCTACACCCTGAAACACTACCCCCAGCAAGACCCCCAACACTGCCCAAACATCACTGCACTGCCCTAAACCCTAAAACACTAGCCCCAGCACAACCCTCTACTGTGCCCGAACACCACTGCACTGTCCTAAACCCTGAAACACCACCTCCAGCATGACCCCGTACACTGCCTGAACACCACTGCACTGCCCTAAACCCTGAAACGCCACCCCCAGCACAACCCCCTAAAGTGCCCGAACACCACTGCATTGCCCTAAACCCTGAAACACCACCCCCAGCACAACCCCCTACACTGCCCGAGCGACACTGCACTGCCCTAAACCCTGATACACCACCCCAGCAAGACCCCCTACACTGCCCGAGCGACACTGCACTGCCCTAAACCCTGATACACCACCCCAGCAAGACCCCCTACACTGCCCGAACACCACTGCACTGCCCTAAACCATGAAACACCAGTCCCAGCATCACACCCTACACTGCCTGAACCCCACTGCTCTGCCTAAAACCCTGAAACACCAGCCCCAGCACGACCCCCTACACTGCCCGAACACCACTGCACTGCCCTAAATCCTGAAACACCAGCCCCAGCACGACCCCCTACACTGCCCAAACACCACTGCACTGCCCTAAACCCTGAAACACCAGCCCCAGCATGACCCCCTACACTGCCCGAACACCACTACACTGCCCTAAACCCTGAAAAACCAGCCCCAGCACGACCCCCTACACTGCCCAAACACCACTGCACTGCCCTAAACCCTGAAACACCAGCCCCAGCATGACACCCTACCTGCCCAAACACCACTGCACTGCCCTTAACCCTGAAACACCAGCACCAGCACGACCCCCTGTACTGCCCGAACACTACTGCACTGCCCTAAACCCTGAAACACTAGCCCCAGCACGACCCCTACACTGCCCGAACACCACTGAACTGCCCTAAAACCTGAAACACCAGACCCAATATGACCGCCTACACTGCCCGAACACCACTGCACTGCCCTAAACACTGAAACACCAGCCCCAGCACGAACCCCTACTCTGCCTGAACACCACTACACTGCCCTAAACCCTGAAACACTAGCCCCAGCACCACCCCCTGCACTGCCCAAACACCACTGCACTGCCCTAAAACCTGAAACACCAGCCCCAGCACGACCCCCAACACTGCCTGAACACCACTGCACTGCCCTAAATCCTGAAACACCAGCCCCAGCACGACCGCCTACACTGCCCAAACACCACTGCACTGCCCTAAACCCTGAAAAACCAGCCCCAGCACGACCCCCTACACTGCCCAAACACCACTGCACTGCCCTAAACCCTGAAACACCAGCCCCAGCATGACACCCTACCTGCCCAAACACCACTGCACTGCCCTTAACCCAGAAACACCAGCCCCAGCATGACCCTCTACACTGCCCGAACACTACTGCACTGCCCTAAACCCTGAAACACTAGCCCCAGCACGACCCCTACACTGCCCGAACACCACTGAACTGCCCTAAAACCTGAAACACCAGCCCCAATATGACCCCCTACACTGCCCGAACACCACTGCACTGCCCTAAACCCTGAAACACCAGCCACAGCACAAACCCCTACTCTGCCCGAACACCACTACACTGCCCTAAACCCTGAAACACTAGCCCCAGCACCACCCTCTGCACTGCCCAAACACCACTGCACTGCCCTAAATCCTGAAACACCAGCCCCAGCACGACCCCCAACACTGCCTGAACACCACTGCATTGCCCTAAAACCTGAAACACCATCCCCAACACGATCTCCTATACTGCCCAAACACCACTGCACTGCCCTAATCCCTGAAACACCACCCCCAGCACGACTCCTTACTCTGCCCGAACACCACTGCACTGCGCTAAACCCTGAAACACCACCCCAGCACGAACCCCTACACTGCCCGAACACTATTGCACTGCCCTAAACCCTGAAACACCACCCCCAGCATGACCCCCTACACTGCCCGAACGACACTGCACTGCCCTACACCCTGAAACACTACCCCCAGCAAGACCCCCAACACTGCCCGAACACCACTGCACTGCCCTAAACCCTGAAACACCACCCCCAGCAAGACCCCCTAAACTGCCGGAACACCACTGCACTAAACCCTGAAACACCACCCCCAGAACGACCCCCTACACTGCCCTAACACCACTGCACTGCACTAAACCCTGAAACACCAGCCCCAGCATGACCCCCTACACTGGCCGATTACCACTGTTCTGCCCAAAACCCTGAAAGACCACCCCCAGCATGACCCCCTACATTGCCCGAACACAACTACACTGCCCTAAACTCTGAAACACCAGCCCCAGCACGACCCCCTACACTTCCCGAACACCACTGCACTGCCCTAAACCCTGAAACACCAGCCCCAGCACGACCCCTACACTGCCCGAACACCACTGAACTGCCGTAAACCCTGAAACACCAGCCCCAATACGACCCCCTACACTGACCGAACACCACTGAACTGCCCTAAGCCCTGAAACACCAGCCCCAAAACGACCCACTACACTGCCCGAACAACACTGCACTGCCCTAAACCCTGAAACACCAGCCCCAGCACGAACCCCTACACTGCCCGAACACCACTGCACTACCCTAAACCTGAAACACCAGCCCCAGCACGACCCCCTACACTGCCCAAACACCACTGCACTGCCCTAAAACCTGAAACACCAGCCCCAGCACACAGCCCTACACTGCCCGAACACCACTGCACTGCCCTAAACCCTGAGACACCAGCCCCAGCACAACCCCTACACTGCCCGAACACCACTGCACTGCCCTAAACCCTTAAACACTGCCCCCAGCACAACCCCCTACACTACCCAAACACCACTGCACTACCCAAAACCCTAATACACTACCCCCAGCACTACCCCCTACACAACACAAACACCAGTGCACTACTCTAAACCCTAAAACTCTACCCCCAGCACGACCCCATACACTACACAAACACCACTGCACTACCCTAAACCCTAAATCTACCCAAAGCATGACCCTCTACACTATACAATCATCACTGCACTACCCTAAACCCTAAAACACTACCACCAGCACGACCCCCTACACTACACAAACACCACTGCACTATCCTAAAACCTGAAACACCAGCCCCAGCACGACCTCCAACATTGCCTAAACAACACTACACTGCCCTAAACCCTGAAACACCACCCCAGCACGACTCCCTACACTGCCCGAACACCACTGCACAGCCCTAAACCCTGAAACACCACCCCCAGCAAGACCCCTTACACTGCCCGAACAACACTGCCCTAAACCCTGAAACACCACCCCCAGCATGACCCCCTACACTGCCCGAACACCACTGCACTGCCCTAAACTCTGAAACACTACCCCCAGCATGACCCCCTACACTGCCCGAACACCACGGCACTACCCTAATCCCTGAAACACCACCCCCAGCACGACCCCCTACACTACCCGAACACCACTTCACTGCCCTAAATCCTAAAACACCCCCCCAGCATGACCCCCCACACTGACCGAAAACCACTGCACTGCCCTAAACCCTAAAACACCATCTCCAGCACGACCACCTACACTGTTCGAAAACCACTGCACAGCCCTAAACCCTAAAACACCACCCCAGCATGCTCCCCTACACTAGCTGAACACCACTGCACTGCCCTAAACCATAAAACACCACCCCCGCACGACCCCCTACACTACGCAAACACCACTGCACTACAGTAAACCCTAAAAAACTAACTCCCAGCACGACCCTCTACACTACCCAAAGACCACTGCACTACCCTAAACCCTAAAACACTACCCCCAGCACGACCCCCTACACTACCCAAACATCACTACACTACCCTAAACCCTAAAACACGACCCCCTACACTACACAAACACCACTGCACTACCCTAAACCCTAAAACACTACCCCGTGCACTACACAAACACCACTGCACAACCCTCAACCCTAAAACACTACCCCCAGCAGTACAACCAACACTACCAAAACACCAATGCACTACCCTAAACCCTAAAAAAAATACCCCCAGCAGTACCCCCTACACTACCCACACACCACTGCACTACCCTAAACCCGTAAACACTACCCCCAGCAGTACCCCCTACACTACTCAAACACCATTGCATTACCCTACACCCTAAAACACTACCCCCAGCAGTACCCCCTACACTACCCAAACACCACTGCACTGCCCTATACCCTAAACCACTACCCCCAGCACGACCCCCTACACTATCCAAACACCACTGCACTACCCTAAACCCTAAAACACTACCCCAGCACGACCCCCTACACT
Organism: Triturus cristatus; assembly: GCF_964204655.1. Taxonomy (NCBI): domain Eukaryota; kingdom Metazoa; phylum Chordata; class Amphibia; order Caudata; family Salamandridae; genus Triturus; species Triturus cristatus. Next base: position 1,099,105,886 of record NC_140579.1, read on the forward strand.
ACCCAAACACCACTGCACTACCCTAAACCCTAAAACACTACCCCAGCACGACTCCCTAAACTACCCAAACACCACTGCACTACCCTAAACACTAAATCTACCCCCAGCACGACCCCCTACACTACCCAAACACCACTGCACAACCCTAAACACTAAATCTACCCCCAGCATGACCCCCTACACTACCCAAACACCACTGCACTACCCTAAACCCTACCAGACTACCCCCAGCATGACCCCCTACACTACCCAAACACCACAGCACTATCCTAAACCCTAAAACACTACCCCCAGCAAGACCCCCTACACTACACAAACACAACTGCACTGCCCTAAACCGTAAAACACTACCGCCAGCACTACCCCTACACTACACAAATACCACTGCACTACTGTAAACCCTAAATCTACCCCAAGCATGACCCCCTACACTACACAATCATCACTGCACTAACCTAAACATTAAAACACTACCACCGGCACGACCCCCTACAATACACAAACACTAATGCACTGCCCTAAACCCTGAAACATCAGCCCCAGCAAGACCCCCTACACTGTCTGAACACCACTGCCCTAAACCCTGAAACACCACCCCCAGCAAGACCCCCTACAGTATCCGAGCACCACTGAAGTGACCTAAACCCTGAAACACCACCCCTGCATGACCCACTACACTGCCCGAACACCACTTCACTGCCCTAAACCCGGAAACACCACTCCCAGCGCAAAGCCCTACGCTGCCCGATCACCATTGCACTGCCCTAAACCCTAAACTCCACCCCCAGCATGACCCCCTACACTACACAAACATCACTGCACTACCCTAAACACTAAAACACTACCACCAGAATAACCCCCTACACTACACAAACACCACTGCCCTAAACCCTGAAACACCAGCCCCAGCACGACCCCCTACACTGCCCGAACACCAATGCACTGCCCTAAACCCTGAAACACCACCCCCTGCTCGACCCCTTCACTGCCCAAGCACCACTGCACTGCCCTAAACCCTGAAACACCACCCCTGCACGACCTCCTCACTGCCCGAACACCACTGCACTGCCCTAAAACCTGAAACACCACCCCCAGCATGACTCCCTACACTGCCCGAACACGACTGCACTGCCCCAAACCCTAAACACCACCCCCAGCACGACCCCCTACACAGCCCGAATACCACTGCTCTGCCCTATACCCTGAAACACCACCCCCAGCACGATCCCCTACACTGCCCAAACACCACTGCACTGAAACGTGAAAACCCACCCCCAGCAAGACCTCCTATACTGCCTGAACACCACTGCACTGCCCTAAACCCTGAAATACCACCCCCTGCTCGACCCCCTTCACTGCCCAAGCACCACTGCACTGCCCTAAACCCTGAAACACCACCCCTGCACGACCCCCTCACTGCCCGAACACCCCTGCACTGTCCTAAACCCTAAACACCACCCCCAGTACGACCGCCTACTCTGCCCGAACACCACTGCTCTGCCCTAAACCCTAAAACACCACCCCCAGCATGACCCCTACACAGCCCGAGCACCACTGCTCTGCCCTAAACCCTGAAACACCAACCCCAGCACGACCCCCTACACTGCCCAAACACCACTGAACTGCCCTAAAACCTAAAACATTAGCCCCACCACAACCCCCTACTGTGCCCGAACACCACTGCACTGCCCTAAACCCTGAAACACCACCCCAGCCCAACCCCTTACACTGCCCGAACACCACTGCACTGCCCTCAACCCTGAAACACCAGCCCCAGCATGACTCCCTACACTGCCCGAACACCACTGCACTGCCCTCAACCCTGAAACACCAGCCCCAGCATGACACCCTACAATGCCTGAACCCCACTGCTCTGCCTAAAACCCTGAAACACCAGCCCCAGCACGACCCCCTACACTGCCCGAACACCACTGCACTGCCCTAAACCCTGAAACACCAGCCCCAGCACGACCCCCAACACTGCCCGAACACCACTGCACTGCCCTAAACACTGAAACACCAGCCCCAGCACGAACCCCTACTCTTCCTGAACACCACTACACTGCCCTAAACCCTGAAACACTAGCCCCAGCACCACCCCCTGCACTGCTCAAACACCACTGCACTGCCCTAAAACCTGAAACACCAGCCCCAGCACGACCCCTAACACTGCCTGAACACCACTGCACTGCCCTAAAACCTGAACGACCAGCCCCAACACGATCTCCTATACTGCCCGAACACCACTGCACTGCCCTAATCCCTGAAACACCACCCCCAGCACGACTCCTTACTCTGCCAGAACACCACTGCACTGCGCTAAACCCTGAAACACCACCCCAGCACGAACCCCTACACTGCCCGAACACTACTGCACTGCCCTAAACCCTGAAACACCACCCCCAGCACGACCCCCTACACTGCCCGAACGACACTGCACTGCCCTACAACCTGAAACACTACCCCCAGCAAGACCCCCAACACTGCCCGAACACCACTGCACTGCCCTAAGCCCTGAAACACCACCCCCAGCAAGACCCCCTAAACTGCACGAACACCACTGCACTGCCCTAAACCCTGAAAACCCAGCCCCACCACGATCCCCTACACTGCCAGAACACCACTGCACTGCCCTAAACCCTGAAACACCAGCCCCAGCATGACCCCATACACTGCCCGAACACCACTGCACTGCCATAAACCCTAAAACACCAGCCCCAGCACAACCCCCTACACTGCCTGAACACTACGGCACTGCCCTAAACCCTGAAACACTAGCCCCAGCACAACCCCTACACTGCCCGAACACCACTACACTGCCCTAAACCCTGAAACACCACCCCCAGAACGACCCACTACACTGCCCTAACACCACTGCACTGCGCTAAACCCTGAAACACCAGCCCCAGCATGACCCCCTACACTGGCCGAACACCACTGTTCTGCCCAAAACCCTGAAAGACCACCCCCAGCATGACCCCCTACATTGCCCGAACACCACTGGAATGCCCTAAACCCTGAAACACCAGCCCCACCATGACCCCCTACACTGCCCGAACACCACTGCACTTCCCTAAACCGTGAAACACCAGCCCCAGCATGACCCCCTACACTGCCCGAACACCAATGCACTGCCATAAACCCTGAAACACCAGCCACAGCACAACCCCCTACACTGCCTGAACACTACGGCACTGCCCTAAACCCTGAAACACTAGCCCCAGCACAACCCCTACACTGCCCGAACACCACTACACTGCCCTAAACCCTGAAACACCAGCGCCAGCACAAACCCCTACCCTGCCCGAACACCACTACACTGCCCTAAAGCCTGAAACACCAGCCCCAGCACGAACCCCTACACTGCCCGAACACCACTGCACTGCCCTAAAACCCGAATCACCAGCCCCAGCACAACCCCTACACTGCATGAACACCACTGCACTGCCCTAAAACCTGAAACACCAGCCCCAGCACGATCCCCTATACTGCCCGAACACCACTGCACTGCCCTAAACCCTGAAACACCACCCCCAGCCCGACCCCTTACACTGCCCGAACACCACTGCACTGTCCTAAACCCTGAAACACCACCCCCAGCACGAACCCTTACACTGCCCGAACACCATTGCACTGCTCTAAACCCTGAAACACTACCCACAGCACAACCCCCTATACTGCCCGAACAACACTGCACTGCCCTACACCCTGAAACACTACCCCCAGCAAGACCCCCAACACTGCCCGAACTCCACTGCACTGCCCTAAACCCTGAAACACCACCCCCAGCAAGACCCCCTACACTTCCCGAACACCATTGCACTAAACCCTGAAACACCACCCCCAGCACGACCCCCTACACTGCCCAAACATCACTGCACTGCTCTAAACCCTAAAACACTAGCCCCAGCACAACACCCTACTGTGCACGAACACCACTGCACTGCCCTAAACCCTGAAACACCACCTCCAGCATGACCCCTTACACTGCCTGAACACCACTGCACTGCCCTAAACCCTGAAACACCACCCCCAGCACGACCCCCTAAAGTGCCCGAACACCACTGCATTGCTCTAAACCCTGAAACACCACCCCAGCACAACCCCCTACACTGCCCGAGCGACACTGCACTGCCCTACACCCTGATACACTACCCCCAGAACACCCCCACACTGTCCGAACACAACTGCACTGCCCTAAACCCTGAAACACCCCCTCCAGCAAGACCCCCTACACTGCCCGAACACTACTGCACTGCCCTAAACCCTGAAACACCAGCCCCAGCATGACACCCCACACTGCCCGAACACCACTGCTCTGCCTAAAACCCTGAAACACCAACCCCAGCACGACCCCCTACACTGCCCGAACACCACTGCACTGCCCTAATCCCTGAAACACCAGCCCCAGCATGACACCCTACACTGCCTGAACACCACTACACTGCCCTAAACCCTGAAAAACCAGCCCCAGCACAAACCCCTACCCTGCCCGAACACCACTACACTGTCCTAAACCCTGAAACACCAGCCCCACCACGACCCCCTACACTGCCCGAACACCACTGCACTGCCCTTAACCCTGAAAACCCAGCCCCACCACGACCCCCTACACTGCCCGAACACCACTGCACTGCCCTAAACCCTGAAACACCAGCCCCAGCGTGACCCCATACACTGCCCGAACACCACTGCACTGCCATAAACCCTGAAACACCAGCCCCAGCACAACCCCCTACACTGCCTGAACACTACGGCACTGCCCTAAACCCTGAAACACTAGCCCCAGCACAACCCCTACACTGCCCGAACACCACTACACTGCCCTAAACCCTGAAACACCAGCCCCAGCACGAACCCCTACACTGCCCGAACACCACTGCACTGCCCTAAAACCTGAATCACCAGCCCCAGCACAACCCCTACACTGCATGAACACCACTGCACTGCCCTAAAACCTGAAACACCAACCCCAGCACGATCCCCTATACTGCCCAAACACCACTGCACTGCCCTAAACCCTGAAACACCACCCCCAGCACGACCCCTTACACTGCCCGAACACCACTGCACTGTCCTAAACCCTGAAACACCACCCCCAGCACGAACCCTTACACTGCGCGAACACCATTGCACTGCTCTAAACCCTGAAACACTACCCACAGCACAACCCCCTACACTGCCCGAACGACACTGCACTGCCCTACACCCTGAAACACTACCCCCAGCAAGACCCCCAATACTGCCTGAACTCCACTGCTTTGCCCTAAACCCTGAAACACCACCCCCAGCAAGATCCCCTACACTTCCCGAACACCATTGCACTAAACCCTGAAACACCACCCCCAGCACGACCCCCTACACTGCCCAAACATCACTGCACTGCTCTAAACCCTAAAACACTAGACCCAGCACAACACCCTACTGTGCCCGAACACCACTGCACTGCCCTAAACCCTGAAACACCACCTCCAGCATGACCCCTTACACTGCCTGAACACCACTGCACTGCCCTAAACCCTGAAACACCACCCCCAGCACGACCCCCTAAAGTGCCCGAACACCACTGCATTGCCCTAAACCCTGAAACACCACCCCAGCACAACCCCCTACACTGCCCGAGCGACACTGCACTGCCCTACACCCTGATACACTACCCCCAGAACACCCCAACACTGTCCGAACACAACTGCACTGCCCTAAACCCTGAAACACCACCTCCAGCAAGACCCCCTACACTGCCCGAACACCACTGCACTGCCCTAAACCCTGAAACACCAGCCCCAGCATGACACCCCACACTGCCCGAACACCACTGCTCTGCCTAAAACCCTGAAACACCAGCCCCAGCACGACCCCCTACACTGCCCGAACACCACTGCACTGCCCTAAACCCTGAAACACCAGCCCCAGCACGACCCCATACACTGTCCGAACACCACTGCACTGCCCTAAACCCTGAAAACCCAGCCCCACCATGACACCCTACACTGCCCGAACACCACTGCACTGCCCTAAACCCTGAAACACCAGCCCCAGCATGACCCCCTACACTGCCCAAACACTACTGCACTGCCCTAAACCCTGAAACACTAGCCCCAGCACGACCCCTACACTGCCCGAACACCACTGAACTGCCCTAAAACCTGAAACACCAGCCCCAATATGATCCCCTAACCTGCCCGAACACCACTGCACTGCCCTAAACACTGAAACACCAGGCCCAGCATGAACCCCCTCCCTGCCCGAACACCACTACACTGCCCTAATCCCTGAAACACCACCCCCAGCACGACCCCCTACACTGCCTGAACATCACTGCACTGCCCTAAAACTTGAATCACCAGCCCCAGCACGACCCCCTACACTGCATGAACACCACTGCACTGCCCTAAAACCTGAAACATCAGCCCCAGCACGATCCCCTATACTGCCCGCACACCACTGCACTGCCCTAAACCCTGAAACACCACCCCCAGCACGACCCCATACACTGCCCGAACACCACTGCACTGTCCTAAACCCTGAAACACCACCCCCAGCACGAACCCCTACACTTCCCGAACACCATTGCACTAAACCCTGAAACACCACCCCCAGCACGACCCCCTACACTGCCCAAACATCACTGCACTGCTCTAAACCCTAAAACACTAGCCCCAGCACAACACCCTACTGTGCCCGAACACCACTGCACTGCCCTAAACCCTGAAACACCACCTCCAGCATGACCCCTTACACTGCCTGAACACCACTGCACTGCCCTAAACCCTGAAACACCACCCCCAGCACGACCCCCTTAAGTGCCCGAACACCACTGCATTGCCCTAAACCCTGAAACACCACCCCAGCACAACCCCCTACACTGCCCGAGCGACACTGCACTGCCCTACACCCTGATACACTACCCCCAGAACACCCCCACACTGTCCGAACACAACTGCACTGCCCTAAACCCTGAAACACCCCCTCCAGCAAGACCCCCTACACTGCCCAAACACTACTGCACTGCCCTAAACCCTGAAACACCAGCCCCAGCATGACACCCCACACTGCCCGAACACCACTGCTCTGCCTAAAACCCTGAAACACCAACCCCAGCACGACCCCCTACACTGCCCGAACACCACTGCACTGCCCTAATCCCTGAAACACCAGCCCCAGCATGACACCCTACACTGCCTGAACACCACTACACTGCCCTAAACCCTGAAAAACCAGCCCCAGCACAAACCCCTACCCTGCCCGAACACCACTACACTGCCCTAAACCCTGAAACACCAGCCCCACCACGACCCCCTACACTGCCCGAACACCACTGCACTGCCCTTAACCCTGAAAACCCAGCCCCACTACGACCCCCTACACTGCCCGAACACCACTGCACTGCCCTAAACCCTGAAACACCAGCCCCAGCGTGACCCCATACACTGCCCGAACACCACTGCACTGCCATAAACCCTGAAACACCAGCCCCAGCACAACCCCCTACACTGCCTGAACACTACGGCACTGCCCTAAACCCTGAAACACTAGCCCCAGCACAACCCCTACACTGCCCGAACACCACTACACTGCCCTAAACCCTGAAACACCAGCGCCAGCACAAACCCTACCCTGCCCGAACACCACTACACTGCCCTAAACCCTGAAACACCAGCCCCAGCACGAACCCCTACACTGCCCGAACACCACTGCACTGCCCTAAAACCTGAATCACCAGCCCCAGCACAACCCCTACACTGCATGAACACCACTGCACTGCCCTAAAACCTGAAACACCAGCCCCAGCACGATCCCCTATACTGCCCGAACACCACTGCACTGCCCTAAACCCTGAAACACCACCCCCAGCATGACCCCTTACACTGCCCGAACACCACTGCACTGTCCTAAACCCTGAAACACCACCCCCAGCACGAACCCTTACACTGCCCGAACACCATTGCACTGCTCTAAACCCTGAAACACTACCCACAGCACAACCCCCTACACTGCCCGAACGACACTGCACTGCCCTACACCCTGAAACACTACCCCCAGCAAGACCCCCAACAATGCCTGAACTCCACTGCACTGCCCTAAACCCTGAAACACCACCCCCAGCAAGATCCCCTACACTTCCCGAACACCATTGCACTAAACCCTGAAACACCACCCCCAGCACGACCCCCTACACTGCCCAAACATCACTGCACTGCTCTAAACCCTAAAACACTAGCCCCAGCACAACACCCTACTGTGCCCGAACACCACTGCACTGCCCTAAACCCTGAAACACCACCTCCAGCATGACCCCTTACACTGCCTGAACACCACTGCACTGCCCTAAACCCTGAAACACCACCCCCAGCACGACCCCCTAAAGTGCCCGAACACCACTGCATTGCCCTAAACCCTGAAACACCACCCCAGCACAACCCCCTACACTGCCCGAGCGACACTGCACTGCCCTACACCCTGATACACTACCCCCAGAACACCCCCACACTGTCCGAACACAACTGCACTGCCCTAAACCCTGAAACACCACCTCCAGCAAGACCCCCTACACTGCCCGAATACCACTGCACTGCCCTAAACCCTGAAACACCAGCCCCAGCATGACACCCCACACTGCCCGAACACCACTGCTCTGCCTAAAACCCTGAAACACCAACCCCAGCACGACCCCCTACACTGCCCGAACACCACTGCACTGCCCTAATCCCTGAAACACCAGCCCCAGCACGACCCCCTACACTGCCCGAACACCACTGCACTGCCCTAAACCCTGAAACACCAGCCCCAGCACGACCCCATACACTGATCCGAACACCGCTGCACCGCCCAAAACCCTGAAAACCCAGCCCCACCACGACACCCTACACTGCCCGAACACCACTGCACTGCCCTAAACCCTGAAACACCAGCCCCAGCATGACCCCCTACACTGCCCAAACACTACTGCACTGCCCTAAACCCTGAAACACTAGCCCCAGCACGACCCCTACACTGCCCGAACACCACTGAACTGCCCTAAAACCTGAAAAACCAGCCCCAATATGATCCCCTAACCTGCCCGAACACCACTGCACTGCCCTAAACACTGAAACACCAGGCCCAGCATGAACCCCCTCCCTGCCCGAACACCACTACACTGCCCTAATCCCTGAAACACCACCCCCAGCACGACCCCCTACACTGCCTGAACATCACTGCACTGCCCTAAAACTTGAATCACCAGCCCCAGCACGACCCCCTACACTGCATGAACACCACTGCACTGCCCTAAAACCTGAAACATCAGCCCCAGCACGATCCCCTATACTGCCCGAACACCACTGCACTGCCCTAAACCCTGAAACACCACCCCCAGCACGACCCCATACACTGCCCGAACACCACTGCACTGTCCTAAACCCTGAAACACCACCCCCAGCACGAACCTTTACACTGCCCGAACACCACTGCGCTGCCCTAAACCCTGAAACACCACCCACAGCACGACCCCCTACACTGCGCGAACGCACTGCACTGCCCTACACCCTGAAACACTACCCCCAGCAAGACCCCCAACACTGCCCAAACATCACTGCACTGCCCTAAACCCTAAAACACTAGCCCCAGCACAACCCCCTACTGTGCCCGAACACCACTGCACTGCCCTAAACCCTGAAACGCCACCCCCAGCACAACCCCCTAAAGTGCCCGAACACCACTGCATTGCCCTAAACCCTGAAACACCACCCCCAGCACAACCCCCTACACTGCCCGAGCGACACTGCACTGCCCTAAACCCTGATACACCACCCCAGCAAGACCCCCTACACTGCCCGAACACCACTGCACTGCCCTAAACCATGAAACACCAGTCCCAGCATCACACCCTACACTGCCTGAACCCCACTGCTCTGCCTAAAACCCTGAAACACCAGCCCCAGCACGACCCCCTACACTGCCCAAACACCACTGCACTGCCCTAAATCCTGAAACACCAGCCCCAGCACGACCCCCCACACTGCCCAAACACAACTGCACTGCCCTAAACCCTGAAACACCAGCCCCAGCATGACCCCCTACACTGCCCGACCACCACTACACTGCCCTAAACCCTGAAAAACCAGCCCCAGCACGACCCCCTACACTGCCCAAACACCACTGCACTGCCCTAAACCCTGAAACACCAGCCCCAGCATGACACCCTACCTTCCCAAACACCACTGCACTGCCCTTAACCCTGAAACACCAGCACCAGCACGACCCCCTGTACTGCCCGAACACTACTGCACTGCCCTAAACCCTGAAACACTAGCCCCAGCACGACCCCTACACTGCCCGAACACCACTGAACTGCCCTAAAACCTGAAACACCAGCCCCAATATGACCGCCTACACTGCCCGAACACCACTGCACTGCCCTAAACACTGAAACACCAGCCCCAGCACGAACCCCTACTCTGCCCGAACACCACTACACTGCCCTAAACCCTGAAACACTAGCCCCAGCACCACCCCCTGCACTGCCCAAACACCACTGCACTGCCCTAAAACCTGAAACACCAGCCCCAGCACGACCCCCAACACTGCCTGAACACCACTGCACTGCCCTAAATCCTGAAACACCAGCCCCAGCACGACCGCCTACACTGCCCAAACACCACTGCACTGCCCTAAACCCTGAAAAACCAGCCCCAGCACGACCCCCTACACTGCCCAAACACCACTGCACTGCCCTAAACCCTGAAACATCAGCCCCAGCATGACACCCTACCTGCCCAAACACCACTGCACTGCCCTTAACCCAGAAACACCAGCCCCAGCATGACCCTCTACACTGCCCGAACACTACTGCACTGCCCTAAACCCTGAAACACTAGCCCCAGCACGACCCCTACACTGCCCGAACACCACTGAACTGCCCTAAAACCTGAAACACCAGCCCCAATATGACCCCCTACACTGCCCGAACACCACTGCACTGCCCTAAACCCTGAAACACCAGCCCCAGCACAAACCCCTACTCTGCCCGAACACCACTACACTGCCCTAAACCCTGAAACACTAGCCCCAGCACCACCCTCTGCACTGCCCAAACACCACTGCACTGCCCTAAATCCTGAAACACCAGCCCCAGCAGGACCCCCAACACTGCCTGAACACCACTGCATTGCCCTAAAACCTGAAACACCATCCCCAACACGATCTCCTATACTGCCCAAACACCACTGCACTGCCCTAATCCCTGAAACACCACCCCCAGCACGACTCCTTACTCTGCCCGAACACCACTGCACTGCGCTAAACCCTGAAACACCACCCGCAGCACGAACCCCTACACTGCCCGAACACTATTGCACTGCCCTAAACCCTGAAACACCACCCCCAGCATGACCCCCTACACTGCCCGAACGACACTGCACTGCCCTACACCCTGAAACACTACCCCCAGCAAGACCCCCAACACTGCCCGAACACCACTGCACTGCCCTAAACCCTGAAACACCACCCCCAGCAAGACCCCCTAAACTGCCGGAACACCACTGCACTAAACCCTGAAACACCACCCCCAGAACGACCCCCTACACTGCCCTAACACCACTGCACTGCACTAAACCCTGAAACACCAGCCCCAGCATGACCCCCTACACTGGCCGATTACCACTGTTCTGCCCAAAACCCTGAAAGACCACCCCCAGCATGACCCCCTACATTGCCCGAACACAACTACACTGCCCTAAACTCTGAAACACCAGCCCCAGCACGACCCCCTACACTTCCCGAACACCACTGCACTGCCCTAAACCCTGAAACACCAGCCCCAGCACGACCCCTACACTGCCCGAACACCACTGAACTGCCGTAAACCCTGAAACACCAGCCCCAATACGACCCCCTACACTGACCGAACACCACTGAACTGCCCTAAGCCCTGAAACACCAGCCCCAAAACGACCCACTACACTGCCCGAACAACACTGCACTGCCCTAAACCCTGAAACACCAGCCCCAGCACGAACCCCTACACTGCCCGAACACCACTGCACTACCCTAAACCTGAAACACCAGCCCCAGCACGACCCCCTACACTGCCCAAACACCACTGCACTGCCCTAAAACCTGAAACACCAGCCCCAGCACACAGCCCTACACTGCCCGAACACCACTGCACTGCCCTAAACCCTGAGACACCAGCCCCAGCACAACCCCTACACTGCCCGAACACCACTGCACTGCCCTAAACCCTTAAACACTGCCCCCAGCACAACCCCCTACACTACCCAAACACCACTGCACTACCCAAAACCCTAATACACTACCCCCAGCACTACCCCCTACACAACACAAACACCAGTGCACTACTCTAAACCCTAAAACTCTACCCCCAGCACGACCCCATACACTACACAAACACCACTGCACTACCCTAAACCCTAAATCTACCCAAAGCATGACCCTCTACACTATACAATCATCACTGCACTACCCTAAACCCTAAAACACTACCACCAGCACGACCCCCTACACTACACAAACACCACTGCACTATCCTAAAACCTGAAACACCAGCCCCAGCACGACCTCCAACATTGCCTAAACAACACTACACTGCCCTAAACCCTGAAACACCACCCCAGCACGACTCCCTACACTGCCCGAACACCACTGCACAGCCCTAAACCCTGAAACACCACCCCCAGCAAGACCCCTTACACTGCCCGAACAACACTGCCCTAAACCCTGAAACACCACCCCCAGCATGACCCCCTACACTGCCCGAACACCACTGCACTGCCCTAAACTCTGAAACACTACCCCCAGCATGACCCCCTACACTGCCCGAACACCACGGCACTACCCTAATCCCTGAAACACCACCCCCAGCACGACCCCCTACACTACCCGAACACCACTTCACTGCCCTAAATCCTAAACCCCCCCCCAGCATGACCCCCCACACTGACCGAAAACCACTGCACTGCCCTAAACCCTAAAACACCATCTCCAGCACGACCACCTACACTGTTCGAAAACCACTGCACAGCCCTAAACCCTAAAACACCACCCCAGCATGCTCCCCTACACTAGCTGAACACCACTGCACTGCCCTAAACCATAAAACACCACCCCCGCACGACCCCCTACACTACGCAAACACCACTGCACTACAGTAAACCCTAAAAAACTAACCCCCAGCACGACCCTCTACACTACCCAAAGACCACTGCACTACCCTAAACCCTAATACACTACCCCCAGCACGACCCCCTACACTACCCAAACATCACTACACTACCCTAAACCCTAAAACACGACCCCCTACACTACACAAACACCACTGCACTACCCTAAACCCTAAAACACTACCCCGTGCACTACACAAACACCACTGCACAACCCTCAACCCTAAAACACTACCCCCAGCAGTACAACCAACACTACCAAAACACCAATGCACTACCCTAAACCCTAAAAAAAATACCCCCAGCAGTACCCCCTACACTACCCACACACCACTGCACTACCCTAAACCCGTAAACACTACCCCCAGCAGTACCCCCTACACTACTCAAACACCATTGCATTACCCTACACCCTAAAACACTACCCCCAGCAGTACCCCCTACACTACCCAAACAACACTGCACTGCCCTATACCCTAAACCACTACCCCCAGCACGACCCCCTACACTATCCAAACACCACTGCACTACCCTAAACCCTAAAACACTACCCCAGCACGACCCCCTACACTACCCAAACACCACTGCACTACCCTAAACCCTAAAACACTACCCCAGCACGACTCCCTAAACTACCCAAACACCACTGCACTACCCTAAACACTAAATCTACCCCCAGCACGACCCCCTACACTACCCAAACACCACTGCACAACCCTAAACACTAAATCTACCCCCAGCATGACCCCCTACACTACCCAAACACCACTGCACTACCCTAAACCCTACCAGACTACCCACAGCATGACCCCCTACACTACCCAAACACCACAGCACTATCCTAAACCCTAAAACACTACCCCCAGCAAGACCCCCTACACTACACAAACACAACTGCACTGCCCTAAACCGTAAAACACTACCGCCAGCACTACCCCTACACTACACAAATACCACTGCACTACTGTAAACCCTAAATCTACCCCAAGCATGACCCCCTACACTACACAATCATCACTGCACTAACCTAAACATTAAAACACTACCACCAGCACGACCCCCTACAATACACAAACACCACTGCACTGCCCTAAACCCTGAAACACCACCTCCAGCATGACCCCTTACACTGCCTGAACACCACTGCACTGCCCTAAACCCTGAAACACCACCCCCAGCACGACCCCCTAAAGTGCCCGAACACCACTGCATTGCTCTAAACCCTGAAACACCACCCCAGCACAACCCCCTACACTGCCCGAGCGACACTGCACTGCCCTACACCCTGATACACTACCCCCAGAACACCCCCACACTGTCCGAACACAACTGCACTGCCCTAAACCCTGAAACACCCCCTCCAGCAAGACCCCCTACACTGCCCGAACACTACTGCACTGCCCTAAACCCTGAAACACCAGCCCCAGCATGACACCCCACACTGCCCGAACACCACTGCTCTGCCTAAAACCCTGAAACACCAACCCCAGCACGACCCCCTACACTGCCCGAACACCACTGCACTGCCCTAATCCCTGAAACACCAGCCCCAGCATGACACCCTACACTGCCTGAACACCACTACACTGCCCTAAACCCTGAAAAACCAGCCCCAGCACAAACCCCTACCCTGCCCGAACACCACTACACTGTCCTAAACCCTGAAACACCAGCCCCACCACGACCCCCTACACTGCCCGAACACCACTGCACTGCCCTTAACCCTGAAAACCCAGCCCCACCACGACCCCCTACACTGCCCGAACACCACTGCACTGCCCTAAACCCTGAAACACCAGCCCCAGCGTGACCCCATACACTGCCCGAACACCACTGCACTGCCATAAACCCTGAAACACCAGCCCCAGCACAACCCCCTACACTGCCTGAACACTACGGCACTGCCCTAAACCCTGAAACACTAGCCCCAGCACAACCCCTACACTGCCCGAACACCACTACACTGCCCTAAACCCTGAAACACCAGCCCCAGCACGAACCCCTACACTGCCCGAACACCACTGCACTGCCCTAAAACCTGAATCACCAGCCCCAGCACAACCCCTACACTGCATGAACACCACTGCACTGCCCTAAAACCTGAAACACCAACCCCAGCACGATCCCCTATACTGCCCAAACACCACTGCACTGCCCTAAACCCTGAAACACCACCCCCAGCACGACCCCTTACACTGCCCGAACACCACTGCACTGTCCTAAACCCTGAAACACCACCCCCAGCACGAACCCTTACACTGCGCGAACACCATTGCACTGCTCTAAACCCTGAAACACTACCCACAGCACAACCCCCTACACTGCCCGAACGACACTGCACTGCCCTACACCCTGAAACACTACCCCCAGCAAGACCCCCAATACTGCCTGAACTCCACTGCTTTGCCCTAAACCCTGAAACACCACCCCCAGCAAGATCCCCTACACTTCCCGAACACCATTGCACTAAACCCTGAAACACCACCCCCAGCACGACCCCCTACACTGCCCAAACATCACTGCACTGCTCTAAACCCTAAAACACTAGACCCAGCACAACACCCTACTGTGCCCGAACACCACTGCACTGCCCTAAACCCTGAAACACCACCTCCAGCATGACCCCTTACACTGCCTGAACACCACTGCACTGCCCTAAACCCTGAAACACCACCCCCAGCACGACCCCCTAAAGTGCCCGAACACCACTGCATTGCCCTAAACCCTGAAACACCACCCCAGCACAACCCCCTACACTGCCCGAGCGACACTGCACTGCCCTACACCCTGATACACTACCCCCAGAACACCCCAACACTGTCCGAACACAACTGCACTGCCCTAAACCCTGAAACACCACCTCCAGCAAGACCCCCTACACTGCCCGAACACCACTGCACTGCCCTAAACCCTGAAACACCAGCCCCAGCATGACACCCCACACTGCCCGAACACCACTGCTCTGCCTAAAACCCTGAAACACCAGCCCCAGCACGACCCCCTACACTGCCCGAACACCACTGCACTGCCCTAAACCCTGAAACACCAGCCCCAGCACGACCCCATACACTGTCCGAACACCACTGCACTGCCCTAAACCCTGAAAACCCAGCCCCACCATGACACCCTACACTGCCCGAACACCACTGCACTGCCCTAAACCCTGAAACACCAGCCCCAGCATGACCCCCTACACTGCCCAAACACTACTGCACTGCCCTAAACCCTGAAACACTAGCCCCAGCACGACCCCTACACTGCCCGAACACCACTGAACTGCCCTAAAACCTGAAACACCAGCCCCAATATGATCCCCTAACCTGCCCGAACACCACTGCACTGCCCTAAACACTGAAACACCAGGCCCAGCATGAACCCCCTCCCTGCCCGAACACCACTACACTGCCCTAATCCCTGAAACACCACCCCCAGCACGACCCCCTACACTGCCTGAACATCACTGCACTGCCCTAAAACTTGAATCACCAGCCCCAGCACGACCCCCTACACTGCATGAACACCACTGCACTGCCCTAAAACCTGAAACATCAGCCCCAGCACGATCCCCTATACTGCCCGCACACCACTGCACTGCCCTAAACCCTGAAACACCACCCCCAGCACGACCCCATACACTGCCCGAACACCACTGCACTGTCCTAAACCCTGAAACACCACCCCCAGCACGAACCCCTACACTTCCCGAACACCATTGCACTAAACCCTGAAACACCACCCCCAGCACGACCCCCTACACTGCCCAAACATCACTGCACTGCTCTAAACCCTAAAACACTAGCCCCAGCACAACACCCTACTGTGCCCGAACACCACTGCACTGCCCTAAACCCTGAAACACCACCTCCAGCATGACCCCTTACACTGCCTGAACACCACTGCACTGCCCTAAACCCTGAAACACCACCCCCAGCACGACCCCCTTAAGTGCCCGAACACCACTGCATTGCCCTAAACCCTGAAACACCACCCCAGCACAACCCCCTACACTGCCCGAGCGACACTGCACTGCCCTACACCCTGATACACTACCCCCAGAACACCCCCACACTGTCCGAACACAACTGCACTGCCCTAAACCCTGAAACACCCCCTCCAGCAAGACCCCCTACACTGCCCAAACACTACTGCACTGCCCTAAACCCTGAAACACCAGCCCCAGCATGACACCCCACACTGCCCGAACACCACTGCTCTGCCTAAAACCCTGAAACACCAACCCCAGCACGACCCCCTACACTGCCCGAACACCACTGCACTGCCCTAATCCCTGAAACACCAGCCCCAGCATGACACCCTACACTGCCTGAACACCACTACACTGCCCTAAACCCTGAAAAACCAGCCCCAGCACAAACCCCTACCCTGCCCGAACACCACTACACTGCCCTAAACCCTGAAACACCAGCCCCACCACGACCCCCTACACTGCCCGAACACCACTGCACTGCCCTTAACCCTGAAAACCCAGCCCCACTACGACCCCCTACACTGCCCGAACACCACTGCACTGCCCTAAACCCTGAAACACCAGCCCCAGCGTGACCCCATACACTGCCCGAACACCACTGCACTGCCATAAACCCTGAAACACCAGCCCCAGCACAACCCCCTACACTGCCTGAACACTACGGCACTGCCCTAAACCCTGAAACACTAGCCCCAGCACAACCCCTACACTGCCCGAACACCACTACACTGCCCTAAACCCTGAAACACCAGCGCCAGCACAAACCCTACCCTGCCCGAACACCACTACACTGCCCTAAACCCTGAAACACCAGCCCCAGCACGAACCCCTACACTGCCCGAACACCACTGCACTGCCCTAAAACCTGAATCACCAGCCCCAGCACAACCCCTACACTGCATGAACACCACTGCACTGCCCTAAAACCTGAAACACCAGCCCCAGCACGATCCCCTATACTGCCCGAACACCACTGCACTGCCCTAAACCCTGAAACACCACCCCCAGCATGACCCCTTACACTGCCCGAACACCACTGCACTGTCCTAAACCCTGAAACACCACCCCCAGCACGAACCCTTACACTGCCCGAACACCATTGCACTGCTCTAAACCCTGAAACACTACCCACAGCACAACCCCCTACACTGCCCGAACGACACTGCACTGCCCTACACCCTGAAACACTACCCCCAGCAAGACCCCCAACAATGCCTGAACTCCACTGCACTGCCCTAAACCCTGAAACACCACCCCCAGCAAGATCCCCTACACTTCCCGAACACCATTGCACTAAACCCTGAAACACCACCCCCAGCACGACCCCCTACACTGCCCAAACATCACTGCACTGCTCTAAACCCTAAAACACTAGCCCCAGCACAACACCCTACTGTGCCCGAACACCACTGCACTGCCCTAAACCCTGAAACACCACCTCCAGCATGACCCCTTACACTGCCTGAACACCACTGCACTGCCCTAAACCCTGAAACACCACCCCCAGCACGACCCCCTAAAGTGCCCGAACACCACTGCATTGCCCTAAACCCTGAAACACCACCCCAGCACAACCCCCTACACTGCCCGAGCGACACTGCACTGCCCTACACCCTGATACACTACCCCCAGAACACCCCCACACTGTCCGAACACAACTGCACTGCCCTAAACCCTGAAACACCACCTCCAGCAAGACCCCCTACACTGCCCGAATACCACTGCACTGCCCTAAACCCTGAAACACCAGCCCCAGCATGACACCCCACACTGCCCGAACACCACTGCTCTGCCTAAAACCCTGAACACCAACCCCAGCACGACCCCCTACACTGCCCGAACACCACTGCACTGCCCTAATCCCTGAAACACCAGCCCCAGCACGACCCCCTACACTGCCCGAACACCACTGCACTGCCCTAAACCCTGAAACACCAGCCCCAGCACGACCCCATACACTGATCCGAACACCGCTGCACCGCCCAAAACCCTGAAAACCCAGCCCCACCACGACACCCTACACTGCCCGAACACCACTGCACTGCCCTAAACCCTGAAACACCAGCCCCAGCATGACCCCCTACACTGCCCAAACACTACTGCACTGCCCTAAACCCTGAAACACTAGCCCCAGCACGACCCCTACACTGCCCGAACACCACTGAACTGCCCTAAAACCTGAAAAACCAGCCCCAATATGATCCCCTAACCTGCCCGAACACCACTGCACTGCCCTAAACACTGAAACACCAGGCCCAGCATGAACCCCCTCCCTGCCCGAACACCACTACACTGCCCTAATCCCTGAAACACCACCCCCAGCACGACCCCCTACACTGCCTGAACATCACTGCACTGCCCTAAAACTTGAATCACCAGCCCCAGCACGACCCCCTACACTGCATGAACACCACTGCACTGCCCTAAAACCTGAAACATCAGCCCCAGCACGATCCCCTATACTGCCCGAACACCACTGCACTGCCCTAAACCCTGAAACACCACCCCCAGCACGACCCCATACACTGCCCGAACACCACTGCACTGTCCTAAACCCTGAAACACCACCCCCAGCACGAACCTTTACACTGCCCGAACACCACTGCGCTGCCCTAAACCCTGAAACACCACCCACAGCACGACCCCCTACACTGCGCGAACGCACTGCACTGCCCTACACCCTGAAACACTACCCCCAGCAAGACCCCCAACACTGCCCAAACATCACTGCACTGCCCTAAACCCTAAAACACTAGCCCCAGCACAACCCCCTACTGTGCCCGAACACCACTGCACTGCCCTAAACCCTGAAACGCCACCCCCAGCACAACCCCCTAAAGTGCCCGAACACCACTGCATTGCCCTAAACCCTGAAACACCACCCCCAGCACAACCCCCTACACTGCCCGAGCGACACTGCACTGCCCTAAACCCTGATACACCACCCCAGCAAGACCCCCTACACTGCCCGAACACCACTGCACTGCCCTAAACCATGAAACACCAGTCCCAGCATCACACCCTACACTGCCTGAACCCCACTGCTCTGCCTAAAACCCTGAAACACCAGCCCCAGCACGACCCCCTTCACTGCCCAAACACCACTGCACTGCCCTAAATCCTGAAACACCAGCCCCAGCACGACCCCCCACACTGCCCAAACACAACTGCACTGCCCTAAACCCTGAAACACCAGCCCCAGCATGACCCCCTACACTGCCCGACCACCACTACACTGCCCTAAACCCTGAAAAACCAGCCCCAGCACGACCCCCTACACTGCCCAAACACCACTGCACTGCCCTAAACCCTGAAACACCAGCCCCAGCATGACACCCTACCTTCCCAAACACCACTGCACTGCCCTTAACCCTGAAACACCAGCACCAGCACGACCCCCTGTACTGCCCGAACACTACTGCACTGCCCTAAACCCTGAAACACTAGCCCCAGCACGACCCCTACACTGCCCGAACACCACTGAACTGCCCTAAAACCTGAAACACCAGCCCCAATATGACCGCCTACACTGCCCGAACACCACTGCACTGCCCTAAACACTGAAACACCAGCCCCAGCACGAACCCCTACTCTGCCCGAACACCACTACACTGCCCTAAACCCTGAAACACTAGCCCCAGCACCACCCCCTGCACTGCCCAAACACCACTGCACTGCCCTAAAACCTGAAACACCAGCCCCAGCACGACCCCCAACACTGCCTGAACACCACTGCACTGCCCTAAATCCTGAAACACCAGCCCCAGCACGACCGCCTACACTGCCCAAACACCACTGCACTGCCCTAAACCCTGAAAAACCAGCCCCAGCACGACCCCCTACACTGCCCAAACACCACTGCACTGCCCTAAACCCTGAAACATCAGCCCCAGCATGACACCCTACCTGCCCAAACACCACTGCACTGCCCTTAACCCAGAAACACCAGCCCCAGCATGACCCTCTACACTGCCCGAACACTACTGCACTGCCCTAAACCCTGAAACACTAGCCCCAGCACGACCCCTACACTGCCCGAACACCACTGAACTGCCCTAAAACCTGAAACACCAGCCCCAATATGACCCCCTACACTGCCCGAACACCACTGCACTGCCCTAAACCCTGAAACACCAGCCCCAGCACAAACCCCTACTCTGCCCGAACACCACTACACTGCCCTAAACCCTGAAACACTAGCCCCAGCACCACCCTCTGCACTGCCCAAACACCACTGCACTGCCCTAAATCCTGAAACACCAGCCCCAGCACGACCCCCAACACTGCCTGAACACCACTGCATTGCCCTAAAACCTGAAACACCATCCCCAACACGATCTCCTATACTGCCCAAACACCACTGCACTGCCCTAATCCCTGAAACACCACCCCCAGCACGACTCCTTACTCTGCCCGAACACCACTGCACTGCGCTAAACCCTGAAACACCACCCGCAGCACGAACCCCTACACTGCCCGAACACTATTGCACTGCCCTAAACCCTGAAACACCACCCCCAGCATGACCCCCTACACTGCCCGAACGACACTGCACTGCCCTACACCCTGAAACACTACCCCCAGCAAGACCCCCAACACTGCCCGAACACCACTGCACGGCCCTAAACCCTGAAACACCACCCCCAGCAAGACCCCCTAAACTGCCGGAACACCACTGCACTAAACCCTGAAACACCACCCCCAGAACGACCCCCTACACTGCCCTAACACCACTGCACTGCACTAAACCCTGAAACACCAGCCCCAGCATGACCCCCTACACTGGCCGATTACCACTGTTCTGCCCAAAACCCTGAAAGACCACCCCCAGCATGACCCCCTACATTGCCCGAACACAACTACACTGCCCTAAACTCTGAAACACCAGCCCCAGCACGACCCCCTACACTTCCCGAACACCACTGCACTGCCCTAAACCCTGAAACACCAGCCCCAGCACGACCCCTACACTGCCCGAACACCACTGAACTGCCGTAAACCCTGAAACACCAGCCCCAATACGACCCCCTACACTGACCGAACACCACTGAACTGCCCTAAGCCCTGAAACACCAGCCCCAAAACGACCCACTACACTGCCCGAACAACACTGCACTGCCCTAAACCCTGAAACACCAGCCCCAGCACGAACCCCTACACTGCCCGAACACCACTGCACTACCCTAAACCTGAAACACCAGCCCCAGCACGACCCCCTACACTGCCCAAACACCACTGCACTGCCCTAAAACCTGAAACACCAGCCCCAGCACACAGCCCTACACTGCCCGAACACCACTGCACTGCCCTAAACCCTGAGACACCAGCCCCAGCACAACCCCTACACTGCCCGAACACCACTGCACTGCCCTAAACCCTTAAACACTGCCCCCAGCACAACCCCCTACACTACCCAAACACCACTGCACTACCCAAAACCCTAATACACTACCCCCAGCACTACCCCCTACACAACACAAACACCAGTGCACTACTCTAAACCCTAAAACTCTACCCCCAGCACGACCCCATACACTACACAAACACCACTGCACTACCCTAAACCCTAAATCTACCCAAAGCATGACCCTCTACACTATACAATCATCACTGCACTACCCTAAACCCTAAAACACTACCACCAGCACGACCCCCTACACTACACAAACACCACTGCACTATCCTAAAACCTGAAACACCAGCCCCAGCACGACCTCCAACATTGCCTAAACAACACTACACTGCCCTAAACCCTGAAACACCACCCCAGCACGACTCCCTACACTGCCCGAACACCACTGCACAGCCCTAAACCCTGAAACACCACCCCCAGCAAGACCCCTTACACTGCCCGAACAACACTGCCCTAAACCCTGAAACACCACCCCCAGCATGACCCCCTACACTGCCCGAACACCACTGCACTGCCCTAAACTCTGAAACACTACCCCCAGCATGACCCCCTACACTGCCCGAACACCACGGCACTACCCTAATCCCTGAAACACCACCCCCAGCACGACCCCCTACACTACCCGAACACCACTTCACTGCCCTAAATCCTAAACCCCCCCCAGCATGACCCCCCACACTGACCGAAAACCACTGCACTGCCCTAAACCCTAAAACACCATCTCCAGCACGACCACCTACACTGTTCGAAAACCACTGCACAGCCCTAAACCCTAAAACACCACCCCAGCATGCTCCCCTACACTAGCTGAACACCACTGCACTGCCCTAAACCATAAAACACCACCCCCGCACGACCCCCTACACTACGCAAACACCACTGCACTACAGTAAACCCTAAAAAACTAACCCCCAGCACGACCCTCTACACTACCCAAAGACCACTGCACTACCCTAAACCCTAATACACTACCCCCAGCACGACCCCCTACACTACCCAAACATCACTACACTACCCTAAACCCTAAAACACGACCCCCTACACTACACAAACACCACTGCACTACCCTAAACCCTAAAACACTACCCCGTGCACTACACAAACACCACTGCACAACCCTCAACCCTAAAACACTACCCCCAGCAGTACAACCAACACTACCAAAACACCAATGCACTACCCTAAACCCTAAAAAAAATACCCCCAGCAGTACCCCCTACACTACCCACACACCACTGCGCTACCCTAAACCCGTAAACACTACCCCCAGCAGTACCCCCTACACTACTCAAACACCATTGCATTACCCTACACCCTAAAACACTACCCCCAGCAGTACCCCCTACACTACCCAAACAACACTGCACTGCCCTATACCCTAAACCACTACCCCCAGCACGACCCCCTACACTATCCAAACACCACTGCACTACCCTAAACCCTAAAACACTACCCCAGCACGACCCCCTACACTACCCAAACACCACTGCACTACCCTAAACCCTAAAACACTACCCCAGCACGACTCCCTAAACTACCCAAACACCACTGCACTACCCTAAACACTAAATCTACCCCCAGCACGACCCCCTACACTACCCAAACACCACTGCACAACCCTAAACACTAAATCTACCCCCAGCATGACCCCCTACACTACCCAAACACCACTGCACTACCCTAAACCCTACCAGACTACCCACAGCATGACCCCCTACACTACCCAAACACCACAGCACTATCCTAAACCCTAAAACACTACCCCCAGCAAGACCCCCTACACTACACAAACACAACTGCACTGCCCTAAACCGTAAAACACTACCGCCAGCACTACCCCTACACTACACAAATACCACTGCACTACTGTAAACCCTAAATCTACCCCAAGCATGACCCCCTACACTACACAATCATCACTGCACTAACCTAAACATTAAAACACTACCACCAGCACGACCCCCTACAATACACAAACACTAATGCACTGCCCTAAACCCTGAAACATCAGCCCCAGCAAGACCCCCTACACTGTCTGAACACCACTGCCCTAAACCCTGAAACACCACCCCCAGCAAGACCCCCTACAGTATCCGAGCACCACTGAAGTGACCTAAACCCTGAAACACCACCCCTGCATGACCCACTACACTGCCCGAACACCACTTCACTGCCCTAAACCCGGAAACACCACTCCCAGCGCAAAGCCCTACGCTTCCCGATCACCATTGCACTGCCCTAAACCCTAAACTCCACCCCCAGCATGACCCCCTACACTACACAAACATCACTGCACTACCCTAAACACTAAAACACTACCACCAGAATAACCCCCTACACTACACAAACACCACTGCCCTAAACCCTGAAACACCAGCCCCAGCACGACCCCCTACACTGCCCGAACACCAATGCACTGCCCTAAACCCTGAAACACCACCCCCTGCTCGACCTCTTCACTGCCCAAGCACCACTGCACTGCCCTAAACCCTGAAACACCACCCCTGCACGACCTCCTCACTGCCCGAACACCACTGCACTGCCCTAAAACCTGAAACACCACCCCCAGCATGACTCCCTACACTGCCCGAACACGACTGCACTGCCCCAAACCCTAAACACCACCCCCAGCACGACCCCCTACACAGCCCGAATACCACTGCTCTGCCCTATACCCTGAAACACCACCCCCAGCACGATCCCCTACACTGCCCAAACACCACTGCACTGAAACGTGAAAACCCACCCCAGCAAGACCTCCTATACTGCCTGAACACCACTGCACTGCCCTAAACCCTGAAATACCACCCCCTGCTCGACCCCCTTCACTGCCCAAGCACCACTGCACTGCCCTAAACCCTGAAACACCACCCCTGCACGACCCCCTCACTGCCCGAACACCCCTGCACTGTCCTAAACCCTAAACACCACCCCCAGTACGACCGCCTACTCTGCCCGAACACCACTGCTCTGCCCTAAACCCTAAAACACCACCCCCAGCATGACCCCCTACACAGCCCGAGCACCACTGCTCTGCCCTAAACCCTGAAACACCAACCCCAGCACGACCCCCTACACTGCCCAAACACCACTGAACTGCCCTAAAACCTAAAACATTAGCCCCACCACAACCCCCTACTGTGCCCGAACACCACTGCACTGCCCTAAACCCTGAAACACCACCCCAGCCCAACCCCTTACACTGCCCGAACACCACTGCACTGCCCTCAACCCTGAAACACCAGCCCCAGCAGGACTCCCTACACTGCCCGAACACCACTGCACTGCCCTCAACCCTGAAACACCAGCCCCAGCATGACACCCTACAATGCCTGAACCCCACTGCTCTGCCTAAAACCCTGAAACACCAGCCCCAGCACGACCCCCTACACTGCCCGAACACCACTGCACTGCCCTAAAACCTGAAACACCAGCCCCAGCACGACCCCCAACACTGCCCGAACACCACTGCACTGCCCTAAACACTGAAACACCAGCCCCAGCACGAACCCCTACTCTTCCTGAACACCACTACACTGCCCTAAACCCTGAAACACTAGCCCCAGCACCACCCCCTGCACTGCCCAAACACCACTGCACTGCCCTAAAACCTGAAACACCAGCCCCAGCACGACCCCTAACACTGCCTGAACACTACTGCACTGCCCTAAAACCTGAAAGACCAGCCCCAACACGATCTCCTATACTGCCCGAACACCACTGCACTGCCCTAATCAATGAAACACCACCCCCAGCACGACTCCTTACTCTGCCAGAACACCACTGCACTGCGCTAAACCCTGAAACACCACCCCAGCACGAACCCCTACACTGCCCGAACACTACTGCACTGCCCTAAACCCTGAAACACCACCCCCAGCACGACCCCCTACACTGCCCGAACGACACTGCACTGCCCTACAACCTGAAACACTACCCCCAGCAAGACCCCCAACACTGCCCGAACACCACTGGACTGCCCTAAGCCCTGAAACACCACCCCCAGCAAGACCCCCTAAACTGCACGAACACCACTGCACTGCCCTAAACCCTGAAAACCCAGCCCCATCACGATCCCCTACACTGCCAGAACACCACTGCACTGCCCTAAACCCTGAAACACCAGCCCCAGCATGACCCCATACACTACCCGAACACCACTGCACTGCCATAAACCCTAAAACACCAGCCCCAGCACAACCCCCTACACTGCCTGAACACTACGGCACTGCCCTAAACCCTGAAACACTAGCCCCAGCACAACCCCTACACTGCCCGAACACCACTACACTGCCCTAAACCCTGAAACACCACCCCCAGAACGACCCACTACACTGCCCTAACACCACTGCACTGCGCTAAACCCTGAAACACCAGCCCCAGCATGACCCCCTACACTTGCCGAACACCACTGTTCTGCCCAAAACCCTGAAAGACCACCCCCAGCATGACCCCCTACATTGCCCAAACACCACTGGAATGCCCTAAACCCTGAAACACCAGCCCCACCATGACCCCCTACACTGCCCGAACACCACTGCACTTCCCTAAACCGTGAAACACCAGCCCCAGCATGACCCCCTACACTGCCCGAACACCAATGCACTGCCATAAACCCTGAAACACCAGCCCCAGCATGACACCCTACACTGCCTGAACACTACGGCACTGCCCTAAACCCTGAAACAGCCCCCTCAGCAAGAACCCCTACACTGCCCGAACACCACTGCACTGCCCTAAACCCTGAAACACCAGCCCCAGCACAACACCCTACACTGCCCGAACACCACTGCACTGCCCTAAACCCTGAAACACCAGCCCCACCACGACCCCCTACACTGCCCGAACACCACTGCACTGCCCTAAACCTTGAAAACCCAGCCCCACCACGATCCCCTACACTGCCAGAACACCACTGCACTGCCCTAAACCCTGAAACACCAGCCCCAGCATGACCCCATACACTGCCCGAACACCACTGCACTGCCATAAACCCTAAAACACCAGCCCCAGCACAACCCCCTACACTGCCTGAACACTACGGCACTGCCCTAAACCCTGAAACACTAGCCCCAGCACAACCCCTACACTGCCCGAACACCACTACACTGCCCTAAACCCTGAAACACCAGCGCCAGCACAAACCCCTACCCTGCCCGAACACCACTACACTGCCCTAAACCCTGAAACACCAGCCCCAGCATGAACCCATACACTGCCTGAACACCACTGCACTGCCCTAAAACCTGAATCACCAGCCCCAGCACAACCCCTACACTGCATGAACACCACTGCACTGCCCTAAAACCTGAAACACCAGCCCCAGCACGACCCCCTACACTGCCTGAACATCACTGCACTGCCCTAAAACTTGAATCACCAGCCCCAGCACGACCCCCTACACTGCATGAACACCACTGCACTGCCCTAAAACCTGAAACATCAGCCCCAGCACGATCCCCTATACTGCCCGAACACCACTGCACTGCCCTAAACCCTGAAACACCACCCCCAGTACGACCCCGTACACTGCCCGAACACCACTGCACTGTCCTAAACCCTGAAACACCACCCCCAGCACGAACCTTTACACTGCCCGAACACCACTGCGCTGCCCTAAACCCTGAAACACCACCCACAGCACGACCCCCTACACTGCGCGAACGACACTGCACGGCCCTACACCCTGAAACACTACCCCCAGCAAGACCCCCAACACTGCCCAAACATCACTGCACTGCCCTAAACCCTGAAACGCCACCCCCAGCACAACCCCCTAAAGTGCCCGAACACCACTGCATTGCCCTAAACCCTGAAACACCACCCCCAGCACAACCCCCTACACTGCCCGAGCGACACTGCACTGCCCTAAACCCTGATACACCACCCCAGCAAGACCCCCTACACTGCCCGAACACCACTGCACTGCCCTAAACCATGAAACACCAGTCCCAGCATCACACCCTACACTGCCTGAACCCCAACTGCTCTGCCTAAAACCCTGAAACACCAGCACGACCCCCTACACTGCCCGATCACCACTGCACTGCCCTAAATCCTGAAACACCAGCCCCAGCACGACCCCCTACACTGCCCGAACACCACTACACTGCCCTAAACCCTGAAAAACCAGCCCCAGCACGACCCCCTACACTGCCCAAACACCACTGCACTGCCCTAAACCCTGAAACACCAGCCCCAGCATGACACCCTACCTGCCCAAACACCACTGCACTGCCCTTAACCCTGAAACACCAGCCCCAGCACGACCCCCTACACTGCCCGAACACTACTGCACTGCCCTAAACCCTGAAACACTAGCCCCAGCACGACCCCTACACTGCCCGAACACCACTGAACTGCCCTAAAACCTGAAACACCAGCCCCAATATGACCCCTACACTGCCCGAACACCACTGCACTGCCCTAAACACTGAAACACCAGCCCCAGCACGAACCCCTACTCTGCCCGAACACCACTACACTGCCCTAAACCCTGAAACACTAGCCCCAGCACCACCCCCTGCACTGCCCAAACACCACTGCACTGCCCTAAAACCTGAAACACCAGCCCCAGCACGACCCCCAACACTGCCTGAACACCACTGCACTGCCCTAGATCCTGAAACACCAGCCCCAGCACGACCGCCTACACTGCCCAAACACCACTGCACTGCCCTAAACCCTGAAAAACCAGCCCCAGCACGACCCCCTACACTGCCCAAACACCACTGCACTGCCCTAAACCCTGAAACACCAGCCCCAGCATGACACCCTACCTGCCCAAACACCACTGCACTGCCCTTAACCCTGAAACACCAGCCCCAGCATGACACCCTACCTGCCCAAACACCACTGCACTGCCCTTAACCCTGAAACACCAGCCCCAGCATGACCCCCTACACTGCCCGAACACTACTGCACTGCCCTAAACCCTGAAACACTACCCCCGGCACGACCCCTACACTGCCCGAACACCACTGAACTGCCCTAAAACCTGAAACACCAGCCCCAATATGACCCCCTACACTGCCCGAACACCACTGCACTGCCCTAAACCCTGAAACACCAGCCCCAGCACAAACCCCTACTCTGCCCGAACACCACTACACTGCCCTAAACCCTGAAACACTAGCCCCAGCACCACCCCCTACTGTGCCCGAACACCACTGCACTGCCCTAAACCCTGAAACACCACCCCAGCCCAACCCCTTACACTGCCCGAACACCACTGCACTGCCCTCAACCCTGAAACACCAGCCCCAGCATGACTCCCTACACTGCCCGAACACCACTGCTCTGCCCAAAACCCAGAAACACCAGCCCCAGCACAACCCCCTACACTGCCCGGACACCACTGCACTGCCCTAAACCCTGAAACACCAGCCCCAGCACAACACCCTACACTGCCCGAACACCACTGCACTGCCCTAAACTCTGAAACACCAGCCCCACCACGACCCCCTACACTGCCCAAACACCACTGCACTGCCCTAAACCCTGAAAACCCAGCCCCACCACAACCCCCTACGCTGCCCGAACACCACTGCACTGCCCTAAACCCTGAAACACCAGACCCAGCATGACCCCATACACTGCCCGAACACCACTGTACTGCCATAAACCCTGAAACACCAGCCCCAGCACGACCCCCTACACCACCCGAACACCACTACACTGCCATAAACCCTAAAACACCAGCCCCAGCACAACCCCCTACACTGCCTGAACACTACGGCACTGCCCTAAACCCTGAAACACTAGCCCCAGCACAACCCCTACACTTCCCGAACACCACTACACTGCCCTAAACCCTGAAACACCAGCGCCAGCACAAACCCCTACCCTGCCCGAACACCACTACACTGCCCTAAACCCTGAAACACCAGCCCCAGCATGAACCCCTACACTGCCTGAACACCACTGCACTGCCCTAAAACCTGAATCACCAGCCCCAGCACAACCCCTACACTGCATGAACACCACTGCACTGCCCTAAAACCTGAAACACCAGCCCCAGCACGACCACCTACACTGCCTGAACATCACTGCACTGCCCTAAAACTTGAATCACCAGCCCCAGCACGACCCCCTACACTGCATGAACACCACTGCACTGCCCTAAAACCTGAAACATCAGCCCCAGCACGATCCCCTATACTGCCCGAACACCACTGCACTGCCCTAAACCCTGAAACACCACCCCCAGTACGACCCCGTACACTGCCCGAACACCACTGCACTGTCCTAAACCCTGAAACACCACCCCCAGCACGAACCTTTACACTGCCCGAACACCACTGTGCTGCCCTAAACCCTGAAACACCACCCACAGCACGACCCCCTACACTGCGCGAACGACACTGCACGGCCCTACACCCTGAAACACTACCCCCAGCAAGACCCCCAACACTGCCCAAACATCACTGCACTGCCCTAAACCCTAAAACACTAGCCCCAGCACAACCCCCTACTGTGCCCGAACACCACTGCACTGTCCTAAACCCTGAAACACCACCTCCAGCATGACCCCGTACACTGCCTGAACACCACTGCACTGCCCTAAACCCTGAAACGCCACCCCCAGCACAACCCCCTAAAGTGCCCGAACACCACTGCATTGCCCTAAACCCTGAAACACCACCCCCAGCACAACCCCCTACACTGCCCGAGCGACACTGCACTGCCCTAAACCCTGATACACCACCCCAGCAAGACCCCCTACACTGCCCGAACACCACTGCACTGCCCTAAACCATGAAACACCAGTCCCAGCATCACACCCTACACTGCCTGAACCCCACTGCTCTGCCTAAAACCCTGAAACACCAGCACGACCCCCTACACTGCCCGATCACCACTGCACTGCCCTAAATCCTGAAATACCAGCCCCAGCACGACCCCCTACACTGCCCAAACACCACTGCACTGCCCTAAACCCTGAAACACCAGCCCCAGCATGACCCCCTACACTGCCCGAACACCACTACACTGCCCTAAACCCTGAAAAACCAGCCCCAGCACGACCCCCTACACTGCCCAAACACCACTGCACTGCCCTAAACCCTGAAACACCAGCCCCAGCATGACACCCTACCTGCCCAAACACCACTGCACTGCCCTTAACCCTGAAACACCAGCCCCAGCACGACCCCCTACACTGCCAGAACACTACTGCACTGCCCTAAACCCTGAAACACTAGCCCCAGCACGACCCCTACACTGCCCGAACACCACTGAACTGCCCTAAAACCTGAAACACCAGCCCCAATATGACCCCCTACACTGCCCGAACACCACTGCACTGCCCTAAACACTGAAACACCAGCCCCAGCACGAACCCCTACTCTGCCCGAACACCACTACACTGCCCTAAACCCTGAAACACTAGCCCCAGCACCACCCCCTGCACTGCCCAAACACCACTGCACTGCCCTAAAACCTGAAACACCAGCCCCAGCACGACCCCCAACACTGCCTGAACACCACTGCACTGCCCTAGATCCTGAAACACCAGCCCCAGCACGACCGCCTACACTGCCCAAACACCACTGCACTGCCCTAAACCCTGAAAAACCAGCCCCAGCACGACCCCCTACACTGCCCAAACACTACTGCACTGCCCTAAACCCTGAAACACCAGCCCCAGCATGACACCCTACCTGCCCAAACACCACTGCACTGCCCTTAACCCTGAAGCACCAGCCCCAGCATGACCCCCTACACTGCCCGAACACTACTGCACTGCCCTAAACCCTGAAACACTACCCCCGGCACGACCCCTACACTGCCCGAACACCACTGAACTGCCCTAAAACCTGAAACACCAGCCCCAATATGACCCCCTACACTGCCCGAACACCACTGCACTGCCCTAAACCCTGAAACACCAGCCCCAGCACAAACCCCTACTCTGCCCGAACACCACTACACTGCCCTAAACCCTGAAACACTAGCCCCAGCACCACCCCCTACTGTGCCCGAACACCACTGCACTGCCCTAAACCCTGAAACACCACCCCAGCCCAACCCCTTACACTGCCCGAACACCACTGCACTGCCCTCAACCCTGAAACACCAGCCCCAGCATGACACCCTACACTGCCCGAACACCACTGCTCTGCCCAAAACCCAGAAACACCAGCCCCAGCACAACCCCCTACACTGCCCGGACACCACTGCACTGCCCTAAACCCTGAAACACCAGCCCCAGCACAACACCCTACACTGCCCGAACACCACTGCACTGCCCTAAACCCTGAAACACCAGCCCCACCACGACCCCCTACACTGCCCGAACACCACTGCACTGCCCTAAACCCTGAAAACCCAGCCCCACCACAACCCCCTACGCTGCCCGAACACCACTGCACTGCCCTAAACCCTGAAACACCAGACCCAGCATGACCCCATACACTGCCCGAACACCACTGTACTGCCATAAACCCTGAAACACCAGCCCCAGCACGACCCCCTACACCACCCGAACACCACCACACTGCCCTAAACCCTGAAACACCAGCGCCAGCACAAACCCCTACCCTGCCCGAACACCACTACACTGCCCTAAACCCTGAAACACCAGCCCCAGCACGACCCCCTACACTGCCCGAAAACCACTGCACTGAACCGTGAAACACCACCCCCAGCAAGACCCCCTATACTGCCTGAACACCACTGCACTGCCCTAAACCCCGAAATACCAACCCCTGCTCGACCCCCTTCACTGCCCAAGCACCACTGCAGTGCCCTAAACCCTGAAACACCACCCCCAGCACGACCCCCTACACTGCCCGAACGACACTGCACTGCCCTACACCCTGAACACTACCCCCAGCAAGACACCCAACACTGCCCGAACACCACTGCACTGCCCTAAACCCTGAAACACCACCCCCAGCAAGACCCCCTACACTGCCCGAACACCACTGCACTAAACCCTGAAACACCACCCCCAGACCGACCCCCTACACTTCCCTGACTCCACTGCACTGCGCTAAACCCTGAAACACCAGCCCCAGCATGACCCCCTACACTGGCCGAACACCACTGTTCTGGCCAAAACCCTGAAAGACCACCCCCAGCATGACCCCCTACATTGCCCGAACACAACTGCACTGCCCTAAACTCTGAAACACCACCCCAGCCCGACCCCTTACACTGCCCGAACACCACTGGACTGCCCTAAACTCTGAAACACCAGCCCCAGCATGACACCCTACACTGCCCGAACACCACTGCTCTGCCCAAAACCCAGAAACACCAGCCCCAGCACAACCCCCTACACTGCCTGAAAACCACTGCACTGCCCTAAACCCTGAAACACCAGCCCCAGCACAACACCCTACACTGCCCGAGCACCACTGCACTGCCCTAAACCCTGAAACACCAGCCCCACCACGACCCCCTACACTGCCCGAACACCACTGCACTGCCCTAATCCCTGAAAACCCAGCCCCACCACAACCCCCTACACTGCCCGAACACCACTGCACTGCCCTAAACCCTGAAACACCAGACCCAGTATGACCCCATACACTGCCCGAACACCACTGCACTGCCATAAACCCTGAAACACCAGCCCGAGCACGACCCCTACACTGTCTGAACACTACGGCACTGCCCTAAACCCTGAAACACTAGCCCCAGCACAACCCCTTCACTGCCCGAACACCACTGAACTGCCCTAAACCCTGAAACACCAGCCCCAATGTGACCCCCTACACCACCCGAACACCACTACACTGCCCTAAACCCTGAAACACCAGCGCCAGCACAAACCCCTACCCTGCCCGAACACCACTGCACTGCCCTAAACCCTAAAATACCACCCCCTGCTCGACCCCCTTCACTGCCCAAGCACCACTGCACTGCCCTAAACCCTGAAACACCACCCCCAGCACGACCCCCTACACTTCCCGAACGACACTGCACTGCCCTACACCCTGAACACTACCCCCAGCAAGACACCCAACACTGCCCGAACACCACTGCACTGCCTAAACCCTGAAACACCGCCCCCAGCAAGACCCCCTACACTGCCCGAACACCACTACACTAAACCCTGAAACACCACCCCCAGAACGACCCCCTACACTTCCCTGACACCACTGCACTGCGCTAAACCCTGAAACACCAGCCCCAGCATGACCCCCTACATTGCCCGAACACCACTGCACTGCCCTAAACCCTGAAACACCAGCCCCAGCATGACCCCTATGTGAGATTTTGGCCTGATATATGATGTCACTAATTCTAGTGTACACCTTGTATCAGTCCAAACAACCCTTATGGTGATTGGTTGTAAAGTCAACCTTATAGACCAGCTATCCTAGTGGTAGCATGGACAAGAGCTGTCTTAGGCTAAACTCTGAATGGCATGTGAAGCCAGCTGTTATATCATATGTAATCCCTTGAATACCAAATGAAAGGACACCACAACAGATATATATAAAAATAGAATGTATTTATTCTAGTCAAACCCTCAGCACTCTTTATGAGATTCGAGGTAAGTACAGCACAGTCTTATTTAAGCATACATTAAGTCACACAGGTAAGTAATACAGTTAGGCCCTAGGGGCCACGCAAACCATATACTAAGTAAGTGGTATAAGAACCACTGTCACGAACACAGGATAGGCCTAGGCCTAGGGAATCGCTGGGGCTACACTATACTACCAAAGGTCAGGAAGTGGGAGGCCAACGGGATTCAGGTGCAGAGTGGAAACACTCACGCGTAATGCGTAAAAGTCTATAGAAATGGAAGTTATTAGAAATTAACAGTTTTAGGACACTTCTGGTATAGCTAGGAAGTCGAGACTCGGAAACTAGACCCTTGGATAGTCAATACCCTTGTGAGCACCGAAGTACTCAAGTTACCTAGCCCACGGGCTGCGGGTGCATAGGTGTGAACTTGCGTCGGGTTTCGTCGTTGACTCCTATGGATGCCTGAAGGAAAGTTGCTGACAGGCAGTCAGTGAAGAGTGTCCGGTGGATCCCAAGGATGGGATCAAGAAGGAAGGATACCTGCAAGCAGAAGGGACAGAGTCTAGGTCACCAGCCAGGAGCTGGGAAGGAACCAGGAAGGAACCAGGCGATGTGGGGAGGATGCAGGTGAAGAGGTGAAGCTTGTCGCAGCAGCCACGGGTACCAGGAGGCGTCGAGGACGACCAGGACCAGGAGGTGAGCTGTCCCACGAAGGCTCTTGCTGTCGGCGGAGTCGATGTCGAGTTAGGACCCAACAAGCCTTGGCAAGTGGAGCCCACGCAGGATGGAGGACTTGCTTCTGGTGCAGACCAGGAAGGTCTGGGGTGCTTCTCTTTCACAGAGGAGCGGGTGCCAGTCTGGAGGAGCCAGACCAGCAAGATGAAAACAAAGGTTCGTCATCGCAGAGGTCACTAGCCAACGGGCCAGCAACCGGGCAACACGTCGAGTAACTCAGGTGGAGAAGGGCCCCACACAGAACACGTGAAGTGTGGGGAGCTGGTCTTCTTTGCAGATGGTGCTCGGGATGGGGGCTTCTCAATTCCCCAAGCACAGCCTCGAGGGAGCCTCGGCAGTCGCGCTAGTCAGGTACTAGCCATTTTTCCCAAGTCGCCGGTGTAGGAGAGTAGGGTCTGCTATCCTATGGTCATCCCAAATTTTTTGCTTCACTGGTTTTTGACATACTGAGGCTGTGGGCCTGCTAATCAGACCCCCAGACTACTGTTCTCTCTACTAAATTGACACTATGCACTTTAGGTGCATAACCAATTGGAATTGGATCACCCTGTGAGCCCCTGTACCAGTGTTCACTAGGTACTCAGGGCATTGGTGTATCTAAGGCCTACCAGGGGCTGAAGCATGTATTGTGCCACCCCTGGCCTGGCCTAACAATTTGACACAACTGGCTGATCACTCAGCTGGGGTAAGTTGGGGTATCCACCTCTTACTTAGGTGTAGTATACCTATACCTAACCTTATATGGGACACATGTTAACCTATAAGTCACTCCTATGGCAGGCCTTAACAATCCTGAAGGGAGAGTACTTGGTTTCATGTGAGATGGTGCTCTGGCATGAGCTGAGCCTGTCTTCAGTAGTCGGAACCACTTCCTTCTACCGTTTCCAGATATCGCCATACCATATACTCTTAAGTGCATTATGAACCTTGCGGTTAAATGCTATCTTTGGTTTGGCTTTATCAAAACATGTCGAGTAAGGTGTCATACGAATTGGAATACTAACCCCTCGCCAATTCTGGCGACGGGGCTAGCATTCCACCCTTCTAGAGGGACACGACATGTACAGAACCTGAAACCCGGGTAAAATCAGACATAGCCTCAGCTCCACAAAATGGACGCTGCCACCACCGACACAAGTCTGCCCTCCTGCTGCTGGGAGTCCTTCCAGCTTGGGAGACGTGGACAAAGGGTTTCCTGCCAGGGGAGGTGCGAGCACCACCCCAGACAGGATTTTGTGTATTGGTCAGGTAGGGCTTGAATAGAATCAGACATGCCTGAGGCTCACAAGGAGCCTCGGTGCATATGCCAGTTCAAACCGGTCCTGGGGCACACCAGCCCCGGACCTGGGGCGAGCTGGACAAAGGATTGGGGGTTTCCTGGTCCCACCCTTAGGGAGGAACCTAGCAGGTAGTCCGGCCCCTAGAATCCGCTTAAAGGTAGGAGCTGTGTCCTAAGACTTCAGACATCCTGGAATCAACTTAACACTAAGAAGAAGACGGGAACTTCGACGTTCTGCTGCACAGAAGACTGAAGGAATTCTCCCCTATGGTCAGGGAGTGATCATCTTGCTAACGCAAGCACCAACCAGCGAATCGATGTCTGCTTTGCCGCCGCCTCCTGCTGGAGCCCAAGAGCAGAGACCGACAAGAACTGGACCTCCAGACCTCTCACAGCCCGATCCACAGTCCCTGCAAAGAAGGAACCCGTGGAGGCACCAAGACACGTGGAGCCAGCCATCTTGGAAGACACTCGACAAGCTGCAAGCGCGACAACAGAGGCTCCCTCTGAGTTGTGCTTTGGGTCCTGAGAATTCCAACATCCGAGCAGCATCTGCACCAAAGGTGAGCCCTCCAGCATCTCCACGATCTGCGTGGGGCCCCTCTGCACTTTGCGACTCGACGCGCCTAACCGGTCCTTGGCCCGTTGGCTAGTGGCCATCTTGGCGACCCTTTTTGAAAACTACAATGCTGGTCTGGTTGCTCCAGACTGGCCCCTGCTTCCCTCCAAAGGAGCAGCCCCTTTGACCTTGCTGGTCAGAGCTAGCAGCTTTCTTCAATTCCTGCGACTCCTGCTTTTGCCAAGGCTTGTTTGCTTCTTTTGAGTCGCCGACACCGCCGACAGCGAGAGCCTGCGTGGGACAGCTCGTGAACTGACTCCTGGACATCGTTGACCTTCAGGGACCACGTGGCTGCAGAGACAAGCTACACCTCTTCACCTGTTTGCACCCGACATCGCCTGGTACCTACCTGGTGCCACGCCGGTCACTGGCTAGTGACTGTGAACACTGTCCCCTCTGCTTACAGGTCTTCTGCACTTCCGATCCACCCTTGGATCCACCGCATCTCTTCTGGACCGACCGCCTGCAGCATCTTTGTCGTCATGCTCCATTGAACAGATAGACGAAACCCGACGCACTTCGAGACCTATGCACCCGCTTCCTGTGGGTGAGGTAAAGCTGGCACTCCGGTGCACAAGTGTAGAGTAACATCTCTAATGTCTAGGTTTGAAGTCTTGATTTCGTAGTCCAACCAGAAGACCCTTCTAGCAGTAACTTTTGAACTTTTACGCACCCATTGAAAACCTATGGGAGCCCGCGTGTAACTTTCCTCACTGCACACGCGACCCGTGGACCTCCTGGTCACTAACTGAAGTTAGCTCCTTGTAGGCCCAGCGATTATAGAGGCCCTAGGCCTTTTCCCTTTCCTATTCGTGGTACTTATACCACTATTTTAGTATATGGTTTGAGCGGCCACCAGGGCCTATCCATATAAAGTGCAACTTCTGTATATTGTGATACTTTCTTGTTT
Source organism: Triturus cristatus (assembly GCF_964204655.1). Taxonomy (NCBI): domain Eukaryota; kingdom Metazoa; phylum Chordata; class Amphibia; order Caudata; family Salamandridae; genus Triturus; species Triturus cristatus. Next base: position 1,099,144,479 of record NC_140579.1, read on the forward strand.
AACGATTTGTGCTCCTGTGCTCATAAAGAGTCTAGGGGATACTTTGAGTAATAAATACATATATATTTTGAATATATATCTGTGTGGTGTCCTTTCATTGGTATAAAGGGGGGTTACATATGGTAAAACAGCTTGCGTTACATGCCTAAACGAGTTTAGTCTGAAAGACTGCTTAGCCTACGCTACCACTAGGGCAGCTGGTCCGAAAAGGTTGACTTACAACCACACCATAAGGGTTGCTTGGCATGGTACAAGGTGGTCACTTTAACTAGTGAACATCATATACCAGGCCAACTTCTCACATTGGTGAGCAGCGGTTGGGATTTGAGCTTGCTGTTGTTTTCCTCTGTAATCTCTTTGTTACCAATTGAAAGATCATACGGGTACCTTTAGGTACATATAAAACAAGTTAGTTATATACTTACGTTCTACTTAACTTAGTTGTTGTAGAGCAAATGGAGTAGCACACCCTGACTACAACTACTAGATAGGTTTAGTAGGAAAACACAAGTGTAGGTAGTTGCAACACATCCACCCACACTTAAGAGCAATGGCTGGTGCAGAGGGGTCCAAGGTACCCATCTCTGTCGAGAGTGACCCCCAGAGGGCACCATCCATCTTTGCTACCCTAAACCAGAATGAGCTAAGGCAGTTGGCTAATTCCAGGGGCCTTAAACAGCCCAGGAACCCTACCTCTGCTGAACTCAGAGAACTCTTGCAAACTGATGAAGATCAGAGAGCTCTCAAGAAAGCCTCCCAGTTAGACCCCTCGGGGACTGGAACAGGAGGCCCTCCTTCTGAAGATGCTACTGAAGTACCCCTTTCTAATAGTCACCCCTTAGATGAGAATCAGACTACAGATCATGAGGATCAGCATAGGGACGAGGATAACAAGGGGGATGAGTAGTAGTGATTCTGATGGGAGAAATAGCCCTGTGCCAGGTGCTATACTTGGTCAAGCTAACTTAAGACTATTTGGGAATGACAATGGGTTCCCCCCATTGAATCTCCCTAGTGGACTTAACCAGGGGTTTGGGAGACAGAGGAATCACTCAGGTGACTCTAATGCCTCTCATGCCTCTAGAGGCTTTCAGGGTCATTCCAGAAGAAGGATGACCAGCCCTCAGAGGAGGGAGCATGAGGCCAGAATGCAGGAAGCCCAGCTGAGGATCAGGAAACAGGAGCTAGAAGTAGCCCTGATGGAAGAGAAACTGAGCAAGGATAGGCAACCTAGAGAGAGTGGGTCTATACCCACTGGTGGCAGCATTGTCCCTAGGGACAAAGATAGGGTCTTTGATAATAGGAACCTGTCCAAGGTTGTGCCCCCCTACAAAAGTGGGGATGATATCCACAAGTGGATGACTGCTCTTGAGAGGGCCTGCAAAGTGCAGCAGGTTCCTGAGGACCAGTGGGCAGCAATCTTATGGCTCTCCTTTGAAGGTAGAGGCAGAGATAGACTCCTCACTGTTAGAGAGGAGGATGTCAGAAACTACAGAGCCCTGAAGAGTGTCCTGGTTGATGGATTAGGCTTAACCACTGAACAGTACAGGTTAATGTTCAGAGATACCCAGAAGACACAGACTCAGGACTGGTCTGAATACATTGAATGTGCCACTAAGGCTTTGGAGGGTTGGTTGCTGGGAAGTAAGGTTTCTGATTATGCAGGATTGTACAATTTGATGATGAGAGAACAGATTTTAAATAACTGTCAAAACCAGCAACTGCATCAACACTTGGTTGACTCGGATCTGATCTCTCCCCAAGAATTGGGAAAGAAGGCAGACAAATGGGTCAGAACCAGGGTTAAGCAAAAGAACCAGAACCAGGGCCAAGGGGGTGATCAGAAGAAAACAGACCAAAAGGGTGGTGATCAGAAATCCAAAGACCAGAAGTCTACAACAGGGCCCCAAACTAGTACTAATGAGGGTGGGTCCCAACAATCTAAAGGAAAGAAGAAAGAAGGTCCAAAGAAACCCTGGTGCAAATCTTGCAAGAATACAACTCACTGGACTAGTGATTGTAAGAAGGGTGGAGCCCCCAACACTGTTGCCCCTAAGGCACCTGCTCCCAGTAGTACTGTTAGCAGTGTTGGTCCCCAGACAAAGGGTGTAGTGGGAATCACTATGGGAACTGAAGGAGATTCTGACTTAGACAGAACCCTTACACAGGCAGTCTTGATCTGTGATGGGGACATGGATTTGTCCCTGACTCAGCCCCAGTAATCTGGGCAAGTACAGAGAGACTCCATTGATAAATACAAAAGTGGCTCAAGCCTACAGAGACACTTGTGCCAGTGTCACTATGGTGACACCAGGTTTTGTGGATCCTGGACAGTACATACCAGGTGAGAATTACCTGGTGACCAATGCCAGGAATACCACTACTTCTCATAGTGTGGCTATTGTTAACTTCTCATGGGGAGGGGTAACTGGCCTCAAAAGGGTTGTGGTTAGTGTAGACCTCCCAGTAGAATGTTTGTTGGGCAATGACCTAGAGAGTTCTCTATGGTCAGAAGTGGAGTACAGGACACATGCAGAGATGTTAGGTATATCACCACATGTCCTTGCTATGACCAGGTCACAGGCCAAAAAGTGCCTTACTGAACCTCAGGTCTTGGATCCTGGAACAATGGACCAAGCACCTACCAAGAAGAAGAACAGGAGGGTTAAGGCTGTGCCTTCCCCCCTGCCTCCAAGTGATGATCAGTCTTCCCAGGAGGATGATCTAGAGAACCCTGAAGGAACTGTCCCTGAAGAGCTTGAACCTGACCAGGTTGAGTTTCTGGGGACAGGGGGACCTTCCAGGGCTGACTTGGGGCAGGCTCAGTTATCCTGTCCATCTCTTGAACCCCTCAGACAGCTGGCTGCTGCTGAGGCTGCTGGGAATGCTCAAGGTACCCATAAAGTGTATTAGGATGATGGGCTCCTTTATTCAGAGGCTAGAGACCCAAAACCTGGTGCAACCAGGAGGTTGGTTATACCTCTGCAATTTAGGGGCTTCCTTCTTACCTTGGCCCATGATATTTAGCAGGACACTTAGGCCAGAACAAGACTTGGGACAGGCTTGTCCCTCACTTTCACTGGCCTCACATGAATAAAGATACCAAGGAGTTTTGTCGCTCCTGTGTGACCTGCCAAGCCAGTGGCAAATCAGGTGGCACAACAAAGGCCCCCCTAATACCACTACCTGTGGTGGTGGTTCCCTTTGAAAGAGTGGGAATAGATATAGTGGGTCCCATGGATCCCCCCACTGCATCTGGGCACAGATTCATACTGGTGGTAGTGGATCATGCCACCAGGTATCCAGAGGCAATTCCCCTTAGGACCACAACAGCTCCTGTTGTGGCCAGGGCCTTACTGGGAGTATTCTCCAGAGTGGGGTTTCCTAAGGAGGTGGTTTCTGACAGAGGTACCAACTTCATGTCAGGATACTTGACAGCTATGTGGAAGGAATGTGGTGTCAACTACAAGTTCACCACTCCGTATCACCCACAATGCAATGGGCTTGTTGAGAGATTCAACAAGACCCTAAAGGGTATGATCAAAGGATTACCTGAAAAGCTCAGGCGAAGATGGGACATCCTTCTACCCTGCCTTCTGTTTCCTTACAGAGAGTTCCCACAAAAAGGAGTTGGCTACAGCCCCTTTGAATTGTTGTTTGGGCACCCTGTTCGAGGCCCCCTATGTCTGGTGAGGGAAGGATGGGAGTTACCTCTCAAAAAGCCTAAGCAAGACATAGTGGACTATGTACTTGGTCTCAGCTCCAGGATGGCTGAGTACATGGAGAAGGCATCCAAAAACCTTGAGGCAAGCCAGGCCTTACAGAAAGCTTGGCATGACCAAAAGGCTGTCTTGGTTGAGTTTCAGCCAGGACAGAAGGTATGGGTGTTGGAGCCAGTGGCCCCAGCAGCACTCCAAGACAAATGGTCTGGACCCCATACAATCCTGGAAAAGAAGGGAGAGGTTACCTACTTGGTGGGCCTAGGCACTCTCAGGAGTCCCCACAGGGTACTCCATGTTAACAGGTTAAAAGCATATGTTGACAGGGCAGACATGGGCTTGCTCATGGCTACAGATGAGGGACAGGAGGAAGAGAGTGACCCTCTCCCAGACCTGTTGTCTCAGAACCCTAAAGATGGTTCAGTTGAAGGAGTGACCCTTGGAGGCAACCTCACTGAGCATCAGCAAATTGAATGTAGACAGGTTCTACAATCATTTCAGCATATGTTCTCACTGATACCTAGTCAAACTGACTGGTGTACCCATGTGGAGGACACTGGTGACAGTCTTCCTGTGAACAACAAACTTTACAGGCAACCTGACCATGTCAGGGACTGTATAAAGGCTGAGGTACACAAAATGCTGGAACTGGGTGTCATTGAGCCCTCAGAGAGCCCCAGTGGTTCTGGTCCCCAAACCTCACACCAAAGATGGCAAGAGAGAGATGAGGTTCTGTGTGGATTACAGAGGACTCAATGCTGTCACTAGGACAGGCGCACATCCTATTCCAAGGGCAGATGAGCTCATAGATAAACTAGCTTCTGCTAAGTTTTTGAGCACATTTGATTTGACAGCTGGCTATTGGCAAATCAGGTTAGCTGAGGAGTCTAAGGCCAAAACAGCATTTTCACCCCCAGGAGGGCACTACCAATTTTTGGTGATGCCCTTTGGTCTGAAGAATGCACCTGCCACCTTCCAAAGGTTGGTGAATCAAGTCCTTACTGGGTTGGATGACTTTTGTGCAGCATATCTTGATGACATTGCTGTCTTTAGCTCCAACTGGGAGGATCACCTGATCCACCTGAAGAAGGTACTTGAGGCTCTGCAAAAGGCAGGCCTCACTATCAAGGCTACTAAGTGCCAGATAGGGCAGAGTAAGGTTGTGTATTTGGGCCACCTTGTAGGTGGAGGCCAAGTTCAACCACTGGAGAGTAAGATACAATCCATCAAGGACTGGTCTCCTCCAACCACCCAGACTCAGGTCCGAGCTTTCTTGGGCTTGACTGGGTACTACAGGAAGTTTGTTAAGAACTATGGGTCCATTGTGACTCCTCTTAATGATCTGACATCCAAGAAGATGCCCAAAAAGGTTCAGTGGACAGTAAGCTGTCAAAAGGCATTTGATGACCTGAAGAAGGCCATGTGCTCTGCACCTATCCTGAAAAGTCCTGACTACTCCAAAGAGTTTATTGTCCAAACAGATGCTTCTGAGTTGGGTGTGGGAGCTGTGCTGTCACAACTTAATGTAGATGGCCAAGACCAACCCATTGCTTTTATTAGCAGAAGGTTGACCCCCAGAGAGAAGAATTGGTCAGCTATTGAGAGGGAGGCCTTTGCTGTGGTGTGGGCCCTGAAGAAGCTTAGGCCATAGTTGTTTGGCACTCACTTCAAGATTCAGACCGACCATAAGCCCCTCTTGTGGCTAAATCAGATGAAGGGTGAAAACCCCAAACTGTTTAGGTGGTCCATTTCCCTACAGGGGATGGACTTTACAGTGGAGCACCGGCCAGGTACAGACCATGGGAATGCAGATGGTCTCTCCAGGTACTTCCACTTAGGACATGAAGACGAGACTGGTCAAGGCTAGTTTAATGTCCCTGCGTTTGGGGGGGGGTTGTGTAGGAGAGTAGGGTCTGCTATCCTATGGTCACCCCAAATTTTTGCTTTTTGCTTCACTGGTTTTTGACATACTGAGGCTGTGGGCCTGCTAATCAGACCCCCAGCCTACTGTTCTCTCTACTAAATTGACACTATGCACTTTAGGTGCATAACCAATTGGAATTGGATCACCCTGTGAGCCCCTGTACCAGTGTACACTAGGTACCCAGGGCATTGGTGTATCTAAGGCCTACCAGGGGCTGAAGCATGTATTGTGCCACCCCTGGCCTAACAATTTGACACAACTGGCTGATCACTCAGCTGGGGTAAGTTGGTGTATCCACCTCTTACTTAGGTGTAGTATACCTATACCTAACCTTAAATGGGACACATGTTAACCTATAAGTCACTCCTATGGCAGGCCTTAACAATCCTGAAGGCAGAGTGCTTGGTTTCATGTGAGATGGTGCTCTGGCATGAGCTGTGCCTGTCTGCAGTAGTCGGAACCACTTCCTTCCACCGTTTCCAGATATCGCCATACCATATACTCTTAAGTGCATTATGAACCTCGCGGTTAAATGCTATCTTTGGTTTGGCTTTATCAAAACATGTCGAGTAAGGTGTCATACGAATTGGAATACTAACCCCTCGCCAATTCTGGCGACGGGGTTAGCATTCCACCCTTCTAGAGGGACACGACATGTACAGAACCTGAAACCCGGGTAAAATCAGACATAGCCTCAGCTCCACAAAATGGACGCTGCCACCACCGACACAAGTCTGCCCTCCTGCTGCTGGGAGTCCTTCCAGCTTGGGAGACGTGGACAAAGGGTTTCCTGCTAGGGGAGGTGCGAGCACCACTGTGAGAACTTGGCCTGGTATATGATGTTCACTAGTTAAAGTGCAAAATGAAAATGACAAAGCTGTTCCTAGGTGTGGCGCACCATGTAGCAGAAGACTGTTCTGGATATTTTAGAGCCCTCACACAGCCATCAGGATATTGTGAATCACATACCCTTTAGGATGTAATGTAACATCATCGGGCTGCTCCTACGTCGAGTCGGCTGGTGCAATACCCGACGGGCTCTTGTTTAGAGAGCTCTCTTGTGGAGATCTTTTATATCAAAAGTAGCCGATAGTTCAAATGGAATAGTGGGGCTCGATGAAAATGTAGATGAATGTTAAAAATAGGAGAGAAAGTACTATCTCAACAAATTTATTATGATGTCTTCTCGCCTAATTAAAATTATGAGGTAAAAGTGTTAGTGACTCAGATCTATGTTCTGGGTTGTCTACACTGCCTCGTCGTGGTCAACATGTTTCTCACTATAGCTGAGATGTGCTCAAGTGATTCGTCAGGACCTAAAAAATTCTATCTACAAGTATATATCAAATGGGTTGTTTGATAGACAATAAGCATTCATATATACAGCTGGTATTGTTACCTGCGGCTCGGTCTACCCTATATACTCCATAGGATAAACCACTGCAGTCCTTGGTAGGCTGCGCAAGGAGTTCCTTGCGTTTGACACGCCGAGTCCGTGTCGCCCGTCGACCTACCCCGCACTACCCAGTCCTGGTCGGGTATTGCACCAGCCGACTCGACGTAGGAGCAGCCCGATGATGTTACATTACATCCTAAAGGGTATGTGATTCACAATATCCTGATGGCTGTGTGAGGGCTGTAAAATATCCAGAACAGTCTTCTGCTACATGGTGCGCCACACCTAGGAACAGCTTTGTCATTTTCCTTTTGTATCTTTGGGCACACTTAGCTGGACCTTTCCAAAAGCCCTTCTGGCCCCCCCCCCCTCCTTTGTTGATCCACTAGTTAAAGTGACCACCTTGTACCATGCCAAGCAACCCTTATGGTGTGGTTGTAAGTCAACCTTTTCGGACTAGCTGCCCTAGTGGTAGCGTAGGCTAAGCAGTCTTTGAGGCTAAACTCGTGAAGCGTGTTAAGCCAGCTGTTTTACCAAATGTAACCCCCTTTTATACCAATGAAAGGACACCACACAGATATATATTGAAAATATATATGTATTTATTTCTCAAAGTAACCCCTAGACTCTTTATGAGCACAGGAGCACAAATCGTTAAACAAGAATACGTTAGAATACACAGAAGTTGCACTTTATATGGATAGGCCCTGGTGGCCGCTCAAACCATATACTAAAATAGTGGCATAAGTACCACGAACAGAAAAGGGAAAAGGCCTAGGGCCTCTAGAATCGCTGGGCCTACAAGGAGCTAACTTCAGTTAGTGACCAGGAGGTCCACGGGGTGTGTGTGCAGAGCAAATAGTCACACGCGAGCTCCCATAGGTTTTCAATGGGTGCGTAAAAGTTACAAAGTTACTGCAAAGAGGACCTTCCGGATGGACTATGAACTTAAGATTCGAAACACAGACACTAGAGATGATACTCTACACTTGGGCACCGGAGTGCCGGCTTTACCTCACCCACAGGAAGCGGGTGCATAGGTCTCGAAGTGCGTCGGGTTTCTTCTATCTGTTCAATGGAGCCTGTGGACAAAGATGCTGCAGGCGATCGGTCCGGAAGAGATGCGGTGGATCCAAGGGTGGATCGGAGTTGTAGAAGACCTGTAAGCAGAGGGGACAGTGTTCACAGTCACTAGCCAGTGACCAGCGTGGCACCAGGTGGGTACCAGGCGATGTCGGGTGCAAACAGGAAGGAAGGTGTAGCTTGTCTCTGCAGCCACGTGGTCTCTGGAGGTCGACAACGTCCAAGAGTCGGTTCACGAGCTGTCCCATGCAGGCTCTCGCTGTCGACGGTGTCGGCGACTTGATCGAAGCAAACAAGCCTTGGCAAAAGCAATTGTTGTGGAAAACGAAATAAGCTGATGGTTCTGACCAGCAAGGTCAGAGGGACTGCTCCTTTGGAGGGGAGCAAGGGCCAGTCTGGAGCAACTAGACCAGTGGTGTAGTTCTTGAAGTTCGTCGCCAAGATGGCCACTAGGCAGCGGCCAGCAACCGGTTAGGCGTGTTGAGTGGCAAAATGCAGAAGGGCCCTACGCAGATCGTGGAGATGCTGGAGGGCTCCCCTTTGGTGCAGATGCTGCTCGAGAGTTGGGCTTCTCAGATCCCAAAGCACAACTTGGAGGGAGCCTCGGTTGTTGCGCTTGCAGCTTGTCGTGGTCTTTTCAAGATGGCTGGCTCCACGTGTCTCGGGGCCTCCACGGGTCTCCTCTTTTCAGGGACTGTGGATCGGGCGGTGAGAGGTCTAGAGGTCCAGGTCTTGTCAGTCTCTGGGCTCGGGCTCCGGCGGGAGGCGGCGGCAAAGCAGATGTTGATTCGCTGGATGGTGCTTGCGTTAGCAAGGTGGTCACTCCCTGACCACAGGGGATATTGGATTCAGTCCTCTGTGCGGCAGAGCGTCGAAGTTCCCGTCTTCTTCTTGTAGTTAAGTTGATTCCAGGATGTCTGAAGTCTTAGGACACAGCTCCTACCTTTAAGCGGATTCTAGGGGCCGGACTACCTGCTAGGTCCCTCCCTAAGGGTGGGACCAGGAAGGGGGGTGGTTACACCCCCAATCCTTTGTCCAGCTCGCCCCAGGCCCGGGACTGGTGTGCCCCTGGACCGGATTGAACTGGCATATGCACCGAGGCTCCTTGTGAGCCTCAGGCATGTCTGGTTTCTATCAAGCCCTACCTGACCAATACACAAAATCCTGTCTGGGGTGGTGCACGCACCTCCCCTGGCAGGAAACCCTTTGTCCACACCTCCCAAGCTGGAAGGACTCCCAGCAGCAGGAGGGCAGACTTGTGTCTGTGGTGGCAGCATCCATTTTGTGGAGCTGAGGCTATGTCTGATTTTACCCGGGTTTCAGGTACTGTACATGTCGTGTCCCTCTAGAAGGGTGGAATGCTAACCCCGTCGCCAGAATTGGCGAGGGGTTAGTATTCTAATTCGTATGACACCTTACTCGACATGTTTTGATAAAGCCAAACAAAAGTTAGCATTTAACCGCGAGGTTCATAATGCACTTAAGAGTATATGGTATGACGATATCTGGAAACGGTAGAAGGAAGTTGTTCCGACCACTGCAGACAGGCTCAGCTCATGCCAGAGCACCATCTCACATGGAACCAAGCACTCTGCCTTCAGGATTGTTAAGGCCTGCCATAGGAGTGACTTATAGGTTAACATGTGTCCCATTTAAGGTTAGGTATAGGTATACTACACCTAAGTAAGAGGTGGTTACACCAACTTACCCCAGCTGAGTGATCAGCCAGTTGTGTCAAATTTGTTAGGCCAAGCCTGGGGTGGCATAATACATGCTTCAGCCCCTGGCAGGCCTTAGATACACCAATGCCCTGGGTACCTAGTGTATACTGGTACAGGGGCTCACAGGGTGATCCACTTCCAATTGGTTATGCACCTGGGTGCATAGTGTAGATTTAGTAGAGAGAACAGCAGGCTGGGGGTCTGATTGGCAGGCCCACAGCCTCAATATGTCAAAAACCAGTGAAGCAAAAAGCAAAAATTTGGGGTGACCATAGGATAGCAGACCCTACTCTCCTACAACCACCCCAGACAGGATTTTGTGTATTGGTCAGGTAGGGCTTGAATAGAATCAGACATGCCTAAGGCTCACAAGGAGCCTCGGTGCATATGCCAGTTCAAACTGGTCCTGGGGCACACCAGCCCCGGACCTGGGGCGAGCTGGACAAAGGATTGGGGGTGTAACCACCCCCCTTCCTGGTCCCACCCTTAGGGAGGGACCTAGCAGGTAGTCCGGCCCCTAGAATCCGCTTAAAGGTAGGAGCTGTGTCCTAAGACTTCAGACATCCTGAAATCAACTTAACACTAAGAAGAAGACGGGAACTTCGACGTTCTGCTGCACAGAAGACTGAAGGAATACTCCCCTATGGTCAGGGAGTGACCATCTTGCTAACGCAAGCACCAACCAGCGAATCGCCGTCTGCTTTGCCGCCGCCTCCTGCCGGAGCCCGAGCCCAGAGACCGACAAGAACTGGACCTCCAGACCTTTTACAGCCCGATCCACAGTCCCTGCAAAGAAGGAACCCGTGGAGGCACCGAGACACGTGGAGCCAGCCATCTTGGAAGACCCTCGACAAGCTGCAAGCGCGACAACAGAGGCTCCTTTGGGTCCTGAGAAGCCCAACATCCGAGCAGCATCTGCACCAAATGTGAGCCCTCCAGCATCTCCACGATCTGCGTGGGGCCCCTCTGCACTTTGCGACTCGACGCGCCTAACCGGTCTCTGGCCCGTTGGCTAGTGGCCATCTTGGCGACCCTTTTTGAAAACTACGACACTGGTCTGGTTGCTCCAGACTGGCCCCTGCTTCCCTCCAAAGGAGCAGCCCCTCTGACCTTGCTGGTCAGAGCTAACAGCTTTCTTCAATTCCTGGGTCTCCTGCTTTTGCCAAGGCTTGTTTGCTTCTTTTGAGTCGCCGATACCGCCGACAGCGAGAGCCTGCGTGGGACAGCTTGTGAACCGACTCCTGTACGTCGTCGACCTTCAGGGACCACGTGGCTGCAGAGACAAGCTACACCTCTCCACCCGTTTGCACCCGACATCGCCTGGTACCTACCTGGTGCCACGCCGGTCACTGGCTAGTGACTGTGAACACTGTCCCCTCTGCTTACAGGTCTTCTGCACTTCCGATCCACCCTTGGATCCACCGCATCTCTTCTGGACCGACCGCCTGCAGCATCTTTGTCGTCAGGCTCCATTGAACAGATAGACGAAACCCGACTCACTTCGAGACCTATGCACCCGCTTCCTGTGGGTGAGGTAAAGCTGGCACTCCGGTGCACAAGTGTAGAGTATCATCTCTAATGTCTAGGTTTGAAGTCTTGATTTCGTAGTCCAACCAGAAGACCCTTCTAGCAGTAACTTTTGAACTTTTACGCACCCATTGAAAACCTATGGGAGCCCGCGTGTAACTTTCCTCACTGCACACGCGACCCGTGGACCTCCTGGTCACTAACTGAAGTTAGCTCCTTGTAGGCCCAGCGATTCTAGAGGCCCTAGGCCTTTTCCCTTTCCTATTCGTGGTACTTATACCACTATTTTAGTATATGGTTTGAGCGGCCACTAGGGCCTATCCATATAAAGTGCAACTTCTGTATATTGTGATACTTTCTTGTTTAACGATTTGTGCTCCTGTGCTCATAAAGAGTCTAGGGGATACTTTGAGTAATAAATACATATATATTTTGAATATATATCTGTGTGGTGTCCTTTCATTGGTATAAAGGGGGGTTACATATAGTAAAACAGCTTGCTTTACATGCCTAAACGAGTTTAGCATGAAAGACTGCTTAGCCTACGCTACCACTAGGGCAGCTGGTCCGAAAAGGTTGACTTACAACCACACCATAAGGGTTGCTTGGCATGGTATAAGGTGGTCACTTTAACAAGTGAACATCATATACCAGGCCAACTTCTCACAGCCGGTCCCACGACCCTCGTCGCCTCCACGGGTCTCAGCTTCGCTGTAGATGTGGATCTGGTTCAGAGGTGTCTGGAAGTCTCGGCGCTGATCAGTCTCTGCAGTCGTCCCTCGTAGGATCAGTCGCAAAGCAAGCAGCGGTCGCTGGATGGTGCCTGGTTGCCCAGGGTGGTCACTCCTTGGCCACAAGGGAGATTTCTTCAGTCTTCTTCCTGAGGTCGAACATCGAAGGTCCAGAGTTTCTGTACAAGTTGCAGATTCAGGTTAATCTAATTTAGCAGGGCTCAGCTACCTACTGATATACTGGGCTAGTGGGCTGGGCTACCTGCAAGGTCCCTCCTATGGGTGGGACCAGGAAGGGGAGTGGTTACACCCCCTTTCCTTTGTCCAGTTTCGCGCCAGAGCTGGAGCTGGAGTGCCCCAGCGCCGGTTTGAACTGGACTATGCATGGGACACCTTGTGTGCCCCAGGCAGTGTCTAGTTTCTTTCAACCCTCCCTGCCCCAATACACTAAATCCTGTCTGGGGTGGTGCTCACACCTCCCAAGGCAGGAAACCTATTGTCCAAGCCTCCCTCGCTGGAAGGACTCCCAGCAGCAGGAGGTCAGACTTGTGTCTGTGGCAGCAGCATCCATTTTGTGATGCTGGGGCTCTGGTTAATTTTAACCGGGTAAGTAGGTTTCAACATGTCTTCTCCCTCTAGAAGGGAGGAATAATATCCTCATTGCCAGAAATGGTATGGGGGTATTATTCCAAAGTGTTAGACACCTTACACGACATGTTTTGATAAAGCCAAACCATAGTTACCATAACCGTTTAAGATTATAAGGTACTTTAAGAGTATATGGTAGGCTATATCATAGAACAGCTATAAGGACATGGTTCCGAAAGCTGCAGACAGGCTCAGCTCATGCTAGAGCCCCATCTCACGTGTTACCAAGCACTCTGCCTCCAGGATTGTTAAGGCCTGCCATAGGAGTGGCTGATAGGTACACATGTGTTTATATATAAGGTAGGTATAGGAATACTACACCTAAGCAAGGAGTGATTACACGACCTTGCCCCAGCTGAGTGATCAGCCAGTTGTGTCATAATGGAAGGCCAGGCCAGGGGTGGCACAATACATGCTGCAGCCCCTGGTATGCCTAGGGTACACCTATGCCCTGGGTACCTAAGGTACACTATACAGGGGCCAATAAGGTGACCCTAACCAATTGGGTTATGCACCTAAAGTACATAGTATACATTTAGAGAGAGAACAGCTGGGCTGTGGGTCTGATTGGCAGGCCCACAGCCACATCTAAGTCGAAAACCAGTGAAGCAAAAGCAAAAAGTGGGGGTGAACATAGAAAGCAGACCCTATTCTCCTACACAACCCCCTCCCAAACTTAGGGACATTAAACTAACATTGACCAGTTGAGTCTTCATGTTCTAAGTGGAAATATCTGGAGAGTCCATCTGCATTGGCATGGTCAGTCCCAGGTCTATGTTCCACTGTGAAGTCCATCCCCTGTAGGGAAATGGACCACCTAAGAAGTTTGGGATTTTCACCCTTCATCTGATTTAGCCACAAGAGGGGCTTATGGTCTGTCTGAATCTTGAAGTGAGTGCCAAACAAGTATGGCCTCAGCTTCTTCAGGGCCCAAACCACAGCAAAGGCCTCCCTCTCAATAGCTGACCAACGTTTTGTCTCTAGGGGTCAGCCTTCTACTAATAAAAGCAATGGGCTGGTCTTGACCATCTACATTCAGTTGTGAAAGAACAGCTCCCACACCCAACACAGAAGCATCTGTCTGGACTATGAACTCTTTGGAGTAGTCTGGACTTTTCAGAATAGGTGCACTGCACATGGCCTGTTACAGGTCATCAAATGCTTTTTGACAGCTCACTGTCCACTGAACTTTCTTTGGCATCTTCTTAGAGGTCAAGTCATTAAGTGGTGTCACAATGGACCCATAGTTCTTAACAAATTTTCTGTAGTACCCAGTCAGGCCCAAGAAAGCTCTGACCTGAGTCTGGGTAATTGGAGGAGTCCAGTTCTTTATGGTATGGATCTTGCTCTCCAGTGGTTGAACCTGACCCCCATCGACTAGGTGGCCCAGGTATACAACCTTGCTCTGCCCTATCTGGCACTTGATAGTGAGGCCTGCCTTTTGCAGGGCCTCTAAAACATTCCTCAGGTGGACCACGTGATCCTCCCAGGTGGAGCTAAAGACAGCAATATCATCAAGATAAGCTGCACAGTAGTCATCCAGGCCTGTAACGACTTGATTCACCAACCTTTGGAAAGTGGCAGGTGCATTCTTCAAACCAAAGGGCATTACCACAAGTTGATAATGTCCTCCTGGGGTCGAGAAAGCAGTTTTGGCCTTTGCATTCTCAGCTAGCCTGATTTGCCAGTAGCCTGCTGTCAGGTCAAATGTGCTCAAAAACTTGGCAGCTGCCAATCTGTCAATGAGCTCATCTGCCCTAGGTATTGGGTGGGCATCTGTCCTAGTGACAGCATTGAGACCTCTGTAATCCACGCAAAACCTCATCTCTCTCTTACCATCTTGGGTGTGAGGTTTTGGCACACGAACTACAGGACTAGCCCAAGGGCTCTCTGAAGGTTCAATGACTCCCAGCTCCAACATCTTTTGTACCTCAACTTTTATGCAGTCCCTGACATGGTCAGGTTGCCTGTAGATTTTACTCTTCACAGGCAGACTGTCACCAGTGTCCACCTCATGGGTGCACCAGTTTGTCTGACTTGGGGTCAGAGAGAACATATGTCTGTAGGACTGCAGAACTTGTCTGCAGTCCTGTTGCTGATGATCAGTGAGGCTGTCAGAAAAGACCACACCATCAACTGAGCCATCATCAGGGTTCTGAGTCAACAGGTCTGGGAGAGGGTCACTCTCTTCCTCCTGCCCCTCATCTGTAGCCATGAGTAAGCCCATGTCTGCCCTGTCAACATATGCCTTCAATCTGTTGACATGAAGCACCCTGTGGGGGCTTCTGGGAGTCCCAAGGTCCACCAAGTAGGAGACTTCTCCCTTTTTCTCAACAATAGTGTGGGGTCCAGACCATTTGTCTTGGAGTGCTGCTGGGGCCACTGGCTCCAACACCCACACTTTCTGCCCTGGCTGGTACACAGTCAGCACAGCCTTTTGGTCATGCCAAGCTTTTTGGAGTTCTTGGCTTGCCTCAAGGTTTTTAGAAGCCTTCTTCATATACTCTGCCATCCTGGAGCGGAGGCCAAGTACATAATCCACTATGTCCAGTTTGGGTTGTCTGAGAGGTCTCTCCCATCCTTCCCTTACTAAACACAGGGGTCCCCTTACAGGATGCCCAAACAAAAGCTCAAAAGGGCTGTAGCCAACCCCCTTTTGTGAGACCTCTCTGTAAGCAAACAGAAGGCAGGGTAAAAGAATGTCCCATCTTCGCCTAAGCTTGTCTGGTAAAGCTTTTATCATCCCTTTTAGGGTCTTGTTGAATCTCTCCACAAGCCCATTGCACTGTAGGTGATAGGGTGTGGTGAACTTGTAGTTCACACCACACTCCTTCCACATTGCAGTCAAATATCCTGACATGAAGTTGGCACCTCTGTCAGAAATAACCTCCTTTGGAAAGCCCACTCTGGAGAATACTCCAAGTAGGGCCCTTGCCACAACAGGAGCTGTTGTGGTCCTTAGGGGAATAGCTTCTGGATACCTGGTGGCATGGTCCACTATCACCAGTATGAATCTGTGCCCAGATGCTGTTTGGGGGTCCATTGGTCCTACAATGTCTATCCCCACTCTCTCAAAGGGGACCCCCACCATAGGTAGTGGTATGAGGGGGGCCTTTGTGGTGCCACCTGATTTGCCACTGGCTTGGCAGGTGACACAGGAGCGACAAAACTCCTTGGTATCTTCTGACATATGAGGCCAGTGAAAGTGAGGGACAAGCCTGTCCCAAGTCTTGTTCTGGCCTAGGTGTCCTGCAAGGGGAATATCATGGGCCAAGGTAAGAAGGAAGCCTCTGAAACTCAATGGTATGACCAACCTCCTGGACGCACCAGGCTTGGGGTCTCTAGCCTTTGAGTACAGTAGCCCTTCATCCGAATACACTCTATGGGTACCGTGAGCCTTCCCTGCAGCCTCAGCAGCAGCCTGCTGTCTGAGGGGTTCAAGAGAAGGACAGTCTAATTGTGCCTGCCTCAGATCTGCCCTTGAAGGTCCCCCTGTCCCAAGAAACTCAACCTGATCAGGTTCAAGTTCTTCTAGGACAGTTCCTTCAGGGCTCTCAGAATCATCCTCCTGTGAGGGCTGATCCACCACCTGAGGCAGGGGGGAAGGCACAGCCTTTACCCTACTGCTCTTTCTCTTGGGTTGCGTCTGGTCCATTGTCCCAGGACCCAGCACTTGTTCAGTGTTACACTTTTTGGCCTGTCACCTGGTCACAGCAAGGACATGTGCATCTACCCCAAGCATTTCTGCATGGGTCCTATACTCCACTTCAGACCAAACTGAAGGTTCAAGGTCATTTCCCAACAGACACTCTACAGGAAGGTCTGAACTTACCACAACTTTCTTGAGGCCAGTTACCCCTCCCCAGGAGAAGTTAACAATTGCCACACTATGGGAAGTAGTGGCATTGCTAGCGTTGGTCACTAGGTAATTATCACCTAGCATGATCTGTCCAGGGTCCACAAAGGCGGGTATCACCATTGTGACACTAGCCCCAGTGTCCCTGTAGGCCTGAGCCATTATATGGTTGATAAAAGGAGTCTGTCTGTACTTGCCCAGGTTACTGGGACCTACAGTAGAGGACAAAGCTATGTCCCCATCACAGATCACAACAGCCTGAGTAGGTATCCTGACTAGGCCAGAATCCTCCTCAGTTCCCAGGGTTAACCCTACTACACCCTTTTGCTGGGAACCACCACTTACAGCTGTACTAGGGGGTACAGTTGCCTTAGGGGCAATGGTGGCTGGCGGCTTATCCTTTTTGGTGCACTCACTAAGCCAATGTGAGTTTGACTTACAATAGTTGCACCAGGGTTTCTTTTGGCCATCTTTCTTCTTATCCTTTTTGGAACCACCCTCCCACTGAGCCTTTTGGGGGCCTGGTGAAGACTTCTGGTCTTTTTGTTTCTGATCATTACCCTTCTGGTCTGCCTTTTCTGATCACCACCCTGGTTCTGGTTTTTCTGCTTAACTCTAGTCCTGACCCACCTATCTGCCTTCTTTCCCAATTCCTGGGGAGAAGTTAGGTCAGAGTCAATCAAGTGTTGATGCAACAGCTGGTTTTGACAGTTATTAAGGATTTGTACTCTCATGATCAAATTATACAATCCTGTATAGTCCTTACCCTTACTACCCAATAACCAGCCTTCCAGAGCCTTAGTGGCACAATCTACAAAGTCAGTCCAGTCCTGAGTCTGTGTCTTCTGGGTATCCCTGAACAACAACCTGTATTGTTCAGTGGTTAGGCCAAACCCATCAATCAGAGCACTCTTCAGGACAGTGTAATTGTCAGCATCCTCATCACTAACTGTGATGAGCTTGTCTCTACCTTTCTCAGAGAAGGAGAGCCACAAGATAGCTGCCCTCTGACTTTGGGGTACCTGCTGTACTTTGCAAGCCCTCTCCAAAGCAGTTACCATTTGTGGATGTCATCCCCACACTTGTAGGGAGGGACAATCTTGCTCAGGTTTCTATTATCATAGGTCCTGTCTCTATCCTTAGGGATATTGCTGCCACCAGTGGGCTCTAACCCACTTAACTTCTGCTCTCTGGCCAGAGCAAGCTTCTCCTTGGCAAGGGCAAGTTCTTCCCTCTCAATCCTCAGATTAGCTTCCCTCATTTTGGCCTCATGCTCTTTTCTCTGTGGGGAAGGCATTCCCCTGCGAGAAGAGGCATTGGAGCTGTTAGAGACATCGGAGTGGATGGATTCCCTTGAAGGGGATCTGTCTCTCCTGCTTCTCTGGTTAAGCCCACTTGAGGGTCTGAATGGGGGGACCCCAGTAAGACTCCCATGTAGGCTTAAGTTAGCCTGGCTAAGTCTCCCAACTTTGACCTGGCTGTCTACCTTATCTTCTGAAGTCCCATCTGACTCATCTGTAGTGGGTAGACCCTCACCTGTACCTAGGGTACTAGCCTGGGAGGCCCTATGAGCATCATACTCCTCTAGGATCTCTACTAACTGAATGAGGGTAGGGGTTGAACCCTGTTTTAACTTTCTGGAGGTACACAATTGTCTCATCTCCTGAAAAGTTAGGGTATCATATCTAGAGGGGATCTTTCTAGGATCTACCCCTCCTGGGAGAGAATCAACTTGATCTCCTCTCAGAGACATGATCTAGTGAGGGTGTGGTGTGTGCACCTACCTACACTAGTTGTATCTACTAAACCTCTCTAGTAGTTGTAGTCAGGGTGTGCTAGGCCCTTCAACCTACAACAACTAAGTCCAGTAGGACTTACGTATTTATAATCTATGTTATATGTACCTAACAATATCTTATGTGATCTTTCAATTTAGTATCTCAAGATTACAATGGTATTACAACAGCAAGCTCAGATCCCAACCGCTGCTCACCAATGTGAGAAGTTGGCCTGATATATGATGTCTATAATTCTAGTGTACACCTTGTATCAGTCCAAACAACCCTTATGGTGATTGGTTGTAAAGTCAACCTTATAGACCAGCTATCCTAGTGGTAGCATGGACAAGAGCAGTCTTAGGCTAAACTCTGAATGGCATGTGAAGCCAGCTGTTATACCATATGTAATCCCTTGAATACCAAATGAAAGGACACCACAACAGATATATATAAAAATAGAATGTATTTATTCTAGTCAAACCCTCAGCACTCTTTATGAGATTCGAGGTAAGTACAACACAGTCTTATTTAAGCATACATTAAGTCACACGGGTAAGTAATACAGTTAGGCCCTAGGGGCCACGCAAACCATATACTAAGTAAGTGGTATAAGAACCACTGTCACGAACACAGGATAGGCCTAGGCCTAGGGAATCGCTGGGGCTACACTATAATACCAAAGGTTAGGAAGTGGGAGGCCCACGGGATTCAGGTGCAGAGTGGAAACACTCACGCTTAATGCGTAAAAGTCGATAGAAATGGAAGTTATTAGAAATTAACAGTTTTAGGACACTTCTGGTATAGCTAGGAAGTCGAGACTCGGAAACTAGATCCTTGGATCGTCAATACCCTTGAGAGCACCGACGTACTCAAGTTACCTAGCCCACGGGCTGCGGGTGCATAGGTGGGAACTTGCGTCGGGTTTCGTCGTTGACTCCTATGGATGCCTGAAGGGAAGTTGCTGACAGGCAGTCAGTGAAGAGTGTCCGGTGGATCCCAAGGATGGAATCAAGAAGGAAGGATACCTGCAAGCAGAAGGGACAGAGTCTAGGTCACCAACCAGGAGCCGGGAAGGAACCAGGAAGGAACCAGGCGATGTCGTGAAGATGCAGGTGAAGAGGTGTAGCTTGTCGCAGCAGCCACGGGTACCAGGAGCGTCGAGGACGACCAGGACCAGGAGGTGAGCTGTCCCACGAAGGCTCTTGCTGTCGGCGGCGTCGATGTCGAGTTAGGACCCAACAAGCCTTGGCAAGCGGAACCCACGCAGGATGGAGGACTTGCTTCTGGTGCAGACCAGGAAGTCTGGGGTGCTTCTCTTTCACAGAGGAGCGGGTGCCAGTCTGGAGGAGCCGGACCAGCAAGATGAAAACAAAGGTTCGTCGTCGCAGAGGTCACTAGCCAACGGGCCAGCAACCGGACAACACGTCGAGCAACTCAGGTGCAGAAGGGCCCCACGCAGAACACGTGAAGTGTGGGGAGCTGGTCTTCTTTGCAGATGGTGCTCGGGATGGGGGCTTCTCAATTCCCCAAGCACAGCCTCGAGGGAGCCTTGGAAGTCGCGCTAGTCAGGTACTAGCCACTTTTCCCAAGTCGCCGGTCCCACGTCCCTCGTCGCCTGCACGGGTTTCAGCTTCGCTGTAGATGTGGATCTGCTTCAGAGGTGTCTGGAAGTCTCGGCGCTGGTCAGTCTCTGCAGTCGTCCCTCATAGGATCAGTCGCAAAGCAAGCAGCGGTCGCTGGATGGTGCCTGGTTGCCCAGGGTGGTCATTCCTTGGCCAAAAGGGAGATTTCTTCAGTCTTCTTCCTGAGGTCGAATGTCGAAGGTCCAGAGTTTCTGTACAAGTTGCAGATTCAGGCTAATCTAATTTAGCAGGGCTCAGCTACCTACTGATATACTGGGCTAGTGGGCTGGGCTACCTGCAAGGTCCCTCCTATGGGTGGGACCAGGAAGGGGAGTGGTTACACCCCCTTTCCTTTGTCCAGTTTCGCGCCAGAGCTGGGGCTGGAGTGCCCCAGCGCTGGTTTGAACTGGACTATGCATGGGACACCTTGTGTGCCCCAGGCAGTGTCTAGTTTCTTTCAACCCTCCCTGCACCAATATACTAAATCCTGTCTGGGGTGATGCTCGCACCTCCCAAAGCAGGAAACCTATTGTCCAAGCCTCCCTCGCTGGAAGGACTCCCAGCAGCAGGAGGTCAGACTTGTGTCTGTGGCAGCAGCATCCATTTTGTGATGCTGGGGCTCTGGTTAACTTTAACCAGGTAAGTAGGTTTCAACATGTCTTCTCCCTCTAGAAGGGAGGAATAATATCCTCATTGCCAGTAATGGTATTGGGGTATTATTCCAAAGTGTTAGACACCTTACACAACATGTTTTGATAAAGCCAAACCATAGTTACCATAACCGTTTAAGATTATAAGGTACTTTAAGAGTATATGGTAAGCTATATCATAGAACAGCTATAAGGACATGGACCGAAAGCTGCAGACAGGCTCAGCTCATGCTAGAGCACCATCTCACATGTTACCAAGCACTCTGCCTCCAGGATTGTTAAGGCCTGCCATAGGAGTGGCTGATAGAGACACATGTGTTTATATATAAGGTAGGTATAGGAAAACTACACCTAAGCAAGGAGTGATTACACGGCCTTGCCCCAGCTGAGTGATCAGCCAGTTGTGTCATAATGGAAGGCCAGGCCAGGGGTGGCACAATACATGCTGCAGCACCTGGTAGGCCTAGAGTACACCTATGCCCTGGGTACCTAAGGTACACTATACAGGGGCCAATAAGGTGACCCTAACCAATTGGGTTATGCACCTAAAGTACATAGTATACATTTAGAGAGAGAACAGCTGGGCTGTGGGTCTGATTGGCAGGCCCACAGCCACATCTAAGTCGAAAACCAGTGAAGCAAAAGCAAAAAGTGGGGGTGAACATAGAAAGCAGACCCTACTCTCCTACACCTACACTGCCCGAACACCACTGAACTGCCGTAAACCCTGAAACACCAGCCCCAATTCGACCCCCTACACTGACCGAACACCACTGAACTGCCCTAAGCCCTGAAACACCAGCCCTAAAACGACCCCCTACACTGCCCGAACAACACTGCACTGCCCTAAACCCTGAAACACCAGCCCCAGCACGAACCCCTACACTGCCCGAACACCACTGCACTACCCTAAACCTGAAACACCAGCCCCAGCACGACCCCCTACACTGCCCGAACACCACTGCACTGCCCTAAAACCTGAAACACCATCCCCAGCACAAACCCCTACACTGCCCGAACACCACTGCACTGCCCTAAACCCTGGAAAACCAGCCCCAGCACAACCCCTACACTGCCCAAACACCATTGCACTGCCCTAAACCCTAAAACACTGCCCCCAGCACAACCCCCTACACTACCCAAACACCACTACACTACCCAAAACCCTAAAACACTACCCCCAGCACTACCCCCTACACAACACAAACACCAGTGCATTACCCTAAACCCTAAAACACTACCCCCAGCACGACCCCCTACACTACACAACCACTGCACTACCCTAAACCCTAAATCTACCCCCAGCACAACCCTCTACACTACACAATCATCACTGCACTATCCTAAACCCTAAAACACTACCACCAGCACGACCCCCCACACTACACAAACACCACTGCTCTGCCCTAAACCCTGAAACACCACCACAGCACGACTCCCTACACTGCCCAAACACCACTGCACTGCCCTAAACCCTGAAACACCACCCCTAGCATGACTACCTACACTGCCCGAACAAAACTGCACTGCCCTAAACCCTGAAACACCACCTCCGCATGACCCCATACAACACCTGAACACCACTGCACTGCCCTAAACCCTGAAACACCACCCGCACGACCCCTTACACTGCCCAAACACCACTGCACTGCCCTAAACCCTGAAACAGCACCCCACACACGAACCCCTACATTGCCCGAACACCACTGCACTGCCCTAAACCCTGAAACACCACCCCCAGCAAGACCCCTTACACTGCCCGAACAACACTGCCCTAAACCCTGAAACACCACCCCCAGCACGACCCCCTACACTGCCCGAACACCACTGCACTGCCCTAAACTCTGAAACACTACCCCCAGCATGACCCCCTACACTGCCCAAACACCACGGCACTGCCCTAATCCCTGAAACGCCACCCCCAGCATGACCCCCTGCACTGCCCGAACACCACTGCACTGCCCGAAACCCTAAAACACCATCTCCAGCACGACCACCTACACTGCCCGAACACCACTGCACAGCCCTAAACCCTAAAACACCACCCCCAGCACAACCCCCTACTCTGCCCGAACACCACTACACTGCCCTAAACCCTAAAAGACCACCCCCAGCACGCTCCCCTACACTAGCTGAACACCACTGCACTGCCCTAAACCATAAAACACCACCCCCGCACGAACCCCTACACTACGCAAACACCACTGCACTACAGTAAACCCTAAAACACTAACCCCCACCACGACCCTCTACACTACCCAAAGACCACTGCACTACCCTAAACCCTAAAACACTATCCCCAGCACGACCCTATACACTACCCAAACATCACTACACTACCCTAAACCCTAAAACTTGACCCCCTACACTACACAAACACCACTGCACTACCCTAAACCCTAAAACACTACCCCCTGCACTACAAAAACACCACTGCACAACCCTAAACCATAAAACACTACCCCCAGCAGTACAACCAACACTACCAAAACACCACTGCACTACCCTAAACCCTAAAAAACAACCCCCAGCAGTACCCCCTACACTACCCAAACACCACTGCACTACCCTACACCCGTAAACACTACCCCCAGCAGTACCCCCTACACTACTCAAACACCATTGCATTACCCTACACCCTAAAACACTACCCCCAGCAGTACCCCCTACACTACCCAAACACCACTGCACTGCCCTATACCCTAAACCACTACCCCAGCACGACCCCCTACACTATCCAAACACCACTGCACTACCCTAAACCCTAAAACACTACCCCAGCATGACCCCCTGCACTACCCAAACACCACTGCACTACCCTAAACCCTAAAACACTACCCCAGCACGACTCCCTAAACTACCCAAACACCACTGCACTACCCTAAACACTAAATCCACCCCCAGCACGACCCCCTACACTACCCAGACACCACTCCACAACCCTAAACACTAAATCTACCCCCAGCATGACTCCCTACACTACCCAAACACCACTGCACTTCCATAAACCCTATATCTACCCTCGGGATGACCCCCTACACTACCCAAACACCACTGCACTACTCTAAACCCTACAACACTACCCCCAGCATGACCCCGTACACTACCCAAACACCACTGCACTACCCTAAACCCTAAAACACTACCCCCAGAAAGACCCCCTACACTACACAAACACAACTGCACTGCCCTAAACCGTAAAACACTACCGCCAGCATGACCCCTACACTACACAAATACCACTGCACTACTGTAAACCCTAAATCTACCCCAAGCATGACCCTCTACACTACACAATCATCACTGCACTAACCTAAACCCTAAAACACTACCACCAGCACGACCCCCTACAATACACAAACACCACTGCATTACCCTAAACCGTGAAACACCAGCCCCTGCACGACCCCCTAAACTGCCAAAACACTAATGCACTGCCCTAAACCCTGAAACACCAGCCCCAGCAAGACCCCTACACTGTCCGAACACCACTGCCCTAAACCCTGAAACACCACCCCCAGCAAGACCCCCTACTCTGTCTGAACACCACTGCCCTAAACCCTGAAACACCATCCCCAGCAAGACCCCCTACACTATCCGAACACAACTGCAGTGTCCTAAACTCTGAAACACCGCCCCTGCACGACCCACTACACTGCCCGAACACCACTGCACTGCCCTAAACCCGGAAACACCACCCCCAGCACAAAGCCCTACGCTGCCCAATCGCCATTGCACTGCCCTAAACGCTAAACTCTACCCCCAGCATGACCCCCTACACTACACAAACATCACTGCACTACCCTAAACCCTAAAACACTACCACCAGCATGACCCCCTACACTACACAAACACCACTGCCCTAAACCCTGAAACACCAGCCCCAGCACGACCCCTACACTGCCCGAACACCACTGCACTGCCCTAAACCCTGAAACACCACCCCCTGCTCAACCCCTTCACTGCCCAAGCACCACTGCACTGCCCTAAACCCTGAAACACCACCCCTGCACAACCCCCTCACTGCCCGAACACAACTGCACTGCCCTAAACCCTGAAACACCACACCCAGCATGACTCTCTACACTGCCTGAACACCACTGCACTGCCCCAATCCCTAAACACCACTCCCAGCATGACCACCTACCCAGCCCGAATACCACTGCTCTGCCCTAAACCCTGAAACACCACTCCCAGCATGACCCCCTACACAGCCCGAATACCACTGCTCTGCCCTAAACCCTGAAACACCACCCCCAGCACGATCCCCTACACTGCCCAAACACCACTGCACTGATCCATGAAACACCACCCCCAGCAAGACCCCCTATACTGCCTGAACACCACTGCACTGCCCTAAACCCTGAAATACCACCCCCTGCTCAACCCCCTTCACTGCCCAAGCACCACTGCACTGCCCTAAACCCTGAAACACCACCCCTGCATGACCCCCTCACTGCCCGAACACCACTCCACTGCCCTAAACCCTAAACACCACCCCCAGCACGACCCCCTACTCTGCCCGAACACCACTGCTCTGCCCTAAAGCCTAAAACACCACCCCCAGCACGACCCCCTACACAGCTCGAACACAACTGCTCTGCCCTAAACCCTGAAACACCACCCCCAGCACGACCCCCTACACTGCCCAAACACCACTGAACTGCCCTAAAACCTAAAACATTAGCCCCAGCACAACCCCCTACTGTGCCCGAACACCACTGCACTGCCCTAAACCCTGAAACACCACCCCAGCACGACCCCTTACACTGCCCGAACACCACTGCACTGCCCTAAACCCTGAAACACCACCCCAGCATGACCCCTAAAGTGCCCGACCACCACTGCACTGCCATAAAACCTGAAACACCACCCCCAGCACAACCCCCTACACTGCCCGAGCGACACTGCACGGCCCTACACCTTGATACTTTGCCCCCAGAAGACCCCCAACACTGCCTGAACACAACTGCACTGCCCTAAACCCTGAAACACCACCCCTTGCAAGAACCCCTACACTGCCCGAACACCACTGCTCTGCCCTAAACCCTAAAACACCACCACCAGCATGACCCCCTACACTTACCTAACACCACTGCTCTGCCCAAAACCCTGAAACACCAGTCGCAGCAAAACCCCCTACACTGCCCGAACACCAGTGCACTGCCCTAAACCCTGAAACACCAGCAACAGCACAACCCCCTACACTTCCCGAACACCACTGCACTGCCCTAAACCCTGAAACACCAGCCCCACCACGACCCCCTCCACTGCCCGAACACCACTGCACTGCCCTAAACTCTGAAACACCAGCCCCAGCATGACCCCCTACACTTACCTAACACCACTGCACTGCCCTAAACCCTGAACCACCAGCCCCAGCACAACCCCCACACTGCCCGAACACCAGTGCACTGCCCTAAACCCTGAAACACCAGCAACAGCACGACCCCCTACACTTCCCGAACACCACTGCACTGCCCTAAACCCTGAAACACCAGCCCCAGCACGATCCCTACATTGCCAGAACACCACTGCACTGCCCTAAACCCCATAACACCAGCCTCAGCACAACCCCCTACACTGCCTGAACACCACTGCACTGCCCTAAACCCTGAAACATTGCCCCAGTATGACCCCCTACACTACCCACACACCACTGCACTATCCACAACCCTAAAACACTACCCCCAGCATGACCCCCTACACTACACAAACACCAGTGCACTGCCCTAAACCCTAAAACACTACCCCCAGCATGACCCCGTACACTACACATACACCACTGCACTACCCTAAACCCTAAATCTACCCCAAGCATGACCCCCAACACTACACAAACACCACTGCACTACCCTAAACCCTGAAACACAAGCCCCAGCACGACCCTCTGCACTGCCCGAACACCACTGTAATGCCCTAAACCCTGAAACACCACCACCAGCATGACCCCCTACACTGCCCGAACACCACTGCACTAAACCCTAAAACACCACGCCCAGCAAGACCCCCTACACTGCCTGAGCACCACTGCACTGCCCTAATCTCTGAAACACCATCCCAAGCACGACCCCCTACACTGCCCGAACATCACTGCACTGCCCTAAACCCTGAAACACCACCCCCAGCACTACCCCCTACACTGCCGGAATACTACTGCACTGCCCTAAACCCTAAAACACCACCCCCAGCATGACCCCCTACACTGCCCGAACATCACTGCTCTGCCCTAAACCCTAAAACTCCACCACCAGCATGACCCCTACACTGCCAGAACACCACTGCGCTGCCATAAACCCTGAAACACCACCCCCAGCACAATCCGCAAAACTGCCCGAAAACGCCACTGCCATAAATCCTGAAACACCACCCCCAGCATGACCCCCTATATTGCCCGAACACCACTACACTGTCCTAAATCCAGAAACACCACCCCAGCACGACCCGAAACACTGCCCGAACACCACTTCACTGCCCGTAACCCTGAAACACCACACCCAGCACGACCCCCTACACTGCCCGAACACCACTGCACTCCCCTAAACCCTGAAACACCACCCCCAGCATGACCCCCTACACTGCCCGAACACCACTGCACTGCCCTAAACCCTGAAACACCACCCACAGCACGATCCCCAACACTGCCCGAATAACACTGCACTGCACTAAACCCTGAAATGCCACACCCAGCATGACCCCCTACACTGCACGAACATAACTGCACTGCCCTAAAACCTGAAACACCACTCCCGCACGACCCCATACAACACCCGAACACCACTGCACTGCCCTAAACCCTGAAACACCACCCCCGCATGACCCCCTACACTGCCCAAACACAACTGCACTGCCCTAAACCCTGAAACACCACCCCCGCACGAACCCCTACACTGCCCGAACACCACTGCACTGCTGTAAACCCTGAAACACCACCCCCAGCAAGACCCCGTACACTGCTCGAGCACCACTGCCCTAAACCCTGAATCACCACCCCCAGCACGACCCCCTACACTGCCCAAACACCACTGCACTGCCCTAAACCCTAAAACACCACCCCCAGCACGACCCCCTACACTGTCTGAACACCACTGCCCTGCCCTAAACCCTAAAACACCACTCCCAGCACGACCCTCTACACTGCTCGAACACCACTGCTCTGCCCAAAACCCTGAAACACCAGCCCCAGCTCCACCCCCCTACACTACCCGAACACCACTGCACTGCCCTAAACCCTGAAACACCAGCCACAGCACGACCCCCTACACTGCGAGAACACCACTGCACTGCCCTAAACCCTGAAACACCAGCCCCAGCAAAAAGCCCTACACTGCCCGAAGACCACTGCACTGCCCTAAAACCTCAAACACCAACCCCAGCACGACCCCCTACACTGCCTGAACACCACTGCACTTCCCTAAACCCTAAAACACCACCCCCAGCATGACCCTCTACACTACCCGAACACCACTGCTCTGCCCAAAACCCTGAAACACCAGCCCCAGCTCAACCCACTACACTGCGAGAACACCACTGCACTGCCCTAAACCCTGAAACACCAGCCCCAGCATGACCCCCTACACTGCCCGAACACCACTGCACTGCCCTAAACCCTGAAACACCACCCACAGCACGATCCCCAACACTGCCCGAACAACACTGCACTGCCCTAAACCTTGAAAC
This sequence comes from Triturus cristatus, assembly GCF_964204655.1. Lineage (NCBI taxonomy): Eukaryota > Metazoa > Chordata > Amphibia > Caudata > Salamandridae > Triturus > Triturus cristatus. The sequence continues at coordinate 1,099,172,814 of NC_140579.1, forward strand.
ACCATCTCCAGCACGACCCCCTACTCTGCCCGAACACCAATGCACTGCACTAAACCCTGAAATTCAACCCCCAGCACGATCCCCTACACTGATCGAACATAACTGCACTGCCCTAAAACCTGAAACACCACTCCCACAGGACCCCATACAACACCCGAACACCACTGCACTGCCCTAAACCCTGAAACACCACCCCCGCATGACCCCCTACACTGCTTGATTACCACTGGACTGCCCTAAACCCTGAAACACCACCCCCACACGAACCCCTACACTGCCTGAACACCACTGCACTGCTCTAAACCCTGAAACACCACCCCCAGCAAGACCCCGTACACTGCTCGAACACCACTGCCCTAAACTCGGAATCACCACCCCCAGCACAACCCCCTACACTGCCCAAACACCACTGCACTGCCCTAAAGTCTGAAACACCACCCCCAGCATGACCCCCTACATTGCCCGAACACTACTACACTGCCCTAAACCCTGAAACACCACTCCCAGCACTACCCCCTACACTGCCCGACGACCACTGCACTGCCCTAAACCCTAAAACACCACCCCCAGCACGACCCCCTACACTGCCTGAACACCACTGCACTGCCCTAAACCCTGAAATACCACCCCCAGCATGATCCCCTACACTGCCCGAACACCACTGCACTGCCCTAAACCCTGAAACACCACCCACAGCACGATCCCCAACACTGCCCGAACAACACGGCACTGCCCTAAACCCTGAAACACCACCCCCAGCACGACCCCCTACACTGCCCGAACACCACTGCACTGCACTAAACCCTGAAATGCCACCCCCAGCACGACCCCCTACACTGCACGAATATAACTGCACTGCCCTAAAACCTGAAACACCACTCCCGCACGACCCCATACAACACCCGAACACCACTGCACTGCCTTAAACCCTGAAACACCACCCCCGCATGACCCCCTTCACTGCCCGAACACCACTGCACTGCCCTAAACCCTGAAACACCACCCCCGCACTTACCCCTACACTGCCCGAACACCACTGCACTGCTCTACACCCTGAAACACCACCCCCAGCAAGACCCCGTACACTGCTCGAACATCACTGCGCTGCCCTAAACCCTGAAACACCACCCCCAGCACGATCCCCAACACTGCCTGAACAACACTGCACTGCCCTAAACCCCGAAACACCACCCCATCACAACCCCCTACACTGCCTGAGCACCACTGCACTGCCTTAAACCGTGAAACACCACTCCCGCATGACCCCCTACACTGCCCGAACACCACTGCACTGCACTAAACCCTGAAATGCCACCCCCAGCACGACCCCCTACACTGCACGAATATAACTGCACTGCCCTAAAACCTGAAACACCACTCCCGCACGACCCCATACAACACCCGAACACCACTGCACTGCCTTAAACCCTGAAACACCACCCCCGCATGACCCCCTTCACTGCCCGAACACCACTGCACTGCCCTAAACCCTGAAACACCACCCCCGCACGAACCCCTACACTGCCCGAACACCACTGCACTGCTGTAAACCCTGAAACACCACCCCCAGCAAGACCCCGTACACTGCTCGAGCACCACTGCCCTAAACCCTGAATCACCACCCCCAGCACGACCCCCTACACTGCCCAAACACCACTGCACTGCCCTAAACCCTAAAACACCACCCCCAGCACGACCCCCTACACTGTCTGAACACCACTGCCCTGCCCTAAACCCTAAAACACCACTCCCAGCACGACCCTCTACACTGCTCGAACACCACTGCTCTGCCCAAAACCCTGAAACACCAGCCCCAGCTCCACCCCCCTACACTACCCGAACACCACTGCACTGCCCTAAACCCTGAAACACCAGCCACAGCACGACCCGCTACACTGCGAGAACACCACTGCACTGCCCTAAACCCTGAAACACCAGCCCCAGCAAAAAGCCCTACACTGCCCGAAGACCACTGCACTGCCCTAAAACCTCAAACACCAACCCCAGCACGACCCCCTACACTGCCTGAACACCACTGCACTTCCCTAAACCCTAAAACACCACCCCCAGCATGACCCTCTACACTGCCCGAACACCAATGCTCTGCCCAAAACCCTGAAACACCAGCCCCAGCTCAACCCACTACACTGCGAGAACACCACTGCACTGCCCTTAACCCTGAAACACCAGCCCCAGCATGACCCCCTACACTGCCCGAACACCACTGCACTGCCCTAAACCCTGAAACACCACCCACAGCACGATCCCCAACACTGCCCGAACAACACTGCACTGCCCTAAACCCTGAAACACCATCTCCAGCACGACCCCCTACTCTTCCCGAACACCAATGCACTGCACTAAACCCTGAAATTCAACCCCCAGCACGACCCCCTACACTGCACGAACATAACTGCACTGCCCTAAAACCTGAAACACCACTCCCACACGACCCCATACAACACCCGAACACCACTGCACTGCCATAAACCCTGAAACACCACCCCCGCATGACCCCCTACACTGCTTGAACACCACTGGACTGCCCTAAACCCTGAAACACCACCCCCACACGAACCCCTACACTGCCCGAACACCACTGCACTGCTCTAAACCCTGAAACACCACCCCCAGCAAGACCCCGTACACTGCTCGAACACCACTGCCCTAAACTCGGAATCACCACCCCCAGCACGACCCCCTACACTGCCCAAACACCACTGCACTGCCCTAAAGTCTGAAACACCACCCCCAGCATGACCCCCTACATTGCCCGAACAACACTACACTGCCCTAAACCCTGAAACACCACTCCCAGCACTACCCCCTACACTGCCCGAAGACCACTGCACTGCCCTAAACCCTAAAACACCACCCCCAGCACGACCCCCTACACTGCCTGAACACCACTGCACTGCCCTAAACCCTGAAACACCACCCCCAGCATGATCCCCTACACTGCCCGAACACCACTGCACTGCCCTAAACCCTGAAACACCACCCCCAGCACGATCCCCAACACTGCCCGAACAACACTGCACTGCCCTAAACCCTGAAGCACCACCCCCAGCACGACCCCCTACACTGCCCGAACACCACTGCACTGCACTAAACCCTGAAATGCCACCCCCAGCACGACCCCCTACACTGCACGAATATAACTGCACTGCCCTAAAACCTGAAACACCACTCCCGCACGACCCCATACAACACCAGAACACCACTGCACTGCCCTAAACCCTGAAACACCACCCCCGCATGACCCCCTTCACTGCCCGAACACCACTGCACTGCCCTAAACCCTGAAACACCACCCCCGCACTTACCCCTACACTGCACGAACACCACTGCACTGCTCTACACCCTGAAACACCACCCCCAGCAAGACCCCGTACACTGCTCGAACATCACTGCGCTGCCCTAAACCCTGAAACACCACCCCCAGCACGATCCCCAACACTGCCCGAACAACACTGCTCTGCCCTAAACCCTTGTAGGAAGGTGGATATCTGACTATGGTTACCCCCAAATTTTTGCCTAGTGTCTAGCTGGTTTTTCGACTTAGTTGGCCTGAGATCCTGCTATTCAGGATCTCAGCCTGGCTGTTCTCTCTTTAAAATGGACTCCATGTACCCTAGGTACATACCCAATTGGTTGGATCACCCTGTCAGCCCCTGTACCAGTGTACACTAGGTACCCAGGGCATTGGTGTACCCAAGGCCTGCCAAGGGCTGCAGCATGTATTATGCCACCCCAGGCTTGGCCTAACAATTTGACACAACTGGCTGATCACTCAGCTGGGGTAAGTTGGTGTAATCACCTCTTACTTAGGTGTAGTATACCTATACCTAACCTTAAATGGGACACCTGGTAACCTATAAGTCACTCCTATGGCAGGCCTTAACAATCCTGAAGGCAGAGTGCTTGGTTCCATGTGAGATGGTGCTCTGGCATGAGCTGAGCCTGTCTGCAGTGGTCGGAACAACTTCCTTCTACTGTTTCCAGATATCGTCATACCATATACTCTTAAGTGCATTATGAACCTCGCGGTTAAATGCTATCTTTGGTTTGGCTTTATCAAAACATGTCGAGTAAGGTGTCATACGAATTGGAATACTAACCCCTCGCCAATTCTGGCGACGGGGTTAGCATTCCACCCTTCTAGAGGGACACGACATGTACAGTGCCTGAAACCCGGGTAAAATCAGACATAGCCTCAGCTCCACAAAATGGATGCTGCCACCACAGACACAAGTCTGCCCTCCTGCTGCTGGGAGTCCTTTCAGCTTGGGAGGTGTGGACAAAGGGTTTCCTGCCAGGGGAGGTGCGTGCACCACCCCAGACAGGATTTTGTGTATTGGTCAGGTAGGGCTTGAAAGAAACCAGACATGCCTGTGGCTCACAAGGAGCCTCGGTGCATATGCCAGTTCAAACCGGTCCTGGGGCACACCAGTCCCGGGCCTGGGGCGAGCTGGACAAAGGATTGGGGGTGTAACCACCCCCCTTCCTGGTCCCACCCATAGGGAGGGACCTAGCAGGTAGTCCGGCCCCTAGAATCCGAATAAAGGTAGGAGCTGTGTCCTAAGACTTCAGACATCCTGGAATCAATTTGAAACTAAGAAGAAGACGGGAACTTCGACATTCTGCTGCACAGAAGACTGAAGAAAATCTCCCCTGTGGTCAGGGAGTGACCACCTTGCTAACGCAAGCACCATCCAGCGAATCAACGTCTGCTTTGCCGCCGCCTCCCGCCGGAGCCCGAGCCCAGAGACTGACAAGACCTGGACCTCCAGACCTCTCACCGCCCGATCCACAGTCCCTGCAAAGAGGAGACCCGTGGAGGCACCGAGACACGTGGAGCCAGCCATCTTGAAACGACTACGACAAGCTGACCAGTGCAACAACCGAGGCTCCCTCCAAGTTGTGCTTTGGGTCCTGAGAAGCCCAACCCTCGAGCAGCATCTGCACCAAAGGTGAGCCCTCCAGCATCTCCACGATCTGCGTGGGGCCCTTCTGCATTTTGCCACTCGACGCGCCTAACCGGTTGCTGGCCCGCTGGCTAGTGGCCATCTTGGCGACGAAATCTACGACAAACACCGCTGGTCTGGTTGCTCCAGACTGGCCCTTGCTCCCCTCCAAAGGAGCAGTTCCTTTGACCTTGCTAGTCAGAACCATCAGCTTAAACTCCTTGCCTACAACAATTGCTTTTGCCAAGGCTTGTTTGCTTCGATCAAGTCGCCGACACCGCCGACAGCGAGAGCCTGCGTGGGACAGCTCGTGACTCGACTCCTGGACGTCGTCGACCTTCAGGGACCACGTGGCTGCAGAGTCAAGCTACACCTTCCTTCCTGTTTGCACCCGACATCGCCTGGTACCCCCCTGGTGCCACGCTGGTCACTGGCTAGTGACTGTGAACACTGTCCCCTCTGCTTACAGGTCTTCAACATCTCCGATCCACTCTTGGATCCACTGCATCTCTTCCCGACCGACCTCCTGCAGCACTTTTGTCTACAGGCCCCACGGAACCGATAGAAGAAACCCGACGCACTTCGAGGCCTATGCACCCGCTTCCTGTGGGTGAGGTAAAGCTGGCACTCCTGTGCCCAAGTGTAGTATTACATCTCTAGTGCCTGTGTTCCAAATCTTAAGTTCCTAGGTCATCCGGAAGATTCCTTTTGCAGTAACTTTGTACTTTTTACGCACCCATTGAAACCTATGGGAGCACGCGTGTGACTATTTGCTCTGCACACGCCACCCGTGGACCTCCTGGTCACTAACTGACGTTAGCTCCTTGTAGGCCCAGCGATTCTAGAGGCCCTAGGCCTTTTTCCTTTTCTGTTCGTGGTACTTATACCACTATTTTAGTATATGGTTTGAGTGGCCACCAGGGCCTATCCATATAACGTGCAACTTCTGTGTATTCTGTGATAATCTTGTTTGACGATTTGTGCTCCTGTGCTCATAAAGAGACTAGGGGTTACTTTGAGAAATAAATACATATATATTTTGAATATATATCTGTGTGGTGTCCTTTCATTGGTATAAAAGGGGGTTGCATTTGGTAAAACAGCTGGCTTAACACGCTTCACGAGTTTAGCCTCAAAGACTGCTTAGCCTACGCTACCACTAGGGCAGCTAGTCCGAAAAGGTTGACTTACAACCACACCATAAGGGTTGCTTGGCATGGTACAAGGTGATCACTTTAACTAGTGAGCATCATATACCAGGCCAACTTCTCACATTGGTGAGCAGCGGTTGGATTTGAGCTTGCTGTGTTTTACCATTGTAATCTCTTGGTTACCAATTGAAAGATCACATAGGTACCTGTAGGTACATATAAAACAAGATTAGATATACTTAAGTTCTACTGAACTTAGTTGTTGTAGAGCAAAGGGAGTAGCACACCCTGACTACAACTACTAGATAGGTTTAGTAGGTAAACCCAAGTGTAGGTAGATTGCAACACATCCACCCACACTTAAGAGCAATGGCCGGGGCAGAGGGGTCCACTGTACCCATCTCTGTCGAGAGTGACCCCCAGAGGGCACCAACCAGCTTTGCTACCCTTAATCAGAATGAGCTCAGGCATTTGGCAACTCTTAGAGGCCTTAAACAGCCCAAGAACCCAAACTCTGCTGAGCTCAGAGAGCTCTTACAGAATGATGAGAATCAGAGAGCACTCAAGAAAGCTTCCCAGTTAGCCCCCTTAGGGACAGGAACAGGAGGCCCCCCTTCTGAAGATGCCACTGAAGTACCCCTTCCCAATAGTCACCCCTTAGATGGGATGCCTACCACAGAGGATGAGAGTGAAAAGGATACTGACAGTAGTGAGGATGAAGGGAGAACTAGCCCAGTGCCAAGTGTTATACTTGGCCCAGCTAAACTAAGGCTATTGGGGACTGACAGTGGGTTCACCCCACTGGATCTCCCCAGTGGACTTAACACAGGGCTTGGAAGGCAAAGGAATCGCTCAGGTGACTCCAATGCTTCCCATGGCTCTAGAGGCTCTCAAGGTCACTCCAGGAGAAGGATGACCACCCCTCAGAGGAGGGAACATGAGGCCAAGATGCAAGAAGCCCAGCTGAGGATCAGGAAGCAGGAGCTAGAAGTAGCCCTGATGGAAGAAAAACTGAGCAAGGCTAGGCAGCATAGAGAGAGTGGGTCTATACCCACTGGTGGCAGCAATGTCCCTAGGGACAAAGATAGGGTCTTTGACAATAGGAACCTGTCCAAGATTGTGCCCCCCTACAAAGGTGGGGATGACATCCACAAATGGATGACTGCTCTTGAGAGAGCCTGCAAAGTGCAGCAGGTTCCTGAAGACCAGTGGGCAGCAATCTTATGGCTCTCCTTTGAGGGGAGAGGCAGAGATAGACTCCTCACTGTTAGAGAAGAGGATGTCAGAAATTACAGAGTCCTGAAGAGTGTCCTAGTTGATGGGTTAGGCTTAACCACTGAACAGTACAGGTTAATGTTCAGAGACACCCAGAAGACACAGACTCAGGACTGGTCTGAATATGTGGAATGTGCCACTAAGGCTTTGGAGGGTTGGTTGCTGGGAAGTAAGGTGTCTGATTATACAGGATTGTACAATTTGATGATGAGAGAGCAGATTTTAAGTAATTGTCAAAACCAGCTTCTCCATCAACACCTGGTAGACTCAGATTTGACCTCTCCCCAAGAATTGGGAAAGAGGGCAGATAAATGGGTCAGGACCAGGATCAGGCCTAAAAACCAGGGTGGTGACCAAAAGAAAGATACCACCAAGCCTCAAGAGAAGGGTGGGGATAAAGAAAAAGAGAAACCTTCCTCAGGGCCCCAAAACTCCACACAGGGTGGTGGGTCCCAAGCTCCCTCCTCTACCACAGCCAAAAAGCCCTACTGCCATGAGTGTAAAACTCCTGGGCATTGGAAAACTGACAGCGGTTGCCCAAGGGCTAAAAACAAAACTGTTCCTCCAATTACTCCTGTCACACCACCTATTACTGTCAGCAGTAATCCCCCAGGTGGTGGGAGTGCCCCCAGAAATCTGGGTGGGTTTACTTGGGGAACACAGGGGGACCCTGGCTTAGCCAATTCCCCTGCAGCAGATACTCTTGTCTGTGATGGTGGCATGGGGTTTGCCAACTTCACTGCCTGTCCCAACACTTTGGGTAGGTACAGACAGGAGCCCTACATCAATGGTACAAAAGCTGAGGCCTACAGAGACACTGGAGCTAGCATCACAATGGTGGCCCATTGGCTAGTTCCCTCTGAGCAGCTTTTGCCTGGTTTCTCCTACCAGGTGACCAACATTGATGGCAAACAGAACAGTCATCCCATGGCAGAGGTATGTCTCAGCTGGGGAGGTGTCACTGGCCCTAAAAGGGTGGCAGTGTCCCCAACCTTGCCTGTAGACTGCTTACTGGGGAATGACTTAGAACTCTCAGCTTGGGCTGGAGTTGAACAAGACACCCATTCTAAAATGGTAGGCCTGTCACAAAAGGGTAGGGGGGTTGTGCCATTCACAACCCCTGTCCAAATAGATTTCCTCCCTGAAAAGGTTGGAAGGGCAGTGGTAGCCACAGCCCAGGCACAGACAGACTTCCCTGTAGAGACTGGCAGAGCTGTGACAGTCACAGCTCAAACACAAACTGAGTGCCCCCCTGAAAAGGTTGGCAAGGCTGTAATGGTCTCAGCCTATACTCAGACTGACATAGGTGTAGTGAAGCCTGAAACAATGGATCACTCCACACAAACTGAGAGTAGTGGGGAGGAAGAAAAGTCTCCCTCTCCCCAGACATTAGGAAAAGGTCAGCCTCCTCAGGGATCTGACCTCACCCCTTGTGAAGGAACTGCCCCAGAGGTAGCCAGGCCTGGCCTGGCAGAGCCTCTGATGTCAGTGGCCCCTTCCAAGGTGGGACCCAGTCTGGTGCAGGTAGCCTGCCTCTCTCTACCCTGCCTCAGTCAGCCCAGGGCTGCAGAGGTCAGGGAGGCCAGTGGACCCCCAGAGGGCCCCTGTCCACAAGAACCCCCCCATCAAAAGAATGAGGATTGCCTGGCTAGTAGCCCTAGTCAGGTGATGGGTAAAAACATTCCTGAGGGATCTCCTTTACAGGTAGTTAGGGACCCCCCCCAGAGGGATTCTGTTGGGCACAGGCAAACCTGGGACCTTAGGGCCCCAAACCTGACCTGTCCCTCCAGTAAGCCCACAAAAGGGACCCAGCCTCCAGCTTTAGGTAGCCAGAGGCTGACCCTGAGAGCACAGTGCAACTCAGTTAAGGAAAGAAAGGCATCCATGGTGGAGGGGGATTGGAGGAAGCTGAGGCCTCACTTTGAGGACACTCACTTCAGTACTCCATCTCAACACCAGCCTTTTACTTTGCCAAGACACACCAAAGGTAGAGATTCCCTATGGTGGAGACCCTCTGATACCCTTAGGGTGAGGGATTGCTTAGTGGACCATGAGACAGGGGGTAACCATGCCAGTGCTGGTTCCTCCTTATATGGCCACTTGGGCAATATAGGCTTACCTGGTCAAGGTCAGCCTTATCTCCCTTCGTTTGGGGGGGGGTTGTGTAGGAAGGTGGATATCTGACTATGGTTACCCCCAAATTTTTGCCTAGTGTCTAGCTGGTTTTTCGACTTAGTTGGCCTGAGATCCTGCTATTCAGGATCTCAGCCTGGCTGTTCTCTCTTTAAAATGGACTCCATGTACCCTAGGTACATACCCAATTGGTTGGATCACCCTGTCAGCCCCTGTACCAGTGTACACTAGGTACCCAGGGCATTGGTGTACCCAAGGCCTGCCAAGGGCTGCAGCATGTATTATGCCACCCCAGGCTTGGCCTAACAATTTGACACAACTGGCTGATCACTCAGCTGGGGTAAGTTGGTGTAATCACCTCTTACTTAGGTGTAGTATACCTATACCTAACCTTAAATGGGACACCTGGTAACCTATAAGTCACTCCTATGGCAGGCCTTAACAATCCTGAAGGCAGAGTGCTTGGTTCCATGTGAGATGGTGCTCTGGCATGAGCTGAGCCTGTCTGCAGTGGTCGGAACAACTTCCTTCTACTGTTTCCAGATATCGTCATACCATATACTCTTAAGTGCATTATGAACCTCGCGGTTAAATGCTATCTTTGGTTTGGCTTTATCAAAACATGTCGAGTAAGGTGTCATACGAATTGGAATACTAACCCCTCGCCAATTCTGGCGACGGGGTTAGCATTCCACCCTTCTAGAGGGACACGACATGTACAGTGCCTGAAACCCGGGTAAAATCAGACATAGCCTCAGCTCCACAAAATGGATGCTGCCACCACAGACACAAGTCTGCCCTCCTGCTGCTGGGAGTCCTTTCAGCTTGGGAGGTGTGGACAAAGGGTTTCCTGCCAGGGGAGGTGCGTGCACCACCCCAGACAGGATTTTGTGTATTGGTCAGGTAGGGCTTGAAAGAAACCAGACATGCCTGTGGCTCACAAGGAGCCTCGGTGCATATGCCAGTTCAAACCGGTCCTGGGGCACACCAGTCCCGGGCCTGGGGCGAGCTGGACAAAGGATTGGGGGTGTAACCACCCCCCTTCCTGGTCCCACCCATAGGGAGGGACCTAGCAGGTAGTCCGGCCCCTAGAATCCGAATAAAGGTAGGAGCTGTGTCCTAAGACTTCAGACATCCTGGAATCAATTTGAAACTAAGAAGAAGACGGGAACTTCGACATTCTGCTGCACAGAAGACTGAAGAAAATCTCCCCTGTGGTCAGGGAGTGACCACCTTGCTAACGCAAGCACCATCCAGCGAATCAACGTCTGCTTTGCCGCCGCCTCCCGCCGGAGCCCGAGCCCAGAGACTGACAAGACCTGGACCTCCAGACCTCTCACCGCCCGATCCACAGTCCCTGCAAAGAGGAGACCCGTGGAGGCACCGAGACACGTGGAGCCAGCCATCTTGAAACGACTACGACAAGCTGACCAGTGCAACAACCGAGGCTCCCTCCAAGTTGTGCTTTGGGTCCTGAGAAGCCCAACCCTCGAGCAGCATCTGCACCAAAGGTGAGCCCTCCAGCATCTCCACGATCTGCGTGGGGCCCTTCTGCATTTTGCCACTCGACGCGCCTAACCGGTTGCTGGCCCGCTGGCTAGTGGCCATCTTGGCGACGAAATCTACGACAAACACCGCTGGTCTGGTTGCTCCAGACTGGCCCTTGCTCCCCTCCAAAGGAGCAGTTCCTTTGACCTTGCTGGTCAGAACCATCAGCTTAAACTCCTTGCCTACAACAATTGCTTTTGCCAAGGCTTGTTTGCTTCGATCAAGTCGCCGACACCGCCGACAGCGAGAGCCTGCGTGGGACAGCTCGTGACTCGACTCCTGGACGTCGTCGACCTTCAGGGACCACGTGGCTGCAGAGTCAAGCTACACCTTCCTTCCTGTTTGCACCCGACATCGCCTGGTACCCCCCTGGTGCCACGCTGGTCACTGGCTAGTGACTGTGAACACTGTCCCCTCTGCTTACAGGTCTTCAACATCTCCGATCCACTCTTGGATCCACTGCATCTCTTCCCGACCGACCGCCTGCAGCACTTTTGTCTACAGGCCCCACGGAACCGATAGAAGAAACCCGACGCACTTCGAGGCCTATGCACCCGCTTCCTGTGGGTGAGGTAAAGCTGGCACTCCTGTGCCCAAGTGTAGTATTACATCTCTAGTGCCTGTGTTCCAAATCTTAAGTTCCTAGGTCATCCGGAAGATTCCTTTTGCAGTAACTTTGTACTTTTTACGCACCCATTGAAACCTATGGGAGCACGCGTGTGACTATTTGCTCTGCACACGCCACCCGTGGACCTCCTGGTCACTAACTGACGTTAGCTCCTTGTAGGCCCAGCGATTCTAGAGGCCCTAGGCCTTTTTCCTTTTCTGTTCGTGGTACTTATACCACTATTTTAGTATATGGTTTGAGTGGCCACCAGGGCCTATCCATATAACGTGCAACTTCTGTGTATTCTGTGATAATCTTGTTTGACGATTTGTGCTCCTGTGCTCATAAAGAGACTAGGGGTTACTTTGAGAAATAAATACATATATATTTTGAATATATATCTGTGTGGTGTCCTTTCATTGGTATAAAAGGGGGTTGCATTTGGTAAAACAGCTGGCTTAACACGCTTCACGAGTTTAGCCTCAAAGACTGCTTAGCCTACGCTACCACTAGGGCAGCTAGTCCGAAAAGGTTGACTTACAACCACACCATAAGGGTTGCTTGGCATGGTACAAGGTGATCACTTTAACTAGTGAGCATCATATACCAGGCCAACTTCTCACAACCCTGAAACCCCAGCCCCAGCTCAACCCGCTACACTGCGAGAACACCACTGCACTGCCCTAAACCCTGAAACACCAGCCCCAGCACGACCCCCTACACTACCCAAACACCACTGCACTGCCCTAAACCCTGAAACACCAGCCACAGCACGACCCCCTACACTGCCGGAACACCACTGCACTGCCCTAAACCCTGAAACACCACCCCCAGCACGACCCTCTACACTGCCCGAACACCACTGCTCTGCCCTAAACCCTGAAACACCAGCCCCAGCTCAACCCGCTACACTGCGAGAACACCACTGCACTGCCCTAAACCCTGAAACACCAGCCCCAGCACGACCCCCTACACTACCCAAACACCACTGCACTGCCCTAAACCCTGAAACACCAGCCACAGCACGACCCCCTACACTGCCGGAACACCACTGCACTGCCCTAAACCCTGAAACACCAGCCCCAGCATGACCCCCTACACTGCCCGAACACCACTGCACTGCCCTAAACCCTGAAACACCAACCCCAGCAAGACCCCCTACATTGCCCGAACACCCCTGCACTGCCCTAAACCCTGAAACACTGCCCCCAGTACGACCCCCTATACTACCCAAACACCACTGCACTACCCGAAACCCTAAAACACTACCTCCAGCACGACCCCCTACACTACACAAACACCAGTGCACTGTCCAAAACCCTAAAACACTACCCCAGCATGACTCCCTACACTATACAAACACCACTGCACTACCCTTAACCCTAAATCTACCCCAAGCACGACCCCCTGCACTCCACAAACATTACTACACTACCCTAAACCCTAAAACACTACCACCAGCACGACCCCCTACACTACACAAGCACCACTGCACTACCCTAAACCCTGAAACACCTGCCCCAGCACGACCCTCTGCTCTGCCCAAACACCTCTGCACTGTGCTAAACCCTAAAACACCACCCCCAGCATGACCCTCTACACTGCCCGAACACCACTGCTTTGTCCAAAACACTGAAACACCAGCCCCAGCTCAACCCGCTACACTGCGAGAACACCACTGCACTGCCCTAAACCCTGAAACACTGAGGTACTGTAAAATTTCATTCTTATGGTATTATAACAAAGAACTTGACAAAAGAAGCTGAAATATGAAAAGACATCTTTATTAAACTCAAATGAGTGAGGCTACGTCACACAGAAGCCTTAGCAACTGAATGAGGCAGTCTCCAGAACAAAAACCAGTCTTCTCTTTTATACAGAATATTACGCTTTGGGCAACACCGCCCCTGTTTTACAAGTGGTCATTCACATATTTTAGTTTCAAAGAAACAGCAGAGCCATAATGACAATCCCACATTTCAGTTCATTAAGCATACAGTCATTTTACCCAGCAAGGCTCAGAACCCTCATCAGATAACAGCGGACCCCAATAAAACGGGCACCTCCTGCTCGTAAAACAAGCCATAAAGTAGGAAACAGAGTCAGGTGTGAAATAGCTTAGTCAGAGATCGTGTGCTAACAAGGACTTTATGATGGGTCGAGCCCTTATGCTAATCACATTAGGCCGCGAGAAAAGGAACTGGCCGGAAAGGATTGACCTCGGGCAGCGGAGTCAGTTTGCACAGGTCAGAGAGAAGTCACAGAAGGTGTACGTGTCCTTTAGGCCTAGGCATGGCCTTAGTGCGCAGCCTATGTGAGGGCAACCACAAAATGGCTACTGTTCTAAAATGGAACCCAAGGGTTCAACATGTGGTATCGTATGCACGGTGAATTCATCAGTGAAACATGACAAAAACACTCATACATACCGCATTTGACATTTGCGGTTCGCTGATACTGAAGTCGGCATGGTAGGGCCATGCTTCCAACATGGTTCCGAAATTTTACAGTACCACAGACCCTCCTTTTGCCCTTACATAGGCAATAACTATACTCATACTAATCTGAATCCAGGTCTATATCCATCAGATCATCAGGATGTTGCTGGAGCATAATCCTATTACTTAGCAACTCTCTTGGGACACGTTTCCTTACACATGTAGTAGCACAAAGGCCACATATGGCAGGACAAAATAAGGAATACCTCTATCTGTAGTAGCTGGCATAAGATCACACACCCAACAATTAGTGATGTTCACTACTAACTAGTGTTGATGCAGAAGCTGTACAAAAGAATTGCTTACGAATTCTGATCTTCTAACCTGCTCATGTTCAGGAAAAGGGTGAAAAGAGTGCAAAGAAACAGTAGTAGGAAAAAGACATAGGTTGGGAAGCGGGTGCAGAAGTCAATTGAGTAGAGAAAAACAATCCCACCCATAAATGACAACGTCATGTTTAAAAAAACACTAGAAAACACGTTATTAAGAACATATAGACAACGGGAGAAAGTAGTGACCACTATTACAAATGAAATAATAATTTTTCACAACCCTAAGCAAAAAGCAAATCCCAAAATTATCTAGTAACATTTTTAGGGCTCCTATGCATTTCAGTAATTCTTGTATGTTCAGGTGAAACAGTGGTGACCCTCATCAATGCTCTAAGGTGAAAAGGGGGTACACTTTCCACAGAAAATGGACTTTATTCTGCTTTTACAAAACAGAATAGTACTTTAAAACAATGCCAGCAAAACAATCAGTCTCCTAACACCTAGTCTATACAATCACACGGAAACCTCTTGTGAAACCAACTATGCCCAGAGTCCGTTCAAAAAGCCTCTCTGGCAGGCTTCTATTGTCCATCAAATCTTCTTTTGTTGTTTTCTTTCGCATGGGCCTCTTCATTCAAGCCTTTCATGAGAAAAGTACTGCTTAGTTGGAGTGCCCTCCTGGCAAACACCCACAGCTCACTCGAAACTCTCAATGTCTCAAGGCAGTGCACCAGTGTCTCTCCTCTGCGGCAGACACTACAAATAATATGCTCTTCATTGGTCATGGGCACAGATCATCTTGTGCAGACCCGGGACCATTCTCAGGCTCCAACACTCATCATTCGGTGTCAGAGGACGCTCAGGCTGCTCTTTCATGGGCACCAGAATGTAGTACCTTTTGTCAATCTTGGATCCGCCGGTGCACTGCACTTCCATTGGAGCAAAGGAAAAAGAGGGGGGTGTGTGGCCAAAAACTCAGGTCAAGGGGCTCAAGGGACTGCACACTGTCAGAGGTTACCAGTACATGACAGGCGCTCTTTTGCACTGAAATTCTGGTTCTGTGGCAAAACCAGCTCCTCCTTCTTTTCTGATGTTGAACGCCTTCTGATGAAGCAAGTGCGATGCTTTAAACAGTTCATTGTATAACAAGGGGACTGCAAACAGGTGGCCTGCGGTTTTTCAAAGGAGTGGCCACACGCCATGGGACAATTTTGGTCTAGAATACACTGTTATTCTCAAAAAGCAATACAAATATAAAGGCAGTAGGCAAAACAGTGTCTCTAAGCTTTTCAATTGGGTTTCCGTGTGAGAGCCTCCATCATCTATGGGTAGATAACTACACGAGAATTCTATCTAAATGGATGTCTTCACATATGGTGGCATTGTCTAATGGGGCAAACACATTTTTTTTTATGATTACATCTAGGTGTTCCTAAATTCCTTATCTAGAACATCTCAATAGAGAAATCACATGGTACAGATTATCATGGGCATGTAGAAAAACGTTCACATCAGGTGCACTATGCAATACACAGGCTAATAGTCAAATATGCAAACAAAAGACAAGAACTAGAGGGTCCTGATATTTGCATGATTAGAACACATCTGATCCCACCAAAAATTAAAGCAGCAGGAACAAAAGGGTAAAAACCACATTAAAAATAGACATTGAAAATTTGTCATGTTCAAAAAGGTAAACATAAGATATCTCCTATTGAGACGGAAAACTTGTCTTACTATAATATTGAGTCAGTTAACCAGTCTATCGCTACCCTGACAGTCAGGCTGGAAAACATTGAAGCAGGCCTAAGGAAAATTCTTGAAAACCAGTCTGGTCATACAAAAGGGAATTATACATAATATGGGTGTCCCTGGTGCATCACTGCAGTCTGGAAGTGTGTACCTGAACAATACACCTACAATAATAAATGGGCTGACTGGTGAAAGGAATACGGAAAAGGGAATTGGAACTAGGACACAACAAAAATCCCCAATAACTAAGCATGATGCAACATCGGTCAGGGGAGAAGCATCAAAAGAAAAAAATCTATAGGAAGAACAAGAATTTACTTGGGTGATAGTCAGGCATGTGACACAACACCAAGAGTACGGGTGATACACAAAAGGCCAAAGTTACACAAATTTTAACTCTACCGCTGGCGACTACACCATATACGGTAATCCTAGGTAATGTTCCAGTTCCTTCTTCAGGGAAAAATGAAAACCTGTTTTTTCTTTTAAGGAACAAAAGCCATATGCTACTTAGGAAACAGAACATCATTAACTAATGTAATATAGAAATTAGGCCACCTTGAGTCACAGATCTATAATTTCATCCTTAGGTCCAATCAAGGATACACAAATGTAAGGCTGCCTGTTCCTTTAAGGGAAGGGGCAGTAACGTGACTAACTGCAGGTGACACACTTTGATCCTGTATATCTCTTTTTATTTTCCTCCACATACCATTATAGCCAAATAGACATGCACTGGTGAAGTGTTGTCTCTCATGTTCACAGCATGAAATATCATTATCTGTGGAATTTAGTAACCAGAACAAGTTCAACCAACTGTTGCGTAGCGATGGGCATCGTCATGACCATCCCCTCACAACACAGGTAACCTTGTAATAGTATCAAAAGCAGAACAAAAACATGCATAAAAATAAAAAAAATAATAAAAACGCACAAAACGTCAAGCCATCAGATATACTTGCTGTATATCAAGCACAAAAAGCATAGACAAAACAATAGCATATGTGAATAAGCGGTGACACACAACACCATGCCATGTACTTTTATGCACTGTAAACCTGCAGCCCAAAACCCAATATTTGGGCCTGTTTAATTTGTCAGGTTTAAAATCCTTACCCTCCTTTTGACAGCAGATCACCAGGCAATGGAAATCTGCTGTCAAATATAACTTTACTGTTTCTCTTCTAACATACAGGACCAGCAAGAACATTTCATGATAGGAACAAAAACACAAAAATAAATTTCCATTACTTAACTGTTACCCTCTTGTCAGTTACCTCGCAACATCAAGCCACCGTAGTTTTACCTTTCTCAAAGAAAAAATTGTTACACTGACACTTCATATTAATTTGGCACCTACAATTTCCACTGTGAAAAATAAGTCTTAATTGGCAATTCGTTCTCACTTAGGCATGTAGCCTTCAAAATTTTAGAAAAGGGCCGCATTTTATTTTCTGTCTAAGACTTAATGCAACACTTCGTTTCCTGTCAAATAAAAGCAACTAGCAGGCATCATTTTATTTTTTTAGAGCGAGACACAAGTGTATCAGTTCTGTAAAGCATTTAACATAATGTTTGGACTTTCAAAGAAACCCTTTTTTTATATTTTCCCTTTGGAATTAAGTTCTTTAGTTTTATTGATGTTCTTATGGAGAAACCAGAAACCCCACCTTTAGAGGCCCGTTTAGCAAGGTCATTCTGCATTCCACAGAGACAAGGTCCTAATTTAAAAGGTTATAAATGTCAACGTTACAGCCTACTCCATTGTTTACGGGAGAACTAAAGATAGCATCTCAGCAGTGTGACTTGAGCCAGCCTCTGCAGCTCTCCTAGCCCCCAGCTTCTGCCACTCTGAATTTGTCAAAGCCAAAAGGCCTTCCTAATTCCTCCTAACTTGCAATAATTTACTTTATTTTGAAAAATAATTTCTCCTTTTTAGGCGCTAAAAAAAATGATCTCTACTCCCAGTTTATTAAACTACATCTACTGTGAATAATTCACAAAACCTAATAACACACATACCAGTTTTTGGAATAAATGCTTGTTGCAATCCTATGCAATGGTACACATTTCATAAACCTTAAAATGAATGAACGTCTCAGTAGGCCCAGCTGAATTTAGAACCTTCAACCCTGATATTAAAACAAGCCTTTGTACTGGCACATTGACTCATTGAATCATAAGAAGGCATAACCTGTAAATATATATCAAACCTAAATGTATGCATTTACTGAAGCCTGAGACACTTTAAAAAGTACTCCAAATGAAAGAAAATGCAGTTTAAACAGTGCTTTTACCCAAATTCGACTTCGATATTTTAGGCATTAAAAAACGAATATCCTACAATTTTCTTGCATAATATGCATTACCAGGATGTCTATTACACAACCATGGGTCAAGCATTGGAAATAATAACTTATACTTTATAAAAATGAGCTTGTTTGCGCCTGCGCCAAGGGAAAATTGTACACACGAATGCTTGTCATTTTAGTGATGCAACACAACTCAAATCAAATTTTAATGCTAGCAGGTCATAGTATGAGTATTAAGCTTTATAAATATTAAAAAACGATTTTGAAAAGCACTTATTTTTTTTTAAGTAATTTTTCCATGTTAAATAATTTTCTTTAAAAAAAACAACCAATTATTCGTTTTTGTGATAATTCCACATATAAAAGCAAGCTGTATCCCTTGCCTATCATTCTGGACACATTACCTCACAAGCCTAAGCGCATAAGCTTAACTTGAAACGCGTCACATTTTTGCGCCACTTTCATTTAAAAGGACGGTTATATGCAAAATTCCACCCGTGTTTAAGTGGGAAAGTGCTGGCTGAATGAACATTCCTATCAAATATACTGCAGCTGAAAAGTTTGCCTGTGAACATCTAATACAATGCATCTAAGAAAAACGCTGTAAGTTTATTTATTTTTGCAAAAATAGATAATTTCGTTTTTGGGGCCTTATTTATATCTATTGAATGTGTTTTCTAATTTTATCCTTTAAGCATTTAACGGCAGTTTTGTATATGTGCACAATTGCTCATTCTATAAATTAAAGAGCAACATATAGCTATTTTAGCACATCACACGGTTCATTTCTGGATTTTTTCTAAGTTTCTACTTAATATTAATTAACCAACATTTTGCTTAACAGACTGAAAACATCGAGAAGACCCACAAGCACACATTGAGCTCATTTCAGACATAAACAGAAAGGGGTCAAACACTCAGGACACAAAACTACAGCGCGCTCTTGCATTTTCGTGAGTAGCGCCATCGCTATTTACTTACAGAAGTTGCACTAATGGGAAAACCACATAGACATTTAAACACACATTTGACCCACAAATCAATACTCAGGACAGAAATAAAGAACAGCTCACAGACTGTACTTGAACCAAACCATTTGCAAATACTAGTTGTAAGTCATATTTACAAGAAACGCTTCTCAATAGTGTTCCAAAAGACTGCATAAACAGCCCAACAGACAGATGTATCTCCAAGAAGTAGTGAATGCGCTCAATTCACTAGCTTTGGCTAGCAGAACACCAAACAAAATCGTTCTGCATATCTTCATTCATAAAACTGCGCAGAACAAAGGATCCTTGTTTTGTATTATGTCACATTTTAATTCCCTGGGGATACAAGATCACCAAGGAAGAAATATATTTTTAAACTAACCTATTTAGATATTTCCCACACTATGGTACCTTCCAAAAAAGCCACACATTGTTTCATGTGAGCTTACAAACAGGCATGCCAAAAATACTGCGGAAAACGCAAGTATTATAATCAAAATGGTGCTTAAGGTACTTTTCGTACGTGCACCGTTCAACTAAACCAAATGGAGAAATATCTCCTCATTACCTGCCTACACAAATTGCAATTCGCATATCCAAACCTATACAAACCAAAAGTTTGCCAACACAAATTTCAAAGTTCCAAAGCTACATTTCCAAATTTGCTAAGATCAGGCATCTTATAGCTCACTAATCTAGCTTCAAACTTCAAGGGGTTATCTCTACCAATACACTCGCAAATATACAAGACCCTTGGCTATGGTAATCGCAATGACCAAATCAAAAACCAAGAAACCAACCCCTCGGCTTTGGTAATTGCGATAACCAAATCAAAGACCCAAAGAACCAAAGGACTGGGAGCGACCCACTTATACTTAACTCTTACTTTTACTAATCCAAATTCTAACTGTCAAGTTCTACATGACCTAACGGTCTTATATAATACGCATGCCAAAAAGGGTTCTCAGTCAGGAGTGACATCAAGTTGAGGATCAAAAATCAGGAAGATCAGAAATATACTGGGCTGCATAATCAAAGAATCTCCAGAATCCCTGCGCACAGAGTACCTTCTTGGTAGAATCCTGTTCTGCCCTCCTCAGTAGATTTCAGTCTCCTGACAAGATCACTCCCGCAGAAAGTCACTTCGCTGATGAGCCACCGTTGTTGGGCGCTATTTGAGGTACTGTAAAATTTCATTCTTATGGTATTATAACAAAGAACTTGACAAAAGAAGCTGAAATATGAAAAGACATCTTTATTAAACTCAAATGAGTGAGACTACGTCACACAGAAGCCTTAGCAACTGAACGAGGCAGTCTCCAGAACAAAAACCAGTCTTCTCTTTTATACAGAATATTACACTTTGGGCAACACTGCCCCTGTTTTACAAGTGGTCATTCACATATTTTAGTTTCAAAGAAACAGCAGAGCCATAATGACAATCCCACATTTCAGTTCATTAAGCATACAGTCATTTTACCCAGCAAGGCTCAGAACCCTCATCAGATAACAGCGGACCCCAATAAAACGGGCACCTCCTGCTCGTAAAACAAGCCATAAAGTAGGAAACAGAGTCAGGTGTGAAATAGCTTAGTCAGAGATCGTGTGCGAACAAGGACTTTATGATGGGTCGAGCCCTGATGCTAATCACATTAGGCCACGAGAAAAGGAACTGGCCAGACAGGATTGACCTCGGGCAGCGGAGTCAGTTTGCACAGGTCAGAGAGAAGTCACAGAAGGTGTACGTGTCCTTTAGGCCTAGGCATGGCCTTAGTGCGCAGCCTATTTGAGGGCAACCACAAAATGGCTACTGTTCTAAAATGGAACCCAAGGGTTCAACATGTGGTATCGTATGCATGGTGAATTCATCAGTGAAACATGACGAAAACACTCATACATACCGCATTTGACATTTGCGGTTCGCTGATACTGAAGTCGGCATGGTAGGGCCATGCTTCCAACATGGTTCCGAAATTTTACAGTCCCACAACACCAGCCCCAGCACGACCCCCTACACTACCCGAACACCACTGCACTGCCCTAAACCCTGAAACACCAGCCACAGCACGACCCCCTACACTGCCGGAACACCACTGCACTGCCCTAAACCCTGAAACACCAGCCCCAGCACGACCCCCTACACTGCCCGAACACCACTGCACTGCCCTAAACCCTGAAACACCAGCCCCAGCAAGACCCCCTACATTGCCCGAACACCACTGCACTGCCCTAAACCCTGAAACACTGTCCCCAGTATGACCCCCTACACTACCCAAACACCACTGCACTACCCAAAACCCTAAAACACCACCCCAGCACGACCCTCTACACTGCCCGAACACCACTGCTCTGCCCAAAACCCTGAAACACCAGCCCCAGCTCAACCCGCTACACTGCGAGAACACCACTGCACTGCCTTAAACCCTGAAACACCAGCCCCAGCACGACCCCCTACACTACCGAAATACCACTGCACTGCCCTAAACCCTGAAACACCAGCCACAGCACGACCCCCTACACTGCCGGAACACCACTGCACTGCCCTAAACCCTGAAACACCAGCCCCAGCATGACCCCCTACACTGCCCGAACACCACTGCACTGCCCTAAACCCTGAAACACCAACCCCAGCAAGACCCCCTACATTGCCCGAACGCCCCTGCACTGCCCTAAACCCTGAAACACTGCCCCCAGTACAACCCCCTACACTACCCAAACACCACTGCACTACGCAAAACCCTAAAACGCTACCTCCAGCACGACCCCCTACACTACACAAACCCCAGTGCACTGTCCAAAACCCTAAAACACTACCCCCAGCATGACTCCCTACACTATACAATCACCACTGCACTACCCTTAACCCTAAATCTACCCCAAGCACGACCCCCTACACTCCACAAACATCACTACACTACCCTAAACCCTAAAACACTACCACCAGCACGACCCCCTACACTACCCAAGCACCACTGCACTACCCTAAACCCTGAAACACCTGCCCCAGCACGACCTTCTGCTCTGCCCAAACACCTCTGCACTGTGCTAAACCCTAAAACACCACCCCCAGCACGACCCCCTACACTGCCCAAACACCACTGCACTGCCCTAAACCCTAAAACACTACCCCCAGCACGACCCCTACACTGCCGGAACACCACTGCGCTGCCCTAAACCCTGAAACACCACCCCATCACGATCCCCAACACTGCCCGAACACCACTACACTGCCCTAAACCCAGAAACACCACCACAGCACGACCCGCTACACTGCCTGGACACCACTTCACTGCCCTTAATCCTGAAACACCACACCCAGCACGACCCCCTACACTACCCAAACACCACTGCACTGCCCTAAACCCTGAAACACCACTCCCAGTGTAGTGAAGATTGCTATCTATATACATACAATGCTAAGTTAGCATTCGGAAGAAGAGCTTTCCCAGGAGCAGAGTCTAGCTGATCCTGTGATGAGATCCCACTAAGCTGATCTTTACGGTATTGGGTTCCCCATTCAAGCCTAGAGACCTTTTATTATCCTAATAACCATATTAGTTTACTAGCGAAAGGAAGGTGGCTGATATCCACTGTCATTTTAGTATGATTACTCCTTTCATTTTCTATGGTATTGTAACTATGCTAAGGGTTTTGATCTTAATCATTTGTCTGCTTATGTTAGCCAAAGTACTGCATCTTAGGACACGAGGTTTATAAAATAAACGCTTTAAACTTTACCATGTCTCTGTTTATTCTGTTGTGGACTGATTTGAGAATAATTACGAACAGGTATTTCTGATTCCCACCATTCCTGAGAATACCCTAAGTCGCTTGTTCTGGGTTGTCTATACATTGGGACCGCCGAGAAAAAACTCGGATAACGAATGGGACACTGATGCTGGCCGGATAAGGGGTTCTGGGTTCTGAGGTGAGTTTTTGGTACACCACAATTCACTGAGGTCCTGGTTTCCTGTGCATAGTTCTGTGCATAAGCAGAATCCCTGCAACACCAGCACGACCCCCTACACTGCCCGAACACCACTGCACTGCCCTAAACTCTGAAACACCACCCCCAGCTAGATCTCCAACACTGCCTGAACAACACTGCACTGCCCTAAACCCTGAAACACCACCCCCAGCACGACCCCCTACACAGCCCGAACACCACTGCACTGCCCTAAACCCTGAAACGCTACCCCCAGCACGACCCCCTACACTGCCTGAACAAAACTGCACTGCCCTAAACCCTGAAACACCACTCCTGCTTGACCCCATACAAAACCCGAACACAACTGCACTGCCCTAAACCCTGAAACACCACCACCCGCACGACCCCCTACACTGCCTGAACACCACTGCACTGCCCTAAACCCTGAAACACCACCCGTACGAACCCCTACACTGCCCGAACACCACTGCACTGCCCTAAACCCTGAAACACGACCCCCAGCACGACCCCCTACACAGCTCGAAAACCACTGCCCTAAACCCTGAATCACCACCCCCAGCACGACCCCCTACACTGCCCAAACACCACTGCACTGCCCTAAAGTCTGAAACACCACCCCCAGCACGACCCCCTACACTGCCCGAACACCACTGCACTGCCCTAAACCCTGAAACACCACTCCCAACACGACCCTCTACACTGCCCGAACACCACTGCTCTGCCCAAAACCCTGAAACACCAGCCCCAGCTCAACCCCCTACACTGCCCGAACACCACTACACTGCCCTAGACCCTGAAACACCAGCCCCAGCACGACCCCCTACACTACCCAAACACCACTGCACTGCCCTAAACCCTGAAACACCAGGCCCAGCTTGACCCCTACACTTCCGCAACACTACTGCACTGCCCTAAACCCTGAAACACCAGCCCCATCATGGCCCCCTACACTGCCCGAACACCACTGCACTTCCCTAAATCCTGAAACCCAGCAACAGCAAGACCCCCTACACTGCCCGAACACCACTGCACTACCCAAAACCCTAAAACACTACCCCCAGCACGACCCCCTACACTACACAAACACCACTGCACTACCCTAAACCCTAAATCTACCTCAAGCACGACCCCTACACTACGCAAACACCACTCCACTACCCTAAACACTGAAACACCAGCCCCAGCACGACCCTCTGCATTGCCCGAACACCACTACACTGCCCTAAACCTTGAAACACAATCCCCAGCACGACACCCTACACTGCCAAAACACCACTGCACTAAACACTGAAAACCCACCCCCAGCACGAAACCCTACACTGCCTGAACACCACTGCTCTGCCCTAAATCCTAAAAAATCACCCCCAGTACGATCCCATAGACTGCACAAACACCACGGCACTGCCCTAAACCCTGAAACACCACCCCCAGAATGACCCCCTACACTGGCCAAACACCACTGTACTGCCATAAACCCTGAAACACCACCCCAGCACGACTCCTACACTGCCCGAACACCACTGCACTGCCCTAAACCCTGAAACACCACCCCCAGCACGACTCCCTACACTGCCTGAACACCACTGCACTGCCCTAAACCTTGAAACACCACCCCAGTACGATCCTCAACACTGCCCGAACAACACTGCACTGCCCTAAACCCTGAAACACCACCTCAGCATGACCCCGTACACTGCCCTAAACCCTGAAACACCACACCCAGCATGACCCCCTACACTGCCTGAACAAAGCTGCACTGCCCTAAACCCTAAAACACAACCCCCGCATGACCCCATACAACACCAGAACACCACTGCACTGCCCTAAGCCCTGAAACACCACCCCTCACACGACCCCCTACACTGCCCGAACACCACTGCACTGCCCTAAACCCTAAAACTCCACCACCAGCACGACCCCCTACAATCCCCGAACACCACTGCACTAAACCCTAAAACACGACCCCCAGCACGACCCCCTATACTCCCCAAACACCACTGCACTGCCCTAAACCCTAAAACACCTCCCCCAGCACGACCCCGTACACTGCCCAAACACGACTGCACTGCCCTTTGCCCTGAAACACCACCCCCAGCACGACCCCCTACACTGCCCAAAAACCACTGCACTTCCCTAAACCCTAAAACACCACCCCCAGCATGACCCCGTACACTGCCCGAACACCACAACACTGCCCTAAACCCTATAACACCACCCCATCACTATCCCCTATACTCCCCGAACACCACTGTGCTGCCCTAAATCATAAAACACCACCCCCAGCACAACCCCCTACACTACCCAAAGACCACTGCAGTACCCTAAACCCTAAAACACTACCCCCGCACAACCCCCTACACTACCCAAAGACCACTGCACTACCATAAACCCTAAAACACGACCCCCTACACTACACAAACACCACTGCACTACCCTAACCCCTAAAACACTACCCCTACACTACTCAAACACCACTGAACAACCCTAAACCCTAAAACACTACTCCCAGCAGTACAACCTACACTGCCATAACACCACTGCAGTACCCTAAACCCTAAAACACTACCCCCAGCAGTACCCCCTACACTACCCAAACACCACTGAACTACCCTAAACCCTAAATCACAACCCCTGCAGTACCCCCTATACTACCCAAACCCCATTGCACTACCCTAAACCCTAAAACACTACCCCCAGCAGTACCCCCTACACTACCCAAACACCACTGCACTCCCCTAAACCCTAAAGCACTACCCCCAGCACAACCCCCTGCATTATCCAAACACCACTGCACTACCCTAAATCCTAAAATACTAACCCCAGCACGACCCCAACACTAGCCAAACACCACTGCACTACGCTAAACCCTAAAACACTCCCCCAGCACGACTCCCTACACTACCCAAACACCACTGCACTACCCAAAACCCTAAATCTGCCCCCAGCACTACCTCCTACAGTACCAAAACACGACTGCACTTCCCTAAACCCTAAATCTACTCTCAGCATGACCCCATACACTACCCAAAAAACACTGCACTACCCTAACCCCTAAAACACTACCCCAGCACAACCCCGTACACTACACCAACACCACTGCACTACCCTAAACCCTAAAACACTACCCCCAGCAAGACCCCCTCCCCTGCCTGAACACCACTGCACTGCCCTAAACCCTGAAGCACCACCCCCGCATGACCCCCTACACTGCCCGAAGACCACTGCACTTACCTAAACTCTGAAACACCACCCACCGCATGACCCACTACACTGCCCGAACACCACTGCACTGCCCTAATCCCTGAAACATGCCCCCCGCACGACCCCATACACTACCCGAACACCACTGCACTGCCCTAAACCCTGAAACACTATCCCAACAACACCCTCTTCACTACACAAACACCAATGCACTACCTTAAACCCTAAAACACTACCCCCAGCACGACCCCCTACACCACCCAAACATCACTGCACTACCCTAAACCCTAAATCACTACCCCAGCACGACACCCTACACTGCCCACGCACCACTGCAGTGCCCTTAACCCTGAAACACTACCCCCAGCACGACTTCTACACTGCCGGAACACCACTGCGTTGCCCTAAACCATGAAACACCACCCCCAGCACGATCCCCAACACTGCTCGAACAACACGGCACTGCCCTAAACCCTGAAACACCACCCCCAGCACGACCCCCTAAACTGCCCGAACAACACGGCACTGCCCTAAACCCTGAAACACCACACCCAGCACGACCCCCTGCACTACCCGAACACTACTGCACTGCCCTAAACCCTGAAACACCACCCCAGCACGACCCACTACACTGCCCGAACACCACTGCACTGCCCTAAACCCTGAAACACCACCCCAGCACGATCCCCAACACTGCTCGAACAACACTGCACTGCCCTGAACCCTGAAACACCACCCCCAGCACGACCTCCTACACTGCCCGAACACCACTGCACTGCCCTAAACCCTGAGACGCCACCCCAAGCACGACCCCTACACTGCCTGAACAAAGCTGCACTGCCCTAAATCCTGAAACACCACTCCCGCATGACCCCATACAACACCCGAACACCACCACACTGCCATAAACCCTGAACCACCACCCCCAGCAAGACCCCATACACTGCTTGAACACCACTGCCCTAAACCCTGAATCACCACCCCCAGCATGACCCCCTACACTGCCCAAACACCACTGCGCTGCCCTAAAGTCTGAAACACCATCCCCAGCACGACCCCCTACAATGCCCGAACACCACTGCAATACCCTAAACCCTGAAATACCAATCCCAGCACTACCCCCTACACTGCCCGAAGACCACTGCACTGCCCTAAACCCTAAAACACCACCCCCAGCACGACCCCCTACACTGCCTGAACACAACAGCACTGCCCTCAACCCTAAAACAACACCCCCAGGACGGCCCTCTACACTTTCGAACACGACTGCTATGCCCAAAACCCTGAAACACCAGCCCCAGCTCAACCCCCTACACTGCCCAAACACCACTGCACTGGCCTAAACCCTGAAACACCAGCCTCAGCACGACCCCCTACACTACCTGAACACCACTGCACTGCCCTAAATCCTGAAACACCAGCCACAGCACGACCCCCTACACTGCCGGAACACCACTGCGTTGCCCTAAACCATGAAACACCACCCCCACCACGATCCCCAACACTGCCCGAACAACACGGCACTGCCCTAAACCCTGAAACACCACCCCCAGCATGACCCCCTAAACTGCCCGAACACCACTACACTGCCCTAAACCCAGAAACACCACCCCAGCACGACCCGCTACACTGCCCGAGCACCACTTCACTGCTCTTAAAACTCAATCACCACACCCAGCACGACCCCCTGCACTACCCGAACACCACTGCACTGCCCTAAACCCTGATACACCACCCCAGCACAACCCCCTACACTGCCCGAACACCACTGCACTGCCCTAAACCCTGAAACACCACCCCCAGCACGATCCCTAACACTGCTCGAACAACACTGCACTGCCCTGAACCCTGAAACACCACCCCCAGCACGACCTCCTATACTGCCCGAACACCACTGCACTGCCCTAAACCCTGAGACGCCACCCCAAGCACGACCCCTATACTGCCTGAACAAAACTGCACTGCCCTAAATCCTGAAACACCACTCCCGCATGACCCCATACAACATCCGAACACCACCGCACTGCCATAAACCCTGAAACACCACCCCCAGCAAGACCCCGTACACTGCTTGAACACCACTGCCCTAAACCCTGAATCACGACCCCCAGCATGACCCCCTACACTGCCCGAACACCACTACACTGCCCTAAAGTCTGAAACACCATCCCCAGCACGACCCCCTACAATGCCCGAACACCACTGCACTACCCTAAACCCTTAAACACCAATCCCAGCAATACCACCTACACTGCCCGAAGACCACTGTACTGCCCTAAACCCTAAAACACCACCCCCAGCACGACCCCCTACACTGCCTGAACACAACAGCACTGCCCTAAACCCTAAAACACCACCCCAGGATGACCCTCTACACTGCCCGAACACCACTGCTATGCCCAAAACCCTGAAACACCAGCCCCAGCTCAACCCCCTACACTGCCCAAACACAACTGCACTGGCCTAAACCCTGAAACACCAGCCTCAGCACGACCCCCTACACTACCCGAACACCACTGCACTACCCTAAACCCTGAAACACCAGCCACAGCACGACCCCCTACACTGCCCGAACACCACTGCACTGCTCTAAACCCTGAAACACCAGCCCCACCACGACCCACTACACTGCCCAAACACCACTGCACTGCCCTAAACCCTGAAACACCAGCCACAGCTCGACCCCCTACACTGCCCGAACACCACTACACTGCCCTAAAGTCTGAAACACCATCCCCAGCACGACCCCCTACAATGCCCGAACACCACTGCACTACCCTAAACCCTTAAACACCAATCCCAGCAATACCACCTACACTGCCCGAAGACCACTGTACTGCCCTAAACCCTAAAACACCACCCCCAGCACGACCCCCTACACTGCCTGAACACAACAGCACTGCCCTAAACCCTAAAACACCACCCCAGGATGACCCTCTACACTGCCCGAACACCACTGCTATGCCCAAAACCCTGAAACACCAGCCCCAGCTCAACCCCCTACACTGCCCAAACACAACTGCACTGGCCTAAACCCTGAAACACCAGCCTCAGCACGACCCCCTACACTACCCGAACACCACTGCACTGCCCTAAACCCTGAAACACCAGCCACAGCACGACCCCCTACACTGCCCGAACACCACTGCACTGCTCTAAACCCTGAAACACCAGCCCCACCACGACCCACTACACTGCCCAAACACCACTGCACTGCCCTAAACCCTGAAACACCAGCCACAGCTCGACCCCCTACACTGCCCGAACACCACTGCACTGCTCTAAACCCTGAAACCACAGCCCTACCACGACCCACTACACTGCCCGAACACCACTGCACTGCCCTAAACCCTGAAACACCAGCCACAGCACGACCCCTACACTGCCCGAACACCACTGCACTGCTCTAAACCCTGAAACACTACCCCCACCACGACGCCCTACACTACACAAACACCAGTGCACTGCCGTTAACCCTAAATCTACCCCAAGCGCGACCCCTTACACTACACAAACATCACTACACTACCCTAAACCCTAAAACACTACCACCAGCACGACCCCCTACACCACAAAAACACCACTGCACTGCCCTAAACCCTGAAACACCACCCCCAGCACGATCCCTAACACTGCTCGAACAACACTGCACTGCCCTGAACCCTGAAACACCACCCCCAGCACGACCTCCTACACTGCCCGAACACCACTGCACTGCCCTAAACCCTGAGACGCCACCCCAAGCACGACCCCTATACTGCCTGAACAAAACTGCACTGCCCTAAATCCTGAAACACCACTCCCGCATGACCCCATACAACACCCGAACACCACCGCACTGCCATAAACCCTGAAACACCACCCCCAGCAAGACCCCGTACACTGCTTGAACACCACTGCCCTAAACCCTGAATCACCACCCCCAGCATGACCCCCTACACTGCCCGAACACCACTGCACTGCCCTAAAGTCTGAAACACCATCCCCAGCACGACCCCCTACAATGCCCGAACACCACTGCACTACCCTAAACCCTTAAAAACCAATCCCAGCACTACCACCTACACTGCCCAAAGACCACTGCACTGCCCTAAACCCTAAAACACCACCCCCAGCACGACCCCCTACACTGCCTGAACACAACAGCACTGCCCTAAACCCTAAAACATCACCCCAGGACGACCCTCTACACTGCCCGAACACCACTGCTATGCCCAAAACCCTGAAACACCAGCCCCAGCTCAACCCCCTACACTGCCCAAACACCACTGCACTGGCCTAAACCCTGAAACACCAGCCTCAGCACGACCCCCTACACTACCCGAACACCACTGCACTGCCCTAAACCCTGAAACACCAGCCACAGCACGACCCCCTACACTGCCCGAACACCACTGCACTGCTCTAAACCCTGAAACACCAGCCCCAGCACGACCCACTACACTGCCCAAACACCACTGCACTGCCCTAAACCCTGAAACACCAGCCACAGCACGACCCCCTACACTGCCCGAACACCACTGCACTGCTCTAAACCCTGAAACCACAGCCCCAACACGACCCACTACACTGCCCGAACACCACTGCACTGCCCTAAACCCTGAAACACCAGCCACAGCACGACCCCCTACAGTGCCCGAACACCACTGCACTGCTCTAAACCCTGAAACACTACCCCCACCACGACGCCCTACACTACACAAACACCAGTGCACTGCCGTTAACCCTAAATCTACCCCAAGCGCGACCCCTTACACTACACAAACATCACTACACTACCCTAAACCCTAAAACACTACCACCAGCACGACCCCCTACACCACACAAACACCACTGCAATACCCTAAACCCTGAAACACCTGCCACAGCACGACCCTCTGCTCTGCCCAAACACCTCTGCACTGCCCTAAACCTTGAAACACCATCCCCAGCAAGTCCCCCCACACTGCCCGAACACCACTGCACTGCCCTAAACCCTGAAACACCAAGCCCAGCAAGACCCCCTACACTGCCCGAACACCACTGCACTGCCCTAAACCCTGAAACACCACCCCCAGCATGACCCCCTACACTGCCCGAACATCACTGCACTGCCCTAAACCCTGAAACACCAGCCTCAGCACGACCCCCTACACTACCCGAACACCACTACACGGCCCTAAACCCTGAAACACCAGCCACAGCACGACCCCCTACACTGCCCGAACACCACTGCCCGAAGACCACTGCACTGCCCTAAACCCTAAAACACCACCCCCAGCACGACCCCCTACACTGCCTGAACACAACAGCACTGCCCTAAACCCTAAAACACCACCCCAGGACGACCCTCTACACTGCCCGAACACCACTGCTATGCCCAAAACCCTGAATAACCAGCCCCAGCTCAACCCCTACACTGCCCAAACACCACTGCACTGGCCTAAACCCTGAAACACCAGCCTCAGCACAACCCCCTACACTACCCGAACACCACTGCACTGCCCTAAACCCTGAAACACCAGCCACAGCACGACCCCCTACACTGCCCGAACACCACTGCACTGCTCTAAACCCTGAGACACCAGCCCCACCACGACCCACTACACTGCCCAAACACCACTGCACTGCCCTAAACCCTGAAACACCAGCCACAGCACGACCCCCTACACTGCCCGAACACCACTGCACTGCTCTAAACCCTGGAACACCAGCCCCACCACGACCCACTACATTGCCCGAACATCACTGCACTGCCCTAAACCCTGAAACACCAGCCGCAACACGACCCCCTATACTGCCCGAACACCACTGCACTGCCCTAAACCCTGAAACACCAGCCCCAGCTCAACCCCCTACACTGCCCAAACACCACTACACTGGCCTAAACCCTGAAACATCAGCCTCAGCACGACCCCCTACACTACCCGAACACCACTGCACTGCCCTAAACCCTGAAACACCAGCCCTACCACGACCCTCTACACTGCCCGAACACCACTGCACTGCCCTAAACCCTGAAACACCAACCCCAGCACGACCCCCTACACTGCCCAAACATAACTGCACTGCCCTAAACCCTGAAACACCAGCCCCAGCAAGACCCCCTACACTGCCCGAACACCACTGCACTGCCCTAAGTCCTGAAACACTGCCCCCAGTACGACCCCCTACACTACCCAAACACCACTGCACTACCCAAAACCCAAAAACACTACCCCCAGCACGAACCCCTACACTACACAAACACCAGTGCACTGCCCTAAACCCTAAAACACTACCCCCAGCACGACCCCCTACACTACACAAACATCACTACACTACCCTAAACTCTAAAACACTATCACCAGCACGACCCCCTACACCACACAAACAGCACTGCACTACCCTAAACCCTGAAACACCAGCCCCAGCAAGACCCCCTACACTGCCCGAACACCACTGCCCGAAACCCTGAAAAACCACCACCAGCAATGCCCCGTACGGTGCCCGAACACCACTGCACTGCCCTAAACCCTGAAACACAACCCCCATCACGACCCCTACTCTGCCCGAACACCACTGCACTGCCCTAAACCCTGAAACACCATCCCCAGCACGACCCCATACACTGCCCAAACTTCACTGCACTGCCGTAAACCCTAAAACACCACCCCCAGCACAAACCCCTACACTGCCCGAACACCACTGCACTGCCCTAAACCCTAAAACACAACTCCAGCATGACCCTCTACACTGCCTGAACACCACTGCTCTGCCCAAAACCCTGAAACACCAGCCCCAGCACAACCCCCTGCACTACCCGAACACGACTGCACTGCCCTAAACCCTGAAACACCAGCCCCAGCACGACCCCTACACTGCCAGAACATCACTGCACTGCCCTAAACCCTGAAACACCAGCCCCAGCAAGACCCCCTACACTGCCCGAACACCACTGCACTGCCCTAAGCCATGAAACACTGCCCCCAGTACGACCCCCTACACTACCCAAACACCACTGCGCTACCCTAAACCCAAAATCTACCCCAAACACGACCCCCTACACTACACAAACATCACTACACTACCCCAAACTCTAAAACACTATCACCAGCAGCACCCCCTACACTACACAAACAGCACTGCATTACCCTAAACCCTGAAACACCAGCCCCAGCACGACCCTCTACACTGCCCGAACACTACTGCACTGCTCTAAATGTTGAATCACCATCCCCAGCAAGACACCCTACAGTGCCTGAACACCACTGCCCTAAACCCTGAAAAACAACCACCAGCAAGACCACCTACACTGCCTGAACACCACAGCCCCAAACCCTGAAACACCACACCCAGTAAGACCCCCTACACTGCCCAAACAGCACTGCACTGCCCCAAACCCTGAAACACCACCCCCAGCATGACCCCCTACACTGCCCGAACACCACTGCACTACCCTAAACCCTAAATCTACCCCAAGCACGACCCCCTACACTACACAAACATCACTACACTACCCGAAACCCTAAAACACTACCACCAGCACGACCCTCCACACTACACAAACATCACTGCACTGCCCTAAACCTTGAAACACCATCCCCAGCAAGACCCCCTACACTGCCCAAACACCACTGCACTAAACCCTGAAAAACCACCACCAGCAAGACCCCCTACACTGCCTGAACACCACTGCCCTACACCCTGAAACACCACTCCCAGCATGACCCCCTACACTACACAAACACCACTGCACTACCCTAAACCCTAAATCTACCCCAAGCACAACACCCTACACTACACAAACATCACTACACTACCCAAAACCCTAAAACACTACCACCAACATGACCCTCTACACTACACAAACATCACTGCACTGCCCTAAACCTTGAAACACCATCCCCAGCAAAACCCCCTACACTGCCCAAACACCCCTGCCCTCAACCCTGAAAAACCACCACCAGCAAGACCCCCTACACTGCCTGAACACCGCTGCCCTAAACTCTGAATCACCACGCCCAGCAAGACCACCTACACTGCCTGAACACCACTGCACTGCCCTAAACCCTGAAACACCACCCTTAGCACGACCCCTTACACTGCCTGAACGAAACTGCACTGCCCTAAACCCTGAAACACCACCCCCAGCACGACCCCTTACACTGCCTGAACAAAACTGCACTGCCCTAAACCCTGAAACACCATCCCTGCATCACCCCATACAACACTCGAACACCACTGCACTGCCCTAAACCCTAAAATACCACCACCACACGACCCCCTACACTACCCGAATACCACTGCACTGCCCTAAACCCTGAAACACCAAACCCGCACGAACCAGTACACTGCCCAAACACCACTGCACTGCCCTAAACCCTGAAACACCACCCTCAGCAAGACACCCTACACTGCCCGAACACCACTGCACTGCCCTAAACCCTGAAACACCAGCCCCAGCATGACACCCCACACTGCCCGAACACCACTGCTCTGCCTAAAACCCTGAAACACCAGCCCCAGCACGACCCCCTACACTGCCCGAACACCACTGCACTGCCCTAAGCCCTGAAACACCAGCCCCAGCATGACCCCCTACACTGCCCGAACACCACTGCACTGCCCTAAACCCTGAAACACCACCCCCGCATGACCCCATATAACACTCGAACACCACTGCACTGCCCTAAACCCTAAAATACCACCACCACACGACCCTCTACACTACCCGAACACCACTGCACTGCCCTAAACCCTGAAACACCAAACCCGCACAAACCAGTACATTGCCCAAACACCACTGCACTGCCCTAAACCCTGAAACACCACCCCCAGCAAGACACCCTACACTGCTCGAACACCACTGCCCTAAACCATGAAACACCACCCCCAGCACGACCCACTACACTGCCCGAACACTACTGCACTGCCCTAAACTCTGAAACACTACCACAGCACGACCCCCTACACTACCCGGACACCACTGCACTGCCCTAAACCCTGAAACAATACCCCCAGCATGACCCCCTACACTGCCCGAACACCACTGCACTGCCCTAAACCCTATAACACCACCACCAGCACGACCCCTACACTGCCTGAACACCACTGCACTGCCCTAAACCCTAAAACACTACCCCCAGCATGACCCCCTACACTGCCCGAACACCACTGCACTGCCCTAAACCCTATAACACCACCTGCAGCACCAACCCCTACACTGCCCAAACACCACTGCACTACCCTGAATCCTGTAACACCAGACCCAGCACAACCCCCTACACTGCCCAAAAACCACTGCACTGCCCTAAACCCTGAAACACCAGCCCCAGCATGACCCCCTACACTGCCCGAACACCACTGCACTGCCGTAAACCCTGAAACACCAGCCCTAGCACGACCCCCTACACTGCCCAAACACTACTGCACTGCCCTAAACCCTGAAACACCAGCCACAGCATGACCCCCTACACTGCCCGAACACCACTGCACTGCCCTAAACCCTGACACACCAGCGCCACCACAACAACCTAAACGGCCCAAACACCAATGCACTGCCCTAAACCCTGAAACACCAGCCCCAGCACTATCCCCTACACTAGCCGAACACCACTGCACTGCCCTAAACCCTAAAACACTACCCCCAGCATGACCACCTACACTACCCAAACACCACTGCTCTGCCGTAAACCCTACAACAGTACCCCCAGCATGACCCCCTACACTACACAAACATCACTGCACTGCCCTAAACCCTAAAACACTACCCCAAGCCTGAAACCCTTCACTATACAAACACCAATCCACAACCCTAAACCTTAAAACACTACCCCCTTCACGACCGCCTACACTACCGAAACACCACTGCACTACCCTAAACGCTAAAACACTACTCCCAGCTCGACCCCCTACACTACCCAAACACCACTGCACTACCATAAGCCCTAAAACACTATCCCCGCACGACCCCCTACACTACCCAAAGACCACTGCACTACCCTAAACCCTAAAACACAACACCCTACACTACACAAATACTGCTGCACTACCCTAAACCCTAAAACACTACCCCCAGCACGACCCCCTATATTACAAAAACACCACTGCACTACCCTAAACCCTAAAACACTACCCCCTAAATAGCCGAACACCACTGCACTGCCCTAAACCCTAAAACACCACCTCTAGCACGACCCCCTACACTGCCCGATCACCACTGCACTGCCCTAAACCCTAAAGCACCACCCCCAGCACGCCCCCCTACACTGTCCCAACACCACATCACTGCCCTAAACCCTGAAACCCCCACCCCCAGCACAATCGACAACCCTGCCCGAACAACACTGCACTGCCCTAAATCCTAAAACACTAACCCCCAGCACGACCCCCTACAGTACCCAAAGACTACCGCACTATCATAAACCCTAAAACACTACACCCCACAGAACCCCCAATACTACCCAAAGACCACTGCAATACCCTAACCCCTAAAACACTACCCCTACACGACACAAACACCACTGCACAACCCTAAACCCTAAAACACTACCCCAAGCCTGAAACCCTTCACTATACAAACACCAATCCACAACCCTAAACCTTAAAACACTACCCCCTTCACGACCGCCTACACTACCGAAACACCACTGCACTACCCTAAACGCTAAAACACTACCCCCAGCAAGATCCCCTACACTACACAAACACCACTGCACTACCCTAAATCCTAAAACACTAACCCCCAGCACGACCCCCTACACTACCCAAAGACTACCGCACTATCATAAACCCTAAAACACTACACCCCACAGAACCCCCAACACTACCCAAAGACCACTGCAATACCCTAACCCCTAAAACACTACCCCTACACGACTCAAACACCACTGCACAACCCTAAACCCTAAAACACTACCCCCAGCAGTACCCCCTATACTACCCAAACACCATTGCACTCCCCTAAACCCTAAACCACTACCCCCAGCACAACCCCCTACACTATCCAAACACTACTGCACTACCCTAAGCCCTAAAACACTACCCCCAGCACGACCCCCTACACTAGCCAAACACCACTGCAGTACCCTAAACCCTAAAACACTCCCCCAGCACGACTCCCTACACTACACAAACACCACTGCACTACCCAAAACCCTAAATCTACCCCCAGCATGACCCCCTACACTACCCAAACACCACTGCACTACCCTAAACCCTAAATCTATCCCCAGCATGAACCCCTACACTACCCAAACACCACTGCACTTCCATATACCCTAAACCACTACCCCCAGCATTACCCCCTACACTACCCAAACACCACTGCACTACCCTAACCCCTAAAACACTACCCCCAGCACGAACCCGTACACTACACCAACACCACTGCACTACCCTAAACCCTAAAACCCTACCCCAGCATGACCCCCTACACTACCCAAACACCACTGCACTATCCTAAACCCTAAAACACTACCCCCAACAAGACCCCCTACACTGCCCGAACACCACTGCACTGCCCTATACTCTGAAACACCACCCCCGCATGACCCACTACACTGCCCAAACACCACTGCACTCCCCTAAACCCTGAAACACCACCCCGCATGACCCCCTACACTGCCCGAATACCAATGCACTGCCCTAAACTCTGAAACACCACCCCGCATGACCCACTACACTGCCCGAACACTACTGCACTGCCCTAAACCCTGAAACACCAGCCACAGCATGACCCCCTACACTGCCCGAACACCACTGCTCTGCCCTAAATCCTAAAACACCACCCCCAGCACGACCCCATACACTGCCCAATCACCACTGCACTGCCCTAAACCCTGAAACACCACCCCCAGCACGGCCCCCTATACTGACCAAACACCACTGTGCTGCCCTAAACCCTGAAACACCACCCCCAGCATGATCCCCAACACTGCCCAAACAACACTGCACTGCCCTAAACCCTGAAACACCACCCCCAGCACGACCCCGTACACTGCCCGAACATCGCTGCACTGCCCTAAACCCTAAAACACCAGCCCCAGCACGACCCCCTACACTGCCCAAACACCACTGCTCTGCCCTAAACCCTAAAACACCACCCCCAGCAAGATCCCCTACACTTCCCGAACACCACTGCACTGCCCTGAACCATAAAACACCACCCCAGCATGACCCGCTACACTACACAAACACCACTGCACTACCCTAAATCCTAAAGCACTAACCCCCAGCACGACCCCCTACACTACCCAAAGACTACCGCACTATCATATACCCTAAAACACTACACCCCACAGAACCCCCCAACACTACCCAAAGACCACTGCAATACCCTAACCCCTAAAACACTACCCCTACACGACACAAACACCACTGCACAACCCTAAACCCTAAAACACTACCCCCAGCAGTACCCCCTATACTACCCAAACACCATTGCACTCCCCTAAACCCTAAATCACTACCCCCAGCACAACCCCCTACACTATCCAAACACTACTGCACTACCCTAAGCCCTAAAACACTACCCCCAGCACGAAACCCTACACTAGCCAAACACCACTGCAGTACCCTAAACCCTAAAACACTCCCCCAGCACGACTCCCTATACTACACAAACACCACTGCACTACCCAAAACCCTAAATCTACCCCCAGCATGACCCCCTACACTATCCAAACACCACTGCACTACCCTAAACCCTAAATCTATCCCCAGCATGAAGCCCTACACTACCCAAACACCACTGCACTTCCATATACCCTAAAACACTACCGTCCAGCATGACCCCCTACACTACCCAAACACCACTGCACTACCCTAACCCCTAAAACACTACCCCCAGCACGAACCCGTACACTACACCAACACCACAGCACTACCCTAAACCCTAAAACCCTACCCCAGCATGACCCCCTACACTACCCAAACACCACTGCACTATCCTAAACCCTAAAACACTACCCCCAACAAGACCCCCTACACTGCCCGAACACCACTGCACTGCCCTATACTCTGAAACACCACCCCCGCATGACCCACTACACTGCCCAAACACCACTGCACTCACCTAAACCCTGAAACACCACCCCACATGACCCCCTACACTGCCCGAATACCAATGCACTGCCCTAAACTCTGAAACACCACCCCACATGACCCACTACACTGCCTGAACACCACTGCTCTGCCCAAAACCCTGAAACACCAGCCCCAGCATGACCCCCTACACTGCCCGAACACCACTGCACTGCCATAAACCCTGAAACACCAGCCCTAGCACGACCCCCTACACTGCCCGAACACTACTGCACTGCCCTAAACCCTGAAACACCAGCCACAGCATGACCCCCTACACTGCCCGAACACCACTGCACTGCCCTAAACCCTAACACACCAGCGCCACCACAACAACCTAAACGGCCCAAACACCAATGCACTGCCCTAAACCCTGAAACACCAGCCCCAGCACTACCCCCTACACTAGCCGAACACCACTGCACTGCCCTAAACCCAGAAACACTACCCCCAGCACGACCACCTACACTGCCCGAACACCACTGCACTACCCTAAACCCTGAAACACCAACCGCGCACGAACCCATACACTGCCGGAACACCACTGCACTGCCCTGATCCCTGAAACACCACCCCCAGCATGACCCCCTACACTGCCCGAACACCACTGCAGTGCCCTAAACTCTGAAACACCACACCCAGCACGACCCCCTACACTGCCCGAACACCACTGCACTGCCCTAATCCCTGAAACACCACCCCCAGCACTACCCCCTACACTGCCCGAACACCACTGCACTGCCCTAAACCCTAAAACACCACCCCAGCACGACCCCCTACACTGCCTGAACACCACTGCTCTGCCCAAAACCCTGAAACACCAGCCCCAGCATGACCCCCTACACTGCCCAAACACCACTGCACTGCCGTAAACCCTGAAACACCACTCCCAGCATGATCCCCAACACTCCCTGAACGCCACTGCACAGCACTAAACCCTAAAACACCACCCCAAGCATGACCCCCTACACACCCCGAACACTACTGCACTGCCCTAAACCCTAAAACACCACCTCCAGCATGACCACCTGCACTGCCCGAACACCACTGCTCTGCCCTAAACCCTAAAACACCACCCCCAGCACGACCCCCTACACTGCCCGAACACGACTGCACTGCCCTAAACCCTAAAACACCACCCCCAGCACTACCCCCTACACTGCCCAAAGACTACCTCACTATCATAAACCCTAAAACACTACACCCCACAGAACCCCCAACACTACCCAAAGACCACTGCAATACCCTAACCCCTAAAACACTACCCCTACACGACACAAACACCACTGCACAACCCTAAACCCTAAAACACTACCCCCAGCAGTACCCCCTATACTACCCAAACACCATTGCACTCCCCTAAACCCTAAACCACTACCCCCAGCACAACCCCCTACACTATCCAAACACAACTGCACTACCCTAAGCCCGAAAACACTACCCCAGCACGACCCCCTACACTAGCCAAACACCACTGCAGTACCCTAAACCCTAAAACACTCCCCCAGCACGACTCCCTACACTACACAAACACCACTGCACTACCCAAAACCCTAAATCTACCCCCAGCATGACCCCCTACACAACCCATACACCACTTCACTACCCTAAACCCTAAATCTATCCCCAGCATGAACCCCTACACTACCCAAACACCACTGCACTTCCATATACCCTAAAACACTACCCCCAGCATGACCCCCTACACTACCCAAACACCACTGCACTACCCTAACCCCTAAAACACTACCCCCAGCACGAACCCGTACACTACACCAACACCACTGCACTACCCTAAACCCTAAAACCCTACCCCAGCATGACCCCCTACACTACCCAAACACCACTGCACTATCCTAAACCCTAAAACACTACCCCCAACAAGACCCCCTACACTGCCCGAACACCACTGCACTGCCCTATACTCTGAAACACCACCCCCCGCATGACCCACTACACTGCCCAAACACCACTGCACTCCCCTAAACCCTGAAACACCACCCCCACATGACCCCCTACACTACCCGAATACCAATGCACTGCCCTAAACTCTGAAACACCACCCCGCATGACCCACTACACTGCCTGAACACCACTGCTCTGCCCAAAACCCTGAAACACCAGCCCCAGCATGACCCCCTACACTGCCCGAACACCACTGCACTGCCGTAAACCCTGAAACACCAGCCCTAGCACGACCCCCTACACTGCCCAAACACTACTGCACTGCCCTAAACCCTGAAACACCAGCCACAGCATGACCCCCTACACTGCCCGAACACCACTGCACTGCCCTAAACCCTGACACACCAGCGCCACCACAACAACCTAAACGGCCCAAACACCAATGCACTGCCCTAAACCCTGAAACACCAGCCCCAGCACTATCCCCTACACTAGCCGAACACCACTGCACTGCCCTAAACCCTAAAACACTACCCCCAGCATGACCACCTACACTACCCAAACACCACTGCTCTGCCGTAAACCCTACAACAGTACCCCCAGCATGACCCCCTACACTACACAAACATCACTGCACTGCCCTAAACCCTAAAACACTACCCCAAGCCTGAAACCCTTCACTATACAAACACCAATCCACAACCCTAAACCTTAAAACACTACCCCCTTCACGACCGCCTACACTACCGAAACACCACTGCACTACCCTAAACGCTAAAACACTACTCCCAGCTCGACCCCCTACACTACCCAAACACCACTGCACTACCATAAGCCCTAAAACACTATCCCCGCACGACCCCCTACACTACCCAAAGACCACTGCACTACCCTAAACCCTAAAACACAACACCCTACACTACACAAATACTGCTGCACTACCCTAAACCCTAAAACACTACCCCCAGCACGACCCCCTATATTACAAAAACACCACTGCACTACCCTAAACCCTAAAACACTACCCCCTAAATAGCCGAACACCACTGCACTGCCCTAAACCCTAAAACACCACCTCTAGCACGACCCCCTACACTGCCCGATCACCACTGCACTGCCCTAAACCCTAAAGCACCACCCCCAGCACGCCCCCCTACACTGTCCCAACACCACATCACTGCCCTAAACCCTGAAACCCCCACCCCCAGCACAATCGACAACCCTGCCCGAACAACACTGCACTGCCCTAAATCCTAAAACACTAACCCCCAGCACGACCCCCTACAGTACCCAAAGACTACCGCACTATCATAAACCCTAAAACACTACACCCCACAGAACCCCCAATACTACCCAAAGACCACTGCAATACCCTAACCCCTAAAACACTACCCCTACACGACACAAACACCACTGCACAACCCTAAACCCTAAAACACTACCCCAAGCCTGAAACCCTTCACTATACAAACACCAATCCACAACCCTAAACCTTAAAACACTACCCCCTTCACGACCGCCTACACTACCGAAACACCACTGCACTACCCTAAACGCTAAAACACTACCCCCAGCAAGATCCCCTACACTTCCCGAACACCACTGCACTGCCCTGAACCATAAAACACCACCCCAGCATGACCCCCTACACTACACAAACACCACTGCACTACCCTAAATCCTAAAACACTAACCCCCAGCACGACCCCCTACACTACCCAAAGACTACCGCACTATCATAAACCCTAAAACACTACACCCCACAGAACCCCCAACACTACCCAAAGACCACTGCAATACCCTAACCCCTAAAACACTACCCCTACACGACTCAAACACCACTGCACAACCCTAAACCCTAAAACACTACCCCCAGCAGTACCCCCTATACTACCCAAACACCATTGCACTCCCCTAAACCCTAAACCACTACCCCCAGCACAACCCCCTACACTATCCAAACACTACTGCACTACCCTAAGCCCTAAAACACTACCCCCAGCACGACCCCCTACACTAGCCAAACACCACTGCAGTACCCTAAACCCTAAAACACTCCCCCAGCACGACTCCCTACACTACACAAACACCACTGCACTACCCAAAACCCTAAATCTACCCCCAGCATGACCCCCTACACTACCCAAACACCACTGCACTACCCTAAACCCTAAATCTATCCCCAGC
The DNA here is from genome assembly GCF_964204655.1 of Triturus cristatus. NCBI lineage: Eukaryota > Metazoa > Chordata > Amphibia > Caudata > Salamandridae > Triturus > Triturus cristatus. The sequence continues at coordinate 1,099,216,604 of NC_140579.1, forward strand.
ATGAACCCCTACACTACCCAAACACCACTGCACTTCCATATACCCTAAACCACTACCCCCAGCATGACCCCCTACACTACCCAAACACCACTGCACTACCCTAACCCCTAAAACACTACCCCCAGCACGAACCCGTACACTACACCAACACCACTGCACTACCCTAAACCCTAAAACCTTACCCCAGCATGACCCCCTACACTACCCAAACACCACTGCACTATCCTAAACCCTAAAACACTACCCCCAACAAGACCCCCTACACTGCCCGAACACCACTGCACTGCCCTATACTCTGAAACACCACCCCCCGCATGACCCACTACACTGCCCAAACACCACTGCACTCCCCTAAACCCTGAAACACCACCCCGCATGACCCCCTACACTGCCCGAATACCAATGCACTGCCCTAAACTCTGAAACACCACCCCGCATGACCCACTACACTGCCCGAACACTACTGCACTGCCCTAAACCCTGAAACACCAGCCACAGCATGACCCCCTACACTGCCCGAACACCACTGCTCTGCCCTAAATCCTAAAACACCACCCCCAGCACGACCCCATACACTGCCCAATCACCACCGCACTGCCCTAAACCCTGAAACACCACCCCCAGCACGGCCCCCTATACTGACCAAACACCACTGTGCTGCCCTAAACCCTGAAACACCACCCCCAGCATGATCCCCAACACTGCCCAAACAACACTGCACTGCCCTAAACCCTGAAACACCACCCCCAGCACGACCCCGTACACTGCCCGAACATCACTGCACTGCCCTAAACCCTAAAACACCAGCCCCAGCACGACCCCCTACACTGCCCAAACACCACTGCTCTGCCCTAAACCCTAAAACACCACCCCCAGCAAGATCCCCTACACTTCCCGAACACCACTGCACTGCCCTGAACCATAAAACACCACCCCAGCATGACCCGCTACACTACACAAACACCACTGCACTACCCTAAATCCTAAAGCACTAACCCCCAGCACGACCCCCTACACTACCCAAAGACTACCGCACTATCATATACCCTAAAACACTACACCCCACAGAACCCCCCAACACTACCCAAAGACCACTGCAATACCCTAACCCCTAAAACACTACCCCTACACGACACAAACACCACTGCACAACCCTAAACCCTAAAACACTACCCCCAGCAGTACCCCCTATACTACCCAAACACCATTGCACTCCCCTAAACCCTAAATCACTACCCCCAGCACAACCCCCTACACTATCCAAACACTACTGCACTACCCTAAGCCCTAAAACACTACCCCCAGCACGAAACCCTACACTAGCCAAACACCACTGCAGTACCCTAAACCCTAAAACACTCCCCCAGCACGACTCCCTATACTACACAAACACCACTGCACTACCCAAAACCCTAAATCTACCCCCAGCATGACCCCCTACACTACCCAAACACCACTGCACTACCCTAAACCCTAAATCTATCCCCAGCATGAAGCCCTACACTACCCAAACACCACTGCACTTCCATATACCCTAAAACACTACCGTCCAGCATGACCCCCTACACTACCCAAACACCACTGCACTACCCTAACCCCTAAAACACTACCCCCAGCACGAACCCGTACACTACACCAACACCACAGCACTACCCTAAACCCTAAAACCCTACCCCAGCATGACCCCCTACACTACCCAAACACCACTGCACTATCCTAAACCCTAAAACACTACCCCCAACAAGACCCCCTACACTGCCCGAACACCACTGCACTGCCCTATACTCTGAAACACCACCCCCGCATGACCCACTACACTGCCCAAACACCACTGCACTCACCTAAACCCTGAAACACCACCCCACATGACCCCCTACACTGCCCGAATACCAATGCACTGCCCTAAACTCTGAAACACCACCCCACATGACCCACTACACTGCCTGAACACCACTGCTCTGCCCAAAACCCTGAAACACCAGCCCCAGCATGACCCCCTACACTGCCCGAACACCACTGCACTGCCATAAACCCTGAAACACCAGCCCTAGCACGACCCCCTACACTGCCCGAACACTACTGCACTGCCCTAAACCCTGAAACACCAGCCACAGCATGACCCCCTACACTGCCCGAACACCACTGCACTGCCCTAAACCCTAACACACCAGCGCCACCACAACAACCTAAACGGCCCAAACACCAATGCACTGCCCTAAACCCTGAAACACCAGCCCCAGCACTACCCCCTACACTAGCCGAACACCACTGCACTGCCCTAAACCCAGAAACACTACCCCCAGCACGACCACCTACACTGCCCGAACACCACTGCACTACCCTAAACCCTGAAACACCAACCGCGCACGAACCCATACACTGCCGGAACACCACTGCACTGCCCTGATCCCTGAAACACCACCCCCAGCATGACCCCCTACACTGCCCGAACACCACTGCAGTGCCCTAAACTCTGAAACACCACACCCAGCACGACCCCCTACACTGCCCGAACACCACTGCACTGCCCTAATCCCTGAAACACCACCCCCAGCACTACCCCCTACACTGCCCGAACACCACTGCACTGCCCTAAACCCTAAAACACCACCCCAGCACGACCCCCTACACTGCCTGAACACCACTGCTCTGCCCAAAACCCTGAAACACCAGCCCCAGCATGACCCCCTACACTGCCCAAACACCACTGCACTGCCGTAAACCCTGAAACACCACTCCCAGCATGATCCCCAACACTCCCTGAACGCCACTGCACAGCACTAAACCCTAAAACACTACCCCAAGCATGACCCCCTACACACCCCGAACACTACTGCACTGCCCTAAACCCTAAAACACCACCTCCAGCATGACCACCTGCACTGCCCGAACACCACTGCTCTGCCCTAAACTCTAAAACACCACCCCCAGCACGACCCCCTACACTGCCCGAACACGACTGCACTGCCCTAAACCCTAAAACACCACCCCCAGCACTACCCCCTACACTGCCCAAAGACTACCTCACTATCATAAACCCTAAAACACTACACCCCACAGAACCCCCAACACTACCCAAAGACCACTGCAATACCCTAACCCCTAAAACACTACCCCTACACGACACAAACACCACTGCACAACCCTAAACCCTAAAACACTACCCCCAGCAGTACCCCCTATACTACCCAAACACCATTGCACTCCCCTAAACCCTAAACCACTACCCCCAGCACAACCCCCTACACTATCCAAACACAACTGCACTACCCTAAGCCCGAAAACACTACCCCAGCACGACCCCCTACACTAGCCAAACACCACTGCAGTACCCTAAACCCTAAAACACTCCCCCAGCACGACTCCCTACTCTACACAAACACCACTGCACTACCCAAAACCCTAAATCTACCCCCAGCATGACCCCCTACACAACCCATACACCACTTCACTACCCTAAACCCTAAATCTATCCCCAGCATGAACCCCTACACTACCCAAACACCACTGCACTTCCATATACCCTAAAACACTACCCCCAGCATGACCCCCTACACTACCCAAACACCACTGCACTACCCTAACCCCTAAAACACTACCCCCAGCACGAACCCGTACACTACACCAACACCACTGCACTACCCTAAACCCTAAAACCCTACCCCAGCATGACCCCCTACACTACCCAAACACCACTGCACTATCCTAAACCCTAAAACACTACCCCCAACAAGACCCCCTACACTGCCCGAACACCACTGCACTGCCCTATACTCTGAAACACCACCCCCCGCATGACCCACTACACTGCCCAAACACCACTGCACTCCCCTAAACCCTGAAACACCACCCCCACATGACCCCCTACACTACCCGAATACCAATGCACTGCCCTAAACTCTGAAACACCACCCCGCATGACCCACTACACTGCCTGAACACCACTGCTCTGCCCAAAACCCTGAAACACCAGCCCCAGCATGACCCCCTACACTGCCCGAACACCACTGCACTGCCGTAAACCCTGAAACACCAGCCCTAGCACGACCCCCTACACTGCCCAAACACTACTGCACTGCCCTAAACCCTGAAACACCAGCCACAGCATGACCCCCTACACTGCCCGAACACCACTGCACTGCCCTAAACCCTGACACACCAGCGCCATCACAACAACCTAAACGGCCCAAACACCAATGCACTGCCCTAAACCCTAAAACACCAGCCCCAGCACTATCCCCTACACTAGCCGAACACCACTGCACTGCCCTAAACCCTAAAACACTACCCCCAGCATGACCACCTACACTACCCAAACACCACTGCTCTGCCGTAAACCCTACAACAGTACCCCCAGCATGACCCCCTACACTACACAAACATCACTGCACTGCCCTAAACCCTAAAACACTACCCCAAGCCTGAAACCCTTCACTATACAAACACCAATCCACAACCCTAAACCTTAAAACACTACCCCCTTCACGACCGCCTACACTACCGAAACACCACTGCACTACCCTAAACGCTAAAACACTACTCCCAGCTCGACCCCCTACACTACCCAAACACCACTGCACTACCATAAGCCCTAAATCACTATCCCCGCACGACCCCCTACACTACCCAAAGACCACTGCACTACCCTAAACCCTAAAACACAACACCCTACACTACACAAATACTGCTGCACTACCCTAAACCCTAAAACACTACCCCCAGCACGACCCCCTATATTACAAAAACACCACTGCACTACCCTAAACCCTAAAACACTACCCCCTAAATAGCCGAACACCACTGCACTGCCCTAAACCCTAAAACACCACCTCTAGCACGACCCCCTACACTGCCCGATCACCACTGCACTGCCCTAAACCCTAAAGCACCACCCCCAGCACGACCCCCTACACTGTCCCAACACCACATCACTGCCCTAAACCCTGAAACCCCCACCCCCAGCACAATCGACAACCCTGCCCGAACAACACTGCACTGCCCTAAATCCTAAAACACTAACCCCCAGCACGACCCCCTACAGTACCCAAAGACTACCGCACTATCATAAACCCTAAAACACTACACCCCACAGAACCCCCAATACTACCCAAAGACCACTGCAATACCCTAACCCCTAAAACACTACCCCTACACGACACAAACACCACTGCACAACCCTAAACCCTAAAACACTACCCCAAGCCTGAAACCCTTCACTATACAAACACCAATCCACAACCCTAAACCTTAAAACACTACCCCCTTCACGACCGCCTACACTACCGAAACACCACTGCACTACCCTAAACGCTAAAACACTACTCCCAGCTCGACCCCCTACACTACCCAAACACCACTGCACTACCATAAGCCCTAAAACACTATCCCCGCACGACCCCCTACACTACCCAAAGACCACTGCACTACCCTAAACCCTAAAACACAACACCCTACACTACACAAATACTGCTGCACTACCCTAAACCCTAAAACACTACCCCCAGCACGACCCCCTATATTACAAAAACACCACTGCACTACCCTAAACCCTAAAACACTACCCCCTAAATAGCCGAACACCCCTGCACTGCCCTAAACCCTAAAACACCACCTCTAGCACGACCCCCTACACTGCCCGATCACCACTGCACTGCCCTAAACCCTAAAGCACCACCCCCAGCACGACCCCCTGCACTGTCCCAACACCACATCACTGCCCTAAACCCTGAAACCCCCACCCCCAGCACAATCGACAACCCTGCCCGAACAACACTGCACTGCCCTAAATCCTAAAACACTAACCCCCAGCACGACCCCCTACACTACCCAAAGACTACCGCACTATCATAAACCCTAAAACACTACACCCCACAGAACCCCCAACACTACCCAAAGACCACTGCAATACCCTAACCCCTAAAACACTACCCCTACACGACACAAACACCACTGCACAACCCTAAACCCTAAAACACTACCCCCAGCAGTACCCCCTATACTACCCAAACACCATTGCACTCCCCTAAACCCTAAACCACTACCCCCAGCACAACCCCCTACATTATCCAAACATTACTGCACTACCCTAAGCCCTAAAACACTACCCCCAGCACGACCCCCTACACTAGCCAAACACCACTGCAGTACCCTAAACCCTAAAACACTCCCCCAGCAGGACTCCCTACACTACACAAACACCACTGCACTACCCAAAACCCTAAATCTACCCCCAGCATGACCCCCTACACTACCCATACACCACTGCACTACCCTAAACCCTAAATATATCGCCAGCATGAACCCCTACACTACCCAAACACCACTGCACTTCCATATACCCTAAAACACTACCCCCAGCATGACCCCCTACACTACCCAAACACCACTGCACTACCCTAACCCCTAAAACACTACCCCCAGCACGAACCCGTGCACTACACCAACACCACTGCACTACCCTAAACCCTAAAACCCTACCCCAGCATGACCCCCTACACTACCCAAACACCACTGCACTATCCTAAACCCTAAAACACTACCCCCAACAAGACCCCCTACACTGCCCGAACACCACTGCACTGCCCTATACTCTGAAACACCAGCCCCCGCATGACCCACTACACTGCCCAAACACCACTGCACTCCCCTAAACCCTGAAACACCACCCCCGCATGACCCCCTACACTGCCCGAATACCAATGCACTGCCCTAAACTCTGAAACACCACCCCGCATGACCCACTACACTGCCTGAACACCACTGCTCTGCCCAAAACCCTGAAACACCAGCCCCAGCATGACCCCCTACACTGCCCGAACACCACTGCACTGCCGTAAACCCTGAAACACCAGCCCTAGCACGACCCCCTACACTGCCTGAACACCACTGCTCTGCCCAAAACCCTGAAACACCAGCCCCAGCATGACCCCCTACACTGCCCAAACACCACTGCACTGCCGTAAACCCTGAAACACCAGCCCCAGCACGACCCCCTACACTGACCAAACACCACTGCACTGCCGTAAACCTTGAAACACCACTCCCAGCATGATCCCCAACACTCCCCGAACGCCACTGCACAGCACTAAACCCTAAAACACCACCCCAAGCATGACCCCCTACACACCCCGAACACTACTGCACTGCCCTAAACCCTAAAACACCACCTCCAGCATGACCACCTGCACTGCCCGAACACCACTGCTCTGCCCTAAACCCTAAAACACCACCCCCAGCACGACCCCTACACTGCCCGAACACGACTGCACTGCCCTAAACCCTAAAACACCACCCCCAGCACTACCCCCTACACTGCCCAAAGACTACCTCACTATCATAAACCCTAAAACACTACACCCCACAGAACCCCCAACACTACCCAAAGACCACTGCAATACCCTAACCCCTAAAACACTACCCCTACACGACACAAACACCACTGCACAACCCTAAACCCTAAAACACTACCCCCAGCAGTACCCCCTATACTACCCAAACACCATTGCACTCCCCTAAACCCTAAACCACTACCCCCAGCACAACCCCCTACACTATCCAAACACAACTGCACTACCCTAAGCCCGAAAACACTACCCCAGCACGACCCCCTACACTAGCCAAACACCACTGCAGTACCCTAAACCCTAAAACACTCCCCCAGCACGACTCCCTACACTACACAAACACCACTGCACTACCCAAAACCCTAAATCTACCCCCAGCATGACCCCCTACACTACCCATACACCACTGCACTACCCTAAACCCTAAATCTATCCCCAGCATGAACCCCTACACTACCCAAACACCACTGCACTTCCATATACCCTAAAACACTACCCCCAGCATGACCCCCTACACTACCCAAACACCACTGCACTACCCTAACCCCTAAAACATTACCCCCAGCACGAACCCGTACACTACACCAACACCACTGCACTACCCTAAACCCTAAAACCCTACCCCAGCATGACCCCCTACACTACCCAAACACCACTGCACTATCCTAAACCCTAAAACACTACCCCCAACAAGACCCCCTACACTGCCCGAACACCACTGCACTGCCCTATACTCTGAAACACCACCCCCCGCATGACCCACTACACTGCCCAAACACCACTGCACTCCCCTAAACCCTGAAACACCACCCCCACATGACCCCCTACACTACCCGAATACCAATGCACTGCCCTAAACTCTGAAACACCACCCCGCATGACCCACTACACTGCCTGAACACCACTGCTCTGCCCAAAACCCTGAAACACCAGCCCCAGCATGACCCCCTACACTGCCCGAACACCACTGCACTGCCGTAAACCCTGAAACACCAGCCCTAGCACGACCCCCTACACTGCCCAAACACTACTGCACTGCCCTAAACCCTGAAACACCAGCCACAGCATGACCCCCTACACTGCCCGAACACCACTGTACTGCCCTAAACCCTGACACACCAGCGCCACCACAACAACCTAAACGGCCCAAACACCAATGCACTGCCCTAAACCCTGAAACACCAGCCCCAGCACTATCCCCTACACTAGCCGAACACCACTGCACTGCCCTAAACCCTAAAACACTACCCCCAGCATGACCACCTACACTACCCAAACACCACTGCTCTGCCGTAAACCCTACAACAGTACCCCCAGCATGACCCCCTACACTACACAAACATCACTGCACTGCCCTAAACCCTAAAACACTACCCCAAGCCTGAAACCCTTCACTATACAAACACCAATCCACAACCCTAAACCTTAAAACACTACCCCCTTCACGACCGCCTACACTACCGAAACACCACTGCACTACCCTAAACGCTAAAACACAACACCCTACACTACACAAATACTGCTGCACTACCCTAAACCCTAAAACACTACCCCCAGCACGACCCCCTATATTACAAAAACACCACTGCACTACCCTAAACCCTAAAACACTACCCCCTAAATAGCCGAACACCACTGCACTGCCCTAAACCCTAAAACACCACCTTTAGCACGACCCCCTACACTGCCCGATCACCACTGCACTGCCCTAAACCCTAAAGCACCACCCCCAGCACGACCCCCTACACTGTCCCAACACCACATCACTGCCCTAAACCCTGAAACCCCCACCCCCAGCACAATCGACAACCCTGCCCGAACAACACTGCACTGCCCTAAATCCTAAAACACTAACCCCCAGCACGACCCCCTACAGTACCCAAAGACTACCGCACTATCATAAACCCTAAAACACTACACCCCACAGAACCCCCAATACTACCCAAAGACCACTGCAATACCCTAACCCCTAAAACACTACCCCTACACGACACAAACACCACTGCACAACCCTAAACCCTAAAACACTACCCCAAGCCTGAAACCCTTCACTATACAAACACCAATCCACAACCCTAAACCTTAAAACACTACCCCCTTCACGACCGCCTACACTACCGAAACACCACTGCACTACCCTAAACGCTAAAACACTACTCCCAGCTCGACCCCCTACACTACCCAAACACCACTGCACTACCATAAGCCCTAAAACACTATCCCCGCACGACCCCCTACACTACCCAAAGACCACTGCACTACCCTAAACCCTAAAACACAACACCCTACACTACACAAATACTGCTGCACTACCCTAAACCCTAAAACACTACCCCCAGCACGACCCCCTATATTACAAAAACACCACTGCACTACCCTAAACCCTAAAACACTACCCCCTAAATAGCCGAACACCACTGCACTGCCCTAAACCCTAAAACACCACCTCTAGCACGACCCCCTACACTGCCCGATCACCACTGCACTGCCCTAAACCCTAAAGCACCACCCCCAGCACGACCCCCTGCACTGTCCCAACACCACATCACTGCCCTAAACCCTGAAACCCCCACCCCCAGCACAATCGACAACCCTGCCCGAACAACACTGCACTGCCCTAAATCCTGAAACACTAACCCCCAGCACGACCCCCTACACTACCCAAAGACTACCGCACTATCATAAACCCTAAAACACTACACCCCACAGAACCCCCAACACTACCCAAAGACCACTGCAATACCCTAACCCCTAAAACACTACCCCTACACGACACAAACACCACTGCACAACCCTAAACCCTAAAACACTACCCCCAGCAGTACCCCCTATACTACCCAAACACCATTGCACTCCCCTAAACCCTAAACCACTACCCCCAGCACAACCCCCTACACTATCCAAACACAACTGCACTACCCTAAGCCCGAAAACACTACCCCAGCACGACCCCCTACACTAGCCAAACACCACTGCAGTACCCTAAACCCTAAAACACTCCCCCAGCACGACTCCCTACACTACACAAACACCACTGCACTACCCAAAACCCTAAATCTACCCCCAGCATGACCCCCTACACAACCCATACACCACTTCACTACCCTAAACCCTAAATCTATCCCCAGCATGAACCCCTACACTACCCAAACACCACTGCACTTCCATATACCCTAAAACACTACCCCCAGCATGACCCCCTACACTACCCAAACACCACTGCACTACCCTAACCCCTAAAACACTACCCCCAGCACGAACCCGTACACTACACCAACACCACTGCACTACCCTAAACCCTAAAACCCTACCCCAGCATGACCCCCTACACTACCCAAACACCACTGCACTATCCTAAACCCTAAAACACTACCCCCAACAAGACCCCCTACACTGCCCGAACACCACTGCACTGCCCTATACTCTGAAACACCACCCCCCGCATGACCCACTACACTGCCCAAACACCACTGCACTCCCCTAAACCCTGAAACACCACCCCCACATGACCCCCTACACTACCCGAATACCAATGCACTGCCCTAAACTCTGAAACACCACCCCGCATGACCCACTACACTGCCTGAACACCACTGCTCTGCCCAAAACCCTGAAACACCAGCCCCAGCATGACCCCCTACACTGCCCGAACACCACTGCACTGCCGTAAACCCTGAAACACCAGCCCTAGCACGACCCCCTACACTGCCCAAACACTACTGCACTGCCCTAAACCCTGAAACACCAGCCACAGCATGACCCCCTACACTGCCCGAACACCACTGCACTGCCCTAAACCCTGACACACCAGCGCCACCACAACAACCTAAACGGCCCAAACACCAATGCACTGCCCTAAACCCTAAAACACCAGCCCCAGCACTATCCCCTACACTAGCCGAACACCACTGCACTGCCCTAAACCCTAAAACACTACCCCCAGCATGACCACCTACACTACCCAAACACCACTGCTCTGCCGTAAACCCTACAACAGTACCCCCAGCATGACCCCCTACACTACACAAACATCACTGCACTGCCCTAAACCCTAAAACACTACCCCAAGCCTGAAACCCTTCACTATACAAACACCAATCCACAACCCTAAACCTTAAAACACTACCCCCTTCACGACCGCCTACACTACCGAAACACCACTGCACTACCCTAAACGCTAAAACACTACTCCCAGCTCGACCCCCTACACTACCCAAACACCACTGCACTACCATAAGCCCTAAATCACTATCCCCGCACGACCCCCTACACTACCCAAAGACCACTGCACTACCCTAAACCCTAAAACACAACACCCTACACTACACAAATACTGCTGCACTACCCTAAACCCTAAAACACTACCCCCAGCACGACCCCCTATATTACAAAAACACCACTGCACTACCCTAAACCCTAAAACACTACCCCCTAAATAGCCGAACACCACTGCACTGCCCTAAACCCTAAAACACCACCTCTAGCACGACCCCCTACACTGCCCGATCACCACTGCACTGCCCTAAACCCTAAAGCACCACCCCCAGCACGACCCCCTACACTGTCCCAACACCACATCACTGCCCTAAACCCTGAAACCCCCACCCCCAGCACAATCGACAACCCTGCCCGAACAACACTGCACTGCCCTAAATCCTAAAACACTAACCCCCAGCACGACCCCCTACAGTACCCAAAGACTACCGCACTATCATAAACCCTAAAACACTACACCCCACAGAACCCCCAATACTACCCAAAGACCACTGCAATACCCTAACCCCTAAAACACTACCCCTACACGACACAAACACCACTGCACAACCCTAAACCCTAAAACACTACCCCAAGCCTGAAACCCTTCACTATACAAACACCAATCCACAACCCTAAACCTTAAAACACTACCCCCTTCACGACCGCCTACACTACCGAAACACCACTGCACTACCCTAAACGCTAAAACACTACTCCCAGCTCGACCCCCTACACTACCCAAACACCACTGCACTACCATAAGCCCTAAAACACTATCCCCGCACGACCCCCTACACTACCCAAAGACCACTGCACTACCCTAAACCCTAAAACACAACACCCTACACTACACAAATACTGCTGCACTACCCTAAACCCTAAAACACTACCCCCAGCACGACCCCCTATATTACAAAAACACCACTGCACTACCCTAAACCCTAAAACACTACCCCCTAAATAGCCGAACACCCCTGCACTGCCCTAAACCCTAAAACACCACCTCTAGCACGACCCCCTACACTGCCCGATCACCACTGCACTGCCCTAAACCCTAAAGCACCACCCCCAGCACGACCCCCTGCACTGTCCCAACACCACATCACTGCCCTAAACCCTGAAACCCCCACCCCCAGCACAATCGACAACCCTGCCCGAACAACACTGCACTGCCCTAAATCCTAAAACACTAACCCCCAGCACGACCCCCTACACTACCCAAAGACTACCGCACTATCATAAACCCTAAAACACTACACCCCACAGAACCCCCAACACTACCCAAAGACCACTGCAATACCCTAACCCCTAAAACACTACCCCTACACGACACAAACACCACTGCACAACCCTAAACCCTAAAACACTACCCCCAGCAGTACCCCCTATACTACCCAAACACCATTGCACTCCCCTAAACCCTAAACCACTACCCCCAGCACAACCCCCTACATTATCCAAACATTACTGCACTACCCTAAGCCCTAAAACACTACCCCCAGCACGACCCCCTACACTAGCCAAACACCACTGCAGTACCCTAAACCCTAAAACACTCCCCCAGCACGACTCCCTACACTACACAAACACCACTGCACTACCCAAAACCCTAAATCTACCCCCAGCATGACCCCCTACACTACCCATACACCACTGCACTACCCTAAACCCTAAATATATCGCCAGCATGAACCCCTACACTACCCAAACACCACTGCACTTCCATATACCCTAAAACACTACCCCCAGCATGACCCCCTACACTACCCAAACACCACTGCACTACCCTAACCCCTAAAACACTACCCCCAGCACGAACCCGTGCACTACACCAACACCACTGCACTACCCTAAACCCTAAAACCCTACCCCAGCATGACCCCCTACACTACCCAAACACCACTGCACTATCCTAAACCCTAAAACACTACCCCCAACAAGACCCCCTACACTGCCCGAACACCACTGCACTGCCCTATACTCTGAAACACCAGCCCCCGCATGACCCACTACACTGCCCAAACACCACTGCACTCCCCTAAACCCTGAAACACCACCCCCGCATGACCCCCTACACTGCCCGAATACCAATGCACTGCCCTAAACTCTGAAACACCACCCCGCATGACCCACTACACTGCCTGAACACCACTGCTCTGCCCAAAACCCTGAAACACCAGCCCCAGCATGACCCCCTACACTGCCCGAACACCACTGCACTGCCGTAAACCCTGAAACACCAGCCCTAGCACGACCCCCTACACTGCCTGAACACCACTGCTCTGCCCAAAACCCTGAAACACCAGCCCCAGCATGACCCCCTACACTGCCCAAACACCACTGCACTGCCGTAAACCCTGAAACACCAGCCCCAGCACGACCCCCTACACTGACCAAACACCACTGCACTGCCGTAAACCTTGAAACACCACTCCCAGCATGATCCCCAACACTCCCCGAACGCCACTGCACAGCACTAAACCCTAAAACACCACCCCAAGCATGACCCCCTACACACCCCGAACACTACTGCACTGCCCTAAACCCTAAAACACCACCTCCAGCATGACCACCTGCACTGCCCGAACACCACTGCTCTGCCCTAAACCCTAAAACACCACCCCCAGCACGACCCCTACACTGCCCGAACACGACTGCACTGCCCTAAACCCTAAAACACCACCCCCAGCACTACCCCCTACACTGCCCAAAGACTACCTCACTATCATAAACCCTAAAACACTACACCCCACAGAACCCCCAACACTACCCAAAGACCACTGCAATACCCTAACCCCTAAAACACTACCCCTACACGACACAAACACCACTGCACAACCCTAAACCCTAAAACACTACCCCCAGCAGTACCCCCTATACTACCCAAACACCATTGCACTCCCCTAAACCCTAAACCACTACCCCCAGCACAACCCCCTACACTATCCAAACACAACTGCACTACCCTAAGCCCGAAAACACTACCCCAGCACGACCCCCTACACTAGCCAAACACCACTGCAGTACCCTAAACCCTAAAACACTCCCCCAGCACGACTCCCTACACTACACAAACACCACTGCACTACCCAAAACCCTAAATCTACCCCCAGCATGACCCCCTACACTACCCATACACCACTGCACTACCCTAAACCCTAAATCTATCCCCAGCATGAACCCCTACACTACCCAAACACCACTGCACTTCCATATACCCTAAAACACTACCCCCAGCATGACCCCCTACACTACCCAAACACCACTGCACTACCCTAACCCCTAAAACATTACCCCCAGCACGAACCCGTACACTACACCAACACCACTGCACTACCCTAAACCCTAAAACCCTACCCCAGCATGACCCCCTACACTACCCAAACACCACTGCACTATCCTAAACCCTAAAACACTACCCCCAACAAGACCCCCTACACTGCCCGAACACCACTGCACTGCCCTATACTCTGAAACACCACCCCCCGCATGACCCACTACACTGCCCAAACACCACTGCACTCCCCTAAACCCTGAAACACCACCCCCACATGACCCCCTACACTACCCGAATACCAATGCACTGCCCTAAACTCTGAAACACCACCCCGCATGACCCACTACACTGCCTGAACACCACTGCTCTGCCCAAAACCCTGAAACACCAGCCCCAGCATGACCCCCTACACTGCCCGAACACCACTGCACTGCCGTAAACCCTGAAACACCAGCCCTAGCACGACCCCCTACACTGCCCAAACACTACTGCACTGCCCTAAACCCTGAAACACCAGCCACAGCATGACCCCCTACACTGCCCGAACACCACTGTACTGCCCTAAACCCTGACACACCAGCGCCACCACAACAACCTAAACGGCCCAAACACCAATGCACTGCCCTAAACCCTGAAACACCAGCCCCAGCACTATCCCCTACACTAGCCGAACACCACTGCACTGCCCTAAACCCTAAAACACTACCCCCAGCATGACCACCTACACTACCCAAACACCACTGCTCTGCCGTAAACCCTACAACAGTACCCCCAGCATGACCCCCTACACTACACAAACATCACTGCACTGCCCTAAACCCTAAAACACTACCCCAAGCCTGAAACCCTTCACTATACAAACACCAATCCACAACCCTAAACCTTAAAACACTACCCCCTTCACGACCGCCTACACTACCGAAACACCACTGCACTACCCTAAACGCTAAAACACAACACCCTACACTACACAAATACTGCTGCACTACCCTAAACCCTAAAACACTACCCCCAGCACGACCCCCTATATTACAAAAACACCACTGCACTACCCTAAACCCTAAAACACTACCCCCTAAATAGCCGAACACCACTGCACTGCCCTAAACCCTAAAACACCACCTCTAGCACGACCCCCTACACTGCCCGATCACCACTGCACTGCCCTAAACCCTAAAGCACCACCCCCAGCACGACCCCCTACACTGTCCCAACACCACATCACTGCCCTAAACCCTGAAACCCCCACCCCCAGCACAATCGACAACCCTGCCCGAACAACACTGCACTGCCCTAAATCCTAAAACACTAACCCCCAGCACGACCCCCTACAGTACCCAAAGACTACCGCACTATCATAAACCCTAAAACACTACACCCCACAGAACCCCCAATACTACCCAAAGACCACTGCAATACCCTAACCCCTAAAACACTACCCCTACACGACACAAACACCACTGCACAACCCTAAACCCTAAAACACTACCCCAAGCCTGAAACCCTTCACTATACAAACACCAATCCACAACCCTAAACCTTAAAACACTACCCCCTTCACGACCGCCTACACTACCGAAACACCACTGCACTACCCTAAACGCTAAAACACTACTCCCAGCTCGACCCCCTACACTACCCAAACACCACTGCACTACCATAAGCCCTAAAACACTATCCCCGCACGACCCCCTACACTACCCAAAGACCACTGCACTACCCTAAACCCTAAAACACAACACCCTACACTACACAAATACTGCTGCACTACCCTAAACCCTAAAACACTACCCCCAGCACGACCCCCTATATTACAAAAACACCACTGCACTACCCTAAACCCTAAAACACTACCCCCTAAATAGCCGAACACCACTGCACTGCCCTAAACCCTAAAACACCACCTCTAGCACGACCCCCTACACTGCCCGATCACCACTGCACTGCCCTAAACCCTAAAGCACCACCCCCAGCACGACCCCCTGCACTGTCCCAACACCACATCACTGCCCTAAACCCTGAAACCCCCACCCCCAGCACAATCGACAACCCTGCCCGAACAACACTGCACTGCCCTAAATCCTGAAACACTAACCCCCAGCACGACCCCCTACACTACCCAAAGACTACCGCACTATCATAAACCCTAAAACACTACACCCCACAGAACCCCCAACACTACCCAAAGACCACTGCAATACCCTAACCCCTAAAACACTACCCCTACACGACACAAACACCACTGCACAACCCTAAACCCTAAAACACTACCCCCAGCAGTACCCCCTATACTACCCAAACACCATTGCACTCCCCTAAACCCTAAACCACTACCCCCAGCACAACCCCCTACATTATCCAAACATTACTGCACTACCCTAAGCCCTAAAACACTACCCCCAGCACGACCCCCTACACTAGCCAAACACGACTGCAGTACCCTAAACCCTAAAACACTCCCCCAGCACGACTCCCTACACTACACAAACACCACTGCACTACCCAAAACCCTAAATCTACCCCCAGCATGACCCCCTACACTACCCATACACCACTGCACTACCCTAAACCCTAAATATATCGCCAGCATGAACCCCTACACTACCCAAACACCACTGCACTTCCATATACCCTAAAACACTACCCCCAGCATGACCCCCTACACTACCCAAACACCACTGCACTACCCTAACCCCTAAAACACTACCCCCAGCACGAACCCGTGCACTACACCAACACCACTGCACTACCCTAAACCCTAAAACCCTACCCCAGCATGACCCCCTACACTACCCAAACACCACTGCACTATCCTAAACCCTAAAACACTACCCCCAACAAGACCCCCTACACTGCCCGAACACCACTGCACTGCCCTATACTCTGAAACACCAGCCCCCGCATGACCCACTACACTGCCCAAACACCACTGCACTCCCCTAAACCCTGAAACACCACCCCGCATGACCCCCTACACTGCCCGAATACCAATGCACTGCCCTAAACTCTGAAACACCACCCCGCATGACCCACTACACTGCCTGAACACCACTGCTCTGCCCAAAACCCTGAAACACCAGCCCCAGCATGACCCCCTACACTGCCCGAACACCACTGCACTGCCGTAAACCCTGAAACACCAGCCCTAGCACGACCCCCTACACTGCCCGAACACTACTGCACTGCCCTAAACCCTAAAACACCAGCCACAGCATGACCCCTACACTGCCCGAACACCACTGCACTGCCCTAAACCCTGACACACCAGCGCCACCACAACAACCTAAACGGCCCAAACACCAATGCACTGCCCTAAACCCTGAAACACCAGCCCCAGCACTACCCCCTACACTAGCCAAACACCACTGCACTGCCCTAAACCCTAAAACACTACCCCCAGCACGACCACCTACACTACCCAAACACCACTGCTCTGCCGTAAACCCTACAACAGTACCCCCAGCATGACCCCTTACACTACACAAACATCACTGCACTGCCCTAAACCCTAAAACACTACCCCAAGCCTGAAACCCTTCACTATACAAACACCAATCCACAACCCTAAACCTTAAAACACTACCCCCTTCACGACCGCCTACACTACCGAGACACCACTGCACTACCCTAAACGCTAAAACACTACTCCCCGCTCGACCCCCTACACTACCCAAACACCACTGCACTACCATAAGCCCTAAAACACTACCCCCGCACGACCCCCTACACCACCCAAAGACCACTGCACTACCCTAAACCCTAAAACACAACACCCTACACTACACAAATACTGCTGCACTACCCTAAACCCTAAAACACTACCCCCAGCACGACCCCCTATATTACAAAAACACCACTGCACTACCCTAAACCCTAAAACACTACCCCCTAAATAGCCGAACACCACTGCACTGCCCTAAACCCTAAAACACCACCTCTAGCACGACCCCCTACACTGCCTGATCACCACTGCACTGCCCTAAACCCTAAAGCACCACCCCCAGCACGACCCCCTACACTGTCCTAACACCACATCACTGCCCTAAACCCTGAAACCCCCACCCCCAGCACAATCGACAACCCTGCCCGAACAACACTGCACTGCCCTAAACCCCGAAACACCACCCCCAACACAACCCCCTACACTGCCCAAACACCACTGCACAGCTCTAAACCCAGAAACACCATCCCGCATGACCCACTACACTGCCCGAACACCACTGCACTGCCCTAATCCCTGAAACACCACCCCAGCACTACCCCCTACACTGCCCAAACACCACTGCACTGCCCTAAACCCTAAAACACCACCCCAGCACGACCCCCTACACTGCCTGAACACCACTGCTCTGCCCAAAACCCTGAAACACCTGCCCCAGCATGACCCCCTACACTGCCCAAACACCACTGCACTGCCGTAAACCCTGAAACACCAGCCCCAGCACGATCCCCAACACTCCCCGAACGCCACTGCACAGCACTAAACCCTAAAACACCACCCCAAGCATGACCCCCTACACACCCCGAACACTACTGCACTGCCCTAAACCCTAAAACACCACCTCCAGCATGACCACCTGCACTGCCCGAACACCACTGCTCTGCCCTAAACCCTAAAACACCACCCCCAGCACGACCCCCTACACTGCCCGAACACGACTACACTGCCGTAAACCCTACAACAGTACCCCCAGCATGACCCCCTACACTACACAAACATCACTGCACTGCCCTAAACCCTAAAACACTACCCCAAGCCTGAAACCCTTCACTATACAAACACCAATCCACAACCCTAAACCTTAAAACACTACCCCCTTCACGACCGCCTACACTACCGAAACACCACTGCACTACCCTAAACGCTAAAACACTACTCCCAGCTCGACCCCCTACACTACCCAAAGACCACTGCACTGCCCTAAACTCTGAAACACCACCCTGCACACGACCCCCTACACTGCCCGAACACCGCTGCACTGCCGTAAACCCTGAAACACCACCCCCGCCTGACCCCCTACACTGCCTGAACATCACTGCTCTGCCCTAAACCCTGAAACACCACCTCCAGCACAACCCCCTACACTGACCGATAACCACTGCACTGCACTAAACTGTAAAACACCACCCTGAGCACGACCCCTTACACTACCCGAACACCACTGCACTGCCCTAAACCCTAAAACACTACCCCAATCACGACCCCCTACACTACCCAAACATCACTGCTCTGCCGTAAACCCTAAAACAGTACCCCCAGTTTGACACCCTACACTACACAAACACCACTGCACTGCCCTAAACCCAAAAACACTAACCCCAACATAACCCCTACACCAACCAAACACCACTGCACTTCACTAAACCCTAAAACACTACCCCCAGCACGACAACTTACACTACCCAAACACCACTGCACTACCATAAAGCCTAAAACACTACCCCGCACGACCCCCTACACTACCCAAAGATCACTGCACTACCCTAAACCCTAAAACACGACCCCTACACTACACAAACACTGCTGCACTAACCTAAACCCTAAAACACTACCCCCAGCACGACCCCCTACACTACAAAAACACCACTGCACTACCCTAAACCCTAAAACACTACCCCCTACACAGCCGAAAACATCTGCACTGCCCTAAACCCTAAAACACCAGCCCTAGCATGACCCCCTACACTGCTCGAACACCACTGCATTGCCCTAAACTCTGAAACATCAGCCCCAGCACGACCCCCTACACTTCCCGAACTCCACTGCACTGCCCTAAACTCTGAAACACCACCCCGCACATGACCCACTACACTGCCCGAACACCACTGCACTGCTCTAAACCCTGAAACACCACCCCCGCACAACCTCCTACACTGCCCGAACATCACTGCACTGCCCTAAACCCTGAAACACCACCTCCAGCACGACCCCCTACACTACACAAACACCAATACACTGCCCTAAACCCTAAAACACTATCCCCAGCACGACCCCCTTCACTACACAAACACCAATGCACTACCCTAAACCCTAAAACACTTCCCCCAGCACGACCCCCTACACTACCCAAACACCACTGCACTACCCCAAACCCTAAAACACTACCCAGCATGACCCCATACATTGCCCGAACACAACTGCAGTGCCCTAAACCCTAATACACTACCCCCAGCATGACCCCCTACACTGCATGAATACTACTGCACTACCCTAAACCCTAAAAGACCACCCCCAGCATGACCCCCTACACTGCCCAAAAACCACCGCACTGCCCTAAACCCTAAAACACCACCCCCAACACGACCCCCTACACTGCCGAACACCACTGCACTGCCCTAAACCCTAAAACACCACCCCCAGCATGAACCCCTACACTGCCCGAACACCACTGCACTGCCCTAAACATTAAAGCACCACCCCCAGAGCGACGCCCTACACTGCCCGAACACCACAGCACTGCCCTAAACCCTAAAACACAACCCCCAGCACGACCCCCTACACTGCCCGAACACCACTGCACTGCCCTAAACCCTAAAACAGTACACCCAGCATGACCCCCTACACTACACAAACACCACTGCACTGACCTAAACCCTAAAACACTACCCCAGCCAAACCCTCTTTACTACACAAGCCCCAATGCACTACCCTAAACCCTAAAACACTACCCCCAGCACGACCCCCTATATTACAAAAACACCACTGCACTACCCTAAACCCTAAAACACTACCCCCTAAATATCCGAACACCACTGCACTGCCCTGAACCCTAAAACACCACCTCTAGCACGACCCCCTACACTGCCCGATCACCACTGCACTGCCCTAAACCCTAAAGCACCACCCCCAGCACGACCCCGTACACTGTCCCAACACCACATCACTGCCCTAAACCCTGAAACCCCCACCCCCAGCACAATCGACAACCCTGCCCGAACAACACTGCACTGCCCTAAACCCCGAAACACCACCCCGCACGTCCCACTACACTGCCCGAACACCACTGCACTACCCTAAACCCTGAAACACCAACCGCGCACGAACCCATACACTGCCTGAACACCACTGCACTGCCCTGATCCCTGAAACACCACCCCCAGCATGACCCCCTACACTGCCCGAACACCACTGCAGTGCCCTAAACTCTGAAACACCACCCCCAGCACGACCCCCTACACTGCCCGAACACCACTGCACTGCCCTAATCCCTGAAACACCACCCCCAGCACTACCCCCTACACTGCCCGAACACCACTGCACTGCCCTAAACCCTAAAACACCACCCCAGCACGACCCCCTACACTGCCTGAACACCACTGCTCTGTCCAAAACCCTGAAACACCAGCCCCAGCATGACCCCCTACACTGCCCAAACACCACTGCACTGCCGTAAACCCTGAAACACCAGCCCCAGCACGACCCCCTACACTGACCAAACACCACTGCACTGCCATAAACCTTGAAACACCACTCCCAGCACGATCCCCAACACCCCCCGAACGCCACTGCACAGCACTAAACCCTAAAACACCACCCCAAGCATGATCCCCTACACACCCCGAACACGACTGCACTGCCCTAAACCCTGAAACACCACCCCCAGCACTACCCCCTACACTGCCCGAACACCACTGCACTGCCCTAAACCCTAAAACACCACCCCAGCACGACACCCTACACTGCCTGAACACCACTGCTCTGCCCAAAACCCTGAAACACCAGCCCCAGCATGACCCCCTACACTGCCCAAACACCACTGCACTGCCGTAAACCCTGAAACACCAGCCCCAGCACGACCCCCTACACTGACCAAACACCACTGCACTGCCATAAACCTTGAAACACCACTCCCAGCACGATCCCCAACACTCCCCGAACGCCACTGCACAGCACTAAACCCTAAAACACCACCCCAAGCATGACCCCCTACACACCCCGAACACTACTGCACTGCCCTAAACCCTAAAACACCACCTCCAGCATGACCACCTGCACTGCCCGAACACCACTGCTCTGCCCTAAACCCTAAAACACCACCCCCAGCACGACCCCCTACACTTCCTGAACACCACATCACTGCCCTAAACTCTAAAACACTATCACCAGCACGACCCCCTACACTACACAAACAGCACTGCACTACCCTAAACCCTGAAACACCAGCCCCAGCAAGACCCCCTACACTGCCCAAACACCACTGCCCTAAACCCTGAAAAACCACCACCAGCAAGGCCCCCTACGCTGCCGGACCACCACTGCCCTAAACCCTGAAACACCACACCCAGCACGACCCCCTACACTGCCCGAACACCACTGCTTTGCCCTAATCCCTGAAACACCACCCCCAGCACTACCCCCTACACTGCCCGAACACCACTGCACTGCCCTAAACCCTAAAACACCACCCCAGCACGACCCCCTACACTGCCTGAACACCACTGCTCTGCCCAAAACCCTGAAACACCAGCCCCAGCATGACCCCCTACACTGCCCAAACACCACTGCACTGCCGTAAACCCTGAAACACCAACCCCAGCACGACCCCCTACACTGACCAAACACCACTGCACTGCCATAAACCTTGAAACACCACTCCCAGCATGATCCCCAACACTCCCCGAACGCCACTGCACAGCACTAAACCCTAAATCACCACCCCAAGCATGACCCCCTACACACCCCGAACACTACTGCACTGCCCTAAACCCTAAAACACCACCTCCAGCATGACCACCTGCACTGCCCGAACACCACTGCTCTGCCCTAAACCCTAAAACACCACCCCCAGCACGACCCCCTACACTGCCCGAACACAACTGCACTGCCCTAAACCCTAAAACACCACCCCCAGCACTACCCCCTACACTGCCCGAACACCACTGCACTGCCCTAAATCCTAAAACACTAACCCCCAGCACGACCCCCTACACTACCCAAAGACTAACTCACTATCATAAACCCTAAAACACTACACCCCACAGAACCCCCAACACTACCCAAAGACCACTGCAATACCCTAACCCCTAAAACACTACCCCTACACGACACAAACACCACTGCACAACCCTAAACCCTAAAACACTACCCCCAGCAGTACCCCCTATACTACCCAAACACCATTGCACTCCCCTAAACCCTAAACCACTACCCCCAGCACAACCCCCTACACTATCCAAACACAACTGCACTACCCTAAGCCTGAAAACACTACCCCAGCACGACCCCCTACACTAGCCAAACACCACTGCAGTACCCTAAACCCTAAAACACTCCCCCAGCACCACTCCCTACACTACACAAACACCACTGCACTACCCAAAACCCTAAATCTACCCCCAGCATGACCCCCTACACTACCCATACACCACTGCACTACCCTAAACCCTAAATCTATCCCCAGCATGAACCCCTACACTACCCAAACACCACTGCACTTCCATATACCCTAAAACACTACCCCCAGCATGACCCCCTACACTACCCAAACACCACTGCACTACCCTAACCCCTAAAACACTACCCCAGCACAAACCCGTACACTACACCAACACCACTGTACTACCCTAAACCCTAAAACCCTACCCCAGCATGACCCCCTACACTACCCAAACACCACTGCACTATCCTAAACCCTAAAACACTACCCCCAACAAGACCCCATACACTGCCCGAACACCACTGCACTGCCCTATACTCTGAAACACCACCCCCCGCATGACCCACTACACTGCCCAAACACCACTGCACTCCCCTAAACCCTGAAACACCACCCCCGCATGACCCCCTATACTACCCGAATACCAATGCACTGCCCTAAACTCTGAAACACCACCCCGCATGACCCACTACACTGCCTGAACACCACTGCTCTGCCCAAAACCCTGAAACACCAGCCCCAGCATGACCCCCTACACTGCCCGAACACCACTGCACTGCCGTAAACCCTGAAACACCAGCCCTAGCACGACCCCCTACACTGCCCGAACACTACTGCACTGCCCTAAACCCTGAAACACCAGCCACAGCATGACCCCCTACACTGCCCGAACACCACTGCACTGCCCTAAACCCTGACACACCAGCGCCACCACAACAACCTAAACGGGCCAAACACCAATGCACTGCCCTAAACCCTGAAACACCAGCCCCAGCACTATCCCCTACACTAGCCGAACACCACTGCACTGCCCTAAACCCTAAAACACTACCCCCAGCATGACCACCTACACTACCCAAACACCACTGCTCTGCCGTAAACCCTACAACAGTACCCCCAGCATGACCCCCTACACTACACAAACATCACTGCACTGCCCTAAACCCTAAAACACTACCCCAAGCCTGAAACCCTTCACTATACAAACACCAATCCACAACCCTAAACCTTAAAACACTACCCCCTTCACGATCGCCTACACTACCGAAACACCACTGCACTACCCTAAACGCTAAAACACTACTCCCAGCTCGACCCCCTACACTACCCAAACACCACTGCACTACCATAAGCCCTAAAACACTATCCCCGCAAGACCCCCTACACTACCCAAAGACCACTGCACTAACCTAAACCCTAAAACACAACACCCTACACTACACAAATACTGCTGCACTACCCTAAACCCTAAAACACTACCCCCAGCACGACCCCCTATGTTACAAAAACACCACTGCACTACCCTAAACCCTAAAACACTACCCCCTAAATAGCCGAACACCACTGCACTGCCCTAAAACCTAAAACACCACCTCTAGCACGACCCCCTACACTGCCCGATCACCACTGCACTGCCCTAAACCCTAAAGCACCACCCCCAGCACGACCCCCTACACTGTCCCAACACCACATCACTGCCCTAAACCCTGAAACCCCCACCCCCAGCACAATCGACAACCCTGCCCGAACAACACTGCACTGCCCTAAATCCTAAAACACTAACCCCCAGCACGACCCCCTACAGTACCCAAAGACTACCGCACTATCATAAACCCTAAAACACTACACCCCACAGAACCCCCAACACTACCCAAAGACCACTGCAATACCCTAACCCCTAAAACACTACCCCTACACAACACAAACACCACTGCACAACCCTAAACCCTAAAACACTACCCCAAGCCTGAAACCCTTCACTATACAAACACCAATCCACAACCCTAAACCTTAAAACACTACCCCCTTCACGACCGCCTACACTACCGAAACACCACTGCACTACCCTAAACGCTAAAACACTACTCCCAGCTCGACCCCCTACACTACCCAAACACCACTGCACTACCATAAGCCCTAAAACACTATCCCCGCACGACCCCCTACACTACCCAAAGACCACTGCACTACCCTAAACCCTAAAACACAACACCCTACACTACACAAATACTGCTGCACTACCCTAAACCCTAAAACACTACCCTCAGCACGACCCCCTATATTACAAAAACACCACTGCACTACCCTAAACCCTAAAACACTACCCCCTAAATAGCCGAACACCACTGCACTGCCCTAAACCCTAAAACACCACCTCTAGCACGACCCCCTACACTGCCCGATCACCACTGCACTGCCCTAAACCCTAAAGCACCACCCCCAGCACGACCCCCTACACTGTCCCAACACCACATCACTGCCCTAAACCCTGAAACCCCCACCCCCAGCACAATCGACAACCCTGCCCGAACAACACTGCACTGTCCTAAATCCTAAAACACTAACCCCCAGCACGACCCCCTACACTACCCAAAGACTACCGCACTATCATAAACCCTAAAACACTACACCCCACAGAACCCCCAACACTACCCAAAGACCACTGCAATACCCTAACCCCTAAAACACTACCCCTACACGACACAAACACCACTGCACAACCCTAAACCCTAAAACACTACCCCCAGCAGTACCCCCTATACTACCCAAACACCATTGCACTCCCCTAAACCCTAAACCACTACCCCCAGCACAACCCCCTACATTATCCAAACATTACTGCACTACCCTAAGCCCTAAAACACTACCCGCAGCACGACCCCATACACTAGCCAAACACCACTGCAGTACACTAAACCCTAAAACACTCCCCCAGCACGACTCCCTACACTACACAAACACCACTGCACTACCCAAAACCCTAAATCTACCCCCAGCATGACCCCCTACACTACCCATACACCACTGCACTACCCTAAACCCTAAATATATCGCCAGCATGAACCCCTATACTACCCAAACACCACTGCACTTCCATATACCCTAAAACACTACCCCCAGCATGACCCCCTACACTACCCAAACACCACTGCACTACCCTAACCCCTAAAACACTACCCCCAGCACGAACCCGTGCACTACACCAACACCACTGCACTACCCTAAACCCTAAAACCCTACCCCAGCATGACCCCCTACACTACCCAAACACCACTGCACTATCCTAAACCCTAAAACACTACCCCCAACAAGACCCCCTACACTGCTCGAACACCACTGCACTGCCCTATACTCTGAAACACCAGCCCCCGCATGACCCACTACACTGCCCAAACACCACTGCACTCCCCTAAACCCTGAAACACCACCCCCGCATGACCCCCTACACTGCCCGAATACCAATGCACTGCCCTAAACTCTGAAACACCACCCCGCATGACCCACTACACTGCCTGAACACCACTGCTCTGCCCAAAACCCTGAAACACCAGCCCCAGCATGACCCCCTACACTGTCCGAACACCACTGCACTGCCGTAAACCCTGAAACACCAGCCCTAGCACGACCCCCTACACTGCCCGAACACTACTGCACTGCCCTAAACCCTAAAACACCAGCCACAGCATGACCCCTACACTGCCCGAACACCACTGCACTGCCCTAAACCCTGACACACCAGCGCCACCACAACAACCTAAACGGCCCAAACACCAATGCACTGCCCTAAACCCTGAAACACCAGCCCCAGCACTACCCCCTACACTAGCCAAACACCACTGCACTGCCCTAAACCCTAAAACACTACCCCCAGCACGACCACCTACACTACCCAAACACCACTGCTCTGCCGTAAACCCTACAACAGTACCCCCAGCATGACCCCTTACACTACACAAACATCACTGCACTGCCCTAAACCCTAAAACACTACCCCAAGCCTGAAACCCTTCACTATACAAACACCAATCCACAACCCTAAACCTTAAAACACTACCCCCTTCACGACCGCCTACACTACCGAGACACCACTGCACTACCCTAAACGCTAAAACACTACTCCCAGCTCGACCCCCTACACTACCCAAACACCACTGCACTACCATAAGCCCTAAAACACTACCCCCGCACGACCCCCTACACCACCCAAAGACCACTGCACTACCCTAAACCCTAAAACACAACACCCTACACTACACAAATACTGCTGCACTACCCTAAACCCTAAAACACTACCCCCAGCACGACCCCCTATATTACAAAAACACCACTGCACTACCCTAAACCCTAAAACACTACCCCCTAAATAGCCGAACACCACTGCACTGCCCTAAACCCTAAAACACCACCTCTAGCACGACCCCCTACACTGCCCGATCACCACTGCACTGCCCTAAACCCTAAAGCACCACCCCCAGCACGACCCCCTACACTGTCCCAACACCACATCACTGCCCTAAACCCTGAAACCCCCAGCCCCAGCACAATCGACAACCCTGCCCGAACAACACTGCACTGCCCTAAACCCCGAAACACCACCCCCAACACAACCCCCTACACTGCCCGAACACGACTACACTGCCCTAAACCCTAAAACACCACCCCCAGCACTACCCCCTACACTGCCCGAACACCACTGCACTGCCCTAAATCCTAAAACACTAACCCCCAGCACGACCCCCTACACTACCCAAAGACTACCGCACTATCATAAACCCTAAAACACTACACCCCACAGAACCCCCAACACTACCCAAAGACCACTGCAATACCCTAACCCCTAAAACACTACCCCTACACGACACAAACACCACTGCACTACCATAAGCCCTAAAACACTACCCCCAGCAGTACCCCCTATACTACCCAAACACCATTGCACTCCCCTAAACCCTAAACCACTACCCCCAGCACAACCCCCTACACTATCCAAACACTACTGCACTACAATAAGCCCTAAAACACTACCCCCAGCACGACCCCCTACACTAGCCAAACACCACTGCAGTACCCTAAACCCTAAAACACTCCCCCAGCATGACTCCCTACACTACACAAACACCACTGCACTACCCAAAACCCTAACTCTACCCCCAGCATGACCCCCTACACTACCCATACACCACTGCACTACCCTAAACCCTAAATCTATCCCCAGCATGAACCCCTACACTACCCAAACACCACTGCACTTCCATATACCCTAAAACACTACCCCCAGCATGACCCCCTACACTACCCAAACACCACTGCACTACCCTAACCCCTAAAACACTACCCCAGCACGAACCCGTACACTAAACCAACACCACTGCACTACCCTAAACCCTAAAACCCTACCCCAGCATTACCCCCTACACTACCCAAACACCACTGCACTATCCTAAACCCTAAAACACTACCCCCAACAAGACCCCCTACACTGCCCGAACACCACTGCACTGCCCTATACTCTGAAACACCACCCCCGCATGACCCACTACACTGCCCAAACACCACTGAACTCCCCTAAACCCTGAAACACCACCCCCGCATGACCCCCTACACTGCCCGAATACCAATGCACTGCCCTAAACTCTGAAACACCACCCCGCATGACCCACTACACTGCCTGAACACCACTGCTCTGCCCAAAACCCTGAAACACCAGCCCCAGCATGACCCTCTACACTGCCCGAACACCACTGCACTGCCGTAAACCCTGAAATACCAGCCCTAGCACGACCCCCTACACTGCCCGAACACTACTGCACTGCCCTAAACCCTGAAACACCAGCCACAGCATGACCCCCTACACTGCCCGAACACCACTGCACTGCCCTAAACCCTGACACACCAGCGCCACCACAACAACCTAAACGGCCCAAACACCAATGCACTGCCCTAAACCCTGAAACACTACCCCCAGCACGACCACCTACACTACCCAAACACCACTGCTCTGCCGTAAACCCTACAACAGTACCCCCAGCATGACCCCCTACACTACACAAACATCACTGCACTGCCCTAAACCCTAAAACACTACCCCAAGCCTGAAACCCTTCACTATACAAACACCAATCCACAACCCTAAACCTTAAAACACTACCCCCTTCACGACCGCCTACACTACCGAAACACCACTGCACTACCCTAAACGCTAAAACACTACTCCCAGCTCGACCCCCTACACTACCCAAACACCACTGCACTACCATAAGCCCTAAAACACTACCCCCGCACGACCCCCTACACTACCCAAAGACCACTGCACTGCCCTAAACTCTGAAACACCACCCTGCACACGACCCCCTACACTGCCCGAACACCGCTGCACTGCCGTAAACCCTGAAACACCACCCCCGCCTGACCCCCTACACTGCCTGAACATCACTGCTCTGCCCTAAACCCTGAAACACCACCTCCAGCACAACCCCCTACACTGACCGATAACCACTGCACTGCACTAAACTGTAAAACACCACCCTGAGCACGACCCCTTACACTACCCGAACACCACTGCACTGCCCTAAACCCTAAAACACTACCCCAATCACGACCCCCTACACTACCCAAACATCACTGCTCTGTCGTAAACCCTAAAACAGTACCCCCAGTTTGACACCCTACACTACACAAACACCACTGCACTGCCCTAAACCCTAAAACACTAACCCCAACATAACCCCTACACCAACCAAACACCACTGCACTTCACTAAACCCTAAAACACTACCCCCAGCACGACAACTTACACTACCCAAACACCACTGCACTACCATAAAGCCTAAAACACTACCCCGCACGACCCCCTACACTACCCAAAGATCACTGCACTACCCTAAACCCTAAAACACGACCCCTACACTACACAAACACTGCTGCACTAACCTAAACCCTAAAACACTACCCCCAGCACGACCCCCTACACTACAAAAACACCACTGCACTACCCTAAACCCTAAAACACTACCCCCTACACAGCCGAAAACATCTGCACTGCCCTAAACCCTAAAACACCAGCCCTAGCATGACCCCCTACACTGCTCGAACACCACTGCATTGCCCTAAACTCTGAAACATCAGCCCCAGCACGACCCCCTACACTTCCCGAACTCCACTGCACTGCCCTAAACTCTGAAACACCACCCCGCACATGACCCACTACACTGCCCGAACACCACTGCACTGCTCTAAACCCTGAAACACCACCCCCGCACAACCTCCTACACTGCCCGAACATCACTGCACTGCCCTAAACCCTGAAACACCACCTCCAGCACGACCCCCTACACTACACAAACACCAATACACTGCCCTAAACCCTAAAACACTATCCCCAGCACGACCCTCTTCACTACACAAACACCGATGCACTACCCTAAACCCTAAAACACTTCCCCCAGCACGACCCCCTACACTACCCAAACACCACTGCACTACCCCAAACCCTAAAACACTACCCAGCATGACCCCATACATTGCCCGTACACAACTGCAGTGCCCTAAACCCTAATACACTACCCCCAGCATGACCCCCTACACTGCATGAACACTACTGCACTACCCTAAACCCTAAAAGACCACCCCCAGCATGACCCCCTACACTGCCCAAACACCACTGCACTGCCCTAAACCCTAAAACACCACCCCCAACACGACCCCCTACACTGCCGAACACCACTGCACTGCCCTAAACCCTAAAACACCACCCCCAGCATGAACCCCTACACTGCCCGAACACCACTGCACTGCCCTAAACATTAAAGCACCACCCCCAGAGCGACGCCCTACACTGCCCGAACACCACAGCACTGCCCTAAACCCTAAAACACAACCCCCAGCACGACCCCCTACACTGCCCGAACACCACTGCACTGCCCTAAACCCTAAAACAGTACACCCAGCATGACCCCCTACACTACACAAACACCACTGCACTGACCTAAACCCTAAAACACTACCCCAGCCAAACCCTCTTTACTACACAAGCCCCAATGCACTACCCTAAACCCTAAAATACTACCCCCAGCACGACCCCCTATATTACAAAAACACCACTGCACTACCCTAAACCCTAAAACACTACCCCCTAAATATCCGAACACCACTGCACTGCCCTAAACCCTAAAACACCACCTCTAGCACGACCCCCTACACTGCCCGATCACCACTGCACTGCCCTAAACCCTAAAGCACCACCCCCAGCACGACCCCGTACACTGTCCCAACACCACATCACTGCCCTAAACCCTGAAACCCCCACCCCCAGCACAATCGACAACCCTGCCCGAACAACACTGCACTGCCCTAAACCCCGAAACACCACCCCCAACACAACCCCCTACACTGCCCGAACACCACTGCACAGCTCTAAACCCAGAAACACCACCCCCGCACGTCCCACTACACTGCCCGAACACCACTGCACTACCCTAAACCCTGAAACACCAACCGCGCACAAACCCATACACTGCCTGAACACCACTGCACTGCCCTGATCCCTGAAACACCACCCCCAGCATGACCCCCTACACTGCCCGAACACCACTGCAGTGCCCTAAACTCTGAAACACCACCCCCAGCACGACCCCCTACACTGCCCGAACACCACTGCACTGCCCTAATCCCTGAAACACCACCCCCAGCACTACCCCCTACACTGCCCGAACACCACTGCACTGCCCTAAACCCTAAAACACCACCCCAGCACGACCCCCTACACTGCCTGAACACCACTGCTCTGTCCAAAACCCTGAAACACCAGCCCCAGCATGACCCCCTACACTGCCCAAACACCACTGCACTGCCGTAAACCCTGAAACACCAGCCCCAGCACGACCCCCTACACTGACCAAACACCACTGCACTGCCATAAACCTTGAAACACCACTCCCAGCACGATCCCCAACACTCCCCGAACGCCACTGCACAGCACTAAACCCTAAAACACCACCCCAAGCATGATCCCCTACACACCCCGAACACGACTGCACTGCCCTAAACCCTAAAACACCACCCCCAGCACTACCCCCTACACTGCCCGAACACCACTGCACTGCCCTAAACCCTAAAACACCACCCCAGCACGACCCCCTACACTGCCTGAACACCACTGCTCTGCCCAAAACCCTGAAACACCAGCCCCAGCATGACCCCCCACACTGCCCAAACACCACTGCACTGCCGTAAACCCTGAAACACCAGCCCCAGCACGACCCCCTACACTGACCAAACACCACTGCACTGCCATAAACCTTGAAACACCACTCCCAGCACGATCCCCAACACTCCCCGAACGCCACTGCACAGCACTAAACCCTAAAACACCACCCCAAGCATGATCCCCTACACACCCCGAACACGACTGCACTGCCCTAAACCCTAAAACACCACCCCCAGCACTACCCCCTACACTGCCCGAACACCACTGCACTGCCCTAAACCCTAAAACACCACCCCAGCACGACCCCCTACACTGCCTGAACACCACTGCTCTGCCCAAAACCCTGAAACACCAGCCCCAGCATGACCCCCCACACTGCCCAAACACCACTGCACTGCCGTAAACCCTGAAACACCAGCCCCAGCACGACCCCCTACACTGACCAAACACCACTGCACTGCCATAAACCTTGAAACACCACTCCCAGCACGATCCCCAACACTCCCTGAACGCCACTGCACAGCACTAAACCCTAAAACACCACCCCAAGCATGACCCCCTACACACCCCGAACACTAATGCACTGCCCTAAACCCTAAAACACCACCTCCAGCATGACCACCTGCACTGCCCGAACACCACTGCTCTGCCCTAAACCCTAAAACACCACCCCCAGCACGACCCCCTACACTTCCTGAACACCACATCACTGCCCTAAACTCTAAAACACTATCACCAGCACGACCCCCTACACTACACAAACAGCACTGCACTACCCTAAACCCTGAAACACCAGCCCCAGCAAGACCCCCTACACTGCCCAAACACCACTGCCCTAAACCCTGAAAAACCACCACCAGCAAGGCCCCCTACGCTGCCGGAACACCACTGCCCTAAACCCTGAAACACCACACCCAGCAAGACCCCATACACTGCCTGAACACCACTGCACTGCCCTAAACCCTGAAAGAGAGCCACTGCTGGAGGAAGGTCATTCTCCTACCTGGCAGCTAAGACTTGGAACTCCCTACCCGTCCACCTGCGGATGACCCAGGACCACCTGGCCTTCAGGAAACAGCTCAAGACCTGGCTGTTCGAGCAGTAGCAGACCCCCTTCCCCAAGCGCCTTGAGACCCTTACGGGTGAGTAGTGCGCGATATAAGTTCCACGATTGATTGATTGATTGATTGATTGAAACACAACCCCCAGCACGACCCCTACTCTGCCCGAACACCACTGCACTGCCCTAAACCCTGAAACACCATCCCCAGCACGACCCCCTACACTGCCCGAACTCCACTGCACTGCCGTAAACCCTAAAACAACACCCCCAGCACAAACCCCTACACTGCCCGAACACCACTGCACTGCCCTAAACCCTAAAACACAACTCCAGCATGACCTGCTACACTGCCTGAACACCACTGCTCTGCCCAAAACCCTGAAACACCAGCCCCAGCACGACCCCTTGCACTACCCGAACACCACTGCACTGCCCTAAACCCTGAAACACCAGCCCCAGCACGACCCCTACACTGCCAGAACATCACTGCACTGCCCTAAACCCTGAAACACCAGCCCCAGCAAGACCCCTTACACTGCCCGAACACCACTGCACTGCCCTAAGCCATGAAACACTGCCCCCAGTACGACCCTCTGCACTACCCAAACACCACTGCGCTACCCTAAACCCTAAATCTACCCCAAACACGACCCCCTACACTACACAAACATCACTACACTACCCTAAACTCTAAAACACTACCACCAGCGCCACCCCCTACACTACACAAACAGCACTGCACTACCCTAAACCCTGAAACACCAGCCCCAGCACGACCCTCTACACTGCCCGAACACTACTACACTGCTCTAAATGTTGAATCACCATCCCCAGCAAGACACCCTACAGTGCCTGAACACCAGTGCCCTAAACCCTGAAAAACAACCACCAGCAAGACCACCTACACTGCCCGAACACCACAGCCCCAAACCCTGAAACACCACACCCAGCAAGACCCCCTACACTGCCCAAACAGCACTGCACTGCCCCAAACCCTGAAACACCACCCCCAGCATGACCCCCTACACTGCCCGAACACCACTGCACTACCCTAAACCCTAAATCTACAACAAGCACGACCCCCTACACTACACAAACATCACTACACTACCCGAAAACCTAAAACACTACCACCAGCACGACCCTCTACACTACACAAACATCACTGCACTGCCCTAAACCTTGAAACACCATCCCCAGCAAGACCCCCTACACTGCCCAAACACCACTGCCCTAAACCCTGAAAAACCACCACCAGCAAGACCCCCTACACTGCCCGAACACCACTGCCCTACACCCTGAAACACCACTCCCAGCACGACCCCCTACACTATACAAACACCACTGCACTACCCTAAACCCTAAATCTACCCCAAGCACAACCCCCTACACTACACAAACATCACTACACTACCCAAAACCCTAAAACACTACCACCAGCACGACCCTCTACACTACACAAACATCACTGCACTGCCCTAAACCTTGAAACACCATCCCCAGCAAAACCCCCTACACTGCCCAAACACCACTGCCCTAAACCCTGAATAACCACGCCCAGCAAGACCACCTACCCTGCCCGAACACCACTGCACTGCCCTAAACCCTGAAACACCAGCCTTAGCACGACCCCTTACACTGCCTGAACGAAACTGCACTGCCCTAAACCCTGAAACACCACCCCTAGCACGACCCCTTACACTGCCTGAACAAAATTGCACTGCCCTAAACCCTGAAACACCACCCCCAGCACGACCCCTTACACTGCCTGAACAAAACTGCACTGCCCTAAACCCTGAAACACCACCCCCGCATGACCCCATACAAAACTCGAACACCACTGCACTGCCCTAAACCCTGAAATACCACCACAACACGACCCCCTACACTACCCGAACACCACTGCACTGCCCTAAACCCTGAAACACCAAACCCGCACGAACCAGTACACTGCCCAAACACCACTGCACTGCCCTAAACCCTGAAACACCACCCCCCTGCAAGACACCCTACACTGCTCGAACACCACTGCCCTAAACCATGAAACACCACCCCCAGCACGACCCATTACACTGCCCGAACACCACTGCACTGCCCTAAACTCTGAAACACTACCACAGCACGACCCCCTACACTACCCGGACACCACTGCACTGCCCTAAACCCTGAAACACTACCCCCAGCATGACCCCCTACACTGCCCGAACACCACTGCACTGCCCTAAACCCTATAACACCACCACCAGCACGACCCCTACACTGCCTGAACATCACTGCACTGCCCTAAACCCTAAAACACTACCCCCAGCATGACCCCCTACACTGCCCGAACACCACTGCACTGCCCTAAACCCTATAACACCACCAGCAGCACCAGCCCCTACACTGCCCAAACACCACTGCACTACCCTGAATCCTGTAACACCAGACCCAGCACAACCCCCTACACTGCCCAAACACCACTGCACTGCCCTAAACCCTGAAACACCAGCCCCACTACGGCCCCCTACACTGCCCGAACACCACTGCTCTGCCCTAAACCCTGAAACACCAGCCCCAGCATGACACTCTACACTGCCCGAAAACCACTGCACTGCCCTAAACCCTGAAACACCAGCCCCAGCACGACCCCTACTCTACAGGAACACCACTGCACTGCCCTAAACCCTGAAACACCAGCCCCAGCACGACCCCCTGCACTACCCGAACACTACTGCACTACCCAAAACCCTAAAACACTACCTCCAGCATGACCCCTACACTACACACACACCAGTGCATTGCCCTAAACCCTGAAACACTACTCCCAGCACGGTCCCCCACACTACACAAACACCACACAACTACCGAAAACCCTAACCCTACCTCGAGCACGACCCCCTAGACTACACAAACATCACTACACAACCCTAAACCCGAAAACATTACCACCAGCACAATCCTCTACACTACACAAACATCACTGCACTGCCCTAAACCTTGAAACACCACCCCCAGCAAGACCCCCTACACTGCCCGAACACCACTACCCTAAACACCGAAAAACCGCCACCAGCAAGACCCCCTACACTGCCCGAACACCACTGCTCTGCCCTAAATCCTAAAACACCACCCCAGCACGACCCCATACACTGCCCAAACACCACTGCTCTGCCCTAAACCCTGAAACACCACCCCCAGCACGGCCCCTTACACTGACCAAACACCACTGCGCTGCCCTAAACCCTGAAACACCACCCCCAGCATGATCCCCAACACTGCCCAAACAACACTGCACTGCCCTGAACCATAAAATACCACCCCAGCACGACCCCCTACACTACACAAACACCACTGCACTACCCTAAACCCTAAAACACTAACCCCCAGCACGACCCCCTACACTACCCAAAGACTACCGCACTATCATAAATCCTAAAACACTACACCCCACACGACCCCCTACACTACCCAAAGACCACTGCAATACCCTAACCCCTAAAACACTACCCCTACACAACACAAACACCACCGCACAACCCTAAACCCTAAAACACTACCCCCAGCAGTACCCCCTATACTACCCAAACACCATTGCACTCCCCTAAACCCTAAACCACTACCCCCAGCACAACCCCCTACACTATCCAAACACTACTGCACTACCCTAAGCCCTAAAACACTACCCCCAGCACGACCCCCTACACTAGCCAAACACCACTGCAGGACCCTAAACCCTAAAACACTCCCCCAGCACAACTCCCCACACTACCCAAACACCACTGCACTACCCAAAACCCTAAATCTACCCCCAGCATGATCCCCTACACTACCCAAACACCACTGCACTACCCTAAACCCTAAATCTATCCCCAGCACGAACCCCTACACTACCCAAACTCCACTGTACTTCCATATACCCTAAAAAACTACCCCCAGCATGACCCCCTACTCTACCCAAACACCACTGCACTACCCTAACCCCTAAAACACTACCCCCAGCACGAACCCGTACACTACACCAACACCACTGCACTACCCTAAACCCTAAAACCCTACCCAAGCACGACCCCCTACACTACCCAAACACCACTGTACTATCCTAAACCCTAAAACACTACCCCCAACAAGACCCCCTACACTGCCCGAACACCACTGCACTGCCCTATACTCTGAAACACCACCCCCCGCATGACCCACTACACTGCCCAAACACCACTGCACTCCCCTAAACCCTGAAACACCACCCCGCATGACCCCCTACACTGCCCGAATACCAATGCACTGCCCTAAACTCTGAAACACCACCCCACATGACCCACTACACTGCTGAACACCAGTGCTCTGCCCAAAACCCTGAAACACCAGCCCCAGCATGACCCCCTACACTGCCCGAACACCACTGCACTGCCGTAAACCCTGAAACACCAGCCCTAGCACGACCCCCTACACTGCCCGAACACTACTGCACTGCCCTAAACCCTAAAACACCAGCCACAGCATGACCCCTACACTGCCCGAACACCACTGCACTGCCCTAAACCCTGACACACCAGCGCCACCACAACAACCTAAACGGCCCAAACATCAATGCACTGCCCTAAACCCTGAAACACCAGCCCCAGCACTACCCCCTACACTAGCCAAACACCACTGCACTGCCCTAAACCCTAAAACACTACCCCCAGCACGACCACCTACACTACCCAAACACCACTGCTCTGCCGTAAACCCTACAACAGTACCCCCAGCATGACCCCTTACACTACACAAACATCACTGCACTGCCCTAAACCCTAAAACACTACCCCAAGCCTGAAACCCTTCACTATACAAACACCAATCCACAACCCTAAACCTTAAAACACTACCCCCTTCACGACCGCCTACACTACCGAGACACCACTGCACTACCCTAAACGCTAAAACACTACTCCCAGCTCGACCCCCTACACTCCCCAAACACCACTGCACTACCATAAGCCCTAAAACACTACCCCCGCACGACCCCCTACACCACCCAAAGACCACTGCACTACCCTAAACCCTAAAACACAACACCCTACACTACACAAATACTGCTGCACTACCCTAAACCCTAAAACACTACCCCCAGCACGACCCCCTATATTACAAAAACACCACTGCACTACCCTAAACCCTAAAACACTACCCCCTAAATAGCCGAACACCACTGCACTGCCCTAAACCCTAAAACACCACCTCTAGCACGACCCCCTACACTGTCCCAACACCACATCACTGCCCTAAACCCTGAAACCCCCACCCCCAGCACAATCGACAACCCTGCCCGAACAACACTGCACTGCCCTAAACCCCGAAACACCACCCCCAACACAACCCCCTACACTGCCCGAACACGACTACACTGCCCTAAACCCTAAAACACCACCCCCAGCACTACCCCCTACACTGCCCGAACACCACTGCACTGCCCTAAATCCTAAAACACTAACCCCCAGCACGACCCCCTACACTACCCAAAGACTACCGCACTATCATAAACCCTAAAACACTACACCCCACAGAACCCCCAACACTACCCAAAGACCACTGCAATACCCTAACCCCTAAAACACTACCCCTACACGACACAAACACCACTGCACTACCATAAGCCCTAAAACACTACCCCCAGCAGTAACCCCTATACTACCCAAACACCATTGCACTCCCCTAAACCCTAAACCACTACCCCCAGCACAACCCCCTACACTATCCAAACACTACTGCACTACAATAAGCCCTAAAAAACTACCCCCAGCACGACCCCCTACACTAGCCAAACCCCACTGCAGTACCCTAAACCCTAAAACACTCCCCCAGCACGACTCCCTACACTACACAAACACCACTGCACTACCCAAAACCCTAACTCTACCCCCAGTATGACCCCCTACACTACCCATACACCACTGCACTACCCTAAACCCTAAATCTATCCCCAGCATGAACCCCTACACTACCCAAACACCACTGCACTTCCATATACCCTAAAACACTACCCCCAGCATGACCCCCTACACTACCCAAACACCACTGCACTACCCTAACCCCTAAAACACTACCCCAGCACGAACCCGTACACTACACCAACACCACTGCACTACCCTAAACCCTAAAACCCTACCCCAGCATTACCCCCTACACTACCCAAACACCACTGCACTATCCTAAACCCTAAAACACTACCCCCAACAAGACCCCCTACACTGCCCGAACACCACTGCACTGCCCTATACTCTGAAACACCACCCCCCGCATGACCCACTACACTGCCCAAACACCACTGAACTCCCCTAAACCCTGAAACACCACCCCCGCATGACCCCCTACACTGCCCGCATACCAATGCACTGCCCTAAACTCTGAAACACCACCCCGCATGACCCACTACACTGCCTGAACACCACTGCTCTGCCCAAAACCCTGAAACACCAGCCCCAGCATGACCCTCTACACTGCCCGAACACCACTGCACTGCCGTAAACCCTGAAACACCAGCCCTAGCACGACCCCCTACACTGCCCGAACACTACTGCACTGCCCTAAACCCTGAAACACCAGCCACAGCATGACCCCCTACACTGCCCGAACACCACTGCACTGCCCTAAACCCTGACACACCAGCGCCACCACAACAACCTAAACGGCCCAAACACCAATGCACTGCCCTAAACCCT
This sequence comes from Triturus cristatus, assembly GCF_964204655.1. Classification (NCBI taxonomy): domain Eukaryota; kingdom Metazoa; phylum Chordata; class Amphibia; order Caudata; family Salamandridae; genus Triturus; species Triturus cristatus. The sequence continues at coordinate 1,099,257,590 of NC_140579.1, forward strand.
GAAACACTACCCCCAGCACGACCACCTACACTACCCAAACACCACTGCTCTGCCGTAAACCCTACAACAGTACCCCCAGCATGACCCCCTACACTACACAAACATCACTGCACTGTCCTAAACCCTAAAACACTACCCCAAGCCTGAAACCCTTCACTATACAAACACCAATCCACAACCCTAAACCTTAAAACACTACCCCCTTCACGACCGCCTACACTACCGAAACACCACTGCACTACCCTAAACGCTAAAACACTACTCCCAGCTCGACCCCCTACACTACCCAAACACCACTGCACTACCATAAGCCCTAAAACACTACCCCCGCACGACCCCCTACACTACCCAAAGACCACTGCACTGCCCTAAACTCTGAAACACCACCCTGCACACGACCCCCTACACTGCCCGAACACCGCTGCACTGCCGTAAACCCTGAAACACCACCCCCGCCTGACCCCCTACACTGCCTGAACATCACTGCTCTGCCCTAAACCCTGAAACACCACCTCCAGCACAACCCCCTACACTGACCGATAACCACTGCACTGCACTAAACTGTAAAACACCACCCTGAGCACGACCCCTTACACTACCCGAACACCACTGCACTGCCCTAAACCCTAAAACACTACCCCAATCACGACCCCCTACACTACCCAAACATCACTGCTCTGCCGTAAACCCTAAAACAGTACCCCCAGTTTGACACCCTACACTACACAAACACCACTGCACTGCCCTAAACCCTAAAACACTAACCCCAACATAACCCCTACACCAACCAAACACCACTGCACTTCACTAAACCCTAAAACACTACCCCCAGCACGACAACTTACACTACCCAAACACCACTGCACTACCATAAAGCCTAAAACACTACCCCGCACGACCCCCTACACTACCCAAAGATCACTGCACTACCCTAAACCCTAAAACACGACCCCTACACTACACAAACACTGCTGCACTAACCTAAACCCTAAAACACTACCCCCAGCACGACCCCCTACACTACAAAAACACCACTGCACTACCCTAAACCCTAAAACACTACCCCCTACACAGCCGAAAGCATCTGCACTGCCCTAAACCCTAAAACACCAGCCCTAGCATGACCCCCTACACTGCTCGAACACCACTGCATTGCCCTAAACTCTGAAACATCAGCCCCAGCACGACCCCCTACACTTCCCGAACTCCACTGCACTGCCCTAAACTCTGAAACACCACCCCGCACATGACCCACTACACTGCCCGAACACCACTGCACTGCTCTAAACCCTGAAACACCACCCCCGCACAACCTCCTACACAGCCCGAACATCACTGCACTGCCCTAAACCCTGAAACACCACCTCCAGCACGACCCCCTACACTACACAAACACCAATACACTGCCCTAAACCCTAAAACACTATCCCCAGCACGACCCTCTTCACTACACAAACACCGATGCACTACCCTAAACCCTAAAACACTTCCCCCAGCACGACCCCCTACACTACCCAAACACCACTGCACTACCCCAAACCCTAAAACACTACCCAGCATGACCCCATACATTGCCCGAACACAACTGCAGTGCCCTAAACCCTAATACACTACCCCCAGCATGACCCCCTACACTGCATGAACACTACTGCACTACCCTAAACCCTAAAAGACCACCCCCAGCATGACCCCCTACACTGCCCAAACACCACTGCACTGCCCTAAACCCTAAAACACCACCCCCAACACGACGCCCTACACTGCCGAACACCACTGCACTGCCCTAAACCCTAAAACACCACCCCCAGCATGAACCCCTACACTGCCCGAACACAACTGCACTGCCCTAAACATTAAAGCACCACCCCCAGAGCGACGCCCTACACTGCCCGAACACCACAGCACTGCCCTAAACCCTAAAACACAACCCCCAGCACGACCCCCTACACTGCCCGAACACCACTGCACTGCCCTAAAGCCTAAAACAGTACACCCAGCATGACCCCCTACACTACACAAACACCACTGCACTGACCTAAACCCTAAAACACTACCCCAGCCAAACCCTCTTTACTACACAAGCCCCAATGCACTACCCTAAACCCTAAAACACTACCCCCAGCACGACCCCCTATATTACAAAAACACCACTGCACTACCCTAAACCCTAAAACACTACCCCCTAAATATCTGAACACCACTGCACTGCCCTAAACCCTAAAACACCACCTCTAGCACGACCCCCTACACTGCCCGATCACCACTGCACTGCCCTAAACCCTAAAGCACCACCCCCAGCACGACCCCGTACACTGTCCCAACACCACATCACTGCCCTAAACCCTGAAACCCCCACCCCCAGCACAATCGACAACCCTGCCCGAACAACACTGCACTGCCCTAAACCCCGAAACACCACCCCCAACACAACCCCCTACACTGCCCGAACACCACTGCACAGCTCTAAACCCAGAAACACCACCCCTGCACGTCCCACTACACTGCCCGAACACCACTGCACTACCCTAAACCCTGAAACACCAACCGCGCACGAACCCATACACTGCCTGAACACCACTGCACTGCCCTGATCCCTGAAACACCCCCCCCAGCATGACCCCCTACACTGCCCGAACACCACTGCAGTGCCCTAAACTCTGAAACACCACCCCCAGCACGACCCCCTACACTGCCCGAACACCACTGCACTGCCCTAATCCCTGAAACACCACCCCCAGCACTACCCCCTACACTGCCCGAACACCACTGCACTGCCCTAAACCCTAAAACACCACCCCAGCACGACCCCCTACACTGCCTGAACACCACTGCTCTGTCCAAAACCCTGAAACACCAGCCCCAGCATGACCCCCTACACTGCCCAAACACCACTGCACTGCCGTAAACCCTGAAACACCAGCCCCAGCACGACCCCCTACACTGACCAAACACCACTGCACTGCCATAAACCTTGAAACACCACTCCCAGCACGATCCCCAACACTCCCCGAACGCCACTGCACAGCACTAAACCCTAAAACACCACCCCAAGCATGATCCCCTACACACCCCGAACACGACTGCACTGCCCTAAACCCTAAAACACCACCCCCAGCACTACCCCCTACACTGCCCGAACACCACTGCACTGCCCTAAACCCTAAAACACCACCCCAGCACGACCCCCTACACTGCCTGAACACCACTGCTCTGCCCAAAACCCTGAAACACCAGCCCCAGCATGACCCCCTACACTGCCCAAACACCACTGCTCTGCCGTAAACCCTGAAACACCAGCCCCAGCACGACCCCCTACACTGACCAAACACCACTGCACTGCCATAAACCTTGAAACACCACTCCCAGCACGATCCCCAACACTCCCCGAACGCCACTGCACAGCACTAAACCCTAAAACACCACCCCAAGCATGACCCCCTACACACCCCGAACACTACTGCACTGCTCTAAACCCTAAAACACCACCTCCAGCATGACCACCTGCACTGCCCGAACACCACTGCTCTGCCCTAAACCCTAAAACACCACCCCCAGCACGACCCCCTACACTTCCTGAACACCACATCACTGCCCTAAACTCTAAAACACTATCACCAGCACGACCCCCTACACTACACAAACAGCACTGCACTACCCTAAACCCTGAAACACCAGCCCCAGCAAGACCCCCTACACTGCCCAAACACCACTGCCCTAAACCCTGAAAAACCACCACCAGCAAGGCCCCCTACGCTGCCGGAACACCACTGCCCTAAACCCTGAAACACCACACCCAGCAAGACCCCATACACTGCCTGAACACCACTGCACTGCCCTAAACCCTGAAACACCATCCCCAGCACGACCCCCTACACTGCCCGAACTCCACTGCACTGCCTTAAACCCTAAAACAACACCCCCAGCACAAACCCCTACACTGCCCGAACACCACTGCACTGCCCTAAACCCTAAAACACAACTCCAGCATGACCCGCTACACTGCCTGAACACCACTGCTCTGCCCAAAACCCTGAAACACCAGCCCCAGCACGACCCCTTGCACTACCCGAACACCACTGCACTGCCCTAAACCCTGAAACACCAGCCCCAGCACGACCCCTACACTGCCAGAACATCACTGCACTGCCCTAAACCCTGAAACACCAGCCCCAGCAAGACCCCTTACACTGCCCGAACACCACTGCACTGCCCTAAGCCATGAAACACTGCCCCCAGTACGACCCTCTGCACTACCCAAACACCACTGCGCTACCCTAAACCCTAAATCTACCCCAAACACGACCCCCTACACTACACAAACATCACTACACTACCCTAAACTCTAAAACACTACCACCAGCGCCACCCCCTACACTACACAAACAGCACTGCACTACCCTAAACCCTGAAACACCAGCCCCAGCACGACCCTCTACACTGCCCGAACACTACTACACTGCTCTAAATGTTGAATCACCATCCCCAGCAAGACACCCTACAGTGCCTGAACACCAGTGCCCTAAACCCTGAAAAACAACCACCAGCAAGACCACCTACACTGCCCGAACACCACAGCCCCAAACCCTGAAACACCACACCCAGCAAGACCCCCTACACTGCCCAAACAGCACTGCACTGCCCCAAACCCTGAAACACCACCCCCAGCATGACCCCCTACACTGCCCGAACACCACTGCACTACCCTAAACCCTAAATCTACCCCAAGCACGACCCCCTACACTACACAAACATCACTACACTACCCGAAAACCTAAAACACTACCACCAGCACGACCCTCTACACTACACAAACATCACTGCACTGCCCTAAACCTTGAAACACCATCCCCAGCAAGACCCCCTACACTGCCCAAACACCACTGCCCTAAACCCTGAAAAACCACCACCAGCAAGACCCCCTACACTGCCCGAACACCACTGCCCTACACCCTGAAACACCACTCCCGGCACGACCCCCTACACTACACAAACACCACTGCACTACCCTAAACCCTAAATCTACCCCAAGCACAACCCCCTACACTACACAAACATCACTACACTACCCAAAACCCTAAAACACTACCACCAGCACGACCCTCTACACTACACAAACATCACTGCACTGCCCTAAACCTTGAAACACCATCCCCAGCAAAACCCCCTACACTGCCCAAACACCACTGCCCTAAACCCTGAAAAACCACCACCAGCAAGACCCCCTACACTGCCTGAACACCACTGCCCTAAACCCTGAATAACCACGCCCAGCAAGACCACCTACCCTGCCCGAACACCACTGCACTGCCCTAAACCCTGAAACACCAGCCTTAGCACGACCCCTTACACTGCCTGAACGAAACTGCACTGCCCTAAACCCTGAAACACCACCCCTAGCACGACCCCTTACACTGCCTGAACAAAATTGCACTGCCCTAAACCCTGAAACACCACCCCCAGCACGACCCCTTACACTGCCTGAACAAAACTGCACTGCCCTAAACCCTGAAACACCACCCCTGCATGACCCCATACAACACTCGAACACCACTGCACTGCCCTAAACCCTGAAATACCACCACAACACGACCCCCTACACTACCCGAACACCACTGCACTGCCCTAAACCCTGAAACACCAAACCCGCACGAACCAGTACACTGCCCAAACACCACTGCACTGCCCTAAACCCTGAAACACCACCCCCCTGCAAGACACCCTACACTGCTCGAACACCACTGCCCTAAACCATGAAACACCACCCCCAGCACGACCCATTACACTGCCCGAACACCACTGCACTGCCCTAAACTCTGAAACACTACCACAGCACGACCCCCTACACTACCCGGACACCACTGCACTGCCCTAAACCCTGAAACACTACCCCCAGCATGACCCCCTACACTGCCCGAACACCACTGCACTGCCCTAAACCCTATAACACCACCACCAGCACGACCCCTACACTGCCTGAACATCACTGCACTGCCCTAAACCCTAAAAAACTACCCCCAGCATGACCCCCTACACTGCCCGAACACCACTGCACTGCCCTAAACCCTATAACACCACCAGCAGCATCAGCCCCTACACTGCCCAAACACCACTGCACTACCCTGAATCCTGTAACACCAGACCCAGCACAACCCCCTACACTGCCCGAACACCACTGCACTGCCCTAAACCCTGAAACACCAGCCCCACTACGGCCCCCTACACTGCCCGAACACCACTGCTCTGCCCTAAACCCTGAAACACCAGCCCCAGCATGACCCTCTACACTGCCCGAAAACCACTGCACTGCCCTAAACCCTGAAACACCAGCCCCAGCACGATCCCTACACTACAGGAACACCACTACACTGCCCTAAACCCTGAAACACCAGCCCCAGCACGACCCCCTGCACTACCCGAACACCACTGCACTACCCAAAACCCTAAAACACTACCTCCAGCATGACCCCTACACTACACACACACCAGTGCATTGCCCTAAACCCTGAAACACTACCCCCAGCACGGTCCCCCACACTACACAAACACCACACAACTACCGAAAACCCTAACCCTACCTCGAGCACGACCCCCTAGACTACACAAACATTACTACACAACCCTAAACCCGAAAACATTACCACCAGCACAATCCTCTACACTACACAAACATCACTGCACTGCCCTAAACCTTGAAACACCATCCCCAGCAAGACCCCCTACACTGCCCGAACACCACTACCCTAAACCCCGAAAAACCGCCACCAGCAAGACCCCCTACACTGCCCGAACACCACTGCTCTGCCCTAAATCCTAAAACACCACCCCAGCACGACCCCATACACTGCCCAAACACCACTGCTCTGCCCTAAACCCTGAAACACCACCCCCAGCACGGCCCCCTACACTGACCAAACACCACTGCGCTGCCCTAAACCCTGAAACACCACCCCCAGCATGATCCCCAACACTGCCCAAACAACACTGCACTGCCCTAAACCCTAAAACACCACCCCAAGCACGACCCCGTACACTGCCCGAACATCACTGCACTGCCCTAAACCCTAAAACACCAGCCCCAGCACGACCCCCTACACTGCCCAAACACCACTGCACTGCCCTAAACCCTAAAACACCACCCCCAGCAAGATCCCCTACACTTCCCGAACACCACTGCACTGCCCTGAACCATAAAATACCACCCCAGCACGACCCCCTACACTACACAAACACCACTGCACTACCCTAAACCCTAAAACACTAACCCCCAGCACGACCCCCTACACTACCCAAAGACTACCGCACTATCATAAATCCTAAAACACTACACCCCACACGACCCCCTACACTACCCAAAGACCACTGCAATACCCTAACCCCTAAAACACTACCCCTACACAACACAAACACCACTGCACAACCCTAAACCCTAAAACACTACCCCCAGCAGTACCCCCTATACTACCCAAACACCATTGCACTCCCCTAAACCGTAAACCACTACCCCCAGCACAACCCCCTACACTATCCAAACACTACTGCACTACCCTAAGCCCTAAAACACTACCCCCAGCACGACCCCCTACACTAGCCAAACACCACTGCAGGACCCTAAACCCTAAAACACTCCCCCAGCACGACTCCCTACACTACCCAAACACGACTGCACTACCCAAAACCCTAAATCTACCCCCAGCATGACCCCCTACACTACCCAAACACCACTGCACTACCCTAAACCCTAAATCTATCCCCAGCACGAACCCCTACACTACCCAAACTCCACTGTACTTCCATATACCCTAAAAAACTACCCCCAGCATGACCCCCTACTCTACCCAAACACCACTGCACTACCCTAACCCCTAAAACACTACCCCAGCACGAACCCGTACACTACACCAACACCACTGCACTACCCTAAACCCTGAAACCCTACCCAAGCACGACCCCCTACACTACCCAAACACCACTGCACTATCCTAAACCCTAAAACACTACCCCCAACAAGACCCCCTACACTGCCCGAACACCACTGCACTGCCCTATACTCTGAAACACCACCCCCCGCATGACCCACTACACTGCCCAAACACCACTGCACTCCCCTAAACCCTGAAACACCACCCCGCATGACCCCCTACACTGCCCGAATACCAATGCACTGCCCTAAACTCTGAAACACCACCCCACATGACCCACTACACTGCCTGAACACCAGTGCTCTGCCCAAAACCCTGAAACACCAGCCCCAGCATGACCCCCTACACTGCCCGAACACCACTGCACTGCCGTAAACCCTGAAACACCAGCCCTAGCACGACCCCCTACACTGCCCGAACACTACTGCACTGCCCTAAACCCTGAAACACCAGCCACAGCATGACCCCCTACACTGCCCGAACACCACTGCACTGCCCTAAACCCTGACACACCAGCACCACCACAACAACCTACACTAGCAGAAACACCACTGCACTGCCCTAAACCCTAAAACACTACCCCTAGCACGACCACCTACACTACCCAAACACCACTGCTCTGCCGTAAACCCTACAACAGTACCCCCAGCATGACCCCCTACACTACACAAACATCACTGCACTGCCCTAAACCCTAAAACACTATCCCCTGCACGAGCGCCTACACTACCGAAACACCACTGCACTACCCTAAACCCTGAAACACTACTCCCAGCTCGACCCCCTACACTACCCAAACACCACTGCACTACCATAAGCCCTAAAACACTACCCCCGCACGACCCCTACACTACCCAAAGACCACTGCACTACCCTAAACCCTAAAACACAACACCCTACACTACACAAACACTGCTGCACTACCCTAAACCCTAAAACACTACCCCCAGCACCACCCTCTATATTACAAAAACACCACTGCACTACCCTAAACCCTAAAACACTACCCCCTAAATAGCCGAACACCACTGCACTGCCCTAAACCCTAAAACACCACCTCTAGCACGACCCCCTACACTGCCCTATCACCACTGCACTGCCCTAAACCCTAAAACACCACCCCCAGCACGACCCCCTACACTGTCCCAACACCACATCACTGCCCTAAACCCGGAAACCCCCACCCCCAGCACAATCGACAACACTGCCCGAACAACACAGCACTGCCCTAAACCCCGAAACACCACCCCCAACACAACCCCCTACACTGCCCGAACACCACTGCACAGCCCTAAACCCAGAAACACCACCCCCGCACGACCCACTACACTGCCCGAACACCACTGCACTACCCTAAACCCTGAAACACCAACCGCGCACGAACCCATACACTGCCAGAACACCACTGCACTGCCCTGATCCCTGAAACACCACCCCCAGCATGACCCCCTACACTGCCCGAACACCACTGCAGTGCCCTAAACTCTGAAACACCACCCCCAGCACGACCCCCTACACTGCCCGAACACCACTGCACTGCCCTAATCCCTGAAACACCCCCCCCAGCCCGACCCCCTACACTGCCCGAACACGACTGCACTGCCCAAAACCCTAAAACACCACCCACAGCACTACCCCCTAAACTGCCCGAACACCACTGCACTGCCCTAAACCCTAAAACACCACCCCAGGACGACCCCCTACACTGCCTGAACACCACTGCTCTGCCCAAAACCCTGAAACACCAGCCCCAGCATGACCCCTTACACTGCCCGAACACCACTGCACTGCCGTAAACCCTGAAACACCAGCCCCAGCACGACCCCCTACACTGACCAAACACCACTGCACTGCCATAAACCTTGAAACACCACACCCAGCACGATCCCCAACACTCCCCGAACACCACTGCACAGCACTAAACCCTAAAACACCACCCCAAGCATGACCCCCTACACACCCCGAACGCTACTGCACTGCCCTAAACCCTAAAACACCACCTCCAGCATGACCACCAGCACTGCCCGAACACCACTGCACTGCCCTAAACCCTAAAACACCACCCCCAGCACGACCCCTTACACTTCCTGAACATCACATCACTGCCCTAAACTCCAAAAACACTATCACCAGCACGACCCCCTACACTGCACAAACAGCACTGCACTACCCTAAACCCTGAAACACCAGCCCCAGCAAGACCCCCTACACTGCCCAAACACCACTGCCCTAAACCCTGAAAAACCACCACCAGCAAGGCCCCCTACGCTGCCCGAACACCACTGCCCTAAATCCTGAAACACCACGCCCAGCAAGACCATCTACACTGCCCGAACACCACTGCACTGCCCTAAACCCTGAAACACAACCCCCAGCACGACCCCTACTCTGCCCGAACACCACTGCACTGCCCTAAACACTGAAACACCATCCCCAGCACGACCCCCTACACTGCCCAAACTCCACTGCTCTGCCGTAAACCCTAAAACACAACTCCAGCATGACCCGCTACACTGCCTGAACACCACTGCTCTGCCCAAAACCCTGAAACACCAGCCCCAGCACGACCCCCTGCACTACCCGAACACCACTGCACTGCCCTAAACCCTGAAACACCAGCCCCAGCACGACCCCTACACTGACAGAACATCACTGCACTGCCCTAAACCCTGAAACACCAGCCCCAGCAAGACCCCCTACACTGCCCAAACACCACTGCACTGCCCTAAGCCATGAAACACTGCCCCCAGTACGACCCCCTACACTACCCAAACACCACTGTGCTACCCTAAACCCTAAATCTACCCCAAACACGACCCCCTACACTACACAAACATCACTAAACTACCCTAAACTCTAAAACACTATCACCAGCACCAGCCCCTACACTACACAAACAGCACTGCACTACCCTAAACCCTGAAACACCAGCCCCAGCACGACCCTCTACACTGCCCGAACACTACTGCACTGCTCTAAATGTTGAATCACCATCCCCAGCAATACACCCTACAGTGCCTGAACACCACTGCCCTAAACCCTGAAAAACAACCACCAGCAAGACCACCTACACTGCCCGAACACCACAGCCCCAAACCCTGAAACACCACCCCCAGCATGACCCCCTACACTGCCCGAACACCACTGCACTACTCTAAACCCTAAATCTACCCCAAGCACGACCCCCTACACTACACAAACATCACTACACTACCCGAAACCCTAAAACACTACCACCTGCACGACCCTCTACACTACACAAACATCACTGCACTGCCCTAAACCTTGAAACACCATCCCCAGCAAGACCCCCTACACTGCCCAAACACCACTGCCCTAAACCCTGAAAAACCACCACCAGCAAGACCCCCTACACTGCCCAAACACCACTGCCCTACACCCTGAAACACAACTCCCAGCACGACCCCCTACACTACACAAACACCACTGCACTGCCCTAAACCCTAAATCTACCCCAAGCACAACCCCCTACACTACACAAACATCACTACACTACCCAAAACCCTAAAACACTACCACCAGCACGACCCTCTACACTACACAAACATCACTGCACTGCCCTAAACCATGAAACACCATCCCCAGCAAAACCCCCTACACTGCCCAAACACCACTGCCCTAAACCCTGAAAAACCACCACCAGCAAGACCCCCTACACTGCCTGAACACCACTGCCCTAAACCCTGAATCACCACGCCCAGCAGGACCACCTACCCTGCCCGAACACCACTGCACTGCCCTAAACCCTGAAACACCACCCTTAGCATGACCCCTTACACTGCCTGAACAAAACTGCACTGCCCTAAACCCTGAAACACCACCCCTAGCACGACCCCTTACACTGCCTGAACAAAACTGCACTGCCCTAAACCCTGAAACACCACACCCAGCACGACCGCTTACACTGCCTGAACAAAACTGCACTGCCCTAAACCCTGAAACACCACCCCCGCATGACCCCATACAACACTCGAACAACACTGCACTGCCCTAAACCCTGAAATACCACCACCACACGACCCCCTACACTACCCGAACACCACTGCACTGCCCTAAACCCTGAAACACCACCCCCAGCAAGACACCCTACACTGCTCGAACACCACTGCCCTAAACCATGAAACACCACCCCCAGCACGACCCACTACACTGCCCGAACACCACTGCACTGCCCTAAACTCTGAAACACTACCACAGCACAACCCCCTACACTACCCGGACACAACTGCACTGCCCTAAACCCTGAAACACTACCCCCAGCATGACCCCCTACACTGCCCGAAAACCACTGCACTGCCCTAAACCCTATAACACCACCACCAGAACGACCCCTACACTGCCCGAACACCACTGCACTGCCCTAAACCCTAAAACACTACACCCAGCATGACCCCTACACTGCCCGAACACCACTGCACTGCCCTAAACCCTATAACACCACCACCAGCACCAGCCCCTACACTGCCCAAACACCACTGCACTACCCTGAATCTTGTAACACCAGACCCAGCACAACCCCCTACACTGCCCAAACACCACTGCACTGCCCTAAACCCTGAAACACCAGCCCCACCACGGCCCCCTACACTGCCCGAACACCACTGCACTGCCCTAAACCCTGAAACACCAGCCCCAGCACGAACTCCTACACTGCCCGAAAACCACTGCACTGCCCTAAACCCTGAAACACCAGCCCCAGCACGACCCCTACACTACAGGAACACCACTGCACTGCCCTAAACCCTGAAACACCAGCCCCAGCACGAACCCCTGCACTACCCAAACACCACTGCACTGCCCAAAACCCTAAAACACTACCTCCAGCATGACCCCTACACTACACACACACCAGTGCATTGCCCTAAACCCTGAAACACTACCCCCAGCACGACCCCCTACACTACACAAACATCACACAACTACGAAAACCCTAACCCTACCTCGAGCATGACCCCCTAGACTACACAAACATCACTACACAACCCTAAACCCTAAAAAACTACAACAAGCACAGTCCTCTACACTACACAAACATCACTGCACTGCCCTAAACCTTGAAACACCATCCCCAGCAAGACCCCCTACACTGCCCAAACACCACTGCCCTAAACCCTGAAAAACCACCACCAGCAAGACCCCCTACACTGCCCAAACACCACTGTACTGCCCTAAACCCTGAAACACCACCCCCAGCACGGCCCCCTACACTGACCAAACACCACTGCGCTGCCCTAAACACTGAAACACCACCCCCAGCATGATCCCCAACACTGCCCAAACAACACTGCACTGCCCTAAACCCTGAAACACCACCCCCAGCATGACCCCGTACACTGCCCGAACATCACTGCACTGCCCTAAACCCTAAAACACCAGCCCCTGCACGACACCCTACACTGCCCAAACACCACTGCTCTGCCCTAAATCCTAAAACACCACCCCCAGCATGACCCCATACACTGCCCAAACACCACTGCACTGCCCTAAACCCTGAAACACCACCCCCAGAACGGCCCCCTACACTGACCAAACACCACTGCGCTGCCCTAAACCCTGAAACACCACCCCCAGCATGATCCCCAACACTGCCCAAACAACACTGCACTGCCCTAAACCCTGAAACACCACCCCCAGCACGACCCCGTACACTGCCCGAACATCACTGCACTGCCCTAAACCCTAAAACACCAGCCCCTGCACGACACCCTACACTGTCCAAACACCACTGCACTGCCCTAAACCCTAAAACACCACCTCAGCACGACCCCCTACACTACACAAACACCACTGCACTACCCTAAACCCTAAAACACTACCCCCAGCATGACCCCCTACTCTGCCCGAACACCACTGCACTGCCCTAAACCCTATAACACCACCACCAGCACCAGCCCCTACACTGCCCAAACACCACTACACTACCCTGAATCCTGTAACACCAGACCTAGCACAACCCCCTACACTGCCCAAACACCACTGCACTGCCTTAAACCCTGAAACACCAGCCCCACCACGGCCCCCTACACTGCCCGAACACCACTGCACTGCCCTAAACCCTGAAACACCAGCCCCAGCATGACCCCCTACACTGCCCGAAAACCACTGCACTGCCCTAAACCCTGAAACACCATCCCCAGCACGACCCCTACACTACAAGAACACCACTGCACTGCCCTAAACCCTGAAACACCAGCCCCAGCACGACCCCCTGCACTACCCAAACACCACTGCACTGCCCAAAACCCTAAAACACTACCTCCAGCATGACCCCTACACTACACACACACCAGTGCATTGCACTAAACCCTGAAACACTACCCCCAGCACGACCCCCTACACTACACAAACACCACACAACTACGAAAACCCTAACCCTACCTCGAGCATGACCCCTAGACTACAAAAACATCACTACACAACCCTAAACCCTAAAACACTACCACAAGCACAGTCCTCTATACTACACAAACATCACTGCACTGCCCTAAACCCTGAAACACCATCCCCAGCAAGCCCCCTACACTGCCCGAACACCACTGCCCTAAACACTGAAAAACCACCACCAGCAAGACCTCCTACACTGCCCGAACACCACTGCTCTGCCCTAAATCCTAAAACACCACCCCCAGCACGACCCCATACACTGACCAAACACCACTGCGCTGCCCTAAACCCTGAAACACCACCCCCAGCATGATCCCCAACACTGCCCAAACAACACTGCACTGCCCTAAACCCTGAAACACCACCCCCAGCACGACCCCGTACACTGCCCGAACATCACTGCACTGCCCTAAACCCTAAAACACCAGCCCCTGCACGACACCCTACACTGCCCAAACACCACTGCACTGCCCTAAACCCTAAAACACCACCCCCAGGAAGATCCCCTACACTTCCCGAACACCACTGCACTGCCCTGAACCATAAAACACCACCCCAGCACGACACCCTACACTACACAAACACCAGTGCACTACCCTAAACCCTAAAACACTAACCCCCAGCATGACCCCCTACACTACCCAAAGACTACAGCACTATCATATACCCTAAAACACTACACCCCACACGACCCCCTACACTACCCAAAGACCACTGCAATACCCTAACCCCTAAAACACTACCCCTACACGACACAAACACCACTGCACAACCCTAAACCCTAAAACACTACCCCCAGCAGTACCCCCTATACTACCCAAACACAATTGCACTCCCCTAAACCCTAAACCACTACCCCCAGCACAACCCCCTACACTATCCAAACACTACTGCACTACCCTAAGCCCTAAAACACTACCCCCAGCACGACCCCCTACACTAGCCAAACACCACTGCAGTACCCTAAACCCTAAAACACTCCCCCAGCATGACTCCCTACACTACCCAAACACCACTGCACTACCCAAAACCCTACATCTACCCCCAGCATGACCCCCTACACTACCCAAACACCACTGCACTACCCTAAACCCTAAATCTATCCCCAGCACGAACCCCTACACTACCCAAACACCACTGCACTTCCATATACCCTAAAACACTACCCCCAGCATGACCCCCTACACTACCCAAACACCACTGCACTATCCTAACCCCTAAAACTCTACCCCCAGCACGAACCCGTACACTACACCAACACCACTGCACTACCCTAAACCCTAAAACCCTACCCCAGCACGGCCCCCTACACTACCCAAACACCACTGCACTATCCTAAACCCTAAACCACTACCCCCAACAAGACCCCCTACACTGCCCGAACACCACTGCACTGCCCTATACTCTGAAACACCACCCCCCGCATGACCCACTACACTGCCCAAACACCACTGCACTCCCCTAAACCCTGAAACACCACCCCCGCATGACCCCCTACACTGCCCGAATACCAATGCACTGCCCTAAACTCTGAAACACCACCCCGCATGACCCACTACACTGGCTGAACACCACTGCTCTGCCCAAAACCCTGAAACACCAGCCCCAGCATGACCCCCTACACTGCCCGAACACCACTGCACTGCCGTAAACCCTGAAACACCAGCCCTAGCACGACCACCTACACTGCCCGAACACTACTGCACTGCCCTAAACCCTGAAACACCAGCCACAGCATAACCCCCTACACTGCCCGAACACCACTGCACTGCCCTAAACCCTGACACACCAGCGCCACCACAACAACCTAAACGGCCCAAACACCATTGCACTGCCCTAAACCCTGAAACACCAGCCCCAGCACTACCCCTACACTAGCCGAACACCACTGCACTGCCCTATACCCTAAAACACTACCCCCAGCACGACCACCTACACTACCCAAACACCACTGCTCTGCCGTAAACCATACAACAGTACCCCCAGCATGACCCCCTACACTACACAAACATCACTGCACTGCCCTAAACCCTAAAACACTACCCCAAGCCTGAAACCCTTCACTATACAAACAGCAATCCACAACCCTAAACCTTAAAACACTACCCCCTGCACGACCGCCTACACTACCGAAACACCACTGCACTACCCTAAACCCTAAAACACTACTCCCAGCTCGACCCCCTACACTACCCAAACACCACTGCACTACCATAAGCCCTAAAACACTACCCCCGCACGACCCCCTACAATACCCAAAGACCACTGCACTACCCTAAACCCTAAAACACAACACCCTACACTACACAAACACTGCTGCACTACCCTAAACCCTAAAACACTACCCCCAGCACAACCCTCTATATTACAAAAACACCACTGCACTACCCTAAACCCTAAAACACTACCCCCTAAATAGCCGAACACCACTGCACTGCCCTAAACCCTAAAACACCACCTCTAGCACGACCCCCTACACTGGCTGATGACCACTGCACTGCCCCAAACCCTAAAACACCACCCTCAGCACGACCCCCTACACTGTCCCAACACCACATCACTGCCCTAAACCCTGAAACCCCCACCCCCAGCACAATCGACAACACTGCCCGAACAACACTGCACTGCTATAAACTCCGAAACACCACCCCCAACACAACCCCCTACACTGCCCGAACACCACTGCACAGCCCTAAACCCAGAAACACCACCCCCGCACGACCCACTACACTGCCCGAACACCACTGCACTACCCTAAACCCTGAAACACCAACCGCACACGAACCCATACACTGCCCGAACACCACTGCACTGCCCTGATCCCTGAAACACCACCCCCAGCACGACCCCCTACACTGCCCGAACACCACTGCAGTGCCCGAAACTCTGAAACACCACCCCCAGCACGACCCCCTACACTGCCCGAACACCACTGCACTGCCCTAATCCCTGAAACACCACCCCCAGCACGACCCCCTACACTGCCCGAACACGACTGCACTGCCCTAAACCCTAAAACACCACCCCAGCACAACCCCCTACACTGCCTGAACACCACTGCTCTGCCCAAAACCCTGAAACACCAGCCCCAGCATGACCCCCTACACTGCCCGAACACCACTGCACTGCCGTAAACCCTGAAACACCAGCCCCAGCACGACCCCCTACACTGACCAAACACCACTGCACTGCCATAAACCTTGAAACACCACTCCCAGCATGATCCCCAACACTCCCCGTACGCCACTGCACAGCACTAAACCCTAAAACACCACCCCAAGCATGACCCCCTACACACCCCGAACACTACTGCACTGCCCTAAACCCTAAAACACCACCTCCAGCATGACCACCTGCACTGCCCGAACACCACTGCACTGCCCTAAACCCTAAAACACCACCCCCAGCATGACCCACTACACTTCCTGAACACCACATAACTGCCCTAAACACTAAAACACCACCCCCAGCATGACCCACTACACTACACAAACATCACTGCACTACCCTAAACCCTAAAATTACCCCAGGCACGACCCCCTACACTACACAAACATCACTACACTACCCTAAACCCTAAAACACTATCACCACTACGTCTCCCTACACTACACAAACAGCACTGCACTACCCTAAACCCTGAAACACCAGCCCCAGCATGACCCTCTGCACTGCCCGAACACTACTGCACTGCCCTAAACCTTGAAACACCATCCCCAGCGAGACCCCCTACACTGCCCGAACACCACTGCCCTAAACCCTGAAACACCTTGCCCAGCAAGACCCCGTACACTGCCCAAACACCACTGCATTGCCCTAAACCCTGAAACACCACCCCCAGCATGACCCCCTACACTGCCCGAACACCACTGCACTTCCCTAAACCCTAAACACCACCCCCAGCACAACCCTCTAGTCTCCCGAACACCACTGCTGTGCCCTAAGCCATAAAACTCCACTGCCAGCACAAACCCCTACACTGCCTGAACACCACTGCTCTGCCCTAAATCCTAAAACACCACCCCCAGCACGACCCCCTACATTGACCAAACACCACTGCACTGCCATAAACCATGAAACACCACCCCAGCACGATCCCCAACACTGCCTGAACAACACTGCACTGCCCTAAACCCTAAAACACTACCACCAGCACGACCCTCTACACTACACAAACATCACTGCCCTAAACCTTGAAACATCATTCCCAGCAAGACTCCCTACACTGCCCGAACACCACTGCCCTAAACCCTGAAAAACCACCACTAGCAAGACCCCCTACACTTACCGAACACCACTGCCCTAAACCCTAAAACACCACCCCCAGCACTACCCACTACACTGCCCGAACACCACTGCACTGCCCTAAACCCTAAAACACCACCCCAGCACGACCCCCTACACTGCCTGAACACCACTGCTCTGCCCAAAACCCTGTAACACCAGCCCCAGCATGACCCTCTACACTGCCCGAACACCACTGTTCTGCCGTAAACCCTGAAACACCAGACCCAGCACGACCCCCTACACTGACCAAACACCACTGCACTGCCATAAACCTTGAAACACCACTCCCAGCACGATCTCCAACACTCCCCGAATGCCACTGCACAGCACTAAACCCTAAAACACCACCCCAAGCATGACCCCCTACACACCCCGAACACTACTGCACTGCCCTAAACCCTAAAACACCACCTCCAGCATGACCACCTACACTGCCCGAACACCACTGCACTGCCCTAAACCCTAAAACACCACCCCCGGCACGACCCCCTACACATCCTGAACACCACATCACTGCCCTAAACACTAAAACACCACCCCCAGCATGACCCACTACACTACACAAACATCACTGCACTACCCTAAACCCTAAATCTACCCCAGGCACGACCCCCTACACTACACAAACATCACTACACTACCCTAAACCCTAAAACACTATCACCACTACGTCCCCTACACTACACAAACAGCACTGCACTACCCTAAACCTTGAAACACCAGCCCCAGCATGACCCTCTGCACTGCCCGAACACTACTGCACTGCCCTAAACCTTGAAACACCATCCCCAGCAAGACCCCCTACACTGCCCGAACACCACTGCCCTAAACCCTGAAAAACCACCACCAGCAAGACCACCTACACTGCCCGAACACCACTGCCCTAAACCCTGAAACACCTTGCCCAGCAAGACCCCGTACACTGCCCAAACACCACTGCACTGCCCTAAACCCTGAAACACCACCCCCAGCATGACCCCCTACACTGCCCGAACACCACTGCACTTCCCTAAACCCTAAACACCACCCCCAGCACGACCCTCTACTCTCCCGAACACCACTGCTGTGCCCTAAGCCATAAAACACCACCCCCAGCATGAACCCCTACACTGCCTGAACACCACTGCTCTGCCCTAAATCCTAAAACACCACCCCCAGCACGACCCCATACACTGTCCGAACACCACTGCACTGCCCTAATCCCTGAAACACCACCACCAGCATGACCCCCTACATTCACCAAACACCACTGCACTGCCATAAACCCTGAAACACCACCCCCAGCACGATCCCCAACACTGCCTGAACAACACTGCACTGCCCTAAACCCTGAAACACCACCTCCAGCACGACGCCCTACCCTGCCCGAACACCACTGAACTGCCCTAAACTCTGAAACACCACCCCCAGCATGACCCCCTACACTACACAAACACCACTGCACTTCACTAATCCCTAAATCTACCCCAAGCACGACCCCCTACAGTACGCAAACATCAATACACTACCCTGAACCCTAAAACACTACCACCAGCACGACCCTCTACACTACACAAACATCACTGCACTGCCCTAAACCTTGAAACACCATTCCCAGCAAGACTCCCTACACTGCCCGAACACCACTGCCCTAAACGCTGAAAATCAACCACTAGCAAGACCCCCTACACTTCCTGAACACCACTGCCCCAAACCCTGAAACACCACGCACAGCAAGACCCCCTACACTGCCGAAAACCACTGCACTGCCCTAAACCCTGAAACACCACTCCCAGCATGACCCCCTACACTGCCCGAACACCACTGCACTGCCCTAAACCCAGAAACACCAATCCAGCACGACCCCCTACACTGCCCGAACACCACTGCACTGCCCTAAACCCTGAAGCACCACCCACAGCACGACCCCTACACTGCCCGAACACCACTGAACTGCCCTAAACTCTGAAACACCACCCCCAGCATGACCCCCTACACTACACAAACACCACTGCACTTCACTAAACCCTAAATCTACCCCAAGCACGACCCCCTACAGTATGCAAACATCAATACACTACCCTGAACCCTAAAACACTACCACCAGCACGACCCTCTACACTACACAAACATCACTGCACTGCCCTAAACCTTGAAACACCATTCCCAGCAAGACTCCCTACACTGCCCGAACACCACTGCCCTAAACCCTGAAAAACAACCACTAGCAAGACCCCCTACACTTCCTGAACACCACTGCCCTAAACCCTGAAACACCACCCCCAGCAAGACCCCCTACACTGCCCAAACACCACTGCCCTGCCCTAAACCATGAAACAACACCCACTACACAACCTCCTACGCTGCCCGACCACCACTGCACTACCCTAAACCCTGAAACACCACCCCCTGCACGACCCCCTACACTTCCCGACCACCACTGCTCTGCCCGAAACCCTGAAACACCACCCCCTGCACGACCCCCTACACTGCCTGATCACCACTGCACTGCCCTAAACCCTGAAACACCACCCCCTGCACGACCCCCTACACTGCCCGAACACCACTGCACTGTCCTAAACCCTGAAATACCACCCCCAGCACGACCCCCTACAGTGCCCGAACTACACTGCACTGCCCTAAACCCTAAAACACCACCTCCAGCATGACCACCTGCACTGCCCGAACACCACTGCACTGCCCTAAACCCTAAAACACCACCCCCAGCATGACCCACTACACTTCCTGAACACCACATAACTGCCCTAAACACTAAAACACCACCCCCAGCATGACCCACTACACTACACAAACATCACTGCACTACCCTAAACCCTAAAATTACCCCAGGCACGACCCCCTACACTACACAAACATCACTACACTACCCTAAACCCTAAAACACTATCACCACTACGTCTCCCTACACTACACAAACAGCACTGCACTACCCTAAACCCTGAAACACCAGCCCCAGCATGACCCTCTGCACTGCCCGAACACTACTGCACTGCCCTAAACCTTGAAACACCATCCCCAGCGAGACCCCCTACACTGCCCGAACACCACTGCCCTAAACCCTGAAACACCTTGCCCAGCAAGACCCCGTACACTGCCCAAACACCACTGCATTGCCCTAAACCCTGAAACACCACCCCCAGCATGACCCCCTACACTGCCCGAACACCACTGCACTTCCCTAAACCCTAAACACCACCCCCAGCACAACCCTCTAGTCTCCCGAACACCACTGCTGTGCCCTAAGCCATAAAACTCCACTGCCAGCACAAACCCCTACACTGCCTGAACACCACTGCTCTGCCCTAAATCCTAAAACACCACCCCCAGCACGACCCCCTACATTGACCAAACACCACTGCACTGCCATAAACCATGAAACACCACCCCAGCACGATCCCCAACACTGCCTGAACAACACTGCACTGCCCTAAACCCTAAAACACTACCACCAGCACGACCCTCTACACTACACAAACATCACTGCCCTAAACCTTGAAACATCATTCCCAGCAAGACTCCCTACACTGCCCGAACACCACTGCCCTAAACCCTGAAAAACCACCACTAGCAAGACCCCCTACACTTACCGAACACCACTGCCCTAAACCCTAAAACACCACCCCCAGCACTACCCACTACACTGCCCGAACACCACTGCACTGCCCTAAACCCTAAAACACCACCCCAGCACGACCCCCTACACTGCCTGAACACCACTGCTCTGCCCAAAACCCTGTAACACCAGCCCCAGCATGACCCTCTACACTGCCCGAACACCACTGTTCTGCCGTAAACCCTGAAACACCAGACCCAGCACGACCCCCTACACTGACCAAACACCACTGCACTGCCATAAACCTTGAAACACCACTCCCAGCACGATCTCCAACACTCCCCGAATGCCACTGCACAGCACTAAACCCTAAAACACCACCCCAAGCATGACCCCCTACACACCCCGAACACTACTGCACTGCCCTAAACCCTAAAACACCACCTCCAGCATGACCACCTACACTGCCCGAACACCACTGCACTGCCCTAAACCCTAAAACACCACCCCCGGCACGACCCCCTACACATCCTGAACACCACATCACTGCCCTAAACACTAAAACACCACCCCCAGCATGACCCACTACACTACACAAACATCACTGCACTACCCTAAACCCTAAATCTACCCCAGGCACGACCCCCTACACTACACAAACATCACTACACTACCCTAAACCCTAAAACACTATCACCACTACGTCCCCTACACTACACAAACAGCACTGCACTACCCTAAACCTTGAAACACCAGCCCCAGCATGACCCTCTGCACTGCCCGAACACTACTGCACTGCCCTAAACCTTGAAACACCATCCCCAGCAAGACCCCCTACACTGCCCGAACACCACTGCCCTAAACCCTGAAAAACCACCACCAGCAAGACCACCTACACTGCCCGAACACCACTGCCCTAAACCCTGAAACACCTTGCCCAGCAAGACCCCGTACACTGCCCAAACACCACTGCACTGCCCTAAACCCTGAAACACCACCCCCAGCATGACCCCCTACACTGCCCGAACACCACTGCACTTCCCTAAACCCTAAACACCACCCCCAGCACGACCCTCTACTCTCCCGAACACCACTGCTGTGCCCTAAGCCATAAAACACCACCCCCAGCATGAACGCCTACACTGCCTGAACACCACTGCTCTGCCCTAAATCCTAAAACACCACCCCCAGCACGACCCCATACACTGTCCGAACACCACTGCACTGCCCTAATCCCTGAAACACCACCACCAGCATGACCCCCTACATTCACCAAACACCACTGCACTGCCATAAACCCTGAAACACCACCCCCAGTACGATCCCCAACACTGCCTGAACAACACTGCACTGCCCTAAACCCTGAAACACCACCTCCAGCACGACGCCCTACCCTGCCCGAACACCACTGAACTGCCCTAAACTCTGAAACACCACCCCCAGCATGACCCCCTACACTACACAAACACCACTGCACTTCACTAAACCCTAAATCTACCCCAAGCACGACCCCCTACAGTACGCAAACATCAATACACTACCCTGAACCCTAAAACACTACCACCAGCACGACCCTCTACACTACACAAACATCACTGCACTGCCCTAAACCTTGAAACACCATTCCCAGCAAGACTCCCTACACTGCCCGAACACCACTGCCCTAAACCCTGAAAATCAACCACTAGCAAGACCCCCTACACTTCCTGAACACCACTGCCCCAAACCCTGAAACACCACGCACAGCAAGACCCCCTACACTGCCGAAAACCACTGCACTGCCCTAAACCCTGAAACACCACTCCCAGCATGACCCCCTACACTGCCCGAACACCACTGCACTGCCCTAAACCCAGAAACACCAATCCAGCATGACCCCCTACACTGCCCGAACACCACTGCACTGCCCTAAACCCTGAAGCACCACCCACAGCACGACCCCTACACTGCCCGAACACCACTGAACTGCCCTAAACTCTGAAACACCACCCCCAGCATGACCCCCTACACTACACAAACACCACTGCACTTCACTAAACCCTAAATCTACCCCAAGCACGACCCCCTACAGTATGCAAACATCAATACACTACCCTGAACCCTAAAACACTACCACCAGCACGACCCTCTACACTACACAAACATCACTGCACTGCCCTAAACCTTGAAACACCATTCCCAGCAAGACTCCCTACACTGCCCGAACACCACTGCCCTAAACCCTGAAAAACAACCACTAGCAAGACCCCCTACACTTCCTGAACACCACTGCCCTAAACCCTGAAACACCACCCCCAGCAAGACCCCCTACACTGCCCAAACACCACTGCCCTGCCCTAAACCATGAAACAACACCCACTACACAACCTCCTACGCTGCCCGACCACCACTGCACTACCCTAAACCCTGAAACACCACCCCCTGCACGACCCCCTACACTTCCCGACCACCACTGCTCTGCCCGAAACCCTGAAACACCACCCCCTGCACGACCCCCTACACTGCCTGATCACCACTGCACTGCCCTAAACCCTGAAACACCACCCCCTGCACGACCCCCTACACTGCCCGAACACCACTGCACTGTCCTAAACCCTGAAATACCACCCCCAGCACGACCCCCTACAGTGCCCGAACTACACTGCACTGCCCTAAACCCTAAAACACCACCTCCAGCATGACCACCTGCACTGCCCGAACACCACTGCACTGCCCTAAACCCTAAAACACCACCCCCAGCATGACCCACTACACTTCCTGAACACCACATAACTGCCCTAAACACTAAAACACCACCCCCAGCATGACCCACTACACTACACAAACATCACTGCACTACCCTAAACCCTAAAATTACCCCAGGCACGACCCCCTACACTACACAAACATCACTACACTACCCTAAACCCTAAAACACTATCACCACTACGTCTCCCTACACTACACAAACAGCACTGCACTACCCTAAACCCTGAAACACCAGCCCCAGCATGACCCTCTGCACTGCCCGAACACTACTGCACTGCCCTAAACCTTGAAACACCATCCCCAGCGAGACCCCCTACACTGCCCGAACACCACTGCCCTAAACCCTGAAACACCTTGCCCAGCAAGACCCCGTACACTGCCCAAACACCACTGCATTGCCCTAAACCCTGAAACACCACCCCCAGCATGACCCCCTACACTGCCCGAACACCACTGCACTTCCCTAAACCCTAAACACCACCCCCAGCACAACCCTCTAGTCTCCCGAACACCACTGCTGTGCCCTAAGCCATAAAACTCCACTGCCAGCACAAACCCCTACACTGCCTGAACACCACTGCTCTGCCCTAAATCCTAAAACACCACCCCCAGCACGACCCCCTACATTGACCAAACACCACTGCACTGCCATAAACCATGAAACACCACCCCAGCACGATCCCCAACACTGCCTGAACAACACTGCACTGCCCTAAACCCTAAAACACTACCACCAGCACGACCCTCTACACTACACAAACATCACTGCCCTAAACCTTGAAACATCATTCCCAGCAAGACTCCCTACACTGCCCGAACACCACTGCCCTAAACCCTGAAAAACCACCACTAGCAAGACCCCCTACACTTACCGAACACCACTGCCCTAAACCCTAAAACACCACCCCCAGCACTACCCACTACACTGCCCGAACACCACTGCACTGCCCTAAACCCTAAAACACCACCCCAGCACGACCCCCTACACTGCCTGAACACCACTGCTCTGCCCAAAACCCTGTAACACCAGCCCCAGCATGACCCTCTACACTGCCCGAACACCACTGTTCTGCCGTAAACCCTGAAACACCAGACCCAGCACGACCCCCTACACTGACCAAACACCACTGCACTGCCATAAACCTTGAAACACCACTCCCAGCACGATCTCCAACACTCCCCGAATGCCACTGCACAGCACTAAACCCTAAAACACCACCCCAAGCATGACCCCCTACACACCCCGAACACTACTGCACTGCCCTAAACCCTAAAACACCACCTCCAGCATGACCACCTACACTGCCCGAACACCACTGCACTGCCCTAAACCCTAAAACACCACCCCCGGCACGACCCCCTACACATCCTGAACACCACATCACTGCCCTAAACACTAAAACACCACCCCCAGCATGACCCACTACACTACACAAACATCACTGCACTACCCTAAACCCTAAATCTACCCCAGGCACGACCCCCTACACTACACAAACATCACTACACTACCCTAAACCCTAAAACACTATCACCACTACGTCCCCTACACTACACAAACAGCACTGCACTACCCTAAACCTTGAAACACCAGCCCCAGCATGACCCTCTGCACTGCCCGAACACTACTGCACTGCCCTAAACCTTGAAACACCATCCCCAGCAAGACCCCCTA
The DNA here is from genome assembly GCF_964204655.1 of Triturus cristatus. Classification (NCBI taxonomy): domain Eukaryota; kingdom Metazoa; phylum Chordata; class Amphibia; order Caudata; family Salamandridae; genus Triturus; species Triturus cristatus. Next base: position 1,099,284,177 of record NC_140579.1, read on the forward strand.
CACTGCCCGAACACCACTGCCCTAAACCCTGAAAAACCACCACCAGCAAGACCACCTACACTGCCCGAACACCACTGCCCTAAACCCTGAAACACCTTGCCCAGCAAGACCCCGTACACTGCCCAAACACCACTGCACTGCCCTAAACCCTGAAACACCACCCCCAGCATGACCCCCTACACTGCCCGAACACCACTGCACTTCCCTAAACCCTAAACACCACCCCCAGCACGACCCTCTACTCTCCCGAACACCACTGCTGTGCCCTAAGCCATAAAACACCACCCCCAGCATGAACCCCTACACTGCCTGAACACCACTGCTCTGCCCTAAATCCTAAAACACCACCCCCAGCACGACCCCATACACTGTCCGAACACCACTGCACTGCCCTAATCCCTGAAACACCACCACCAGCATGACCCCCTACATTCACCAAACACCACTGCACTGCCATAAACCCTGAAACACCACCCCCAGCACGATCCCCAACACTGCCTGAACAACACTGCACTGCCCTAAACCCTGAAACACCACCTCCAGCACGACGCCCTACCCTGCCCGAACACCACTGAACTGCCCTAAACTCTGAAACACCACCCCCAGCATGACCCCCTACACTACACAAACACCACTGCACTTCACTAATCCCTAAATCTACCCCAAGCACGACCCCCTACAGTACGCAAACATCAATACACTACCCTGAACCCTAAAACACTACCACCAGCACGACCCTCTACACTACACAAACATCACTGCACTGCCCTAAACCTTGAAACACCATTCCCAGCAAGACTCCCTACACTGCCCGAACACCACTGCCCTAAACCCTGAAAATCAACCACTAGCAAGACCCCCTACACTTCCTGAACACCACTGCCCCAAACCCTGAAACACCACGCACAGCAAGACCCCCTACACTGCCGAAAACCACTGCACTGCCCTAAACCCTGAAACACCACTCCCAGCATGACCCCCTACACTGCCCGAACACCACTGCACTGCCCTAAACCCAGAAACACCAATCCAGCACGACCCCCTACACTGCCCGAACACCACTGCACTGCCCTAAACCCTGAAGCACCACCCACAGCACGACCCCTACACTGCCCGAACACCACTGAACTGCCCTAAACTCTGAAACACCACCCCCAGCATGACCCCCTACACTACACAAACACCACTGCACTTCACTAAACCCTAAATCTACCCCAAGCACGACCCCCTACAGTATGCAAACATCAATACACTACCCTGAACCCTAAAACACTACCACCAGCACGACCCTCTACACTACACAAACATCACTGCACTGCCCTAAACCTTGAAACACCATTCCCAGCAAGACTCCCTACACTGCCCGAACACCACTGCCCTAAACCCTGAAAAACAACCACTAGCAAGACCCCCTACACTTCCTGAACACCACTGCCCTAAACCCTGAAACACCACCCCCAGCAAGACCCCCTACACTGCCCAAACACCACTGCCCTGCCCTAAACCATGAAACAACACCCACTACACAACCTCCTACGCTGCCCGACCACCACTGCACTACCCTAAACCCTGAAACACCACCCCCTGCACGACCCCCTACACTTCCCGACCACCACTGCTCTGCCCGAAACCCTGAAACACCACCCCCTGCACGACCCCTACACTGCCTGATCACCACTGCACTGCCCTAAACCCTGAAACACCACCCCCTGCACGACCCCCTACACTGCCCGAACACCACTGCACTGTCCTAAACCCTGAAATACCACCCCCAGCACGACCCCCTACAGTGCCCGAACTACACTGCACTGTCCTAAACCCTGAAACACCATCCCCAGCAAGACCCCCTACTCTGCACGAACAACACTACCTTAAACCCTGAAACACCACCCCCAGCAGGACCCCCTACACTTCCGGAACACCACTGCACTGCCCTAGACACTGAAACACCACCCGCTGCAAAACCCCCTACACTGGCCGAACACCACTGCCCTAAATCCTGAAACACCACCCCCAGCAAGACCCCCAAAACTGCCCGAACACCACTGCACTGCCCTGAAACCTGAAACCCCACCCCCAGCACGACCCCCTACACTGCCCGAACACCACTGCACTGCCCTAAAACATAAAACACCAACCCCAGCAAGACCCCCTACAGTGCCCGAACACCACTGCCCTGCCCTGAACCATGAAACACCAGACCCAGCACGACCCCCTACACTACCCGAGCAACACTGCACTGCCCTAAACCCTGAAACACCAGCCCCAGCACGACCTCCTACACTGCCCGAGCACCAATGCTCTGCCCTAAACCCTGAAACACCAGCCCCAGAACGACCCCCTACACTGCCCGAGCACCACTGCACTGCCCTAAACCCTGAAACACCAGAACCAGCACAACCCCGTACACTGCCCGAGCACCACTGCACTGCCCTAAACCCTGAAACTGCAGCCCCAGCAAAACCCCATACACTGCCCGAACACTACTGCACTGCCCTGAACCCTGAAACACCAGCCCCAGCACGACCCCCTACAATGCCCGAACACCACTGCACTGCCCTAAACCCTGAAACACCAGCTCCAGCACGACCCCGTTTACTGCCCGAACACCACTGCACTGCCCTAAACCCTGAAACACCAGCCCCAGCACGACCCCCTACACTGCCCGAACACCACTGCACTGCCCTAAACCCTGAAACACCAGCCGAAGCACGACCCCCTACACTGCCCGAACACCACTGCACTGCCCTAAACCCTGAAACACCACCCCCAGCACGGCCCCCTACACTGACCAAACACCACTGCGCTGCCCTAAACCCTGAAACACCACCCCCAGCATGATCCCCAACACTGCCCAAACAACACTGCACTGCCCTAAACCCTGAAACACCACCCCCAGCATGACCCCGTACACTGCCCGAACATCACTGCACTGCCCTAAACCCTAAAACACCAGCCCCTGCACGACACCCTACACTGCCCAAACACCACTGCACTGCCCTAAACCCTAAAACACCACCCCCAGCAAGATCCCCTACACTTCCCGAACACCACTGCACTGGCCTGAACCATAAAACACCACCCCAGCACGACCCCCTACACTACACAAACACCACTGCACTACCCTAAACCCTAAAACACTAACCCCCAGCATGACCCCCTACACTGCCCGAACACCACTGCACTGCCCTAAACCCTATAACACCACCACCAGCACGACCCCTACACTGCCCGAACGCCACTACACTGCCCTAAACCCTAAAACACTACCCCCAGCATGACCCCCTACTCTGCCCGAACACCACTGCACTGCCCTAAACCCTATAACACCACCACCAGCACCAGCCCCTACACTGCCCAAACACCACTGCACTACCCTGAATCCTGTAACACCAGACCCAGCACAACCCCCTACACTGCCCAAACACCACTGCACTGCCCTAAACCCTGAAACACCAGCCCCACCACAGCCCCCTACACTGCCCGAAAACCACTGCACTGCCCTAAACCCTGAAACACCAGCCCCAGCACGACCCCTACACTACAGGAACACCACTGCACTGCCCTAAACGCTGAAACACCAGCCCCAGCACGACCCCCTGCACTACCCATACACCACTGCACTGCCCAAAACCCTAAAACACTACCTCCAGCATGACCCCTACACTACACACACACCAGTGCATTGCCCTAAACCCTGAAACACTACCCCCAGCACGACCCCCTACACTACACAAACATCACACAACTACGAAAACCCTAACCCTACCTCGAGCATGACCCCCTAGACTACACAAACATCACTACACAACCCTAAACCCTAAAACACTACCACAAGCACAGTCCTCTACACTACACAAACATCACTGCACTGCCCTAAACCTTGAAACACCATCCCCAGCAAGACCCCCTACACTGCCCGAACACCACTGCCCTAAACCCTGAAAAACCACCACCAGCAAGACCCCCTACACTGCCCGAACACCACTGCTCTGCCCTAAATCCTAAAACACCACCCCCAGCACGACCCCATACCATGCCCAAACACCACTGCACTGCCCTAAACCCTGAAACACCACCCCCAGAACGGCCCCCTACACTGACCAAACACCACTGCGCTGCCCTAAACCCTGAAACATCACCCCCAGCATGATCCCCAACACTGCCCAAACAACACTGCACTGCCCTAAACCCTGAAACACCACCCCCAGCACGACCCCGTACACTGCCCGAACATCACTGCACTGCCCTAAACCCTAAAACACCAGCCCCTGCACGACACCCTACACTGCCCAAACACCACTGCACTGCCCAAAACCCTAAAACACCACCTCAGCACGACCCCCTACACTACACAAACACCACTGCACTACCCTAAACCCTAAAACACTAACCCCCAGCATGACCCCCTACACTGCCCGAACACCACTGCACTGCCCTAAACCCTATAACACCACCACCAGCACGACCCCTACACTGCCCAAACACCACTGCACTGCCCTAAACCCTAAAACACTACCCCCAGCATGACCCCCTACTCTGCCCGAACACCACTGCACTGCCCTAAACCCTATAACACCACCACCAGCACCAGCCCCTACACTGCCCAAACACCACTACACTACCCTGAATCCTGTAACACCAAACCCAGCACAACCCCCTACACTGCCCACACACCACTGCACTGCCCTAAACCCTGAAACACCAGCCCCACCACGGCCCCCTACACTGCCCGAACACCACTGCACTGCCCTAAACCCTGAAACACCAGCCCCAGCATGACCCCCTACACTGCCCGAAAACCACTGCACTGCCCTAAACCCTGAAACACCAGCCCCAGCACGACCCCTACACTACAAGAACACCACTGCACTGCCCTAAACCCTGAAACACCAGCCCCAGCACGACCCCCTGCACTACCCAAACACCACTGCACTGCCCAAAACCCTAAAACACTACCTCCAGCATGACCCCTACACTACACACACACCAGTGCATTGCCCTAAACCCTGAAACACTACCCCCAGCACGACCCCCTACACTACACAAACACCACACAACTACGAAAACCCTAACCCTACCTCGAGCATGACCCCCTAGACTACAAAAACATCACTACACAACCCTAAACCCTAAAACACTACCACAAGCACAGTCCTCTATACTACACAAACATCACTGCACTGCCCTAAACCTTGAAACACCATCCAAAGCAAGACCCCCTACACTGCCCGAACACCACTGCCCTAAACCCTGAAAAACCACTACCAGCAAGACCTCCTACACTGCCCGAACACCACTGCTCTGCCCTAAATCCTAAAACACCACCCCCAGCACGACCCCATACACTGACCAAACACCACTGCGCTGCCCTAAACCCTGAAACACCACCCCCAGCATGATCCCCAACACTGCCCAAACAACACTGCACTGCCCTAAACCCTGAAACACCACCCCCAGCACGACCCCCTACAGTACGCAAACATCAATACACTACCCTGAACCCTAAAACACTACCACCAGCACGACCCTCTACACTGCACTGCCCTAAACCTTGAAACACCATTCCCAGCAAGACTCCCTACACTGCCCGAACACCACTGCCCTAAACCCTGAAAATCAACCACTAGCAAGACCCCCTACACTTCCTGAACACCACTGCCCCAAACCCTGAAACACCACGCACAGCAAGACCCCCTACACTGCCGAAAACCACTGCACTGCCCTAAACCCTGAAACACCACTCCCAGCATGACCCCCTACACTGCCCGAACACCACTGCACTGCCCTAAACCCAGAAACACTAATCCAGCACGACCCCCTACACTGCCCGAACACCACTGCACTGCCCTAAACCCTGAAACACCACCCACAGCACGACCCCTACACTGCCCGAACACCACTGAACTGCCCTAAACTCTGAAACACCACCCCCAGCATGACCCCCTACACTACACAAACACCACTGCACTTCACTAAACCCTAAATCTACCCCAAGCACGACCCCCTACAGTATGCAAACATCAATACACTACCCTGAACCCTAAAACACTACCACCAGCACGACCCTTTACACTACACAAACATCACTGCACTGCCCTAAACCTTGAAACACCATTCCCAGCAAGACTCCCTACACTGCCCGAACACCACTGCCCTAAACCCTGAAAAACAACCACTAGCAAGACCCCCTACACTTCCTGAACACCACTGCCCTAAACCCTGAAACACCACCCCCAGCAAGACCCCCTACACTGCCCAAACACCACTGCCCTGCCCTAAACCATGAAACACCAACCCCAGCATGACCCACTACACTGCCCGAACACCACTGCACTGCCCTAAACCCTGAAACACCAGCCCCAGCACGACCCCCGACACTGCCCGAACACCACTGCTATGCCCTAAACCCTGAAACACCACCCCCTGCACGACCCCCTACACTTCCCGACCACCACTGCTCTGCCCGAAACCCTGAAACACCACCCCCTGCACGACCCCCTACACTGCCTGATCACCACTGCACTGCCCTAAACCCTGAAACACCACCCCCTGCACGACCCCCTACACTGCCCGAACACCACTGCACTGTCCTAAACCCTGAAATACCACCCCCAGCACGACCCCCTACACTGCCCGAACTACACTGCACTGTCCTAAACCCTGAAACACCATCCCCCGCAAGACCCCCTACTCTGCACGAACAACACTACCTTAAACCCTGAAACACCACCCCCAGCAGGACCCCCTACACTTCCGGAACACCACTGCACTGCCCTAGACACTGAAACACCACCCGCTGCAAAACCCCCTACACTGGCCGAACACCACTGCCCTAAATCCTGAAACACCACCCCCAGCAAGACCCCCAAAACTGCCCGAACACCACTGCACTGCCCTGAAACCTGAAACCCCACCCCCAGCACGACCCCCTACACTGCCCGAACACCACTGCACTGCCCTAAAACATAAAACACCAACCCCAGCAAGACCCCCCTACAGTGCCCGAACACCACTGCCCTGCCCTGAACCATGAAACACCAGACCCAGCACGACCCCCTACACTACCCGAGCAACACTGCACTGCCCTAAACCCTGAAACACCAGCCCCAGCACGACCTCCTACACTGCCCGAGCACCAATGCTCTGCCCTAAACCCTGAAACACCAGCCCCAGAACGACCCCCTACACTGCCCGAGCACCACTGCACTGCCCTAAACCCTGAAACACCAGAACCAGCACAACCCCGTACACTGCCCGAGCACCACTGCACTGCCCTAAACCCTGAAACTGCAGCCCCAGCAAAACCCCATACACTGCCCGAACACTACTGCACTGCCCTGAACCCTGAAACACCAGCCCCAGCACGACCCCCTACACTGCCCGAACACCACTGCACTGCCCTAAACCCTGAAACACCAGCTCCAGCACGACCCCGTTTACTGCCCAAACACCACTGCACTGCCCTAAACCCTGAAACACCAGCCCCAGCACGACCCCCTACACTGCCCGAACACCACTGCACTGCCCTAAACCCTGAAACACCAGCCGAAGCACGACCCCCTACACTGCCCGAACACCACTGCACTGCCCTAAACCCTGAAACACCACCCCCAGCACGGCCCCCTACACTGACCAAACACCACTGCGCTGCCCTAAACCCTGAAACACCACCCCCAGCATGATCCCCAACACTGCCCAAACAACACTGCACTGCCCTAAACCCTGAAACACCACCCCCAGCATGACCCCGTACACTGCCCGAACATCACTGCACTGCCCTAAACCCTAAAACACCAGCCCCTGCACGACACCCTTCACTGCCCAAACACCACTGCACTGCCCTAAACCCTAAAACACCACCCCCAGCAAGATCCCCTACACTTCCCGAACACCACTGCACTGGCCTGAACCATAAAACACCACCCCAGCACGACCACCTACACTACACAAACACCACTGCACTGCCCTAAACCCTGAAACACCAGCTCCAGCACGACCCCGTTTACTGCCCGAACACCACTGCACTGCCCTAAACCCTGAAACACCAGCCCCAGCACGACCCCCTACACTGCCCGAACACCACTGCACTGCCCTAAACCCTGAAACACCAGCCGAAGCACGACCCCCTACACTGCCCGAACACCACTGCACTGCCCTAAACCCTGAAACACCACCCCCAGCACGGCCCCCTACACTGACCAAACACCACTGCGCTGCCCTAAACCCTGAAACACCACCCCCAGCATGATCCCCAACACTGCCCAAACAACACTGCACTGCCCTAAACCCTGAAACACCACCCCCAGCATGACCCCGTACACTGCCCGAACATCACTGCACTGCCCTAAACCCTAAAACACCAGCCCCTGCACGACACCCTTCACTGCCCAAACACCACTGCACTGCCCTAAACCCTAAAACACCACCCCCAGCAAGATCCCCTACACTGCCCGAACACCACTGCACTGCCCTAAACCCTATAACACCACCACCAGCACGACCCCTACACTGCCCGAACGCCACTACACTGCCCTAAACCCTAAAACACTACCCCCAGCATGACCCCCTACTCTGCCCGAACACCACTGCACTGCCCTAAACCCTATAACACCACCACCAGCACCAGCCCCTACACTGCCCAAACACCACTGCACTACCCTGAATCCTGTAACACCAGACCCAGCACAACCCCCTACACTGCCCAAACACCACTGCACTGCCCTAAACCCTGAAACACCAGCCCCACCACAGCCCCCTACACTGCCCGAACACCACTGCACTGCCCTAAACCCTGAAACACCAGCCCCAGCATGACCCCCTACACTGCCCGAAAACCACTGCACTGCCCTAAACCCTGAAACACCAGCCCCAGCACGACCCCTACACTACAGGAACACCACTGCACTGCCCTAAACGCTGAAACACCAGCCCCAGCACGACCCCCTGCACTACCCATACACCACTGCACTGCCCAAAACCCTAAAACACTATCTCCAGCATGACCCCTACACTACACACACACCAGTGCATTGCCCTAAACCCTGAAACACTACCCCCAGCATGACCCCCTACACTACACAAACATCACACAACTACGAAAACCCTAACCCTACCTCGAGCATGACCCCCTAGACTACACAAACATCACTACACAACCCTAAACCCTAAAACACTACCACAAGCACAGTCCTCTACACTACACAAACATCACTGCACTGCCCTAAACCTTGAAACACCATCCCCAGCAAGACCCCCTACACTGCCCGAACACCACTGCCCTAAACCCTGAAAAACCACCACCAGCAAGACCCCCTACACTGCCCGAACACCACTGCTCTGCCCTAAATCCTAAAACACCACCCCCAGCACGACCCCATACCATGCCCAAACACCACTGCACTGCCCTAAACCCTGAAACACCACCCCCAGAACGGCCCCCTACACTGACCAAACACCACTGCGCTGCCCTAAACCCTGAAACATCACCCCCAGCATGATCCCCAACACTACCCAAACAACACTGCACTGCCCTAAACCCTGAAACACCACCCCCAGCACGACCCCGTACACTGCCCGAACATCACTGCACTGCCCTAAACCCTAAAACACCAGCCCCTGCACGACACCCTACACTGCCCAAACACCACTGCACTGCCCAAAACCCTAAAACACCACCTCAGCACGACCCCCTACACTACACAAACACCACTGCACTACCCTAAACCCTAAAACACTAACCCCCAGCATGACCCCCTACACTGCCCGAACACCACTGCACTGCCCTAAACCCTATAAAACCACCACCAGCACGACCCCTATACTGCCAAAACACCACTGCACTGCCCTAAACCCTAAAACACTACCCCAGCATGACCCCCTACTCTGCCCGAACACCACTGCACTGCCCTAAACCCTATAACACCACCACCAGCACCAGCCCCTACACTGCCCAAACACCACTACACTACCCTGAATCCTGTAACACCAGACCCAGCACAACCCCCTACACTGCCCACACACCACTGCACTGCCCTAAACCCTGAAACACCAGCCCCAGCACGGCCCCCTACACTGCCCGAACACCACTGCACTGCCCTAAACCCTGAAACACCAGCCCCAGCATGACCCCCTACACTGCCCGAAAACCACTGCACTGCCCTAAACCCTGAAACACCAGCCCCAGCACGACCCCTACACTACAAGAACACCACTGCACTGCCCTAAACCCTGAAACACCAGCCCCAGCACGACCCCCTGCACTACCCAAACACCACTGCACTGCCCAAAACCCTAAAACACTACCTCCAGCATGACCCCTACACTACACACACACCAGTGCATTGCCCTAAACCCTGAAACACTACCCCCAGCACGACCCCCTACACTACACAAACACCACACAACTACGAAAACCCTAACCCTACCTCGAGCATGACCCCCTAGACTACAAAAACATCACTACACAACCCTAAACCCTAAAACACTACCACAAGCACAGTCCTCTATACTACACAAACATCACTGCACTGCCCTAAACCTTGAAACACCATCCCCAGCAAGACCCCCTACACTGCCCGAACACCACTGCCCTAAACCCTGAAAAACCACCACCAGCAAGACCTCCTACACTGCCCGAACACCACTGCTCTGCCCTAAATCCTAAAACACCAGCCCCAGCACGACCCCATACACTGACCAAACACCACTGCGCTGCCCTAAACCCTGAAACACCACCCCCAGCATGATCCCCAACACTGCCCAAACAACACTGCACTGCCCTAAACCCTGAAACACCACCCCCAGCACGACCCCGTACACTGCCCGAACATCACTGCACTGCCCTAAACCCTAAAACACCAGCCCCTGCACGACACCCTACACTGCCCAAACACCACTGCACTGCCCTAAACCCTAAAATACCACCCCCAGCAAGATCCCCTACACTTCCCGAACACCACTGCACTGCCCTGAACCATAAAACACCACCCCAGCACGACACCCTACACTACACAAACACCAGTGCACTACCCTAATCCCTAAAACACTAACCCCCAGCATGACCCCCTACACTACCCAAAGACTACAGCACTATCATATACCCTAAAACACTACACCCCACACGACCCACTACACTACCCAAAGACCACTGCAATACCCTAACCCTTAAAACACTACCCCTACACGACACAAACACCACTGCACAACCCTAAACCCTAAAACACTACCCCCAGCAGTACCCCCTATACTACCCAAACACAATTGCACTCCCCTAAACCCTAAACCACTACCCCCAGCACAACCCCCTACACTATCCAAACACTACTGCACTACCCTAAGCCCTAAAACACTACCCTCAGCACGACCCCCTACACTAGCCAAACACCACTGCAGTACCCTAAACCCTAAAACACTCCCCCAGCACGACTCCCTACACTACCCAAACACCACTGCACTACCCAAAACCCTACATCTACCCCCAGCATGACCCCCTACACTACCCAAACACCACTGCACTACCCTAAACCCTAAATCTATCCCCAGCACGAACCCCTACACTACCCAAACACCACTGCACTTCCATATACCCTAAAACACTACCCCCAGCATGACCCCCTACACTACCCAAACACCACTGCACTACCCTAACCCCTAAAACTCTACCCCAGCACGAACCCGTACACTACACCAACACCACTGCACTACCCTAAACCCTAAAACCCTACCCCAGCATGGCCCCCTACACTACCCAAACACCACTGCACTATCCTAAACCCTAAAACACTACCCCCAACAAGACCCCCTACACTGCCCGAACACCACTGCACTGCCCTATACTCTGAAACACCACCCCCCGCATGACCCACTACACTGCCCTAACACCACTGCACTCCCCTAAACCCTGAAACACCACCCCCGCATGACCCCCTACACTGCCCGAATACCAATGCACTGCCCTAAACTCTGAAACACCACCCCGCATGACCCACTACACTGCCTGAACACCACTGCTCTGCCCAAAACCCTGAAACACCAGCCCCAGCATGATCCCCTACACTGCCCGAACACCACTGCACTGCCGTAAACCCTGAAACACCAGCCCTAGCACGACCCCCTACACTGCCCGAACACTACTGCACTGCCCTAAACCCTGAAACACCAGCCACAGCATGACCCCCTACACTGCCCGAACACCACTGCACTGCCCTAAACCCTGACACACCAGCGCCACCACAACAACCTAAACGGCCCAAACACCATTGCACTGCCCTAAACCCTGAAACACCAGCCCCAGCACTACCCCTACACTAGCCGAACACCACTGCACTGCCCTAAACCCTAAAACACTACCCCCAGCACGACCACCTACACTACCCAAACACCACTGCTCTGCCGTAAACCATACAACAGTACCCCCAGCATGACCCCCTACACTACACAAACATCACTGCACTGCCCTAAACCCTAAAACACTACCCCAAGCTTGAAACCCTTCACTATACAAACAGCAATCCACAACCCTAAACCTTAAAACACTACCCCCTGCATGACCGCCTACACTACTGAAACACCACTGCACTACCCTAAACCCTAAAACACTACTCCCAGCTCGACCCCCTACACTACCCAAACACCACTGCACTACCATAAGCCCTAAAACACTACCCCCGCACGACCCCCTACAATACCCAAAGACCACTGCACTACCCTAAACCCTAAAACACAACACCCTACACTACACAAACACTGCTGCACTACCCTAAACCCTAAAACACTACCCCCAGCACGACCCTCTATATTACAAAAACACCACTGCACTACCCTAAACCCTAAAACACTACCCCCTAAAAAGCCGAACACCACTGCACTGCCCTAAACCCTAAAACACCACCTCTAGCACGACCCCCTACACTGGCCGATGACCACTGCACTGCCCCAAACCCTAAAACACCACCCCCAGCACAACCCCCTACACTGTCCCAACACCACATCACTGCCCTAAACCCTGAAACCCCCACCCCAGCACAATCGACAACACTGCCCGAACAACACTGCACTGCTATAAACCCCGAAACACCACCCCAACACAACCCCCTGCACTGCCCGAACACCACTGCACAGACCTAAACCCAGAAACACCACCCCCGCACGACCCACTACACTGCCCGAACACCACTGCACTACCCTAAACCCTGAAACACCAACCGCACACGAACCCATACACTGCCCGAACACCACTGCACTGCCCTGATCCCTGAAACACCACCCCCAGCACGACCCCCTACACTGCCCGAACACCACTGCAGTGCCCTAAACTCTGAAACACCACCCCCAGCACGACCCCCTACACTGCCCGAACACCACTGCACTGCCCTAATCCCTGAAACACCACCCCCAGCACGACCCCCTACACTGCCCGAACACAACTGCACTGCCCTAAACCCTAAAACACCACCCCAGCACGACCCCCTACACTGCCTGAACACCACTGCTCTGCCCAAAACCCTGAAACACCAGCCCCAGCATGACCCCTACACTGCCGGAACACCACTGCACTGCCGTAAACCCTGAAACACCAGCCCCAGCACAACCCCCTACACTGACCAAACACCACTGCACTGCCATAAACCTTGAAACACCACTCCCAGCACAATCCCCAACACTCCCCGTACGCCACTGCACAGCACTAAACCCTAAAACACCACCCCAAGCATGACCCCCTACACACCCCGAACACTACTGCACTGCCCTAAACCCTAAAACAACTCCTCCAGCATGACCACCTGCACTGCCCGAACACCACTGCACTGCCCTAAACCCTAAAACACCACCCCCAGCACGACCCACTACACTTCCTGAACACCACATCACTGCCCTAAACACTAAAACACCACCCCCAGCATGACCCACTACACTACACAAACATCACTGCACTACCCTAAACCCTAAAATTACCCCAGGCACGACCCCCTACACTACACAAACATCACTACACTACCCTAAACCCTAAAACACTATCACCACTACGTCCCCCTACACTACACAAACAGCACTGCACTACCCTAAACCATGAAACACCAGCCCCAGCATGACCCTCTGCACTGCCCGAACACTACTGCACTGCCCTAAACCTTGAAACACCATCCCCAGCGAGACCCCCTACACTGCCCGAACACCACTGCCCTAAACCCTGAAAAACCACCACCAGCAAGACCACCTACACTGCCCGAAAACCACTGCCCTAAACCCTGAAACACCTTGCCCAGCAAGACCCCGTACACTGCCCAAACACCACTGCACTGCCCTAAACCCTGAAACACCACCCCCAGCATGACCCCCTACACTGCCCGAACACCACTGCACTTCCCTAAACCTTAAACACCACCCCCAGCACGACCCTCTAGTCTCCCGAACACCACTGCTGTGCCCTAAGCCATAAAACACCACTGCCAGCACAAACCCCTACACTGCCTGAACACCACTGCTCTGCCCTAAATCCTAAAACACCACCCCCAGCACGACCCCCTACATTGACCAAACACCACTGCACTGCCATAAACCCTGAAACACCACCCCAGCACGATCCCCAACACTGCCTGAAAAACCCAGCACTGCCCTAAACCCTAAAACACTACCACCAGCACGACCCTCTACACTACACAAACATCACTGCCCTAAACCTTGAAACATCATTCCCAGCAAGACTCCCTACACTGCCCGAACACCACTGCCCTAAACCCTGAAAAACCACCACTAGCAAGACCCCCTACACTTACCGAACACCACTGCCCTAAACCCTAAAACACCACCCCCAGCACTACCCACTACACTGCCCGAACACCACTGCACTGCCCTAAACCCTAAAACACCACCCCAGCACGACCCCCTACACTGCCTGAACACCACTGCTCTGCCCAAAACCCTGTAACACCAGCCCCAGCATGACCCCCTACACTGCCCGAACACCACTGCACTGCCGTAAACCCTGAAACACCAGCCCCAGCACGACCCCCTACACTGACCAAACACCACTGCACTGCCATAAACCTTGAAACACCACTCCCAGCACGATCCCCAACACTCCCCGAATGCCACTGCACAGCACTAAACCCTAAAACACCACCCCAAGCATGACCCCCTACACACCCCGAACACTACTGCACTGCCCTAAACCCTAAAACACCACCTCCAGCATGACCACCTACACTGCCCGAACACCACTGCACTGCCCTAAACCCTAAAACACCACCCCCAGCATGACCCCCTACTCTGCCCGAACACCACTGCACTGCCCTAAACCCTATAACACCACCACCAGCACCAGCCCCTACACTGCCCAAACACCACTACACTACCCTGAATCCTGTAACACCAGACCCAGCACAACCCCCTACACTGCCCACACACCACTGCACTGCCCTAAACCCTGAAACACCAGCCCCACCACGGCCCCCTACACTGCCCGAACACCACTGCACTGCCCTAAACCCTGAAACACCAGCCCCAGCATGACCCCCTACACTGCCCGAAAACCACTGCACTGCCCTAAACCCTGAAACACCAGCCCCAGCACGACCCCTACACTACAAGAACACCACTGCACTGCCCTAAACCCTGAAACACCAGCCCCAGCACGACCCCCTGCACTACCCAAACACCACTGCACTGCCCAAAACCCTAAAACACTACCTCCAGCATGACCCCTACACTACACACACACCAGTGCATTGCCCTAAACCCTGAAACACTACCCCCAGCACGACCACCTACACTACACAAACACCACACAACTACGAAAACCCAAACCCTACCTCGAGCATGACCCCCTAGACTACAAAAACATCACTACACAACCCTAAACCCTAAAACACTACCACAAGCACAGTCCTCTATACTACACAAACATCACTGCACTGCCCTAAACCTTGAAACACCATCCACAGCAAGACCCCCTACACTGCCCGAACACCACTGCCCTAAACCCTGAAAAACCACCACCAGCAAGACCTCCTACACTGCCCGAACACCACTGCTCTGCCCTAAATCCTAAAACACCACCCCCAGCACGACCCCATACACTGACCAAACACCACTGCGCTGCCCTAAACCCTGAAACACCACCCCCAGCATGATCCCCAACACTGCCCAAACAACACTGCACTGCCCTAAACCCTGAAACACCACCCCCAGCACGACCCCGTACACTGCCCGAACATCACTGCACTGCCCTAAACCCTAAAACACCAGCCCCTGCACGACACCCTACACTGCCCAAACACCACTGCACTGCCCTAAACCCTAAAACACCACCCCCAGCAAGATCCCCTACACTTCCCGAACACCACTGCACTGCCCTGAACCATAAAACACCACCCCAGCACGACACCCTACACTACACAAACACCAGTGCACTACCCTAAACCCTAAAACACTAACCCCCAGCATGACCCCCTACACTACCCAAAGACTACAGCACTATCATATACCCTAAAACACTACACCCCACACGACCCACTACACTACCCAAAGACCACTGCAATACCCTAACCCCTAAAACACTACCCCTACACGACACAAACACCACTGCACAACCCTAAACCCTAAAACACTACCCCCAGCAGTACCCCCTATACTACCCAAACACAATTGCACTCCCCTAAACCCTAAACCACTACCCCCAGCACAACCCCCTACACTATCCAAACACTACTGCACTACCCTAAGCCCTAAAACACTACCCCCAGCACGACCCCCTACACTAGCCAAACACCACTGCAGTACCCTAAACCCTAAAACACTCCCCCAGCACGACTCCCTACACTACCCAAACACCACTGCACTACCCAAAACCCTACATCTACCCCCAGCATGACCCCCTACACTACCCAAACACCACTGCACTACCCTAAACCCTAAATCTATCCCCAGCACGAACCCCTACACTACCCAAACACCACTGCAGTTCCATATACCCTAAAACACTACCCCCAGCATGACCCCCTACACTACCCAAACACCACTGCACTACCCTAACCCCTAAAACACTACCCCAGCACGAACCCGTACACTACACCAACACCACTGCACTACCCTAAACCCTAAAACCCTACCCCAGCATGGCCCCCTACACTACCCAAACACCACTGCACTATCCTAAACCCTAAAACACTACCCCCAACAAGACCCCCTACACTGCCCGAACACCACTGCACTGCCCTATACTCTGAAACACCACCCCCCGCATGACCCACTACACTGCCCTAACACCACTGCACTCCCCTAAACCCTGAAACACCACCCCCGCATGACCCCCTACACTGCCCGAATACCAATGCACTGCCCTAAACTCTGAAACACCACCCCGCATGACCCACTACACTGCCTGAACACCACTGCTCTGCCCAAAACCCTGAAACACCAGCCCCAGCATGACCCCCTACACTGCCCGAACACCACTGCACTGCCGTAAACCCTGAAACACCAGCCCTAGCACGACCCCCTACACTGCCCGAACACTACTGCACTGCCCTACACCCTGAAACACCAGCCACAGCATGACCCCCTACACTGCCCGAACACCACTGCACTGCCCTAAACCCTGACACACCAGCGCCACCACAACAACCTAAACGGCCCAAACACCATTGCACTGCCCTAAACCCTGAAACACCAGACCCAGCACTACCCCTACACTAGCCGAACACCACTGCACTGCCCTAAACCCTAAAACACTACCCCCAGCACGACCACCTACACTACCCAAACACCACTGCTCTGCCGTAAACCATACAACAGTACCCCCAGCATGACCCCCTACACTACACAAACATCACTGCACTGCCCTAAACCCTAAAACACTACCCCAAGCTTGAAACCCTTCACTATACAAACAGCAATCCACAACCCTAAACCTTAAAACACTACCCCCTGCACGACCGCCTACACTACCGAAACACCACTGCACTACCCTAAACCCTAAAACACTACTCCCAGCTCGACCCCCTACACTACCCAAACACCACTGCACTACCATAAGCCCTAAAACACTACCCCCGCACGACCCCCTACAATACCCAAAGACCACTGCACTACCCTAAACCCTAAAACACAACACCCTACACTACACAAACACTGCTGCACTACCCTAAACCCTAAAACACTACCCCCAGCACGACCCTCTATATTACAAAAACACCACTGCACTACCCTAAACCCTAAAACACTACCCCCTAAAAAGTCGAACACCACTGCACTGCCCTAAACCCTAAAACACCACCTCTAGCACGACCCCCTACACTGGCCGATGACCACTGCACTGCCCCAAACCCTAAAACACCACCCCCAGCACAACCCCCTACACTGTCCCAACACCACATCACTGCCCTAAACCCTGAAACCCCCACCCCAGCACAATCGACAACACTGCCCGAACAACACTGCACTGCTATAAACCCCGAAACACCACCCCAACACAACCCCCTACACTGCCCGAACACCACTGCACAGCCCTAAACCCAGAAACACCACCCCCGCACGACCCACTACACTGCCCGAACACCACTGCACTACCCTAAACCCTGAAACACCAACCTCACACGAACCCATACACTGCCCGAACACCACTGCACTGCCCTGATCCCTGAAACACCACCCCCAGCACGACCCCCTACACTGCCCGAACACCACTGCAGTGCCCTAAACTCTGAAACACCACCCCCAGCACGACCCCCTACACTGCCCGAACACCACTGCACTGCCCTAATCCCTGAAACACCACCCCCAGCACGACCCCCTACACTGCCCGAACACAACTGCACTGCCCTAAACCCTAAAACACCACCCCAGCACGACCCCCTACACTGCCTGAACACTACTGCTCTGCCCAAAACCCTGAAACACCAGCCCCAGCATGACCCCTACACTGCCCGAACACCACTGCACTGCCGTAAACCCTGAAACACCAGCCCCAGCACAACCCCCTACACTGACCAAACACCACTGCACTGCCATAAACCTTGAAACACCACTCCCAGCACAATCCCCAACACTCCCCGTACGCCACTGCACAGCACTAAACCCTAAAACACCACCCCAAGCATGACCCCCTACACACCCGAACACTACTGCACTGCCCTAAACCCTAAAACAACTCCTCCAGCATGACCACCTGCACTGCCCGAACACCACTGCACTGCCCTAAACCCTAAAACACCACCCCCAGCACGACCCACTACACTTCCTGAACACCACATCACTGCCCTAAACACTAAAACACCACCCCCAGCATGACCCACTACACTACACAAACATCACTGCACTACCCTAAACCCTAAAATTACCCCAGGCACGACCCCCTACACTACACAAACATCACTACACTACCCTAAACCCTAAAACACTATCACCACTACGTCCCCCTACACTACACAAACAGCACTGCACTACCCTAAACCCTGAAACACCAGCCCCAGCATGACCCTCTGCACTGCCCGAACACTACTGCACTGCCCTAAACCTTGAAACACCATCCCCAGCGAGACCCCCTACACTGCCCGAACACCACTGCCCTAAACCCTGAAAAACCACCACCAGCAAGACCACCTACACTGCCCGAAAACCACTGCCCTAAACCCTGAAACACCTTGCCCAGCAAGACCCCGTACACTGCCCAAACACCACTGCACTGCCCTAAACCCTGAAACACCACCCCCAGCATGATCCCCTACACTGCCCGAACACCACTGCACTTCTCTAAACCCTAAACACCACCCCCAGCACGACCCTCTAGTCTCCCGAACACCACTGCTGTGCCCTAAGCCATAAAACACCACTGCCAGCACAAACCCCTACACTGCCTGAACACCACTGCTCTGCCCTAAATCCTAAAACACCACCCCCAGCACGACCCCCTACATTGACCAAACACCACTGCACTGCCATAAACCCTGAAACACCACCCCAGCACGATCCCCAACACTGCCTGAACAACCCAGCACTGCCCTAAACCCTAAAACACTACCACCAGCACGACCCTCTACACTACACAAACATCACTGCCCTAAACCTTGAAACATAATTCCCAGCAAGACTCCCTACACTGCCCGAACACCACTGCCCTAAACCCTGAAAAACCACCACTAGCAAGACCCCCTACACTTACCGAACACCACTGCCCTAAACCCTAAAACACCACCCCCAGCACTACCCACTACACTGCCCGAACACCACTGCACTGCCCTAAACCCTAAAACACCACCCCAGCACGACCCCCTACACTGCCTGAACACCACTGCTCTGCCCAAAACCCTGTAACACCAGCCCCAGCATTACCCCCTACACTGCCCGAACACCACTGCACTGCCGTAAACCCTGAAACACCAGCCCCAGCACGACCCCCTACACTGACCAAACACCACTGCACTGCCATAAACCTTGAAACACCACTCCCAGCACGATCCCCAACACTCCCCGAATGCCACTGCACAGCACTAAACCCTAACACACCACCCCAAGCATGACCCCCTACACACCCCGAACACTACTGCACTGCCCTAAACCCTAAAACACCACCTCCAGCATGACCACCTACACTGCCCGAACACCACTGCACTGCCCTAAACCCTAAAACACCACCCCCAGCACGACCCCCTACACTTCCTGAACACCACATCACTGCCCTAAACACTAAAACACCACCCCCAGCATGACCTACTACACTACACAAACATCACTGCACTACCCTAAACCCTAAATCTACCCCAGGCACGACCCCCTACACTACACAAACATCACTACACTACCCTAAACCCTAAAACACTATCACCACTACGTCCCCTACACTACACAAACAGCACTGCACTACCCTAAACCCTGAAACACCAGCCCCAGCATGACCCTCTGCACTGCCAAAACACCACTGCACTGCCCTAAACCCTGAAACACCACCCCAGCATGATCCCCTACACTGCCCGAACACCACTGCACTTCCCTAAACCCTAAACACCACCCCCAGCACGACCCTCTACTCTCCCGAACACCATTGCTGTGCACTAAGCCATAAAACACCACCCCCAGCATGAACCCCTACACTGCCTGAACACCACTGCTCTGCCCTAAATCCTAAAACACCACCCCCAGCACGACCCCATACACTGTCCGAACACCACTGCACTGCCCTAATCCCTGAAACACCACCCCCAGCATGACCCCCTACATTGACCAAACACCACTGCACTGCCATAAACCCTGAAACACCACCCCCAGCACGATCCCCAACACTGCCTGAACAACACTGCACTGCCCTAAACCCTGAAACACCACCTCCAGCACGACACCCTACCCTGCCCGAACACCACTGAACTGCCCTAAACTCTGAAACACCACCCCCAGCATGACCCCCTACACTACACAAACACCACTGCACTTCACTAAACCCTAAATCTACCCCAAGCACGACCCCCTACAGTACGCAAACATCAATACACTACCCTGAACCCTAAAACACTACCACCAGCACGACCCTCTACACTACACAAACATCACTGCACTGCCCTAAACCTTGAAACACCATTCCCAGCAAGACTCCCTACACTGCCCGAACACCACTGCCCTAAACCCCGAAAAACAACCACTAGCAAGACCCCCTACACTTCCTGAACACCACTGCCCTAAACCCTGAAACACCACGCACAGCAAGACCCCCTACACTGCCGAAAACCACTGCACTGCCCTAAACCCTGAAACACCACTCCCAGCATGACCCCCTACACTGCCCGAACACCACTGCACTGCCCTAAACCCAGAAACACCAATGCAGCACGGCACCCTACACTGCCCGAACACCACTGCACTGCCCTAAACCCTAAAACACCACCCACAGCACAACCCCTACACTGCCTGAACACCACTGAACTGCCCTAAACTCTGAAACACCACCCCCAGCATGACCCCCTACACTACACAAACACCACTGCACTTCACTAAACCCTAAATCTACCCCAAGCACGACCCCCTACAGTACGCAAACATCAATACACTACCCTGAACCCTAAAACACTACCACCAGCACGACCCTCTACACTACACAAACATCACTGCACTGCCCTAAACCTTGAAACACCATTCCCAGCAAGACTCCCTACACTGCCCGAACACCACTGCCCTAAACCCTGAAAAACAACCACTAGCAAGACCCCCTACACTTCCTGAACACCACTGCCCTAAACCCTGAAACACCACCCCCAGCAAGACCCCCTACACTGCCCAAACACCACTGCCCTGCCCTAAACCATGAAACAACACCCACTACACAACCTCCTACGCTGCCCGACCACCACTGCACTACCCTAAACCCTGAAACACCACCCCCTGAACGACCCCCTACACTTCCCGACCACCACTGCTCTGCCCGAAACCCTGAAACACCACCCCCTGCACGACCCCCTACACTGCCTGATCACCACTGCACTGCCCTAAACCCTGAAACACCACCCCCTGCACGACCCCCTACACTGCCCGAACACCACTGCACTGTCCTAAACCCTAAAATACCACCCCCAGCACGACCCCCTACACTGCCCGAACTACACTGCACTGTCCTAAACCCTGAAACACCATCCCCAGCAAGACCCCCTACTCTGCACGAACAACACTACCTTAAACCCTGAAACACCACCCCCAGCAGGACCCCCTACACTTCCGGAACACCACTGCACTGCCCTAGACACTGAAACACCACCCGCTGCAAAACCCCCTACACTGGCCGAACACCACTGCCCTAAATCCTGAAACACCACCCCCAGCAAGACCCCCAAAACTGCCCGAACACCACTGCACTGCCCTGAAACCTGAAACCCCACCCCCAGCACGACCCCCTACACTGCCAGAACACCACTGCACTGCCCTAAAACATAAAACACCAACCCCAGCAAGACCCCCTACAGTGCCCGAACACCACTGCCCTGAACCATGAAACACCAGACCCAGCAGGACCCCCTACACTACCCGAGCAACACTGCACTGCCCTAAACCCTGAAACACCAGCCCCAGCACGACCTCCTACACTGCCCAAGCACCAATGCTCTGCCCTAAACCCAGAAACACCAATCCAGCACGACCCCCTACACTGCCCGAACACCACTGCACTGCCCTAAACCCTGAAACACCACCCACAGCACGACCCCTACACTGCCCGAACACCACTGAACTGCCCTAAACTCTGAAACACCACCCCCAGCATGACCCCCTACACTACACAAACATCACTGCACTGCCCTAAACCTTGAAACACCATTCCCAGCAAGACTCCCTACACTGCCCGAACACCACTGCCCTAAACCCTGAAAAACAACCACTAGCAAGACCCCTACACTTCCTGAACACCACTGCCCTAAACCCTGAAACACCACCCCCAGCAAGACCCCCTACACTGCCGAAAACCACTGCACTGCCCTAAACCCTGAAACACCACTCCCAGCATGACCCCCTACACTTCCCGACCACCACTGCTCTGCCCGAAACCCTGAAACACCACCCCCTGCACGACCCCCTACACTGCCTGATCACCACTGCACTGCCCTAAACCCTGAAACACCACCCCCTGCACGACCCCCTACACTGCCCGAACACCACTGCACTGTCCTAAACCCTGAAATACCACCCCCAGCACGACCCCCTACACTGCCCGAACTACACTGCACTGTCCTAAACCCTGAAACACCATCCCCAGCAAGACCCCCTACTCTGCACGAACAACACTACCTTAAACCCTGAAACACCACCCCCAGCAGGACCCCCTACACTTCCGGAACACCACTGCACTGCCCTAGACACAGAAACACCACCCGCTGCAAAACCCCCTACACTGGCCGAACACCACTGCCCTAAATCCTGAAACACCACCCCCAGCAAGACCCCCAAAACTGCCCGAACACCACTGCACTGCCCTGAAACCTGAAACCCCACCCCCAGCACGACCCCCTACACTGCCCGAACACCACTGCACTGCCCTAAAACATAAAACACCAACCCCAGCAAGACCCCCTACAGTGCCCGAACACCACTGCCCTGAACCATGAAACACCAGACCCAGCACGACCCCCTACACTACCCGAGCAACACTGCACTGCCCTAAACCCTGAAACACCAGCCCCAGCACGACCTCCTACACTGCCCGAGCACCAATGCTCTGCCCTAAACCCTGAAACACCAGCCCCAGCACGACCCCCTACACTGCCCGAGCACCACTGCACTGCCCTAAACCCTGAAACACCAGAACCAGCACAACCCCGTACACTGCCCAAGCACCACTGCACTGCCCTGAACCCTGAAACACCAGCCCCAGCACGACCCCCTACACTGCCCGAACACCACTGCACTGCCCTAAACCCTGAAACACCACCCCCTGAATGACCCCTACACTTCCCGACCACCACTGCTATGCCCTAAACCCTGAAACACCACCCCCTGCACAACCCCCTACACTGCCCGATCACCACTGCACTGCCCTAAACCCTGAAACACCACCCCGTATGACCCCCTACACTGCCCGAACACCACTGCACTGAGCTAAACCCTGAAACACCACCCCCAGCACGACCACCTACACTGCCCGAACTCCACTGCATAGCCCTAAACCCTGAAACACCATCCCCAGCACAAACCCCTATGCTGCCCGAACACCACTGCTCTGCCCTAAACCCTGAAACACCACCCCCTGAATGACCCCCTACACTTCCCGACCACCACTGCTATGCCCTAAACCCTAAAACACCACCCCCTGCACAACCCCCTACACTGCCCGATCACCACTGCACTGCCCTAAACCCTGAAACACCACCCCGTATGACCCCCTACACTGCCCGAACACCACTGCACTGAGCTAAACCCTGAAACACCACCCCCAACACGACCACCTACACTGCCCGAACTCCACTGCATAGCCCTAAACCCTGAAACACCATCCCCAGCACAAACCCCTATGCTGCCCGAACACCGCTGCACTGCCCTAAACACTGAAACACCAGCCCCAGCACGACCCCCTACACTGCCCGAACACCACTGCACTGCCCGATACCCTGAAACACCACCCCCTGCACGACCCCCTGCACTGCCTGAACACCACTGTACTGCCCTAAACCCTGAAACTCAACACCAAAGAAAGACCCACTACACTGCCCGAACACCACTGCACTGCCCTAAACCCTGAAACACCACCCCCAGCAAGACCCCCAACACTGCCCGAACACCACTGCGCTGAGCCTAACCCTGAAACACCACCCACAGCACAACCACCTACACTGCCCGAACTCCAATGTATAGCCCTAAACCCTGAAATACCATCCCCAGCACAAACCCCTATGCTGCCCGAACACCACTGCACTGCCCTAAACACTGAAACACCAGCCCCAGCACGACCCCCGACACAGCCCGAACACCACTGCACTGCCCTATACCCTGAAACCCCACACCCTGCACGACCCCCTGCACTGCCTGAACACCACTGTACTGCCCTAAACCCTGAAACTCAACACCAAAGAACGACACACTACACTGCCCGAACACCACTGTACTGACCTAAACCCTGAAACACTACACCCTGTAAGACCCCTACACTGCCTGAACACCACTGCACTGCCCTAAACCCTGAAACACCACCCCCACCAAGACCCCCTACACTACCCGACCACAACTGCACTACCCTATACCCTGAAACACCACCCCCTGCACGACCCCATACACTTCCCGACCACCACTGCTCTGCCCTAAACCCTGAAACACCACCCCCAGCAAGACCCCCAACACTGCTCGAACACCACTGCACTGCCCTAAACCCTGAAACACCAGCCCCAGCATGACACCCTACACTGCCCGAACACCACTGCACTGCCCTAAACCCTGAAACACCACCCCCTGCACGACCCCCTATACTGCCCAAACACCACTGTACTGCCCCAAACCCTGAAACACCACCCCTTGCATGACCCCGTATGCTGCCCGAACACCACTGCACTGCGCTCATCCCTGAACCACAACCCCAAAGAAAGACCCCCTGCACTGCCCAAACACCACTGCTCTGCCTTAAACCCTAAAACACCAACACCAGCAAGACCCCCAACACTGCTCGAACACCACTGCACTGCCCTAAACCCTGAAACACCAGCCCCAGCACGACCCCCTACACTACCCGAATACAACTGCATTGCCCTAAACCCTGAAACACCAGCCCCAGCACAACCCCCTACACTGCCCGAACACCACTGCACTGCCCTAAACCCTGAAACAGCACCCCCTGCACGACCCCCTATACTGCCCGAACACGACTGCACTGCCCTAATCCCTGAAGCACAACCCCAAAGAAAGACCCCCTACACTGCCCGAACACCACTGCACTGCCATAAACCCTGAAACATCACCCCCTGAATGACCCCCTACACTTCCCGACCACCACTGCTCTGCCTTAAACCCCGAAACACCACCCCTGCACGACCCCCTACACTGCCCGATCACCACTGCAATAAACCCTGAAACACCACCCCCCTACGACCCCCTACACTGCCCAAACACCACTGCACTGAGCTAAACCCTGAAACACCACCCCAGCACGACCACCTACACTGCTCGAACTCCACTGCATAGCCCTAAACCCTGAAACACCACCCCCAGCACACGCCCCTACGCTGCCAAAACACCAATGCACTGCAATAAACCCTGAAACACCAGCCCCAACAAGACCCCCTATACTGCCCGAACACCACTGCCCTAAACCCTGAAACACCACCCCCAGCAAGACCCCCAAAACTGCCCGAACACCACTGCACTGCCCTGAACCCTGAAACACCACCCCCAGCACGACCCCCTACACTGCCCGAACACCACTGCACTGCCCTAAAACCTAAGACACCAACCCCATCATGACCCCTACACTGCCCGAACACTACTGCACTGCCCTAAACCCTGAAACTCCAGCCCCAGCACAACCCCCTGCACTGCCCGAACACCACTGCACTGCCCTAAACCCTGAAACACCAGGCCCAGCATGACGCCCTACACTGCTTGAACACCACTAACATGCCCTAAACTCTGAAACACCACCCCTGCACTGCCCGAACACCACTGCACTGCCCTAAACACTGAAACACAACCCCCCAGAAAGACCCCCTACACTGCCCGAACACCACTGCACTGCCCTGAACCCTGAAACACCACCCCCAGCACGACCCCCTATACTGCCCGAACACCACTGCACTGCCCTAAAACGTAAAACTCCAACCCCAGCATGACTCCCTACACTGCACGATCTCGACTGAACTGCCCTGAACCCTGAAACACCACCCCCTGCATGAACCCCTACACTGCCCGTACACCACTGCACTGCCCTAAACCCTGAAACACCACCCCCTGCACGACCCCCTACACTTCCCGATCACCAATGCTCTGCCCTAAACCCTGAAACACCACCCCCTACACGACCCCCTACACTGCCCGATCACCACTGCACTGGCCTAAACCCTGAAACACCACCCCCTGCATGACCACCTACACTGCCTGTACACCACTGCACTGCCCTAAACCTTGAAACACCACCTCAGCACGACCCCCAACACTGCCTGAACTCCACTGCACAGCCCTAAACCCTGAAATACCATCCCCAGCAAGACCCACTACTCTGCCCGAACAACACTACCTTAAACCCTGAAACACCACCCCAGCAGGACCCCCTACACTGCCCGAACAGCACTGCCCTAAACCCTGAAACACTACCACCAGCAAGACCCCCTTCACTGCCCGAACACCACTGCCCTGCCTTAATCCCTGAAACACCAGCCCCAGCACGACCCCTACACTGCCCGAACACCACTCCACTGCCCTAAACCCTGAAACACCAACCCCAGCATGACCCACTACACTGCCCGAACACCACTGCACTGCCCTAAACCCTGAAACACCACCCGCACCAAGACCCCCTACACTGCCCGAACAGCACTGCCCTAAACCCTGAAACACTACCCCCAGCAAGACCCCCTTCACTGCCTGAACACCACTGCCCTGCCCTAAACCCTGAAACACCAGCCCCAGCACGACCCCTACACTGCCCGAACACCACTCCACTGCCCTAAACCCTGAAACACCAACCCCAGCATGACCCACTACACTGCCCGAACACCACTGCACTGCCCTAAACCCTGAAACACCAGCCCCAGCACGACCCCCTACACTGCCCGAACACCACTGCTATGCCCTAAACCCTGAAACACCAGTCCCAGCATGACCCCCTACACTGCCCGAACAACACTGCTCTGCCCTAAACCCTAAAACACCATCCCCAGCACAACCCGCTACACTGCCCGAGCACCATTGCACTGCCCTAAACCCTGAAACACCATCCCCAGCACGACCCCCTACACTGCCCGAACGCCACTGCACAGCCCTAAATCCTGAAACACCACTCACAGCACGACCCCCTACACTGCCTGAACACCACTGCACTGCCCTAAACCCTGAAACACCATCCCCAGCAAGACCCCCTACTCTGCCCGAACAACACTACCTTAAACCCTGAAACACCACCCCCAGCAGGACCCACTACACTGCCCGAACACCACTTCACTGCCCTAAATCCTGAAACACCACTTGCAGTAAGACCCCCTATACTGCCCGAACACCACTGCACTGCCCTAAACCTTGAAACATCAGCCCCAGCATGACCCCCTACACTGCCCTAACACCACTGCCCTGCCCTACACCCTGAAACACCAGCCGCAGCACGACCCCTACACTGCCCGAACACCACTGCACTGCCATAAACCCTGAAACACCAGGCCCAGCACGACCCCCTACACTGCCTGAACACCACTGCACTGCCCTAAACCCTGAAACACCACCCCTGAACGACCCCCTACACTGCCCGAACACCACTGCACTGCCCTAAACCCTGAAACACAACACCCCAGAAAGACCCACTACACTGCCCGAACAACACTGCTCTGACCTAAACCCTGAAACACTACCCCCAGCAAGACCCCCTACACTGCCCGAACACCAATGCACTGCCCTAAACCATGAAACACCACACCTGCACGACCCCCTACACTGCCCGACCACCACTGCACTGCCCTAAACCCTGAAACACCACCCCCTGCATGCCCCCTACACGTCCCGATCACCACTGCTCTGCCCTAAACCCTGAAACACCATCTCCTGCACGACCCCCTACACTGCCCGATCACCATTGCACTGCCCTAAACCCTGAAAGACCACCCCCTGCATGACCCCCTACACTGCCTGAACACCACTGCATTGCCCTAAACCCTGGAAAACCACCCCCAGCAAGACCCCCTACACTGCCCATACTCCACTGCACTGCCATAAACCCTGAAACACCGCCCCTAGCACAACCCACTACACTTCCCGAACACCACTCCACTGCCCTAAACCCTGAAGCACCATCCCCAGCAAGACCCCCTACACTACCCAAACACAACTGCACTGCCCTAAACCCTGAAACACGAGCCCCAGCACGACCCTCTACACTGCCCGAACACCACTGCACTGCCCTAAACCCTGAAACACTACCCCCAGCAAGCCCCATACACTGCCTGAACACCACTGCACTGCCCTAAACCCTGAAACACCACCCCCAGCAAGACCCCCTATACTGCGTGAACACCACTGCACTGCCCTAAACCATGAAACACCACACCCTTCATGACCCCTACACTGCCCGACCACACTGCACTACCCTAAACCCTGAAACACCACCCCTGCACGACCCCTACACTGCCCGAACACCGCTGCACTGCCCTTAACCCTGAAACACCACCTTTGCATGACACCCTACACTGCCCGAACACCTCTGCATTGCCCTAATCCCTGAAGCACACCCCCCAGAAAGACCCCCTACACTGCCCGAAGACCACTGCACTGACCTAAACCCTGAAACACTACCCCCAGCAAGCCCCCTACACTGCCCGACCACCACTGCACTGCCCTAAACCGTGAAACACCACCCCCTGAACGACCCCCTACACTTCCCGACAACCACTGTTCTGCTCTAAACCCTGAAACACCACCCCCTGCACGACCCCCTACACTGCCCGATCACCACTGCACTGCCCTAAACCCTGAAACACCACCCCGCACGACCCCCTACACTGCCCAAACACAACTGCACTGAGCTAAACCCTGAAACACAACCCCCAGCACGACCACCTACACTGCCCGAACTCCACTGCACTGCCCTAAACCCTGAAACACCACCCCCAGCAGGACCCCCTACACTGCCCGAACACC
Source organism: Triturus cristatus (assembly GCF_964204655.1). Taxonomy (NCBI): domain Eukaryota; kingdom Metazoa; phylum Chordata; class Amphibia; order Caudata; family Salamandridae; genus Triturus; species Triturus cristatus. The sequence goes on from NC_140579.1 coordinate 1,099,314,468, forward strand.
ACTGCACTGCCCTAAACCCTGAAACACCACCCCCAGCAGGACCCCCTACACTGCCCGAACACCACTGCACTGCCCTAAACCCTGAAACACCACCCGTAGCAAGACCCCCTACACTGCCCGAACAACACTGCCTCAAACCCTGAAACACCACCCCCAGCAGGACCCCCTATACTGCCTGAACACCACTGCTCTGTCCTAAACCCTGAAACACCACCCGCAGCAAAACCCTCTACACTGCCCGAACACCACTGCCCTAAACCCTGAAACACCACCCCCAGCAAGACCCCCAAAACTGCCCAAACACCACTGCACTGCCCTAAAACCTATAACACCAACCCCAGCATGACCCCCTACACTGCCCGAACACTACTGCACTGCCCTAAACCCTGAAACTCCAGCCCCAGCACGACCCCCTACACTGCCAGAACACCACTGCACTGCCCTAAACCCTGAAACACCACCCGCAGCAAGACCCCCTACACTGCCCGAACAGCACTGCCCTAAACCCTGAAACACTACCCCCAGCAAGACCCCCTTCACTGCCCGAACACCACTGCCCTGCCCTAAACCCTGAAACACCAGCCCCAGCACGACCCCTACACTGCCCGAACACCACTCCACTGCACTAAACCCTGAAACACCAACCCCAGCATGACCCACTACACTGCCCGAACACCACTGCACTGCCCTAAACCCTGAAACACCAGCCCCAGCACGACCCCCAACACTGCCCGAACACCACTGCTATGCCCTAAACCCTGAAACACCAGTCCCAGCATGACCCCCTACACTGCCCGAAGAACACTGCTCTGCCGTAAACCCTAAAACACCATCCCCAGCACAACCCGCTACACTGCCCGAGCACCACTGCACTGCCCTAAACCCTGAAACACCATCCCCAGCATGACCCCCTACACTGCCCGAACGCCACTGCACAGCCTTAAATCCTGAAACACCACTCACAGCACGACCCCCTACACTGCCTGAACACCACTGCACTGCCCTAAACCCTGAAACACCATCGCCAGCAAGACCCTCTACTCTGCCCGAACAACACTACCTTAAACCCTGAAACACCACCCCCAGCAGGACCCACTACACTGCCCGAACACCACTGCACTGCCCTAAATCCTGAAACACCACCCGCAGCAAGACCCTCTACACTGCCCGAACACCACTGCACTGCCCTAAACCTTGAAACATCAGCCCCAGCATGACCCCCTACACTGCCCGAACACCACTGCCCTGCCCTAAACCCTGAAACACCAGCCCCAGCATGACCCCCTACACTGCCCGAACACCACTGCACTGCCATAAACCCTGAAACACAAGGCCCAGCACGACCCCCTACACTGCTTGAACACCACTGCACTGCCCTAAACCCTGAAACACAACACCCCAGAAAGACCCACTACACTGCCCGAACACCACTGCACTGACCTAAACCCTGAAACACTACCCCCAGCAAGACCCCCTACACTGCCCGATCACCAATGCACTGCCCTAAACCATGAAACACCACCCCCTGCACGACCCCCTACACTGCCCGACCACCACTGCTCTGCCCTAAACCCTGAAACACCAGCCGCAGCACGACCCCGTACACTGCCCGAACACCACTGCCCTGTCATAAACCCTGAAACACCAGGCCCAGAACGACCCCCTACACTGCCTGAACACCACTGCACTGCCCTAAACCCTGAAACACCACCCCTGAACGACCCCCTACACTGCCCGAACACCACTGCACTGCCCTAAACCCTGAAACACAACACCCCAGAAAGACCAACTACACTGCCCGAACACCACTGCACTGACCTAAACCCTGAAACACTACCCCCATCAAGACCCCCTACACTGCCCGAACACCAATGCACTGCCCTAAACCATGAAACACCACCCCTGCACGACCCCCTACACTGCCCGACCACCACTGCACTGCCCTAAACCCTGAAACACCACCCCCTGCATGCCCCCCTACACGTCCCGATCACCACTGCTCTGCCCTAAACCCTGAAACACCATCTCCTGCACGACCCCCTACACTGCCCGATCACCACTGCACTGCCCTTAACCCTGAAAGACCACCCCCTGCATGACCCCCTACACTGCCTGAACACCACTGCACTGCCCTAAACCCTGAAAAACCACCCCCAGCAAGACACCCTACACTGCCCAAACTCCACCGCACTGCCCTAAACCCTTGAACACCGCCCCTAGCACAACCCACTACACTTCCTGAACACCACTGCACTGCCCTAAACCCTGAAGCACCATCCCCAGCAAGACCCCCTACACTACCCAAACACAACTGCACTGCCCTAAACCCTGAAACATGAGCCCCAGCACGACCCTCTACACTGCCCGAACACCACTGCACTGCCCTAAACCCTGAAACACTACCCCCAGCAAGCCCTATACACTGCCTGAACACCACTGCACTGCCCTAAACCCTGAAACACCACCCCCAGCAAGACTCCCTATAGTGCGTGAACACCACTGCACTGCCCTAAACCATGAAACACCACACCCTTCATGACCCCTACACTGCCCGACCACACTGCACTACCCTAAACCCTGAAACACCACCCCTGCACGACCCCCTACACTGCCCGAACACCGCTGCACTGCCCTTAACCCTGAAACACCACCCTTGCATGACACCCTACACTGCCCAAACACCACTGCATTGCCCTAATCCCTGAAGCACACCCCCCAGAAAGACCCCCTACACTGCCCGAAGACCACTGCACTGACCTAAACCCTGAAACACTACCCCCAGCAAGCCCCCTACACTGCCCGACCACCACTGTACTGCCCTAAACCGTGAAACACCACCCCTTGAACGACCCCCTACACTTCCCGACAACCACTGTTCTGCTCTAAACCCTGAAACACCACCCCGCACGACCCCCTACACTGCCCAAACACCACTGCACTGAGCTAAACCCTGAAACACCACCCCCAGCACGACCACCTACACTGCCCGAACTCCACTGCACTGCCCTAAACCCTGAAACACCACCCCCAGCACAAACGCCTATGCTGCCCGAACACCACTTCACTGCCCTAAACCCTGAAACACCAGCCCCAACAAGACCCCATACTCTGCCCGAACAACACTGCCTCAAACCCTGAAACACCAACCCCAGCAGGACCCCCTATACTGCCCGAACACCACTGCTCTGCCCTAAACCCTGAAACACCACCCGCAGCAAAACCCCCTACAGTGCCCGAACGCCACTGCCCTAAACCCTGAAACACCACCCCCAGCAAGACCCCCAAAACTGCCCAAACACCACTGCTCTGCCCTGAACCCTGAAACACCACCCCCAGCACGACCCCCTACACTGCCCGAACACCACTGCACTGCCCTAAAACCTATAACACCAACCCCAGCATGACCCCCTACACTGCCCGAACACTACTGCACTGCCCTAAACCCTGAAACTCCAGCCCCAGCACGACCCCCTACACTGCCCGAACACCACTGCACTGCCCTAAACCCTGAAACACCACCCCTAGCAGGACCCCCTACACTGCCCGAACACCACTGCACTGCCCTAAACCCTGAAACACCACCTGCAGCAAGACCCCCTACACTGCCCGAACAGCACTGCCCTAAACCCTGAAACTCTACCCCCAGCAAGACCCCCTTCACTGCCTGAACACCACTGCCCTGCCCTAAACCCTGAAACACCAGCCCCAGCACGACCCCTACACTGCCCGAACACCACTCCACTGCACTAAACCCTGAAACACCAACCCCAGCATGACCCACTACACTGCCCGAACACCACTGCACTGCCCTAAACCCTAAAACACCAGCCCCAGCACGACCCCCAACACTGCCCGAACACCACTGCTATGCCCTAAACCCTGAAACACCAGTCCCAGCATGACCCCCTACACTGCCCGAAGAACACTGCTCTGCCGTAAACCCTAAAACACCATCCCCAGCACAACCCGCTACACTGCCCGAGCACCACTGCACTGCCCTAAACCCTGAAACACCATCCCCAGCATGACCCCCTACACTGCCCGAACGCCACTGCACAGCCCAAAATCCTGAAACACCACTCACAGCACGACCCCCTACACTGCCTGAACACCACTGCACTGCCCTAAACCCTGAAACACCATCGCCAGCAAGACCCCCTACTCTGCCCGAACAACACTACCTTAAACCCTGAAACACCACCCCCAGCAGGAGCCACTGCACTGCCCGAACACCACTGCACTGCCCTAAATCCTGAAACACCACCCGCAGCAAGACCCTCTACACTGCCCGAACACCACTGCACTGCCCTAAACCTTGAAACATCAGCCCCAGCATGACCCCCTACACTGCCCGAACACCACTGCCCTGCCCTAAACCCTGAAACACCAGCCCCAGCACGACCCCCTACACTGCCCGAACACCACTGCACTGCCATAAACCCTGAAACACCAGGCCCAGCACGACCCCCTACACTGCTTGAACACCACTGCACTGCCCTAAACCCTGAAACACAACACCCCAGAAAGACCCACTACACTGCCCGATCACCAATGCACTGCCCTAAACCATGAAACACCACCCCCTGCACGACCCCCTACACTGCCCGACCACCACTGCACTGCCCTAAACCCTGAAACACCACCCCCTGCATGCCCCCCTACACATCCCAATCACCACTGCTCTGCCCTAAACCCTGAAACACCAGCCGCAGCACGACCCCGTACACTGCCCGAACACCACTGCCCTGCCATAAACCCTGAAACACCAGGCCCAGCACGACCCCCTACACTGCCTGAACACCACTGCACTGCCCTAAACCCTGAAACACCACCCCTGAACGACCCCCTACACTGCCCGAACACCACTGCACTGACCTAAACCCTGAAACACTACCCCCAGCAAGACCCCCTACACTGCCCGAACACCAATGCACTGCCCTAAACCATGAAACACCACCCCTGCACGACCCCCTACACTGCCCGACCACCACTGCACTGCCCTAAACCCTGAAACACCACCCCCTGCATGCCCCCCTACACGTCCCGATCACCACTGCTCTGCCCGAAACCCTGAAACACCATCTCCTGCACGACCCCCTACACTGCCCGATCACCACTGCACTGCCCTAAACCCTGAAAGACCACCCCCTGCATGACCCCCTACACTGCCTGAACACCACTGCACTGCCCTAAACCCTGAAAAACCACCCCCAGCAAGACCCCCTACACTGCCCAAACTCCACCGCACTGCCCTAAACCCTGGAACACCGCCCCTAGCACAACCCACTACACTTCCCGAACACCACTGCACTGCCCTAAACCCTGAAGCACCATCCCCAGCAAGACCCCCTACACTACCCAAACACAACTGCACTGCCCTAAACCCTGAAACACGAGCCCCAGCACGACCCTCTACACTGCCCGAACAACACTGCACTGCCCTAAACCCTGAAACACTACCCCCAGCAAGCCCCATACACTGCCTGAACACCACTGCACTGCCCTAAACCCTGAAACACCACCCCCAGCAAGACCCCCTATACTGCGTGAACACCACTGCACTGCCCTAAACCATGAAACGCCACCCCCTTCATGACCCCTACACTGCCCAACCTCACTGCACTACCCTAAACCCTGAAACACCACCCCTGCACGACTCCCTACACTGCCCGAACACCGCTGCACTGCCCTTAACCCTGAAACACCACCTCTGCATGACACCCTACACTGCCCGAACCCCACTGCACTGCCCTAATCCTTGAAGCACACCCCCCAGAAAGACCCCCTACACTGCCCGAACACCACTGCACTGACCTAAACCCTGAAACACTACCCCCAGCAAGCCCCCTACACTGCCTGAACACCACTGCACTGCCCTAAACCATGAAACACCACCCCCTGCATGACCCCCTACACTGCCCGACCACCACTGCACTGCCCTAAACCGTGAAACACCACCCCCTGAACGACCCCCTACACTACCCGACAGCCACTGTTCTGCCCTAAACCCTGAAACACCACCCCCTGCACGACCCCCTACACTGCCCGATCACCACTGCACTGCCCTAAACCCTGAAACACCACCCCGCACGACCCCCTACACTGCCCAAACACCACTGCACTGAGCTAAACCCTGAAACACCACCCCCAGCAGGACCCCCTACACTGCCCGAACACCACTGCACTGCCCTAAACCCTGAAACACCAACTGCAGCAAGACCCCCTACACTGCCCGAACAGCACTGCCCTAAACCCTGAAACACTACCCCCAGCAAGACCCCCTTCACTGCCCGAACACCACTGCCCTGCCCTAAACCCTGAAACACCAGCCCCAGCACGACCCCTACACTGCCCGAACACCACTCCACTGCACTAAACCCTGAAACACCAACCCCAGCATGACCCACTACACTGCCCGAACACCACTGCACTGCCCTACACCCTAAAACACCAGCCCCAGCACGACCCCCAACACTGCCCGAACACCACTGCTATGCCCTAAACCCTGAAACACCAGTCCCAGCATGACCCCCTACACTGCCCGAAGAACACTGCTCTGCCGTAAACCCTAAAACTCCATCCCCAGCACAACCCGCTACACTGCCCGAGCACCACTGCACTGCCCTAAACCCTGAAACACCATCCCCAGCATGACCCCCTACACTGCCCGAACACTACTGCACTGCCCTAAACCCTGAAACTCCAGCCCCAGCACGACCCCCTACACTGCCAGAACACCACTGCACTGCCCTAAACCCTGAAACACCACCCCCAGCAGGACCCCCTACACTGCCCGAACACCACTGCACTGCCCTAAACCCTGAAACACCACCCGCAGCAAGACCCCCTACACTGCCCGAACAGCACTGCCCTAAACCCTGAAACACTACCCCCAGCAAGACCTCCTTCACTGCCCGAACACCACTGCCCTGCCCTAAACCCTGAAACACCAGCCCCAGCACGACCCCCTACACTGCCCGAACGCCACTGCACTGCCCTAAACCCTGAAACACCATCCCCAGCACGACCCCCTACACTGCCCGAACGCCACTGCACAGCCTTAAATCCTGAAACACCACTCACAGCACGACCCCCTACACTGCCTGAACACCACTGCACTGCCCTAAACCCTGAAACACCATCGCCAGCAAGACCCCCTACTCTGCCCGAACAACACTACCTTAAACCCTGAAACACCACCCCCAGCAGGACCCACTACACTGCCCGAACACCACTGCACTGCCCTAAATCCTGAAACACCACCCGCAGCAAGACCCTCTACACTGCCCGAACACCACTGCACTGCCCTAAACCTTGAAACATCAGCCCCAGCATGACCCCCTACACTGCCCGAACACCACTGCCCTGCCCTAAACCCTGAAACACCAGCCCCAGCACGACCCCCTACACTGCCCGAACACCACTGCACTGCCATAAACCCTGAAACACAAGGCCCAGCACGACCCCCTACACTGCTTGAACACCACTGCACTGCCCTAAACCCTGAAACACAACACCCCAGAAAGACCCACTACACTGCCCGAACACCACTGCACTGACCTAAACCCTGAAACACTACCCCCAGCAAGACCCCCTACACTGCCCGATCACCAATGCACTGCCCTAAACCATGAAACACCACCCCCTGCACGACCCCCTACACTGCCCGACCACCACTGCTCTGCCCTAAACCCTGAAACACCAGCCGCAGCACGACCCCGTACACTGCCCGAACACCACTGCCCTGCCATAAACCCTGAAACACCAGGCCCAGAACGACCCCCTACACTGCCTGAACACCACTGCACTGCCCTAAACCCTGAAACACCACCCCTGAACGACCCCCTACACTGCCCGAACACCACTGCACTGCCCTAAACCCTGAAACACAACACCCCAGAAAGACCAACTACACTGCCCGAACACCACTGCACTGACCTAAACCCTGAAACACTACCCCCATCAAGACCCCCTACACTGCCCGAACACCAATGCACTGCCCTAAACCATGAAACACCACCCCTGCACGACCCCCTACACTGCCCGACCACCACTGCACTGCCCTAAACCCTGAAACACCACCCCCTGCATGCCCCCCTACACGTCCCGATCACCACTGCTCTGCCCTAAACCCTGAAACACCATCTCCTGCACGACCCCCTACACTGCCCGATCACCACTGCACTGCCCTTAACCCTGAAAGACCACCCCCTGCATGACCCCCTACACTGCCTGAACACCACTGCACTGCCCTAAACCCTGAAAAACCACCCCCAGCAAGACCCCCTACACTGCCCAAACTCCACCGCACTGCCCTAAACCCTTGAACACCGCCCCTAGCACAACCCACTACACTTCCCGAACACCACTGCACTGCCCTAAACCCTGAAGCACCATCCCCAGCAAGACCCCCTACACTACCCAAACACAACTGCACTGCCCTAAACCCTGAAACACGAGCCCCAGCACGACCCTCTACACTGCCCGAACACCACTGCACTGCCCTAAACCCTGAAACACTACCCCCAGCAAGCCCTATACACTGCCTGAACACCACTGCACTGCCCTAAACCCTGAAACACCACCCCCAGCAAGACTCCCTATAGTGCGTGAACACCACTGCACTGCCCTAAACCATGAAACACCACACCCTTCATGACCCCTACACTGCCCGACCACACTGCACTACCCTAAACCCTGAAACACCACCCCTGCACGACCCCCTACACTGCCCGAACACCGCTGCACTGCCCTTAACCCTGAAACACCACCCTTGCATGACACCCTACACTGCCCGAACACCACTGCATTGCCCTAATCCCTGAAGCACACCCCCCAGAAAGACCCCCTACACTGCCCGAAGACCACTGCACTGACCTAAACCCTGAAACACTACCCCCAGCAAGCCCCCTACACTGCCCGACCACCACTGTACTGCCCTAAACCGTGAAACACCACCCCCTGAATGACCCCCTACACTTCCCGACAACCACTGTTCTGCTCTAAACCCTGAAACACCACCCCGCACGACCCCCTACACTGCCCAAACACCACTGCACTGAGCTAAACCCTGAAACACCACCCCCAGCACGACCACCTACACTGCCCGAACTCCACTGCACTGCCCTAAACCCTGAAACACCACCCCCAGCACAAACGCCTATGCTGCCCAAACACCACTGCACTGCCCTAAACCCTGAAACACCAGCCCCAACAAGACCCCATACTCTGCCCGAACAACACTGCCTCAAACCCTGAAACACCAACCCCAGCAGGACCCCCTATACTGCCCGAACACCACTGCTCTGCCCTAAACCCTGAAACACCACCCGCAGCAAAACCCTCTACAGTGCCCGAACGCCACTGCCCTAAACCCTGAAACACCACCCCCAGCAAGACCCCCAAAACTGCCCAAACACCACTGCTCTGCCCTGAACCCTGAAACACCACCCCCAGCACGACCCCCTACACTGCCCGAACACCACTGCACTGCCCTAAAACCTATAACACCAACCCCAGCATGACCCCCTACACTGCCCGAACACTACTGCACTGCCCTAAACCCTGAAACTCCAGCCCCAGCACGACCCCCTACACTGCCCGAACACCACTGCACTGCCCTAAACCCTGAAACACCACCCCCAGCAGGACCCCCTACACTGCCCGAACACCACTGCACTGCCCTAAACCCTGAAACACCACCTGCAGCAAGACCCCCTACACTGCCCGAACAGCACTGCCCTAAACCCTGAAACTCTACCCCCAGCAAGACCCCCTTCACTGCCTGAACACCACTGCCCTGCCCTAAACCCTGAAACACCAGCCCCAGCATGACCCCTACACTGCCCGAACACCACTCCACTGCACTAAACCCTGAAACACCAACCCCAGCATGACCCACTACACTGCCCGAACACCACTGCACTGCCCTAAACCCTAAAACACCAGCCCCAGCACGACCCCCAACACTGCCCGAACACCACTGCTATGCCCTAAACCCTGAAACACCAGTCCCAGCATGACCCCCTACACTGCCCGAAGAACACTGCTCTGCCGTAAACCCTAAAACACCATCCCCAGCACAACCCGCTACACTGCCCGAGCACCACTGCACTGCCCTAAACCCTGAAACACCATCCCCAGCATGACCCCCTACACTGCCCGAACGCCACTGCACAGCCCAAAATCCTGAAACACCACTTACAGCACCACCCCCTACACTGCCTGAACACCACTGCACTGCCCTAAACCCTGAAACACCATCGCCAGCAAGACCCCCTACTCTGCCCGAACAACACTACCTTAAACCCTGAAACACCACCCCCAGCAGGACCCATTACACTGCCCGAACACCACTGCACTGCCCTAAATCCTGAAACACCACCCGCAGCAAGACCCTCTACACTGCCCGAACACCACTGCACTGCCCTAAACCTTGAAACATCAGCCCCAGCATGACCCCCTACACTGCCCGAACACCACTGCCCTGCCCTAAACCCTGAAACACCAGCCCCAGCACGACCCCCTACACTGCCCGAACACCACTGTACTGCCATAAACCCTGAAACACCAGGCCCAGCACGACCCCCTACACTGCTTGAACACCACTGCACTGCCCTAAACCCTGAAACACAACACCCCAGAAAGACCCACTACACTGCCCGATCACCAATGCACTGCCCTAAACCATGAAACACCACCCCCTGCACGACCCCCTACACTGCCCGACCACCACTGCACTGCCCTAAACCCTGAAACACCACCCCCTGCATGCCCCCTACACATCCCAATCACCACTGCTCTGCCCTAAACCCTGAAACACCAGCTGCAGCACGACCCCGTACACTGCCCGAACACCACTGCCCAGCCATAAACCCTGAAACACCAGGCCCAGCACGACCCCCTACACTGCCTGAACACCACTGCACTGCCCTAAACCCTGAAACACCACCCCTGAACGACCCCCTACACTGCCCGAACACCACTGCACTGACCTAAACCCTGAAACACTACCCCCAGCAAGACCCCCTACACTGCCCAAACACCAATGCACTGCCCTAAACCATGAAACACCACCCCTGCACAACCCCCTACACTGCCCGACCACCACTGCACTGCCCTAAACCCTGAAACACCACCCCCTGCATGCCCCCCTACACGTCCCGATCACCACTGCTCTGCCCTAAACCCTGAAACACCATCTCCTGCACGACCCCCTACACTGCCCGATCACCACTGCACTGCCCTAAACCCTGAAAGACCACCCCCTGCATGACCCCCTACACTGCCTGAACACCACTGCACTGCCCTAAACCCTGAAAAACCACCCCCAGCAAGACCCCCTACACTGCCCAAACTTCACCGCACTGCCCTAAACCCTGGAACACCGCCCCTAGCACAACCCACTACACTTCCCGAACACCACTGCACTGCCCTAAACCCTGAAGCACCATCCCCAGCAAGACCCCCTACACTACCCAAACACAACTGCACTGCCCTAAACCCTGAAACACGAGCCCCAGCACGACCCTCTACACTGCCCGAACAACACTGCACTGCCCTAAACCCTGAAACACTACCCCCAGCAAGCCCCATACACTGCCTGAACACCACTGCACTGCCCTAAACCCTGAAACACCACCCCCAGCAAGACCCCTATACTGCGTGAACACCACTGCACTGCCCTAAACCATGAAACGCTACCCCCTTCATGACCCCTACACTGCCCAACCTCACTGCACTACCCTAAACCCTGAAACACCACCCCTGCACGACTCCCTACACTGCCCGAACACCGCTGCACTGCCCTTAACCCTGAAACACCACCCCTGCATGACACCCTACACTGCCCGAACCCCACTGCACTGCCCTAACCCTTGAAGCACACCCCCCAGAAAGACCCCCTACACTGCCCGAACACCACTGCACTGACCTAAACCCTGAAACACTACCCCCAGCAAGCCCCCTACACTGCCTGAACACCACTGCACTGCCCTAAACCATGAAACACCACCCCCTGCATGACCCCCTACACTGCCCGACCACCACTGCACTGCCCTAAACCGTGAAACACCACCCCCTGAACGACGCCCTACACTACCCGACAGCCACTGTTCTGCCCTAAACCCTGAAACACCACCCCCTGCACGACCCCCTACACTGCCCGATCACCACTGCACTGCCCTAAACCCTAAAACACCACCCCGCACGACCCCCTACACTGCCCAAACACCACTGCACTGAGCTAAACCCTGAAACACCACCCCCAGCAGGACCCCCTACACTGCCCGAACACCACTGCACTGCCCTAAACCCTGAAACACCACCTGCAGCAAGACCCCCTACACTGCCCGAACAGCACTGCCCTAAACCCTGAAACACTACCCCCAGCAAGACCCCCTTCACTGCCCGAACACCACTGCCCTGCCCTAAACCCTGAAACACCAGCCCCAGCACGACCCCTACACTGCCCGAACACCACTCCACTGCACTAAACCCTGAAACACCAACCCCAGCATGACCCACTACACTGCCTGAACACCACTGCACTGCCCTAAACCCTGAAACACCACCCACAGCACGACCCCTACACTGCCCGAACACCACTGAACTGCCCTAAACTCTGAAACACCAGTCCCAGCATGACCCCCTACACTGCCCGAAGAACACTGCTCTGCCGTAAACCCTAAAACTCCATCCCCAGCACAACCCGCTACACTGCCCGAGCACCACTGCACTGCCCTAAACCCTGAAACACCATCCCCAGCATGACCCCCTACACTGCCCGAACGCCACTGCACAGCCCTAAATCCTGAAACACCACTCACAGCACGACCCCCTACACTGCCTGAACACCACTGCACTGCCCTAAACCCTGAAACACCATCGCCAGCAAGACCCCCTACTCTGCCCGAACAACACTACCTTAAACCCTGAAACACCACCCCCAGCAGGACCCACTACACTGCCCGAACACCACTGCACTGCCCTAAATCCTGAAACACCACCCGCAGCAAGACCCTCTACACTGCCCGAACACCACTGCACTGCCCTAAACCTTGAAACATCAGCCCCAGCATGACCCCCTACACTGCCCGAACACCACTGCCCTGCCCTAAACCCTGAAACACCAGCCCCAGCACGACCCCCTACACTGCCCGAACACCACTGCACTGCCATAAACCCTGAAACACCAGGCCCAGCACGACCCCCTACACTGCTTGAACACCACTGCACTGCCCTAAACCCTGAAACACAACACCCCAGAAAGACCCACTACACTGCCCGAACACCACTGCACTGACCTAAACCCTGAAACACTACCCCCAGCAAGACCCCCTACACTGCCCGATCACCAATGCACTGCCCTAAACCATGAAACAACACCCCCTGCACGACCCCCTACACTGCCCGACCACCACTGCACTGCCCTAAACCCTGAAACACCACCCCCTGCATGCCCCCCTACACGTCCCAATCACCACTGCTCTGCCCTATACCCTGAAACACCAGCCGCAGCACGACCCCGTACACTGCCCGAACACCACTGCCCTGCCATAAACCCTGAAACACCAGGCCCAGCACGACCCCCTACACTGCCTGAACACCACTGCACTGCCCTAAACCCTGAAACACCACCCCTGAACGACCCCCTACACTGCCCCGAACACCACTGCACTGCCCTAAACCCTGAAACACAACACCCCAGAAAGACCAACTTCACTGCCCGAACACCACTGCACTGACCTAAACCCTGAAACACTACCCCCAGCAAGACCCCCTACACTGCCCGAACACCAATGCACTGCCCTAAACCATGAAACACCACCCCTGCACGACCCCCTACACTGCCCGACCACCACTGCACTGCCCTAAACCCTGAAACACCACCCCCTGTATGCCCCCCTACACGTCCCGATCACCACTGCTCTGCCCTAAACCCTGAAACACCATCTCCTGCACGACCCCCTACACTGCCCGATCACCACTGCACTGCCCTAAACCCTGAAAGACCACCCCCTGCATGACCCCCTACACTGCCTGAACACCACTGCACTGCCCTAAACCCTGAAAAACCTCCCCCAGCAAGACCCCCTACACTGCCCAAACTCCACCGCACTGCCCTAAACCCTGGAACACCGCCCCTAGCACAACCCACTACACTTCCCGAACACCACTGCACTGCCCTAAACCCTGAAGCACCATCCCCAGCAAGACTCCCTACACTACCCAAACACAACTGCACTGCCCTAAACCCTGAAACACGAGCCCCAGCACGACCCTCTACACTGCCCGAACAACACTGCACTGCCCTAAACCCTGAAACACTACCCCCAGCAAGCCCCATACACTGCCTGAACACCACTGAACTGCCCTAAACCCTGAAACACCACCCCCAGCAAGACCCCCTATACTGCGTGAACACCACTGCACTGCCCTAAACCATGAAACGCCACCCCCAGCATGACCCCTACACTGCCCAACCTCACTGCACTACCCTAAACCCTGAAACACCACCCCTGCACGACTCCCTACACTGCCCGAACACCGCTGCACTGCCCTTAACCCTGAAACACCACCCCTGCATGACACCCTACACTGCCCGAACCCCACTGCACTGCCCTAATCCTTGAAGCACACCCCCCAGAAAGACCCCCTACACTGCCCGAACACCACTGCACTGACCTAAACCCTGAAACACTACCCCCAGCAAGCCCCCTACACTGCCTGAACACCACTGCACTGCCCTAAACCATGAAACACCACCCCCTGCATGACCCCCTACACTGCCCGACCACCACTGCACTGCCCTAAACCGTGAAACACCACCCCCTGAACGACCCCCTACACTACCCGACAGCCACTGTTCTGCCCTAAACCCTGAAACACCACCCCCTGCACGACCCCCTACACTGCCCGATCACCACTGCACTGCCCTAAACCCTGAAACACCACCCCGCACGACCCCCTACACTGCCCAAACACCACTGCACTGAGCTAAACCCTGAAACACCACCCCCAGCACGACCACCTACACTGCCCGAACTCCACTGCACTGCCCTAAACCCTGAAACACCACCCCCAGCACAAACGCCTACGCTGCCCAAACACCACTGTACTGCCCTAAACCCTGAAACACCAGCCCCAACAAGACCCCATACTCTGCCCGAACAACACTGCCTCAAACCCTGAAACACCACCCCCAGCAGGACCCCCTATACTGCCCGAACACCACTGCTCTACCCTAAACCCTGAAACACCACCCGCAGCAAAACCCCCTACACTGCCCGAACACCACTGCCCTAAACCCTGAAACACCACCCCCAGCAAGACCCCCAAAACTGCCCAAACACCACTGCACTGCCCTGAACCCTGAAACACCACCCCCAGCACGACCCCCTACACTGCCCGAACACCACTGCACTGCCCTAAAACCTATAACACCAACCCCAGCATGACCCCCTACACTGCCCGAACACTACTGCACTGCCCTAAACCCTGAAACTCCAGCCCCAGCACGACCCCCTACACTGCCCGAACACCACTGCACTGCCCTAAACCCTGAAACACCACCCCCAGCAAGACCCCCTACACTGCCCGAAAAGCACTGCCCTAAACCCTGAAACACGACCCCCGGCAAGACCCCCTTCTCTGCCCGAACACCACTGCCCTGCCCTAAACCCTGAAACACCAGCCCCAGCGCGACCCCTACACTGCCCGAACACCACTCCACTGCACTAAACCCTGAAACACCAACCCCAGCATGACCCACTACACTGCCCGAACACCACTGCACTGCCCTAAAACCTAAAACACCAACCCCAGCATGACCACCTACACTGCCCGAACACTACTGCACTGC
Organism: Triturus cristatus; assembly: GCF_964204655.1. Classification (NCBI taxonomy): domain Eukaryota; kingdom Metazoa; phylum Chordata; class Amphibia; order Caudata; family Salamandridae; genus Triturus; species Triturus cristatus. The sequence continues at coordinate 1,099,330,330 of NC_140579.1, forward strand.
CCTAAACCCTGAAACTCCAGCCCCATCACGACCCCCTCCACTGCCCGAACACCACTGCACTGCCCTAAACCCTGAAACACCACCAGCAGCAGGATCCCCTACACTGCCCGAGCACCACTGCACTGCCCTAAACCCTGAAACACCACCCGCAGCAAGACCCCCTACACTGCCCGAACAGCACTGCCCTAAACCCTGAAACACTACCCCCAGCAAGACCCCCTTCACTGCCCGAACACCACTGCCCTGCCCTAAAACCTGAAACACCAACCCCAGCATGACCCACTACACTGCCCGAACACCACTGCACTGCCCTAAACCCTGAAACACCAGCCCCAGCACGACCCCCGACACTGCCCGAACACCACTGCTATGCCCTAAACCCTGAAACATCAGTCTCAGCATGACCCCCTACACTGCCCGAAGAACACTGCTCTGCCCTAAACCCTAAAACACCATCCCCAGCACGACCCCTACACTGCCCGAACACCACTGCACAGCCATAAACCCTGAAACACAAGTCCCAGCATGACCCCCTACACTGCCTGAGCACCACTGCACTGCCCTAAACCCTGAAACACCACCCCTGAACGACCCCCTACACTGCCCGAACACCACTGCACTGCCCTAAACCCTGAACCAAAACACCCCAGAAAGACCCACTACACTGCCCGAACACCACTGCACTGACCTAAACCCTGAAACACTACCCCCAGCAAGACCCCCTACAGTGCCCGAACACCAATGCACTGCCCTAAACCATGAAACACCACCCCCTGCACGACCCCCTACACTGCCCGACCACCACTGCACTGCCCTAAACCCTGAAACACCACCCCCTGCATGCCCCCCTACACGTCCTGATCACCACTGCTCTGCCCTAAACCCTGAAACACCATCTCCTGCACAACCCCCTACACTGCCCGATCACCACTGCACTGCCCTAAACCCTGAAAGACCACCCCTTGCATGACCCCCTACACTGCCTGAACACCACTGCACTTCCCTAAACCCTGAAAAACCACCCCCGGCAAGACCCCCTACACTGCCCAAACTCCACTGCACTGCCCTAAACCCTGAAACACCACCCCCAGCGCAACCCCCTACTCTTCCCGAACACCACTGCACTGCCCTAAACACTGATGCACCATCCCCAGCAAGACCCCCTACACTACCCAAACACAACTGCACTGCCCTAAACCCTGAAACACGAGCCCCAGCACGACCCTTTACACTGCCCGAACACCACTGCACTGCTCTAAACCCTGAAACACTACCCCCAGCAAGCCCCCTACACTGCCTGAACACCACTGCACTGGCCTAAACCCTGAAACACCACCCCCAGCAAGACCCCCTATACTGCCTGAACACCACTGCACTACCCTAAACCCTGAAACACCACCCCTGCACGACCCCCTACACTGCCAGAACACCGCTGCACTGCCCTTAACCCTGAAACACCACCCCTGCATGACACCCTACACTGCCCGAACACCACTGCACTGCCCTAAACCCTGAAACACCACCCCCTGCACGACCCCCTACACTGCCTGATCACCACTGCACTGCCCTAAACCCTGAAACACCACCCCGTACAACCCCCTACACTGCCCAAACACCACTGCACTGAGCTAAACCCTGAAACACCACCCCAAGCACGACCACCTACAATGCCCGAACTCCACTGCACTGCCCTAAACCCTGAAACACCACCCCCAGCACAAACCCCTACGCTGCCCGAACACCACTGCACTGCCCTAAACCCTGAAACACCAAGCCCAACAAGACCCCATACTCTGCCCGAACAACACTGCCTCACACTCTGAAACACCACCCCTAGCAGGACCCCCTACACTGCCCAAACACCACTGCTCTGCCCTGAACCCTGAAACACCATCCGCAGCAAAACCCCCTACACTGCCCGAATACCACTGCCCTAAACCCTGAAACACCACCCCCTGCACGGCCCCCTACACTGCCCGAACACCACTGCACTGCCCTAAAACCTAGAATGCCAACCCCAGCATGACCACCTACACTGCCCGAACACTACTGCACTGCCCTAAACCCTGAAACTCCAGCCCCAGCACGACCCCTCCACTGCCCGAACACCACTGCACTGCCCTAAACCCTGAATCACCACCCCCAGCAGGACCCCCTACACTGCCCGAACACCACTGCACTGCCCTAAACCCTGAAACACCACCCGCAGCAAGACCCTCTACACTGCCCGAACAGCACTGCCCTAAACCCTGAAACACTACCCCCAGCAAGACCCCCTTCACTGCCCGAACACCACTGCCCTGCCCTAAACCCTGAAACACCAGCCCCAGCACGACCCCTACACTGCCCGAACACCACTCCACTGCCCTAAACCCTGAAACACCAACCCCAGCATGACCCACTACACTGCCCGAACACCACTGCACTGCCCTAAACCCTGAAACACCAGCCCCAGCATGACCCCCTACACTGCCTGAACACCACTGCTATGCCCTAAACCCTAAACACCAGTCTCAGCATGACCCCCTACACTGCCCGAAGAACACTGCTCTGCCCTAAACCCTAAAACACCATCCCTAGCACAACCCGCTACACTGCCCGAGCACCACTGCACTGCCCTAAACCCTGAAACACCATCCCCAGCATGACCCCCTACACTGCCCGAACGCCACTGCACAGCCCTAAATCCTGAAACACCACTCACAGCACGACCCCCTACACTGCCTGAACACCACTGCATTGCCCTAAACCCTGAAAAACCATCCACAGCAAGACCCCCTACTCTGCCCGAACAACACTACGTTAAACCCTGAAACACCACCCCCAGCAGGACCCACTACACTGCCCAAACACCACTGCACTGCCCTAAATCCTGAAACACCACCCGCAGCAAGACCCCCTACACTGCCCGAACACCACTGCACTGCCCTAAACCTTGAAACACCACCAGCAGCAGGATCCCCTACACTGCCCGAGCACCACTGCACTGCCCTAAACCCTGAAACACCACCCGCAGCAAGACCCCCTACACTGCCCGAACAGCACTGCCCTAAACCCTGAAACACTACCCCCAGCAAGACCCCCTTCACTGCCCGAACACCACTGCCCTGCCCTAAAACCTGAAACACCAACCCCAGCATGACCCACTACACTGCCCGAACACCACTGCACTGCCCTAAACCCTGAAACACCAGCCCCAGCACGACCCCCGACACTGCCCGAACACCACTGCTATGCCCTAAACCCTGAAACATCAGTCTCAGCATGACCCCCTACACTGCCCGAAGAACACTGCTCTGCCCTAAACCCTAAAACACCATCCCCAGCACGACCCCTACACTGCCCGAACACCACTGCACAGCCATAAACCCTGAAACACAAGTCCCAGCATGACCCCCTACACTGCCTGAGCACCACTGCACTGCCCTAAACCCTGAAACACCACCCCTGAACGACCCCCTACACTGCCCGAACACCACTGCACTGCCCTAAACCCTGAACCAAAACACCCCAGAAAGACCCACTACACTGCCCGAACACCACTGCACTGACCTAAACCCTGAAACACTACCCCCAGCAAGACCCCCTACAGTGCCCGAACACCAATGCACTGCCCTAAACCATGAAACACCACCCCCTGCACGACCCCCTACACTGCCCGACCACCACTGCACTGCCCTAAACCCTGAAACACCACCCCCTGCATGCCCCCCTACACGTCCTGATCACCACTGCTCTGCCCTAAACCCTGAAACACCATCTCCTGCACAACCCCCTACACTGCCCGATCACCACTGCACTGCCCTAAACCCTGAAAGACCACCCCTTGCATGACCCCCTACACTGCCTGAACACCACTGCACTTCCCTAAACCCTGAAAAACCACCCCCGGCAAGACCCCCTACACTGCCCAAACTCCACTGCACTGCCCTAAACCCTGAAACACCACCCCCAGCGCAACCCCCTACTCTTCCCGAACACCACTGCACTGCCCTAAACACTGATGCACCATCCCCAGCAAGACCCCCTACACTACCCAAACACAACTGCACTGCCCTAAACCCTGAAACACGAGCCCCAGCACGACCCTTTACACTGCCCGAACACCACTGCACTGCTCTAAACCCTGAAACACTACCCCCAGCAAGCCCCCTACACTGCCTGAACACCACTGCACTGGCCTAAACCCTGAAACACCACCCCCAGCAAGACCCCCTATACTGCCTGAACACCACTGCACTACCCTAAACCCTGAAACACCACCCCTGCACGACCCCCTACACTGCCAGAACACCGCTGCACTGCCCTTAACCCTGAAACACCACCCCTGCATGACACCCTACACTGCCCGAACACCACTGCACTGCCCTAAACCCTGAAACACCACCCCCTGCACGACCCCCTACACTGCCTGATCACCACTGCACTGCCCTAAACCCTGAAACACCACCCCGTACAACCCCCTACACTGCCCAAACACCACTGCACTGAGCTAAACCCTGAAACACCACCCCAAGCACGACCACCTACAATGCCCGAACTCCACTGCACTGCCCTAAACCCTGAAACACCACCCCCAGCACAAACCCCTACGCTGCCCGAACACCACTGCACTGCCCTAAACCCTGAAACACCAAGCCCAACAAGACCCCATACTCTGCCCGAACAACACTGCCTCACACTCTGAAACACCACCCCTAGCAGGACCCCCTACACTGCCCAAACACCACTGCTCTGCCCTGAACCCTGAAACACCATCCGCAGCAAAACCCCCTACACTGCCCGAATACCACTGCCCTAAACCCTGAAACACCACCCCCTGCACGACCCCCTACACTGCCCGAACACCACTGCACTGCCCTAAAACCTAGAATGCCAACCCCAGCATGACCACCTACACTGCCCGAACACTACTGCACTGCCCTAAACCCTGAAACTCCAGCCCCAGCACGACCCCTCCACTGCCCGAACACCACTGCACTGCCCTAAACCCTGAATCACCACCCCCAGCAGGACCCCCTACACTGCCCGAACACCACTGCACTGCCCTAAACCCTGAAACACCACCCGCAGCAAGACCCTCTACACTGCCCGAACAGCACTGCCCTAAACCCTGAAACACTACCCCCAGCAAGACCCCCTTCACTGCCCGAACACCACTGCCCTGCCCTAAACCCTGAAACACCAGCCCCAGCACGACCCCTACACTGCCCGAACACCACTCCACTGCCCTAAACCCTGAAACACCAACCCCAGCATGACCCACTACACTGCCCGAACACCACTGCACTGCCCTAAACCCTGAAACACCAGCCCCAGCATGACCCCCTACACTGCCTGAACACCACTGCTATGCCCTAAACCCTAAACACCAGTCTCAGCATGACCCCCTACACTGCCCGAAGAACACTGCTCTGCCCTAAACCCTAAAACACCATCCCTAGCACAACCCGCTACACTGCCCGAGCACCACTGCACTGCCCTAAACCCTGAAACACCATCCCCAGCATGACCCCCTACACTGCCCGAACGCCACTGCACAGCCCTAAATCCTGAAACACCACTCACATCACGACCCCCTACACTGCCTGAACACCACTGCATTGCCCTAAACCCTGAAAAACCATCCACAGCAAGACCCCCTACTCTGCCCGAACAACACTACGTTAAACCCTGAAACACCACCCCCAGCAGGACCCACTACACTGCCCAAACACCACTGCACTGCCCTAAACCCTGAAAAACCATCCACAGCAAGACCCCCTACTCTGCCCGAACAACACTACGTTAAACCCTGAAACACCACCCCCAGCAGGACCCACTACACTGCCCGAACACCACTGCACTGCCCTAAACCTTGAAACATCAGCCCCAGCATGACCCCCTACACTGCCCAAAAACCACTGCCCTGCCCTAAACCCTTAAACACCAGCCCCAGCACGACCCCCTACACTGCCCGAACACAACTGCACTGCCATAAACCCTGAAACACCAGGCCCAGCACAACCCCCTACACTGCCTGAACACCACTGCACTGCCCTAAACCCTGAAACACCACCCCTGAACGACCCCATACACTGCCCGAACACCACTGCACTGCCCTAAACCCTGAAACCCAACACCCCAGAAAGACCCACTACACTGCCCGAACACCACTGCACTGACCTAAACCCTGAAACACTACCCCCAGCAAGACCCCCTACACTGCCCGAACACCAATGCACTGCCCTAAACCATGAAACACCACCCCCTGCACGACCCCCTACACTGCCCAACCACCACTGCACTGCCCTAAACCCTGAAACACCACCCCCTGCATGCCCCCTACACGTCCCGATCACCACTGCTCTGCCCTAAACCCTGAAACACCATCTCCTGCACGACCCCCTACACTGCCCGATCACAACTGCACTGCCCTAAACCCTGAAAGACCACCCCCTGCATGACCCCCTACACTGCCTGAACACCACTGCACTGCCCTAAACCCTGAAAAACCACCCCCAGCAAGACCCCCTACACTGCCCAAACTCCACTGCACTGCCCTAAACCCTGAAACACCACCCCTAGCACAACCCCCTACACTTCCCGAACACCACTGCACTGCCCTAAACCCTGAAGCACTATCCCCAGCAAGACCCCCTACACTACCCGAACACAACTGCACTGCCCTAAACCCTGAAACACGAGCCCCAGCAAGACCCTCTACACTGCCGGAACACCACTGCACTGCCCTAAACCCTGAAACACTACCCCCAGCAAGCCCCCTACACTGCCTGAACACCACTGCACTGCCCTAATCCCTGAAACACCACCCCCAGCAAGACCCCTATACTGCCTGAACACCACTGCACTACCCTAAACCCTGAAACACCACCCCTGCACGACACCCTACACTGCCCAAACACCACTGCACTGCCCTTAACCCTGAAACACCACCCCTGCATGACACCCTACACTGCCCGAACACCACTGCACTGCCCTAATCCCTGAAGCACACCCCCAGAAAGACCCCCTACACTGCCAGAACACCACTGCACTGACCTAAACCCTGAAACACTACCCCCAGCAAGCCCACTACAATTCCTGAACACCACTGCACTGCCCTAAACCATGAAACAAAACCCCCTGCACGACCCCCTACACTGCCCGACCACCACTGCACTGTCCTAAACCGTGAAACACCACCCCCTGAACGACCCCCTACACTTCCCGACTACCACTGTTCTGCCCTAAACCCTGAAAAACCACCCCCTGCACGACCCCCTACACTGCCCGATCACCACTGCACTGCCCTAAACCCTGAAACACCACCCCGCCCGACCCCCTACACTGCCAAAACACCACTGCACTGAGCTAAACCCTGAAACACCACCCCAGCACGACCACCTACACTGCCCGAACTCCACTGCACTGCCCTAAACCCTGAAACACCACCCCCAGCACAAACCCCTACGCTGCCTGAACACCACTGCACTGCCCTAAACCCTGAAACACTAACCCCAACAAGACCCCATACTCTGCCCGAACAACACTGCCTCAAACCATGAAACACCACCCCTAGGAAGACCCCCTACACTACCCAAACACAACTGCACTGCCCTAAACCCTGAAACACGAGCCCCAGCACAACCCTTTACACTGCCCGAACACCACTGCACTGCTCTAAACCCTGAAACACTACCCCCAGCAAGCCCCCTACACTGCCTGAACACCACTGCACTGGCCTAAACCCTGAAACACCACCCCCAGCAAGACCCCCTATACTGCCTGAACACCACTGCACTACCCTAAACCCTGAAACACCACCCCTGCACGACCCCCTACACTGCCAGAACACCGCTGCACTGCCCTTAACCCTGAAACACCTCCCCTGCATGACACCCTACACTGCCCGAACACCACTGCACTGCCCTAAACCCTGAAACACCACCCCCTGCACGACCCCCTACACTGCCTGATCACCACTGCACTGCCCTAAACCCTGAAACACCACCCCGTACAACCCCCTACACTGCCCAAACACCACTGCACTGAGCTAAACCCTGAAACACCACCCCAAGCACGACCACCTACACTGCCCGAACTCCACTGCACTGCCCTAAACCCTGAAACACCACCCCCAGCACAAACCCCTACGCTGCCCGAACACCACTGCACTGCCCTAAACCCTGAAACACCAAGCCCAACAAGACCCCATACTCTGCCTGAACAACACTGCCTCACACCCTGAAACACCACCCTTAGCAGGACCCCCTACACTGCCCAAACACCACTGCTCTGCCCTGAACCCTGAAACACCACCCGCAGCAAAACCCCCTACACTGCCCGAACACCACTGCCCTAAACCCTGAAACACCACCCCCAGCAAGACCCCCAAAACTGCCCGAACACCACTGCACTGCCCTGAACCCTGAAACACCACCCCCAGCACGACCCCCTACACTGCCCGAACACCACTGCACTGCCCTAAAACCTAGAACACCAACCCCAGCATGACCACCTACACTGCCCGAACACTACTGCACTGCCCTAAACCCTGAAACTCCAGCCCCAGCACGACCCCCTCCACTGCCCGAACACCACTGCACTGCCCTAAACCCTGAAACACCACCCCCAGCAGGACCCCCTACACTGCCCGAACACCACTGCACTGCCCTAAACCCTGAAACACCACCCGCAGCAAGACCCCCTACACTGCCCGAACAGCACTGCCCTAAACCCTGAAACACTACCCCCAGCAAGACCCCCTTCACTGCCCGAACACCACTGCCCTGCCCTAAACCCTGAAACACCAGCCCCAGCACGACCCCTACACTGCCCGAACACCACTCCACTGCCCTAAACCCTGAAACACCAACCCCAGCATGACCCACTACACTGCCCGAACACCACTGCACTGCCCTAAACCCTGAAACACCAGCCCCAGCACGACCCCCTACACTGCCCGAACACCACTGCTATGCCCTAAACCCTGAAACACCAGTCTCAGCATGACCCCCTACACTGCCCGAAGAACACTGCTCTGCCCTAAACCCTAAAACACCATCCCCAGCACAACCCGCTACACTGCCCGAGCACCACTGCACTGCCCTAAACCCTGAAACACCATCCCCAGCACGACCCCCTACACTGCCCGAACGCCACTGCACAGCCCTAAATCCTGAAACACCACTCACAGCATGACCCCCTACACTGCCCGAACACCACTGCACTGCCCTAAACCCTGAAACACCACCCGCAGCAAGACCCCCTACACTGCCCGAACAGCACTGCCCTAAACCCTGAAACACTACCCCCAGCAAGACCCCCTTCACTGCCCGAACACCACTGCCCTGCCCTAAACCCTGAAACACCAGCCCCAGCACAACCCCTACACTGCCCGAACACCACTCCACTGCCCTAAACCCTGAAACACCAACCCCAGCATGACCCACTACACTGCCCGAACACCACTGCACTGCCCTAAACCCTGAAACACCAGCCCCAGCACGACCCCCTACACTGCCCGAACACCACTGCTATGCCCTAAACCCTGAAACACCAGTCTCAGCATGACCCCCTACACTGCCCGAAGAACACTGCTCTGCCCTAAACCCTAAAACACTATCCCCAGCACAACCCGCTACACTGCCCGAGCACCACTGCACTGCCCTAAACCCTGAAACACCATCCCCAGCACGACCCCCTACACTGCCCGAACGCCACTGCACAGCCCTAAATCCTGAAACACCACTCACAGCACGACCCCCTACACTGCCTGAACACCACTGCACTGCCCTAAACCCTGAAAAACCATCCACAGCAAGACCCCCTACTCTGCCCGAACAACACTACGTTAAACCCTGAAACACCACCCCCAGCAGGACCCACTACACTGCCCAAATACCACTGCACTGCCCTAAATCCTGAAACACCACCCGCAGCAAGACCCCCTACACTGCCCGAACGCCACTGCACTGCCCTAAACCCTGAAACCCAACACCCCAGAAAGACCCACTACACTGACCTAAACCCTGAAACACTACCCCCAGCAAGACCCCCTACACTGCCCGAACACCAATGCACTGCCCTAAACCATAAAACACCACCCCCTGCACGACCCCCTACACTGCCCAACCACCACTGCACTGCCCTAAACCCTGAAACACCACCCCCTGCATGCCCCCCTAGACGTCCCGATCACCACTGCTCTGCCCTAAACCCTGAAACACCATCTCCTGCACGACCCCCTACACTGCCCGATCACCACTGCACTGCCCTAAACCCTGAAAGACCACCCCCTGCATGACCCCCTACACTGCATGAACACCACTGCACTGCCCTAAACCCTGAAAAACCACCCCCAGCAAGACCCCCTACACTGCCCAAACTCCACTGCACTGCCCTAAACCCTGAAACACCACCCCTAGCACAACCCCCTACACTTCCCGAACACACCTGCACTGCCCTAAACCCTGAAGCACCATCCCCAGCAAGACCCCCTACACTACCCGAACACAACTGCACTGCCCTAAACCCTGAAACACGAGCCCCAGCAAGACCCTCTACACTGCCCGAACACCACTGCACTGCCCTAAACCCTGAAACACTACCCCCAGCAAGCCCCCTACACTGCCTGAACACCACTGCACTGCCCTAATCCCTGAAACACCACCCCCAGCAAGACCCCTATACTGCCGGAACACCACTGCACTACCCTAAACCCTGAAACACCACCCCTGCACGACACCCTACACTGCCCAAACACCGCTGCACTGCCCTTAACCCTGAAGCACACCCCCCAGAAAGACCCCCTACACTGCCTGAACACCACCGCATTGACCTAAACCCTGAAACACTACCCCCAGCCAGCCCACTACAATGCCTGAACACCACTGCACTGCCCTAAACCATGAAACAAAACCCCCTGCACGACCCCCTACACTGCCCGACCACCACTGCACTGTCCTAAACCGTGAAACACCACCCCCTGAACGACCCCCTACACTTCCCGACTACCACTGTTCTGCCCTAAACCCTGAAACACCACCCCCTGCACGACCCCCTCCACTGCCCGATCACCACTGCACTGCCGTAAACCCTGAAACACCACCCCGTCCGACCCCCTACACTGCCCAAACACCACTGCACTGAGCTAAACCCTGAAACACCACCCCCAGCACGACCACCTACACTGCCCGAACTCCACTGCACTGCCCTAAACCCTGAAACACCACCCCCAGCACAAACCCCTACGCTGCCTGAACACCACTGCACTGCCCTAAACCCTGAAACACCAACCCCAACAAGACCCCATACTCTGCCCGAACAACACTGCCTCAAACCATGAAACACCACCCCCAGCAGGACCCCCTATACTGCCCGAACACCACTGCTCTGCCCTAAACCCTGAAACACCACCCGCAGCGAAACCACCTACACTACCCGAACACCACTGCCCTAAACCCTGAAACACCACCCCCAGCAAGACCCCCAAATCTGCCCGAACACTACTGCACTGCCCTAAACCCTGAAACTCCAGCCCCAACACGACCCCCTACACTGCCCGAACACCACTGCACTGCCCTAAACCCTGAAACACCAGCCCCAGCTTGACCCCCTACACTGCTTGAACACCACTAACCTGCCCTAAACTCTGAAACACCACCCCTGCACAACCCCCTGCACTGCCCGAACACCACTGTACTGCCCTAAACACTGAAACACATCCCCCCCGAAAGACCCCCTACACTGCCCGAACACCACTGCACTGACCTAAACCCTGAAACACTACCCCAGCAAGCACCCTAAACTGCCTGAACACCACTTCACTGCCCTAAACCCTGAAACACCACCCCCAGTAAGACCCCCTACACAGCCCGAACACCACTGCCCTGCCCTAAACCCTGAAACACCACCCCCTGCACGACCCCCTACACTTCCCGATCACCAATGCTCTGCCCTAAACCCTGAAACATCACCCCCTGCACGACCCCCTACACTGCCCGATCACCACTGCACTGCCATAAACCCTGAAACACCACCCCCTGCACGACCCCCTACACTGCCCGTACACCACTGCACTGCCCTAAGCCTTGAAACACCACCCCAGCACGACCCCCTACACTGCCCGAACTCCACTGCACAGCCCTTAACCCTGAAACACCACCCCCAGCAAGACCCCCTACACTTCCCGATCACCACTGCTCTGCACTAAACCCTGAAACACCACCCCCAGCAAGACCCCCTATACTGCCTGAACACCACTGAACTACCCTAAACCCTGAAACACCACCCCTGCACGACCCCCTACACTGCCAGAACACCGCTGCACTGCCCTTAACCCTGAAACACCACCCCTGCATGACACCCTACACTGCCCGAACACCACTGCACTGCCCTAAACCCTGAAACACCACCCCCTGCACGACCCCCTACACTGCCTGATCACCACTGCACTGCCCTAAACCCTGAAACACCACCCCGTACAACCCCCTACACTGCCCAAACACCACTGCACTGAGCTAAACCCTGAAACACCACCCCAAGCACGACCACCTACACTGCCCGAACTCCACTGCACTGCCCTAAACCCTGAAACACCAGCCCCAGCACAAACCCCTACGCTGCCCGAACACCACTGCACTGCCCTAAACCCTGAAACACCAAGCCCAACAAGACACCATACTCTGCCCGAACAACACTGCCTCACACCCTGAAACACCACCCCTAGCAGGACCCCCTACACTGCCCAAACACCACTGCTCTGCCCTGAACCCTGAAACACCACCCGCACCAAAACCCCCTACACTGCCCGAACACCACTGCCCTAAACCCTGAAACACCACCCCCAGCAAGACCCCCAAAACTGCCCGAACACCACTGCACTGCCCTGAACCCTGAAACACCACCCCCAGCACGACCCCCTACACTGCCCGAACACCACTGCACTGCCCTAAAACCTAAAACACCAACCCCAGCATGACCACCTTCACTGCCCGAACACTACTGCACTGCCCTAAACGCTGAAACTCCAGCCCCAGCACGACCCTCTCCACTGCCCGAACACCACTGCACTGCCCTAAACCCTGAAACACCACCCCCAGCAGGACCCCCTACACTGTCCGAACACCACTGCACTGCCCTAAACCCTGAAACACCACCCGCAGCAAGACCCCCTACACTGCCCGAACAGCACTGCCCTAAACCCTGAAACACTACCCCCAGCAAGACCCCCTTCACTGCCCGAACACCACTGCCCTGCCCTAAACCCTGAAACACCAGCCCCTGCACGACCCCTACACTGCCCGAACACCACTCCACTGCCCTAAACCCTGAAACACCAACCCCAGCATGACCCACTACACTGCCCGAACACCACTGCACTGCCCTAAACCCTGAAACACCAGCCGCAGCACGACCCCCTACACTGCCCGAACACCACTGCTATGCCCTAAACCCTGAAACACCAGTCTCAGCATGACCCCCTACACTGCCCACAGAACACTGCTCTGCCCTAAACCCTAAAACACCATCCCCAGCACAACCCGCTACACTGCCCGAGCACCACTGCACTGCCCTAAACCCTGAAACACCATCCCCAGCACGACCCCCTACACTGCCCGAACGCCACTGCACAGCCCTAAATCCTGAAACACCACTCACAGCACGACCCCCTACACTGCCTGAACACCACTGCACTGCCCTAAACCCTGAAAAACCATCCACAGCAAGACCCCCTACTCTGCCCGAACAACACTGCGTTAAACCCTGAAACACCACCCCCAGCAGGACCCACTACACTGCCCAAACACCACTGCACTGCCCTAAATCCTGAAACACCACCCGCAGCAAGACCCCCTACACTGCCCGAACACCACTGCACTGCCCTAAACCTTGAAACATCAGCCCCAGCATGACCCCCTACACTGCCCGAAAACCACTGCCCTGCCCTAAACCCTGAAACACCAGCCCCAGCACGACCCCCTACACTGCCCAAACACCACTGCACTGCCATAAACCCTGAAACACCAGGCCCAGCACAACCCCCTACACTGCCTGAACACCACTGCACTGCCCTAAACCCTGAAACACCACCCCTGAACGACCCCCTACACTGCCCGAACACCACTGCACTGCCCTAAACCCTGAAACACAACACCCCACAAAGACCCACTACACTGCCCGAACACCACTGCACTGACCTAAACCCTGAAACACTACCCCCAGCAAGACCCCCTACACTGCCCGAACACCAATGCACTGCCCTAAACCATGAAACACTACCCCCTGCACGACCCCCTACACTGCCCAACCACCACTGCACTGCCCTAAACCCTGAAACACCACCCCCTGCATGCCCCCCTACACGTCCCGATCACCACTGCTCTGCCCTAAACCCTGAAACATCAACTCCTGCACGACCCCCTACACTGCCCGATCACCACTGCACTGCCCTAAACCCTGAAAGACCACCCCCTGCATGACCCCCTACACTGCCTGAACACCACTGCACTGCCCTAAACCCTGAAAAACCACCCCCAGCAAGACCCCCTACACTGCCCAAACTCCACTGCACTGCCCTAAACCCTGAAACACCACCCCTAGCACAACCCCCTACACTGCCCGAACACTACTGCACTGCCCTAAACCCTGAAACACCACCCGCAGCAAGACCCCCTACACTGCCTGAACACCACTGCACTGCCCTAAACCCTGAAGCACCATCCCCAGCAAGACCCCCTACACTACCCGAACACAACTGCACTGCCCTAAGCCCTGAAACACGAGCCCCAGCAAGACCCTCTACACTGCCCGAACACCACTGCACTGCCCTAAACCCCGAAACACTACCCCCAGCAAGCCCCTACACTGCCTGAACACCACTGCACTGCCCTAATCCCTGAAACACCACCCCCAGCAAGATCCCTATACTGCCTGAACACCACTGCACTACCCTAAACCCTGAAACACCACCCCTGCACGACACCCTACACTGCCCAAACACCGCTGCACTGCCCTTAACCCTGAAACACCACCCCTGCATGACACCCTACACTGCCCGAACACCACTACACTGCCCTAATCCCTGAAGCACACCCCCCAGAAAGACCCCCTACACTGCCCGAACACCACTGCACTGTCCTAAACCGTGAAACACCACCCCCTGAACGACCCCCTACACTTCCCGACAACCACTGTTCTGCCCTAAACCCTGAAACACCACCCCCGGCACGACCCCCTACACTGCCCGATCACCACTGCACTGCCCTAAACCCTGAAACACCACCCCGCCGACCCCCTACACTGCCCAAACACCACTGCACTGAGCTAAACCCTGAAACACCACCCCCAGCACGACCACCTACACTGCCCGAACTCCACTGCACTTCCCCTAAACCCTGAAACACCACCCCCAGCACAAACCCCTACGCTGCCTGAACACCACTGCACTGCCCTAAACCCTGAAACACCAACCCCAACAAGACCCCATACTCTGCTCGAACAACACTGCCTCAAACCATGAAACACCACCCCCAGCAGGACCCCCTATACTGCCCGAACACCACTGCTCTGCCCTAAACCCTGAAACACCACCCGCAGCGAAACCACCTACACTACCCGAACACCACTGCCCTAAACCCTGAAACACCACCCTCAGCAAGACCCCCAAAACTGCCTGAACACCACTGCACTGCCCTGAACCCTGAAACACCACCCCCAGCACGACACCCTACAGTGCCCGAACACCACTGCACTGCCCTAAAACCTAAAACACCAACCCCAGCATGACCCCCTACACTGCCCGAACACTACTGCACTGCCCTAAACCCTGAAACTCCAGCCCCAACACGACCCCCTACACTGCCCGAACACCACTGCACTGCCCTAAACCCTGCAACACCAGCCCCAGCATGACCCCCTACACTGCTTGAACACCACTAACCTGCCCTAAACTCTGAAACACCACCCCTGCACAACCCCCTGCACTGCCCGAACACCACTGTACTGCCCTAAACACTGAAACACAACCCCCCCGAAAGACCCCCTACACTGCCCGAACACCACTGCACTGACCTAAACCCTGAAACACTACCCCAGCAAGCACCCTAAACTGCCTGAACACCACTTCACTGCCCTAAACCCTGAAACACCACCCCCAGTAAGACCCCCTACACAGCCCGAACACCAATGCACTGCCCTAAACCATGAAACACCACCCCCTGCACGACCCCCTACACTGCCCAACCACCACTGCACTGCCCTAAACCCTGAAACACCACCCCCTGCATGCCCCCCTACACGTCCCGATCACCACTGCTCTGCCCTAAACCCTGAAACATCAACTCCTGCACGACCCCCTACACTGCCCGATCACCACTGCACTGCCCTAAACCCTGAAAGACCACCCCCTGCATGACCCCCTACACTGCCTGAACACCACTGCACTGCCCTAAACCCTGAAAAACCACCCCCAGCAAGACCCCCTACACTGCCCAAACTCCACTGCACTGCCCTAAACCCTGAAACACCACCCCTAGCACAACCCCCTACACTTCCCGAACACTACTGCACTGCCCTAAACCCTGAAACACCACCCGCAGCAAGACCCCCTACACTGCCTGAACACCACTGCACTGCCCTAAACCCTGAAGCACCATCCCCAGCAAGACCCCCTACACTACCCGAACACAACTGCACTGCCCTAAGCCCTGAAACACGAGCCCCAGCAAGACCCTCTACACTGCCCGAACACCACTGCACTGCCCTAAACCCCGAAACACTACCCCCAGCAAGCCCCTACACTGCCTGAACACCACTGCACTGCCCTAATCCCTGAAACACCACCCCCAGCAAGACCCCTATACTGCCTGAACACCACTGCACTACCCTAAACCCTGAAACACCACCCCTGCACGACACCCTACACTGCCCAAACACCGCTGCACTGCCCTTAACCCTGAAACACCACCCCTGCATGACACCCTACACTGCCCGAACACCACTACACTGCCCTAATCCCTGAAGCACACCCCCCAGAAAGACCCCCTACACTGCCCGAACACCACTGCACTGTCCTAAACCGTGAAACACCACCCCCTGAACGACCCCCTACACTTCCCGACAACCACTGTTCTGCCCTAAACCCTGAAACACCACCCCCGGCACGACCCCCTACACTGCCCGATCACCACTGCACTGCCCTAAACCCTGAAACACCACCCCGCCGACCCCCTACACTGCCCAAACACCACTGCACTGAGCTAAACCCTGAAACACCACCCCCAGCACGACCACCTACACTGCCCGAACTCCACTGCACTTCCCCTAAACCCTGAAACACCACCCCCAGCACAAACCCCTACGCTGCCTGAACACCACTGCACTGCCCTAAACCCTGAAACACCAACCCCAACAAGACCCCATACTCTGCTCGAACAACACTGCCTCAAACCATGAAACACCACCCCCAGCAGGACCCCCTATACTGCCCGAACACCACTGCTCTGCCCTAAACCCTGAAACACCACCCGCAGCGAAACCACCTACACTACCCGAACACCACTGCCCTAAACCCTGAAACACCACCCCCAGCAAGACCCCCAAAACTGCCTGAACACCACTGCACTGCCCTGAACCCTGAAACACCACCCCCAGCACGACACCCTACAGTGCCCGAACACCACTGCACTGCCCTAAAACCTAAAACACCAACCCCAGCATGACCCCCTACACTGCCTGAACACTACTGCACTGCCCTAAACCCTGAAACTCCAGCCCCAACACGACCCCCTACACTGCCCGAACACCACTGCACTGCCCTAAACCCTGCAACACCAGCCCCAGCATGACCCCCTACACTGCTTGAACACCACTAACCTGCCCTAAACTCTGAAACACCACCCCTGCACAACCCCCTGCACTGCCCGAACACCACTGTACTGCCCTAAACACTGAAACACAACCCCCCCGAAAGACCCCCTACACTGCCCGAACACCACTGCACTGACCTAAACCCTGAAACACTACCCCAGCAAGCACCCTAAACTGCCTGAACACCACTTCACTGCCCTAAACCCTGAAACACCACCCCCAGTAAGACCCCCTACACAGCCCGAACACCACTGCACAGCCCTTAACCCTGAAACACCACCCCCAGCAAGACCCCCTACACTTCCCGATCACCACTGCTCTACACTAAACCCTGAAACACCACCCGCAGCAAAACCCCCTACACTGCCCGAACACCACTGCCCTAAACCCTGAAAGACCACCCCCAGCAAGACCCCCAAAACTGCCCGAACACCACTGCACTGCCATGAACCCTGAAACACCACCCCAGCACGACCCCTTACACTGCCCGAACACCACTGCACTGCCCTAAAACCTAAAACACCAACCCCAGCATGACCCCTACACTGCCCGATCACCACTGCACTGCCCTAAACCCTGAAACACCACCCCCTGCATGACCCCCTACACTGCTTGTATAGCACTGCACTGCCCTAATCCTTGAAACACCAGCCCCAGCACGACCCCTACACTGCCCGAACACCACTGCTATGCCCTAAACCCTGAAACACCAGTCTCAGCATGACCCCCTACACTGCCCGAAGAACACTGCTCTGCCCTAATCCTTGAAACACCAGCCCCAGCACGACCCCCTACACTGCCCGAACACCACTGCACTGCCCTAAACCCTGAAACACCAGCCCCAGCACGACCCCCTACACTGCCCGAACACCACTGCACTGCCCTAAACCCTGAAAACCCAGCCCCACCACGACCCCCTACACTGCCCGAACACCACTGCACTGCCCTAAACCCTGAAACACCAGCCCCAGCATGACCCCATGCACTGACCGAACACCACTGCACTGCCATAAACCCTGAAACACCAGCCCCAGCATGACCCCCTACACTGCCTGAACACTACGGCACTGCCCTAAACCCTGAGACACTAGCCCCAGCACGACCCCTACACTGCCCGAACACCACTACACTGCCCTAAACCCTGAAACACCAGCGCCAGCACAAACCCCTACCCTGCCCGAACACCACTACACTGCCCTAAACCCTGAAACACCAGCCCCAGCACAAACCCCTACACTGCCCGAACACCACTGCACTGCCCTAAAACCTGAATCACCAGCCCCAGCACAACCCCCTACACTGCATGAACACCACTGCACTGCCCTAAAACCTGAAACACCAGTCCCAGCACGATCCCCTATACTGCCCGAACACCACTGCACTGCCCTAAACCCTGAAACACCACCCCCAGCATGACCCCTTACACTGTCCGAACACCACTGCACTGTCCTAAACCCTGAAACACCACCCCCAGCATGAACCCTTACACTGCAAGAACACCACTGCACTGCTCTAAACCCTGAAACACCACTCACAGCACAACCCCCTACACTGCCCGAACGACACTGCACTGCCCTACACCCTGAAACACTACCCCCAGCATGACCCCCAACACTGCCCGAACTCCACTGCACTGCCCTGAACCCTGAAACACCACCCCCAGCAAGACCCCCTACACTTCCCGAACACCACTGCACTAAACCCTGAAAGACCACCCCCAGCACGACCCCCTACACTGCCCAAACATCACTGCACTGCTCTAAACCCTAAAACACTAGCCCCAGCACAGCACCCTACTGTGCCCGAACACCACTGCACTGCCCTAAACCCTGAAACACCACCTCCAGCATGACCCCTTACACTGCCTGAACACCACTGCACTGCCCTAAACCCTGAAACACCACCCCCAGCCCGACCCCCTAAAGTGCCCGAACACCACTGCATTGCCCTAAACCCTGAAACACCACCCCAGCACAACCCCCCTACACTGTCCGAGCGACACTGCACTGCCCTACACCCTGATACACTACCCCCAGAACATCCCCACACTGCCCGAACACAACTGCACATCCCTAAACCCTGAAACACCAGCCCCAGCATGGAACCACACACTGCCCGAACACCACTGCTCTGTCTAAGCCCTGAAACACCAGCCCCAGCATGACCCCCTACACTGCCCGAACACCACTGCACTGCCCTAAACCCTGAAACACCAGCCCCAGCACGACCCCATACACTACCCGAACACCACTGAACTGCCCTAAAACCTGAAACACCAGCCCCAATATGATCCCCTACACTGCCCGAAAACCACTGCACTGCCCTAAACACTGAAACACCAGCCCCAGCATGACCCCGACACTGCCGGAACACCACTGAACTGCCCTAAAACCTGAAACACCAGCCCCAATATGATCCCCTACACTGCCCGAACACCACTGCACTGCCCTAAACACTGAAACACCAGCCCCAGCACAAACCCTCTCCCTGCCCGAACACCACTACACTGCCCTAAACCCTGAAACACTAGCCCCAGCACGACCCCTACACTGCCCGAACACCACTGCACTGCCCTAAAACCTGAAACGCCAGCCCCAGCACAAACCCCTACACAGCCTGAACACCACTGCACTGCCCTAAAACCTGAAACACCAGCCCCAACACGATCTCCTATACTGCCCGAACACCACTGCACTGCCCTAATCCCTGAAACACCACCCCCAGCACGACCCCCTACACTGCCCGAACACCACTGCACTGCCCTAAAACCTGAAACACTAGCCCCAGCACGATCCCCTATACTGCCCGAACACCACTGCACTGCCCTAAACCCTGAAACACCACCCCCAGCATGACCCCTTACACTGCCCGAACACCACTGCACTGTCCTAAACCCTGAAACACCACCCCCAGCACGAACCTTTACACTGCCCGAGCACCACTGCGCTGCCCTAAACCCTGAAACACCACCCACAGCACGACCCCCTACACTGCGCGAACGACACTCCACTGCCCTACACCCTGAAACACTAGCCCCAGCACAACCCCCTACTGTGCCCGAACACCACTGCACTGCCCTAAACCCTGAAACACTACCTCCAGCATGACCCCTTACACTGCCTGAACACCACTGCACTGCCCTAAACCCTGAAACACCACCCCCAGCACGACCCCCTAAAGTGCCCAAACACCACTGCATTGCCCTAAACCCTGAAACACCACCCCCAGCACAACCCCCTACACTGCCCGAGCGACACTGCACTGCCCTACACCTTGATACACCACCCCCAGCAAGACCCCCTACACTGCCCGAACACCACTGCACTGCCCTAAACCCTAAAACACCAGCCCCAGCATGACACCCTACACTGCCTGAACCCCAGTGCTCTGCCTAAAACCCTGAAACACCAGCCCCAGCACGACCCCCTACACTTCCCAAACACCACTGCACTGCCCTAAACCCTAAAACACTAGCCCCAGCACAACACCCTACTGTGCCCGAACACCACTGCACTGCCCTAAACCCTGAAACACCACCTCCAGCATGACCCCTTACACTGCCTGAACACCACTGCACTGCCCTAAACCCTGAAACACCAGCCCCAGCACAAACCCTACACTGCCTGAACCCCAGTGCTCTGCCTAAAACCCTGAAACACCAGCCCCAGCACGACCCCCTACACTTCCCAAACACCACTGCACTGCCCTAAACCCTAAAACACTAGCCCCAGCACAACACCCTACTGTGCCCGAACACCACTGCACTGCCCTAAACCCTGAAACACCACCTCCAGCATGACCCCTTACACTGCCCGAACACCACTGAACTGCCCTAAAACCTGAAACACCAGCCCCAATATGATCCCCTACACTGCCCGAACACCACTGCACTGCCCTAAACACTGAAACACCAGCCCCAGCACAAACCCTCTCCCTGCCCGAACACCACTACACTGCCCTAAACCCTGAAACACTAGCCCCAGCACGACCCCTACACTGCCCGAACACCACTGCACTGCCCTAAAACCTGAAACGCCAGCCCCAGCACAAACCCCTACACTGCCTGAACACCACTGCACTGCCCTAAAACCTGAAACACCAGCCCCAACACGATCTCCTATACTGCCCGAACACCACTACACTGCCCTAATCCCTGAAACACCACCCCCAGCACGACCCCCTACACTGCCCGAACACCACTGCACTGCCCTAAAACCTGAAACACTAGCCCCAGCACGATCCCCTATACTGCCCGAACACCACTGCACTGCCCTAAACCCTGAAACACCACCCCCAGCATGACCCCTTACACTGCCCGAACACCACTGCACTGTCCTAAACCCTGAAACACCACCCCCAGCACGAACCTTTACACTGCCCGAGCACCACTGCGCTGCCCTAAACCCTGAAACACCACCCACAGCACGACCCCCTACACTGCGCGAACGACACTGCACTGCCCTACACCCTGAAACACTACCCCCAGCAAGACCCCCAACTCTGCCCAAACATCACTGCACTGCCCTAAACCCTAAAACACTAGCCCCAGCACAACCCCCTACTGTGCCCGAACACCACTGCACTGCCCTAAACCCTGAAACACTACCTCCAGCATGACCCCTTACACTGCCTGAACACCACTGCACTGCCCTAAACCCTGAAACACCACCCCCAGCACGACCCCCTAAAGTGCCCAAACACCACTGCATTGCCCTAAACCCTGAAACACCACCCCCAGCACAACCCCTTACACTGCCCGAGCGACACTGCACTGCCCTACACCTTGATACACCACCCCCAGCAAGACCCCCTACACTGCCCGAACACCACTGCACTGCCCTAAACCCTAAAACACCAGCCCCAGCATGACACCCTACACTGCCTGAACCCCAGTGCTCTGCCTAAAACCCTGAAACACCAGCCCCAGCACGACCCCCTACACTTCCCAAACACCACTGCACTGCCCTAAACCCTAAAACACTAGCCCCAGCACAACACCCTACTGTGCCCGAACACCACTGCACTGCCCTAAACCCTGAAACACCACCTCCAGCATGACCCCTTACACTGCCTGAACACCACTGCACTGCCCTAAACCCTGAAACACCACCCCAGCACGACCCCCTAAAGTGCCCGAACACCACTGCATTGCCCTAAACCCTGAAACACCACCCCAGCACAACCCCCTACACTGCCCGAGCGACACTGCACTGCCCTACACCCTGATACACTATCCCCAGAACACCCCCAACACTGCACAAACACAACTGCACTGCCCTAAACCCTGAAACACCAGCCCCAGCATGACACCCTACACTGCCCGAACACCACTGCTCTGCCTAAAACCCTAAAACACCAGCCCCAGCACGACCCCCTACACTGCCGAACACCACTGCACTGCCCTAAGCCCTGAAACACCAGACCCAGCATGACCCCCTACACTGCCCGAACACAACTGCACTGCCCTAAACCCTGAAACACCACCCCCAGCACAACTCCTTACACTGCCCGAACACCATTGCACTGCCCTAAACCCTGAAACACAACCCCCAGCATGACCCCTAAAGTGCCCGAACACCACTGCACTGCCCTAAAACCTGAATCACCACCCCCAGCACAACCCCCACCACTGCCCGAGCGACACTGCACTGCCCTACACCCTGATACACTACCCCCAGAAGACCCCCAACACTGCCTGAACACAACTGCACTGCCCTAAACCCTGAAACACCACCCCCAGCAACAACCCCTACACTGCCCGAACACCACTGCACTGCCCTAAACCCTGAAAAACCAGCCCCAGCACAACACCCTACACTGCCCGAACACCACTGCACTGCCCTAAACCCTGAAACACCAGCCCCACCATGACCCCCTACACTGCCCGAACACCACTGCACTGGCCTAAACCCTGAAAACCCAGCCCCACCACGACCAACTACACTGCCCGAACACCACTGCACTGCCCTAAACCCTGAAACACGAGCCCCAGAATGACCCCATACACTGACTGAACACCACTGCACTGCCATAAACCCTGAAACACCAGCCCCAGCATGACCCGCTACACTGCCTGAACACTACGGCACTGCCCTAAACCCTGAAACACTAGCCCCAGCACGACCCCTACACTGCCCGAACACCACTACACTGCCTAAACCCTGAAACACCAGCGCCAGCACAAACCCCTACCCTGCCCGAACACCACTACACTGCCCTAAACCCTGAAACACCAGCCCCAGCACGAACCCCTACACTGCCCGAACACCACTGCACTGCCCTAAAACCTGAATCGCCAGCCCCAGCACAACCCCCTACACTGCATGAAGACCACTGCACTGCCCTAAAACCTGAAACACCAGTCCCAGCACGATCCCCTATACTGCCCAAACACCACTGCACTGCCCTAAACCCTTAAACACCACCCCCAGCACGACCTCTTACACTGCCCAAACACCACTGCACTGTCCTAAACCCTGAAACACCACCCCCAGCACGAACCCTTACACTGCCCGAACATCACTGCACTGCTCTAAACCCTGAAACACCACCCACAGCACAACCCCCTACACTGCCCGAACGACAATGCACTGCCCTACACCCTGAAACACTACCCCCAGCAAGACCCCAACACTGCCCGAACACCACTGCACTGCCCTAAACCCTGAAACACCACCCCCAGCAAGACCCCCTACACTTCCCGAACACCACTGCACTAAACCCTGAAACACCACCCCAGCACGAAACCCTACACTGCCAAAACATCACTGCACTGCTCTAAACCCTAAAATACTAGCCCCAGCACAACACCCTACTGTGCCCGAACACCACTGCACTGCCCTAAACCCTGAAACACCACCTCCAGCATGACCCCTTACACTGCCTGAACACCACTGCACTGCCCTAAACCCTGAAACACCACCCCAGCACGACCCCCTAAAGTGCCCAAACACCACTGCATTGCCCTAAACCCTGAAACACCACCCCAGCACAACCCCCTACACTGCCCGAGCGACACTGCACTGCCCTACACCCTGATACACTATCCCCAGAACACCCCCAACACTGCACAAACACAACTGCACTGCCCTAAACCCTGAAACACCAGCCCCAGCATGACACCCTACACTGCCCGAACACCACTGCTCTGCCTAAAACCCAAAACACCAGCCCCAGCACGACCCCCTACACTTCCCAAACACCACTGCACTGCCCTAAACCCTAAAACACTAGCCCCAGCACAACACCCTACTGTGCCCGAACACCACTGCACTGCCCTAAACCCTGAAACACCACCTCCAGCATGACCCCTTACACTGCCTGAACACCACTGCACTGCCCTAAACCCTGAAACACCACCCCAGCACGACCCCCTAAAGTGCCCGAACACCACTGCATTGCCCTAAACCCTGAAACACCACCCCAGCACAACCCCCTACACTGCCCGAGCGACACTGCACTGCCCTACACCCTGATACACTATCCCCAGAACACCCCAACACTGCACAAACACAACTGCACTGCCCTAAACCCTGAAACACCAGCCCCAGCATGACACCCTACACTGCCCGAACACCACTGCTCTGCCTAAAACCCTAAAACACCAGCCCCAGCACGACCCCCTACACTGCCGAACACCACTGCACTGCCCTAAGCCCTGAAACACCAGCCACAGCATGACCCCCTACACTGCCCGAACACCACTGCACTGCCCTAAACCCTGAAACACCACCCCCAGCACAACTCCTTACACTGCCCGAACACCATTGCACTGCCCTAAACCCTGAAACACAACCCCCAGCATGACCCCTAAAGTGCCCGAACACCACTGCACTGCCCTAAAACCTGAATCACCACCCCCAGCACAACCCCCACCACTGCCCGAGCGACACTGCACTGCCCTACACCCTGATACACTACCCCCAGAAGACCCCCAACACTGCCTGAACACAACTGCACTGCCCTAAACCCTGAAACACCACCCCCAGCAACAACCCCTACACTGCCCGAACACCACTGCACTGCCCTAAACCCTGAAAAACCAGCCCCAGCACAACACCCTACACTGCCCGAACACCACTGCACTGCCCTAAACCCTGAAACACCAGCCCCACCATGACCCCCTACACTGCCCGAACACCACTGCACTGGCCTAAACCCTGAAAACCCAGCCCCACCACGACCAACTACACTGCCCGAACACCACTGCACTGCCCTAAACCCTGAAACACGAGCCCCAGAATGACCCCATACACTGACTGAACACCACTGCACTGCCATAAACCCTGAAACACCAGCCCCAGCATGACCCGCTACACTGCCTGAACACTACGGCACTGCCCTAAACCCTGAAACACTAGCCCCAGCACGACCCCTACACTGCCCGAACACCACTACACTGCCTAAACCCTGAAACACCAGCGCCAGCACAAACCCCTACCCTGCCCGAACACCACTACACTGCCCTAAACCCTGAAACACCAGCCCCAGCACGAACCCCTACACTGCCCGAACACCACTGCACTGCCCTAAAACCTGAATCGCCAGCCCCAGCACAACCCCCTACACTGCATGAAGACCACTGCACTGCCCTAAAACCTGAAACACCAGTCCCAGCACGATCCCCTATACTGCCCAAACACCACTGCACTGCCCTAAACCCTTAAACACCACCCCCAGCACGACCTCTTACACTGCCCAAACACCACTGCACTGTCCTAAACCCTGAAACACCACCCCCAGCACGAACCCTTACACTGCCCGAACATCACTGCACTGCTCTAAACCCTGAAACACCACCCACAGCACAACCCCCTACACTGCCCGAACGACAATGCACTGCCCTACACCCTGAAACACTACCCCCAGCAAGACCCCAACACTGCCCGAACACCACTGCACTGCCCTAAACCCTGAAACACCACCCCCAGCAAGACCCCCTACACTTCCCGAACACCACTGCACTAAACCCTGAAACACCACCCCAGCACGAAACCCTACACTGCCAAAACATCACTGCACTGCTCTAAACCCTAAAATACTAGCCCCAGCACAACACCCTACTGTGCCCGAACACCACTGCACTGCCCTAAACCCTGAAACACCACCTCCAGCATGACCCCTTACACTGCCTGAACACCACTGCACTGCCCTAAACCCTGAAACACCACCCCAGCACGACCCCCTAAAGTGCCCAAACACCACTGCATTGCCCTAAACCCTGAAACACCACCCCAGCACAACCCCCTACACTGCCCGAGCGACACTGCACTGCCCTACACCCTGATACACTATCCCCAGAACACCCCCAACACTGCACAAACACAACTGCACTGCCCTAAACCCTGAAACACCAGCCCCAGCATGACACCCTACACTGCCCGAACACCACTGCTCTGCCTAAAACCCAAAACACCAGCCCCAGCACGACCCCCTACACTTCCCAAACACCACTGCACTGCCCTAAACCCTAAAACACTAGCCCCAGCACAACACCCTACTGTGCCCGAACACCACTGCACTGCCCTAAACCCTGAAACACCACCTCCAGCATGACCCCTTACACTGCCTGAACACCACTGCACTGCCCTAAACCCTGAAACACCACCCCAGCACGACCCCCTAAAGTGCCCGAACACCACTGCATTGCCCTAAACCCTGAAACACCACCCCAGCACAACCCCCTACACTGCCCGAGCGACACTGCACTGCCCTACACCCTGATACACTATCCCCAGAACACCCCAACACTGCACAAACACAACTGCACTGCCCTAAACCCTGAAACACCAGCCCCAGCATGACACCCTACACTGCCCGAACACCACTGCTCTGCCTAAAACCCTAAAACACCAGCCCCAGCACGACCCCCTACACTGCCGAACACCACTGCACTGCCCTAAGCCCTGAAACACCAGCCACAGCATGACCCCCTACACTGCCCGAACACCACTGCACTGCCCTAAACCCTGAAACACCACCCCCAGCACAACTCCTTACACTGCCCGAACACCATTGCACTGCCCTAAACCCTGAAACACAACCCCCAGCATGACCCCTAAAGTGCCCGAACACCACTGCACTGCCCTAAAACCTGAATCACCACCCCCAGCACAACCCCCACCACCGCCCGAGCGACACTGCACTGCCCTACACCCTGATACACTACCCCCAGAAGACCCCCAACACTGCCTGAACACAACTGCACTGCCCTAAACCCTGAAACACCACCCCCAGCAAGAACCCCTACACTGCCCGAACACCACTGCACTGCCCTAAACCCTGAAAAACCAGCCCCAGCACAACACCCTACACTGCCCGAACACCACTGCACTGCCCTAAACCCTGAAACACCAGCCCCACCATGACCCCCTACACTGCCCGAACACCACTGCACTGGCCTAAACCCTGAAAACCCAGCCCCACCACGACCAACTACACTGCCCGAACACCACTGCACTGCCCTAAACCCTGAAACACGAGCCCCAGCATGACCCCATACACTGACTGAACACCACTGCACTGCCATAAACCCTGAAACACCAGCCCCAGCATGACCCGCTACACTGCCTGAACACTACGGCACTGCCCTAAACCCTGAAACACTAGCCCCAGCACGACCCCTACACTGCCCGAACACCACTACACTGCCTAAACCCTGAAACACCAGCACCAGCACAAACCCCTACCCTGCCCGAACACCACTACACTGCCCTAAACCCTGAAACACCAGCCCCAGCACGAACCCCTACACTGCCCGAACACCACTGCACTGTCCTAAAACCTGAATCGCCAGCCCCAGCACAACCCCCTACACTGCATGAAGACCACTGCACTGCCCTAAAACCTGAAACACCAGTCCCAGCACGATCCCCTATACTGCCCAAACACCACTGCACTGCCCTAAACCCTTAAACACCACCCCCAGCACGACCTCTTACACTGCCCAAACACCACTGCACTGTCCTAAACCCTGAAACACCACCCCCAGCACGAACCCTTACACTGCCCGAACACCACTGCACTGCTCTAAACCCTGAAACACCACCCACAGCACAACCCCCTACACTGCCCGAACGACAATGCACTGCCCTACACCCTGAAACACTACCCCCAGCAAGACCCCAACACTGCCCGAACACCACTGCACTGCCCTAAACCCTGAAACACCACCCCCAGCAAGACCCCCTACACTTCCCGAACACCACTGCACTAAACCCTAAAACACCACCCCCAGCACGAAACCCTACACTGCCCAAACATCACTGCACTGCTCTAAACCCTAAAATACTAGCCCCAGCACAACACCCTACTGTGCCCGAACACCACTGCACTGCCCTAAACCCTGAAACACCACCTCCAGCATGACCCCTTACACTGCCTGAACACCACTGCACTGCCCTAAACCCTGAAACACCACCCCCAGCACGACCCCCTAAAGTGCCCGAACACCACTGCATTGCCCTAAACCCTGAAACACCACCCCAGCACAACCCCCCTACACTGCCCGAGCGACACTGCACTGCCCTACACCCTGATACACTACCCCCAGAACACCCCCACACTGCCCGAACACAACTGCACATCCCTAAACCCTGAAACACCAGCCCCAGCATGGCACCACACACTGCCCGAACACCACTGCACTGCCCTAAGCCCTGAAACACCAGCCCCAGCACGACCCCCTACACTGCCCGAACACCACTGCACTGCCCTAAACCCTGAAACACCAGCCCCAGCACGACCCCATACACTGCCCAACACCACTGCACTGCCCTAAACCCTGAAAACCCAGCCCCACCACGACACCCTACACAGCCCGAACACCACTGCACTGCCCTAAACCCTGAAACACCAGCCCCAGCATGACCCCGACACTGCCCGAACACCACTGAACTGCCCTAAAACCTGAAACACCAGCCCCAATATGATCCCCTACACTGCCCGAACACCACTGCACTACCCTAAACACTGAAACACCAGCCCCAG
The DNA here is from genome assembly GCF_964204655.1 of Triturus cristatus. Classification (NCBI taxonomy): domain Eukaryota; kingdom Metazoa; phylum Chordata; class Amphibia; order Caudata; family Salamandridae; genus Triturus; species Triturus cristatus. Next base: position 1,099,360,171 of record NC_140579.1, read on the forward strand.
CACAAACCCTCTCCCTGCCCGAACACCACTACACTGCCCTAAACCCTGAAACACTAGCCCCAGCACGACCCCTACACTGCCCGAACACCACTGCACTGCCCTAAAACCTGAAACGCCAGCCCCAGCACAAACCCCTACACTGCCTGAACACCACTGCACTGCCCTAAAACCTGAAACACCAGCCCCAACACGATCTCCTATACTGCCCGAACACCACTGCACTGCCCTAATCCCTGAAACACCACCCCCAGCACGACCCCCTACACTGCCCGAACACCACTGCACTGCCCTAAAACCTGAAACACTAGCCCCAGCACGATCCCCTATACTGCCCGAACACCACTGCACTGCCCTAAACCCTGAAACACCACCCCCAGCATGACCCCTTACACTGCCCGAACACCACTGCACTGTCCTAAACCCTGAAACACCACCCCCAGCACGAACCTTTACACTGCCCGAGCACCACTGCGCTGCCCTAAACCCTGAAACACCACCCACAGCACGACCCCCTACACTGCGCGAACGACACTGCACTGCCCTACACCCTGAAACACTACCCCCAGCAAGACCCCCAACTCTGCCCAAACATCCCTGCACTGCCCTAAACCCTAAAACACTAGCCCCAGCACAACCCCCTACTGTGCCCGAACACCACTGCACTGCCCTAAATCCTGAAACACTACCTCCAGCATGACCCCTTACACTGCCTGAACACCACTGCACTGCCCTAAACCCTGAAACACCACCCCCAGCACGACCCCCTAAAGTGCCCAAACACCACTGCATTGCCCTAAACCCTGAAACACCACCCCCAGCACAACCCCCTACACTGCCCGAGCGACACTGCACTGCCCTACACCTTGATACACCACCCCCAGCAAGACCCCCTACACTGCCCGAACACCACTGCACTGCCCTAAACCCTAAAACACCAGCCCCAGCATGACACCCTACACTGCCTGAACCCCAGTGCTCTGCCTAAAACCCTGAAACACCAGCCCCAGCACGACCCCCTACACTGCCCGAACACCACTGCACTGCCCTAAACCCTGAAACACCAGCCCCAGCACGACCCCCTACACTTCCCAAACACCACTGCACTGCCCTAAACCCTAAAACACTAGCCCCAGCACAACACCCTACTGTGCCCGAACACCACTGCACTGCCCTAAACCCTGAAACACCACCTCCAGCATGACCCCTTACACTGCCTGAACACCACTGCACTGCCCTAAACCCTGAAACACCACCCCAGCACGACCCCCTAAAGTGCCCGAACACCACTGCATTGCCCTAAACCCTGAAACACCACCCCAGCACAACCCCCTACACTGCCCGAGCGACACTGCACTGCCCTACACCCTGATACACTATCCCCAGAACACCCCCAACACTGCACAAACACAACTGCACTGCCCTAAACCCTGAAACACCAGCCCCAGCATGACACCCTACACTGCCCGAACACCACTGCTCTGCCTAAAACCCTAAAACACCAGCCCCAGCACAACCCCCTACACTGCCCGAACACCACTGCACTGCCCTAAGCCCTGAAACACCAGCCCCAGAACGACCCCCTACACTGCCCGAACACCACTGCACTGCCCTAAACCCTGAAACACCACCCCCAGCACAACTCCTTACACTGCCCGAACACCATTGCACTGCCCTAAACCCTGAAACACAACCCCCAGCATGACCCCTAAAGTGCCCGAACACCACTGCACTGCCCTAAAACCTGAATCACCACCCCCAGCACAACCCCCACCACTGCCCGAGCGACACTGCACTGCCCTACACCCTGATACACTACACCCAGAAGACCCCCAACACTGCCTGAACACAACTGCACTGCCCTAAACCCTGAAACACCACCCCCAGCAAGAACCCCTACACTGCCCGAACACCACTGCACTGCCCTAAACCCTGAAAAACCAGCCCCAGCACAACACCCTACACTGCCCGAACACCACTGCACTGCCCTAAACCCTGAAACACCAGCCCCACCATGACCCCCTACACTGCCCGAACACCACTGCACTGCCCTAAACCCTGAAAACCCAGCCCCACCACGACCAACTACACTGCCCGAACACCACTGCACTGCCCTAAACCCTGAAACACCAGCCCCAGCATGACCCCATACACTGACTGAACACCACTGCACTGCCATAAACCCTGAAACACCAGCCCCAGCATGACCCGCTACACTGCCTGAACACTACGGCACTGCCCTAAACCCTGAAACACTAGCCCCAGCACGACCCCTACACTGCCCGAACACCACTACACTGCCCTAAACCCTGAAACACCAGCGCCAGCACAAACCCCTACACTGCCCGAACACCACTGCACTGCCCTAAAACCTGAATCGCCAGCCCCAGCACAACCCCCTACACTGCATGAAGACCACTGCACTGCCCTAAAACCTGAAACACCAGCCCCAGCAAGACCCCAACACTGCCCGAACACCACTGCACTAAACCCTGAAACACCACCTCCAGCACGACACCCTACACTGCCCAAACATCACTGCACTGCTCTAAACCCTAAAATACTAGCCCCAGCACAACACCCTACTGTGCCCGAACACCACTGCACTGCCCTAAACCCTGAAACACCACCTCCAGCATGACCCCTTACACTGCCTGAACACCACTGCACTGCCCTAAACCCTGAAACACCACCCCCAGCACGACCCCCTAAAGTGCCCGAACACCACTGCATTGCCCTAAACCCTGAAACACCACCACAGCACAACCCCCTACACTGCCCAAGCGACACTGCACTGCCCTACACCCTGATACACTACCCCCAGAACACCCCCACACTGCCCGAACACAACTGCACTGCCCTAAACCCTGAAACACCACCCCCAGCAAGACCCCCTACACTGCCCGAACACCACTGCACTGCCCTAAACCCTGAAACACCAGCCCCAGCATGACACCCCACACTGCCCGAACACCACTGCTCTGCCTAAAACCCTGAAACACCAGCCCCAGCACGACCCCCTACACTGCCCGAACACCACTGCACTGCCCTAAGCCCTGAAACACCAGCCCCAGCATGACCCCCTACACTGCCCGAACACCACTGCACTGCCCTAAACCCTGAAACACCAGCCCCAGCATGACCCCATACACTGCCCGAACACCACTGCACTGCCCTAAACCCTGAAAACCCTGCCCCACCACGACACCCTACACTGCCCGAACACTACTGCACTGCCCTAAACCCTGAAACACCAGCCCCAGCATGACCCCCTACACTGCCCGAACACTACTGCACTGCCCAAAACCCTGAAACGCTAGCCCCAGCACGACCCCTACACTGCCCGAACACCACTGAACTGCCCTAAAACCTGAAACACCAGCCCCAATATGATCCCCTACATTGCCCGAACACCACTGCACTGCCCTAAACACTGAAACACCAGCCCCAGCACGAACCCCCTCCCTGCCCGAACACCACTACACTGCCCTAAACACTGAAACTCTAGCCCCAGCACGACCCCCTACACTGCCCGAACACCACTGCACTGGCCTAAAACCTGAAATGCCAGCCCCAGCACGAACCCCTACACTGCCTGAACACCACTGCACTGCCCTAAAACCTGAAACACCACCCCCAGCACGACCCCCTACACTGCATGAACACCACTGCACTGCCCTAAAACCTGAAACACCAGCCCCAGCACGATCCCCTATACTGCCCGAACACCACTGCACTGGCCTAAAACCTGAAACGCCAGCCCCAGCACGAACCCCTACACTGCCTGAACACCACTGCACTGCCCTAAACCCTGAAACACCACCCCCAGCACGCCCCCTTACACTGCCCAAACACCTCTGCACTGTCCTAAACCCTGAAACACCACGCCCAGCACAAACCTTTACACTGCCCGAACACCACTGCGCTGCCCTAAACCCTACAACAGTACCCCCAGCATGACCCCCTACACTACACAAACATCACTGCACTGCCCTAAACCCTAAAACACTACCCCAAGCCTGAAACCCTTCACTATACAAACACCAATCCACAACCCTAAACCTTAAAACACTACCCCCTTCACGACCGCCTACACTACCGAAACACCACTGCACTACCCTAAACGCTAAAACACTACTCCCAGCTCGACCCCCTACACTACCCAAACACCACTGCACTACCATAAGCCCTAAAACACTATCCCCGCACGACCCCCTACTCTACCCAAAGACCACTGCACTACCCTAAACCCTAAAACACAACACCCTACACTACAAAAATACTGCTGCACTACCCTAAACCCTAAAACACTACCCCCAGCACGACCCCCTATATTACAAAAACACCACTGCACTACCCTAAACCCTAAAACACTACCCCCTAAATAGCCGAACACCACTGCACTACCCTAAACCCTAAAACCCTACCCCAGCATGACCCCCTACACTACCCAAACACCACTGCACTATCCTAAACCCTAAAACACTACCCCCAGCACGACCCCCTACACTGTCCCAACACCACATCACTGCCCTAAACCCTGAAACCCCCACCCCCAGCACAATCGACAACCCTGCCCGAACAACACTGCACTGCCCTAAATCCTAAAACACTAACCCCCAGCACGACCCCCTACAGTACCCAAAGACTACCGCACTATCATAAACCCTAAAACACTACACCCCACAGAACCCCCAATACTACCCAAAGACCACTGCAATACCCTAACCCCTAAAACACTACCCCTACACGACACAAACACCACTGCACAACCCTAAACCCTAAAACACTACCCCAAGCCTGAAACCCTTCACTATACAAACACCAATCCACAACCCTAAACCTTAAAACACTACCCCCTTCACGACCGCCTACACTACCGAAACACCACTGCACTACCCTAAACGCTAAAACACTACTCCCAGCTCGACCCCCTACACTACCCAAACACCACTGCACTACCATAAGCCCTAAAACACTATCCCCGCACGACCCCCTACACTACCCAAAGACCACTGCACTACCCTAAACCCTAAAACACAACACCCTACACTACACAAATACTGCTGCACTACCCTAAACCCTAAAACACTACCCCCAGCACGACCCCCTATATTACAAAAACACCACTGCACTACCCTAAACCCTAAACCCTAAAACACTACCCCCTAAATAGCCGAACACCACTGCACTGCCCTAAACCCTAAAACACCACCTCTAGCACGACCCCCTACACTGCCCGATCACCACTGCACTGCCCTAAACCCTAAAGCACCACCCCCAGCACGACCCCCTGCACTGTCCCAACACCACATCACTGCCCTAAACCCTGAAACCCCCACCCCCAGCACAATCGACAACCCTGCCCGAACAACACTGCACTTCCCTAAATCCTAAAACACTAACCCCCAGCACGACCCCCTACACTACCCAAAGACTACCGCACTATCATAAACCCTAAAACACTACACCCCACAGAACCCCCAACACTACCCAAAGACCACTGCAATACCCTAACCCCTAAAACACTACCCCTACACGACACAAACACCACTGCACAACCCTAAACCCTAAAACACTACCCCCAGCAGTACCCCCTATACTACCCAAACACCATTGCACTCCCCTAAACCACTACCCCCAGCACAACCCCCTACATTATCCAAACATTACTGCACTACCCTAAGCCCTAAAACACTACCCCCAGCACGACCCCCTACACTAGCCAAACACCACTGCAGTACCCTAAACCCTAAAACACTCCCCCAGCACGACTCCCTACACTACACAAACACCACTGCACTACCCAAAACCCTAAATCTACCCCCAGCATGACCCCCTACACTACCCATACACCACTGCACTACCCTAAACCCTAAATATATCGCCAGCATGAACCCCTACACTACCCAAACACCACTGCACTTCCATATACCCTAAAACACTACCCCCAGCATGACCCCCTACACTACCCAAACACCACTGCACTACCCTAACCCCTAAAACACTACCCCCAGCACGAACCCGTGCACTACACCAACACCACTGCACTACCCTAAACCCTAAAACCCTACCCCAGCATGACCCCCTACACTACCCAAACACCACTGCACTATCCTAAACCCTAAAACACTACCCCCAACAAGACCCCCTACACTGCCCGAACACCACTGCACTGCCCTATACTCTGAAACACCAGCCCCCGCATGACCCACTACACTGCCCAAACACCACTGCACTCCCCTAAACCCTGAAACACCACCCCCGCATGACCCCCTACACTGCCCGAATACCAATGCACTGCCCTAAACTCTGAAACACCACCCCGCATGACCCACTACACTGCCTGAACACCACTGCTCTGCCCAAAACCCTGAAACACCAGCCCCAGCATGACCCCCTACACTGCCCGAACACCACTGCACTGCCGTAAACCCTGAAACACCAGCCCTAGCATGACCCCCTACACTGCCCGAACACTACTTCACTGCCCTAAACCCTAAAACACCAGCCACAGCATGACCCCTACACTGCCCGAACACCACTGCACTGCCCTAAACCCTGACACACCAGCGCCACCACAACAACCTAAACGGCCCAAACACCAATGCACTGCCCTAAACCCTGAAACATCAGCCCCAGCACTACCCCCTACACTAGCCAAACACCACTGCACTGCCCTAAACCCTAAAACACTACCCCCAGCACGACCACCTACACTACCCAAACACCACTGCTCTGCCGTAAACCCTACAACAGTACCCCCAGCATGACCCCTTACACTACACAAACATCACTGCACTGCCCTAAACCCTAAAACACTACCCCAAGCCTGAAACCCTTCACTATACAAACACCAATCCACAACCCTAAACCTTAAAACACTACCCCCTTCACGACCGCCTACACTACCGAGACACCACTGCACTACCCTAAACGCTAAAACACTACTCCCAGCTCGACCCCCTACACTACCCAAACACCACTGCACTACCATAAGCCCTAAAACACTACCCCCGCACGACCCCCTACACCACCCAAAGACCACTGCACTACCCTAAACCCTAAAACACAACACCCTACACTACACAAATACTGCTGCACTACCCTAAACCCTAAAACACTACCCCCAGCACGACCCCCTATATTACAAAAACACCACTGCACTACCCTAAACCCTAAAACACTACCCCCTAAATAGCCGAACACCACTGCACTGCCCTAAACCCTAAAACACCACCTCTAGCACGACCCCCTACACTGCCCGATCACCACTGCACTGCCCTAAACCCTAAAGCACCACCCCCAGCACGACCCCCTACACTGTCCTAACACCACATCACTGCCCTAAACCCTGAAACCCCCAGCACAATCGACAACCCTGCCCGAACAACACTGCACTGCCCTAAACCCCGAAACACCACCCCCAACACAACCCCCTACACTGCCCGAACACCACTGCACAGCTCTAAACCCAGAAACACCATCCCGCATGACCCACTACACTGCCCGAACACCACTGCACTGCCCTAATCCCTGAAACACCACCTCCAGCACTACCCCCTACACTGCCCGAACACCACTGCACTGCCCTAAACCCTAAAACACCACCCCAGCACGACCCCCTACACTGCCTGAACACCACTGCTCTGCCCAAAACCCTGAAACACCTGCCCCAGCATGACCCCCTACACTGCCCAAACACCACTGCACTGCCGTAAACCCTGAAACACCAGCCCCAGCATGACCCCCTACACTGACCAAACACCACTGCACTGCCATAAACCTTGAAACACCACTCCCAGCACGATCCCCAACACTCCCCGAACGCCACTGCACAGCACTAAACCCTAAAACACCACCCCAAGCATGACCCCCTACACACCCCGAACACTACTGCACTGCCCTAAACCCTAAAACACCACCTCCAGCATGACCACCTGCACTGCCCGAACACCACTGCTCTGCCCTAAACCCTAAAACACCACCCCCATCACGACCCCCTACACTGCCCGAACACGACTACACTGCCCTAAACCCTAAAACACCAACCCCAGCACTACCCCCTACACTGCCCGAACACCACTGCACTGCCCTAAATCCTAAAACACTAACCCCCAGCACGACCCCCTACACTACCCAAAGACTACCGCACTATCATAAACCCTAAAACACTACACCCCACAGAACCCCCAACACTACCCAAAGACCACTGCAATACCCTAACCCCTAAAACACTACCCCTACACGACACAAACACCACTGCACAACCCTAAACCCTAAAACACTACCCCCAGCAGTACCCCCTATACTACCCAAACACCATTGCACTCCCCTAAACCCTAAACCACTACCCCCAGCACAACCCCCTACACTATCCAAACACTACTGCACTACAATAAGCCCTAAAACACTACCCCCAGCACGACCCCCTACACTAGCCAAACACCACTGCAGTACCCTAAACCCTAAAACACTCCCCCAGCATGACTCCCTACACTACACAAACACCACTGCACTACCCAAAACCCTAACTCTACCCCCAGCATGACCCCCTACACTACCCATACACCACTGCACTACCCTAAACCCTTAATCTATCCCCAGCATGAACCCCTACATTACCCAAACACCACTGCACTTCCATATACCCTAAAACACTACCCCCAGCATGACCCCCTACACTACCCAAACACCACTGCACTACCCTAACCCCTAAAACACTACCCCAGCACGAACCCGTACACTACACCAACACCACTGCACTACCCTAAACCCTAAAACCCTACCCTAGCATTACCCCCTACACTACCCAAACACCACTGCACTATCCTAAACCCTAAAACACTACCCCCAACAAGACCCCCTACACTGCCCGAACACCACTGCACTGCCCTATACTCTGAAACACCACCCCCTGCATGACCCACTGCACTGCCCAAACACCACTGCACTCCCCTAAACCCTGAAACACCACCCCCGCATGACCCCCTACACTGCCCGAATACCAATGCACTGCCCTAAACTCTGAAACACCACCCCGCATGACCCACTACACTGCCTGAACACCACTGCTCTGCCCAAAACCCTGAAACACCAGCCCCAGCATGACCCCCTACACTGCCCGAACACCACTGCACTGCCGTAAACCCTGAAACACCAGCCCTAGCACGACCCCCTACACTGCCCGAACACTACTGCACTGCCCTAAACCCTGAAACACCAGCCACAGCATGACCCCCTACACTGCCCGAACACCACTGCACTGCCCTAAACCCTGACACACCACCCCCAGCACGACCCTTACACTGCCCGAACACCACTGAACTGCCCTTTAACCTGAAACACCAGCCCCAGCACAACCCCCTACACTATCCAAACACTACTGCACTACCCTAAGCCCTAAAACACTACCCCCAGCACGACCCCCTACACTAGCCAAACACCACTGCAGTACCCTAAACCCTAAAACACTCCCCCAGCACGACTCCCTACACTACACAAACACCACTGCACTACCCAAAACCCTAAATCTACCCCCAGCATGACCCCCTACACTACCCAAACACCACTGCACTACCCTAAACCCTAAATCTATCCCCAGCATGAACCCCTACACTACCCAAACACCACTGCACTTCCATATACCCTAAACCACTACCCCCAGCATGACCCCCTACACTACCCAAACACCACTGCACTACCCTAACCCCTAAAACACTACCCCCAGCACGAACCCGTACACTACACCAACACCACTGCACTACCCTAAACCCTAAAACCCTACCCCAGCATGACCCCCTACACTACCCAAACACCACTGCACTATCCTAAACCCTAAAACACTACCCCCAACAAGACCCCCTACACTGCCCGAACACAACTGCACTGCCCTATACTCTGAAACACCACCCCCCGCATGACCCACTACACTGCCCAAACACCACTGCACTCCCCTAAACCCTGAAACACCACCCCGCATGACCCCCTACACTGCCCGAATACCAATGCACTGCCCTAAACTCTGAAACACCACCCCGCATGACCCACTACACTGCCCGAACACTACTGCACTGCCCTAAACCCTGAAACACCAGCCACAGCATGACCCCCTACACTGCCCGAACACCACTGCTCTGCCCTAAATCCTAAAACACCACCCCCAGCACGACCCCATACACTGCCCAATCACCACTGCACTGCCCTAAACCCTGAAACACCACCCCCAGCATGGCCCCCTATACTGACCAAACACCACTGTGCTGCCCTAAACCCTGAAACACCACCCCCAGCATGATCCCCAACACTGCCCAAACAACACTGCACTGCCCTAAACCCTGAAACACCACCCCCAGCACGACCCCGTACACTGCCCGAACATCACTGCACTGCCCTAAACCCTAAAACACCAGCCCCAGCACGACCCCCTACACTGTCCAAACACCACTGCTCTGCCCTAAACCCTAAAACACCACCCCCAGCAAGATCCCCTACACTTCCCGAACACCACTGCACTGCCCTGAACCATAACACACCACCCCAGCATGACCCGCTACACTACACAAACACCACTGCACTACCCTAAATCCTAAAGCACTAACCCCCAGCACGACCCCCTACACTACCCAAAGACTACCGCACTATCATAAACCCTAAAACACTACACCCCACAGAACCCCCAACACTACCCAAAGACCACTGCAATACCCTAACCCCTAAAACACTACCCCTACACGACACAAACACCACTGCACAACCCTAAACCCTAAAACACTACCCCCAGCAGTACCCCCTATACTACCCAAACACCATTGCACTCCCCTAAACCCTAAATCACTACCCCCAGCACAACCCCCTACACTATCCAAACACTACTGCACTACCCTAAGCCCTAAAACACTACCCCCAGCACGAAACCCTACACTAGCCAAACACCACTGCAGTACCCTAAACCCTAAAACACTCCCCCAGCACGACTCCCTATACTACACAAACACCACTGCACTACCCAAAACCCTAAATCTACCCCCAGCATGACCCCCTACACTACCCAAACACCACTGCACTACCCTAAACCCTAAATCTATCCCCAGCATGAAGCCCTACACTACCCAAACACCACTGCACTTCCATATACCCTAAAACACTACCGTCCAGCATGACCCCCTACACTACCCAAACACCACTACACTGCCCTAAACACTGAAACTCTAGCCCCAGCACGACCCCCTACACTGCCCGAACACCACTGCACTGGCCTAAAACCTGAAACGCCAGCCCCAGCACGAACCCCTACACTGCCTGAACACCACTGCACTGCCCTAAAACCTGAAACACCACCCCCAGCACGACCCCCTACACTGCATGAACACCACTGCACTGCCCTAAAACCTGAAACACCAGCCCCAGCAAGATCCCCTATACTGCCGAACACCACTGCACTGGCCTAAAACCTGAAACGCCAGCCCCAGCACGAACCCCTACACTGCCTGAACACCACTGCACTGTCCTAAACCCTGAAACACCACGCCCAGCACAAACCTTTACACTGCCCGAACACCACTGCGCTGCCCTAAACCCTGAAACACCACCCACAGCACGACCTCCTACACTGCGCGAACAACACTGCACTGCCCTACACCCTGAAACACTACCCCCAGCAAGACCCCCAACTCTGCCCAAACATCACTGCACTGCCCTAAACCCTAAAACACTAGCCCCAGCACAACCCCCTACTGTGCCCGAACACCACTGCACTGCCCTAAACCCTGAAACACTACCTAAAGCATGACCCCTTACACTGCCTGAACACCACTGCACTGCCCTAAACCCTGAAACACCACCCCCAGCATGACCCCCTAAAGTGCCCGAACACCACTGCATTGCCCTAAACCCTGAAACACCACCCCCAGCACAACCCCCTACACTGCCCGAGCAACACCGCACTGACCTACACCCTGATACACCACCCCCAGCAAGACCCCCTACACTGCCCGAACACCACTGCACTGCCCTAAACCCTTAAACACCAGCCCCAGCATGACACCCTACACTGCCTGAACCCCACTGCTCTGCCTAAAACCCTGAAACACCAGCCCCAGCACGACCCCCTACACTGCCCGAACACCACTGCACTGCCCTAAACCCTGAAACACCAGCCCCAGCACGACCCCTACACTGCCCAAACACCACTGCACTGCCCTAAACCCTGAAACACCAGCCCCAGCATGACCCCCTACACTGCCTGAACACCACTGCACTGCCCTAAACCCTGAAAACCCAGCCCCACCACGACACCCTACACTGCCCGAACACCACTGCACTGCCCTTAACCCTGAAACACCAGCCCCAGCACGACTCCCTACACTGCCCGAACACTACTGCACTGCCCTAAACCCTGAAACACCACCCCCAGCACGACCCTTACACTGCCTGAACACCACTGAACTGCCCTAAAACCTGAAACACCAGCCCCAATATGACCCCCTACACTGCCCGAACACCACTGCACTGCCCTAAACACTGAAACACCAGCCCCAGCACCAACCCCTACTCTGCCCGAACACCACTACACTGCCCTAAACCCTGAAACACTAGCCCCAGCACCACCCCCTGCACTGCCCAAACACCACTGCACTGCCCTTAACCCTGAAACACCAGCCCCAGCACGACCCCCTACACTGCCCGAACACTACTGCACTGCCCTAAACCCTGAAACACCACCCCCAGCACGACCCTTACACTGCCCGAACACCACTGAACTGCCCTAAAACCTGAAACACCAGCCCCAGCACGACCCCCAACACTGCATGAACACCACTGCACTGCCCTAAAACCTGAAAGACCAGCCCCAACACGATCTCCTATACTGCCCGAACACCACTGCACTGCCCTAATCCCTGAAACACTACCCCCAGCACGACTCCTTACTCTGCCCGAACACCACTGCACTGCGCTAAACCCTGAAACACCACCCCAGCACGACCCCTACACTGCCCAAACACCACTGCACTGCCCTAAACCCTGAAACACCAGCCCCAGCATGACCCCCTACACTGCCTGAACACCACTGCACTGCCCTAAACCCTGAAAACCCAGCCCCACCACGACACCCTACACTGCCCGAACACCACTGCACTGCCCTTAACCCTGAAACACCAGCCCCAGCACGACTCCCTACACTGCCCGAACACTACTGCACTGCCCTAAACCCTGAAACACCACCCCCAGCACGACCCTTACACTGCCCGAACACCACTGAACTGCCCTAAAACCTGAAACACCAGCCCCAATATGACCCCCTACACTGCCCGAACACCACTGCACTGCCCTAAAAACTGAAACACCAGCCCCAGCACCAACCCCTACTCTGCCCGAACACCACTACACTGCCCTAAACCCTGAAACACTAGCCCCAGCACCACCCCCTGCACTGCCCAAACACCACTGCACTGCCCTTAACCCTGAAACACCAGCCCCAGCACGACCCCCTACACTGCCCGAACACTACTGCACTGCCCTAAACCCTGAAACACCACCCCCAGCACGACCCTTACACTGCCCGAACACCACTGAACTGCCCTTAAACCTGAAACACCAGCCCCAGCACGACCCCCAACACTGCCCGAACACCACTGAACTGCCCTAAACCCTGAAACACCACCCCCAGCACGACCCTTACACTGCCCGAACACCACTGAACTGCCCTTTAACCTGAAACACCAGCCCCAGCACAACCCCCTACACTATCCAAACACTACTGCACTACCCTAAGCCCTAAAACACTACCCCCAGCACGACCCCCTACACTAGCCAAACACCACTGCAGTACCCTAAACCCTAAAACACTCCCCCAGCACGACTCCCTACACTACACAAACACCACTGCACTACCCAAAACCCTAAATCTACCCCCAGCATGACCCCCTACACTACCCAAACACCACTGCACTACCCTAAACCCTAAATCTATCCCCAGCATGAACCCCTACACTACCCAAACACCACTGCACTTCCATATACCCTAAACCACTACCCCCAGCATGACCCCCTACACTACCCAAACACCACTGCACTACCCTAACCCCTAAAACACTACCCCCAGCACGAACCCGTACACTACACCAACACCACTGCACTACCCTAAACCCTAAAACCCTACCCCAGCATGACCCCCTACACTACCCAAACACCACTGCACTATCCTAAACCCTAAAACACTACCCCCAACAAGACCCCCTACACTGCCCGAACACCACTGCACTGCCCTATACTCTGAAACACCACCCCCGCATGACCCACTACACTGCCCAAACACCACTGCACTCCCCTAAACCCTGAAACACCACCCCGCATGACCCCCTACACTGCCCGAATACCAATGCACTGCCCTAAACTCTGAAACACCACCCCGCATGACCCACTACACTGCCCGAACACTACTGCACTGCCCTAAACCCTGAAACACCAGCCACAGCATGACCCCCTACACTGCCCGAACACCACTGCTCTGCCCTAAATCCTAAAACACCACCCCCAGCACAACCCCATACACTGCCCAATCACCACTGCACTGCCCTAAACCCTGAAACACCACCCCCAGCACGGCCCCCTATACTGACCAAACACCACTGTGCTGCCCTAAACCCTGAAACACCACCCCCAGCATGATCCCCAACACTGCCCAAACAACACTGCACTGCCCTAAACCCTGAAACACCACCCCCAGCACGACCCCGTACATTGCCCGAACATCACTGCACTGCCCTAAACCCTAAAACACCAGCCCCAGCACGACCCCCTACACTGTCCAAACACTGCTCTGCCCTAAACCCTAAAACACCACCCCCAGCAAGATCCCCTACACTTCCCGAACACCACTGCACTGCCCTGAACCATAAAACACCACCCCAGCATGACCCGCTACACTACACAAACACCACTGCACTACCCTAAATCCTAAAGCACTAACCCCCAGCACGACCCCCTACACTACCCAAAGACTACCGCACTATCATAAACCCTAAAACACTACACCCCACAGAACCCCCAACACTACCCAAAGACCACTGCAATACCCTAACCCCTAAAACACTACCCCTACACGACACAAACACCACTGCACAACCCTAAACCCTAAAACACTACCCCCAGCAGTACCCCCTATACTACCCAAACACCATTGCACTCCCCTAAACCCTAAATCACTACCCCCAGCACAACCCCCTACACTATCCAAACACTACTGCACTACCCTAAGCCCTAAAACACTACCCCCAGCACGAAACCCTACACTAGCCAAACACCACTGCAGTACCCTAAACCCTAAAACACTCACCCAGCACGACTCCCTATACTACACAAACACCACTGCACTACCCAAAACCCTAAATCTACCCCCAGCATGACCCCCTACACTACCCAAACACCACTGCACTACCCTAAACCCTAAATCTATCCCCAGCATGAAGCCCTACACTACCCAAACACCACTGCACTTCCATATACCCTAAAACACTACCGTCCAGCATGACCCCCTACACTACCCAAACACCACTGCACTACCCTAACCCCTAAAACACTACCCCCAGCACGAACCCGTACACTACACCAACACCACAGCACTACCCTAAACCCTAAAACCCTACCCCAGCATGACCCCCTACACTACCCAAACACCACTGCACTATCCTAAACCCTAAAACACTACCCCCAACAAGACCCCCTACACTGCCCGAACACCACTGCACTGCCCTATACTCTGAAACACCACCCCCGCATGACCCACTACACTGCCCAAACACCACTGCACTCACCTAAACCCTGAAACACCACCCCACATGACCCCCTACACTGCCCGAATACCAATGCACTGCCCTAAACTCTGAAACACCACCCCGCATGACCCACTACACTGCCTGAACACCACTGCTCTGCCCAAAACCCTGAAACACCAGCCCCAGCATGAGCCCCTACACTGCCCGAACACCACTGCACTGCCATAAACCCTGAAACACCAGCCCTAGCACGACCCCCTACACTGCCCGAACACTACTGCACTGCCCTAAACCCTGAAACACCAGCCACAGCATGACCCCCTACACTGCCCGAACACCACTGCACTGCCCTAAACCCTGAAACACCAACCGCGCACGAACCCATACACTGCCGGAACACCACTGCACTGCCCTGATCCCTGAAACACCACCCCCAGCATGACCCCCTACACTGCCCGAACACCACTGCAGTGCCCTAAGCTCTGAAACACCACACCCAGCACGACCCCCTACACTGCCCGAACACCACTGCACTGCCCTAAACCCAGAAACACTACCCCCAGCACGACCACCTACACTGCCCGAACACCACTGCACTGCCCTAAACCCAGAAACACTACCCCCAGCACGACCACCTACACTGCCCGAACACCACTGCACTACCCTAAACCCTGAAACACCAACCGCGCACGAACCCATACACTGCCGGAACACCACTGCACTGCCCTGATCCCTGAAACACCACCCCCAGCATGACCCCCTACACTGCCCGAACACCACTGCAGTGCCCTAAACTCTGAAACACCACACCCAGCACGACCCCCTACACTGCCCGAACACCACTGCACTGCCCTGATCCCTGAAACACCACCCCCAGCACTACCCCCTACACTGCCCGAACACCACTGCACTGCCCTAAACCCTAAAACACCACCCCAGCACGACCCCCTACACTGCCTGAACACCACTGCTCTACCCAAAACCCTGAAACACCAGCCCAGCATGACCCCCTACACTGCCCAAACACCACTGCACTGCCGTAAACCCTTTAACACCAGCCCCAGCACGACCCCCTATACTGACCAAACACCACTGTGCTGCCCTAAACCCTGAAACACCACTCCCAGCATGATCCCCAACACTGCCCGAACACCACTGCACTGCCCTAAACCCTGACACACCAGCGCCACCACAACAACCTAAACGGCCCAAACACCAATGCACTGCCCTAAACCCTGAAACACCAGCCCCAGCACTATCCCCTACACTAGCCGAACACCACTGCACTGCCCTAAACCCTAAAACACTACCCCCAGCATGACCACCTACACTACCCAAACACCACTGCTCTGCCGTAAACCCTACAACAGTACCCCCAGCATGACCCCCTACACTACACAAACATCACTGCACTGCCCTAAACCCTAAAACACTACCCCAAGCCAGAAACCCTTCACTATACAAACACCAATCCACAACCCTAAACCTTAAAACACTACCCCCTTCACGACCGCCTACACTACCGAAACACCACTGCACTACCCTAAACGCTAAAACACTACTCCCAGCTCGACCCCCTACACTACCCAAACACCACTGCACTACCATAAGCCCTAAAACACTATCCCCGCACGACCCCCTACTCTACCCAAAGACCACTGCACTACCCTAAACCCTAAAACACAACACCCTACACTACACAAATACTGCTGCACTACCCTAAACCCTAAAACACTACCCCCAGCACGACCCCCTATATTACAAAAACACCACTGCACTACCCTAAACCCTAAAACACTACCCCCTAAATAGCCGAACACCACTGCACTACCCTAAACCCTAAAACCCTACCCCAGCATGACCCCCTACACTACCCAAACACCACTGCACTATCCTAAACCCTAAAACACTACCCCCAGCACGACCCCCTACACTGTCCCAACACCACATCACTGCCCTAAACCCTGAAACCCCCACCCCCAGCACAATCGACAACCCTGCCCGAACAACACTGCACTGCCCTAAATCCTAAAACACTAACCCCCAGCACGACCCCCTACAGTACCCAAAGACTACCGCACTATCATAAACCCTAAAACACTACACCCCACAGAACCCCCAATACTACCCAAAGACCACTGCAATACCCTAACCCCTAAAACACTACCCCTACACGACACAAACACCACTGCACAACCCTAAACCCTAAAACACTACCCCAAGCCTGAAACCCTTCACTATACAAACACCAATCCACAACCCTAAACCTTAAAACACTACCCCCTTCACGACCGCCTACACTACCGAAACACCACTGCACTACCCTAAACGCTAAAACACTACTCCCAGCTCGACCCCCTACACTACCCAAACACCACTGCACTACCATAAGCCCTAAAACACTATCCCCGCACGACCCCCTACACTACCCAAAGACCACTGCACTACCCTAAACCCTAAAACACAACACCCTACACTACACAAATACTGCTGCACTACCCTAAACCCTAAAACACTACCCCCAGCACGACCCCCTATATTACAAAAACACCACTGCACTACCCTAAACCCTAAACCCTAAAACACTACCCCCTAAATAGCCGAACACCACTGCACTGCCCTAAACCCTAAAACACCACCTCTAGCACGACCCCCTACACTGCCCGATCACCACTGCACTGCCCTAAACCCTAAAGCACCACCCCCAGCACGACCCCCTGCACTGTCCCAACACCACATCACTGCCCTAAACCCTGAAACCCCCACCCCCAGCACAATCGACAACCCTGCCCGAACAACACTGCACTGCCCTAAATCCTAAAACACTAACCCCCAGCACGACCCCCTACACTACCCAAAGACTACCGCACTATCATAAACCCTAAAACACTACACCCCACAGAACCCCCAACACTACCCAAAGACCACTGCAATACCCTAACCCCTAAAACACTACCCCTACACGACACAAACACCACTGCACAACCCTAAACCCTAAAACACTACCCCCAGCAGTACCCCCTATACTACCCAAACACCATTGCACTCCCCTAAACCACTACCCCCAGCACAACCCCCTACATTATCCAAACATTACTGCACTACCCTAAGCCCTAAAACACTACCCCCAGCACGACCCCCTACACTAGCCAAACACCACTGCAGTACCCTAAACCCTAAAACACTCCCCCAGCACGACTCCCTACACTACACAAACACCACTGCACTACCCAAAACCCTAAATCTACCCCCAGCATGACCCCCTACACTACCCATACACCACTGCACTACCCTAAACCCTAAATATATCGCCAGCATGAACCCCTACACTACCCAAACACCACTGCACTTCCATATACCCTAAAACACTACCCCCAGCATGACCCCCTACACTACCCAAACACCACTGCACTACCCTAACCCCTAAAACACTACCCCCAGCACGAACCCGTGCACTACACCAACACCACTGCACTACCCTAAACCCTAAAACCCTACCCCAGCATGACCCCCTACACTACCCAAACACCACTGCACTATCCTAAACCCTAAAACACTACCCCCAACAAGACCCCCTACACTGCCCGAACACCACTGCACTGCCCTATACTCTGAAACACCAGCCCCCGCATGACCCACTACACTGCCCAAACACCACTGCACTCCCCTAAACCCTGAAACACCACCCCCGCATGACCCCCTACACTGCCCGAATACCAATGCACTGCCCTAAACTCTGAAACACCACCCCGCATGACCCACTACACTGCCTGAACACCACTGCTCTGCCCAAAACCCTGAAACACCAGCCCCAGCATGACCCCCTACACTGCCCGAACACCACTGCACTGCCGTAAACCCTGAAACACCAGCCCTAGCATGACCCCCTACACTGCCCGAACACTACTGCACTGCCCTAAACCCTAAAACACCAGCCACAGCATGACCCCTACACTGCCCGAACACCACTGCACTGCCCTAAACCCTGACACACCAGCGCCACCACAACAACCTAAACGGCCCAAACACCAATGCACTGCCCTAAACCCTGAAACACCAGCCCCAGCACTACCCCCTACACTAGCCAAACACCACTGCACTGCCCTAAACCCTAAAACACTACCCCCAGCACGACCACCTACACTACCCAAACACCACTGCTCTGCCGTAAACCCTACAACAGTACCCCCAGCATGACCCCTTACACTACACAAACATCACTGCACTGCCCTAAACCCTAAAACACTACCCCAAGCCTGAAACCCTTCACTATACAAACACCAATCCACAACCCTAAACCTTAAAACACTACCCCCTTCACGACCGCCTACACTACCGAGACACCACTGCACTACCCTAAACGCTAAAACACTACTCCCAGCTCGACCCCCTACACTACCCAAACACCACTGCACTACCATAAGCCCTAAAACACTACCCCCGCACGACCCCCTACACCACCCAAAGACCACTGCACTACCCTAAACCCTAAAACACAACACCCTACACTACACAAATACTGCTGCACTACCCTAAACCCTAAAACACTACCCCCAGCACGACCCCCTATATTACAAAAACACCACTGCACTACCCTAAACCCTAAAACACTACCCCCTAAATAGCCGAACACCACTGCACTGCCCTAAACCCTAAAACACCACCTCTAGCACGACCCCCTACACTGCCCGATCACCACTGCACTGCCCTAAACCCTAAAGCACCACCCCCAGCACGACCCCCTACACTGTCCTAACACCACATCACTGCCCTAAACCCTGAAACCCCCAGCACAATCGACAACCCTGCCCGAACAACACTGCACTGCCCTAAACCCCGAAACACCACCCCCAACACAACCCCCTACACTGCCCGAACACCACTGCACAGCTCTAAACCCAGAAACACCATCCCACATGACCCACTACACTGCCCGAACACCACTGCACTGCCCTAATCCCTGAAACACCACCTCCAGCACTACCCCCTACACTGCCCGAACACCACTGCACTGCCCTAAACCCTAAAACACCACCCCAGCACGACCCCCTACACTGCCTGAACACCACTGCTCTGCCCAAAACCCTGAAACACCTGCCCCAGCATGACCCCCTACACTGCCCAAACACCACTGCACTGCCGTAAACCCTGAAACACCAGCCCCAGCATGACCCCCTACACTGACCAAACACCACTGCACTGCCATAAACCTTGAAACACCACTCCCAGCACGATCCCCAACACTCCCCGAACGCCACTGCACAGCACTAAACCCTAAAACACCACCCCAAGCATGACCCCCTACACACCCCGAACACTACTGCACTGCCCTAAACCCTAAAACACCACCTCCAGCATGACCACCTGCACTGCCCGAACACCACTGCTCTGCCCTAAACCCTAAAACACCACCCCCAGCACGACCCCCTACACTGCCCGAACACGACTACACTGCCCTAAACCCTAAAACACCACCCCCAGCACTACCCCCTACACTGCCCGAACACCACTGCACTGCCCTAAATCCTAAAACACTAACCCCCAGCACGACCCCCTACACTACCCAAAGACTACCGCACTATCATAAACCCTAAAACACTACACCCCACAGAACCCCCAACACTACCCAAAGACCACTGCAATACCCTAACCCCTAAAACACTACCCCTACACGACACAAACACCACTGCACAACCCTAAACCCTAAAACACTACCCCCAGCAGTACCCCCTATACTACCCAAACACCATTGCACTCCCCTAAACCCTAAACCACTACCCCCAGCACAACCCCCTACACTATCCAAACACTACTGCACTACAATAAGCCCTAAAACACTACCCCCAGCACGACCCCCTACACTAGCCAAACACCACTGCAGTACCCTAAACCCTAAAACACTCCCCCAGCATGACTCCCTACACTACACAAACACCACTGCACTACCCAAAACCCTAACTCTACCCCCAGCATGACCCCCTACACTACCCATACACCACTGCACTACCCTAAACCCTTAATCTATCCCCAGCATGAACCCCTACATTACCCAAACACCACTGCACTTCCATATACCCTAAAACACTACCCCAGCATGACCCCCTACACTACCCAAACACCACTGCACTACCCTAACCCCTAAAACACTACCCCAGCACGAACCCGTACACTACACCAACACCACTGCACTACCCTAAACCCTAAAACCCTACCCTAGCATTACCCCCTACACTACCCAAACACCACTGCACTATCCTAAACCCTAAAACACTACCCCCAACAAGACCCCCTACACTGCCCGAACACCACTGCACTGCCCTATACTCTGAAACACCACCCCCTGCATGACCCACTGCACTGCCCAAACACCACTGCACTCCCCTAAACCCTGAAACACCACCCCCGCATGACCCCCTACACTGCCCGAATACCAATGCACTGCCCTAAACTCTGAAACACCACCCCGCATGACCCACTACACTGCCTGAACACCACTGCTCTGCCCAAAACCCTGAAACACCAGCCCCAGCATGACCCCCTACACTGCCCGAACACCACTGCACTGCCGTAAACCCTGAAACACCAGCCCTAGCACGACCCCCTACACTGCCCGAACACTACTGCACTGCCCTAAACCCTGAAACACCAGCCACAGCATGACCCCCTACACTGCCCGAACACCACTGCACTGCCCTAAACCCTGACACACCAGCGCCACCACAACAACCTAAACGGCCCAAACACCAATGCACTGCCCTAAACCCTGAAACACCAACCCCAGCACTACCCCCTACACTAGCCGAACACCACTGCACTGCCCTAAACCCTAAAACACTACCCCCAGCACGACCACCTACACTACCCAAACACCACTGCTCTGCCGTAAACCCTACAACAGTACCCCCAGCATGACCACCTACACTACACAAACATCACTGCACTGCCCTAAACCCTAAAACACTACCCCAAGCCTGAAACCCTTCACTATACAAACACCAATCCACAACCCTAAACCTTAAAACTCTACCCCCTTCACGACCGCCTACACTACCGAAACACCACTTGTAGGAAGGTGGATATCTGACTATGGTTACCCCCAAATTTTTGCCTAGTGTCTAGCTGGTTTTTCGACTTAGTTGGCCTGAGATCCTGCCATTCAGGATCTCAGCCTGGCTGTTCTCTCTTTAAAATGGACTCCATGTACCCTAGGTACATACCCAATTGGTTAGATCACCCTGTGAGCCCCTGTACCAGTGTACACTAGGTACCCAGGGCATTGGTGTATCTAAGGCCTACCAGGGGCTGAAGCATGTATTATGCCACCCCTGGCCTGGCCTAACAAATTTGACACAACTGGCTGATCCCTCAGCTGGGGTAAGTTGGTGTAACCACCTCTTACTTAGGTGTAGTATACCTATACCTAACCTTAAATGGGACACATGTTAACCTATAAGTCACTCCTATGGCAGGCCTTAACAATCCTGAAGGCAGAGTGCTTGGTTCCATGTGAGATGGTGCTCTGGCATGAGCTGAGCCTGTCTGCAGTGGTCGGAACAACTTCCTTCTACTGTTTCCAGATATCGTCATACCATATACTCTTAAGTGCATTATGAACCTCGCGGTTAAATGCTATCTTTGGTTTGGCTTTATCAAAACATGTCGAGTAAGGTGTCATACGAATTGGAATACTAACCCCTCGCCAATTCTGGCGACGGGGTTAGCATTCCACCCTTCTAGAGGGACACGACATGTACAGTGCCTGAAACCCGGGTAACATCAGACATAGCCTCAGCTCCACAAAATGGATGCTGCCACCACAGACACAAGTCTGCCCTCCTGCTGCTGGGAGTCCTTCCAGCTTGGGAGGTGTGGACAAAGGGTTTCCTGCCAGGGGAGGTGCATGCACCACCCCAGACAGGATTTTGTGTATTGGTCAGGTAGGGCTTGAAAGAAACCAGACATGCCTGTGGCTCACAAGGAGCCTCGGTGCATATGCCAGTTCAAACCGGTCCTGGGGCTCACCAGTCCCGGGCCTGGGGCGAGCTGGACAAAGGATTGGGGGTGTAACCACCCCCCTTCCTGGTCCCACCCATAGGGAGGGACCTAGCAGGTAGTCCGGCCCCTAGAATCCGCTTAAAGGTAAGAGCTGTGTCCTAAGACTTCAGACATCCTGGAATCAACTTGAAACTAAGAAGAAGACGGGAACTTCGACATTCTGCTGCACAGAAGACTGAAGAAAATCTCCCCTGTGGTCAGGGAGTGACCACCTTGCTAACGCAAGCACCATCCAGCGCATCAACGTCTGCTTTGCCGCCGCCTCCCGCCGGAGCCCGAGCCCAGAGACTGACAAGACCTGGACCTCCAGACCTCTCACCGCCCGATCCACAGTCCCTGAGAAGAAGAGACCCGTGGAGGCACCGAGACACGTGGAGCCAGCCATCTTGGAACGACTACGACAAGCTGACAAGTGCAACAACCGAGGCTCCCTCCAAGTTGTGCTTTGGGATCTGAGAAGCCCAACCCCCGAGCAGCATCTGCACCAAAGGTGAGCCCTCCAGCATCTCCACGATCTGCGTGGGGCCCTTCTGCATTTTGCCACTCGACGCGCCTAACCGGTTGCTGGCCCGCTGGCCAGTGGCCATCTTGGCGACGAACTCTACGAAATACACTGCTGGTCTGGTTGCTCTAGACTGGCCCTTGCTCCCCTCCAAAGGAGCAATCCCTCTGACCTTGCTGGTCAGAACCAACAGCTGATTTCCGAATCCTCCTACAATTGCTTTTGCCAAGGCTTGTTTGCTTCGATCAAGTCGCCGACACCGCCGACAGCGAGAGCCTGCGTGGTACAGCTCGTGAGCCGACTCCTGGACGTCGTCGACCTTCAGGGACCACGTGGCTGCGGAGACAAGCTA
This sequence comes from Triturus cristatus, assembly GCF_964204655.1. NCBI lineage: Eukaryota > Metazoa > Chordata > Amphibia > Caudata > Salamandridae > Triturus > Triturus cristatus. The sequence goes on from NC_140579.1 coordinate 1,099,384,853, forward strand.
CCCCTCATCACCTGTTTGCACCCGACATCGCCTGGTACCCACCTGGTGCCACGCTGGTCACTGGCTAGTGACTGTGAACACTGTCCCCTCTGCTTACAGGTCTTCAACATCTCCGATCCACTCTTGGATCCACTGCATCTCTCCCGGACCGACCGCCTGCAGCATCTTTGTCTTCAAGCTCCACGGAACAGATAGAAGAAACCCGACGCACATCGAGGCCTATGCACCCGCTTCCTGTGGGTGAGGTAAAGCTGGCACACCTGTGCCCAAGTGTAGTATTACATCTCTAGTGCCTGTGTTCCAAATCTTGAGTTCCTAGTCCATCCGGAAGATCCTCTTTGCAGTAACTTTGTACTTTTTACGCACCCATTGAAACCTATGGGAGCACGCGTGTGACTATTTGCTCTGCACACGCCACCCGTGGACCTCCTGGTCACTAACTGACGTTAGCTCCTTGTAGGCCCAGCGATTCTAGAGGCCCTAGGCCTTTTCCCTTTTCTGTTTGTGGTACTTATACCACTATTTTAGTATATGGTTTGAGTGGCCACCAGGGCCTATCCATATAACGTGCAACTTCTGTGTATTCTGTGATAATCTTGTTTGACGATTTGTGCTCCTGTGCTCATAAAGAGACTAGGGGTTACTTTGAGAAATAAATACATATATATTTTGAATATATATCTGTGTGGTGTCCTTTCATTGGTATAAAAGGGGGTTACATTTGGTAAAACAGCTGGCTTAACACGCTTCACGAGTTTAGCCTCAAAGACTGCTTAGCCTACGCTACCACTAGGGCAGCTAGTCCGAAAAGGTTGACTTACAACCACACCATAAGGGTTGCTTGGCATGGTACAAGGTGATCACTTTAACTAGTGAGCATCATATACCAGGCCAACTTCTCACCTTGGTGAGCAGCGGTTGGATTTGAGCTTGCTGTGTTTTACCATTGTAATCTCTTGGTTACCAATTGAAAGATCACATAGGTACCTGTAGGTACATATAAAACAAGATTAGATATACATAAGTTCTACTGAACTTAGTTGTTGTAGAGCAAAGGGAGTAGCACACCCTGACTACAACTACTAGATAGGTTTAGTAGGTAAACACAAGAGTAGGTAGATTGCAACACATCCACCCACACTTAAGAGCAATGGCCGGGGCAGAGGGGTCCACTGTACCCATCTCTGTTGAGAGTGACCCCCAGAGGGCAACATCCAGCTTTGCTACCCTTAATCAGAATGAGCTCAGGCATTTGGCAACTCTTAGAGGCCTTAAACAGCCCAAGAACCCAAACTCTGCTGAGCTCAGAGAGCTCTTACAGAATGATGAGAATCAGAGAGCACTCAAGAAAGCTTCCCAGTTAGCCCCCTTAGGGTCAGGAACAGGAGGCCCCCCTTCTGAAGATACTACAGAGGTACCCAGTTCCAATAGCCATCCCTTAGATGAGAACCATACTACAGGGGAGGAAAGTGGTGAGGATACAGAAAGTAGTGATGATGAAGGGAGAACTAGCCCAGTGCCAAGTATTATACTTGGCCCAGCTAAACTAAGGCTATTGGGGACTGACAATGGGTTCACCCCATTGGATCTCCCCAGTGGACTTAACACAGGGCTTGGGAGGCAAAGGAATCGCTCAGGTGACTCCAATGCTTCTCATGGCTCTAGAGGCTCTCAAGGTCACTCCAGGAAAAGGATGACCACCCCTCAGAGGAGGGAACATGAGGCCAGAATGCAGGAAGCCCAGCTGAGGATCAGGAAGCAGGAGCTAGAAGTAGCCCTGATGGAAGAAAAACTGAAAAAGGCTAGGCAACCTAGAGAGAGTGGGTCTATACCCACTGGTGGCAGCATTGTCCCTAAGGACAAAGATAGGGTCTTTGACAATAGGAACCTGTCTAAGGTTGTGCCCCCCTACAAAAGTGGGGATGACATCCACAAATGGATAACTGCTCTTGAGAGAGCCTGCAAAGTACAGCAGGTTCCTGAAGACCAGTGGGCAGCAATCCTCTGGCTCTCCTTTGAAGGAAGAGGCAGAGACAGACTCCTCACTGTTAGAGAAGAGGATGTCAGAAACTACAGAGTCCTGAAGAGTGTTCTGGTAGATGGGTTAGGCTTAACCACTGAACAGTACAGGTTAATGTTCAGAGACACCCAAAAGACACAGACTCAGGACTGGTCTGAATATGTTGAATGTGCCACTAAGGCTTTGGAGGGTTGGTTGCTGGGAAGTAAGGTATCTGATTATACAGGATTGTACAATTTGATGATGAGAGAACAGATTTTAAGTAACTGTCAAAACCAGCTCCTCCATCAACACCTGGTAGACTCAGATTTGACCTCTCCCCAAGAATTGGGAAAGAGGGCAGATAAATGGGTCAGGACCAGGATCAGGCCTAAGAATCAGGGTGGTGACCAAAAGAAAGATACCACCAAACCTCAAGAGAAGGGAGGGGATAAGGCAAAAGAGAAATCTTCCTCAGGGCCCCAAAACTCCACACAGGGTGGTGGGTCCCAAGCTCCCTCCTCTACCACAGGTAAAAAGCCTTACTGCCATGAGTGTAAAACTCCTGGGCATTGGAAAACTGACAGCAGTTGCCCAAGGGCTACAAACAAAACTGTTCCTCCAATTACTCCTGTCACACCACCTATTACTGTCAGCAGTAATCCCCCAGGTGGTGGGAGTGCCCCCAAAAATTTGGGTGGGTTTACTTGGGGAACACAGGGGGACCCTGGCTTAGCCAATTCCCCTGCAGCAGATACTCTTGTCTGTGATGGTGGCATGGGGTTTGCCAACTTCACTGCCTGTCCCAACACTTTGGGTAGGTACAGACAGGAGCCCTACATCAATGGTACAAAAGCTGAGGCCTACAGAGACACTGGAGCTAGCATCACAATGGTGGCCCATTGGCTAGTTCCCTCTGAGCAGCTTTTGCCTGGTTTCTCCTACCAGGTGACTAACATTGATGGCAAACAGAACAGTCATCCCATGGCAGAGGTATGTCTCAGCTGGGGAGGGGTCACTGGCCCTAAAAGGGTAGCAGTGTCCCCAACCTTGCCTGTAGACTGCTTACTGGGGAATGACTTAGAACTCTCAGCCTGGGCTGGAGTTGAACAAGACACCCATTCTAAAATGGTAGGCCTGTCACAAAAGGGTAGGGGGGTTGTGCCATTCACAACCCCTGTCCAAATAGATTTCCTCCCTGAAAAGGTTGGAAGGGCAGTGGTAGCCACAGCCCAGGCACAGACAGACTTCCCTGTAGAGACTGGCAGAGCTGTGACAGTCACAGCTCAAACACAAACTGAGTGCCCCCCTGAAAAGGTTGGCAAGGCTGTAATGGTCTCAGCCTATACTCAGACTGACATAGGTGTAGTGAAGCCTGAAACAATGGATCACTCCACACAAACTGAGAGTAGTGGGGAGGAAGAAAAGTCTCCCTCTCCCCAGACATTAGGAAAAGGTCAGCCTCCTCAGGGATCTGACCTCACCCCTTGTGAAGGAACTGCCCCAGAGGTAGCCAGGCCTGGCCTGGCAGAGCCTCTGATGTCAGTGGCCCCTTCCAAGGTGGGACCCAGTCTGGTGCAGGTAACCTGCCTCTCTCTACCCTGCCTCAGTCAGCCCAGGACTGCAGAGGTCAGGGAGGCCAGTGGACCCCCAGAGGGCCCCTGTCCACAAGAACCCCCCCATCAAAAGAATGAGGATTGCCTGGCTAGTAGCCCTAGTCAGGTGATGGGTAAAAACATTCCTGAGGGATCTCCTTTACAGGTAGTTAGGGACCTCCCCCAGAGGGATTCTGTTGGGTACAGGCAAACATGGGACCTTAGGGCCCCAGACCTGACCTGTCCCTCCAGTAAGTCCACAAAAGGGACCCAGCCTCCAGCTTTAGGTAGCCAGAGGCTGACCCTGAGAGCACAGTGCAACTCAGTTAAGGAAAGAAAGGCATCCATGGTGGAGAATGATTGGAGGAAGCTGAGACCTCACTTTGAGGACACTCACTTCAGTACTCCATCTCAACACCAGCCTTTTACTTTGCCAAGACACACCAAAGGTAGAGATTCCCTATGGTGGAGACCCTCTGATACCCTTAGGGTGAGGGATTGCTTAGTGGACCATGAGACAGGGGGTAACCATGCCAGTGCTGGTTCCTCCTTATATGGCCACTTGGGCAATATAGGCTTACCTGGTCAAGGTCAGCCTTATCTCCCTTCGTTTGGTGGGGGGTTGTGTAGGAAGGTGGATATCTGACTATGGTTACCCCCAAATTTTTGCCTAGTGTCTAGCTGGTTTTTCGACTTAGTTGGCCTGAGATCCTGCCATTCAGGATCTCAGCCTGGCTGTTCTCTCTTTAAAATGGACTCCATGTACCCTAGGTACATACCCAATTGGTTAGATCACCCTGTGAGCCCCTGTACCAGTGTACACTAGGTACCCAGGGCATTGGTGTATCTAAGGCCTACCAGGGGCTGAAGCATGTATTATGCCACCCCTGGCCTGGCCTAACAAATTTGACACAACTGGCTGATCCCTCAGCTGGGGTAAGTTGGTGTAACCACCTCTTACTTAGGTGTAGTATACCTATACCTAACCTTAAATGGGACACATGTTAACCTATAAGTCACTCCTATGGCAGGCCTTAACAATCCTGAAGGCAGAGTGCTTGGTTCCATGTGAGATGGTGCTCTGGCATGAGCTGAGCCTGTCTGCAGTGGTCGGAACAACTTCCTTCTACTGTTTCCAGATATCGTCATACCATATACTCTTAAGTGCATTATGAACCTCGCGGTTAAATGCTATCTTTGGTTTGGCTTTATCAAAACATGTCGAGTAAGGTGTCATACGAATTGGAATACTAACCCCTCGCCAATTCTGGCGACGGGGTTAGCATTCCACCCTTCTAGAGGGACACGACATGTACAGTGCCTGAAACCCGGGTAACATCAGACATAGCCTCAGCTCCACAAAATGGATGCTGCCACCACAGACACAAGTCTGCCCTCCTGCTGCTGGGAGTCCTTCCAGCTTGGGAGGTGTGGACAAAGGGTTTCCTGCCAGGGGAGGTGCATGCACCACCCCAGACAGGATTTTGTGTATTGGTCAGGTAGGGCTTGAAAGAAACCAGACATGCCTGTGGCTCACAAGGAGCCTCGGTGCATATGCCAGTTCAAACCGGTCCTGGGGCTCACCAGTCCCGGGCCTGGGGCGAGCTGGACAAAGGATTGGGGGTGTAACCACCCCCCTTCCTGGTCCCACCCATAGGGAGGGACCTAGCAGGTAGTCCGGCCCCTAGAATCCGCTTAAAGGTAGGAGCTGTGTCCTAAGACTTCAGACATCCTGGAATCAACTTGAAACTAAGAAGAAGACGGGAACTTCGACATTCTGCTGCACAGAAGACTGAAGAAAATCTCCCCTGTGGTCAGGGAGTGACCACCTTGCTAACGCAAGCACCATCCAGCGCATCAACGTCTGCTTTGCCGCCGCCTCCCGCCGGAGCCCGAGCCCAGAGACTGACAAGACCTGGACCTCCAGACCTCTCACCGCCCGATCCACAGTCCCTGAGAAGAAGAGACCCGTGGAGGCTCCGAGACACGTGGAGCCAGCCATCTTGGAACGACTACGACAAGCTGACAAGTGCAACAACCGAGGCTCCCTCCAAGTTGTGCTTTGGGATCTGAGAAGCCCAACCCCCGAGCAGCATCTGCACCAAAGGTGAGCCCTCCAGCATCTCCACGATCTGCGTGGGGCCCTTCTGCATTTTGCCACTCGACGCGCCTAACCGGTTGCTGGCCCGCTGGCCAGTGGCCATCTTGGCGACGAACTCTACGAAATACACTGCTGGTCTGGTTGCTCCAGACTGGCCCTTGCTCCCCTCCAAAGGAGCAATCCCTCTGACCTTGCTGGTCAGAACCAACAGCTGATTTCCGAATCCTCCTACAATTGCTTTTGCCAAGGCTTGTTTGCTTCGATCAAGTCGCCGACACCGCCGACAGCGAGAGCCTGCGTGGTACAGCTCGTGAGCCGACTCCTGGACGTCGTCGACCTTCAGGGACCACGTGGCTGCGGAGACAAGCTACCCCTCATCACCTGTTTGCACCCGACATCGCCTGGTACCCACCTGGTGCCACGCTGGTCACTGGCTAGTGACTGTGAACACTGTCCCCTCTGCTTACAGGTCTTCAACATCTCCGATCCACTCTTGGATCCACTGCATCTCTCCCGGACCGACCGCCTGCAGCATCTTTGTCTTCAAGCTCCACGGAACAGATAGAAGAAACCCGACGCACTTCGAGGCCTATGCACCCGCTTCCTGTGGGTGAGGTAAAGCTGGCACACCTGTGCCCAAGTGTAGTATTACATCTCTAGTGCCTGTGTTCCAAATCTTGAGTTCCTAGTCCATCCGGAAGATCCTCTTTGCAGTAACTTTGTACTTTTTACGCACCCATTGAAACCTATGGGAGCACGCGTGTGACTATTTGCTCTGCACACGCCACCCGTGGACCTCCTGGTCACTAACTGACGTTAGCTCCTTGTAGGCCCAGCGATTCTAGAGGCCCTAGGCCTTTTCCCTTTTCTGTTCGTGGTACTTATACCACTATTTTAGTATATGGTTTGAGTGGCCACCAGGGCCTATCCATATAACGTGCAACTTCTGTGTATTCTGTGATAATCTTGTTTGACGATTTGTGCTCCTGTGCTCATAAAGAGACTAGGGGTTACTTTGAGAAATAAATACATATATATTTTGAATATATATCTGTGTGGTGTCCTTTCATTGGTATAAAAGGGGGTTACATTTGGTAAAACAGCTGGCTTAACACGCTTCACGAGTTTAGCCTCAAAGACTGCTTAGCCTACGCTACCACTAGGGCAGCTAGTCCGAAAAGGTTGACTTACAACCACACCATAAGGGTTGCTTGGCATGGTACAAGGTGATCACTTTAACTAGTGAGCATCATATACCAGGCCAACTTCTCACACCACTGCACTACCCTAAACGCTAAAACACTACTCCCAGCTCGACCCCCTACACTACCCAAACACCACTGCACTACCATAAGCCCTAAAACACTACCCCCGCACGACCCCCTACACTACCCAAAGACCACTGCACTGCCCTAAACTCTGAAACACCACCCTGCACACGACCCCCTACACTGCCCGAACACCGCTGCACTGCCGTAAACCCTGAAACACCACCCCCGCCTGACCCCCTACACTGCCTGAACATCACTGCTCTGCCCTAAACCCTGAAACACCACCTCCAGCACAACCCCCTACACTGACCGATAACCACTGCACTGCACTAAACTGTAAAACACCACCCTGAGCACGACCCCTTACACTACCCGAACACCACTGCACTGCCCTAAACCCTAGAACACTACCCCAATCACGACCCCCTACACTACCCAAACATCAATGCTCTGCCGTAAACCCTAAAACAGTACCCCCAGTTTGACACCCTACACTACACAAACACCACTGCACTGCCCTAAACCCTAAAACACTAACCCCAACATAACCCCTACACCAACCAAACACCACTGCACTTCACTAAACCCTAAAACACTACCCCCAGCACGACAACTTACACTACCCAAACACCACTGCACTACCATAAAGCCTAAAACACTACCCCGCACGACCCCCTACACTACCCAAAGATCACTGCACTACCCTAAACCCTAAAACACGACCCCTACACTACACAAACACTGCTGCACTAACCTAAACCCTAAAACACTACCCCCAGCACGACCCCCTACACTACAAAAACACCACTGCACTACCCTAAACCCTAAAACACTACCCCCTACACAGCCGAAAACATCTGCACTGCCCTAAACCCTAAAACACCAGCCCTAGCATGACCCCCTACACTGCTCGAACACCACTGCATTGCCCTAAACTCTGAAACATCAGCCCCAGCACGACCCCCTACACTTCCCGAACTCCACTGCACTGCCCTAAACTCTGAAACACCACCCCGCACATGACCCACTACACTGCCCGAACACCACTGCACTTCTCTAAACCCTGAAACACCACCCCCGCACAACCTCCTACACTGCCCGAACATCACTGCACTGCCCTAAACCCTGAAACACCACCTCCAGCACGACCCCCTACACTACACAAACACCAATACACTGCCCTAAACCCTAAAACACTATCCCCAGCACGACCCCCTTCACTACACAAACACCAATGCACTACCCTAAACCCTAAAACACTTCCCCCAGCACGACCCCCTACACTACCCAAACACCACTGCACTACCCCAAACCCTAAAACACTACCCAGCATGACCCCATACATTGCCCGAACACAACTGCAGTGCCCTAAACCCTAATACACTACCCCCAGCATGACCCCCTACACTGCATGAACACTACTGCACTACCCTAAACCCTAAAAGACCACCCCCAGCATAATCCCCTACACTGCCCAAACACCACTGCACTGCCCTAAACCCTAAAACACCACCCCCAACACGACCCCCTACACTGCCGAACACCACTGCACTGCCCTAAACCCTAAAACACCACCCCCAGCATGAACCCCTACACTGCCCGAACACCACTGCACTGCCCTAAACATTAAAGCACCACCCCCAGAGTGACGCCCTACACTGCCCGAACACCACAGCACTGCCCTAAACCCTAAAACACAACCCCCAGCACGACCCCCTACACTGCCCGAACACCACTGCACTGCCCTAAACCCTAAAACAGTACACCCAGCATGACCCCCTACACTACACAAACACCACTGCACTGACCTAAACCCTAAAACACTACCCCAGCCAAACCCTCTTTACTACACAAGCCCCAATGCACTACCCTAAACCCTAAAACACTACCCCCAGCACGACCCCCTATATTACAAAAACACCACTGCACTACCCTAAACCCTAAAACACTACCCCCTAAATATCCGAACACCACTGCACTGCCCTAAACCCTAAAACACCACCTCTAGCACGACCCCCTACACTGCCCGATCACCACTGCACTGCCCTAAACCCTAAAGCACCACCCCCAGCACGACCCCATACACTGTCCCAACACCACATCACTGCCCTAAACCCTGCAACCCCCACCCCCAGCACAATCGACAACCCTGCCCGAACAACACTGCACTGCCCTAAACCCCGAAACACCACCCCCAACACAACCCCCTACACTGCCCGAACACCACTGCACAGCTCTAAACCCAGAAACACCACCCCCGCACGTCCCACTACACTGCCCGAACACCACTGCACTACCCTAAACCCTGAAACACCAACCGCGCACGAACCCATACACTGCCTGAACACCACTGCACTGCCCTGATCCCTGAAACACCACCCCCAGCATGACCCCCTACACTGCCCGAACACCACTGCAGTGCCCTAAACTCTGAAACACCACCCCCAGCACGACCCCCTACACTGCCCGAACACCACTGCACTGCCCTAATCCCTGAAACACCACCCCCAGCACTACCCCCTACACTGCCCGAACACCACTGCACTGCCCTAAACCCTAAAACACCACCCCAGCACGACCCCCTACACTGCCTGAACACCACTGCTCTGTCCAAAACCCTGAAACACCAGCCCCAGCATGACCCCCTACACTGCCCAAACACCACTGCACTGCCGTAAACCCTGAAACACCAGCCCCAGCACGACCCCCTACACTGACCAAACACCACTGCACTGCCATAAACCTTGAAACACCACTCCCAGCACGATCCCCAACACTCCCCGAACGCCACTGCACAGCACTAAACCCTAAAACACCACCCCAAGCATGATCCCCTACACACCCCGAACACGACTGCACTGCCCTAAACCCTAAAACACCACCCCCAGCACTACCCCCTACACTGCCCGAACACCACTGCACTGCCCTAAACCCTAAAACACCACCCCAGCACGACCCCCTACACTGCCTGAACACCACTGCTCTGCCCAAAACCCTGAAACACCAGCCCCAGCATGACCCCCTACACTGCCCAAACACCACTGCACTGCAGTAAACCCTGAAACACCAGCCCCAGCACGACCCCCTACACTGACCAAACACCACTGCACTGCCATAAACCTTGAAACACCACTCCCAGCACGATCCCCAACACTCCCCGAACGCCACTGCACAGCACTAAACCCTAAAACACCACCCCAAGCATGACCCCCTACACACCCCGAACACTACTGCACTGCCCTAAACCCTAAAACACCACCTCCAGCATGACCACCTGCACTGCCCGAACACCACTGCTCTGCCCTAAACCCTAAAACACCACCCCCAGCACAACCCCCTACACTTCCTGAACACCACATCACTGCCCTAAACTCTAAAACACTATCACCAGCACGACCCCCTACACTACACAAACAGCACTGCACTACCCTAAACCCTGAAACACCAGCCCCAGCAAGACCCCCTACACTGCCCAAACACCACTGCCCTAAACCCTGAAAAACCACCACCAGCAAGGCCCCCTACGCTGCCGGACCACCACTGCCCTAAACCCTGAAACACCACACCCAGCACGACCCCCTACACTGCCCGAACACCACTGCACTACCATAAGCCCTAAAACACTACCCCCGCACGACCCCCTACACCACCCAAAGACCACTGCACTACCCTAAACCCTAAAACACAACACCCTACACTACACAAATACTGCTGCACTACCCTAAACCCTAAAACACTACCCCCAGCACGACCCCCTATATTACAAAAACACCACTGCACTACCCTAAACCCTAAAACACTACCCCCTAAATAGCCGAACACCACTGCACTGCCCTAAACCCTAAAACACCACCTCTAGCACGACCCCCTACACTGCCCGATCACCACTGCACTGCCCTAAACCCTAAAGCACCACCCCCAGCACGACCCCCTGCACTGTCCTAACACCACATCACTGCCCTAAACCCTGAAACCCCCACCCCCAGCACAATCGACAACCCTGCCCGAACAACACTGCACTGCCCTAAACCCCGAAACACCACCCCCAACACAACCCCCTACACTGCCCGAACACCACTGCACAGCTCTAAACCCAGAAACACCATCCCGCATGACCCACTACACTGCCCGAACACCACTGCACTGCCCTAATCCCTGAAACACCACCTCCAGCACTACCCCCTACACTGCCCGAACACCACTGCACTGCCCTAAACCCTAAAACACCACCCCAGCACGACCCCCTACACTGCCTGAACACCACTGCTCTGCCCTGTGAGAAGTTGGCCTGGTATATGATGCTCACTAGTTAAAGTGATCACCTTGTACCATGCCAAGCAACCCTTATGGTGTGGTTGTAAGTCAACCTTTTCGGACTAGCTGCCCTAGTGGTAGCGTAGGCTAAGCAGTCTTTGAGGCTAAACTCGTGAAGCGTGTTAAGCCAGCTGTTTTACCAAATGTAACCCCCTTTTATACCAATGAAAGGACACCACACAGATATATATTCAAAATATATATGTATTTATTTCTCAAAGTAACCCCTAGTCTCTTTATGAGCACAGGAGCACAAATCGTCAAACAAGATTATCACAGAATACACAGAAGTTGCACGTTATATGGATAGGCCCTGGTGGCCACTCAAACCATATACTAAAATAGTGGTATAAGTACCACGAACAGAAAAGGGAAAAGGCCTAGGGCCTCTAGAATCGCTGGGCCTACAAGGAGCTAACGTCAGTTAGTGACCAGGAGGTCCACGGGTGGCGTGTGCAGAGCAAATAGTCACACGCGTGCTCCCATAGGTTTCAATGGGTGCGTAAAAAGTACAAAGTTACTGCAAAGAGGATCTTCCGGATGGACTAGGAACTCAAGATTTGGAACACAGGCACTAGAGATGTAATACTACACTTGGGCACAGGTGTGCCAGCTTTACCTCACCCACAGGAAGCGGGTGCATAGGCCTCGAAGTGCGTCGGGTTTCTTCTATCTGTTCCGTGGAGCTTGAAGACAAAGATGCTGCAGGCGGTCGGTCCGGGAGAGATGCAGTGGATCCAAGAGTGGATCGGAGATGTTGAAGACCTGTAAGCAGAGGGGACAGTGTTCACAGTCACTAGCCAGTGACCCGCGTGGCACCAGGTGGGTACCAGGCGATGTCGGGTGCAAACAGGTGATGAGGGGTAGCTTGTCTCCGCAGCCACGTGGTCCCTGAAGGTCGACGACGTCCAGGAGTCGGCTCACAAGCTGTCCCACGCAGGCCCTCGCTGTCGGCGGTGTCGGCGACTTGATCGAAGCAAACAAGCCTTGGCAAAAGCAATTGTAGGAGGATTCGGAAATCAGCTGTTGGTTCTGACCAGCAAGGTCAGAGGGATTGCTCCTTTGGAGGAGAGCAAGGGCCAGTCTGGAGCAACCAGACCAGCAGTGTATTTCGTAGAGTTCGTCGCCAAGATGGCCACTAGCCAGCGGGCCAGCAACCGGTTAGGCGCGTCGAGTGGCAAAATGCAGAAGGGCCCCACGCAGATCGTGGAGATGCTGGAGGGCTCACCTTTGGTGCAGATGCTGCTCGGGGGTTGGGCTTCTCAGATCCCAAAGCACAACTTGGAGGGAGCCTCGGTTGTTGCACTTGTCAGCTTGTCGTAGTCGTTCCAAGATGGCTGGCTCCACGTGTCTCGGTGCCTCCACGGGTCTCCTCTTTTCAGGGACTGTGGATCGGGCGGTGAGAGGTCTGGAGGTCCAGGTCTTGTCAGTCTCTGGGCTCGGGCTCCGGCGGGAGGCGGCGGCAAAGCAGACGTTGATGCGCTGGATGGTGCTTGCGTTAGCAAGGTGGTCACTCCCTGACCACAGGGGAGATTTTCTTCAGTCTTCTGTGCAGCAGAATGTCGAAGTTCCCATCTTCTTCTTAGTTTCAAGTTGATTACAGGATGTCTGAAGTCTTAGGACACAGCTCCTACCTTTAAGCGGATTCTAGGGGCCGGACTACCTGCTAGGTCCCTCCCTATGGGTGGGACCAGGAAGGGGGGTGGTTACACCCCCAATCCTTTGTCCAGCTCGCCCCAGGCCCGGGACTGGTGTGCCCCAGGACCGGTTTGAACTGGCATATGCACCGAGGCTCCTTGTGAGCCACAGGCATGTCTGGTTTCTTTCAAGCCCTACCTGACCAATACACAAAATCCTGTCTGGGGTGGTGCATGCACCTCCCCTGGCAGGAAACCCTTTGTCCACACCTCCCAAGCTGGAAGGACTCCCAGCAGCAGGAGGGCAGACTTGTGTCTGTGGTGGCAGCATCCATTTTGTGGAGCTGAGGCTATGTCTGATTTTACCCGGGTTTCAGGCACTGTACATGTCGTGTCCCTCTAGAAGGGTGGAATGCTAACCCCGTCGCCAGAATTGGCGAGGGGTTAGTATTCCAATTCGTATGACACCTTACTCGACATGTTTTGATAAAGCCAAACCAAAGATAGCATTTAACCGCGAGGTTCATAATGCACTTAAGAGTATATGGTATGACGATATCTGGAAACAGTAGAAGGAAGTTGTTCCGACCACTGCAGACAGGCTCAGCTCATGCCAGAGCACCATCTCACATGGAACCAAGCACTCTGCCTTCAGGATTGTTAAGGCCTGCCATAGGAGTGACTTATAGGTTACCAGGTGTCCCATTTAAGTTTAGGTATAGGTATACTACACCTAAGTAAGAGGTGATTACACCAAGTTACCCCAGCTGAGTGATCAGCCAGTTGTGTCAGATTGTTAGGCCAAGCCTGGGGTGGCATAATACATGCTGCAGCCCCTGGCAGGCCTTGGGTACACCAATGCCCTGGGTACCTAGTGTACACTGGTACAGGGGCTGACAGGGTGATCCACTTCCAATTGGTTATGCACCTAGGGTGCATAGTTGTAATTTAGTAGAGAGAACAGCAGGCTGGGGGTCTGATTGGCAGGCCCACAGCCTCAATATGTCAAAAACCAGTGAAGCAAAAAGCAAAAATTTGGGGTGACCATAGGATAGCAGACCCTACTCTCCTACACAACCCCCCCCCAAACGCTGGGACATTAAACTAGCCTTGACCAGTCTCGTCTTCATGTCCTAAGTGGAAGTACCTGGAGAGACCATCTGCATTCCCATGGTCAGTACCTGGCCGGTGCTCCACTGTAAAGTCCATCCCCTGTAGGGAAATGGACCACCTAAGCAGTTTGGGGTTTTCACCCTTCATCTGATTTAGCCACAAGAGGGGCTTATGGTCGGTCTGAATCTTGAAGTGAGTGCCAAACAAGTATGGCCTCAGCTTCTTCAGGGCCCACACCACAGCAAAGGCCTCCCTCTCAATAGCTGACCAATTCTTCTCTCTGGGGGTCAACCTTCTGCTAATAAAAGCAATGGGTTGGTCTTGACCATCTACATTAAGTTGTGACAGCACAGCTCCCACACCCAACTCAGAAGCATCTGTTTGGACAATAAACTCTTTGGAGTAGTCAGGACTTTTCAGGATAGGTGCAGAGCACATGGCCTCCTTCAGGTCATCAAATGCCTTTTGACAGCTTACTGTCCACTGAACCTTTTTGGGCATCTTCTTGGATGTCAGATCATTAAGAGGAGTCACAATGGACCCATAGTTCTTAACAAACTTCCTGTAGTACCCAGTCAAGCCCAAGAAAGCTCGAACTTGAGTCTGGGTGGTTGGAGGGGACCAGTCCTTGATGGATTGTATCTTACTCTCCAGTGGTTGAACTTGGCCTCCACCTACAAGGTGGCCCAAATACACAACCTTACTCTGCCCTATCTGGCACTTAGTAGCCTTGATAGTGAGGCCTGCCCTCTGCAGGGCCTCCAGAGCCTTCTTCAGGTGGATCAGGTGATCCTCCCAGGTGGAGCTAAAGACAGCAATGTCATCAAGATATGCTGCACAAAAGTCATCCAACCCAGTAAGGACTTGGTTCACCAGCCTTTGGAAGGTGGCAGGTGCATTCTTCAGACCAAAGGGCATCACCACAAACTGATAATGCCCACCTGGGGTTGAGAATGCTGTTTTGGCCTTAGACTCCTCAGCTAATCTGATTTGCCAATAGCCAGCTGTTAAGTCAAATGTGCTCAAAAACTTTGCAGAAGCTAGTTTGTCTATGAGCTCATCTGCCCTTGGAATAGGGTGTGCATCTGTCCTGGTGACAGCATTGAGTCCTCTGTAATCCACACAGAACCTCATCTCTCTCTTGCCATCTTTGGTGTGAGGTTTGGGGACCAGAACCACTGGGCTAGCCCAGGGGCTCTCTGAGGGTTCAAAGACACCTAATTCCAGCATTTTATGTACCTCAGCCTTTATACAGTCCCTGACGTGGTCAGGTTGTCTGTAAAGTTTGTTCTTTACAGGCAGACTGTCACCTGTGTCCACAACATGGGTACACCAGTCAGTTTGACTATGTATCAAGGAAAACATATGTGAAAATGATTGTAGAACCTGTCTACATTCAGTCTGCTGATGGGCAGTGAGGTTGCCTCCAAGGGTCACTCCTTCAACTGAGCCATCTTCAGGGTTCTGAGACAACAGGTCTGGGAGAGGGTCACTCTCTTCCCCCTGTCCCTCATCTGTAGCCATGAGCAAGCCCATGTCTGCCCTGTCAACATATGCTTTAAGCCTGTTAACACGGAGTACCCGGTGGGGACTCCTGGGAGTTCTTAGGTCCACCAAGTAGGTGACCTCTCCCTTCTTTTCCAGGATTGTATGGGGTCCAGACCATTTGTCTTGGAGTGCTGCTGGGGCCACTGGCTCCAACACCCATACCTTCTGTCCTGGCTGAAACTCAACCAAGACAGCCTTTTGGTCATGCCAAGCTTTCTGTAAGGCCTGGCTTGCCTCAAGGTTTTTGGATGCCTTCTCCATATACTCAGCCATCCTGGAGCGGAGACCAAGTACATAGTCCACTATGTCTAGCTTAGGCTTTTTGAGAGGTAACTCCCATCCTTCCTTCACCAAACACAGTGGGCCTCTCACAGGGTGCCCAAACAACAATTCAAAGGGGCTGTAGCCAACTCCTTTTTGTGGGACCTCTCTGTAAGCAAACAGAAGGCAGGGTAGAAGGATGTCCCATCGTCGCCTGAGCTTTTCAGGTAATCCTTTGATCATACCCTTTAGGGTCTTGTTGAATCTCTCAACAAGCCCATTGCATTGTGGGTGATAAGGGGTGGTGAACTTGTAGTTGACACCACATTCCTTCCACATAGCTGTTAAGTATCCTGACATAAAGTTGGTACCTCTGTCAGATACTACCTCCTTAGGAAACCCCACTCTGGAGAATACTCCCAGCAGGGCCCTGGCCACAACAGGAGCTGTAGTGGTCCTAAGGGGAATTGCCTCTGGATACCTGGTGGCATGATCCACTACCACCAGTATAAATCTGTGCCCAGATGCAGTGGGAGGATCCATGGGACCCACTATGTCTATTCCCACTCTTTCAAAGGGGACCCCCACCACAGGTAGTGGTATTAGTGGGGCCTTTGTTGTGCCACCTGATTTGCCACTGGCTTGGCAGGTAACACAGGAGCGACAAAACTCCTTTGTATCTTCATTCATATGAGGCCAGTGAAAGTGAGGGACAAGCCTGTCCCAAGTCTTGTTCTGGCCTAAGTGTCCTGCTAAAGGAATGTCATGGGCCAAGGTAAGAAGGAAGCCCCTAAATTGCAGAGGTATGACCAACCTCCTGGTAGCACCAGGCTTGGGGTCTCTAGCCTCTGAATAAAGGAGCCCTTCATCCCAATACACTTTATGGGTACCTTGAGCATTCCCAGCAGCCTCAGCAGCAGCCAGCTGTCTGAGGGGTTCAAGAGAGGGACAGGATAACTGAGCCTGCCTCAAGTCAGCCCTTGAAGGTCCCCCTGTCCCCAGAAACTCAACCTGATCAGGTTCAAGCTCTTCAGGGACAGTTCCTTCAGGGTCCTCTAGATCAGCTTCCTGGGAAGGCTGATCATCACTCTGAGGCAGGGGGGAAGGCACAGCCTTGACCCTCCTGTTCTTCTTCTTGGTAGGTGCTTGGTCCATTGTTCCAGGATCCAAGACCTGAGGTTCAGTGAGGCACTTTTTGGCCTGTGACCTGGTCACAGCAAGGACATGTGATGATATACCTAACATCTCTGCATGAGTCCTGTACTCCACTTCTGACCATAGAGAACTCTCTAGGTCATTGCCCAACAAACATTCTACTGGGAGGTCTGCACTAACCACAACCCTTTTGAGGCCAGTTACCCCTCCCCATGAGAAGTTAACAACTGCCACACTATGTGAAGTAGTGGCATTGCTGGCATTGGTCACCAGGTAGTTCTCACCTGGTATGTACTGTCCAGGGTCCACAAAGCCTGGTGTCACCATAGTGACACTGGCACATGTGTCCCTGTAGGCTTGAGCCACTTTGTCATTAATTAAAGGAGTCTGTCTGTACTTGCCCAGGTTACTGGGGCTCACAGTCAGGGACAAATCAATGTCCCCATCACAGATCAAGACTGCCTGTGTAAGGGTTCTGTCTAAGTCAGAATCTCCTTCAGTTCCCATAGTGATTCCCACTACACCCTTTGTCTGGGGACCAACACTGCTAACAGTAGTACTGGGAGCAGGTGCCTTAGGGGCAACAGTGTTGGGGGCTCCACCCTTTTTGCAATCACTAGTCCAGTGAGTTGTATTTTTACAATGATTGCACCAGGGTTTCTTCTGACCTTCTTTCTTCTTCTTGGACTGTTGGGACCCACCCTCCTTAGCAGTAGTTTGGGGCCCTGTTGAAGACTTCTGGTCTTTAGGTTTCTGATCTCCACCCTTTTGGTCTGTTTTCTTCTGATCACCCCCTTGGCCCTGGTTCTGGTTCTTTTGCTTAACCCTGGTTCTGACCCATTTGTCTGCCTTCTTTCCCAATTCTTGGGGAGAGGTCAGATCAGAGTCAACCAAGTGTTGATGCAGTTGCTGGTTTTGACAGTTATTTAAAATCTGTTCTCTCATCATCAAATTATACAATCCTGTGAAATCAGATACCTTACTTCCCAGCAACCAACCCTCCAAAGCCTTAGTGGCACATTCAACATATTCAGACCAGTCCTGAGTCTGTGTCTTTTGGGTGTCTCTGAACATTAACCTGTACTGTTCAGTGGTTAAGCCTAACCCATCTACCAGAACACTCTTCAGGACTCTGTAGTTTCTGACATCCTCTTCTCTAACAGTGAGGAGTCTGTCTCTGCCTCTTCCTTCAAAGGAGAGCCAGAGGATTGCTGCCCACTGGTCTTCAGGAACCTGCTGTACTTTGCAGGCTCTCTCAAGAGCAGTTATCCATTTGTGGATGTCATCCCCACTTTTGTAGGGGGGCACAACCTTAGACAGGTTCCTATTGTCAAAGACCCTATCTTTGTCCTTAGGGACAATGCTGCCACCAGTGGGTATAGACCCACTCTCTCTAGGTTGCCTAGCCTTGTTCAGTTTTTCTTCCATCAGGGCTACTTCTAGCTCCTGCTTCCTGATCCTCAGCTGGGCTTCCTGCATTCTGGCCTCATGTTCCCTCCTCTGAGGGGTGGTCATCCTTTTCCTGGAGTGACCTTGAGAGCCTCTAGAGCCATGAGAAGCATTGGAGTCACCTGAGCGATTCCTTTGCCTCCCAAGCCCTGTGTTAAGTCCACTGGGGAGATCCAATGGGGTGAACCCATTGTCAGTCCCCAATAGCCTTAGTTTAGCTGGGCCAAGTATAATACTTGGCACTGGGCTAGTTCTCCCTTCATCATCACTACTTTCTGTATCCTCACCACTTTCCTCCCCTGTAGTATGGTTCTCATCTAAGGGATGGCTATTGGAACTGGGTACCTCTGTAGTATCTTCAGAAGGGGGGCCTCCTGTTCCTGACCCTAAGGGGGCTAACTGGGAAGCTTTCTTGAGTGCTCTCTGATTCTCATCATTCTGTAAGAGCTCTCTGAGCTCAGCAGAGTTTGGGTTCTTGGGCTGTTTAAGGCCTCTAAGAGTTGCCAAATGCCTGAGCTCATTCTGATTAAGGGTAGCAAAGCTGGATGTTGCCCTCTGGGGGTCACTCTCAACAGAGATGGGTACAGTGGACCCCTCTGCCCCGGCCATTGCTCTTAAGTGTGGGTGGATGTGTTGCAATCTACCTACACTTGTGTTTACCTACTAAACCTATCTAGTAGTTGTAGTCAGGGTGTGCTACTCCCTTTGCTCTACAACAACTAAGTTCAGTAGAACTTATGTATATCTAATCTTGTTTTATATGTACCTACAGGTACCTATGTGATCTTTCAATTGGTAACCAAGAGATTACAATGGTAAAACACAGCAAGCTCAAATCCCACCGCTGCCACCAATGTGAGAAGTTGGCCTGGTATATGATGCTCACTAGTTAAAGTGATCACCTTGTACCATGCCAAGCAACCCTTATGGTGTGGTTGTAAGTCAACCTTTTCGGACTAGCTGCCCTAGTGGTAGCGTAGGCTAAGCAGTCTTTGAGGCTAAACTCGTGAAGCGTGTTAAGCCAGCTGTTTTACCAAATGTAACCCCCTTTTATACCAATGAAAGGACACCACACAGATACATATTCAAAATATATATGTATTTATTTCTCAAAGTAACCCCTAGTCTCTTTATGAGCACAGGAGCACAAATCGTCAAACAAGATTATCACAGAATACACAGAAGTTGCACGTTATATGGATAGGCCCTGGTGGCCACTCAAACCATATACTAAAATAGTGGTATAAGTACCACGAACAGAAAAGGGAAAAGGCCTAGGGCCTCTAGAATCGCTGGGCCTACAAGGAGCTAACGTCAGTTAGTGACCAGGAGGTCCACGGGTGGCGTGTGCAGAGCAAATAGTCACACGCGTGCTCCCATAGGTTTCAATGGGTGCGTAAAAAGTACAAAGTTACTGCAAAGAGGATCTTCCGGATGGACTAGGAACTCAAGATTTGGAACACAGGCACTAGAGATGTAATACTACACTTGGGCACAGGTGTGCCAGCTTTACCTCACCCACAGGAAGCGGGTGCATAGGCCTCGAAGTGCGTCGGGTTTCTTCTATCTGTTCCGTGGAGCTTGAAGACAAAGATGCTGCAGGCGGTCGGTCCGGGAGAGATGCAGTGGATCCAAGAGTGGATCGGAGATGTTGAAGACCTGTAAGCAGAGGGGACAGTGTTCACAGTCACTAGCCAGTGACCCGCGTGGCACCAGGTGGGTACCAGGCGATGTCGGGTGCAAACAGGTGATGAGGGGTAGCTTGTCTCCGCAGCCACGTGGTCCCTGAAGGTTGACGACGTCCAGGAGTCGGCTCACGAGCTGTCCCACGCAGGCCCTCGCTGTCGGCGGTGTCGGCGACTTGATCGAAGCAAACAAGCCTTGGCAAAAGCAATTGTAGGAGGATTCGGAAATCAGCTGTTGGTTCTGACCAGCAAGGTCAGAGGGATTGCTCCTTTGGAGGGGAGCAAGGGCCAGTCTGGAGCAACCAGACCAGCAGTGTATTTCGTAGAGTTCGTCGCCAAGATGGCCACTAGCCAGCGGGCCAGCAACCGGTTAGGCGCGTCGAGTGGCAAAATGCAGAAGGGCCCCACGCAGATCGTGGAGATGCTGGAGGGCTCACCTTTGGTGCAGATGCTGCTCGGGGGTTGGGCTTCTCAGATCCCAAAGCACAACTTGGAGGGAGCCTCGGTTGTTGCACTTGTCAGCTTGTCGTAGTCGTTCCAAGATGGCTGGCTCCACGTGTCTCGGTGCCTCCACGGGTCTCCTCTTTTCAGGGACTGTGGATCGGGCGGTGAGAGGTCTGGAGGTCCAGGTCTTGTCAGTCTCTGGGCTCGGGCTCCGGCGGGAGGCGGCGGCAAAGCAGACGTTGATGCGCTGGATGGTGCTTGCGTTAGCAAGGTGGTCACTCCCTGACCACAGGGGAGATTTTCTTCAGTCTTCTGTGCAGCAGAATGTCGAAGTTCCCGTCTTCTTCTTAGTTTCAAGTTGATTACAGGATGTCTGAAGTCTTAGGACACAGCTCCTACCTTTAAGCGGATTCTAGGGGCCGGACTACCTGCTAGGTCCCTCCCTATGGGTGGGACCAGGAAGGGGGGTGGTTACACCCCCAATCCTTTGTCCAGCTCGCCCCAGGCCCGGGACTGGTGTGCCCCAGGACCGGTTTGAACTGGCATATGCACCGAGGCTCCTTGTGAGCCACAGGCATGTCTGGTTTCTTTCAAGCCCTACCTGACCAATACACAAAATCCTGTCTGGGGTGGTGCATGCACCTCCCCTGGCAGGAAACCCTTTGTCCACACCTCCCAAGCTGGAAGGACTCCCAGCAGCAGGAGGGCAGACTTGTGTCTGTGGTGGCAGCATCCATTTTGTGGAGCTGAGGCTATGTCTGATTTTACCCGGGTTTCAGGCACTGTACATGTCGTGTCCCTCTAGAAGGGTGGAATGCTAACCCCGTCGCCAGAATTGGCGAGGGGTTAGTATTCCAATTCGTATGACACCTTACTCGACATGTTTTGATAAAGCCAAACCAAAGATAGCATTTAACCGCGAGGTTCATAATGCACTTAAGAGTATATGGTATGACGATATCTGGAAACAGTAGAAGGAAGTTGTTCCGACCACTGCAGACAGGCTCAGCTCATGCCAGAGCACCATCTCACATGGAACCAAGCACTCTGCCTTCAGGATTGTTAAGGCCTGCCATAGGAGTGACTTATAGGTTACCAGGTGTCCCATTTAAGTTTAGGTATAGGTATACTACACCTAAGTAAGAGGTGATTACACCAACTTACCCCAGCTGAGTGATCAGCCAGTTGTGTCAGATTGTTAGGCCAAGCCTGGGGTGGCATAATACATGCTGCAGCCCCTGGCAGGCCTTGGGTACACCAATGCCCTGGGTACCTAGTGTACACTGGTACAGGGGCTGACAGGGTGATCCACTTCCAATTGGTTATGCACCTAGGGTGCATAGTTGTAATTTAGTAGAGAGAACAGCAGGCTGGGGGTCTGATTGGCAGGCCCACAGCCTCAATATGTCAAAAACAAGTGAAGCAAAAAGCAAAAATTTGGGGTGACCATAGGATAGCAGACCCTACTCTCCTACATGCCCAAAACCCTGAAACACCTGCCCCAGCATGACCCCCTACACTGCCCAAACACCACTGCACTGCCGTAAACCCTGAAACACCAGCCCCAGCATGACCCCCTACACTGACCAAACACCACTGCACTGCCATAAACCTTGAAACACCACTCCCAGCACGATCCCCAACACTCCCCGAACGCCACTGCACAGCACTAAACCCTAAAACACCACCCCAAGCATGACCCCCTACACACCCCGAACACTACTGCACTGCCCTAAACCCTAAAACACCACCTCCAGCATGACCACCTGCACTGCCCGAACACCACTGCTCTGCCCTAAACCCTAAAACACCACCCCCAGCACGACCCCCTACACTGCCCGAACACGACTACACTGCCCTAAACCCTAAAACACCACCCCCAGCACTACCCCCTACACTGCCCGAACACCACTGCACTGCCCTAAATCCTAAAACACTAACCCCCAGCACGACCCCCTACACTACCCAAAGACTACCGCACTATCATAAACCCTAAAACACTACACCCCACAGAACCCCCAACACTACCCAAAGACCACTGCAATACCCTAACCCCTAAAACACTACCCCTACACGACACAAACACCACTGCACAACCCTAAACCCTAAAACACTACCCCCAGCAGTACCCCCTATACTACCCAAACACCATTGCACTCCCCTAAACCCTAAACCACTACCCCCAGCACAACCCCCTACACTATCCAAACACTACTGCACTACAATAAGCCCTAAAACACTACCCCCAGCACGACCCCCTACACTAGCCAAACACCACTGCAGTACCCTAAACCCTAAAACACTCCCCCAGCATGACTCCCTACACTACACAAACACCACTGCACTACCCAAAACCCTAACTCTACCCCCAGCATGACCCCCTACACTACCCATACACCACTGCACTACCCTAAACCCTTAATCTATCCCCAGCATGAACCCCTACATTACCCAAACACCACTGCACTTCCATATACCCTAAAACACTACCCCCAGCATGACCCCCTACACTACCCAAACACCACTGCACTACCCTAACCCCTAAAACACTACCCCAGCACGAACCCGTACACTACACCAACACCACTGCACTACCCTAAACCCTAAAACCCTACCCTAGCATTACCCCCTACACTACCCAAACACCACTGCACTATCCTAAACCCTAAAACACTACCCCCAACAAGACCCCCTACACTGCCCGAACACCACTGCACTGCCCTATACTCTGAAACACCACCCCCTGCATGACCCACTGCACTGCCCAAACACCACTGCACTCCCCTAAACCCTGAAACACCACCCCCGCATGACCCCCTACACTGCCCGAATACCAATGCACTGCCCTAAACTCTGAAACACCACCCCGCATGACCCACTACACTGCCTGAACACCACTGCTCTGCCCAAAACACTGAAACACCACCCCCAGCACGACCCTTACACTGCCCGAACACCACTGAACTGCCCTTAAACCTGAAACACCAGCCCCAGCACGACCCCCAACACTGCCCGAACACCACTGAACTGCCCTAAACCCTGAAACACCACCCCCAGCACGACCCTTACACTGCCCGAACACCACTGAACTGCCCTTAAACCTGAAACACCAGCCCCAGCACAACCCCCTACACTATCCAAACACTACTGCACTACCCTAAGCCCTAAAACACTACCCCCAGCACGACCCCCTACACTAGCCAAACACCACTGCAGTACCCTAAACCCTAAAACACTCCCCCAGCACGACTCCCTACACTACACAAACACCACTGCACTACCCAAAACCCTAAATCTACCCCCAGCATGACCCCCTACACTACCCAAACACCACTGCACTACCCTAAACCCTAAATCTATCCCCAGCATGAACCCCTACACTACCCAAACACCACTGCACTTCCATATACCCTAAACCACTACCCCCAGCATGACCCCCTACACTACCCAAACACCACTGCACTACCCTAACCCCTAAAACACTACCCCCAGCACGAACCCGTACACTACACCAACACCACTGCACTACCCTAAACCCTAAAACCCTACCCCAGCATGACCCCCTACACTACCCAAACACCACTGCACTATCCTAAACCCTAAAACACTACCCCCAACAAGACCCCCTACACTGCCCGAACACCACTGCACTGCCCTATACTCTGAAACACCACCCCCCGCATGACCCACTACACTGCCCAAACACCACTGCACTCCCCTAAACCCTGAAACACCACCCCGCATGACCCCCTACTCTGCCCGAATACCAATGCACTGCCCTAAACTCTGAAACACCACCCCGCATGACCCACTACACTGCCCGAACACTACTGCACTGCCCTAAACCCTGAAACACCAGCCACAGCATGACCCCCTACACTGCCCGAACACCACTGCTCTGCCCTAAATCCTAAAACACCACCCCCAGCACGACCCCATACACTGCCCAATCACCACTGCACTGCCCTAAACCCTGAAACACCACCCCCAGCACGGCCCCCTATACTGACCAAACACCACTGTGCTGCCCTAAACCCTGAAACACCACCCCCAGCATGATCCCCAACACTGCCCAAACAACACTGCACTGCCCTAAACCCTGAAACACCACCCCCAGCACGACCCCGTACACTGCCTGAACACCACTGCTCTGCCCTAAACCCTAAAACACCTCCCCCAGCAAGATCCCCTACACTTCCCGAACACCACTGCACTGCCCTGAACCATAAAACACCACCCCAGCATGACCCGCTACACTACACAAACACCACTGCACTACCCTAAATCCTAAAGCACTAACCCCCAGCACGACCCCCTACACTACCCAAAGACTACCGCACTATCATAAACCCTAAAACACTACACCCCACAGAACCCCCAACACTACCCAAAGACCACTGCAATACCCTAACCCCTAAAACACTACCCCTACACGACACAAACACCACTGCACAACCCTAAACCCTAAAACACTACCCCCAGCAGTACCCCCTATACTACCCAAACACCATTGCACTCCCCTAAACCCTAAATCACTACCCCCAGCACAACCCCCTACACTATCCAAACACTACTGCACTACCCTAAGCCCTAAAACACTACCCCCAGCACGAAACCCTACACTAGCCAAACACCACTGCTGTACCCTAAACCCTAAAACACTCCCCCAGCACGACTCCCTATACTACACAAACACCACTGCACTACCCAAAACCCTAAATCTACCCCCAGCATGACCCCCTACACTACCCAAACACCACTGCACTACCCTAAACCCTAAATCTATCCCCAGCATGAAGCCCTACACTACCCAAACACCACTGCACTTCCATATACCCTAAAACACTACCGTCCAGCATGACCCCCTACACTACCCAAACACCACTGCACTACCCTAACCCCTAAAACACTACCCCCAGCACGAACCCGTACACTACACCAACACCACAGCACTACCCTAAACCCTAAAACCCTACCCCAGCATGACCCCCTACACTACCCAAACACCACTGCACTATCCTAACCCTAAAACACTACCCCCAACAAGACCCCCTACACTGCCCGAACACCACTGCACTGCCCTATACTCTGAAACACCACCCCCGCATGACCCACTACACTGCCCAAACACCACTGCACTCACCTAAACCCTGAAACACCACCCCACATGACCCCCTACACTGCCCGAATACCAATGCACTGCCCTAAACTCTGAAACACCACCCCGCATGACCCACTACACTGCCTGAACACCACTGCTCTGCCCAAAACCCTGAAACACCAGCCCCAGCATGACCCCCTACACTGCCCGAACACCACTGCACTGCCATAAACCCTGAAACACCAGCCCTAGCACGACCCCCTACACTGCCCAAACACTACTGCACTGCCCTAAACCCTGAAACACCAGCCACAGCATGACCCCCTACACTGCCCGAACACCACTGCACTGCCCTAAACCCTGAAACACCAACCGCGCACGAACCCATACACTGCCGGAACACCACTGCACTGCCCTGATCCCTGAAACACCACCCCCAGCATGACCCCCTACACTGCCCGAACACCACTGCAGTGCCCTAAGCTCTGAAACACCACACCCAGCACGACCCCCTACACTGCCCGAACACCACTGCACTGCCCTAAACCCAGAAACACTACCCCCAGCACGACCACCTACACTGCCCGAACACCACTGCACTGCCCTAAACCCAGAAACACTACCCCCAGCACGACCACCTACACTGCTCGAACACCACTGCACTACCCTAAACCCTGAAACACCAACCGCGCACGAACCCATACACTGCCGGAACACCACTGCACTGCCCTGATCCCTGAAACACCACCCCCAGCATGACCCCCTACACTGCCCGAACACCACTGCAGTGCCCTAAGCTCTGAAACACCACACCCAGCACGACCCCCTACACTGCCCGAACACCACTGCACTGCCCTGATCCCTGAAACACCACCCCCAGCACTACCCCCTACACTGCCCAAACACCACTGCACTGCCCTAAGCCCTAAAACACCACCCCAGCACGACCCCCTACACTGCCTGAACACCACTGCTCTACCCAAAACCCTGAAACACCAGCCCCAGCATGACCCCCTACACTGCCCAAACACCACTGCACTGCCGTAAACCCTTTAACACCAGCCCCAGCACGACCCCCTATACTGACCAAACACCACTGTGCTGCCCTAAACCCTGAAACACCACTCCCAGCATGATCCCCAACACTGCCCGAACACCACTGCACTGCCCTAAACCCTGACACACCAGCGCCACCACAACAACCTAAACGGCCCAAACACCAATGCACTGCCCTAAACCCTGAAACACCAGCCCCAGCACTATCCCCTACACTAGCCGAACACCACTGCACTGCCCTAAACCCTAAAACACTACCCCCAGCATGACCACCTACACTACCCAAACACCACTGCTCTGCCGTAAACCCTACAACAGTACCCCCAGCATGACCCCCTACACTACACAAACATCACTGCACTGCCCTAAACCCTAAAACACTACCCCAAGCCTGAAACCCTTCACTATACAAACACCAATCCACAACCCTAAACCTTAAAACACTACCCCCTTCACGACCGCCTACACTACCGAAACACCACTGCACTACCCTAAACGCTAAAACACTACTCCCAGCTCGACCCCCTACACTACCCAAACACCACTGCACTACCATAAGCCCTAAAACACTATCCCCGCACGACCCCCTACACTACCCAAAGACCACTGCACTACCCTAAACCCTAAAACACAACACCCTACACTACACAAATACTGCTGCACTACCCTAAACCCTAAAACACTACCCCCAGCACGACCCCCTATATTACAAAAACACCACTGCACTACCCCAAACCCTAAAACACTACCCCCTAAA
The DNA here is from genome assembly GCF_964204655.1 of Triturus cristatus. Taxonomy (NCBI): domain Eukaryota; kingdom Metazoa; phylum Chordata; class Amphibia; order Caudata; family Salamandridae; genus Triturus; species Triturus cristatus. The sequence continues at coordinate 1,099,412,339 of NC_140579.1, forward strand.
TAGCCGAACACCACTGCACTATCCTAAACCCTAAAACCCTACCCCAGCATGACCCCCTACACTACCCAAACACCACTGCACTATCCTAAACCCTAAAACACTACCCCCAGCACGACCCCCTACACTGTCCCAACACCACATCACTGCCCTAAACCCTGAAACCCCCACCCCCAGCACAATCGACAACCCTGCCCGAACAACACTGCACTGCCCTAAATCCTAAAACACTAACCCCCAGCACGACCCCCTACAGTACCCAAAGACTACCGCACTATCATAAACCCTAAAACACTACACCCCACAGAACCCCCAACACTACCCAAAGACCACTGCAATACCCTAACCCCTAAAACACTACCCCTACACGACACAAACACCACTGCACAACCCTAAACCCTAAAACACTACCCCAAGCCTGAAACCCTTCACTATACAAACACCAATCCACAACCCTAAACCTTAAAACACTACCCCCTTCACGACCGCCTACACTACCGAAACACCACTGCACTACCCTAAACGCTAAAACACTACTCCCAGCTCGACCCCCTACACTACCCAAACACCACTGCACTACCATAAGCCCTAAAACACTAACCCCGCACGACCCCCTACACCACCCAAAGACCACTGCACTACCCTAAACCCTAAAACACAACACCCTACACTACACAAATACTGCTGCACTACCCTAAACCCTAAAACACTACCCCCAGCACGACCCCCTATATTACAAAAACACCACTGCACTACCCTAAACCCTAAAACACTACCCCCTAAATAGCCGAACACCACTGCACTGCCCTAAACCCTAAAACACCACCTCTAGCACGACCCCCTACACTGCCCGATCACCACTGCACTGCCCTAAACCCTAAAGCACCACCCCCAGCACGACCCCCTGCACTGTCCCAACACCACATCACTGCCCTAAACCCTGAAACCCCCACCCCCAGCACAATCGACAACCCTGCCCGAACAACACTGCACTGCCCTAAATCCTAAAACACTAACCCCCAGCAGGACCCCCTACACTACCCAAAGACTACCGCACTATCATAATCCCTAAAACACTACACCCCACAGAACCCCCAACACTACCCAAAGACCACTGCAATACCCTAACCCCTAAAACACTACCCCTACACGACACAAACACCACTGCACAACCCTAAACCCTAAAACACTACCCCCAGCAGTACCCCCTATACTACCCAAACACCATTGCACTCCCCTAAACCCTAAACCACTACCCCCAGCACAACCCCCTACATTATCCAAACATTACTGCACTACCCTAAGCCCTAAAACACTACCCCCAGCACGACCCCCTACACTAGCCAAACACCACTGCAGTACCCTAAACCCTAAAACACTCCCCCAGCACGACTCCCTACACTACACAAACACCACTGCACTACCCAAAACCCTAAATCTACCCCCAGCATGACCCCCTACACTACCCATACACCACTGCACTACCCTAAACCCTAAATATATCGCCAGCATGAACCCCTACACTACCCAAACACCACTGCACTTCCATATACCCTAAAACACTACCCCCAGCATGACCCCCTACACTACCCAAACACCACTGCACTACCCTAACCCCTAAAACACTACCCCCAGCACGAACCCGTGCACTACACCAACACCACTGCACTACCCTAAACCCTAAAACCCTACCCCAGCATGACCCCCTACACTACCCAAACACCACTGCACTATCCTAAACCCTAAAACACTACCCCCAACAAGACCCCCTACACTGCCCGAACACCACTGCACTGCCCTATACTCTGAAACACCAGCCCCCGCATGACCCACTTCACTGCCCAAACACCACTGCACTCCCCTAAACCCTGAAACACCACCCCCGCATGACCCCCTACACTGCCCGAATACCAATGCACTGCCCTAAACTCTGAAACACCACCCCGCATGACCCACTACACTGCCTGAACACCACTGCTCTGCCCAAAACCCTTAAACACCAGCCCCAGCATGACCCCCTACACTGCCCGAACACCACTGCACTGCCGTAAACCCTGAAACACCAGCCCTAGCATGACCCCCTACACTGCCCGAACACTACTTCACTGCCCTAAACCCTAAAACACCAGCCACAGCATGACCCCTACACTGCCCGAACACCACTGCACTGCCCTAAACCCTGACACACCAGCGCCACCACAACAACCTAAACGGCCCAAACACCAATGCACTGCCCTAAACCCTGAAACACCAGCCCCAGCACTACCCCCTACACTAGCCAAACACCACTGCACTGCCCTAAACCCTAAAACACTACCCCCAGCACGACCACCTACACTACCCAAACACCACTGCTCTGCCGTAAACCCTACAACAGTACCCCCAGCATGACCCCTTACACTACACAAACATCACTGCACTGCCCTAAACCCTAAAACACTACCCCAAGCCTGAAACCCTTCACTATACAAACACCAATCCACAACCCTAAACCTTAAAACACTACCCCCTTCACGACCGCCTACACTACAGAGACACCACTGCACTACCCTAAACACTAAAACACTACTCCCAGCTCGACCCCCTACACTACCCAAACACCACTGCACTACCATAAGCCCTAAAACACTACCCCCGCACGACCCCCTACACCACCCAAAGACCACTGCACTACCCTAAACCCTAAAACACAACACCCTACACTACACAAATACTGCTGCACTACCCTAAACCCTAAAACACTACCCCCAGCACGACCCCCTATATTACAAAAACACCACTGCACTACCCTAAACCCTAAAACACTACCCCCTAAATAGCCGAACACCACTGCACTGCCCTAAACCTTAAAACACCACCTCTAGCACGACCCCCTACACTGCCCGATCACCACTGCACTGCCCTAAACCCTAAAGCACCACCCCCAGCACGACCCCCTACACTGTCCTAACACCACATCACTGCCCTAAACCCTGAAACCCCCAGCACAATCGACAACCCTGCCCGAACAACACTGCACTGCCCTAAACCCCGAAACACCACCCCCAACACAACCCCCTACACTGCCCGAACACCACTGCACAGCTCTAAACCCAGAAACACCATCCCGCATGACCCACTACACTGCCCGAACACCACTGCACTGCCCTAATCCCTGAAACACCACCTCCAGCACTACCCCCTACACTGCCCGAACACCACTGCACTGCCCTAAACCCTAAAACACCACCCCAGCACGACCCCCTACACTGCCTGAACACCACTGCTCTGCCCAAAACCCTGAAACACCTGCCCCAGCATGACCCCCTACACTGCCCAAACACCACTGCACTGCCGTAAACCCTGAAACACCAGCCCCAGCATGACCCCCTACACTGACCAAACACCACTGCACTGCCATAAACCTTGAAACACCACTCCCAGCACGATCCCCAACACTCCCCGAACGCCACTGCACAGCACTAAACCCTAAAACACCACCCCAAGCATGACCCCCTACACACCCCGAACACTACTGCACTGCCCTAAACCCTAAAACACCACCTCCAGCATGACCACCTGCACTGCCCGAACACCACTGCTCTGCCCTAAACCCTAAAACACCACCCCCAGCACGACCCCCTACACTGCCCGAACACGACTACACTGCTCTAAACCCTAAAACACCACCCCCAGCACTACCCCCTACACTGCCCGAACACCACTGCACTGCCCTAAATCCTAAAACACTAACCCCCAGCACGACCCCCTACACTACCCAAAGACTACCGCACTATCATAAACCCTAAAACACTACACCCCACAGAACCCCCAACACTACCCAAAGACCACTGCAATACCCTAACCCCTAAAACACTACCCCTACACGACACAAACACCACTGCACAACCCTAAACCCTAAAACACTACCCCCAGCAGTACCCCCTATACTACCCAAACACCATTGCACTCCCCTAAACCCTAAACCACTACCCCCAGCACAACCCCCTACACTATCCAAACACTACTGCACTACAATAAGCCCTAAAACACTACCCCCAGCACGACCCCCTACACTAGCCAAACACCACTGCAGTACCCTAAACCCTAAAACACTCCCCCAGCATGACTCCCTACACTACACAAACACCACTGCACTACCCAAAACCCTAACTCTACCCCCAGCATGACCCCCTACACTACCCATACACCACTGCACTACCCTAAACCCTTAATCTATCCCCAGCATGAACCCCTACATTACCCAAACACCACTGCACTTCCATATACCCTAAAACACTACCCCCAGCATGACCCCCTACACTACCCAAACACCACTGCACTACCCTAACCCCTAAAACACTACCCCAGCACGAACCCGTACACTACACCAACACCACTGCACTACCCTAAACCCTAAAACCCTACCCTAGCATTACCCCCTACACTACCCAAACACCACTGCACTATCCTAAACCCTAAAACACTACCCCCAACAAGACCCCCTACACTGCCCGAACACCACTGCACTGCCCTATACTCTGAAACACCACCCCCTGCATGACCCACTGCACTGCCCAAACACCACTGCACTCCCCTAAACCCTGAAACACCACCCCCGCATGACCCCCTACACTGCCCGAATACCAATGCACTGCCCTAAACTCTGAAACACCACCCCGCATGACCCACTACACTGCCTGAACACCACTGCTCTGCCCAAAACCCTGAAACACCAGCCCCAGCATGACCCCCTATACTGCCCGAACACCACTGCACTGCCGTAAACCCTGAAACACCAGCCCTAGCACGACCCCCTACACTGCCCGAACACTACTGCACTGCCCTAAACCCTGAAACACCAGCGACAGCATGACCCCCTACACTGCCCGAACACCACTGCACTGCCCTAAACCCTGACACACCAGCGCCACCACAACAACCTAAACGGCCCAAACACCAATGCACTGCCCTAAACCCTGAAACACCAACCCCAGCACTACCCCCTACACTAGCCGAACACCACTGCACTGCCCTAAACCCTAAAACACTACCCCCAGCACGACCACCTACACTACCCAAACACCACTGCTCTGCCGTAAACCCTACAACAGTACCCCCAGCATGACCACCTACACTACACAAACATCACTGCACTGCCCTAAACCCTAAAACACTACCCCAAGCCTGAAACCCTTCACTATACAAACACCAATCCACAACCCTAAACCTTAAAACTCTACCCCCTTCACGACCGCCTACACTACCGAAACACCACTGCACTACCCTAAACGCTAAAACACTATTCCCAGCTCGACCCCCTACACTACCCAAACACCACTGCACTACCATAAGCCCTAAAACACTACCCCCGCATGACCCCCTACACTACCCAAAGACCACTGCACTGCCCTAAACTCTGAAACACCACCCTGCACACGACCCCCTACACTGCCCGAACACCGCTGCACTACCGTAAACCCTGAAACACCACCCCCGCCTGACCCCCTACACTGCCTGAACATCACTGCTCTGCCCTAAACCCTGAAACACCACCTCCAGCACAACCCCCTACACTGACCGATAACCACTGCACTGCACTAAACTGTAAAACACCACCCTGAGCACGACCCCTTACACTACCCGAACACCACTGCACTGCCCTAAACCCTAAAACACTACCCCAATCACGACCCCCTACACTACCCAAACATCACTGCTCTGCCGTAAACCCTAAAACAGTACCCCCAGTTTGACACCCTACACTACACAAACACCACTGCACTGCCCTAAACCCTAAAACACTAACCCCAACATAACCCCTACACCAACCAAACACCACTGCACTTCACTAAACCCTAAAACACTACCCCCAGCACGACAACTTACACTACCCAAACACCACTGCACTACCATAAAGCCTAAAACACTACCCCGCACGACCCCCTACACTACCCAAAGATCACTGCACTACCCTAAACCCTAAAACACGACCCCTACACTACACAAACACTGCTGCACTAACCTAAACCCTAAAACACTACCCCCAGCACGACCCCCTACACTACAAAAACACCACTGCACTACCCTAAACCCTAAAACACTACCCCCTACACAGCCGAAAACATCTGCACTGCCCTAAACCCTAAAACACCAGCCCTAGCATGACCCCCTACACTGCTCGAACACCACTGCATTGCCCTAAACTCTGAAACATCAGCCCCATCACGACCCCCTACACTTCCCGAACTCCACTGCACTGCCCTAAACTCTGAAACACCACCCCGCACATGACCCACTACACTGCCCGAACACCACTGCACTTCTCTAAACCCTGAAACACCACCCCCGCACAACCTCCTACACTGCCCGAACATCACTGCACTGCCCTAAACCCTGAAACACCACCTCCAGCACGACCCCCTACACTACACAAACACCAATACACTGCCCTAAACCCTAAAACACTATCCCCAGCACGACCCCCTTCACTACACAAACACCAATGCACTACCCTAAACCCTAAAACACTTCCCCCAGCACGGCCCCCTACACTACCCAAACACCACTGCACTACCCCAAACCCTAAAACACTACCCAGCATGACCCCATACATTGCCCGAACACAACTGCAGTGCCCTAAACCCTAATACACTACCCCCAGCATGACCCCCTACACTGCATGAACACTACTGCACTACCCTAAACCCTAAAAGACCACCCCCAGCATGACCCCCTACACTGCCCAAACACCACTGCACTGCCCTAAACCCTAAAACACCACCCCCAACACGACCCCCTACACTGCCGAACACCACTGCACTGCCCTAAACCCTAAAACACCACCCCCAGCATGAACCCCTACACTGCCCGAACACCACTGCACTGCCCTAAACATTAAAGCACCACCCCCAGAGCAACGCCCTACACTGCCCGAACACCACAGCACTGCCCTAAACCCTAAAACACAACCCCCAGCACGACCCCCTACACTGCCCGAACACCACTGCACTGCCCTAAACCCTAAAACAGTACACCCAGCATGACCCCCTACACTACACAAACACCACTGCACTGACCTAAACCCTAAAACACTACCCCAGCCAAACCCTCTTTACTACACAAGCCCCAATGCACTACCCTAAACCCTAAAACACTACCCCCAGCACGACCCCCTATATTACAAAAACACCACTGCACTACCCTAAACCCTAAAACACTACCCCCTAAATATCCGAACACCACTGCACTGCCCTAAACCCTAAAACACCACCTCTAGCACGACCCCCTACACTGCCCGATCACCACTGCACTGCCCTAAACCCTAAAGCACCACCCCCAGCACGACCCCGTACACTGTCCCAACACCACATCACTGCCCTAAACCCTGAAACCCCCACCCCCAGCACAATCGACAACCCTGCCCGAACAACACTGCACTGCCCTAAACCCCGAAACACCACCCCCAACACAACCCCCTACACTGCCCGAACACCACTGCACAGCTCTAAACCCTGAAACACCAACCGCGCACGAACCCATACACTGCCCGAACACCACTGCACTACCCTAAACCCTGAAACACCAACCGCGCACGAACCCATACACTGCCTGAACACCACTGCACTGCCCTGATCCCTGAAACACCACCCCCAGCATGACCCCCTACACTGCCCGAACACCACTGCAGTGCCCTAAACTCTGAAACACCACCCCCAGCACGACCCCCTACACTGCCCGAACACCACTGCACTGCCCTAATCCCTGAAACACCACCCCCAGCACTACCCCCTACACTGCCCGAACACCACTGCACTGCCCTAAACCCTAAAACACCACCCCAGCACGACCCCCTACACTGCCTGAACACCACTGCTCTGTCCAAAACCCTGAAACACCAGCCCCAGCATGACCCCCTACACTGCCCAAACACCACTGCACTGCCGTAAACCCTGAAACACCAGCCCCAGCACGACCCCCTACACTGACCAAACACCACTGCACTGCCATAAACCTTGAAACACCACTCCCAGCACGATCCCCAACACTCCCCGAACGCCACTGCACAGCACTAAACCCTAAAACACCACCCCAAGCATGATCCCCTACACACCCCGAACACGACTGCACTGCCCTAAACCCTAAAACACCACCCCCAGCACTACCCCCTACACTGCCCGAACACCACTGCACTGCCCTAAACCCTAAAACACCACCCCAGCACGACCCCCTACACTGCCTGAACACCACTGCTCTGCCCAAAACCCTGAAACACCAGCCCCAGCATGACCCCCTACACTGCCCAAACACCACTGCACTGCCGTAAACCCTGAAACACCAGCCCCAGCACGACCCCCTACACTGACCAAACACCACTGCACTGCCATAAACCTTGAAACACCACTCCCAGCACGATCCCCAACACTCCCCGAACGCCACTGCACAGCACTAAACCCTAAAACACCACCCCAAGCATGACCCCCTACACACCCCGAACACTACTGCACTGCCCTAAACCCTAAAACACCACCTCCAGCATGACCACCTGCACTGCCCGAACACCACTGCTCTGCCCTAAACCCTAAAACACCACCCCCAGCACGACCCCCTACACTTCCTGAACACCACATCACTGCCCTAAACTCTAAAACACTATCACCAGCACGACCCCCTACACTACACAAACAGCACTGCACTACCCTAAACCCTGAAACACCAGCCCCAGCAAGACCCCCTACACTGCCCAAACACCACTGCCCTAAACCCTGAAAAACCACCACCAGCAAGGCCCCCTACGCTGCCGGACCACCACTGCCCTAAACCCTGAAACACCACACCCAGCACGACCCCCTACACTGCCCGAACACCACTGCACTACCATAAGCCCTAAAACACTACCCCCGCACGACCCCCTACACCACCCAAAGACCACTGCACTACCCTAAACCCTAAAACACAACACCCTACACTACACAAATACTGCTGCACTACCCTAAACCCTAAAACACTACCCCCAGCACGACCCCCTATATCACAAAAACACCACTGCACTACCCTAAACCCTAAAACACTACCCCCTAAATAGCCGAACACCACTGCACTGCCCTAAACCCTAAAACACCACCTCTAGCACGACCCCCTACACTGCCCGATCACCACTGCACTGCCCTAAACCATAAAGCACCACCCCCAGCACGACCCCCTGCACTGTCCTAACACCACATCACTGCCCTAAACCCTGAAACCCCCACCCCCAGCACAATCGACAACCCTGCCCGAACAACACTGCACTGCCCTAAACCCCGAAACACCACCCCCAACACAACCCCCTACACTGCCCGAACACCACTGCACAGCTCTAAACCCAGAAACACCATCCCGCATGACCCACTACACTGCCCGAACACCACTGCACTGCCCTAATCCCTGAAACACCACCTCCAGCACTACCCCCTACACTGCCCGAACACCACTGCACTGCCCTAAACCCTAAAACACCACCCCAGCACGACCCCCTACACTGCCTGAACACCACTGCTCTGCCCAAAACCCTGAAACACCTGCCCCAGCATGACCCCCTACACTGCCCAAACACCACTGCACTGCCGTAAACCCTGAAACACCAGCCCCAGCATGACCCCCTACACTGACCAAACACCACTGCACTGCCATAAACCTTGAAACACCACTCCCAGCACGATCCCCAACACTCCCCGAACGCCACTGCACAGCACTAAACCCTAAAACACCACCCCAAGCATGACCCCCTACACACCCCGAACACTACTGCACTGCCCTAAACCCTAAAACACCACCTCCAGCATGACCACCTGCACTGCCCGAACACCACTGCTCTGCCCTAAACCCTAAAACACCACCCCCAGCACGACCCCCTACACTGCCCGAACACGACTACACTGCCCTAAACCCTAAAACACCACCCCCAGCACTACCCCCTACACTGCCCGAACACCACTGCACTGCCCTAAATCCTAAAACACTAACCCCCAGCACGACCCCCTACACTACCCAAAGACTACCGCACTATCATAAACCCTAAAACACTACACCCCACAGAACCCCCAACACTACCCAAAGACCACTGCAATACCCTAACCCCTAAAACACTACCCCTACACGACACAAACACCACTGCACAACCCTAAACCCTAAAACACTACCCCCAGCAGTACCCCCTATACTACCCAAACACCATTGCACTCCCCTAAACCCTAAACCACTACCCCCAGCACAACCCCCTACACTATCCAAACACTACTGCACTACAATAAGCCCTAAAACACTACCCCCAGCACGACCCCCTACACTAGCCAAACACCACTGCAGTACCCTAAACCCTAAAACACTCCCCCAGCATGACTCCCTACACTACACAAACACCACTGCACTACCCAAAACCCTAACTCTACCCCCAGCATGACCCCCTACACTACCCATACACCACTGCACTACCCTAAACCCTTAATCTATCCCAGGCATGAACCCCTACATTACCCAAACACCACTGCACTTCCATATACCCTAAAACACTACCCCCAGCATGACCCCCTATACTACCCAAACACCACTGCACTACCCTAACCCCTAAAACACTACCCCAGCACGAACCCGTACACTACACCAACACCACTGCACTACCCTAAACCCTAAAACCCTACCCTAGCATTACCCCCTACACTACCCAAACACCACTGCACTATCCTAAACCCTAAAACACTACCCCCAACAAGACCCCCTACACTGCCCGAACACCACTGCACTGCCCTATACTCTGAAACACCACCCCCCGCATGACCCACTGCACTGCCCAAACACCACTGCACTCCCCTAAACCCTGAAACACCACCCCCGCATGACCCCCGACACTGCCCGAATACCAATGCACTGCCCTAAAATCTGAAACACCACCCCGCATGACCCACTACACTGCCTGAACACCACTGCTCTGCCCAAAACCCTGAAACACCAGCCCCAGCATGACCCCCTACACTGCCCGAACACCAATGCACTGCCGTAAACCCTGAAACACCAGCCCTAGCACGACCCCCTACACTGCCCGAACACTACTGCACTGCCCTAAACCCTGAAACACCAGCCACAGCATGACCCCCTACACTGCCCGAACACCACTGCACTGCCCTAAACCCTGACACACCAGCGCCACCACAACAACCTAAACGGCCCAAACACCAATGCACTGCCCTAAACCCTGAAACACCAACCCCAGCACTACCCCCTACACTAGCCGAACACCACTGCACTGCCCTAAACCCTAAAACACTACCCCCAGCACGACCACCTACACTACCCAAACACCACTGCTCTGCCGTAAACCCTACAACAGTACCCCCAGCATGACCACCTACACTACACAAACATCACTGCACTGCCCTAAACCCTAAAACACTACCCCAAGCCTGAAAACCTTCACTATACAAACACCAATCCACAACCCTAAACCTTAAAACACTACCCCCTTCACGACCGCCTACACTACCGAAACACCACTGCACTACCCTAAACGCTAAAACACTACTCCCAGCTCGACCCCCTACACTACCCAAACACCACTGCACTACCATAAGCCCTAAAACACTACCCCCGCACGACCCCCTACACTACCCAAAGACCACTGCACTGCCCTAAACTCTGAAACACCACCCTGCACACGACCCCCTACACTGCCCGAACACCGCTGCACTGCCGTAAACCCTGAAACACCACCCCCGCCTGACCCCCTACACTGCCTGAACATCACTGCTCTGCCCTAAACCCTGAAACACCACCTCCAGCACAACCCCCTACACTGACCGATAACCACTGCACTGCACTAAACTGTAAAACACCACCCTGAGCACGACCCCTTACACTACCCGAACACCACTGCACTGCCCTAAACCCTAAAACACTACCCCAATCAGGACCCCCTACACTACCCAAACATCACTGCTCTGCCGTAAACCCTAAAACAGTACCCCCAGTTTGACACCCTACACTACACAAACACCACTGCACTGCCCTAAACCCTAAAACACTAACCCCAACATAACCCCTACACCAACCAAACACCACTGCACTTCACTAAACCCTAAAACACTACCCCCAGCACGACAACTTACACTACCCAAACACCACTGCACTACCATAAAGCCTAAAACACTACCCCGCACGACCCCCTACACTACCCAAAGATCACTGCACTACCCTAAACCCTAAAACACGACCCCTACACTACACAAACACTGCTGCACTAACCTAAACCCTAAAACACTACTCCCAGCACGACCCCCTACACTACAAAAACACCACTGCACTACCCTAAACCATAAAACACTACCCCCTACACAGCCGAAAACATCTGCACTGCCCTAAACCCTAAAACACCAGCCCTAGCATGACCCCCTACACTGCTCGAACACCACTGCATTGCCCTAAACTCTGAAACATCAGCCCCAGCACGACCCCCTACACTTCCCGAACTCCACTGCACTGCCCTAAACTCTGAAACACCACCCCGCACATGACCCACTACACTGCCCGAACACCACTGCACTGCTCTAAACCCTGAAACACCACCCCCGCACAACCTCCTACACTGCCCGAACATCACTGCACTGCCCTAAACCCTGAAACACCACCTCCAGCACGACCCCCTACACTACACAAACACCAATACACTGCCCTAAACCCTAAAACACTATCCCCAGCACGACCCCCTTCACTACACAAACACCAATGCACTACCCTAAACCCTAAAACACTTCCCCCAGCACGACCCCCTACACTACCCAAACACCACTGCACTACCCCAAACCCTAAAACACTACCCAGCATGACCCCATACATTGCCCGAACACAACTGCAGTGCCCTAAACCCTAATACACTACCCCCAGCATGACCCCCTACACTGCATGAACACTACTGCACTACCCTAAACCCTAAAAGACCACCCCCAGCATGACCCCCTACACTGCCCAAACACCACTGCACTGCCCTAAACCCTAAAACACCACCCCCAACATGACCCCCTACACTGCCGAACACCACTGCACTGCCCTAAACCCTAAAACACCACCCCCAGCATGAACCCCTACACTGCCCGAACACCACTGCACTGCCCTAAACATTAAAGCACCACCCCCAGAGCGACGCCCTACACTGCCCGAACACCACAGCACTGCCCTAAACCCTAAAACACAACCCCCAGCACGACCCCCTACACTGCCCGAACACCGCTGCACTGCCCTAAACCCTAAAACAGTACACCCAGCATGACCCCCTACACTACACAAACACCACTGCACTGATCTAAACCCTAAAACACTACCCCAGCCAAACCCTCTTTACTACACAAGCCCCAATGCACTACCCTAAACCCTAAAACACTACCCCCAGCACGACCCCCTATATTACAAAAACACCACTGCACTACCCTAAACCCTAAAACACTACCCCCTAAATATCCGAACACCACTGCACTGCCCTAAACCCTAAAACACCACCTCTAGCACGACCCCCTACACTGCCCGATCACCACTGCACTGCCCTAAACCCTAAAGCACCACCCCCAGCACGACCCCGTACACTGTCCCAACACCACATCACTGCCCTAAACCCTGAAACCCCCACCCCCAGCACAATCGACAACCCTGCCCGAACAACACTGCACTGCCCTAAACCCCGAAACACCACCCCCAACACAACCCCCTACACTGCCCGAACACCACTGCACAGCTCTAAACCCAGAAACACCACCCCCGCACGTCCCACTACACTGCCCGAACACCACTGCACTACCCTAAACCCTGAAACACCAACCGCGCACGAACCCATACACTGCCTGAACACCACTGCACTGCCCTGATCCCTGAAACACCACCCCCAGCATGACCCCCTACACTGCCCGAACACCACTGCAGTGCCCTAAACTCTGAAACACCACCCCCAGCACGACCCCCTACACTGCCCGAACACCACTGCACTGCCCTAATCCCTGAAACACCACCCCCAGCACTACCCCCTACACTGCCCGAACACCACTGCACTGCCCTAAACCCTAAAACACCACCCCAGCACGACCCCCTACACTGCCTGAACACCACTGCTCTGTCCAAAACCCTGAAACACCAGCCCCAGCATGACCCCCTACACTGCCCAAACACCACTGCACTGCCGTAAACCCTGAAACACCAGCCCCAGCACGACCCCCTACACTGACCAAACACCACTGCACTGCCATAAACCTTGAAACACCACTCCCAGCACGATCCCCAACACTCCCCGAACGCCACTGCACAGCACTAAACCCTAAAACACCACCCCAAGCATGATCCCCTACACACCCCGAACACGACTGCACTGCCCTAAACCCTAAAACACCACCCCCAGCACTACCCCCTACACTGCCCGAACACCACTGCACTGCCCTAAACCCTAAAACACCACCCCAGCACGACCCCCTACACTGCCTGAACACCACTGCTCTGCCCAAAACCCTGAAACACCAGCCCCAGCATGACCCCCTACACTGCCCAAACACCACTGCACTGCCGTAAACCCTGAAACACCAGCCCCAGCACGACCCCCTACACTGACCAAACACCACTGCACTGCCATAAACCTTGAAACACCACTCCCAGCACGATCCCCAACACTCCCCGAACGCCACTGCACAGCACTAAACCCTAAAACACCACCCCAAGCATGACCCCCTACACACCCCGAACACTACTGCACTGCCCTAAACCCTAAAACACCACCTCCAGCATGACCACCTGCACTGCCCGAACACCACTGCTCTGCCCTAAACCCTAAAACACCACCCCCAGCACGACCCCCTACACTTCCTGAACACCACATCACTGCCCTAAACTCTAAAACACTATCACCAGCACGACCCCCTACACTACACAAACAGCACTGCACTACCCTAAACCCTGAAACACCAGCCCCAGCAAGACCCCCTACACTGCCCAAACACCACTGCCCTAAACCCTAAAAAACCACCACCAGCAAGGCCCCCTACGCTGCCGGACCACCACTGCCCTAAACCCTGAAACACCACACCCAGCACGACCCCCTACACTGCCCGAACACCACTGCACTGCCCTAATCCCTGAAACACCACCCCCAGCACTACCCCCTACACTGCCCGAACACCACTGCACTGCCCTAAACCCTAAAACACCACCCCAGCACGACCCCCTACACTGCCTGAACACCACTGCTCTGCCCAAAACCCTGAAACACCAGCCTCAGCATGACCCCCTACACTGCCCAAACACCACTGCACTGCCGTAAACCCTGAAACACCAGCCCCAGCACGACCCCCTACACTGACCAAACACCACTGCACTGACAGAAACCTTGAAACACCACTCCCAGCATGATCCCCAACACTCCCCGAACGCCACTGCACAGCACTAAACCCTAAAACACCACCCCAAGCATGACCCCCTACACACCCCGAACAATACTGCACTGCCCTAAACCCTAAAACACCACCTCCAGCATGACCACCTGCACTGCCCGAACACCACTGCTCTGCCCTAAACCCTAAAACACCACCCCCAGCACGACCCCCTACACTGCCCGAACACGACTGCACTGCCCTAAACCCTAAAACACCACCCCCAGCACTACCCCCTACACTGCCCGAACACCACTGCACTGCCCTAAATCCTAATACACTAACCCCCAGCACGACCCCCTACACTACCCAAAGACTACCTCACTATCATAAACCCTAAAACACTACACCCCACAGAACCCCCAACACTACCCAAAGACCACTGCAATACCCTAACCCCTAAAACACTACCCCTACACGACACAAACACCACTGCACAACCCTAAACCCTAAAACACTACCCCCAGCAGTACCCCCTATACTACCCAAACACCATTGCACTCCCCTAAACCCTAAACCACTACCCCCAGCACAACCCCCTACACTATCCAAACACAACTGCACTACCCTAAGCCCGAAAACACTACCCCAGCACGACCCCCTACACTAGCCAAACACCACTGCAGTACCCTAAACCCTAAAACACTCCCCCAGCACGACTCCCTACACTACACAAACACCACTGCACTACCCAAAACCCTAAATCTACCCCCAGCATGACCCCCTACACTACCCATACACCACTGCACTACCCTAAACCCTAAATCTATCCCCAGCATGAACCCCTACACTACCCAAACACCACTGCACTTCCATATACCCTAAAACACTACCCCCAGCATGACCCCCTACACTACCCAAACACCACTGCACTACCCTAACCCCTAAAACACTACCCCCAGCACAAACCTGTACACTACACCAACACCACTGTACTACCCTAAACCCTAAAACCCTACCCCAGCAAGACCCCCTACACTACCCAAACACCACTGCACTATCCTAAACCCTAAAACACTACCCCCAACAAGACCCCATACACTGCCCGAACACCACTGCACTGCCCTATACTCTGAAACACCACCCCCCGCATGACCCACTACACTGCCCAAACACCACTGCACTCCCCTAAACCCTGAAACACCACCCCCGCATGACCCCCTACACTACCCGAATACCAATGCACTGCCCTAAACTCTGAAACACCACCCCGCATGACCCACTACACTGCCTGAACACCACTGCTCTGCCCAAAACCCTGAAACACCAGCCCCAGCATGACCCCCTACACTGCCCGAACACCACTGCACTGCCGTAAACCCTGAAACACCAGCCCTAGCACGACCCCCTACACTGCCCGAACACTACTGCACTGCCCTAAACCCTGAAACACCAGCCACAGCATGACCCCCTACACTGCCCGAACACCACTGCACTTCCATATACCCTAAAACACTACCCCCAGCATGACCCCCTACACTACCCAAACACCACTGCACTACCCTAACCCCTAAAACACTACCCCCAGCACGAACCCGTGCACTACACCAACACCACTGCACTACCCTAAACCGTAAAACCCTACCCCAGCATGACCCCCTACACTACCCAAACACCACTGCACTATCCTAAACCCTAAAACACTACCCCCAACAAGACCCCCTACACTGCCCGAACACCACTGCACTGCCCTATACTCTGAAACACCAGCCCCCGCATGACCCACTACACTGCCCAAACACCACTGCACTCCCCTAAACCCTGAAACACCACCCCCGCATGACCCCCTACACTGCCCGAATACCAATGCACTGCCCTAAACTCTGAAACACCACCCCGCATGACCCACTACACTGCCTGAACACCACTGCTCTGCCCAAAACCCTGAAACACCAGCCCCAGCATGACCCCCTACACTGCCCGAACACCACTGCACTGCCGTAAACCCTGAAACACCAGCCCTAGCATGACCCCCTACACTGCCCGAACACTACTTCACTGCCCTAAACCCTAAAACACCAGCCACAGCATGACCCCTACACTGCCCGAACACCACTGCACTGCCCTAAACCCTGACACACCAGCGCCACCACAACAACCTAAACGGCCCAAACACCAATGCACTGCCCTAAACCCTGAAACACCAGCCCCAGCACTACCCCCTACACTAGCCAAACACCACTGCACTGCCCTAAACCCTAAAACACTACCCCCAGCACGACCACCTACACTACCCAAACACCACTGCTCTGCCGTAAACCCTACAACAGTACCCCCAGCATGACCCCTTACACTACACAAACATCACTGCACTGCCCTAAACCCTAAAACACTACCCCAAGCCTGAAACCCTTCACTATACAAACACCAATCCACAACCCTAAACCTTAAAACACTACCCCCTTCACGACCGCCTACACTACCGAGACACCACTGCACTACCCTAAACGCTAAAACACTACTCCCAGCTCGACCCCCTACACTACCCAAACACCACTGCACTACCATAAGCCCTAAAACACTACCCCCGCACGACCCCCTACACCACCCAAAGACCACTGCACTACCCTAAACCCTAAAACACAACACCCTACACTACACAAATACTGCTGCACTACCCTAAACCCTAAAACACTACCCCCAGCACGACCCCCTATATTACAAAAACACCACTGCACTACCCTAAACCCTAAAACACTACCCCCTAAATAGCCGAACACCACTGCACTGCCCTAAACCCTAAAACACCACCTCTAGCACGACCCCCTACACTGCCCGATCACCACTGCACTGCCCTAAACCCTAAAGCACCACCCCCAGCACGACCCCCTACACTGTCCTAACACCACATCACTGCCCTAAACCCTGAAACCCCCAGCACAATCGACAACCCTGCCCGAACAACACTGCACTGCCCTAAACCCCGAAACACCACCCCCAACACAACCCCCTACACTGCCCGAACACCACTGCACAGCTCTAAACCCAGAAACACCATCCCGCATGACCCACTACACTGCCCGAACACCACTGCACTGCCCTAATCCCTGAAACACCACCTCCAGCACTACCCCCTACACTGCCCGAACACCACTGCACTGCCCTAAACCCTAAAACACCACCCCAGCACGACCCCCTACACTGCCTGAACACCACTGCTCTGCCCAAAACCCTGAAACACCTGCCCCAGCATGACCAACTACACTGCCCAAACACCACTGCACTGCCGTAAACCCTGAAACACCAGCCCCAGCATGACCCCCTACACTGACCAAACACCACTGCACTGCCATAAACCTTGAAACACCACTCCCAGCACGATCCCCAACACTCCCCGAACGCCACTGCACAGCACTAAACCCTAAAACACCACCCCAAGCATGACCCCCTACACACCCCGAACACTACTGCACTGCCCTAAACCCTAAAACACCACCTCCAGCATGACCACCTGCACTGCCCGAACACCACTGCTCTGCCCTAAACCCTAAAACACCACCCCCAGCACGACCCCCTACACTGCCCGAACACGACTACACTGCCCAAAACCCTAAAACACCACCCCCAGCACTACCCCCTACACTGCCCGAACACCACTGCACTGCCCTAAATCCTAAAACACTAACCCCCAGCACGACCCCCTACACTACCCAAAGACTACCGCACTATCATAAACCCTAAAACACTACACCCCACAGAACCCCCAACACTACCCAAAGACCACTGCAATACCCTAACCCCTAAAACACTACCCCTACACGACACAAACACCACTGCACAACCCTAAACCCTAAAACACTACCCCCAGCAGTACCCCCTATACTACCCAAACACCATTGCACTCCCCTAAACCCTAAACCACTACCCCCAGCACAACCCCCTACACTATCCAAACACTACTGCACTACAATAAGCCCTAAAACACTACCCCCAGCACGACCCCCTACACTAGCCAAACACCACTGCAGTACCCTAAACCCTAAAACACTCCCCCAGCATGACTCCCTACACTACACAAACACCACTGCACTACCCAAAACCCTAACTCTACCCCCAGCATGACCCCCTACACTACCCATACACCACTGCACTACCCTAAACCCTTAATCTATCCCCAGCATGAACCCCTACATTACCCAAACACCACTGCACTTCCATATACCCTAAAACACTACCCCCAGCATGACCCCCTACACTACCCAAACACCACTGCACTACCCTAACCCCTAAAACACTACCCCAGCACGAACCCGTACACTACACCAACACCACTGCACTACCCTAAACCCTAAAACCCTACCCTAGCATTACCCCCTACACTACCCAAACACCACTGCACTATCCTAAACCCTAAAACACTACCCCCAACAAGACCCCCTACACTGCCCGAACACCACTGCACTGCCCTATACTCTGAAACACCACCCCCTGCATGACCCACTGCACTGCCCAAACACCACTGCACTCCCCTAAACCCTGAAACACCACCCCCGCATGACCCCCTACACTGCCCGAATACCAATGCACTGCCCTAAACTCTGAAACACCACCCCGCATGACCCACTACACTGCCTGAACACCACTGCTCTGCCCAAAACCCTGAAACACCAGCCCCAGCATGACCCCCTACACTGCCCGAACACCACTGCACTGCCGTAAACCCTGAAACACCAGCCCTAGCACGACCCCCTACACTGCCCGAACACTACTGCACTGCCCTAAACCCTGAAACACCAGCCACAGCATGACCCCCTACACTGCCCGAACACCACTGCACTGCCCTAAACCCTGACACACCAGCGCCACCACAACAACCTAAACGGCCCAAACACCAATGCACTGCCCTAAACCCTGAAACACCAACCCCAGCACTACCCCCTACACTAGCCGAACACCACTGCACTGCCCTAAACCCTAAAACACTACCCCCAGCACGACCACCTACACTACCCAAACACCACTGCTCTGCCGTAAACCCTACAACAGTACCCCCAGCATGACCACCTACACTACACAAACATCACTGCACTGCCCTAAACCCTAAAACACTACCCCAAGCCTGAAACCCTTCACTATACAAACACCAATCCACAACCCTAAACCTTAAAACTCTACCCCCTTCACGACCGCCTACACTACCGAAACACCACTGCACTACCCTAAACGCTAAAACACTACTCCCAGCTCGACCCCCTACACTACCCAAACACCACTGCACTACCATAAGCCCTAAAACACTACCCCCGCACGACCCCCTACACTACCCAAAGACCACTGCACTGCCCTAAACTCTGAAACACCACCCTGCACACGACCCCCTACACTGCCCGAACACCGCTGCACTACCGTAAACCCTGAAACACCACCCCCGCCTGACCCCCTACACTGCCTGAACATCACTGCTCTGCCCTAAACCCTGAAACACCACCTCCAGCACAACCCCCTACACTGACCGATAACCACTGCACTGCACTAAACTGTAAAACACCACCCTGAGCACGACCCCTTACACTACCCGAACACCACTGCACTGCCCTAAACCCTAAAACACTACCCCAATCACGACCCCCTACACTACCCAAACATCACTGCTCTGCCGTAAACCCTAAAACAGTACCCCCAGTTTGACACCCTACACTACACAAACACCACTGCACTGCCCTAAACCCTAAAACACTAACCCCAACATAACCCCTACACCAACCAAACACCACTGCACTTCACTAAACCCTAAAACACTACCCCCAGCACGACAACTTACACTACCCAAACACCACTGCACTACCATAAAGCCTAAAACACTACCCCGCACGACCCCCTACACTACCCAAAGATCACTGCACTACCCTAAACCCTAAAACATGACCCCTACACTACACAAACACTGCTGCACTAACCTAAACCCTAAAACACTACCCCCAGCACGACCCCCTACACTACAAAAACACCACTGCACTACCCTAAACCCTAAAACACTAACCCCTACACAGCCGAAAACATCTGCACTGCCCTAAACCCTAAAACACCAGCCCTAGCATGACCCCCTACACTGCTCGAACACCACTGCATTGCCCTAAACTCTGAAACATCAGCCCCAGCACGACCCCCTACACTTCCCGAACTCCACTGCACTGCCCTAAACTCTGAAACACCACCCCGCACATGACCCACTACACTGCCCGAACACCACTGCACTTCTCTAAACCCTGAAACACCACCCCCGCACAACCTCCTACACTGCCCGAACATCACTGCACTGCCCTAAACCCTGAAACACCACCTCCAGCACGACCCCCTACACTACACAAACACCAATACACTGCCTTAAACCCTAAAACACTATCCCCAGCACGACCCCCTTCACTACACAAACACCAATGCACTACCCTAAACCCTAAAACACTTCCCCCAGCACGACCCCCTACACTACCCAAACACCACTGCACTACCCCAAACCCTAAAACACTACCCAGCATGACCCCATACATTGCCCGAACACAACTGCAGTGCCCTAAACCCTAATACACTACCCCCAGCATGACCCCCTACACTGCATGAACACTACTGCACTACCCTAAACCCTAAAAGACCACCCCCAGCATGACCCCCTACACTGCCCAAACACCACTGCACTGCCCTAACCCCTAAAACACCACCCCCAACACGACCCCCTACACTGCCGAACACCACTGCACTGCCCTAAACCCTAAAACACCACCCCCAGCATGAACCCCTACACTGCCCGAACACCACTGCACTGCCCTAAACATTAAAGCACCACCCCCAGAGCGACGCCCTACACTGCCCGAACACCACAGCACTGCCCTAAACCCTAAAACACAACCCCCAGCACGACCCCCTACACTGCCCGAACACCACTGCACTGCCCTAAACCCTAAAACAGTACACCCAGCATGACCCCCTACACTACACAAACACCACTGCACTGACCTAAACCCTAAAACACTACCCCAGCCAAACCCTCTTTACTACACAAGCCCCAATGCACTACCCTAAACCCTAAAACACTACCCCCAGCACGACCCCCTATATTACAAAAACACCACTGCACTACCCTAAACCCTAAAACACTACCCCCTAAATATCCGAACACCACTGCACTGCCCTAAACCCTAAAACACCACCTCTAGCACGACCCCCTACACTGCCCGATCACCACTGCACTGCCCTAAACCCTAAAGCACCACCCCCAGCATGACCCCGTACACTGTCCCAACACCACATCACTGCCCTAAACCCTGAAACCCCCACCCCCAGCACAATCGACAACCCTGCCCGAACAACACTGCACTGCCCTAAACCCCGAAACACCACCCCCAACACAACCCCCTACACTGCCCGAACCCACTGCACAGCTCTAAACCCAGAAACACCACCCCCGCACGTCCCACTACACTGCCCGAACACCACTGCACTACCCTAAACCCTGAAACACCAACCGCGCACGAACCCATACACTGCCTGAACACCACTGCACTGCCCTGATCCCTGAAACACCACCCCCAGCATGACCCCCTACACTGCCCGAACACCACTGCAGTGCCCTAAACTCTGAAACACCACCCCCAGCACGACCCCCTACACTGCCCGAACACCACTGCACTGCCCTAATCCCTGAAACACCACCCCCAGCACTACCCCCTACACTGCCCGAACACCACTGCACTGCCCTAAACCCTAAAACACCACCCCAGCACGACCCCCTACACTGCCTGAACACCACTGCTCTGTCCAAAACCCTGAAACACCAGCCCCAGCATGACCCCCTACACTGCCCAAACACCACTGCACTGCCGTAAACCCTGAAACACCAGCCCCAGCACGATCCCCTACACTGACCAAACACCACTGCACTGCCATAAACCTTGAAACACCACTCCCAGCACGATCCCCAACACTCCCCGAACGCCACTGCACAGCACTAAACCCTAAAACACCACCCCAAGCATGATCCCCTACACACCCCGAACACGACTGCACTGCCCTAAACCCTAAAACACCACCCCCAGCACTACCCCCTACACTGCCCGAACACCACTGCACTGCCCTAAACCCTAAAACACCACCCCAGCACGACCCCCTACACTGCCTGAACACCACTGCTCTGCCCAAAACCCTGAAACACCAGCCCCAGCATGACCCCCTACACTGCCCAAACACCACTGCACTGCCGTAAACCCTGAAACACTAGCCCCAGCACGACCCCCTACACTGACCAAACACCACTGCACTGCCATAAACCTTGAAACACCACTCCCAGCACGATCCCCAACACTCCCCGAACGCCACTGCACAGCACTAAACCCTAAAACACCACCCCAAGCATGACCCCCTACACACCCCGAACACTACTGCACTGCCCTAAACCCTAAAACACCACCTCCAGCATGACCACCTGCACTTCCCGAACACCACTGCTCTGCCCTAAACCCTAAAACACCACCCCCAGCACGACCCCCTACACTTCCTGAACACCACATCACTGCCCTAAACTCTAAAACACTATCACCAGCACGACCCCCTACACTACACAAACAGCACTGCACTACCCTAAACCCTGAAACACCAGCCCCAGCAAGACCCCCTACACTGCCCAAACACCACTGCCCTAAACCCTGAAAAACCACCACCAGCAAGGCCCCCTACGCTGCCGGACCACCACTGCCCTAAACCCTAAAACACCACACCCAGCACGGCCCCCTACACTGCCCGAACACCACTGCACTACCATAAGCCCTAAAACACTACCCCCGCACGACCCCCTACACCACCCAAAGACCACTGCACTACCCTAAACCCTAAAACACAACACCCTACACTACACAAATACTGCTGCACTACCCTAAACCCTAAAACACTACCCCCAGCACGACCCCCTATATTACAAAAACACCACTGCACTACCCTAAACCCTAAAACACTACCCCCTAAATAGCCGAACACCACTGCACTGCCCTAAACCCTAAAACACCACCTCTAGCACGACCCCCTACACTGCCCGATCACCACTGCACTGCCCTAAACCCTAAAGCACCACCCCCAGCACGACCCCCTGCACTGTCCTAACACCACATCACTGCCCTAAACCCTGAAACCCCCACCCCCAGCACAATCGACAACCCTGCCCGAACAACACTGCACTGCCCTAAACCCCGAAACACCACCCCCAACACAACCCCCTACACTGCCCGAACACCACTGCACAGCTCTAAACCCAGAAACACCATCCCGCATGACCCACTACACTGCCCGAACACCACTGCACTGCCCTAATCCCTGAAACACCACCTCCAGCACTACCCCCTACACTGCCCGAACACCACTGCACTGCCCTAAACCCTAAAACACCACCCCAGCACGACCCCCTACACTGCCTGAACACCACTGCTCTGCCCAAAACCCTGAAACACCTGCCCCAGCATGACCCCCTACACTGCCCAAACACCACTGCACTGCCGTAAACCCTGAAACACCAGCCCCAGCATGACCCCCTACACTGACCAAACACCACTGCACTGCCATAAACCTTGAAACACCACTCCCAGCACGATCCCCAACACTCCCCGAACGCCACTGCACAGCACTAAACCCTAAAACACCACCCCAAGCATGACCCCCTACACACCCCGAACACTACTGCACTGCCCTAAACCCTAAAACACCACCCCCAGCACGACCCCCTACACTGCCCGAACACGACTACACTGCCCTAAACCCTAAAACACCACCCCCAGCACTACCCCCTACACTGCCCGAACACCACTGCACTGCCCTAAATCCTAAAACACTAACCCCCAGCACGACCCCCTACACTACCCAAAGACTACCGCACTATCATAAACCCTAAAACACTACACCCCACAGAACCCCCAACACTACCCAAAGACCACTGCAATACCCTAACCCCTAAAACACTACCCCTACACGACACAAACACCACTGCACAACCCTAAACCCTAAAACACTACCCCCAGCAGTACCCCCTATACTACCCAAACACCATTGCACTCCCCTAAACCCTAAACCACTACCCCCAGCACAACCCCCTACACTATCCAAACACTACTGCACTACAATAAGCCCTAAAACACTACCCCCAGCACGACCCCCTACACTAGCCAAACACCACTGCAGTACCCTAAACCCTAAAACACTCCCCCAGCATGACTCCCTACACTACACAAACACCACTGCACTACCCAAAACCCTAACTCTACCCCCAGCATGACCCCCTACACTACCCATACACCACTGCACTACCCTAAACCCTTAATCTATCCCCAGCATGAACCCCTACATTACCCAAACACCACTGCACTTCCATATACCCTAAAACACTACCCCCAGCATGACCCCCTATACTACCCAAACACCACTGCACTACCCTAACCCCTAAAACACTACCCCAGCACGAACCCGTACACTACACCAACACCAATGCACTACCCTAAACCCTAAAACCCTACCCTAGCATTACCCCCTACACTACCCAAACACCACTGCACTATCCTAAACCCTAAAACACTACCCCCAACAAGACCCCCTACACTGCCCGAACACCACTGCACTGCCCTATACTCTGAAACACCACCCCCCGCATGACCCACTGCACTGCCCAAACACCACTGCACTCCCCTAAACCCTGAAACACCACCCCCGCATGACCCCCTACACTGCCCGAATACCAATGCACTGCCCTAAAATCTGAAACACCACCCCGCATGACCCACTACACTGCCTGAACACCACTGCTCTGCCCAAAACCCTGAAACACCAGCCCCAGCATGACCCCCTACACTGCCCGAACACCAATGCACTGCCGTAAACCCTGAAACACCAGCCCTAGCACGACCCTCTACACTGCCCGAACACTACTGCACTGCCCTAAACCCTGAAACACCAGCCACAGCATGACCCCCTACACTGCCCGAACACCACTGCACTGCCCTAAACCCTGACACACCAGCGCCACCACAACAACCTAAACGGCCCAAACACCAATGCACTGCCCTAAACCCTGAAACACCAACCCCAGCACTACCCCCTACACTAGCCGAACACCACTGCACTGCCCTAAACCCTAAAACACTACCCCCAGCACGACCACCTACACTACCCAAACACCACTGCTCTGCTGTAAACCCTACAACAGTACCCCCAGCATGACCACCTACACTACACAAACATCACTGCACTGCCCTAAACCCTAAAACACTACCCCAAGCCTGAAACCCTTCACTATACAAACACCAATCCACAACCCTAAACCTTAAAACACTACCCCCTTCACGACCGCCTACACTACCGAAACACCACTGCACTACCCTAAACGCTAAAACACTACTCCCAGCTCGACCCCCTACACTACCCAAACACCACTGCACTACCATAAGCCCTAAAACACTACCCCCGCACGACCCCCTACACTACCCAAAGACCACTGCACTGCCCTAAACTCTGAAACACCACCCTGCACACGACCCCCTACACTGCCCGAACACCGCTGCACTGCCGTAAACCCTGAAACACCACCCCCGCCTGACCCCCTACACTGCCTGAACATCACTGCTCTGCCCTAAACCCTGAAACACCACCTCCAGCACAACCCCCTACACTGACCGATAACCACTGCACTGCACTAAACTGTAAAACACCACCCTGAGCACGACCCCTTACACTACCCGAACACCACTGCACTGCCCTAAACCCTAAAACACTACCCCAATCAGGACCCCCTACACTACCCAAACATCACTGCTCTGCCGTAAACCCTAAAACAGTACCCCCAGTTTGACACCCTACACTACACAAACACCACTGCACTGCCCTAAACCCTAAAACACTAACCCCAACATAACCCCTACACCAACCAAACACCACTGCACTTCACTAAACCCTAAAACACTACCCCCAGCACGACAACTTACACTACCCAAACACCACTGCACTACCATAAAGCCTAAAACACTACCCAGCACGACCCCCTACACTACCCAAAGATCACTGCACTACCCTAAACCCTAAAACACGACCCCTACACTACACAAACACTGCTGCACTAACCTAAACCCTAAAACACTACTCCCAGCACGACCCCCTACACTACAAAAACACCACTGCACTACCCTAAACCCTAAAACACTACCCCCTACACAGCTGAAAACATCTGCACTGCCCTAAACCCTAAAACACCAGCCCTAGCATGACCCCCTACACTGCTCGAACACCACTGCATTGCCCTAAACTCTGAAACATCAGCCCCAGCACGACCCCCTACACTTCCCGAACTCCACTGCACTGCCCTAAACTCTGAAACACCACCCCGCACATGACCCACTACACTGCCCGAACACCACTGCACTGCTCTAAACCCTGAAACACCACCCCCGCACAACCTCCTACACTGCCCGAACATCACTGCACTGCCCTAAACCCTGAAACACCACCTCCAGCACGACCCCCTACACTACACAAACACCAATACACTGCCCTAAACCCTAAAACACTATCCCCAGCACGACCCCCTTCACTACACAAACACCAATGCACTACCCTAAACCCTAAAACACTTCCCCCAGCACGACCCCCTACATTACCCAAACACCACTGCACTACCCCAAACCCTAAAACACTACCCAGCATGACCCCATACATTGCCCGAACACAACTGCAGTGCCCTAAACCCTAATACACTACCCCCAGCATGACCCCCTACACTGCATGAACACTACTGCACTACCCTAAACCCTAAAAGACCACCCCCAGCATGACCCCCTACACTGCCCAAACACCACTGCATTGCCCTAAACCCTAAAACACCACCCCCAACACGACCCCCTACACTGCCGAACACCACTGCACTGCCCTAAACCCTAAAACACCACCCCCAGCATGAACCCCTACACTGCCCGAACACCACTGCACTGCCCTAAACATTAAAGCACCACCCCCAGAGCGACGCCCTACACTGCCCGAACACCACAGCACTGCCCTAAACCCTAAAACACAACCCCCAGCACGACCCCCTACACTGCCCGAACACCACTGCACTGCCCTAAACCCTAAAACAGTACACCCAGCATGACCCCCTACACTACACAAACACCACTGCACTGATCTAAACCCTAAAACACTACCCCAGCCAAACCCTCTTTACTACACAAGCCCCAATGCACTACCCTAAACCCTAAAACACTACCCCCAGCACGACCCCCTATATTACAAAAACACCACTGCACTACCCTAAACCCTAAAACACTACCCCCTAAATATCCGAACACCACTGCACTGCCCTAAACCCTAAAACACCACCTCTAGCACGACCCCCTACACTGCCCGATCACCACTGCACTGCCCTAAACCCTAAAGCACCACCCACAGCACGACCCCGTACACTGTCCCAACACCACATCACTGCCCTAAACCCTGAAACCCCCACCCCCAGCACAATCGACAACCCTGCCCGAACAACACTGCACTGCCCTAAACCCCGAAACACCACCCCCAACACAACCCCCTACACTGCCCGAACACCACTGCACAGCTCTAAACCCAGAAACACCACCCCCGCACGTCCCACTACACTGCCCGAACACCACTGCACTACCCTAAACCCTGAAACACCAACCGCGCACGAACCCATACACTGCCTGAACACCACTGCACTGCCCTGATCCCTGAAACACCACCCCCAGCATGACCCCCTACACTGCCCGAACACCACTGCAGTGCCCTAAACTCTGAAACACCACCCCCAGCACGACCCCCTACACTGCCCGAACACCACTGCACTGCCCTAATCCCTGAAACACCACCCCCAGCACTACCCCCTACACTGCCCGAACACCACTGCACTGCCCTAAACCCTAAAACACCACCCCAGCACGACCCCCTACACTGCCTGAACACCACTGCTCTGTCCAAAACCCTGAAACACCAGCCCCAGCAAGACCCCCTACACTGCCCAAACACCACTGCACTGCCGTAAACCCTGAAACACCAGCCCCAGCACGACCCCCTACACTGACCAAACACCACTGCACTGCCATAAACCTTGAAACACCACTCCCAGCACGATCCCCAACACTCCCCGAACGCCACTGCACAGCACTAAACCCTAAAACATCACCCCAAGCATGATCCCCTACACACCCCGAACACGACTGCACTGCCCTAAACCCTAAAACACCACCCCCAGCACTACCCCCTACACTGCCCGAACACCACTGCACTGCCCTAAACCCTAAAACACCACCCCAGCACGACCCCCTACACTGCCTGAACACCACTGCTCTGCCCAAAACCCTGAAACACCAGCCCCAGCATGACCCCCTACACTGCCCAAACACCACTGCACTGCCGTAAACCCTGAAACACCAGCCCCAGCACGACCCCCTACACTGACCAAACACCACTGCACTGCCATAAACCTTGAAACACCACTCCCAGCACGATCCCCAACACTCCCCGAACGCCACTGCACAGCACTAAACCCTAAAACACCACCCCAAGCATGACCCCCTACACACCCCGAACACTACTGCACTGCCCTAAACCCTAAAACACCACCTCCAGCATGACCACCTGCACTGCCCGAACACCACTGCTCTGCCCTAAACCCTAAAACACCACCCCCAGCACGACCCCCTACACTTCCTGAACACCACATCACTGCCCTAAACTCTAAAACACTATCACCAGCACGACCCCCTACACTACACAAACAGCACTGCACTACCCTAAACCCTGAAACACCAGCCCCAGCAAGACCCCCTACACTGCCCAAACACCACTGCCCTAAACCCTGAAAAACCACCACCAGCAAGGCCCCCTACGCTGCCGGACCACCACTGCCCTAAACCCTGAAACACCACACCCAGCACGACCCCCTACACTGCCCGAACACCACTGCACTGCCCTAATCCCTGAAACACCACCCCCAGCACTACCCCCTACACTGCCCGAACACCACTGCACTGCCCTAAACCCTAAAACACCACCCCAGCACGACCCCCTACACTGCCTGAACACCACTGCTCTGCCCAAAACCCTGAAACACCAGCCCCAGCATGACCCCCTACACTGCCCAAACACCACTGCACTGCCGTAAACCCTGAAACACCAGCCCCAGCACGACCCCCTACACTGACCAAACACCACTGCACTGCCAGAAACCTTGAAACACCACTCCCAGCATGATCCCCAACACTCCCCGAACGCCACTGCACAGCACTAAACCCTAAAACACCACCCCAAGCATGACCCCCTACACACCCCGAACACTACTGCACTGCCCTAAACCCTAAAACACCACCTCCAGCATGACCACCTGCACTGCCCGAACACCACTGCTCTGCCCTAAACCCTAAAACACCACCCCCAGCACGACCCCCTACACTGCCCGAACACGACTGCACTGCCCTAAACCCTAAAACACCACCCCCAGCACTACCCCCTACACTGCCCGAACACCACTGCACTGCCCTAAATCCTAATACACTAACCCCCAGCACGACCCCCTACACTACCCAAAGACTACCTCACTATCATAAACCCTAAAACACTACACCCCACAGAACCCCCAACACTACCCAAAGACCACTGCAATACCCTAACCCCTAAAACACTACCCCTACATGACACAAACACCACTGCACAACCCTAAACCCTAAAACACTACCCCCAGCAGTACCCCCTATACTACCCAAACACCATTGCACTCCCCTAAACCCTAAACCACTACCCCCAGCACAACCCCCTACACTATCCAAACACAACTGCACTACCCTAAGCCCGAAAACACTACCCCAGCACGACCCCCTACACTAGCCAAACACCACTGCAGTACCCTAAACCCTAAAACACTCCCCCAGCACGACTCCCTACACTACACAAACACCACTGCACTACCCAAAACCCTAAATCTACCCCCAGCATGACCCCCTACACTACCCATACACCACTGCACTACCCTAAACCCTAAATCTATCCCCAGCATGAACCCCTACACTACCCAAACACCACTGCACTTCCATATACCCTAAAACACTACCCCCAGCATGACCCCCTACACTACCCAAACACCACTGCACTACCCTAACCCCTAAAACACTACCCCCAGCACAAACCTGTACACTACACCAACACCACTGTACTACCCTAAACCCTAAAACCCTACCCCAGCATGACCCCCTACACTACCCAAACACCACTGCACTATCCTAAACCCTAAAACACTACCCCCAACAAGACCCCATACACTGCCCGAACACCACTGCACTGCCCTATACTCTGAAACACCACCCCCCGCATGACCCACTACACTGCCCAAACACCACTGCACTCCCCTAAACCCTGAAACACCACCCCCGCATGACCCCCTACACTACCCGAATACCAATGCACTGCCCTAAACTCTGAAACACCACCCCGCATGACCCACTACACTGCCTGAACACCACTGCTCTGCCCAAAACCCTGAAACACCAGCCCCAGCATGACCCCCTACACTGCCCGAACACCACTGCACTGCCGTAAACCCTGAAACACCAGCCCTAGCATGACCCCCTACACTGCCCGAACACTACTGCACTGCCCTAAACCCTGAAACACCAGCCACAGCATGACCCCCTACACTGCCCGAACACCACTGCACTGCCCTAAACCCTGACACACCAGCGCCACCACAACAACCTAAACGGCCCAAACACCAATGCACTGCCCTAAACCCTGAAACACCAGCCCCAGCACTATCCCCTACACTAGCCGAACACCACTGCACTGCCCTAAACCCTAAAACACTACCCCCAGCATGACCCCCTACACTACACAAACATCACTGCACTGCCCTAAACCCTAAAACACTACCCCAAGCCTGAAACCCTTCACTATACAAACACCAATCCACAACCCTAAACCTTAAAACACTACCCCCTTCACGACCGCCTACACTACCGAAACACCACTGCACTACCCTAAACGCTAAAACACTACTCCCAGCTCGACCCCCTACACTACCCAAACACCACTGCACTACCATAAGCCCTAAAACACTATCCCCGCACGACCCCCTACACTACCCAAAGACCACTGCACTACCCTAAACCCTAAAACACAACACCCTACACTACACAAATACTGCTGCACTACCCTAAACCCTAAAACACTACCCCCAGCACGACCCCCTATATTACAAAAACACCACTGCACTACCCTAAACCCTAAAACACTACCCCCTAAATAGCCAAACACCACTGCACTGCCCTAAACCCTAAAACACCACCTCTAGCACGACCCCCTACACTGCCCGATCACCACTGCACTGCCCTAAACCCTAAAGCACCACCCCCAGCACGACCCCCTACACTGTCCCAACACCACATCACTGCCCTAAACCCTGAAACCCCCACCCCCAGCACAATCGACAACCCTGCCCGAACAACACTGCACTGCCCTAAATCCTAAAACACTAACCCCCAGCACGACCCCCTACACTACCCAAAGACTACCGCACTATCATAAACCCTAAAACACTACACCCCACAGAACCCCCAACACTACCCAAAGACCACTGCAATACCCTAACCCCTAAAACACTACCCCTACACGACACAAACACCACTGCACAACCCTAAACCCTAAAACACTACCCCCAGCAGTACCCCCTATACTACCCAAACACCATTGCACTCCCCTAAACCCTAAACCACTACCCCCAGCACAACCCCCTACATTATCCAAACATTACTGCACTACCCTAAGCCCTAAAACACTACCCCCAGCACAACCCCCTACACTAGCCAAACACCACTGCAGTACACTAAACCCTAATACACTCCCCCAGCACGACTCCCTACACTACACAAACACCACTGCACTACCCAAAACCCTAAATCTACCCCCAGCATGACCCCCTACACTACCCATACACCACTGCACTACCCTAAACCCTAAATATATCGCCAGCATGAACCCCTACACTACCCAAACACCACTGCACTTCCAAATACCCTAAAACACTACCCCCAGCATGACCCCCTACACTACCCAAACACCACTGCACTACCCTAACCCCTAAAACACTACCCCCAGCTCGAACCTGTGCACTACACCAACACCACTGCACTACCCTAAACCCTAAAACCCTACCCCAGCATGACCCCCTACACTACCCAAACACCACTGCACTATCCTAAACCCTAAAACACTACCCCAACAAGACCCCCTACACTGCTCGAACACCACTGCACTGCCCTATACTCTGAAACACCAGCCCCCGCATGACCCACTACACTGCCCAAACACCACTGCACTCCCCTAAACCCAGAAACACCACCACCGCATGACCCACTACACTGCCCGAATACCAATGCACTGCCCTAAACTCTGAAACACCACCCCGCATGACCCACTACACTGCCTGAACACCACTGCTCTGCCCAAAACCCTGAAACACCAGCCCCAGCATGACCCCCTACACTGCCCGAACACCACTGCACTGCTGTAAACCCTGAAACACCAGCCCTAGCACGACCCCCTACACTGCCCGAACACTACTGCACTGCCCTAAACCCTAAAACACCAGCCACAGCATGACCCCTACACTGCCCGAACACCACTGCACTGCCCTAAACCCTGACACACCAGCGCCACCACAACAACCTAAACGGCCCAAACACCAATGCACTGCCCTAAACCCTGAAACACCAGCCCCAGCACTACCCCCTACACTAGCCAAACACCACTGCACTGCCCTAAACCCTAAAACACTACCCCCAGCACGACCACCTACACTACCCAAACACCACTGCTCTGCCGTAAACCCTACAACAGTACCCCCAGCATGACCCCTTACACTACACAAACATCACTGCACTGCCCTAAACCCTAAAACACTACCCCAAGCCTGAAACCCTTCACTATACAAACACCAATCCACAACCCTAAACCTTAAAACACTACCCCCTTCACGACCGCCTACACTACCGAGACACCACTGCACTACCCTAAACGCTAAAACACTACTCCCAGCTCGACCCCCTACACTACCCAAACACCACTGCACTACCATAAGCCCTAAAACACTAACCCCGCACGACCCCCTACACCACCCAAAGACCACTGCACTACCCTAAACCCTAAAACACAACACCCTACACTACACAAATACTGCTGCACTACCCTAAACCCTAAAACACTACCCCCAGCACGACCCCCTATATTACAAAAACACCACTGCACTACCCTAAACCCTAAAACACTACCCCCTAAATAGCCGAACACCACTGCACTGCCCTAAACCCTAAAACACCACCTCTAGCACGACCCCCTACACTGCCCGATCACCACTGCACTGCCCTAAACCCTAAAGCACCACCCCCAGCACAACCCCCTACACTGTCCCAACACCACATCACTGCCCTAAACCCTGAAACCCCCACCCCCAGCACAATCGACAACCCTGCCCGAACAACACTGCACTGCCCTAAATCCTAAAACACTAACCCCCAGCACGACCCCCTACACTACCCAAAGACTACCGCACTATCATAAACCCTAAAACACTACACCCCACAGAACCCCCAACACTACCCAAAGACCACTGCAATACCCTAACCCCTAAAACACTACCCCTACACGACACAAACACCACTGCACAACCCTAAACCCTAAAACACTACCCCCAGCAGTACCCCCTATACTACCCAAACACCATTGCACTCCCCTAAACCCTAAACCACTACCCCCAGCACAACCCCCTACATTATCCAAACATTACTGCACTACCCTAAGCCCTAAAACACTACCCCCAGCACAACCCCCTACACTAGCCAAACACCACTGCAGTACACTAAACCCTAAAACACTCCCCCAGCACGACTCCCTACACTACACAAACACCACTGCACTACCCAAAACCCTAAATCTACCCCCAGCATGACCCCCTACACTACCCATACACCACTGCACTACCCTAAACCCTAAATATATCGCCAGCATGAACCCCTACACTACCCAAACACCACTGCACTTTCATATACCCTAAAACACTACCCCCAGCATGACCCCCTACACTACCCAAACACCACTGCACTACCCTAACCCCTAAAACACTACCCCCAGCTCGAACCTGTGCACTACACCAACACCACTGCACTACCCTAAACCCTAAAACCCTACCCCAGCATGACCCCCTACACTACCCAAACACCACTGCACTATCCTAAACCCTAAAAGACTACCCCCAACAAGACCCCCTACACTGCTCGAACACCACTGCACTGCCCTATACTCTGAAACACCAGCCCCCGCATGACCCACTACACTGCCCAAACACCACTGCACTCCCCTAAACCCTGAAACACCACCCTCGCATGACCCCCTACACTGCCCGAATACCAATGCACTGCCCTAAACTCTGAAACACCACCCCGCATGACCCACTACACTGCCTGAACACCACTGCTCTGCCCAAAACCCTGAAACACCAGCCCCAGCATGACCCCCTACACTGCCCGAACACCACTGCACTGCCGTAAACCCTGAAACACCAGCCCTAGCACGACCCCCTACACTGCCCGAACACTACTGCACTGCCCTAAACCCTAAAACACCAGCCACAGCATGACCCCTACACTGCCCGAACACCACTGCACTGCCCTAAACCCTGACACACCAGCGCCACCACAACAACCTAAACGGCCCAAACACCAATGCACTGCCCTAAACCCTGAAACACCAGCCCCAGCACTACCCCCTACACTAGCCAAACACCACTGCACTGCCCTAAACCCTAAAACACTACCCCCAGCACGACCACCTACACTACCCAAACACCACTGCTCTGCCGTAAACCCTACAACAGTACCCCCAGCATGACCCCTTACACTACACAAACATCACTGCACTGCCCTAAACCCTAAAACACTACCCCAAGCCTGAAACCCTTCACTATACAAACACCAATCCACAACCCTAAACCTTAAAACACTACCCCCTTCACGACCGCCTACACTACCGAGACACCACTGCACTACCCTAAACGCTAAAACACTACTCCCAGCTCGACCCCCTACACTACCCAAACACCACTGCACTACCATAAGCCCTAAAACACTAACCCCGCACGACCCCCTACACCACCCAAAGACCACTGCACTACCCTAAACCCTAAAACACAACACCCTACACTACACAAATACTGCTGCACTACCCTAAACCCTAAAACACTACCCCCAGCACGACCCCCTATATTACAAAAACACCACTGCACTACCCTAAACCCTAAAACACTACCCCCTAAATAGCCGAACACCACTGCACTGCCCTAAACCCTAAAACACCACCTCTAGCACGACCCCCTACACTGCCCGATCACCACTGCACTGCCCTAAACCCTAAAGCACCACCCCCAGCACAACCCCCTACACTGTCCCAACACCACATCACTGCCCTAAACCCTGAAACCCCCACCCCCAGCACAATCGACAACCCTGCCCGAACAACACTGCACTGCCCTAAACCCCGAAACACCACCCCCAACACAACCCCCTACACTGCCCGAACACGACTACACTGCCCTAAACCCTAAAACACCACCCCCAGCACTACCCCCTACACTGCCCGAACACCACTGCACTGCCCTAAATCCTAAAACACTAACCCCCAGCACGACCCCCTACACTACCCAAAGACTACCGCACTATCATAAACCCTAAAACACTACACCCCTCAGAACCCCCAACACTACCCAAAGACCACTGCAATACCCTAACCCCTAAAACACTACCCCTACACGACACAAACACCACTGCACTACCATAAGCCCTAAAACACTACCCCCAGCAGTACCCCCTATACTACCCAAACACCATTGCACTCCCCTAAACCCTAAACCACTACCCCCAGCACAACCCCCTACACTATCCAAACACTACTGCACTACAATAAGCCCTAAAACACTACCCCCAGCACGACCCCCTACACTAGCCAAACACCACTGCAGTACCCTAAACCCTAAAACACTCCCCCAGCACGACTCCCTACACTACACAAACACCACTGCACTACCCAAAACCCTAACTCTACCCCCAGCATGACCCCCTACACTACCCATACACCACTGCACTACCCTAAACCCTAAATCTATCCCCAGCATGAACCCCTACACTACCCAAACACCACTGCACTTCCATATACCCTAAAACACTACCCCCAGCATGACCCCCTACACTACCCAAACACCACTGCACTACCCTAACCCCTAAAACACTACCCCAGCACGAACCCGTACACTACACCAACACCACTGCACTACCCTAAACCCTAAAACCCTACCCCAGCATTACCCCCTACACTACCCAAACACCACTGCACTATCCTAAACCCTAAAACACTACTCCCAGCTCGACCCCCTACACTACCCAAACACCACTGCACTACCATAAGCCCTAAAACACTACCCCCGCACGACCCCCTACACTACCCAAAGACCACTGCACTGCCCTAAACTCTGAAACACCACCCTGCACACGACCCCCTACACTGCCCGAACACCGCTGCACTGCCGTAAACCCTGAAACACCACCCCCGCCTGACCCCCTACACTGCCTGAACATCACTGCTCTGCCCTAAACCCTGAAACACCACCTCCAGCACAACCCCCTACACTGACCGATAACCACTGCACTGCACTAAACTGTAAAACACCACCCTGAGCACGACCCCTTACACTACCCGAACACCACTGCACTGCCCTAAACCCTAAAACACTACCCCAATCACGACCCCCTACACTACCCAAACATCACTGCTCTGCCGTAAACCCTAAAACAGTACCCCCAGTTTGACACCCTACACTACACAAACACCACTGCACTGCCCTAAACCCTAAAACACTAACCCCAACATAACCCCTACACCAACCAAACACCACTGCACTTCACTAAACCCTAAAACACTACCCCCAGCACGACAACTTACACTACCCAAACACCACTGCACTACCATAAAGCCTAAAACACTACCCCGCACGACCCCTACACTACCCAAAGATCACTGCACTACCCTAAACCCTAAAACACAACCCCTACACTACACAAACACTGCTGCACTAACCTAAACCCTAAAACACTACCCCTACACGACACAAACACCACTGCACAACCCTAAACACTAAAACACTACCCCCAGCAGTACCCCCTATACTACCCAAACACAATTGCACTCCCCTAAACCCTAATCCACTACCCCCAGCACAACCCCCTACACTATCCAAACACTACTGCACTACAATAAGCCCTAAAACACTACCCCCAGCACGACCCCCTACACTAGCCAAACACCACTGCAGTACCCTAAACCCTAAAACACTCCCCCAGCACGACTCCCTACACTACACAAACACCACTGCACTACCCAAAACCCTAACTCTACCCCCAGCATGACCCCCTACACTACCCATACACCACTGCACTACCCTAAACCCTAAATCTATCCCCAGCATGAACCCCTACACTACCCAAACACCACTGCACTTCCATATACCCTAAAACACTACCCCCAGCATGACCCCCTACACTACCCAAACACCACTGCACTACCCTAACCCCTAAACCAATACCCCAGCACGAACCCGTACACTACACCAACACCACTGCACTACCCTAAACCCTAAAACCCTACCCCAGCATTACCCCCTACACTACCCAAACACCACTGCACTATCCTAAACCCTAAAACACTACCCCCAACAAGACCCCCTACACTGCCCGAACACCACTGCACTGCCCTATACTCTGAAACACCACCCCCCGCATGACCCACTACACTGCCCAAACACCACTGCACTCCCCTAAACCCTGAAACACCACCCCCGCATGACCCCCGACACTGCCCGAATACCAATGCACTGCCCTAAACTCTGAAACACCACCCCGCATGACCCACTACACTGCCTGAACACCACTGCTCTGCCCAAAACCCTGAAACACCAGCCCCAGCATGACCCTCTACACTGCCCGAACACCACTGCACTGCCGTAAACCCTGAAACACCAGCCCTAGCACAACCCCCTACACTGCCCGAACACTACTGCACTGCCCTAAACCCTGAAACACCAGCCACAGCATGACCCCCTACACTGCCCGAACACCACTGCACTGCCCTAAACCCTGACACACCAGCGCCACCACAACAACCTAAACGGCCCAAACACCAATGCACTGCCCTAAACCCTGAAACACTACCCCCAGCACGACCACCTACACTACCCAAACACCACTGCTCTGCCGTAAACCCTACAACAGTACCCCCAGCATGACCCCCTACACTACACAAACATCACTGCACTGCCCTAAACCCTAAAACACTACCCCAAGCCTGAAACCCTTCACTATACAAACACCAATCCACAACCCTAAACCTTAAAACACTACCCCCTTCACGACCGCCTACACTACCGAAACACCACTGCACTACCCTAAACGCTAAAACACTACTCCCAGCTCGACCCCCTACACTACCCAAACACCACTGCACTACCATAAGCCCTAAAACACTACCCCCGCACGACCCCCTACACTACCCAAAGACCACTGCACTGCCCTAAACTCTGAAACACCACCCTGCACACGACCCCCTACACTGCCCGAACACCGCTGCACTGCCGTAAACCCTGAAACACCACCCCCGCCTGACCCCCTACACTGCCTGAACATCACTGCTCTGCCCTAAACCCTGAAACACCACCTCCAGCACAACCCCCTACACTGACCGATAACCACTGCACTGCACTAAACTGTAAAACACCACCCTGAGCACGACCCCTTACACTACCCGAACACCACTGCACTGCCCTAAACCCTAAAACACTACCCCAATCACGACCCCCTACACTACCTAAACATCACTGCTCTGCCGTAAACCCTAAAACAGTACCCCCAGTTTGACACCCTACACTACACAAACACCACTGCACTGCCCTAAACCCTAAAACACTAACCCCAATATAACCCCTACACCAACCAAACACCACTGCACTTCACTAAACCCTAAAACACTACCCCCAGCACGACAACTTACACTACCCAAACACCACTGCACTACCATAAAGCCTAAAACACTACCCCGCACGACCCCCTACACTACCCAAAGATCACTGCACTACCCTAAACCCTAAAACACGACCCCTACACTACACAAACACTGCTGCACTAACCTAAACCCTAAAACACTACCCCCAGCACGACCCCCTACACTACAAAAACACCACTGCACTACCCTAAACCCTAAAACACTACCCCCTACACAGCCGAAAACATCTGCACTGCCCTAAACCCTAAAACACCAGCCCTAGCATGACCCCCTACACTGCTCGAACACCACTGCATTGCCCTAAACTCTGAAACATCAGCCCCAGCACGACCCCCTACACTTCCCGAACTCCACTGCACTGCCCTAAACTCTGAAACACCACCCCGCACATGACCCACTACACTGCCCGAACACCACTGCACTGCTCTAAACCCTGAAACACCACCCCCGCACAACCTCCTACACTGCCCGAACATCACTGCACTGCCCTAAACCCTGAAACACCACCTCCAGCACGACCCCCTACACTACACAAACACCAATACACTGCCCTAAACCCTAAAACACTATCCCCAGCACGACCCTCTTCACTACACAAACACCGATGCACTACCCTAAACCCTAAAACACTTCCCCCAGCACGACCCCCTAAACTACCCAAACACCACTGCACTACCCCAAACCCTAAAACACTACCCAGCATGACCCCATACATTGCCCGAACACAACTGCAGTGCCCTAAACCCTAATACACTACCCCCAGCATGACCCCCTACACTGCATGAACACTACTGCACTACCCTAAACCCTAAAAGACCACCCCCAGCATGACCCCCTACACTGCCCAAACACCACTGCACTGCCCTAAACCCTAAAACACCACCCCCAACACGACCCCCTACACTGCCGAACAACACTGCACTGCCCTAAACCCTAAAACACCACCCCCAGCATGAACCCCTACACTGCCCGAACACCACTGCACTGCCCTAAACATTAAAGCACCACCCCCAGAGCGACGCCCTACACTGCCCGAACACCACAGCACTGCCCTAAACCCTAAAACACAACCCCCAGCACGACCCCCTACACTGCCCGAACACCACTGCACTGCCCTAAACCCTAAAACAGTACACCCAGCATGACCCCCTACACTACACAAACACCACTGCACTGACCTAAACCCTAAAACACTACCCCAGCACGACCCCCTATATTACAAAAACACCACTGCACTACCCTAAACCCTAAAACACTACCCCCTAAATATCCGAACACCACTGCACTGCCCTAAACCCTAAAACACCACCTCTAGCACGACCCCCTACACTGCCCGATCACCACTGCACTGCCCTAAACCCTAAAGCACCACCCCAGCACGACCCCGTACACTGTCCCAACACCACATCACTGCCCTAAACCCTGAAACCCCCACCCCCAGCACAATCGACAACCCTGCCCGAACAACACTGCACTGCCCTAAACCCCGAAACACCACCCCCAACACAACCCCCTACACTGCCCGAACACCACTGCACAGCTCTAAACCCAGAAACACCACCCCTGCACGTCCCACTACACTGCCCGAACACCACTGCACTACCCTAAACCCTGAAACACCAACCGCGCACGAACCCATACACTGCCTGAACACCACTGCACTGCCCTGATCCCTGAAACACCACCCCCAGCATGACCCCCTACACTGCCCGAACACCACTGCAGTGCCCTAAACTCTGAAACACCACCCCCAGCACGACCCCCTACACTGCCCGAACACCACTGCACGGCCCTAGTCCCTGAAACACCACCCCCAGCACTACCCCCTACACTGCCCGAACACCACTGCACTGCCCTAAACCCTAAAACACCACCCCAGCACGACCCCCTACACTGCCTGAACACCACTGCTCTGTCCAAAACCCTGAAACACCAGCCCCAGCATGACCCCCTACACTGCCCAAACACCACTGCACTGCCGCAAACCCTGAAACACCAGCCCCAGCACGACCCCCTACACTGACCAAACACCACTGCACTGCCATAAACCTTGAAACACCACTCCCAGCACGATCCCCAACACTCCCCGAAAGCCACTGCACAGCACTAAACCCTAAAACACCACCCCAAGCATGATCCCCTACACACCCCGAACATGACTGCACTGCCCTAAACCCTAAAACACCACCCCCAGCACTACCCCCTACACTGCCCGAACACCACTGCACTGCCCTAAACCCTAAAACACCACCCCAGCACGACCCCCTACACTGCCTGAACACCACTGCTCTGCCCAAAACCCTGAAACACCAGCCCCAGCATGACCCCCTACACTGCCCAAACACCACTGCACTGCCGTAAACCCTGAAACACCAGCCCCAGCACGACCCCCTACACTGACCAAACACCACTGCACTGCCATAAACCTTGAAACACCACTCCCAGCACGATCCCCAACACTCCCCGAACGCCACTGCACAGCACTAAACCCTAAAACACCACCCCAAGCATGACCCCCTACACACCCCGAACACTACTGCACTGCCCTAAACCCTAAAACACCACCTCCAGCATGACCACCTGCACTGCCCGAACACCACTGCTCTGCCCTAAACCCTAAAACACCACCCCCAGCACGACCCCCTACACTTCCTGAACACCACATCACTGCCCTAAACTCTAAAACACTATCACCAGCACGACCCCCTACACTGCCCAAACACCACTGCCCTAAACCCTGAAAAACCACCACCAGCAAGGCCCCCTACGCTGCCGGAACACCACTGCCCTAAACCCTGAAACACCACACCCAGCAAGACCCCATACACTGCCTGAACACCACTGCACTGCCCTAAACCCTAAAACACAACCCCCAGCACGACCCCTACTCTGCCCGAACACCACTGCACTGCCCTAAACCCTGAAACACCATCCCCAGCACGACCCCCTACACTGCCCGAACTCCACTGCACTGCCGTAAACCCTAAAACAACACCCCCAGCACAAACCCCTACACTGCCCGAACACCACTGCACTGCCCTAAACCCTAAAACACAACTCCAGCATGACCCGCTACACTGCCTGAACACCACTGCTCTGCCCAAAACCCTGAAACACCAGCCCCAGCACGACCCCTTGCACTACCCGAACACCACTGCACTGCCCTAAACCCTGAAACACCATCCCCAGCACGACCCCCTACACTGCCCGAACTCCACTGCACTGCCGTAAACACTAAAACAACACCCCCAGCACAAACCCCTACACTGCCCGAACACCACTGCACTGCCCTAAACCCTAAAACACAACTCCAGCATGACCCGCTACACTGCCTGAACACCACTGCTCTGCCCAAAACCCTGAAACACCAGCCCCAGCACGACCCCTTGCACTACCCGAACACCACTGCACTGCCCTAAACCCTGAAACACCAGCCCCAGCACGACCCCTACACTGCCTGAACACCACTGCTCTGCCCAAAACCCTGAAACACCAGCCCCAGCAAGACCCCTTACACTG
This sequence comes from Triturus cristatus, assembly GCF_964204655.1. Lineage (NCBI taxonomy): Eukaryota > Metazoa > Chordata > Amphibia > Caudata > Salamandridae > Triturus > Triturus cristatus. The sequence continues at coordinate 1,099,456,378 of NC_140579.1, forward strand.
CCCGAACACCACTGCACTGCCCTAAGCCATGAAACACTGCCCCCAGTACGACCCTCTGCACTACCCAAACACCACTGCGCTACCCTAAACCCTAAATCTACCCCAAACACGACCCCCTACACTACACAAACATCACTACACTACCCTAAACTCTAAAACACTACCACCAGCGCCACCCCCTACACTACACAAACAGCACTGCACTACCCTAAACCCTGAAACACCAGCCCCAGCACGACCCTCTACACTGCCCGAACACTACTACACTGCTCTAAATGTTGAATCACCATCCCCAGCAAGACACCCTACAGTGCCTGAACACCAGTGCCCTAAACCCTGAAAAACAACCACCAGCAAGACCACCTACACTGCCCGAACACCACAGCCCCAAACCCTGAAACACCACACCCAGCAAGTCCCCCTACACTGCCCAAACAGCACTGCACTGCCCCAAACCCTGAAACACCACCCCCAGCATGACCCCCTACACTGCCCGAACACCACTGCACTACCCTAAACCCTAAATCTACCCCAAGCACGACCCCCTACACTACACAAACATCACTACACTACCCGAAAACCTAAAACACTACCACCAGCACGACCCTCTACACTACACAAACATCACTGCACTGCCCTAAACCTTGAAACACCATCCCCAGCAAGACCCCCTACACTGCCCAAACACCACTGCCCTAAACCCTGAAAAACCACCACCAGCAAGACCCCCTACACTGCCCGAACACCACAGCCCCAAACCCTGAAACACCACACCCAGCAAGTCCCCCTACACTGCCCAAACAGCACTGCACTGCCCCAAACCCTGAAACACCACCCCCAGCATGACCCCCTACACTACACAAACACCACTGCACTACCCTAAACCCTAAATCTACCCCAAGCACAACCCCCTACACTACACAAACATCACTACACTACCCAAAACCCTAAAACACTACCACAAGCACGACCCTCTACACTACACAAACATCACTGCACTGCCCTAAACCTTGAAACACCATCCCCAGCAAAACCCCCTACACTGCCCAAACACCACTGCCCTAAACCCTGAAAAACCACCACCAGCAAGACCCCCTACACTGCCTGAACACCACTGCCCTAAACCCTGAATAACCACGCCCAGCAAGACCACCTACCCTGCCCGAACACCACTGCACTGCCCTAAACCCTGAAACACCAGCCTTAGCACGACCCCTTACACTGCCTGAGCGAAACTGCACTGCCCTAAACCCTGAAACACCACCCCTAGCACGACCCCTTACACTGCCTGAACAAAATTGCACTGCCCTAAACCCTGAAACACCACCCCCAGCACGACCCCTTACACTGCCTGAACAAAACTGCACTGCCCTAAACCCTGAAACACCACCCCCGCATGACCCCATACAACACTCGAACACCACTGCACTGCCCTAAACCCTGAAATACCACCACAACACGACCCCCTACACTACCCGAACACCACTGCACTGCCCTAAACCCTGAAACACCAAACCCGCACGAACCAGTACACTGCCCAAACACCACTGCACTGCCCTAAACCCTGAAACACCACCCCCCTGCAAGACACCCTACACTGCTCGAACACCACTGCCCTAAACCATGAAACACCACCCCCAGCACGACCCATTACACTGCCCGAACACCACTGCACTGCCCTAAACCCTGAAACACTACCACAGCACGACCCCCTACACTACCCGGACACCACTGCACTGCCCTAAACCCTGAAACACTACCCCCAGCATGACCCCCTACACTGCCCGAACACCACTGCACTGCCCTAAACCCTATAACACCACCACCAGCACGACCCCTACACTGCCTGAACATCACTGCACTGCCCTAAACCCTAAAACACTACCCCCAGCATGACCCCCTACACTGCCCGAACACCACTGCACTGCCCTAAACCCTATAAAACCACCAGCAGCACCAGCCCCTACACTGCCCAAACACCACTGCACTACCCTGAATCCTGTAACACCAGACCCAGCACAACCCCCTACACTGCCCAAACACCACTGCACTGCCCTAAACCCTGAAACACCAGCCCCACTACGGCCCCCTACACTGCCCGAACACCACTGCTCTGCCCTAAACCCTGAAACACCAGCCCCAGCATGACCCTCTACACTGCCCGAAAACCACTGCACTGCCCTAAACCCTGAAACACCAGCCCCAGCACGACCCCTACACTACAGGAACACCACTGCACTGCCCTAAACCCTGAAACACCAGCCCCAGCACGACCCCCTGCACTACCCGAACACCACTGCACTACCCAAAACCCTAAAACACTACCTCCAGCATGACCCCTACACTACACACACACCAGTGCATTGCCCTAAACCCTGAAACACTACCCCCAGCACGGTCCCCCACACTACACAAACACCACACAACTACCGAAAACCCTAACCCTACCTCGAGCACGACCCCCTAGACTACACAAACATCACACAACTACGAAAACTCTAACCCTACCTCGAGCATGACCCCCTAGACTACACAAACATCACTACACAACCCTAAACCCTAAAACACTACCACAAGCACAGTCCTCTACACTACACAAACATCACTGCACTGCCCTAAACCTTAAAACACCATCCCCAGCAAGACCCCCTACACTGCCCGAACACCACTGCCCTAAACCCTGAAAAACCACCACCAGCAAGACCCCCTACACTGCCCGAACACCACTGCTCTGCCCTAAATCCTAAAACACCACCCCCAGCATGACCCCATACACTGCCCAAACACCACTGCACTGCCCTAAACCCTGAAGCACCACCCCCAGAACGGCCCCCTACACTGACCAAACACCACTGCGCTGCCCTAAACCCTGAAACACCACCCCCAGCATGATCCCCAACACTGCCCAAACAACACTGCACTGCCCTAAACCCTGAAACACCACCCCCAGCACGACCCCGTACACTGCCCGAACATCACTGCACTGCCCTAAACCCTAAAACACCAGCCCCTGCACGACACCCTACACTGTCCAAACACCACTGCACTGCCCTAAACCCTAAAACACCACCTCAGCACGACCCCCTACACTACACAAACACCACTGCACTACCCTAAACACTAAAACACTAACCCCCAGCATGACCCCCTACACTGCCCGAACACCACTGCACTGCCCTAAACCCTATAAAACCACCACCAGCACGACCCCTACACTGCCCGAACACCACTGCACTGCCCTAAACCCTAAAACACTACCCCCAGCATGACCCCCTACTCTGCCCGAACACCACTGCACTGCCCTAAACCCTATAACACCACCACCAGCACCAGCCCCTACACTGCCCAAACACCACTACACTACCCTTAATCCTGTAACACCAGACCTAGCACAACCCCCTACACTGCCCAAACACCACTGCACTGCCTTAAACCCTGAAACACCAGCCCCACCATGGCCCCCTACACTGCCCGAACACCACTGCACTGCCCTAAACCCTGAAACACCAGCCCCAGCATGACCCCGTACACTGCCCGAAAACCACTGCACTGCCCTAAACCCTGAAACACCATCCCCAGCACGACCCCTACACTACAAGAACACCACTGCACTGCCCTAAACCCTGAAACACCAGCCCCAGCACTACCCCCTGCACTACCCAAACACCACTGCACTGCCCAAAACCCTAAAACACTACCTCCAGCATGACCCCTACACTACACACACACCAGTGCATTGCACTAAACCCTGAAACACTACCCCCAGCACGACCCCCTACACTACACAAACACCACACAACTACGAAAACCCTAACCCTACCTCGAGCATGACCCCCTAGACTACAAAAACATCACTACACAACCCTAAACCCTAAAACACTACCACAAGCACAGTCCTCTATACTTAGGCTGTCCGGTTTTAGGTTTAAACCTATAATAACTGATAAAACCCCACTGAAAGTGAAATAGCCCTCACCAGCGTAAACATATAAACACTGAAAAAACACCTGCACAACCACAACCTAAATGTCATTCAAAGAAAGGAAAAGGACAGTGAAAGAGTCATTTTATTCTTCCTGAAGGGGCCAATAAAATGTAACTTTGTTATACAAGCTAGCAGCAAGAATGAATGGGCTAACATTATTCTGCTTGGGTTTTGTTGTTTAGGGATGTCACTAAAATATTGTTTCTTCTTCCTTTTGCTTTTTTTCAGTTTTGTGGTCTTTGGTCTAAAGATACAGGGTTTAGAAGCAAGTTTTAGGTCTTGTTTAATTATTTTATAAACTGTAGAGAATCAGGAAATGCCAAAATCATATTTGATATTTTGGCTGCATTTGATTCTTTCACTGATAGGTAAAATGGCTGGTTTCATAAGAATATTTCCCAATATGTGCCATCCCTTTTACCCACAGAGAGTGGGTAAAAACCCTTGATACATCAGCCCCCAGTTTCTAGTGAGTCAGTATTGATAGTCGGTGGATTGCCAACACCTCAGGCTTTAAACATTTAAAGCAAGGTATATGTGACAAGAGTTCTATCACCAAGCCTTTGGAATAGTGGTAAAAACATGACCCCAGACTTTTGGAAAACATAGAACGCAGTGTCACTTGGAATGCTGATGCAGAAAGGTTCTTTCCAAGTTCAACAAAGATTGGAGTGATTGCAGTGATTCAGCTTCATATATGAAAAAGTTGTGTGATGATCTGTCAAAATTGATATCTGAGCTGAAGTGCTTCTTTGTAAGAGATCCTTGCCACTTGTTAGATGGTATGCTGAAAGCATCTTTACAGTCTTCAGAGTTAATGAAGAATGCTATTAACTTTTTAGTCAATTCTGGTGCACTGTTTTGTTATGCACGGGAACTAAAACACAAATATTTCTCATTTTGTGCTTTGTGTGGCATCAAAGAAAGAACCATCCCACCTGTTTTGCTTAGACAATGGTTCTCTGTCCAAGGGGCTGTGAATGCTATATTATCCATGTGGAAACCGTTTACAGAGTGATGATGCCAAAGGCAAGAAATGTGAGGATCTTTGGTCGCATATTGCTAGTGATGTAAAAAAAAGTGCACTGTACTGCATTCTTTGTTTTTTACAGGAAAACACAACTGCTGTAGTTGACATAATAAAAAAACTAGAGTCTGAAAAAACCCTTGTCTGCCAAGTGTTCAGCAAAATTGGTGTAGATGTGAAACACTTCCTTGAGAGTAGGCTGGGCGACACCTTTAGTGACTTTGGAACTACAACATGTTCCATGTTAGAGTGCTTGCCACTTGGTAAGCAAAGCAATGTTCAAGAGCAATTCAGGAACTTTTATTTTACAATATATGAGAAATGGCTTGCAATGATGCATAGAAATGTCCCTTAACTAACCATGGCATTTGAAGTCAAAGAAACCTCACTGTGGTACTCTGTACACGTTCTAGATCCCTTCCGTAAAGGGGAATTTTCTCTGTAGTTTTAAAAGTGCTGCTTCATTTTTGACCGCTTCAATAACGCTGAGGGCATAAGAACCCAGTTCAACGCAAATGTTGCAGAACCTGCCCAGAGAATCGCAATCTTAAAGTGCACCAGTATTGGCACGGAAAGCTGTCAGTGGCCAGAGTTAGCAAATTGTGTACTGGCTATTTTGGCGTTGCCCGTCTCAAGTGCCAATGTTGAGAGGGCCTTTTCACAGATAAAAGTTTACATGGGAAGGAAAGAGTGAACACACATGACCAAAGACTCACTGAAGAAGTATTGTATGGTGCAGTACAATAAGTTAGATTTGGAAAAATGTATCTGGACCTCATATACAGTGTACGTACACTGTCTATATACAATGCGCTATCAGTGCAGAAAGGGAGCAATAATAAAAGCAAAACTTTCCATAAACACCAGAAAAACACTGTTTCTGATGTTTTTAATGTCACGAAAATGTGTAACCACTGATAACCACTGTTTTTTTAAGGTATTGAAATCACTGGAAAACACTGAAAAAACCCCACCAGAATTTACCAAAAATATAAACTGAAAACAGGAAAGCCTATCTATACTACACAAACATCACTGCACTGCCCTAAACCTTGAAACACCATCCCCAGCAAGCCCCCTACACTGCCCGAACACCACTGCCCTAAACCCTGAAAAACCACCACCAGCAAGACCTCCTACACTGCCCGAACACCACTGCTCTGCCCTAAATCCTAAAACACCACCCCCAGCACGACCCCATACACTGACCAAACACCACTGCGCTGCCCTAAACCCTGAAACACCACCCCAGCATGATCCCCAACACTGCCCAAACAACACTGCACTGCCCTAAACCCTGAAACACCACCCCCAGCACGACCCCGTACACTGCCCGAACATCACTGCACTGCCCTAAACCCTAAAACAAAAGCCCCTGCACGACACCCTACACTGCCCAAACACCACTGCACTGCCCTAAACCCTAAAACACCACCCCCAGCAAGATCCCCTACACTTCCCGAACACCACTGCACTGCCCTGAACCATAAAACACCACCCCAGCACGACACCCTACACTACACAAACACCAGTGCACTACCCTAAACCCTAAAACACTAACCCCCAGCATGACCCCCTACACTACCCAAAGACTACAGCACTATCATATACCCTAAAACACTACACCCCACACGACCCCCTACACTACCCAAAGACCACTGCAATACCCTAACCCCTAAAACACTACCCCTACACGACACAAACACCACTGCACAACCCTAAACCCTAAAACACTACCCCCAGCAGTACCCCCTATACTACCCAAACACAATTGCACTCCCCTAAACCCTAAACCACTACCCCCAGCACAACCCCCTACACTATCCAAACACTTCTGCACTACCCTAAGCCCTAAAACACTACCCCCAGCACGACCCCCTACACTAGCCAAACACCACTGCAGTACCCTAAACCCTAAAACACTCCCCCAGCACGACTCCCTACACTACCCAAACACCACTGCACTACCCAAAACCCTACATCTACCCCCAGCATGACCCCCTACACTACCCAAACACCACTGCCCTACCCTAAACCCTAAATCTATCCCCAGCACGAACCCCTACACTACCCAAACACCACTGCACTTCCATATACCCTAAAACACTACCCCCAGCATGACCCCCTACACTACCCAAACACCACTGCACTACCCTAACCCCTAAACCTCTACCCCCAGCACGATCCCGTACACTACACCAACACCACTGCACTACCCTAAACCCTAAAACCCTACCCCAGCACGGCCCCCTACACTACCCAAACACCACTGCACTATCCTAAACCCTAAACCACTACCCCCAACAAGACCCCCTACACTGCCCGAACACCACTGCACTGCCCTATACTCTGAAACACCACCCCCCGCATGACCCACTACACTGCCCAAACACCACTGCACTCCCCTAAACCCTGAAACACCACCCCCGCATGACCCCCTACACTGCCCGAATACCAATGCACTGCCCTAAACTCTGAAACACCACCCCGCATGACCCACTACACTGCCTGAACACCACTGCTCTGCCCAAAACCCTGAAACACCAGCCCCAGCATGACCCCCTACACTGCCCGAACACCACTGCACTGCCGTAAACCCTGAAACACCAGCCCTAGCACGACCCCCTACACTGCCCGAACACTACTGCACTGCCCTAAACCCTGAAACACCAGCCACAGCATAACCCCCTACACTGCCCGAACACCAATGCACTGCCCTAAACCCTGACACACCAGCGCCACCACAACAACCTAAACGGCCCAAACACCATTGCACTGCCCTAAACCCTGAAACACCAGCCCCAGCACTACCCCTACACTAGCCGAACACCACTGCACTGCCCTATACCCTAAAACACTACCCCCAGCACGACCACCTACACTACCCAAACACCACTGCTCTGCCGTAAACCATACAACAGTACCCCCAGCATGACCCCCTACACTACACAAACATCACTGCACTGCCCTAAACCCTAAAACACTACCCCAAGCCTGAAACCCTTCACTATACAAACAGCAATCCACAACCCTAAACCTTAAAACACTACCCCCTGCACGACCGCCTACACTACCGAAACACCACTGCACTACCCTAAACCCTAAAACACTACTCCCAGCTCGACCCCCTACACTACCCAAACACCACTGCACTACCATAAGCCCTAAAACACTACCCCCGCACGACCCCCTACAATACCCAAAGACCACTGCACTACCCTAAACCCTAAAACACAACACCCTACACTACACAAACACTGCTGCACTACCCTAAACCCTAAAACACTACCCCCAGCACAACCCTCTATATTACAAAAACACCACTGCACTACCCTAAACCCTAAAACACTACCCCCTAAATAGCCGAACACCACTGCACTGCCCTAAACCCTAAAACACCACCTCTAGCACGACCCCCTACACTGGCTGATGACCACTGCACTGCCCCAAACCCTAAAACACCACCCTCAGCACGACCCCCTACACTGTCCCAACACCACATCACTGCCCTAAACCCTGAAACCCCCACCCCCAGCACAATCGACAACACTGCCCGAACAACACTGCACTGCTATAAACCCCGAAACACCACCCCCAACACAACCCCCTACACTGCCCGAACACCACTGCACAGCCCTAAACCCAGAAACACCACCCCCGCACGACCCACTACACTGCCCGAACACCACTGCACTACCCTAAACCCTGAAACACCAACCGCACACGAACCCATACACTGCCCGAACACCACTGCACTGCCCTGATCCCTGAAACACCACCCCCAGCACGACCCCCTACACTGCCCGAACACCACTGCAGTGCCCGAAACTCTGAAACACCACCCCCAGCACGACCCCCTACACTGCCCGAACACCACTGCACTGCCCTAATCCCTGAAACACCACCCCCAGCACGACCCCCTACACTGCCCGAACACGACTGCACTGCCCTAAACCCTAAAACACCACCCCAGCACAACCCCCTACACTGCCTGAACACCACTGCTCTGCCCAAAACCCTGAAACACCAGCCCCAGCATGACCCCCTACACTGCCCGAACACCACTGCACTGCCGTAAACCCTGAAACACCAGCCCCAGCATGACCCCCTACACTGACCAAACACCACTGCACTGCCATAAACCTTGAAACACCACTCCCAGCACGATCCCCAACACTCCCCATACGCCACTGCACAGCACTAAACCCTAAAACACCACCCCAAGCATGACCCCCTACACACCCCGAACACTACTGCACTGCCCTAAACCCTAAAACACCACCTCCAGCATGACCACCTGCACTGCCCGAACACCACTGCACTGCCCTAAACCCTAAAACACCACCCCCAGCATGACCCACTACACTTCCTGAACACCACATAACTGCCCTAAACACTAAAACACCACCCCCAGCATGACCCACTACACTACACAAACATCACTGCACTACCCTAAACCCTAAAATTACCCCAGGCACGACCCCCTACACTACACAAACTTCACTACACTACCCTAAACCCTAAAACACTATCACCACTACGTCTCCCTACACTACACAAACAGCACTGCACTACCCTAAACCCCGAAACACCAGCCCCAGCATGACCCTCTGCACTGCCCGAACACTACTGCACTGCCCTAACCCTTGAAACACCATCCCCAGCGAGACCCCCTACACTGCCCGAACACCACTGCCCTAAACCCTGAAACACCTTGCCCAGCAAGACCCTGTACACTGCCCAAACACCACTGCATTGCCCTAAACCCTGAAACACCACCCCCAGCATGACCCCCTACACTGCCCGAACACCACTGCACTTCCCTAAACCCTAAACACCACCCCCAGCACAACCCTCTAGTCTCCCGAACACCACTGCTGTGCCCTAAGCCATAAAACTCCACTGCCAGCACAAACCCCTACACTGCCTGAACACCACTGCTCTGCCCTAAATCCTAAAACACCACCCCCAGCACGACCCCCTACATTGACCAAACACCACTGCACTGCCATAAACCCTGAAACACCACCCCAGCACGATCCCCAACACTGCCTGAACAACACTGCACTGCCCTAAACCCTAAAACACTACCACCAGCACGACCCTCTACACTACACAAACATCACTGCCCTAAACCTTGAAACATCATTCCCAGCAAGACTCCCTACACTGCCCGAACACCACTGCCCTAAACCCTGAAAAACCACCACTAGCAAGACCCCCTACACTTACCGAACACCACTGCCCTAAACCCTAAAACACCACCCCCAGCACTACCCACTACACTGCCCGAACACCACTGCACTGCCCTAAACCCTAAAACACCACCCCAGCACGACCCCCTACACTGCCTGAACACCACTGCTCTGCCCAAAACCCTGTAACACCAGCCCCAGCATGACCCCCTACACTGCCCGAACACCACTGCACTGCCGTAAACCCTGAAACACCATCCCCAGCAAGACCCCCTACACTGCCCGAACACCACTGCCCTAAACCCTGAAAAACGACCACCAGCAAGACCACCTACACTGCCCGAACACCACTGCCCTAAACCCTGAAACACCTTGCCCAGGCAAGACCCCGTACACTGCCCAAACACCACTGCACTGCCCTAAACCCTGAAACACCACCCCCAGCATGACCCCCTACACTGCCCGAACACCACTGCACTTCCCTAAACCCTAAACACCACCCCCAGCACGACCCTCTACTCTCCCGAACACCACTGCTGTGCCCTAAGCCATAAAACACCACCCCCAGCATGAACCCCTACACTGCCTGAACACCACTGCTCTGCCCTAAATCCTAAAACACCACCCCCAGCACGACCCCATACACTGTCCGAACACCACTGCACTGCCCTAATCCCTGAAACACCACCCCCAGCATGACCCCCTACATTGACCAAACACCACTGCACCGCCATAAACCCTGAAACACCACCTCCAGCACGATCCCCAACACTGCCTGAACAACACTGCACTGCCCTAAACCCTGAAACACCACCTCCAGCACGACGCCCTACCCTGCCCGAACACCACTGCACTGCCCTAAACCCTGAAACACCACTCCCAGCATGACCCCCTACACTGCCCGAACACCACTGCACTGCCCTAAACCCAGAAACACCAATCCAGCACGACCCCCTACACTGCCCGAACACCACTGCACTGCCCTAAACCCTGAATCACCACCCACAGCACGACCCCTACACTGCCCAAACACCACTGAACTGCCCTAAACTCTGAAACACCACCCCCAGCATGACCCCCTACACTACACAAACACCACTGCACTTCACTAAACCCTAAATCTACCCCAAGCACGACCCCCTACAGTACGCAAACATCAATACACTACCCTGAACCCTAAAACACTACCACCAGCACGACCCTCTACACTACACAAACATCACTGCACTGCCCTAAACCTTGAAACACCATTCCCAGCAAGACTCCCTACACTGCCCGAACACCACTGCCCTAAACCCTGAAAATCAACCACTAGCAAGACCCCCTACACTTCCTGAACACCACTGCCCTAAACCCTGAAACACCACGCACAGCAAGACCCCCTACACTGCCGAAAACCACTGCACTGCCCTAAACCCTGAAACACCACTCCCAGCATGACCCCCTACACTGCCCGAACACCACTGCACTGCCCTAAACCCAGAAACACCAATCCAGCACGACCCCCTACACTGCCTGAACACCACTGCACTGCCCTAAACCCTGAAACACCACCCACAGCACGACCCCTACACTGCCCGAACACCACTGAACTGCCCTAAACTCTGAAACACCACCCCCAGCATGACCCCCTACACTACACAAACACCACTGCACTTCACTAAACCCTAAATCTACCCCAAGCACGGCCCCCTACAGTATGCAAACATCAATACACTACCCTGAACCCTAAAACACTACCACCAGCACGACCCTCTACACTACACAAACATCACTGCACTGCCCTAAACCTTGAAACACCATTCCCAGCAAGACTCCCTACACTGCCCGAACACCACTGCCCTAAACCCTGAAAAACAACCACTAGCAAGACCCCCTACACTTCCTGAACACCACTGCCCTAAACCCTGAAACACCACCCCCAGCAAGACCCCCTACACTGCCCAAACACCACTGCCCTGCCCTAAACCATGAAACAACACCCACTACACAACCTCCTACGCTGCCCGACCACCACTGCACTACCCTAAACCCTGAAACACCACCCCCTGCACGACCCCCTACACTTCCCGACCACCACTGCTCTGCCCGAAACCCTGAAACACCACCCCCTGCACGACCCCCTACACTGCCTGATCACCACTGCACTGCCCTAAACCCTGAAACACCACCCCCTGCACGACCCCCTACACTGCCCGAACACCACTGCACTGTCCTAAACCCTGAAATACCACCCCCAGCACGACCCCCTACACTGCCCGAACTACACTGCACTGTCCTAAACCCTGAAACACCATCCCCAGCAAGACCCCCTACTCTGCACAAACAACACTACCTTAAACCCTGAAACACCACCCCCAGCAGGACCCCCTATACTTCCGGAACACCACTGCACTGCCCTAGACACTGAAACACCACCCGCTGCAAAACCCCCTACACTGGCCGAACACCACTGCCCTAAATCCTGAAACACCACCCCCAGCAAGACCCCCAAAACTGCCCGAACACCACTGCACTGCCCTGAAACCTGAAACCCCACCCCCAGCACGACCCCCTACACTGCCGGAACACCACTGCACTGCCCTAAAACATAAAACACCAACCCCAGCAAGACCCCCTACAGTGCCCGAACACCACTGCCCTGCCCTGAACCATGAAACACCAGACCCAGCACGACCCCCTACACTACCCAAGCAACACTGCACTGCCCTAAACCCTGAAACACCAGCCCCAGCACGACCTCCTACACTGCCCGAGCACCAATGCTCTGCCCTAAACCCTGAAACACCAGCCCCAGAACGACCCCCTACACTGCCCGAGCACCACTGCACTGCCCTAAACCCTGAAACACCAGAACCAGCACAACCCCGTACACTGCCCGAGCACCACTGCACTGCCCTAAACCCTGAAACTGCAGCCCCAGCAAAACCCCATACACTGCCCGAACACTACTGCACTGCCCTGAACCCTGAAACACCAGCCCCAGCACGACCCCCTACACTGCCCGAACACCACTGCACTGCCCTAAACCCTGAATCACCAGCTCCAGCACGACCCCGTTTACTGCCCGAACACCACTGCACTGCCCTAAACCCTGAAACACCAGCCCCAGCACGACCCCCTACACTGCCCGAACACCACTGCACTGCCCTAAACCCTGAAACACCAGCCGAAGCACGACCCCCTACACTGCCCGAACACCACTGCACTGCCCTAAACCCTGAAACACCACCCCCAGCACGGCCCCCTACACTGACCAAACACCACTGCGCTGCCCTAAACCCTGAAACACCACCCCCAGCATGATCCCCAACACTGCCCAAACAACACTGCACTGCCCTAAACCCTGAAACACCACCCCCAGCATGACCCCGTACACTGCCCGAACATCACTGCACTGCCCTAAACCCTAAAACACCAGCCCCTGCACGACACCCTACACTGCCCAAACACCACTGCACTGCCCTAAACCCTAAAACACCACCCCCAGCAAGATCCCCTACACTTCCCGAACACCACTGCACTGGCCTGAACCATAAAACACCACCCCAGCACGACCCCCTACACTACACAAACACCACTGCACTACCCTAAACCCTAAAACACTAACCCCCAGCATGACCCCCTACACTGCCCGAACACCACTGCACTGCCCTAAACCCTATAACACCACCACCAGCACGACCCCTACACTGCCCGAACGCCACTACACTGCCCTAAACCCTAAAACACTACCCCCAGCATGACCCCCTACTCTGCCCGAACACCACTGCACTGCCCTAAACCCTATAACACCACAACCAGCACCAGCCCCTACACTGCCCAAACACCACTGCACTACCCTGAATCCTGTAACACCAGACCCAGCACAACCCCCTACACTGCCCAAACACCACTGCACTGCCCTAAACCCTGAAACACCAGCCCCACCACAGCCCCCTACACTGCCCGAACACCACTGCACTGCCCTAAACCCTGAAACACCAGCCCCAGCATGACCCCCTACACTGCCCGAAAACCACTGCACTGCCCTAAACCCTGAAACACCAGCCCCAGCACGACCCCTACACTACAGGAACACCACTGCACTGCCCTAAACCCTGAAACACCAGCCCCAGCACGACCCCCTGCACTACCCATACACCACTGCACTGCCCAAAACCCTAAAACACTACCTCCAGCATGACCCCTACACTACACACACACCAGTGCATTGCCCTAAACCCTGAAACACTAACCCCCAGCATGACCCCCTACACTGCCCGAACACCACTGCACTGCCCTAAACCCTATAACACCACCACCAGCACGACCCCTACACTGCCCGAACGCCACTACACTGCCCTAAACCCTAAAACACTACCCCCAGCATGACCCCCTACTCTGCCCGAACACCACTGCACTGCCCTAAACCCTATAACACCACCACCAGCACCAGCCCCTACACTGCCCAAACACCACTACACTACCCTAAATCCTGTAACACCAGACCCAGCACAACCCCCTACACTGCCCAAACACCACTGCACTGCCCTAAACCCTGAAACACCAGCCCCACCACAGCCCCCTACACTGCCCGAACACCACTGCACTGCCCTAAACCCTGAAACACTAGCCCCAGCATGACCCCCTACACTGCCCGAAAACCACTGCACTGCCCTAAACCCTGAAACACCAGCCCCAGCACGACCCCTACACTACAGGAACACCACTGCACTGCCCTAAACCCTGAAACACCAGCCCCAGCACGACCCCCTGCACTACCCATACACCACTGCACTGCCCAAAACCCTAAAACACTACCTCCAGCATGACCCCTACACTACACACACACCAGTGCATTGCCCTAAACCCTGAAACACTACCCCCAGCACGACCCCCTACACTGCACAAACATCACACAACTACGAAAACCCTAACCCTACCTCGAGCATGACCCCCTAGACTACACAAACATCACTACACAACCCTAAACCCTAAAACACTACCACAAGCACAGTCCTCTACACTACACAAACATCACTGCACTGCCCTAAACCTTGAAACACCATCCCCAGCAAGACCCCCTACACTGCCCGAACACCACTGCCCTAAACCCTGAAAAACCACCACCAGCAAGACCCCCTACACTGCCCGAACACCACTGCTCTGCCCTAAATCCTAAAACACCACCCCCAGCACAACCCCATACCATGCCCAAACACCACTGCACTGCCCTAAACCCTGAAACACCACCCCCAGAACGGCCCCCTACACTGACCAAACACCACTGCGCTGCCCTAAACCCTGAAACATCACCCCCAGCATGATCCCCAACACTGCCCAAACAACACTGCACTGCCCTAAACCCTGAAACACCACCCCCAGCACGACACTGCCCGAACATCACTGCACTGCCCTAAACCCTAAAACACCAGCCCCTGCACGACACCCTACACTGCCCAAACACCACTGCACTGCCCAAAACCCTAAAACACCACCTCAGCACGACCCCCTACACTACACAAACACCACTGCACTACCCTAAACCCTAAAACACTAACCCCCAGCATGACCCCCTACACTGCCCGAACACCACTGCACTGCCCTAAATCCTATAAAACCACCACCAGCACGACCCCTACACTGCCCAAACACCACTGCACTGCCCTAAACCCTAAAACACTACCCCCAGCATGACCCCCTACTCTGCCCGAACACCACTGCACTGCCCTAAACCCTATAACACCACCACCAGCACCAGCCCCTACACTGCCCAAACACCACTGCACTACCCTGAATCCTGTAACACCAGACCCAGCACAACCCCCTACACTGCCCAAACACCACTGCACTGCCCTAAACCCTGAAACACCAGCCCCACCACAGCCCCCTACACTGCCCGAACACCACTGCACTGCCCTAAACCCTGAAACACCAGCCCCAGCATGACCCCTACACTGCCCGAAAACCACTGCACTGCCCTAAACCCTAAAACACCAGCCCCAGCATGACCCCCTACACTGCCCGAAAACCACTGCACTGCCCTAAATCCTAAAACACCACCCCCAGCACGACCCCATACACTGACCAAACACCACTGCGCTGCCCTAAACCCTGAAACACCACCCCCAGCATGATCCCCAACACTGCCCAAACAACACTGCACTGCCCTAAACCCTGAAACACCACCCCCAGCACGACCCCGTACACTGCCCGAACATCACTGCACTGCCCTAAACCCTAAAACACCAGCCCCTGCACGACACCCTACACTGCCCAAACACCACTGCACTGCCCTAAACCCTAAAACACCACCCCCAGCAAGATCCCCTACACTTCCCGAACACCACTGCACTGCCCTGAACCATAAAACACCACCCCAGCACGACACCCTACACTACACAAACACCAGTGCACTACCCTAAACCCTAAACCACTAACCCCCAGCATGACCCCCTACACTACCCAAAGACTACAGCACTATCATATACCCTAAAACACTACACCCCACACGACCCACTACACTACCCAAAGACCACTGCAATACCCTAACCCCTAAAACACTACCCCTACACGACACAAACACCACTGCACAACCCTAAACCCTAAAACACTACCCCCAGCAGTACCCCCTATACTACCCAAACACAATTGCACTCCCCTAAACCCTAAACCACTACCCCCAGCACAACCCCCTACACTATCCAAACACTACTGCACTACCCTAAGCCCTAAAACACTACCCCCAGCACGACCCCCTACACTAGCCAAACACCACTGCAGTACCCTAAACCCTAAAACACTCCCCCAGCACGACTCCCTACACTACCCAAACACCACTGCACTACCCAAAACCCTACATCTACCCCCAGCATGACCCCCTACACTACCCAAACACCACTGCACTACCCTAAACCCTAAATCTATCCCCAGCACGAACCCCTACACTACCCAAACACCACTGCACTTCCATATACCCTAAAACACTACCCCCAGCATGACCCCCTACACTACCCAAACACCACTGCACTACCCTAACCCCTAAAACTCTACCCCAGCACGAACCCGTACACTACACCAACACCACTGCACTACCCTAAACCCTAAAACCCTACCCCAGCATGGCCCCCTACACTACCCAAACACCACTGCACTATCCTAAACCCTAAAACACTAACCCCAACAAGACCCCCTACACTGCCCGAACACCACTGCACTGCCCTATACTCTGAAACACCACCCCCCGCATGACCCACTACACTGCCCTAACACCACTGCACTCCCCTAAACCCTGAAACACCACCCCCGCATGACCCCCTACACTGCCCGAATACCAATGCACTGCCCTAAACTCTGAAACACCACCCCGCATGACCCACTACACTGCCTGAACACCACTGCTCTGCCCAAAACCCTGAAACACCAGCCCCAGCATGACCCCCTACACTGCCCGAACACCACTGCACTGCCGTAAACCCTGAAACACCAGCCCTAGCACGACCCCCTACACTGCCCGAACACTACTGCACTGCCCTAAACCCTGAAACACCAGCCACAGCATGACCCCCTACACTGCCCAAACACCACTGCACTGCCCTAAACCCTGACACACCAGCGCCACCACAACAACCTAAACGGCCCAAACACCATTGCACTGCCCTAAACCCTGAAACACCAGCCCCAGCACTACCCCTACACTAGCCGAACACCACTGCACTGCCCTAAACCCTAAAACACTACCCCCAGCACGACCACCTACACTACCCAAACACCACTGCTCTGCCGTAAACCATACAACAGTACCCCCAGCATGACCCCCTACACTACACAAACATCACTGCACTGCCCTAAACCCTAAAACACTACCCCAAGCTTGAAACCCTTCACTATACAAACAGCAATCCACAACCCTAAACCTTAAAACACTACCCCCTGCACGACCGCCTACACTACCGAAATACCACTGCACTACCCTAAACCCTAAAACACTAGTCCCAGCTCGACCCCCTACACTACCCAAACACCACTGCACTACCATAAGCCCTAAAACACTACCCCCGCACGACCCCCTACAATACCCAAAGACCACTGCACTACCCTAAACCCTAAAACACAACACCCTACACTACACAAACACTGCTGCACTACCCTAAACCCTAAAACACTACCCCCAGCACGACCCTCTATATTACAAAAACACCACTGCACTACCCTAAACCCTAAAACACTACCCCCTAAAAAGCCGAACACCACTGCACTGCCCTAAACCCTAAAACACCACCTCTAGCACGACCCCCTACACTGGCTGATGACCACTGCACTGCCCCAAACCCTAAAACACCACCCCCAGCACAACCCCCTACACTGTCCCAACACCACATCACTGCCCTAAACCCTGAAACCCCCACCCCAGCACAATCGACAACACTGCCCGAACAACACTGCACTGCTATAAACCCCGAAACACCACCCCAACACAACCCCCTACACTGCCCGAACACCACTGCACAGCCCTAAACCCAGAAACACCACCCCCGCACGACCCACTACACTGCCCGAACACCACTGCACTACCCTAAACCCTGAAACACCACCCCCAGCACGACCCCGTACACTGCCCGAACATCACTGCACTGCCCTAAACCCTAAAACACCAGCCCCTGCACGACACCCTACACTGCCCAAACACCACTGCACTGCTCAAAACCCTAAAACACCACCTCAGCACGACCCCCTACACTACACAAACACCACTGCACTACCCTAAACCCTAAAACACTAACCCCCAGCATGACCCCCTACACTGCCCGAACACCACTGCACTGCCCTAAATCCTATAAAACCACCACCAGCACGACCCCTACACTGCCCAAACACCACTGCACTGCCCTAAACCCTAAAACACTACCCCCAGCATGACCCCCTACTCTGCCCGAACACCACTGCACTGCCCTAAACCCTATAACACCACCACCAGCACCAGCCCCTACACTGCCCAAACACCACTGCACTACCCTGAATCCTGTAACACCAGACCCAGCACAACCCCCTACACTGCCCAAACACCACTGCACTGCCCTAAACCCTGAAACACCAGCCCCACCACAGCCCCCTACACTGCCCGAACACCACTGCACTGCCCTAAACCCTGAAACACCAGCCCCAGCATGACCCCCTACACTGCCCGAAAACCACTGCACTGCCCTAAACCCTGAAACACCAGCCCCAGCATGACCCCCTACACTGCCCGAAAACCACTGCACTGCCCTAAATCCTAAAACACCACCCCCAGCACGACCCCATACACTGACCAAACACCACTGCGCTGCCCTAAACCCTGAAACACCACCCCCAGCATGATCCCCAACACTGCCCAAACAACACTGCACTGCCCTAAACCCTGAAACACCACCCCCAGCACGACCCCGTACACTGCCCGAACATCACTGCACTGCCCTAAACCCTAAAACACCAGCCCCTGCACGACACCCTACACTGCCCAAACACCACTGCACTGCCCTAAACCCTAAAACACCACCCCCAGCAAGATCCCCTACACTTCCCGAACACCACTGCACTGCCCTGAACCATAAAACACCACCCCAGCACGACACCCTACACTACACAAACACCAGTGCACTACCCTAAACCCTAAAACACTAACCCCCAGCATGACCCCCTACACTACCCAAAGACTACAGCACTATCATATACCCTAAAACACTACACCCCACACGACCCACTACACTACCCAAAGACCACTGCAATACCCTAACCCCTAAAACACTACCCCTACACGACACAAACACCACTGCACAACCCTAAACCCTAAAACACTACCCCCAGCAGTACCCCCTATACTACCCAAACACAATTGCACTCCCCTAAACCCTAAACCACTACCCCCAGCACAACCCCCTACACTATCCAAACACTACTGCACTACCCTAAGCCCTAAAACACTACCCCCAGCACGACCCCCTACACTAGCCAAACACCACTGCAGTACCCTAAACCCTAAAACACTCCCCCAGCACGACTCCCTACACTACCCAAACACCACTGCACTACCCAAAACCCTACATCTACCCCCAGCATGACCCCCTACACTACCCAAACACCACTGCACTACCCTAAACCCTAAATCTATCCCCAGCACGAACCCCTACACTACCCAAACACCACTGCACTTCCATATACCCTAAAACACTACCCCCAGCATGACCCCCTACACTACCCAAACACCACTGCACTACCCTAACCCCTAAAACTCTACCCCAGCACGAACCCGTACACTACACCAACACCACTGCACTACCCTAAACCCTAAAACCCTACCCCAGCATGGCCCCCTACACTACCCAAACACCACTGCACTATCCTAAACCCTAAAACACTACCCCCAACAAGACCCCCTACACTGCCCGAACACCACTGCACTGCCCTATACTCTGAAACACCACCCCCCGCATGACCCACTACACTGCCCTAACACCACTGCACTATCCTAAACCCTAAAACACTACCCCCAACAAGACCCCCTACACTGCCCGAATACCAATGCACTGCCCTAAACTCTGAAACACCACCCCGCATGACCCACTACACTGCCTGAACACCACTGCTCTGCCCAAAACCCTGAAACACCAGCCCCAGCATGACCCCCTACACTGCCCGAACACCACTGCACTGCCGTAAACCCTGAAACACCAGCCCTAGCACGACCCCCTACACTGCCCAAACACTACTGCACTGCCCTAAACCCTGAAACACCAGCCACAGCATGACCCCCTACACTGCCCAAACACCACTGCACTGCCCTAAACCCTGACACACCAGCGCCACCACAACAACCTAAACGGCCCAAACACCATTGCACTGCCCTAAACCCTGAAACACCAGCCCCAGCACTACCCCTACACTAGCCGAACACCACTGCACTGCCCTAAACCCTAAAACACTACCCCCAGCACGACCACCTACACTACCCAAACACCACTGCTCTGCCGTAAACCATACAACAGTACCCCCAGCATGACCCCCTACACTACACAAACATCACTGCACTGCCCTAAACCCTAAAACACTACCCCAAGCTTGAAACCCTTCACTATACAAACAGCAATCCACAACCCTAAACCTTAAAACACTACCCCCTGCACGACCGCCTACACTACCGAAATACCACTGCACTACCCTAAACCCTAAAACACTAGTCCCAGCTCGACCCCCTACACTACCCAAACACCACTGCACTACCATAAGCCCTAAAACACTACCCCCGCACGACCCCCTACAATACCCAAAGACCACTGCACTACCCTAAACCCTAAAACACAACACCCTACACTACACAAACACTGCTGCACTACCCTAAACCCTAAAACACTACCCCCAGCACGACCCTCTATATTACAAAAACACCACTGCACTACCCTAAACCCTAAAACACTACCCCCTAAAAAGCCGAACACCACTGCACTGCCCTAAACCCTAAAACACCACCTCTAGCACGACCCCCTACACTGGCCGATGACCACTGCACTGCCCCAAACCCTAAAACACCACCCCCAGCACAACCCCCTACACTGTCCCAACACCACATCACTGCCCTAAACCCTGAAACCCCCACCCCAGCACAATCGACAACACTGCCCGAACAACACTGCACTGCTATAAACCCTGAAACACCACCCCAACACAACCCCCTACACTGCCCGAATACCACTGCACAGCCCTAAACCCAGAAACACCACCCCCGCACGACCCACTACACTGCCCGAACACCACTGCACTACCCTAAACCCTGAAACACCAACCGCACACGAACCCATACACTGCCCGAACACCACTGCACTGCCCTGATCCCTGAAACACCACCCCCAGCACGACCCCCTACACTGCCCGAACACCACTGCAGTGCCCTAAACTCTGAAACACCACCCCCAGCACGACCCCCTACACTGCCCGAACACCACTGCACTGCCCTAATCCCTGAAACACCACCCCCAGCACGACCCCCTACACTGCCCGAACACAACTGCACTGCCCTAAACCCTAAAACACCACCCCAGCACGACCCCCTACACTGCCTGAACACCACTGCTCTGCCCAAAACCCTGAAACACCAGCCCCAGCATGACCCCTACACTGCCCGAACACCACTGCACTGCCGTAAACCCTGAAACACCAGCCCCAGCACAACCCCCTACACTGACCAAACACCACTGCACTGCCATAAACCTTGAAACACCACTCCCAGCACAATCCCCAACACTCCCCGTACGCCACTGCACAGCACTAAACCCTAAAACACCACCCCAAGCATGACCCCCTACACACCCCGAACACTACTGCACTGCCCTAAACCCTAAAACAACTCCTCCAGCATGACCACCTGCACTGCCCGAACACCACTGCACTGCCCTAAACCCTAAAACACCACCCCCAGCACGACCCACTACACTTCCTGAACACCACATCACTGCCCTAAACACTAAAACACCACCCTCAGCATGACCCACTACACTACACAAACATCACTGCACTACCCTAAACCCTAAAATTACCCCAGGCACGACCCCCTACACTACACAAACATCACTACACTACCCTAAACCCTAAAACACTATCACCACTACGTCCCCCTACACTACACAAACAGCACTGCACTACCCTAAACCCTGAAACACCAGCCCCAGCATGACCCTCTGCACTGCCCGAACACTACTGCACTGCCCTAAACCTTGAAACACCATCCCCAGCGAGACCCCCTACACTGCCCGAACACCACTGCCCTAAACCCTGAAAAACCACCACCAGCAAGACCACCTACACTGCCCGAAAACCACTGCCCTAAACCCTGAAACACCTTGCCCAGCAAGACCCCGTACACTGCCCAAACACCACTGCACTGCCCTAAACCCTGAAACACCACCCCCAGCATGACCCCCTACACTGCCCGAACACCACTGCACTTCCCTAAACCCTAAACACCACCCCCATGACGACCCTCTAGTCTCCCGAACACCACTGCTGTGCCCTAAGCCATAAAACACCACTGCCAGCACAAACCCCTACACTGCCTGAACACCACTGCTCTGCCCTAAATCCTAAAACACCACCCCCAGCACGACCCCCTACATTGACCAAACACCACTGCACTGCCATAAACCCTGAAACACCACCCCAGCACGATCCCCAACACTGCCTGAACAACCCAGCACTGCCCTAAACCCTAAAACACTACCACCAGCACGACCCTCTACACTACACAAACATCACTGCCCTAAAGCTTGAAACATCATTCCCAGCAAGACTCCCTACACTGCCCGAACACCACTGCCCTAAACCCTGAAAAACCACCACTAGCAAGACCCCCTACACTGCCCTAAACCCTAAAACACCACCCCCAGCACTACCCACTACACTGCCCGAACACCACTGCACTGCCCTAAACCCTAAAACACCACCCCAGCACGACCCCCTACACTGCCTGAACACCACTGCTCTGCCCAAAACCCTGTAACACCAGCCCCAGCATGACCCCCTACACTACCCGAACACCACTGCACTGCCGTAAACCCTGAAACACCAGCCCCAGCACGACCCCCTACACTGACCAAACACCACTGCACTGCCATAAACCTTGAAACACCACTCCCAGCATGATCCCCAACACTCCCCGAATGCCACTGCACAGCACTAAACCCTAAAACACCACCCCAAGCATGACCCCCTACACACCCCGAACACTACTGCACTGCCCTAAACCCTAAAACACCACCTCCAGCATGACCACCTACACTGCCCGAACACCACTGCACTGCCCTAAACCCTAAAACACCACCCCCAGCACGACCCCCTACACTTCCTGAACACCACATCACTGCCCTAAACACTAAAACACCACCCCCAGCATGACCTACTACACTACACAAACATCACTGCACTACCCTAAACCCTAAATCTACCCCAGGCACGACCCCCTACACTACACAAACATCACTACACTACACTAAACCCTAAAACACTATCACCACTACGTCCCCTACACTACACAAACAGCACTGCACTACCCTAAACCCTGAAACACCAGCCCCAGCATGACCCTCTGCACTGCCAAAACACCACTGCACTGCCCTAAACCCTGAAACACCACCCCAGCATGATCCCCTACACTGCCCGAACACCACTGCACTTCCCTAAACCCTAAACACCACCCCCAGCACGACCCTCTACTCTCCCAAACACCACTGCTGTGCACTAAGCCATAAAACACCACCCCCATCATGAACCCCTACACTGCCTGAACACCACTGCTCTGCCCTAAATCCTAAAACACCATCACCAGCAAGACCCCCTACTCTGCACGAACAACACTACCTTAAACCCTGAAACACCACCCCCAGCAGGACCCCCTACACTTCCGGAACACCACTGCACTGCCCTAGACACTGAAACACCACCCGCTGCAAAACCCCCTACACTGGCCGAACACCACTGCCCTAAATCCTGAAACACCACCCCCAGCAAGACCCCCAAAACTGCCCGAACACCACTGCACTGCCCTGAAACCTGAAACCCCACCCCCAGCACGACCCCCTACACTGCCCGAACACCACTGCACTGCCCTAAAACATAAAACACCAACCCCAGCAAGACCCCCTACAGTGCCCGAACACCACTGCCCTGAACCATGAAACACCAGACCCAGCACGACCCCCTACACTACCCGAGCAACACTGCACTGCCCTAAACCCTGAAACACCAGCCCCAGCACGACCTCCTACACTGCCCGAGCACCAATGCTCTGCCCTAAACCCAGAAACACCAATCCAGCACGACCCCCTACACTGCCCGAACACCACTGCACTGCCCTAAACCCTGAAACACCACCCACAGCACGACCCCTACACTGCCCGAACACCACTGAACTGCCCTAAACTCTGAAACACCACCCCCAGCATGACCCCCTACACTACACAAACACCACTGCACTTCACTAAACCCTAAATCTACCCCAAGCACGACCCCCTACAGTACGCAAACATCAATACACTACCCTGAACCCTAAAACACTACCACCAGCATGACCCTCTACACTACACAAACATCACTGCACTGCCCTAAACCTTGAAACACCATTCCCAGCAAGACTCCATACACTGCCCGAACACCACTGCCCTAAACCCCGAAAAACAACCACTAGCAAGACCCCCTACACGTCCTGAACACCACTGCCCTAAACCCTGAAACACCACGCACAGCAAGACCCCCTACACTGCCGAAAACCACTGCACTGCCCTAAACCCTGAAACACCACTCCCAGCATGACCCCCTACACTGCCCGAACACCACTGCACTGCCCTAAACCCAGAAACACCAATCCAGCACGACCCCCTACACTGCCCGAACACCACTGCACTGCCCTAAACCCTGAAACACCACCAACAGCACGATCCCCTACACTGCCCGAACACCACTGAACTGCCCTAAACTCTGA
Source organism: Triturus cristatus (assembly GCF_964204655.1). Classification (NCBI taxonomy): domain Eukaryota; kingdom Metazoa; phylum Chordata; class Amphibia; order Caudata; family Salamandridae; genus Triturus; species Triturus cristatus. Next base: position 1,099,482,072 of record NC_140579.1, read on the forward strand.
AACACCACCCCCAGCATGACCCCCTACACTACACAAACACCACTGCACTTCACTAAACCCTAAATCTACCCCAAGCACGACCCCCTACAGTACGCAAACATCAATACACTACCCTGAACCCTAAAACACTACCACCAGCACGACCTTCTACACTACACAAACATCACTGCACTGCCCTAAACCTTGAAACACCATTCCCAGAAAGACTCCCTACACTGCCCGAACACCACTGCCCTAAACCCTGAACACCACTGCCCTAAACCCTGAAACACCACCCCCAGCAAGACCCCCTACACTGCCGAAAACCACTGCACTGCCCTAAACCCTGAAACACCACTCCCAGCATGACCCCCTACACTTCCCGACCACCACTGCTCTGCCCGAAACCCTGAAACACCACCCCCTGCACGACCCCCTACACTGCCTGATCACCACTGCACTGCCCTAAACCCTGAAACACCACCCCCTGCACGACCCCCTATACTGCCCGAACACCACTGCACTGTCCTAAACCCTGAAATACCACCCCCAGCACGACCCCCTACACTGCCCGAACTACACTGCACTGTCCTAAACCCTGAAACACCATCCCCAGCAAGACCCCCTACTCTGCACGAACAACACTACCTTAAACCCTGAAACACCACCCCCAGCAGGACCCCCTACACTTCCGGAACACCACTGCACTGCCCTAGACACTGAAACACCACCTGCTGCAAAACCCCCTACACTGGCCGAACACCACTGCCCTAAATCCTGAAACACCACCCCCAGCAAGACCCCCAAAACTGCCCGAACACCACTGCACTGCCCTGAAACCTGAAACCCCACCCCCAGCACGACCCCCTACACTGCCCGAACACCACTGTACTGCCCTAAAACATAAAACACCAACCCCAGCAAGACCCCCTACAGTGCCCGAACACCACTGCCCTGAACCATGAAACACCAGACCCAGCACGACCCCCTACACTACCCGAGCAACACTGCACTGCCCTAAACCCTGAAACACCAGCCCCAGCACGACCTCCTACACTGCCCGAGCACCAATGCTCTGCCCTAAACCCTGAAACACCAGCCCCAGCACGACCCCCTACACTGCCCGAGCACCACTGCACTGCCCTAAACCCTGAAACACCAGAACCAGCACAACCCCGTACACTGCCCGAGCACCACTGCACTGCCCTTAACCCTGAAACTGCAGCCCCAGCAAAACCCCATACACTGCCCGAACACCACTGCACTGCCCTGAAACCTGAAACCCCACCCCCAGCACGACCCCCTACACTGCCCGAGCACCACTGCACTGCCCTAAACCCTGAAACACCAGCCCCAGCACAACCCCCTACACTGCCCGAACACCACTGCACTGCCCTAAACCCTGAAACACCAGCTCCAGCACGACCCCATTAACTGCCCGAACACCACTGCACTGCCCTAAACCCTGAAACACCAGCCCCAGCACGACCCCCTACACTGCCCGAACACCACTGCACTGCCCTAAACCCTGAAACACCAGCCGAAGCACGACCCCCTACACTGCCCGAACACCACTGCACTGCCCAAGCACGACCCCCTACACTGCCCGAACACCACTGCACTGCCCTAAACCCTGAAACACCAGCCCCAGAACGACCCCCTACACTGCCCGAACACCACTGCCATAAACCCTGAAACACCACCCCTTGCATGACACCCTACACTGACCGAAGACCACTGCACTGCCCTAATCCCTGAAGCACTACCCCAAAGAGAGACCCCCCTACACTGCCCGAACACCACTGCACTGCCCTAAACCCTGAAACACCACCCCCTGAATGACCCCCTACACTTCCCGACCACCACTGCTATGCCCTAAACCCTGAAACACCACCCCCTGCACAACCCCCTACACTGCCCGATCACCACTGCACTGCCCTAAACCCTGAAACACCACCCCGTATGACCCCCTACACTGCCCGAACACCACTGCACTGAGCTAAACCCTGAAACACCACCCCCAGCACGACCACCTACACTGCCCGAACTCCACTGCATAGCCCTAAACCCTGAAACACCATCCCCAGCACAAACCCCTATGCTGCCCGAACACCACTGCTCTGCCCTAAACCCTGAAACACCACCCCCTGAATGACCCCCTACACTTCCCGACCACCACTGCTATGCCCTAAACCCTAAAACACCACCCCCTGCACAACCCCCTACACTGCCCGATCACCACTGCACTGCCCTAAACCCTGAAACACCACCCCGTATGACCCCCTACACTGCCCGAACACCACTGCACTGAGCTAAACCCTGAAACACCACCCCCAACACGACCACCTACACTGCCCGAACTCCACTGCATAGCCCTAAACCCTGAAACACCATCCCCAGCACAAACCCCTATGCTGCCCGAACACCGCTGCACTGCCCTAAACACTGAAACACCAGCCCCAGCACGACCCCCTACACTGCCCGAACACCACTGTACTGCCCTAAACCCTGAAACTCAACACCAAAGAAAGACCCACTACACTGCCCCGAACACCACTGCACTGCCCTAAACCCTGAAACACCACCCCCAGCAAGACCCCCAACACTGCCCGAACACCACTGCGCTGAGCCAAACCCTGAAACACCACCCACAGCACGACTACCTACACTGCCCGAACTCCACTGTATAGCCCTAAACCCTGAAATACCATCCCCAGCACAAACCCCTATGCTGCCCGAACACCACTGCTCTGCCCTAAACCCTGAAACACCACCCCCAGCAAGACCCCCTACACTGCCCAAACACCACTGCCCTGCCCTAAACCATGAAACAACACCCACTACACAACCTCCTACGCTGCCCGACCACCACTGCACTACCCTAAACCCTGAAACACCACCCCCTGCACGACCCCCTACACTTCCCGACCACCACTGCTCTGCCCGAAACCCTGAAACACCACCCCCTGCACGACCCCCTACACTGCCTGATCACCACTGCACTGCCCTAAACCCTGAAACACCACCCCCTGCACGACCCCCTACACTGCCCGAACACCACTGCACTGTCCTAAACCCTGAAATACCACCCCCAGCACGACCCCCTACACTGCCCGAACTACACTGCACTGTCCTAAACCCTGAAACACCATCCCCAGCAAGACCCCCTACTCTGCACGAACAACACTACCTTAAACCCTGAAACACCACCCCCAGCAGGACCCCCTACACTTCTGGAACACCACTGCACTGCCCTAGACACTGAAACACCACCCGCTGCAAAACCCCCTACACTGGCCGAACACCACTGCCCTAAATCCTGAAACACCACCCCCAGCAAGACCCCCAAAACTGCCCGAACACCACTGCACTGCCCTGAAACCTGAAACCCCACCCCCAGCATGACCCCCTACACTGCCTGAACACCACTGTACTGCCCTAAAACATAAAACACCAACCCCAGCAAGACCCCCTACAGTGCCCGAACACCACTGCCCTGAACCTTGAAACACCAGACCCAGCACGACCCCCTACACTACCCGAGCAACACTGCACTGCCCTAAACCCTGAAACACCAGCCCCAGCACGACCTCCTACACTGCCCGAGCACCAATGCTCTGCCCTAAACCCTGAAACACCAGCCCCAGCACGACCCCCTACACTGCCCGAGCACCACTGCACTGCCCTAAACCCTGAAACACCAGAACCAGCACAACCCCGTACACTGCCCGAGCACCACTGCACTGCCCTTAACCCTGAAACTGCAGCCCCAGCAAAACCCCATACACTGCCCGAACACTACTGCACTGCCCTGAACCCTGAAACACCAGCCCCAGCACGACCCCCTACACTGCCCGAACACCACTGCACTGCCCTAAACCCTGAAACACCAGCTCCAGCACGACCCCATTAACTGCCCGAACACCACTGCACTGCCCTAAACACTGAAACACCAGCCCCAGCACGACCCCCTACACTGCCCGAACACCACTGCACTGCCCTAAACCCTGAAACACCAGCCGAAGCACGACCCCCTACACTGCCCGAACACCACTGCACTGCCCTAAACCCTGAAACACCAGCCCCAGAACGACCCCCTACACTGCCCGAACACCACTGCCATAAACCCTGAAACACCACCCCTTGCATGACACCCTACACTGACCGAAGACCACTGCACTGCCCTAATCCCTGAAGCACTACCCCAAAGAGAGACCCCCCTACACTGCCCGAACACCACTGAACTGCCCTAAACCCTGAAACACCACCCCCTGAATGACCCCCTACACTTCCCGACCACCACTGCTATGCCCTAAACCCTGAAACACCACCCCCTGCACAACCCCCCACACTGCCCGATCACCACTGCACTGCCCTAAACCCTGAAACACCACCCCGTATGACCCCCTACACTGCCCGAACACCACTGCACTGAGCTAAACCCTGAAACACCACCCCCAGCACGACCACTTACACTGCCCGAACTCCACTGCATAGCCCTAAACCCTGAAACACCATCCCCAGCACAAACCCCTATGCTGCCCGAACACCACTGCTCTGCCCTAAACCCTGAAACACCACCCCCTGAATGACCCCCTACACTTCCCGACCACCACTGCTATGCCCTAAACCCTAAAACACCACCCCCTGCACAACCCCCTACACTGCCCGATCACCACTGCACTGCCCTAAACCCTGAAACACCACCCCGTATGACCCCCTACACTGCCCGAACACCACTGCACTGAGCTAAACCCTGAAACACCACCCCCAACACGACCACCTACACTGCCCGAACTCCACTGCATAGCCCTAAACCCTGAAACACCATCCCCAGCACAAACCCCTATGCTGCCCGAACACCGCTGCACTGCCCTAAACACTGAAACACCAGCCCCAGCACGACCCCCTACACTGCCCGAACACCACTGCACTGCCCTATACCCTGAAACACCACCCCCTGCACGACCCCCTGCACTGCCTGAACACCACTGTACTGCCCTAAACCCTGAAACTCAACACCAAAGAAAGACCCACTACACTGCCCGAACACCACTGCACTGCCCTAAACCCTGAAACACCACCCCCAGCAAGACCCCCAACACTGCCCGAACACCACTGCGCTGAGCCAAACCCTGAAACACCACCCACAGCACGACCACCTACACTGCCCGAACTCCACTGTATAGCCCTAAACCCTGAAATACCATCCCCAGCACAAACCCCTATGCTGCCCGAACACCACTGCACTGCCCTAAACACTGAAACACCAGCCCCAGCACGACCCCCGACACAGCCCGAACACCACTGCACTGCCCTATACCCTGAAACCCCACACCCTGCACGACCCCCTGCACTGCCTAAACACCACTGTACTGCCCTAAACCCTGAAACTCAACACCAAAGAAAGACACACTACACTGCCCGAACACCACTGTACTGACCTAAACCCTGAAACACTACACCCTGCAAGACCCCTACACTGCCTGAACACCACTGCACTGCCCTAAACCCTGAAACACCACCCCCACCAAGACCCCCTACACTACCCGACCACAACTGCACTACCCTATACCCTGAAACACCACCACCTGCACGACCCCATACACTTCCCGACCACCACTGCTCTGCCCTAAACCCTGAAACACCACCCCCAGCAAGACCCCCAACACTGCTCGAACACCACTGCACTGCCCTAAACCCTGAAACACCAGCCCCAGCATGACACCCTACACTGCCCGAACACCACTGCACTGCCCTAAACCCTGAAAAACCACACCCTGCACGACCCCCTATACTGCCCAAACACCACTGCACTGTCCTAAACCCTGAAATACCACCCCCAGCACGACCCCCTACAGTGCCCGAACTACACTGCACTGCCCTAAACCCTGAAATACCATCCCCAGCACAAACCCCTATGCTGCCCGAACACCACTGCACTGCCCTAAACACTGAAACACCAGCCCCAGCACGACCCCCGACACAGCCCGAACACCACTGCACTGCCCTATACCCTGAAACCCCACACCCTGCACGACCCCCTGCACTGCCTAAACACCACTGTACTGCCCTAAACCCTGAAACTCAACACCAAAGAAAGACACACTACACTGCCCGAACACCACTGTACTGACCTAAACCCTGAAACACTACACCCTGCAAGACCCCTACACTGCCTGAACACCACTGCACTGCCCTAAACCCTGAAACACCACCCCCACCAAGACCCCCTACACTACCCGACCACAACTGCACTACCCTATACCCTGAAACACCACCACCTGCACGACCCCATACACTTCCCGACCACCACTGCTCTGCCCTAAACCCTGAAACACCACCCCCAGCAAGACCCCCAACACTGCTCGAACACCACTGCACTGCCCTAAACCCTGAAACACCAGCCCCAGCATGACACCCTACACTGCCCGAACACCACTGCACTGCCCTAAACCCTGAAAAACCACACCCTGCACGACCCCCTATACTGCCCAAACACCACTGTACTGCCCCAAACCCTGAAACACCACCCCTTGCATGACCCCGTATGCTGCCCGAACACCACTGCACTGCGCTCATCCCTGAACCACAACCCCAAAGAAAGACCCCCTACACTGCCCAAACACCACTGCTCTGCCCTAAACCCTAAAACACCAACCCCAGCAAGACCCCCAACACTGCTCGAACACCACTGCACTGCCCTAAACCCTGAAACACCAGCCCCAGCACGACCCCCTACACTACCCGAATACAACTGCATTGCCCTAAACCCTGAAGCACCAGCCCCAGCACAACCCCCTACACTGCCCGAACACCACTGCACTGCCCTAAACCCTGAAACAGCACCCCCTGCACGACCCCCTATACTGCCCGAACACGACTGCACTGCCCTAATCCCTGAAGCACAACCCCAAAGAAAGACCCCCTACACTGCCCGAACACCACTGCACTGCCATAAACCCTGAAACATCACCCCCTGAATGACCCCCTACACTTCCTGACCACCACTGCTCTGCCTTAAACCCCGAAACACCACCCCTGCACGACCCCCTACACTGCCCGATCACCACTGCAATAAACCCTGAAACACCACCCCCCTACGACCCCCTACACTGCCCAAACACCACTGCACTGAGCTAAACCCTGAAACACCACCCCAGCACGACCACCTACACTGCTCGAAATCCACTGCATAGCCCTAAACCCTGAAACACCACCCCCAGCACACGCCCCTACGCTGCCAAAACACCAATGCACTGCAATAAACCCTGAAACACCAGCCCCAACAAGACCCCCTATACTGCCCGAACACCACTGCCCTAAACCCTGAAACACCACCCCCAGCAAGACCCCCAAAACTGCCCGAACACCACTGCACTGCCCTGAACCCTGAAACACCACCCCCAGCATGACCCCCTACACTGCCCGAACATCACTGCACTGCCCTAAAACCTAAGACACCAACCCCATCATGACCCCTACACTGCCCGAACACTACTGCACTGCCCTAAACCCTGAAACTCCAGCCACAGCACAACCCCCTGCACTGCCCGAACACCACTGCACTGCCCTAAACCCTGAAACACCAGGCCCAGCATGACGCCCTACACTGCTTGAACACCACTAACATGCCCTAAACTCTGAAACACCACCCCTGCACTGCCCGAACACCACTGCACTGCCCTAAACACTGAAACACAACCCCCCAGAAAGACCCCCTACACTGCCCGAACACCACTGCACTGCCCTGAACCCTGAAACACCACCCCAGCACGACCCCCTATACTGCCCGAACACCACTGCACTGCCCTAAAACGTAAAACACCAACCCCAGCATGACTCCCTACACTGCACGATCTCGACTGAACTGCCCTGAACCCTGAAACACCACCCCCTGCATGAACCCCTACACTGCCCGTACACCACTGCACTGCCCTAAACCCTGAAACACCACCCCCTGCACGACCCCCTACACTTCCCGATCACCAATGCTCTGCCCTAAACCCTGAAACACCACCCCCTACACGACCCCCTACACTGCCCGATCACCACTGCACTGGCCTAAACCCTGAAACACCACCCCCTGCATGACCACCTACACTGCCTGTACACCACTGCACTGCCCTAAACCTTGAAACACCACCTCAGCACGACCCCCAACACTGCCTGAACTCCACTGCACAGCCCTAAACCCTGAAATACTATCCCCAGCAAGACCCACTACTCTGCCCGAACAACACTACCTTAAACCCTGAAACACCACCCCAGCAGGACCCCCTACACTGCCCGAACAGCACTGCCCTAAACCCTGAAACACTACCACCAGCAAGACCCCCTTCACTGCCCGAACACCACTGCCCTGCCTTAATCCCTGAAACACCAGCCCCAGCACGACCCCTACACTGCCCGAACACCACTCCACTGCCCTAAACCCTGAAACACCAACCCCAGCATGACCCACTACACTGCCCGAACACCACTGCACTGCCCTAAACCCTGAAACACCACCCGCACCAAGACCCCCTACACTGCCCGAACAGCACTGCCCTAAACCCTGAAACACTACCCCCAGCAAGACCCCCTTCACTGCCTGAACACCACTGCCCTGCCCTAAACCCTGAAACACCAGCCCCAGCACGACCCCTACACTGCCCGAACACCACTCCACTGCCCTAAACCCTGAAACACCAACCCCAGCATGACCCACTACACTGCCCGAACACCACTGCACTGCCCTAAACCCTGAAACACCAGCCCCAGCACGACCCCCTACACTGCCCGAACACCACTGCTATGCCCTAAACCCTGAAACACCAGTCCCAGCATGACCCCCTACACTGCCCGAACAACACTGCTCTGCCCTAAACCCTAAAACACCATCCCCAGCACAACCCGCTACACTGCCCGAGCACCACTGCACTGCCCTAAACCCTGAAACACCATCCCCAGCACGACCCCCTACACTGCCCGAACGCCGCTGCACAGCCCTAAATTCTGAAACACCACTCGCAGCACGACCCCCTACACTGCCTGAACACCACTGCACTGCCCTAAACCCTGAAACACCATCCCCAGCAAGACCCCCTACTCTGCCCGAACAACACTACCTTAAACCCTGAAACACCACCCCCAGCAGGACCCACTACACTGCCCGAACACCACTTCACTGCCCTAAATCCTGAAACACCACTTGCAGCAAGACCCCCTATACTGCCCGAACACCACTGCACTGCCCTAAACCTTGAAACATCAGCCCCAGCATGACCCCCTACACTGCCCGAACACCACTGCCCTGCCCTACACCCTGAAACACCAGCCGCAGCACGACCCCTACACAGCCCGAACACCACTGCACTGCCATAAACCCTGAAACACCAGGCCCAGCACGACCCCCTACACTGCCTGAACACCACTGCACTGCCCTAAACCCTGAAACACCACCCCTGAACGACCCCCTACACTGCCCGAACACCACTGCACTGCCCTAAACCCTGAAACACAACACCCCAGAAAGACCCACTACACTGCCCGAACACCACTGCTCTGACCTAAACCCTGAAACACTACCCCCAGCAAGACCCCCTACACTGCCCGAACACCAATGCACTGCCCTAAACCATGAAACACCACACCTGCACGACCCCCTACACTGCCCGACCACCACTGCACTGCCCTAAACCCTGAAACACCACCCCCTGCATGCCCCCTACACGTCCCGATCACCACTGCTCTGCCCTAAACCCTGAAACACCATCTCCTGCACGACCCCCTACACTGCCCGATCACCATTGCACTGCCCTAAACCCTGAAAGACCACCCCCTGCATGACCCCCTACACTGCCTGAACACCACTGCATTGCCCTAAACCCTCAAAAACCCACCCCCAGCAAGACCCCCTACACTGCCCATACTCCACTGCACTGCCCTAAACCCTGAAACACCGCCCCTAGCACAACCCACTACACTTCCCGAACAGCACTCCACTGCCCTAAACCCTGAAGCACCATCCCCAGCAAGACCCCCTACACTACCCAAACACAACTGCACTGCCCTAAACCCTGAAACACGAGCCCCAGCACGACCCTCTACACTGCCCGAACACCACTGCACTGCCCTAAACCCTGAAACACTACCCCCAGCAAGCCCCATACACTGCCTGAACACCACTGCACTGCCCTAAACCCTGAAACACCACCCCCAGCAAGACCCCCTATACTGCGTGAACACCACTGCACTGCCCTAAACCATGAAACACCACACCCTTCATGACCCCTACACTGCCCGACCACACTGCACTACCCTAAACCCTGGAACACCACCCCTGCACGACCCCTACACTGCCCGAACACCGCTGCACTGCCCTTAACCCTGAAACACCACCCTTGCATGACACCCTACACTGCCCGAACACCTCTGCATTGCCCTAATCCCTGAAGCACACCCCCCAGAAAGACCCCCTACACTGCCCGAAGACCACTGCACTGACCTAAACCCTGAAACACTACCCCCAGCAAGCCCCCTACACTGCCCGACCACCACTGCACTGCCCTAAACCGTGAAACACCACCCCCTGAACGACCCCCTACACTTCCCGACAACCACTGTTCTGCTCTAAACCCTGAAACACCGCCCCCTGCACGACCCCCTACACTGCCCGATCACCACTGCACTGCCCTAAACCCTGAAACACCACCCCGCACGACCCCCTACACTGCCCAAACACAACTGCACTGAGCTAAACCCTGAAACACAACCCCAGCACGACCACCTACACTGCCCGAACTCCACTGCACTGCCCTAAACCCTGAAACACCACCCCCAGCAGGACCCCCTACACTGCCCGAACACCACTGCACTGCCCTAAACCCTGAAACACCACCCCCAGCAGGACCCCCTACACTGCCCTAACACCACTGCACTGCCCTAAACCCTGAAACACCACCCGCAGCAAGACCCCCTACACTGCCCGAACAACACTGCCTCAAACCCTGAAACACCACCCCCAGCAGGACCCCCTATACTGCCCGAACACCACTGCTCTGCCCTAAACCCTGAAACACCACCCGCAGCAAAACCCTCTACACTGCCCGAACACCACTGCCCTAAACCCTGAAACACCACCCCCAGCAAGACCCCCAAAACTGCCCAAACACCACTGCACTGCCCTAAAACCTATAACACCAACCCCAGCATGACCCCCTACACTGCCCGAACACTACTGCACTGCCCTAAACCCTGAAACTCCAGCCCCAGCACGACCCCCTACACTGCCAGAACACCACTGCACTGCCCTAAACCCTGAAACACCACCCCCAGCAGGACCCCCTACACTGCCCGAACACCACTGCACTGCCCTAAACCCTGAAACACCACCCGCAGCAAGACCCCCTACACTGCCCGAACAGCACTGCCCTAAACCCTGAAACACTACCCCCAGCAAGACCCCCTTCACTGCCCGAACACCACTGCCCTGCCCTAAACCCTGAAACACCAGCCCCAGCACGACCCCTACACTGCCCGAACACCACTCCACTGCACTAAACCCTGAAACACCAACCCCAGCATGACCCACTACACTGCCCGAACACCACTGCACTGCCCTAAACCCTGAAACACCAGCCCCAGCACGACCCCCAACACTGCCCGAACACCACTGCTATTCCCTAAACCCTGAAACACCAGTCCCAGCATGACCCCCTACACTGCCCGAAGAACACTGCTCTGCCGTAAACCCTAAAACACCATCCCCAGCACAACCCGCTACACTGCCCGAGCACCACTGCACTGCCCTAAACCCTGAAACACCATCCCCAGCACGACCCCCTACACTGCCCGAACGCCACTGCACAGCCTTAAATCCTGAAACACCACTCACAGCACGACCCCCTACACTGCCTGAACACCACTGCACTGCCCTAAACCCTGAAACACCATCGCCAGCAAGACCCCCTACTCTGCCCGAACAACACTACCTTAAACCCTGAAACACCACCCCCAGCAGGACCCACTACACTGCCCGAACACCACTGCACTGCCCTAAATCCTGAAACACCACCCGCAGCAAGACCCTCTACACTGCCCGAACACCACTGCACTGCCCTAAACCTTGAAACATCAGCCCCAGCATGACCCCCTACACTGCCCGAACACCACTGCCCTGCCCTAAACCCTGAAACACCAGCCCCAGCACGACCCCCTACACTGCCCGAACACCACTGCACTGCCATAAACCCTGAAACACAAGGCCCAGCATGACCCCCTACACTGCTTGAACACCACTGCACTGCCCTAAACCCTGAAACACAACACCCCAGAAAGACCCACTACACTGCCCGAACACCACTGCACTGACCTAAACCCTGAAACACTACCCCCAGCAAGACCCCCTACACTGCCCGATCACCAATGCACTGCCCTAAACCATGAAACACCACCCCCTGCACGACCCCCTACACTGCCCGACCACCACTGCTCTGCCCTAAACCCTGAAACACCAGCCGCAGCACGACCCCGTACACTGCCCGAACACCACTGCCCTGCCATAAACCCTGAAACACCAGGCCCAGAACGACCCCCTACACTGCCTGAACACCACTGCACTGCCCTAAACCCTGAAACACCACCCCTGAACGACCCCCTACACTGCCCGAACACCACTGCACTGCCCTAAACCCTGAAACACAACACCCCAGAAAGACCAACTACACTGCCCGAACACCACTGCACTGACCTAAACCCTGAAACACTACCCCCATCAAGACCCCCTACACTGCCCGAACACCAATGCACTGCCCTAAACCATGAAACACCACCCCTGCACGACCCCCTACACTGCCCGACCACCACTGCACTGCCCTAAACCCTGAAACACCACCCCCTGCATGCCCCCCTACACGTCCCGATCACCACTGCTCTGCCCTAAACCCTGAAACACTACCCCCAGCAAGCCCCCTACACTGCCCGACCACCACTGCACTGCCCTAAACCGTGAAACACCACCCCCTGAACGACCCCCTACACTTCCCGACAACCACTGTTCTGCTCTAAACCCTGAAACACCGCCCCCTGCACGACCCCCTACACTGCCCGATCACCACTGCACTGCCCTAAACCCTGAAACACCACCCCGCACGACCCCCTACACTGCCCAAACACAACTGCACTGAGCTAAACCCTGAAACACAACCCCAGCACGACCACCTACACTGCCCGAACTCCACTGCACTGCCCTAAACCCTGAAACACCACCCCCAGCAGGACCCCCTACACTGCCCGAACACCACTGCACTGCCCTAAACCCTGAAACACCACCCCCAGCAGGACCCCCTACACTGCCCTAACACCACTGCACTGCCCTAAACCCTGAAACACCACCCGCAGCAAGACCCCCTACACTGCCCGAACAACACTGCCTCAAACCCTGAAACACCACCCCCAGCAGGACCCCCTATACTGCCCGAACACCACTGCTCTGCCCTAAACCCTGAAACACCACCCGCAGCAAAACCCTCTACACTGCCCGAACACCACTGCCCTAAACCCTGAAACACCACCCCCAGCAAGACCCCCAAAACTGCCCAAACACCACTGCACTGCCCTAAAACCTATAACACCAACCCCAGCATGACCCCCTACACTGCCCGAACACTACTGCACTGCCCTAAACCCTGAAACTCCAGCCCCAGCACGACCCCCTACACTGCCAGAACACCACTGCACTGCCCTAAACCCTGAAACACCACCCCCAGCAGGACCCCCTACACTGCCCGAACACCACTGCACTGCCCTAAACCCTGAAACACCACCCGCAGCAAGACCCCCTACACTGCCCGAACAGCACTGCCCTAAACCCTGAAACACTACCCCCAGCAAGACCCCCTTCACTGCCCGAACACCACTGCCCTGCCCTAAACCCTGAAACACCAGCCCCAGCACGACCCCTACACTGCCCGAACACCACTCCACTGCACTAAACCCTGAAACACCAACCCCAGCATGACCCACTACACTGCCCGAACACCACCGCACTGCCCTAAACCCTGAAACACCAGCCCCAGCACGACCCCCAACACTGCCCGAACACCACTGCTATTCCCTAAACCCTGAAACACCAGTCCCAGCATGACCCCCTACACTGCCCGAAGAACACTGCTCTGCCGTAAACCCTAAAACACCATCCCCAGCACAACCCGCTACACTGCCCGAGCACCACTGCACTGCCCTAAACCCTGAAACACCATCCCCAGCACGACCCCCTACACTGCCCGAACGCCACTGCACAGCCTTAAATCCTGAAACACCACTCACAGCACGACCCCCTACACTGCCTGAACACCACTGCACTGCCCTAAACCCTGAAACACCATCGCCAGCAAGACCCCCTACTCTGCCCGAACAACACTACCTTAAACCCTGAAACACCACCCCCAGCAGGACCCACTACACTGCCCGAACACCACTGCACTGCCCTAAATCCTGAAACACCACCCGCAGCAAGACCCTCTACACTGCCCGAACACCACTGCACTGCCCTAAACCTTGAAACATCAGCCCCAGCATGACCCCCTACACTGCCCGAACACCACTGCCCTGCCCTAAACCCTGAAACACCAGCCCCAGCACGACCCCCTACACTGCCCGAACACCACTGCACTGCCATAAACCCTGAAACACAAGGCCCAGCATGACCCCCTACACTGCTTGAACACCACTGCACTGCCCTAAACCCTGAAACACAACACCCCAGAAAGACCCACTACACTGCCCGAACACCACTGCACTGACCTAAACCCTGAAACACTACCCCCAGCAAGACCCCCTACACTGCCCGATCACCAATGCACTGCCCTAAACCATGAAACACCACCCCCTGCACGACCCCCTACACTGCCCGACCACCACTGCTCTGCCCTAAACCCTGAAACACCAGCCGCAGCACGACCCCGTACACTGCCCGAACACCACTGCCCTGCCATAAACCCTGAAACACCAGGCCCAGAACGACCCCCTACACTGCCTGAACACCACTGCACTGCCCTAAACCCTGAAACACCACCCCTGAACGACCCCCTACACTGCCCGAACACCACTGCACTGCCCTAAACCCTGAAACACAACACCCCAGAAAGACCAACTACACTGCCCGAACACCACTGCACTGACCTAAACCCTGAAACACTACCCCCATCAAGACCCCCTACACTGCCCGAACACCAATGCACTGCCCTAAACCATGAAACACCACCCCTGCACGACCCCCTACACTGCCCGACCACCACTGCACTGCCCTAAACCCTGAAACACCACCCCCTGCATGCCCCCCTACACGTCCCGATCACCACTGCTCTGCCCTAAACCCTGAAACACCATCTCCTGCACGACCCCCTACACTGCCCGATCACCACTGCACTGCCCTTAACCCTGAAAGACCACCCCCTGCATGACCCCCTACACTGCCTGAACACCACTGCACTGCCCTAAACCCTGAAAAACCACCCCCAGCAAGACCCCCTACACTGCCCAAACTCCACCGCACTGCCCTAAACCCTTGAACACCGCCCCTAGCACAACCCACTACACTTCCCGAACACCACTGCACTGCCCTAAACCCTGAAGCACCATCCCCAGCAAGACCCCCTACACTACCCAAACACAACTGCACTGCCCTAAACCCTGAAACACGAGCCCCAGCACGACCCTCTACACTGCCCGAACACCACTGCACTGCCCTAAACCCTGAAACACTACCCCCAGCAAGCCCTATACACTGCCTGAACACCACTGCACTGCCCTAAACCCTGAAACACCACCCCCAGCAAGACTCCCTATAGTGCGTGAACACCACTGCACTGCCCTAAACCATGAAACACCACACCCTTCATGACCCCTACACTGCCCGACCACACTGCACTACCCTAAACCCTGAAACACCACCCCTGCACGACCCCCTACACTGCCCGAACACCGCTGCACTGCCCTTAACCCTGAAACACCACCCTTGCATGACACCCTACACTGCCCGAACACCACTGCATTGCCCTAATCCCTGAAGCACACCCCCCAGAAAGACCCCCTACACTGCCCGAACACCACTGCACTGCCCTAAACCCTGAAACACTACCCCCAGCAAGCCCCATACACTGCCTGAACACCACTGCACTGCCCTAAACCCTGAAACACCACCCCCAGCAAGACCCCCTATACTGCGTGAACACCACTGCACTGCCCTAAACCATGAAACACCACACCCTTCATGACCCCTACACTGCCCGACCACACTGCACTACCCTAAACCCTGGAACACCACCCCTGCACGACCCCTACACTGCCCGAACACCGCTGCACTGCCCTTAACCCTGAAACACCACCCTTGCATGACACCCTACACTGCCCGAACACCTCTGCATTGCCCTAATCCCTGAAGCACACCCCCCAGAAAGACCCCCTACACTGCCCGAAGACCACTGCACTGACCTAAACCCTGAAACACTACCCCCAGCAAGCCCCCTACACTGCCCGACCACCACTGCACTGCCCTAAACCGTGAAACACCACCCCTGAACGACCCCCTACACTTCCCGACAACCACTGTTCTGCTCTAAACCCTGAAACACCGCCCCCTGCACGACCCCCTACACTGCCCGATCACCACTGCACTGCCCTAAACCCTGAAACACCACCCCGCACGACCCCCTACACTGCCCAAACACAACTGCACTGAGCTAAACCCTGAAACACAACCCCAGCACGACCACCTACACTGCCCGAACTCCACTGCACTGCCCTAAACCCTGAAACACCACCCCCAGCAGGACCCCCTACACTGCCCGAACACCACTGCACTGCCCTAAACCCTGAAACACCACCCCCAGCAGGACCCCCTACACTGCCCGAACACCACTGCACTGCCCTAAACCCTGAAACACCACCCGCAGCAAGACCCCCTACACTGCCCGAACAACACTGCCTCAAACCCTGAAACACCACCCCCAGCAGGACCCCCTATACTGCCCGAACACCACTGCTCTGCCCTAAACCCTGAAACACCACCCGCAGCAAAACCCTCTACACTGCCCGAACACCACTGCCCTAAACCCTGAAACACCACCCCCAGCAAGACCCCCAAAACTGCCCAAACACCACTGCACTGCCCTAAAACCTATAACACCAACCCCAGCATGACCCCCTACACTGCCCGAACACTACTGCACTGCCCTAAACCCTGAAACTCCAGCCCCAGCACGACCCCCTACACTGCCAGAACACCACTGCACTGCCCTAAACCCTGAAACACCACCCCCAGCAGGACCCCCTACACTGCCCGAACACCACTGCACTGCCCTAAACCCTGAAACACCACCCGCAGCAAGACCCCCTACACTGCCCGAACAGCACTGCCCTAAACCCTGAAACACTACCCCCAGCAAGACCCCCTTCACTGCCCGAACACCACTGCCCTGCTCTAAACCCTGAAACACCAGCCCCAGCACGACCCCTACACTGCCCGAACACCACTCCACTGCACTAAACCCTGAAACACCAACCCCAGCATGACCCACTACACTGCCCGAACACCACTGCACTGCCCTAAACCCTGAAACACCAGCCCCAGCACGACCCCCAACACTGCCCGAACACCACTGCTATTCCCTAAACCCTGAAACACCAGTCCCAGCATGACCCCCTACACTGCCCGAAGAACACTGCTCTGCCGTAAACCCTAAAACACCATCCCCAGCACAACCCGCTACACTGCCCGAGCACCACTGCACTGCCCTAAACCCTGAAACACCATCCCCAGCACGACCCCCTACACTGCCCGAACGCCACTGCACAGCCTTAAATCCTGAAACACCACTCACAGCACGACCCCCTACACTGCCTGAACACCACTGCACTGCCCTAAACCCTGAAACACCATCGCCAGCAAGACCCCCTACTCTGCCCGAACAACACTACCTTAAACCCTGAAACACCACCCCCAGCAGGACCCACTACACTGCCCGAACACCACTGCACTGCCCTAAATCCTGAAACACCACCCGCAGCAAGACCCTCTACACTGCCCGAACACCACTGCACTGCCCTAAACCTTGAAACATCAGCCCCAGCATGACCCCCTGCACTGCCCGAACACCACTGCCCTGCCCTAAACCCTGAAACACCAGCCCCAGCACGACCCCCTACACTGCCCGAACACCACTGCACTGCCATAAACCCTGAAACACAAGGCCCAGCATGACCCCCTACACTGCTTGAACACCACTGCACTGCCCTAAACCCTGAAACACAACACCCCAGAAAGACCCACTACACTGCCCGAACACCACTGCACTGACCTAAACCCTGAAACACTACCCCCAGCAAGACCCCCTACACTGCCCGATCACCAATGCACTGCCCTAAACCATGAAACACCACCCCCTGCACGACCCCCTACACTGCCCGACCACCACTGCTCTGCCCTAAACCCTGAAACACCAGCCGCAGCACGACCCCGTACACTGCCCGAACACCACTGCCCTGCCATAAACCCTGAAACACCAGGCCCAGAACGACCCCCTACACTGCCTGAACACCACTGCACTGCCCTAAACCCTGAAACACCACCCCTGAACGACCCCCTACACTGCCCGAACACCACTGCACTGCCCTAAACCCTGAAACACAACACCCCAGAAAGACCAACTACACTGCCCGAACACCACTGCACTGACCTAAACCCTGAAACACTACCCCCATCAAGACCCCCTACACTGCCCGAACACCAATGCACTGCCCTAAACCATGAAACACCACCCCTGCACGACCCCCTACACTGCCCGACCACCACTGCACTGCCCTAAACCCTGAAACACCACCCCCTGCATGCCCCCCTACACGTCCCGATCACCACTGCTCTGCCCTAAACCCTGAAACACCATCTCCTGCACGACCCCCTACACTGCCCGATCACCACTGCACTGCCCTTAACCCTGAAAGACCACCCCCTGCATGACCCCCTACACTGCCTGAACACCACTGCACTGCCCTAAACCCTGAAAAACCACCCCCAGCAAGACCCCCTACACTGCCCAAACTCCACCGCACTGCCCTAAACCCTTGAACACCGCCCCTAGCACAACCCACTACACTTCCCGAACACCACTGCACTGCCCTAAACCCTGAAGCACCATCCCCAGCAAGACCCCCTACACTACCCAAACACAACTGCACTGCCCTAAACCCTGAAACACGAGCCCCAGCACGACCCTCTACACTGCCCGAACACCACTGCACTGCCCTAAACCCTGAAACACTACCCCCAGCAAGCCCTATACACTGCCTGAACACCACTGCACTGCCCTAAACCCTGAAACACCACCCCCAGCAAGACTCCCTATAGTGCGTGAACACCACTGCACTGCCCTAAACCATGAAACACCACACCCTTCATGACCCCTACACTGCCCGACCACACTGCACTACCCTAAACCCTGAAACACCACCCCTGCACGACCCCCTACACTGCCCGAACACCGCTGCACTGCCCTTAACCCTGAAACACCACCCTTGCATGACACCCTACACTGCCCGAACACCACTGCATTGCCCTAATCCCTGAAGCACACCCCCCAGAAAGACCCCCTACACTGCCCGAAGACCACTGCACTGACCTAAACCCTGAAACACTACCCCCAGCAAGCCCCCTACACTGCCCGACCACCACTGTACTGCCCTAAACCGTGAAACACCACCCCCTGAACGACCCCCTACACTTCCCGACAACCACTGTTCTGCTCTAAACCCTGAAACACCACCCCGCACGACCCCCTACACTGCCCAAACACCACTGCACTGAGCTAAACCCTGAAACACCACCCCCAGCACGACCACCTACACTGCCCGAACTCCACTGCACTGCCCTAAACCCTGAAACACCACCCCCAGCACAAACGCCTATGCTGCCCGAACACCACTGCACTGCCCTAAACCCTGAAACACCAGCCCCAACAAGACCCCATACTCTGCCCGAACAACACTGCCTCAAACCCTGAAACACCAACCCCAGCAGGACCCCCTATACTGCCTGAACACCACTGCTCTGCCCTAAACCCTGAAACACCACCCGCAGCAAAACCCCCTACAGTGCCCGAACGCCACTGCCCTAAACCCTGAAACACCACCCCCAGCACGACCCCCTACACTGCCCGAACACCACTGCACTGCCCTAAAACCTATAACACCAACCCCAGCATGACCCCCTACACTGCCTGAACACTACTGCACTGCCCTAAACCCTGAAACTCCAGCCCCAGCACGACCCCCTACACTGCCCGAACACCACTGCACTGCCCTAAACCCTGAAACACCACCCCCAGCAGGACCCCCTACACTGCCCGAACACCACTGCACTGCCCTAAACCCTGAAACAACACCTGCAGCAAGACCCCCTACACTGCCCGAACAGCACTGCCCTAAACCTTGAAACTCTACCCCCAGCAAGACCCCCTTCACTGCCTGAACACCACTGCCCTGCCCTAAACCCTGAAACACCAGCCCCAGCACGACCCCTACACTGCCCGAACACTACTCCACTGCACTAAACCCTGAAACACCAACCCCAGCATGACCCACCACACTGCCCGAACACCACTGCACTGCCCTAAACCCTAAAACACCAGCCCCAGCACAACCCCCAACACTGCCCGAACACCACTGCTATGCCCTAAACCCTGAAACACCAGTCCCAGCATGACCCCCTACACTGCCCGAAGAACACTGCTCTGCCGTAAACCCTAAAACACCATCCCCAGCACAACCCGCTACACTGCCCGAGCACCACTGCACTGCCCTAAACCCTGAAACACCATCCCCAGCATGACCCCCTACACTGCCCGAACGCCACTGCACAGCCCAAAATCCTGAAACACCACTCACATCACGACCCCCTACACTGCCTGAACACCACTGCACTGCCCTAAACCCTGAAACACCATCGCCAGCAAGACCCCCTACTCTGCCCGAACAACACTACCTTAAACCCTGAAACACCACCCCCAGCAGGACCCACTGCACTGCCCGAACACCACTGCACTGCCCTAAATCCTGAAACACCACCCGCAGCAAGACCCTCTACACTGCCCGAACACCACTGCACTGCCCTAAACCTTGAAACATCAGCCCCAGCATGACCCCCTACACTGCCCGAACACCACTGCCCTGCCCTAAACCCTGAAACACCAGCCCCAGCACGACCCCCTACACTGCCCGAACACCACTGCACTGCCATAAACCCTGAAACACCAGGCCCAGCACGACCCCCTACACTGCTTGAACACCACTGCACTGCCCTAAACCCTGAAACACAAAACCCCAGAAAGACCCACTACACTGCCCGATCACCAATGCACTGCCCTAAACCATGAAACACCACCCCCTGCACGACCCCCTACACTGCCCGACCACCACTGCACTGCCCTAAACCCTGAAACACCACCCCCTGCATGCCCCCCTACACATCCCAATCACCACTGCTCTGCCCTAAACCCTGAAACACCAGCCGCAGCACGACCCCGTACACTGCCCGAACACCACTGCCCTGCCATAAACCCTGAAACACCAGGCCCAGCACGACCCCCTACACTGCCTGAACACCACTGCACTGCCCTAAACCCTGAAACACCACCCCTGAACGACCCCCTACACTGCCCGAACACCACTGCACTGACCTAAACCCTGAAACACTACCCCCAGCAAGACCCCCTACACTGCCCGAACACCAATGCACTGCCCTAAACCATGAAACACCACCCCTGCACGACCCCCTACACTGCCCGACCACCACTGCACTGCCCTAAACCCTGAAACACCACCCCCTGCATGCCCCCCTACACATCCCGATCACCACTGCTCTGCCCTAAACCCTGAAACACCATCTCCTGCACGACCCCCTACACTGCCCGATCACCACTGCACTGCCCTAAACCCTGAAAGACCACCCCCTGCATGACCCCCTACACTGCCTGAACACCACTGCACTGCCCTAAACCCTGAAAAACCACCCCCAGCAAGACCCCCTACACTGCCCAAACTCCACCGCACTGCCCTAAACCCTGGAACACCGCCCCTAGCACAACCCACTACACTTCCCGAAAACCACTGCACTGCCCTAAACCCTGAAGCACCATCCCCAGCAAGACCCCCTACACTACCCAAACACAACTGCACTGCCCTAAACCCTGAAACACGAGCCCCAGCACGACCCTCTACACTGCCCGAACAACACTGCACTGCCCTAAACCCTGAAACACTACCCCCAGCAAGCCCCATACACTGCCTGAACACCACTGCACTGCCCTAAACCCTGAAACACCACCCCCAGCAAGACCCCCTATACTGCGTGAACACCACTGCACTGCCCTAAACCATGAAACGCCACCCCCTTCATGACCCCTACACTGCCCAACCTCACTGCACTACCCTAAACCCTGAAACACCACCCCTGCACGACTCCCTACACTGCCCGAACACCGCTGCACTGCCCTTAACCCTGAAACACCACCCCTGCATGACACCCTACACTGCCCGTACCCCACTGCACTGCCCTAATCCTTGAAGCACACCCCCCAGAAAGACCCCCTACACTGCCCGAACACCACTGCACTGACCTAAACCCTGAAACACTACCCCCAGCAAGCCCCCTACACTGCCTGAACAC
The DNA here is from genome assembly GCF_964204655.1 of Triturus cristatus. Classification (NCBI taxonomy): domain Eukaryota; kingdom Metazoa; phylum Chordata; class Amphibia; order Caudata; family Salamandridae; genus Triturus; species Triturus cristatus. The sequence goes on from NC_140579.1 coordinate 1,099,504,753, forward strand.
CACTGCACTGCCCTAAACCATGAAACATCACCCCCTGCATGACCTCCTACACTGCCCGACCACCACTGCACTGCCCTAAACCGTGAAACACCACCCCCTGAACGACCCCCTACACTACCCGACAGCCACTGTTCTGCCCTAAACCCTGAAACACCACCCCCTGCACGACCCCCTACACTGCCCGATCACCACTGCACTGCCCTAAACCCTGAAACACCACCCCCAGCAGGACCCCCTACACTGCCCGAACACCACTGCACTGCCCTAAACCCTGAAACACCACCTGCAGCAAGACCCCCTACACTGCCTGAACAGCACTGCCCTAAACCCTGAAACACTACCCCCAGCAAGACCCCCTTCACTGCCCGAACACCACTGCCCTGCCCTAAACCCTGAAACACCAGCCCCAGCACGACCCCTACACTGCCCGAACACCACTCCACTTCACTAAACCCTGAAACACCAACCCCAGCATGACCCACTACACTGCCCGAACACCACTGCACTGCCCTACACCCTAAAACACCAGCCCCAGCACGACCCCCAACACTGCCCGAACACCACTGCTATGCCCTAAACCCTGAAACACCAGTCCCAGCATGACCCCCTACACTGCCCGAAGAACACTGCTCTGCCGTAAACCCTAAAACTCCATCCCCAGCACAACCCGCTACACTGCCCGAGCACCACTGCACTGCCCTAAACCCTGAAACACCACCCCCAGCATGACCCCCTACACTGCCCGAACACTACTGCACTGCCCTAAACCCTGAAACTCCAGCCCCAGCACGACCCCCTACACTGCCAGAACACCACTGCACTGCCCTAAACCCTGAAACACCACCCCCAGCAGGACCCCCTACACTGCCCGAACACCACTGCACTGCCCTAAACCCTGAAACACCACCCGCAGCAAGACCCCCTACACTGCCCGAACAGCACTGCCCTAAACCCTGAAACACTACCCCCAGCAAGACCCCCTTCACTGCCCGAACACCACTGCCCTGCCCTAAACCCTGAAACACCAGCCCCAGCACGACCCCTACACTGCCCGAACACCACTCCACTGCACTAAACCCTGAAACACCAACCCCAGCATGACCCACTACACTGCCCGAACACCACTGCACTGCCCTAAACCCTGAAACACCAGCCCCAGCACGACCCCCAACACTGCCCAAACACCACTGCTATGCCCTAAACCCTGAAACACCAGTCCCAGCATGACCCCCTACACTGCCCGAAGAACACTGCTCTGCCGTAAACCCTAAAACACCATCCCCAGCACAACCCGCTACACTGCCCGAGCACCACTGCACTGCCCTAAACCCTGAAACACCATCCCCAGCACGACCCCCTACACTGCCCGAACGCCACTGCACAGCCTTAAATCCTGAAACACCACTCACAGCACGACCCCCTACACTGCCTGAACACCACTGCACTGCCCTAAACCCTGAAACACCATCGCCAGCAAGACCCCCTACTCTGCCCGAACAACACTACCTTAAACCCTGAAACACCACCCCCAGCAGGACCCACTACACTGCCCGAACACCACTGCACTGCCCTAAATCCTGAAACACCACCCGCAGCAAGACCCTCTACACTGCCCGAACACCACTGCACTGCCCTAAACCTTGAAACATCAGCCCCAGCATGACCCCCTACACTGCCCGAACACCACTGCCCTGCCCTAAACCCTGAAACACCAGCCCCAGCATGACCCCCTACACTGCCCGAACACCACTGCACTGCCATAAACCCTGACACACAAGGCCCAGCACGACCCCCTACACTGCTTGAACACCACTGCACTGCCCTAAACCCTGAAACACAACACCCCAGAAAGACCCACTACACTGCCCGAACACCACTGCACTGACTTAAACCCTGAAACACTACCCCCAGCAAGACCCCCTACACTGCCCAATCACCAATGCACTGCCCTAAACCATGAAACACCACCCCCTGCACGACCCCCTACACTGCCCGACCACCACTGCTCTGCCCTAAACCCTGAAACACCAGCCGCAGCACGACCCCGTACACTGCCCGAACACCACTGCCCTGCCATAAACCCTGAAACACCAGGCCCAGAACGACCCCCTACACTGCCTGAACACCACTGCACTGCCCTAAACCCTGAAACACCACCCCTGAACGACCCCCTACACTGCCCGAACACCACTGCACTGCCCTAAACCCTGAAACACCACCCCTGAACGACCCCCTACACTGCCCGAACACCACTGCTCTGCCCTAAACCCTGAAACACCAGCCGCAGCACGACCCCGTACACTGCCCGAACACCACTGCCCTACCATAAACCCTGAAACACCAGGCCCAGAACGACCCCCTACACTGCCCGAACACCAATGCACTGCCCTAAACCATGAAACACCACCCCTGCACGACCCCCTACACTGCCCGACCACCACTGCACTGCCCTAAACCCTGAAACACCACCCCCTGCATGCCCCCCTACACGTCCCGATCACCACTGCTCTGCCCTAAACCCTGAAACACCATCTCCTGCACGACCCCCTACACTGCCCGATCACCACTGCACTGCCCTTAACCCTGAAAGACCACCCCCTGCATGACCCCCTACACTGCCTGAACACCACTGCACTGCCCTAAACCCTGAAAAACCACCCCCAGCAAGACCCCCTACACTGCCCAAACTCAACCGCACTGCCCTAAACCCTTGAACACCGCCCCTAGCACAACCCACTACACTTCCCGAACACCACTGCACTGCCCTAAACCCTGAAGCACCATCCCCAGCAAGACCCCCTACACTACCCAAACACAACTGCACTGCCCTAAACCCTGAAACACGAGCCCCAGCACGACCCTCTACACTGCCCGAACACCACTGCACTGCCCTAAACCCTGAAACACTACCCCCAGCAAGCCCTATACACTGCCTGAACACCACTGCACTGCCCTAAACCCTGAAAAACCACCCCAGCAAGACTCCCTATAGTGCGTGAACACCACTGCACTGCCCTAAACCATGAAACACCACACCCTTCATGACCCCTACACTGCCCGACCACACTGCACTACCCTAAACCCTGAAACACCACCCCTGCACGACCCCCTACACTGCCCGAACACCGCTGCACTGCCCTTAACCCTGAAACACCACCCTTGCATGACACCCTACACTGCCCGAACACCACTGCATTGCCCTAATCCCTGAAGCACACCCCCCAGAAAGACCCCCTACACTGCCCGAAGACCACTGCACTGACCTAAACCCTGAAACACTACCCCCAGCCAGCCCCCTACACTGCCCAACCACCACTGTACTGCCCTAAACCGTGAAACACCACCCCCTGAACGACCCCCTACACTTCCCGACAACCACTGTTCTGCTCTAAACCCTGAAACACCACCCCGCACGACCCCCTACACTGCCCAAACACCACTGCACTGAGCTAAACCCTGAAACACCACCCCCAGCACGACCACCTACACTGCCCGAACTCCACTGCACTGCCCTAAACCCTGAAACACCACCCCCAGCACAAACGCCTATGCTGCCCGAACACCACTGCACTGCCCTAAACCCTGAAACACCAGCCCCAACAAGACCCCATACTCTGCCCGAACAACACTGCCTCAAACCCTGAAACACCAACCCCAGCAGGACCCCCTATACTGCCCGAACACCACTGCTCTGCCCTAAACCCTGAAACACCACCCGCAGCAAAACCCCCTACAGTGCCCGAACGCCACTGCCCTAAACCCTGAAACACCACCCCCAGCAAGACCCCCAAAACTGCCCAAACACCACTGCTCTGCCCTGAACCCTGAAACACCACCCCCAGCACGACCCCCTACACTGCCCGAACACCACTGCACTGCCCTAAAACCTATAACACCAACCCCAGCATGACCCCCTACACTGCCCGAACACTACTGCACTGCCCTAAACCCTGAAACTCCAGCCCCAGCACGACCCCCTACACTGCCCGAACACCACTGCACTGCCCTAAACCCTGAAACACCACCCCCAGCAGGACCCCCTACACTGCCCGAACACCACTGCACTGCCCTAAACCCTGAAACACCACCTGCAGCAAGACCCCCTACACTGCCCGAACAGCACTGCCCTAAACCCTGAAACTCTACCCCCAGCAAGACCCCCTTCACTGCCTGAACACCACTGCCCTGCCCTAAACCCTGAAACACCAACCCCAGCATGACCCACTACACTGCCCGAACACCACTGCACTGCCCTAAACCCTAAAACACCAGCCCCAGCACGACCCCTACACTGCCCGAACACCACTCCACTGCACTAAACCCTGAAACACCAACCCCAGCATGACCCACTACACTGCCCTAACACCACTGCACTGCCCTAAACCCTAAAACACCAGCCCCAGCACGACCCCCAACACTGCCCGAACACCACTGCTATGCCCTAAACCCTGAAACACCAGTCCCAGCATGACCCCCTACACTGCCCGAAGAACACTGCTCTGCCGTAAACCCTAAAACACCATCCCCAGCACAACCCGCTACACTGCCCGAGCACCACTGCACTGCCCTAAACCCTGAAACACCATCCCCAGCATGACCCCCTACACTGCCCGAACGCCACTGCACAGCCCAAAATCCTGAAACACCACTCACAGCACGACCCCCTACACTGCCTGAACACCACTGCACTGCCCTAAACCCTGAAACACCATCGCCAGCAAGACCCCCTACTCTGCCCGAACAACACTACCTTAAACCCTGAAACACCACCCCCAGCAGGACCCACTGCACTGCCCGAACACCACTGCACTGCCCTAAATCCTGAAACACCACCCGCAGCAAGACCCTCTACACTGCCCGAACACCACTGCACTGCCCTAAACCTTGAAACATCAGCCCCAGCATGACCCCCTACACTGCCCGAACACCACTGCCCTGCCCTAAACCCTGAAACACCAGCCCCAGCACGACCCCCTACACTGCCCGAACACCACTGCACTGCCATAAACCCTGAAACACCAGGCCCAGCACGACCCCCTACACTGCTTGAACACCACTGCACTGCCCTAAACCCTGAAACACAACACCCCAGAAAGACCCACTACACTGCCCGATCACCAATGCACTGCCCTAAACCATGAAACACCACCCCCTGCACGACCCCCTACACTGCCCGACCACCACTGCACTGCCCTAAACCCTGAAACACCACCCCCTGCATGCCCCCCTACACATCCCAATCACCACTGCTCTGCCCTAAACCCTGAAACACCAGCCGCAGCACGACCCCGTACACTGCCCGAACACCACTGCCCTGCCATAAACCCTGAAACACCAGGCCCAGCACGACCCCCTACACTGCCTGAACACCAGTGCACTGCCCTAAACCCTGAAACACCACCCCTGAACGACCCCCTACACTGCCCGAACACCACTGCACTGACCTAAACCCTGAAACACTACCCCCAGCAAGACCCCCTACACTGCCCGAACACCAATGCACTGCCCTAAACCATGAAACACCACCCCTGCACGACCCCCTACACTGCCCGACCACCACTGCACTGCCCTAAACCCTGAAACACCACCCCCTGCATGCCCCCTACACGTCCCGATCACCACTGCTCTGCCCTAAACCCTGAAACACCATCTCCTGCACGACCCCCTACACTGCCCGATCACCACTGCACTGCCCTAAACCCTGAAAGACCACCCCCTGCATGACCCCCTACACTGCCTGAACACCACTGCACTGCCCTAAACCCTGAAAAACCACCCCCAGCAAGACCCCCTACACTGCCCAAACTCCACCGCACTGCCCTAAACCCTGGAACACCGCCCCTAGCACAACCCACTACACTTTCTGAACACCACTGCACTGCCCTAAACCCTGAAGCACCATCCCCAGCAAGACCCCCTACACTACCCAAACACAACTGCACTGCCCTAAACCCTGAAACACGAGCCCCAGCACGACCCTCTACACTGCCCGAACAACACTGCACTGCCCTAAACCCTGAAACACTACCCCCAGCAAGCCCCATACACTGCCTGAACACCACTGCACTGCCCTAAACCCTGAAACACCACCCCCAGCAAGACCCCCTATACTGCGTGAACACCACTGCACTGCCCTAAACCATGAAACGCCACCCCCTTCATGACCCCTACACTGCCCAACCTCACTGCACTACCCTAAACCCTGAAACACCTCCCCTGCACGACTCCCTACACTGCCCGAACACCGCTGCACTGCCCTTAACCCTGAAACACCACCCCTGCATGACACCCTACACTGCCCGAACCCCACTGCACTGCCCTAATCCTTGAAGCACACCCCCCAGAAAGACCCCCTACACTGCCCGAACACAACTGCACTGACCTAAACCCTGAAACACTACCCCCAGCAAGCCCCCTACACTGCCTGAACACCACTGCACTGCCCTAAACCATGAAACACCACCCCCTGCATGACCCCCTACACTGCCCGACCACCACTGCACTGCCCTAAACCGTGAAACACCACCCCCTGAACGACCCCCTACACTACCCGACAGCCACTGTTCTGCCCTAAACCCTGAAACACCACCCCCTGCACGACCCCCTACACTGCCCGATCACCACTGCACTGCCCTAAACCCTGAAACACCACCCCGCACGACCCCCTACACTGCCCAAACACCACTGCACTGAGCTAAACCCTGAAACACCACCCCCAGCAGGACCCCCTACACTGCCCGAACACCACTGCACTGCCCTAAACCCTGAAACACCACCTGCAGCAAGACCCCCTACACTGCCCGAACAGCACTGCCCTAAACCCTGAAACACTACCCCCAGCAAGACCCCCTTCACTGCCCGAACACCACTGCCCTGCCCTAAACCCTGAAACACCAGCCCCAGCACGACCCCTACACTGCCCGAACACCACTCCACTGCACTAAACCCTGAAACACCAACCCCAGCATGACCCACAACACTGCCCGAACACCACTGCACTGCCCTACACCCTAAAACACCAGCCCCAGCACGACCCCCAACACTGCCCGAACACCACTGCTATGCCCTAAACCCTGAAACACCAGTCCCAGCATGACCCCCTACACTGCCCGAAGAACACTGCTCTGCCGTAAACCCTAAAACTCCATCCCCAGCACAACCCGCTACACTGCCCGAGCACCACTGCACTGCCCTAAACCCTGAAACACCATCCCCAGCATGACCCCCTACACTGCCCGAACGCCACTGCACAGCCCTAAATCCTGAAACACCACTCACAGCACGACCCCCTACACTGCCTGAACACCACTGCACTGCCCTAAACCCTGAAACACCATCGCCAGCAAGACCCCCTACTCTGCCCGAACAACACTACCTTAAACCCTGAAACACCACCCCAGCAGGACCCACTACACTGCCCGAACACCACTGCACTGCCCTAAATCCTGAAACACCACCCGCAGCAAGACCCTCTACACTGCCCGAACACCACTGCACTGCCCTAAACCTTGAAACATCAGCCCCAGCATGACCCCCTACACTGCCCGAACACCACTGCCCTGCCCTAAACCCTGAAACACCAGCCCCAGCACGACCCCCTACACTGCCCGAACACCACTGCACTGCCATAAACCCTGAAACACCAGGCCCAGCACGACCCCCTACACTGCTTGAACACCACTGCACTGCCCTAAACCCTGAAACACAACACCCCAGAATGACCCACTACACTGCCCGAACACCACTGCACTGACCTAAACCCTGAAACACTACCCCCAGCAAGACCCCCTACACTGCCCGATCACCAATGCACTGCCCTAAACCATGAAACACCACCCCCTGCACGACCCCCTACACTGCCCGACCACCACTGCACTGCCCTAAACCCTGAAACACCACCCCCTGCATGCCCCCCTACACGTCCCAATCACCACTGCTCTGCCCTATACCCTGAAACACCAGCCGCAGCACGACCCCGTACACTGCCCGAACACCACTGCCCTGCCATAAACCCTGAAACACCAGGCCCAGCACGACCCCCTACACTGCCTGAACACCACTGCACTGCCCTAAACCCTGAAACACCACCCCTGAACGACCCCCTACACTGCCCGAACACCACTGCACTGCCCTAAACCCTGAAACACAACACCCCAGAAAGACCAACTACACTGCCCGAACACCACTGCACTGACCTAAACCCTGAAACACTACCCCCAGCAAGACCCCCTACACTGCCCGAACACCAATGCACTGCCCTAAACCATGAAACACCACCCCTGCATGACCCCCTACACTGCCCGACCACCACTGCACTGCCCTAAACCCTGAAACACCACCCCCTGTATGCCCCCCTACACGTCCCGATCACCACTGCTCTGCCCTAAACCCTGAAACACCATCTCCTGCACGACCCCCTACACTGCCCGATCACCACTGCACTGCCCTAAACCCTGAAAGACCACCCCCTGCATGACCCCCTACACTGCCTGAACACGACTGCACTGCCCTAAACCCTGAAAAACCACCCCCAGCAAGACCCCCTACACTGCCCAAACTCCACCGCACTGCCCTAAACCCTGGAACACCGCCCCTAGCACAACCCACTACACTTCCCGAACACCACTGCACTGCCCTAAACCCTGAAGCACCATCCCCAGCAAGACTCCCTACACTACCCAAACACAACTGCACTGCCCTAAACCCTGAAACACGAGCCCCAGCACGACCCTCTACACTGCCCGAACAACACTGCACTGCCCTAAACCCTGAAACACTACCCCCAGGAAGCCCCATACACTGCCTGAACACCACTGAACTGCCCTAAACCCTGAAACACCACCGCCAGCAAGACCCCCTATACTGCGTGAACACCACTGCACTGCCCTAAACCATGAAACGCCACCCCCAGCATGACCCCTACACTGCCCAACCTCACTGCACTACCCTAAACCCTGAAACACCACCCCTGCACGACTCCCTACACTGCCCGAACACCGCTGCACTGCCCTTAACCCTGAAACACCACCCCTGCATGACACCCTACACTGCCCGAACCCCACTGCACTGCCCTAATCCTTGAAGCACACCCCCCAGAAAGACCCCCTACACTGCCCGAAGACCACTGCACTGACCTAAACCCTGAAACACTACCCCCAGCAAGCCCCCTACACTGCCTGAACACCACTGCACTGCCCTAAACCATGAAACACCACCCCCTGCATGACCCCCTACACTGCCCGACCACCACTGCACTGCCCTAAACCGTGAAACACCACCCCCTGAACGACCCCCTACACTACCCGACAGCCACTGTTCTGCCCTAAACCCTGAAACACCACCCCCTGCACGACCCCCTACACTGCCCGATCACCACTGCACTGCCCTAAACCCTGAAACACCACCCCGCACGACCCCCTACACTGCCCAAACACCACTGCACTGAGCTAAACCCTGAAACACCACCCCCAGCACGACCACCTACACTGCCCGAACTCCAGTGCACTGCCCTAAACCCTGAAACACCACCCCAGCACAAACGCCTACGCTGCCCAAACACCACTGCACTGCCCTAAACCCTGAAACACCAGCCCCAACAAGACCCCATACTCTGCCCGAACAACACTGCCTCAAACCCTGAAACACCACCCCCAGCAGGACCCCCTATACTGCCCGAACACCACTGCTCTGCCCTAAACCCTGAAACACCACCCGCAGCAAAAACCCCTACACTGTCCGAACACCACTGCCCTAAACCCTGAAACACTACCCCCAGCAAGACCCCCAAAACTGCCCAAACACCACTGCACTGCCCTGAACCCTGAAACACCACCCCCAGCACGACCCCCTACACTGCCCGAACACCACTGCACTGCCCTAAAACCTATAACACCAACCCCAGCATGACCCCCTACACTGCCCGAACACTACTGCACTGCCCTAAACCCTGAAACTCCAGCCCCAGCACGACCCCCTACACTGCCCGAACACCACTGCACTGCCCTAAACCCTGAAACACCACCCCCAGCAAGACCCCCTACACTGCCCGAACAGCACTGCCCTAAACCCTGAAACACTACCCCCAGCAAGACCCCCTTCTCTGCCCGAACACCACTGCCCTGCCCTAAACCCTGAAACACCAGCCCCAGCGCGACCCCTACACTGCCCGAACACCACTCCACTGCACTAAACCCTGAAACACCAACCCCAGCATGACCCACTACACTGCCCGAACACCACTGCACTGCCCTAAAACCTAAAACACCAACCCCAGCATGACCACCTACACTGCCCGAACACTACTGCACTGCCCTAAACCCTGAAACTCCAGCCCCATCACGACCCCCTCCACTGCCCGAACACCACTGCACTGCCCTAAACCCTGAAACACCACCAGCAGCAGGATCCCCTACACTGCCCGAACACCACTGCACTGCCCTAAACCCTGAAACACCACCCGCAGCAAGACCCCCTACACTGCCCGAACAGCACTGCCCTCAAACCTGAAACACTACCCCCAGCAAGACCCCCTTCACTGCCCGAACACCACTGCCCTGCCCTAAAACCTGAAACACCAACCCCAGCATGACCCACTACACTGCCCGAACACCACTGCACTGCCCTAAACCCTGAAACACCAGCCCCAGCACGACCCCCGACACTGCCCGAACACCACTGCTATGCCCTAAACCCTGAAACACCAGTCTCAGCATGACCCCCTACACTGCCCGAAGAACACTGCTCTGCCCTAAACCCTAAAACACCATCCCCAGCACGACCCCTACACTGCCCGAACACCACTGCACTGCCATAAACCCTGAAACACAAGTCCCAGCATGACCCCCTACACTGCCTGAGCACCACTGCACTGCCCTAAACCCTGAAACACCACCCCTGAACGACCCCCTACACTGCCCGAACACCACTGCACTGCCCTAAACCCTGAACCAAAACACCCCAGAAAGACCCACTACACTGCCCGAGCACCACTGCACTGACCTAAACCCTGAAACACTACCCCCAGCAAGACCCCCTACAGTGCCCGAACACCAATGCACTGCCCTAAACCATGAAACACCACCCCCTGCACGACCCCCTACACTGCCCGACCACCACTGCACTGCCCTAAACCCTGAAACACCACCCCCTGCATGCCCCCCTACACGTCCCGATCACCACTGCTCTGCCCTAAACCCTGAAACACCATCTCCTGCACGACCCCCTACACTGCCCGATCACCACTGCACTGCCCTAAACCCTGAAACACCACCCCCTGCATGCCCCCCTACACGTCCCGATCACCACTGCACTGCCCTAAACCCTGAAAAACCACCCCCAGCAAGACCCCCTACACTGCCCAAACTCCACCGCACTGCCCTAAACCCTGGAACACCGCCCCTAGCACAACCCACTACACTTTCTGAACACCACTGCACTGCCCTAAACCCTGAAGCACCATCCCCAGCAAGACCCCCTACACTACCCAAACACAACTGCACTGCCCTAAACCCTGAAACACGAGCCCCAGCACGACCCTCTACACTGCCCGAACAACACTGCACTGCCCTAAACCCTGAAACACTACCCCCAGCAAGCCCCATACACTGCCTGAACACCACTGCACTGCCCTAAACCCTGAAACACCACCCCCAGCAAGACCCCCTATACTGCGTGAACACCACTGCACTGCCCTAAACCATGAAACGCCACCCCCTTCATGACCCCTACACTGCCCAACCTCACTGCACTACCCTAAACCCTGAAACACCTCCCCTGCACGACTCCCTACACTGCCCGAACACCGCTGCACTGCCCTTAACCCTGAAACACCACCCCTGCATGACACCCTACACTGCCCGAACCCCACTGCACTGCCCTAATCCTTGAAGCACACCCCCCAGAAAGACCCCCTACACTGCCCGAACACAACTGCACTGACCTAAACCCTGAAACACTACCCCCAGCAAGCCCCCTACACTGCCTGAACACCACTGCACTGCCCTAAACCATGAAACACCACCCCCTGCATGACCCCCTACACTGCCCGACCACCACTGCACTGCCCTAAACCGTGAAACACCACCCCCTGAACGACCCCCTACACTACCCGACAGCCACTGTTCTGCCCTAAACCCTGAAACACCACCCCCTGCACGACCCCCTACACTGCCCGATCACCACTGCACTGCCCTAAACCCTGAAACACCACCCCGCACGACCCCCTACACTGCCCAAACACCACTGCACTGAGCTAAACCCTGAAACACCACCCCCAGCAGGACCCCCTACACTGCCCGAACACCACTGCACTGCCCTAAACCCTGAAACACCACCTGCAGCAAGACCCCCTACACTGCCCGAACAGCACTGCCCTAAACCCTGAAACACTACCCCCAGCAAGACCCCCTTCACTGCCCGAACACCACTGCCCTGCCCTAAACCCTGAAACACCAGCCCCAGCACGACCCCTACACTGCCCGAACACCACTCCACTGCACTAAACCCTGAAACACCAACCCCAGCATGACCCACAACACTGCCCGAACACCACTGCACTGCCCTACACCCTAAAACACCAGCCCCAGCACGACCCCCAACACTGCCCAAACACCACTGCTATGCCCTAAACCCTGAAACACCAGTCCCAGCATGACCCCCTACACTGCCCGAAGAACACTGCTCTGCCGTAAACCCTAAAACTCCATCCCCAGCACAACCCGCTACACTGCCCGAGCACCACTGCACTGCCCTAAACCCTGAAACACCATCCCCAGCATGACCCCCTACACTGCCCGAACGCCACTGCACAGCCCTAAATCCTGAAACACCACTCACAGCACAACCCCCTACACTGCCTGAACACCACTGCACTGCCCTAAACCCTGAAACACCATCGCCAGCAAGACCCCCTACTCTGCCCGAACAACACTACCTTAAACCCTGAAACACCACCCCAGCAGGACCCACTACACTGCCCGAACACCACTGCACTGCCCTAAATCCTGAAACACCACCCGCAGCAAGACCCTCTACACTGCCCGAACACCACTGCACTGCCCTAAACCTTGAAACATCAGCCCCAGCATGACCCCCTACACTGCCCGAACACCACTGCCCTGCCCTAAACCCTGAAACACCAGCCCCAGCACGACCCCCTACACTGCCCGAACACCACTGCACTGCCATAAACCCTGAAACACCAGGCCCAGCACGACCCCCTACACTGCTTGAACACCACTGCACTGCCCTAAACCCTGAAACACAACACCCCAGAATGACCCACTACACTGCCCGAACACCACTGCACTGACCTAAACCCTGAAACACTACCCCCAGCAAGACCCCCTACACTGCCCGATCACCAATGCACTGCCCTAAACCATGAAACACCACCCCCTGCACGACCCCCTACACTGCCCGACCACCACTGCACTGCCCTAAACCCTGAAACACCACCCCCTGCATGCCCCCCTACACGTCCCAATCACCACTGCTCTGCCCTATACCCTGAAACACCAGCCGCAGCACGACCCCGTACACTGCCCGAACACCACTGCCCTGCCATAAACCCTGAAACACCAGGCCCAGCACGACCCCCTACACTGCCTGAACACCACTGCACTGCCCTAAACCCTGAAACACCACCCCTGAACGACCCCCTACACTGCCCGAACACCACTGCACTGCCCTAAACCCTGAAACACAACACCCCAGAAAGACCAACTACACTGCCCGAACACCACTGCACTGACCTAAACCCTGAAACACTACCCCCAGCAAGACCCCCTACACTGCCCGAACACCAATGCACTGCCCTAAACCATGAAACACCACCCCTGCATGACCCCCTACACTGCCCGACCACCACTGCACTGCCCTAAACCCTGAAACACCACCCCCTGTATGCCCCCCTACACGTCCCGATCACCACTGCTCTGCCCTAAACCCTGAAACACCATCTCCTGCACGACCCCCTACACTGCCCGATCACCACTGCACTGCCCTAAACCCTGAAAGACCACCCCCTGCATGACCCCCTACACTGCCTGAACACGACTGCACTGCCCTAAACCCTGAAAAACCACCCCCAGCAAGACCCCCTACACTGCCCAAACTCCACCGCACTGCCCTAAACCCTGGAACACCGCCCCTAGCACAACCCACTACACTTCCCGAACACCACTGCACTGCCCTAAACCCTGAAGCACCATCCCCAGCAAGACTCCCTACACTACCCAAACACAACTGCACTGCCCTAAACCCTGAAACACGAGCCCCAGCACGACCCTCTACACTGCCCGAACAACACTGCACTGCCCTAAACCCTGAAACACTACCCCCAGGAAGCCCCATACACTGCCTGAACACCACTGAACTGCCCTAAACCCTGAAACACCACCGCCAGCAAGACCCCCTATACTGCGTGAACACCACTGCACTGCCCTAAACCATGAAACGCCACCCCCAGCATGACCCCTACACTGCCCAACCTCACTGCACTACCCTAAACCCTGAAACACCACCCCTGCACGACTCCCTACACTGCCCGAACACCGCTGCACTGCCCTTAACCCTGAAACACCACCCCTGCATGACACCCTACACTGCCCGAACCCCACTGCACTGCCCTAATCCTTGAAGCACACCCCCCAGAAAGACCCCCTACACTGCCCGAAGACCACTGCACTGACCTAAACCCTGAAACACTACCCCCAGCAAGCCCCCTACACTGCCTGAACACCACTGCACTGCCCTAAACCATGAAACACCACCCCCTGCATGACCCCCTACACTGCCCGACCACCACTGCACTGCCCTAAACCGTGAAACACCACCCCCTGAACGACCCCCTACACTACCCGACAGCCACTGTTCTGCCCTAAACCCTGAAACACCACCCCCTGCACGACCCCCTACACTGCCCGATCACCACTGCACTGCCCTAAACCCTGAAACACCACCCCGCACGACCCCCTACACTGCCCAAACACCACTGCACTGAGCTAAACCCTGAAACACCACCCCCAGCACGACCACCTACACTGCCCGAACTCCAGTGCACTGCCCTAAACCCTGAAACACCACCCCAGCACAAACGCCTACGCTGCCCAAACACCACTGCACTGCCCTAAACCCTGAAACACCAGCCCCAACAAGACCCCATACTCTGCCCGAACAACACTGCCTCAAACCCTGAAACACCACCCCCAGCAGGACCCCCTATACTGCCCGAACACCACTGCTCTGCCCTAAACCCTGAAACACCACCCGCAGCAAAAACCCCTACACTGTCCGAACACCACTGCCCTAAACCCTGAAACACTACCCCCAGCAAGACCCCCAAAACTGCCCAAACACCACTGCACTGCCCTGAACCCTGAAACACCACCCCCAGCACGACCCCCTACACTGCCCGAACACCACTGCACTGCCCTAAAACCTATAACACCAACCCCAGCATGACCCCCTACACTGCCCGAACACTACTGCACTGCCCTAAACCCTGAAACTCCAGCCCCAGCACGACCCCCTACACTGCCCGAACACCACTGCACTGCCCTAAACCCTGAAACACCACCCCCAGCAAGACCCCCTACACTGCCCGAACAGCACTGCCCTAAACCCTGAAACACTACCCCCAGCAAGACCCCCTTCTCTGCCCGAACACCACTGCCCTGCCCTAAACCCTGAAACACCAGCCCCAGCGCGACCCCTACACTGCCCGAACACCACTCCACTGCACTAAACCCTGAAACACCAACCCCAGCATGACCCACTACACTGCCCGAACACCACTGCACTGCCCTAAAACCTAAAACACCAACCCCAGCATGACCACCTACACTGCCCGAACACTACTGCACTGCCCTAAACCCTGAAACTCCAGCCCCATCACGACCCCCTCCACTGCCCGAACACCACTGCACTGCCCTAAACCCTGAAACACCACCAGCAGCAGGATCCCCTACACTGCCCGAACACCACTGCACTGCCCTAAACCCTGAAACACCACCCGCAGCAAGACCCCCTACACTGCCCGAACAGCACTGCCCTCAAACCTGAAACACTACCCCCAGCAAGACCCCCTTCACTGCCCGAACACCACTGCCCTGCCCTAAAACCTGAAACACCAACCCCAGCATGACCCACTACACTGCCCGAACACCACTGCACTGCCCTAAACCCTGAAACACCAGCCCCAGCACGACCCCCGACACTGCCCGAACACCACTGCTATGCCCTAAACCCTGAAACACCAGTCTCAGCATGACCCCCTACACTGCCCGAAGAACACTGCTCTGCCCTAAACCCTAAAACACCATCCCCAGCACGACCCCTACACTGCCCGAACACCACTGCACTGCCATAAACCCTGAAACACAAGTCCCAGCATGACCCCCTACACTGCCTGAGCACCACTGCACTGCCCTAAACCCTGAAACACCACCCCTGAACGACCCCCTACACTGCCCGAACACCACTGCACTGCCCTAAACCCTGAACCAAAACACCCCAGAAAGACCCACTACACTGCCCGAGCACCACTGCACTGACCTAAACCCTGAAACACTACCCCCAGCAAGACCCCCTACAGTGCCCGAACACCAATGCACTGCCCTAAACCATGAAACACCACCCCCTGCACGACCCCCTACACTGCCCGACCACCACTGCACTGCCCTAAACCCTGAAACACCACCCCCTGCATGCCCCCCTACACGTCCTGATCACCACTGCTCTGCCCTAAACCCTGAAACACCATCTCCTGCACAACCCCCTACACTGCCCGATCACCACTGCACTGCCCTAAACCCTGAAAGACCACCCCCTGCATGACCCCCTACACTGCCTGAACACCACTGCACTTCCCTAAACCCTGAAAAACCACCCCCAGCAAGACCCCCTACACTGCCCAAACTCCACTGCACTGCCCTAAACCCTGAAACACCACCCCCAGCACAACCCCCTACTCTTCCCGAACACCACTGCACTGCCCTAAACACTGATGCACTATCCCCAGCAAGACCCCCTACACTACCCAAACACAACTGCACTGCCCTAAACCCTGAAACACGAGCCCCAGCACGACCCTTTACACTGCCCTAACACCACTGCACTGCTCTAAACCCTGAAACACTACCCCCAGCAAGCCCCCTACACTGCCTGAACACCACTGCACTGGCCTAAACCCTGAAACACCACCCCCAGCAAGATCCCCTATACTGCCTGAACACCACTGCACTACCCTAAACCCTGAAACACCACCCCTGCACGACCCCCTACACTGCCAGAACACCGCTGCACTGCCCTTAACCCTGAAACACCACCCCTGCATGACACCCTACACTGCCCGAACACCACTGCACTGCCCTAAACCCTGAAACACCACCCCCTGCACGACCCCCTACACTGCCTGATCACCACTGCACTACCCTAAACCCTGAAACACCACCCCGTACAACCCCCTACACTGCCCAAACACCACTGCACTGAGCTAAACCCTGAAACACCACCCCAAGCACGACCACCTACACTGCCCGAACTCCACTGCACTGCCCTAAACCCTGAAACACCACCCCCAGCACAAACCCCTACGCTGCCCGAACACCACTGCACTGCCCTAAACCCTGAAACACCAAGCCCAACAAGACCCCATACTCTGCCCGAACAACACTGCCTCACACTCTGAAACACCACCCCTAGCAGGACCCCCTACACTGCCCAAACACCACTGCTCTGCCCTGAACCCTGAAACACCACCCGCAGCAAAACCCCCTACACTGCCCGAATACCACTGCCCTAAACCCTGAAACACCACCCCCTGCACGACCCCCTACACTGCCCGAACACCACTGCATTGCCCTAAAACCTAGAATGCCAACCCCAGCATGACCACCTACAATGCCCGAACACTACTGCACTGCCCTAAACCCTGAAACTCCAGCCCCAGCACGACCCCCTCCACTGCCCGAACACCACTGCACTGCCCTAAACCCTGAATCACCACCCCCAGCAGGACCCCCTACACTGCCCGAACACCACTGCACTGCCCTAAACCCTGAAACACCACCCGCAGCAAGACCCTCTACACTGCCCGAACAGCACTGCCCTAAACCCTGAAACACTACCCCCAGCAAGACCCCCTTCACTGCCCGAACACCACTGCCCTGCCCTAAACCCTGAAACACCAGCCCCAGCACGACCCCTACACTGCCCGAACACCACTCCACTGCCCTAAACCCTGAAACACCAGCCCCAGCATGACCCCCTACACTGCTCGAACACCACTGCTATGCCCTAAACCCTAAACACCAGTCTCAGCATGACCCCCTACACTGCCCGAAGAACACTGCTCTGCCCTAAACCCTAAAACACCATCCCCAGCACAACCCGCTACACTGCCCGAGCACCACTGCACTGCCCTAAACCCTGAAACACCATCCCCAGCACGACCCCCTACACTGCCCGAACGCCACTGCACAGCCCTAAATCCTGAAACACCACTCACAGCACGACCCCCTACACTGCCTGAACACCACTGCATTGCCCTAAACCCTGAAAAACCATCCACAGCAAGACCCCCTACTCTGCCCGAACAACACTACGTTAAACCCTGAAACACCACCCCCAGCAGGACCCACTACACTGCCCAAACACCACTGCACTGCCCTAAATCCTGAAACACCACCCGCAGCAAGACCCCCTACACTTCCCGAACACCACTGCACTGCCCTAAACCTTGAAACATCAGCCCCAGCATGACCCCCTACACTGCCCAAAAACCACTGCCCTGCCCTAAACCCTTAAACACCAGCCCCAGCACGACCCCCTACACTGCCCGAACACAACTGCACTGCCATAAACCCTGAAACACCAGGCCCAGCACAACCCCCTACACTGCCTGAACACCACTGCACTGCCCTAAACCCTGAAACACCACCCCTGAACGACCCCCTACACTGCCCGAACACCACTGCACTGCCCTAAACCCTGAAAACCAACACCCCAGAAAGACCCACTACACTGCCCGAACACCACTGCACTGACCTAAACCCTGAAACACTACCCCCAGCAAGACCCCCTACACTGCCGGAACACCAATGCACTGCCCTAAACCATGAAACACCACCCCCTGCACGACCCCCTACACTGCCCAACCACCACTGCACTGCCCTAAACCCTGAAACACCACCCCCTGCATGCCCCCTACACGTCCCGATCACCACTGCTCTGCCCTAAACCCTGAAACACCATCTCCTGCACGACCCCCTACACTGCCCGATCACAACTGCACTGCCCTAAACCCTGAAAGACCACCCCCTGCATGACCCCCTACACTGCCTGAACACCACTGCACTGCCCTAAAGCCTGAAAAACCACCCCCAGCAAGACCCCCTACACTGCCCAAACTCCACTGCACTGCCCTAAACCCTGAAACACCACCCCTAGCACAACCCCCTACACTTCCCGAACACCACTGCACTGCCCTAAACCCAGAAGCACTATCCCCAGCAAGACCCCCTACACTACCCGAACACAACTGCACTGCCCTAAACCCTGAAACACGAGCCCCAGCAAGACCCTCTACACTGCCCGAACACCACTGCACTGCCCTAAACCCTGAAACACTACCCCCAGCAAGCCCCCTACACTGCCTGAACACCACTGCACTGCCCTAATCCCTGAAACACCACCCCCAGCAAGACCCCTATACTGCCTGAACACCACTGCACTACCCTAAACCCTGAAACACCACCCCTGCACGACACCCTACACTGCCCAAACACCGCTGCACTGCCCTTAACCCTGAAACACCACCCCTGCATGACACCCTACACTGCCCGAACACCACTGCACTGCCCTAATCACTGAAGCACACCCCCAGAAAGACCCCCTACACTGCCAGAACACCACTGCACTGACCTAAACCCTAAAACACTACCCCCAGCAAGCCCACTACAATTCCTGAACACCACTGCACTGCCCTAAACCATGAAACAAAACCCCCTGCACGACCCCCTACACTGCCCGACCACCACTGCACTATCCTAAACCGTGAAACACCACCCCCTGAACGACCCCCTACACTTCCCGACTACCACTGTTCTGCCCTAAACCCTGAAACACCACCCCCTGCACGACCCCCTACACTGCCCGATCACCACTGCACTGCCCTAAACCCTGAAACACCACCCCGCCCGACCCCCTACACTGCCAAAACACCACTGCACTGAGCTAAACCCTGAAACACCACCCCCAGCACGACCACCTACACTGCCCGAACTCCACTGCACTGCCCTAAACCCTGAAACACCACCCCCAGCACAAACCCCTACGCTGCCTGAACACCACTGCACTGCCCTAAACCCTGAAACACCAACCCCAACAAGACCCCATACTCTGCCCGAACAACACTGCCTCAAACCATGAAACACCACCCCTAGGAAGACCCCCTACACTACCCAAACACAACTGCACTGCCCTAAACCCTGAAACACGAGCCCCAGCACAACCCTTTACACTGCCCGAACACCACTGCACTGCTCTAAACCCTGAAACACTACCCCCAGCAAGCCCCCTACACTGCCTGAACACCACTGCACTGGCCTAAACCCTGAAACACCACCCCCAGCAAGACCCCCTATACTGCCTGAACACCACTGCACTACCCTAAACCCTGAAACACCACCCCTGCACGACCCCCTACACTGCCAGAACACCGCTGCACTGCCCTTAACCCTGAAACACCCCCCCTGCATGACACCCTACACTGCCCGAACACCACTGCACTGCCCTAAACCCTGAAACACCACCCCCTGCACGACCCCCTACACTGCCTGATCACCACTGCACTGCCCTAAACCCTGAAACACCACCCCGTACAACCCCCTACACTGCCCAAACACCACTGCACTGAGCTAAACCCTGAAACACCACCCCAAGCACGACCACCTACACTGCCCGAACTCCACTGCACTGCCCTAAACCCTGAAACACCACCCCCAGCACAAACCCCTACGCTGCCCGAACACCACTGCACTGCCCTAAACCCTGAAACACCAAGCCCAACAAGACCCCATACTCTGCCCGAACAACACTGCCTCACACCCTGAAACACCACCCTTAGCATGACCCCCTACACTGCCCAAACACCACTGCTCTGCCCTGAACCCTGAAACACCACCCGCAGCAAAACCCCCTACACTGCCCGAACACCACTGCCCTAAACCCTGAAACACCACCCCCAGCAAGACCCCCAAAACTGCCCGAACACCACTGCACTGCCCTGAACCCTGAAACACCACCCCCAGCACGACCCCCTACACTGCCCGAACACCACTGCACTGCCCTAAAACCTAGAACACCAACCCCAGCATGACCACCTACACTGCCCGAACACTACTGCACTGCCCTAAACCCTGAAACTCCAGCCCCAGCACGACCCCCTCCACTGCCCGAACACCACTGCACTGCCCTAATCCCTGAAACACCACCCCCAGCAGGACCCCCTACACTGCCCGAACACCACTGCACTGCCTTAAACCCTGAAACACCACCCGCAGCAAGACCCCCTACACTGCCCGAACAGCACTGCCCTAAACCCTGAAACACTACCCCCAGCAAGACCCCCTTCACTGTCCGAACACCACTGCCCTGCCCTAAACCCTGAAACACCAGCCCCAGCACGACCCCTACACTGCCCGAACACCACTCCACTGCCCTAAACCCTGCAACACCAACCCCAGCATGACCCACTACACTGCCCGAACACCACTGCACTGCCCTAAACCCTGAAACACCAGCCCCAGCACGACCCCCTACACTGCCCGAACACCACTGCTATGCCCTAAACCCTGAAACACCAGTCTCAGCATGACCCCCTACACTGCCCGAAGAACACTGCTCTGCCCTAAACCCTAAAACACCATCCCCAGCACAACCCGCTACACTGCCCGAGCACCACTGCACTGCCCTAAACCCTGAAACACCATCCCCAGCACGACCCCCTACACTGCCCGAACGCCACTGCACAGCCCTAAATCCTGAAACACCACTCACAGCACGACCCCCTACACTGCCCAAACACCACTGCACTGCCCTAAACCCTGAAACACCACCCGCAGCAAGACCCCCTACACTGCCCGAACAGCACTGCCCTAAACCCTGAAACACTACCCCCAGCAAGACCCCCTTCACTGCCCGAACACCACTGCCCTGCCCTAAACCCTGAAACACCAGCCCCAGCACAACCCCTACACTGCCCGAACACCACTCCACT
The DNA here is from genome assembly GCF_964204655.1 of Triturus cristatus. NCBI lineage: Eukaryota > Metazoa > Chordata > Amphibia > Caudata > Salamandridae > Triturus > Triturus cristatus. The sequence goes on from NC_140579.1 coordinate 1,099,527,032, forward strand.
GCCCTAAACCCTGAAACACCAACCCCAGCATGACCCACTACACTGCCCGAACACCACTGCACTGCCCTAAACCCTGAAACACCAGCCCCAGCACGACCCCCTACACTGCCCGAACACCACTGCTATGCCCTAAACCCTGAAACACCAGTCTCAGCATGACCCCCTACACTGCCCGAAGAACACTGCTATGCCCTAAACCCTAAAACACCATCCCCAGCACAACCCGCTATACTGCCCGAGCACCACTGCACTGCCCTAAACCCTGAAACACCATCCCCAGCACGACCCCCTACACTGCCCGAACGCCACTGCACAGCCCTAAATCCTGAAACACCACTCACAGCACGACCCCCTACACTGCCTGAACACCACTGCACTGCCCTAAACCCTGAAAAACCATCCACAGCAAGACCCCCTACTCTGCCCGAACAACACTACGTTAAACCCTGAAACACCACCCCCAGCAGGACCCACTACACTGCCCAAACACCACTGCACTGCCCTAAATCCTGAAACACCACCCGCAGCAAGACCCCCTACACTGCCCGAACACCACTGCACTGCCCTAAACCTTGAAACATCAGCCCCAGCATGACCCCCTACACTGCCCGAAAACCACTGCCCTGCCCTAAACCCTGAAACACCAGCCCCAGCACGACCCCCTACACTGCCCGAACACCACTGCGCTGCCATAAACCCTGAAACACCAGGCCCAGCACAACCCCCTACACTGCCTGAACACCACTGCACTGCCCTAAACCCTGAAACACCACCCCTGAACGACCCCCTACACTGCCCGAACACCACTGCACTGCCCTAAACCCTGAAACCCAACACCCCAGAAAGACCCACTACACTGACCTAAACCCTGAAACACTACCCCCAGCAAGACCCCCTACACTGCCCGAACACCAATGCACTGCCCTAACCCATGAAACACCACCCCCTGCACGACCCCCTACACTGCCCAACCACCACTGCACTGCCCTAAACCCTGAAACACCACCCCCTGCATGCCCCCCCTACACGTCCCGATCACCACTGCTCTGCCCTAAACCCTGAAACACCATCTCCTGCACGACCCCCTACACTGCCCGATCACCACTGCACTGCCCTAAACCCTGAAACACTAGCCCCAGCACGACCCCTACACTTCCCGAACACCACTGCACTGCCCTAAACCCTGAAACACCAGCCCCAGCACGACCCCCTACACTGCCCGAACACCACGGCACTGCCCTATACCCTGAAACACCAGCCCCAGCACGACCCCCTACACTGCCCAAACACCACTGCACTGCCCTAAACCCTGAAACACCAGCCCCAGCATGACCCGCTACACTGCCCGAAAACCACTGTACTTTCCTAAACCCTGAAACACCAGCCCCAGCACGACCGGCTACACTGCCCGAAAACCACTGCACTGCCCTAAACCCTGAAACACCAGCCCCAGCATGACCCCCTACACTGCCCGAACACCACTGCTCTGCCCTAAACCCTGAAACACCACCCCAGCCCGACCCCCTACACTACCCATTCACCACTGCGCTGCCCTAAACCGTAAAACACTACCCCCAGCATGACATCCTACACTACACAAACACCACTGCACTACCATAAACCCTAAAACGCTACCCCACGCACAACCTCCTACACTACACAAACATCACTGCACTACCCTAAACCCTAAAACACTACCATCAGCACAAAACCCTACACTACACAAACACTACTGCACTACCCTAAACCCTGAAACACCAGCCCCAGCATGACCCCCTACACTGCTCTAACACCACTGCACTGCCCTAAACCCTGAACCACCAGCCCCAGCAAGACTCCCTACTCTGCCGGAACACCACTGCCCTAAACCCTGAAACACCAGCCCCAGCAAGACCCCCTACACTGCTTAAACACCACTGCCCTAAACCCTGAAACACCACCCCCAGTAAGACCCCCTACACTGCCAGAACACCACTGCACTGCCCTAAACCCTGAAACACCACTCGCTGTCCAACCCCGTACACTGCCCGAGCACCACTGCACTGCCCTAAACCCTGACACACCACCCCCAGCATGACCCTCGACACTGCCCGAACACCACTGCACTGCCCTAAACCCTAAACACAACTTCATCACCACCCTATACTTTGCCCGAACACCACTCCTCTGCCCTAAACCCTAAAACACCACCCCCAGCACGACCCTCTACACTGCACTATTACCACTGCTCTGTCCTAAACCCTAAAACACCACCCCAGCACTACCCCCACACTGCCCCAACACCACTGCACTGCCCTAAACCCTGAAATACTAGCCTCAGCACGGCCCCTACATGGCCCGAACACCACTGCAATGCCCTGAACCCTGAAACACCACCCCCAGCAAGAACCCCTACGCTGCAAAAACACAACTGCCCTAAACCCTTTAACACCACCCCCAGCAAGACCCCCTACGCTGCCCGAACACCTCTACACTGCCCTAAACTCTAAAACACCAGCCCCAGTAAGACTCCCTACTCTGCCCGAACACCACTGCCCTAAACCCTGAAACACCACCCCCAGCAAGACCCCCTACACTGCCCAAACACCACTGCACTGCCCTAAACCCTGAAACACCAGCCCCAGCACGAAACCCTGCACTGCCCGAACAGCACTGCACTGCCCTGAACCCTGAAACACCAGCCCCAGCACGACCCCCTACACTGCCCGAACAGCACTGCACTGCCCTAAACCCTGAAACACAAGCCCCAGCACGACCCGCTACACTGCCCGAAAACCACTGTACTTCCCTAAACCCTGAAACACCAGCCCCAGCGCGACCCGCTACACTGCCCGAAAACCACTGCACTGCCCTAAACCCTGAAACAACAGCCCCAGCCTGACTCCCTACACTGCCCGAACACCCCTGCACTGCCCAAAACTCTGAAACACCACCCGAGCCCGACCCCCTACACTGCCCGAACACCACTGCACTGCCCTAAACCCTGAAACATCACCCCAGCATGAACCCCTACACTACCCAAACACCACTGCACTGCCCTAAACCATAAAACACTACCCCCAGCACGACACCCTACACTACACAAACACCACTACACTACCATAAACCATAAAACACTACCCCAAGCACAACATCCTACACTACACAAACATCACTGCACTACCCTAAACCCTAAAACACTACCATCAGCACGAAACCCTACACTACACAAACACTACTGCACAACCCTAAACCCTGAAACACCAGCCCCAGCATGACCCCCTACACTGCTCGAACACCACTGCACTACCCTAAACCCTGAAACACCAGCCCCAGTAAGACTCCCTACTCTGCCCGAACACCACTGCCCTAAACACTGAAACACCACCCCCAGCAAGACCCCCTACACTGCTTGAACACCACTGCCCTAAACCCTGAAACACCATCCCCTGCAAGACCCCCTTCACTGCCAGAACACCACTGCACTGCCCTAAACCCTGAAACACCACTCGCTGTCCAACCCCGTACACTGCCCGAGCACCACTGGACTGCCCTAAACCCCGAAACACCACCCCTGCACGACCCCCTACACTGCCCGAACATAACTGTCCTAAACCCTAAACACAACCCCCATCACCACCCCATACTGTGCCCGAACACCACTGCTCTGCCCTAAACCCTAAAACACCACCCCCAGCACGACCCTCTACACTGCACTATCACCACTGCTCTGCCTAAACCCTAAAATACCACCCCAGCACGACCCCCCACACTGCCCGAACACCACTGCACTGCCCTAAACCCTAAAATACTAGCCTCAGCACGGCCCACTACGCGGCCCGAACACCACTGCAATGCCCTTAACCCTGAAAGACTACCCCCAGCAAGACCCCCTACACTGCCCGAACACCACTGCACTGCCCTAAACCCTGAAACACCACCCCCAGCAAGACCCCCTACGCTGCAAGAACACCACTGCCCTAAATCCTGAAACACCACCCCCAGCAAGACCCCCTACGCTGCCCGAACACCTCTACACTGCTCTAAACTCTGAACCACCAGACCCAGCACGACCCCCTACACTGCCTGAACACCACTGCTCTGCCCAAAATCCTGAAACACCAGCCCCAGCACGACCCCCTACACTGCCCGAACACCACTGCACTGCCCTAAACCCTGAAACACCACCCCAGCACGACCCCCTACACTGCACGAACACCACTGCCCTGCCCTAAACCCTGAAACACTGCCCCCAGCACGAACCCCTACACTACTCAAACACAACTTCACTGCACTAAACCCTAAAACACTACCCCCAGCGCGACACCCACACTACACAAACACCACTACACTACCCTAAACCGTAAAACACTAACCCCAGCATGACCCCCTACACAACTCAAACACCACTGCTCTACCCTAAACCCGAAATCTACCCCAAGCACGACCCCCTACACTGCCCGAACACCACTGCACTGCCCTTAACCCTGAAACACCAGCCCCAGCACAACCCATACTCTGCCCGAACTTCACTGCAATGCCCTAAACCCTGAAAAAACAGCCCCAGCACAACCCCCTACAATGCCCGAACACCACTGCACTGCCCTAAACCCTGAAACACCAGCCCCAGCACGACCCGCTACACTGCCCGAAAACCACTGTACTTCCCTAAACCCTGGAACACCAGCCCCAGCACGACCGGCAACACTGCCCGAAAAAAACTGCACTGCCCTAAACCCTGAAACACCACCACCTGCATGACCCCGTGCACTGCCCGAACACCACTGCACTGCCCTAAACCCTGAAACACCACCCCAGCCCAACCCCCTACACTGCACGGACACCACTGCACTGCCCTAAACCCTGAAACACCGCCCCAGCATGAACCCCTACACTACCCATACACCACTGCGCTGCCCTAAACCATAAAACACTACCCCTAGCACGACATCCTACACTACACAAACACCACTGCACTACCATAAACCCTAAAACGCTACCCCAAGCACAACCTCCTACACTACACAAACATCACTGCACTACCATAAACCCTAAAACACTACCATCAGCACGAAACCCTACACTACACAAACACTACTGCACTACCCTAAACCCTGAAACACCAGCCCCAGCATGACCCCCTACACTGCTCGAACACCACTGCACTGCCCTAAACCCTGAAACACCAGCCCCAGCAAGACTCCCTACTCTTTCCGAACACCACTGCCCTAAACCCTGAAACACCACCCCCAGCAAGACCCCCTACACTGCTTGAACACCACTGCCCTAAACCCTGAAACACCACCCCAGTAAGACCCCCTACACTGCCAGAACACCACTGCACTGCCCTAAACCCTGAAATACCACTCACTGTCCAACCCCATACACTGCCTGAGCACCACTGCACTGCCCTAAACCCCGAAACACCACCCCTGCACGACCCCCTACACTGCCCGAACATAACTGCACTGCCCTAAACCCTGACACACCACCCCCAGCATGACCCTCGACAATGCCCGAACACCACTGCACTGCCCTAAACCCTAAACACAACCCCATCACCACCCCATACTGTGCCCGAACACCACTGCTCAGCCCTAAACCCTAAAACACCACCCCCAGCACGACCCTCTACACTGCACTATCACCACTGCTCTGCCCTAAACCCTAAAACACCACCCCCAGCACGACCTCCCACACTGCCCGAACACCACTGCACTGCCCTAAACCCTGAAATACTAGCCTCAGCATGGCCCCTACATGGCCCGAACACCACTGCAATGCCCTGAACCCTGAAACACCACCCCCAGCAAGACCCCCTACGCTGCAAAAACACCACTGCCCTAAACCCTTTAACACCACCCCCAGCAAGACCCCCTACACTGCCCGAACACCTCTACACTGCCCTAAACTCTGAAACACCAGCCCCAGTAAGACTCCCTACACTGCCCAAACACCACTGCACTGTCCTAAACCCTGAAAGACCAGCCCCAGCATGACCCGCTACACTGCCCGAACACCACTGCCCTAAAACCTGAAACACCACCCACAGCAAGACCCCCTACGCCTGCAGAACACCACTACACTGTCCTAAACCCTGAAACACCAGACCCAGCACGACCCCCTACACTGCCCAAACACCACTGCACTGTCCTAAACCCTAAAAGACCAGCCCCAGCATGACCCGCTACACAGCCCGAACACCACTGCACTGCCCTAAACCCTGAAACACCATCCCAGCACGACCCCCTAAACTGCCCGAACACCACTGCACTGCCCTAATCCCTGAAACACCAGACCCAGCATGACCCCCTACACAGCCCGAACAGCACTGCACTGCCCTAAACCCTGAAACACCACCTCAGCACGACCCCCTACACTGCCCAAACATCACTGCACTGCCCTAAACCCTGAAACACTGCCCCCAGCACGACCCTCTACACTACACAAACACCACTGCACTACCCTAAACCCTGAATCACCAACCCAGCACGACCCCCTACACTGCCTGAACATCACTGCACTGCCCTAAACCCTGAAACACCAGACCCTGCAAGACCCCCTACACAACCTGTACACCAATGCCCAAAACTCTGAAACACCACCCCCAGCAAGACCCCCTACACTGCTCGAACACCACTGCACTGCCATAAACACCAAAACACTACCCCTACACAACCCCCTACACTGCCCAAACACCACTGCACTGCCCTAAACCCTGAAATACTACCCCCAGCATGAACCTCTACACTGCCCGAACACCACTGCACTGACCTAAACCCTGAAACACCACCCCAGCAATACCCCCTATGCTGCAAGAACACCACTGCCCTAAACCCTGAAAGACCAGCCCCAGCAAGACCCCCTACGCTGCCCGAACACCACTACACTGTCCTAAACGCTGAAATACCATACCCGAACACCATGGCACTGCCCAAAACCCTGAAACACCAGCCCTAGCACGACCCCTACACTGCCCGAACACCACAGCACTGCCCTAAACCCTGAAACACCAGCCCCAGCACGACCCCCTACACTGCCCGAACACCAATGCACTGTCCTAAACCCTGAAAAACCAGCCCCAGCATGACCCCCGGCACACCCCGAACACTACTGCACTGCCCTAAACCCTGAAACACCAGCCCCAGCATGAAACCCTGCACTGCCCGAACACCAGTGCACTACCCTAAACCCTGAAACACCAGCCCCAGCACGACCCCCTAAACTGCCCGAACACCACTGCACTGCCCTAATCCCTGAAACACCAGACCCAGCATGACCCCCTACACTGCCCGAACAGCACTGCACTGCCCGAAACCCTGAAACACCACCTCAGCACGACCCCCTACACTGCCCAAACATCACTGCACTGCCCTAAACCCTGAAACACTGCCCCAGCACGACCCTCTACACTACACAAACACCACTGCACTACCCTAAACCCTGAATCACCAACCCAGCACGACCCCCTACACTGCCTGAACATCACTGCACTGCCCTAAACCCTGAAACACCAGACCCTGCAAGACCCCCTACACAACCTGTACACCAGTGCCCAAAAACCTGAAACACCACCCCCAGCAAGACCCCCTACACTGCTCGAACACCACGGCACTGCCCTAAACCCTGAAACACTACCCCCTGACCAACCCCCTACACTGCTGGAGCACCACTGCACTGCCATAAACACCAAAACACTACCCCTACACAACCCCCTACACTGCCCAAACACCACTGCACTGCCCTAAACCCTGAAATACTACCCCCAGCATGAACCCCTACACTGCCCGAACACCACTGCACTGACCTAAACCCTGAAACACCACCCCAGCAATACCCCCTATGCTGCAAGAACACCACTGCCCTAAACCCTGAAAGACCAGCCCCAGCAAGACCCCCTACGCTGCCCGAACACCACTACACTGTCCTAAACGCTGAAATACCATACCCGAACACCACGGCACTGCCCTAAACCCTGAAACACCAGCCCTAGCACGACCCCTACACTGCCCGAACACCACAGCACTGCCCTTAACCCTGAAACACCAGCCCCAGCACGACCCCCTACACTGCCCGAACACCAATGCACTGTCCTAAACCCTGAAAAACCAGCCCCAGCATGACCCCCGACACACCCCGAACACCACTGCACTGCCCTAAACCCTGAAACACCAGCCCCAGCATGAAACCCTACACTGCCCGAACACCAGTGCACTACCCTAAACCCTGAAACACCAGCCCCAGCACGACCCCCTAAACTGCCCGAACACCACTGCACTGCCCTAATCCCTGAAACACCAGACCCAGCATGACCCCCTACACTGCTCGAACAGCACTGCACTGCCCGAAACCCTGAAACACCACCTCAGCACGACCCCCTACACTGCCCAAACACCAATGCACTGCCCTAAACCCTGAAACACTGCCCCCAGCACAACCCCCTTGTAGGAGAGTAGGGTCTGCTATCCTATGGTCACCCCAAATTTTTGCTTTTTGCTTCACTGGTTTTTGACATATTGAGGCTGTGGGCCTGCCAATCAGACCCCCAGCCTGCTGTTCTCTCTACTAAATTAAAACTATGCACCCTAGGTGCATAACCAATTGGAAGTGGATCACCCTGTCAGCCCCTGTACTAGTGTACACTAGGTACCCAGGGCATTGGTGTACCCAAGGCCTGCCAGGGGCTGAAGCATGTATTATGCCACCCCAGGCTTGGCCTAACAATTTGACACAACTGGCTGATCACTCAGCTGGGGAAAGTTGGTGTAATCACCTCTTACTTAGGTGTAGTATACCTATACCTAACCTTAAATGGGACACATGGTAACCTATAAGTCACTCCTATGGCAGGCCTTAACAATCCTGAAGGCAGAGTGCTTGGTTCCATGTGAGATGGTGCTCTGGCATGAGCTGAGCCTGTCTGCAGTGGTCGGAACAACTTCCTTCTACTGTTTCCAGATAACGTCCTACCATATACTCTTAAGTGCATTATGAACCTCGCGGTTAAATGCTATCTTTGGTTTGACTTTATCAAAACATGTCGAGTAAGGTGTCATACGAATTGGAATTCTAACCCCTCGCCAATTCTGGCGACGGGGTTAGCATTCCACCCTTCTAGAGGGACACGACATGTACAGTACCTGAAACCCGGGTAAAATCAGACATAGCCTCAGCTCCACAAAATGGATGCTGCCACCACAGACACAAGTCTGCCCTCCTGCTGCTGGGAGTCCTTCCAGCTTGGGAGGTGTGGACAAAGGGTTTCCTGCCAGGGGAGGTGCATGCACCACCCCAGACAGGATTTTGTGTATTGGTCAGGTAGGGCTTGAAAGAAACCAGACATGCCTGTGGCTCACAAGGAGCCTCGGTGCATATGCCAGTTCAAACCGGTCCTGGGGCACACCAGTCCCGGGCCTGGGGCGAGCTGGACAAAGGATTGGGGGTGTAACCACCCCCCTTCCTGGTCCCACCCATAGGGAGGGACCTAGCAGGTAGTCCGGCCCCTAGAATCCGCTTAAAGGTAGGAGCTGTGTCCTAAGACTTCAGACATCCTGGAATCAACTTGAAACTAAGAAGAAGACGGGAACTTCGACATTCTGCTGCACAGAAGACTGAAGGAAATCTCCCCTGTGGTCAGGGAGTGACCACCTTGCTAACGCAAGCACCATCCAGCGAATCAACGTCTGCTTTGCCGCCGCCTCCCGCCGGAGCCCGAGCCCAGAGACTGACAAGACCTGGACCTCCAGACCTCTCACCGCCCGATCCACAGTCCCTGAAAAGAAGAGACCCGTGGAGGCACCGAGACACGTGGAGCCAGCCATCTTGAAACGACCACGACAAGCTGACAAGTGCAACAACCGAGGCTCCCTCCAAGTTGTGCTTTGGGATCTGAGAAGCCCAACCCTCGAGCAACATCTGCACCAAAGGTGAGCCCTCCAGCATCTCCACGATCTGCGTGGGGCCCCTCTGCATTTTGCCACTTGACGCGCCTAACCGGTTGCTGGCCCGCTGGCTAGTAGCCATCTTGGCAATGAACTTTACAAAATACACCGCTGGTCTGGTTGCTCCAGACTGGCCCTTGCTCCCCTCCAAAGGAGCAGTTCTTCTGACCTTGCTGGTCAGAACCATCAGCTTATTTCATCTCCTACAACAATTGCTTTTGCCAAGGCTTGTTTGCTTCGATCAAGTCGCCGACACCACCGACAGCGAGAGCCTGCGTGGGACAGCTCGTGAACCGACTCCTGGATGTCGTCGACCTCCAGGGACCACGTGGCTGCAGAGACAAGCTACACCTTTCTTCCTGTTTGCACCCGACATTGCCTGGTACCCACCTGGTGCCACGCTGGTCACTGGCTAGTGACTGTGAACACTGTCCCCTCTGCTTACAGGTCTTCAACATCTCCGATCCACTCTTGGATCCACCGCATCTCTCCCGGACCGACCGCCTGCAGCATCTTTGTCTTCAGGCTCCACGGAACAGATAGAAGAAACCCGACGCACTTCGAGGCCTATGCACCCGCTTCCTGTGGGTGAGGTAAAGCTGGCACTCCTGTGCCCAAGTGTAGTATTACATCTCTAGTGCCTGTGTTCCAAATCTTGAGTTCCTAGTCCATCCGGAAGATCCTTTTTGCAGTAACTTTGTACTTTTTACGCACCCATTGAAACCTATGGGAGCACGCGTGTGACTATTTGCTCTGCACACGCCACCCGTGGACCTCCTGGTCACTAACTGAAGTTAGCTCCTTGTAGGCCCAGCGATTCTAGAGGCCCTAGGCCTTTTCCCTTTTCTGTTTGTGGTACTTATACCACTATTTTAGTATATGGTTTCAGCGGCCACCAGGGCCTATCCATATAAAGTGCAACTTCTGTGTATTCTACTGTAATCTTGTTTGACGATTTGTGCTCCTGTGCTCATAAAGAGACTAGGGGTTACTTTGAGAAATAAATACATATATATTTTGAATATATATCTGTGTGGTGTCCTTTCATTGGTATAAAGGGGGGTTGCATTTGGTAAAACAGCTGGCTTAACACGCTTCACGAGTTTAGCCTCAAAGACTGCTTAGCCTACGCTACCACTAGGGCAGCTAGTCCGAAAAGGTTGACTTACAACCACACCATAAGGGTTGCTTGGCATGGTACAAGGTGATCACTTTAACTAGTGAGCATCATATACCAGGCCAACTTCTCACATTGGTGAGCAGCGGTTGGATTTGAGCTTGCTGTGTTTTACCATTGTAATCTCTTGGTTACCAATTGAAAGATCACATAGGTACCTGTAGGTACATATAAAACAAGATTAGATATACATAAGTTCTACTGAACTTAGTTGTTGTAGAGCAAAGGGAGTAGCACACCCTGACTACAACTACTAGATAGGTTTAGTAGGTAAACCCAAGTGTAGGTAGATTGCAACACATCCACCCACACTTAAGAGCAATGGCTGGGGCAGAGGGGTCCACTGTACCTATCTCTGTTGAGAGTGACCCCCAGAGGGCAGCATCCATCTTTGCTACCCTTAATCAGAATGAGCTCAGGCATTTGGCAACTCTTAGAGGCCTTAAACAGCCCAAGAACCCTACCTCTGCTGAGCTCAGAGAACTCTTGCAAAATGATGAGAATCAGAGAGAGCTCAAGAAAGCTTCCCAGTTAGCCCCCTTAGGGTCAGGAACAGGAGGCCCCCCTTCTGAAGATGCTACAGAGGTACCCAGTTCCAATAGTCACCCCTTAGATGGCAATAATACCACAGAGGATGAGAGTGATAAAGGTGCTGATACAGAAAGTAGTGATGATGAAGGGAGAACTAGCCCAGTGCCAAGTGTTATACTTGGCCCAGCTAAACTAAGGCTATTGGGGACTGACAGTGGGTTTACCCCATTGGATCTCCCCAGTGGACTTAACACAGGGCTTGGGAGGAAAAGGAATCGCTCAGGTGACTCCAATGCTTCTCATGGCTCTAGAGGCTCTCAAGGTCACTCCAGGAAAAGGATTACCACCCCTCAGAGGAGGGAACATGAGGCCAGAATGCAGGAAGCCCAGCTGAGGATCAGGAAGCAGGAGCTAGAAGTAGCCCTGATGGAAGAAAAACTGAACAAGGCTAGGCAACCTAGAGAGAGTGGGTCTATGCCCACTGGTGGCAGCATTGTCCCTAAGGACAAATATAGGGTCTTTGATAATAGGAACCTGTCTAAGGTTGTGCCCCCCTACAAAAGTGGGGATGACATCCACAAATGGATGACTGCTCTTGAGAGAGCCTGCAAAGTACAGCAGGTTCCTGAAGACCAGTGGGCAGCAATCCTCTGGCTCTCCTTTGAAGGAAGAGGCAGAGACAGACTCCTCACTGTTAGAGAAGAGGATGTCAGAAACTACAGAGTCCTGAAGAGTGTTCTGGTAGATGGGTTAGGCTTAACCACTGAACAGTACAGGTTAATGTTCAGAGACACCCAAAAGACACAGACTCAGGACTGGTCTGAATATGTTGAATGTGCCACTAAGGCTTTGGAGGGTTGGTTGCTGGGAAGTAAGGTATCTGATTTTACAGGATTGTATAATTTGATGATGAGAGAACAGATTTTAAATAACTGTCAAAACCAGCAACTGCATCAACACTTGGTTGACTCTGATCTGACCTCTCCCCAAGAATTAGGAAAGAAGGCAGACAAATGGGTCAGAACCAGGGTTAAGCAAAAGAACCAGAACCAGGGCCAAGGGGGTGATCAGAAGAAAACAGACCAAAAGGGTGGAGATCAGAAACCTAAAGACCAGAAGTCTTCAACAGGGCCCCAAACTACTGCTAAGGAGGGTGGGTCCCAACAGTCCAAAAAGAAGAAAGAAGGTCAAAAGAAACCCTGGTGCAATCATTGCAAAAATACAACTCACTGGACTAGTGATTGCAAAAAGGGTGGAGCCCCCAACACTGTTGCCCCTAAGGCACCTGCTCCCAGTACTACTGTTAGCAGTGTTGGTCCCCAGACAAAGGGGGTAGTGGGAATCACTATGGGACCTGAAGGACATTCTGACTTAGACAGAACCCTGACACAGGCAGTCTTGATCTGTGATGGGGACATTGATTTGTCCCTGACTGTGAGCCCCAGTAACCTGGGCAAGTACAGACAGACTCCTTTAATAAATGAAAAAGTGGCTCAAGCCTACAGGGACACATGTGCCAGTGTCACTATGGTGACACCAGGCTTTGTGAACCCTGGACAGTACATACCAGGTGAGAATTACCTGGTGACCAATGCCAGCAATGCCACTACTTCACATAGTGTGGCAGTTGTTAACTTCTCATGGGGAGGGGTAACTGGCCTCAAAAGGGTTGTAGTTAGTGCAGACATCCCAGTAGAATGTTTGTTGGGCAATGACCTAGAGAGTTCTCTATGGTCAGAAGTGGAGCACAGGACTCATGCAGAGATGTTAGGTATATCATCACATGTTACATCAGATTGGTCGCACACTGCTACACCTACCAGTCGTGTTCCCCCAATGAAAATGGTCCCTGAAGGTCAGCGTCAGTGGATACACCTATGCTCAAGAGTGCGTGCAAGTATGCGTGGCGTGTGCCATCCCTGGACACGTGTTTCGAGGTAGTTGCCTCTCGTCAGCAGGGAGTAGGAAAATGAGAGTGGAGTTGCTGTGTAAGCTGCTAAAAACATAATCAGGTCTAGTACCTCTCTTAGCGCGCAGGTGCGTAACCATGAGTCCGTCGACTCCACCGGCTCAAGGGAGCCTGAATATAAAGTTACATCAGATTGGTCGCACACTGCTACACCTACCAGTCGTGTTCCCCCAATGAAAATGGTCCCTGAAGGTCAGCGTCGGCGGATACACCTATGCTCAAGAGTGCGTGCAAGTATGCGTGGCGTGTGCCATCCCTGGACACGTGTTTCGAGGTAGTTGCCTCTCGTCAGCAGGGAGTAGGAAAATGAGAGTGGGGTTGCTGTGTAAGCTGCTAAAAACATAATCAGGTCTAGTACCTCTCTTAGCGCGCAGGTGCGTAACCATGAGTCCGTCGACTCCACCGGCTCAAGGGAGCCTGAATATAAAGTTACATCAGATTGGTCGCACACTGCTACACCTACCAGTCGTGTTCCCCCAATGAAAATGGTCCCTGAAGGTCAGCGTCGGCGGATACACCTATGCTCAAGAGTGCTTGCAAGTATGCGTGGCGTGTGCCATCCCTGGACACGTGTTTCGAGGTAGTTGCCTCTCGTCAGCAGGGAGTAGGAAAATGAGAGTGGGGTTGCTGTGTAAGCTGCTAAAAACATAATCAGGTCTAGTACCTCTCTTAGCGCGCAGGTGCGTAACCATGAGTCCGTCGACTCCACCGGCTCAAGGGAGCCTGAATATAAAGTTACATTAGATTGGTCGCACACTGCTACACCTACCAGTCGTGTTCCCCCAATGAAAATGGTCCCTGAAGGTCAGCGTCGGCGGATACACCTATGCTCAAGAGTGCGTGCAAGTATGCGTGGCGTGTGCCATCCCTGGACACGTGTTTCGAGGTAGTTGCCTCTCGTCAGCAGGGAGTAGGAAAATGAGAGTGGGGTTGCTGTGTAAGCTGCTAAAAACATAATCAGGTCTAGTACCTCTCTTAGCGCGCAGGTGCGTAACCATGACGCTGACCTTCAGGGACCATTTTCATTGGGGGAACACGACTGGTAGGTGTAGCAGTGTGCGACCAATCTGGTTTAACTTTTTATTCAGGCTCCCTTGAGCCGGTGGAGTCGACGGACTCATGGTTACGCACCTGCGCGCTACGAGAGGTACTAGACCTGATAACGATTTTAGCAGCTTACACAGCAACCCCACACATTTTCCTACTCCCTGCTGACGAGAGGCAACTACCTCGAAACACGTGTCCAGGAATGGCACACGCCACGCATACTTGCATTCACACTCTAGCATAGGTGTATCCGCCGACGCTGACCTTCAGGGACCATTTTCATTGGGGGAACACGACTGTTAGGTGTAGCAGTGTGCGACCAATCTGGTTTAACTTTATATTCAGGCTCCCTTGAGCCGGTGGAGTCGACGGACTCATGGTTACGCACCTGCGCGCTACGAGAGGTACTAGACCTGATAACGATTTTAGCAGCTTACACAGCAACCCCACACATTTTCCTACTCCCTGCTGACGAGAGGCAACTACCTCGAAACACGTGTCCAGGGATGGCACACGCCACGCATACTTGCATTCACACTCTAGCATAGGTGTATCCGCCGACGCTGACCTTCAGGGACCATTTTCATTGGGGGAACACGACTGGTAGGTGTAGCAGTGTGCGACCAATCTGGTTTAAGTTTATATCATCACATGTCCTTGCTGTGACCAGGTCACAGGCCAAAAAGTGCCTCACTGAACCGCAGGTCTTGGATCCTGGAACAATGGACCAAGCACCTACCAAGAAGAAGAACAGGAGGGTCAAGGCTGTGCCTTCCCCCCTGCCTCAGAGTGATGATCAGCCTTCCCAGGAAGCTGATCTAGAGGACCCTGAAGGAACTGTCCCTGAAGAGCTTGAACCTGATCAGGTTGAGTTTCTGGGGACAGGGGGACCTTCAAGGGCTGACTTGAGGCAGGCTCAGTTATCCTGTCCCTCTCTTGAACCCCTCAGACAGCTGGCTGCTGCTGAGGCTGCTGGGAATGCTCAAGGTACCCATAAAGTGTATTGGGATGAAGGGCTCCTTTATTCAGAGGCTAGAGACCCCAAGCCTGGTGCTACCAGGAGGTTGGTTATACCTCTGCAATTTAGGGGCTTCCTTCTTACCTTGGCCCATGATATTCCTTTAGCAGGACACTTAGGCCAGAACAAGACTTGGGACAGGCTTGTCCCTCACTTTCACTGGCCTCATATGAATGAAGATACAAAGGAGTTTTGTCGCTCCTGTGTGACCTGCCAAGCCAGTGGCAAATCAGGTGGCACAACAAAGGCCCCCCTAATACCACTACCTGTGGTGGGGGTCCCCTTTGAAAGAGTGGGAATAGACATAGTGGGTCCCATGGATCCTCCCACTGCATCTGGGCACAGATTTATACTGGTGGTAGTGGATCATGCCACCAGGTATCCAGAGGCAATTCCCCTTAGGACCACTACAGCACCTGTTGTGGCCAGGGCCCTGCTGGGAGTATTCTCCAGAGTGGGGTTTCCTAAGGAGGTAGTATCTGACAGAGGTACCAACTTTATGTCAGGATACTTGACAGCTATGTGGAAGGAATGTGGTGTCAACTACAAGTTCACCACCCCTTATCACCCACAATGCAATGGGCTTGTTGAGAGATTCAACAAGACCCTAAAGGGTATGATCAAAGGATTACCTGAAAAGCTCAGGCGAAGATGGGACATCCTTCTACCCTGCCTTCTGTTTGCTTACAGAGAGGTCCCACAAAAAGGAGTTGGCTACAGCCCCTTTGAATTGTTGTTTGGGCACCCTGTAAGAGGCCCACTGTGTTTAGTGAAGGAAGGATGGTAGTTACCTCTCAAAAAGCCTAAGCAAGACATAGTGGACTATGTACTTGGTCTCCGCTCCAGGATGGCTGAGTATATGGAGAAGGCATCCAAAAACCTTGAGGCAAGCCAGGCCTTACAGAAAGCTTGGCATGACCAAAAGGCTGTCTTGGTTGAGTTTCAGCCAGGACAGAAGGTATGGGTGTTGGAGCCAGTGGCCCCAGCAGCACTCCAAGACAAATGGTCTGGACCCCATACAATCCTGGAAAAGAAGGGAGAGGTCACCTACTTGGTAGACCTAGGAACTCCCAGGAGTCCCCACAGGGTACTCCATGTTAACAGGCTTAAAGCATATGTTGACAGGGCAGACATGGGCTTGCTCATGGCTACAGATGAGGGACAGGAGGAAGAGAGTGACCCTCTCCCAGACCTGTTGTCTCAGAACCCTGAAGATGGCTCAGTTGAGGGAGTGACCCTTGGGGGCAACCTCACTGCCCATCAGCAGACTGAATGTAGACAGGTTCTACAATCATTTTCACATATGTTTTCCTTAATACCTAGTCAAACTGACTGGTGTACCCATGTGGTGGACACTGGTGACAGTCTGCCTGTAAAGAACAAGCTTTACAGACAACCTGACTACGTCAGGGACTGTATAAAGGCTGAGGTACATAAAATGCTGGAATTAGGTGTCATTGAACCCTCAGAGAGCCCCTGGGCTAGCCCAGTGGTTCTGGTCCCCAAACCTCACACCAAAGATGGCAAGAGAGAGATGAGGTTCTGTGTGGACTACAGGGGTCTCAATGCTGTCACCAGGACAGATGCACACCCTATTCCAAGGGCAGATGAGCTCATAGACAAACTAGCTTCTGCAAAGTTTTTGAGCACATTTGACTTAACAGCTGGCTATTGGCAAATCAGATTAGCTGAGGAGTCTAAGGCCAAAACAGCATTCTCAACCCCAGGTGGGCACTACCAGTTTGTGGTGATGCCCTTTGGTCTGAAGAATGCACCTGCCACCTTCCAAAGGCTGGTGAACCAAGTCCTTACTGGGTTGGATGACTTTTGCGCAGCATATCTTGATGACATTGCTGTCTTTAGCTCCACCTGGGAGGATCACCTGATCCACCTGAAGAAGGCTCTTGAGGCTCTGCAAAGGGCAGGCCTCACTATCAAGGCTACTAAGTGCCAGATAGGGCAGAGTAAGGTTGTATATTTGGGCCACCTTGTAGGTGGAGGCCAAGTTCAACCACTGGAAAGTAAGATACAAACCATCAAGGACTGGTCCCCTCCAACCACCCAGACTCAAGTTCGAGCTTTCTTGGGCTTGACTGGGTACTACAGGAAGTTTGTTAAGAACTATGGGTCCATTGTGACTCCTCTTAATGATCTGACATCCAAGAAGATGCCCAAAAAGGTTCAGTGGACAGTAAGCTGTCAAAAGGCATTTGATGACCTGAAGGAGGCCATGTGCTCTGCACCTATCCTGAAAAGTCCTGACTACTGCAAAGAGTTTATTGTCCAAACAGATGCTTCTGAGTTGGGTGTGGGAGCTGTGCTGTCACAACTTAATGTAGATGGTCAAGACCAACCCATTGCTTTTATTAGCAGAAGGTTGACCCCCAGAGAGAAGAATTGGTCAGCTATTGAGAGGGAGGCCTTTGCTGTGGTGTGGGCCCTGAAGAAGCTGAGGCCATACTTGTTTGGCACTCACTTCAAGATTCAGACCGACCATAAGCCCCTCTTGTGGCTAAATCAGATGAAGGGTGAAAACCCCAAACTGCTTAGGTGGTCCATTTCCCTACAGGGGATGGACTTTACAGTGGAGCACCGGCCAGGTACTGACCATGGGAATGCAGATGGTCTCTCCAGGTACTTCCACTTAGGACATGAAGACGAGACTGGTCAAGGCTAGTTTAATGTCCCAGTGTTTGGGGGGGGGGTTGTGTAGGAGAGTAGGGTCTGCTATCCTATGGTCACCCCAAATTTTTGCTTTTTGCTTCACTGGTTTTTGACATATTGAGGCTGTGGGCCTGCCAATCAGACCCCCAGCCTGCTGTTCTCTCTACTAAATTAAAACTATGCACCCTAGGTGCATAACCAATTGGAAGTGGATAACCCTGTCAGCCTCTGTACCAGTGTACACTAGGTACCCAGGGCATTGGTGTACCCAAGGCCTGCCAGGGACTGAAGCATGTATTATGCCACCCCAGGCTTGGCCTAACAATTTGACACAACTGGCTGATCACTCAGCTGGGGTAAGTTGGTGTAATCACCTCTTACTTAGGTGTAGTATACCTATACCTAACCTTAAATGGGACACATGGTAACCTATAAGTCACTCCTATGGCAGGCCTTAACAATCCTGAAGGCAGAGTGCTTGGTTCCATGTGAGATGGTGCTCTGGCATGAGCTGAGCCTGTCTGCAGTGGTCGGAACAACTTCCTTCTACTGTTTCCAGATATCGTCCTACCATATACTCTTAAGTGCATTATGAACCTCGCGGTTAAATGCTATCTTTGGTTTGACTTTATCAAAACATGTCGAGTAAGGTGTCATACGAATTGGAATACTAACCCCTCGCCAATTCTGGCGACGGGTTTAGCATTCCACCCTTCTAGAGGGACACGACATGTACAGTACCTGAAACCCGGGTAAAATCAGACATAGCCTCAGCTCCACAAAATGGATGCTGCCACCACAGACACAAGTCTGCCCTCCTGCTGCTGGGAGTCCTTCCAGCTTGGGAGGTGTGGACAAAGGGTTTCCTGCCAAGGGAGGTGCATGCACCACCCCAGACAGGATTTTGTGTATTGGTCAGGTAGGGCTTGAAAGAAACCAGACATGCCTGTGGCTCACAAGGAGCCTCGGTGCATATGCCAGTTCAAACCGGTCCTGGGGCACACCAGTCCCGGGCCTGGGGCGAGCTGGACAAAGGATTGGGGGTGTAACCACCCCCCTTCCTGGTCCCACCCATAGGGAGGGACCTAGCAGGTAGTCCGGCCCCTAGAATCCGCTTAAAGGTAGGAGCTGTGTCCTAAGACTTCAGACATCCTGGAATCAACTTGAAACTAAGAAGAAGACGGGAACTTCGACATTCTGCTGCACAGAAGACTGAAGGAAATCTCCCCTGTGGTCAGGGAGTGACCACCTTGCTAACGCAAGCACCATCCAGCGAATCAACGTCTGCTTTGCCGCCGCCTCCCGCCGGAGCCCGAGCCCAGAGACTGACAAGACCTGGACCTCCAGACCTCTCACCGCCCGATCCACAGTCCCTGAAAAGAAGAGACCCGTGGAGGCACCGAGACACGTGGAGCCAGCCATCTTGAAACGACCACGACAAGCTGACAAGTGCAACAACCGAGGCTCCCGCCAAGTTGTGCTTTGGGATCTGAGAAGCCCAACCCTCGAGCAACATCTGCACCAAAGGTGAGCCCTCCAGCATCTCCACGATCTGCGTGGGGCCCCTCTGCATTTTGCCACTCGACGCGCCTAACCGGTTACTGGCCCGCTGGCTAGTAGCCATCATGGCGACAAACTTTACAAAATACACCGCTGGTCTGGTTGCTCCAGACTGGCCCTTGCTCCCCTCCAAAGGAGCAGTTCTTCTGACCTTGCTGGTCAGAACCATCAGCTTATTTCATCTCCTACAACAATTGCTTTTGCCAAGGCTTGTTTGCTTCGACCAAGTCGCCGACACCGCCGACAGCGAGAGCCTGTGTGGGACAGCTCGTGAACCGACACCTGGATGTCGTCGACCTCCAGGGACCACGTGGCTGCAGAGACAAGCTACACCTTTCTTCCTGTTTGCACCAGACATTGCCTGGTACCCACCTGGTGCCACGCTGGTCACTGGCTAGTGACTGTGAACACTGTCCCCTCTGCTTACAGGTCTTCAACATCTCCGATCCACTCTTGGATCCACCGCATCTCTCCCGGACCGACTGCCTGTAGCATCTTTGTCTTCAGGCTCCACGGAACAGATAGAAGAAACCCGACGCACTTCGAGGCCTATGCACCCGCTTCCTGTGGGTGAGGTAAAGCTGGCACTCCTGTGCCCAAGTGTAGTATTACATCTCTAGTGCCTGTGTTCCAAATCTTGAGTTCCTAGTCCATCCGGAAGATCCTTTTTGCAGTAACTTTGTACTTTTTACGCACCCATTGAAACCTATGGGAGCACGCGTGTGACTATTTGCTCTGCACACGCCACCCGTGGACCTCCTGGTCACTAACTGAAGTTAGCTCCTTGTAGGCCCAGCGATTCTAGAGGCCCTAGGCCTTTTCCCTTTTCTGTTCGTGGTACTTATACCACTATTTTAGTATATGGTTTGAGCGGCCACCAGGGCCTATCCATATGAAGTGCAACTTCTGTGTATTCTACTGTAATCTTGTTTGACGATTTGTGCTCCTGTGCTCATAAAGAGACTAGGGGTTACTTTGAGAAATAAATACATATATATTTTGAATATATATCTGTGTGGTGTCCTTTCATTGGTATAAAGGGGGGTTGCATTTGATAAAACAGCTGGCTTAACACGCTTCACGAGTTTAGCCTCAAAGACTGCTTAGCCTACGCTACCACTAGGGCAGCTAGTCCGAAAAGGTTGACTTACAACCACACCATAAGGGTTGCTTGGCATGGTGCAAGGTGATCACTTTAACTAGTGAGCATCATATACCAGGCCAACTTCTCACACCCCTACACTACACAAACACCACTGCACTACCCTAAAGCCTGAATCACCACCCCAGCACGACCCCCTACACTGCCTGAACATCACTGCACTGCCCTAAACCCTGAAAGACCAGCCCCAGCATGAAACCCTGCACTGCCCGAACACCAATGCACTACCCTAAACCCTGAAACACCAGCCCCAGCACGACCCCCTAAACTGCCCGAACACCACTGCACTGCCCTAATCCCTGAAACACCAGACCCAGCATGACCCCCTACACTGCTCGAACAGCAATGCACTGCCGGAAACCCTGAAACACCACCTCAGCACGACCCCCTACACTGCCCAAACACCACTGCACTGCCCTAAACCCTGAAACACTGCCCCCAGCACAACCCCCTACACTACACAAACACCACTGCACTACCCTAAAGCCTGAATCACCACCCCAGCACGACCCCCTACACTGCCTGAACATCACTGCACTGCCCTAAACCCTGAAACACCGGACCCTGCATGACCCCCTACACTGGCCAAACACCACTTCACTGCCCTAAACCCTGAAACACTGCCCCCAGCACGAACCCCTACAATACCCAAACACAACTGCACGGCCCTAAACCCTAAAACACTAGCCTCAGCCCGACACCCTACACTACACAAATACCACTGCACTACCCTAAACCCTAAAACACTACCCCCAGCACGACCCTCTACACTACACAAACACCACTGCACTACCCTAATCCCTAAATCTTCCCCAAGCACAACCCTCTACACTACACAAACATCACTGCACTACCCTAAACCCTAAAACACTACCACCAGCACGACCCCGTACACCACACAAACACCACTGCACTTCCCTAAACCCTGAATCACCACCCCAGCATGACCCCCTACACTGCCTGAACATCACTGCACTGCCCTAAACCCTGAAACACCAGACCCTGCATGACCCCCTACACTGGCTGAATACCACTGCACTGCCCTAAACCCTGAAACACCAATCCCAGCATTACCCCATACACTGCCCAAACACCACTTCACTGCCCTAAACCCTGAAACACCACCTCAGCACAACCCCCTACACTGCCAAAACACCACTGCACTGCCCAAAACCCTGAAACACTGCCCCCAGCACGAACCCCTACACTACCCAAACACCACTGCATGGCCCTAAACCCTAAAACACTACCCCCAGCACGACACTCTACACTACACAAACACCACTGCACTACCCTAAACCCTTAAACACTACCCCCAGCACGACCCCCTACACTACACAAACACTACTGCACTACCCTAAACCCTAAATCTACCCCAAGCACAACCCCCTACACTACACACCTCAATCACCACTGCACTGCCCTAAACCCTGAAACACCAGCCCCAGCACGAACCCATACACTACACAAAAACCACTACACTGCCCTAAACCCTAAAACACTACCCCCAGCACGACCCGCAACACTACAAAAACATCAATGCAATACCCTAAACCCTAAAACAGTACCACCAGCATGATCCCCTACACCACACAAACACCACTGCACTACCCTAAACACTAAAACACTACCACCAGAACGACCCTCTACACTACACTAACATCACTGTACTACCCTAAACCCTGAAACACCAGCCCCAACATGACCTCCTACACTGCCCAAACACCACTGCACTGCCCTAAACCCTGAAACACCACCCCCAGCAGGAACCCCTACACTACCTGAACACCAATGCCCTCAACCCTGAAACACCACCCCCAGGAAGACCCCCTACACTGCCCGAACACCACTGCACTGCCCTAAACCCTGAAAAACTACCCCATGACCAACCCCCTACACTGCCGGAGCAGCACTGCACTGCCATAAACCCCAAAACACTACCCCTACACGACCCCTACACTTCCCAAACACCACTGCACTGCCCTAAACCCTGAAATACTGCCCCCAGCATGACCCCCTACACTGCCCGAACACCACTACACTGCCCTAAACCCTGAAACACCACCCCAGCAATACCACCTACGCAGCAAGAACCCCACTGCCCTAAACCCTGAAACAACAGCCCCAGCGTGACCCCCTACACTGCCCGAACACCACGGCACTGCCCTAAACCCTGAAACACCAGCCCCAACACGACCCCCTACACTGCCTGAACACCACGGCACTGTCCTAAACCCTGAAACACCAGCCCCATCATGACCCCCTACGCAGCCCGAACACAACTGCACTGCCCTAAACCCTGAAACACCAGCCCCAGCACGACCCCCTACACTGCCTGAACACCACGGCACTGTCCTAAACCCTGAAACACCAGCCCCATCATGACCCCCTACACAGCCCGAACACCACTGCACTGCCCTAAACCCTGAAACACAAGCCCCAGCATGAAACCCTACACAGCCCGAACACCACTGCACTGACCAAAACCCTGAAACACCACCCCAGCAATACCCCCTATGCTGCAAGAACACCACTGCCCTAAACCCTGAAACATCAGCCCCAGCAAGACCTCCTACGCTGCCCGAACACCACTTCACTGTCCTAAACACTGAAATACCATACCCGAACACCACGGCACTGCCCTAAACCCTGAAACACCAGCCCTAGCACGACCCCTACACTGCCCGAACACCACAGCACTGCCCTAAACCCTGAAACACCAGCCCCAGCACGACCCCCTACACTGCCCGAACACCAATGCACTGTCCTAAACCCTGAAAAACCAGCCCCAGCATGACCCCCTACACAGCCCGAACACCACTGCACTGCCCTAAACCCTGAAACACCAGCCCCAGCACGACCCCCTACACTGCCTGAACACCACGGCACTGTTCTAAACCCTGAAACACCAGCCCCATCATGACCCCCTACACAACCCGAACACCACTGCACTGCCCTAAACCCTGAAACACCAGCCCCAGCACGACCCCCTACACTGCCTGAACACCACGGCACTGTCCTAAACCCTGAAACACCAGCCCCATCATGACCCCCTACACAGCCCGAACACCACTGCACTGCCCTAAACCCTGAAACACAAGCCCCAGCATGAAACCCTGCACTGCCCGAACACCACTGCACTACCCTAAACCCTGAAACATCAGCCCCAGCACGACCCCCTAAACTGCCCGAACACCACTGCACTGCCCTAAACCCTGAAACACCAGACCCAGCATGACCCCATACACTGCCTGAGAACCACTGCACTGCCCTAAACCCTGAAACACTAGCCCCAGCAATACCCCCTACACTGCCCGAACACCACTGCAGTGCCCTAAACCCTGAAACACCATCTCAGCACGACCCCCTACACTGTCCAAACACCACTGCACTGCCCTAAACCCTAAAACACTACACCCAGCACGACCCCCTACACTACACAAACACCACTGCACTACAATAAACCCTAAAACACTATCACCAGCACGACCCCCTACACTACACAAACACCACTGCACTACTCTAAAGCCTGAATCACCACCCCGGCACGACCCCCTACAATGGCTGAACATCACTGCACTGCCCTAAACCCTGAAACACCACCCACAGCATGACCCCCTACACTGCCTGAACACCACTGCACTGCCCTAAACCCTAAACACGACCCCTAGCACAACCCCATACTGTGCACAAACACCACTGCTCTGCCCTAAACCCTGAAACACCAGCCCCAGCATGAAACCCTGCACTGCCCAAACACCACTGCATTACACTAAACCCTGAAACACCAGCCCCAGCACAACCCCCTAAACTGCCTGAACACCACTGCACTGCCCTAAACCCTGAAACACCAGACCCAGCATGACCCCCTACACTGCCCGAACACCACTGCACTGCCCTAAACCCTGAAACACCAGACCCAGCATGACCCCCTACACTGCCCGAACACCACTGCACTGCCCTAAACCCTGAAACACCAGCCCCAGCATTACCCCCTACACTGCCCGAACACCACTGCACTGCCCTAAACCCTGAAACACTGCCCCCAGCATGAACCCCTACACTACCCAAACACCACTGCACGGCCCTAAACCCTAAAACACTACCCCCAGCACGACCCCCTACACTACACAAACACCACTGCACTACCCTAAACCCTAAATCTACCCCAAGCACAACTCCCTACACTACACAAACATCACTGCACTACCCTAATCCCTAAAACACTACCACCAGCACGACCCCTACACTACACAAACACCACTGCACTACCCTAAACCCTGAATCACCACCCTAGCACGACCCCCTACACTGCCTGAACATCACTGCACTGCCCTAAACCCTGAAACACCTGACCCTGTATGACCCCCTACACTGCCCGAACACCACTGCACTGCCCTAAACCCTGAAACACCAGCCCCAGCATGACCCCTTACACTGCCTGAACACCACTGCACTGCCCTAAACACTGAAACACCACCTCAGCACAACCCCCTACACTGCCCAAACACCACTGCACTAAACCCTGAAACACTGCCCCCAGCACGAACCCCTTCACTACCGAAAGACCACTGCACGGCCCTAAACCCTAAAACACTACCTCCAGCACAACACCCTACACTACACAAACACCACTGCACTACCCTAAACCCTAAAACACTACCACCAGCACGACCCCTACACTACACAAACACCACTGCACTACCCTAAACCCTAAATCTACCCCAAGCACAACCCCCTACACTACACACCTCGAACACCACTGCACTGCCCTAAACCCTGAAACACCAGCCCCAGCACGAACCCATACACTACACAAACACCCCTGCACTGCTCTAATCCATAAAACACTACCCTCAGCACGACCCCCAACACTACACAAACACCTCTGTACTGCCCTAAACCTTAAATCTACCCCAAGCACGACCCCCTACACTACGCAAAAATCAACTCAATACCCTAAACCCTAAAACAGTACCACCAGCATGACCCCCTACACCACACAAACACCACTGCACTACCCTAAATCGTAAAAAACTACCAGCAGCACGACCCCCTAAACTACACTAACACCACTGCACTACCGTAAACCCTGAAACACCAGCCCCAACATGACCCCCTACACTGCCAAAACACCACTGCACTGCCCTAAACCCTGACACACCACCCCCAGCAAGACCCCCTACTCTACCTGAACACCACTGCCCTAAACCCTGAAACACCACCCCCAGCAAGACACCCTACACTGCGCAAACACCACTGCACTGCCCTAAAACCTGAAACACTTCCCCCTGACCAACCCCCTACACTGCCGGGAGCACCACTGCACTGCCATAAACCCCATAACACCACCCCTATACGACCCCCTACACTGCCCAAACACCACTGCACTGCCCTAAACCCTGAAATACTACCCCCAGCATGACCCCCTACACTGCCCGAACACCACTGCACTGCCCTAAACCCTGAAACACCACCCCAGCAATACCCCCTATGCTGCAAGAACACCACTGCCCTAAACCCTGAAACACCACCCCCAGCAAGACCCCCTATGCTGCCTGAACACCACTACACTGTCCTAAACCCTGAAATACCAGACCCGAACACCACGGCGCTGCCCTAAACCCTGAAACACCAGCCCTAGCACGACTCCTACACTGCCCGAACACCACGGCACTGCCCTAAACCCTGAAACACCAGCCCCAGCACGACCCCCTACCCTGCCTGAACACCACGGCACTGTCCTAAACCCTGAAACTCCAGCCCCAGCATGACCCCCTACACAGCCCGAACACCACTGCACTGCCCTAAACCCTGAAACACCAGCCCCAGCATGAACCCCTGCACTGCCCGAACACCACTGCAGTACCCTAAACCCTGAAACACCAGCCGCAGCACTACCCCTCTAAACTGCATGAACACCACTGCACTGCCCTAAACCCTGAAACACCAGACCCGGCATGACCCCCTACACTGCCCGAACAGCACTGCACTGCCCTAAACCCTGAAACACCACCTCAGCACGACCCCCTACACTGCCCAAACACCACTGCACTGCCCTAAACCCTGAAACACTGCCCCCAGCATGAACCCCTACACTACCCAAACACCACTGCGCTGCCCTAAACCCTATAACACTACCCCCAGCACGACACCCTACACTACACAAATACCACTGCACTACCCTAAACACTAAAACACTACCCCCAACACGACCCCCTACACTACAAAAACACCACTGCACTACCCTAAACCCTAAATCTACCCCAAGCACAACCCTCTACACTACAAAAACATCACTGCACTACCCTAAACCCTAAAACACTACCACCAGCACGACCCCCTACACTACACAAAGACCACTGCACTACCCTAAACCCTGAATTACCACCCCAGCACGACCCCCTACACTGCCTGAACATCACTGCACTGCCCTAAACCCTGAAACACCAGACCCTGCATGACTCGCTACACTGCCTGAACACCACTGCACTGCCCTAAACCCTGAAACAACAGTCCCAGCATGACCCCATACACTGCCCAAACACCACTTCACTGCCCTAAACCCTGAAACACCACCTCAGCACGACCCCCTACACTGGCCAAACACCACTGCACTGCCCTAAATCCTGAAACACTGTCCCCAGCACGAACCCCTCCACTACCCAAACACCACTGCGCTGCCCTAAACCCTAAAACACTACCCCCAGCACGACACCCTACACTACACAAATACCACTGCACTACCCTAAACACTAAAACACTACCACCAGTACGACCCCCTACACTACAAAAACACCACTGCACTACCCTAAACCCTAAATCTACCCCAAGCACAACCCTCTACACTACAAAAACATCACTGCACTACCCTAAACCCTAAAACACTACCACCAGCACGACCCCCTACACTACACAAAGACCACTGCACTATTCTAAACCCTGAATCACCACCCCAGCACGACCCCCTACACTGCCTGAACATCACTGCACTGCCCTAAACCCTGAAACACCAGACCCTGCATGACTCGCTACACTGCCTGAACACCACTGCACTGCCCTAAACCTTGAAACAACAGTCCCAGCATGACCCCCTACACTGTCCAAACACCACTGCACTGCCCTAAACCCTAAAACACTACGCCCAGCACGACCCCCTACACTACACAAACACCACTGCACTACAATAAACCCTAAAACACTATCACCAGCACGACCCCCTACACTACACAAACACCACTGCACTACTCTAAAGCCTGAATCACCACCCCGGCACGACCCCCTACAATGCCTGAACATCACTGCACTGCCCTAAACCCTGAAACACCACCCACAGCATGACCCCCTACACTGCCTGAACACCACTGCACTGCCCTAAACACGACCCTTAGCACAACCCCATACTGTGCACAAACACCACTGCTCTGCCCTAAACCCTGAAACACCAGCCCCAGCATGAAACCCTGCACTGCCCAAACACCACTGCATTACCCTAAACCCTGAAACACCAGCCCCAGCACAACCCCCTAAACTGCCTGAACACCACTGCACTGCCCTAAACCCTGAAACACCAGACCCAGCATGACCCCCTACACTGCCCGAACACCACTGCACTGCCCTAAACCCTGAAACACCAGACCCAGCATGACCCCCTACACTGCCCGAACACCACTGCACTGCCCTAAACCCTGAAACACCAGCCCCAGCATGACCCCCTACACTGCCCGAACACCACTGCACTGCCCTAAACCCTGAAACACTGCCCCCAGAATGAACCCCTACACTACCCAAACACCACTGCACGGCCCTAAACCCTAAAACACTACCACCAGCACGACCCCTACACTACACAAACACCACTGCACTACCCTAAACCCTAAATCTACCCCAAGCACAACCCCCTACACTACACAAACATCACTGCACTACCCTAATCCCTAAAACACTACCACCAGCACGACCCCTACACTACACAAACACCACTGCACTACCCTAAACCCTGAATCACAACCCTAGCACGACCCCCTACACTGCCTGAACATCACTGCACTGCCCTAAACCCTGAAACACCTGACCCTGTATGACCCCCTACACTGCCCGAACACCACTGCACTGCCCTAAACCCTGAAACACCAGCCCCAGCATGACCCCTTACACTGCCTGAACACTACTGCACTGCCCTAAACCCTGAAACACCACCGCAGCACACCCCCCTATACTGCCCAAACACCACTGCACTAAACCCTGAAACACTGCCCCCAGCACGAACCCCTTCACTACCGAAAGACCACTGCACGGCCCTAAACCCTAAAACACTACCTCCAGAACGACACCCTACACTACACAAACACCACTGCACTACCCTAAACCCTAAAACACTACCACCAGCACGACCTCTACACTACACAAACACCACTGCACTACCCTAAACCCTAAATCTACCCCAAGCACAACCCCCTACACTACACACCTCGAACACCACTGCACTGCCCTAAACCCTGAAACACCAGCCCCAGCACGAACCCATACACTACACAAACACCCCTGCACTACTCTAATCCCTAAAACACTACCCTCAGCACGACCCCCAACACTACACAAACACCTCTGTACTGCCCTAAACCTTAAATCTACCCCAAGCACGACCCCCTACACTACGCAAAAATCAATTCAATACCCTAAACCCTAAAACAGTACCACCAGCATGACCCCCTACACCACACAAACACCACTGCACTACCCTAAACCGTAAAAAACTACCACCAGCACGACCCCCTACACTACACTAACACCACTGCACTACCGTAAACCCTGAAACACCAGCCCCAACATGACCCCCTACACTGCCAAAACACCACTGCACTGCCCTAAACCCTGACACACCACCCCCAGCAAGACCCCCTACACTACCTGAACACCACTGCCCTAAACCCTGAAACACCACCCCCAGCAAGACACCCTACACTGCGCGAACACCACTGCACTGCCCTAAAACCTGAAACACTTCCCCCTGACCAACCCCCTACACTGCCGGGAGCACCACTGCACTGCCATAAACCCCATAACACCACCCCTACACGACCCCCTACACTGCCCAAACACCACTGCACTGCCCTAAACCCTGAAATACTACCCCCAGCATGACCCCCTACACTGCCCGAACACCACTGCACTGCCCTAAACCCTGAAACACCACCCCAGCAATACCCCCTATGCTGCAAGAACACCACTGCCCTAAACACTGAAACACCACCCCCAGCAAGACCCCCTACGCTGCCTGAACACCACTACACTGTCCTAAACCCTGAAATACCAGACCCGAACACCACGGCACTGCCCTAAACCCTGAAACACCAGCCCTAGCACGACTCCTACACTGCCCGAACACCACGGCACTGCCCTAAACCCTGAAACACCAGCCCCAGCACGACCCCCTACACTGCCTGAACACCACGGCACTGTCCTAAACCCTGAAACTCCAGCCCCAGCATGACCCCCTACACAGCCCGAACACCACTGCACTGCCCTAACCCTGAAACACCAGCCCCAGCATGAACCCCTGCACTGCCCGAACACCACTGCAGTACCCTAAACCCTGAAACACCAGCTGCAGCACTACCCCTCTAAACTGCATGAACACCACTGCACTGCCCTAAACCCTGAAACACCAGACCCGGCATGACCCCCTACACTGCCCGAACAGCACTGCACTGCCCTAAACCCTGAAACACCACCTCAGCACGACCCCCTACACTGCCCAAACACCACTGCACTGCCCTAAACCCTGAAACACTGCCCCCAGCATGAACCCCTACACTACCCAAACACCACTGTGCTGCCCTAAACCCTATAACACTACCCCCAGCACGACACCCTACACTACACAAATACCACTGCACTACCCTAAACACTAAAACACTACCCCCAACACAACCCCCTACACTACAAAAACACCACTGCACTACCCTAAACCCTAAATCTACCCCAAGCACAACCCTCTACACTACAAAAACATCACTGCACTACCCTAAACCCTAAAATACTACCACCAGCACGACCCCCTACACTACACAAAGACCACTGCACTACCCTAAACCCTGAATCACCACCCCAGCACGACCCCCTACACTGCCTGAACATCACTGCACTGCCCTAAACCCTGAAACACCAGACCCTGCATGACTCGCTACACTGCCTGAACACCACTGCACTGCCCTAAACCTTGAAACAACAGTCCCAGCATGACCCCATACACTGCCCAAACACCACTTCACTGCCCTAAACCCTGAAACACCACCTCAGCACGACCCCCTACACTGCCCAAACACCACTGCACTGCCCTAAATCCTGAAACACTGTCCCCAGCACGAACCCCTCCACTACCGAAACACCACTGCACAGCCCTAAACCCTAAAACACTACCCCCAGCACGACACCCTACACTACACAAACACCACTGCACTACCCTAAACCCTAAAACACTACCCCCAGCACGACCCCCTACACTACACAAACACCACTGTACTACCCTAAACCCTAAATCTACCCCAAGCACAACCCCCTACACTACACACCTCGAACCCCACTGCACTGCCCTAAACCCTGAAACACCAGCCCCAGCACGAACCCATACACTACACAAACACCACTGCACTGCCCTAAACCCTAAAACACTACCCCCAGCATGACCCCCAACACTACAAAAACACCACTGCAATGCCCTAAACCTTAAATCTACCCCAAGCACGACCCCCTACACTACTCAAATATCAATGCAATACCCTAAACCCTAAAACAGTACCACCAGCATGACCCCCTACACCACACAAACACCACTGCACTACCCTAAACCCTAAAACACTATCACCAGCACGACCCCCTACACTACACTAACACCACTGCACCACCCTAAACCCTGAAACACCAGCCCCAACATGACCTCCTACACTGCCCAAACACCACTGCACTGCCCTAAACCCTGAAACACTATCCCCAGCAAGACCCCCTTCACTACCTGAACACCACTGCCTTAAACCCTGAAACACCACCCCCAGGAAGACCCCCTACACTGCCCGAACACCACTGCACTGCCCTAAACCCTGAAACACTATCCCATGACCAACCCCCTACACTGCCGGAGCACCACTGCACTGCCATAAACCCCAAAACACCACCCCTACATGACCCCCTACACTGCCCAAACACCACTGCACTGAACTAAACCCGAAATACTATCCCCAGCATGACCCTCTACACTGCCCGAATACCACTGCACTGCCCTAAACCCTGAAACACCACCCCAGCAATACCCCCTACGCAGCAAGAACTCCAGTGCCATAAACCCTGAAACACCAGCACCAGCACGACCCCCTACACTCCCCGAAGAACACGGCACTGCCCTAAACCCTGAAACACCAGCCCCAGCATGACCCCCTACACTGCCTGAACACCACGGCACTGTCCTAAACCCTGAAACACCAGCCCCAGCATGACCCCCTAATCAGCCCGAACACCACTGCACTGCCCTAAACCCTGAAACACCAGCCCCAGCATGAAACCCTGCACTGCCCGAACACCACTGCACTGCCCTAAACCCTGAAACAACAGATCCAGCACGACCCCCTAAACTGCCCGAACACCACTGCACTGCCCTAAACCCTGAAACACCAGACCCAGCATGACCCCTACACTGCCTGAACACCACTGCACTGCCCTAAACCCTGAAACACTAGCCCCAGCACTACCCCCTACACTGACCGAACACCACTGCATTGCCCTAAAACCTGAAAAACCAGCTCAGCACGTCCCCCTACACTGCCCAAACACCACTGCACTGCCCTAAACCCTGAAACACTGCCCCCAGCACAAACCCCTACACTGCCCAAACACCACTGCATGGCCCTAAACTCTAAAACACTACCCCCAGCACGACACCCTACACTACACAAACACCACTGCACTACCCTAAACCATAAAACACTATGCCCAGCACGACCCCCTACACTACAGAAACACCACTGCACTACCCTAAACCCTAAATCTTCCCCAAGCACAACCCCCTACACTACACAAACATCACTGCACTACCCTAAACCCTAAAACACTACCACCAGCACGACCCCCTACACTACACAAACACCACTGCACTACCCTAAACCCTGAATCACCACCTCAGCACGACCCCCTACACTGCCCGAACACCACTGCACTGCCTTAAACCCTGAAACACCAGCCCCAGCATGAAACCCTGCACTGCCCGAACACCACTGCACTACCCTAAACCCTGAAACACCAGCCGCAGCACTACCCCCTAAACTGCACAAACAAAACTGCACTGCCCTAAACCCTGAAACACCAGACCCAGCATGACCCCCTACACTGCCCGAACAGCACTGCACTGCCCTAAACCCTGAAACACCACCTAAGCACGACCCCCTACACTGCCCAAACACCACTGCACTGCTCTAAACCCTGAAACACTGCCCCCAGCATGAACCCCTACACTACCCAAACACCACTGCGCTGCCCTAAACCCTAAAACACTACCCCCAGCACGACCCCCTACACTACACAAACACCACTGCACTACCCTAAACCCTGAATCACCACCCCAGCACAACCCCCTACACTGCCTGAACACCACTGCACTACCCTAAACCCTAAATCTACCCCAAGCACAACCCTCTACACTACAAAAACATCACTGCACTACCCTAAACCCTAAAACACTACCACCAGCACAACCCCCTACACTACACAAACACCACTGCACTACCCTAAACCCTGAATCACCACCTCAGCACGACCCCCTACACTGCCTGAACATCACTGCACTGCCCTAAACCCTGAAACACCAGTCCCAGCATGACCCCCTACACTGCCCGAGCACAAATGCACTGCCCTAAACCCTGAAACACCACCTCAGCATGACCCCCTACACTGCCGAAACACCACTGCACTGCCCTAAACCCTGAAACACTGCTCCCAGCATGAACCCCTACACTACCCAAACACCACTGCACGGCCCAAAACCCAAAAACACTACCCCCAGCACGACACCCTATACAACAGAAACACCACTGCACTAACCTAAACCCAAAAACACTAACCCCAGCATGACCCCATATACTACACAAACTTCACTGCACTACCCTAAACCCTAAATCTACCTCAAGCACAACCCCCTACACTACACAAACATCACTGCACTACCCTAAACCCTAAAACACTACCACCAGCACGACCCCCTACACTACACAAACACCACTGCACTACCCTAAACCCTGAATCACCACCCCAGCACAACCCACTACACTGCCTGAACATCACTGCACTGCCCTAAACCCTGAAACACCAGACCCTGCATGACCCCCTACACTGCCCGAACACCACTGCACTGCCCTAAACCCTGAAAGACCACCCCCATCATGACCCCCTACGCTGCCCGAACACCACTACACTGTCCTAAACCCTGAAATAACATACCCGAACACCACGGCACTGCCCTAAATCCTGAAACACCAGCCCCAGCACGACCCCCTACACTGCCGAACACCACAGCACTGCTCTAAACCCTGAAACACCAGCCCCAGCACGACCCCCTACACTGCCCGAACACGACAGCACTGTCCTAAACCCTGAAACACCAGCCCCAGCACTACCCCCTACTCTGCCCGAACACCACTGCACTGCCCTAAACCCTGAAACACCAGACCCAGCATGACCCCCTACACACCCAAAACACCACTGCACTGCCCTAAACCCTGAAACACCAGCCCCAGCATGACCCCTTCACTGCCCGAACACCACTGCACTGCCCAAAAACCCTGAAACACCACCTCAGCACGACCCCCTACACTGCCCAAACACCACTGCACTGCCCTAAACCCTGAAACACTGCCCCAAGAATGAACCCCTACACTACCCAAACACCACTGCACGGCCCTAAACCCTAAAACACTACCCCCAGCATGACACCCTACACTACACAAACACCACTGCACTACCCTAAACCCTAAAACACTACCCCCAGCACGACCACCTACACTACACAAACACCACTGCACTACCCTAAACCCTAAATCAACCGCAAGCACAACCCCCTACACTACACAAACATCACTGCACTACCCTAAACCCTAAAACACTACCACCAGCACGACCCCCTACACTACACAAACACCACTGCACTACCCTAAACCCTGAATCACCACCCCAGCACGATCCCCTACACTAACTGAACATCACTGCACTGCCCTAAACCCCGAAACACCACCCACAGCATGACCCCCTACACTGCCCGAACACTACTGCACTGCCCTAAACCCTAAAAATGACCCCCAGCACTACCCCATACTGTGCCCGAACACCACTGCTCTGCCCTAAACCCTAAAACACCACACCCAGCACGACCTCTTACACTGCACTAACACCACTGCTCTGCCCTAAACCCTAAAACACCACAGCCAGCACAACCCACTACACTGCCCGAAAACCACTGCACTGCCCTAAACCCTAAAATACTAGCCTCAGCACGACCCCCTTCACTACCTGAATACCACTGAACTGCCCTAAACCCTGAAACACCACCCTCAGCACAAACCCCTACACTGCCCGAACACCACTGCACTGCCCTAAACCCTAAAACACCATCCCTAGCATGACACCCTACACTGCCCGAACACCACTGCACTGCTCTAAACCC
This sequence comes from Triturus cristatus, assembly GCF_964204655.1. Classification (NCBI taxonomy): domain Eukaryota; kingdom Metazoa; phylum Chordata; class Amphibia; order Caudata; family Salamandridae; genus Triturus; species Triturus cristatus. The sequence continues at coordinate 1,099,562,784 of NC_140579.1, forward strand.
TGAAACACCACCCCCAGCATGACCCACTACACTGCCCAAACACCACTGCACTGCCCTAAACCCTGAAACACTACCCCCAGTAAGACCTCCTACACTGCCCTAACACCACTGCACTGCCCTAATACCTGAAACACCACCCACAGCAAGACCCCCTACACTGCCCTTACACCACTACCCTAAGCCCTGAACCACCACAACACAGCAAGACCCCCTAAACTGCCCAAAAACCACTGCACTGCCCTAATCCCAGAAACACCAGCCCCAGCACGACCCCTACACTGCCCGAAAACCACAGCACTACCCTAAACCCTGAAACACAACCCCCAGCACAACCCCCTGCTCTGCCCGAATACCACTTCACTGCCCTAAACCCTGAAACACCAGCACTAGCACCACCCCCTGCACTGCCCTAACACCTCTGCACTGCCCTAAACCCTGAAATACCAGCCCCAGCATGACCCCCTACTCTGCCTGAACACCACTACACTGCCCAAAACCCTAAAACCCCAGCCCCAGCACAAACCCCTACACTGCCCGAACACCACTGCACTGCCCTAAACCCTGAAACACCAGCCCCAGCACGAACCCCTACACTGCCCGAACAGCCCTGCACTGCCCTAAACCCTGAAACACTAGCCCCAGCATGAACCCCTACACTGCCCGAACACCACTGCACTGCCCTAAACTCTGAAACACCAGCCCCAGCACAAACCCCTACACTGCCCGAAAACCATTGCACTGCCCTAAACCCTAAAACACTAGCCCCAGCATGAACCCCTACACTACCCGAACACCACTGCACTGCCCTAAACCCTGAAACACCAGCCCCTGCACGAATCCCTACACTGCCCGAACACCACTGCACTGCCCTAAACCCTGAAACACCAGCGCCATCACGACCCCCTACACTGCCCGAACACCACTGCACTGCCCTAAACCCTGAAACACCAGCCCCAGCACAACCCCATACACTGCCCAAACACCATTGCACTGCCCAAACCCTGAAATACCACCCCAGTACGACCCCCTATAATGCCCGACCACCGCTGCACTGCCCTAAACGCTGAAACACTGCGGCAGCACAAACCCATACACTACCCAAACACCACTGCACTGCCCTAAACCCTGAAACACTGCCACAAGCATGAACCCATACACTACCTAAACACCACTGCACTGCTCTAAACCCTAAAACACTACCCCAGCATGACCCCCAACACTACACAAACCCACTGCACTGCCCTAAACCTTAAATCTACCCCAAGCACGACCCCCTACACTAAACAAACATCAATGCAGTACCCTAAACCCTAAAACAGTACCACCAGCATGACTCCCTACACCACACAAACATCACTGCAGTACCCTAAACCCTAAAACACTACCACCAGCACAACCCCCTACACTACACTAACAGCACTGCACTACCCTAAACCCTGAAACACCAGCCCCAACATGACCCCCTATGCTGCCCAAACACCACTGCCCTAAACCCTGAAACACCACCCCTAGCAAGACCCCCTACACTGCCCGAACACCAGTGCACTGCCCTAAACCCTGAAACACCACACCCTGACCAACACCCAACACTGCCCGAGCACCACTGCACTGCCATAAACCCCGAAACACCACCCCTGCACAACCCCCTACGCTGCCCAAACACCACTGCACTGCCCTAAACCCTGAAATACTACCCCCAGCATGACCCTCTACACTGCCCGAACACCACTGCACTGCCCTAAACCCTGAAACACCAGCCCCAGTACAACCCCCTACACCTCCCAAACACCGCTGCCCTAAACCCTGAAACACCAGCCCCAGCACGACCCCCTACACTGCCCAAAAACCACTGCACTGCCCTAAACCCTGAAACATCAGCCCCAGCACGACTCCTTACACTGCTCGTACACCACTGCACTGCCCTGCCCTAAACCCTGAAATACCAGCTCCAGCACTACCCTCTACAATGCCCGAACACCACTGCACTGCCCTAAACCCTGAAACACCACCTCAGAACGACCCCCTACACTGTCCAAACACTACTGTACTGCCCTAAACCCTGAAACACTGCCCCCAGCACGAACCCCTACACTACCCAAACACCACTGCACGGCCCTAAACCCTAAATCTACCCCTAGCACAACCCCCTACACTACACAAACACCACTACACTGCCCTAAACCCTGAATCACCACCCCGGCACAACCCCCTACACTGCCTGAACATCACTGCACTGCCCTAAACCCTGAAACACCACCCACAGCATAACCCCCTACACTGCCCGAACACCACTGCATTGCCCTAAACTCTAAACACGACCCCCAGCATGACCCCATACTGTGCCCAAACACCACTGCTCTGCCCTAAACCCTAAATCACCACACCGAGCACGACCTCCTACACTGCACTAACACCACTGCTCTGCCCTAAACCCTAAAACACCACCCCCAGCATGACCCCTTACACTGCCCGAAAACCACTGCCCTAAGGCCTAAAATACAAGCCTCAGCACGACCCCCTACACTGCCTGAATACCACTGCACTGCCATAAACCCTGAAACACCACCCCAGCACGAACCCCTACACTGCCCGAACACCACTGCACTGCCCTAAACCTTGAAACACCATCCCTAGCATGACACCCTACACTGCCCGAACACCACTGCACTGCTCTAAACTCTGAAACACCACCCTCAGCATGACCCACTATACTGCCCAAACACCACTACACTGCCCTAAACTCTGATACACTACCCCAGCAAGACCCCCTACACTGCCCGAACCCCACTGCACTGCCCTAATCCCTGAAACACCACCTACAGCAAGACCCCCTACACTGCCCGAACACCACTGCCCTAAACCCTGAAACACCACCCCCAGCAAGACCCCCTACACTGCCCAAAAACCACTGCCCTAATCCCTCGAACACCAGCCCCAGCACAACCCCCTATACTGCCTGAAAACCACAGCACTGCTCTAAACCCTTTAACACCACCTCCAGCAAGACCCCCTACACTGCCCGAACACCACTGCACTGCCCTAAACTCTGAAACACCAGCCCCAGTACGACCCCCTACACCTCCCGAACACCACTGACCTAAACCCTGAAACACCAGCCCCAGCACAACCCCCTACGCTGCCCGAAAGCCACTGCACTGCCCTAAATCTTGAAACACCAGCCCCAGCATGACTCCTTACACTGCCCAAACACCACTGCCCTGCCCTAAACTAAGAAACACCAGCCCAAGCACAACCCCTACACTGCCTGAACACCACTGAACTTCCCTTAACCCTGAAACACAACCCCGATCACGTCCCCCTACACTGCCTGAACACCACTGCACTGCCCTAAACCCTGAAACACCAGCCCCAGCACGAACCCCTATACTGCCCGAACAACACTGCACTGCCCTAAACCCTGAAACACCAGCCCCAGCACGAACCCCTACACTGACAGAACAACACTGCACTGCCCTAAACCCTGAAACACCAGCGCCAGCACGAACCCTTACACTGCCTGAACACCACTGCACGGCCGTAAACCCTGAAACACCAGCGCCAGCACGACCCCCTACACTGCCCGAACACCACTGCACTGCCCTAAACCCTAAAACACCACCCCCAGCATGACCCCTTACACTGCCCGAAAACCACTGCCCTAAAACCTAAAATACAAGCCTCAGCACGACCCCCTACACTGCCTGAATACCACTGCACTGCCATAAACCCTGAAACACCACCCCAGCACGAACCCCTACACTGCCCGAACACCACTGCACTGCCCTAAACCTTGAAACACCATCCCTAGCATGACACCCTACACTGCCCGAACACCACTGCACTGCTCTAAACTCTGAAACACCACCCTCAGCATGACCCACTATACTGCCCAAACACCACTACACTGCCCTAATCCCTGAAACACCACCTACAGCAAGACCCCCTACACTGCCCGAACACCACTGCCCTAAACCCTGAAACACCACCCCCAGCAAGACCCCCTAAACTGCCTGAAAATCACTGCCCTAATCCCTCGAACACCAGCCCCAGCACAACCCCCTATACTGCCTGAAAACCACAGCACTGCTCTAAACCCTTTAACACCACCTCCAGCAAGACCCCCTACACTGCCCGAACAAAACTGCACTGCCCTAAACTCTGAAACACCAGCCCCAGTACGACCCCCTACACCTCCCGAACACCACTGACCTAAACCCTGAAACACCAGCCCCAGCACAACCCCCTACGCTGCCCGAAAGCCACTGCACTGCCCTAAATCTTGAAACACCAGCCCCAGCATGACTCCTTACACAGCCCAAACACCACTGCCCTGCCCTAAACTAAGAAACACCAGCCCAAGCACAACCCCTACACTGCCTGAACACCACTGAACTTCCCTTAACCCTGAAACACAACCCCGATCACGTCCCCCTACACTGCCTGAACACCACTGCACTGCCCTAAACCCTGAAACACAACCCCCAGCATGACCCATTGCACTGCCCGAACACCACTTCACTGCCCTCAACTCTGAAACACCAGCGCCAGCACCACCCCCTGCACTGCCCGAACACCGCTGCACTGCCCTAAACCCTGAAACACCAGCGCCAGCACGACCCCCTACACTGCCCGAACACCACTGCACTGCCCTAAACCCTGAAACACCACCCCAGCAAAACCCCCTACAATGCCCGAACACCACTGCACTGCCCTAAACCCTGAAACACTGCCACCAGCACGAACCCATACACTACTCAAACACCACTGCACTGCCCTAAACCCTAAAACACTACCCCCAGCACGACCCCCAACACTACAGAAACACCACTGCACTGCCCTAAACCTTAAATCTACCCCAAGCACGACCCCCTACACTACAAAAACATCAATGCAATACCCTAAACCCTAAAACACTACCACCAGCATGACCCCCTACACCACACAAATACCACTGCACTACCCTAAACCCTAAAATACTACCACCAGCACAACCCCATACACTACACTAACACCACTGCACTACCCTAAAGCCTGAAACACCAGCCCCAACATGACCCCCATACACTGCCCAAACACCACTGCACTGCCCTAAACCCTGAATCACCACCCCCAGCAAACCCCTGTTAGAAATGTGATCTGTGGTTGGCTAAGGCGTGCGCCAAAGCCAGGCAGAGACCACCACTCTAAGTCAGGGCTGGGGAGTTACACGCCAAGATAACCCCTGCTCACCCCCTTGGTAGCTTGGCACGAGCAGTCAGGCTTATCCCAGAGGCAATGTGTAAAGCGTTTGCGCGCGCACACAGCAACAACACCCTAGGCCCACCACAAAAGAAACTCCACACAAGGTTATATATAAAAAATAGCCTTTGTATTATAATAAACACATTAGATGATAATCACATAATTTACACTGTGCCAACTGGCACTGGGCAGAATTTTACAGGGGACTATTTACACAAGACAGGGCCACAGGGACCACTGTCAGAATTAGCCCAAATCACCAATGGTAAATGTAGAACATATACTAACTGTAACACAAATTATAACTGTAGAGCACAACCAGTAACTACTGGCACAATAATGACCTCAGCATTATCACATTAGAATCAGGTATAAAACCTATCCTGTATACATCAGAGGGGCATAAACACATTATGCAATCTCTCACAAGTCTAACGCATTAGACACTACCTCTTAAGTATAATTACACTGGGGCGTACACCACACAGGGAAGTATACTCTCCCTATCATAAACCTAAACAGGTAAAATAACCTCCTATGCAGAAATCATATCTAGAGGTATAAAACACGGGGTGCGCAAAACATACTACACACAGTACATTTCCTAACACCCAACGCATTAGTATATAAAAAAACACAGGGTGCGCAAAACATACTACACACGGTACATTTCCTAACACCCAAAGCATTAGTATATAAATCACAATAGCACCTAAATCACATTAGGGTCCAGGTTGCACCAGAACCTAAACGTAGCAGCTGCCCACTACTTGCTGGGCAGCTGGGGATAAGAACAGGGCCTAAACGCTGCAGCTGGCACTAAGTGCTGCGCAGCTTTGGAAGTTAAATATGAGGCATGGGCTCTCAATGGCCCTCGAACAATATGCCAAAACGTTGGAGCCACCTAGGCTCTAAAAACAAACATGTCCCCCAGTACTGTGGAGCCACACGGGGTCTGACGATCAACTATGCCCTGAAGTGTTGCAGCGGCCCGCAACTGAGGCGCCGCTGTGAAGATCAGCCCCACACCGGGGGCACTGAAAAATGCTCACGGGCCCCTCTGGACCTTTAAACAAATAGGCCCACAACGTTGGAGCGGACAGGGTGCTCTGGAAACAACTATGCCCCCTACGTGAGAGCCACGTAGGCTCTTAGAACAATTATGTCCCGTCGTTGGAGTGGCACGCTCCCTGGCGGGACCACTCAGCACTATTTGTCCCACACCGCCATTGTCGGCATAAACCAAGCACCAGCGGAGCCCCCCAGCCCTTCTTAACTCACCGGGCTGCTCAAGGGGGACTCCGCGCCTCTTCACTTGCAGCGGGGGCCAGCACCGGTAGTGTGCCTCGAGCCCCCTTCATTCCTACTGGCTGGCGCCCGCGGGGCTCTCCCTCAGCAACGGGGAGCCCCGCACGGGCAGGTGCCAGCCTCCCTCTCCTCGGCAGCTTCTCCTGCGGTGGCAGCGGCGTGCACGGGACTTCCTTCTCCAATCCGGAAGTCCCGCCCGCCGTCAGGCATATCGTGACTTCTGCCCGGTCCGCGACTCGGGCCGCAGCGGTGGTTCCAACAGCGGCAAATGAGGGGTAGGCTCCCTCGGTGGGGAAACAAAGTCAACAAGCGGGGTGGGCACCCGCAAGGGCTCACATCAGCGGGGTGGGCACCCGCTTCAATCCATTCAGTAAAGCGAAGACGCGGGGGTCGGGCACCCGCAAGGCCGGCATCATGGGGGAATCCCTCAGCTGGGGATTCCCTCTCTCTCCCGGGAAGCAGCGCAGCGCTGCAAAGACTCAGCGCTCCTCCTAAAATAAAGGGCCAAATCAAGGCAAAAGCGCTCCCAGGCGCGAGAAGAATGCAAAAGTCCAGGAGTAAACAGAATAAGTCCTTTAGGAAGTAAGGGGCAATGCAGGGCAAGACTTTCAGGGCAAGGATAGTCTCTCAGCTATCCTCAGGCCAGGCAGAGGGTCCAAAAGAAGTCCTCCAGCATCCAGGGCATCCAGGGGCTGGGCAGGGCCCAGGGAGGCAAGCCTTCCCCTGGGCCCCAGCAGCAGCACGCCCCTGGTAGATTCAAGTCAAAACAAGAACAAGAACATCTACATGGGGTCAAAGCCCCTCTTTTATACACAAAATCCTTTGTCTCCAAAGGTGCAGGGAAGGGGCGAACCAGATGCAACTGGTTCCTGAGCACTTTGTTTTGCTCAGCCCCTCTCCCTATTCACAGGACAGGCCAGGGACATCAGACGCACCACAGGGGGTGGAGCCAGCATTGTGGAGGGAAAGCCCAGCCCTATTCAGGTCCCAGGTGTACTCCTCCCTGCCATCAACATGCAGATCTCTCCATTCATCACCGGGGAAGACCCATCCTGACTCCTGGAGCCAGGCACACCAGCCAATCGCAAGCCAGACAGTCACTTCACATTTATTACACAGACATGCCAGCTTCTAGAAGTGGCACTTCTACACTAGACAAAGTATCGCCGCACACATCATTGCGCAGCACTCAGTCTCACGAGTTCGCACATACCAAACTCGACCCTGCACTCCTCTCACATCAGGACTTAACACGGTCACTCAGATCCCCCATGCATTCCTATGGGAGGGCAGGTCAGTCTCACTAAAACATACACAGAGCGCACGCACTTTCCACTGGGACACAGTGTAAAAGCACCTAGAGGCCAGCCAAAACACAGGGCAGACCAATCACCACCGTGATGGTCTTCCCTGCTTGGGGCGATAGAATACGGACGCAGGCTCGCACTGCAGGGACACCCTCTGGTTCTATGCCATTCTGAATCAACGTGGTTCCATCTGGAAAAAAAACAAAAAGAACCTCAGACCCAACTAGGCTACCCCACTGGTACTACCTAGTTGTCCTCGGCCAGGACCAGGCCCTAGGCCACCCAGATACCACTGGTCCTTGCCAAACCACAGAGTGGGGGGCAGTAACCCCTGGCATACAAGCCATTTTCCACTCTCCCTCTCAGTGTAGTTCCAAACTACCATTGATCCTTCAACCTAGGGTCCGCACCCTCAGGCTGACCAGAGGTCACGGGCAAGAATGCCCCACCCAACCTCTACTTCTGGGGTTCCGCACCCTCCCAGGGAAGCACCCACCAGAGCACAACTCTCCCATCAGTTCAGGACCTCTCTCCAGCAACTGGTCTGCCACCTGGGATCCACTGGGGTCAGAGGCGAGGATTCCCGACCTCTGCACCCCCTTCCACTGTAGAGCAGGGTCTCTTCACTTAAGATGAGCCCCACCTGCCCTCAGGACTACAGCTGCCCTTACGTCCAGATCCGGAAACACCGACTACTGGCTCCCCAACCGAGGGACGTACCCTTTGGTCAGATGCCTGGCGAACCAGGACTTAACGAGGGTGACACATAACTAATGGGTCATGTGACAGTCTGCCTGGCGCTGATCTCACAACCTCCTGTCCATCTGACAGTGCGTGCTGACCCCCCAGGACAGAAGTGGCGTCACCATGGTCACTCAGTGGCGACTCAGCCCTCCCGGCTGGTCCCTGACCTACTGGTTCCCACTGGGGACCCCCTCCCCCTCTCACCCCTCCCTCTGGACTTCCGCACCCTCCCAACTGGAGCGGTACCGCCAGACACTAGGACTGCTGGAGCTCTGGTTACAGACTGTAGTGATCAAGTCCACTCAGTTGAGATGTTTTAAAGAGATTTATTTCAAGTTGGTAAAAGATCACAGGTAGATTATAAGTAGATCAAATTAAGACCAAGTCTAGATCAGATAAAGACCCCACCAGGAGCAGCAAGCAGGCAGCTCAGCCCAGTCAACTGTCCCTTCTCTGACAGACTCCCCAACATTCTGATAGCATCATCACCTTAACATTCCACTTGTGATTGAATAACATTGGATTGACATTAGCAGGATATAACATATCTCCCTTTCTTATACGGGAAACAACAAAAACTAGAAATGTCAGAAAACCCTGATAAAGTGAAAACAGAATGATTATACAAACAAAAGGAACAACAATAAAAGAACATCGATCAAAAGAAGAGCAATGTGAGAACAACCATAGAAAGGAGAGAAACCAAGAAACAGAAAAGAAATGAAACCCAAGCACGACCCCCTACACTGCCTGAACAAAACTGCACTGCCCTAAACCCTGAAATACCACCCCCAGCACGACCCCCTACACTGCCAGAACACCAGTGCACTGCCCTAAACCCTGGAACACCCCACCAACACGACCCCCTACACTCCCTGAACACCACTGCACTGCCCTAAACCCTGAAACACCAGCCCCAGCACAAAACCCTACACTGCTCGAACACTACTGTACTGCTCTAAACCCTGAAACACCACGACCAACACAACCCCCTACTCTGCCCGAACACCACTGCACTGCCCTAAAAACTAAAACACAACGACCTGCATGAGCCCCTACACTGCCCGAAACCGACTGCACTGCCCTAAACCATGAAACACCACCCCCCTGCACGACCCCCTGCACTGCCCGAACACCACTGCACAGCCCTAAACCCTGAAACATCACTCCCACGCCACCCTTTACACTGCCCGAATACCACTCCACTGCCCTAAACTCTGAAACACCATACCCTGCACGACCCCCTACACTGCCTGAACACCAATGCACTGCCCTAAACCCTATGCCCTAAACCCTGAAACACTACCCCAGCATGACCTCCTATACTGTCCGAACACCACTGCCCTGCCCTAAACCCAAAAACACTAGCCCCAGGACAACCCCCTACACTGCCCGAACACCACTGCACTGCCCTAAAACCTGAAACACCACCCTTAGCATGACCCCTTATGCTGCCCAAATACCACTGCACTGCCCTAAACCCTGAAAGACCACCTCCAGCAAGACCCCCTACACTACCTGAACACCACTGCCCTAAACCCTGAAACACCACACCCAGTAAGACCCCCTACACTACCCAAACACCACTGCACTGCCCTAAACCCTGAAACATCACCCCCTGACCAACACCCTACGCTGCCCGAATGCCACTGCACTGCCCTAAACCCTGAAACACCACCCCCAGCACAACCCTCTACACTGCCCGAACACCACTGCACTGCCCTAACCCTGAAACACTATCCCCAGCAAGGCCCCCTACACTGCCGTAACATCACAGCACTGATCTAATCCCTGAAACACCACCCCCAGCAAGACCCCCTACAGTTCCCGAACACCACTGCTCTAAACCCTCAAACACCACCCCCAGCAAGACCCCCACACTGCCCTTACACCACTGTACTTCCCTAAACCCTGAAACACCAGCCCCAGCACAACCCCCTACACTGCCCAAACACCACTGCACTGCCCTAAACCCTGAAACACCACCCCAGCACGACCCCCTACACCGCCCGTACAGCACTGCACTGCCCTAAACCCTAAACACCACCCCCAGCACGAACCCCTATGCTGCACGAAGACCACTGCACTGCCCTAAACACTGAAACACCACCCCAGCATGACCCCCTACACTTCCCGAACAGCACTGCACTGCCCTAAACCCTGAAACACCACCTGCAGCATGAACCCCTCCGCTGCCCGAAGACCACTGCACTGCCCTAAACCCTGAAACACCACCCCCAGCACAACCCACTACACTGCCCGAACACCAATGCACTGCCCTAAACCCTGAAACACCACCCCAGCATGACCCCCTACACTTCCCGAACAGCACTGCACTGCCCTAAACCCTGAAACACCACCTCCAGCATGAACCCCTCCGCTGCCCAAAGACCACTGCACTGCCCTAAACCCTGAAACACCGCCCCCAGCACAACCCACTACACTGCCCGAACACCAATGCACTGCCCTAAACCCTGAAACACCACCCCAGCATGACCCCCTACACTTCCCAAACAGCACTCCACTGTCCTAAACCCTAAACACCACCTCCAGCATGAACCCCTCCGCTGCCCGAAGACCACTGCACTGCCCTAAACCCTGAAACACCACCCCCAGCAAGACCCACTACACTGCCTGAACATCACAGCACTGCCCTAATCCCTGAAACACCACCCCCAGCAAGACCCCCTACACTGCCCAAACACCACTGCTCTAAACCCCGAAACACCACCCCCAGCAAGACCCCCTACACTGCCCGAACACCACTGTACTCCCTTAAACCCTGAAATACCAACCCCAGCCCAACCCCCTACACTGCCAGAACACCACTGCACTGCCCTAAACCCTGAAACACCACCCCCAACACAACCCCCTACACTGCCTGAACACCAATGCACTGCCCTAAACCCTGAAACACCACCCCCCTGCACGACCCCCTACACTGCCCAAACACCACTGCACTGCCCTAAACCCTAACACAACACCCCCCTGCTCGACCCCTACACTGCCTGAACAACACTGCACTGCCCTAATCCCTGAAACACCACCCCCCTGCATGACCCCCTACACTGCCCGAACACCACTGCACTGCCCTAAACCCTAACACAACACTCCCCTGCTCAACCCCTACACTGCCTGAACAACACTGCACTGCCCTAAACTCTTCAACACCACCCCCGCACCACCTTTTACAATGCCCAAACACCACTGCACTGCCCTAAACTCTGAAACACCCCACCCCGCACGACCCACTTTGCTGCCTGAACACCACTGCACTGCCCTAAACTCTGAAACACAACCCAAGCAAGATCCCCCCCACTGCCCGAATACCACTGCTCTGCCCTACTACCCCAGCATGACCCCCTACACTGTCCGAACACCACTGCACTGCCCTAAACCATAAAACACTAGCCCCAGGACAACCCCTACACTGCCCGAACACCACTGCACTGCCCTAAACCCTGAAACACCACCCCTAGCTTGACCCCCTACACTGCCCAAATACCCCTGCACTGCCATAAACCCTGAAACACACCCCCGGCATGACCCCCTACACTGCCGGAACACCACTGCACTGCCCTAAACCCTGAAACACCACCCCTAGCTTGACCCCCTACACTGCCCAAATACCCCTGCACTGCCATAAACCCTGAAACACACCCCCGGCATGACCCCCTACACTGCCGGAACACCACTGCACTGCCCTAAACACTGAAACAACACTCTGGCACGGCCCCTAAACTGCTCGAACACCACTGCACTGTTCTAATCCCTGAAACACTACCCCCGGAAAGACTCCCTACACTGCCCAAACACCACTGCACTGCCCTTAACCCTGAAACACCAGCCCTTAGCTTGACCTCCTACACTGCCCGAACACCACTGCACTGCCCGAAAACCTGAAACACCAGCCTCAGCACGACCCCCTACACTGCCCGAACACCACTGCACTGCCCTAAACCCTGAAACACCACCCCCAGCTAGACCCCCTACACTGCCCGAACACCACTGTACTACCCGAAACCCTGAAACACCAGCCCCAGCACAACCCTCTACACTGCCCGAACACCACTGCACTGCCCTAAACCCTGAATCACCACCCCCAGCAATATACCCTACGCTGCAAGAACACCACTGCCCTAAACCCTGAAACACCACCCCCAGCAAGACCCCCTATGCTGCCCGAACACCACTACACTGCCTTAAACCCTGAAACACCAGACCCAGCACGACCCCCTACACTGCCCGAACACCACTGTTATGCCAAAAACTCTGAAACACCAACCCCAGCACGACCCCCTACACTGCCTGAACACCACTGCACTGCCCTAAACTCTGAACCACCAGCCCCAGCACGACCCCCTACACTGCCCGAACATCACTGCACTGCCCTAAACCTTGAAACACCAACCCCAGCACGACCCCCTACACTGCCCGAACACCACAGCACTGCCCTAAACCCTGAAGCACCAGCTGCAGCATGAGCCCTTCACTGCCCCAACACTACTGCACTGCCCTAAACCCTGAAACACCAACCCCAGCACACCCCCTACACTGCCCGCACACCACTGCACTGCCCTAAACCCTGAAACACAAGCCCCAACACAAAACCCTACACTGCTTGAACACCACTGTACTGCCCTAAACCCTGAAACACCACCCCCAACACGACCCCCTACACTGCCCGAACACCACTGCACTGCCCTAAACCCTGGAACACTACCCCCAGCAAGAACCCCCACAATTCCAGAACACCACTGCACTGCCCTAAACCCTGAAACATCACCCCCACCAACACCCCCTATGCTGCAAGAACACCACTGCCCTAAACCCTGAAACACCACCCCCAGCAAGACCCCCTACGCTGCCCGAACACCACTACACTGCCCTAAACCCTGAAACACCAAACCCAGCACGACCCCCTACACTGCTCAAACACCGCTGCTCTGCCCAAAACCCTGAAACACCAACCCAAGCGCGACCCCCTACACTCCCCGAAAACCACTGTACTGCCCTAATCTCTGAAACACCACCCCAACATGACCCCCTACACTCCCTGAACACCACTGCACTTCCATAAACCCTGAAACACCACCCCCCTGCACGACCCCCTACACTGCCCGAACACCACTGCACTGCCCTAATCCCTAAAACACCACCCCCCTGCATGACCCCCTACACTGCCCAAACACCACTGCACTGCCCTAAACCCTGAAACACCACCCCCCCTGCACGACCCCCTGCACTGCCCGAACACCACTGCACTGCCCTAAACCCTGAAACACCAGCCCCAGCACAACCCTCTACACTGCCCGAACACCACTGCACTGCCCTAAACCCTGATTCACCACCCCCAGCAATATACCCTACGCTGCAAGAACACCACTGCCCTAAACCCTGAAACACCACCCCCAGCAAGACCCCCTATGCTGCCCGAACACCACTACACTGCCTTAAACTCTGAAACACCAGACCCAGCATGACCCCCTACACTGCCCGAACACCACTGTTCTGCCAAAAACTCTGAAACACCAACCCCAGCACGACCCCCTACACTGCCCGAACACCACTGCACTGCCCTAAACTCTGAACCACCAGCCCCAGCACGAACCCCTACACTGCCCGAACATCACTGCACTGCCCTAAACCTTGAAACACCAATCCCAGCATGACCCCCTACACTGCCCGAACACCACGGCACTGACCTAAACCCTAAAACACCAGCCCCAGCATGACCCCCTGCACTGCTCGAACGCCACTGCACTCTCCTAATCACTGAAACACCAGCCCTTAGCACAACTCCCTACACTGCCCAAACATCACTTCACTGCCCTAAACCCTGAAACACCACCCCCAGCAAGACCCCCAACGCTGCAAGAACACCACTGCCCTAAACCTTGAAACACCACCTCCAGCAAGACCCCCTTCGCTGCCCAAACACCACTACACTGCCCTAAACCCTGAAACACCAGACCCAGCACGACCCTTTAAACTGCCCGAACACAACTGCTCTGCCCAAAACCCTGAAACACCAGCCCAAGCATGACCCCCTGCATTGCTCGAACGCCACTGCACTCTCCTAATCACTGAAACACCAGCCCTTAGCACGACTCCCTACACTGCCCAAACACCACGGCACTGCCATAAACCCTGAAGCACCAGCTGCAGCACGACCCCCTACACTGCCCAAACACCAATGCACTGCCCTAAACCCTGAAACACCAGCCCCAGCACACCCCCTTACACTGCCCGAACACCACTGCACTGCCCTAAACCCTGAAACTCCAGTCCCAGCACGAAACCCTACACTGCCCGAACACCACTGCACTGCCCTAAACCCTGAAACACCAGCCCCAGCACGACCCCCTACACTGCCCGAATACCACTGCACTGCCCTAAACCTTGAAACACCAGCCCTAGCAAGACCCCCTACAATGCCCGAACATCACTGCACTGCCCTAAAACCTGAAACACTACCCCCAGCAAGACCCCCTTCTCTGCCCGAACACCATTGCACTGCCCTAAACCCTGAACTACCACCTCAGCAATACCCCCAATGCTGCAAGAACACCACTGCCCTAAACCCTGAAACAAAACAAAACCCCCAGCAAGACCCCCTACGCTGCATGAAGACCACTACACTGCCCTAAACCCTAAAACACCAGACCTAGCACGACCCCTTACACTGCCCGAACACCACAGCGCTGCCCAAAACCCTGAAACACCAGCCCCGGCACGACCCACTACACTGCCCGAACACCACTGCATTGCCCTAAACCCTGAAACAAAAGCCCTTAGCACGACCCCCTACACTGCCCAAACACCACTGCGCTGCCCTAAAACCTGAAACACCACCTCAGCACGACCCCCTACACTGCCCGAACACCACTGCACTGCCCTAAACCTTGAAACACTAGCCCCAGCACGACCCACTAGAATGCCCGAACACCACTGCACTGCCCTAAACCCTGAAACACTACCCCCAGCAAGACCCCCTACACTGCCAGAACAACACTGCACTGCCCTAAACCCTGAAACACCACCCCAGCAATACCCCCTATGCTGCAAGAACACCACTGCCCTAAACCCTGATACACCACCCCCAGCAAGACCCCCTACATTGCCCAAACACAACTACACTGCCCTAAATCCTGAAACACCTGCCCTAGCAAGACACCCTACAAGGCCCGAACACCAATGCACTGCCCTAAACTCTGAAACACCAGCCCCAGCACGACCCCCTACACTGCCAGAACACCACTGCACTGTCCTAAACCCTGAAACAACAGCCCCAGCACTACGCCCTACACTGCCCGAACAACACTGTATTGCCCTAAACCCTGAAACACCAGCCCCAGCACGAAACCCTACACTGCCTGAACACCACTGCACTGCACTAAACCCTAAAACACCAGCTCATGCATGAACCCCTACACTGCCCGAACACCACTGCACTGCCCTAAACCCTCAAACACCAGCCCCAGCACAACCCCCTACACTGCCTGAACACCAATGCACTGCCCTAAACCCTGAAACACAAGCCCCAGTCCGACCCCCTACACTGCCCGAACACCACTGCACTGCCCTAAACCCTGAAACACCGCCCCAGTACGACCCCCTACACTGCCCGAACACCACTACACTGCCCTGAACCCTGAAACACCGCACTAGCACGACCCCCTACACTACCGTACACCACTGCACTGCCCTAAACACTGAAACACTGCCCCCAGCACGAACCCCAACGCCAACCAAACACCACTTCACTGCCTTAAACCCTAAAACACTACCCCAGCACGATCCCCTACACTACACAAACACCACTGCACTACCCTAAACCCTAAAACACTATCCCCAGCATAACCCCCTACACTACACAAACATCACTGCACTATCCTAAACCCTAAATCTACCCCAAGCACATCCCCCTACACTACACAAACATCACTGCACTACCATAAACCCTAAAACACTACCACCAGCACGACCACCTACACCACATAAACACCACTGCACTACCCTAAAGTCTGAAACACCTGCCCCAGCACGACCCCCTACACTGCCCAAGCACCACTGCCTTAAACCCTGAAACACCACCCCCAGAAAGACCCCCTACACTGCCTGAACAACACTGCCCTAAACCCTGAAACACCACCCCCAGCAAGACCCACTACACAGCCCGAACAACACTGCACTGCCCTAAACCCTGAAACACCACCCCCTGCCCAACCCCCTACACTGCCCGAACACCACTGCTCTGACCTAAACCCTAAAACACCACCCCCAGCACGACACCCTACACTACCCGAACACCACTGCACTGCCCAAAACCTTAAAATACCAGCCCCATCATGAAACCCTACACTGCCCGAACACCACTGCACTGCCCTAAACCCTGAATAACCACCCCAGTACGAACACCTACACTGTCCGAACACCACTTCACTGCCCTAATCCCTGAAACACCACCCCCAGCAAGACCCCCTACACTGCCCGAACACCACTGCCATCAACCCTGAAACACCACCCCCAGCAAGACCCCCTACACTGCCCAAACACCACTGCACTGCCCTAAACCCTGAAACACCAGCCCCAGCAAGACCCCCTACACTGCCCAAACACCACTGCACTGCCCTAAACCCTGAAACAACACCCCCAGCAAGACCCCCTACACTGTCCGAACACCACTGCACTGCACTAAACCCTGAAACACCACCCCCAACACGACCCCCTACGCTGCCCGAACACCACTGCACTGCCCGAAACCCTGAAACACCACCCCCCTGCACGACCAGCTACACTGCCCGAACACCACTGCATTGCCCTAAACCCTGAAACAATTCCCCCCTGCACGACCCACTACACTGCCCGAACACCACTGCACTGCCCTAAACCCTGAAACACCACCCTGCACAACATTTTACACCGCCCAAACACTACTGCACTGCCCTAAACTCTGAAACCCCACACCCAGCACAACCCCCTACACTGCCTGAACACCACCGCCCTGCCCTAAACCCTGAAACACCACCCCCACAAAACCCCCTACACTGCCCGAACACCACTGCTTTGCCCTAAACCCTGAAGCACTACCCCAGCATGACCGCCTACACTGTCTGAACACCACTGTACTGCCCTAAACCATAAAACCCCACACCCAGCACAACCCCCTACACTGCCTGAACACCACTACACTGCCCTAAACCCTGAAACACCACCCCCACAAAACCCCCTACACTGCCCGAACACCACTGCTCTGCCCTAAACCCTGAAGCTCTATCCCAGCATGATCCCCTACACTGCCTGAACACCACTGCACGGCCCTA
This sequence comes from Triturus cristatus, assembly GCF_964204655.1. Taxonomy (NCBI): domain Eukaryota; kingdom Metazoa; phylum Chordata; class Amphibia; order Caudata; family Salamandridae; genus Triturus; species Triturus cristatus. Next base: position 1,099,580,710 of record NC_140579.1, read on the forward strand.
AAACCTGAAACACCACCCCCAGCATGACCCCCTACACTGCCAAAACAGACCTGCACTGCTCTAACCCCTGAAACACTACCCCCGCACGCCCCCCTACCCTGCACGAACACCACTGCACTGCCCTAAACCCTGAAAAACTACCCCCAGCAAGACCCCCTACACGGCCCGAACACCACTGCACTGCCCTAAACCCTGAAACACCACCCCCAGCAAGACCCCCAACACTGCAATGACACCACTACCCTAAACCTTGAAACACCACCTCCAGCAAGACCCCCTTCGCTGCCCAAACACCACTACACTGCCCTAAACCCTGAAACACCAGACCCAGCACGACCCCTTACACTGCCCGAACACCACTGCTCTGCCCAAAACCCTGAAACACCAGCCCCAGCACGACCCTCTGCACTGCCGGAACACCACTGCACTGATCTAAACCCTGAAACACCAGCCTTTAGCACGACCCCCTACACTTCCTGAACACAACTTCACTGCCCTAAACCCTGAAACATCAGTCCCAGCACGACCCCCTACACTTCCCGAACACCACGGCACAGCCATAAACCCTGAAGCACCAGCCGCAGCACGACCCCCCACACTGCCCGAACACCACAGCACTGCCCTAAACATTGAAACACCAGCCCCAGGACACCCCCTTACACTGCCCGAACACCACTGCACTGCCCTAAACCCTGAAACACCAGTCCCAGCACGAAACCCTACACTGCCCGAACACCACTGCACTGCCCTAAACCCTGAAACACCAGCCCCAGCACGAACCCCTACACTGCCCGAACACCACTGCACTGCCCTAAACCCTGAAACACAAGCCCCAGTATGACCCCCTACACTGCCCGAACACCACTGCACTGCCCTAAACCCTGAAACACCGCCCCAGCACGACCCCCTACACTGCCCGAACACCACTACACTGCCCTAAACCCTGAAAAACCGCCCTAGCACGTCCCCCTACACTGCCGAACACCACTGCAATGCCCTAAACCCTGAAACACCAGCCCCAGCACGAGCCCCTACACTGCCCGAACACCAATGCACTGCCCTAAACCCTGAAAAACAAGCCCCAGTCCGCCCCCCTACACTGCCCGAACACCACTGCACTGCCCTAAACCCTGGAACACCACCCACCTGCACGACCAGCTACACTGCCCTTTCACCACTTTTTTGCCCTAAACCCTGAAACATCACCCCCTGCACGACCCCCTACATTGCCCGAACAGCACTGCACTGCCCTTAACCCTGAAACACCACCCCGCACGACCCTTTACACTGCTCAAACACCACTGCACTGCCCTAAACTCTGAAACACCAAACCCAGCACGACCCCTACACTGCCTGAACACCACTGCACTGCCCTAAACCCTGAAACACCACCCCTGTAAGACCCCCTACACTGCCCGAACACCACTGCACTGCCCTAAACCCTGAAACACCACCCCCAGCATGACCCCCTACACTGCCCGAACACCACTGCACTGCCCTAAACCCTAAAACACATCCCCCAGCATGTCCCCCTGCACTGCCCGAACAGCACTGCACTGCCCTAACTCCTGAAACACCACCCCAGCACGGCCCCCTACCCTGCCCGAACACCACTGCACCGCCCTAAACCCTGAAATACTAACCCCGGCAAGACCCCTACACTGCCTGAATACCACTGCACTGCCTTAAACCCAAAAACATCACCCCCAGCAAGACCCCCAACGCTGCAATAACACCACTGCCCTAAACCTTGAAACACCACCTCCAGGAAGACCCTCTACGTTGCCCAAACACCACTACACTGCCCTAAACCCTGAAACACCAGACCCAGCACGACCCCTTACACTGCCCGAACACCACTGCTCTGCCTAAAAACCCTGAAACACCAGCCTCAGCACGACCCCCTACACTGCCCGAACACCACTGCTCTGCCCAACAACCCTGAAACACCAGACCCAGCACGACCCCCTACACTGTCTGAACACCACGGCACTGCCCTAAACCCTGAAACACCACCCCTGCAAGACCCCCTACACTGCCCAAACACCACTGCTCTGCCCTAAACCCTAAAACACTACCCCAGCATGACCCCCTGCGCTGTCCAAACACCACTGCCCTAAACCCTAAAACACTAGCCCCAGGATGGCCCCCTACACTGTCTGAACACCACTGCACTGCCCTAATCCCTGAAACACCACCCCCAGCATGACCCCCTACACTGCCCGAACACCACTGCACTTCCCTAAACCCTGAAACACCACCCCCAGCATGACCCCCTACACTGCCAGGAGAGCACTGCACTGCCCTAACCCCTGAAACACCACCCCAGCATGGCCCCCTACCCTGCCCGAACACCACTGCACTGCCTTAAACCCTGAAACACTACCCCCGGCAAGACGCCCTACACTGCCCGAACACCACTGCACTGCCCTAAACCCTGAAACACCACCCCCAGCAAGACCCCCAATGCTGCAAGAACACCGCTGCCCACCCAGCATGACCCCTTACACTGCCCGAACACCACTGCACTGCCCTAAACCCTGAAACACCACCCCTGTAAGACCCCCTACACTGCCCGAACACCACTGCACTGCCCTAAACCCTGAAACACCACCCCCAGCATGACCCCCTACACTGCCCGAACACCACTGCACTGACCTAAACCCTAAAACACCACCCCCAGGATGTCCCCCTGCACTGCCCGAACAGCACTGCACTGCCCTAACTCCTGAAACACCACCCCAGCACGGCCCCCTACCCTGCCCGAACACCACTGCACCGCCCTAAACCCTGAAATACTACCCCCGGCAGGACCCCCTACACTGCCTGAATACCACTGCACTGCCTAAACTCAAAAACATCACCCCCAGCAACATCCCCAACGCTGCCATAACACCACTGCCCTAAACCTTGAAACACCACCTCCAGGAAGACCCTCTATGTTGCCCAAACACCACTACACTGCCCTAAACCCTGAAACACCAGACCCAGCACGACCCCTTACACTGCCCGAACACCACTGCTCTGCCCAAAAACCCTGAAACACCAGCCCCAGCACGACCCCCTACACTGCCCGAACACCACTGCTCTGCCCAACAACCCTGAAACACCAGACCCAGCATGACCCCCTACACTGCCCGAACACCACTGCACTGCCTTAAACCATGAAACACCACTCCCGCACGACCCTTTACACTGCCCAAACACCACTGCACTGCCCTAAACTCTGAAACACCACACCCAGCACGACCCCCTACACTGTCTGAACACCACTGCACTGCCCTAAACCCTGAAACACCACCCTTGCAAGACCCCCTACACTGCCCAAACACCACTGCTCTGCCCTAAACCCTGAAACACTACCCCAGCATGACCCCCTGTGCTGTCCAAACACCACTGCCCTAAACCCTAAAACACTAGCCCCAGGATGGCCCCCTACACTGTCTGAACACCACTGCACTGCCCTAATCCCTGAATCACCACCCCCAGCATGACCCCCTACACTGCCCGAACACCACTGCACTTCCCTAAACCCTGAAACACCACCCCCAGCATGACCCCCTACACTGCCAGGACAGCACTGCACTGACCTAACCCCTGAAACACCACCCCAGCATGGCCCCCTACCCTGCCCGAACACCACTGCACTGCCTTAAACCCTGAAACACTACCCCCGGCAAGACGCCCTACACTGCCCGAACACCACTGCACTGCCTTAAACCCTGAAACACCACCCCCAGCAAGACCCCCAATGCTGCAAGAACATCACTGCCCACCCAGCATGACCCCTTACACTGCCCGAACACCACTGCTCTGCCCAAAACCCTGAAACACCAGCCCCAGCACGACCCCCTGCACTGCCCGAACACCACTACACTGCCCTAAACCCTGAAACACCAGCCCTTAGCATGACCCCCTAAACTGCCCGAACACCACTGCAGTGACCTGAACCCTGAAACACCAGCCCCAGCATGACCCCCTACACTGCCTGAACACCACTACACTGCCCTAAACCCTAAGACACTACCCCCAGCAAGACCCCCTACACTGCCCAAACACCACTACACTGCCCTAAACCCTGAAACACCACCCCCAGCAAGACCCCCTACGCTGCAAGAACATCACTGCCCTAAAACCTGAAACACTACCCACAGTAAGACCCCCTACGCTGCCCGAACACCACTGCACTGCCCTAAACCCTGACACACTACCCCCTGCCCAACCCCCTACACTGCCCGAGCACCAATGCACTGCCCTAAACACCAAAACACCACACCTGCATGACCCCGTACACTGCCCGAACACCAGTGCACTGACCTAAGCCCCGAAACACCACCCCCAGCATGACCCCTATACTGCCCGAACACCACTGCACTGCTCTAAACCCTAAACACCACCCCAGCACGACCCTTTACACTGCCCAAACACCACTGCACTGCCCTAAACTCTGAAACACCACACCCAGCATGACCCCCTACACTGTTTGAACACCACTGCACTGACCTAAACCCTGAAACACCACCCCCACAATACCCCCTACACTACCCGAACACCACTGCTCTGCCCTAAACCCTGAAACACTAACCCAGCATGACCCCCTGCACTGTCCAAACACCACTGCACTACCCTAAACCCTAAAACACTACCCCAGCACGATCTCCTACACTACACAAACACCACTGCACTACCCTAAACCCTAAGTCTACCCCAAGCACAACCCCCTACACTACACAAACATCACTGCACTACCCTAAACCCTAAAACACTACCACCAGCACGACCACCTATACTACCCAAAACCCACTGCACTGCCCTAAACCCTGAAACAATAGCCCTAGCCCCAGCATAACTCTCTACACTGCCTGAACACCACTGCCCTAAACCCTGAAACACCACCCACAGCAAGACCCTCTACACTGCCTGAACAACACTGCCCTAAGCCCTGAAACACCACCCACAGCAAGACCCTCTACACTGCCTGAACAACACTGCCCTAAGCCCTGAAACACCACCTCCAGCAAGACCCCCTACACTGCCCGAACAACACTGCACTGCCCTAAACCCTGAAACACCACCCCTGTAAGACCCCCTACACTGCCCGAACACCACTGCACTGCCCTAAACCCTGAAACACCACCCCCAGCATGACCCCATACACTGCCCGAACACCACTGCACTGCCCTAAACCCTAAAACACCTCCCCCAGCATGTCCCCCTACACTGCCCGAACAGCACTGCACTGCCCTAACTCCTGAAACACCACCCCAGCATGGCCCCCTACCCTGCCCGAACACCACTGCACCGCCCTAAACCCTGAAATACTACCCCCAGCAAGACCCCCTACACTGCCTGAATACCACTGCACTGCCTTAAACCCAAAAACATCACCCCCAGCAAGACCCCCAACGCTGCAATAACACCACTGCCCTAAACCTTGAAACACCACCTCCAGGAAGACCCTCTACGTTGCCCAAACACCACTACACTGCCCTAAACCCTGAAACACCAGACCCAGCACGACCCCTTACACTGCCCGAACACCACTGCTCTGCCCAAAAACCCTGAAACACCAGCCTCAGCACGACCCCCTACACTGCCCGAACACCACTGCTCTGCCCAACAACCCTGAAACACCAGACCCAGCACGACCCCCTACACTGTCTGAACACCACGGCACTGCCCTAAACCCTGAAACACCACCCCTGCAAGACCCCCTAAATGCCCAAACACCACTGCTCTGCCCTAAACCCTAAAACACTACCCCAGCATGACCCCCTGCGCTGTCCAAACACCACTGCCCTAAACCCTAAAACACTAGCCCCAGGATGGCCCCTACACTGTCTGAACACCACTGCACTGCCCTAATCCCTGAAACACCACCCCCAGCATGACCCCCTACACTGCCCGAACACCACTGCACTTCCCTAAACCCTGAAACACCACCCCCAGCATGACCCCCTACACTGCCAGGACAGCACTGCACTGCCCTAACCCCTGAAACACCCCCCCAGCATGGCCCCCTACCCTGCCCGAACACCACTGCACTGCCTTAAACCCTGAAACACTACCCCCGGCAAGATGCCCTACACTGCCCGAACACCACTGCACTGCCCTAAACCCTGAAACACCACCCCCAGCAAGACCCCCAATGCTGCAAGAACACCACTGCCCACCCAGCATGACCCCTCACACTGCCCGAACACCACTGCACTGCCCTAAACCCTGAAACACCACCCCTGTAAGACCCCCTACACTGCCCGAACACCACTGCACTGCCCTAAACCCTGAAACACCACCCCCAGCATGACCCCCTACACTGCCCGAACACCACTGCTCTGACCTAAACCCTAAAACACCACCCCCAGGATGTCCCCCTACACTGCCCGAACAGCACTGCACTGCCCTAACTCCTGAAACACCACCCCAGCACGGCCCCCTACCCTGCCCGAACACCACTGCACCGCCCTAAACCCTGAAATACTACCCCCGGCAGGACCCCCTACACTGCCTGAATACCACTGCACTGCCTTAAACTCAAAAACATCACCCCCAGCAAGACCCCCAACGCTGCCATAACACCACTGCCCTAAACCTTGAAACACCACCTCCAGGAAGACCCTCTATGTTGCCCAAACACCACTACACTGCCCTAAACCCTGAAACACCAGACCCAGCACGACCCCTTACACTGCCCGAACACCACTGCTCTGCCCAAAAACCCTGAAACACCAGCCCCAGCACGACCCCCTACACTGCCCGAACACCACTGCTCTGCCCAACAACCCTGAAACACCAGACCCAGCATGACCCCCTACACTGCCCGAACACCACTGCACTGCCTTAAACCCTGAAACACCAGCCCCAGCACGACCCCCTACAATGCCCGAACACCATTGCATAGCCCTAATCCCTGAAACACCACCCCCAGCAAGACCCCCTACACTGCCCGAACACCACTGCACTGCCCTAAACTCTGAAACACCACACCCAGCACGACCCCCTACACTGTCTGAACACCACTGCACTGCCCTAAACCCTGAAACACCACCCTTGCAAGACCCCCTACACTGCCCAAACACCACTGCTCTGCCCTAAACCCTGAAACACTACCCCAGCATGACCCCCTGTGCTGTCCAAACACCACTGCCCTAAACCCTAAAACACTAGCCCCAGGATGGCCCCCTACACTGTCTGAACACCACTGCACTGCCCTAATCCCTGAATCACCACCCCCAGCATGACCCCCTACACTGCCCGAACACCAATGCACTTCCCTAAACCCTGAAACACCACCCCCAGCATGACCCCCTACACTGCCAGGACAGCACTGCACTGCCCTAACCCCTGAAACACCACCCCAGCATGGCCCCCTACCCTGCCCGAACACCACTGCACTGCCTTAAACCCTGAAACACTACCCCCGGCAAGACGCCCTACACTGCCCGAACACCACTGCACTGCCTTAAACCCTGAAACACCACCCCCAGCAAGACCCCCAATGCTGCAAGAACACCACTGCCCACCCAGCATGACCCCTTACACTGCCCGAACACCACTGCTCTGCCCAAAACCCTGAAACACCAGCCCCAGCACGACCCCCTGCACTGCCCGAACACCACTACACTGCCCTAAACCCTGAAACACCAGCCCTTAGCATGACCCCCTAAACTGCCCGAACACCACTGCAGTGACCTAAACCCTGAAACACCAGCCCCAGCATGACCCCCTACACTGCCTGAACACCACTACACTGCCCTAAACCCTAAGACACTACCCCCAGCAAGACCCCCTACACTGCCCAAACACCACTACACTGCCCTAAACCCTGAAACACCACCCCCAGCAAGACCCCCTACGCTGCAAGAACATCACTGCCCTAAAACCTGAAACACTACCCACAGTAAGACCCCCTACGCTGCCCGAACACCACTGCACTGCCCTAAACCCTGACACACTACCCCCTGCCCAACCCCCTACACTGCCCGAGCACCAATGCACTGCCCTAAACACCAAAACACCACACCTGCATGACCCCGTACACTGCCCGAACACCAGTGCACTGACCTAAGCCCCGAAACACCACCCCCAGCATGACCCCTATACTGCCCGAACACCACTGCACTGCTCTAAACCCTAAACACCACCCCAGCACGACCCTTTACACTGCCCAAACACCACTGCACTGCCCTAAACTCTGAAACACCACACCCAGCATGACCCCCTACACTGTTTGAACACCACTGCACTGCCCTAAACCCTGAAACACCACCCCCACAATACCCCCTACACTACCCAAACACCACTGCTCTGCCCTAAACCCTGAAACACTAACCCAGCATGACCCCCTGCACTGTCCAAACACCACTGCACTACCCTAAACCCTAAAACACTACCCCCAGCACGATCTCCTACACTACACAAACACCACTGCACTACCCTAAACCCTAAGTCTACCCCAAGCACAACCCCCTACACTACACAAACATCACTGCACTACCCTAAACCCTAAAACACTACCACCAGCACGACCACCTATACTACCCAAAACCCACTGCACTGCCCTAAACCCTGAAACAATAGCCCCAGCCCCAGCATAACTCTCTACACTGCCTGAACACCACTGCCCTAAACCCTGAAACACCACCCACAGCAAGACCCTCTACACTGCCTGAACAACACTGCCCTAAGCCCTGAAACACCACCCACAGCAAGACCCTCTACACTGCCTGAACAACACTGCCCTAAGCCCTGAAACACCACCCCCAGCAAGACCCCCTACACTGCCCGAACAACACTGCACTGCCCTAAACCCTGAAACACCACCCCCTGCCCAACCCCCTACACTGCCCGAGCACCGCTGCACTGCCCTAAAGCCCGAATCACCACCACTGCATGACCCCCTACACTGCCTGAACAGCACTGCACTGCCCTAAACCCTGAAACACCACCCCCAGCATGACCCCCTACACTGCCCGAATACCACTGCACTTCCCTAAACCTTAAAGACCACCCCCATCAGGACCCCCTACTGTGCCCTAAAACCACTGCTCTGCCCTAAACCCTAAAACACCACCCCCAGCAGGATCCCCTACACTGCCCGAACACCACTGTCCCCCCTCAAACCCTGAAACACCAGCCCGAGCACAACACCCTACACTGCCCGAACACCACTGCACTGCCCTAAACCCTGATACACTACCCCCAGCATGACCCCCTACACTGCCCGAACACCACTGCACTGCCCTAAACCCTGAAACACCATCCACTGCCCAACCCCCTACACTGCCCGAGCACCACTGCACTGCCCTAAAGACCAAAACACCACCCCTGCACGACCCCCTACACTGCCCGAACACCACTGCACTGCCCTAAACCCTGAAACACCACCCTCAGCATGACCCCATACACGGCCCGAACACCACTGCACTGCCCTAAACCCTAAACACCACCCACAGCAGGACCCCCTACTGTGCCCTAACACCACTGCTCTGGCCTAAACCCTGAAACACCACCCCCAGCAAGACCCCCTACGCTGCAAGAACATCACTGCCCTAAAACCTGAAACACTACCCACAGTAAGACCCCCTACGCTGCCCGAACACCACTGCACTGCCCTAAACCCTGACACACTACCCCCTGCCCAACCCCCTACACTGCCCAAGCACCAATGCACTGCCCTAAACACCAAAACACCACACCTGCATGACCCCGTACACTGCCCGAACACCAGTGCACTGACCTAAGCCCCGAAACACCACCCCCAGCATGACCCCTATACTGCCCGAACACCACTGCACTGCTCTAAACCCTAAACACCACCCCAGCACGACCCTTTACACTGCCCAAACACCACTGCACTGCCCTAAACTCTGAAACACCACACCCAGCATGACCCCCTACACTGTTTGAACACCACTGCACTGCCCTAAACCCTGAAACACCACCCCCACAATACCCCCTACACTACCCAAACACCACTGCTCTGCCCTAAACCCTGAAACACTAACCCAGCATGACCCCCTGCACTGTCCAAACACCACTGCACTACCCTAAACCCTAAAACACTACCCCCAGCACGATCTCCTACACTACACAAACACCACTGCACTACCCTAAACCCTAAGTCTACCCCAAGCACAACCCCCTACACTACACAAACATCACTGCACTACCCTAAACCCTAAAACACTACCACCAGCACGACCACCTATACTACCCAAAACCCACTGCACTGCCCTAAACCCTGAAACAATAGCCCCAGCCCCAGCATAACTCTCTACACTGCCTGAACACCACTGCCCTAAACCCTGAAACACCACCCACAGCAAGACCCTCTACACTGCCTGAACAACACTGCCCTAAGCCCTGAAACACCACCCACAGCAAGACCCTCTACACTGCCTGAACAACACTGCCCTAAGCCCTGAAACACCACCCCCAGCAAGACCCCCTACACTGCCCGAACAACACTGCACTGCCCTAAACCCTGAAACACCACCCCCTGCCCAACCCCCTACACTGCCCGAGCACCGCTGCACTGCCCTAAAGCCCGAATCACCACCACTGCATGACCCCCTACACTGCCTGAACAGCACTGCACTGCCCTAAACCCTGAAACACCACCCCCAGCATGACCCCCTACACTGCCCGAATACCACTGCACTTCCCTAAACCTTAAAGACCACCCCCATCAGGACCCCCTACTGTGCCCTAAAACCACTGCTCTGCCCTAAACCCTAAAACACCACCCCCAGCAGGATCCCCTACACTGCCCGAACACCACTGTCCCCCCTCAAACCCTGAAACACCAGCCCGAGCACAACACCCTACACTGCCCGAACACCACTGCACTGCCCTAAACCCTGATACACTACCCCCAGCATGACCCCCTACACTGCCCGAACACCACTGCACTGCCCTAAACCCTGAAACACCATCCACTGCCCAACCCCCTACACTGCCCGAGCACCACTGCACTGCCCTAAAGACCAAAACACCACCCCTGCACGACCCCCTACACTGCCCGAACACCACTGCACTGCCCTAAACCCTGAAACACCACCCTCAGCATGACCCCATACACGGCCCGAACACCACTGCACTGCCCTAAACCCTAAACACCACCCAGAGCAGGACCCCCTACTGTGCCCTAACACCACTGCTCTGGCCTAAACCCTGAAACACCAACCCCAGCACAACCCCCTAAATTGCCCGAACACCACTGCCCTAAACCCTGAAACACCACCCCCAGCAAGACCCCCTACACTGCCTGAACACCACTGTACTCCCCTAAACCCTGAAACACCAGCCCGAGCACAAAACCCTACACTGCCCGAACACCACTGCACTGCCCTTAACCCTGAAACACCACCCCCAGCATGACCCCCTACACTGCCCAAACACCACTGCACTGCCCTAAACCCTGAAACACCATCACCAACACGACCCCCTACACTGCCTGAACACCACTGCACTGCCATAAACCCTGAAACACCACCCCCTACATGACCCCCTACACTGCCCGAACACCACTGCACTGCCCTAAACCCTGGAACACTACCACCAGCAAGACCCCCCACCATTCCAGAACACCACTGCACTGCCCTAAACCCTGAAACACCACCCCCACCAACACCCCCTATGCTGCAAGAACACCAATGCCCTAAACCCTGAAACACCACCCCACAGCAAGACCCCCTATGCTGCCCGAACACCACTACACTGCCCTAAACCCTGAAACACCAAACCCAGCACGACCCCCTACACTGCCCAAACACCACTGCTCTGCCCTAAACCCTGAAACACTAACCCAGCATGACCCCCTGCACTGTCCAAACACCACTGCACTACCCTAAACCCTAAAACACTACCCCCAGCACGATCTCCTACACTACACAAACACCACTGCACTACCCTAAACCCTAAGTCTACCCCAAGCACAACCCCCTACACTACACAAACATCACTGCACTACCCTAAACCCTAAAACACTACCACCAGCACGACCACCTATACTACCCAAAACCCACTGTACTGCCCTAAACCCTGAAACAATAGCCCCAGCCCCAGCATAACTCTCTACACTGCCTGAACACCACTGCCCTAAACCCTGAAACACCACCCACAGCAAGACCCTCTACACTGCCTGAACAACACTGCCCTAAGCCCTGAAACACCACCCACAGCAAGACCCTCTACACTGCCTGAACAACACTCCCCTAAGCACAGAAACACCACCCCCAGCAAGACCCCCTACACTGCCCGAACAACACTGCACTGCCCTAAACCCTGAAACACCACCCCCTGCCCAACCCCCTACACTGCCCGAGCACCGCTGCACTGCCCTAAAGCCGAATCACCACCACTGCATGACCCCCTACACTGCCTGAACACCACTGCACTGCCCTAAACCCTGAAACACCACCCCCAGCATGACCCCCTACACTGCCCGAATACCACTGCACTTCCCTAAACCTTAAAGACCACCCCCATCAGGACCCCCTACTGTGCCCTAAAACCACTGCTCTGCCCTAAACCCTAAAACACCACCCCCAGCAGGATCCCCTACACTGCCCGAACACCACTGTCCCCCCTCAAACCCTGAAACACCAGACCGAGCACAACACCCTACACTGCCCGAACACCACTGCACTGCCCTAAACCCTGATATACTACCCCCAGCATGACCCCCTACACTGCCCGAACACCACTGCACTGCCCTAAACCCTGAAACACCATCCACTGCCCAACCCCCTACACTGCCCGAGCACCACTGCACTGCCCTAAAGACCAAAACACCACCCCTGCACGACCCCCTACACTGCCCGAACACCACTGCACTGCAATAAAACCCTGAAACACCACCCTCAGCATGACCCCATACACAGCCCGAACACCACTGCACTGCCCTAAACCCTAAACACCACCCACAGCAGGACCCCCTACTGTGCCCTAACACCACTGCTCTGGCCTAAACCCTGAAACACCAACCCCAGCACAACCCCCTACACTGCCCGAACACCACTGGTCTGCCCTAAACCCTAAAACACCACCCCCAGCACGACCCCCTAAATTGCCCGAACACCATTGCCCTAAACCCTGAAACACCACCCCCAGCAAGACCCCCTACACTGCCTGAACACCACTGTACTCCCCTAAACCCTGAAACACCAGCCCGAGCACAAAACCCTACACTGCCCGAACACCACTGCACTGCCCTAAACCCTGAAACACCACCCCCAGCATGACCCCCTACACTGCCCGAACACCACTGCACTGCCCTAAACCCTGAAACACCATCACCAACACGACCCCCTACACTGCCTGAACACCACTGCACTGCCATAAACCCTGAAATACCACCCCCTACATGACCCTCTACACTGCCCGAACACCACTGCACTGCTCTAAACCCTGGAACACTACCACCAGCAAGACCCCCCACAATTCCAGGACACCACTGCACTGCCCTAAACCCTGAAACACCACCCCCACCAACACCCCCTATGCTGCAAGAACACCAATGCCCTAAACCCTGAAACACCACCCTCAGCAAGACCCCCTATGCTGCCCGAACACCACTACACTGCCCTAAACCCTGAAACACCAAACCCAGCACGACCCCCTACACTGCCCAAACACCACTGCTCTGCCCAAAACCCTGAAACACCAACCCCAGCGCGACCCCCTACACTCCCCGAAAACCACTGTACTGCCCTAAACTCTGAAACACCAGCCCCAGCATGACCCCCTACACTGCCAGAACACCACTGCACTGCCCTAAACCCTGACACACCACCCCAACATGACCCCTACACTTCCTGAACACCACTGCACTGCCATAAACCCTGAAACACCACCCCCCTGTACGACCCTCTACACTGCCCGAACACCACTGCACTGCCCTAAACCCTAAAACACCACCCCCCTGCATGACCCCCTACACTGCCCAAACACCACTGCACTGCCCTAAACCCTAAAACACCACCCCACCTGGACGACCCCCTGCACTGCCCGAACACCACTGCACTGCCCTAAACCCTGAAACACCACCCTCCACACCACCCTTTACACTGCCCGAATACCACTGAACTGCCCTAAACTCTGAAACACCACACCCCGCACAACCCCCTACACTGCCTGAACACCACTGCACTGCCCTAAACCCTGAAACACTACCCCAGCATGACCTCCTACACTGTCCGAACACCACTGCACTGCCCTAAACCCTAAAACACTAGCCCCCGGACAACCCCCTTCACTGCCCGAACACCACTGCACTGCCCTAAACCCTGAAGCACCACCCCCAGTATGACTCCCTACACTGCCCAAATACCACTGCACTGCCCTAAACCCTGAAACACCACCCCCAGCACCACCCCTACACTGCCGGAACACCACTGCACTGCCCTAAACCCCGAAACACCACCCTGGGACTGCCCCCTACACTGCTCAAACACCACTGCACTGCCCTAAACCCTGAAACACTGCCCCAGCACGAACCCTTACACTACCCAAACACCACTTCACTGCCTTAAACCCTAAAACACTACCCCCAGCACGATACCCTACACTACACAAACACCACTGCACTACCCTAAACCCTAAAACACTATCCCCAGCATGACCCCCTACACTACACAAACATCACTGCACTATCCTAAACCCTAAATCTACCCCAAGCACAACCCCCTACACCACACAAACATCACTGCACTACCCTAAACCCTAAAACACTACCACCAGCACGACCACCTACACCACACAAACACCACTACACTGCCCTAAACCCTGAAACACCAGCCCCAGCAAGACTCCATACACTGCCCAAACACCACTGCCCTAAACCCTGAAACACCACCCCCAGCAAGACCCCCCTACACTGCCTGAACAACACTGCCCTAAACCCTGAAACACCACCCCCAGCAAGACCCCCTACACTGCCCGAACACCACTGCACTGCCCTAAACCCTGAAACACCACACACTGCCCAACCCCCTACACTGCCCGAGTACCGCTGCACTGCCCTAAACCCTGAAAAACCACACCTGCACGACCCCCGTCACTGCCCGAACACTGACCTAAGGCCTGAAACACCACCCCCAGCATGACCCCTAAACTGCCCGAACACCAATGCTCTGACCTAAACCCTAAAACACCACCCCCAGCACGGCCCCCTACACTGCCCGAACACCACTGCACTGCCCTAAATCCTAACATACCAGCCCCAGCACAAACCCCTACACTGCCCGAACACCACTGCACTGCCCTAAACCCTGAATAACCACCCCCAGCACGAACATCTACACTGCCCGAACACCACTGCACTGCCCTAATCCCTGAAACACCACCCCCAGCAAGACCCCCTACACTGCCCGAACACCACTGCCCTAAACCCTGAAACACCACTCCCAGCAAGACCCCCTACACTGCCCGAACACCACTGTACTGCCCTAAACCCTGAAACACCAGTCCCAGCACGACCCTAAAATACAAGCCCCAGCACGACCCCCTACACTGCCCAAACACCACTGCACTGCCCTAAACCCTGAAACAACACCCCCAGCAAGATCCCCTACACTGGCCGAACACCACTTCACTGCCTTAAACCCTGAAACACAACCCCCAACACGACCCCCTACGCTGCCCGAACACCACTGCACTGCCCTAAACCCTGAAACACCACCCCCCTGCACGACCCACTACACTGCCCGAACACCACTGCACTGCCCTAAACCCTGAAACACCACCCGCACAACCCTTTACACTGCCCAAACACTACTGCTCTGCCCGAAACACTGAAGCACTACCCCAGCATGACCCCCTACACTGTCCGAACACCACTGTACTGCCCTAAACCCTAAAACACTAGCCCCAGGACGACGCCCTACACTGCCGGAACACCACTGCACTGCCCTAAACCCTGAAACACCACCCCCAGCATGACCCCCTACACTGCCTGAACACCACTGCACTGCCCTAAACCCTGAAACACCACCCCCAGAATGACCCCCTACACTGCCGGAACAGACCTGCACTGCCCTAACCCCGGAAACACCACCCCCGCACGGCCCCCTACCCTGCACAAACACCACTGTACTGACCTAAACCCTGAAAAACTACCCCTGGCAAGACCCCCTACACTGCCCGAACACCACTGCACTGCCCTAAACCCTGAAACACCACCCCCAGCAAGACCCCCAACGCTGCAAGAACACCAATGCCCTAAACCTTGAAACACCACCTCCAGCAAGGCCCCCTTCGCTGCCCAAACACCACTACACTGCCCAAAACCCTGAAACACCAGCCCCAGCATGACCCCCTGCACTGCTCGAACGCCACTGCACTCTCCTAATCACTGAAACACCAGCCCTTAGCACGACTCCCTACACTGCCCGAACACCACTTCACTGTCCTAAACCCTGAAACACCAGTCCCAGCACAACCCCCTACACTTCCCGAACACCACGGCACTGCCATAAACCCTGAAGCACCAGCCGCAGCACTACGCCCTACACTGCCCGAACAACACTGTACTGCCCTAAACCCTGAAACACCAGCCCCAGCACACCCCCTTACACTGCCCGAACACCACTGCACTGCCCTAAACCCTGAAACTCCAGTCCCAGCACGAAACCCTACACTGCCCGAACACCACTGCACTGCCCTAAACCCTGAAACACCAGCCCCAGCACGAAACCCTACATTGCCTGAACACCACTGCACTGCCCTAAACCCTGAAACACCAACCCAAGCATGAACCCCTACACTGCCCGAACACCACTGCACTGCCCTAAACCCTCAAACACCAGCCCCAGCACAACCCCCTACACTGCCCGAACACCAATGCACTGCCCTAAACCCTGAAACACAAGCTCCAGTCCGACCCCCTACACTGCCCGAACACCACTGCACTGCCCTAAACCCTGAAACACCGCCCCAGTACGACCCCCTACACTGCCCGAACACCACTACACTGCCCTAAACCCTGAAACACCGCCCTAGCACGACCCCCTACACTGCCGAACACCACTGCCCTGCCCTAAACACTGAAACACTGCCCCCAGCACGAACCCCAACGCTAATCAAACACCACTTCACTGCCTTAAACCCTAAAACACTACCCCCAGCACAATCCCCTACACTACACAAACACCACTGCCTACCCTAAACCCTAAAACACTATCCCCAGCATAACCCCCTACACTACACAAACATCACTGCACTATCCTAAACCCTAAATCTACCCCAAGCACATCCCCCTACACTACACAAACATCACTGCACTACCCTAAACCCTAAAACACTACCACCAGCACGACCACCTACACCACACAAACACCACTGCACTACCCTAAAGTCTGAAACACCAGCCCCAGCACGACCCCCTACACTGCCCGAACACCACTGCACTGCCCTAAACCCTGAAACACCAGCCCCAGCAAGACTACCTACACTGCCCAAGCACCACTGCCTTAAACCCTGAAACACCACCCCCAGCAAGACCCCCTACACTGCCTGAGCAACACTGCCCTAAACCCTGAAACACCACCCCCAGCAAGACCCCCTACACAGCCCAAACAACACTGCACTGCCCTAAACCCTGAAACACTACCCGCTGCCCAACCCCCTACACTGCCCGAGCACCACTGCACTGCCCTAAACCCTGAAACACCACACCTGCATGACCCCCTTTACTGCCTGAACACCACTGCGCTGACCTAAGCCCTGAGTCAGCACCCCCAGCATTACCCCCTACACTGCCCGAACACCACTGCTCTGACCTAAACCTAAAACACCACCCCCAGCACGACACCCTACACTACCCGAACACCACTGCACTGCCCTAAACCCTAAAATACAAGCCCCAGCACGAAACCCTACACTGCCCGAACACTACTGCACTGCCCTAAACCCTGAAACACCACCCACAGCAAGACCCCCTTCACTGCCCGAACACCACTGCCCTCAACCCTGAAACACCACCCCCAGCAAGACCCCCTACACTGCCCAAACACCACTGTAATGCCCTAAACCCTGAAACACCAGCCCCAGCAAGACCCCCTATACTGCCCAAACACCACTGCACTGCCCTAAACCCTGAAACAACATCCCCAGCAAGACACCCTACACTGTCCGAACACCACTGCACTGCACTAAACCCTGAAACACCACCCCCAACACAACCCCCTACGCTGCCCGAACACCACTGCACTGCCCTAAACCCTGAAACACCACCCCCCTGCACGACCAGCTACACTGCCCGAACACCACTGCATTGCCCTAAACCCTGAAACAATACCCCCCTGCACGACCCACTACACTGCCCGAACACCACTGCACTGCCCTAAACCCTGAAACACCACCCCGCACAACACTTTACACCGCCCAAACACTACTGCATTGCCCTAAACTCTGAAACCCCACACCCAGCACAACCCCCTACACTGCCTGAACACCACTGCACTGCCCTAAACCCTGAAACACCACCCCCACAAAACCCCCTACACTGCCCGAACACCACTGCTCTGTCCTAAACCCTGAAGCACTACCCCACCATGACCGCCTACACTGTCTGAACACCACTGTGCTGCCCTAAACCCTAAAACACTAGCCCCAGGACGACGCCCTACACTGCCTGAACACCACTGCACTGCCCTAAACCCTGAAACACCACCCCCAGCATGACCCCCTACACTGCCTGAACACCTCTGCACGGCCCTAAAACCTGAAACACCACCCCCAGCATGACCCCCTACACTGCCAGAACAGACCTGCACTGCTCTAACCCCTGAAACACCACCCCCACACGGCCCCCTACCCTGCACGAACACCACTGCACTGCCCTAAACCCTGAAAAACTACCCCCAGCAAGACCCCCTACACTGCCCGAACACCACTGCACTGCCCTAAACCCTGAAACACCACCCCCAGCAAGACCCCCAACACTGCAATGACACCACTACCCTAAACCTTGAAACACCACCTCCAGCAAGACCCCCTTCGCTGTCCAAACACCACTACACTGCCCTAAACCCTGAAACACCAGACCCAGCACGACCCCTTACACTGCCCGAACACCACTGCTCTGCCCAAAACCCTGAAACACCAGCCCCAGCACGACCCCCTGCACTGCCGGAACACCACTGCACTGCCCTAAACCCTGAAACTCCAGCCCTTAGCACGACCCCCTACACTGCCCGAACACCACTTCACTTCCCTAAACCCTGAAACACCAGTACCAGCACGACCCCCTACACTTACCGAACACCACAGCACAGCCATAAACCCTGAAGGACCAGCCGCAGCACGACCCCCCACACTGCCCGAACACCACTGCACTGCCCTAAACATTGAAACACCAGCCCCAGCACACCCCCTTACACTGCCCGAACACCACTGCACCGCCCTAAATCCTGAAACACCAGTCCCAGCACAAAACACTACACTGCCCGAACACCACTGCACTGCCCTAAACCCTGAAACACCAGCCCTAGCACGACCCCCTACACTGCCCGAACACCAATGCACTGCCCTAAACCCTGAAACACAAGCCCCAGTATGACCCCCTACACTGCCCGAACACCACTGCACTGCCCTAAACCTTGAAACACCACCCCAGCACGACCCCCTACACTGCCCGAACACCACTGCACTGCCCTAAACCCTGAAACACCGCCCCAGCACATCCCCCTACTCTGCCGAACACCACTGCACTGCCCTAAACCCTGAAACACCAGCCCCAGCACGAGCCCCTACACTGCCCGAACACCAATGCACTGCCCTAACCCTGAAACACAAGCCCCAGTCCGACCTCCGACACTGCCCGAACACCACTGCACTGCCCTAAACCCTGAAACACCACCCACCTGCACGACCAGCTACACTGCCCTTTCACCACTTTTTTTCCCTAAACCTTGAAACATCACCCCCTGCACGACCCCCTACATTGCCCGAACAGCACTGCACTGCCCTTAACCCTGAAACACCACCCCCGCATGACCCTTTACACTGCTCAAACACCACTGCACTGCCCTAAACTCTGAAACACCACACCCAGCACGACCCCTACACTGCCTGAACACCACTGCACTGCCCTAAACCCTGACACACCACCCCTGTAAGACCCCCTACACTGCCCAAACACCACTGCACTGCCCTAAACCCTGAAACACCACCCCCAGCATGACCCCCTACACTGCCCGAACACCACTGCACTGCCCTAAACCCTAAAACACCACCCCCAGCATGTCCCCCTACGCTGCCCGAACACCACTGCACCGCCCTAAACCCTGAAATACTACCCCGGCAAGACCCCTACACTGCCTGTATACCACTGCACTGCCCTAAACCGAAAAACATCACCCCCAGCAAGACCCCCAACGCTGCAATAACACCACTGCCCTAAACCTTGAAACACCACCTCCAGGAAGACCCTCTACGTTGCCCAAACACCACTACACTGCCCTAAACCCTGAAACACCAGACCCAGCACAACCCCTTACACTACCTGAACACCACTGCTCTGCCCAAAAACCCTGAAACACCAGCCCCAGCACAACCCCCTACACTACCCGAACACCACTGCACTGCCCTAAGTCCTGAAACACCAGACCCAGCATGGCCCCCTACCCTGCCCGAACACCACTGCTCTGTCCTAAACCCTGAAGCACTACCCCACCATGACCGCCTACACTGTCTGAACACCACTGTGCTGCCCTAAACCCTAAAACACTAGCCCCAGTACGACGCCCTACACTGCCTGAACACCACTGCACTGCCCTAAACCCTGAAACACCACCCCCAGTATGACCCCCTACACTGCCTGAACACCTCTGCACGGCCCTAAAACCTGAAACACCACCCCCAGCATGACCCCCTACACTGCCAGAACAGACCTGCACTGCTCTAACCCCTGAAACACCACCCCCACACGGCCCCCCTACCCTGCACGAACACCACTGCACTGCCCTAAACCCTGACACACCACCCCTGTAAGACCCCCTACACTGCCCAAACACCACTGCACTGCCCTAAACCCTGAAACACCACCCCCAGCATGACCCCCTACACTGCCCGAACACCACTGCACTGCCCTAAACCCTAAAACACCACCCCCAGCATGTCCCCCTACGCTGCCCGAACACCACTGCACCGCCCTAAACCCTGAAATACTACCCCAGCAAGACCCCCTACACTGCCTGTATACCACTGCACTGCCCTAAACCGAAAAACGTCACCCCCAGCAAGACCCCCAACGCTGCAATAACACCACTGCCCTAAACCTTGAAACACCACCTCCAGGAAGACCCTCTACGTTGCCCAAACACCACTACACTGCCCTAAACCCTGAAACACCAGACCCAGCACAACCCCTTACACTACCCGAACACCACTGCTCTGCCCAAAAACCCTGAAACACCAGCCCCAGCACAACCCCCTACACTACCCGAACACCACTGCACTGCCCTAAGTCCTGAAACACCAGACCCAGCATGGCCCCCTACCCTGCCCGAACACCACTGCACTGCCTTAAAACCTGAAACACTACCCCCGGCAAGACGCCCTACACTGCCCGAACACCACTGCACTGCCCTAAACCCTGAAACACCACCCCCAGCAAGACCCCCAATGCTGCAAGAACACCACTGCCCACCCAGCATGACCCCTTACACTGCCGGAACACCACTGCTCTGCCCAAAACCCTGAAACACCAGCCCCAGCACGACCCCCTGCACTGCCCGAACACCACTACACTGCCCTAAACCCTGAAACACCAGCCCTTAGCATGACCCCCTAAACTGCCCGAACACCACTGCAGTGCCCTAAACCCTGAAACACCAGCCCCAGTATGACCCCCTACACTGCCTGAACACCACTACACTGCCCTAAACCCTAAGACACTACACCGAGCATGACCCCTACACTGCCTGAACACCACTGCACTGCCCTAAACCCTGAAACACCACTCCCAGAATGACCCCTACACTGCCCGAACACCACTGCACTGCCCTAAACCCTAAAACACCACCCCCAGCATGTCCCCCTACACTGCCCGAACAGCACTGCACTGCCCTAACTCCTGAAACACCACCCCAGCACGGCCCCCTACCCTGCCAGAACACCACTGCACCGCCCTAAACCCTGAAATACTGACCCCGGCAGGACCCCCTACACTGCCTGAATACCACTGCACTGCTTTAAACTCAAAAACATCACCCCCAGCAAGACCCCCAACGCTGCCATAACACCACTGCCCTAAACCTTGAAACACCACCTCCAGGAAGACCCTCTACTTTGCCCAAACACCACTACACTGCCCTAAACCCTGAAACACCAGACCCAGCACGACCCCTTACACTGCCCGAACACCACTGCTCTGCCCAAAAACCCTGAAACACCAGACCCAGCATGACCCCCTACACTGCCCGAACACCACTGCACTGCCTTAAACCCTGAAACACCATTCCCGCACAACCCTTTACACTGCCCAAACACCACTGCACTGCCCTAAACTCTGAAACACCACACCCAGCACGACCCCCTACACTGTCTGAACACCACTGCACTGCCCTAAACCCTGAAACACCACCCCTGCAAGACCCCCTACACTGCCCAAACACCACTGCTCTGCCCTAAACCCTAAAACACTACCCCAGCATGACCCCCTGTGCTGTCCAAACACCACTGCCCTAAACCCTAAAACACTAGCCCCAGGATGGCCCCCTACACTGTATGAACACCACTGCACTGCCCTAATCCCTGAAACACCACCCCCAGCATGACCCCCTACACTGCCCGAACACCACTGCACTTCCCTAAACCCTGAAACACCACCCCCAGCATGACCCCCTACACTGCCAGGACAGCACTGCACTGCCCTAACCCCTGAAACACCACCCCAGCATGGCCCCCTACCCTGCCCGAACACCACTGCACTGCCTTAAACCCTGAAACACTACCCCCGGCAAGACGCCCTAAACTGCCCGAACACCACTGCTCTGCCCAAAACCCTGAAACACCACCCCCAGCATGACCCCCTACACTGCCAGGACAGCACTGCACTGCCCTAACCCCTGAAACACCACCCCAGCATGGCCCCCTACCCTGCCCGAACACCACTGCACTGCCTTAAACCCTGAAACACTACCCCCAGCATGACCCCTTACACTGCCCGAACACCACTGCTCTGCCCAAAACCCTGAAACACCAGCCCCAGCATGACCCCCTGCACTGCCCGAACACCACTACACTGCCCTAAACCCTGAAACACCAGCCCTTAGCATGACCCCCTGAACTGCCCGAACACCACTGCAGTGACCTAAACCCTGAAACACCAGCCCCAGCATGACCCCCTACACTGCCTGAACACCACTACACTGCCCTAAACCCTAAGACACTACCCCCAGCAAGACCCCCTACACTGCCCAAACACCACTACACTGCCCTAAACCCTGAAACACCACCCCCAGCAAGACCCCCTACGCTGCAAGAACATCACTGCCCTAAAACCTGAAACACTACCCACAGTAAGACCCCCTACGCTGCCCGAACACCACTGCACTGCCCTCATGACCCCCTATACTGCCCTAACACCACTGCACTGCTCTAAACCCTAAACACCACCCCAGCACGACCCTTTACACTGCCCAAACTCCACTGCACTGCCCTAAACTCTGAAACACCACACCCAGCATGACCCCCTACACTGCCTGAATACCACTGCACTGCCTTAAACTCAAAAACATCACCCCCAGCAAGACCCCCAATGCGGCCATAACACCACTGCCCTAAACCTTGAAACACCACCTCCAGGAAGACCCTCTACTTTGCCCAAACACCACTACACTGCCCTAAACCCTGAAACACCAGACCCAGCACGACCCTTACACTGCCCGAACACCACTGCTCTGCCCAAAAACCCTGAAACACCAGCCCCAGCACGACCCCCTACACTGCCCGAACACCACTGCTCTGCCCAACAACCCTGAAACACCAGACCCAGCATGACCCCCTACACTGCCCGAACACCACTGCACTGCCTTAAACCCTGAAACACCACTCCCGCACAACCCTTTACACTGCCCAAACACCACTGCACTGCCCTAAACTCTGAAACACCACACCCAGCACGACCCCCTACACTGTCTGAACACCACTGCACTGCCCTAAACCCTGAAACACCACCCCTGCAAGACCCCCTACACTGCCCAAACACCACTGCTCTGCCCTAAACCCTGAAACACTACCCCAGCATGACCACCTGTGCTGTCCAAACACCATTGCCCTAAACCCTAAAACACTAGCCCCAGGATGGCCCCCTACACTGTCTGAACACCACTGCACTGCCCTAATCACTGAAACACCACCCCCAGCATGACCCCCTACACTGCCCAAACACCACTGCACTTCCCTAAACCCGAAAACACCACCTCCAGGAAGACCCTCTACTTTGCCCAAACACCACTACACTGCCCTAAACCCTGAAACACCAGACCCAGCACGACCCTTACACTGCCCGAACACCACTGCTCTGCCCAAAAACCCTGAAACACCAGCCCCAGCACGACCCCCTACACTGCCCGAACACCACTGCTCTGCCCAACAACCCTGAAACACCAGACCCAGAATGACCCCCTACACTGCCCGAACACCACTGCACTGCCTTAAACCCTGAAACACCACTCCCGCACAACCCTTTACACTGCCCAAACACCACTGCACTGCCCTAAACTCTGAAACACCACACCCAGCACGACCCCCTACACTGTCTGAACACCACTGCACTGCCCTAAACCCTGAAACACCACCCCTGCAAGACCCCCTACACTGCCCAAACACCACTGCTCTGCCCTAAACCCTGAAACACTACCCCAGCATGACCACCTGTGCTGTCCAAACACCACTGCCCTAAACCCTAAAACACTAGCCCCAGGATGGCCCCCTACACTGTCTGAACACCACTGCACTGCCCTAATCACTGAAACACCACCCCCAGCATGACCCCCTACACTGCCCAAACACCACTGCACTTCCCTAAACCCTGAAACACCACCCCCAGCATGACCCCTACACTGCCAGGACAGCACTGCACTGCCCTAACCCCTGAAACACCACCCCAGCATGGCCCCCTACCCTGCCCGAACACCACTGCACTGCCTTAAACCCTGAAACACTACCCCCGGCAAGACGCCCTACACTGCCCGAACACCACTGCACTGCCCTAAACCCTGAAACACCACCCCCAGCAAGACCCCCAATGCTGCAAGAACACCACTGCCCACCCAGCATGACCCCTTACACTGCCCGAACACCACTGCTCTGCTCAAAACCCTGAAACACCAGCCCCAGCACGACCCCCTGCACTGCCCGAACACCACTACACTGCCCTAAACCCTGAAACACCAGCCCTTAGCATGACCCCCTAAACTGCCCGAACACCACTGCAGTGACCTAAACCCTGAAACACCAGCCCCAGCATGACCCCCTACACTGCCTGAACACCACTACACTGCCCTAAACCCTAAGACACTACCCCCAGCAAGACCCCCTACACTGCCCAAACCCCACTACACTGCCCTAAACCCTGAAACACCACCCCCAGCAAGACCCCCTACGCTGCAAGAACATCACTGCCCTAAAACCTGAAACACTACCCACAGTAAGACCCCCTACGCTGCCCGAACACCACTGCACTGCCCTAAACCCTGACACACTACCCCCTGCCCAACCCCCTACACTGCCCGAGCACCAATGCACTGCCCTAAACACCAAAACACCACACCTGCATGACCCCCTACACTGCCCGAACACCAGTGCACTGACCTAAGCCCTGAAACACCACCCCCAGCATGACCCCCTATACTGCCCTAACACCACTGCACTGCTCTAAACCCTAAACACCACCCCAGCACGACCCTTTACACTGCCCAAACACCACTGCACTGCCCTAAACTCTGAAACACCATACCCAGCATGACCCCCTACACTGTCTGAACACCACTGCACTGCCCTAAACCCTGAAACACCACCCCCACAATACCCCCTACACTACCCGAACACCACTGCTCTGCCCTAAACCCTGAAACACTAACCCAGCATGACCCCCTGCACTGTCCAAACACCACTGCACTACCCTAAACCCTAAAACACTACCCCCAGCACGATCTCCTACACTACACAAACACAACTGCACTACCCTAAACCCTAAGTCTACCCCAAGCACAACCCCCTACACTACACAAACATAACTGCACTACCCTAAACCCTAAAACACTACCACCAGCACGACCACCTATACTACCCAAAACCCACTGCACTAACCTAAACCCTGAAACACCAGCCCCAGCATAACTCTCTACACTGCCTGAACACCACTGCCCTAAACCCTGAAAAACCACCCACAGCAAGACCCTCTACACTGCCTGAACAACACTGCCCTAAGCCCTGAAACACCACCCGCAGCAAGACCCTCTACACTGCCTGAACAACACTGCCCTAAGCCCTGAAACACCACCCCCAGCAAGACCCCCTACACTGCCCGAACACCACTGCACTGCCCTAAACCCTGAAACACCACCCCCTGCCCAACCCCCTACACTGCCCGAGCACCACTGCACTGCCCTAAAGCCCGAATCACCACCACTGCATGACCCCCTACACTGCCTGAACACCACTGCACTGCCCTAAACCCTGAAACACCACCCCCAGCATGACCCCCTACACTGCCCGAACACCACTGCACTTCCCTAAACCTTAAAGACCACCCCCATCAGGACCCCCTACTGTGCCCTAAAACCACTGCTCTGCCCTAAACCCTAAATCACCACCCCCAGCAGGATCCCCTACACTGCCCGAACACCTCTGCACTTCTCTAAACCCTGAAACACCAGCCACAGAATGACCCCCTACACTGCCCGAACACCACTGTACTCCCGTAAACCCTGAAACACCAGCCCGAGCACAACAGCCTACACTGCCTGAACACCACTGCACTGCCCTAAACCCTGATACACTACCCCCAGCATGACCCCCTACACTGCACAAACACCACTGCACTGCCCTAAACCCTGAAACACCATCCACTGCCCAACCCCCTACACTGCCCAAGCACCACTGCACTGCCCTAAAGACCAAAACACCACCTCTGCACGACCCCCTACACTGCCCGAACACCACTGCACTGCCCTAAACCCTGAAACACCACCCTCAGCATGACCCCATACACAGCCCGAACACCACTGCACTGCCCTAAACCCTAAACACCACCCACAGCAGGACCCCCTACTGTGCCCTAACACCACTGCTCTGGCCTAAACCCTGAAACACCAACCCCAGCACAACCCCCTTCACTGCCCGAACACCACTGGTCTGCCCTAAACCCTAAAACACCACCCCCAGCACGACCTCCTAAATTGCCCGAACACCACTGCCCTAAACCCTGAAACACCACCCCTAGCAAGACCCCCTACACTGCCTGAACACCACTGTACTCCCCTAAACCCTGAAACACCAGCCCGAGCACAAAACCCTACACTGCCCGAACACCACTGCACTGCCCTAAACCCTGAAACACCACCCCCAGCATGACCCCCTACACTGCCCGAACAACACTGCACTGCCCTAAACCCTGAAACACCATCACCAACACGACCCCCTACACTGCCTGAACACCACTGCACTGCCCTAAACCCTGAAACACCACCCCCTACATGACCCCCTACACTGCCCGAACACCACTGCACTGCCCTAAACCCTGGAACACTACCCCCAGCAAGACCTCCCACAATTCCAGAACACCACTGCACTGCCCTAAACCCTGAAACACCACCCCCACCAACACCCCCTATGCTGCAAGAACACCAATGCCCTAAACCCTGAAACACCACCCCCAGCAAGACCCCTACGCTGCCCGAACACCACTACACTGCCCTAAACCCTGAAACACCAAACCCAGCACGACCCCCTACACTGCCCAAACACCACTTCTCTGCCCAAAACCCTGAAACACCAACCCCAGCGCGACCCCCTACACTCCCCGAAAACCACTGTACTGCCCTAAACTCTGAAACACCAGCCCCAGCATGACCCCCTACACTGCCAGAACACCACTGCACTGCCCTAAACCCTGAAACACCACCCCAACATGACCCCCTACACTTCCTGAACACCACTGCACTGCCATAAACCCTGAAACACCACCCTCAGCATGACCCCATACACAGCCCGAACACCACTGCACTGCCCTAAACCCTAAACACCACCCACAGCAGGACCCCCTACTGTGCCCTAACTCCACTGCTCTGGCCTAAACCCTGAAACACCAACCCCAGCACGACCCCCTACACTGCCCAAACACTACTTCTCTGCCCAAAACCCTGAAACACCTACCCCAGCGCGACCCCCTACACTCCCCGAAAACCACTGTACTGCCCTAAACTCTGAAACACCAGCCCCAGCATGACCCCCTACACTGCCAGAACACCACTGCACTGCCCTAAACCCTGAAACACCACCCCAACATGACCCCCTACACTTCCTGAACACCACTGCACTGCCATAAACGCTGAAACACCACCCCCCTGCACGACCCCCTACACTGCCCGAACACCACTGCACTGCCCTAAACCCTAAAACACCACCCCCCTGCATGACCCCCTACACTGCCCAAACACCACTGCACTGCCCTAAACCCTGAAACACCACCCCCCCTGCACGACCCCCTGCACTGCCCGAACACCACAGCACTGCCCTAAACCCTGAAACACCACCCTCCACACCACCCTTTACACTGCCCGAATACCACTGAACTGCCCTAAACTCTGAAACACCACACCCCGCACGACCCCCTACACTGCCTGAACACCACTGCACTGCCCTAAACCCTGAAATACTACCCCCACAAGACCCCCCACACTGCCCGAACACCACTGATCTGCCCTAAAGCCTGAAACACTACCCCAGCATGACCTCCTACACTGTCCGAACACCACTGCACTGCCCTAAACCCTAAAACACTAGCCCCCGGACAACCCCCTTCACTGCCCGAACACCACTGCACTGCCCTAAACCCTGAAGCACCACCCCCAGTATGACCCCCTACGCTGCCCAAATACCACTGCACTGCCCTAAACCCTGAAACACCACCCCAAGCACCACCCCTACTCTGCCGGAACACCACTGCACTGCCCTAAACCCTGAAACACCACCCTGGGACTGCCCCCTACACTGCTCAAACACCACTTCACTGCCCTTAACCCTGAAACACTGCCCCAGTACGACCCCCTGCACTGCCCGAGCACCACTACACTGCCCT
The DNA here is from genome assembly GCF_964204655.1 of Triturus cristatus. Classification (NCBI taxonomy): domain Eukaryota; kingdom Metazoa; phylum Chordata; class Amphibia; order Caudata; family Salamandridae; genus Triturus; species Triturus cristatus. The sequence continues at coordinate 1,099,610,024 of NC_140579.1, forward strand.
AAACCCTGAAACACCGCCCAAACACGACCCCCTACACTGCCAAACACCACTGCACTGCCCTAAACCCTGAAACACTGCCCCAGCACAAACCCTTACACTACCCAAACACCACTTCACTGCCTTAAACCCTAAAACACTACCCCCAGCACGATACCCTACACTACACAAACACCACTGCACTACCCTAAACCCTAAAACACTATCCCCAGCACGACCCCCTACACTACACAAACATCACTGCACTATCCTAAACCCTAAATCTACCCCAAGCACAACCCCCTACACCACACAAACATCACTGCACTACCCTAAACCCTAAAACACTACCACCAGCACGACCACCTACACCACACAAACACCACTACACTGCCCTAAACCCTGAAACACCAGCCCCAGCAAGACTCCATACACTGCCCAAACACCACTGCCCTAAACCCTGAAACACCACCCCCAGCAAGACCCTCTACACTGCCTGAACAACACTGCCCTAAACCCTGAAACACCACCCCCAGCAAGACCCCCTACACTGCCTGAACAACACTGCCCTAAACCCTGAAACACCACCCCCAGCAAGACCCCCTACACTGCCCGAACACCACTGCACTGCCCTAAACCCTGAAATACCACACCCTGCCCAACCCCCTACACTGCCCGAGTACCGCTGCACTGCCCTAAACCCTGAAACACCACACCTGCACGACCCCCGTCACTGCCCGAACACCACTGCACTGACCTAAGGCCTGAAACACCACCCCCAGCATGACCCCCTAAACTGTCCGAACACCAATGCTCTGACCTAAACCCTAAAACACCACCCCCAGCACGGCCCCCTACACTGCCCGAACACCACTGCACTGCCCTAAACCCTAAAACACCACACCTGCACGACCCCCGTCACTGCCCGAACACCACTGCACTGACCTAAGGCCTGAAACACCACCCCCAGCATGACCCCCTAAACTGTCCGAACACCAATGCTCTGACCTAATCCCTGAAACACCACCCCCAGCAAGACCCCCTACACTGCCCGAACACCACTGCCCTAAACCCTGAAACACCACCCCCAGCAAGACCCCCTACACTGCCCGAACACCACTGTACTGCCCTAAACCCTGAAACACCAGCCCCAGCACGACCCCCTACACTGCCCAAACACCACTGAACTGCCCTAAACCCTGAAACAACACCCCCAGCAAGATCCCCTACACTGGCCTAACACTACTTCACTGCCTTAAACCCTGAAACACCACCCCCAACACGACCCCCTATGCTGCCCGAACACCACTGCACTGCCCTAAACCCTGAAACACCAACCCCTGCACAACCCACTACACTGCCCGAACAAAACTGCACTGCCCTAAACCCTGAAACACCACCGGCACAACCCTTTACACTGCCCAAACACTACTGCTCTGCCCTAAACCCTGAAGCACTACCCCAGGACGCCGCCCTACACTGCCGGAACACCACTGCACTGCCCTAAACCCTGAAACACCACCCCCAGCATGACCCCCTACACTGCCTGAACACCACTGCACTGCCCTAAACCCTGAAACACCACCCCCAGCATGACCCCCTACACTGCCCGAACAACACTGCACTGCCCTGAACCCTGAAACACCATCACCAACACGACCCCCTACACTGCCTGAACACCACTGCACTGCCCTAAACCCTGAAACACCACCCCCTACATGACCCCCTACACTGCCCGAACACCACTGCACTGCCCTAAACCCTGGAACACTACCCCCAGCAAGACCCCCCACAATTCCAGAACACCACTGCACTGCCCTAAACCCTGAAACACCACCCCCTATGCTGCAAGAACACCAATGCCCTAAACCCTGAAACACTGCCCCAGCACGAACCCTTACACTACCCAAACACCACTTCACTGCCTTAAACCCTAAAACACTACCCCCAGCACGATACCCTACATTACACAAACACCACTGCACTACCCTAAACCCTAAAACACTATCCCCAGCACGACCCCCTACACTACACAAACATCACTGCACTATCCTAAACCCTAAATCTACCCCAAGCACAACCCCCTACACCACACAAACATCACTGCACTACCCTAAACCCTAAAACACTACCACCAGCACGACCACCTACACCACACAAACACCACTACACTGCCCTAAACCCTGAAACACCAGCCCCAGCAAGACTCCATACACTGCCCAAACACCACTGCCCTAAACCCTGAAACACCACCCCCAGCAAGACCCCCTACACTGCCTGAACAACACTGCCCTAAACCCTGAAACACCACCCCCAGCAAGACCCCCTACACTGCCTGAACAACACTGCCCTAAACCCTGAAACACCACCCCCAGCAAGACCCCCTACACTGCCCGAACACCACTGCACTGCCCTAAACCCTGAAATACCACACCCTGCCCAACCCCCTACACTGCCCGAGTACCGCTGCACTGCCCTAAACCCTGAAACACCACACCTGCACGACCCCCGTCACTGCCCGAACACCACTGCACTGACCTAAGGCCTGAAACACCACCCCCAGCATGACCCCCTAAACTGTCCGAACACCAATGCTCTGACCTAAACCCTAAAACACCACCCCCAGCACGGCCCCCTACACCGCCCGAACACCACTGCACTGCCCTAAACCCTAACATACCAGCCCCAGCACAAACCCCTACACTGCCCGAACACCACTGCACTGCCCTAAACCCTGAATAACCACCCCCAGCACGAACATCTACACTGCCCGAACACCACTGCACTGTCCTAAACCCTGAAACACCACCCCCAGCAAGACCCCCTACACTGCCCGAACACCACTGCCCTAAACCCTGAAACACCACCCCCAGCAAGATCCCCTACACTGGCCGAACACCACTTCACTGCCTTAAACCCTGAAACACCACCCCCAACACGACCCCCTACGCTGCCCGAACACCACTGCACTGCCCTAAACCCTGAAACACCACCCCCCTGCACGACCCACTACACTGCCCGAACACAACTGCACTGCCCTAAACCCTGAAACACCACCCGCACAACCCTTTACACTGCCCAAACACTACTGCTCTGCCCTAAACCCTGAAGCACTACCCCAGCATGACCCCCTACACTGTCCGAACACCACTGTACTGCCCTAAACCCTAAAACACTAGCCCCAGGACGACGCCCTACACTGCCGGAACACCACTGCACTGCCCTAAACCCTGAAACACCACCCCCAGCATGACCCCCTACACTGCCTGAACACCACTGCACTGCCCTAAACCCTGAAACGCCACCCCCAGCATGACCCCCTACACTGCCCGAACAACACTGCACTGCCCTAAACCCTGAAACACCATCACCAACACGACCCCCTACACTGCCTGAACACCACTGCACTGCCCTAAACCCTGAAACACCACCCCCTACATGACCCCCTACACTGCCCGAACACCACTGCACTGCCCTAAACCCTGGAACACTACCCCCAGCAAGACCCTCCACAATTCCAGAACACCACTGCACTGCCCTAAACCCTGAAACACCACCCCCACCAACACCCCCTATGCTGCAAGAACACCAATGCCCTAAACCCTGAAACACCACCCCCAGCAAGACCCCTACGTTGCCCGAACACCACTACACTGCCCTAAACCCTGAAACACCAAACCCAGCACGACCCCCTACACTGCCCAAACACCACTTCTCTGCCCAAAACCCTGAAACACCAACCCCAGCGCGACCCCCTACACTCCCCGAAAACCACTGTACTGCCCTAAACTCTGAAACACCAGCCCCAGCATGACCCCCTACACTGCCAGAACACCACTGCACTGCCCCAAACCCTGAAACACCACCCCAACATGACCCCCTACACTTCCTGAACACCACTGCACTGCCATAAACACTGAAACACCACCCCCCTGCACGACCCCTACACTGCCCGAACACCACTGCACTGCCCTAAACCCTAAAACACCACCCCCCTGCATGACCCCCTACACTGCCCAAACACCACTGCACTGCCCTAAACCCTGAAACTCCACCCCCCCTGCACGACCCCCTGCACTGCCCGAACACCACAGCACTGCCCTAAACCCTGAAACACCACCCTCCACACCACCCTTTACACTGCCCGAATACCACTGAACTGCCCTAAACTCTGAAACACCACACCCCGCACGACCCCCTACACTGCCTGAACACCACTGCACTGCCCTAAACCCTGAAACACTACCCCCACAAGATCCCCCACACTGCCTGAACACCACTGATCTGCCCTAAACCCTGAAACACTACCCCAGCATGACCTCCTACACTGTCCGAACACCACTGCACTGCCCTAAACCCTAAAACACTAGCCCCCGGACAACCCCCTTCACTGCCCGAACACCACTGCACTGCCCTAAACCCTGAAGCACCACCCCCAGTATGACTCCCTACGCTGCCCAAATACCACTGCACTGCCCTAAACCCTGAAACACCACCCCAAGCACCACCCCTACACTGCCGGAAAACCACTGCACTGCCCTAAACCCTGAAACACCACCCTGGGACTGCCCCCTACACTGCTCAAACACCACTGCACTGCCCTTAACCCTGAAACGCTGCCTCAGTACGACCCCCTGCACTGCCCGAGCACCACTACACTGCCCTAAACCCTGAAACACCGCCCGAGCACGACCCCCTACACTGCCAAACACCACTGCACTGCCCTAAACCCTGAAACACTGCCCCAGCACGAACCCTTACACTACCCAAACACCACTTCACTGCCTTAAACCCTAAAACACTACCCCCAGCACGATACCCTACACTACACAAACACCACTGCACTACCCTAAACCCTAAAACACTATCCCCAGCACGACCCCCTACACTACACAAACATCACTGCACTATCCTAAACCCTAAATCTACCCCAAGCACAACCCCCTACACCACACAAACATCACTGCACTACCCTAAACCCTAAAACACTACCACCAGCACGACCACCTACACCACACAAACACCACTACACTGCCCTAAACCCTGAAACACCAGCCCCAGCAAGACTCCATACACTGCCCAAACACCACTGCCCTAAACCCTGAAACACCACCCCCAGCAAGACCCCCTACACTGCCTGAACAACACTGCCCTAAACCCTGAAACACCACCCCCAGCAAGACCCCCTACACTGCCTGAACAACACTGCCCTAAACCCTGAAACACCACCCCCAGCAAGACCCCCTACACTGCCCGAACACCACTGCACTGCCCTAAACCCTGAAATACCACACCCTGCCCAAACCCCTACACTGCCCGAGTACCGCTGCACTGCCCTAAACCCTGAAACACCACACCTGCACGACCCCCGTCACTGCCCGAACACCACTGCACTGACCTAAGGCCTGAAACACCACCCCCAGCATGACCCCTTAAATTGCCCGAACACCAATGCTCTGACCTAAACCCTAAAACACCACCCCCAGCACGGCCCCCTACACTGCCCGAACACCACTGCACTGCCCTAAACCCTAACATACCAGCCCCAGCACAAACCCCTACACTGCCCGAACACCACTGCACTGCCCTAAACCCTGAATAACCACCCCCAGCACGAACATCTACACTGCCCGAACACCACTGCACTGCCCTAATCCCTGAAACACCACCCCCAGCAAGACCCCCTACACTGCCCGAACACCACTGCCCTAAACCCTGAAACACCACCCCCAGCAAGACCCCCTACACTGCCCGAACACCACTGTACTGCCCTAAACCCTGAAACACCAGCCCCAGCACGACCCCCTACACTGCCCAAACACCACTGCACTGCCCTAAACCCTGAAACAACACCCCCAGCAAGATCCCCTACACTGGCCGAACACCACTTCACTTCCTTAAACCCTGAAACACCACCCCAACACGACCCCCTACGCTGCCCGAACACCACTGCACTGCCCTAAACTCTGAAACACCACCCCCCTGCACGACCCACTACACTGCCCGAACACAACTGCACTGCCCTAAACCCTGAAACACCACCCGCACAACCCTTTACACTGCCCAAACACTACTGCTCTGCCCTAAACCCTGAAGCACTACCCCAGCATGACCCCCTACACTGTCCGAACACCACTGTACTGCCCTAAACCCTAAAACACTAGCCCCAGGACGACGCCCTACACTGCCGGAACACCACTGCACTGCACTAAACCCTGAAACACCACCCCCAGCATGACCCCCTACACTGCCTGAACACCACTGCACTGCCCTAAACCCTGAAACACCACCCCCAGCATGACCCCCTACACTGCCGGAACAGACCTGCACTGCCCTAAACCCTGAAACACCACCTGCACAACCCTTTACACTGCCCAAACACTACTGCTCTGCCCTAAACCCTGAAGCACTACCCCAGCATGACCCCCTACACTGTCCGAACACCACTGTACTGCCCTAAACCCTAAAACACCACCTCCAGCATGACCCCCTACACTGCCTGAACACCACTGCACTGCCCTAAACCCTGAAACACCACCCCCAGCATGACCCCCTACACTTCAGGAACAGACCTGCACTGCCCTAACCCCTGAAACACCACCCCCGCATGGCCCCCTACCCTGCACAAACACCACTGTACTGCCCTAAACCCTGAAAAACTACCCCTGGCTAGACCCCCTACACTGCCCGAACACCACTGCACTGCCCTAAACCCTGAAACACCACCCCCAGCAAGACCCCCAACGCTGCAAGAACACCACTGCCCTAAACCTTGAAACACCACCTCCAGCAAGGCCCCCTTCGCTGCCCAAACACCACTACACTGCCCAAAACCCTGAAACACCAGCCCCAGCATGACCCCCTGCACTGCTCGAATGCCACTGCACTCTCCTAATCACTGAAACACCAGCCCTTAGTACGACTCCCTACACTGCCCGGACACCACTTCACTGTCCTAAACCCTGAAACACCAGTCCCAGCACAACCCCCTACACTTCCGGAACACCACGGCACTGCCATAAACCCTGAAGCACCAGCCGCAGCACTACGCCCTACACTTCCCGAACAACACTGTACTGCCCTAAACCCTAAAACACCAGCCCCAGCACACCCCCTTACACTGCCCGAACACCACTGCACTGCCCTAAACCCTGAAACTCCAGTCCCAGCACGAAACCCTACACTGCCCGAACACCACTGCACTGCCCTAAACCCTGAAACACCAGCCCCAGCACGAAACCCTACACTGCCTGAACACCACTGCACTGCCCTAAACCCTGAAACACCAGCCCAAGCATGAACCCCTACACTGCCCGAACACCACTGCACTGCCCTAAACCCTCAAACACCAGCCCCAGCATAACCCCCTATACTGCCCGAACACCAATGCACTGCCCTAAACCCTGAAACACAAGCTCCAGTCCGACCCCCTACACTGCCCGAACACCACTGCACTGCCCTAAACCCTGAAACACCGCCCCAGTACGACCCCCCTACACTGCCCGAACACCACTACACTGCCCTAAACCCTGAAACACCGCCCTAGCACGACCCCCTACACTGCCAAACACCACTGCACTGCCCTAAACACTGAAACACTGCCCCCAGCACGAACCCCAACGCTAACCAAACACCACTTCACTGCCTTAAACCCTAAAACACTACCCCCAGCACAATCCCCTACACTACACAAACACCCCTGCACTACACTAAACCCTAAAACACTATCCCCAGCATAACCCCCTACACTACACAAACATCACTGCACTATCCTAAACCCTAAATCTACCCCAAGCACATCCCCCTACACTACACAAACATCACTGCACTACCCTAAACCCTAAAACACTACCACCAGCACGACCACCTACACCACACAAACACCACTGCACTACCCTAAAGTCTGAAACACCAGCCCCAGCACGACCCCCTACACTGCCCGAACACCACTGCACTGCCCTAAACCGTGAAACACCAGCCCCAGCAAGACTACCTACACTGCCCAAGCACCACTGCCTTAAACCCTGAAACACCACCCCCAGCAAGACCCCCTACACTGCCTGAGCAACACTTCCCTAAACCCTGAAACACCTCCCCCAGCAAGACCCCCTACACAGCCCGAACAACACTGCACTGCCCTAAACCCTGAAACACCACCCGCTGCCCAACCCCCTACACTGCCCGAGCACCACTGCACTGCCCTAAACCCTGAAACACCACACCTGCATGACCCCCTTTACTGCCTGAACACCACTGCGCTGACCTAAGCCCTGAAACACAACCCCCAGCATTACCCCCTACACTGCCCGAACACCACTGCTCTGACCTAAACCTAAAACACCACCCCCAGCACGACACCCTACACTACCCGAACACCACTGCACTAAACCCTAAAATACCAGCCCCAGCACGAAACCCTACACTGCCCGAACACTACTGCACTGCCCTAAACCCTGAATAACCACCCCCAGCACGAACACCTACACTGCCCGAACACCACTTCACTGCCCTAATCCCTGAAACACCACCCACAGCAAGACCCCCTACACTGCCCGAACACCACTGCCCTCAACCCTGAAACACCACCCCCAGCAAGACCCCCTACACTGCCCAAACACCACTGTACTGCCCTAAACCCTGAAACACCAGCCCCAGCAAGACCCCCTATACTGCCCAAACACCACTGCACTGCCCTAAACCCTGAAACAACGTCCCCAGCAAGACACCCTACACTGTCCGAACACCACTGCACTGCACTAAACCCTGAAACACCACCCCCAACACGACCCCCTACGCTGCCTGGACACCACTGCACTGCCCTAAACCCTGAAACACCACCCCCCTGCACGACCAGCTACACTGCCCGAACACCACTGCATTGCCCTAAACCCTGAAACAATACCCCCCTGCACGACCCACTACACTGCCCGAACACCACTGCACTGCCCTAAACCCTAAAACACCACCCCGCACAACACTTTACACCGCCCAAACACTACTGCATTGCCCTAAACTCTGAAACCCCACACCCAGCACAACCCCGTACACTGCCTGAACACCACTGCACTGCCCTAAACCCTGAAACACCACCCCCACAAAACCCCCTACACTGCCCGAACACAAATGCTCTGCCCTAAACCCTGAAGCATTACCCCAGCATGACCGCCTACACTGCCTGAACACCACTGTACTGCCCTAAACCCTAAAACACTAGCCCCAGGACGACACCCTACACTGCCCGAACACCACTGCACTGCCCTAAACCCTGAAACACCACCCCCAGCATGACCCCCTACACTGCCTGAACACCACTGCACGGCCCTAAAACCTGAAACACCACCCCCAGCATGACCCCCTACACTGCCAGAACAGACCTGCACTGCTCTAACCCCTGAAACACCACCCCCACACGGCCCCCTACCCTGCACGAATACCACTGCACTGCCCTAAACCCTGAAAAACTACCCCCAGCAAGACCCCCTATACTGCCCGAACACCACTGCACTGCCCTAAACCCTGAAACACCACCCCCAGCAAGACCCCCAACACTGCAATGACACCACTACCCTAAACCTTGAAACACCACCTCCAGCAAGACCCCCTTCGCTGTCCAAACACCACTACACTGCCCTAAACCCTGAAACACCAGACCCAGCACGACCCCTTACACTGCCCGAACACCACTGCTCTGCCCAAAACCCTGAAACACCAGCCCCAGCACGACCCCCTGCACTGCCGGAACACCACTGCACTGCCCTAAACCCTGAAACACCAGCCCTTAGCACGACCACCTACACTGCCCGAACACCACTTCACTGCCCTAAACCCTGAAACACCAGTCCCAGCACGACCCCCTACACTTCCCAAACACCACGGCACAGCCATAAACCCTAAAGGACCAGTCGCAGCACGACCCCCCACACTGCCCGAACACCACTGCACTGCCCTAAACATTGAAACACCAGCCCCAGCACACCCCCTTACACTGCCCGAACACCACTGCACTGCCCTAAACCCTGAAACACCAGTCCCAGTATGACCCCCTGCACTGCTCGAATGCCACTGCACTCTCCTAATCACTGAAACACCAGCCCTTAGCACGACTCCCTACACTGCCCAAACACCACTTCACTGTCCTAAACCCTGAAACACCAGTCCCAGCACAACCCCCTACACTTCCCGAACACCACGGCACTGCCATAAACCCTGAAGCACCAGCCGCAGCACTACGCCCTACACTGCCCGAACAACACTGTACTGCCCTAAACCCTGAAACACCAGCCCCAGCACACCCCCTTACACTGCCCGAACAACACTGTACTGCCCTAAACCCTGAAACACCAGCCCCAGCACACCCCCTTACACTGCCCGAACACCACTGCACTGGCCTAAACCCTCAAACACCAGCCCCAGCACAACCCCCTACACTGCCCGAACACCAATGCACTGCCCTAAACCCTGAAACACAAGCTCCAGTCCGACCCCCTACACTGCCCGAACACCACTGCACTGCCCTAAACCCTGAAACACCGCCCCAGTACGACCCCCAACCCTAACCAAACACCACTTCACTGCCTTAAACCCTAAAACACTACCCCCAGCACAATCCCCTACACTACACAAACACCACTGCACTACCCTAAACCCTAAAACACTATCCCCAGCATAACCCCCTACACTAAACAAACATCACTGCACTATCCTAAACCCTAAATCTACCCCAAGCACATCCCCCTACACTAAACAAACATCACTGCACTACCCTAAACCCTAAAACACTACCACCAGCACGACCACCTACACCACACAAACACCACTGCACTACCCTAAAGTCTGAAACACCAGCCCCAGCACGACCCCCTACACTGCCCGAACACCACTGCACTGCGCTAAACCCTGAAACACCAGCCCCAGCAAGACTTCCTACACTGCCCAAGCACCACTGCCTTAAACCCTGAAACACCACCCCCAGCAAGACCCCCTACACTGCCTGAACAACACTGCCCTAAACCCTGAAACACCACCCCCAGCAAGACCCCCTACACAGCCCGAACAACACTGCACTGCCCTAAACCCTGAAACACCACCCGCTGCCCAACCCCCTACACTGCCCTAGCACCACTGCACTGCCCTAAACCCTGAAACACCACACCTGCATGACCCCCTTTACTGCCTGAACACCACTGCGCTGACCTAAGCCCTGAAACACCACCCCCAGCATTACCCCCTACACTGCCCGAACACCACTGCTCTGACCTAAACCTAAAACACCACCCCCAGCACGACACCCTACACTACCCGAACACCACTGCACTGCCCTAAACCCTAAAATACCAGCCCCAGCACGAAACCCTACACTGCCCGAACACTACTGCACTGCCCTAAACCCTGAATAACCACCCCCAGCACGAACACCTACACTGCCCGAACACCACTTCACTGCCCTAATCCCTGAAACACCACCCACAGCAAGACCCCCTACACTGCCCGAACACCACTGCCCTCAACCCTGAAACACCACCCCCAGCAAGACCCCCTACACTGCCCAAACACCACTGTACTGCCCTAAACCCTGAAACACCAGCCCCAGCAAGACCCCCTATACTGCCCAAACACCACTGCACTGCCCTAAACCCTGAAACAACATCCCCAGCAAGACTCCCTACACTGTCTGAATACCACTGCACTGCACTAAACCCTGAAACACCACCCCCAACAGGACCCCCTACGCTGCCAGAACACCACTGCACTGCCCTAAGCCCTGAAACACCACCCCCCTGCACGACCAGCTACACTGCCCGAACACCACTGCATTGCCCTAAACCCTGAAACAATACCCCCCTGCACGACCCACTACACTGCCCGAACACCACTGCACTGCCCTAAACCCTGAAACACCACCCTGCACAACACTTTACACCGCCCAAACACTACTGCATTGCCCTAAACTCTGAAACCCCACACCCAGCACAACCCCCTACACTGCCTGAACACCACTGCACTGCCCTAAACCCTGAAACACCACCCCCACAAAACCCCCTACACTGCCCGAACACCACTGCTCTGCCCTAAACCCTGAAGCACTACCCCAGCATGACCGCCTACACTGTCTGAACACCACTGTTCTGCCCTAAACCCTAAAACACTTGCCCCAGGACGATGCCCTACACTGCCCGAACACCACTGCACTGCCCTAAACCCTGAAACACCACCCCCAGCATGACCCCCTACACTGCCTGAACACCACTGCACGGCCCTAAAACCTGAAACACCACCCCCAGCATGACCCCCTACACTGCCAGAACAGACCTGCACTGCTCTAACCCCTGAAGCACCACCCCCACACGGCCCCCTACCCTGCACGAACACCACTGCACTTCCCTAAACCCTGAAAAACTACCCCCAGCAAGTCCCCCTATACTGCCCGAACACCACTGCACTGCCCTAAACCCTGAAACACCACCCCCAGCAAGACCCCCAACACTGCAATGACACCACTACCCTAAACCTTGAAACACCACCTCCAGCAAGACCCCCTTCGCTGTCCAAACACCACTACACTGCCCTAAACCCTGAAACACAAGACCCAGCACGACCCCTTACACTGCCCGAACACCACTGCTCTGCCCAAAACCCTGAAACACCAGCCCCAGCACGACCCCCTGCACTGCCGGAACACCACTGCACTACCCTAAACCCTGAAACACCAGCCCTTAGCACGACCCCCTACACTGCCCGAACACCACGACACAGCCATAAACCCTGAAGGACCAGCCACAGCATGACCCCCCACACTGCCCGAACACCACTGCACTGCCCTAAACATTGAAACACCAGCCCCAGCATACCCCCTTACACTGCCCGAACACCACTGCATTGCCCTAACCCCTGAAACACCACCCCCACACGGCCCCCTACCCTGCACGAACACCACTGCACTTCCCTAAAGCCTGAAAAACTACCCCCAGCAAGACCCCCTATACTGCCCGAACACCACTGCACTGCCCTAAACCCTGAAACACCACCCCCAGCAAGACCCCCAACACTGCAATGACACCACTACCCTAAACCTTGAAACACCACCTCCAGCAAGACCCCCAACACTGCAATGACACCACTACCCTAAACCTTGAAACACCACCTCCAGCAAGACCCCCTTCGCTGTCCAAACACCACTACACTGCCCTAAACCCTGAAACACCAGACCCAGCACGACCCATTACACTGCCCGAACACCACTGCTCTGCCCAAAACCCTGAAACACCAGCCCCAGCACACCCCCTTACACTGCCCGAACACCACTGCACTGCCCTAAACCCTGAAACACCAGTCCCAGCATGACCCCCTGCACTGCTCGAATGCCACTGCACTCTCCTAATCACTGAAACACCAGCCCTTAGCACGACTCCCTACACTGCCCAAACACCACTTCACTGTCCTAAACCCTGAAACACCAGTCCCAGCACAACCCCCTACACTTCCCGAACACCATGGCACTGCCATAAACCCTGAAGCACCAGCCGCAGCACTACGCTCTACACTGCCCGAACAACACTGTACTGCCCTAAACCCTGAAACACCAGCCCCAGCACACCCCCTTACACTGCCCGAACAACACTGTACTGCCCTAAACCCTGAAACACCAGCCCCAGCACACCCCCTTACACTGCCCGAACACCACTGCACTGGCCTAAACCCTCAAACACCAGCCCCAGCCCAACCCCCTACACTGCCCGAACACCAATGCACTGCCCTAAACCCTGAAACACAAGCTCCAGTCCGACCCCCTACACTGCCCGAACACCACTGCACTGCCCTAAACCCTGAAACACCGCCCCAGTACGACCCCCAACGCTAACCAAACACCACTTCACTGCCTTAAACCCTAAAACACTACCCCCAGCACAATCCCCTACACTACACAAACACCACTGCACTACCCTAAACCCTAAAACACTATCCCCAGCATAACCCCCTACACTGCCCGAACACCACTGCGCTGACCTAAGCCCTGAAACACCACCCCCAGCATTACCCCCTACACTACCCGAACACCACTGCTCTGACCTAAACCTAAAACACCACCCCCAGCACGACACCCTACACTACCCGAACACCACTGCACTGCCCTAAACCCTAAAATACCAGCCCCAGCACGAAACCCTACACTGCCCGAACACTACTGCACTGCCCTAAACCCTGAATAACCACCCCCAGCACGAACACCTACACTGCCCGAACACCACTTCACTGCCCTAACCCCTGAAACACCACCCACAGCAAGACCCCCTACACTGCCCGAACACCACTGCCCTCAACCCTGAAACACCACCCCCAGCAAGACCCCTACACTGCCCAAACACCACTGTACTGCCCTAAACCCTGAAACACCAGCCCCAGCAAGACCCCCTATACTGCCCAAACACCACTGCACTGCCCTAAACCCTGAAACAACATCCCCAGCAAGACTCCCTACACTGTCTGAATACCACTGCACTGCACTAAACCCTGAAACACCACCCCCAACAGGACCCCCTACGCTGCCAGAACACCACTGCACTGCCCTAAGCCCTGAAACACCACCCCCCTGCACGACCAGCTACACTGCCCGAACACCACTGCATTGCCCTAAACCCTGAAACAATACCCCCCTGCACGACCCACTACACTGCCCGAACACCACTGCACTGCCCTAAACCCTGAAACACCACCCTGCACAACACTTTACACCGCCCAAACACTACTGCATTGCCCTAAACTCTGAAACCCCACACCCAGCACAACCCCCTACACTGCCTGAACACCACTGCACTGCCCTAAACCCTGAAACACCACCCCCACAAAACCCCCTACACTGCCCGAACACCACTGCTCTGCCCTAAACCCTGAAGCACTACCCCAGCATGACCGCCTACACTGTCTGAACACCACTGTTCTGCCCTAAACCCTAAAACACTTGCCCCAGGACGACGCCCTACACTGCCCGAACACCACTGCACTGCCCTAAACCCTGAAACACCACCCCCAGCATGACCCCCTACACTGCCTGAACACCACTGCACGGCCCTAAAACCTGAAACACCACCCCCAGCATGACCCCCTACACTGCCAGAACAGACCTGCACTGCTCTAACCCCTGAAGCACCACCCCCACACGGCCCCCTACCCTGCACGAACACCACTGCACTTCCCTAAACCCTGAAAAACTACCGCCAGCAAGTCCCCCTATACTGCCCGAACACCACTGCACTGCCCTAAACCCTGAAACACCACCCCCAGCAAGACCCCCAACACTGCAATGACACCACTACCCTAAACCTTGAAACACCACCTCCAGCAAGACCCCCTTCGCTGTCCAAACACCACTACACTGCCCTAAACCCTGAAACACCAGACCCAGCACGACCCCTTACACTGCCCGAACACCACTGCTCTGCCCAAAACCCTGAAACACCAGCCCCAGCACGACCCCCTGCACTGCCGGAACACCACTGCACTACCCTAAACCCTGAAACACCAGCCCTTAGCACGACCCCCTACTCTGCCCGAACACCACGACACAGCCATAAACCCTGAAGGACCAGCCACAGCATGACCCCCCACACTGCCCGAACACCACTGCACTGCCCTAAACATTGAAACACCAGCCCCAGCATACCCCCTTACACTGCCCGAACACCACTGCACTGCCCTAACCCCTGAAACACCACCCCCACACGGCCCCCTAGCCTGCACGAACACCACTGCACTTCCCTAAAGCCTGAAAAACTACCCCCAGCAAGACCCCCTATACTGCCCGAACACCACTGCACTGCCCTAAACCCTGAAACACCACCCCCAGCAAGACCCCCAACACTGCAATGACACCACTACCCTAAACCTTGAAACACCACCTCCAGCAAGACCCCCTTCGCTGTCCAAACACCACTACACTGCCCTAAACCCTGAAACACCAGACCCAGCACGACCCATTACACTGCCCGAACACCACTGCTCTGCCCAAAACCCTGAAACACCAGCCCCAGCACGACCCCCTGCACTGCCGGAACACCACTGAACTACCCTAAACCCTGAAACACCAGCCCTTAGCACGACCCCCTACACTGCCCAAACACCACGGCACAGCCATAAACCCTGAAGGACCAGCCGCAGCACGACCCCCCACACTGCCCGAACACCACTGCACTGCTCTAAACATTGAAACACCAGCCCCAGCATACCCCCTTACACTGCCCAAACACCACTGCACTGCCCTAAACCCTGAAACACCAGTCCCAGCACAAAACCCTACACTGCCCGAACACCACTGCACTGCCCTAAACCCTGAAACACCAGCCCCAGCACAAACCCCTACACTGCCCGGACACCACTGCACTGCACTAAACCCTGAAACACCAGCCCTAGCCGACCCCCTACACTGCCCGGACACCACTGCACTGCACTAAACCCTGAGACACCAGCCCTAGCACGACCCCCTACACTGCCCGAACACCAATGCACTGCCCTAAACCCTGAAACACAAGCCCCAGTATGACCCCCTACACTGCCCGAACACCACTGCACTGCCCTAAACCCTGAAACACCGCCCCAGCACGACCCCCTACACTGCCCGAACACCACTGCACTGCCCTAAACCCTGAAACACCGCCCCAGCACGTCCCCCTACTCTGCCGAACACCACTGCACTGCCCTAAACCCTGAAACACCAGCCCCAGCACGAGCCCCTACACTGCCCGAACACCAATGCACTGCCCTAACCCTGAAACACAAGCCCCAGTCCGACCTCCGACACTGCCTGAACACCACTGCACTGCCCTAAACCCTGAAACACCACCGACCTGCACGACCAGCTACACTGCCCTTTCACCACTTTTTTGCCCTAAACCCTGAAACATCACCCCCTGCACGACCCCCTACATTGCCCGAACAGCACTGCACTGCCCTTAACCCTGAAACACCACCCCCGCACGACCCTTTACACTGCTCAAACACCACTGCACTGCCCTAAACTCTGAAACACCACACCCAGCACGACCCCTACACTGCCTGAACACCACTGTACTGCCATAAACCCTGAAACACCACCCCTGTAAGACCCCCTACACCGCCCGAACACCGCTGCACTGCCCTAAACCCTGAAACACCACCCCCAGCATGACCCCCTACACTGCCCGAACACCACTGCACTGCCCTAAACCCTAAAACACCACCCCCAGCATGTCCCCCTACGCTGCCCGAACACCACTGCACCGCCCTAAACCCTGAAATACTACCCCCGGCAAGACCCCCTACACTGCCTGAATACCACTGCACTGCCCTAAACCCAAAAACATCACCCCCAGCAAGACCCCCAACGCTGCAATAACACCACTGGCCTAAACCTTGAAACACCACCTCCAGGAAGACCCTCTACGTTGCCCAAACACCACTACACTGCCCTAAACCCTGAAACACCAGACCCAGCACAACCCCTTACACTACCCGAACACCACTGCTCTGCCCAAAAACCCTGAAACACCAGCCCCAGCACGACCCCCTACACTACCCGAACACCACTGCACTGCCCTAAGTCCTGAAACACCGGACCCAGCATGACCCCCTACACTGCCCGAACAACACTGCACTGCCCTAAACTCTGAAACACCACACCCAGCACGACCCCCTACACTGTCTGAACACCACTGCACTGCCCTAAAACCTGAAACACCACCACTGCAAGACCCCCTACACTGCCCAAACACCACTGCTCTGTCCTAAACCCTGAAACACGACCCCAGCATGACCCCTTGCGCTGTCCAAACACCACTGCCCTAAACCCTAAACACTAGCCCCAGGATGGCCCCCTACACTGTCTGAACACCACTGCACTGCCCTAATCCCTGAAACACCACCCCCAGCATGACCCCCTACACTGCCCGAACACCACTGCACTTCCCTAAACCCTGAAACACCACCCCCAGCATGACCCCCTACACTGCCAGGACAGCACTGCACTGCCCTAACCCCTGAAACACCACCCCAGCATGGCCCCCTACCCTGCCCGAACACCACTGCACTGCCCTAAACCCTGAAACACCACCCCCAGCATGACCCCCTACACTGCAGGAACAGACCTGCACTGCCCTAACCCCTGAAACACCACCCCCGCATGGCCCCCTACCCTGCACAAACACCACTGTACTGCCCTAAATCCTGAAAAACTACCCCTGGCAAGACCCCCTACACTGCCCGAACACCACTGCACTGCCCTAAACCCTGAAACACCACCCCCAGCAAGACCCCCAACGCTGCCCGAACACCACTGCACTGCCCTAAACCCTGAAACACCAAGCCCAGCAAGACCCCCTACACTGCCCGAAAACCACTGCACTGCCCTAAACCCTGAAACACCACCCCCAGCATGACCCCCTACACTGCCCGAACATCACTGCACTGCCCTAAACCCTGAAACACTACCCCCTGCCCAACCCCCTACACTGCCCGAGCACCACTGCACTGCCCTAAACACCGAAACACCATACCTGCATGTCCCCCTACACTGCCCGAACACCAGTGCACTGACCTAAGCCCTGAAACACCACCCCGAGCATGACCCCCTATACTGCCCGAACACCACTGCACTGCCCTAAACCCTGAAACACTACCCCCTGCCCAACCCCCTACACTGCCCGAGCACCACTGCACTGCCCTAAACACCGAAACACCACACCTGCATGACCCCCTACACTGCCCGAACACCAGTGCACTGACCTAAGCCCTGAAACACCACCCCGAGCATGACCCCCTATACTGCCCGAACACCACTGCACTGATCTAAACCCTAAACACCACCCCAGCACGACCCTTTACACTGCCCAAACACCACTGCACTGCCCTAAACTCTGAAACACCACAACCAGCATGACCCCTACACTGTCTGAACACCACTGCACTGCCTTAAACCCTGAAACATCACCCCCACAATACCCCCTACACTACCCAAACACCACTGCTCTGCCCTAACCCCTGAAACACTACCCCAGCATGACCCCCTGCACTGTCAAAACACCACTGCACTACCCCAAACCCAAAAACACTACCCCCAGCACGACCTCCTACACTACATAAACACCACTGCACTACCCTAAACCCTAAGTCTACCCCAAGCACAACCCCCTACAATACACAAACATCACTGCACTACCCTAAACCCTAAAACGCTACCACCAGCACGACCACCTACACTACCCAAACCCACTGCACTGCCCTAAACCCTGAAACACCAGCCCCAGCATAACTCCCTACACTGCCTGAACACCACTGCCCTAAACCCTGAAACACCACCCACAGTAAGACCCTCTACACTGCCTGAACAACACTGCCCTAAGCCCTGAAACACCACCCACAGCAAGACCCTCTACACTGCCTGAACAACACTGCCCTATGCCCTGAAACACCACCCCCAGCAACACCCCCTACACTGCCCGAACACCACTGCACTGCCCTAAACCCTGAAACACCACCCCCTGCCCAATCCCCTACATTGCCCGAGCACCACTGCACTGCCCTAAAGCCCAAATCACCACCACTGCATGACCCCCTACACTACCTGAACACCACTGCACTGCCCTAAACCCTGAAACACCACCCCCAGCATGACCCCCTACACTGCCCGAACACCACTGCACTTCCCTAAACCCTAAACACCACCCCAATCAGGACTCCCTACTGTGCCCTAAAACCACTGCTCTGCCCTAAACCCTAAAACACCACCCCCAGCAGGATCCTCTACACTGCCCGAACACCTCTGCACTTCTTTAAACCCTGAAACACCAGCCCCAGAATGACCCCCTACACTGCCCGAACACCACTGTACTCCCCTAAACCCTGAAACACCAGCACGAGCACAACACCCTACACTGCCCGAATACCACTGCACTGCCCTAAACCCTGATACTCCACCCCCAGCATGACCCCTACACTGCCCGAACACCACTGCACTGCCCTAAACCCTGAAACACCATCCACTGCCCAACCCCCTACCCTGCCCGAGCACCACTGCACTGCCCTAAAGACCAAAACACCACCCCTGCATGACCCCATACACTGCCCGAAAACCACTGACTGCCCTAAACCCTGAAACACCACCCTCAGCATGATCCCATACACAGCCCGAACACCACTGCACTGCCCTAAACCCTAAACACCACCCACAGCAGGACCCCCTACTGTGCCCTAACACCACTGCTCTGGCCTAAACCCTGAAACACCAGCCCCAGCACAACCCCCTACACTGCCCGAACACCACTGGTCTGCCCTAAACCCTAAAACACCACCCCCAGCACGACCCCCTAAATTGCCCGAACACCACTGCCCTAAACCCAGAAACACCACCCCCAGCAAGACCCCCTACACTGCCTGAACACCACTGTACTCCCCTAAACCCTGAAACACCAGCCCGAGCACAAAACCCTACACTGCCCGAACACCACTGCACTGCCCTAAACCCTGAAACACCACCCCCCGCACGACCCCCTACACTGCCCGAACACCACTGCACTGCCCTAAACCCTGAAACACAATCCCCAACACGACCCCCTACACTGCCTGAAAACCACTGCACTGCCCTAAACCCTGAAACACCACCCCCTACATGACCCCCTACATTGCCCGAACACCACTGCACTGCCCTAAACCCTAAAACACTACCCCCTTGCATGACCCCTACACTGCCCGACCACCACTGCACTGCCCTAAAACCTAAAACACCACCCCCCTGCATGACCCCCTATACTGCCCTAACACCACTGCAGTGTCCTAAACCCTGAAACCCCACCCCCGCACCACCCTTTACACTGCTCAAACACCACTGCACTGCCCTACACTCTGAAACACCACCCCCACAAGACCCCATGCACTGCCCGAACACCACTACTCTGCCCTAATCCCTGAAACACTACCCAATCATGACCCCCTACACTGTCCGAACACCACTGCACTGCCCTAAACCCTGAAACACTAGCCCAAGGACAACCCCCTACACTGCCCGAACACCTCTGCACTGCCCTAAACCATGAAACACCAACCCTAGCATGACCCCCTACACAGCCCGATTACCACTGCCCTGCCCTAAACCCTGAAACACCAACCCCAGCAAGACCCCCAACGCTGCAAGAACACCACTGCCCTAAACCCTAAAACACCACTCCCAGCAAGAACCCCTATGCTGCCCAAAGACCAATTTACTCCCCTAAACCCTGAAACACCACTCACAGCATGACCCCTTACACTGCCTGAACACCACTGCTCTGCCCAAAACCCTGAAACTCCAGCCCCAGCACGACCTTCTACACTGCCCGAACACCAATGCACTGCCCTAAACCCTTAAACACCAGCCCTTAGCACGACCCCCTATACTGCCCGAACACCACTGCACTGCCCTAAACCCTGAAACAGCAGCCTCAGTATGACCCCCTACACTGCCCGAGAACCACTGCACTGCCCTATCCCCAAAACACCACCCCTGCACGACCCCCTACACTGCCCGAACACAACAGCACTGCCCCAAACCCTGAAACACCACCCCCTGCATGACCCCCTACACTGCCCGAGCACCACTGCACTGCCCTAAACCCTAAACACCTCCCCCAGCATGACCCCCGACTGTGCTCGAACACCACTGCTCTGCCCTAAACCCTATATCAACCCCAACACGACCCCCTACACTGCCCGAATTCCACAGCTCTGCCCTAAACCCTAAAACACCACGCCCGCACATCCCCCTACACTGCCCAAACACCTCCGCACTGCTCTAAACCCTAAAACACTAGCCCCAGCATGATCCCCTACACTGCCTGAATAACACTGCACTGCCCTAAACCTTGAAACACCACCCCCAGCATGATACCCTACACTGCCGGAACACCACTGCACTGCCCTAAACCCTGAAACACCACACTGGCCCGGCTCCCTACACTGCTCGAACACCACTGCACTGCTCTAAACCCTGAAACACTACCCCCAGCATGACCCCCAACACTGACTGAACACAACTGCACTGCCCTAAACCTTGAAACACCACCCCCAGCATGACCCCCTACACTGCCAGGACACCACTGCACTGCCCTAAACCCTGAAATACCACCCTGGCATGGCTCCCAACACTGCGCGAACACCACTGCACTGCCCTAACCCCTGAAAAACCACCCCCAGTATGACACCCTACACTGCCGGAACACCACTGCACTGCCATAAACCCTGCAACACCACCCTGGCACGGCTCCCTACACTGCTCGAACACCACTGCACTGCTCTAAACCCTGAAATACTACCTCAGCATGACCCCCTACACTGCCTGAACACCACTGCACTGCCCTAAACCTTGAAACATCACCTCCAGCATGACACCCTATACTGCCGGAACACCACTGCACTGCCCAAAACCCTGAAACACCAGCCCTTAGCACGACCCCCTACACTGCCCAAACACCACTGCACTGCCCTAAACCCTGTAACACCACCCCCAGTATGACACCCTACACTGCCAGGACAGCACTGCACTGCCCTAACCCCTGAAACACCACCCCAGCATGGCCCCCTACCCTGCCCGAACACCACTGCACTGCCCTAAACCCTGAAACACTACCCCCGACAAGACGCCCTACACTGCCCGAATACACCACTGCACTGCCCTAAACCCTGAAACACCACCCCCAGCAAGACCCCCAATGCTGCAAGAACACCACTGCCCTAAACCTTGAAACACCACCTTCAGAAAGACCCCCTACACTGCCCAAACACCACTACACAGCCCTAAACCCTGAAACACCAGACCCAGCATGACCCCTTACACTGCCCGAACACCACTGCTCTGCCCAAAACCCTGAAACACCAGCCCCAGCACGACCCCCTGCACTGCCCGAACACCACTACACTGCCCTAAACCCTGAAACACCAGCCCTTAGCATGACCCCCTAAACTGCCCGAACACCACTGCAGTGCCCTAAACCCTGAAACACCAGCCCCAGCATGACCCCCTATACTGCCTGAACACCACTACACTGCCCTAAACCCTGAAACACCACCCCCAGCAAGATCCCCTATGCTGCAAGAACATCACTGCCCTAAAACCTGAAACACTACCCACAGCAAGACCCCCTACGCTGCCCGAACACCAGTGCACTGCCCTAAACCCTGAAACACTACCCCCTGCATGACCCCTATACTGCCCGAACACCACTGCACTGCTCTAAACCCTAAACACCACCCCAGCATGACACTTTACACTGCCCACACACCACTGCACTGCCCTAAACTCTGAAACACCACACCCAGCACGACCCCCTACACTGTCTGAACACCACTGCACTGCCCTAAACCCTGAAACACCACCCACACAATACCCCCTACACTACCCGAACACCACTGCTCTGCCCTAAACCCTGAAACACTACCCCAGCATGACCCCCTGCACTGTCCAAACACCACTGCACTACCCTAAACCCTAAAACACTACCCCCAGCACGACCTCCTACACTACACAAACACCACTGCACTACCCTAAACCCTAAGTCTACCCCAAGCACAACCCCCTACACTACACAAACATCACTGCACTACCCTAAACCCTAAAACACAACCACCAGCACGACCACCTACACTGCCCGAACACCACTGCACTGCCCTAAACCCTGAAACATCACCCCCTGCCCAACCCCTTACACTGCCCGAGCTCCACTGCACTGCCCTAAAGCCCGAATCACCACCACTGCATGACCCCCTACACTGCCTGAACACCACTGCACTGCCCTAAACCCTGAAACACCAGCCCCAGCATAACTCCCTACACTGCCTGAACACCACTGCCCTAAACCCTGAAACACCACCCACAGCAAGACCCTCTACACTGCCTGAACAACACTGCCCTAAGCCCTGAAACACCACCCACAGCAAGACCCTCTACACTGCCTGAACAACACTGCCCTAAGCCCTGAAACACCACCCCCAGCAAGACCCCTTACACTGCCCGAGCTCCACTGCACTGCCCTAAAGCCCGAATCACCACCACTGCATGACCCCCTACACTGCCTGAACACCACTGCACTGCCCTGAACCCTGAAACACCACCCCCAGCATGACCCCCTACACTGCCCGAACACCACTGCACTTCCCTAAACCTTAAACACCACCCCCATCCGGACCCCCTACTGTGCCCTAAAACCACTGCTCTGCCCTAAACCCTAAAACACCACCCCCAGCAAGATCCCCTACACTGCCCGAACACCTCTGCACTGCTCTAAACCCTGAAACACCAGCCCCAGAACGACCCCCTACACTGCCCGAAAACCATTGTACTCCCCTAAACCCTGAAACACCAGCCCGAGCACAACACCCTACACTGCCCGAACACCACTGCACTGCCCTAAACCCTGATACACCACCCCCAGCATGACCCCTACACTGCTCGAACACCACTGCACTGTCCTAAACCCTGACCACCATCCACTGCCCATCCCCCTACAATGCCCGTGACCACTGCACTGCCCTAAAGACAAAAACACCACCCCTGCACGACCCCCTACACTGCCCGAACACCACTGCACTGCCCTAAACCCTGAAACACCACCCTCAGCATGACCCCATACACAGCCCGAACACCACTGCACTGCCCTAAACCCTGAAACACCAGCCCCAGAACGACCCCCTACACTGCCCGAAAACCATTGTACTCCCCTAAACCCTGAAACACCAGCCCGAGCACAACACCCTACACTGCCCGAACACCACTGCACTGCCCTAAACCCTGATACACCACCCCCAGCATGACCCCTACACTGCTCGAACACCACTGCACTGTCCTAAACCCTGACCACCATCCACTGCCCATCCCCCTACAATGCCCGTGACCACTGCACTGCCCTAAAGACCAAAACACCACCCCTGCACGACCCCCTACACTGCATGAACACCACTGCACTGCCCTAAACCCTGAAACACCACCCTCAGCATGACCCCATACACAGCCCGAACACCACTGCACTGCCCTAAACCCTAAACACCACCCACAGCAGGACCCCCTACTGTGCCCTAACACCACTGCTCTGGCCTAAACCCTAAAACACCACCCCCAGCACGACCCCCTAAATTGCCCGGACACCACTGCCCTTAACCCTGAAACACCACCCCCAGCAAGACCCCCTACACTGCCTGAACACCACTGTACTCCCCTAAACCCAGAAACACTAGCCCGAGCACAAAACCCTACACTGCCCGAACACCACTGCACTGCCCTAAACCCTAAAACTCCACCCCCAGCACGACCCCCTACACTGCCCGAACACCACTGCACTGCCCTAAACCCTGAAACACCACCCCCTACATGACCCCCTACACTGCCTGAACACCACTGCAGTGTCCTAAACCCTGAAACCCCACCCGCACCACCCTTTACACTGCCCAAACACCACTGCACTGCCCTAAACTCTGAAACACCACACCCCAGCATGACCCCCTACACTGTCCGAACACCACTGCACTGCCCTAAACCCTGAAACACTAGCCTGAGGACAACCCCCTACACTGCCCGAACACCTCTGCACTGCCCTAAACCCTGAAACACCAATCCTAGCATGACCCCCTACACAGCCCGATTACCACTGCACTGCCCTAAACCCTGAAACACCAACCCCAGCCAGACCCCCAACGCTGCAAGAACACCACTGCCCTAAACCCTAAAACACCACCCCCAGCAAGACCCCTATGCTGCCCGAAGACCGATTTACTCCCCTAAACCCTGAAACACCACACACAGCATGACCCCTTACACTGCCTGAACACCACTGCTCTGCCCAAAACCCTGAAACTCCAGCCCCAGCATGACCCCCTACACTGCCCGAATACCAATGCACTGCCCTAAACCCTTAAACACCAGCCCTTAGCACGACCCCCTACACTTCCTGAACACCACTGCGCTGCCCTAAACCCTGAAGCAGCAGCCTCTGTATGACCCCCTACACTGCCCGAGAACCACTGCACTGCCCTATCCCAAAAACACCACCCCTGCACAACCCCTACACTGTCCGAACACCACAGCACTGCCCTAAACCCTGAAAAACGACCCCCTGCATGACCCCCTACACTGCCCGAGCACCACTGCACTGCCTTAAACCCTAAACACCACTCCCAGCATGACCCCCTACTGTTCCCGAACACCACTGCTCTGCCCTAAACCCTAAAATATCACCCCCAACACAACCCCCTACACTGCCCGAACTCCACTGCTCTGCCCTAAACCCTAAAACACCACCCCCCGAACATCCCCCTACACTGCCCGAACACCTCCGCACTGCTCTAAACCCTAAAACACTAGCCCCAGCATGACCCCCTACACTGCCTGAATTCCACTGCACTGCCCTAAACCTTGAAACATCACCCCCAGCATGACACCCTACACTGCAGGAACACCACTGCACTGCCCTAAACCCTGAAACACTACCCCCAGCATGACCCCCTACACTGCCTGAACACCACTGCACTGCCCTAAACCTTGAAGGACCACCCCCAGCATGACCCCCTACACTGCCAGAACACCACTGCACAGCACTGCCCTAAACCCTAAAACACCACCCTGGCATGGCTCCCAACACTGCTAGAAAACCACTGCACTGCTCTAAACCCTGAAACACCACCCCCAGTATGACACCCTACACTGCCGGAACACCACTGCACTGATATAAACCCTAAAACACCACCCTGGCACGGCTCCCTACACTGCTCGAACACCACTGCACTACTCTAAACCCTGAAACACTACCTCAGCATGACCCCCTACACTGCCTGAACACCACTGCACTGCCCTAACCCTTGAAACACCACCTCCAGCATGACACCCTACACTGCCGGAACACCACTGCACTGCCCTAAACCCTGAAACACCAGCCCTTAGCACAACCCCCCACATTGCCCAAACACCACTGCACTGCCCTAAAACCTGAAACACCAGCCTCAGCACTACCCCCTACACTGCCCGAACACCACTGCACTGCCCTAAACCCTGAAACACCAGCCCCAGCACGACCCCCTACAATGCCCGAACACCACTGCACTGCCCTAAAACCCTGAAACACAACCCACAGCAAGACCCTCTACACTGCCTGAACAAAACTGCCCTAAACCCTGAAACACCACACCCCAGCATGACCCCCTACACTGTCCGAACAGCACTGCACTGCCCTAAACCCTGAAAAACTAGCCTGAGGACAACCCCCTACACTGCCCGAACACCTCTGCACTGCCCTAAACCCTGAAACACCAACCCTAGCATGACCCCCTACACAGCCCGATTACCACTGCACTGCCCAAAACCCTGAAACACCAACCCCAGCCAGACCCCCAATGCTGCAAGAACACCACTGCCCTAAACCCTAAAACACCACCCCCAGCAAGACCCCTATGCTGCCCGAAGACCGATTTACTCCCCTAAACCCTGAAACACCACACACAGCATGACCCCTTACACTGCCTGAACACCACTGCTCTGCCCAAAACCCTGAAACTCCAGCCCCAGCATGACCCCCTACACTGCCCGAATACCAATGCACTGCCCTAAACCCTTAAACACCAGCCCTTAGCACGACCCCCTACACTTCCTGAACACCACTGCACTGCCCTAAACCTTGAAGGACCAACCCCAGCATGACCCCCTACACTGCCAGAACACCACTGCACAGCACTGCCCTAAACCCTGAAACACCACCCTGGCATGGCTCCCAACACTGCTAGAAAACCACTGCACTGCTCTAAACCCTGAAACACCACCCCCAGTATGACACCCTACACTGCCGGAACACCACTGCACTGCCATAAACCCTAAAACACCACCCTGGCACGGCTCCCTACACTGCTCGAACACCACTGCACTACTCTAAACCCTGAAACACTACCTCAGCATGACCCCCTACACTGCCTG
Organism: Triturus cristatus; assembly: GCF_964204655.1. Lineage (NCBI taxonomy): Eukaryota > Metazoa > Chordata > Amphibia > Caudata > Salamandridae > Triturus > Triturus cristatus. The sequence goes on from NC_140579.1 coordinate 1,099,637,946, forward strand.
AACACCACTGCACTGCCCTAACCCTTGAAACACCACCTCCAGCATGACACCCTACACTGCCGGAACACCACTGCACTGCCCTAAACCCTGAAACACCAGCCCTTAGCACGACCCCCCACACTGCCCAAACACCACTGCACTGCCCTAAAACCTGAAACACCAGCCTCAGCACTACCCCCTACACTGCCCGAAAACCACTGCACTGCCCTAAACCCTGAAACACCAGCCCCAGCACGACCCCCTACAATGCCCGAACACCACTGCACTGCCCTAAAACCCTGAAACACAACCCACAGCAAGACCCTCTACACTGCCTGAACAAAACTGCCCTAAACCCTGAAACACCACCCCCAGCAACACCCCCTATACTGCCCGAACACCACTGCACTGCCCTAAATCCTGAAACACCACCCCCTGCCCAACCCATAACACTGCCCGAGCACCACTGCACTGCCCTAAAGCCCGAATCACCACCCCTGCACAACTCCTACACTGCCTGAACACCACTGCACTACCCTAAACCCTGAAACACCACCCCCAGCATGAGCCCTACACTGCCCGAACACCACTGCACTGCCCTAAACACTAAACACCACCCCCAGCAGGACCCCCTACTGTGCCCTAACACCACTGCTCTGTACTAAACCCTAAAACACCACCCCAGCGGGATCCCCTACACTGCCCGAACACCTCTGTACTGCTCTAAACCCTGAAACACCAGCCCTAGAATGACCCCCTACACTGCCCGAACACCACTGTACTCCCCTAAACCCTGAAACACCAACCCGAGCACAACACCCTACACTGCCAGAACACCACTGCACTGCCCTAAACCCTGATACACCACCCCCAGCATGACCCCCTACACTGCCCGAACACCACTGCACTGCCCTAAACCCTGAAACACCATCCACTGCCCAACCCCCTACACTGCCCAAGCACCACTGCACAGCCCTAAAGACCGAAACACCACCCCTGCACGACCCCCTTCACTGCCCGAACACCAGTGCACTGCCCTAAACCCTGAAACACAACCCTCAGCATGACCCCATACACAGCCCAACACCACTGCACTGCCCTAAACCCTAAACACCACCCCCAGCAGGACCACCTACACTGCCCAAACACCTCTGCACTGCTCTAAACCCTGAAACACCAGCCCCAGCATGACCCCCTACACTGCCCGAACACCACTGCACTGCCCTAAACCCTGAAACACCGGCCCCAGCATGACCCCCTACGCTGCCCCAACACATCTGCACTGCCCTAAACCCTGAAACACCACCCCCAACACGACACCCTACATTGCCTGAACACCACTGCACTGCCCTACACCCTGAAACACCACCCCTAGCAAGACCCCCTACACTGCCGGAACACCACTGTACTCCCCTAAACCCTAAAACACCAGCCCAAGCACAAAATCCTACACTGCCCGAACACCACTGCACTGCCCTAAACCCTGAAACACCACCCCCAGCATGACCCCATACACTGCCCGAACACCACTGCACTGCCCTAAACCCTGAAACACCACCCCCAACACGACACCCTACATTGCCTGAACACCACTGCACTGCCCTACACCCTGAAACACCACCCCCTACATGACCCCCTACACTTCCCGAACACCACTGCACTGCCCTAAACCCTAAAACACTACCCCCTTGCATGACCCTGTACACTGCCCGACCTCCACTGCACTGCCCTAAAACCTAAAACACCACCCCCCTGCATGACCCCCTACACTGCCCGAGCACCACTGCACTGTTCTAAACCCTGAAACCCCACCCCGCACCACCCTTTACACTGCCCAAACACCACTGCACTGCCCTAAACTCTGAAACACTGCATCCTGCACGACTCCCTACATTGCCCGAACACCACTGCACTGCCCTAAACCATGAAACACCAACCCTAGCATGACCCCCTACACAGCCCAATTACCACTGCACTGGTCTAAACCCTGAAACACCAACCCCAGCAAGACCCCCAACGCTGCAAGAACACCACTGCCCTAAACCCCCTATGCTGCCCAAAGACCACTTTAGTCCCCTAAACCCTGAAACACCAGACCCAGCATGACCCCTTACACTGCCCGAACACCACTGCTCTGCCCAAAACCCTGAAACTCCAGCACGACCCCACACACTGCCCGAACACCAATGCACTACCCTAAACCCTGAAACAGCAGCCTCAGTACAACCCCCTAAACTGCCCGAGAACCACTGCACTGCCCTAACCCCAAAACACCATCCCAGCATGACCCCCTACACTGTCCGAGCACCACTGCACTGCCCTAAACCCTAAACACCACCCCCAGCATGACCCCCTACTGTGCCCAAACACGACTGCTCTGCCATAAACCCTAAAATATCACACACAGCATGACCCCCTACACTGCCCAAACCCCACTGCTCTACCCTAAACCCTAAAACACCACCCCCGCACATCCCCCTACACTGCCCGAACACCTCCGCACTGCTCTAAACCATAAACACTAGCAACAGCATGACCCCCTACACTGCCTGAATACCACTGCACTGCCCTAAACCTTGAAACACCACCCCCAGCATGACACCCTACACTGCCGGAACACCACTGCACTGCCCTAAACCCTGAAACACCACCCTGGCACGGCTCCCTACACTACTCGAACACCACTGCACTGCTCTAAACCCTGAAAAACTACCTCAGCATAACCCCCTACACTGCCTGAACACCACTGCACTGCCCTAAACATTGAAACACCACCCCAGCATGACACCCTACACTGCCGGAACACCACTGCACTGCCCTAAACCCTGAAACACCAGCCCATGGCACGAGCCCCCACACTGCCCGAACACCACTGCACTGCCCTAAACCCTAAAACACTACCCCCTTACATGACCCCGTACACTGCCCGACCACCACTGCACTGCCCTAAAACCTAAAACACCACCCCCTGCATGACCCCCTACACTGCCGAAACACCACTGCACTGTCCTAAACCCTGAAACCCCACCCCGCACCACCCTTTACACTGCTCAAACACCACTGCACTGCCCTAAACTCTGAAACACCACACCCGCACGACCCCCTACATTGTCTGAACACCACTGCACTGCCCTAAGCACTGAAACACCACCCCCACAAGACCCCACGCACTGCCTGAACACCACTGCTCTGCCCTAATCCCTGAAACATTACCCCAGCATGACCCCCTACACTGTCCGAACACCACTGCACTGCCCTAAACCCTGGAACACTAGCCCCAGGACAACCCCCTACATTGCCCGAACACAACTGCACTGCCCTAAACCCTGAAACACCAACCCTAGCATGACCCCCTACACAGCCCGATTACCACTGCACTGCCCTAAACCCTGAAACACCAACCCCAGCAAGACCCCCAACGCTGCAAGAACACTACTGCCCTAAACCCTAAAACACCACCCCCAGCAAGTCCCCCTATGCTGCCCGAAGACCACTTTACTCCCCTAAACCGTGAACCACCAGACCCAACATGACCCCTTACACTGCCCGAACACCACTGCTCTGCCCAAAACCCTGAAACTCCAGCCCCAGCATGACCCCCTACACTGCCCGAACACCAATGCACTGCCCTAAACCCTGAAACACCAGCCCTTAGCACAACCCCCTACACTGCCCGAACACCACTACACTGCCCTAAACCCTGAAACAGCAGCCTCAGTATGACCCCCTACACTGCCTAAGAACCACTGCACTACCCTAACCCCAAAACACCACCCCAGCATGACCCCCTACTCTGCCCGAGCACCACTGCACTGCCCTAAACCCTAAACACCACCCCCAGCATGACCCCCTACTGTGCCCGAACACCACTGCTCTGCCCTAAACCCTAAAATATCACCCCCAGTACGACCACCTACACTGCCCGAACTCCACTGCTCTGCCCTAAACCCTAAAACACCAACCCCGCATATCCCCCTACACTGCCCGAACACCACCGCACTGCTCTATACCCTAAAACACTAGCAACAGCTTGACCCCCTACACTGCCTGAATACCACTGCACTGCCCTAAACCTTGAAACACCACCTGCAGCATGACACCATACACTGCCGGAACACCACTGCACTGCCCTAAACCCTGAAACACCACCCTGGCACGGCTCCCTACACTGCTCGAACACCACTGCACTTCTCTAAACCCTGAAACACTACCCCCAGCATGACCCCCTACACTGCCTGAACACCACTACACTGCCCTAAACCTTGAAACACAACCCCAGCATGACCCCCTACATTGCCAGAACACCACTGCACTGCCAGAAACCCTGAAACACCACCCTGGCATGGCTCCCTACAATGCTCAAACACCACTGCACTGCTCTAAACCCTGTAACACCACGCCCAGTAGGACACCCTACACTGCCAGAACATCACTGCACTGCCCTAAACCCTGAAACACCACCCTGGCACGGCTCCCTACACTGCTCAAACACCACTGCACTGCTCTAAACCCTGAAACACTACCTCAGCATGAGCCCCTACACTGCCTGAACACCACTGCACTGCCCTAAACATTGAAATACCACCCCCAGCATGACACCCTACACTACCGGAACACCACTGCACTGCCCGAAACCCTGAAACACCAGCCCTTAGCACGACCCCCCACACTGCCCGAACACCACTGCACTGCCCTAAAACCTGAAACACCAGCCTCAGCACTACTCCCACACTGCCCAAACACCTCTGCACTGCCCTAAACCCTGAAACACCAGCCCCAGCAAGACCCCCTATACTGCCCGAACACCACTGCACTACACAAAACCCTGAAAAACCACCCCCAGCATGACCCCCTACCCTGCCCGCACACCACTCCCCTGCCCTAAACCCTGAAACACTACCCCCGGCAAGACCCCCTACACTGCCCGAACACCACTGAACTTCCCTAAACCCTGAAACACCACCCCCAGCAAGACCCCCAACACTGCAAGAACACCACTGCGCTAAACCTTGAAACACCACCTCCAGCGCGACCCCCTACGCTGCCCAAACACCACTACACTGCCCTAAACCCTGAAACACCAGACCCAGCACGACCCCTTACACTGCCCGAACACCACTGCTATGCCCAAAACCCTGAAACACCAGCCCCAGCACGACCCCCTACACTGCCTGAACACCACTGTACTGCCCTACACCCTGAAACACCAGCCCCAGCACGACCCCCTACACTGCCCGAACACCACTGCACTGCCCTAAACCCTGAAACACCACCCCCCGCACGACCCTTTAAACTGCCCAAACACCGCTGCACTGCCCTAAAATCTGAAGCACCACACCCAGCACGACCCCCTACACTGCCCAAACACCACTGCACTGCCCTAAACCCTGAAACACCACTCACAGCATGACCCCCTACACTGCCCAAAAACCACTGCACTGCCCTAAACCCTGAAACACCACCCACAGCACAACCCCCTACACTGCTGGAACAGCACTGCAGTGCCCTAACCCCTGAAACACCACCCCAGCATGGCCCCCTACCCTGCCCGAACACCACTGCACTGCCCTAAACCCTGAAACACTACCCCCGGCAAGACCCCCTACACTTCCCGAACACCACTGCCCTAAACCCTGAACAACCACCCACAGCAAGACCCACAACGCTGCAAGAACACCACTGCCCTAAACCTTGAAACACCACCTCCAGCAAGACACCCTACGCTGCCCAAACACCACTATACTGCCCTAAAGCCTGAAACAGCAGACCCAGCATGACCCCTTATACAGCCCAAACACCACTGCTCTGCCCAAAACCCTGAAACACCAGCCCCAGCACGACCCCTGCACTGCCCGAACACCACTGCACTGCCCTAAACCCTGAAACACCAGCCCTTATCACGAACCCCTACACTGCCCGAACACCACTGCAGTGCCCTAAACCCTGAAACACCAGCCCCAGCATGAACCCCTACACTGCCTGAACACCACTGCACTGCCCTAAACCCTGAAACACCACCCCCAGCAAGACCCCCTATGCGGCAAGAACATAACTGCCCTAAAACATGAAACACCACCCACAGCGAGACCCCCTACGCTGCCCGAACGCCACTACACTCCCGTAAACCCTGAAACACCAGACCCAGCACGACCCCCTACACTGCCCACGCACCACTGTTCTGCCCAAAACCCTGAAACACCAGCCCCAGCATGACCCCCTACACTGCCTGAACACCACTGCACTGCCCTAAACCCTGAAATACCAGCCCCAGCATGACCCCCTACTCTGCCCGAACACAACTGCACTGCCCTAAAACCTGAAACACAAGCCCCAGCACGACCCCCTACACTGCCCGAACAGCACGGCACTTCCCTAAACCCTGAAACACTACTCCCATCAAGACCCCCTACACTGCTCGAAAACGACTGCACTGCCCTAAACCCTGAAACACCACCCCCAGCAAGACCCCCTATGCTGCAAGAACACCACTGCCCTAAAACCTGAAACACCACACCCAGCATGACCCCCAACACTGCCGGAACAGCACTACACTGCCCTAAACCCTGAAACAACAGACTCAGCACGACCCCCTACACTGCCAGAGCACTACTGCAGTGCCCAAAACCGTGAAACACCAGCCCCAGCACGACCCCCTACACTGCCCGAACACCACTGTACTGCCATAAGCCCTGAAACACCTGCCCCAGCATGACCCCTACACTGCCCGAACACCACTGCACTGCCCTAAACCCTGAAACACCAGCCCTTATCATGACCCCCTACACTGCCCGAACACCACTGCAGTGCCCTAAACCCTGAAACACCAGCCCCAGCATGAACCCCTACACTGCATGAACACCACTGCACTGCCCTAAACCCTGAAACACCACCCCCAGCAAGACCCCCTATGCGGCAAGAACATCACTGCCCTGAAGCCTGAAACACAACCCACAGCAAGACCCCCTATGCTGCACGAACACCACTACACTGCCGTAAACCCTGAAACACCAGACCCAGCACGACCCCCTACACTGCCCGTGCACCACTGCTCTGCCCAAAACCCTGAAACACCAGCCCCAGCATGACCCCCTTCACTGCCTGAACAGCCCTGCACTGCCCTAAACCCTGAAACACCAGCCCTTAGCACAACCCCCTACACTGCCCGAACACCACTACACTGCCCTAAACCCTGAAACAGCAGCCTCAGTATGACCCCCCTACACTGCCTAAGAACCACTGCACTACCCTAACCCCAAAACACCACCCCAGCATGACCCCCTACTCTGCCCGAGCACCACTGCACTGCCCTAAACCCTAAACACCACCCCAGCATGACCCCCTACTGTGCCCGAACACCACTGCTCTGCCCTAAACCCTAAAATATCACCCCCAGCACGACCACCTACACTGCCCGAACTCCACTGCTCTGCCCTAAACCCTAAAACACCAACCCCGCATATCCCCCTACACTGCCCGAACACCACCGCACTGCTCTATACCCTAAAACACTAGCAACAGCTTGACCCCCTACACTGCCTGAATACCACTGCACTGCCCTAAACCTTGAAACACCACCTGCAGCATGACACCATACACTGCCGGAACACCACTGCACTGCCCTAAACCCTGAAACACCACCCTGGCACGGCTCCCTACACTGCTCGAACACCACTGCACTTCTCTAAACCCTGAAACACTACCCCCAGCATGACCCCCTACACTGCCTGAACACCACTACACTGCCCTAAACCTTGAAACACAACCCCAGCATGACCCCCTACATTGCCAGAACACCACTGCACTGCCAGAAACCCTGAAACACCACCCTGGCATGGCTCCCTACAATGCTCAAACACCACTGCACTGCTCTAAACCCTGTAACACCACGCCCAGTAGGACACCCTACACTGCCAGAACATCACTGCACTGCCCTAAACCCTGAAACACCACCCTGGCACGGCTCCCTACACTGCTCAAACACCACTGCACTGCTCTAAACCCTGAAACACTACCTCAGCATGAGCCCCTACACTGCCTGAACACCACTGCACTGCCCTAAACATTGAAATACCACCCCCAGCATGACACCCTACACTACCGGAACACCACTGCACTGCCCGAAACCCTGAAACACCAGCCCTTAGCACGACCCCCCACACTGCCCGAACACCACTGCACTGCCCTAAAACCTGAAACACCAGCCTCAGCACTACTCCCACACTGCCCAAACACCTCTGCACTGCCCTAAACCCTGAAACACCAGCCCCAGCAAGACCCCCTATACTGCCCGAACACCACTGCACTACACAAAACCCTGAAAAACCACCCCCAGCATGACCCCCTACCCTGCCCGCACACCACTCCCCTGCCCTAAACCCTGAAACACTACCCCCGGCAAGACCCCCTACACTGCCCGAACACCACTGAACTTCCCTAAACCCTGAAACACCACCCCCAGCAAGACCCCCAACACTGCAAGAACACCACTGCGCTAAACCTTGAAACACCACCTCCAGCGCGACCCCCTACGCTGCCCAAACACCACTACACTGCCCTAAACCCTGAAACACCAGACCCAGCACGACCCCTTACACTGCCCGAACACCACTGCTATGCCCAAAACCCTGAAACACCAGCCCCAGCACGACCCCCTACACTGCCTGAACACCACTGTACTGCCCTACACCCTGAAACACCAGCCCCAGCACGACCCCCTACACTGCCCGAACACCACTGCACTGCCCTAAACCCTGAAACACCACCCCCCGCACGACCCTTTAAACTGCCCAAACACCGCTGCACTGCCCTAAAATCTGAAGCACCACACCCAGCACGACCCCCTACACTGCCCAAACACCACTGCACTGCCCTAAACCCTGAAACACCACTCACAGCATGACCCCCTACACTGCCCAAAAACCACTGCACTGCCCTAAACCCTGAAACACCACCCACAGCACAACCCCCTACACTGCTGGAACAGCACTGCAGTGCCCTAACCCCTGAAACACCACCCCAGCATGGCCCCCTACCCTGCCCGAACACCACTGCACTGCCCTAAACCCTGAAACACTACCCCCGGCAAGACCCCCTACACTTCCCGAACACCACTGCCCTAAACCCTGAACAACCACCCACAGCAAGACCCACAACGCTGCAAGAACACCACTGCCCTAAACCTTGAAACACCACCTCCAGCAAGACACCCTACGCTGCCCAAACACCACTATACTGCCCTAAAGCCTGAAACAGCAGACCCAGCATGACCCCTTATACAGCCCAAACACCACTGCTCTGCTCAAAACCCTGAAACACCAGCCCCAGCACGACCCCTGCACTGCCCGAACACCACTGCACTGCCCTAAACCCTGAAACACCAGCCCTTATCACGAACCCCTACACTGCCCGAACACCACTGCAGTGCCCTAAACCCTGAAACACCAGCCCCAGCATGAACCCCTACACTGCCTGAACACCACTGCACTGCCCTAAACCCTGAAACACCACCCCCAGCAAGACCCCCTATGCGGCAAGAACATAACTGCCCTAAAACATGAAACACCACCCACAGCGAGACCCCCTACGCTGCCCGAACGCCACTACACTCCCGTAAACCCTGAAACACCAGACCCAGCACGACCCCCTACACTGCCCACGCACCACTGTTCTGCCCAAAACCCTGAAACACCAGCCCCAGCATGACCCCCTACACTGCCTGAACACCACTGCACTGCCCTAAACCCTGAAATACCAGCCCCAGCATGACCCCCTACTCTGCCCGAACACAACTGCACTGCCCTAAACCCTGAAACACAAGCCCCAGCACGACCCCCTACACTGCCCGAACAGCACGGCACTTCCCTAAACCCTGAAACACTACTCCCATCAAGACCCCCTACACTGCTCGAAAACGACTGCACTGCCCTAAACCCTGAAACACCACCCCCTGCAAGACCCCCTACGCTGCAAGAACACCACTGCCCTAAAACCTGAAACACCACACCCAGCATGACCCCCAACACTGCCGGAACAGCACTACACTGCCCTAAACCCTGAAACAACAGACTCAGCATGACCCCCTACACTGCCAGAGCACCACTGCAGTGCCCAAAACCGTGAAACACCAGCCCCAGCACGACTCCCTACACTGCCCGAACACCACTGTACTGCCATAAGCCCTGAAACACCTGCCCCAGCATGACCCCTACACTGCCCGAACACCACTGCACTGCCCTAAACCCTGAAACACCAGCCCTTATCATGACCCCCTACACTGCCCGAACACCACTGCAGTGCCCTAAACCCTGAAACACCAGCCCCAGCATGAACCCCTACACTGCATGAACACCACTGCACTGCCCTAAACCCTGAAACACCACCCCCAGCAAGACCCCCTATGCGGCAAGAACATCACTGCCCTGAAGCCTGAAACACAACCCACAGCAAGACCCCCTATGCTGCACGAACACCACTACACTGCCGTAAACCCTGAAACACCAGACCCAGCACGACCCCCTACACTGCCCGTGCACCACTGCTCTGCCCAAAACCCTGAAACACCAGCCCCAGCATGACCCCCTTCACTGCCTGAACAGCCCTGCACTGCCCTAAACCCTGAAACACCAGCCCTTAGCACAACCCCCTACACTGCCCGAACACCACTACACTGCCCTAAACCCTGAAACAGCAGCCTCAGTATGACCCCCTACACTGCCTAAGAACCACTGCACTACCCTAACCCCAAAACACCACCCCAGCATGACCCCCTACTCTGCCCGAGCACCACTGCACTGCCCTAAACCCTAAACACCACCCCAGCATGACCCCCTACTGTGCCCGAACACCACTGCTCTGCCCTAAACCCTAAAATATCACCCCCAGCACGACCACCTACACTGCCCGAACTCCACTGCTCTGCCCTAAACCCTAAAACACCAACCCCGCATATCCCCCTACACTGCCCGAACACCACCGCACTGCTCTATACCCTAAAACACTAGCAACAGCTTGACCCCCTACACTGCCTGAATACCACTGCACTGCCCTAAACCTTGAAACACCACCTGCAGCATGACACCATACACTGCCGGAACACCACTGCACTGCCCTAAACCCTGAAACACCACCCTGGCACAGCTCCCTACACTGCTCGAACACCACTGCACTTCTCTAAACCCTGAAACACTACCCCCAGCATGACCCCCTACACTGCCTGAACACCACTACACTGCCCTAAACCTTGAAACACAACCCCAGCATGACCCCCTACATTGCCAGAACACCACTGCACTGCCAGAAACCCTGAAACACCACCCTGGCATGGCTCCCTACAATGCTCAAACACCACTGCACTGCTCTAAACCCTGTAACACCACGCCCAGTAGGACACCCTACACTGCCGGAACATCACTGCACTGCTCTAAACCCTGAAACACCACCCTGGCACGGCTCCCTACACTGCTCAAACACCACTGCACTGCTCTAAACCCTGAAACACTACCTCAGCATGAGCCCCTACGCTGCCTGAACACCACTGCACTGCCCTAAACATTGAAATACCACCCCCAGCATGACACCCTACACTGCCGGAACACCACTGCACTGCCCTAAACCCTGAAACACCAGCCCTTAGCACGACCCCCCACACTGCCCGAACACCACTGCACTGCCCTAAAACCTGAAACACCAGCCTCAGCACTACCCCCACACTGCCCAAACACCTCTGCACTGCCCTAAACCCTGAAACACCAGCCCCAGCAAGACCCCCTATACTGCCCGAACACCACTGCACTACACAAAACCCTGAAAAACCACCCCCAGCATGACCCCCTACCCTGCCCGCACACCACTCCCCTGCCCTAAACCCTGAAACACTACCCCCGGCAAGACCCCCTACACTGCCCGAACACCACTGAACTTCCCTAAACCCTGAAACACCACCCCCAGCAAGACCCCCAACACTGCAAGAACACCACTGCGCTAAACCTTGAAACACCACCTCCAGCGCGACCCCCTACGCTGCCCAAACACCACTACACTGCCCTAAACCCTGAAACACCAGACCCAGCACGACCCCTTACACTGCCCGAACACCACTGCTATGCCCAAAACCCTGAAACACCAGCCCCAGCACGACCCCCTACACTGCCTGAACACCACTGTACTGCCCTACGCCCTGAAACACCAGCCCCAGCACGACCCCCTACACTGCCCGAACACCACTGCACTGCCCTAAACCCTGAAACACCACCCCCCGCACGACCCTTTAAACTGCCCAAACACCGCTGCACTGCCCTAAAATCTGAAGCACCACACCCAGCACGACCCCCTACACTGCCCAAACACCACTGCACTGCCCTAAACCCTGAAACACCACTCACAGCATGACCCCCTACACTGCCCAAAAACCACAGCACTGCCCTAAACCCTGAAACACCACCCACAGCATAACCCCCTACACTGCCGGAACAGCACTGCAGTGCCCTAACCCCTGAAACACCACCCCAGCATGGCCCCCTACCCTGCCCGAACACCACTGCACTGCCCTAAACCCTGAATCACTACCCCCGGCAAGACCCCCTACACTTCCCGAACACCACTGCCCTAAACCCTGAACAACCACCCACAGCAAGACCCACAACGCTGCAAGAACACCACTGCCCTAAACCTTGAAACACCACCTCCAGCAAGACACCCTACGCTGCCCAAACACCACTATACTGCCCTAAAGCCTGAAACAGCAGACCCAGCATGACCCCTTATACTGCCCAAACACCACTGCTCTGCCCAAAACCCTGAAACACCAGCCCCAGCACGACCCCTGCACTGCCCGAACACCACTGCACTGCCCTAAACCCTGAAACACCAGCCCTTATCACGAACCCCTACACTGCCCGAACACCACTGCAGTGCCCTAAACCCTGAAACACCAGCCCCAGCATGAACCCCTACACTGCCTGAACACCACTGCACTGCCCTAAACCCTGAAACACCACCCCCAGCAAGACCCCCTATGCGGCAAGAACATCACTGCCCTAAAACATGAAACACCACCCACAGCGAGACCCCCTACGCTGCCCGAACGCCACTACACTCCCGTAAACCCTGAAACACCAGACCAAGCACGACCCCCTACACTGCCCACGCACCACTGTTCTGCTCAAAACCCTGAAACACCAGCCCCAGCATGACCCCCTACACTGCCTGAACACCACTGCACTGCCCTAAACCCTGAAATACCAGCCCCAGCACGACCCCCTACTCTGCCCGAACACAACTGCACTGCCCTAAACCCTGAAACACAAGCCCCAGCATGACCCCCTACACTGCCCGAACAGCACGGCACTTCCCTAAACCCTGAAACACTACTCCCATCAAGACCCCCTACACTGCTCGAAAACGACTGCACTGCCCTAAACCCTGAAACACCACCCCCAGCAAGACCCCCTATGCTGCAAGAACACCACTGCCCTAAAACCTGAAACACCACACCCAGCATGACCCCCAACACTGCCGGAACAGCACTACACTGCCCTAAACCCTGAAACAACAGACTCAGCATGACCCCCTACACTGCCAGAGCACCACTGCAGTGCCCAAAACCGTGAAACACCAGCCCCAGCACGACCCCCTACACTGCCCGAACACCACTGTACTGCCATAAGCCCTGAAACACCTGCCCCAGCATGACCCTTACACTGCCCGAACACCACTGCACTGCCCTAAACCCTGAAACACCAGCCCTTATCATGACCCCCTACACTGCCCGAACACCACTGCAGTGCCCTAAACCCTTAAACAGCAGCCCCAGCATGAACCCCTACACTGCATGAACACCACTGCACTGCCCTAAACCCTGAAACACCACCCCCAGCAAGACCCCCTATGCGGCAAGAACATCACTGCCCTGAAGCCTGAAACACAACCCACAGCAAGACCCCCTATGCTGCACGAACACCACTACACTGCCGTAAACCCTGAAACACCAGACCCAGCACGACCCCCTACACTGCCCGTGCACCACTGCTCTGCCCAAAACCCTGAAACACCAGCCCCAGCATGACCCCCTTCACTGCCTGAACACCACTGCACTGCCCTAAACCCTGAAATACCAGCCCCAGCACGACCCCCTACTCTGCCCGAACACCACTGCACTGCCCTAAACCCTAAAACACCATCCCCAGCACGACCCCCTACGCTGCCCGAACACCACTACACTGCCCTAAACCCTGAAACACCAGACTCAGCACGACTCCCTACACTGCCAGAGCATCACTGCTCTGCCCAAAACCATGAAACACCAGCCCCAGCACGACCCCCTACACTGCCCAAAAACCACTGCACTGCCCTAAACCCTGAAACACCACCCACAGCATAACCCCCTACACTGCCGGAACAGCACTGCAGTGCCCTAACCCCTGAAACACCACCCCAGCATGGCCCCCTACCCTGCCCGAACACCACTGCACTGCCCTAAACCCTGAAACACTACCCCCGGCAAGACCCCCTACACTTCCCGAACACCACTGCCCTAAACTCTGAACAACCACCCACAGCAAGACCCACAACGCTGCAAAAACACCACTGCCCTAAACCTTGAAACACCACCTCCAGCAAGACACCCTACACTGCCCAAACACCACTATACTGCCCTAAAGCCTGAAACAGCAGACCCAGCATGACCCCTTATACTGCCCAAACACCACTGCTCTGCCCAAAACCCTGAAACACCAGCCCCAGCACGACCCCTGCACTGCCCGAACACCACTGCACTGCCCTAAACCCTGAAACACCAGCCCTTATCACGAACCCCTACACTGCCCGAACACCACTGCAGTGCCCTAAACCCTGAAACACCAGCCCCAGCATGAACCCCTACACTGCCTGAACACCACTGCACTGCCCTAAACCCTGAAACACCACCCCCAGCAAGACCCCCTATGCGGCAAGAACATCACTGCCCTAAAACATGAAACACCACCCACAGCGAGACCCCCTACGCTGCCCGAACGCCACTACACTCCCGTAAACCCTGAAACACCAGACCCAGCACGACCCCCTACACTGCCCACGCACCACTGTTCTGCCCAAAACCCTGAAACACCAGCCCCAGCATGACCCCCTACACTGCCTGAACACCACTGCACTGCCCTAAACCCCGAAATACCAGCCCCAGCACGACCCCCTACTCTGCCCGAACACAACTGCACTGCCCTAAACCCTGAAACACAAGCCCCAGCACGACCCCCTACACTGCCCGAACAGCACGGCACTTCCCTAAACCCTGAAACACTACTCCCATCAAGACCCCCTACACTGCTCGAAAACGACTGCACTGCCCTAAACCCTGAAACACCACCCCCAGCAAGACCCCCTATGCTGCAAGAACACCACTGCCCTAAAACCTGAAACACCACACCCAGCATGACCCCCAACACTGCCGGAACAGCACTACACTGCCCTAAACCCTGAAACAACAGACTCAGCACGACCCCCTACACTGCCAGAGCACCACTGCAGTGCCCAAAACCGTGAAACACCAGCCCCAGCACGACCCCCTACACTGCCCGAACACCACTGTACTGCCATAAGCCCTGAAACACCTGCCCCAGCATGACCCCTACACTGCCCGAACACCACTGCACTGCCCTAAACCCTGAAACACCAGCCCTTATCATGACCCCCTACACTGCCCGAACACCACTGCAGTGCCCTAAACCCTTAAACACCAGCCCCAGCATGAACCCCTACACTGCATGAACACCACTGCACTGCCCTAAACCCTGAAACACCACCCCCAGCAAGACCCCCTATGCGGCAAGAACATCACTGCCCTGAAGCCTGAAACACAACCCACAGCAAGACCCCCTATGCTGCACGAACACCACTACACTGCCGTAAACCCTGAAACACCAGACCCAGCACGACCCCCTACACTGCCCGTGCACCACTGCTCTGCCCAAAACCCTGAAACACCAGCCCCAGCATGACCCCCTTCACTGCCTGAACACCACTGCACTGCCCTAAACCCTGAAATACCAGCCCCAGCACAACCCCCTACTCTGCCCGAACACCACTGCACTGCCCTAAACCCTAAAACACCATCCCCAGCACGACCCCCTACGCTGCCCGAACACCACTACACTGCCCTAAACCCTGAAACACCAGACTCAGCACGACTCCCTACACTGCCAGAGCATCACTGCTCTGCCCAAAACCATGAAACACCAGCCCCAGCACGACCCCCTACATTGCCCGAACACCACTGTACTGCCCTAAGCCCTGTACCACCTGCCCCAGCACGACCCTTACACTGCCCGAACACCACTGCACTGCCCTAAACCCTGAAACACCAGCCCTTATCACGACCCCCTACACTGCCCGAACACCACTGCAGTGCCCTAAACCCTGAAACACCAGCCCCAGCATGAACCCCTACACTGCCTGAACACCACTGCACTGCCCTGAACCCTGAAACACCACCCCCAGCAAGACCCCCTATGCGGCAAGAACATGACTGCCTTAAAACCTGAAACACCACCCACAGCAAGACCCCCTACGCTGCCCGAACACCACTACACTGCCGTAAACCCTGAAACACCAGACCCAGCACGACCCCCTACTCTGCCCACGCACCACTGCTCTGCCCAATACCCTGAAACACCAGCCCCAGCATGACCCCCTACACTTCCTGAACACCACTGCACTGCCCTAAACCCTGAAATACCAGCCCCAGCACGACCCCCTACTCTTCCCGAACACCACTGCACTGCCCTAAACCCTGAAACACCTCTCCCAGCATGACCCCCTACACTGCCGGAACAGCACTTGCACTGCCCTAACCCCTGAAACACCACCCCAGCTTGGCCCCCTACCCTGCCCGAACACCACTGCCCTGCCCTAAACCCTGAAACACTACCCCCGGCAAGACCCCCTACACTGCCCGAACACCACTGCACTGCCCTACACCTTGAAACACCACCCCCAGCAAGACCCCCAACGCTGCAAGAACACCACTGCCCTAAACCTTGAAACACCACCTCCAGCAAGACCCCCTACGCTGCCCAAACACCACTACACTGCCCTAAACCCTGAAACACCAGACCCAGCACGACCCCTTACACTGCCCGAACACCACTGCTCTGCCCAAAACCCTGAAACACCAGCCCCAGCACGAACCCCTACACTGCCCGAACACCACTGTACTTCCCTACGCCCTGAAACACCAGCCCCAGCACAACCCCCTACACTGCCCGAACACCGCTGCACTGCTCTAAACTCTGAAGCACCACACCCAGCACTACCCCCTACACTGCTTGAACATCACTGCACTGCTGTTAAATAGTAGATTCGACAGCAAGGAAGATCACATGAGTCAGGAAGTCTTCTGATGTCGTTTTATTCATAGACCAAATGTATAATACAGCTCAGCCACCCAACCGACAGCAGGCTCATCTCAATCTGTTGTCTTGTATTCCACTCGCAGCTTGAGCTATTAACAATTCTAGAACACTAGCATGTCAGACCAGAACTCATGAAGCACCAAGTACATAAGTAACTTTACAACATATCTCCCTCTTTTATATATGAAGAGATGAGAAAAAAAAACATAGAACAATCCCATAAAAAAAAAAAATATATCACACAACATAATCACCCAAATATGCAGGTGTGCGAGTAACCCTGCTGGGCCTATTTACAAATGAAGATACAGTTTTACCTTCAAGATTATCTGTCGGAGCACCTACAAAGTCATGATTACTACAAACAGCAACACGACTTAAATTCCAAACTCTATGATCAGAAGTTTTAACAGCGTTGTTAAAGACTTTAATAACTCTTATAGGTTCGGGAAATTTAGCACCAGAAACAGAGAAACCAGGCTTTTTGATCCTAACAAGGTCACCAACATTAACATTAGTTGTCTTAACAGCATGCCTCATATCATAATTTTCTTTGCTCTTTAAACACCTCTTGTCTTCCTTCTCTTGCCAAGATGTAAGATCTGTCATCCCATCTTTCAAAGAAAGACATTTATTAACCCATGGAGGTTCTAAGAATGTGTCAGGATGCCTCCCACGAAACAGAAGAAAAGGAGATTTCCCAGTTGTAGACTGGGGAGTAAAACGATATACACAAACTCTCTTTGAGACTTCTTCTTTCCAATTAAGACCACTCTGTTTTGCTAACGACACTGTTTCTTTTAACACCCTATTAAACCTTTCAACTGTGCCGTTGGATTCTGGGTGATACAGAGCACATTTCTTGTGAATTATTCCACAATTACTAAGAAAACTTTCCATATTACCTGAGACAAGTTGAACACCATTGTCCGTGAGTAAAGTTTCTGGTATGCCTTCTCTAGAAATAAGTAGTTTTAAGAAATTGATTACTGCATCAGTATTCACATTTTTTGCAAAAGATATTTCCGGCCACCTTGAGAATAGATCCATAGCAACAATAATGTAAGTGTCAGACCCATCACCATGTACAGGACCCAGAATGTCAAGAGCAATGTCCTTCCAGGAACCACTGGGATGAGACCTTTTTTCCATAGGTTGAATTCTGACCTTTAAACACTTTTCACTGAGAGAACATTGGACACATTCTCTAACCATACGTTCTATCTGAACATCAAGACCAGGCCACCAATAACTAGAGCGAACCCTTTCTTTGGTCTTAGAGATCCCTAAGTGTCCCTCATGAGCTAGATCCAAAACATCCTTCCTAAGAGATAAAGGAGGGACTAACCTGTGACCTCTCAGAAGCATACCCTCATAGCAGGAGAGTTGATCCCTCACAGACTAAAATTCCTTCACAGATGAATTCCCTTGTTCTTTATTTTGCCAACCATCACGAATCAGAAGAAGAACATCTTGAATCACGTCATCATCTTTACACGCATTCAACCAACGTTCACGTGAGATCACTTTACAATCAATCGCACAAACAAAGTCATGTGGATTCTCAAAAGCAGGATCAGTGTGATCTTCAGAATCCTCTGTAGAGACTAGTCTTGAAAGAGTGTCTGCAACAAAATTAACAGAACCAGGGACATGCTTGACAGTAAAATTGAAGCCTTGCAGACCAACAATCCATTTGGATATCCTAGGAGAAATGGAATCTATGCCCTTGCTAGTTAACACCTCACATAAAGGTTTGTGGTCTGTCCTTATCACAAAAGAAGTACCCCAAAGAAATGTCTTACATTTCTTAATGGCCCAATAGATAGCAAGCGCCTCTCTTTCAATAACTGAATACCTTGACTCAGCACCCTTCAAACTTCTCGAAATAAACATGATAGTGTTCTCTGGACTTGTACCACCTTGATATAAAACAGCACCAAGCCCCTTAAGACTGGCATCAGTGGAAATGATGGAAGTTTTTGAAGGATCAAAATTACGAAGATTAGGAGCATTATGCAACATGCGCTTAATGTCATTGAATTTCTTTTCACATAACTCATCCCACACAAATTTCACTCCCTTTTTTAGTAAATTTCTCAAATTAAACATGACATCTGCAAAATTTCTTATAAACTTGTTGTAATATTCTGCCATACCCAGAAATCGCATGAGTTCTTCTTTAGAACTAGGAGAAATTAAGTCATTGATGATGTTGACTAACTCCGTCTTGGGAACCACACCATCAGCAGTTATGGTGTGACCCAAGTAATTAATTCTATTGAGACCAAACTTACACTTCTCACGTTTGATGGTAAGATTGTGAGATGTGAGTCTGTCTAACACCAAACGGACCCTTTCCCCATGTTCCAACTCATCAATCCCATACACTAGGATATCGTCTTGGTAAACACAGACTCCAGGTACATTCTTTAGCACTTTCTCCATCACTCTCTGAAAGACAGAGGCAGCGGATACCAAACCAAAAGGAAGTAGTCTCACAAATCTAAAAGTTCCAAAAGGAGTTACGAAAGCAGTTAAGTCTCAGGAAGACTGATCAAGAAGAATCTGGTGGTACGCAGAAGTTAAATTGATAGTACTAAAAACCCTTGCACAACGTACCATGCTCAATAGCTCAGAGAGGTTGGGAAGTGGGTATTTATCTACGAGCACACACTTATTAAGTTGCCTGAGGTCAATGCATAATCTCAGAGACCCATCGGCTTTCCTGGCGGCTACCACCAGAGCCAACCAAGATGTTCCTTCTACTTCTTCGATGATGCCTTGAGACTTAAGTTTTTCCAATTCTTTCAGCATTTCATCTTTAACCGTGAAAGGCACATTACGTACCTTACTGGATATTGGAACCGATCCTGGAGCTAATCTTATCTTATGACAATATCCCTTTAAGCACCCTAACCTATCCCCAAAAACTTGTGGATATTCTTCCATAAGTTGGGTTTGCAAGGAAGAGTGATCAACAGCCTTAATAGAGCTTCTTTCCTTAATAATGATGGGAGGAGAACTATT
The DNA here is from genome assembly GCF_964204655.1 of Triturus cristatus. Classification (NCBI taxonomy): domain Eukaryota; kingdom Metazoa; phylum Chordata; class Amphibia; order Caudata; family Salamandridae; genus Triturus; species Triturus cristatus. Next base: position 1,099,658,357 of record NC_140579.1, read on the forward strand.
AGGATCTAACATAACACCAAGATCATTTGATGCCACCAACTAATTATGCTATCCCCTTTCTTGGAGACGTAAATATTACCAGAGGTAAACCGCCCTTGATACTCAATCAGACCCACAAAATATCCTTTTAATTCAATTGGATCTCCACCATAAGCAGTGGGACGGATGTCCGCCTTCAGAAGATTGACTTTGGCACTCAAATTGTCATTGAAAAATTTGTTAGATATGATAGTAATCTTAGCTCCGGAGTCGAACAAGAGCTTGGTTTTATGACCTTCTACCAATATGGTATCCAAAGGTCAATCGTTGCCAACCTGAACTACAATCTGACCACATTCAAAATCATGTTTATCATCCAAAACCTCGTGAGAAATCTCATTCACACTTCGCTTAGAAGCTTTAACTCTACAAGCAGAGACAAAATGCCCCTTTTTTTTGCAAAAAGTGCATATTGTATTCAAAGCTGGGCAAGATTTGTCATTTGCCCAGTGTCCAGTACTGTTGCACCTATAACACTTATTTTCTTTATTAAACTTAGTATAGGGTCTGTTAGTAGGTTACCCTTGCACCACGTACCATGCTCAATAGCTCAGAGATGTTGGGAAGTGGGTATTTATCTACGAGCACACACTTATTAAGTTGCCTGAGGTCAATGCATAATCTCAGAGACCCATCGGCTTTCCTGGCGGCTACCACCGGAGCCAACCAAGATGTTCCTTCTACTTCTTCGATGATGCCTTGAGACTTAAGTTTTTCCAATTCTTTCAGCATTTCATCTTTAACCGTGAAAGGCACATTACGTACCTTACTGGATATTGGAACCGATCCTGGAGCTAATCTTATCTTATGACAATATCCCTTTAAGCACCCTAACCTATCCCCAAAAACTTGTGGATATTCTTCCATAAGTTGGGTCTGCAAGGAAGAGTGATCAACAGCCTTAATAGAGCTTCTTTCCTTAATAATGATGGGTAGAGAACTATTAGGATCTAACATAACACCAAGATCCTTTTGATGCCACCAATTACTTATGCTATCCCCTTTCTTGGAGACGTAAATATTACCAGAGGTAAACCGCCCTTTATACTCAATCAGACCCACAAAATATCCTTTTAATTCAATTGGATCTCCACCAAAAGCAGTGGGACGGTTGTCCGCCTTCAGAAGATTGTCTTTGGCACTCAAATTGTCATTGAAAAATTTGTTAGATATGATAGTAATCTTAGCTCCGGAGTCGAACAAGACCTTGGTTTTATGACCTTCTACCAATATGGTATCCAAAGGTCCATCGTTGCCAACCTGAACTACAATCTGACCACATTCAAAATCATGTTTATCGTCCAAAACCTCGTGAGAAATCTCATTCACACTTCGCTTAGAAGCTTTAACTCTACAAGCAGAGACAAAATGCCCATTTTTTTTGCAAAAAGTGCATATTGTATTCAAAGCTGGGCAAGATTTGTCATTTGCCCAGTGTCCAGTACTGTTGCACCTATAACACTTATTTTCTTTATTAAACTTAGTATAGGGTCTGTTAGTAGGTTTATCTTTAAATTGAGGTTTTACTAAAGAATCTTTGGGTTTTGACGTTGAATTTGTGTTAACCACAGCAACATCTTTATTCAAATCTTTTTTAATCTCCTTAACATACTCTAAAGAATGTTCAATTCTTTTGGCTATAACAAGGACTTCATCCAGAGATGGTTCATCCTTGAGCCACAATTCATCACGTATCTTTTCAGATGCACACCCAAGCATGAACTGATCTCGTATTCTCTCATCAATAAGTGTATTAAATTTACAAGTTGAAGCTAAACGCCTTAGATCAGTGACACAATTCTCAATACTTTCACCTTCTTTTTGCATGCGTTTACCAAAGTGATAGCGTTCTAAAATCGTACTAACTTTAGGCAAGTAATGTGCATCTAGTTTATACAAACATAACTCAAACTCATTCATACTTCCTGCAACACTGACTGGGACATCTGGAAGATGGTCGAAAACATCTTGTCCCTCTGATCCAAGGCAGTGCATCAGCAAAGCAGTCTTCCTTTCAACACTGAGAGAGGTGCCACACACACGAGCATAACGCTCAAACACCTTTTTCCATTTTGACCATTTGATAGGCGGATCACCAGAGGATTGCAAAAAAAATGGAGCAGCAGTTACATTCTGCATGACCTAAATATGTACTGGTCTTGCACAAGAAAACACAAACAACAGGAAAAGCAAAAAAAACAAACTGAAACAAGTTGTGTATCAGCACTGTGCAGCTTGTAAATAAGGTCGTGATGGAGTCACCGTAGACTAAAAGGTGTCAAAATCAGTGAGAGGTATCTGTAGATGTGTGTATCAGCGTAGTAGATAATAATGTAGCACCTAGGGAAAAAAAACACGTGAAGTAGAGTTATATGTGAGCAAGAAAACTAAAACAAAGTCATGGAAAGGTCAACTAAGAATATTGTCTATTTCACGTTGACCCAACAGACGAAGACTATTTGAGAAGTTCCAGAGGTGTAAATCAAACAGTAAAGCTGTGTGTGTCAGCGATGAATCCAGAGGTATACATTGCTATGAGATATCAAATGACGTTGACACACCGTAAATCACACCATCGTGACCATCAGCGTAGAAGCGAACATTTGGTTCTTAAGACAGGGTAATTCCAAAAGTATTAATTAGTGAAGCTGTGTGTGACAGTAAAAGCATTGAAAATACACGTTGCTAAGAAATGCTGTTGACACACTGCAAGTGAAACAGCTTGAAGAGGAATTCAATTAATTAATGAAGCTGTGTGTGTCAGCGATGAAAGAGGAGCTACGCGTTGCCAAAAATTCATAGACACTGTTGCAAACGCCGTTGACAGACTGTAAATGAATGTAATTAGTGAATCTGTGTGTGTCAGCGATGACGTTGAAGATACGCGTTGCAAATAAACACTATCGACACACTGTAAATGAAATGACTCGAGGAGAAATTTGATTAATTAATAAAGCTGTGTGTGTCAACGATGAAGGTGGAGCTACGCGTTGCTAACGTTTCATAGACGCTGTTGCAAACACTGTTGACACACAGTAAATGACAACGCTGCGCTGCTCGTCAGTGGAATGTAAACGTGTACACGATGAATAAAGTCTCCATTTTATTTCTTTAAAAAAAACACAGGTTACGTTTCTTTTGTAGCACCGTAAGACGTACGCTTCTGAGAAACGTCAGATGACGATTTGCGTCACAAGAAAACCCGCACTTCTGAGGTGAGCTGCAGTCAGGATAGCCTGGAACGTCGACTTTATGACGAGAGAAAGGCAGGTAAGGTGGTGCTCGTGAGGGCACGTGGGCGTATCTGATAAAGTTTGAAACCAAATACAGAGCAACTGTGGCACTGTAAGCTGACCCCCAGAAAAAAAAATACGCTTAGAGGCACAGTGAGACGAGATGCCTCGGGTCACCCAAAAAAGACGCACACAAGCGAATAATAGATAAGCGCTGTGAATTGTAGTAATGTGACTACGCTGACCTCAAACAAAACTTTCAATTTTTCGATAAAGTCAAAGGTCTATACGCGTGGAACTTGACCTTGGTAGAAGCAGGCGCCACAAACCAAAATGAACATCTTACATGAAAGTCGCAGATCAGGTTCAGAAAGTTCAGGTTCACGAAGGTCAACGTAGCAGAAGATAATCAATGCCGTTGGAGTTGAGCTGTGAAGAACCCAGTCGTCGCCAGTGTTAAATAGTAGATTCGACAGCAAGGAAGATCACATGAGTCAGGAAGTCTTCTGATGTCGTTTTATTCATAGACCAAATGTATAATACAGCTCAGCCACCCAACCGACAGCAGGCTCATCTCAATCTGCTGTCTTACATTCCACTCGCAGCTTGAGCCATTAACAATTCTAGAACACTAGCATGTCAGACCAGAACTCATGAAGCACCAAGTACATAAGTAATTTTACAACAACTTCCCTAAACCCTGAAACACCACCACTGCAAGACCCCCTACACTGCCCGAACACCACTGCTCTGCCCTAAACCCTGAAACACTACCCCAGCATGAACCCCTACACTGTCTGAACACCACTGCACTGCCCTAAACCCTAAAACACTAGCCCCAGGACGACCCCCTACACTGCCCGAACACCACTGCACTGCACTAAACCCTAAAACACCACCCCCAGCATGACCCCCTACACTGCCGGAACAGCACTGCACTGCCCTAACCCCTGAAACAACACCCCAGCATGGCCCCCTACCCTGCCCGAACACCACTGCACTGCCCTATACCCTGAAACACTACCCCTGGCAAGACCCCCTACACTGCCCGAACACCACTGTCCTAAACCCTGAAACACCACCCCCAGCAAGACCCACAACGCTGCAAGTACGCCACTGCCCTAAACCTTGAAACACCACCTCCAGCAAGACCCCCTATGCTTCCCAAACACCACTACACTGCCATAAACCCTGAAACACCAGACCCAGCATGACCTCTTACACTGCCCGAACACCACTGCTCTGCCCAAAACCCTGAAACACCAGCCCCAGCACGACCCCTGCACTGCCCGACCACCACTGCACTACCCTAAACCCTGAAACACCAGCCCTTATCATGACCCCCTCCACTGCCCGAACACCACTGCAGTGCCCTAAACCCTGAAACACCAGCCCCAGCATGAACCCCTACACTGCCCTAAACCCTGAAACATCACCCCCAGCAAGACCCCCTATGCGGCAAGAACATCATTGCCCTAAAACCTGAAACACCACCCACAGCAAGACCCCCTATGTTGCCCGAACACCACTACACTGCCGTAAACCCTGAAACACCAGACCCAGCACGACCCCCTACACTGCCCGCGCACCACTGCTCTGCCCAAATCCCTGAAAAACCAGCCCTTATCACGACCCCCTACACTGCCCGAACACCACTGCAGTGCCCTAAACCCTGAAACACCAGCCCCAGCACAACCCCCTAAACTGCCTGAACACCACTGCACTACCCTAAACCCTGAAACACCAGCCCCAGCACAACCCCCTAAACTGCCTGAACACCACTGCACTGCCCTAAACCCTGAAACACCAGACTCAGCACGACCCCATACACTGCCAGAGCACCACTGCTCTGCCCAAAACCATGAAACACCAGCCCCAGCACGACCCCCTACACTGCCCGAACACCACTGTACTGCCCTAAGCCCTGAAACACCTGCCCCAGCACAACCCCCTACACTGCCCGAACACCACTACACTGCCGTAAACCCTGAAACACCAGACCCAGCACGACCCCCTGCACTGCCCGCGCACGAATGCTCCGCCAAAAACCCTGAAACACGAGCCCCAGCACGACCCCCTACACTGCATGAACACCACTGCACTGCCCTAAACCCTGAAACACCAGCCCCAACATGACCCCCTACACTGCCCAAACACCACTGCACTGCCCAAAACCCTGAAACACCAGCCCCATCATGACCCCCTACACTGCCTGAACACCACTGCACTGCCCTAAACCCTGAAACACTACCCCCAGCAAGACCTTCTACACTGCCCGAAAACCACTGCACTGCCATAAACCCTAAAACACCACCTCCAGCAAGACCCCCTATGCTGCAAGAACACCACTGCCCTAAAACCTGAAACACCACCCCCAGCAAGCCCCTCTATGCTGCCCGAACACCACTACACTGCCGTAAACCTGGAAACACCAGACCCAGTACTACCCCCTACACTTACCGAGCACCACTGCTCTGCCCAAAACCGCGAAACACCAGCCCCAGCACAACCCCCTACACTTCCCGAGCACCACTGCACTGCCCTAAAGCAAGAATCACCACCCCTGCACGACCCCCTACACTGCCTGAACACCACTGCACTGCCCTAAACCCTGAAACACCATCCCCAGCATGACCCCCTACACTGCCCAAACACTACTACACTTCCCTAAACCCTAAACACCACCCCCAGCAGGACCCCCTACTGTGCCCTAAAACCACTGCTCTGCCCTAAACCCTAAAACACCACCCCCAGCAGGATCCCCTACACTGTCCGAACACTTCTGCACTGCTCTAAACCCTGAAACACCAGCCCCAGAACGACCCCCTACACTGCCCGAACACCAATTTACTCCCCTAAACCCTGAAACACCAGCCCGAGCACAACACCCTACACTACCCAAACACCACTGCACTGCCCTAAACCCTGATGCACCACCCCCAGCATGACCCCCTACACTGCCCGAACACCACTGCACTGCCCTAAACCGTGAAACACCATCCACTGCCCAACCCCCTACACTGCCCGAGCACCACTGCACTGCCCTAAAGACCGAAACACCACCCCATGACGACCCCCTACACTGCCCGAACACCACTGCAGTGCCCTAAACCCTGAAACACCAGCCCCTGCATGAACCCCTACACTGCCCTAAACCCTGAAACATCACCCCCAGCAAGAACATCATTGCCCTAAAACCTGAAATACCACCCACAGCAAGACCCCCTATGCTGCCCGAACACCACTACACTGCCGTAAACCCTGAAACACCAGACCCAGCACGACCCCCTACACTGCCCGAGCACCACTGCTCTGCCCAAATCCCTGAAAAACCAGCCCTTATCACGACCCCCTACACTGCCCGAACACCACTGCAGTGCCCTAAACCCTGAAACACCAGCCCCAGCACAACCCCCTAAACTGCCTGAACACCACTGCAATACCCTAAACCCTGAAACACCAGCCCCAGCACAACCCCCTAAACTGCCTGAACACCACTGCACTGCCCTAAACCCTGAAACACCAGACTCAGCACGACCCCATACACTGCCAGAGCACCACTGCTCTGCCCAAAACCGTGAAACACCAGCCCCAGCACGACCCCCTACACTGCCCGAACACCACTGTACTGCCCTAAGCCCTGAAACACCTGCCCCAGCACAACCCCCTACACTGCCTGAACACCACTGCCCTGCACTGCCCTAAACACTGAAACACCACCTCCAGCAAGACCCCCTACGCTGCAAGAACATCACTGCCCTAAAACCTGAAACACCACCCACAGGAAGACCCCCTACACTGCCCGAACACCACTACACTGCCGTAAACCCTGAAACACCAGACCCAGCACGACCCCCTACACTGCCCGCGCACCACTGCTCTGCCCAAATCCCTGAAAAACCAGCCCTTATCACGACCCCCTACACTGCCCGAACACCACTGCAGTGCCCTAAACCCTGAAACACCAGCCCCAGCACAACCCCCTAAACTGCCTGAACACCACTGCAATACCCTAAACCCTGAAACACCAGCCCCAGCACAACCCCCTAAACTGCCTGAACACCACTGCACTGCCCTAAACCCTGAAACACCAGACTCAGCACGACCCCATACACTGCCAGAGCACCACTGCTCTGCCCAAAACCGTGAAACACCAGCCCCAGCACGACCCCCTACACTGCCCGAACACCACTGTACTGCCCTAAGCCCTGAAACACCTGCCCCAGCACAACCCCCTACACTGCCTGAACACCACTGCACTGCACTGCCCTAAACACTGAAACACCACCTCCAGTAAGACCCCCTACGCTGCAAGAACATCACTGCCCTAAAACCTGAAACACCACCCACAGGAAGACCCCCTACACTGCCCGAACACCACTACACTGCCGTAAACCCTGAAACACCAGACCCAGCACGACCCCCTGCACTGCCCGTGCACGAATGCTCCGCCAAAAACCCTGAAACACGAGCCCCAGCACGACCCCCTACACTGCATGAACACCACTGCACTGCCCTAAACCCTGAAACACCAGCCCCAACATGACCCCTAAACTGCCCAAACACCACTGCACTGCCCAAAACCCTGAAACACCAGCCCCATCATGACCCCCTACACTGCCCTAACCCCACTGCACTGCCCTAAATCCTGAAACACCAGCCCCAGCACGACCACCTACACTGCCTGAACACCACTGCACTGCCCTAAACCCTGAAACACTACCCCCAGCAAGACCTTCTACACTGCCCGAAAACCACTGCACTGCCATAAACCCTAAAACACCACCTCCAGCAAAAGACCCCCTACGCTGCAAGAACACCACTGCCCTAAAACCTGAAACACCACCCCCAGCAAGCCCCTCTATGCTGCCCGAACACCACTACACTGCCGTAAACCTGGAAACACCAGACCCAGTACTACCCCCTACACTTACCGAGCACCACTGCTCTGCCCAAAACCGCGAAACACCAGCCCCAGCACAACCCCCTACACTCCCCGAACACCACTGCACTGCCCTAAGCCCTGAAACACCAGCCCCAGCATGACCCCCTACACTGCCCGAGCACCACTGCACTGCCCTAAAGCCCGAATCACCACCCCTGCACGACCCCCTACACTGCCTGAACACCACTGCAGTGCCCTAAACCCTGAAGCACCATCCCCAGCATGACCCCCTACACTGCCCAAACACTACTACACTTCCCTAAACCCTAAACACCACCCCCAGCAGGACCCCCTACTGTGCCCTAAAACCACTGCTCTGCCCTAAACCCTAAAACACCACCCCCAGCAGGATCCCCTACACTGCCCGAACACTTCTGCACTGCTCTAAACCCTGAAACACCAGCCCCAGAACGACCCCCTACACTGCCCGAACACCACTTTACTCCACTAAACCCTGAAACACCAGCCCGAGCACAACACCCTACACTGCCCGAACACCACTGCACTGCCCTAAACCCTGATGCACCACCCCCAGCATGACCCCCTACACTGCCCGAACACCACTGCACTGCCCTAAACCGTGAAACACCATCCACTGCCCAACCCCTTACACTGCCCGAGCACCACTGCACTGCCCTAAAGACCGAAACACCACTCCATGACGACCCCCTACACTGCCCGAACACCACTGCACTGCCCTAAACCCTGAAACACCACCCTCAGCATGACCCCATACACAGCCCGAACACCACTGCACTGCCCAAACCCTAAACACCATCCCCAGCAGGACCCCTACTGTGCCCTAACCCCCTCTGCTCTGGCCTAAACCCTAAAACACCACCCCAGCAGGACCACCTACACTGCCCAAACACCTTTGCACTGCTCTAAACCCTGAAACACCAGCCCCAGCATGACCCCCTACACTGCCCGAACACCACTGCACTGCCCTAAACCCTGAAACACCAGCCCCAGCATGACCCCCTATGCTGCCCGAACACATCTGCACTGCACTAAACCCTGAAACACCAGCCCCAGCACAATCCCCTACACTGCCCGAACACCCCTGTTCTGCCGTAAACACTAAAACACCAACCCCAGCACGACCCCCTAAATTGCCCGAACACCACTGCCCTAAGCCCTGAAACACCACCCCCAGAAAGACCCCCTACACTGCCTGAACACCACTGTACTCCCCTAAACCCTGAAACACCAGCCCGAGCACAAACCCTACACTGTCCGTACACCACTGCACTGCCCTAAACCCTGAAACACCACCCCTAGCACAACCCCCTACACTGCCCAAACACCACTGCACTGCCCTAAACCCTGAAAAACCACCCCCAACACGACCCCCTACACTGCCTGAACACCACTGCACTGCCCTAAACCCTGAAACACCACCCACTACATGACCCCCTACATTGCCCGAACACCACTGCACTGCCCTAAAATCTGAAACACCACCCCCGCACGACCCCCTACACTGCTTGAACATCACTGTACTGCCCTAAGCCTTGAAACACCTGTCCCAGCACGACCCCCTACACTGCCTGAACACCACTGCACTGCCCTAAACCCTGAAACACCACCTCCAGCACGACCCCTACACTGCCCGTGCACCACTGCTCCGCCAAAAACCCTGAAACACCAGCCCCGGCATGACCCCCTACACTGCCCGAACACCACTGCATTGCTCTAAACCCTGAAACACCAGCCCCAGAACGACACTCTACACTGCCCGAACACCACTGTACTCCCCTAAACCCTGAAACACCAGCCCGAGCACAACACCCTACACTGCCTGAACACCACTGCACTGCCCTAAACCCTGATACACCACCCCCAGCATGACCCCCTACACTGCCCGAACACCACTGCACTGCCCTAAACCCTGAAACACCATCCACTGCCCAACCCCCTACACTGCCCGAGCACCACTGCACTGCCCTAAAGACCGAAACACCACCCCTGCACGAAACCCTGCACTGCCCGAACACCACTGCACTGCCCTGAAACCTGAAACACCAGCTCCAGCACGACCCCCTACACTGCCCGAACACCACTGCACTGCCCTATACCCTGAAACACCACCCTCAGCATGACCCCATACACAGCCCGAACACCACTGCACTGCCCTAAACCCTAAACACCACCCCCAGCAGGACCCCCTACTGTGCCCTAACACCACTGCTCAGGCCTAAACCCTAAAACACCACCCCCAGCAGGACCACCTACACTGCCCAAACACCTCTGACCTGCTCTAAACCCTAAAACACCAGCCCCAGCAAAACCCCCTACACTGCCCGAACACATGTGCACTGCCCTAAACCATGAAACACCAGCCCCAGCACATTCCCCTACACTGCCCGAACACCACTGGTCTGCCCTAAACCCTAAAACACCACCCCCAGCACAACCCCCTAAATTGCCCGAACACCACTGCCCTAAACCCTGAAACACCACACCCAGGAAGACCCCCTACACTGCCTGAACACCACTGTACTCCAATAAACCCTGAAACACCAGCCCGAGCACAAAACCCTACATTGCCCGAGCACCACTGCACTGCCCTAAACCATGAAACACCACCCCCAGCACGACCCCCTACACTGCCCGAACACCACTGCACTACCCTAAACCCTGAAACACCACCCCCAACACTACCCCCTACACTGCCTGAACACCACTGCACTGCCCTAAACCCTGAAACACCACCCCCTACATGACCCCCTACACTGCCCGAACACCACTGCACTGCCCTAAACCCTAAAACACTACCCCCTTGCATTACCCCATACACAGCCCGACCACCACTGCACTGCCCTAAAACCTAAAACCCCACCCCCCTGCATGAACCCCTACACTGCCCGAACACCACTGCAGTGCCCTAAACCCTAAAACCCCACCCCGCACCACCCTTTACACTGCCCAAACACAACTACACTGCCCTAAACTCTGAAACACCATACCACGCACGACCCCCTACATTGTCTGAACACCACTGTACTGCCCTAAACCCTGAAACACCACGCCCACAAGACCCCACGCACTGCCCGAACACCACTGCTCTGCCCTAATCCCTGAAACACTACCCCAGCATGACCCCCTACACTGTCCGAACACCACTGGCCGTCCCTAAACCCGGAAACACTAGCCCGAGGACAACCCCCTATGCTGCCCGAAGACCACTTTACTCCCCTAAACCTTGAAACACCGCACACAGCATGACCCCTCACACTGCCTGAACACCAATGCACTGCCCTAAACCCTGAAACACCGCCCTCAACACGACCCCCTACACTGCCTGAACACCAATGCACTGCCCTAAACCCTGAAACACCACCCCTGCACAAACCCCTACACTGCCCGAACACCACAGCACTGCCCTAAACCATGTAATACCACCCTCTGCACGACCCCCTACACTGCCCGAGCACCACTGCACTGCTCTAAACCCTAAACACCACCCCCAGCATGACCCCCTACTGTGCCCGAACACCACTGTTCTGCCCTAAACCCTAAAATATCACCCCCAGCATGACCCCCTACACTGCCCGAACTCCACTGCTCTGCCCTAAACCCTAAAACAAAACCCCCCGCACGTCCCCCTACACTGCCCGAACACCTCCGCACTGCTCTAAATCCTAAAACACTAGACCCATCATGACCCCTTACACTGCCTGAATACCACTGCACTGCCCTAAACCTTGAAAAACCATCCACAGCATGACACCCTACACTGCCGGAACACCACTGCACTGCCCTAAACCCTGAAACACCACCCTGGCACGGCTCCCTACACTGGTCGAACACCACTACACTGCTCTAAACCCTGAAACACTACCCCCAGCATGACCCCCTACACTTCCTGAACACCACTACACTGCCCTAAACCTTGAAACACCACCCCCAGCATGACCCCCTACACTGCCAGAACACCACTGCACTGCCATAAACCCTGAAACACCACCCTGGCACGGCTCCCTACACTGCTCGAACACCACTGTACTGCTCTAAACCCTGAAACACTACCTCAGCATGACCCCCTACACTGCCTGAACACCACTGCACTGCCCTAAACCATGAAACACCACCCCCAGCATGACACCCTACACTGCCGGAACACCACTGCACTGCCCTAAACCCTGAAACACCAGCCTCAGCACTACCCCCTACAATGCCCGAACACCACTGCACTGCCCTAAACCCTGAAACACCACCCACAGCAAGACCCTCTACACTGCCTGAACAACACTGCCCTAAACCCTGAAACACCACCCCCAGCAAGACCCCCTATACTGCCCGAACACCACTGCACTGCCCTAAACCTTGAAACACCACCCCCTGCCCAACCCCCTACACTGCCCGAGCACCACTGCACTGCCCTAATGCCTGAATCACGACCCCTGCATGACACCCTACACTGCCTGAACACCACTGCACTGCCCTAAACCCTGAAACACCACCCCCAGCATGACCCCCTACACTGCCTGAACACCACTGCACTGCCCTAAATCCTAAATACCACCCCCAGCAGGACCCTCTACTCTGCCTTAACACCAATTGTGAGAATTTGGCCTGGTATATGATGTTCACTAGTTAAAGTGACCACCTTGTACCATGCCAAGCAACCCTTATGGTGTGGTTGTAAGTCAACCTTTTCGGACCAGCTGCCCTAGTGGTAGCGTAGGCTAAGCAGTCTTTGAGGCTAAACTCGTGAAGCGTGTTGAAGCAGGCTGTTTTACCAAATGTAACCCCCTTTTATACCAATGAAAGGACACCACACAGATATATATTGAAAATATATATGTATTTATTTCTCAAAGTATCCCCTAGACTCTTTATGAGCACAGGAGCACAAATCGTTAAACAAGAATACGTTAGAATACACAGAAGTTGCACTTTATATGGATAGGCCCTGGTGGCCACTCGAACCATATACTAAAATAGTGGTATAAGGACCACGAACAGAAAAGGGAAAAGGCCTAGGGCCTCTAGAATCGCTGGGCCTACAAGGAGCTAAATTTAGTTAGTGACCAGGAGGTCCACGGGTTGCGTGTGCAGAGCAAATAGTCACACGCGAGCTCCCATAGGTTTTCAATGGGTGCGTAGAAGTTACAAAGTTACTGCAAAAAGGATCTTCCGGATGGACTATGAACTCAAGATTGGAAACACAGACACTAGAGATGATACTCTACACTTGGGCACCGGAGTGCCAGCTTTACCTCACCCACAGGAAGCGGGTGCATAGGTCTCGAAGTGCGTCGAGTTTCTTCTATATGTTCAATAGAGCATGAAGACAAAGATGCTGCAGGCGGTCGGTCCGGAAGGGATGCGGTGGATCCAAGGGTGGATCGGAGTTGTAGAAGACCTGTAAGCAGAGGGGACAGTGTTCACAGTCACTAGCCAGTGACCAGCGTGGCACCAGGTGGGTACCAGGCGATGTCGGGTGCAAACAGGAGGAAAGGTGCAGCTTGCCTCTGCAGCCACGTGGTCCCTGAAGGTTGACGACGTCCAGGAGTCGGTTCACGAGCTGTCCCACGCAGGCTCTCGCTGTCGGCGGTGTCGGCGACTTGGTCGAAGCAAACAAGCCTTGGCAAAAGCAATTGTTGTGGAAAACAAAATAATCTGATGGTTCTGACCAGCAAGGTCAGAGGGACTGCTCCTTTGGAGGGGAGCAAGGGCCAGTCTGGAGCAACCAGACCAGCGGTGAAGTTCTTGAAGTTCGCTGCCAAGATGGCCACTAGCCAACGGGCCAGCAACCGGTTAGGCGCGTCGAGTGGCAAAATGCAGACGGGCCCCACGCAGATCGTGGAGATGCTGGAGGGCTCACCTTTGGTACAGTTGCTGCTCGAGGGTTGGGCTTCTCAGATCCCAAAGCACAACTTGGAGGGAGCCTCGGTTGTTGCGCTTGCAGCTTGTCGTGGTCTTTTCAAGATGGCTGGCTCCACGTGTCTCGGTGCCTCCACGGGTTCCTTCTTTTCAGGGACTGTGGATCGGGCGGTGAGAGGTCCGGAGGTCCAGGTCTTGTCAGTCTCTGGGCTCGGGCTCCGGCGGGAGGCGGCGGCAAAGCAGACGTTGATTCGCTGGATGGTGCTTGCGTTAGCAAGGTGGTCACTCCCTGACCACAGGGGAGATTGGCTTCAGTCCTCTGTGCGGCAGAGCGTCGAAGTTCCCGTCTTCTTCTTGTAGTTAAGTTGATTCCAGGATGTCTAAAGTCTTAGGACACAGCTCCTACCTTTATTCGGATTCTAGGGGCCGGACTACCTGCTAGGTCCCTCCCTAAGGGTGGGACCAGGAAGGGGGGTGGTTACACCCCCAATCCTTTGTCCAGCTCGCCCCAGGTCCAGGGCTGGTGTGCCCCAGGACCGGTTTGAACTGGCATATGCACCGAGGCTCCTTGTGAGCCTCAGGCATGTCTGGTTTCTTTCAAGCACTACCTGACCAATACACAAAATCCTGTCTGGGGTGGTGCACGCACCTCCCCTGGCAGGAAACCCTTTGTCCACACCTCCCAAGCTGGAAGGACTCCCAGCAGCAGGAGGGCAGACTTGTGTCTGTGGTGGCAGCATCCATTTTGTGGAGCTGAGGCTATGTCTGATTTTACCCGGGTTTCAGGTACTGTACATGTCGTGTCCCTCTAGAAGGGTGGAATGCTAACCCCGTCGCCAGAATTGGCGAGGGGTTAGTATTCCAATTCGTATGACACCTTACTCGACATGTTTTGATAAAGCCAAACCAAAGATAGCATTTAACCGCGAGGTTCATAATGCACTTAAGAGTATATGGTATGACGATATCTGGAAACAGTAGAAGGAAGTGGTTCCGACCACTGCAGACAGGCTCAGCTCATGCCAGAGCACCATCTCACATGGAACCAAGTACTCTGCCTTCAGGATTGTTAAGGCCTGCCATAGGAGTGACTTATAGGTTAACATGTGTCCCATTTAAGGTTAGGTGTAGGTATACTACACCTAAGTAAGAGGTGGTTACACCAACTTACCCCAGCTGAGTGATCAGCCAGTTGTGTCAAATTTGTTAGGCCAGGCCAGGGGTGGCAAAATACATGCTTCAGCCCCTGGTAGGCCTTAGATACACCAATGCCCTGGGTACCTAGTGTACACTGGTACAGGGGCTCACAGGGTGATCCACTTCCAATTGGTTATGCACCTAGGGTGCATAGTGTAAATTTAGTAGAGAGAACAGCAGGCTGGGGGTCTGATTGGCAGGCCCACAGCCTCAATATGTCAAAAACCAGTGAAGCAAAAAGCAAAAATTTGGGGTGACCATAGGATAGCAGACCCTACTCTCCTACACCAATGCACTGCCCTAAACCCTGAAACACCACCCCTGCACAAACCCCTACACTGCCCGAACACCACAGCACTGCCCTAAACCATGTAATACCACCCTCTGCACGACCCCCTACACTGCCCGAGCACCACTGCACTGCTCTAAACCCTAAACACCACCCCCAGCATGACCCCCTACTGTGCCCGAACACCACTGTTCTGCCCTAAACCCTAAAATATCACCCCCAGCATGACCCCCTACACTGCCCGAACACCTCCGCACTGCTCTAAATCCTAAAACACTAGCCCCATCATGACCCCTTACACTGCCTGAAAACCGCTGCACTGCACTAAACCTTGAAAAACCACCCACAGCATGACATCCTACACTGCCGGAACACCACTGCACTGCCCTAAACCCTGAAACACCACCCTGGCACGGCTCCCTACACTGGTCGAACACCACTACACTGCTCTAAACCCTGAAACACTACCCCCAGCATGACCCCCTACACTGCCTGAACACCACTACACTGCCCTAAACCTTGAAACACCACCCCCAGCATGACCCCCTACACTGCCAGAACACCACTGCACTGCCATAAACCCTGAAACACCACCCTGGCATGGCTCCCTACACTGCTCGAACACCACTGCACTGCTCTAAACCCTGAAACACTACCTCAGCATGACCCCCTACACTGCCTGAACACCACTGCACTGCCCTAAACCATGAAACACCACCCACAGCATGACACCCTACACTGCCGGAACACCACTGCACTGCCCTAAACCCTGAAACACCAGCCCTTAGCATGACCCCCACACTGCCCAAACACCACTGCACTGCCCTAAAACCTGAAACACCAGCCTCAGCACTACCCCCTACAATGCCCGAACACCACTGCACTGCCCTAAACCCTGAAACACCACCCACAGCAAGACCCTCTACACTGCCTGAACAACACTGCCCTAAACCCTGAAACACCACCCCCAGCAAGACCCCCTATACTGCCCGAACACCACTGCACTGCCCTAAACCTTGAAACACCACCCCCTGCCCAACCCCCTACACTGCCCGAGCACCACTGCACTGCCCTAAAGCCTGAATCACCACCCCTGCATGACACCCTACACTGCCTGAACACCACTGCACTGCCCTAAACCCTGAAACACCACCCCCAGCATGACCCCTACACTGCCTGAACACCGCTGCACTGCCCTAAACCCTAAATACCACCCCCAGCAGGACCCCCTACTCTGCCTTAACACCACTGCTCTGCCCTAAACCCTAAAACACCACCCCCAGCAGGATCCCCTACACTGCACGAACACCTCTGCACTGCTCTAAACCCTGAAACACCAGCCCCAGAACGACCCCCTACACTGCCCGAACACCACTGTACTCCCCTACACCCTGAAACACCAGCCCGAGCACAACACCCTACACTGCCCAAACACCACTGCACTGCCCTAAACCCTGATACACCACCCCCAGCATGACCCCCTACACTGCCCGAACACCACTGCACTACCCTAAACCCTGAAACACCATCCACTGCCCAACCCCCTACACTGCCCGAGCACCACTGCACTGCCCTAAAGACCGAAACACCACCCCTGCACGACCCCCTACACTGCCCGAACACCACTGCACTGCCCTAAACCCTGAAACACCACCCTCAGCATGACCCCATACACAGCCCGAACACCACTGCACTGCCCTAGACCCTAAACACCACCCCAAGCAGGACCCCCTACTGTGCCCTAACACCACTGCTCTGGCCTAAACCCTAAAACACCACCCCCAGCAGGACCACCTACACTGCCCAAACACCTCTGCACTGCTCTAAACCCTGAAACACCAGCCCCCACACGACCCCCTACACTGCCTGATCACCACTGCACTGCCCTAAACCCTGAAACACCAGCCCCAGCATGACCCCCTACACTGCCCGAACACATCTGCACTGCCCTAAACCCTGAAACACCATCCCCAGCACAACCCCCTACACTGCCCGAACACCACTGGTCTGCCCTAAACCCTAAAACACCACCCCCAGCACGATCCCCTAAATTGCCCGAACACTACTGCCCTAAACCCTGAAACACCACCCCCAGCAAGACCCCCTACACTTCCCGAACACCACTGTACTCCTAAAATACCACCCCGAGCACAAAACCCTACACTGCCCGAACACCACTGCACTGCCCTAAACCCTGAAACACCACCCCCAGCACGACCCCCTACACTGCCCGATCACCACTGCACTGCCCTAAACCCTGAAACACCACCCTCAACACGACCCCCTACACTGCCTGAACATCACTGCACTGCCCTAAACCCTGAAACACCACCCCCTACTGAAGTACTGGGTTTTTAAAACCCAGCGGTGCAGGGGAACACACCCTAAGACTTCGAGTTCTTCCTGTTTCAGACCCACAGAAACACAGAGTCTTCTAGGTGAAGTCAAAGTTCGTATTTATTGGCTGCAGACCAATTACAGGTATCCGAGAAGTACAACACAATGTATGTTCTCAGGAGACTGCTTCCACTTACAGAAACGGCCTTCTCCTTATATACAAAATATCATGCTTCAGGCACACATTCCTCGTTTTACGATATGGTCATTCATATGTATTCATTACAAACGAAAAGGCAGAGTCATGATGACCATCCCACATTCCAGTTCGGCCAGCCCACAATTA
Organism: Triturus cristatus; assembly: GCF_964204655.1. Taxonomy (NCBI): domain Eukaryota; kingdom Metazoa; phylum Chordata; class Amphibia; order Caudata; family Salamandridae; genus Triturus; species Triturus cristatus. The sequence continues at coordinate 1,099,676,575 of NC_140579.1, forward strand.
TTTACCCAGCGAGGTTCAGATCCCTCCTCAGATATCGGCAGACCCCAATAAACACGGGCACCTCCTGTTTGTAAAACAAGCCATAAAGCAGGAAGAGTTAGGTGTGAAAGAGATTAGCCGGAGGCTTGTGTGGGATGAAAAGGCTTTATGGTGTGTCAAACCCTGATGCTAATCACAGGTGGCCGTAGGACGGGGAGCTCGTGGGACAGGACTGACCTGGGCGGTGGAGCCAAGTCGCATAGGTCACAGAGAAGTCAATGGAAGGCACATGTGTTCTCAAGGCCCGTACTTGTCCTTAATGTGTAGCCTATGTGAGGGCAACCATAAGATGGCCACCGCTCCAAGATGGAACCCACGAAGTCAATGTGTAATATCGTATACAAAGTGCATTTATCGATAAAACGTTATGCAAAGCACTTGTACATACTGCATTGGCCATTCGCGGTTCTCTGATAACGGAATAGGCAGGGTAGGGCCCTGCCTCCTACGCAGTCCCAAATTTCAAAGTACCACAGACCCTCCTTTTGCCCTTACATAGGCAATAACTATACTCATATTAATCCGAGTCCAGGTCTATATTCATAAAGTCATGGAGATGTTGCTGTAGCATCATCCTATTACTTAGCTCGTCCCTCGATACAGGTTTCCTTACACATAATGTAGCACAGAGGCCACATATCGCGGGAGCACACTGTACACACAGACAGAACAGGAAAAGAATTGCTAAGATCATCCCAATGACCATCAGAATCTTCCAACCCCAGGCAGATATCAGTTCCCAGAACCACCCCATCAGTGACCAATCTCCTTTATCCACGTGAATAGATTCAGATATTCTATGCAGTTTGGATATGGCTTGATTTAACTGTTGGAGCGTTATCTGGTATGAAAATGCAACACCTAGATTGGATGACCTTACATACCCCACCACGGTCTGCAAGTATGACGTCTAGAACCGTACGGTTCTGCAAAGTCATGAGGCGATCCACTTGGAGCTCAGCTGTCAAATTACCAAGGGCACCAGCCGTTACATTAACAGTAGATTCAACCACACGAGTCAGTTGTCTCAGGTTCCTACTATTGACCATTGGTCCCCAAAACGGCAGGAAACCCAAAAAGAAGTCTCCCGCTTCCTGACCGGCAGTATCCTCCTGACTAATCACGCCTCTCACAATTCTGGTCTTGTGATAATCAGAGGCAGCAGTAAATGTCGGCGGTAGCAAATTTGCAATACAACATGTGCCCGAGAAATCAGGGGGCAACCATGTATATGCTCGGTCATTGCAAACAAAATATGTACCCTTGGCAGCCAAAAACGCAGGGGAAAACTGTGATGGAAAAGTGTACGTTTCAGTACAGTCACTTTTCCCCAGTTGAGCTCTTGGGTTCTGGCCATTACCTTGTAAACAGAACCGACCTATGTGGGGTACGACCCAAATTGGGGATGAGATTTTTCGCTGCCTTTCACCCAGACTAATGCTATACCCCGTTGCGTTCCAACCTACATAAGCTCGCAATTCATCCTTGGGAATAGATGAGTATGCGTCGATATCTCTGCTCATATCAGCGACTCCTTTCATTAAGGCTTTATTATTTGTGCTAGGTCTGATGGAACGCGGTTGTCGCGGGGAGTAGGCATCTAATGCAAAAAGAAACATGGTCTGGAATGCCCATGACGATCCATTATAGCTAAACGGCAGCACTAGATAAGGAATACCCTTGTTAATGGTATGTGGCATTAAACCACATACCCAGCAATTGGTTGTATTCATAACTAGCTGGTGCTGGTGCAGGAGTTGAATAAACGAGTTGTTTACGAACTCAGACCGTCTAGCTTGTTCGTGTTCAGGCAGAGGGTGGAAAGAGTGCAAGGAGACAGTAGGAGGAGGTATAGGCTGTACAGTGGGTGCAAATGGCACTTGAGAGGAGAAGAATACATAACCTACAGTAAACACCATCATACTAAATAATATAAACAGACATAAAAATACAAAACGTTTGCTCTTCATTATTTTACATATTCTCTTCTTAAAGTTCATTTCCTCAGCGGGTCTCTCCATCTTGAAAAACTCCATCCTCTAATCGTGCCGCTCGCGGCGGGTGAGTATCTTCTGCTAAGGAGTACGCCTGTCGGTCCAGGGAACGCCCCAGACCAACCAGAACCGTTGACCTAACGTCTTCGGCCTGTACCCCGAAGTCTTGGCACCGCGACCCTGCGGCTGAACCCGGATGGTGGTTCGAAAAATAAAAATCAAAAAGTCCTTCAGATGGGAGAGCTATAATATCAAACAGTAATAAGGGAAGGGAATTTGTATTTGTCCATAGGCCTTGGTCTTAAGTTATAGCGGTTTCTGCCAGGTGCTATCTGGTCTTGAAACAAGAGTTCAAGCTCTGTGGTGTCTATTCGAGCTGACGGTGGCACAGCTTCCTGCAAAATATCGTCGCTTTCTCGTTCTGAAGTCGTTCTCTTTACACGTGCATCACTAAATGGCACAAGACGGGGGACAGTGTCAGTTTCAGAATCAGCGATACCCTCCTGGACCCACCGGTCATATGGTAGAGGCAAAGGGATCCATTTGCAGTGGGCGCCGTGTATCCAATTCTTTTTCCCTTTCACTCGAACCGCTGATCTTGTTGATAGAAGCACAAGGTGAGGGCCAATCCAACGGGGCTCATCATTGCTCTTTCGCTGAAAGTTTTTCACAAGCACCCACGAGCCAGGGTCGATAGGGTGTCCTGGAGCTTCAGAGGCCTGGGGCAAAGTATCGTGCACCTGTTGGTGTAAAACACGCAATTTAGCCGTCAATTCATACAGATAATCAAGCAGTACTGGATGTTTGATTTCACTGAATTTTGTGGGCCTTGGCACACCCCATACATTGGCTGGCCGGCCAAAAATGATCTCATATGGGCTAAGTCCCACTCGTGAATGCACAGTCATTCTTGTTGATAGGAGTGCTAAAGGCAGAGCGTCAGGCCATTTAAGACCGGAGCTCGCCTGGATTTTGGCCAGTTTGAGTTTCAGAGTGCCATTGTAGCACTCTACTAATTCAGCTGATTGGGGGTGATTTGCAGCGTGGAACTTCTGCTTTATGCCCAGTCCCTCACACACATTCTTCATCACTCAACCCACAAATTCACTCCCATTATCACTCCACACCATTCTTGGCATTCCAAACCTAGGAAAAAATTCTTTCACAAGGGCTTTGGCTGTGGATAAAGCAGTGTTGTCTTTTAGGGGATATGCTTCTATCCATTTTGAAAAAGCGCAAACAACAACCAGTACATACTTCAAGTTGTTGCACCTTTCCATGTGGATAAAATCTAGCTGCAAAACCTCAAATGGATATGATGGAGGCGCAAAATGACCAGCGGAGTTGGGGTTCCCCTACCAGGGTTATATTTCAAACATACCATACAATTCTTGACCACATTCTCTGCACACTTGGGAATTCCAGCGTTCTGCCATACTGGGGCCAACAACTTACAGATTCCTTTCATACTGATATGTGCCATTCCATGTGCCATAGTAACCACTGGAAGCACATATGCATCAGGTAACAACCATCGCCGATGTTCTGACAAATCAACCCAACAACCATTCTCATCCAATTTACCCGTACTTTCTCTCCACTTGCTCAACTCTTTCTCTGTGGCTTCAGCTTGAAGGGACTTCACACTCTCTATCGTGTCTTCACACATTCCAACATCACCAACCCATCTTGCAGGGCCTGCAACATACATTCGATTCTTTACATCTTTTGCTGTTTCTTTCGCGATTTCGTCAGCAAATGCATTACCACGACCAACATCATCAGTGACCTTCTTGTGCGCACTGCATTTCATAATCGCAACTTGTAACGGTAAGGTCAGTGACTCAAGGAGATCATTCACCAACTGACCATTCTGAATTTTAGCTCCATGGGAAGTCAGGAACCCACGTTCTTTCCATAATCGCCCATATCTATGGGCCACGCCAAAGGCGTACTGACTGTCAGTATATATGTTCACTTTCATCCCTTCAGACAACACGCATGCTCTTGTAAGGGCAATTAATTCTGCTGCTTGAGCCGAATTATGTGGTATGCGTGCAGTCTCGACAATCGTGTGCAAAGTCGTGATAGCATATGCAGCAGTCGTGTCACCATTCGGAAGCTTGAAGCACGAACCATCCACCCATAAGGTACCATCACACTCAGTTAGGGGAGTATCTTTAAGATCCACTCTCCCTTTCGTCTCTTCATCTGTTCTGAACAGACAATCATGCTGCTAAATCACATCTATGTCTGCTGGAATCGGTAATAATGTGGCTGGATTCAACGTGTTGCATCTCTTTATGTGTATATGGTTTGCCAACAGTGTCAATTCATACCCTGACAATCGAGCACTAGTTAAGTGCTGTTTCTTGGTCCGGTTTAACAATGTGTCCACAGCATGTGGAACCATTACAATCAATGTGTTATCCATCACTAGTCCAGCAGACTGTTGAATAGACACAGCTGCTGCGGCTGTAGCTCTCAAACAACTTGGCAATACCCTCGCTACCGGATCCAAAGTTGACGAAAAATATGCGCATGGACGCGGTCTGTCGCCAAAAGGCTGTGTTAACACTGATAATGCGCAACCGTCCTTTTCATGAACATACAATGTAAAAGGCTTGCTGTAGTCAGGGGTACCCAACACAGGAGCTGAACATAATGCATTACGCAATTCCCAAAAACTTTTCTGACACTCTTCAGACCATGGGACAGGATTCGGTGTATTTTTACAGGTTAATGCTAACAAAGGTTTTGCCAGCAAAGAAAAACTCGGGATCCAGTGCCTACAGTATGAAGTAATGCCCAAGAAAGCACGCACTTCTCTCTGTGTTCTTGGCACACTTAATTGTGCAATGGCTTGAATTCTTTCTGGGGTCAGTTTCCTTCCCTCTTTCGATAAGAGATGACCTAAGTAGGTCACTTCTTGTCGACAATATTGTAGTTTTGAGAGAGACACTTTGTGATGAAAGGCAGACAAATGACGCAACAATGACAATGTAGCTTCTTTACAAATCTTTTCAGTATCCGCGGCGATTAGCAAATCGTCAACATACTGAATGAGGTTAGCGCCACTAGGTAAAACAAGTGCATCAAGCTGCGCTTTTAAAGCTTGACTGTATATTGATGGACTGTCACAGTAGCCCTGTGGAGCGCGTTTAAAGCGGAAACTTCGACCTCCTAAACTGAAGCCAAAAATGTCCCTGCTCTCTTCTGCAATTGGGATGCTAAAGAAGGCATTCTTTAAATCGATCACTGAGAACCATGCAGCGGAGGCTGGAATCATGGTTAACAATGCAGTGATATCAGGGACAACTGGAAACTGTGGCAAAACAATCTTATTTACCTCTCTAAGATCAATAACAAATCTGTAAACAGGTGGCTGTGAAGGGTCCGTACGTTTTAAAACAGGCAAAACAGGACTATTGCAAACGTTGCCTCTTGTCTCTTTGATTACACCCTTTTTAATCAAATCACTGATAATTGCTAACAACGCTTTCTGACCTTCATTGGAGATCTTGTACTGGGGAATGCGTGGCAATCTGACATTGGCCTTTAAAGTGACTACATATGGCGGTATTTCCAAGAGACCCACATCATTGGGACCAGTAGCCCAAAGGACATCCGGAAGGGATGACAATTCAGGTGGCAATGTATTCTTTGACAAGTACATCGGGGAAATCACTTCCTTACCCAATGTAAGTTGTACTCCTGATGGAGAACAATATAGCGTTGCATGCAATCTTTTTAACAAATCCAACCCTAACAGATTTTCACCACAACCTGTCATTAGGATGAGGGGTGCTTTTAGCTCACAAGTTCCAAGAGAAAGTGGCAAAGGACTAGAAATCGGGTTCCTAACCGGGGCGCCAGAAAAACCTACTGAAACATTCATTTCGCCAGACAAAGGCGCGCCAGGGAGTTTTGAATGCATAATTGAACTCTTTGCAGCACCAGTGTCCAGCAGAAAGGGCTCTGTTACACCCGCTGTGGTCACCTTAACATACGGTCCACTCTGATCCACTGGCACTGAAACAACTCCCTCTCTCTGTCTATGGCTGTCCTAGTAATCATTACCTTCCATATTGTCGTCTTCTGCATAATAATCATTATTATAGTACTGAGCTGTATTACCAGTAGCATTGGTTTGCTGATCAAAGCTATTTATCGTATTTTGAGGCGGAAGAGGACGCGCGTTCTGGGGAACGTTTCCGCGCCCTCTACCTCTAGGAGCTTGCTGACCACCTCTACCTCTTGCGCCATACACATTATTAGTACGCTGCAACAATTTAGGACAACTATACTAAAAATGACCTTCCTCTCTACAATACGAACATTGATTGGGACCTACAGGAACACGCGGTTGGGAACACTCGAACCTTTGCATGTTTCTCTGAAACTGTTGAGGTTGCTGATAATTATTCTGGCCACCACGTGGTGGGTAGGCCTGTTGTAATAGAACCTTCGTCTTTAATTCTTTTGTTTTCTTGTCTGCTCTATCTTTCTCATCCTTATCTCTATTTTCGTAATACTGTGCAGTAGCCAGTATTTGCGCTGATGAGGAGACAGCCCAAGAACTCTCTGAATCTTTTAACTTCTTACACAACTCGGGAAGCAAATTATGCACAAATTTATCCACAAATAATCGTTGACCACCTTCAGTGCTCATATCTTGACCACTGTGGTCAATAAATGTTTCTTCAAACTTTGTAAAGAAATCAGACACTGTTTCATCTTTCTTTTGCTTACACGCAGACAATTTCTCCCAATTCACACGCATCGCGGGCATTAAAGTCTTCATGTAAGTGATAATTCTTCCAGGGAGTTCTGCTACCAAAGGGTCAGGCTTGGCACCACCATCTTGTCTAGTGTCCGCAGCAATGATATTAGCCCATGTGCCCCCTAGTTCTGCAGCATGATCTGTATTACGAATGGATCCCCATAAACGCTGTGGAACAACATTCCCGAACAACATATCTATGTCAGCTAGATTCATGACACACGATTCTGCAGTCTGTGATAACTCCTTACAATATCCTGCAGGGTTTTTACGGGGGTCAGGCAATGTCTGCTTAAGCGCTAACACCTCAGAACGCTTCCATGGGACATGTACCCAAACACGCTGAAAATGAGCTGGAACAGGAGGATTAGCATTTGCATCAGCAGGTCTCCAAACTGGAGGAACCTCACGCATCGGATATTGGCGCGCTTTTACCTTTTTCCCCACAGGGAATTCTTGTTCGAACAATGATTGTTGACAATCATCATTCCTGAAGGACAGTAAAGTCGCAACTGCTTCATCTACGTCGGGACCCACAATTGTACCCGTTCCAAAATCAAATCGCACCCGACACAACCCCTGCGGGATTGTGTTTGAACCATGATCTTCCAATTCCTCACAGAGGAATTCACACATTTTCTCAAACACATACCTCTGTTTCGGGGCATCCCATTGGTGAAAAACATTAACGACTGACTCCACATCATAGAGTGAAGAAAAAACGATCCACCTACGTGCCATATGGTCTAATACCTCTTTTTCTTCAGAATCAGGCAGCTGACGACGCAACTGCTTACGTTGTAAACCAGGGGTCATACTAGATGACCCAAAGAGAGGCGACATTAAACTAGTAACCACATTAGCTAGTCGTTGACGTGCAGAAGGAGAAGTTGAGGCGAAAGCGGGGGGAAAGACAGAGGGAAGAAAAGCGGGTGCAGATACAGGTACAGGGCAGTGTTAGGAAGAGCGCCAAGGGAGGCAGCTGATGTACCAGGCAAACTCGCAGGAAGCGCGGGGGCAACAGGTAACAAAACTGGCGGCCCTTGAGAGGGCTGCACTGTAGGGATAGGAGCCAGCTGAGGAGGAGCTGGCGGCTGTGGGAAGGCTTGCGGCACATTAACTGGAGGCTGCACATTTACAAGCTGTGGAGGCGCTGTGGCATTTTGCGCATACGGGGGTGGTGAACTTAGCAAATGGGACATTAGGGAATCTTTCTCTTTCTCTTTTGACTCATCCTGTGGAAGGGGTGACAAAACTGGGTAACATTTATCGATCCCTAGTTTGCGCTGTCTATGTAACTGCTCATTCATTTGTTCCTCCTCATTATCTTTAAATTGCACAGCTGCTTGCATCATTGACATACCTTTTTCTCTCTTATTCCTTTTTGCTAGCTTAATTTCCTTCTGTTTGGCTTCCTTTCGCCATAGGCGGAAAGAATCAAACATCGCCGGCCGGGCTTTCTTTTTAAATAATTTAACTTCCAAATTATCTAAGATATCTGTATCGAAACTACCATTTTGGGGCCATTTTAAAACACCGTCCTTTCTGGTGTAACGGATCCATACTTCATTATATGCGATGGGGCCCACGCCATGTTTTACATAAAGCTCATAAGTTGGAGTTCCAATTGGAGGAACCGGACACGAATCCTCTAATTGGGAATCCCTTTTACAACCCAAACAAAACAATCTTCCAAATACACTAGAACCAGGCATCTTCGCTCACTAGTCTAGTTTCAAACTTCAAAGGATTATCGAATACGATAGTCTCGTGAATACACGAGTCCTCTGGCTTTGGCACTTGCAAGTTCCAAATCAAAGCGATCCCGAAGGATACCAAAAATCCCGAAGGATACCAAACAAACTGGGAGACGCACCACTTATACTTAACTGAGGTATCGATGATCGATGGCGTCACCAGAAGACTCTCTCAATTGTTTCGCTATACCAAATCGTCAAGGGTCCAAAACAGGGCGATTAACCAGGGCAGCAGTCCTTCGTAGCCGTCGGGACACGGAGAACCTCGCAGAAAAGACTTTCGGACTACGTCGATATGCAGGGGTCGATGAAGTGGCGGCCTTCCTCCGGAATTTCCACACGAAGCTCCTCACGAACCTCTGGCTTGGACCGGTACCGCTGAAATCGCCCCGAGTTGGGCGCCAACTGAAGTACTGGGTTTTTAAAACCCAGCGGTGCAGGGGAACACACCCTAAGACTTCGAGTTCTTCCTGTTTCAGACCCACAGAAACACAGAGTCTTCTAGGTGAAGTCAAAGATCGTATTTATTGGCTGCAGACCAATTACAGGTATCCGAGAAGTACAACACAATGTATGTTCTCAGGAGACTGCTTCCACTTACAGAAACGGCCTTCTCCTTATATACAAAATATCATGCTTCAGGCACACATTCCTCGTTTTACGATATGGTCATTCATTTGTATTCATTACAAACGAAAAGGCAGAGTCATGATGACCATCCCACATTCCAGTTCGGCCAGCCCACAATTATTTACCCAGCGAGGTTCAGATCCCTCCTCAGATATCGGCAGACCCCAATAAACACGGGCACCTCCTGTTTGTAAAACAAGCCATAAAGCAGGAAGAGTTAGGTGTGAAAGAGATTAGCCGGAGGCTTGTGTGGGATGAAAAGGCTTTATGGTATGTCAAACCCTGATGCTAATCACAGGTGGCCGTAGAACGGGGAGCTCGTGGGACAGGACTGACCTGGGCGGTGGAGCCAAGTCGCATAGGTCACAGAGAAGTCAATGGAAGGCACATGTGTTCTCAAGGCCCGTACTTGTCCTTAATGTGTAGCCTATGTGAGGGCAACCATAAGATGGCCACCGCTCCAAGATGGAACCCACGAAGTCAATGTGTAATATCGTATACAAAGTGCATTTATCGATAAAACGTTATGCAAAGCACTTGTACATACTGCATTGGCCATTCGTGGTTCGCTGATACCGGAATAGGCAGGGTAGGGCCCTGCCTCCTACGCGGTCCCAAATTTCAAAGTACCACAGACCCTCCTTTTGCCCTTACATAGGCAAGAACTATACTCATATTAATCCGAGTCCAGGTCTATATTCATAAAGTCATGGAGATGTTGCTGTAGCATCATCCTATTACTTAGCTCGTCCCTCGATACAGGTTTCCTTACACATAATGTAGCACAGAGGCCACATATCGCGGGAGCACACTGTACACACAGACAGAACAGGAAAAGAATGGCTAAGATCATCCCAATGACTATCAGAATCTTCCAACCCCAGGCAGATATCAGTTCCCAGAACCACCCCATCAGTGACCAATCTCCTTTATCCACGTGAATAGATTCAGATACCACACTACATGACCCCCTACACTGCCCGAACACCACTGCACTGCCCAAAACCCTAAAACAGTACCGCCTTGCATGACCCCGTACACTGCCCGACCACCACTGCACTGCCCTAAAACCTAAAACACCACCCCCTGCATGACCCCCTACACTGCCCAAACACCACTGAACTGTCCTAAACCCTGAAACGCCACCCCGCACCACACTTTACACTGCCCAAACACCACTGCACTGCCCTAAACTCTGAAACACTACACCCCGCACGACCCCCTACATTGTCTGAACACCACTGCACTGCCCTAAACCCTGAAACACCACCCCCACAAGACCCCACGCACTGCCCGAACACCATTGCTCTTCCCTAATCCCTGAAACATTACCCCAGCATGACCCCCTACACTGTCCGAACACCACTGCACTGCCCTAAACCCTGAAACACTAGCCCCAGGACAACCCCCTACACTGCCCGAACACCACTGCACTGCCCTAAACCATGAAACACCAACCCTAGCATGACCCCCTACACAGCCCGATTACCACTTTACTCCCCTAAACCCTCAAACACCAGACCCAGCATGACCCCTTACACTGCCCGAACACCCCTGCTCTGCCCAAAACCCTGAAACTCCAGCCCCAGCACGACCCCCTACACTGCCCGAACACCAATGCACTGCCCTAAACCCTGAAACACCAGCCCTTAGCACGACCCCCTACACTGCCCGAACACCACTGCACTGCCCTAAACCCTGAAACAGCAGCCTCAGTACGACCCCCTACACTGCCCGAACACCTCCGCACTGCTCTAAACCCTAAAATACTAGCAACAGCATGACCCCCTACACTGCCTGAATACCACTGCACTTCCCTAAACCTTGAAACACCACCCCCAGCATGACACCCTACACTGCCGGAACAACACTGCACTGCCCTAAACCCTGAAACACCACCCTGGCATGGCTCCCTACACTGCTCGAACACCACTGCACTGCTCTAAACCCTGAAACACTACCCCAGCATGACCCCCTACACTGCCTGAACACCACTGCACTGCCCTAAACCTTGAAAAAACACCCCCAGCATGACCCCCTACACTGCCGGAACAACACTGCACTGCCCTAAACCCTGAAACACTAGCAACAGCATGACCCCCTACACTGCCTGAATACCACTGCACTTCCCTAAACCTTGAAACACCACCCCCAGCATGACACCCTACACTGCCGGAACAACACTGCACTGCCCTAAACCCTGAAACACCACCCTGGCATGGCTCCCTACACTGCTCGAACACCACTGCACTGCACTAAACCCTGGAACACTATCCCCAGCAAGACCCCCTACACTGCCCGAACACCACTGCTCTGCCCAAATCCCTGAAACTCCAGTCCCAGCACGACCCCCTACACTGCCCGAACACCAATGCACTGCCCTAAACCCTGAAACACCAGCCCTTAGCACAACCCCCTACACTGCCCGAACACCACTGCACTGCCCTAAACCCTGAAACAGCAGCCTCAGTACAACCCCTTACACTGCCCGAGAACCATTGCACTGCCCTAACCCCAAAACACCACCCCAGCATGACCCCCTACACTGCCCGAGCACCACTGCAGTGCCCTAAACCCTAAACACCACCCCCAGCTAGCCTCTACTGTGCCCGAACACCACTGCTCTGCCCTAAACCCTAAAATATCACCCCGCACATCCCCCTACACTGCCCGAACACCTCCGCACTGCTCTAAACCCTAAAACACTAGCAAAAGCATGACCCCCTACACTGCCTGACTACCACTGCACTGCCCTAAACCTTGAAACCCCACCCCCAGCATGACACCCTACACTGCCTGAACACCACTGCACTGCCCTAAACCCTGAAACACCACCCTGACACAGCTCCCTACACTGCTCGAACACCACTGCACCGCTCTAAACCCTGCAACTCTAAACCCCAGCATGACCCCCTACACTGCCTGATCATCACTGCACTGCCCTAAACCTTGAAAAAACACCCCCAGCATGACCCCCTACACTACCAGAACACCACTGCACTACCATAAACCCTGAAACACCACCCTGGCATGGCTCCCTACACTGTTCGATCTCCACTGCACTGCTCTAAACCCTGAAACACCACCCCCAGTATGACACCCTACACTGCCGGAACACCACTGCACTGCCATAAACCCTGAAACACCACCCTGGCACGGCTCCCTACACTGCTCGAACACCACTGCACTGCTCTAAACCCTGAAACACTACCTCAGCATGACCCCCTACACTGCCTGAACACCACTGGACTGCCCTAAACATTGAAACACAACCCCCAGCATGACACCCTACACTGCCGGAACACAACTGCACTGCCCTAAACCCTGAAACACCAGCCCTTAGCATGACCTCCCACACTGCCCGAACACCACTGCATTGCCCTAAAACCTGAAACACCACCCCCAACACGACCCCCTACACTGCCTGAACACCACTGCACTGCCCTAAACCCTCAAACACCACCCCCTACATGACCCCCTACACTGCCCGAACACCACTGCACTGCCCTAAACCCCAAAACACTACCCCCTTGCATGACCCCGTACACTGCCCGACCACCACTGCACTGCCCTAAAACCTAAAACACCACCCCCCCTGCATGACCCCCTACACTGCCCAAACACCACTGCACTGTCCTAAACCCTGAAACCCCACACCGCACCACCCTTTACACTGCCCAAACACCACTGCACTGCCCTAAACTCTGAAACACCACTCCCCGCATGACCCCCTACATTGTCTGAACACCACTGCACTGCCCTAAACCCTGAAACACCACCCCCACAAGACCCCACACACTGCCCGAACACCACTGCTCTGCCCTAATCCCTGAAACACTAGCCCCAGGACAACACCCTACACTGCCTGAACACCACTGTACTCCAATAAACCCTGAAACACCAGCCCGAGCACAAAACCCTACACTGCCCGAGCACCACTGCACCGCCCTAAACCCTGAAACACCACCCCCAGCACGACCCCCTACACTGCCCGAACACCACTGCACTGCCCTAAACCCTGAAACACCACCCCCAACATGACCCCCTACACTGCCTGAACACCACTGCACTGCCCTAAACCCTGAAACACCACCCCCTACATGACCCCCTACACTGCCCGAACACCACTGCACTGCTCTAAACCCTAAAACACTACCCCCTTGCATGACCCCATACACAGCCCGACCACCACTGCACTGCCCTAAAACCTAAAACACCACCCCCCTGCATGAACCCCTACACTGCCCAAACACCACTGCACTGTCCTAAACCCTGAAACCCCACCCCGCACCACCCTTTACACTGCCCAAACACCACTGCACTGCCCTAAACTCTGAAACACCATACCACGCACGACCCCCTACATTGTCTGAACACCACTGCACTGCCCTAAACCCTGAAACACCACCCCCACAAGACCCCACGCACTGCCCGAACACCACTGTTCAGCCCTAATCCCTGAAACACTACCCCAGCATGACCCCCTACACTGTCCGAACACCACTGCCCGGCCCTAAACCCTGAAACACTAGCCCGAGGACAACCCCCTATGCTGCCCGAAGACCACTTTACTCCCCTAAACCTTGAAACACCGCACACAGCATGACCCCTTACACTGCCTGAACACCAATGCACTGCCCTAAACCCTGAAACACCACCCTCAACTCGACCCCCTACACTGCCTGAACACCAATGCACTGCCCTAAACCCTGAAACACCACCCCTGCACAAACCCCTACACTGCCCGAACACCACAGCACTGCTCTAAACCATGAAATACCACCCCCTGCATGACCCCCTACACTGCCTGAGCACCACTGCACTGCTCTAAACCCTAAACACCACCCCCAGCATGACCCCCTACTCTGCCCGAACACCACTGTTCTGCCCTAAACCCTAAAATATCACCCCCAGCATGACCCCCTACACTGCCCGAACTCCACTGCTCTGCCCTAAACCCTAAAACAAAACCCCCCGCACGTCCCCCTACACTGCCCGAACACTTCCGCACTGCTCTAAACCCTAAAACACTAGCCCCAGCATGACCCCCTACACTGCCTGAATAACACTGCACTGCCCTAAACCTTGAAAAACCACCCCCAGCATGACCCCCTACACTGCTTTAACACCACTGCACTGCCCTAAACCTTGAAACACCACCCCCAGCATGACCCCCTACACTGCCAGAACACCACTGCACTGCCATAAACCCTGAAACACCACCCTGGCACGGCTCCCTACACTGCTCGAACACCACTGCACTGCTCTAAACCCTGAAACAATACCTCAGCATGACCCCCTACACTGCCTGAACACCACTGCACTGCCCTAAACCATGAAACACCACCCCCAGCATGACACCCTACACTGCCGGAACACCACTGCACTGCCCTAAACCCTGAAACACCAGCCCTTAGCATGACCCCCACACTGCCCAAAAACCACTGCACTGCCCTAAACCCTGAAACACCACCCACAGCAAGACCCTCTACACTGCCTGAACAACACTGCCCTAAACCCTGAAACACCACTCCCTGCCCAACCCCCTACACTGCCCGAGCACCACTGCACTGCCCTAAAGCCTGAATCACCACCCCTGCACGACACCCTACACTCCCTGAACACCACTGCACTGCCCTGAACCCTAAATATCACCCCCAGCAGGACCCCCTACTCTGCCCTAACACCACTGCTCTGCCCTAAACCCTAAAACACCACCCCCAGCAGGATCACCTACACTGCACGAACACCTCTACACTGCTCTAAACCCTGAAACACCAGCCCCAGAACGACCCCCTACACTGCCCGAACACCACTGTACTCCCCTAAACCCTGAAACACCAGCCCGAGCACAACACCCTACACTGCCGAACACCACTGCACTGCCCTAAACCCTGATACACCACCCCCAGCATGACCCCCTACACTGCCCGAACACCACTGCACTACCCTAAACCCTGAAACACCATTCACTGCCCAACCCCCTACACTGCCCGAGCACCACTGCACTGCCCTAAAGACCGAAACACCACCCCTGCACGACCCCCTACACTGCCCGAACACCACTGCAGTGCCCTAAACCCTGAAACACTACCCTCAGCATGACCCCATACACAGCCCGAACACCACTGCACTGCCCTAAACCCTAAACACCACCCCCAGCAGGACCCCCTACTGTGCCCTAACACCACTGCTCTGGCCTAAACCCTAAATCGCCACCCCCAGCAGGACCACCTACACTGCCCAAACACCTCTGCACTGCTCTAAACCCTGAAACACCAGCCCCAGCACGACCCCCTACACTGCCTGAACACCACTGCACTGCCTTAAAGCCTGAAACACCAGCCCCAGCATGACCCCCTATGCTGCCCGAACACATCTGCACAGCCCTAAACCCTGAAACACCAGCCCCAGCACAACCCCCTACACTGCCCGAACACCACTGGTCTGCCCTAAAACACCACCCCCAGCACGACCCCCTAAATTGCCCAAACACCACTGCCCTAAACCCTGAAACACCACCCCCAGCAAGACCCCCTACACTGCCCGAACACCACTGTACTCCCCTAAACCCTAAAATACCACCCCGAGCACAAAACCCTACACTGCCCAAACACCACTGCACTGCCCTAAACCCTGAAACACCACCCCCAGCACGATTCCCTACACTGCCCAATCACCACTGCACTGCCCTAAACCCTGAAACACCACCCTCAACACGACCCCCTACACTGCCTAAACACCACTGCACTGCCCTAAACCCTGAAACACCACCCCCTACATGACCCCCTACACTGCCCGAACACCACTGCACTGCCCAAAACCCTAAAACACTACCCCCTTGCATGTCCCCGTACACTGCCCGACCACCACTGCACTGCCCTAAAACCTAAAACACCACCCCCCTGCATGACCCCCTACACTGCCCAAACACCACTGAACTGTCCTAAACCCTGAAACCCCATCCCGCACCACCCTTTACACTGCCCAAACACCACTGCACTGCCCTAAACTCTGAAATACTACACCCTGCACGACCCACTACATTGTATGAACACCACTGCACTGCCCTAAACCCTGAAACACCACCCTGGCACGGCTCCCTACACTGCTCGAACACCACTGCACTGCTCTAAACCCTGAAACACTACCCCAGCATGACCCCCTACACTGCCTGAACACCACTGCACTGCCCTAAACCTTGAAAAACACCCCCAGCATGACCCCCTACACTGCCAGAACACCACTGCACTGCCATAAACCCTGAAACACCACCGTGGCATGGCTCGCTACACTGCTCGAACACCACTGCACTGCACTAAACCCTGAAACACTATCCCCGGCAAGACCCCCTACACTGCCCGAACACCACTGCTCTGCCCAAATCCCTGAAACTCCAGTCCCAGCATGACCCCCTATACTGCCCGAACACCACTGCACTGCCCTAAACCCTGAAACAGCCGCCTCAGTACGACCCCCTACACTGCCCGAGCACCACTGCACTGCCCTAACCCCAAAACACCACCCCAGCATGACCCCCTACACTGCCCGAGCACCACTGCACTGCCCTAAACCCTAAACACCACCCCCAGCATAACCCCTACTGTGCCCGAACACCACTGCTCTGCCCTAAACCCTAAAATATCACCCCCAGCTCGACCTCCTACACTGCCCGAACTCCACTGCTCTGCCCTAAACCCTAAAACACCACCCACGCACATCCCCCTACACTGCCCGAACACCTCCACACTGCTCTAAACCCTAAAACACTAGCAACAGCATGACCCCCTACACTGCTTGACTACCACTGCACTGCCCTAAACCTTGAAACACCACCCCCAGCATGACACCCTACACTGCCTGAACACCACTGCACTGCCCTAAACCCTGAAACACCACCCTGACACAGCTCCCTACACTGCTCGAACACCACTGCACTGCTCTAAACCCTGAAACTCTACCCCCAGCATGACCCCCTACACTGCCTGATCACCACTGCACTGCCCTAAACCTTGAAAAAACACCCCCAGCATGACCCCCTACACTACCAGAACACCACTGCACTGCCATAAACCCTGAAACACCACCCTGGCATGGCTCCCTACACTGTTCGAACACCACTGCACTGCTCTAAACCCTGAAACACCACCCCCAGTATGACACCCTACACTGCCGGAACACCACTGCACTGCCATAAACCCTGAAACACCACCCTGACACGGCTCCCTACACTGCTCGAACACCACTGCACTCCTCTAAACCCTGAAACACTACCTCAGCATGACCCCCTACACTGCCTGGACACCACTGCATTGCCCTAAACATTGAAACACCACCCCCAGCATGACACCCTACACTGCCGGAACACCACTGCACTGCCCTAAACCCTGAAACTCCAGCCCTTAGCACGACCTCCCACACTGCCCGAACACCACTGCACTGCCCTAAAACCTGAAACACCACCCCCAACACGACCCCCTACACTGCCTGAACACCACTGCACTGCCCTAAACATTGAAACAACACCCCCAGCATGACACCCTACACTGCCGGAACACCACTGCACTGCCCTAAACCCTGAAACACCAGCCCTTAGCACGACCTCCCACACTGCCCGAACACCACTGCACTGCCCTAAAACCTGAAACACCACCCCCAACACGACCCCCTACACTGCCTGAACACCACTGCACTGCCCTAAACCCTGAAACACCACCCCCTACATGATCCCCTACACTGCCCGAACACCACTGCACTGCCCTAAACCCTAAAACACTACCCCCTTGCATGACCCCGCACACTGCCCGACCACCACTGCACTGCCCTAAAACCTAAAACACCACCCCCCCTGCATGACCCCCTACACTGCCCGAACACCACTGCACTGTCCTAAACCCTGAAACCCCACACCGCACCACCCTTTACACTGCCCAAACACCACTGCACTGCCCTAAACTCTGAAACACCACACCCCGCATGACCCCCTACATTGTCTAAACACCACTGCACTGCCCTAAACCCTGAAACACCACCCCCACAAGACCCCACGCACTGCCCAAACACCACTGCTCTGCCCTTATCCCTGTAACACTAGCCCCAGGACAACACCCTACACTGCCCGAACACCACTGCACTGCCCTAAACCCTGAAACACCACCCCCACAAGACCCCACACACACCCGAACACCCCTGCTCTGCCCTAATCCCTGAAACACTAGCCCCAGGACAACACCCTACACTGCCCGAACACCACTGCACTACCCTAAACCCTGAGACACCAACCACAGCAAGACTCCCAACGCTGCAAGAACACCACTGCCCTAAACCCTAAAACACCACCCCCAGCAAGACCCCCTATGCTGCCCGAACACCACTACACTGCCGTAAACCCGGAAACACCAGACCCAGTATGACCCCCTACACTTCCCGAGCTCCAATGCTCTGCCCTAATCCCTGAAACCCCAGCCCCAGCACAACCCCCTACACTCCCCGAACACCACTGCACTGCCCTAAGCCCTGAAACTCCAGCCCCGGCATGACCCCCTACACTGCCCCAACACCACTGCATTGCTGTAAACCCTGAAACACCAGCCCCAGAACGACACTCTACACTGCCTGAACACCACTGTACTCCCCTAAACCCTGAAACACCAGCCCAAGCACAACACCCTACACTGCCTGAATACCACTGCACTGCCCTAAACCCTGATACACCACCCCCAGCATGACCCGCTACACTGCCCGAACACCACTGCACTGCCCTAAACCCTGAAATACCATCCACTGCCCAACCCCCTACAGTGCCCGAGCACCACTGCACTGCCCTAAAGACCGAAACACCACCCCTAGACAACCCCCTACACTGCCCGAACACCACTGCACTGCACTAAACCCTGAAACACCAGCCCCAGCACGAAACCCTGCACTGCCCGAACACCACTGCACTGCCCTGAAACCTGCAACACCAGCCCCAGTACGACCCCCTACACTGCCCGAACACCACTGCACTGCCCTATACCCTGAAACACCACCCTCAGCATGACCCCATACACAGCCCAAACACCACTGCACTGCCCTAAACCCTAAACACCACCCCCAGCAGGACCCCCTACTGTACCCCAACACCACTGCTCTGGCCTAAACCCTAAAACACCACCCCCAGCAGGACCACCTACACTGCCCAAACACCTCTGCACTGCTCTAAACCCTGAAACACCAGCCCCAGCACGACCCCCTACGCTGCCCGAACCCATCTGCACTGCCCTAAACCATGAAACACCAGCCCCAGCACAACCCCCTACACTGCCAGAACACCACTGGTCTGCCCTAAACCCTAAACCACCACCCCCAGCACAACCCCCTAAATTGCCTGAACACCACTGCCCTAAACCCTGAAACACCACACCCAGGAAGACCCCCTACACTGCCTGAACACCACTGTACTCCAATAAACCCTGAAACACCAGCCCGAGCACAAAACCCTACACTGCCCGAGCACCACTGCACTGCCCTAAACCCTGAAACACCACCCCCAGCACGACCCCCTACACTGCCCGATCACCACTGCACTGCCCTACACCCTGAAACACCACCCTCAACACGACCCGCTACACTGCCTGAACACCACTGCACTGCCCTAAACCATGAAACACCACCCCCTACATGACCCCCTACACTGCCCGAACACCACTGCACTGCCCAAAACCCTAAAACACTACCCCCTTGCATGACCTCGTACACTGCCCGACCACCACTGCACTGCCCTAAAACCTAAAACACCACCCCCCTGCATGACCCCCTACACTGCCCCCCTACACTGCCCGAACACCACTGCACTGCCCTAAACCCTAAAACACTACCCCCTTGCATGACCCCGTACACTGCCCGACCACCACTGCACTGCCCTAAAACCTAAAACACCACCCCCCCTGCATGACCCCCTACACTGCCCGAACACCACTGCACTGTTCTAAACCCTGAAACCCCACCCCGCACCACCCTTTACACTGCCCAAACACCACTGCACTGCCCAAAACCCTAAAACACTACCCCCTTGCATGACCTCGTACACTGCCCGACCACCACTGCACTGCCCTAAAACCTAAAACACCACCCCCCTGCATGACCCCCTACACTGCCCCCTACACTGCCCGAACACCACTGCACTGCCCTAAACCCTAAAACACTACCCCCTTGCATGACCCCGTACACTGCCCGACCACCACTGCACTGCCCTAAAACCTAAAACACCACCCCCCCTGCATGACCCCCTACACTGCCCGAACACCACTGCACTGTCCTAAACCCTGAAACCCCACCCCGCACCACCCTTTACACTGCCCAAACACCACTACACTGCCCTAAACTCTGAAACACCACACCCCGCATGACCCCCTACATTGTCCGAACACCACTGCACTGCCCTAAACCCTGAAACACCACCCCCACAAGACCCCACGCACTGCCCGAACACCACTGCTCTGCCCAAATCCCTGTAACACTAGCCCCAGGACAACACCCTACACTGCCCGAACACCACTGCACTGCCCTAAACCCTGAGACACCAACCCCAGCAAGACTCCCAACGCTGCAAGAACATCACTACCCTAAACCCTAAAACACCACCCCCAGCAAGACCCCTCATGCTGCCCGAAGACCACTTTACTCCCCTAAACCCTGAAACACCAGACCCAGCATGACCCCTTACACTGCCCGAACACCACTGCTCTGCCCAAAACCCTGAAACTCCAGCCCCAGCATGACCCCCTACACTGCCCGAACACCAATGCTCTGCCCTGAATCCTGAAACACCAGCCCTTAGCACGACCCCCTACACTGCCCGAACACCACTGCACTGCCCTAAACCCTGAAACTGCATCCTCAGTACGACCCCCTACACTGCCCGAGAACCACTGCACTGCCCTTACCCCAAAACACCACCCCAGCATGACCCACTACACTTCCCGAGCACCACTGCACTGCCCTAACCCCTAAACACCACCCCCAGAATGACCCCCTACTTTGCCCGAACACCACTGCTCTGCCCTAAACCCTAAAATATCACCCCCAGCACGACCCCCTACACTGCCCGAACTCCACTGCTCTGCCCTAAACCCTAAAACACCACCCCCCACACATCCCCCTACACTGCCCGAACACCTCCTCATTGCTCTATACCCTAAAACACTAGCAACAGTATGACCCCCTACACTGCCTGAATACCACTGCACTGCCCTAAACCTTGAAACACCACCCCCAGCATGACACCCTACACTGCCGGAACACCACTGCACTACCCTAAACCCTGAAACACCATCCACTGCCCAACACCCTACACTGCCCGAGCACCATTGCACTGCCCTAAAGACCGAAACACCACCCCTGCACGACCCCCTACACTGCCCGAACACCACTGCACTGCCCTAAACCCTGAAACACCACCCTCAGCATGACCCCATACACAGCCCGAACACCACTGCACTGCCCTAAACCATGAAACACCACCCCCTGCACGACCCCCTACACTGCCCGAACTGTACGGCACTGCCCTAAACCCTGAAGCACCAGCCGCAGCACGACCCCCTACACTGCCCGAACACCACGACACTGCCCTAAACCCTGAAACACCAGCTCCAGCAAACCCCCTTACACTGCCCGAACACCACAGCACTGCCCTAAACCCTGAAGCACCAGCCGCAGCACGACCCCCTACACTGCCCGAACACCACGACACTGCCCTAAACCCTGAAACACCAGTCCCAGCACGAAACCTTACACTGCCCGAACACCACTTCACTACCCTAAACCCTGAAACACCAGCCCCAGCATGACCCCCTATGCTGCCCGAACACAACTGCACTGCCCTAAACCCTGAAACATCAGCCCCAGCACAACCCCCTACACTGCCCGAACACCACTGCTATGCCCTAAAACCTGAAACACTTCCCCCTGACCAACCCCCTACACTGCCGGGAGCACCACTGCACTGCCATAAACCCCATAACACCACCCCTACACGACCCCCTACACTGCCCAAACACCACTGCACTGCCCTAAACCCTAAACACCACCCCCAGCAGGACCCCCTACTGTGCCCCAACACCACTGCTCTGGCCTAAACCCTAAAACACCACCCCCAGCAGGACCACCTACGCTGCCCAAACAACTCTACACTGCTTTAAACCCTGAAACAGCAGCCCCAGCACGACCCACTACACTGCCTGAACACCACTGCACTGCCCTAAACCCTGAAACACCAGCCCCAGCATGACCCCCTACGCTGCCCAAACACATCTGTACTGCCCTAAACCCTGAAACACCAGCCCCAGCACAACCCCCTACACTGCCAGAACACCACTGGTCTGCCCTAAACCCTAAAACACCACCCCCAGCACGACCCCCTAAATTGCCCGAACACCACTGCCTAAACCCTGAAACACCACCCCCAGCAAGATCCCCTACACTGCCCGAACACCACTGTACTCCCCTAAACCCTAAAATACCACCCCCAGCACAAACCCTACACTGCCCGAACACCACTGCACTGCCCTAAACCCTGAAACACCACCCCCAGCACGACTCCCTACACTGCCCGATCACCACTGCACTGCCCTACACCCTAAAACACCACCCTCAACCCGACCCCCTACACTGCCTTAACACCACTGCACTGCCCTAAACCCTGAAACACCACCCCCTACATAACCCCCTACACTGGCCGAACACCACTGCACTGCCCAAAACCCTAAAACACTACCCCCTTGCATGACCTCGTACACTGCCCGACCACCACTGCACTGCCCTAAAACCTAAAACACCACCCCCCTGCATGACCCCCTACACTGCCCGAACACCACTGCACTGCCCTAAACCCTAAAACACTACCCCCTTGCATGACCCCGTACACTGCCCGACCACCACTGCACTGCCCTAAAACCTAAAACACCACCCCCCCTGCATGACCCCCTACACTGCCCGAACACCACTGCACTGTCCTAAACCCTGGAACCCCACCCCGCACCACCCTTTACACTGCCCAAACACCACTGCACTGCCCTAAACTCTGAAACACCACACCCCGCATGACCCCCTATATTGTCTGAACACCACTGCACTGCCCTAAACCCTGAAACACCACCCCCACAAGACCCCACGCACTGCCCGAACACCACTGCACTGCCCTAAACCCTGAAACACCAACCCTAGCATGACCCCCTACACAGCCCAATTACCACTGCACTGCCCTAAGCCCTGAGACACCAACCCCACCAAGACTCCCAACGCTGCAAGAACACCACTGCCCTAAACCCTATAACACCACCCCCAGCAAGACCCCCTATGCTGCCCGAAGACCACTTTACTCCCCTAAACCCTGAAACACTAGACCCAGCATGACCCCTTACACTGCCCGAACACCACTGCTCTGCCCAAAACCCTGAAACTCCAGCCCCAGCATGACCCCCTACACTCCCAAACACCAATGCTCTGCCCTAAATCCTGAAACACCAGCCCTTTATCACGACCCCTACACTGCCCGAACACCACTGCACTGCCCTTACCCCAAAACACCACCCCAGCATGACCCCCTACACTTCCCGAGCACCACTGCACTGCCCTTACCCCAAAACACCACCCCAGCATGACCCCCTACACTTCCCGAGCACCACTGCACTGCCCTAACCCCTAAACACCACCCCCAGAATGACCCCCTACTGTGCCCGAACACCACTGCTCTGCCCTAAACCCTAAAATATCACCCCCAGCACGACCCCCTACACTGCCCGAACTCCACTGCTCTGCCCTAAACCCTAAAACACCACCTCCACACATCCCCCAACACTGCCCGAACACCTCCGCATTGCTCTATACCCTAAAACACTAGCAACAGCATGACCCCCTACACTGCCTGAATACCACTGCACTGCCCTAAACCTTGAAACACCACCCCCAGCATGACACCCTACACTGCCGGAACACCACTGCACTGCCCTAAACCCTGAAACACCAGCCTGGCACGGCTCCCTACACTGCTCGAACACCACTGCACTGCTCTAAACCCTGAAACACTACCCCCAGCATGACCCCCTACACTGCCTGAACACCACTGCACTGCCCTAAACCTTGAAACACCACCCCCAGCATGACCCCCTACTCTGCCAGAACACCACTGCACTGCCATAAACCGTGCAACACCACCCTGGCATGGCTCCCTACACTGCTCGAACACCACTGCACTGCTCTAAACCCTGAAACACCACCACCAGTATGACACCCTACACTGCCAGAACATCACTGCACTGCCATAAACCCTGAAACACCACCCTGGCAGGGCTCCCTACACTGCTCGAACACCACTGCACTGCTCTAAACCCTGAAACACTACCTCAGCATGACCCCCTACACAGCCTGAACACCACTGCACTGCCCTAAACATTGAACCACCACCCCCAGCATGACATCCTACACTGCCGGAACACCACTGCACTGCCCTAAACCCTGAAACACCAGCCCTTAGCTCGACCCCCCACACTGCCAAAACACCACTGCACTGCCCTAAAACCTGAAACACCAGCCTCAGCACTACCCCCACACTGCCTGAACACCTCTGCACTGCCCTAAACCCTGAAACACTAGCAACAGCATGACCCCCTACACTGCCTGAATACCACTGAACTGCCCTAAACCTTGAAACACCACCCCCAGCATGACACCCTACGTTGCCGGAACATCACTGCACTGCCCTAAACCCTGAAACACCAGCCTTGCACGGCTCCCTACACTGCTCGAACACCACTGCACTGCTCTAAACCCTGAAACACTACCCCCAGCATGACCCCCTACACTGCCTGAACACCACTGCACTGCCCTAAACCTTGAAACACCACCCCCAGCATGACCCCCTACTCTGCCAGAACACCACTGCACTGCCATAAACCCTGCAACACCACCCTGGCATGGCTCCATACACTGCTCGAACACCACTGCACTGCTCTAAACCCTGAAACACCACCACCAGTATGACACCCTACACTGCCAGAACATCACTGCACTGCCATAAACCCTGAAACACCACCCTGGCAGGGCTCCCTACACTGCTCGAACACCACTGCACTGCTCTAAACCCTGAAACACTACCTCAGCATGACCCCCTACACAGCCTGAACACCACTGCACTGCCCTAAACATTGAACCACCACCCCCAGCATGACATCCTACACTGCCGGAACACCACTGCACTGCCCTAAACCCTGAAACACCAGCCCTTAGCTCGACCCCCCACACTGCCCAAACACCACTGCACTGCCTTAAAACCTGAAACACCAGCCTCAGCACTACCCCCACACTGCCTGAACACCTCTGCACTGCCCTAAACCCTAAAACACTAGCAACAGCATGACCCCCTACACTGCCTGAATACCACTGAACTGCCCTAAACTTTGAAACACCACCCCCAGCATGACACCTTACGTTGCCGGAACACCACTTTTCTGCCCTAAACCCTGAAACACCACCCTGGCATGGCTCCCTACACTGCTCAAACACCACTGCACTGCTCTAAACCCTGAAACACTACCCCCAGCATGACCCCCTACACTGCCTGAACACCACTGCACTGCTCTAAACCTTGAAACACCACCCCCAGCATGACCCCCTACACTGCCAGAACACCACTGCACTGCCTTAAACCCTGCAACACCACCCTGGCATGGCTCCCTACACTGCTCGAACACCACTGCACTGCTCTAAACCCCGAAACTCCACCCCCAGTATGACACCCTACACTGCCAGAACCTCACTGCACTGCCATAAACCCTGAAACACCACCCTTGCAGGGCTCCCTACACTGCTTGAACACGACTGCACTGCTCTAAACCCTGAAACACTACCTCAGCATTACCCCCTACACTGCCTGAACACCACTGCACTACCCTAAACATTGAAACACCACCCCCAACATGACACCCTACACTGCCGGAACACCACTGCCCTGCCCTAAACCCTGAAACACCAGCCCTTAGCACGACACCCCACACTGCCGGAACACCACTGCACTGCCCTAAACCCTGAAACACTACCCTGGCACAGCTCCCTACACTGCTCGAACACCACTGCACTGCTCTAAACCCTGAAACACTACCCCCAGCATGACCCCCTACACTGCCTGAACACCACTGCACTGCCCAAAACCTTGAAACACCACCTCCAGCATGACCCCCTACACTGCCAAAACACCACTGTACTGCCATAAACCCTGCAACGCCACCCTGGCATGGTTCCCTGCACTGCTCGAACACCACTGCACTGCTCTAAACCGTGAAACACCACCCCCAGTATGACACCCTACACTGCCAGAACATCACTGCACTGCCATAAACCCTGACACACCACCCTGGCAGGGCTCCCTACACTGCTCGAACACCACTGTACTGCTCTAAACCCTGAAACACAACCTCCGCATGACCCCCTACACTGCCTGAACACCACTGCACTGCCCTAAACATTGAAACACCACCCCCAGCATGACACCCTACACTGCCGGAACACCACTGCACTGTCCTAAACACTGAAACACCAGCCCTTAGCACGACCCCCCACACTGCCCGAACACCACTGCACTGCCCTAATCCCTGAAACAGCAGCCCCAGCATGACCCCCTACAATGCCCGAACACCACTGCACTGTCCTAAACCCTGAAACACTACCCCCAGCAAGACCCCCTACACTGCCCGAACACCACTGCACTTTACTAAACCCTGAAACACCACCCCCAGCATGACCCCCTACACTGCCCAAACAACACTCCACTGCCCGAACACCACTGCACTGCCCTAAAACCTGAAACACCAGCCTCAGCACTACCCCCACACTGCCCGAACACCTCTGCACTGCCCTAATCCCTGAAACAGCAGCCCCAGCATGACCCCCTACAATTCCCGAACACCACTGCACTGTCCTAAACCCTGAAACACTACCCCCAGCAAGACCCCCTACACTGCCCGAACACCACTGCACTTAACTAAACCCTGAAACACCACCCCCAGCATGACCCCCTACACTGCCCAAACAACACTGCACTGCCCGAACACCACTGCACTGCCCTAAAACCTGAAACACCAGCCTCAGCACTACCCCCACACTGCCCGAACACCTCTGCACTACCCTAAACCCTGAAACACTACCAACAGCATGACCCCCTACACTGTCTGAATACCACTGCACTGCCCTAAACCTTGAAACACCACCCCCAGCATGACACCCTACACTGCCGGAACACCACTGCACTGCCCTAACCCTGAAACACCACCCTGGCACGGCTCCATACACTGCTCGAACACCACTGCACTGCTCTAAACCCTGAAACACTACCCTCAGCATGACCCCTACACTGCCTGAACACCACTGCATTGCCCTAAACATTGAAACACCACCCCCAGCATGACCCCCTACACTGCCAGACCACCACTACACTGCCATAAACCCTGCAACACCACCCTGGCATGGCTCCCTACACTGCTCAAACACAACTGCACTGCTCTAAACCCTGAAACACCACCCCCAGTATGACAACCTACACTGCCAGAACATCACTGCACTAGCATAAACCCTGACACACTACCCTGGCAGAGCTCCCTACACTGCTCGAACACCACTGCACTGCTCTAAACCCTGAAACACTACCTCAGCATGACCCCTTAGACTGCCTGAACACCACTGCACTGCCCTAAACATTGAAACACCACCCCCAGCATGACACCCTACACTGCCAGAACACCACTGCACTGCCCTAAACCCTGAAACACCAGCCCTTAGCACGACCCCCCACACTGCCCGAACACCTCTGCACTGCCCTAAAACCTGAAACACCAGCCTCAGCACTACCTCCACACTGCCCGAACACCTCTGCACTGCCCTAAACCCTGAAACAGCAGCCCCAGCAAGACCCCCTACACTGCCCAAACACCACTGCACTGCACTAAACCCTGAAACACCACCCCCAGCATGACCCCCTACACTGCCCGAACAACACTGCACTGCCCTAAACCCTGAGACACCACCTCCAGCATGACCCCCTACACTGCCGGAACAGCACTGCACTGCCCTAACTCCTGAAACACCACCCCAGCACGGCCCCCTACACTGCCCAAACACCACTGCACTGCCCTAAACCCTGAAACACCACCCCCAGCAAGACCCCC
This sequence comes from Triturus cristatus, assembly GCF_964204655.1. Taxonomy (NCBI): domain Eukaryota; kingdom Metazoa; phylum Chordata; class Amphibia; order Caudata; family Salamandridae; genus Triturus; species Triturus cristatus. The sequence continues at coordinate 1,099,704,974 of NC_140579.1, forward strand.
CACCCTGCAAGAACACCACTGCCCTAAACCTTGAAACACCACCTCCAGCAACACCCCCTACGCTGCCCAAACACCACTACACTGCCCTAAACCCTGAAACACCAGACCCAGCACGACCCCTTACACTGCCCCAACACCACTGCTCTGCCCAAAACCCTGAAACACCAGCCCCAGCACGACCCCCTACACTGCCCGAACACCACTGTACTGCCCTACGCCCTGAAACACCAGCCCCAGCATGACCCCCTACACTGCCCGAACACCACTGCACTGCCCTAAACCCTGAAACACCACCCCCCCACGACCCTTTAAACTGCCCAAACACCGCTGCACTGCCCTAAAATCTGAAGCACCACACCCAGCACGACCCCCTACACTGCTTGAACATCACTGCACTGCCCTAAACCCTGAAACACCACTCCTGCAAGACCCCCTACACTGCCCGAACACCACTGTTCTGCCCTAAACCCTGAAACACTACCCCAGCATGACCCGATACACTGTCTGAACACCACTGCACTACCCTAAACCCTAAAACACTAGCCCCAGGACGACCCCCTACACTGCCCGAACACCACTGCACTGCCCTAAACCCTAAAACACCACCCCCAGCATGACCCCCTACACTGCCCGAACACCACTGCTCTGCTCTAAACCCTGAAACACCACCCCCAGCATGACCCCCTACACTGCCGGAACAGCACTGCACTGCCCTAACCCCTGCAACACCACCCCAGCACAGCCCCCTACCCTGCCCGAACACCACTGCACTCCCCTAAACCCTGAAAAACTACCCCCGGCAAGATCCCCTACACTGCCCGAACACCACTGCCCTAAACCCTGAAACACCACCCCCAGCAAGACCCACAACGCTGCAAGAACACAACTGCCCTAAACCTTGAATCACCACCTCCAGCAAGACCCCCTACGCTGCCTAAACACCACAACACTGCCCTAAACCCTGACACACCAGACCCAGCATGACCCCTTACACTGCCCGAACACCACTACTCTGCCCAAAACCCTGAAACACCAGCCCCAGCACGACCCCTGCACTGCCCGAACACCACTGCACTGACCTAAACTCTGAAACACCAGCCCTTATCACGACCCCCTACACTGCCCAAACACCACTGCAGTGCCCTAAACCCTGAAACACCAGCCCAAGCATGAACCCCTACACTGCCTGAACACCACTGCACTGCCCTAAACCCTGAAACACCACCCACAGCAAGACACCCTAAGCTGCAAGAACATCACTGCCCTAAAACCTGAAACACCACCCACAGCAAGACCCCCTACACTGCCCGAACACCACTACACTGCTGTAAACCCTGAAACACCAGCCCCATCATGACCCCCTACACTGCCCGAACCCCACTGCACTGCCCTAAACCCTGAAACACCAGCCCCAGAACGACCCACTACACTGCCTGAACACCACGGCACTGTCCTAAACCCTGAAATACTACCCCCAGCAAGACCCCCTACACTGCCCGAAAACCACTGCACTGCCATAAACCCTGAAACGCTACCCCCGGCAAGACCCCCTACACTGCCTGAACACCACTGTCCTAAACCCTGAAACACCACCCCCAGGAAGACCCACAACGCTGCAAGTACACCACTGCCCTAAACCTTGAAACACCACCTCCAGCAAGACCCCCTATGCTGCCCAAACACCACTACACTGCCCTAAACCCTGAAACACCAGACCCAGCATGACCCCTTACACTGCCCGAACACCAATGCTCTGCCCAAAACCCTGAACCACCAGCCCCAGCACGACCCCTGCATTGCCAGAACACCACTGCACTGCCCTAAACCCTGAAACACCAGCCCTTATCACGACCCCCTAAACTGCCCGAACACCTCTGCAGTGCCCTAAACCCTGAAACACCAGCCCCAGCATGAACCCCTACACTGCCTGAACACCACTGCACTGCCCTAAACCCTGAAACACCACCCCCACCAAGACCCCCTAGGCGGCAAGAACATCATTGCCCTAAAACCTGAAACACCACCTACAGCAAGACCCCCTATGCTGCCCGAACACCACTACACTGCCGTAAACCCTGAAACACCAGACCCAGCACGACCCCCTACACTGCCCGCGCACCACTTCTCTGCCCAAAACCCTGAAACACCAGCCCCAGCATGACCCCCTACACTGCGTGAACACCACTGCACTGCCCTAAACCCTGAAATACCAGCCAGGGCAGTACCCCCTACTCTGCCCGAACACCACTGCACTGCCCTAAACCCTGAAGCACCATCCCCAGCACGACCCCCTACACTGCCCGAACAGCACGGCACTGCCCTAAACCCTGAAACACTACTCCCAGCAAGACCCCGTACACTGCCCAAAAACCACTGCACTGCCCTAAACCCTGAAACACCACCCCCAGCAAGACCCCCTACGCTGCAAGAACACCACTACACTGCCCTAAACCCTGAAACACCAGACTCAGCATGACCCCCTACACTGCCAGAGCACCACTGCTCTGCCCAAAACCATGAAACACCAGCCCCAGCACGACCCCCTACACTGCCCGAACACCACTGTACTGCCCTAAGCCCTGAAACACCTGCCCCAGCACGACCCCTACACTGCCCGACCAACACTGCACTGCCCTAAACCCTGAAACACCAGCCCTTATCACAACCCCCTACACTGCCCGAACACCACTGCAGTGCCCTAAACCCTGAAACACCACCCCCAGCAAGACCCCCTATGCGGCAAGAACATCACTGCCCTAAAACCTGAAACACCACCCACAGCAAGACCCCCTACGCTGCCCGAACACCACTACACTGCCGTAAACCCTGAAACACCAGACCCAGCACGACCCCCTACACTGCCTGAACACCACTGCACTGCCCTAAACCCTGAAACACCACCCCCAGCAAGACCCCCTATGCGGCAAGAACATCACTGCCCTAAAACCTGAAACACCACCCACAGCAAGACCCCCTACGCTGCCCGAACACCACTACACTGCCGTAAACCCTGAAACACCAGACCCAGCACGACCCCCTACACTGCCCGCGCACCACAGCTCTGCTCAAAACCCTGAAACACCAGCCCCAGCATGACCCCCCTACACTGCCTGAACATCACTGCACTGCCCTAAACCCTGAAAAACCAGCCCCAGCACGACCCCCTACTCTGCCCGAACACCAGAGCACTGCCCTAAACCCTGAAACAGAAGCCCCAGCATGACCCCCTACACTGCCCGAACAGCACGGCACTGCCCTAAACCCTGAAACCCTACTCCCAGCAAGACCCCCTACACTGCCCGAAAACCACTGCACTGCCCTAAACCCTGAAACACCACCCCCAGCAAGACCCCCTATGCTGCAAGAACACCACTGCCCTAAAACCTGAAACACCAGCCCCAGCAAGACCCCCTACGCTGCCCGAACACCACTACACTGCCCTAAACCCTGAAACACCAGACTCAGCATGACCCCCTACACTGCCAGAGCACCACTGCTCTGCCCAAAACCGTGAAACACCAGCCCCAGCACGACCCCCTAAACTGCCCAAACACCACTGTACTGCCCTAAGCCCTGAAACACCTGCCCCAGCACGACCCCCTACACTGCCTGAACACCACTGCACTGCCCTAAACCCTGAAACACCACCTCCAGCAAGACCCCCTACGCTGCAAGAACATCACTGCCCTAAAACCTGAAACACCACCCACAGCAAGACCCCCTACACTGCCCGAACACCACTACACTGCTGTAAACCCTGAAACACCAGCCCCATCATGACCCCCTACACTGCCTGAATCCCACTGCACTGTCCTAAACCCTGAAACACCAGCCCCAGCACACCCCCTACACTGCCCGAAAACCACTGCACTGCCCTAAACCCTGAACCACCAGCCCCAGCACGAAACCCTACACTGTCCGAACACCACTGCACTGCCCTAAACTCTGAAACACCAGCCCCAGCACGACCCCCTACACTGCCCAAAAACCACTGCACTACCCTAAACCCTGAAACACCAGCCCCAGCACGATCCCCTACACTGCCCGAACACCACTGCACTGCAATAAACCCTGAAACACCAGCCTGAACATGACCCCCTACACTGCCAGAACATCACTGCACTACCCTAAACCCTGAAACACCACCCCAGCATGACCCCCTATACTGCCCGAACACCACTGCACTGCCCTAATCCCTGATAGAGTGCCCTATGCATGAACCCCTACACTACCCAAACACCATTGACCTGCCCTAAACCCTAAAACATTACCCCAGCACGATCCCCTACACTACACAAACACCACTGCACTACCTTAAACCCTAAAACACTACCCCCAGCACGACCTCCTACACTACACAAACACCACTGCACTACCCTTAACCCTAAATCTACCCCAAGCAAAACCCCCTAAAAAACACAAACATCACTGCACTACCCTAACCCCTAAAACACTACCACCAGCACGACCACCTACACTACACAAACACCACTGCACTACCCTAAACCCTAAAACACCAGCCCCAGCTCGACCCCCTACACTGCCCGAACACCACTGCACTGCCCTAAACCCTGAAACACCAGCCCCAGCAAGACTCCCTACACTGCCCGAACACCACTGCCCTAAACCCTGAAACACCACCCCCTGCCCAACCCCCTACACTGGCGAGCACCACTTCATTGCCGTAAACCCCAAAACACCACACCAGCAAGACCCACAACACTGCCGCAACACCACTGCATTGCCATAAACCCTGAAACACCCCCTGCCAACCCCCTACACTGCCCGAGCACCACTGCACTGCCCTAAAGCCCGAATCACCACCCCTGCACGACCCCCTACACTGCCTGAACACCACTGCACTGCCCTAAACCCTGAAACACCACCCCCAGCATGACCCCCTACACTGCCCGAACCCCACTGCACTGCCCTAAACCCTAAACACCACCCCCAGCAGGACCCCCTACTGTGCGCTAACACCATTGCTCTGCCCTAAACCCTAAAACACCACACCCAGCAGGACCCCCTACACTGCCCGAACACCACTGCACTGCCCTAAACCCTGAAACACCAGCCCCAGAATGACCCCCCGCTGTCCAAACACAACTGCACTGCCCTAAACCCTGAAACACCAGCCCAAGCACGACCCCCTACACTGCCCGAAAACCACTGCTCTGCCCTAAACCCTGAAACACCACCCCCAGCAAGACACCCTACACTGCCCTAACACCACTGTACTCCCCTAAACCCTGAAACACCAGCCCGAGCACAACACCCTACACTCCCCGAACATCACTGCACTGCAATAAACCCTAAAACAACACCCCCTGCCCAACCCCCTACACTGCCCGAGCACCATTGCACTGCCCTAAAGCCCAAAACACCACCCCTGCACGACCCCCTACACTGTCCGAACACCACTGCACTGCCCAAAACCCTGAAACACCACCCCCAGCATGACCCCCTTCACTGCCTGAATACCACTGCACTGCACTGCCCTAAACCCTAAACACCACCCCCAGCAGGACCCCCTACTGCACCCTAACACCACTGCTCTGGCCTAAACCCTAAAACACCACCCCCAGCAGGACCCCCTACACTGTCCGAACACCACTGCACTGCCCTAAACCCTGAAACACCAGCCCCAGCATGACCCCCATCTCTGCCCGAACACATCTGCACTGCCCTAAACCCTGAAACACCAGCCCCAGCACGACCCCCTAAATTGCCTGAACACCACTGCTCTGCCCTAACCCCTAAAACACCACCCCCAGCACGACCCCCTACATTGCCTGAACACCACTGCCATAAACCCTGAAACATCACCCCCAGCAAGACCCCCTGCACTGGCCGAACACCACTGTACTCCCCTAAGCCCTGAAACACCAGCCCAAGCAAAATACCCTACCCTGCCCGAACACCACTGCACTGCCCTAAACCCTGAAACACCACCCCCAGCCCGACCCCCTACACTGCCCGAACACCACTGCACTGCCCTAAACCCTGAAACACCACCCCCAACACCACCCCCTACACTACCTGAACACCACTGCACTGCCCTAATCCCTAAAACACCACCCATTTGCACGACCCCATCCACTGACCAAACACCGCTGCACTGCACTAAAACCTGAAACACCTCCCCTCTGCATGACCCCCTACACTGCCCGAACACCACTGCACTGCCCTAAACCCTGAAACACCACCCCTACACCACCCTTTACACTGCCCGAGCACCACTGCACTGCCCTAATCTCTGAAACACCTCACCCCGCATGACCCCACGCACTGCCCGAACACCACTGCTCTGCCCTAATCCCTGAAACACTACCACAGCATGACCCCCTATACTGTCCGAACACCACTGCACTGACCTAAACCCTGAAACACTAGCCCCAGGACAACCCCCTACACTGCCCGAACACCACTGCACTGCCCTAAACCCTGAAACACCAACCCCAGCAAGAACCCCAACGCTGCAAGATCACCACTGCCCTAAACCCTGAAACACCACCCCCAGCAAGATCCCCTCCACTGCCCGAAGACCACTACACTGCCCTAAACCCAGAAACACCAGACCCAGCATGACCCCTTACACTGCCCGAACACCACTGCTCTGCCCAAAACCCTGAAACTCCAACCCCAGCAAGACCCCCACACTGCCCGAACACCACTGCACTGCCCTAAACCCTGAAACACCAGCCCTTAGCATGACCCCCTACACTGCCCGAACACCACTGCACTGCCCTAAACCCTGAAACACGAGCCTCAGTACAACCCCCTACATTGCCCGAGAACCACTGCACTGCCCTAAACCCTGAATCACCACCCCTGCACGACCCCCTACACTGCCTGAACACCACTGCATTGCCCTAAACCCTGAAACACCACCCCCAGCAAGACCCCCTATGCGGCAAGAACATCACTGCCCTAAAACCTGAAACACCACCCACAGCAAGACCCCCTACGCTGCCCGAACACCACTACACTGCCGTAAACCCTGAAACACCAGACCCAGCACGACCCCCTACACTGCCCGCGCACCACAGCTCTGCTCAAAACCCTGAAACACCAGCCCCAGCATGACCCCCCTACACTGCCTGAACATCACTGCACTGCCCTAAACCCTGAAAAACCAGCCCCAGCACGACCCCCTACTCTGCCCGAACACCAGAGCACTGCCCTAAACCCTGAAACAGAAGCCCCAGCATGACCCCCTACACTGCCCGAACAGCACGGCACTGCCCTAAACCCTGAAACCCTACTCCCAGCAAGACCCCCTACACTGCCCGAAAACCACTGCACTGCCCTAAACCCTGAAACACCACCCCCAGCAAGACCCCCTATGCTGCAAGAACACCACTGCCCTAAAACCTGAAACACCAGCCCCAGCAAGACCCCCTACGCTGCCCGAACACCACTACACTGCCCTAAACCCTGAAACACCAGACTCAGCATGACCCCCTACACTGCCAGAGCACCACTGCTCTGCCCAAAACCGTGAAACACCAGCCCCAGCACGACCCCCTAAACTGCCCAAACACCACTGTACTGCCCTAAGCCCTGAAACACCTGCCCCAGCACGACCCCCTACACTGCCTGAACACCACTGCACTGCCCTAAACCCTGAAACACCACCTCCAGCAAGACCCCCTACGCTGCAAGAACATCACTGCCCTAAAACCTGAAACACCACCCACAGCAAGACCCCCTACACTGCCCGAACACCACTACACTGCTGTAAACCCTGAAACACCAGCCCCATCATGACCCCCTACACTGCCTGAATCCCACTGCACTGTCCTAAACCCTGAAACACCAGCCCCAGCACGACCCCCTACACTGCCTGAAAACCACGGCACTGCCCTAAACCCTGAAATACTACCCCCAGCAAGACCCCCTACACTGCCCGAAAACCACTGCACTGCCCTAAACCCTGAAACACCACCCCCAGCAAGACCCCCTACGCTGCAAGACCACCACTACACTGCCCTAAACCCTGAAACACCAGACTCAGCATGACCCCCTACACTGCCAGAGCACCACTGCTCTGCCCAAAACCGTGAAACACCAGCCCCAGCACGACCCCCTACACTGCCCGAACTCCACTGTACTGCCCTAAGCCCTGAAACACCTTCCCCAGCACGACCCCTACACTTCCCGAGCACCACTGCTCTGCTTAAAACCGTGAAACACGAGCCCCAGCACAGCCCCCTACACTCCCCGAACACCACTGCACTGCCCTAAGCCCTGAAATACCAGCCCCAGCATGACCCCCTACACTGCCCGAACACCACTGCACTGCCCTAAACTCTGAAACACCAGCCCCAGCACGACCCCCTACACTGCCCGAAAACCACTGCACTGCAATAAACCTTAAAACACCAGCCCAAACATGACCCCCTACACTGCCAGAACATCACTGCACTGAACTAAACCCTGAAACACCGCCCAAGCATGGCACCCTACACTGCCCGAACACCACTGCGCTGCCCTAATCCCTGAAAGACTGCCCCAAGCATGAACCCCTACACTACCCAAACACCATTGCACTGCCCTAAACCCTAAAACATTACCCCAGCACGATCCCCTACACTACACAAACACCACTGCACTACCCTAAACCCTAAAACACTACCCCCAGCACGACCTCCTACACTACACAAACACCACTGCACTACCCTAAACCCTAAATCTACCCCAAGCACAACCCCCTACACTACACAAACATCATTGCACTACCCTAAACCCGAAAACACTACCACCAGCACGACCACCTACACTACACAAAAACCACTGCACTACCCCAAACCCTAAAACACCATCCCCAGCACAACCCCCTATACTTCCCGAGCACCACTGCTCTGCCCAAAACTGTGAAACACCGGCCAAGCACGACCCCCTACACTCCCCGAACACCACTGCACTGCCCTAAGCCCTGAAACACCAGCCCCAGCATGACCCCCTACACTGCCCGAACAGCACTGCACTGCCTTAAACCCTGAAACACCAGCCCCAGTGCGACCCCCTACACTGCCCGAACACCATTGCACTGCCCTAAACCCTGAAACACCAGCCCCAGCATGACCCCCTACAAAGCCAGAACACCACTACACTGCCGTAAACTCTGAAACACCAGCCCCAGCACAACCCCCTACACTGCCCGAACACCACAGCACTGCCCTAAACCCTGAAGCACGAGCCGCAGCACGACCCAATACACTGCCCGAACACCACTGCACTGCCCTAAACCCTGAAACACCAGCCCCAGCACACCCCCTACACTGCCCGAAAACCACTGCACTTCCCTAAACCCTGAACCACCAGCCCCAGCACGAAACCCTACACTGTCCGAACACCACTGCATTGCCCTAAACTCTGAAACACCAGCCCCAGCACGACCCCCTACACTGCCCAAAAACCACTGCACTACCCTAAACCCTGAAACACCAGCCCCAGCACGATCCCCTACACTGCCCGAACACCACTGCACTGCAATAAACCCTGAAACACCAGCCTGAACATGACCCCCTACACTGCCATAACATCACTGCACTACCCTAAACCCTGAAACACCACCCCAGCATGACCCCCTATACTGCCCGAACACCATTGCACTGCCCTAAAGCCCAAAACACCACCCCTGCACGACCCCCTACACTGTCCGAACACCACTGCACTGCCCAAAACCCTGAAACACCACCCCCAGCATGACCCCCTTCACTGCCTGAATACCACTGCACTGCACTGCCCTAAACCCTAAACACCACCCCCAGCAGGACCCCCTACTGCACCCTAACACCACTGCTCTGGCCTAAACCCTAAAACACCACCCCCAGCAGGACCCCCTACACTGTCCGAACACCACTGCACTGCCCTAAACCCTGAAACACCAGCCCCAGCATGACCCCCATCTCTGCCCGAACACATCTGCACTGCCCTAAACCCTGAAACACCAGCCCCAGCACGACCCCCTAAATTGCCTGAACACCACTGCTCTGCCCTAACCCCTAAAACACCACCCCCAGCACGACCCCCTACATTGCCTGAACACCACTGCCATAAACCCTGAAACATCACCCCCAGCAAGACCCCCTGCACTGGCCGAACACCACTGTACTCCCCTAAGCCCTGAAACACCAGCCCAAGCAAAATACCCTACCCTGCCCGAACACCACTGCACTGCCCTAAACCCTGAAACACCACCCCCAGCCCGACCCCCTACACTGCCCGAACACCACTGCACTGCCCTAAACCCTGAAACACCACCCCCAACACCACCCCCTACACTACCTGAACACCACTGCACTGCCCTAATCCCTAAAACACCACCCATTTGCACGACCCCATCCACTGACCAAACACCGCTGCACTGCACTAAAACCTGAAACACCTCCCCTCTGCATGACCCCCTACACTGCCCGAACACCACTGCACTGCCCTAAACCCTGAAACACCACCCCTACACCACCCTTTACACTGCCCGAGCACCACTGCACTGCCCTAATCTCTGAAACACCTCACCCCGCATGACCCCACGCACTGCCCGAACACCACTGCTCTGCCCTAATCCCTGAAACACTACCACAGCATGACCCCCTATACTGTCCGAACACCACTGCACTGACCTAAACCCTGAAACACTAGCCCCAGGACAACCCCCTACACTGCCCGAACACCACTGCACTGCCCTAAACCCTGAAACACCAACCCCAGCAAGAACCCCAACGCTGCAAGATCACCACTGCCCTAAACCCTGAAACACCAGCCCCAGCACGATCCCCTACACTGCCCGAACACCACTGCACTGCAATAAACCCTGAAACACCAGCCTGAACATGACCCCCTACACTGCCAGAACATCACTGCACTACCCTAAACCCTGAAACACCACCCCAGCATGACCCCCTATACTGCCCGAACACCATTGCACTGCCCTAAAGCCCAAAACACCACCCCTGCACGACCCCCTACACTGTCCGAACACCACTGCACTGCCCAAAACCCTGAAACACCACCCCCAGCATGACCCCCTTCACTGCCTGAATACCACTGCACTGCACTGCCCTAAACCCTAAACACCACCCCCAGCAGGACCCCCTACTGCACCCTAACACCACTGCTCTGGCCTAAACCCTAAAACACCACCCCCAGCAGGACCCCCTACACTGTCCGAACACCACTGCACTGCCCTAAACCCTGAAACACCAGCCCCAGCATGACCCCCATCTCTGCCCGAACACATCTGCACTGCCCTAAACCCTGAAACACCAGCCCCAGCACGACCCCCTAAATTGCCTGAACACCACTGCTCTGCCCTAACCCCTAAAACACCACCCCCAGCACGACCCCCTACATTGCCTGAACACCACTGCCATAAACCCTGAAACATCACCCCCAGCAAGACCCCCTGCACTGGCCGAACACCACTGTACTCCCCTAAGCCCTGAAACACCAGCCCAAGCAAAATACCCTACCCTGCCCGAACACCACTGCACTGCCCTAAACCCTGAAACACCACCCCCAGCCCGACCCCCTACACTGCCCGAACACCACTGCACTGCCCTAAACCCTGAAACACCACCCCCAACACCACCCCCTACACTACCTGAACACCACTGCACTGCCCTAATCCCTAAAACACCACCCATTTGCACGACCCCATCCACTGACCAAACACCGCTGCACTGCACTAAAACCTGAAACACCTCCCCTCTGCATGACCCCCTACACTGCCCGAACACCACTGCACTGCCCTAAACCCTGAAACACCACCCCTACACCACCCTTTACACTGCCCGAGCACCACTGCACTGCCCTAATCTCTGAAACACCTCACCCCGCATGACCCCACGCACTGCCCGAACACCACTGCTCTGCCCTAATCCCTGAAACACTACCACAGCATGACCCCCTATACTGTCCGAACACCACTGCACTGACCTAAACCCTGAAACACTAGCCCCAGGACAACCCCCTACACTGCCCGAACACCACTGCACTGCCCTAAACCCTGAAACACCAACCCCAGCAAGAACCCCAACGCTGCAAGATCACCACTGCCCTAAACCCTGAAACACCACCCCCAGCAAGATCCCCTCCACTGCCCGAAGACCACTACACTGCCCTAAACCCAGAAACACCAGACCCAGCATGACCCCTTACACTGCCCGAACACCACTGCTCTGCCCAAAACCCTGAAACTCCAACCCCAGCAAGACCCCCACACTGCCCGAACACCACTGCACTGCCCTAAACCCTGAAACACCAGCCCTTAGCATGACCCCCTACACTGCCCGAACACCACTGCACTGCCCTAAACCCTGAAACACGAGCCTCAGTACAACCCCCTACATTGCCCGAGAACCACTGCACTGCCCTAAACCCTGAATCACCACCCCTGCACGACCCCCTACACTGCCTGAACACCACTGCACTGCCCTAAACCCTGAAACACCACCCCCAGCAAGACCCCCTGTGCGGCAAGAACATCACTGCCCTAAAACCTGAAACACCACCCACAGCAAGACCCCCTACGCTGCCCGAACACCACTACACTGCCGTAAACCCTGAAACACCAGACCCAGCACGACCCCCTACACTGCCCGCGCACCACAGCTCTGCTCAAAACCCTGAAACACCAGCCCCAGCATGACCCCCCTACACTGCCTGAACATCACTGCACTGCCCTAAACCCTGAAAAACCAGCCCCAGCACGACCCCCTACTCTGCCCGAACACCAGAGCACTGCCCTAAACCCTGAAACAGAAGCCCCAGCATGACCCCCTACACTGCCCGAACAGCACGGCACTGCCCTAAACCCTGAAACCCTACTCCCAGCAAGACCCCCTACACTGCCCGAAAACCACTGCACTGCCCTAAACCCTGAAACACCACCCCCAGCAAGACCCCCTATGCTGCAAGAACACCACTGCCCTAAAACCTGAAACACCAGCCCCAGCAAGACCCCCTACGCTGCCCGAACACCACTACACTGCCCTAAACCCTGAAACACCAGACTCAGCATGACCCCCTACACTGCCAGAGCACCACTGCTCTGCCCAAAACCGTGAAACACCAGCCCCAGCACGACCCCCTAAACTGCCCAAACACCACTGTACTGCCCTAAGCCCTGAAACACCTGCCCCAGCACGACCCCCTACACTGCCTGAACACCACTGCACTGCCCTAAACCCTGAAACACCACCTCCAGCAAGACCCCCTACGCTGCAAGAACATCACTGCCCTAAAACCTGAAACACCACCCACAGCAAGACCCCCTACACTGCCCGAACACCACTACACTGCTGTAAACCCTGAAACACCAGCCCCATCATGACCCCCTACACTGCCTGAATCCCACTGCACTGTCCTAAACCCTGAAACACCAGCCCCAGCACGACCCCCTACACTGCCTGAAAACCACGGCACTGCCCTAAACCCTGAAATACTACCCCCAGCAAGACCCCCTACACTGCCCGAAAACCACTGCACTGCCCTAAACCCTGAAACACCACCCCCAGCAAGACCCCCTACGCTGCAAGACCACCACTACACTGCCCTAAACCCTGAAACACCAGACTCAGCATGACCCCCTACACTGCCAGACCACCACTGCTCTGCCCAAAACCGTGAAACACCAGCCCCAGCACGACCCCCTACACTGCCCGAACTCCACTGTACTGCCCTAAGCCCTGAAACACCTGCCCCAGCACGACCCCTACACTTCCCGAGCACCACTGCTCTGCTTAAAACCGTGAAACACGAGCCCCAGCACAGCCCCCTACACTCCCCGAACACCACTGCACTGCCCTAAGCCCTGAAACACCAGCCCCAGCATGACCCCCTACACTGCCCGAACACCACTGCACTGCCCTAAACTCTGAAACACCAGCCCCAGCACGACCCCCTACACTGCCCGAAAACCACTGCACTGCAATAAACCTTAAAACACCAGCCCAAACATGACCCCCTACACTGCCAGAACATCACTGCACTGAACTAAACCCTGAAACACCGCCCAAGCATGGCACCCTACACTGCCCGAACACCACTGCGCTGCCCTAATCCCTGAAAGACTGCCCCAAGCATGAACCCCTACACTACCCAAACACCATTGCACTGCCCTAAACCCTAAAACATTACCCCAGCACGATCCCCTATACTACACAAACACCACTGCACTACCCTAAACCCTAAAACACTACCCCCAGCACGACCTCCTACACTACACAAACACCACTGCACTACCCTAAACCCTAAATCTACCCCAAGCACAACCCCCTACACTACACAAACATCATTGCACTACCCTAAACCCGAAAACACTACCACCAGCACGACCACCTACACTACACAAAAACCACTGCACTACCCCAAACCCTAAAACACCATCCCCAGCACAACCCCCTATACTTCCCGAGCACCACTGCTCTGCCCAAAACTGTGAAACACCGGCCAAGCACGACCCCATACACTCCCCGAACACCACTGCACTGCCCTAAGCCCTGAAACACCAGCCCCAGCATGACCCCCTACACTGCCCGAACAGCACTGCACTGCCTTAAACCCTGAAACACCAGCCCCAGTGCGACCCCCTACACTGCCCGAACACCATTGCACTGCCCTAAACCCTGAAACACCAGCCCCAGCATGACCCCCTACAAAGCCAGAACACCACTACACTGCCGTAAACTCTGAAACACCAGCCCCAGCACAACCCCCTACACTGCCCGAACACCACAGCACTGCCCTAAACCCTGAAGCACGAGCCGCAGCACGACCCAATACACTGCCCGAACACCACTGCACTGCCCTAAACCCTGAAACACCAGCCCCAGCACACCCCCTACACTGCCCGAAAACCACTGCACTGCCCTAAACCCTGAACCACCAGCCCCAGCACGACACCCTACACTGTCCGAACACCACTGCACTGCCCTAAACTCTGAAACACCAGCCCCAGCACGACCCCCTACACTGCCCAAAAACCACTGCACTACCCTAAACCCTGAAACACCAGCCCCAGCACGATCCCCTACACTGCCCGAACACCACTGCACTGCAATAAACCCTGAAACACCAGCCTGAACATGACCCCCTACACTGCCAGAACATCACTGCACTACCCTAAACCCTGAAACACCACCCCAGCATGACCCCCTATACTGCCCGAACACCACTGCACTGCCCTAATCCCTGATAGAGTGCCCTATGCATGAACCCCTACACTACCCAAACACCATTGACCTGCCCTAAACCCTAAAACATTACCCCAGCACGATCCCCTACACTACACAAACACCACTGCACTACCTTAAACCCTAAAACACTACCCCCAGCACGACCTCCTACACTACACAAACACCACTGCACTACCCTTAACCCTAAATCTACCCCAAGCAAAACCCCCTAAAAAACACAAACATCACTGCACTACCCTAACCCCTAAAACACTACCACCAGCACGACCACCTACACTACACAAACACCACTGCACTACCCTAAACCCTAAAACACCAGCCCCAGCTCGACCCCCTACACTGCCCGAACACCACTGCACTGCCCTAAACCCTGAAACACCAGCCCCAGCAAGACTCCCTACACTGCCCGAACACCACTGCCCTAAACCCTGAAACACCACCCCCTGCCCAACCCCCTACACTGGGGAGCACCACTTCATTGCCGTAAACCCCAAAACACCACACCAGCAAGACCCACAACACTGCCGCAACACCACTGCATTGCCATAAACCCTGAAACAACACCCCCTGCCAACCCCCTACACTGCCCGAGCACCACTGCACTGCCCTAAAGCCCGAATCACCACCCCTGCACGACCCCCTACACTGCCTGAACACCACTGCACTGCCCTAAACCCTGAAACACCACCCCCAGCATGACCCCCTACACTGCCCGAACACCACTGCACTGCCCTAAACCCTAAACACCACCCCCAGCAGGACCCCCTACTGTGCGCTAACACCATTGCTCTGCCCTAAACCCTAAAACACCACACCCAGCAGGACCCCCTACACTGCCCGAACACCACTGCACTGCCCTAAACCCTGAAACACCAGCCCCAGAATGACCCCCCGCTGTCCAAACACAACTGCACTGCCCTAAACCCTGAAACACCAGCCCAAGCACGACCCCCTACACTGCCCGAAAACCACTGCTCTGCCCTAAACCCTGAAACACCAGCCCCAGCATGACCCCCTACACTGCCCGAACACCACTGCACTGCCCTAAACTCTGAAACACCAGCCCCAGCACGACCCCCTACACTGCCCGAAAACCACTGCACTGCAATAAACCTTAAAACACCAGCCCAAACATGACCCCCTACACTGCCAGAACATCACTGCACTGAACTAAACCCTGAAACACCGCCCAAGCATGGCACCCTACACTGCCCGAACACCACTGCGCTGCCCTAATCCCTGAAAGACTGCCCCAAGCATGAACCCCTACACTACCCAAACACCATTGCACTGCCCTAAACCCTAAAACATTACCCCAGCACGATCCCCTATACTACACAAACACCACTGCACTACCCTAAACCCTAAAACACTACCCCCAGCACGACCTCCTACACTACACAAACACCACTGCACTACCCTAAACCCTAAATCTACCCCAAGCACAACCCCCTACACTACACAAACATCATTGCACTACCCTAAACCCGAAAACACTACCACCAGCACGACCACCTACACTACACAAAAACCACTGCACTACCCCAAACCCTAAAACACCATCCCCAGCACAACCCCCTATACTTCCCGAGCACCACTGCTCTGCCCAAAACTGTGAAACACCGGCCAAGCACGACCCCATACACTCCCCGAACACCACTGCACTGCCCTAAGCCCTGAAACACCAGCCCCAGCATGACCCCCTACACTGCCCGAACAGCACTGCACTGCCTTAAACCCTGAAACACCAGCCCCAGTGCGACCCCCTACACTGCCCGAACACCATTGCACTGCCCTAAACCCTGAAACACCAGCCCCAGCATGACCCCCTACAAAGCCAGAACACCACTACACTGCCGTAAACTCTGAAACACCAGCCCCAGCACAACCCCCTACACTGCCCGAACACCACAGCACTGCCCTAAACCCTGAAGCACGAGCCGCAGCACGACCCAATACACTGCCCGAACACCACTGCACTGCCCTAAACCCTGAAACACCAGCCCCAGCACACCCCCTACACTGCCCGAAAACCACTGCACTGCCCTAAACCCTGAACCACCAGCCCCAGCACGACACCCTACACTGTCCGAACACCACTGCACTGCCCTAAACTCTGAAACACCAGCCCCAGCACGACCCCCTACACTGCCCAAAAACCACTGCACTACCCTAAACCCTGAAACACCAGCCCCAGCACGATCCCCTACACTGCCCGAACACCACTGCACTGCAATAAACCCTGAAACACCAGCCTGAACATGACCCCCTACACTGCCAGAACATCACTGCACTACCCTAAACCCTGAAACACCACCCCAGCATGACCCCCTATACTGCCCGAACACCACTGCACTGCCCTAATCCCTGATAGAGTGCCCTATGCATGAACCCCTACACTACCCAAACACCATTGACCTGCCCTAAACCCTAAAACATTACCCCAGCACGATCCCCTACACTACACAAACACCACTGCACTACCTTAAACCCTAAAACACTACCCCCAGCACGACCTCCTACACTACACAAACACCACTGCACTACCCTTAACCCTAAATCTACCCCAAGCAAAACCCCCTAAAAAACACAAACATCACTGCACTACCCTAACCCCTAAAACACTACCACCAGCACGACCACCTACACTACACAAACACCACTGCACTACCCTAAACCCTAAAACACCAGCCCCAGCTCGACCCCCTACACTGCCCGAACACCACTGCACTGCCCTAAACCCTGAAACACCAGCCCCAGCAAGACTCCCTACACTGCCCGAACACCACTGCCCTAAACCCTGAAACACCACCCCCTGCCCAACCCCCTACACTGGGGAGCACCACTTCATTGCCGTAAACCCCAAAACACCACACCAGCAAGACCCACAACACTGCCGCAACACCACTGCATTGCCATAAACCCTGAAACAACACCCCCTGCCAACCCCCTACACTGCCCGAGCACCACTGCACTGCCCTAAAGCCCGAATCACCACCCCTGCACGACCCCCTACACTGCCTGAACACCACTGCACTGCCCTAAACCCTGAAACACCACCCCCAGCATGACCCCCTACACTGCCCGAACACCACTGCACTGCCCTAAACCCTAAACACCACCCCCAGCAGGACCCCCTACTGTGCGCTAACACCATTGCTCTGCCCTAAACCCTAAAACACCACACCCAGCAGGACCCCCTACACTGCCCGAACACCACTGCACTGCCCTAAACCCTGAAACACCAGCCCCAGAATGACCCCCCGCTGTCCAAACACAACTGCACTGCCCTAAACCCTGAAACACCAGCCCAAGCACGACCCCCTACACTGCCCGAAAACCACTGCTCTGCCCTAAACCCTGAAACACCACCCCCAGCAAGACACCCTACACTGCCCTAACACCACTGTACTCCCCTAAACCCTGAAACACCAGCCCGAGCACAACACCCTACACTACCCGAACATCACTGCACTGCAATAAACCCTAAAACAACACCCCCTGCCCAACCCCCTACACTGCCCGAGCACCATTGCACTGCCCTAAAGCCCAAAACACCACCCCTGCACGACCCCCTACACTGTCCGAACACCACTGCACTGCCCAAAACCCTGAAACACCACCCCCAGCATGACCCCCTTCACTGCCTGAATACCACTGCACTGCACTGCCCTAAACCCTAAACACCACCCCCAGCAGGACCCCCTACTGCACCCTAACACCACTGCTCTGGCCTAAACCCTAAAACACCACCCCCAGCAGGACCCCCTACACTGTCCGAACACCACTGCACTGCCCTAAACCCTGAAACACCAGCCCCAGCATGACCCCCATCTCTGCCCGAACACATCTGCACTGCCCTAAACCCTGAAACACCAGCCCCAGCACGACCCCCTAAATTGCCCGAACACCACTGCTCTGCCCTAACCCCTAAAACACCACCCCCAGCACGACCCCCTACATTGCCTGAACACCACTGCCATAAACCCTGAAACATCACCCCCAGCAAGACCCCCTGCACTGGCCGAACACCACTGTACTCCCCTAAGCCCTGAAACACCAGCCCAAGCAAAATACCCTACCCTGCCCGAACACCACTGCACTGCCCTAAACCCTGAAACACCACCCCCAGCCCGACCCCCTACACTGCCCGAACACCACTGCACTGCCCTAAACCCTGAAACACCACCCCCAACACCACCCCCTACACTACCTGAACACCACTGCACTGCCCTAATCCCTAAAACACCACCCATTTGCACGACCCCATCCACTGCCCAAACACCGCTGCACTGCACTAAAACCTGCAACACCACCCCCCTGCATGACCCCCTACACTGCCCGAACACCACTGCACTGCCCTAAACCCTGAAACACCACCCCTACACCACCCTTTACACTGCCCGAGCACCACTGCACTGCCCTAATCTCTGAAACACCTCACCCCGCATGACCCCACGCACTGCCCGAACACCACTGCTCTGCCCTAATCCCTGAAACACTACCACAGCATGACCCCCTATACTGTCCGAACACCACTGCACTGACCTAAACCCTGAAACACTAGCCCCAGGACAACCCCCTACACTGCCCGAACACCACTGCACTGCCCTAAACCCTGAAACACCAACCCCAGCAAGAACCCCAACGCTGCAAGATCACCAGTGCCCTAAACCCTGAAACACCACCCCCAGCAAGATCCCCTCCACTGCCCGAAGACCACTACACTGCCCTAAACCCAGAAACACCAGACCCAGCATGACCCCTTACACTGCCCGAACACCACTGCTCTGCCCAAAACCCTGAAACTCCAACCCCAGCAAGACCCCCACACTGCCCGAACACCACTGCACTGCCCTAAACCCTGAAACACCAGCCCTTAGCATGACCCCCTACACTGCCCGAACACCACTGCACTGCCCTAAACCCTGAAACACGAGCCTCAGTACAACCCCCTACATTGCCCGAGAACCACTGCACTGCCCTAAACCCTGAATCACCACCCCTGCACGACCCCCTACACTGCCCGAACACCACAGCACTGCCCTAAACCCTGAAACACCAACCCCAGCATGACCCCCAACTGTGCCCGAACAACACTGTTCTTCCCTAAACCCTAAAATATCACCCCCAGCACGACCCCCTACACTGCCCGAACTCCACTGCTCTGCCCTAAACCCTAAAACACCACCCCGCACGTCCCTCCACACTTCCCAAACACCTCTGCACTACTCTAAACACTAAAATACTAGCTCCAGTACGACCTGCTACACTGCCTGAACACCACTGCACTGCCCTAAACCTTGAAACACCACCCCCAGCATGACACCCTACACTGCCGGAACATCACTGCACTGCCGTAAACCCTGAAACACCACCCTGGCACGGCCTCCTACACTGCTCGAACACCACTGCACTGCCCTAAACCCTGAAACACCAACCCCAGCAAGACCCCCAATGATGCAAGAACACCACTGCCCTGAACCCTTAAACACTACCCCCGGCAAGACCCCCTACACTGCCCTAACACCACTGCACCGCCCTAAACCCTGAAACACCAACTCCAGCAAGACCCCCAATGATGCATGAACACCACTGCCCTAAACCCTGAAACACCACCCCCAGCAAGACCTCCTACGCTGCCCGAAGACCACTACACTGCCCTAAACCTGAAACTCCAGACCCAGCACGACCCCTTACACTGCCCGAACACCACAGCCCTGCCCAAAACCCTGAAACACCAGCCCCTGCACGACACCCTACACTGCCCAAACACCACTGCACTGCCCTAAACCCTGAAACACCAACCCTTAGCACGACCCCCTACACTGCCCAAACACCACTGAACTGCCCTAAAACCTGAAACACCAGCCCCAGCACGACCCCCTACAATGCCCGAATACCACTGCACTGCCCTCAACCCTGAAACACTACCCCCAGCAAGACCCCCTACACTGCCCGAACACCACTGCAGTGCCTTAAACCCTGAAACACCACCCCCAGCATGAACCCCTACACTGCCCGAACACCACTGCGCTGCCATAAACCCTGAAACACCACACCCAGCATGACCCCCTACACTGCCGGAACAGCAGTGCACTGTGATAACCCCTGAAACACCACCTCAGCACGGTCCCCTACCCTGCCCAAACACCACTGCCCTGCCCTAAACCCTGAAACACTACCCCCGGCAAGACCCCCTACACTGCCCGAACACCACTGCACTGCCCTAAACCCTGAAACACCACCCCCAGCAAGACCCCTAACACTGCAAGAACACCACTGCCCTAAACCTTGAAACACCACCTCTAGCAAGACCCCCTACGCTGCCTAAACACCACTACACTGCCCTAAACCCTGAAACACCAGACCCAGCACCACCCCTTACACTGCCCGAACACCACTGCTCTGACCAAAACCCTGAAACACCAGCACCAGCACAACCCCCTACACTGTCTGAACACCACTGCACTGCCCTAAACCCTGAAACAGCAGCCCCAGCACGACCCCCTAATCTCTGCCCGAATACCACTGCACTGTACTAAACCCTGAAACACAAGCCCCAGCATGACCCCATACGCTGCCCGAACACCACGGCACTGCCCTAAACCCTGAAACACTACTCCCAGCAAGACCCCCTACACTGCCAGAAAACCACTGCACTGCCCTAAACCCTGAAAGACCACCCCCAGCAAGACCGCATATGCTGCAAGAACACCACTGCCCTAACACCTGAAACACCACCCCCGACAAGACACCCTACGCTGCCCGAACACCTCTACAGTGCCCTAAACCCTGAAACATTAGACCTAGCATGACCCCCTACACAGCCAGAGCACCATTGCTCTGCCCAAAATCGTGAAACACCAGCCCCAGCACGACCCCCTACACTGCTCGAACACCACTGCACTGCCCTAAAACCTGAAACACCACCCACAGCAAGACCCCCTACAATGCCCGAACACCACTACACTGCCGTAAACCCTGAAACACCAGACCCAGCATGACCCCCTCCACTGCCCGTGCACCACTGCTCTGCCCAAAACCCTGAAACAGCAGCCCCAGCACGACCCCCTACACTGCCTGAACACCACTGCACTGCCCTAAACCCTGAAAAACCAGCCGTAGCACGACCCCCTACACTACCCGAACACCACTGCACTGCCCTAAACCTTGAAACACCAACCCCAGCATGACCCCCTACTCTGCCCGAACCCCACTGCACTGCCCTAAACCTTGAAACACCAACCCCAGCATGACCCCCTACTCTGCCCAAACACCACTGCACTGCCCTAAACCCTGAAAAACAAGCCCCAGCATGACCCCTACACTGCCCGAATACCACGGCACTGCCCTAAACCCTGAAACACTACCCCCAGCAAGACCCCCTACACTGCCCGAAAACAACTGCACTGCCATAAACCCTGAAACACCACCTCCAGCAAGACCCCCTATGCTGCAAGAACACCACTGCACTATAACCTGAAACACCACCCCCAGCAAGACCCCCCTATGCTGCCCGAACACCACTGCTCTGCCCAAAACCGTGAAACACTAGCCCCGGCATGACCCCCTACACTGCCCAAACACCACGGCACTGCCCTAAGCCTTGAAACACCAGCCCGAGCACGACCCCCTACACTGCCCAAACACCACTGCACTGCCCTAAACCCTGAAATACCAGCCCCAGCACGACCCCATACACTGCCCGAACACCACTGCACTTCCCTAAACCCTGTAACATCAGCCCCAGCATGACCCCCTATGCTGCTAGAACACCACTGCACTGCCGTTAACCCTGAAACACCAGCCCCAGCACGACCCCTACACTGCCCGAACACCACAGCACTGCTCTAAACCCTGAAGCACGAGCTGCAGCACGACCCAATACACTGCCCGAATACCACTGCACTGCTCTAAACCCTGAAACACCAGCCCCAGCACACACGCCTACACTGCCCGAACACCACTGCACTGCCCTAAACCTTGAACCACCAGCCACAGCACGAAACCCTACACTGCCCGAACACCACTGCACTGCACTGCCCTAAACACTGAAACACCAGCCCCCGCATGATCCCCTACACTGCCCGAACATCACTGCACTACCCTAAACCCTGAAACACCGCCCCAGCTCGACCCCCTACACTGCCCGAACACCACTGCACTGCCCTAATCCCTGAAAGACTGCCCCAAGCACGAACCCCTACACTACCCAAACACCATTGCACTGCCCTAAACCCTAAAACATTATCCCCCAGCACGATCCCCTACACTACACAAACACACTGCACTACCATAAACCCTAAAACCCTACCCCCAGCACGACCTCCTACACTATACAAACACCATTGCACTACCCTAAACCCTAAATCTACCCCAAGCACACACCCCTACACTACACAAACATCACTGCACTACCCTAAACCCTAAAACACTACCACCAGCAAGACCACCTACACTACACAAACACCACTGCACTGCCCTAAACCCTGAAACAAAAGCCCCAGCAAGGCTCCCTACACTGCCTGAACACCACTGCCATAAACCCTGAAACACCACCCCCAGCAAGACCCCCTACACTGCCTGAACAACACTGCCCTAAACCCTGAAACACCACCCCCAGCAAGACCCCCTACACTGACCGAACACCACTGCACTGACCTAAACCCTGAAACACCACCCCCTGCCCAAACCCCTACACAGCCGAGCACCACTTCACTACCCTAAACCCCAAAACACCACACCTGCAAGACCCCCTACACTGCCCCAACACCACTGAACTGCCCTAAACCCTGAAACACCACCCCCTGCCCAACCCCTTACACTGCCCGAGCACTACTGCACTGCCCTAAAGCCCGAATCACCACTCCTGCACGACCACCTACACTGCCTGAACACCACTGCACTGCCCTAAACCCTGAAACACCACCCCCAGCATGACTCCCTACCCTGCCCGAACACCACTGCACTTCCCTAAACTCTAAACACCACCCCCAGCAGGACCCCCTACTGTGCCCTAACACCACTGCTCTGCCCTAAACCCTAAAACACCACCCCCAGCAGGACCCACTACACTGCCCGAACACCTCTGCACTGCTCTAAACCCTGAAACACCAGCCCCAGAACGACCCCCTACACTGCCTGAACACCACTGCACTGCCCTAAACCCTGAAACACCAGCCCCAGCATGACCCCCTAGGCTACCTGAACACAACTGCACTGCCCTAAACCCTGAAACATCAGCCCCAGCATAACCCCCTACACTGCCCAAACACCACTGCTCTGCCCTAAACCCTAAAACACCACCACCAGCACGGCCCCCTACACTGCCTGAACACCACTGCCCTAAACCCTGAAACACCCCCCCCAGCAAGACCCCCTACACTGCCCGAACACCACTTTACTCCCCTAAACCCTGAAACACCAGCCAGAGAACAACACCCTACACTGCCCGAACACCACTGCACTGCCCTAAACACTGATACACCACCCCCAGCATGACCCCCTACAGTGCCCGAAAACCACTGCACTGCCCTAAACCCTGAAACACCACCCCCTGCCCAACCCCCTACACTGCCCGAACACCACTGCACTGCCCTAAAGCCCGAAAAACCAACTCTGCACGACCCCCTACACTGCCCGAACACCACTGCACTGCCCTAAACACTGATACACCACCCCCAGCATGACCCCCTACACTGCCCGATAACCACTGCACTGCCCTAAACCCTGAAACACCACCCCCTGCCCAACCCCCTACACTGCCCGAGCACCACTGCACTGCCCTAAAGCCCGAAACACCACCTCTGCACGACCCCCTACACTGCCCGGACACCACTGCACTGCCCTAAAACCTGAAACACCACCTCCAGCATGGACCCCTACACTGCCCGAACACCTCTGCACTGCCTTAAACCCTAAACACCACCCCCAGCAGGACCCCCTACTGTGCCCTAACACCACTGCTCTGGCCTAAACCCTAAAACACCACTCCCAGCGGGAGCCCCTACACTGCCCAAACACCTCGGCACTGCACTAAACCCTGAAACACTAGCCCCAGCACGACCCCCTACACTGCCCGAACACCACTGCACTGCCCTAAACCCTGAAACACCAGCCCCAGCATGACCCCGTACGCTGCCCGAACACATCTGCACTTCACTAAACCCTGAAACACCAGCCCCAGCACGACCCCCTACACTGCTCGAACACCACTGCACTGCCCTAAACCCTGAAACACCAGCCCCAGCATGACCCCCTACGCTGCCCGAACACATCTGCACTGCCCTAAACCCTGAAACACCAGCCCCAGCACGACCCCCTACACTGCCCGAACACCACTGCACTGCCCTAAACCCTGAAACACCAACCCCAGCATGACCCCCTACGCTGCCCAAACACATCTGCACTGCCCTAAACCCTGAAACACCAGCCCAAGCACGACCCCCTACATTGCCCGAACACCACTGCTCTATACCCTGAAACACCACCCCCAGCAAGACCCCCTACACTGCCCGAACACCACTGTACTCCAGTAAACCCTGAAACACCAGCCCGAGCACAACACCCTACACTGCCCGAACACCACTGCACTGCCCTAAACCCTGAAACACTACCACCAACATGACCCCCTACACTGTCTGAACACCACTGCACTGCCCTAAACCCTGAAACACCACTCCCTACATGACCCCCTACACTGCCCGAACACCACTGCACTGCCCTAAACCCTAAAACACCACCCCCTTGCACAACCCCGGACACTACCCAAACACCACTGCAGTGCCCTTAATCCTGAAACACCACCCCCCTGCATGACCCCCTACACTACCCAAAAACCACTGCACTGCCCTAAACCCTGAAACACCTCCCCCGCACCACCCTTTACACTGCCCAAACACCACT
Source organism: Triturus cristatus (assembly GCF_964204655.1). Lineage (NCBI taxonomy): Eukaryota > Metazoa > Chordata > Amphibia > Caudata > Salamandridae > Triturus > Triturus cristatus. The sequence continues at coordinate 1,099,731,085 of NC_140579.1, forward strand.
GCACTGCCCTAAACCCTGAAACAAAACCCCCAGCATGAACCCCTATACTGCCAGAACACCACTGCACTGCCCTAAACCCTAAACACCACCCCCAGCAGGACCCCCTACTGTGCCCTAACACCACTGCTCTGGCCTAAACCCTAAAACACCACCCCCAGCGGGACACCCTACACTGCCCAAACACCTCTGCACTGCTCTAAACCCTGAAACACTAGCCTCAGCATGACCCCCTACACTGCCCGAACACCACTGCACTGCCCTAAACCCTGAAACACCAGCCCCAGCATGACCCCGTACGCTGCCCGAGCACGTCTGCACTGCCCTAAACCCTGAAACACCAGCCCCAGCACGACCCCCTACACTGTCCGTACACCACTGCACTGCCATAAACCCTGAAACACCAGCCCCAGCATGACCCCCTACGCTGCCCGAACACATCTGCACTGCCCTAAACCCTGAAACACCAGCCCCAGCACGACCCCCTACACTGCCCGAACACCACTGCACTGCCCTAAACCCTGAAACACCAGCCCCAGCATGACCCCCTATGCTGCCCGAACACCACTGCACTGCCCTAAACCCTGAAACACCACCCCCAGCACGACCCCCTACACTGCCCGAACATCACTGCACTGCCCTAAACCCTGAAACACCACCCCCAACATGACCCCCTACACTGTCTGAACACCACTGCACTGCCCTAAACCCTGAAACACCACTCCCTACATGACCCCCTACACTGCCCGAACACCACTGCACTGCCCTAAACCCTAAAACACCACCCCCTTGCACAACCCCGGACACTACCCAAACACCACTGCACTGCCCTTAATCCTGAAACACCACCCCCCTGCATGACCCCCTACACTACCCAAAAACCACTGCACTGCCCTAAACCCTGAAACACCTCCCCCGCACCACCCTTTACACTGCCCGAACACCACTGCACTGCCCTAAACCCTAAACACCACCCCCAGCAGGACCCCCTACTGTGCCCTAACACCGTTGCTCTCGCCTAAACCCTAAAACACCACCCCCAGCAGGACCCCCTACACTGCCCGAACACCTCTGCACTGCTCTAAACCCTGAAACATCAGCCCCAGCACGACCCCCTACACTGCCCGAACACCACTGCACTGCCCTATACCCTGAAACACCAGCCCCAGCATGACCCCCTAGTTGCCCGAACACATCTGCACTGCTCTAAACACAGAAACACCAGCCCAAGCACGACCCCCTACACTGCCCGAACACCACTGCTCTGCCTTAAACCCTAAAACACCACCCCCAGCATGACCCCCTATATTGCCCGAACACCACTGCCCTATACCCTGAAACACCACCCCCAGCAAGACCCCCTACACTGCCCGAACACCACTGTACTCCCCTAAACCCTGAAGCACCAGCCCGAGCACAACACCCTACACTGCCCGAACACCACTGCACTGCCCTAAACCCTGAACCACCACTGTGAGAAGTTGGCCTGGTATATGATGTTCACTAGTTAAAGTGACCACCTTGTACCATGCCAAGCAACCCTTATGGTGTGGTTGTAAGTCAACCTTTTCGGACTAGCTGCCCTAGTGGTAGCGTAGGCTAAGCAGTCTTTGAGGCTAAACTCGTTAAAGCATGTTAAGCAGGCTGTTTTACCAAATGTAACACCCCTTTATACCAATGAAAGGACACCACACAGATATATATTCAAAATATATATGTATTTATTTCTCAAAGTATCCCCTAGACTCTTTATGAGCACAGGAGCACAAATCGTTAAACAAGAAAGTATCACAATATACAGAAGTTGCACTTTATATGGATGTGCCCTGGTGGCCACTCAAACCATATACTAAAATAGTGGTATAAGTACCACGAACAGGAAAGGGAAAAGGCCTAGGGCCTCTAGAATCGCTGGGCCTACAAGGAGCTAACTTCAGTTAGTGACCAGGAGGTCCACGGGTCGCGTGTGCAGTGAGGAAAGTCACACGCGTGCTCCCATAGGTTTTCAATGGGTGCGTAAAAGTTAGAAAATTACTGCAGAAAGGGTCTTCTGGATGGTCTACGATCTCAAGATTCAAAACACAGACACTAGAGATGTTTCTCTACACTTGGGCACCGGAGTGCCAGCTTTACCTCACCCACAGGAAGCGGGTGCATAGGTCTCGAAGTGCGTCGGGTTTCTTCTATCGATTCAATGGAGCCTGATGACAAAGATGCTGCAGGCGGTCGGTCCAGAAGAGCTGCGTTGGATCCAAGGGTGGATTGGAGTTGTAGAAGACCTGAAAGCAGAGGGGACAGTGTTCACAGTCACTAGCCAGTGACCGGCGTGGCACCAGGTAGGTACCAGGCGATGTCGGGTGCAAAGAAGTGGTTAGGTGTAGCTTGTCTCCGCAGCCACGTGGTCCCTGAAGGTCGACGACGTCCAGGAGTCGAGTCACGAGCTGTCTCACGCAGGCTCTCCCTGTCGGCGGTGTCAGCAACTTGGAAGAAGCAAACAAGCCTTGGCAAAGGCAGGAGTCGTGGAAGGTCAAGAAAGCTGATTGTTCTGACCAGCAAGGTCAGAGGGGCTGCTCTTTTGGAGAGCAGCTAGGGCCAGTCTGGAGCAATCACACCAGCATTGTTGATTTTAAAATAGGTCGCCAAAATGGCCACTAGCCAACGGGCCAGGGACCGGGCAGGCGCGTCGAGATGCAAAGTGCAGAGGGGCCCCACGCAGATCGTGGAGATGCTGGAGGGCTCACCTTTGGTGCAGATGCTGCTCGGTGGTTGGGCTTCTCAGGACCCAAAGCACAATTTGGAGGGAGCCTCTGTCATTGCGCTTGCAGCTTGTCGTCGGTCTTCCAAGATGGCTGGCTCCACGTGTCTCGGTGCCTCCACGGGTTCCTTCTTCTCCGGGACTGTGGATCAGGCGGTGAGAGGTCTGGAGGTCTCTGGGCTCTGGGCTCGGGCTCCGGCTGGAGGCGGCGGCAAAGCAGACGTTCAATAGCTGGTTGGTGCTTGCGTTAGCAAGATGGTCACTCCCTGACCATAGGGGAGATTTCCTTCAGTCCTCTGTGCAGCAGAGCGTCGAAGTTCCCGTCTTCTTCTTGTGGTTAAGTTGATTCCAGGATGTCTGAAGTCTTAGGACACAGCTCCTTCCTTTAAGCGGATTCTAGGGGCCGGACTACCTGCTAGGTCCCTCCCTAAGGGTGGGACCAGGAAGGGGGGTGGTTACACCCCCAATCCTTTGTCCAGCTCGCCCCAGGTCCGGGGCTGGTGTGCCCCAGGACCGGATTGAACTGGCATATGCACCAAGGCTCCTTGTGAGCCTCAGGCATGTCTGGTTTCTTTCAAGCCCTACCTGACCAATACACAAAATCTTGTCTGGGGTGGTGCTCGCACCTCCCCTGGCAGGAAACCCTTTGTCCACGTCTCCCAAGCTGGAAGGACTCCCAGCAGCAGGAGGGCAGACTTGTGTCTGTGGTGGCAGCATCCATTTTGTGGAGCTGAGGCTATGTCTGATTTTACCCGGGTTTCAGGTACTGTACATGTCGTGTCCCTCTAGAAGGGTGGAATGCTAACCCCGTCGCCAGAATTGGCGAGGGGTTAGTATTCCAATTCATATGACACCTTACTCGACATGTTTTGATAAAGCCAAACCAAAGATAGCATTTAACCGCGAGGTTCATAATGCACTTAAGAGTATATGGTATGACGATATCTGGAAACGGTAGAAGGAAGTTGTTCCGACCACTGCAGACAGGCTCAGCTCATGCCAGAGCACCATCTCACATGGAACCAAGCACTCTGCCTTCAGGATTATTAAGGCCTGCCATAGGAGTGACTTATAGGTTAACATGTGTCCCATCTAAGGTTAGGTATAGGTATACTACACCTAAGTAAGAGGTGGTTACACCAACTTACCCCAGCTGAGTGATCAGCCAGTTGTGTCAAATTTGTTAGGCCAAGCCTGGGGTGGCATAATACATGCTTCAGCCCCTGGCAGGCCTTAGATACACCAATGCCCTGGGTACCTAGTGTACACTGGTACAGGGGCTTACAGGGTGATCCACTTCCAATTGGTTATGCACCTAGGGTGCATAGTGTCAATTTAGTTAGAGAGAACAGCAGGCTGGGGGTCTGATTAGCAGGCCCACAGCCTCAATAAGTCAAAAACCAGTCGGGACTTTTCAGGATAGGTGCAGAGCACAGGGCCTTCTTCAGGTCATCAAATGCCTTTTGACAGCTTACTGTCCACTGAACCTTTTTGGGCATCTTCTTGGATGTCAGATCATTAAGAGGAGTCACAATGGACCCATAGTTCTTAACAAACTTCCTGTAGTACCCAGTCAAGCCCAAGAAAGCTCGAACTTGAGTCTGGGTGGTTGGAGGGGACCAGTCCTTGATGGATTGTATCTTACTCTCCAGTGGTTGAACTTGGCCTCCACCTACAAGGTGGCCCAAATGCACAACCTTACTCTGCCCTATCTGGCACTTAGTAGCCTTGATAGTGAGGCCTGCCTTTTGCAGAGCCTCAAGTACCTTCTTCAGGTGGATCAAGTGATCCTCCCAGGTGGAGCTAAAGACAGCAATGTCATCAAGATATGCTGCACAAAAGTCATCCAACCCAGTAAGGACTTGATTCACCAACCTTTGGAAGGTGGCAGGTGCATTCTTCAGACCAAAGGGCATCACCAAAAATTGATAATGCCCACCTGGGGTTGAGAATGCTGTTTTGCCCTTAGACTCCTCAGCTAATCTGATTTGCCAATAGCCAGCTGTAAAGTCAAATGTGCTCAAAAACTTAGCAGAAGCTAGTTTGTCTATGAGCTCATCTGCCCTTGGAATAGGATTGAGTCCTCTGTAATCCACACAGAACCTCATCTCCCTCTTGCCATCTTTGGTGTGAGGTTTGGGGACCAGAACCACTGGGCTAGCCCAGGGGCTCTCTGAGGGTTCAATGACACCCAATTCCAGCATTTTGTGTACCTCAGCCTTTATACAGTCCCTGACGTGGTCAGGTTGTCTGTAAAGTTTGTTCTTTACAGGCAGACTGTCACCAGTGTCCACCACATGGGTACACCAGTCAGTTTGGCTAGGTATCAAGGAAAACATGTGTTGAAATGATTGTAGAACCTGTCCACATTCAATCTGTTGATGATCAGTGAGGTTGCCTCCCAGGGTCACTCCTTCAACTGAGCCATCTTCAGGGTTCTGAGACAACAGGTCTGGGAGAGGGTCACTCTCTTCCTCCTGTCCCTCATCTGTAGCCATGAGCAAGCCCATGTCTGCCCTGTCAACATATGCTTTTAACCTGTTAACATGGAGTACCCTGTGGGGACTCCTGGGAGTTCCTAGGTCCACCAAGTAGGTAACCTCTCCCTTCTTTTCCAGGATTTTATGGGGTCCAGACCATTTGTCTTGGAGTGCTGCTGGGGCCACTGGCTCCAACACCCATACCTTCTGTCCTGGCTGAAACTCAACCAAGACAGCCTTTTGGTCATGCCAAGCTTTCTGTAAGGCCTGGCTTGCCTCAAGGTTTTTGGATGCCTTCTCCATATACTCAGCCATCCTGGAGCGGAGACCAAGTACATAGTCCACTATGTCTTGTTTAGGCTTTTTGAGAGGTAACTCCCATCCTTCCTTCACTAAACACAGTGGGCCTCTTACAGGGTGCCCAAACAACAATTCAAAGGGGCTGTAGCCAACTCCTTTTTGTGGGACCTCTCTGTAAGCAAACAGAAGGCAGGGTAGAAGGATGTCCCATCTTCGCCTGAGCTTTTCAGGTAATCCTTTGATCATACCCTTTAGGGTCTTGTTGAATCTCTCAACAAGCCCATTGCATTGTGGGTGATAAGGAGTGGTGAACTTGTAGTTGACACCACAGTCCTTCCACATAGCTGTCAAGTATCCTAACATGAAGTTGGTACCTCTGTCAGAAACCACCTCCTTAGGAAACCCCACTCTGGAGAATACTCCTAGCAGGGCCCTGACCACAACAGGAGCTGTAGTGGTCCTAAGGGGAATTGCCTCTGGATACCTGGTGGCATGATCCAGTACCACCAGTATAAATCTGTGCCCAGATGCAGTGGGAGGATCCATGGAACCCACAATATCTATTCCCACTCTTTCAAAGGGGACCCCCACCACAGGTAGTGGTATTAGGGGGGCCTTTGTTGTGCCACCTGATTTGCCACTGGCTTGGCAGGTCACACAGGAGCGATAAAACTCCTTGGTATCTTCATTCATGTGAGGCCAGTGAAAGTGAGGGACAAGCCTGTCCCAGGTCTTGTTCTGGCCTAAGTGACCTGCTAGAGGAATATCATGGGCTAAGGTAAGAAGGAAGCCCCTAAATTGCAGAGGTATAACCAACCTCCTGGTTGCACCAGGTTTTGGGTCTCTAGCCTCTGAATAAAGGAGCCCATCATCCCAATACACTTTATGGGTACCTTGAGCATTCCCAGCAGCCTCAGCAGCAGCCAGCTGTCTGAGGGGTTCAAGAGATGGACAGGATAACTGAGCCTGCCCCAAGTCAGCCCTGGAAGGTCCCCCTGTCCCCAGAAACTCAACCTGATCAGGTTCAAGCTCTTCAGGGACAGTTCCTTCAGGGTCCTCTAGATCATCTTCCTGGGAAGGCTGATCATCACTTGTAGGCAGGGGGGAAGGCACAGCCTTAACCCTCCTTTTCTTCTTCTTGGTAGGTGCTTGGTCCATTGTTCCAGGATCCAAGACCTGTGGTTCAGTAAGGCACTTTTTGGCCTGTGACCTGGTCACAGCAAGGACATGTGGTGATATACCTAACATCTCTGCATATGTCCTGTACTCCACTTCTGACCATAGAGAACTCTCTAGGTCATTGCCCAACAAACATTCTACTGGGAGGTCTGCACTAACCACAACCCTTTTGAGGCCAGTTACCCCTCCCCATGAGAAGTTAACAACTGCCACACTATGTGAAGTAATGGCATTGCTGGCATTGGTCACCAGGTAATTCTCACCTGGTATGTACTGTCCAGGATCCACAAAGCCTGGAGACATCACCATAGTGACACTGGCACACGTGTCCCTGTAGGCTTGAGCCACTTTTTCATTAATTAAAGGAGTCTGTCTGTACTTGCCCAGGTTACTGGGGTTCACAGTCAGGGACAAATCCATGTCCCCATCACAGATCAAGACTGCCTGTGTCAGGGTTCTGTCTAAGTCAGAATCTCCTTCAGTTCCCATAGTGATTCCCACTACACCCTTTGTTTGGGGACCAACACTGCTAACAGTAGTACTGGGAGCAGGTGCCTTAGGGGCAACAGTGTTGGGGGCTCCACCCTTCTTACAATCACTAGTCCAGTGAGTTGTATTCTTGCAAGATTTGCACCAGGGTTTCTTTGGACCTTCTTTCTTCTTCCCTTTAGGCTGGGACCCACCCTCGTTAGTACTAGTGTGGGGCCCTGTTGAAGACTTCTGGTCTTTAGATTTCTGATCTCCACCCTTTTGGTCTGTTTTCTTCTGATCACCCCCTTGGCCCTGGTTCTGGTTCTTTTGCTTAACCCTGGTTCTGACCCATTTGTCTGCCTTCTTTCCCATTTCTTGGGGAGAGGTCAGATCTGAGTCAACCAAGTGTTGATGCAGTTGCTGGTTCTGACAGTTATTTAAAATCTGTTCTCTCATCATCAAATTGTACAATCCTGTATAATCAGATACCTTACTTCCCAGCAACCAACCCTCCAAAGCCTTAGTGGCACATTCAATGTATTCAGACCAGTCCTGAGTCTGTGTCTTTTGGGTGTCTCTGAACATTAACCTGTACTGTTCAGTGGTTAAGCCAAACCCATCAACTAGGACACTCTTCAGGGCTCTGTAGTTTCTGACATCCTCCTCTGTAACAGTGAGGAGTCTATCTCTGCCTCTTCCTTCAAAGGAGAGCCATAAGATTGCTGCCCACTGGTCTTCAGGAACCTGCTGCACTTTGCAGGCTCTCTCAAGAGCAGTCATCCATTTGTGGATGTCATCCCCACTTTTGTAGGTAGGGCACAACCTTGGACAGGTTCCTATTGTCAAAGACCCTATCTTTGTCCTTAGGGACAATGCTGCCACCAGTGGGTATAGACCCACTCTCTCTAGGTTGCCTAGCCTTGTTCAGTTTTTCTTCCATCAGGGCTACTTCTAGCTCCTGTCTCCTGATCCTCAGCTGAGCTTCCTGCATTCTGGCCTCATGCTCCCTCCTCTGAGGGGTGGTCATCCTTCTTCTGGAGTGACCTTGAGAGCCTCTAGAGGCATGAGAAGCATTGGATTCACCTGAGTGATTCCTTTGCCTCCCAAGCCCCTGGTTAAGTCCACTGGGGAGATCCAATAGGATGAACACATTGTCAGTCCCCAATAGCCTTAGGTTAGCTGGGCCAGACCAGCAGTGTATTTCTTGAAGTTCGTCGCCAAGATGGCCACTAGCCAGCAGGCCAGCAACCGGTTAGGCACGTCGAGTGGCAAAATGCAGAAGGGCCCCATGCAGATCGTGGAGATGCTGGAGGGCTCACCTTTGGTGCAGATGCTGCTCGAGGGTTGGGCTTCTCAGATCCCAAAGCACAACTTGGAGGGAGCCTCAGTTGTTGCACTTGCAGCTTGTCGTGGTCGTTTCAAGATGGCTGGCTCCACGTGTCTCGGTGCCTCCACGGGTCTCCTCTTTTCAGGGACTGTGGATCAGGCGGTGAGAGGTCTGGAGGTCCAGGTCTTGTCAGTCTCTGGGCTCAGGCTCCGGCGGGAGGCGGCGGCAAAGCAGACGTTGATTCGCTGGATGGTGCTTGCGTTAGCAAGGTGGTCACTCCCTGACCACAGGGGAGATTTCCTTCAGTCTTCTGTGCAGCAGAATGTCGAAGTTCCCGTCTTCTTCTTAGTTTCAAGTTGATTCCAGGATGTCTGAAGTCTTAGGACACAGCTCCTACCTTTAAGCGGATTCTAGGGGCCGGACTACCTGATAGGTCCCTCCCTATGGGTGGGACCAGGAAGGGGGGTGGTTACACCCCCAATCCTTTGTCCAGCTCACCCCAGGCCCGGGACTGGTGTGCCCCAGGACCGGTTTGAACTGGCATATGCACCGAGGCTCCTTGTGAGCCACAGGCATGTCTGGTTTCTTTCAAGCCCTACCTGACCAATACACAAAATCCTGTCTGGGGTGGTGCATGCACCTCCCCTGGCAGGAAACCCTTTGTCCACACCTCCCAAGCTGGAAGGACTCCCAGCAGCAGGAGGGAAGACTTGTGTCCGTGGTGGCAGCATCCATTTTGTGGAGCTGAGGCTATGTCTGATTTTACCCGGGTTTCAGGTACTGTACATGTCGTGTCCCTCTAGAAGGGTGGAATGCTAACCCCGTCGCCAGAATTGGCGAGGGGTTAGTATTCCAATTCGTATGACACCTTACTCGACATGTTTTGATAAAGCCAAACCAAAGATAGCATTTAGCCGCGAGGTTCATAATGCACTTAAGAGTATATGGTATGACGATATCTGGAAACAGTAGAAGGAAGTGGTTCCGACCACTGCAGACAGGCTCAGCTCATGCCAGAGCACCATCCCACATGGAACCAAGCACTCTGCCTTCAGGATTGTTAAGGCCTGCCATAGGAGTGACTTATAGGTTACCAGGAGTACCATTTAAGGTTAGGTATAGGTATACTACACCTAAGGAAGAGGTGGTTACACCAACTTACCCCAGCTGAGTGATCAGCCAGTTGTGTCAAATTTGTTAGGCCAAGCCTGGGGTGGCATAATACATGCTTCAGCCCCTGGCAGGCCTTAGATACACCAATGCCCTGGGTACCTAGTGTACACTGGTACAGGGGCTCACAGGGTGATCCACTTCCAATTGGTTATGCACCTAGGGTGCATAGTGTAAATTTAGTAGAGAGAACAGCAGGCTGGGGGTCTGATTGGCAGGCCCACAGCCTCAATATGTCAAAAACCAGTGAAGCAAAAAGCAAAAATTTGGGGTGACCATAGGATAGCAGACCCTACTCTCCTACACAACCCCCCCCCCAAACGCTGGGACATTAAACTAGTCTTGACCAGTCTCGTCTTCATGTCCTAAGTGGAAGTACCTGGAGAGACCATCTGCATTCCCATGGTCAGTACCTGGCCGGTGCTCCACTGTAAAGTCCATCCCCTGTAGGGAAATGGACCACCTAAGCAGTTTGGGGTTTTCACCCTTCATCTGATTTAGCCACAAGAGGGGCTTATGGTCGGTCTGAATCTTGAAGTGAGTGCCAAACAAGTATGGCCTCAGCTTCTTCAGGGCCCACACCACAGCAAAGGCCTCCCTCTCAATAGCTGACCAATTCTTCTCTCTGGGGGTCAACCTTCTGCTAATAAAAGCAATGGGTTAGTCTTGACCATCTACATTAAGTTGTGACAGCACAGCTCCCACACCCAACTCAGAAGCATCTGTTTGGACAATAAACTCTTTGGAGTAGTCAGGACTTTTCAGGATAGGTGCAGAGCACATGGCCTCCTTCAGGTCATCAAATGTATTTTGACAGCTTACTGTCCACTGAACCTTTTTGGGCATCTTCTTGGATGTCAGATCATTAAGAGGAGTCACAATGGACCCATAGTTCTTAACAAACTTCCTGTAGTACCCAGTCAAGCCCAAGAAAGCTCGAACTTGAGTCTGGGTGGTTGGAGGGGACCAGTCCTTGATGGATTGTGTCTTACTCTCCAGTGGTTGAACTTGGCCTCCACCTACAAGGTGGCCCAAATACACAACCTTACTCTGCCCTATCTGGCACTTAGTAGCCTTGATAGTGAGGCCTGCCCTTTGCAGAGCCTCAAGAGCCTTCTTCAGGTGGATCAGGTGATCCTCCCAGGTGGAGCTAAAGACAGCAATTACATCAAGATATGCTGCACAAAAGTCATCCAACCCAGTAAGGACTTGATTCACCAACCTTTGGAAGGTGGCAGGTGCATTCTTCAGACCAAAGGGCATCACCACAAACTGGTAGTGCCCACCTGGGGTTGAGAATGCTGTTTTGGCCTTAGACTCCTCAGCTAATCTGATTTGCCAATAGCCAGCTGTCAAGTCAAATGTGCTCAAAAACTTAGCAGAAGCTAGTTTGTCTATGAGCTCATCTGCCCTTGGAATAGGGTGTGCACCTGTCCTGGTGACAGCATTGAGACCCCTGTAGTCCACACAGAACCTCATCTCTCTCTTGCCATCTTTGGTGTGAGGTTTGGGGACCAGAACCACTGGGCTAGCCCAGGGGCTCTCTGAGGGTTCAATGACACCTAATTCCAGCATTTTATGTACCTCAGCCTTTATACAGTCCCTGACGTGGTCAGGTTGTCTGTAGAGCTTGTTCTTTACGGGCAGACTGTCACCAGTGTCCACCACATGGGTACACCAGTCAGTTTGGCTAGGTATTTGGGAAAACAGATGTTGAAATGATTGTAGAACTTGTCTACATTCAGTCTGCTGATGGGCAGTGAGGTTGCCTCCAAGGGTCACTCCTTCAACTGAGCCATCTTTCCGGGTTCTGAGACAACAGGTCTGGGAGAGGGTCACTCTCTTCCTCCTGTCCCTCATCTGTAGCCATGAGCAAGCCCATGTCTGCCCTGTCAACATATGCTTTTAACCTGTTAACATGGAGTACCCTGTGGGGACTCCTGGGAGTTCCTAGGTCCACCAAGTAGGTGACCTCTCCCTTCTTTTCAAGGATTGTATGGGGTCCAGACCATTTGTCTTGGAGTGCTGCTGGGGCCACTGGCTCCAACACCCATACCTTCTGTCCTGGCTGAAACTCAACCAAGACAGCCTTTTGGTCATGCCAAGCTTTCTGTAAGGCCTGGCTTGCCTCAAGGTTTTTGGATGCCTTCTCCATATACTCAGCCATCCTGGAGCGGAGACCAAGTACATAGTCCACTATGTCTTGTTTAGGCTTTTTGAGAGGTAACTCCCATCCTTCCTTCACTAAACACAGTGGGCCTCTTACAGGGTGCCCAAACAACAATTCAAAGGGGCTGTAGCCAACCCCCTTTTGTGGGACCTCTCTGTAAGCAAACAGAAAGCAGGGTAGAAGGATGTCCCATCTTCGCCTGAGCTTTTTAGGTAATCCTTTGATCATACCCTTTAGGGTCTTGTTGAATCTCTCAACAAGCCCATTGCATTGTGAGTGATAAGGGGTGGTGAACTTGTAGTTGACACCACATTCCTTCTACATAGCTGTCAAGTATCCCGACATGAAGTTGGTACCTCTGTCAGAAACTACCTCTTTAGGAAACCCCACTCTGGAGAATACTCCCAGCAGGGCCCTGGCCACAACAGAAGCTGTAGTGGTCCTAAGGGGAATTGCCTCTGGATACCTGGTGGCATGATCCACTACCACCAGTATAAATCTGTGCCCAGATGCAGTGGGAGGATCCATGGGACCCACTATATCTATTCCCACTCTTTCAAAGGGGACCCCCACCACAGGTAGTGGTATTTGGGGGCCTTTGTTGTGCCACCTGATTTGCCACTGGCTTGGCAGGTCACACAGGAGCGACAAAACTCCTTTGTATCTTCATTCATGTGAGGCCAGTGAAAGTGAGGGACAAGCCTGTCCCAAGTCTTGTTCTGGCCTAAGTGTCCTGCTAAAGGAATATCATGGGCCAAGGTAAGAAGGAAGCCCCTAAATTGCAGAGGTATAACCAACCTCCTGGTAGCACCCGGCTTGGGGTCTCTAGCCTCTGAATAAAGGAGCCCTTCATCCCAATACACTTTATGGGTACCTTGAGCATTCCCAGCAGCCTCAGCAGCAGCCAGCTGTCTGAGGGGTTCAAGAGAGGGACAGGATAACTGAGCCTGCCTCAAGTCAGCCCTTGAAGGTCCCCCTGTCCCCAGAAACTCAACCTGATCAGGTTCAAGCTCTTCAGGGACAGTTCCTTCAGGGTCCTCTAGATCAGCTTCCTGGGAAGGCTGATCATCACTCTGAGGCAGGGGGGAAGGCACAGCCTTGACCCTCCTGTTCTTCTTCTTGGTAGGTGCTTGGTCCATTGTTCCAGGATCCAAGACCAGAGGTTCAGTGAGGCACTTTTTGGCCTGTGACCTGGTCACAGCAAGGACATGTGGTGGTATACCTAACATCTCTGCATGTGTCCTGTACTCCACTTCAGACCATAGAGAACTCTCTAGGTCATTGCCCAACAAACATTCTACTGGGAGGTCTGCACTAACCACAACCCTTTTGAGGCCAGTTACCCCTCCCCATGAGAAGTTAACAACTGCCACACTATGTGAAGTAGTAGCATTGCTGGCATTGGTCACCAGGTAATTCTCACCTGGTATGTACTGTCCAGGGTCCACAAAGCCTGGTGTCACCATAGTGACACTGGCACATGTGTCCCTGTAGGCTTGAGCCACTTTTTCATTAATTAAAGGAGTCTGTCTGTACTTGCCCAGGTTACTGGGGCTCACAGTCAGGGACAAATCAATGTCCCCATCACAGATCAAGACTGCCTGTGTCAGGGTTCTGTCTAAGTCAGAATCTCCTTCAGTTCCCATAGTGATTCCCACTACACCCTTTGTCTGGGGACCAACACTGCTAACAGTAGTACTGGGAGCAGGTGCCTTAGGGGCAACAGTGTTGGGGGCTCCACCCTTCTTACAATCACTAGTCCGATCTCCCTAATTGATGTGTCAGCAAAACTTTTGGGGAGGGCAATTCTTAATAGACTGTCCGAGTGGACCGAGGAAAAAAACATCTTCTCGGACACTCAATACGGATTTAGGGCAGGGAGGTCCACTAGTGACCAGTGCCTGAACCTTTATTTGCTGACTGCCAAGTATACCATGGCTAGTGATGAATCCATTTACATGGGTTTCATGGATCTGGCAGCAGCATTCGATCACGTCAATAGGGAAAAATTGTGGGGCATGATGCTTAGTATGGGGATAGAGAGTGGTCTAATTAATATATTGAGGGAACTGCACAGTGACACCACCGCCAAAGTCCGCTTTAATAGGGAGGGGGGGCTGACTAGTTCTTTTCCCTGTAAGAGTGGAGTCCGACAAGGCTGCATTCTTGCTCCCTTTTTGTTTTCCCTTTATATTAATAATTTGGAGCAGTTTCTGTTGGGTCTGAAGGCAGATTGCCCAAGGGTTGGGTCGCGTCATATTCCTGTTCTGCTTTATGCAGATGACGCGGTACTGATCGCACGGACACCAAGGAGCCTACAAATCCTGATTGATGGTTTTGTTAGGTTCATGAGTGCCTTGGACCTTTCTGTAAATCTGAGTAAATCCTATGTGCTCCTGGCGGGGAAAAAAACCACCTCTAAATTTACATACAAAATAGGGAGCCACATTGTGGAAGAGGTCAAAACGTTTCCATACCTTGGTGTAACATTCGATGGTGCCCTGCGGTTTGATACCCTGGTGGAGGAACGTTGTGGTAAAATGATTGCATCTAACGGGGCAATCGCTAGCTATGGCAGGAGGCTAGGAAGATGGTCCCCGGAACAGGTGATAAATCTGTACAGCTCAGTATCATGCTCCAAGGTAATTTACGGGGCAGAAGTATGGGGCTTTGTCAATACCACTAGTATCCAACGTGAAGAAAATAAATATCTGAAATCACTCTTGAGGGTACCACAAAGTACTGCTGGTTTGATTGCCCATAGGGAGCTAGGGAGACCATATATAGAAGATTTGATAAAATTGAGGCCTATTATCGCTTGGTTAAAAATCTGGTACAATCCTGATGCGACACTTAGTAGAGAAATCTTATTGGACTGCCTAAAAAGGGACAAGTGTATGCGCATCCCCTGGCTCCTTTATGTGAAGAATACCCTGGAGGAGCTATGTTTTGGGAACCTCTTTACTCATCCTGTAACTATTGTAGCCCAGAATAAACTGCATGTAGGGAGAATTTTTCTAGAGCGGAAAAACCTACGCAGAGATGAGGCTGAAGGGTGTAAAAAGACAGTGAGGGCCCATCACCTAGTGAAGAGCGTGGAAGGTATGGAGCCATACTTGTTCCTCATGTACAATGCACAGGATAGGTTCCTGATGTGCCGTTTCAGATTGAACCTTCTCCCATTTATGTTGGCATCACCAGCGGGGTTTGCTACATCAATAGAACAGAAGGGGCCCTGCGGCTGCGACAACAGGTCTCCGCAAGACTCCCTTCATTTTGTTCTACTCTGCCCCTTTTACTCAATGCCCAGACGCAGATACCTTGTAAATATTTTGAAAAATGCTAATTTGGTCCACGCTAGGGAGGCACTTGTATTCTTACAGAAAGCTGAGGAACCCCAAACACTGTGTAGTATTATGAACTTTATCAAGGTAGCACTTCGTTTAAGGCTTACTAGAGGAGAAGACTGAAATGTTTTTACTTTAACTTTTAAGTGTTAAATATGGCTATATTGTTGTATTTATGTTTTGTTAATTCACTGTACAAAGAACACTGAAATGTTTAATGACTTTTTAACATGTAAATATGAGTGTGCTTTTATGGTGTTTTTTAATCACCGAATAAAGATTCTTTGACTTGACTTGACACTAGTCCAGTGAGTTGTATTCTTGCAATGATTGCACCAGGGTTTCTTTTGACCTTCTTTCTTCTTCCCTTTAGATTGTTGTTGGGACCCACCCTCCTTAGCAGTAGTGTGGGGCCCTGTTGAAGACTTCTGGTCTTTAGATTTCTGATCTCCACCCTTTTGGTCTGTTTTCTTCTGATCACCCCCTTGGCCCTGGTTCTGGTTCTTTTGCTTAACCCTGGTTCTGACCCATTTGTCTGCCTTCTTTCCCAATTCTTGGGGAGAGGTCAGATCTGAGTCAACCAAGTGTTGATGCAGTTGCTGGTTTTGACAGTTATTTAAAATCTGTTCTCTCATCATCAAATTGTACAATCCTGTATAATCAGATACCTTACTTCCCAGCAACCAACCCTCCACAGCCTTAGTGGCAAATTCAATGTATTCAGACCAGTCCTGAGTCTGTGTCTTCTGGGTGTCCCTGAACATTAACCTGTACTGTTCAGTGGTTAAGCCTAACCCATCAACTAGGACACTCTTCGGGGCTCTGTAATTTCTGACATCCTCCTCCCTAACAGTGAGGAGTCTGTCTCTGCCTCTTCCTTCAAATGAGAGCCAGAGGATTGCTGCCCACTGGTCTTCAGGAACTTGCTGCACTTTGCAGGCTCTCTCAAGAGCAGTCATCCATTTGTGGATGTCATCCCCACTTTTGTAGGGGGGCACAACCTTAGACAGGTTCCTATTATCAAAGACCCTATCTTTGTCCTTAGGGACAATGCTGCCACCAGTGGGTATAGACCCACTCTCTCTAGGTTGCCTAGCCTTGTTCAGTTTCTCTTCCATCAGGGCTACCTCTAGCTCCTGCTTCCTGATCCTCAGCTGGGCTTCCTGCATTCTGGCCTCATGTTCCCTCCTCTGAGGGGTGGTCATCCTTCTCCTGGAGTGACCTTGAGAGCCTCTAGAGGCATGAGAAGCATTAGAGTCACCTGAGCGATTACTTTGCCTCCCAAGCCCCTGGTTAAGTCCACTGGGGAGATCCAATGGGATGATCCCATTGTCAGTCCCCAATAGCCTTAGTTTAGCTGGGCCAAGTATAACACTTGGCACTGGGCTAGTTCTCCCTTCATCCTCACTACTTTCTGTATCCTCCCCACTTTCCTCCTCTGTAGTATGATTCTCATCTAAGGGATGGCTATTGGAAAGGGGTACCTCAGTAGCATCTTCAGAAGGGGGGCCTCCTGTTCCTGTCCCTAAGTGGCCTAACTGGGAGGCTTTCCTGAGAGCTTTCTGATCTTCATCAGCCTGTAAAAGCTCCCTGAGTTCATCAGAAGTAGGATTCTTGGGCTGTATAAGGCCCCTGATATTTGCCAACTGCCTGAGCTCATTCTGATTAAGGGTAGCAAAGCTGGATGGTGCCCTCTGGGGGTCACTCTCAACAGAGATGGGTACAGTGGACCCCTCTGCCCCGGCCATTGCTCTTAAGTGTGGGTGGATGTGTTGCAATCTACCTACACTTGGCTTTATCTACTAAACCTATCTAGTAGTTGTAGTCAGGGTGTGCTACTCCCTTTGCTCTACAACAACTAAGTTCAGTAGAACTTAAGTATGTCTAATCTTGTTTTATATGTACCTATAGGTACCTATGTGATCTTTCAATTGGTAACCAAGAGATTACAATGGTAAAACACAGCAAGCTCAAATCCAACCGCTGCTCACCAATGTGAGAAGTTGGCCTGGTATATGATGTTCACTAGTTAAAGTGACCACCTTGTACCATGCCAAGCAACCCTTATGGTGTGGTTGTAAGTCAACCTTTTCGGACTAGCTGCCCTAGTGGTAGCGTAGGCTAAGCAGTCTTTGAGGCTAAACTCGTGAAGCGTGTTAAGCCAGCTGTTTTACCAAATGCAACCCCCTTTTATACCAATGAAAGGACACCACACAGATATATATTCAAAATATATATGTATTTATTTCTCAAAGTAACCCCTAGTCTCTTTATGAGCACAGGAGCACAAATCGTCAAACAAGATTACAGTAGAATACACAGAAGTTGCACTTTATATGGATAGGCCCTGGTGGCCGCTCAAACCATATACTAAAATAGTGGTATAAGTACCACGAACAGAAAAGGGAAAAGGCCTAGGGCCTCTAGAATCGCTGGGCCTACAAGGAGCTAACTTCAGTTAGTGAACAGGAGGTCCACGGGGTGCGTGTGCAGAGCAAATAGTCACACGCGTGCTCCCATAGGTTTTCAATGGGTGCGTAAAAAGTACAAAGTTACTGCAAAAAGGATCTTCCGGATGGACTATGACCTTGAGATTGGAAACACAGACACTAGAGATGTTACTCTACACTTGTGCACCGGAGTGCCAGCTTTACCTCACCCACAGGAAGCGGGTGCATAGGTGTCGAAGTGCGTCGGGTTTCTTCTATCGGGTCAATGGAGCCAGTGGACAAAGATGCTGCAGGCGGTCGGTCCGGAAGGGATGCGGTGGATCCAAGAGTGGATCGGAGTTGTAGAAGACCTGTAAGCAGAGGGGACAGTGTTCACAGTCACTAGCCAGTGACCAGCGTGGCACCAGGTGGGTACCAGGCGATGTCGGGTGCAAACAGGAAGAAAGGTGTAGCTTGTCTCTGCAGCCACGTGGTCCCTGGAGGTTGACGACGTCCAGGAGTCAGTTCACGGGCTGTACCACACAGACTCTCGCTGTCGGCGGTGTCGGCGACTTGATCGAAGCAAACAAGCCTTGGCAAAAGCAATTGTTGTGGAGAACAAGATAAGCTGATTGTTCTGACCAGCAAGGTCAGAGGGACTGCTCCTTTGGAGGGGAGCAAGGGCCAGTCTGGAGCAACCAGACCAGCAGTGTATTTCTTGAAGTTCGTCGCCAAGATGGCCACTAGCCAGCGGGCCAGCAACCGGTTAGGGGCGTCGAGTGGCAAAATGCAGAAGGGCCCCACGCAGATCGTGGAGATGCTGGAGGGCTCACCTTTGGTGCAGATGCTGCTCGAGGGTTGGGCTTCTCAGTTCCCAAAGCACAACTTGGAGGGAGCCTCGGTTGTTGCACTTGCAGCTTGTCGTGGTCGTTTCAAGATGGCTGGCTCCACGTATCTCGGTGCCTCCACGGGTCTCCTCTTTTCAGGGACTGTGGATCGGGCGGTGAGAGGTCTGGAGGTCCAGGTCTTGTCAGTCTCTGGGCTCAGGCTCCGGCGGGAGGCGGCGGCAAAGCAGACGTTGATTCGCTGGATGGTGCTTGCGTTAGCAAGGTGGTCACTCCCTGACCACAGGGGAGATTTCCTTCAGTCTTCTGTGCAGCAGAATGTCGAAGTTCCCGTCTTCTTCTTAGTTTCAAGTTGATTCCAGGATGTCTGAAGTCTTAGGACACAGCTCCTACCTTTAAGCGGATTCTAGGGGCCGGACTACCTGCTAGGTCCCTCCCTATGGGTGGGACCAGGAAGGGGGGTGGTTACACCCCCAATCCTTTGTCCAGCTCACCCCAGGCCCGGGACTGGTGTGCCCCAGGACCGGTTTGAACTGGCATATGCACCGAGGCTCCTTGTGAGCCACAGGCATGTCTGGTTTCTTTCAAGCCCTACCTGACCAATACACAAAATCCTGTCTGGGGTGGTGCATGCACCTCCCCTGGCAGGAAACCCTTTGTCCACACCTCCCAAGCTGGAAGGACTCCCAGCAGCAGGAGGGCAGACTTGTGTCTGTGGTGGCAGCATCCATTTTGTGGAGCTGAGGCTATGTCTGATTTTACCCGGGTTTCAGGTACTGTACATGTCGTGTCCCTCTAGAAGGGTGGAATGCTAACCCCGTCGCCAGAATTGGCGAGGGGTTAGTATTCCAATTCGTATGACACCTTACTCGACATGTTTTGATAAAGCCAAACCAAAGATAGCATTTAGCCGCGAGGTTCATAATGCACTTAAGAGTATATGGTATGACGATATCTGGAAACAGTAGAAGGAAGTGGTTCCGACCACTGCAGACAGGCTCAGCTCATGCCAGAGCACCATCTCACATGGAACCAAGCACTCTGCCTTCAGGATTGTTAAGGCCTGCCATAGGAGTGACTTATAGGTTACCAGGTGTCCCATTTAAGGTTAGGTATAGGTATACTACACCTAAGGAAGAGGTGGTTACACCAACTTACCCCAGCTGAGTGATCAGCCAGTTGTGTCAAATTTGTTAGGCCAAGCCTGGGGTGGCATAATACATGCTTCAGCCCCTGGCAGGCCTTAGATACACCAATGCCCTGGGTACCTAATGTACACTGGTACAGGGGCTCACAGGGTGATCCACTTCCAATTGGTTATGCACCTAGGGTGCATAGTGTAAATTTAGTAGAGAGAACAGCAGGCTGGGGGTCTGATTGGCAGGCCCACAGCCTCAATATGTCAAAAACCAGTGAAGCAAAAAGCAAAAATTTGGGGTGACCATAGGATAGCAGACCCTACTCTCCTACAGTTGGTATTCCAATTCGTATGACACCTTACTCGACATGTTTTGATAAAGCCAAACCAAAGATAGCATTTAACCGCGAGGTTCATAATGCACTTAAGAGTATATGGTATGACGATATCTGGAAACGGTAGAAGGAAGTTGTTCCGACCACTGCAGACAGGCTCAGCTCATGCCAGAGCACCATCTCACATGGAACCAAGCACTCTGCCTTCAGGATTATTAAGGCCTGCCATAGGAGTGACTTATAGGTTAACATGTGTCCCATTTAAGGTTAGTTATAGGTATACTACACCTAAGTAAGAGGTGGTTACACCAACTTACCCAAGCTGAGTGATCAGCCAGTTGTGTCAAATTTGTTAGGCCAAGCCTGGGGTGGCATAATACATGCTTCAGCCCCTGGCAGGCCTTAGATACACCAATGCCCTGGGTACCTAGTGTACACTGGTACAGGGGCTCACAGGGTGATCCACTTCCAATTGGTTATGCACCTAGGGTGCATAGTGTCAATTTAGTTAGAGAGAACAGCAGGCTGGGGGTCTGATTAGCAGGCCCACAGCCTCAATATGTCAAAAACCAGTCAAGCAAAAAGCAAAAATTTGGGGTGACCATAGGATAGCAGACCCTACTCTCCTACAACCACCCCCAGCACGACCCCCTACACTGCCCGAACACGACTGCACTGCCCTAAACCCTGAAACACCACCCCCAACATGACCCGCTCCACTGCCTGAACACCACTGCACTGCCCTAAACCCTGAAACACCACCCCCTACATGACCCCCTACACTGCCCGAACACCACTGCACTGCCCTAAACCCTAAAACACCACCCCCTTGCACAACCCCGTACACTGCCCGAACACCACTGCACTGCCCTTAATCCTGAAACACCACCCCCCTGCATGACCCCCTACACTACCCAAACACCACTGCACTGCCCTAAACCCTGAAACACCACCCCGCACCACCCTTTACACTGCCCGAACACCACTGCACTGCCCTAAACTTTGAAACACCACACTCCGCATGACCCCCTACATTGTCTGAGCACCACTGCACTGCCCTAAACCCTGAAACACCACCCCCACAAGACCCCACGCACTGCCTGAACACCACTGCTCTGCCCTAATCCCTGAAACACTACCCCAGCATGACCCCCTACACTGTCAGAACACCACTGCACTGCCCTAAACCCTGAAACACTAGCCCCAGGATAACCCCCTACACTGCCCGAACACCACTGCACTGCCTTAAACCCTGAAACACCAACCCTAGCATGACCCCCTACACTGCGTGTTAGACCTGGCACCTTGGCTTGAGTCTCCCTTCCACTTTTTGTCGCTGTGCCTCATGTGTTTTTATGGTGTTGGCCGCTCAGAGCGCTCTGCCACTGCCAAACAGTGCCACAGTGCAAGTGCCCCCTATGTAAAATGTATATGTTGGTTGGATTCCATGATTGGCTTATTTGGTTTGCTATCTGACCCCAGTAAAGTGCACCAGGAGTGCCAGGGCATGTAAATACAAATACCGCTGGTGGGCTCGCAGCACTGGTTGTGCCACCCACAGAAGCGGCCTGGTAAAATGTATCTAAGGTCTGCCATTGCAGAACCTGCGTGCAGTCTGGTACTGACATGCTGACTGGGCAAGTGCACACACTTGCCAGTCCCTAAAACCTTCCCTTAACTTCATATTAGTCACCCCTATGGTAGGCCCCAGGGCAGGGTGCATTGTAAGCATAATGTAGGACAAGCCCTGATGTGTGTGGCATGTCCTAATAGTGAATTATAGCCATTTTCGTTTTCACTATTGTAAGGCTACCCTGTTCTCATAGGCCAGAATGGGCTGTTAAGATTGTTACATCCTATGATCCTAACAGGTCCAGGGAACATGGTAGAAGATCGAGTTTAGTATGCCTGAACTCAGAATAATAAGGTACACCTTTTAGTAAGGTTTATTTTAATATTCCGAGTTTGCAAATGCCGCTTTTAGAAAGCTGGCCATTGCTTGCCTAACCATTTCAGCCCGCCTCTGCACGATGTATATCTGCTGTCTGGCTTGCGTGAGTGACAGGGCTGGGGAAACCCGGATGGGCAGGGCTAGATAGCCTGGTGGAGAATAGGAGGATTGACAGGTAGATGGGTGGGAGGAGCGTACCTGGGCTCTGAATAGGACTGTGCTCTGCCACCACAATGCCGGCTCCGCCCCCTGTGGAGCTTCTGATGACTCTGCCCTGCACCCTGAATGAAGAAGTGTGCATTGTGTAAACAAAGTGCTCCAGAACTGGAGTTAACTAGGCAAGGGCCCCCCTGGCCTGGGAGAACAAAAGAAATGTGGTATAAATGAAGGAGCCCTGCTCCTAAGAAATCAGATCCTGCTACAAGACGAACCTCTGCCTGAGGAGTAGGAACCGGGAAAGCTGAAGGAGGAGTTCTGTCCCTGACCTGGGGGATTGGCCTGCAGTGGTTGCCTTGCTGCTGAAGGAGAGGAGAAAGATTGCTGATAAACTTTTCTTCAACTTGTGCTGTTCAAGGTCTCCAACGGCTTGGGCTGAGCTTGCCCCCTGAACGAAGTCCCAGGACCAGTGGACTTCCTCTCCTTTGAGAACCGCCGTTCTCCCCGTGAAGCTGACGCCGAGAGAAGTGTGCGCCTCCTAACCCGGCGCGTACTTTCACAAGCCTGTGCCCCCTGCCCGGCCCAAGCACTGTGACTAAGGCTCCCGAGCCGTAGCACACAACGCAAAGGAAGGACTTCGTGACACCTGATTTGCCTCTCTGCATCGTGCCACTTTGCGTGCCCCCTACCCTTGCTGAGGGCAGGCTGTTGCTCATAGAGTGGTTGGTTCGTGGCACCCCACCGGAGCGTGTGACCAGCTTTGCATCACGCCGAGAACAAAGGCTCCGTCCTCAAAGGTACCAGTGGATAATAAGGAAATAGTATAAATGATAATACTGCACAATCGCAATAACTCTGTATAGACTATAATGTCAGGGGGCAAAATAAATTCTCTACACAGTACATTGTGGTGCAAAACCATGAAGAGTACGAGGTAGAAATTCGTAAACAAGTAAATGAAGAAAGACATTACAAGAAGTTGAGTAATAACCCTCTCCCGCATATTTGTAAAGAAATTCTGCAAATTACCACAGTGGCAAAAGAAGATGGATATATTACCAAAAAAGAATTTGAGTTTCTTAATACTGAGAATCCTAGGACCCCGGTCCTCTATACTATACCAAAAATACATAAGAGCACTACCAACCCCCCAGGCCGACCAATATTATCTGGTTGTGGTTCCGTGCTGGAACCCCTAGGCTCATATATAAATCATTTCATCAAGGATTTTGTCCCATTGCAGGACACTTATGTTAAAGATACCATGTACATGATAAATCTAGTAGACGGTATGCCATTCAATCTAGGCGGTGACCTATTAGATACGTTAGACATTAGTTCATTGTACACGAATATCCCTCAAAAGGAAAGCATAGAGATAATAGAGAGCCTCTTAGAATCAAGACCTAGGCCTTTACAAGTACCTACCAGCTTTATCATCAGTCTCTTAAAAATAGCTCTACAGAGCAATTATTTCATTTCAGAAGGTCACTATTACCAACAGTGCTCTGGCACCAGAATGGGAGCAATTTTTGCTCCAAATTTAGCGAACATCTACATGGACCATGTAGAACACAAATTTGCCCTTAATAATGACAATATGTATTGCTCCAACATCAAATGTTGGAAGCGATACTGTTGTGATGTCTTGTTATTCCTTCATAGTGGAATTCTCAGCGTAGTATTCCAGAACGCCCGAATGTCCTGTTCTGTGGTGTTCGGGTCTGAACGGTTACTGCTGCTGTGGGGAAGCTGTTAAAGGGTTGACAAATAAACGTGTCTCTTCCACAACAATCACTTTGGTGCTTGTTTTGTACTACCACATTTTGGCGACGATTTAAAAGAAAAGTCAACCCTAAAAGGATCTACGCGTGCCGGCGAAGAAGAAAGGTTCAAGACGGGTCTTCTGAAGAGGGAAAGGGAAAAACTGTAAGTAAACTTTACTTACGTTTCCGGATTCTCCCTCGTTGACAGGAAAAGACCCATAGACTAAAGATCAGCTTCCCGCATGTCACGCAGCGTGTATGAGAAAATAATAACACAGATTTAAAAAAAAAAGAAAAAAAACGGACTTCGTGCACGTTGGTAACTAGGCAAGTGTTCCACATAGCAACCACGCGTCCATTGGCTGGAAAAGGAAAGAAACGTCACGTAGTGCGCGTTGGTAACTAGGCAAGAGTTCCACCTAGCAACCACGCGTCCATTGGCTGGAAAAGAAAAGATACGTCACGTGTTTAATCGTAACTTCAACATACAAGGGAGAAAGTGTTTCGAGCGCTGTCTGGGCTACGATGTGAGGAATATTTATCGAATGAAGTAACACTGTGACACGCGCACATTAATACATTTAAAGGGAAAACGCAGTTGTTGAAATGCTGATTATTTTCAACGTACAAGGAAGGAAGTGTTTCGAGCGTTGTCTGGATTACGTTGTGAGGAGAATTTATTGAGCCAAAACGCACTGTGACACGCGCACATCATTCTCAAGCGTGTCAAGCGTATCTATATGCGCGTCAAGTGTATCCTTATATAGACAAAAAAAAGAGGACAATCAAATCGAGTAAAGCAACACTGTGACACTTGTAAAATAAGCGTGTCAAGGGAACGCATGAGAAAAGGAAATTAAAGGGAGTGGAATTAAAGCGTTAGAAGCGTGTTTGCACTGTGACACGCACACATGTAGTATAAGTGTGTGTACACTGTGACACACACATGAAATAAGAACGCCCATCTTCTTGAAATGAAGCGAATTAATGTGACTGTATGAGTTTACATTCTAGGATCAATTTTCCTTGTACAGTGTGTTTTACGTTTTAGTTATCAGTTTAGGACAAAAGTACGTAAATATTGTACGGTTACATTGGGGAAAATGTCATTTTTAGTAACATACAGAAGTGGAATGTAAACTGAAGGGTTTATTTAAGGTAGTGTAGATTGTAAGACATACCTTCACTATATTTTGTTTAAAAAATAATTTAATGATTTCAGATCCTATATTTTAAAATAATTTTTGGTTAGTGTGTTATCACTATGCAAAGTATCAACGCACCTCCTACTTTCCTTCAGGTTCCTGGGGATCCACCTATTCCATGGCGATCCTGGTATAGGGCATTCACAAAATATGTGGGTGCTATTGGAGGTACTAGATACTGTCCAGAAAGGAAAAAATTCTTATTGGAACACAGTTTAGGATTTGAGGGTCAGTCTGTATACGAACATCTTCCAACGTATGAGGTGGGTGAGGATGAAGACGATATAGATGAATATCAGTTAGCGGTAAAGAAGTTAGAAAAACAATACGACATTCCACCCAGTCTAATTGTCAACAGACACAAGTTTTTTACAAGGGAGCAACAACAGGATGAAACTATTATTACTTATGTAGCTGCTTTGCGTACTTTAGCGGCAGAATGTGAGTTTGAAAATTTCACATTGCAACTGATTAGGGATCAGATAGTGGTCAGATGTTGGGACAAGAAGTTTCAGGAAAAATTATTGACGTTAAAAAATCCTTCACTCAGTGAAACAATAGATATAGTGAAGAATATAGAAATATCACAACAGATACATTGATGATATTTTTGTTATTTGGACAGGTACGGTAACAGAGTTTAACAACTTTGTTACCTATTTGAACACAGTCCAAACCGACCTCAAATTTACATCTACTGTCCATCCATCTTCCATAGCATTTCTATATCTCAATATCAATCATGATAATGGGGCATTGTACACTTCCCTTCATAGAAAGATCACGGAAAGGAACACGCTTTTATCATATCGCAGTCACCATCCACGAGCTCTGAGAGACGGTCTGCCATTCGGGAAGTTTCTCAGGATCTGCCGCAATTGCACTCATAAAGCAGATTGCATGAGTGAAGCGGAAATACTCAAAACAAAATTAGTTAATAGAGGCTACTGTTCTGCTTGGGTTCTCAGATCAGGTGGAACCCGCTCAACAGAGCCCTTCTAACCCAACCCAGAACGTTACCCCCTCCCTAGGGCCTTTTTACACCTAAATAACCACATATATATGTACCACCTAAGGACAGGGAATTCCTATTATATGTATATATCAAGACCTCACAGCCTCGCGGTCTCAGGCAGACCCAGAACTCCTACCCAGACGGCAGCCACACACAGTCTCGCGGTCTCAGGTAGACCCAGAATCTCCTACCCAGACGGCAGCAACACACAGTCTCGCGGTCTCAGGCAGACCCAGAATCTCCTACCCAGACGGCAGCAACACACAGTCTCGCGGTCTCAGGCAGACCCAGAATCTCCTACCCAGACGGCAGCAACACACAGTCTCGCGGTCTCAGGCAGACCCAGAATCTCCTACCAGACGGCAGCAACACACAGTCTCGCGGTCTTAGGCAGACCCAGAATCTCCTACCCAGACGGCAGCAACACACAGTCTCGCGGTCTCAGGCAGACCCAGAATCTCCTACCCAGACGGCAGCAACACACAGTCTCGCGGTCTCAGGCAGACCCAGAATCTCCTACCCAGACGGCAGCAACACACAGTCTCGCGGTCTCAGGCAGACCCAGAATCTCCTACCAGACGGCAGCAACACACAGTCTCGCGGTCTTAGGCAGACCCAGAATCTCCTACCCAGACGGCAGCAACACACACAGTCTCGCGGTCTCAGGCAGACCCAGAATCTCCTACCCAGACGGCAGCAACACACAGTCTCGCGGTCTCAGGCAGACCCAGAATCTCCTACCAGACGGCAGCAACACACAGTCTCGCGGTCTTAGGCAGACCCAGAATCTCCTACCCAGACGGCAGCAACACACAGTCTCGCGGTCTCAGGCAGACCCAGAATCTCCTACCCAGACGGCAGCAACACACAGTCTCGCGGTCTCAGGCAGACTCAGAATCTCCTACCCAGACGGCAGCCTTAGCATGAGCTCATCCTATGATTACCGTAGTACACGACAGGGGAATCGGGATTACTATATATTCAGATCACACAAAGACTATTAGTTGAGCACAACCTGTTCTTTAGTTCGAGGGGCTTCTCTCTCCCTCATTCAGTTATCACTTACCTGATCAGGATTAACATCTGTTCATGTCAAGCTATATCTGACTAGAAGAATAGGCTATCCTCCTATACAAGGATACACAACACATGCTAACTCACGACAAGCTAAATACTTTATTTAAATGCCACATGCACATTCACAGAATACATTATATATACAACCTGCAAGGAAAGTAGAAGGTTAGATTACACACTTCAATAGAAAGGGGTCGACATCACCTTAGTCGTATGTAGCCTGTGCTCAATGGTCATCTAGGTTCCCTTCTCGTCTGTGCCTTGGCTTCGCCTGGAAGTCACACCTCCGCAGTCGCGGATCTACTCCCTTCTCCCTCTCCGAGTCACTGGAACCTCTTCCTCATCGGCTACTCTCTCCTCCTCCTTAAATTCAAGTTCGTCATCTGTCTTCCCTGGAATAAGTAGTAGCTTTTCTGCTAACGGCCAGATGCCGCCTATGGTCTAGAAGCAAGTGCCCATATCTAACTCAGACTTTCACTAATATAGAGGTGCATTCTCTCATGGAAATTTCCAGCTCGAAACCTGCCGCCCACCAAATTCCTGTACCTCCCCGTGCCAAGGACACGTTCCCAGCCGGCCGGCCTGATGTAGTGTCTTCGGCAGGGGAAAAAATACACTCCTTCGATAAGGGCCGGCCTGAACCGGTTCTCTCCGAGCGAATAACACCTCATAACTAAAATATCACCCTTCGCCTAGAAATGTCCCAAGCTGCCGGAGCAGAAAGAAAGATGGAGTCTCTCCTGTCTGAGGCCTACCAGGCCTGAATTCAGCACGACTCCATGAAATACCCTCACTATAGGGCAGATTATCCTTAATGCTAACGAATCTATCCCCTAGGCTATGTATGTAGGCCCTGATCTATGGGTAGGAGCACGGGGTCGTGTCAAAGTGTCTAATAAATAGGCCCTATTCACTACTCTAGTCCTTAGACTCGGATGGAAAGAGACTGAAGTCATATTGATCGCTCTACAACACCAGAAGGCCGGGAAAATCAAGCAGTACATTTCACCCTTGACTTCAGTCTATTATACATCCATTAAACAGAACTAACATCGGTGGAAGAATAATATGAAACAAAATTAACTGATCTATGTCTAATGCCAGGTGTGCAGAATTGAAGCAGTGAGGGGATACACTGAATAAAGCAACAAATAAAAATCAAAACAGCGATAGCAATCAAAATGCCACCTAAGGTGTGGCGTAACATATGCACGTCCGGTAACCAATTAAAGAGCCAGTCAAACCAGCCCTGATCAATGTGTTTTCTAACTTCATCAGTTAAGTCATGCAACTTATCTATGTGTGCACGAATGGATTGTGTATGATCAGATAAGTTAAAACAGCAGAGGCCTTCAAAATCCGAGCAACCATGTCCATGTTTAAGCAAAAGATAATCAATGGCTGCTCTATTTTGCAAAATGGCCCTACGTTCACCCTGGGCGTCTAATAGCAAGTCAGACAAGACTGTAGAAGTATGATTAATAGATTTCACCATCCAGCAAGCCATTTTCCCAATGGATTTGGCATTATAAATCGCCAAAGCAGGAACACCAATAATTGAAACAGCTAGGCTAAGATATTCAGACTTGGAATATAAATGCAAAGATGAGTCACAATCCTCTTGTAACATCATAGTATCTCGAAGCACACGAGAGTTGGCATTTGGATGGGAGGAAAACATGAGTAAACTCAGTCTAGTGATGGCACACGGGCCTCCGGAAATGTTTGCAGGGACATATGGCCAGGAAGTATTACCACATGAGAAAAGCCATCCGGCAGGTAGCAACATCGCACGATAGTGACTGGGAGTAACTACCAAACTATTACAAGTCATATTGTTCTGAACTGAGACACATGTGGTCGGTGTCCTCTGAAAACACAAAGTCCGTTCATGAGGTGTGAATGAAGTGGCGCCTCTTAACTTGAGAAGTAGGCATTCAGAAATTGCATTAGGATTACATGTAAGAAAGAAGCATAGGTCACCTTGTGTGATATTATACGTAATTATTTGGGACTGGATGGGGAGTTGGTCATTCGGTAGTTCAATACACAAAGGACAATATACATGGGTAGCAAAATCACCCAGGATAATATTCGGACGAGCCTTCGAAATGTTAAAGATACTGATTAAAGTCTCCAGTGAGGCGGGGACAGCAACTAGGCAAGTCGCAAGAATATCATGCACAGATCTCATCGGTGTCAAGCAGAAGTGAGGGGCATCAGTCACTCTCTTGGCCAGTAATGTCCAAAAGTTCGATGACGAGTCCCACGCATTGAAGGAGCGCAACACTTGGGTTCTCGGTTCATCCCGGGTTGACGGGATCCCTTCTCTCTCGCCGAACCAGTCCGAAAGGAGTCCAATTCCGACACATCCTGCAGCAACAATCCAAAGAATGATCTGAAAAAGAACCAAATACAGGCATTAATCATTCTCGTAAATAACATTTATCAGCTGGGACAGCTTCCCAGCTATCTTTCCCTGGCCTCATAACCAAAATGGTATTGTCCCGACCGGTGGCAATAACCTCTGCTTGTTCAGGGGGATTCTTAGGCGATTGCACCCAAACCCTGGCCCCAGGGTTATCCGTAGAGCCAAAGCCTTTCTGGCCACGTACAGTTAGCAAAGTTGGGGCAGTGCCTTTCATTATTTCACCACTGAAAACAGGCAGAATGAGTAATTGAGCCACTCGGTCAGTGCGGTGTATCAGTAAGTCAACCTCGCTGCTATTTAGCAGGAGTACCTTAATCTCTCCCTGATAGTCACTGTCAATAACCCCTCCAAGTACCTGGATGCCTTTTACAGCCAGCCCCGATCTAGGGGCGATCAATCCAAAATTCCCAGGTGGTATATGAATACCAACACCAGTAGCAATGATGATCCGATTCTTACTTTCTAGAACGGTGTCATCCATGGCGTGCAAGTCTAAACCTGCCGACCCTGGGGTCGCTCTGCATGGAGCCAGAGCTCCGGGGGTAATTTCCCAATACATTACAGTTTCACTGATTACATTAGGCATAGTCTCAACATTTGGGGGAAACAAACGCATAAGTGGAGATTCAGCATTTAAAAAAGGACGATTATTCAGAATCAATAGTGCTTGGGGTAAAAAGTCTCGCCAATTTTTATACTTGTCACCTGTTAACTTACGCAGCTGATCCTTTAGCAGGCCATTCAACCTCTCCACAAGGCCCGAGGCCTGTGGATAGTAGGGTATATGGAATATCCATTCAATATTGTTTTCCACACAGAATTCCTGTACCAATCTTCCACGAAAATGGGATGCATTATCAGATTGAATTTGGAATGGCACACCATAATACATCATAATCAATTCTAATGTTTTTATGGTATTCAATTGGGTGGCTTGCTTACATGGAAGAGCTACCAGCAAGCCACTATATGTATCGACAATTGTACAAACATATTGACAATTCCTACTCATGGGAAGGGGTCCGATGTAATCAATCTGCCAAATTTGAGCGGGCAGTTTCCCGCGATGTAAATGGCCTCTAACAATTTGGGGTACCTTACGCTGTCTGATATGTTGACAGACGGGACAATGTAAAATAACATTTTTGATTAGATCCAGGGGAATATAAATTCCTCTATCAGCAGCCCACCTGCTAGTGGCCTTCTCTCCAAAGTGTCCTGCCTTCTGGTGTGCCCATTTCGCCAATCCCGCAATATCAGGATCTTGTCTGTCCACCACTGCCTCAGCAATTTTAGATTTTTCATCTGCAATGTTATGAAAAAATTTGTCAAGGGAGTCTATTGGGGTGTGAGCATCCACATGGAAGATTGTAACAGTACTCTGTGGGAGCATCTCCCAAATCTCTTGCCATAACTCTTTTCCCCACAATTCTTTGGAATGTAACTTCCAATTATGGGAATGCCAAGTCGGCAACCAAACAGCCAGTCCATTGGCAGTTGACCAGGAATCGGTGAAAATATGACATGTACCAGGTAGTTCTTGTTTCAAAACTTGGTAAACAGCGTAAAGCTCGGCAAATTGGCTACTCTTCCCTTCACCAGTTGTGCTCAACAGTTTCTGTGTGACCGGATTATAAGACACCGCCTTCCAGTGCCGTGTCGTCCCAATAAACTTCGCTGACCCATCTGTGAACCAAACATGGTTTCTGTCCTCAGCGGACAAATCATCAAAAGGTCTACCCCACTTGACAGGAGACTCCTGTTCTAAAGGTACGGAACACTCACTCTCAGTCTCAGTCGACGGTGCTTGCGCCACTTGCTCATGTAAAAACGCAACTCCTTTCGGTCCCACACGTGCCCTGTCTTGTATATACCATTTCCATTTAATCACACTCGCCTCCTGAGCATGCCCAATTCGATGAGTTTTCGGTGAACTCAAAACCCACTGCATAATAGGAATTTCAGGACGCAAGAATATATCATGTCCCAAAGTCAATTGCTCGGTATCCACCAAAGCCCAATAACAAGCAAGTAGCTGTTTCTCAAAGGGTGTATAACGCTCACCAGCATCAGGTAGCTTTTTGGTCCAAAACCCTAACGGTACCTTACTCCTGCCTTGTTTCTGCCATAGACTCCAATTTGCATAAGGGCCTTGCACAGACACATTCAAATCCACATCACCATCACGTACAGGCCATAGATCCATAGCATGTTGAATTGCCTCTTTCGCCAGACTAAATGCATCTTGCTGTTGCTTATCCCATTCAAATGCATTCTTTTTACGCGTAATTCGGTACAAAGGGGCCAATATTTGACTCAAATGAGGAATATGCTGGCGCCAAAAACCAAATAAACCAATGAAGCTCTGGGCTTCCTTCCTATTCCTCGGAACCGAAAAATCAAGAATCTTCTGTTTAACTTGAGGGATCACCTCGCGGTGTCCCTCATGCCAATTAATACCTAAAAATTTTACAGCTTGGGACGGACCTTGTAATTTATCCGGATTGATCTCCCAACCTTTCTCACGCAGACACTCAATGACTCTGTCTAATTGTGTCTGAACATCCTCTTGTGTTTCGCCTTGGATCAAAACGTCATCAATATAATGACATATCTGGATTTTGGGAGGAACTGGTACCTCAGCCAAGTGTTCTGCCACCAGCCGGTGACAAATCGTAGGACTATGCACATAGCCCTGAGGAAGACTTCTGAACGTCATCTGACGCCCGTTCCACGTAAAACTGAACTGTTCCTGACACTCAGGGGCAATTGGAATAGAAAAGAAAGCATTAGCAATATCGATGGACGCATACCATGTACCTGGATGTGTTTGGATTCTTTCAATCAGGGTGATAACATCCGGTACTGCAACAGTCAAAGAGGGCGTGTGTTTGTTCAATTCTCGATAATCAACAGTCATGCGCCAAGAATTATCACTCTTACGCACCGGCCAAACAGGATTATTCCAAGCAGAAGTAACTGGAGTTATAACGCCTGCATCAACCAACTCTTGAATGGTGGTACTAATCTCTTCATGACCACCCGGAATACGATACTGCTTCTGACAAACCACTTTGGTCGCCTGGGGAACTTGTATAGGGGGCATCTTTAAACGACCAACCCGTATAGGTCTGGACGAGATATAATGCGTCGTTCCAAATTGGTAACACCCATCATCAAGATGCAACGTCATTCCCTTCAAAATATCAATTCCAATTATGAATTCTAAGAGTGGCACCACTAATACAGAATATTCCTTTCTAGGGATTCTACCTATTCTCATTTCAAGCAAAGTTTGAACTGCAGGGGTTTCTTTTCCTCCTAATCCGGTAATAGTAAAAGGCTGCCCTGTAAACTTCTTTGATTTTCCATGAATAAGAGTGGCCTCCGCTCCTGTATCAACTAATGCTCGGGCCCTTTGGATATTACGATGTCTCCAATAAATATCAATATCTACATAGGGTCTATTATCTCTATGAGCCCATCTGTGTACCGGAGCTTGACCTATTTCCTAGTCATTCTTACTGCATTCTGTGTACCAAGACAAATCAGGATAAAGACTCTCACGTTTCTTAGGTATCGGTACCTCCTGTTCATATCCATTCCCCGTACGAAACGGATTCAAGTCTTCAGTATTATACCGTGGGTTACGATCAACCAAGCTGTGACGATTCTCTCTCCTCCTCAACTCAGGAGATTGATCCCTATCATCTCTACGCCTGCTGTAAGCATGATCATTTCTCCCCCTTTCCTGTTCCCCCTCTCTCTCCCTGTCCCGCTCTCGACGGGGGGACAGATCACGTACAGGACGCCGATCATCACGACGATCAGAGCGCCCACGGCGATCGTCATCACCGCTACCATCAGAACAACCACGATCACACTCAGTCGTTCGAACACGCCGGGCACCCTCCTTCCGATCCAAGCCCCGTTTGCGAAACAACTCCCACAAACGAGCAGTAGTCTCACCATCAATGTCCTCCCGACGTACACCATCAGCCAAAAGACCAGTAAAGATATCACGTCTAGTAAATTTATATTCACCAGGAGTACGAGTGTCAGACCGGGACTGACGTTCAGGTTTAAACCACTCACCCAACTCACCGAGTTGGCGCACCGACTCCAACACCGTAGATAGCACATTACCAGTCTGGTTAATCAACAAAGTCATCATGACCTGCTTGTAGGCAACAGGAGAAGAGCGAATGATACGATTCCGCACAGAAGAAGTCAACATCCCATCAAGCAATCTGTCAGCAGTGCCCAGAAAAATAGCCGTTTTCATCACTTCCTCCTTAAGACGTTGCGCAGCATCACGCAAGGTATACCACGGCTTGTCATTGACAGGCCAGTCAGATTCAGTAGGATATTTCAGATTACAACCCTCAGTCGCCAATTGGAGCAAAGAGATTTGACCACCACCATTATAGTTACGAAAATGATCTTGCACAGTAGAATCCAAACTCAAAGAACAAAATTTCAAACAGTCGCCAGTATCCAGCATAATACCAGCAGCGCCTAGTTCATAAAGGCGCACCATCCATGCGAGCAAGGCCTCACCAGTCCGCTGCCGAAAGCGCTGCAAAATATCACTAATTTCTTGTTGAGTAAAATCTTCTAAACAGTCCAAAGAAACACCCTGCGGAGCATTAGGAGATTGCTGCA
Source organism: Triturus cristatus (assembly GCF_964204655.1). Taxonomy (NCBI): domain Eukaryota; kingdom Metazoa; phylum Chordata; class Amphibia; order Caudata; family Salamandridae; genus Triturus; species Triturus cristatus. The sequence continues at coordinate 1,099,765,294 of NC_140579.1, forward strand.
ACTTCCGACGAAAAACCGGATGCGCAGAGACCACGGGACGAGCATCACAAGGAGCCCGAGCAGTACTAGTAGAGGGACAATCAGTGTAAGAAGCGTCGATCCCGCCCGAGGAACGAGCGTAACCACGGGGTGCACCATCAGAGGTGCGAGAAGCAGACTTACAGTCATGACGGGAACGAGAAAACTCGTGCGAACCAGACTCCTCACCCGAGGAACAAGATGTACTCGAGTCCCAGATATTACCATCCCATTCATCAGGGTTCCAATCTAGTCCAGCTTTCGCCACGACCAGACGCACCTTACGCGTCGAAACTCGACCACGCCTGTTCTTGTACTTATAACGAGCAATCCGCACAGCCGCCCTTTCGGCAACCGTTTGGTAAGTGTCAAGTTTGTCAGAAAGCAATTTATTTTGACACCGCAATAAAGTATTAGAATTCTGAACCTCAACAAAGTGTGCCTCCACATCCTTAAGAGAGATCTGTAATTTCAACAATCTCTCATGCAGAATTCGATACGCAGACAGAATAACCCAACCCCTGCGCCCCAAAGCGGGAACCTCCTCACCCTTCAATACGGGTGCCGTCTGCAAACAAGTAATCACGTCAGCCGGTTCCGCCGACTCCAAAGAAGAGTTCCAATTTTCACTCAGACCAGTAGAGTCAGCCCACTCACGGGCTAAAGCTCCATAAGGCGTTGAATCCCATCCGGGAATATCAACGGACAATTTAAGAGTAGATTTAGATTTCTTAGAAAACATCGCGAAAAAGAAAGAAAAAGAAACGCAGAGAAAAGAAAGGAAGAGAAAGAGAGAGAGAGAGAAAAAACTATACACGCAAATATATAAAAAAGGATGCAAAGAAAACCACGCACACACCGAAAGCAAACATAAGACAAACAAAATGCACACAGGTTTCGTAAACAGTTCGTGACGCCAAATGTTCTGCTTGGGTTCTCAGATCAGGTGGAACCCGCTCAACAGAGCCCTTCTAACCCAACCCAGAACGTTACCCCCTCCCTAGGGCCTTTTTACACCTAAATAACCACATATATATGTACCACCTAAGGACAGGGAATTCCTATTATATGTATATATCAAGACCTCACAGCCTCGCGGTCTCAGGCAGACCCAGAACTCCTACCCAGACGGCAGCCACACACAGTCTCGCGGTCTCAGGTAGACCCAGAATCTCCTACCCAGACGGCAGCAACACACAGTCTCGCGGTCTCAGGCAGACCCAGAATCTCCTACCCAGACGGCAGCAACACACAGTCTCGCGGTCTCAGGCAGACCCAGAATCTCCTACCCAGACGGCAGCAACACACAGTCTCGCGGTCTCAGGCAGACCCAGAATCTCCTACCAGACGGCAGCAACACACAGTCTCGCGGTCTTAGGCAGACCCAGAATCTCCTACCCAGACGGCAGCAACACACACAGTCTCGCGGTCTCAGGCAGACCCAGAATCTCCTACCCAGACGGCAGCAACACACAGTCTCGCGGTCTCAGGCAGACCCAGAATCTCCTACCAGACGGCAGCAACACACAGTCTCGCGGTCTTAGGCAGACCCAGAATCTCCTACCCAGACGGCAGCAACACACACAGTCTCGCGGTCTCAGGCAGACCCAGAATCTCCTACCCAGACGGCAGCAACACACAGTCTCGCGGTCTCAGGCAGACCCAGAATCTCCTACCCAGACGGCAGCCTTAGCACGAGCTCATCCTATGATTACCGTAGTACACGACAGGGGAATCGGGATTACTATATATTCAGATCACACAAAGACTATTAGTTGAGCACAACCTGTTCTTTAGTTCGAGGGGCTTCTCTCTCCCTCATTCAGTTATCACTTACCTGATCAGGATTAACATCTGTTCATGTCAAGCTATATCTGACTAGAAGAATAGGCTATCCTCCTATACAAGGATACACAACACATGCTAACTCACGACAAGCTAAATACTTTATTTAAATGCCACATGCACATTCACAGAATACATTATATATACAACCTGCAAGGAAAGTAGAAGGTTAGATTACACACTTCAATAGAAAGGGGTCGACATCACCTTAGTCGTATGTAGCCTGTGCTCAATGGTCATCTAGGTTCCCTTCTCGTCTGTGCCTTGGCTTCGCTTGGAAGTCACACCTCCGCAGTCGCGGATCTACTCCCTTCTCCCTCTCCGAGTCACTGGAACCTCTTCCTCATCGGCTACTCTCTCCTCCTCCTTAAATTCAAGTTCGTCATCTGTCTTCCCTGGAATAAGTAGTAGCTTTTCTGCTAACGGCCAGATGCCGCCTATGGTCTAGAAGCAAGTGCCCATATCTAACTCAGACTTTCACTAATATAGAGGTGCATTCTCTCATGGAAATTTCCAGCTCGAAACCTGCCGCCCACCAAATTCCTGTACCTCCCCGTGCCAAGGACACGTTCCCAGCCGGCCGGCCTGATGTAGTGTCTTCGGCAGGGGAAAAAATACACTCCTTCGATAAGGGCCGGCCTGAACCGGTTCTCTCCGAGCGAATAACACCTCATAACTAAAATATCACCCTTCGCCTAGAAATGTCCCAAGCTGCCGGAGCAGAAAGAAAGATGGAGTCTCTCCTGTCTGAGGCCTACCAGGCCTGAATTCAGCACGACTCCATGAAATACCCTCACTATAGGGCAGATTATCCTTAATGCTAACGAATCTATCCCCTAGGCTATGTATGTAGGCCCTGATCTATGGGTAGGAGCACGGGGTCGTGTCAAAGTGTCTAATAAATAGGCCCTATTCACTACTCTAGTCCTTAGACTCGGATGGAAAGAGACTGAAGTCATATTGATCGCTCTACAACACCAGAAGGCCGGGAAAATCAAGCAGTACAGCTACCCAAACAGACTTGTTAAAAGATCACTCAAACGAGCCTGGTATTGCCCAAGGGAAGAACTATTGAAGACAAAAGAGAAACCAGATATGGACAAAATAGTATGTGTTACCACTTTTGGAACACATACTAATCAAGTACGTAACCTCATTGTAAGCAATTGGAATATCATCAAAAGTATAGATCCGGGGGGCGGAGCTTGGCTCGCGACGAACATGGCCGCCTGAGCCCGGAGCTCCTCCGCGCCGGCCTACTATCCTGTATTTATCCGACACCCCCTCAGGCAAAAATCATCTTTGGACGACTGCTTTTGGGTCCGGGGGCCTCGACGTCCCAGATCTGGCCTTTCGACTCTTGGTGGCCCCCCCGTTTCGGAGCTGTGAGGCGAGGCCTCTGGCGCGTTGCTGGGCCTCGCATCCCCGGGGCCTGGTAGACAGGGGGCGTGGCTGCGTCGCCTTGCGTGCGGCCGGGCTCTGTTGGGACGGGCCGGTCCCCGGAGCGACCTGTGGCAGGACTCGAGGGCCCTCGGCGGACTCGCGCCTGGGCGAAGACGGGGTGCTGATCTGGCCCCGCGGAACGATCTGGCCCCGCGGATCGATCGTGTGAGCTGAGCCACCTGCGGCGCCTCCTTGAGTGATAACCCTGGTACAGCCGCCGTCCATCTCCGTGCCTAGAGGGACCTGGGCAGCGGCCCGCGCCTCGAGGCAACCAGCATTGAGGAGGAGCAGGGGTGGACTCGCCGGCTACAGGGAGGTTAGTGGAGATCGGACTTTGGGATTGACCTACGCGGGGCTGGCGGCGCCCTGCCGCTCTGGACTGCGGCCTTCTGAGGGGACTGTGAGCGCCTGACCCGGGTGGTGCCCTCACGCAGACTGCCGGCCAGCACGTGTAGTCCTGGGATACAGTGCATCGCCCCAGTGCCTGCGGCCATACTCTGACCTTTTGCTGTGGTGACCGTCGCTTTGCCTGTGGCTTGCCGGCGCTGGGGCGCCTCGGATATCGGCGGCCGCGCCGTGGGGGCGACCTGGAGATATCTCGGCCCGCTGCGGCACTCGTGGTCGGGCGGCGCCGCCCTTGGGCCTGCCCTGCACGTGGGTCGGTCGCTCCTGCGGTAGCCCTGTGCCTGCACCGGCCGGGAGTGATCGCGGAGACGGCCTGGCACCATGGGGGGGAAGGGCCACCGCAGTGGGGCACAGGCGAAGCTTGAAAAGTACGCGTTTTGTCAGGATCAGAAACGGTCCCCCCCGGACGGGCCTGCGGAGTACACGCTGGCGGACGTCATGGCCACGCTGACACAGATGCAGGCCTCAATTGGCACTATCTCCACAGATGTTGCGCTCCTCCGGGCGGATGTCGCCAAAATCAACTCCAGACTGACTGAGGTCGAGGCCACCACGGAGACCCTCACGCGGGGCACGGCAGACCACCACAAGCGCATACAAGCCCTTGAACTGGTGCAAAAGCAGCTGCTGGCCAAGCTGGACGACCAGGAGGGCCGGTCTCGGCGGAACAACGTGCGGGTCGTGGGTGTGCCTGAGAGTGAACGCGGCCCTGCCTTAGACCTCTTTGTTGAAAAACTGATCACCGAACAGCTGCAGCCCCGCGGGCTCTCCAAGTTCTTCTCGGTCGAGAGGGCGCACCGGGTGCCGGGTGGGAGGCCTAAGCCTGGGGCCCCCCCGCGCCCGATCCTGGCCCGCATTTTCAACTTCCGAGACCGGGATGCGATCCTCCAGGCGGCGCGTGCCGCCCCACCATTGCGGGTGGACAACGCTAAGGTCACCCTCTATCCGGACTACACCGCTACAGTAGTGCGGCAACGTAAGGACTTCATGGCAGTTAAGGCAGACCTCCGCTCTCGAGAGCTAAAATATTCAATGCTGTACCCTGCAAAGCTGCGAGTGGAGGCGGAGGGGCGCACATGGTTCTTCACATCGCCGGCGGAGGCCTCGGAATGGCTCGAGGGGTGGCGTCCAGCAAGAGCGAGGGGCAGGGGAGAGCGCGCCCTGGGCGGCCTTCCCGACTCTCGCCAAACCCTGAACGTTGAGGACTCAGGCGCGGGTGACGAAGTGCCCTGAGGCATGGTGCTGTGATGTGACCGAACTATTGGACGCTTGGCGACCTGGGACCTTGCAGTGGCCGCCGGCCCCTGGGGCCTTGAACCTACAAGGAACGGATGACCCCGGATCCCCCTTTTTCCTTTTCTCTCATCTGACAGTCTGCTGCTTGAGGGGACAAACTTACGGTATGGGGAGTGGCGGCTGTGTGCTGAGCGGCTTTCCCCCGTACGCACGTACCAAGTTTATGGGAACTAAGCACTCTGCTGTGTTGGGGTGGCGGGTAGTTGTAAATCCGCTGGGCAGGGAGGCAGGGAGGGGGGTTGGGGAGTTCGTTTAAATGTTGATTTTTGTTTTGTTTTAGGTTCACCAACCACTCAGGGGTACATACGGCAGATTGGGCAGGTACAGGTGCACAGGGGTGGCACAGGGCAGGACGCGACTAACACACCCTCCCCTGGAGACGACGTCACATAGCTTGCCTCGAGCGGCCTCTGACTCACTGCCAGACGCCCCTGCTCAGCAGCGTTCTCCTTCCTTTGCGGTCCTCTCCTGGAACGTTAACGGCCTGGGAGACAAGATTAAGAGGGGGCTAGTGCTTCAATATCTCAAGCGCAAGGGGCCCGGGGTGGCGCTCTTGCAAGAAACACACCTAGTAGGTACGTCCACCAAAGCCCTGGATAGGTGGGGGTTTAAGATGGCAACACATTCAGAGTTTACGACAGGGTCCCGGGGGGTGGGCATACTGGTGAACAAGCGTGTCCCCCTGATTCTTCTTGATTCCTGTAGGGACGAATATGGCCGCTTCGCGGCACTCACTTGTCAATGGGAGGGGAGGGTTTATAATCTGGTTTCTGTCTACATCCCCCCGACACTACACCAAGCCTCCCTCAGGGCACTGGGCGAATTCCTTTTGGCGCTCCCTCCTGGGGAGCTCATCATGGGCGGAGACTTCAATGCAGCCATGGACCCGGCACTGGACAGGTCTGCACACAGGACTCTTGGGGCCGACGCCTCCACGCTCGCAGACTTTGCTACCGCGCTTGGCTTAGTAGACACATGGAGGGCATACTGGCCTGATGAGAGACAATACACCTTCCTCTCCGGGGTACACCACACCCTCTCCCGTATCGACTACATCTTCACCTCACCGGCCGGGTACAAAGGGGTGACGGAGGTGTCGCACCTACCCAGGGGCATCTCGGATCACTCGCCGGTGGTCATCACGTTTGCGTCCGGTGACCCAGGAAGGCGCACATTGTTCCCGATCCGCCCCGGATATCTTAAAATCCCTAAAATTGCTAAGACCCTCAAAAAGGCGACCAAGAACTATTTTACCGAGAATGCTGAGTCGGTCGAGAGCGCAGCAACCCTCTGGGAGGCCTTTAAAACCGTCCTCCGTGGCCAGGCCATCTCCATCATTACGGACCATACTAAGACCCAGCGGCTCGCTGTACTGGAGCTGGAGCGGGCGATAGTGGAGGCGGAAGCATCCCATACACTGCGGGGGGACGGAGATTCGGCGCACACCCTTCATATGGCGCAGCAAGAATATAGGTCCCATCTTTGGGAGGGGGCCCGAGCTCGACAAGTAGCCACCCAGCACACCATCTATGAACTCGGTGATAAGGCTGGCAAACTCCTGGCCTGGCTGGAGAAGGGGGACCGTGCGTCGCGGTGGGTGGCGCGGATTCGCCTGGGCGAAGGAGACTTTACCTCGGAGCCCCAGCGCATAGCCGGGGCCTTCGAGGCCCATTATCAACACATCTATACCCCGGAGGCCTCGGCCACCGTGGCGGACAATGAGCTCTTCCTCAGGGACATCGCAATGCCTCGGCTGGCCGCTTCGGGGGCTGAGGCCCTGGAGGCTGATCTGACGGCGGAGGAGATCACGCTGGCGATTTAGGCCCTCCGCAGTGGTAAGGCAATGGGGCCCAACGGAATCCCAATCGAATACTACAAGCAAAATTCCGCTCTTGTGGTCCCTCACCTATTAGCCATGTATGAGGACGGTCTATCGACGGGGATGCTCCCCCGTGATCAGAGGATGGCTACAATAGTGGTGATCCCTAAACCCAACAAGCCGTCCCACGAGTGCTCCTCTTATCGCCCGATCTCGCTGCTCAATGCCGAGGCGAAGATCCTGGCCAAGGTGATAGCAACGCGGCTGCAGCCCTACCTTTCGACCCTAATACACCCGGACCAGTCCGGATTTATGCCCCACCGGAACACCGCTTTGAATCTGCGGCGTCTCCATGGCATCATTGCCGGCCGCTCCTCGATCGAGGAAGATGCGGCCATACTGTCGTTGGATGCGCGGATGGCGTTTGACAGAGTGGAGTGGCCTTTCCTCTTTGCCGTCCTCCGCCATATGGGGCTCGGCCCCAGGATTTGCGCGTGGATCCAGCTGCTTTACACTAAGCCACTTGCACAGGTGGTGGTCAATGGCCGCGTCTCTGACGCCTTTCCGCTGGGTCGAGGGACTAGGCAGGGTTGCCCCCTCTCCCCGCTCCTATTTGCTATGGCTCTCGAGCCATTGGCGGCGTGGGTGCGACAGGATCCGATGATCCGTGGCCTTAGGTGGACGTTGGAATGGGAGGATCGCATATCCCTCTATGCGGACGATGTGCTCCTCTATCTCGCCTCGCCGGCGCGCTCTATCGCCTGTCTCCTCAACATATGTGAATCATATGGTAGTAGGTCTGGATACGATATAAACTGGGAGAAATCCATCTTATATATGCTCCGAGGCTCCCCACCGCGGCTTCCGTCAGGCTGTAACATTCTACTAGCTAACGACGGGTTCAACTATCTTGGCATATACGTCACGGCCGACCGGGACAAATTTGTCGCGGAAAATCTAATGAGGCCCCTCCAACGGCTTCGCACCGACGTTAAACACTGGCGCACATTGCCGCTGACATTGCTTGGGCGGGCTTCGCTCTTTAAGATGCTCGCCCTCCCGAGATTCCTCTATGCGCTGCAAAATACCCCCTTCCCCATTGCACCCTCCTACTTCACGGCGATCAACGCTGAGATCACTCGTCTCCTCTGGGAGGACAAGTCGCCTCGCATTGCCCTCCATAAGCTTACCAGTGGCTGGTATGATGGAGGTATAGCCCTCCCCGACATGAAGACTTATTACTGGGCGTCGCACCTCATGGTTATTAACCAGTGGCTCCATGTGCCGGGGGATGACCCCGCATACCGTATGGACCGTCAACTACTTGGCCCCGGAGGGGTTATGGGAGCCCTTTACAACCCAAAAAGGGGTCGCGTTCCGGCGGGGCCCGCAGCCCATACCCTCCGGATATGGCACGCGGCGCAACGGGCGATGGGATGGGCTGGAAAGATTACCCAGGCAACGCCGCTTTGGGACACCAGGCAGCTCGGGGTACTTCGCACTACCAAGGGGTTCCACCAGTGGGATCTTATTGGTATCTCCAGGGTGGGAGACCTCTGGCGCAAGGGAGAGGTGATCACTTTTGCCCAACTGCAAGCGGACTACGACCTGGCGGACACCGAGCACTTCCGATATTTACAAGTTCAACACGCTCTTCAGGCGGCGATACCACGTGGGACTCGGCTCCCTGAGTCATCGCCCTTAGAGGACCGGCTCCTCATGGAGCATCTGCTCCAGAGGGCGACGTCCCTAACGTACCGGAAGATACTAAATAACCGCCCCGACCCTTTTTCCGCCCTCAAGGGGAAGTGGGAGGCAGAACTTGGAGAATTTGATGAGACGGACTGGAATTCCGCGCTCTCATCCCCCAGGGAGGTGGGCATATCTTCCAAGCTCAGACTGGTCCAACTCAAAATTTTGCACCGCACATACTACACCCGCACCCTCCTATTCAGACTCCACCGGGTGGAGTCCCCGCTGTGTCTCAGGAACTGTGGCTACGAGGGGACCTTCTTGCATACCCTCTGGGAGTGCCCTGTCGTGGCGACGTATTGGAAAGGGGTGTTGCGTATTCTCTCCCAGGTAACAAAAATTCCCACGCTGCCGGAACCTCGGCTGTGCCTCCTTAATGTCTGGGAACAGACGGACCACAAGAAGGTGACCCAGCTTTGGGTGACTTTGGGACTCATGCTCGCAAAGCGTAACATAGCCCAGAAATGGGGATCGGGGCTGGGGCCTACCCTGACGCAGTGGATCCGAGATATGGACCTTGTAATGGTGACCGAAAAAACTGTGTATGTCCATAGAGGGTGCCCCAAGAAGTGGTCCCAGGTCTGGGGTGGATGGAATGTATACCGGGGAAATATCTGTGAGCCCCCACCGGATGCAGCGGACTCGGATCTCAGTGACCAGGATTAATGGCTCCACTGCTGGAGATGGGCGGGGAAGGGAGCGATGGTGTGTTGTCATTGGGCTGTTTATTTCTCTCTGTGACACCGGTACTGTCATTGCTCCGGTACCTTGTAACCCCTGTATGCCATGCCTTGCACTATACGAGTGGTGTTTGTTTTTCTGTTTTGTTGATAAACCCAATAAAAATATTCCAAAAAAAAAAAAAAGTATAGATCCGGCTCTTGACATCCCTCTTTTTGCTTATAAAAGAGGGAAAAATTTAAAAGACCACCTTGTAAGATCTGCCACCGATAAAAAAGCGAATTCTCCTAACACGCTGACTGCTGCATGGGGGTTACCCAAAATTACAGGACACTACAAATGTGGCAGTTGTGTGTCCTGTGAATTCACACTCAATACTTCCATCTTTGAGCATGGCAATTTCAAGTACACGTTAAAAGACTTTTCCAATTGCAACACAAAAAATGTGGTATACTGTATTTGGTGTCCCTGTAACCTTCCATACATAGGTCAGACTCAACAACCTATCAAAGCGAGGATTAGCCAACATCGAAGCCGCATTCGAAGATCTGTTCCTAATGCGCCTTTAGTCTCCCATTACATGGAGAAAAATCACACTGCCAATGAATTCAGATGGCAGGTCATTGAAGTTGCCAGTCTACCAATGAGTGGAGGAGATATTATAAACGTACTGCAAGGCATTGAATGCAGATGGATAGATAGGATTAACTCAATTGAGCAGGCCCTCAATTCCGCAGAGGAATGGAGAGGCTATGTAACCACCCTAAACTGAGAATATGAAGGGAAGGAAAGGAACATCATCGGTCCCTCCATTTATAATGAATGTCATCAGTCATGTATCACCATTTTGTAAGGTTTAAACATAAGAGTACAGACGCCATTTTCTGACAATTGTTTTAATTAACTATTTTGTGTATTGTTGTAAAAGTGTTTTTATCACTGTATGGATATTGGAATACTGATGGCTATGGAATATTGTCATATGTGGGCGTCTGACAGATACTATGTAGTAAACGGAAATGCACTGCACTGATTAGGGAGCGCATTGCGAAATTCTCAGAATAAACAGGGCCATTCTATGCTCTGCATTGCGGTCTGCCTCCCCTAATATGTATGCAAAGAGCAATACAAGTACTTTACACCACTCTAGTAAATGCAAGTACAGCATTAGGAATACTATCGCCGTCCATGCACCAGTCCTTCCTTTGTTTCTATTCCCGCATCACTCGGAGCAACAGAGTGCTCACAGCTTCGGCGCTCCATTAATTATCCTGCAGAGCGTGAGGCTGAACGGTCTGCATATCTACGCAACAGCGCAGTCGTTCGTGGTCACCGTACCAGTAACGAACCCAGATCCAGGGAATCAGTAGCGTTATTCGCGGAGATTCGTCCGCCCGCATTACATTGAAGTAAGTGGTAACGCGATGAAGGCACTGTATTGACCTTAATTTTCCCGCCTTTAATCTTTATTTGGTTGCTTCACATAAGCATTCTCTCACGCTTTATCATTCTTTCATTTTTATAGCTATTCCACTATGATTCCACCTACTGTGAACATGTGGTTACACTGAGTGGAGTTTTTAATGAAAGACTGTGCATAACAGCGATAGCAAGAAACTTATACATCAACGTAAAGCCAGCGCTCCATCTCGTGAGGTATCTTAATTATGCATACGGAGTACTATGCCTTCTTTGCTCTGTATTTCAATCAGTGCCATGAGTTATTCACGCAGTAATATTATCCTTTTTTCTGTCCTTGAATATATTAATCTAGAACCCGGCTGGGTCCTCTCGTGAGTTCATTTCCTCTTTTTCACTTTTCACCAAGGCACCACTACGTCACTAAAATCAGTTTCATAATTCAGGTAATTAGTGCATATTCAAGTCCTTTTTATAGTTTCTCGCATCAGTGCCGGTATATGGGCCTTTTGCTAATTTCTATTAATTCATTTTAGATGTCCCTGTATTGACAGTCCTGAAGAGACCCTACATTTGCAGAAGGGTCGAAACGCCGTCGACCAGTGTATAGGACGGACCATTACTCAGCCTGCATCATTGTATATGTGGACTGCTGTTAAACCGTACCCAAATGGCCGTTCTACATAAATTTATGGAAACTTTGTATTAAGAAATTTGTTTCACAATGTACAGTCACTTTTTGGTTCCATGTTTCACTTGGGGACACTACGCACAAGTTTTGCGCTTTTGATTTAAAGAAGTGTATATACTGATTGCTGTCTTTAATAAACAATTATTTGAATGTACTGTGTAGAGAATTTATTTTGCCCCCTGACATTATAGTCTATACAGAGTTATTGCGATTGTGCAGTATTATCATTTATACTATTTCCCTATTATCCACTGGAACCTTTGTCTTTTTATATAACGTAATACCCTGGTTCCTTGTGAGTAGGGTTCCCCTGTTGTTAGCGGGGTCCTCAAAGGTACGTCTCGAACGCCGCAACTAGAGAGCCAGCACACCGTACGTCTGCACCGTCCCCCTGAGCACCGCGACTGAGGCCCCCTTCGAGCCAGAGCTCGCACCGCGATTGAAAGGACATTGTGCCGTACACGCGCGCTGAGGATTTACTGCGCCGTCCCTGACGAACGTCTACAAAGACCAAGGTACTGTGCCCCCTTCACACCGTAAGGTGCACGCGTCACCCGAAGTGTCTGCCGACGCGTGTGAGCCTCGCTCGCAGCCTCTTATCACCGCACGAACCGGCCGACGCGCGCGGAGCGCACAGACCTCCTGAATCAAGCTTTAACCAAGAACGCTTTATCGAAATAGTATTGTGGGCCTGTTTTACACGTTATTGGGTCTTGTGATAAGTCTGCTTACATAAAGAAGTATATTTTTGATAACCCAGTTTGGAATCCATTTGTGGAGGGTATCATTGAAGTGTTGTATGTAGTCACAAATGCTTAACCATTACGCCTGAGATAACGCCTTGTCTGCTCGTGCCAAGCTACCTAGAGGGTGAGCAGGGGTTATTGATAAAGTGTAACCCCTTACCCTGACTGGAGGAAAGGTCCCCTGCTTGGTATAAGTACCTACCTGTGCCAATCAGGGAATCTGGATTCTAACATTGGTGGCAGCGGTGGGATTCTGAATTTGCATTTGTGATTTATGTACAGCAGTTTTTTGAGACACCACATAGTGAGTTTAGACCCATAACGTAGCCACATACTTTTTAAACTTTTGTTTTGCTGGAAATCGCCATTGTTGGAAGAAACCATGCCTGATTCAGTCATTGTGGGGAGAGAAGCATCTGTCTTCTCTGAAATTGAGGATGTTGACTGGGAAGAGGAGAGACTAGAGAGCTACACCAAGGCCCAGCTGAAGTGCTTCTGTAAAACGTTCAAAGTCCCCACTGTTGGATGTAAGCTCAAGGCAGATCTACTCAAGGCGCTGAGGGCCTGGATTGAGTCAAGGGCACCTGGAGATGTGGTAGGTGTTGAACCAGCAGAAAGCGTCCGGAGTTTTGGAAGAGGCCTGTCGCCAGGAGAATTGGCAGACAGGAAAGAAACCAGGATGCATGAAATGGAGATGGCAAAACTTAAATTGAGTGGGCAACTGGAGGTAGAAAGCAAAAAGCTGGCTCTGGAAGAGAGGAGAATCCAAATGGAGCATGAAATGAAGTTGAGGGAATTGGATCTGAAAGCTAAAAGTTTAGAGTCCACTCCCTCTGGTGGCAGCACACCGTCAGTGCAGGCAGAATCAAGAGTGTACATACCCAAGGATGTGGTTAAGGAATTTTTTAAGAATGATGACATAGGGCAGTGGTTCAAGGCCTATGAGGTAGCCATGTCTTCCCACCGGGTCCCTGAGAAAGATTGGGGAGTGGGGTTGTGGGGACGGTTCCTTAGTGAGGGGCGGGACACACTGCTAGACTTACCCTCAGATGTTTATAATTCTTATCCCCATATGAAGGCAGCATTGATGTCTAGGTATGGGTTGACCCCTGAATTGAATAGACAAAGGTTCAGGGGGTGCACTAAGATTCCTAACAGTACGTATGTGGAATGTGTAACTTTTTTTTGCAGAGCACTGGATGGTTGGGTGAAGGGTAGCAAGGTTGATGATTTTCAAGGGCTTCTTGATTTAATGGCTTGGGAGCACTTGTCCAGTAATTGTTTTCCTGATCTACGCCAACACCTGATTGATAGTAAGCTGACTAACCCTAGGAAGCTTGCTGAGGAGGCGGACCGCTGGACCAGGGTCCACAAGGGTCACGTGGGAGATTCCGCCAAAGGTGGGCAGGGTCCCCAGCAGAAGAGTGGGGGGACAGGGATAACCAGAGGGAGTTCCCAAAAAGGCCCCAAAGTAATCCCCAAGGGAAAGGTTCTCAGCCTCTCCCACCCCAGAAACCGACCGGGCCCCGACAGGTCCTCCTGTTCAGAAGGGGCCCATCAAATGTTACAAGTGTGGTAACATAGGGCATTATGCCTCTGATTTAAAATGTCCGTTGTTTGGTAAACCAGCACCCACTGGTGCTCCACCCCGGCAGGTGCCTAGTGTAACCTTGGGGGCGGAGATGGGTGTCCAAGGTGGGTGGGGTCCCACAGAGATGTCCCTTGTCTCATTAGGAGACTGTGAAGTGGTCCCCCAAACCCAACTGCCTGATAACACTAAAAAGTACAGGCAGTGGGTGACCATAAATGGCCATAGGGTGGAAGCTCTGAGAGATACAGGAGCCAGTGTAACAGCTGTCAAGTGTCACCTGGTGTCTCAAGAGCAGTTTGTCCCAGGAGCATTCTATCCAGTTGTTGCCGCTGACAACACAGAGAGTCACTGCAAGGTGGCTCAGGTTCCCTTTGAGTGAGGGGGGGTCTCTGGTACTCTTCAGGTAGCTGTGCGGCCCACCATGCCTGTAGACTGTCTGTTAGGGAACGATTTGGAGAGCTCACCTTGCGCTAAGGTGGAGCGGAGTGCTCACCTGGAGATGTTGGGTATGCCAGATTGGGCGTGTGTCACCACACGGTCCATGGCAGCAAGTAGAGGTGCTCAAGAGGTCCTGGAGCCTGAGAGGGAGGCCCAGGGACCGGCCTTAGAGAGAAGGAGCAGGAGGCGCGGGAAACCGTCCCCTAAAGTTCCCACGGTCCAGGAGGAAGCAGACCTTGCGGGGGATGCCCTGGAACCTACAGGGGAACAGATAGCTGAACTGGGAGACCTGCCTGAGCTGACCCATTGGCAGCAGGAAGGGGATCACTCCAGGGAAGACTTTTGTGAGGCGCAGAAAGAATGCCCTTCTCTCGTGGGTATGCGGCAGCAGGCTGCAGACCAGGCCGCAGGTGATCAGTCTGGGTCACATTTCATTTACTGGGAGAACGACCTCCTGTATACAGAGCCTAAGGTTGCTGAGCCTGGGTCAGCCCGTGCGCTGGTGGTACCCCAGGACTTCAGAGCCTTCCTACTGGGGCTGGCTCACGATGTGCCATTAGCAGGGCATTTGGGGCAGGCGAAGACCTTTGAAAGGCTTGTCACCCACTTTTATTGGCCTCAAATGCGCAGGAGTTCAGACACTCACTGCAGGACATGCCAGACTTGCCAGGCAAGTGGGAAGAGTGGAAGGAAGCAGAAGGCTCCACTCCAACCATTCCCTGTGGTCGGTACCCCATTCCAGCGAGTGGGGATTGACATTGTAGGGCCACTGGACCCCAGGACAGCGATGGGCAATAGGTTCATCCTGGTCCTGGGGGACCATGCCACCCGGTACCCGGAAGCCATCCCTCTGAGGACAGTGACGGCCCCCGTGGTGGGACGTGCACTGATGGGAATTTTCTCCAGAGTGAGATTCCCTCTAGAGGTGGTGTCTGACCGTGGTTCCAATTTCATGTCCAAATACATGAAATCTCTATGGCAAGAGTGTGGTGTAACCTTCAAGTTCACCACACCTTACCATCCCCAAGGAAACGGGTTGGTTGAGAGATTCAACCGAACCATCAAAGGCATGATAATGGGCCTAGAAGGACCCATGAGGCGTAAGTGGGACGTCCTCTTACCATGCCTTCTCTTTGCTTACCGTGAGGTGCCACAGAAGTCTCTAGGGTTCAGCCCCTTTGATCTCCTGTACGGCCACCCAGTGCGAGGACCTCTAAGTCTGGTCAAGGAAGGCGGGGAGCAATCTCCCAGGAAACCTCACCAGAATGTATATAGTTACATGCTGGCCTTCAGGAATCAGACTAGGCGATTCAGGCAACTTGCTGAGGCAAATCTGGAAGCCAGCCAAGAGGGGATGAAGCGGTGCTAAGACCAGAATGCCACTCTGGTAGAGCTTCAGCCTGGACAAAAGGTATGGGTCTTGGCCCCCGTGGAGCCATGCGCACTCCAGGATAAGTGGACCGGTCCCTTTGAGGTGGTGGAGCGCAAGAGTCCTGTTACCTACTTGGTGGACTTGTGGTCTCCAAGGAACCCCTTCATGTCAACCGCCTCAAGCCCCACTTGGAGAGGTCCCAAGTGGGCATGCTCTTGGCAACAGATGCTGGGATGGAAGAGGAGACCGAGCCTCTTCCTGACCTCCTGTCAGCCCAGGAGCAAGATGGGTCAGTGGATGGTGTCATCCTCTTGTCCGCTCTGACCCCTGAGCAACAGAATGATTGTCGCCAATTGCTGGGGCAATTTTCTGATCTGTTTTCCCTGGTTCCCGGTGTCACTGATTGGTGCGTCCATGATTTGGACACTGGGGATAGTACCCCCGTGAGGCACAAGGCCTACATTGTGACTGACAGGGTGAGGGCCTGCATCAAGGAGGAGGTCTCCAAGATGTTTGCCCTCGGGGTAATTGAGTCCTCAAGCAGTCCTTGGGCCAGCCCAGTGGTCTTGGTCCCAAAGGCTGCAGTGCCGGGAGCCACACCCGAACTCCGGTTCTGTGTGGACTACAGAGGACTCAATTCGGTCACCAGGACTGACGCACACCCCATCCCCAGAGCTGATGAGCTGATAGATCGGCTAGGGGCTGCCAACTACCTCAGCACGTTTGATATAACGTCTGGGTACTGGCAGATCGCCTTGACCGATGGGGCCAAAGAGAGGTCAGCATTTTCCACCCCAGATGGGCACTACCAGTTCCGGGTCATGCCCTTTGGGATTAAGAATGCCCCTGCCACCTTCCAGAGGTTGGTCAACCAGGTGTTGGTTGGACTGGATTCGTTCAGCGCCGCCTACCTGAACGCCATCGCAGTGTTCAGCTCCACTTGGGAAGAACACCTGCGCCACCTCTGGGAAGTGTTGATGGTGCTGCGCAAGGCAGGCCTCATGATCAAGGCGAGTAAGTGCCAGATCGGGCAGGGTTCCGTGCTGTACTTGGGGCACCAGGTTCGGAGCGGCCTAGTGGCGCCCCTTCAACCCAAGATAGAAACCATCCTGAATTGGGAGTCGCCCAAAACCCAGACAGAGGTGAGAGCCTTCCTAGGTCTCACCGGGTACTACAGGAGGTTTGTCAAGGGGCATGGCAACATTGTTGCCCCCTTGACAGCGCTGACTTCTAGGAAGCAGCCCAGGAAAGTGATTTGGACTGACACCTGTCAGAAAGCTTTTGAGGCCCTGAAAGCTGCTATGTGCACGGCGCCCGTGCTCTTGGCTCCCAACTTCTCCAAAGAGTTTATCGTTCAGACAGTCGCTTCAGAGCATGGTGTGGGGGCTGTTCTTTCACATATTAATGAGGAGGGCCTAGATCAACCTGTAGCCTTTCTTAGCAGGAGGTTACTTCCACGGGAACAGAGATGGAGTGCTATTGAGCGCGAGGCATTTGCTGTGGTCTGGGCGCTGAAGAAGCTAAGACCATACCTGTTTGGGTCTCACTTCCGGGTTCAGACAGACCACAGGCCCCTCCGATGGTTGATGCATATGAGGGGTGAGAATACAAAGCTGTTGAGGTGGTCCATTTCCCTACAGGGTATGGATTTCACGGTGGAACATCGCCCTGGTACAGATCACGCCAATGCTGACGGTCTGTCCAGATTTTTCCGCCTTAGTGATGAGGAACTCCCTGGGGTAGGGTAGTTCTCCCCACCTTTCAGCTGGAGGGGACACGTGTTAGACCTGGCACCTTGGTGTGAGTCTCCCTTCAACTTTTTGTCACTGTGCCTCATGTGTTTTTATGGTGTTGGCCGCTCAGAGCGCTGTGCCACTGCCAACCAGTGCCACAGTGCAAGTGCTCCCTATGTAAAATGTATATGTTGGTTGGATTCCATGATTGGCTTATTTGGTTTACTATCAGACCCCAGTAAAGTGCACCAGGAGTGCCAGGGCGTGTAAATACAAATACCGCTGGTGGGCTCGCAGCACTGGTTGTGCCACCCACAGCAGCAGCCTGGTAAAATGTATCTAAGGTCTGCCATTGCAGAACCTGCGTGCAGTCTGGTACTGACATGCTGACTGGGCAAGTGCACACACTTGCCAGTCCCTAAAACCTTCCCTTAACTTCATATTAGTCACCCCTATGGTAGGCTCCAGGGCAGGGTGCATTGTAAGCATAAGGTAGGACAAGCCCTGATGTGTGTGGCATGTCATAATAGTGAATTACAGCCATTTTCTTTTTTCACTATTGTAAGGCTACCCTGTTCTCATAGGCCAGAATGGGCTGTTGAGATTGTTACATCCTATGATCCTAACAGACCCAGGGAACATGGTAGAAGATCGAGTTTAGTATGCCTGAACTCAGAATAATAAGGTACACCTTTTAGTAAGGTTTATTTTAATATTCCGAGTTTGCAAATGCCGCTTTTAGAAAGCTGGCCATTGCTTGCCTAACCATTTCAGCCCGCCTCTGCACGATGTATATCTGCTGTCTGGCTTGCGTGAGTGACAGGGCTGGGGAAACCCGGATGGGCAGGGCTAGATAGCCTGGTGGAGAATAGGACGATTGACAGGTAGATGGGTGGGAGGAGCGTACCTGGGCTCTGAATAGGACTGTGCTCTGCCACCACAATGCCGGCTCCGCCCCCTTTGGAGCATCTGATGACTCTGCCCTGCACCCTGAATGAAGAAGCCTGTATCGCGTAAACAAAGTGCTCCAGAACTGGACCGATCTAGGCAAGGGCCCCCCTGGCCTGGGAGAACAAAAGGCCTTGCTGCTGAAGGAGAGGAGAAAGATTGCTGATAAACTTTGCTTCAACTTGTGCTGATTAAGGTCTCCAAGGGCTTGTGCTGAGCTTGCCCCCTGAACGAAGTCCCAGGACCAGTGGACTTCCCCTACTTTGAGAACCGCAGAGAAGTGTGCGCCTCCCAACCCGGCGTGTACTTTCGCAAGCCTGTGCCCCCTGCCCGGCCCAAGCACCGTGACTAAGGCCCCCGAGCCGTAGCTCGCAACGCAAAGGAAGGACTTTGTGACACCTGATTTGCCTCTCTGCATCGTGCCACTTTGCGTGCCCCCTAACCTTGCTGAGGGCAGGCTGTGGCTCATAGAGTGGTTGGTTCGTGGCTTCCCACCGGAGCGTGTGACCAGCTTTGCATCACGCCTAGAACAAAGGCGCCGTCCTCAAAGGTACGGCTCGAACGCCGCAACTAGAGAGCCAGCGCACCGTACGTCTGCACCGTGCCCCTGAGCACCGGGACTGAGGCCCCCTTCGAGCCGGAGCTTGCTCCGCGATTGAAAGGACATCACGCCGTACACGTGCGCTGAGGATTTACTGCGCCGTCCCTGACGAACTTCTACAAAGACCAAGGTACTGTGTCCCCTTCACACCGTAAGGTGCACGCGTCACCCGAAGTGTCTGCCGACGCTTGTGAGCCCCGCTCGCAGCCTCTTATCACCGCACGAACCGGCCGACGCGCACGAAGCGCACAGACCTCCTGAACCAAGCTTTAACCAAGAACGCTTTATCTGAATAGTATTGTGGGCCTGTTTTACACGTTATTGGGTCTTGTGATAAGTCTGCTTACATAAAGAAGTATATTTTTGTTAACCCAGTGTGGAGTCCATTTGTGGAGGGTATCATTGAAGTGTTGTATGTAGTCACAAATGCTTAACCATTACACCTGAGATAACGTCTTGTCTGCTCGCGCCAAGCTACCTAGAGGGTGGGCAGGGGTTATTGATAGAGTGTAACCCCTTACCCTGACTGGAGGAAAGGTCCCCTGCTTGGTATAAGTACCTACTTGTGCCAACCAGGGAATCTGGATTCTAACACTGCCCGAAAACCAATGCACTGCCCAAAACCCTGAAACACCAACCCCAGCAAGACCCCCAACGCTGCAAGAACACCACTGCCCTAAACCCTGAAACACCACCCCCAGCAAGACCCCCTACGCTGCCCGAAGACCACTATACTGCCCTAAACCCTGAAACACCAGACCCAGTATGACCCCTTACACTGCCCGAACACCACTGCTCTGCCCAAAACCCTGAAACTCCAGCGCCAGCCCGACCCCCTACACTGCCCGAACACCACTGCACTGCCCTAAACCCTGAAACACCAGCCCTTAGCACGACCCCCTACACTGCCCGAACACCACTGCACTGCCCTAAACCCTGAAACACCAGCCTCAGAACGACCCCCTACACTGTCCGAACACCACTGCACTGCCCTAAACCCTGAAACACCACCCCCAGCATGACCCCCTACACTGCCCGAGCAACACTGCACTGCCCTCAACCCTAAACACTACCCCCAGCATGACACCCTACTGTACACGAACACCACTGCTCTGCCCTAAACCCTAAAATATCACCCCCAGCACGACCCCTACACTGCACTCACTCCACTGCTCTGCCCTAAACACTAAAACACCACCCCCCGCACATCCCCGTACACTGCCCGAACACCTCTGCACTGCTCTAAACCCTAAATCACTAGCCCCAGCATTACCCATTACACTGCCTGACCACCACTGCACTGCCCTAAACCTTGAAACACGACGCCCAGCATGACACCCTACACTGCCGGAACACCACTGCACTGCCCTGAACCCTCAAACATCACCCTGGCACGGCCCCCTACACTGCTCGAACACCACTGCACTGCTCTAAACCCTGAAACACTACCCCCGGCAAGACCCCCTACACTGCCCGAACACCACTGCACCACCCTAAACCCTGAAACACCAACCCCAGCAAGACCCCCAATGCTGCAAGAACACCACTGCCCTAAACCCTGAAACACCACCCGCAGCATGACCCCCTACACTGCCCGAAGACCACTGCACTGCCCTAAACCCTGAAACACTACCCCCAGCAAGACCCCCTACACTGCCCGAACACCACTGCACTGCCCTAAACCCTGAAACACAACCCCCAGCATGACCCCCTACACTACCCGCACACCACTGCACTGCCCTAAACCATGAAACACCACCCCCAGCGTGACCTCCTACACTGCCGGAACAGCACTGCACTGCCCTAACCCCTGAAATACCACCCTAGTATGGCCCACTACCCTGCCCAAACACCACTGCCCTGCCCTAAACCCTGAAACACTACACCCGGCAAGACCCCCTACACTGCCCGAACACGATGCACTGCCCTAAACCCTGAAACACCACCCTCAGCATGACCCCCTACACTGCCCGAACAACACTGCACTGCCCTAAACCCTGAAACAAGACCCCCACCATGACCCCCTACACTGCCGGAACAGCACTGCACTGCCCTAACCTCTGAAACACTACCCACGGCAAGACCCCCTACACTGCCCGAAAACCACTGCACTGCCCTAAACCCTGAAACACCACCTCTAGCAAGACCCGCAATGTTGCAAGAACACCACTGCCCTAAACATTGAAACACCACCTCCAGCAAGACTCCCTACGCTGCCCAAACACCACTACACTGCCCTAAACCCTGAAACACCAGACCCAGCATGACCCCTTACACTGCTCGAACACCACTACTCTGCCCAAAACCCTGAAACTCCAGCCCCAGCACGACCCCCTACACTGCCCGAACACCACTGCACTGCCCTAAATCCTGAAACACCAGCCCTTAGCACGAACCCCTACACTGCCCGAACACCACTGCACTGCCCTAAACCCTGAAACACCAGCCTCAGTACGACCCCCTACACGGCCCGAGAACCACAGCACTGGCCTAAACCCCGAAACACAACCCCTGCACGACCCCCTACACTGCCCGAACACCACACCACAGCACTGCCCTAAACCCTGAAACGCCACCCCCAGCATGATCCCCTACATTGCCCGAGCACCACTGCACTGCCCTCAACCCTAAACACCACCCCCAGCATGACACCCTACTGTACACGAACACCACTGCTCTGCCCTAAACCCTAAAATATCACCCACAGCACGACCCCCTACACTGCCCGAACTCCACTGCTCTGCGCTAAACACTAAAACACCATCCCCACACGTCCCCCTACACTGCCCAAACACCTCTACACTGCTCTAAACCCTAAATAACTAGCCCCAGCATGACCCACTACACTGCCTGAACACCACTGCACTGCCCTAAACCTTGAAACACCACCCCCCACATGCCCCCTACACTGCCCGAACACCTCTGCACTGCTCTAAACCCTAAATCACTAGCCCCAGCATGACCCACTACACTGCCTGAACACCACTGCACTGCCCTAAACCCTGAAACACCACCCTGGCACGGCCTCCTAAACTGCTCGAACACCACTGCACTGCCCTAACCCCTGAAACACCACCCCAGCATGGCCCCCTACCCTGCCCAAACACAACTGCCCTGCCCTAAACCCTGAAACACCACCCCCAGCATGACCCCCTACGCTGCCCGAACACCACTGCACTGCCCTAAACCCTGAAACACCACCCCCACCATGACCCCCTACACTGCAGGAACAGCACTGCACTGCCCTAACCCCTGAAACACCAAGCCAGCACGGCCCCCTACCTTGCCCGAACACCACTGCACTGCCCTAAACCCTGAAAGACTACCCACGGCAAGACCCCCTACTATGCCCAAATACCACTGCACTGCCCTAAACCCTGAAACACCACCTCCAGCAAGACCCGCAAGGCTGCAAGAACACCACTGCCCTAACCATTGAAACACCACCTCCAGCAAGACCCCCTATGCTAACCAAACACCACTACACTGCCCTGAACCCTGAAACACCAGACCCAGCATGACCCCTTACACTGCCCGAACACCACTGCTCTGCCCAAAACCCTGAAACACCAGCACGACCCCCTGCACTGCCTGAACACCACTGCACTGCCCTAAACCCTAAAACACCAGCCCTTATCACGACCCCCTACACTGCCCGAACACCACTGCAGTGCCCTAAACCCTGAGACACCTGCCCCAGCATTACCCCCTACACTGCCTGAACACCACTGCCCTAATCCCTGAAACACTACCCCCAGCAAGACCCCCTACACTGTCTGAACACCACTGCACTGCTCTAAACCCTGAAACACCACCCCCAGCAAGACCCCCTACGCGGCAAGAACATCAGTGCCCTAAAACCTGAAACACCACCCACAGCAAGATCCCCTATGCTGCCCGAACACCACTACACTGCCGTAAACTCTGAAACACCAGACCCAGCACGACCACCTACACTGCCAGCGCACCACTGCTCCGCCCAAAAACCTGAAACACCAGCCCCAGCAAAACCCCCTACACTGCCTGAACACCACTGCACTGCCCTAAACCCTAAAACACCAGCCCTTATCACGACCCCCTACACTGCCCGAACACCACTGCACTGCCCTAAACCCTAAAACACCAGCCCTTATCACGACCCCTACACTGCCCGAACACCACTGCTCTGCCCAAAATCCTGAAACACCAGCCCCAGCATGACCCCCTGCACTGCCCGAACACCACTGCACTGCCCTAAACTCTAAAACACCAGCCCTTATCACGACCCCCTACACTGCCCGAACACCACTGCACTGCCCTAAACCCTAAAACACCAGCCCTTATCACGACCCCTACACTGCCCGAACACCACTGCTCCGCCCAAAACTCTGAAACACCAGACTCAGCACGACCACCTACACTGCCTGCGCACCACTGCTCCGCCCAAAACCCTGAAACACCAGCCCCAGCACAACCCCCAACACTGCCTGAACACCACTGCACTGCCCTAAACCCTGAAACACCAGCCCCAGCACGACCCCCTACTCCTGCCGAACACCACTGCACTGCCCTAAACCCTGAAAAAAAAGCCCCAGCACAACCCCCTACACTGCCCGAACACCACGGCACTGCCCTAAACCCTGAAACACTAC
The DNA here is from genome assembly GCF_964204655.1 of Triturus cristatus. Lineage (NCBI taxonomy): Eukaryota > Metazoa > Chordata > Amphibia > Caudata > Salamandridae > Triturus > Triturus cristatus. The sequence goes on from NC_140579.1 coordinate 1,099,788,723, forward strand.
TCCCAGCAAGACACCCTACACTGCCCAAAAACCACTGCACTGCCCTAAACCCTGAAAAACCAGCCCCAGCAAGACCCCCTACGCTGCAAGAACACCACTGCCCTAAAACCTGAAACACCACCCCCAGCAAGACCCCCTATGCTGCCCAAACACCACTACACTGCCCTAAACCCTGAAACAGCAGACCCAGCACCACCCACTACACTGCCCGAGCACCACTGCTCTGCCCAAAACCGTGAAACACCAGCCCCAGTATGACCCCTCACACTGCCCGCACACCACTGCACTGCCCTAAGCCCTGAAACACCTGCCCCAGCAGGACCCCCTACACTGCCCGAACACCACTGTACTGCCCTAAACCCTGAAACACCACCCCCAGCAAGACCCCCTACACTGCCCGAGCACCACTACACTGCCATAAACCCTGAAACACCAGACCCAGCACGACCCTCTACACTGCCCGCGCACCACTGCTCCACCCAAAACCCTGAAACACCAGCCCCAGCACGACCCCCTACACTGCCTGAATACCACTGCACTGACCTCAACCCTGAAACACCAGCCCCAGCACGACCCCCTACATGGCCCGAACACCACTGCACTGCCCTAAACCCTGAAACACCAGCACCAGCATGACACCCAACACTGCCCAAACACCACTGCACTGCCCTAAACCCTGAAACACCAGCCCCAGCACGAACCCCTACACTGCTCGAACACCACTGCACTGCCCTAAACCCTGAAACACCACCCTGCACGACCCTATAAACTGCCCAAACACCACTGCCCTGCCCTAAACTCTGAAGCACCACACCCAGCACAACCCCCTACACTGCCTGAACACCACTGCACTGCCCTAATCCCTGAAAGACTGCCCCAGCACGAACCCCTATACTACCCAAACACCACTGCACTGCCCTAAACCCTAAAACAGTACCCGAGCACGATCCCCTACACTAAACAAACACCACTGCACTACCCTAAACCATAAAACACTACCCCCAGCATGACCTCCTACACTACACAAACACCACTGCACTACCCTAAACCCTAAATCTACCCCAAGCACAACCCCCTACACTCCACAAACATCACTGCACTACCCTAAACCCTAAAATACTACCACCAGCACGATCGCCTACACTACACAAACACCACTGCACCCTAAACCCTGAAACACCAGCCCAGCACGATCCCCTACACTGCCCGAACACCACTGCTCTGCCCAAAATCCTGAAACACCAGCCCCAGCATGACCCCCTGCACTGCCCGAACACCACTGCACTGCCCTAAACCCTAAAACACCAGCCCTTATCACGACCCCCTACACTGCCCGAACACCACTGCACTGCCCTAAACCCTAAAACACCAGCCCTTATCACGACCCCTACACTGCCCGAACACCACTGCTCCGCCCAAAACTCTGAAACACCAGACTCAGCACGACCACCTACACTGCCTGCGCACCACTGCTCCGCCCAAAACCCTGAAACACCAGCCCCAGCACAACCCCCAACACTGCCTGAACACCACTGCACTGCCCGAAACCCTGAAACACCAGCCCCAGCACGACCCCCTACTCCTGCCGAACACCACTGCACTGCCCTAAACCCTGAAAAAAAAGCCCCAGCACAACCCCCTACACTGCCCGAACACCACGGCACTGCCCTAAACCCTGAAACACTACTCCCAGCAAGACACCCTACACTGCCCGAAAACCACTGCACTGCCCTAAACCCTGAAAAACCAGCCCCAGCAAGACCCCCTACGCTGCAAGAACACCACTGCCCTAAAACCTGAAACACCACCCCCAGCAAGACCCCCTATGCTGCCCAAACACCACTACACTGCCCTAAACCCTGAAACAGCAGACCCAGCACCACCCACTACACTGCCCGAGCACCACTCCTCTGCCCAAAACCGTGAAACACCAGCCCCAGTATGACCCCCTACACTGCCCGCACACCACTGCACTGCCCTAAGCCCTGAAACACCTGCCCCAGCAGGACCCCCTACACTGCCCGAACACCACTGTACTGCCCTAAACCCTGAAACACCACCCCCAGCAAGACCCCCTACACTGCCCGAGCACCACTACACTGCCATAAACCCTGAAACACCAGACCCAGCACGACCCTCTACACTGCCCGCGCACCACTGCTCCACCCAAAACCCTGAAACACCAGCCCCAGCACGACCCCCTACACTGCCTGAATACCACTACACTGACCTCAACCCTGAAACACCAGCCCCAGCACGACCCCCTACATGGCCCGAACACCACTGCACTGCCCTAAACCCTGAAACACCAGCACCAGCATGACACCCAACACTGCCCAAACACCACTGCACTGCCCTAAACCCTGAAACACCAGCCCCAGCACGAACCCCTACACTGCCTGAACACCACTGCACTGCCCTAATCCCTAAAACAGTACCCGAGCACGATCCCCTACACTAAACAAACACCACTGCACTACCCTAAACCATAAAACACTACCCCCAGCATGACCTCCTACACTACACAAACACCACTGCACTACCCTAAACCCTAAATCTACCCCAAGCACAACCCCCTACACTCCACAAACATCACTGCACTACCCTAAACCCTAAAATACTACCACCAGCACGATCGCCTACACTACACAAACACCACTGCACCCTAAACCCTGTAACACCAGCCCAAGCACCACCCCCTACACTGTCAGAACACCACTGCACTGCCCTAAACCCTGAAACACCAGCCCCAGCAAGACTTCCTACACGGCCCAAACACCACTGCCCTAAACTCTGAAACACCACCCCCACCAAGGCCCCCTACACTGCCTGAACAAAACTTCCCTAAATCCTGAAACACCTCCCCAACAAGACCCCCTACATTGCCCGAACACCACTGCACTGCCCTAAACCCTGAAACACAACCCCCTGCCCAACCCCCACACTGCCAAAGCACCACTGCACTGCCCTAAATCCCGAAACATCACCCCTGCACGACACCCTACACTGCCCGAAGACCACTGCGCTGCCCTAAACCCTAAAACACCACCCCCAGCATGACGCCCTACACTGCCCGAACACCACTGCACTGCCCTAAACCCTAAACACCACGCCCAGCAGGACCACCTACTGTGCTCGAACACCACTTGTGAGAAGTTGGCCTGGTACATGATGTTCACTAATTAAAGTGACCACCTTGTACCATGCCAAGCAACCCTTATGGTGTGGTTGTAAGTCAACCTTTTCGGACCAGCTGCCCTAGTGGTAGCGTAGGCTAAGCAGTCTTTGAGGCTAAACTCGTTTAGGTATGTTAAGCAAGCTGTTTTACCATATGTAACCCCCCTTTATACCAATGAAAGGACACCACACAGATATATATTCAAAATATATATGTATTTATTACTCAAAGTATCCCCTAGACTCTTTATGAGCACAGGAGCACAAATCGTTAAACAAGAAAGTATTACAATATACGAAAGTTGCACTTTATATGGATAGGCCCTGGTGGCCGCTCAAACCATATACTGAAATAGTGGTATAAGTACCACAAACAGGAAAGGGAGAAGGCCTAGGGCCTCTAGAATCGCTGGGCCTACAAGGAGCTAACTTTAGTTAGTGACCAGAAGGTCCACGGGTCGCGTGTGCAGTGAGGAAAGTTACACGCGGGCGCCCATAGGTTTTCAATGGGTGCGTAATTGTTCAAAAGTTACTGCTAGAAGGGTCTTCTGGTTGGACTACGATTTCAAGACTTTAAACCTAGACATTAGAGATGTTACTCTACACTTGTGCAACGGAGTGCCAGCTTTACCTCACCCACAGGAAGCGGGTGCATAGGGCTCGAAGAGCGTCGGGTTTCGTCTATCTGTTCAATGAAGCCTGACGACAAAGATGCTGCAGGCGGTCGGTCCAGAAGAGATGCGGTGGATCCAAGGTTGGATCGGAAGTGTAGAAGACCTGTAAGCAGAGAGGACAGTGTTCACAGTCACTAGCCAGTGACCGGCGTGGCACCAGGTAGGTACCAGGCGATGTCGGGTGCAAACAGGTGAAGAGGTGTAGCTTGTCTCTGCAGCCACGTGGTCCCTGAAGATCGACGACATCCAGGAGCCGGTTCACGAGCTGTCCCACGCAGGCTCTCGCTGTTGGCGGTGTCGGCGACTCAGAAGAAGCAAACAAGCCTTGGCAAAAGCAGGAGTCGCAGGATGTGAAAAAAGCTGTTAGCTCTGACCAGCAAGGTCAGAGGGGCTGCTCCTTTGGAGGGAAGCAGAGGCCAGTTTGGAGCAACCAGACCAGCATTGTAGTTTTTCAAGATGGTCGCCAAGATGGCCACTAGTCAACGTACCAGTAACCGGTTAGGCGCGTCAAGTCGCGAAGTGCAGAGGGGCCCCACGCACATTGTGGAGATGCTGGAGGGCTCACCTTTGGTGCAGATGCTGCTCGGATGTTGGGCTTCTTAGGACCCAAAGCACAACTTGGAGGAAGCCTCTGTTGTCGCGCTTTCAGCTAGTCGAGTGTCTTTCAAGATGGCTGGCTCCACGGGTCTCAGTGCCTCCATGGGTTCCTTCTTTTCAGGGACTGTGGATCGGGCGGTGAGAGGTCTGGAGGTCCAGTCCTTGTTGGTCTCTGGGCTTGGGCTCCGGCGGGAGGCGGCGCAAAACAGACGTCGATTCGCTGGATGGTGCTTGCGTTAGCAAGATGGTCACTCCTTGACCATAGGGGAGATTTCCTTCAGTCTTCTGTGCAGCAGAACATCGAAGTTCCCGTCTTCTTCTTAGTTTCAAGTTGATTCCAGGATGTCTAAAGTCTATGGACACAGCTCCTACCTTTAAGCGGATTCTAGGGGCCGGACTACCTGCTAGGTCCCTCCCTAAGGGTGGGACCAGGAAGGGGGGTGGTTACACCCTCAATCCTTTGTCCAGCTCGCCCCAGATCTGGGGCTGGTGTGCCCCAGGACCGGATTGAACTGGCATATGCACCGAGGCTCTTTGTGAGCCTCAGGCATGTCTGTTTCCTTTCAAGCCCTACCTGACCAATACACAAAATCCTGTCTGGGGTGGTGCTCACACCTCCCCTGGCAGGAAACCCTTTGTCCACGTCTCCCAAGCTGGAAGGACTCCCAGCAGCAGGAGGGCAGACTTGTATTCCAATTCGTATGACACCTTACTCGACTTGTTTTGATAAAGCCAAACCATAGATAGCATTTAACCGCGAGGTTCATAATGCACTTAAGAGTATATGGTATGGCGATATCTGGAAACGGTAGAAGGAAGTTGTTCCGACTACTGCAGACAGGCTCAGCTCATGCCAGAGCACCATCTCACATGAAACCAAGCACTCTGCCTTGAGGATTGTTAAGGCCTGCCATAGGAGTGACTTATAGGTTAACATGTGTCCCATTTAAGGTTAGGTATAGGCATACTACATCTAAGTAAGAGGTGGATACACCAACTTACCCCAGCTGAGTGATCAGCCAGTTGTGTCAAATTGCTAGGCCAGGCCAGGGGTGGCACAATACATGCTTTAGCCCCTGGTAGGCCTCAGATACACCAATGCCCTGAGTACCTAGGGTACACTAGTACAGGGGCTCACAGGGTGATCCAGTTCCAATGGGTCATGCACCTAAAGTGCATAGTGTCAATTTAGCAGAGAGAACAGCAGGCTGGGGGTCTGATTAGCAGGCCCACAGCCTCAATACGTCAAAAACCAGTGAAGCAAAAAGCAAAAATTTGGGGTGACCATAGGATAGCAGACCCTACTCTCCTACACCACTGCTCTGCCCTAATTTGTAAAACGCCACCCTCAGTACGACCCCCTACACTGCCCGAACACCACTGCTCTGCCCTAAACCCTAAAAAACCACCCCCAGCACGACCCCCTACACTGCCCGAACACCACTGCACTGCCCTAAACCCTGAAACACCAGCCCCAGCATGACCCCCTACACTGCCCGAACACCACTGCACTGCACTAAACCCTGAAACACCCCCTGCCCAAACCGCTACACTGCCTGAGCACCACTGCACTGCCCTAAACCCCAAAACACCACCCCAGCACGACCCTCTACACTTCCAGAACACCACTGCACTGCCCTAAACCCTAAAACACTACCCCCAGCATGACCCCCTACACTGCCCGAACACCATTGCACTGCCCTAAACCCTGAAACACCACCACAGCATGAACACCTACACTGCCCGAACACCACTGCACTGCCCTAAACCCTGAAACACCACCCCTAGCACGACACCCTACACTGCCCGAACACCACTGCACTGCTCTAAACCCTGAAACACCACCCCCAGAACGACCCACTACTCTGCCCGAACACCACTGCACTGCCCTAAACCCTGAAACACTATCCCCAACAAGACCCCCTACACTGCCCGAACACCACTGCTCTGCCCTAATCCCTGAAACACCACCCCAGCAAGACCCCCTACGCTGCCCGAACACCACTGCCGTAAATCCTAAAACACCACCCCCAGCAAGACCCCCTGCACTGCCTGAACACCACTGCACTGCCCTAGACCCTGAAACACCAGCCCCAGCATGATCCCCTACAATGTCCGAACACCACTGTACTGCAGAAAACCCTGAAACACCACTCCCAGCACGTCCCCTACCCTGCCCGAACACGACTGCACTGCTCTGAACCCTGAAACACCACACCCAGCACGACCCCCTACACTGCCCGAACACCACTGCACTGCCCTAAACCCTGAAACACCACCCCCAGCATGACCTCCTACACTGCGCGAACACCACTGCACTGCCCTAAATCCTGAAACACCACCCACCTGCACAACCCGCTACACTGCCCGAACACCACCCCCCTTCATGACCCCCTGCACTGCCCGAACACCACTGCACTACCCTAAACCCTGAAACACCATCCCCAGCATGATCCCATACACTGTCCGAACACCACTGTACTGCCCAAAACCCTGAAACACCACTCCGAGCATGACCCCCAACACTGCCCGAACACCACTGCACTGCTATAAACTCTGAAATACCAGCTCCAGCATGACCCCCTACACTGCCCGAACACCACTGCACTGCCCTTAACCCTGAAACACCAGCCCCGGCACGACCCTCTACATTGTCCGAACACCACTGCACTGCCCTAAACCCTGAAACACCTCCCCCAGCACAATCCCTACACTGCCCGAACACCATTGCACTGCCCTAAACCCTGAAACACCACACCCAGTACGACCCCCTACACTGTCCTAACACCACTGCACTGCCCTAAACCCTGAAACACCACCCCCAGCAAGACCCGCAACACTGCAAGAACACCACTGCCCTATACCTTGAAACACCACCTAACATAACCTTGTGTGGAGTTTCTTTTGTGGTGGGCCTAGGGTGTTGTTGCTGTGTGCGCGCGCAAACGCTTTACACATTGCCTCCGGGATAAGCCTGACTGCTCGTGCCAAGGTACCAAGGGGTGAGCAGGGGTTATCTTTGGCGTGTAATTCCCCTGCCCTGACTTGGAGTGGTGGTTTCTGCCTGGCTTTGGCGCACGCCTTAGCCAACCAGAAATCCCATTTCTAACGTTGGTGGAAGCGGTGGGATTAGGACTTGCGTTTGCGCAGTACCACAGCGACGGCTGGCTGCACTACAAAACTCTGCATTTTAGATAGTCACATGGAAAGGGATTATTGTTCTAAATTTGTTTTAAGTGTCATTTCTGTGGAAATGTGTTTCTGGATTCACCAGTAAGGGTGGGATCCAGTGGTGGCAGCAGATGTGTGTCCAGTGCATGTATTTCCATTCCCAGTTCCCGGGGTAATGGTACCTGTGTCACATGGTGGTCAGGTTGAGAAATCAGGGGTGGTAGAAACTGTCTTACCAGTCTTGGGAGGGGTTTGGGGATGAATGTGTGTTGCACCGGACAGGTGAGCGTGAGTTCTCTGAGATAAGGAGCTTGCTGGATACTTGGGTGTAACTGAAATAGGGAGCTTGCATTGGGGAGTGATTCCAAAAGTAGTGGCTAAGGTGTCTTCCAGCCCAGCGTGGTGGAAGAGGTTCAGAGTAGCCCAGCTAGGTCTTGGTGTAGGGGCTCATGTCCTGACTCTGCGGAGAAGGAGTGGGTGGGACTGCGTGTCTCCAGGTGCCCGAAACCCAGTCTCAGGGCCTGGATGGTTTCGTTAGGGAACATCAGGTCGGGGGCCTAGGCTGTACCAATAGGCCATTTGAGGAGGATCTTCCTGTGTTCTAGGATCGGAAAAGGCATTTGGGAGTGATCACTTTAGGAAACAAGGAGAAGCTTTTGTTGGATAGAGGAACCAGATGAAACTTAGGAGAGGCTATCCCTGAAACTGGGGGAAGTGGCCTGCAGTGGTTGCCTGACTGTCCAAGAAAGGAGTAAGGAACTGTGTGTGTACTTAATTTTCAACTTGTGAAGGATCTCCCAGTGTCTAGAGGACTGTAACCTCTAGACACTGTAGTGTCTGTGTTATATCCTGCTAATGTCAATCCAATGTTATTCAATCACAAGTGGAATGTTAAGGTGATGATGCTATCAGAATGTTGGGGAGTCTGTCAGAGAAGGGACAGTTGACTGAGCTGAGCTGCCTGCTGGCTGCTCCTGGTGGGGTCTTTATCTGATCTAGACTTGGTCTTAATTTGATCTACTTATAATCTACCTGTGATCTTTTACCAACTTGAAATAAATCTCTTTAAAACATCTCAACGGAGTGGACTTGATCAATACAGAATTTTGGCGACGATTTGAACTTAAAGAACCTGCTACTTCAACCTCATCAATCTTCAATCAACTCAAGCTGGCACCGCTCTCTTCTCTCATTCTAGACCCCACCAGTGACCCCCCATCGGTCGCCCTCTATGCTAAGTGCCAGTTCAAGTCTATTATCAATCTTCAATCAAAGTGCCTGTTCCAGTCTACTCAGCACAGACTGCCTTCAACTCAATGTACCAGTTCCTGTCTGTACAACACAGACTGCCTTCAAATCAAAGTGCCTGTTCCAGTCTACACAGCACAGAGTGCTTTCAACTCAATGTACCAGTTTCTGTCTGCACAGCGCAGAGTGTCTTCAAATCAAAGTGCCTGTTCCAGTCTACACAGCACAGACTGCCTTCAACTCAATGTACCAGTTCCTGTCTGCACAACACAGATTGCCTTCAAATCAAAGTGCCTGTTCCAGTCTACACAGCACAGAGTGCCTTCAACTCAATGTACCAGTTTCTGTCTGCACAGCACAGAGTGTCTTCAAATCGAAGTGCCTGTTCCAGTCTGCACAGCACAGAGTGTCTTCTAATCAAAGTACCAGTTCCACTCTATATAACACAGGGTGTGATGATTTGATCTTACCCTCTACGTGCTCAACTCAAGTTCAATCTTCAAGAAGGGAAGATATTCAAAAGCTTCATCAATCCTCAAACTTCAAAGACTCTGGCACCGCATCCAACTTCAAAGACTCTGGCACCGCATCCAACTTCAAATACAAACTCTGGCACCATGCCAGATCCCTTTTCTATTTTCTTCAATTCAAGTTTGTTCTCAACATCTTCAACATCAAGCAGAGCTGAGTTCTTCCAAGCATTTACTCCTCAACCTCAGCACTACAACGGAAACACCTCAAGAACCGAGTCATCCACTAACTTTCAAGTGCCATTCAATATTCAAGCTTCTGTGTCTACAGAGCCTCTACAAGCAAGGTAATCAGCTGCTGCCTCTGCCTCACACTACGCAGTGTAATTTGAAGTGCACTCGTACACAAGCTGTTTTGACTATTCTCACAGTGCCAGAGGCTAGTGGACATACTTCTACTTTTGGAATAAGCTAGCAGTGGGGTATGCAGTGAGCAACAGTGTCCACTCAACTCTTAAAAGGTCTGTTTTTGCTGTCCCTTCAATGTAATTGGTCTGCTTCAACCCAGGGATCCTGAAGGGCACACAAGCTGTTTTCCTGTTTTCACAGTGTAGAGGCAAGTGAACTTACTACAACCTGCTAACTTTTGGAAAGTGCGGTTATCAATGTCCCAGCGGGATCAAAGACATTGTCTCAATTTACATCATTACACCTTCTACAAGTGTATTTGTGGATTTCTGGGGTAGGTTTATTTTTATTGATATTTTTATTGATTTTGGATTCCCCAGTTGCCCCTTTCGACGGGATCACAATCAACCCACCAGGTGATCTGGTTCTTTTATTCAATATGGGGAGGACTCATGCCTGTGTCATGGATTTATTTCTTCAGTACTGTCCCGTTTTTTACATTTGCGCCTCTGCCTCTAACTTTTCAATCGCAGTTGAACCGCTGCCTGGCTTTTCAAATTTGCCTCGAGCTTTCAAGCAGAGCGCGCGCAGCCTTACCTTCTTCGTAGAGTTCTCTGATGTCTCCATGGTTTCCCGCACCTTCTTCTTCTTCTTCTTCGATGTCCATTGCTGCTTCTGGACGTCTACATGCCAAGACGTGCTGTGAGCCACCCGGCTCAGCGTCACAAACGCGGCACCATCTTGGGTTTGGAGGTACCACCGATTCCCTGGAGCCGCACTGTTTCATGGGTTTTAAAGAGTTCTCTGCCAACCACCTTCGTATCTTGGTGTTTCAATAAAGTTATCATTACTTTCAATGACTTTAGGTCGGTGCAGAAGATCTTCGTATTTCACTGCAGGTACTTTGTTTTCATTTTGGTAAACGTTCTGTCCCTCCTGCATTGGTCTATGAGTGAACTCTTCTATTCCAAGTGATTTTAGGTCGGTGGATTCTACTCTTTACAACAAAGTGCTCTTGGTTCCTGGACGCCTGTCTCGCTGACCGCGGTGACTTATGGCAATGAAAATGAAGACACAGACAATAAAGAAGAAATGCGTAAGGCCCTTAGAGCATTTGACAAGGATGGCAATGGTTACATCACTGCAGACAACGTGTCAATACTTGTGGACCCCATGTCTCTTTCTTTGGTTTGAACGCGCTCCAGTCATGACACATGTCGACCAATTTCAATACTTCATTACTTCAATATTTCTATGCGGTGAAGGTACTTTTCCATTTTGAACGCTACGCAATCGTTGGAACTGTTCAGGGTCTCCTCATGTGTTTTTGTGTTAAGACAGCTCTAGCGCTGTGTCATCTAGGTTTTCAAGGAGCGTGCTGTTCTAGCTCAATGTCTTTCTTGTGCTTATTCAAGCTAGTGATCACACGTGTTTACCTGAGCACAACCTCTCCTCATGTGCTTTTCAAAGGGAAGTTTTTCTCGCGTTTCTCATGTTTCTAGCACTATGTCAAAGACCAAGCTTTGCTGTGTTCTCTTTCATTTAGTTCAATATGCTCAATTTCAAATGCTATATTTTCTTTTCTGCTTGGGCATAGTTTGTCCAGTGCAGTTTTTCTTTTAAAAGGGCAGTTTAAGGTTAACCATTACATGACCTTCTCCTCAAACATTTGCTATATGGCATGTTATGTCTTTCTATTCAGTTTAAAGGGGTATATACGACCCTAGTTTCAAGCTTTCAATATTTCAATTAAGCTATTATCAATGTACTTGCATGTGTTCAATTACTCAATTATTTCAATGTACATGTATTCCTTAGTAGGAAATGGGTACCCAAGTTCACTTATCGAGTTGCATGCATTCCAGTAGTATTTCCAGTAGTATAACCTCAACATTACAACAGCACCACCTCAACAAGGAAGGTAACTGGTGGTTGCCTGAGTGTGTCTCCCGTGCGTAGTAAGGTGTTCAAGTTCTGCGCATATCAACTTCAACCAAGCAAGTGTGGTAAATTGTTTATGTGCAGTGCTGGAGTGGTGTGGGCAAGAGTTGTGTTCAACAACAGAGCGGCATTTCTCCAGTGTCTTGACACTACACTAATGGACTTCTGCTCAACCTGCCAGTTCCTGTTTCTTGCCATTTCCTGCCACTCTCCTGCTGTGCTCACAGTACCTCAACTTCTACCTCCACAAGCAAGGTAATAACTCTGGCTGTGTTTGTGATCAATACCTTTTGGACAAGCTTTGTCTGCACACAGTCAAGTTCACTTTTACTACGATGTTAAACTGCTTCAAGAATCAAGGGTTGCCAGTTCCTGCTGCCACGACGTCTAGATGTGGGCGCTACAAAGGGGTGTGTGCATGATGTTTTCAAGTGCTCCTTGCATCTACAGTAGGAGCAGAAATCTCTACATAGGGTCCTGCAATAAAACGGACCTGTCAAAATACTGTGAACATATTCTATGAGGAAAACATCGCATGTAACAGAGCTGTGCACATTTACAACGTTGATACTTCTAATCAAGCAGTTATCCAGTTCTGAACTTATTTTTACTCAATTGTGGCCCCAGTCATCCCCTCAACATTTTGCAAGTTCAAACGGTCTGAAGAAATGGCAATATTTAGTTTTTGTAAACACCATATTGGTTGCCCCTAACCTGTACATAACAGATTTTTCAACTCAAGTGTGTTCCCAAAATATTCAACATCAAGGGAATCGTAGACAACTTTTCTACCACCTTCCAGAGGGTAGCCTGACTCAAAGTGCTTCCCTAGAATCAACAAATCTGTCAGCTTTGCTGTATGTGGTGGGACTGTGTTTTACTATGCATCAAAACAACTGGGGAAGTGTTGCCTAGGATTTTTTTTTGTTTCACTCAATATTTTCTGGCAATCCACAAACTGTGTTTCCATAAGATGTCAACCGCTTTGCACGGCGTCAAATGTTTGATGGCAACTTTATGGTTCGGAGTGTGACCAATGTCACACTTTGCGACATGTCCTGTTTTACCTCGAACAAGTGTGGACAGCTGTTCATGTGCAGTGTCGGACCGGCATGCACAACACCGGAGCCGGGTTTTCCAGTGTTTCGGTTTAACATGAAGTGACTTCGCACAACATTACGAATGTCTCAATACGGCTTTCGGGTAAGCCTATTTTTTTTTTTTTGGGGGGGGCCCGGCCGTTCTCTCGACATTTTGGGAGCTCAACTGCCTGTTTGAAAACTCTTCACGAGCCACCTGTTGCGCATTCTCCTTGTGCGTTCCTTGTTTTCAAAAGATGCATCGCTAAAGCCTCTGCACCTTGAGTCTTACCTGTTCCAGCGAAACCCCGTGCATCGCTTGTGACGTCATTCTTTTGGAGTCTTCGCGACCGCCGGCTCCTGCTTGATGTTTGGATGTATAAACGTGTCGTGATCCACCCAACTCTACCTGCAAAATGTGCCGCCATCGTGTGTTTGGCTGAGGCACATGACTCTTCACCGTGCTCTCCTTTTGTTTCTGCCAACCACACTCCGAAATTGGCAGTTTACCTTGTTGGTTTTCCGCTTTCAGCCCCATTTCATTCCTGTTCTGGCCAGTGGGTGCGTTTTGGGGAAGTCTTTTCTACTTTCTTATATCCTCTAACGTTGTTGTTTTTCTTCGCTGTTGTGTGAGAAGGGAGTATGGTTTCTATGTTTCATTTCTTTTCTGTTTCTTGGTTTCTCTCCTTTCTATGGTTGTTCTCACATTGCTCTTCTTTTGATCGATGTTCTTTTATTGTTGTTCCTTTTGTTTGTATAATCATTCTGTTTTCACTTTATCAGGGTTTTCTGACATTTCTAGTTTTTTTTGTTTCCCGTATAAGAAAGGGAGATATGTTATATCCTGCTAATGTCAATCCAATGTTATTCAATCACAAGTGGAATGTTAAGGTGATGATGCTATCAGAATGTTGGGGAGTCTGTCAGAGAAGGGACAGTTGACTGGGCTGAGCTGCCTGCTGGCTGCTCCTGGTGGGGTCTTTATCTGATCTAGACTTGGTCTTAATTTGATCTACTTATAATCTACCTGTGATCTTTTACCAACTTGAAATAAATCTCTTTAAAACATCTCAACTGAGTGGACTTGATCACTACAGTCTGTAACCAGAGCTCCAGCAGTCCTAGTGTCTGGCGGTACCGCTCCAGTTGGGAGGGTGTGGAAGTCCAGAGGGAGGGGTGAGAGGGGGAGGGAGTCCCCAGTTGGAACCAGTAGGTCAGGGACCAGCCGGGAGGGCTGAGTCGCCACTGAGTGACCATGGTGTCGCCACTTCTGTCCTGGGGGGTCTGCACGCACTGTCAGATGGACAGGAGGTCGTGAGATCAGCGCCAGGCAGACTGTCACACGACCCATTAGTTATGTGTCACCCTCGTTAAGTCCTGGTTCGCCAGGCATCTGACCAAAGGGTACGTCCCTCGGTTGGGGAGCCAGTAGTCGGTGTTTCCGGATCTGTACGTCAGCGGCCTGTAATGAGTGTCCTGGCCGGTTTGCCTTCTAGGGGTACCACTCCAGTTGGGAGGGTGCGGAACTCTGGAATGGGGTGCAGAGGGAGGACGGCCTCGCCTCTGACCCCGGTGCATCCGTTGAATGTGGATCCCAGGTGGTAGACCAGTTGATGGAGAGAGGTCCTGAACTGGTGGGAGAGTTGTGTTCTGGAGGGTGCTTCCCTGGGAGGGTGTGGAACCAAAGAAGTAGAGGTAGGGTGGGGCATTCTTGCCCGTGACCTCTGGTCAGCCTGAGGGTGCGGACCCTAGGTTGAAGGATCAGTGGTAGTTTGGAACTACACTGAGAGGGAGAGTGGAGAATGGCTTGTATGCCAGGGGTTACTACCCCCCACTCTGGGTTTGGCAAGGACCAGTGGTATCTGGGTGGCCTAGGGCCTGGTCCTGGCGGTGGACAACAAGGTGGTACCAGTGGGGTAGCCTAGTTGGGCCTGAGTTTTCCAGATGGAACCACGTTGATTCAGAATGGCGTAGAACCGGAGGGTGTCCCTGCAGTGCGGGCCTGCGTCCGTGTTCTATCGCCCCAAGCAGGGAAGACCATCACGGTGGTGATTGGTCTGCCCTGCGTTTTGGCTGGAAGGGGGTAGTGTTGGACTTGGCCCTTTCTGGCAAGTTCACCCCTAGAACTTTTTGCATTATCCTAGCCTTTTTCCTATGTTGTACTAGTGGTTTTAGGCCTCTAGGCACTTTCACACTGTGTCCCAGTGGAAAGTGCATGCGCTCTGTGTATGTTTTAGTGAGACTGACCTGCCCTCCCATAGGAATGCATGGGGGATCTGAGTGACCGTGTTAAGTCCTGATGTGAGAGGAGTGCAGGGTCGAGTTTGGTATGTGCGAACTCGTGAGAGTGAATGCTGCGCAATGATGTGTGCAGCGTTACGGTGTCTCGTGTAGAAGTGCCACTTCTAGAAGCTGGCCTGTCTGTATAATAAATGTGCAGTGACTGTCTGGCTTGCAATTGGCTGGTGTGTCTGTCTCCAGGAGTCAGGATGGGTCTGCCCCGGTGGTGAGTGGAGAGAGCTGCATGTTGATGGCAGGGAGGAGTACACCTGGGACCTGAATAGGGCTGGGCTTTCCCTACACAATGCTGGCTCCGCCCCCTGTGGTGCGTCTGATGTCCCTGGCCTGTCCTGTGAATAGGGAGAGGGGCTCAGCAAAACAAAGTGCTCAGGAACCAGTTGCATATGGTTCGCCCCTTACCTGCACCTTTGGAGACAAAGGATTCTGTGTATAAAAGAGGGGCTGTGACCCCATGAAAATGTTCTTGTTCTTGGACTCGAATCTGACAGGGGCGTGCTGCTGCTGGGGCCCAGGGGAAGGCTTGCCTCCCTGGGCCCTGAACAGCCCCTGGATGCCTGATGGACTTTTGGGACCTTTTTGCTGTTTCCTTGATCTATCAAGGACTTTGTGCTGTACTTCTAGTGCCTGGTGAGCGCTTTATTGCTCCTTCTTGCTTCTGCACACTGGGAGCGCTCTACATGGATTCCCCTGGGGCGCTGAAGCTTCGCTGCCCCGGGGCCGCACATCGCTGCTGGGGGATATCCCCAGCATAGGGATTCCCCCATTGTACCTTTAATAGTGGGTGCCCACCCCACATGGCCGCCTAGTTTTAAATTTTAATAGCAAGAGACCACCCTGCTTTTATATCGTAATTCGGAGGGAGCCTACCCCTCATTGCCGCATGTGTGATTTTATAATTGAAGCGGGAGCCCACCCCGCGTTTCACCGCCATGGCCCGATCGCTGGGAGGAAGTCAGGCAATGTGGTGCCTGATGGCGGGCGGGACTTCCGGTTTGACGGAGAAGCCCCGCACACGCCCATGCTGGAGGAGGAAGTGGCCCGAGCAGGAAGCGCCGGTACCCCTTTTCCCTGCGGGGCTCCCGTGATGAAGAGGGAGCCCCGCGTACCACCACAGATTGCCATATTCCTGGCGGGGCTCTCCTTGATGGAGAGAGAGCCCCGCGTGTGCGGCCTTGGTGAAGTCCCGGTCCCAGAAGAGGGACCGGGTGAAGAGGAGACCGACTACCCCGTCCCGACGAAGAGAGGAGCAGCCGGAGAAGCCAGGAATCCCTGAGGCAGCCGGTGAGTGGGGGCTCGCTTTGGACACCTTGTGGGGGGCAAGAGCGGTCCCGCCGTTGCGGGCCGCTCCCATGTGGGCACGATTGCTTTAGAGCCCCGTGTAGCTCCAACACTGGGCATCGCTGTTTATAGAGAGCCCAGAGGGGCCCATGTCTTTCTCCGTGTCCTGGACTATGTTATGAGTGGCCCCCGCCTGATAGGGGGTCACTCCGACGAAGGGAGCATATTTTGTCCATTGGTGCGATAAGGGCCCAGAGGGGCCCGTGCTGCCCAATATTGGCCAGCGTTCTCCAGCTGCCCCACTTTGCAGGGGTCAGCTGCAACATTTGGGGGCATGTTATTTTTAGAGCCTCCGTGGCTCCAACAACTGCACATTTCATTCAGTAAAAGCGCCAGGGCGCTCCACAGTGCTTAGGGGGCCAGCGCTTTCTCTAGTTGGCGCAAATTAATTTCAGGAGCCCCGTGTGGCTCCACAGTACTGGGGGACATGTTGTTTTTAGAGCCTAGGTGGCTCCAACGGTGTGACATTATTTCAAGGGCCATCGAGAGCCCAAGCCTCATTTGAATATTCCCAGCTGCCCAGCAAGTAGTGGGCAACTGCTACGTTTAGGTTCTGGCGCAACCTGGACCCTAATGTGATTGAAGTACTATTGTGGTTTAATGCTTATGGTGTTAGGAAATGTACTGTGTGTAGTATGTTTTGCGCACCCTGTGTTAATGCTTATGGTGTTAGGGAATGTACCGTGTGTAGTATGTTTTGCGCACCCTGGGTTAATGCTTGTGGTGTTAGGAAATGTACTGTGTGTAGTATGTTGTGCGCACCCTGTTTTAATGCTTATGGTGTTAGGGGATGTACTGTGTGTAGTATGTTTTGCGCACCCTGTGTTTTATGCCTCTAGGTATGATTTCTGCATAGGAGGTTGTTTTACCTGTTTAGGTTTATGTTAGATAGATTTTACTTCCCTGTGTGATATATGCCCCTAGCGTAATTATACTTAGGAGGTAAGGTCTAATGCGTTAGACTTATGAGAAATTGCATAATGTGTTTATGCCCTTGTGATGTATACAGGATAGGTTTTATACCTGATTCTATTGTGATAATGCTGAGGTCATTATTGTGCCAGTAGTTACTGGTTGGGCTCTACAGTTATAATTTGTGTTCCAGTTGGTATATGTTCTACATTTACAATTGGTGATTTGTGCTAATTCTGACAGTGGTCCATGTGGCCCTGTCTTGTGTAAATAGTCCCCTGTAAAATTCTGCCCAGTGCCAGTTGGCACAGTGTTAATTATGTGATTATCATCTAATGTGTTTATTATAATACAAAGGCTATTTTTTTATACATAACCTTGTGTGGAGTTTCTCTTGTGGTGGGCCTAGGGTGTTGCTGCTGTGTGCGCGCGCAAACTCTTTACACATTGCCTCTGGGATAAGCCTGACTGCTCGTGCCAAGCTACCAAGGGGGGGAGCAGGGGTTATCTTCGGCGTGTAACTCCCCAGCCCAGACTTGGAGTGGTGGTTTCTGCGTGGCTTTGGCGCACGCCTTATCCAACCAGAAATCCCATTTCTAACAACCCTGAAACACCAGACCCAGCATGACCCCTTACACTGCCCGAACACCACTGCTCTGCACAAAACCCTGAAACTCCAGCCCCAGCACGACCCCCTACACTGCCCAAACACCACTGCACTGCCCTAAACCCTAAAACACCAGCCCTTATCACGACCCCCTACATTGCCCGAACACCACTGCACTGCCCTAAACCCTGAAACACAACCCCCTGCCCAACCCCCTACACTGCGAAAGCACCACTGCACTGCCCTAAACCCCGAAACACCACCCCTGCACGACACCCTACACTGCCCGAACACCACTGTACTGCCCTAAACCCTAAAACACCACCCCCAGCATGGCCCCCTACACTGCCCGAACACCACTGCACTGCCCTAAACCCTAAACACCATGCCAAGCAGGACCCCCTACTGTGCCCGAACACCACTGCTCTGTCCTAGTCCCTAAAATGCCACCCTCAGAACGACCCCCTACACTGCCCTAACACCACTGCTCTACCCTAAACCCTAAAACACCACCCCCAGCACAACCCCCTATGCTGCCAGAACACCACTGCACTGCCCTAAACCCTGAAACACCAGCCCCAGCATGACCCCCTACACTGCCCGAACACCACTGCACTGCACTAAACTGTGAAACACCCCCTGCCCAAACCCCTACACTGCCCGAGCACCACTGCACTGCCCTAAACCACGAAACACCACCCCTGCACGACCCTCTACACTGCCAGAACACCACTGCACTGCCCTAAACACTAAAACACTACCCCCAGCATGACCCCCTACACTGCCCGAACACCACTGCACTGCCCTAAACCCTAAACACCACGCCCAGCATAACCCCCTACTGTGCCCGAACACCACTGCTCTGCCATAATCCCTAAAACCTCACCCTCAGCACGACCCCCTAAACTGCACGAACACCACTGGTTTGGCCTAAACCCTAAAACACCACCTCCAGCACGACCCCCTACACTTCCGGAACACAACTGCACTGCCCTAAACCCTAAAATAATAGCCCCAGCATGACCCCCTACACTGCTCGAACACCACTGCACTGCCCTAAACCCTGAAACACCAGCCCAGCACGAACACCTACACTGCCCGAACACCACTGCACTGCCCTAAACCCCGAAACAACACCCCTAGCACCCCGAAACACCACGCCCAGCATGACCCCCTACTGTGCCCGAACACCACTGCTCTGCCATAATCCCTAAAACCTCACCCTCAGCACGACCCCCTACACTGCACGAACACCACTGGTTTGCCCTAAACCCTAAAACACCACCTCCAGCACGACCCCCTACACTTCCGGAACACAACTGCACTGCCCTAAACCCTAAAATAATAGCCCCAGCACGACCCCCTACACTGCTCGAACACCACTGCACTGCCCTAAACCCTGAAACACCACCCAAGCACGAACACCTACACTGCCCGAACACCACTGCACTGCCCTAAACCCTGAAAAAACACCCCTAGCACGACACCCTACACTGCCCGAACACCACTGCACTGCTCTAAACCCTGAAACAACACCCACAGAACGACCCACTATTCTGCCCGAACACCACTGCACTGCCCTAAACCCTGAAACACTACCCCCAGTAAGACCCCCTACACTGCCCAAACACCACTGCACTGCCCTAATCCCTGAAACACCACCCCAGCAAGACCCCCTACACTGCCCGAACACCACTGCCGTAAACCCTGAAACACCACCCCCAGCAAGTCCCCCTACAGTGCCCGAACACCACTGCACTGCACTGCCCTAGACCCTGAAACAGCAGCCCCAGCATGATCCCCTACAATGTCCGAACACCACTGTACTGCAGAAAACCCTGAAACACACCTCCCAGCATGACCCCTACATTGCCCAAACACCACTGCACTGCTCTAATCCTTGAAACACCACCCGCAGCACATCCCCTACCCTGCCCGAACACCACTGCACTGCCCTGAACCCTGAAACACCACATCTAGCACGACCCCTCACACTGCCCGAACACCACTGCACTGCCCTAAACCCTGAAACACCACCCCAGCATTACCTCCTATACTGCACGAACACCACTGCACTGCCCTAAATCCTGAAACACCACCCCACTGCACAACCCCCTACACTGCCCGAACACCACTGCCCTAAACTCTGAAACACCACCCCTCTGCATGACCCCCTACACTGCCTGAACACCACTGCACTGCCCTAAACCCTGAAACACCACCCCCAGCAAGACCCCCTACACTGCTCGAACACCACTGCACTGCCCTAAACCCTGAAACACCAGCCCCAGCATGACCCCCTATATTGCCCGAACACCACTGCACTGCCCTAAACCCTGAAACACCACCCCCAGCACAGCACATCCCCTACATTGTCAAAACACAATTGCACTGCCCTAAACCCTGAAACACCACATCCAGTACGACCCCCTACACTGCCCGAAAACCACTGCACTGCCCTAAACCCTGAAACACGACCCCCTGCACGACCCCCTACACTGCACGAACACCAATGCATTGCCCTAAATCCTGAAACACCTCCGCCCTGCACGACCCCCTACACTGCCTGAACACCACTGCCCTAAACCCTGAAACACCACCCCCTGCATGACTCCCTACACTGCCCGAACACCACTGCACTGCCCTAAACCCTGAAACACCAGCCTCAGTACGACCCCCTACACGGCCCGAGAACCACTGCACTGCTCTAAACCCCGAAACACCACCCCTGCATGACCCCCTACACTGCCCGAACACCACAGCACTGCCCTAAAACCTGAAACACCACCCCCAGCATGACCCCCTACACTGCCCGAGCACCCCTGCACTGCCCTCAACCCTAAACACCACCCCCAGCATGACGCCCTACTGTGCACGAACACCACTGCTCTGCCCTAAACCCTAAAATATCACCCTCAGCACAACCCCCTACACTGCCCGAATTCCACTGCTCTGCCCTAAACCCTAAAACACCACTGTAGGAGAGTAGGGTCTGCTATCCTATGGTCACCCCAAATTTTTGCTTTTTGCTTCACTGGTTTTTGACATACTGAGGCTGTGGGCCTGCTAATCAGACCCCCAGCCTGCTGTTCTGTCTACTAAATTGACACTATGCACTTTAGGTGCATAACCAATTGGAACTGGATCACCCTGTGAGCCCCTGTACCAGTGTACACTAGGTACCCAGGGCATTGGTGTATCTAAGGCCTACCAGGTGCTGAAGCATGTATTGTGCCACCCCTGGCCTGGCCTAACAATTTGACACAACTGGCTGATCACTCAGCTGGGGTAAGTTGGTGTATCCACCTCTTACTTAGGTGTAGTATACCTATACCTAACCTTAAATGGGACACATGTTAACCTATAAGTCACTCCTATGGCAGGCCTTAACAATCCTGAAGGCAGAGTGCTTGGTTTCATGTGAGATGGTGCTCTGGCATGAGCTGAGCCTGTCTGCAGTAGTCGGAACAACTTCCTTCTACCGTTTCCAGATATCGCCATACCATATACTCTTAAGTGCATTATGAACCTCGCGGTTAAATGCTATCTTTGGTTTGGCTTTATCAAAACATGTCGAGTAAGGTGTCATACGAATTGGAATACTAACCCCTCGCCAATTCTGGCGATGGGGTTAGCATTCCACCCTTCTAGAGGGACACGACATGTACAGATCCTGAAACTCGGGTAAAATCAGACATAGCCTCAGCTCCACAAAATGGACGCTGCCACCACCGACAAAAGTCTGCTCTCCTGCTGCTGGGAGTCCTTCCAGCTTGGGAGATGTGGACAAAGGGTTTCCGGCCAGGGGAGGTGCGAGCACCACCCCAGACAGGATTTTGTGTATTGGTCAGGTAGGGCTTGAATAGAATCAGACATGCCTGAGGCTCACAAGGAGCCTCGGTGCATATGCCAGTTCAAACCGGTCCTGGGGCACACCAGCCCCAGACCTGGGGCAAGCTGGACAAAGGATTGGGGGTGTAACCCCCCCCCCCTTCCTGGTCCCACCCTTAGGGAGGGACCTAGCAGGTAGTCCGGCCCTTAGAATCCGCTTAAAGGTAGGAGCTGTGTCCTAAGACTTCAGACATCCTGGAATTAACTTGTGACTAAGAAGAAGACGGGAACTTCGACGTTCTGCTGCAGAGCAGACTGAAGGAAATCTCCCCTATGGTCAGGGAGTGACCATCTTGCTAACGCAAGCACCATCCAGCAACTCAACATCTGCTTTGCCGCCGCCTCCTGCCGGAGTCCGAGCCCAGAGACCGACAAGAACTGGACCTCCAGACCTCTCACCGCCCGATCCTCAGTCCCTGCAAAGAAGGAACCCGTGGAGGCACCGAGACACGTGGAGCCAGCCATCTTGGAAAACACTCGACAAGCTGCAAGCGTGACAACAGAGGCTCCCTCCAAGTTGTGCTTTGGGTCCTAAGAAGCCCAACATCCGAGCAGCATCTGCACCAAAGGTGACCCCTCCAGCATCTCCACGATCTGCGTGGGGCCCCTCTGCACTTTGTGACTCGACGCGCCTACCCGGTCCCTGGCCCGTTGGCTAGTGGCCATTTTGGGAAACCTTTTTGAAAACTACGATGCTGGTCGGGTTGCTCCAGACTGGCCCCTGCTCCCCTTCAAAGGAGCAGCCCCTCTGACCTTGCTGGTCAGAGCTACAAGCTTTCTTCGATTCCTGTGACTACTGCTTTTGCCAAGGCTTGTTTGCTTCTTCTGAGTCGCCAACACCTCCAACAGCGAGAGCCTGCGTGGACAGCTCGTGAACCGACTCCTGGACGCCGTCGACCTTCAGGGACCACGTGGCTGCAGAGACAAGCTACACCTCTTCACCTGTTTGCACACGACATCGCCTGGTGCCTCGCCGGTCACTGGCTAGTGACTGTGAACACTGTCCCCTCTGCTTACAGGTCTTCTACACTTCCGATCCACCCTTGGATCCACCGCATCTCTTCTGGACCGACCGCCTGCAGCATCTTTGTCATCAGGCTCCATTGAACAGATAGACGAAACCCGACGCACTTCGAGCCCTATGCACCCGCTTCCTGTGGGTGAGGTAAAGCTGGCACTCCGGTGCACAAGTGTAGAGTAACATCTCTAATGTCTAGGTTTGAAGTCTTGATTTCGTAGTCCAACCAGAAGACCCTTCTAGCAGTAACTTTTGAACTTTTACGCACCCATTGAAAACCTATGGGAGCCCGCGTGTAACTTTCCTCAATGCACACGCGACCCGTGGACCTCCTGGTCACTAACTGAAGTTAGCTCCTTGTAGGCCCAGCGATTCTAGAGGCCCTAGGCCTTTTCCCTTTCCTGTTCGTGGTACTTATACCACTATTTTAGTATATGGTTTGAGCGGCCACCAGGGCCTATCCATATAAAGTGCAACTTCTGTATATTGTGATACTTTCTTGTTTAACGATTTGTGCTCCTGTGCTCATAAAGAGTCTAGGGGATACTTTGAGTAATAAATACATATATATTTTGAATATATATCTGTGTGGTGTCCTTTCATTGGTATAAAGGGGGGTTACATATGGTAAAACAGCTTGCTTAACACGCCTAAACGAGTTTAGCCTCAAAGACTGCTTAGCCTACGCTACCACTAGGGCAGCTGGTCCGAAAAGGTTGACTTACAACCACACCATAAGGGTTGCTTGGCATGGTACAAGGTGGTCACTTTAATTAGTGAACATCATATACCAGGCCAACTTCTCACATTGGTGAGCAGCGGTTGGGATATGAGCTTGCTGTTGTTTTACCTCTGTAATCTCTTTGTTACCAACTGAAAGATCATACAGGTACCTTTAGGTACATATAAAACAAGTTAGTTATATACTTAAGTTCCACTGAACTTAGCTGTTGTAGAGCAAAGGGAGTAGCACACCCTGACTACAACTACTAGATAGGTTTAGTAGGAAAACACAAGTGTAGGTAGTTGCAACACATCCACCCACACTTAAGAGCAATGGCTGGGGCAGAGGGGTCCAACATACCCATCTCTGTCGAGAGTGACCCCCAGAGGGCACCATCCATCTTTGCTACCCTAAACCAGAATGAGCTCAGGCAGTTGGCTAATTCCAGGGGCCTTAAACAGCCCAGGAACCCTACCTCTGCTGAACTCAGAGAACTCTTGCAAACTGATGAAGATCAGAGAGCTCTCAAGAAAGCCTCCCAGCAAGGCCCCTTAGGGACTGGAACAGGAGGCCCTCCTTCTGAAGATGCTACTGAAGCACCCCTTCCTAACAGTCGCCCCTTAGTTCAGACTACAGATGATGAGGATCAGCATAGGGACAAGGATGACAAGGGGGATGAGTCTGATAGTAGTAGTATTTCTGATGGGAGAAATAGCCCAGTGCCAGGTATTATACTTGGCCCAGCTAACTTAAGACTATTGGGGAATGAAAATGGGTTCCCCCCATTGAGTTTCCCCAGTGGACTTAACCAGGGGTTTGGGAGACAGAGGAATCACTCAGGTGACTCTAATGCCTCTCATGCCTCTAGAGGCTCTCAGGGTCAGTCCAGAAGAAGGATGACCAGCCCTCAGAGGAGGGAGCATGAGGCCAGAATGCAGGAAGCTCAGCTGAGGATCAGGAAACAGGAGCTAGAAGTAGCCCTGATGGAAGAGAAACTGAACAAGGCTAGGCAACCTAGAGAGAGTGGGTCTATACCCACCGGTGGCAGCATTGTCCCAAGGGACAAAGATAGGGTCTTTGATAATAGGAACCTGTCCAAGGTTGTGCCCCCCTACAAAAGTGGGGATGATATCCACAAGTGGATGACTGCTCTTGAGAGAGCCTGCAAAGTGCAGCAGGTTCCTGAGGACCAGTGGGCAGCAATCTTATGGCTCTCCTTTGAAGGTAGAGGCAGAGATAGACTCCTCACTGTTAGAGAGGAGGATGTCAGAAACTACAGAGCCCTGAAGAGTGTCCTGGTTGATGGGTTAGGCTTAACCACTGAACAGTACAGGTTAATGTTCAGAGATACCCAAAAGACACAGACTCAGGACTGGTCTGAATATATTGAATGGGCCACTAAGGCTTTGGAGGGTTGGTTGCTGGGAAGTAAGGTTTCAGATTATACAGGATTGTACAATTTGATGATGAGAGAGCAGATTTTAAATAACTGTCAAAACCAGCATCTGCATCAACACTTGGTTGACTCGGATCTGACCTCTCCCCAAGAATTGGGAAAGAAGGCAGACAAATGGGTCAGAACCAGGGTTAAGCAAAAGGACCAGAACCAGGGCCAAGAAGGTGATCAGAAGAAAACAGACCAAAAGGGTAATGACCAGAAATCCAAAGACCAGAAGTCTTCAACAGGGCCCCAAACTAGTACTAATGAGGGTGGGTCCCAACAATCTAAAGGAAAGAAGAAAGAAGGTCCAAAGAAACCCTGGTGCAAATCTTGCAAGAATACAACTCACTGGACTAGTGATTGTAAGAAGGGTGGAGCCCCCAACACTGTTGCCCCTAAGGCACCTGCTCCCAGTAGTACTGTTAGCAGTGTTGGTCCCCAGACAAAGGGTGTAGTGGGAATCACTATGGGAACTGAAGGAGATTCTGACTTAGACAGAACCCTTACAGAGGCAGTCTTGATCTGTGATGGGGACATGCATTTGTCCCTGACTGTGAGCCCCAGTAATCAGGGCAAGTACAGACAGACTCCATTGATTAATACAAAAGTGGCTCAAGCCTACAGGGACACATGTGCCAGTGTCACTATGGTGACACCAGGCTTTGTGGATCCTGGACAGTACATACCAGGTGAGAATTACCTGGTGACCAATGCCAGCAATACCACTAGTTCCCATAGTGTGGCTATTGTTAACTTCTCATGGGGAGGGGTAACTGGCCTCAAAAGGGTTGTGGTTTGTGCAGACCTCCCAGTAGAATGTTTGTTGGGCAATGACCTAGAGAGTTCTCTATGGTCAGAAGTGGAGTACCGGACACATGCAGAGATGTTAGGTATATCACCACATGTCCTTGCTGTGACCCGGTCACAGGCCAAAAAGTGCCTTACTGAACCTCAGGTCTTGGATCCTGGAACTATGGACCAAGCACCTACCAAGAAGAAGAACAGGAGGGTTAAGGCTGTGCCTTCCCCCCTGCCTCCAAGTGATGATCAGTCTTCCCAGGAGGATGATCTAGAGGACCCTGAAGGAACTGTCCCTGAAGAGCTTGAACCTGACCAGGTTGAGTTTCTGGGGACAGGGGGACCTTCCAGGGCTGACTTGGGGCAGGCTCAGTTATCCTGTCCATCTCTTGAACCCCTCAGACAGCTGG
Source organism: Triturus cristatus (assembly GCF_964204655.1). Lineage (NCBI taxonomy): Eukaryota > Metazoa > Chordata > Amphibia > Caudata > Salamandridae > Triturus > Triturus cristatus. The sequence goes on from NC_140579.1 coordinate 1,099,814,928, forward strand.
CTGCTGATGAGGCTGCTGGGAATGCCCAAGGTACCCATAAAGTGTATTGGGATGATGGGCTCCTTTATTCAGAGGCTAGAGACCCAAAACCTGGTGCAACCAGGAGGTTGGTTATACCTCTGCAATTTTGGGGCTTCCTTCTTACCTTGGCCCATGATATTCCTCTAGCAGGACACTTAGGCCAGAACAAGACTTGGGATAGGCTTGTCCCTCACTTTCACTGGCCTCACATGAATGAAGATACCAAGGAGTTGTGTCGCTCCTGTGTGACCTGCCAAGCCAGTGGCAAATCAGGTGGCAAAACAAAGGCCCCCCTAATACCACTACCTGTGGTGGGGGTCCCCTTTGAAAGAGTGGGAATAGATATAGTGGGTCCCATGGATCCCCCCACTGCATCTGGGCACAGATTTATACTGGTGGTAGTGGATCATGCCACCAGGTATCCAGAGGCAATTCCCCTTAGGACCACAACAGCTCCTGTTGTGGCCAGGGCCTTACTGGGAGTATTCTCCAGAGTGGGGTTTCCTAAGGAGGTAGTTTCTGACAGAGGTACCAACTTCATGTCAGGATACTTGACAGCTATGTGGAAAGAATGTGGTGTCAACTACAAGTTCACCACTCCTTATCACCCACAATGCAATGGGCTTGTTGAGAGATTCAACAAGACCCTAAAGGGTATGATCAAAGGATTACCTGAAAAGCTCAGGCGAAGATGGGACATCCTTCTACCCTGCCTTCTGTTTGCTTACAGAGAGGTCCCACAAAAAGGAGTTGGCTACAGCCCCTTTGAATTGTTGTTTGGGCACCCTGTAAGATGCCCCCTATGTCTGGTGAGGGAAGGATGGGAGTTACCTCTCAAAAAGCCTAAGCAAGACATAGTGGACTATGTACTTGGTCTCCGCTCCAGGATGGCTGAGAACATGGAGAACGCATCCAAAAACCTTGAGGCAAGCCAGGCCTTACAGAAAGCTTGGCATGACCAAAAGGCTGTCTTGGTTGAGTTTCAGCCAGGACAGAAGGTATGGGTGTTGGAGCCAGTGGCCCCAGCAGCACTCCAAGACAAATGGTCTGGACCCCATACAATCCTGGAAAAGAAGGGAGAGGTTACCTACTTGGTGGACCTAGGCACTCCCAGGAGTCCCCACAGGGTACTCCATGTTAACAGGTTAAAAGCATATGTTGACAGGGCAGACATGGGCTTGCTCATGGCTACAGATGAGGGACAGGAGGAAGAGAGTGACACTCTCCCAGACCTGTTGTCTCAGAACCCTGAAGATGGTTCAGTTGAAGGAGTGACCCTTGGAGGCATCAGCAAATTGAATGTAGACAAGTTCTACAACCATTTCAGCATATGTTCTCACTGATACCTAGTCAAAGTGACTGGTGTACCCATGTGGTGGACACCGGTGACAGTCTTCCTGTGAAGAACAAACTTTACAGACAACCTGACCATGTCAGGGACTGTATAAAGGCTGAGGTACACAAAATGCTGGAACTGGGTGTCATTGAGCCCTCAGAGAGCCCCTGGGCTAGCCCAGTGGTTCTGCTCCCCAAACCTCACACCAAAGATGGCAAGAGAGTGATGAGGTTCTGTGTGGATTACAGGGGACTCAAGGCTGTCACTAGGACAGACGCACATCCTATTCCAAGGGCAGATGAGCTCATAGATAAACTGGCTTCTGCTAAGTTTTTGAGCACATTTGATTTGACAGCTGGCTATTGGCAAATCAGGTTAGCTGAGGAGTCCAAGGCCAAAACAGCATTTTCAACCCCAGGAGGAACTACCAATTTTTGGTGATGCCCTTTGGTCTGAAGAATGCACCTGCCACCTTCCAAAGGTTGGTGAATCAAGTCCTTACTGGGTTGGATGACTTTTGTGCAGCATATCTTGATGACATAGCTGTCTTTAGCTCCACCTGGGAGGATCACCTGATCCACCTGAAGAAGGTACTTGAGGCTCTGCAAAAGGCAGGCCTCACTATCAAGGCTACTAAGTGCCAGATAGGGCAGAGTAAGGTTGTGTACTTGGGCCACCTTGAAGGTGGAGGCCAAGTTCAACCACTGGAGAGTAAGATACAATCCATCAAGGACTGGTCTCCTCCCACCACCCAGACTCAAGTCTGAGCTTTCTTGGGCTTGACTGGGTACTACAGGAAGTTTGTTAAGAACTATGGGTCCATTGTGACTCCTCTTAATGATCTGACATCCAAAAAGATGCCCAAAAAGGTTGAGTGGACAGTAAGCTGTCAAAAGGCATTTGATGACCTGAAGAAGGCCATGTGCTCTGCACCTATCCTGAAAAGTCCTGACTACTCCAAAGAGTTTATTGTCCAAACAGATGCTTCTGAGTTGGGTGTGGGTGCTGTGCTGTCACAACTTAATGTAGATGGTCAAGACCAACCCATTGCTTTTATTAGCAGAAGGTTGACCCCCAGAGAGAAGAATTGGTCAGCAATTGAGAGGGAGGCCTTTGCTGTGGTGTGGGCCCTGAAGAAGCTGAGGCCATACTTGTTTGGCACTCACTTCAAGATTCAGACCGACCATAAGCCCCTCTTGTGGCTAAATCAGATGAAGGGTGAAAACCCCAAACTGCTTAGGTGGTCCATTTCCCTACAGGGGATGGACTTTACAGTGGAGCACCGGCCAGGTACAGACCATGGGAATGCAGATGGTCTCTCCAGGTACTTCCACTTAGGACATGAAGACGAGACTGGTCAAGGCTAGTTTAATGTCCCTGCGTTTGGGGGGGGGGGGTTGTGTAGGAGAGTAGGGTCTGCTATCCCATGGTCACCCCAAATTTTTGCTTTTTGCTTCACTGGTTTTTGACATACTGAGGCTGTGGGCCTGCTAATCAGACCCCCAGCCTGCTGTTCTCTCTACTAAATTGACACTATGCACTTTAGGTGCATAACCAATTGGAACTGGATCACCCTGTGAGCCCCTGTACCAGTGTACACTAGGTACCCAGGGCATTGGTGTATCTAAGGCCTACCAGGGGCTGAAGCATGTATTGTGCCAACCCTGGCCTGGCCTAACAGTTTGACACAACTGGCTGATCACTCAGCTGGGGTAAGTTGGTGTATCCACCTCTTACTTAGGTGTAGTATACCTATACCTAACCTTAAATGGGACACATGTTAACCTATAAGTCACTCCTATGGCAGGCCTTAACAATCCTGAAGGCAGAGTGCTTGGTTCCATGTGAGATGGTGCTCTGGCATGAGCTGAGCCTGTCTGCAGTGGTCGGAACAACCTCCTTCTACCGTTTCCAGATATCGTCATACCATATACTCTTAAGTGCATTATGAACCTCGCGGTTAAATGCTATCTTTGGTTTGGCTTTATCAAAACATGTCGAGTAAGGTGTCATACGAATTGGAATACTAACCCCTCGCCAATTCTGGCGACGGGGTTAGCATTCCACCCTTCTAGAGGGACACGACATGTACATATCCTGAAACCCGGGTAAAATCAGACATAGCCTCAGCTCCACAAAATGGATGCTGCCACCACCGACACAAGTCTGCCCTCCTGCTGCTGGGAGTCCTTCCAGCTTGGGAGACGTGGACAAAGGGTTTCCTACCAGGGGAGGTGCGAGCACCACCCCAGACAGGATTTTGTGTATTGGTCAGGTAGGGCTTGAATAGAATCAGACATGCCTGAGGCTCACAAGGAGCCTCGGTGCATATGCCAGTTCAAACCGGTCCTGGGGCAAACCAGCCCCAGACCTGGGGCGAGCTGGACAAAGGATTGGGGGTGTAACCACCCCCCTTCCTGGTCCCACCCTTTGGGAGGGACCTAGCAGGTAGTCCGGCCCCTAGAATCCGCTTAAAGGTAGGAGCTGTGTCCTAAGACTTCAGACATCCTGGAATCAACTTGAAACTAAGAAGAAGACCGGAACCCTTACACAGGCAGTCTTGATCTGTGATGGGGACATGCATTTGTCCCTGACTGTGAGCCCCAGTAATCAGGGCAAGTACAGACAGACTCCATTGATTAATACAAAAGTGGCTCAAGCCTACAGGGACACATGTGCCAGTGTCACTATGGTGACACCAGGCTTTGTGGATCCTGGACAGTACATACCAGGTGAGAATTACCTGGTGACCAATGCCAGCAATACCACTAGTTCCCATAGTGTGGCTATTGTTAACTTCTCATGGGGAGGGGTAACTGGCCTCAAAAGGGTTGTGGTTAGTGCAGACCTCCCAGTAGAATGTTTGTTGGGCAATGACCTAGAGAGTTCTCTATGGTCAGAAGTGTAGTACAGGACACATGCAGAGATGTTAGGTATATCACCACATGTCCTTGCTGTGACCCGGTCACAGGCCAAAAAGTGCCTTACTGAACCTCAGGTCTTGGATCCTGGAACTATGGACCAAGCACCTACCAAGAAGAAGAACAGGAGGGTTAAGGCTGTGCCTTCCCCCCTGCCTCCAAGTGATGATCAGTCTTCCCAGGAGGATGATCTAGAGGACCCTGAAGGAACTGTCCCTGAAGAGCTTGAACCTGACCAGGTTGAGTTTCTGAGGACAGGGGGACCTTCCAGGGCTGACTTGGGGCAGGCTCAGTTATCCTGTCCATCTCTTGAACCCCTCAGACAGCTGGCTGCTGCTGAGGCTGCTGGGAATGCCCAAGGTACCCACAAAGTGTATTGGGATGATGGGCTCCTTTATTCAGAGGCTAGAGACCCAAAACCTGGTGCAACCAGGAGGTTGGTTATACCTCTGCAATTTTGGGGCTTCCTTCTTACCTTGGCCCATGATATTCCTCTAGCAGGACACTTAGGCCAGAACAAGACTTGGGATAGGCTTGTCCCTCACTTTCACTGGCCTCACATGAATGAAGATACCAAGGAGTTGTGTCGCTCCTGTGTGACCTGCCAAGCCAGTGGCAAATCAGGTGGCAAAACAAAGGCCCCCCTAATACCACTACCTGTGGTGGGGGTCCCCTTTGAAAGAGTGGGAATAGATATAGTGGGTCCCATGGATCCCCCCACTGCATCTGGGCACAGATTTATACTGGTGGTAGTGGATCATGCCACCAGGTATCCAGAGGCAATTCCCCTTAGGACCACAACAGCTCCTGTTGTGGCCAGGGCCTTACTGGGAGTATTCTCCAGAGTGGGGTTTCCTAAGGAGGTAGTTTCTGACAGAGGTACCAACTTCATGTCAGGATACTTGACAGCTATGTGGAAAGAATGTGGTGTCAACTACAAGTTCACCACTCCTTATCACCCACAATGCAATGGGCTTGTTGAGAGATTCAACAAGACCCTAAAGGGTATGATCAAAGGATTACCTGAAAAGCTCAGGCGAAGATGGGACATCCTTCTACCCTGCCTTCTGTTTGCTTACAGAGAGGTCCCACAAAAAGGAGTTGGCTACAGCCCCTTTGAATTGTTGTTTGGGCACCCTGTAAGATGCCCCCTATGTCTGGTGAGGGAAGGATGGGAGTTACCTCTCAAAAAGCCTAAGCAAGACATAGTGGACTATGTACTTGGTCTCCGCTCCAGGATGGCTGAGAACATGGAGAAGGCATCCAAAAACCTTGAGGCAAGCCAGGCCTTACAGAAAGCTTGGCATGACCAAAAGGCTGTCTTGGTTGAGTTTCAGCCAGGACAGAAGGTATGGGTGTTGGAGCCAGTGGCCCCAGCAGCACTCCAAGACAAATGGTCTGGACCCCATACAATCCTGGAAAAGAAGGGAGAGGTTACCTACTTGGTGGACCTAGGCACTCCCAGGAGTCCCCACAGGGTACTCCATGTTAACAGGTTAAAAGCATATGTTGACAGGGCAGACATGGGCTTGCTCATGGCTACAGATGAGGGACAGGAGGAAGAGAGTGACACTCTCCCAGACCTGTTGTCTCAGAACCCTGAAGATGGTTCAGTTGAAGGAGTGACCCTTGGAGGCAACCTCACTGAGCATCAGCAAATTGAATGTAGACAAGTTCTACAACCATTTCAGCATATGTTCTCACTGATACCTAGTCAAAGTGACTGGTGTACCCATGTGGTGGACACCGGTGACAGTCTTCCTGTGAAGAACAAACTTTACAGACAACCTGACCATGTCAGGGACTGTATAAAGGCTGAGGTACACAAAATGCTGGAACTGGGTGTCATTGAGCCCTCAGAGAGCCCCTGGGCTAGCCCAGTGGTTCTGCTCCCCAAACCTCACACCAAAGATGGCAAGAGATTGATGAGGTTCTGTGTGGATTACAGGGGACTCAAGGCTGTCACTAGGACAGACGCACATCCTATTCCAAGGGCAGATGAGCTCATAGATAAACTGGCTTCTGCTAAGTTTTTGAGCACATTTGATTTGACAGCTGGCTATTGGCAAATCAGGTTAGCTGAGGAGTCCAAGGCCAAAACAGCATTTTCAACCCCAGGAGGGCACTACCAATTTTTGGTGATGCCCTTTGGTCTGAAGAATGCACCTGCCACCTTCCAAAGGTTGGTGAATCAAGTCCTTACTGGGTTGGATGACTTTTGTGCAGCATATCTTGATGACATAGCTGTCTTTAGCTCCACCTGGGAGGATCACCTGATCCACCTGAAGAAGGTACTTGAGGCTCTGCAAAAGGCAGGCCTCACTATCAAGGCTACTAAGTGCCAGATAGGGCAGAGTAAGGTTGTGTACTTGGGCCACCTTGAAGGTGGAGGCCAAGTTCAACCACTGGAGAGTAAGATACAATCCATCAAGGACTGGTCTCCTCCCACCACCCAGACTCAAGTCCGAGCTTTCTTGGGCTTGACTGGGTACTACAGGAAGTTTGTTAAGAACTATGGGTCCATTGTGACTCCTCTTAATGATCTGACATCCAAAAAGATACCCAAAAAGGTTGAGTGGACAGTAAGCTGTCAAAAGGCATTTGATGACCTGAAGAAGGCCATGTGCTCTGCACCTATCCTGAAAAGTCCTGACTACTCCAAAGAGTTTATTGTCCAAACAGATGCTTCTGAGTTGGGTGTGGGAGCTGTGCTGTCACAACTTAATGTAGATGGTCAAGACCAACCCATTGCTTTTATTAGCAGAAGGTTGACCCCCAGAGAGAAGAATTGGTCAGCAATTGAGAGGGAGGCCTTTGCTGTGGTGTGGGCCCTGAAGAAGCTGAGGCCATACTTGTTTGGCACTCACTTCAAGATTCAGACCGACCATAAGCCCCTCTTGTGGCTAAATCAGATGAAGAGTGAAAACCCCAAACTGCTTAGGTGGTCCATTTCCCTACAGGGGATGGACTTTACAGTGGAGCACCGGCCAGGTACAGACCATGGGAATGCAGATGGTCTCTCCAGGTACTTCCACTTAGGACATGAAGACGAGACTGGTCAAGGCTAGTTTAATGTCCCTGCGTTTGGGGGGGGGGGGTTGTGTAGGAGAGTAGGGTCTGCTATCCCATGGTCACCCCAAATTTTTGCTTTTTGCTTCACTGGTTTTTGACATACTGAGGCTGTGGGCCTGCTAATCAGACCCCCAGCCTGCTGTTCTCTCTACTAAATTGACACTATGCACTTTAGGTGCATAACCAATTTGAACTGGATCACCCTGTGAGCCCCTGTACCAGTGTACACTAGGTACCCAGGGCATTGGTGTATCTAAGGCCTACCAGGGGCTGAAGCATGTATTGTGCCAACCCTGGCCTGGCCTAACAATTTGACACAACTGGCTGATCACTCTGCTGGGGTAAGTTGGTGTATCCACCTCTTACTTAGGTGTAGTATACCTATACCTAACCTTAAATGGGACACATGTTAACCTATAAGTCACTCCTATGGCAGGCCTTAACAATCCTGAAGGCAGAGTGCTTGGTTCCATGTGAGATGGTGCTCTGGCATGAGCTGAGCCTGTCTGCAGTGGTCGGAACAACCTCCTTCTACCGTTTCCAGATATCGTCATACCATATACTCTTAAGTGCATTATGAACCTCGCGGTTAAATGCTATCTTTGGTTTGGCTTTATCAAAACATGTCGAGTAAGGTGTCATACGAATTGGAATACTAACCCCTCGCCAATTCTGGCGACGGGGTTAGCATTCCACCCTTCTAGAGGGACACGACATATACAGATCCTGAAACCCGGGTAAAATCAGACATAGCCTCAGCTCCACAAAATGGACGCTGCCACCACCGACACAACTCTGCCCTCCTGCTGCTGGGAGTCCTTCCAGCTTGGGAGACGTGGACAAAGGGTTTCCTACCAGGGGAGGTGCGAGCACCACCCCAGACAGGATTTTGTGTATTGGTCAGGTAGGGCTTGAATAGAATCAGACATGCCTGAGGCTCACAAGGAGCCTCGGTGCATATGCCAGTTCAAACCGGTCCTGGGGCAAACCAGCCCCAGACCTGGGGCGAGCTGGACAAAGGATTGGGGGTGTAACCACCCCCCTTCCTGGTCCCACCCTTTGGGAGGGACCTAGCAGGTAGTCCGGCCCCTAGAATCCGCTTAAAGGTAGGAGCTGTGTCCTAAGACTTCAGACATCCTGGAATCAACTTGAAACTAAGAAGAAGACCGGAACTTCGACGTTCTGCTGCACAGAAGACTGAAGGAAATCTCCCCTATGGTCAGGGAGTGACCATCTTGCTAACGCAAGCACCATCCAGTAACTCGACATCTGCTTTGCCGCCACCTCCTGTCGGAGTCCGAGCCCAGAGACCGACAAGAACTGGACCTCCAGACCTCTCACCGCCCGATCCACAGTCCCTGCAAAGAAGGAACCCGTGGAGGCACCGAGACACGTGGAGCCAGCCATCTTGTAAAACACTTGACAAGCTGCAAGCGCGACAACAGAGGCTCCCTCCAAGTTGTGCTTTAAGTCCTAAGAAGCCCAACATCCGAGCAGCATCTGCACCAAAGGTGAGCCCTCCAGCATCTCCACGATGTGCATGGGGCCCCTCTGCACTTTGCGACTTGACGCGCCTACCCGTTCCCTGGCCTGTTGGCTAGTGGCCATTTTCGTGAACCTGTTTGAAAACTACAATGCTGGTCTGGTTGCTCCAGACCGGCCCCTAATCCCCTTCAAAGGAGCAGCCCCTCTGACCTTGCTGGTCAGAGCTACAAGCTTTCTTTGATTCCTGCGACTCCTGCTTTTGCCAAGGCTGGTTTGCTTCTTCTGAGTCGCCTACACCGCCGACAGCGAGAGACTGTGTGGGACATCTCGTGAACCGACTCCTGGATGTCGTCGACCTTCAGGGACCACGTGGCTGCAGAGACAAGCTACACCTCTTCACCTGTTTGCACCCGACATCGCCTGGTACCTACCTGGTGCCACGCCGGTCACTGGCTAGTGACTGTGAACACTGTCCCCTCTGCTTACAGGTCTTCTACACTTCCGATCCACCCTTGGATCCACCGCATCTCTTCTGGACCGACCGCCTGCAGCATCTTTGTCATCAGGCTCCATTGAACAGATAGACGAAACCCGACGCACTTCGAGCCCTATGCACCCGCTTCCTGTGGGTGAGGTAAAGCTGGCACTCCGGTGCACAAGTGTAGAGTAACATCTCTAATGTCTAGGTTTGAAGTCTTGATTTCATAGTCCAAACAGAAGACCCTTCTAGCAGTAACTTTTGAACTTTTACGCACCCATTGAAAACCTATGGGAGCCCGCGTGTAACTTTCCTCACTGCACACGCAACCCGTGGACCTCCTGGTCACTAACTAAAGTTAGCTCCTTGTAGGCCCAGCGATTCTAGAGGCCCTAGGCCTTTTCCCTTTCCTGTTCGTGGTACTTATACCACTATTTTAGTATATGGTTTGAGCGGCCACCAGGGCCTATCCATATAAAGTGCAACTTCTGTATATTTTGATACTTTCTTGTTTAACGATTTGTGCTCCTGTGCTCATAAAGAGTCTAGGGGATACTTTGAGTAATAAATACATATATATTTTGAATATATATCTGTGTGGTGTCCTTTCATTGATATAAAGGGGGGTTACATATGGTAAAACAGCTTGCTTAACACGCCTAAACGAGTTTAGCCTCAAAGACTGCTTAGCCTAAGCTACCACTAGGGCAGCTGGTCCGAAAAGGTTGACTTACAACCACACCATAAGGGTTGCTTGGCATGGTACAAGGTGGTCACTTTAATTAGTGAACATCATATACCAGGCCAACTTCTCACAACCAACCCGCACGTCTCCCTACACTGCTCAAACACCTCTACACTGCTCTAAACCCTAAATCACTAGCCACAGCATGACCCCCTACACTGCCTGAACACCACTGCACTGCCCTAAACCTTGAAACACCACCCCCAGCATGACACCTTACACCGCCGGAACGCCACTGCACTGCCCTAAACCCTGAAACACCACCCTGGCATGGCCCCCTACACTGCTCGAACACCACTGCACTGCTCTAAACCCTGAAACACCAACCCCAGCAGGACCCCCAATGCTGCAAGAACACCACTGCCCTAAACCCTGAAACACCACCCCCAGCAATACCCCCTAATCTGCCCGAAGACCACTGAACTGCCCTAAGCCCTGAAACACTACCCCTAGCATGACCTCCTACACTGCCGGAACAGCACTGCACTGCCCTAACCCCTGAAACACCACACCCAGCACGACCCCCTACACTGCCCGAACACCACTGCCCTAAACTCTGAAATACCACCCCCCGCATGACCCCCTACATTGCCCGAAAACCACTGCACTGCCCTAAACCCTGAAACACTACCCCCAGCAAGACCACCTACACTGCCCAAAGACCACTGCACTGCCCTAATCCCTGAAACACCACTCCGAGCATGACCCCCAACACTGCCCGAACACCACTGCACTGCCCTAAACCCTGAAACACCACACCCAGTACGACCCCCTACACTGCTCGAACACCACTGCACTGCCCTAAACCCTGAAACACCACCCCCAGAAAGACCCGCAACGCTGCAAGAACACCGCTGCCCCAAACCTTGAAAAACCACCTCCAGCAAGACCCCCTATGCTGCCCAAACACCACTACACTGCCCTAAACCCTGAAACAGCAGACCCAGCATGACCCCTTACACTGCCCGAACACCACTGCTCTGCCCAAAACCCTGAAACTCCAGCCCCAGCACGACCCCCTACACTGCCCAAACACCACTGCACTGCCCTAAACCCTAAAACACCAGCCCTGATCACGACCCCCTACACTGCCCGAACACCACTGCACTGCCCTAAACCCTGAAACACCACCCCCTGCCCAACCCCATACACTTTCAAAGCACCACTGCACTGCCCTAAACCCCGAAACACCACCCCTGCACGACAACCTACACTGCCCGAACACCACTGCACTGCCCTAAACCCTAAAACACCACCCCCAGCATGACCCCCTACACTGCCCGAACACCACTGCACTGCCCTAAACCCTAAACACCACGCCCAGCAGGACCCCCTACTGTGCCCGAACACCACTGCTCTGCCCTAATCCCTAAAATGCCACCCTCAGTATCACCCCCTACACTGCCCGAACCCCACTGCTCTGCCCTAAACCCTAAAACACCACCCCCAGCACGTCCCCCTACGCTGCCCGAATACCACTGCACTGCCCTAAACCCTGAAACACCAGCCTCAGCATGACCCTCTACACTGCCCGAACACCACTGCACTGCACTAAACCCTGAAACACCCCATGCCCAAACCCCTACACTGCCCGAGCACCACTGCACTGCCCTAAACCCCGAAACACGACCCCTGCACGACCCTCTACACTGCCAGAACACCACTGCACTGCCCTAAACCCTAAAACACTACCCCCAGCATGACCCCCTACACTGCACGAACACCACTGCACTGCCCTAAACCCCAAACACCACGCCCAGCACGACCCCCTACTGTGCCCGAACACCACTGCTCTGCCATAATCCCTAATATCCCACCCTCAGCACAACCCCCTACACTGCACGAACACCACTGGTCTGCCCTAACCCTAAAACACCACCTCCAGCACGACCCCCTACACTGCCAGAACACCACTGCACTGCCCTAAACCCTGAAATACCACCCCAGCACGAACACCGACACTGCCCGAACACCACTGCACTGCCCTAAACCCTGAAACACCACCCCTAGCACGGCACCCTACACTGCCCGAACATCACTGTACTGCTCTAAACCCTGAAATACCACCCCCAGAACGACCCACTACTCTGCCCGAACACCACTGCACTGCCCTAAACCCTGAAACACTACCCCCAGCAAGACCCCCTACACTCCCCGAACACCACTGCACTGCCCTAATCCCTGAAACACCACCCCAGCAAGACCCCCTACACTGTCCGAACACCACTGCCGTAAACCCTGAAACACCACCCCCAGCAAGACCCCCTACACTGTCCGAACACCACTGCCGTAAACCCTGAAACACCACCACCAGCAAGACCCCCTACACTGCCCGAATACCACTGCACTGCCCTAAACCCTGAAACACCAGCCTCAGCATGACCCTCTACACTGCCCGAACACCACTGCACTGCACTAAACCCTGAAACACCCCCTGCCCAAACCCCTACACTGCCCGAGCACAACTGCACTGCCCTAAACCCCGAAACACGACCCCTGCACGACCCTCTACACTGCCAGAACACCACTGCACTGCCCTAAACCCTAAAACACTACCCCCAGCATGACCCCCTACACTGCACGAACACCACTGCACTGCCCTAAACCCCAAACACCACGCCCAGCACGACCCCCTACTGTGCCCGAACACCACTGCTCTGCCATAATCCCTAAAATCCCACCCTCAGCACAACCCCCTACACTGCACGAACACCACTGGTCTGCCCTAAACCCTAAAACACCACCTCCAGCACGACACCCTACACTGCCAGAACACCACTGCACTGCCCTAAACCCTGAAATACCACCCCAGCACGAACACCTACACTGCCCGAACACCACTGCACTGCCCTAAACCCTGAAACACCACCCCTAGCACGGCACCCTACACTGCCCGAACACCACTGTACTGCTCTAAACCCTGAAACACCACCCCCAGAACGACCCACTACTCTGCCCGAACACCACTGCACTGCCCTAAACCCTGAAACACTACCCCCAGCAAGACCCCCTACACTCCCCGAACACCACTGCACTGCCCTAATCCCTGAAACACCACCCCAGCAAGACCCCCTACACTGTCCGAACACCACTGCCGTAAACCCTGAAACACCACCCCCAGCAAGACCCCCTACACTGCCAGAACACCACTGCACTGCCCTAGACCCTGAAACACCAGCCCCAGCATGATCCCCTACAATGTCTGAACACCACTGTACTGCAGAAAACCCTGAATCACCACTCCCAGTATGACCCCTATATTGCCCAAACACCACTCCACTGCTCTAAACCTTGAAACACCACCCCCAGCACGTCCCCTACCCTGCCCGAACACCACTGCACTGCCCTGAAACCTCAAACACCAAACCCAGCACGACCCCCTACACTGCCCGAACACCACTGCCCTAAACTCTGAAACACCACCCCCCTGCATGACCCCCCTACACTGCCTGAACACCACTGCACTGCCCTAAACCCTGAAACACTACCCCAGCAAGACCACCTACACTGCCCTAACACCACTGTACTGCCCTAATCCCTGAAACACCACCCCCAGCAAGACCCCTACACTGCTCGAACACCACTGCACTGCCCTACATCCTGAAACACCAGCCCCAGCATGATCCCCTACACTGTCCGAACACCACTCTACTGCCCAAAACCCTGAAACACCACTCCGAGCATGACCCCCAACACTGTCCGTACACCACTGCACTGCCATAAACTCTGAAAGACCAGCTCCAGCATGACACCCTACACTGCCCGAACACCACTGCACTGGCCTTATCCCTGAAACACCATCCCCGGCACGACCCCCTACATTGCCCGAACACCACTGCACTGCCCTAAACCCTGAAACACCACCCCCAGCATATCCCCTACACTGCCCGAACACCATTGCACTGCCCTAAACCCTGAAACACCATACCCAGTACGACCCCCAACACTGCCCGAATACCACTGCACTGCCCTAGACCTTGAAACACCAACCCCATCACGATCCCCTACAATGTCCGAACACCACTTTTAGAAGTGGACCTCAACTAGGCCTACCAGTGCAAGGGGTTCGCCCTTCTCTGCACAGAGTCCTCAGACCAATAGGACGAAGTTGGCACAGAAACTGGAATAGAAAATACAAAGTTTAATAAACCTCATGAGGTGGAACTACATTCAAACAGCACCCTTCGGTATTGAGTGAAGTAGCACACTGAACAGAAAGAGCATGGTCCTTTTATACCCACACAGGGGCTGAAAAAGGCGGTATAAGTATACATGAGAAGAGTTATGCACATAGATGGTCATACAGAAATGCACAGTCAACAGTAAAGGAGGAGCTAGCAGTTGCTGACTCTGGTAGAAACAACCTGACAGCTACAGACTAAAAACAGACGCATGGACAGTTAGACTCTTCTGCGCATGTGCAGAGTAGCAGAGTCTAAGTATAGCCAGTCCTTTAAACAGAGCACAAGGGAAAACAACAGTGAAGAAGGAAACAGCTCTTGGTGAGCACATGGCAGGCAAAATGGCTGCCATAAATCCAGATGGATTCCACAAAATGGACAAGATAGCCTCTAAATACGAGATGGATTCCGCTAATGCTAATCCAATCGCAGCCAATTTACAACAGAAGACCCTTTTAGCATTAGCTGAAGACATCTGTTCCTCTGGGGTAATCTAAATATGCATCCCATACATCTATTAGCATTATTTCGGCCACTTCTTTATTCAACATTTGTTGGGCCTTTGTCTCTGCAATATTCCTTTTGACAGGTATACAGACAGAAATGCAAATAGAGCAAAGCATTGGACCACATTGGATACATACACAGCATGTAAAAAGTATCGAAATAATTATACACAGGATAGTTAGTAACTTCCAGCCCCAAGCAGAAATGAGAGTCCAAAACCATCCAGCCAGAGTCCAAGTACCAGTCTCTGGATGAATTTCTGCAGCAATCTTATGCAGCTTCGATATTGCGTCATATACTGAAGGTGAGTGATCCGGTATGAATACGCAACAGCTGCTACCGATGATGCGACATGCACCACCTCGATCAGCCAGAACCACATCTAAGACCATTCGGTTCTGGAGAGCTACAATCCTTGCAATTTGCAGCTCCTCCGTAATGTTCCCGAGTGCCATAACTGTCTGATTGGTAACAGCTTCCACAACTCTAGTTAATCGTCTTACTTTCCTACTGTTTAATGCAGCACCCACAAAGGAGAACAAACCTAAATTAAAATTGACATATTGTTGCAGAGTGGTATCAGTTTGGTCTACTTCGTCAACACTTATTGTCCTTTTGTATCTATTCCTAGAGATATCATCGAATAATTTAAGGTCCCGGTGGTAGGATGCAGGTGCCAGAAGCACAGGGGGCAATAGAAAGGACACATAGCACACGCCTGACCACCCAGCAGGTAGTTGATAATATCCGTGGCTACCACAGATAAAATAAGTATTGTGTGAGGCTATGAAAGTGCTATTGTTTATACCTTCAATAGACAGAATTACAGTACATTTGCTTTTCCCCACTGGAATTCTTCCAATACTGCTTACACATAAATCTGCTTTAGCTCTGGTAACAGAAATCACAAATTGTTTATTACTGGTAAAAGTTCTCATATTTGTGAAGATATATGGCGTTGAAATATTGTCCGGTTGATACTCTTCCCATTCCCATTTAGTCCCTTTGGCTTGAGGATAACCATCTTTATCTTGATAGCATACTTTATTGAGGCGAAAAAGAAGCCCGCCTACTGTGCGTCTTCCAGATGCAAACAAAAGCGCATACCAAGCTTGACAAGAACTATTATGAGAAAAGGGAAGAGGAATAAAAGGTGTTCCTCCTTTCTTTTGATGTGCAGGTTTCATCCCACACACCCAACAGTTGGTAGTATTTGTGGCATTATGAGTATGATGCAACATCTGGATAAAGGTATTATTTAAACAGGATTGTCAATGCTTCTGCTCATGGTAGGGAAGCGTAAAGTAGTGGTGTTTAACTGATACTGGAGTAGTGGCGATCAAAAGTTCTCGAGCAGGAGCCACTTTCTCAACGAACCAGGTTAATACTGCTACAGCCACCATAGCAACAACAAACCCTATAGCACAAATGATCTTTCTCTAAGCAACAGTTGATCTCATTGTGGACATGATCAGCTTATTGTTGAAAACAATCGTTGGAGCTCTTATCCCTGGGCAGCCGTTGATTTCTTCACTGAGGGTCAAGACGGGTGTCGCTACAATATACAGAACTGATCCTCCCCCCTTGCCACATCGGCATTCCGTTTCACTAACCCAGGGAGGTTGCTCAACCATTCTATTTCAGCAATGCAGGCTCTTTCCGTTGTCTCAGTTGGTATCGGGATACTCCAGGAATTGTGTGGTCCGGGAAGACTTCCTCAGGTTCGTCAGGTGATATGGCTTGGCCTTTCTCTGTATCCAGGATGTCCCGATGGTCGATCAAAGCAACGGGATCCACCAAGGTAGACGGCACTTTCTTGCAGTGGGTGGAGTGCACCCAGTTCCTCCTGTTCGTCACTCGAACCGCAGTTCTCGTTGAAAGGAGCACCTGCTCCGGGCCGCGCCACCTCGGTTCCAAGCTGCTCGACCTCTGGAACGATCGGATCATCACCTGATCTCCAGGTCGAAGTCCATGGCCTTCACCTGCAGACCTATCAGGAAGAGCTTCTCGAACCTGTTGATGAATAGAAACCAAACTGTCAGTAAATTGTGATAGGTAGTCACTCATCAACACACATGGTACATCATGTATGGGGCGTGGTTTAGGAATTCCCCAAATGTTCATAGGCCTTCCAAACACCACCTCATATGGTGTAAGACCAGATCGCGAATGTGGCACTGATCTAATGGACAACAGTGCCAAAGGTAATGCATCTGACCAATTCAAGGATGTGGAAGCCAGTATTTTCGCCAGTTTTAATTTAAGTGTGGCGTTATACCTTTCCACTTACCCTGCTGATTGTGGATGGAAAGCAGCGTGGAACTTCTGCTTTATCCCTAACCCCTTCAGGACATATTCGACAACTTGCCCAATGAAATGGGGTCCGTTATCACTCCATAAAAGTTTACAAACACCAAATCTAGGGAAAAATTCCTTCCAAAGCACCTTTGCTGTAGTGAGAGCTGTATTGTCCTTCGTAGGGTATGCCTCTATCCATTTACTAAAGGCACATACCACTACCAAAACATACTTTAAGTTATTACAGCGCTCAAGCTGGATGTAATCCATTTGCAAAACTTCAAAAGGTGCGGTTGGCGTAGCAAACCCTCCTGTAGGAGTTCGTGTCCCTTTACCAGAATTGTGCTGAAGACAAATCAGACAAGACTGCACCATCTTGTTAGCTGTACCGGCAATTTCTGGATGCTCCCAAACTTGCGTGAGCAATTTCGTTATTGAGGAGGCTCCAACATGTGCCGGCCCATGCGCCATATGAATCATAGGTTGTAAATAAGCTGTCGGCAATCTCCACTTGCTCATCTCTTTATTCCTCCAACAGCCCTCATCATCCAATGTTCCCTCCTTAGACCATTGCTCAATTTCTTCTGCAGAAGCAGATCTCTGCATATCTAGCACTTCCTGTCTGGTATCATGCCAGCGTTCGGCCTGTGACTTCACTACGTACATAGACGTGGTGCTTCGCTGCATGGCAGTTCCACGGGCTGTTTGGTCTGGAAAAGCATTGCCTTGTCCTATCTTATCAATTATTTTCTTATGTGCGCTACATTTAACAATTGCTATCCTCTTCGGGTATGTTAAAGCAGTCAAGAGATTATGTACTAATTCTCCATGCATTATTTGCACCCCGTGGGATGTAAGAAAGCCCCTCTCCTTCCAGAGTAGCCCAAAATCATGAGCCACTCCGAAAGCATAGCGGCTGTCTGTATAAATGTTCACAGATAAGTCAGTACTAAGTTCACACGCTCGTGTCAACGCTATTAGCTCAGCTGCCTGAGCTGACTTCTGTGGAATACGAGCTGTCTCAACTACCGTCTGAAGTGTTGTAATTCCATATGCAGCTGACGTTGTACCATCTGGTAACTTCAAACAGGACCCATCAACCCATAGTTCCCCATCAACACTTGAAAGGGGCGTGTCTTGCAAATCGACACGACCCTTTGTCTGTTCCTCAGTAAGGAATATACAATCATGAGACTCCTGTGACTGAGACTGAGTCTCCGGGTATGGCAACAAAGTGGCTGGGTTTAGTATCGCACATCTCTTTAGTGTAATGTGAGGGGCCAATAATGTCAATTCGTATCCTGTCAGACGAGCACTAGTTAAATGCTGCGTCTTCGTCTGATTTAAAAGGGCATCAACCGCATGGGGTACTAGCACCAACAGCTTATGTGACAAAACTATCCCTTCACTCTGACGTATTGACACAGCTGTTGCTGCAACTGAACGGAAGCATCCAGGTAATGCAGGAGCAACAGGATCAAGTACTGCTGAAAAATATGCACAGGGACGCTGTTTGTCACCGTGTGTCTGTACTAAAACTGACAATGCGCATCCATCTTTTCCGTGTACATATAATGTAAAAGGCTTCGTATAATCTGGAGTACCTAACACTGGTGCTGAACAAAGAGCTTGTCGTAACTGTCGGAAAGCAGTCTCACATTCATCTGTCCATGGGAGGGGCATTGGAGTATCTTTGGTCAAAAGTGCTAGCAAGGGTTTAACAATGTGTGAACATCCTAATATTCATTGCCTACGAAAAGAAGTAAGACCAATGAATGCACGGACATCTTTCTGAGTACGGGGCACTGGTGTGTCTAAAATAGCTTGAATGCGATCTGGTGTGAGTGCACGGCCCTCCTTAGACAGAAGGTGACCTAAGTAGGTCACCTTCGGTCTACAATATTGCAATTTCTTTCGTGATACTTTGTGATGATGGGAAGCAAGAAAAGACAGCAAGGACAAAGTACATTTTTCACACTGCTCAGGGGTGTTGGCTGCCAACAAGATGTCATCGACATATTGTATGAGAGCCACTCCTTCAGGCAAAATGAAAGAATCAAGTTGTCTTTTTAATGCTTGACTGTAAATACTAGGACTCTCAGTATAGCTTTGAGGAACTCTACAGAATCTATACGATCGATTATTCAAAGTGAAACCGAACAAATATCGGCTATCAGGATGAATAGGGATCGAAAAGAAAGCATTCTTCAAGTCTATCACAGAATATGTAGTCGCTGTCGGGGAAACCCAAGTACGAAGTGTCGTTATGTCAGAAACCACGGGGTATTGTGGTACTACAATCTTATTAACTTCTCGCAAATCAATAATAAATCTGTAAACATTAGTGTCAGTATCTTTTTTCAGAATAGGAAGAATCGGACTGTTACAAACATTGTAAGGAACTTCCTCAACAACCCCCACTTCAATGAGATCATTGACAATACGTATGAGTGCTTCTTCACCTTCCTGTGAAATTTTGTATTGAGGCAAACGTGGCAGCACAGCGCCCTCCTTGACACTAATGTGTACCGGTGGAATAACCATTTGCCCTACATCAGTGTCTGAAGTAGCCCACAAAGTACTAGGGAGTGAAGCTAATGCAATATCCTCTTTGACAAGACAAGCTCTCTCCATCACAGGATGGTTGTCATTCAAGATAACATACACGTTCTGGAGAACATCGTATCGTAGCCCTGAAATACTTAAGCATGTCAAGACCTACAATATTGTCTGGTGAATTTGGGGAAAGCAAAAATGGACATGGAGCAGTAAATGTATCCACATGGAATGCAAGTGGTTGCGACAATGGGCTAAGGGAAGGGGTTCCATCGAAGCCTATCGATGTAATGGTTAAGCCAGACAGGGGAGCCCTTGAAACCAATTGTTTAGACAAGGCGCTACGAGTAGCTCCTGTATCAACCAGAAACTGATCAGTGGAGCCCAAAACATTTGCTGTAACATAGGGACCCCTCTGATCTACTGGAACTTCAACTGATTCCTTACCCCATCCTAGGCAATCCTATGCATAAGTAGAATCTTGAGAATGAGATGGCACATAGTCAGACATTTGATATTGGTTCCTTCTATCAAAAGTGTTGAACCCATCCTGCCCACGTATATTAGCATCAAACCTAGCACGATCACCTGTGCTTCCTCTAGGCCCTGAATATCCTGGACGATTTTTCATTTGTCCCCTACCACGTGTACACTGCTGAGCACGCCGTGCTGGACAATCGGAAACCCGGTGCCCGAATTTCTTACAGTACGCGCACTGGTCAGCAGACAAATTCGAACGGGTATAAGAAGGGAAAGACGAACCATAAGATCCACGTCCACCTCTATCACTACCTCTAAAAGGCGGACCATAAGCCTGAGCCAACATAACCTTCGTTTTTAATTCTTTAGTCTTCTTATCCTCATTACCCTTTGCTTCTAATTCCTGGCGTTCATAATACTGAGCCATAGTCAAGAGAGAAACCGGGGAAGAGGTAGTCCATGAACTCTCACTGGCCTTTAGGCGACTAGCTATTCCTGGCAACAGGTTTGCGACATATTTATCGACAAACAGATATCTGCCTGTGTCATCTGTCAGTGACTGGCCACTAAAATCGTGGAATGCTTCTTCAAAGCGTGTAAAGAAATCCGAGACCGATTCATCTGCCTTTTGCTTACAAGATGCTAAAACAGTCCAATCTATCTTTTTAGGGGGAATAATCATTTTTAACTTAACTAATATAGCTGCGGGAAGATCTAAAATTAACTGACATGGCTTCTGTGCGGGTTCCCTTTCTACATCCATTTGTTCTAAGTCTCTCCATAATGCCCCAAAAGCTGCACGATCATCAATTTTACGAACAGTTCTCCACATATCAGGTGGTAATATCAATCCGAAAAATAAATCAATATCAGGCAAAGTCATAGTGCAAGAGCTAATAACACCCTCAACTTCCTCATAAAAAGCGGCTGGATTTTTTCGCGGATCAGGCAATGCAGTTTTAAGTGCCATAACATCCGTCCTATTCCAAGGAGTGTAAACCCAATTATAAATAAAATAACCCTTCTCATCAATAGAGGCCTTATCATCACTTGTACCCAGTCCTTTAGGAGGAACATACAAAGGCGCGGCCTCCCGCATAGGTTTCGCATGAACTATCATAGTCTTATCTGTTCCGGAGGTAAAAGCTTGTGCCATGCCGGTCTGAGATGTCTGTGCAGCTACGTCTGCAGCCTTTTTCTCCTCTCGCAAACGGACTGTATCAACATGCAGTTTAACCAAACGCCTGATTGTATCAGCCACCTGGGAGAAAACAAAAAGACCATCACGCATTTGTTTATAATTTTCCGCTATATCGTCAGGCTCTAACTCCTCAGAATATTTCCTAAACAGCTCAAGGACCTCTGCGGCAAACACCTCAGTAAAATACAGCTGCTCCCTTTCATACCACCCTCTCATACTATCTAGAAGTTCAGAGGCGGGGTAGTGCTATGAACTGCTTTACGAGCAGCAGATCGGAGCTGGGACGACCGCGCTGTAGTCAACATAGAACGAGTTTCTCGTGCCTTATGTTCCTCCGAACTAGAGTCCTCATCTGACTCATGAGGGGCAGACGGAACAGTATACGGAGGTGGAGGGCGATCTAATAATAAGGAATCATCTTGTGGTTTATTAAGTATAGGATAAAGGGGCCGCCGAACAGCGTATTGGCCAGTTACCTGTAAATTGAGCTCCCTATCTTCTCTCTCTTTTAACTCTTTTATTTCTTTGTTCTTCAGCTCTAATGCTTTCACATAAATGTTCTTTCGCTGTTTTTCAATCAAAGCTTGCTCACGCTTCATTTGTTCACGCACTTCTTTCTCCCACATTCGTACACAATCAAACATATCTTGCCTAGTCTTTCTCTTACACAGACATTGTTCCACATACTCAATCTTTCGTAAATCAAATGACCCGTACATAGGCCAACGCAACTCAGGATCCTTACGAGTGTATTTATTCCATAATGTGCTATACATTATAGAAGAAAGACCATGCTTAATATACATATCCCTATTAGGCGTCCCCTCCGGGGGGGGCCGGTTGTGCTTCATCGAGTCTCAAATTGGTACCACTACAAAAGCAACACATCCTGGGAAGTGTGCTAAAAACAGGCATGCCAAAAATAGTGCAGAATATGCAGTATTATAATCAAAGTAGCACTTAAGGTACCTTTAGTACGATGTGCCGTTCGAATCAATTTAGATAGAGAAAATTCTCCTCATTACCTGCCTATATAGGTTGCAACTTATATATATATCATAACAAACCAAGTTGGCCAACACAAAATGCGCAATCCAAAAGCCACAGTAAGTGTTACTAAACTACCTTACCAATCCCAGGCATCAAAACCAACATCAAGCGCCGCAGAAGGACACTTACCAATCACTTGGTGTCCAGGTTCCAACTGCCAAGTTCTAAAATCGACCAAATGGTCACTGCACGGCGGGTCAACAGAAGAGATCTCAGTCGAGGACCGGCACCACCTGGATGGTCAGATCAGAAAGAAAGGAAAAACGCCGTGGTTGCCAAGACTCGGGTCTCATCGGGCAGCGATCGCGTCCAGAGCGAGATTCCAATCCTTCGTCGCGACCAATCCTTTGGGCATCCGAGTCGCTGATGAGCCCCACTGGTTGGGCGCCAATTTGTAGAAGTGGACCTCAGCTAGGCCTACCAGTGCAAGGGGTTCGCCCTTCTCTGCACAGAGTCCTCAGACCAATAGGAAGAAGTTGGCACAGAAACTGGAATAGAAAATACAAAGTTTAATAAACCTCATGAGGTGGAACTACATTCAAACAGCACCCTTCGGTATTGAGTGAAGTAGCACACTGAATAGAAAGAGCGTGGTCCTTTTATACCCACACAGGGGCTGAAAAAGGCGGTACAAGTATACATGAGAAGAATTACATACATAGATGGTCATACAGAAATGCACAGTCAACAGTAAAGGAGGAGCTAGCAGTTGCTGACTCTGGTAGAAACAACCTGACAGCTACAGACTAAAAACAGATGCATAGACAGTTAGACTCTTCTGCACATGTGCAGAGTAGCAGAGTCTAAGTATAGCCAGTCCTTTAAACAGAGCACAAGGGAAAATAACAGTGAAGAAGGAAACAGCTCTTGGTGAGCACATGGCAGGCAAAATGGCTGCCAGAAATACAGATGGATTCCACAAAATGGACAAGATAGCCTCTAAATACGAGATGGATTCCGCTAATGCTAATCCAATCGCAGCCAATTTAAAATACACTGTACTGCAGAAAACACTGAAACACCACTCTCAGCATGACCCCTACATTGCCCAAACACCACTGCACTGCTCTAAACCTTGAAACACCACCCCCAGCACGTCCCCTACACTGCCCGAACACCGCTGCACTGCCCTGAACCATGAAACACCACACCCAGCACGACCCCTTACACTGCCTGAACACCACTGCACTGCCCTAAACCATGAAACACCACCCCCTGCATGACCTCCTACACTGCACGAACACCACTGCACTGCCCTAAATCCTGAAACACCACCCCCCTGCACAACCCCCTACACTGCCCGAACACCACTGCCCTAAACTCTGAAACACCACCCCCGTGCATGACCCCCTACACTGCCCGAACACCACTGCACTGCCCTAAACCCTGAAACACCACCCCCAGCAAGACCCCCTACACTGCTCGAACACCACTGCACTGCCCTAAACTCTGAAACACCAGCCCCAGCATGATCCCCTACACTGTCCGAACACCACTGTACTGCCCAAAACCATGAAACACCACTCTGAACATGACCCCCAACACTGCCAGAACACCACTGCACTGCCATAAACTCTGAAACACCAGCTCCAGCATGACCCCCTAAACTGCCCGAACACCACTGCACTGCCCTTAACCCTGAAACACCAGCCCCGGCACGATCCCCTACATTGCCCGAACACCACTGCACTGCCCTAAACCCTGAAACACCACCCCCAGCACATCCCCTACACTGTCCGAACACCATTGCACTGCCCTAAATCCTGAAACACCACCCCCCTGCACGACCCCCTACACTGCCCGAACCACTGACCTTAACCCTGAAACACCACACCCTGCATGACCCCCTACACTGCCCGAGAACCACTGCACTGCCCTAAACCCCGAAACACCACCACTGCATGACCCCCTACACTGCCCGAGCACCACTGCACTGCCCTCAACCCTAAACACCACACCCAGCATGACCCCCTACTGTGCACGAACACCACTGCTCTGCCCTAAACCCTAAAATATCACTCCCAGCACGACCCCCTACACTGCCCGAACTCCACTGCTCTGCCCGAAACCCTAAAACACCCACCCGCACGTCCCCCTACTCTGCCCGAACACCTCTGCACTGCTCTAAACCCTAAATCACTAGCCCCAGCATGACACCCTACACTGCCTGAACACCATTGCACTGCCCTAAACCTTGGAACACCACCCCCAGCATGACACCCTACACTGCTCGAACACCACTGCACTGCCCTAAACCCTGAAACACCACCCTGGCACGGCCCCCTACACTGCTGAAACACCACTGCACTGCCCTAAACCCTGAAACACGAGCCCCAGCATGATCCCCTACACTGTCCGAACACAACTGTACTGCCCAAAACCATGAAACACCACTCCGAACATGACCCCCAACACTGCCCGAACACCACTGCACTGCCATAAACTCTGAAACACCAGCTCCAGCATGACCCCCTAAACTGCCCGAACACCACTGCACTGCCCTTAACCCTGAAACACCAGCCCCAGCACATCCCCTACACTGTCCGAACACCATTGCACTGCCCTAAACCCTGAAACACAACACCCAGTACGACCCCCTACACTGCCCGAACACCACTGCACTGCCCTAAACCCTGAAACACGACCCCCTGCACGACCCCCTACACTGCACGAACACAAATGCATTGCCCTAAATCCTGAAACACCACCCCCCTGCACGACCCCCTACACTGCCCGAACCACTGCCCTTAACCCTGAAACACCACCCTCCTGCATGACCCCCTACACTGCCCGAACACCACTGCACTGCCCTAAACCCTGAAACACCAGCCTCAGTACGACCCCCTACACTGCCCGAGAACCACTGCACTGCCCTAAACCCCAAAACACCACCACTGCATGACCCCCTACACTGCCCGAGCACCACTGCACTGCCCTCAACCCTAAACACCACACCCAGCATGACCCCCTACTGTGCACGAACACCACTGCTCTGCCCTAAACCTTAAAATATCACTCCCAGCACGACCCCCTACACTGCCCGAACTCCACTGCTCTGCCCGAAACCCTAAAACACCACCCGCACGTCCCCCTACACTGCCCGAACACCTCTGCACTGCTCTAAACCCTAAATCACTAGCCCCAGCATGACCCCCTACACTGCATGAACACCACTGCACTGCCCTAAACCTTGAAACACCACCCCCAGCATGACACCCTACACTACCGGAACACCACTGCACTGCCCTAAACCCTGAAACACCACCCCAGCACGGCCCCCTACCCTGCCCAAACACCAGTGCCCTGCCCTAAACCCTGAAACACTACCCCCGACAAGACCCCCTACACTGCCCGTACACCACTGCACTGCCCTAAACCATGAAGCACCAGCCCCATTACGACCCCCTACACTGCCCGAACATCACTGTACTGCCCAACTCCCTGAAACACCAGCCCCTGCATGACCCCTACACTGCCGGAACCCCACTGCACTGCCCTAAACCCTGAAACACCACCCCCCCACGACACTTTAAACTGCCCAAACACCACTGCACTGCCCTAAACTCTGAAGCACTGCACCACACCCAGCACGACCCCTACACTGCCTGAACACCACTGCACTGCCCTAAACCCTGAAACACCACCCCTGCAAGACCCCCTACACTGCCCAAACACCACTGCTCTGACCTAAACCGTGAAACACTAGCACCAGGATGACCCCCTACACTGCCCGAACACCACTGCACTGCCCTAAACCCTGAAACGCCACTCCCAGCATGACCCCCTACAATGCCCGAACACCAGTGCACTGCCCTAAACCTTGAAACACCAACCCCACCATGACCCCCTACACTGCTGGAACAGCACTGCACTGCCCTAACCCCTGAAACACCACCCAGCACGGCCCCCTACCCTGCCCGAACACCACTGCACTGACCTAAACCCTGAAACACCACCCACGGCAAGACACCCTACACTGCCCGAACACCACTGCACTGCCTTAAACCCTGAAACACCACCCCCAGCAAGACCCGCAATGCTGCAAGAACACCACTGCCCCAAACCTTGAAACACCACCTCCAGCAAGACCCCATACGCTGCCCAAACACCACTACACTGCCCTAAACCCTGAAACACCAGACCCAGCATGACCCCTTACACTGCCCGAACACCACTGCTCTGCCCAAAACCCTAAAACACCAGCCCTTATCACGACCCCCTACACTGCCCAAACACTACTGCACTGCCCTAAACCCTGAAACACTACCCACAGCAAGACCGCCTCCACTGTCCGAACACCACTGCACTGCCTTAAACCCTGAAACACCACCCCCAGCAAGACCCCCTACGCGGCAAGAACATCACTGCCCTAAAACCTGAAACACCACCCACAGCAAGACCCCCCTACGCTGCACAAACACCACTACATTGCTGTAAACGCTGAAACACCAGACCCAGTACGACCCCCTTAACTGCCTGCGCACCACTGCTCCGCCCAAAACCCTGAAACACCAGCCCCAGCATGACCCCCTACACTGCCTGAACACCACTGCACTGCCCTAAACACTGAAACACCAGCCCCAGCACGAACCCCTACTCTGCCCGAACACCACTGCACTTCCCTAAACCATGAAACACAAGCCCCAGCACGACCCCCTACACTGCCCGAACACCACGGCACAGCCCTAAACTCTGAAACACTACTCCCAGCAAGACCCCCTACACTGCCCGAAAACCACTGCACTGCCCTAATCCCTGAAACACCACCCACAGCAAGACCAGCTATGCTGCAACAACACCACTGCCCTAAAACCTGAAACACCACCCCCCAGCAAGACCCCCTATGCTGCCCGAACACCACTACACTGCCCTAAACCCTGAAACAGAAAACCCAGCACGACTCCCTACACGGCCCGAGCACCACTGCTCTGCCCAAATCCGTAAAACACCAGCCCCAGCATGACCCCTACACTGCCCGAACACCACTGCACTACCCTAAGCCCTGAAACACCTGCCCCAGCACGACCCCCTATACTGCCCGAACACCACTGCACTGCCCTAAACCCTGAAACAGCAGACCCAGCACGACTCCCTACACTGCCCGAGCACCACTGCTCCGCCCAAAACCCTGAAACACCAGCCCCAGCATGACCCAATACACTGCCTGAACACCACTGCACTGACCTCAACCCTGAAACACCAGCCCCAGCACTACCCCCTACACTGCCCAAACACCACTGCACTGCCCTAAACCCTGAAACACCAGCCCCATCATGACCCCCTACACTGCCCAAACACCACTGCACTGCCCTAAACCCTGAAACAGCAGCCCCAGCATGACCCCCTACTCTGCCCGAACACCACTGCACTGCCCTAAACCCTGAAACACAAGCCCCAGCACGACCCCCTACACTGCCCGAACACCATGGCACTGCCCTAAACCCTGAAACACTACCCCCAGCAAGACCCTCTACACTGCCCGAAAACCACTGCACTGCCATAAACCCTGAAACACCACCTACAGCAAGACCCCCTACGCTGCAAGAACACCACTACACTGTCCTAAACCCTGAAACACTCGACCCAGCACGAAACCCTACACTGCCTGAACACCATTGCACTGCCCTAAACCTTGGAACACCACCCCCAGCATGACACCCTACACTGCTCGAACACCACTGCACTGCCCTAAACCCTGAAACACCACCCTGGCACGGCCCCCTACACTGCTGAAACACCACTGCACTGCCCTAAACCCTGAAACACGAGCCCCAGCATGATCCCCTACACTGTCCGAACACAACTGTACTGCCCAAAACCATGAAACACCACTCCGAACATGACCCCCAACACTGCCCGAACACCACTGCACTGCCATAAACTCTGAAACACCAGCTCCAGCATGACCCCCTAAACTGCCCGAACACCACTGCACTGCCCTTAACCCTGAAACACCAGCCCCAGCACATCCCCTACACTGTCCGAACACCATTGCACTGCCCTAAACCCTGAAACACAACACCCAGTACGACCCCCTACACTGCCCGAACACCACTGCACTGCCCTAAACCCTGAAACACGACCCCCTGCACGACCCCCTACACTGCACGAACACAAATGCATTGCCCTAAATCCTGAAACACCACCCCCCTGCACGACCCCCTACACTGCCCGAACCACTGCCCTTAACCCTGAAACACCACCCTCCTGCATGACCCCCTACACTGCCCGAACACCACTGCACTGCCCTAAACCCTGAAACACCAGCCTCAGTACGACCCCCTACACTGCCCGAGAACCACTGCACTGCCCTAAACCCCGAAACACCACCACTGCATGACCCCCTACACTGCCCGAGCACCACTGCACTGCCCTCAACCCTAAACACCACACCCAGCATGACCCCCTACTGTGCACGAACACCACTGCTCTGCCCTAAACCTTAAAATATCACTCCCAGCACGACCCCCTACACTGCCCGAACTCCACTGCTCTGCCCGAAACCCTAAAACACCACCCACACGTCCCCCTACACTGCCCGAACACCTCTGCACTGCTCTAAACCCTAAATCACTAGCCCCAGCATGACCCCCTACACTGCATGAACACCACTGCACTGCCCTAAACCTTGAAACACCACCCCCAGCATGACACCCTACACTGCCGGAACACCACTGCACTGCCCTAAACCCTGAAACACCACCCCAGCACGGCCCCCTACCCTGCCCAAACACCAGTGCCCTGCCCTAAACCCTGAAACACTACCCCCGACAAGACCCCCTACACTGCCCGTACACCACTGCACTGCCCTAAACCATGAAGCACCAGCCCCATTACGACCCCCTACACTGCCCGAACATCACTGTACTGCCCAACTCCCTGAAACACCAGCCCCTGCATGACCCCTACACTGCCGGAACCCCACTGCACTGCCCTAAACCCTGAAACACCACCCCCCCACGACACTTTAAACTGCCCAAACACCACTGCACTGCCCTAAACTCTGAAGCACCGCACCACACCCAGCACGACCCCTACACTGCCTGAACACCACTGCACTGCCCTAAACCCTGAAACACCACCCCTGCAAGACCCCCTACACTGCCCAAACACCACTGCTCTGACCTAAACCGTGAAACACTAGCACCAGGATGACCCCCTACACTGCCCGAACACCACTGCACTGCCCTAAACCCTGAAACGCCACTCCCAGCATGACCCCCTACAATGCCCGAACACCAGTGCACTGCCCTAAACCTTGAAACACCACCCCCACCATGACCCCCTACACTGCTGGAACAGCACTGCACTGCCCTAACCCCTGAAACACCACCCAGCACGGCCCCCTACCCTGCCCGAACACCACTGCACTGACCTAAACCCTGAAACACCACCCACGGCAAGACACCCTACACTGCCCGAACACCACTGCACTGCCTTAAACCCTGAAACACCACCCCCAGCAAGACCCGCAATGCTGCAAGAACACCACTGCCCCAAACCTTGAAACACCACCTCCAGCAAGACCCCATACGCTGCCCAAACACCACTACACTGCCCTAAACCCTGAAACACCAGACCCAGCATGACCCCTTACACTGCCCGAACACCACTGCTCTGCCCAAAACCCTGAAACTCCAGCCCCAGCACAACCCCCTACACTGCCCAAACACCACTGCACTGCCCTAAACCCTAAAACACCAGCCCTTATCACGACCCCCTACACTGCCCAAACACTACTGCACTGCCCTAAACCCTGAAACACTACCCACAGCAAGACCGCCTCCACTGTCCGAACACCACTGCACTGCCTTAAACCCTGAAACACCACCCCCAGCAAGACCCCCTACGCGGCAAGAACATCACTGCCCTAAAACCTGAAACACCACCCACAGCAAGACCCCCCTACGCTGCACAAACACCACTACATTGCTGTAAACGCTGAAACACCAGCCCCAGCATGACCCACTACACTGCCTGAACACCACTGCACTGCCCTAAACACTGAAACACCAGCCCCAGCACGAACCCCTACTCTGCCCGAACACCACTGCACTTCCCTAAACCATGAAACACAAGCCCCAGCACGACCCCCTACACTGCCCGAACACCACGGCACAGCCCTAAACTCTGAAACACTACTCCCAGCAAGACCCCCTACACTGCCCGAAAACCACTGCACTGCCCTAATCCCTGAAACACCACCCACAGCAAGACCACCTATGCTGCAACAACACCACTGCCCTAAAACCTGAAACACCACCCCCCAGCAAGACCCCCTATGCTGCCCGAACACCACTACACTGCCCTAAACCCTGAAACAGAAAACCCAGCACGACTCCCTACACGGCCCGAGCACCACTGCTCTGCCCAAATCCGTAAAACACCAGCCCCAGCATGACCCCTACACTGCCCGAACACCACTGCACTACCCTAAGCCCTGAAACACCTGCCCCAGCACGACCCCCTATACTGCCCGAACACCACTGCACTGCCCTAAACCCTGAAACAGCAGACCCAGCACGACTCCCTACACTGCCCGAGCACCACTGCTCCGCCCAAAACCCTGAAACACCAGCCCCAGCATGACCCAATACACTGCCTGAACACCACTGCACTGACCTCAACCCTGAAACACCAGCCCCAGCACTACCCCCTACACTGCCCAAACACCACTGCACTGCCCTAAACCCTGAAACACCAGCCCCATCATGACCCCCTACACTGCCCAAACACCACTGCACTGCCCTAAACCCTGAAACAGCAGCCCCAGCATGACCCCCTACTCTGCCCGAACACCACTGCACTGCCCTAAACCCTGAAACACAAGCCCCAGCACGACCCCCTACACTGCCCGAACACCATGGCACTGCCCTAAACCCTGAAACACTACCCCCAGCAAGACCCCCTACACTGCCCGAAAACCACTGCACTGCCATAAACCCTGAAACACCACCTACAGCAAGACCCCCTACGCTGCAAGAACACCACTACACTGTCCTAAACCCTGAAACACTCGACCCAGCACGAAACCCTACACTGCCCTAGCACCACTGCTCTGCCCAAAACCGTGAAACACCAGCCCCAGCACGACCCCCTACACTGCCCGAACACCACTGCACTGCCCTAAGCCCTGAAACACCAGCCCCAGCACGACCCCCTACACTGCCCGGTCACCACTGCACTGCCCTTAACTCTGAAACACCAGCCGAAGCACAACCCCCTACACTGCCTGAACACCACTGCACTGCCCTAAACCCTGTAACACCAGCCCCAGCACAACCCCCTACACTGCCTGAACACCACGGCACTGCCCTAAACCCTGAAGCACAAGCCGCAGCACGACCCAATATACTGCCCGAACACCACTGCACTGCCCTAAACCCTGAAACACCAGCCCCAGCATGACCCCCTACACTGCCCGAACACCACTGCACTGCCCTAAACCCTGAACCACCAGCCCCAGCACGACACCCTACAATGCCTGAACACCACCACACTACTCTAAACCCTGAAACACCAGCCCCATCACGATCCCCTACAATGCCCGAACACCATGGCACTGCCCTAAACCCTGAAACACTACCCCCAGCAAGACCCCCTACGCTGCAAGAACACCACTACACTGTCCTAAACCCTGAAACACCCGACCCAGCACAACACCCTACACTGCCCGAGCACCACTGCTCTGCCCAAAACCGTGATACACCAGCCCTAGCATGACCCCCTACACTGCCCAAACAACACTGCACTGCCCTAAACCCTGAAACACCAGCCGAAGCACGACCCCCTACACTGCCTGAACACAACTGCACTGCCCTAAACCCTGAAACACCAGCCCCAGCACGACCCCCTACACTGCCCGAACACCACGGCACTGCCCTAAACCCTGAAGCACAAGCCGCAGCACGACCCAATACACTGCCCGAACACCACTTCACTGCCCTAAACCCTGAAACACAAGCCCCAGCATGACCCCCTACACTGCCCGAACACCACTGCACTGCCCTAAACCCTGAAACACCACCCCCAGCAAGACCCCCTACGCTGCCCTAAACCCTGAAACTCCAGACCCAGCACGACACCCTACACTGTCTGAACACCACTGCACTGCCCTAAACGCTGAAACACCAGCCCCAGCATTACCCCCAACACTACCCGAACACCACTGCACTGCCCTAAACCCTGAAACACCAGCCCCAGCACGATCCCCTACACTGCCCGAACACCACTGCACTGCAATAAACCCTGAAACACGAGCCCGAACACAACCCCCTACACTGCCAGAACATCACTGCACTGCCCTAATCCCTGAAACATCACCCCTACACTGCCAAAACACCACTGCACTGCCCTAATCCCTGAAAGAGTGCCCCAAGCACAAACCCCTACACTTCCCAAACACCATTGCACTGCCCTAAACCCTAAAACATTACCCCAGCACGATCCACTACACTACACAAATACCACTGCACTACCCTAAACCCTAAAACACTACCCCAGCACGACCTCCTACACTACACAAACACCACTGCACTACCCTGTACCCTAAATCTATCCCAAGCACAACCCCCTAAACTACACAAACACCACTGCACTACCCTAAACCCTGAAACACCAGCCCCAGCACGACCTCCTACACTGCCCGAACACCACTGCACTGCCCTAAACCCTGAACCACCAGCTACAGCACGACACCCACCAATGCCTGAACACCACCGCACTACCCTAAACCCTGAAATACCAGCCCCAGCACGATCCCCTACACTGCCCGAACACCATGGCACTGCCCTAAACCATGAAACACTACCCCCAGGAAGACCCCCAACACTGCCCGAAAACCACTGCACTGCCATAAACCCTGAAACACCACCTACAGCAAGACCCCCTACGCTGCAAGAACACCACTACACTGTCCTAAACCCTGAAACACCCGACCCAGCACGACACCCTACAATGCCCGAGCACCACTGCTCTGCCCAAAACCGTGAAACACCAGCCCCAGCACGACCCCCTACACTGCCCGAACACCACTGCATTGCCCTAAGCCCTGAAACACCAGCCCTAGCACGACCCTCTACACTGCCCGGTCACCACTGCACTGCCCTAAACTCTGAAACACCAGCCGAAGCACAACCCCCTACACTGCCTGAACACCACTGCACTGCCCTAAACCCTGAAACACCAGCCCCAGCACAACCTCCTACACTGCCCGAACACCACTGCACTGCCCTAAACCCTGAAACACCATCCCCAGCATGACCCCCTACACTGCCCGAACACCATTGAACTGCCCTAAACGCTGAAGCACAAGCCGCAGCACGACCCAATATACTGCCCGAACACCACTGCACTGCACTAAACCCTGAAACACCAGCCCCAGCACGACCCCCTACACTGCCCGAACACCACTGTACTCCCCTAAACCCTGAAACCCCAGCCCGAGCACAACACCCTACTCTGCCCGAACACCACTGCACTGCCCTAAACCCTGAAACACCACCCCAGCACCACCCCCTACACTGCCCAAACACCACTGCACTGCCCTAAACCCTGAAACACCACCCCCAACACGATCCTCTGCACTGCCTGAACACCACTGCACTGCCCTAAACCCTGAAACACCACTCCCTACACCACCCCCTACACTGCCCGAACTCCACTGCACTGCCCTAAACACACCACCCCCTGCATGACCCTTTACACTGCCCGAACACCACTGCACTGCCCTAAACTCTGAAACACCACACCCGCACAACCCCCTACATTGTCTGAAAACCACTGCACTGCTCTAAACCCTGAAACACCACCCCCACAAGACCCAACGCACTGCCCGAACACCACTGCTTTGCCATAATCCCTGAAACACTACCCCAGCATGACCCCCTACACTGTCCGAAC
This sequence comes from Triturus cristatus, assembly GCF_964204655.1. Lineage (NCBI taxonomy): Eukaryota > Metazoa > Chordata > Amphibia > Caudata > Salamandridae > Triturus > Triturus cristatus. The sequence continues at coordinate 1,099,849,160 of NC_140579.1, forward strand.
TCCACTGCACTACCCTAAACCCTGAAACACCAACCCTAGCATGACCCGCTATACTGTCCGAATACAACTGCACTGCCCTAAACCCTGAAACACCAACCCCAGCATGACCCCCAATGCTGCAAGAACACCACTGCCCTAAACCCTGAAACACCAACCCCAGCTAGACCCCCAATGCTGCAAGAACACCACTGCCCTAAACCCTGAAACACTACCCCCAGCAAGACCCCCTACGCTGCCCGAAGACCACTACAGTGCCCTAAACCCTGAAACACCAACCCTAGCATGACCCGCTATACTGTCCGAATACAACTGCACTGCCCTAATCCCTGAAACACCAACCCCAGCAAGACCCCCAATGCTGCAAGAACACCACTGCACTAAACCCTGAAACACCAACCCCAGCAAGATCCCCAATGCTGCAAGAACACCACTGCCCTAAACCCTGAAACACCACCCCCAGCAAGACCCCCTATGCTGCCCGAAGACCACTGCTCTACCCAAAACCCTGAAACTCCAGCTCCAGCACAACCCCCTACACTGCCCGAACACCACTGCACTGCCCTGAACCCTGAAACAACAGCCCTTATCACTATCCCCTACACTGCCCAAACACCACTGCACTGCCCTAAACCCTGCAACACCAGCCTCAGTACGACCCCATACACTGCCCGAGATCCACTGCACTGCCCTAAACCCCGAAACACCACCCCTGCACGACCCCGTATACTGCCCGAACACCACAGCACTGTCCTAAACCCTGAAACACCAACCCCAGCATAACCCCTACACTGCCCGAGCCCCACTGCACATCCCTAAACCCTAAACACCACCCCAGCATGAACCCCTTACTGTGCCCGAACACCACTGCTCTGCTATAAACCCTAAAACATCAACCCCAGCACGACCCCCTACACTGCCCGATCTCCACTGCTCTGCCCTAAACCCTAAAACACAACCACCCGCACGTCCCCCTACACTGCCCGAACACCTCTGCACTGCTCTAAACCCTGAAACACCACCCTGGCACGGCCCGCTACACTGCTCAAACACCACTGCACTGCTCTAAACACTGAACACTACCCCCGGCAAGGCCCCCGACACTGCCCGAGCACCACTGCACCGCCCTGAACCCTGAAACACCTACCCCAGCACGACCCCCAATGCTGCAAGAGCACCACTGCCCTAAACCCTGAAACAACACCCCCAGCAAGACACCCTATGCTGCCCGAACACCACTGCACTGCCCTTAACCCTGAAACACCAGCCCCGGCACGATCCCCTACATTGCCCGAACACCACTGCACTGCCCTAAACCCTAAAACACCACCCCCAGCACATCCCCTACACTGTCCGAACACCATTGCACTGCCCTAAATCCTGAAACACCACCCCCCTGCACGACCCCCTACACTGCCCGAACCACTGCCCTTAACCCTGAAACACCACACCCTGCATGACCCCCTACACTGCCCGAACACCACTGCACTGCCCTAAACCCTGAAACACCAGCCTCAGTACGACCCCCTACACTGCCCGAGAACCACTGCACTGCCCTAAACCCCGAAACACCACCACTGCATGACCCCCTACACTGCCCGAGCACCACTGCACTGCCCTCAACCCTAAACACCACACCCAGCATGACCCCCTACTGTGCACGAACACCACTGCTCTGCCCTAAACCCTAAAATATCACTCCCAGCACGACCCCCTACACTGCTCGAACTCCACTGCTCTGCCCGAAACCCTAAAACACCACCCGCACATCCCCCTACTCTGCCCGAACACCTCTGCACTGCTCTAAACCCTAAATCACTAGCCCCAGCATGACCCCCTACACTGCCTGAACACCATTGCACTGCCCTAAACCTTGGAACACCACCCCCAGCATGACACCCTACACTGCCGGAACACCACTGCACTGCCCTAAACCCTGAAACACCACCCTGGCACGGCCCCATACACTGCTCGAACACCACTGCACTGCCCTAAACCCTGAAAAACGAGCCCCAGCATGATCCCCTACACTGTCCGAACACAACTGTATTGCCCAAAACCATGAAACACCACTCCGAACATGACCCCCAACACTGCCCGAACACCACTGCACTGCCATAAACTCTGAAACACCAGCTCCAGCATGACCCCCTAAACTGCCCGAACACCACTGCACTGCCCTTAACCCTGAAACACCAGCCCCGGCAGGATCCCCTACATTGCCTGAACACCACTGCACTGCCCTAAACCCTGAAACACCACCCCCAGCACATCCCCTACACTGTCCGAACACCATTGCACTGCCCTAAACCCTGAAACACAACACCCAGTACGACCCCCTACACTGCCCGAACACCACTGCACTGCCCTAAACCCTGAAACACGACCCCCTGCACGACCCCTACACTGCACGAACACCAATGCATTGCCCTAAATCCTGAAACACCACCCCCCTGCACGACCCCCTACACTGCCCGAACCACTGCCCTTAACCCTGAAACACCACCCTCCTGCATGACCCCCTACACTGCCCGAACACCACTGCACTGCCCTAAACCCTGAAACACCAGCCTCAGTACGACCCCCTACACTGCCCGAGAACCACTGCACTGCCCTAAACCCCGAAACACCACCACTGCATGACCCCCTACACTGCCCGAGCACCACTGCACTGCCCTCAACCCTAAACACCACACCCAGCATGACCCCCTACTGTGCACGAACACCACTGCTCTGCCCTAAACCTTAAAATATCACTCCCAGCACGACCCCCTACACTGCCCGAACTCCACTGCTCTGCCCGAAACCCTAAAACACCACCCGCACGTCCCCCTACACTGCCCGAACACCTCTGCACTGCTCTAAACCCTAAATCACTAGCCCCAGCATGACCCCCTACACTGCCTGAACACCACTGCACTGCCCTAAACCTTGAAACACCACCCCCAGCATGACACCCTACACTGCCGGAACACCACTGCACTGCCCTAAACCCTGAAACACCACCCCAGCACGGCCCCCTACCCTGCCCAAACACCAGTGCCCTGCCCTAAACCCTGAAACACTACCCCCGACAAGACCCCCTACACTGCCCGTACACCACTGCACTGCCCTAAACCATGAAGCACCAGCCCCATTACGACCCCCTACACTGCCCGAACATCACTGTACTGCCCAACTCCCTGAAACACCAGCCCCTGCATGACCCCTACACTGCCCGAACCCCACTGCACTGCCCTAAACCCTGAAACACCACCCCCCCACGACACTTTAAACTGCCCAAACACCACTGCACTGCCCTAAACTCTGAAGCACCGTACCGCACCCAGCACGACCCCTACACTGCCTGAACACCACTGCACTGCCCTAAACCCTGAAACACCACACCTGCAAGACCCCCTACACTGCCCAAACACCACTGCTCTGACCTAAACCGTGAAACACTAGCACCAGGATGACCCCCTACACTGCCCGAACACCACTGCACTGCCCTAAACCCTGAAACGCCACTCCCAGCATGACCCCCTACAATGCCCGAACACCAGTGCACTGCCCTAAACCTTGAAACACCACCCCCACCATGACCCCCTACACTGCTGGAACAGCACTGCACTGCCCTAACCCCTGAAACACCACCCAGCACGGCCCCCTACCCTGCCCGAACACCACTGCACTGCCCTAAACCCTGAAACACCACCCACGGCAAGACACCCTACACTGCCCGAACCCCACTGCACTGCCCTAAACCCTGAAACACCACCCCCAGCAAGACCCGCAATGCTGCAAGAACACCACTGCCCCAAACCTTGAAACACCACCTCCAGCAAGACCCCATACGCTGCCCAAACACCACTACACTGCCCTAAACCCTGAAACACCAGACCCAGCATGACCCCTTACACTGCCCGAACACCACTGCTCTGCCCAAAACCCTGAAACTCCAGCCCCAGCACAACCCCCTACACTGCCCGATCACCACTGCACTGCCCTAAACCCTAAAACACCAGCCCTTATCACGACCCCCTACACTGCCCAAACACCACTGCACTGCCCTAAACCCTAAAACACCAGCCCTTATCACGACCCCCTACACTGCCCAAACACTACTGCACTGCCCTAAACCCTGAAACACTACCCACAGCAAGACCGCCTCCACTGTCCGAACACCACTGCTCTGCCTTAAACCCTGAAACACCACCCCCAGCAAGACCCCCTACGCGGCAAGAACATCACTGCCCTAAAACCTGAAACACCACCCACAGCAAGACCCCCCTACGCTGCACAAACACCACTACATTGCTGTAAACGCTGAAACACCAGACCAGTACGACCCCCTTAACTGCCTGCGCACCACTGCTCCGCCCAAAACCCTGAAACACCAGCCCCAGCATGACCCCCTACACTGCCTGAACACCACTGCACTGCCCTAAACACTGAAACACCAGCCCCAGCACGAACCCCTACTCTGCCCGAACACCACTGCACTTCCCTAAACCATGAAACACAAGCCCCAGCACGACCCCCTACACTGCCCGAACACCACGGCACAGCCCTAAACTCTGAAACACTACTCCCAGCAAGACCCCCTACACTGCCCAAAAACCACTGCACTGCCCTAATCCCTGAAACACCACCCACAGCAAGACCACCTATGCTGCAACAACACCACTGCCCTAAAACCTGAAACACCACCCCCCAGCAAGACCCCCTATGCTGCCCGAACACCACTACACTGCCCTAAACCCTGAAACAGAAAACCCAGCACGACTCCCTACACGGCCCGAGCACCACTGCTCTGCCCAAATCCGTAAAACACCAGCCCCAGCATGACCCCCTACACTGCCCGAACACCACTGCACTACCCTAAGCCCTGAAACACCTGCCCCAGCACGACCCCCTATACTGCCCGAACACCACTGCACTGCCCTAAACCCTGAAACAGCAGACCCAGCAAGACTCCCTACACTGCCCGAGCACCACTGCTCCGCCCAAAACCCTGAAACACCAGCCCCAGCATGACCCAATACACTGCCTGAACACCACTGCACTGACCTCAACCCTGAAACACCAGCCCCAGCACTACCCCCTACACTGCCCAAACACCACTGCACTGCCCTAAACCCTGAAACACCAGCCCCATCATGACCCTCTACACTGCCCAAACACCACTGCACTGCCCTAATCCCTGAAACAGCAGCCCCAGCATGACCCCCTACTCTGCCCGAACACCACTGCACTGCCCTAAACCCTGAAACACAAGCCCCAGCACGACCCCCTACACTGCCCGAACACCATGGCACTGCCCAAAACCCTGAAACACTACCCCCAGCAAGACCCCCTACACTGCCCGAAAACCACTGCACTGCCATAAACCCTGAAACACCACCTACAGCAAGACCCCCTACGCTGCAAGAACACCACTACACTGTCCTAAACCCTGAAACACTCGACCAAGCACGAAACCCTACACTGCCCTAGCACCACTGCTCTGCCCAAAACCGTGAAACACCAGCCCCAGCACGACCCCCTACACTGCCCGAACACCACTGCACTGCCCTAAGCCCTGAAACACCAGCCCCAGCACGACCCCCTACAATGCCCGGTCACCACTGCACTGCCCTTAACTCTGAAACACCAGCCGAAGCACAACCCCCTACACTGCCTGAACACCACTGCACTGCCCTAAACCCTGTAACACCAGCCCCAGCACAACCCCCTACACTGCCCGAACACCATGGCACTGCCCTAAACCCTGAAGCACAAGCCGCAGCATGACCCAATATACTGCCCGAACACCACTGCACTGCCCTAAACCCTGAAACACCAGCCCCAGCATGACCCCCTACACTGCCCGAACACCACTGCACTGCCCTAAACCCTGAACCACCAGCCCCAGCACGACACCCTACAATGCCTGAACACCACCGCACTACCCTAAACCCTGAAACACCAGCCCCATCACGATCCCCTACAATGCCCGAACACCATGGCTCTGCCCTAAACCCTGAAACACTACCCCCAGCAAGACCCCCTACACTGCCCGAAAACCACTGCACTGCCATAAACCCTGAAACACCACCTACAGCAAGACCCCCTACGCTGCAAGAACACCACTACACTGTCCTAAATCCTGAAATACCCGACCCATCACAACACCCTACACTGCCCGAGCACCACTGCTCTGCCCAAAACCGTGATACACCAGCCCCAGCACGACCCCCTACACTGCCCAAACAACACTGCACTGCCCTAAACCATGAAGCACCAGCCCCATTACGACCCCCTACACTGCCCGAACATCACTGTACTGCCCAACTCCCTGAAACACCAGCCCCTGCATGACCCCTACACTGCCCGAACCCCACTGCACTGCCCTAAACCCTGAAACACCACCCCCCCACGACACTTTAAACTGCCCAAACACCACTGCCCTAAACTCTGAAGCACCGCACCGCACCCAGCACGACCCCTACACTGCCTGAACACCACTGCACTGCCCTAAACCCTGAAACACCACACCTGCAAGACCCCCTACACTGCCCAAACACCACTGCTCTGACCTAAACCGTGAAACACTAGCACCAGGATGACCCCCTACACTGCCCGAACACCACTGCACTGCCCTAAACCCTGAAACGCCACTCCCAGCATGACCCCCTACAATGCCCGAACACCAGTGCACTGCCCTAAACCTTGAAACACCACCCCCCACCATGACCCCCTACACTGCTGGAACAGCACTGCACTGCCCTAACCCCTGAAACACCACCCAGCACGGCCCCCTACCCTGCCCGAACACCACTGCACTGCCCTAAACCCTGAAACACCACCCACGGCAAGACACCCTACACTGCCCGAACCCCACTGCACTGCCCTAAACCCTGAAACACCACCCCCAGCAAGACCCGCAATGCTGCAAGAACACCACTGCCCCAAACCTTGAAACACCACCTCCAGCAAGACCCCATACGCTGCCCAAACACCACTACACTGCCCTAAACCCTGAAACACCAGACCCAGCATGACCCCTTACACTGCCCGAACACCACTGCTCTGCCCAAAACCCTGAAACTCCAGCCCCAGCACAACCCCCTACACTGCCCGATCACCACTGCACTGCCCTAAACCCTAAAACACCAGCCCTTATCACGACCCCCTACACTGCCCAAACACCACTGCACTGCCCTAAACCCTAAAACACCAGCCCTTATCACGACCCCCTACACTGCCCAAACACTACTGCACTGCCCTAAACCCTGAAACACTACCCACAGCAAGACCGCCTCCACTGTCCGAACACCACTGCTCTGCCTTAAACCCTGAAACACCACCCCCAGCAAGACCCCCTACGCGGCAAGAACATCACTGCCCTAAAACCTGAAACACCACCCACAGCAAGACCCCCCTACGCTGCACAAACACCACTACATTGCTGCAAACGCTAAAACACCAGACCAGTACGACCCCCTTAACTGCCTGCGCACCACTGCTCCGCCCAAAACCCTGAAACACCAGCCCCAGCATGACCCCCTACACTGCCTGAACACCACTGCACTGCCCTAAACACTGAAACACCAGCCCCAGCACGAACCCCTACTCTGCCCGAACACCACTGCACTTCCCTAAACCATGAAACACAAGCCCCAGCACGACCCCCTACACTGCCCGAACACCACGGCACAGCCCTAAACTCTGAAACACTACTCCCAGCAAGACCCCCTACACTGCCCAAAAACCACTGCACTGCCCTAATCCCTGAAACACCACCCACAGCAAGACCACCTATGCTGCAACAACACCACTGCCCTAAAACCTGAAACACCACCCCCCAGCAAGACCCCCTATGCTGCCCGAACACCACTACACTGCCCTAAACCCTGAAACAGAAAACCCAGCACGACTCCCTACACGGCCCGAGCACCACTGCTCTGCCCAAATCCGTAAAACACCAGCCCCAGCATGACCCCCTACACTGCCCGAACACCACTGCACTACCCTAAGCCCTGAAACACCTGCCCCAGCACGACCCCCTATACTGCCCGAACACCACTGCACTGCCCTAAACCCTGAAACAGCAGACCCAGCAAGACTCCCTACACTGCCCGAGCACCACTGCTCCGCCCAAAACCCTGAAACACCAGCCCCAGCATGACCCAATACACTGTCTGAACACCACTGCACTGACCTCAACCCTGAAACACCAGCCCCAGCACTACCCCCTACACTGCCCAAACACCACTGCACTGCCCTAAACCCTGAAACACCAGCCCCATCATGACCCTCTACACTGCCCAAACACCACTGCACTGCCCTAAACCCTGAAACAGCAGCCCCAGCATGACCCCCTACTCTGCCCGAACACCACTGCACTGCCCTAAACCCTGAAACACAAGCCCCAGCACGACCCCCTACACTGCCCGAACACCATGGCACTGCCCAAAACCCTGAAACACTACCCCCAGCAAGACCCCCTACACTGCCCGAAAACCACTGCACTGCCATAAACCCTGAAACACCACCTACAGCAAGACCCCCTACGCTGCAAGAACACCACTACACTGTCCTAAACCCTGAAACACTCGACCAAGCACGAAACCCTACACTGCCCTAGCACCACTGCTCTGCCCAAAACCGTGAAACACCAGCCCCAGCACGACCCCCTACACTGCCCGAACACCACTGCACTGCCCTAAGCCCTGAAACACCAGCCCCAGCACGACCCCCTACAATGCCCGGTCACCACTGCACTGCCCTTAACTCTGAAACACCAGCCGAAGCACAACCCCCTACACTGCCTGAACACCACTGCACTGCCCTAAACCCTGTAACACCAGCCCCAGCACAACCCCCTACACTGCCCGAACACCATGGCACTGCCCTAAACCCTGAAGCACAAGCCGCAGCATGACCCAATATACTGCCCGAACACCACTGCACTGCCCTAAACCCTGAAACACCAGCTCCAGCATGACCCCCTACACTGCCCGAACACCACTGCACTGCCCTAAACCCTGAACCACCAGCCCCAGCACGACACCCTACAATGCCTGAACACCACCGCACTACCCTAAACCCTGAAACACCAGCCCCATCACGATCCCCTACAATGCCCGAACACCATGGCTCTGCCCTAAACCCTGAAACACTACCCCCAGCAAGACCCCCTACACTGCCCGAAAACCACTGCACTGCCATAAACCCTGAAACACCACCTACAGCAAGACCCCCTACGCTGCAAGAACACCACTACACTGTCCTAAATCCTGAAATACCCGACCCATCACAACACCCTACACTGCCCGAGCACCACTGCTCTGCCCAAAACCGTGATACACCAGCCCCAGCACGACCCCCTACACTGCCCAAACAACACTGCACTGCCCTAAACCCTGAAACACCAGCCGAAGCACGACCCCCTACACTGCCGGAACACAACTGCCCTGCCCTAAACCCTGAAACACCAGCCCCAGCACGACCCCCTACACTGCCCGAACACCACGTCACTGCCCTAAACCCTGAAGCACAAGCCGCAGCACGACCCAATACACTGCCCGAACACCACTTCACTGCCCTAAACCCTGAAACACAAGCCCCAGCACGACCCCCTACACTGCCCGAACACCACTGCACTGCCCTAAACCCTGAAACACCACCTCCAGCAAGACCCCCTACGCTGCCCTAAACCCTGAAACTCCAGACCCAGCACGACACCCTACACTGTCTGAACACCACTGCACTGCCCTAAACCCTGAAACACCAGCCCCAGCATTACCCCCAACACTACCCGAACACCACCGCACTGCCCTAAACCCTGAAACACCAGCCCCAGCACGATCCCCTACACTGCCCGAACACCAGTGCACTGCAATAAACCCTGAAACACGAGCCCGAACACGACCCCCTACACTGCCAGAACATCACTGCACTGCCCTAATCCCTGAAACACCACCCACAGCAAGACCACCTATGCTGCAACAACACCACTGCCCTAAAACCTGAAACACCACCCCCCAGCAAGACCCCCTATGCTGCCCGAACACCACTACACTGCCCTAAACCCTGAAACAGAAAACCCAGCACGACTCCCTACACGGCCCGAGCACCACTGCTCTGCCCAAATCCGTAAAACACCAGCCCCAGCATGACCCCCTACACTGCCCGAACACCACTGCACTACCCTAAGCCCTGAAACACCTGCCCCAGCACGACCCCCTATACTGCCCGAACACCACTGCACTGCCCTAAACCCTGAAACAGCAGACCCAGCAAGACTCCCTACACTGCCCGAGCACCACTGCTCCGCCCAAAACCCTGAAACACCAGCCCCAGCATGACCCAATACACTGTCTGAACACCACTGCACTGACCTCAACCCTGAAACACCAGCCCCAGCACTACCCCCTACACTGCCCAAACACCACTGCACTGCCCTAAACCCTGAAACACCAGCCCCATCATGACCCTCTACACTGCCCAAACACCACTGCACTGCCCTAAACCCTGAAACAGCAGCCCCAGCATGACCCCCTACTCTGCCCGAACACCACTGCACTGCCCTAAACCCTGAAACACAAGCCCCAGCACGACCCCCTACACTGCCCGAACACCATGGCACTGCCCAAAACCCTGAAACACTACCCCCAGCAAGACCCCCTACACTGCCCGAAAACCACTGCACTGCCATAAACCCTGAAACACCACCTACAGCAAGACCCCCTACGCTGCAAGAACACCACTACACTGTCCTAAACCCTGAAACACTCGACCAAGCACGAAACCCTACACTGCCCTAGCACCACTGCTCTGCCCAAAACCGTGAAACACCAGCCCCAGCACGACCCCCTACACTGCCCGAACACCACTGCACTGCCCTAAGCCCTGAAACACCAGCCCCAGCACGACCCCCTACAATGCCCGGTCACCACTGCACTGCCCTTAACTCTGAAACACCAGCCGAAGCACAACCCCCTACACTGCCTGAACACCACTGCACTGCCCTAAACCCTGTAACACCAGCCCCAGCACAACCCCCTACACTGCCCGAACACCATGGCACTGCCCTAAACCCTGAAGCACAAGCCGCAGCATGACCCAATATACTGCCCGAACACCACTGCACTGCCCTAAACCCTGAAACACCAGCTCCAGCATGACCCCCTACACTGCCCGAACACCACTGCACTGCCCTAAACCCTGAACCACCAGCCCCAGCACGACACCCTACAATGCCTGAACACCACCGCACTACCCTAAACCCTGAAACACCAGCCCCATCACGATCCCCTACAATGCCCGAACACCATGGCTCTGCCCTAAACCCTGAAACACTACCCCCAGCAAGACCCCCTACACTGCCCGAAAACCACTGCACTGCCATAAACCCTGAAACACCACCTACAGCAAGACCCCCTACGCTGCAAGAACACCACTACACTGTCCTAAATCCTGAAATACCCGACCCATCACAACACCCTACACTGCCCGAGCACCACTGCTCTGCCCAAAACCGTGATACACCAGCCCCAGCACGACCCCCTACACTGCCCAAACAACACTGCACTGCCCTAAACCCTGAAACACCAGCCGAAGCACGACCCCCTACACTGCCGGAACACAACTGCCCTGCCCTAAACCCTGAAACACCAGCCCCAGCACGACCCCCTACACTGCCCGAACACCATGGCACTGCCCTAAACCCTGAAGCACAAGCCGCAGCACGACCCAATACACTGCCCGAACACCACTTCACTGCCCTAAACCCTGAAACACAAGCCCCAGCACGACCCCCTACACTGCCCGAACACCACTGCACTGCCCTAAACCCTGAAACACCACCTCCAGCAAGACCCCCTACGCTGCCCTAAACCCTGAAACTCCAGACCCAGCACGACACCCTACACTGTCTGAACACCACTGCACTGCCCTAAACCCTGAAACACCAGCCCCAGCATTACCCCCAACACAACCCGAACACCACCGCACTGCCCTAAACCCTGAAACACCAGCCCCAGCACGATCCCCTACACTGCCCGAACACCAGTGCACTGCAATAAACCCTGAAACACGAGCCCGAACACGACCCCCTACACTGCCAGAACATCACTGCACTGCCCTAATCCCTGAAACATCACCCCTACACTGCCCAAACACCACTGCACTGCCCTAATCCCTGAAAGAGTGCCCCAAGCACAAACCCCTACACTTCCCAAACACCATTGCACTGCCCTAAACCCTAAAACATTACCCCAGCACGATCCACTACACTACACAAATACCACTGCACTACCCTAAACCCTAAAACACTACCCCCATCACGACCTCCTACACTACAAAAACACCACTGCACTACCCTGAACCCTAAATCTATCCCAAGCACAACCCTCTACACTACACAAACATCACTACCCTAAACCCTAAAACACCACCACCAGCACGACCACCTACACTACACAAACACCACTGCACTACCCTAAACCCTGAAACACCAGCCCCAGCACGACCTCCTACACTGCCCGAACACCACTGCACTGCCCTAAACCCTGAACCACCAGCCCCAGCACGACACCCTACAATGCCTGAACACCACCGCACTACCCTAAACCCTGAAACACCAGCCCCAGCACGATCCCCTACACTGCCCGAACACCATGGCACTGCCCTAAACCATGTAACACTACCCCCAGCAAGACCCCCAACACTGCCCGAAAACCACTGCACTGCCATAAACCCTGAAACACCACCTACAGCAAGACCCCCTACGCTGCAAGAACACCACTACACTGTCCTAAATCCTGAAATACCCGACCCATCACAACACCCTACACTGCCCGAGCACCACTGCTCTGCCCAAAACCGTGATACACCAGCCCCAGCACGACCCCCTACACTGCCCAAACAACACTGCACTGCCCTAAACCCTGAAACACCAGCCGAAGCACGACCCCCTACACTGCCTGAACACCACTGCACTGCCCTAAACCCTGTAACACCAGCCCCAGCACAACCCCCTACACTGCCCGAACACCATGGCACTGCCCTAAACCCTGAAGCACAAGCCGCAGCATGACCCAATATACTGCCCGAACACCACTGCACTGCCCTAAACCCTGAAACACCAGCTCCAGCATGACCCCCTACACTGCCCGAACACCACTGCACTGCCCTAAACCCTGAACCACCAGCCCCAGCACGACACTCTACAATGCCTGAACACCACCGCACTACCCTAAACCCTGAAACACCAGCCCCATCACGATCCCCTACAATGCCCGAACACCATGGCTCTGCCCTAAACCCTGAAACACTACCCCCAGCAAGACCCCCTACACTGCCCGAAAACCACTGCACTGCCATAAACCCTGAAACACCACCTACAGCAAGACCCCCTACGCTGCAAGAACACCACTACACTGTCCTAAATCCTGAAATACCCGACCCATCACAACACCCTACACTGCCCGAGCACCACTGCTCTGCCCAAAACCGTGATACACCAGCCCCAGCACGACCCCCTACACTGCCCAAACAACACTGCACTGCCCTAAACCCTGAAACACCAGCCGAAGCACGACCCCCTACACTGCCGGAACACAACTGCCCTGCCCTAAACCCTGAAACACCAGCCCCAGCACGACCCCCTACACTGCCCGAACACCACGGCACTGCCCTAAACCCTGAAGCACAAGCCGCAGCACGACCCAATACACTGCCCGAACACCACTTCACTGCCCTAAACCCTGAAACACAAGCCCCAGCACGACCCCCTACACTGCCCGAACACCACTGCACTGCCCTAAACCCTGAAACACCACCTCCAGCAAGACCCCCTACGCTGCCCTAAACCCTGAAACTCCAGACCCAGCACGACACCCTACACTGTCTGAACACCACTGCACTGCCCTAAACCCTGAAACACCAGCCCCAGCATTACCCCCAACACTACCCGAACACCACCGCACTGCCCTAAACCCTGAAACACCAGCCCCAGCACGATCCCCTACACTGCCCGAACACCAGTGCACTGCAATAAACCCTGAAACACGAGCCCGAACACGACCCCCTACACTGCCAGAACATCACTGCACTGCCCTAATCCCTGAAACATCACCCCTACACTGCCCAAACACCACTGCACTGCCCTAATCCCTGAAAGAGTGCCCCAAGCACAAACCCCTACACTTCCCAAACACCATTGCACTGCCCTAAACCCTAAAACATTACCCCAGCACGATCCACTACACTACACAAATACCACTGCACTACCCTAAACCCTAAAACACTACCCCCATCACGACCTCCTACACTACAAAAACACCACTGCACTACCCTGAACCCTAAATCTATCCCAAGCACAACCCTCTACACTACACAAACATCACTACCCTAAACCCTAAAACACCACCACCAGCACGACCACCTACACTACACAAACACCACTGCACTACCCTAAACCCTGAAACACCAGCCCCAGCACGACCTCCTACACTGCCCGAACACCACTGCACTGCCCTAAACCCTGAACCACCAGCCCCAGCACGACACCCTACAATGCCTGAACACCACCGCACTACCCTAAACCCTGAAACACCAGCCCCAGCACGATCCCCTACACTGCCCGAACACCATGGCACTGCCCTAAACCATGTAACACTACCCCCAGCAAGACCCCCAACACTGCCCGAAAACCACTGCACTGCCATAAACCCTGAAACACCACCTACAGCAAGACCCCCTACGCTGCAAGAACACCACTACACTGTCCTAAATCCTGAAATACCCGACCCATCACAACACCCTACACTGCCCGAGCACCACTGCTCTGCCCAAAACCGTGATATACCAGCCCCAGCACGACCCCCTACACTGCCCAAACAACACTGCACTGCCCTAAACCCTGAAACACCAGCCGAAGCACGACCCCCTACACTGCCGGAACACAACTGCCCTGCCCTAAACCCTGAAACACCAGCCCCAGCACGACCCCCTACACTGCCCGAACACCACGGCACTGCCCTAAACCCTGAAGCACAAGCCGCAGCACGACCCAATACACTGCCCGAACACCACTTCACTGCCCTAAACCCTGAAACACAAGCCCCAGCACGACCCCCTACACTGCCCGAACACCACTGCACTGCCCTAAACCCTGAAACACCACCTCCAGCAAGACCCCCTACGCTGCCCTAAACCCTGAAACTCCAGACCCAGCACGACACCCTACACTGTCTGAACACCACTGCACTGCCCTAAACCCTGAAACACCAGCCCCAGCATTACCCCCAACACTACCCGAACACCACCGCACTGCCCTAAACCCTGAAACACCAGCCCCAGCACGATCCCCTACACTGCCCGAACACCAGTGCACTGCAATAAACCCTGAAACACGAGCCCGAACACGACCCCCTACACTGCCAGAACATCACTGCACTGCCCTAATCCCTGAAACATCACCCCTACACTGCCCAAACACCACTGCACTGCCCTAATCCCTGAAAGAGTGCCCCAAGCACAAACCCCTACACTTCCCAAACACCATTGCACTGCCCTAAACCCTAAAACATTACCCCAGCACGATCCACTACACTACACAAATACCACTGCACTACCCTAAACCCTAAAACACTACCCCCATCACGACCTCCTACACTACAAAAACACCACTGCACTACCCTGAACCCTAAATCTATCCCAAGCACAACCCTCTACACTACACAAACATCACTACCCTAAACCCTAAAACACCACCACCAGCACGACCACCTACACTACACAAACACCACTGCACTACCCTAAACCCTGAAACACCAGCCCCAGCACGACCTCCTACACTGCCCGAACACCACTGCACTGCCCTAAACCCTGAACCACCAGCCCCAGCACGACACCCTACAATGCCTGAACACCACCGCACTACCCTAAACCCTGAAACACCAGCCCCAGCACGATCCCCTACACTGCCCGAACACCATGGCACTGCCCTAAACCATGTAACACTACCCCCAGCAAGACCCCCAACACTGCCCGAAAACCACTGCACTGCCATAAACCCTGAAACACCACCTACAGCAAGACCCCCTACGCTGCAAGAACACCACTACACTGTCCTAAACCCTGAAACACCCGACCCAGCACGACACCCTACACTGCCCGAGCACCACTGCTCTGCCCAAAACCGTGAAACACCAGCCCCAGCACGACCCCCTACACTGCCCGAACACCACTGCATTGCCCTAAGCCCTGAAACACCAGCCCCAGCACGACCCTCTACACTGCCCGGTCACCACTGCACTGCCCTAAACTCTGAAACACCAGCCGAAGCACAACCCCCTACACTGCCTGAACACCACTGCACTGCCCTAAACCCTGAAACACCAGCCCCAGCACAACCTCCTACACTGCCCGAACACCACTGCACTGCCCTAAACCCTGAAACACCAGCCCCAGCATGACCCCCTACACTGCCCAAACACCATTGCACTGCCCTAAACCCTGAAGCACAAGCCGCAGCACGACCCAATATACTGCCCGAACACCACTGCACTGCACTAAACCCTGAAACACCAGCCCCAGCACGACCCCCTACACTGCACGAACACCACTGTACTCCCCTAAACCCTGAAACCCCAGCCCGAGCACAACACCCTACTCTGCCCGAACACCACTGCACTGCCCTAAACCCTGAAACACCACCCCAGCATGACCCCCTACACTGCCCAAACACCACTGCACTGCCCTAAACCCTGAAACACCACCCCCAACACGATCCTCTGCACTGCCTGAACACCACTGCACTGCCCTAAACCCTGAAACACCACTCCCTACACCACCCCCTACACTGCCCGAACTCCACTGCACTGCCCTAAACACACCACCCCCTGCATGACCCTTTACACTGCCCGAACACCACTGCACTGCCCTAAACTCTGAAACACCACACCCGCACAACCCCCTACATTGTCTGAAAACCACTGCACTGCTCTAAACCCTGAAACACCACCCCCACAAGACCCAACGCACTGCCTGAACACCACTGCTTTGCCATAATCCCTGAAACACTACCCCAGCATGACCCCCTACACTGTCCGAACTCCACTGCACTACCCTAAACCCTGAAACACCAACCCTAGCATGACCTGCTATACTGTCCGAATACAACTGCACTGCCCTAAACCCTGAAACACCAACCCCAGCAAGACCCCCAATGCTGCAAGAACACCACTGCCCTAAACCCTGAAACACCAACCCCAGCAAGACCCCAATGCTGCAAGAACACCACTGCCCTAAACCCTGAAACACTACCCCCAGCAAGACCCCCTACGCTGCCCGAAGACCACTACAGTGCCCTAAACCCTGAAACACCAACCCTAGCATGACCCGCTATACTGTCCGAATACAACTGCACTGCCCTAAACCCTGAAACACCAACCCCAGCAAGACCCCCAATGCTGCAAGAACACCACTGCCCTAAACCCTGAAACACCAACCCCAGCAAGACCCCCAATGCTGCAAGAACACCACTGCCCTAAACCCTGAAACACCCCCCCAGCAAGACCCCCTATGCTGCCCGAAGACCACTACAGTGCCCTAAACCCTGAAACATCAGACCCAGCATGACCCCTTACACTGCCCGAACACCACTGCTCTACCCAAAACCCTGAAACTCCAGCTCCAGCACAACCCCCTACACTGCCCGAACACCACTGCACTGCCCTGAACCCTGAAACAACAGCCCTTATCACTATCCCCTACACTGCCCGAACACCACTGCACTGCCCTAAACCCTGAAACACCAGCCTCAGTACGACCCCATACACTGCCCGAGATCCACTGCACTGCCCTAAACACCACCCCTGCACCACCCCGTATACTGCCCGAACACCACAGCACTGTCCTAAACCCTGAAACACCAACCCCAGCATAACCCCTACACTGCCCGAGCCCCATTGCACATCCCTAAACCCTAAACACCACCCCCAGCATGAACCCCTTACTGTGCCCGAACACCACTGCTCTGCTATAAACCCTAAAACATCAACCCCAGCACGACCCCCTACACTGCCCGATCTCCACTGCTCTGCCCTAAACCCTAAAACACCACCACCCGCACGTCCCCCTACACTGCCCGAACACCTCTGCACTGCTCTAAACCCTGAAACACCACCCTGGCACGGCCCGCTACACTGCTCGAACACCACTGCACTGCTCTAAACACTGAACACTACCCCCGGCAAGGCCCCCTACACTGCCCGAGCACCACTGCACCGCCCTGAACCCTGAAACACCTACCCCAGCACGACCCCCAATGCTGCAAGAACACCACTGCCCTAAACCCTGAAACACCACCCCCAGCAAGACACCCTATGCTGCCCTAACACCACTGCACTGCCCCAAACCCTAAAACACTAGCCCTTAGCACGACCCCCTACACTGCCCGAACACCACTGCACTGCCCTAAACCCTGAAACACCAGCCCCAGCAAGACCCCCTACAATGCCTGAACACGACTGCACTGCCCTAAACCCTGAAACACCACCCCCAGCAAGACACCATACGCTGCCCGAACACCACTACACTGCCCTAACCCTGAAACACCAGACCCAGCACGGCCCCCTACACTGCCCGAACACCACTGCTCTGCCCAAAACCCTGAAACTCCAGCCCCAGCACGACCCCCTACACTGCCTGAACTCCACTGCAATGCCCTACACCCTGAAACATCAGCCTTTATCACGATCCCCTACACTGCCCGAACACCACTGTACTGCCCTAAAACCTGAAACACCAGCCTCAGCACGACCCCCTACACTGCCCGAACACCACTGCACTGCCCTAAACCCTGAAACACCAGCCCCAGCAAGACCCCCTACAATGCCTGAACACAACTGCACTGCCCTAAACCCTGAAACACCAGCCCCAGCATGACCCCCTACACTGCCCGAACACCACTGCACTGCCCTAAACCCTGAAACACCAGCCCCAGCACAACCCCCTACACTGCCACAACCCCACTGCACTGCCCTAAACCCTGAAACACCAGCCCCAGCATGACTCCCTACACTGCCCGAACACCACTGCACTGCCCTAAACCCTGAAACACCAGCCCCAGCATGACCCACTACACTGCCCGAACACCATTGCACTGCCCTAAACTCTGAAACACCAACCCCAGCACGACCCCCTACACTGCGCGAACACCACGGCACTGCCCTAAACCCTAAAGCACCAGTCGCAGCACAACCCCCTACACTGCCCGAACACCACGACACTGCCCTAAACCCTGAAACACCAGCCCCAGCACACCTCCTTACACTGCCCGAACACCACTGCACTGCCCTAGCCCCTGAAACACCAGTCCCAGCACGAAACCTTACACTGCCTGAACACCACTGCACTACCCTAAACCCTGAAACACCAGCCCCAGCATGACCCCCTACGCTGCCCGAACACAACTGCACTGCCCTAAACCTTGAAACACCACCCCCAGCATGACTCCCTACACTGCAGGAACACCACTGCACTGCCCTAAACCCTGAAACACCACCCTGGCACGGCCCGCTACACTGCTCAAACACCACTGCACTGCTCTAAACACTGAACACTACCCCCAGCAAGGCGCCCTACACTGCCCGTGCACCGCCCTAAACCCTGAAACACCAACCCCAGCAAGACCCCCAATGCTGCAAGAACACCACTGCCCTAAACCCTGAAACACCACCCCCAGCAAGACCCCCTACGCTGCCCTAACACCACTGCCCTGCCCTAAACCCTGAAACACTAGCCGTTAGCACGACCCCCTACACTGACCGAACACCACTGCACTGCCCTAAAACCTGAAACACCAGCCTCAGCACGACCCCCTACACTGCCCGAACACCACTGCACTGCCCTAAACCCTGAAACACCAGCCCCAGCACGACCCCCTACAATGCCCGAACACGACTGCACTGCCCTAAACCCTGAAACACCACCCCCAGCAATACACCCTACGTTGCCCGAACAACACTACACTGCCCTAAACCCTGAAACACCAGACCCAGCACGACCCCCTACACTGCCCGAACACCACTGCTCTGCCCAAAACCCTGAAACACCAGCCCCAGCACAACCCCCTACATTGCCAGAACACCACTGCACTGCCCTAAACCCTGAAACACCAGCCCCAGCATGACCCCCTACACTGCCCGAACACCACTGCACTGCCCTAAACCCTGAAACACCAGCCCCAGCATGACCCCCTACACTGCCCGAACACCATTGCACTGCCCTAAACTCTGAAACACCAACCCCAGCACGACCCCCTATACTGCGCGAATACCACGGCACTGCCCTAAACCCTGGAGCACCAGTCGCAGCACAATCCCCTACACTGCACGAACACCACAACACTGCCCTAAACCCTGAAACACCAGCCCCAGCACACCCCCTTACACTGCCCGAACACCACTGCACTGCCCTAAACCCTGAAGCACCAGCCCCAGCACGAAACCTTACACTGCCTGAACACCACTGCACGACCCTAAACCCTGAAAAACCAGCCCCAGCATGACCCCCTACTCTGCTCGAAAACAATTGCACAGCCCTTAACCCTGAAACATCAGCCCCAGCATGACCCCCTACACTGCCCGAACACCACTGCTATGCCCTAAACCCTAAAACACCACCCCCAGCACGACTCGCTACATTGCTTGAACACCACTGCCCTAAACCCTGAAACACCACCCCCAGCAAGACCCCCTACACTGCCCGAACACCACTGTACTCCCCTAAACCCTGAAACCCCAGCCCGAGCACAACACCCTACACTGCCCGAACACCACTGCACTGCCCTAAACCCTGAAACACCACCCCCAGCACGACCCCCGACACTGCCTGAACACCACTACACTGCCCTAAACCCTGAAACACCACCCCCAACACGACCCCCTACACTGCCTGACCACCACTGCACTGCCCTAAAGCCTAAAACACAACCCCCTACACGACCCCCTACACTGCCCGAACTCCACTGCACTGCCCTAAACCCTGAAACACCACCCTCGCACCACCCTTTACACTGCCCGAACACCACTGCACTGCCCTAAACTCTGAAACACCACACCTGCACGACCCCCTACATTGTCTGAAAACCACTGCACTGCCCTAAACCCTGAAACAGCACACCCACAAGACCCAACGTACTGCCCGAACACCACTGCTCTGCCCTAATCCCTGAAACACTACCCCAGCATGACCCCCTACACTGTTTGAACTCCACTGCACTGCCCTAAACCCTGAAACACTAGCCCGTGGACAATCCCCTAAACTGCCCGAACACCAACCCTAGCATGACCCCCTACACTGTCCGAACACCACTGCACTGCCTTAAACCCTGAAACACCACCCCCAGCAAGACCCCCTACTCGGCAAGAACATCACTGCCCTAAAACCTGAAACACCACCCACAGCAAGACCCCCCTACGCTGCCCGAACACCTCTACATTGCCGTAAACCCTGAAAGACCAGTGTGAGAAGTTGGCCTGGTATATGCTGTTCACTAGTTCTAGTGACCACCTTGTACCATGCCAAGCAACCCTTATGGTGTGGTTGTAAGTCAACCTTTTCGGACTAGCTGCCCTAGTGGTAGCGTAGGCTAAGCAGTCTTTGAGGCTAAACTCGTGAAGCGTGTTAAGCAAGCTGTTTTACCAATAGTAACCCCCTTTTATACCAATGAAAGGACACCACACAGATATATATTCAAAATATATATGTATTTATTTCTCAAAGTAACCCCTAGTCTCTTTATGAGCACAGGAGCACAAATCGTCAAACAAGATTATCACAGAATACACAGAAGTTGCACTTTATATGGATAGGCCCTGGTGGCCACTCGAACCATATACTAAAATAGTGGTATAAGTACCACGAACAGAAAAGGGAAAAGGCCTAGGGCCTCTAGAATCGCTGGGCCTACAAGGAGCTAACGTCAGTTAGTGACCAGGAGGTCCACGGGTGGCGTGTGCAGAGCAAATAGTCACACGCGTGCTCCCATAGGTTTCAATGGGTGCGTAAAAAGTACAAAGTTACTGCAAAAGGAATCTTCCGGATGACCTAGGAACTTAAGATTTGGAACACAGGCACTAGAGATGTATTACTACACATGGGCACCGGAGTACCAGCTTTACCTCACCCACAGGAAGCGGGTGCATAGGCCTCAAAGTGCGTCGGGTTTCTTCTATCTGTTCCGTTGAGCCTGGGACAAAGATGCTGCAGGCGGTCGGTCGGGAAGAGATGCAGTGGATCCAAGAGTGGATCGGAGATGTTGAAGACCTGTAAGCAGAGGGGACAGTGTTCACAGTCACTAGCCAGTGACCAGCGTGGCACCAGGTGGGTACCAGGCGATGTCGGGTGCAAACAGGTGATGGGGGGTAGCTTGTCTCCGCAGCCACGTGGTCCCTGAAGGTCGACGACGTCCAGGAGTCGGCTCACGAGCTGTCCCACGCAGGCTCTCGCTGTCGGCGGTGTCGGCGACTTGATCGAAGCACACAAGCCTTGGCAAAAGCAATTGTAGGAGGATTCGGAAATCAGCTGTTGGTTCTGACCAGCAAGGTCAGAGGGATCGCTCCTTTGGAGGGGAGCAAGGGCCAGTCTGGAGCAACCAGACCAGCGGTGTTTGTCGTAGATTTCGTCGCCAAGATGGCCACTAGCCAGCGGGCCAGCAACCGGTTAGGCGCGTCGAGTGGCAAAATGCAGAAGGGCCCCACGCAGATCGTGGAGATGCTGGAGGGCTCACCTTTGGTGCAGATGCTGCTCGAGGGTTGGGCTTCTCAGGACCCAAAGCACAACTTGGAGGGAGCCTCGGTTGTTGCACTGGTCAGCTTGTCGTAGTCGTTTCAAGATGGCTGGCTCCACGTGTCTCGGTGCCTCCACGGGTCTCCTCTTTTCAGGGACTGTGGATCGGGCGGTGAGAGGTCTGGAGGTCCAGGTCTTGTCAGTCTCTGGGCTCGGGCTCCGGCGGGAGGCGGCGGCAAAGCAGACGGTGATTCGCTGGATGGTGCTTGCGTTAGCAAGGTGGTCACTCCCTGACCACAGGGGAGATTTTCTTCAGTCTTCTGTGCAGCAGAATGTCGAAGTTCCCGTCTTCTTCTTAGTTTCAAGTTGATTCCAGGATGTCTGAAGTCTTAGGACACAGCTCCTACCTTTAAGCGGATTCTAGGGGCCGGACTACCTGCTAGGTCCCTCCCTATGGGTGGGACCAGGAAGGGGGGTGGTTACACCCCCAATCCTTTGTCCAGCTCGCCCCAGGCCCGGGACTGGTGTGCCCCAGGACCGGTTTGAACTGGCATATGCACCGAGGCTCCTTGTGAGCCACAGGCATGTCTGGTTTCTTTCAAGCCCTACCTGACCAATACACAAAATCCTGTCTGGGGTGGTGCATGCACCTCCCCTGGCAGGAAACCCTTTGTCCACACCTCCCAAGCTGGAAGGACTCCCAGCAGCAGGAGGGCAGACTTGTGTCTGTGGTGGCAGCATCCATTTTGTGGAGCTGAGGCTATGTCTGATTTTACCCGGGTTTCAGGTACTGTACATGTCGTGTCCCTCTAGAAGGGTGGAATGCTAACCCCGTCGCCAGAATTGGCGAGGGGTTAGTATTCCAATTCGTATGACACCTTACTCGACATGTTTTGATAAAGCCAAACCAAAGATAGCATTTAACCGCGAGGTTCATAATGCACTTAAGAGTATATGGTATGACGATATCTGGAAACAGTAGAAGGAAGTTGTTCCGACCACTGCAGACAGGCTCAGCTCATGCCAGAGCACCATCTCACATGGAACCAAGCACTCTGCCTTCAGGATTGTTAAGGCCTGCCATAGGAGTGACTTATAGGTTACCAGGTGTCCCATTTAAGTTTAGGTATAGGTATACTACACCTAAGTAAGAGGTGATTACACCAACTTACCCCAGCTGAGTGATCAGCCAGTTGTGTCAGATTGTTAGGCCAAGCCTGGGGTGGCATAATACATGCTTCAGCCCCTGGCAGGCCTTGGATACACCAATGCCCTGGGTACCTAGTGTACACTGGTACAGGGGCTGACAGGGTGATCCAACCAATTGGGTATGTACCTAGGGTACATGGAGTCCATTTTACAGAGAGAGCAGATAGCCTGAGAGCCTGAATGGCAGGATCTCAGGCCAACTAAGTCGAAAAACCAGCTAGACACTAGGCAAAAATTTGGGGGTAACCATAGTCAGATATCCACCTTCCTACACAACCCCCCCCCAAACGAAGGGAGATAAGGCTGACCTTGACCAGGTAAGCCTATATTGCCCAAGTGGCCATATAAGGAGGAACCAGCACTGGCATGGTTACCCCCTGTCTCATGGTCCACTAAGCAATCCCTCACCCTAAGGGTATCAGAGGGTCTCCACCATAGGGAATCTCTACCTGTGGTGTGTCTTGGCAAAGTAAAAGGCTGGTGTTGAGATGGAGTACTGAAGTGAGTGTCCTCAAAGTGAGGCCTCAGCTTCCTCCAATCATCCTCCACCATGGATGCCTTTCTTTCTTTAACTGAGTTGCACTGTGCTCTCAGGGTCAGCCTCTGGCTACCTAAAGCTGGAGGCTGGGTCCCTTTTGTGGGCTTACTGGAGGGACAGGTCAGGTTTGGGGCCCTAAGGTCCCATGTTTGCCTGTGCCCAACAGAATCCCCCTGGGGGAGGTCCCTAACTACCTGTAAAGGAGATCCCTCAGGAATGTTTTTACCCATCACCTGACTAGGGCTACTAGCCAGGCAATCCTCATTCTTTTGATGGGGGGGTTCTTGTGGACAGGGGCCCTCTGGGGGTCCACTGGCCTCCCTGACCTCTGCAGCCCTGGGCTGACTGAGGCAGGGTAGAGAGAGGCAGGCTACCTGCACCAGACTGGATCCCACCTTGGAAGGGGCCACTGACATCAGAGGCTCTGCCAGGCCAGGCCTGGCTACCTCTGGGGCAGTTCCTTCACAAGGGGTGAGGTCAGATCCCTGAGGAGGCTGACCTTTTCCTAATGTCTGGGGAGAGGGAGACTTTTCTTCCTCCCCACTACTCTCAGTTTGTGTGGAGTGATCCATTGTTTCAGGCTTCACTACACCTATGTCAGTCTGAGTATAGGCTGAGACCATTACAGCCTTGCCAACCTTTTCAGGGGGGCACTCAGTTTGTGTTTGAGCTGTGACTGTCACAGCTCTGCCAGTCCCTACAGGGAAGTCTGTCTGTGCCTGGGCTGTGGCTACCACTGCCCTTCCAACCTTTTCAGGGAGGAAATCTATTTGGACAGGGGCTGTGAATGGCACAACCCCCCTACCCTTTTGTGAAAGGCCTACCATTTTAGAATGGGTGTCTTGTTCAACTCCAGCCCAAGCTGAGAGTTCTAAGTCATTCCCCAGTAAGCAGTCTACAGGCAAGGTTGGGGACACTGCTACCCTTTTAGGGCCAGTGACCCCTCCCCAGCTGAGACATACCTCTGCCATGGGATGACTGTTCTGTTTGCCATCAATGTTAGTCACCTGGTAGGAGAAACCGGGCAAAAGCTGCTCAGAGGGAACTAGCCAATGGGCCACCATTGTGATGCTAGCCCCAGTGTCTCTGTAGGCCTCAGCTTTTGTACCATTGATGTAGGGCTCCTGTCTGTACCTACCCAAAGTGTTGGGACAGGCAGTGAAGTTGGCAAACCCCATGCCACCATCACAGACAAGAGTGGTTGCTGTAGGGGAAGTGGCTAAGCCAGGGTCCCCCTGTGTTCCCCAAGTAAACCCACCCAAATTTTTGGGGGCACTCCCACCACCTGGGGGATTACTGCTGACAGTAATAGGTGGTGTGACAGGAGTAATTGGAGGAACAGTTTTGTTTGTAGCCCTTGGGCAACTGCTGTCAGTTTTCCAATGCCCAGGAGTTTTACACTCATGGCAGTAAGGCTTTTTACCTGTGGTAGAGGAGGGAGCTTGGGACCCACCACCCTGTGTGGAGTTTTGGGGCCCTGAGGAAGATTTCTCTTTTGCCTTATCCCCTCCCTTCTCTTGAGGTTTGGTGGTATCTTTCTTTTGGTCACCACCCTGATTCTTAGGCCTGATCCTGGTCCTGACCCATTTATCTGCCCTCTTTCCCAATTCTTGGGGAGAGGTCAAATCTGAGTCTACCAGGTGTTGATGGAGGAGCTGGTTCTGACAGTTACTTAAAATCTGTTCTCTCATCATCAAATTGTACAATCCTGTATAATCAGATACCTTACTTCCCAGCAACCAACCCTCCAAAGCCTTAGTGGCACATTCAACATATTCAGACCAGTCCTGAGTCTGTGTCTTTTGGGTATCTCTGAACATTAACCTGTACTGTTCAGTGGTTAAGCCTAACCCATCAACCAGAACACTCTTCAGGACTCTGTAGTTTCTGACATCCTCTTCTCTAACAGTGAGGAGTCTGTCTCTGCCTCTTCCTTCAAAGGAGAGCCAGAGGATTGCTGCCCACTGATCTTCAGGAACCTGCTGTACTTTGCAGGCTCTCTCAAGAGCAGTTATCCACTTGTGGATGTCATCCCCACTTTTGTAGGGGGGCACAACCTTAGACAGGTTTCTATTGTCGAAAACCCTATCTTTGTCCTTAGGGACAATGCTGCCACCAGTGGGTATGGACCCACTCTCTTTATGCTGTCTAGCCTTGCTAAGTTTCTCTTCCATCAGGGCTACTTCTAGCTCCTGCTTCCTGATCCTCAGCTGGGCCTCTTGCATCTTGGCCTCATGTTCCCTCCTCTGAGGGGTGGTCATCCTTCTCCTGGAGTGACCTTGAGAGCCTCTAGAGCCATGGGAAGCATTGGAGTCACCTGAGCGATTCCTTTGCCTTCCCAGCCCTGTGTTAAGTCCACTGGGGAGATCCAGTGGGTTGAACCCACTGTCAGTCCCCAATAGCCTTGGTTTAGCTGGGCCAAGTATAATACTTGGCACTGGGCTAGTTCTCCCTTCATCCTCACTACTGTCAGTATCCTTTTCACTCTCATCCTCTGTGGTAGGCATCCCATCTAAGGGGTGACTATTGGGAAGGGGTACTTCAGTGGCATCTTTAGAAGGGGGGCCTCCTGTTCCTGTCCCTAAGGGGGCTAACTGGGAAGCTTTCTTGAGTGCTCTCTGATTCTCATCATTCTGTAAGAGCTCTCTGAGCTCAGCAGAGTTTGGGTTCTTGGGCTGTTTAAGGCCTCTAAGAGTTGCCAAATGCCTGAGCTCATTCTGATTAAGGGTAGCAAAGCTGGTTGGTGCCCTCTGGGGGTCACTCTCGACAGAGATGGGTACAGTGGACCCCTCTGCCCCGGCCATTGCTCTTAAGTGTGGGTGGATGTGTTGCAATCTACCTACACTTGGGTTTACCTACTAAACCTATCTAGTAGTTGTAGTCAGGGTGTGCTACTCCCTTTGCTCTACAACAACTAAGTTCAGTAGAACTTATGTATATCTAATCTTGTTTTATATGTACCTACAGGTACCTATGTGATCTTTCAATTGGTAACCAAGAGATTACAATGGTAAAACACAGCAAGCTCAAATCCCACCGCTGCCACCAATGTGAGAAGTTGGCCTGGTATATGCTGTTCACTAGTTCTAGTGACCACCTTGTACCATGCCAAGCAACCCTTATGGTGTGGTTGTAAGTCAACCTTTTCGGACTAGCTGCCCTAGTGGTAGCGTAGGCTAAGCAGTCTTTGAGGCTAAACTCGTGAAGCGTGTTAAGCAAGCTGTTTTACCAATAGTAACCCCCTTTTATACCAATGAAAGGACACCACACAGATATATATTCAAAATATATATGTATTTATTTCTCAAAGTAACCCCTAGTCTCTTTATGAGCACAGGAGCACAAATCGTCAAACAAGATTATCACAGAATACACAGAAGTTGCACTTTATATGGATAGGCCCTGGTGGCCACTCGAACCATATACTAAAATAGTGGTATAAGTACCACGAACAGAAAAGGGAAAAGGCCTAGGGCCTCTAGAATCGCTGGGCCTACAAGGAGCTAACGTCAGTTAGTGACCAGGAGGTCCACGGGTGGCGTGTGCAGAGCAAATAGTCACACGCGTGCTCCCATAGGTTTCAATGGGTGCGTAAAAAGTACAAAGTTACTGCAAAAGGAATCTTCCGGATGACCTAGGAACTTAAGATTTGGAACACAGGCACTAGAGATGTATTACTACACATGGGCACCGGAGTACCAGCTTTACCTCACCCACAGGAAGCGGGTGCATAGGCCTCAAAGTGCGTCGGGTTTCTTCTATCTGTTCCGTTGAGCCTGGGACAAAGATGCTGCAGGCGGTCGGTCGGGAAGAGATGCAGTGGATCCAAGAGTGGATCGGAGATGTTGAAGACCTGTAAGCAGAGGGGACAGTGTTCACAGTCACTAGCCAGTGACCAGCGTGGCACCAGGTGGGTACCAGGCGATGTCGGGTGCAAACAGGTGATGGGGGGTAGCTTGTCTCCGCAGCCACGTGGTCCCTGAAGGTCGACGACGTCCAGGAGTCGGCTCACGAGCTGTCCCACGCAGGCTCTCGCTGTCGGCGGTGTCGGCGACTTGATCGAAGCACACAAGCCTTGGCAAAAGCAATTGTAGGAGGATTCGGAAATCAGCTGTTGGTTCTGACCAGCAAGGTCAGAGGGATCGCTCCTTTGGAGGGGAGCAAGGGCCAGTCTGGAGCAACCAGACCAGCGGTGTTTGTCGTAGATTTCGTCGCCAAGATGGCCACTAGCCAGCGGGCCAGCAACCGGTTAGGCGCGTCGAGTGGCAAAATGCAGAAGGGCCCCACGCAGATCGTGGAGATGCTGGAGGGCTCACCTTTGGTGCAGATGCTGCTCGAGGGTTGGGCTTCTCAGGACCCAAAGCACAACTTGGAGGGAGCCTCGGTTGTTGCACTGGTCAGCTTGTCGTAGTCGTTTCAAGATGGCTGGCTCCACGTGTCTCGGTGCCTCCACGGGTCTCCTCTTTTCAGGGACTGTGGATCGGGCGGTGAGAGGTCTGGAGGTCCAGGTCTTGTCAGTCTCTGGGCTCGGGCTTCGGCGGGAGGCGGCGGCAAAGCAGACGGTGATTCGCTGGATGGTGCTTGCGTTAGCAAGGTGGTCACTCCCTGACCACAGGGGAGATTTTCTTCAGTCTTCTGTGCAGCAGAATGTCGAAGTTCCCGTCTTCTTCTTAGTTTCAAGTTGATTCCAGGATGTCTGAAGTCTTAGGACACAGCTCCTACCTTTAAGCGGATTCTAGGGGCCGGACTACCTGCTAGGTCCCTCCCTATGGGTGGGACCAGGAAGGGGGGTGGTTACACCCCCAATCCTTTGTCCAGCTCGCCCCAGGCCCGGGACTGGTGTGCCCCAGGACCGGTTTGAACTGGCATATGCACCGAGGCTCCTTGTGAGCCACAGGCATGTCTGGTTTCTTTCAAGCCCTACCTGACCAATACACAAAATCCTGTCTGGGGTGGTGCATGCACCTCCCCTGGCAGGAAACCCTTTGTCCACACCTCCCAAGCTGGAAGGACTCCCAGCAGCAGGAGGGCAGACTTGTGTCTGTGGTGGCAGCATCCATTTTGTGGAGCTGAGGCTATGTCTGATTTTACCCGGGTTTCAGGTACTGTACATGTCGTGTCCCTCTAGAAGGGTGGAATGCTAACCCCGTCGCCAGAATTGGCGAGGGGTTAGTATTCCAATTCGTATGACACCTTACTCGACATGTTTTGATAAAGCCAAACCAAAGATAGCATTTAACCGCGAGGTTCATAATGCACTTAAGAGTATATGGTATGACGATATCTGGAAACAGTAGAAGGAAGTTGTTCCGACCACTGCAGACAGGCTCAGCTCATGCCAGAGCACCATCTCACATGGAACCAAGCACTCTGCCTTCAGGATTGTTAAGGCCTGCCATAGGAGTGACTTATAGGTTACCAGGTGTCCCATTTAAGTTTAGGTATAGGTATACTACACCTAAGTAAGAGGTGATTACACCAACTTACCCCAGCTGAGTGATCAGCCAGTTGTGTCAGATTGTTAGGCCAAGCCTGGGGTGGCATAATACATGCTTCAGCCCCTGGCAGGCCTTGGATACACCAATGCCCTGGGTACCTAGTGTACACTGGTACAGGGGCTGACAGGGTGATCCAACCAATTGGGTATGTACCTAGGGTACATGGAGTCCATTTTACAGAGAGAGCAGATAGCCTGAGAGCCTGAATGGCAGGATCTCAGGCCAACTAAGTCGAAAAACCAGCTAGACACTAGGCAAAAATTTGGGGGTAACCATAGTCAGATATCCACCTTCCTACAACCAGCCTTAGCATGACCCCCTACACTGCCTGAACACCACTGCACTGCCCTAAACCCTGAAACACCAGCCCCAGCACGAACCCCTACTCTGCCTGAACACCAATGCACTGCCCTAAACCATGAAACACAAGCCCCAGCACGACCCCCTATACTGCCCCAACACCACGGCACTGCCCTAAACTCTGAAACACTACTCCCAGCAAGACCCCCTTCACTGCCCGAAAACCACTGCACTGCCCTAAACCCTGAAACACCACCCCCAGCAAGACCCCCTATGCTGCAACAACACCACTGCCCTAAAACCTGAAACACCACCCCCAGCAAGACCCCCTACACTGCCCGAACACCACTACACTGCCCTAAACCCTGAAACAGCAGACCCAGCACGACTCCCTACACTGCCCGAGCACCACTGCTCTGCCCAAAACCGTGAAACACCAGCCCCAGCACGACCCCCTACACTGCCCGAACACCACTGCACTACCCTAAGGCCTGAAACACCTGCCCGAGCACGACCCCCTATACTGCCCGAACACCACTGCACTGCCCTAAACCCTGAAACAGCAGACCCAGCACGACTCCCTACACTGCCCGAGCACCACTGCTCTGCCCAAAACCCAGAAACACCAGCCCCAGCACGACCCCATACACTGCCTGAACACCACTGCACTGATCTCAACCCTGAAACACCATTGTTAGCATCCGGGGTCTCTGGTTGGCGCAGGTATGCACTTGCGACAAGCAGGGACCCTTTCCTCTAAGTCAGGGCAAAGGATTACTCTTAGAAAATAACGCCTGCTCACCCTCTAGGTAACGTGGCCCGAGCAGTCAGGCTAGATTCCAGAGGACATGAGGTTAAGCATTTATGATGTCCCACAATAACCACCAACCACCCACACAGAGACACCAGACTTGTATTTATAAAAATAAAGCTCGTTATAGATATACTTCTTCAAGCAGGCTTCAAAATACAGGGTTTCACTTCTTAAGAGGGTTCCAGTTACTTGTACTCAATATTCCATGAGGCCACAGTTCTTAAAAGGCAATTTGGGGTCAATATTCATTTTATTGAGGTCTGTGCGCATCGGAGCGTCTTTCGTACGGTTTGTATGGGTGTTGGTACGCGTCGTACCTCTCTTCGTACGGGCCGTACAGTCTTAGGGACGCTTCCTGCGATTGCTCACGCTTCCCGCGTGAATCGGCGTACGCTGTACGGACCGTACAGGTGAAGGTACGTGCCGAACAGATGTCAGTACGCTTCGTACACCCAGGGCCGCTTCCCCTGCAGTGTCTCATGCTTCTCGCTGGGGTCACCGTACGGGACAGCCAGTCCGGGCCGCACAATGGGAGTAGGCACCGTACGGTGGGAAGTACGCGTCGTACAGCGGCACACAGTACCTTAGTCTTTTGTGGGGAGTTCGCGGCGGCCTCAGCAGTCCTCAGAGTGGCGTCCCACGTCGCGTTGCAGTCCCGCTTGGTCAGAGGACGGCGATGCTTCGTGGGGCACTTCAGGACTTCCACAGCTCACCTCGAGGTGGGAAGCAGGAGGGGCGGCTCGGGGGTGATTTTCAGCGCGCAGCGCTGTCGGCATTGGCCAGAATCGGCGAACCAGTGTGTCGTCGATCTTCGCAGTGGTCTCTACGGCCTGGGGTCGCAGAGGCTCGGCGCTTGGAGTCAGACAGTCTTTCCTTATGTTGCGAGCTCCGGCTCGAGGGGGCAGCAGTTTACTTTCCTCAGGCCAGGCAGGGCAGGCCTTCACGGTGCTCACAGCAGCACAGTCGATCAGAGGTCACGTTGCTCGGCGAGATGGGGGCACACAGGTTCTCTGCGCTCAGCGTTTGCAATCCACCCACAGCAGCTTCCTTTCTTCCAGGGAGGGGTAGCGCCCACTGTTCCTGGGGCGCTGTTCAGGGGGCAAGTTCACAAGCAAGTCCTTGGAGATTGTTCTTAAAGCACAAGTTGAAATAAAAGTCTTTTTCAGTCTTTTCCTCTCCTTCTGGCAGCAAGGCACCCACCACAGGCCAGTCTCTCAGGCTTAGAGACAGTACTCCTCCATGCACCTTTCCCAGGTCCTTCTCTTTGGGCAGAGGTTCTTCTTGGCACAAACAGGATCTGATTTCTTAGGAGCAGGGCTCCTTCTTTTATACACAGTTTCTTTTGTTCTTTGTCACCAGGGGGCCTGTGCCTGGCTCAGTCTGGTTTAGGAGCACTTTGTTGTGGTGACTCTGCTCTTTCCTTTCAGTGCACAAGGCAGAGACATCAGCCGCTCCACAGGGGAGGGAGCCAGCATTGTGGTGGCAGAGCACAGGTCTATTCAGAGTCAAGGTGTACTCCTCCCACCCATCCTGGTGTAATCTCTCTACCCCCCACCTGGCAGCCAGCCTGTCTCCTGGAATTCCCCAGCCCTGCCCCTCACTGAAACTAGGCAGCACACACACACAAAGCAGAGGCGGACTGAAATGGCTAAGCAAGTAAATACTAACTTTCTAAAAGTAGTTTTTACAAACACAGGATATTAAAATAAACTTTACTAAAAGAAGTATTTTATTATTCTGAGTTCAGGCATACTAAACTTGCCTCTCTACCATGCTCTCTGAGTCCGCTGGGATTATAGAATGTAATAATTCCAGCAGCCCATTCTGGCCTATGGAGAGCAGGTAGCCTTCAATAGTGAAAAACGGAAATGGCTGTAATTCACTATTAAGACATGCCACACACACCAGGGCATGTCCTACCTTATGCTTACAATGCACCCTGCCCTTGGGCCTACCAGAGGGGTGACTAATATGCAGTTAAAGGAATGTTTAGGGACTGGCAAGTAGGTGCACTTGCGCAGTCAGCATGACAGTACCAGACTGCACGCATGTTCTGCAATGGCAGACCCTAGACACATATTACTAGGCCGCTTCTGTGGGTGGCACAACCAGTGCTGCAAGCCCACCAGCAGCATTTGCATTCACAAGCTCTGGCACTCCTGGTGCCCTTTACTAGGGGCGGATAGTAAACCAAATAAGCCAATCATAGAATCCAATTAACATCAACATTTTACCCTAGGGAGAGCATATGCACCTTAGCACTGATCAGCAGTGGTAAGGTGCCCAGAGTCATAAAACAGCTAACAAAAGGTCAGAAAAATACAGGAGGAAGGCAAAAAGTTTAGGGATGACCCTGCAAAAAGGGTCAAGTCCAACAACCATCCCCAGCACGACCCCCTACACTGCCCGAACACCACTGCACTGCCCTAAACCCTGAAACACCAGCCCCATCATGACCCCCTACACTGTCCAAACACCACTGCACTTCCCTAAACCCTGAAACACCAGCCCCAGCATAACCCCCTACTCTGCCCGAACACCACTGCACTGCCCTAACCCCTGAAACACAAGCATCAGCACGACCCCTAAACTGCCCGAACACCACGGCACTGCCCTAAACCCTGAAACACTACCCCCAGCAAGACCCCCTACACTGACCGAAAACTACTGCACTTCCATAAACCCTGAAACACCACCTCCAGCAAGACCCCCTATGCTGCAAGAACACCACTACACTGTCCTAAACCCTGAAACACCAGACCCAGCACGACACCCTACACTGCCCGAGCACCACTGCTCTGCCCAAAACCGTGAAAAACCATCCCCAGCACGACCCCCTACACTGCCTGAACACCACTGCACTGCCCTAAGCCCTGAAACACCAGCCCCAGCACGACCCCCTACACTGCCCGAACACCACTGCACTGCCCTAAACCCTGAAAAAACAGCCGAAGCACGACCCCCTACACTGCCTGAACACCACTGCACTGCCCTAAACCCTGAAAAAACAGCCGAAGCACGACCCCCACACTGCCTGAACACCACTGCACTGCCCTAAACCCTGAAACACCTGCCCCAGCACGACCCCCTACACTGCCCGAACACCACGGCACTGCCCTAAACCCTGAAGCACAAGCCGCAGCATGACCCAATACACTGCCCGAAAACCACTGCACTGCCCTAAACCCTAAAACACCAGCCCCAGCACGACCCCCTACACTGCCCGAACACCACTGCCCTGCCCTAAACCCTGAAACACCAGCCCCAGCACGACCCCCTACAATGCCCGAACACGACTGCACTGCCCTAAACCCTGAAACACCAGCCCCAGCACGACACCCTACACTGCCTGAACACCACTGCACTGCCCTAAACCCTGAAACACCAGCCCCAGCATGACCCCTACACTGCCCGAACACCACCGCACTGCCCTAAACCCTGAAACACCAGCCCCAGCACGATCCCCTACACTGCCCGAACACCACTGCACTGCAATAAACCCTGAAACACGAGCCTGAACACGACCCCCTACACACCCAGAACATCACTGCACTGCCCTAATCCCTGAAACATCACTCGAGCACGACCCCCTACACTGCCCAAACACCACTGCACTGCCCTAATCCCTGAAAGAGTGCCCCAAGCACGAACCCCTACACTACCCAAACACCATTGCACTGCCCTAAACCCTAAAGCATTACGCCCAGCACGATCCACTACACTACACAAACACCACTGCACTACCCTAAACCCTAAAACACTACCCCCAGCACGACCTCCTACACTACACAAACTCCACTACACTACCCTGAACCCTAAATCTATCCCAAGCACAACCCCCTACACTACACAAACATCACTACCCTAAACCCTAAAACACT
This sequence comes from Triturus cristatus, assembly GCF_964204655.1. Taxonomy (NCBI): domain Eukaryota; kingdom Metazoa; phylum Chordata; class Amphibia; order Caudata; family Salamandridae; genus Triturus; species Triturus cristatus. Next base: position 1,099,884,167 of record NC_140579.1, read on the forward strand.
ACCAACAGCACGACCACCTACACTACACAGACACCACTGCACTACCCTAAACCCTGAAACACCAGCCCCAGCACGACCCCCTACACTGCCCGAACACCACTGTACTTCCCTAAACCCTGAAACACCAGGCCCAGCAAGACTCCCTACACTGTCCCAACACCACTGCCCTAAACCCTGAAACACCACACTCAGCAAGACCCCATTCACTGCCTGAACAACACTGTCCTAAACCCTGAAACACCACCCCTTGCCCAACCCCCTACACTGCCGAGAACCACTGCACTACCCAAAACCCCGAAACACCACACCTGCAAGACCCCCTACACTCTCCGAACACCATTGCACTGCCCTAAACCCTGAAACACCACCCCCTGCCCAACCCCCTACACTGCGGGAGCACCACTACACTGCCCTAAAGCCCGAATCACCACCCTGGCATGACCCCCTACACTGTCTGAACACCACTGCACTGCCCTAAATCCTGAAACACTAACCCCAGCATGACCCCCTGCACTGCCCGAACACCACTGCACTGCCCTACACCCTAAACACCACCCCCAGCAGGACCCCCTACTGTGCCCTAACACCACTGCTCTGTCCTATACCCTGAAACACCACCCCCACACATCCCCCTACACTGCCCGAACACCTTTGCACCGCTCTAAACCCTAAAACACTATCCCCAGCATGACCCCCTACACTGGCTGTACACCACTGCACTGCCCTAAACCTTGCAACACCGCCCCCAGCATGACACCCTACACTGCCGTAACACCACTGCACTGCCCTAAACCCTGAAACACCACCCTGGCACGGCCCCCAACACTGCTCGAACACTACTGCACCGCCCTAAACCCTGAAACACCAACCCCAGCAAGACCCCCAATGCTGCAAGAACACCACTGCCCTAAACCCTGAAACACCACCCCCAGCAAGATCCCCTACGCTGCCCGAAGACCACTACACTGCCCTAAACCCTGAAACTCCAAACCAAGCACGAACCCTTACACTGCCCGAACACCGCAGCTCTGCCCAAAACCCTGAAACACCAGCCCCAGCACGCCCCCCTACACTGCCCGAACCCCACTGCACTGCCCTAAACCCTGAAACACCAGCCCTTAGCACGACCCCCTACACTGCCCAAACACCACTGCGCTGCCCTAAAACCTGAAACACCAGCCTCAGCACGACCCCCTACACTGCCCGAACACCACTGCACTGCCCTAAACCCTGAAACACCAGCCGCAGCACGACCCCCTACATAGCCCGAACACCACTGCACTGCCATAAACCCTGAAACACTACCCCCAGCAAGACCCCCTATACTGCCTGAACACCACTGCACTGCCCTAAACCCTGAAACACCACCCCCAGCATGACCCCCTACACTGCCCGAACACCACTGCACTGCCCTAAACCCTAAACACCACCCCCAGCATGACCCCCTACACTGCCCGAACACCACTGTACTGCCCTAAACCCTGATACACCACTCCCAGCATGACCCACTACACTGCCGAAACACCAATGCACTGCCCTAAACCCTAAATACCACCCCCAGCAGGAATCACCTACTGTGCCCTAACACCACGGCTCTGGCTTAAACCCTAAAACACCACCCACAGCAGGACCCCCTACACTGCCCGAACACCTCTGCACTGCTCTAAACCCTGAAACACCAGCCTCAGCACGACCCCCTACACTGACCGAACATCATTGCACTGCCCTAAACCCTGAAACACCAGCCCCAGCATGACCCCCCACACTGCCCGAACACCACTGCTCTGCCCTAAACCCTAAAACTCCACCCCCAGCACGACCCCCTACATTGCTTGAACACCACTGCCCTAAACCCTGAAACACCACCCCCAGCAAGACCCCCTACACTGCCCGAACACCACTGTACTCCCCTAAACCCTGAAACCCAGCCCGAGCACAACACCCTACACTGCCCGCACACCACTGCACTGCCCTAAACACTGAAACACCACCCCCAGCACGACCCCCTACACTGCCTGAACACCACTGCACTGCCCTAAACCATGAAACACCACCCCCTATATGACCCCTTACACTGCCCGAACTCCACTGCACTGCCCTAAACCCTGAAACACCACCCCCTGCATGACCTCCTACACTGTCCGAACACCACTGCACTGCCCTAAACCCTGAAACACCACCCTTGCACCACCCTTTACACTGCCCGAACTCCACTGCACTGCCCTAAACCCTGAAACACCACATCTGCACGACCCCCTACATTGTCTGAAAACCACTGCACTGCCCTAAACCCTGAACCACTACCCCCAGCAAGACCCCCTACGCTACCCGAAGACCACCACACTGCCCTAAACCCTGAAACATCAGACCCAGCATGACCCCTTACACTGCCCGAACACCACTGCTCTGCCCAAAACCCTGAAACTCCAGCCCCAGCACGACCCCCTACACTGCCTGAACTCCACTGCAATGCCCTACACCCTGAAACACCAGCCTTTATCACGATCCCCTACACTGCCCGAACATCACTGCACTGCCCTAAATCCTGAAACACCAGCCTCAGTACGACCCCATACACTGCCCGAGATCCACTGCACTGCCCTAAACCCCGAAACACCACCCCTGTACGACCCCGTATACTGCCCGAACACCACAGCACTGCCCTAAACCCTGAAACACCACCCCCAGCATAACCCCTACACTGCCCGAGCACCACTGCACTGCCCTAAACCCTAAACACCACCCACAGCATGACCCCCTACTGTGCCCGAACACCACTGCTCTGCCATAAACCCTAAAACATCAACCCCAGCACGACCCCCTACACTGCCTAAACTCCACTGCTCTGCCCTAAACCCTAAAACACCACCACCTGCACGTCCCCCTACACTGCCCAAACCCCTCTGCACTGCTCCAAACCCTAAAACACTAGCCCCAGCATGACCCCCTACACTGCGTGAACACCACTGCACTGCCCTAAACCTTGAAACACCACCCACAGCATGACTCCCTACACTGCTCAAACACCACTACACTGGCCTAAACCCTGTGACTCCAGACCCAGCACGACCCCTTACACTGCCCGAACACCACAGCTCTGCCCAAAACCCTGAAACACCAGCCCCGTCACGACCCCCTACATTTCCCGAACACACTGCACTACCCTAAACCCTGAAACACTGGCCCTTAGCACGACCGCCTACACTGCCAAAACACCACTGCACTGCCATAAAACCTGAAACACCAGCCTATGCACGACCCCCTACACTGCCCGAACACCACTGCACTGCCGTAAACCCTGAAACACCAGCCCCAGCATGACCCCCTACACTGCCCGAACACCACTGCACTGTCCTAAACCCTGAAACACCAGCCCCAGCACAACCCTCTACAATGCCTGAACACGACTGTACTGCCCTAAACCCTGAAACACTACCCCCAGCAAGACCACCTACACTGCGTGAACACCACTGCACTGCCCTAAACCCTGAAACACCACCCCCAGCAAGACACCCTACGCTGCCCGAACACCACTACACTGCCCTAAACCCTGAAACAACAGACCCAGCACGACCCCCTACACTGCCCGAACACCACTGCTCTGCCCAAAACCCTGAAACACCAGCCCCAGCACAACCCCCTACACTGCCAGAACACCACTGCACTGCCCTAAACCCTGAAACACCAGCCCCAGCACAACCCCCTACACTGCCAGAACACCACTGCACTGCCCTAAACCCTGAAACACCAGCCCCAGCATGACCCCCTACACGGCCCGAACACCACTGCACTGCCCTAAACCCTGAAACACCAGCCCCAGCATGACCCCCTACACTGCCCGAACACCATTGCACTGCCCTAAACTCTGAAACACCAACCCCAGCACAAACCCCTACACTGCCCGAACACCACGGCACTGCCCTAAACCCTGAAGCACCAGTCGCAGCACAACCCCCTACACTGCCCAAACACCACTGCTCTGCCCAAAACTCTGAAACACCAGCCCCAGCACAACCCCCTACACTGCCAGAACAACACTGCACTGCCCTAAACCCTGAAACACCAGCCCCAGCAAGACCCCCTACACTGCCCGAACACCACTGCACTGCCCTAAACCCTGAAACACCAGCCCCAGCATGACTCCCTACACTGCCCGAACACCATTGCACTGCCCTAAACTCTGAAACACCAACCCCAGCACGACCCCCTACACTGCCCGAACACCACGGCACTGCCCTAAACCCTGAAGCACCAGTCGCAGCACAACCCCCTACACTGCCGGAACACCACTGCTCTTCCCAAAACCCTGAAACACCAGCCCCAGCATGACCGCCTACACTGCCAGAACACCACTGCACTGCCCTAAACCCTGAAACACCAGCCCCAGCTTGACTCCCTACACTGCCCGAACACCATTGCACTGCCCTAAACTCTGAAACACCAACCCCAGCACGACTCCCTACACTGCCCGAACACCACGGCACTGCCCTAAACCCTGAAGCACCAGTCGTAGCACAACCCCCTACACTGCCCGAACACCACTGCTCTGCCCAAAACCCTAAAACACCAGCCCCAGCACAACCCCCTACACTGCCAGAACAACACTGCACTGCCCTAAACCCTGAAACACCAGCCCCAGCATGACCCCCTACACTGCCCGAACACCACTGCACTGCCCTAAACCCTGAAACACCAACCCCAGCACGACCCCCTACACTTCCCGAAAACCACGGCACTGCCCTAAACCCTGAAGCACCAGCCGCAGCACGACCCCCCTACACTGCCCGAACACCACAACACTGCCCTAACCCTAAAATACCATCCCCAGAACACCCCCTTACACTGCCCGAACACCACTGCACTGCCCTAAACCCTGAAACACCAGCCCCAGCACAAAACCTTACACTGCCCGAACACCACTGCACTACCCTAAACCCTGAAACACCAGCCCCAGCATGACCCCCTACGCTGCCCGAACACAACTGCACTGCCCTAAACCCTGAAACATCAGCCCCAGCATGACCCCCTACACTGCCCGAACACCACTGCTATGCCCTAAACCCTAAAACACCACCCCAGCACGACCCGCTACATTGCTTGAACACCACTGCCCTAAACCCTGAAACACCACCCCCAGCAACAACCCTACACTGCCCGAACACCATTGTACTCCCCTAAACCCTGAAACCCCAGCCCAAGCACAACACCCTACACTGCCCGAACACCACTGCACTGCCCTAAACCCTGAAACACCACCCCCAGCACGACCCCCTACACTGCCCGGAACACCACTGCACTGCCCTAAACCCTGAAACACCACCCCCAACATGACCCCTACACTGCCTGACCACCACTGCACTGCCCTAAACCCTGAAACACCACCCCCTACACGACCCCTACACTGCCCGAACTCCACTAAACTGCCCTAAACCCTGAAACACCACCCCCTGCATGACCCCCTACACTGTCCGAACACCACTGCCCTAAACCCTGAAACACCACCCTCGCACCACCCTTTACACTGCCCAAACACCACTGCACTGCCCTAAACTCTGAAACACCACACCTGCACGACACCCTACATTTTCTGAAAACCACTGCACTGCCCTAAACCCTGAAAAACCACACCCACAAGATCCAAAGCACTCCCCGAACACCACTGCTCAGCCCTATTTCCTGAAACACTACCCCAGCATGACCCCCTACACTGTCCGAACTCCACTGCACTGCCCTACACCCTAAACACCACCCCCAGCAGGACCCCCTACTGTGCCCTAACACCACTGCTCTGCCCTAAACCCTAAAACACCACCCCTGCATGTCCCCCTACACTGCCCGAACACCTCTGCACCGCTCTAAACCCAAAAACACTATCCCCAGCACGACCCCCTAAACTGGCTGAACACCACTGCACTGCCCTAAACCTTGACACACTGAGGTTCTGAAATTTGTCGTTTCTCGATCGCACCCAGACTCCATCTTGTGTTTTCCGCCATCTTAGGTTGCCCTCACTCAGGCAGCTGGTAAACGAGATGTTTTTGTCATTTCTGCCCTTGCGTGTCAGGTAGCCTTTCGTCCCGTGTTTATTAACTAGTGTCAGGGTCTGGCCGAATACACTAATTCATGTCTGAACTGGATAACCCCGCTCGAACTATCTGTTAGCTCACACCATTCTTTCCTCTCGCTTATCTTATCTACTGCCCTTCACTACACATCTCATGCATTCTCTGGCTTCACGACTGTCCTTCTAGAACATACAACCATGTTTTCTCTCCTTGTAAACTGTATCATGTGGATTCTCTTTGTAATTTGCTTAAAGGGGCCAGCAACAAACATCACCTGGAACCCGAGTCAGTTTTTAGCTTAAACCATTGTTGGTGACATTTGTCGATGTCTCAAATTCTATATGTTTTTGGTTATCCATTGTATCCATTGTATTTCACTGTATAAAAGCTTGTGCGCCACGGAGGTCAGGGAGCAGTCTCTTGTGAACCCATCCCTGTGTGACTTCACGGACAACTGTCCTAGCTGCAGCTAATAAAACTCAATCTTTTACGCCAGACGGAGTGTCCAGTGTCTCTGTATTGCAAGGCAGGAGAACTAGAGGATTGCAGGCGTACTCTGCGCCGCTTGGCCCTTAATGGTCAGGTTCCTCAACACCACCCCCAGCATGACACCCTACACTGCTCTAAACCCTGAAACACCACCCTGGCATGGCCCCCTCCACTGCTCGAACACCACTGCACTGCTCTAAACCCTGAAACACTACCCCCGGCAAGACCCCCTACACTGCCCGAACACCACTGCACCCCCCTAAACCCTGAAACACCAACCCCAGCAAGACCCCCAATGCTGCAAGAACACCACTGCCCTAAACCCTGAAACATCAACCCCAGCAAGACCCCCTACGCTGCCCGAAGACCACTACACTGCCCTAAACCCTGAAACTCCAGACCCAGCACGACCCTTTACACTGACCGAACACCACAGCTCTGCCCAAAACCCTGAAACACCAGCCCCAGCACTCCCCCTACACTGCCTGAACCCCACTGCACTGCCCTAAGCCCTGAAACACCAGCCCTTAGCACGACCCCCTACACTGCCCGAACACCACTGCTCTGCCCTAAAACCTGAAACACCAGCCTCAGCACGACCCCCTACACTGCCCGAACAGCACTGCACTGCCCAAAACCCTGAAACACCAGCCCCAGCACGACCCCCTACATTGCCCGAACACCACTGCACTGCCATAAACCTTTAAACACTACCCCCAGCAAGACCGCCTACACTGCCTGAACACCACTGCACTGCCCTAAACCCTGAAACACCACCCCCAGCATGACCCCCTACACTGCCCGAACAGCACTGCACTGCCCTAAACCCTAAACACCACCCCCAGCATGACCCCCTACACTGCCCGAACACCACTGCACTGCCCTAAACCCTGATACACCACTCCCAGCATGACCCACTACACTGCCCGAACACCAATGCACTGCCCTAAACCTTTTTAAATACCACCCCCAGCAGGAATCCCCTACTGTGCCCTAATACCACAGCTCTGGCCTAAACCCCAAAACACCACCCACAGCGGGACCCCCTACACTGCCCGAACACCTCTGCACTGCTCTAAACCCTGAAACACCAGCCCCAGCACGACCCCCTACACTGCCCGAACACCACTGCACTGCCCTAAACCCTGAAACACCAGCCCCAGCAAGACCCCCTACGCTGCCCGAACACAACTGCACTGCCCTAAACCCTGAAACATCAGCCCCAGCACAACCCCCTACACAACCCGAACACCACTGCTCTGCCCTAAACACTAAAACACCACCCCCAGCACGACCCCCGACACTGCCCGAGATCCACTGCACTGCCCTAAACCCTAAACACCACCCCCAGCATAACCCCCTACTGTGCCCGAACAACACTGCTCTGCCATAAACCCTAAAACATCAACCCCAGCACGACCCCCTACACTGCCCGAAGACCACTACACTGCCCTAAACCCTGAAACTCCAGACCCAGCACGACCCTTTACACTGACCGAACACCACAGCTCTGCCCAAAACCCTGAAACACCAGCCCCAGCACTCCCCCTACACTGCCTGAACCCCACTGCACTGCCCTAAGCCCTGAAACACCAGCCCTTAGCACGACCCCCCTACACTGCCCGAACACCACTGCTCTGCCCTAAAACCTGAAACACCAGCCTCAGCACGACCCCCTACACTGCCCGAACAGCACTGCACTGCCCAAAACCCTGAAACACCAGCCCCAGCACGACCCCCTACACTGCCCGAACAGCACTGCACTGCCCTAAACCCTGAAACACCACCCCCAGCATGACCCCCTACACTGCCCGAACAGCACTGCACTGCCCTAAACCCTAAACACCACCCCCAGCATGACCCCCTACACTGCCCGAACACCACTGCACTGCCCTAAACCCTAAAACATCAACCCCAGCACGACCCCCTACACTGCCCGAACTCCACTCCACTGCCCTAAACCCTGAAACACCACCCCCAGCAAGACCCCCTACACTGCCCGAACACCACTGTACTCCCCTAAACCCTGAAACCCCAGCCCGAGCACAACACCCTACACTGTCCGAACACCAATGCACTGCCCTAAACCCTGAAACACCACCCCCAGCACGAGCCCCTACACTGCCAGAACACCACTGCACTGCCCTAAACCCTGAAACACCACCCCTAACACGACCCCCTACACTGCCTGAACACCACTTCACTGCCCTAAACCCTGAAACACCACACCCGCACGACCCCCTACATTGTCTGAAAACCACTGCACTGCCCTAAACCCTGAAACACCATCCCCACAAGACCCAACGCACTGCCCAAACACCACTGCTCTGCCGTAATCCCTAAAACACTACCCCAGCATGACACCCTACACTGTCCGACCTCCACTGCACTGCCCTAAACCCTGAAACACTAGCCCGTGGACAACCCCCTAAACTGCCCGAACACCACTGCACTGCCCTAAACCCTGAAACACCAACCCTAGCATGACCCCCTACACTGTCCGAATACCACTGCACTGCCCTAAACCCTGAAACACCAACCCCAGCAAGACCCCCAATGCTGCATGAACACCACTGCCCTAAACCCTGAAACACCACCCCCAGCAAGACCCCCTACGATGCCCGAAGACGACTACACTGCCCTAAACCCTGAAACATCAGACCCAGCATGACCCCTTACACTGCCCGAACACCACTGCTCTGCCCAAAACCCTGAAACTCCAGTCCCAGCACGACCACCTACACTGCCCGAACACAACTGCACTGCCCTAAACCCTGAAACACCAGCCCTTATCACGATACCCTACACTGCCCAAACACCACTGCACTGCCCTGAACCCTGAAACACCAGCCTCAGTACGACCCCATACACTGCCCGAGATCCACTGCACTGCCCTAAACCCCGCAACACCACCCCTGCACGACCACGTATACTGCCTGAACACCACAGCACTGCCCTAAACCCTGAAACACCACCCCCAGCAAGACCCCCTACACTGCACGAACACCACTGCACTGCCCTAAACCCTGAAACACCACCCCCAGCAAGACACCCTACGCTGCCCGAACACCACTACACTGCCTTAAACCCTGAAACACCAGACCCAGCACGACCCCCTACACTGCCCGAACACCACTGCTCTGCCCAAAACCCTGAAACACCAGCCCCAGCACAACCCCCTACACTGCCCGAACACCACTGCACTACCCTAAACCCTGAAACACCAGTCCCAGCATGACCCCCTACGCTGCCCGAACACAACTGCACTGCCCTAAACCCTGAAACATCAGCCCCAGCACGACCCCCTACACTGCCCGAACACCACTGCTATGCCCTAAACCCTAAAACACCACACCCAGCATGACCCGCTACATTGCTTGAACACCACTGCCCTAAACACTGAAACACCACCCCCAGCAAGACCCCCTACACTGCCCGAACACCACTGTACTCCCCTAAACCCTGAAGGCCCAGCCCGAGCACAACACCCTACACTGCCCGAACACCACTGCACTGCCCTAAACCCTGATACACCACCCCCAGCACGACCCCATACACTGCCCGAACACCACTGCACTGCCTTAAACCCTGAAACACCACCCTCAACACGACCCCCTACACTGCCTGACCACCACTGCACTGCCCTAAACCCTGAAACACCACTCCTACACGACCCCCTACACTGCCCGAACTCCACTGCACTGCCCTAAACCCTGAAACACCACCCCCCGCATGACCCCCTACACTGTCTGAACACCACTGCACTGCCCTAAACCCTGAAACACCACCCTCGCACCACCCTATACACTGCCCGAACACCACTGCACTGCCCTAAACTCTGAAACACCACACCTGCACGACCCCCTACATTGTCTCAAAACCACTGCACTGCGCTAAACCCTGAAACACCACACCCACAAGACCCAACGCACTGCCCGAACACCACTGCTCTGCCCTAATCCCTGAAACACTACCCCAGCATGACCCCCTACACTGTCCGACCTCCACTGCACTGCCCTAAACCCTGAAACACTAGCCCGTGGACAACCCCCTAAACTGCCCGAACACCACTGCACTGCCCTAAACCCTGAAACACCAACCCTAGCATGACCCCCTACACTGTCCGAATACCACTGCACTGCCCTAAACCCTGAAACACCAACCCCAGCAAGACCCCCAATGCTACATGAACACCACTGCCCTAAACCCTGAAACACCACCCCCAGCAAGACCCCCTACGATGCCCGAAGACGACTACACTGCCCTAAACCCTGAAACATCAGACCCAGCATGACCCCTTACACTGCCCGAACACCACTGCTCTGCCCAAAACCATGAAACTCCAGTCCCAGCACGACCACCTACACTGCCCGAACACAACTGCACTGCCCTAAACCCTGAAACACCAGCCCTTATCACGATACCCTACACTGCCCAAACACCACTGCACTGCCCTGAACCCTGAAACACCAGCCTCAGTACGACCCCATACACTGCCCGAGATCCACTGCCCTAAACCCCGCAACACCACCCCTGCACGACCACGTATACTGCCTGAACACCACAGCACTGCAATAAAACCCTGAAACACCACCCCCAGCAAGACCCCCTACACTGCACGAACACCACTGCACTGCCCTAAACCCTGAAACTCCACCCCCAGCAAGACACCCTATGCTGCCCGAACACCACTACACTGCCTTAAACCCTGAAACACCAGACCAGCACGACCCCCTACACTGCCCGAACACCACTGCTCTGCCCAAAACCCTGAAACACCAGCCCCAGCACAACCCCCTACACTGCCCGAACACCACTGCACTACCCTAAACCCTGAAACACCAGTCCCAGCATGACCCCCTACGCTGCCCGAACACAACTGCACTGCCCTAAACCCTGAAACATCAGCCCCAGCACGACCCCCTACACTGCCCGAACACCACTGCTATGCCCTAAACCCTAAAACACCACACCCAGCATGACCCGCTACATTGCTTGAACACCACTGCCCTAAACACTGAAACACCACCCCCAGCAAGACCCCCTACACTGCCCGAACACCACTGTACTCCCCTAAACCCTGAAGGCCCAGCCCGAGCACAACACCCTACACTGCCCGAACACCACTGCACTGCCCTAAACCCTGATACACCACCCCCAGCACGACCCCATACACTGCCCGAACACCACTGCACTGCCTTAAACCCTGAAACACCACCCTCAACACGACCCCCTACACTGCCTGACCACCACTGCACTGCCCTAAACCCTGAAACACCACTCCTACACGACCCCCTACACCGCCCGAACTCCACTGCACTGCCCTAAACCCTGAAACACCACCCCCGCATGACCCCCTACACTGTCTGAACACCACTGCACTGCCCTAAACCCTGAAACACCACCCTCGCACCACCCTATACACTGCCCGAACACCACTGCACTGCCCTAAACTCTGAAACACCACACCTGCACGACCCCCTACATTGTCTCAAAACCACTGCACTGCGCTAAACCCTGAAACACCACACCCACAAGACCCAACGCACTGCCCGAACACCACTGCTCTGCCCTAATCCCTGAAACACTACCCCAGCATGACCCCCTACACTGTCTGAATACCACTGCACTGCCCTAAACCCTGAAACACTAGCCCGTGGACAACCCCCTAAACTGCCAGAACACCACTGCACTGCCCTAAACCCTGAAACAGCAACCCTAGCATGACCCCTACACTGTCCGAATACCACTGCACTGCCCTAAACCCTGAAACACCAACCCCAGCAAGACCCCCAACGCTGCAAGAACACCACTGCCCAAAACCCTGAAACACCACCCCCAGCAAGACACCCTACGTTGCCCGAAGACCACAGCACTGCCCTAAACCCTGAAACATCAGACCCAGCATGACCCCTTACAATGCCCGAACACCACTGCTCTGCCCAAAATCCTGAAACTCCTTCCCCAGCACCACCCCCTACACTGCCTAACACCACTGCACTGCCCTAAACCCTGAAACACCAGCCCTTAGCACGATCCCCTACACTGCCCAAACACCACTGCACTGCCCTAAACCCTGAAACACCAGCCTCAGTACGACCCCCTACACTGTCTGAGATCCACTGCACTGTCCTCAACCCCGAAACACCACCCCTGCATGACCCCATATACTGCCCGAACACCACTGCACTGCCCTAAACCCTGAAACACCAACCCTAGCATTACCCCCTACACTGTCCGAATACCACTGCTCTGCCCAAAACTCTGAAACACCAGCCCCAGCACAACCCCCTACACTGCCAGAATACCACTGCACTGCCCTAAACCCTGAAACACCAACCCCAGCAAGACCCCCAACGCTGCGAGAACACCACTGCCCTAAACCATGAAACACCACCCCCAGCAAGACACCCTACCCTGCCCGAAGACCACTACACTACCCTAAACCCTGAAACATCAGACCCAGCATGACCCCTTACACTGCCCAAATACCACTGCTCTGCCCAAAATGCTGAAACTCCTGCCCCAGCACGACCCCCTACACTGCCCAAACACCACTGCACAGCCCTAAACCCTGAAACACCAGCCCTTAGCACTATCCCCTACACTGCCCGAACACCACTGCACTGCCCTAAACCCTGAAACACCAGCCTCAGTACGACCCCCTACACTGCCCGAGATCCACTGCACTGCCCTAAACCCCGAAACACCACCCCTGCATGACCCCATATACTGCCCGAACACCACTGCACTGCCCTAAACCCTGAAACACCAACCCTAGCATGACCCACTACACGGTCCAAATACCACTGCTCTGCCCAAAACCCTGAAACACCAGCCCCAGCACAACCCCCTACACTGCCAGAACACCACTGCACTGCCCTAAACTCTGAAACACCAGCCCCAGCATGATCCCCTACACTGCCTGAACACCACTGCACTGCCCTAAACCCTGAAACACCAGCCACAGCACGATTCCCTACACTGACCGAACACCACTGCACTGCCCTAAACCCTGAAACACCAACCCCAGCACGACCCTCTACACTGCCCGAACACCACGGCACTGCCCTAAACCCTGAAGCACCAGCTGCAGCACGACCCCCTACACTGCCCGAACACCACGACACTGCCCTAAACCCTGAAGCCCCAGCACACCCCCTTACACTGCCCAAACACCACAGCACTGCCCTAAACCCTGAAGCACCAGCCGCAGCACGACCCCCTACACTGCCCGAGCACCACGACACTGCCCTAAACCCTGAAACACCAGCCCCAGCACGAAACCTTACACTGCCCGAACACCACTGCACTACCCTAAACCCTGAAACACCAGCCCCAGCATGACCCCCTACGCTGCCCGAACACAACTGCACTGCCCTAAACCCTGAAACATCAGCCCCAGCACGACCCCCTACACTGACCGAACACCACTGCTATGCCCTAAACTCTAAAACACCACCCCCAACACGACCCGCTACATTGCTTGAACACCACTGCCCTAAACCCAGAATCACCACTCCCAGCAAGACCCCCTACACTGCCCGAACACCACTGTACTCCCCTAAACCCTGAAACCCCAGCCCGAGCACAACACCCTACACTGCCCGAACACCACTGCACTGCCCTAAACCCTGAAACACCACCCCCAGCATGACCCCCTACACTGCCTGACCACCACTGCACTGCCCTAAACCCTGAAACACCACCCCTACACGACCCCCTACACTGCCCGAACTCCACTGCACTGCCCTAAACCCTGAAACACCACCCCCTGCATGACCCCCTACACTGTCCGAACATCACTGCAATGCCCTAAACCCTGAAACACCACCCTCGCACCACCCTTTACACTGCCCGAACACCACTGCACTGCCCTAAACTCTGAAACACCACACCTGCACGACCCCCTACATTGTCTGTAAACCACTGCACTGCCCTAAACCCTGAAACACCACACCCACAAGACCCAACGCACTGCCCGAACACCACTGCTCTGCCCTAATCCCTAAAAACACTACCCCAGAATGACCCCTACACTGTCCGAACTCCACTGCACTGCCCTAAACACTGAAACACTAGCCCGTGGACAACCCCCTAAACTGCCCGAACACCACTGCACTGCCCTAAACCCTGAAACACCAACCCTAGCATGACCCCCTACACTGTCCGAATACCACTGCACTGCCCTAAACCCCGAAACACCACCCCCAGCAAGACCCCCAACGCTGCAAGAACACCACTACCCTAAACCCTGAAACACCACCCCCAGCAAGACACCCTACGCTGCCCGAAGACCACTACACTGCCCTAAACCCTGAAAGATCAGACCCAGCATGACCCCTTACACTGCCTGAACACCACTGCTCTGCCTAAAACCCTGAAACTACAGCCCCAGCATGACCCCCTACACTGCCCGAACACCACTGCACTGCCCTAAACCCTGAAACACCAGCCCTTAGCACGATCCCCTACACTGCCCGAACACCACTGCACTGCCCTAAACCCTGAAACACCAGCCTCAGTACGACCCCCTACACTGCCCGAGATCCACTGCACTGCCCTAAACCCCGAAACACCACCCCTGCATGACCCCGTATACTGCCCGAACACCACAGCGCTGCCCTAAACCCTAAAACACCACCCCCATCATGACCCCCTACTGTGCCCGAACACCACTGCTCTGCCATAAACCCTAAAACATCAACCCCAGCACGACCCCCTACACTGCCCGAACACCTCTGCACTGCTCTAAACCCTAAAGCACTAGCCCCAGCATGACTCCCTACACTGCAGGAACACCACTGCACAGCCCTAAACCCTGAAACACCACTCTGGCATGGCCCCCTACACTGCCCAAACACCACTGCTCTGCCCAAAACCCTGAAACACGAGCCCCAGCACAACCCCCTACACTGCCAGAACACCAAGGCACTGCCCTAAACCCTGAAACACCAGCCCCAGCATGACCCCCTACACTGCCCGAACACCACTGCACTGCCCTAAACCCTGAAACACCAGCCCCAGCACGACGCCCTACACTGACAGAACACCACTGCACTGCCCTAAACCCTGAAACACCAACCCCAGCACGACCCCCTACACTGCCCGAACTGTACGGCACTGCCCTAAACCCTGAAGCACCAGCCGCAGCACGACCCCCTACACTGCCCGAACACCACGACACTGCCCTAAACCCTGAAACACCAGCTCCAGCAAACCCCCTTACACTGCCCGAACACCACAGCACTGCCCTAAACCCTGAAGCACCAGCCGCAGCACGACCCCCCTACACTGCCCGAACACCACGACACTGCCCTAAACCCTGAAACACCAGCCCCAGCATGTCCCCCTATGCTGCCCGAACACAACTGCACTGCCCTAAACCCTGAAACATCAGCCCCAGCACAACCCCCTACACTGCCCGAACACCACTGCTATGCCCTAAACCCTAAAACACCACCCGCAGCCCGACCCGCTACCTTGCTTGAAAACCACTGCCCTAAACCCTGAAACACCACCCCCAGAAAGACCCCCTACACTGCCCGAACACCGCTGTACTCCCCTAAACCCTGAAAGCCCAGCCCGAGCACAACACCCTACACTGCCCGAACACCACTGCACTGCCCTAAACCCTGAAACACCACCCCCAGCACAACCCCCTACACTGCCCGAACACCAATGCACTGCCCAAAACCCTGAAATACCACCCTCAACACGACCCCCTACACTGCCTGACCACCACTGCACTGCCCTAAACCCTGAAACACCACCCTCAACACGACCCCCTACACTGCCTGACCACCACTGCACTGCCCTAAACCCTGAAACACCACCCCCTACATGACCCCCTACACTGCCCGAACACCACTGCACTGCCCTAAACTCTGAAACACCACACCTGCACGACCCCCTACATTGTCTGAAAACCACTGCATTGCCCTAAACCCTGAAACACCACACCCACAAGACCCAAAGCACTGCCTGAACCCCACTGCTCTGCCCTAATCCCTGAAACACTACCCCAGCATAACCCCCTACACTGTCCGAACACCACTGCACTGCCCTAAACCCTGAAACACCAACCCTAGCATGACCCCTACACTGTCCGAATACCACTACACTGCCCTAAACCCTGAAACACCAACCCCAGCAAGACCCCCAATGCTGCAAGAACACCACTGCCCTAAACCCTGAAACACCACCCCCAGCAAGACACCCTACGCTGCCCGAAGACCACTGCACTGCCCAAAACCCTGAAACACCACCCCCAGCACGACCCCCTACACTGCCCGAACACCACTGCACTGCCCTAAACCCTGAAACACCACCCTCAACACGACCCCCTACACTGCCTGATCACCACTGCACTGCCCTAAACCCTGAAACACCACCCCCTACACGACCCCCTACACTGCCCAAACACTACGTCACTGCCCTAAACCCTGAAGCACCAGCCGCAGCACGACCCCCTACACTGCCCGAACACCACGACACTGCCCTAAACCCTGAAACACCAGCCCCAGCACACCCCCTTACACTGCCCGAACACCACGGCACTGCCCTAAACCCTGAAGCACCAGCCGCAGCACGACCCACTACACTGCCCGAACACCACGACACTGCCCTAAACCCTGAAACACCAGCCCCAGCACGAAACCTTACACTGCCCGAACACCACTGCTCTACCCTAAACCCTGAAACACCAGCCCCAGCATGACCCCCTACGCTGCCCGAACACAACTGCACTGCCCTAAACCCTGAAACATCAGCCCCAGCACGACCCCCTACACTGACCGAACACCACTGCTATGCCCTAATCCCTTAAACACCACCCCCAGCATGACCCGCTACATTGCTTGAACACCACTGCCCTAAACCCTGAATCACCACCCCCAGCAAGACCCCCTACACTGCCCGAACACCACTGTACTCCCCTAAACCCTGAAACCCCAGCCCGAGCACAACACCCTACACTGCCCGAACACCACTGCACTGCCCTAAACCCTGAAACACCACCCCCAGCATGACTCCCTACACTGCCTGACCACCACTGCACTGCCCTAAACCCTGAAACACCACCCCTACACGACCCCCTACACTGCCCAAACTCCACTGCACTGCCCTAAACCCTGAAACACCACCCCCTGCATGACCCCCTACACTGTCCGAACATCACTGCAATGCCCTAAACCCTGAAACACCACCCTCGCACCACCCTTTACACTGCCCAAACACCACTGCACTGCCCTAAACTCTGAAACACCACACCTGCACGACCCCCTACATTGTCTGTAAACCACTGCACTGCCCTAAACCCTGAAACACCACACCCACAAGACCCAACGCACTGCCCGAACACCACTGCTCTGCCCTAATCTCTGAAACACTACCCCAGCATGACCCCTACACTGTCCGAACTCCACTGCACTGCCCTAAACACTGAAACACTAGCCCGTGGACAACCCCCTAAACTGCCCGAACACCACTGCACTGCCCTAAACCCTGAAATACCAACCCTAGCATGACCCCCTACACTGTCCGAATACCACTGCACTGCCCTAAACCCCGAAACACCACCCCCAGCAAGACCCCCAACGCTGCAAGAGCACCACTACCCTAAACCCTGAAACACCACCCCCAGCAAGACACCCTACGCTGCCCGAAGACCACTACACTGCCCTAAACCCTGAAAGATCAGACCCAGCATGACCCCTTACACTGCCTGAACACCACTGCTCTGCCCAAAACCCTGAAACTACAGCCCCAGCATGACCCCTACACTGCCCAAACACCACTGCACTGCCCTAAACCCTGAAACACCAGCCCTTAGCACGATCCCCTACACTGCCCGAACACCACTGCACTGCCCTAAACCCTGAAACACCAGCCTCAGTACGACCCCCTACACTGCCCGAGATCCACTGCACTGCCCTAAACCCCGAAACACCACCCCTGCATGACCCCGTATACTGCCCGAACACCACAGCACTGCTCTAAACCCTGAAACACCACCCCCAGCATGACCCCCTACTGTGCCCGAACACCACTGCTCTGCCATAAACCCTAAAACATCAACCCCAGCACGACCCCCTACACTGCCCGAACTCCACTGCTCTTCCCTAAACCCTAAAACACCTCCACCCGCACGCCCCCCTACACTGCCCGAACACCTCTGCACTGCTCTAAACCCTAAAACACTAGCCCCAGCATGACTCCCTACACTGCAGGAACACCACTGCACAGCCCTAAACCCTGAAACACCACCCTGGCATGGCCCCCTACACTGCCCAAACACCACTGCTCTGCCCAAAACCCTGAAACACGAGCCCCAGCACAACCCCCTACACTGCCAGAACACCAAGGCGCTGCCCTAAACCCTGAAACACCAGCCCCAGCATGACCCCCTACACTGCCCGAACACCACTGCACTGCCCTAAACCCTGAAACACCAGCCCCAGCACGACGCCCTACACTGACAGAACACCACTGCACTGCCCTAAACCCTGAAACACCAACCCCAGCACGACCCCCTACACTGCCCGAACAGTACGGCACTGCCCTAAACCCTGAAGCACCAGCCGCAGCACGACCCCCTACACTGCCCGAACACCACGACACTGCCCTAAACCCTGAAACACCAGCTCCAGCAAACCCCCTTACACTGCCCAAACACCACAGCACTGCCCTAAACCCTGAAGCACCAGCCGCAGCACGACCCCCTACACTGCCCGAACACCACGACACTGCCCTAAACCCTGAAACACCAGTCCCAGCATGAAACTTTACACTGCCCGAACACCACTGCACTACCCTAAACCCTGAAACACCAGCCCCAGCATGACCCCCTATGCTGCCCGAACACAACTGCACTGCCCTAAACCCTGAAACATCAGCCCCAGCACAACCCCCTACACTGCCCGAACACCACTGCTATGCCCTAAACCCTAAAACACCACCCCCAGCCCGACCCGCTACCTTGCTTGAACACCACTGCCCTAAACCCTGAAACACCACCCCCAGAAAGACCCCCTACACTGCCCGAACACCGCTGTACTCCCCTAAACCCTGAAAGCCCAGCCCGAACACAACACCCTACACTGCCCGAACACCACTGCACTGCCCTAAACCCTGAAACACCACCCCCAGCACGACCCCCTACACTGCCCGAACACCAATGCACTGCCCTAAACCCTGAAATACCACCCTCAACACGACCCCCTACACTGCCTGACCACAACTGCACTGCCCTAAACCCTGAAACACCACCCTCAACACGACCCCCTACACTGCCTGACCACCACTGCACTGCCCTAAACCCTGAAACACCACCCCCTACATGACCCCCTACACTGCCCGAACACCACTGCACTGCCCTAAACTCTGAAACACCACACCTGCACAACCCCCTACATTGTCTGAAAACCACTGCATTGCCCTAAACCCTGAAACACCACACCCACAAGACCCAATGCACTGCCCGAACCCCACTGCTCTGCCCTAATCCCTGAAACACTACCCCAGCATGACCCCCTACACTGTCCAAACTCCACTGCACTGCCCTAAACCCTGAAACACTAGCCCGTGGACAACCCCCTAAACTGCCCGAACACCACTGCACTGCCCTAAACCCTGAAACACCAACCCTAGCATGACCCCCTACACTGTCCGAATACCACTACACTGCCCTAAACCCTGAAACACCAACCCCAGCAAGACCCCCAATGCTGCAAGAACACCACTGCCCTAAACCCTGAAACACCACCCCCAGCAAGACACCCTACGCTGCCCGAAGACCACTACACTGCCCTAAACCCTGAAACATCAGACCCAGCATGACCCCTTACACTGCCCGAACACCACTGCTCTGCCCAAAACCCTGAAACTCCAGCCCCAGCACGACCCCCTACACTGCCGAACACCACTGCACTGCCCTAAACCCTGAAACACCAGCCCTTAGCACGATCCCCTACACTGCCCGAACACCACTGCACTGCCCTAAACCCTGAAACACCAGCCTCAGTACGACCCCCTACACTACCCGAGATCCACTGCACTGCCCTAAACCCCGAAACACCACCCCTGCATGACCCCGTATACTGCCCAAACACCACTGCACTGCCCTAAACCCTGAAACACCAACCCTAGCATGACCCCTACACTGTCCGAATACCACTGCTCTGCCCAAAACCCTGAAACACCAACCCCAGCACAACCCTCTACACTGCCAGAACACCACTGCACAGCCCTAAACCCTGAAACACCAGCCCCAGCATGACCCCCTACACTGCCCGAACACCACTGCACTGCCCTAAACACTGAAACACCACGCCCAGCACGACGCCCTACACTGACCGAACACCACTGCACTGCCCTAAACCCTGAAACACCAACCCCAGCACGACCCCCTACACTGCCTGAACACCACAGCACTTCCCTAAACCCTGAAGCACCAGCCGCAGCACGACCCCCTACACTGCCCGAACTCCACTGCACTGCCCTAAACCCTGAAACACCACCCCCTGCATGACCCCCTACACTGTCCAAACACCACTGCACTGCCCTAAACCCTGAAACACCACCCTCACACCACCCTTTACTCTGCCCGAACACCACTGCACTGCTCTAAACTCTGAAACACCACACCTGCACGACCCCCTACATTGTCTGAAAACCACTGCACAGCCCTAAACCCTGAAACACCACACCCACAAGACCCAACACACTGCCCGAACACCACTGCTCTGCCCTAATCCCTGAAACACCAGCCCCAGCACGACCCCCTACAATGCCCGAACACGACTTCACTGCCCTAATCCCTGAAACACTACCCCCAGCAAGACCCCCTACACTGCACAAACACCACTGCACTTCCCTAAACCCTGAAACACCACCCCAGCAATACCCCTGTGCTGCAAGAACACCACTGCCCAAAACCCTGAAACACAGGCCCCAGCACAACCCCCTACACTGTCAGAACACCACTGCACTGCCCTAAACCCTGAAACACCAGCCCCAGCATGACCCCCTACACTGCCCGAACACCACTGCACTGCCCTAATCCCTGAAACACCAGCCCCAGCACGACCCCCTACACTATCCGAACACCACTGCACTGCCCTAAACCCTGAAACACCAACCCCAGCACGACCCCCTACACTGCCCGATCACCACGGCACTGCCCTAAACCCTGAAGCACCAGCCGCAGCACGACCCCCTACACTGCCCGAACACCACGACACTGCCCTAAACCCTGAAACACCAGCCCCAGCACACCCCCTTACACTACCCGAACACCACTGCACTGCCCTAAACCCTGAAACACCAGCCCCAGCACGAAACCTTACACTGCCCGAACACCACTGCATTACCCTAAACCCTGAAACACCAGCCCCAGCTTGACCCCTATGCTGCCCGAACACAACTGCACTGCCCTAAACCCTGAAACATCAGCCCCAGCACGACCCCCTTCACTGCCTGAACACCACTGCTATGCCCTAAACCCTAAAACACCGCCCCCAGCACGACCCCCTATATTGCTTGAGCACCACTGCACTAAACCCTGAAACACCACCCCCAGCAAGACCCCCTACACTGCCCAAACACCACTGTACTCCCCTAAACCCTGAAACCCCAGCCCGAGCACAACACCCTACACTGCCCGAACACCACTGCACTGCCCTAAATCCTGAAACACCACCCCCAGCACGACCCCCTACACTGCCCGAACACCACTGCAGTGCCCTAAACCCTGAAACACCACCCCCAACACGACCCCCTACTCTGCCTGACCACCACTGCACTGCCCTAAGCCCTGAAACACCACCCCCTACATGACCCCCTTACACTGCCCGAACTCCACTGCACTGCCCTAAACCCTGAAACACCACCCCCTGCATGACCCCCTACACTGTCCGAACACCACTGCACTGCCCTAAACCCGGAAACACCGTCCTCGCACCACCCTTTACACTGCCCGAACACCACTGCACTGCCCTAAACTCTGAAACACCACACCTGCACGACCCCCTACATTGTCTGAAAACCACTGCACTGCCCTCAACCCTGAAACACCACACCCACAAGACTCAACGCACTGCCCGAACACCACTTGTTAGAAATGGGATCTCTGGTTGGCTATGGCTCGTGCCAAAGCCAGGCAAAGACCACCACTCTAAGTCAGGGCTGGGGAATTACACGCCAAAGATAACCCCTGCTCACCCCCTTGGTAGCTTGGCACGAGCAGTCAGGCTTTTCCCGGAGGCAATGTGTAAAGCGTTTGCGCGCGCACCCAGCAACAACACCCTAGGCCCACCTCAAAAGAAACTCCACACAAGGTTATATAAAAAAAAATAGCCTTTGTATTATAATGAACACATTAGATGATAATCACATAATTTACACTGTGCCAACTGGCCAGAATTTTACAAGGGACTATTTACACGGGACAGGGCCACATGGACCACTGTCAGAATCAGCACAAACCACCAATTGTATATGTAGAACATATACTAACTGTAACACAAATTATCACTGTAGAGCACAACCAGTAACTACTGGCGCAATAATGACCTCAGCATTATCACAATAGAATCAGGTATAAAACCTATCCTGCATCCATCACAGGGGCATAAACACATTATGCAATTTCTCATTAGTCTAACGCATTAGACCCTACCTCCTAAGTATAATTACACTAGGGGCGTATATCACACAGGGAGGTATAATCTCCCTAACATCAACCTAAACAGGTAAAACAACCTCCTATGCAGAAATCATATCTAGATGCATAAAACACAGGGTGCGCAAAACATGCTACACACAGTACATTTCCTAACACCCAACACATTAGTATATAAAGCACAATAACACCTAAATCACATTAGGGTACAGGTTGCGCCAGAACCTAAACGTAGCAGCTGGCACTAAGTGCTGCGCAGCTGTGAAAGGATGGGGCAAAGGAGTGCATCTCACTCCTAACTACTAACATGCCCCTGAAGGAGAGAAGGACCTAAACATTGCAGCTGCCCACTACTTGCTGGGCAGCTGTGAAGCGAATGAAGGCCCTGGCACCATCGTGCCACTTCTGTCCCCCTCAGGGACTCTCTAGTATGAGACTGCGCAAAACGTTGCAGCTGCCCGCGCTGGTGCGGCACAGATGTGACTCAATACTAGGCCCTGGCACAAATGTGCCCTCGGGGGCCTCACTGGGCTCTCAAGACACGCCACCCTCGTTGGGGTGGCCCGCTCTCTTGCGGGACCGTCCAGGCACCCGACAATGTGCCTCGAAATGCCCCTCAGACTGAGGGGCTCTCCTGTGCACTAAAAAGAAACTGCGTCAAGCTATGGAGCGGCCCGCTACCAGACGGGGCCGCTCTGAATCCACACAGGACTGCCTGGGTGCCTCATGGGCACCATGAACAAAGAAGGCAGCCCCCCTCTACTCACCGGGACAGGTGATCTTGCCGTTCTGGGTCTCCTCTGGACTCGGCAGCCTGCGTGGGACCCGCAGCACTTCTGTCGTGGCGCGGGCTTTCCTTCACTTCCTGGGAACCCCACGCTGCCGTCGGCAGCCTTGGTCGCCGTTTCTCTTCACCCGGGCCCCCCTCCTGGGACCCGGGACTTGGGTGTGGAGCCCGCAAGGCTCCGGGGGCATTTATTTCATCTCCTATCTCCGGGAGGTGGGGTGGGCTCCCGTCCTCCCTCCGGCCGTAAGCTCCGGGGCTCCCTTCAACTCACGGGAGCCCCGCACCGACGTGACACAACTTCCGGTCCTGCCACGGCCCCGCCCACGTCCCAGGCCAACTCGCCTGACTTCCGGGTGGCCGCGGCAGGTCAGCAGCGGCGGTTTTCTGGGATAACGAGGGGTAGGCTCCCTCTTAATCAGCGATATAAGGCGGGGTGGGCACCCGCTACAATAAAGCAAAGTCGCGGGTGGGCACCCGCGCACTATAATAAAAATAGGCGGGGTGAGCTCCCGCTCAGTTGCGACCACTTCCATAAGGCGGGGTGGGCACCCGCCGCTACCACGACAAGAACAAGTGGTATGAGCGCGGGTGGGCACCCTCAAAACTTAGTAAAATGCGGACATAAGCGGGGTGGGCACCTGCAAGGCTCATCAAAAGGGGGGAATCCCTACGATGGGGATTCCCTCAGCCAGGGCTGCAGCGCCGCGCTACTCAGCCCCCAGGTTCTCCCTCTCCTGGAGAAAAGCACAGCGCACTCAGGGCGCAAAAAGGCTGGACAACGCTTTGGCAGCATCCAGGGGGCAATGTAGGGCCCAGGGGCCAGCACACAGGGCCCTCCAGCAGGGAGGCAGCCCCCATGGCGGTCCCTCCTGGGCCCCACCAGCAGCAAGCCCCCTCCAGTCAGGATCCAAGCAAGAAGAAGCAATAAAGCGCTCACCAGGCGCTAGAAACAAAGTCCTTGAAGTACATCAGGCATCCAGGGGCTGGGCAGGGCCCAGGGAGGCAAGCCTTTCCCTGGGCCCCAGCAGCAACACGCCCCTGGCAGATTCGAGTCCAAGAACAAGAACATTTTAATGGGGTCACAGCCCCTCTTTTATACACAGAATCCTTTGTCTCCAAAGGTGCAGGGAAGGGGCGAACCAGATGCAGCTGGTTCCTGAGCACTTTGTTTTGCTCAGCCCCTCTCCCTATTCACAGGACAGGCCAGGGACATTAGACGCTCCACAGGGGGTGAAGCCAGCATTGTGTGGGGAAAGCCCAGCTCTATTCAGGTCCCAGGTGTACTCCTCCCTGCCATCAACATGCAGCTCTCTCCATTCAACACCGGGGCAGACCCATCCTGACTCCTGGAGCCAGACACACCAGCCAATCGCAAGCCAGACAGTAGCTGCACATTTATTATACAGACAGGCCAGCTTCTAGAAGTGGCACTTCTACAAGAGACACCGTAACGCCGCACACATCATTGCGCAGCATTCACTCTCACGAGTTCGCACATACCAAACTCGACCCTGCACTCCTCTCACATCAGGACTTAATACGGTCACTCAGATCCCCCATGCATTCCTATGGGAGGGCAGGTCAGTCTCACTAAACATACACAGAGCGCACGCACTTTCCACTGGGACACTGGGTGAAAGCGCCTAGAGTCCTAAAACCACTAGTACAACATAGGAAAAAGGCTAAGATAATGCAAAAAGTTCTAGGGGTGAACTTGCCAGAAGGGCCAAGTCCAACACCACTGCTCTGCCCTAATCCCTGAAACACTACCCCAGCATGACCCCCTACACTATCCGAACTCCACTGCACTGCCCTAAACCCTGAAACACAAGCCCGTGGACAACCCCCTAAACTGCCCGAACACCACTGCACTGCCCTAAACCCTGAAACACCAACCCTAGCATGACCCCCTACACTGTCCGAATACCACTGCACTGCCCTAAACCCTGAAACACCAACCCCAACAAGACCACCAACGCTGCAAGAACACCACTGCAGTTCCCTAAACCCTGAAACACAAGCCCAAGCACGACCCCCTACACTGCCCGAATACAACAGCACTGCCCTAAACCCTGAAACACTACCCCCAGCAAGACCCCCTACACTGCCCGAAAACCACTGTACTGCACTAAACCCTGAAACACCACCCCCAGCAAGACCCCATACACTGCCTGAACAACACTTCCCTAAACCCTCAAACACCACCCCCAGCAAGACCTCCTACACTGCCCGAACACCTCTGGACTGCCCTAAACCCTGAAACACCACCCCCTGCCCAACCTCCTGCACTGCCCGAGCACCACTGCACTGCCCTAAACCCCAAAACACCACACCTGCATGAGCCCCTACACTGCCCGAACACCAGTGCACTGACCTAAGCCCTGAAACACCACCACCAGCATGACCCCCTACACTGCCCGAACACCACTGCACTGTCCTAAACCCTAAACGCCACCCCTAGCATGACCTCCTACTGTGCCCAAACACCACTGCTCTGCCCTAAACCCTAAAACACCACCCCCAGCACGACCCTCTACACTGCACGAACACCACTGCTCTGCCCTAAACCCTAAAACACCACCCCCAGCACGACCCCCTACATGGCCCGAAAACCACTGCTTTGCCCTAAACCCTGAAACACCACCCCCAGCACGACCCCCTACATGGCCTCAAGACTACTGCACTGTCCTAAATCCTAAAATACTAGCCCCAGCATGACCCCCTACACTGCCTGAACACCACAGCACTGCCCTAAGCCCTGAAGCACCAGCCGCAGCACGACCCCCTACACTGCCCGAACTCCACTGCACTGCCCTAAACCCTGAAACACCACCCCCTGCATGACCCCCTACACTGTCCAAACACCACTGCACTGCCCTAAACCCTGAAACACCACCCTCACACCACCCTTTCCACTGCCCGAACACCACTGCACTGCCCTAAACCCTGAAACACCAGCCTCAGTACGACCCCCTACACTACCCGAGATCCACTGCACTGCCCTAAACCCCGAAACACCACCCCTGCATGACCCCGTATACTGCCCGAACACCACTGCACTGCCCTAAACCCTGAAACACCAACCCTAGCATGACCCCTACACTGTCCGAATACCACTGCTCTGCCCAAAACCCTGAAACACCAACCCCAGCACAACCCTCTACACTGCCAGAACACCACTGCATAGCCCTAAACCCTGAAACACCAGCCCCAGCATGACCCCCTACACTGCCCGAACACTACTGCACTGCCCTAAAGCCTGAAACACCAGCCCCAGCACGACGCCCTACACTGACCGAACACCACTGCACTGCCGTAAACCCTGAAACACCAACCCCAGCACGACCCCCTACACTGCCTGAACACCATAGCACTGCCCTAAGCCCTGAAGCACCAGCCGCAGCACGACCCCCTACACTGCCCGAACTCCACTACACTGCCCTAAACCCTGAAACACCACTCCCTGCATGACCCCCTACACTGTCCAAACACCACTGCACTGCCCTAAACCCTGAAACACCACCCTCACACCACCCTTTACACTGCCCGAACACCACTGCACTGCTCTAAACTCTGAAACACCACACCTGCACGACCCCCTACATTGTCTGAAAACCACTGCACTGCCCTAAACCCTGAAACACCACACCCACAAGACCCAACACACTGCCCGAACACCACTGCTCTGCCCTAATCCCTGAAACACCAGCCCCAGCACGACCCCCTACAATGCCCGAACACGACTTCAATGCCCTAATCCCTGAAACACTACCCCCAGCAAGACCCCCTACACTGCACGAACACCACTGCACTTCCCTAAACCCTGAAACACCACCCCAGCAATACCCCTGTGCTGCAAGAACACCACTGCCCTACACCCTGAAACACCACCCCCAGCAAGACACCCTACGCTGCCCTAACACCACTACACTGCCATAAACCCTGAAACACCAGAGCCAGCACGACCCCCTACACTGCCCGAACACCACTGCTCTGCCCAAAACCCTGAAACACAGGCCCCAGCACAACCCCCTACACTGTCAGAACACCACTGCACTGCCCTAAACCCTGAAACACCAGCCCCAGCATGACCCCCTACACTGCCCGAACACCACTGCACTGCCCTAATCCCTGAAACACCAGCCCCAGCACGACCCCCTACACTATCCGAACACCACTGCACTGCCCTAAACCCTGAAACACCAACCCCAGCACGACCCCCTACACTGCCCGATCACCACGGCACTGCCCTAAACCCTGAAGCACCAGCCGCAGCACGACCCCCTACACTGCCCGAACACCACGACACTGCCCTAAACCCTGAAACACCAGCCCCAGCACACCCCCTTACACTAACCGAACACCACTGCACTGCCCTAAACCCTGAAACACCAGCCCCAGCACGAAACCTTACACTGCCCGAACACCACTGCATTACCCTAAACCCTGAAACACCAGCCCCAGCTTGACCCCTATGCTGCCCGAACACAACTGCACTGCCCTAAACCCTGAAACATCAGCCCCAGCACGACCCCCTTCACTGCCTGAACACCACTGCTATGCCCTAAACCCTAAAACACCGCCCCCAGCACGACCCCCTATATTGCTTGAGCACCACTGCACTAAACCCTGAAACACCACCCCCAGCAAGACCCCCTACACTGCCCGAACACCACTGTACTCCCCTAAACCCTGAAACCCCAGCCCGAGCACAACACCCTACACTGCCCGAACACCACTGCACTGCCCTAAATCCTGAAACACCACCCCCAGCACGACCCCCTAAACTGCCCGAACACCACTGCAGTGCCCTAAACCCTGAAACACCACCCCCAACACGACCCCCTACTCTGCCTGACCACCACTGCACTGCCCTAAGCCCTGAAACACCACCCCCTACATGACCCCCTTACACTGCCCGAACTCCACTGCACTGCCCTAAACCCTGAAACACCACCCCCTGCATGACCCCCTACACTGTCCGAACACCACTGCACTGCCCTAAACTCTGAAACACCACACCTGCACGACCCCCTACATTGTCTGAAAACCACTGCACTGCCCTCAACCCTGAAACACCACACCCACAAGACTCAACGCACTGCCCGAACACCACTTGTTAGAAATGGGATCTCTGGTTGGCTAGGGCTCGTGCCAAAGCCAGGCAAAGACCACCACTCTAAGTCAGGGCTGGGGAATTACACGCCAAAGATAACCCCTGCTCACCCCCTTGGTAGCTTGGCACGAGCAGTCAGGCTTTTCCCGGAGGCAATGTGTAAAGCGTTTGCGCGCGCACCCAGCAACAACACCCTAGGCCCACCTCAAAAGAAACTCCACACAAGGTTATATAAAAAAAAATAGCCTTTGTATTATAATGAACACATTAGATGATAATCACATAATTTACACTGTGCCAACTGGCCAGAATTTTACAAGGGACTATTTACACGGGACAGGGCCACATGGACCACTGTCAGAATCAGCACAAACCACCAATTGTATATGTAGAACATATACTAACTGTAACACAAATTATCACTGTAGAGCACAACCAGTAACTACTGGCGCAATAATGACCTCAGCATTATCACAATAGAATCAGGTATAAAACCTATCCTGCATCCATCACAGGGGCATAAACACATTATGCAATTTCTCATTAGTCTAACGCATTAGACCCTACCTCCTAAGTATAATTACACTAGGGGCGTATATCACACAGGGAGGTATAATCTCCCTAACATCAACCTAAACAGGTAAAACAACCTCCTATGCAGAAATCATATCTAGATGCATAAAACACAGGGTGCGCAAAACATGCTACACACAGTACATTTCCTAACACCCAACACATTAGTATATAAAGCACAATAACACCTAAATCACATTAGGGTACAGGTTGCGCCAGAACCTAAACGTAGCAGCTGGCACTAAGTGCTGCGCAGCTGTGAAAGGATGGGGCAAAGGAGTGCATCTCACTCCTAACTACTAACATGCCCCTGAAGGAGAGAAGGACCTAAACATTGCAGCTGCCCACTACTTGCTGGGCAGCTGTGAAGCGAATGAAGGCCCTGGCACCATCGTGCCACTTCTGTCCCCCTCAGGGACTCTCTAGTATGAGACTGCGCAAAACGTTGCAGCTGCCCGCGCTGGTGCGGCGCAGATGTGACTCAATACTAGGCCCTGGCACAAATGTGCCCTCGGGGGCCTCACTGGGCTCTCAAGACACGCCACCCTCGTTGGGGTGGCCCGCTCTCTTGCGGGACCTCCCAGGCACCCGACAATGTGCCTCGAAATGCCCCTCAGACTGAGGGGCTCTCCTGTGCACTAAAAAGAAACTGCGCCAAGCTATGGAGCGGCCCGCTACCAGACGGGGCCGCTCTGAATCCACACAGGACTGCCTGGGTGCCTCATGGGCACCATGAACAAAGAAGGCAGCCCCCCTCTACTCACCGGGACAGGTGATCTTGCCGTTCTGGGTCTCCTCTGGACTCGGCAGCCTGCGTGGGACCCGCAGCACTTCTGTTGTGGCGCGGGCTTTCCTTCACTTCCTGGGAACCCCACGCTGCCGTCGGCAGCCTTGGTCGCCGTTTCTCTTCACCCGGGCCCCCCTCCTGGGACCCGGGACTTGGGTGTGGAGCCCGCAAGGCTCCGGGGGCATTTATTTCATCTCCTATCTCCGGGAGGTGGGGTGGGCTCCCGTCCTCCCTCCGGCCGTAAGCTCCGGGGCTCCCTTCAACTCACGGGAGCCCCGCACCGACGTGACACAACTTCCGGTCCTGCCACGGCCCCGCCCACGTCCCAGGCCAACTCGCCTGACTTCCGGGTGGCCGCGGCAGGTCAGCAGCGGCAGTTTTCCGGGATAACGAGGGGTAGGCTCCCTCTTAATCAGCGATATATGGCGGGGTGGGCACCCGCTACAATAAAGCAAAGTCGCAGGTGGGCACCCGCGCACTATAATAAAAATAGGCGGGGTGAGCTCCCGCTCAGTTGCGACCACTTCCATAAGGCGGGGTGGGCACCCGCCGCTACCACGACAAGAACAAGTGGTATGAGCGCGGGTGGGCACCCTCAAAACTTAGTAAAATGCGGACATAAGCGGGATGGGCACCCGCAAGGCTCATCAAAAGGGGGGAATCCCTACGATGGGGATTCCCTCAGCCAGGGCTGCAGCGCCGCGCTACTCAGCCCCCAGGTTCTCCCTCTCCTGGAGAAAAGCACAGCGCACTCAGGGCGCAAAAAGGCTGGACAACGCTTTGGCAGCATCCAGGGGGCAATGTAGGGCCCAGGGGCCAGCACACAGGGCCCTCCAGCAGGGAGGCAGCCCCCATGGCGGTCCCTCCTGGGCCCCACCAGCAGCAAGCCCCCTCCAGTCAGGATCCAAGCAAGAAGAAGCAATAAAGCGCTCACCAGGCGCTAGAAACAAAGTCCTTGAAGTACATCAGGCATCCAGGGGCTGGGCAGGGCCCAGGGAGGCAAGCCTTTCCCTGGGCCCCAGCAGCAACACGCCCCTGGCAGATTCGAGTCCAAGAACAAGAACATTTTAATGGGGTCACAGCCCCTCTTTTATACACAGAATCCTTTGTCTCCAAAGGTGCAGGGAAGGGGCGAACCAGATGCAGCTGGTTCCTGAGCACTTTGTTTTGCTCAGCCCCTCTCCCTATTCACAGGACAGGCCAGGGACATTAGACGCTCCACAGGGGGTGAAGCCAGCATTGTGTGGGGAAAGCCCAGCTCTATTCAGGTCCCAGGTGTACTCCTCCCTGCCATCAACATGCAGCTCTCTCCATTCAACACCGGGGCAGACCCATCCTGACTCCTGGAGCCAGACACACCAGCCAATCGCAAGCCAGACAGTCGCTGCACATTTATTATACAGACAGGCCAGCTTCTAGAAGTGGCACTTCTACAAGAGACACCGTAACGCCGCACACATCATTGCGCAGCATTCACTCTCACGAGTTCGCACATACCAAACTCGACCCTGCACTCCTCTCACATCAGGACTTAATACGGTCACTCAGATCCCCCATGCATTCCTATGGGAGGGCAGGTCAGTCTCACTAAACATACACAGAGCGCACGCACTTTTCACTGGGACACTGGGTGAAAGCGCCTAGAGTCCTAAAACCACTAGTACAACATAGGAAAAAGGCTAAGATAATGCAAAAAGTTCTAGGGGTGAACTTGCCAGAAGGGCCAAGTCCAACACCACTGCTCTGCCCTAATCCCTGAAACACTACCCCAGCATGACCCCCTACACTATCCGAACTCCACTGCACTGCCCTAAACCCTGAAACACAAGCCCGTGGACAACCCCCTAAACTGCCCGAACACCACTGCACTGCCCTAAACCCTGAAACACCAACCCTAGCATGACCCCCTACACTGTCCGAATACCACTGCACTGCCCTAAACCCTGAAACACCAACCCCAACAAGACCACCAACGCTGCAAGAACACCACTGCAGTTCCCTAAACCCTGAAACACAAGCCCAAGCACGACCCCCTACACTGCCCGAATACAACAGCACTGCCCTAAACCCTGAAACACTACCCCCAGCAAGACCCCCTACACTGCCCGAAAACCACTGTACTGCACTAAACCCTGAAACACCACCCCCAGCAAGACCTCCTACACTGCCCGAACACCTCTGGACTGCCCTAAACCCTGAAACACCACCCCCTGCCCAACCTCCTGCACTGCCCGAGCACCACTGCACTGCCCTAAACCCCAAAACACCACACCTGCACGAGCCCCTACACTGCCCGAACACCAGTGCACTGACCTAAGCCCTGAAACACCACCACCAGCATGACCCCCTACACTGCCCGAACACCACTGCACTGTCCTAAACCCTAAACGCCACCCCTAGCATGACCTCCTACTGTGCCCAAACACCACTGCTCTGCCCTAAACCCTAAAACACCACCCCCAGCACGACCCTCTACACTGCACGAACACCACTGCTCTGCCCTAAACCCTAAAACACCACCCCCAGCACGACCCCCTACATGGCCCGAAAACCACTGCTTTGCCCTAAACCCTGAAACACCACCCCCAGCACGACCCCCTACATGGCCTCAAGACTACTGCACTGTCCTAAATCCTAAAATACTAGCCCCAGCATGACCCCCTACACTGCCTGAACACCACAGCACTGCCCTAAGCCCTGAAGCACCAGCCACAGCACGACCCCCTACACTGCCCGAACTCCACTGCACTGCCCTAAACCCTGAAACACCACCCCCTGCATGACCCCCTACACTGTCCAAACACCACTGCACTGCCCTAAACCCTGAAACACCACCCTCACACCACCCTTTACACTGCCCGAACACCACTGCACTGCCCTAAACCCTGAAACACCAGCCTCAGTACGACCCCCTACACTACCCGAGATCCACTGCACTGCCCTAAACCCCGAAACACCACCCCTGCATGACCCCGTATACTGCCCGAACACCACTGCACTGCCCTAAACCCTGAAACACCAACCCTAGCATGACCCCTACACTGTCCGAATACCACTGCTCTGCCCAAAACCCTGAAACACCAACCCCAGCACAACCCTCTACACTGCCAGAACACCACTGCATAGCCCTAAACCCTGAAACACCAACCCTAGCATGACCCCCTACACTGTCCGAATACCACTGCACTGCCCTAAACCCTGAAACACCAACCCCAACAAGACCACCAACGCTGCAAGAACACCACTGCAGTTCCCTAAACCCTGAAACACAAGCCCAAGCACGACCCCCTACACTGCCCGAATACAACAGCACTGCCCTAAACCCTGAAACACTACCCCCAGCAAGACCCCCTACACTGCCCGAAAACCACTGTACTGCACTAAACCCTGAAACACCACCCCCAGCAAGACCCCATACACTGCCTGAACAACACTTCCCTAAACCCTCAAACACCACCCCCAGCAAGACCTCCTACACTGCCCGAACACCTCTGGACTGCCCTAAACCCTGAAACACCACCCCCTGCCCAACCTCCTACACTGCCCGAGCACCACTGCACTGCCCTAAACCCCAAAACACCACACCTGCATGAGCCCCTACACTGCCCGAACACCAGTGCACTGACCTAAGCCCTGAAACACCACCACCAGCATGACCCCCTACACTGCCCGAACACCACTGCACTGTCCTAAACCCTAAACACCACCCCTAGCATGACCTCCTACTGTGCCCAAACACCACTGCTCTGCCCTAAACCCTAAAACACCACCCCCAGCACGACCCTCTACACTGCACGAACACCACTGCTCTGCCCTAAACCCTAAAACACCACCCCCAGCACGACCCCCTACATGGCCCGAAAACCACTGCTTTGCCCTAAACCCTGAAACACCACCCCCAGCACGACCCCCTACATGGCCTCAAGACTACTGCACTGTCCTAAATCCTAAAATACTAGCCCCAGCATGACCCCCTACACTGCCTGAACACCACAGCACTGCCCTAAGCCCTGAAGCACCAGCCGCAGCACGACCCCCTACACTGCCCGAACTCCACTGCACTGCCCTAAACCCTGAAACACCACCCCCTGCATGACCCCCTACACTGTCCAAACACCACTGCACTGCCCTAAACCCTGAAACACCACCCTCACACCACCCTTTACACTGCCCGAACACCACTGCACTGCCCTAAACCCTGAAACACCAACCCTAGCATGACCCCTACACTGTCCGAATACCACTGCTCTGCCCAAAACCCTGAAACACCAACCCCAGCACAACCCTCTACACTGCCAGAACACCACTGCACAGCCCTAAACCCTGAAACACCAGCCCCAGCATGACCCCCTACACTGCCCGAACACCACTGCATTGCCCTAAAGCCTGAAACACCAGCCCCAGCACGACGCCCTACACTGACCGAACACCACTGCACTGCCCTAAACCCTGAAACACCAACCCCAGCACGACCCCCTACACTGCCTGAACACCATAGCACTGCCCTAAGCCCTGAAGCACCATCCGTAGCACGACCCCCTACACTGCCCGAACTCCACTGCACTGCCCTAAACCCTGAAACACCACCCCCTGCATGACCCCCTACACTGTCCAAACACCACTGCACTGCCCTAAACCCTGAAACACCACCCTCACACCACCCTTTACACTGCCCGAACACCACTGCACTGCTCTAAACTCTGAAACACCACACCTGCACGACCCACTACATTGTCTGAAAACCACTGCACTGCCCTAAACCCTGAAACACCACACCCACAAGACCCAACACACTGCCCGAACACCACTGCTCTGCCCTAATCCCTGAAACACCAGCCCCAGCACGACCCCCTACAATGCCCGAACACGACTTCACTGCCCTAATCCCTGAAACACTACCCCCTGCAAGACCCCCTACACTGCACGAACACCACTGCACTTCCCTAAACCCTGAAACACCACCCCAGCAATACCCCTGTGCTGCAAGAACACCACTGACTTACACCCTGAAACACCACCCCCAGCAAGACACCCTACGCTGCCCGAACACCACTACACTGCCATAAACCCTGAAACACCAGAGCCAGCACGACCCCCTACACTGCCCGAACACCACTGCTCTGCCCAAAACACTGAAACACAGGCCCCAGCACAACCCCCTACACTGCCAGAACAACACTGCACTGCCCTAAACCCTGAAACACCAGCCCCAGCATGACCCCCTACACTGCCCGAACACCACTGCACTGCCCTAATCCCTGAAACACCAGCCCCAGCACGACCCCCTACACTATCCGAACACCACTGCACTGCCCTAAACCCTGAAACACCAACCCCAGCACGACCCCCTACACTGCCCGATCACCACGGCACTGCCCTAAACCCTGAAGCACCAGCCGCAGCACGACCCCCTACATTGCCCGAACACCACGACACTGCCCTAAACCCTGAAACACCAGCCCCAGCACACCCCCTTACACTACCCGAACACCACTGCACTGCCCTAAACCCTGAAACACCAGCCCCAGCACGAAACCTTACACTGCCCGAACACCACTGCATTACCCTAAACCCTGAAACACCAGCCCCAGCTTGACCCCCTATGCTGCCCGAACACAACTGCACTGCCCTAAACCCTGAAACATCAGCCCCAGCACGACCCCCTTCACTGCCTGAACACCACTGCTATGCCCTAAACCCTAAAACACCGCCCCCAGCACGACCCCCTATATTGCTTGAGCACCACTGCACTAAACCCTGAAACACCACCCCCAGCAAGACCCCCTACACTGCCCAAACACCACTGTACTCCCCTAAACCCTGAAACCCCAGACCGAGCACAACACCCTACACTGCCCGAACACCACTGCACTGCCCTAAATCCTGAAACACCACCCCCAGCACGACCCCCTACACTGCCCGAACACCACTGCAGTGCCCTAAACCCTGAAACACCACCCCAAACACGACCCCCTACTCTGCCTGACCACCACTGCACTGCCCTAAGCCCTGAAACACCACCCCCTACATGACCCCCTACACTGTCCGAACACCACTGCACTGCCCTATACCCGGAAACACCGTCCTCGCACCACCCTTTACACTGCCCGAACACCACTGCACTGCCCTAAACTCTGAAACACCACACCTGCACGGCCCCCTACATTGTCTGAAAACCACTGCACTGCCCTCAACCCGGAAACACCGTCCTTGCACCACCCTTTACACTGCCCGAACACCACTGCACTGCCCTAAACTCTGAAACACCACACCTGCACGACCCCCTACATTGTCTGAAAACCACTGCACTGCCCTCAACCCTGAAACACCACACCCACAAGACTCAACGCACTGCCCGAACACCACTTGTTAGAAATGGGATCTCTGGTTGGCTAGGGCTCGTGCCAAAGCCAGGCAAAGACCACCACTCTAAGTCAGGGCTGGGGAATTACACGCCAAAGATAACCCCTGCTCACCCCCTTGGTAGCTTGGCACGAGCAGTCAGGCTTTTCCCGGAGGCAATGTGTAAAGCGTTTGCGCGCGCACCCAGCAACAACACCCTAGGCCCACCACAAAAGAAACTCCAAACAAGGTTATATAAAAAAAAATAGCCTTTGTATTATAATGAACACATTAGATGATAATCACATAATTTACACTGTGCCAACTGGCCAGAATTTTACAAGGGACTATTTACACGGGACAGGGCCACATGGACCACTGTCAGAATCAGCACAAATCACCAATTGTATATGTAGAACATATACTAACTGTAACACAAATTATCACTGTAGAGCACAACCAGTAACTACTGGCGCAATAATGACCTCAGCATTATCACAATAGAATCAGGTATAAAACCTATCCTGCATCCATCACAGGGGCATAAACACATTATGCAATTTCTCATTAGTCTAACGCATTAGACCCTACCTCCTAAGTATAATTACACTAGGGGCGTAAATCACACAGGGAGGTATAATCTCCCTAACATCAACCTAAACAGGTAAAACAACCTCCTATGCAGAAATCATATCTAGATGCATAAAACACAGGGTGCGCAAAACATGCTACACACAGTACATTTCCTAACACCCAACACATTAGTATATAAAGCACAATAACACCTAAATCACATTAGGGTCCAGGTTGCTCCAGAACCTAAACGTAGCAGCTGGCACTAAGTGCTGCGCAGCTGTGAAAGGATGGGGCAAAGGAGTGCATCTCACTCCTAACTACTAACATGCCCCTGAAGGAGAGAAGGACCTAAACATTGCAGCTGCCCACTACTTGCTGGGCAGCTGTGAAGCGAATGAAGGCCCTGGCACCATCGTGCCACTTCTGTCCCCCTCAGGGACTCTCTATTATGAGACTGCGCAAAACGTTGCAGCTGCCCGCGCTGGTGCGGCGCAGATGTGACTCAATACTAGGCCCTGGCACAAATGTGCCCTTGGGGGCCTCACTGGGCTCGCAAGACACGCCACCCTCGTTGGGGTGGCCCGCTCTCTTGCGGGACCGCCCAGGCACCCGACAATGTGCCTCGAAATGCCCCTCAGACTGAGGGGCTCTCCTGTGCACTAAACAGAAACTGCGCCAAGCTATGGAGCGGCCCGCTACCAGACGGGGCCGCTCTGAATCCACACAGGACTGTCTGGGTGCCTCATGGGCACCATGAACAAAGAAGGCAGCCCCCCTCTACTCACCGGGACAGGTGATCTTGCCGTTCTGGGTCTCCTCTGGACTCGGCAGCCTGCGTGGGACCCGCAGCACTTCTGTCATGGCGCGGGCTTTCCTTCACTTCCTGGGAACCCCGCGCTGCCGTCGGCAGCCTTGGTCGCCGTTTCTCTTCACCCGGGCCCCCCTCCTGGGACCCGGGACTTGGGTGTGGAGCCCGCAAGGCTCCGGGGGCATTTATTTCATCTCCTATCTCCGGGAGGTGGGGTGGGCTCCCGTCCTCCCTCCGGCCGTAAGCTCCGGGGCTCCCTTCAACTCACGGGAGCCCCGCACCGACGTGACACAACTTCCGGTCCTGCCACGGCCCCGCCCACGTCCCAGGCCAACTCGCCTGACTTCCGGGTGGCCGCGGCAGGTCAGCAGCGGCGGTTTTCCGGGATAACGAGGGGTAGGCTCCCTCTTAATCAGAGATATAAGGCGGGGTGGGCACCCGCTACAATAAAGCAAAGTCGCGGGTGGGCACCCGCGCACTATAATAAAAATAGGCGGGGTGAGCTCCCGCTCAGTTGCGACCACTTCCATAAGGCGGGGTGGGCACCCGCCGCTACCACGACAAGAACAAGTGGTATGAGCGCGGGTGGGCACCCTCAAAACTTAGTAAAATGCGGACATAAGCGGGGTGGGCACCCGCAAGGCTCATCAAAAGGGGGGAATCCCTACGATGGGGATTCCCTCAGCCAGGGCTGCAGCGCCGCGCTACTCAGCCCCCAGGTTCTCCCTCTCCTGGAGAAAAGCACAGCGCACTCAGGGCGCAAAAAGGCTGGACAACGCTTTGGCAGCATCCAGGGGGCAATGTAGGGCCCAGGGACCAGCACACAGGGCCCTCCAGCAGGGAGGCAGCCCCCATGGCGGTCCCTCCTGGGCCCCACCAGCAGCAAGCCCCCTCCAGTCAGGATCCAAGCAAGAAGAAGCAATAAAGCGCTCACCAGGCGCTAGAAACAAAGTCCTTGAAGTATATCAGGCATTCAGGGGCTGGGCAGGGCCCAGGGAGGCAAGCCTTTCCCTGGGCCCCAGCAGCAACACGCCCCTGGCAGATTTGAGTCCAAGAACAAGAACATTTTCATGGGGTCACAGCCCCTCTTTTATACACAGAATCCTTTGTCTCCAAAGGTGCAGGGAAGAGGCGAACCAGATGCAGCTGGTTCCTGAGCACTTTGTTTTGCTCAGCCCCTCTCCCTATTCACAGGACAGGCCAGGGACATTAGACGCTCCACAGGGGGTGAAGCCAGCATTGTGTGGGGAAAGCCCAGCTCTATTCAGGTCCCAGGTGTACTCCTCCCTGCCATCAACATGCAGCTCTCTCCATTCAACACCGGGGCAGACCCATCCTGACTCCTGGAGCCAGACACACCTGCCAATCGCAAGCCAGACAGTCACTGCACATTTATTATACAGACAGGCCAGCTTCTAGAAGTGGCACTTCTACAAGAGACACCGTAACGCCGCACACATCATTGCGCAGCATTCACTCTCACAACCCTGCAATCCTCTCACATCAGGACTTAATACGGTCACTCAGATCCCCCATGCATTCCTATGGGAGGGCAGATCAGTCTCACTAAACATACACAGAGCGCACGCACTTTCCACTGGGACACTGGGTGAAAGCGCCTAGAGTCCTAAAACCACTAGTACAACATAGGAAAAAGGCTAAGATAATGCAAAAAGTTCTAGGGGTGAACTTGCCAGAAGGGCCAAGTCCAACACCACTGCTCTGCCCTAATCCCTGAAACACTACCCCAGCATGACCCCCTACACTGTCCGAACTCCACTGCACTGCCCTAAACCCTGAAACACAAGCCCGTGGACAACCCCCTAAACTGCCCGAACACCACTGCACTGCCCTAAACCCTGAAACACCAACCCTAGCATGACCCCCTACACTGTCCGAATACCACTGCACTGCCCTAAACCCTGAAACACCAACCCCAACAAGACCACCAACGCTGCAAGAACACCACTGCAGTTCCCTAAACCCTGAAACACAAGCCCAAGCACGACCCCCTACACTGCCCGAATACAACAGCACTGCCCTAAACCCTGAAACACTACCCCCAGCAAGACCCCCTACACTGCCCGAAAACCACTGTACTGCACTAAACCCTGAAACACCACCCCCAGCAAGACCCCATACACTGCCTGAACAACACTTCCCTAAACCCTCAAACACCACCCCCAGCAAGACCTCCTACACTGCCCGAACACCTCTGGACTGCCCTAAACCCTGAAACACCACCCCCTGCCCAACCTCCTACACTGCCCGAGCACCACTGCACTGCCCTAAACCCCAAAACACCACACCTGCACGAGCCCCTACACTGCCCGAACACCAGTTCACTGACCTAAGCCCTGAAACACCACCCCCAGCATGACCCCTACACTGCCCGAACACCACTGCACTGTCCTAAACCCTAAACACCACCCCTAGCATGACCTCCTACTGTGCCCAAACACCACTGCTCTGCCCTAAACCCTAAAACACCACCCCCAGCACGACCCTCTACACTGCACGAACACCACTGCTCTGCCCTAAACCCTAAAACACCACCCCCAGACCGACCCCCTACATGGCCCGAACACCACTGCTTTGCCCTAAACCCTAAAACACCACCCCCAGCACGACCCCCTACACGGCCTGAAGACTACTGCACTGTCCTAAATCCTAAAATACTAGCCCCAGCATGACCCCCTACACTGCCCTAACACCACTGTACTACCCTAAACCATGAAACACCACCCCCACCACGAACACCTACACTGCCTGAACACCACTGCACTGCCCTAATCCCTGAAACACCACCCCCAGCAAGACCCCCTACCCTGCCCGAACACCACTGCCCTAAACCCTGAAACACCACCCCCAGCAAAGACCCCCTACATTGCCCAAACACCACTGCACTGCCCTAAACTCTGAAACAGCACATCCAGCATGACCCCCTACACTGCCTGAACTCCACTGCACTGCCCTAAACCCTGAAACACCACCCCGCAAGTCCTCCTACACTGCCCGAACACCTTTGCTCTGTCCTAAACCCTGAAACACTATCCCAGCATGACCCACTACACTGCCCCAACACCACTGCACTGCCTAAACCCTGAAACACCACCCCCAGCATGACTCTCTACACTGCCGGAATAGCACTGCACTGTCCTAACCCCTGAAACACAACCCCAGCACGGCCCCCTACCCTGCCCGAACACCACTGCACTGCTGTAAACCCTGAAACACTACCCCCGGCACGACCCCCTACACTGCCCGAACATCACTGCACTGCCCTAAACTCTGAAACACCACCCCCAGCAAGACCCCCAACGCTGCAAGAACACCACTGCCCTAAACCTTGAAACACCACCCACAGAAAGACCCGCTACGCTGCCCAAACACCACTACACTGCCCTAAACCCTGAAACTCCAGACCCAGCACGACCCCTTGCACTGCCCGAACACCACTGCTCTGCCCAAAACCCTGAAACACCAGCCCCAGCACGACCCCCTGCACTGCCCGAACACCACTGCACTGCCCTAAACCCTGAAACACAAGCCCTTAGCACGACCACCTACACTGCCCGAACACAACTGCACTGCCCTAAACCCTGAAACACCAGCCCCAGCATGACCCCCTACACTGCCTGAACACCACTGCACTGCCCTAAACCCTTAGACACTACCCCAGCAAGATCCCCTACAATGACCGAACACCACTGCACTGCCCTAAACCCTGAAACACCACCCCCAGCAAGACCCCCTATGTTGCAAGAACACCACTGCCCTAAAACCTGAAACACCACCCCCAGCAAGACCCCCTATGCTGCCCGAACACCACTACACTGCCCTAAACCCTGAAACACCAGACCCAGCACGGCCCCCTACATTGCCCGAGCAGCACTGTTCCGCCCAAAACCCTGAAACACCAGCCCCAGCACATCTCCCTACACTGCCTGAACACCACTGCACTGCCCTAAACCCTGAAACACCAGCCCCAGCATGACCACCTACACTGCCCCAACACCACTGCACTGCCCTAAACCCTGAAACTCCAGCCCCAGCATGACCCCCTACTCTGCCCGAACACCACTGCAGTGCCCTAAACCCTGAAACACAAGCCCCAGCACGACCCCCTACGCTGCCCGAATACAACAGCACTGCCCTAAACCCTGAAACACTACCCCCAGCAAGACCCCCTACACTGCCCGAAAACCACTGTACTGCACTAAACCCTGAAACACCACCCCCAGCAAGACCCCCTACACTGCAAGCACACCACTGCCCTAAACCCTGAAACACCACCCCCAGCAAGACCCCCTACGCTACCAGAACACCAATACACTGTCCTAAACCCTGAAACACCAGACCCAGCACGACCCCATACACTGCCCGAGCACCACTGCTCTGCCCAAAACCCTGAAACACCAGCCCCAGCATGACCCCCTACACTGCCCAAACACCACTGCACTGCCCTAAGCCCTGAAACACCAGCCCCAGCACAACCCCCTACACTCCCGAACACCACTGCACTGCCTTAAACCCTGAAACACCAGCCCCAGCACGACCCCTTACGCTGCCTGAACACCACTGCACTGCCCTACACCCTGAGCCACCAGCCCCAGCACGAAACCCTGCACTGCCCGAACACCACTGCACTGCCCTAAACCCTGAAACACCAGCCCAGCACGACCCCCTACACTGCCCAAACACCACTGCACTATCCTATAACCTGAAACACCAGCCCCAGCACGATCCTCTACACTGCCCGAACACCACTGCACTGCAATAAACCCTGAAACACCAGCCCGAGCACGACCCCCTACACTGCCAGAACACCACTGCACTGCCCTAAACCCTGAAACACCGCCCCAGCACGACCCCCTACACTGCCCGAACACCACTGCACTGCCCTAATCCCTGAAAGACTACCCCAGCACGAACCCCTACACTACCCAAACACCACTGCACTGCCCTAAACCCTAAAACAGTACCCCAGCACGATCCCCTACACTACACAAACACCACTGCACTACCCTAAACCCTAAAACACTACTCCCAGCACAACCTCCTACACTACACAAGCACCACTGCACTACCCTAAACCCTAAATCTATCCCAAGCACAACCCCCTACACTCCACAAACATCACTGCACTACCCTAAACCCTAAAACACTACCACCAGCACGATCGCCTACACTACACAAACCCCACTGCACTACCCTAAACACTGAAACACCAGCCCCAGCACGACCCCCTACACTGCCCGAACACCACGGCACTGCCCTAAACCCTGAAACACTACCCCAGCAAGACCCCCTACACTGCCCAAAAACCACTGCACTGCCCTAAACCCTGAAACACCACCCCCAGCAAGACCCCCAATGCTGTAAGAACACCACTACCCTAAAACCTGAAACACCACCCCCAGCACGACCCCCTACGCTGCCCGAGCACCAATACACTGCCCTCAGCCCTGAAACACCAGCCCCAGCACGACCCCCTACGCTGCCCTTACACCACTGCACTGCCCTAAACCCTGAAACACCAGCCCCAGCACGACCCACTACGCTGCCCGAACACCACTGCACTGCCCTAAAACCTGAAACACCACCCCCAGCACGACGCCCTACACTGGCCGAGCACCACTGCTGTGCCCTAAACCCTGAAACACCAGCCCCAGCACGACCCCCTACGCTGCCCGAACACCACTGCACTGCCCTAAACCCTGAAACACCAGCCCCAGCACGACCCCCTATGCTGCCCGAACACCACTGCACTGCCCTAAACCCTGAAACACCAGCCCCAGCACGACCCCCTACGCTGCCCGAAAACAACTGTACTGCCCTAAACCCTGAAACACGAGCCCCAGCAAGACCCCCTACACTGCCCGAAAACCACTGCACTGCCCCAAACACTGAAACACCACCCCCAGCAAGACCCCCAATTCTGCAAGAACACCACTGCCCTAAAACCTGAAACACCACCCCCAGCTGACCCCCTACGCTACCCGAACACCAATACACTGCCCTCAAACCTGAAACACCTGCCCTAGCATGACCCCGACGCTGCCCGAACACCACTGCACTGCCCTAAACCCTGAATCACCAGCCCCAGCACGACCCCCTACGCTGCCCGAACCCCACTGCACTGCCCTAAAACCTAAAACACCACCCCAAGCACGACCCCCTACATTGCCCGAGCACCACTGCTCTGCCCTAAACCCTGAAACACCAGCCCCAGCACGACCCCCTACGCTGCCCGAACACCACTGCACTGCCCTAAACCCTGAAACACCAGCCCCAGCACGACCCCCTACGCTGCCCGAACACCACTGCACTGCCCTAAACCCTGAAACACCAGCCCCAGCACGACCCCCTACACTGCCCGAACACCATGGCACTGCCCTAAACCCTGAAGCACAAGCCGCAGCACACCCCCTACACTGCCCGAACACCACTGCACTGCCCTAAACCCTGAAACACC
Organism: Triturus cristatus; assembly: GCF_964204655.1. NCBI lineage: Eukaryota > Metazoa > Chordata > Amphibia > Caudata > Salamandridae > Triturus > Triturus cristatus. Next base: position 1,099,928,869 of record NC_140579.1, read on the forward strand.
AGCCTCAGCACACCCCCTACACTGCCCGAACACCACTGCACTGCCCTGAACCCTGAGCCACCAACCCCAGCACAAAATCCTACACTGCCCGAACACCACTGCACTGCCCTAAACCCTGAAACACCAGCCCAGCACGACCCCCTACATTGCCCGAACACCACTGCACTAACCTATACCCTGAAACACCAGCCCCAGCACGATCCCCTACACTGCCCGAACACCACTGCACTGCAATAAACCCTGAAACACCAGCCCGAGCATGACCCCCTACACTGCCAGAACACCACTGCACTGCCCTAAACCCTGAAACATGGTCCTAGCACGACCCCCTACACTGCCCGAACACCACTGCAGTGCCCTAATCCTTGAAAGACTGCCCCAGCACGAACCCCTACACTACCCAAACACCACTGCACTGCACTACCCTAAACCCTAAAACACTACCCTCAGCACGACCTCCTACACTACACAAACACCACTGCACTACCCTAAACCCTAAATCTACCCCAAGCACAACCCCCTACAATCTACAAACATCACTGCACTACCCTAAACCCTAAAACACTACCACCAGCCCGATCGCCTACACTACACAAACACCACTGCACTACCCTAAACCCTGAAACACCAGCCCCAGCACGACCCCCTACACTGCCCGAACACCACGGCACTGCCCTAAACCCTGAAACACTACCCCCAGCAAGACCCCCTACACTGCCCGAAAACCACTGCACTGCCCTAAACCATGAAACACCACCCGCAGCAATACCCCCTATGCTGCAAGAACACCACTGCCCTAAAACCTAAAACTCCACCCCCAGCAAGACACCCTATGCTGCCCAAACACCAATACACTGCCCTAAACCCTGAAACACCAGACCCAGCATGACCCCCTACACTGCCTGAGCACCACTGCTCTGCCAAAACCCTGAAACACCAGCCCCAGCACGACCCCCTACACTGACCGAACACTACTGCACTGCCCTAAGCCCTGAAACACCAGCCCCAGCATGACCCCCTACACTGCCCGAACACAATTGCACTGCCCTAAACCCTGAAACACCAGCCCCAGCACGACCCTCTACGCTGCCCGAACACCACTGCACTGCCCTAAACCCTGAAACACCAGCCCTAGCATGACCCCCTACACTGCCCGACCCCCACTGCACTGCCCAAAACCCTGAAACACCAGTCCCAGCACGACCCCCTACACTGCCCGAACACCACGGCACTGCCCTTAACCCTGAAGCACGAGCCGCAGTATGCCCCCTGCACTGCCCGAACACCACTGCACTGCCCTAAACCCTGAAACACCAGCCCAGCACAGCCCCCTACACTGCCCGAACACCACTGCACTAACCTATACCCTGAAACACCAGCCCCAGCACGATCCCCTACACTGCCCGAACACCACTGCACTGCAATAAACCCTGAAACACCAGCCTCAGCACGATCCCCTACATTGCCAGAACACCACTGCACTGCCCTAAACCCTGAAACAGCGCCACAGCACGACCCCCTACACTGCCCGAACACCACTGCACTGCCCCAATCCCTGAAAGACTGCCCCAGCATGAACCCCTATACTACCCAAACACCACTGCACTACCCTAAACCCTAAAACAGTACCCCAGCATGATCCCCTACACTACACAAACAACATTGCACTACCCTAAACCCTAAATCTACCCCAACCACAACCCCTACACCCCATAAACATCACTACACTACCCTAAACACTAAAACACTACCACCAGCACGATCGCCTACACTACACAAACACAACTGCTCTACCCTAAACCCTGAAACACCAGCCCCAGCACGACCCCCTACACTGCCCGAACACCACGACACTGCCCTAACCCTGAAACACTACCCCCAGCAAGACCCCCTACACTGCCCAAAAACCACTGCATTGTCCTAAACCATGAAACACCACCCCAGCAAGATCCCCTACGCTGCAAGAACACCACTGCCCTAAAACCTGAAACACCACCCCCAGCAAGACCCCCTATGCTGCCCGAACACCAATACACTGCCCTAAACCCTGAAACACCAGACCCAGCACGACCCCCTACACTGCCCGAGCATTACTGCACTGCCCTAAGCCCTGAAACACCAGCCCCAGCACGACCCACTACGCTGCCCAAACACCACTGCACTGCCCTAAACCCTGAAACACCAGCCCCAGCACAACCCCCTACGCTGCCCGAACACCACTGCACTGCCCAAAACCCTGAAACACCAGCCCCACCACGACCCCCTATGCTGCCCGAACACCACGGCACTGCCCTAAACCCTGAAGCACGAGCCGCAGTACGCCCCCTACACTGCCCAAACACCACTGCACTGCCCTAAACTCTGAAACACCAGCCTCAGCACACCCCCGTACACTGCCCGAACACCACTGCACTGCCCTAAACCCTGAGCCACCAACCCAGCACGAAATCCTACACTGCCCGAACACCACTGCACTGCCCTAAACCCTGAAACACCAGCCCAGCATGACCCCCTACACTGCCCGAACACCATTGCACCACCCTAAACCCTGAAAAACCAGCCCCAGCACGATCCCCTACACTACCCGAACACCACTGCACTGCAATAAACCCTGAAACACCAGCCCGAGCATGACCCCCTACACTGCCAGAACACCACTGCACTGCCCTAAACCCTGAAACACTGCCCCAGCATGACCCCCTACACTGCCCAAACACCACTGCACTGCCCTAATCCCTGAAAGACTGCCCCAGCATGATCCCCTACACTACACAAACACCACTGCACTACCCTAAACCCTAAATCTACCCCAAGCACAACCCCCTACACTCTACAAACATCACTGCACTACCCTAAACCCTAAAACACTACCACCAGCACGATCGCCTATACTAGACAAACACCACTGCACTACCCTAAACCCTGAAACACCAGCCCCAGCACAACCCCCTACACTGTCCGAACACCACTGCACTGCCCTAAACCCTGAAACACCAGCCCCAGCAAGACTTCCTACACTGCCCAAACACCACTGCCCTAAACTCTGCAACACCACCCCCAGCAAGACCCCCTACACTGCCTGAACAAATCTTCCCTAAACCCTGAAACACCTCCCCAGCAAGACCCCCTACACTGCCCGAACACCACTGCACTGCCCTAAACCCTGAAACACCACCCCCTGCCCAACCCCCTACACTGCCCGAACACCACTGCTCTGCCCTAATCCCTAAAACGCCACCCTCAGTAAGACTCCCTACACTGCCTGAACACCACTGCTCTGCCCTGAATCTTAAAACACCCCCCAGCACGACCCCCTACGCTGCCCGAACACCACTGCACTGCCCTAAACCCTGAAACACCAGTCCCAGCATGACCCCCTACACTGCCCGAACACCACTGCACTGCCCTAAACCCTGAAACACACCCTGCCCAAACCCCTACACTGCCCGAGCACCACTGCACTGCCCTAAACCCCGAAACACCACCCCTGCACGACCCTCTACATTGCCAGAACACCACTGCACTGCCCTAAACCCTAAAACACTACCCCCAGCATGACCCTCTACACTGCCCGAACACTACTGCAATGCCCTATACCCTAAACACCACACCCAGCACGATCCCCTACTGTGCCCGAACACCACTGCTCTGCCATAATCCCTAAAACGCCACCCTCAGCAGGACCCCCTACACTGCACGAACACCACTGGTCTGCCCTAAACCCTAAAACACCACCTCCAGCACGACCCCCTACACTGCCCGAACACCACTGCACTGCCCTAAACCCTGAAACAATACCCCAGCACGAACACCTACACTGCCTGAACACCACTGCACTGCCCTAAACCCAGAAACACCACCCCTAGCATGACACCCTACACTGCCCGAACACCACTGCACTGCTCTAAACCCTGAAACACCACCCCCAGAACGACCCACTACTCTGCCCGAACACCACTGCACTGCCCTAAACCCTGAAACACTACCCCGAGCAAGACCCCCTACACTGCCCGAACACCACTGCACTGCTCTGCCCTAATCCCTGAAACACCACCCCAGCAAGACCCCCTACACTGCCCGAACACCAGTGCCGTAAACCCTGAAACACCACCCCCAGCAAGACCCCCTACACTGCCCGAACACCACTGCACTGCCCTAGACCCTGAAACACCAGCCCCAGCATGATCCCCTACAATGTCCGAACACCATTGTACTGTAGAAAACCCTGAAACACCACTCCCAGCGCGACCCCTACATTGCCCAAACACCACTGCACTGCCATAAAGTCTGAAACACCAGCTCCAGCATGACCCCCTACACTGCCCAAACACCACTGCACTGCCCTAAACCCTGAAACACTAGCCCCAGCACGACCCCCTACACTGCCCGAACACCACTTCACTGCCCTAAACCCTGAAACATCACCCCAAGCACGTCTCCTACCCTGCCCAAACACCACTGCACTGCCCTAAATCCTGAAACACCACCCCCTGCATGACCCCTACACTGCACGAACACCACTGCACTGCCCTAAATCCTAAAACACCACACCACTGCACGACCCACTACAATGCCCGAACACCACTGCCCTAAATTCTGAAACATCACCCCCCTGCATGACCCCCTACACTGCCCAAACACCACTGCACTTCCCTAAACCCTGAAACACTACTGTTAGACCTGGCACGTTTGCGTGAGTCTCCCTTCCATTTTTTGTCACTGTGCCTCATGTGTTTTAATGGTGTTGGCCGCTCAGAGCACTGTGCCACTGCCAACCAGTGCCACAGTGCAAGTGCTCCCTATGTAAAATGTATATGTTGGTTGGATTCCATGATTGGCCTATTTGGTTTACTATCAGACCCCAGTAAAGTGCACCAGGAGTGCCAGTGCGTGTAAATACAAATGCCACTGGTGGGCTTGCAGCATTGGTTGTGCCACCCACAAAAGCGGCCTGGTAAAATGTGTCTAGGTCTGCCATTGCAGAACCTGCGTGCAGTCTGGTACTGACATGCTGACTGGGCAAGTGCACACACTTGCCAGTCCCTAAACCATCCCTTAACTTCATGTTAGTCACCCCTATGGTAGGCCCAAGGGCAGGGTGCATTGTAAGCATAAGGTAGGACAAGCCCTGATGTGTGTGGCATGTCCTAATAGTGAATTACAGCCATTTTCGTTTTTCACTATTGTAAGGCTACCCTGTTCTCATAGGCCAGAATGGGCTGCTAAGATTGTTACATCCTATGATCCCAACAGACCCAGGGAACGTGGCAGAAAATCGAGTTTAGTATGCCTGAACTCAGAATAATAAGGTACATCTTTTAGTAAGGTTTATTATAATATTCTGCGTTTGCAAATGCCACTTTTAGAAAGTTGGCCTTTGCTTGCCTAACTATTTCAGCCCGCCTCTGCGTGATGTGTATCTGCTGTCTGGCTTGTGTGAGTGACAGGGCTGGGGTAACCCAGATGGGCAGGGCTAGGTAGCCTGGTGGTGAATAGGAAGACTGGAGGGTAGATGGGTGGGAGGAATACACCTGGACTCTGAATAGGGTTGTGCTCTGCCACCACAATGCTGGCTCCGCCCCCTGTGGAGCGTCTGATGGCTCTGCCCTGCACCCTGAAAGAAGAGGCCTGCATCGCATCAACAAAGTGCTCCAGAACTGGACTGAACTAGGCAAGGGCCCCCCTGGCCTGAGAGAACAAAGGATTTGTGGTATAAATGTAGGAGCCCTGCTCCTAAGAAACTAGATCCTGTCCTGCCAAGAAGAAACCTCTGTCTGACCTGAAGGAACTGGAAAAGCTGCATGGAGGAGTACTGTCCCTGACCTGGGGGATTGGCCTGCAGTGGTTGCCTTGCTGCTGAAGAAGAGGAAGAAAAGACTCAAGAGGGCGTGGCCGGCGCAATGGCCGAGTGAGACGTGCTTCGTGAGAGCTCCGACAGAGCTGCTCTGAATCCGGCGAATGACTTCACTCTGGCAGTCTGCAGGACACGGGAATCTCATGCCCCGAGTCCGGAGGCATTCACGGTGGCGGGGGGACGACCCGCGGAGGGACCGGTGACCGGATCCCGTGCGGAGCTGCCTGAGGAGCGATCGAGGCCCGGAGGCGGCAAGATGGCGGCGGCACCCGCGACCTAGTGGACGGAGCCGCGGCCGGACGGAGTGCGGCGCAGACCGGCGAGAGGTAGCCTGGTTGCCCCAGCTGCCCTGGAGGGGGCTCGCCTGCGGAGGTGAGGAGTGACGGGCTGGAGCGGGGGGGCTGGGACGCGTGTCGCCTCCCCTCGATACTCGGCCGAACCTGGGACTGCGCCCGCATCTGACTACCTCTGAGGGGGGACTTGGCAGGCCTGAGAGGCGAGAAGCGAGGCAATCGATCCGCCAGGCGCGCCATTGCGGTGTGCCGGCGGCTCCGGAGCCCTTAAGGCCAAGCGGCGAGGGACACTCGATCTGATGTCTGGTCCTGTGGCCATTTGAGGCCTTGGCGGAACGTCGGCCCGTGACACTGGTGGACCCTGGGCGCGTCTCTGCACGGCCTGGAGCGACCCGGCTGGACCCTTGTTGCCCCTTCCTCCGTGCCCCACGAGCGGCAGACGCGCTTGACTCGGCGACGGGGGCCCGCCGAATGCACGGCGCCGCCGGGGTGGAGTAGTCGCTGAGGCGGAATCCTGCGGGGGTAGAGGAGGAGGGCGCGAAACCCCCCCCCCCTCCCCCAGAGACCAAGAGGCGGATTCCTGACCGGGGGCCCGTGGGGATTGCAGTTCAAGGCCGGAGATGGGGAAGAAGGCCCCGCCAGAGAAACCTGTCCGGCAGGGGACGATGGACGATTTTCCCCGCACCCGGATGCAAACGGGGGCGCCGCCTCCGCCCCCGGCGTCGCGTTCGGATACGGATCCACTGATGGAGGCCATACAAGCCTCAAGGACGGACATTCAGGAGTCCAGGGCGGCGCTGGAGGTTAAGATCGGTGAGGTGGGCTCCGAAGTCACGCTGCTGCGACAGGACTTCCGCAACTTGTCGGAGAGGGTGCAGACGGCCGAAACCCGGATCAGCGAGGCTGAGGATACCATCACCCATCTCCGCCGCGATGTGGCGGAACTGCAGGCATCGCACCGACAACTACTTTGGAAGGTGGACGACGCGGAAAACAGGGCGAGACGCAATAACCTCCGCTTTGTGGGCTTTAGGGAAGGCATTGAAGGATCGGACATGGCGCTGTTTCTCCGCACCTGGCTGACGAACATGTTCCCGCAGGCTCCATTCTCGAACTGCTTTATGATTGAAAGGGCACACAGGGCGCTCCTGGTGAAGCCGCCGGTGGGGGCGCAGCCGCGTCCCGTCATTGCCCGGTTCCTTAATTTCGCAGACAGGGATCTGATCTTGCGGGAGGCCCGGAAAAAGGGGGCGCTCTGAATAGAAAACACGAACATTATGATCTTCCCGGACTACAGCCAGGAGGTGCAAAAACAGAGGAGAGCCTTTGACGCGGTCAAAGCGAAGCTCAGGGACCTCCGCCTTACATACATGCTGCTTTTCCCGGCAAAGCTAAAGGTGATCTATGATGGTGGTACGCATTTCTTCACTCACCCAGAAGAGGCCTGGCAGTGGCTGGAGACACGATCAACGACAGACGGCCGCCCCGCCGACAGGGAGGAGGGCCGGGAGCGGCCGGGAGGCAGTGGAGCACGTCCCAAGGAGCTGACTCTCCGGCAGTCCCGAGGACAGTCGGGGCGGAGAACTGGGAAAAGATTGCGTAAAACGCCCCGCTCGGAAGGTGGTTCGCCACGACGCCGCAAGAGGGACTCCCCGTCATCCGGAGGGGCTGGAGTGCCAGGTTCTCGCTTTAGCTGTCTGGCGGACAGTGGCAGTTCGGAGGAGGACGTCGAGGATCCGACCCACGGGTCGCGACAAGCAGGGACGGCGCAGAGCTCCATACACCCGCTGGAAGTAGCGATCCGAGATCTAGAGCGGGAGGTACCTGACCCTACGGAGGAGCGGAGGCCCGACACCCAAGACTCCCACTCCTGAGAGAGACTGGTTCGGACACTCTTGATTGCAGCTCTGGCTTGATGGAGCACGCAAGTGGTCACACACGCCCCACCCCCCTTGTTTTATTGTTTGTTCTTTCTTGTTTGTGTATATTTTTGGGTAATCTTCTCATCTGATCGTTGCTGTATGGTGCTCTCGGGTCGGGCAGACTGAGACTGTTCTAGAACTGTTCCCCTAGAGGGCACGAGATAGGTTAACAACAGGTGGGATAGCGAGGGAGGGCGACAGGCCGACTCCGCCAGCAGTCCTGTGCTTGTGGGCAATGGGACTGGTGAGGGGGGGAGGTGGGGAGGGGGTGGGAATGGGGGAGTGTTGGGGATTTCCAGTTTGGGTTTGTTTGGGGATGGGAGGGGGGAGGGACGGGACGGTTGGGGATGGTTGGGCGGGAAGAGGTTGAAGACAGGTCATTTCAGGCACACACGCCGCACCACGGGGCTTGCCCACCAGCGAGATACCCCAGAGACAGCACGCACGGATAGAGTTGCCATGCCTACCACGACGGTAACACAAGGTGTAGCAGAGGACGGGCTCTCAGTCCTAACGTGGAATGTCAATGGGCTTGGTAGCAAAATTAAGAGAGGCCTGATCAACGCATACATTAGGAGGGCCGGCCCAGAGGTAGCGTTATTACAGGAAACGCACCTTTTGGGGACTAAATGTGGATTCCTAGCTCGGGGTCAATACACGGTTCTAGCACATGTGGGCTTTACACAGGGTTCGAGAGGGGTGGCGATACTGGCCCGGAAAACTAACCCATTTAGAGTGACACAGACTTGGACAGACCCGATGGGAACATACGTTGGGGTCCGGGGAGTGTGGCGCCGAAGGGAGTACACGTTGGTGTCGGCTTATGCTCCACCTAAGCTGGAAGCGACCACATTGAAAGGCGTGGCGGAAATACTGCTTGCCACATCAGACACGGTGCAAGTGCTTGGGGGCGACTTCAATGATGTATTGGCCCCGGCATTGGACAGGACGGGAGATAGGGGAAGGGACCGGCCTCTGACGGACCTCGCCACCACGATGGAGACTCTAGGTCTGACGGACGTATGGCGTTGGTTACACCCTACACGGCGGGAGTACTCCTTTTTCTCAGGGGCCCACAGGGTGTATTCCCGGTTGGACTATATCTTCATGGCGCGTCACATGTTGCATGAGGGTGTTCGAGCTGAGTATAAAGCACGGGGCCTGTTGGATCATTCTCCCCTTCTGGTGTCAGTGGCACCCCGGGTACCGAGGAGGGGGCAGTGGCGAGTCTCAGCATGGGACCTTCAGAATCCGACGGTGCTGAAGGGCATTCGGGCGGATGTTAGAGTCTGCCTAGCTGACAATGTGGGCTCGGTGTCATCGCCGGTGACCCTCTGGGAATCCATGAAGGCGGTCATGCGGGGTAGAGTTCAGGGTAGGATCGCAGAGGAAAATAGGGAACGGCAAAGGGAGATACAGGCGATGGAGAGCCAGGTGCTTCAGTTGGACAGGGCGTACCTCGTGGACCCGGCACGGGAGACACTGCGCCGGTTGCTTGACGCTCAACGGCAATATAGGGATTTGGCTACGGGAGCGGCCAAGCAGCAGGCGCTGGCAACGCTCCACCGTTTATATGACGTCGGTGATAAGTCAGGCAAGCTCTTGGCGTGGCTCAGTAGAAAAGAGAGGGATGCAAGGTGGATAGAACGGGTGTGAGATGATAGGGGGAATTTCGTTACTTCAGACGCGCAGATCGCGGAAGCCTTTGCAGGGCACTTCCGGGCATTCTATGCGGCTCGAGACCTGGGCTCGCAAGAGGACGCGCTACGGTACATGACGGACTTAGACCTACCGGCACTCGCAGATGCAGACGTCAAAGAGCTGGAGGCCCCCCTCACATTAGATGAGGTTACGAAGGCGCTGGCCAAACTGCGGGTGGGGAAGGCGCCCGGTCCGAACGGGTTCCCCGCGGAATTCTTTTAAAAAACGGCGGATCTTCTGGCCTGCCATATGTTGGCGTTATTTGAGGGGGCGCGAGGAGAGGGGTGCCTCCCCCCGGATCTTCGATTGGCCACGATCGTCCCGATTTTCAAGGAGGGGAAACCGCCGGAGGAGTGCACGTCGTACCGCCCGATCTCGCTGCTTAACACTGAGGTGAAATTACTGGCGACGGTGCTGGCCCTCCGGCTGCGGCGCGTGATCCCAGACTTGGTCCACTTGGACCAGACGGGCTTCCTCCCCAGTAGGGCGACGAGATTGAATCTGAGGCGCTCGCATAACTGACTGCAGGCGGTAAGGGGCCGACGGGACCCGCATTGGTTTCTCTCCTTAGACGCGGAAAAGGCGTTCGATGCGGTGCATTGGCCCTTCCTGGAGGGCGTCCTGGGGCGTCTGGGATTCGGACCTGTCTTCCGCCAATGGGTGCGACTACTGTATATGGACCCGAGGGCGAGGGTGAGGGTCAACGGGGTTACGTCGGGGGAATTCCCTATTTGCAGGGGTACGCGGCAGGGATGTCCGTTGTCCCCCCTGCTCTTCACGTTGACAATAGAAGTGCTGGCGGCGCGGGTCAGACAACACCCGGAGATCCGTGGGTTTCGGAAGGGTCCGCTAGATGACCTGGAGGAAAAAATATCGCTCTATGCGGATGACGTCCTTATGTATGTTACGCACCCTGATACGACAATCCCGGTGGTTTTTTCGGAGCTAGAGCGCTATGGTGCTCACTCGGGTTACAGGGTGAACTGGCATAAGTCGGTGATATATGCTCCAGAGGGACGGGGGGACTGGCCGAGACTCCCAGACAGGCTCCAGGCGACGACGGAGGGGTTTCAGTATCTAGGAATGTTTATAACACTAGACCGAACGGTCTCCTACGACAGGAATGTTGGGAGGGTTCTGACCAATTTCGTGGAGGATGCGCAACGATGGCGCCGGCTGCCGCTTACGCTGCTGGGGCGTGCAGCCATGTTTAAAATAATAACGCTGCCCAGGTTCCTGTATGCGTTACAGAACGAATATTACCCGGTCCCTCGGCGGGTCTTCCGAGACATTGATTCGGAACTCCGTAGTTTTCTCTGGCTTGGTAGACAACCCAGGGTGGCGATAAAGACCCTGCAGAGGCACCAGTATAGCGGGGGGATCTCGCTTCCCAACATCGAGGCCTACTACTGGGCGGAACACCTGGTGTGCATTAATGATTGGCTTCACGCCCCGGCAATGCACCCGACATTTGCTCTGGAAAGACATGTCATGGGCGCCCATTCGTGTCATTATTACTTATATGGTGGCAAGGGTACGGGTCGGTTACTGATGGCCACTAAAATTACCCTGGCGATCTGGAAAAGGGCGACCCGGGAGATTGGCTGGGACAGGAAACTAAGTAGACAGACGCCCCTATGGCGTTGCTCGTGGTTACCAGAACTAAACAAGTTGAGGGGGTTCACGCAATGGGATAACATCGGGGTGTCGACACTGGGAGACGTGCTAGTGAAGGGGGAGCTGAAATCTTTTTCGGTGCTCCGCAGGGAATTTGGATTGCTTCACACGCAGTACTATAAGTACGCGCAACTGAAACATGCTTGGCAGGCAGAAGGGATACAGACGGCTTCTCTCCCCGAATACGCACCTCTAGAGGGAAGATTGCTGCAGGAACACATGGTGGAAAGGGCGGTGTCCCTCACCTATCGGACCCTCATGAACAATATGCCCGATAATATGGGGGCGCTTCGAGCGACCTGGGAGGCGGACGTGGGTGAGATGGATGAGGTGGACTGGGATACAGTTCTCATGCACCCACGCGAGGTGGCGATTAAGTCCCGGCTGCGGCTGATCCAATTCAATATTCTGCACAGAACGTACTTTGATAGACGCCGACTGTTCAAAATGGGACGGGTGGGGGACACGTCGTGTCTGCGGTGCGGTAGGGAGGGAGGGACTTTCTATCATATACTTTGGCTTTGCCCGCAGATTCAGGGGTACTGGCGGGGGATCCTAGGGGAACTGAGTAAGGTGCTGGAGGTGCCACTGCAGGAGGACCCCAAGTTAGTGTTGCTGGGTATGACACATGATGTGGACCTCCCCCGCCCGCTGTTGATTTTCCTGGTGCTGGCTCTGGTGGTGGCGAAGAGGGACGTAGCTAAATACTGGGGGGCGCCCTCGCCACCCCGATTAGAGGAGTGGAGGAGAGGTCTTGACATTTATATGGCGGCAGAAAGGGTCACGTACAAGGCGAGAGGTTGCCCCAAAAAATTCACCAGGGTGTGGTCCCGTTGGCGAAAGTATCACGGCCTGGATGGGGGGCTCTAGTGGGGCGGTGGGGTGGAGGGGGGCCGGCATGGTCATGGACGACGTTTACAGCCCTAGGACACAGACAGTGGTGTATACTGAAGACACTGGTGTCACCCGTGGCAGAAGTCCGAATCTGATTTCCGGTGTGCCGAGAGAGGGATGGGGGTGGAGGGCGGGCGCGGTGGGAGTGATGCTCAATACTGACCTGTTTGTTTGGTTGTTTTATTTTGTGTGTAGCTGTAAACCAAAAATGCCAATAAAAATGTTTCCAAAAAAAAAAGAAAAGACTCAAGAAACTTTTATTTGACTTATGCTGAGAGATCTCCAAGGGCTTGTGAGTGAGTTTGCCCCCTGAACGAAGTCCCAGGACCAGTGGACTTTACCGCCGTGAGAGCCCCTTGGAAAACGGACCGTTTTCCCCGCATCTTCGACTCAAACTGCTGCGTATGTCTCGCTGATAGCAGCGTACCCCCTGCAAGCTGGTATCCCGCTGTCCGGCCCGAACAAAGCATCTGTGGCCCCTCTACGAGCCGTAGCTCGCAACCGCAAAGGAAGGTATCGTCCGGCCTGAGCAACGCAACTAACAGGCACCTACGAGCCATAGCTCGTACCGTAACGGAAGGACTGCGAACCGTACTTGCTTCTATCCCCTACGAACCGTACTGGCCAGCGTATGCTCCGTTCACCTGCTTTGGAAAGACTGCGGTGCGTACGGTAGTCGCGTAAGTCTCCCCTGTGCGGAGCGTACTGTTCGCTTGTATCCAGCGCTTCGAATCAAGATTGCCAATCTCATGGTACGGCGCGAACGCCGCGATGAACATTGAAAGCTCCGTACCTACGCACCGTCCCCTTAAGCCCTGCACGCCCAAGGTCTAACGTACCGTAGTACGCACCGCACCAGGAGGACAACGCACCGTACATCGCGCTTGATGTCAGCGCAGCATCCGTGACGAACTCACCAAAAGATAAAGGTACTGTGCCTGTTTGCACCGTAGGGTGTACGCTTCATCCCGAAGCGCCTACAGTGCGTGTGAGACCCATTCCCAAGCAGATTTTACTGCGTACGAAGCATAAGGAAAAGAATGAAGCGCACAGAACTTTAAAACTACGCTAAACCTAAGAACTCTTTGTCTAATAAGTATTGTGGGCCGTTTAAACGTTATCTGGTCTTGTGCTAATCCTAATCTATATATATAAAGTGTTATTTTTTATATATCCCAGTGTGGAGTCCATTTGTGGGGTTGTCACTGAGTTACTGTGTGTGTGTTCACAAATGCTTAACCTAGATGCTCTGAGATAGGCCTTGTCTGCTCGCGCCAAGCTACATAGAGGGTGAGCAGGGGTTATTGTTGGAGTGTACCCCCCTACCCTGACTGGAGGAAAGGTTCCCTGCTTGACACAAGTACCTACCTGTGCCAACCAGAGAACCCGGAATCTAACATTGGTGGCAGCGGTGGGATTACAAATTTGCATTTGTGATACATATACCGTGATTGATGAACGCCACATAGTGAAGGCAGACCAATAACGCAACCACTTACTTCTAATTCGCATTTTTGCTGGAAATCGCCGGTTGTTAAAGAAATCATGCCTGGTTCAGTTGTTGTGGAAAGGGCAGCATCCCTCATCTCTGAAACTGAAGACGTGGAATGGGAAGAAGAGAGATTAGAGAGCTACACCAAGGCCCAGCTGAAGGGCTTCTGCAGAAAATTCAAAGTCCCCACTGTTGGATGTAAGCTCAAAGTAGATCTTTGCAAGGCGCTGAGGGCCTGGATGGAGTCAAGAAAAGACTCTGATGAGGTGGAGGAAATTGAGCAGGCAGAGAGCATCGCTAGCTTGGGCAGAGGCCTGTCGCCAGAGGAATTGGCCGACAGGAAGGAAACCAGAGCTCATGAGATAGAGATGGCGAAACTAAATGGACAACTGGCAATGGAAAGGAAAAGGCTAGAGATGGAAGAGAGGAGAAGCCAAATGGAGCATGAGATGAAATTGAGGGAGCTGGAGTTGAAAGCCCAGGGCTTGGGAAGCACTCCCTCTGGTGGCAGCACACCCCCAGTGCAGGTAGAGTCCAGAGTGTACATACCCAAAGATGTAGTGAAGGAATTTTTTAAAAATGATGACATAGGGCAGTGGTTCAAAGCCTACGAAGTAGCCATGTCCTCCCACCGGGTCCCTGAGAAGGATTGGGGAGCGGGGTTGTGGCGGCGGTTCTTGAGTGAAGGGCGGGACACACTGCTAGATTTGCCCTCAGATGTGTATAACTCTTACCCCCATATGAAGGATGCTTTAATGGCTAGGTATGGATTAACTCCTGAAATGTATAGGCAGAGGTTCAGGGGTTGCACTAAGATTCCCAATAGTACGTATGTGGAGTATGTGACTTTTTTTTGCAGAGCACTGGATGGTTGGGTAAAGGGTAGCAAGGTTGATAATTTTCAAGGGCTTCTTAAGTTAATGGCATGGGAGCACTTGTCCAGTAATTGTTTTCCTGAGCTATACCAGCACCTGATTGATAGTAGGCTGACTAACCCTAGAAAGCTTGCTGAGGAGGCGGACGGCTGAGTCAGTACCAGGGTCCACAAGGGTCACGTGGGAGACTCCGCAAGGGTGGGCAGGGTCCCCAGCAGAAGAGTGGGGGGGACAAGGGTAAACAGAGGGAGTTCCAGAAGAAGCCCCAAAGTAATCCCCAAGGGAACCAAGGGAAGGGTTCTCAGCCTCCCCCACCCCAGAAACCGACCGGGGCCCCAACAGGTACCCCTGTTCAAAGAGGACCCCCAAACTGTTACAGATGTGGTGAGCTGGGTCATTTTGCCAATGATCCCAATTGTCGCCAGTTTGGTAAGCCAGCACCCACTGGTGCACCCCCCCGGCAGACGGCTAGTGTAGCCCTGGGTGGAGAAATGGGTGTCCAAGGTGGGTGGGGTTCGGTAGAAATGTCCCTGGTCTCATTAGGAGACCGTGAAGTGGTCCCCAAAAACCAGCTGCCTGTGAACAGTAAGAAATACAGGCAGTGGGTGACCATAAATGGCCATAGGGTTGAAGCTCTGAGAGATACAGGAGCCAGTGTGACGGCTGTCAAGCACCACCTGGTGTTTCAGGAGCAGGCTGTCCCAGGAGCATTCTATCTGGTTATTGCTGCTGACAACACGGAGAGTCACTGCCCGGTGGCTCAGGTTCCCTTTGAGTGGGAGGGGGGTCTCTGGTACTCTTCAGGTAGCTGTGAGGCCCACCATGCCTGTAGAATGTCTGTTAGGGAACGATCTGGAGAGCTCACCTTGGGCTAAGGTGGAGCGGAGTGCTCACCTGGAGATGGGTATGCCTGATTGGGCGTGTGTCACCACACGGTCGTTGGCAGCCAGTAGGGGTGCTCAAGAGGACCTGGAGCCTGAGAGGGAGGCCCAGGAACCGGCCTTAGGGAGAAGAGGCAGGGGGCGCGGGAAACCGTCCCCCGAAGTTCCCACGGTCCAGGAGGAAGCAGACCTTGAGGGGGATGCCCTGGAACCTACAGGGAAACAGATAGCTGAACTGGGGGACCTGCCTGAGCTGACCCATTGGCAGAAAGAAGGAGGACTCTTCAGGGAAGAATTCTGCAGGGAGCAGAAAGAATGCCCTTCTCTCGTGGGTATGAGGCAGCAGGCTGCAGACCAGGCCAATGGTGATCAGTATGGAACACATTTTATTTACTGGGAGAACAACCTCCTGTATTCTGAGCCTAAGGCTGATGAGCCTGGGTCAGCCCGTGTGCTGGTGGTACCCCAGCGCTTCAGAGCCTTCCTACTGGGGCTGGCTCACCATATGCCATTGGCAGGACATTTGGGGCAGGACAAGACCTTTGAAAGGCTTTTCACCCACTTCTTTTGGCCCCAAATGCGCTGGAGTTCAGACACTCACTGCAGGACCTGCCAGACTTGCCAGGCAAGTGGAAAGAGTGGGAGGAAGCAGAAGACTCCTCTCCAACCATTCCCTGTGGTCAGTACCCCCTTTGAGCGAGTGGGGATTGACATTGTGGGGCCACTGGGCCCCAGGACAGCCATGGGCAACAGGTTTATCCTGGTCCTGATGGACCATGCCACCCGGTACCCAGAAACCATCCCTCTGAGGACAGTGACGGCCCCCGTGGTGGGACGTGCACTGATGGGAATATTCTCCCGAGTGGGATTCCCTCTAGAGGTGGTGTCTGACCGGGGTACCAATTTCATATCCAAATATATGAAATCCTTTTGGCAAGAGTGTGGTGTAACCTACAAATTCACCACACCTTACCACCCCCAAGGAAACGGGTTGGTTGAGAGATTCAACCGAACCCTGAAGGGCATGATAATGGGTCTTGAGGAACCCATGAGGCGTAAGTGGGACGTCCTCTTACCATGCCTTCTCTTTGCTTACAGAGAGGTGCCCCAGAAGTCTCTAGGGTTCAGCCCCTTTGAGCTTCTGTACGGCCACCCAGTGAGAGGACCTCCAAGTCTGGTCAAAGAAGGCTGGGAGCAATCTCCCAGGAAACCTCCCCAGAATGTATGTAGCTACATGCTGGCCTTTAGGAACCAGACTAGGTGTTTCAGGGAACTTGCTGAGGCAAACCTGGAAGCCAGCCAGGAGGAGATGAAGCGGTGGTACGACCAGAATGCCACTCTGGTAGAGCTTCAGCCTGGACAGAAGGTATGGGTCTTGGCCCCAGTGGAGCCCTGTGCGCTCCAGGATAAGTGGACCGGTCCCTTTGAGGTTGTGGAGCGCAAGAGTTCAGTTACCTATTTGGTGGACTTGCGGTCTCCAAGGAACCCCTTAAGGATCCTTCATGTCAACCGCCTCAAGCCCCACTTGGAGAGGTCCCAAGTGGGCATGCTCTTGGCAACAGATGCTGGAATGGAAGAGGAGACCGAGCCTCTTCCTGACCTCCTGTCAGCCCAGGAGCAAGATGGGTCAGTGGATGGTGTCATCCTCTCGTCCGCTCTGACCCCTGAGCAACAGAATGATTGTCGCCAATTGCTGGGGCAATTTTCTGATCTGTTTTCCCTGGTTTCCAGTGTCACTGATTGGTGCGTCCATGATGTGGACACTGTGGATAGTACAGGTGTGAGGCACAAGGCCTACAGGGTGACTGACAGGGTGAGGGCATGCATCAAGAAGGAGGTCTCCAAGATGTTTGCACTCGGGTAATTGAGTCCTCCAGCAGTCCTTGGGCCAGCCCAGTGGTCTTGGTCCCAAAGGCTGCAGCGCCGGGAGCCACACCCGAACTCCGGTTCTGTGTGGACTACAGAGGACTCAATTCAGTCACCAGGACTGACGCACACCCCATCCCCAGAGCTGATGAGCTCATAGATCGGCTAGGGGCTGCCCACTACCTCAGCACGTTTGATTTAACGTCTGGGTACTGGCAGACCACCTTGACCAATGGGGCCAAAGAGAGGTCAGCATTTTCCACCCCTGATGGGCATTACCAGTTACGGGTTATGTCCTTTGGGATGAAGAATGCCCCTGCCACCTTCCAGAGGTTGGTCAACCAGGTGCTGGTTGGACTGGATTTGTTCAGTGCAGCCTACCTGGATGACATCGCAGTGTTCAGCTCCACTTGGGAAGAACACCTGCGCCACCTCTGGGAAGTGTTGATGGCGCTGCGGAGGGCAGGCCTCACGATCAAGGCAAGTAAGTGCCAGGTCGGGCAGGGTTCCGTGGTGTACTTGGGGCACCAGGTTGGGAGCGGCCAGGTGACGCCCCTTCAACCCAAGATAGAAACCATCCTGAATTGGGAGTCGCCCAAAACCCAGACAGAGGTGAGAGCCTTCCTAGGTCTCACCGGGTACTACAGGAGGTTTGTCAAGGGGTATGGCAACATTGTTGCCCCGTTGACAGCGCTGACTCCTAGGAAGCAGCCCAGGAAAGTGATTTGGACTGACACCTGTCAGAAAGCTTTTGAGGCCCTGAAAGCTGCTATGTGCACGGCGCCCGTGCTCTTGGCTCCCAACTTCTCCAAAGAGTTTATGGTTCAGACAGATGCTTCAGAGCATGGTGCGGAGGCTGTTCTTTCACAGATTAATGAAGAGGGCCTAGATCAACCTGTAGCCTTCCTTAGCAGGAGGTTACTTCCACGGGAACAGAGATGGGGTGCTATTGAGCGTGAGGCATTTGCTGTGGTCTGGGCACCGAAGAAGCTAAGACCCTACCTGTTCGGGTCTCACTTCCGGGTTCAGACAGACCACAGGCCCCTCAGATGGTTGATGCATATGAGGGGTGAGAATCCAGAGCTGTTGAGGTGGTCCATTTCCCTACAGGGTATGGATTTCACGGTGGAACATCGCCCTGGTACAGATCACGCCAATGCTGACGGTCTGTCCAGATTTTTCCGGCTTAGTGATGAGGAACTCCCTGGGGTAGGTTAGTTCTCCCCACTTTTCAGCTGTAGGGGACACGTGTTAGACCTGACACCTTTGCGTGAGTCTCACTTCCACTTTTTGTCGCTGTCCCTCATGTGTTTTAATGGTGTTGGCCGCTCAGAGCACTGTGCCACTGCCAACCAGTGCCACAGTGCAAGTGTTCCCTTTGTAAAATGTATATGTTGGTTGGATTCCACGATTGGCCTATTTGGTTTACTATCAGACGCCAGTAAAGTGCACCAGGAGTGCCAGGGCGCGTAAATACAAATGCCGCTGGTGGGATTGCAGCACTGGTTGTGCCACCCACAAAAGCGGCCTGGTAAAATGTGTCTAGGTCTGCCATTGCAGAACCTGCGTGCAGTCTGTTACTGACATGCTGACTGGGCAAGTGCACACACTTGCCAGTCCCTAAACCTTCCCTTAACTTCATGTTAGTCACCCCTATGGTAGGCCCAAGGGCAGGGTGCATTGTAAGCATAAGGTAGGACAAGCCCTGATGTGTGTGGCATGTCCTAATAGTGAATTACAGCCATTTTCGTTTTTCACTATTGTAAGGCTACCCTGTTCTCATAGGCCAGAATGGGCTGTTAATATTATTACATCCTATGATCCTAACAGACCCAGGGAACGTGGAAGAAAATTGAGTTTAGTATGCCTGAACTCAGAATAATAAGGTACATCTTTTAGTAAGGTTTATTTTAATATTCTGCGTTTGCAAATGCCACTTTTAGAAAGTTGGACTTTGCTTGCCTAACCATTTCAGCCCGCCTCTGCGTGATGTGTATCTTCTGTCTGGCTTGTGTGAGTGACAGGGCTGGGGAAACCCAGATGGGCAGGGCTCGGTAGCCTGGTGGTGAATAGGAAGATTGGCAGGTAGATGGGTGGGAGGAGTACACCTGGACTCTGAATAGGGTTGTGCTCTGCCACCACAATGCTGGCTCCGCCCCCTGTGGAGCGCCCGATGGCTCTGCCCTGCACCCTGAATGAAGAAGCCTGCATCGCATCAACAAAGTGCTCCAGAACTGGACTGAACTAGGCAAGGGCCCCCCTGGCCTGAGAGAACAAAGGATTGGTGGTATAAATGTAGGAACCCTGCTCCTAAGAAACTAGATCCTTTCCTGCCAAGAAGAAACCTCTGTCCGACCTGAAGGAACTGGAAAAGCTGCATGGAGGAGTACTGTCCCTGACCTGGGGGATTGGCCTGCAGTGGTTGCCTTGCAGCTGAAGAAGATGAAGAAAAGACTCAAGAAACGTTTATTTGACTTGTGCTGAGAGATCTTCAAGGGCTTGTGAGTGAGTCTGCCCCCTGAACGAAGTCCCAGGACCAGTGGACTTCACCACCGTGAGATCGCCTTGGAAAATGGACCATTTTCCCCGCATCTTCGTCTCGAACTGCTGAGTACGTCTCGCTTATCGCAGCGTACCCCCTGCAAGCTGGTATCCCGCTGTCCGCCCGAACAAAGCGTCTGAGGCCCCTCTACGAGCCGTAGCTCGCACCGCAAAGGAAGGTATCGTCCGGCCTGAGCAACGCAACTTACAGGCCCCTACGAGCCATAGCTCGCAACGTAATGGAATGACTGCGAACCGTATTGGCTTCTATCCCCTACGAACTGTACTGCTCAGCTTGCGCTCCTTTCCCCTGCTTTGGAAAGGCTGCGGTGCGTACGGTAGTCGCGTACGTCTCCCCTGTGCGGAGCGTACAGTTCGCTTGTATCTAGCGCTTCGAATCAAGATTGCCGATCTCATGGTACGGCGCAAACGCCGCGACGAACATTGAAAGCACTGTACCAACGCACCGTCCCATGAAGCCCTCCACGCCCAAGGTCTAACGTACCGTAGTACGCACCGCACCAGGACAACGCACCGTAGATCGTGCTTGATGTCAGCGCTGCATCCGTTACGAACTCACCAAAAGATAAAGGTACTGTACCTGTTCGCACTGTAGGGTGTATGCTTCATCTCGAAGCGCCTACAGTGCGTGTGAGACCCGTTTCCAAGCAGTTTTTACCGCGTACGAAGCGTACGGAAAGGAACAAAGCGCACAGAACTTTAAAACTACGCTAAACCTAAGAACTCTTTGTCTAATAAGTAATGTGGGCCGTTTAAACGTTATCTGGTCTTGTGCTAAGCCTAATCTATATATATAGTGTAATTTTTTATATATCCCAGTGTGGAGTCCGTTTGTGGGGTTGTCACTGAGTTACTGTGTGTGTGTTCACAAATGCTTGACCTAGACGCTCTGAGATAGGCCTTGTCTGCTCGTGCCAAGCTACCTAGAGGGTGAGCAGGGGTTATTGTTGGAGTGTACCCCCCTACCATGACTGGAGGAAAGGTTCCCTGCTTGACACAAGTACCTACCTATGCCAACCAGAGATCCCGGATTCTAACAACTACCCCCAGCAAGACCACCTACACTGCCCGAGCACCACTGCACTGCCTTAATCCCTGAAACACCACCCCCAGCAAGACCCCCTACACTGCTCGAACACCACTGCACTGCCCTAAACCCTGAAACACCAGCCCCAGCATGATCCCCTACACTGTCCGAACACCATTGTACTGCCCAAAACCCTGAAGCACCACTCCAAGCATGACCCCCTACACTGCCCGAAAACCACTGCACTGCCATAAACTCTGAAACACCAGCTCCAGCATGACCCCCTACACTGCCCAAACACCACTGCACTGCCCTAAACCCTGAAACACCAGCCCCAGCAAGACCCCCTACATTGCCCGAACACCACTGCACTGCCCTAAACCCTGAAACAGCAGCCCCAGCACATCCCCTATACTGCCCGAACACCATTGCACTGCCCTAAACCATGAAACACCACCCCCTTTACGACCCCCTACACTGCACGAACACCAATGCATTGCCCTAAATCCTGAAACATCACCCCCCTGCACAACCCCCTACACTGCCCGAACACCACTGCCCTAAACCCTGAAACACCACCCCCCTACATGACCCCCTACACTGCCCGAACACCACTGCACTGCCCTAAACCCTGAAACACCACCCCCACACGACCCTTTACACTGCCCGAACACAACAGCCCTGCCCTAAACTCTGAAACACCACCCCCCACATGACCCCCTACATTGCCGGAACACCACTGCACTGACCTAAACCCTGAAACACCATCCCTCAGCACGACCCCCTACACTGCACGAACATCACTGCACTACACTAAACCCTGAAACACCACAACCAGCATGACCCCCTACATTGTCCGAACACCACTGCACTGCCATTAACCCTAAAACACCACCCTCAGCATGACCCCCTACACTACACAAACACCACTGCACTGCCCTATACCCTAAAACACTACAGGCAGCACGACCCCCTTCACTACACAAACACCATTGCACTACCCTAAACCCTAAAACACTACCCATAGCTCGACCCCTACACTACCCGAACACCACTGCACTACCCTAAACCCTAAAACACCACCCCCAGCATGACCCCAACACTGCTGAACATCACTGCACTGCCCTAAACCACAAAACACCCTCCAGAGCACGACCCCCTACACTGCCATACATCACTGCACTGCCCTAAACCATAAAACACCCCCCACAGCATGACCCACTACACTGCCCGAACACCACTGCTCTGCCCTAAACCCTAAAACACCACCCTCAGCATGACCCCCTACACTGCCAGAACACCACTGCACTGCCCTAAACCCTACAACACCACCCCCAGCATGACCCCCAACACTGCTGAACATCACTGCACTGCCCTAAACCACAAAACACCCTCCAGAGCACGACCCCCTACACTGCCATACATCACTGCACTGCCCTAACCCATAAAACACCCCCCACAGCATGACCCACTACACTGCCCGAACACCACTGCTCTGCCCTAAACCCTAAAACACCACCCTCAGCATGACCCCCTATACTGCACGAACACCACTGCACTTCCCTAAACCCTAAAACACTACCCCAGCATGACCCCCTACACTACCCTAACACCACTGCTCTGCCGTAAATCCTAAAACAGTACACCCAGCTTGACCCGATTCACTACACAAACAGCAATGCACTACCCAAAACCCTAAAACACTACCCCCAGCCTGACCCACTACACTACCCAAACAGCACTGCACTACCCTAAACGCTAAAACACTACCCCCAGCACGACACCCTACACTACCAAAACACCGCTGCACTACCATAAAACCTAAAATACTACATCCCGCATGACCCCCTACACTACCCAAAGTCCACTGCACTACCCTGAACCCTAAAACATGACCCCCTACACTAACCAAACACCACTCTACTACCCTAAACCCTAAAAAACTACCCCCAACACAACCCCCTACACTACACAAAAACCACTGCTGTACCCTAAACCCTAAAACACTACCCCCTGCACTGCTGAACACCACTGCACTGTCCTAAACCCTAAAACAACACCCCCAGCAGGACCCCCTACACTGCCTGAACACCACGGCCCTGCCCTAAACCATAAAATACCATCCCAGCGCGACCCCCTACTCTACCCAAACACCACAGCACTGACCTAAACCCTAAAAAACTACCCCCAGCACGACCCCCTACACTACCCGAACACCACTGCACTACCCTAAACCCTAAAACACTCCCCCCACCACTACCCCCTACACTATCCAAACACCACTGCTCTGCAGTAAACCATACAACAGTACCCCCAGCATGACCCACTGCACTACACAAACACCACTGCACTTCCCTAACCCTGAAACACCAGCCCCAGCATGACCCTCTACACTGTCCGAACACCACTGCACTGCCCTAAACCCTGAAACACCAGCCCCAGCTAGACTTCCTACACTGCCTGAACACCACTGCCCTAAACTCTGAAACACCACCCCCAGTAAGACCCCCTACACTGCCTGAACAACACTGCCCTAAACCCTGAAACACCACCCCAGCAAGACCCCCTACACTGCACGAACACCACTTCACTGCCCTAAACCCTGAAACACCACCCCCTGCCCAACCCTCTACACTGCCCAAGCACCACTGCAATGGCCTAAACCCTGAAACACCACCCCCAGCATGACCCCCTACACTGCCCAAGCACCACTGCACTGCCCTAAACCCTAAACACCACGCCCAGTGGGACCCCCTACTGTGCCCGAACACCACTGCTCTGCCCTAACTCCTAAAACACCACCACCAGCATGACCCCCTACACTGCCCGAACACCACTGCACTGCCCTAAACCTTGAAACACCAGCCCCAGCATGACCCCCTACGCTGCCCGAACACCACTGCACTGCCCTAAACCCTGAAACACCAGCCCCAGCATGGCCCCCTACACTTCCCGAACACCCCTGCACTGCCCCAAACCCTGAAACACCACCCCTTGCCCAACCCCCTACACTGCCTGAACACAACTGCACTGCCCTAATCCCTGAAACCCCCCCAGCAAGATCCCCTACACTGCCCGAAAACCACTGCCCTAAACCCTGAAACACCACCCCCAGCAAGACCTCCTACACTGCCCGAACACCACTGCACTGCCCTAAACCCTGAAACACCAGCCCCAGCATGATCCCCTACACAGCCCGAACACCACTGCACTGCCCTAAACCCTGAAACACCAGCCCCAGCACGACCCCCTACACTGCCCAAACACCACTGCACAGCCCTAAACCATGAAACACCACCCCCAGCATGTCCCCTACCCTGCCCGAACACCATTGCACTGCCCTTAACCCTGAAACACCACCACCAGCATGACCACCTACACTGCACGACCACCACTGCAATGCCCTAAATCCTGAAACACCACCACTCTGCACGACCCCCTACACTGCCAGAACACCACTGCCTTAAACACTGAAACACCACCCCCCTGCATGACCCCCTACATTGCCCGAACAGCACTGCACTGCCCTAAACCCTGAAACACCACCCCTGAAAGACCATTTACACTGCCCGAACACCACAGCCCTGCCCTAAGCTCTGAAACACCACCCCCCGTACAACCCCCTACACTGCCGGAACACCACTGCACTGACCTAAGCCCTGAAACACCACCCCCCAGCACGACCCCCTACACTGCCCGAACACCAATGCACTACCCTAAACCCTGAAACACCACCCTCAGCACAACCCCCTACACTACACAAACAACACTGCACTGCCCTAAACCCTAAAACACTACCCGCAGCACGACCCCCTTCACTACACAAACACCATTGCACTACCCTAAACCCTAAAACATTACCCATAGCACGACCCCCTACACTACCTAAACACCACTGCACTACCCTAAACCCTAAAACACTACCCCACCATGATCCCCTACACTGCCCAAACACCACTGTACTGCACTGCCCTAAACACCTAATCACTTGCCCCAGCATGACCCCCTACACTGCCCGAACACAACTGCACTGCCCTAAACACTAAAACACAGCCCCCAGCATGCCCCTCTACACTGCCAAACATCACTGCACTGCCCTAAACCCTAAAACACCCCAACAGCACGACCCCCTACACTGCCAAACATCACTGCACTGCCCTAAACCATAAAACACCCCCCACAGCACGACCCCCTACACTGCCCGAACACCACTGCTCTGCCATAAACCCTAAAACAACACCCCCAGCATGACCCCCTACACTGCCCGAACACCACAGCACTGCCCTAAACTCTAAAACACTACCCCAGCACGACCCCATACAGTACCCAAACGCCACTGCTCTGCCGTAAACCCTAAAAGAGTACCCCCAGCACAACCCCCTACACTACCAAAACACCACTGCACTACCATGAAACCTAAAACACTACACCCCGCATGACCCCCTACACTACCCTTAATCCACTGCACTACCCTAAACCCTAAAACACGACCCCCTATACTACGCAAACACCGCTGTACTACCCTAAGCCCTAAAACACTACCCCAAGCACGACCCCCTACACTACACAAAAACCACTGCAATACCCTGAACCCTAAAACACTACCCTCTGCACTGCTGAACACCACTGCACTGCCCTAATCTCTAAAACACCACCCCCAGCAGGACCCCCTACACTGCCCGAACACCACTGCACTGCCCTAAACCATAAAACACCACCCCCAGCGCGACCCCCTACACTGCCCAAACACCACAGCACTGCCCTAAACCCTAAAACACTGCCCCCAGCATGACCCCCTACACTACCCGAACACCACTGCACTGCCCTAAACTCTAAAACACTATCCCCAGCACGTCCCCTACACTTCCCAAACAGCACTGCTCTGCCGTAAACCATAAAACAGTACCCCCAGCATGACCCCCTGCACTACACAAACACCACTGCACTGCCCTAAACCCTAAAACACTACCCCCAGCCCGATCCCCTTCACTACACAAACACCAATGTACTACCCTAAACCCTAAAACACTACCCCCAGCCTGACCCCCTACACAACCCAAACACCACTGCACAATCCTAAACCCTAATACAATACCCCCTGCCCGACCCCCTACACTACCCAAAGACCACTGCACTACCCTAAACCCTAAAACACAACCCCCTACACTACACAAACACTGCTGCACTACCCTATACCCTAAAACTAGGCCTGGGCGTAGTTCGTGAAGTAGCACTTCGCGAAGCTACGCAAAGTGAAGTTCGCACTACGCGAGCTACGCGTAGCACTTCGCGAACTGCGTAGTACCTTGTTCGCACTGTGCCAGATGTCCTTTTCAATGATTGCACAGTGCGGACAAGCAACCGGCACTGTGCAATCATTGAAAATGGCATCTTGCACAGTGCGAGCTGTAGTTTTCTGCTGCTCGAGTAGATTTTTACTCGAGCTTCAGCTTTCTCAATGCGAACTGGTAGTTTCTCATCGCGAGCGGTCGCGAGCATACGCGACCACTCGCAATGAGAAACCTGACCTCCTCGCGTTGGGAATCTCGCCGGGAGGTTTATTTTCCATGCTCGCGATCGCCAACTTGCAGTTGCTGATCGCGAACAAGGAAAAAGTCTCGTCGGGATGTCATTTTGCTCGCTCGCGGTCGCCAACTTGACGTTGAGGACCGCGAGCAAGCAAAAAATGACCGCAGCACTACGCAACACTACGCTACGCGTGTTCGCACTGTGCTACGTGCAGTTCCCGTAGTGCGAAGTAGCGCGAACTTCGCAAACTACGCGAGCGTAGCGTAGTGCTTTGCCCAGGCTTACTCCATATTACAGAATGTAAGGCGTCGCTCCTCAGTGTTAGTGGGCTCAGTATCACAGCTTGTAAGGCGTCGCTCCTCGGTGTCAGTGGGCTCCGTATCACAGAGTGTAAGGCAACGCTCCTCAGTGTCAGTGGGATCTGTATCACAGCGTGTAAGGCGTCGCTCCTCAGTGTCAGTGGGCTCCATTTCACAGAGTGTACTGTGTCGCTCCTCAGTGTCAGTGGGTTCCGTATCACAGAGTGTAAGGCGTCACTCCTCAGTGTCAGTGGGCTCCGTATCACAGCGTGTAAGGCGTCACTCCTCAGTGTCACTGGGCTCGGTATCACAGAGTGTAAGGCATCGCTCCTCAGTGTCAGTGGGCTCCGTATCACAGAGTGTAAGGTGTCGCTCCTCAGTGTCAGTGGGCTCAGTATCACAGTGTGTAAGGCGTCGCTCCTCAGTGTCAGTGGGCTCCATATCACAGAGTGTTAGGAGTCGCTCCTCAGTGTCAGTGGGCTCCGTATCACAGAGTGTAAGGTGTCGCTCCTCAGTGTCAGTGGGCTCCTTATCACAGAGAGTAAGGCGTCGCTCCTCAGTGTCAGTGGGCTCAGTATCACAGCTTGTAAGGCGTCGCTCCTCAGTGTCAGTGGGCTCCGTATCACAGAGTTTAAGGTATCGCTCCTCAGTGGGCTCTGTAGCACAGAATGTAAGGCTTCGCTACTCAGTGCCAGTGGGCTCCGTATCATAGAGTGTAAGGCGTCGCTACTCAGTGTCAGTGGGCTCAGTATCACAGAGTGTACGGCGTCGCTCCTCAGTGTCAGAATGACAGTGGGCTCCGTCTCACAGAGTGCACGGCGTCGCTCTTCAGTGTCAGTGGGTTACGTATCACAGAGTGTTAAGCATCGCTCCTCAGTGTCACTGGGCTACGTATCACAGAGTGTAAGCCATCGCTACTCAGTGTCAGTGGGCTCCATATCACAGAATGTAAGGCGTCGCTCCTCAGTGTTAGTGGGCTCAGTATCACAGCTTGTAAGGCATCGCTCCTCAGTGTCAGTGGGCTCCGTATCACATAGTTTAAGGTATCGCTCCTCAGTGGGCTCTGTAGCACAGAGTGTAAGGCGTCGCTCCTCACTGTCAGTGGGCTCCATATCACAGAGTGTATGGCGTCGCTCCTCAGTGTGAGAATGACAGTGGGCTCCGTATCACAGAGTGTACGGTGTCGCTCCTCAGTGTCAGTGGGCTCCGTATCACAGAGTGTATGGCATCGCTCCTCAGTGTCAGTGGGCTCCGTATCACAGAGTGTATGGCATCGCTCCTGTAGGAGAGTAGGGTCTGCTATCCTATGGTCACCCCAAATTTTTGCTTTTTGCTTCAATGGTTTTTGACATATTGAGGCTGTGGGCCTGCTAATCAGACCCCCAGCCTGCTGTTCTCTCTACTAAAATTGACACTATGCACTCCAGGTGCATAACCAATTGGAATTGGATCACCCTGTGAGCCCCTGTACCAGTGTACACTAGGTACCCAGGGCATTGGTGTATCTAAGGCCTACCAGGGGCTGAAGCATGTATTGTGCCACCCCTGGCCTGGCCTAGCAATTTGACACAACTGGCTGATCACTCAGCTGGGGTAAGTTGGTGTAACCACCTCTTAATTAGGTGTAGTATACCTACACCTAACCTTAAATGGGACACATGTTAACCTATAAGTCACTCCTATGGCAGGCCTTAACAATCCTGAAGGCAGAGTGCTTGGTTCCATGTGAGATGGTGCTCTGGCATGAGCTGAGCCTGTCTGCAGTGGTCGGAACAACTTCCTTCTACTGTTTCCAGATATCGTCATACCATATACTCTTAAGTGCATTATGAACCTCGCGGTTAAATGCTATCTTTGGTTTGGCTTTATCAAAACATGTCGAGTAAGGTGTCATACGAATTGGAATACTAACCCCTCGCCAATTCTGGCGACGGGGTTGGCATTCCACCCTTCTAGAGGGACACGACATGTACAGTACCTGAAACCCGGGTAAAATCAGACATAGCCTCAGCTCCACAAAATAGACGCTGCCACCACAGACACAAGTCTGCCCTCCTGCTGCTGGGAGTCCTTCCAGCTTGGGAGACGTGGACAAAGGGTTTCCTGCCAGGGGAGGTGCGTGCACCACCCCAGACAGGATTTTGTGTATTGGTCAGGTAGGGCTTGAATAGAATCAGACATGCCTGAGCATTTAACCGCGAGGTTCATAATGCACTTAAGAGTATATGGTATGGCGATATCTGGAAACGGTAGAAGGAAGGTGTTCCGACCACTGCAGACAGGCTCAGCTCATGACAGAGCACCATCTCACATGGAACCAAGCACTCTGCCTTCAGGATTGTTAAGGCCTGCCATAGGAGTGACTTATAGGTTAACATGTGTCTCATTTAAGGTTAGGTATAGGAACACTACACCTAAGTAAGAGGTGGTTACACCAACTTACCCCAGCTGAGTGATCAGCCAGTTGTGTCAAATTTGTTAGGCCAGGCCAGGGGTGGCACAATACATGCTTCAGCCCCTGGTAGGCCTTAGATACACCAATGCCCTGGGTACCTAGTGTACACTGGTAAAGGGGCTCACAGGGTGATCCAATTCCAATTGGTTATGCACCTAGGGTGCATAGTGTCAATTTAGTTAGAGAGTACAGCAGGCTGGGGGTCTGATTAGCAGGCCCACAGCCTCAATATGTCAAAAACCAGTGAAGCAAAAAGCAAAACATTTGGGGTGACCATAGGATAGCAGACCCTACTCTCCTACACAACCCCCCCCCCCCAAACGCAGGGACATTAAACTAGCCTTGACCAGTCTCGTCTTCATGTCCTAAGTGGAAGTACCTGGAGAGACCATCTGCATTCCCATGGTCTGTACCTGGCCGGTGCTCCACTGTAAAGTCCATCCCCTGTAGGGAAATGGGCCACCTAAGCAGTTTGGGGTTTTCACCCTTCATCTGATTTAGCCACAAGAGGGGCTTATGGTCGGTCTAAATCTTGAAGTGAGTGCCAAACAAGTATGGCCTCAGCTTCTTCAGGGCCCACACCACAGCAAAGGCCTCCCTCTCAATAGCTGACCAATTCTTCTCTCTGGGGGTCAACCTTCTGCTAATAAAAGCAATGGGTTGGTCTTGACCATCTACATTAAGTTGTGACAGCACAGCTCCCACACCCAACTTTGGACAATAAACTCTTTGGAGTAGTCAGGACTTTTCAGGATAGGTGCAGAGCACATGGCCTTCTTCGGGTCATCAAATGCCTTTTGACAGCTTACTGTCCACTGAACCTTTTTGGGCATCTTCTTGGATGTCAGATCTTTAAGAGGAGTCACAATGGACCCATAGTTCTTAACAAACTTCCTGTAGTACCCAGTCAAGCCCAAGAAAGCTCGAACTTGAGTCTGGGTGGTTGGACCAGACCAGTCCTTGATGGATTGTATCTTACTCTCCAGTGGTTGAACTTGGCCTCCACCCACAAGGTGGCCCAAATACACAACCTTACTCTGCCCTATCTGGCACTTAGTAGCCTTGATAGTGAGGCCTGCCTTTTGCAGTGCCTCAAGTACCTTCTTCAGGTGGATCAGGTGATCCTCCCAGGTGGAGCTAAAGACAGCAATGTCATCAAGATATGCTGCACAAAAGTCATCCAACCCAGTAAGGACTTGATTCACCAACCTTTGGAAGGTGGCAGGTGCATTCTTCAGACCAAAGGGCATCACCAAAAATTGATAGTGCCCACCTGGGGTTGAGAATGCTGTTTTGGCCTTGGACTCCTCAGCTAACCTGATTTGCCAATAGCCAGCTGTCAAATCAAATGTGCTCAAAAACTTAGCAGAAGCCAGTTTATCTATGAGCTCATCTGCCCTTGGAAGAGGATGTGTGTGAGAAGTTGGCCTGGTATATGATGTTCACTAGTTAAAGTGACCACCTTGTACCATGCCAAGCAACCCTTATGGTGTGGTTGTAAGTCAACCTTTTCGGACTAGCTGCCCTAGTGGTAGCGTAGGCTAAGCAGTCTTTGAGGCTAAACTCGTCAAAGCGTGTTAAGCAGGCTGTTTTACCAAATGTAACCCCCCTTTATACCAATGAAAGGACACCACACAGATACATATTGAAAATATATATGTATTTATTTCTCAAAGTATCCCCTAGACTCTTTATGAGCACAGGAGCACAAATCGTTAAACAAGAATACGTTAGAATACACAGAAGTTGCACTTTATATGGATAGGCCCTGGTGGCCACTCGAACCATATACTAAAATAGTGGTATAAGTACCACAAACAGAAAAGGGAAAAGGCCTAGGGCCTCTAGAATCGCTGGGCCTACAAGAAGCTAACTTTAGTTAGTGACCAGGAGATCCACGGGTTGCGTGTGCAGAGCAAATAGTCACACGCGGGCTCCCATAGGTTTTCAATGGGTGCGTAAAAGTTACAAAGTTACTGCAAAAAGGATCTTCCGGATGGACTATGAACTCAAGATTGGAAACACAGACACTAGAGATGATACTCTACACTTGGGCACCTGAGTGCCAGCTTTACCTCACCCACAGGAAGCGGGTGCATAGGTCTCGAAGTGCGTCGGGTTTCTTCTATATGTTCAATGGAGCCTGAAGAGAAAGATGCTGCAGGAGGTCGGTCCGGAAGGGATGCGGTGGATCCGAGGGTGGATCGGAGTTGTAGAAGACCTGTAAGCAGAGGGGACAGTGTTCACAGTCACTAGCCAGTGACCAGCGTGGCACCAGGTGGGTACCAGGCGATGTCGGGTGCAAACAGGAGGAGAGGTGCAGCTTGTCTCTGCAGCCACGTGGTCCCTGAAGGTCGACGACGTCCAGGAGTCGGTTCACGAGCTGTCCCACGCAGGCTCTCGCTGTCGGCGGTGTCGGCGACTTGGTCGAAGCAAACAAGCCTTGGCAAAAGCAATTGTTGTGGAGAACAAAATAAGCTGATGGTTCTGACCAGCAAGGTCAGAGGGACTGCTCCTTTGGAGGGGAGCAAGGGCCAGTCTGGATCAACCAGACCAGCAGTGTAGTTCTTGAAGTTCGTCGCCAAGATGGCCACTAGCCAACGGGCCAACAACCGGTTAGGCGCGTCGAGTGGCAAAATGCAGAGGGGCCCCACGCAGATCGTGGAGATGCTGGAGGGCTCACCTTTGGTGCAGATGATGCTCGGGTGTTGGGCTTCTCAGGACACAAAGCACAACTTGGAGGGAGCCTCGGTTGTCGCGCTTGCAGCTTGTCGTGGTCTTTTCAAGATGGCTGGCTCCACGTGTCTCGGTGCCTCCACGGGTTCCTTCTTTTCAGGGACTGTGGATCGGGCGGTGAGAGGTCTGGAGGTCCAGGTCTTGTCAGTCTCTGGGCTCGGGCTCCGGTGGGAGGCGGCGGCAAAGCAGACGTTGATTCGCTGGATGGTGCTTGCGTTAGCAAGGTGGTTACTCCCTGACCACAGGGGAGATTGGCTTCAGTCCTCTGTGCGGCAGAGCGTCGAAGTTCCCGTATTCTTCTTGTAGTTAAGTTGATTCCAGGATGTCTAAAGTCTTAGGACACAGCTCCTACCTTTATTCGGATTCTAGGGGCCGGACTACCTGCTAGGTCCCTCCCTAAGGGTGGGACCAGGAAGGGGGGTGGTTACACCCCCAATCCTTTGTCCAGCTCACCCCAGGTCCAGGGCTGGTGTGCCCCAGGACCGGTTTGAACTGGCATATGCACCGAGGCTCCTTGTGAGCCTCAGGCATGTCTGGTTTCTTTCAAGCCCTACCTGACCAATACACAAAATCCTGTCTGGGGTGGTGCACGCACCTCCCCTGGCAGGAAACCCTTTGTCCACACCTCCCAAGCTGGAAGGACTCCCAGCAGCAGGAGGGCAGACTTGTGTCTGTGGTGGCAGCATCCATTTTGTGGAGCTGAGGCTATGTCTGATTTTACCCGGGTTTCAGGTACTGTACATGTCGTGTCCCTCTAGAAGGGTGGAATGCTAACCCCGTCGCCAGAATTGGCGAGGGGTTACTATTCCAATTCGTATGACACCTTACTCGACATGTTTTGATAAAGCCAAACCAAAGATAGCATTTAACCGCGAGGTTCATAATGCACTTAAGAGTATATGGTATGACGATATCTGGAAACAGTAGAAGGAAGTGGTTCCGACCACTGCAGACAGGCTCAGCTCATGCCAGAGCACCATCTCACATGGAACCAAGCACTCTGCCTTCAGGATTGTTAAGGCCTGCCATAGGAGTGACTTATAGGTTAACATGTGTCCCATTTAAGGTTAGGTATAGGTATACTACACCTAAGTAAGAGGTGGTTCCACCAACTTACCCCAGCTGAGTGATCAGCCAGTTGTGTCAAATTTGTTAGGCCAGGCCAGGGGTGGCACAATACATGCTTCAGCCCCTGGTAGGCCTTAGATACACCAATGCCCTGGGTACCCAGTGTACACAGGTACAGGGGCTCACAGGGTGATCCACTTCCAATTGGTTGTGCACCTAGGGTGCATAGTGTAAATTTAGTAGAGAGAACAGCAGGCTGGGGGTCTGATTGGCAGGCCCACAGCCTCAATACGTCAAAAACCAGTGAAGCAAAAAGCAAAAATTTGGGGTGACCATAGGATAGCAGACCCTACTCTCCTACAATGTGCATCTGTCCTAGTGACAGCATTGAGTCCTCTGTAATCCACACAGAACCTCATCTCTCTCTTGCCATCTTTGGTGTGAGGTTTGGGGACCAGAACCACTGGGCTAGCCCTGGGGCTCTCTGAGGGTTCAATGACACCCAGTTCCAGCATTTTGTGTACCTCAGCCTTTATACAGTCCCTGACGTGGTCAGGTTGTCTGTAAAGTTTGTTCTTCACAGGCAGACTGTCACCAGTGTCCACCACATGGGTACACCAGTCAGTTTGACTAGGTATCAGTGAGAACATATGTTGAAACGATTGTAGAACCTGTCTACATTCAATCTGCTGATGGTCAGTGAGGTTGCCTCCAAGAGTCACTCCTTCAACTGAGCCATCTTCAGGGTTCTGAGACAACAAGTCTGGGAGAGGGTCACTCTCTTCCTCCTGTCCCTCATCTGTAGCCATGAGCAAGCCCATGTCTGCCCTGTCAACATATGCTTTTAACCTGTTAACATGGAGTACCCTGTGGGGACTCCTGGGAGTTCCTAGGTCCACCAAGTAGGTAACCTCTCCCTTCTTTTCCAGGATTGTATGGGGTCCAGACCATTTGTCTTGGAGTGCTGCTGGGGCCACTGGCTCCAACACCCATACCTTCTGTCCTGGCTGAAACTCAACCAAGACAGCCTTTTGGTCATGCCAAGCTTTCTGTAAGGCCTGGCTTGCCTCAAGGTTTTTGGATGCCTTCTCCATATACTCAGCCATCCTGGAGCGGAGACCAAGTACATAGTCCACTATGTCTTGTTTAGGCTTTTTGAGAGGTAACTCCCAGCCTTCCTTCACTAAACACAGTGGGCCTCTTACAGGGTGCCCAAACAACAATTCAAAGGGGCTGTAGCCAACTCCTTTTTGTGGGGCCTCTCTGTAAGCAAACAGAAGGCAGGGTAGAAGGATGTCCCATCTTCGCCTGAGCTTTTCAGGTAATCCTTTGATTCAACAAGACCCTAAAGTGTATTTTAGGGTCTTGTTGAATCTCTCAACAAGCCCATTGCATTGTGGGTGATAAGGAGTGGTGAACTTGTAGTTGACACCACATTCCTTCCACATAGCTGTCAAGTATCCTGACATGAAGTTGGTACCTCTGTCAGAAACCACCTCCTTAGGAAACCCCACTCTGGAGAATACTCCTAGCAGGGCCCTGGCCACAACAGGAGCTGTAGTGGTCCTAAGGGGAATTGCCAGATGCAGTGGGAGGATCCATGGGACCCACTATATCTATTCCCACTCTTTCAAAGGGGACCCCCACCACAGGTAGTGGTATTAGGGGGGTCTTTGTTGTGCTACCTGATTTGCCACTGGCTTGGCAGGTTACACAGGAGCGACAAAACTCCTTGGTATCTTCATTCATGTGAGGCCAGTGAAAGTGAGGGACAAGCCTGTCCCAAGTCTTGTTCTGGCCTAAGTGTCCTGCTAGAGGAATATCATGGGCCAAGGTAAGAAGGAACCCATAAATTGCAGAGGTATAACCAACCTCCATCACGACTACAGCGCCTGCCTCGGCCTGGTCGCCCCCACGCTCCTGGTGTCTCCTGCCTACCAGCTGACCCACCTGCTATCCTCACCAGCGCCGCTCGCTTCCTGCAAGCGCCCCAGCCGCCGTAGAGCCGCCGACGCCCGCACTCGATTTCCCGCCGCTGCCTCCCTGCGGCCCCGCCCCCCCGCCAACCGATTGGTTCCCACGCTCCCGCCACCCAGCAGACCCTCCCTCCCGGCTCCCTTCTTATGACGCCCCCAGAGCGACCGCGCAGCGGACGCGCGCAGCGGGAGCACCGAATGAGCGCCGAAGGTGCGCCAAAGGTCAGCCCGTCTGCGCCCGTCCGCGCCTGGACCCCCCTGGCCCCCACAGATCCCAGCCCACCCGCCGGACGTACGACACCGCCACCCTCAACGCACTCAACGCCGGCCGAATCCCGGGATGCCACCGAGCCACCCCGAGACGCACCCACGGACCCTTCTGCTGCCACTCCTGCAAATTCACCTGCTTCCAGACCTGCACCGCTCCAGCACCGACCAAGACGAGCAACAGCAGCAGCCACCTGAAATGCATCCTGCTCAACACCCGCTCCATCCACAGACACGCCATCGAGCTCTGGAACCTGCTCGACACAACCTCACCAGACGTCACCTTCCTCACGGAAACCTGGATGAACGCATCTTCAGCGCCCGACATCGCCATAGCCATCCCAGATGGCTACAAGATCATCCGAAGGGACCGCATCAACCAGACCGGAGGAGGCATCGCCATCATCCACAGGAACACCATCCGCATTACGACCTACACCGATGACACCCTCGCACCCGCCGAGCACCTGCACTTCCAGGTCCACATCAACCCCAAGACCACCCTCAGAGGCACCCTCGTCTACAGACCCCCGGGACCACGTACACAATTCAGCGAAGACATCGCCGACTTCATCAGCCCGCACGTCCTCCCCTCCGCTGACTACATCCTCCTCGGGGACCTCAACTTCCACCTGGAGAACAACAACGACTGCAACACCACCACCCTGCTGGACAACCTCGCAAACCTGGGACTCAAGCAGCTGGTCACCACCCCCACCCACTACGCCGGACACACACTCGACCCCGTCTTCTCATCCAGCAAGAACATAGCCTTCAGCCACGCCACCGGACTCCACTGGACGGACCACAGCTGCGTCCACTTCAGCTTCAGAAGGACCACGATCCACCACCACCAGCAACAGGTTGCACGCAGAAGCTGGAACAAGATCACAGCCGACCAGCTCGCAATCTCCCTGAGCATGAACCCTCCCACCAGCGCAACGAACCCAAGCCAGGCGGCCACCAACCTCGCGAAGTGGATCAGCAACTGCGCAGACGACCTCGCCCCTCTGAAGACCCCGCCTAGCAGACCCGCGAGCAAGAAAGCCCCATGGTTCACCGACGAACTCAAGAGCTCCAAGAAGAACTGCCGAGCCCTCGAGAGAACATGGCGCAGAGACCCGACACCAGA
The DNA here is from genome assembly GCF_964204655.1 of Triturus cristatus. Classification (NCBI taxonomy): domain Eukaryota; kingdom Metazoa; phylum Chordata; class Amphibia; order Caudata; family Salamandridae; genus Triturus; species Triturus cristatus. The sequence goes on from NC_140579.1 coordinate 1,099,965,375, forward strand.
CAACATGACCACCCTCAAGCTCGCCACCCGAAAACACCACCAACTCATCCACGCCACCAAGAAAACCGCATTCAAGGAACGACTGAACAACAACGCACACAACAGCAAGGAACTCTTCACCATCGTCAAAGAGCTCTCCAACCCCAACGCCGGAAACAACGACATCACCCCTTCGCAAGACCTCTGCAACTCCCTCGCCTTCTACTTCCACAACAAGATCGCTGACATACACAACAGCTTCAGCACACAACCGATGCACGCCACGACCGAACCACCGCCCCCCCACCACCAACCTCCGCGCCTGGACCCCGATCAGCACCGAAGACACCGCCCGCACGATGAACTCCATCCACTCCGGATCTCCTACCGACCCCTGCCCTCACCACGTCTTCAACAAGGCCGACGCTGTCATCGCACCCCACCTGCGGGACATCATCAACTCCTCCTTCGACACCGCCACCTTCCCGGAGAGCTGTAAGCACGCCAAACTCACAGCTCTACTAAAGAAGCCATCAGCCGACCCCACCGACCTCAAGAACTACCGCCCCATCTCGCTGCTCCCGTTTCCTGCAAAAGTCATCGAGAAGACCGTCAACAAGCAGCTGGCCGCCTTCCACGAGACGAACGGTTCCCTCAACCTCTCGCAGTCTGGCTTCCGGGCCAACCACAGCACCGAGACTGCCCTGATCGCAGCCACCGATGACATCCGAGCACTGCTTGACAACGGAGAAACAGCAGCCCTCATCCTCCTAGACCTCTCCGCGGCCTTCGACACTGTCTGCCACCGTACACTAGTGCAGCGTCTCAGCAACGTCGGAATCCAGGAAAAAGCATTGGATTGGATCACCTCCTTCCTCTCAGGAAGGACACAGAGTCCGCCTCCCCCCGTTCAGATCTGAAGCCACCGAAGTCATCTGCGGCGTTCCTCAAGGCTCTTCGCTCAGTCCAACCCTCTTCAACGTCTACATGAGCCCTCTCGCAGACATCGCACGCCAGCACAACCTCAACATCATCTCCTACGCTGACGACACCCAGCTGATTCTCTCCCTCACCAACGACCCCGCCACCGCCAGAGCCAACCTTCACGAAGGGATGAAAGAGGTAGCCGAATGGATGAAGAACAGCCGCCTGAAACTGAACTCGGACAAGACGGAAGTCCTCATCCTGGGATCCTCACCCTCCGCCTGGGACGACTCCTGGTGGGCCCCCGCCCTAGGCAGCGCACCCAAACCAACAGACCACGCACGCAACCTGGGCTTCATCCTGGACTCCTCCCTCTCCATGACCAGACAAGTCAACGCCGTCTCCTCGTCGTGCTTCAACATCCTGTGCATGCTACGTAAGATCTTCCGGTGGATCCCCACCGAGACCAGGAAGACGGTCACCCAGGCCCTCGTCACCAGCCGTCTAGACTACGGCAATTCCCTCTACGCCGGAACCACCGCCAAACTCCAGAAGAGACTCCAGCGGATCCAGAACGCCTCAGCACGACTCATCCTGGACATCCCCCGTCGCGGCCACATCTCCGGACACCTGAGAGACCTGCACTGGCTCCCGGTCAACAAGAGAATCACCTTCCGACTCCTCACCCACGCACACAAAGCCCTACACAACCAAGGCCCAGGATACCTCAACAGCCGCCTCAACTTCTACGCTCCCAAACGCCAGCTTCGATCGACCGGCCACGCCCTTGCCGCCGTCCCCCGCATCCGAAGAGCCACCACAGGGGGACGGTCCTTCTCCTACCTCGCCGCCAAGACATGGAACTCCCTCCCGACCCACCTCCGCCTGACCCAGGACCACCTCGCCTTCAGGAAGCAGCTCAAGACCTGGCTGTTCGAGCAGTAGCGGACCCCCCTCCCCCAGCGCCTTGAGACCCTCTGGGTGAGTAGTGCGCTATATAAATGCTTGATTGATTGATTGACCTCCTGGTTGCACCAGGTTTTGGGTCTCTAGCCTCTGAATAAAGGAGCCCATCATCCCAATACACTTTATGGGTACCTTGAGCATTCCCAGCAGCCTCAGCAGCAGCCAGCTGTCTGAGGGGTTCAAGAGATGGACAGGATAACTGAGCCTGCCCCAAGTCAGCCCTGGAAGGTCCCCATGTCCCCAGAAACTCAACCTGATCAGGTTCAAGCTCTTCAGGGACAGTTCCTTAAGGGTCCTCTAGATCATCTTCCTGTGAAGGCTGATCATCACTTGGAGGCAGGGGGGAAGGCGCAGCCTTAACCCTCCTGTTCTTCTTCTTGGTAGGTGCTTGGTCCATTGTTCCAGGATCCAAGACCTGTGGTTCAGTAAGGCACTTTTTGGCCTGTGACCTGGTCACAGCAAGGACATGTGGTGATATACCTAACATCTCTGCATGTGTCCTGTACTCCACTTCTGACCATAGAGAACTCTCTAGGTCATTGCCCAACAAACATTCTACTGGGAGGTCTGCACTAACCACAACCCTTTTGAGGCCAGTTACCCCTCCCCATGAGAAGTTAACAACTGCCACACTATGTGAAGTAGTGGCATTGCTGGCATTGGTCACCAGGTAATTCTCACCTGGTATGTACTGTCCAGGGTCCACACAGCCTGGTGTCACCATAGTGACACTGACACATGTGTCCCTGTAGGCTTGAGCCACTTTTTCATTTATTAAAGGAGTCTGTCTGTACTTGCCCAGGTTACTGGGGCTCACAGTCAGGGACAAATCCATGTCCCCATCACAGATCAAGACTGCCTGTGTCAGGGTTCTGTCTAAGTCAGAATCTCCTTCAGTTCCCATAGTGATTCCCACTACACCCTTTGTCTGGGGACCAACACTGCTAACAGTAGTACTGGGAGCAGGTGCCTTAGGGGCAACAGTGTTGGGGGCTCCACCCTTCTTACAATCACTAGTCCAGTGAGTTGTATTCTTGCAAGATTTGCACCAGGGTTTCTTTGGACCTTCTTTCTTCTTCCCTTTATGTTGGGACCCACCCTCGTTAGTACTAGTTTGGGGCCCTGTTGAAGACTTCTGGTCTTTGGATTTCTGATCTCCACCCTTTTGGTCTGTTTTCTTCTGATCAACCCCTTGGCCCTGGTTCTGGTTCTGACCCATTTGTCTGCCTTCTTTCCCAATTCTTGGGGAGAGGTCAGATCTGAGTCAACCAAGTGTTGATGCAGTTGCTGGTTCTGACAGTTATTTAAAATCTGTTCTCTCATCATCAAATTGTACAATCCTGTATAATCAGATACCTTACTTCCCAGCAACCAACCCTCCAAAGCCTTAGTGGCACATTCAATGTATTCAGACCAGTCCTGAGTCTGTGTCTTCTGGGTGTCTCTGAACATTAACCTGTACTGTTCAGTGGTTAAGCCTAACCCATCAACTAGGACACTCTTCAGGGCTCTGTAGTTTCTGACATCCTCCTCCCTAACAGTGAGGAGTCTATCTCTGCCTCTTCCTTCAAAGGAGAGCCATAAGATTGCTGCCCACTGGTCTTCAGGAACCTGCTGCACTTTGCAGGCTCTCTCAAGAGCAGTCATCCACTTGTGGATATCATCCCCACTTTTGTAGGGGGGCACAACCTTGGACAGGTTCCTATTGTCAAAGACCCTATCTTTGTCCTTAGGGACAATGCTGCCACCAGTGGGTATAGACCCACTCTCTCTAGGTTGCCTAGCCTTGTTCAGTTTTTCTTCCATCAGGGCTACTTCTAGCTCCTGTCTCCTGATTCTCAGCTGAGCTTCCTTCATTCTGGCCTCATGCTCCCTCCTTTGAGGGCTGGTCATCCCCCTTCTGGAGCGACCTTGAGATCCTCTAGAGGCATGAGAAGCATTAGAGCCACCTGAGTGATTCCTTTGCCTCCGAAACCCCTGTTTAAGTCCACTAGGGAGATCCAATGGGGTGAACCCATTATCAGTCCCCAGTAGCCTTAAGTTAGCTGAGCCAGGTCTGGCACCTGGCACTGAACTATCTCTCCCATCTGAACTGCTACTACTGTCAGATTCACCCCCTTTGTCATCCCTGTCCCTATGCTGATTCTCATCATCGGTAGTCAGATTCTCAACTAAGGGGCGACTGTGGGAAAGGGGTACTTCAGTGGCATCTTCAGAAGGAGGGCCTCCTGTTCCTGTCCCTAAGGGGTCTAACTGAGAGGTTTTCTTGAGAGCTCTCTGATCTTCATCAGCCTGTAAGAGTTCTCTGAGTTCAGCAGAGGTAGGGTTCCTGGGCTGTTTAAGGCCCCTGATATTTGCCAACTGCCTGAGCTCATTTTGATTTAGGGTAGCAAAGATGGTTGGTGCCCTCTGGGGGTCACTCTCGACAGAGATGGGTACATTGGACCCCTCTGCCCCAGCCATTGCTCTTAAGTGTGGGTGGATGTGTTGCAACTACCTACACTTGGGTTTTCCTACTAAACCTATCTAGTAGTTGTAGTCAGGGTGTGCTACTCCCTTTGCTCTACAACAACTAAGTTCAGTAGAACTTAAGTATATCTATCTTGTTTTATATGTACCTACAGGTACCTATGTGATCTTTCAATTGGTAACCAAGAGATTACAATGGTAAAACACAGCAAGCTCAAATCCAACCGCTGCTCAACAATGTGAGAAGTTGGCCTGGTATATGATGTTCACTAGTTAAAGTGACCACCTTGTACCATGCCAAGCAACCCTTATGGTGTGGTTGTAAGTCAACCTTTTCGGACTAGCTGCCCTAGTGGTAGCGTAGGCTAAGCAGTCTTTGAGGCTAAACTCGTTAAAGCGTGTTAAGCAGGCTGTTTTACCAAATGTAACCCCCCTTTATACCAATGAGAGGACACCACACAGATATATATTCAAAATATATATGCATTTATTACTCAAAGTATCCCCTAGACTCTTTATGAGCACAGGAGCACAATTCGTTAAACAAGACAACGTTATAATATACAGAAGTTGCACATTATATGGATGGGCCCTGGTGGCCACTCAAACCATATACTAAAATAGTGGTATAAGTACCACGAACAGGAAAGGGAAAAGGCCTAGGGCCTCTAGAATCGCTGGGCCTACAAGGAGCTAACTTCAGTTAGTGACCAGGAGGTCCACGGGTCGCGTGTGCAGTGAGGAAAGTTACACGCGGGCTCCCATAGGTTTTCAATGGGTGCGTAAAAGTTTAAAAGTTACTGCAGAAAGGGTCTTCTGGATGGACTACGATCTTGAGATTCAAAACACAGACACTAGAGATGTTTCTCTACACTTGGGCACCGGAGTGCCAACTTTACCTCACCCACAGGAAGCGGGTGCATAGGTCTCGAAGTGCGTCGGGTTTCTTCTATCGATTAAATGGAGCCTGATGACAAAGATGCTGCAGGCGGTCGGTCCAGAAGAGATGCGGTAGATCCAAGAGTGGATCGGAGTTGTAGAAGACCTGAAAGCAGAGGGGACAGTGTTCACAGTCACTAGCCAGTGACCGGCGTGGCACCAGGAAGGTACCAGGCGATGTCGGGTGCAAACAGGTGGTTAGGTGTAGCTTGTCTCCGCAGCCACGTGGTCCCTGAAGGTCGACGACATCCAGGAGTCGAGTCACGAGCTGTCCCACGCAGGCTCTCGCTGTCGGCGATGTCGGCAACTCGAAAGAAGCAAACAAGCCTTGGCAAAGGCAGGAGTTGTGGAAAGAGAGGAAAGCTGATTGTTCTGAACAGCAAGGTCAGAGGGGCTGCTCTTTTGGAGAGCAGCTAGGGCCAGTCTGGAGCAACCAGACCAGTGTCGTTGATTTCAAAATAGGTTGCCAAAATGGCCACTAGCCAACGGGCCAGGGACCGGGCAGGCGCATCGAGATGCAAAGTGCAGAGGGGCCCCACACAGATCGTGGAGATGCTGGAGGAATCACCTTTGGTGCATATGCTGCTGGGTGGTTGGGCTTCTCAGGACCCAAAGCACAACTTGGAGGGAGCCTCTGTCGTTGCGCTTGCAGCTTGTCGTCGGTCTTCCAAGATGGCTGGCTCCACGTGTCTCGGTGCCTCCACGGGTTCCTTCTTTGCAGGGACTGTGGATCGGGCGGTGAGAGGTCTGGATGTCCAGGTCTTGTCGGGCTCTGGGCTCGGGCTCGGCAGGAGGCGGCGGCAAATCAGACGTTGATTCGCTGGATGGTGCTTGCGTTAGCAAGATGGTCACTCCCTGACCATAGGGGAGATTTCCTTCTGTCCTCTGTGCAGCAGAGCGTCGAAGTTCCTGTCTTCTTCTTGTGGTTAAGTTGATTCCAGGATGTCTAAAGTCTTAGGACACAGCTCCTACCTTTATTCGGATTCTAGGGGCCGGACTACCTGCTAGGTCCCTCCCTAAGGGTGGGACCAGGAAGGGGGGTGGTTACACCCCCAATCCTTTGTCCAGCTCGCCCCAGGTCCGGGGCTGGTGTGCCCCAGGACCGGTTTGAACTGGCATATGCACCGAGGCTCCTTGTGAGCCTCAGGCATGTCTGATTCCATTCAAGCCCTACCTGACCAATACACAAAATCCTGTCTGGGGTGGTGCACGCACCTCCCCTGGCAGGAAACCCTTTGTCCATGTCTCCCAAGCTGGAAGGACTCCCAGCAGCAGGAGGGCAGACTTGTGTCTGTGGTGGCAGCATCCATTTTGTGGAGCTGAGGCTATGTCTGATTTTACCCGGGTTTCAGGTACTGTACATGTCGTGTCCCTCTACGAGGGTGGAATGCTAACCCCGTCGCCAGAATTGGCGAGGGGTTAGTATTCCAATTCGTATGACACCTTACTCGACATGTTTTGATAAAGCCAAACCAATGATAGCATTTAACCGCGAGGTTCATAATGCACTTAAGAGTATATGGTATGGCTATATCTGGAAACGGTAGAAGGAAGTTGTTCCGACCACTGCAGACAGGCTCAGCTCATGCCAGAGCACCATCTCACATGGAACCAAGCACTCTGCCTTCAGGATTGTGAAGGCCTGCCATAGGAGTGACTTATAGGTTAACATGTGCCCCATTTAAGGTTAGGTATAGGTACACTACACCTAAGTAAGATGTGGTTACACCAACTTACCCCAGCTGAGTGATCAGCCAGTTGTGTCAAATTGCTAGGCCAGGCCAGGGGTGGCACAATACATGCTTCAGCCACTGGTAGGCCTTAGATACACCAATGCCCTGGGTACCTAGTGTACACTGGTACAGGGGCTCACAGGGTGATCCGATTCCAATTGGTCATGCACCTATAGTGCATAGTGTCAATTTAGTTAGAGAGAACAGCAGGCTGGGTGTCTGATTAGCAGGCCCACAGCCTCAATATGTCAAAAGCCAGTGAAGCAAAAAGCAAAAATTTGGGGTGACCATAGAATAGCAGACCCTACTCTCCTACAGCGTCGCTCCTCAGTGTCAGTGGGTTCCTTATCACAGAGTGTAAGGCATCGCTCCTCAGTGTCAGTGGGCTCCATATCACAGAGTGTAAGGCTTCGCTACTCAGTGTCAGTGGGCTCCGTATCATAGAGTGTAAGGCGTCGCTCCTCAGTGTCAGTGGGCTCCGTATCACAGAGTGTATGGCGTCGCTCCTCAGTGTGAGAATGACAGTGGGCTCCGTATCACAGAGTGTACGGTGTCGCTCCTCAGTGTCAGTGGGCTCCGTATCACAGAGTGTAAGGCTTCGCTACTCAGTGTCAGTGGGTTCCATATCACAGAATGTAAGGCGTCGCTCCTCAGTGTCAGTGGGCTCCGTATCAAAGAGTGTACGGTGTCGCTCCTCAGTGTCAGTGGGCTCCGTATCACAGAGTGTAAGGTGTCACTCCTCTTTGTCAGTGGGCTCCGTATCACAGAGTGTAAGACGTCGCTCCTCAGTGCCAGTGGGCTCCCTATCACAGAGTGTACGGCATCGCTCCTCAGTGTCAGTGGGCTCCGTATCACAGCGTGTAAGGCGTCGCTCCTCAGTGTCAGTGGGCTCCATATCACAGAGTGTAAAGCGTCGCTCCTCAGTGTCAGTGGGCTTCGTATCACAGCGTGTAAGGCGTCGCTCCTCAGTGTCAGTGGGCTCCATATCACAGAGTGTAAGGCGTCACTCCGCAGTGTCAGTGGGATCCGTATCACAGCGTGTACGCTGTCGCTCCTCAGTGTCAGTGGGCTCCGTATCACAGAGTTTACGGCGTCTCTCCTCAGTGTCAGTGGGCTCTGTATCACAGCGTGTAAGGCGTCGCTCCTCAGTGTCAGTGGGCTCCATATCACAGATTGTAAGGTGTCGCTCCACAGTGTCAGTGGGCTCTGTATCATAGAGTGTAAGGCATCACTCCTCAGTGTCAGTGGGCTCCGTATCACTGAGTGTAAGGCGTCGCTCCTCAGTGTCAGTGGGCTCCGTATCACAGAGTGTAAGGTGTCTCTACTCAGTGTCAGTGGGCTCCGTATCACAGAGTGTAAGGCTTCGCTACTCAGTGTCAGTGGGCTCCGTATCATAGAGTGTAAGGCGTCGCTCCTCAGTGTCAGTGGGCTCCGTATCACAGAGTGTATGGCATCGCTCCTCAGTGTGAGAATGACAGTGGGCTCCGTATCACAGAGTGTACGGTGTTGCTCCTCAGTGTCAGTGGGCTCCGTATCACAGAGTGTATGGCGTCGCTCCTCAGTGTCAGAATGACAATGGGCTCCATATCACAGAGTGTATGGCATCGCTCCTCAGTGTCAATGGGCTCCGTATCACAGAGTGTAAGGCGTCGCTCCTCAGTGTCAGTTGGCTCCGTATCACAGAGTATAAGGTGTCGCTCCTCAGTGTCAGTGGGCTCCGTATCACAGAGTGTAAGGCATCGCTCCTCAGTGTCAGTGGGCTCTGTATCACAGCGTGTAAGGCGTCGCTCCTCAGTGTCAGTGGGCTCCATATCATAGAGTGTACAGCGTCGCTCCTCAGTGTCAGTGGGATCTGTATCACAGAGTGTAAGGCGTCACTCCTCAGTGTCATTGGGCTCCGTATCACAGAGTGTAAGGCGTCGCTCCTCAGTGTCAGTGGGTTCCTTATCACAGAGTGTAAGGCATCGCTCCTCAGTGTCAGTGTGCTCTGTATCACAGCGTGTAAGGCGTCGCTCCTCAGTGTCAGTGGGCTCCATATCACAGAGTGTACAGCGTCGCTCCTCAGTGTCAGTGGGTTCCGTATCACAGAGTGTAAGGCGTCACTCCTCAGTGTCAGTGGGCTCCGTATCACAGCGTGTAAGGCGTCACTCCTCAGTGTCACTGGGCTACGTATCACAGAGTGTAAGGCGTCGCTCCTCAGTGTCAGTGGGCTCCATATCATAGAGTGTACAGCGTCGCTCCTCAGTGTCAGTGGGATCTGTATCACAGAGTGTAAGGCGTCACTCCTCAGTGTCATTGGGCTCCGTATCACAGAGTGTAAGGCGTCGCTCCTCAGTGTCAGTGGGTTCCTTATCACAGAGTGTAAGGCATCGCTCCTCAGTGTCAGTGTGCTCTGTATCACAGCGTGTAAGGCGTCGCTCCTCAGTGTCAGTGGGCTCCATATCACAGAGTGTACAGCGTCGCTCCTCAGTGTCAGTGGGTTCCGTATCACAGAGTGTAAGGCGTCACTCCTCAGTGTCAGTGGGCTCCGTATCACAGCGTGTAAGGCGTCACTCCTCAGTGTCACTGGGCTACGTATCACAGAGTGTAAGGCGTCGCTCCTCAGTGTCAGTGGGCTCAGTATCAGAGAGTGTAAGGCGACGCTCCTCAGTGTCAGTGGGCTCAGTATCACAGAGTGTAAGGCGTCGCTCCTCAGTATTAGTGGGTTCAGTATCACAGCTTGTAAGTGTAGTGATCAAGTCCACTCAGTTGAGATAATTTAGAGGTGTATTAGAAGATGGTACAAGATCACAGGGAGACCATAAGTAGACCAGATATAGACCCCACCAGGAGCAGCCAGCAGGCAGCTCAGCCCATGCAACTGTCATTACTCACTGCAGATTCCCAACATTCTGACAGCATCATCACACTAACATTCCACTGGTGGTAGAATGGCATTGCATTAGCATTAGCAGGATATAACATATCCCCCTTTCTTATAAGGAAAACATAAAGCTAGAAACATAAGAGAAGAACCTGAGAAAGAGAAAGCAAAATGATTATACAAAAGCAAGGAGGGCAACAACGAGAGAACAACGATCATAAGAAAAACAGTGTGAGAAAAACAACCAGAGAGAAATTAAGAAACAGAGAAGAATCAAACGTAGAAACCATCCTCCCTTCTTACACAACAGCGAAGAAGAAAAAACAACAACTTAAGAGAAACGGATAAAAGAAAACACAAAAGATTGCCCTAAAGCACGCCCACTGGCCAGAACAGGAATGGAAAACGAAGAGAACACAGAGCAACAGATACCGACGAACGCAGAGGAAAAAAAAACACGACAGAAAAACAAAAAAAACAGAATCCACAAGAGTCACGAGAAGAAGACCTCAGAAGGAAAACAGAAAAGAAGAAAGAAACAAGGAAGATGAGGAAAAATATAAGAGTAATTCCCCATCTAAACACCATTATCATAAGACAATGACAAAATTGTACTGCAAAGATAACAGTGCAAAAAAAACAATAAAAATAGAATATAAACAGAACATACCTAGCAATGAAAGCACGAAAAGCACCCAAATATGGTATAAACCTAAACTAAATATGTGAACTAGGATGCATGGGTGAGAACCCATGACTAAACTCTTGGGATAGAGATGAGTTGTGCACAAAACTGGGAATGCTCCCCATACACATATAAGTGTATGGACAAACTTTGTGTGGAAAAACTACACCGTGCACTGTAGAAATGTAACTGTGTTGAAACACCACATATGAGTAGGTACTCATGACATATTCCTAACAACGAAAGGAATATTCGGGTAAGAACCCATGGTTATGCAAAAGGACTGTAACCTTTGCATGAAAATTGACAGTGTAACGGTGGGAACCCATATACTTAATGCAAAGAGGCTTGCACCCTTGCATAGCTCCCAGGAGGGAGGTAGAATAGAGTGATGCACAAAAGAAAAACACACCTTATGTAGGGTAAACAGAAAAACGAGAGGTATCCTTGTACGGACAACAAGTGTGGAGCTACCACACAGTGAACCAAAGCAACATAACTATTAGCTTTACGAGTAAGTACCCGAATACATGAGTAGGAACACATGACAAACCTCATGAAGTAGAGATAAGTAAAAATAAATGAAATAAAACTGTGTGCAGGAGTACAGTGAGCAAATGGGACTTAAACCAATTGCTGGCAAATGGGACTAAAACCCATTGCAGACCCTGGGTAAGGAGATAAGAAACATTGAAAAAGAACAGTAAACTCATGGTCATGCTGTGACAAAAAAAAATCCTCACGACACCCTATGTAGAAAAACAACGTAAGAGGTTCAACTTCAATTGCCGGTCAATGTGTAAGCACATGAGAACAGTGAGACCCAAAAGACCCACCTCACGGAGAGATCAAAAGACATCGTGCATTGAAGAATAGGGTGAAACAGTGCAATATGTAAATGGCATATTAACACAGAACAATGAGGCACTGAACATGGAGCTAAGAGATACAGACTTGCCAACATTGAACACCATGTATAAAAAACAGATAAACAGTAAGAATAAATTCCATTCATTTTCTCAACCTGTCACTAGATGGCATTATACACAGTGCAAAGAAAACAGCTCCGTGGCACTAGTGTACTGTTAAAAGAGCTACAAAAATACTGAAAACTTAGCATACATCTCTGAACAGGTTCAACCTGCCACCATCAAACTAGATCTATAATAGGGAAGAGATTCAAGACCTATATAACACGATGTATAAAACAAGCTTAACCAGGGTGGCAAGCGATCCCTCGCCCGAGTAGTGTGAACAGAACACACCCCAAATTGCGCACCCAGATATCAAACCTGTTAAAGACAACAGTCCTGAATAGTAACATATAGAATAGTGTGAGAAGTTGGCCTGGTATATGATGTTCACTAATTAAAGTGACCACCTTGTACCATGCCAAGCAACCCTTATGGTGTGGTTGTAAGTCAACCTTTTCGGACCAGCTGCCCTAGTGGTAGCGTGGGCTAAGCAGTCTTTGAGGCTAAACTCGTTTAGGCGTGTTAAGCAAGCTGTTTTACCATATGTAACCCCCCTTTATACCAATGAAAGGACACCACACAGATATATATTCAAAATATATATGTATTTATTTCTCAAAGTAACCCCTAGACTATTTATGAGCACAGGAGCACAAATCGTTAAACAAGAAAGTATCACAATATACAGAAGTTGCACTTTATATGGATAGCCCTGGTGGCCGCTCAAACCATATACTAAAATAGTGGTATAAGTGCCACAAACAGGAAAGGGAGAAGGCCTAGGGCCTCTAGAATCGCTGGGCCTACAAGGAGCTAACTTTAGTTAGTGACCAGGAGGTCCACGGGTCGCGTGTGCAGTGAGGAAAGTTACACGCGGGCTCCCATAGGTTTTCAATGGGTGCGTAAATGTTCAAAAGTTACTGCTAGAAGGGTGTTCTGGTTGGACTACGAATTCAAGACTTCAAACCTAGACACTAGAGATGTTACTCTACCCTTGTGCACCGGAGTGCCAGCTTTACCTCACCCACAGGAAGTGGGTGCATAGGGCTCGAAGTGCGTAGGGTTTCGTCTATCTGTTCAATGGAGCCTGATGACAAAGATGCTGCAGGCGGTCGGTCCAGAAGAGATGCGGTGGATCCAAGGGTGGATCGGAAGTGTAGAAGACCTGTAAGCAGAGGGGACAGTGTTCACAGTCACTAGCCAGTGACCGGCGTGGCACCAGGTAGGTACCAGGCGATGTCGGGTGCAAACAGGTGAAGAGGTGTAGCTTGTCTCTGCAGCCACGTGGTCCCTGAAGGTCAACGACATCCAGGAGTCAGTTCACGAGCTGTCCCACGCAGGCTCTCGCTGTCGGCGGTGTCAGCGACTCAGAAGAAACAAACAAGCCTTGGCAAAAGCAGGAGTCGCAGGAATCGAAGAAAGCTGTTAGCTCTGACCAGCAAGGTCAGAGGGGCTGCTCCTTTGGAGGGAAGCAGGGGCCAGTCTGGAGCAACTAGACCAGCATTGTAGTTTTCAAAAAGGTTTGCCAAGATGGCCACTAGCCAACGGGCCAGGGACCGGGTAGGCGCGTCGAGTTGCAAAGTGCAGAGGGGCCCCACGCAGATCGTAGAGATGCTGGAGGGCTCACCTTTGGTGCAGATGCTGCTCGGATGTTGGGCTTCTCAGGACCCAAAGCACAACTCGGAGGGAGCCTCTGTTGTCGCGCTTGCAGCTTGTCGAGTGTCTTCCAAGATGGCTGGCTCCACGTGTCTCGGTGCCTCCATGGGTTCCTTCTTTGCAGGGACTGTGGATCGGGCGGTGAGAGGTCTGGAGGTCCAGTTCTTGTCAGTCTCTGGGCTCGGGCTCCGGCGGGAGGCGGCGGCAAAACAGACATCGATTTGCTGGATGGTGCTTGCGTTAGCAAGATGGTCACTGTAGGAGAGTAGGGTCTGCTATCCTATGGTCACCCCAAATTTTTGCTTTTTGCTTCACTGGTTTTTGACATATTGAGGCTGTGGGCCTGCCAATCAGACCCCCAGACTGCTGTTCTCTCTACTAAATTTACACTATGCACCCTAGGTGCATAACCAATTGGAAGTGGATCACCCTGTCAGCCCCTGTACCAGTGTACACTAGGTACCCAGGGCATTGGTGTACCCAAGGCCTGCCAGGGGCTGAAGCATGTATTATGCCACCCCAGGCTTGGCCTAACAATTTGACACAACTGGCTGATCACTCAGCTGGGGTAAGTTGGTGTAATCACCTCTTACTTAGGTGTAGTATACCTATACCTAACCTTAAATGGGACACATGTTAACCTATAAGTCACTCCTATGGCAGGCCTTAACAATCCTGAAGGCAGAGTGCTTGGTTCCATGTGAGATGGTGCTCTGGCATGAGCTGAGCCTGTCTGCAGTGGTCGGAACAACTTCCTTCTACTGTTTCCAGATATCGTCATACCATATACTCTTAAGTGCATTATGAACCTTGCGGTTAAATGCTATCTTTGGTTTGGCTTTATCAAAACATGTCGAGTAAGGTGTCATACGAATTGGAATACTAACCCCTCGCCAATTCTGGTGACGGGGTTAGCATTTCACCCTTCTAGAGGGACACGACATGTACAGTACCTGAAACCCGGGTAAAATCAGACATAGCCTCAGCTCCACAAAATGGATGCTGCCACCACCGACACAAGTCTGCCCTCCTGCTGCTGGGAGTCCTTCCAGCTTGGGAGGTGTGGACAAAGGGTTTCCTGCCAAGGGAGGTGCATGCACCACCCCAGACAGGATTTTGTGTATTGGTCAGGTAGGGCTTGAAAGAAACCAGACATGCCTGTGGCTCACAAGGAGCCTCGGTGCATATGCCAGTTCAAACCTGTCCTGGGGCACACCAGTCCCGGGCCTGGGGCGAGCTGGACAAAGGATTGGGGGTGTAACCACCCCCCTTCCTGGTCCCACCCATAGGGAGGGACCTAGCAGGTAGTCCGGCCCCTAGAATCCGCTTAAAGGTAGGAGCTGTGTCCTAAGACTTCAGACATCCTGGAATCAACTTGAAACTAAGAAGAAGACGGGAACTTCGACATTCTGCTGCACAGAAGACTGAAGGAAATCTCCCCTGTGGTCAGGGAGTGACCACCTTGCTAACGCAAGCACCATCCAGCAAATCAACGTCTGCTTTGCTGCCGCCTCCCGCCGGAGCCCGAGCCCAGAGACTGACAAGACCTGGACCTCCAGACCTCTCACCGCCCGATCCACAGTCCCTGAAAAGAGGAGACCCGTGGAGGCAACGAGACACGTGGAGCCAGCCATCTTGGAACGACGACGACAAGCTGCACGCGCAACAACCGAGGCTCCCTCCAAGTTGTGCTTTGGGATCTGAGAAGCCCAACCCTCGAGCAGCATCTGCACCAAAGGTGAGCCCTCCAGCATCTCCACGATCTGCGTGGGGCCCTTCTGCATTTTGCCACTTGACGCGCCTAACCGGTTGCTGGCCCGCTGGCTAGTGGCCATCTTGGCGACGAACTTCAAGAAATACACCACTGGTCTGGTTGCTCCAGACTGGCCCTTGCTCCCCTCCAAAGGAGCAGTCCCTCTGACCTTGCTAGTCAGAACAATCAGCTTATCTTGTTCTCCACAACAATTGCTTTTGCCAAGGCTTGTTTGCTTCGATCAAGTCGACGACACCGCCGACAGCGAGAGCCTGCGTGGGACAGCTTCTGAACCGACTCCTGGACGTCGTCGACCTCCAAAGACCACGTGGCTGCAGAGACAAGCTACACCTTTCTTCCTGTTTGCACCCGACATTGCCTGGTACCCACCTGGTGCCACGCTGGTCACTGGCTAGTGACTGTGAACACTGTCCCCTCTGCTTACAGGTCTTCAACATCTCCGATCCACTCTTGGATCCACCGCATCTCTCCCGGACCGACCGCCTGCAGCATCTTTGTCCACAGGCCCCACGGAACAGATAGAAGAAACCCGACGCACTTCGAGGCCTATGCACCCGCTTCCTGTGGGTGAGGTAAAGCTGGCACTCCTGTGCCCAAGTGTAGTATTACATCTCTAGTGCCTGTGTTCCAAATCTTGAGTTCCTAGTCCATCCGGAAGATCCTTTTTGCAGTAACTTTGTACTTTTTACGCACCCATTGAAACCTATGGGAGCACGCGTGTGACTATTTGCTCTGCACACGCCACCCGTGGACCTCCTGGTCACTAACTGAAGTTAGCTCCTTGTAGGCCCAGCGATTCTAGAGGCCCTAGGCCTTTTCCCTTTTCTGTTCGTGGTACTTATACCACTATTTTAGTATATGGTTCGAGCGGCCACCAGGGCCTATCCATATAAAGTGCAACTTCTGTGTATTCTACTGTAATCTTGTTTGACGATTTGTGCTCCTGTGCTCATAAAGAGACTAGGGGTTACTTTGAGAAATAAATACATATATATTTTGAATATATATCTGTGTGGTGTCCTTTCATTGGTATAAAAGGGGGTTGCATTTGGTAAAACAGCTGGCTTAACACGCTTCACGAGTTTAGCCTCAAAGACTGCTTAGCCTACGCTACCACTAGGGCAGCTAGTCCGAAAAGGTTGACTTACAACCACACCATTAGGGTTGCTTGGCATGGTACAAGGTGATCACTTTAACTAGTGAGCATCATATACCAGGCCAACTTCTCACATTGGTGAGCAGCGGTTGGATTTGAGCTTGCTGTGTTTTACCATTGTAATCTCTTGGTTACCAATTGAAAGATCACATAGGTACCTGTAGGTACATATAAAACAAGATTAGATATACATAAGTTCTACTGAACTTAGTTGTTGTAGAGCAAAGGGAGTAGCACACCCTGACTACAACTACTAGATAGGTTTAGTAGGTAAACCCAAGTGTAGGTAGATTGCAACACATCCACCCACACTTAAGAGCAATGGCTGGGGCAGAGGGGTCCAATGTACCCATCTCTGTTGAGAGTGACCCCCAGAGGGCACCATCCATCTTTGCTACCCTTAACCAGAATGAGCTCAGGCATTTGGCAACTCTTAGAGGCCTTAAACAGCCCAAGAACCCTACCTCTGCTGAGCTCAGAGAACTCTTGCAAAATGATGAAAATCAGAGAGAGCTCAAGAAAGCTTCCCAGTTAGCCCCCTTAGGGTCAGGAACAGGAGGCCCCCCTTCTGAAGATGCTACAGAAGTACCCCTTTCCAATAGCCATCCCTTAGATGAGAACCATACTACAGAGGAGGAAAGTGGGGAGGATACAGAAAGTAGTGATGATGAAGGGAGAACTAGCCCAGTGCCAAGTGTTATACTTGGCCCAGCTAAACTAAGGCTATTGGGGACTGACAATGGGGTCATCCCATTGGATCTCCCCAGTGGACTTAACCAGGGGCTTGGGAGGCAAAGGAATCGCTCAGGTGACTCTAATGCTTCTCATGCCTCTAGAGGCTCTCAAGGTCACTCCAGGAAAAGGATGACCACCCCTCAGAGGAGGGAACATGAGGCCAGAATGCAGGAAGCCCAGCTGAGGATCAGGAAACAGGAGCTAGAAGTAGCCCTGATGGAAGAGAAACTGAACAAGGCTAGGCAACCTAGAGAGAGTGGGTCTATACCCACTGGTGGCAGCATTGTCCCTAAGGACAAAGATAGGGTCTTTGATAATAGGAACCTGTCTAAGGTTGTGCCCCCCTACAAAAGTGGGGATGATATCCACAAATGGATAACTGCTCTTGAGAGAGCCTGCAAAGTACAGCAGGTTCCTGAAGACCAGTGGGCAGCAATCCTCTGGCTCTCCTTTGAAGGAAGAGGCAGAGACAGACTCCTCACTGTTAGAGAAGAGAATGTCAGAAATTACAGAGTCCTGAAGAGTGTTCTGGTTGATGGGTTAGGCTTAACCACTGAACAGTACAGGTTAATGTTCAGAGACACCCAAAAGACACAGACTCAGGACTGGTCTGAATACATTGAATGTGCCACTAAGGCTTTGGAGGGTTGGTTGCTGGGAAGTAAGGTATCTGATTTTACAGGATTGTATAATTTGATGATGAGAGAACAGATTTTAAATAACTGTCAAAACCAGCAACTGCATCAACACTTGGTTGACTCAGATCTGACCTCTCCCCAAGAATTGGGAAAGAAGGCAGACAAATGGGTCAGAACCAGGGTTAAGCAAAAGAACCAGAATCAGGGCCAAGGGGGTGATCAGAAGAAAACAGACCAAAAGGGTGGAGATCAGAAATCTAAAGACCAGAAGTCTTCAACAGGGCCCCAAACTACTGCTAAGGAGGGTGGGTCCCAACAACAAACTAAGGGAAAGAAGAAAGAAGGTCAAAAGAAACCCTGGTGCAATCATCGCAAGAATACAACTCACTGGACAAGTGATTGTAAGAAGGGTGGAGCCCCCAACACTGTTGCCCCTAAGGCACCTTCTCCCAGTACTACTGTTAGCAGTGTTGGTCCCCAGACAAAGGGTGTAGTGGGAATCACTATGGGAACTGAAGGAGATTCTGACTTAGACAGAACCCTGACACAGGCAGTCTTGATCTGTGATGGGGACATTGATTTGTCCCTGACTGTGAGCCCCAGTAACCTGGGCAAGTACAGACAGACTCCTTTAATTAACGAAAAAGTGGCTCAAGCCTACAGGGACACATGTGCCAGTGTCACTATGGTGACACCAGGCTTTGTGGACCCTGGACAGTACATACCAGGTGAGAATTACCTGGTGACCAATGCCAGCAATTCCACTACTTCACATAGTGTGGCAGTTGTTAACTTCTCATGGGGAGGGGTAACTGGCCTCAAAAGGGTTGTGGTTAGTGCAGACCTCCCAGTAGAATGTTTGTTGGGCAATGACCTAGAGAGTTCTCTATGGTCAGAAGTGGAGTACAGGACTCATGCAGAGATGTTAGGTACATCATCACATGTCCTTGCTGTGACCAGGTCACAGGCCAAAAAGTGCCTCACTGAACCTCAGGTCTTGGATCCTGGAACAATGGACCAAGCACCTACCAAGAAGAAGAACAGGAGGGTCAAGGCTGTGCCTTCCCCCCTGCCTCAGAGTGATGATCAGCCTTCCCAGGAAGCTGATCTAGAGGACCCTGAAGGAACTGTCCCTGAAGAGCTTGAACCTGATCAGGTTGAGTTTCTGGGGACAGGGGGACCTTCAAGGGCTGACTTGAGGCAGGCTCAGTTATCCTGTCCCTCTCTTGAACCCCTCAGACAGCTGGCTGCTGCTGAGGCTGCTGGGAATGCTCAAGGTACCCATAAAGTGTATTGGGATGAAGGGCTCCTTTATTCAGAGGCTAGAGACCCCAAGCCTGGTGCTACCAGGAGGTTGGTTATACCTCTGCAATTTAGGGGCTTCCTTCTTACCTTGGCCCATGATATTCCTTTAGCAGGACACTTAGGCCAGAACAAGACTTGGGACAGGCTTGTCCCTCACTTTCACTGGCCTCACATGAATGAAGATACAAAGGAGTTTTGTCGCTCCTGTGTGACCTGCCAAGCCAGTGGCAAATCAGGTGGCACAACAAAGGCCCCCCTAATACCACTACCTGTGGTGGGGGTCCCCTTTGAAAGAGTGGGAATAGATATAGTGGGTCCCATGGATCCTCCCACTGCATCTGGGCACAGATTTATACTGGTGGTAGTGGATCATGCCACCAGGTATCCAGAGGCAATTCCCCTTAGGACCACTACAGCACCTGTTGTGGCCAGGGCCCTGCTGGGAGTATTCTCCAGAGTGGGGTTTCCTAAGGAGGTAGTTTCTGACAGAGGTACCAACTTCATGTCAGGATACTTGACAGCTATGTGGAAGGAATGTGGTGTCAACTACAAGTTCACCACCCCTTATCACCCACAATGCAATGGGCTTGTTGAGAGATTCAACAAGACCCTAAAGGGTATGATCAAAGGATTACCTGAAAAGCTCAGGCGAAGATGGGACATCCTTCTACCCTGCCTTCTGTTTGCTTACAGAGAGGTCCCACAAAAGGGGGTTGGCTACAGCCCCTTTGAATTGTTGTTTGGGCACCCTGTAAGAGGCCCACTGTGTTTGGTGAAGGAAGGATGGGAGTTACCTCTCAAAAAGCCTAAGCGAGACATAGTGGACTATGTACTTGGTCTCCGCTCCAGGATGGCTGAGTATATGGAGAAGGCATCCAAAAACCTTGAGGCAAGCCAGGCCTTACAGAAAGCTTGGCATGACCAAAAGGCTGTCTTGGTTGAGTTTCAGCCAGGACAGAAGGTATGGGTGTTGTAGCCAGTGGCCCCAGCAGCACTCCAAGACAAATGGTCTGGACCCCATACAATCCTGGAAAAGAAGGGAGAGGTCACCTACTTGGTAGACCTAGGAACTCCCAGGAGTCCCCACAGGGTACTCCATGTTAACAGGCTTAAAGCATATGTTGACAGGGCAGACATGGGCTTGCGCATGGCTACAGATGAGGGACAGGAGGAAGAGAGTGACCCTCTCCCAGACCTGTTGTCTCAGAACCCTGAAGATGGCTCAGTTGAAGGAGTGACCCTTGGAGGCAACCTCACTGCCCATCAGCAGACTGAATGTAGACAGGTTCTACAATCATTTTCACATATGTTTTCCTTGATACCTAGTCAAACTGACTGGTGTACCCATGTGGTGGACACTGGTGACAGTCTGCCTGTAAAGAACAAGCTTTACAGACAACCTGACCACGTCAGGGACTGTATAAAGGCTGAGGTACATAAAATGCTGGAATTAGGTGTCATTGAACCCTCAGAGAGCCCCTGGGCTAGCCCAGTGGTTCTGGTCCCCAAACCTCACACCAAAGATGGCAAGAGAGAGATGAGGTTCTGTGTGGACTACAGGGGTCTCAATGCTGTCACCAGGACAGATGCACACCCTATTCCAAGGGCAGATGAGCTCATAGACAAACTAGCTTCTGCAAAGTTTTTGAGCACATTTGACTTGACAGCTGGCTATTGGCAAATCAGATTAGCTGAGGAGTCTAAGGCCAAAACAGCATTCTCAACCCCAGGTGGGCACTACCAGTTTGTGGTGATGCCCTTTGGTCTGAAGAATGCACCTGCCACCTTCCAAAGGCTGGTGAACCAAGTCCTTACTGGGTTGGATGACTTTTGCGCAGCATATCTTGATGACATTGCTGTCTTTAGCTCCACCTGGGAGGATCACCTGATCCACCTGAAGAAGGCTCTTGAGGCTCTGCAAAGGGCAGGCCTCACTATCAAGGCTACTAAGTGCCAGATAGGGCAGAGTAAGGTTGTATATTTGGGCCACCTTGTAGGTGGAGGCCAAGTTCAACCACTGGAGAGTAAGATACAATCCATCAAGGACTGGTCTCCTCCAACCACCCAGACTCAAGTTCGAGCTTTCTTGGGCTTGACTGGGTACTACAGGAAGTTTGTTAAGAACTATGGGTCCATTGTGACTCCTCTTAATGATCTGACATCCAAAAAGATGCCCAAAAAGGTTCAGTGGACAGTAAGCTGTCAAAAGGCATTTGATGACCTGAAGGAGGCCATGTGCTCTGCACCTATCCTGAAAAGTCCTGACTACTCCAAAGACACCGGTAGCGCATACCGGCTCCAGGAGGGGTCATAGCGCTACACTGCATGCTGCACGCTGCACTAACCTGCCAGGCTCAACCACGCAGCGCCGCTGGGTTCCTGACGCTGTGACTGGACTACAGCTCCCAGCTTGCTCTGCTTCATCACCGCTTCCTCTTCCTGTGGGAAAGCGCCAGGAGGCTCATAAAAGGGAACAGCTCCCACAGAGGAGCGGGGGACACCGCTAGCGCATACCGGCTCCAGGAGGGGTCATAGCGCTACATTGCATGCTGCACGCTGCACTAACCTGCCAGGCTCAACCACGCAGCGCCGCTGGGTTCCTGACGCTGTGACTGGACTAAAGCTCCCAGCTTGCTCTGCTTCATCACCGCTTCCTCTTCCTGTGGGAAAGCGCCAGGAGGCTCATAAAAGGGAACAGCTTCCTCCGCGTCGCGGACGCGCGCGGACGGAGCCGGGCGGAGCCCGGGCAGAGGGCGGGCCATCTGTGGCCGTCTAGGGACGACGAGGGACGGGACGGGCCACCCCCCTTACGCCCAGGATCCAGGACTCAGGCTCAAATGGGTAAGAGAAAGCTACCCTCCCCCACTGTGGGTGGTACACCCAAGGAGAAAGTCCCCAGGAAATCTAATAGCATTCTCTCTTTTCTAACCTCGGAGGTGGGGAAGTTGACTACCGAAATTGCAAGAACCGAACGCAAATTGGGGCTAGAACCATCGCTGAACAGCAAGGAGAGTACAAGCCATCCACAACTCGGTATCACATCTGTTCCCCTTGAACCAAAAATTGTTATCGCCCCGCCCGAGGTGTCTGCGTTACCTCCTCACCCTACTACTGCTGACTCTAATGGGGCTACCCCCAAACCTCCTAGCTCAGCTCGAGTACGCAGAACATCAAGCACAAAGCAGGCAAAAAGACAGTATAAAAAAAGGAATACGCAGAATCTCAAGGGAGGAAAGGGCACAGTGGGTTCACTTGAAAAGGCTATCAGAGACATGGTGGAAAAAGCAATCACTGACAAGATAGAGCCCACACTTACAAAAATAGCCTCAGACATCATAGACGTCTTACATCAGTGCGTCGATGGCATCTTAAGGAAATGTGAACGACTAAATGAACACCACAAAATAGCCGACCCAGCAACTTTTGTTTTTAAAGGTAATACACCGGCGGACCTAGGTTCTAAATGTCCTCAACCAAACTTTGGTACTAAAAGACCAAGGGAAGATTTCTCAGTTGCCAGGAGTGTTGCATCCAACTCGTCCTCTAGACCAGCAACTACCACGAAAGACATCCCTAGTATAACAGGAGTAACAAATAAGCCTGCAGCTCCTGCTACTACAGGTCAACAGAACCTACCTAGCCCACCTAAACCTGTTCGTCAACCTTTTATTAACCTACCTCCCGAGGCTGCCCCTTTTGTAGCCATCTTGGTAAATGTTCCCCCACTCAAATCAGGTGAACATGAACATCTGCCCCAATTGCTAGCCAGGTCTAAATCTTGGGCAAATTCGACCTGCTCAGGAGACAACGAAGTTTCCAATGCCATTATCTCTGTTCGGCGGGTGGGCTGGATCGGGCGAACCAATAAAACAACTGAGGGAGACTGCTTGATAATCAACTTCAATAATCCGGGAGAGGCCCGTAGATTACTCTGGGATGCTTCACCCTTAGAGGGCTTAATTGCTGGGCCCCGTGCCGTACCCCTGGGCTTCTTCTATCCCAAACCTAGACCTCACCCTTTTTTGAACTTGGGTTATGACCAAGGCAGGGGATTCGATAGGACACCTAGCTTGCCCTCCCATCTCGATAATACTCAACCAGAACCAGACTATAGCTGGTCCACGATTAATAGGTTGAGTAATCATAAGGCGGTCACACACATTCCAATGTCCCTCAATAGCACTTTAACCCTGCATAATAGATTCATGCCCTTGACTCAGGCGGATGAACAAGATTGACGCCCAGTCACCAATACCCCTATGCCCAGACAACCTACAGGGAACTGTCCCCCTCTAGGAGCTCCCAACAGAAGGCCTAAACTCATAAGCTGGAACATAGCCGGCCTTCGCTCAAAAAGGGAGGACAGTGTCTGGCTGAACCTTCTGAACCAACATGACATTATAGCCCTACAAGAAACCTGGGACTGCAATGGCGATTTCTGGGTTCCTGGGTTTACATCTTACTTTGTCCCAGCTACTGGATCTTCCAGTGGAAGGGACAAAGGGGGCCTTATGATCTTGATTACTGTCCAATTGGCGGGAACCATTAAACAAATAACCACTAACTCCCCCAATTTCTTGTGTCTAGAGATCAGCTTAGCCAATGGTCATAAATATATTCTTATAAATTTTTATAACTCTGTAGCAGACGGACACTCCACTGAGCATCTCTGTTCTCTACAGTCTTTTCTGATTAATTTTAAAGAACGCCAAACCACTTTGTTGCACACTATAATTATGGGGGATTTTAACACACATCTCTGCAGGCTTTCCTGCCGCATTGAAGACACTGACTGCCCTACCTCAGGCGATTACCAACACTTTGAACACAATACTAAAGGACTGGCACTAGAAAACCTCCTTGTGAACGTGGACCTCTACGAACCGGGGTTTAACGCCTACAGTGAAAGGGTTATGACATACAGTGCTAGAAATTCCGAATCGATCATTGATTACATCTTTGTTTCCCCTGGATTATTAAGTTGGGTCGTCTTTTACAATGCAGTTGTGGCCGCGTTTAGTGACCATAACCCAGTCATCCTTGAGCTTGCCAGTTCTGCGGGCCTACTCAAGGAGGGGACAATCAAAATGCCTGAGCTGGCCGTGCGGCCCACGGACCAAGGTAGAAGGCTGAAGTGGTCCAAAGTAGTTCCAACTGAGTTCTTCAAGACTCTAAGCAGCAAAGCCCGCAATGAATTAGACATTTGCCAAGACAACTCCAAACAGGGGGAGGATGTAATCACCGCCTTTGATACTTTGTGTGTTTTAATTTCTGATGAACTTACAGTTAAATCCAGGAAAAAGACTCAACTGACCAAGGGCTGGTTCAACAAAGCCTGCTCGAAAGCACACACTCGCCTCCTGAATGAACTAAAAAAATCACCAAGGGACAGAGGGGAAGTTGCCAGACTAAGACAAGAATACTATAATATTATTCATGAACGTAAAGAAGTTCTTAAAAAGGATGCCTGGTCCTCACTAATGGAAAAGGCCACCTTAAGAGATAGCTCCAGCTTCTGGGCCATTATAAACAATCCCCTGTTCTCTGGAGAAGCTAATGATACCCTAGAGGCCAACATCAGTGAGGAGGACTGGCTAGCTCATTTCAAAATCATCTATGGGAGTGATCAAATATGCGAAACACCTACTATCCTCAATTGTAACTCCCCTAAGCCAGCACTCTCCTTTAATACGGAAGAAGTTGAAAAAGCCATAACCAACACAGTAGGGAAGAAAGCGCCAGGCCCAGATGGCGTCCCAGCAGATATGTTCAAGGCAAATGTCTCTTTCTGGGCTAACATCTTGACCAACGTCTTCAATGCCGCCATGAAACATAGCTTGCCTGTCTCCTGGTCACATGCCACCATCATTCCAATCTTCAAGAAAGGCCAGA
Organism: Triturus cristatus; assembly: GCF_964204655.1. Classification (NCBI taxonomy): domain Eukaryota; kingdom Metazoa; phylum Chordata; class Amphibia; order Caudata; family Salamandridae; genus Triturus; species Triturus cristatus. The sequence goes on from NC_140579.1 coordinate 1,099,990,063, forward strand.
GGGGAGACCCGAGGTGCTACCGCCCCATCTCACTAATCGACTCGTCTTTCAAAATCTTGGGGAAAGTGATACTGGCAAGGATTGACGAGTGGGCTGCCAGCAATAACATCTTATCAAATGCCCAATACGGGTTTCGTAAGGGGAGAGGGACGGAGGACCAGTGTCTCAATTTACATCTGATCCTAGGCAAATACACAGTGGCATCTAGTGGATCAATCTACTTGGGGTTCATGGACTTGTCCACTGCCTTCGACCTAGTGAATAGGTCCAGGCTGTGGGACATCCTCCTGGAACTGGGGATGGACCCTACCTTGGTTCATTTTCTGGCTGAGGCTCATCGGGACCTAGAGGCGTCCATTAGGATGACGCCGGAAGGAGTCTGTACAGCTGGATTCAAGTCTACCAGAGGAGTGCGACAGGGGTGTATTCTCGCCCCAATGCTATTTACACTCTATATCAACCACCTCGAATCCACACTGGAGCTGGCAACACTCGACGTCCCGCGTTTTGGCGGACTGACCACCCCGGTCCTCCTTTACGCGGACGACGCGGTACTCGTGGCACGTACTCCTCTTGGGCTACAAAGACTACTGACATCCTTCGATGTCTTTATGACCTCCCTTGACTTAAAAATCAACACAGACAAGTCCCATGTTATGGCTGTAGGCGGCAGAAAAAATAAGGACTTGAAGACCTTCTACTGTGCTAATACTTCTATTTCTTATGTGAGAACTTTCACCTACCTGGGGGTAGTATATGACGAAAAGGGCACATGGACACCTCAAATATCCGTTAAAACTAACGCCATGAAAAGAACAGCAGCCGCCATTGTCGGCTTCTCAAAACGTCTGGGTGGAAAGCCAACGGAAGCGATGCTGGCACTCTACAGAGCAAAATCAATCTCAGTAGTAAGGTACGGGGCTTCCATTTGGGGTTATTCCAACAATATAGAACCAATACAGACGGAAGAAAACAGATTTTTACGTATGCTTTTAGGATTACCTCAATCCACAGCCACCTTTTCTGTCCATATGGAACTAGGCCAGGGGTACATTAGTGACACCATCAAACAATCCCCTATCTTGATGTGGTTAAAAACATGGCTGAATTCCAATTTAACTCTGAACCACACAATTATGAGAGACTGCCTACTTCTGGACAATATGAAAAATATCCCGTGGCTAGCATATATTAAAAAAACATTAACTTCCCTGGGCCGCCCAGATCTCTTTCATAAACCAGACTGCATCGTTAAGAATGACCTGGAATGGTTCAAAGTGACTTTTTCCCAAGCGAGAGAAATGGAGCGGGAGAGCTGTGAGCTTGCGAAACTTACTGTGAGGGAGCATTATATTTCCAAAACTACACCGGCCATTGAACCGTATTTAACAGTAGTGTCGATTCCATTACATCGCTGGTTATTAACCAAACTAAGACTTAACCAGATTCACTTTCTGTTAAATGACTCGAAGGTATGGGCCAAGCCAGAGGACTTAGCGGCCTGTAAATGTGATGGCTTTTCTCTGCAGGACACTGCTCATTTTTTGTTCTTCTGTGGTATATACGATCTGCCCAGGAAAAAGTATATTGTTCCATTGCTCAAGGACAAGGGGTTCGTGCAAATCAAGCCTGCACTATTTTATTTAAAAAAGTTAGATTCACCACTAACTATGTTTAGTGTTGCTAACTTTCTGGTAGCTGCCTTTCGCCTTAAAAAACGTTCTGGAAATAGATAACTTAACAGTTTTGACAACACCCGATGTAATTATCGATAAATTTCCGCATTTTTTAAAAAATCTTGTAAATATTTTAATTGCTCTATTTTTATAGTGACTGCTACCCGATGTAACTGTACCCCTTAATTATGTATTTTATGTCTACGTGCTTTTTATGATTCGTTATGAATCGAAATAAAGTTGTTTTGAACTACTCCAAAGAGTTTATTGTCCAAACAGATGCTTCTGAGTTGGGAGTGGGAGCTGTGCTGTCACAACTTAATATAGATGGTCAAGACCAACCCATTGCTTTTATTAGCAGAAGGTTGACCCCCAGAAAGAAGAACTGGTCAGCTATTGAGAGGGAGGCCTTTGCTGTGGTGTGGGCCCTGAAGAAGCTGAGGCCATACTTGTTTGGCACTCACTTCAAGATTCAGACCGACCATAAGCCCCTCTTATGGCTAAATCAGATGAAGGGTGAAAACCCCAAACTGCTTAGGTGGTCCATTTCCCTCCAGGGGATGGACTTTACAGTGGAGCACCGGCCAGGTACTGACCATGGGAATGCAGATGGTCTCTCCAGGTACTTCCACTTAGGACATGAAGACGAGACTGGTCAAGGCTAGTTTAATGTCCCAGCGTTTGGGGGGGGGTTGTGTAGGAGAGTAGGGTCTGCTATCCTATGGTCACCCCAAATTTTTGCTTTTTGCTTCACTGGTTTTTGACATATTGAGGCTGTGGGCCTGCCAATCAGACCCCCAGCCTGCTGTTCTCTCTACTAAATTTACACTATGCACCCTAGGTGCATAACCAATTGGAAGTGGATCACCCTGTCAGCCCCTGTACCAGTGTACACTAGGTACCCAGGGCATTGGTGTACCCAAGGCCTGCCAGGGGCTGAAGCATGTATTATGCCACCCCAGGCTTGGCCTAACAATTTGACACAACTGGCTGATCACTCAGCTGGGGTAAGTTGGTGTAATCACCTCTTACTTAGGTGTAGTATACCTATACCTAACCTTAAATGGGACACATGTTAACCTATAAGTCACTCCTATGGCAGGCCTTAACAATCCTGAAGGCAGAGTGCTTGGTTCCATGTGAGATGGTGCTCTGGCATGAGCTGAGCCTGTCTGCAGTGGTCGGAACAACTTCCTTCTACTGTTTCCAGATATCGTCATGCCATATACTCTTAAGTGCATTATGAACCTCGCGGTTAAATGCTATCTTTGGTTTGGCTTTATCAAAACATGTCGAGTAAGGTGTCATACGAATTGGAATACTAACCCCTCGCCAATTCTGGCGACGGGGTTAGCATTCCAACCTTCTAGAGGGACACGACATGTACAGTACCTGAAACCCGGGTAAAATCAGACATAGCCTCAGCTTCACAAAATGGATGCTGCCACCACCGACACAAGTCTGCCCTCCTGCTGCTGGGAGTCCTTCCAGCTTGGGAGGTGTGGACAAAGGGTTTCCTGCCAAGGGAGGTGCATGCACCACCCCAGACAGGATTTTGTGTATTGGTCAGGTAGGGCTTGAAAGAAACCAGACATGCCTGTGGCTCACAAGGAGCCTCGGTGCATATGCCAGTTCAAACCGGTCCTGGGGCACACCAGTCCCGGGCCTGGGGCGAGCTGGACAAAGGATTGGGGGTGTAACCACCCCCCTTCCTGGTCCCACCCATAGGGAGGGACCTAGCAGGTAGTCCGGCCCCTAGAATCCGCTTAAAGGTAGGAGCTGTGTCCTAAGACTTCAGACATCCTGGAATCAACTTGAAACTAAGAAGAAGACGGGAACTTCGACATTATGCTGCACAGAAGACTGAAGGAAATCTCCCCTGTGGTCAGGGAGTGACCACCTTGCTAACGCAAGCACCATCCAGCAAATCAACGTCTGCTTTGCCGCCGCCTCCCGCCGGAGCCCAAGCCCAGAGACTGACAAGACCTGGACCTCCAGACCTCTCACCGCCCGATCCACAGTCCCTGAAAAGAGGAGACCCGTGGAGGCACCGAGACACGTGGAGCCAGCCATCTTGGAACGACGACGACAAGCTGCAAGCGCAAAAACCGAGACTCCCTCCAAGTTGTGCTTTGGGATCTGAGAAGCCCAACCCTCGAGCAGCATCTGCACCAAAGGTGAGCCCTCCAGCATCTCCACGATCTGCGTGGGGCCCTTCTGCATTTTGCCACTCGACGCGCCTAACCGGTTGCTGGCCCGCTGGCTAGTGGCCATCTTGGCGACGAACTTCAAGAAATACACCACTGGTCTGGTTGCTCCAGACTGGCCCTTGCTCCCCTCCAAAGGAGCAGTCCCTCTGACCTTGCTGGTCAGAAACATCAGCTTATCTTGTTCTCCACAACAACTGCTTTTGCCAAGGCTTGTTTGCTTCGATCAAGTCGCCGACACCGCCGACAGCGAGAGACTGCGTGGGACAGCTTCTGAACTGACTCCTGGACGTCGTCGACCTCCAGGGACCACGTGGCTGCAGAGACAAGCTACACCTTTCTTCCTGTTTGCACCCGACATTGCCTGGTACCCACCTGGTGCCACGCTGGTCACTGGCTAGTGACTGTGAACACTGTCCCCTCTGCTTGCAGGTCTTCAACATCTCCGATCCACTCTTGGATCCACCGCATCTCTCCCGGACCGACCGCCTGCAGCATCTTTGTCCACAGGCCCCACGGAACAGATAGAAGAAACCCGACGCACTTCGAGGCCTATGCACCCGCTTCCTGTGGGTGAGGTAAAGCTGGCACTCCTGTGCCCAAGTGTAGTATTACATCTCTAGTGCCTGTGTTCCAAATCTTGAGTTCCTAGTCCATCCGGAAGATCCTTTTAGCAGTAACTTTGTACTTTTTACGCACCCATTGAAACCTATGGGAGCACACGTGTGACTATTTGCTCTGCACACGCCACCCGTGGACCTCCTGGTCACTAACTGAAATTAGCTCCTTGTAGGCCCAGCGATTCTAGAGGCCCTAGGCCTTTTCCCTTTTCTGTTCGTGGTACTTATACCACTATTTTAGTATATGGTTCGAGCGGCCACCAGGGCCTATCCATATAAAGTGCAACTTCTGTGTATTCTACTGTAATCTTGTTTGACGATTTGTGCTCCTGTGCTCATAAAGAGACTAGGGGTTACTTTGAGAAATAAATACATATATATTTTGAATATATATCTGTGTGGTGTCCTTTCATTGGTATAAAAGGGGGTTGCATTTGGTAAAACAGCTGGCTTAACACGCTTCACGAGTTTAGCCTCAAAGACTGCTTAGCCTACGCTACCACTAGGGCAGCTAGTCCGAAAAGGTTGACTTACAACCACACCATTAGGGTTGCTTGGCATGGTACAAGGTGATCACTTTAACTAGTGAGCATCATATACCAGGCCAACTTCTCACAGACACTCCCTGACCATAGGGGAGATTTCCTTCAGTCTTCTGTGCAGCAGAACGTCGAAGTTCCCGTCTTCTTCTTAGTTTCAAGTTGATCCCAGGATGTCTGAAGTCTTAGGACGCAGCTCCTACCTTTAAGCGGATTCTAGGGGCCGGACTACCTGCTAGGTCCCTCCCTAAGGGTGGGACCAGGAAGGGGGTGGTGGGGTGGTTACACCCCCAATCCTTTGTCCAGCTCGCCCCAGGTCTGGGGCTGGTGTGCCCCAGGACCGGTTTGAACTGGCATATGCACCGAGGCTCCTTGTGAGCCTCAGGCATGTCTGTTTCCTTTCAAGCCCTACCTGACCAATACACAAAATCCTGTCTGGGGTGGTGCTCTCACCTCCCCTGGCAGGAAACCCTTTGTCCACATCTCCCAAGCTGGAAGGTTAGTATTCCAATTCATATGACACCTTACTCGACATGTTTTGATAAAGCCAAACCAAAGATAGCATTTAACCGCGAGGTTCATAATGCACTTAAGAGTACATGGTATGGCGATATCTGGAAACAGTAGAAGGAAGTTGTTCCGACCACTGCAGACAGGCTCAGCTCATGCCAGAGCACCATCTCACATGCAACCAAGCACTCTGCCTTCAGGATTGTTAAGGCCTGCCATAAGAGTGACTTATAGGTTAACATGTGTCCCATTTAAGGTTAGGTATAGGTATACTACACCTAAGTAAGAGGTGGATACACCAACTTACCCCAGCTGAGTGATCAGCCAGTTGCGTCAAATTGTTAGGCCAGGCCAGGGGTGGCACAATACATGCTTCAGCCCCTGGTAGGCCTTAGATACACCAATGCCCTGGGTACCTAGTGTACACTGGTACAGGGGCTCACAGGGTGATCCATTTCCAATGGGTTATGCACCTAAAGTGCATAGTGTCAATTTAGCAGAGAGAACAGCAGGCTGGGGGTATGATTAGCAGGCCCACAGCCTCAATATGTCAAAAACCAGTGAAGCAAAAAGCAAAAATTTGGGGTGACCATAGGATAGCAGACCCTACTCTCCTACAAATAGTAACCTGAAAAACCCAAAAAATGGCAATTGCACACCAGGTGGAGAAAAGTAATTAGTGATGTGTCCCTACACCTTCAAATTTGAAAGCGGTGGTTGACACTGCAAACATAAAGTCCAAAAAATGACCAAAATTCAAAGTTAAAAACAATGATAAATCTCACCTGACGTTGCCCATCGTAGTACTGCAGTAGTAACGCCCATAACTAGCGCTGCTACTCAACAACAGACAGCCAACCAAAATAAAGGGGTAACTCTTACAACAGTAGCTTGTCCTGAGACTCTGTGCTAAATCCAGAACTCTCCGTCATCCACAGCAGACAAAATGACTTTTGTGCATGACGAGTGTAGGGTCTCTATACCTGTAGTATGAGAGGACAAAATGGACCAAATAAATGAACGTTGGTAAGAGGGTATCCCCAAAACTAGTGTTGACTAGAGCCTCTGTAGACATTAGTTGTATCGTAGGAACATCTGTACAACATAGGCAGCGTTGAGACAGGCCGTAGAAACAGCAATAACAGACCTTTTTAGATTCTGTGGAAAGTACATCACAAGAAACCTAGAAAAACATAAAATATCCATTAAAACTAAGTAGATGGGTCTGACCTCCACTACAAACACATGGGACTTAAACCCATATGAACAAGGTAGGTGGGACTAACACCCACTACAAACATATGGGACTTGTACCCAAGAGATAACATAGGACCAGAAACACGTGTGCAGAGGTTGAAAAGGTGAAGACAGAAACCACTTAAATGGGACTAATACCCATTTGAACAAAAGTGAGAGCACCGCACAATTAGGTATTCATGTCTTGCATAGACAATACCATTAACAAAAAAAATGTGAGTACCTCATCATGTGTAAAACTGAAAGAAAAAAAAAAATAAACGTTAGGGTAAAAATCCAAACACATGGGTAGGAACCCATGACCTAAAAGTGGGTAGTAACCCAAAATAATTCGTAGGAACCCATGATATATTGTGCAAAAATAATACCCTGTAGGTAATTTCATGTGCACTGAACAGAAGGGAAAGAGACCCATGTGACACCCCGTATGGAGGTAAAAATGTTGTGCACCGTAGAGATGAGACTGAAACCCAAAAACACAAATATAAATACAAAAGGGACTGACACCCTTGTATATGAACAAGAGACTTACACACAGAAAAACAAATGAAGCGCAGGGCGACTTATGCATAACAAAAGACATGAGACGCTGGGTGGATTACACACAAATCAAACGTGAGGCGCAGGGCGATTTACACACAGGACTAACATGAGACGCAGAGCAAATGTTACCATTTCGGGTAAAAACCCGTATACATGGATAGAAACCCAAAACTTAAATGTGGGCAAGAACCCGAACCAATGGGTAGGAACCCATGATGACATGCAAACCTGTGAGTAAAATAAACATGAAACACACAAAGCAATAAAAAAATATAACCTTGAGATATTTGCCAAGGAGCTTCAAGTTTGTGATGTGAATAATAGACACTTAAACTGGTAAAGTGAGCCTTAGTCACTAGATGGCAGCAACAGTCAAAGAAGTGAGTGAAGAAAATTATCTCTACGTGAAAACAAGATATTAACAGACAATATTATACATTCCTAAACTGCACTCGATGAAGCAACAAAGCAACAACAAAGATGTTTTGAGTCACCAGGAAGAAAATAAAACACTGAAATGATGTTTACACATCGTCGATCCGAATAATCCTCACAATGGTGTGCAGAACGCTTCAAGAATGTTCACCTAAAAGATACTATAAATAATTAATTGGCAAAGCGTGTGAATTCCATGCGACCATGAAGAAACGAAGGTGGAAAAACCTCGTAGACGATTCACCACCTGGCAGTACCTGTATGTAAACCGGTGACATGCTGGAGGCAAGAAATCATTGTGCTCAAAATTCCCGTTGCTTCAGGTTGAAAAGGAATTCTCGTTGCTTCCTGTATTTGAGACCATAAAAACGCAGCTGACCCTTTACTTCTTGTTATGGTATTTTGCAGAACAATTAGTTCGGTGCTGTCTCCCCATTTACCTTCGTGACGAGAGGCTTGTCAAATAACGCTGCCACGCGGAAGACAACTCGACTTTGAAAACCAGCAAAGCTTTATTGACAATGGGTGGCAAAATCCCGGAAGAAAATACTGATCATGGTGCATAAAAGGCAGCTTGAATGCCTGCTCACGCCAATTCCAAGATGGCGGCACGTACAGGAGACGCCGGCCGAGTGGCTCACGGCGTGCTCATACTTCAAAACGTCCAAAGGCAGTTTTGAAATCCTCTGGTCAGAGAAACGAAGACGTCATGAAAGGCTTTGGAGCGGATCCATGCGGCACAGAGGACAAGGTAGAGTGTGCGAGCCGATTGAATTTTAAATGAAAACACAACTGTTATTTATCACTGGCCTCGTAGTAGGGAAAAAAACCACTGATAAAAACAAAATTGAAAATACACTTTGCTCACTGTATAAGTCTCCACACAAGCAGGAGGCAAAGAGAACCGGCGAAAACACCAAAGAGCCAATAGATGGAATGGGCAGAAACAGGAGCAGGGCTGGCAGTCGCCAAAATTCTTTAGTGATCAAGTCCACTCAGTTGAGATAATTTAGAGGTTTATTAGAAGATGGTACAAGATCACAGGGAGACCATAAGTAGACCAGATTAAGACCCCACCAGGAGCAGCCAGCAGGCAGCTCAGCCCATGCAACTGTCATTACTCACTGCAGATTCCCAACATTCTGACAGCATCATCACACTAACATTCCACTGGTGGTACAATGGCATTGCATTAGCATTAGCAGGATATAACAGTAAGGCGTCGCACCTCAGTGTCAGTGGGCTCCGTATCATAGAGTGTAAGGCGTTGCTACTCAGTGTCAGTGGGCTCAGTATCACAGAGTGTACGGCGTCACTCCTCAGTGTCAGAATGACAGTGGGCTCCGTCTCACAGAGTGCACGGCGTCGCTCCTCAGTGTCAGTGGGCTACGTATCACAGAGTGTTAAGCATCGCTCCTCAGTGTCACTGGGCTACGTATCACAGAGTGCAATCCATCGTTACTCAGTGTCAGTGGGCTCCATATCACAGAATGTAAGGCGTCGCTCCTCAGTATTAGTGGGCTCAGTATCACAGCTTCTAAGGCGTCGCTCCTCAGTGTCAGTGGGCTCCGTATCACAGAGTTTAAGGTATCGCTCCTCAGTGGGCTCTGTAGCACAGAGTGTAAGACGTCGCTCCTCACTGTCAGTGGGCTCCATATTACAGAGTGTATGGCGTCGCTCCTCAGTGTGAGAATGACAGTGGGCTCCGTATCACAGAGTGTATGGTGTCGCTCCTCAGTGTCAGTGGGCTCCGTATCACAGAGTGTATGGCATCGCTCCTCAGTGTCAGAATGACAGTAGGCTCCGTATCACAGAGTGTGTGGCATCGCTCCTCAGTGTCAGTGGGCTCCGTATCACAGAGTGTAAGGCGTCGCTCCTCAGTGTCAGTGGGCTCCGTATCACAGAGTATAAGGCGTCGCTCCTCAGTGTCAGTGGGCTCCGTATCACAGAGTGTAAGGCATTGCTCCTCAGTGTCAGTGGGCTCTGTATCGCAGCGTGTAAGGTGTCGCTCCTCAGTGTCAGTGGGCTCCGTATCACAGAGTGTACAGCGTCACTCCTCAGTGTCAGTGGGTTCCATATCACAGAGTGTAAGGTGTCACTCCTCAGTGTCAGTGGGCTCCGTATCACAGTGTGTAAGGTGTCACTCCTCAGTGTCACTGGGCTAAGTATCACAGAGTGTAAGGCATCGCTCCTCAATGTCAGTGGGCTCCATAACACAGCGTTTAAGGTGTTACTCCTCAGTGTCAGTGGGCTCTGTATCACAGAGTGTAAGGTGTCGCTCCTCAGTGTCAGTGGGCTCCGTATCACAGCTTGTAAGGCGTCGCTCCTCAGTGTCAGTGGGCTCAGTATCACAGTGTGTATGGCGTCACTCCTCAGTGTCAGTGGGCTCCGTATCACAGAGTGTTAGACGTCGCTCCTCAGTGTCAGTGGGCTCCGTATCACAGAGTGTACGGCGTCGCTCCTCAGTGTCAGTGGGCTCCGTATCACAGAGTGTAAGGCGTCGCTCCTCAGTGTCAGTGGGCTCAGTATCACAGAGTGTAAGGCGTCACTCCTCAGTGTCAGTGGGCTCAGTATCACAGAGTGTAAGGCGTTGCTCCTCAGTGTCAGCTGGCTCCGTATCACAGAGTGTAAGGCATCGCTCCTCAGTGTCAGAGGGATCCGTATCACAGCGTGTAAGGCGTCGCTCCTCAGTGTCAGTGGGCTCAGTATCACAGAGTGTAAGGCGTCACTCCTCAGTGTCAGTGGGCTCAGTATCACAGAGTGTAAGGCGTTGCTCCTCAGTGTCAGCTGGCTCCGTATCACAGAGTGTAAGGCATCGCTCCTCAGTGTCAGAGGGATCCGTATCACAGCGTGTAAGGCGTCGCTCCTCAGTGTCAGTGGACTCCGTATCACAGAGTGTACGGCGACACTCCTAAGTGTCAGTGGGCTCCGTATCACAGAGTGTATGGCGTCGCTCCTCAGTATGAGAATGACAGTGGGCTCCATATCACAGAGTGTACGGCGTCGCTCCTCAGTGTCAGTGGGCTCTGTATCACAGAGTGTACGGCGTCGCTCCTCAGTGTCAGTGGGTTCCGTATCACAGATTGTACGGCGTCGCTCCTCAGAGTCAGTGGGTTTCGTATCACAGAGTGTAAGGCGTTGCTCCTCAGTGTCAGTGGGCTCCGTATCACAGAGTGTACGGCGTCGCTCCTCAGTGTCAGTGGGCTCCGTACCACAGAGTGCAAGGCGTCGCTCCTCAGTGTCAGTGGGCTCAGTATCACAGAGTGTAAGACTTCACTCCTCAGTGTCAGTGGGCTCCGTATCACAGAGTGTACAGCGTCGCTCCTCAGTGTCAGTGTGCTCCGTATCACAGCGTGTAAGGCGTCTGTTAGAAATGGCGATTTCTGGTTGGCTGGGGCTTGTGCCAAAGTCAGGCAGAAACCACCACTCTAGTCAGGGCTGGGGAGTTACACGCCAAAGATAACCCCTGCTCACCCCCTTGGTAGCTTGGTACGAGCGGTCAGGCTTATCACGGAGGCAATGTGTAAAGCGTTTGCGCGCGCACCCAGCAACAATACCCAAGGCCCACCACAAAGGAAATTCCACACAAGGTATTATATAAAAATAGCCTTTGTATTATACCAAACACATTAGATAATATTCACACAATTTACAATGTGCCAACAGGCACGGGCAGAATTTACAAGGGATTATATGTACAGGGGACAGGGCCACATGGACCACTGTCAGGAATTAGCACTTTTAGAACTTAGCACTTAGAACATAGGATTTAAAATTACTGTAGCACAAAATAACACATGTAGCACACAACCAGTAACTACTGGTAACGGGTAAGTACCACCTACGCAACCCTAACCACCTTAGATACATGTCACGCAGGGAACCAGGACCTCACTAGCACCACCTGTACTAGGGAGAATAACCACCTAAGTATCACAATACCTGTAGGGGTAGAACCACATTACACATGATGCATAAAAACACATTCAGAGGTGCAGGAAAACACAATGGCGCTGTAGGAGAGTAGGGTCTGCTATCCTATGGTCACCCCAAATTTTTGCTTTTTGCTTCACTGGTTTTTGACATATTGAGGCTGTGGGCCTGCTAATCAGACCCCCAGCCTGCTGTTCTCTCTACTAAATTAACACTTTGCACTCTAGGTGCATAACCAATTAGAACTAGATCACCCTGTGAGCCCCTTGTACCAGTGTACACTAGGTACCCAGGGCATTGGTGTATCTAAGGCCTACCAGGGGCTGAAGCATGTATTATGCCACCCCAGGCTTGGCCTAACAAATTTGACACAACTGGCTGATCACTCAGCTGGGGTAAGTTGGTGTAACCACCTCTTACTTAGGTGTAGTATACCTATACCTAACCTTAAATGGGACACATGTTAACCTATAAGTCACTCCTATGGCAGGCCTTAACAATCCTGAAGGCGGAGTGCTTGGTTCCATGTGAGATGGTGCTCTGGCATGAGCTGAGCCTGTCTGCAGTGGTCGGAACCACTTCCTTCTACTGTTTCCAGATATCGTCATACCATATACTCTTAAGTGCATTATGAACCTCGCGGTTAAATGCTATCTTTGGTTTGGCTTTATCAAAACATGTCGAGTAAGGTGTCATACGAATTGGAATACTAACCCCTCGCCAATTCTGGCGACGGGGTTAGCATTCCACCCTTCTAGAGGGACACGACATGTACAGTACCTGAAACCCGGGTAAAATCAGACATAGCCTCAGCTCCACAAAATGGATGCTGCCACCACAGACACAAGTCTCCTTCCAGCTTGGGAGGTGTGGACAAAGGGTTTCCTGCCAGGGGAGGTGCGTGCACCACCCCAGACAGGATTTTGTGTATTGGTCAGGTAGGGCTTGAAAGAAACCAGACATGCCTGAGGCTCACAAGGAGCCTCGGTGCATATGCCAGTTCAAACCGGTCCTGGGGCACACCAGCCCTGGACCTGGGGCGAGCTGGACAAAGGATTGGGGGTGTAACCACCCCCCTTCCTGGTCCCACCCTTAGGGAGGGACCTAGCAGGTAGTCCGGCCCCTAGAATCCGAATAAAGGTAGGAGCTGTGTCCTAAGACTTTAGACATCCTGGAATCAACTTAACTACAAGAAGAAGACGGGAACTTTGACGCTCTGCCGCACAGAGGACTGAAGCCAATCTCCCCTGTGGTCAGGGAGTGACCACCTTGCTAACGCAAGCACCATCCAGCGAATCAACGTCTGCTTTGCTGCCGCCTCCCGCCGGATCCCGAGCCTAGAGACTGACAAGACCTGGACCTCCAGACCTCTCACCGCCCGATCCACAGTCCCTGAAAAGAAGGAACCCGTGGAGGCACCGAGACACGTGGAGCCAGCCATCTTGAAAAGACCACGACCAGCTGCAAGCGCGACAACCGAGGCTCCCTCCAAGTTGTACTTTGGGTCCTGAGAAGCCCAACACCCGAGCAGCATCTGCACCAAAGGTGAGCCCTCCGGCATCTCCACGATCTGCGTGGGGCCCCTCTGCATTTTGCCACTCGACGTGCCTAACCGGTTGCTGGCCCGTTGGCTAGTGGCCATCTTGGCGACGAACTTCAAGAACTACACCACTGGTCTGGTTGTTCTAGACTGGCCCTTGCTCCCCTCCAAAGGAGCAGTCCCTCTGACCTTGCTGGTCAGAACCATCAGCTTATTTCGTTCCCCACAACAATTGCTTTTACCAAGGCTTGTTTGCTGTGACCAAGTCGCCGACACCGCCGACATCGAGAGCCTGCATGGGACAGCTCGTGAACCGACTCCTGGACGTCGTCGACCTTCAGGGACCACGTGGCTGCAGAGACAAGCAGCACCTTTCCTCCTGTTTGCACTTGACATCGCCTGGTACCCACCTGGTGACACGCTGGTCACTGGCTAGTGACTGTGAACACTGTCCCCTCTGCTTACAGGTCTTCTACAACTCCGATCCACCCTTGGATCCACCGCATCCCTTCCGGACCGACCGCCTGCAGCATCTTTGTCTTTAGGCTCCATTGAACATATAGAAGAAACCCGAGGCACTTCGAGACCTATGCACCCGCTTCCTGTGGGTGAGGTAAAGCTGGCACTCCGGTGCCCAAGTGTAGAGTATCATCTCTAGTGTCTGTGTTTCCAATCTTGAGTTCATAGTCCATCCGGAAGATCCTTTTTGCAGTAACTTTGTAACTTTTACGCACCCATTGAAAACCTATGGGAGCCCGCGTGTGACTATTTGCTCTGCACACGCAACCCGTGGACCTCCTGGTCACTAACTAAAGTTAGCTCCTTGTAGGTCCAGCGATTCTAGAGGCCGTAGGCCTTTCCCCTTTTCTGTTTGTGGTACTTATACCACTATTTTAGTATATGGTTCGAGTGGCCACCAGGGCCTATCCACATAAAGTGCAACTTCTGTGTATTCTAACGTATTCTTGTTTAACGATTTGTGCTCCTGTGCTCATAAAGAGTCTAGGGGATACTTTGAGAAATAAATATATATATATTTTCAATATATATCTGTGTGGTGTCCTTTCATTGGTATAAAGGGGGGTTACATTTGGTAAAACAGCCTGCTTAACACGCTTTCACGAGTTTAGCCTCAAAGACTGCTTAGCCTACGCTACCACTAGGGCAGCTAGTCCGAAAAGGTTGACTTACAATCACACCATAAGGGTTGCTTGGTATGGTACAAGGTGGTCACTTTAACTAGTGAACATCATATACCAGGCCAACTTCTCACATTGGTGAGCAGCGGTTGGATTTGAGCTTGCTGTGTTTTACCTCTGTAATCTCTTTGTTACCAATTGAAAGATCATACAGGTACCTTTAGGTACATATAAAACAAGAATAGATATACTTAAGTTCTACTGAACTTAGTTGTTGTAGAGCAAAGGGAGTAGCACACCCTGACTACAACTACTAGATAGGTTTAGTAGGAAAACCCAAGTGTAGGTAGATTGCAACACATCCACCCACACTTAAGAGCAATGGCTGGGGCAGAGGGGTCCAATGTACCCATCTCTGTTGAGAGTGAACCCCAGAGGGCACCATCCATCTTTGCTACCCTAAATCAAAATGAGCTCAGGCAGTTTCCAAATATCAGTGCCTTAAACAGCCCAAGAATCCTACTTCTGCTGAACTCAGAGAGCTTTTACAGGCTGATGAAGATCAGAAAGCTCTCAGGAAAGCCTCCCAGTTAGGCCCCTTAGGGACTGGAACAGGAGGCCCCCCTTCTGCAAATGCTACTGAGGTACCCCTTTCCAATAGTCACCCCTTAGATGAGATTCATACTATAGAGGATGAAAGTGAGAAGGGTACTGATACAGAAGGTAGTGAGGATGAAGGGAGAACTAGCCCAGTGCCAAGTGTTATACGTGGCCCAGCTAACTTAAGGCTACTGGGGACTGACAATGGGATCACCCCATTGGATCTCCCTAGTGGACTTAACCAGGGGCTTGGGAGGCAAAGGAATCACTCAGGTGAATCTAATGCTTCTCATGCCTCTAGAGGTTCTCAAGGTCACTCCAGGAGAAGGATGACCACCCCTCAGAGGAGGGAACATGAGGCCAGAATGCAGGAAGCTCAGCTGAGAATCAGGAAACAGGAGCTAGAAGTAGCTCTGATGGAAGAGAAACTGAGTAAGGCTAGGCGACCTAAAGAGAGTGGGTCTATACCCACTGGTGGCAGCATTGTCCCTAAGGACAAAGATAGGGTCTTTGATAATAGGAACCTGTCTAAGGTTGTGCCCCCCTACAAAAGTGGGGATGACATCCACAAATGGATGACTGCTCTTGAGAGAGCCTGCAAAGTGCAGCAGGTTCCTGAAGACCAGTGGGCAGCAATCCTCTGGCTCTCCTTTGAAGGAAGAGGCAGAGACAGACTCCTCACTGTTAGGGAGGAGGATGTTGGAAACTACAGAGTCCTGAAGAGTGTCCTAGTTGATGGGTTAGGCTTAACCACTGAACAGTACAGGTTAATGTTCAGAGACACCCAGAAGACACAGACTCAGGACTGGTCTGAATACATTGAATGTGCCACTAAGGCTTTGGAGGGTTGGTTGCTGGGAAGTAAGGTATCTGATTATACAGGATTGTACAATTTGATGATGAGAGAACAGATTTTAAATAACTGTCAAAACCAGCAACTGCATCAACACTTGGTTGACTCTGATCTGACCTCTCCCCAAGAATTGGGAAAGAAGGCAGACAAATGGGTCAGAACCAGGGTTAAGCAAACGAACCAGAACCAGGGCCAAGGGGGTGATCAGAAGAAAACTGACCAAAAGGGTGGAGATCAGAAATCTAAAGACCAGAAGTCTTCAACAGGGCCCCAAACTAGTACTAAAGAGGGTGGGTCCCAGCCTAAAGGGAAGAAGAAAGAAGGTCAAAAGAAACCCTGGTGAAATTCTTGCAAGAATACAACTCACTGGACTAGTGATTGTAAAAAGGGTGGAGCCCCCAACACTGTTGCCCCTAAGGCACCTGCTCCCAGTACTACTGTTAGCAGTGTTGGTCCCCAGACAAAGGGTGTAGTGGGAATCACTATGGGAACTGAGGGAGATTCTGACTTAGACAGAACCCTGACACAGGCAGTCTTGATCTGTGATGGGGACATTGATTTGTCCCTGACTGTGAGCCCCAGTAACCTGGGCAAGTACAGACAGACTCCTTTAATTAATGAAAAAGTGGCTCAAGCCTACAGGGACACATGTGCCAGTGTCACTATGGTGACACCAGGCTTTGTGGACCCTGGACAGTACATACCAGGTGAGAATTACCTGGTGACCAATGCCAGCAATGCCACTACTTCACATAGTGTGGCAGTTGTTAACTTCTCATGGGGAGGGGTAACTGGCCTCAAAAGGGTTGTGGTTAGTGCAGACCTCCCAGTAGAATGTTTGTTGGGCAATGACCTAGAGAGTTCTCTATGGTCTGAAGTGGAGTACAGGACACATGCAGAGATGTTAGGTATATCACCACATGTCCTTGCTGTGACCAGGTCACAGGCCAAAAAGTGCCTTACTGAACCTCAGGTCTTGGATCCTGGAACATTGGACCAAGCACCTACCAAGAAGAAGAACAGGAGGGTCAAGGCTGTGCCTTCCCCCCTGCCTCAGAGTGATGATCAACCTTCCCAGGAAGTTGATCTAGAGAACCCTGAAGGAACTGTCCCTGAAGAGCTTGAACCTGATCAGGTTGAGTTTCTGGGGACAGGGGGACCTTCAAGGGCTGACTTGAGGCAGGCTCAGTTATCCTGTCCCTCTCTTGAACCCCTCAGACAGCTGGCTGCTGCTGAGGCTGCTGGGAATGCTCAAGGTACCCATAAAGTGAATTGGGATGAAGGGCTCCTTTATTAAGAGGCTAGAGACCCCAAGCCTGGTGCAACCAGGAGGTTGGTTATACCTCTGCAATTTAGGCGCTTCCTTCTTACCTTGGCCCATGATATTCCTCTAGCAGGACACTTAGGCCAGAACAAGACTTGGGACAGGCTTGTCCCTCACTTTCACTGGCCTCACATGAATGATGATACAAAGGAGTTTTGTCGCTCCTGTGTGACCTGCCAAGCCAGTGGCAAATCAGGTGGGACAACAAAGGCCCCCCTAATACCACTACCTGTGGTGGGGGTCCCCTTTGAAAGAGTGGGAATAGATATAGTGGGTCCCATGGATCCTCCCACTGCATCTGGGCACAGATTTATACTGGTGGTAGTGGATCATGCCACCAGGTATCCAGAGGCAATTCCCCTTAGGACCACTACAGCACCTGTTGTGGCCAGGGCCCTGCTGGGAGTATTCTCCAGAGTGGGGTTTCCTAAGGAGGTGGTTTCTGACAGAGGTACCAACTTCATGTCAGGATACTTGACAGCTATGTGGAAGGAATGTGGTGTCAACTACAAGTTCACCACCCCTTATCACCCACAATGCAATGGGCTTGTTGAGAGATTCAACAAGACCCTAAAGGGTATGATCAAAGGATTACCTGAAAAGCTCAGGCGAAGATGGGACATCCTTCTACCCTGCCTTCTGTTTGCTTACAGAGAGGTCCCACAAAAAGGAGTTGGCTACAGCCCCTTTGAATTGTTGTTTGGGCACCCTGTAAGAGGCCCACTGTGTTTGGTGAAGGAAGGATGGGAGTTACCTCTCAAAAAGCCTAAGCAAGACATAGTGGACTATGTACTTGGTCTCCGCTCCAGGATGGCTGAGTATATGGAGAAGGCATCCAAAAACCTTGAGGCAAGCCAGGCCTTACAGAAAGCTTGGCATGACCAAAAGGCTGTCTTGGTTGAGTTTCAGCCAGGACAGAAGGTATGGGTGTTGGAGCCAGTGGCCCCAGCAGCACTCCAAGACAAATGGTCTGGACTCCATACAATCCTGGAAAAGAAGGGAGAGGTTACCTACTTGGTGGACCTAGAAACTCCCAGGAGTCCCCACAGGGTACTCCATGTTAACAGGTTAAAAGCATATGTTGACAGGGCAGACATGGGCTTGCTCATGGCTACAGATGAGGGACAGGAGGAAGAGAGTGACCCTCTCCCAGACCTGTTGTCTCAGAACCCTGAGGATGGTTCAGTTGAAGGAGTGACCCTTGGAGGCAACCTCACTGATCATCAGCAGACTGAATGTAGACAAGTTCTACAATCATTTCAACACACGTTTTCCTTGATACCTAGCCAAACTGACTGGTGTACCCATGTGGTGGACACTGGTGACAGTCTTCCTGTAAAGAACAAGCTTTACAGACAACCTGACCACGTCAGGGACTGTATAAAGGCTGAGGTACACAAAATGCTGGAATTGGGTGTCATTGAACCCTCAGAGAGCCCCTGGGCTAGCCCAGTGGTTCTGGTCCCCAAACCTCACACCAAAGATGGCAAGAGAGAGATGAGGTTCTGTGTGGATTACAGAGGACTCAATGCTGTCACTAGGACAGATGCACATCCTATTCCAAGGGCAGATGAGCTCATAGATAAACTGGCTTCTGCTAAGTTTTTGAGCACATTTGACTTGACAGCTGGCTATTGGCAAATCAGATTAGCTGAGGAGTCTAAGGCCAAAACAGCATTCTCAACCCCAGGTGGGCACTACCAATTTGTGGTGATGCCCTTTGGTCTGAAGAATGCACCTGCCACCTTCCAAAGGTTGGTGAATCAAGTCCTTACTGGGTTGGATGACTTTTGTGCAGCATATCTTGATGACATTGCTGTCTTTAGCTCCACCTGGGAGGATCACCTGATCCACCTGAAGAAGGCTCTTGAGGCTCTGCAAAGGGCAGGCCTCACTATCAAGGCCACTAAGTGCCAGATAGGGCAGAGTAAGGTTGTGTATTTGGGCCACCTTGTAGGTGGAGGCCAAGTTCAACCACTGGAGAGTAAGATACAATCCATCAAGGACTGGTCTCCTCCAACCACCCAGACTCAAGTTCGAGCTTTCTTGGGCTTGACTGGGTACTACAGGAAGTTTGTTAAGAGCTATGGGTCCATTGTGACTCCTCTTAATGATCTGACATCCAAGAAGATGCCCAAAAAGGTTAAGTGGACAGTAAGCTGTCAAAAGGCATTTGATGACCTGAAGGAGGCCATGTGCTCTGCACCTATCCTGAAAAGTCCTGACTACTCCAAAGAGTTTATTGTCCAAACAAATGCTTCTGAGTTGGGTGTGGGAGCTGTGCTGTCACAACTTAATGTAGATGGTCAAGACCAACCCATTGCTTTTATTAGCAGAAGGTTGACCCCCAGAGAGAAGAATTGGTCAGCTATTGAGAGGGAGGCCTTTGCTGTGGTGTGGGCCCTGAAGAAGCTGAGGCCATACTTGTTTGGCACTCACTTCAAGATTCAGACCGACCATAAGCCCCTCTTGTGGCTAAATCAGATGAAGGGTGAAAACCCCAAACTGCTTAGGTGGTCCATTTCCCTACAGGGGATGGACTTTACAGTGGAGCACCGGCCAGGTACTGACCATGGGAATGCAGATGGTCTCTCCAGGTACTTCCACTTAGGACATGAAGACGAGACTGGTCAAGGCTAGTTTAATGTCCCTGCGTTTGGGGGGGGGGTTGTGTAGGAGAGTAGGGTCTGCTATCCTATGGTCACCCCACATTTTTGCTTTTTGCTTCACTGGTTTTTGACATATTGAGGCTGTGGGCCTGCTAATCAGACCCCCAGCCTGCTGTACTCTCTACTAAATTAACACTATGCACTCTAGGTGCATAACCAATTGGAACTAGATCACCCTGTGAGCCCCTTGTACCAGTGTACACTAGGTACCCAGGGCATTGGTGTATCTAAGGCCTACCAGGGGCTGAAGCATGTATTATGCCACCCCAGGCTTGGCCTAACAAATTTGACACAACTGGCTGATCACTCAGCTGGGGTAAGTTGGTGTAACCACCTCTTACTTAGGTGTAGTATACCTATACCTAACCTTAAATGGGACACATGTTAACCTATAAGTCACTCCTATGGCAGGCCTTAACAATCCTGAAGGCGGAGTGCTTGGTTCCATGTGAGATGGTGCTCTGGCATGAGCTGAGCCTGTCTGCAGTGGTCGGACCCACTTCCTTCTACTGTTTCCAGATATCGTCATACCATATACTCTTAAGTGCATTATGAACCTCGCGGTTAAATGCTATCTTTGGTTTGGCTTTATCAAAACAAGTCGAGTAAGGTGTCATACGAATTGGAATACTAACCCCTCGCCAATTCTGGCGACGGGGTTAGCATTCCACCCTTCTAGAGGGACACGACATGTACAGTACCTGAAACCCGGGTAAAATCAGACATAGCCTCAGCTCCACAAAATGGATGCTGCCACCACAGACACAAGTCTGCCCTTCTGCTGCTGGGAGTCCTTCCAGCTTGGGAGGTGTGGACAAAGGGTTTCCTGCCAGGGGAGGTGCGTGCACCACCCCAGACAGGATTTTGTGTATTGGTCAGGTAGGGCTTGAAAGAAACCAGACATGCCTGAGGCTCACAAGGAGCCTCGGTGCATATGCCAGTTCAAACCGGTCCTGGGGCACACCAGCCCTGGACCTGGGGCGAGCTGGACAAAGGATTGGGGGTGTAACCACCCCCCTTCCTGGTCCCACCTTTAGGGAGGGACCTAGCAGGTAGTCCGGCCCCTAGAATCCGAATAAAGATAGGAGCTGTGTCCTAAGACTTTAGACATCCTGGAATCAACTTAACTACAAGAAGAAGACGGGAACTTCGACGCTCTGCCACACAGAGGACTGAAGCCAATCTCCCCTGTGGTCAGGGAGTGACCACCTTGCTAACGCAAGCACCATCCAGCGAATCAACGTCTGCTTTGCCGCCGCCTCCCACCGGAGCCCGAGCCCAGAGACTGACAAGACCTGGACCTCCAGACCCCTCACCGCCCGATCCACAGTCCCTGAAAAGAAGGAACCCGTGGAGGCACCGAGACACGTGGAGCCAGCCATCTTGAAAAGACCACGACAAGCTGCAAGCGCGACAACCGAGGCTCCCTCCAAGTTGTGCTTTGGGTCCTGAGAAGCCCAACACCCGAGCAGCATCTGCACCAAAGGTAAGCCCTCCAGCATCTCCACAATCTGCGTGGGGCCCCTCTGCATTTTGCCACTTGACGCGCCTAACCGGTTGCTGGCCCGTTGGCTAGTGGCCATCTTGGCGACGAACTTCAAGAACTACACCACTGGTCTGGTTGCTCCAGACTGGCCCTTGCTCCCCTCCAAAGGAGCAGTCCCTCTGACCTTGCTGGTCAGAACCATCAGCTTATTTCGTTCCACACAACAATTGATTTTGCCAAGGCTTGTTTGCTTTGACGAAGTCGCCGACACCGCCGACAGTGAGAGCCTGCGTGGGACAGCTTGTGAACCGACTCCTGGACATCGTCGACCTTCAGGGACCACGTGGCTGCAGAGACAAGCAGCACCTTTCCTCCTGTTTGCACCCGACATCGCCTGGTACCCACCTGGTGCCACGCTGGTCACTGGCTAGTGACTGTGAACACTGTCCCCTCTGCTTACAGGTCTTCTACAACTCCGATCCACCCTTGGATCCACCGCATCCCTTCCGGACCGACCGCCTGCAGCATCTTTGTCTTTAGGCTCCATTGAACATATAGAAGAAACCCGACGCACTTCGAGACCTATGCACCCGCTTCCTGTGGGTGAGGTAAAGCTGGCACTCCGGTGCCCAAGTGTAGAGTATCATCTCTAGTGTCTGTGTTTCCAATCTTGAGTTCATAGTCCATCCGGAAGATCCTTTTTGCAGTAACTTTGTAACTTTTACGCACCCATTGAAAACCTATGGGAGCCCGCGTGTGACTATTTGCTCTGCACACGCAACCCGTGGACCTCCTGGTCACTAACTAAAGTTAGCTTCTTGTAGGCCCAGCGATTCTAGAGGCCCTAGGCCTTTCCACTTTTCTGTTCGTGGTACTTATACCACTATTTTAGTATATGGTTCGTGTGGCCACCAGGGCCTATCCATATAAAGTGCAACTTCTGTGTATTCTAACGTATTCTTGTTTAACGATTTGTGCTCCTGTGCTCATAAAGAGTCTAGGGGATACTTTGAGAAATAAATACATATATATTTTCAATATATATCTGTGTGGTGTCCTTTCATTGGTATAAAGGGGGGTTACATTTGGTAAAACAGCCTGCTTAACAAGCTTTCACGAGTTTAGCCTCAAAGACTGCTTAGCCTACGCTACCACTAGGGCAGCTAGTCCGAAAAGGTTGACTTACAACCACACCATAAGGGTTGCTTGGCATGGTACAAGGTGGTCACTTTAACTAGTGAACATCATATACCAGGCCAACTTCTCACAGGTGCCAAACTGCGCCAGGTACCCTAGGGGAGGGCACAACACAGGGAAACTGTCCCCAGGCCAACTGTCCTCTCACGGGTGCAGAAAGGCCCAATATCCAGCAAAGTCAGGGCGCGACTGCACAGGCTGCGCAAGCCAGGGTGCACAAGGCACAACCTAAACGTTGCAGCTGCCCACTAAGTGCTGGGCAGCTGGGAAAATGAGCGTGGGCACAACTGTGCCTTTTAAAACTAATATAGCAGTTGTTGGAGCCTCTCCTGGACTCTAGACAAATGATGGGGCCAAACGTTGGAGCCTCACAGGGCTCTGGGCATGACTAATGCCCCCAAAGCAACGTAGGAGCCAGGTGGGCTCTTTAACAGATCTTGGCCCCGTCGTTGGAACGCACCAGCGCTCTAGAACACACAATGCACCCGTACGTTGGAGCCTTCTCGGGGCTCTCGGAACAATGTTAGCCCCGTCGTGGGAGTCCCGCTCGGGGGACTCAATGCGAACAAGAACCACCCCGAGCCCTCTCCTTACCGGCTCCTGGCGTGTGGTCTTCTCGTCCTTTACAGGGGCCTCTGCAGCTGTACGCGGGCTCTCTTCTTTGCACGGGAGTCCCGCCAGCCACTACAGCACTCCTCCGTGCCTCACTCGGCACCACGGGGCTCTCCCTCGCTCTCGGGGGCCCTGGGTGCAAACGCGATCTCCTTCCCTTTCCAGAAGCGCGGGGTAGGCTCCCGCCCGCTTCCTAGTTCGGGGAGCGCCCCGCCCACACCAAGGCCGGACTTCTTTCTGCTTCCGGGTCGCCGCAGACAGCGCGGCGGCCCAGAGTTCCCGGTGACTGCAGCGATACGGGGTGGGCTCCCGTAGAATACTAATGCCAAGGTGCAGAAAAGCGGGGTGAGCACCCGTACTTCAAATACAGGAATAAGCGGGGTAGGCACCCGCCGACGAGCGCCACAAGCGGGGTGGGCACCCGCTTTAAATCCGGCAAAAGCGGAGGAATCCCTACGTCGGGGTTCCCTTGCAGATTGTCGTAGTGCCACGCTGCTGGCCACAAAGGCAGGTGCTTCTTCACTATATAGGGGTATAGCACTTCCCCAGCGCTTGAAAGGGAAAGTCTTCAGGAAAAGTCTCAGAAGCAGGGGGGCAAAGACTGGGCCCAGGGGCCAGCTCACAGGGCCCTCCAGCAGGGAGGCAGTCCCCAGTGGCGGTCTCTCCTGGCACCCAGCAGCAGCAGGCCCCCCTCAAGTTAGGATCAGCAAAGAGCGAACATTTTACATGGGGTCACAGCCCCTTCTTATACACAGGTTTACCTTTGTCTCAAGGTGCAGGGGAGGGGCGAACCAGTTACAACTGGTTCCTGAGCACTTTGTTTTGCTCAGCCCCTCTCCCTAATCACAGGACAGGCCAGGGTCATCAGTCGCACCACAGGGGGCGGAGCCAGCATTGTGTGTGGGAAAGCCCAGCCCTATTCAGGTCCTAGGTGTACTCCTCCCACCCATCTGGCTGCTGATCTCCCTAGTCACCACTGGGTGACTCCTCCTGAGTCTGGGGATTCCCTAGCCCCATCACATGACCTCAGCCAGCCAATCACGCGCCAGGCAGTCACTACACATTTATGCCAGCGTCTAGAAGTGGCATTTCCATACTAGCTACATGGACACCGCACACATCATCGCGCAGCATTTCATCACACGAGTCCGTACATACCAAACTCGTACCTGCACTCCCCACGCATCAGGAACTACCAGGGACACATACATCCCCCCATGCATTCCTATGGGAGGGCAGGCCAACCTCACTACACGCACGCACTTTACCCTGGGACACAGTGGTAAAGTGCACCGCAACCAAAAATCACAACCACCAGGTCACCAGTAAAAGCAAAAAGTTTAGGGGTGAACCTGCCAGAAGGGCCAAGTCCAACACAACCCCCTTCCAGCCAAAACGCAGGGTAGACCAATCACCACCGTGATGGTCTTCCCTGCTTGGGGCGATACAACACGGACGCAGGCCCGCAACGGCAGGGACACTCTTCGGTTTTACGCCACTCTGAATTCACGTGGTTCCCTCTGAAAAAACTCGGCGGACTAACTGGGCTACCCCACTGGTACTCCTCAGCTGTCCGCGGCCAGGACCAGGCCCTAGGCCACCCAGATACCACTGGTCCTTGACTAACCACAGAGTGGGGGGTAGTAACCCCTGGCACATAGCAACCATTCTCCACTCTACCCCTCATCAGGGCAGTTCTAAACTGCCATTGATCCTCCAGCCTAGGGTCTGTACCCTCAAGCTGACCAAAAGTCACGGGCGAGGCTCTCCTCCCCCTACCTCTTCTTCTGGGGTTCTGCCCTCTCTTCCTCTGAGAGGCGACCCCGTAACGCACTTCCCCTACCAGCTCAGGACCCCTCCCTGAGAACTGGTCTCCCAACCTAGGGTTTAACCCCTCAGGTTGCACCGGGGTCAGAGGGGGGCTCTCCCACCCTCCGCACCCCCTTCCAGAGTCCTGCTCCCTACCAACTGGGGCGGTACCTCTGGAAGAAGAACCGGTTAGGACACTGGTTACAGTCGTCCTACCCTTCAGGTCAGGCTGATCCTGAACCTGGCCTCCCAACCTCTGGTCTAGAACCTTTGGTGGAATAATTGCCTGGCACTCCAGGCCTTCTGGGGATTCACACGCCATCCCCCTGAGGCTGACACATGACCCATGTGTCGCGTGACTGTCTGTCTGGTGCAGATCTCCCGTCCCCTGTCCACCTGACAGTGCGCGAAGATCCTCCCGAACAGAAGTGGCGCCCCCCGGGTCCCCCCAAGAAGATCTAGCCCAACTGGCTAGTCCCTGGTCCACTGGTGCATCCACTGGGAATCTCATCCCCCAATCTCTCCTCACGCTGGACTCCTGTACCCTCCCTACCGGAGCTGTACTGCCAGACTCTAGAACCACAGAAGCTCTGTTTACAGGCGCTCCAGGTCCTCTACTCACTAGGAGATCTTCCTCAAATGGACTAACAGGACAGCCTAGGTCCCCAACCTGGTGTTCCCTCAAGAAACCATCCAAGTCCTGAGGAAGGGCTTCATGCGTCTGGGGACCCTTGGTCACCCTCTCACTCCTGCTCCACTGAGCCAGGCAGTGAGCCCCTACACCCTCCTCGCTATCCTGGGACCTAGCTGGGATACACTGAGCCTCTTCCACCACGCTGGGCTGGAAGATACCTGAACCACTACTTTTGGAGTCACTCCCAAATGACTCTAGAGAACCTCTAGCGCTTTCCCAGCGCTCTGCTTCATCCGCAAGCTCAAATGGCCCAGACAATCCACACCCCAACAGGTGTTGGCGCAACCCCGGCACACAACAACTGAGCAGGTGTTCTTTGAGAACCAGATCACACAGTTTATCAAAATCAGATTCTGCAGGAACTCTTATCCAATCAAACAGTGCATCCTCACATTCATCCACAAACTCCTCCCAAGACTGGTGAGACAGCTTCCTACTGTCCCTGAATTTCAACCTTAACTCCTCCTCCTGGGAAACAGGTACCAGACTGGGGGAACTGGGATTGGGATTTCCTACACTGAAATCTATATAGCTGCCACCACTGGACTCAACCCTCCCTGGGGAGCACAGAAAACTAAGACTGCGCGCAGGGGATAGTCTACCCTCCAGAGCTGATTTCTCCCTGGGGAAGGCCCTCTCAGCCTCCTCTATCCTCTCCTGCGCTAAGACCCTCTCAGTCTCAAACTTTTTCTCCTCCACATTCAGCTGCACCATCTCCTTGGCATGCTCTAACCTGAGCTTCTCCATGGCCAGCTGATGCTCCCTTTCTTCCCTCCTATCTACTCACTCCTCTGGGTACAGGAAAAGGGATGGGGTGCTGCTCCTGACACTGGACCCAGCAAGGGACTCCCTATCTATGGGGTCTTCACTATCTACTGGCGTCCCTGTCAGGTCACTTTCTTCCTCCTCTTCAGATTCCTCAGGGCTCCCCTCAAACCCACCACCCTCTTGGCGTGTGGCCCGGGCCCTATCTTCCTCACTGCGCTCACGTTCCCATTCATCCTTTTGCCATAGGATCAGGTTGTCCCTCAGTTTGGACTGGGTGTCTGACTCACCCACCTCTATGTCTCTCTCTTCACAGAACCTGACTGTGAGAAGTTGGCCTGGTATATGATGTTCACTAGTTAAAGTGACCACCTTGTACCATGCCAAGCAACCCTTATGGTGTGGTTGTAAGTCAACCTTTTCAGACTAGCTGGCCTAGTGGTAGCGTAGGCTAAGCAGTCTTTGAGGCTAAACTCGTTAAAGCGTGTTAAGCAGGCTGTTTTACCACATGTAACCCCCTTTTATACCAATGAAAGGACACCACACAGATATATATTCAAAATATATATGTATTTATTATTCAAAGTATCCCCTAGACTCTTTATGAGCACAGGAGCACAAATCGTTAAACAAGAAAGTATTACAATATACAGAAGTTGCACTTTATATGGATGGGCCCTGGTGGCCACTCAAACCATATACTAAAATAGTGGTATAAGTACCACGAACAGGAAAGGGAAAAGGCCTAGGGCCTCTAGAATCGCTGGGCCTACAAGGAGCTAACTTCAGTTAGTGACCAGGAGGTCCACGGGTTGCGTGTGCAAAGCAAATAG
The DNA here is from genome assembly GCF_964204655.1 of Triturus cristatus. Classification (NCBI taxonomy): domain Eukaryota; kingdom Metazoa; phylum Chordata; class Amphibia; order Caudata; family Salamandridae; genus Triturus; species Triturus cristatus. Next base: position 1,100,017,304 of record NC_140579.1, read on the forward strand.
TCACACGCGAGCTCCCATAGGTTTTCAATGGGTGCGTAAAAGTTACAAAGTTACTGCAAAAAGGACCTTCCGGATGGACTATGAACTTAAGATTCGAAACACAGACACTAGAGATGATACTCTACACTTGGGTACCGGAGTGCCAACTTTACCTCACCCACAGGAAGCAGGTGCATAGGTGTAGGAGAGTAGGGTCTGCTATCCTATGGTCACCCCAAATATTTGCTTTTTGCTTCACTGGTTTTTGACATATTGAGGCTGTGGGCCTGCCAATCAGACCCCCAGCCTGCTGTTCTCTCTACTAAATTAACACTATGCACCCTAGGTGCATAACCAATTGGAAGTGGATCACCCTGTCAGCCCCTGTACCAGTGTACACTAGGTACCCAGGGCATTGGTGTACCCAAGGCCTGCCAGGGGCTGAAGCATGTATTATGCCACCCCAGGCTTGGCCTAACAATCTGACACAACTGGCTGATCACTCAGCTGGGGTAAGTTGGTGTAATCACCTCTTACTTAGGTGTAGTATACCTATACCTAACCTTAAATGGGACACGGGTTAACCTATAAGTCACTCCTATGGCAGGCCTTAACAATCCTGAAGGCAGAGTGCTTGGTTCCATGTGAGATGGCGCTCTGGCATGAGCTGAGCCTGTCTGCAGTGGTCGGAACAACTTCCTTCTACTGTTTCCAGATATCGTCATACCATATACTCTTAAGTGCATTATGAACCTCGCGGTTAAATGCTATCTTTGGTTTGGCTTTATCAAAACATGTCGAGTAGGGTGTCATACGAATTGGAATACTAACCCCTCGCCAATCCTGGCGACGGGGTTAGCATTCCACCCTTCTAGAGGGACACGACATGTACAGTACCTGAAACCCGGGTAAAATCAGACATAGCCTCAGCTCCACAAAATGGATGCTGCCACCACAGACACAAGTCTGCCCTCCTGCTGCTGGGAGTCCTTCCAGCTTGGGAGGTGTGGACAAAGGGTTTCCTGCCAGGGGAGGTGCGTGCACCACCCCAGACAGGATTTTGTGTATTGGTCAGGTAGGGCGTGAAAGAAACCAGACATGCCTGTGGCTCACAAGGAGCCTCGGTGCATATGCAGTTCAAACTGGTCCTGGGGCACACCAGTCCCGGGCCTGGGCGAGCTGGACAAAGGATTGGGGGTGTAACCACCCCCCTTCCTGGTCCCACCCTTAGGGAGGGACCTAGCAGGTAGTCCGGCCCCTAGAATCCGCTTAAAGGTAGGAGCTGTGTCCTAAGACTTCAGACATCCTGGAATCAACTTGAAACTAAGAAGAAGACGGGAACTTCGACATTCTGCTGCACAGAAGACTGAAGGAAATCTCCCCTGTGGTCAGGGAGTGACCACCTTGCTAACGCAAGCACCATCCAGCGAATCAACATCTGCTTTGTCGCCGCCTCCCGCCAGAGCCCGAGCCCAGAGACTGACAAGACCTGGACCTCCAGACCTCTCACCGCCCGATCCACAGTCCCTGAAAAGAGGAGACCCGTGGAGGCACCGAGACACGTGGAGCCAGCCATCTTGGAACGACGACGACAAGCTGCAAGCGCAACAACCGAGGCGCCCTCCAAGTTGTGCTTTGGGATCTGAGAAGCCCAACACCCGAGCAGCATCTGCACCAAAGGTAAGCCCTCCAGCATCTCCACGATCTGCGTGGGGCCCTTCTGCATTATGCCACTCGACGCGCCTAACCGGTTGCTGGCCCTCTGGCTAGTGGCCATCTTGGCGACGAACTTCAAGAAATACACCGCTGGTCTGGTTGCTCCAGACTGGCCCTTGCTCCCCTCCAAAGGAGCAGTCCCTCTGACCTTGCTGGTCAGAACAATCAGCTTATCTTGTTCTCCACAACAATTGCTTTTGCCAAGGCTTGTTTGCTTTGATCAAGTCGCCGACACCGCCGACAGCGAGAGCCTGCTTGGGACAGCTCGTGAACCGACTCCTGCACGTTGTTGACCTCCAGGGACCACGTGGCTGCAGAGACAAGCTACACCTTTCTTCCTGTTTGCACCCGACATTGCCTGGTACCCACCTGGTGCCACGCTGGTCACTGGCTAGTGACTGTGAACACTGTCCCCTCTGCTTACAGGTCTTCTACAACACCGATCCACTCTTAGATCCACCGCATCTCTCCCGGACCGACCGCCTGCAGCATCTTTGTCTTCAGGCTCCACGGAACAGATAGAAGAAACCCGACGCACTTCGACACCTATGCATCCGCTTCCTGTGGGTGAGGTAAAGTTGGCACTCCGGTGCCCAAGTGTAGAGTTTCATCTCTAGTGCCTGTGTTTCCAATCTTGAGTTCCTAGTCCATCCGGAAGATCCTTTTTGCAGTAACTTTGTACTTTTTACGCACCCATTGAAACCTATGGGAGCACGCGTGTGACTATTTGCTCTGCACACGCCACCCGTGGACCTCCTGGTCACTAACTGAAGTTAGCTCCTTGTAGGCCCAGCGATTCTAGAGGCCCTAGGCCTTTTCCCTTTTCTGTTCGTGGTACTTATACCACTATTTTAGTATATGGTTTGAGCGGCCACCAGGGCCTATCCATATAAAGTGCAACTTCTGTGTATTCTACTGTAATCTTGTTTGACGATTTGTGCTCCTGTGCTCATAAAGAGACTAGGGGTTACTTTGAGAAATAAATACATATATATTTTGGATATATATCTGTGTGGTGTCCTTTCATTGGTATAAAAGGGGGTTGCATTTGGTAAAACAGCTGGCTTAACACGCTTCACGAGTTTAGCCTCAAAGACTGCTTAGCCTACGCTACCACTAGGGCAGCTAGTCCGAAAAGGTTGACTTACAACCACACCATAAGGGTTGCTTGGCATGGTACAAGGTGATCACTTTAACTAGTGAGCATCATATACCAGGCCAACTTCTCACATTGGTGAGCAGCGGTTGGATTTGAGCTTGCTGTGTTTTACCATTGTAATCTCTTGGTTACCAATTGAAAGATCACATAGGTACCTGTAGGTACATATAAAACAAGATTAGATATACATAAGTTCTACTGAACTTAGTTGTTGTAGAGCAAAGGGAGTAGCACACCCTGACTACAACTACTAGATAGGTTTAGTAGGTAAACCCAAGTGTAGGTAGATTGCAACACATCCACCCACACTTAAGAGCAATGGCTGGGGCAGAGGGGTCCAATGTACCCATCTCTGTTGAGAGTGACCCCCAGAGGGCACCATCCATCTTTGCTACCCTTAACCAGAATGAGCTCAGGCATTTGGCAACTCTTAGAGGCCTTAAACAGCCCAAGAACCCTACCTCTGCTGAGCTCAGAGAACTCTTGCAAAATGATGAAAATCAGAGAGAGCTCAAGAAAGCTTCCCAGTTAGCCCCCTTAGGGTCAGGAACAGGAGGCCCCCCTTCTGAAGATGCTACTGAAGTACCCCTTTCCAATAGCCATCCCTTAGATGAGAATCATACTACAGAGGAGGAAATTGGTGAGTGTAGGAGAGTAGGGTCTGCAATCCTATGATCACCCAGATTTTTTGCTTCTGCTTCATTGGTTTACGACTTTCTCCGGCTGTGGGCCTGCCAATCAGACCCACAGCCTAGCTGTTCTCTCTCGAAATTAACACCCATGTACATTAGGTGCATCCACTACTTGGAACTGGGCCACCTTGTCAGTCCCTGTCTCAGCATACCACAGGTATCCAGGGCATCGGTGTACCCAGGGCCTACCAGGGGCTGAAGCATGTATTATGCCACCCCTGGAATGGCCGCCCAAATCTGACACAACTGGCTGCACGACAGCTGGGGCCACGTGGTGTAATCACCCGTTGCTGTAGGTGTAGTATTCCTACACCTAATCCCTAAAATGGACACATGGATTCCTATCAGTCACTCCTATAGCAGGCCTTATCAATCCTGAAGGCAGAGTGCAGGGAATCATGTGGGACGGTGCTCTGGCGCGAGCTGAGCCCGTCGACGGCTTGCGGAACCAAGTCCTAATAGCCGTTCCATGGTGACGCGGGCCAACTACTTTTAATGCATTATAATCCTTGCGGTTATTTGCTAACTTTGGCATCGCATCACCTATACATGTCGAGTAAGGTGTCATACGAATGGGAATACGAACCCCTCGCCAGTCCTGGTGACGGGGTTAGCATTCCCCCCTTTTAGAGGGACACGACATGGAAGTAACCTTGAACCCCGGTTAAAGTTGACTCAAGCCTCAGCATCACAAAATGGATGCTGCCACCAGACACAAGTCTGACCTCCTGCTGCTGGGGGACCTTCCAGCAAGGGGAGCTTGGACAAAGGGTTTCCTGTCGAGGGCGGTGTTAGCACCGTCCCAGACAGGGTTTGTGTATCCCAGGTAGGCAGGGCTGAAAGGAAGGTGATTGCAAGTGGCACCCCGGTGCTCACTGTGCATAGCCCGGCTCAAACCAGTTTCGGGGGCACACCAGCCCCTGAGCTGGCGCGAAGCCGGACAAAGGATAGGGGTGTAACCACCCCCCTCCTGGCTCCACCCATAGGTAGAACCTAGTCACGGGCCAGCCCCTTTTCTTAGAATAAAGGTAGGAGCGAGTCCCCTTCCCAAATTGGATAATCAGATAATCGGATAACTCCGAATCACGAACTACTTTCCACGAAAGGAACTCTTGACTATTTCTGAAGACTCTCCCTTGTGGCTAAGGAGTAGCCACCCTGCACCAGCAGGCACCATCTAAGCGCTTGCGGTTTGCTGTAAGTCTCTCCTACGGATCAAGACTGCCCAGCTCGACGAGACCCGAGTACCCTGCCATCTCTGACCTTTTACCTACCTCATCGGCCCAGCTGAGAGTCGTAGGTGTGACGAGACCTGCGGGACCGGCTATCTTCAGAACCTGCACGACGCTTATCTAGCACGCCCACCGAGGGACCCTCGAGTGAGTGCACCTAGGGTTTGAGAAGCCCTAACCCTGAGCAGCTCCAGCATCGAAGTCTGCCTCCCCAGCATCCCCGAGATCTGCGTGGGGGCCCTTCCGCTCCTTGTTGTTCACCGCGTTGTTCGACCACTTGCCGACCGGCTTGTGGCCCTCTTCACGACGCACCACGATTGTTTCATCACTAGTCTGGTTGCTCCAGACTGGCTCTTGCTCCCCTTCAACAGAGGAGTACCACGGACCCTCCTGGTCCACTCCCGACGCCATCTTGACTCCCCCGCTTGGGTTGCCACTGCCAAGATCCGCTGCCCCTGCCTGGGCCCAGCATCATCGACAGCAGACACCTTCGTGGGACAGCTCGCCCTCCATCCTGGTCGCCGCCGCGCCTCCTGGTCCGAGGAACAGCCGAGTCCGACGTCACCCACTCACCTGGTCGAGGTGACTTCAGCCGGTACCCTCCTGGTACCCACACGATCGCTGGCTAGCGGTTGAGAACTGAGTCCCCTCTGCTTTCAGGTTTCCTTCATCACCGATCCAGGCTTGGATCGCTCCGAACATCGTCACTGGTCGCCTGCCAGCAACTTCTTCTTTCAGGCTCCTGAGACTACACGAGGACTCCCGACATCTTGCCGAACTTCACGCAGCCGCAGCCTCCGGGCTAGGTAACTCGAGCATCTCGGTGCTCCATCGCAGGTTCGCTCTACAAGTGTCCAGTTCCTTTTTCGTTTAGTCCCACTGATCGGATCACTCCGGAATCAGTACCTCCAGACTCTAACCATTCGCATTTCACTGTTAGTGTAGATGGTTTCTCGTGCCCCTCGGGCATTTGTGTAAATTGTGCAACTGAAGTATTTTTCTAAGAGTTTTGTAGTGTGCTTAGCTCCCTGACTCATAAAGAGCCAGGGTAGTCTTGTTATAAATAAATATCCTTTTATTTTCATAACAACTTGTGTGGTGTCCTTTCACTTGGTGTTCAAGGGGTATATGTGATGGTAAACAGCTGGCTTAACACGCCCTCTAGAGTTTAGCCTAAAGACTGCTCGTATCCACGCTACTAGGATAGCTGGTCTAAAAGGTTGACTTACAACCAATCATCAATAAGGGTCGTTTGGAATGATACACAGTGATCACTAGAATAGTGAGCACTACATATCAGGCCAACTTCTCACATTGGTGGCAGCGGTGGGATTTGAGCTTGCTGTTGTTTTACCACACACGTATCCTAAGAATATCGCAGTGAAAGATCACATAAGTACCCAGGTACATATAACTTAACTTAGAATACTCCGAGTTCTACTGAACCGGCTGTTGTAGTGTAACAGGGCTTAGCACACCCTGACTACAACTCTTAGCAAGGGATCAGTAGGTAAACCCATAGTGTAGGTAGGTGCAACACTTACACCTCACTAGAAAAGCATGTCGGTCCACGGAGAGTCTGCAGGGACTCCCTTAGTGGTCAGTGACCCTCCACAGGTCGTGTCACGATATGCAACTCTTAGCTTCAAGGAGATGAGACAACTGTGTGCCTCCAGGAAGCTAAACCAGGGTTCTAACCCTACCATCGCAATACTGATAGGTCTCTTAGAGGCGTACGATGCTAGGAGGTCCTCTAACCCAGGTCCCCCCAGTGCAGATGGGAACATGCCTCCCTTAGAGGGAACCCTCGGTGACCCAGACCTCGACCTCCACACAGAGGAGGAGGACGAGGACGAGTTATCGGGAGACGAGGCAGACAAAGGTCCAGTGGTAGTCGGCAGGCTTACAAGGACCAACTTAAGCAGGCATGAGAATGGAACTGGGGGAGCCCCGGGCCCACGCTCAAGCAGGCTTAACCTTGGGAACGGACGAGCTAGGTCTCTCTCCAGAGGCTCTGGCAGATCGGTTCATACACATGTCTCTCAGGCACCTTCTCAGAGAGGAATGACTTCCCCTCAGAGGAGGGAGCATGAAGCGAAGATGCGGGAGGTCAATCTGAGGATCGAGCGGGAAGAACTTGCCCTCGCCAAAGAAAGACTTGCCTTGGCCCGAGAGCAGAAATTAAGTGGGTTAGATCCCGCTGGTGGCAGCATTCTCAATAGAGAGAAAGACAGGGGTATAGACACTAGACACCTGAGTAAAATAGTGCCCCCCTTTAAACAAGGGGACGACATCCACAAGTGGATAACTGCCTTGGAGAGGGCCTGCACTGTCCAGTGCGTCCCCCCAAGTCAGTGGGCAGCTATACTGTGGCTTTCCTTTGAAGGTAAAGGAAGGGACAAGCTCCTCACTACAAGAGCTGAGGATGCTAACAACTACCAAGTCCTGAAGAACACACTGATTGATGGGTTCGGCTTAACCACGGAACAGTACCGGGTGCTGTTCCGGGACACCCAGAAAATTCAGTCTCAGGATTGGGCTGACTTTGTCGATTGTGCCACTAAGGCTTTGGAAGGCTGGTTGCTGGGTAGCAAGGTTACTGATTACACAGGATTGTACAATCTTATCATGCGAGAACAGATTTTAAACAACTGTCAGAACCAATTGTTGCATCAGCACCTTGTCGACTCGGATCTGACCTCTCCCCAAGAATTGGGAAAGAAGGCAGACAGATGGGTCAGAACAAGGGTCAAGCAGAACCAGAATCAGAACCAGGGTGGTCAGAAGAAAGCAGACCAAAAGGGTAACAAGAACGAACAAAATGACCAGAAGTCTTCGACAGGTCCCCAACAAACCAAAGAGGGTGGGGGTCAGGCCTCACAGAAGAAGAAGACTCAAGAAGGCCAGTCAAAAAGGTGGTGCCAATACTGTAAAAGTAAGACTCACTGGTTTAGTGAGTGCACCAAGAAAGGAGGGCAAACTCCTACCACTGCAGCCCCTAAGGCACCTGCGCCCCCTAGTACAGTCAGCAGTGGTAGTGCGCCTCCCAAGGCATTAGTTGGGTTAACCTTGGGAACCGAGGGGAGTGACGACTTAGTCGGCACGCTCACTCAGGCCGTCCTTGTCTGTACAGGGGATATGGATATGTCCCCTGATGCCAGTCCCAATACTTTGGGCAAATACAGGCAGACACCTTTGATAAATGGAAGAGTGGCTCAGGCCTACAGGGACACGTGTGCCAGTGTCACCATGGTGACGCCTAACTTCGTGGACCCTGGACAGATCATGCTAGGTACCAGTTACCTAGTGACCAATGCCAGCAACGTCACTACCAATCACAGTATGGCAGTTGTTGATTTCTCCTGGGGAGGGGTAAGTGGCCCGAAAAAGGTTGTGGTTAGTTCAGACCTCCCCGTAGAATGTCTGTTGGGCAATGATTTGGAAACGTCACAATGGTCAGAAGTGGAGCAGAGGACTCACATGGAAATGTTAGGTTTGCCAGCACATGTCCTTGCTGTGACCAGGTCACAGGCCAAAAGATGCCCCACTGAACAGGTGCTGGATCCTGGAAGAACGGACCAGACACCTTCCAAGAAAAGGAGCAGTAAGGGTAAGGCTTCGCCTTCCCCCTTGCCCCAGGTCGTGGATCAAGTCTCCGAGGAGGCTGACCTTAAAGAACTGAGGGAAACTGAGCCGCAAGAGCTTGAACCTGGTCAGGTTGAGTTTCTGGGCTCAGGGGGACCCTCCAGGGAAGACCTGGGGAAGGCACAGTTAGACTGCCCCTCACTTGAACCCCTCAGACAGCAGGCCGCTGCTGAGGCTGCAGGGAACGCCACAGGTACCCACAAAGTGTACTGGGACGATGGACTCCTGTACTCTGAGGCAAGAGACCCCAAACCTGGTGCGACCAGGAGGCTGGTCATCCCCTTGTCTCTGAGAGGTTTCCTTCTCACCTTGGCCCACGAGATTCCCCTTGCAGGTCACTTAGGCCAGAATAAGACTTGGGACAGAATTTTTCCACACTTTCACTGGCCCCACATGTCCGAAGATACGAAGGAGTTTTGCCGCTCCTGTGTCACTTGCCAAGCCAGTGGTAAGTCAGGTGGCACGACAAAGGCCCCCCTCATACCACTACCAGTGGTGGGGGTACCCTTTGAACGAGTGGGGATCGACATTGTCGGACCAATGGAACCCCAGACAGCGTCAGGGCACAAGTTTATACTGGTGGTGGTGGACCACGCCACCAGGTATCCTGAAGCTATTCCCCTTAGGACCACTACGGCACCTGTGGTGGCACGGGCCCTACTTGGAGTGTTCTCCAGAGTGGGCTTCCCTAAGGAGGTCATCTCAGACAGAGGTGCAAACTTCATGTCGGGATATCTGACTGCTATGTGGAAGGAATGTGGTGTCAACTACAAGTTCACCACACCCTATCACCCACAATGCAATGGGCTTGTTGAGAGATTCAACAGGACCCTAAAAGGGATGATTCACGGACTACCTGAAAAGCTTCGGCGGAGATGGGATGTCCTGATACCCTGCCTCTTGTTCGCCTACAGAGAGGTCCCGCAGAAGGGGGTTGGCTACAGCCCTTTCGAGCTTCTGTTCGGACATCCTGTAAGGGGACCCCTTTGTTTGGTAAAGGAAGGATGGGAGAGACCTCTCCGAAAGCCGGCATCAAACATTGTGGACTATGTGCTCGGTCTCCGCTCGCGGATGGCGGAGTACATGGAAAAGGCGTCTAAAAACCTGGAGGCGAGCCAAGAATTACAGAAAGCTTGGCACGACCAAAAGGCTGTCCTGACTGTGTACCAGCCTGGACAGAAGGTGTGGGTGCTGGAGCCAGTGGCCCCAGCAGCACTCAAAGACAAATGGTCTGGGCCCCACACGATCATTGAGCAAAAGGGAGAGGTCACCTACTTGGTAGACCTGGGAACTCCCCGGAGCCCCCACAGGGTGCTCCATGTAAACAGGCTCAAGGCATATGTCGACAGGGAGGGCATGGGCTTGCTCATGGCCACAGATGAGGGACAGGAGGAGGAGAGTTACCCTCTCCCAGACCTGCTCTCTCAGAACCCTGACGATGGATCAGTAGATGGTGTTGTCTTTTGTGGCAGCCTCTCTGGACATCACCAAGAGGATTGTAAACAGGTTCTTCAATCCTTTCGACATATGTTCTCTCTGACAGCCAGTCAGACCAAGTGGTGTACCCACGAGGTCGACACTGGGGACAGTCTGCCCGTAAAGAGTAAAATCTATCGGCAACCTGATCATGTCAGAGACTGCATCAAGACAGAGGTGCAGAAAATGTTGGAGCTGGGAGTCATTGAACCCTCGGACAGCCCCTGGGCTAGTCCCGTAGTGCTCGTGCCGAAACCTCACACCCAGGGCGGTAAGAAAGAGATGAGGTTTTGCGTGGACTACAGAGGTCTCAATGCGGTCACTAAGACCGACGCCCACCCGATACCAAGAGCAGACGAACTTATCGACCGGTTGGCCTCGGCCAACTACTTAAGTACGTTTGACCTGACAGCTGGGTATTGGCAAATCAGGTTAGCTGAGGAGGCCAAGCCCAAAACAGCATTTTCTACCCCGGGTGGGCATTATCAGTTCGTGGTAATGCCCTTTGGTTTGAAAAATGCACCTGCCACCTTCCAAAGGCTGGTGAATCGAGTTCTCACTGGGTTGGACGACTTCTGTGCGGCGTATCTGGACGATATCGCTGTCTTTAGCTCCACCTGGGAGGATCACCTGGTCCACCTGAGGAAAGTGTTAGAGGCCCTGCAGAAGGCAGGCCTCACTATCAAGGCCACCAAGTGCCAGATAGGGCAGACACAGGTTGTATACCTGGGCCACCTTGTAGGTGGAGGCCAGGTTCAACCATTGGAGAGCAAAATACAGGCCATCCAGGACTGGGCTCCTCCAACCACCCAGACTCAGGTTCGAGCTTTCTTGGGCCTGACTGGTTATTACCGGAAATTTGTCAGAAATTATGGATCCATTGTGACCCCGCTAAACGACCTGACAAGTAAAAAGATGCCAAAAAAAGTTCAGTGGACAGCAAGCTGTCAGAAGGCATTCAATGACCTAAAGCAGGCCATGTGCACAGCACCTATCCTAAAGAGTCCAGACTACTCCAAACCATTCATTGTCCAAACAGACGCTTCGGAGCTGGGTGTGGGAGCTGTTCTATCGCAACTGAATTTTGATGGTCATGACCAGCCCATAGCTTTTATTAGCAGGAGGCTGACCCCCAGAGAGAAGAATTGGTCAGCTATTGAGAGGGAGGCCTTTGCTGTGGTTTGGGCCCTGAAGAAGTTGAGGCCATACTTGTTTGGCATTCACTTCAAGATTCAGACCGACCATAAGCCCCTCTTGTGGCTAAATCAAATGAAGGGTGAAAACCCCAAACTACTTAGGTGGTCCATTTCCCTACAGGGGATGGACTTCACAGTGGAGCATAGACCTGGCACTGATCATGGCAATGCAGATGGGCTCTCCAGGTATTTCCACTTAGAGCAAGAAGACTCACCTGGTCAAGGTTAGCTTATTGTCCCGAAGTTTGGGGGGGGGTCATGTAGGAGAGTAGGGTCTGCAATCCTATGATCACCCAGATTTTTGCTTCTGCTTCATTGGTTTACGACTTTCTCCGGCTGTGGGCCTGCCAATCAGACCCACAGCCTAGCTGTTCTCTCTCGAAATTAACACCCATGTACATTAGGTGCATCCACTACTTGGAACTGGGCCACCTTGTCAGTCCCTGTCTCAGCATACCACAGGTATCCAGGGCATCGGTGTACCCAGGGCCTACCAGGGGCTGAAGCATGTATTATGCCACCCCTGGAATGGCCGCCCAAATCTGACACAACTGGCTGCACGACAGCTGGGGCCACGTGGTGTAATCACCCGTTGCTGTAGGTGTAGTATTCCTACACCTAAACCCTAAAATGGACACATGGATTCCTATCAGTCACTCCTATAGCAGGCCTTATCAATCCTGAAGGCAGAGTGCAGGGAATCATGTGGGACGGTGCTCTGGCGCGAGCTGAGCCCGTCGACGGCTTGCGGAACCAAGTCCTAATAGCCGTTCCATGGTGACGCGGGCCAACTACTTTTAATGCATTATAATCCTTGCGGTTATTTGCTAACTTTGGCATCGCATCACCTATACATGTCGAGTAAGGTGTCATACGAATGGGAATACGAACCCCTCGCCAGTCCTGGTGACGGGGTTAGCATTCCCCCCTTTTAGAGGGACACGACATGGAAGTAACCTTGAACCCCGGTTAAAGTTGACTCAAGCCTCAGCATCACAAAATGGATGCTGCCACCAGACACAAGTCTGACCTCCTGCTGCTGGGGGACCTTCCAGCAAGGGGAGCTTGGACAAAGGGTTTCCTGTCGAGGGCGGTGTTAGCACCGTCCCAGACAGGGTTTGTGTATCCCAGGTAGGCAGGGCTGAAAGGAAGGTGATTGCAAGTGGCACCCCGGTGCTCACTGTGCATAGCCCGGCTCAAACCAGTTTCGGGGGCACACCAGCCCCTGAGCTGGCGCAAAGCCGGACAAAGGATAGGGGTGTAACCACCCCCCTCCTGGCTCCACCCATAGGTAGAACCTAGTCACGGGCCAGCCCCTTTTCTTAGAATAAAGGTAGGAGCGAGTCCCCTTCCCAAATTGGATAATCAGATAATCGGATAACTCCGAATCACGAACTACTTTCCACGAAAGGAACTCTTGACTATTTCTGAAGACTCTCCCTTGTGGCTAAGGAGTAGCCACCCTGCACCAGCAGGCACCATCTAAGCGCTTGCGGTTTGCTGTAAGTCTCTCCTACGGATCAAGACTGCCCAGCTCGACGAGACCCGAGTACCCTGCCATCTCTGACCTTTTACCTACCTCATCGGCCCAGCTGAGAGTCGTAGGTGTGACGAGACCTGCGGGACCGGCTATCTTCAGAACCTGCACGACGCTTATCTAGCACGCCCACCGAGGGACCCTCGAGTGAGTGCACCTAGGGTTTGAGAAGCCCTAACCCTGAGCAGCTCCAGCATCGAAGTCTGCCTCCCCAGCATCCCCGAGATCTGCGTGGGGGCCCTTCCGCTCCTTGTTGTTCACCGCGTTGTTCGACCACTTGCCGACCGGCTTGTGGCCCTCTTCACGACGCACCACGATTGTTTCATCACTAGTCTGGTTGCTCCAGACTGGCTCTTGCTCCCCTTCAACAGAGGAGTACCACGGACCCTCCTGGTCCACTCCCGACGCCATCTTGACTCCCCCGCTTGGGTTGCCACTGCCAAGATCCGCTGCCCCTGCCTGGGCCCAGCATCATCGACAGCAGACACCTTCGTGGGACAGCTCGCCCTCCATCCTGGTCGCCGCCGCGCCTCCTGGTCCGAGGAACAGCCGAGTCCGACGTCACCCACTCACCTGGTCGAGGTGACTTCAGCCGGTACCCTCCTGGTACCCACACGATCGCTGGCTAGCGGTTGAGAACTGAGTCCCCTCTGCTTTCAGGTTTCCTTCATCACCGATCCAGGCTTGGATCGCTCCGAACATCGTCACTGGTCGCCTGCCAGCAACTTCTTCTTTCAGGCTCCTGAGACTACACGAGGACTCCCGACATCTTGCCGAACTTCACGCAGCCGCAGCCTCCGGGCTAGGTAACTCGAGCATCTCGGTGCTCCATCGCAGGTTCGCTCTACAAGTGTCCAGTTCCTTTTTCGTTTAGTCCCACTGATCGGATCACTCCGGAATCAGTACCTCCAGACTCTAACCATTCGCATTTCACTGTTAGTGTAGATGGTTTCTCGTGCCCCTCGGGCATTTGTGTAAATTGTGCAACTGAAGTATTTTCCTAAGAGTTTTGTAGTGTGCTTAGCTCCCTGACTCATAAAGAGCCAGGGTAGTCTTGTTATAAATAAATATCCTTTTATTTTCATAACAACTTGTGTGGTGTCCTTTCACTTGGTGTTCAAGGGGTATATGTGATGGTAAACAGCTGGCTTAACACGCCCTCTAGAGTTTAGCCTAAAGACTGCTCGTATCCACGCTACTAGGATAGCTGGTCTAAAAGGTTGACTTACAACCAATCATCAATAAGGGTCGTTTGGAATGATACACAGTGATCACTAGAATAGTGAGCACTACATATCAGGCCAACTTCTCACAGTGAGGATACAGAAAGTAGTGAGGATGAAGGGAGAACTAGCCCAGTGCCAAGTGTTATACTTGGTCCAGCTAAACTAAGGCCATTGGGGACTGACAATGGGATCATCCCATTGGATCTCCCCAGTGGACTTAACCAGGGGCTTGGGAGGCAAAGGAATCGCTCAGGTGACTCTAATGCTTCTCATGCCTCTAGAGGCTCTCAAGGTCACTCCAGGAAAAGGATGACCACCCCTCAGAGGAGGGAACATGAGGCCAGAATGCAGGAAGCCCAGCTGAGGATCAGGAAGCAGGAGCTAGAAGTAGCCCTGATGGAAGAGAAACTGAGTAAGGCTAGCCAACCTAGAGAGAGTGGGTCTATACCCACTGGTGGCAGCATTGTCCCTAAGGACAAAGATAGGGTCTTTGATAATAGGAACCTGTCTAAGGTTGTGCCCCCCTACAAAAGTGGGGACGACATCCACAAATGGATGACTGCTCTTGAGAGAGCCTGCAAAGTGCAGCAGGTTCCTGGAGACCAGTGGGCAGCAATCCTCTGGCTCTCCTTTGAAGGAAGAGGCAGAGACAGACTCCTCACTGTTAGGGAGGAGGATGTCAGAAATTACAGAGCCCTGAAGAGTGTCCTAGTTGATGGGTTAGGCTTAACCACTGAACAGTACAGGTTAATGTTCAGAGACACCCAGAAGACACAGACTCAGGACTGGTCTGAATGCATTGAATGTGCCACTAAGGCTTTGGAGGGTTGGTTGCTGGGAAGTAAGGTATCTGATTATACGGGATTGTACAATTTGATGATGAGAGAACAGATTTTAAATAACTGTCAAAACCAGCAACTGCATCAACACTTGGTTGACTCTGATCTGACCTCTCCCCAAGAATTGGGAAAGAAGGCAGACAAATGGGTCAGAACCAGGGTTAAGCAAAAGAACCAGAACCAGGGCCAAGGGGGTGATCAGAAGAAAACAGACCAAAAGGGTGGAGATCAGAAACCTAAAGACCAGAAGTCTTCAACAGGGCCCCAAACTACTGCTAAGGAGGGTGGGTCCCAACAACAACCCAAGGGAAAGAAGAAAGAAGGTCAAAAGAAACCCTGGTGCAATCATTGCAAGAATACAACTCACTGGACTAGTGATTGTAAGAAGGGTGGAGCCCCCAACACTGTTGCCCCTAAGGCACCTGCTCCCAGTACTACTGTTAGCAGTGTTGGTCCCCAGACAAAGGGTGTAGTGGGAATCACTATGGGAACTGAAGGAGATTCTGACTTAGACAGAACCCTGACACAGGCAGTCTTGATCTGTGATGGGGACATTGATTTGTCCCTGACTGTGAGCCCCAGTAACCTGGGCAAGTACAGACAGACTCCTTTAATTAACGAAAAAGTGGATCAAGCTTACAGGGACACATGTGCCAGTGTCACTATGGTGACACCAGGCTTTGTGGACCCTGGACAGTACATACCAGGTGAGAATTACCTGGTGACCAATGCCAGCAATGCCACTACTTCACATAGTGTGGCAGTTGTTAACTTCTCATGGGGAGGGGTAACTGGCCTCAAAAGGGTTGTGGTTAGTGCAGACCTCCCAGTAGAATGTTTGTTGGGCAATGACCTAGAGAGTTCTCTATGGTCAGAAGTGGAGTACAGGACTCATGCAGAGATGTTAGGTATATCATCACATGTCCTTGCTGTGACCAGGTCACAGGCCAAAAAGTGCCTCACTGAACCTCAGGTCTTGGATCCTGGAACAATGGACCAAGCACCTACCAAGAAGTAGAACAGGAGGGTCAAGGCTGTGCCTTCCCCCCTGCCTCAGAGTGATGATCAGCCTTCCCAGGAAGCTGATCTAGAGGACCCTGAAGGAACTGTCCCTGAAGAGCTTGAACCTGATCAGGTTGAGTTTCTGGGGACAGGGGGACCTTCAAGGGCTGACTTGAGGCAGGCTCAGTTATCCTGTCCCTCTCTTGAACCCCTCAGACAGCTGGCTGCTGCTGAGGCTGCTGGGCATGCTCAAGGTACCCATAAAGTGTATTGGGATGAAGGGCTCCTTTATTCAGAGGCTAGAGACCCCAAGCCTGGTGCTACCAGGAGGTTGGTTATACCTCTGCAATTTAGGGGCTTCCTTCTTACCTTGGCCCATGATATTCCTTTAGCAGGACACTTAGGCCAGAACAAGACTTGGGACAGGCTTGTCCCTCACTTTCACTGGCCTCACATGAATGAAGATACAAAGGAGTTTTGTCGCTCCTGTGTGACCTGCCAAGCCAGTGGCAAATCAGGTGGCACAACAAAGGCCCCCCTAATACCACTACCTGTGGTGGGGGTCCCCTTTGAAAGAGTGGGAATAGATATAGTGGGTCCCATGGATCCTCCCTCTGCATCTGGGCACAGATTTATACTGGTGGTAGTGGATCATGCCACCAGGTATCCAGAGGCAATTCCCCTTAGGACCACTACAGCACCTGTTGTGGCCAGGGCCCTGCTGGGAGTATTCTCCAGAGTGGGGTTTCCTAAGGAGGTAGTTTCTGACAGAGGTACCAACTTCATGTCAGGATACTTGACAGCTCTGTGGAAGGAATGTGGTGTCAACTACAAGTTCACCACCCCTTATCACCCACAATGCAATGGGCTTGTTGAGAGATTCAACAAGACCCTAAAGGGTATGATCAAAGGATTACCTGAAAAGCTCAGGCGAAGATGGGACATCCTTCTACCCTGCCTTCTGTTTGCTTACAGAGAGGTCCCACAAAAGGGGGTTGGCTACAGCCCCTTTGAATTGTTGTTTGGGCACCCTGTAAGAGGCCCACTGTGTTTAGTGAAGGAAGGATGGGAGTTACCTCTCAAAAAGCCTAAACAAGACATAGTGGACTATGTACTTGGTCTCCGCTCCAGGATGGCTGAGTATATGGAGAAGGCATCCAAAAACCTTGAGGCAAGCCAGGCCTTACAGAAGGCTTGGCATGACCAAAAGGCTGTCTTGGTTGAGTTTCAGCCAGGACAGAAGGTATGGGTGTTGGAGCCAGTGGCCCCAGCAGCACTCCAAGACAAATGGTCTGGACCCCATACAATCCTGGAAAAGAAGGGAGAGGTCACCTACTTGGTGGACCTAGGAACTCCCAGGAGTCCCCACAGGGTACTCCATGTTAACAGGTTAAAAGCATATGTTGACAGGGCAGACATGGGCTTGCTCATGGCTACAGATGAGGGACAGGAGGAAGAGAGTGACCCTCTCCCAGACCTGTTGTCTCAGAACCCTGAAGATGGCTCAGTTGAAGGAGTGACCCTTGGAGGCAACCTCACTGCCCATCAGCAGACTGAATGTAGACAAGTTCTACAATCATTTCAACATCTGTTTTCCCTAATACCTAGCCAAACTGACTGGTGTACCCATGTGGTGGACACTGGTGACAGTCTGCCTGTAAAGAACAAGCTCTACAGACAACCTGACCACGTCAGGGACTGTATAAAGGCTGAGGTACATAAAATGCTGGAATTAGGTGTCATTGAACCCTCAGAGAGCCCCTGGGCTAGCCCAGTGGTTCTGGTCCCCAAACCTCACACCAAAGATGGCAAGAGAGAGATGAGGTTCTGTGTGGATTACAGAGGACTCAATGCTGTCACCAGGACAGATGCACACCCTATTCCAAGGGCAGATGAGCTCATAGACAAACTAGCTTCTGCAAAGTTTTTGAGCACATTTGACTTGACAGCTGGCTATTGGCAAATCAGATTAGCTGAGGAGTCTAAGGCCAAAACAGCATTCTCAACCCCAGGTGGGCACTACCAGTTTGTGGTGATGCCCTTTGGTCTGAAGAATGCACCTGCCACCTTCCAAAGGCTGGTGAACCAAGTCCTTACTGGGTTGGATGACTTTTGCACAGCATATCTTGATGACATTGCTGTCTTTAGCTCCACCTGGGAGGATCACCTGATCCACCTGAAGAAGGCTCTTGAGGCTCTGCAAAGGGCAGGCCTCACTATCAAGGCTACTAAGTGCCAGATAGGGCAGAGTAAGGTTGTATATTTGGGCCACCTTGTAGGTGGAGGCCAAGTTCAACCACTGGAGAGTAAGATACAATCCATCAAGGACTGGTCTCCTCCAACCACCCAGACTCAAGTTCGAGCTTTCTTGGGCTTGACTGGGTACTACAGGAAGTTTGTTAAGAACTATGGGTCCATTGTGACTCCTCTTAATGATCTGACATCCAAGAAGATGCCCAAAAAGGTTCAGTGGACAGTAAGCTGTCAAAAGGCATTTGATGACCTGAAGGAGGCCATGTGCTCTGCACCTATCCTGAAAAGTCCTGACTACTCCAAAGAGTTTATTGTCCAAACAGATGCTTCTGAGTTGGGTGTGGGAGCTGTGCTGTCACAACTTAATGTAGATGGTCAAGACCAACCCATTGCTTTTATTAGCAGAAGTTTGACCCCCAGAGAGAAGAATTGGTCAGCTATTGAGAGGGAGGCCTTTGCTGTGGTGTGGGCCCTGAAGAAGCTGAGGCCATACTTGTTTGGCACTCACTTCAAGATTCAGACCGACCATAAGCCCCTCTTGTGGCTAAATCAGATGAAGGGTGAAAACCCCAAACTGCTTAGGTGGTCCATTTCCCTACAGGGGATGGACTTTACAGTGGAGCACCGGCCAGGTACTGACCATGGGAATGCAGATGGTCTCTCCAGGTACTTCCACTTAGGACATGAAGACGAGACTGGTCAAGGCTAGTTTAATGTCCCTGCGTTTGGGGGGGGGTTGTGTAGGAGAGTAGGGTCTGCTATCCTATGGTCACCCCAAATGTTTGCTTTTTGCTTCACTGGTTTGTGACATATTGAGGCTGTGGGCCTGCCAATCAGACCCCCAGCCTGCTG
The DNA here is from genome assembly GCF_964204655.1 of Triturus cristatus. NCBI lineage: Eukaryota > Metazoa > Chordata > Amphibia > Caudata > Salamandridae > Triturus > Triturus cristatus. The sequence goes on from NC_140579.1 coordinate 1,100,036,108, forward strand.
TTCTCTCTACTAAATTAACACTATGCACCCTAGGTGCATAACCAATTGGAAGTGGATCACCCTGTCAGCCCCTGTACCAGTGTACACTAGGTACCCAGGGCATTGGTGTACCCAAGGCCTGCCAGGGGCTGAAGCATGTATTATGCCACCCCAGGCTTGGCCTAACAATCTGACACAACTGGCTGATCACTCAGCTGGGGTAAGTTGGTGTAATCACCTCTTACTTAGGTGTAGTATACCTATACCTAACCTTAAATGGGACACATGTTCACCTATAAGTCACTCCTATGGCAGGCCTTAACAATCCTGAAGGCAGAGTGCTTGGTTCCATGTGAGATGGTGCTCTGGCATGAGCTGAGCCTGTCTGCAGTGGTCGGAACAACTTCCTTCTACTGTTTCCAGATATCGTCATACCATATACTCTTAAGTGCATTATGAACCTCGCGGTTAAATGCTATCTTTGGTTTGGCTTTATCAAAACATGTCGAGTAGGGTGTCATACGAATTGGAATACTAACCCCTCGCCAATTCTGGTGACGGGGTTAGCATTCCACCCTTCTAGAGGGACACGACATGTGCAGTACCTGAAACCCGGGTAAAATCAGACATAGCCTCAGCTCCACAAAATGGATGCTGCCACCACAGACACAAGTCTGCCCTCCTGCTGCTGGGAGTCCTTCCAGCTTGGGAGGTGTGGACAAAGGGTTTCCTTCCAGGGGAGGTGCGTGCACCACCCCAGACAGGATTTTGTGTATTGGTCAGGTAGGGCTTGAAAGAAACCAGACATGCCTGTGGCTCACAAGGAGCCTCGGTGCATATGCAAGTTCAAACCGGTCCTGGGGCACACCAGTCCCGGGCCTGGGGCGAGCTGGACAAAGGATTGGGGGTGTAACCACCCCCCTTACTGGTCCCACCCTTAGGGAGGGACCTAGCAGGTAGTGCGGCCCCTAGAATCCGCTTAAAGGTAGGAGCTGTGTCCTAAGACTTCAGACATTCTGGAATCAACTTGAAACTAAGAAGAAGACGGGAACTTCGACATTCTGCTGCACAGAAGACTGAAGGAAATCTCCCCTGTGGTCAGGGAGTGACCACCTTGCTAACGCAAGCACCATCCAGCGCATCAACGTCTGCTTTGCCGCCGCCTCCCGCCGGAGCCCGAGCCCAGAGACTGACAAGACCTGGACCTCCAGATCTCTAACCGCCCGATCCACAGTCCCTGAAAAGAGGAGACCCGTGGAGGCACCGAGACACGTGGAGCCAGCCATCTTGGAACGAAGACGACAAGCTGCAAGCGCAACAACCTAGGCTCCCTCCAAGTTGTGCTTTGGGATCTGAGAAGCCCAACACCCGAGCAGCATCTGCACCAAAGGTGAGCCCTCCAGCATCTCCACGATCTGCGTGGGGCCCTTCTGCATTTTGCCACTCGACGCGCCTAACCGGTTGCTGGCCCGCTGGCTAGTGGCCATCTTGGCGACGAACGTCAAGAAATACACCGCTGGTTTGATTGCTCCAGACTGGCCCTTGCTCCCCTCCAAAGGAGCAGTCCCTCTGACCTTGCTGGTCAGAACAATCAGCTTATCTTGTTCTCCACAACAATTGCTTTTGCCAAGGCTTGTTTGCTTCGATCAAGTCGCCGATACCGCCGACAGCGAGAGCCTGCTTGGGACAGCTCGTGAACCGACTCCTGGACATCGTCGACCTCCAGGGACCACGTGGCTGCAGAGACAAGCTACACCTTTCTTCCTGTTTGCACCCAACATTGCCTGGTACACACCTGGTGCCACGCTGGTCACTGGCTAGTGACTGTGAACACTGTCCCCTCTGCTTACAGGTCTTCTACAACACCGATCCACTCTTGGATCCACCGCATCTCTCCCGGACCGACCGCCTGCAGCATCTTTGTCTTCAGGCTCCACGGAACAGATAGAAGAAACCCGACGCACTTCGACACCTATGCACCCGCTTCCTGTGGGTGAGGTAAAGTTGGCACTCCGGTGCCCAAGTGTAGAGTATCATCTCTAGTGCCTGTGTTTCCAATCTTGAGTTCCTAGTCCATCCGGAAGATCCTTTTTGCAGTAACTTTGTACTTTTTACGCACCCATTGAAACCTATGGGAGCACGCGTGTGACTATTTGCTCTGCACACGCCACCCGTGGACCTCCTGGTCACTAACTGAAGTTAGCTCCTTGTAGGCCCAGCGATTCTAGAGGCCCTAGGCCTTTTCCCTTTTCTGTTCGTGGTACTTACCCAACTATTTTAGTATATGGTTTGAGCGGCCACCAGGGCCTATCCATATAAAGTGCAACTTCTGTGTATTCTACTGTAATCTTGTTTGACGATTTGTGCTCCTGTGCTCATAAAGAGACTAGGGGTTACTTTGAGAAATAAATACATATATATTTTGGATATATATCTGTGTGGTGTCCTTTCATTGGTATAAAAGGGGGTTGCATTTGGTAAAACAGCTGGCTTAACACGCTTCACGAGTTTAGCCTCAAAGACTGCTTAGCCTACGCTACCACTAGGGCAGGTAGTCCGAAAAGGTTGACTTACAACCACACCATAAGGGTTGCTTGGCATGGTACAAGGTGATCACTTTAACTAGTGAGCATCATATACCAGGCCAACTTCTCACAATAGGTCTCGAAGTGCGTCGGGTTTCGTCTATCTGTTCAATGGAGCCTGGTGACAAAGATGCTGCAGGCGACCGGTCCAGAAGAGATGCGTTGGATCCAAGCATGGATCGGAGTTGTAGAAGACCTGAAAGCAGAGGGGACAGTGTTCACAGTCACTAGCCAGTGACCAGCGTGGCACCAGGTAGGTACCAGGCGATGTCGGGTGCAAACAGGTGATGAGGGGTAGCTTGTCTCCGCAGCCACAAGGTCCCTGAAGGTCGACGACGTCCAGGAGTCGGTACACGAGCTGTCCCACGCAGGTTCTCGCTATCGGCGGTGTCGGCGACTCAAAGGAAGCAAACAAGCCTTGGCAAAGGCAGGAGTCGTGGAAAATGAAGTAAGCTGATGGTTCTGACCATCAAGGTCAGAGGGGCTGCTCCTTTGGAGAGCAGCAGGGGCCAGTCTGGAGCAACCAGAACAGCATCATAGTTTTCAGGGTTCATTGCCAAAATGGCCACTAGCCAACGGGCCAGGGACCGGGCAGGCGCGTCGAGATGCAAAGTGCAGAGGGGCCCCACGCAGATCGTGGAGATGCTGGAGGGCTCACCTTTGGTGCAGATGCTGCTCGGATGTTGGACTTCTCAGGACCCAAAGCACAACTTGGAGGGAGCCACTATTGTCGCGCTTGCAGCTTGTCGTGGGTCTTTTAAGATGGCTGGCTCCACTTGTCTCGGTGCCTCCACGGGTTCCTTCTTTGCAGGGACTGTGGATCGGGCGGTGAGAGGTCTGGAGGTCCAGGTCTTGTCAGGCTCTGGGCTCGGGCTCCAGCAGGAGGCAGCGGCAAAGCAGATGTCGAGTAGCTGGTTGGTGCTTGCGTTATTAAGATGGTCACTCCCTGACCATAGGGGAGATTTCCTTCTGTCCTCTGTGCAGCAGACCATCGAAGTTCCCGTCTTCTTCTTGTAGTTAAGTTGATTCCAGGATGTCTGAAGTCTTAGGACACAGCTCCTACCTTTAAGCGGATTCTAGGGGCCGGACTACCTGCTAGGTCCCTCCCTAAGGGTGGGACCAGGAAGGGGGGTGGTTACACCCCCAATCCTTTGTCCAGTTCGCCCCAGGTCCGGGGCTGGTGTGCCCCAGGACCGGTTTGAACTGGCATATGCACCGAGGCTCCTTGTGAGCCTCAGGCATGTCTGGTTCCTTTCAAGCCCTACCTGACCAATACACAAAATCCTGTCTGGGGTGGTGCACGCACCTCCCCTGGCAGGAAACCCTTTGTCCACACCTCCCAAGCTGGAAGGACTCCCAGCAGCAGGAGGGCAGACTTGTGTCTGTGGTGGCAGCATCCATTTTGTGGAGCTGAGGCTATGTCTGATTTTACCCTGGTTTCAGGTACTGTACATGTCGTGTCCCTCTAGAAGGGTGGAATGCTAACCCCGTCGCCAGAATTGGCGAGGGGTTAGTATTCCAATTCGTATGACACCTTACTCGACATGTTTTGATAAAGCCAAACCAAAGATAGCATTTAACCGCGAGGTTCATAATGCACTTAAGAGTATATGGTATGACGATAAATGGAAACGGTAGAAGGAAGTTGTTCCGACCACTGCAGACAGGCTCAGCTCATGCCAGAGCACCATCTCACATGGAACCAAGCACTCTGCCTTCAGGATTGTCAAGGCCTGCCATAGGAGTGACTTATAGGTTACCAGGTGTCCCATTTAAGGTTAGGTATAGGTATACTACACCTAAGTAAGAGGTGGTTACACCAACTTACCCCAGCTGAGTGATCAGCCAGTTGTGTCAAATTGCTAGGCCAGGCCAGGGGTGGCACAATACATGCTTCAGCCCCTGGTAGGCCTTAGATACACCAATGCCCTGGGTACCTAGTGTACACTGGTACAGGGGCTCACAGGGTGATCCAATTCCAATTGGTTATGCACCTAGGGTGCATAGTGTCAATTTAGTAGAGGGAACAGCAGGCTGGGGGTCTGATTAGCATGCCCACAGCCTCAATATGTCAAAAACCAGAGAAGCAAAAAGCAAAAATTTGGGGTGACCATAGGATAGCAGACCCTACTCTCCTACACACCCCCCCCCCAAACGCAGGGACATTAAACTAGCCTTGACCAGTCTCGTCTTAATGTCCTAAGTGGAAGTACCTGGAGAGACCATCTGCATTCCCATGGTCTGTACCTGGCCGGTGCTCCACTGTAAAGTCCATCCCCTGTAGGGAAATGGACCACCTAAGCAGTTTGGGGTTTTCACCCTTCATCTGATTTAGCCACAAGAGGGGATTATGGTCGGTCTGAATTTTGAAGTGAGTGCCAAACAAGTATGGCCTCAGCTTCTTCAGGGCCCACACCACAGCAAAGGCCTCCCTCTCAATAGCTGACCAATTCTTCTCTCTGGGGGTCAACCTTCTGCTAATAAAAGCAATGGGTTGGTCTTGACCATCTACATTAAGTTGTGACAGCACAGCTCCCACACCCAACTCAGAAGCATCTGTTTGGACAATAAACTCTTTGGAGTAGTCAGGACTTTTCAGGATAGGTGCAGAGCACATGGCCTCCTTCAGGTCATCAAATGCCTTTTGACAGCTTACTGTCCACTGAACCTTTTTGGGCATCTTTTTGGATGTCAGATCATTAAGAGGAGTCACAATGGACCCATAGTTATTAACAAACTTCCTGTAGTACCCAGTCAAGCCCAAGAAAGCTCGAACTTGAGTCTGGGTGGTTGGAGGAGACCAGTCCTTGATGGATTGTATCTTACTCTCCAGTGGTTGAACTTGGCCTCCACCTACAAGGTGGCCCAAATACACAACCTTACTCTGCCCTATCTGGAACTTAGTAGCCTTGATAGTGAGGCCTGCCTTTTGCAGAGCCTCAAGTACCTTCTTCAGGTGGATCAGGTGATCCTCCCAGGTGGAGCTAAAGACAGCAATATCACCAAGATATGCTGCACAAAAGTCATCCAACCCAGTAAGGACTTGATTCACCAACCTTTGGAAGGTGGCAGGTGCATTCTTCAGACCAAAGGGCATCACCAAAAATTGGTAGTGTCCTCCTGGGGTTGAGAATGCTGTTTTGGCCTTAGACTCCTCAGCTAACCTGATTTGCCAATAGCCAGCTGTCAAATCAAATGTGCTAAAAAACTTAGCAGAAGCCAGTTTATCTATGAGCTCATCTGCCCTTGGAATAGGATGTGCATCTGTCCTAGTGACAGCATTGAGTCCTCTGTAATCCACACAGAACCTTATCTCTCTCTTGCCATCTTTGGTGTGAGGTTTGGGGACCAGGACCACTGGGCTAGCCCAGGGGCTCTCTGAGGGCTCAATGACACCCAGTTCCAGCATTTTGTGTACCTCAGCCTTTATACAGTCCCTGACGTGGTCAGGTTGTCTGTAAAGTTTGTTCTTTACAGGGAGACTGTCACCAGTGTCCACCACATGGGTACACCAGTCAGTTTGACTAGGTATCAGTGAGAACATATGTTGAAATGAGTGTAGAACCTGTCTGCATTCAATCTGCTGATTCTCAGTGAGGTTGCCTCCAAGGGTCACTCCTTCAACTGAACCATCTTCAGGGTTCTGAGACAACAGGTCTGGGAGAGGGTCACTCTCTTCCTCCTGTCCCTCATCTGTAGCCATGAGCAAGCCCATGTCTGCCCTGTCAACATATGCTTTTAACCTGTTAACATGGAGTACCCTGTGGGGACTCCTGGGAGTTCCTAGGTCCACCAAGTAGGTAACCTCTCCCTTCTTTTCCAGGATTGTATGGGGTCCAGACCATTTGTCTTGGAGTGCTGCTGGGGCCACTGGCTCCAACACCCATACCTTCTGTCCTGGCTGAAACTCAACCAAGACAGCCTTTTGGTCATGCCAAGCTTTCTGTAAGGCCTGGCTTGCCTCAAGGTTTTTGGATGCCTTCTCCATATACTCAGCCATCCTGGAGCAGAGACCAAGTACATAGTCCACTATGTCTTGTTTAGGCTTTTTGAGAGGTAACTCCCATCCTTCCTTCACTAAACACAGTGGGCCTCTTACAGGGTGCCCAAACAACAATTCAAAGGGGCTGTAGCCAACTCCTTTTTGTGGGACCTCTCTGTAAGCAAACAGAAGGCAGGGTAGAAGGATGTCCCATCTTCGCCTGAGCTTTTCAGGTAATCCTTTGACCCTTTAGGGTCTTGTTGAATCTCTCAACAAGCCCATTGCATTGTGGGTGATAAGGGGTGGTGAACTTGTAGTTTGCACCACATTCCTTCCACATAGCTGTCAAGTATCCTGACATGAAGTTGGTATCTCTGTCAGAAACCACCTCCTTAGGAAACCCCACTCTGGAGAATACTCCCAGCAGGGCCCTGGCCACAACAGGAGCTGTAGTGGTCCTAAGGGGAATTGCCTCTGGATACCTGGTGGCATGATCCACTACCACCAGTATAAATCTGTGCCCAGATGCAGTGGGAGGATCCATGGGACCCACTATATCTATTCCCACTCTTTCAAAGGGGACCCCCACCACAGGTAGTGGAATTAGGGGGGCCTTTGTTGTGCCACCTGATTTGCCACTGGCTTGGCAGGTTACACAGGAGCGACAAAACTCCTTGGTATCTTCATTCATGTGAGGCCAGTGAAAGTGAGGGACAAGTCTGTCCCAAGTCTTGTTCTGGCCTAAGTGTCCTGCTAGAGGAATATCATGGGCCAAGGTTAGGAGGAAGCCCCTAAATTGCAGAGGTATAACCAACCTCCTGGTTGCACCAGGTTTTGGGTCTCTAGCCTCTGAATAAAGGAGCCCATCATCCCAATACACTTTATGGGTACCTTGAGCATTCCCAGCAGCCTCAGCAGCAGCCAGCTGTCTGAGGGGTTCAAGAGATGGACAGGTTAACTGAGCCTGCCCCACGTCAGCCCTGGAAGGTCCCCCTGTCCCCAGAAACTCAACCTGATCAGGTTCAACCTCTTCAGGGACAGTTCCTTCAGTGTTTTCTAGATCATCTTCCTGGGAAGGCTGATCATAACTTGGACGCAGGGGGGAAGGCACAGCCTTAACCCTCCTGTTCTTCTTCTTGGTAGGTGCTTGGTCCATTGTTCCAGGATCCAAGACCTGTGGTTCAGTAAGGCACTTTTTGGCCTGTGACCTGGTCACAGCAAGCGTTACAACAAACAAATGATGGACGGAATGCTGACAATGCATACATTCTCCCCCAGTCAAGAGATCTGGGTTAAATCCATCGTTTGTTGTAACGCTTTTCGCCCTAAGTGGGATGGGTATTCCCAGACGTGGGACCCGTGCTCACTACGCCACTGGAGTCAAGCTATCCTGGCTGATGACGGCTGATCGCCAGAAACCGGTCCTAGGATGCTTGATTCCGGTCCAGGGAAGACATGGCTTGGCAGTTCGGGCTGGACTGTTCCCATGAGGCACAGGGTCAAGACTGATTTGCATATGGCCATGTCTGAACTGGGGTGGCGTAGTGGGCAAAAGAACAATGGATTTAACCCAGATCTCTTGACTGGGGGAGAATGTCTGCATTGTCAGTATTCCGTCCATCATTTGTTTGTTGTAACGCTTTTCGCCCTAAGTGGGATGGGTATTCCCAGACGTGAGACCCGTGCTCACTACGCCACTGGAGTCAAGCTATCCTGGCTGATGACGGCTGATAGCCAGAAACCGGTCCTAGGATGCTTGATTCCGGTCCAGGGAAGACATGGCTTGGCAGTTCGGGCTGGACTGTTCCAATGAGGCACAGGGTCAAGACTGATTTGCATATGGCCATGTCTGAACTGGGGTGGCGTAGTGGGCAAAAGAACGATGGATTTAACCCAGATCTCTTGACTGGGGGAGAATGTCTGCATTGTCAGCATTCCGTCCATCATTTGTTAGTTGTAACGCTTTTCGCCCTAAGTGGGATGGGTATTCCCAGACGTGGGACCCGTGCTCACTACGCCACTGGAGTCAAGCTATCCTGGCTGATGACGGCTGATAGCCAGAAACCGGTCCTAGGATGCTTGATTCCGGTCCAGGGAAGACATGGCTTGGCAGTTCGGGCTGGACTGTTCCCATGAGGCACAGGGTCAAGACTGATTTGCATATGGCCATGTCTGAACTGGGGTGGCGTAGTGGGCAAAAGAACGATGGATTTAACCCAGATCTCTTGACTGGGGGAGAATGTCTGCATTGTCAGCATTCCGTCCATCATTTGTTTGTTGTAACGCTTTTCGCCCTAAGTGGGATGGGTATTCCCAGACGTGGGACGCGTGCTCACTACGCCACTGGAGTCAAGCTATCCTGGCTGATGACGGCTGATAGCCAGAAACCGGTCCTAGGATGCTTGATTCCGGTCCAGGGAAGACATGGCTTGGCTGTTCGGGCTGGACTGTTCCCATGTGACACAGGGTCAAGACTGATTTGCATATGGCCATGTCTGAACTGGGGTGGCGTAGTGGGCAAAAGAACGATGGATTTATCCCAGATCTCTTGACTGGGGGAGAATGTCTGCATTGTCAGCATTCCGTCCATCATTTGTTTGTTGTAACGCTTTTCGCCCTAAGTGGGATGGGTATTCCCAGACGTGGGACCCGTGCTCACTACGCCACTGGAGTCAAGCTATCCTGGCTGATGACGGCTGATAGCCAGAAACCGGTCCTAGGATGCTTGATTCCGGTCCAGGGAAGACATGGCTTGGCAGTTCGGGCTGGACTGTTCCCATGAGGCACAGGGTCAAGACTGATTTGCATATGGCCATGTCTGAACTGGGGTGGCGTAGTGGGCAAAAGAACAATGGATTTAACCCAGATCTCTTGACTGGGGGAGAATGTCTGCATTGTCAGCATTCCGTCCATCATTTGTTTGTTGTAACGCTTTTCGCCCTAAGTGGGATGGGTATTCCCAGACGTGGGACCCGTGCTCACTACGCCACTGGAGTCAAGCTATCCTGGCTGATGACGGCTGATAGCCAGAAACCGGTCCTAGGATGCTTGATTCCGGTCCAGGGAAGACATGGCTTGGCAGTTCGGGCTGGACTGTTCCCATGAGGCACAGGGTCAAGACTGATTTGCATATGGCATGTCTGAACTGGGGTGGCGTAGTGGGCAAAAGAACCATGGATTTAACCCAGATCTCTTGACTGGGGGAGAATGTCTGCATTGTCAGCATTCCGTCCATCATTTGTTTGTTGTAACGCTTTTCGCCCTAAGTGGGATGGGTATTCCCAGACGTGGGACCCGTGCTCACTACGCCACTGGAGTCAAGCTATCCTGGCTGATGACGGCTGATAGCCAGAAACCGGTCCTAGGATGCTTGATTCCGGTCCAGGGAAGACATGGCTTGGCTGTTCGGGCTGGACTGTTCCCATGAGGCACAGGGTCAAGACTGATTTGCATATGGCCATGTCTGAACTGGGGTGGCGTAGTGGGCAAAAGAACGATGGATTTAACCCAGATCTCTTGACTGGGGGAGAATGTCTGCATTGTCAGCATTCCGTCCATCATTTGTTAGTTGTAACGCTTTTCGCCCTAAGTGGGATGGGTATTCCCAGACGTGGGACCCGTGCTCACTACGCCACTGGAGTCAAGCTATCCTGGCTGATGACGGCTGATAGCCAGAAACCGGTCCTAGGATGCTTGATTCCGGTCCAGGGAAGACATGGCTTGGCAGTTCGGGCTGGACTGTTCCCATGAGGCACAGGGTCAAGACTGATTTGCATATGGCCATGTCAGAACTGGGGTGGCGTAGTGGGCAAAAGAACGATGGATTTAACCCAGATCTCTTGACTGGGGGAGAATGTCTGCATTGTCAGCATTCCGTCCATCATTTGTTTGTTGTAACGCTGGTCACAGCAAGGACATGTGGTGATATACCTAACATCTCTGCATGTGTCCTGTACTCCACTTCTGACCATAGAGAACTCTCTAGGTCATTGCCCAACAAACATTCTACTGGGAGGTCTGCACTAACCACAACCCTTTTGAGGCCAGTTACCCCTCCCCATGAGAAGATAACAACTGCCACACTATGTGAAGTAGTGGCATTGCGGCATTGGTCACCGGGTAGTTCTCACCTAGTATGTACTGTCCAGGGTCCACAAAGCCTGGTGTCACCATAGTGACACTGGCACAAGTGTCCCTGTAGGCTTGAGCCACTTTTTCATTTATTAAAGGAGTCTGTCTGTACTTGCCCAGGTTACTGGGGCTCACAGTCAGGGACAAATCCATGTCCCCATCACAGATCAAGACTGCCTGTGTCAGGGTTCTGTCTAAGTCAGAATCTCCTTCAGTTCCCATAGTGATTCCCAGTACACCCTTTGTCTGGGGACCAACACTGCTAACAGTAGTACTGGGAGCAGACGCCTTAGGGGCAACAGTGTTGGGGGCTCCACCCTTCTTACAATCACTAGTCCAGTGAGTTATATTCTTGCAAGATTTGCACCAGGGTTTCTTTGGACCTTCTTTCTTCTTCCCTTTAGGTTAGGACCCACCCTCGTTAGTACTAGTTTGGGGCCCTGTTGAAGACTTTTGGTCTTTGGATTTCTGATCTCCACCCTTTTGGTCTGTTTTCTTCTGATCACCCCCTTGGCCCTGGTTCTGGTTCTTTTGCGTAACCCTGGTTCTGACCCATTTGTCTGCCTTCTTTCCCAATTCTTGGGGAGAGGTCAGATCTGAGTCAACCAAGTGTTGATGCAGTTGCTGGTTCTGACAGTTATTTAAAATCTGTTCTCTCATCATCAAATTGTACAATCCTGTATAATCAGATACCTTACTTCCCAGCAACCAACCCTCCAAAGCCTTAGTGGCACATTCAATGTATTCAGACCAGTCCTGAGTCTGTGTCTTCTGGGTGTCTCTGAACATTAACCTGTACTGTTCAGTGGGTGGTTAAGCCTAACCCATCAACTAGGACACTCTTCAGGGCTCTGTAGTTTCTGACATCCTCCTCCCTAACAGTGAGGAGTCTATCTCTGCCTCTTTGTGAGAAGTTGGCCTGGTATATGATGTTCACTAGTTAAAGTGACCACCTTGTACCATGCCAAGCAACCCTTATGGTGTGGTTGTAAGTCAACCTTTTTGGACTAGCTGCCCTAGTGGTAGCGTAGGCTAAGCAGTCTTTGAGGCTAAACTCGTTAAAGCGTGTTAAGCAGGCTGTTTTACCATATGTAACCCCCCTTTATACCAATGAAAGGACACCACACAGATATATATTCAAAATATATATGTATTTATTACTCAAAGTATCCCCTAGACTCTTTATGAGCACAGGAGCACAAATCGTTAAACAAGAAAGTATTACAATATACAGAAGTTGCACTTTATATGGATGGGCCCTGGTGGCCACTCAAACCATATACTAAAATAGTGGTATAAGTATCACGAACAGGAAAGGGAAAAGGCCTAGGGCCTCTAGAATCGCTGGGCCTACAAGGAGCTAACTTCAGTTAGTGACCAGGATGTCCACGGGTCGCGTGTGCAGTGAGGAAAGTTACACGCGTGCTCCCCTAGGGTTTCAATGGGTGCGTAAAAGTTCAAAAGTTACTGCTAGAAGGGTCTTCTGGATGGACTACGAACTTAAGACTTAAAACACAGACACTAGAGATGTTTCTCTACACTTGGGCACCGGAGTGCCAGCTTTACCTCACCCACAGGAAACGGGTGCATATGTCTCGAAGTGCGTCGGGTTTCGTCTATCTGTTCAATGGAGCCTGGTGACAAAGATGCTGCAGGCGACCGGTCCACAAGAGATGCGGTGGATCCAAGGATGGATCGGAGTTGTAGAAGACCTGAAAGCAGAGGGGACAGTGTTCACAGTCACTAGCCAGTGACCAGCGTGGCACCAGGTAGGTACCAGGCGATGTCGGGTGCAAACAGGTGATGAGGGGTAGCTTGTCTCCGCAGCCACGTGGTCCCTGAAGGTCGACGACATCCAGGAGTCGGTACACGAGCTGTCCCACGCAGGCTCTAGCTGTCGGCAGTGTCGGCGACTCGAAGGAAGCAAACAAGCCTTGGCAAAGGCAGGAGTCGTGGAAAATGAAGTAAGCTGATGGTTCTGACCAGCAAGGTCAGAGGGGCTGCTTCTTTGGAGAGCAGCAGGGGTCAGTCTGGAGCAACCAGACCAGCATTGTAGTTTTCAGGGTTCATCGCCAAAATGGGCACTAGCCAACGGGCCAGGGACCGGGCAGGCGCGTCGAGATGCAAAGTGCAGAGGGGCCCCACACAGATCGTGGAGATGCTGAAGGGCTCACCTTTGGTGCAGATGCTGCTCGGATGTTGGGCTTCTCAGGACCCAAAGCACAACTTGGAGGGAGCCTCTGTTGTCGCGCTTGCAGCTTGTCGTGGGTCTTTCAAGATGGCTGGCTCCACGTGTCTCGGTGCCTCCACGGGTTCCTTCTTTGCAGGGACTGTGGATCGGGCGGAGAGAGGTCTGGAGGTCCAGGTCTTGTTGGGCTTTGGGCTCGGGCTCCGGCTTGCGTTAGCAAGATGGTCACTCCCTGACCATAGGGGAGATTTCCTTCTGTCCTCTGTGCAGCAGAGCATCGAAGTTCCCGTCTTCTTCTTGTAGTTAAGTTGATTCCAGGATGTCTGAAGTCTTAGGACACAGCTCCTACCTTTAAGCGGATTCTAGGGGCCGGACTACCTGCTAGGTCCCTCCCTAAGGGTGGGACCAGGAAGGGGGGTGGTTACACCCCCAATCCTTTGTCCAGCTCGCCCCAGGTCCAGGGCTGGTGTGGGCTGGTGTGCCCCAGGACCGGTTTGAACTGGCATATGCACCGAGGCTCCTTGTGAGCCTCAGGCATGTCTGATTCCATTCAAGCCCTACCTGACCAATACACAAAGTCCTGTCTGGGGTGGTGCTCGTACCTCCCCTGGCAGGAAACCCTTTGTCCACATCTCCCAAGCTGGAAGGACTCCCAGCAGCAGGAGGGCAGACTTGTGTCTGTGGTGGCAGCATCCATTTTGTGGAGCTGAGGCTATGTCTGATTTTGCCCGGGTTTCAGGTACTGTACATGTCGTGTCCCACTAGAAGGGTGGAATGCTAACCCCGTCGCCAGAATTGGCGAGGGGTTAGTATTCCAATTCGTATGACACCTTACTCGACATGTTTTGATAAAGCCAAACCAAAGATAGCATTTAACTGCGAGGTTCATAATGCACTTAAGAGTATATGGTATGACGATATCTGGAAACAGTAGAAGAAAGTTGTACCGACCACTGCAGACAGGCTCAGCTCATGCCAGAGCACCATCTCACATGGAACCAAGCACTCTGCCTTCAGGATTGTCAAGGCCTGCCATAGGAGTGACTTATAGGTTACCAGGTGTCCCATTTAAGGTTAGGTATAGGTATACTACACATAAGTAAGAGGTGGTTACACCAACTTACCCCAGCTGAGTGATCAGCCAGTTGTGTCAAATTGCTAGGCCAGGCCAGGGGTGGCACAATACATGCTTCAGCCCCTGGCAGGCCTTAGATACACCAATGCCCTGGGTACCTAGTGTACACTGGTACAGGGGCTGACAGGGTGATCCACTTCCAATTGGTTATGCACCTAGGGTGCATAGTTTTAATTTAGTAGAGAGAACAGCAGGCTGGGGGTCTGATTGGCAGGCCCACAGCCTCAATATGTCAAAAACCAGTGAAGCAAAAAGCAAAAATTTGGGGTGACCATAGGATAGCAGACCCTACTCTCCTACACTGACCAACTCTAACATACTGTATCTGAACAGACCACAGAAATTAAAAGCTGGCTCCATTTTGGCGGACGTTCTTGAGAAAAGTTCAACACAAGGAACCTAGGTGTCTGAGCTAAAACAGGAGTACACAATTCACAAAGGATTTAGCAAGCTCTCTATCCCAGAGAACTCACACTCACCGTCTAGTGCCACACACCATTCATCCACACACAACCCCCCCCTCGGACTGGTAAGGCAGTTTCTACCACCCCTGATTCCTCAACCTGACCAGACGTGACACAGGTACCAAACTCTGGGCGCAGGGCGTGGGACAAATGTACTGGACACAATTACACAATGATACCTTCAGGAGAAGGAATAATGGACTTCAAAAACAATAATCCCCTAAATGTGATTATCTAAATGCAGAGTTTTGTAGTGCAGCCAGTTGCTGCTGCGGTACAGCGCAAACGCAAGTCCTAATCCCACCGCTGATCACCAATGTTAGAAATGGCGATTTCTGGTTGGCTGGGGCTTGCGCCAAAGCCAGGCAGAAACCACCACTCTAGTCAGGGCTGGGGAGTTACACGCCAAAGATAACCCCTGCTCACCCCCTTGGTAGCTTGGCACGAGCAGTCAGGCTTATCTCGGAGGCAATATGTAAAGCGTTTGCACGCGCACCCAGCAACAACACCCAAGGCCCACCACAAAGGAATCTCCACACAAGGTATTATATAAAAATAGCCTTTGTATTATACCAAACACATTAGATAATATTCACACAATTTACAATGTGCCAACAGGCACGGGCAGAATATACAAGGGATTATATGTACAGGGGACACGGCCACATGGACCACTGTCAGGAATTAGCACTTTTAGAACTTAGCACTAAGAACATAGGATATAAAATTACTGTAGCACAAAATAACACATGTAGCACACAACCAGTAACTACTGGTAACGGGTAAGTACCACCTAAGCAACCCGAACCACCTTAGGAACATGTCACGCAGGGAACCAGGACCTCACTAGCACCACCGGTACTAGGGAGAATAACCACCTAAGTATCACAATACCTGTAGGGGTAGAACCACATTACACATGATGCATAAAAACACATTCAGAGGTGCAGGAAAACACAATGGCGCCAAACTGCGCCAGGTACCCTAGGGGAGGGCACAACACAGGGAAACTGTCCCCAGGCCAATTGGCCTCTCACGGGTGCAGAAAGGCCCAATATCCAGCAAAGTCAGGGCGCGACTGCGCAGGCTGCGCAAGCCAGGGTGCACAAGGGACAACCTAAATGTTGCAGCTGCCCACTAAGTGCAGGGCAGCTGGGAAAATGAGCGTGGGCACCACTGTGCCTTTTAAAACAAACATAGCAGTTGTTGGAGCCTCTCCTGGACTCTAGACAAATGATGGGGCCAAACGTTGGAGCCTCACAGGGCTCTGGGCATGACTAATGCCCCCAAAGCAACATAGGAGCCACGTGGGCTCTTTAACAGATCTTGGCCCCGTCGTTGGTACGCACCAGCGCTCTAGAACACACAATGCCCCCGTACGTTGGAGCCTTCTCGGGGCTCTCGGAACAATGTTAGCCCCGTCGTGGGAGTCCCGCTCGGGGGACTCAATGCGAACAAGAACCACCCCGAGCCCTCTCCTTACCGGCTCCTGGCATGTGGTCTTCTCGTCCTTTACAGGGGCCTCTGCAGCTGTACGCGGGCTCTCTTCTTTGCACGGGAGTCCCGCCAGCCACTACAGCACTCCTCCGTGCCTCACTCGGCACCACGGGGCTCTCCCTCTCTCTCGGGGACCCCGGGTGCAAACACGATCTCCTTCCCTTTCCAGAAGCGCGGGGTAGGCTCCCGTCCGGTTCCTAGTTCAGGGAGCGCCCTGCCCACACCAAGGCCGGACTTCTTTCTGCTTCCGGGTCGCCGCAGGCAGTGCGGCGGCCCAGAGTTCCCGGTGACGGCAGCGATACGGGGTGGGCTTCCGTAGAATACTAATGCCAAGGTGCAGAAAAGCGGGGTGAGCACCCGTACTTCAAATACAGGAATAAGCGGGGTAGGCACCCGCCGACGAGCGCCACAATGCGGGGTGGGCACCCACTTTAAATCCAGCAAAAGCGGGGGAATCCCTACGTCGGGGTTCCCTTGCAGATTGTCGTAGCGCCGTGCTGCTGGCCACAAAGGCAGGCTCTTCTGCAGTAAATAGGGGTATAGCTCTTCCCCGGCGCTTGAAAGGTAAAGTCTTCAGGAAAAGTCTCAGAAGCAGGGGGGCAAAGACTAGGCCCAGGGGCCAGCTCACAGGGCCCTCCAGCAGGGAGGCAGTCCCCAGTGGTGGTCTCTCCTGGCGCCCAGCAGCAGCAGGCCCCCCTCAAGTTAGGATCAGCAAAGAGCGAACATTTTACATGGGGTCACAGCCCCTTCCTATACACAGATTTACCTTTGTCTCAAGGTGCAGGGGAGGTTCGAACCAGTTACAACTGGTTCCTGAGCACTTTGTTTTGCTCAGCCCCTCTCCCTATTCACAGGACAGGCCAGGGTCATCAGTCGCACCACAGGGGGCGGAGCCAGCATTGTGTGGGGGAAAGCCCAGCCCTATTCAGGTCCTAGGTGTACTCCTCCCACCCATCTGGCTGCTGATCTCCCCAGTCACCACTGGGTGACTCCTCCTGAGACTGGGGTTTCCCTAGCCCCATCACATGACCTCAGCCAGCCAATCACGCGCAAGGCAGTCACTGCACATTTATGCCAGCGTCTAGAAGTGGCATTTCCATACTAGCTACATGGACACCGCACACATCATCGCGCAGCATTTCATCACACGAGTCCGTACATACCAAACTCGTACCTGCACTCCCCACGCATCAGGGACACATACATTCCCCCATGCATTCCTATGGGAGGGCAGGCCAACCTCACTACACGCACGCACTATACCCTGGGACACAGTGGTAAAGTGCGCCGCAACCAAAAATCACTACCACCAGGTCACCAGTAAAAGCAAAAAGTTTAGGGGTGAACCTGCCAGAAGGGCCAAGTCCAACAGCGTCGCTCCTCAGTGTCAGTGGGCTCCGTATCACAGAGTGTAAGGCGTCGCTCCTCAGTGTCAGTGGGCTTCGTATCACAGCGTGTAAGGCGTCGCTCCTCAGTGTCAGTGGGCTCCATATCACAGAGTGTAAGGCGTCGCTCCGCAGTGTCAGTGGGCTCCGTATCACAGCGTGTACGGTGTCGCTCCTCAGTGTCAGTGGGCTCCGTATCACAGAGTGTACGGCGTCTCTCCTCAGTGTCAGTGGGCTCCGTATCACAGTGTGTAAGGCGTCGCTCCTCAGTGACAGTGGGCTCCGTATCACAGAGTGTATGGCGTCGCTCCTCAGCGTCAGTGGGCTCTGTATCACAGAGTGTAAGGCGTCGCTCCTCCGTGTCAGTGGGCTTTGTATCACAGAGTGTAAGTGTAGGAGATTAGGGTCTGCTATCCTATGGTCACCCCAAATTTTTGCTTTTTGCTTCACTGGTTTTTGACATATTGAGGCTGTGGGCCTGCCAATCAGACCCCCAGCCTGCTGTTCTCTCTACTAAATTAAAACTATGCACCCTAGGTGCATAACCAATTGGAAGTGGATCACCCTGTCAGCCCCTGTACCAGTGTACACTAGGTACCCAGGGCATTGGTGTACCCAAGGCCTGCCAGGGGCTGAAGCATGTATTATGCCACCCCAGGCTTGGCCTAACAATCTGACACAACTGGCTGATCACTCAGCTGGGATAGGTTGGTGTAATCACCTCTTACTTAGGTGTAGTATACCTATACCTAACCTTAAATGGGACACCTGGTAACCTATAAGTCACTCCTATGGCAGGCCTTAACAATCCTGAAGGCAGAGTGCTTGGTTCCATGTGAGATGGTGCTCTAGCATGAGCTGAGCCTGTCTGCAGTGGTCGGAACAACTTCTTTCTACTGTTTCCAGATATCGTCATACCATATACTCTTAAGTGCATTATGAACCTAGCGGTTAAATGCTAACTTTGGTTTGGCTTTATCAAAACATGTCGAGTAAGGTGTCATACGAATTGGAATACTAACCCCTCGCCAATTCTGGCGACGGGGTTAGCATTCCACCCTTCTGGAGGGACACGACATGTACAGTACCTGAAACCCGGGTAAAATCAGACATAGCCTCAGCTCCACAAAATGGATGCTGCCACCACAGACACAAGTCTGCCCTCCTGCTGCTGGGAGTCCTTCCAGCTTGGGAGGTGTGGACAAAGGGTTTCCTGCCAGGGGAGGTGCATGCACCACCCCAGACAGGATTTTGTGTATTGGTCAGGTAGGGCTTGAAAGAAACCAGACATGCCTGTGGCTCACAAGGAGCCTCGGTGCATATGCCAGTTCAAACCGGTCCTGGGGCACACCAGTCCCGGGCCTGGGGCGAGTTGGACAAAGGATTGGGGGTGTAACCACCCCCCTTCCTGGTCCCACCCATAGGGAGGGACCTAGCAGGTAGTCCGGCCCCTAGAATCCGTTTAAAGGTAGGAGCTGTGTCCTAAGACTTCAGACATCCTGGAATCAACTTGAAACTAAGAAGAAGACGGGAACTTCGACATTCTGCTGCACAGAAGACTGAAGGAAATCTCCCCCTGTGGTCAGGGAGTGACCACCTTGCTAACGCAAGCACCATCCAGCGAATCAACGTCTGCTTTGCCGCCGCCTCCCGCCGGAGCCCGAGCCCAGAGACTGACAAGACCTGGACCTCCAGACCTCTCACCGCCCGATCCACAGTCCCTGAAAAGAGGAGACCCGTGGAGGCACCGAGACACGTGGAGCCAGCCATCTTGAAACGACCACGACAAGCTGACAAGTGCAACAACCGAGGCTCCCTCCAAGTTGTGCTTTGGGATCTGAGAAGCCCAACACCCGAGCAGCATCTGCACCAAAGGTGAGCCCTCCAGCATCTCCACGATCTGCGTGGGGCCCTTCTGCATTTTGCCACTCGACGCACCTAACCGGTTGCTGGCCCGCTGGCTAGTAGCCATCTTGGCGATGAACTTCACAAAATACACCACTGGTCTGGTTGCTCCAGACTGGCCCTTGCTCCCCTCCAAAGGAGCAGTCCCTCTGACCTTGCTGGTCAGAACCATCAGCTTATTTCATCTCCTACAACAATTGCTTTTGCCAAGGCTTATTTGCTTCGATCAAGTCGCCGACACCGCGGACAGCGAGAGCCTGCGTGGGACAGCTCGTGAACCGACTCCTGGATGTCGTCGACCTCCCGGGACCACGTGGCTGCAGAGACAAGCTACACCTTTCTTCCTGTTTGCACCCGACATTGCCTGGTACCCACCTGGTGCCACGCCGGTCACTGGCTAGTGACTGTGAACACTGTCCCCTCTGCTTACAGGTCTTCAACATCTCCGATCCACTCTTGGATCCACCGCATCTCTCCCGGACCGACCGCCTGCAGCATCTTTGTCTTCAGGCTCCACGGAACAGATAGAAGAAACCCGACGCACTTCGAGGCCTATGCACCCGCTTCCTGTGGGTGAGGTAAAGCTGGCACTCCTGTGCCCAAGTGTAGTATTACATCTCTAGTGCCTGTGTTCCAAATCTTGAGTTCCTAGTCCATCCGGAAGATCCTCTTTGCAGTAACTTTGTACTTTTTACGCACCCATTGAAACCTATGGGAGCACGCGTGTGACTATTTGCTCTGCACACGCCACCCGTGGACCTTCTGGTCACTAACTGAAGTTAGCTCCTTGTAGGCCCAGCGATTCTAGAGGCCCTAGGCCTTTTCCCTTTTCTGTTTGTGGTACTTATACCACTATTTTAGTATATGGTTTGAGCGGCCACCAGGGCCTATCCATATAAAGTGCAACTTCTGTGTAGTTTTCTGTAATCTTGTTTGACGATTTGTGCTCCTGTGCTCATAAAGAGACTAGGGGTTACTTTGAGAAATAAATACATATATATTTTGAATATATATCTGTGTGGTGTCCTTTCATTGGTATAAAAGGGGGTTGCATTTGGTAAAACAGCTGGCTTAACACGCTTCACGAGTTTAGCCTCAAAGACTGCTTAGCCTACGCTACCACTAGGGCAGCTAGTCCGAAAAGGTTGACTTACAACCACACCATAAGGGTTGCTTGGCATGGTACAAGGTGATCACTTTAACTAGTGAGCATCATATACCAGGCCAACTTCTCACATTGGTGAGCAGCGGTTGGATTTGAGCTTGCTGTGTTTTACCATTGTAATCTCTTGGTTACCAATTGAAAGATCACATAGGTACCTGTAGGTACATATAAAACAAGATTAGATATACATAAGTTCTACTGAACTTAGTTGTTGTAGAGCAAAGGGAGTAGCACACCCTGACTACAACTACTAGATAGGTTTAGTAGGTAAACCCAAGTGTAGGTAGATTGCAACACATCCACCCACACTTAAGAGCAATGGCTGGGGCAGAGGGGTCCAATGTACCTATCTCTGTTGAGGGTGACCCCCAGAGGGCACCATCCATCTTTGCTACCCTTAACCAGAATGAGCTCAGGCATTTGGCAACTCTTAGAGGCCTTAAACAGCCCAAGAACCCTACCTCTGCTGAGCTCAGAGAACTCTTGCAAAATGATGAAAATCAGAGAGAGCTCAAGAAAGCTTCCCAGTTAGCCCCCTTAGGGTCAGGAACAGGAGGCCCCCCTTCTGAAGATGCTACAGAAGTACCCCTTTCCAATAGCCATCCCTTAGATGAGAATCATACTACAGAGGAGGAAAGTGGGGAGGATACAGAGAGTAGTGATGATGAAGGGAGAACTAGCCCAGTGCCAAGTGTTATACTTGGCCCAGCTAAACTAAGGCTATTGGGGACTGACAATGGGATCATCCCATTGGATCTCCCCAGTGGACTTAACCAGGGGCTTGGGAGGCAAAGGAATCGCTCAGGCGACTCTAATGCTTCTCATGCCTCTAGAGGCTCTCAAGGTCACTCCAGGAAAAGGATGACCACCCCTCAGAGGAGGGAACATGAGGCCAGAATGCAGGAAGCCCAGCTGAGGATCAGGAAGCAGGAGCTAGAAGTAGCCCTGATGGAAGAAAAACTGAGTAAGGCTAGGCAACCTAGAGAGAGTGGGTCTATACCCACTGGTGGCAGCATTGTCCCTAAGGACAAAGATAGGGTCTTTGATAATAGGAACCTGTCTAAGGTTGTGCCCCCCTACAAAAGTGGGGATGACATCCACAAATGGATGACTGCTCTTGAGAAAACCTGCAAAGTACAGCAGGTTCCTGAAGACCAGTGGGCAGCAATCCTCTGGCTCTCCTTTGAAGGAAGAGGCAGAAACAGACTCCTCACTGTTAGAGAAGAGGATGTCAGAAATTACAGAGTCCTGAAGAGTGTTCTGGTTGATGGGTTAGGCTTAACCACTGAACAGTACAGGTTAATGTTCAGAGACACCCAAAAGACACAGACTAAGGACTGGTCTGAATATGTTGAATGTGCCACTAAGGCTTTGGAGGGTTGGTTGCTGGGAAGTAAGGTATCTGATTTTACAGGATTGTATAATTTGATGATGAGAGAACAGATTTTAAATAACTGTCAAAACCAGCAACTGCATCAACACTTGGTTGACTCTGATCTGACCTCTCCCCAAGAATTGGGAAAAAAGGCAGACAAATGGGTCAGAAGCAGGGTTAAGCAAAAGAACCAGAACCAGGGCCAAGGGGGTGATCAGAAGAAAACAGACCAAAAGGGTGGAGATCAGAAATCTAAAGACCAGAAGTCTTCAACAGGGCCCCAAACTACTGCTAAGGAGGGTGGGTCCCAACAACAATCCAAGGGAAAGAAGGTCAAAAGAAACCCTGGTGCAATCATTGCAAGAATACAACTCACTGGACTAGTGATTGTAAAAAGGGTGGAGCCCCCAACACTGTTGCCCCTAAGGCACCTGCTCCCAGTACTACTGTTAGCAGTGTTGGTCCCCAGACAAAGGGTGTAGTGGGAATCACTATGGGAACTGAAGGAGATTCTGACTTAGACAGAACCCTGACACAGGCAGTCTTGATCTGTGATGGGGACATTGATTTGTCCCTGACTGTGAGCCCCAGTAACCTGGGCAAGTACAGACAGACTCCTTTAATTAATGAAAAAGCGGCTCAAGCCTACAGGGACACATGTGCAAGTGTCACTATGGTGACACCAGGCTTTGTGGACCCTGGACAGTACATACCAGGTGAGAATTACCTGGTGACCAATGCCAGCAATGCCACTACTTCACATAGTGTGGCAGTTGTTAACTTCTCATGGGGAGGGGTAACTGGCCTCAAAAGGGTTGTGGTTAGTGCAGACCTCCCAGTAGAATGTTTGTTGGGCAATGACCTAGAGAGTTCTCTATGGTCAGAAGTGGAGTACAGGACTCATGCAGAGATGTTAGGTATATCATCACATGTCCTTGCTGTGACCAGGTCACAGGCCAAAAAGTGCCTCACTGAACCTCAGGTCTTGGATCCTGGAACAATGGACCAAGCACCTACCAAGAAGAAGAACAGGAGGGTCAAGGCTGTGCCTTCCCCCCTGCCTCAGAGTGATGATCAGCCTTCCCAGGAAGCTGATCTAGAGGACCCTGAAGGAACTGTCCCTGAAGAGCTTGAACCTGATCAGGTTGAGTTTCTGGGGACAGGGGGACCTTCAAGGGCTGACTTGAGGCAGGCTCAGTTATCCTGTCCCTCTCTTGAACCCCTCAGACAGCTGGCTGCTGCTGAGGCTGCTGGGAATGCTCAAGGTACCCATAAAGTGTATTGGGATGAAGGGCTCCTTTATTCAGAGGCTAGAGACCCCAAGCCTGGTGCTACCAGGAGGTTGGTTATACCTCTGCAATTTAGGGGCTTCCTTCTTACCTTGGCCCATGATATTCCTTTAGCAGGACACTTAGGCCAGAATAAGACTTGGGACAGGCTTGTCCCTCACTTTCACTGGCCTCACATGAATGAAGATACCAAGGAGTTTTGTCGCTCCTGTGTGACCTGCCGAGCCAGTGGCAAATCAGGTGGCACAACAAAGGCCCCCCTAATACCACTACCTGTGGTGGGGGTCCCCTTTGAAAGAGTGGGAATAGACATAGTGGGTCCCATGGATCCTCCCACTGCATCTGGGCACAGATTTATACTGGTGGTAGTGGATGATGCCACCAGGTATCCAGAGGCAATTCCCCTTAGGACCACTACAGCACCTGTTGTGGCCAGGGCCCTGCTGGGAGTATTCTCCAGAGTGGGGTTTCCTAAGGAGGTAGTTTCTGACAGAGGTACCAACTTCATGTCAGGATACTTGACAGCTATATGGAAGGAATGTGGTGTCAACTACAAGTTCACCACCCCTTATCACCCACAATGCAATGGGCTTGTTGAGAGATTCAACAAGACCCTAAAGGGTATGATCAAAGGATTACCTGAAAAGCTCAGGCGAAGATGGGACATCCTTCTACCCTGCCTTCTGTTTGCTTACAGAGAGGTCCCACAAAAAGGAGTTGGCTACAGCCCCTTTGAATTGTTGTTTGGGCACCCTGTAAGAGGCCCACTGTGTTTGGTTAAGGAAGGATGGGAGTTACCTCTCAAAAAGCCTAAGCAAGACATAGTGGACTATGTACTTGGTCTCCGCTCCAGGATGGCTGAGTATATGGAGAAGGCATCCAAAAACCTTGAGGCAAGCCAGGCCTTACAGAAAGCTTGGCATGACCAAAAGGCTGTCTTGGTTGAGTTTCAGCCAGGACAGAAGGTATGGGTGTTGGAGCCAGTGGCCCCAGCAGCACTCCAAGACAAATGGTCTGGACCCCATACAATCCTGGAAAAGAAGGGAGAGGTCACCTACTTGGTAGACCTAGGAACTCCCAGGAGTCCCCACAGGGGAATCCATGTTAACAGGCTTAAAGCATATGTTGACAGGGCAGACATGGGCTTGCTCATGGCTACAGATGAGGGACAGGAGGAAGAGAGTGACCCTCTCCCAGACCTGTTGTCTCAGAACCCTGAAGATGGCTCAGTTGAAGGAGTGACCCTTGGAGGCAACCTCACTGCCCATCAGCAGACTGAATGTAGACAGGTTCTACAATCATTTTCACATATGTTTTCCTTGATACCTAGTCAAACTGACTGGTGTACCCATGTGGTGGACACTGGTGACAGTCTGCCTGTAAAGAACAAGCTTTACAGACAACCTGACCACGTCAGGGACTGTATACAGGCTGAGGTACATAAAATGCTGGAATTAGGTGTCATTGAACCCTCAGAGAGCCCCTGGGCTAGCCCAGTGGTTCTGGTCCCCAAACCTCACACCAAAGATGGCAAGAGAGAGATGAGGTTCTGTGTGGACTACAGGGGTCTCAATGCTGTCAGCAGGACAGATGCACACCCTATTCCAAGGGCAGATGAGCTCATAGACAAACTAGCTTCTGCTAAGTTTTTGAGCACATTTGACTTAACAGCTGGCTATTGGCAAATCAGATTAGCTGAGGAGTCTAAGGCCAAAACAGCATTCTCAACCCCAGGTGGGCACTACCAGTTTGTGGTGATGCCCTTTGGTCTGAAGAATGCACCTGCCACCTTCCAAAGGCTGGTGAACCAAGTCCTTACTGGGTTGGATGACTTTTGCGCAGCATATCTTGATGACATTGCTGTCTTTAGCTCCACCTGGGAGGATCACCTGATCCACCTGAAGAAGGCTCTTGAGGCTCTGCAAAGGGCAGGCCTCACTATCAAGGCTACTAAGTGCCAGATAGGGCAGAGTAAGGTTGTGTATTTGGGCCACCTTGTAGGTGGAGGCCAAGTTCAACCACTGGAGAGTAAGATACAATCCATCAAGGACTGGTCTCCTCCAACCACCCAGACTCAAGTCCGAGCTTTCTTGGGCTTGACTGGGTACTACAGGAAGTTTGTTAAGAACTATGGGTCCATTGTGACTCCTCTTAATGATCTGACATCCAAGAAGATGCCCAAAAAGGTTCAGTGGACAGTAAGCTGTCAAAAGGCATTTGATGACCTGAAGGAGGCCATGTGCTCTGCACCTATCCTGAAAAGTCCTGACTACTCCAAAGAGTTTATTGTCCAAACAGATGCTTCTGAGTTGGGTGTGGGAGCTGTGCTGTCACAACTTAATGTAGATGGTCAAGACCAACCCATTGCTTTTATTAGCAGAAGGTTGACCCCCAGAGAGAAGAATTGGTCAGCTATTGAGAGGGAGGCCTTTGCTGTGGTGTGGGCCCTGAAGAAGCTAAGGCCATACTTGTTTGGCACTCACTTCAAGATTCAGACCGACAATAAGCCCCTCTTGTGGCTAAATCAGATGAAGGGTGAAAACCCCAAACTGCTTAGGTGGTCCATTTCCCTACAGGGGATGGACTTTACAGTGGAGCACCGGCCAGGTACTGACCATGGGAATGCAGATGGTCTCTCCAGGTACTTCCACTTAGGACATGAAGACGAGACTGGTCAAGGCTAGTTTAATGTCCCAGCGTTTGGGGGGGGGTTGTGTAGGAGAGTAGGGTCTGCTATCCTATGGTCACCCCAAATTTTTGCTTCACTGGTTTTTGACATATTGAGGCTGTGGGCCTGCCAATCAGACCCCCAGCCTGCTGTTCTCTCTACTAAATTAAAACTATGCACCCTAGGTGCATAACCAATTGGAAGTGGATCACCCTGTCAGCCCCTGTACCAGTGTACACTAGGTACCCAGGGCATTGGTGTACCCAAGGCCTGCCAGGGGCTGAAGCATGTATTATGCCACCCCAGGCTTGGCCTAACAATCTGACACAACTGGCTGATCACTCAGCTGGGGTAAGTTGGTGTAATCACCTCTTACTTAGGTGTAGTATACCTATACGTAACCTTAAATGGGACACCTGGTAACCTATAAGTCACTCCTATGGCAGGCCTTAACAATCCTGAAGGCAGAGTGCTTGGTTCCATGTGAGATGGTGCTCTAGCATGAGCTGAGCCTGTCTGCAGTGGTCGGAACAACTTCCTTCTACTGTTTCCAGATATCGTCATACCATATACTCTTAAGTGCATTATGAACCTCGCGGTTAAATGCTAACTTTGGTTTGGCTTTATCAAAACATGTCGAGTAAGGTGTCATACGAATTGGAATACTAACCCCTCGCCAATTCTGGCGACGGGGTTAGCATTCCACCCTTCTAGAGGGACACGACATGTACAGTACCTGAAACCCGGGTAAAATCAGACATAGCCTCAGCTCCACAAAATGGATGCTGCCACCACAGACACAAGTCTGCCCTCCTGCTGCTGGGAGTCCTTCCAGCTTGGGAGGTGTGGACAAAGGGTTTCCTGCCAGGGGAGGTGCATGCACCACCCCAGACAGGATTTTGTGTATTGGTCAGGTAGGGCTTGAAAGAAACCAGACATGCCTGTGGCTCACAAGGAGCCTCGGTGCATATGCCAGTTCAAACCGGTCCTGGGGCACACCAGTCCCGGGCCTGGGGCGAGCTGGACAAAGGATTGGGGGTGTAACCACCCCCCTTCCTGGTCCCACCCATTGGGAGGGACCTAGCAGGTAGTCCGGCCCCTAGAATCCGCTTAAAGGTAGGAGCTGTGTCCTAAGACTTCAGACATCCTGGAATAAACTTGAAACTAAGAAGAAGACGGGAACTTCGACATTCTGCTGCACAGAAGACTGAAGGAATTCTCCCCTGTGGTCAGGGAGTGACCACCTTGCTAACGCAAGCACCATCCAGCGAATCAACGTCTGCTTTGCCGCCGCCTCCCGCCGGAGCCCGAGCCCAGAGACTGACAAGACCTGGACCTCCAGACCTCTCACCGCCCGATCCACAGTCCCTGAAAAGAAGAGACCCGTGGAGGCACCGAGACACGTGGAGCCAGCCATCTTGTAACGACCACGACAAGCTGAGAAGTGAGACAACCGAGGCTCCCTCCAAGTTGTGCTTTGAGATCTGAGAAGCCCAACACCCGAGCAGCATCTGCACCAAAGGTGAGCCCTCCAGCATCTCCACGATCTGCGTGGGGCCCTTCTGCATTTTGCCACTCGACGCGCCTAACCGGTTTCTGGCCCGCTGGCTAGTAGCCATCTTGGCGATGAACTTCACAAAATACACTGCTGGTCTGGTTGCTCCAGACTGGCCCTTGCTCCCCTCCAAAGGAGCAGTCCCTCTGACCTTGCTGGTCAGAACCATCAGCTTATTTCATCTCCTACAACAATTGCTTTTGCCAAGGCTTGTTTGCTGCGATCAAGTCGCCGACACTGCGGACAGCGAGAGCCTGCGTGGGACAGCTCGTGAACCGACTCCTGGATGTCGTCGACCTCCCGGGACCACGTGGCTGCAGAGACAAGCTACACCTTTCTTCCTGTTTGCACCCGACATTGCCTGGTACCCACCTGGTGCCACGCCGGTCCCTGGCTAGTGACTGTGAACACTGTCCCCTCTGCTTACAGGTCTTCAACATCTCCGATCCACTCTTGGATCCACCGCATCTCTCCCGGACCGACCGCCTGCAGCATCTTTGTCTTCAGGCTCCACGGAACAGATAGAAGAAACCCGACGCACTTCGAGGCCTATGCACCCGCTTCCTGTGGGTGCGGTAAAGCTGGCACTCCTGTGCCCAAGTGTAGTATTACATCTCTAGTGCCTGTGTTCCAAATCTTGAGTTCCTAGTCCATCTGGAAGATCCTCTTTGCAGTAACTTTGTACTTTTTACGCACCCATTGAAACCTATGGGAGCACGCGTGTGACTATTTGCTCTGCACACGCCACCCGTGGACCTCCTGGTCACTAACTGAAGTTAGCTCCTTGTAGGCCCAGCGATTCTAGAGGCCCTAGGCCTTTTCCCTTTTCTGTTCGTGGTACTTATACCACTATTTTAGTATATGGTTTGAGCGGCCACCAGGGCCTATCCATATAAAGTGCAACTTCTGTGTAGTCTACTGTAATCTTGTTTGACTATTTGTGCTCCTGTGCTCATAAAGAGACTAGGGGTTACTTTGAGAAATAAATACATATATATTTTGAATATATATCTGTGTGGTGTCCTTTCATTGGTATGAAAGGGGGTTGCATTTGGTAAAACAGCTGGCTTAACACGCTTCACGAGTTTAGCCTCAAAGACTGCTTAGCCTACGCTACCACTAGGGCAGCTAGTCCGAAAAGGTTGACTTACAACCACACCATAAGGGTTGCTTGGCATGGTACAAGGTGATCACTTTAACTAGTGAGCATCATATACCAGGCCAACTTCTCACAGTAAGGCGTCGCTCCTCAGTGTCAGTGGGCTCCCTATCACAGAGTGTATGGCGTCGCTCCTCAGTGTCAGTGGGCTCCGTATCACAGAGTGTATGGTGTCGCTCCTCAGTATGAGAATGACAGTGGGCTCCATATCACAGAGTGTACGGCGTCGCTCCTCAGTGTCAGTGGGCTCCGTATCACAGAGTGTACGGTGTCGCTCCTCAGAGTCAGTGGGTTTCGCATCACAGAGTGTAAGGTGTTGCTCCTCAGTGTCAGTGGGTTCCGTATCACAGAGTGTACGGCGTCGCTCCTCAGTGTCAGTGAGCTCCGTACCACAGAGTGTAAGGCGTCGCTCCTCAGTGTCAGTGGGCTCTGTATCACAGAGTGTAAGGCGTCGCTCCTCAGTGTTATTGGGCTCCGTACCACAGAGTGTAAGGCGTCGCTCCTCAGTGTCAGTGGGCTCCGTATCACAGAGTGTAAGACGTCGCTCCTCAGTGTCAGTGGGCTCCGTATCACAGAGTGTACAGTGTCGCTCCTCAGTGTCAGTGGGCTCCGTATCACAGAGTGTAAGGCGTCGCTCCTCAGTGTCAGTGGGCTTCGTATCACAGCGTGTAAGGCGTCGCTCCTCAGTGTCAGTGGGCTCCATATCACAGAGTGGAAGGCGTCGCTCCGCAGTGTCAGTGGGCTCCGTATCACAGCGTGTACGGTGTCGCTCCTCATTGTCAGTGGGCTCCGTATCACAGAGTGTACGGCGTCTCTCCTCAGTGTCAGTGGGCTCCGTATCACAGCATGTAAGGCGTCGCTTCTCAGTGTCAGTGGGCTCCGTATCACAGAGTGTATGGCGTCGCTCCTCCATGTCAGTGGGCTCCATATCACAGAGTATAAGACGTTGCTCCTCAGTGTCAGTGGGCTCCGTATCACAGAGTGTAAGGCATCGCTACTCAGTGTCAGTGGGCTCAGTATCACTGAGTGTAAGGCGTCGCTCCTCAGTGTCAGTGGGCTGCGTATCACAGAGTTGTAAGGCGTCGCTACTCAGTGTCAGTGGGCTCCGTATCACAGAGTGTAAGGCGTCACTACTCAGTGTCAGTGGGCTCACTATCACAGAGTGTACGGTGTCGCTCCTCAGTGTCAGAATGACATTGGGCTCCGTCTCACAGAGTGTACGGTGTCGCTCCTCAGTGTCAGTGGGCTACGTATCACAGAGTGTTAAGCATCGCTCCTCAGTGTCACTGGGCTACGTATCACAGAGTGTAAGGCATCGCTACTCAGTGTCAGTGGGCTCCATATCACAGAGTGTAAGGCGATGCTCCTCAGTGTCAGTGGGCTCAGTATCACAGAGTGTAAGGTGTCGCTCCTCAGTGTCAGTGGGCTCCGTATCACAGAGTGTAAGGCGTCGCTCCTCAGTGTCAGTGGGCTCCCTATCACAGAGTGTATGGCGTCGCTCCTCAGTGTCAATGGGCTCCGTATCACAGAGTGTATGGTGTCGCTCCTCAGTATGAGAATGACAGTGGGCTCCATATCACAGAGTGTACGGCGTCGCTCCTCAGTGTCAGTGGGCTCCGTATCACAGAGTGTACGGCGTCACTCCTCAGAGTCAGTGGGTTTCGTATCACAGAGTGTAGGTGTTGCTCCTCAGTGTCAGTGGGTTCCGTATCACAGAGTGTACGGCGTCGCTCCTCAGTGTCAGTGAGCTCCGTACCACAGAGTGTAAGGCGTCACTCCTCAGTGTCAGTGGGCTCTGTATCACAGAGTGTAAGGCGTCGCTCCTCAGTGTTATTGGGCTCCGTACCACAGAGTGTAAGGCGTCGCTCCTCAGTGTCAGTGGGCTCCGTATCACAGAGTGTAAGACGTCGCTCCTCAGTGTCAGTGGGCTCCGTATCACAGAGTGTACAGTGTCGCTCCTCAGTGTCAGTGGGCTCCGTATCACAGAGTGTAAGGCGTCGCTCCTCAGTGTCAGTGGGCTTCGTATCACAGCGTGTAAGGCGTCGCTCCTCAGTGTCAGTGGGCTCCATATCACAGAGTGTAAGGCGTCGCTCCGCAGTGTCAGTGGGCTCCGTATCGCAGTGTGTACGGTGTCGCTCCTCATTGTCAGTGGGCTCCGTATCACAGAGTGTACGGCGTCTCTCCTCAGTGTCAGTGGGCTCCGTATCACAGCATGTAAGGCGTCGCTTCTCAGTGTCAGTGGGATCCGTATCACAGAGTGTATGGCGTCGCTCCTCCATGTCAGTGGGCTCCATATCACAGAGTATAAGACGTTGCTCCTCAGTGTCAGTGGGCTCCGTATCACGGAGTGTAAGGCATCGCTACTCAGTGTCAGTGGGCTCAGTATCACTGAGTGTAAGGCGTCGCTCCTCAGTGTCAGTGGGCTCAGTATCACAGAGTGTACGGTGTCGCTCCTCAGTGTCAGAATGACAGTGGGCTCCGTCTCACAGAGTGTACGGTGTCGCTCCTCAGTGTCAGTGGGCTACGTATCACAGAGTGTTAAGCATCGCTCCTCAGTGTCACTGGGCTACGTATCACAGAGTGTAAGGCATCGCTACTCAGTGTCAGTGGGCTCCATATCACAGAGTGTAAGGTGATGCTCCTCAGTGTCAGTGGGCTCAGTATCACAGAGTGTAAGGTGTCGCTCCTCAGTGTCAGTGGGCTCCGTATCACAGAGTGTAAGGCGTCGCTCCTCAGTGTCAGTGGGCTCAGTATCACAGAGTGTAAGGAATCGTTACTCAGTGTCAGTGGGCTCCATATCACAGAGTGTAAGGCGTCGCTCCTCAGTGGGCTCTGTAGCAAAGAGTGTAAGGCTTCGCTACTCAGTGTCAGTGGGCTCCTTATCATAGAGTGTAAGGCGTCGCTTCTCAGTGTCACTGGGCTCCGTATCACAGAGTGTACGGCGTCGCTCCTCTGTGCCAGAATGACAGTGGGTTCCGTATCAAAGAGTGTAAGGCATCGCTCATCAGTGTCAGTGGGCTCCGTATCACAGAGTGTAAGGCGTCGCTCCTCAGTGTCAGTGGGATCCGTATCACAGAGTGTATGGCGTCGCTCCTCCATGTCAGTGGGCTCCATATCACAGAGTATAAGACGTTGCTCCTCAGTGTCAGTGGACTCCGTATCACAGAGTGTAAGGCATCGCTACTCAGTGTCAGTGGGCTCAGTATCACTGAGTGTAAGGCGTCGCTCCTCAGTGTCAGTGGGCTCAGTATCACAGAGTGTACGGTGTCGCTCCTCAGTGTCAGAATGACAGTGGGCTCCGTCTCACAGAGTGTACGGTGTCGCTCCTCAGTGTCAGTGGGCTGTGTATCACAGACTGTTAAGCATCGCTCCTCAGTGTCACTGGGCTACGTATCACAGAGTGTAAGGCATCGCTACTCAGTGTCAGTGGGCTCCATATCACAGAGTGTAAGGTGATGCTCCTCAGTGTCAGTGGGCTCAGTATCACAGAGTGTAAGGTGTCGCTCCTCAGTGTCAGTGGGCTCCGTATCACAGAGTGTAAGGAATCGTTACTCAGTGTCAGTGGGCTCCATATCACAGAGTGTAAGGCGTCGCTCCTCAGTGGGCTCTGTAGCAAAGAGTGTAAGGCTTCGCTACTCAGTGTCAGTGGGCTCCTTATCATAGAGTGTAAGGCGTCGCTTCTCAGTGTCACTGGGCTCCGTATCACAGAGTGTACGGCGTCGCTCCTCTGTGCCAGAATGACAGTGGGTTCCGTATCAAAGAGTGTAAGGCATCGCTCATCAGTGTCAGTGGGCTCCGTATCACAGAGTGTAAGGCGTTGCTCCTCAGTGTTAGTGGGCTCCCTATCACAGAGTGTTCGTCGTCGCTCCTCAGTGTCAGTGGGCTCCGTATCACAGCGTGTAAGGCGTCACTCCTCAGTGTCAGTGGGCTCCGTATCACAGAGTGTATGGTGTCGCTCCTCAGTGTCAGTGGGTTCCGTATCACAGAGTGTAAGGCGTCGCTCCTCAGTGTCAGTGGCCTCTGTATCACAGAGTGTAAGGCGTCGCTCCTCAGTGTCAGTGGGCTCTGTATCACAGAGTGTAAGGCGTCGCTCCTCAGTGTCAATGGGCTCTGTATCACAGAGTGTAAGGCGTCGCTTCTCAGTGTCAGTGGGCTCCATATCACAGAGTGTAAGGCGTCCCTCCTCAGTGTCAGTGGGCTCCATATCACAGAGTGTAAGGCGTCATTCCTCAGTGTCAGTGGGCTCCGTATCACAGAGTGTAAGGTGTCCCTCCTGAGTGTCAGTGGGCTCCGTATCACAGAGTGTAAGGTGTCGCTCCTCAGTGTCAGTGGCCTCCGTATCACAGAGTGTAAGGCGTCGCTACTCAGTGTCAGTGGGTTCCGTATCACAGAGTGTAAGGCGTCGCTCCTTAGTGTCAGTGGGCTCCGTATCACAGAGTGTAAGGCGTCGCTCCTTAGTGTCAGTGGGCTCCGTATCACAGAGTGTAAGGCGTCGCTCCTCAGTGTCACTGGGCTCCGTATCACAGAGTGTAAGGTGTCCCTCCTGAGTGTCAGTGGGCTCCGTATCACAGAGTGTAAGGTGTCGCTCCTCAGTGTCAGTGGCCTCCGTATCACAGAGTGTAAGGCGTCGCTACTCAGTGTCAGTGGGTTCCGTATCACAGAGTGTAAGGCGTCGCTCCTTAGTGTCAGTGGGCTCCGTATCACAGAGTGTAAGGCGTCGCTCCTCAGTGTCAGTGGGCTCCGTATCACAGAGTGTAAGGCGTCGCTCCTCAGTGTCACTGGGCTCCGTATCACAGAGTGTAAGGCGTCGCTCCTCAGTGTCAGTGGGCTCCGTATCACAGAGTGTACGGCGTCGCTCCTCAGTGTCAGTGGGCTCCGTACCACAGAGTGTAAGGCATCGCTCCTCAGTGTCAGTGGGCTCCGTATCACAGAGTGTAAGGCGTCACTCCTCAGTGTTGTTGGGCTCCGTACCACAGAGTGTAAGGCGTCGCTCCTCAGTGTCAGTGGGCTCCGTATCACAGAGTGTAAGACGTTGCTCCTCAGTGTCAGTGGGCTCCGTATCACAGAGTGTACAGCGTCGCTCCTTAGTGTCAGTGGGCTCCGTATCAGAGGTTGTAAGTCGTCGCTCATCAGTGAAAGTGGGCTCCGTATCACAGCGTGTAAGGCGTCGCTCCTCAGTGTCAGTGGGCTTCGTATCACAGCGTGTAAGGTGTCTGGGGTCTCTGGTTGGCGCAGGTAGGCACTTGCGACAAGCAGGGACCCTTTCCTCTAAGTCAGGGCAAAGGATCACCTCTTTAAAAATAACCCCTGCTCACCCTCTAGGTAACGTGGCGCGAGCAGTCAGGCTAGATCTCCATAGGGCATTAGGTTAAGCGTTCAAGTTGTCCCACACAATAATCACCACCCCACCACACAAAGACACAAGGCTGTATTTATCAAAAATTGAAGTCTTTATATAAAAGATTTCTTGCAGGCAGGTTGCACAAATACAGTTCTCTTGGTGAAATAATGATCCAGTTACTTTCAAATGCCTAAGGGCAGTCCACAGGTTTTAAAATGGCACAGTTTTACTTGTTATAAGTTCTGTTGGGGGATTGTGCGCTTCGTAGCGCTTCAGGTATGCCTCGTTCTACGATTTCCGTACGTCATGCCGTTTCTCACACTTCTCGCGTGAGGTACGTGTCAACCGGCCTTGAACCAGACGGCCCGTACCGACGTGGGTACGCGTCGGACTTCTTCCAGGCTTCGCTTCCCAAGTCCCACGCTTCCCGCGTGAGCCCCGGCAATGTTTTTACTACTGTACGGTCCGTACAGGGAGGGGGACGCGCCGTAAACGGACGGCAACACAGATACGGCTCAAACAGAGTCGAGCATGGGCCGTACCAGGGCACAAAGCACAAAATCCTTCAAAGGTAGGGACGCACCGCACCAAGGTCAGTACGGGCCGTACTACAGCGCCCCAGACCTCAATACTGTAAAGGCAGGGACGCACCGTACAAAGCAGGTACGGACCGTACCTCAGCGCGCTTTGGCAGAATACCTTTGTTCTTTCACGGGGAGGTTCGCGGCGGCTTGCAGATGTCAACCACGAGTGTTCCACGTCGTGTCTTGGTCCTGGCTCCTCCGTGGACGCTGATGCTTCGTGGGGGCATTCCTCAACTTCCTAGCACACCAGCGAGGGCAGATGCAAGAGGGGCAGCCTGGGGGCGAGATCTCAGCGCAGCGCGCTGTCGGCTTCGTCCGGTTGGGGCGAACAGTGCGCACAGGTCCTCGCGGTGATTTCTGCGGCCCGGGGGGGTCGCAGGGCTCGATGTTTGGACACAGGGGTCTTCTCCTTACTTTGCGAGCGATGGCTCGAGGGGGCAATTGCTTACTTTGTTTAGGCTTGCGGGCCATCACGATGCTCACGGCTGCTCCAGCGGCAGAAGTCGCGTTGCTCAGCGGGATTAAGGCACAAGTTTCTCCGGGGTCAGCGGTGCAGAATCACCCACGGCAGTCTCTTCTTCCTCAAGGGGGGGGTAGCGCCCAATGTTCCTGGGGCGCAGTTCAGGAGGCAAGTTCTCTAGCAAGCCCTTGGAGATAGTTCAGCACAAGTTGAATCAAAGTCTTTCCTTTCAGTCTTTTCCTCTCCTTCCAGCAGACAGGCACCCACTGCAGGCCAGTCTCTCAGGCAGAGAGACAGTATTCCTCCTTCAGCTTCTCCAGGTCCTTCTCCTTCAGGCAGAGGTTTGTTGTTGCGTAAACAGGATCTGATTTCTTAGGAGCCAGGCTCCTACTTTTATACAGTGGTTCTTTTGTTCTTTAGCGCCAGGTGGCCTGGGCCTGGCTCAGTCCAGTTTTGGAGCACTTTGTTGTGGTGCTCTGCTCTTTCCTTTCAGCAGCAGGGCAGAGACATCAGCCGCTCCACAGGGGGCGGAGCCGGCTTTGTGCTGGCAGAGCACAGGTCTATTCAAGAGTCAAGGTGTACTCCTCCCACCCATCCTGGTGTAATCTCTCTACCCACCACCTGTCAGCCAGCCTGTCTCCTGGAATTCCCCAGCCCTGCTCTTCACTGTTGCTAGGCAGAACACACACACACAGCAGAGGCGGACTGAAATGGCCAGGTCAGTAAATACTAACTTTCTAAAAGTAGTATTTACAAACACAGGATATTAAAATAAACTTTACTAAAAGAAGTATTTTATTATTCTTAGTTCAGGCATACTAAACATGACTTTCTACCATGCTCTATGAGTCCACTGGGATTACAGCGTGTAGTAATTCCAGCAGCCCATTCTGGCCTATGGAGAGCAGGTAGCCTTCAATAGTGAAAAAGGAAAATGGCTGTAATTCACTATTAAAACATGCCACACACATCAGGGCATGTCCGACCTTATGCCTACAATGCACCCTGCCCTTGGGCCTACCAGAGGGGTGACTAATATGTAGTTAAGGGAAGGTTTAGGGACTGGCAAGTGGGTGCACTTGCGCAGTCAGCGCGACGGTACCAGACCGCGCGCAGGTTCTGCAGTGGCAGACCTTAGACACATTTTACTAGGCCGCTTCTGTGGGTGGCACAACCAGTGCTGCAAGCCCACCAGCAGCATTTGTATTTACAAGCCCTGGCACTCCTGGTGCACTTTACTAGGGGCTGATAGTAAACCAAATAAGCCAAAAATGGACACCAATCAATGTATACATTTTACCACAGGGAGAGCATATGCACCTTAGCACTGATCATCAGTGGTAAGGTGCCCAGAGTCATAAATCAGCCAACACCAGGTCAGAAAAAATACAGGAGGAAGGCAAAAAGGTTAAGGATGACCCTGCAAAAAGGGCCAGGTCCAACACAACCCCCTTCCAGCCAAAACGCAGGGTAGACCAATCACCACCGTGATGGTCTTCCCTGCTTGGGGCGATAGAACAAGGACCTGGCCCGCAACTGCAGGGGCAGACTCCATTTCTACGCCAATCTGAACCTATCGGACTTCCTCTGTCCATACTCTCAGGGCCCACCAAGCTGATCCATGGGGAACCCTTCTCCTCACCTGTGGACACCACCTGTACAGCACCTAACCTTAACTGGCCCACAGGTGTGTCCCAACAGACAGACAGCAAAATGCTACAGCGGCCACTGACAGTAGTCAGGGATGAGACCCAGGCCGTATGCCTCTCAGGGCTCTCAAACCTCTGTGGTGCCAGGGAGTGGGGGGCAGTAGCCCCAGGTGCTTGGCACCCTTTGTCCATTCTCCCTCTTGTCAGGTCAGGTATGACATCCTGGCACTGACCCACCAGCCCCAGGACTGTACCCGGCGGCTGGACCAAAGACTGGGGTGGCCTCTCCCACACCCGGTCCTCCTCCTTGGGGCTCTGTACCCTCCCACCTGGAGTGGTACCCCCTTCCAAAATTGCCAGGGCACCTGGGGCAGGTGTCCCGCGCAATTCGCCCACCAGTTCAGGGGTTCTATCCTGCAACTGGGCGTCCAGGTCAAGGGTGACACCCTGAACCTGGCCCTCCAACCTGGGGTCTAAACCCTTCAGTTGAGCCGGGGTCAGAGGCGAGGACTCCCTCCCTCTGCACCCCCTTCCAGAGTACCGCCCACTCCCAACTGGCGTGGTACCCCCAGAAGCAACATGGGTCAGGACACTGATTACAGTGGTCCCACCCTCCAGGTCAGACAACACCTGAACCTGGCTTCCCAACCCTGGGACCAACCCATGCGGTTGAACGCTCGCCTGGCGCACCAGGACTTCCCGGGGAGCACGCATGCCCCCCCTGAGGGTGACACATAACTCATGTGTTGTGTGACAGTCTGCCGGGTGCTGATCTCCCGACCCCTGTCCATCTGACAGTGCCTGAAGATCCCCCAGGACAGAAGTGGTGTCACCATGGTAATTCACTGGTGACGCAGCCCTTCTGGCTGGCCCCTGACCCACTGGTTCTTCCACTGGGGACTCTTTCCCCCTCTCACCCCTCACTCTGGCCTTTTGCACCCTCCCAACTGGAGCGGTACTGCCAGACACCAGAACCGAGGGAGGCCTGCTTACAGACACTCCCCGTCCACTAGACACTAGGGGATCCCCCTCAACGGGCGGCCCATCAGGACAGCCTAGGCTCCCCACCTGGTGTTCTCTTAAAGAACCATCCAGGCTCTGAGACTAGGTTTCGGGCACCTGGGGGCACGCAGCCCCACACTCACTCCTTCTCCACTGAGACAGGACGTGAGCCCCTACACCCCTCCCACTGCCATGGGACCTAGCTGTGCTACTCTGCACCACTTCCACCACTCTGGGTTGGAAGATACCTGAGCCACTCCCCACGGGGTCACTCCCCAATGCCTCTCCAGACCCTCTGGACTACACCAAAAGGTCTGCCTCCTCTGTGAGTTCTCTGCAGTCAGAGAACTCACCCTCACACAGGTGTTGGCATAGCTTTGGAAAACAGGGACTTACAATATGCTCTCCCACAATTGGATCACACAGCCCCCTAGCAGGGTTAACCAAACTAGCCTTCACCTTACCGTTCAGTGCCTCACACACGTACTCCACACCACTCTCCTGAGACTGGCAAGACAGTATCTGACTGTCTCTGTCACACACCCCACACTCTTCTGGGCGGTCTTCACACTCACCTACCAGGACTTCAATGTTGGGGGAACCCCTCTCCCTGCGCCTCTCATCTAGAGCCAGTAGAGTGTCCCTCCCGCCACTAGGACTATGAACCCCTGCACCAGTTACCCTATTCCCTTCAGGGATACTGCGCACTACTGGAGCTACCTCATGCCCTTGAACCTCCTGGTGTGTGTTAACCCCCTCCTTCAAGTCAGGTGCCACATCTCTGGGTGTGCGTACTACTCTTTCAGCACTAGAGAATTCAATACTGCTGCCACCATCTGAGCTGGATTCCTCCTCCCACTCAGAAAAGCTCAATCTCTGAGCTACGCACCTTTCTTGCTGCTGGGCTGAGACACTCATGGCCACAAGCCTCTCGAGCGCCATATCATATTTCTTCATTATGAAGTCATGCTCCATTTGCATTTTCCTTTCCTCAAGAGCCATTCTCTTTTCTTCCAGAGCCATTTTCAGTTTCGCCAAAGTGACCTCTTGTTCTCTTGCGGCCTGTCTGTCTGCCAGCTCCTCTGGCGACAGGCCTCTGCCAAAACTGCAAACGCTTTCCGCTGGTTTCAATGGTGTAACTTCCTTAGTTGCACCCCTTGATTCAAGCCAGGCTTTCAGCGCCTTGTAGAGATCGGATCTGTTTTTGCATCCTGCATGTGGAACCTTGAGCTTCCTGCAGAAGTACTTGAGTTCAGTTCTCTTGTAGCTGTCCAGTTTTGACGCCTCCCATTCCATTCCTAGGATTTCAGAGGTTTCAGAGATTGATTTCTCAATGCTGTTTGGGCCAGGCATGACTCCAAACACAAGGGATCTTCTTTCTTGGCAAGTGAAATTACAACTTGAAAAGTTCTGTGGCTTAAGCTACTGGACTGTCCACTGTGCAATGGTTAGTAATCACTGCGCAGACACCAAGAACGCAAATCCGTAAATCCTCACCGCTGCCACCAATGTTAGAATCCGGGGTCTCTAGTTGGCGCAGGTAGGCACTTGCGACAAGCAGGGACCCTTTCCTCTAAGTCAGGGCAAAGGATCACCTCTTTAAAAATAACCCCTGCTCACCCTTAAGGTAACATGGCGCGAGCAGTCAGGCTAGATCTCCAGAGGGCATTAGGTTAAGCGTTCAAGTTGTCCCACACAATAATCACCACCCCACCACACAAAGACACAAGGCTGTATTTATCAAAAATAGAAGTCTTTATATAAAAGGTTTCTTGCAGGCAGGTTGCACAAATACAGTTCTCTTGGTGAAATAATGTTCCAGTTACTTTCAAATGCTTAAGGGCAGTCCACAGGTTTTAAAATGGCACAGTTTTACTTGTTATAAGTTCTATTGGGGGTTGTGCGCTTCGTAGCGCTTCAGGTACGCCTCGTACTACGATTTCCGTACGTCGTGCCGTTTCTCACGCTTCTCGCGTGAGGTACGCGTCCACCGGCCTTGAACCAGACGGCCCGTACCGACGTAGGTACGCGTTGGACTTCTTCCAGGCTTCGCTTACCAAGTCCCACGCTTCCCGCGTGAGCACCGGCAATGCTTTTACTACTGTACGGTCCGTACAGTGAGGGGGACGCGCCGTACACGGACGGCAACACAGATACGGCTCAAACAGAGTCGAGCACGGGCCGTACCAGGGCACAAAGCACAAAATCCTTCAAAGGTAGGGACGCACCGCACCAAGGTCAGTACGGGCCGTACTACAGCGCCCCAGCCCTCAATACTGTAAAGGCAGGGACGCACCGTACAAAGCAGGTACGGACCGTACCTCAGCGCGCTTTGGCAGAATAACTTTGTTCTTTCACGGGGGAGGTTCGCGGCGGCTTGCAGATGTCAACCACGAGTGTCCCACGTCGCGTCTTGGTCCCGGCTCCTCCGTGGACGCTGATGCTTCATGGGGGCACTCCTCAACTTCCTAGCACACCAGTGAGGGCAGAGGCAAGAGGGGTAGCCTGGGGGCGAGATCTCAGCGCAGCGCGCTATCGGCTTCGTCCGGTTGGGGCGAACAGTGCGCACAGGTCCTCACGGTGATTTCTGCGGCCCGGGGGGTCGCAGGGCTCGATGTTTGGACACAGGGGTCTCCTCCTTACTTTGCGAGCGACAGCTCGAGGGGGCAGTTGCTTACTTTGTTTAGGCTTGCGGGCCGTCACGATGCTCACAGCTGCTCCAGCGGCAGAAGTCGCGTTGCTCAGCGGGATTAAGGCACAAGGTTCTCCGGGGTCAGCGGTGCAGAATCACCCACGGCAGTCTGTTCTTCCTCAAGGGGGGGGTAGCGCCCAATGTTCCTGGGGCGCAGTTCAGGAGGCAAGTTCTCTAGCAAGCCCTTGGAGATAGTTCAGCACAAGTTGAATCAAAGTCTTTCCTTTCAGTCTTTTCCTCTCCTTCCAGCAGACAGGCACCCACTGCAGGCCAGTCTCCCAGGCAGAGAGACAGTATTCCTCCTTCAGCTTCTCCAGGTCCTTCTCCTTCGGGCAGAGGTTCGTCGTTGCGTAAACAGGATCTGATTTCTTAGGAGCCAGGCTTCTACTTTTATAGCACAATTCTTTTGTTCTTTAGCGCCAGGGGGCCTGGGCCTGGCTCAGTCCAGTTTTGGAGCACTTTGTTGTGGTGACTCTGCTCTTTCCTTTCAGCAGCAGGGCAGAGACATCAGCCGCTCCACAGGGGGCGGAGCCGGCTTTGTGCTGGCAGAGCACAGGTCTATTCAAGAGTCAAGGTGTACTCACCCACCCATCCTGGTGTAATCTCTCTACCCACCACCTGTCAGCCAGCCTGTCTCCTTGAATTCCCCAGCCCTGCTCTTCACTGTTGCTAGGCAGAACACACACACACAGCAGAGGCGGACTGAAATGGCCAGGTCAGTAAATACTAACTTTCTAAAAGTAGTATTTACAAACACAGGATATTAAAATAAACTTTACTAAAAGAAGTATTTTATTATTCTGAGTTCAGGCATCCTAAACATGACTTTCAACCATGCTCTATGAGTCCACTGGGATAACAGCGTGTAGTAATTCCAGCAGCCCATTCTGGCCTATGGAGAGCAGGTAGCCTTCAATAGTGAAAAACGAAAATGGCTGTAATTCACTATTAAGACATGCCACACACATCAGGGCATGTCCTACCTTATGCCTACAATGCATCCTGCCCTTGGGCCTACAAGAGGGGTGACTAATATGTAGTTAAGGGAAGGTTTAGGGACGGGCAAGTGGGTGCACTTGCGCAGTCAGCGCGACGGTACCAGACCGCGCGCAGGTTCTGCAGTGGCAGACCTTTGACACATTTTACTAGGCCGCTTCTGTGGGTGGCACAACCAGTGCTGCAAGCCCACAAGCAGCATTTGTATTTACAAGCCCTGGCACTCCTGGTGCACTTTACTAGGGGCTGATAGTAAACCAAATAAGCCAAACATGGACACCAATCAATGTATACATTTTACTATAGGGAGAGCATATGCACCTTAGCACTGATCAGCAGTGGTAAGGTGCCCAGAGTCATAAATCAGCCAACACCAGGTCAGAAAAAATACAGGAGGAAGGCAAAAAGGTTAGGGATGACCCTGCAAAAGGGCCAGGTCCAACAGTGTCGCTCCTCAGTGTCAGTGGGCTCTATATCACATAGTGTAAGGTGTCGCTCCTCAGTGTCAGTGGGCTCCGTATCACAGCGTGTACGGTGTTGCTCCTCAGTGTCAGTGGGCTCCGTATCACAGAGTGTACGGCGACTCTCCTCAGTGTCAGTGGGCTCCGTATCACAGCGTGTAAGGCGTCGCTCCTCAGTGTCAGTGGGCTCCGTATCACAGAGTGTATGGCGTCGCTCCTCAGTGTCAGTGGGCTCCGTATCACAGAGTGTAAGGCATCGCTCCTCAGTGTCAGTGGGCTCCGTATCACAGAGTGTATGGTGTCGCTCCTCAGTGTCAGTGGGCTCCGTATCACAGAGTGTACGGCGTCGCTCCTCAGTGTCAGTGGGCTCCGTATCACAGAGTGTACAGCATCGCTCCTCAGTGTCAGTGGGCTCCTTATCACAGAGTGTACGGCGTCACTCCTCAGTGTCAATGGGCTCCGTATCACAGAGTGTAAGGTGTCGCTCCTCTTTGTCAGTGTGCTCCGTTCACAGAGTGTAAGGCGTCGCTCCTCAGTGCCAGTGGGCTCCGTATCACAGAGTGTACGGCGTCGCTCCTCAGTGTCAGTGGGCTCCGTATCACAGTGTGTAAGGCATCGCACATCAGTGTCAGTGGGCTCCATATCACAGAGTGTAAGGCGTCGCTCCGCAGTGTCAGTGGGCTCCGTATCACAGCGTGTACGGTGTCGCTCCTCAGTGTCAGTGGGCTCCGTATCACAGAGTGTACGGTGTCTCTCCTCAGTGTCAGTGGGCTCCGTATCACAGCGTGTAAGGCGTCGCTCCTCAGTGTCAGTGGGCTCCGTATCACAGAGTGTAAGGCGTCGCTCCTCAGTGTCAGTGGGCTCCGTATCACAGAGTGTAAGGCGTCACTCCTCAGTGTCAGTGGGCTCCGTATCACTGAGTGTAAGGCGTCGCTCCTCAGTGTCAGTGAGCTCCGCATCACAGAGTGTAAGGCATCGCTACTCAGTGTCAGTGGGATCCGTATCACAGGGTGTAAGGCGTCTGTAGGAGAGTAGGGTCTGCTATCCTATGGTCACCCCAAATTTTTGCTTTTTGCTTCACTGGTTTTTGACATATTGAGGCTGTGGGCCTGCTAATCAGACCCCCAGCCTGCTGTTCTCTCTACTAAATTGACACTATGCACTCTAGGTGCATAACCAATTGGAATTGGATCACCCTATGAGCCCCCTGTACCAGTGTACACTAGGTACCCAGTGCATTGGTGTGTCTAAGGCCTACCAGGGGCTGAAGCATGTATTGTGCCACCCCTGTGGGTGGCACAACCAGTGTTGCAAGCCCACAAGCAGCATTTGTATTTACAATCCCTGGCACTCCTGGTGCACTTTACTAGGGGCTGATAGTAAACCAAATAAGCCAAACATGGACACCAATCAATGTATACATTTTACTATAGGGAGAGCATATGCACCTTAGCACTGATCAGCAGTGGTAAGGTGCCCAGAGTCATAAATCAGCCAACACCAGGTCAGAAAAAATACAGGAGGAAGGCAAAAAGGTTAGGGATGACCCTGCAAAAGGGCCAGGTCCAACAGTGTCGCTCCTCAGTGTCAGTGGGCTCTATATCACATAGTGTAAGGTGTCGCTCCTCAGTGTCAGTGGGCTCCGTATCACAGCGTGTACGGTGTTGCTCCTCAGTGTCAGTGGGCTCCGTATCACAGAGTGTACGGCGTCTCTCCTCAGTGTCAGTGGGCTCCGTATCACAGCGTGTAAGGCGTCGCTCCTCAGTGTCAGTGGGCTCCGTATCACAGAGTGTATGGCGTCGCTCCTCAGTGTCAGTGGGCTCCGTATCACAGAGTGTAAGGCATCGCTCCTCAGTGTCAGTGGGCTCCGTATCACAGAGTGTATGGTGTCGCTCCTCAGTGTCAGTGGGCTCCGTATCACAGAGTGTACGGCGTCGCTCCTCAGTGTCAGTGGGCTCCGTATCACAGAGTGTACGGCATCGCTCCTCAGTGTCAGTGGGCTCCTTATCACAGAGTGTACGGCGTCGCTCCTCAGTGTCAATGGGCTCCGTATCACAGAGTGTAAGGTGTCGCTCCTCTTTGTCAGTGTGCTCCGTATCACAGAGTGTAAGGCGTCGCTCCTCAGTGCCAGTGGGCTCCGTATCACAGAGTGTACGGCGTCGCTCCTCAGTGTCATTGGGCTCCGTATCACAGTGTGTACGGTGTCGCTCCTCAGTGTCAGTGGGCTCCGTATCACAGAGTGTACGGTGTCTCTCCTCAGTGTCAGTGGGCTCCGTATCACAGCGTGTAAGGCGTCGCTCCTCAGTGTCGGTGGGCTCCGTATCACAGAGTGTAAGGCGTCGCTCCTCAGTGTCAGTGGGCTCCGTATCACAGAGTGTAAGGCGTCACTCCTCAGTGTCAGTGGGCTCCGTATCACTGAGTGTAAGGCGTCGCTCCTCAGTGTCAGTGGGCTCCGCATCACAGAGTGTAAGTGTAGGAGAGTAGGGTCTGCTATCCTATGGTCACCCCAAATTTTTGCTTTTTGCTTCACTGGTTTTTGACATATTGAGGCTGTGGGCCTGCCAATCAGACCCCCAGCCTGTTGTTCTCTCTACTAAATTAAAACTATGCACCCTAGGTGCATAACCAATTGGAAGTGGATCACCCTGTCAGCCCCTGTACCAGTGTACACTAGGTACCCAGGGCATTGGTGTACCCAAGGCCTGCCAAGGGCTGCAGCATGTATTATGCCACCCCAGGCTTGGCCTAACAATCTGACACAACTGGCTGATCACTCAGCTGGGGTAAGTTGGTGTAATCACCTCTTACTTAGGTGTAGTATACCTATACCTAACCTTAAATGGGACACCTGGTAACCTATAAGTCACTCCTATGGCAGGCCTTAACAATCCTGAAGGCAGAGTGCTTGGTTCCATGTGAGATGGTGCTCTGGCATGAGCTGAGCCTGTCTGCAGTGGTCGGAACAACTTCCTTCTACTGTTTCCAGATATCGTCATACCATATACTCTTAAGTGCATTATGAACCTCGCGGTTAAATGCTATCTTTGGTTTGGCTTTATCAAAACATGTCGAGTAAGGTGTCATACGAATTGGAATACTAACCC
This sequence comes from Triturus cristatus, assembly GCF_964204655.1. Classification (NCBI taxonomy): domain Eukaryota; kingdom Metazoa; phylum Chordata; class Amphibia; order Caudata; family Salamandridae; genus Triturus; species Triturus cristatus. The sequence continues at coordinate 1,100,080,859 of NC_140579.1, forward strand.
CTCGCCAATTCTGGCGACGGGGTTAGCATTCCACCCTTCTAGAGGGACACGACATGTACAGTACCTGAAACCCGGGTAAATTCAGACATAGCCTCAGCTCCACAAAATGGATGCTGCCACCACAGACACAAGTCTGCCCTCCTGCTGCTGGGAGTCCTTCCAGCTTGGGAGGTGTGGACAAAGGGTTTCCTGCCAGGGGAGGTGCGTGCACCACCCCAGACAGGATTTTGTGTATTGGTCAGGTAGGGCTTGAAAGAAACCAGACATGCCTGTGGCTCACAAGGAGCCTCGGTGCATATGCCAGTTCAAACCGGTCCTGGGGCATACCAGTCCCGGGCCTGGGGCGAGCTGGACAAAGGATTGGGGGTGTAACCACCCCCCTTCCTGGTCCCACCCATAGGGAGGGACCTAGCAGGTAGTCCGGCCCCTAGAATCCGCTTAAAGGTAGGAGCTGTGTCCTAAGACTTCAGACATCCTGGAATCAACTTGAAACTAAGAAGAAGACGGGAACTTCGACATTCTGCTGCACAGAAGACTGAAGAAAAATCTCCCCTGTGGTCAGGGAGTGACCACCTTGCTAACGCAAGCACCATCCAGCGCATCAACGTCTGCTTTGCCGCCGCCTCCCGCCGGAGCCCGAGCCCAGAGACAGACAAGACCTGGACCTCCAGACCTCTCACCGCCCGATCCACAGTCCCTGAAAAGAGGAGACCCGTGGAGGCACCGAGACACGTGGAGCCAGCCATCTTGGAACGACTACGACAAGCTGACAAGTGCAACAACCGAGGCTCCCTCCAAGTTGTGCTTTGGGATCTGAGAAGCCCAACCCCCGAGCAGCATCTGCACCAAAGGTGAGCCCTCCAGCATCTCCACGATCTGCGTGGGGCCCTTCTGCATTTTGCCACTCGACGTGCCTAACCGGTTGCTGGCCCGCTGGCTAGTGGCCATCTTGGCGACGAACTCTACAAAATACACTGCTGGTCTGGTTGCTCCAGACTGGCCCTTGCTCCCCTCCAAAGGAGCAATCCCTCTGACCTTGCTGGTCAGAACCAACAGCTGATTTCCGAATCCTCCTACAATTGCTTTTGCCAAGGCTTGTTTGCTTCGATCAAGTCGCCGACACCGCCGACAGCGAGAGCCTGCGTGGGACAGCTCGTGAGCCGACTCCTGGACGTCGTCGACCTTCAGGGACCACGTGGCTGCGGAGACAAGCTACCCCTCATCACCTGTTTGCACCCGACATCGCCTGGTACCCACCTGGTGCCACGCTGGTCACTGGCTAGTGACTGTGAACACTGTCCCCTCTGCTTACAGGTCTTCAACATCTCCGATCCACTCTTGGATCCACTGCATCTCTCCCGGACCGACCGCCTGCAGCATCTTTGTCTTCAAGCTCCACGGAACAGATAGAAGAAACCCGACGCACTTCGAGGCCTATGCACCCGCTTCCTGTGGGTGAGGTAAAGCTGGCACACCTGTGCCCAAGTGTAGTATTACATCTCTAGTGCCTGTGTTCCAAATCTTGAGTTCCTAGTCCATCCGGAAGATCCTCTTTGCAGTAACTTTGTACTTTTTACGCACCCATTGAAACCTATGGGAGCACGCGTGTGACTATTTGCTCTGCACACGCCACCCGTGGACCTCCTGGTCACTAACCGACGTTAGCTCCTTGTAGGCCCAGCGATTCTAGAGGCCCTAGGCCTTTTCCCTTTTCTGTTCGTGGTACTTATACCACTATTTTAGTATATGGTTTGAGTGGCCACCAGGGCCTATCCATATAACGTGCAACTTCTGTGTATTCTGTGATAATCTTGTTTGACGATTTGTGCTCCTGTGCTCATAAAGAGACTAGGGGTCACTTTGAGAAATAAATACATATATATTTTGAATATATATCTGTGTGGTGTCCTTTCATTGGTATAAAAGGGGGTTACATTTGGTAAAACAGCTGGCTTAACACGCTTCACGAGTTTAGCCTCAAAGACTGCTTAGCCTACGCTACCACTAGGGCAGCTAGTCCGAAAAGGTTGACTTACAACCACACCATAAGGGTTGCTTGGCATGGTACAAGGTGATCACTTTAACTAGTGAGCATCATATACCAGGCCAACTTCTCACATTGGTGAGCAGCGGTTGGATTTGAGCTTGCTGTGTTTTACCATTGTAATCTCTTGGTTACCAATTGAAAGATCACATAGGTACCTGTAGGTACATATAAAACAAGATTAGATATACATAAGTTCTACTGAACTTAGTTGTTGTAGAGCAAAGGGAGTAGCACACCCTGACTACAACTACTAGATAGGTTTAGTAGGTAAACACAAGTGTAGGTAGATTGCAACACATCCACCCACACTTAAGAGCAATGGCCGGGGCAGAGGGGTCCACTGTACCCATCTCTGTTGAGAGTGACCCCCAGAGGGCAACATCCAGCTTTGCTACCCTTAATCAGAATGAGCTCAGGCATTTGGCAACTCTTAGAGGCCTTAAACAGCCCAAGAACCCAAACTCTGCTGAGCTCAGAGAGCTCTTACAGAATGATGAGAATCAGAGAGCACTCAAGAAAGCTTCCCAGTTAGCCCCCTTAGGGTCAGGAACAGGAGGCCCCCCTTCTGAAGATACTACAGAGGTACCCAGTTCCAATAGCCATCCCTTAGATGAGAACCATACTACAGGGGAGGAAAGTGGTGAGGATACAGAAAGTAGTGATGATGAAGGGAGAACTAGCCCAGTGCCAAGTATTATACTTGGCCCAGCTAAACTAAGGCTATTGGGGACTGACAATGGGTTCACCCCATTGGATCTCCCCAGTGGACTTAACACAGGGCTTGGGAGGCAAAGGAATCGCTCAGGTGACTCCAATGCTTCTCATGGCTCTAGAGGCTCTCAAGGTCACTCCAGGAAAAGGATGACCACCCCTCAGAGGAGGGAACATGAGGCCAGAATGCAGGAAGCCCAGCTGAGGATCAGGAAGCAGGAGCTAGAAGTAGCCCTGATGGAAGAAAAACTGAACAAGGCTAGGCAACCTAGAGAGAGTGGGTCTATACCCACTGGTGGCAGCATTGTCCCTAAGGACAAAGATAGGGTCTTTGACAATAGGAACCTGTCTAAGGTTGTGCCCCCCTACAAAAGTGGGGATGACATCCACAAATGGATAACTGCTCTTGAGAGAGCCTGCAAAGTACAGCAGGTTCCTGAAGACCAGTGGGCAGCAATCCTCTGGCTCTCCTTTGAAGGAAGAGGCAGAGACAGACTCCTCACTGTTAGAGAAGAGGATGTCAGAAACTACAGAGTCCTGAAGAGTGTTCTGGTAGATGGGTTAGGCTTAACCACTGAACAGTACAGGTTAATGTTCAGAGACACCCAAAAGACACAGACTCAGGACTGGTCTGAATATGTTGAATGTGCCACTAAGGCTTTGGAGGGTTGGTTGCTGGGAAGTAAGGTATCTGATTTTACAGGATTGTATAATTTGATGATGAGAGAACAGATTTTAAATAACTGTCAAAACCAGCAACTGCATCAACACTTGGTTGACTCTGATCTGACCTCTCCCCAAGAATTGGGAAAGAAGGCAGACAAATGGGTCAGAACCAGGGTTAAGCAAAAGAACCAGAACCAGGGCCAAGGGGGTGATCAGAAGAAAACAGACCAAAAGGGTGGAGATCAGAAACCTAAAGACCAGAAGTCTTCAACAGGGCCCCAAACTACTGCTAAGGAGGGTGGGTCCCAACAGTCCAAGAAGAAGAAAGAAGGTCAGAAGAAACCCTGGTGCAATCATTGTAAAAATACAACTCACTGGACTAGTGATTGCAAAAAGGGTGGAGCCCCCAACACTGTTGCCCCTAAGGCACCTGCTCCCAGTACTACTGTTAGCAGTGTTGGTCCCCAGACAAAGGGTGTAGTGGGAATCACTGTGGGAACTGAAGGAGATTCTGACTTAGACAGAACCCTTACACAGGCAGTCTTGATCTGTGATGGGGACATTGATTTGTCCCTGACTGTGAGCCCCAGTAACCTGGGCAAGTACAGACAGACTCCTTTAATTAATGACAAAGTGGCTCAAGCCTACAGGGACACATGTGCCAGTGTCACTATGGTGACACCAGGCTTTGTGGACCCTGGACAGTACATACCAGGTGAGAACTACCTGGTGACCAATGCCAGCAATGCCACTACTTCACATAGTGTGGCAGTTGTTAACTTCTCATGGGGAGGGGTAACTGGCCTCAAAAGGGTTGTGGTTAGTGCAGACCTCCCAGTAGAATGTTTGTTGGGCAATGACCTAGAGAGTTCTCTATGGTCAGAAGTGGAGTACAGGACTCATGCAGAGATGTTAGGTATATCATCACATGTCCTTGCTGTGACCAGGTCACAGGCCAAAAAGTGCCTCACTGAACCTCAGGTCTTGGATCCTGGAACAATGGACCAAGCACCTACCAAGAAGAAGAACAGGAGGGTCAAGGCTGTGCCTTCCCCCCTGCCTCAGAGTGATGATCAGCCTTCCCAGGAAGCTGATCTAGAGGACCCTGAAGGAACTGTCCCTGAAGAGCTTGAACCTGATCAGGTTGAGTTTCTGGGGACAGGGGGACCTTCAAGGGCTGACTTGAGGCAGGCTCAGTTATCCTGTCCCTCTCGTGAACCCCTCAGACAGCTGGCTGCTGCTGAGGCTGCTGGGAATGCTCAAGGTACCCATAAAGTGTATTGGGATGAAGGGCTCCTTTATTCAGAGGCTAGAGACCCCAAGCCTGGTGCTACCAGGAGGTTGGTCATACCTCTGCAATTTAGGGGCTTCCTTCTTACCTTGGCCCATGACATTCCTTTAGCAGGACACTTAGGCCAGAACAAGACTTGGGACAGGCTTGTCCCTCACTTTCACTGGCCTCATATGAATGAAGATACAAAGGAGTTTTGTCGCTCCTGTGTTACCTGCCAAGCCAGTGGCAAATCAGGTGGCACAACAAAGGCCCCCCTAATACCACTACCTGTGGTGGGGGTCCCCTTTGAAAGAGTGGGAATAGACATAGTGGGTCCCATGGATCCTCCCACTGCATCTGGGCACAGATTTATACTGGTGGTAGTGGATCATGCCACCAGGTATCCAGAGGCAATTCCCCTTAGGACCACTACAGCTCCTGTTGTGGCCAGGGCCCTGCTGGGAGTATTCTCCAGAGTGGGGTTTCCTAAGGAGGTAGTATCTGACAGAGGTACCAACTTTATGTCAGGATACTTGACAGCTATGTGGAAGGAATGTGGTGTCAACTACAAGTTCACCACCCCTTATCACCCACAATGCAATGGGCTTGTTGAGAGATTCAACAAGACCCTAAAGGGTATGATCAAAGGATTACCTGAAAAGCTCAGGCGAAGATGGGACATCCTTCTACCCTGCCTTCTGTTTGCTTACAGAGAGGTCCCACAAAAAGGAGTTGGCTACAGCCCCTTTGAATTGTTGTTTGGGCACCCTGTGAGAGGCCCACTGTGTTTGGTGAAGGAAGGATGGGAGTTACCTCTCAAAAAGCCTAAGCTAGACATAGTGGACTATGTACTTGGTCTCCGCTCCAGGATGGCTGAGTATATGGAGAAGGCATCCAAAAACCTTGAGGCAAGCCAGGCCTTACAGAAAGCTTGGCATGACCAAAAGGCTGTCTTGGTTGAGTTTCAGCCAGGACAGAAGGTATGGGTGTTGGAGCCAGTGGCCCCAGCAGCACTCCAAGACAAATGGTCTGGACCCCATACAATCCTGGAAAAGAAGGGAGAGGTCACCTACTTGGTGGACCTAGGAACTCCCAGGAGTCCCCACCGGGTACTCCATGTTAACAGGCTTAAAGCATATGTTGACAGGGCAGACATGGGCTTGCTCATGGCTACAGATGAGGGACAGGAGGAAGAGAGTGACCCTCTCCCAGACCTGTTGTCTCAGAACCCTGAAGATGGCTCAGTTGAAGGAGTGACCCTTGGAGGCAACCTCACTGCCCATCAGCAGACTGAATGTAGACAGGTTCTACAATCATTTTCACATATGTTTTCCTTGATACCTAGTCAAACTGACTGGTGTAGCCATGTTGTGGACACTGGTGACAGTCTGCCTGTAAAGAACAAACTTTACAGACAACCTGACCACGTCAGGGACTGTATAAAGGCTGAGGTACATAAAATGCTGGAATTAGGTGTCATTGAACCCTCAGAGAGCCCCTGGGCTAGCCCAGTGGTTCTGGTCCCCAAACCTCACACCAAAGATGGCAAGAGAGAGATGAGGTTCTGTGTGGATTACAGAGGACTCAATGCTGTCACCAGGACAGATGCACACCCTATTCCAAGGGCAGATGAGCTCATAGACAAACTAGCTTCTGCAAAGTTTTTGAGCACATTTGACTTAACAGCTGGCTATTGGCAAATCAGATTAGCTGAGGAGTCTAAGGCCAAAACAGCATTCTCAACCCCAGGTGGGCATTATCAGTTTGTGGTGATGCCCTTTGGTCTGAAGAATGCACCTGCCACCTTCCAAAGGCTGGTGAACCAAGTCCTTACTGGGTTGGATGACTTTTGTGCAGCATATCTTGATGACATTGCTGTCTTTAGCTCCACCTGGGAGGATCACCTGATCCACCTGAAGAAGGCTCTGGAGGCCCTGCAGAGGGCAGGCCTCACTATCAAGGCTACTAAGTGCCAGATAGGGCAGAGTAAGGTTGTATATTTGGGCCACCTTGTAGGTGGAGGCCAAGTTCAACCACTGGAGAGTAAGATACAATCCATCAAGGACTGGTCCCCTCCAACCACCCAGACTCAAGTTCGAGCTTTCTTGGGCTTGACTGGGTACTACAGGAAGTTTGTTAAGAACTATGGGTCCATTGTGACTCCTCTTAATGATCTGACATCCAAGAAGATGCCCAAAAAGGTTCAGTGGACAGTAAGCTGTCAAAAGGCATTTGATGACCTGAAGAAGGCCATGTGCTCTGCACCTATCCTGAAAAGTCCTGACTACTCCAAAGAGTTTATTGTCCAAACAGATGCTTCTGAGTTGGGTGTGGGAGCTGTGCTGTCACAACTTAATGTAGATGGTCAAGACCAACCCATTGCTTTTATTAGCAGAAGGTTGACCCCCAGAGAGAAGAATTGGTCAGCTATTGAGAGGGAGGCCTTTGCTGTGGTGTGGGCCCTGAAGAAGCTGAGGCCATACTTGTTTGGCACTCACTTCAAGATTCAGACCGACCATAAGCCCCTCTTGTGGCTAAATCAGATGAAGGGTGAAAACCCCAAACTGCTTAGGTGGTCCATTTCCCTACAGGGGATGGACTTTACAGTGGAGCACCGGCCAGGTACTGACCATGGGAATGCAGATGGTCTCTCCAGGTACTTCCACTTAGGACATGAAGACGAGACTGGTCAAGGCTAGTTTAATGTCCCAGCGTTTGGGGGCGGGTTGTGTAGGAGAGTAGGGTCTGCTATCCTATGGTCACCCCAAATTTTTGCTTTTTGCTTCACTGGTTTTTGACATATTGAGGCTGTGGGCCTGCCAATCAGACCCCCAGCCTGCTGTTCTCTCTACTAAATTAAAACTATGCACCCTAGGTGCATAACCAATTGGAAGTGGATCACCCTGTCAGCCCCTGTACCAGTGTACACTAGGTACCCAGGGCATTGGTGTACCCAAGGCCTGCCAAGGGCTGAAGCATGTATTATGCCACCCCAGGCTTGGCCTAACAATCTGACACAACTGGCTGATCACTCAGCTGGGGTAAGTTGGTGTAATCACCTCTTACTTAGGTGTAGTATACCTATACCTAACCTTAAATGGGACACCTGGTAACCTATAAGTCACTCCTATGGCAGGCCTTAACAATCCTGAAGGCAGAGTGCTTGGTTCCATGTGAGATGGTGCTCTGGCATGAGCTGAGCCTGTCTGCAGTGGTCGGAACAACTTCCTTCTACTGTTTCCAGATATCGTCATACCATATACTCTTAAGTGCATTATGAACCTCGCGGTTAAATGCTATCTTTGGTTTGGCTTTATCAAAACATGTCGAGTAAGGTGTCATACGAATTGGAATACTAACCCCTCGCCAATTCTGGCGACGGGGTTAGCATTCCACCCTTCTAGAGGGACACGACATGTACAGTACCTGAAACCCGGGTAAAATCAGACATAGCCTCAGCTCCACAAAATGGATGCTGCCACCACAGACACAAGTCTGCCCTCCTGCTGCTGGGAGTCCTTCCAGCTTGGGAGGTGTGGATAAAGGGTTTCCTGCCAGGGGAGGTGCGTGCACCACCCCAGACAGGATTTTGTGTATTGGTCAGGTAGGGCTTGAAAGAAACCAGACATGCCTGTGGCTCACAAGGAGCCTCGGTGCATATGCCAGTTCAAACCGGTCCTGGGGCACACCAGTCCCGGGCCTGGGGCGAGCTGGACAAAGGATTGGGGGTGTAACCACCCCCCTTCCTGGTCCCACCCATAGGGAGGGACCTAGCAGGTAGTCCGGCCCCTAGAATCCGCTTAAAGGTAGGAGCTGTGTCCTAAGACTTCAGACATCCTGGAATCAACTTGAAACTAAGAAGAAGACGGGAACTTCGACATTCTGCTGCACAGAAGACTGAAGAAAAATCTCCCCTGTGGTCAGGGAGTGACCACCTTGCTAACGCAAGCACCATCCAGCGCATCAACGTCTGCTTTGCCGCCGCCTCCCGCCGGAGCCCGAGCCCAGAGACTGACAAGACCTGGACCTCCAGACCTCTCACCGCCCGATCCACAGTCCCTGAAAAGAGGAGACCCGTGGAGGCACCGAGACACGTGGAGCCAGCCATCTTGGAACGACTACGACAAGCTGACAAGTGCAACAACCGAGGCTCCCTCCAAGTTGTGCTTTGGGATCTGAGAAGCCCAACCCCCGAGCAGCATCTGCACCAAAGGTGAGCCCTCCAGCATCTCCACGATCTGCGTGGGGCCCTTCTGCATTTTGCCACTCGACGCGCCTAACCGGTTGCTGGCCCGCTGGCTAGTGGCCATCTTGGCGACGAACTCTACGAAATACACTGCTGGTCTGGTTGCTCCAGACTGGCCCTTGCTCCCCTCCAAAGGAGCAATCCCTCTGACCTTGCTGGTCAGAACCAAATGCTGATTTCCGAATCCTCCTACAATTGCTTTTGCCAAGGCTTGTTTGCTTTGATCAAGTCGCCGACACCGCCGACAGCGAGAGCCTGCGTGGGACAGCTCGTGAGCCGACTCCTGGACGTCGTCGACCTTCAGGGACCACGTGGCTGCGGAGACAAGCTACCCCTCATCACCTGTTTGCACCCGACATCGCCTGGTACCCACCTGGTGCCACGCTGGTCACTGGCTAGTGACTGTGAACACTGTCCCCTCTGCTTACAGGTCTTCAACATCTCCGATCCACTCTTGGATCCACTGCATCTCTCCCGGACCGACCGCCTGCAGCATCTTTGTCTTCAAGCTCCACGGAACAGATAGAAGAAACCCGACGCACTTCGAGGCCTATGCACCCGCTTCCTGTGGGTGAGGTAAAGCTGGCACACCTGTGCCCAAGTGTAGTATTACATCTCTAGTGCCTGTGTTCCAAATCTTGAGTTCCTAGTCCATCCGGAAGATCCTCTTTGCAGTAACTTTGTACTTTTTACGCACCCATTGAAACCTATGGGAGCACGCGTGTGACTATTTGCTCTGCACACGCCACCCGTGGACCTCCTGGTCACTAACCGACGTTAGCTCCTTGTAGGCCCAGCGATTCTAGAGGCCCTAGGCCTTTTCCCTTTTCTGTTCGTGGTACTTATACCACTATTTTAGTATATGGTTTGAGTGGCCACCAGGGCCTATCCATATAACGTGCAACTTCTGTGTATTCTGTGATAATCTTGTTTGACGATTTGTGCTCCTGTGCTCATAAAGAGACTAGGGGTCACTTTGAGAAATAAATACATATATATTTTGAATATATATCTGTGTGGTGTCCTTTCATTGGTATAAAAGGGGGTTACATTTGGTAAAACAGCTGGCTTAACACGCTTCACGAGTTTAGCCTCAAAGACTGCTTAGCCTACGCTACCACTAGGGCAGCTAGTCCGAAAAGGTTGACTTACAACCACACCATAAGGGTTGCTTGGCATGGTACAAGGTGATCACTTTAACTAGTGAGCATCATATACCAGGCCAACTTCTCACAGTAAGGCATCGCTACTCAGTGTCAGTGGGATCCGTATCACAGAGTGTAAGGCGTCTGTAGAAGAGTAGGGTCTGCTATCCTATGGTCACCCCAAATTTTTGCTTTTTGCTTCACTGGTTTTTGACATATTGAGGCTGTGGGCCTGCTAATCAGACCCCCAGCCTGCTGTTCTCTCTACTAAATTGACACTATGCACTCTAGGTGCATAACCAATTGGAATTGGATCACCCTATGAGCCCCCTGTACCAGTGTACACTAGGTACCCAGGGCATTGGTGTGTCTAAGGCCTACCAGGGGCTGAAGCATGTATTGTGCCACCCCTGGCCTGGCCTAGCAATTTGACACAACTGGCTGATCACTCAGCTGGGGTAAGTTGGTGTAACCACCTCTTACGTAGGTGTAGTATACCTATACCTAACCTTAAATGGGACACATGTTAACCTATAAGTCACTCCTATGGCAGGCCTTAACAATCCTGAAGGCAGAGTGCTTGGTTCCATGTGAGATGGTGCTCTGGCATGAGCTGAGCCTGTCTGCAGTGGTCGGAACAACTTCCTTCTACTGTTTCCAGATATCATCATACCATATACTCTTAAGTGCATTATGGACCTCGCGGTTAAGTGCTATCTTTGGTTTGGCTTTATCAAAACATGTCGAGTAAGGTGTCATACAAATTGGAATACTAACCCCTCGCCAATTCTGGCGACGGGGTTAGCATTCCACCCTTCTAGAGGGACACGACATGTACAATACCTGAAACCCGGGTAAAATCAGACATAGCCTCAGCTCCACAAAATGGACGCTGCCACCACAGACACAAGTCTGCCCTCCTGCTGCTGGGTGTCCTTCCAGCTTGGGAGACATGGACAAAGGGTTTCCTGCCAGGGGAGGTGCGTGCACCACCCCAGACAGGAGTTTGTGTATTGGTCAGGTAGGGCTTGAATAGAATCAGAGATGCCTGAGGCTCACAAGGAGCCCCGGTGCATATGCCAGTTCAAACCGGTCCTGGGGCACACCAGCCCCGGACCTGGGGCGAGCTGGACAAAGGATTGGGGGTGTAACCACCCCCCTTCCTGGTCCCACCCTTACGGAGGGACCTAGCAGGTAGTCCGGCCCCTAGAATCCGCTTAAAGGTAGGAGCTGTGTCCTAAGACTTCAGACATCCTGGAATCAACTTACTACAAAGAAGAAGACGGGAAATTCGATGCTCTGCTGCACAGAGGACAGAAGGAAATCTCCCCTATAGTCAGGGAGTGACCATCTTGCTAATGCAAGCACCAATCAGCTACTCGACATCTGCTTTGCCGCCACCTCCTGCTGGAGCCCGAGCCCAGAGCCCAACAAGAACTGGACCTCCAAACCTCTCACAGCCCGATCCACAGTCCCTGCAAAGAAGGAACCCGTGGAGGCACCGAGACACGTGGAGCCAGCCATCTTGAAAGACCCACGACAAGCTGCAAGCGCAACAACAGAGGCTCCCTCCAAGTTGTGCTTTGGGAGCTGAGAAGCCCAACATCCGAGCAGCATTTGCTCCAAAGGTGAGCCCTCCAGCATCTCCACGATCTGCGTGGGGCCCCTCTGCACTTTTCAACTCAACGCGCCTAACCCGACCCTGGCCCGTTGCCTAGTGGCCATCTTGGCGACCTATTTTGAAAACTACAATGCTGGTCAGATTGCCCCAGACGGGCCCCTGCCTCCCTCCAAAGGAGCAGCCCCTCTGACCTTGCTGATTAGAGCTAACAGCTTTCTTCACTTCCAGTGACTCCAGCTTTTGCCAAGGCTTGTTTGCTTCCTTTGAGTTGCCGACACCGCCGTCAGCGAGAGCCTGCGTGGGTCAGCTCGTGAACCGACTCCTGAACGTCGTCGACCTTCAGGGATCACGTGGCTGCAGAGACAAGCTACACCTCTTTGCCTGTTTGCACCCGACATCGCCTGGTACCTACCTGGTGCCACGCCGGTCACTGGCTAGTGACTGTGAACACTGTCCCCTCTGCTTTCAGGTCTTCTGCAACTCCAATCCACCCTTGGATCCACCGCATCTCTTGTGGCCCGACCGCCTGCAGCATCTTTGTCACCAGTCTCCATTGAACAGATAGACGAAACCTGACGCACTTCGAGACCTATGCACCCGCTTCCTGTGGGTGAGGTAAAGCTGGCACTCCGGTGCCCAAGTGTAGAGTAACATCTCTAATGTCTAGGTTTGAAGTCTTGAATTCGTAGTCCAACCAGAAGACCCTTCTAGCAGTAACTTTTGAACAATTACGCACCCATTGAAAACCTATAGGAGCCCGCGTGTAACTTTCCTCACTGCACACGTGACCCGTGGACCTCCTGGTCACTAACTAAAGTTAGCTCCTTGTAGGCCCAGCGATTCTAGAGGCCCTAGGCCTTCTCCCTTTCCTGTTCGTGGTACTTATACCACTATTTTAGTATATGGTTTGAGCGGCCACCAGGGCCTATCCATATAAAGTGCAACTTTCGTATATTGTAATACTTTCTTGTTTAACGATTTGTGCTCCTGTGCTCATAAAGAGTCTAGGGGATACTTTGAGTAATAAATACATATATTTTTTGAATATATATCTGTGTGGTGTCCTTTCATTGGTATAAAGGGGGGTTACATATGGTAAAACAGCTTGCTTAACACGCCTAAACGAGTTTAGCCTCAAAGACTGCTTAGCCTACGCTACCACTAGGGCAGCTGGTCCGAAAAGGTTGATTTACAACCACACCATAAGGGTTGCTTGGCATGGTACAAGGTGGTCACTTTAATTAGTGAACATCATATACCAGGCCAACTTCTCACATTGGTGGCAGCGGTGGGATTTGAGCTTGCTGTTGTTTTACCTCTGTAATCTGTTTGTTACCAATTGAAAGATCATACAGGTACCTTTAGGTACATATAGAACAAGTTAGTTATATACTTAAGTTCTACTGAACTTAGTTGTTGTAGAGAAAAGGGAGTAGCACACCCTGACTACAACTACTAGATAGGTTTAGTAGGAAAACCCAAGTGTAGGTAGTTGCAACACTTCCACCCACACTTAAGAGCAATGGCTGGGGCAGAGGGGTCCAAGGTACCCATCTCTGTCGAGGTTGACCCCCAGAGGGCACCATCCATCTTTGCTACCCTAAACCAGAACGAGCTCAGGCAGTTGGCTAATTCTAGGGGCCTTAAACAGCCCAAGAACCCTACCTCTGCTGAACTCAGAGAACTCTTGCAAACTGATGAAGATCAGAGAGCTCTCAAGAAGGCCTCCCAGTTAGGCCCCTCAGGGACTGGAACAGGAGGCCCTCCTTCTGAAGATGCTACAGAAGCACCCCTTCCTAACAGTCACCCATTAGGTGAGAATCAGACTACAGAGGATGAGGATCAGCATAGGGACGAGAATGACAAGGGGGATGAGTCTGATAATAGTAGTGATTCTGATGGGAGAAATAGCCCAGTGCCAGGTATTATACTTGGCCCAGCTAACTTAAGACTATTTGGGAATGACAATGGGTTCCCCCCATCGAGTTTTCCCAGTGGACTTAACCAGGGGTTTGGGAGACAGAGGAATCACTCAGGTGACTCTAATGCCTCTCATGCCTCTAGAGGCTCTCAGGGTCAGTCCAGAAGAAGGATGACCAGCCCTCAGAGGAGGGAGCATGAGGCCAGAATGCAGGAAGCTCAGCTGAGGATCAGGAAACAGGAGCTAGAAGTAGCCCTGATGGAAGAGAAACTGAACAAGGTTAGCCAACCTAGAGAGAGTGGGTCTATACCCACTGGTGGCAGCATTGTCCCGAGGGACAAAGATAGGGTCTTTGATAATAGGAACCTGTCCAAGGTTGTGCCCCCCTACAAAAGTGGGGATGATATCCACAAATGGATGACTGCTCTTGAGAGAGCCTGCAAAGTACAGCAGGTTCCTGAGGACCAGTGGGCAGCAATCGTATGGCTCTCATTTGAAGGTAGAGGCAGAGATAGACTCCTCACTGTTAGAGAGGAGGATGTCAGAAACTACAGAGCCCTGAAGAGTGTCCTGGTTGATGGGTTAGGCTTAACCACTGAGCAGTACAGGTTAATGTTCAGAGATACCCAGAAGGCACAGACTCAGGACTGGTCTGAATATGTTGAATGTGCCACTAAGGCTTTGGAGGGTTGGTTGCTGGGAAGTAAGGTTTCAGATTATACAGGATTGTACAATTTGATGATGAGAGAACAGATTTTAAATAACTGTCAAAACCAGCAACTGCATCAACACTTGGTTGACTCGGATCTGACCTCTCCCCAAGAATTGGGAAAGAAGGCAGACAAATGGGTCAGAACCAGGGTTAAGCAAAAGAACCAGAACCAGGGCCAAGGGGGTGATCAGAAGAAAACAGACCAAAAGGGTAATGACCAGAAATCCAAAGACCAGAAGTCTTCAACAGGGCCCCAAAATAGTACAAATGAGTGTGGGTCCCAACAATCTAAAGGAAAGAAGAAAGAAGGTCCAAAGAAACCCTGGTGCAAATCTTGCAAGAATACAACTTACTGGACTAGTGATTGTAAGAAGGGTGGAGCCCCCAACACTGTTGCCCCTAAGGCACCTGCTCCCAGTAGTACTGTTTGCAGTGTTGGTCCCCAGACAAAGGGTGTAGTGGGGATCACTATGGGAACTGAAGGAGATTCTGACCTAGACAGAACCCTTACACAGGCAGTCTTGATCTGTGATGGGGACATGGATTTGTCCCTGACTGTGAGCCCCAGTAATCTGGGCAAGTACAGACAGACTCCATTGATTAATACAAAAGTGGCTCAAGCCTATAGGGACGCATGTGCCAGTGTCACTATGGTGACACCAGGCTTTGTGGATCCTGGGCAGTACATACCAGGTGAGAATTACCTGGTGACCAATGCCAGCAATACCACTACTTCCCATAGTGTGGCTATTGTTAACTTCTCGTGGGGAGGGGTAACTGCCCTCAAAAGGGTTGTGGTTAGTGCAGACCTCCCAGTAGAATGTTTGTTGGGCAATGACCTAGAGAGTTCTCTATGGTCAGAAGTGGAGTACAGGACACATGCAGAGATGTTAGGTATAT
This sequence comes from Triturus cristatus, assembly GCF_964204655.1. Classification (NCBI taxonomy): domain Eukaryota; kingdom Metazoa; phylum Chordata; class Amphibia; order Caudata; family Salamandridae; genus Triturus; species Triturus cristatus. The sequence goes on from NC_140579.1 coordinate 1,100,096,101, forward strand.
CACCACATGTCCTTGCTGTGACCAGGTGTGAGAAGTTGGCCTGGTATATGATGTTCACTAGTTAAAGTGACCACCTTGTACCATGCCAAGCAACCCTTATGGTGTGGTTGTAAGTCAACCTTTTCGGACTAGCTGCCCTAGTGGTAGCGTAGGCTAAGCAGTCTTTGAGGCTAAACTCGTTAAAGCGTGTTAAGCAGGCTGTTTTACCATATGTAACCCCCCCTTATACCAATGAAAGGACACCACACAGATATATATTCAAAATATATATGAATTTATTACTCAAAGTATCCCCTCGACTCTTTATGAGCACAGGAGCACAAATCGTTAAACAAGAAAGTATCACAATATACAGAAGTTGCACTTTATATGGCTAGGCCCTGGTGGCCGCTCAAACCATATAATAAATAGTGGTATAAGTACCACGACTAGGAAAGGGAAAAGGCCTAGGGCCTCTAGAATCGCTGGGCCTACCAGGAGCTAACGTTAGTTAGTGACCAGGAGGTCCACGGGTCACGTGTGCAGTGAGGAAAGTTACAGGCGGGCTCCCATAGGTTTTCAATAGGTGCGTAAAAGTTCAAAAGTTACTGCTAAAAGGGTCTTCTGTTTGAACTACGAAATCAAGACTTCAGATCTAGGCATTAGAGATGTTACTCTACACTTGTGCACCTGAGTGCCAGCTGTACCTCACCCACAGGAAGCGGGTGCATAGGTCTCGAAGTGCGTCAGGTTTCGTCTATCTGTTCAATGGAGCCTGGTGACAAAGATGCTGCAGGCGGCCGGTCCAGAAGATATGCGGTGGATCCAAGGGTGGATCGGAGTTGTAGAAGACCTGTAAGCAGAGGGGACAGTGTTCACAGTCACTAGCCAGTGACCGGCGTGGCACCAGGTAGGTACCAGGCGGTGTCGGGTGCAAACAGGTGAAGAGGTGTAGATTGTCTCTACAGCCACGTGGTCCCTGAAGGTCGACGACGTCCAGGAGTCAGTTCACGAGCTGTCCCACGCAGGCTCTCGCTGTCGGCTGTGTCGGCGACTCAAAGGAAGAAAACAAGCCTTGGCAAGAGCAGGAGTCGCAGGAAATGAAGAAAGCTGGTGGTTATGACCAGCAAGGTCAGAGGGGCTGCTCCTTTGGAGGGCAGCAGGGGCCAGTCTGGGGCAACCAGACCAGTGTTGTAGTTTTCAAGATAGTTTGCCAAAATGGCCACTAGCCAACGGGCCAGGGACCGGGCAGGCGCGTCGAGTTGCAAAGTGCAGAGGGGCCCCACGCAGATCGTGGAGATGCTGAAGGGCTCACCTTTGGTGCAGATGCTGCTCGGATGTTGGGCTTCTCAGGACCCAAAGCACAACTTGGAGGGAGCCTCTGTCGTCGCGCTTGCAGCTTGTTGAGTGTCTTTTCAAGATGGCTGGCTCCACGTGTCTCGGTGCCTCCACGGGTTCCTTCTTTGCAGGGACTTTGGATCAGGCGGTGAGAGGTCTGGAGGTCCAGTTCTTGTCGGTCTCTGGGCTCGGGCTCTTGCAGGAGGCGGCGGCAAAGCAGACATCGATTCGCTGGTTGGTGCTTGCGTTAGCAAGATGGTCACTCCCTGATCATAGGGGAGAATTCCTTCTGTCCTCTGTGCAGCAGAGCGTCAAAGTTCCCGTCTTCTTCTTAGGGTTAAGTTGATTCCAGGATGTCTGAAGTCTTAGGACACAGCTCCTACCTTTAAGCGGATTCTAGGGGCCGGACTACCTTCTAGGTCCCTCCCTAAGGGTGGGACCAGGAAGGGGGGTGGTTACACCCCCAATCCTTTGTCCAGCTCGCCCCAGCTCCGGGGCTGGTGTGCCCCAGAACCGGTTTGAACTGGCATATGCACCGAGGCTCCTTGTGAGCCTCAGGCATGTCTGATTCTATTCAAGCCCTACCTGACCAATACACAAAATCCTGTCTGGGGTGGTGCACGCACCTCCCCTGGCAGGAAACCCTTTGTCCACGTCTCCCAAGCTGGAAGGACTCCCAGCAGCAGGAGGGCAGACTTGTGTCGGTGGTGGCAGCGTCCATTTTGTGGAGCTGAGGCTATGTCTGATTTTACCCGGGTTTCAGGTACTGTACATGTCGTGTCCCTCTAGAAGGGTGGAATGCTAACCCCGTCGCCAGAATTGGCGAGGGGTTAGTATTCCAATTCGTATGACACCTTACTCGACATGTTTTGATAAAGCCAAACCAAAGATAGCATTTAACCGCGAGGTTCATAATGCACTTAAGAGTATATGGTATGGCGATATCTGGAAACGGTAGAAGGAAGTTGTTCCGACCACTGCAGACAGGCTCAGCTCATGCCAGAGCACCATCTCACATGGAACCAAGCACTCTGCCTTCAGGATTGTTAAGGCCTGCCATAGGAGTGACTTATAGGTGAACATGTGTCCCATTTAAGGTTAGGTATAGGTATACTACACCTAAGTAAGAGGTGGTTACACCAACTTACCCCAGCTGAGTGATCAGCCAGTTGTGTCAAATTGTTAGGCCAGGCCAGGGGTGGCACAATACATGCTTCAGCCCCTGGTAGGCCTTAGAAACACCGATGCCCTGGGTACCTAGTGTGCACTGGTACAGGGGCTCACAGGGTGATCCAATTCCAATTGGTTATGCACCTGGAGTGCATAGTGTCAATTTAGTAGAGAGAGCAGCAGGCTGGGGGTCTGATTAGCAGGCCCACAGCCTCAATATGTCAAAAACCAGTGAAACAACAAGCAAAAATTTGGGGTGACCATAGGATAGCAGACCCTACTCTCCTACACAACCCCCCCCCCAAACGCAGGGACATTAAACTAGCCTTGACCAGTCTCGTCTTCATGTCCTAAGTGGAAGTACCTGGAGAGACCATCTGCTTTCCCATGGTCTGTACCTGGCCGGTGCTCCACTGTAAAGTCCATCCCCTGTAGGGAAATGGACCACCTACGCAGTTTGGGGTTTTCACCCTTCATCTGATTTAGCCACAAGAGGGGCTTATGGTCGGTCTGAATCTTGAAGTGAGTGCCAAACAAGTATGGCCTCAGCTTCTTCAGGGCCCACACCACAGCAAAGGCCTCCCTCTCAATAGCTGACCAATTCTTCTCTCTGGGGGTCAACCTTCTGCTAATAAAAGCAATGGGTTGGTCTTGACCATCTACATTAAGTTGTGACAGCACAGCTCCCACACCCAACTCAGAAGCATCTGTTTGGACAATAAACTCTTTGGAGTAGTCAGGACTTTTCAGGATAGGTGCAGAGCACATGGCCTCCTTCAGGTCATCAAATGCCTTTTGACAGCTTACTGTCCACTGAACCTTTTTGGGTATCTTCTTGGATGTCAGATCAATAAGAGGAGTCACAATGGACCCATAGTTCTTAACAAACTTCCTGTAGTACCCAGTCAAGCCCAAGAAAGCTCGAACTTGAGTCTGGGTGGTTGGAGGAGACCAGTCCTTGATGGATTGTATCTTACTCTCCAGTGGTTGAACTTGGCCTCCACCTACAAGGTGGCCCAAATACACAACCTTACTCTGCCCTATCTGGCACTTAGTAGCCTTGATAGTGAGGCCTGCCTTTTGCAGAGCCTCAAGTACCTTCTTCAGGTGGATCAGGTGATCCTCCCAGGTGGAGCTAAAGACAGCAATGTCATCAAGATATGCTGCACAAAAGTCATCCAACCCAGTAAGGACTTGATTCACCAACCTTTGGAAGGTGGCAGGTGCATTCTTCAGACCAAAGGGCATCACCAAAAATTGGTAGTGTCCTCCTGGGGTTGAGAATGCTGTTTTGGCCTTAGACTCCTCAGCTAACCTGATTTGCCAATAGCCAGCTGTCAAATCAAATGTGCTCAAAAACTTAGCAGAAGCCAGTTTATCTATGAGCTCATCTGCCCTTGGAATAGGATGTGCATCTGTCCTAGTGACAGCATTGAGTCCTCTGTAATCCACACAGAACCTCATCTCTCTCTTGCCATCTTTGGTGTGAGGTTTGAGGACCAGAACCACTGGGCTAGCCCAGGGGCTCTCTGAGGGTTCAATGACACACAGTTCCAGCATTTTGTGTACCTCAGCCTTTATACAGTCCCTGACATGGTCAGGTTGCCTGTAAAGTTTGTTCTTTACAGGAAGACTGTCACCAGTGTCCACCACATGGGTACTCCAGTCAGTTTGACTAGGTATCAGTGAGAACATATGCTGAAATGATTGTAGAACTTGTCTACATTCAATTTGCTGATGCTCAGTGAGGTTGCCTCCCAGGGACACTCCTTCAACTGATTCATCTTCAGGGTTCTGAGACAACAGGTCTGGGAGAGGGTCACTCTCCTCCTCCTGTCCCTCATCTGTAGCCATGAGCAAGCCCATGTCTGCCCTGTCAACATATGCTTTTAACCTGTTAACATGGAGTACCCTGTGGGGACTCCTGGGAGTGCCTAGGTCCACCAAGTAGGTAACCTCTCCCTTCTTTTCCAGGATTGTATGGGGTCCAGACCATTTGTCTTGGAGTGCTGCTGGGGCCACTGGCTCCCACACCCATACCTTCTGTCCTGGCTGAAACTCAACCAAGACAGCCTTTTGGTCATGCCAAGTTTCTGTAAGGCCTGGCTTGCCTCAAGGTTTTTGGATGCCTTCTCCATGTACTCAGCCATCCTGGAGCGGAGACCAAGTACATAGTCCACTATGTCTTGCTTAGGCTTTTTGAGAGGTAACTCCCATCCTTCCCTCACCAGACATAGGGGTCCTCTTACAGGGTGCCCAAATAACAATTCAAAGGGGCTGTAGCCAACTCCTTTTTGTGGGACCTCTCTGTAAGCAAACAGGAGGCAGGGTAGAAGGATGTCCCATTTCGCTTGAGCTTTTCAGGTAATCCTTTGATCATACCCTTTAGGGTCTTGTTGAATCTCAAACAAGCCCATTGCATTGTGGGTGATAAGGAGTGGTGAACTTGTAGTTGACACCACATTCCTTCCACATAGCTGTCAAGTATCCTGACATGAAGTTGGTACCTCTGTCAGAAACCACCTCCTTAGGAAACCCCACTCTGGAGAAGACTCCCAGTAAGGCCCTGGCCACAACAGGGGCTGTTGTGGTCCTAAGGGGAATTGACTCTGGATACCTGGTGGCATGATCCACCACCACCAGTATAAACCTGTGCCCAGATGCAGTGGGGGGATCCATGGGACCCACAATATCAATACCCACTCTCTCAAAGGGAACCCCCACCACAGGTAGTGGTATTAGGGGGGCCTTTGTTGTGCCACCTGATTTGCCACTGGCTTGGCAGGTCACACAGGAGCGACAAAACTCCTTGGTATCTTCATTCATGTGAGGCCAGTGAAAGTGAGGGACAAGCCTGTCCCAAGTCTTGTTCTGGCCTAAGTGTCCTGCTAGAGGAATATCATGGGCCAAGGTAAGAAGGAAGCCCCTAAATTGCAGAGGTATAACCAACCTCCTGGTTGCACCAGGTTTTGGGTCTCTAGCCTCTGAATAAAGGAGCCCATCATCCCACTATACTTTATGGGTACCTTGAGCATTCCCAGCAGCCTCAGCAGCAGCCAGCTGTCTGAGGGGTTCAAGAGATGGACAGGATAACTGAGCCTGCCCCAAGTCAGCCCTAGAAGGTCCCCCTGTCCCCAGAAACTCAACCTGGTCAGGTTCAAGCTCTTCAGGAACAGTTCCTTCAAGGTTCTTGAGATCATCCTCCTGGGAAGACTGATCATCACTTGGAGGCAGGGGGGAAGGCACAGCCTTAACCCTCCTGTTCTTCTTCTTGGAGGGTGCTTGGTCCATTGTTCCAGGATCCAAGACCTGAGGTTCAGTAAGGCACTTTTTGGCCTGTGACCTGGTGTAGGAGAGTAGGGTCTCCTATCCTATGGTTACCCCAAATTTTTGCTTTTTGCTTCACTGGTTTTTGACATATTGAGGCTGTGGGCCTGCTAATCAGACCCCCAGCCTGCTGCTCTCTCTACTAAATTGACACTATGCACTCCAGGTGCATAACCAATTGGAATTGGATCACCCTGTGAGCCCCTGTACCAGTGTACACTAGGTACCCAGGGCATTGGTGTATCTAAGGCCTACCAGGGGCTGAAGCATGTATTGTGCCACACCTGTGGAGATGCTCACAACGCCGATTCCGGCGGGAGGGTGAAGGTGCACAGCGAGCCTCCAGCGAGCGAGGTGACAGGGGCAGCCCAGCACAGCGTAAGGGGAGCGGCTCCGATCGAGCGAGGCTCTTCCCAAGGCGGGGGCGGCTAAGCAGTCCTGGTCACGGCTCAGGGAGGGACTGGGGCACGAGGGTCACAGCTCCGGCGAGGGAAAGGACACCACAGTCCAGCGGCAGGCGAGTGAAGATCAGGTAGAGCCCAATGGTCCTGGGGCTCAGTTCAGGGGGCAAGCTCAGTTCCAAGCCCTTGGAGATCGTTTTGGAAAGCACAAGTCTTGAAAGTAAAAATAAAGCAAAGTCTTCAGCAACAGTTTCTCTTCTTCCCTTTGGCAGCAACGTCACCACTGCAGGCCAATCCCCCAGGATAGGGACAGTCTTCCTCCTACAGCTTTCCCGGTGCCTCCTCCTCAGGCAGAGATTCTTCTTGGTCAAAAGCGGATCTAGTTTCTTAGGAGCAGGGCTCCTACATTTATACAGCAAATCTTTTGTTCTCCCAGGCCAGGGGGGCCCTTGCCTAGTCCAGTCCGGTTTCTGAGCACTTTGTTTACGCGATGCAGGCTTCTTCTTTCAGAGTGCAGGGCAGAGTCATCAGACGCTCCACAGGGGGCGGAGCCGGCATTGAGGTGGCAGAGCACTGTCCTATTCAGAGCCTAGGAGTACTCCTCCCCCCCATCTACCTGTCGATCGTCCTATTCACCACCAGGCTACCAAGCCCTGCCCATCTGGTTTCCCCCAGCCCTGTCACTCACACCAGCCGGACATCAGATACACATCACGCAGAGGCGGGCTGAAATGTTTAGGCAAGCAAAGGCCAGCTTTCTAAAAGCGGCATTTGCAAACGCGGAATATTAAAATAAACCTTGGAAAAAGATGTACCTTATTATTCCGAGTTCAGGCATACTAAACTCGATCTTCTACCATGTTCCCTGGGTCGGTTAGGATCATAGGATGTAACAATCCTCGCCGCCCATACTGGCCTATGAGAACAGGGTAGCCTTACAGTAGTGAACAACAAGATGGCGGTCATTCACTACTAGGACATGCCACGCATCCAGGCTTGTCCTACCTTAGGCTTACAACGCACCCTGCCCGTGGGCCTACCATAGGGGTGACTAACATGAAGTTAAGGGAAGGTTTAGGGACCGGCCAGCGTGGGCACTTGCCAGTCAGCATGTCAGTACCAGACTGCACGCAGGTTCTGCGATGGCAGACCTTAGACATATTTTACCGGCCGCTTCTGTGGGTGGCACAACCAGTGCTGCAAGCCCACCAGCGGTGTTTGCATTTACATGCCCTGGCGCTCCTGGCGCACTTTACTGGGGTCTGACAGTAAACCAAACGATCCAATCATGGAATCCAACCAACATATATAATTTACAAGGGAGCACTCGCACCGCGACACTGGTTGGCAGTGGCACAGCGCGCTGAGCGGCCAACACCATAAAAGCACATGAGGCACAGCGACAAAAAGAGGAAGGGAGACTCATGCCAAGGTGCCAGGTCTAACACGTGTCCCCTCCAGCTGAAAAGTGGGGAGAACTACCCTACCCCAGGGAGTTCCTCATCACTAAGGCGGAAAAATCTGGACAGACCGTCAGCATTGGCGTGATCTGTACCAGGGCGATGTTCCACCGTGAAATCCATACCCTGTAGGGAAATGGACCACCTCAACAGCTTCGGATTCTCACCCCTCATATACATCAACCATCTGAGGGGCCTGTGGTCCGTCTGAACCCGGAAGTGAGACCCAAACAGGTAGGGTCTTAGCTTCTTCAGCGCCCAGACCACAGCAAATGCCTCACGCTCAATAGCACTCCACCTCTGTTCCCGTGGAAGTAACCTCCTGCTAAGAAAGGCTACGGGTTGATCTAGGCCCTCCTCATTAATCTGTGAAAGAACAGCCCCCACACCATGCTCTGAAGCGTCTGTCTGAACGATAAACTCTTTGGAGAAGTTGGGAGCCAAGAGCACGGGCGCCGTGCACATAGCAGTTTTCAAGGCCTCAAAAGCTTTCTGACAGGTGTCAGTCCAAATCACTTTCCTGGGCTGCTTCCTCGAAGTCAGCGCTTTCAAGGGGGCAACCATGTTGCCATACCCCTTGACAAACCTCCTGTAGTACCCGGTGAGACCTAGGAAGGCTCTCACCTCTGTCTGGGTTTTGGGCGACTCCCAATTCAGGATGGTTTCTATCTTGGTTTGAAGGGGTGCCACCTGGCCACTCCCAACTTGGTGTCCCAAGTACCCCACGGAACCCTGCCCGATCTGGCACTTACTTGCCTTGATCGTGAGGCCTGCCTTGCGCAGCGCCATCAACACTTCCCAGAGGTGGCGCAGGTGTTCTTCCCAAGTGGAGCTGAACACTGCGATGTCATCCAGGTAGGCTGCACTGAACGAATCCAGCCCAGCCAACACCTGGTTGACCAATCTCTGAAAGGTGGATGGGGCATTCTTCATCCCAAAGGGCATAACCCGGAACTGGTAGTGCCCATCTGGGGTGGAAAATGCTGACCTCTCTTTGGCCCCCTCGGTCAAGGTGATCTGCCAATACCCAGACGTTAAATCAAACGTGCTGAGGTAGTGGGCAGCCCCTAGCCGATCTATGAGCTCATCATCTCTGGGGATGGGGTGTGCGTCAGTCCTAGTGACTGAATTGAGTCCTCTGTAGTCCACACAGAACCGGAGTTCAGGTGTGGCTCCTGGCGCTGCAGCCTTTGGGACCAAGACCACTGGGCTGGCCCAAGGACTGCTGGAAGACTCAATTACCCCGAGTGCAAACATCTTGGAGACCTCCTCCTTGATGCATGTCCTCACCCTGTCAGTCACCCTGTAGGCCTTGTGCCGCACAGGTGTACTATCCCCAGTGTCCACATCATGGACGCACCAATCAGTGACACCGGGAACCAGGGAAAACAGATCAGAAAATTGTCCCAGCAACTGGCGACAATCATTCTGTTGCTCAGGGGTCAGGGTGGAAGAGAGGATGACACCATCCACTGACCCATCTTGTTCCTTGGCTGACAGGAGGTCAGGAAGAGGTTCTGTCTCCTCTTCCATCCCAGCATCTGTTGCCAAGAGCATGCCCACTTGGGACCTCTCCAAGTGGGGCTTGAGGTGGTTGACATGTAGGACCCTTAAGGGGTTCCTAGGAGACTTCAGGTCCACCACGTAGGTAAGAGGACTCTTGCGCTCCACCACCTCAAAGGGACCGGTCCACTTATCCTGGAGCGCACACGGCTCCACGGGGGCCAAGACCCATACCTTCTGTCCAGGCTGAAGCTCTACCAGAGTGGCATTCTGGTCGTACCACCGCTTCATCTCCTCCTGGCTGGCTTCCAGATTTGCCTCAGCAAGTTGCCTGAATCGCCTAGTCTGATTCCTGAAGGCCAGCATGCAACTATATACATTCTGGGGAGGTTTCCTGGGAGATTGCTCCCAGCCTTCCTTGACCAGACTTAGAGGTCCTCTGACTGGGTGACCATACAGAAGCTCAAAGGGACTGAACCCCAGAGACTTCTGTGGCACCTCACGGTAAGCGAAGAGAAGGCATGGTAAGAGGACATCCCACTTACGCCTCATGGGTCCTTTTAGGCCCATTATCATGCCTTTGAGGGTTCGGTTGAATCTCTCAACCAACCCGTTTCCTTGGGGGTGGTAAGGTGTGGTGAACTTGTAGGTTACACCACACTCTTGCCAGAGGGATTTCATGTACTTGGACATGAAATTGGTACCTCGGTCAGACAACACCTCTAGAGGGAATCCCACTCGGGAGAAAATTCCCATCAGTGCACGTCCCACCACGGGGGCCGTCACTGTCCTCAGAGGAATGGCTTCCGGGTACCGGGTGGCATGGTCCACCAGGACCAGGATGAACCTATTGCCCATCGCTGTCCTGGGGTCCAGTGGCCCTACGATGTCAATCCCCACTCGCTGGAATGGGGTACTGACCACAGGGAATGGCTGGAGTGGAGCCTTCTGCTTCCTTCCACTCTTTCGACTTGCCTGGCAAGTCTGGCATGTCCTGCAGTGAGTATCTGAACTCCTGCGCATTTGAGGCCAATAAAAGTGGGTGACAAGCCTTTCAAAGGTCTTGTCCTGCCCCAAATGCCCTGCCAATGGCACATCGTGAGCCAGCCCCAGTAGGAAGGCTCTGAAGTCCTGGGGTACCACCAGCGCACGGGCTGACCCAGGCTCAGCAACCTTAGGCTCTGTATATAGGAGGTCGTTCTCCCAGTAAACGAAATGTGATCCTTACTGATCACCTGCGGCCTGGTCTGCAGCCTGCTGCCGCATACCCACGAGAGAAGGGCACTCCTTTTGCGCCTTACAAAAGTCCTCCCTGGTGGGACCCCCTTCCTGCTGCCAATGGGTCAGCTCCGGCAGGTCTCCCAGTTCAGCTATTTGCTCCGCTGTAGGCTCCAGGGCATCCCCCTCAAGGTCTGCTTCCTCCTGGACCGTGGGAACTCCAGGGGCCGGCTTCCCGCGCCCCTTGCTCCTTCTCTCTGAGGCCGGTTCCTGGGCCTCCCTCTCAGGCTCCAGGACCTCTTGAGTCCCTCTACTGGCTGCCATGGACCGTGTGGTGACACACGTCCAATCCGGCATACCCAACATCTCCAGGTGAGCACTCCGCTCCACCTTAGCCCAAGGTGAGCTCTCCAAATCGTTCCCTAACAAACAGTCTACAGGCATGGCGGGCCTCACAGCTACCTGAAGAGTACCAGAGACCCCCCCCCCACTCAAAGGGAACCTGAGCCACCTTGCAGTGCCTCTCTGTGTTGTCAGCGGCAACAACGGGATAGAATGCATTGGGGACCACCTGCTCCTGAGACACCAGGTGACACCTGACAGCTGTCACACTGGCTCCTGTATCTCTAAGAGCTTCCACTCTATGGCCATTTATGGTCACCCACTGCCTGTACTTCTTAGTGTTCTCAGGCAGCTGGGTTGGAGGGACCACTTCACGGTCTACTAGCGAGACAAGGGACATCTCTGCGGGACCCCACCCACCTTGGATATCCCTCTCCTCCCCCAAGGCAACACTAGCCACCTGCCGGGGTGGAGCACCAGTGGGTGTTGGTTTACCAAACAAGGGACACTTTACATCAGAGGCAAAATGCCCCAAATTGTTACACCTGTAACATTTTATGGGCCCCTTCTGGACAGGAGGACCTCTCGGGGCCCCGGTCGGCTTCTGGGGTGGGGGAGGCTGAGAACCCTTCCCTTGGTTCCCTTGGGGACTACTTTGGGGCCCTTTTGGGAACTGCTTCTGTTTACCCCTGTCCCCCCCACTCTTCTGCTGGGGACCCTGCCCACCTTTGGCGGAATCTCCTACGGGACCCTTGTGGACCCTGGTACTGACCCAGCGGTCCGCCTCCTCAGCAAGCTTCCTAGGGTCAGTCAGCTTACTATCTATCAGGTGCTGGCGTAGCTCAGGAAAACAATTACTGGACAAGTGCTCCCATGCCATTAAATCAAGAAGCCCTTGATAATAATTTACCTTACTACCCTTTACCCAACCATCCAGCGCTCTGCAAAAGAAAGTCACATACTCCACATACGTACTATTGGGAATCTTAGTGCAACCCCTGAACCTCTGTCTATATAACTCAGGGGTCAACCCATACCTAGTCATCAAGGCTTCCTTCATATGGGCGTAAGAATTATGAACATCAGCAGGTAAATCTAACAGTGTGTCCCGCCCTTCACTCAGGAACCGTCCCCACAACCCCGCTCCCCAATCTCACTCAGGGACCCGGTGGGAAGACATGGCTACCTCGTAGGCTCTGAACCACTGCCCGATGTCGTCATTCTTAAAGAACTCCTTCACTACATTCTTGGGAATATAAACTCTTGGTTCCGCCGGGACTGGCGGTGTGCTGCCACCAGAGGGATTAAGCTCCAAACTTTTTGCTTTCAGCTCCAGCTCCCTCAGCTTCATTTCATGCTCTAATTGTAGTTTCTTTTCTTCCGTGGCTAATCTTTGTTTTTCCATATCCATCTGCCCATTAAGTCTTGCCATCTCCACTTCGTGTGCCCGGGTTGCTGCCCTGTCTGCCAACTCTTCTGGCGACAGGCCTCTGCCAAACTCATGGACACTTTCTGGTGGAACCATTTCCACCTGATTCTCTGGTGCCTTTGACTCATACCAGGCCCTCAGCGCCTTCACGAGTTGGGCCTTCTTTTTCAATCCAGTTTGGGCAATTCTGAACTTGGAGCAAAAACCTTTCAATTCTTCATTGGTATGATTCTGAAGTGTGCTTTCTTCCCAATCTATGTCCTCAAATCCAGAGATTATAGAAGCTGCCCTTCCGGCGGGAAGTGAACCAGGCATGGCTCTAACAACGGAGATTCTTGGCAAAACAAAAACAATTGCTAGTCTTGTGGCTGTGTTACTGGTCTGCTCTCACTACGTGGTGATCAGTGGTTCACTATACGCAAACCACAAATGCAAATCCGTAAATCCTCACCGCTGCCACCAATGTTAGAAATGAGGGGGCTCCGGTTGACGCAGGTGTGTACCCACAACAAGCAGGGACCCTTTACTTCTTGTCAGGGCGAAGGATGACTCCCCAGAATAACCCCTGCTCACCCTCTAGGTGCGTGGCGTGAGCAGTCTAGGCTAAGTCTCAGGCGTACACGGTTAAGCAAATGCAATTACACATACAGTAAACCCCTTACATGCACCACAAACGGACACCAATCAGGAAGTATATAAAAATAAGCTTTTATGTAGGTTCAGCAGATTCAAATACAAGGCCCAGTAACGTTGAACTGATGGGGCCACAACTCTTGGAAATACGGTAAAGTCTCTTTGTTACGGAAAGTTCTTTAGGCGGGCACAAGGTAACTGTGGGCCTCAGCGCACTTCGTGCTGAGGCGGCGTCCGGGAAGCACACGGCAGATGACAGGGAAATCAGAACGTTGCGGACCCTGGATCCGATGCGAGCTCGCGGTCGAGTTCGTAAGTACAGTACCTTGTTTCTTGACGCGAAGGCGGGTGCGGGATTTCAGCGGCTCTTCGACAGAAGGGCGAGGCGGCGTCCGGGGCTCCCACACTTCACGATGGGGGTCTGATCTTCAGGCTCACGACAAGAGCGGGGTGTTGCAGGTGGCGGGTGAACAAAGCGGGGCAGCCGGGCACGCAGATTACGTCCGGGCCGTCCGAGGCTTGGAGATGCTCACAACGTCGATTCCGGCGGGAGGGTGAAGGTGCACAGCGAGCCTCCAGCGAGCGAGGTGACAGGGGCAGCCCAGCACAGCGTAGGGGGAGCGGCTCCGATCGAGCGAGGCTCTTCCCAAGGCGGGGGCGGCTAAGCAGTCCTGGTCACGGCTCAGGGAGGGACTGGGGCACGAGGGTCACAGCTCCGGCGAGGGAAAGGACACCACAGTCCAGCGGCAGGCGAGTGAAGATCAGGTAGAGCCCAATGGTCCTGGGGCTCAGTTCAGGGGGCAAGCTCAGTTCCAAGCCCTTGGAGATCGTTTTGGAAAGCACAAGTCTTGAAAGTAAAAATAAAGCAAAGTCTTCAGCAACAGTTTCTCTTCTCCCCTTTGGCAGCAACGTCACCACTGCAGGCCAATCCCCCAGGATAGGGACAGTCTTCCTCCTACAGCTTTCCCGGTGCCTCCTCCTCAGGCAGAGATTCTTCTTGGTCAAAAGCGGATCTAGTTTCTTAGGAGCAGGACTCCTACATTTATACAGCAAATCTTTTGTTCTCCCAGGCCAGGGGGGCCCTTGCCTAGTCCAGTCCGGTTTCTGAGCACTTTGTTTACGCGATGCAGGCTTCTTCTTTCAGAGTGCAGGGCAGAGTCATCAGACGCTCCACAGGGGGCGGAGCCGGCATTGAGGTGGCAGAGCACTGTCCTATTCAGAGCCTAGGAGTACTCCTACCCCCCATCTACCTGTCGATCGTCCTATTCACCACCAGGCTACCTAGCCCTGCCCATCTGGGTTCCCCCAGCCCTGTCACTCACACCAGCCAGACATCAGATACACATCACGCAGAGGCGGGCTGAAATGTTTAGGCAAGCAAAGGCCAGCTTTATAAAAGCGGCATTTGCAAACGCGGAATATTAAAATAAACCTTGGAAAAAGATGTACCTTATTATTCCGAGTTCAGGCATACTAAACTCGATCTTCTACCATGTTCCCTGGGTCGGTTAGGATCATAGGATGTAACAATCCTCGCCGCCCATACTGGCCTATGAGAACAGGGTAGCCTTACAGTAGTGAACAACAAGATGGCAGTCATTCACTACTAGGACATGCCACGCATCCAGGCTTGTCCTACCTTAGGCTTACAACGCACCCTGCCCGTGGGCCTACCAGAGGGGTGACTAACATGAAGTTAAGGGAAGGTTTAGGGACCGGCCAGTGTGGGCACTTGCCAGTCAGCATGTCAGTACCAGACTACACGCAGGTTCTGCGATGGCAGACCTTAGACATATTTTACCGGCCGCTTCTGTGGGTGGCACAACCAGTGCTGCAAGCCCACCAGCGGTGTTTGCATTTACATGCCCTGGCGCTCCTGGTGCACTTTACTGGGGTCTGACAGTAAACCAAACGATCCAATCATGGAATCCAACCAACATATATAATTTACAAGGGAGCACTCGCACCGCGACACTGGTTGGCAGTGGCACAGCGCGCTGAGCGGCCAACACCATAAAAGCACATGAGGCACAGCGACAAAAAGAGGAAGGGAGACTCACGCCAAGGTGCCAGGTCTAACACGTGTCCCCTCCAGCTGAAAAGTGGGGAGAACTACCCTACCCCAGGGAGTTCCTCATCACTAAGGCGGAAAAATCTGGACAGACCGTCAGCATTGGCGTGATCTGTAACAGGGCGATGTTCTACCGTGAAATCCATACCCTGTAGGGAAATGGACCACCTCAACAGCTTCGGATTCTCACCCCTTGTAGGAGAGTAGGGTCTGCTATCCTATGGTCACCCCAAATTTTTGCTTTTTGCTTCACTGGTTTTTGACATATTGAGGCTGTGGGCCTGCCAATCAGACCCCCAGCCTGCTGTTCTCTCTACTAAATTAACACTATGCACCCTAAGTGCATAACCAATTGGAAGTGGATCACCCTGTCAGCCCCTGTACCAGTGTACACTAGGTACCCAGGGCATTGGTGTACCCAAGGCCTGCCAGGGGCTGAAGCATGTATTATGCCACCCCAGGCTTGGCCTAACAATTTGACACAACTGGCTGATCACTCAGCTGGGGTAAGTTGGTGTAATCACCTCTTACTTAGGTGTAGTATACCTATACCTAACCTTAAATGGGACACCTGGTAACCTATAAGTCACTCCTATGGCAGGCCTTAACAATCCTGAAGGCAGAGTGCTTGGTTCCATGTGAGATGGTGCTCTGGCATGAGCTGAGCCTGTCTGCAGTGGTCGGAACCCCTTCCTTCTACTGTTTCCAGTTATCGTCATACCATATACTCTTAAGTGCATTTTGAACCTCGCGGTTAAATGCTATCTTTGGTTTGGCTTTATCAAAACATGTCGAGTAAGGTGTCATAAGAATTGGAATACTAACCCCTCGCCAATTCTGGCGACGGGGTTAGCATTCCACCCTTCTAGAGGGACACGACATGTACAGTACCTGAAACCCGGGTAAAATCAGACATAGCCTCAGCTCCACAAAATGGATGCTGCCACCACAGACACAAGTCTGCCCTCCTGCTGCTGGGAGTCCTTCCAGCTTGGGAGGTGTGGACAAAGGGTTTCCTGCCAGGGGAGGTGCGTGCACCACCCCAGACAGGATTTTGTGTATTGGTCAGGTAGGGCTTGAAAGAAACCAGACATGCCTGAGGCTCACAAGGAGCCTCGGTGCATATGCCAGTTCAATCCGGTCCTGGGGCACACCAGTCCCGGGCCTGGGGCGAGCTGGACAAAGGATTGGGGGTGTAACCACCCCCCTTCCTGGTCCCACCCTTAGGGAGGGACCTAGCAGGTAGTCCGGCCCCTAGAATCCGCTTAAAGGTAGGAGCTGTGTCCTAAGACTTCAGACATCCTGGAATCAACTTGAAACTAAGAAGAAGACGGGAACTTCGACATTCTGCTGCACAGATGACTGAAGGAAATCTCCCCTGTGGTCAGGGAGTCACCACCTTGCTAACGCAAGCACCATCCAGCGAATCAACATCTGCTTTGCCGCCGCCTCCCGCTGGAGCCCGAGCCCAGAGACTGACAAGACCTGGACCTCCAGACCTCTCACCGCCCGATCCACAGTCCCTGAAAAGAGGAGACCCGTGGAGGCACTGAGACACGTGGAGCCAGCCATCTTGGAACGACGACGACAAGCTGCAAGCGCAACAACCGAGGCTCCCTCCAAGTTGTGCTTTGGGATCTGAGAAGCCCAACACCCGAGCAGCATCTGCACCAAAGGTGAGCCCTCCAGCATCTCCACGATCTGCGTGGGGCCCTTCTGCATTTTGCCACTCGACGCGCCTAACCGGTTGCTGGCCCGCTGGCTAGTAGCCATCTTGGCGACGAACTTCAAGAACTACACCACTGGTCTCGTTGCTCCAGACTGGCCCTTGCTCCCCTCCAAAGGAGCAGTCCCTCTAACCTTGCTGGTCAGAACAATCAGCTTATCTAGTTCTCCACAACAATTGCTTTTGCCAAGGCTTGTTTGCTTCGATCAAGTCGCTGACACCGCCGACAGCGAGAACCTGCGTGGGACAGCTCGTGAACCGACTCCTGGATGTCGTCAACCTCCAGGGACCACGTGGCTGCAGAGACAAGCTACACCTTTCTTCCTGTTTGCACCCGACATTGCCTGGTACCCACCTGGTGCCACGCTGGTCACTGGCTAGTCACTGTGAACACTGTCCCCTCTGCTTACAGGTCTTCTACAACACCGATCCACTCTTGGATCCACCGCATCTCTCCCGGACCGACCGCCTGCAGCATCTTTGTCTTCAGGCTCCACGGAACAGATAGAAGAAACCCGACGCACTTCGACACCTATGCACCCGCTTCCTGTGGGTGAGGTAAAGTTGGCACTCCGGTGCCCAAGTGTAGAGTATCATCTCTAGTGCCTGTGTTTCCAATCTTGAGTTCCTAGTCCATCCGGAAGATCCTTTTTGCAGTAACTTTGTACTTTTTACGCACCCATTGAAACCTATGGGAGCACGCGTGTGACTATTTGCTCTGCACACGCCACCCGTGGACCTCCTGGTCACTAACTGAAGTTAGCTCCTTGTAGGCCCAGCGATTCTAGAGGCCCTAGGCCTTTTCCCTTTTCTGTTCGTGGTACTTATACCACTATTTTAGTATATGGTTTGAGCGGCCACCAGGGCCTATCCATATAAAGTGCAACTTCTGTGTATTCTACTGTAATCTTGTTTGACGATTTGTGCTCCTGTGCTCATAAAGAGACTAGGGGTTACTTTGAGAAATAAATACATATATATTTTGAATATATATCTGTGTGGTGTCCTTTCATTGGTATAAAAGGGGGTTACATTTGGTAAAACAGCCTGCTTAACACGCTTCACGAGTTTAGCCTCAAAGACTGCTTAGCCTACGCTACCACTAGGGCAGCTAGTCCGAAAAGGTTGACTTACAACCACACCATAAGGGTTGCTTTGCATGGTACAAGGTGATCACTTTAACTAGTGAGCATCATATACCAACCAGGCCAACTTCTCACATTGGTGAGCAGCGGTTGGATTTGAGCTTGCTGTGTTTTACCATTGTAATCTCTTGGTTACCAATTGAAAGATCACATAGGTACCTGTAGGTACATATAAAACAAGATTAGATATACTTAAGTTCTACTGAACTTAGTTGTTGTAGAGCAAAGGGAGTAGCACACCCTGACTACAACTACTAGATAGGTTTAGTAGGTAAACCCAAGTGTAGGTAGATTGCAACACATCCACCCACACTTAAGAGCAATGGCTGGGGCAGAGGGGTCCACTGTACCCATCTCTGTTGAGAGTGACCCCCAGAGGGCACCATCCATCTTTGCTACCCTTAATCAAAATGAGCTCAGGCAGTTGGCAAATATCAGGGGCCTTAAACAGCCCAAGAATCCTACTTCTGCTGAACTCAGGGAGCTTTTACAGGCTGATGAAGATCAGAAAGCTCTCAGGAAAGCCTCCCAGTTAGGCCCCTTAGGGACAGGAACAGGAGGCCCCCCTTCTGAAGATGCTACTGAAGTACCCCTTTCCAATAGCCATCCCTTAGATGAGAATCATACTACAGAGGAGGAGGATACAGAAAGTAGTGAGGATGAAGGGAGAAATAGCCCAGTGCCAAGTGTTATACTTGGCCCAGCTAAACTAAGGGTATTGGGGACTGACAATGGGATCATCCCATTGGATCTCCCCAGTGGACTTAACCAGGGGCTTGGGAGGCAAAGGAATCGCTCAGGTGACTCTAATGCTTCTCATGCCTCTAGAGGCTCTCAAGGTCACTCCAGGAGAAAGATAACCACCCCTCAGAGGAGGGAACATGAGGCCAGAATGCAGGAAGCCCAGCTGAGGATCAGGAAACAGGAGCTAGAGGTAGCCCTGATGGAAGAGAAACTGAACAAGGCTAGGCAACCTAGAGAGAGTGGGTCTATACCCACTGGTGGCAGCATTGTCCCTAAGGACAAAGATAGGGTCTTTGATAATAGGAACCTGTCTAAGGTTGTGCCCCCCTACAAAAGTGGGGACGACATCCACAAATGGATGACTGCTCTTGAGAGAGCCTGCAAAGTGCAGCAGGTTCCTGAAGACCAGTGGGCAGCAATCCTCTGGCTCTCCTTTGAAGGAAGAGGCAGAGACAGACTCCTCACTGTTAGGGAGGAGGATGTCAGAAATTACAGAGACCTGAAGAGTGTCCTAGTTGATGGGTTAGGCTTAACCACTGAACAGTACAGGTTAATGTTCAGAGACACCCAGAAGACAAAGACTCAGGACTGGTCTGAATACATTGAATGTGCCACTGAGGCTTTGGAGGGTTGGTTGCTGGGAAGTAAGGTATCTGATTATACAGGATTGTACAATTTGATGATGAGGGAACAGATTTTAAATAACTGTCAAAACCAGCAACTGCATCAACACTTGGTTGACTCTGATCTGACCTCTCCCCAAGAATTGGGAAAGAAGGCAGACAAATGGGTCAGAACCAGGGTTAAGCAAAAGAACCAGAACCAGGGCCAAGGGGGTGATCAGAAGAAAACAGACCAAAAGGGTGGAGATCAGAAACCTAAAGACCAGAAGTCTTCAACAGGGCCCCAAACTACTGCTAAAGAGGGTGGGTCCCAACAACAATCCAAGGGAAAGAAGAAAGAAGGTCAAAAGAAACCCTGGTGCAATCATTGCAAGAATACAACTCACTGGACTAGTGATTGTAAGAAGGGTGGAGCCCCCCACACTGTTGCCCCTAAGGCACCTGCTCCCAGTACTACTGTTAGCAGTGTTGGTCCCCAGACAAAGGGTGTAGTGGGAATCACTATGGGAACTGAAGGAGATTCTGACTTAGACAGAACCCTGACACAGGCAGTCTTGATCTGTGATGGGGACATTGATTTGTCCCTGACTGTGAGCCCCAGTAACCTGGGCAAGTACAGACAGACTCCTTTAATTAACGAAAAAGTGGCTCAAGCCTACAGGGACACATGTGCCAGTGTCACTATGGTGACACCAGGCTTGGTGGACCCTGGACAGTACATACCAGGTGAGAATTACCTGGTGACCAATGCCAGCAATGCCACTACTTCAGATAGTGTGGCAGTTGTTAACTTCTCATGGGGAGGGGTAACTGGCCTCAAAAGGGTTGTGGTTAGTGCAGACCTCCCAGTAGAATGTTTGTTGGGCAATGACCTAGAGAGTTCTCTATGGTCAGAAGTGGAGTACAGGACTCATGCAGAGATGTTAGGTATATCATCACATGTCCTTGCTGTGACCAGGTCACAGGCCAAAAAGTGCCTCACTGAACCTCAGGTCTTGGATCCTGGAACAATGGACCAAGCACCTACCAAGAAGAAGAACAGGAGGGTCAAGGCTGTGCCTTCCCCCCTGCCTCAGAGTGATGATCAACCTTCCCAGAAAGCTGGTCTAGAGGACCCTGAAGGAACTGTCCCTGAAGAGCTTGAACCTGATCAGGTTGAGTTTCTGGGGACAGGGGGACCTTCAAGGGCTGACTTGAGGCAGGCTCAGTTATCCTGTCCCTCTCTTGAACCCCTCAGACAGCTGGCTGCTGCTGAGGCTGCTGGGAATGCTCAAGGTACCCATAAAGTGTATTGGGATGAAGGGCTCCTTTATTCAGAGGCTAGAGACCCCAAGCCTGGTGCTACCAGGAGGTTGGTTATACCTCTGCAATTTAGGGGCTTCCTTCTTACCTTGGCCCATGATATTCCTTTAGCATGAAACTTAGGCCAGAACAAGACTTGGGACAGGCTTGTCCCTCACTTTCACTGGCCTCACATGAATGAAGATACAAAGGAGTTTTGTCGCTCCTGTGTGACCTGCCAAGCCAGTGGCAAATTAGGTGGCACAACAAAGGCCCCCCTAATACCACTACCTGTGGTGGGGGTCCCCTTTGAAAGAGTGGGAATAGATATAGTGGGTCCCATGGATCCTCCCACTGCATCTGGGCACAGATTTATACTGGTGGTAGTGGATCATGCCACCAGGTATCCAGAGGCAATTCCCCTTAGGACCACTACAGCACCTGTTGTGGCCAGGGCCATGCTGGGAGTATTCTCCAGAGTGGGGTTTCCTAAGGAGGTAGTTTCTGACAGAGGTACCAACTTCATGTCAGGATACTTGACAGCTATGTGGAAGGAATGTGGTGTCAACTACAAGTTCACCACCCCTTATCACCCACAATGCAATGGGCTTGTTGAGAGATTCAACAAGACCCTAAAGGGTATGATCAAAGGGTTACCTGAAAAGCTCAGGCGAAGATGGGACATCCTTCTACCCTGCCTTCTGTTTGCTTAAGGAGAGGTCCCACAAAAGGGGGTTGGCTACAGCCCCTTTGAATTGTTGTTTGGGCACCCTGTAAGAGGCCCACTGTGTTTAGTGAAGGAAGGATGGGAGTTACCTCTCAAAAAGCCTAAGCAAGACATAGTGGACTATGTACTTGGTCTCCGCTCCAGGATGGCTGAGTATATGGAGAAGGCATCCAAAAACCTTGAGGCAAGCCAGGCCTTACAGAAAGCTTGGCATGACCAAAAGGCTGTCTTGGTTGAGTTTCAGCCAGGACAGAAGGTATGGGTGTTGGAGCCAGTGGCCCCAGCAGCACTCCAAGACAAATGGTCTGGACCCCATACAATCCTGGAAAAGAAGGGAGAGGTCACCTACTTGGTGGACCTAGGAACTCCCAGGAGTCCCCACAGGGTACTCCATGTTAACAGGTTAAAAGCATATGTTGACAGGGCAGACATGGGCTTGCTCATGGCTACAGATGAGGGACAGGAGGAAGAGAGTGACCCTCTCCCAGACCTGTTGTCTCAGAACCCTGAAGATGGCTCAGTTGAAGGAGTGACCCTTGGAGGCAACCTCACTGCCCATCAGCAGACTGAATGTAGACAAGTTCTACAATCCTTTCAACATCTGTTTTCCCTAATACCTAGCCAAACTGACTGGTGTACCCATGTGGTGGACACTGGTGACAGTCTGCCTGTAAAGAACAAGCTTTACAGACAACCTGACCACGTCAGGGACTGTATAAAGGCTGAGGTACACAAAATGCTGGAATTAGGTGTCATTGTACCCTCAGAGAGCCCCTGGGCTAGCCCAGTGGTTCTGGTCCCCAAACCTCACACCAAAGATGGCAAGAGAGAGATGAGGTTCTGTGTGGACTACAGGGGTCTCAATGCTGTCACCAGGACAGATGCACACCCTATTCCAAGGGCAGATGAGCTCATAGACAAACTAGCTTCTGCAAAGTTTTTGAGCACATTTGACTTGACAGCTGGCTATTGGCAAATCAGATTAGCTGAGGAGTCTAAGGCCAAAACAGCATTCTCAACCCCAGGTGGGCACTACCAGTTTGTGGTGATGCCCTTTGGTCTGAAGAATGCACCTGCCACCTTCCAAAGGTTGGTGAATCAAGTCCTTACTGGGTTGGATGACTTTTGCGCAGCATATCTTGATGACATTGCTGTCTTTAGCTCCACCTGGGAGGATCACCTGATCCACCTGAAGAAGGCTCTTGAGGCTCTGCAAAGGGCAGGCCTCACTATCAAGGCTACTAAGTGCCAGATAGGGCAGAGTAAGGTTGTATATTTGGGCCACCTTGTAGGTGGAGGCCAAGTTCAACCACTGGAGAGTAAGATACAATCCATAAAGGACTGGTCCCCTCCAACCACCCAGACTCAAGTTCGAGCTTTCTTGGGCTTGACTGGGTACTACAGGAAGTTTGTTAAGAACTATGGGTCCATTGTGACTCCTCTTAATGATCTGACATCCAAGAAGATGCCCAAAAAGGTTCAGTGGACAGTAAGCTGTCAAAAGGCATTTGATGACCTGAAGGAGGCCATGTGCTCTGCACCTATCCTGAAAAGTCCTGACTACTCCAAAGAGTTTATTGTCCAAACAGATGCTTCTGAGTTGGGTGTGGGAGCTGTGCTGTCACAACTTAATGTAGATGGTCAAGACCAACCCATTGCTTTTATTAGCAGAAGGTTGACCCCCAGAGAGAAGAATTGGTCAGCTATTGAGAGGGAGGCCTTTGCTGTGGTGTGGGCCCTGAAGAAGCTGAGGCCATACTTGTTTGGCACTCACTTCAAGATTCAGACCGACCATAAGCCCCTCTTGTGGCTAAATCAGATGAAGGGTGAAAACCCCAAACTGCTTAGGTGGTCCATTTCCCTACAGGGGATGGACTTTACAGTGGAGCACCGGCCAGGTACTGACATTTGGGAATGCAGATGGTCTCTCCAGGTACTTCCACTTAGGACATGAAGACGAGACTGGTCAAGGCTAGTTTAATGTCCCTGCGTTTGGGGGGGGGGGTTGTGTAGGAGAGTAGGGTCTGCTATCCTATGGTCACCCCAAATTTGTGCTTTTTGCTTCACTGGTTTTTGACATATTGAGGCTGTGGGCCTGCCAATCAGACCCCCAGCCTGCTGTTCTCTCTACTAAATTAACACTATGCACCCTAGGTGCATAACCAATTGGAAGTGGATCACCCTGTCAGCCCCTGTACCAGTGTACACTAGGTACCCAGGGCATTGGTGTACCCAAGGCCTGCCAGGGGCTGAAGCATGTATTATGCCATCCCAGGCTTGGCCTAACAATTTGACACAACTGGCTGATCACTCAGCTGGGGTAAGTTGGTGTAATCACCTCTTACTTAGGTGTAGTATACCTATACCTAACCTTAAATGGGACACCTGGTAACCTATAAGTCACTCCTATGGCAGGCCTTAACAATCCTGAAGGCAGAGTGCTTGGATCCATGTGAGATGGTGCTCTGGCATGAGCTGAGCCTGTCTGCAGTGGTCGGAACCCCTTCCTTCTACTGTTTCCAGATATCGTCATACCATATACTCTTAAGTGCATTATGAACCTCGCGGTTAAATGCTATCTTTGGTTTGGCTTTATCAAAACATGTCGAGTAAGGTGTCATACGAATTGGAATACTAACCCCTCACCAATTCTGGCGACGGGGTTAGCATTCCACCCTTCTAGAGGGACACGACATGTACAGTACCTGAAACCCGGGTAAAATCAGACATAGCCTCAGCTCCACAAAATGGATGCTGCCACCACATACACAAGTCTGCCCTCCTGCTGCTGGGAGTCCTTCCAGCTTGGGAGGTGTGGACAAAGGGTTTCCTGCCAGGGGAGGTGCGTGCACCACCCCAGACAGGATTTTGTGTATTGGTCAGGTAGGGCTTGAAAGAAACCAGACATGCCTGAGGCTCACAAGGAGCCTCGGTGCATATGCCAGTTCAATCCGGTCCTGGGGCACACCAGTCCCGGGCCTGGGGCGAGCTGGACAAAGGATTGGGGGTGTAACCACCCTCCTTCCTGGTCCCACCCTTAGGGAGGGACCTAGCAGGTAGTCCGGCCCCTAGAATCCGCTTAAAGGTAGGAGCTGTGTCCTAAGACTTCAGACATCCTGGAATCAACTTGAAACTAAGAAGAAGACGGGAACTTCGACATTCTGCTGCACAGAAGACTGAAGGAAATCTCCCCTGTGGTCAGGGAGTGACCACCTTGCTAACGCAAGCACCATCCAGCGAATCAACGTCTGCTTTGCCGCCGCCACCCGCCGGAGCCCGAGCCGAAAGACTGACAAGACCTGGACCTCCAGACCTCTCACCACCCGATCCACAGTCCCTGAAAAGAGGAGACCCGTGGAGGCACCGAGACACGTGGAGCCAGCCATCTTGGAACGACAACGACAAGCTGCAAGCGCAAAAACCGAGGCTCCCTCCAAGTTGTGCTTTGGGATCTGAGAAGCCCAACACCTGAGCAGCATCTGCACCAAAGGTGAGCCCTCCAGCATCTCCACGATCTGCGTGGGGCCCTTCTGCATTTTGCCACTCGATGCGCCTAACCGGTTGCTGGCCCGCTGGCTAGTAGCCATCTTGGCGATGAACTTCAAGAACTACACCACTGGTCTGGTTGCTCCAGACTGGCCCTTGCTCCCCTCCAAAGGAGCAGTCCCTCTGACCTTGCTGGTCAGAACAATCAGCTTATCTTGTTCTCCACAACAATTGCTTTTGCCAAGGCTTGTTTGCTTCAATCAAGTCGCGGACACCGCCGACAGTGAGAGCCTGTGTGGTACAGCTCGTGAACCGACTCCTGGACGTCGTCGACCTCCAGGGACCACGTGGCTGCAGAGACAAGCTACACCTTTCTTCCTGTTTGCAACCGACATTGCCTGGTACCCACCTGGTGCCACGCTGGTCACTGGCTAGTGACTGTGAACACTGTCCCCTCTGCTTACAGGTCTTCTACAACACCGATCCACTCTTGGATCCACCGCATCTCTCCCGGACCGACCGCCTGCAGCATCTTTGTCTTCAGGCTCCACGGAACAGATAGAAGAAACCCGACGCACTTCGACACCTATGCACCCGCTTCCTGTGGGTGAGGTAAAGTTGGCACTCCAGTGCCCAAGTGTAGAGTATCATCTCTAGTGCCTGTGTTTCCAATCTTGAGTTCCTAGTCCATCCGGAAGATCCTTTTTGCAGTAACTTTGTACTTTTTATGCACCCATTGAAACCTATGGGAGCACGCGTGTGACTATTTGCTCTGCACACGCCACCCGTGGACCTCCTGGTCACTAACTGAAGTTAGCTCCTTGTAGGCCCAGCGATTCTAGAGGCCCTAGGCCTTTTCCCTTTTCTGTTCGTGGTACTTATACCACTATTTTAGTATATGGTTTGAGCGGCCACCAGGGCCTATCCATATAAAGTGCAACTTCTGTGTATTCTACTGTAATCTTGTTTGACGATTTGTGCTCCTGTGCTCATAAAGAGACTAGGGGTTACTTTGAGAAATAAATACATATATATTTTGAATATATATCTGTGTGGTGTCCTTTCATTGGTATAAAAGGGGGTTACATTTGGTAAAACAGCCTGCTTAACACGCTTCACGAGTTTAGCCTCAAAGACTGCTTAGCCTACGCTACCACTAGGGCAGCTAGTCCGAAAAGGTTGACTTACAACCACACCATAAGGGTTGCTTGGCATGGTACAAGGTGATCACTTTAACTAGTGAGCATCATATACCAGGCCAACTTCTCACACTCCTCATATGCATCAACCATCTGAGGGGCCTGTGGTCTGTCTGAACCCGGAAGTGAGACCCAAACAGGTAGGGTCTTAGCTTCTTCAGCGCCCAGACCACAGCAAATGCCTCACGCTCAATAGCACTCCACCTCTGTTCCCGTGGAAGTAACCTCCTGCTAAGAAAGGCTATGGGTTGATCTAGGCCCTCCTCATTAATCTGTGAAAGAACAGCCCCCACACCATGCTCTGAAGCGTCTGTCTGAACGATAAACTCTTTGGAGAAGTTGGGAGCCAAGAGCACGGGCGCCGTGCACATAGCAGTTTTCAAGGCCTCAAAAGCTTTCTGACAGGTGTCAGTCCAAATCACTTTCCTGGGCTGCTTCCTCGAAGTCAGCGCTGTCAAGGGGGCAACCATGTTGCCATACCCCTTGACAAACCTCCTGTAGTACCCGGTGAGACCTAGGAAGGCTCTCACCTCTGTCTGGGTTTTGGGAGACTCCCAATTCAGGATGGTTTCTATCTTGGGCTGAAGGGGTGCCACCTGGCCACTCCCAACTTGGTGTCCCAAGTACACCACGGAACCCTGCCCGATCTGGCACTTACTTGCCTTGATCGTGAAGCCTGCCTTGCGCAGCGCCATCAACACTTCCCAGAGGTGGCGCAGGTGTTCTTCCCAAGTGGAGCTGAACACTGCGATGTCATCCAGGTAGGCTGCACTGAACGAATCCAGCCCAGCCAACACCTGGTTGACCAATCTCTGAAAGGTGGCAGGGGCATTCTTCATCCCAAAGGGCATAACCCGGAACTGGCAGTGCCCATCTGGGGTGGAAAATGCTGACCTCTCTTTGGCCCCCTCGGTCAAGGCGATCTGCCAATACCCAGACATTAAATCAAACATGCTGAGGTAGTGGGCAGCCCCTAGCCGATCTATGAGCTCATCAGCTCTGGGGATGGGGTGTGCGTCAGTCCTAGTGACTGAATTGAGTCCTCTGTAGTCCACACAGAACCGGAGTTCGGGTGTGGCTCCCGGCGCTGCAGCCTTTGGGACCAAGACCACTGGGCTGGCCCAAGGACTGCTGGAAGACTCAATTACCCCGAGTGCAAACATCTTGGAGACCTCCTCCTTGATGCATGTCCTCACCCTGTCAGTCACCGTGTAGGCCTTGTGCCACACAGGTGTACTATCCCCAGTGTCCACATCATGGACGCACCAATCAGTGACACCGGGAACCAGGGAAAACAGATCAGAAAATTGTCCCAGCAACTGGCGACAATCATTCTGTTGCTCAGGGGTCAGGGTGGAAGAGAGGATGACACCATCCACTGACCCATCTTGCTCCTTGGCTGACAGGAGGTCAGGAAGAGGTTCTGTCTCCTCTTCCATCCCAGCATCTGTTGCCAAGAGCATGCCCACTTGGGACCTCTCCAAGTGGGGCTTGAGGCGGTTGACATGTAGGACCCTTAAGGGGTTCCTAGGAGACTTCAGGTCCACCACGTAGGTAACAGGACTCTTGCACTCCACCACCTCAAAGGGACCGGTCCACTTATCCTGGAGCGCACACGGCTCCACGGGGGCCAAGACCCATACCTTCTGTCCAGGCTGAAGCTCTACCAGAGTGGCATTCTGGTCATACCACCGCTTCATCTCCTCCTGGCTGGCTTCCAGATTTGCCTCAGCAAGTTGCCTGAATCGCCTAGTCTGATTCCTGAAGGTCAGCATGTAACTATATACATTCTGGGGAGGTTTCCTGGGAGATTGCTCCCAGCCTTCCTTGACCAGACTTAGAGGTCCTCTGACTGGGTGACCATACAGAAGCTCAAAGGGACTGAACCCCAGAGACTTCTGTGGCACCTCACGGTAAGCGAAGAGAAGGCATGGTAAGAGGACATCCCACTTACGCCTCATGGGTCCTTTTAGGCCCATTATCATGCCTTTGAGGGTTCGGTTGAATCTCTCAACCAACCCGTTTCCTTGGGGGTGGTAAGGTGTGGTGAACTTGTAGGTTACACCACACTCTTGCCAGAGGGATTTCATGTACTTGGACATGAAATTGGTACCTCGGTCAGACACCACCTCTAGAGGGAATCCCACTCGGGAGAAAATTCCCATCAGTGCACGTCCCACCACGGGGGCCGTCACTGTCCTCAGAGGAATGGCTTCCGGGTACCGGGTGGCATGGTCCACCAGGACCAGGATGAACCTATTGCCCCTCGCTTTCCTGGGGTCCAGTGGCCCTACGATGTCAATCCCCACTCGCTGGAATGGGGTACTGACCACAGGGAATGGCTGGAGTGGAGCCTTCTGCTTCCTTCCACTCTTTCGACTTGCCTGGCAAGTCTGGCATGTCCTGCAGTGAGTATCTGAACTCCTGCGCATTTGAGGCCAATAAAAGTGGGTGACAAGCCTTTCAAAGGTCTTGTCCTGCCCCAAATGCCCTGCCAATGGCACATCGTGAGCCAGCCCCAGTAGGAAGGCTCTGAAGTCCTGGGGTACCACCAGCGCACGGGCTGACCCAGGCTCAGCAACCTTAGGCTCTGTATATAGGAGGTCGTTCTCCCAGTAAACGAAATGTGATCCTTACTGATCACCTGCGGCCTGGTCTGCAGCCTGCTGCCGCATACCCACGAGAGAAGGGCACTCTTTTTGCGCCTTACAAAAGTCCTCCCTGGTGGGACCCCCTTCCTGCTGCCAATGGGTCAGCTCCGGCAGGTCTCCCAGTTCAGCTATCTGCTCCCCTGTAGGCTCCAGGGCATCTCCCTCAAGGTCTGCTTCCTCCTGGACCGTGGGAACTCCAGGGTCCGGCTTCCCGCGCCCCTTGCTCCTTCTCTCTGAGGCCGGTTCCTGGGCCTCCCTCTCAGGCTCCAGGACCTCTTGAGTCCCTCTACTGGCTGCCATGGACCTTGTGGTGACACACGCCCAATCCGGCATACCCAACATCTCCAGGTGAGCACTCCGCTCCACCTTAGCCCAAGGTGAGCTCTCCAAATCGTTCCCTAACAAACAGTCTACTGGCATGGCGGGCCTCACAGCTACCTGAAGAGTACCAGAGACCCTCCCACCACTCAAAGGGAACCTGAGCCACCTTGCAGTGCCTCTCTGTGTTGTCAGCGGCAACAACGGGATAGAATGCATTGGGGACCACCTGCTCCTGAGACACCAGGTGACACCTGACAGCTGTCACACTGGCTCCTGTATCTCTAAGAGCTTCCACTCTATGGCCATTTATGGTCACCCACTGCCTGTACTTCTTAGTGTTCTCAGGCAGCTGGGTTGGAGGGACCACTTCACGGTCTCCTAGCGAGACAAGGGACATCTCTGCGGGACCCCACCCACCTTGGATATCCCTCTCCTCCCCCAAGGCTACACTAGCCACCTGCCGGGGTGGAGCACCAGTGGGTGCTGGTTTACCAAACAAGGGACACTTTACATCAGAGGCAAAATGCCCCAAATTGTTACACCTGTAACATCTTACGGGCCCCTTCTGGACAGGAGGACCTGTCGGGGCCCCGGTCGGCTTCTGGGGTGGGGGAGGCTGAGAACCCTTCCCTTGGTTCCCTTGGGGACTACTTTGGGGCCCTTTTGGGAACTGCTTCTGTTTACCCCTGTCCCCCCCACTCTTCTGCTGGGGACCCTGCCCACCTTTGGCAGAATCTCTCACGGGACCCTTGTGGACCCTGGTACTGACCCAGCGGTCCGCCTCCTCAGCAAGCTTCCTAGGGTCAGTCAGCCTAGTATCTATCAGGTGCTGGCGTAGCTCAGGAAAACAATTACTGGACAAATGCTCCCATGCCATTAAATCAAGAAGCCCTTGATAATCATTTACCTTACTACCCTTTACCCAACCATCCAGCGCTCTGCAAAAGAAAGTCACATACTCCACATACGTACTATTGGGAATCTTAGTGCAACCCCTGAACCTCTGTCTATATAACTCAGGGGTCAACCCATACCTAGTCATCAAGGCTTCCTTCATATGGGCGTAAGAATTATGAACATCAGCAGGTAAATCTAACAGTGTGTCCCGCCCTTCACTCAGGAACCGTCCCCACAACCCCGCTCCCCAATCTCTCTCAGGGACCCGGTGGGAAGACATGGCTACCTCGTAGGCTCTGAACCACTGCCCGATGTCGTCATTCTTAAAGAACTCCTTCACTACATCCTTGGGAATATAAACTCTTGGTTCCGCCGGGACTGGCGGTGTGCTGCCACCAGAGGGATTAAGCTCCAAACTTTTTGCTTTCAGCTCCAGCTCCCTCAGCTTCATTTCATGCTCTAATTGTAGTTTCTTTTCTTCCATGGCTAATCTTTGTTTTTCCATATCCATCTGCCCATTAAGTCTTGCCATCTCCACTTCGTGTGCCCGGGTTGCTACCCTGTCTGCCAATTCTTCTGGCGACAGGCCTCTGCCAAACTCATGGACACTTTCTGGTGGAACCATTTCAACCTGATTCTCTGGTGCCTTTGACTCATACCAGGCTCTCAGCGCCTTCACGAGTTGGGCCTTCTTTTTCAATCCAGTTTGGGCAATTCTGAACTTGGAGCAAAAACCTTTCAATTCTTCATTGGTATGATTCTGAAGTGTGCTTTCTTCCCAATCTATGTCCTCAAATCCAGAGATTATAGAAGCTGCCCTTCCGGCGGGAAGTGAACCAGGCATGGCTCTAACAACGGAGATTCTTGGCAAAACAAAAACAATTGCTAGTCTTGTGGCTGTGTTACTGGTCTGCTCTCACTACGTGGTGATCAGTGGTTCACTATACGGAAACCACAAATGCAAATCCGTAAATCCTCACCGCTGCCTCCAATGTTAGAAATGAGGGGGCTCTGGTTGACGCAGGTGTGTACCCACAACAAGCAGGGACCCTTTACTTCTTGTCAGGGCGAAGGATGACTCCCCAGAATAACCCCTGCTCACCCTCTAGGTGCATGGCGCGAGCAGTCTAGGCTAAGTCTCAGGCGTACACGGTTAAGCAAATGCAATTACACATACAGTAAACCCCTTACATGCACCACAAATGGACACCAATCAGGAAGTATGTAAAAATAAGCTTTTATGTAGGTTCAGCAGATTCAAATACAAGGCCCAGTAACGTTGAACTGATGGGGCCACAACTCTTGGAAATACGGTAAAGTCTCTTTGTTACGGAAAGTTCTTTAGGCGGGCACAAGGTAACTGTGGGCCTCAGCGCACTTCGTGCTGAGGCGTCGTCCGGGAAGCACACGGCAGATGACAGGGAAATCAGAATGTTGCGGACCCTGGATCCGATGTGAGCTCGCGGTCGAGTTCGTAAGTACAGTACCTTGTTTCTTGACGCGAAGGCGGGTGCGGGATTTCAGCGGCTCTTCGACAGAAGGGCGAGGCGGCGTCCGGGGCTCCCACACTTGACGATGGGGGTCTGATCTTCAGGCTCACGACAAGAGCGGGGTGTTGCAGGTGGCGGGTCAACAAAGCGGGGCAGCCGGGCACGCAGATCACGTCCGGGCCGTCCGAGGCTTGGAGATGCTCACAACGCCGATTCCTGCGGGAGGGTGAAGGTGCACAGCGAGCCTCCAGCGAGCGAGGTGACAGGGGCAGCCCAGCACAGCATAGGGGGAGTGGCTCCGATCGAGCGAGGCTCTTCCCAAGGCGGGGGCGGATAAGCAGTCCTGGTCACGGCTCAGGGAGGGACTGGGGCACGAGGGTCACAGCTCCGGCGAGGGAAAGGACACCACAGTCCAGCGGCAGGCGAGTGAAGATCAGGTAGAGCCCAATGGTCCTGGGGCTCAGTTCAGGGGACAAGCTCAGTTCCAAGCCCTTGGAGATCGTTTTGGAAAGCACAAGTCTTGAAAGTAAAAATAAAGCAAAGTCTTCAGCAACAGTTTCTCTTCTCCCCTTTGGCAGCAACGTCACCACTGCAGGCCAATCCCCCAGGATAGGGACAGTCTTCCTCCTACAGCTTTCCCGGTGCCTCCTCCTCAGGCAGAGATTCTTCTTGGTCAAAAGCGGATCTAGTTTCTTAGGAGCAGGGCTCCTACATTTATACAGCAAATCTTTTGTTCTCCCAGGCCAGGGGGGCCCTTGCCTAGTCCAGTCCGGTTTCTGAGCACTTTGTTTACGCGATGCAGGCTTCTTCTTTCAGAGTGCAGGGCAGAGTCATCAGACGCTCCACAGGGGGCGGAGCCGGCATTGAGGTGGCAGAGCACTGTCCTATTCAGAGCCTAGGAGTACTCCTCCCCCCCATCTACCTGTCGATCGTCCTATTCACCACCATGCTACCTAGCCCTGCCCATCTGGGTTCCCCCAGCCCTGTCACTCACACCAGCCGGACATCAGATACACATCACGCAGAGGCGGGCTGAAATGTTTAGGCAAGCAAAGGCCAGCTTTCTAAAAGCGGCATTTGCAAACGCGGAATATTAAAATAAACCTTGGGAAAAGATGTACCTTATTATTCCGAGTTCAGGCATACTAAACTCGATCTTCTACCATGTTCCCTGGGTCGGTTAGGATCATAGGATGTAACAATCCTCGCCGCCCATACTGGCCTATGAGAACAGGGTAGCCTTACAGTAGTGAACAAGATGGCGATCATTCACTACTAGGACATGCCACGCATCCAGGCTTGTCCTACCTTAGGCTTACAACGCACCCTGCCCGTGGGCCTACCAGTGGGGTGACTAACATGAAGTTAAGGGAAGGTTTAGGGACCGGCCAGTGTGGGCACTTGCCAGTCAGCATGTCAGTACCAGACTGCACGCAGGTTCTGCGATGGCAGACCTTAGACATATTTTACCGGCCGCTTCTGTGGGTGGCACAACCAGTGCTGCAAGCCCACCAGCGGTGTTTGCATTTACATGCCCTGGCGCTCCTGGCGCACTTTACTGGGGTCTGACAGTAAACCAAATGATCCAATCATGGAATCCAACCAACAAATATAATTTACAAGGGAGCACTCGCACCGCGACACTGGTTGGCAGTGGCACAGCGCGCTGAGCGGCCAACACCATAAAACCACATGAGGCACAGCGACAAAAAGAGGAAGGGAGACTCACGCCAAGGTGCCAGGTCTAACATTGAGGCTCTGCAAAAGGCAGTCCTCACTATCAAGGCTACTAAGTGCCAGATAGGGCAGAGTAAGGTTGTCTACTTGGGCCATCTTGTAGGTGGAGGCCAAGTTCAACCACTGGAGAGTAAGATACAATCCATCAAGGACTGATCTCCTCCCACCACCCAGACTCAGGTCCGAGCTTTCTTGGGCTTGACTGGGTACTACAGGAAGTTTGTTAAGAACTATGGGTCCATTGTGACTCCTCTTAATGATCTGACATCCAAAAAGATGCCCAAAAAGGTTCGTGGACAGTAAGCTGTCAAAAGGCATTTGAATACCTGAAGAAGGCCATGTGCTCTGCACCTATCCTGAAAAGTCCTGACTACTCCAAAGAGTTTATTGTCCAAACAGATGCTTCTGAGTTGGGTGTGGGAGCTGTGCTGTCACAACTTAATGTAGATGGTCAAGGCCAACCCATTGCTTTTATTAGCAGAAGGTTGACCCCCAGAGAAAAGAATTGGTCAGCTATTGAGAGGGAGGCCTTTGCTGTGGTGTGGGCCCTGAAGAAGCTGGGGCCATACTTGTTTGGCACTCACTTCAAGATTCAGACCGACCATAAGCCCCTCTTGTGGCTAAATCAGATGAAGGGTGAACACCCCAAACTGCTTAGGTGGTCCATTTCCCTACAGGGGATGGACTTTACAGTGGAGCACCGGCCAGGTACAGACCATGGGAATGCAGATGGTCTCTCCAGGTACTTCCACTTAGGACATGAAGACACGACTGGTCCAGGCTAGTTTAATGTCCCTGCGTTTGGGGGGGGTTGTGTAGGAGAGTAGGGTCTGCTATCCTATGGTCACCCCAAATTTTTGCTTTTTGCTTCACTGGTTTTTGACGTATTGAGGCTGTGGGCCTGCTAATCAGACCCCCAGCTTGCTGTTCTTTCTGCTAAATTGACACTATGCACTTTAGGTGCATGACCCATTGGAACTGGATCACCCTGTGAGCCCCTGTACTAGTGTACCCTAGGTACTCAGGGCATTGGTGTATCTGAGGCCTACCAGGGGCTGAAGCATGTATTGTGCCACCCCTGGCCTGGCCTAGCAATTTGACACAACTGGCTGATCACTCAGCTGGGGTAAGTTGGTGTATCCACCTCTTACTTAGGTGTAGTATGCCTATACCTAACCTTAAATGGGACACATGTTAACCTATAAGTCACTCCTATGGCAGGCCTTAACAATCCTGAAGGCAGAGTGCTTGGTTTTATGTGAGATGGTGCTCTGGCATGAGCTGAGCCTGTCTGCAGTAGTTGGAACAACTTCCTTCTACAGTTTCCAGATATCGCCATACCATATACTCTTAAGTGCATTATGAACCTCGCGGTTAAATGCTATCTTTGGTTTGGCTTTATCAAAACATGTCGAGTAAGGTGTCATACGAATTGGAATACTAACCCGTCGCCAATTCTGGCGACGGGGTTAGCATTCCACCCTCCTAGGGGGACACGACATGTACAGAACCTGAAACCCGGCCTCAGCTCCACAAAATGGACGCTGCCACCACAGACACATGTCTGCCCTCCTGCTGCTGGGAGTCCTTCCAGCTTGGGAGACGTGGACAAAGGGTTTCCTGCCAGGGGAGGTGCGAGCACCACCCCAGACAGGATTTTGTGTATTGGTCAGGTAGGGCTTGAAAGGAAACCGACATGCCTGAGGCTCACAAGGAGCCTCGGTGCATATGCCAGTTCAATCCGGCCCTGGGGCACACCAGCCCCAGACCTGGGGCGAGCTGGACAAAGGATTGGGGGTGTAACCACCCCCCTTCCTGGTCCCACCCTTATGGAGGGACCTAGCAGGTAGTCCGGCCCCTAGAATCCGCTTAAAGGTAGGAGCTGTGTTCAAAGACTTCAGACATCCTGGAATCAACTTGAAACTAAGAAGAAGACGGGAACTTCGACGTTCTGCTGCACAGAAGACTGAAGGAAATCTCCCCTATGGTCAGGGAGTGACCCCCTTGCTAACGCAAGCACCATCCAGCGAATCGACGTCGGTTTTGCCGCCGCCTCCCGCCGGAGCCCGAGCCCAGAGACCGACAAGGACTGGACCTCCAGACCTCTCACTGCCCGATCCACGGTCCCTGCAAAGAAGGAACCCGTGGAGGTACCAAGACACGTGGAGCCAGCCATCTTGGAAGACACCCGACTAGCTGAAAGCGCGACAACAGAGGCTCCCTCCAAGTTGTGCTTTGGGTCCAGAGAAGCCCAACATCCGAGCAGCATCTGCACCAAAGGTGAGCCCTCCAGCATCTCCACGATCTGCGTGGGGCCCCTCTGCACTTCGCGATTCGATGCGCCTAACCGGTTACTGGTCCGTTGACTAGTGGCCATCTTGGCGACCATCTTGAAAAACTACGACACTGGTCTGGTTGCTCCAGACTGGCTCCTGCTTCCCTCCAAAGGAGCAGCCCCTTTGACCTTGCTGGTCAGAGCTAACAGCTTTCTTCACTTCCTGCAACTCCTGCTTTTGCCAAGGCTTGTTTGATTCTTCTGAGTCGCCGACACCGGCGACAGCGAGAGCCTGCTTGGGACAGCTCGTGATCCGACTCCTGGACGTCGTCAACCTTCAGGGTCCACGTGGCTGCAGAGACAAGCTACACCTCTTCACCTGTTTGCACCCGACATCGCCTGGTACCTACCTGGTGCCACGCCGGTCACTGGCTAGTGACTGTGAACACTGTCCCCTCTGCTTACAGGTCTTCTACACTTCCGATCTATCCTTGGATCCACCGCATCTCTTCTGGACCGACCGCCTGCAGCATCTTTGTCGTCAGGCTCCATTGAACAGATAGACGAAACCCGACGCACTTCGAGCCCTATGCATCCGCTTCCTGTGGGTGAGGTAAAGCTGGCACTCCATGCACAAGTGTAGAGTAACATCTCTAATGTCTAGGTTTGAAGTCTTGATTTCGTAGTCCAACCAGAAGACCCTTCTAGCAGTAACTTTTGAACAATTACTCACCCATTGAAAACCTATGGGCGCCCGCGTGTAACTTTCCTCACTGCACACGCGACCCGTGGACCTCCTGGTCACTAACTAAAGTTAGCTCCTTGTAGGCCCAGCGATTCTAGAGGCCCTAGGCCTTCTCCCTTTCCTGTTCGTGGTACTTATACCGCTATTTTAGTATATGGTTTGGGCGGCCACCAGGGCCTATCCATATAAAGTGCAACTTTCGTATATTGTAATACTTTCTTGTTTAACGATTTGTGCTCCTGTGCTCATGAAGAGTCTAGGGGATACTTTGAGTAATAAATACATATATATTTTGAATATATATCTGTGTGGTGTCCTTTCATTGGTATAAAGGGGGGTTACATATGGTAAAACAGCTTGCTTAACACGCATAAACGAGTTTAGCCTCAAAGACTGCTTAGCCTACGCTACCACTAGGGCAGCTGGTCCGAAAAGGTTGATTTACAACCACACCATAAGGGTTGCTTGGCATGGTACATGGTGGTCACTTTAATTAGTGAACATCATATACCAGGCCAACTTCTCACAGTAAGGCGTCACTCCTCAGTGTCAGAGGGCTCCGTATCACAGAGTGTTAGACATCGCTCCTCAGTGTCAGTGGGCTCCGTATCACAGAGTGTACGGCGTCGCTCCTCAGTGTCAGTGGGCTCAGTATTACAGACTGTAAGGCGTCGCTCCTCAGTGTCAGTGGGCTCAGTATCACAGAGTGTAAGGCGTCACTCCTCAGTGTCAGTGGGCTCAGTATCACAGAGTGTAAGGCGTTGCTCCTCAGTGTCAGTTGGCTCCGTATCACAGAGTGTAAGGCATCGCTTCTCAGTGTCAGTGGGCTCCGTATCACAGCGTGTAAGGCGTCACTCTTCAGTGTCAATGGACTCCGTATCACAGATTGTACAGCGTCGCTCCTCAGTGTCAGTGGGCTCCGTATGACAGAGTGTATGGCATCGCTCCTCAGTGTCAGAATGACAGTGGCCTCCGTGTCACAGAGTGTAAGGCGTCACTCCTCAGTGTCAGTGGGCTCAGTATCACAGAGTGTAAGGCGTCACTCCTCAGTGTCAGTGGGCTCCGTATCACAGAGTGTAAGGCGTAGCTACTCAGTGTCAGTGGGCTCTGTATCACAGAGTGTAAGGCGTCGCTCCTCCGTGTCAGTGGGTTCCGTATCACAGAGTGTAAGGCGTCACTCCTCAGTGTCAGTGGGCTCCGTATCACAGCATGTAAGGCGTCGCTCCTCAGTGTCAGTGGGCTCAGTATCACAGTGTGTAAGGCGTCGCTCCTCAGTGTCAGTGGGATCCATATCACAGAGTGTTAGGCGTCGCTCCTCAGTGTAAGTGGGCTCCGTATCACAGAGTGTAAGGCGTCACTCCTCAGTGTCAGTGGGCTCCGTATCACAGCATGTAAGGCGTCGCTCCTCAGTGTCAGTGGGCTCAGTATCACAGTGTGTAAGGCGTCGCTCCTCAGTGTCAGTGGGATCCATATCACAGAGTGTAAGGCGTTGCTCCTCAGAAAAAAGTGGGATTGGTATCAGAGAGTGTAAGGCGACGCTCCTCAGCGTCAGTGGGCTCCGTATCACAGAGTTTAAGGTATCGCTCCTCAGTGGGCTGTGTAGTACAGAATGTAAGGCTTCGCTACTCAGTGTCAGTGGGCTCCGTATCATAGAGTGTAAGGCGTCGCTACTCAGTGTCAGTGGGCTCAGTATCACAGAGTGTACGGCATCGCTCCTCAGTGTCAGAATGACAGTGGGCTCCGTCTCACAGAGTGCACGGCGTCGCTCCTCAGTGTCACTGGGCTACGTATCACAGAGTGTAAGCCATCGCTACTCAGTGTCTGTGGGCTCAGTATCACAGAGTGTAAGTGTGAGAAGTTGGCCTGGTATATGATGCTCACTAGTTAAAGTGATCACCTTGTACCATGCCAAGCAACCCTTATGGTGTGGTTGTAAGTCAACCTTTTCGGACTAGCTGCCCTAGTGGTAGCGTAGGCTAAGCAGTCTTTGAGGCTAAACTCGTGATGCGTGTTAAGCCAGCTGTTTTACCAAATGTAACCCCCTTTTATACCAATGAAAGGACACCACACAGATATATATTCAAAATATATATGTATTTATTTCTCAAAGTAACCCCTAGTCTCTTTATGAGCACAGGAGCACAAATCGTCAAACAAGATTATCACAGAATACACAGAAGTTGCACGTTATATGGATAGGCCCTGGTGGCCACTCAAACCATATACTAAAATAGTGGTATAAGTACCACGAACAGAAAAGGGAAAAGGCCTAGGGCCTCTAGAATCGCTGGGCCTACAAGGAGCTAACGTCAGTTAGTGACCAGGAGGTCCACGGGTGGCGTGTGCAGAGCAAATAGTCACACGCGTGCTCCCATAGGTTTCAATGGGTGCGTAAAAAGTACAAAGTTACTGCAAAGGAGATCTTCCGGGTTGACTAGGAACTTAAGATTTGGAACACAGGCACTAGAGATGTATTACTACACATGGGCACCGGAGTACCAGCTTTACCTCACCCACAGGAAGCGGGTGCATAGGCCTCAAAGTGCGTCGGGTTTCTTCTATCTGTTCCGTTGAGCCTGGGACAAAGATGCTGCAGGCGGTCGGTCCGGGAGAGATGCGGTGGATCCAAGGGTGGATCGGAGTTGCAGAAGACCTGAAAGCAGAGGGGACAGTGTTCACAGTCACTAGCCAGTGACCGGCGTGGCACCAGGTAGGTACCAGGCGATGTCGGGTGCAAACAGGTGATGAGGGGTAGCTTGTCTCCGCAGCCACGTGGTCCCTGAAGGTCGACGACGTCCAGGAGTCGGCTCACGACTTGTCCCACGCAGGCTCTCGCTGTCGGCGGTGTCGGCGACTTGGTCGAAGCAAACAAGCCTTGGCAAAAGCAATTGCAGGAGGATTCGGAAATCAGCTGTTGGTTCTGACCAGCAAGGTCAGAGGGATTGCTCCTTTGGAGAGGAGCAAGGGCCAGTCTGGAGCAACCAGACCAGCGGTGTTTTTCGTAGAGTTCGTCGCCAAGATGGCCACTAGCCAGCGGCCAGCAACCGGTTAGGCGCGTCGAGTGGCAAAATGCAGAAGGGCCCCACGCAGATCGTGGAGATGCTGGGGGGCTCACCTTTGGTGCAGATGCTGCTCGGGTGTTGGGCTTCTCAGATCCCAAAGCACAACTTGGAGGGAGCCTCGGTTGTTGCACTTGTCAGCTTGTCGTAGTCGTTCCAAGATGGCTGGCTCCACGTGTCTCGGTGCCTCCACGGGTCTCCTCTTTTCAGGGACTGTGGATCGGGCGGTGAGAGGTCTGGAGGTCCAGGTCTTGTCAGTCTCTGGGCTCGGGCTCCGGCGGGAGGCGGCGGCAAAGCAGACGTTGATTCGCTGGATGGTGCTTGCGTTAGCAAGGTGGTCACTCCCTGACCACAGGGGAGATT
Organism: Triturus cristatus; assembly: GCF_964204655.1. Lineage (NCBI taxonomy): Eukaryota > Metazoa > Chordata > Amphibia > Caudata > Salamandridae > Triturus > Triturus cristatus. The sequence continues at coordinate 1,100,135,441 of NC_140579.1, forward strand.
GGCTTCAGTCCTCTGTGCGGCAGAGCGTCGAAGTTCCCGTCTTCTTCTTAGTGTTAAGTTGATTCCAGGATGTCTGAAGTCTTAGGACACAGCTCCTACCTTTAAGCGGATTCTAGGGGCCGGACTACCTGCTAGGTCCCTCCCTATGGGTGGGACCAGGAAGGGGGGTGGTTACACCCCCAATCCTTTGTCCAGCTCGCCCCAGGCCCGGGACTGGTGTGCCCCAGGACCGGTTTGAACTGGCATATGCACCGAGGCTCCTTGTGAGCCACAGGCATGTCTGGTTTCTTTCAAGCCCTACCTGACCAATACACAAAATCCTGTCTGGGGTGGTGTAGGAGAGTAGGGTCTGCTATCCTATGGTCACCCCAAATTTTTGCTTTTTGCTTCACTGGTTTTTGACATATTGAGGCTGTGGGCCTGCCAATCAGACCCCCAGCCTGCTGTTCTCTCTACTAAATTAAAACTATGCACCCTAGGTGCATAACCAATTGGAAGTGGATCACCCTGTCAGCCCCTGTACCAGTGTACACTAGGTACCCAGGGCATTGGTGTACCCAAGGCCTGCCAGGGGCTGCAGCATGTATTATGCCACCCCAGGCTTGGCCTAACAATCTGACACAACTGGCTGATCACTCAGCTGGGGTAAGTTGGTGTAATCACCTCTTACTTAGGTGTAGTATACCTATACCTAACCCTAAATGGGACACCTGGTAACCTATAAGTCACTCCTATGGCAGGCCTTAACAATCCTGAAGGCAGAGTGCTTGGTTCCATGTGAGATGGTGCTCTGGCATGAGCTGAGCCTGTCTGCAGTGGTCGGAACAACTTCCTTCTACTGTTTCCAGATATCGTCATACCATATACTCTTAAGTGCATTATGAACCTCGCGGTTAAATGCTATCTTTGGTTTGGCTTTATCAAAACATGTCGAGTAAGGTGTCATACGAATTGGAATACTAACCCCTCGCCAATTCTGGCGACGGGGTTAGCATTCCACCCTTCTAGAGGGACACGACATGTACAGTACCTGAAACCCGGGTAAAATCAGACATAGCCTCAGCTCCACAAAATGGATGCTGCCACCACAGACACAAGTCTGCCCTCCTGCTGCTGGGAGTCCTTCCAGCTTGGGAGGTGTGGACAAAGGGTTTCCTGCCAGGGGAGGTGCGTGCACCACCCCAGACAGGATTTTGTGTATTGGTCAGGTAGGGCTTGAAAGAAACCAGACATGCCTGTGGCTCACAAGGAGCCTCGGTGCATATGCCAGTTCAAACCGGTCCTGGGGCACACCAGTCCCGGGCCTGGGGCGAGCTGGACAAAGGATTGGGGGTGTAACCACCCCCCTTCCTGGTCCCACCCATAGGGAGGGACCTAGCAGGTAGTCCGGCCCCTAGAATCCGAATAAAGGTAGGAGCTGTGTCCTAAGACTTCAGACATCCTGGAATCAACTTGAAACTAAGAAGAAGACGGGAACTTCGACATTCTGCTGCACAGAAGACTGAAGAAAATCTCCCCTGTGGTCAGGGAGTGACCACCTTGCTAACGCAAGCACCATCCAGCGAATCACCGTCTGCTTTGCCGCCGCCTCCCGCCGGAGCCCGAGCCCAGAGACTGACAAGACCTGGACCTCCAGACCTCTCACCGCCCGATCCACAGTCCCTGAAAGGAGGAGACCCGTGGAGGCACCGAGACACGTGGAGCCAGCCATCTTGGAACGACTACGACAAGCTGACAAGTGCAACAACCGAGGCTCCCTCCAAGTTGTGCTTTGGGTCCTGAGAAGCCCAACCCTCGAGCAGCATCTGCACCAAAGGTGAGCCCTCCAGCATCTCCACGATCTGCGTGGGGCCCTTCTGCATTTTGCCACTCGACGCGCCTAACCGGTTGCTGGCCCGCTGGCTAGTGGCCATCTTGGCGACGAAATCTACGACAAACACCGCTGGTCTGGTTGCTCCAGACTGGCCCTTGCTCCCCTCCAAAGGAGCAATCCCTCTGACCTTGCTGGTCAGAACCAACAGCTGATTTCCGAATCCTTCTACAATTGCTTTTGCCAAGGCTTGTTTGCTTCGATCAAGTCGCCGACACCGCCGACAGCGAGAGCCTGCGTGGGACAGCTCGTGAGCCGACTCCTGGACGTCGTCGACCTTCAGGGACCACGTGGCTGCGGAGACAAGCTACCCCTCATCACCTGTTTGCGCCCGACATCGCCTGGTACCCACCTGGTGCCACGCTGGTCACTGGCTAGTGACTGTGAACACTGTCCCCTCTGCTTACAGGTCTTCAACATCTCCGATCCACTCTTGGATCCACTGCATCTCTTCCCGACCGACCGCCTGCAGCACTTTTGTCTACAGGCCCCACGGAACAGATAGAAGAAACCCGACGCACTTCGAGGCCTATGCACCCGCTTCCTGTGGGTGAGGTAAAGCTGGCACACCTGTGCCCAAGTGTAGTATTACATCTCTAGTGCCTGTGTTCCAAATCTTAAGTTCCTAGGTCATCCGGAAGATTCCTTTTGCAGTAACTTTGTACTTTTTATGCACCCATTGAAACCTATGGGAGCACGCGTGTGACTATTTGCTCTGCACACGCCACCCGTGGACCTCCTGGTCACTAACTGACGTTAGCTCCTTGTAGGCCCAGCGATTCTAGAGGCCCTAGGCCTTTTCCCTTTTCTGTTCGTGGTACTTATACCACTATTTTAGTATATGGTTCGAGTGGCCACCAGGGCCTATCCATATAAAGTGCAACTTCTGTGTATTATGTGATAATCTTGTTTGACGATTTGTGCTCCTGTGCTCATAAAGAGACTAGGGGTTACTTTGAGAAATAAATACATATATATTTTGAATATATATCTGTGTGGTGTCCTTTCATTGGTATAAAAGGGGGTTACTATTGGTAAAACAGCTTGCTTAACACGCTTCACGAGTTTAGCCTCAAAGACTGCTTAGCCTACGCTACCACTAGGGCAGCTAGTCCAAAAAGGTTGACTTACAACCACACCATAAGGGTTGCTTGGCATGGTACAAGGTGGTCACTAGAACTAGTGAACAGCATATACCAGGCCAACTTCTCACATTGGTGAGCAGCGGTTGGATTTGAGCTTGCTGTGTTTTACCATTGTAATCTCTTGGTTACCAATTGAAAGATCACATAGGTACCTGTAGGTACATATAAAACAAGATTAGATATACATAAGTTCTACTGAACTTAGTTGTTGTAGAGCAAAGGGAGTAGCACACCCTGACTACAACTACTAGATAGGTTTAGTAGGTAAACCCAAGTGTAGGTAGATTGCAACACATCCACCCACACTTAAGAGCAATGGCCGGGGCAGAGGGGTCCACTGTACCCATCTCTGTTGAGAGTGACCCCCAGAGGGCACCATCCAGCTTTGCTACCCTTAATCAGAATGAGCTCAGGCATTTGGCAACTCTTAGAGGCCTTAAACAGCCCAAGAACCCAAACTCTGCTGAGCTCAGAGAGCTCTTACAGAATGATGAGAATCAGAGAGCACTCAAGAAAGCTTCCCAGTTAGCCCCCTTAGGGACAGGAACAGGAGGCCCCCCTTCTAAAGATGCCACTGAAGTACCCCTTCCCAATAGTCACCCCTTAGATGGGATGCCTACCACAGAGGATGAGAGTGAAAAGGATACTGACAGTAGTGAGGATGAAGGGAGAACTAGCCCAGTGCCAAGTGTTATACTTGGCCCAGCTAAACCAAGGCTATTGGGGACTGACAGTGGGTTCAACCCACTGGATCTCCCCAGTGGACTTAACACAGGGCTGGGAAGGCAAAGGAATCGCTCAGGTGACTCCAATGCTTCCCATGGCTCTAGAGGCTCTCAAGGTCACTCCAGGAGAAGGATGACCACCCCTCAGAGGAGGGAACATGAGGCCAAGATGCAAGAGGCCCAGCTGAGGATCAGGAAGCAGGAGCTAGAAGTAGCCCTGATGGAAGAGAAACTTAGCAAGGCTAGACAGCATAAAGAGAGTGGGTCTATACCCACTGGTGGCAGCATTGTCCCTAAGGACAAAGATAGGGTTTTCGACAATAGAAACCTGTCTAAGGTTGTGCCCCCCTACAAAAGTGGGGATGACATCCACAAGTGGATAACTGCTCTTGAGAGAGCCTGCAAAGTACAGCAGGTTCCTGAAGACCAGTGGGCAGCAATCCTCTGGCTCTCCTTTGAAGGAAGAGGCAGAGACAGACTCCTCACTGTTAGAGAAGAGGATGTCAGAAACTACAGAGTCCTGAAGAGTGTTCTAGTTGATGGGTTAGGCTTAACCACTGAGCAGTACAGGTTAATGTTCAGAGACACCCAAAAGACACAGACTCAGGACTGGTCTGAATACATTGAATGTGCCACTAAGGCTTTGGAGGGTTGGTTGCTGGGAAGTAAGGTATCTGATTTTACAGGATTGTATAATTTGATGATGAGAGAACAGATTTTAAATAACTGTCAAAACCAGCAACTGCATCAACACTTGGTTGACTCTGATCTGACCTCTCCCCAAGAATTGGGAAAGAAGGCAGACAAATGGGTCAGAACCAGGGTTAAGCAAAAGAACCAGAACCAGGGCCAAGGGGGTGATCAGAAGAAAACAGACCAAAAGGGTGGAGATCAGAAACCTAAAGACCAGAAGTCTTCAACAGGGCCCCAAACTACTACTAAGGAGGGTGGGTCCCAACAGTCCAAAAAGAAGAAAGAAGGTCAAAAGAAACCCTGGTGCAATCATTGTAAAAATACAACTCACTGGACTAGTGATTGCAAAAAGGGTGGAGCCCCCAACACTGTTGCCCCTAAGGCACCTGCTCCCAGTACTACTGTTAGCAGTGTTGGTCCCCAGACAAAGGGTGTAGTGGGAATCACTATGGGAACTGAAGGAGATTCTGACTTAGACAGAACCCTTACACAGGCAGTCTTGATCTGTGATGGCGACATTGATTTGTCCCTGACTGTGAGCCCCAGTAACCTGGGCAAGTACAGACAGACTCCTTTAATTAATGACAAAGTGGCTCAAGCCTACAGGGACACATGTGCCAGTGTCACTATGGTGACACCAGGCTTTGTGGACCCTGGACAGTACATACCAGGTGAGAACTACCTGGTGACCAATGCCAGCAATGCCACTACTTCACACAGTGTGGCAGTTGTTAACTTCTCATGGGGAGGGGTAACTGGCCTCAAAAGGGTTGTGGTTAGTGCAGACCTCCCAGTAGAATGTTTGTTGGGCAATGACCTAGAGAGTTCTCTATGGTCAGAAGTGGAGTACAGGACTCATGCAGAGATGTTAGGTATATCATCACATGTCCTTGCTGTGACCAGGTCACAGGCCAAAAAGTGCCTCACTGAACCACCGGTCTTGGATCCTGGAACAATGGACCAAGCACCTACCAAGAAGAAGAACAGGAGGGTCAAGGCTGTGCCTTCCCCCCTGCCTCAGAGTGATGATCAGCCTTCCCAGGAAGCTGATCTAGAGGACCCTGAAGGAACTGTCCCTGAAGAGCTTGAACCTGATCAGGTTGAGTTTCTGGGGACAGGGGGACCTTCAAGGGCTGACTTGAGGCAGGCTCAGTTATCCTGTCCCTCTCTTGAACCCCTCAGACAGCTGGCTGCTGCTGAGGCTGCTGGGAATGCTCAAGGTACCCATAAAGTGTATTGGGATGAAGGGCTCCTTTATTCAGAGGCTAGAGACCCCAAGCCTGGTGCAACCAGGAGGTTGGTTATACCTCTGCAATTTAGGGGCTTCCTCCTTACCTTGGCCCATGATATTCCTTTAGCAGGACACCTAGGCCAGAACAAGACCTGGGACAGACTTGTCCCTCACTTTCACTGGCCTCATATGAATGAAGATACAAAGGAGTTTTGTCGCTCCTGTGTTACCTGCCAAGCCAGTGGCAAATCAGGTGGCACAACAAAGGCCCCCCTAATACCACTACCTGTGGTGGGGGTCCCCTTTGAAAGAGTGGGAATAGACATAGTGGGTCCCATGGATCCTCCCACTGCATCTGGGCACAGATTTATACTGGTGGTAGTGGATCATGCCACCAGGTATCCAGAGGCAATTCCCCTTAGGACCACTACAGCACCTGTTGTGGCCAGGGCCCTGCTGGGAGTATTCTCCAGAGTGGGGTTTCCTAAGGAGGTAGTATCTGACAGAGGTACCAACTTTATGTCAGGATACTTGACAGCTATGTGGAAGGAATGTGGTGTCAACTACAAGTTCACCACCCCTTATCACCCACAATGCAATGGGCTTGTTGAGAGATTCAACAAGACCCTAAAGGGTATGATCAAAGGATTACCTGAAAAGCTCAGGCGAAGATGGGATATCCTTCTACCCTGCCTTCTGTTTGCTTACAGAGAGGTCCCACAAAAAGGAGTTGGCTACAGCCCCTTTGAATTGTTGTTTGGGCACCCTGTGAGAGGCCCACTGTGTTTGGTGAAGGAAGGATGGGAGTTACCTCTCAAAAAGCCTAAGCTAGACATAGTGGACTATGTACTTGGTCTCCGCTCCAGGATGGCTGAGTATATGGAGAAGGCATCTAAAAACCTTGAGGCAAGCCAGGCCTTACAGAAAGCTTGGCATGACCAAAAGGCTGTCTTGGTTGAGTATCAGCCAGGACAGAAGGTATGGGTGTTGGAGCCAGTGGCCCCAGCAGCACTCCAAGACAAATGGTCTGGACCCCATACAATCCTGGAAAAGAAGGGAGAGGTCACCTACTTGGTGGACCTAGGAACTCCCAGGAGTCCCCACAGGGTACTCCATGTTAACAGGCTTAAAGCATATGTTGACAGGGCAGACATGGGCTTGCTCATGGCTACAGATGAGGGACAGGAGGAAGAGAGTGACCCTCTCCCAGACCTGTTGTCTCAGAACCCTGAAGATGGCTCAGTTGAAGGAGTGACCCTTGGAGGCAACCTCACTGCCCATCAGCAGACTGAATGTAGGCAGGTTCTACAATCATTTTCACATATGTTTTCCTTGATACCTAGTCAAACTGACTGGTGTACCCATGTTGTGGACACTGGTGACAGTCTGCCTGTAAAGAACAAACTTTACAGACAACCTGACCACGTCAGGGACTGTATAAAGGCTGAGGTACATAAAATGCTGGAATTAGGTGTCATTGAACCCTCAGAGAGCCCCTGGGCTAGCCCAGTGGTTCTGGTCCCCAAACCTCACACCAAAGATGGCAAGAGAGAGATGAGGTTCTGTGTGGACTACAGAGGACTCAATGCTGTCACCAGGACAGATGCACACCCTATTCCAAGGGCAGATGAGCTCATAGACAAACTAGCTTCTGCAAAGTTTTTGAGCACATTTGACTTGACAGCTGGCTATTGGCAAATCAGGTTAGCTGAGGAGTCTAAGGCCAAAACAGCATTCTCAACCCCAGGTGGGCATTATCAGTTTGTGGTGATGCCCTTTGGTCTGAAGAATGCACCTGCCACCTTCCAAAGGCTGGTGAACCAAGTCCTTACTGGGTTGGATGACTTTTGCGCAGCATATCTTGATGACATTGCTGTCTTTAGTTCCACCTGGGAGGATCACCTGATCCACCTGAAGAAGGCTCTTGAGGCTCTGCAAAGGGCAGGCCTCACTATCAAGGCTACTAAGTGCCAGATAGGGCAGAGTAAGGTTGTGTATTTGGGCCACCTTGTAGGTGGGGGCCAAGTTCAACCACTGGAGAGTAAGATACAGTCCATCAAGGATTGGTCCCCTCCAACCACCCAGACTCAAGTTCGAGCTTTCTTGGGCTTGACTGGGTATTACAGGAAGTTTGTTAAGAACTATGGGTCCATTGTGACTCCTCTTAATGATCTGACATCCAAGAAGATGCCCAAAAAGGTTCAGTGGACAGTAAGCTGTCAAAAGGCATTTGATGACCTGAAGGAGGCCATGTGCTCTGCACCTATCCTGAAAAGTCCTGACTACTCCAAAGAGTTTATTGTCCAAACAGATGCTTCTGAGTTGGGTGTGGGAGCTGTGCTGTCACAACTTAATGTAGATGGTCAAGACCAACCCATTGCTTTTATTAGCAGAAGGTTGACCCCCAGAGAGAAGAATTGGTCAGCTATTGAGAGGGAGGCCTTTGCTGTGGTGTGGGCCCTGAAGAAGCTGAGGCCATACTTGTTTGGCACTCACTTCAAGATTCAGACCGACCATAAGCCCCTCTTGTGGCTAAATCAGATGAAGGGTGAAAACCCCAAACTGCTTAGGTGGTCCATTTCCCTACAGGGGATGGACTTTACAGTGGAGCACCGGCCAGGTACTGACCATGGGAATGCAGATGGTCTCTCCAGGTACTTCCACTTAGGACATGAAGACGAGACTGGTCAAGGCTAGTTTAATGTCCCAGCGTTTGGGGGGGGGGTTGTGTAGGAGAGTAGGGTCTGCTATCCTATGGTCACCCCAAATTTTTGCTTTTTGCTTCACTGGTTTTTGACATATTGAGGCTGTGGGCCTGCCAATCAGACCCCCAGCCTGCTGTTCTCTCTACTAAATTAAAACTATGCACCCTAGGTGCATAACCAATTGGAAGTGGATCACCCTGTCAGCCCCTGTACCAGTGTACACTAGGTACCCAGGGCATTGGTGTACCCAAGGCCTGCCAGGGGCTGCAGCATGTATTATGCCACCCCAGGCTTGGCCTAACAATCTGACACAACTGGCTGATCACTCAGCTGGGGTAAGTTGGTGTAATCACCTCTTACTTAGGTGTAGTATACCTATACCTAACCCTAAATGGGACACCTGGTAACCTATAAGTCACTCCTATGGCAGGCCTTAACAATCCTGAAGGCAGAGTGCTTGGTTCCATGTGAGATGGTGCTCTGGCATGAGCTGAGCCTGTCTGCAGTGGTCGGAACAACTTCCTTCTACTGTTTCCAGATATCGTCATACCATATACTCTTAAGTGCATTATGAACCTCGCGGTTAAATGCTATCTTTGGTTTGGCTTTATCAAAACATGTCGAGTAAGGTGTCATACGAATTGGAATACTAACCCCTCGCCAATTCTGGCGACGGGGTTAGCATTCCACCCTTCTAGAGGGACACGACATGTACAGTACCTGAAACCCGGGTAAAATCAGACATAGCCTCAGCTCCACAAAATGGATGCTGCCACCACAGACACAAGTCTGCCCTCCTGCTGCTGGGAGTCCTTCCAGCTTGGGAGGTGTGGACAAAGGGTTTCCTGCCAGGGGAGGTGCGTGCACCACCCCAGACAGGATTTTGTGTATTGGTCAGGTAGGGCTTGAAAGAAACCAGACATGCCTGTGGCTCACAAGGAGCCTCGGTGCATATGCCAGTTCAAACCGGTCCTGGGGCACACCAGTCCCGGGCCTGGGGCGAGCTGGACAAAGGATTGGGGGTGTAACCACCCCCCTTCCTGGTCCCACCCATAGGGAGGGACCTAGCAGGTAGTCCGGCCCCTAGAATCCGAATAAAGGTAGGAGCTGTGTCCTAAGACTTCAGACATCCTGGAATCAACTTGAAACTAAGAAGAAGACGGGAACTTCGACATTCTGCTGCACAGAAGACTGAAGAAAATCTCCCCTGTGGTCAGGGAGTGACCACCTTGCTAACGCAAGCACCATCCAGCGAATCACCGTCTGCTTTGCCGCCGCCTCCCGCCGGAGCCCGAGCCCAGAGACTGACAAGACCTGGACCTCCAGACCTCTCACCGCCCGATCCACAGTCCCTGAAAGGAGGAGACCCGTGGAGGCACCGAGACACGTGGAGCCAGCCATCTTGGAACGACTACGACAAGCTGACAAGTGCAACAACCGAGGCTCCCTCCAAGTTGTGCTTTGGGTCCTGAGAAGCCCAACCCTCGAGCAGCATCTGCACCAAAGGTGAGCCCTCCAGCATCTCCACGATCTGCGTGGGGCCCTTCTGCATTTTGCCACTCGACGCGCCTAACCGGTTGCTGGCCCGCTGGCTAGTGGCCATCTTGGCGACGAAATCTACGACAAACACCGCTGGTCTGGTTGCTCCAGACTGGCCCTTGCTCCCCTCCAAAGGAGCAATCCCTCTGACCTTGCTGGTCAGAACCAACAGCTGATTTCCGAATCCTTCTACAATTGCTTTTGCCAAGGCTTGTTTGCTTCGATCAAGTCGCCGACACCGCCGACAGCGAGAGCCTGCGTGGGACAGCTCGTGAGCCGACTCCTGGACGTCGTCGACCTTCAGGGACCACGTGGCTGCGGAGACAAGCTACCCCTCATCACCTGTTTGCGCCCGACATCGCCTGGTACCCACCTGGTGCCACGCTGGTCACTGGCTAGTGACTGTGAACACTGTCCCCTCTGCTTACAGGTCTTCAACATCTCCGATCCACTCTTGGATCCACTGCATCTCTTCCCGACCGACCGCCTGCAGCACTTTTGTCTACAGGCCCCACGGAACAGATAGAAGAAACCCGACGCACTTCGAGGCCTATGCACCCGCTTCCTGTGGGTGAGGTAAAGCTGGCACACCTGTGCCCAAGTGTAGTATTACATCTCTAGTGCCTGTGTTCCAAATCTTAAGTTCCTAGGTCATCCGGAAGATTCCTTTTGCAGTAACTTTGTACTTTTTACGCACCCATTGAAACCTATGGGAGCACGCGTGTGACTATTTGCTCTGCACACGCCACCCGTGGACCTCCTGGTCACTAACTGACGTTAGCTCCTTGTAGGCCCAGCGATTCTAGAGGCCCTAGGCCTTTTCCCTTTTCTGTTCGTGGTACTTATACCACTATTTTAGTATATGGTTCGAGTGGCCACCAGGGCCTATCCATATAAAGTGCAACTTCTGTGTATTATGTGATAATCTTGTTTGACGATTTGTGCTCCTGTGCTCATAAAGAGACTAGGGGTTACTTTGAGAAATAAATACATATATATTTTGAATATATATCTGTGTGGTGTCCTTTCATTGGTATAAAAGGGGGTTACTATTGGTAAAACAGCTTGCTTAACACGCTTCACGAGTTTAGCCTCAAAGACTGCTTAGCCTACGCTACCACTAGGGCAGCTAGTCCAAAAAGGTTGACTTACAACCACACCATAAGGGTTGCTTGGCATGGTACAAGGTGGTCACTAGAACTAGTGAACAGCATATACCAGGCCAACTTCTCACAGGTGGTGCACGCACCTCCCCTGGCAGGAAACCCTTTGTCCACACCTCCCAAGCTGGAAGGACTCCCAGCAGCAGGAGGGCAGATTTGTGTCGGTGGTGGCAGCATCCATTTTGTGGAGCTGAGGCTATGTCTGATTTTACCCGGGTTTCAGGTACTGTACATGTCGTGTCCCTCTAGAAGGGTGGAATGCTAACCCCGTCGCCAGAATTGGCGAGGGGTTAGTATTCCAATTCGTATGACACCTTACTCGACATGTTTTGATAAAGCCCAACCAAAGATAGCATTTAACCGCGAGGTTCATAATGCACTTAAGAGTATATGGTATGACGATATCTGGAAACATTAGAAGGAAGTTGTTCCGACCACTGCAGACAGGCTCAGCTCATGCCAGAGCACCATCTCACATGGAACCAAGCACTCTGCCTTCAGGATTGTTAAGGCCTGCCATAGGAGTGACTTATAGGTTACCAGGTGTCCCATTTAAGGTTAGGTATAGGTATACTACACCTAAGTAAGAGGTGGTTACACCAACTTACCCCAGCTGAGTGATCAGCCAGTTGTGTCAAATTGTTAGGCCAAGCCTGGGGTGGCATAATACATGCTTCAGCCCCTGGCAGGCCTTGGGTACACCAATGCCCTGGGTACCTAGTGTACACTGGTACAGGGGCTGACAGGGTGATCCAACCAATTGGGTATGTACCTAGGGTACATGGAGTCCATTTTAAAGAGAGAACAGCCAGGCTGAGATCCTGAATAGCAGGATCTCAGGCCAACTAAGTCGAAAAACCAGCTAGACACTAGGCAAAAAATTTGGGGGTAACCATAGTCAGATATCCACCTTCCTACAGTAAGACATCGCTCCTCAGTGTTAGTGGGCTCAGTATCACAGAGTGTAAGGCGTCGCTACTCAGTGTCAGTGGGCTCCGTATCACAGAGTGTAAGGCGTCACTCCTCAGTGTCAGTGGGCTCCGTATCACAGCATGTAAGGCGTCGCTCCTCAGTGTCAGTGGGCTCAGTATCACAGTGTGTAAGGCGTCGCTCCTCAGTGTCAGTGGGCTCCATATCACAGAGTGTTAGGCGTCACTCCTCAGTGTCAGTGGGCTCCGTATCACAGAGTGTAAGGCGTCGCTCCTCAGTGTCAGTGGGCTCCTTATCACAGAGTGTAAGGCGTTGCTCCTCAGTGTCAGTGGGATCAGTATCAGAGAGTGTAAGGCGACGCTCCTCAGTGTCAGTGGGCTCCGTATCACAGCGTGTAAGGCGTCGCTCCTCAGTGTCAGTGGGCTCAGTATCACAGTGTGTAAGGCGTCACTCCTCAGTGTCAGTGGGCTCCGTATCACAGAGTGTTAGAGGTCGCTCCTCAGTGTCAGTGGGCACCATATCACAGAGTGTATGGCGTCGCTCCTCAGTGTCAGTGGGCTCCATATCACAGAGTGTAAGGCGTTGCTCCTCAGTGTCAGCTGGCTCCGTATCACAGAGTGTAAGGCATCGCTTCTCAGTGTCAGTGGGCTCCGTATCACAGCGTGTAAGGCGTCGCTCTTCAGTGTCAATGGACTCCGTATCACAGATTGTACAGCGTCGCTCCTCAGTGTCAGTGGGCTCCGTATGACAGAGTGTATGGCATCGCTCCTCAGTGTCAGAATGACAGTGGCCTCCGTATCACAGAGTGTAAGGCGTCACTCCTCAGTGTCAGTGGGCTCAGTATCACAGAGTGTAAGGCGTCACTCCTCAGTGTCAGTGGGCTCCGTATCACAGAGTGTAAGGCGTAGCTACTCAGTGTCAGTGGGCTCCGTATCACAGAGTGTAAGGCGTCGCTCCTCCGTGTCAGTGGGTTCCGTATCACAGAGTGTAAGGCGTCACTCCTCAGTGTCAGTGGGCTCCGTATCACAGCATGTAAGGCGTCGCTCCTCAGTGTCAGTGGGCTCAGTATCACAGTGTGTAAGGCATCGCTCCTCAGTGTCAGTGGGATCCATATCACAGAGTGTTAGGCGTCGCTCCTCAGTGTCAGTGGGCTCCGTATCACAGAGTGTAAGGCGTCACTCCTCAGTGTCAGTGGGCTCCTCATCACAGAGTGTAAGGCGTCGCTCCTCAGTGTCAGTGGGCTCCATATCACAGAGTGTAAGGCGTTGCTCCTCAGAAAAAAGTGGAATTGGTATCAGAGAGTGTAAGGCGACGCTCCTCAGCGTCAGTGGGCTCTGTATCACAGAGTTTAAGGTATCGCTCCTCAGTGGGCTGTGTAGTACAGAATGTAAGGCTTCGCTACTCAGTGTCAGTGGGCTCCGTATCATAGAGTGTAAGGCGTCGCTACTCAGTGTCAGTGGGCTCAGTATCACAGAGTGTACGGCATCGCTCCTCAGTGTCAGAATGACAGTGGGCTCCGTCTCACAGAGTGCACGGCGACGCTCCTCAGTGTCACTGGGCTACGTATCACAGAGTGTAAGCCATCGCTACTCAGTGTCTGTGGGCTCAGTATCACAGAGTGTAAGACATCGCTCCTCAGTGTTAGTGGGCTCAGTATCACAGAGTGTAAGGCGTCGCTACTCAGTGTCAGTGGGCTCCGTATCACAGAGTGTAAGGCATCACTCCTCAGTGTCAGTGGGCTCCGTATCACAGCATGTAAGGCGTCGCTCCTCAGTGTCAGTGGGCTCAGTATCACAGTGTGTAAGGCGTCGCTCCTCAGTGTCAGTGGGCTCCATATCACAGAGTGTTAGGCGTCACTCCTCAGTGTCAGTGGGCTCCGTATCACAGAGTGTAAGGCGTCGCTCCTCAGTGTCAGTGGGCTCCTTATCACAGAGTGTAAGGCGTTGCTCCTCAGTGTCAGTGGGCTCAGTATCACAGAGTGTAAGGCGTCACTCCTCAGTGTCAGTGGGCTCAGTATCACAGAGTGTAAGGCGTTGCTCCTCAGTGTCAGCTGGATCCGTATCACAGAGTGTAAGGCATCGCTTCTCAGTGTCAGTGGGCTCCGTATCACAGCGTGTAAGGCGTCGCTCTTCAGTGTCAATGGACTCCGTATCACAGATTGTACAGCGTCGCTCCTCAGTGTCAGTGGGCTCCGTATGACGGAGTGTATGGCATCGCTCCTCAGTGTCAGAATGACAGTGGCCTCCGTGTCACAGAGTGTAAGGCGTCACTCCTCAGTGTCAGTGGGCTCAGTATCACAGAGTGTAAGGCGTCACTCCTCAGTGTCAGTGGGCTCCGTATCACAGAGTGTAAGGCGTAGCTACTCAGTGTCAGTGGGCTCCGTATCACAGAGTGTAAGGCGTCGCTCCTCCGTGTCAGTGGGTTCCGTATCACAGAGTGTAAGGCGTCGCTCCTCAGTGTCAGTGGGATCCATATCACAGAGTGTTAGGCGTCGCTCCTCAGTGTCAGTGGGCTCCTCATCACAGAGTGTAAGGCGTCGCTCCTCAGTGTCAGTGGGCTCCATATCACAGAGTGTAAGGCGTTGCTCCTCAGAAAAAAGTGGGATTGGTATCAGAGAGTGTAAGGCGACGCTCCTCAGCGTCAGTGGGCTCCGTATCACAGAGTTTAAGGTATCGCTCCTCAGTGGGCTGTGTAGTACAGAATGTAAGGCTTCGCTACTCAGTGTCAGTGGGCTCCGTATCATAGAGTGTAAGGCGTCGCTACTCAGTGTCAGTGGGCTCAGTATCACAGAGTGTACGGCATCGCTCCTCAGTGTCAGAATGACAGTGGGCTCCGTCTCACAGAGTGCACGGCGTCGCTCCTCAGTGTCACTGGGCTACGTATCACAGAGTGTAAGCCATCGCTACTCAGTGTCTGTGGGCTCAGTATCACAGAGTGTAAGACATCGCTCCTCAGTGTTAGTGGGCTCAGTATCACAGAGTGTAAGGCGTCGCTAATCAGTGTCAGTGGGCTCCGTATCACAGAGTGTAAGGCGTCACTCCTCAGTGTCAGTGGGCTCCGTATCACAGCATGTAAGGCGTCGCTCCTCAGTGTCAGTGGGCTCAGTATCACAGTGTGTAAGGCGTCGCTCCTCAGTGTCAGCGGGCTCCATATCACAGAGTGTTAGAGGTCGCTCCTCAGTGTCAGTGGGCTCCATATCACAAAGTGTATGGCGTCGCTCCTCAGTGTCAGTGGGCTCCATATCACAGAGTGTAAGGCGTTGCTCCTCAGTGTCAGCTGGCTCCGTATCACAGAGTGTAAGGCATCGCTTCTCAGTGTCAGTGGGCTCCGTATCACAGCGTGTAAGGCGTCGCTCTTCAGTGTCAATGGACTCCGTATCACAGATTGTACAGCGTCGCTCCTCAGTGTCAGTGGGCTCCGTATGACAGAGTGTATGGCATCGCTCCTCAGTGTCAGAATGACAGTGGCCTCCGTATCACAGAGTGTAAGGCGTCACTCCTCAGTGTCAGTGGGCTCAGTATCACAGAGTGTAAGGCGTCACTCCTCAGTGTCAGTGGGCTCCGTATCACAGAGTGTAAGGCGTAGCTACTCAGTGTCAGTGGGCTCCGTATCACAGAGTGTAAGGCGTCGCTCCTCCGTGTCAGTGGGTTCCGTATCACAGAGTGTAAGGCGTCACTCCTCAGTGTCAGTGGGCTCCGTATCACAGCATGTAAGGCGTCGCTCCTCAGTGTCAGTGGGCTCAGTATCACAGTGTGTAAGGCATCGCTCCTCAGTGTCAGTGGGATCCATATCACAGAGTGTTAGGCGTCGCTCCTCAGTGTCAGTGGGCTCCGTATCACAGAGTGTAAGGCGTCACTCCTCAGTGTCAGTGGGCTCCTCATCACAGAGTGTAAGGCGTCACTCCTCAGTGTCAGTGGGCTCCATATCACAGAGTGTAAGGCGTTGCTCCTCAGAAAAAAGTGGGATTGGTATCAGAGAGTGTAAGGCGACGCTCCTCAGCGTCAGTGGGCTCCGTATCACAGAGTTTAAGGTATCGCTCCTCAGTGGGCTGTGTAGTACAGAATGTAAGGCTTCGCTACTCAGTGTCAGTGGGCTCCGTATCATAGAGTGTAAGGCGTCGCTACTCAGTGTCAGTGGGCTCAGTATCACAGAGTGTACGGCATCGCTCCTCAGTGTCAGAATGACAGTGGGCTCCGTCTCACAGAGTGCACGGCGACGCTCCTCAGTGTCACTGGGCTACGTATCACAGAGTGTAAGCCATCGCTACTCAGTGTCTGTGGGCTCAGTATCACAGAGTGTAAGACATCGCTCCTCAGTGTTAGTGGGCTCAGTATCACAGAGTGTAAGGCGTCGCTACTCAGTGTCAGTGGGCTCCGTATCACAGAGTGTAAGGCATCACTCCTCAGTGTCAGTGGGCTCCGTATCACAGCATGTAAGGCGTCGCTCCTCAGTGTCAGTGGGCTCAGTATCACAGTGTGTAAGGCGTCGCTCCTCAGTGTCAGTGGGCTCCATATCACAGAGTGTTAGGCGTCACTCCTCAGTGTCAGTGGGCTCCGTATCACAGAGTGTAAGGCGTCGCTCCTCAGTGTCAGTGGGCTCCTTATCACAGAGTGTAAGGCGTTGCTCCTCAGTGTCAGTGGGATCAGTATCAGAGAGTGTAAGGCGACGCTCCTCAGTGTCAGTGGGCTCCGTATCACAGCGTGTAAGGCGTCGCTCCTCAGTGTCAGCTGGCTCCGTATCACAGAGTGTAAGGCATCGCTTCTCAGTGTCAGTGGGCTCCGTATCACAGCGTGTAAGGCGTCGCTCCTCAGTGTCAGTGGACTCCGTATCACAGATTGTACAGCGTCGCTCCTCAGTGTCAGTGGGCTCCGTATGACAGAGTGTATGGCATCGCTTCTCAGTGTCAGAATGACAGTGGCCTCCGTATCACAGAGTGTAAGGCGTCACTCCTCAGTGTCAGTTGGCTCAGTATCAGAGAGTGTAAGGCGACGCTCCTCAGTGTCAGTGGGCTCCGTATCACAGTGTGTAAGGCGTCGCTCCTCAGTGTCAGTGGGCTCAGTATCACAGTGTGTAAGGCGTCACTCCTCAGTGTCAGTGGGCTCCGTATCACAGAGTGTTAGAGGTCGCTCCTCAGTGTCAGTGGGCTCCATATCACAGAGTGTACGGCGTCGCTCCTCAGTGTCAGTGGGCTCCATATCACAGAGATTAAGGCGTCGCTCCTCAGTGTCAGTGGGCTCAATATCACAGAGTGTAAGGCGTCACTCCTCAGTGTCAGTGGGCTCAGTATCACAAAGTGTAAGGCGTTGGTCCTCAGTGTCAGCTGGCTCCGTATCACAGAATGTAAGGCATCGCTCCTCAGTGTCAGTGGGCTCCGTATCACAGCGTGTAAGGCGTCGCTCCTCAGTGTCAGTGGACTCCGTATCACAGAGTGTAAAGCGTCGCTCCTCAGTGTCAGTGGGCTCCGTATGACAGAGTGTATGGCGCCGCTCCTCAGTGTCAGAATGACAGTGGGCTCCATATCACAGAGTGTACGGCGACACTCCTAAGTGTCAGTGGGCTCCGTATCACAGAGTGTAAGGCGTCACTCCTCAGTGTCAGTGGGCTCCGTATCACAGAGTGTAAGGCGTCGCTACTCAGTGTCAGTGGGCCCCGTATCACAGAGTGTAAGGCGTCGCTCCTCCGTGACAGTGGGTTCCGTATCACAGAGTGTAAGGCGTCACTCCTCAGTGTCAGTGGGCTCCGTATCACAGCATGTAAGGCGTCGCTCCTCAGTGTCAGTGGGCTCAGTATCACAGTGTGTAAGGCGTCGCTCCTCAGTGTCAGTGGGCTCCATATCACAGAGTGTTAGGCGTCTCTCCTCAGTGTCAGTGGGCTCCGTATCACAGAGTGTAAGGCGTCGCTCCTCAGTGTCAGTGGGCTCCTCATCACAGAGTGTAAGGCGTCGCTCCTCAGTGTCAGTGGGCTCCATATCACAGAGTGTAAGGCGTTGCTCCTGAGAAAAAAGTGGGATTGGTATCAGAGAGTGTAAGGCGACGCTCCTCAGTGTCAGTGGGCTCCGTATCACAGAGTTTAAGGTATCGCTCCTCAGTGGGCTGTGTAGTACAGAATGTAAGGCTTCGCTACTCACTGTCAGTGGGCTCCGTATCACAGAGTGTAAGGCGCCGCTACTCAGTGTCAGTGGGCTCAGTATCACAGAGTGTACGGCATCGCTCCTCAGTGTCAGAATGACAGTGGGCTCCGTCTCACAGAGTGCACGGCGTTGCTCCTCAGTGTCACTGGGCTACGTATCACAGAGTGTAAGCCATCGCTACTCAGTGTCTGTGGGCTCAGTATCACAGAGTGTAAGACATCGCTCCTCAGTGTTAGTGGGCTCAGTATCACAGAGTGTAAGGCGTCGCTACTCAGTGTCAGTGGGCTCCGTATCACAGAGTGTAATGCGTCACTCCTCAGTGTCAGTGGGCTCCGTATCACAGCATGTAAGGCGTCGCTCCTCAGTGTTAGTGGGCTCAGTATCACAGTGTGTAAGGCGTCGCTCCTCAGTGACAGTGGGCTCCATATCACAGAGTGTTAGGCGTCACTCCTCAGTGTCAGTGGGCTCCGTATCACAGAGTGTAAGGCGTCGCTCCTCAGTGTCAGTGGGCTCCTTATCACAGAGTGTAAGGCGTTGCTCCTCAGTGTCAGTGGGATCAGTATCAGAGAGTGTAAGGCGACGCTCCTCAGTGTCAGTGGGCTCCGTATCACAGTGTGTAAGGCGTCGCTCCTCAGTGTCAGTGGGCTCAGTATCACAGTGTGTAAGGCGTCACTCCTCAGTGTAAGTGGGCTCCGTATAACAGAGTGTTAGAGGTCGCTCCTCAGTGTCAGTGGGCTCCATATCACAGAGTGTACGGCGTCGCTCCTCAGTGTCAGTGGGCTCCATATCACAGAGTGTAAGGCGTTGCTCCTCAGTGTCAGCTGGCTCCGTATCACAGAGTGTAAGGCATCACTTCTCAGTGTCAGTGGGCTCCGTATCACAGCGTGTAAGTCGTCGCTCCTCAGTGTCAGTGGACTCCGTATCACAGATTGTACAGCGTCGCTCCTCAGTGTCAGTGGGCTCCGTATGACAGAGTGTATGGCATCGCTTTTCAGTGTCAGAATGACAGTGGCCTCCGTATCACAGAGTGTAAGGCGTCACTCCTCAGTGTCAGTGGGCTCAGTATCACAGAGTGTAAGGCGTCACTCCTCAGTGTCAGTGGGCTCCGTATCACAGAGTGTAAGGCGTCGCTACTCAGTGTCAGTGGGCTCCGTATCACAGAGTGTAAGGCGTCGCTCCTCAGTGTCAGTGGGTTCCGTATCACAGAGTGTAAGGCGTCACTCCTCAGTGTCAGTGGGCTCCGTATCACAGCATGTAAGGCGTCGCTCCTCAGTGTCAGTGGGCTCAGTATCACAGTGTGTAAGGCGTCGCTACTCAGTGTCAGTGGGCTCCGTATCACAGAGTGTTAGGCGTCGCTCCTCAGTGTCAGTGGGCTCCGTATCACAGAGTGTAAGGCGTCGCTCCTCAGTGTCAGTGGGCTCCTCATCACAGAGTGTAAGGCGTCGCTCCTCAGTGTCAGTGGGCTCCATATCACAGAGTGTAAGGCGTTGCTCCCCAGTGTCAGTGGGCTCAGTATCAGAGAATGTAAGGCGACGCTCCTCAGTGTCAGTGGGCTCCGTATCACAGAGTTTAAGGTATCGCTCCTCAGTGGGCTCTGTAGTACAGAATGTAAGGCTTCGCTACTCAGTGTCAGTGGGCTCCGTATCATAGAGTGTAAGGCGTCGCTACTCAGTGTCAGTGGGCTCAGTATCACAGAGTGTACGGCATCGCTCCTCAGTGTCAGAATGACAGTGGGCTCCGTCTCACAGAGTGCACGGCGTCGCTCATCAGTGTCACTGGGCTACGTATCAGAGAGTGTAAGCCATCGCTACTCAGTGTCTGTGGGCTCAGTATCACAGAGTGTAAGACATCGCTCCTCAGTGTTAGTGGGCTCAGTATCACAGAGTGTAAGGCGTCGCTACTCAGTGTCAGTGGGCTCCGTATCACAGAGTGTAAGGCGTCACTCCTCAGTGTCAGTGGGCTCCGTATCACAGCATGTAAGGCATCGCTCCTCAGTGTCAGTGGGCTCAGTATCACAGTGTGTAAGGCGTCGCTCCTCAGTGTCAGTGGGCTCCGTATCACAGAGTGTAAGGCGTCGCTCCTCAGTGTCAGTGGGCTCCTCATCACAGAGTGTAAGGCGTCGCTCCTCAGTGTCAGTGGGCTCCATATCACAGAGTGTAAGGCGTTGCTCCCCAGTGTCAGTGGGCTCAGTATCAGAGAATGTAAGGCGACGCTCCTCAGTGTCAGTGGGCTCCGTATCACAGAGTTTAAGGTATCGCTCCTCAGTGGGCTCTGTAGTACAGAATGTAAGGCTTCGCTACTCAGTGTCAGTGGGCTCCGTATCATAGAGTGTAAGGCGTCGCTACTCAGTGTCAGTGGGCTCAGTATCACAGAGTGTACGGCATCGCTCCTCAGTGTCAGAATGACAGTGGGCTCCGTCTCACAGAGTGCACGGCGTCGCTCATCAGTGTCACTGGGCTACGTATCAGAGAGTGTAAGCCATCGCTACTCAGTGTCTGTGGGCTCAGTATCACAGAGTGTAAGACATCGCTCCTCAGTGTTAGTGGGCTCAGTATTACAGAGTGTAAGGCGTCGCTACTCAGTGTCAGTGGGCTCCGTATCACAGAGTGTAAGGCGTCACTCCTCAGTGTCAGTGGGCTCCGTATCACAGCATGTAAGGCATCGCTCCTCAGTGTCAGTGGGCTCAGTATCACAGTGTGTAAGGCGTCGCTCCTCAGTGTCAGTGGGCTCCATATCACAGAGTGTTAGGCGTCGCTCCTCAGTGTCAGTGGGCTCCGTATCACAGAGTGTAAGGCGTCGCTCCTCAGTGTCAGTGGGCTCCTTATCACAGAGTGTAAGGCGTTGCTCCTCAGTGTCAGTGGGATCAGTATCAGAGAGTGTAAGGCGACGCTCCTCAGTGTCAGTGGGCTCCGTATCACAGCATGTAAGGCATCGCTCCTCAGTGTCAGTGGGCTCAGTATCACAGTGTGTAAGGCGTCACTCCTCAGTGTCAGTGGGCTCCGTATCACAGAGTGTTAGAGGTCGCTCCTCAGTGTCAGTGGGCTCCATATCACAAAGTGTACGGCGTCGCTCCTCAGTGTCAGTGGGCTCCTGTAGGAGAGTAGGGTCTGCTATCCTATGGTCACCCCAAATTTTTGCTTTTTGCTTCACTGGTTTTTGACATATTGAGGCTGTGGGCCTGCCAATCAGACCCCCAGCCTGCTGTTCTCTCTACTAAATTAAAACTATGCACCCTAGGTGCATAAGCAATTGGAAGTGGATCACCCTGTCAGCCCCTGTACCAGTGTACACTAGGTACCCAGGGCATTGGTGTACCCAAGGCCTGCCAGGGGCTGAAGCATGTATTATGCCACCCCAGGCTTGGCCTAACAATTTGACACAACTGGCTGATCACTCAGCTGGGGTAAGTTGGTGTAATCACCTCTTACTTAGGTGTAGTATACCTATACCTAACCTTAAATGGGACACCTGGTAACCTATAAGTCACTCCTATGGCAGGCCTTAACAATCCTGAAGGCAGTGTGCTTGGTTCCATGTGAGATGGTGCTCTGGCATGAGCTGAGCCTGTCTGCAGTGGTCGGAACAACTTCCTTCTACTGTTTCCAGATATCGTCATACCATATACTCTTAAGTGCATTATGAACCTCGCGGTTAAATGCTATCTTTGGTTTGGCTTTATCAAAACATGTCGAGTAAGGTGTCATACGAATTGGAATACTAACCCCTCGCCAATTCTGGTGACGGGGTTAGCATTCCACCCTTCTAGAGGGACACGACATGTACAGTACCTGAAACCCGGGTAAAATCAGACATAGCCTCAGCTCCACAAAATGGATGCTGCCACCACAGACACAAGTCGGCCCTCCTGCTGCTGGGAGTCCTTCCAGCTTGCGAGGTGTGGACAAAGGGTTTCCTGCCAGGGGAGGTGCATGCACCACCCCAGACAGGATTTTGTGTATTGGTCAGGTAGGGCTTGAAAGAAACCAGACATGCCTGTGGCTCACAAGGAGCCTCGGTGCATATGCCAGTTCAAACCGGGCCTGGGGCACACCAGTCCCGGGCCTGGGGCGAGCTGGACAAAGGATTGGGGGTGTAACCACCCCCCTTCCTGGTCCCACCCATAGGGAGGGACCTAGCAGGTAGTCCGGCCCCTAGAATCCGCTTAAAGGTAGGAGCTGTGTCCTAAGACTTCAGACATCCTGGAATCAACTTGAAACTAAGAAGAAGACGGGAACTTCGACATTCTGCTGCACAGAAGACTGAAGGAAATCTCCCCTGTGGTCAGGGAGTGACCACCTTGCTAACGCAAGCACCATCCAGTGAATCAACGTCTGCTTTGCCGCCGCCTCCTGCCGGAGCCCGAGCCCAGAGACTGACAAGACCTAGACCTCCAGACCTCTCACCGCCGGATCCACAGTCCCTGAAAAGAGGAGACCCGTGGAGGCACCGAGACACGTGGAGCCAGCCATCTTGAAACGACCACGACAAGCTGACAAGTGCAACAACCGAGGATCCCTCCAAGTTGTGCTTTGGGATCTGAGAAGCCCAACCCTCGAGCAGCATCTGCACCAAAGGTGAGCCCTCCAGCCTCTCCACGATCTGCGTGGGGCCCTTCTGCATTTTGCCACTCGACACGCCTAACCGGTTGCTGGCCCGCTGGCTAGTAGCCATCTTGGCGATGAACTTTACGAAATACACCGCTGGTCTGGTTGCTCCAGACTGGCCCTTGCTCCCCTCCAAAGGAGCAGTCCTTCTGACCTTGCTGGTCAGAACCATCAGCTTATTTCATCTCCTACAACAATTGCTTTTGCCAAGGCTTGTTTGCTTCGATCAAGTCGCCGACACTGCTGACAGCGAGAGCCTGCGTGAGACAGCTCGTGAACCGACTCCTGGACGTCGGCGACCTCCAGGGACCACGTGGCTGCAGAGACAAGCTACACCTTTCTTCCTGTTTGCACCCGACATTGCCTGGTACACACCTGGTGCCACGCTGGTCACTGGCTAGTGACTGTGAATACTGTCCCCTCTGCTTACAGGTCTTCAACATCTCCGATCCACTCTTGGATCCACTGCATCTCTCCCGGACCGACCGCCTGCAGCATCTTTGTCTTCAAGCTCCACGGAACAGATAGAAGAAACCCGACGCACTTCGAGGCCTATGCACCCGCTTCCTGTGGGTGAGGTAAAGCTGGCACACCTGTGCCCAAGTGTAGTATTACATCTCTAGTGCCTGTGTTCCAAATCTTGAGTTCCTAGTCCATCCGGAAGATCCTCTTTGCAGTAACTTTGTACTTTTTACGCACCCATTGAAACCTATGGGAGCACGCGTGTGACTATTTGCTCTGCACACGCCACCCGTGGACCTCCTGGTCACTAACTGAAGTTAGCTCCTTGTAGGCCCAGCGATTCTAGAGGCCCTAGGCCTTTTCCCTTTTCTGTTCGTGGTACTTATACCACTATTTTAGTATATGGTTCGAGTGGCCACCAGGGCCTATCCATATAAAGTGCAACTTCTGTGTATTCTACTGCAATCTTGTTTGACGATTTGTGCTCCTGTGCTCATAAAGAGACTAGGGGTTACTTTGAGAAATAAATACATATATATTTTGAATATATATCTGTGTGGTGTCCTTTCATTGGTATAAAAGGGGGTTACATGTGGTAAAACAGCTGGCTTAACACGCTTCACGAGTTTAGCCTCAAAGACTGCTTAGCCTACGCTACCACTAGGGCAGCTAGTCCGAAAAGGTTGACTTACAACCACACCATAAGGGTTGCTTGGCATGGTACAAGGTGATCACTTTAACTAGTGAGCATCATATACCAGGCCAACTTCTCACATTGGTGAGCAGCGGTTGGATTTGAGCTTGCTGTGTTTTTACCATTGTAATCTCTTGGTTACCAATTGAAAGATCACATAGGTACCTGTAGGTACATATAAAACAAGATTAGATATACATAAGTTCTACTGAACTTAGTTGTTGTAGAGAAAAGGGAGTAGCACACCCTGACTACAACTACTAGATAGGTTTAGTAGGTAAACCCAAGTGTAGGTAGATTGCAACACATCCACCCACACTTAAGAGCAATGGCTGGGGCAGAGGGGTCCCCTGTACCCATCTCTGTTGAGAGTGACCCCCAGAGGGCACCATCCATCTTTGCTACCCTTAATCAGAATGAGCTCAGGCATTTGGCAACTCTTAGAGGCCTTAAACAGCCCAAGAACCCTACCTCTGCTGAGTTCAGAGAACTCTTGCAAAATGATGAAAATCAGAGAGAGCTCAAGAAAGCTTCCCAGTTAGCCCCCTTAGGGACAGGAACAGGAGGCCCCCCTTCTGAAGATGCTACAGAGGTACCCAGTTTCAATAGTCACCCCTTAGATGGCAATAATACCACAGAGGATGAGAGTGATAAAGGTGCTGATACAGAAAGTAGTGATGATGAAGGGAGAACTAGCCCAGTGCCAAGTGTTATACTTGGCCCAGCTAAACTAAGGCTATTGGGGACTGACAGTGGGTTTACCCCATTGGATCTCCCCAGCGGACTTAATACAGGGCTTGGGAGGCAAAGGAATCGCTCAGGTGACTCCAATGCTTCTCATGGCTCTAGAGGCTCTCAAGGTCACTCCAGGAAAAGGATGACCACCCCTCAGAGGAGGGAACATGAGGCCAGAATGCCGGAAGCCCAACTGAGGATCAGGAAGCAGGAGCTAGAAGTAGCCCTGATGGAAGAAAAACTGAACAAGGCTAGGCAACCTAGAGAGAGTGGGTCTATACCCACTGGTGGCAGCATTGTCCCTAAGGACAAAGATAGGGTCTTTGATAATAGGAACCTGTCTAAGGTTGTGCCCCCCTACAAAAGTGGGGATGACATCCACAAATGGATAACTGCTCTTGAGAGAGCCTGCAAAGTACAGCAGGTTCCTGAAGACCAGTGGGCAGCAATCCTCTGGCTCTCCTTTGAAGGAAGAGGCAGAGACAGACTCCTCACTGTTAGAGAAGAGGATGTCAGAAATTACAGAGTCCTGAAGAGTGTTCTGGTAGATGGGGTAGGCTTAACCACTGAACAGTACAGGTTAATGTTCAGAGACACCCAAAAGACACAGACTCAGGACTGGTCTGAATATGTTGAATGTGCCACTAAGGCTTTGGAGGGTTGGTTGCTGGGAAGTAAGGTATCTGATTTTACAGGATTGTATAATTTGATGATGAGAGAACAGATTTTAAATAACTGTCAAAACCAGCAACTGCATCAACACTTGGTTGACTCTGATCTGACCTCTCCCCAAGAATTGGGAAAGAAGGCAGACAAATGGGTCAGAACCAGGGTTAAGCAAAAGAACCAGAACCAGGGCCAAGGGGGTGATCAGAAGAAAACAAACCAAAAGGGTGGAGATCAGAAATCTAAAGACCAGAAGTCTTCAACAGGGCCCCAAACTACTGCTAAGGAGGGTGGGTCCCAACAACAAACTAAGGGAAAGAAGAAAGAAGGTCAAAAGAAACCCTGGTGCAATCATTGCAAGAATACAACTCACTGGACTAGTGATTGCAAAAAGGGTGGAGCCCCCAACACTGTTGCCCCTAAGGCACCTGCTCCCAGTACTACTGTTAGCAGTGTTGGTCCCCAGACAAAGGGTGTAGTGGGAATCACTATGGGAACTGAAGGAGATTCTGACTTAGACAGAACCCTGACACAGGCAGTCTTGATCTGTGATGGGGACATTGATTTGTCCCTGACTGGGAGCCCCAGTAACCTGGGCAAGTACAGACAGACTCCTTTAATTAATGACAAAGTGGCTCAAGCCTACAGGGACACATGTGCCAGTGTCACTATGGTGACACCAGGCTTTGTGGACCCTGGACAGTACATACCAGGTGAGAATTACCTGGTGACCAATGCCAGCAATGCCACTACTTCACATAGTGTGGCAGTTGTTAACTTCTCATGGGGAGGGGTAACTGGCCTCAAAAGGGTTGTGGTTAGTGCAGACCTCCCAGTAGAATGTTTGTTGGGCAATGACCTAGAGCAGTGTTCTTCAATCTGTGGGGCGCGCCCCCCAGGGGGGGCGCGCCACCATTCCAGGGGGGGCGCGCACTCCACACGAAAATCTGATGGCTATTCGGCCGTAACGGAGGTTTTGAAAACAGCGGGATGGCAACCCTCACACCTTCAGCCCTTAATGAGCTGTTAAGAGGTGCTTGAAGGTGACTGAGAGGGAGGGGCTGCAGCTTCAGGCGCAGGGGCATCTATTCAGATGCAAACAGCCCTGAATGCGTCTCTGCAATTTAGAGGGGCCTCACACATTCCCTTTCTGCCCAGGGCCCCAAACATCCTAGAACCGGCCCTGATTACCCCGAGGCAGCAGTGGTTCTCTTCACAGAGCGTAATTACTGTCACTAAATTGGAAGCAAACATCGGTTCTGCAAAAATGCCGTCTATAATTGGAATACAATAAAGAAATGGCACAATCGCACCCACACTGATTAAACAAAGTATGGAGGACAATCAGTTAAATCAGTTATCTTGGAGTATCTCCTTTAAGTACTGTACATCACAGTGGGGGATGGCTAAACTAACATTTTGGAAAGAGAGCCTGTCTTCTCGTTGTCTTGTCCAGGAGGGGGTGAGGAGCCCTACCCCTCCCTGGAATACTTGAAAACTGCATGCCCACCCCTGTGCCCACCCTGGTGGATCCTGTCCAAGTCCTGGAATGGCTCCTGCAGCGAGGGTGAAGTTCTTGATGGGCCTCTTCTCAAAAAGGCTCAGCTCAAAATTAATATGAAAATGTGGGCGAGTGAGTAAGTGAAGGGATGGGTGGATGGCTGGATGAATTAGTGAAAGGGTGAATGGATGAATGAAAGATTTAATAGATGGAGAATGCGAGAGGATGGATGGATTGATGAGTGAGTGGAAGGATGGATGAGAGAAAAGGTAAATAGCTGAATGTATGGGTGGAAGGGTAGCTGGATGGGTAAAAGGGTGGATGGATGAGTGAAAGGATGGATGAGTGAAAGGATGGATGAGTGAAAGGATGGATGAGTGAAAGGATGAGTGAAAGGATGGATGAGTGAAAGGATGGATGAGTGAAAGGATGGATGAGTGAAAAGGTGGATGTAAGGATGGATGAGTAAGTGAAAGGGAGGGTAGATGGACAAAAGGATGAATAGATGAGTGAAGGAGTGAAAGGATAGATGGATGAGAGAAAGGATGGATGAGTGATAGGGTCAATGGATGGATTAATGAGTGGATGAGTAGATGGGTGGGTGGGTGGATGGATGGAAGGAAGGATGGCTAAGTGAAAGGGTCGATGGAGAGGGAAAGGGAGGATGGATGGATGACTGAAAGGGTGGATGGGTGGAAGGATGAGTGACTGGGTGGATGGATGAGTAAGTGAAAGGATGGCTGGATGGGTGAAAGGGTAAATGGCTGGATGGGTGAGTGAATGGATGGGTAGAAGAGTGAATGGATGAGTGTACAGATGGATAGGGTGATAGGGTGAAAGGGTGGATGGATGGATGATGGATGAGTGAAAGGATGGATGAAGGAATGGTTGAGTGAAATGATAGATGGAAGGATACGTGATGGATAGGTTTGCAAATGGTTGAATATGTTTGAATTTGGCTGGGCTTACTTATATACTATGGCGTGACCTCCTCTGATGTGTCTGTAAAACGTACCTATTGTCCTGAAGTTTTGTCCTGAATTTTGACCTTCTGTCCTGAATTTGTGTCCTGAATTTTGACCCTTTGTCCTGAATTTTTACACTCA
The DNA here is from genome assembly GCF_964204655.1 of Triturus cristatus. Classification (NCBI taxonomy): domain Eukaryota; kingdom Metazoa; phylum Chordata; class Amphibia; order Caudata; family Salamandridae; genus Triturus; species Triturus cristatus. Next base: position 1,100,163,340 of record NC_140579.1, read on the forward strand.
CCGTTGGCAGTAGCAAAAATCCATCCACAGATTGACCGTCTCTGTGGTGAAAAACAGGCACACCCGTCACATTAATGTTGGTGTTATTATCAATCTGTCATGTGTAAAACAAAGCATCCTAGTAAAAACTATTTGCGCACATTTTATCTTGGAACATTTTGTTTGTTTTGAGCTGTGTAATAAGCCTGTCATTAACCACACCCACTCACAAATCTACAGTTCACTAAACTCCCATTGCGTTGAACATTATTTGCCGGATATGGCCCGGGATATGCGGGTGGCAGTCAATTATGTAGTGTACAAGATTCCAGAAATTTCTGTCAGGTGGTGGGGGGGCCCGACATTTCAAAAAATTCATTTGGGGGGGCTCAACCTACAAAAGTTTGAAGACCTCTGACCTAGAGAGTTCTCTATGGTCAGAAGTGGAGTACAGGACTCATGCAGAGATGTTTGGTATATCATCACATGTCCTTGCTGTGACCAGGTCACAGGCCAAAAAGTGCCTCACTGAACCTCAGGTCTTGGATCCTGGAACAATGGACCAAGCACCTACCAAGAAGAAGAACAGGAGGGTCAAGGCTGTGCCTTCCCCCTGCCTCAGAGTGATGATCAGCCTTCCCAGGAAGCTGATCTAGAGGACCCTGAAGGAACTGTCCCTGAAGAGCTTGAACCTGATCAGGTTGAGTTTCTGGGGACAGGGGGACCTTCAAGGGCTGACTTGAGGCAGGCTCAGTTATCCTGTCCCTCTCTTGAACCCCTCAGACAGCTGGCTGCTGCTGAGGCAGCTGGGAATGCTCAAGGTACCCATAAAGTGTATTGGGATGAAGGGCTCCTTTATTCAGAGGCTAGAGACCCCAAGCCTGGTGCTACCAGGAGGTTGGTTATACCTCTGCAATTTAGGGGCTTCCTTCTTACCTTGGCCCATGATATTCCTTTAGCAGGACACTTAGGCCAGAATAAGACTTGGGACAGGCTTGTCCCTCACTTTCACTGGCCTCATATGAATGAAGATACAAAGGAGTTTTGTCGCTCCTGTGTGACCTGCCAAGCCAGTGGCAAATCAGGTGGCACAACAAAGGCCCCCCCTAATACCACTACCTGTGGTGGGGGTCCCCTTTGAAAGAGTGGGAATAGACATAGTGGGTCCCATGGATCCTCCCACTGCATCTGGGCACAGATTTATACTGGTGGTAGTGGATCATGCCACCAGGTATCCAGAGGCAATTCCCCTTAGGACCACTACAGCTCCTGTTGTGGCCAGGGCCCTGCTGGGAGTATTCTCCAGAGTGGGGTTTCCTAAGGAGGTAGTATCTGACAGAGGTACCAACTTTATGTCAGGATACTTGACAGCTATGTGGAAGGAATGTGGTGTCAACTACAAGTTCACCACCCCTTATCACCCACAATGCAATGGGCTTGTTGAGAGATTCAACAAGACCCTAAAGGGTATGATCAAAGGATTACCTGAAAAGCTCAGGCGAAGATGGGACATCCTTCTACAATGCCTTCTGTTTGCTTACAGAGAGGTCCCACAAAAAGGAGTTGGCTACAGCCCCTTTGAATTGTTGTTTGGGCACCCTGTAAGAGGCCCACTGTGTTTAGTGAAGGAAGGATGGGAGTTACCTCTCAAAAAGCCTAAGCAAGACATAGTGGACTATGTACTTGGTCTCCGCTCCAGGATGGCTGAGTATATGGAGAAGGCATCCAAAAACCTTGAGGCAAGCCAGGCCTTACAGAAAGCTTGGCATGACCAAAAGGCTGTCTTGGTTGAGTTTCAGCCAGGACAGAAGGTATGGGTGTTGGAGCCAGTGGCCCCAGCAGCACTCCAAGACAAATGGTCTGGACCCCATACAATCCTGGAAAAGAAGGGAGAGGTCACCTACTTGGTGGACCTAGGAACTCCCAGGAGTCCCCACAGGGTACTCCATGTTAAAAGGCTTAAAGCATATGTTGACAGGGCAGACATGGGCTTGCTCATGGCTACAGATGAGGGACAGGAGGAAGAGAGTGACCCTCTCCCAGACCTGTTGTCTCAGAACCCTGAAGATGGCTCAGTTGAAGGAGTGACCCTTGGAGGCAACCTCACTGCCCATCAGCAGACTGAATGTAGACAGGTTCTACAATCATTTTCACATATGTTTTCCTTGATACCTAGTCAAACTGACTGGTGTACCCATGTGGTGGACACTGGTGACAGTCTGCCTGTAAAGAACAAGCTTTACAGACAACCTGACCACGTCAGGGACTGTATAAAGGCTGAGGTACATAAAATGCTGGAATTAGGTGTCATTGAACCCTCAGAGAGCCCCTGGGCTAGCCCAGTGGTTCTGGTCCCCAAACCTCACACCAAAGATGGCAAGAGAGAGATGAGGTTCTGTGTGGACTACAGGGGTCTCAATGCTGTCACCAGGACAGATGCACACCCTATTCCAAGGGCAGATGAGCTCATAGACAAACTAGCTTCTGCAAAGTTTTTGAGCACATTTGACTTGACAGCTGGCTATTGGCAAATCAGATTAGCTGAGGAGTCTAAGGCCAAAACAGCATTCTCAACCCCAGGTGGGCACTACCAGTTTGTGGTGATGCCCTTTGGTCTGAAGAATGCACCTGCCACCTTCCAAAGGCTGGTGAACCAAGTCCTTACTGGGTTGGATGACTTTTGCGCAGCATATCTTGATGACATTGCTGTCTTTAGCTCCACCTGGGAGGATCACCTGATCCACCTGAAGAAGGCTCTTGAGGCTCTGCAAAGGGCAGGCCTCACTATCAAGGCTACTAAGTGCCAGATAGGGCAGAGTAAGGTTGTATATTTGGGCCACCTTGTAGGTGGAGGCCAAGTTCAACCACTGGAGAGTAAGATACAATCCATCAAGGACTGGTCCCCTCCAACCACCCAGACTCAAGTTCGAGCTTTCTTGGGCTTGACTGGGTACTACAGGAAGTTTGTTAAGAACTATGGGTCCATTGTGACTCCTCTTAATGATCTGACATCCAAGAAGATGCCCAAAAAGGTTCAGTGGACAGTAAGCTGTCAAAAGGCATTTGATGACCTGAAGGAGGCCATGTGCTCTGCACCTATCCTGAAAAGTCCTGACTACTCCAAAGAGTTTATTGTCCAAACAGATGCTTCTGAGTTGGGTGTGGGAGCTGTGCTGTCACAACTTAATGTAGATGGTCAAGACCAACCCATTGCTTTTATTAGCAGAAGGTTGACCCCCAGAGAGAAGAATTGGTCAGCTATTGAGAGGGAGGCCTTTGCTGTGGTGTGGGCCCTGAAGAAGCTGAGGCCATACTTGTTTGGCACTCACTTCAAGATTCAGACCGACCATAAGCCCCTCTTGTGGCTAAATCAGATGAAGGGTGAAAACCCCAAACTGCTTAGGTGGTCCATTTCCCTACAGGGGATGGACTTTACAGTGGAGCACCGGCCAGGTACTGACCATGGGAATGCAGATGGTCTCTCCAGGTACTTCCACTTAGGACATGAAGACGAGACTGGTCAAGGCTAGTTTAATGTCCCAGCGTTTGGGGGGGGGTTGTGTAGGAGAGTAGGGTCTGCTATCCTATGGTCACCCCAAATTTTTGCTTTTTGCTTCACTGGTTTTTGACATATTGAGGCTGTGGGCCTGCCAATCAGACCCCCAGCCTGCTGTTCTCTCTACTAAATTAAAACTATGCACCCTAGGTGCATAACCAATTGGAAGTGGATCACCCTGTCAGCCCCTGTACCAGTGTACACTAGGTACCCAGGGCATTGGTGTACCCAAGGCCTGCCAGGGGCTGCAGCATGTATTATGCCACCCCAGGCTTGGCCTAACAATCTGACACAACTGGCTGATCACTCAGCTGGGGTAAGTTGGTGTAATCACCTCTTACTTAGGTGTAGTATACCTATACCTAACCCTAAATGGGACACCTGGTAACCTATAAGTCACTCCTATGGCAGGCCTTAACAATCCTGAAGGCAGAGTGCTTGGTTCCATGTGAGATGGTGCTCTGGCATGAGCTGAGCCTGTCTGCAGTGGTCGGAACAACTTCCTTCTACTGTTTCCAGATATCGTCATACCATATACTCTTAAGTGCATTATGAACCTCGCGGTTAAATGCTATCTTTGGTTTGGCTTTATCAAAACATGTCGAGTAAGGTGTCATACGAATTGGAATACTAACCCCTCGCCAATTCTGGCGACGGGGTTAGCATTCCACCCTTCTAGAGGGACACGACATGTACAGTACCTGAAACCCGGGTAAAATCAGACATAGCCTCAGCTCCACAAAATGGATGCTGCCACCACAGACACAAGTCTGCCCTCCTGCTGCTGGGAGTCCTTCCAGCTTGGGAGGTGTGGACAAAGGGTTTCCTGCCAGGGGAGGTGCATGCACCACCCCAGACAGGATTTTGTGTATTGGTCAGGTAGGGCTTGGAAGAAACCAGACATGCCTGTGGCTCACAAGGAGCCTCGGTGCATATGCCAGTTCAAACCGGTCCTGGGGCACACCAGTCCCGGGCCTGGGGCGAGCTGGACAAAGGATTGGGGGTGTAAACACCCCCCTCCCTGGTCCCACCCATAGGGAGGGACCTAGCAGGTAGTCCGGCCCCTAGAATCCGCTTAAAGGTAGGAGCTGTGTCCTAAGACTTCAGACATCCTGGAATCAACTTGAAACTAAGAAGAAGACGGGAACTTCGACATTCTGCTGCACAGAAGACTGAAGGAAATCTCCCCTGTGGTCAGGGAGTGACCACCTTGCTAACGCAAGCACCATCCAGCGAATCAACGTCTGCTTTGCTGCCGCCTCCCGCCGGAGCCCGAGCCCAGAGACTGACAAGACCTGGACCTCCAGACCTCTCACCGCCCGATCCACAGTCCCTGAAAAGAGGAGACCCGTGGAGGCACCGAGACACGTGGAGCCAGCCATCTTGAAACGACCACGACAAGCTGACAAGTGCAACAACCGAGGCTCCCTCCAAGTTGTGCTTTGGGATCTGAGAAGCCCCACCCCCGAGCAGCATCTGCACCAAAGGTGAGCCCTCCAGCATCTCCACGATCTGCGTGGGGCCCTTCTGCATTTTGCCACTCGACGCGCCTAACCGGTTGCTGGCCCGCTGGCTAGTAGCCATCTTGGCGATGAACTTTACAAAATACCCCACTGGTCTGGTTGCTCCAGACTGGCCCTTGCTCCCCTCCAAAGGAGCAGTCCTTCTGACCTTGCTGGTCAGAACCATCAGCTTATTTCATCTCCTACAACAATTGCTTTTGCCAAGGATTGTTTGCTTCGATCAAGTCGCCGACAGCGAGAGCCTGCGTGGGACAGCTCGTGTATCGACTCCTGGACGTCGTCGACCTCCAGGGACCACGTGGCTGCAGAGACAAGCTACACCTTTCTTCCTGTTTGCACCCGACATTGGCTGGTACCCACCTGGTGCCACGCTGGTCACTGGCTAGTGACTGTGAACACTGTCCCCTCTGCTTACAGGTCTTCAACATCTCCGATCCACTCTTGGATCCACTGCATCTCTCCCGGACCGACCGCCTGCAGCATCTTTGTCTTCAAGCTCCACGGAACAGATAGAAGAAACCCGACGCACTTCGAGGCCTATGCACCCGCTTCCTGTGGGTGAGGTAAAGCTGGCACACCTGTGCCCAAGTGTAGTATTACATCTCTAGTGCCTGTGTTCCAAATCTTGAGTTCCTAGTCCATCCGGAAGATCCTCTTTGCAGTAACTTTGTACTTTTTACGCACCCATTGAAACCTATGGGAGCACGCGTGTGACTATTTGCTCTGCACACGCCACCCGTGGACCTCCTGGTCACTAACTGAAGTTAGCTCCTTGTAGGCCCAGCGATTCTAGAGGCCCTAGGCCTTTTCCCTTTTCTGTTCGTGGTACTTATACCACTATTTTAGTATATGGTTCGAGTGGCCACCAGGGCCTATCCATATAAAGTGCAACTTCTGTGTATTCTACTGTAATCTTGTTTGACGATTTGTGCTCCTGTGCTCATAAAGAGACTAGGGGTTACTTTGAGAAATAAATACATATATATTTTGAATATATATCTGTGTGGTGTCCTTTCATTGGTATAAAAGGGGGTTACATGTGGTAAAACAGCTGGCTTAACACGCTTCACGAGTTTAGCCTCAAAGACTGCTTAGCCTACGCTACCACTAGGGCAGCTAGTCCGAAAAGGTTGACTTACAACCACACCATAAGGGTTGCTTGGCATGGAACAAGGTGATCACTTTAACTAGTGAGCATCATATACCAGGCCAACTTCTCACAGCTCCATATCACAGAGTGTAAGGCGTCGCTCCTCAGTGTCAGTGGGCTCAATATCACAGAGTGTAAGGCGTCACTCCTCAGTGTCAGTGGGCTCAGTAGCACAGTGTGTAAGGCGTTGGTCCTCAGTGTCAGCTGGCTCCGTATCACAGAATGTAAGGCATCGCTCCTCAGTGTCAGTGGGCTCCGTATCACAGCGTGTAAGGCGTCGCTCCTCAGTGTCAGTGGACTCCGTATCACAGAGTGTACAGCGTCGCTCCTCAGTGTCAGTGGGCTCCGTATGACAGAGTGTATGGCGTCGCTCCTCAGTGTCAGAATGACAGTGGGCTCCGTATCACAGAGTGTACGGCGACACTCCTAAGTGTCAGTGGGCTCCGTATCACAGAGTTTAAGGTATCGCTCCTCAGTGGGCTCTGTAGCACAGAATGTAAGGCTTCGCTACTCAGTGTCAGTGGGCTACGTATCATAGAGTGTAAGGCGTCGCTACTCAGTGTCAGTGGGCTCAGTATCACAGAGTGTACGGCATCGCTCCTCAGTGTCAGAATGACAGTGGGCTCCGTCTCACAGAGTGCACGGCGTCGCTCCTCAGTGTCAGTGGGTTACGTATCACAGAGTGTTAAGCATCGCTCCTCAGTGTCACTGGGCTACGTATCACAGAGTGTAAGCCATCGCTACTCAGTGTCTGTGGGCTCGGTATCACAGAGTGTAAGGCATCGCTCCTCAATGTTAGTGGGCTCAGTATCACAGCTTGTAAGGCGTCGCTCCTCATTGTCAGTGAGTTCCGTATCACAGAGTTTAAGGTATCGCTCCTCAGTGGGCTCTGTAGCACAGAGTGTAAGGCGTCACTCCTCACTGTCAGTGGGCTCCATATCACAGAGTGTATGGCGTCGCTCCTCAGTGTGAGAATGACAGTGGCTCCGTATCACAGAGTGTACGGTGTCGCTCCTCAGTGTCAGTGGGCTCCGTATCACAGAGTGTATGGCATCGCTCCTCAGTGTCAGAATGACAGTGGGCTCCGTATCACAGAGTGTATGGCATCGCTCCTCAGTGTCAGTGGGCTGCGTATCACAGAGTGTAAGGCGTCGCTCCTCAGAGTCAGTGGGCTCCGTATCACAGAGTATAAGGCGTCGCTCCTCAGTGTCAGTGGGCTCCGTATCACAGAGTGTAAGGCATTGCTCCTCAGTGTCAGTGGGCTCTGTATCACAGCGTGTAAGGCGTCGCTCCTCAGTGTCAGTGGGCTCCTTATCACAGAGTGTACAGCGTCACTCCTCAGTGTCAGTGGGTTCCCTATCACAGAGTGTAAGGCGTCACTCCTCAGTGTCTGTGGGCTCCGTATCACAGTGTGTAAGGCGTCACTCCTCAGTGTCACTGGGCTAAGTATCACAGAGTGTAAGGCATCGCTCCTCAGTGTCAGTTGGCTCCATATCACAGCGTGTAAGGTGTTAATCCTCAGTGTCAGTGGGCTCTGAATCACAGAGTGTACAGTGTCGCTATTCAGTGTCAGTGGGTTCCATATCACAGAGTGTAAGGCATCCCTCCTCAGTGTCAGTGGGCTCTGTATCACAGAGTGTACGGCGTCGCTCCTCAGTGTCAGTGGGCTCCGTATCATAGAGTGTACGGCGTCGCTCCTCAGTGTCAGTGGGCTCTGTATCACAGAGTGTACGTTGGTGCTCCTCAGTGTCAGTGGGCTCAGTATCACAGTGTGTAAGGCGTCACTCCTCAGTGTCAGTGGGCTCCGTATCACAGAGTGTTAGACATCGCTCCTCAGTGTCAGTGGGCTCCGTATCACAGAGTGTACGGCGTCGCTCCTCAGTGTCAGTGGGCTCCGTATCACAGAGTGTAAGGCATCCCTCCTCAGTGTCAGTGGGTTCTGTATCACAGAGTGTATGGCATCTCTCCTCAGTGTCAGTGGGCTCCGTATCACAGAGTGTAAGACGTCACTCCTCAGTGTCAGTGGGCTCCGTATCACAGCGTGTAAGGCGTCGTTCCTCAGTGTCAGTGGGCTCAGTATCACAGTGTGTAAGGCGTCACTCCTCAGTGTCAGTGGGCTCCGTATCACAGAGTGTTAGAGGTCGCTCCTCAGTGTCAGTGGGCTCCATATCACAGAGTGTACGGCGTCGCTCCTCAGTGTCAGTGGGCTCCATATCACAGAGTGTAAGGCGTTGCTCCTCAGTGTCAGCTGGCTCCGTATCACAGAGTGTAAGGCATCGCTTCTCAGTGTCAGTGGGCTCCGTATCACAGCGTGTAAGGCGTCGCTCCTCAGTGTCAGTGGACTCCGTATCACAGATTGTACAGCGTCGCTCCACAGTGTCAGTGGGCTCCGTATGACAGAGTGTATGGCATCGCTTCTTATTGTCAGAATGACAGTGGCCTCCGTATCACAGAGTGTAAGGCGTCACTCCTCAGTGTCAGTGGGCTCAGTATCACAGAGTGTAAGGCGTCACTCCTCAGTGTCAGTGGGCTCCGTATCACAGAGTGTAAGGCGTCGCTACTCAGTGTCAGTGGGCTCCGTATCACAGAGTGTAAGGCGTCGCTCCTCAGTGTCAGTGGGTTCCGTATCACAGAGTGTAAGGCGTCACTCCTCAGTGTCAGTGGGCTCCGTATCACAGCATGTAAGGCGTCGCTCCTCAGTGTCAGTGGGCTCAGTATCACAGTGTGTAAGGCATCGCTCCTCAGTGTCAGTGGGCTCCGTATCACAGAGTGTTAGGCGTCGCTCCTCAGTGTCAGTGGGCTCCTGTGAGAAGTTGGCCTGGTATATGATGCTCACTAGTTTCAGTGATCACCTTGTACCATGCCAAGCAACCCTTATGGTGTGGTTGTAAGTCAACCTTTTCGGACTAGCTGCCCTAGTGGTAGCGTAGGCTAAGCAGTCTTTGAGGCTAAACTCGTGAAGCGTGTTAAGCCAGCTGTTTTACCAAATGCAACCCCCTTTAATACCAATGAAAGGACACCACACAGATATATATTCAAAATATATATGTATTTATTTCTCAAAGTAACCCCTAGTCTCTTTATGAGCACAGGAGCACAAATCGTCAAACAAGATTACAGTAGAATACACAAGTTGCACTTTATATGGATAGGCCCTGGTGGCCGCTCGAACCATATACTAAAATAGTGGTATAAGTACCACGAACAGAAAAGGGAAAAGGCCTAGGGCCTCTAGAATCGCTGGGCCTACAAGGAGCTAACTTCAGTTAGTGACCAGGAGGTCCACGGGTGGCGTGTGCAGAGCAAATAGTCACACGCGTGCTCCCATAGGTTTCAATGGGTGCGTAAAAAGTACAAAGTTACTGCAAAAAGGATCTTCCGGATGGACTAGGAACTCAAGATTTGGAACACAGGCACTAGAGATGTAATACTACACTTGGGCACAGGTGTGCCAGCTTTACCTCACCCACAGGAAGCGGGTGCATAGGCCTCGAAGTGCGTCGGGTTTCTTCTATCTGTTCCGTGGAGCCTGAAGACAAAGATGCTGCAGGTGGTCGGTCCGGGAGAGATGCGGTGGATCCAAGAGTGGATCGGAGATGTTGAAGACCTGTAAGCAGAGGGGACAGTGTTCACAGTCACTAGCCAGTGACCAGCGTGGCACCAGGTGGGTACCAGGCAATGTCGGGTGCAAACAGGAAGAAAGGTGTAGCTTGTCTCTGCAGCCACGTGGTCCCTGGAGGTTGACCACGTCCAGGAGTCGGTTCAAGAGCTGTCCCACGCATGCTCTCGCTGTCGGCGGTGTCGGCGACTTGATCAAAGCAAACAAACCTTGGCAAAAGCAATTGTTGTAGGAGATGAAATAAGCTGATGGTTCTGACCAGCAAGGTCAGAAGGACTGCTCCTTTGGAGGGGAGCAAGGGCCAGTCTGGACCAACCAGACCAGTGGTGTATTTCATAAAGTTCGTCGCCAAGATGGCTACTAGCCAGCGGGCCAGCAACCGGTTAGGCGCGTCAAGTGGCAAAATGCAGAAGGGCCCCACGCAGATCGTGGAGATGCTGGAGGGCTCACCTTTGGTGCAGATACTGCTCGGGTGTTGGGCTTCTCAGATCCCAAAGCACAACTTGGAGGGAGCCTCGGTTGTTGCACTTGTCAGCTTGTCGTGGTCGTTTCAAAATGGCTGGCTCCACGTGTCTCGGTGCCTCCACGGGTCTCCTCTTTTCAGGGACTGTGGATCGGGCGGTGAGAGGTCTGGAGGTCCAGGTCTTGTCAGTCTCTGGGCTCGGGCTCCGGCGGGAGGCGGCGGCAAAGCAGACGTTGATTCGCTGGATGGTGCTTGCGTTAGCAAGGTGGTCACTCCCTGACCACAGGGGAGATTTCCTTCAGTCTTCTGTGCAGCAGAATGTCGAAGTTCCCGTCTTCTTCTTAGTTTCAAGTTGATTCCAGGATGTCTGAAGTCTTAGGACACAGCTCCTACCTTTAAGCAGATTCTAGGGGCCGGACTACCTGCTAGGTCCCTCCCTATGGGTGGGACCAGCAAGGGGGGTGGTTACACCCCCAATCCTTTGTCCAGCTCGCCCCAGGCCCGGGACTGGTGTGCCCCAGGACCGGTTTGAACTGGCATATGCACCGAGGCTCCTTGAGAGCCACAGGCATGTCTGGTTTCTTTCAAGCCCTACCTGACCAATACACAAAATCCTGTCTTGGGTGGTGCACGCACCTTCCCTGGCAGGAAACCCTTTGTCTACACCTCCCAAGCTGGAAGGACTCCCAGCAGCAGGAGGGCAGACTTGTGTCTGTGGTGGCAGCATCCATTTTGTGGAGCTGAGGCTATGTCTGATTTTACCCGGGTTTCAGGTACTGTACATGTCGTGTCCCTCTAGAAGGGTGGAATGCTAACCCCGTCGCCAGAATTTGCGAGGGGTTAGTATTCCAATTCGTATGACATCTTACTCGACATGTTTTGATAAAGCCAAACGAAAGATAGCATTTAACCGCGAGGTTCATAATGCACTTAAGAATATATGGTATGACGATATCTGGAAACAGTAGAAGGAAGTTGTTCCGACCACTGCAGACAGGCTCAGCTCATGCCAGAGCACCATCTCACATGGAACCAAGCACTCTGCCTTCAGGATTGTTAAGGCCTGCCATAGGAGTGACTTATAGGTTACCAGGTGTCCCATTTAAGGTTAGGTATAGGTATACTACACCTAAGTAAGAGGTGATTACACCAACTTACCCCAGCTGAGTGATCAGCCAGTTGTGTCAAATTGTTAGGCCAAGCCTGCGGTGGCATAATACATGCTTCAGCCCCTGGCAGGCCTTGGGTACACCAATGCCCTGGGTACCTAGTGTACACTGGTACAGGGGCTCAGTGTCAATTTAGTTAGAGAGAACAGCAGGCAGGGAGTCTGATTAGCAGGCCCACAGCCTCAATATGTCAAAAACCAGTGAAGCAAAAAGCAAAAATTTGGGGTGACCATAGGATAGCAGACCCTACTCTCCTACACAACCCCCCCCCCAAACGCAGGGACATTAAACTAGCCTTGACCAGTCTCGTCTTCATGTCCTAAGTGGAAGTACCTGGAGAGACCATCTGCATTCCAATGGTCTGTACCTGGCCGGTGGTCCACTGTAAAGTCCATCCCCTGTAGGGAAACGGACCACCTAAGCAGTTTGGGGTTTTCACCCTTCATCTGATTTAGCCACAAGAGGGGATTATGGTCAGTCTGAATCTTGAAGTGAGTGCCAAACAAGTATGGCCTCAGCTTCTTCAGGGCCCACACCACAGCCAAGGCCTCCCTCTCAATAGCTGACCAATTCTTCTCTCTGGGGGTCAACCTTCTGCTAATAAAAGCAATGGGTTGGTCTTGACCATCTACATTAAGTTGTGACAGCACAGCTCCCACACCCAACTCAGAAGCATCTGTTTGAACAATAAACTCTTTGGAGTAGTCAGGACTTTTCAGGATAGGTGCAGAGCACATGGCCTTCTTCAGGTCATCAAATGTCTTTTGAAAGCTTACTGTCCACTGAACCTTTTTGGGCATCTTCTTGGATGTCAGATCATTAAGAGGAGTCACAATGGACCCATAGTTCTTAACAAACTTCCTGTAGTACCCAGTCAAGCCCAAGAAAGCTCGAACTTGAGTCTGGGTGGTTGATGGGGACCAGTCCTTGATGGATTGTATCTTACTCTCCAGTGGTTGAACTTGGCCTCCACCTACAAGGTGGCCCAAATACACAACCTTACTCTGCCCTATCTGGCACTTAGTAGCCTTGATAGTGAGGCCTGCCTTTTGCAGAGCCTCCAGTACCTTCTTCAGGTGGATCAGGTGATCCTCCCAGGTGGAGCTAAAGACAGCAATGTCATCAAGATATGCTGCACAAAAGTCATCCAACCCAGTAAGGACTTGATTCACCAGCCTTTGGAAGGTGGCAGGTGCATTCTTCAGACCAAAGGGCATCACCAAAAATTGATAATGCCCACCTGGGGTTGAGAATGCTGTTTTGGCCTTAGACTCCTCAGCTAACCTGATTTGCCAATAGCCAGCTGTCAAGTCAAATGTGCTCAAAAACTTAGCAGAAGCTAGTTTGTCTATGAGCTCATCTGCCCTTGGAATAGGATGTGCATCTGTCCTAGTGACAGCATTGAGCCCTCTTTAATCCACACAGAACCTCATCTCTCTCTTGCCATCTTTGGTGTGAGGTTTGGGGACCAGAACCACTGGGCTAGCCCAGGGGCTCTCTGAGGGTTCAATGACACCTAATTCCAGCATTTTGTGTACCTCAGCCTTTATACAGACCCTGACGTGGTCAGGTTGTCTGTAAAGTTTGTTCTTTACAGGCAGACTGTCACCAGTGTCCACCACATGGGTACACCAGTCAGTTTCACTAGGTATCAGTGAAAACATGTGTTGAAATGATTGTAGAACCTGTCTACATTCAATCTGCTGATGATCAGTGAGGTTGCCTCCAAGGGTCACTCCTTCAACTGAGCCATCTTCAGGGTTCTGAGACAACAGGTCTGGGAGAGGGTCACTCTCTTCCTCCTGTCCCTCATCTGTAGCCATGAGCAAGCCCATGTCTGCCCTGTCAACATATGCTTTTAACCTGTTAACATGGAGTACCCTGTGGGGGCTCCTGGGAGTTCCTAGGTCCACCAAGTAGGTAACCTCTCCCTTCTTTTCCAGGATAGTATGGGGTCCAGACCATTTGTCTTGGAGTGCTGCTGGGGCCACTGGCTCCAACACCCATACCTTCTGTCCTGGCTGAAACTCAACCAAGACAGCCTTTTGGTCATGCCAAGCTTTCTGTAAGGCCTGGCTTGCCTCAAGGTTTTTGGATGCCTTCTCCATATACTCAGCCATCCTGGAGCGGAGACCAAGTACATAGTCTACTATGTCTTGTTTAGGCTTTTTGAGAGGTAACTCCCATCCTTCCTTCACTAAACACAGTGGGCCTCTTACAGGGTGCCCAAACAACAATTCAAAGGGGCTGTAGCCAACCCCCTTTTGTGGGACCTCTCTGTAAGCAAACAGAAGGCAGGGTAGAAGGATGTCCCATCTTCGCCTGAGCTTTTCAGGTAATCCTTTGATCATACCCTTTAGGGTCTTGTTGAATCTCTCAACAAGCCCATTGCATTGTGGGTGATAAGGAGTGGTGAACTTGTAGTTGACACCACATTCCTTCCACATAGCTGTCAAGTATCCTGACATGAAGTTGGTACCTGTGTCAGAAACCACCTCCTTAGGAAACCCCACTCGGGAGAATACTCCCAGCAGGGCCCTGGCCACAACAGGTGCTGTAGTGGTCCTAAGGGGAATTGCCTCTGGATACCTGGTGGCATGATCCACTACCACCAGTATAAATCTGTGCCCAGATGCATTGGGAGGATCCATGGGACCCACTATATCTATTCCCACTCTTTCAAAGGGGACCCCCACCACAGGTAGTGGTATCAGGGGGGCCTTTGTTGTGCCACCTGATTTGCCACTGGCTTGGCAGGTTACACAGGAGAGACAAAACTCCTTGGTATCTTCATTCATGTGAGGCCAGTGAAAGTGAGGGACAAGCCTGTCCCAGGTCTTGTTTTGGCCTAAGTGTCCTGCTAGAGGAATATCATGAGCCAAGGTAAGAAGGAAGCCCCTAAATTGCAGAGGTATAACCAACCTCCTGGTTGCACCAGGTTTTGGGTCTCTAGCCTCTGAATAAAGGAGCCCATCATCCCAATACACTTTATGGGTACCTTGAGCATTCACAGCAGCCTCAGCAGCAGCCAGCTGTCTGAGGGGTTCAAGAGATGGACAGGATAACTGAGCCTGCCCCAAGTCAGCCCTGGAAGGTCCCCCTGTCCCCAGAAACTCAACCTGATCAGGTTCAAGCTCTTCAGGGACAGTTCCTTCAGGGTCCTCTAGATCATCTTCCTGGGAAGGCTGATCATCACTTGTAGGCAGGGGGGAAGGCACAGCCTTAACCCTCCTGTTCTTCTTCTTGGTAGGTGCTTGGTCCATTGTTCCAGGATCCCAGACCTGTGGTTCAGTAAGGCACTTTTTGGCCTGCGACCTGGTCACAGCAAGGAGATGTGGTGATATACCTAACATCTCTGCATGTGTCCTGTACTCCACGTCTGACCATAGAGACCTCTCTAGGTCATTGCCCAACAAACATTCTACTGGGAGGTCTACACTAACCACAACCCTTTTGAGGCCAGTTACCCCTCCCCATGAGAAGTTAACAACTGCCACACTATGTGAAGTAGATGCATTGCTGGCATTGGTCACCAGGTAGTTCTCACCTGGTATGTACTGTCCAGGGTCCACAAAGCCTGGTGTCACCATAGTGACACTGGCACATGTGTCCCTGTAGGCTTGAGCCACTTTTTCATTTATTAAAGGAGTCTGTCTGTACTTGCCCAGGTTACTGGGGCTCACACTCAGGGACAAATCCATGTCCCCATCACAGATCAAGACTGCCTGTGTCAGGGTTCTGTCTAAGTCAGAATCTCCTTCAGTTCCCATAGTGATTCCCACTACACCCTTTGTTTGGGGACCAACACTGCTAACAGTAGTACTGGGAGCAGGTGCCTTAGGGGCAACAGTGTTGGGGGCTCCACCCTTCTTACAATCACTAGTCCAGTGAGTTGTATTCTTGCAAGATTTGCACCAGGGTTTCTTTGGACCTTCTTTCTTCTTCCCTTTAGGCTGGGACCCACCCTCGTTAGTACTAGTTTGGGGCCCTGTTGAAGACTTCTGGTCTTTAGATTTCTGATCTCCACCCTTTTGGTCTGTTTTCTTCTGATCACCCCCTTGGCCCTGGTTCTGGTTCTTTTGCTTAACCCTGGTTCTGACCCATTTGTCTGCCTTCTTTCCCAATTCATGGGGAGAGGTCAGATCTGAGTCAACCAAGTGTTGATGCAGTTGCTGGTTCTGACAGTTATTTAAAATCTGTTCTCTCATCATCAAATTGTACAATCCTGTATAATCAGATACCTTACTTCCCGGCAACCAACCCTCCAAAGCCTTAGTGGCACATTCAATGTATTCAGACCAGTCCTGAGTCTGTGTCTTCTGGGTGTCTCTGAACATTAACCTGTACTGTTCAGTGGTTAAGCCTAACCCATCAACTAGGACACTCTTCAGGGCTCTGTAGTTTCTGACATCCTCCTCCCTAACAGTGAGAAGTCTATCTCTGCCTCTTCCTTCAAAGGAGAGCCATAAGATTGCTGCCCACTGGTCTTCAGGAACCTGATGCACTTTGCAGGCTCTCTCAAGAGCAGTCATCCATTTGTGGATGTCATCCCCACTTTTGTAGGGGGGCACAACCTTGGACAGGTTCCTATTGTCAAAGACCCTATCTTTGTCCTTAGGGACAATGCTGCCACCAGTGGGTATAGACCCACTCTCCTTAGGTTGCCTAGCCTTGTTCAGTTTCTCTTCCACCAGGGCTACTTCTAGCTCCTGTCTCCTGATCCTCAGCTGAGCTTCCTGCATTCTGGCCTCATGTTCCCTCCTCTGAGGGGTGGTCATCCTCCTTCTGGAGTGACCTTGAGAGCCTCTAGAGGCATGGGAAGCATTAGATTCACCTGAGTGATTCCTTTGCCTCCCAAGCCCCTGGTTAAGTCCACTGGGGAGATCCAATGGGATGATCCCATTGTCAGTCCCCAATAGCCTTAGGTTAGCTGGGCCACGTATAACACTTGGCACTGGGCTAGTTCTCCCTTCATCCCAACTAACATCTGTGTAGGAGAGTAGGGTCTGCTATCCTATGGTCACCCCAAATTTTTGCTTTTTGCTTCACTGGTTTTTGACATATTGAGGCTGTGGGCCTGCCAA
Source organism: Triturus cristatus (assembly GCF_964204655.1). Lineage (NCBI taxonomy): Eukaryota > Metazoa > Chordata > Amphibia > Caudata > Salamandridae > Triturus > Triturus cristatus. The sequence continues at coordinate 1,100,179,883 of NC_140579.1, forward strand.
TCAGACCACCAGCCTGCTGTTCTCTCTACTAAATTTACACTATGCACTCTAGGTGCATAACCAATTGGAACTAGATCACCCTGTGAGACCCTGTACCAGTGTACACTAGGTACCCAGGGCATTGGTGTATCTAAGGCCTACCAGGGGCTGAAGCATGTATTGTGCCACCCCTGGCCTGGCCTAACAAATTTGACACAACTGGCTGATCACTCAGCTGGGGTAAGTTGTTGTAACCACCTCTTACTTAGGTGTAGTATACCTATACCTAACCTTAAATGGGACACATGTTAACCTATAAGTCACTCCTATGGCAGGCCTTGACAATCCTGAAGGCAGAGTGCTTGGTTCCATGTGAGATGGTGCTCTGGCATGAGCTGAGCCTGTCTGCAGTGGTCGGAACAACTTCCTTCTACTGTTTCCAGATATCGTCATACCATATACTCTTAAGTGCATTATTAACCTCGCGGTTAAATGCTATCTTTGGTTTGGCTTTATCAAAACATGTCGAGTAAGGTGTCATACGAATTGGAATACTAACCCCTCGCCAATTCTGGCGACGGGGTTAGCATTCCACCCTTCTAGAGGGACACGACATGTACAGTACCTGAAACCCGGGTAAAATCAGACATAGCCTCAGCTCCACAAAATGGATGCTGCCACCACAGACACAAGTCTGCCCTCCTGCTGCTGGGAGTCCTTCCAGCTTAGGAGGTGTGGACAAAGGGTTTCCTGCCAGGGGAGGTGCATGCACCACCCCAGACAGGATTTTGTGTATTGGTCAGGTAGGGCTTGAAAGAAACCAGACATGCCTGAGGCTCACAAGGAGCCTCGGTGCATATGCCAGTTCAAACCGGTCCTGGGGCACACCAGTCCTGGACCTGGGGCGAGCTGGACAAAGGATTGGGGGTGTAACCACCCCCCTTCCTGGTCCCACCCATAGGGAGGGACCTAGCAGGTAGTCCAGCCCCTAGAATCCGCTTAAAGGTAGGAGCTGTGTCCTAAGACTTCAGACATCCTGGAATCAACTTGAAACTAAGAAGAAGACGGGAACTTCGACATTCTGCTGAACAGACGACTGAAGGAAATCTCCCCTGTGGTCAGGGAGTGACCACCTTGCTAACGCAAGCACCATCCAGCGAATCAACGTCTGCTTTGCCGCCGCCTCCCGCCGGAGCCCGAGCCCAAAGACTGACAAGACCTGGACCTCCAGACCTCTCACCGCCCGATCCACAGTCCCTGAAAAGAGGAGACCCGTGGAGGCACCGAGACACGTGGAGCCAGCCATCTTGAAACGACCACGACAAGCTGCAAGCGCAACAACCGAGGCTCCCTCCAAGTTGTGCTTTGAGATCTGAGAAGCCCAACCCTCGAGCAGCATCTGCACCAAAGGTGAGCCCTCCAGCATCTCCACGATCTGCGTGGGGCCCTTCTGCATTTTGCCACTCGACGCGCCTAACCGGTTGCTGGCCGCTGGCTAGTGGCCATCTTGGCGACGAACTTCAAGAACTACACCGCTGGTCTGGTTGCTCCAGACTGGTCCTTGCTCCCCTCCAAAGGAGCAGTCCCTCTGACCTTGCTGGTCAGAACCATCAGCTTATTTCGTTTTCCACAACAATTGCTTTTGCCAAGGCTTGTTTGCTTCGATCAAGTCGCCAACACTGCCGACAGCGAGAGCCTGCGTGGGACAGCTCGTGGACTGACTCCTGGACGTCGTCGACCTTCAGGGACCACGTGGCTGCAGAGACAAGCTACACCTTTCTTCCTGTTTGCACCCGACATCGCCTGGTACCCACCTGGTGCCACGCTGGTCACTGGCTAGTGACTGTGAACACTGTCCCCTCTGCTTACAGGTCTTCTACAACTCTGATCCACCCTTGGATCCACCGCATCTCTTCCGGACCGACCGCCTGCAGCATCTTTGTCCACAGGCTCCACTGAACAGATAGAAGAAACCCGACGCACTTCGAGGCCTATGCACCCGCTTCCTGTGGGTGAGGTAAAGCTGGCACTCCAGTGCCCAAGTGTGGAGAATCATCTCTAGTGTCTGTGTTTCCAATCTTGAGTTCATAGTCCATCCGGAAGATCATTTTTTGCAGTAACTTTGTAACTTTTACGCACCCATTGAAAACCTATGGGAGCACGCGTGTGACTATTTGCTCTGCACACGCAACCCGTGGACCTCCTGGTCACTAACTGAAGTTAGCTCCTCGTAGGCCCAGCGATTCTAGAGGCCCTAGGCCTTTTCCCTTTTCTGTTCGTGGTACTTATACCACTATTTTAGTATATGGTTTGAGCGGCCACCAGGGCCTATCCATATAAAGTGCAACTTCCGTGTATTCTACTGTAATCTTGTTTGACGATTTGTGCTCCTGTGCTCATAAAGAGACTAGGGGTTACTTTGAGAAATAAATACATATATATTTTGAATATATATCTGTGTGGTGTCCTTTCATTGGTATAAAAGGGGGTTGCATTTGGTAAAACAGCTGGCTTAACACGCTTAACGAGTTTAGCCTCAAAGACTGCTTAGCCTACGCTACCACTAGGGCAGCTAGTCCGAAAAGGTTGACTTACAACCACACCATAAGGGTTGCTTGGCATGGTACAGGGTGGTCACTTTAACTAGTGAACATCATATACCAGGTGTAGGAAGGTGGATATCTGACTATGGTTACCCCCAAATTTTTGCCTAGTGTCTAGCTGGTTTTTCGACTTAGTTGGCCTGAGATCCTGCCATTCAGGATCTCAGCCTGGCTGTTCTCTCTTTAAAATGGACTCCATGTACCCTAGGTACATACCCAATTGGTTGGATCACCCTGTGAGCCCCTGTACCAGTGTACACTAGGTACCCAGGGCATTGGTGTATCTAAGGCCTGCCAGGGGCTGAAGCATGTATTATGCCACCCCAGGCTTGGCCTAACAAATTTGACACAACTGGCTGATCATTCAGCTGGGGTAAGTTGGTGTAACCACCTCTTACTTAGGTGTAGTATACCTATACCTAACCTTAAATGGGACACCTGGTAACCTATAAGTCACTCCTATGGCAGGCCTTAACAATCCTGAAGGCAGAGTGCTGGGTTCCATGTGAGAGGGTGCTCTGGCATGAGCTGAGCCTGTCTGCAGTGGTCGGAACAACTTCTTTCTACTGTTTCCAGATATCGTCATACCATATACTCTTAAGTGCATTATGAACCTCGCGGTTAAATGCTATCTTTGGTTTGGCTTTATCAAAACATGTCGAGTAAGGTGTCATACGAATTGGAATACTAACCCCTCGCCAATTCTGGCGACGGGGTTAGCATTCCACCCTTCTAGAGGGACACGACATGTACAGTACCTGAAACCCGGGTAAAATCAGACATAGCCTCAGCTCCACAAAATGGATGCTGCCACCACAGACACAAGTCTGCCCTCCTGCTGCTGGGAGTCATTCCAGATTGGGAGGTGTGGATAAAGGGTTTCCTGCCAGGGGAGGTGCATGCACCACCCCAGACAGGATTTTGTGTATTGGTCAGGTAGGGCTTGAAAGAAACCAGACATGCCTGAGGCTCACAAGGAGCCTCGGTGCATATGCCAGTTCAATCCGGTCCTGGGGCACACCAGTCCCGGGCCTGGGGCGAGCTGGACAAAGGATTGGGGGTGTAACCACCCCCCTTCCTGGTCCCACCCTTAGGGAGGGACCTAGCAGGTAGTCCGGCCCCTAGAATCCGCTTAAAGGTAGGAGCTGTGTCCTAAGACTTCAGACATCCTGGAATCAACGTGAAACTAAGAAGAAGACGGGAACTTCGACATTCTGCTGCACAGAAGACTGAAGGAAATCTCCCCTGTGGTCAGGGAGTGACCACCTTGCTAACGCAAGCACCATCCAGCGAATCAACGTCTGCTTTGCCGCCGCCTCCCGCCGGAGCCCGAGCCCAGAGACTGACAAGACCTGGACCTCCAGACCTCTCACCGCCCGATCCACAGTCCCTGAGAAGAGGAGACCCGTGGAGGCACCGAGACACGTGGAGCCAGCCATCTTGAAAAGACCACGACAAGCTGCAAGCGCAACAACCGAGGCTCCCTCCAAGTTGTGCTTTGGGATCTGAGAAGCCCAACACCCGAGCAGCATCTGCTCCAAAGGTGAGCCCTCCAGCATCTCCACGATCTGCGTGTGGCCCTTCTGCATTTTGCCACTCGACGCGCCTAACCGGTTGCTGGCCCGCTGGCTAGTGGCCATCTTGGCGACGAACTTCAAGAAATACACCGCTGGTCTGGTTGCTCCAGAATGGCCCTTGCTCCCCTCCAAAGGAGCAGTCCCTCTGACCTTGCTGGTCAGAACAATCAGCTTATCTTGTTCTCCACAACAATTGATTTTGCCAAGGCTTGTTTGCTTCGATCAAGTCGCCGACACCGCCGACAGCGAGAGCCTGCGTGGGACAGCTCGTGAACCGACTCCTGGACGTCGTCGACCTCCAGGGACCACGTGGCTGCAGAGACAAGCTACACCTTTCTTCCTGTTTGCACCCGACATTGCCTGGTACCCACCTGGTGCCACGCTGGTCACTGGCTAGTGACTGTGAACACTGTCCCCTCTGCTTACAGGTCTTCTACAACTCCGATCCACTCTTGGATCCACCGCATCTCTCCCGGACCAGCCGCCTGCAGCATCTTTGTCTTCAGGCTCAACGGAACAGATAGAAGAAACCCGACGCACTTCGACACCTATGCACCCGCTTCCTGTGGGTGAGGTAAAGTTGGCACTCCAGTGCCCAAGTGTAGAGTATCATCTCTAGTGCCTGTGTTTCCAATCTTGAGTTCCTAGTCCATCCGGAAGATCCTTTTTGCAGTAACTTTGTACTTTTTACGCACCCATTGAAACCTAAGGGAGCACGTGTGTGACTATTTGCTCTGCACACGCCACCCGTGGACCTCCTGGTCACTAACTGAAGTTAGCTCCTTGTAGGCCCAGCGATTCTAGAGGCCCTAGGCCTTTTACCTTTTCTGTTCGTGGTACTTATACCACTATTTTAGTATATGGTTTGAGCGGCCACCAGGGCCTATCCATATAAAGTGCAACTTCTGTGTATTCTACTGTAATCTTGTTTGACGATTTGTGCTCCTGTGCTCATAAAGAGACTAGGGGTTACTTTGAGAAATAAATACATATATATTTTGAATATATATCCGTGTGGTGTCCTTTCATTGGTATAAAAGGGGGTTACATTTGGTAAAACAGCCTGCTTAACACGCTTCACGAGTTTAGCCTCAAAGACTGCTTAGCCTACGCTACCACTAGGGCAGCTAGTCCGAAAAGGTTGACTTACAACCACACCATAAGGGTTGCTTGGCATGGTACAAGGTGATCACTTTAACTAGTGAGCATCATATACCAGGCCAACTTCTCACATTGGTGAGCAGCGGTTGGATTTGAGCTTGCTGTGTTTTGCCATTGTAATCTCCTGGTTACCAATTGAAAGATCACATAGGTACCTGTAGGTACATATAAAACAAGATTAGATATACTTAAGTTCTACTGAACTTAGTTGTTGTATAGCAAAGGGAGTAGCACACCCTGACTACAACTACTAGATAGGTTTAGTAGGTAAACCCAAGTGTAGGTAGATTGCAACACATCCACCCACACTTAAGAGCAATGGCTGGGGCAGAGGGGTCCAATGTACCCATCTCTGTTGAGAGTGACCCCAAGAGGGCACCATCCATCTTTGCTACCCTAAACCAGAATGAGCTCAGGCATTTGGCAACTCTTAGAGGCCTTAAACAGCCCAAGAACCCTACCTCTGCTGAGCTCAGAGAACTCTTGCAAAATGATGAAAATCAGAGAGAGCTCAAGAAAGATTCCCAGTTAGGCCCCTTAGGGTCAGGAACAGGAGGCCCCCCTTCGGAAGATGCTACTGAAGTACCCCTTTCCAATAGCCATCCCTTAGATGAGAATCATACTACAGAGGAGGAAAGTGGTGAGGATACAGAAAGTAGTGAGGATGAAGGGAGAACTAGCCCAGTGCCAAGTGTTATACTTGGCCCAGCTAAACTAAGGCTATTGGGGACTGACAATGGGATCATCCCATTGGATCTCCCCAGTGGACTTAACCAGGGGCTTGGGAGGCAAAGGAATCGCTCAGGTGACTCTGATGCTTCTCATGCCTCTAGAGGCTCTCAAGGTCACTCCAGGAAAAGGATGACCACCCCTCAGAGGAGGGAACATGAGGCCAGAATGCAGGAAGCCCAGCTGAGGATCAGGAAGCAGGAGCTAGAAGTAGCCCTGATGGAAGAGAGACTGAGCAAGGCTAGGCAGCATAAAGAGAGTGGGTCTATACCCACTGGTGGCAGCATTGTCCCTAGGGACAAAGATAGGGTCTTTGATAATAGGAACCTGTCCAAGGTTGTGCCCCCCTACAAAAGTGGGGATGACATCCACAAATGGATGACTGCTCTTGAGAGAGCCTGCAAAGTGCAACAGGTTCCTGAAGACCAGTGGGCAGCAATCTTATGGCTCTCCTTTGAGGGGAGAGGCAGAGATAGACTCCTCACTGTTAGAGAAGAGGATGTCAGAAATTACTGAGTCCTGAAGAGTGTCCTAGTTGATGGGTTAGGCTTAACCACTGAACAGTACAGGTTAATGTTCAGAGACACCCAGAAGACACAGACTCAGGACTGGTCTGAATATGTGGAATGTGCCACTAAGGCTTTGGAGGGTTGGTTGCTGGGAAGTAAGGTGTCTGATTATACAGGATTGTACAATTTGATGATGAGAGAGCAGATTTTAAGTAATTGTCAAAACCAGCTTCTCCATCAACACCTGGTAGACTCAGATTTGACCTCTCCCCAAGAATTGGGAAAGAGGGCAGATAAATGGGTCAGGACCAGGATCAGGCCTAAAAACCAGGGTGGTGACCAAAAGAAAGATACCACCAAGCCTCAAGAGAAGGGTGGGGATAAAGCAAAAGAGAAATCTTCCTCAGGGCCCCAAAACTCCACACAGGGTGGTGGGTCCCAAGCTCCCTCCTCTACCACAGCTAAAAAGCCTTACTGCCATGAGTGTAAAACTCCTGGGCATTGGAAAACTGACAACAGTTGCCCAAGGGCTAAAAACAAAACTGTTCCTCCAATTACTCCTGTCACACCACCTATTACTGTCAGCAGTAATCCCCCAGGTGGTGGGAGTGCCCCCAGAAATCTGGGTGGGTTCACTTGGGGAACACAGGGGGACCCTGGCTTAGCCAATTCCCTTACAGCAACTATTCTTGTCTGTGATGGTGGCATGGGGTTTGCCAACTTCACTGCCTGTCCCAACACTTTGGGTAGGTACAGACAGGAGCCCTACATCAATGGTACCAAAGCTGAGGCCTACAGAGACACTGGAGCTAGCATCACAATGGTGGCCCATTGGCTAGTTCCCTCTGAGCAGCTTTTGCCTGGTTTCTCCTACCAGGTGACTAACATTGATGGCAAACAGAACAGTCATCCCATGGCAGAGGTATGTCTCAGCTGGGGAGGTGTCACTGGCCCTAAAAGGGTGGCAGTGTCCCCAACCTTGCCTGTGGACTGCTTACTGGGGAATGACTTAGAACTCTCAGCTTGGGCTGGAGTTGAACAAGACACCCATTCTAAAATGGTAGGCCTTTCAAAAAAGGGTAGTGGGGTTGTGCCATTCACAACCCCTGTCCAAATAGATTTCCTCCCTGGAAAGGTTGGAAGGGCAGTGGTAGCCACAGCCCAGGCACAGACAGACTTCCCTGTAGAGACTGGCAGAGCTGTGACAGTCACAGCTCAAACACAAACTGAGTGCCCCCCTGAAAAGGTTGGCAAGGCTGTAATGGTCTCAGCCTATACTCAGACTGACATAGGTGTAGTGAAGCCTGAAACTTTGGATCACTCCACACAAACAGAGAGTAGTGGGGAGGAAGAAAAGTCTCCCTCTCCCCAGACATTAGGAAAAGATCAGCCTCCTCAGGGATCTGACCTCACCCCTTGTGAGCGAACTGCCCCAGAGGTAGCCAGGCCTGGCCTGGCAGAGCCTCTGATGTCAGTGGCCCCTTCCAAGGTGGGACCCAGTCTGGTGCAGGTAGCCTGCCTCTCTCTACCCTGCCTCAGTCAGCCCAGGGCTGCAGAGGTCAGGGAGGCCAGTGGACCCCCAGAGGGCCCCTGTCCACAAGAACCCCCCCCATCAAAAGAATGAGGATTGCCTGGCTAGTAGCCCTAGTCAGGTGATGGGTAAAAACATTCCTGAGGGCTCCCCTTTACAGGTAGTTAGGGACCTCCCCCAGAGGGATTCTGTTGGGCACAGGCAAACATGGGACCTTAGGGCCCCAAACCTGACCTGTCCCTCCAGTAAGCCCACAAAAGGGACCCAGCCTCCAGCTTTAGGTAGCCAGAGGCTGACCCTGAGAGCACAGTGCAACTCAGTTAAGGAAAGAAAGGCATCCATGGTGGAGGATGATTGGAGGAAGCTGAGGCCTAACTTTGAGGACACTCACTTCAGTACTCCATCTCAACACCAGCCTTTTACTTTGCCAAGACACACCAAAGGTAGAGATTCCCTATGGTGGAGACCCTCTGATACCCTTAGGGTGAGGGATTGCTTAGTGGACCATGAGACAGGGGGTAACCATGCCAGTGCTGGTTCCTCCTTATATGGCCACTTGGGCAATATAGGCTTACCTGGTCAAGGTCAGCCTTATCTCCCTTCGTTTGGGGGGGGGGGGGTTGTGTAGGAAGGTGGATATCTGACTATGGTTACCCCCAAATTTGTGCCTAGTATCTAGCTGGTTTTTCGACTTAGTTGGCCTGAGATCCTGCCATTCAGGATCTCAGCCTGGCTGTTCTCTCTTTAAAATGGACTCTATGTACCCTAGGTACATACCCAATTGGTTGGATCACCCTGTGAGCCCCTGTACCAGTGTACACTAGGTACCCAGGGCATTGGTGTATCTAAGGCCTGCCAGGGGCTGAAGCATGTATTATGCCACCCCAGGCTTGGCCTAACAAATTTGACACAACTGGCTGATCACTCAGCTGGGGTAAGTTGGTGTAACCACCTCTTACTTAGGTGTAGTATACCTATACCTAACCTTAAAAGGGACACATGCTAACCTATAAGTCACTCCTATGGCAGGCCTTAACAATCCTGAAGGTAGAGTGCTTGGTTTCATGTGAGATGGTGCTCTGGCATGAGCTGAGCCTGTCTGCAGTGGTCGGAACAACTTCCTTCTACCGTTTCCAGATATCGCCATACCCTATACTCTTAAGTGCATTATGAACCTCGCGGTTAAATGCTATCTTTGGTTTGGCTTTACCAAAACATGTCGAGTAAGGTGTCATACGAATTGGAATACTAACCTCTCGCCAATACTGGTGACGGGGTTAGCATTCCACCCTTCTAGAGGGACACGACATGTACAGTACCTGAAACCCGGGTAAAATCAGACATAGCCTCAGCTCCACAAAATGGATGCTGCCACCACAGACACAAGTCTGCCCTCCTGCTGCTGGGAGTCCTTCCAGCTTGGGAGGTGTGGACAAAGGGTTTCCTGCCAGGGGAGGGGCATGCACCACCCCAGACAGGATTTTGTGTATTGGTCAGGTAGGGCTTGAAAGAAAGCAGACATGCCTGAGGCTCACAAGGAGCCTCGGTGCATATGCCAGTTCAATCCGGTCCTGGGGCACACCAGTCCCGGGCCTGGGGCGAGCTGGACAAAGGATTGGGGGTGTAACCACCCCCCTTCCTGGTCCCACCCTTAGGGAGGGACCTAGCAGGTAGTCCGGCCCCTAGAATCCGCTTAAAGGTAGGAGCTGTGTCCTAAGACTTCAGACATCCTGGAATCAACTTGAAACTAAGAAGAAGACGGGAACTTCGACATTCTGCTGCACAGAAGACTGAAGGAAATCTCCCCTGTGGTCAGGGAGTGACCACCTTGCTAACGCAAGCACCATTCAGCGAATCAACGTCTGCTTTGCCGCCGCCTCCCGCCGGAGCCCGAGCCCAGAGACTGACAAGACCTGGACCTCCAGACCTCTCACCGCCCGATCCACAGTCCCTGAGAAGAGGAGACCCGTGGAGGCACCGAGACACGTGGAGCCAGCCATCTTGAAAAGACCACGACAAGCTGCAAGCGCAACAACCGAGGCTCCCTCCAAGTTGTGCTTTGGGATCTGAGAAGCCCAACACCCGAGCAGCATCTGCACCAAAGGTGAGCCCTCCAGCATCTCCACAATCTGCGTGGGGCCCTTCTGCATTTTGCCACTCGACGCGCCTAACTGGTTGCTGGCCCGCTGGCTAGTGGCCATCTTGGCGACGAACTTCAAGAAATACACCACTGGTCTGGTTGCTCCAGACTGGCCCTTGCTCCCCTCCAAAGGAGCAGTCCCTCTGACCTTGCTGGTCAGAACAATCAGCTTATCTTGTTCTCCACAACAATTGCTTTTGCCAAGGCTTGTTTGCTTCGATCAAGTCGCCGACACCGCCGGCAGCGAGAGCCTGCGTGGGACAGCTCGTGCACCGACTCCTGGACGTCGTCGTCCTCCAGGGACCACGTGGCTGCAGAGACAAGCTACACCTTTCTTCCTGTTTGCACCCGACATTGCCTGGTACCCACCTGGTGCCACGCTGGTCACTGGCTAGTGACTGTGAACACTGTCCCCTCTGCTTACAGGTCTTCTACAACACCGATCCACTCTTGGATCCACCGCATCTCTCCCGGACCGACCGCCTGCAGCATCTTTGTCTTCAGGCTCAACGGAACAGATAGAAGAAACCCGACGCACTTCGACACCTATGCACCCGCTTCCTGTGGGTAAGGTAAAGCTGGCACTCCGGTGCCCAAGTGTAGAGTATCATCTCTAGTACCTGTGTTTCCAATCTTGAGTTCCTAGTCCATCCGGAAGATCCTTTTTGCAGTAACTTTGTACTTTTTACGCACCCATTGAAACCTATAGGAGCACGCGTGTGACTATTTGCTCTGCACACGCCACCCGTGGACCTCCTGGTCACTAACTGAAGTTAGCTCCTTGTAGGCCCAGCGATTCTAGAGGCCCTAGGCCTTTTCCCTTGTTTGACGATTTGTGCTCCTGTGCTCATAAAGAGACTAGGGGTTACTTTGAGAAATAAATACATATATATTTTGAATATATATCTGTGTGGTGTCCTTTCATTGGTATAAAAGGGGGTTACATTTGGTAAAACAGCCTGCTTAACACGCTTCACGAGTTTAGCCTCAAAGACTGCTTAGCCTACGCTACCACTAGGGCAGCTAGTCCGAAAAGGTTGACTTACAACCACACCATAAGGGTTGCTTGGCATGGTACAAGGTGATCACTTTAACTAGTGAGCATCATATACCAGGCCAACTTCTCACATACCAGGCCAACTTCTCACATTGGTGAGCAGCGGTTGGATTTGAGCTTGCTGTGTTTTACCATTGTAATCTCTTGGTTACCAATTGAAAGATCACATAGGTACCTGTAGGTACATATAAAACAAGATTAGATATACTTAAGTTCTACTGAACTTAGTTGTTGTAGAGCAAAGGGAGTAGCACACCCTGACTACAACTACTAGATAGATTTAGTAGGTAAACCCAAGTGTAGGTAGATTGCAACACATCCACCCACACTTAAGAGCAATGGCTGGGGCAGAGGGGTCCACTGTACCCATCTCTGTTGAGAGTGCCTCCCAGAGGGCACCATCCATCTTTGCTACCCTTAATCAAAATGAGCTCAGGCAGTTGGCAAATATCAGGGGCCTTAAACAGCCCAATAATCCTACTTCTGCTGAACTCAGAGAGCTTTTACAGGCTGATGAAGATCAGAAAGCTCTCAGGAAAGCCTCCCAGTTAGGCCCCTTAGGGACAGGAACAGGAGGCCCCCCTTCTGAAGATGCTACTGAGGTACCCCTTTCCAATAGCCATCCCTTAGATGAGAATCATACTACAGAGGAGGAAAGTGGGGAGGATACAGAAAGTAGTGAGGATGCAGGGAGAACTAGCCCAGTGCCAAGTGTTATACTTGACCCAGCTAAACTAAGGCTATTGGGGACTGACCATGGGATCATCCCATTGGATCTCCCCAGTGGACTTAACCAGGGGTCTGGGAGGCAAAGGAATCACTCAGGTGAATCTAATGCTTCTCATGCCTCTAGAGGCTCCCAAGGTCACTCCAGGAGAAGGATGACCACCCCTCAGAGGAGGGAGCATGAGGCCAGAATGCAGGAAGCCCAGCTGAGGATCAGGAAGCAGGATCTAGAGGTAGCCCTGATGGAAGAGAAACTGAACAAGGCTAGGCAACCTAGAGAGAGTGGGTTTATACCCACTGGTGGCAGCATTGTCCCTAAGGACAAAGATAGGGTCTTTGATAATAGGAACCTGTCTAAGGTTGTGCCCCCCTACAAAAGTGGGGATGACATCCACAAATGGATGACTGCTCTTGAGAGAGCCTGCAAAGTGCAGCAGGTTCCTGAAGACCAGTGGGCAGCAATCCTCTGGCTCTCCTTTGAATTAAGAGGCAGAGACAGACTCCTCACTGTTAGAGAAGAGGATGTCAGAAATTACAGAGCCCTGAAGAGTGTCCTAGTTGATGGGTTAGGCTTAACCACTGAACAGTACAGGTTAATGTTCAGAGACACCCAGAAGACACAGACTCAGGACTGGTCTGAATACATTGAATGTGCCACTAAGGCTTTGGAGGGTTGGTTGCTGGGAAGTAAAGTATCTGATTATACTGGATTGTACAATTTGATGATGAGAGAACAGATTTTAAATAACTGTCAAAACCAGCAACTGCATCAACACTTGGTTGACTCTGATCTGACCTCTCCCCAAGAATTGGGAAAGAAGGCAGACAAATGGGTCAGAACCAGGGTTAAGCAAAAGAACCAGAACCAGGGCCAAGGGGGTGATCAGAAGAAAACAGACCAAAAGGGTGGAGATCAGAAATCTAAAGACCAGAAGTCTTCAACAGGGCCCCAAACTACTGCTAAAGAGGGTGGGTCCCAGCCTAAAGGGAAGAAGAAAGAAGGTCAAAAGAAACCCTGGTGCAACCATTGTAAGAATACAACTCACTGGACTAGTGATTGTAAAAAGGGTGGAACCCCCAACACTGTTGCCCCTAAGGCACCTGCTCCCAGTACTACTGTTAGCAGTGTTGGTCCCCAGACAAAGGGTGTAGTGGGAATCACTATGGGAACTGAAGGAGATTCTGACTTAGACAGAACCCTGACACAGGCAGTCTTGATCTGTGATGGGGACATTGATTTGTCCCTGACTGTGAGCCCCAGTAACCTGGGCAAGTACAGACAGACTCCTTTAATTAATGAAAAAGTGGCTCAAGCCTACAGGGACACATGTGCCAGTGTCACTATGGTGACACCAGGCTTTGTGGACCCTGGACAGTACATACCAGGTGAGAATTACCTGGTGACCAATGCCAGCAATGCCACTACTTCACATAGTGTGGCAGTTGTTAACTTCTCATGGGGAGGGGTAACTGGCCTCAAAAGGGTTGTGGTTAGTGCAGACCTCCCAGTAGAATGTTTGTTGGGCAATGACCTTGAGAGTTCTCTATGGTCTGAAGTGGAGTACAGGACACATGCAGAGATGTTAGGTATATCACCACATGTCCTTGCTGTGACCAGGTCACAGGCCAAAAAGTGCCTTACTGAACCACAGGTCTTGGATCCTGGAACAATGGACCAAGCACCTACCAAGAAGAAGAACAGGAGGGTCAAGGCTGTGCCTTCCCCCCTGCCTCAGAGTGATGATCAACCTTCCCAGGAAGCTGATCTAGAGAACCCTGAAGGAACTGTCCCTGAAGAGCTTGAACCTGATCAGGTTGAGTTTCTGGGGACAGGGGGACCTTCAAGGGCTGACTTGAGGCAGGCTCAGTTATCCTGTCCCTCTCTTGAACCCCTCAGACAGCTGGCTGCTGCTGAGGCTGCTGGGAATGCTCAAGGTACCCATAAAGTGTATTGGGATGAAGGGCTCCTTTATTCAGAGGCTAGAGACCCCAAGTCTGGTGCAACCAGGAGGTTGGTTATACCTCTGCAATTTAGGGGCTTCCTTCTTACCTTGGCCCATGATATTCCTTTAGCAGGACACTTAGGCCAGAATAAGACTTGGGACAGGCTTGTCCCTCACTTTCACTGGCCTCACATGAATGAAGATACAAAGGAGTTTTGTCGCTCCTGTGTGACCTGCCAAGCCAGTGGCAAATCAGGTGGCACAACAAAGGCCCCCCTAATACCACTACCTGTGGTGGGGGTCCCCTTTGAAAGAGTGGGAATAGATATAGTGGGTCCCATGGATCCTCCCACTGCATCTGGGCACAGGTTTATACTGGTGGTAGTGGATCATGCCACCAGGTATCCAGAGGCAATTCCCCTTAGGACCACTACAGCACCTGTTGTGGCCAGGGCCCTGCTGGGAGTATTCTCCAGAGTGGGGTTTCCTAAGGAGGTACTTTCTGACAGAGGTACCAACTTCATGTCAGGATACTTGACAGCTATGTGGAAGGAGTGTGGTGTCAACTACAAGTTCACCACCCCTTATCACCCACAATGCAATGGGCTTGTTGCGAGATTCAACAAGACCCTAAAGGGTATGATCAAAGGATTACCTGAAAAGCTCAGGCGAAGATGGGACATCCTTCTACCCTGCCTTCTGTTTGCTTACAGAGAGGTCCCAGAAAAGGGGGTTGGCTACAGCCCCTTTGAATTGTTGTTTGGGCACCCTGTAAGAGGCCCACTGTTTTTAGTGAAGGAAGGATGGGAGTTACCTCTCAAAAAGCCTAAACAAGACATAGTGGACTATGTACTTGGTCTCCGCTCCAGGATGGCTGAGTATATGGAGAAGGCATCCAAAAACCTTGAGGCAAGCCAGGCCTTACAGAAAGCTTGGCATGACCAAAAGGCTGTCTTGGTTGAGTTTCAGCCAGGACAGAAGGTATGGGTGTTGGAGCCAGTGGCCCCAGCAGCACTCCAAGACAAATGGTCTGGACCCCATACAATCCTGGAAAAGAAGGGAGAGGTCACCTACTTGGTGGACCTAGGAACTCCCAGGAGTCCCCACAGGGTACTCCATGTTAACAGGTTAAAAGCATATGTTGACAGGGCAGACATGGGCTTGCTCATGGCTACAGATGAGGGACAGGAGGAAGAGAGTGACCCTCTCCCAGACCTGTTGTCTCAGAACCCTGAAGATGGTTCAGTTGAAGGAGTGACCCTTGGAGGCAACCTCACTGCCCATCAGCAGACTGAATGTAGGCAAGTTCTACAATCATTTCAACATCTTTTTTCCCTAATACCTAGCCAAACTGACTGGTGTACCCATGTGGTGGACACTGGTGACAGTCTGCCTGTAAAGAACAAGCTTTACAGACAACCTGACCACGTCAGGGACTGTATAAAGGCTGAGGTACATAAAATGCTGGAATTAGGTGTCATTGAACCCTCAGAGAGCCCCTGGGCTAGCCCAGTGGTTCTGGTCCCCAAACCTCACACCAAAGATGGCAAGAGAGAGATGAGGTTCTGTGTGGACTACAGGGGTCTCAATGCTGTCACCAGGACAGATGCACACCCTATTCCAAGGGCAGATGAGCTCATAGACAAACTAGCTTCTGCTAAGTTTTTGAGCACATTTGACTTGACAGCTGGCTATTGGCAAATGAGATTAGCTGAGGAGTCTAAGGCCAAAACAGCATTCTCAACCTCAGGTGGGCACTACCAATTTGTCAATTTGTGGTGATGCCCTTTGGTCTGAAGAATGCACCTGCCACCTTCCAAAGGTTGGTGAATCAAGTCCTTACTGGGTTGGATGACTTTTGTGCAGCATATCTTGATGACATTGCTGTCTTTAGCTCCACCTGGGAGGATCACCTGATCCACCTGAAGAAGGCTCTTGAGGCTCTGCAAAGGGCAGGCCTCACTATCAACGCCACTAAGTGCCAGATAGGGCAGAGTAAGGTTGTGTATTTGGGCCACCTTGTAGGTGGAGGCCAAGTTCAACCACTGGAGAGTAAGATACAATCCATCAAGGACTGGTCCCCTCCAACCACCCAGACTCAAGTTCGAGCTTTCTTGGGCTTGACTGGGTACTACAGGAAGATTGTTAAGAACTATGGGTCCATTGTGACTCCTCTTAATGATCTGACATCCAAGAAGATGCCCAAAAAGGTTCAGTGGACAGTAAGCTGTCAAAAGGCATTTGATGACCTGAAGGAGGCCATGTGCTCTGCACCTATCCTGAAAAGTCCTGACTACTCCAAAGAGTTTATTGTCCAAACAGATGCTTCTGAGTTGGGAGAGGGAGCTGTGCTGTCACAACTTAATGTAGATGGTCAAGGCCAACCCATTGCTTTTATTAGCAGAAGGTTGACCCCCAGAGAGAAGAATTGGTCAGCTATTGAGAGGGAGGCCTTTGCTGTGGTGTGGGCCCTGAAGAAGCTGAGGCCATACTTGTTTGGCACTCACTTCAAGATTCAGACCGACCATAAGCCCCTCTTGTGGCTAAATCAGATGAAGGGTGAAAACCCCAAACTGCTTAGGTGGTCCATTTCCCTACAGGGGATGGACTTTACAGTGGAGCACCGGCCAGGTACTGACCATGGGAATGCAGATGGTCTCTCCAGGTACTTCCACTTAGGACATGAAGACGAGACTGGTCAAGGCTAGTTTAATGTCCCTGCGTTTGGGGGGGGGGGTTGTGTAGGAGAGTAGGGTCTGCTAACCTATGGTCACCCCAAATTTTTGCTTTTTGCTTCACTGGTTTTTGACATATTGAGGCTGTGGGCCTGCCAATCAGACCCCCAGCCTGCCGTTCTCTCTACTAAATTTACACTATACACTCTAGGTGCATAACCAATTGGAACTAGATCACCCTGTGAGCCCCTGTACCAGTGTACACTAGGTACCCAGGGCATTGGTGTATCTAAGGCCTACCAGGGGCTGAAGCATGTATTGTGCCACCCCTGGCCTGGCCTAACAAATTTGACACAACTGGCTGAATACTCAGCTGGGGTAAGTTGGTGTAACCACCTGTGAGAAGTTGGCCTGGTATATGATGTTCACTAGTTAAAGTGACCACCTTGTACCATGCCAAGCAACCCTTATGGTGTGGTTGTAAGTCAACCTTTTCGGACTAGCTGCCCTAGTGGTAGCGTAGGCTAAGCAGTCTTTGAGGCTAAACACGTGAAGCGTGTTAAGCCAGCTGTTTTACCAAATGCAACCCCCTTTTATACCAATGAAAGGACACCACACAGATATATATTCAAAATATATATGTATTTATTTCGCAAAGTAACCCCTAGTCTCTTTATGAGCACAGGAGCACAAATCGTCAAACAAGATTACAGTAGAATACACAGAAGTTGCACTTTATATGGATAGGCCCTGGTGGCCGCTCAAACCATATACTAAAATAGTGGTATAAGTACCACGAACAGAAAGGAGAAAAGGCCTAGGGCCTCTAGAATCGCTGAGCCTACAAGGAGCTAACTTCAGTTAGTGACCAGGAGGTCAACGGGGTGCGTGTGCAGAGCAAATAGTCACACGCGTGCTCCCATAGGTTTTCAAGGGGTGCGTAAAAAGTACAAAGTTACTGCAAAAAGGATCTTCCGGATGGACTATGAACTCAAGATTGGAAACACAGACACTAGAGATGATTCTCTACACTTGGGCACCAGAGTGCCAGCTTTACCTCACCAACAGGAAGCGGGTGCATAGGCCTCGAAGTGCGTCGGGTTTCTTCTATCTGTTCAGTGGAGCCTGTGGACAAAGATGCTGCAGGCGGTCGGTCCGGGAGAGATGCGGTGGATCCAAGAGTGGATCGGAGTTGTAGAAGACCTGTAAGCAGAGGGGACAGTGTTCACAGTCACAAGCCAGTGACCAGCGTGGCACCAGGTGGGTACCAGGCAATGTCGGGTGCAAACAGGAAGAAAGGTGTAGCTTGTCTCTGCAGCCACGTGGTCCCTGGAGGTCGACGACGTCCAGGAGTCGGTTCCCAAACTGTCCCACGCAGGCTCTCGCTGTCGGCGGTGTCGGCGACTTGATCGAAGCAAACAAGCCTTGGCAAAAGCAATTGTTGTGGAGAACAAGATAAGCTGATGGTTCTGACCAGCATGGTCAGAGGGACTGCTCCTTTGGAGGGGAGCAAGGGCGGTGAGAGGTCTGGAGGTCCAGGTCTTGTCAGTCTCTGGGCTCGGGCTCCGGCGGGAGGCGGCGGCAAAGCAGATGTTGATTCGCTGGATGGTGCTTGCGTTAGCAAGGTGGTCACTCCCTGACCACAGGGGAGATTTCCTTCAGTCTTCTGTGCAGCAGAATGTTGAAGTTCCTGTCTTCTTCTTAGTTTCAAGTTGATTCCAGGATGTCTGAAGTCTTAGGACACAGCTCCTACCTTTAAGCGGATTCTAGGGGCCGGACTACCTGCTAGGTCCCTCCCTAAGGGTGGGACCAGGAAGGGGGGTGGTTACACCCCCAATCCTTTGTCCAGCTCGCCCCAGGCCCGGGACTGGTGTGCCCCAGGACCGGTTTGAACTGGCATATGCACCGAGGCTCCTTGTGAGCCACAGGCATGTCTGGTTTCTTTCAAGCCCTACCTGACCAATACACAAAATCCTGTCTGGGGTGGTGCATGCACCTCCCCTGGCAGGAAACCCTTTGTCCACACCTCCCAGGCTGGAAGGACTCCCAGCAGCAGGAGGGCAGACTTGTGTCTGTGGTGGCAGCATCCATTTTGTGGAGCTGAGGCTATGTCTGATTTTACCCGGGTTTCAGGTACTGTACATGTCGTGTCCCTCTAGAAGGGTGGAATGCTAACCCCGTCGCCAGAATTGGCGAGGGGTTAGTATTCCAATTCGTATGACACCTTACTCGACATGTTTTGATAAAGCCAAACCAAAGATAGCATTTAACCGCGAGGTTCATAATGCACTTAAGAGTATATGGTATGACGATATCTGGAAACAGTAGAAGGAAGTTGTTCCGACCACTGCAGACAGGCTCAGCTCATGCCAGAGCACCATCTCACATGGAACCAAGCACTCTGCCTTCAGGATTGTTAAGGCCTGCCATAGGAGTGACTTATAGGCTACCAGGTGTCCCATTTAAGGTTAGGTATAGGTATACTACACCTAAGTAAGAGGTGATTACACCAACTTACCCCAGCTGAGTGATCAGCCAGTTGTGTCAGATTGTTAGGCCAAGCCTGGGGTGGCATAATACATGCTTCAGCCCCTGGCAGGCCTTGGGTACACCAATGCCCTGGGTACCTAGTGTACACTGGTACAGGGGCTGACAGGGTGATCCACTTCCAATTGGTTATGCACCTAGGGTGCATAGTGTTAATTTAGTAGAGAGAACAGCAGGCTGGGGGTCTGATTGGCAGGCCCACAGCCTCAATATGTCAAAAACCAGTGAAGCAAAAAGCAAAAATTTGGGGTGACCATAGGATAGCAGACCCTTCTCTCCTACACAACCCCCCCAAACGCAGGGACATTAAACTAGCCTTGACCAGTCTCGTCTTCATGTCCTAAGTGGAAGTACCTGGAGAGACCATCTGCATTCCCATGGTCAGTACCTGGCCGGTGCTCCACTGTAAAGTCCATCCCCTGTAGGGAAATGGACCACCTAAGCAGTTTGGGGTTTTCACCCTTCATCTGATTTAGCCACAAGAGGGGCTTATGGTCGGTCTGAATCTTGAAGTGAGTGCCAAACAAGTATGGCCTCAGCTTCTTCAGGGCCCACACCACAGCAAAGGCCTCCCTCTCAATAGCTGACCAATTCTTCTTTCTGGGGGTCAACCTTCTGCTAATAAAAGCAATGGGTTGGTCTTGACCATCTACATTAAGTTGTGACAGCACAGCTCCCTCACCCAACTCAGAAGCATCTGTTTGGACAATAAACTCTTTGGAGTAGTCAGGACTTTTCAGGATAGGTGCAGAGCACATGGCCTCCTTCAGGTCATCAAATGCCTTTTGACAGCTTACTGTTCACTGAACCTTTTTGGGCATCTTCTTGGATGTCAGATCATTAAGAGGAGTCACAATGGACCCATAGTTCTTAACAAACTTCCTGTAGTACCCAGTCAAGCCCAAGAAAGCTCGAACTTGAGTCTGGGTGGTTGGAGGGGACCAGTCCTTGATGGATTGTATCTTACTCTCCAGTGGTTGAACTTGGCCTCCACCTACAAGGTGGCCCAAATACACAACCTTACTCTGCCCTATGTGGCACTTAGTGGCCTTGATAGTGAGGCCTGCCCTTTGCAGAGCCTCAAGAGCCTTCTTCAGGTGGATCAGGTGATCCTCCCAGGTGGAGCTAAAGACAGCAATGTCATCAAGATATGCTGCACAAAAGTCATCCAACCCAGTAAGGACTTGGTTCACCAGCCTTTGGAAGGTGGCAGGTGCATTCTTCAGACCAAAGGGCATCACCACAAATTGGTAGTGCCCACCTGGGGTTGAGAATGCTGTTTTGGCATTAGACTCCTCAGCTAATCTGATTTGCCAATAGCCAGCTGTCAAGTCAAATGTGCTCAAAAACTTAGCAGAAGCTAGTTTGTCTATGAGCTCATCTGCCCTTGGAATAGGGTGTGCATCTGTCCTGGTGACAGCATTGAGTCCTCTGTAATCCACACAGAACCTCATCTCTCTCTTACCATCTTTGGTGTGAGGTTTGGGGACCAGAACCACTGGGCTAGCCCAGGGGCTCTCTGAGGGTTCAATGACACCTAATTCCAGCATTTTATGTACCTCAGCCTTTATACAGTCCCTGACGTGGTCAGGTTGTCTGTAGAGCTTGTTCTTTACAGGCAGACTGTCACCAGTGTCCACCACATGGGTACACCAGTCAGTTTGGCTAGGTATTAGGGAAAACAGATGTTGAAATGATTGTAGAACCTGTCTACATTCAGTCTGCTGATGGGCAGTGAGGTTGCCTCCAAGGGTCACTCCTTCAACTAAGCCATCTTCAGGGTTCTGAGACAACAGGTCTGGGAGAGGGTCACTCTCTTCCTCCTGTCCCTCATCTGTAGCCATGAGCAAGCCCATGTCTGCCCTGTCAACATATGCGTTTAACCTGTTAACATGGAGTACCCTGTGGGGACTCCTGGGAGTTCCTAGGTCTACCAAGTAGGTGACCTCTCCCTTCTTTTCCAGGATTGTATGGGGTCCAGACCATTTGTCTTGGAGTGCTGCTGGGGCCACTGGCTCCAACACCCATACCTTCTGTCCTGGCTGAAACTCAACCAAGACAGCCTTTTGGTCATGCCAAGCTTTCTGTAAGGCCTGTCTTGCCTCAAGGTTTTTGGATGCCTTCTCCATATACTCAGCCATCCTGGAGCGGAGACCAAGTACATAGTCCACTATGTCTTGTTTAGGCTTTTTGAGAGGTAACTCCCATCCTTCCTTCACTAAACACAGTGGGCCTCTTACAGGGTGCCCAAACAACAATTCAAAGGGGCTGTAGCCAACCCCCTTTTGTGGGACCTCTCTGTAAGCAAACAGAAGGCAGGGTAGAAGGATGTCCCATCTTCGCCTGAGCTTTTCAGGTAATCCTTTGATCATACCCTTTAGGGTCTTGTTGAATCTCTCAACAAGCCCATTGCATTGTGGGTGATAAGGGGTGGTGAACTTGTAGTTGACACCACATTCCTTCCACATAGCTGTCAAGTATCCTGACATGAAGTTGGTACCTCTGTCAGAAACTACCTCCTTAGGAAACCCCACTCTGGAGAATACTCCCAGCAGGGCCCTGGCCACAACAGGAGCTGTAGTGGTCCTAAGGGGAATTGCCTCTGGATACCTGGTGGCATGATCCACTACCACCAGTATAAATCTGTGCCCAGATGCAGTGGGAGGATCCATGGGACCCACTATGTCTATTCCCACTCTTTCAAAGGGGATCCCCACCACAGGTAGTGGTATTAGGGGGGCCTTTGTTGTGCCACCTGATTTGCCACTGGCTTGGCAGGTCACACAGGAGCGACAAAACTCATTTGTATCTTCATTCATGTGAGGCCAGTGAAAGTGAGGGACAAGCCTGTCCCAAGTCTTATTCTGGCCTAAGTGTCCTGCTAAAGGAATATCATGGGCCAAGGTAAGAAGGAAGCCCCTAAATTGCAGAGGTATAACCAACCTCCTGGTAGCACCAGGCTTGGGGTCTCTAGCCTCTGAATAAAGGAGCCCTTCATCCGAATACACTTTATGGGTACCTTGAGCATTCCCAGCAGCCTCAGCAGCAGCCAGCTGTCTGAGGGGTTCAAGAGAGGGACAGGATAACTGAGCCTGCCTCAAGTCAGCCCTTGAAGGTCCCCCTGTCCCCAGAAACTCAACCTGATCAGGTTCAAGCTCTTCAGGGACAGTTCCTTCAGGGTCCTCTAGATCAGTTTCCTGGGAAGGCTGATCATCACTCTGAGGCAGGGGGGAAGGCACAGCCTTGACCCTCCTGTTCTTCTTCTTGGTAGGTGCTTGGTCCATTGTTCCAGGATCCAAGACCTGAGGTTCAGTGAGGCACTTTTTGGCCTGTGACCTGGTCACAGCAAGGACATGTGATGATATACCTAACATCTCTGCATGAGTCCTGTACTCCACTTCTGACCATAGAGAACTCTCTAGGTCATTGCCCAACAAACATTCTACTGGGAGGTCTGCACTAACCACAACCCTTTTGAGGCCAGTTACCCCTCCCCATGAGAAGTTAACAACTGCCACACTATGTGAAGTAGTGGCATTGCTGGCATTGGTCACCAGGTAATTCTCACCTGGTATGTACTGTCCAGGGTCCACAAAGCCTGGTGTCACCATAGTGACACTGGCACATGTGTCCCTGTAGGCTTGAGCCACTTTTTCGTTAATTAAAGGAGTCTGTCTGTACTTGCCCAGGTTACTGGGGCTCACAGTCAGGGACAAATCAATGTCCCCATCACAGATCAAGACTGCCTGTGTCAGGGTTCTGTCTAAGTCAGAATCTCCTTCAGTTCCCATAGTGATTCCCACTACACCCTTTGTCTGGGGACCAACACTGCTAACAGTAGTACTGGGAGCAGGTGCCTTAGGGGCAACAGTGTTGGGGGCTCCACCCTTCTTACAATCACTGGTCCAGTGAGTTGTATTCTTGCAATGATTGCACCAGGGTTTCTTTTAACCTTCTTTCTTCTTTCCCTTAGTTTGTTGTGGGGACCCACCCTCCTTAGCAGTAGTTTGGGGCCCTGTTGAAGACTTCTGGTCTTTAGATTTCTGATCTCCACCCTTTTGGTCTGTTTTCTTCTGATCACCCCCTTGGCCCTGGTTCTGGTTCTTTTGCTTAACCCTGGTTCTGACCCATTTGTCTGCCTTCTTTCCCAATTCTTGGGGAGAGGTCAGATCAGAGTCAACCAAGTGTTGCTGCAGTTGCTGGTTTTGACAGTTATTTAAAATCTGTTCTCTCATCATCACATTATACAATCCTGTAAAATCAGATACCTTACTTCCCAGCAACCAACCCTCCAAAGCCTTAGTGGCACATTCAACATATTCAGACCAGTCCTGAGTCTGTGTCTTTTGGGTGTCTCTGAACATTAACCTGTACTGTTCAGTGGTTAAGCCTAACCCATCAACCAGAACACTCTTCAGGACTCTGTAGTTTCTGACATCCTCCTCCCTAACAGTGAGGAGTCTGTCTCTGCCTCTTCCTTCAAAGGAGAGCCAGAGGATTGCTGCCCACTGGTCTTCGGGAACCTGCTGTACTTTGCAGGCTCTCTCAAGAGCAGTTATCCTTTTGTGGATATCATCCCCACTTTTGTAGGGGGGCACAAACTTAGACAGGTTCCTATTATCAAAGACCCTATCTTTGTCCTTAGGGACAATGCTGCCACCAGTGGGTATAGACCCACTCTCTCTAGGTTGCCTAGCCTTACTCAGTTTCTCTTCCATCAGGGCTACTTCTAGCTCCTGCTTCCTGATCCTCAGCTGGGCTTCCTGCCTTCTGGCCTCATGTTCCCTCCTCTGAGGGGTGGTCATCCTTTTCCTGGAGTGACCTTGAGAGCCTCTAGAGGCATGAGAAGCATTAGAGTCACCTGAGCGATTCCTTTGCCTCCCAAGCCCCTGGTTAAGTCCACTGGGGAGATCCAATGGGATGATCCCATTGTCAGTCCCCAATAGCCTTAGTTTAGCTGGGCCAAGTATAACACTTGGCACTGGGCTAGTTCTCCCTCACTACTTTCTGTATCAGTACCTTTATCACTCTCATCCTCTGTGGTATTATTGCCATCTAAGGGGTGACTATTGGAACTGGGTACCTCTGTAGCATCTTCAGAAGGGGGGCCTCCTGTTCCTGCCCCTAAGGGGGCTAACTGGGAAGCTTTCTCGAGCTCTTTCTGATTTTCATCATTCTGTAAGAGTTCTCTGAGCTCAGCAGAGGTAGGGTTCTTGGGCTGTTTAAGGCCTCTAAGAGTTGCCAGATGCCTGAGCTCATTCTGATTTAGGGTAGCAAAGATGGATGGTGCCCTCTTGGGGTCACTCTCAACAGAGATGGGTACAGTGGACCCCTCTGCCCCAGCCATTGCTCTTAAGTGTGGGTGGATGTATTGCAATCTACCTACACTTGGGTTTACCTACTAAACCTAACTAGTAGTCGTAGTCAGGGTGTGCTACTCCCTTTTCTCTACAACAACTAAGTTCAGTAGAACTTATGTATATCTAATCTTGTTTTATATGTACCTACAGGTACCTATGTGATCTTTCAATTGGTAACCAAGAGATTACAATGGTAAAACACAGCAAGCTCAAATCCAACCGCTGCTCACCAATGTGAGAAGTTGGCCTGGTATATGATGTTCACTAGTTAAAGTGACCACCTTGTACCATGCCAAGCAACCCTTATGGTGTGGTTGTAAGTCAACCTTTTCGGACTAGCTGCCCTAGTGGTAGCGTAGGCTAAGCAGTCTTTGAGGCTAAACTCGTGAAGCGTGTTAAGCCAGCTGTTTTACCAAATGCAACCCCCTTTTATACCAATGAAAGGACACCACACAGATATATATTCAAAATATATATGTATTTATTTCTCAAAGTAACCCCTAGTCTCTTTATGAGCACAGGAGCACAAATCGTCAAACAAGATTACAGTAGAATACACAGAAGTTGCACTTTATATGGATAGGCCCTGGTGGCCGCTCAAACCATATACTAAAATAGTGGTATAAGTACCACGAACAGAAAGGAGAAAAGGCCTAGGGCCTCTAGAATCGCTGGGCCTACAAGGAGCTAACTTCAGTTAGTGACCAGGAGGTCCACGGGGTGCGTGTGCAGAGCAAATAGTCACACGCGTGCTCCCATAGGTTTTCAATGGGTGCGTAAAAAGTACAAAGTTACTGCAAAAAGGATCTTCCGGATGGACTATAAACTCAAGATTGGAAACACAGACACTAGAGATGATTCTCTGCACTTGGACACCGGAGTGCCAGCTTTACCTCACCCACAGGAAGCGGGTGCATAGGCCTCGAAGTGCGTCGGGTTTCTTCTATCTGTTCCGTGGGGCCTGTGGACAAAGATGCTGCAGGCGGTCGGTCCGGGAGAGATGCGGTGGATCCAAGAGTGGATCGGAGATGTTGAAGACCTGTAAGCAGAGGGGACAGTGTTCACAGTCACTAGCCAGTGACCAGCGTGGCACCAGGTGGGTACCAGTCAATGTCGGGTGCAAACAGGAAGAAAGGTGTAGCTTGTCTCTGCAGCCACGTGGTCCCTGGAGGTCGACGATGTCCAGGAGTCGGTTCCCGAGCTGCTCCCTGCAGGCTCTCGCTGTCGGCAGTGTCTGCGACTTGATCGAAGCAAACAAGCCTTGGCAAAAGCAATTGTTGTGGAGAACAAGATAAGCTGATGGTTCTGACCAGCAAGGTCAGAGGGACTGCTCCTTTGGAGGGAAGCAAGGGCCAGTCTGGAGCAACCAGAACCGCGGTGTATTTCTTGAAGTTCGTCGCCAAGATGGCCACTAGCCAGCGGGCCAGCAACCGGTTAGGCGCGTCGAGTGGCAAAATGCAGAAGGGCCCCACGCAGATCGTGGAGATGCTGGAGGGCTCACCTTTGGTGCAGATGCTGCTCGGGTGTTGGGCTTCTCAGATCCCAAAGCACAACTTGGAGGGAGCCTCGGTTGTTGCGCTTGCAGCTTGTCGTCGTCGTTCCAAGATGGCTGGCTCCACGTGTCTCGGTGCCTCCACGGGTCTCCTCTTTTCAGGGACTGTGGATCGGGCAGTGAGAGGTCTGGAGGTCCAGGTCTTGTCAGTCTCTGGGCTCGGGCTCCGGCGGGAGGCAGCGGCAAAGCAGACGTTGATTCGCTGGATGGTGCTTGCGTTAGCAAGGTGGTCACTCCCTGACCACAGGGGAGATTTCCTTCAGTCTTCTGTGCAGCAGAATGTCGAAGTTCCCGTCTTCTTCTTAGTTTCAAGTTGATTCCAGGATGTCTGAAGTCTTAGGACACAGCTCCTACCTTTAAGCGGATTCTAGGGGCCGGACTACCTGCTAGGTCCCTCCCTAAGGGTGGGACCAGGAGATGGGTGGTTACACCCCCAATCCTTTGTCCAGCTCGCCCCAGGCCCGGGACTGGTGTGCCCCAGGACCAGTTTGAACTGGCATATGCACCGAGGCTCCTTGTGAGCCACAGGCATGTCTGGTTTCTTTCAAGCCCTACCTGACCAATACGCAAAATCCTGTCTGGGGTGGTGCTCGCACCTCCCCTGGCAGGAAACCCTTTGTCCACGTCTCCCAAGCTGGAAGGACTCCCAGCAGCAGGAGGGCAGACTTGTGTCTGTGGTGGCAGCATCCATTTTGTGGAGCTGAGGCTATGTCTGATTTTACCCGGGTTTCAGGTACTGTACATGTCGTGTCCCTCTAGAAGGGTGGAATGCTAACCCCGTCGCCAGAATTGGCGAGGGGTTAGTATTCCAATTCGTATGACACCTTACTCGACATGTTTTGATAAAGCCAAACCAAAGATAGCATTTAACCGCGAGGTTCATAATGCACTTAAGAGTATATGGTATGACGATATCTGGAAACAGTAGAAGGAAGTTGTTCCGACCACTGCAGACAGGCTCAGCTCATGCCAGAGCACCATCTCACATGGAACCAAGCACTCTGCCTTCAGGATTGTTAAGGCCTGCCATAGGAGTGACTTATAGGTTACCAGGTGTCCCATTTAAGGTTAGGTATAGGTATACTACACCTAAGTAAGAGGTGATTACACCAACTTACCCCAGCTGAGTGATCAGCCAGTTGTGTCAGATTGTTAGGCCAAGCCTGGGGTGGCATAATACATGCTTCAGCCCCTGGCAGGCCTTGGGTACACCAATGCCCTGGGTACCTAGTGTACACTGGTACAGGGGCTGACAGGGTGATCCACTTCCAATTGGTTATGCACCTAGGGTGCATAGTGTTAATTTAGTAGAGAGAACAGCAGGCTGGGGGTCTGATTGGCAGGCCCACAGCCTCAATATGTCAAAAACCAGTGAAGCAAAAAGCAAAAATTTGGGGTGACCATAGGATAGCAGACCCTACTCTCCTACACCACCTCTTACTTAGGTGTAGTATACCTATACCTAACCTTAAATGGGACACATGTTAACCTATAAGTCACTCCTATGGCAGGCCTTGACAATCCTGAAGGCAGAGTGCTTGGTTCCATGTGAGATGGTGCTCTGGCATGAGCTGAGCCTGTCTGCAGTGGTCGGAACAACTTCCTTCTACTGTTTCCAGATATCGTCATACCATATACTCTTAAGTGCATTATGAACCTCGCGGTTAAATGCTATCTTTGGTTTGGCTTTATCAAAACATGTCGAGTAAGGTGTCATACGAATTGGAATACTAACCCCTCGCCAATTCTGGCGACGGGGTTAGCATTCCACCCTTCTAGAGGGACACGACATGTACAGTACCTGAAACCCGGGTAAAATCAGACATAGCCTCAGCTCCACAAAATGGATGCTGCCACCACAGACACAAGTCTGCCCTCCTGCTGCTGGGAGTCCTTCCAGCTTGGGAGGTGTGGACAAAGGGTTTCCTGCCAGGGGAGGTGCATGCACCACCCCAGACAGGATTTTGTGTATTGGTCAGGTAGGGCTTGAAAGAAACCAGACATGCCTGAGGCTCACAAGGAGCCTCGGTGCATATGCCAGTTCAAACCGGTCCTGGGGCACACCAGCCCTGGACCTGGGGCGAGCTGGACAAAGGATTGGGGGTGTAACCACCCCCCTTCCTGGTCCCACCCTTAGGGAGGGACCTAGCAGGTAGTCCGGCCCCTAGAATCCGCTTAAAGGTAGGAGCTGTGTCCTAAGACTTCAGACATCCTGGAATCAACTTGAAACTAAGAAGAAGACGGGAACTTCGACATTCTGCTGCACAGAAGACTGAAGGAAATCTCCCCTGTGGTCAGGGAGTGACCACCTTGCTAACGCAAGCACCATCCACCGAATCAACGTCTGCTTTGCCGCCGCCTCCCACCGGAGCCCGAGCCCAGAGACTGACAAGACTTGGACCTCCAGACCTCTCACTGCCCGATCCACAGTCCCTGAAAAGAGGAGACCCGTGGCGGCACCGAGACACGTGGAGCCAGCCATCTTGAAACGACCACGACAAGCTGCAAGCGCAACAACCGAGGCTCCCTCCAAGTTGTGCTTTGGGATCTGAGAAGCCCAACCCTCGAGCAGCATCTGCACCAAAGGTGAGCCCTCCAGCATCTCCACGATCTGCGTGGGGCCCTTCTGCATTTTGCCACTCGACGCGCCTAACCGGTTCCTGGCCGCTGGCTAGTGGCCATCTTGGCGACGAACTTCAAGAACTACACCGCTGGTCTGGTTGCTCCAGACTGGTCCTTGCTCCCCTCCAAAGGAGCAGTCCCTCTGACCTTGCTGGTCAGAACCATCAGCTTATTTCGTTTTCCACAACAATTGCTTTTGCCAAGGCTTGTTTGCTTCGATCAAGTCGCCGACACCGCCGACAGCGAGAGCCTGCGTGGGACAGCTCGTGAACCAACTCCTGGACGTCGTCGACCTTCAGGTACAACGTGGCTGCAGAGACAAGCTACACCTTTCTTCCTGTTTGCACCCGACATCGCCTGGTACCCACCTGGTGCCACGCTGGTCACTGGCTAGTGACTGTGAACACTGTCCCCTCTGCTTACAGGTCTTCTACAACTCCGATCCACCCTTGGATCCACCGCATCTCTTCCGGACCGACCGCCTGCAGCATCTTTGTCCACAGGCTCCACTGAACAGATAGAAGAAACCCGACGCACTTCGAGGCCTATGCACCCGCTTCCTGTAGGTGAGGTAAAGCTGGCACTCCGGTGCCCAAGTGTGGAGAATCATCTCTAGTGTCTGTGTTTCCAATCTTGAGTTCATAGTCCTTCCGGAAGATCCTTTTTGCAGTAACTTTGTAACTTATACGCACCCATTGAAAACCTATGGGAGCTCGCGTGTGACTATTTGCTCTGCACACGCAACCCGTGGACCTCCTGGTCACTAACTGAAGTTAGCTCCTCGTAGGCCCAGCGATTCTAGAGGCCCTAGGCCTTTTCCCTTTTCTGTTCGTGGTACTTATACCACTATTTTAGTATATGGTTTGAGCGGCCACCAGGGCCTATCCATATAAAGTGCAACTTCCGTGTATTCTACTGTAATCTTGTTTGACGATTTGTGCTCCTGTGCTCATAAAGAGACTAGGGGTTACTTTGAGAAATAAATACATATATATTTTGAATATATATCTGTGTGGTGTCCTTTCATTGGTATAAACGGGGGTTGCATTTGGTAAAACAGCTGGCTTAACACACTTCACGAGTTTAGCCTCAAAGACTGCTTAGCCTACGCTACCACTAGGGCAGCTAGTCCGAAAAGGTTGACTTACAACCACACCATAAGGGTTGCTTGGCATGGTACAGGGTGGTCACTTTAACTAGTGAACATCATATACCAGGCCAACTTCTCACAATCTGTATCCCTATCACTTTCATCCTCTGTAGTATGAATCTCATCTAAGGGGTGAGGGGTAGCATCTTCAGAAGGGGGGCCTCCTGTTCCAGTCCCTAAGGGGCCTAACTGGGAGGCTTTCTTGAGAGCTTTCTGATCTTCATCAGCCTGTAAAAGCTCTCTGAGTTCAGCAGAAGTAGGGTTCTTGGGCTGTTTAAGGCCCCTGATATTTGCCAACTGCCTGAGCTCATTTTGATTCAGGGTAGCAAAGAGAGTTGGTGCCCTCTGGGGGTCACTCTCGACAGAGATGGGTACCTTGGACCCCTCTGCCCCCTCCATTGCTCTTAAGTGTGGGTGGATGTGTTGCAATCTACCTACACTTGGGTTTACCTACTAAACCTATCTAGTAGTTGTAGTCAGGGTGTGCTAGTCCCTTTGCTCTACAACAACTAAGTTCAGTAGAACTTAAGTATATCTATCTTGTTTTATATGTACCTACAGGTACCTATGTGATCTTTCAATTGGTAACCAAGAGATTACAATGGTAAAACACAGCAAGCTCAAATCCAACCGCTGCTCACCAATGTGAGAAGTTGGCCTGGTATATGATGTTCACTAGTTAAAGTGACCACCTTGTACCATGCCAAGCAACCCTTATGGTGTGGTTGTAAGTCAACCTTTTCGGACTAGCTGCCCTAGTGGTAGCGTAGGCTAAGCAGTCTTTGAGGCTAAACTCGTTAAAGCGTGTTAAGCAGGCTGTTTTACCAAATGTAACCCCCCTTTATACCAATTAAAGGACACCACACAGATATATATTCAAAATATATATGTATTTATTTCTCAAAGTATCCCCTAGACTCCTTATGAGCACAGGAGCACAAATCGTTAAACAAGATAACGTTATAATATACAGAAGTTGCACTTTATATGGATAGGCCCTGGTGGCCACTCAAACCATATACTAAAATAGTGGTATAAGTATCACGAACAGGAAAGGGAAAAGGCCTAGGGCCTCTAGAATCGCTGGGCCTACAAGGAGCTAACTTCGGTTAGTGACCAGGAGGTCCACGGTTGCACGTGCAGTGAGGAAAGTTACACGCGGGCTCCCATAGGTTTTCAATGGGTGCGTAAAAGTTAGAAAGTTACTGCAGAAAGGGTCTTCTGGGTGGACTACGATCTTAAGATTGGAAACACAGACACTAGAGATGAATCTCTACACTTGGGCACTGGAGTGCCAGCTTTACCTCACCCACAGGAAGCGGGTGCATAGGTCTCGAAGTGCGTCTGGTTTCTTCTATCGATTCAATGGAGCCTGATGACAAAGATGCTGCAGGCGGTCGGTCCAGAAGAGCTGCGTTGGATCCAAGGGTGGATCGGAGTTGTAGAAGACCTGAAAGCAGAGGGGACAGTGTTCGCAGTCACTAGCCAGTGACCGGCATGGCACCAGGTAGGTACCAGAAGATGTCGGGTACAAACAGGTGGTTAGGTGTAGCTTGTCTCCGCAGCCACGTGGTCCCTGATGGTCGACGACGTCCAGGAGTCAAGTCACGAGCTGTCCCACACAGGCTCTCGCTGTCGGCATTGTCGGCGACTCGAAAGAAGCAAACAAGCCTTGGCAAAGGCAGGAGTCGTGGGAGTTCAAGAAAGCTGATTGTTCTGACCAGCAAGGTCAGACGGGCTGCTCTTTTGGAGAGCAGCTAGGGCCAGTCTGGAGCAACCAGACCAGCATTGTTGATTTCAAAGTTCGTCACCAAAATGGCCACTAGCCAACGGGCCAGGGACCGGGCAGGCGCATCGAGATGCAAAGTGCAGAGGGGCCCCACGCAGATCGTGGAGATACTGGAGGGCTCACCTTTGGTGCAGATGCTGCTCGGTGGTTGGGCTTCTCAGGACCCAAAGCACAACTTGGAGGGAGCCTCTGTCGTTGCGCTTGCAGCTTGTCGTCAGTCTTACAAGATGGCTGGCTCCACGTGTCTCGGTGCCTCCACGGGTTCCTTCTTTGCAGGGACTGTGGATCGGGCGGTGAGAGGTCTGGAGGTCCAGGCCTTGTCGGGCTCTGGGCTCGGGCTCCGGATGGAGGCGGCGGCAAAGCAGACGTTGGATAGCTGGTTGGTGCTTGCGTTAGCAAGATGGTCACTCCCTGACCATAGGGGAGATTTCCTTCAGTCCCCTGTTGTGAGAAGTTGGCCTGGTATATGATGCTCACTAGTTAAAGTGATCACCTTGTACCATGCCAAGCAACCCTTATGGTGTGGTTGTAAGTCAACCTTTTCGGACTAGCTGCCCTAGTGGTAGCGTAGGCTAAGCAGTCTTTGAGGCTAAACTCGTGAAGCGTGTTAAGCCAGCTGTTTTACCAAATGCAACCCCCTTTTATACCAATGAAAGGACACCACACAGATATATATTGAAATTATATATGTATTTATTTCTCAAAGTAACCCCTAGTCTCTTTATGAGCACAGGAGCACAAATCGTCAAACAAGATTACAGTAGAATACACAGAAGTTGCACTTTATATGGATAGGCCCTGGTGGCCGCTCAAACCATATACTAAAATAGTGGTATAAGTACCACGAACAGAAAAGGGAAAAGGCCTAGGGCCTCTAGAATCGCTGGGCCTACAAGGAGCTAACTTCAGTTAGTGACCAGGAGGTCCACGGGTGGCGTGTGCAGAGCAAATAGTCACACGCGTGCTCCCATAGGTTTCAATGGGTGCGTAAAAAGTACAAAGTTACTGCAAAGAGGGTCTTCCGGATGGACTAGGAACTCAAGATTTGGAACACAGGCACTAGAGATGTAATACTACACTTGGGAACAGGTCTGCCAGCTTTACCTCACCCACAGGAAGCGGGTGCATAGGCCTCGAAGTGCGTCGGGTTTCTTCTATCTGTTCCGTGGAGCTTGAAGACAAAGATGCTGCAGGCGGTCGGTCCGGGAGAGATGCAGTGGATCCAAGAGTGGATCGGAGATGTTGAAGACCTGTAAGCAGAGGGGACAGTGTTCACAGTCACTAGCCAGTGACCGGCGTGGCACCAGGTGGGTACCAGGCAATGTCGGGAGCAAACAGGAAGAAAGATGTAGCTTGTCTCTGCAGCCACGTGGTCCCTGGAGGACGACGACGTCCAGGAGTCAGTGCACGAGCTGTCCCACGCAGGCTCTCGCTGCCGGCGGTGTCGGCAACTTGATCGAAGCAAACAAGCCTTGGCAAAAGCATTTGTTGTGGAGAACAAGATAAGCTGATTGTTCTGACCAGCAAGGTCAGAGGGACTGCTCCTTTGGAGGGGAGCAAGGGCCAGTCTGGAGCAACCAGACCAGTGGTGTATTTTGTAAAGTTCGTCGCCAAGATGGCTACTAGCCAGCGGGCCAGCAACCGGGTAGGCGCGTCGAGTGGCAAAATGCAGAAGGGCCCCACGCAGATCGTGGAGATGCTGGAGGGCTCACCTTTGGTGCAGATGCTGCTCGAGAGTTGGGCTTTTTAGATCCCAAAGCACAACTTGGAGGGAGCCTCGGTTGTTGCACTTGTCAGCTTTTCGTGGTCGTTTCAAGATGGCTGGCTCCACGTGTCTCGGTGCCTCCACGGGTCTCCTCTTTTCAGGGACTGTGGATCGGGCGGTGAGAGGTCTGGAGGTCCAGGTCTTGTCAGTCTCTGGGCTCGGGCTCCGGCGGGAGGCGGCAGCAAAGCAGACGTTGATTCACTGGATGGTGCTTGCGTTAGCAAGGTGGTCACTCCCTGACCACAGGGGAGATTGGCTTCAGTCCTCTGTGCAGCAGAGCGTCGAAGTTCCCGTCTTCTTCTTAGTTTTAAGTTGATTCCAGGATGTCTGAAGTCTTAGGACACAGCTCCTACCTTTAAGCGGATTCTAGGGGCCGGACTACCTGCTAGGTCCCTCCCTAAGGGTGGGACCAGGAAGGGGGGTGGTTACACCCCCAATCCTTTGTCCAGCTCACCCCAGGCCCGGGACTGGTGTGCCCCAGGACCGGTTTGAACTGGCATATGCACCGAGGCTCCTTGTGAGCCACAGGCATGTCTGGTTTCTTTCAAGCCCTACCTGACCAATACACAAAATCCTGTCTGGGGTGGTGCATGCACCTCCCCTGGCAGGAAACCCTTTGTCCACACCTCCCAAGCTGGAAGGACTCCCAGCAGCAGGAGGGCAGACTTGTGTCTGTGGTGGCAGCATCCATTTTGTGGAGCTGAGGCTATGTCTGATTTTACCCGGGTTTCAGGTACTGTACATGTCGTGTCCCTCTAGAAGGGTGGAATGCTAACCCCGTCGCCAGAATTGGCGAGGGGTTAGTATTCCAATTCGTATGACACCTTACTCGACATGTTTTGATAAAGCCAAACCAAAGATAGCATTTAACCGCGAGGTTCATAATGCACTTAAGAGTATATGGTATGACGATATCTGGAAACAGTAGAAGGAAGTTGTTCCGACCACTGCAGACAGGCTCAGCTCATGCCAGAGCACCATCTCACATGGAACCAAGCACTCTGCCTTCAGGATTGTTAAGGCCTGCCATAGGAGTGACTTATAGGTTACCAGGTGTCCCATTTAAGGTTAGGTATAGGTATACTACACCTAAGTAAGAGGTGATTACACCAACTTACCCCAGCTGAGTGATCAGCCAGTTGTGTCAAATTGTTAGGCCAAGCCTGGGGTGGCATAATACATGCTTCAGCCCCTGGCAGGCCTTGGGTACACCAATGCCCTGGGTACCTAGTGTACACTGGTACAGGGGCTGACAGGGTGATCCACTTCCCATTGGTTATGCACCTAGGGTGCACCGTGTCAATTTAGTTAGAGAGAACAGCAGGCTGGGGGTCTGATTAGCAGGCCCACAGCCTCAATATGTCAAAAACCAGTGAAGCAAAAAGCAAAAATTTGGGGTGACCATAGGATAGCAGACCCTACTCTCCTACAGTTCCGTATCACTGAGTGTAAGGCGTCGCTCCTCAGTGTCAGTGGGCTCAGTATCACAGTGTGTAAGGTGTCACTCCTCAGTGTCAGTCGGCTCCGTATCACAGAGTGTTAGACGTCGATCCTCAGTGTCAGTGGGCTTTGTATCACAGAGTGTACGGCGTCGCTCCTCAGTGTCAGTGGGTTCCGTATCACAGAGTGTAAGGCGTTGCTCCTCAGTGTCAGTGGGCTCAGTATCACAGAGTGTAAGGCGTCACTCCTCAGTGTCAGTGGGCTCAGTATCACCGAGTGTAAGGCGTTGCTCCTCAGTGTCAGCTGGCTCCGTATCACAGAGTATAAGGCATCGCTCCTGACTGTTAGTGGGCTCCGTATCACAGCGTGTAAGGCGTCGCTCCTCAGTGTCAGTGGACTCCGTATCACAGAGTGTACAGCGTCGCTCTTCAGTGTCAGTGGGCTCCGTATGACAGAGTGTATGGCGTCGCTCATCAGTGTCAGAATGACAGTGGGCTCCGTATCACAGAGTGTACGGCGACACTCCTAAGTGTCAGTGGGCTCCGTATTACAGAGTGTATGGCATCGCTACTCAGTATGAGAATGACAGTGGGCTCCATATCACAGAGTGTACGGCGTCGCTCCTCAGTGTCAGTGGGCTCTGTATCACAGAGTGTACGGCGTCACTCCTCAGTGTCAGTGGGTTCCGTATCACAGATTGTAAGGCATCGCTCCTCAGTGTCAGTGGGCTCCGTATCAAAGAGTGTACAGCGTTGCTCCTCAGAGTCAGTGGGTTTCGTATCACAGAGTGTAAGGCGTTGCTCCTCAGTGTCAGTAGGCTCCGTATCACAGAGTGTACGGCGTTGCTCCTCAGTGTCAGTGGGCTCCGTACCACAGAGTGAAAGGCGTCGCTCCTCAGTGTCAGTGGGCTCCGTATCACAGAGTGTAAGGCGTCGCTCCTCAGTGTTATTGGGCTCCGTACCACAGAGTGTAAGGTGTCGCTCCTCAGTGTCAGTGGGCTCAGTATCACAGAGTGTAAGACGTCACTCCTCAGTGTCAGTGGGCTCCGTATCACAGAGTGTACAGCGTCGCTCCTCAGTGTCAGTGGGCTCCGTATCACAGCGTTTAAGGCAACGCTCCTCAGTGTCAGTGGGCTTCGTATCACAGCGTGTAAGGCGTCGCTCCTCAGTGTCAGTGGGCTCCATATCACAGAGTGTAAGGCGTCGCTCCGCAGTGTCAGTGGGCTCCGTATCACAGCGTGTACGGTGTCACTCCTCAGTGTCAGTGTGCTCCGTATCACAGAGTGTACGGCGTCTCTCCTCAGTGTCAGTGGGCTCCGTATCACAGTGTGTAAGGCGTCGCTCCTCAGTGTCAGTGGGCTCAGTATCACAGTGTGTAAGGCGTCACTCCTCAGTGTCAGTCGGCTCCATATCACAGAGTGTTAGATGTCGATCCTCAGTGTCAGTGGGCTTTGTATCACAGAGTGTACGGCGTCGCTCCTCAGTGTCAGTGGGTTCCGTATCACAGAGTGTAAGGCGTTGCTCCTCAGTGTCAGTGGGCTCAGTATCACAGAGTGTAAGGCGTCACTCCTCAGTGTCAGTGGGCTCCGTATCAAAGAGTGTACAGCGTTGCTCCTCAGAGTCAGTGGGTTTCGTATCACAGAGTGTAAGGCGTTGCTCCTCAGTGTCAGTAGGCTCCGTATCACAGAGTGTACGGCGTTGCTCCTCAGTGTCAGTGGGCTCCGTACCACAGAGTGAAAGGCGTCGCTCCTCAGTGTCAGTGGGCTCCGTATCACAGAGTGTAAGGCGTCGCTCCTCAGTGTTATTGGGCTCCGTACCACAGAGTGTAAGGTGTCGCTCCTCAGTGTCAGTGGGCTCAGTATCACAGAGTGTAAGACGTCACTCCTCAGTGTCAGTGGGCTCCGTATCACAGAGTGTACAGCGTCGCTCCTCAGTGTCAGTGGGCTCCGTATCACAGCGTTTAAGGCAACGCTCCTCAGTGTCAGTGGGCTTCGTATCACAGCGTGTAAGGCGTCTGTGAGAAGTTGGCCTGGTATATGCTGTTCACTAGTTCTAGTGACCACCTTGTACCATGCCAAGCAACCCTTATGGTGTGGTTGTAAGTCAACCTTTTTGGACTAGCTGCCCTAGTGGTAGCGTAGGCTAAGCAGTCTTTGAGGCTAAACTCGTGAGGCGTGTTAAGCAAGCTGTTTTACCAATAGTAACCCCCTTTTATACCAATGAAAGGACACCACACAGATATATATTCAAAATATATATGTATTTATTTCTCAAAGTAACCCCTAGTCTCTTTATGAGCACAGGAGCACAAATCGTCAAACAAGATTATCACAGAATACACAGAAGTTGCACTTTATATGGATAGGCCCTGGTGGCCACTCGAACCATAT
The DNA here is from genome assembly GCF_964204655.1 of Triturus cristatus. Classification (NCBI taxonomy): domain Eukaryota; kingdom Metazoa; phylum Chordata; class Amphibia; order Caudata; family Salamandridae; genus Triturus; species Triturus cristatus. Next base: position 1,100,217,127 of record NC_140579.1, read on the forward strand.
ACTAAAATAGTGGTATAAGTACCACGAACAGAAAAGGGAAAAGGCCTAGGGCCTCTAGAATCGCTGGGCCTACGAGGAGCTAACGTCAGTTAGTGACCAGGAGGTCCACGGGTGGCGTGTGCAGAGCAAATAGTCACACGCGTGCTCCCATAGGTTTCAATGGGTGCGTAAAAAGTACAAAGTTACTGCAAAAGGAATCTTCCGGATGACCTAGGAACTTAAGATTTGGAACACAGGCACTAGAGATGTATTACTACACATGGGCACCGGAGTACCAGCTTTACCTCACCCACAGGAAGCGGGTGCATAGGCCTCAAAGTGCGTCGGGTTTCTTCTATCTGTTCCGTTGAGCCTGGGACAAAGATGCTGCAGGCGGTCGGTCGGGAAGAGATGCAGTGGATCCAAGAGTGGATCGGAGATGTTGAAGACCTGTAAGCAGAGGGGACAGTGTTCACAGTCACTAGCCAGTGACCAGCGTGGCACCAGGTGGGTACCAGGCGATGTCGGGTGCAAACAGGTGATGAGGGGTAGCTTGTCTCCGCAGCCACGTGGTCCCTGAAGGTCGACGACGTCCAGGAGTCGGCTCACGAGCTGTCCCACGCAGGCTCTCGCTGTCGGCGGTGTCGGCGACTTGATCGAAGCAAACAAGCCTTGGCAAAAGCAATTGCAGGAGGATTCGGAAATCAGCTGTTGGTTCTGACCAGCAAGGTCAGAGGGATTGCTCCTTTGGAGGGGAGCAAGGGCCAGTCTGGAGCAACCAGACCAGCGGTGTTTGTCGTAGATTTCGTCGCCAAGATGGCCACTAGCCAGCGGGCCAGCAACCGGTTAGGCGCGTCGAGTGGCAAAATGCAGAAGGGCCCCACGCAGATCGTGGAGATGCTGGAGGGCTCACCTTTGGTGCAGATGCTGCTCGAGGGTTGGGCTTCTCAGGACCCAAAGCACAACTTGGAGGGAGCCTCGGTTGTTGCACTGGTCAGCTTGTCGTAGTCGTTCCAAGATGGCTGGCTCCACGTGTCTCGGTGCCTCCACGGGTCTCCTCTTTTCAGGGACTGTGGATCGGGCGGTGAGAGGTCTGGAGGTCCAGGTCTTGTCAGTCTCTGGGCTCGGGCTCCGGCGGGAGGCGGCGGCAAAGCAGACGGTGATTCGCTGGATGGTGCTTGCGTTAGCAAGGTGGTCACTCCCTGACCACAGGGGAGATTTTCTTCAGTCTTCTGTGCAGCAGAATGTCGAAGTTCCCGTCTTCTTCTTAGTTTCAAGTTGATTCCAGGATGTCTGAAGTCTTAGGACACAGCTCCTACCTTTATTCGGATTCTAGGGGCCGGACTACCTGCTAGGTCCCTCCCTATGGGTGGGACCAGGAAGGGGGGTGGTTACACCCCCAATCCTTTGTCCAGCTCGCCCCAGGCCCGGGACTGGTGTGCCCCAGGACCGGTTTGAACTGGCATATGCACCGAGGCTCCTTGTGAGCCACAGGCATGTCTGGTTTCTTTCAAGCCCTACCTGACCAATACACAAAATCCTGTCTGGGGTGGTGCATGCACCTCCCCTGGCAGGAAACCCTTTGTCCACACCTCCCAAGCTGGAAGGACTCCCAGCAGCAGGAGGGCAGACTTGTGTCTGTGGTGGCAGCATCCATTTTGTGGAGCTGAGGCTATGTCTGATTTTACCCGGGTTTCAGGTACTGTACATGTCGTGTCCCTCTAGAAGGGTGGAATGCTAACCCCGTCGCCAGAATTGGCGAGGGGTTAGTATTCCAATTCGTATGACACCTTACTCGACATGTTTTGATAAAGCCAAACCAAAGATAGCATTTAACCGCGAGGTTCATAATGCACTTAAGAGTATATGGTATGACGATATCTGGAAACAGTAGAAGGAAGTTGTTCCGACCACTGCAGACAGGCTCAGCTCATGCCAGAGCACCATCTCACATGGAACCAAGCACTCTGCCTTCAGGATTGTTAAGGCCTGCCATAGGAGTGACTTATAGGTTACCAGGTGTCCCATTTAAGGTTAGGTATAGGTATACTACACCTAAGTAAGAGGTGATTACACCAACTTACCCCAGCTGAGTGATCAGCCAGTTGTGTCAGATTGTTAGGCCAAGCCTGGGGTGGCATAATACATGCTGCAGCCCCTGGCAGGCCTTGGGTACACCAATGCCCTGGGTACCTAGTGTACACTGGTACAGGGGCTGACAGGGTGATCCACTTCCAATTGGTTATGCACCTAGGGTGCATAGTTTTAATTTAGTAGAGAGAACAGCAGGCTGGGGGTCTGATTGGCAGGCCCACAGCCTCAATATGTCAAAAACCAGTGAAGCAAAAAGCAAAAATTTGGGGTGACCATAGGATAGCAGACCCTACTCTCCTACACAACCCCCCCCCAAACGCTGGGACATTAAACTAGCCTTGACCAGTCTCGTCTTCATGTCCTAAGTGGAAGTACCTGGAGAGACCATCTGCATTCCCATGGTCAGTACCTGGCCGGTGCTCCACTGTAAAGTCCATCCCCTGTAGGGAAATGGACCACCTAAGCAGTTTGGGGTTTTCACCCTTCATCTGATTTAGCCACAAGAGGGGCTTATGGTCGGTCTGAATCTTGAAGTGAGTGCCAAACAAGTATGGCCTCAGCTTCTTCAGGGCCCACACCACAGCAAAGGCCTCCCTCTCAATAGCTGACCAATTCTTCTCTCTGGGGGTCAACCTTCTGCTAATAAAAGCAATGGGTTGGTCTTGACCATCTACATTAAGTTGTGACAGCACAGCTCCCACACCCAACTCAGAAGCATCTGTTTGGACAATAAACTCTTTGGAGTAGTCAGGACTTTTCAGGATAGGTGCAGAGCACATGGCCTCCTTCAGGTCATCAAATGCCTTTTGACAGCTTACTGTCCACTGAACCTTTTTGGGCATCTTCTTGGATGTCAGATCATTAAGAGGAGTCACAATGGACCCATAGTTCTTAACAAACTTCCTGTAATACCCAGTCAAGCCCAAGAAAGCTCGAACTTGAGTCTGGGTGGTTGGAGGGGACCAGTCCTTGATGGATTGTATCTTACTCTCCAGTGGTTGAACTTGGCCTCCACCTACAAGGTGGCCCAAATATACAACCTTACTCTGCCCTATCTGGCACTTAGTAGCCTTGATAGCGAGGCCTGCCCTCTGCAGGGCCTCAAGAGCCTTCTTCAGGTGGATCAGGTGATCCTCCCAGGTGGAGCTAAAGACAGCAATGTCATCAAGATATGCTGCACAAAAGTCATCCAACCCAGTAAGGACTTGGTTCACCAGCCTTTGGAAGGTGGCAGGTGCATTCTTCAGACCAAAGGGCATCACCACAAACTGATAATGCCCACCTGGGGTTGAGAATGCTGTTTTGGCCTTAGACTCCTCAGCTAACCTGATTTGCCAATAGCCAGCTGTCAAGTCAAATGTGCTCAAAAACTTTGCAGAAGCTAGTTTGTCTATGAGCTCATCTGCCCTTGGAATAGGGTGTGCATCTGTCCTGGTGACAGCATTGAGTCCTCTGTAGTCCACACAGAACCTCATCTCTCTCTTGCCATCTTTGGTGTGAGGTTTGGGGACCAGAACCACTGGGCTAGCCCAGGGGCTCTCTGAGGGTTCAATGGCACCTAATTCCAGCATTTTATGTACCTCAGCCTTTATACAGTCCCTGACGTGGTCAGGTTGTCTGTAAAGTTTGTTCTTTACAGGCAGACTGTCACCAGTGTCCACAACATGGGTACACCAGTCAGTTTGACTAGGTATCAAGGAAAACATATGTGAAAATGATTGTAGAACCTGTCTACATTCAGTCTGCTGATGGGCAGTGAGGTTGCCTCCAAGGGTCACTCCTTCAACTGAGCCATCTTCAGGGTTCTGAGACAACAGGTCTGGGAGAGGGTCACTCTCTTCCTCCTGTCCCTCATCTGTAGCCATGAGCAAGCCCATGTCTGCCCTGTCAACATATGCTTTAAGCCTGTTAACATGGAGTACCCTGTGGGGACTCCTGGGAGTTCCTAGGTCGACCAAGTAGGTGACCTCTCCCTTCTTTTCCAGGATTGTATGGGGTCCAGACCATTTGTCTTGGAGTGCTGCTGGGGCCACTGGCTCCAACACCCATACCTTCTGTCCTGGCTGATACTCAACCAAGACAGCCTTTTGGTCATGCCAAGCTTTCTGTAAGGCCTGGCTTGCCTCAAGGTTTTTAGATGCCTTCTCCATATACTCAGCCATCCTGGAGCGGAGACCAAGTACATAGTCCACTATGTCTAGCTTAGGCTTTTTGAGAGGTAACTCCCATCCTTCCTTCACCAAACACAGTGGGCCTCTCACAGGGTGCCCAAACAACAATTCAAAGGGGCTGTAGCCAACTCCTTTTTGTGGGACCTCTCTGTAAGCAAACAGAAGGCAGGGTAGAAGGATATCCCATCTTCGCCTGAGCTTTTCAGGTAATCCTTTGATCATACCCTTTAGGGTCTTGTTGAATCTCTCAACAAGCCCATTGCATTGTGGGTGATAAGGGGTGGTGAACTTGTAGTTGACACCACATTCCTTCCACATAGCTGTCAAGTATCCTGACATAAAGTTGGTACCTCTGTCAGATACTACCTCCTTAGGAAACCCCACTCTGGAGAATACTCCCAGCAGGGCCCTGGCCACAACAGGAGCTGTAGTGGTCCTAAGGGGAATTGCCTCTGGATACCTGGTGGCATGATCCACTACCACCAGTATAAATCTGTGCCCAGATGCAGTGGGAGGATCCATGGGACCCACTATGTCTATTCCCACTCTTTCAAAGGGGACCCCCACCACAGGTAGTGGTATTAGGGGGGCCTTTGTTGTGCCACCTGATTTGCCACTGGCTTGGCAGGTAACACAGGAGCGACAAAACTCCTTTGTATCTTCATTCATATGAGGCCAGTGAAAGTGAGGGACAAGTCTGTCCCAGGTCTTGTTCTGGCCTAGGTGTCCTGCTAAAGGAATATCATGGGCCAAGGTAAGAAGGAAGCCCCTAAATTGCAGAGGTATGACCAACCTCCTGGTTGCACCAGGCTTGGGGTCTCTAGCCTCTGAATAAAGGAGCCCTTCATCCCAATACACTTTATGGGTACCTTGAGCATTCCCAGCAGCCTCAGCAGCAGCCAGCTGTCTGAGGGGTTCAAGAGAGGGACAGGATAACTGAGCCTGCCTCAAGTCAGCCCTTGAAGGTCCCCCTGTCCCCAGAAACTCAACCTGATCAGGTTCAAGCTCTTCAGGGACAGTTCCTTCAGGGTCCTCTAGATCAGCTTCCTGGGAAGGCTGATCATCACTCTGAGGCAGGGGGGAAGGCACAGCCTTGACCCTCCTGTTCTTCTTCTTGGTAGGTGCTTGGTCCATTGTTCCAGGATCCAAGACCTGTGGTTCAGTGAGGCACTTTTTGGCCTGTGACCTGGTCACAGCAAGGACATGTGATGATATACCTAACATCTCTGCATGAGTCCTGTACTCCACTTCTGACCATAGAGAACTCTCTAGGTCATTGCCCAACAAACATTCTACTGGGAGGTCTGCACTAACCACAACCCTTTTGAGGCCAGTTACCCCTCCCCATGAGAAGTTAACAACTGCCACACTGTGTGAAGTAGTGGCATTGCTGGCATTGGTCACCAGGTAGTTCTCACCTGGTATGTACTGTCCAGGGTCCACAAAGCCTGGTGTCACCATAGTGACACTGGCACATGTGTCCCTGTAGGCTTGAGCCACTTTGTCATTAATTAAAGGAGTCTGTCTGTACTTGCCCAGGTTACTGGGGCTCACAGTCAGGGACAAATCAATGTCCCCATCACAGATCAAGACTGCCTGTGTAAGGGTTCTGTCTAAGTCAGAATCTCCTTCAGTTCCCATAGTGATTCCCACTACACCCTTTGTCTGGGGACCAACACTGCTAACAGTAGTACTGGGAGCAGGTGCCTTAGGGGCAACAGTGTTGGGGGCTCCACCCTTTTTGCAATCACTAGTCCAGTGAGTTGTATTTTTACAATGATTGCACCAGGGTTTCTTCTGACCTTCTTTCTTCTTCTTGGACTGTTGGGACCCACCCTCCTTAGCAGTAGTTTGGGGCCCTGTTGAAGACTTCTGGTCTTTAGGTTTCTGATCTCCACCCTTTTGGTCTGTTTTCTTCTGATCACCCCCTTGGCCCTGGTTCTGGTTCTTTTGCTTAACCCTGGTTCTGACCCATTTGTCTGCCTTCTTTCCCAATTCTTGGGGAGAGGTCAGATCAGAGTCAACCAAGTGTTGATGCAGTTGCTGGTTTTGACAGTTATTTAAAATCTGTTCTCTCATCATCAAATTATACAATCCTGTAAAATCAGATACCTTACTTCCCAGCAACCAACCCTCCAAAGCCTTAGTGGCACATTCAATGTATTCAGACCAGTCCTGAGTCTGTGTCTTTTGGGTGTCTCTGAACATTAACCTGTACTGCTCAGTGGTTAAGCCTAACCCATCAACTAGAACACTCTTCAGGACTCTGTAGTTTCTGACATCCTCTTCTCTAACAGTGAGGAGTCTGTCTCTGCCTCTTCCTTCAAAGGAGAGCCAGAGGATTGCTGCCCACTGATCTTCAGGAACCTGCTGTACTTTGCAGGCTCTCTCAAGAGCAGTTATCCACTTGTGGATGTCATCCCCACTTTTGTAGGGGGGCACAACCTTAGACAGGTTTCTATTATCGAAAACCCTATCTTTGTCCTTAGGGACAATGCTGCCACCAGTGGGTATAGACCCACTCTCTTTATGCTGTCTAGCCTTGCTAAGTTTCTCTTCCATCAGGGCTACTTCTAGCTCCTGCTTCCTGATCCTCAGCTGGGCCTCTTGCATCTTGGCCTCATGTTCCCTCCTCTGAGGGGTGGTCATCCTTCTCCTGGAGTGACCTTGAGAGCCTCTAGAGCCATGGGAAGCATTGGAGTCACCTGAGCGATTCCTTTGCCTTCCAAGCCCTGTGTTAAGTCCACTGGGGAGATCCAGTGGGTTGAACCCACTGTCAGTCCCCAATAGCCTTGGTTTAGCTGGGCCAAGTATAATACTTGGCACTGGGCTAGTTCTCCCTTCATCCTCACTACTGTCAGTATCCTTTTCACTCTCATCCTCTGTGGTAGGCATCCCATCTAAGGGGTGACTATTGGAACTGGGTACCTCTGTAGTATCTTCAGAAGGGGGGCCTCCTGTTCCTGACCCTAAGGGGGCTAACTGGGAAGCTTTCTTGAGTGCTCTCTGATTCTCATCATTCTGTAAGAGCTCTCTGAGCTCAGCAGAGTTTGGGTTCTTGGGCTGTTTAAGGCCTCTAAGAGTTGCCAAATGCCTGAGCTCATTCTGGTTAAGGGTAGCAAAGCTGGATGGTGCCCTCTGGGGGTCACTCTCAACAGAGATGGGTACAGTGGACCCCTCTGCCCCGGCCATTGCTCTTAAGTGTGGGTGGATGTGTTGCAATCTACCTACACTTGGGTTTACCTACTAAACCTATCTAGTAGTTGTAGTCAGGGTGTGCTACTCCCTTTGCTCTACAACAACTAAGTTCAGTAGAACTTATGTATATCTAATCTTGTTTTATATGTACCTACAGGTACCTATGTGATCTTTCAATTGGTAACCAAGAGATTACAATGGTAAAACACAGCAAGCTCAAATCCAACCGCTGCTCACCAATGTGAGAAGTTGGCCTGGTATATGCTGTTCACTAGTTCTAGTGACCACCTTGTACCATGCCAAGCAACCCTTATGGTGTGGTTGTAAGTCAACCTTTTTGGACTAGCTGCCCTAGTGGTAGCGTAGGCTAAGCAGTCTTTGAGGCTAAACTCGTGAGGCGTGTTAAGCAAGCTGTTTTACCAATAGTAACCCCCTTTTATACCAATGAAAGGACACCACACAGATATATATTCAAAATATATATGTATTTATTTCTCAAAGTAACCCCTAGTCTCTTTATGAGCACAGGAGCACAAATCGTCAAACAAGATTATCACAGAATACACAGAAGTTGCACTTTATATGGATAGGCCCTGGTGGCCACTCGAACCATATACTAAAATAGTGGTATAAGTACCACGAACAGAAAAGGGAAAAGGCCTAGGGCCTCTAGAATCGCTGGGCCTACGAGGAGCTAACGTCAGTTAGTGACCAGGAGGTCCACGGGTGGCGTGTGCAGAGCAAATAGTCACACGCGTGCTCCCATAGGTTTCAATGGGTGCGTAAAAAGTACAAAGTTACTGCAAAAGGAATCTTCCGGATGACCTAGGAACTTAAGATTTGGAACACAGGCACTAGAGATGTATTACTACACATGGGCACCGGAGTACCAGCTTTACCTCACCCACAGGAAGCGGGTGCATAGGCCTCAAAGTGCGTCGGGTTTCTTCTATCTGTTCCGTTGAGCCTGGGACAAAGATGCTGCAGGCGGTCGGTCGGGAAGAGATGCAGTGGATCCAAGAGTGGATCGGAGATGTTGAAGACCTGTAAGCAGAGGGGACAGTGTTCACAGTCACTAGCCAGTGACCAGCGTGGCACCAGGTGGGTACCAGGCGATGTCGGGTGCAAACAGGTGATGAGGGGTAGCTTGTCTCCGCAGCCACGTGGTCCCTGAAGGTCGACGACGTCCAGGAGTCGGCTCACGAGCTGTCCCACGCAGGCTCTCGCTGTCGGCGGTGTCGGCGACTTGATCGAAGCAAACAAGCCTTGGCAAAAGCAATTGCAGGAGGATTCGGAAATCAGCTGTTGGTTCTGACCAGCAAGGTCAGAGGGATTGCTCCTTTGGAGGGGAGCAAGGGCCAGTCTGGAGCAACCAGACCAGCGGTGTTTGTCGTAGATTTCGTCGCCAAGATGGCCACTAGCCAGCGGGCCAGCAACCGGTTAGGCGCGTCGAGTGGCAAAATGCAGAAGGGCCCCACGCAGATCGTGGAGATGCTGGAGGGCTCACCTTTGGTGCAGATGCTGCTCGAGGGTTGGGCTTCTCAGGACCCAAAGCACAACTTGGAGGGAGCCTCGGTTGTTGCACTGGTCAGCTTGTCGTAGTCGTTCCAAGATGGCTGGCTCCACGTGTCTCGGTGCCTCCACGGGTCTCCTCTTTTCAGGGACTGTGGATCGGGCGGTGAGAGGTCTGGAGGTCCAGGTCTTGTCAGTCTCTGGGCTCGGGCTCCGGCGGGAGGCGGCGGCAAAGCAGACGGTGATTCGCTGGATGGTGCTTGCGTTAGCAAGGTGGTCACTCCCTGACCACAGGGGAGATTTTCTTCAGTCTTCTGTGCAGCAGAATGTCGAAGTTCCCGTCTTCTTCTTAGTTTCAAGTTGATTCCAGGATGTCTGAAGTCTTAGGACACAGCTCCTACCTTTATTCGGATTCTAGGGGCCGGACTACCTGCTAGGTCCCTCCCTATGGGTGGGACCAGGAAGGGGGGTGGTTACACCCCCAATCCTTTGTCCAGCTCGCCCCAGGCCCGGGACTGGTGTGCCCCAGGACCGGTTTGAACTGGCATATGCACCGAGGCTCCTTGTGAGCCACAGGCATGTCTGGTTTCTTTCAAGCCCTACCTGACCAATACACAAAATCCTGTCTGGGGTGGTGCATGCACCTCCCCTGGCAGGAAACCCTTTGTCCACACCTCCCAAGCTGGAAGGACTCCCAGCAGCAGGAGGGCAGACTTGTGTCTGTGGTGGCAGCATCCATTTTGTGGAGCTGAGGCTATGTCTGATTTTACCCGGGTTTCAGGTACTGTACATGTCGTGTCCCTCTAGAAGGGTGGAATGCTAACCCCGTCGCCAGAATTGGCGAGGGGTTAGTATTCCAATTCGTATGACACCTTACTCGACATGTTTTGATAAAGCCAAACCAAAGATAGCATTTAACCGCGAGGTTCATAATGCACTTAAGAGTATATGGTATGACGATATCTGGAAACAGTAGAAGGAAGTTGTTCCGACCACTGCAGACAGGCTCAGCTCATGCCAGAGCACCATCTCACATGGAACCAAGCACTCTGCCTTCAGGATTGTTAAGGCCTGCCATAGGAGTGACTTATAGGTTACCAGGTGTCCCATTTAAGGTTAGGTATAGGTATACTACACCTAAGTAAGAGGTGATTACACCAACTTACCCCAGCTGAGTGATCAGCCAGTTGTGTCAGATTGTTAGGCCAAGCCTGGGGTGGCATAATACATGCTGCAGCCCCTGGCAGGCCTTGGGTACACCAATGCCCTGGGTACCTAGTGTACACTGGTACAGGGGCTGACAGGGTGATCCACTTCCAATTGGTTATGCACCTAGGGTGCATAGTTTTAATTTAGTAGAGAGAACAGCAGGCTGGGGGTCTGATTGGCAGGCCCACAGCCTCAATATGTCAAAAACCAGTGAAGCAAAAAGCAAAAATTTGGGGTGACCATAGGATAGCAGACCCTACTCTCCTACAGCGTCGCTCCTCAGTGTCAGTGGGCTCCATATCACAGAGTGTAAGGCGTCGCTCCGCAGTGTCAGTGGGCTCCGTATCACAGCGTGTACGGTGTCACTCCTCAGTGTCAGTGTGCTCCGTATCACAGAGTGTACGGCGTCTCTCCTCAGTGTCAGTGGGCTCCGTATCACAGTGTGTAAGGCGTCGCTCCTCAGTGTCAGTGGGCTCAGTATCACAGTGTGTAAGGCGTCACTCCTCAGTGTCAGTCGGCTCCATATCACAGAGTGTTAGATGTCGATCCTCAGTGTCAGTGGGCTTTGTATCACAGAGTGTACGGCGTCGCTCCTCAGTGTCAGTGGGTTCCGTATCACAGAGTGTAAGGCGTTGCTCCTCAGTGTCAGTGGGCTCAGTATCACAGAGTGTAAGGCGTCACTCCTCAGTGTCAGTGGGCTCAGTATCACCGAGTGTAAGGCGTTGCTCCTCAGTGTCAGCTGGCTCCGTATCACAGAGTATAAGGCATCGCTCCTGACTGTCAGTGGGCTCCGTATCACAGCGTGTAAGGCGTTGCTCCTCAGTGTCAGTGGACTCCGTATCACAGAGTGTACAGCGTCGCTCTTCAGTGTCAGTGGGCTCCGTATGACAGAGTGTATGGCGTCGCTCATCAGTGTCAGAATGACAGTGGGCTCCGTATTACAGAGTGTATGGCGTTGCTACTCAGTATGAGAATGACAGTGGGCTCCATATCACAGAGTGTACGGCGTCGCTCCTCAGTGTCAGTGGGCTCTGTATCACAGAGTGTACGGCGTCACTCCTCAGTGTCAGTGGGTTCCGTATCACAGATTGTAAGGCATCGCTCCTCAGTGTCAGTGGGCTCCGTATCACAGAGTGTACAGCGTTGCTCCTCAGAGTCAGTGGGTTTCGTATCACAGAGTGTAAGGCGTTGCTCCTCAGTGTCAGTGGGCTCCGTATCACAGAGTGTACGGCGTTGCTCCTCAGTGTCAGTGGGCTCCGTACCACAGAGTGAAAGGCGTCGCTCCTCAGTGTCAGTGGGCTCCGTATCACAGAGTGTAAGGCGTCGCTCCTCAGTGTTATTGGGCTCCGTACCACAGAGTGTAAGGTGTCGCTCCTCAGTGTCAGTGGGCTCAGTATCACAGAGTGTAAGACGTCACTCCTCAGTGTCAGTGGGCTCCGTATCACAGAGTGTACAGCGTCGCTCCTCAGTGTCAGTGGGCTCCGTATCACAGCGTTTAAGGCGTCGCTCCTCAGTGTCAGTGGGCTCCGTATCACAGAGTGTAATGCAACGCTCCTCAGTGTCAGTGGGCTTCGTATCACAGCGTGTAAGGCGTCGCTCCTCAGTGTCAGTGGGCTCCATATCACAGAGTGTAAGGCGTCGCTCCGCAGTGTCAGTGGGCTCCGTATCACAGCGTGTACGGTTCACTCCTCAGTGTCAGTGTGCTCCGTATCACAGAGTGTACGGCGTCTCTCCTCAGTGTCAGTGGGCTCCGTATCACAGTGTGTAAGGCGTCGCTCCTCAGTGTCAGTGTGCTCAGTATCACAGTGTGTAAGGCGTCACTCCTCAGTGTCAGTCGGCTCCGTATCACAGAGTGTTAGACGTCGATCCTCAGTGTCAGTGGGCTTTGTATCACAGAGTGTACGGCGTCGCTCCTCAGTGTCAGTGGGTTCCGTATCACAGAGTGTAAGGCGTTGCTCCTCAGTGTCAGTGGGCTCAGTATCACAGAGTGTAAGGCGTCACTCCTCAGTGTCAGTGGGCTCAGTATCACCGAGTGTAAGGCGTTGCTCCTCAGTGTCAGCTGGCTCCGTATCACAGAGTATAAGGCATCGCTCCTGACTGTCAGTGGGCTCCGTATCACAGCGTGTAAGGCGTCGCTCCTCAGTGTCAGTGGACTCCGTATCACAGAGTGTACAGCGTCGCTCTTCAGTGTCAGTGGGCTCCGAATGACAGAGTGTATGGCGTCGCTCATCAGTGTCAGAATGACAGTGGGCTCCGTATCACAGAGTGTACGGCGACACTCCTAAGTGTCAGTGGGCTCCGTATTACAGAGTGTATGGCGTCGCTACTCAGTATGAGAATGACAGTGGGCTCCATATCACAGAGTGTACGGCGTCGCTCCTCAGTGTCAGTGGGCTCTGTATCACAGAGTGTACGGCGTCACTCCTCAGTGTCAGTGGGTTCCGTATCACAGATTGTAAGGCATCGCTCCTCAGTGTCAGTGGGCTCCGTATCACAGAGTGTACAGCGTTGCTCCTCAGAGTCAGTGGGTTTCGTATCACAGAGTGTAAGGCGTTGCTCCTCAGTGTCAGTGGGCTCCGTATCACAGAGTGTACGGCGTTGCTCCTCAGTGTCAGTGGGCTCCGTACCACAGAGTGAAAGGCGTCACTCCTCAGTGTCAGTGGGCTCCGTATCACAGAGTGTAAGGCGTCGCTCCTCAGTGTTATTGGGCTCCGTAGCACAGAGTGTAAGGTGTCGCTCCTCAGTGTCAGTGGGCTCCGTATCTCAGAGTGTACGACGTCACTCCTCAGTGTCAGTGGGCTCCGTATCACAGAGTGTACAGCGTCGCTCCTCAGTGTCAGTGGGCTCCGTATCACAGCGTTTAAGGCGTCGCTCCTCAGTGTCAGTGGGCTCCGTATCACAGAGTGTAAGGCAACGCTCCTCAGTGTCAGTGGGCTTCGTATCACAGCGTGTAAGGCGTCGCTCCTCAGTGTCAGTGGGCTCCATATCACAGAGTGTAAGGCGTCGCTCCGCAGTGTCAGTGGGCTCCGTATCACAGCGTGTACGGTGTCACTCCTCAGTGTCAGTGTGCTCCGTATCACAGAGTGTATGGCGTCTCTCCTCAGTGTCAGTGGGCTCCGTATCACAGTGTGTAAGGCGTCGCTCCTCAGTGTCAGTGGGCTCCGTATCACAGAGTGTATGGCGTCGCTCCCCAGTGTCAGTGGGCTCCGTATCACAGAGTGTAAGGCGTCGCTCCTCCGTGTCAGTGGGCTCCGTATCACAGAGTGTAAGGCGTCGCTCCTCAGTGTCAGTGGGCTTCGTATCACAGAGTGTATTGCGTCGCTCCTCAGTGTCAGTGGGCTCCGTATCACAGAGTGTATGGTGTCGCTCCTCAAAATGAGAATGACAGTGGGCTCCATATCACAGAGTGTACAGCGTCGCTCCTCAGTGTCAGTGGTCTCCGTATCACAGAGTGTACGGCGTCGCTCCTCAGAGTCAGTGGGTTTCATATCACAGAGTTTAAGGCGTTGCTCCTCAGTGTCAGTGGGCTCCGTATCACAGAGTGTACGGCGTCGCTCCTCAGTGTCAGTGAGCTCCGTACCACAGAGTGTATTGCCTCGCTCCTCAGTGTCAGTGGGCTCCGTATCACAGAGTGTATGGTGTCGCTCCTCAAAATGAGAATGACAGTGGGCTCCATATCACAGAGTGTACAGCGTCGCTCCTCAGTGTCAGTGGGCTCCGTATCACAGAGTGTACGGCGTCGCTCCTCAGAGTCAGTGGGTTTCATATCACAAAGGTTAAGGCGTTGCTCCTCAGTGTCAGTGGGCTCCGTATCACAGAGTGTACGGCGTCGCTCCTCAGTGTTATTGTGCTCCGTACCACAGAGTGTAAGGCGTCGCTCCTCAGTGTCAGTGGGCTCCGTATCACAGAGTTTAAGATGTCGCTCCTCGGTGTCAGTGGGCTCCGTATCACAGAGTGTACAGCTTTGCTCCTCAGTGTCAGTGGGCTCCGTATCACAGCGTTTAAGGCGTCGCTCCTCAGTGTCAGTGGGCTCCGTATCACAGAGTGTAAGGCAACGCTCCTCAGTGTCAGTGGGCTTCGTATCACAGCGTGTAAGGCATCGCTCCTCAGTGTCAGTGGGCTCCATATCACAGAGTGTAAGGCGTCGCTCCGCAGTGTCAGTGGGCTCCGTATCACAGCGTGTACGGTGTCACTCCTCAGTGTCAGTGTGCTCCGTATCTCAGAGTGTACGGCGTCTCTCCTCAGTGTCAGTGGGCTCCGTATCACAGTGTGTAAGGCGTCGCTCCTCAGTGTCAGTGGGCTCAGTATCACAGTGTGTAAGGTGTCACTCCTCAGTGTCAGTCGGCTCCGTATCACAGAGTGTTAGACGTCGATCCTCAGTGTCAGTGGGCTTTGTATCACAGAGTGTAAGGCGTTGCTCCTCAGTGTCAGTGGGCTCAGTATCACAGTGTGTAAGGTGTCACTCCTCAGTGTCAGTCGGCTCCGTATCACAGCGTGTACGGCGTCGCTCCTCAGTGTCAGTGGGTTCCGTATCACAGAGTGTAAGGCGTTGCTCCTCAGTGTCAGTGGGCTCAGTATCACAGAGTGTAAGGCGTCACTCCTCAGTGTCAGTGGGCTCAGTATCACCGAGTGGAAGGCGTTGCTCCTCAGTGTCAGCTGGCTCCGTATCACAGAGTATAAGGCATCGCTCCTGACTGTCAGTGGGCTCCGTATCACAGCGTGTAAGGCGTCGCTCCTCAGTGTCAGTGGACTCCGTATCACAGAGTGTACAGCGTCGCTCTTTAGTGTCAGTGGCCTCCGTATGACAGAGTGTATGGCGTCGCTCATCAGTGTCAGAATGACAGTGGGCTCCGTATCACAGAGTGTACGGCGACACTCCTAAGTGTCAGTGGGCTCCGTATTACAGAGTGTATGGCGTCGCTACTCAGTATGAGAATGACAGTGGGCTCCATATCACAGAGTGTACGGCGTCGCTCCTCAGTGTCAGTGGGCTCTGTATCACAGAGTGTACGGCGTCACTCCTCAGTGTCAGTGGGTTCCGTATCACAGATTGTAAGGCATCGCTCCTCAGTGTCAGTGGGCTCCGTATCACAGAGTGTACAGCGTTGCACCTCAGAGTCAGTGGGTTTCGTATCACAGAGTGTAAGGCGTTGCTCCTCAGTGTCAGTGGGCTCCGTATCACAGAGTGTACGGCGTTGCTCCTCAGTGTCAGTGGGCTCCGTACCACAGAGTGAAAGGCGTCGCTGCTCAGTGTCAGTGGGCTCCGTATCACAGAGTGTAAGGCGTCGCTCCTCAGTGTTATTGGGCTCCGTACCACAGAGTGTAAGGTGTCGCTCCTCAGTGTCAGTGGGCTCAGTATCACAGAGTGTAAGACGTCACTCCTCAGTGTCAGTGGGCTCCGTATCACAGAGTGTACAGCGTCGCTCCTCAGTGTCAGTGGGCTCCGTATCACAGCGTTTAAGGCGTCGCTCCTCAGTGTCAGTGGGCTCCGTATCACAGAGTGGAAGGCAACGCTCCTCAGTGTCAGTGGGCTTCCTATCACAGCGTGTAAGGCGTCGCTCCTCAGTGTCAGTGGGCTCCATATCACAGAGTGTAAGGCGTCGCTCCGCAGTGTCAGTGGGCTCCGTATCACAGCGTGTACGGTGTCACTCCTCAGTGTCAGTGTGCTCCGTATCACAGAGTGTACGGCGTCTCTCCTCAGTGTCAGTGGGCTCCGTATCACAGTGTGTAAGGCGTCGCTCCTCAGTGTCAGTGGGCTCCGTATCACAGAGTGTATGGCGTCGCTCCCCAGTGTCAGTGGGCTCCGTATCACAGAGTGTAAGGCGTCGCTCCTCCGTGTCAGTGGGCTCCGTATCACAGAGTGTAAGGCGTCGCTCCTCAGTGTCAGTGGGCTTCGTATCACAGAGTGTATTGCGTCGCTCCTCAGTGTCAGTGGGCTCCGTATCACAGAGTGTATGGTGTCGCTCCTCAAAATGAGAATGACAGTGGGCTCCATATCACAGAGTGTACAGCGTCGCTCCTCAGTGTCAGTGGTCTCCGTATCACAGAGTGTACGGCGTCGCTCCTCAGAGTCAGTGGGTTTCATATCACAGAGTTTAAGGCGTTGCTCCTCAGTGTCAGTGGGCTCTGTATCACAGAGTGTACGGCGTCGCTCCTCAGTGTCAGTGAGCTCCGTACCACAGAGTGTATTGCGTCGCTCCTCAGTGTCAGTGAGCTCCGTATCACAGAGTGTATGGTGTCGCTCCTCAAAATGAGAATGACAGTGGGCTCCATATCACAGAGTGTACAGCGTCGCTCCTCAGTGTCAGTGGGCTCCGTATCACAGAGTGTACGGCGTCGCTCCTCAGAGTCAGTGGGTTTCATATCACAAAGGTTAAGGCGTTGCTCCTCAGTGTCAGTGGGCTCCGTATCACAGAGTGTACGGCGTCGCTCCTCAGTGTTATTGTGCTCCGTACCACAGAGTGTAAGGCGTCGCTCCTCAGTGTCAGTGGGCTCCATATCACAGAGTGTAAGATGTCGCTCCTCGGTGTCAGTGGGCTCCGTATCACAGCGTGTAAAGCGTCGCTCCTCAGTGTCAGTGGGCTCCGTATCACATAGTGTAAGGCGTCGCTCCGCAGTGTCAGTGGGCTCCGTATCACAGCGTGTACGGTGTCGCTCCTCAGTGTCAGTGGGCTCCGTATCACAGAGTGTATGGCGTCTCTCCTCAGTGTCAGTGGGCTCCGTATCACAGCATGTAAGGCGTCACTCCTCAGTGTCAGTGGGCTCCGTATCACAGAGTGTATGGCGTCGCTCCTCAGTGTCAGTGGGCTCCGTATCACAGAGTGTAAGGCGTCGCTCCTCCGTGTCAGTGGGCTCCGTATCACAGAGTTTAAGGTGTCGCTCCTCAGTGTAAGTGGGCTCCGTATCACAGAGTGTATGGCGTCGCTCCTCAGTGTTATTGGGCTCCGTACCACAGAGTGTAAGTCGTCGCTCCTCAGTGTCAGTGGGCTCCGTATCACAGAGTGTAAGACGTCGCTCCTCAGTGTCAGTGGACTCCGTATCACAGAGTGTACAGCGTCGCTCCTCAGTGTCAGTGGGCTCCGTATGACAGAGTGTATGGCGTCGCTCATCAGTGTCAGAATGACAGTGGGCTCCGTATCACAGAGTGTACGGCGACACTCTTAAGTGTCAGTGGGCTCCGTATTACAGAGTGTATGGCGTCGCTTCTCAGTATGAGAATGACAGTGGGCTCCATATCACAGAGTGTACGGCGTCGCTCCTCAGTGTCAGTGGGCTCTGTATCACAGAGTGTGCGGCGTCGCTCCTCAGTGTCTGTGGGTTTCGTATCACAGATTGTAAGGCGTCGCTCCTCAGTATCAGTGGGCTCCGTATCACAGAGTGTACGGCGTTGCTCCTCAGTGTCAGTGGGTTTCGTATCACAGAGTGTAAGGCGTTGCTCCTCAGTGTCAGTGGGCTCCGTATCACAGAGTGTACAGCGTTGCTCCTCAGTGTCAGTGGCCTCCGTACCAGAGAGTGAAAGGCGTCGCTCCTCAGTGTCAGTGGGCTCCGTATCACAGAGTGTAAGGCGTCGCTCCTCAGTGTTATTGGGCTCCGTACCACAGAGTGTAAGGTGTCGCTCCTCAGTGTCAGTGGGCTCCGTATCACAGAGTGTAAGACGTCACTCCTCAGTGTCAGTGGGCTCCGTATCACAGAGTGTACAGCGTCGCTCCTCAGTGTCAGTGGGCTCCGTATCACAGCGTTTAAGGCGTCGCTCCTCAGTGTCAGTGGGCTCCGTATCACAGATTGTAAGGCAACGCTCCTCAGTGTCAGTGGGCTTCGTATCACAGCGTGTAAGGCGTCGTTCCTCAGTGTCAGTGGGCTCCATATCACAGAGTGTAAGGCGTCGCTCCGCAGTGTCAGTGGGCTCCGTATCACAGCGTGTACGGTGTCACTCCTCAGTGTCAGTGTGCTCCATATCACAGAGTGTACGGCGTCTCTCCTCAGTGTCAGTGGGCTCTGTATCACAGTGTGTAAGGCGTCGCTCCTCAGTGTCAGTGGGCTCCGTATCACAGAGTGTATGGCGTCGCTCCTCAGTGTCAGTGGGCTCCGTATCACAGAGTGTAAGGCGTCGCTCCTGCGTGTCAGTGGGCTCCGTATCACAGAGTGTAAGGCGTCGCTCCTCAGTGTCAGTGGGCTTCGTATCACAGAGTGTATTGCGTCGCTCCTCAGTGTCAGTGGGCTCTGTATCACAGAGTGTATGGTGTCGCTCCTCAGTAAGAGAATGACAGTGGGCTCAATATCACAGAGTGTACAGCGTCGCTCCTCAGTATCAGTGGTCTCCGTATCACAGAGTGTACGGCGTCGCTTCTCAGAGTCAGTGGGTTTCATATCACAGAGTTTAAGGCGTTGCTCCTTAGTGTCAGTGGGCTCCGTATCACAGAGTGTACGGCGTCGCTCCTCAGTGTCAGTGAGCTCCGTACCACAGAGTGTAAGGCGTCGCTCCTCAGTGTCAGTGGGCTCTGTATCACAGACTGTACGGCGTCGCTCCTCAGAGTCAGTGGGTTTCATATCACAGAGTTTAAGGCGTTGCTCCTCAGTGTCAGTGGGCTCCGTATCACAGAGTGTACGGCTTCGCTCCTCAGTGTCAGTGAGCTCCGTACCACAGAGTGTAAGGCGTCGCTCCTCAGTGTCAGTGGGCTCCGTTTCACAGAGTGTACAGCGTCGCTCCTCAGTATCAATGGGCTCTGTATCACAGCGTGTAAAGCGTCGCTCCTCAGTGTCAGTGGGCTTCGTATCACAGCGTGTAAGGCGTCGTTCCTCAGTGTCAGTCGGCTCCATATCACAGAGTGTAAGGCGTCGCTCCGCAGTGTCAGTGGGCTCCGTATCACAGCGTGTACGGTGTCACTCCTCAGTGTCAGTGTGCTCCGTATCACAGAGTGTACGGCGTCTCTCCTCAGTGTCAGTGGGCTCCGTATCACAGTGTGTAAGGCGTCGCTCCTCAGTGTCAGTGGGCTCCGTATCACAGAGTGTATGGCGTCGCTCCCCAGTGTCAGTGGGCTCCGTATCACAGAGTGTAAGGAGTCGCTCCTCCGTGTCAGTGGGCTCAGTATCACAGAGTGTAAGGCGTCGCTCCTCAGTGTCAGTGGGCTTCGTATCACAGAGTGTATTGCGTCGCTCCTCAGTGTCAGTGGGCTCCGTATCACAGAGTGTATGGTGTCGCTCCTCAAAATGAGAATGACAGTGGGCTCCATATCACAGAGTGTACAGCGTCGCTCCTCAGTGTCAGTGGTCTCCGTATCACAGAGTGTACGGCGTCGCTCCTCAGAGTCAGTGGGTTTCATATCACAGAGTTTAAGGCGTTGCTCCTCAGTGTCAGTGGGCTCCGTATCACAGAGTGTACGGCGTCGCTCCTCAGTGTCAGTGAGCTCCGTACCACAGAGTGTATTGCGTCGCTCCTCAGTGTCAGTGAGCTCCGTATCACAGAGTGTATGGTGTCGCTCCTCAAAATGAGAATGACAGTGGGCTCCATATCACAGAGTGTACAGCGTCGCTCCTCAGTGTCAGTGGGCTCCGTATCACAGAGTGTACGGCGTCGCTCCTCAGAGTCAGTGGGTTTCATATCACAAAGGTTAAGGCGTTGCTCCTCAGTGTCAGTGGGCTCCGTATCACAGAGTGTACGGCGTCGCTCCTCAGTGTTATTGTGCTCCGTACCACAGAGTGTAAGGCGTCGCTCCTCAGTGTCAGTGGGCTCCGTATCACAGAGTGTAAGATGTCGCTCCTCGGTGTCAGTGGGCTCCGTATCACAGAGTGTACAGCGTCGCTCCTCAGTATCAATGGGCTCTGTATCACAGCGTGTAAAGCGTCGCTCCTCAGTGTCAGTGGGCTCCGTATCACATAGTGTAAGGCGTCGCTCCGCAGTGTCAGTGGGCTCCGTATCACAGCGTGTACGGTGTCGCTCCTCAGTGTCAGTGGGCTCCGTATCACAGAGTGTATGGCGTCTCTCCTCAGTGTCAGTGGGCTCCGTATCACAGCATGTAAGGCGTCACTCCTCAGTGTCAGTGGGCTCCGTATCACAGAGTGTATGGCGTCGCTCCTCAGTGTCAGTGGGCTCCGTATCACAGAGTGTAAGGCGGCGCTCCTCCGTGTCAGTGGGCTCCGTATCACAGAGTTTAAGGTGTCGCTCCTCAGTGTAAGTGGGCTCCGTATCACAGAGTGTATGGCGTCGCTCCTCAGTGTTATTGGGCTCCGTACCACAGAGTGTAAGGCGTCGCTCCTCAGTGTCAGTGGGCTCCGTATCACAGAGTGTAAGACGTCGCTCCTCAGTGTCAGTGGACTCCGTATCACAGAGTGTACAGCGTCGCTCCTCAGTGTCAGTGGGCTCCGTATGACAGAGTGTATGGCGTCGCTCATCAGTGTCAGAAAGACAGTGGGCTCCGTATCACAGAGTGTACGGCGACACTCTTAAGTGTCAGTGGGCTCCGTATTACAGAGTGTATGGAGTCGCTCCTCAGTATGAGAATGACAGTGGGCTCCATATCACAGAGTGTACGGCGTCGCTCCTCAGTGTCAGTGGGCTCTGTATCACAGAGTGTGCGGCGTCGCTCCTCAGTGTCAGTGGGTTTCGTATCACAAATTGTAAGGCGTCGCTCCTCAGTATCAGTGGGCTCCGTATCACAGAGTGTACGGCGTTGCTCCTCAGTGTCAGTGGGTTTCGTATCACAGAGTGTAAGGCGTTGCTCCTCAGTGTCAGTGGGCTCCGTATCACAGAGTGTACAGCGTTGCTCCTCAGTGTCAGTGGCCTCCGTACCAGAGAGTGAAAGGCGTCGCTCCTCAGTGTCAGTGGGCTCCGTATCACAGAGTGTAAGGCGTCGCTCCTCAGTGTTATTGGGCTCCGTACCACAGAGTGTAAGGTGTCGCTCCTCAGTGTCAGTGGGCTCCGTATCACAGAGTGTAAGACGTCACTCCTCAGTGTCAGTGGGCTCCGTATCACAGAGTGTACAGCGTCGCTCCTCAGTGTCAGTGGGCTCCGTATCACAGCGTTTAAGGCGTCGCTCCTCAGTGTCAGTGGGCTCCGTATCACAGATTGTAAGGAAACGCTCCTCAGTGTCAGTGGGCTTCGTATCACAGCGCGTAAGGCGTCGTTCCTCAGTGTCAGTGGGCTCCATATCACAGAGTGTAAGGCGTCGCTCCGCAGTGTCAGTGGGCTCCGTATCACAGCGTGTACGGTGTCACTCCTCAGTGTCAGTGTGCTCCGTATCACAGAGTGTACGGCGTCTCTCCTCAGTGTCAGTGGGCTCTGTATCACAGTGTGTAAGGCGTCGCTCCTCAGTGTCAGTGGGCTCCGTATCACAGAGTGTATGGCGTCGCTCCTCAGTGTCAGTGGGCTCCGTATCACAGAGTGTAAGGCGTCGCTCCTGCGTGTCAGTGGGCTCCGTATCACAGAGTGTAAGGCGTCGCTCCTCAGTGTCAGTGGGCTTCTTATCACAGAGTGTATTGCGTCGCTCCTCAGTGTCAGTGGGCTCTGTATCACAGAGTGTATGGTGTCGCTCCTCAGTATGAGAATGACAGTGGGCTCAAAATCACAGAGTGTACAGCGTCGCTCCTCAGTATCAGTGGTCTCCGTATCACAGAGTGTACGGCGTCGCTCCTCAGAGTCAGTGGGTTTCATATCACAGAGTTTAAGGCGTTGCTCCTCAGTGTCAGTGGGCTCCGTATCACAGAGTGTACGGCGTCGCTCCTCAGTGTCAGTGAGCTCCGTACCACAGAGTGTAAGGCGTCGCTCCTCAGTGTCAGTGGGCTCCGTATCACAGACTGTACGGCGTCGCTCCTCAGAGTCAGTGGGTTTCATATCACAGAGTTTAAGGCGTTGCTCCTCAGTGTCAGTGGGCTCCGTATCACAGAGTGTACGGCGTCGCTCCTCAGTGTCAGTGAGCTCCGTACCACAGAGTGTAAGGCGTCGCTCCTCAGTGTCAGTGGGCTCCGTTTCACAGAGTGTACAGCGTCGCTCCTCAGTATCAATGGGCTCTGTATCACAGCGTGTAAAGCGTCGCTCCTCAGTGTCAGTGGGCTCCGTATCACAGAGTGTAAGGCTTCGCTCCTCAGTGTCAGTGGGCTCCATATCACAGAGTGTAAGGCGTCGCTCCACAGTGTCAGTGGGCTCCCTATCACAGCGTGTACGGTGTCGCTCCTCAGTGTCAGTGGGCTCCGTATCACAGAGTGTATGGCGTCTCTCCTCAGTGTCAGTGGGCTCTGTATCACAGCATGTAAGGCGTCGCTCCTCAGTGTCACTGAGCTCCGTATCACAGAGTGTATGGCGTCGCTCCTCAGTGTCAGTGAGCTCCGTATCACAGAGTGTAAGGCGTCACTCCTCCATGTCAGTGGGCTCCGTATCACAGCGTTTAAGGCGTCGCTCCTCAGTGTCAGTGGGCTCCGTATCACAGATTGTAAGGCAACGCTCCTCAGTGTCAGTGGGCTTCGTATCACAGCGTGTAAGGCGTCGTTCCTCAGTGTCAGTGGGCTCCATATCACAGAGTGTAAGGCGTCGCTCCGCAGTGTCAGTGGGCTCCGTATCACAGCGTGTACGGTGTCACTCCTCAGTGTCAGTGTGCTCCGTATCACAGAGTATACGGCGTCTCTCCTCAGTGTCAGTGGGCTCTGTATCACAGTGTGTAAGGCGTCGCTCCTCAGTGTCAGTGGGCTCCGTATCACAGAGTGTATGGCGTCGCTCCTCAGTGTCAGTGGGCTCCGTATCACAGAGTGTAAGGCGTCGCTCCTCCGTGTCAGTGGGCTCCGTATCACAGAGTGTAAGGCGTCGCTCCTCAGTGTCAGTGGGCTTCGTATCACAGAGTGTATTGCGTCGCTCCTCAGTGTCAGTGGGCTCTGTATCACAGAGTGTATGGTGTCGCTCCTCAGTATGAGAATGACAGTGGGCTTCATATCACAGAGTGTACAGCGTCGCTCCTCAGTGTCAGTGGTCTCCGTATCACAGAGTGTACGGCGCCGCTCCTCAGAGTCAGTGGGTTTCATATCACAGAGTTTAAGGCGTTGCTCCTCAGTGTCAGTGGGCTCTGTATCACAGAGTGTACGGCGTCGCTCCTCAGTGTCAGTGAGCTCCGTACCACAGAGTGTAAGGCGTCGCTCCTCAGTGTCAGTGGGCTCCGTATCACAGACTGTACGGCGTCGCTCCTCAGAGTCAGTGGGTTTCTTATCACAGAGTTTAAGGCGTTGCTCCTCAGTGTCAGTGGGCTCCGTATCACAGAGTGTACGGCGTCGCTCCTCAGAGTCAGTGAGCTCCGTACCACAGAGTGTAAGGCGTCGCTCCTCAGTGTCAGTGGGCTCCGTTTCACAGCGTGTACGGTGTCGCTCCTCAGTGTCAGTGGGCTCCGTATCACAGAGTGTATGGCGTCTCTCCTCAGTGTCAGTGGGCTCCGTATCACAGCATGTAAGGCGTCGCTCCTCAGTGTCAGTGGGCTCCGTATCACAGAGTGTATGGCGTCGCTCCTCAGTGTCAGTGGGCTCCGTATCACAGAGTGTAAGGCGTCGCTCCTCCGTGTCAGTGGGCTCCGTATCACAGAGTTTAAGGCGTCGCTCCTCAGTGTAAGTGGGCTCCGTATCACAGAGTGTATGGCGTCGCTCCTCAGTGTTATTGGGCTCCGTACCACAGAGTGTAAGGCGTCGCTCCTCAGTGTCAGTGGGCTTCGTATCACAGAGTGTATTGCGTCGCTCCTCAGTGTCAGTGGGCTCCGTATCACAGAGTGTATGGTGTCGCTCCTCAAAATGAGAATGACAGTGGGCTCCATATCACAGAGTGTACAGCGTCGCTCCTCAGTGTCAGTGGGCTCCGTATCACAGAGTGTACGGCGTCGCTCCTCAGAGTCAGTGGGTTTCATATCACAAAGTTTAAGGCGTTGCTCCTCAGTGTCAGTGGGCTCCGTATCACAGAGTGTACGGCGTCGCTCCTCAGTGTTATTGTGCTCCGTACCACAGAGTGTAAGGCGTCGCTCCTCAGTGTCAGTGGGCTCCGTATCACAGAGTGTAAGATGTCGCTACTCAGTGTCAGTGGGCTCCGTATCACAGAGTGTACAGCGTCGCTCCTCAGTATCAATGGGCTCTGTATCACAGCGTGTAAAGCGTCGCTCCTCAGTGTCAGTGGGCTCCGTATCACAGAGTGTAGGAGAGTAGGGTCTGCTATCCTATGGTCACCCCAAATTTTTGCTTTTTGCTTCACTGGTTTTTGACATATTGAGGCTGTGGGCCTGCCAATCAGACCCCCAGCCTGCTGTTCTCTCTACTAAATTAAAACTATGCACCCTAGGTGCATAACCAATTGGAAGTGGATCATCCTGTCAGCCCCTGTACCAGTGTACACTAGGTACCCAGGGCATTGGTGTACCCAAGGCCTGCCAGGGGCTGAAGCATGTATTATGCCACCCCAGGCTTGGCCTAACAATTTGACACAACTGGCTGATCAGTCAGCTGGGGTAAGTTGGTGTAATCACCACTTACTTAGGTGTAGTATACCTATACCTAACCTTAAATAGGACACATGGTAACCTATAAGTCACTCCTATGGCAGGCCTTAACAATCCTGAAGGCAGAGTGCTTGGTTCCATGTGAGATGGTGCCCTGGCATGAGCTGAGCCTGTCTGCAGTGGTCGGAACAACTTCCTTCTACTGTTTCCAGATATCGCCATACCATATACTCTTAAGTGCATTATGAACCTCGCGGTTAAATGCTATCTTTGGTTTGGCTTTATCAAAACATGTCGAGTAAGGTGTCATACGAATTGGAATACTAACCCCTCGCCAATTCTGGCGACGGGGTTAGCATTCCACCCTTCTAGAGGGACACGACATGTACAGTACCTGAAACCCGGGTAAAATCAGACATAGCCTCAGCTCCACAAAATGGATGCTGCCACCACAGACACAAGTCTGCCCTCCTGCTGCTGGGAGTCCTTCCAGCTTGGGAGGTGTGGACAAAGGGTTTCCTGCCAGGGGAGGTGCGTGCACCACCCCAGACAGGATTTTGTGTATTGGTCAGGTAGGGCTTGAAAGAAACCAGACATGCCTGTGGCTCACAAGGAGCCTCGGTGCATATGCCAGTTCAAACCTGTCCTGGGGTACACCAGTCCCGGGCCTGGGGCGAGCTGGACAAAGGATTGGGGGTGTAACCACCCCCCTTCCTGGTCCCACCCATAGGGAGGGACCTAGCAGGTAGTCCGGCCCCTAGAATCCGCTTAAAGGTAGGAGCTGTGTCCTAAGACTTCAGACATCCTGGAATCAACTTAACACTAAGAAGAAGACGGGAACTTCGACGCTCTGCCGCACAGAGGACTGAAGCCAATCTCCCCTGTGGTCAGGGAGTGACCACCTTGCTAACGCAAGCACCATCCAGCGAATCAACGTCTGCTTTGCCGCCGCCTCCCGCCGGAGCCCGAGCCCAGAGACTGACAAGACCTGGACCTCCAGACCTCTCACCGCCCGATCCACAGTCCCTGAAAAGAGGAGACCCGTGGAGGCACCGAGACACGTGGAGCCAGCCATCTTGAAACGACCATGACAAGCTGACAAGTGCAACAACCGAGGCTCCCTCCAAGTTGTGCTTTGGGATCTGAGAAGCCCGACACCCGAGCAGCATCTGCACCAAAGGTGAGCCCTCCAGCATCTCCACGATCTGCGTGGGGCCCTTCTGCATTTTGCCACTCGACGCGCCTAACCGGTTGCTGGCCCGCTGGCTAGTAGCCATCTTGGCGACGAACTCTACGAAATACACCGCTGGTCTGGTTGCTCCAGACTGGCCCTTGCTCCCCTCCAAAGGAGCAGTCCTTCTGACCTTGCTGGTCAGAACCATCAGCTTATTTCATCTCCTACAACAATTGCTTTTGCCAAGGCTTGGTTGCTTCGATCAAGTCGCCGACACGGCCGACAGCGAGAGCCTGCGCGGGACAGCTCGTGAACTGACTCCTGGATGTCGTCGACCTCCAGGGACCACGTGGCTGCAGAGACAAGCTACATCTTTCTTCCTGTTTGCGCCCGACATTGCCTGGTACCCACCTGGTGCCACGCTGGTCACTGGCTAGTGACTGTGAACACTGTCCCCTCTGCTTACAGGTCTTCAACATCTCCGATCCACTCTTGATTCCACTGCATCTCTCCCGGACCGACCGCCTGCAGCATCTTTGTCTTCAGGCTCCACGGAACAGATAGAAGAAACCCGACGCACTTCGAGGCCTATGCACCCGCTTCCTGTGGGTGAGGTAAAGCTGGCACACCTGTGCCCAAGTGTAGTATTACATCTCCAGTGCCTGTGTTCCAAATCTTGAGTTCCTAGTCCATCCGGAAGATCCTTTTTGCAGTAACTTTGTACTTTTTACGCACCCATTGAAACCTATGGGAGCACGCGTGTGACTATTTGCTCTGCACACGCCACCCGTGGACCTCCTGGTCACTAACTGAAGTTAGCTCCTTGTAGGCCCAGCGATTCTAGAGGCCCTAGGCCTTTTCCCTTTTCTGTTCGTGGTACTTATACCACTATTTTAGTATATGGTTCGAGCGGCCACCAGGGCCTATCCATATAAAGTGCAACTTCTGTGTATTCTACTGTAATCTTGTTTGACGATTTGTGCTCCTGTGCTCATAAAGAGACTAGGGGTTACTTTGAGAAATAAATACATATATATTTTGAATATATATCTGTGTGGTGTCCTTTCATTGGTATAAAAGGGGGTTACATTTGGTAAAACAGCTGGCTTAACACGCTTCACGAGTTTAGCCTCAAAGACTGCTTAGCCTACGCTACCACTAGGGCAGCTAGTCCGAAAAGGTTGACTTACAACCACACCATAAGGGTTGCTTGGCATGGTACAAGGTGATCACTTTAACTAGTGAGCATCATATACCAGGCCAACTTCTCACATTGGTGAGCAGCGGTTGGATTTGAGCTTGCTGTGTTTTACCATTGTAATCTCTTGGTTACCAATTGAAAGATCACATAGGTACCTGTAGGTACATATAAAACAAGATTAGATATACATAAGTTCTACTGAACTTAGTTTTTGTAGAGCAAAGGGAGTAGCACACCCTGACTACAACTACTAGATAGGTTTAGTAGGTAAACCCAAGTGTAGGTAGATTGCAACACATCCACCCACACTTAAGAGCAATGGCCGGGGCAGAGGGGTCCACTGTACCCATCTCTGTTGAGAGTGACCCCCAGAGGGCACCATCCAGCTTTGCTACCCTTAACCAGAATGAGCTCAGGCATTTGGCAGCTCTTAGAGGCCTTAAACAGCCCAAGAACCCTACCTCTGCTGAGCTCAGAGAACTCTTACAAAATGATGAGAATCAGAGAGAACTCAGGAAAGCTTCCCAGTTAGCCCCCTTAGGGTCTGGAACAGGAGGCCCCCCTTCTGAAGATGCTACAGAGGTACCCAGTTCCAATAGCCATCCCTTAGATGAGAATCATACTACAGGGGAGGAAAGTGGTGAGGATACAGAAAGTAGTGATGATGAAGGGAGAACTAGCCCAGTGCCAAGTGTTATACTTGGCCCAGCTAAACTAAGGCTATTGGGGATTGACAGTGGGTTTACCCCATTGGATCTCCCCAGTGGACTTAACACAGGGCTTGGGAGGCAGAGGAATCGCTCAGGTGACTCCAATGCTTCTCATGGCTCTAGAGGCTCTCAAGGTCACTCCAGGAAAAGGATGACCACCCCTCAGAGGAGGGAACATGAGGCCAGAATGCAGGAAGCCCAGCTGAGGATCAGGAAGCAGGAGCTAGAAGTAGCCCTGATGGAAGAAAAACTGAACAAGGCTAGGCAACCTAGAGAGAGTGGGTCTATACCCACTGGTGGTAGCATTGTCCCTAAGGACAAAGATAGGGTCTTTGATAATAGGAACCTGTCTAAGGTTGTGCCCCCCTACAAAAGTGGGGATGACATCCACAAATGGATAACTGCTCTTGAGAGAGCCTGCAAAGTACAGCAGGTTCCTGAAGACCAGTGAGCAGCAATCCTCTGGCTCTCCTTTGAAGGAAGAGGCAGAGACAGACTCCTCACTGTTAGAGAAGAGGATGTCAGAAATTACAGAGTCCTGAAGAGTGTTCTGGTAGATGGGTTAGGCTTAACCACTGAACAGTACAGGTTAATGTTCAGAGACACCCAAAAGACACAGACTCAGGACTGGTCTGAATATGTTGAATGTGCCACTAAGGCTTTGGAGGGTTGGTTGCTGGGAAGTAAGGTATCTGATTTTACAGGATTGTATAATTTGATGATGAGAGAACAGATTTTAAATAACTGTCAAAACCAGCAACTGCATCAACACTTGGTTGACTCTGATCTGACCTCTCCCCAAGAATTGGGAAAGAAGGCAGACAAATGGGTCAGAACCAGGGTTAAGCAAAAGAACCAGAACCAGGGCCAAGGGGGTGATCAGAAGAAAACAGACCAGAAGGGTGGAGATCAGAAATCTAAAGACCAGAAGTCTTCAACAGGGCCCCAAACTACTGCTAAGGAGGGTGGGTCCCAACAACAGTCCAAAAAGAAGAAAGAAGGTCAAAAGAAACCCTGGTGCAATCATTGCAAAAATACAACTAGCTGGACTAGTGATTGCAAAAAGGGTGGAGCCCCCAACACTGTTGCCCCTAAGGCACCTGCTCCCAGTACTACTGTTAGCAGTGTTGGTCCCCAGACAAAGGGTGTAGTGGGAATCACTATGGGAACTGAAGGAGATTCTGACTTAGACAGAACCCTGACACAGGCAGTCTTGATCTGTGATGGGGACATTGATTTGTCCCTGACTGTGAGCCCCAGTAACCTGGGCAAGTACAGACAGACTCCTTTAATTATTGACAAAGTGGCTCAAGCCTACAGGGACACATGTGCCAGTGTCACTATGGTGACACCAGGCTTTGTGGACCCTGGACAGTACATACCAGGTGAGAACTACCTGGTGACCAATGCCAGCAATGCCACTACTTCACATAGTGTGGCAGTTGTTAACTTCTCATGGGGAGGGGTAACTGGCCTCAAAAGGGTTGTGGTTAGTGCAGACCTCCCAGTAGAATGTTTGTTGGGCAATGACCTAGAGAGTTCTCTATGGTCAGAAGTGGAGTACAGGACTCATGCAGAGATGTTAGGTATATCATCACATGTCCTTGCTGTGACCAGGTCACAGGCCAAAAAGTGCCTCACTGAACCTCAGGTCTTGGATCCTGGAACAATGGACCAAGTACCTACCAAGAAGAAGAACAGGAGGGTCAAGGCTGTGCCTTCCCCCCTGCCTCAGAGTGATGATCAGCCTTCCCAGGAAGCTGATCTAGAGGACCCTGAAGGAACTGTCCCTGAAGAGCTTGAACCTGATCAGGTTGAGTTTCTGGGGACAGGGGGACCTTCAAGGGCTGACTTGAGGCAGGCTCAGTTATCCTGTCCCTCTCTTGAACCCCTCAGACAGCTGGCTGCTGCTGAGGCTGCTGGGAATGCTCAAGGTACCCATAAAGTGTATTCGGATGAAGGGCTCCTTTATTCAGAGGCTAGAGACCCCAAGCCTGGTGCTACCAGGAGGTTGGTTATACCTCTGCAATTTAGGGGCTTCCTTCTTACCTTGGCCCATGATATTCCTTTAGCAGGACACTTAGGCCAGAATAAGACTTGGGACAGGCTTGTCCCTCACTTTCACTGGCCTCACATGAATGAAGATACAAATGAGTTTTGTCGCTCCTGTGTGACCTGCCAAGCCAGTGGCAAATCAGGTGGCACAACAAAGGCCCCCCTAATACCACTACCTGTGGTGGGGGTCCCCTTTGAAAGAGTGGGAATAGATATAGTGGGTCCCATGGATCCTCTCACTGCATCTGGGCACAGATTTATACTGGTGGTAGTGGATCATGCCACCAGGTATCCAGAGGCAATTCCCCTTAGGACCACTACAGCTCCTGTTGTGGCCAGGGCCCTGCTGGGAGTATTCTCCAGAGTGGGGTTTCCTAAGGAGGTAGTATCTGACAGAGGTACCAACTTTATGTCAGGATACTTGACAGCTATGTGGAAGGAATGTGGTGTCAACTACAAGTTCACCACCCCTTATCACCCACAATGCAATGGGCTTGTTGAGAGATTCAACAAGACCCTAAAGGGTATGATCAAAGGATTACCTGAAAAGCTCAGGCGAAGATGGGACATCCTTCTACCCTGCCTTCTGTTTGCTTACAGAGAGGTCCCACAAAAAGGAGTTGGCTACAGCCCCTTTGAATTGTTATTTGGGCACCCTGTAAGAGGCCCACTGTGTTTGGTGAAGGAAGGATGGGAGTTACCTCTCAAAAAGCCTAAGCTAGACATAGTGGACTATGTACTTGGTGTCCGCTCCAGGATGGCTGAGTATATGGAGAAGGCATCCAAAAACCTTGAGGCAAGCCAGGCCTTACAGAAAGCTTGGCATGACCAAAAGGCTGTCTTGGTTGAGTTTCAGCCAGGACAGAAGGTATGGGTGTTGGAGCCAGTGGCCCCAGCAGCACTCCAAGACAAATGGTCTGGACCCCATACAATCCTGGAAAAGAAGGGAGAGGTCACCTACTTGGTCGACCTAGGAACTCCCAGGAGTCCCCACAGGGTACTCCATGTTAACAGGCTTAAAGCATATGTTGACAGGGCAGACATGGGCTTGCTCATGGCTACAGATGAGGGACAGGAGGAAGAGAGTGACCCTCTCCCAGACCTGTTGTCTCAGAACCCTGAAGATGGCTCAGTTGAAGGAGTGACCCTTGGAGGCAACCTCACTGCCCATCAGCAGACTGAATATAGACAGGTTCTACAATCATTTTCACATATGTTTTCCTTGATACCTAGTCAAACTGACTGGTGTACCCATGTGGTGGACACTGGTGACAGTCTGCCTGTAAAGAACAAGCTTTACAGACAACCTGACCACGTCAGGGACTGTATAAAGGCTGAGGTACATAAAATGCTGTAATTAGGTGTCATTGAACCCTCAGAGAGCCCCTGGGCTAGCCCAGTGGTTCTGGTCCCCAAACCTCACACCAAAGATGGCAAGAGAGAGATGAGGTTCTGTGTGGACTACAGGGGTCTCAATGCTGTCACCAGGACAGATGCACACCCTATTCCAAGGGCAGATGAGCTCATAGACAAACTAGCTTCTGCAACGTTTTTGAGCACATTTGACTTAACAGCTGGCTATTGGCAAATCAGATTAGCTGAGGAGTCTAAGGCCAAAACAGCATTCTCAACCCCAGGTGGGCACTACCAGTTTGTGGTGATGCCCTTTGGTCTGAAGAATGCACCTGCCACCTTCCAAAGGCTGGTGAACCAAGTCCTTACTGGGTTGGATGACTTTTGCGCAGCATATCTTGATGACATTGCTGTCTTTAGCTCCACCTGGGAGGATCACCTGATCCACCTGAAGAAGGCTCTTGAGGCTCTGCAAAGGGCAGGCCTCACTATCAAGGCTACTAAGTGCCAGATAGGGCAGAGTAAGGTTGTATATTTGGGCCGCCTTGTAGGTGGAGGCCAAGTTCAACCACTGGAGAGTAAGATACAATCCATCAAGGACTGGTCCCCTGCAACCACCCAGACTCAAGTTCGAGCTTTCTTGGGCTTGACTGGGTACTACAGGAAGTTTGTTAAGAACTATGGGTCCATTGTGACTCCTCTTAATGATCTGACATCCAAGAAGATGCCCAAAAAGGTTCAGTGGACAGTAAGCTGTCAAAAGGCATTCGATGACCTGAAGGAGGCCATGTGCTCTGCACCTATCCTGAAAAGTCCTGACTACTCCAAAGAGTTTATTGTCCAAACAGATGCTTCTGAGTTGGGTGTGGGAGCTGTGCTGTCACAACTTAATGTAGATGGTCAAGACCAACCCATTGCTTTTATTAGCAGAAGGTTGACCCCCAGAGAGAAGATTTGGTCAGCTATTGAGAGGGAGGCCTTTGCTGTGGTGTGGGCCCTGAAGAAGCTGAGGCCATACTTGTTTGGCACTCACTTCAAGATTCAGACCGACCATAAGCCCCTCTTGTGGCTAAATCAGATGAAGGGTGAAAACCCCAAACTGCTTAGGTGGTCCATTTCCCTACAGGGGATGGACTTTACAGTGGAGCACCGGCCAGGTACTGACCATGGGAATGCAGATGGTCTCTCCAGGTACTTCCACTTAGGACATGAAGACGAGACTGGTCAAGGCTAGTTTAATGTCCCAGCGTTTGGGGGGGGTTGTGTAGGAGAGTAGGGTCTGCTATCCTATGGTCACCCCAAATTTTTGCTTTTTGCTTCACTGGTTTTTGACATATTGAGGCTGTGCGCCTGCCAATCAGACCCCCAGCCTGCTGTTCTCTCTACTAAATTAAAACTATGCACCCTAGGTGCATAACCAATTGGAAGTGGATCACCCTGTCAGCCCCTGTACCAGTGTACACTAGGTACCCAGGGCATTGGTGTACCCAAGGCCTGCCAGGGGCTGAAGCATATATTATGCCACCCCAGGCTTGGCCTAACAATTTGACACAACTGGCTGATCAGTCAGCTGGGGTAAGTTGGTCTAATCACCACTTACTTAGGTGTAGTATACCTATACCTAACCTTAAATAGGACACATGGTAACCTATAAGTCACTCCTATGGCAGGCCTTAACAATCCTGAAGGCAGAGTGCTTGGTTCCATGTGAGATGGTGCGCTGGCATGAGCTGAGCCTGTCTGCAGTGGTCGGAACAACTTCCTTCTACTGTTTCCAGATATCGTCATACCATATACTCTTAAGTGCATTATGAACCTCGCGGTTAAATGCTATCTTTGGTTTGGCTTTATCAAAACATGTCGAGTAAGGTGTCATACGAATTGGAATACTAACCCCTCGCCAATTCTGGCGACGGGGTTAGCATTCCACCCTTCTAGAGGGACATGACATGTACAGTACCTGAAACCCGGGTAAAATCAGACATAGCCTCAGCTCCACAAAATGGATGCTGCCACCACAGACACAAGTCTGCCCTCCTGCTGCTGAGAGTCCTTCCAGCTTGGGAGGTGTGGACAAAGGGTTTCCTGCCAGGGGAGGTGCGTGCACCACCCCAGACAGGATTTTGTGTATTGGTCAGGTAGGGCTTGAAAGAAACCAGACATGCCTGTGGCTCACAAGGAGCCTCGGTGCATATGCCAGTTCAAACCGGTCCTGGGGCACACCAGTCCCGGGCCTGGGGCGAGCTGGACAAAGGATTGGGGGTGTAACCACCCCCCTTCCTGGTCCCACCCATAGGGAGGGACCTAGCAGGTAGTCCGGCCCCTAGAATCCGCTTAAAGGTAGGAGCTGTGTCCTAAGACTTCAGACATCCTGGAATCAACTTAACACTAAGAAGAAGACGGGAACTTCGACGCTCTGCCGCACAGAGGACTGAAGCCAATCTCCCCTGTGGTCAGGGAGTGACCACCTTGCTAACGCAAGCACCATCCAGCGAATCAACGTCTGCTTTGCCGCCGCCTCCCGCCGGAGCCCGAGCCCAGAGACTGACAAGACCTGGACCTCCAGACCTCTCACCGCCCGATCCACAGTCCCTGAAAAGAGGAGACCCATGGAGGCACCGAGACACGAGGAGCCAGCCATCTTGAAACGACCACGACAAGCTGACAAGTGCAACAACCGAGGCTCCCTCCAAGTTGTGCTTTGGGATCTGAGAAGCCCAACACCCGAGCAGCATCTGCACCAAAGGTGAGCCCTCCAGCATCTCCACGATCTGCGTGGGGCCCTTCTGCATTTTGCCACTCGACGCGCCTAACCGGTTGCTGGCCCGCTGGCTAGTAGCCATCTTGGCGACGAACTCTACAAAATACACCGCTGGTCTGGTTGCTCCAGACTGGCCCTTGCTCCCCTCCAAAGGAGCAGTCCTTCTGACCTTGCTGGTCAGAACCATCAGCTTATTTCATCTCCTACAACAATTGCTTTTGCCAAGGCTTGGTTGCTTCGATCAAGTCGCCAACACCGCCGACAGCGAGAGCCTGCGTGGGACAGCTCGTGAACCGACTCCTGGACGTCGTCGACCTCCAGGGACCACGTGGCTGCAGAGACAAGCTACACCTTTCTTCCTGTTTGCGCCCGACATTGCCTGGTACCCACCTGGTGCCACGCTGGTCACTGGCTAGTGACTGTGAACACTGTCCCCTCTGCTTACAGGTCTTCAACATCTCCGATCCACTCTTGGATCCACTGCATCTCTCCCGGACCGACCGCCTGCAGCATCTTTGTCTTCAGGCTCCACGGAACAGATAGAAGAAACCCGAAGCACTTCGAGGCCTATGCACCCGCTTCCTGTGGGTGAGGTAAAGCTGGCACACCTGTGCCCAAGTGTAGTATTACATCTCTAGTGCCTGTGTTCCAAATCTTGAGTTCCTAGTCGATCCGGAAGATCCTTTTTGCAGTAACTTTGTACTTTTTACGCACCCATTGAAACCTATGGGAGCACGCGTGTGACTATTTGCTCTGCACACGCCACCCGTGGACCTCCTGGTCACTAACTGAAGTTAGCTCCTTGTAGGCCCAGCGATTCTAGAGGCCCTAGGCCTTTTCCCTTTTCTGTTCGTGGTACTTATACCACTATTTTAGTATATGGTTCGAGCGGCCACCAGGGCCTATCCATATAAAGTGCAACTTCTGTGTATTCTACTGTAATCTTGTTTGACGATTTGTGCTCCTGTGCTCATAAAGAGACTAGGGGTTACTTTGAGAAATAAATACATATATATTTTGAATATATATCTGTGTGGTGTCCTTTCATTGGTATAAAAGGGGGTTACATTTGGTAAAACAGCTGGCTTAACACGCTTCACGAGTTTAGCCTCAAAGACTGCTTAGCCTACGCTACCACTAGGGCAGCTAGTCCGAAAAGGTTGACTTACAACCACACCATAAGGGTTGCTTGGCATGGTACAAGGTGATCACTTTAACTAGTGAGCATCATATACCAGGCCAACTTCTCACACAGAGTGTAAGGCGTCGCTCTGCAGTGTCAGTGGGCTCCGTATCACAGCGTGTACGGTGTCGCTCCTCAGTGTCAGTGGGCTCCGTATCACAGAGTGTATGGCGTCTCTCCTCAGTGTCAGTGGGCTCCGTATCACAGCATGTAAGGCGTCACTCCTCAGTGTCAGTGGGCTCCGTATCACAGAGTGTATGGCGTCGCTCCTCAGTGTCAGTGGGCTCCGTATCACAGAGTGTAAGGCGTCGCTCCTCCATGTCAGTGGGCTCCGTATCACAGAGTTTAAGGCGTCGCTCCTCATTGTAAGTGGGCTCCGTATCACAGAGTGTATGGCGTCGCTCCTCAGTGTCAGTGGGCTCCGTATCACAGAGTGTAAGACGTCGCTCTTCAGTGTCAGTGGACTCCGTATCACAGAGTGTACAGCGTCGCTCCTCAGTGTCAGTGGGTTCCGTATGACAAAGTGTATGGCGTCGCTCATCAGTGTCAGAATGACAGTGGGCTCCGTATCACAGAGTGTACGGCGACACTCCTAAGTGTCAGTGGGCTCCGTATTACAGAGTGTATGGCGTCGCTCCTCAGTATGAGAATGACAGTGGGCTCCATATCACAGAGTGTACGGCGTCGCTCCTCAGTGTCAGTGGGCTCTGTATCACAGAGTGTACGGCGTCGCTCCTCAGTGTCAGTGGGTTTCGTATCACAGATTGTAAGGCGTCGCTCCTCAGTGTCAGTGGGCTCCGTATCACAGAGTGTACGGCGTTGCTCCTCAGTGTCAGTGGGTTTCGTATCACAGAGTGTAAGGCGTTGCTCCTCAGTGTCAGTGGGCTCCGTATCACAGAGTGTACAGCGTTGCTCCTCAGTGTCAGTGGGCTCCGTACCAGAGAGTGAAAGGCGTCGCTCCTCAGTGTCAGTGGGCTCCGTATCACAGAGTGTAAGGCGTCGCTCCTCAGTGTTATTGGGCTCCGTACCACAGAGTGTAAGGTGTCGCTCCTCAGTGTTATTGGGCTCCGTATCACAGAGTGTATGGCGTCTCTCCTCAGTGTCAGTGGGCTCCGTATCACAGCATGTAAGGCGTCACTCCTCAGTGTCAGTGGGCTCCGTATCACAGAGTGTATGGCGTCGCTCCTCAGTGTCAGTGGGCTCCGTATCACAGAGTGTAAGGCGTCGCTCCTCCGTGTCAGTGGGCTCCGTATCACAGAGTTTAAGGCGTCGCTCCTCAGTGTAAGTGGGCTCCGTATCACAGAGTGTATGGCGTCGCTCCTCAGTGTTATTGGGCTCCGTACCACAGAGTGTAAGGCGTCGCTCCTCAGTGTCAGTGGGCTCCGTATCACAGAGTGTAAGACGTCGCTCCTCAGTGTCAGTGGACTCCGTATCACAGAGTGTACAGCGTCGCTCATCAGTGTCAGTGGGCTCCGTATGACAGAGTGTATGGCGTCGCTCATCAGTGTCAGAATGACAGTGGGCTCCGTATCACAGAGTGTACGGCGACACTCCTAAGTGTCAGTGGGCTCCGTATTACAGAGTGTATGGCGTCGCTCCTCAGTATGAGAATGACAGTGGGCTCCATATCACAGAGTGTACGGCGTCGCTCCTCAGTGTCAGTGGGCTCTGTATCACAGAGTGTACGGCGTCGCTCCTCAGTGTCAGTGGGTTTCGTATCACAGATTGTAAGGCGTCGCTCCTCAGTGTCAGTGGGCTCCGTATCACAGAGTGTACAGCGTTGCTCCTCAGTGTCAGTGGGTTTCGTATCACAGAGTGTAAGGCGTTGCTCCTCAGTGCCAGTGGGCTCCGTATCACAGAGTGTACAGCGTTGCTCCTCAGTGTCAGTGGGCTCCGTACCAGAGTGAAAGGCGTCGCTCCTCAGTGTCAGTGGGCTCCGTATCACAGAGTGTAAGGCGTCGCTCCTCAGTGTTATTGGGCTCCGTACCACAGAGTGTAAGGTGTCGCTCCTCAGTGTCAGTGGGCTCCGTATCACAGAGTGTAAGACGTCACTCCTCAGTGTCAGTGGGCTCCGTATCACAGAGTGTACAGCGTCGCTCCTCAGTGTCAGTGGGCTCCGTATCACAGCATTTAAGGCGTCGCTCCTCAGTGTCAGTGGGCTCCGTATCACAGATTGTAAGGCAACGCTCCTCAGTGTCAGTGGGCTTCGTATCACAGCGTGTAAGGCGTCGCTCCTCAGTGTCAGTGGGCTCCATATCACAGAGTGTAAGGCGTCGCTCCGCAGTGTCAGTGGGCTCCGTATCACAGCGTGTACGGTGTCACTCGTCAGTGTGCTCCGTATCACAGAGTGTACGGCGTCTCTCCTCAGTGTCAGTGGGCTCTGTATCACAGTGTGTAAGGCGTCGCTCCTCAGTGTCAGTGGGCTCCGTATCACAGAGTGTATGGCGTCGCTCCTCAATGTCAGTGGGCTCCATATCACAGAGTGTAAGGCGTCGCTCCTCAGTGTCAGTGGGCTCCGTATCACAGAGTGTAAGGCGTCGCTCCTCAGTGTTATTGGGCTCCGTACCACAGAGTGTAAGGTGTCGCTCCTCAGTGTCAGTGGGCTCCGTATCACAGAGTGTAAGACGTCACTCCTCAGTGTCAGTGGGCTCCGTATCACAGAGTGTACAGCGTCGCTCCTCAGTGTCAGTGGGCTCCGTATCACAGCATTTAAGGCGTCGCTCCTCAGTGTCAGTGGGCTCCGTATCACAGATTGTAAGGCAACGCTCCTCAGTGTCAGTGGGCTTCGTATCACAGCGTGTAAGGCGTCGCTCCTCAGTGTCAGTGGGCTCCATATCACAGAGTGTAAGGCGTCGCTCCGCAGTGTCAGTGGGCTCCGTATCACAGCGTGTACGGTGTCACTCGTCAGTGTGCTCCGTATCACAGAGTGTACGGCGTCTCTCCTCAGTGTCAGTGGGCTCTGTATCACAGTGTGTAAGGCGTCGCTCCTCAGTGTCAGTGGGCTCCGTATCACAGAGTGTATGGCGTCGCTCCTCAATGTCAGTGGGCTCCATATCACAGAGTGTAAGGCGTCGCTCCTCCGTGTCAGTGGGCTCCGTTTCACAGAGTGTAAGGCGTCGCTCCTCAGTGTCAGTGGGCTTCGTATCACAGAGTGTATTGCGTCGCTCCTCAGTGTCAGTGGGCTCTGTATCACAGAGTGTATGGTGTCGCTCCTCAGTATGAGAATGACAGTGGGCTCCATATCACAGAGTGTACGGCGTCGCTCCTCAGAGTCAGTGGGTTTCATATCACAGAGTTTAAGGCGTTGCTCCTCAGTGTCAGTGGGCTCCGTATCACAGAGTGTACGGCGTCGCTCCTCAGTGTCAGTGAGCTCCGTACCACAGAGTGTAAGGCGTCGCTCCTCAGTGTCAGTGGGCTCCGTATCACAGAGTGTACGGCGTCGCTCCTCAGAGTCAGTGGGTTTCATATCACAGAGTTTAAGGCGTTGCTCCTCAGTGTCAGTGGGCTCCGTATCACAGAGTGTACGGCGTCGCTCCTCAGTGTCAGTGAGCTCCGTACCACAGAGTGTAAGGCGTCGCTCCTCAGTGTCAGTGGGCTCCATATCACAGAGTGTACGGCGTCGCTCCTCAGTGTCAGTGGGCTCCATATCACAGAGTGTAAGGCGTTGCTCCTCAGTGTCAGCTGGCTCCGTATCACAGAGTGTAAGGCATCGCTTCTCAGTGTCAGTGGGCTCCGTATCACAGCGTGTAAGGCGTCGCTCCTCAGTGTCAGTGGACTCCGTATCACAGATTGTACAGCGTCGCTCCTCAGTGTCAGTGGACTCCGTATGACAGAGTGTATGGCATCGCTTCTCAGTGTCAGAATGACAGTGGCCTCCGTATCACAGAGTGTAAGGCGTTGCTCCTCAGTGTCAGTGGGCTCCGTATCACAGAGTGTACGGCGTCGCTCCTCAGTGTCAGTGAGCTCCGTACCACAGAGTGTAAGACGTCGCTCCTCAGTGTCAGTGGGCTCCGTTTCACAGAGTGTACAGCGTCGCTCCTCAGTATCAATGGGCTCTGTATCACAGCGTGTAAAGTGTCGCTCCTCAGTGTCAGTGGGCTCCGTATCACAGAGTGTAAGGCGTCGCTCCTCAGTGTCAGTGGGCTCCATATCACAGAGTGTAAGGCGTCGCTCCACAGTGTCAGTGGGCTCCCTATCACAGCGTGTACGGTGTCGCTCCTCAGTGTCAGTGGGCTCCGTATCACAGAGTGTATGGCGTCTTTCCTCAGTGTCAGTGGGCTCCGTATCACAGCATGTAAGGCGTCGCTCCTCAGTGTCAGTGGGCTCCGTATCACAGAGTGTATGGCGTCGCTCCTCAGTGTCAGTGGGCTCCGTATCACAGAGTGTAAGGCGTCGCTCCTCCGTGTCAGTGGGCTCCGTATCACAGAGTTTAAGGCGTCGCTCCTCAGTGTAAGTGGGCTCCGTATCACAGAGTGTATGGCGTCGCTCCTCAGTGTTATTGGGCTCCGTACCACAGAGTGTAAGGCGTCGCTCCTCAGTGTCAGTGGGCTCCGTATCACAGAGTGTAAGACGTCGCTCCTCAGTGTCAGTGGGCTTCGTATCACAGCGTGTAAGGCGTCGCTCCTCAGTGTCAGTGGGCTCCATATCACAGAGTGTAAGGCGTCGCTCCTCAGTGTCAGTGGGCTCCGTATCACAGCGTGAACGGTGTCGCTCCTCAGTGTCAGTGGGCTCCGTATCACAGAGTGTACGGCGTCTGTGAGAAGTTGGCCTGGTATATGATGTTCACTAGTTAAAGTGACCACCTTGTACCATGCCAAGCAACCCTTATGGTGTGGTTGTAAGTCAACCTTTTCGGACCAGCTGCCCTAGTGGTAGCGTAGGCTAAGCAGTCTTTGAGGCTAAACTCGTGAAACGTGTTAAGCAGGCTGTTTTACCAAATGTAACCCCCCTTTATACCAATGAAAGGACACCACACAGATATATATTGAAAATATATATGTATTTATTTCTCAAAGTATCCCCTAGACTCTTTATGAGCACAGGAGCACAAATCGTTAAACAAGAATACGTTAGAATACACAGAAGTTGCACTTTATATGGATAGGCCCTGGTGGCCACTCGAACCATATACTAAAATAGTGGTATAAGTACCACGAACAGAAAAGGGAAAAGGCCTAGGGCCTCTAGAATCGCTGGGCCTACAAGGAGCTAACTTTAGTTAGTGACCAGGAGGTCCACGGGTTGCGTGTGCAGAGCAAATAGTCACACGCGGGCTCCCATAGGTTTTCAATGGGTGCGTAAAAGTTACAAAGTTACTGCAAAAAGAGTCTTCTGAATGGACTACGATCTTAAGATTTGAAACACAGACACTAGAGATGATTCTCTACACTTGGGCACCGGAGTGCCAGCTTTACCTCACCCACAGGAAGCGGGTGCATAGGTCTCGAAGTGCGTCGGGTTTCTTCTATCGATTCAATGGAGCCTGTCGACAAAGATGCTGCAGGCGGTCGGTCCAGAAGAGATGCGGTGGATCCAAGGGTGGATCGGAGTTGTAGAAGACCTGTAAGCAGAGGGGACAGTGTTCACAGTCACTAGCCAGTGACCAGCGTGGCACCAGGTGGGTACCAGGCGATGTCGGGTGCAAACAGGAGGAAAGGTGTAGCTTGTCTCTGCAGCCACGTGGACGTCCAGGAGTTGGTTCACGAGCTGTCCCACGCAGGCTCTCGCTGTCGGCGGTGTCGGCGACTTGATCGAAGCAAACAAGCCTTGGCAAAAGCAATTGTTGTGGAAAACGAAATAAGCTGATGGTTCTGACCAGCAAGATCAGAGGGACTGCTCCTTTGGAGGGGAGCAAGGGCGATTCTAGAGCAACTAGACCAGCGGTGTAGTTCTTGAAGTTCGTCGCCAAGATGGCCACTAGCCAACGGGCCAGCAACTGGTTAGGCGCGTCGAGTGGCAAAATGCAGAGGGGCCCCACGCAGATCGTGGAGATGCTGGAGGGCTCACCTTTGGTGCAGAAGCTGCTCGGGTGTGGGGCTTCTCAGATCCCAAAGCACAACTTGGAGGGAGCCTCGGTTGTTGCGCTTGCTGCTTGTCGTTGTCTTTTCAAGATGGCTGGCTCCACGTGTCTCGGTGCCTCCACGGGTTCCTTCTTTTCAGGGACTGTGGATCGGGCTGTGAGAGGTCTGGAGGTCCAGGTCTTGTCAGTCTCTGGGCTCGGGCTCCGGCGGGAGGCGGCGGCAAAGCAGACGTTGATTCGCTGGATGGTGCTTGCGTTAGCAAGGTGGTCACTCCCTGACCACAGGGGAGATTGGCTTCAGTCCTCTGTGCGGCTGAGCATCGAAGTTCCCGTCTTCTTCTTGTAGTTAAGTTGATTCCAGGATGTCTAAAGTCTTAGGACACAGCTCCTACCTTTATTCGGATTCTAGGGGCCGGACTACCTGCTAGGTCCCTCCCTAAGGGTGGGACCAGGAAGGGGGGTGGTTGCACCCCCAATCCTTTGTCCAGCTCGCCCCAGGTCCAGGGCTGGTGTGCCCCAGGACCGGTTTGAACTGGCATATGCACCGAGGCTCCTTGTGAGCCTCAGGCATGTCTGGTTCCTTTCAAGCCCTACCTGACCAATACACAAAATCCTGTCTGCGGTGGTGCACGCACCTCCCCTGGCAGGAAACCCTTTGTCCACACCTCCCAAGATGGAAGGACTCCCAGCAGCAGGAGGGCAGACTTGTGTCTGTGGTGGCAGCATCCATTTTGTGGAACTGAGGCTATGTCTGATTTTACCCGGGTTTCAGGTACTGTACATGTCGTGTCCCTCTAGAAGGGTGGAATGCTAACCCCGTCGCCAGAATTGGCGAGGGGTTAGTATTCCAATTTGTATGACACCTTACTCGACATGTTTTGATAAAGCCAAACCAAAGATAGCATTTAACCGCGAGGTTCATAATGCACTTAAGAGTATATGGTATGACGATATCTGGAAACAGTAGAAGGAAGTGGTTCCGACCACTGCAGACAGGCTCAGCTCATGCCAGAGCACCATCTCACATGGAACCAAGCACTCTGCCTTCAGGATTGTTAAGGCCTGCCATAGGAGTGACTTATAGGTTAACATGTGTCCCATTTAAGGTTAGGTATAGGTATACTACACCTAAGTAAGAGGTGGTTACACCAACTTACCCCAGCTGAGTGATCAGCCAGTTGTGTCAAATTTGTTAGGCCAGGCCAGGGGTGGCACAATACATGCTTCAGCCCCTGGTAGGCCTTAGATACACCAATGCCCTGGGTACCTAGTGTACACTGGTACAGGGGCTCACAGGGTGATCCACTTCCAATTGGTTATGCACCTAGGGTGCATAGTGTTAATTTAGTAGAGAGAACAGCAGGCTGGGGGTCTGATTGGCAGGCCCACAGCCTCAATATGTCAAAAACCAGTGAAGCAAAAAGCTAAAATTTGGGGTGACCATAGGATAGCAGACCCTACTCTCCTACACAACCCCCCCCAAACGCAGGGACATTAAACTAGCCTTGACCAGTCTCGTCTTCATGTCCTAAGTGGAAGTACCTGGAGAGACCATCTGCATTCCCATGGTCAGTACCTGGCCGGTGCTCCACTGTAAAGTCCATCCCCTGTAGGGAAATGGACCACCTAAGCAGTTTGGGGTTTTCACCCTTCATCTGATTTAGCCACAAGAGGGGCTTATGGTCGGTCTGAATCTTGAAGTGAGTGCCAAACAAGTATGGCCTCAGCTTCTTCAGGGCCCACACCACAGCAAAGGCCTCCCTCTCAATAGCTGACCAATTCTTCTCTCTGGGGGTCAACCTTCTGCTAATAAAAGCAATGGGTTGGTCTTGACCATCTACATTAAGTTGTGACAGCACAGCTCCCACACCCAACTCAGAAGCATCTGTTTGGACAATAAACTCTTTGGAGTAGTCAGGACTTTTCAGGATAGGTGCAGAGCACATGGCCTCCTTCAGGTCATCAAATGCCTTTTGACAGCTTACTGTCCACTGAACCATTTTGGGCATCTTCTTGGATGTCAGATCATTAAGAGGTGTCACAATGGACCCATAGTTCTTAACAAACTTCCTGTAGTACCCAGTCAAGCCCAAGAAAGCTCGAACTTGAGTCTGGGTGGTTGGAGGAGACCAGTCCTTGATGGATTGTATCTTACTCTCCAGTGGTTGAACTTGGCCTCCACCTACAAGGTGGCCCAAATACACAACCTTACTCTGCCCTATCTGGCACTTAGTAGCCTTGATAGTGAGGCCTGCCCTTTGCAGAGCCTCAAGGGCCTTCTTCAGGTGGATCAGGTGATCCTCCCAGGTGGAGCTAAAGACAGCAATATCATCAAGATATGCTGCACAAAAGTCATCCAACCCAGTAAGGACTTGATTCACCAACCTTTGGAAGGTGGCAGGTGCATTCTTCAGACAAAAGGGCATCACCACAAATTGATAATGCCCACCTGGGGTTGAGAATGCTGTTTTGGCCTTAGACTCCTCAGCTAATCTGATTTGCCAATAGCCAGCTGTCAAGTCAAATGTGCTCAAAAACTTAGCAGAAGCTAGTTTGTCTATGAGCTCATCTGCCCTTGGAATAGGATGTGCATCTGTCCTGGTGACAGCATTGAGTCCTCTGTAATCCACACAGAACCTCATCTCTCTCTTGCCATCTTTGGTGTGAGGTTTGGGGACCAGAACCACTGGGCTAGCCCAGGGGCTCTCTGAGGGTTCAATGACACCCAATTCCAGCATTTTGTGTACCTCAGCCTTTATACAGTCCCTGACGTGGTCAGGTTGTCTGTAAAGCTTGTTCTTTACAGGCAGACTGTCACCAGTGTCCACCACATGGGTACACCAGTCAGTTTGGCTAGGTATTAGGGAAAACAGATGTTGAAATGATTGTAGAACTTGTCTACATTCAGTCTGCTGATGGGCAGTGAGGTTGCCTCCAAGGGTCACTCCTTCAACTGAGCCATCTTCAGGGTTCTGAGACAACAGGTCTGGGAGAGGGTCACTCTCTTCCTCCTGTCCCTCATCTGTAGCCACGAGCAAGCCCATGTCTGCCCTGTCAACATATGCTTTTAACCTGTTAACATGAAGTACCCTGTGGGGACTCCTGGGAGTTCCTAGGCCCACCAAGTAGGTGACCTCTCCCTTCTTTTCCAGGATTGTATGGGGTTCAGACCATTTGTCTTGGAGTGCTGCTGGGGCCACTGGCTCCAACACCCATACCTTCTGTCCTGGCTGAAACTCAACCAAGACAGCCTTTTGGTCATGCCAAGCTTTCTGTAAGGCCTGGCTTGCCTCAAGGTTTTTGGATGCCTTCTCCATATACTCAGCCATCCTGGAGCGGAGACCAAGTACATAGTCCACTATGTCTTGTTTAGGCTTTTTGAGAGGTAACTCCCATCCTTCCTTCACTAAACACAGTGGGCCTCTCACAGGGTGCCCAAACAACAATTCAAAGGGGCTGTAGCCAACCCCTTTTTGTGGGACCTCTCTGTAAGCAAACAGAAGGCAGGGTAGAAGGATGTCCCATCTTCGCCTGAGCTTTTCAGGTAA
This sequence comes from Triturus cristatus, assembly GCF_964204655.1. Taxonomy (NCBI): domain Eukaryota; kingdom Metazoa; phylum Chordata; class Amphibia; order Caudata; family Salamandridae; genus Triturus; species Triturus cristatus. The sequence continues at coordinate 1,100,261,744 of NC_140579.1, forward strand.
TCCTTTGATCATACCCTTTAGGGTCTTGTTGAATCTCTCAACAAGCCCATTGCATTGTGGGTGATAAGGGGTGGTGAACTTGTAGTTGACACCACACTCCTTCCACATAGCTGTCAAGTATCCTGACATGAAGTTGGTACCTCTGTCCGAAACTACCTCCTTAGGAAACCCCACTCTGGAGAATACTCCTAGCAGGGCCCTGGCCACAACAGGAGCTGTAGTGGTCCTAAGGGGAATTGCCTCTGGATACCTGGTGGCATGATCCACTACCACCAGTATAAATCTGTGCCCAGATGCAGTGGGAGGATCCATGGGACCCACTATATCTATTCCCACTCTTTCAAAGGGGACCCCCACCACAGGTAGTGGTATTAGGGGGGCCTTTGTTGTGCCACCTGATTTGCCACTGGCTTGGTAAGTCACACAGGAGCGACAAAACTCCTTTGTATCTTCATTCATATGAGGCCAGTGAAAGTGAGGGACAAGTCTGTCCCAAGTCTTGTTCTGGCCTAAGTGTCCTGATAAAGGAATATCATGGGCCAAGGTAAGAAGGAAGCCCCTAAATTGCAGAGGTATAACCAACCTCCTGGTTGCACCAGGCTTGGGGTCTCTAGCCTCTGAATAAAGGAGCCCCTCATCCCAATACACTTTATGGGTACCTTGAGCATTCCCAGCAGCCTCAGCAGCAGCCAGCTGTCTGAGGGGTTCAAGAGAGGGACAGGATAACTGAGCCTGCCTCAAGTCAGCCCTTGAAGGTCCCCCTGTCCCCAGAAACTCAACCTGATCAGGTTCAAGCTCTTCAGGGACAGTTCCTTCAGGGTTCTCTAGATCAGCTTCCTGGGAAGGTTGATCATCACTCTGAGGCAGGGAAGAAGGCACAGCCTTGACCCTCCTGTTCTTCTTCTTGGTAGGTGCTTGGTCCATTGTTCCAGGATCCAAGACCTGAGGTTCAGTAAGGCACTTTTTGGCCTGTGACCTGGTCACAGCAAGGACATGTGGTGATATACCTAACATCTCTGCATGTGTCCTGTACTCCACTTCAGACCAAAGAGAACTCTCTAGGTCATTGCCCAACAAACATTCTACTGGGAGGTCTGCACTAACCACAACCCTTCTGAGGCCAGTTGCCCCTCCCCATGAGAAGTTAACAACTGACACACTATTTGAAGTAGTGGCATTGCTGGCATTGGTCACCAGGTAATTCTCACCTGGTATGTACTGTCCAGGGTCCACAAAGCCTGGTGTCACCATAGTGACACTGGCACATGTGTCCCTGTAGGCTTGAGCCACTTTTTCATTAATTAAAGGAGTCTGTCTGTACTTGCCCAGGTTACTGGGGCTCACAGTCAGGGAACAATCTATGTCCCCATCACAGATCAGGACTGCCTGTGTCAGGGTTCTGTCTAAGTCAGAATCTCCTTCAGTTCCCATAGTGATTCCCACTACACCCTTTGTCTGGGGACCAACACTGCTAACAGTAGTACTGGGAGCAGGTGCCTTAGGGGCAACAGTGTTGGGGGCTCCACCCTTTTTACAATCACTAGTCCAGTGAGTTGTATTCTTGCAAGAATTGCACCAGGGTTTCTTTTGACCTTCTTTCTTCTTCCCCTTAGGCTGGGACCCACCCTCTTTAGTACTAGTTTGGGGCCCTGTTGAAGACTTCTGGTCTTTAGATTTCTGATCTCCACCCTTTTGGTCTGTTTTCTTCTGATCACCCCCTTGGCCCTGGTTCTGGTTCTTTTGCTTAACCCTGGTTCTGACCCATTTGTCTGCCTTCTTTCCCAATTCTTGGGGAGAGGTCAGATCAGAGTCAACCAAGTGTTGATGCAGTTGCTGGTTTTGACAGTTATTTAAAATCTGTTCTCTCATCATCAAATTGTACAATCCTGTATAATCAGATACCTTACTTCCCAGCAACCAACCCTCCAAAGCCTTAGTGGCACATTCAATGTATTCAGACCAGTCCTGAGTCTGTGTCTTCTGGGTGTCTCTGAACATTAACCTGTACTGTTCAGTGGTTAAGCCTAACCCATCAACTAGGACACTCTTCAGGGCTCTTTAATTTCTGACATCCTCTTCTCTAACAGTGAGGAGTCTATCTCTGCCTCTTCCTTCAAAAGATAGCCAGAGGATTGCTGCCCACTGGTCTTCAGGAACCTGCTGTACTTTGCAGGCTCTCTCAAGAGCAGTCATCCATTTGTGGATGTCATCCCCACTTTTGTAGGGGGGCATAACCTTAGACAGGTTCCTATTATCAAAGACCCTATCTTTGTCCTTAGGGACAATGCTGCCATCAGTGGGTATAGACCCACTCTCTTTATGCTGCCTAGCCTTGCTCAGTTTCTCTTCCATCAGAGCTACTTCTAGCTCCTGCTTCCTGATCCTCAGCTGGGCTTCTTGCATTCTGGCCTCATGCTTCCTCCTCTGAGGGGTGGTCATCCTTCTCCTGGAGTGACCTTGAGAGCCTCTAGAGGCATGAGAAGCATTAGATTCACCTGAGTGATTCCTTTGCCTCCCAAGCCCCTGGTTAAGTCCACTAGGGAGATCCAATGGGGTGATCCCATTGTCAGTCCCCAGTAGCCTTAAGTTAGCTGGGCCACGTATAACGCTTGGCACTGGGCTAGTTCTCCCTTCATCCTCACTACCTCCTGTATCCCCATCACTTTCCTCCTCTGTAGTATGATTCTCATCTAAGGGATGACTATTGGAAAGGGGTACTTCAGTAGCATCTTCAGAAGGGGGGCCTCCTGTTCCTGTCCCTAAGGGGCCTAACTGGGAGGCTTTCCTGAGAGCTTTCTGATCATCTTCAGCCTGTAAAAGCTCTCTGAGTTCAGCAGAAGTAGGATTCTTGGGCTGTTTAAGGCCCCTGATATTTGCCAACTGCCTGAGCTCATTTTGATTTAGGGTAGCAAAGATGGATGGTGCCCTCTGGGGGTCACTCTCAACAGAGATGGGTACATTGGACCCTCTGCCCCAGCCATTGCTCTTAAGTGTGGGTGGATGTGTTGCAATCTACCTACACTTGGGTTTACTTACTAAACCTATCTAGTAGTTGTAGTCAGGGTGTGCTACTCCCTTTGCTCTACAACACTAAGTTCAGTAGAACTTAAGTATATCTAATCTTGTTTTATATGTACCTACAGGTACCTATGTGATCTTTCAATTGGTAACCAAGAGATTACAATGGTAAAACACAGCAAGCTCAAATCCAGCCGCTGCTTACCAATGTGAGAAGTTGGCCTGGTATATGATGTTCACTAGTTAAAGTGACCACCTTGTACCGTGCCAAGCAACCCTTATGGTGTGGTTGTAAGTCAACCTTTTCGGACTAGCTGCCCTAGTGGTAGCGTAGTACAAAAGAGGGTGGTGATGGACGGAGCATCAGAACCAATCAAACACTCACACCCAGTCAACAGATCTGGGTTTGATCCATCACCGTTCTTTAGCCCACTCTGCCACCCCAGTTCAGACATGGTCATATGCAAATCAGTCTGACCCTGTGCCTCATGGGAACAGTCCAGCCCGAACTGCCAAACCATGCCTTCCCTGGACCGGAAACAAGCTTCCTAGGACCGGTTTCTGGCATTTCAGCCGTCTTCAGCCAGGCTTGCTTGAATCCAGTGGCAAAGTGAACAAGGGACTCACGTCTGAGCATACCCTGCCAACTTATGGCGAACAAAGCAGTACAAAAGAGGGTGGTGATGGACGGAGCATCAGAACCAATCAAACACTCACACCCAGTCAACAGATCTGGGTTTGATCCATCACCGTTCTTTAGCCCACTCTGCCACCCCAGTTCAGACATGGTCATGGTCCAGGGAAGGCATGGCTTGGCAGTTCGGGCTGGACTGTACCCATGAGGCACAGGGTCAGACTGATTTGCATATGGCCATGTCTGAACTGGGGTGGCAGAGTGGGCTAAAGAACGGTGATGGATCAAACCCAGATCTATTGACTGGGTGTGAGTGTTTGATTGGTTCTGATGCTCCGTCCATCACCACCCCCTTTTGTACCGCTTTGTTCGCCATAAGTTGGCAGGGTATGCTCAGACGTGAGTCCCTTGCTCACTTTGCCACTGGATTCAAGCAAGCCTGGCTGAAGACGGCTGAAATGCCAGAAACCGGTACTAGGAAGCTTGTTTCCGGTCCAGGGAAGGCATGGCTTGGCAGTTCGGGCTGGACTGTACCCATGAGGCACAGGGTCAGACTGATTTGCATATGGCCATGTCTGAACTGGGGTGGCAGAGTGGGCTAAAGAACGGTGATGGATCAAACCCAGATCTGTTGACTGGGTGTGAGTGTTTGATTGGTTCTGATGCTCCGTCCATCACCACCCCCTTTTGTACCGCTTTGATCGCCATAAGTTGGCAGGGTATGCTCAGACGTGAGTCCCTTGCTCACTTTGCCACTGGATTCAAGCAAGCCTGGCTGAAGACGGCTGAAATTCCAGAAACCGGTACTAGGAAGCTTGTTTCCGGTCCAGGGAAGGCATGGCTTGGCAGTTCGGGCTGGACTGTACCCATGAGGCACAGGGTCAGACTGATTTGCATATGGCCATGTCTGAACTGGGGTGGCAGAGTGGGCTAAAGAACGGTGATGGATCAAACCCAGATCTGTTGACTGGGTGTGAGTATTTGATTGGTTCTGATGCTCCGTCCATCACCACCCCCTTTTGTACCGCTTTGTTCGCCATAAGTTGGCAGGGTATGCTCAGACGTGAGTCCCTTGCTCACTTTGCCACTGGATTCAAGCAAGCCTGGCTGAAGACGGCTGAAATGCCAGAAACCGGTACTAGGAAGCTTGTTTCCGGTCCAGGAGAGGCATGGCTTGGCAGTTCGGGCTGGACTGTACCCATGAGCACAGGGTCAGACTGATTTGCATATGGCCATGTCTGAACTGGGGTGGCAGAGTGGGCTAAAGAACGGTGATGGATCAAACCCAGATCTGTTGACTGGGTGTGAGTGTTTGATTGGTTCTGATGCTCCGTCCATCACCACCCCCTTTTGTACCGCTTTGTTCGCCATAAGTTGGCAGGGTATGCTCAGACGTGAGTCCCTTGCTCACTTTGCCACTGGATTCAAGCAAGCCTGGCTGAAGACGGCTGAAATGCCAGAAACCGGTACTAGGAAGCTTGTTTCCGGTCCAGGGAAGGCATGGCTTGGCAGTTCGGGCTGGACTGTACCCATGAGGCACAGGGTCAGACTGATTTGCATATGGCCATGTCTGAACTGGGGTGGCAGAGTGGGCTAAAGAACGGTGATGGATCAAACCCAGATCTGTTGACTGGGTGTGAGTGTTTGATTGGTTCTGATGCTCCGTCCATCACCACCCCCTTTTGTACCGCTTTGTTCGCCATAAGTTGGCAGGGTATGCTCAGACGTGAGTCCCTTGCTCACTTTGCCACTGGATTCAAGCAAGCCTGGCTGAAGACGGCTGAAATGCCAGAAACCGGTACTAGGAAGCTTGTTTCCGGTCCAGGGAAGGCATGGCTTGGCAGTTCGGGCTGGACTGTACCCATGAGGCACAGGGTCAGACTGATTTGCATATGGCCATGTCTGAACTGGGGTGGCAGAGTGGGCTAAAGAACGGTGATGGATCAAACCCAGATCTGTTGACTGGGTGTGAGTGTTTGATTGGTTCTGATGCTCCGTCCATCACCACCCCCTTTTGTACCGCTTTGTTCGCCATAAGTTGGCAGGGTATGCTCAGACGTGAGTCCCTTGCTCACTTTGCCACTGGATTCAAGCAAGCCTGGCTGAAGACGGCTGAAATGCCAGAAACCGGTACTAGGAAGCTTGTTTCCGGTCCAGGGAAGGCATGGCTTGGCAGTTCGGGCTGGACTGTACCCATGAGGCACAGGGTCAGACTGATTTGCATATGGCCATGTCTGAACTGGGGTGGCAGAGTGGGCTAAAGAACGGTGATGGATCAAACCCAGATCTGTTGACTGGGTGTGAGTGTTTGATTGGTTCTGATGCTCCGTCCATCACCACCCCCTTTTGTACCGCTTTGTTCGCCATAAGTTGGCAGGGTATGCTCAGACGTGAGTCCCTTGCTCACTTTGCCACTGGATTCAAGCAAGCCTGGCTGAAGACGGCTGAAATGCCAGAAACCGGTACTAGGAAGCTTGTTTCCGGTCCAGGGAAGGCATGGCTTGGCAGTTCGGGCTGGACTGTACCCATGAGGCACAGGGTCAGACTGATTTGCATATGGCCATGTCTGAACTGGGGTGGCAGAGTGGGCTAAAGAACGGTGATGGATCAAACCCAGATCTGTTGACTAGGTGTGAGTGTTTGATTGGTTCTGATGCTCCGTCCATCACCACCCCCTTTTGTACCGCTTTGTTCGCCATAAGTTGGCAGGGTATGCTCAGACGTGAGTCCCTTGCTCACTTTGCCACTGGATTCAAGCAAGCCTGGCTGAAGATGGCTGAAATGCCAGAAACCGGTACTAGGAAGCTTGTTTCCGGTCCAGGGAAGGCATGGCTTGGCAGTTCGGGCTGGACTGTACCCATGAGGCACAGGGTCAGACTGATTTGCATATGGCCATGTCTGAACTGGGGTGGCAGAGTGGGCTAAAGAACGGTGATGGATCAAACCCAGATCTGTTGACTGGGTGTGAGTGTTTGATTGGTTCTGATGCTCCGTCCATCACCACCCCCTTTTGTACCGCTAGTGGTAGCGTAGGCTAAGCAGTCTTTGAGGCTAAACACGTGAAGCGTGTTAAGCCAGCTGTTTTACCAAATGTAACCCCCTTTTATACCAATGAAAGGACACCACACAGATATCTATTGAAAATATATATGTATTTATTCCTCAAAGTAACCCCTAGACTCTTTATGAGCACAGGAGCACAAATCGTTAAACAAGAATACGTTAGAATACACAGAAGTTGCACCTTATATGGATAGGCCCTGGTGGCCGCTCAAACCATATACTAAAATAGTGGTATAAGTACCACGAACAGAAAAGGGAAAAGGCCTAGGGCCTCTAGAATCGCTGGGCCTACAAGGAGCTAACTTCAGTTAGTGACCAGGAGGTCCACGGGTTGCGTGTGCAGAGCAAATAGTAACACGCGAGCTCCCATAGGTTTTTAATGGGTGCGTAAAAGTTACAAAGTTACTGCAAAGAGGACCTTCCGGATGGACTATGAACTTAAGATTCGAAACACAGACACTAGAGATGATACTCTACACTTGGGCACCGGAGTGCCAGCTTTACCTCACCCACAGGAAGCGGGCGCATAGGTCTCGAAGTGCGTCGGGTTTCTTCTATCTGTTCAATGGAGCCTGTGGACAAAGATGCTGCAGGCGTTCGGTCCGGAAGAGATGCGGTGGATCCAAGGGTGGATCGGAGTTGTAGAAGACCTGTAAACAGAGGGGACAGTGTTCACAGTCACTAGCCAGTGACCAGCGTGGCACCAGGTGGATACCAGGCGATGTCGGGTGCAACCAGGAAGGAAGGTGTAGATTGTCTCTGCAGCCACATGGTCCCTGAAGGTCGACGACGTCCAGGAGTCGGTTCACGAGCTGTCCCACGCAGGCTCTCGCTGTCGGCGGTGTCGGCGACTTGATCGAAGCAAACACGCCTTGGCAAAAGCAATTGTTGTGGGAAACGAAATAAGCTGATGGTTCTGACCAGCAAGGTCAGAGGGACTGCTCCTTTGGAGGGGAGCAAGGGCCAGTCTGGAGCAACCAGACCAGCAGTGTAGTTCTTGAAGTTCGTCGCCAAGATGGCCACTAGCCAGCGGGCCAGCAACCGGTTAGGCGCGTCGAGTGGCAAAATGCAGAAGGGCCCCACACAGATCGTGGAGATGCTGGAGGGCTCACCTTTGGTGCAGATGCTGCTCGGGGGTTGGGCTTCTCAGATCCCAAAGCACAACTTGGAGGGAGCCTCAGTTGTTGCGCTTGCAGCTTGTCGTGGTCTTTTCAAGATGGCTGGCTCCACGTGTCTCGGTGCCTCCACGGGTCTCCTCTTTTCAGGGACTGTGGATCGGGCCGTGAGAGGTCTGGAGGTTCAGGTCTTGTCAGTCTCTGGGCTCGGGTTCCGGCGGGAGGCGGCGGCAAATCAGACGTTGATTCGCTGGATGGTGCTTGCGTTAGCAAGGTGGTCACTCCCTGACGACAGGGGAGATTGGCTTCAGTCCTCTGTGCGGCAGAGCGTCGAAGTTCCCGTCTTCTTCTTGTAGTTAAGTTGATTCCAGGATGTCTAAAGTCTTAGGACACAGCTCCTACCTTTATTCGGATTCTAGGGTCCGGACTACCTGCTAGGTCCCTCCCTAAGGGTGGGACCAGGAAGGGGGGTGGTTACACCCCCAATCCTTTGTCCAGCTCGCCCCAGGCCCGGGACTGGTGTGCCCCAGGACCGGATTGAACTGGCATATGCACCGAGGCTCCTTGTGAGCCTCAGGCATGTCTGGTTTCTTTCAAGCCCTACCTGACCAATACACAAAATCCTGTCTGGGGTGGTGCACGCACCTCCCCTTGCAGGAAACCCTTTGTCCACACCTCCCAAGCTGGAAGGACTCCCAGCAGCAGGAGGGCAGACTTGTGTCTGTGGTGGCAGCATCCATTTTGTGGAGCTGAGGCTATGTCTGATTTTACCCGGGTTTCAGGTACTGTACATGTCGTGTCCCTCTAGAAGGGTGGAATGCTAACCCGTGTCAGTGGGCTCCGTATCACAGAGTGAAAGGCGTCGCTCCTCCGTGTCAGTGGGCTCCGTATCACAGAGTGAAAGGCGTCGCTCCTCAGTGTCAGTGGGCTCCGTATCACAGAGTGTATGGCGTCGCTCCTCAGTGTCAGTGGGCTCCGTATCACAGAGTGTACGGCGTCGCTCCTCAGTGTCAGTGGGCTCCGTATCACAGAATGTAAGGCGTCGCTCCTCAGTGTCAGTGGGCTCCGTATCACAGAGTGCACGGCGTCGCTCCTCAGTGTCAGTGGGCTCCGTATCACAGAGTGTACGGCGTCGCTCCTCAGTCAGTGGGTTTCGTATCACAGAGTGTAAGGCGTCGCTCCTCAGTGTCAGTGGGCTTCGTATCACAGCGTGTAAGGCGTCGCTCCGCAATGTCAGTGGGCTCCGTATCACAGCGTGTACGGTGTCGCTCCTCAGTGTCAGTGGGCTCCGTATCACAGAGTGTACGGCTTCTCTCCTCAGTGTCAGTGGGCTCCGTATCACAGAGTGTACGGCATCGCTCCTCACTGTCAGTGGGTTCCGCATCACAGAGTGTAAGGCATCCCTCCTCAGTGTCAGTGGGCTCTGTATCACAGAGTGCACGGCGTCGCTCCTCAGTGTCAGTGGGTTCCGTATCACAGAGTGTATTGTGCCGCTCCTCAGTGTCAGTGGGCTCCGTATCATAGAGTGTACGGCGTCGCTCCTCAGTGTCAGTGGGCTCTGTATCACAGAGTGTACGTCGGTGCTCCTCAGTGTCAGTGGGTTCGGTATCACAGAGTGTAAGACGTCGCTCCTCAGTGTCAGTGGGCTCCGTATCACAGAGTGTACAGCGTTGCTCCTCAGTGTCAGTGGGCTCCGTATCACAACGTGTAAAGTGTCGCTCCTCAGTGTCAGTGGGCTCCGTATCACAGAGTGTAAGGCGTCGCTCCTCAGTGTCAGTGGGCTTCGTATCACAGCGTGTAAGGCGTCGCTCCTCAGTGTCAGTGGGCTCCATATCACAGAGTGTAAGGCGTCGCTCCGCAGTGTCAGTGGGCTCCGTATCACAGCGTGTACGGTGTCGCTCCTCAGTGTCAGTGGGCTCCGTATCACAGAGTGTATGGCTTCTCTCCTCAGTGTCAGTGGGCTCCGTATCACAGCGTGTAAGGCGTCGCTCCTCAGTGTCAGAGGGCTCCGTATCACAGAGTGTATGGCGTCGCTCCTCCGTGTCAGTGGGCTCCATGTCACGTCGCTCCTCAGTGTCAGTGGGCTCCGTATCACAGCGTGTAAGGTGTCGCTCCTCAGTGTCAGTGGGCTCTGTATCACAGTGTGTAAGGCGTCACTCCTCAGTGTCACTGGGCTAAGTATCACAGAGTGTACGGCGTCTCTCCTCAGTGTCAGTGGGCTCCGTATCACAGCGTGTAAGGCGTCGCTCCTTAGTGTCAGTGGGCTCCGTATCACAGAGTGTATGGCATCGCTCCTCCGTGTCAGTGGGCTCCATGTCATGTCACTCCTCAGTGTCAGTGGGCTCCGTATCACAGCGTGTAAGGTGTCGCTCCTCAGTGTCAGTGGGCTCTGTATCACAGTGTGTAAGGCGTCACTCCTCAGTGTCACTGGGCTAAGTATCACAGAGTGTACGGCGTCTCTCCTCAGTGTCAGTGGGCTCCGTATCACAGCGTGTAAGGCGTCGCTCCTTAGTGTCAGTGGGCTCCGTATCAGAGAGTGTATGGCATCGCTCCTCCGTGTCAGTGGGCTCCATGTCATGTCGCTCCTCAGTGTCAGTGGGCTCCGTATCACAGAGTGTAAGGCGTCGCTCCTCAGTGTCAGTGGGCTCTGTATCACAGAGTGTAAGGCGTCACTCCTCAGTGTCAGTGGGCTCCGTATCACAGAGTGTAAGGCGTCGCTACTCAGTGCCAGTGGGCTCAGTATCACTGAGTGTAAGGCGTCGCTCCTCAGTTTCAGTGGGCTCTGTATCACAGAGTGTAAGGCGTCGCTACTCAGTGTCAGTGTGGCTCCGTATCACAGAGTGTAAGGCGTCGCTACTCAGTGTCAGTGGGCTCAGTATCACAGAGTGTACGGCGTCGCTCCTCAGTGTTAGAATGACAGTGGGCTCCGTCTCATCGAGTGTAAGGCGTCGCTCCTCAGTGTCAGTGGGCTACGTATCACAGAGTGTTAAGCATCGCTCCTCAGTGTCACTGGGCTACGTATCACAGAGTGTAAGGCATCGCTCCTCCGTGTCAGTGGGCTCCATATCACAGAGTATAAGGCGTCGCTCCTCAGTGTCAGTGGGCTCCGTATCACAGAGTGTAAGGTGTCGCTCCTCAGTGTCAGTGGGCTCTGTATCACAGAGTGTAAGGCGTCACTCCTCAGTGTCAGTGGGCTCCGTATCACAGGGTGTACGGCGTCGCTCCTCAGTGTCAGTGGGCTCAGTATCACAGAGCGTAAGGCGTTGCTCCTCAGTGTCAGCTGGCTCCGTATCACAGAGTGTAAGGCAACGCTCCTCAGTCTCAGTGGGCTCCGTATCACACCGTGTAAGGCGTCGCTCCTCAGTGTCAGTGGACTCCGTATAACAGAGTGTACAGCGTCGCTCCTCAGTGTCAGTGGGCTCCGTATGACAGTGTATTGCGTCGCTCCTCAGTGTCAGAATAACAGTGGGCTCCGTATCACAGAGTGTACGGCGTCACTCCTAAGTGTCAGTGGGCTCCGTATCACAGAGTGTATGGCGTCGCTCCTCAGTATGAGAATGAGAGTGGGCTCCATATCACAGAGTGTACGGCGTCGCTCCTCAGTGCCAGTGGGCTCTGTACCACAGAGTGTACGGCGTCGCTCCTCAGTGTCAGTGGGCTCCGTATCACAGAGTGTACGGCGTCGCTCCTCATTGTCAGTGGGCTCCGTACCACAGAGTGTAAGGCGTCGCTCCTCAGTGTCAGTGGGCTCCGTATCACAGAGTGTACGGCGTCGCTCCTCAGAGTCAGTGGGTTTCGTATCACAGAGCGTAAGGCGTTGCTCCTCAGTGTCAGTGGGCTCCGTATCACAGCGTGTAAGGCGTCGCTCCTCAGTGTCAGCGGGCTCCGTATCACAGAGTGTAAGGCGTCGCTCCTCAGTGTCAGTGGGCTTCGTATCACAGCGTGTAAGGCGTCGCTCCTCAGTGTCAGTGGGCTCCATATCACAGAGTGTAAGGCGTCGCTCCGCAGTGTCAGTGGGCTCCGTATCACAGTGTGTACGGTGTCGCTCCTCAGTGTCAGTGGGCTCCGTATCACAGAGTGTATGGCGTCTCTCCTCAGTGTCAGTGGGCTCCGTATCACAGAGTGTACAGCGTCGCTCCTCACTGTCAGTGGGTTTCGTATCACAGAGTGTAAGGCGTTGCTCCTCAGTGTCAGTGGGCTCCATATCACAGAGTGTACGGCGTCGTACCTCAGTGTCAGTGAGCTCTGTACCACAGAGTGTAAGGCATCGCTCCTCAGTGTCAGTGGGCTCCGTATCACAGAGTGTAAGGCGTCGCTCCTCAGTGTTATTGGGCTCCGTAACACAGAGTGTTAGGCGTCGCTCCTCAGTGTCAGTGGGCTCTGTATCACAGAGTGTACAGCGTCGCTCCTCACTGTCAGTGGGCTCCGTATCACAGCGTGTAAAGTGTCGCTCCTCAGTGTCAGTGGGCTCCGTATCACAGAGTGTAAGGCGTCGCTCCTCAGTGTCAGTGGGCTTCGTATCACAGCGTGTAAGGCGTCGCTCCTCAGTGTCAGTGGGCTCCATATCATAGAGTGTAAGGCGTCTGTAGGAGAGTAGGGTCTGCTATCCTATGGTCACCCCAATTTTTGCTTTTTGCTTCACTGGTTTTTGACATATTGAGGCTGTGGGCCTGCCAATCAGACCCCCAGCCTGCTGTTCTCTCTACTAAATTAACACTATGCACCCCAGGTGCATAACCAATTGGAAGTGGATCACCCTGTCAGCCCCTGTATCAGTGTACACTAGGTACCCAGGGCATTGGTGTACCCAAGGCCTGCCAGGGGCTGAAGCATGTATTATGCCACCCCAGGCTTGGCCTAACAATTTGACACAACTGGCTGATCACTCAGCTGGGGTAAGTTGGTGTAATCACCTCTTACTTAGGTGTGGTATACCTATACCTAACCTTAAATGGGACACCTGGTAACCTATAAGTCACTCCTATGGCAGGCCTTAACAATCCTGAAGGCAGAGTGCTTGGTTCCATGTGAGATGGTGCTCTGGCATGAGCTGAGCTTGTCTGTAGTGGTCGGAACCCCTTCCTTCTACTGTTTCCAGATATCGTCATACCATATACTCTTAAGTGCATTATGAACCTCGCGGTTAAATGCTATCTTTGGTTTGGCTTTATCAAAACATGTCGAGTAAGGTGTCATACGAATTGGAATACTAACCCCTCGCCAATTCTGGCGACGGGGTTAGCATTCCACCCTTCTAGAGGGACACGACATGTACAGTACCTGAAACCCGGGTAAAATCAGACATAGCCTCAGCTCCACAAAATGGATGCTGCCACCACAGACAGAAGTCTGCCCTCCTGCTGCTGGGAGTCCTTCCAGCTTGGGAGGTGTGGACAAAGGGTTTCCTGCCAGGGGAGGTGCATGCACCACCCCAGACAGGATTTTGTGTATTGGTCAGGTAGGGCTTGAAAGAATCCAGACATGACTGAGGCTCACAAGGAGCCTCGGTGCATATGCCAGTTCCAACCGGTCCTGGGGCACACCAGTCTCAGGCCTGGGGCGAGCTGGACAAAGGATTGGGGGTGTAACCACCCCCTTCCTGGTCCCACCCTTAGGGAGGGACCTAGCAGGTAGTCCGGCCCCTAGAATCCGCTTAAAGGTAGGAGCTGTGTCCTAAGACTTCAGACATCCTGGAATCAACTTGAAACTAAGAAGAAGACGGGAACTTCGACATTCTGCTGCACAGAAGACTGAAGGAAATCTCCCCTGTGGTCAGGGAGTGACCACCTTGCTAACGCAAGCACCATCCAGCGAATCAACATCTGCTTTGCCGCCGCCTCCCGCTGGAGCCCGAGCCCAGAGACTGACAAGACCTGGACCTCCAGACCTCTCACCGCCCGATCCACAGTCCCTGAAAAGAGGAGACCCGTGGAGGCACCGAGACACGTGGAGCCAGCCATCTTCGAACGACAACGACAAGCTGCAAGCGCAACAACCGAGGCTCCCTCCAAGTTGTGCTTTGGGATCTGAGAAGCCCAACACCCGAGCAGCATCTGCACCAAAGGTGAGCCCTCCAGCATCTCCACGATCTGCGTGGGGCCCTTCTGCATTTTGCCACTCGATGCGCCTAACCGGTTGCTGGCCCGCTGGCTAGTGGCCATCTTGTCGACGAACTTTAAGAAATACACCGCTGGTCTGGTTGCTCCAGATAGGCCCTTGCTCTCCTCCAAAGGAGCAGTCCCTCTGACCTTGCTGGTCAGAACAATCAGCTTATCTTGTTCTCCACAACAATTGCTTTTGCCAAGGCTTGTTTGCTTCGATCAAGTCGCCGACACCGCCGACTGCGAGAGCCTGCGTGGGACAGCTCGTGAACCGACTCCTGAACGTCGTCGACCTCCAGGGACCACGTGGCTGCAGAGACAAGCTACACCTTTCTTCCTGTTTGCACCCGACATTGCCTGGTACCCACCTGGTGCCACGCTGGTCACTGGCTAGTGACTGTGAACACTGTCCCCTCTGCTTACAGGTCTTCTACAACACCGATCCACTCTTGGATCCACCGCATCTCTCCCGGACCGACCGCCTGCAGCACCTTTGTCTTCAGGCTCAACGGAACAGATAGAAGAAACCCGACGCACTTCGACACCTATGCACCCGCTTCCTGTGGGTGAGGTAAAGTTGGCACTCCGGTGCCCAAGTGTAGAGTATCATCTCTAGTGCCTGTGTTTCCAATCTTGAGTTCCTAGTCCATCCGGAAGATCCTTTTTGCAGTAACTTTGTACTTTTTACGCACCCATTGAAACCTATGGGAGCACGCGTGTGACTATTTGCTCTGCACACGCCACCCGTGGACCTCCTGGTCACTAACTGAAGTTAGCTCCTTGTAGGCCCAGCGATTCTAGAGGCCCTAGGCCTTTTCCCTTTTCTGTTCGTGGTACTTATACCACTATTTTAGTATATGGTTCGAGCGGCCACCAGGGCCTATCCATATAAAGTGCAACTTCTGTGTATTCTACTGTAATCTTGTTTGACGATTTGTGCTCCTGTGCTCATAAAGAGACTAGGGGTTACTTTGAGAAATAAATACATATATATTTTGAATATATATCTGTGTGGTGTCCTTTCATTGGTATAAAAGGGGGTTGCATTTAGTAAAACAGCTGGCTTAACACGCTTCACTAGTTTAGCCTCAAAGACTGCTTAGCCTACGCTACCACTAGGGCAGCTAGTCCGAAAAGGTTGACTTACAACCACACCATAAGGGTTGCTTGGCATGGTACAAGGTGATCACTTTAACTAGTGAGCATCATATACCAGGCCAACTTCTCACATTGGTGAGCAGCGGTTGGATTTGAGCTTGCTGTGTTTTACCATTGTAATCTCTTGGTTACCAATTGAAAGATCACATAGGTACCTGTAGGTACATATAAAACAAGATTAGATATACTTAAGTTCTACTGAACTTAGTTGTTGTAGAGCAAAGGGAGTAGCACTCCCTGACTACAACTACTAGATAGGTTTAGTAGGTAAACCCAAGTGTAGGTAGATTGCAACACATCCACCCACACTTAAGAGCAATGGCTGGGGCAGAGGGGTCCACTGTACCCATCTCTGTTGAGAGTGACCCCCAGAGGGCACCATCCATCTTTGCTACCCTTAACCAGAATGAGCTCAGGCATTTGGCAACTCTTAGAGGCCTTAAACAGCCCAAGAATCCTACCTCTGCTGAGCTCAGAGAACTCTTGCAAAATGATGAAAATCAGAGAGAACTCAAGAAAGCTTCCCAGTTAGGCCCCTTAGGGTCAGGAACAGGAGGCCCCCCTTCTGAAGATGCTACTGAAGTACCCCTTTCGAATAGCCATCCCTTAGATGAGAATCATACTACAGAGGAGGAAAGTGGTGAGGATACAGAAAGTAGTGAGGATGAAGGGAGAAATAGCCCAGTGCCAAGTGTTATACTTGGCCCAGCTAAACTAAGGCTACTGGGGACTGACAATGGGATCACCCCATTGGATCTCCCCAGTGGACTTAACCAGGGGCTTGGGAGGCAAAGGAATCGCTCAGGTGACTCTAATGCTTCTCATGCCTCTAGAGGCTCTCAAGGTCACTCCAGGAAAAGGATGACCACCCCTCAGAGGAGGCAACATGAGGCCAGAATGCAGGAAGCCCAGCTGAGGATCAGGAAGCAGGAGCTAGAAGTAGCCCTGATGGAAGAGAAACTGAACAAGGCTAGGCAACCTAGAGAGAGTGGGTCTATACCCACTGGTGGCAGCATTGTCCCTAAGGACAAAGATAGGGTCTTTGATAATAGGAACCTGTCTAAGGTTGTGCCTCCCTACAAAAGTGGAGACGACATCCACAAATGGATGACTGCTCTTGAGAGAGCCTGCAAAGTGCAGCAGGTTCCTGAAGACCAGTGGGCAGCAATCCTCTGGCTCTCCTTTGAAGGAAGAGGCAGAGACAGACTCCTCACTGTTAGGGAGGAGGATGTCAGAAATTACAGAGCCCTGAAGAGTGTCCTAGTTGATGGGTTAGGCTTAACCACTGAACAGTACAGGTTAATGTTCAGAGACACCCAGAAGACACAGACTCAGGACTGGTCTGAATACATGGAATGTGCCACTAAGGCTTTGGAGGGTTGGTTGCTGGGAAGTAAGGTATCTGATTATACAGGATTGTACAATTTGATGATGAGAGAACAGATTTTAAATAACTGTCAAAACCAGCAACTGCATCAACACTTGGTTGACTCTGATCTGACCTCTCCCCAAGAATTGGGAAAGAAGGCAGACAAATGGGTCAGAACCAGGGTTAAGCAAAAGAACCAGAACCAGGGCCAAGGGGGTGATCAGAAGAAAACAGACCAAAAGGGTGGAGATCAGAAATCTAAAGACCAGAAGTCTTCAACAGGGCCCCAAACTACTGCTAAGGAGGGTGGGTCCCAACAACAATCCAAGGGAAAGAAGAAAGAAGGTTAAAAGAAACCCTGGTGCAATCATTGCAAGAATACAACTCACTGGACTAGTGATTGTAAGAAGGGTGGAGCCCCCAACACTGTTGCCCCTAAGGCACCTGCTCCCAGTACTACTGTTAGCAGTGTTGGTCCCCAGACAAAGGGTGTAGTGGGAATCACTATGGGAACTGAAGGAGATTCTGACTTAGACAGAACCCTGACACAGGCAGTCTTGATCTGTGATGGGGACATTGATTTGTCCCTGACTGTGAGCCCCTGTAACCTGGGCAAGTACAGACAGACTCCTTTAATTAATGAAAAAGTGGCTCAAGCCTACAGGGACACATGTGCCAGTGTCACTACGTTGACACCAGGCTTTGTGGACCCTGGACAGTACATACCAGGTGAGAATTACCTGGTGACCAATGCCAGCAATGCCACTACTTCACATAGTGTGGCAGTTGTTAACTTCTCATGGGGAGGGGTAACTGGCCTCAAAAGGGTTGTGGTTAGTGCAGACCTCCCAGTAGAATGTTTGTTGGGCAATGACCTAGAGAGTTCTCTATGGTCAGAAGTGGAGTACAGGACTCATGCAGAGATGTTAGGTATATCATCACATGTCCTTGCTGTGACCAGGTCACAGGCCAAAAAGTGCCTCACTGAACCTCAGGTCTTGGATCCTGGAACAA
Organism: Triturus cristatus; assembly: GCF_964204655.1. Classification (NCBI taxonomy): domain Eukaryota; kingdom Metazoa; phylum Chordata; class Amphibia; order Caudata; family Salamandridae; genus Triturus; species Triturus cristatus. The sequence continues at coordinate 1,100,279,216 of NC_140579.1, forward strand.
TGGACCAAGCACCTACCAAGAAGAAGAACAGGAGGGTCAAGGCTGTGCCTTCCCCCCTGCCTCAGAGTGATGATCAGCCTTCCCAGGAAGCTGATCTAGAGGACCCTGAAGGAACTGTCCCTGAAGAGCTTGAACCTGATCAGGTTGAGTTTCTGGGGACAGGGGGGCCTTCAAGGGCTGACTTGAGGCAGGCTCAGTTATCCTGTCCCTCTCTTGAACCCCTCAGACAGCTGGCTGCTGCTGAGGCTGCAGGGAATGCTCAAGGTACCCATAAAGTGTATTGGGATGAAGGGCTCCTTTATTCAGAGGCTAGAGACCCCAAGCCTGGTGCAACCAGGAGGTTGGTTATACCTCTGCAATTTAGGGGCTTCCTTCTTACCTTGGCCCATGATATTCCTTTAGCAGGACACTTAGGCCAGAACAAGACTTGGGACAGGCTTGTCCCTCACTTTCACTGGCCTCACATGAATGAAGATACAAAGGAGTTTTGTCGCTCCTGTGTGACCTGCCAAGCCAGTGGCAAATCAGGTGGCACAACAAAGGCCCCCCTAATACTACTACCTGTGGTGGGGGTCCCCTTTGAAAGAGTGGGAATAGACATAGTGGGTCCATGGATCCTCCCACTGCATCTGGGCACAGATTTATACTGGTGGTAGTGGATCATGCCACCAGGTATCCAGAGGCAATTCCCCTTAGGACCACTACAGCACCTGTTGTGGCCAGGGCCCTGCTGGGAGTATTCTCCAGAGTGGGGTTTCCTAAGGAGGTAGTTTCTGACAGAGGTACCAACTTCATGTCAGGATACTTGACAGCTATGTGGAAGGAATGTGGTGTCAACTACAAGTTCACCACTCCTTATCACCCACAATGCAATGGGCTTGTTGAGAGATTCAACAAGACCCTAAAGGGTATGATCAAAGGATTACCTGAAAAGCTCAGGTGAAGATGGGACATCCTTCTACCCTGCCTTCTGTTTGCTTACAGAGAGGTCCCACAAAAGGGGGTTGGCTACAGCCCCTTTGAATTGTTGTTTGGGCACCCTGTAAGAGGCCCACTGTGTTTAGTGAAGGAAGGATGGGAGTTACCTCTCAAAAAGCCTAAACAAGACATAGTGGACTATGTACTTGGTCTCCGCTCCAGGATGGCTGAGTATATGGAGAAGGCATCCAAAAACCTTGAGGCAAGCCAGGCCTTACAGAAAGCTTGGCATGACCAAAAGGCTGTCTTGGTTGAGTTTCAGCCAGGACAGAAGGTATGGGTGTTGGAGCCAGTGGCCCCAGCAGCACTCCAAGACAAATGGTCTGGACCCCATACAATCCTGGAAAAGAAGGGAGAGGTCACCTACTTGGTAGACCTAGGAACTCCCAGGAGTCCCCACAGGGTACTCCATGTTAACAGGTTAAAAGCATATGTTGACAGGGCAGACATGGGCTTGCTCATGGCTACAGATGAGGGACAGGAGGAAGAGAGTGACCCTCTCCCAGACCTGTTGTCTCAGAACCCTGAAGATGGCTCAGTTGAAGGAGTGACCCTTGGAGGCAGCCTCACTGCCCATCAGCAGACTGAATGTAGACAAGTTCTACAATCATTTCAACATCTGTTTTCCCTAATACCTAGCCAAACTGACTGGTGTACCCATGTGGTGGACACTGGTGACAGTCTGCCTGTAAAGAACAAGCTCTACAGACAACCTGACCACGTCAGGGACTGTATAAAGGCTGAGGTACATAAAATGCTGGAATTAGGTGTCATTGAACCCTCAGAGAGCCCCTGGGCTAGCCCAGTGGTTCTGGTCCCCAAACCTCACACCAAAGATGGCAAGAGAGAGATGAGGTTCTGTGTGGATTACAGAGGACTCAATGCTGTCACCAGGACAGATGCACACCCTATTCCAAGGGCAGATGAGCTCATAGACAAACTAGCTTCTGCAAAGTTTTTGAACACATTTGACTTGACAGCTGGCTATTGGCAAATCAGATTAGCTGAGGAGTCTAAGGCCAAAACAGCATTCTCAACCCCAGGTGGGCACTACCAGTTTGTGGTGATGCCCTTTGGTCTGAAGAATGCACCTGCCACCTTCCAAAGGCTGGTGAACCAAGTCCTTACTGGGTTGGATGACTTTTGCGCAGCATATCTTGATGACATTGCTGTCTTTAGCTCCACCTGGGAGGATCACCTGATCCACCTGAAGAAGGCTCTTGAGGCTCTGCAAAGGGCAGGCCTCACTATCAAGGCTACTAAGTGCCAGATAGGGCAGAGTAAGGTTGTATATTTGGGCCACCTTGTAGGTGGAGGCCAAGTTCAACCACTGGAGAGTAAGATACAATCCATCAAGGACTGGTCTCCTCCAACCACCCAGACTCAAGTTCGAGCTTTCTTGGGCTTGACTGGGTACTACAGGAAGTTTGTTAAGAACTATGGGTCCATTGTGACTCCTCTTAATGATCTGACATCCAAGAAGATGCCCAAAAAGGTTCAGTGGACAGTAAGCTGTCAAAAGGCATTTGATGACCTGAAGGAGGCCATGTGCTCTGCACCTATCCTGAAAAGTCCTGACTACTCCAAAGAGTTTATTGTCCAAACAGATGCTTCTGAGTTGGGTGTGGGAGCTGTGCTGTCACAACGTAATGTAGATGGTCAAGACCAACCCATTGCTTTTATTAGCAGAAGGTTGACCCCCAGAGAGAAGAATTGGTCAGCTATTGAGAGGGAGGCCTTTGCTGTGGTGTGGGCCCTGAAGAAGCTGAGGCCATACTTGTTTGGCACTCACTTCAAGATTCAGACCGACCATAAGCCCCTCTTGTGGCTAAATCAGATGAAGGGTGAAAACCCCAAACTGCTTAGGTGGTCCATTTCCCTACAGGGGATGGACTTTACAGTGGAGCACCGGCCAGGTACTGACCATGGGAATGCAGATGGTCTCTCCAGGTACCTCCACTTAGGACATGAAGACGAGACTGGTCAAGGCTAGTTTAATGTCCCTGCGTTTGGGGGGGGGTTGTGTAGGAGAGTAGGGTCTGCTATCCTATGGTCACCCCAAATTTTTGCTTTTTGCTTCACTGGTTTTTGACATATTGAGGCTGTGGGCCTGCCAATCAGACCCCCAGCCTGCTGTTCTCTCTACTAAATAAAACTATGCACCCTAGGTGCATAACCAATTGGAAGTGGATCACCCTGTCAGCCCCTGTACCAGTGTACACTAGGTACCCAGGGCATTGGTGTACCCAAGGCCTGCCAGGGGCTGAAGCATGTATTATGCCACCCCAGGCTTGGCCTAACAATTTGACACAACTGGCTGATCACTCAGCTGGGGTAAGTTGGTGTAATCACCTCTTACTTAGGTGTAGTATACCTATACCTAACCTTAAATGGGACACCTGGTAACCTATAAGTCACTCCTATGGCAGGCCTTAACAATCCTGAAGGCAGAGTGCTTGGTTCCATGTGAGATGGTGCTCTGGCATGAGCTGAGCATGTCTGCAGTGGTCGGAACCCCTTCCTTCTACTGTTTCCAGATATCGTCATTCCATATACTCTTAAGTGCATTATGAACCTTGCGGTTAAATGCTATCTTTGGTTTGGCTTTATCAAAACATGTCGAGTAAGGTGTCATACGAATTGGAAAACTAACCCCTCGCCAATTCTGGCGACGGGGTTAGCATTCCACCCTTCTAGAGGGACACGACATGTACAGTACCTGAAACCCGGGTAAAATCAGACATAGCCTCAGCTCCACAAAATGGATGCTGCCACCACAGACACAAGTCTGCCCTCCTGCTGCTGGGAGTCCTTCCAGCTTGGGAGGTGTGGACAAAGGGTTTCCTGCCAGGGGAGGTGCATGCCCCACCCCAGACAGGATTTTGTGTATTGGTCAGGTAGGGCTTGAAAGAAACCAGACATGCCTGAGGCTATCAAGGAGCCTCGGTGCATATGCCAGTTCCAACCGGTCCTGGGGCACACCAGTCCCGGGCCTGGGGCGAGCTGGACAAAGGATTGGGGGTGTAACCACCCTCCTTCCTGGTCCCACCCTTAGGGAGGGACCTAGCAGGTAGTCCGGCCCCTAGAATCCGCTTAAAGGTAGGAGCTGTGTCCTAAGACTTCAGACATCCTGGAATCAACTTGAAACTAAGAAGAAGACGGGAACTTCGACATTCTGCTGCACAGAAGACTGAAGGAAATCTCCCCTGTGGTCAGGGAGTGACCACCTTGCTAACGCAAGCACCATCCAGCGAATCAACGGCTGCTTTGCCGCCGCCTCCCGCCGGAGCCCGAGCCCAGAGACTGACAAGACCTGGACCTCCAGACCTATCACCGCCCGATCCACAGTCCCTGAAAAGAGGAGACCCGTGGAGGCACCGAGACACGTGGAGCCAGCCATCTTGGAACGACGACGACAAACTGCAAGCGCAACAACCGAGGCTCCCTCCAAGTTGTGCTTTGGGATCTGAGAAGCCCAACACCCGAGCAGCATCTGCACCAAAGGTGAGCCCTCCAGCATCTCCACGATCTGCGTGGGGCCCTTCTGCATTTTGCCACTCGACGCTCCTAACCGGTTGCTGGCCCGCTGGCTAGTGGCCATCTTGGCGACGAACTTCAAGAAATACACCGCTGGTCTGGTTGCTCCAGACTGGCCCTTGCTCCCCTCCAAAGGAGCAGTCCCTCTGACCTTGCTGGTCAGAACAATCAGCTTATCTTGTTCTCCACAACAATTGCTTTTGCCAAGGCTTGTTTGCTTCGATCAAGTCGCCGACACCGCCGACAGCGAGAGCCTGCGTGGGACAGCTCGTGAACCGACTCCTGGACGTCGTCGACCTCCAAGGACCACGTGGCTGCAGAGACAAGCTACACCTTTCTTCCTGTTTGCACCCGACATTGCCTGGTACCCACCTGGTGCCACGCTGGTCACTGGCTAGTGACTGTGAACACTGTCCCCTCTGCTTACAGGTCTTCTACAACACCGATCCACTCTTGGATCCACTGCATCTCTCCCTGACCGACCGCCTGCAGCACCTTTGTCTTCAGGCTCCACGGAACAGATAGAAGAAACCCAACGCACTTCGACACCTATGCACCCGCTCCCTGTGGGTGAGGTAAAGTTGGCACTCCGGTGCCCAAGTGTAGAGTATCATCTCTAGTGCCTGTGTTTCCAATCTTGAGTTCCTAGTCCATCCGGAAGATCCTTTTTGCAGTAACTTTGTACTTTTTACGTACCCATTGAAACCTATGGGAGCACGCGTGTGACTATTTGCTCTGCACACGCCACCCGTGGACCTCCTGGTCACTAACTGAAGTTAGCTCCTTGTAGGCCTAGCGATTCTAGAGGCCCTAGGCCTTTTCCCTTTTCTGTTCGTGGTACTTATAGCACTATTTTAGTGTATGGTTCGAGCGGCCACCAGGGCCTATTCATATAAAGTGCAACTTCTGTGTATTCTACTGTAATCTTGTTTGACGATTTGTGCTCCTGTGCTCATAAAGAGACTAGGGGTTACTTTGAGAAATAATTACATATATATTTTGAATATATATCTGTGTGGTGTCCTTTCATTGGTATAAAAGGGGGTTGCATTTGGTAAAACAGCTGGCTTAACACGCTTCACGAGTTTAGCCTCAAAGACTGCTTAGCCTACGCTACCACTAGGGCAGCTAGTCCGAAAAGGTTGACTTACAACCACACCATAAGGGTTGCTTGGCATGGTACAAGGTGATCACTTTAACTAGTGAGCATCATATACCAGGCCAACTTCTCACAGCGTCGCTCCGCAGTGTCAGTGGGCTCCGTATCACAGCGTGTATGGTGTCGCTCCTCAGTGTCAGAGGGCTCCGTATCACAGAGTGTACGGCGTCTCTCCTCAGTGTCAGTGGGCTCCGTATCACAGCGTGTAAGGCGTCGCTCCTCAGTGTCAGTGGGCTCCGTATCACAGAGGGTATGGCGTCGCTCCTCCGTGTCAGTGGGCTCCGTATCACAGAGTGTAAGGCGTCGCTCCTCAGTGTTATTGGGCTCCGTAACACAGAGTGTAAGGCGTCGCTCCTCAGTGTCAGTGGGCTCCGTATCACAGAGTGTACAGCATCGCTCCTTACTGTCAGTGGGCTCCGTATCACAGCGTGTAAAGTGTCGCTCCTCAGTGTCAGTGGGCTCCGTAACACAGAGTGTAAGGCGTCGCTCCTCAGTGTCAGTGGGCTTCGTATCACAGCGTGTAAGGCGTCGCTCCTCAGTGTTATTGGGCTCCGTAACACAGAGTGTAAGGCGTCGCTCCTCAGTGTCAGTGGGCTCCGTATCACAGAGTGTACAGCGTCGCTCCTCACTGTCAGTGGGCTCCGTATCACAGCGTGTAAAGTGTCGCTCCTCAGTGTTAGTGGGCTCCGTATCACAGTGTATGGCGTCGCTCCTCCGTGTCAGTGGGCTCCGTATCACAGAGTGTAAGGCGTCGCTCCTCAGTGTTATTGGGCTCCGTAACACAGAGTGTAAGGCGTCGCTCCTCAGTGTCAGTGGGCTCCGTATCACAGAGTGTACAGCGTCGCTCCTCACTGTCAGTGGGCTCCATATCACAGCGTGTAAAGTGTCGCTCCTCAGTGTCAGTGGGCTCCATATCATAGAGTGTAAGGCGTCGCTCCGCAGTGTCAGTGGGCTCTGTATCACAGCGTGTATGGTGTCGCTCCTCAGTGTCAGTGGGCTCCGTATCACAGAGTGTACGGCGTCTCTCCTCAGTGTCAGTGGGCTCCGTATCACAGCGTGTAAGGCGTCGCTCCTCAGTGTCAGTGGGCTCGGTATCACAGAGGGTATGGCATCACTCCTCCGTTTCAGTGGGCTCCATGTCACAGAGTATAAGGTGTCGCTCCTCAGTGCCTCTGGATACCTGGTGGCATGATCCACTACCACCAGTATAAATCTGTGCCCAGATGCAGTGGGAGGATCCATGGGACCCACTATATCTATTCCCACTCTTTCAAAGGAGACCCCCACCACAGGTAGTGGTATTAGGGGGGCCTTTGTTGTGCCACCTGATTTGCCACTGCCTTGGCAGGTCACACAGGAGCGACAAAACTCCTTTGTATCTTCATTTATGTGAGGCCAGTGAAAGTGAGGGACAAGCCTGTCCCAAGTCTTGTTCTGGCCTAAGTGTCCTGCTAAAGGAATATCATGGGCCGAGGTAAGAAGGAAGCCCCTAAATTGCAGAGGTATAACCAACCTCCTGGTAGCACCAGGCTTGGGGTCTCTAGCCTCTGAATAAAGGAGACCTTCATCTCAATACACTTTATGGGTACCTTGAGCATTCCCAGCAGCCTCAGCAGCAGCCAGCTGTCTGAGGGGTTCAAGAGAGGGACAGGATAACTGAGCCTGCCTCAAGTCAGCCCTTGAAGGTCCCCCTGACCCCAGAAACTCAACCTGATCAGGTTCAAGCTCTTCAGGGACAGTTCCTTCAGGGTCCTCTAGATCAGCTTCCTGGGAAGGTTGATCATCACTCTGAGGCAGGGGGGAAGGCACAGCCTTGACCCTCCTGTTCTTCTTCTTGGTAGGTGCTTGGTCCATTGTTCCAGGATCCAAGACCTGAGGTTCAGTGAGGCACTTTTTGGCCTGCGACCTGGTCACAGCAAGGACATGTGATGATATACCTAACATCTCTGCATGAGTCCTGTACTCCACTTCAGACCATAGAGAACTCTCTAGGTCATTGCCCAACAAACATTCTACTGGGAGGTCTGCACTAACCACAACCCTTTTGAGGCCAGTTACCCCTCCCCATGAGAAGTTAACAACTGCCACACTATGTGAAGTAGTGGCATTGCTGGCATTGGTCACCAGGTAATTCTCACCTGGTATGTACTGTCCAGGATCCACAAGGCCTGGTGTCACCATAGTGACACTGGCACATGTGTCCCTGTAGGCTTGAGCCACTTTTTCATTAATTAAAGGAGTCTGTCTGTACTTGCCCAGGTTACTGGGGCTCACAGTCAGGGACAAATCAATGTCCCCATCACAGATCAAGACTGCCTGTGTCAGGGTTCTGTCTAAGTCAGAATCTCCTTCAGTTCCCATAGCGATTCCCACTACACCCTTTGTCTGGGGACCAACACTGCTAACAGTAGTACTGGGAGCAGGTGCCTTAGGGGAAACAGTGTTGGGGGCTCCACCCTTCTTACAATCACTAGTCCAGTGAGTTGAATTCTTGCAATGATTGCACCAGGGTTTCTTTTGACCTTCTTTCTTCTTTCCCTTGGATTGTTGTTGGGACCCACCCTCCTTAGCAGTAGTTTGGGGCCCTGTTGAAGACTTCTGGTCTTTAGATTTCTGATCTCCACCCTTTTGGTCTGTTTTCTTCTGATCACCCCCTTGGCCCTGGTTCTGGTTCTTTTGCTTAACCCTGGTTCTGACCCATTTGTCTGCCTTCTTTCCCAATTCTTGGGGAGAGGTCAGATCAGAGTCAACCAAATGTTGATGCAGTTGCTGGTTTTGACAGTTATTTAAAATCTGTTCTCTCATCATCAAATTGTACAATCCTGTATAATCAGATACCTTACTTCCCAGCAACCAACCCTCCAAAGCCTTAGTGGCACATTCAATGTATTCAGACCAGTCCTGAGTCTGTGTCTTCTGGGTGTCTCTGAACATTAACCTGTACTGTTCAGTGGTTAAGCCTAACCCATCAACTAGGACACTCTTCAGGGCTCTGTAATTTCTGACATCCTCCTCCCTAACAGTGAGGAGTCTGTCTCTGCCTCTTCCTTCAAAGGAGAGCCAGAGGATTGCTGCCCACTGGTCTTCAGGAACCTGCTGCACTTTGCAGGCTCTCTCAAGAGCAGTCATCCATTTGTGGATGTCGTCCCCACTTTTGTAGGGGGGCACAACCTTAGACAGGTTCCTATTATCAAAGACCCTATCTTTGTCCTTAGGGACAATGCTGCCACCAGTGGGTATAGACCCACTCTCTCTAGGTTGCCTAGCCTTGTTCAGTTTCTCTTCCATCAGGGCTACCTCTAGCTCCTGTTTCCTGATCCTCAGCTGGGCTTCCTGCATTCTGGCCTCATGCTCCCTCCTCTGAGGGGTGGTCATCCTTCTCCTGGAGTGACCTTGAGAGCCTCTAGAGGCATGAGAAGCATTAGAGTCACCTGAGTGATTCCTTTGCCTCCCAGACCCCTGGTTAAGTCCACTGGGGAGATCCAATGGGATGATCCCATTGTCAGTCCCCAATAGCCTTAGTTTAGCTGGGCCAAGTATAACACTTGGCACTGGGCTAGTTCTCACTTCATCCTCACTACTTTCTGTATCCTCCCCACTTTCCTCCCCTGTAGTATGATTCTCATCTAAGGGATGGCTATTGGAAAGGGGTACTTCAGTAGCATCTTCAGAAGGAGGGGCTCCTGTTCCTGTCCCTAAGGGGCCTAACTGGGAGGCTTTCCTGAGGGCTTTCTGATCTTCATCAGCCTGTAAAAGCTCTCTGAGTTCAGCAGAAGTAGGATTCTTGGGCTGTTTAAGGCCCCTGATATTTGCCAACTGCCTGAGCTCATTTTGATTAAGGGTAGCAAAGATGGATGGTGCCCTCTGGGGGTCACTCTCAACAGAGATGGGTACAGTGGACCCCTCTGCCCCAGCCATTGCTCTTAAGTGTGGGTGGATGTGTTGCAATCTACCTACACTTGGGTTTACCTACTAAACCTATCTAGTAGTTGTAGTCAGGGTGTGCTACTCCCTTTGCTCTACAACACTAAGTTCAGTAGAACTTAAGTATATCTAATCTTGTTTTATATGTACCTACAGGTACCTATGTGATCTTTCAATTGGTAACCAAGAGATTACAATGGTAAAACACAGCAAGCTCAAATCCCACCGCTGCCACCAATGTGAGAAGTTGGCCTGGTATATGATGTTCACTAGTTAAAGTGACCACCTTGTACCATGCCAAGCAACCCTTATGGTGTGGTTGTAAGTCAACCTTTTCGGACTAGCTGCCCTAGTGGTAGCGTAGGCTAAGCAGTCTTTGAGGCTAAACTCGTGAAGCGTGTTAAGCCAGCTGTTTTACCAAATGTAACCCCCTTTTATACCAATGAAAGGACACCACACAGATATATATTCAAAATATATATGTATTTATTTCTCAAAGTATCCTCTAGTCTCTTTATGAGCACAGGAGCACAAATCGTCAAACAAGATTACAGTAGAATACACAGAAGTTGCACTTTATATGGATAGGCCCTGGTGGCCGCTCAAACCATATACTAAAATAGTGGTATAAGTACCACGAACAGGAAAGGGAAAAGGCCTAGGGCCTCTAGAATCGCTGGGCCTACAAGGAGCTAACTTCAGTTAGTGACCAGGAGGTCCACGGGTGGCGTGTGCAGAGCAAATAGTCACACGCGTGCTCCCATAGGTTTCAATGGGTGCGTAAAAAGTACAAAGTTACTGCAAAAAGGATCTTCCGGATGGACTATGACCTTAAGATTGGAAACACAGACACTAGAGATGTTACTCTACACTTGGGCACCGGAGTGCAAGCTTTACCTCACCCACAGGAAGCGGGTGCATAGGTGTCGAAGTGCGTCAGGTTTCTTCTATCGGGTCAATGGAGCCTGTGGACAAAGATGCTGCAGGCGGTCGGTCCGGAAGGGATGCGGTGGATCCAAGAGTGGATCAGAGTTGTAGAAGACCTGTAAGCAGAGGGGACAGTGTTCACAGTCACTAGCCAGTGACAAGCGTGGCACCAGGTGGGTACCAGGCGATGTCGGGTACAAACAGGAAGAAAGGTGTAGCTTGTCTCTGCAGCCACGTGGTCCCTGAAGGTCAACAATGTCCAGGAGTCAGTTCACGAGCTGTCCCACGCAGGCTCTCGCTGTCGGCGGTGTTGACGACTTGATCGAAGCAAACAAGCCTTGGCAAAAGCAATTGTTGTGGAAAACGAAATAAGCTGATGGTTCTGACCAGCAAGGTCAGAGGGATTGCTCCTTTGGAGGGGAGCAAGGGCCAGTCTGGAGCAACCAGTCCAGCGGTGTATTTCTTGAAGTGCGTCGCCAAGATGGCCACTAGCCAGCGGGCCATCAACCGGTTAGGCGCGTCGAGCGGCAAAATGCAGAAGGGCCCCACGCAGATCGTGGAGATGCTGGAGGGCTCACCTTTGGTGCAGATACTGCTCGAGGGTTGGGCTTCTCAGATCCCAAAGCAGAACTTGGAGGGAGCCTCGGTTGTTGCACTTGCAGCTTGTCGTGGTCGTTTCAAGATGGCTGGCTCCACGTGTCTCGTTGCCTCCACGGGTCTCCTCTTTTCAGGGACTGTGGATCGGGCGGTGAGAGGTCTGGAGGTCCAGGTCTTGTCAGTCTTTGGGCTCGGGCTCTGGCGGGAGGCGGCGGCAAAGCAGACGTTGATTCGCTGGATGGTGCTTGCGTTAGCAAGGTGGTCACTCCCTGACCACAGGGGAGATTTCCTTCAGTCTTCTGTGCAGCAGAATGTCGAAGTTCCCGTCTTCTTCTTAGTTTCAAGTTGATTCCAGGATGTCTGAAGTCTTAGGACACAGCTCCTACCTTTAAGCGGATTCTAGGGGCCGGACTACCTGCTAGGTCCCTCCCTAAGGGTGGGACCAGGAAGGGGGGTGGTTACACCCCCAATCCTTTGTCCAGCTCGCCCCAGGCCCGGGACCGGTGTGCCCCAGGACCGGATTGAACTGGCATATGCACCGAGGCTCCTTGTGAGCCTCAGGCATGTCTGGTTTCTTTCAAGCCCTACCTGACCAATACACAAAATCCTGTCTGGGGTGGTGCACGCACCTCCCCTGGCAGGAAACCCTTTGTCCACACCTCCCAAGCTGGAAGGACTCCCAGCAGCAGGAGGGCAGACTTGTGTCTGTGGTGGCAGCATCCATTTTGTGGAGCTGAGGCTATGTCTGATTTTACCCGGGTTTCAGGTACTGTACATGTCGTGTCCCTCTAGAAGGGTGGAATGCTAACCCTGTCGCCAGAATTGGCGAGGGGTTAGTATTCCAATTCGTATGACACCTTACTCGACATGTTTTGATAAAGCCAAACCAAAGATAGCATTTAACCGCGAGGTTCATAATGCACTTAAGAGTATATGGTATGACGATATCTGGAAACAGTAGAAGGAAGTTGTTCCGACCACTGCAGACAGGCTCAGCTCATGCCAGAGCACCCTCTCACATGGAACCAAGCACTCTGCCTTCAGGATTGTTAAGGCCTGCCATAGGAGTGACTTATAGGTTAACATGTGTCCCATTTAAGGTTAGTTATAGGTATACTACACCTAAGTAAGAGGTGGTTACACCAACTTACCCCAGCTGAGTGATCAGCCAGTTGTGTCAAATTTGTTAGGCCAAGTCTGGGGTGGCATAATACATGCTTCAGCCCCTGGCAGGCCTTGGAGACACCAATGCCCTGGGTACCTAGTGTACACTGGTACAGGGGCTCACAGGGTGATCCACTTCCAATTGGTTATGTACCTAGGGTGCATAGTGTAAATTTAGTAGAGAGAACAGCAGGCTGGGGGTCTGATTGGCAGGCCCACAGCCTCAATATGTCAAAAACCAGTGAAGCAAAAAGCAAAAATTTGGGGTGACCATAGGATAGCAGACCCTACTCTCCTACAGAGTGTAAGGCGTCGCTCCTCAGTGTCAGTGGGCTCTGTATCACAGAGTGTAAGGCGTCGCTCCTCAGTGTCAGTGGGCTCCGTATCACAGAGTGTAAGGCATTGCTACTCAGTGTCAGTGGGCTCCGTATCACAGAGTGTAAGGCGTCGCTACTCAGTGTCAGTGAGCTCAGTATCACAGAGTGTACGGCGTCGCTTCTCAGTGTCAGAATGACAGTGGGCTCCGTCTCACAGAGTGTAAGGCGTCGCTCCTCAGTGTCAGTGTAGGAGAGTAGGGTCTGCTATCCTATGGTCACCCCAAATTTTTGCTTTTTGCTTCACTGGTTTTTGACATATTGAGGCTGTGGGCCAGCTAATCAGACCCCCAGCATGCTGTTCTCTCTACTATATTGACACTATGCACTATAGGTGCATAACCAATTGGAATTGGATCACCCTGTGAGCCCCTGTACCAGTGTACACTAGGTACCCAGGGCATTGGTGTATCTAAGGCCTACCAGGGGCTGAAGCATGTATTGTGCCACCCCTGGCCTGGCCTAGCAATTTGACACAACTGGCTGATCACTCAGCTGGGGTAAGTTGGTGTAACCACCTCTTACTTAGGTGTAGTATACCTATACCTAACCTTAAATGGGACACATGTTAACCTATAAGTCACTCCTATGGCAGGCCTTAACAATCCTGAAGGCAGAGTGCTTGGTTCCATGTGAGATGGTGCTCTGGCATGAGCTGAGCCTGTCTGCAGTGGTCGGAACAACTTCCTTCTACCGTTTCCAGATATCGCCATACCATATACTCTTAAGTGCATTATGAACCTCGCGGTTAAATGCTAACTTTGGTTTGGCTTTATCAAAACATGTCGAGTAAGGTGTCATACGAATTGGAATACTAACCCCTCGCCAATTCTGACGACGGGGTTAGCATTCCACTCTTCTAGAGGGACACGACATGTACAGCACCTGAAACCCGGGTAAAATCAGACATCGCCTCAGCTCCACAAAATGGACGCTGCCACCACAGACACAAGTCTGCCCTCCTGCTGCTGGGAATCCTTCCAGCTTGGGAGAAGTGGACAAAGGGCTTCCTGCCAGGGGAGGTGCGATCACCATCCCAGACAGGATTTTGTGTATTGGTCAGGTAGGGCTTGAATAGAAACAGACATGCCTGAGGCTCACAAGGAGCCTCGGTGCATATGCCAGTTCAAACCGGTCCTGGGGCACACCAGCCCCGGACCTGGGGCGAGCTGGACAAAGGATTGGGGGTGTAACCACCCCCCTTCCTGGTCCCACCCTTAGGGAGGGACCTAGCAGGTAGTCCGGCCCCTAGAATCCGCTTAAAGGTAGGAGCTGTGTCCTAAGACTTCAGACATCCTGGAATCAACTTACAAAGAAGAAGACGGGAACTTCGACGCTCTGCTGCACAGAGGACAGAAGGAAATCTCCCCTATGGTCAGGGAGTGACCATCTTGCTAACGCAAGCACCAACCAGCTACTCGACGTCTGCTTTGCTGCCGCCTCCTGCCGGAGCCCGAGCCCAGAGCACAACAAGAACTGGACTTTCAGACCTCCCATAGCCCGATCCACAGTCCCTGCAATGAAGGAACCCGTGGAGGCACCGAGACACGTGGAGCCAGCCATCTTGAAAGACCCACGACAAGCTGCAAGCGCAACAACAGAGGCTCCCTCCAAGTTGTGCTTTAGGACCTGAGAAGCCCAACATCCGAGCAGCATCGGCACCAAAGGTGAGCCCTCCAGCATCTCCACGATCTGCGTGGGGCCCCTCTGCACTTTGCAACTTGACGTGCCTAACCGGACCCTGGCCCGTTGGCTAGTGGCCATCTTGGCGACCTAACTTGAAAACTACAATGCTGGTCTGGTTGCTCCAGACTGGCCCCTGCTGCCCTCCAAAGGAGCAGCCCCTCTGACCTTGCTGGTCTGAACCATCAGCTTTCATCTTTTCCTACGACTCCTGCTTTTGCCAAGGCTTGTTTGCTTCCTTCGAGTCACCGACACCGCCGACAGTGAGAGCCTGCATGGTACAGCTCGTGAACCGACTCCTGGATGTTGTCGACCTTCAGGGACCACGTGGCTGCGGAGATAAGCTACACCTCTTTGCCTGTTTGCACCCGACATCGCCTGGTACCTACCTGGTGCCACGCCGGTCACTGGCTAGTGACTGTGAACACTGTCCCCTCTGCTTTCAGGTCTTCTACAACTCCGATCCACCCTTGAATCCACCGCATCTCTTCTGGACCGGCCGCCTGCAGCATCTTTGTCACCAGGCTCCATTGAACAGATAGACGAAACCTGACGCACTTCGAGACCTATGCACCCGCTTCCTGTGGGTGAGGTAAAGCTGCCACTCTGGTGCCCAAGTGTAGAGAAACATCTCTAGTGTCTGTGTTTTAAGTCTTAAGTTCGTAGTCCATCCAGAAGACCCTTCTAGCAGTAACTTTTGAACTTTTACGCACCCATTGAAAACTTATGGGAGCCCGCGTGTAACTTTCCTCACTGCACACGCGACCCGTGGACCTCCTGGTCACTAACTGAAGTTAGCTCCTTGTAGGCCCAGCGATTCTAGAGGCCCTAGGCCTATTCCCTTTCCTAGTCGTGGTACTTATACCACTATTTTAGTATATGGTTTGAGTGGCAACCAGGGCCCATCCATATAAAGTGCAACTTCTGTATATTGTAATGCTTTCTTGTTTAACGATTTGTGCTCCTGTGCTCATAAAGAGTCTAGGGGATACTTTGAGTAATAAATACATATATATTTTGAATATATATCTGTGTGGTGTCCTTTCATTGGTATAAAGGGGGGTTACATATGGTAAAACAGCCTGCTTAACACGCTTTAACAAGTTTAGCCTCAAAGACTGCTTAGCCTACGCTACCACTAGGGCAGCTAGTCCGAAAAGGTTGACTTACAACCACACCATAAGGGTTGCTTGGCATGGTACAAGGTGGTCACTTTAACTAGTGAACATCATATACCAGGCCAACTTCTCACATTGGTGAGCAGCGGTTGGATTTGAGCTTGCTGTGTTTTACCGTTGTAATCTCTTTGTTACCAATTGAAAGATCACATAGGTACCTGTAGGTACATATAAAACAAGATTAGATATACTTAAGTTCTACTGAACTTAGTTGTTGTAGAGCAAAGGGAGTAGCACACCCTGACTACAACTACTAGATAGGTTTAGTAGGAAAACCCAAGTGTAGGTAGTTGCAACACATCCACCCACACTTAAGAGCAATGGCTGGGGCAGAGGGGTCCAATGTACTCATCTCTGTCGAGAGTGACCCCTAGAGGGCACCAACCATCTTTGCTACCCTAAACCAAAATGAGCTCAGGCAGTTGGCAAATTTCAGGGGCCTTAAACAGCCCAGGAACCCTACCTCTGCTGAACTCAGAGAACACTTACAAGCTGATGAAGATCAGAGAGCTCTCAAGAAAGCATCCCAGTTAGACCCCTCATGGACTGGAACAGGAGGACCTCCTTCTGAAGATGCCACTGAAGTACCCCTTTCTAACAGTCGAACCTTAGTTGAAAATCTGACTACAGATGATGAGAATCAGCATAGGGACAGGGATGACAAAGGGGGTGAGTCTGACAGTAGTAGTGGTTCAGATGGGAGAGATAGCCCAGTGCCAGGTGCTATACCTGGCTCAGCTAACTTAAGGCTACTTGGGACTGACAATGGGTTCACCCCATTGGATCTCCCTAGTGGACTTAACAAGGGGTTTGGGAGACAGAGGAATCACTCATGTGACTCTAATGCCTCTCATGCCTCTAGAGGCTCTCAAGGTCACTCCAGAAGAAGGATGCCCAGCCCTCAGAGGAGGGAGCATGAGGCCAGAATGAAGGAAGCCCAGCTGAGGATCAGGAGACAGGAGCTAGAAGTAGCCCTGATGGAAGAGAAACTGAGCAAGGCTAGGCAACCTAGAGAGAGTGGGTCTATACCAACTGGTGGCAGCATTGTCCCTAGGGACAAAGATAGGGTCTTTGACAATAGGAACCTGTCCAAGGTTGTGCCCCCTACAAAAGTGGGGATGATATCCACAAGTGGATAACTGCTCTTGAGAGAGCCTGCAAAGTGCAGCAGGTTCCTGAAGACCAGTGGGCAGCAATCTTATGGCTCTCCTTTGAAGGTAGAGGCAGAGATAGACTCCTCACTGTTAGGGAGGAGGATGTCAGAAACTACAGAGCCCTGAAGAGTGTCCTGCTTGAAGGGTTAGGCTTAACCACTGAACAGTACAGGTTAATGTTCAGAGATACCCAGAAGACACAGACTCAGGACTGGTCTGAATACATTGAATGTGCCACTAAGGCTTTGGAGGGTTGGTTGCTGGGAAGTAAGGTATCTGATTATACAGGATTGTACAATTTGATGATGAGAGAACAGATTTTAAATAACTGTCAAAACCAGCAACTGCATCTAAACTTGGTTGACTCAGATCTGACCTCTCCCCAAGAATTGGGAAAGAAGGCAGACAAATGGGTCAGAACCAGGGTTCAGCAAAAGAACCAGAACCAGGGCCAAGGGGGTGAGCAGAAGAAACCAGACCAAAAGGGTGGAGATCAGAAATCCAAAGACCAGAAGTCTTCAACAGGGCCCCAAACAAATACTAATGAGGGTGGGTCCCAACAACCTAAAGGGAAGAAGAAAGAAGGTCCAAAGAAACCCTGGTGCAAATCTTGCAAGAATACAACTCACTGGACTAGTGATTGTAAGAAGGGTGGAGCCCCCAACACTGTTGCCCCTAAGGCACCTGCTCCCAGTACTACTGTTAGCAGTGTTGGTCCCCAGACAAAGGGTGTAGTGGGAATCACTATGGGAACTGAAGGAGATTCTGACTCAGACAGAACCCTTACACAGGCAGTCTTGATCTGTGATGGGGACATGTATTTGTCCCTGACTGTGAGCCCCAGTAACCTGGGCAAGTACAGACAGACTCCTTTAATAAATGCAAAAGTGGCTCAAGCCTACAGGGACACATGTGTCAGTTTCACTATGGTGACACCAGGCTTTGTGGATCCTGGACAGTACATACCAGGTGAGAATTACCTGGTGACCAATGCCAGCAATGCCACTACTTCTCATAGTGTGGCTATTGTTAACTTCTCATGGGGAGGGGTAACTGGCCTCAAAAGGGTTGTGGTTAGTGCAGACCTCCCAGTAGAATGTTTGTTGGGCAATGACCTAGAGAGGTCTCTATGGTCAGAAGTGGAGTACAGGACACATGCAGAGATGTTAGGTATATCACCACATGTCCTTGCTGTGACCAGGTCACAGGCCAAAAAGTGCCTTACTGAACCACAGGTGTAGGAGAGTAGGGTCTGCTATCCTATGGTCACCCCAAATGTTTGCCTTTTGCTTCACTGGTTTTTGACATATTGAGGCTGTGGGCCTGCTAATCAGACCCCCAGCCTGCTGTTCTCTCTACTAAATTGACACTATGCACTATAGGTGCATAACCAATTGGAATTGGATCACCCTGTGAGCCCCTGTACCAGTGTACACTAGGTACCCAGGGCATTGGTGTATCTACGGCCTACCAGGGGCTGAAGCATGTATTATGCCACCCCTGGCCTGGCCTAGCAATTTGACACAACTGGCTGATCACTCAGCTGGGGTAAGTTGGTGTAACCACCTCTTACTTGGGTGTAGTATACCTATACCTAACCTTAAATGGGACACATGTTAACCTATAAGTCACTCCTATGGCAGGCCTTAACAATCCTGAAGGCAGAGTGCTTGGTTCCATGTGAGATGGTGCTCTGGCATGAGCTGAGCCTGTCTGCAGTGGTCGGAACAACTTCCTTCTACCGTTTCCAGATATCGTCATACCATATACTCTTAAGTGCATTATGAACCTCGCGGTTAAATGCTATCTTTGGTTTGGCTTTATCAAAACATGTCGAGTAAGGTGTCATACGAATTGGAATACTAACCCCTCGCCAATTCTGGCGACGGGGTTATCATTCCACCCTTCTAGAAGGACACGACATGTACAGTACCTGAAACCCGGGTAAAGACATAGCCTCAGCTCCACAAAATGGATGCTGCCACCACAGACACAAGACTGCCTTCCTGCTGCTGGGAGTCCTTCCAGCTTGGGAGACGTGGACAAAGGGTTTCCTGCCAGGGGAGGTGCGTGCACCACCCCAGACAGGATTTTATGTATTGGTCAGGTAGGGCTTGAATGGAATCAGACATGCCTGAGGCTCACCAGGAGCCTCGGTGCATATGCCAGTTCAAACCGGTCCTGGGGCACACCAGCCCCGGACCTGGGGCGAGCTGGACAAAGGATTGGGGGTGTAACCACCCCCCTTCCTGGTCCCACCCTTAGGGAGGGACCTGACAGGTAGTCCGGCCCCTAGAATCCGCTTAAAGGTAGGAGCTGTGTCCTAAGACTTCAGACATCCTGGAATCAACTTAACTACAAGAAGAAGACGGGAACTTCGACGCTCTGCTGCACAGAGGACAGAAGGAAATCTCCCCTATGGTCAGGGAGTGACCATCTTGCTAACGAAAGCACCAACCAGCTACTCGACGTCTGCTTTGCCGCCTCCTCCTGCTGGAGCCCGAGCCCAGAGCCCGACAAGAACTGGACCTCCAGACCTCTCACAGCCCGATCCACAGTCCCTGCAAAGAAAGAACCTGTGGAGGCACCGAGACACGTGGAGCCAGCCATCTTGTAAGACCCACGACAAGCTGCAAGCGCGACAACAGAGGCTCCCTCCAAGTTGTGCTTTGGGTCCTGAGAAGCCCAACACCCGAGTAGCATCTGCACCAAAGGTGAGCCCTCCAGCATCTCCACGATCTGCGTGGGGCCCCTCTGCACTTTGCAACTCGACGCGCCTGCCCGGTCCCTGGCCCGTTGGCTAGTGGCCATCTTGGCGACGAACCTTGAAATCTATGATTCTGGTCTGGTTGCTCCAGACTGGCCCTTGCTCCCCTCCAAAGGAGCCGCCCCTCTGACCTTGCTGGTCAGAGTAATCAGCTTTCTTAATTCTTCACGACTTCTGCTTTTGCCAAGGCTTGTTTGCTTCCTTCGAGTCGCCGACACCGCCGACAGCGAGAGCCTGCGTGGGACAGCTCATGTACCGACTCCTGGACATCGTCAACCTTCAGGGACCACGTGGCTGCGGAGACAAGCTACCCATCATCACCTGTTTGCACCCGACATCGCCTGGTACCTACCTGGTGCCACGCTGGTCACTGGCTACTGACTGTGAACACTGTCCCCTCTGCTTTCAGGTCTTCTACAACTCCGATCCACCCTTGGATCCACCGCATCTCTTCTGGACCGGTCGCCTGCAGCATCTTTGTTACCAGGCTCCATTGAATTGATAGACGAAACCCGACGCACTTCGAGACCTATGCACCCACTTCCTGTGGGTGAGGTAAAGCTGGTACTCCGGTGCCCAAGTGTAGAGAAACATCTCTAGTGTCTGTGTTTTAAGTCTTAAGTTCTTAGTCCATCCAGAAGACCCTTTCTGCAGTAACTTTTAAACTTTTACGCACCCATTGAAAACCTATGGGAGCACGCGTGTAACTTTCCTCACTGCACACGCGACCCGTGGACCTCCTGGTCACTAACTGAAGTTAGCTCCTTGTACGCCCAGTGATTCTAGAGGCCCTAGGCCTTTTCCCTTTCCTGTTCCTGGTGCTTATACCACTATTTTAGTATATGGTTTGAGTGGCCACCAGGGCCCATCCATATAAAGTGCAACTTCTGTATATTGTAATACTTTCTTGTTTAACGATTTGTGCTCCTGTGCTCATAAAGAGTCTAGGGGATACTTTGAGTAATAAATACATATATATTTTGAATATATATCTGTGTGGTGTCCTTTCATTGGTATAAAGGGGGGGGTTACATATGGTAAAACAGCCTGCTTAACACGCTTTAACGAGTTTAGCCTCAAAGACTGCTTAGCCTACGCTACCACTAGGGCAGCTAGTCCGAAAAGGTTGACTTACAATCACACCATAAGGGTTGCTTGGCATGGTACAAGGTGGTCACTTTAACTAGTGAACATCATATACCAGGCCAACTTCTCACATTGGTGAGCAGCGGTTGACCTTAGGGTAGGCCGCTCCCCCGCCTCCGCTGCGCCACCAGTGCTTGCCTGCCTCAGTGTTGCCTAGTTCTGCCTGTGTGCCCCCGTGACGGCCGATTCCACTTCTCTCCTTGTTCCCCGAGTGCGTGGCCCCAGAGTGCCCGGTTCCCTACTTCTATTTTGTACCCTCGAGTGCCTGCCTCAGAGACTGCCTGGTTGAATGTAATTCCACCTTTTTTCTGTATCCCCGAGTGCGTGCCCCCCCCCCCTGTGCGCCCGGTGCCCCCGCTCGATGTGCTTGTTTTTCTCCGCCTTTTTTTCTCATCCTTTTCCCGCCTTTCTCGCCGTCCGCATCGCTTCTTCCCCTGTTTTCTTCCCACCTTCCCAAAGCCGTTTTTTCCTCGTTTTTCCCGCCGCCCGCCTCCCGCTTTTCCCGCCGTTTTTGCGCTCCTCAAGCGTAATCCCATTGGCCCACCTACCCTCCCGCCTCCCGCCTCCCAGCTGACCCCCCCTCCCCGGCTACCCCATATATTGCGGCCGCTGCGAGGCAGAGGTAGCGACCCTTGACCTTAGGGTAGGCCGCTCCCCCGCCTCCGCAGCGCCACCAGTGCTTGCCTGCCTCAGTGTTGCCTAGTTCTGCCTGTGTGCCCCCGTGACTGCCGCTCCCACTTCTCTCCTTGTTCCCCGAGTGCGTGGCCCCAGAGTGACCGGTTCCCTCCTTCTATTTTGTACCCTCGAGTGCCTGCCTCAGAGACTGCCTGGTTGAATGTAATTCCACCTTTTTTCTGTATCCCCGAGTGCGTGGCCCCCCCCTGTGCGCCCGGTGCCCCCGCTCGTTGTGCTTGTTTTTCTCCGCCTTTTTCTCTCGTCCTTTTCCCGCCTTTCTCGTCGTCCGCATCGCTTCTTCCCCTGTTTTCTCGCCACCTTCCCAAAGCCGTTTTTTCCTCGTTTGTCCCGCCGCCCGCCTCCCGCTTTTCCTGCCGTTTTTGCGCTCCTCAAGCGTAATCCCATTGGCCCACCTACCTTCCCGCCTCCCGCCTCCCAGCTGACCCCCCCTCCCCGGCTACCCCATATATGGCGGCTGCTGCTAGGCCGCGCAGCGGGCGCGCCGCTGGCGCGCCGAATGCACGCCTAAGGCAAGCCCGTCTGCGCCCGTCCGTGCCTGGACCGCGCCCAGCACCCGTCCCCCTGGTCCCCACGACCCCCACCCTATCCGCCACCCCCGCCTGACCTACGACACCACCACCCTCACCGCCCTCAACCCCGGCCGCACGCCCGGCTGCTACCGCGCTACCCCGAAGCGGACCCACGGATCCTTCACCTGCCGCAACTGCCGCTTTACCTGCCTACGAACACACATCGCACCCGACAAGAACGACTACCCCGGAAACAACCTCGACTGCATCCTGATCAACACCCGATCCGTCCACAGGCATGCCATCGAACTATGGAACCTCCTCGACTCAACAAACCCGGACATCGCCTTCCTCACCGAGACCTGGATGAACCCCTCCTCGACACCCGGCATCGCCATAGCCATCCCCGACGGCTACAAAATCATCCGGAAAGACCGCACCAACCGCACCGGAGGATGAATCGCCATCGCACACAAAAGCTCCATCCGCATCTCGACCCACGTCGACAACTCACTCCTCGACGCCGAACACCTCCACTTCGCGATCCACAGCGACCCCAAGACCACCCTCAGAGGCACCCTCATGTACAGACCACCAGGACCACGCACTAAGTTCAGCGAAGACATCGCAGACTTCATCAGCCCACACGCACTCCCGTCCACCGACTACATCCTCCTAGGGGACCTCAACTTCCACCTGGAGAACCACACCGACAACAACACCACCGCCTTACTGGACATCCTCGCCAACCTGGGACTGAAACAGCTAGTCAACACCCCCACCCACTACGCCGGACACACGCTCGACCCTATCTTCTCCTCCAGCAAACACATCTCTTTCAGCCACACCACCGAACTCGCCTGGTCGGACCACAGCTGTGTCCACTTCAGCTTCAAGAAGACCACCGTGCACCACCACACCCAGCAACCACCAAGAAGACAGTGGAATCGAATCACCACGGAACAACTCACATCGACCCTCTCTCAGAAGCAACCCACCAGCACCACAGACCCCAACGAAGCCACCAACAACCTCACGAGCTGGATCTCCGACTGCGCCAACCTCCTGGCCCCCCTGAAGACCCAAGCAAACACCAACAACCACAATAAAAACTCCTGGTTCACCCCCGACCTCAAGGACTCCAAAAAAGAATGCCGCACCCTCAAAAAGACTTGGCGCCTCAACCAGACCGAGGAGAACATGTCTGCTCTCAAGAACGCCACCCGCCAACACCACCAACGCCTCCGCACCGCACGAAAATCAGCCTTCCAGAACAGACTAGACAACAACGCCCACAACAGCAAGGAACTATTTGGCATCGTCAAAGAACTCTCCAACCCCGACGCAGAAAACAACTCCATCCCTCCCTCACAGGACCTCTGCGACTCCCTCGCAGCCTTCTTCCACCACAAGATCACCGACATCTACAACAGCTTCACCACAACCAACACGAACCCACCACTGGAACCCGCCACCGACAACACCACCATCCTCACCTGGAACCCAACCACCACTGAGGAAACCACCCGCATCATGAACTCCATCCACTCAGGATCACCATCCGACCCCTGCCCGCACCACATTTTCAACAAAGCCGACAACATCATCGCACCCCACCTCCGAGACATCATCAACGCGTCTTTCACCACCGCCACCTTCCCAGAGAAATGGAAACACGCCGAACCCAACGCCCTCCTAAAGAAACCAACAGCAGACCCCACCGAACTCAAAAACTTCCGGCCCATCTCGCTCCTACCGTTCCCCGCCAAAGTGATTGAGAAAATCGTCAACGCTCAACTCACCACCGCCCTGGAAATCAACGACTCACTCGACCCCTCACATTTCGGCTTCAGAGCTAACCACAGCACCGAGACCGCCCTCATCGCAGCCACGGACGACATCAGATCCCTGACCGACAAAAGAGAAACCGTGGCCCTCATACTCCTGGACCTCTCTGCAGCCTTCGACACGGTATGCCACCATACCCTGATACGTCTCCTCAGCAACGCCGGCATCAGAGGCAAGGCCCTGGAATGGATCATCTCCTTTCTCTCCGGAAGAACCCAGAGTGTCCGCCTCCCCCCCTTCAGATCCACAGCCACAGAGATCATCTGCGGCGTCCCCCAAGGATCCTCCCTCAGCCCCACCCTCTTCAACATCTACATGACCCCCCTGGTGAACATCGCACGAAAACACGGACTCGACCTCATATCCTACGCCGACGACACCCAGCTCATCTTATCCCTCACCAACAACCCCACCTCAGCTAGAACCAGACTACACGAAGGCATGAAGGAAGTAGCGAACTGGATGACAGACAGCCGGCTTAAACTGAACACAGAGAAGACGGAGGTCCTCATACTCGGCCCTACACCCTCCGCCTGGGACGACTCCTGGTGTCCTCCCGCCCTGGGCAGCACTCCCCAACCCACCGACCACACACGCAACCTCGGCTTCATCCTGGACACATCCCTCTCCATGACCAGACAGGTCAACTTGGTGACCTCGGCATGCTTCAACACCCTCCGCATGCTCCGCAAGATCTTCCGCTGGATCCCCACCGACACCAGGAAGACCGTCACCCACGCCCTCGTCACCAGTCGCTTGGACTATGGGAACACTCTGTACGCCGGCATCACCATCAAGCTGCAGAGGAAACTGCAACGAATCCAGAACGCTGCCGCACGACTCATCCTGAACATGCCCCGCCACCACCACATCTCCGGACACCTGAAGAAACTTCACTGGCTCCCAGTCGACAAGAGGATCACCTTCAGACTCCTCACCCACGCACACAAAGCCCTGCACAACCTCGGACCAAAACTCATCAACCACTGCGTCTCCTTCTACACTCCTCCGCGCACCCTACGCTCGACCGGACAAGCCCTGGCAGCCGGACCCCGCATCCGCAAAGCCACCGCCGGAAGAAGATCTTTCTCTTTTCTGGCAGCGAAGACCTGGAACTCCCTTCCCAGCCACCTTCGCGCCATACAGGACCAGCTCTCCTTCAGAAGGCAGCTCAAGACCTGGCTCTATGAGCACTGACCCCCCCCCCCCTCCCCCCCAGCGCCTTGAGACCCTTACGGGTGAGTAGCGCGCTTTATAAATGTAACTGATTGATTGATTGATTGATTGGTTGGATTTGAGCTTGCTGTGTTTTACCTCTGTAATCTCTTTGTTACCAATTGAAAGATCATACAGGTACCTTTAGGTACATATAAAACAAGATTAGATATACTTAAGTTCTACTGAACTTAGTTGTTGTAGAGCAAAGGGAGTAGCACACCCTGACTACAACTACTAGATAGGTTTAGTAGGAAAACCCAAGTGTAGGTAGTTGCAACACATCCACCCACACTTAAGAGCAATGGCTGGGGCAGAGGGGTCCAATGTACCCATCTCTGTTGAGAGTGACCCCCAGAGGGCACCAACCATCTTTGCTACCCTAAATCAAAATGAGCTCAGGCAGTTGGCAAATATCAGGGGCCTTAAACAGCCCAGGAACCCTGTGAGAAGTTGGCCTGGTATATGATGTTCACTAGTTAAAGTGACCACCTTGTACCATGCCAAGCGACCCTTATGGTGTGGTTGTAAGTCAACCTTTTCGGACTCGCTGCCCTAGTGGTAGCGTAGGCTAAGCAGTCTTTGAGGCTAAACTCGTGAAGCGTGTTAAGCCAGATGATTTACCAAATGTAACCCCCTTTTATACCAATGAAAGGACACCACACAGATATATATTGAAAATATATATGTATTTATTTCTCAAAGTAACCCCTAGACTCTTTATGAGCACAGGAGCACAAATCGTTAAACAAGAATACGTTAGAATACACAGAAGTTGCACTTTATATGGATAGGCCCTGGTGGCCGCTCAAACCATATACTAAAATAGTGGTATAAGTACCACGAACAGAAAAGGGAAAAGGCCTAGGGCCTCTAGAATCGCTGGGCCTACAAGGAGCTAACTTCAGTTAGTGACCAGGAGGTCCACGGGTTGCGTGTGCAGAGCAAATAGCCACACGCGAGCTCCCATAGGTTTTCAATGGGTGCGTAAAAGTTACAAAGTTACTGCAAAGAGGACCTTCCGGATGGACTATGAACTTAAGATTCGAAACACAGACACTAGAGATGATACTCTACACTTGGGCACCGGAGTGCCAGCTTTACCTCACCCACAGGAAGCGGGTGCATAGGTCTCGAAGTGCGTCGGGTTTCTTCTATCTGTTCAATGGAGCCTGTGGACAAAGATGCTGCAGGCGATCGGTCCGGAAGAGATGCGGTGGATCCAAGAGTGGATCGGAGTTATAGAAGACCTGTAAGCAGAGGGGACAGTGTTCACAGTCACTAGCCAGTGACCAGCGTGGCACCAGGTGGATACCAGGCGATGTCGGGTGCAACCAGGGAGGAAGGTGTAGCTTGTCTCTGCAGCCACGTGGTCCCTGAAGGTCGACGACGTCCAGGAGTCGGTTCACGAGCTGTCCCATGCAGGCTCTCGCTGTCGGCGGTGTCGGCGACTTGATCGAAGCAAACAAGCCTTGGTAAAAGCAATTGTTGTGGGAAACGAAATAAGCTGATGGTTCTGACCAGCAAGGTCAGAGGGACTGCTCCTTTGGAGGGGAGCAAGGGCCAGTCTGGAGCAACCAGACCAGCAGTGTAGTTCTTGAAGTTCATCGCCAAGATGGCCACTAGCCAGCGGGCCAGCAACCGGTTAGGCGCGTCGAGTGGCAAAATGCAGAAGGGCCCCACACAGATCGTGGAGATGCTGGAGGGCTCACCTTTGGGCTTCTCAGATCCCAAAGCACAACTTGGAGGGAGCCTCGGTTGTTGCACTTGCAGCTTGTCGTGGTCGTTTCAAGATGGCTGGCTCCACGTGTCTCGTTGCCTCCACGGGTCTCTCTTTTTTTCAGGGACTGTGGATCGGGCGGTGAGAGGTCTGGAGGTCCAGGTCTTGTCAGTCTCTGGGCTCGGGCTCCGGCGGGAGGCGGCGGCAAAGCAGACGTTGATTCGCTGGATGGTGCTTGCGTTAGCAAGGTGGTCACTCCCTGACCACAGGGGAGATTGGCTTCAGTCCTCTGTGTGGCAGAGCGTCGAAGTTCCTGTCTTCTTCTTGTAGTTAAGTTGATTCCAGGATGTCTAAAGTCTGAGGACACAGCTCCTACCTTTATTCGGATTCTAGGGGCCGGACTACCTGCTAGGTCCCTCCCTAAGGGTGGGACCAGGAAGGGGGGTGGTTACACCCCCAATCCTTGGTCCAGCTCGCCCCAGGCCTGGGACTGGTGTGCCCCAGGACTGGATTGAACTGGCATATGCACCGAGGCTCCTTGTGAGCCTCAGGCATGTCTGGTTTCTTTCAAGCCCTACCTGACCAATACACAAAATCCTGTCTGGGGTGGTGCACGCACCTCCCCTGGCAGGAAACCCTTTGTCCACACCTCCCAAGCTGGAAGGACTCCCAGCAGCAGGAGGGCAGACTTGTGTCTGTGGTGGCAGCATCCATTTTGTGGAGCTGAGGCTATGTCTGATTTTACCCGGGTTTCAGGTACTGTACCTGTCGTGTCCCTCTAGAAGTGTGGAATGCTAACCCCGTCGCCAGAATTGGCGAGGGGTTAGTATTCCAATTCGTATGACACCTTACTCGACATGTTTTGATAAAGCCAAACCAAAGTTAGCATTTAACCGCGAGGTTCATAATGCACTTAAGAGTATATGGTATAACGATATCTGGAAACAGTAGAAGGAAGTTGTTCCGACCACTGCAGACAGGCTTAGCTCATGCCAGAGCACCATCTCACATGGAACCAAGCACTCTGCCTTCAGGATTGTTAAGGCCTGCCATAGGAGTGACTTACAGGTTAACATGTGTCCCATTTAAGGTTAGGTATAGGTATACTACACCTAAGTAAGAGGTGGTTACACCGACTTACCCCAGCTAAGTGATCAGCCAGTTGTGTCAAATTTGTTAGGCCAAGCCTGGGGTGGCATAATACATGCTTCAGCCCCTGGCAGGCCTTAGATACACCGATGCCCTGGGTACCTAGTGTACACTGGTACAGGGGCTCACAGGGTGATCCACTTCCAATTGGTTATGCACCTAGGGGGCATAGTGTAAATTTAGTAGAGAGAACAGCAGGCTAGGGGTCTGATTGGCAGGCCCACAGCCTCAATATGTCAAAAACCAGTGAAGCAAAAAGCAAAAATTTGGGGTGACCATAGGATAGCAGACCCTACTCTCCTACACAACCCCCCCCCCCCCAAACGCAGGGACATTAAACTAGCCTTGACCAGTCTCGTCTTCATGTCCTAAGTGGAAGTACCTGGAGAGACCATCTGCATTCCCATGGTCAGTACCTGGCCGGTGCTCCACTGTAAAGTCCATCCCCTGTAGGGAAATGGACCACCTAAGCAGTTTGGGGTTTTCACCCTTCATCTGATTTAGCCACAAGAGGGGCTTATGGTCGGTCTGAATCTTGAAGTGAGTGCCAAACAAGTATGGCCTCAGCTTCTTCAGGGCCCACACCACAGCAAAGGCCTCCCTCTCAATAGCTGACCAATTCTTCTCTCTGGGGGTCAACCTTCTGCTAATAAAAGCAATGGGTTGGCCTTGACCATCTACATTAAGTTGTGACAGCACAGCTCCCTCTCCCAACTCAGAAGCATCTGTTTGGACAATAAACTCTTTGGAGTAGTCAGGACTTTACAGGATAGGTGCAGAGCACATGGCCTCCTTCAGGTCATCAAATGCCTTTTGACAGCTTACTGTCCACTGAACCTTTTTGGGCATCTTCTTGGATGTCAGATCATTAAGAGGAGTCACAATGGACCCATAGTTCTTAACAAACTTCCTGTAGTACCCAGTCAAGCCCAAGAAAGCTCGAACTTGAGTCTGGGTAGTTGGAGGGGACCAGTCCTTGATGGATTGTATCTTACTCTCCAGTGGTTGAACTTGGCCTCCACCTACAAGGTGGCCCAAATACACAACCTTACTCTGCCCTATCTGGCACTTAGTAGCCTTGATAGTGAGGCCTGCCCTTTGCAGAGCCTCAAGAGCCTTCTTCAGGTGGATCAGGTGATCCTCCCAGGTGGAGCTAAAGACAGCAATGTCATCAAGATATGCTGCACAAAAGTCATCCAACCCAGTGAGGACTTGGTTCACCAGCCTTTGGAAGGTGGCAGGTGCATTCTTCAGACCAAAGGGCATCACCACAAATTGGTAGTGCCCACCTGGGGTTGAGAATGCTGTTTTGGCCTTAGACTCCTCAGCTAATCTGATTTGCCAATAGCCAGCTGTCAAGTCAAATGTGCTCAAAAACTTAGCAGAAGCCAGTTTATCTATGAGCTCATCTGCCCTTGGAATAGGATGTGCATCTGTCCTAGTGACAGCATTGAGTCCTCTGTAATCCACACATAACCTCATCTCTCTCTTGCCATCTTTGGTGTGAGGTTTGGGGACCAGAACCACTGGGCTAGCCCAGGGGCTCTCTGAGGGTTCAATGACACCCAATTCCAGCATTTTGTGTACCTCAGCCTTTATACAGTCCCTGACGTGGTCAGGTTGTCTGTAAAGCTTGTTCTTTACAGGCAGACTGTCACCAGTGTCCACCACATGGGTACACCAGTCAGTTTGGCTAGGTATTAGGGAAAACAGATGTTGAAATGATTGTAGAACTTGTCTACATTCAGTCTGCTGATGGGCAGTGAGGTTGCCTCCAAGGGTCACTCCTTCAACTGAGCCATCTTCAGGGTTCTGAGACAACAGGTCTGGGAGAGGGTTACTCTCTTCCTCCTGTCCCTCATCTGTAGCCATGAGCAAGCCCATGTCTGCCCTGTCAACATATGCTTTTAACCTGTTAACATGGAGTATCCTGTGGGGACTCCTGGGAGTTCCTAGGTCCACCAAGTAGGTGACCTCTCCCTTCTTTTCCAGGATTGTATGGGTTCCAGACCATTTGTCTTGGAGTGCTGCTGGGGGCACTGGCTCCAACACCCATACCTTCTGTCCTGGCTGAAACTCAACCAAGACAGCCTTTTGGTCATGCCAAGCTTTCTGTAAGGCCTGGCTTGCCTCAAGGTTTTTGGATGCCTTCTCCATATACTCAGCCATCCTGGAGCGGAGACCAAGTACATAGTCCACTATGTCTTGTTTAGGCTTTTTGAGAGGTAACTCCCATCCTTCCTTCACTAAACACAGTGGGCCTCTCACAGGGTGCCCAAACAACATTTCAAAGGGGCTGTAGCCAACCCCTTTTTGTGGGACCTCTCTGTAAGCAAACAGAAGGCAGGGTAGAAGGATGTCCCATCTTTGCCTGAGCTTTTCAGGTAATCCTTTGATCATACCCTTTAGGGTCTTGTTGAATCTCTCAACAAGCCCATTGCATTGTGGGTGATAAGGGGTGGTGAACTTGTAGTTGACACCACACTCATTCCACATAGCTGTCAAGTATCCTGACATGAAGTTGGTACCTCTGTCAGAAACTACCTCCTTAGGAAACCCCACTCTGGAGAATACTCCTAGCAGGGCCCTGGCCACAACAGGAGCTGTAGTGGTCCTAAGGGGAATTGCCTCTGGATACCTGGTGGCATGATCCACTACCACCAGTATAAATCTGTGCCCAGATGCAGTGGGAGGATCCATGGGACCCACTATATCTATTCCCACTCTTTCAAAGGGGACCCCCACCACAGGTAGTGGTATTAGGGGGGCCTTTGTTGTGCCACCTGATTTGCCACTGGCTTGGCAGGTCACACAGGATCGACAAAACTCCTTTGTATCTTCATTCATATGAGGCCAATGAAAGTGAGGGACAAGCCTGTCCCAAGTCTTATTCTGGCCTAAGTGTCCTGCAAGGGGAATATCATGGGCCAAGGTAAGAAGGAAGCCCCTAAATTGCAGAGGTATAACCAACCTCCTGGTTGCACCAGGCTTGGGGTCTCTAGCCTCTGAATAAAGGAGCCCTTCATCCCAATACACTTTATGGGTACCTTGAGCATTCCCAGCAGCCTCAGCAGCAGCCAGCTGTCTGAGGGGTTCAAGAGAGGGACAGGATAACTGAGCCTGCCTCAAGTCAGCCCTTGAAGGTCCCCCTGTCCCCAGAAACTCAACCTGATCAGGTTCAAGCTCTTCAGGGACAGTTCCTTCAGGGTTCTCTAGATCAGCTTCCTGGGAAGGTTGATCATCACTCTGAGGCAGGGGGGAAGGCACAGCCTTGACCCTCCTGTTCTTCTTCTTGGTAGGTGCTTGGTCCATTGTTCCAGGATCCAAGACCTGAGGTTCAGTAAGGCACTTTTTGGCCTGTGACCTGGTCACAGCAAGGACATGTGGTGATATACCTAACATCTCTGCATGTGTCCTGTACTCCACTTCTGACCATAGAGAACTCTCTAGGTCATTGCCCAACAAACATTCTACTGGGAGGTCTGCACTAACCACAACCCTTTTGAGGCCAGTTACCCCTCCCCATGAGAAGTTAACAACTGCCACACTATGTGAAGTAGTGGCATTGCTGGCATTGGTCACCAGGTAATTCTCACCTGGTATGCACTGTCCAGGATCCACAAAGCCTGGTGTCACCATAGTGACACTGGCACATGTGTCCCTGTAGGCTTGAGCCACTTTTTCATTAATTAAAGGAGTCTGTCTGTACTTGCCCAGGTTACTGGGGCTCACAGTCAGGGACAAATCTATGTCCCCATCACAGATCAGTACTGCCTGTGTCAGGGTTCTTTCTAAGTCAGAATCTCCTTCAGTTCCCATAGTGATTTCCACTACACCCTTTGTCTGGGGACCAACACTGCTAACAGTAGTACTGGGAGCAGGTGCCTTAGGGGCAACAGTGTTGGGGGCTCCACCCTTTTTACAATCACTAGTCCAGTGAGTTGTATTCTTGCAAGAATTGCACCAGGGTTTCTTTTGACCTTCTTTCTTCTTCCCTTTTGGTCTGTTTTCTTCTGATCACCCCCTTGGCCCTGGTTCTGGTTCTTTTGCTTAACCCTGGTTCTGACCCATTAGTCTGCCTTCTTTCCCAATTCTTGGGGAGAGGTCAGATCAGAGTCAACCAAGTGTTGATGCAGTTGCTGGTTTTGACAGTTATTTAAAATCTGTTCTCTCATCATCAAATTGTACAATCCTGTATAATCAGATACCTTACTTCCCAGCAACCAACCCTCCAAAGCCTTAGTGGCACATTCAATGTATTCAGACCAGTCCTGAGTCTGTGTCTTCTGGGTGTCTCTGAATATTAACCTGTACTGTTCAGTGGTTAAGCCTAACCCATCAACTAGGACACTCTTCAGGGCTCTGTAATTTCTGACATCCTCTTCTCTAACAGTGAGGAGTCTATCTCTGCCTCTTCCTTCAAAAGAGAGCCAGAGGATTGCTGCCCACTGGTCTTCAGGAACCTGCTGTACTTTGCAGGCTCTCTCAAGAGCAGTCATCCATTTGTGGATGTCATCCCCACTTTTGTAGGGGGGCACAACCTTAGACAGGTTCCTATTATCAAAGACCCTATCTTTGTCCTTAGGGACAATGCTGCCACCAGTGGTGTGAGAAGTTGGCCTGGTATATGATGCTCACTAGTTAAAGTGATCACCTTGTACCATGCCAAGCAACCCTTATGGTGTGGTTGTAAGTCAACCTTTTCGGACTAGCTGCCCTAGTGGTAGCGTACGCTAAGCAGTCTTTGAGGC
This sequence comes from Triturus cristatus, assembly GCF_964204655.1. Lineage (NCBI taxonomy): Eukaryota > Metazoa > Chordata > Amphibia > Caudata > Salamandridae > Triturus > Triturus cristatus. Next base: position 1,100,311,692 of record NC_140579.1, read on the forward strand.
TAAACTCGTGAAGCGTGTTAACCCAGCTGTTTGACCAAATGCAACCCCCTTTTATACCAATGAAAGGACACCACACAGATATATATTCAAAATATATATGTATTTATTTCTCAAAGTAACCCCTAGTCTCTTTATGAGCACAGGAGCACAAATCGTCAAACAAGATTACAGTAGAATACACAGAAGTTGCACTTTATATGGATAGGCCCTGGTGGCCACTCGAACCATATACTAAAATAGTGGTATAAGTACCACGAACAGAAAAGGGAAAAGGCCTAGGGCCTCTAGAATCGCTGGGCCTACAAGGAGCTAACTTCAGTTAGTGACCAGGAGGTCCACGGGTGGCGTGTGCAGAGCAAATAGTCACACGCGTGTTCCCATAGGTTTCAATGGGTGCGTAAAAAGTACAAAGTTACTGCAAAGAGGATCTTCCGGATGGACTAGGAACTCAAGATTTGGAACACAGGCACTAGAGATGTAATACTACACTTGGGCACAGGTGTGCCAGCTTTACCTCACCCACAGGAAGCGGGTGCATAGGCCTCAAAGTGAGTCGGGTTTCTTCTATCGGTTCCGTGGAGCTTGAAGACAAAGATGCTGCAGGCGGTCGGTCCGGAAGAAATGCGGTGGATCCAAGGGTGGATCGGAGTTGTAGAAGACCTGTAAGCAGAGGGGACAGTGTTCACAGTCACTAGCCAGTGACCAGCGTGGCACCAGGTGGATACCAGGCGATGTTGGGTGCAAACAGGGAGGAAGGTGTAGATTGTCTCTGCAGCCACGTGGTCCCTGAAGGTCGACGACGTCCAGGAGTCGGTTCACCAGCTGCCCCACGCAGGCTCTCAATGTCGGCTGTGTCGGCGACTTGATCGAAGCAAACAAGCCTTGGCAAAAGCAATTGTTGTGGGAAACGAAATAGGCTGATGGTTCTGACCAGCAAGGTCAGAGGGACTGCTCCTTTGGAGGGGAGCAAGGGCCAGTCTGGAGCAACCAGACCAGCAGTGTAGTTCTTGAAGTTCGTCGCCAAGATGGCCACTAGCCAGCGGGCCAGCAACCGGTTAGGCGCGTCGAGTGGCAAAATGCAGAAGGGCCCCACACAGATCGTGGAGATGCTGGAGGGCTCACCTTTGGTGCAGATGCTGCTCGGGGGTTGGGCTTCTCAGATCCCAAAGCACAACTTGGAGGGAGCCTCGGTTGTTGCGCTTGCAGCTTGTCGTGGTCTTTTCAAGATGGCTGGCTCCACGTGTCTCGGTGCCTCCACGGGTCTCCTCTTTTCAGGAACTGTGGATCGGGCGGTGAGAGGTCTGGAGGTCCAGGTCTTGTCAGTCTCTGGGCTCGGGCTCCGGCGGGAGGCGGCGGCAAAGCAGACGTTGATTCGCTGGATGGTGCTTGCGTTAGCAAGGTGGTCACTCCCTGACCAAAGGGGAGATTGGCTTCAGTCCTCTGTGTGGCAGAGCGTCGAAGTTCCCATCTTCTTCTTGTAGTTAAGTTGATTCCAGGATGTCTAAAGTCTTAGGACACAGCTCCTACCTTTATTCGGATTCTAGGGGCTAGACTACCTGCTAGGTCCCTCCCTAAGGGTGGGACCAGGAAGGGGGGTGGTTACACCCCCAATCCTTTGTCCAGCTCGCCCCAGGCCCGGGACTGGTGTGCCCCAGGACCGGATTGAACTGGCATATGCACCGAGGCTCCTTGTGAGCCTCAGGCATGGCTGGTTTCTTTCAAGCCCTACCTGACCAATACACAAAATCCTGTCTGGGGTGGTGCACGCACCTCCCCTGGCAGGAAACCCTTTGTCCACACCTCCCAAGCTGGAAGGACTCCCAGCAGCAGGAGGGCAGACTTGTGTCTGTGGTGACAGCATCCATTTTGTGGAGCTGAGGCTATGTCTGATTTTACCCGGGTTTCAGGTACTGTACCTGTCGTGTCCCTCTAGAAGGGTGGAATGCTAACCCCGTCGCCAGAATTGGCGAGGGGTTAGTATTCCAATTCGTATGACACCTTACTCGACATGTTTTGATAAAGCCAAACCAAAGTTAGCATTTAACCGCGAGGTTCATAATGCACTTAAGAGTATATGGTATGACGATATCTGGAAACAGTAGAAGGAAGTTGTTCCGACCACTGCAGACAGGCTTAGCTCATGCCAGAGCACCATCTCACATGGAACCAAGCACTCTGCCTTCAGGATTGTTAAGGCCTGCCATAGGAGTGACTTACAGGTTAACATGTGTCCCATTTAAGGTTAGGTATAGGTATACTACACCTAAGTAAGAGGTGGTTACACCGACTTACCCCAGATGAGTGATCAGCCAGTTGTGTCAAATTTGTTAGGCCAAGCCTGGGGTGGCATAATACATGCTTCAGCCCCTGGCAGGCCTTAGATACACCAATGCCCTGGGTACCTAGTGTACACTGGTACAGGGGCTCACAGGGTGATCCACTTCCAATTGGTTATGCAGCTAGGGTGCATAGTGTAAATTTAGTAGAGAGAACAGCAGGCTGGGGGTCTGATTGGCAGGCCCACAGCCTCAATATGTCAAAAACCAGTGAAGCAAAAAGCAGAAATTTGGGGTGACCATAGGATAGCAGACCCTACTCTCCTACAAACCCTACCTCTGCTGAACTCAGAGAACTCTTACAAGCTGATGAAGATCAGAGAGCTCTCAAGAAAGCCTCCCAGTTAGGCCCCTTAGGGGCTGGAACAGGAGGCCCCCCCTTCTGAAGATGCTACTGAGGTACCCCTTTCCAATAGTCACCCCTTAGATGAGAATCATACTACAGAGGATGAAAGTGATAGGGATACAGATGTTAGTGGGGATGAAGGGAGAACTAGCCCAGTGCCAAGTGTTATACGTGGCCCAGCTAACCTAAGGCTACTTGGGACTGACAATGGGGTCACCCCATTGGATCTCCCTAGTGGACTTAACCAGGGGCTTGGGAGGCAGAGGAATCACTCAGGTGACTCTAATGCTTCTCATACCTCTAGAGGCTCTCAAGGTCGCTCCAGAAGGGGGATGACCAGCCCTCAGAGGAGGGAGCATGAGGCCAGAATGAAGGAAGCTCAGCTGAGAATCAGGAGACAGGAGCTAGAAGTAGCCCTGATGGAAGAGAAACTGAGTAAGGCTAGGCAACCTAGAGAGAGTGGGTCTATACCAACTGGTGGCAGCATTGTCCCTAAGGACAAAGATAGGGTCTTTGACAATAGGAACCTGTCCAAGGTTGTGCCCCCCTACAAAAGTGGGGATGATATCCACAAGTGGATGACTGCTCTTGAGAGAGCCTGCAAAGTGCAGCAGGTTCCTGAAGACCAGTGGGCAGCAATCTTATGGCTCTCCTTTGAAGGTAGAGGCAGAGATAGACTCCTCACTGTTAGGGAGGAGGATGTCAGAAACTACAGAGCCCTGAAGAGTGTCCTAGTTGATGGGTTAGACTTAACCACTGAACAGTACAGGTTAATGTTCAGAGACACCCAGAAGACACAGACTCAGGACTGGTCTGAATACATTGAATGTGCCACTAAGGCTTTGGAGGGTTGGTTGCTGGGAAGTAAGGTATCTGATTATACAGGATTGTACAATTTGATGATGAGAGAACAGATTTTAAATAACTGTCAACACCAGCAACTGCATCAACACTTGGTTGACTCAGATCTGACCTGTCCCCAAGAATTGGGAAAGAAGGCAGACAAATGGGTCAGAACCAGGGTTAAGCAAAAGAACCAGAACCAGGGCCAAGGGGGTGATCAGAAGAAAACAGACCAAAAGGGTGGAGATCAGAAATCTAAAGACCAGAAGTCTTCAACAGGGCCCCAAACTACTGCTAAGGAGGGTGGGTCCCAACAACAATCTAAGGGAAAGAAGAAAGAAGGTCAAAAGATACCCTGGTGCAATCATTGCAAGAATACAACTCACTGGACTAGTGATTGTAAGAAGGGTGGAGCCCCCAACACTGTTGCCCCTAAGGCACCTGCTCCCAGTACTACTGTTAGCAGTGTTGGTCCCCAGACAAAGGGTGTAGTGGGAATCACTATGGGAACTGAAGGAGATTCTGACTTAGACAGAACCCTGACACAGGCAGTCTTGATCTGTGATGGGGACATGGACTTGTCCCTGACTGTGAGCCCCAGTAACCTGGGCAAGTACAGACAGACTCCTTTAATAAATGAAAAAGTGGCTCAAGCCTACAGGGACACGTGTGCCAGTGTCACTAAGGCTTTGTGGACCCTGGACAGTACATACCAGGTGAGAATTACCTGGTGACCAATGCCAGCAATGCCACTACTTCACATAGTGTGGCAGTTGTTAACTTCTCATGGGGAGGGGTAACTGGCCTCAAAAGGGTTGTGGTTAGTGCAGACCTCCCAGTAGAATGTTTGTTGGGCAATGACCTAGAGAGTTCTCTATGGTCAGAAGTGGAGTACAGGACACATGCAGAGATGTTAGGTATATCACCACATGTCCTTGCTGTGACCAGGTCACAGGCCAAAAAGTGCCTTACTGAACCACAGGTCTTGGATCCTGGAACAATGGACCAAGAACCTACCAAGAAGAAGAACAGGAGGGTTAAGGCTGTGCCTTCCCCCCTGCCTCCAAGTGATGATCAGCCTTCCCAGGAAGATGATCTAGAGAACCCTGAAGGAACTGTCCCTGAAGAGCTTGAACCTGATCAGGTTGAGTTTCTGGGGACAGGGGGACCTTCCAGGGCTGACTTGGGGCAGGCTCAGTTATCCTATCCATCTCTTGAACCCCTCAGACAGCTGGCTGCTGCTGAGGCTGCTGGGAACCTTAAAGGTACCCATAAAGTGTTTTAGGATGATGGGCTCCTTTATTCGTATGTAAGAGACCCAAAGCCTGGTGCCACCAGGAGGTTGGTTATACCTCTGCAATTTAGGGGCTTCCTTCTTACCTTGGCCCATGATGTTCCTCTAGCAGGACACTTAGGCCACAACAAGACTTGGGACAGGCTTGTCCCTCACTTTCACTGGCCTCACATGAATGAAGATACCAAGGAGTTTTGTCGCTCCTGTGTGACCTGCCAAGCCAGTGGCAAATCAGGTGGCACAACAAAGGCCCCTGTGGTGGGGGTTCCCTTTGAAAGAGTGGGAATAGATATAGTGGGTCCCATGGATCCTCCCACTGCATCTGGGCACAGGTTTATACTGGTGGTAGTGGATCATGCCACCAGGTATCCAGAGGCAATTCCCCTTAGGACCACTACAGCTCCTGTTGTGGCCAGGGCCCTGCTGGGAGTATTCTCCAGAGTGGGGTTTCCTAAGGAGGTGGTTTCTGACAGAGGTACCAACTTCATGTCAGGAAACTTGACAGCTAAGTGGAAGGAATGTGGTGTCAACTACAAGTTCACCACTCCTTATCACCCACAATGCAATGGGCTTGTTGAGAGATTCAACAAGACCCTAAAGGGTATGATCAAAGGATTACCTGAAAAGCTCAGGCGAAGATGGGACATCCTTCTACCCTGCCTTCTGTTTGCTTACAGAGAGGTCCCACAAAAAGGAGTTGGCTACAGCCCCTTTGAATTGTTGTTTGGGCACCCTGTAAGAGGCCCACTGTGTTTAGTGAAGGAAGGATGGGAGTAACCTCTCAAAAAGCCTAAACAAGACATAGTGGACTATGTACTTGGTCTCCGCTCCAGGATGGCTGAGTATATGGAGAAGGCATCTAAAAACCTTGAGGCAAGCCAGGCCTTACAGAAAGCTTGGCATGACCAAAAGGCTGTCTTGGTTGAGTATCAGCCAGGACAGAAGGTATGGGTGTTGGAGCCAGTGGCCCCAGCAGCACTCCAAGACAAATGGTCTGGACCCCATACAATCCTGGAAAAGAAGGGAGAGTTTACCTACTTGGTGGATCTAGGCACTCCCAGTTGTCCCCACAGGGTACTCCATGTTAACAGGTTAAAAGCATATGTTGACAGGGCAGACATGGTGTGAGAAGTTGGCCTGGTATATGATGTTCACTAGTTAAAGTGACCACCTTGTACCATGCCAAGCAACCCTTATGGTGTGGTTGTAAGTCAACCTTTTCGGACTAGCTGCCCTAGTGGTAGCGTAGGCTAAGCAGTCTTTGAGGCTAAACTCGTTAAAGCGTGTTAAGCAGGCTGTTTTACCATATGTAACCCCCTTTTATACCAATGAAAGGACACCACACAGATATATATTCAAAATATATATGTATTTATTACTCAAAGTATCCCCTAGACTCTTTATGAGCACAGGAGCACAAATCGTTAAACAAGAAAGTATTACAATATACAGAAGTTGCACTTTATATGGATAGGCCCTGGTGGCCTATCAAACCATATACTAAAATAGTGGTATAAGTACCACGACTAAGAAAGGGAAAAGGCCTAGGGCCTCTAGAATCGCTGGGCCTACAAGGAGCTAACGGTAGTTAGTGACCAGGAGGTCCACGGGTCACGTGTGCAGTGAGGAAAGTTACACGCAGGCTCCCATAGGTTTTCAATGGGTGTGTAAAAGTTCAAAAGTTACTGCTAGAAGGGTCTTCTGGATGTACTACGAACTTAAAACTTAAAACAAAGACACTAGATATGTTTCTCTACACTTGGGCACCGGAGTGCCAGCTTTACCTCACCCACAGGAAGCGGGTGCATAGGTCTCGAAGTGCGTCAGGTTTCGTCTATCTGTTCAATGGAGCCTGATGACAAAGATGCTGCAGGCGGCCGTTCCAGAAGAGATGCGGTGGATCCAAGAATGGATCGGAGTTGTAGAAGACCTCAAAGCAGAGGGGACAGTGTTCACAGTCACTAGCCAGTGACCGGCGTGGCACCAGGTAGGTACCAGGCGATGTCGGGTGCAAACAGGTGATGAGGGGTAGATTGTCTCCGCAGCCACGTGGTCCCTGAAGGTTGACAACGCCCAGGAGTCAGTTCACGAGCTGTCCCATGCAGGCTCTCGCTGTCGGCGGTGTCGGCGACTCGAAGGAAGCAAACAAGCCTTGGCAAAAGCAGGAGTCGTGAAGAATGAAGGAAGCTGATGGTTCTGACCAGCAAGGTCAGAGGGGCTGCTCCTTTGGAGGGCAGCAGGGGCCAGTCTGGAGCAACCAGACCCGCATCGTAGTTTTCAAGGTTCATCGCCAAAATGGCAACTAGCCAACGGGCCAGGGACCGGGCAGGCGCGTCGAGATGCAAAGTGCAGAGGGGCCCCACGCAGATTGTGAAGATGCTGGAGGTCTCACCTTTGGTGCAGATTCTGCTCGGATGTTGGGCTTCTCAGGAACCAAAGCACAACTTGGAGGGAGCCTCTGTTGTCGCGCTTGCAGCTTGTCGTGGGTCTTTCAAGATGGCTGGATCCACGTGTCTCGGTGCCTCCACGGGTTCCTTCTCTTCAGGGACTGTGGATCGGGCGGTGAGAGGTCTGGAGGTCCAGGTCTTGTCTGGCTCTGGGTTCAGGCTCCGGCAGGAGGCGGCGGCAAAGCAGACGTCAAGAAGCTGGTTGGTGCTTGCGTTAGCAAGATGGTCACTCCCTGACCATAGGGGAGATTTCCTTCTGTCCTCTGTGCAGCAGAGCGTCGAAGTTCCCGTCTTCTTCTTTATAGTAAGTTGATTCCAGGATGTCTGAAGTCTTAGGACACAGCTCCTACCTTTAAGCGGATTCTAGGGGCCGGACTACCTGCTAGGTCCCTCCCTAAGGGTGGGACCAGGAAGGGGGGTGGTTACACCCCCAATCCTTTGTCCAGCTCGCCCCAGGTCCGGGGCTGGTGTGCCCCAGGACCAGTTTGCACTGGCATATGCACCGAGGCTCCTTGTGAGCCTCAGGCATGTCTGATTCTATTCAAGCCCTACCTGACCAATACACAAAATCCTGTCTGGGGTGGTGCACGCACATCCCCTGGCAGGAAACCCTTTGTCCACGTCTCCCAAGCTGGAAGGACTCCCAGCAGCAGGAGGGCAGACTTGTGTCTGTGGTGGCAGCATCCATTTTGTGGAGCTGAGGCTATGTCTGATTTTACCCGGGTTTCAGGTACTGTACATGTCGTGTCCCTCTAGAAGGGTGGAATGCTAACCCTGTCGCCAGAATTGGCGAGGGGTTAGTATTCCAATTCATATGACACCTTACTCGACATGTTTTGATAAAGCCAAACCAAAGTTAGCATTTAACCGCGAGGTTCATAATGCACTTAAGAGTATATGGTATGGCGATATCTGGAAACGGTAGAAGGAAGTAGTTCCGACCACTGCAGACAAGCTCAGCTCATGCCAGAGCACCATCTCACATGGAACCAAGCACTCTGCCTTCAGGATTGTTAAGGCCTGCCATAGGAGTGACTTATAGGTTAACATGTGTCCCATTTAAGGTTAGGTATAGGTATACTACACCTAAGTAAGAAGTGGTTACACCAACTTACCCCAGCTGAGTGATCAGCCAGTTGTGTCAAATTTGTTAGGCCAGGCCAGGGGTGGCACAATACATGCTTCAGCCCCTGGTAGGCCTTAGATACTCCAATGCCCTGGGTACCTAGTGTACACTGGTACAGGGGCTCACAGGGTGATCCAATTCCAATTGGTTATGCACCTAGAGTGCATAGTGTAAATTTAGTAGAGAGAACAGCAGGCTGGGGGTCTGATTAGCAGGCCCACAGCCTCAATATGTCAAAAACCAGTGAAGCAAAAATCAAAAATTTGGGGTGACCATAGGATAGCAGACCCTACTCTCCTACACAACCCCCCACCAAACGCAGTGACATTAAACTAGCCTTGACCAGTCTCGTCTTCATGTCCTAAGTGGAAGTACCTGGAGAGGCCATCTGCATTCCCATGGTCTGTACCTGGCCGGTGCTCCACTGTAAAGTCCATCCCCTGTAGGGAAATGGACCACCTAAGCAGTTTGGGGTTTTCACCCTTCATCTGATTTAGCCACAAGAGGGGCTTTTGGTCGGTCTGAATCTTGAAGTGAGTGCCAAACAAGTATGGCCTCAGCTTCTTCAGGGCCCACACCACAGCAAAGGCCTCCCTCTCAATAGCTCACCAATTCTTCTCTCTGGGGGTCAACCTTCTGCTAATAAAAGCAATGGGTTGGTCTTGACCATCTACATTAAGTTGTGACAGCACAGCTCCCACACCCAACTCAGAAGCATCTGTTTGGACAATAAACTCTTTGGAGTAGTCAGGACTTTTCAGGATAGGTGCAGAGCACATGGCCTTCTTCAGGTCTTCAAATGCCTTTTGATAGCTTACTGTCCACTGAACCTTTTTGGGCATCTTCTTGGATGTCAGATCATTAAGAGGAGTCACAATGGACCCATAGTTCTTAACAAACTTCCTGTAGTACCCAGTCAAGCCCAAGAAAGCTCGAACTTGAGTCTGGGTGGTTGGAGGAGACCAGTCCTTGATGGATTGTATCTTAATCTCCAGTGGTTGAACTTGGCCTCCACCTACAAGGTGGCCCAAATACACAACCTTACTCTGCCCTATCTGGCACTTAGTAGCCTTGATAGTGAGGCCTGCCTTTTGCAGAGCCTCAAGTACCTTCTTCAGGTGGATCAGGTGATCCTCCCAGGTGGAGCTAAAGACAGCAATGTCATCAAGATATGCCGCACAAAAGTCATCCAACCCAGTAAGGACTTGATTCACCAACCTTTGGAAGGTGGCAGGTGCATTCTTCAGACCAAAGGGCATCACCAAAAATTGAAAATGTCCACCTGGGGTTGAAAATGCTGTTTTGGCCTTAGACTCCTCAGCTAATCTGATTTTCCAATAGCCAGCTGTCAAATCAAATGTGCTCAAAAACTTAGCAGAAGCCAGTTTATCTATGAGCTCATCTGCTCTTGGAATAGGATGTGCATCTGTCCTAGTGACAGCATTGAGTCCTCTGTAATCCACACATAACCTCATCTCTCTCTTGCCATCTTTGGTGTGAGGTTTGGGGACCAGAACCACTGGGCTAGCCCAGGGGCTCTCTGAGGGTTCAATGACACCCAGTTCCAGCATTTTGTGCACCTCAGCCTTTATACAGTCCCTGACGTGGTCAGGTTGTCTGTAAAGTTTGTTCTTCACAGGCAGACTGTCACCAGTGTCCACCACATGGGTACACCAGTCAGTTTGACTAGGTATCAGTGAGAACATATGCTGTAATGATTGTAGAACCTGTCTACATTCAATTTGCTGATGCTCAGTGAGGTTGCCTCCAAGGGTCACTCCTTCAATTGAACCATCTTCAGGGTTCTGAGACAACAGGTCTGGGAGAGGGTCACTCTCTTCCTCCTGTCCCTCATCTGTAGCCATGAGCAAGCCCACGTCTGCCCTGTCAACATATGCTTTTAACCTGTTAACATGGAGTACCCTTTGGGGACTCCTGGGAGTGCCTAGGTCCACCAAGTAGGTAACCTCTCCCTTCTTTTCCAGGATTGTATGGGGTCCAGACCATTTGTCTTGGAGTGCTGCTGGGGCCACTGGCTCCAACACCCATACCTTCTGTCCTGGCTGAAACTCAACCAAGACAGCCTTTTGGTCATGCCAAGCTTTCTGTAAGGCCTGGCTTGCCTCAAGGTTTTTGGATGCCTTCTCCATATACTCAGCCACCCTGGAGCGGAGACCAAGTACATAGTCCACTATGTCTTGTTTAGGCTTTTTGAGAGGTAACTCCCATCCTTCCTTCACTAAACACAGTGGGCATCTCACAGGGTGCCCAAACAACAATTCAAAGGGGCTGTAGCCAACTCCTTTTTGTGGGACCTCTCTGTAAGCAAACAGAAGGCAGGGTAGAAGGATGTCCCATCTTCGCCTGAGCTTTTCATGTAATCCTTTGATCATACCCTTTAGGGTCTTGTTGAATCTCTCAACAAGCCCATTGCATTGTGGGTGATAAGGAGTGGTGAATTTGTAGTTGACACCACATTCCTTCCACATAGCTGTCAAGTATCCAGACATGAAGTTGGTACCTCTGTCAGAAACCACCTCCTTAGGAAACCCCACTCTGGAGAATACTCCCAGCAGGGCCCTGGCCACAACAGGAGCTGTAGTGGTCCTAAGGGGAATTGCCTCTGGGTACCTGGTGGCATGATCCACTACCACCAGTATAAATCTGTGCCCAGATGCAGTGGGGGGATCCATGGGACCCACTATATCAATCCCCACTCTTTCAAAGGGGACCCTCACCACAGGTAGTGGTATTAGGGGGGCCTTTGTTGTGCCACCTGATTTGCCACTGGCTTGGCAGGTCACACAGGAGCGACAAAACTCCTTGGTATCTTCATTCATGTGAGGCCAGTGAAAGTGAGGGACAAGCCTGTCCCAAGTCTTGTTCTGGCCTAAGTGTCCTGCTAGAGGAATATCATGGGCCAAGGTAAGAAGGAAGCCCCTAAATTGCAGAGGTATAACCAACCTCCTGGTTGCACCAGGTTTTGGGTCTCTAGCCTCTGAATAAAGGAGCCCATCATCCCAATACACTTTATGGGTACCTTGAGCATTCCCAGCAGCCTCAGCAGCAGCCAGCTGTCTGAGGGGTTCAAGAGATGGACAGGAGGCCACTGACACTGAGGAGCGACGCCTTACACTCTGTGATACGGAGCCCACTGACACTGAAGAATGACGCCTTACACTCTGTGATACAGAGCCCACTGACACTGAGGAGCAACGCCTTACACTCTGTGATACGGAGCCCACTGACACTGAGGAGCGATGCCTTACACGCTGTGATACGGAGCCCACTGACACTGAGGAGCGACGCCGTACACTCTGTGATACGGAGCCCACTGACACTGAGGAGCAACACCGTACACGCTGTGATACGGAGCCCACTGACACTGAGGAGCGATGTCTTAAGTTCGTAGTCCAACCAGAAGACCATTCTAGCAGTAACTTTTGAACTTTTACGCACCCATTGAAAACCTATGGGAGCCCGCGTGTAACTTTCCTCACTGCACACGCGACCCGTGGACCTCCTGGTCACTAACTAAAGTTAGCTCCTTGTAGGCCCAGCGATTCTAGAGGCCCTAGGCCTTCTCCCTTTCCTGTTCGTGGTACTTATACCACTATTTTAGTATATGGTTCGAGCGGCCACCAGGGCCTATCCATATAAAGTGCAACTTCTGTATATTGTGATACTTTCTTGTTTAGCGATTTGTGCTCCTGTGCTCATAAAGAGTCTAGGGGATACTTTGAGTAATAAATACATATATATTTTGAATATATATCTGTGTGGTGTCCTTTCATTGGTATAAAGGGGGGTTACATATGGTGAAACAGCTTGCTTAACATGCCTAAACGAGTTTAGCCTGAAAGACTGCTTAGCCTACGCTACCACTAGGGCAGCTGGTCCGAAAAGGTTGACTTACAACCACACCATAAGGGTTGCGTGGCATGGTACAAGGTGGTCACTTTAACTAGTGAACATCATATACCAGGCCAACTTCTCACATTGGTGAGCAGCGGTTGGGATTTGAGCTTGCTGTTGTTTTACCTCTGTAATCAATTTGTTACCAATTGAAAGATCATACAGGTACCTTTAGGTACATATAAAACAAGTTAGTTATATACTTAAGTTCTACTGAACTTAGTTGTTGTTGAGCAAAGGGAGTAGCACACCCTGACTAAAACTACTAGATAGGTTTAGTAGGAAAACACAAGTGTAGGTAGTTGCAACACATCCAGCCACACTTAAGAGCAATGGCTGGGGCAGAGGGGTCCAAGGTACCCATCTCTGTCGAGAGTGACCCCCAGAGGGCACCATCCATCTTTGCTACCCTAAACCAGAATGAGCTCAGGCAGTTGGCAAATATCAGGGGCCTTAAACAGCCCAGGAACCCTACCTGTGCTGAACTCAGAGAACTCTTGCAAACTGATGAAGATCAGAGAGCTCTCAAGAAAGCCTCCCAGTTAGACCCCTCAGGGACTGGAACAGGAGGCCCTCCTTCTGAAGATGCTACTGAAGTACCCCTTTCTAACAGTCGCCCCTTAGTTGACAATCAGACCACAGATGATGAGGATCAGCATAGGGACAGGGAAGACAAAGGTGGTGAGTCTGATAGTAGTAGTAGTTCTGATGGGAGAAATAGCCCAGTGCCAGGTGCTATACCTGGTTCAGCTAACTTAAGACTACTTGGGACTGACAATGGGTTCACCCCATTGAATCTCCCTAGTGGACTTAACCAGGGGTTTGGGAGACAGAGGAATCACTCAGGTGACTCTAATGCCTCTCATGCCTCTAGAGGCTCTCAAGGTCACTTCAGAAGAAGGATAACCAGCCCTCAGAGGAGGGAGCATGAGGCCAGAATGAAGGAAGCCCAGCTGAGGATCAGGAGACAGGAGCTAGAAGTAGCCCTGATGGAAGAGAAACTGAGCAAGGCCAGGCAACCTAGAGAGAGTGGGTCTATACCCACTGGTGGCAGCATTGTCCCTAGGGACAAAGATAGGGTCTTTGATAATAGGAACCTGTCCAAGGTTGTGCCCCCCTACAAAAGTGGGGATGATATCCACAAGTGGATGACTGCTCTTGAGAGAGCCTGCAAAGTGCAGCAGGTTTCTGAAGACCAGTGGGCAGCAATCTTATGGCTCTCCTTTGAAGGTAGAGGCAGAGATAGACTCCTCACTGTTAGAGAGGAGGATGTCAGAAACTACAGAGCCCTGAAGAGTGTCCTGGTTGATGGGTTAAGCTTAACCACTGAACAGTACAAGTTAATGTTCAGAGATACCCAGAAGGCACAGACTCAGGACTGGTCTGAATATATTGAATGTGCCACTAAGCCTTTGGAGGGTTGGTTGCTGGGAAGTAAGGTTTCAGATTATACAGGATTGTACAATTTGATGATGAGAGAACAGATTTTAAATAACTGTCAAAACCAGCAACTGCATCAACACTTGGTTGACTCAGATCTGACCTCTCCCCAAGAATTGGGAAAGAAGGCAGACAAATGGGTCAGAACCAGGGTTAAGCAAAAGAACCAGAACCAGGGCCAAGGGGGTGATCAGAAGAAAACAGACCAAAAGGGTGGTGATAAGAAATCCAAAGACCAGAAGTCTTCAACAGGGCCCCAAACTAGTACTAATGAGGGTGTGTCCCGACAATCTAAAGGAAAGAAGAAAGAAGGTCCAAAGAAACCCTGGTGCAAATCTTGCAAGAATACAACTCACTGGACTGGGGATTGTAAGAAGGGTGGAGCCCCCAACACTGTTGCCCCTAAGGCACCTGCTCCCAGTAGTACTGTTAGCAGGGTTGGTCCCCAGACAAAGGGTGTAGAGGGAATCAGTATGGGAACTGAAGGAGATTCTGACTTAGACAGAACCCTTACACAGGCAGTCTTGATCTGTGATGGGGACATGTATTTGTCCCTGACTGTGAGCCCCAGTAATCTGGGCAAGTACAGACAGACTCCATTGATAAACACAAAAGTGGCTCAAGCCTACAGGGACACATGTGCCAGTGTCACTATGGTGACACCAGGCTTAGTGGATCCTGGACAGTACATACCAGGTGAGAATTACATGGTTACCAATGCCAGCAATGCCACTACTTCACATAGTGTGGCAGTTGTTAACTTCTCATGGGGAGGGGTAACTGGCCTCAAAAGGGTTGTGGTTAGTGCAGACCTCCCAGTAGAATGTTTGTTGGGCAATGACCTAGAGAGTTCTCTATGGTCAGAAGTGGAGTACAGGACACATGCAGAGATGTTAGGTATATCACCACATGTCCTTGCTGTGACCAGGTCACAGGCCAAAAAGTGCCTTACTGAACCACAGGTCTTGGATCCTGGAACAATGGACCAAGCACCTACCAAGAGGAAGAACAGGAGGGTTAAGGCTGTGCCTTCCCCCCTGCCTACAAGTGATGATCAGCCTTCCCAGGAAGATGATCTAGAGGACCCTGAAGGAACTGTCCCTGAAGAGCTTGAACCTGATCAGATTGATTTTCTGGGGACAGGGGGACCTTCCAGGGCTGACTTGGGGCAGGCTCAGTTATCCTGTCCATCTCTTGAACCCCCAGACAGCTGGCTGCTGCTGAGGCTGCTGGGAATGCTCAAGGTACCCATAAAGTGTATTGGGATGATGGGCTCCTTTATTCAGAGGCTAGAGACCCAAAACCTGTTGCAACCAGGAGGTTGGTTATACCTCTGCAATTTAGGGGCTTCCTTCTTACCTTGGCCCATGATATTCCTCTAGCAGGACACTTAGGCCAGAACAAGACTTGGGACAGGCTTGTCCCTCACTTTCACTGGCCTCAATGAAGATACCAAGCAGTTTTTTCGCTATTGTGTGACCTGCCAAGCCAGTGGCAAATCAGGTGGCACAACAAAGGCCCCCCTAATACCACTACCAGTGGTGGGGGTTCCCTTTGAGAGAGTGGGGATTGATATTGTGGGTCCCATGGATCCCCCCACTGCATCTGGGCACAGGTTTATACTGGTGGTAGTGGATCATGCCACCAGGTATCCAGAACGAATTCCCCTTAGGACCACAACAGCTCCTGTTGTGGCCAGGGCCTTACTGGGAGTCTTCTCCAGAGTGGGGTTTCCTAAGGAGGTAGTTTCTGACAGAGGTGCCAACTTCATGTCAGGATACTTGACAGCTATGTGGAAGGAATTTGGTGTCAACTACAAGTTCACCACTCCTTATCACCCACAATGCAATGGGCTTGTTGAGAGATTCAACAAGACCCTAAAGGGTATAATCAAAGGATTACCTGAAAAGCTCAGGCGAAGATGGGACATCCTTCTACCCTGCCTTCTGTTTGCTTACAGAGAGGTCCCACAAAAAGGAGTTGGCTACAGCCACTTTGAATTGTTATTTGGGCACCCTGTAAGAGGACCCCTATGTCTGGTGAGGGAAGGATGGGAGTTACCTCTCAAAAAGCCTAAGCAAGACTTAGTGGACTATGTACTTGGTCTCCGCTCCAGGATGGCTGAGTACATGGAGAAGGCTTCCAAAAACCTTGAGGCAAGCCAGGTGTAGGAGAGTAGGGTCTGCTATCCTATGGTCACCCCAAATTTTTGCTTTTTGCTTCACTGGTTTTTGACATATTGAGGCTGTGGGCCTGCCAATCAGACCCCCAGCCTGCTGTTCTCTCTACTAAATTTACACTATGCACCCTAGGTGCATAACCAATTGGAAGTGGATCACCCTGTGAGCCCCTGTACCAGTGTACACTAGGTACCCAGGGCATTGGTGTATCTAAGGCCTGCCAAGGGCTGAAGCATGTATTATGTCACCCCAGGCTTGGCCTAACAAATTTGACACAACTGGCTGATCACTCAGCTGGGGTAAGTTGGTGTAACCACCTCTTACTTAGGTGTAGTATACCTATACCTAACCTTAAATGGGACACATGTTAACCTATAAGTCACTCCTATGGCAGGCCTTAACAATCCTGAAGGCAGAGTGCTTGGTTCCATGTGAGATGGTGCTCTGGCATGAGCTGAGCCTGTCTGCAGTGGTCGGAACAACTTCCTTCTACTGTTTCCAGATATCGTCATACCATATACTCTTAAGTGCATTATTAACCTCGCGGTTAAATGCTATCTTTGGTTTGGCTTTATCAAAACATGTCGAGTAAGGTGTCATACGAATTGGAATACTAACCCCTCGCCAATTCTGGCGACGGGGTTAGCATTCCACCCTTCTAGAGGGACACGACATGTACAGTACCTGAAACCCGGGTAAAATCAGACATAGCCTCAGCTCCACAAAATGGATGCTGCCACCACAGACACAAGTCTGCCCTCCTGCTGCTGGGAGTCCTTCCAGCTTGGGAGGTGTAGACAAAGGGTTTCCTGCCAGGGGAGGTGCGTGCACCACCCCAGACAGGATTTTGTGTATTGGTCAGGTAGGGCTTGAAAGAAACCAGACATGCCTGTGGCTCACAAGGAGCCTCGGTGCATATGCCAGATCAATCCGGTCCTGGGGCACACCGGTCCCGGGCCTGGGGCGAGCTGGACAAAGGATTGGGGGTGTAACCACCCCCCTTCCTGGTCCCACCCTTAGGGAGGGACCTAGCAGGTAGTCCGGCCCCTAGAATCCGCTTAAAGGTAGGAGCTGTGTCCTAAGACTTCAGACATCCTGGAATCAACTTGAAACTAAGAAGAAGACGGGAACTTCGACATTCTGCTGCACAGAAGACTGAAGGAAATCTCCCCTGTGGTCAGGGAGTGACCACCTTGATAACGCAAGCACCATCCAGCGAATCAACGTCTGCTTTGCCGCCGCCTCCCGCCGGAGCCCGAGCCCAGAGACTGACAAGACCTGGACCTCCAGACCTCTCACCGCCCGATCCACAGTCCCTGAAAAGAGGAGACCCGTGGAGGCACCGAGACACGTGGAGCCAGCCATCTTGAAACGACCACGACAAGCTGCAAGTGCAACAACCGAGGCTCCCTCCAAGTTGTGCTTTGGGATCTGAGAAGCCCAATCCTCGAGCAGCATCTGCACCAAAGGTGAGCCCTCCAGCATCTCCACGATCTGCGTGGGGCCCTTCTGCATTTTGCCACTCGACGCGCCTAACCGGTTGCTGGCCCGCTGGCTAGTGGCCATCTTGGCGACGAACTTCAAGAAATACACCGCTGGTCTGGTTGCTCTAGACTGGCCCTTGCTCCCCTCCAAAGGAGCAGTCCCTCTGACCTTGCTGGTCAGAACCATCAGCTTATTTCTTTTTCCACAACAATTGCTTTTGCCAAGGCTTGGTTGCTTCGATCAAGTCGCCGACACAGCCGACAGCGAGAACCTGCGTGGGACAGCTCGTGAACCGACTCCTGGACGTCGTCGACCTTCAGGGACCACGTGGCTGCAGAGACAAGCTACACCTTTCTTCCTGTTTGCACCCGACATCGCCTGGTACCCACCTGGTGCCACGCTGGTCACTGGCTAGTGACTGTGAACACTGTCCCCTCTGCTTACAGGTCTTCTACAACTCAGATCCACTCTTGGATCCACCGCATCCCTTCCAGACCGACCGCCTGCAGCATCTTTGTCCACAGGCTCTATTGAACAGATAGAAGAAACCCGACGCACTTTGAGGCCTATGCACCCGCTTCCTGTGCGTGAGGTAAAGCTGGCACTCCGGTGCCCAAGTGTAGAGTATCATCTCTAGTGTCTGTGTTTCCAATCTTGAGTTCATAGTCCACCCGGAAGATCCTTTTTGCAGTAACTTTGTACTTTTTACGCACCCATTGAAACCTATGGGAGCACGCGTGTGACTATTTGCTCTGCACACGCAACCCGTGGACCTCCTGGTCACTAACTGAAGTTAGCTCCTTGTAGGCCCAGCGATTCTAGAGGCCCTAGGCCTTTTCCCTTTTCTGTTCGTGGTACTTATACCACTATTTTAGTATATGGTTTGAGCGGCCACCAGGGCCTATCCATATAAAGTGCAACTTCTGTGTATTCTACTGTAATCTTGTTTGACAATTTGTACTCCTGTGCTCATAAAGAGACTAGGGTTTACTTTGAGAAATAAATACATATATATTTTGAATATATATCTGTGTGGTGTCCTTTCATTGGTGTAAAAGGGGGTTGCATTTGGTAAAACAGCTTGCTTAACACGCTTCACGAGTTTAGCCTCAAAGACTGCTTAGCCTACGCTACCACTAGGGCAGCTAGTCCGAAAAGGTTGACTTACAACCACACCATAAGGGTTGCTCGGCATGGTACAAGGTGGTCACTTTAACTAGTGAACATCATATACCAGGCCAACTTCTCACATTGGTGAGCAGCGGTTGGATTTGAGCTCGCTGTGTTTTACCATTGTAATCTCTTGGTTAACAATTGAAAGATCACATAGGTACCTATAGGTACATATAAAACAAGATTAGATATACTTAAGTTCTACTGAACTTAGTTGTTGTAGAGCAAAGGGAGTAGCACACCCTGACTACAACTACTAGATAGGTTTAGTAGGTAAACCCAAGTGTAGGTAGATTGCAACACATCCACCCACACTTAAGAGCAATGGCTGGGGCAGAGGGGTCCACTGTACCCATCTCTGTTGAGAGTGACCCCCAGAGGGCACCATACATCTTTGCTACCCTTAATCAAAATGAGCTCAGGCAGTTGGCAAATATCAGGGGCCTTAAACAGCCCAAGAATCCTACTTCTGCTGAACTCAGGGAGCTTTTACAGGCTGATGAAGATCAGAAAGCTCTCAGGAAAGCCTCCCAGTTAGGCCCCTTAGGGACAGGAACAGGAGGCCCCCCTTCTGAAGATGCTACTGAAGTACCCCTTTCCAATTGCCATCTGTGAGAAGTTGGCCTGGTATATGATGCTCACTAGTTAAAGTGATCACCTTGTACCATGCCAAGCAACCCTTATGGTGTGGTTGTAAGTCAACCTTTTCGGACTAGCTGCCCTAGTGGTAGCGTAGGCTAAGCAGTCTTTGAGGCTAAACTCGTGAAGCGTGTTAAGCCAGCTATTTTACCAAATGCAACCCCCTTTTATACCAATGAAAGGACACCACACAGATATATATTCAAAATATATATGTATTTATTTCTCAAAGTAACCCCTAGTCTCTTTATGAGCACCGGAGCACAAATCGTCAAACAAGATTACAGTAGAATACACAGAAGTTGCACTTTATATGGATAGGCCCTGGTGGCCGCTCAAACCATATACTAAAATAGTGGTATAAGTACCACGAACAGAAAAGGGAAAAGGCCTAGGGCCTCTAGAATCGCTGGGCCTACAAGGAGCTAACTTCAGTTAGTGACCAGGAGGTCCACGGGTGGCGTGTGCAGAGCAAATAGTCACACGCGTGCTCCCATAGGTTTCAATGGGTGCGTAAAAAGTACAAAGTTACTGCAAAGAGGATCTTCCGGATGGACTAGGAACTCAAGATTTGGAACACAGGCACTAGAGATGTATTACTACACTTAGGCACAGGTGTGCCAGCTTTACCTCACCCACAGGAAGCGGGTGCATAGGCCTCGAAGTGCGTCGGGTTTCTTCTATCTGTTCCGTGGAGCTTGAAGACAAAGATGCTGCAGGCGGTCGGTCCGGGAGAGATGCAGTGGATCCAAGAGTGGATCGGAGATGTTGAAGACCTGTAAGCAGAGGGGACAGTGTTCACAGTCACTAGCCAGTGACCGGCGTGGCACCAGGTGGGTACCAGGCAATGTCGGGTGCAAACAGGGAGAAAGGTGTAGCTTGTCTCTGCAGCCACGTGGTCCCTGGAGGTTGACGACGTCCAGGAGTCGAGTCACGAGCTGTCCCACGCAGGTTCTCGCTGTCGGCGGTGTCGGCGACTTGATCGAAGCAAACAAGCCTTGGCAAAAGCAATTGTTGTAGGAAAAGGAAATAAGCTGATGGTTCTGACCAGCAAGGTCAGAAGGACTGCTCCTTTGGAGGGGAGCAAGGGCCAGTCTGGAGCAACCAGACCAGCGGTGTATTTCTTGAAGTTCTTCGCCAAGATGGCTACTAGCCAGCGGGCCAGCAACCGGTTAGGCGCGTCAAGTGGCAAAATGCAGAAGGGCCCCACGCAGATCGTGGAGATGCTGGAGGGCTCACCTTTGGTGCAGATGCTGCTCGGATGTTGGGCTTCTCAGATCCCAAAGCACAACTTGGAGGAAGCCTCGGTTGTTGCACTTGTCAGCTTGTTGTAGTCGTTCCAAGATGGCCGGCTCCACGTGTCTCGGTGCCTCCACGGGTCTCCTCTTTTCAGGGACTGTGGATCGGGCGGTGAGAGGTCTGGAGGTCCAGGTCTTGTCAGTCTCTGGGCTCGGGCTCCGGCGGGAGGCGGTGGCAAAGCAGACGTTGACTCGCTGGATGGTGCTTGCGTTAGCAAGGTGGTCACTCCCTGACCACAGGGGAGATTGGTTTCAGTCCTCTGTGCAGCAGAGCGTCGAAGTTCCCGTCTTCTTCTTAGTATTAAGTTGATTCCAGGATGTCTGAAGTCTTAGGACACAGCTCCTACCTTTAAGCGGATTCTAGGGGCCGGACTACCTGCTAGGTCCCTCCCTATGGGTGGGACCAGGAAGGGGGGTGGTTACACCCCCAATCCTTTGTCCAGCTCGCCCCAGGCCCGGGACTGGTGTGCCCCAGGACCGGTTTGAACTGGCATATGCACCGAGGCTCCTTGTGAGCCACAGGCATGTCTGGTTTCTTTCAAGCCCTACCTGACCAATACACAAAATCCTGTCTGGGGTGGTGCACGCACCTCCCCTGGCAGGAAACCCTTTGTCCACACCTCCCAAGCTGGAAGGACTCCCAGCAGCAGGAGGGCAGACTTGTGTCTGTGGTGGCAGCATCCATTTTGTGGAGCTGAGGCTATGTCTGATTTTACCCGGGTTTCAGGTACTGTACATGTCGTGTCCCTCTAGAAGGGTGGAATGCTAACCCCGTCGCCAGAATTGGCGAGGGGTTAGTATTCCAATTCGTATGACACCTTACTCGACATGTTTTGATAAAGCCAAACCAAAGATAGCATTTAACCGCGAGGTTCATAATGCACTTAAGAGTATATGGTATGACGATATCTGGAAACAGTAGAAGGAAGTTGTTCCGACCATTGCAGACAGGCTCAGCTTATGCCAGAGCACCATCTCACATGGAACCAAGCACTCTGCCTTCAGGATTGTTAAGGCCTGCCATAGGAGTGACTTATAGGTTACCAGGTGTCCCATTTAAGGTTAGGTATAGATATACTACACCTAAGTAAGAGGTGATTACACCAACTTACCCCAGCTGAGTGATCAGCCAGTTGTGTCAAATTGTTAGGCCAAGCCTGGGGTGGCATAATACATGCTTCAGCCCCTGGTAGGCCTCAGATCTCCTACACAACCCCCCCCCCCCAAACGCAGGGACATTAAACTAGCCTGGACCAGTCGTGTCTTCATGTCCTAAGTGGAAGTACCTGGAGAGACCATCTGCATTCCCATGGTCTGTACCTGGCCGGTGCTCCACTGTAAAGTCCACCCCCTGTAGGGAAATGGACCACCTAAGCAGTTTGGGGTTTTCACCCTTCATCTGATTTAGCCACAAGAGGGGCTTATGGTCGGTCTGAATCTTGAAGTGAGTGCCAAACAAGTATGGCCTCAGCTTCTTCAGGGCCCACACCACAGCAAAGGCCTCCCTCTCAATAGCTGACCAATTCTTCTCTCTGGGGGTCAACCTCCTGCTAATAAAAGCAATGGGTTGGTCTTGACCATCTACATTAAGTTGTGACAGCACAGCTCCCACACCCAACTCAGAAGCATCTGTTTGGACAATAAACTCTTTGGAGTAGTCAGGACTTTTCAGGATAGGTGCAGAGCACATGGCCTCCTTCAGGTCATCAAATGCCTTTTGACAGCTTACTGTCCACTGAACCTTTTTGGGCATCTTCTTGGATGTCAGATCATTAAGAGGAGTCACAATGGACCCATAGTTCTTAACAAACTTCCTGTAGTACCCAGTCAAGCCCAAGAAAGCTCGAACTTGAGTCTGGGTGGTTGGAGGGGACCAGTCCTTGATGGATTGTATCTTACTCTCCAGTGGTTGAACTTGGCCTCCACCTACAAGGTGGCCCAAATACACAACCTTACTCTGCCCTATCTGGCACTTAGTAGCCTTGATAGTGAGGCCTGCCCTTTGCAGGGCCTCAAGAGCCTTCTTCAGGTGGATCAGGTGATCCTCCCAGGTGGAGCTAAAGACAGCAATGTCATCAAGATATGCTGCACAAAAGTCATCCAACCCAGTAAGGACTTGATTCACCAACCTTTGGAAGGTGGCAGGTGCATTCTTCAGACCAAAGGGCATCACCACAAATGGACCCTTAGGGAGGGACCTAGCAGGTAGTCCAGCCCCTAGAATCCGCTTAAAGGTAGGAGCTGTCTCCAAAGACTTCAGACATCCTGGAATCAACTTGAAACTAAGAAGAAGACGGGAACTTCGACGTTCTGCTGCACAGAAGACTGAAAGAAATCTCCCCTATGGTCAGGGAGTGACCATCTTGCTAACGCAAGCACCATCCAGCGAATCGACGTCTGCTTTGCCGCCGCCTCCCGCCGGAGCCCGAGCCTAGAGACCGACAAGGACTGGACCTCCAGACCTCTCACCGCCCGATCCACAGTCCCTGCAAAGAAGGAACCCGTGTAGGCACCGAGACATGTGGAGCCAGCCATCTTGGAAGACATTCGACTAGCTGAAAGCGCAACAACAGAGGCTTCCTCCAAGTTGTGCTTTGGGTCCTAAGAAGCCCAAAATCCGAGCAGCATCTGCATCAAAGGTGAGCCCTCCAGCATCTCCACGATCTGCGTGGGGCCCCTCTGCACTTCGCGACTCGACGCGCCTAACCGGTTATTGGTCCGTTGACTAGTGGCCATCTTGGCGACCATCTTGAAAAACTACGACACTGGTCTGGTTGATCCAGACTGGCCCCTGCTTCCCTCCAAAGGAGCAGCCCCTCTGACCTTGCTGGTCAGAGCAAACAGCTTACTTCACTTCCTGCGACTCCTGCTTTTGCCAAGGCATGTTTGCTTCTTCTGAGTCGCCGACACCGCTGACAGCGAGAGACTGCGTGGGTCAGCTCGTGAACCGACTCCTGGACGTCGTCGACCTTCAGGGACCACGTGGCTGCAGAGAAAATCTACACCTCTTCACCTATTTGCACCCGACATCGCCTGGTACCTACCTGGTGCCACGCCGGTCACTGGCTAGTGACTGTGAACACTGTCCCCTCTGCTTACAGGTCTTCTACACTTCCGATCCATCCTTGGATCCACCGCATCTCTTCTGGACCGACCGCCTGCAGCATCTTTGTCGTCAGGCTCCATTAAACAGATAGACGAAACCCGACGCACTTCGAGCCCTATGCACCCGCTTCCTGTGGGTGAGGTAAAGCTGGCACATCGGTGCACAAGTGTAGAGTAACATCTCTAATGTCTAGGTTTGAAGTCTTGAATTCGTAGTCCATCCAGAAGACCCTTCTAGCAGTAACTTTTGAACAATTACGCACCCATTGAAAACCTATGGGCGCCCGCGTGTAACTTTCCTCACTGCACACGCGACCCGTGGACCTCCTGGTCACTAACTAAAGTTAGTTCCTTGTAGGCCCAGCGATTCTAGAGGCCCTAGGCCTTCTCCCTTTCCTGTTCGTGGTACTTATACCACTATTTTAGTATATGGTTTGAGCGGCCACCAGGGCCTATCCATATAAAGTGCAACTTTCGTATATTGTAACACTTGCTTGTTTAACGATTTGTGCTCCTGTGCTCATAAAGAGTCTAGGGGATACTTTGAGTAATAAATACATATATATTTTGGATATATATCTGTGTGGTGTCCTTTCATTGGTATAAAGGGGGGTTACATATGGTAAAACAGCTTGCTTAACATGCCTAAACGAGTTTAGCCTCAAAGACTGCTTAGCCTACGCTGCCACTAGGGCAGCTGGTCCGAAGAGGTTGACTTACAACCACACCATAAGGGTTGCTTGGCATGGTACAAGGTGGTCACTTTAATTAGTGAACATCATATACCATGCCAACTTCTCACAGCGTCGCTCCTCAGTGTCAGTGGCCTCCGTATCACAGAGTGTAAGGCGTCGCTCCTCAGTGTCAGTGGGTTCCGTATCACAGACTGTACGGCGTCGCTCCTCAGTGTCAGTGGGCTCCGTATCACAGAGTGTAAGGCGTCACTCCTCAGTGTCACTGGGCTCGGTATCACAGAGTGTACGGCGTCACTCCTCTGTGCCAGAATGACAGTGGGTTCCGTGTCAAAGAGTGTAAGGCATCGCTCCTCAGTGTCAGTGGGCTCCGTATCACAGAGTGTAAGGCGTCGCTCCTCAGTGTCAGTGGGCTCCGTATCACAGAGTGTACGGCGTCGCTCCTCAGTGTCAGTGGGCTCCGTATCACAGCGTTTAAGGCGTCACTCCTCAGTGTCAGTGGGCTCCGTATCACAGAGTGTAAGGCGTCGCTCCTCAGTGTCAGTGGCCTCCGTATCACAGAGTGTAAGGCGTCGCTCCTCAGTGTTAGTGGGTTCCGTATCACAGACTGTAAGGCGTCGCTCCGCAGTGTCAGTGGGCTCCGTATCACAGAGTGTAAGGCGTCTGTTATATCCTGCTAATGTCAATCCAATGTTATTCTATCACAAGTGGAAAGTTAATGTGATGATGCTATCGGAATGTTGAGGAGTCTGTCAGAGAAGGGACAGTTGACTGGGCTGAGCTGCCTGCTGGCTGCTCCTGGTGGGGTCTTTATCTGATTTAGACTTGGTCTTGATTTGATCTACTTATAATCTACCTGTGATCTTTTATCAACTTGAAATAAATCTCTTTGAAACATCTTAACTGAGTGGACTTGATCACTACAGAATTTTGTCGACGATTTGAACTTAAAGAACCTGCTACTTCAACCTCATCAATCTTCAATCAACTCAAGCTGGCACCGCTCTAAACTCTCATTCTAGACCCCACCAGTGACCTCCCATTGGTCGCCCTCAATGCTTAGTGCCAGTTCAAGTCTATTATCAACCTTCAACTCAATGTACCAGTTCCTGTCTGCACAGCACAGAGTACCTTAAAATCAAAGTGCCTGTTCCTGTCTGCACAGCACAGAGTGCCTTCAAATCTAAGTGTCTGTTCCAGTCTACACAGCACAGAGTCCCTTCTAATCAAAGTGCCAGATCCAGTCTTTACAACACAGAGTGCCTTCTAATCAAAGTGCCAGATCTAGTCTTTACAACACAGAGTGCCCTCAAATCAAAGTACCAGTTCCTGTCTGCACAGCACAGACTGCCGTGCCCTCAACTCAAAGTACCATATCTGCTTGCTGTCCTCACAGCATCTCAAAAAGATTTTTCTAGCTTTCCCTACAGTGTCTGTCCAAACTACAACTCAAGGCTGTTCAAGGTTTTTCTTTAACTGAGTCTACTCTAACTGGATTTCAGATGCTGCTTAATGAATTACTTGTTGTTCCCACAGCATAACAAGTGCCGGTTCCAGTTTTAAAAGCTCTGTTTCTTCCTTCATTATAACGTTTCAACTACCAAGGTAATTGGACTGTCTTGATGTATTCCTGTCTTCAGTGTCACACCACGGGACAATTTTCAATCCCCTCAGAGTGTGTGTCGCATCTACCTGCTACCTACCATGCAACCTCATGTCAGCATTTTTATCCGGTGCTATTATGATTGAGAGGAAATTTTCTGTTTGGGCAAAACAACGTGGTTGGGACAATTCTTCCTGTTTGGCAACTATCGAGAAACCTCTATCCAAGAAGGGTAGAACTAATATTTTAATTCAAGCATTAAGCGTTCTGGTGTTATTGCCTGACATGCAGAGGAGCTACCTTCAAGCGCTATGGGGAAGTGTTATTACTTTTGTGGCAGGTGAGCCATGTTTATTTGTATTGACGGGCCTTTGGTAAGCCTTTGCTTCATTTAGCAGTTTAACATTATTTTATTTTAAAAAAATCAAGAGAGCGCGTTCGTTTATGTGCACGCGATCTTACCTACAAACTGCACTCCTAGGATGTTTTCTTCGCTGCATTTGTGACGTCATGCTTATTTCTCCTCACACGGACGTATTCATGCACGGAAACACCGGGAGCCACTCGTCACGGCGTCATTGTGCGCGCCGCCATCTTTTGTTTGGCAGTACCCTATCTTTTACAATGCACTGTGCATTTGAAGCAGTAGTACGTGCATGCACCACCGGTGCTCGTTTCTATTGCCAACCATGTTTGTCATCGGCTCTACGGCAGTTTCATCATCATTATGAGCACTGTGGGTACACTCATCAATCTTCTGTCATAGTTTTAGTTCGTCAGAGCAATCTTCTAGAAGGATGTGTGTCTTTGTGAATCTGTCAATTTCGATGGCAAACTCTTTTCAACATCTGTAAGTCGAGTACCGGCATGGCATCAGCTCATCTATCGGAGTACCTGTGAGTTTGGAATGACGAAGTTACTCTTTAGTGACATTTTCAAACATTTCGAGCTTTATTCACTGCCATGCTGCCATTTAGTGTTTATTTAAAAAAACATTCAGTATTTGTATGCCAATTTCTAACTTTAATTTATTATAGTTTTACCTTCCAGTTACAGTTTTACAACGTTTCAACCTCCTGTGTTGTTGTTAACTCTACATTTTCTAAAACTGCTCAGTAACTTTTAAAATAGTGCGACTAGTCAAGCTTTATAACCAGTCAGGTTGTTTTTTTTGTTTAATTTGAGCAGTGCAGAGCAGAGCAGTGCACAACGTCTATCCCGTCATTACTGTGCACAGGGTTTTTTTTTGTCCTGTCCTTTCTAATTTATCAATTTGCGGGAATTTATACATACCCTTTCTAATGTACCTGTCTACAGGGTGCGTTTATGAATCTAATCAAATCAATTTGCGGATTCTTACCCGTACGCTATCTAATGTACCTGTCTACAGGGTGCGACTATGCAAAGGTTAAAGTCCTTTCGCATGAATCAATTTGCGGGTTCTTACCCGTACGCTTTCAAATGTACCTGTCTACAGGGTGCGACTATGCAAAGGTTACCGTCCTTTCGCATGAATCAATTTGCGGGTTCTTACCCGTATGCTTTCAAATGTACCTGTCTAACAGTGTGTGACTATGCAAAGGTTACAGTTCTTTCGCATGTATCAATTTGCGGGTTCTTACCTGTACGCTTTCAAATGTACCTGTTTACAGGGTGTACCCATGCAAAGGTTACAGTCCTATTGCATTGGTGCGGGTTTTTCAAACATTTACATCTAGTTAAGAATTTTATTATACACTGTTGTCTTTATATCATATTTTAAAGATTTTATTGATGATGGTGTTTCTTGTAGGTGAGGATCGCCTTTATTTTTTTTCCTCATCTTCCTTGTTTTGTCTTCTCTTCTGTTTCCTTCTGAGAAATGCTTTTCGTGTCTCGTGTGCATTCTGGACTTTCTTTTGTTTTTCTGTTGAGTTTGCTTTCTCTGTGTTGTCGCAGCCTGTAGCTCTATGTTTTGTTTGTTTTCCACTCTCAGCCCCATTTCATTCCTGTTCTGGCCAGTGGGTGCGTTTTGGGGAAGTCTTTTGTACTTTCTTATATCCTCTAACGTTGTTTTTTCTTCGCTGTTGTGAGAGAAGGGAGGATGGTTTCTGTGTTTCATTTCTTTTCTGTTCCTTGATTTCTCTTGGTTGCTCTCCTTTCTATGGTTGTTCTTACATTGCTCTTCTTTTGATGGATGTTCTTTTGTTGTTGTTCCTTTTGTTTTATATAATCATTCTGCTTTCACTTTATCAGGTTTTTCTGATATTTCTAGTTTTGTTGTTTCCCGTATAAGAAAGGGAGATATGTTATATCCTGCTAATGTCAATCCAATGTTATCCTATCACAAGTGGAATGTTAATGTGATGATGCTATCGGAATGTTGGGGAGTCTGACAGAGAAGGGACAGTTGACTGGGCTGAGCTGCCTGCTGGCTGCTCCTGGTGGGGTCTTTATCTGATTTAGACTTGGTCTTGATTTGATCTACTTATAATCTACCTGTGATCTTTTATCAACTTGAAATAAATCTCTTTGAAACATCTCAACTGAGTGGACTTGATCACTACAGCGTCGCTCCCCAGTGTCAGTGGGCTCCGTATCACAGAGTGTAAGGTGTCATTCCTCAGTGTCAGTGGGCTCCGTATCACAGAGTGTACGATGTCGCTCCTCAGTGTCAGTGGGCTCTGTATCACAGAGTGTAAGGCGTCGCTCCTGAGTGTCAGTGGGCTCCGTATCACAGAGTGTAAGGCGTCGCTCCTCAGTGTCAGTGGCCTCCATATCACAGAGTGTAAGGCGTCGCTCCTCAGTGTCAGTGGGTTCCGTATCACAGAGTGTAAGGCGTCGCTCCTCAGTGTCAGTGGGCTCCGTATCACAGAGTGTACGGCGTCGCTCCTCAGTGTCAGTGGGTTCCGTATCACAGAGTGTATGGCATCGCTCCTCAGTGTCAGTGGGCTCCGTATCACAGCGTGTAAGGCGTCGCTCCTCAGTGTCAGTGGGCTCCATATCACAGAGTGTATGGCGTCGCTCCTCAGTGTCAGTGGGCTCCGTATCACAGAGTGTAAGGCGTCACTCCTCAGTGTCAGTGGGCTCCGTATCACAGAGTGTATGGTGTCGCTCCTCAGTGTCAGTGGGCTCCGTATCACAGAGTGTACGGCGTCGCTCCTCAGTGTCAGTGGGCTCCATATCACAGAGTGTAAGGCTTCGCTCCTCAGTGTCAGTGGGCTCCGTATCACAGTGTGTAAGACGTCGCTCCTCAGTGTCAGTGGGCTCCGTATCACAGAGTGCTGCTGAAAGGAAAGAGCAGAGTCACCACAACAAAGTGCTCCAAAACTGGACTGAGCCAGGCCCAGGCCCCCTGGCGCTAAAGAACAAAAGAATTGTGCTATAAAAGTAGGAGCCTGGCTCCTAAGTAATCAGATCCTGTTTACCCAACGACGAACCTCTGCCTGAAGGAGAAGGACCTGGAGAAGCTGAAGGAGGAATACTGTCTCTCTGCCTGAGAGACTGGTCTGCAGTGGGTGCCTGTCTGCTGGAAGGAGAGGAAAAGACTGAAAGGAAAGACTTTGATTCAACTTGTGCTGAACTATCTCCAAGGGCTTGCTAGAGAACTTGCCTCCTGAACTGCGCCCCAGGTACATTGGGCGCTACCCCCCCCCTTGAGGAAGAAGAGACTGCCGTGGGTGATTCTGCACCGCTGACCCCGGAGAACCTTGTGCCTTAATCCCGCTGAGCAACGCGACTTCTGCCGCTGGAGCAGCTGTGAGCATCGTGAGGGCCCGCAAGCCTAAACAAATTAAGCAACTGCCCCCTCGAGCTGTCGCTCGCAAAGTAAGGAGGAGATCCCTGTGTCCAAGCATCGAGCCCTGCGACCCCCCCGGGCCGCAGAAATCACCATGAAGACCTGTGCACACTGTTCGCCCCACAGGACGAAGCTGACAGCGCGCTGTGCTGAGATCTCGCCCCCAGGCTGCCCCTTTTGCCTCTGACCTCGCTGGTGTGCTAGGAAGTTGAGGAGTGCCCCCACGAAGCATCATCGTCCACAGAGGAGCCGGGACCAAGACGCGACGTGGGACACTCGTGGTTGACATCTGCAAGCCGCCACTAACTTCCCCCGTGAAAGGACAAAGGTATTCTGCCAATGCGCGCTGAGGTACGGTCCGTACCTGCTTTGTACGGTGCGTCCCTGCCTTTACAGTATTGAGGGCTGGGGCGCTGTAGTACGGCCCGTACTGACCTTGGTGCGGCGTGAAGGAAGGTGGATATCTGACTATGATTACCCCAAACTTTTTGCCTAGTGTCTAGCTGGTTTTTCGACTTAGTTGGCCTGAGATCCTGCCATTCAGGGTCTCGGGCTGTCTGCTCTCTCTTTAAAATGGACTCCATGTACCCTAGGTACATACCCAATTGGTAAGGATCACCTTATTGGACCCTGAACAGTGTACCCTAGGTACCCAGGGCCTAGGTGTACCCTAGGCCTCCCAGGGGCTGCAGCATGTATTATGCCACCCCTGGTCTGGCCTTCCAATCAGACACAACTGGCTGATCACTCAGCTGGGGCAAGGTTGTGTAATCACCCCTTGCTTAGATATAGTATACCTATATCTGCCCTTAAAATAGACACATGTGTACCTATCAGCCACTCCTATGGCAGGCCTTAACAATCCTGGAGGCAGAGTGCTTGGTAACATGTGAGATGGTGCTCTAGCATGAACTGAGCCTGTCTGCAGCTTTCGGAACCATGTCCTCATAGCTGTTCTATGATATAGCCTACCATATACTCTTAAAGTACCTTATAATCTTAAACGGTTATAGTAACTATGGTTTGGCTTTATCAAAACATGTTGTGTAAGGTGTCTAACACTTTGGAATAATACCCCCATACCATTTCTGGTGATGAGGATATTATGCCTCCCTTCTAGAGGGAGAGACATGTTAAAATCCTACTTTGCTGTTTAACTCTCACCAAAGCCTCAGCATCACAAAATGGATGCTGCTGCCACAGACACAAGTCTGACCTCCTGCTGCTGGGAGCCCTCCCAGCCAGGGAGGCCTGGACAAAAGGTTTCCTGCTTGGGGAGGTGCTTGCACCTCCCCAGACAGACTTTAGTGTATTGGGGCAGGGAGGGCTGAAAGGAATGAGACATGCCTGGGGCACACAAGGTGTCCCATGCATAGTCCAGTTCAAACCGGTGCTGGGGCACTCCAGCCCCAGCTCTGGCATGAAACTGGACAAAGGAAAGGGGGTGTAGCCACTCCCCTTCCTGGTCCCACCCATAGGAGGGACCTTGCAGGAAGTCCAGCCCACTAGCCCAGTATATTAGCAGCTAGTTGGGCCCTGCTAAATTAGATTATCCTGAACCTGCAACTTGAACAGAAACTCTGGACCTTCGACATTCGATGAAAGAAGAAGACTGAAGAATCTCCTTTGTGGCCAAGGAGTGGCTACCCTGTGCAAACAGGCACCATCAAGAGACTTACTCTTTGCTTTGCTGAAGTTCTACGAGGGACCGACTGCAGATCCCAACCAGAGCCTTGACTTCCAGACTTCTCCGACCCTGATCCACATCCACAGCCGAGCTGAGATCCATGGAGGCGACGAGAGACGTGGGACCGGCTCCCTGGGAAAAGTGGCGAGTATCTTCCAGCGCAGCTTCTGAGGCACCCTCTAAGTTGTGCACCGGGGATTGAGAAGCCCCAACCCCAAGCACCATCTGCACCGAAGATCAGCCCCCCACACTCCACGAGTCCTGCGTGGGGCCCTTCTGCATTTTCCTGCTTGCTGCGTCTGTCCGGTTGCTAGCGCGTTGGCTAGCGGCCTTTGCGACGACACACCTTTGAACTTCCACTGCTGGTTTGGCTCCTCCAGACTGGCTCCTGCTCCTCTGCAACAGAGAAGCACCCCAGACCTTCCTGGTCTGCACCAGAAGCAAGTCCTCCATTCTTAGTGGGTTCCGCTTGCCAAGGCTTGGTGAGTCCTAGTTCGACTTCGACGCCGCCGACAGCAAGAGCCTTCGTGGGACAGCTCGCCTCCTGGTCCTGGTCATCCTCGACGTCTCCTGGTACCCGTGGCTGCTGTGACAAGCTTCACCTCTTCACCTGCAATCTCCCGACATCGCCTGGTTCCTTCCTGGTTCCACGTGGTCACTGGCTAGTGACCCAGACTCTGTCCCTTCTGCTTGCAGGTATCCTTCCTTCTTGATCCCGACCTTGGGATCCACCGGACACTCATCACTGACTGCCTGTCAGCAACTTTCCTTCAGGCATCCATAGAAGTCCACGACAAAACCTGACGCATGTTCACACCTATGCACCCGCAGCCCGTGGGCTAGGTAACTTGGGTACTTCGGTACTCACAAGGGTATTGACTATCCTAGGGTCTAGTTTCCGAGTCTCGACTTTCTAGCTATACCAGAAGTGTCCTAAAACTGCTTATTTCAGAACTGTACTATTTCAATTGATTATACGCATTACGCGTGAGTGTTTCCACTCTGCACCTGAATCCCGTGGGCCTCCCACTTCCTAACCTTGGGTAGTGTAGTGTAGCCCCAGCGATTCCCTAGGCCTAGGCCTATCCTATTTCCGTGACAGTGGTCCTTATACCACTTCTTTAGTATATGGTTTGCGTGGCCCCTAGGGCCTAACTGTATTACTTACCTGTGTGACTTAATGTATGCTTGAATAAGACTGTGTTGTACTTACCTCGAATCTCATAAAGAGTGCTGAGGGTTTGACTAGAATAAATACACTTTATTTTATATATATATCTGTTGTGGTGTCCTTTCATTTGGTATTCAAGGGATTACACATGGTATAACAGCTGGCTTCACATGCCATTCAGAGTTTAGCCTAAGACTGCTCTTGTCCATGCTACCACTAGGATAGCTGGTCTATAAGGTTGACTTTACAACCAATTACCATAAGGGTTGTTTGGACTGATACAGGGTGTACACTAGAATTAGTTACATCATATAATAGGCCAACTTCTCACACGGCGCGTCTCTACCTTTGAAGGATTTTGTGCTTTGTGCCCTGGTACGGCCCGTGCTCGACTCTGTTTGAGCCGTATCTGTGTTGCCGTCCATGTACGGCGCGTCCCCATCACTGTACGGACCGTACAGTATTAAAAGCATTGCCGGTGCTCACGCGGGAAGCGTGGGACTTGGTAAGCGAAGCCTGGAAGAAGTCCGACGCGTACCTACGTCGGTACGGGCCGTCTGGTTCAAGGCCGGTGGACGCATACCTCACGCGAGAAGCGTGAGAAACAGCACGACGTATGGAAATCGTAGTACGAGGCGTACCTGAAGCGCTACGAAGCGCACAACCCCCCAACATAACTTATAACAAGTAAAACTGTGCCATTTTAAAACCTGTGGACTGCCCTTAAGCATTTGAAAGTAACAGGAACATTATTTCACGAAGAGAACTGTATTTGTGCAACCTGCCTGCAAGAAACCTTTTATATAAAGACTTCTAGTTTTGATAAATACAGCCTTGTGTCTTTGTGTGGTGGGGTGGTGATTATTGTGTGGGACAACTTGAACGCTTAACCTAATGCCCTCTGGAGATCTAGCCTGACTGCTCGCGCCACGTTACCTGGAGGGTGAGCAGGGGTTATTTTTAAAGAGGTGATCCTTTGCCCTGACTTAGAGGAAAGGGTCCCTGCTTGTCGCAAGTGCCTACCTGCGCCAACCAGAGACCCCGGATTCTAACATTGGTGGCAGCGGTGCGGATTTACGGATTTGCGTTCTTGGTGTCTGCGCAGTGATTACTAACCATTGCACAGTGGACAGTCCAGTAGCTTAAGCCACAGAACTTTCTAAAAATTTCAATTTTTACTTGCCAAGAGAAGAAGATCCCTTGCGTTTGAAGCCATGCCGGGCTCAAACAGCACAGCATCTGAAGCCTCGGGAATGGGATGAATCAGAGCTGGACAACTACAAAAAAAAAAACTCAAGTTCTTCTGCCTGAAGTTCAAGGTTCCACATGCAGGATGCAGGAACAAAACAGATCTCTACAAGGCGCTGAAAGCCTGGATAGAATCAAGGGGTGCAGCTGATGAGGTTGTACCTGAGGTTGTGCCAGTGGAGCCAGCAGAGAGCATCCACAGCTTTGGCAGAGACCTGTCGCCGGGGGAGCTGGCAGACAGACAGGCCGCAAGAGAACAAGAGGTCACTTTGGCGAAACTAAAAATGGCTCTGGAAGAGAAGAAAATAGCTCTGGAAGAAAGAAAGGCTCTGATGGAGCACGACGACAGAATGAGGGAACTGGCGATAAAAGAGAAAGGTTTGGAGAACACTCCCTCTGGTGGCAGCGCAACGCCGGTGCAGGTAGAGTCAAGGGTGTACATACCAAAATATGTAGTTAAAGAGTTCTACAAGAATGATGACATAGGGCAATGGTTCCAGGCCTATGAGATAGCCATGTCCTCCCACCGGGTCCCTGAGAAAGATTGGGGAGCGGGGTTGTGGGGACGGTTCCTCAGTGAGGGACGGGACACACTTTTAGATTTGCCCTTTGACATGCAGACTTCTTACCCCCACATGAAAGAAGCTTTAATGACCAGATATGGGCTAACTCCTGAATTGTACGGACAGAGGTTCAGGGGGTGCGCCAAGATTGCGGGGAGTACGTATGTGGAGTATGTGACCTTTTTCTGCAGAGCACTGGATGGCTGGGTGAAGGCTAGCAAAGTTGATGATTACCAAGGTCTCTTTGATTTAATTGCATGGGAGCACTTGTCGCTTAATTGTTTTCCTGAGCTACGCCAACACCTGATAGATTGCAATCTGACTAACCCTAGGAAGCTTGCAAAGGAGGCGTACCGCTGGGTCAGCACCAGGGTCCACAAGGGTCACGTGGGAGACTCCGCCAAGGGTGGGCAGGGTCCCCAGCAGAAGAGTGGGGGGGACAGGGGAAAACAGAAGGGGTTTCCAAAAGGCCCCCAAAGTAATACCCAAGGGAACCAGCAGAAAGGTTCTCAGCCTCCCCCACCCCCGAAGCAGACGGGGGCCCCGACAGGTAAACCGGTTCCCAAGGGGCCCCCTCAGTGTTATAAATGTGGTGAGCTGGGTCACTTTGCCAGTGATCCCAAGTGTCGCCAGTATGTGAAACCTGCACCCACTGGTGCTCTACCGAAGCAAGTGGCTACAGTAGCCTTTGGGGAGGAGGTAGAAGTCCCAGGTGGGTGGAACCCCGTCCAAATGACCTTAGTCTCACTAGGAGACAGTGAGATGGTCCCCCAAACCAACTTGCCCTCTAACACTAAGAAATATGGGCAAGTGGTGACCGTCAATGGGAAGAAGGTAGAGGCTCTTAGAGACACAGGAGCCAGCGTGACTGCAGTGCGGCAGCACCTGGTATCTCAAGAGCAGGTCGTACCCCATGCCTATTGTCGGGTTGTCAATGCTGACAACACAGAGAGTCATTGTCCAATGGCTCAAGTTCCCTTTGAGTGGGGGGGTCTCTGGTACTCTGCAAGTCGCTGTGAGAACTGCCATGCCTGTAGACTGTCTCCTAGGGAATGACTTGGAGAGCTCCCTTGGGAAAAGGTGGAGAAGACAGCCCATCTGCGGATGGTGGGTTTACCTGATTGGGCGTGCGTGACCACCCGGTCAATGGCAGCCAGTAGGGGTGTTGAAGAGACCATGGAGCCTGAGGGAGAGGCCCAGGAACCGGCCTTAGAGAGGGCAAGGGAGGCACGGGAAACCGGCTCCTGAAGTTCCCACAGCCCAGGAGGAAGCAGACCTTGAGGGGGATGCCCTTCTGCCTACCGGGGAACAGATAGCCGAACTGGGGGACCTGCCTGAGCTGACCCATTGGCAGCAAGAAGGAGGCCCCTCCAGGCAGGAATTCTGCAGGGAGCAGAAAGAGTGCCCCTCTCTAGAGGGTATGTGGCAGCAGGCTGCAGCCCAGGCCAATGGTGATCAGTCCGGAACTCACTTAATCTACTGGGAGAACGACCTCCTGTACTCAGAGCCTAAGGTTGCTGAACCTGGGTCAGCCCGTGCGCTGGTGGTACCCCAGAAGTTCAGAGCCTTCCTACTGGGGCTGGCTCACGACATTCGGTTAGCAGGACATTTGGGGCAGGACAAGACCTTTGAGAGGCTTGTCAACCACTTCTATTGGCCCCAAATGCGCAGGAGTTCTGACACTCACTGCAGGACATGCCAGACTTGCCAGGCAAATGTGGTCAGTAACCCATTCCAGCGAGTGGGGATTGACATTGTGGGGCCACTGGACCCCAAGACAGCCATGGGCAACAGGTTTATCCTGGTCTTGGTGGACCATGCCACCCGGTACCCTGAAGCCATCCCTCTGAGGACAGTGACGGCCCCCGTGGTGGGACGGGCACTGATGGGAATTTTCTCACGAGTAGGATTCCCTCTAGAGGTGGTGTCCGACAGGGGGACCAATTTGATATCGAAATATATGAAATCCCTTTGGCAAGAGTGTGGTGTGACATACAAGTTCACCACCCCTTACCATCCCCAAGGAAACGGGTTGGTTGAGCGCTTCAACCGAACCCTAAAAGGCATGATTATGGGTCTTGAGGAACCCATGAGGCGTAAGTGGGACGTCCTCTTACCATGCCTACTCTTTGCGTACCGTGAGGTGCCACAAAAGTCTCTGGGGTTCAGTCCCTTTGAGCTTTTGTATGGCCACCCAGTACGAGGACCTCTTAGTCTGGTCAAGGAAGGCTGGGAGCAATCTCCCAGGAAACCTCCCCAGAATATATTTAGTTACATGCTGGCCTTAAGGAACCAGACTAGGCGTTTCAGGCAACTTGCTGAGGCAAATATGGAAGCCAGCCAGGAGGAAATGAAGCGGTGGTACGACCAGAATGCCACTCTGGTTGAGCTTCAACCTGGTCAAAAAGTTTGGGTCCTGGCCCCTGTGGAGCCTTGTGCACTCCAGGACAAGTGGACAGGACCCTTTGAGATTGTGGAGCGCAAGAGTTCTGTCACCTACTTGGTGAACTTGCAGTCTCCTAGGAACCCCTTAAGGGTCCTACTTGTCAATCGCCTCAAGCCCCACTTGGAGAGGTCCGAAGTGGGCATGCTCTCTTGGCCACCGATGATGGGACCGAGGAGGAGTCTGAGCCTCTTCCTGACCTCTTGGTAGCCTCAGAGCAAGACGGGTCAGTGGATGGAGTTAACCTCTCACCCACCCTGACCCCTGAGCAACAGAATGACTGCCGCCAGCTGCTGGGGCAGTTTCCTGACTTGTTCCCCCTGGTTCCTGGTATCACAGATTGGTGCGTCCATGATGTGGATACAGGAGACAGCTTACCTGTGAAGCACGAAGCTTACAGGGTAACTGACAGGGTCAGAGCCTGCATCAAAGAGGAGGTCTCAAAGATGCTTGCTCTAGGGGTGGTTGAGTCCTCCAGCAGTCCTTGGGCAAGCCCAGTGGTCTTGGTCCCAAAGGCTGCAGCGCAGGGAGCCACACCCGAACTCCGGTTCTGTGTGGACTACAGAGGACTCAATTCAGTAACGAAGACTGACGCGCACCCCATCCCCAGAGCTGATGAGCTCATCGATCGGTAAGGGGCTGCCCGGTACCTCAGCACGTTTGATCTAACGTCTGGGTACTGGCAGATCACCTTGACTGATGGGGCCAAAGAGAGGTCCGCATTCTCCACACCAGATGGGCATTTCCAGTTCCGGGTTATGCCACTTGGGATGAAGAATGCCCCTGCCAACTTCCAGAGGTTGGTCAACCAGGTGTTGGCTGGACTGACCGAGTTCAGCGCAGCATACCTGGATGACATCACAGTGTTCAGCGGCACATGGGAAGAACACCTGCAACATCTCTGGGAAGTGTTGATGGCACTGCGCAAGGCAGGCCTCACGATCAAGGCAAGCAAGTGTCAGATCGGGCAGGGTTCCGTGGTGTACTTGGGACACCAAGTAGGGAGCGGCCAGGTGGCGCCCCTACAACCCAAGATCGAAACCATCCTGGCTTGGGAACCCCCAAAGACCCAAACGGAGGTGAGGGCCTTTTTAGGACTCACAGGGTATTACAGGAGGTTTGTCAAGGGGTATGGCAGCATCGTTGCCCCCTTGATAGAGCTGACTTCGAAGAAGCAGCCCAGAAAAGTGATATGGACTGACACCTGTCAGAAGGCCTTTGACACCCTGAAAACTGCCATGTGCACGGCGCCCGTGCTCTTGGCTCCTGACTTCTCCAAAGAATTCCTAGTGCAGACAGACGCATCAGAGCATGGTGTAGGGGCTGTTCTCTGACAGATGACTGAGGAGGGCTGGGACCAACCTGTAGCCTTCATAAGTAGGAGGTTACTTCCAAGGGAACAAAGGTGGAGTGCGATAGAGCGAGAAGCATTTGCTGTGGTCTGGGCGCTGAAGAAGCTGAGGCCCTACTTGTTTGGGACTCAGTTCCGGGTTCAGACCGACCACAGGCCCCTCAGATGGTTGATGCAAATGAGGGGTGAGAACCCAAAACTTTTGAGGTGGTCCATCTCCCTACAGGGTATGGACTTTACGGTGGAGCATCGCCCTGGCACAGATTACGCCAATGCTGACGGTCTGTCCAGGTTTTTCCGCCTTAGTGAAGAGGAACTCCCTGGGGTAGGGTAGTTCCCCCCACATTTCAGCTGGAGGGGACACATGTTAGACCTGGCACCTTGGCGTGAGTTTCCCTTCAGCTTTTTGCTGATGTGCCTCAGATGTTTTGTTGGTGTTGGCCGCTCAGAGCGCTGTGGCACTGCTGTGCCACTGCCAATCAGTGCCACTGCGCAAGTGCTCCCTTAGGAAAAGTGCATATATTAATTGGTGTCCATGTTTGGCTCATTTGGTTTACTGTCAGCCCCTATTAAAGTGCACCAGGAGTGCCAGGGCTTGTAAATACAAATACCGCTGGTGGGCTTGCAGCACTGGTTTTGCCACCCACAGAAGCGGCCTGGTAAAATGTGTCTATGATCTGCCACTGCAGAACCTGCGTGCAGTCTGGTACTGTCGTGCTGACTGCGCAAGTGCCCCCACTTGCCAGTCCCTAAACCTTCCCTTAACTACATATTAGTCACCCCTCTGGTAGGCCCAAGGGCAGGGTGCATTGTAGGCATAAGGTAGGACATGCCCTGATGTGTGTGGCATGTCTTAATAGTGAATTACAGCCATTTTCGTTTTTCACTATTGAAGGCTACCTGCTCTCCATAGGCCAGAATGGGCTGCTGGAATTACTACACGCTGTAATCCCAGTGGACTCATAGAGCATGGTAGAAAGTCATATTTAGTATGCCTGAACTCAGAATAATAAAATACTTCTTTTAGTAAAGTTTATTTTAATATCCTGTGTTTTTAAATACTACTTTCAGAAAAGTTAGTATTTACTGACCTGGCCATTTCAGTCCGCCTCTGCTGTGTGTGTGTTCTGCCTAGCAACAGTGAGGAGCAGGGCTGGGGAATTCCAAGAGACAGGCTGGCTGCCAGGTGGTGGGTAGAGAGATTACACCAGGATGGGTGGGAGGAGTACACCTTTGACTCTGAATAGACCTGTGCCCTGCCACCACAATGCCGGCTCCGCCCCCTGTGGAGCGTCTGATGTCTCTGCCCTGCTGCTGAAAGGAAAGAGCAGAGTCACCACAACAAAGTGCTCCAAAACTGGACTGAGCCAGGCCCAGGCCCCCTGGCGCTAAAGAACAAAAGAATTGTGCTATAAAAGTAGGAGCCTGGCTCCTAAGAAATCAGATCCTGTTTACGCAACAACGAACCTCTGCCTGAAGGAGAAGGACCTGGAGAAGCTGAAGGAGGAATACTGTCTCTCTGCCTGAGAGACTGGCCTGCAGTGGGTGCCTGTCTGCTGGAAGGAGAGGAAAAGACTGAAAGGAAAGACTTTGATTCAACTTGTGCTGAACTATCTCCAAGGGCTTGCTAGAGAACTTGCCTCCTGAACTGCGCCCCAGGAACATTGGGCGCTACCCCCCCTTGAGGAAGAAGAGACTGCCGTGGGTGATTCTGCACCGCTGACCCCGGAGAACCTTGTGCCTTAATCCCGCTGAGCAACGCGACTTCTGCCGCTGGAGCAGCTGTGAGCATCGTGAGGGCCCGCAAGCCTA
The DNA here is from genome assembly GCF_964204655.1 of Triturus cristatus. Taxonomy (NCBI): domain Eukaryota; kingdom Metazoa; phylum Chordata; class Amphibia; order Caudata; family Salamandridae; genus Triturus; species Triturus cristatus. The sequence continues at coordinate 1,100,351,667 of NC_140579.1, forward strand.
AACAAAGTAAGCAACTTCCCCCTCGAGCTGTCGCTCGCAAAGTAAGGAGGAGATCCATGTGTCCAAGCATCGAGCCCTGCGACCCACCCGGGCCACAGAAATCACCATGAGGACCTGTGCGCACTGTTCGCCCCAACCGGACGAAGCCGACAGCGCGCTGCGTTGAGATCTCGCCCCCAGGCTGCCCCTTTTGCCTCTGCCCTCGCTGGTGTGCTAGGAAGTTGAGGAGTGCCCCCACGAAGCATCATCGTCCACGGAGGAGCCGGGACCAAGACGCGACGTGGTACACTCGTGGTTGACATCTGCAAGCCGCCGCGCACTTCCCCCGTGAAAGGACAAAGGTATTCTGCCAAAGCACGCTGAGGTACGGTCCGTACCTGCTTTGTACGGTGCGTCCCTGCCTTTACAGTATTGAGGGCTGCGGTGCTGTAGTACGGCCCGTACTGACCTTGGTGCGGCGCGTCTCTACCTTTGAAGGATTTTGTGCTTTGTGCCCTGGTACGACCTGTGCTTGACTCTGTTTGAGCCGTATCTGTGTTGCCGTCCGTGTACGGCGCGTCCCCATCACTGTACGGACCGTACAGTATTAAAAGCATTGCCGGTGCTCACGCGGGAAGCATGGGACTTGGTAAGCGAAGCCTGGAAGAAGTCCGATGCGTACCTACGTCGGTACGGGTGGTCTGGTTCAATGCCGGTGGACGCGTACCTCATGCGAGAAGCGTGAGAAACGGCACGACATACGGAAATCGTAGTACGAGGCGTACCTGAAGCGCTACGAAGCGCACAGCCCCCAAACAGAACTTATAACAAGTAAAACTGTGCCATTCTAAAACCTGTGGACTGCCCTTAAGCATTTGAAAGTAACTGGAACATTATTTCACCAAGAGAACTGTATTTGTGCAACCTGCCTGCAAGAAACCTTTTATATAACGACTTCTAGTTTTGATAAATACAGGCTTGTGTCTTTGTGTGGTGGGGTGGTGATTATTGTGTGGGACAACCTGAACGCTTAACCTAATGCCCTCTGGAGATCTAGCCTGACTGCTCGCGCCACGTTACCTAGAGGGTGAGCAGGGGTTATTTTTAAAGAGGTGATCCTTTGCCCTGACTTAGAGGAAAGGGTCCCTGCTTGTCGCAAGTGCCTACCTGCGCCAACCATAGACCCCGGATTCTAACAGCGTCACTCCTCAGTGTCAGTGGGCTCAGTATCACAGTGTGTAAGGCGTCACTCCTCAGTGTCAGTGGGCTCCGTATCACAGAGTGTTAGACGTCGCTCCTCAGTGTCAGTGGGCTCCGTATCACAGAGTGTACGGAGTCGCTCCTCAGTGTCAGTGGGCTCCGTATCACAGAGTGTAAGGTGTCGCTCCTCAGTGTCAGTGGGCTCTGTATCACAGAGTGTAAGGCATCCCTCCTCAGTGTCAGTGGACTCAGTATCACAGAGTGTAAGGCGTTGCTCCTCAGTGTCAGCTGGCTCCGTATCACAGAGTGTAAGGCATCGCTACTCAGTGTCAGTGGGCTCCGTATCACAGGGTGTAAGGCGTCGCTCCTCAGTGTCAGTGGGCTCAGTATCACAGAGTGTAAGGTGTTGCTCCTCAGTGTCAGCTGGCTCCGTATCACAGAGTGTAAGTGTGAGAAGTTGGCCTGGTATATGATGTTCACTAGTTAAAGTGACCACCTTGTACCATGCCAAGCAACCCTTATGGTGTGGTTGTAAGTCAACCTTTTCGGACTAGCTGCCCTAGTGGTAGCGTAGGCTAAGCAGTCTTTGAGGCTAAACTCGTTAAAGCGTGTTAAGCAGGCTGTTTTACCAATTGCAACCCCCCTTTATACCAATGAAAGGACACCACACAGATATATATTCAAAATATATATGTATTTATTTCTCAAAGTATCCCCTAGACTCTTTATGAGCACAGGAGCACAAATCGTTAAACAAGACAACGTTATAATATACAGAAGTTGCACTTTATATGGATGGGCCCTGGTGGCCACTCAAACCATATACTAAAATAGTGGTATAAGTACCACGAACAGGAAAGGGAAAAGGCCTAGGGCCTCTAGAATCGCTGGGCCTACAAGGAGCTAACTTCAGTTAGTGACCAGGAGGTCCACGGGTCGCGTGTGCAGTGAGGAAAGTTACACGCGGGCTCCCATAGGTTTTCAATGGGTGCGTAAAAGTTTAAAAGTTACTGCAGAAAGGGTCTTCTGGATGGACTACGATCTTAAGATTCAAAACACAGACACTAGAGATGTTTCTCTACACTTGGGCATCGGAGTGCCAGCTTTACCTCACCCACAGGAAGCGGGTGCATAGGTCTCGAAGTGCGTCGGGTTTCTTCTATCGATTCAATGGAGCCTGATGACAAAGATGCTGCAGGCGGTCGGTCCAGAAGAGATGCGGTGGATCCAAGAGTGGATCGGAGTTGTAGAAGACCTGAAAGCAGAGGGGACAGTGTTCACAGTCACTAGCCAGTGACCGGCGTGGCACCAGGTAGGTACCAGGCGATGTCGGGTGCAAACAGGTGGTTAGGTGTAGCTTGTCTCCGCAGCCACGTGGTCCCTGAAGGTCGACGATGTCCAGGAGTCAAGTCACAAGCTGTCCCATGCAGGCTCTCGCTGTCGGCGGTGTCAGCGACTCGAAAGACGCAAACAAGCCTTGGCAAAGGCAGGAGTCGTGGAAAGAGAGGAAAGCTGATTGTTCTGACCAGCAAGGTCAGAAGGGCTGCTCTTTTGGAGAGCAGCTAGGGCTAGTCTGGAGCAACCAGACCAGCATTTTTGATTTCAAAATAGGTCGCCAAAATGGCCACTAGCCAACGGGCCAGGGACCGGGCAGGCGCGTCAAGATGCAAAGTGCAGAGGGGCCCCACGCAGATCGTGGAGATGCTGGAGGGCTCACCTTTGGTGCAGATGCTGCTCGGTGGTTGGGCTTCTCAGGACCCAAAGCACAACTCGGAGGGTGCCTCTGCCGTTGCACTTGCAGCTTGTCGTTGGTCTTTCAAGATGGCTGGCTCCATGTGTCTCGGTGCCTCCACGGGTCCCTTCTTTGCAGGGACTGTGGATCGGGCTGTGAGAGGTCTGGAGGTCCAGGTCTTGTCGGGCTCTGGGCTCGGGCTCTGGCGGGAGGCGGCGGCAAAGCAGACATTGAATAGCTGGTTGGTGCTTGCGTTAGCAAGATGGTCACTCCCTGACCATAGTGGAGATTTCCTTCAGTCCTCTGTGCAGTAGAGCGTCGAAGTTCCCGTCTTCTTCTTTGTAGTAAGTTGATTCCAGGATGTCTGAAGTCTTAGGATGTGGTACTTTAAAATTTGGAACCACATTGGAGGCAGGCCCCTACCCTGCCGACTTTGGTATTAACAAACCGCAAATGACAAATGCGGTATGTACAAGTGTTTTGTCATGTTTAAACCAATGAATTCACCGTGTATATATATATATATATATATAATACTACACATTGAACCCTTGGGTTCCATATTAGAACAGTAGCCATTTTTGTGATTGCCCTCACATAGGCTGTGTGCTAAGGCCATGCCTAGGCCTAAAGGACACGTACACCTTCTGTGACTTCTCTGTGACCTGTGCAAACTGACTCCACTGCCCGAGGTCAGCCCTGTCCGGCCGGTTCCTTTTACTGCGGCCAAATGGGATTAGCATCAGGGCCCGAGGCATCATAAATTCCTTCTTCCCACACGAACCCTGACTAATCTCTTTCACATCTGACTCTGTTTCCTACTTTATGGCTTGATTTACGAGCAGGAGGTGCCCGTTTATTGGGGTCTGCTGATATCTGATGAGGGTTCTGAGCCTTGCTGGGTTAAAAGATTGTGGGCTGAACGAACTGGAATGTGGGATTGTCATCATGACTCTGACTTTTCTTTGAAGCGAAAATATGTGAATGACCACTTGTAAGACAGGGGCGGTGTTGCCCAAAGTGTAATATTCTGTATAAAAGAGAAGACTGTTTTTTGTTCTGGGGACTGCCTCATTCAGTTGCTAAGGCTTCTGTGCGACGTAGTCTCACTCATTTGAGTTTAATAAAGATGTCTTTTCATATTTCAGCTTCTTTGCCAAGTTCTTTGTTATATTACCATGAGAGTGGAATATTATAATACTACGCCAACATGGAAAACTAAGTCATAGGGTGCTACCCCTGGCACCACTGGGGTCCTAAAATCCCCGGTACTTCAGTTGGCGCCCAACGTCGGGCATCAATACAAGTGACTATCTGGAGGAGCGATCTTGTCAGAGGACAGAAATCTACTGGGAAGAACAGGACAGAAATCCACTAAGCAGGTACTCTGAGCACCGAGGTTCTGGGGGATTCTTTGTCTCTGCAGCCCAGTATATCTCTGATCTTTCTGACTTTGACTCTCCAAAAGATGTCACTCCTGATTAGAACCCTTTTTGGCGTGAGTATTATAAAAGACGTTTGGTTATGTAGAACTTGATAGTTAGAATTTGGATAACCTTTTGATTAGTAAAAATAAGAATTAATTATAAGTGCTTTGGTTCTTTGTCTTTGATTTGGTTATCGCAATTACCAAAGCCGAGGGGTTGGTTTCTTGATTTGGTCATTGCAATTGCCATACCCAAGGGTCTCGCATATTTGCGAGTGTATTGGTAGAGATAAACCCTTGAAGTTTTGAAGCTAGATTAGTGAGCTATAAGATGCCTGATCTTAGCCAGTTTGAAATGTAGCTTTGGAACTGTGAAATTTGTGTTGGCCAACTTTTGGTTTGTATAGGTTTGGATATGCGAATTGCAATTTGTGTAGGCAGGTAATGAGGAGATATTTCTCCATTTGGTTTAGTTGAACGGTGCACGTACGAAAAATACCTTAAGCACCATTTTGATTATAATACTTGCGTTTTCCGCAGTATTTTTGACATGCCTGTTTGTAAGCTCACATGAAAAAATGTGTTGCCTTTTTGGAAGGTACCATAGTTAAAATCGGTTAGATTTGAAAACATATTTCTTCCTTGGTGATTTTGTACCCCCAGGGAATTAAAATATGACATAATACAAAACAAGGATCCTTCGTTCTGCGCAGTTTTATGAATAAAGATATGCAGAACGATTTTGTGTGGTGTTCTGCTAGGCAAAGCTAGTGACTTGAGCGCATTCACTACTTCTTGGACATACATCTGTCTGTTGGGCTGTTTATGCGGCCTTTTGGAATACTATTGAGAAGCGTTTCTTGTAAATATGACTTACAACTAGTATTTGCAAATGGTTTGGTTCAAGTATAGTCTGTGAGCTGTTCTTTCTTTCTGTCATGCGTATTGATTTGTAAGTCAACTGTGTGTTTAAATGTCTATGTGGTTTTCTCATTAGTGCAACTTCTGTAAGTAAATTGCGACGGCGCTATAAATGAAAAATGGCTAAAGCGCTCTGTGTTGTCTGTTTGACCCCCTTTCCGTTTATGTCTGAAATGAGCTCAATGTGTGTTTGTGGGTCTTCTGATGTGTTCAGTCTGTTAAGTAAATTGCTGGTTAATTAATATCAAGTAGAAACTTAGAAAAGAAATCCAGAAATGAACCATGTGATGTGCTAAAATAGCTATATGGTGCTCTTTAATTTATAGAATGAGCGTTTGTTAACATATACAAAACTGCCGTTAAATGCTTAAAGGATAAAATTAGAAACACATTCAGTAGATATAAATAAGTCCCCAAAAATGAAATTATCTATTTTTGCAAAAATAAAATAAATTTACAGCATTTTCCTTAGATGCATTGTATTAGATGTTCACAGGCAAACTTTTCAGCTGCAGTATATTTGATAGAAATGTTCATTCAGCCAGCACCTTCCCAGTTGAACACGGGTGGAATTTTGCATAACCGTCCTTTTAAATGAAAGTGGCGCAAAAATGTGACACGTTTCAAGTTAGGCTTATGCGCTTAGGCTTGTGAGTTAATGTGTCCAAAATGATAGGCAAGAGATGCAGCTTGCTTTTTATACATGGAATTATCACAAAAACGAATAATTGAAATTATTAATCATGGAAAAATTATTTTAAAAAAATAAGTGCTTTTCAAAATCGTTTTTTGATATTTATAAAGCTTAATACTCATACTATGACCTCCTAGCATTAAAATTTGATTTAAGTTGTGTTGCATCACTAAAATGACAAGCATTCACGTGTACAATTTTCCCTTGGCGCAGGCGCAAACAAGCTAATTTTTTATAAAGTATAAGTTATTATTTCCAATGCCTGACTCATGGGTTATGTAATAGACATTCTGGTAATGCATATTATCCACGAAAATTGTAGGATATTCATTTTTTAATGCCTGAAATATCAAAGTCGAATTTGGGTAAAAACACTGTTTAAACTGCATTTTCTTTCATTCAGAGTACTTTTTAAAGTGCCTCAGGCTTCAGTAAATACATACATTTAGGTTTGATATATATTTACAGGTTGTGCCTTCTCATGATTCAATGAGTCAATGTGCCAGTACAACGGCTTGTTTCAATATCAGGGTCGAAGGTTCTAACTTCAACTGGGCCTACTGAGAAGTTCATTAATTTGAGGTTGATGAAATGTGTACCATTGCATAAGATTACAACGAGCATTCATTCTAAAAACTGGTATGTGTGTTATTACGTTTTGTGAATTATTCACAGTACATGTAGTTTAATAATCTGGGAATAGAGATAATTTTTTTCGCGCCTAAAAAGGAGAAAATATTTTACAAAATAGAGTGAATTATTGCAAGGTAGGAGGAGTTAGGAAGGCCTTCTGGCTTTGACAAATTCAGAGTGGCAGAAGCTGGGGGCTAAGGAGAGCTGCAGAGGCTGGCTCAAGTTACGCTGCTGAGATGCTATCTTTAGTTTTCCCGTAAACAATGGAGTAGGCTGCCACGTTGACATTTATGACCGTTTAAATTAGGGCCTTGCCTCTGTGGAATGCAAAATGACCTTGCTACACGGGCCTCTAAAGGTGGGGTTTCTGGTTTCTCCATAACAACATCACTAAAACTAAAGAACTTAATTCCAAAGGGAAAATATAGAAAAGGGGTTTTCTTTGAAAGCCCAAACATCATGTTAAATGTTTTGCAGAACAGATACATTTGTGTTATTTAACAGAAAACGAAGTGTTGCATTAAGTCTTAGACAGAAAATAAGATGCAGCCCACTTCTAAAATTTTTAAGGCTACATGCCTAAGTGAGAACGTATCGCCAATTCAGACTTCTTTTTCCCAGTGGAAACTGTAGGTGCCAAATTAATATGGAGTGTCATGTAACGATTTTTACTTTCAGAAAGGTAAAACTATGGTGGCTTGATGTTGCCAGGTAACTGACAAGAGGGTAACAGTTAAGTAATGGAAATTAATTTTTGTGTATTTGGTCCTATCATGAATTGTTCATGCTGGTCCTGTACGTTAGAAGAGAAACAGTAAAGTTATATTTGACAGCAGATTTCCATTGCCTGGTGATCTGCTGTCAAAAGGAGGGTAAAGATTTTAAACCTGACAAATTAAACAGGCCCGTATATCGGGTTTTGGGCTGCAGGTTTACAGTGCATAAAAGTACATGACATGGTGTTGTGTGTCACCGCTTATTTACATATGCTATTGTTTTGTCTATGCTTTTTGTGCTTGATATACAGCAAGTATATCTGATGGCTTGACGTTTTGTGCGTTTTTTATTATTTTTTGCATGTTTTCGTTGTTTTTGTTGCTGCTTTTGATACTATTACAAGTTTACCTGTGTTGTGAGGGGATGGTCATGACGATGCCCATCGCTACGCAACAGTTGGTTGAACTTGTTCTGGTTACTAAATTCCACAGCTAATGATATTTCATGCTGTGAACATGAGAGACAACACTTCACCAGTGCATGTCTATTTGGCTATAATGGTAAGGAAAATAAAAAGAGATATACAGGATCAAAGTGTGTCACCTGTAGTTATTCACGTTACTGCCCCTTCCCTTAAAGGAACAGGCAGCCTTACATTTATGTATCCTTGATTGGACCTAAGGATGAAATTATAGATCTGTGACTCAAGGTGGCCTAATTTCTATATTACATTAGTTAATGATGTTTTGCTTCCTAAATAGCCTATGGCTTTTGTTCCATTAAAAGAAAACTAGGTTTTCATTTTTCCCCGAAGAAGGAACTGGAACATTACCTAAGATTACCGAATATGGTGTAGCCGCCAGCGGTAGAGTTAAAATGTATGTAACTTTGGCCTTTGTGTATCACCCGTTCTCTTGGTGTTGTGTCACATGCCTGACTATCACCCAAATAATTTTTGGTCTTCCTATAGATTTTTTTTTTCTTTTGTTGCTTCTCCCCTGACCAATGTCGCATCATGCTTAGTTATTGGGGATTTTAGTTGTGTCCTAGTTCCAATTCCCTTTTCCGTATTCCTTTCACCAGTCAGCCCATTTATTATTGTAGGTGTATTGTTCAGGTACACACTTCCAGACTGCATGTTTATGTATAATTCCCTTTTGTATGGCCAGACTGGTTTCCAAGAATTTTCCTTAGGCCTGCTTCAATGTTTTCCAGCCTGACTGTCAGGGTAGCGATAGACTGGTTAACTGACTCAATATTATAGAAAGACAAGTTTTCCATATCAATAGGAGATATCTTATGTTTACCCTTTTGAACATGACGAATTTTCAATGTCTATTTTTAATGTGGTTTTTACCCTTTTGTTCCTGCTGCTTTAATTTTTGGTGGGATCAGATGTGTTCTAATCATGCAAATATCAGGACCCTCTAGTTCTTGTCTTTTGTTTGCATATTTGACTATTAGCCTGTGTATTGCATATTGCGCCTGATGTGAAAGTTTTCTACATGACCATGATAATTTGTACCATGTGATTTCTCTATTGAGATGTTCTAGATAAGGAATTTAGGAACACCTAGATGTAATCATTCAGAAAAAAAATGTGTTTGCCCCATTAGACAATGCCACCATATGTGAAGACATCCATTTAGATAGAATTCTTGTGTAGTTATCTACCCTTAGATGATGGAGGCTCTCACACGGAAACCCAATTGAAAAGATTAGAGACACTGTTTTGCCTTCTGTCTTTATATTTGTATTGCTTTTTGAGAATGACAGTATATTCTAGACCAAAATTGTCCCATGGCGTGTGGCCACTCCTTTGAAACTCGCAGACCACCTGTTTGCAGTCCCCTTGTTATACAATGAACTGTTTAAAGCATCGCACTTGCTTCATCAGAAGGCGTTCAACATCAGAAAAGAAGGAGGAGCTGGTTTTGCCACAGAACCAGAATTTCAGTGCACAAGAGCGCCTGTCATGTGCTGGTAACCTCTGACAGTGTGCAGTCCCTTGAGCCCCTTGGCCTGAGTTTTTGGCCACACACCCCCCTCTTTTCCTTTGCTCCAATAGAAGTGCAGTGCACCGGCGGATCCAAGATTGACAAAAGGCACTAATTCTAGGGCCCATGAAAGAGCAGCCTGAGCGTCCTCTGACACCGAATGATGAGTGTTGGAGCCTGAGAATGGTCCCGGGTCTGCACAAGATGATCTGTGCCCATGACCAATGAAGAGCATATTATTTGTAGTGTCTGCCGCAGAGGAGAGACACTGGTGCACTGCCTTGAGACATTGAGAGTTTCGAGTGAGCTGTGGGTGTTTGCCAGGAGGGCACTCCAACTAAGCAGTACTTTTCTCATGAAAGGCTTGAATAGAGAGGCCCATGCGAAAGAAAACAACAGAAGAAGATTTGATGGACAATAGAAGCCTGCCAGAGAGGCTTTTTGAACGGACTCTGGGCATAGGTGGTTTCACAAGAGGTTTCCGTGTGATTGTATAGAGTAGGTGTTAAGGAGACTGATTGTTTTGCTGGCATTGTTTTAAAGTACTATTCTGTTTAGTAAAAGCAGAATAAAGTCCATTTTCTGTGGAAAGAGTATTTTCACCTCAGAGCATTGATGAGGGTCACCACTGTTTCACCTGAACATATAAAATGCATAGGAGCCCTAAAGGTGTTACTAGATAATTTTAGGACTTGCTTTCTGCTTAGGGTTGTGAACAATTATTATTTCATTTGTAATAGTGGTCACTACTTTCTCCCGTTGTCTATATGTTTTTAATAACGAGTTTTCTAGTGTTTTTTAAACATGACGTTGTCATTTATGGGTGGGATCGTTTTTCTCTACTCAATTGACTTCTGCACCCGCTTCCCAACCTATGTCTTTTCCTACTACTGCTTCTTTATACTCTTTTCACCCTTTTCCTGAACATGGGCAGGTTAAAAGATTAGAATTCGTAAGCAATTCTTTTGTACAGCTTCTGCATCAACAATAGTTAGTAGTGAACATCACTAATTATTGGGTGTGTGATCTTATGCCGCCTGCTACAGACAGAGGTATTCCTTATTTTGTCCCGCCATATGTGGCCTTTGTGCTACTACATGTGTAAGGAAACATGTATCAGAAGACGAGCTAAGTAATAGGATGATGCTACAGCAACATCTCCATGACTTCATGAATATTGACCTAGACTCGGATTGATGAGAGTATAGTTATTGCCTATGTAAGGGCAAAAGGAGGGTCTGTGGTACTTTAAAATTTGGAACCACATTGGGGGCAGGCCCCTACCCTGCCGACTTTGGTATTAACAAACCGCAAATGACAAATGCGGTATGTACAAGTGTTTTGTCATGTTTAAACCAATGAATTCACCGTATATATATATATAATACTACACATTGAACCCTTGGGATCCATATTAGAACAGTAGCCATTTTTGTGATTGCCCTCACATAGGCTGTGTGCTAAGGCCATGCCTAGGCCTAAAGGACACGTACACCTTCTGTGACTTCTCTGTGACCTGTGCAAACTGACTCCACTGCCCGAGGTCAGCCCTGTCCGGCCGGTTCCTTTTACTGCGGCCAAATGGGATTAGCATCAGGGCCCGAGGCATCATAAATTCCTTCTTCCCACACGAACCCTGACTAATCTCTTTCACATCTGACTCTGTTTCCTACTTTATGGCTTGTTTAACGAGCAGGAGGTGCCCGTTTATTGGGTCTGCTGATATCTGATGAGGGTTCTGAGCCTTGCTGGGTTAAAAGATTGTGGGCTGAACGAACTGGAATGTGGGATTGTCATCATGACTCTGCCTTTTCTTTGAAGCGAAAATATGTGAATGACCACTTGTACGACAGGGGCGGTGTTGCCCAAAGCGTAATATTCTGTGTAAAAGAGAAGACTGGTTTTTGTTCTGGGGACTGCCTCATTCAGTTGCTAAGGCTTCTGTGCGACGTAGTCTCACTCATTTGAGTTTAATAAAGATGTCTTTTCATATTTCAGCTTCTTTGCCAAGTTCTTTGTTATATTACCATGAGAGTGGAATATTATAATACTACGCCAACATGGAAAACAAAGTCATAGGGTGCTACCCCTGGCACCGCTGGGGTCCTAAAATCCCCAGTACTTCAAGGACACAGCTCCTACCTTTAAGCGGATTCTAGGGGCCGGACTACCTGCTAGGTCCCTCCCTAAGGGTGGGACCAGGAAGGGGGGTGGTTACACCCCCAATCCTTTGTCCAGCTCGCCCCAGGTCCCGGGCTGGTGTGCCCCAGGACCGGATTGAACTGGCATATGCACCGAGGCTCCTTGTGAGCCTCAGGCATGTCTGTTTTCTTTCAAGCCCTACCTGACCAATACACAAAATCCTGTCTGGGGTGGTGCTCGCACCTCCCCTGGCAGGAAACCCTTTGTCCACGTCTCCCAAGCTGGAAGGACTCCCAGCAGCAGGAGGGCAGACTTGTGTCTGTGGTGGCAGCATCCATTTTGTGGAGCTGAGGCTATGTCTGATTTTACCCGGGTTTCAGGTACTGTACATGTCGTGTCCCTCTAGAAGGGTGGAATGCTAACCCCGTCGCCAGAATTGGCGAGGGGTTAGTATTCCAATTCATATGACACCTTACTCGACATGTTTTGATAAAAGCCAAACCAAAGATAGCATTTAACCGCGGGGTTCATAATGCACATAAGAGTATATGGTATGACGATATCTGGAAACGGTAGAAGGAAGTTGTTCCGACCACTGCAGACAGGCTCAGCTCATGCCAGAGCACCATCTCACATGGAACCAAGCACTCTGCCTTCAGGATTGTTAAGGCCTGCCATAGGAGTGACTTATAGGTTAACATGTGTCCCATTTTAGGTTAGGTATAGGTATACTACACCTAAGTAAGAGGTGGTTACACCAACTTACCCCAGCTGAGTGATCAGCCAGTTGTGTCAAATTTGTCAGGCCAGGCCAGGGGTGGCACAATACATGCTTCAGCCCCTGGTAGGCCTTAGATACACCAATGCCCTGGGTACCTAGTGTACACTGGTACAGGGGCTCACAGGGTGATCCAATTCCAATTGGTTATGCACCTAGGGTGCATAGTGTCAATTTAGTTAGAGAGAACAGCAGGCTGGGGGTCTGATTAGCAGGCCCACAGCCTCAATATGTCAAAAACCAGTGAAGCAAAAAGCAAAAATTTGGGGTGACCATAGGATAGCAGACCCTAGTCTCCTACAGTAAGGCATCGCTACTCAGTGTCAGTGGGCTCCGTATCACAGCGTGTAAGGCGTCGCTCCTCAGTGTCAGTGGACTACGTATCACAGAGTATATAGAGTCGCTCCTCAGTGTCAGTGGGTTCCGTATCACAGAGTGTAAGGCGTCGCTCCTCAGTGTCAGTGGGCTCCCTATCACAGAGTGTAAGGTGTCGCTCCTCAGTGTTTGAGGGCTCCGTATCACAGAGTGTAAGACGTCGCTCCTCAGTGTCAGTGGGCTCCGTATCACAGCGTGTAAGGCGTCGCTCCTCAGTGTCAGTGGGCTCCGTATCACAGAGTGTAAGGCGTCGCTCCTCCGTGTCAGTGGGCTCCGTATCATAGAGTGTAAGGCGTCGCTCCTCAGTGTCAGTGGGCTCCATATCACAGAGTGTAAGGTGTTACTCCTCAGTGTCAGTGGGCTCTGTATCACAGAGTGTAAGGTATCGCTCCTCAGTGTCAGTGGGCTCCGTATCACAGCGTGTAAGGCGTCGCTCCTCAGTGTCATTGGGCTCAGTATCACAGAGTGTACGGCGTCGCTCCTCAGTGTCAGTGGGTTCCGTATCACAGAGTGTAAGGCATCCCTCCTCAGTGTCAGTGGGCTCTGTATCACAGAGTGTACGGCGTCGCTCCTCAGTGTCAGTGGGTTCCGTATCACAGAGTGTAATGTGTCGCTCCTCAGTGTCAGTGGGCTCCGTTTCGAAGAGTGTACGGCGTCGCTCCTCAGTGTCAGTGGGTTCCGTATCACAGAGTGTAAGGCATCGCTCCTCAGTGTCAGTGGGCTCCGTATCACAGCGTGTAAGGCGTCGCTCCTCAGTGTCAGTGGGCTCCATGATCACAGAGTGTACGGCGTCGCTCCGCAGTGTCAGTGGGCTCCGTATCACAGCGTGTACGGTGTCGCTCCTCAGTGTCAGTGGGCTCCGTGTCACAGAGTGTACGGCGTCTCTCCTCAGTGTCAGTGGGCTCCTAATCACAGCGTGTAAGGCGTCGCTCCTCAGTGTCAGTTGGCTCCGTATCACAGAGTGTATGGCGTCGCTCCTCAGTGTCAGTGGGCTCCGTATCACAGAGTGTAAGGCGTCGCTCCTCCGTGTCAGTGGGCTCCGTATCATAGAGTGTAAGGCGTCGCTCCTCAGTGTCATTGGGCTCCATATCACAGAGTGTAAGGTGTTACTCCTCAGTGTCAGTGGGCTCTGTATCACAGAGTGTAAGGTATCGCTCCTCAGTGTCAGTGGGCTCCGTATCACAGCGTGTAAGGCGTCGCTCCTCAGTGTAATTGGGCTCAGTATCACAGAGTGTACGGCGTCGCTCCTCAGTGTCAGTGGGTTCCGTATCACAGAGTGTAAGGCATCCCTCCTCAGTGTCAGTGGGCTCTGTATCACAGAGTGTACGGCGTCGCTCCTCAGTGTCAGTGGGTTCCGTATCACAGAGTGTAATGTGTCGCTCCTCAGTGTCAGTGGGCTCCGTTTCGAAGAGTGTACGGCGTCGCTCCTCAGTGTCAGTGGGTTCCGTATCACAGAGTGTAAGGCATCGCTCCTCAGTGTCAGTGGGCTCCCTATCACAGAGTGTAAGGCGTCGCTCCTCAGTGTCAGAGGGCTCCGTATCACAGAGTGTAAGACGTCGCTCCTCAGTGTCAGTGGGCTCCGTATCACAGCGTGTAAGGCGTCGCTCCTAAGTGTCAGCGGGCTCCGTATCACAGAGTGTAAGGTGTCGCTCTTCAGTGTCAGTGGGCTTCGTATCACAGCGTGTAAGGTGTCGCTCCTCAGTGTCAGTGGGCTCCTGTGAGAAGTTGGCCTGGTATATGATGTTCACTATTTAAAGTGACCACCTTGTACCATGCCAAGCAACCCTTATGGTGTGGTTGTAAGTCAACCTTTTTGGACTAGCTGCCCTAGTGGTAGCGTAGGCTAAGCAGTCTTTGAGGCTAAACTCGTTAAAGCGTGTTAAGTAGGCTCCTCCGTGTCAGTGGGCTCCGTATCATAGAGTGTAAGGCGTCGCTCCTCAGTGTCAGTGGGCTCCATATCACAGAGTGTAAGGTGTTACTCCTCAGTGTCAGTGGGCTCTGTATCACAGAGTGTAAGGTATCGCTCCTCAGTGTCAGTGGGCTCCGTATCACAGCGTGTAAGGCGTCGCTCCTCAGTGTCATTGGGCTCAGTATCACAGAGTGTACGGCGTCGCTCCTCAGTGTCAGTGGGTTCCGTATCACAGAGTGTAAGGCATCCCTCCTCAGTGTCAGTGGGCTCTGTATCACAGAGTGTACGGCGTCGCTCCTCAGTGTCAGTGGGTTCCGTATCACAGAGTGTAATGTGTCGCTCCTCAGTGTCAGTGGGCTCCGTATCGAAGAGTGTACGGCGTCGCTCCTCAGTGTCAGTGGGTTCCGTATCACAGAGTGTAAGGCATCGCTCCTCAGTGTCAGTGGGCTCCCTATCACAGAGTGTAAGGCGTCGCTCCTCAGTGTCAGAGGGCTCCGTATCACAGAGTGTAAGACGTCGCTTCTCAGTGTCAGTGGGCTCCGTATCACAGCGTGTAAGGCGTCGCTCCTAAGTGTCAGCGGGCTCCGTATCACAGAGTGTAAGGTGTCGCTCTTCAGTGTCAGTGGGCTTCGTATCACAGCGTGTAAGGTGTCGCTCCTCAGTGTCAGTGGGCTCCTGTGAGAAGTTGGCCTGGTATGATGTTCACTATTTAAAGTGACCACCTTGTACCATGCCAAGCAACCCTTATGGTGTGGTTGTAAGTCAACCTTTTTGGACTAGCTGCCCTAGTGGTAGCGTAGGCTAAGCAGTCTTTGAGGCTAAACTCGTTAAAGCAGGTTAAGCAGGCTGTTTTACCAAATGTAACCCCCCCTTTATACCAATGAAAGGACACCACACAGATATATATTCAAAATATATATGTATTTATTTCTCAAAGTAGCCCCTAGACTCTTTATGAGCACAGGAGCACAAATCGTTAAACAAGACAACGCTATAATATACAGAAGTTGCACTTTATATGGATGTGCCCTGGTGGCCACTCAAACCATATACTAAAATAGTGGTATAAGTACCACGAACAGGAAAGGGAAAAGGCCTAGGGCCTCTAGAATCACTGGGCCTACAAGGAGCTAACTTCACTTAGTGACCAGGAGGTCCACGGGTTGCGCGTGCAGTGAGGAAAGTTACACGCGGGCTCCCATAGGTTTTCAATGGGTGAGTAAAAGTTAGAAAGTTACTGCAGAAAGGGTCTTCTGGGTGGACTACGATCTTAAGATTTGAAACACAGACACTAGAGATGATTCTCTACACTTGGGCACCGGAGTGCCAGCTTTACCTCACCCACAGGAAGCGGGTGCATAGGTCTCGAAGTGCGTCGGGTTTCTTCTATCGATTCAGTGGAGCCTGTTGACAAAGATGCTGCAGGCGGTCGGTCCAGAAGAGCTGCGTTGGATCCAAGGGTGGATCGGAGTTGTAGAAGACCTGAAAGCAGAGGGGACAGTGTTCACAGTCACTAGCCAGTGACCGGCGTGGCACCAGGTGGGTACCAGGAGATGTCGGGTGCAAACAGGTGGTTAGGTGTAGCTTGTCTCCGCAGCCACGTGGTCCCTGAAGGTCGACGATGTCCAGGAGTCAAGTCACGAACTGTCCCACGCAGGCTCTCACTGTCAGCAGTGTCGGCGACTCGAAAGAAGCAACCAAGCCTTGGCAAAGGCAGGAGTCGTGGAAGTTCAAGAAAGCTGATTGTTCTGACCAGCAAGGTCAGAGGGACTGCTCTTATGGAGAGCAGCTAGGGCCAGTCTGGAGCAACCAGACCAGCATCGTTGATTTCAAAGTTCGTCGCCAAAATGGCCACTAGCCAACGGGCCAGGGACCGGGCAGGCGTGTCGAGATGCAAAGTGCAGAGGGGCCCCACGCAGATCGTGGAGATGCTGGAGGGCTCACCTTTGGTGCAGATGCTGCTCGGTGGTTGGGCTTCTCAGGACCCAAAGCACAACTTGGAGGGAGCCTCTGTCGTTGCGCTTGCAGCTTGTCGTCGGTCTTCCAAGATGGCTGGCTCCACGTGTCTCGGTGCCTCCACGGGTTCCTTCTTTGCAGGGACTGTGGATCGGGCTGTGAGAGGTCTGGAGGTCCAGGTCTTGTCGGGCTCTGGGCTCGGGCTCCGGCAGGAGGCGGCGGCAAAGCAGACGTTGGATAGCTGGTTGGTGCTTGCGTTAGCAAGATGGTCACTCCCTGACCATAGGGGAGATTTCCTTCAGTCCTCTGTGCAGCAGAGCGTCGAAGTTCCCGTCTTCTTCTTGTTGTTAAGTTGATTCCAGGATGTCTGAAGTCTTAGGACACAGCTCCTACCTTTAAGCGGATTCTAGGGGCCGGACTACCTGCTAGGTCCCTCCCTAAGGGTGGGACCAGGAAGGGGGGTGGTTACACCCCCAATCCTTTGTCCAGCTCGCCCCAGGCCCGGGGCTGGTGTGCCCCAGGACCGGATTGAACTGGCATATGCCCCGAGGCTCCTTGTGAGCCTCAGGCATGTCTGGTTTCTTTCAAGCCCTACCTGACCAATACACAAAATCCTGTCTGGGGTGGTGCTCGCACCTCCCCTGGCAGGAAACCCTTTGTCCACGTCTCCCAAGCTGGAAGGACTCCCAGCAGCAGGAGGGCAGACTTGTGTCTGTGGTGGCAGCATCCATTTTGTGGAGCTGAGGCTATGTCTGATTTTACCCGGGTTTCAGGTACTGTACATGTCGTGTCCCTCTAGAAGGGTGGAATGCTAACCCCGTCGCCAGAATTGGCGAGGAGGTTAGTATTCCAATTCTTATGACACCTTACTCGACATGTTTTGATAAAGCCAAACCAAAGATAGAATTTAACCGTGAGGTTCATAATGCACTTAAGAGTATATGGTATGGCGATATCTGGAAACGGTAGAAGGAAGTTGTTCCGACCACTGCAGACAGGCTCAGCTCATGCCAGAGCACCATCCCACATGGAACCAAGCACTCTGCCTTCAGGATTATTAAGGCCTGCCATAGGAGTGACTTATAGGTTAACATGTGTCCCATTTAAGGTTAGGTATAGGTATACTACACCTAAGTAAGAGGTGGTTACACCATCTTACCCCAGCTGAGTGATCAGCCAGTTGTGTCAAATTTGTTAGACAAAGCCTGGGGTGGCATAATACATGCTTCAGCCCCTGGCAGGCCTTAGATACACCAATGCCCTGGGTACCTAGTGTACACTGGTACAGGGGCTCACAGGGTGATCCAATTCCAATTGGTTATGCACCTAGGGTGCACAGTGTCAATTTAGTTAGAGAGAACAGCAGGCTGGGGGTCTGATTAGCAGGCCCACAGCCTCAATATGTCAAAAACCAGTGAAGCAAAAAGCAAAGATATGGGGTGACCATAGGATAGCAGACCCTACTCTCCTACACAACCCCCCCCAAACGCAGGGACATTAAACTAGCCTTGACCAGTCTCGTCTTCATGTCCTAAGTGGAAGTACCTGGAGAGACCATCTGCATTCCTATGGTCTGTACCTGGCCGGTGCTCCACTGTAAAGTCCATCCCCTGTAGGGAAATGAACCACCTAAGCAGTTTGGGGTTTTCACCCTTCATCTGATTTAGCCACAAGAGGGGCTTATGGTCGGTCTGAATCTTGAAGTGAGTGCCAAACAAGTATGGCCTCAGCTTCTTCAGGGCCCACACCACAGCAAAGGCCTCCCTCTCAATAGCTGATCAATTCTTCTCTCTGGGGGTCAACCTTCTGCTAATAAAAGCAATGGGTTGGTCTTGACCATCTACATTAAGTTGTGACAGCACAGCTCCCACACCCAACTCAGAAGCATCTGTTTGGACAATAAACTCTTTGGAGTAGTCAGGACTTTTCAGGATAGGTGCAGAGCACATGGCCTTCTTCAGGTCATCAAATGCCTTTTGACAGCTTACTGTCCACTGAACCTTTTTGGGCATCTTCTTGGATGTCAGATCATTAAGAGGAGTCACAATGGACCCATAGTTCTTAACAAACTTCCTGTAGTACCCAGTCAAGCCCAAGAAAGCTCGAACTTGAGTCTGGGTGGTTGGAGGGGACCAGTCCTTGATGGATTGTATCTTACTCTCCAGTGGTTGAACTTGGCCTCCACCTACAAGGTGGCCCAAATACACAACCTTACTCTGCCCTATCTGGCACTTAGTAGCCTTGATAGTGAGGCCTGACTTTTGCAGAGCCTCCAGTACCTTCTTCAGGTGGATCAGGTGATCCTCCCAGGTGGAGCTAAAGACAGCAATGTCATCAAGATATGCTGCACAAAAGTCATCCAACCCAGTAAGGGCTTGATTCACCAACCTTTGGAAGGTGACAGGTGCATTCTTCAGACCAAAGGGCCTCACCAAAAATTGATAATGCCCACCTGGGGTAGAGAATGCTGTTTTGGCCTTAGACTCCTCAGCTAACCTGATTTGCCAAAAGCCAGCTGTCAAGTCAAATGTGCTCAAAAACTTAGCAGAAGCTAGTTTGTCTATGAGCTCATCTGCCCTTGGAATAGGATGTGTGTAGGAGAGTAGGGTCTGCTATCCTATGGTCACCCCAAATTTTTGCTTTTTGCTTCACTGGTTTTTGACATATTGAGGCTGTGGGCCTGCTAATCAGACCCCCAGCCTGCTGTTCTCTCTAACTAAATTGACACTATGCACCCTAGGTGCATAAGCAATTGGAAGTGGATCACCCTGTGAGCCCCTGTACCAGTGTACACTAGGTACCCAGGGCATTGGTGTATCTAAGGCCTGCCAGGGGCTGAAGCATGTATTATGCCACCCCAGGCTTGGCCTAACAAATTTGACACAACTGGCTGATCACTCAGCTGGGGTAAGTTGGTGTAACCACCTCTTACTTAGGTGTAGTATACCTATACCTAACCCTAAATGGGACACATGTTAACCTATAAGTCACTCCTATGGCAGGCCTTAATAATCCTGGAGGCAGAGTGCTTGGTTCCATGTGAGATGGTGCTCTGGCATGAGCTGAGCCTGTCTGCAATGGTCAGAACAACTTCCTTCTACTGTTTCCAGATATCGTCATACCATATACTCTTAAGTGCATTATGAACCTCGCGGTTAAATGCTATATTTGGTTTGGCTTTATCAAAACATGTCGAGTAAGGTGTCATACGAATTGGAATACTAACCCCTCACCAGTTCTGGCAACAGGGTTAGCAATCCACCCTTCTAGAGGGACACGACATGTACAGTACCTGAAACCCGGGTAAAATCAGACATAGCCTCAGCTCCACAAAATGGATGCTGCCACCACAGACACAAGTCTGCCTCCTGCTGCTGGGAGTCCTTCCAGCTTGGGAGACATGGACAAAGGGTTTCCTGCCAGGGGACGTGCGAGCACCACCCCAGACAGGATTTTGTGTATTGGTCAGGTAGGGCTTGAAAGAAACCAGACATGCCTGAGACTCACAAGGAGCCTCGGTGCATATGCCAGTTCAATCCGGTCCTGGGGCACACCAGCCCCGGACCTGGGGTGAGCTGGACAAAGGATTGGGGGTGTAACCACCCCCCTTCCTGGTCCCACCCTTAGGGAGGGACCTAGCAGGTAGTCCGGCCCCTAGAATCCGCTTAAAGGTAGGAGCTGTGTCCAAAGACTTTAGACATCCTGGAATCAACTTAACAACAAGAAGAAGACGGGAACTTCAACGCTCTGCTGCACAGAGGACTGAAGGAAATCTCCCCTATGGTCAGGGAGTGACCATCTTGCTAACGCAAGCACCAACCAGCTATTGAATGTCTGCTTTTTGCCGCCTCCTGCCGGAGCCCGAGCCCAGAGCCCGACAAGACCTGGACCTCCAGACCTCTCACAGCCCGATCCACAGTCCCTGCAAAGAAGGAACCCGTCGAGGCACTGAGACACGTGGAGCCAGCCATCTTGGAAGACCGACGACAAGCTGCAAGCGCAACGACAGAGGCTCCCTCCAAGTTGTGCTTTGGGCCCTGAGAAGCCCAACCATCGAGCAGCATCTGCACCAAAGGTGGGCCCTCCAGCATCTCCACGATCTGCGTGGGGCCCCTCTGCACTTTGCATCCCGACGCACCTGCATGGTCCCTGGCCCGTTGGCTAGTGGCCATTTTGGCGACGAACTTTGAAATCAACAATGCTGGTCTGGTTGCTCTAGACTGGCCCTAGCTGCTCTCCAAAAGAGCAGCCCCTCTGACCTTGCTGGTCAGATCAATCAGCTTTCCTCTCTTTCCACGACTCCTGCCTTTGCCAAGGCTTGTTTGCTTCTTTCGAGTCGCCGATACCGCCGACAGCGAGAGCCTGCGTGGGACAGCTCGTGACTCGACTCCTTGACGTCGTCGACCTTCAGGGACCACGTGGCTGCGGAGACAAGCTACACCTAACCACCTGGTTGCTGTCATGAATCCATACCCTGTTCCCAATAAAAAACCCACCCCTATCCCGTGCATCCTGCACTCCAAAAGATGTGTGTATTTATTTGCTGATGGTTATCTGCATGGTTCATTGATGTCAGTGTTTGGGAAAAAGGTTCTGGTTGTTTTTGTGAACTTCTCTAGTGTACAGTATCATTTGGGCAGTGGCAACATTCGAGTTCCTGAATTGATAACACTTGTGATCTTGATAACACTGTCAGTGCTTGTTTCGGCCTGCTTGGCGTCTATGCGGTGCGAGCGCAAGAAGCATCTGAGCAATGGAATCGGTCTGCTCGCGTAAGCTCAAAACCCGGAACAAGGAGCACGCACACGTGCGCCTGTTTACGGACGTCTCTGGGTGTGGCTAGGGTATTTAAGGCACACCCAGATTCCGGAAAGGTGCTTAGCCTTCCGCCTCTTCACCGGAGAACATCGCGCTGACCTGGCTCTGCACTTACCGGTCATCCGGCTCCTTGGGTCCTGGATTTTCCTGTTTTCAGTTCCGCTTCCAGCATCTTCGTCTCTTCGATCCTCGCAGCGAGATGAAACCTGTAAAGAAAGGAAAATAAGCTAAGTGCATTTCTCTTACAACATCTTCTGGCGCCCATCGCAAGAGAGAGAGTTTAAGTAAAGGAACTTTACCAATTTTTGGACATTCGGACAATCGAGACGTAATTGTTCGGAATAAGTTAATAATCGACAGAGAAAAGCATTGTAATTGTGTTATGTATATTTTTGTTGCATATTCTTTGTTTTTGAATTAATAGACATGACTTGGCAACGACGGAAAGAACAGGAAGGATTGCTTAGTAAGTGAACAGGCATAGGGGAATAATGTAATGGAAGTGTTCACCAAAATACTGTTGAAACATTAATAATGAATGTTCTGTATTGTTTGTTCTTAGACACTTCAAAAACCCAACTGCTTCACTGATCACAAGTCACCAAACAAGTGGAGAACATAGAACTTCTTCACATCGTGACACCTTCCTGGACGCGAAGCCTAATCCTGTAGAATCGCAGGTAGGATACTTGTAGCTAGCATACTTAAAAGAATCAAGGAGGTGACAAGAAAGTTAAAGTACTCAAAAAGAGTTTAGTGACGGGTCAGTAAACTAAGGAATCTTCTTGTTAATTCGCAGGTCGACTACAGGAACGTCATTAGCGTCGATTCCGGCCCTCCTCCCTCAATCCTATTGTCAACCTAGGAGTGCATATAACCATCTGGGTTATCGAATAGAGTTATAGGGAGTTTGGCCCATAGCGTCTCTGCGAAACACCACCAAGCACCTTACAGGTAAAGGTAAGAGAAATTCAGGTAAGAGTGCTTGGTGATCCTGACAGAAGGCTAAGCCCACGTAACCAGTTTCGCCCAGACGCTATGGATCAAACTACGCAGATATCCTTGCAAGATTTAGCTGCAATGTTAGTAGAGATTAGAACGGAAAATGCGGAAATACGTAGGGACATTTCGGTGTTACAATCTCGAGTGCAGAAACCCGTGTTAAAGCCACCTCTCTTTCAACCGCCCTTGCAAAATGCGTTTGGTGGATCATCCACTACAACCTCTGCTATGCCTACTCAAATTCAGGTTGTTACTCCAGTACCGGTTCCTTTGGCACCCCCAGAAAGATTTCAAGGAGATAGTAACAAGTTTTCTATATTTTTAAATCAGTGTCATTTGCATTTTATAGCAAAACCCACTGCGTTTCCAAATGATTCATCTAAGGTTGCTTTTATCTTATCTTATCTAGGTGGGGACGCAGCATTATGGTCAGTACCTTTAGTAGAACGAAATGATCCAATATTGAATGATCTGCAACGATTTAAAGATGTGATGAAAAAATTGTTTGCGAAACATGTGTTTGTACAATCAGCAGATCATGAACTACTGGATTTAAAACAAGGAAATTCCGATCTTCTACATTATATATCAAGGTTCAATAGGCTGGTAATAGAAACAGAGTGGCCAGAGGAGAAACGGGTGTCACTATTCTATCGTGGTTTAAAAGACGACCTTAAAGACATGATCACTCAGATTTTAGACCCTCCTACCAATAGCGAAGAATTCATAGATTTGGTAGTAAAATTAAATCATCGCATTTCAGAGAGAAAGGGGGAGAAAGGGAAGTTTGACCATAGAATGTTGTCGTTTAAAGACAAAACAACCTCTAAAACTGAGTCCTCTTCTAGACCAGATTCAGTAGAGCCTATGCAAATTGGTACCATTAGAGGACCCTTAACTGCCGAAGAGAAAGAAAAACGTCGTAAATTAAACCAATGTCTTTACTGCGGAAAGAAAGGACATTTTGTAAAAGAATGCCCAACTCGACCTGTTAGACCCAAGACAAAAATTTCTGAGGTAGTAGCACTTCAACAATCGGAAAACTAAAACACTCGGTAGATACAGAGGTCATTTTATCGAGTGTTCAAACTAGTTTGGCCTCTTCAAACCCTGTTCCTTCTCATTGCCATCTTAGCATAAAAGTCTGCTTACGGACCCCAGGCGACAATACTAAAACTTGGTCCATAGATGCTCTTATTGATTCAGGGGCTACAGGAAATTTCGTGGATACTCAGTTGTTTTCGAATCTGGGATTGAGAAAAATCATAAAAGAGACACCAGAGATAGTACGAGCTGTCGATGGGAAGGAGTTAACTTCAGGGCCTATTCAATATCATACTGAATTGTTAACTATGACTTGTGCCTCCAAACACACCGAAGATATTAGGTTCGATATCATTGATGCTCCTCAGTTTGGTTTGATCTTAGGCATACCATGGTTAGTGCTTCATAACCCCTACATAGATTGGACACAACGAACAATATTGTTCAAATCTGATTTTTGTCATACAACCTGTTTACAGGGTCATCCTGACGCTGAGTTTGTAATACAAGGTTATGATTTTCCGAAAGAATCGAAAACGGTTCTACTTCTTGATGGAGTTCCAAAAGAATATAACGATCTGCTAGATGTATTTGACAAAAAGAAGGCTAACACCTTGCCGCCTCATAGGGATTATGATTGTCAAATAGATTTGGTCCCAGGTGCGACTTTACCGTGTAGTCGCATATATGCATTAACCGAAAAGGAAAACGAGCATTTACGTGAATATCTAGATGAATATTTAAAGAATGGATTTATACGGCATTCTAAGTCCCCAGTTTCATCTCCTCTCTTTTTTATCCCTAAAAAGGGGGGGGGAGTTACGTGCATGCATCGACTATAGAGCCATCAATAATGTAACGGTGAAGAATAGATATCCTTTACCTTTGATACCAACTTTACTCGATCAGATCAAAGATGCGACCATTTATACAAAACTGGATCTACGAGGTGCATATCATTTGGTACGAGTCCGAGAGGGCGATGAATGGAAGACTGCTTTCCGTACCAAATTTGGTTTATATGAATACCAGGTCATGCCTTTCGGACTCTGTAACGCACCTGCAGCGTTCCAGTTTTTTATAAATGAGGTCTTAAGAGATTTTTTGGACATATGTTGTATAGTGTATATTGATGATATACTCATTTATTCAAAGAACAAATCTGATCATGTAAAACAGGTAAGGGCCATTCTTCAACAGCTTCTTAATAATTCCCTGTTTGTAAAATTGGAAAAAAGCATGTTTCATGTAACTACTGTGGATTTTTTAGGTTACATCCTAAGTCCATCAGGAATTGAAATGGATCCCAAGAAAATTAAAGCAATCACAGAATGGCCTAGTCCCACTACTGTCAAACAGGTACAAAGTTTTTTGGGGTTTGCCAATTTCTATAGGCGTTTCATTGACAAGTTTTCCGACACAATCACTCCCATCACAAAACTATTGAGAAAAAATATCAAGTTTGATTGGACATCAGAAGCTGAAAAAGCCTTTCAAAAGTTAAAAGCTCACTTTACTTCTGCCCCTGTTTTGACACATCCAGATCCAGCCCAACCATACATAGTTGAAGCGGATGCTTCACAATATGCCATAGGGGGTATTTTATCCCAACGAGACAAAAACACAGGCCAAATGCATCCCATTGCATATCATTCAAGGAAACTGTCTCCCACAGAACAGAATTATGCCATTGCTGATCGGGAATTATTAGCTATAAAAGCTGTATTTGAAGAATGGCGTCATTATCTGTTAGGAGCTAGACATCCTGTAACCATATACACTGATCACCGGAATTTACAGTCTTTAAAATCTGTCAAGGCTTTATCAGCTCGTCAATTGCGCTGGTCGCAGTTTTTCAATGATTACGACTTTGTCATCACTTATCGCCCTGGAAAAGACAATAACAAAGCGGATGCATTATCTCGCATCGGCATAAGTGACGACTTAAATGTACGGCATGAAAAAATTCAACCTATAATCCCTACAGAATGTTTTCACATTGGACTTACAGACACTAATGTAATACCAGACATTACAAAGGCACTACAGACTCGATCTAAGGAGGAGTGGAGTCTAGATTTTCCTTTATTGCAATGGAGAAAAGAGTTGTTGTACATGACAGATCAGATTTTTGTACCCACTGTACCCATTCAAAGACGTGTTCTGGAAATGTATCATGATTCTTTGTTGTCTGTTCATCCAGGAATTACTAAAATGTATCAAATAATCAAGAGAAATTATTGGTGGCCTACCATGTTCAAAGACATCCAAGATTATGTTGCTACATGTTCTGTGTGTATTCAAAATAAGTCCACTCGTCATGCTCCTAGTGGTATGCTGTTACCGTTGCCTATACCTCCTCAACCTTGGCACACTCTGTCATTAGACTTCATAGTAGAGCTACCTCGTACAAACAAGGGTTTTACTGTAATTTTAACTGTTATAGATCAGTTTTCACGAGAAGCTCATTTCATTCCGTTGAAGAAACTCCCATCTGCCTGCGAGTTAGCTAAAGTGTTTGTCAAAGAAATAGTGAGATTACATGGAATACCGTCCATTGTCCTTTCGGACAGAGGTCCGCAGTTTATTTCACATTTTTGGCAACAATTAGGAAAATCCTTGAATATAGACGTGCGTACTTCATCCAGTTACCATCCCCAAACCGATGGCTTAACGGAACGCACGAATCAAACCATTGAACAGTTTCTCAGATGTACACTAAGTACCTGTGACCGAGAATGGTCAGATGTTTTGTGGGCGATGGAATTTGCTTACAACAATTCAGAACATTCTGCTATAGGAATGTCTCCTTTTTTTTGTAATCACGGTTTCCATCCCAAGGATACCATGGTTTTACACGATCTGGAAAAAGAAAATCCATCAGTCACAGAGTTTGTTACCCAGCTGATTAAAAATCAACAACTAGCACACTTATCTTTAGCACAAGCAAAGGAAAGTCAAAAAAGATTTGCCGATAAACATAGGTCGGAACCTCCTTCTTATGTAGCAGGGGATAAAGTTTGGTTATCTACCAAGAATTTAAGAATAAAAAGTCATAAAGCTTTTCGTCCTCGCTTCATAGGACCTTTTGCTATAGAAAAAGTCATCAATCCAGTATGTGTGAAATTGTCTCTTCCATCCCATTTTCAGTTTCATCCAGTTTTTCATGTATCATTAGTGAAACCGTTTAATTCTAACACTAGACTCACAGCAAGTCCTTCTGCAATAGAAGTAGATGGAGTCCCAGAATTTGAGGTAAAAGCAGTTCTAGATTCGAAACGCATTAGGAACAAATTGTTTTATCTTGTAGACTGGAAAGGTTACGGTCCTGAGGAACGTTCTTGGGAACCTCTGGCCAATTTACGAAATGCTCCTAAAGCTTTGAAAAGATTTCATGCCCGTTGTCCTGAGAAACCACGACCAATTCCCGGAGTGTTAGGGGGGATTCTACGAGGGGGGTACTGTCATGAATCCATACCCTGTTCCCAATAAAAAACCCACCCCTATCCCGTGCATCCTGCACTCCAAAAGATGTGTGTATTTATTTGCTGATGGTTATCTGCATGGTTCATTGATGTCAGTGTTTGGGAAAAAGGTTCTGGTTGTTTTTGTGAACTTCTCTAGTGTACAGTATCATTTGGGCAGTGGCAACATTCGAGTTCCTGAATTGATAACACTTGTGATCTTGATAACACTGTCAGTGCTTGTTTCGGCCTGCTTGGCGTCTATGCGGTGCGAGCGCAAGAAGCATCTGAGCAATGGAATCGGTCTGCTCGCGTAAGCTCAAAACCCGGAACAAGGAGCACGCACACGCGCGCCTGTTTACGGACGTCTCTGGGTGTGGCTAGGGTATTTAAGGCACACCCAGATTCCGGAAAGGTGCTTAGCCTTCCGCCTCTTCACCGGAGAACATCGCGCTGACCTGGCTCTGCACTTACCGGTCATCCGGCTCCTTGGGTCCTGGATTTTCCTGTTTTCAGTTCCGCTTCCAGCATCTTCGTCTCTTCGATCCTCGCAGCGAGATGAAACCTGTAAAGAAAGGAAAATAAGCTAAGTGCATTTCTCTTACAACATCTTCTGGCGCCCATCGCAAGAGAGAGAGTTTAAGTAAAGGAACTTTACCAATTTTTGGACATTCGGACAATCGAGACGTAATTGTTCGGAATAAGTTAATAATCGACAGAGAAAAGCATTGTAATTGTGTTATGTATATTTTTGTTGCATATTCTTTGTTTTTGAATTAATAGACATGACTTGGCAACGACGGAAAGAACAGGAAGGATTGCTTAGTAAGTGAACAGGCATAGGGGAATAATGTAATGGAAGTGTTCACCAAAATACTGTTGAAACATTAATAATGAATGTTCTGTATTGTTTGTTCTTAGACACTTCAAAAACCCAACTGCTTCACTGATCACAAGTCACCAAACAAGTGGAGAACATAGAACTTCTTCACATCGTGACACCTTCCTGGACGCGAAGCCTAATCCTGTAGAATCGCAGGTAGGATACTTGTAGCTAGCATACTTAAAAGAATCAAGGAGGTGACAAGAAAGTTAAAGTACTCAAAAAGAGTTTAGTGACGGGTCAGTAAACTAAGGAATCTTCTTGTTAATTCGCAGGTCGACTACAGGAACGTCATTAGCGTCGATTCCGGCCCTCCTCCCTCAATCCTATTGTCAACCTAGGAGTGCATATAACCATCTGGGTTATCGAATAGAGTTATAGGGAGTTTGGCCCATAGCGTCTCTGCGAAACACCACCAAGCACCTTACAGGTAAAGGTAAGAGAAATTCAGGTAAGAGTGCTTGGTGATCCTGACAGTTGCACCCGACATCGCCTGGTACCTTCCTGGTGCCACACCGGTCACTGGATAGTGACTGTGAACACTGTCCCCTCTGCTTTCAGGTCTTCTACAACTCCGATCCACCCTTGGATCCAACGCAGCTCTTCTGGACCGACCGCCTGCAGCATCTTTGTCATCAGGCTCCATGGAATCGATAGAAGAAACCCGACGCACTTCGAGACCTATGCACCCGCTTCCTGTGGGTGAGGTAAAGCTGGCACTCCGGTGCCAAAGTGTAGAGAATCATCTCTAGTGTCTGTGTTTCGAATCTTGAGATCGTAGTCCACCCAGAAGACCCTTTCTGCAGTAACTTTTTAACTTTTACGCACCCATTGAAAACCTATGGGAGCCCGCGTGTAACTTTCCTCACTGCACACGCGACCCGTGGACCTCCTGGTCACTAACTGAAGTTAGCTCCTTGTAGGCCCAGCGATTCTAGAGGCCCTAGGCCTTTTCACTTTCCTGTTCGTGGTACTTATACCACTATTTTAGTATATGGTTTGAGTGGCCACCTGGGCCCATCCATATAAAGTGCAACTTCTGTATATTATAACGTTGTCTTGTTTAACGATTTGTGCTCCTGTGCTCATAAAGAGTCTAGGGGTTACTTTGAGAAATAAATCCATATATATTTTCAATATATATCTGTGTGGTGTCCTTTCATTGGTATAAAGGGGGGTTGCATTTGGTAAAACAGCCTGCTTAACACGCTTTAACGAGTTTAGCCTCAAAGACTGCTTAGCCTACGCTACCACTAGGGCAGCTAGTCCGTAAAGGTTGACTTACAACCACACCATAAGGGTTGCTTGGCATGGTACAAGGTGGTCACTTTAACTAGTGAACATCATATACCAGGCCAACTTCTCACAATGTGCATCTGTCCTAGTGACAGCATTGAGTCCTCTGTAATCCACACAGAACCTCATCTCTCTCTTGCCATCTTTGGTGTGAGGTTTGGGGACCAGAACCACTGGGCTAGCCCAGGGGCTCTCTGAGGGTTCAATGACACCTAATTCCAGCATTTTGTGTACCTCAGCCTTTATACAGTCCCTGACGTGGTCAGGTTGTCTGTAAAGTTTGTTCTTTACATGCAGACTGTCACCAGTGTCCACCACATGGGTACACCAGTCAGTTTGGCTAGGTATCAAGGAAAACATGTGTTGAAATGATTGTAGAACCTGTCTACATTCAATCTGCTGATGATCAGTGAGGTTGCCTCCAAGGGTCACTCCTTCCACTGAGCCATCTTCAGGGTTCTGAGACAACAGGTCTGGGAGAGGGTCACTCTCTTCCTCCTGTCCCTCATCTGTAGCCATGAGCAAGCCCATGTCTGCCCTGTCAACATATGCTTTTAACCTGTTAACATGGAGTACCCTGTGGGGACTCCTGGGCGTTCCTAGGTCCACCAAGTAGGTAACCTCTCCCTTCTTTTCCAGGATTGTATGGGGTCCAGACCATTTGTCTTGGAATGCTGCTGGGGCCACTGGCTCCAACACCCATACCTTCTGTCCTGGCTGAAACTCAACCAAGACAGCCTTTTGGTCATGCCAAGCTTTCTGTAAGGCCTGGCTTGCCTCAAGGATTTTGGATGCCTTCTCCATATACTCAGCCATCCGGGAGCGGAGACCAAGTACATAGTCCACTATGTCTTGTTTAGGCTTTTTGAGAGGTAACTCCCATCCTTCCTTCACTAAACACAGTGGGCCTCTTACAGGGTGCCCAAACAATAATTCAAAGGGGCTGTATCCAACTCCTTTTTGTGGGACCTCTCTGTAAGCAAACAGAAGGCAGGGTAGAAGGATGTCCCATCTTCGCCTGAGCTTTTCAGGTAATCCTTTGATCATACCCTTTAGGGTCTTGTTGAATCTCTCAACAAGCCCATTGCATTGTGGGTGATAAGGAGTGGTGAACTTGTAGTTGACACCACATTCTTTCCACATAGCTGTCAAGTATCCTGACATGAAGTTGGTACCTCTGTCAGAAACACCCTCCTTAGGAAACCCCACTCTGGAGAATACTCCCAGCAGGGCCCTGGCCACAACAGGTGCTGTAGTGGTCCTAAGGGGAATTGCCTCTGGATACCTGGTGGCATGATCCACTACCACCAGTATAAATCTGTGCCCAGATGCAGTGGGAGGATCCATGGGACCCACTATATCTATTCCCACTCTTTCAAAGGGGACCCCCACCACAGGTAGTGGTATCAGAGGGGCCTTTGTTGTGCCACCTGATTTGCCACTGGCTTGGCAGGTTACACAGGAGCGACAAAACTCCTTGGTATCTTCATTCATGTGAGGCCAGTGAAAGTGAGGGACAAGCCTGTCCCAGGTCTTGTTCTGGCCTAAGTGTCCTTCTAGAGGAATATCATGGGCCAAGGTAAGAAGGAAGCCCCTAAATTGCAGAGGTATAACCAACCTCCTGGTTGCACCAGGTTTTGGGTCTCTAGCCTCTGAATAAAGGAGCCCATCAACCCAATACACTTTATGGGTACCTTGAGCATTCCCAGCAGCCTCAGCAGCAGCCAGCTGTCTGAGGGGTTCAAGAGATGGACAGGATAACTGATCCTGCCCCAAGTCAGCCCTGGAAGGTCCCCCTGTCCCCAGAAACTCAACCTGATCAGGTTCAAGCTCTTCAGGGATAGTTCCTTCAGGGTTCTCTAGATCATCTTCCTGGGAAGGCTGATCATCACCTTGAGGCAGGGGGGAAGGCACAGCCTTAACCCTCCTGTTCTTCCTCTTGGTAGGTGCTTGGTCCATTGTTCCAGGATCCAAGAGGTGAGGTTCAGTGTGGCACTTTTTGGCCTGTGACCTGGTCACAGCAAGGACATGTGGTGATATACCTAACATCTCTGCATGTGTCCTGTACTCCACTTCTGACCATAGAGAACTCTCTAGGTCATTGCCCAACAAACATTCTACTGGGAGGTCTGCACTAACCACAACCCTTTTGAGGCCAGTTACCCCTCCCCATGAGAAGTTAACAACTGCCACACTATGTGAAGTAGTGGCTTTGCTGGCATTGGTCACCAGGTAGTTCTCACCTGGTATGTACTGTCCAGGGTCCACAAAGCCTGGTGTCACCATAGTGACACTGGCACATGTGTCCCTGTAGGCTTGAGCCACTTTTTCATTTATTAAAGGAGTCTGTCTGTACTTGCCCAGGTTACTGGGGCTCACAGTCAGGGACAAATCCATGTCCCCATCACAGATCAAGACTGCCTGTGTCAGGGTTCTGTCTAAGTCAGAATCTCCTTCAGTTCCCATAGTGATTCCCACTACACCCTTTGTTTGGGGACCAACACTGCTAACAGTAGTACTGGGAGCAGGTGCCTTAGGGGCAACAGTGTTGGGGGCTCCACCCTTCTTACAATTACTAGTCCAGTGAGTTGTATTCTTGCAAGATTTGCACCAGGGTTTCTTTGGACCTTCTTTCTTCTTCCCTTTAGGTTGGGACCCACCCTCGTTAGTACTAGTTTGGGGCCCTGTTGAAGACTTCTGGTCTTTAGATTTCTGATCTCCACCCTTTTGGTCTGTTTTCTTCTGATCACCCCCTTGGCCCTGGTTCTGGTTCTTTTGCTTAACCCTGGTTCTGACCCATTTGTCTGCCTTCTTTCCCAATTCTTGGGGAGAGGTCAGATCTGAGTCAACCAAGTGTTGATGCAGTTGCTGGTTCTGACAGTTATTGAAAATCTGTTCTCTCATCATCAAATTGTACAATCCTGTATAATCAGATACCTTACTTCCCAGCAACCAACCCTCCAAAGCCTTAGTGGCACATTCAATGTATTCAGACCAGTCCTGAGTCTGTGTCTTCTGGGTGTCTCTGAACATTAACCTGTACTGTTCAGTGGTTAAGCCTAACCCATCAACTTCAGGGCTCTGTAGTTTCTGACATCCTCCTCCCTAACAGTGAGGAGTCTATCTCTGCCTCTTCCTTCAAAGGAGAGCCATAAGATTGCTGCCCACTGGTCTCCAGGAACCTGCTGCACTTTGCAGGCTCTCTCAAGAGCAGTCATCCATTTGTGGATGTCATCCCCACTTTTGTAGGGGGGCACAACCTTGGACAGGTTCCTATTGTCAACGACCCTATCTTTGTCCTTAGGGACAATGCTGCCACCAGTGGGTATAGACCCACTCTCTTTAGGTTGCCTAGCCTTGTTCAGTTTCTCTTCCATCAGGGCTACTTCTAGCTCCTGTCTCCTGATCCTCAGCTGAGCTTCCTGCATTCTGGCCTCATGTTCCCTCCTCTGAGGGGTGGTCATCCTCCTTCTGGAGTGACCTTGAGAGCCTCTAGAGGCATGGGAAGCATTAGATTCACCTGAGTGATTCCTTTGCCTCCCAAGCCCCTGGTTAAGTCCACTGGGGAGATCCAATGGGATGATCCCATTGTCAGTCCCCAATAGCCTTAGGTTAGCTGGGCCATGTATAACACTTGGCACTGGGCTAGTTCTCCCTTCATCCCCACTAACATCTGTATCCCTATCACTTTCATCCTCTGTAGTATGAATCTCATCTAAGGGGTGATTATTGGAAAGGGGTACCTCAGTAGCATCTTCAGAAGGGGGGCCTCCTGTTCCAGTCCCTAAGGGGCCTAACTGGGAGGCTTTCTTGAGAGCTTTCTGATCTTCATCAGCCTGTAAAAGCTCTCTGAGTTCAGCAGAAGTAGGGTTCTTGGGCTGTTTAAGGCCCCTGATATTTGCCAACTGCCTGAGCTCATTTTGATTTAGGGTATCTGTGAGAAGTTGGCCTGGTATATGATGTTCACTAGTTAAAGTGACCACCTTGTACCATGCCAAGCAACCCTTATGGTGTGGTTGTAAGTCAACCTTTTCGGACCAGCTGCCCTAGTGGTAGCGTAGGCTAAGCAGTCTTTGAGGCTAAACTCGTGAAACGTGTTAAGCAGGCTGTTTTACCAAATGTAACCCCCCTTTATACCAATGAAAGGACACCACACAGATATATATTGAAAATATATATGTATTTATTTCTCAAAGTATCTCCTAGACTCTTTATGAGCACAGGAGCACAAATCGTTAAACAAGAATACGTTAGAATACACAGAAGTTGCACTTTATATGGATAGGCCCTGGTGGCCACTCGAACCATATACTAAAATAGTGGTATAAGTACCACGAACAGAAAAGGGGAAAGGCCTAGGGCCTCTAGAATCGCGGGGCCTACAAGGAGCTAACTTTAGTTAGTGACCAGGAGGTCCACGGGTTGCGTGTGCAGAGCAAATAGTCACACGCGAGCTCCCATAGGTTTTCAATGGGTGCGTAAAAGTTACAAAGTTACTGCAAAAAGGATCTTCCGGATGGACTATGAACTCAAGATTGGAAACACAGACACTAGAGATGATACTCTACACTTGGGCACCGGAGTGCCAGCTTTACCTCACCCACAGGAAGCGGGTGCATAGGTCTCGAAGTGCGTCGGGTTTCTTCTATATGTTCAATGGAGCCTGAAAGCAAAGATGCTGCAGGCGGTCGGTCCGGAAGGGATGCGGTGGATCCCAGGATGGAACGGAGTTGTAGAAGACCTGTAAGCAGAGGGGACAGTGTTCACAGTCACTAGCCAGTGACCAGCGTGGCACCAGGTGGGTACCAGGCGATATCGGGTGCAAACAGGAGGAAAGGTGTAGCTTGTCTCTGCAGCCACGTGGTCCCTGAAGGTCGACGACATCCAGGAGTCAGTTCACGAGCTGTCCCACGCAGGCTCTCGCTGTCGGAGGTGTCGGCGACTTGATGGAAGCAAACAAGCCTTGGCAAAAGCAATTGTTGTGGAAAACAAAATATGCTGATGGTTCTGACCAGCAAGGTCAGAGGGACTGCTCCTTTGGAGGGGTGCAAGGGCCAGTCTGGAGCAACCAGACCAGCGGTGTAGTTCTTGAAGTTCGTCGCCAAGATGGCCACTAGCCAACGGGCCAGCAACCGGTTAGGCGCGTCGAGTGGCAAAATGCAGAAGGGCCCCACGCAGATCGTGGAGATGCTGGAGGGCTCACCTTTGGTGCAGATGCTGCTCGAAGGTTGGGCTTCTCAGATCCCAAAGCACAACTTGGAGGGAGCCTCGGTTGTTGCACTTGCAGCTTGTCGTGGTCTTTTCAAGATGGCTGGCTCCACGTGTCTCGGTGCCTCCACGGGTTCCTTCTTTTCAGGGACTGTGGATCGGGCGGTGAGAGGTCTGGAGGTCCAGGTCTTGTCAGTCTCTGGGCTCGGGCTCCGGCGGGAGGCGGCGGCAAATTAGACATTGATTCGCTGGATGGTGCTTGCGTTAGCAAGGTGGTCACTCCCTGACCACAGGGGAGATTGGCTTCAGTTCTCTGTGCGGCTGAGCGTCGAAGTTCCCGTCTTCTTCTTGTAGTTAAGTTGATTCCAGGATGTTTAAAGTCTTAGGACACAGCTCCTACCTTTATTCGGATTCTAGGGGCCGGACTACCTGCTAGGTCCCTCCCTAAGGGTGGGACCAGGAAGGGGGGTGGTTACACCCCCAATCCTTTGTCCAGCTCGCCCCAGGTCCAGGGCTGGTGTGCCCCAGGACCGGTTTGAACTGGCATATGCACCGAGGCTCCTTGTGAGCCTCAGGCATGTCTGGTTTCTTTCAAGCCCTACCTGACCAATACACAAAATCCTGTCTGGGGTGGTGCACGCACCTCCCCTGGCAGGAAACCCATTGTCCACACCTCCCAAGCTGGAAGGACTCCCAGCAGCAGGAGGGCAGACTTGTGTCTGTGGTGGCAGCATCCATTTTGTGGAGCTGAGGCTATGTCTGATTTTAACCCGGGTTTCAGGTACTGTACATGTCGTGTCCCTCTAGAAGGGTGGAATGCTAACCCCGTCGCCAGAATTGGCGAGGGGTTAGTATACCAATTCGTATGACACCTTACTCGACATGTTTTGATAAAGCCAAACCAAAGATAGCATTTAACCGCGAGGTTCATAATGCACTTAAGAGTATATGGTATGACGATATCTGGAAACAGTAGAAGGAAGTTGTTCCGACCACTGCAGACAGGCTCAGCTCATGCCAGAGCACCATCTCACATGGAACCAAGCACTCTGCCTTCAGGATTGTTAAGGTCTGCCATAGGAGTGACTTATAGGTTAACATGTGTCCCATTTAAGGTTAGGTGTAGGTATACTACACCTAAGTAAGAGGTGGTTACACCAACTTACCCCAGCTGAGTGATCAGCCAGTTGTGTCAAATTTGTTAGGCCAGGCCAGGGGTGGCACAATACATGCTTCAGCCCCTGGTAGGCCTTAGATACACCAATGCCCTGGGTACCTAGTGTACACTGGTACAGGGGCTCACAGGGTGATCCACTTCCAATTGGTTATGCACCTGGTGCATAGTGTAAATTTAGTAGAGAGAACAGCAGGCTGGGGGTCTGATTGGCAGGCCCACAGCCTCAATATGTCAAAAACCAGTGAAGCAAAAAGCAAAAATTTGGGGTGACCATAGGATAGCAGACCCTACTCTCCTACAGTAAGGCATCCCTCATCAGTGTCAATGGGCTCTGTATCAGAGAGTGTACGGCGTCGCTCCTCAGTGTCAGTGGGTTCAGTATCACAGAGTGTAATGTGTCGCTCCTCAGTGTCAGTGGGCTCCGTATCATAGAGTGTACGGCGTCGCTCCTCAGTGTCAGTGGGCTCTGTATCACAGAGTGCACATCGGTGCGCCTCAGTGTCAGTGGGTTCCGTATCACAGAGTGTAAGGCGTCGCTCCTCAGTGTCAGTGGGCTCAGTATCACAGTGTGTAAGGCGTCACTCCTCAGTGTCAGTGGGCTCCGTATCACAGAGTGTTAGACGTCGCTCTTCAGTGTCAGTGGGCTCCGTATCACAGAGTGTACGGCGTCGCTCCTAAGTGTCAGTGGGCTCCGTATCACAGAGTGTAAGGCGTCGCTCCTCAGTGTCAGTGGGCTCCGAATCACAGAGTGTAAGGCGTCACTCCTCAGTGTCAGTGGGCTCAGTATCACAGAGTGTAAGACGTTGCTCCTCAGTGTCAGCTGGCTCCGTATCACAGAGTGTAAGGCATCGCTCCTCAGTGTCAGTGGGCTTCGTATCACAGCGTGTAAGGCGTCGCTCCTCAGTGTCAGTGGACTCCATATCACAGAGTGTACAGTGTCGCTCCTCAGTGTCAGTGGGCTCCGTATGACAGAGTGTATGGCGTCGCTCCTCAGTGTCAGAATGAGAGTGGGCTCCATATCACAGCGTGTACGGCGTCACTCCTAAGTGTCAGTGGGCTCCGTATCACAGAGTGTATGGCGTCGCTCCTCAGTATGAGAATGACAGTGGGCTCCATATCACAGAGTGTACGGCGTGGCTCCTCAGTGTCCGTGGGTTCTGTATCACAGAGTGTAAGGCGTCGCTCCTCAGTGTCAGTGGGCTCCGTATCACAGAGTGTACGGCGTCGCTCCTCAGAGTCAGTGGGTTTCGTATCACAGAGTATAAGGCGTTGCTCCTCACTGTCAGTGGGCTCCGTATCACAGAGTGTACGGCGTCGCTTCTCAGTGTCAGTGGGCTCCGTACCACAGAGTGTAAGGCGTCGCTCCTCAGTGTCAGTGGGCTCCGTATCACAGAGTGTAAGACGTCGCTCCTCAGAGTCAGTGGGTTTCGTATCACAGAGTATAAGGCGTTGCTCCTCACTGTCAGTGGGCTCCGTATCACAGAGTGTACGGCGTCGCTTCTCAGTGTCAGTGGGCTCCGTACCACAGAGTGTAAGGCGTCGCTCCTCAGTGTCAGTGGGCTCCGTATCACAGAGTGTAAGACGTCGCTCCTCAGTGTCAGTGGGCTCCGTATCACAGAGTGTACAGCGTCGCTCCTCAGTGTCAGTGGGCTCCGTATCACAGTGTGTAAGGCGTCACTCCTCAGTGTCAGTGGGCTCCGTATAACAGAGTGTAAGGCGTCGCTCCTCAGTGTCAGTGGGCTTCGTATCACAGCGTGTAAGGCGTCGCTCCTCAGTGTCAGTGGGCTCCATATCACATAGTGTAAGGCGTCACTCCGCAGTGTCAGTGGGCTCCGTATCACAGCGTGTACGGTGTCGCTCCTCAGTTTCAGTGGGCTCCGTATCACAGAGTGTACGGCGTCTCTCCTCAGTGTCAGTGGGCTCCGTATCAAAGCGTGTAAGGGGTCGCTCCTCAGTGTCAGTGGGCTCCATATCACAGAGTGTATGGTGTCGCTCCTCAGTGTCAGTGGGCTCCGTATCACAGATTGTAAGGCATCGCTCCTCCGTGTCAGTGGGCTCCGTATCACAGAGTGTAAGGCGTCGCTCCTCAGTGTCAGTGGTCTCCATATCACAGCGTGTGAGGTGTTACACCTCAGTGTCAGTGGGCTCTGTATCACAGAGTGTAAGGCGTCGCTCCTCAGTGTCAGTGGGCTCCGTATCACAGCGTGTAAGGCGTCGCTCCTCCGTGTCAGTGGGCTCCGTATCATAGAGTGTAAGGCGTCGCTCCTCAGTGTCAGTGGGCTCCATATCACAGCGTGTAAGGTGTTACTCCTCAGTGTCAGTGGGCTCTGTATCACAGAGTGTAAGGTATCGCTCCTCAGTGTCAGTGGGCTCCGTATCACAGCGTGTAAGGCGTCGCTCCTCAGTGTCATTGGGCTCAGTATCACAGAGTGTACGGCGTCGCTCCTCAGTGTCAGTGGGTTCCGTATCACAGAGTGTAAGGCATCCCTCCTCAGTGTCAGTGGGCTCTGTATCACAGAGTGTACGGCGTCGCTCCTCAGTGTCAGTGGGTTCCGTATCACAGAGTGTAATGTGTCGCTCCTCAGTGTCAGTGGGCTCCGTATCGAAGAGTGTATGGCGTCGCTCCTCTGTGTCAGTGGGTTCCGTATCACAGAGTGTAAGGCATCGCTCCTCAGTGTCAGTGGGCTCCCTATCACAGATTGTAAGGCGTCGCTCCTCAGTGTCAGAGGGCTGCGTATCACAGAGTGTAAGACGTCGCTCCTCAGTGTCAGTGGGCTCCGTATCACAGCGTGTAAGGCGTCGCTCCTAAGTGTCAGCGGGCTCCGTATCACAGAGTGTAAGGTGTCGCTCCTCAGTGTCAGTGGGCTTCGTATCACAGCGTGTAAGGTGTCGCTCCTCAGTGTCAGTGGGCTCCATATCACAGAGTGTAAGGCGTCGCTCCGCAGTGTCAGTTTGCTCCGTATCACAGAGTGTACGGCGTCTCTCCTCACTGTCAGTGGGCTCCGTATCACAGCGTGTAAGGCGTCCCTCCTCAGTGTCAGTTGGCTCGGTATCACAGAGT
Source organism: Triturus cristatus (assembly GCF_964204655.1). NCBI lineage: Eukaryota > Metazoa > Chordata > Amphibia > Caudata > Salamandridae > Triturus > Triturus cristatus. The sequence goes on from NC_140579.1 coordinate 1,100,390,079, forward strand.
GTATGGCATCGCTCCTCAGTGTCAGTGGGCTCCGTATCACAGAGTGTAAGGCGTCGCTCCTCCGTGTCAGTGGGCTCGTATCACAGAGTGTAAGGCGTCGCTCCTCAGTGTCAGTGGTCTCCATATCACAGCGTGTAAGGTGTTACTCCTCAGTGTCAGTGGGCTCTGTATCACAGAGTGTAAGGCATCGCTCCTCAGTGTCAGTGGGCTCCGTATCACAGCGTGTAAGGCGTTGCTCCTCAGTGTCATTGGGCTCAGTATCACAGAGTGTACGGCGTCGCTCCTCAGTGTCAGTGGGCTCCGTATCACCGAGTGTACGGCGTCGCTCCTCAGTGTCAGTGGGCTCCGTATCACAGAGTGTAAGGCGTCGCTCCTCAGTGTCAGTGGGCTCCGTATCACAGAGTGTAAGGCGTCACTCCTCAGTGTCAGTGAGCTCAGTATCACAGAGTGTAAGACGTTGCTTCTCAGTGTCAGCTGGCTCCGTATCACAGAGTGTAAGGCATCGCTCCTCAGTGTCAGTGGACTTCGTATCACAGCGTGTAAGGCGTCGCTCCTCAGTGTCAGTGGACTCCGTATCACAGAGTGTACAGTGTCCCTCCTCAGTGTCAGTGGGCTCCGTATGACAGAGTGTATGGCGTCGCTCCTCAGTGTCAGAATGAGAGTGGGCTCCATATCACAGCGTGTACGGCGTCACTCCTAAGTGTCAGTGGGCTCCGTATCACAGAGTGTATGGCGTCGCTCCTCAGTATGAGAATGACAGTGGGCCCCATATCACAGAGTGTACGGCGTCTGTGAGAAGTTGGCCTGGTATATGATGTTCACTAGTTAAAGTGACCACCTTGTACCATGCCAAGCAACCCTTATGGTGTGGTTGTAATCAACCTTTTCGGACTAGCTGCCCTAGTGGTAGCGTAGGCTAAGCAGTCTTTGAGGCTAAACTCGTGAAGCGTGTTAAGCCAGCTGTTTTACCAAATGCAACCCCCTTTTATACCAATGAAAGGACACCACACAGATATATATTCAAAATATATATGTATTTATTTCTCAAAGTAACCCCTAGTCTCTTTATGAGCACAGGAACACAAATCGAAAAACAAGATTACAGTAGAATACACAGAAGTTGCACTTTATATGGATAGGCCCTGGTGGCCGCTCGAACCATATACTAAAATAGTGGTATAAGTACCACGAACAGAAAAGGGAAAAGGCCTAGGGCCTCTAGAATCGCTGGGCCTACAAGGAGCTAACTTCAGTTAGTGACCAGGAGGTCCACGGGTGGCGTGTGCAGAGCAAATAGTCACACGCGTGCTCCTATAGGTTTCAATGGGTGCGTAAAAAGTACAAAGTTACTGCAAAGAGGATCTTCCGGATGGACTAGGAACTCAAGATTTGGAACACAGGCACTAGAGATGTAATAATACACTTGGGCACAGGAGTGCCAGCTTTACCTCACCCACAGGAAGCGGGTGCATAGGCCTCGAAGTGCGTCGGGTTTCTTCTATCTGTTCCGTGGAGCCTGAAGACAAAGATGCTGCAGGCGGTCGGTCCGGGAGAGATGCGGTGGATCCAAGAGTGGATCGGAGATGTTGAAGACCTGTAAGCAGAGGGGACAGTGTTCACAGTCACTAGCCAGTGACCAGCGTGGCACCAGGTGGGTACCAGGCAATGTCGGGTGCAAACAGGAAGAAAGGTGTAGCTTGTCTCTGCAGCCACGTGGTCCCTGGAGGTCGACGACATCTAGGAGTCGGTTCTCAAGCTGTCCCACGCAGGCTCTCGCTGTCGACGGTGTCGGCGACTTGATCGAAGCAAACAAGCCTTGGCAAAAGCAATTGTTGTAGGAGATGAAATAAGCTGATGGTTCTGACCAGCAAGGTCAGAAGGACTGCTCCTTTGGAGGGGAGCAAGGGCCAGTCTGGAGCAACCAGACCAGCGGTGTATTTTGTAAAGTTCGTCGCCAAGATGGCTACTAGCCAGCGGGCCAGCAACTGGTTAGGCGCGTCGAGTGGCAAAATGCAGAAGGGCCCCACGCAGATCGTGGAGATGCTGGAGGGCTCACCTTTGGTGCAGATGCTGCTTGAGGGTTGGGCTTCTCAGATCCCAAAGCACAACTTGGAGGGAGCCTCGGTTGTTGCACTTGTCAGCTTGTCGTGGTCGTTTCAAGATGGCTGGCTCCACGTGTCTCGGTGCCTCCACGGGTCTCCTCTTTTCAGGGACTGTGGATCGGGTGGTGAGAGGTCTGGAGGTCCAGGTCTTGTCAGTCTCTGGGCACGGGCTCCGGCGGGAGGCGGCGGCAAAGCAGATGTTGATTTGCTGGATGGTGCTTGCGTTAGCAAGGTGGTCACTCCCTGACCACAGGGGAGATTTCCTTCAGTCTTCTGTGCAGCAGAATGTCGAAGTTCCCGTCTTCTTCTTAGTTTCAAGTTGATTCCAGGATGTCTGAAGTCTTAGGACACAGCTCCTACCTTTAAGCGGATTCTAGGGGCCGGACTACCTGCTAGGTCCCTCCCTATGGGTGGGACCAGGAAGGGGGGGTGGTTACACCCCCAATCCTTTGTCCAGCTCGCCCCAGGCCCGGGACTGGTGTGCCCCAGGACCGGTTTGAACTGGCATATGCAACGAGGCTCCTTGTGAGCCACAGGCATGTCTGGTTTCTTTCAAGCCCTACCTGACCAATACACAAAATCCTGTCTGGGGTGGTGCATGCACCTCCCCTGGCAGGAAACCCTTTGTCCACACCTCCCAAGCTGGAAGGACTCCCAGCAGCAGGAGGGCAGACTTGTGTCTGTGGTGGCAGCATCCATTTTGTGGGGCTGAGGCTATGTCTGATTTTACCCGGGTTTCAGGTACTGTACATGTCGTGTCCCTCTAGAAGGGTGGAATGCTAACCCCGTCGCCAGAATTGGCGAGGGGTTAGTATTCCAATTCGTATGACACCTTACTCGACATGTTTTGATAAAGCCAAACCAAAGATAGCATTTAACCGCGAGGTTCATAATGCACTTAAGAGTATATGGTATGACGATATCTGGAAACAGTAGAAGGAAGTTGTTCCGACCACTGCAGACAGGCTCAGCTCATGCCAGAGCACCATCTCACATGGAACCAAGCACTCTGCCTTCAGGATTGTTAAGGCCTGCCATAGGAGTGACTTATAGGTTAACATGTGTCCCATTTAAGGTTAGGTATAGGTATACTACACCTAAGTAAGAGGTGATTACACCAACTTACCCCAGCTGAGTGATCAGCCAGTTGTGTCAAATTGTTAGGCCAAGCCTGGGGTGGCATAATACATGCTTCAGCCCCTGGCAGGCCTTGGGTACACCAATGCCCTGGGTACCTAGTGTACACTGGTACAGGGGCTGACAGGGTGATCCAACCAATTGGGTATGTACCTAGGGTACATGGAGTCCATTGTAAAGAGAGAACAGCCAGGCTGAGATCCTGAATAGCAGGATCTCAGGCCAACTAAGTCGAAAAACCAGCTAGACACTAGGCAAAAATTTGGGGGTAACCATAGTCAGATATCCACCTTCCTACAAACCCCCCCCCCCCAAACGAAGGGAGATAAGGCTGACCTTGACCAGGTAAGCCTATATTGCCCAAGTGGCCATATAAGGAGGAACCAGCACTGGCATGGTTACCCCCTGTCTCATGGTCCACTAAGCAATCCCTCACCCTAAGGGTATCAGAGGGTCTCCACCATAGGGAATCTCTACCTTTGGTGTGTCTTGGCAAAGTAAAAGGCTGGTGTTGAGATGGAGTACTGAAGTGAGTGTCCTCAAAGTGAGGCCTCAGCTTCCTCCAATCATTCTCCACCATGGATGCCTTTCTTTCCTTAACTGAGTTGCACTGTGCTCTCCAGGTCAGCCTCTGGCTACCTAAAGCTGGAGGCTGGATCCCTTTTGTGGGCTTACTGGAGGGACAGGTCAGGTTTGGGGCCCCAAGGTCCCATGTTTGCCCGTGCCCAACAGAATCCCTCTGGGGCAGGTCCCTAACTCCCTGTAAAGGAGATCCCTCAGGAATGTTTTTACCCATCACCTGACTAGGGCTACTAGCCAGGCAATCCTCATTCTTTTGATGGGGGGGTTCTTGTGGACAGGGGCCCTCTGGGGGTCCACTGGCCTCCCTGACCTCTGCAGCCCTGGGCTGACTGAGGCAGGGTAGAGAGAGGCAGGCTACCTGCACCAGACTGGGTCCCACCTTGGAAGGGGCCACTGACATCAGAGGCTCTGCCAGGCCAGGCCTGGCTACCTCTGGGGCAGTTCCTTCACAAGGGGTGAGGTCAGCTCCCTGAGGAGGCTGACTTTTTCCTAATGTCTGGGGAGAGGGAGACTTTTCTTCCTCCCCACTACTCTCTGTTTGTGTGGAGTGATCCATAGTTTCAGGCTTCACTACACCTATGTCAGTCTGAGTATAGGCTGAGACCATTACAGCCTTTCCAACCTTTTCAGGGGGGCACTCAGTTTGTGTTTGAGCTGTGACTTTCACAGCTCTGCCAGTCTCTACAGGGAAGTCTGTCTGCGCCTGGGCTGTGGCTACCACTGCCCTTCCAACCTTTCCAGGGAGGAAATCTATTTGGACAGGGGTTGTGAATGGCACAACCCCACTACCCTTTTGTGAAAGGCCTACCATTTTAGAATGGGTGTCTTGTTCAACTCCAGCCCAAGCTGAGAGTTCTAAGTCATTCCCCAGTAAGCAGTCTACAGGCAAGGTTGGGGACACTGCCACCCTTTTAGGGCCAGTGACACCTCCCCAGCTGAGACATACCTCTGCCATGGGATGACTGTTCTGTTTGCCATCAATGTTGGTCACCTGGTAGGAGAAACCAGGCAAAAGCTGCTCAGAGGGAACTAGCCAATGGGCCACCATTGTGATGCTAGCTCCAGTGTCTCTGTAGGCCTCAGCTTTTGTACCATTGATGTAGGGCTCCTGTCTGTACCTACCCAAAGTGTTGGGACAGGCAGTGAAGTTGGCAAACCCCATGCCACCATCACAGACAAGAGTATCTGCTGCAGGGGAATTGGCTAAGCCAGGGTCCCCCTGTGTTCCCCAAGTAAACCCACCCAAATTTTTGGGGGCACTCCCACCACCTGGGGGATTACTGCTGACAGTAATAGGTGGTGTGACAGGAGTAATTGGAGGAACAGTTTTGTTTGTAGCCCTTGGGCAACTGCTGTCAGTTTTCCAATGCCCAGGAGTTTTACACTCATGGCAGTAAGGCTTTTTAACTGTGGTAGAGGAGGGAGCTTGGGACCCACCACCCTGTGTGGAGTTTTGGGGCCCTGAGGAAGATTTCTCTTTTGCTTTATCCCCACCCTTCTCTTGAGGTTTGGTGGTATCTTTCTTTTGGTCACCACCCTGATTCTTAGGCCTGATCCTGGTCCTGACCCATTTATCTTCCCTCATTCCCAATTCTTGGGGAGAGGTCAAATCTGAGTCTACCAGGTGTTGATGGAGGAGCTGGTTTTGACAGTTACTTAAAATCTGTTCTCTCATCATCAAATTGTACAATCCTGTATAATCAGATACCTTACTTCCCAGCAACCAACCCTCCAAAGCCTTAGTGGCACATTCAACATATTCAGACCAGTCCTGAGTCTGTGTCTTCTGGGTGTCTCTGAACATTAACCTGTACTGTTCAGTGGTTAAGCCTAACCCATCAACTAGGACACTCTTCAGGACTCTGTAGTTTCTGACATCCTCCTCCCTAACAGTGAGGAGTCTGTCTCTGCCTCTTCCTTCAAAGGAGAGCCAGAGGATTGCTGCCCACTGGTCTTCAGGAACCTGCTGCACTTTGCAGGCTCTCTCAAGAGCAGTTATCCATTTGTGGATATCATCCCCACTTTTGTAGGGGGGCACAACCTTAGACAGGTTCCTATTATCAAAGACCCTATCTTTGTCCTTAGGGACAATGCTGCCACCAGTGGGTATAGACCCACTCTCTCTAGGTTGCCTAGCCTTCCTCAGTTTTTCTTCCATCAGGGCTACTTCTAGCTCCTGCTTCCTGATCCTCAGCTGGGCTTCCTGCATTCTGGCCTCATGTTCCCTCCTCTGAGGGGTGGTCATCCTTTTCCTGGAGTGACCTTGAGAGCCTCTAGAGGCATGAGAAGCATTAGAGTCACCTGAGCGATTCCTTTGCCTCCCAAGCCCCTGGTTAAGTCCACTGGGGAGATCCAATGGGATGATCCCATTGTCAGTCCCCAATAGCCTTAGTTTAGCTGGGCCAAGTATAACACTTGGCACTGGGCTAGTTCTCCCTTCATCATCACTACTCTCTGTATCAGTACCTTTATCACTCTCATCCTCTGTGGTATTATTGCCATCTAAGGGGTGACTATTGGAACTGGGTACCTCTGTAGCATCTTCAGAAGGGGGGCCTCCTGTTCCTGACCCTAAGGGGGCTAACTGGGAAGCTTTCTTGAGCTCTCTCTGATTTTCATCATTTTGCAAGAGTTCTCTGAGCTCAGCAGAGGTAGGGTTCTTGGGCTGTTTAAGGCCTCTAAGAGTTGCCAAATGCCTGAGCTCATTCTGATTAAGGGTAGCAAAGATGGATGGTGCCCTCTGGGGGTCACTCTCGACAGAGATGGGTACAGTGGACCCCTCTGCCCCAGCCATTGCTCTTAAGTGTGGGTGGATGTGTTGCAATCTACCTACACTTGGGTTTACCTACTAAACCTATCTAGTAGTTGTAGTCAGGGTGTGCTACTCCCTTTGCTCTACAACAACTAAGTTCAGTAGAACTTATGTATATCTAATCTTGTTTTATATGTACCTACAGGTACCTATGTGATCTTTCAATTGGTAACCAAGAGATTACAATGGTAAAACACAGCAAGCTCAAATCCAACCGCTGCTCACCAATGTGAGAAGTTGGCCTGGTATATGATGTTCACTAGTTAAAGTGACCACCTTGTACCATGCCAAGCAACCCTTATGGTGTGGTTGTAAGTCAACCTTTTCGGACTAGCTGCCCTAGTGGTAGCGTAGGCTAAGCAGTCTTTGAGGCTAAACTCGTGAAGCGTGTTAAGCCAGCTGTTTTACCAAATGCAACCCCCTTTTATACCAATGAAAGGACACCACACAGATATATATTCAAAATATATATGTATTTATTTCTCAAAGTAACCCCTAGTCTCTTTATGAGCACAGGAGCACAAATCGTCAAACAAGATTACAGTAGAATACACAGAAGTTGCACTTTATATGGATAGGCCCTGGTGGCCGCTCGAACCATATACTAAAATAGTGGTATAAGTACCACGAACAGAAAAGGGAAAAGGCCTAGGGACTCTAGAATCGCTGGGCCTACAAGGAGCTGACTTCAGTTAGTGACCAGGAGGTCCACGGGTGGCGTGTGCAGAGCAAATAGTCACACGCGTGCTCCTATAGGTTTCAATGGGTGCGTAAAAAGTACAAAGTTACTGCAAAGAGGATCTTCCGGATGGACTAGGAACTCAAGATTTGGAACACAGGCACTAGAGATGTAATACTACACTTGGGCACAGGAGTGCCAGCTTTACCTCACCCACAGGAAGCGGGTGCATAGGCCTCGAAGTGCGTCGGGTTTCTTCTATCTGTTCCGTGGAGCCTGAAGACAAAGATGCTGCAGGCGGTCGTTCCGGGAGAGATGCGGTGGATCCAAGAGTGGATCGGAGATGTTGAAGACCTGTAAGCAGAGGGGACAGTGTTCACAGTCACTAGCCAGTGACCAGCGTGGCACCAGGTGGGTACCAGGCAATGTCGGGTGCAAACAGGAAGAAAGGTGTAGCTTGTCTCTGCAGCCACGTGGTCCCTGGAGGTTGAAGACGTCCAGGAGTCGGTTCACGAGCTGTCCTACGCAGGCTCTCGCTGACGGCGGTGTCGGCGACTTGATCAAAGCAAACAAGCCTTGGCAAAACAAATTGTTGTAGGAGATGAAATAAGCTGATGGTTCTGACCAGCAAGGTCAGAAGGACTGCTCCTTTGGAGGGGAGCAAGGGCCAGTCTAGAGCAACCAGACCAGCGGTGTATTTTGTAAAGTTCGTTGCCAAGATGGCTACTAGCCAGCGGGCCAGCAACCGGAAAGGCGCGTCCAGTGGCAAAATGCAGAAGGGCCCCACGCAGATCGTGGAGATGCTGGAGGGCTCACCTTTGGTGCAGATGCTGCTCGGGGGTGGGGCTTCTCAGATCCCAAAGCACAACTTGGAGGGAGCCTCGGTTGTTGCACTTGTCAGCTTGTCGTGGTCGTTTCAAGATGGCTGGCTCCACGTGTCTCGGTGCCTCCACGGGTCTCCTCTTTTCAGGGACTGTGGATCGGGCGGTGAGAGGTCTGGAGGTCCAGGTCTTGTCAGTCTCTGGGCTCGGGCTCCGGCGGGAGGCGGCAGCAAAGCAGACGTTGATTCGCTGGATGGTGCTTGCGTTAGCAAGGTGGTCACTCCCTGACCACAGGGGAGATTTCCTTCAGTCTTCTGTGCAGCAGAATGTCGAAGTTCCCGTCTTCTTCTTAGTTTCAAGTTGATTCCAGGATGTCTGAAGTCTTAGGACACAGCTCCTACCTTTAAGCGGATTCTAGGGGCCGGACTACCTGCTAGGTCCCTCCCTATGGGTGGGACCAGGAAGGGGGGTGGTTACAGCCCCAATCCTTTGTCCAGCTCGCCCCAGGCCTGGGACTGGTGTGCCCCAGGACCGGTTTGAACTGGCATATGCACCGAGGCTCCTTGTGAGCCACAGGCATGTCTGGTTTCTTTCAAGCCCTACCTGACCAATACACAAAATCCGGTCTGGGGTGGTGCATGCACCTCCCCTGGTAGGAAACCCTTTGTCCACACCTCCCAAGCTGGAAGGACTCCCAGCAGCAGGAGGGCAGACTTGTGTCTGTGGTGGCAGCATCCATTTTGTGGAGCTGAGGCTATGTCTGATTTTACCCGGGTTTCAGGTACTGTACATGTCGTGTCCCTCTAGAAGGGTGGAATGCTAACCCCGTCGCCAGAATTGGCGAGGGGTTAGTATTCCAATTCGTATGACACCTTACTCGACATGTTTTGATAAAGCCAAACCAAAGATAGCATTTAACCGCGAGGTTCATAATGCACTTAAGAGTATATGGTATGACGATATCTGGAAACAGTAGAAGGAAGTTGTTCCGACCACTGCAGACAGGCTCAGCTCATGCCAGAGCACCATCTCACATGGAACCAAGCACTCTGCCTTCAGGATTGTTAAGGCCTGCCATAGGAGTGACTTATAGGTTAACATGTGTCCCATTTAAGGTTAGGTATAGGTATACTACACCTAAGTAAGAGGTGATTACACCAACTTACCCCAGCTAAGTAATCAGCCAGTTGTGTCAAATTGTTAGGCCAAGCCTGGGGTGGCATAATACATGCTTCAGCCCCTGGCAGGCCTTGGGTACACCAATGCCCTGGGTACCTAGTGTACACTGGTACAGGGGCTGACAGGGTGATCCAACCAATTGGGTATGCACCTAGGGTACATGGAGTCCATTGTAAAGAGAGAACAGCCAGGCTGAGATCCTGAATAGCAGGATATCAGGCCAACTAAGTCGAAAAACCAGCTAGACACTAGGCAAAAATTTGGGGGTAACCATAGTCAGATATCCACCTTCCTACAGCGTCGCTCCTCAGTGTCAGTGGGCTCTGTATCACAGAGTGTACGGGTTCGCTCCTCAGTGTCCGTGGGTTCCGTATCACAGAGTGTAAGGCGTTGCTCCTCACTGTCAGTGGGCTCCGTATCACAGAGTGTACGGCGTCGCTCCTCAGTGTCAGTGGGCTCCGTATCACAGAGTGTATGGCGTCGCTCCTCAGAGTCAGTGGGTTTCATATCACAGAGTGTAAGGCGTTGCTCCTCAGTGTCAGTGCGCTCCGTATCACAGAGTGTACAGCGTCGCTCCTCAGTGTCAGTGGGCTCCGTATCACAGCGTGTAAGGCGTCACTCCTCAGTGTCAGTGGGCTCCGTATAACAGAGTGTAAGGCGTCGCTCCTCAGTGTCAGTGGGCTTCGTATCACAGCGTGTAAGGCGTCGCTCCTCAGTGTCGGTGGGCTCCATATCACATAGTGTAAGGCGTCGCTCCGCAGTGTCAGTGGGCTCCGTATCACAGCGTGTACGGTGTCGCTCCTCAGTGTCAGTGGGCTCCGTATCACAGAGTGTACGGCGTCTCTCCTCAGTGTCAGTGAGCTCCGTATCAAAGCGTGTAAGGCGTCGCTCCTCAGTGTCATTGGGCTCCATATCACAGAGTGTATGGTGTCGCTCTTCAGTGTCAGTGGGCTCCGTATCACAGAGTGTAAGGCATCGCTCCTCCATGTCAGTGGGCTCCGTATCACAGAGTGTAAAGCGTCGCTCCTCAGTGTCAGTGGGCTCCATATCACAGCGTGTAAGGTGTTACTCCTCAGTGTCAGTGGGCTCTGTATCACAGAGTGTAATGCGTCGCTCCTGAGTGTCATTGGGCTCCGTATCACAGCGTGTAAGGCATCGCTCCTCTGTGTCAGTGGGCTCCGTATCACAGAGTATGAGGCGTCGCTCCTCAGTGTCAGTGGGCTCCATATCACAGCGTGTAAGATGTTACTCCTCAGTGTCAGTGGGCTCTGTATCACAGAGTGTAAGGTATCGCTCCTCAGTGTCAGTGGGCTCCGTATCACTGCGTGTAAGGCGTCGCTCCTCAGTGTCATTGGGCTCAGTATCACAGAGTGTACGGCGTCGCTCCTCAGTGTCAGTGGGTTCCGTATCACAGAGTGTAAGGCATCCCTCCTCAGTGTCAGTGGGCTCTGTATCACAGAGTGTACGGCGTCGCTCCTCAGTGTCAGTGGGTTCCGTATCACAGAGTGTAATGTGTCGCTCCTCAGTGTCAGTGGGCTCCGTATCGAAGAGTGTACGGCGTCGCTCCTCAGTGTCAGTGGGTTCCGTATCACAGAGTGTAAGGCATCGCTCCTCAGTGTCAGTGGGCTCCCTATCACAGAGTGTAAGGCGTCGCTCCTCAGTGTCAGAGGGCTGCATATCACAGAGTGTAAGACGTCGCTCCTCAGTGTCAGTGGGCTCCGTATCACAGCGTGTAAGGTGTCGCTCCTAAGTGTCAGCGGGCTCCGTATCACAGAGTGTAAGGTGTCGCTCCTCAGTGTCAGTGGGCTTCGTATCACTGCGTGTAAGGTGTCGCTCCTCAGTGTCAGTGGGTTCCATATCACAGAGTGTAAGGCGTCGCTCCGCAGTGTCAGTGGGCTCCGTATCACAGCGTGTACGGTGTCGCTCCTCAGTTTCAGTGGGCTCCGTATCACAGAGTGTACGGCCTCTCTCCTCAGTGTCAGTGGGCTCCATATCACAGCGTGTAAGGCGTCGCTCCTCAGTGTCAGTTGGCTCGGTATCACAGAGTGTATGGCGTCGCTCCTCAGTGTCAGTGGGCTCCGTATCACAGAGTGTAAGGCGTCGCTCCTCCGTGTCAGTGGGCTCCGTATCACAGAGTGTAAGGCGTCGCTCCTCAGTGTCAGTGGTCTCCATATCACAGCGTGTAAGGTGTTACTCCTCAGTGTCAGTGGGCTCTGTATCACAGAGTGTAAGGCATCGCTCCTCAGTGTCAGTGGGCTCCGTATCACAGCGTGTAAGGCGTCGCTCCTCAGTGTCATTGGGCTCAGTATCACAGAGTGTACGGCGTCGCTCCTCAGTGTCAGTGGGTTCCGTATCACAGAGTGTAATGTGTCGCTCCTCAGTGTCAGTGGGCTCCGTATCATAGAGTGTACGGCGTCACTCCTCAATGTCAGTGGGCCCTGTATCACAGAGTCCACGTCGGTGCTCCTCAGTGTCAGTGGGTTCCGTATCACAGAGTGTAAGGCGTCGCTCCTCAGTGTCAGTGGGCTCAGTATCACAGTGTGTAAGGCGTCACTCCTCAGTGTCAGTGGGCTCCGTATCACAGAGTGTACCGTGTCGCTCCTCAGTGTCAGTGGGCTCCGTATGACAGAGTGTATGGCGTCGCTCCTCAGTGTCAGAATGAGAGTGGGCTCCATATCACAGCGTGTACGGCGTCACTCCTAAGTGTCAGTGGGCTCCGTATCACAGAGTGTATGGCGTCGCTCCTCAGTATGAGAATGACAGTGGGCTCCATATCACAGAGTGTACGGCGTCGCTCCTCAGAGTCAGTGGGTTTCGTATCACAGTGTGTAAGGCGTTGCTCCTCACTGTCAGTGGGCTCCGTATCACAGAGTGTACGGCGTCGCTCCTCAGTGTCAGTGGGCTCCGTACCACAGAGTGTAAGGCGTCGCTCCTCAGTGTCAGTGGGCTCCGTATCACAGAGTGTAAGACGTCGCTCCTCAGTGTCAGTGGGCTCCGTATCACAGAGTGTACAGCGTCGCTCCTCAGTGTCAGTGGGCTCCGTATCACAGCGTGTAAGGCGTCACTCCTCAGTGTCAGTGGGCTCCGTATAACAGAGTGTAAGGCGTCGCTCCTCAGTGTCACAGGGCTTCGTATCACAGCGTGTAAGGCGTCGCTCCTCAGTGTCAGTGGGCTCCATATCACAGAGTGTACGGCATCTCTCCTCAGTGTCAGTGGGCTCCGGATCAAACTGCGTAAGGCGTCACTCCTCAGTGTCAGTGGGCTCCATATCACAGAGTGTATGGCGTCGCTCCTCAGTGTCAGTGGGCTCCGTATCACAGAGTGTACGGTGTCGCTCCTCAGTGTCAGTGGGCTCCGTATCACAGAGTGTACGGCGTCTCTCCTCAGTGTCAATGGGCTCCGTATCAAAGCGTGTAAGGCGTCGCTCCTCAGTGTCAGTGGGCTCCATATCACAGAGTGTATGGCGTCGCTCCTCAGTGTCAGTGGGCTCCGTATCACAGAGTGTAAGGCATCACTCCTCCGTGTCAATGGGCTCCGTATCATAGAGTGTAAGGCGTCGCTCCTCAGTGTCAGTGGGCTCCATATCACAGCGTGTAAGTTGTTACTCCTCAGTGTCAGTGGGCTCTGTATCACAGAGTGTAAGGCGTCGCTCCTCAGTGTCAGTGGGCTCCGTATCACATTGTGTACGGCGTCGCTTCTCAGTGTCAGTGGGTTCCGTAACACAGAGTGTAAGGCATCCCTCCTCAGTGTCAGTGGGCTCTGTATCACAGAGTGTACGGCGTCGCTCCTCAGTGTCAGTGGGTTCTGTATCACAGAGTGTAATGTGTCGCTCCTCAGTGTCAGTGGGCTCCGTATCATAGAGTGTACGGCGTCGCTCCTCAGTGTCAGTGGGCTCCGTATCACAGCGTGTAAGGCGTCGCTCCTCAGTGTCATTGGGCTCAGTATCACAGAGTGTACAGCGTCGCTCCTCAGTGGGTTCCGTATCACAGAGTGTAAGGCATCCCTCCTCAGTGTCAGTGGGCTCTGTATCACAGAGTGTACGGCGTCGCTCCTCAGTGTCAGTGGGTTCAGTATCACAGAGTGTAATGTGTCGCTCCTCAGTGTCAGTGGGCTCCGTATCATAGAGTGTACGGCGTCGCTCCTCAGTGTCAGTGGGCTCTGTATCACAGAGTGCACGTCGGTGCTCCTCAGTGTCAGTGGGTTCCGTATCACAGAGTGTAAGGCATCGCTCCTCAGTGTCAGTGGGCTCCGTATCACAGCGTGTAAGGCGTCACTCCTCAGTGTCAGTGGGCTCCGTATAACAGAGTGTAAGGCGTCGCTCCTCAGTGTCACAGGGCTTCGTATCACAGCGTGTAAGGCGTCGCTCCTCAGTGTCAGTGGGCTCCATATCACAGAGTGTACGGCATCTCTCCTCAGTGTCAGTGGGCTCCGTATCAAACCGCGTAAGGCGTCGCTCCTCAGTGTCAGTGGGCTCCATATCACAGAGTGTATGGCGTCGCTCCTCAGTGTCAGTGGGCTCCGTATCACAGAGTGTACGGTGTCGCTCCTCAGTGTCAGTGGGCTCCGTATCACAGAGTGTACGGCGTCTCTCCTCAGTGTCAGTGGGCTCCGTATCAAAGCGTGTAAGGCGTCGCTCCTCAGTGTCAGTGGGCTCCATATCACAGAGTGTATGGCGTCGCTCCTCAGTGTCAGTGGGCTCCGTATCACAGAGTGTAAGGCATCGCTCCTCCGTGTCAATGGGCTCCGTATCATAGAGTGTAAGGCGTCGCTCCTCAGTGTCAGTGGGCTCCATATCACAGCGTGTAAGGTGTTACTCCTCAGTGTCAGTGGGCTCTGTATCACAGAGTGTAAGGCGTCGCTCCTCAGTGTCAGTGGGCTCCGTATCACAGCGTGTACGGCGTCGCTTCTCAGTGTCAGTGGGTTCCGTAACACAGAGTGTAAGGCATCCCTCCTCAGTGTCAGTGGGCTCTGTATCACAGAGTGTACGGCGTCGCTCCTCAGTGTCAGTGGGTTCTGTATCACAGAGTGTAATGTGTCGCTCCTCAGTGTCAGTGGGCTCCGTATCATAGAGTGTACGGCGTCGCTCCTCAGTGTCAGTGGGCTCCGTATCACAGCGTGTAAGGCGTCGCTCCTCAGTGTCATTGGGCTCAGTATCACAGAGTGTACGGCGTCGCTCCTCAGTGTCAGTGGGTTCCGTATCACAGAGTGTAAGGCATCCCTCCTCAGTGTCAGTGGGCTCTGTATCACAGAGTGTACGGCGTCGCTCCTCAGTGTCAGTGGGTTCAGTATCACAGAGTGTAATGTGTCGCTCCTCAGTGTCAGTGGGCTCCGTATCATAGAGTGTACGGCGTCGCTCCTCAGTGTCAGTGGGCTCTGTATCACAGAGTGCACGTCGGTGCTCCTCAGTGTCAGTGGGTTCCGTATCACAGAGTGTAAGGCATCGCTCCTCAGTGTCAGTGGGCTCTGTATCACAGTGTGTAAGGCGTCACTCCTCAGTGTCAGTGGGCTCCGTATCACAGAGTGTTAGACGTCGCTCCTCAGTGTCAGTGGGCTCCGTATCACAGAGTGTAAGGCGTCACTCCTCAGTGTCAGTGTGCTCAGTATCACAGAGTGTAAGACGTTGCTCCTCAGTGTCAGCTGGCTCCGTATCACAGAGTGTAAGGCATCGCTCCTCAGTGTCAGTGGGCTTCGTATCACAGCGTGTAAGGCGTTGCTCCTCAGTGTCAGTGTACTCCGTATCACAGCGTGTACAGTGTCGCTCCTCAGTGTCAGTGGGCTCCGTATGACAGAGTATATGGCGTCGCTCCTCAGTGTCAGAATGAGAGTGGGCTCCATATCACAGCGTGTACGGCGTCACTCCTAAGTGTCAGTTGGCTCCGTATCACAGAGTGTATGGCGTCGCTCCTCAGTATGAGAATGACAGTGGGCTCCATATCACAGAGTGTACGGCATCGCTCCTCAGTGTCAGTGGGTTCCAAATCACAGAGTGTAAGGCATCGCTCCTCAGTGTCAGTGGGCTCCGTATCACAGAGTGTACGGCGTCGCTCCTCAGAGTCAGTGGGTTTCGTATCACAGTGTGTAAGGCGTTGCTCCTCACTGTCAGTGGGCTCCGTATCACAGGGTGTACGGCGTCGCTCCTCAGTGTCAGTGGGCTCCGTATCACAGAGTGTAAGACGTCGCTCCTCAGTGTCAGTGGGCTCTGTATCACAGAGTGTACAGCGTCGCTCCTCAGTGTCAGTGGGCTCTGTATCACAGCGTGTAAGGCGTCACTCCTCAGTGTCAGTGGGCTCCGTATAACAGAGTGTAAGGCGTCGCTCCTCAGTGTCAGTGGGCTTCGTATCACAGCGTGTAAGGCGTTGCTCCTCAGTGTCAGTGGGCTCCATATCACAGAGTGTACGGCGTCTCTCCTCAGTGTCAGTGGGCTCCGTATCAAACCGTGTAAGGCGTCGCTCCTCAGTGTCAGTGGGCTCCATATCACAGAGTGTATGGCGTCGCTCCTCAGTGTCAGTGGGCTCCGTATCACAGAGTGTACGGTGTCGCTCCTCAGTGTCAGTGGGCTCCGTATCACAGAGTGTACGGCGTCTCTCCTCAGTGTCAGTGGGCTCCGTATCAAAGCGTGTAAGGCGTCGCTCCTCAGTGTCAGTGGACTCCATATCACAGAGTGTATGGCATCGCTCCTCAGTGTCAGTGGGCTCCGTATCACAGAGTGTAAGGCATCGCTCCTCAGTGTCAGTGGGCTCCGTATCACAGCGTGTACGGCGTCGCTCCTCAGTGTCAGTGGGTTCCGTAACACAGAGTGTAAGGCATCCCTCCTCAGTGTCAGTGGGCTCTGTATCACAGAGTGTACGGCGTCACTCCTCAGTGTCAGTGGGTTCCGTATCACAGAGTGTAATGTGGCGCTCCTCAGTGTCAGTGGGCTCCGTATCATAGAGTGTACGGCGTCGCTCCTCAGTGTCAGTGGGCTCTGTATCACAGCGTGTAAGGCGTCGCTCCTCAGTGTCATTGGGCTCAGTATCACAGAGTGTACGGCATCACTCCTCAGTGTCAGTGGGTTCCTTATCACAGAGTGTAAGGCATCCCTCCTCAGTGTCAGTGGGCTCCGTATCACAGAGTGTAAGGCGTCGCTCCTCAGTGTCAGTGGGCTCCATATCACAGCGTGTAAGGTGTTACTCCTCAGTGTCAGTGGGCTCTGTATCACAGAGTGTAAGGCGTCGCTCCTCAGTGTCATTGGGCTCCGTATCACAGCGTGTAAGGCGTCGCTCCTCAGTGTCAGTGGGCTCCATATCACAGCTTGTAAGATGTTACTCCTCAGTGTCAGTGGGCTCTGTATCACAGAGTGTAAGGTATCGCTCCTCAGTGTCAGTGGACTCCGTATCACAGCGTGTAAGGCATCGCTCCTCAGTGTCATTGGGCTCAGTATCACAGAGTGTACGGCGTCGCTCCTCAGTGTCAGTGGGTTCCGTATCACAGAGTGTAAGGCATCCCTCCTCAGTGTCAGTGGGCTCTGTATCACAGAGTGTACGGCGTCGCTCCTCAGTGTCAGTGGGTTCCGTATCACAGAGTGTAATGTGTCGCTCCTCAGTGTCAGTGGGCTCCGTATCGAAGAGTGTACGGCGTCGCTCCTCAGTGTCAGTGGGTTCCGTATCACAGAGTGTAAGGCATCGCTCCTCAGTGTCAGTGGGCTCCCTATCACAGTGTGTAAGGCGTCGCTCCTCAGTGTCAGAGGGCTGCGTATCACAGAGTGTAAGACGTCGCTCCTCAGTGTCAGTGGGCTCCGTATCACAGCGTGTAAGGTGTCGCTCCTAAGTGTCAGTGGGCTCCGTATCACAGAGTGTAAGGTGTCGCTCCTCAGTGTCAGTGGGCTTCGTATCACTGCGTGTAAGGTGTCGCTCCTCAGTGTCAGTGGGCTCCATATCACAGAGTGTAAGGCGTCGCTCCGCAGTGTCAGTGGGCTCGGTATCACAGAGTGTATGGCGTCGCTCCTCAGTGTCAGTGGGCTCTGTATCACAGAGTGTAAGGCGTCGCTCCTCCGTGTCAGTGGGCTCCGTATCACAGAGTGTAAGGCGTCGCTCCTCAGTGTCAGTGGTCTCCATATCACAGCGTGTAAGGTGTTACTCCTCAGTGTCAGTGGGCTCTGTATCACAGAGTGTAAGGCATCGCTCCTCAGTGTCAGTGGGCTCCGTATCACAGTGTGTAAGGCGTCGCTCCTCAGTGTCATTGGGCTCAGTATCACAGAGTGTACGGCGTCGCTCCTCAGTGTCAGTGGGTTCCGTATCACAGAGTGTAAGGCATCCCTCCTCAGTGTCAGTGGGCTCTGTATCACAGAGTGTACGGCGTCGCTCCTCAGTGTCAGTGGGTTCAGTATCACAGAGTGTAATGTGTCGCTCCTCAGTGTCAGTGGGCTCCGTATCATAGAGTGTATGGCGTCACTCCTCAATATCAGTGGGCCCTGTATCACAGAGTCCACGTCGGTGCTCCTCAGTGTCAGTGGGTTCCGTATCACAGAGTGTAAGGTGTCGCTCCTCAGTGTCAGTGGGCTCAGTATCACAGTGTGTAAGGCGTCACTCCTCAGTGTCAGTGGGCTCCATATCACAGAGTGTACGGCGTCTCTCCTCTGTGTCAGTGGGCTCCTTATCAAACCGTGTAAGGCGTCGCTCCTCAGTGTCAGTGGGCTCCATATCACAGAGTGTATGGCGTCGCTCCTCAGTGTCAGTGGGCTCCGTATCACAGAGTGTACGGTGTCGCTCCTCAGTGTCAGTGGGCTCCGTATCACAGAGTGTACGGCGTCTCTCCTCAGTGTCAGTGGGCTCCGTATCACAGAGTGTAAGGCATCGCTCCTCCGTGTCAGTGGGCTCCGTATCATAGAGTGGAAGGCGTCGCTCCTCAGTGTCAGTGGGCTCCATTTCACAGCGTGTAAGGTGTTACTCCTCAGTGTCAGTGGGCTCTGTATCACAGAGTGTAAGGCGTCGCTCCTCAGTGTCAGTGGGCTCTGTATCACAGCGTGTACGGCGTCGCTCCTCAGTGTCAGTGGGTTCCGTAACACAGAGTGTAAGGCATCCTTCCTCAGTGTCAGTGGGCTCTGTATCACAGAGTGTACGGCGTCGCTCCTCAGTGTCAGTGGGTTCCGTATCACAGAGTGTAATGTGTCGCTCCTCAGTGTCAGTGGGCTCCGTATCATAGAGTGTACGGCGTTGCTCCTCAGTGTCAGTGGGCTCCGTATCACAGCGTGTAAGGCGTTGCTCCTCAGTGTCAGTGGGCTCAGTATCACAGAGTGTACGGCGTCTCTCCTCAGTGTCAGTGAGCTCCGTATCAAAGCGTGTAAGGCGTCGCTCCTCAGTGTCAGTGGGCTCCATATCACAGAGTGTAAGGTGTCGCTCCTCAGTGTCAGTGGGCTCCATATCACAGCGTGTAAGGTGTTACTCCTCAGTGTCAGTGGGCTCTGTATCACAGAGTGTAAGGCGTCGCTCCTCAGTGTCATTGGGCTCCGTATCACAGCGTGTAAGGCGTCGCTCCTCCATGTCAGTGGGCTCCGTATCACAGAGTATAAGGCGTCGCTCCTCAGTGTCAGTGGGCTCCATATCACAGCGTGTAAGATGTTACTCCTCAGTGTCAGTGGGCTCTGTATCACAGAGTGTAAGGTATCGCTCCTCAGTGTCAGTGGGCTCCGTATCACAGCATGCACGGCGTCGCTCCTCAGTGTCAGTGGGCTCCGTATCACAGAGTGTAAGGCGTCGCTCCTCAGTGTCAGTGGGCTCCATATCACAGCGTGTAAGATGTTACTCCTCAGTGTCAGTGGGCTCTGTATCACAGAGTGTAAGGTATCGCTCCTCAGTGTCAGTGGGCTCCATATCACAGCGTGTAAGGTGTTACTCCTCCGTGTTAGTGGGCTCCGTATCACAGAGTGTAAGGCGTCGCTCCTCAGTGTCAGTGGGCTCCATATCACAGCGTGTAAGGTGTTACTCCTCAGTGTCAGTGGGCTCTGTATCACAGAGTGTAAGGCGTCGCTCCTCAGTGTCATTGGGCTCCGTATCACAGCGTGTAAGGCGTCGCTCCTCCGTGTCAGTGGGCTCCGTATCACAGAGTATAAGGCGTCGCTCCTCAGTGTCAGTGGGCTCCATATCACAGCGTATAAGATGTTACTCGTCAGTGTCAGTGGGTTCCGTATCACAGAGTGTAAGGCATCCCTCCTCAGTGTCAGTGGGCTCTGTATCACAGAGTGTACGGCGTCGCTCCTCAGTGTCAGTGGGTTCCTGTGAGAAGTTGGCCTGGTATATGCTGTTCACTAGTTCTAGTGACCACCTTGTACCATGCCAAGCAACCCTTATGGTGTGGTTGTAAGTCAACCTTTTTGGACTAGCTGCCCTAGTGGTAGCGTAGGCTAAGCAGTCTTTGAGGCTAAACTCGTGATGCGTGTTAAGCAAGCTGTTTTACCAATAGTAACCCCCTTTTATACCAATGAAAGGACACCACACAGATATATATTCAAAATATATATGTATTTATTTCTCAAAGTAACCCCTAGTCTCTTTATGAGCACAGGAGCACAAATCGTCAAACAAGATTATCACAGAATACACAGAAGTTGCACTTTATATGGATAGGCCCTGGTGGCCACTCGAACCATATACTAAAATAGTGGTATAAGTACCACGAACAGAAAAGGGAAAAGGCCTAGGGCCTCTAGAATCGCTGGGCCTACGAGGAGCTAACGTCAGTTAGTGACCAGGAGGTCCACGGGTGGCGTGTGCAGAGCAAATAGTCACACGCGTGCTCCCATAGGTTTCAATGGGTGCGTAAAAAGTACAAAGTTACTGCAAAAGGAATCTTCCGGATGACCTAGGAACTTAAGATTTGGAACACAGGCACTAGAGATGTATTACTACACATGGGCACCGGAGTACCAGCTTTACCTCACCCACAGGAAGCGGGTGCATAGGCCTCAAAGTGCGTCGGGTTTCTTCTATCTGTTCCGTTGAGCCTGGGACAAAGATGCTGCAGGCGGTCGGTCGGGAAGAGATGCAGTGGATCCAAGAGTGGATCGGAGATGTTGAAGACCTGTAAGCAGAGGGGACAGTGTTCACAGTCACTAGCCAGTGACCAGCGTGGCACCAGGTGGGTACCAGGCGATGTCGGGTGCAAACAGGTGATGAGGGGTAGCTTGTCTCCGCAGCCACGTGGTCCCTGAAGGTCGACGACGTCCAGGAGTCGGCTCACGAGCTGTCCCACGCAGGCTCTCGCTGTCGGCGGTGTCGGCGACTTGATCGAATCAAACAAGCCTTGGCAAAAGCAATTGCAGGAGGATTCGGAAATCAGCTGTTGGTTCTGACCAGCAAGGTCAGAGGGATTGCTCCTTTGGAGGGGAGCAAGGGCCAGTCTGGAGCAACCAGACCAGCGGTGTTTGTCGTAGATTTCGTCGCCAAGATGGCCACTAGCCAGCGGGCCAGCAACCGGTTAGGCGCGTCGAGTGGCAAAATGCAGAAGGGCCCCACGCAGATCGTGGAGATGCTGGAGGGCTCACCTTTGGTGCAGATGCTGCTCGAGGGTTGGGCTTCTCAGGACCCAAAGCACAACTTGGAGGGAGCCTCGGTTGTTGCACTGGTCAGCTTGTCGTAGTCGTTCCAAGATGGCTGGCTCCACGTGTCTCGGTGCCTCCACGGGTCTCCTCTTTTCAGGGACTGTGGATCGGGCGGTGAGAGGTCTGGAGGTCCAGGTCTTGTCAGTCTCTGGGCTCGGGCTCCGGCGGGAGGCGGCGGCAAAGCAGACGGTGATTCGCTGGATGGTGCTTGCGTTAGCAAGGTGGTCACTCCCTGACCACAGGGGAGATTTTCTTCAGTCTTCTGTGCAGCAGAATGTCGAAGTTCCCGTCTTCTTCTTAGTTTCAAGTTGATTCCAGGATGTCTGAAGTCTTAGGACACAGCTCCTACCTTTATTCGGATTCTAGGGGCCGGACTACCTGCTAGGTCCCTCCCTATGGGTGGGACCAGGAAGGGGGGTGGTTACACCCCCAATCCTTTGTCCAGCTCGCCCCAGGCCCGGGACTGGTGTGCCCCAGGACCGGTTTGAACTGGCATATGCACCGAGGCTCCTTGTGAGCCACAGGCATGTCTGGTTTCTTTCAAGCCCTACCTGACCAATACACAAAATCCTGTCTGGGGTGGTGCATGCACCTCCCCTGGCAGGAAACCCTTTGTCCACACCTCCCAAGCTGGAAGGACTCCCAGCAGCAGGAGGGCAGACTTGTGTCTGTGGTGGCAGCATCCATTTTGTGGAGCTGAGGCTATGTCTGATTTTACCCGGGTTTCAGGTACTGTACATGTCGTGTCCCTCTAGAAGGGTGGAATGCTAACCCCGTCGCCAGAATTGGCGAGGGGTTAGTATTCCAATTCGTATGACACCTTACTCGACATGTTTTGATAAAGCCAAACCAAAGATAGCATTTAACCGCGAGGTTCATAATGCACTTAAGAGTATATGGTATGACGATATCTGGAAACAGTAGAAGGAAGTTGTTCCGACCACTGCAGACAGGCTCAGCTCATGCCAGAGCACCATCTCACATGGAACCAAGCACTCTGCCTTCAGGATTGTTAAGGCCTGCCATAGGAGTGACTTATAGGTTACCAGGTGTCCCATTTAAGGTTAGGTATAGGTATACTACACCTAAGTAAGAGGTGATTACACCAACTTACCCCAGCTGAGTGATCAGCCAGTTGTGTCAGATTGTTAGGCCAAGCCTGGGGTGGCATAATACATGCTGCAGCCCCTGGCAGGCCTTGGGTACACCAATGCCCTGGGTACCTAGTGTACACTGGTACAGGGGCTGACAGGGTGATCCACTTCCAATTGGTTATGCACCTAGGGTGCATAGTTTTAATTTAGTAGAGAGAACAGCAGGCTGGGGGTCTGATTGGCAGGCCCACAGCCTCAATATGTCAAAAACCAGTGAAGCAAAAAGCAAAAATTTGGGGTGACCATAGGATAGCAGACCCTACTCTCCTACACAACCCCCCCCCAAACGCTGGGACATTAAACTAGCCTTGACCAGTCTCGTCTTCATGTCCTAAGTGGAAGTACCTGGAGAGACCATCTGCATTCCCATGGTCAGTACCTGGCCGGTGCTCCACTGTAAAGTCCATCCCCTGTAGGGAAATGGACCACCTAAGCAGTTTGGGGTTTTCACCCTTCATCTGATTTAGCCACAAGAGGGGCTTATGGTCGGTCTGAATCTTGAAGTGAGTGCCAAACAAGTATGGCCTCAGCTTCTTCAGGGCCCACACCACAGCAAAGGCCTCCCTCTCAATAGCTGACCAATTCTTCTCTCTGGGGGTCAACCTTCTGCTAATAAAAGCAATGGGTTGGTCTTGACCATCTACATTAAGTTGTGACAGCACAGCTCCCACACCCAACTCAGAAGCATCTGTTTGGACAATAAACTCTTTGGAGTAGTCAGGACTTTTCAGGATAGGTGCAGAGCACATGGCCTCCTTCAGGTCATCAAATGCCTTTTGACAGCTTACTGTCCACTGAACCTTTTTGGGCATCTTCTTGGATGTCAGATCATTAAGAGGAGTCACAATGGACCCATAGTTCTTAACAAACTTCCTGTAATACCCAGTCAAGCCCAAGAAAGCTCGAACTTGAGTCTGGGTGGTTGGAGGGGACCAATCCTTGATGGACTGTATCTTACTCTCCAGTGGTTGAACTTGGCCCCCACCTACAAGGTGGCCCAAATACACAACCTTACTCTGCCCTATCTGGCACTTAGTAGCCTTGATAGTGAGGCCTGCCCTTTGCAGAGCCTCAAGAGCCTTCTTCAGGTGGATCAGGTGATCCTCCCAGGTGGAACTAAAGACAGCAATGTCATCAAGATATGCTGCGCAAAAGTCATCCAACCCAGTAAGGACTTGGTTCACCAGCCTTTGGAAGGTGGCAGGTGCATTCTTCAGACCAAAGGGCATCACCACAAACTGATAATGCCCACCTGGGGTTGAGAATGCTGTTTTGGCCTTAGACTCCTCAGCTAACCTGATTTGCCAATAGCCAGCTGTCAAGTCAAATGTGCTCAAAAACTTTGCAGAAGCTAGTTTGTCTATGAGCTCATCTGCCCTTGGAATAGGGTGTGCATCTGTCCTGGTGACAGCATTGAGTCCTCTGTAGTCCACACAGAACCTCATCTCTCTCTTGCCATCTTTGGTGTGAGGTTTGGGGACCAGAACCACTGGGCTAGCCCAGGGGCTCTCTGAGGGTTCAATGACACCTAATTCCAGCATTTTATGTACCTCAGCCTTTATACAGTCCCTGACGTGGTCAGGTTGTCTGTAAAGTTTGTTCTTTACAGGCAGACTGTCACCAGTGTCCACAACATGGGTACACCAGTCAGTTTGACTAGGTATCAAGGAAAACATATGTGAAAATGATTGTAGAACCTGTCTACATTCAGTCTGCTGATGGGCAGTGAGGTTGCCTCCAAGGGTCACTCCTTCAACTGAGCCATCTTCAGGGTTCTGAGACAACAGGTCTGGGAGAGGGTCACTCTCTTCCTCCTGTCCCTCATCTGTAGCCATGAGCAAGCCCATGTCTGCCCTGTCAACATATGCTTTAAGCCTGTTAACATGGAGTACCCTGTGGGGACTCCTGGGAGTTCCTAGGTCGACCAAGTAGGTGACCTCTCCCTTCTTTTCCAGGATTGTATGGGGTCCAGACCATTTGTCTTGGAGTGCTGCTGGGGCCACTGGCTCCAACACCCATACCTTCTGTCCTGGCTGATACTCAACCAAGACAGCCTTTTGGTCATGCCAAGCTTTCTGTAAGGCCTGGCTTGCCTCAAGGTTTTTAGATGCCTTCTCCATATACTCAGCCATCCTGGAGCGGAGACCAAGTACATAGTCCACTATGTCTAGCTTAGGCTTTTTGAGAGGTAACTCCCATCCTTCCTTCACCAAACACAGTGGGCCTCTCACAGGGTGCCCAAACAACAATTCAAAGGGGCTGTAGCCAACTCCTTTTTGTGGGACCTCTCTGTAAGCAAACAGAAGGCAGGGTAGAAGGATATCCCATCTTCGCCTGAGCTTTTCAGGTAATCCTTTGATCATACCCTTTAGGGTCTTGTTGAATCTCTCAACAAGCCCATTGCATTGTGGGTGATAAGGGGTGGTGAACTTGTAGTTGACACCACATTCCTTCCACATAGCTGTCAAGTATCCTGACATAAAGTTGGTACCTCTGTCAGATACTACCTCCTTAGGAAACCCCACTCTGGAGAATACTCCCAGCAGGGCCCTGGCCACAACAGGAGCTGTAGTGGTCCTAAGGGGAATTGCCTCTGGATACCTGGTGGCATGATCCACTACCACCAGTATAAATCTGTGCCCAGATGCAGTGGGAGGATCCATGGGACCCACTATGTCTATTCCCACTCTTTCAAAGGGGACCCCCACCACAGGTAGTGGTATTAGGGGGGCCTTTGTTGTGCCACCTGATTTGCCACTGGCTTGGCAGGTAACACAGGAGCGACAAAACTCCTTTGTATCTTCATTCATATGAGGCCAGTGAAAGTGAGGGACAAGTCTGTCCCAGGTCTTGTTCTGGCCTAGGTGTCCTGCTAAAGGAATATCATGGGCCAAGGTAAGAAGGAAGCCCCTAAATTGCAGAGGTATGACCAACCTCCTGGTTGCACCAGGCTTGGGGTCTCTAGCCTCTGAATAAAGGAGCCCTTCATCCCAATACACTTTATGGGTACCTTGAGCATTCCCAGCAGCCTCAGCAGCAGCCAGCTGTCTGAGGGGTTCAAGAGAGGGACAGGATAACTGAGCCTGCCTCAAGTCAGCCCTTGAAGGTCCCCCTGTCCCCAGAAACTCAACCTGATCAGGTTCAAGCTCTTCAGGGACAGTTCCTTCAGGGTCCTCTAGATCAGCTTCCTGGGAAGGCTGATCATCACTCTGAGGCAGGGGGGAAGGCACAGCCTTGACCCTCCTGTTCTTCTTCTTGGTAGGTGCTTGGTCCATTGTTCCAGGATCCAAGACCTGTGGTTCAGTGAGGCACTTTTTGGCCTGTGACCTGGTCACAGCAAGGACATGTGATGATATACCTAACATCTCTGCATGAGTCCTGTACTCCACTTCTGACCATAGAGAACTCTCTAGGTCATTGCCCAACAAACATTCTACTGGGAGGTCTGCACTAACCACAACCCTTTTGAGGCCAGTTACCCCTCCCCATGAGAAGTTAACAACTGCCACACTGTGTGAAGTAGTGGCATTGCTGGCATTGGTCACCAGGTAGTTCTCACCTGGTATGTACTGTCCAGGGTCCACAAAGCCTGGTGTCACCATAGTGACACTGGCACATGTGTCCCTGTAGGCTTGAGCCACTTTGTCATTAATTAAAGGAGTCTGTCTGTACTTGCCCAGGTTACTGGGGCTCACAGTCAGGGACAAATCAATGTCCCCATCACAGATCAAGACTGCCTGTGTAAGGGTTCTGTCTAAGTCAGAATCTCCTTCAGTTCCCATAGTGATTCCCACTACACCCTTTGTCTGGGGACCAACACTGCTAACAGTAGTACTGGGAGCAGGTGCCTTAGGGGCAACAGTGTTGGGGGCTCCACCCTTTTTGCAATCACTAGTCCAGTGAGTTGTATTTTTACAATGATTGCACCAGGGTTTCTTCTGACCTTCTTTCTTCTTCTTGGACTGTTGGGACCCACCCTCCTTAGCAGTAGTTTGGGGCCCTGTTGAAGACTTCTGGTCTTTAGGTTTCTGATCTCCACCCTTTTGGTCTGTTTTCTTCTGATCACCCCCTTGGCCCTGGTTCTGGTTCTTTTGCTTAACCCTGGTTCTGACCCATTTGTCTGCCTTCTTTCCCAATTCTTGGGGAGAGGTCAGATCAGAGTCAACCAAGTGTTGATGCAGTTGCTGGTTTTGACAGTTATTTAAAATCTGTTCTCTCATCATCAAATTATACAATCCTGTAAAATCAGATACCTTACTTCCCAGCAACCAACCCTCCAAAGCCTTAGTGGCACATTCAATGTATTCAGACCAGTCCTGAGTCTGTGTCTTTTGGGTGTCTCTGAACATTAACCTGTACTGCTCAGTGGTTAAGCCTAACCCATCAACTAGAACACTCTTCAGGACTCTGTAGTTTCTGACATCCTCTTCTCTAACAGTGAGGAGTCTGTCTCTGCCTCTTCCTTCAAAGGAGAGCCAGAGGATTGCTGCCCACTGATCTTCAGGAACCTGCTGTACTTTGCAGGCTCTCTCAAGAGCAGTTATCCACTTGTGGATGTCATCCCCACTTTTGTAGGGGGGCACAACCTTAGACAGGTTTCTATTATCGAAAACCCTATCTTTGTCCTTAGGGACAATGCTGCCACCAGTGGGTATAGACCCACTCTCTTTATGCTGTCTAGCCTTGCTAAGTTTCTCTTCCATCAGGGCTACTTCTAGCTCCTGCTTCCTGATCCTCAGCTGGGCCTCTTGCATCTTGGCCTCATGTTCCCTCCTCTGAGGGGTGGTCATCCTTCTCCTGGAGTGACCTTGAGAGCCTCTAGAGCCATGGGAAGCATTGGAGTCACCTGAGCGATTCCTTTGCCTTCCAAGCCCTGTGTTAAGTCCACTGGGGAGATCCAGTGGGTTGAACCCACTGTCAGTCCCCAATAGCCTTGGTTTAGCTGGGCCAAGTATAATACTTGGCACTGGGCTAGTTCTCCCTTCATCCTCACTACTGTCAGTATCCTTTTCACTCTCATCCTCTGTGGTAGGCATCCCATCTAAGGGGTGACTATTGGAACTGGGTACCTCTGTAGTATCTTCAGAAGGGGGGCCTCCTGTTCCTGACCCTAAGGGGGCTAACTGGGAAGCTTTCTTGAGTGCTCTCTGATTCTCATCATTCTGTAAGAGCTCTCTGAGCTCAGCAGAGTTTGGGTTCTTGGGCTGTTTAAGGCCTCTAAGAGTTGCCAAATGCCTGAGCTCATTCTGGTTAAGGGTAGCAAAGCTGGATGGTGCCCTCTGGGGGTCACTCTCAACAGAGATGGGTACAGTGGACCCCTCTGCCCCGGCCATTGCTCTTAAGTGTGGGTGGATGTGTTGCAATCTACCTACACTTGGGTTTACCTACTAAACCTATCTAGTAGTTGTAGTCAGGGTGTGCTACTCCCTTTGCTCTACAACAACTAAGTTCAGTAGAACTTATGTATATCTAATCTTGTTTTATATGTACCTACAGGTACCTATGTGATCTTTCAATTGGTAACCAAGAGATTACAATGGTAAAACACAGCAAGCTCAAATCCAACCGCTGCTCACCAATGTGAGAAGTTGGCCTGGTATATGCTGTTCACTAGTTCTAGTGACCACCTTGTACCATGCCAAGCAACCCTTATGGTGTGGTTGTAAGTCAACCTTTTTGGACTAGCTGCCCTAGTGGTAGCGTAGGCTAAGCAGTCTTTGAGGCTAAACTCGTGATGCGTGTTAAGCAAGCTGTTTTACCAATAGTAACCCCCTTTTATACCAATGAAAGGACACCACACAGATATATATTCAAAATATATATGTATTTATTTCTCAAAGTAACCCCTAGTCTCTTTATGAGCACAGGAGCACAAATCGTCAAACAAGATTATCACAGAATACACAGAAGTTGCACTTTATATGGATAGGCCCTGGTGGCCACTCGAACCATATACTAAAATAGTGGTATAAGTACCACGAACAGAAAAGGGAAAAGGCCTAGGGCCTCTAGAATCGCTGGGCCTACGAGGAGCTAACGTCAGTTAGTGACCAGGAGGTCCACGGGTGGCGTGTGCAGAGCAAATAGTCACACGCGTGCTCCCATAGGTTTCAATGGGTGCGTAAAAAGTACAAAGTTACTGCAAAAGGAATCTTCCGGATGACCTAGGAACTTAAGATTTGGAACACAGGCACTAGAGATGTATTACTACACATGGGCACCGGAGTACCAGCTTTACCTCACCCACAGGAAGCGGGTGCATAGGCCTCAAAGTGCGTCGGGTTTCTTCTATCTGTTCCGTTGAGCCTGGGACAAAGATGCTGCAGGCGGTCGGTCGGGAAGAGATGCAGTGGATCCAAGAGTGGATCGGAGATGTTGAAGACCTGTAAGCAGAGGGGACAGTGTTCACAGTCACTAGCCAGTGACCAGCGTGGCACCAGGTGGGTACCAGGCGATGTCGGGTGCAAACAGGTGATGAGGGGTAGCTTGTCTCCGCAGCCACGTGGTCCCTGAAGGTCGACGACGTCCAGGAGTCGGCTCACGAGCTGTCCCACGCAGGCTCTCGCTGTCGGCGGTGTCGGCGACTTGATCGAAGCAAACAAGCCTTGGCAAAAGCAATTGCAGGAGGATTCGGAAATCAGCTGTTGGTTCTGACCAGCAAGGTCAGAGGGATTGCTCCTTTGGAGGGGAGCAAGGGCCAGTCTGGAGCAACCAGACCAGCGGTGTTTGTCGTAGATTTCGTCGCCAAGATGGCCACTAGCCAGCGGGCCAGCAACCGGTTAGGCGCGTCGAGTGGCAAAATGCAGAAGGGCCCCACGCAGATCGTGGAGATGCTGGAGGGCTCACCTTTGGTGCAGATGCTGCTCGAGGGTTGGGCTTCTCAGGACCCAAAGCACAACTTGGAGGGATCCTCGGTTGTTGCACTGGTCAGCTTGTCGTAGTCGTTCCAAGATGGCTGGCTCCACGTGTCTCGGTGCCTCCACGGGTCTCCTCTTTTCAGGGACTGTGGATCGGGCGGTGAGAGGTCTGGAGGTCCAGGTCTTGTCAGTCTCTGGGCTCGGGCTCCGGCGGGAGGCGGCGGCAAAGCAGACGGTGATTCGCTGGATGGTGCTTGCGTTAGCAAGGTGGTCACTCCCTGACCACAGGGGAGATTTTCTTCAGTCTTCTGTGCAGCAGAATGTCGAAGTTCCCGTCTTCTTCTTAGTTTCAAGTTGATTCCAGGATGTCTGAAGTCTTAGGACACAGCTCCTACCTTTATTCGGATTCTAGGGGCCGGACTACCTGCTAGGTCCCTCCCTATGGGTGGGACCAGGAAGGGGGGTGGTTACACCCCCAATCCTTTGTCCAGCTCGCCCCAGGCCCGGGACTGGTGTGCCCCAGGACCGGTTTGAACTGGCATATGCACCGAGGCTCCTTGTGAGCCACAGGCATGTCTGGTTTCTTTCAAGCCCTACCTGACCAATACACAAAATCCTGTCTGGGGTGGTGCATGCACCTCCCCTGGCAGGAAACCCTTTGTCCACACCTCCCAAGCTGGAAGGACTCCCAGCAGCAGGAGGGCAGACTTGTGTCTGTGGTGGCAGCATCCATTTTGTGGAGCTGAGGCTATGTCTGATTTTACCCGGGTTTCAGGTACTGTACATGTCGTGTCCCTCTAGAAGGGTGGAATGCTAACCCCGTCGCCAGAATTGGCGAGGGGTTAGTATTCCAATTCGTATGACACCTTACTCGACATGTTTTGATAAAGCCAAACCAAAGATAGCATTTAACCGCGAGGTTCATAATGCACTTAAGAGTATATGGTATGACGATATCTGGAAACAGTAGAAGGAAGTTGTTCCGACCACTGCAGACAGGCTCAGCTCATGCCAGAGCACCATCTCACATGGAACCAAGCACTCTGCCTTCAGGATTGTTAAGGCCTGCCATAGGAGTGACTTATAGGTTACCAGGTGTCCCATTTAAGGTTAGGTATAGGTATACTACACCTAAGTAAGAGGTGATTACACCAACTTACCCCAGCTGAGTGATCAGCCAGTTGTGTCAGATTGTTAGGCCAAGCCTGGGGTGGCATAATACATGCTGCAGCCCCTGGCAGGCCTTGGGTACACCAATGCCCTGGGTACCTAGTGTACACTGGTACAGGGGCTGACAGGGTGATCCACTTCCAATTGGTTATGCACCTAGGGTGCATAGTTTTAATTTAGTAGAGAGAACAGCAGGCTGGGGGTCTGATTGGCAGGCCCACAGCCTCAATATGTCAAAAACCAGTGAAGCAAAAAGCAAAAATTTGGGGTGACCATAGGATAGCAGACCCTACTCTCCTACAGTTCCGTATCACAGAGTGTAATGTGTCGCTCCTCAATGTCAGTAGGCTCCGTATCGAAGAGTGTACGGCGTCGCTCCTCAGTGTCAGTGGGTTCCGTATCACAGAGTGTAAGGCATCGCTCCTCAGTGTCAGTGGGCTCCCTATCACAGAGTGTAAGGCGTCGCTCCTCAGTGTCAGAGGGCTGCGTATCACAGAGTGTAAGACGTCGCTCCTCAGTGTCAGTGGGCTCCGTATCACAGCGTGTAAGGTGTCGCTCCTAAGTGTCAGCGGGCTCCGTATCACAGAGTGTAAGTGTGAGAAGTTGGCCTGGTATATGATGCTCACTAGTTAAAGTGATCACCTTGTACCATGCCAAGCAACCCTTATGGTGTGGTTGTAAGTCAACCTTTTCGGACTAGCTGCCCTAGTGGTAGCGTAGGCTAAGCAGTCTTTGAGGCTAAACTCGTGAAGCGTGTTAAGCCAGCTGTTTTACCAAATGTAACCCCCTTTTATACCAATGAAAGGACACCACACAGATATATATTCAAAATATATATGTATTTATTTCTCAAAGTAACCCCTAGTCTCTTTATGAGCACAGGAGCACAAATCGTCAAACAAGATTACAGTAGAATACACAGAAGTTGCACTTTATATGGATAGGCCCTGGTGGCCGCTCAAACCATATACTAAAATAGTGGTATAAGTACCACGAACAGAAAAGGGAAAAGGCCTAGGACCTCTAGAATCGCTGGGCCTACAAGGAGCTAACTTCAGTTAGTGACCAGGAGGCCCACGGGTGGCGTGTGCAGAGCAAATAGTCACACGCGTGCTCCCATAGGTTTCAATGGGTGCGTAAAAAGTACAAAGTTACTGCAAAAAGGATCTTCCGGATGGACTAGGAACTCAAGATTTGGAACACAGGCACTAGAGATGTAATACTACACTTGGGCACAGGTGTGCCAGCTTTACCTCACCCACAGGAAGCGGGTGCATAGGCCTCGAAGTGCGTCGGGTTTCTTCTATCTGTTCCGTGGAGCTTGAAGACAAAGATGCTGCAGGCGGTCGGTCCGGGAGAGATGCAGTGGATCCAAGAGTGGATCGGAGATGTTGAAGACCTGTAAGCAGAGGGGACAGTGTTCACAGTCACTAGCCAGTGACCAGCGTGGCACCAGGTGGGTACCAGGCAATGTCGGGTGCAAACAGGAAGAAAGGTGTAGCTTGTCTCTGCAGCCACGTGGTCCCTGGAGGTCGACGACGTCCAGGAGTCGGTTCACGAGCTGTCCCACGCAGGCTCTCGCTGTCGGCGGTGTCGGCGACTTGATCGAAGCAAACAAGCCTTGGCAAAAGCAATTGTTGTAGGAGATGAAATAAGCTGATGGTTCTGACCAGCAAGGTCAGAAGGACTGCTCCTTTGGAGGGGAGCAAGGGCCAGTCTGGAGCAACCAGACCAGTGGTGTATTTTGTAAAGTTCATCGCCAAGATGGCTACTAGCCAGCGGGCCAGCAACCGGTTAGGCGCGTCGAGTGGCAAAATGCAGAAGGGCCCCACGCAGATCGTGGAGATGCTGGAGGGCTCACCTTTGGTGCAGATGCTGCTCGAGGGTTGGGCTTCTCAGATCCCAAAGCACAACTTGGAGAGAGCCTCGGTTGTTGCACTTGTCAGCTTGTCGTGGTCGTTTCAAGAGGGCTGGCTCCACGTGTCTCGGTGCCTCCACGGGTCTCCTCTTTTCAGGGACTGTGGATCGGGCGGTGAGAGGTCTGGAGGTCCAGGTCTTGTCAGTCTCTGGGCTCGGGCTCCGGCGGGAGGCGGCGGCAAAGCAGACGTTGGTTCGCTGGATGGTGCTTGCGTTAGCAAGGTGGTCACTCCCTGACCACAGGGGAGATTTCCTTCAGTCTTCTGTGCAGCAGAATGTCGAAGTTCCCGTCTTCTTCTTAGTTTCAAGTTGATTCCAGGATGTCTGAAGTCTTAGGACACAGCTCCTACCTTTAAGCGGATTCTAGGGGCCGGACTACCTGCTAGGTCCCTCCCTATGGGTGGGACCAGGAAGGGGGGTGGTTACACCCCCAATCCTTTGTCCAGCTAGCCCCAGGCCCGGGACTGGTGTGCCCCAGGACCGGTTTGAACTGGCATATGCACCGAGGCTCCTTGTGAGCCACAGGCATGTCTGGTTTCTTTCAAGCCCTACCTGACCAATACACAAAATCCTGTCTGGGGTGGTGCACGCACCTCCCCTGGCAGGAAACCCTTTGTCCACACCTCCCAAGCTGGAAGGACTCCCAGCAGCAGGAGGGTAGACTTGTGTCTGTGGTGGCAGCATCCATTTTGTGGAGCTGAGGCTATGTCTGATTTTACCCGGGTTTCAGGTACTGTACATGTCGTGTCCCTCTAGAAGGGTGGAATGCTAACCCCGTCGCCAGAATTGGCGAGGGGTTAGTATTCCAATTCGTATGACACCTTACTCGACATGTTTTGATAAAGCCAAACCAAAGATAGCATTTAACCGCGAGGTTCATAATGCACTTAAGAGTATATGGTATGACGATATCTGGAAACAGTAGAAGGAAGTTGTTCCGACCACTGCAGACAGGCTCAGCTCATGCCAGAGCACCATCTCACATGGAAGCAAGCACTCTGCCTTCAGGATTGTTAAGGCCTGCCATAGGAGAGACTTATAGGTTACCAGGTGTCCCATTTAAGGTTAGGTATAGGTATACTACACCTTAGTAAGAGGTGATTACACCAACTTACCCCAGCTGAGTGATCAGCCAGTTGTGTCAAATTGTTAGGCCAAGCCTGGGGTGGCATAATACATGCTTCAGCCCCTGGCAGGCCTTGGGTACACCAATGCCCTGGGTACCTAGTGTACACTGGTACAGGGGCTTACAGGGTGATCCAACCAATTGGGTATGTACCTAGGGTACATGGAGTCCATTTTAAAGAGAGAACAGCCAGGCTGAGATCCTGAATAGCAGGATCTCAGGCCAACTAAGTCGAAAAACCAGCTAGACACTAGGCAAAAATTTGGGGGTAACCATAGTCAGATATCCACCTTCCTACACAACCCCCCCCCCCCCCAAACGAAGGGAGATAAGGCTGACCTTGACCAGGTAAGCCTATATTGCCCAAGGGGCCATATAAGGAGGAACCAGCACTGGCATGGTTACCCCCTGTCTCATGGTCCACTAAGCAATCCCTCACCCTAAGGGTATCAGAGGGTCTCCACCATAGGGAATCTCTACCTTTGGTGTGTCTTGGCAAAGTAAAAGGCTGGTGTTGAGATGGAGTACTGAAGTGAGTGTCCTCAAAGTGAGGCCTCACCTTCCTCCAATCCCCCTCCACCATGGATGCCTTTCTTTCCTTAACTGAGTTGCACTGTGCTCTCAGGGTCAGCCTCTGGCTACCTAAAGCTGGAGGCTGGGTCCCTTTTGTGGGCTTACTGGAGGGACAGGTCAGGTCTGGGGCCCTAAGGTCCCATGTTTGCCTGTACCCAACAGAATCCCTCTGGGGGAGGTCCCTAACTACCTGTAAAGGAGATCCCTCAGGAATGTTTTTACCCATCACCTGACTAGGGCTACTAGCCAGGCAATCCTCATTCTTTTGATGGGGGGGTTCTTGTGGACAGGGGCCCTCTTGGGGTCCACTGGCCTCCCTGACCTCTGCAGCCCTGGGCTGACTGAGGCAGGGTAGAGAGAGGCAGGCTACCTGCACCAGACTGGGTCCCACCTTGGAAGGGGCCACTGACATCAGAGGCTCTGCCAGGCCAGGCCTGGCTACCTCTGGGGCAGTTCCTTCACAAGGGGTGAGGTCAGCTCCCTGAGGAGGCTGACTTTTTCCTAATGTCTGGGGAGAGGGAGACTTTTCTTCCTCCCCACTACTCTCTGTTTGTGTGGAGTGATCCATAGTTTCAGGCTTCACTACACCTATGTCAGTCTGAGTATAGGCTGAGACCATTACAGCCTTGCCAACCTTTTCAGGGGGGCACTCAGTTTGTGTTTGAGCTGTGACTGTCACAGCTCTGCCAGTCTCTACATGGAAGTCTGTCTGTGCCTGGGCTGTGGCTACCACTGCCCTTCCAACCTTTCCAGGGAGGAAATCTATTTGGACAGGGGTTGTGAATGGCACAACCCCACTACCCTTTTGTGAAAGGCCTACCATTTTAGAATGGGTGTCTTGTTCAACTCCAGCCCAAGCTGAGAGTTCTAAGTCATTCCCCAGTAAGCAGTCTACAGGCAAGGTTGGGGACACTGCCACCCTTTTAGGGCCAGTGACACCTCCCCAGCTGAGACATACCTCTGCCATGGGATGACTGTTCTGTTTGCCATCAATGTTGGTCACCTGGTAGGAGAAACCAGGCAAAAGCTGCTCAGAGGGAACTAGCCAATGGGCCACCATTGTGATGCTAGCTCCAGTGTCTCTGTAGGCCTCAGCTTTTGTACCATTGATGTAGGGCTCCTGTCTGTACCTACCCAAAGTGTTGGGACAGGCAGTGAAGTTGGCAAACCCCATGCCACCATCACAGACAAGAGTATCTGCTGCAGGGGAATTGGCTAAGCCAGGGTCCCCCTGTGTTCCCCAAGTAAACCCACCCAAATTTTTGGGGGCACTCCCACCACCTGGGGGATTACTGCTGACAGTAATAGGTGGTGTGACAGGAGTAATTGGAGGAACAGTTTTGTTTGTAGCCCTTGGGCAACTGCTGTCAGTTTTCCAATGCCCAGGAGTTTTACACTCATGGCAGTAAGGCTTTTTACCTGTGGTAGAGGAGGGAGCTTGGGACCCACCACCCTGTGTGGGGTTTTGGGGCCCTGAGGAAGATTTCTCTTTTGCCTTATCCCCTCCCTTCTCTTGAGGTTTGGTGGTATCTTTCTTTTGGTCACCACCCTGATTCTTAGGCCTGATCCTGGTCCTGACCCATTTATCTGCCCTCTTTCCCAATTCTTGGGGAGAGGTCAAATCTGAGTCTACCAGGTGTTGATGGAGGAGCTGGTTTTGACAGTTACTTAAAATCTGTTCTCTCATCATCAAATTGTACAATCCTGTATAATCAGATACCTTACTTCCCAGCAACCAACCCTCCAAAGCCTTAGTGGCACATTCAACATATTCAGACCAGTCCTGAGTCTGTGTCTTTTGGGTGTCTCTGAACATTAACCTGTACTGTTCAGTGGTTAAGCCTAACCCATCAACCAGAACACTCTTCAGGACTCTGTAGTTTCTGACATCCTCTTCTCTAACAGTGAGGAGTCTGTCTCTGCCTCTTCCTTCAAAGGAGAGCCAGAGGATTGCTGCCCACTGATCTTCAGGAACCTGCTGTACTTTGCAGGCTCTCTCAAGAGCAGTTATCCATTTGTGGATGTCATCCCCACTTTTGTAGGGGGGCACAACCTTAGACAGGTTCCTATTATCAAAGACCCTGTCTTTGTCCTTAGGGACAATGCTGCCACCAGTGGGTATAGACCCACTCTCTCTAGGTTGCCTAGCCTTCCTCAGTTTTTCTTCCATCAGGGCTACTTCTAGCTCCTGCTTCCTGATCCTCAGCTGGGCTTCCTGCATTCTGGCCTCGTGTTCCCTCCTCTGAGGGGTGGTCATCCTTTTCCTGGAGTAACCTTGAGAGCCTCTAGAGCCATGAGAAGCATTGGAGTCACCTGAGCGATTCCTTTGCCTCCCAAGCCCTGTGTTAAGTCCACTGGGGAGATCCAATGGGGTAAACCCATTGTCAGTCCCCAATAGCCTTAGTTTAGCTGGGCCAAGTATAACACTTGGCACTGGGCTAGTTCTCCCTTCATCATCACTACTTTCTGTATCAGCACCTTTATCACTCTCATCCTCTGTGGTATTATTGCCATCTAAGGGGTGACTATTGGAACTGGGTACCTCTGTAGCATCTTCAGAAGGGGGGCCTCCTGTTCCTGACCCTAAGGGGGCTAACTGGGAAGCTTTCTTGAGCTCTCTCTGATTTTCATCATTTTGCAAGAGTTCTCTGAGCTCAGCAGAGGTAGGGTTCTTGGGCTGTTTAAGGCCTCTAAGAGTTGCCAAATGCCTGAGCTCATTCTGATTAAGGGTAGCAAAGATGGATGGTGCCCTCTGGGGGTCACTCTCAACAGAGATGGGTACAGTGGACCCCTCTGCCCCAGCCATTGCTCTTAAGTGTGGGTGGATGTGTTGTAATCTACCTACACTTGGGTTTTCCTACTAAACCTATCTAGTAGTTGTAGTCAGGGTGTGCTACTCCCTTTGCTCTACAACAACTAAGTTCAGTAGAACTTATGTATATCTAATCTTGTTTTATATGTACCTACAGGTACCTATGTGATCTTTCAATTGGTAACCAAGAGATTACAATGGTAAAACACAGCAAGCTCAAATCCAACCGCTGCTCACCAATGTGAGAAGTTGGCCTGGTATATGATGCTCACTAGTTAAAGTGATCACCTTGTACCATGCCAAGCAACCCTTATGGTGTGGTTGTAAGTCAACCTTTTCGGACTAGCTGCCCTAGTGGTAGCGTAGGCTAAGCAGTCTTTGAGGCTAAACTCGTGAAGCGTGTTAAGCCAGCTGTTTTACCAAATGTAACCCCCTTTTATACCAATGAAAGGACACCACACAGATATATATTCAAAATATATATGTATTTATTTCTCAAAGTAACCCCTAGTCTCTTTATGAGCACAGGAGCACAAATCGTCAAACAAGATTACAGTAGAATACACAGAAGTTGCACTTTATATGGATAGGCCCTGGTGGCCGCTCAAACCATATACTAAAATAGTGGTATAAGTACCACGAACAGAAAAGGGAAAAGGCCTAGGGCCTCTAGAATCGCTGGGCCTACAAGGAGCTAACTTCAGTTAGTGACCAGGAGGTCCACGGGTGGCGTGTGCAGAGCAAATAGTCACACGCGTGCTCCCATAGGTTTCAATGGGTGCGTAAAAAGTACAAAGTTACTGCAAAAAGGATCTTCCGGATGGACTAGGAACTCAAGATTTGGAACACAGGCACTAGAGATGTAATACTACACTTGGGTACAGGAGTGCCAGCTTTACCTCACCCACAGGAAGCAGGTGCATAGGCCTCGAAGTGCGTCGGGTTTCTTCTATCTGTTCCGTGGAGCTTGAAGACAAAGATGCTGCAGGCGGTCGGTCCGGGAGAGATGCAGTGGATCCAAGAGTGGATCGGAGATGTTGAAGACCTGTAAGCAGAGGGGACAGTGTTCAAAGTCACTAGCCAGTGACCAGCGTGGCACCAGGTGGGTACCAGGCAATGTCGGGTGCAAACAGGAAGAAAGGTGTAGCTTGTCTCTGCAGCCACGTGGTCCCTGGAGGTCGACGATGTCCAGGAGTCGGTTCACGAGCTGTCCCACGCAGGCTCTCGCTGTCGGCGGTGTCGGCGACTTGATCGAAGCAAACAAGCCTTGGCAAAAGCAATTGTTGTAGGAGATGAAATAAGCTGATGGTTCTGACCAGCAAGGTCAGAAGGACTGCTCCTTTGGAGGGGAGCAAGGGCCAGTCTGGAGCAACCAGACCAGTGGTGTATTTTGTAAAGTTCGTCGCCAAGATGGCTACTAGCCAGCGGGCCAGCAACCGGTTAGGCGCGTCGAGTGGCAAAATGCAGAAGGGCCCCACGCAGATCGTGGAGATGCTGGAGGGCTCACCTTTGGTGCAGATGCTGCTCGAGGGTTGAGCTTCTCAGATCCCAAAGCACAACTTGGAGGGAGCCTCGGTTGTTGCACTTGTCAGCTTCTTGTGGTCGTTTCAAGAGGGCTGGCCCCACGTGTCTCGGTGCCTCCACGGGTCTCCTCTTTTCAGGGACTGTGGATTGGGCGGTGAGAGGTCTGGAGGTCCAGGTCTTGTCAGTCTCTGGGCTCGGGCTCCGGCGGGAGGCGGCAGCAAAGCAGACATTGATTCGCTGGATGGTGCTTGCGTTAGCAAGGTGGTCACTCCCTGACCACAGGGGAGATTTCCTTCAGTCTTCTGTGCAGCAGAATGTCGAAGTTCCCGTCTTCTTCTTAGTTTCAAGTTGATTCCAGGATGTCTGAAGTCTTAGGACACAGCTCCTACCTTTAAGCGGATTCTAGGGGCCGGACTACCTGCTAGGTCCCTCCCTATGGGTGGGACCAGGAAGGGGGGTGGTTACACCCCCAATCCTTTGTCCAGCTCGCCCCAGGCCCGGGACTGGTGTGCCCCAGGACCGGTTTGAACTGGCATATGCACCGAGGCTCCTTGTGAGCCACAGGCATGTCTGGTTTCTTTCAAGCCCTACCTGACCAATACACAAAATCCTGTCTGGGGTGGTGCACGCACCTCCCCTGGCATGAAACCCTTTGTCCACACCTCCCAAGCTGGAAGGACTCCCAGCAGCAGGAGGGCAGACTTGTGTCTGTGGTGGCAGCATCCATTTTGTGGAGCTGAGGCTATGTCTGATTTTACCCGGGTTTCAGGTACTGTACATGTCGTGTCCCTCTAGAAGGGTGGAATGCTAACCCCGTCGCCAGAATTGGCGAGGGGTTAGTATTCCAATTCGTATGACACCTTACTCGACATGTTTTGATAAAGCCAAACCAAAGATAGCATTTAACCGCGAGGTTCATAATGCACTTAAGAGTATATGGTATGACGATATCTGGAAACAGTAGAAGGAAGTTGTTCCGACCACTGCAGACAGGCTCAGCTCATGCCAGAGCACCATCTCACATGGAAGCAAGCACTCTGCCTTCAGGATTGTTAAGGCCTACCATAGGAGTGACTTATAGGTTACCAGGTGTCCCATTTAAGGTTAGGTATAGGTATACTACACCTTAGTAAGAGGTGATTACACCAACTTACCCCAGCTGAGTGATCAGCCAGTTGTGTCAAATTGTTAGGCCAAGCCTGGGGTGGCATAATACATGCTTCAGCCCCTGGCAGGCCTTGGGTACACCAATGCCCTGGGTACCTAGTGTACACTGGTACAGGGGCTGACAGGGTGATCCAACCAATTGGGTATGTACCTAGGGTACATGGAGTCCATTTTAAAGAGAGAACAGCCAGGCTGAGATCCTGAATAGCAGGATCTCAGGCCAACTAAGTCGAAAAACCAGCTAGACACTAGGCAAAAATTTGGGGGTAACCATAGTCAGATATCCACCTTTCTACAGTAAGGTGTCGCTCCTCAGTGTCAGTGGGCTTCGTATCACTGCGTGTAAGGTGTCGCTCCTCAGTGTCAGTGGGCTCCATATCACAGAGTGTAAGGCGTCGCTCCGCAGTGTCAGTGGGCTCCGTATCACAGCGTTTACGGTGTTGCTCCTCAGTTTCAGTGGGCTCCGTATCACAGAGTGTACGGCGTCTCTCCTCAGTGTCAGTGGGCTCCGTATCACAGAGTGTAAGGCGTCGCTCCTCAGTGTCAGTAGTCTCCATATCACAGCGTGTAAGGTGTTACTCCTCAGTGTCAGTGGGCTCCGTATCATAGAGTGTACGGTGTCACTCCTCAATGTCAGTGGGCCCTGTATCACAGAGTCCACGTCGGTGCTCCTCAGTGTCAGTGGGTTCCGTATCACAGAGTGTAAGGCGTCGCTCCTCAGTGTCAGTGGGCTCAGTATCACAGTGTGTAAGGCGTCACTCCTCAGTGTCAGTGGGCTCCGTATCACAGAGTGTACAGTGTCGCTCCTCAGTGTCAGTGGGCTCCGTATGACAGAGTGTATGGCGTCGCTCCTCAGTGTCAGAATGAGAGTGGGCTCCATATCACAGCGTGTACGGCGTCACTCCTAAGTGTCAGTGGGCTCCGTATCACAGAGTGTATGGCGTCGCTCCTCAGTATGAGAATGACAGTGGGCTCCATATCACAGAGTGTACGGCGTCGCTCCTCAGTGTCAGTGGGCTCTGTATCACAGAGTGTACGGGTTTGCTCCTCAGTGTCTGTGGGTTCCGTATCACAGAGTGTAAGGCGTCGCTCCTCAGTGTCAGTGGGCTCCGTATCACAGAGTGTACGGCGTCGCTCCTCAGAGTCAGTGGGTTTCGTATCACAGTGTGTAAGGCGTTGCTACTCACTGTCAGTGGGCTCCGTATCACAGAGTGTACGGCGTCGCTCCTCAGTGTCAGTGGGCTCCGTACCACAGAGTGTAAGGCGTCGCTCCTCAGTGTCAGTGGGCTCCGTATCACAGAGTGTAAGACGTCGCTCCTCAGTGTCAGTGGGCTCCGCATCACAGAGTGTACAGCGTCGCTCCTCAGTGTCAGTGGGCTCCGTATCACAGCATGTAGGAGAGTAGGGTCTGCTATCCTATGGTCACCCCAAATTTTTGCTTTTTGCTTCACTGGTTTTTGACATATTGAGGCTGTGGGCCTGCCAATCAGACCCCCAGCCTGCTGTTCTCTCTACTAAATTTACACTATGCACCCTAGGTGCATAACCAATTGGAAGTGGATCACCCTGTCAGCCCCTGTACCAGTGTACACTAGGTACCCAGGGCATTGGTGTACCCAAGGCCTGCCAGGGGCTGAAGCATGTATTATGCCACCCCAGGCTTGGCCTAACAAATTTGACACAACTGGCTGATCACTCAGCTGGGGTAAGTTGGTGTAACCACCTCTTACTTAAGTGTAGTATACCTATACCTAACCTTAAATGGGACACATGTTAACCTATAAGTCACTCCTATGGCAGGCCTTAACAATCCTGAAGGCAGAGTGCTTGGTTCCATGTGAGATGGTGCTCTGGCATGAGCTGAGCCTGTCTGCAGTGGCCGGAACAACTTCCTTCTACTGTTTCCAGATATCGTAATACCATATACTCTTAAGTGCATTATGAACCTCGCGGTTAAATGCTATCTTTGGTTTGGCTTTATCAAAACATGTCGAGTAAGGTGTCATACGAATTGGAATTCTAACCCCTCGCCAATTCTGGCGACGGGGTTAGCATTCCATCCTTCTAGAGGGACACGACATGTACAGTACCTGAAACCCGGGTAAAATCAGACATAGCCTCAGCTCCACAAAATGGATGCTGCCACCACAGACACAAGTCTGCCCTCCTGCTGCTGGGAGTCCTTCCAGCTTGGGAGGTGTGGACAAAGGGTTTCCTGCCAGGGGAGGTGCATGCTTCACCCCAGACAGGATTTTGTGTATTGGTCAGGTAGGGCTTGAAAGAAACCAGACATGCCTGTGGCTTACAAGGAGCCTCGGTGCATATGCCAGTTCAAACCGGTCCTGGGTGTGAGAAGTTGGCCTGGTATATGATGTTCACTAGTTAAAGTGACCACCTTGTACCATGCCAAGCAACCCT
Source organism: Triturus cristatus (assembly GCF_964204655.1). Taxonomy (NCBI): domain Eukaryota; kingdom Metazoa; phylum Chordata; class Amphibia; order Caudata; family Salamandridae; genus Triturus; species Triturus cristatus. Next base: position 1,100,431,684 of record NC_140579.1, read on the forward strand.
TATGGTGTGGTTGTAAGTCAACCTTTTCGGACTAGCTGCCCTAGTGGTAGCGTAGGCTAAGCAGTCTTTGAGGCTAAACTCGTGAAGCGTGTTAAGCCAGCTGTTTTACCAAATGCAACCCCCTTTTATACCAATGAAAGGACACCACACAGATATATATTCAAAATATATATGTATTTATTTCTCAAAGTAACCCCTAGTCTCTTTATGAGCACAGGAGCACAAATCGTCAAACAAGATTACAGTAGAATACACAGAAGTTGCACTTTATATGGATAGGCCCTGGTGGCCGCTCGGACCATATACTAAAATAGTGGTATAAGTACCACGAACAGAAAAGGGAAAAGGCCTAGGGCCTCTAGAATCGCTGGGCCTACAAGGAGCTAACTTCAGTTAGTGACCAGGAGGTCCACGGGTGGCGTGTGCAGAGCAAATAGTCACACGCGTGCTCCCATAGGTTTCAATGGGTGCGTAAAAAGTACAAAGTTACTGCAAAGAGGATCTTCCGGATGGACTAGGAACTCAAGATTTGGAACACAGGCACTAGAGATGTAATACTACACTTGGGCACAGGAGTGCCAGCTTTACCTCACCCACAGGAAGCGGGTGCATAGGCCTCGAAGTGCGTCGGGTTTCTTCTATCTGTTCCGTGGAGCCTGTGGACAAAGATGCTGCAGGCGGTCGGTCCGGGAGAGATGCGGTGGATCCAAGAGTGGATCGGAGATGTTGAAGACCTGTAAGCAGAGGGGACAGTGTTCACAGTCACTAGCCAGTGACCAGCGTGGCACCAGGTGGGTACCAGGCAATGTCGGGTGCAAACAGGAAGAAAGGTGTAGCTTGTCTCTGCAGCCACGTGGTTCTCGACGACGTCCAGGAGTTGGTTCACTAGCTGTCCCACGCAGGCTCTCGCTGTCAGCAGTGTCGGCGACTTGATCGAAGCAAACAAGCCTTGGCAAAAGCAATTGTTGTGGAGAACAAGATAAGCTGATGGTTCTGACCAGCAAGGTCAGAGGGACTGCTCCTTTGGAGGGGAGCAAGGGCCAGTCTGGAGCAACCAGACCAGCAGTGTATTTCTTGAAGTTCGTCGCCAAGATGGCCACTAGCCAGCGGGCCAGCAACCGGTTAGGCGCGTCGAGTGGCAAAATGCAGAAGGGCCCCACGCAGATCGTGGAGATGCTGGAGGGCTCACCTTTGGTGCAGATGCTGCTCGAGGGTTGGGCTTCTCAGATCCCAAAGCACAACTTGGAGGGAGCCTCGGCTGTTGCGCTTGCAGCTTGTCGTCGTCGTTCCAAGATGGCTGGCTCCACGTGTCTCGTTGCCTCCACGGGTCTCCTCTTTTCAGGGACTGTGGATCGGGCGGTGAGAGGTCTGGAGGTCCAGGTCTTGTCAGTCTCTGGGCTCGGGCTCCGGCGGGAGGCGGCGGCAAAGCAGACATTGATTCGCTGGATGGTGCTTGCGTTAGCAAGGTGGTCACTCCCTGACCACAGGGGAGATTTCCTTCAGTCTTCTGTGCAGCAGAATGTCGAAGTTCCCATCTTCTTCTTAGTTTCAAGTTGATTCCAGGATGTCTGAAGTCTTAGGACACAGCTCCTACCTTTAAGCGGATTCTAGGGGCCGGACTACCTGCTAGGTCCCTCCCTATGGGTGGGACCAGGAAGGGGGGTAGTTACACCCCCAATCCTTTGTCCAGCTCGCCCCAGGCCCGGGACTGGTGTGCCCCAGGACCGGTTTGAACTGGCATATGCACCGAGGCTCCTTGTGAGCCACAGGCATGTCCGGTTTCTTTCAAGCCCTACCTGACCAATACACAAAATCCTGTCTGGGGTGGTGCATGCACCTCCCCTGGCAGGAAACCCTTTGTCCACACCTCCCAAGCTGGAAGGACTCCCAGCAGCAGGAGGGCAGACTTGTGTCTGTGGTGGCAGCATCCATTTTGTGGAGCTGAGGCTATGTCTGATTTTACCCGGGTTTCAGGTACTGTACATGTCGTGTCCCTCTAGAAGGGTGGAATGCTAACCCCGTAGCCAGAATTGGTGAGGGGTTAGTATTCCAATTCGTATGACACCTTACTCGACATGTTTTGATAAAGCCAAACCAAAGATAGCATTTAACCGCGAGGTTCATAATGCACTTAAGAGTATATGGTATGACGATATCTGGAAACAGTAGAAGGAAGTTGTTCCGACCACTGCAGACAGGCTCAGCTCATGCCAGAGCACCATCTCACATGGAACCAAGCACTCTGCCTTCAGGATTGTTAAGGCCTGCCATAGGAGTGACTTATAGGTTAACATGTGTCCCATTTAAGGTTAGGTATAGGTATACTACACCTAAGTAAGAGGTGGTTACACCAACTTACCCCAGCTGAGTGATCAGCCATTTGTGTCAAATTTGTTAGGCCAAGCCTGGGGTGGCATAATACATGCTTCAGCCCCTGGCAGGCCTTGGAGACACCAATGCCCTGGGTACCTAGTGTACACTGGTACAGGGGCTCACAGGGTGATCCACTTCCAATTGGTTATGCACCTAGGGTGCATAGCGTAAATTTAGTAGAGAGAACAGCAGGCTGGGGGTCTGATTGGCAGGCCCACAGCCTCTATATGTCAAAAACCAGTGAAGCAAAAAGCAAAAATTTGGGGTGACCATAGGATAGCAGACCCTACTCTCCTACACAACCCCCCCCCAAACGCAGAGACATTAAACTAGCCTTGACCAGTCTCGTCTTCATGTCCTAAGTGGAAGTACCTGGAGAGACCATCTGCATTCCCATGGTCAGTACCTGGCCGGTGCTCCACTGTAAAGTCCATACCCTGTAGGGAAATGGACCACCTAAGCAGTTTGGGGTTTTCACCCTTCATCTGATTTAGCCACAAGAGGGGCTTATGGTCGGTCTGAATCTTGAAGTGAGTGCCAAACAAGTATGGCCTCAGCTTCTTCAGGGCCCACACCACAGCAAAGGCCTCCCTCTCAATAGCTGACCAATTCTTCTCTCTGGGGGTCAACCTTCTGCTAATAAAAGCAATGGGTTGGTCTTGACCATCTACATTAAGTTGTGACAGCACAGCTCCCACACCCAACTCAGAAGCATCTGTTTGGACAATAAACTCTTTGGAGTAGTCAGGACTTTTCAGGATAGGTGCAGAGCACATGGCCTCCTTCAGGTCATCAAATGCCTTTTGACAGCTTACTGTCCACTGAACCTTTTTGGGCATCTTCTTGGATGTCAGATCATTAAGAGGAGTCACAATGGACCCATAGTTCTTAACAAACTTCCTGTAGTACCCAGTCAAGCCCAAGAAAGCTCGAACTTGAGTCTGGGTGGTTGGAGGAGACCAGTCCTTGATGGATTGTATCTTACTCTCCAGTGGTTGAACTTGGCCTCCACCTACAAGGTGGCCCAAATACACAACCTTACTCTGCCCTATCTGGCACTTAGTAGCCTTGATAGTGAGGCCTGCCCTTTGCAGAGCCTCAAGAGCCTTCTTCAGGTGGATCAGGTGATCCTCCCAGGTGGAGCTAAAGACAGCAATGTCATCAAGATATGCTGCGCAAAAGTCATCCAACCCAGTAAGGACTTGATTCACCAGCCTTTGGAAGGTGGCAGGTGCATTCTTCAGACCAAAGGGCATCACCACAAATTGGTAGTGCCCACCTGGGGTTGAGAATGCTGTTTTGGCCTTAGACTCCTCAGCTAATCTGATTTGCCAATAGCCAGCTGTCAAGTCAAATGTGCTCAAAAACTTATCAGAAGCTAGTTTGTCTATGAGCTCATCTGCCCTTGGAATAGGGTGTGCATCTGTCCTGGTGACGGCATTGAGACCCCTGTAGTCCACACAGAACCTCATCTCTCTCTTGCCATCTTTGGTGTGAGTTTTGGGGACCAGAACCACTGGGCTAGCCCAGGGGCTCTCTGAGGGTTCAATGACACCTAATTCCAGCATTTTATGTACCTCAGCCTTTATACAGTCCCTGACGTGGTCAGGTTGTCTGTAAAGCTTGTTCTTTACAGGCAGACTGTCTCCAGTGTCCACCACATGGGTACACCAGTCAGTTTGGCAAGGTATTAGGGAAAACAGATGTTGAAATGATTGTAGAACTTGTCTACATTCAGTCTGCTGATGGGCAGTGAGGTTGCCTCCAAGGGTCACTCCTTCAACTGAGCCATCTTCAGGGTTCTGAGACAACAGGTCTGGGAGAGGGTCACTCTCTGCCTCCTGTCCCTCACCTGTAGCCATGAGCAAGCCCATGTCTGCCCTGTCAACATATGCTTTTAACCTGTTAACATAGAGTACCCTGTGGGGACTCCTGGGAGTTCCTAGGTCCACCAAGTAGGTGACCTCTCCCTTCTTTTCCAGGATTGTATGGGGTCCAGACCATTTGTCTTGGAGTGCTGCTGGGGCCACTGGCTCCAACACCCATACCTTCTGTCCTGGCTGAAACTCAACCAAGATAGCCTTTTGGTCATGCCAAGCTTTCTGTAAGGCCTGGCTTGCCTCAAGGTTTTTGGATGCCTTCTCCATATACTCAGCCATCCTGGAGCGGAGACCAAGTACATAGTCCACTATGTCTTGTTTAGGCTTTTTGAGAGGTCCCATCCTTCCTTCACTAAACACAGTGGGCCTCTTACAGGGTGCCCAAACAACTATTCAAAGGGGCTGTAGCCAACCCCCTTTTGTGGGACCTCTCTGTAAGCAAACAGAAGGCAGGGTAGAAGGATGTCCCATCTTCGCCTGAGCTTTTCAGGTAATCCTTTGATCATACCCTTTAGGGTCTTGTTGAATCTCTCAACAAGCCCATTGCATTGTGGGTGATAAGGAGTGGTGAACTTGTAGTTGACACCACATTCCTTCCACATAGCTGTCAAGTATCCTGACATGAAGTTGGTACCTCTGTCAGAAACCACCTCCTTAGGAAACCCCACTCTGGAGAATACTCCCAGCAGGGCCCTGGCCACAACAGGTGCTGTAGTGGTCCTAAGGGGAATTGCCTCTGGATACCTGGTGGCATGATCCACTACCACCAGTATAAATCTGTGCCCAGATGCAGTGGGAGGATCCATGGGACCCACTATATCTATTCCCACTCTTTCAAAGGGGACCCCCACCACAGGTAGTGGTATTAGGGGGGCCTTTGTTGTGCCACCTGATTTGCCACTGGCTTGGCAGGTCACACAGGAGCGACAAAACTCCTGTGTATCTTCATTCATATGAGGCCAGTGAAAGTGAGGGACAAGCCTGTCCCAAGTCTTATTCTGGCCTAATTGTCCTGCTAAAGGAATATCATGGGCCAAGGTAAGAAGGAAGCCTCTAAATTGCAGAGGTATAACCAACCTCCTGGTAGCACCAGGCTTGGGGTCTCTAGCCTCTGAATAAAGGAGCCCTTCATCCCAATACACTTTATGGGTACCTTGAGCATTCCCAGCAGCCTCAGCAGCAGCCAGCTGTCTGAGGGGTTCAAGAGAGGGACAGGATAACTGAGCCTGCCTCAAGTCAGCCCTTGAAGGTCCCCCTGTCCCCAGAAACTCAACCTGATCAGGTTCAAGCTCTTCAGGGACAGTTCCTTCAGGGTCCTCTAGATCAGCTTCCTGGGAAGGTTGATCATCACTCTGAGGCAGGGGGGAAGGCACAGCCTTGACCCTCCTGTTCTTCTTCTTGGTAGGTGCTTGGTCCATTGTTCCAGGATCCAAGACCTGAGGTTCAGTGAGGCACTTTTTGGCCTGTGACCTGGTCACAGCAACGACATGTGATGATATACCTAACATCTCTGCATGAGTCCTGTACTCCACTTCAGACCATAGAGAACTCTCTAGGTCATTGCCCAACAAACATTCTACTGGGAGGTCTGCACTAACCACAACCCTTTTGAGGCCAGTTACCCCTCCCCATGAGAAGTTAACAACTGCCACACTATGTGAAGTAGTGGCATTGCTGGCATTGGTCACCAGGTAATTCTCACCTGGTATGTACTGTCCAGGGTCCATAAAGCCTGGTGTCACCATAGTGACACTGGCACATGTGTCCCTGTAGGCTTGAGCCACTTTTTCATTTATTAAAGGAGTCTGTCTGTACTTGCCCAGGTTACTGGGGCTCACAGTCAGGGACAAATCAATGTCCCCATCACAGATCAAGACTGCCTGTGTCAGGGTTCTGTCTAAGTCAGAATCTCCTTCAGTTCCCATAGTGATTCCCACTACACCCTTTGTCTGGGGACCAACACTGCTAACAGTAGTACTGGGAGCAGGTGCCTTAGGGGCAACAGTGTTGGGGGCTCCACCCTTTTTACAATCACTAGTCCAGTGAGTTGTATTCTTGCAATGATTGCACCAGGGTTTCTTTTGACCTTCTTTCTTCTTCCCTTTAGGCTGGGACCCACCCTCTTTAGCAGTAGTTTGGGGCCCTGTTGAAGACTTCTGGTCTTTAGATTTCTGATCTCCACCCTTTTGGTCTGTTTTCTTCTGATCACCCCCTTGGCCCTGGTTCTGGTTCTTTTGCTTAATCCTGGTTCTGACCCATTTGTCTGCCTTCTTTCCCAATTCTTGGGGAGAGGTCAGATCAGAGTCAACCAAGTGTTGATGCAGTTGCTGGTTTTGACAGTTATTTAAAATCTGTTCTCTCATCATCAAATTATACAATCCTGTAAAATCAGATACCTTACTTCCCAGCAACCAACCCTCCAAAGCCTTAGTGGCACATTCAACATATTCAGACCAGTCCTGAGTCTGTGTCTTCTGGGTGTCTCTGAACATTAACCTGTACTGTTCAGTGGTTAAGCCTAACCCATCAACTAGGACACTCTTCAGGACTCTGTAGTTTCTGACATCCTCCTCTCTAACAGTGAGGAGTCTGTCTCTGCCTCTTCCTTCAAAGGAGAGCCAGAGGATTGCTGCCCACTGGTCTTCAGGAACCTGCTGCACTTTGCAGGCTCTCTCAAGAGCAGTCATCCATTTGTGGATGTCATCCCCACTTTTGTAGGGGGGCACAACCTTAGACAGGTTCCTATTATCAAAGACCCTATCTTTGTCCTTAGGGACAATGCTGCCACCAGTGGGTATAGACCCACTCTCTCTAGGTTGCTTAGCCTTGTTCAGTTTCTCTTCCATCAGGGCTACCTCTAGCTCCTGCTTCCTGATCCTCAGCTGGGCTTCCTGCATTCTGGCCTCATGTTCCCTCCTCTGAGGGGTGGTCATCCTTCTCCTGGAGTGACCTTGAGAGCCTCTAGAGGCATGGGAAGCATTAGAGTCACCTGAGCGATTCCTTTGCCTCCCAGACCCCTGGTTAAGTCCACTGGAGAGATCCAATGGGATGATCCCATTGTCAGTCCCCAATAGCCTTAGTTTAGCTAGGCCAAGTATAACACTTGGCACTGGGCTAGTTCTCCCTTCATCCTCACTACTTTCTGTATCCTCACCACTTTCCTCCTCTGTAGTATGATTCTCATCTAAGGGATGGCTATTGGAAAGGGGTACTTCAGTGGCATCTTCAGAAGGGGGGCCTCCTGTTCCTGACCCTAAATGGCCTAACTGGGAGGCTTTCCTGAGAGCTTTCTGATCTTCATCAGCCTGTAAAAGCTCTCTGAGTTCAGCAGAATTAGGATTCTTGGGCTGTTTAAGGCCCCTGATATTTGCCAACTGCCTGAGCTCATTTTGATTAAGGGTAGCAAAGATGGATGGTGCCCTCTGGGGGTCACTCTCAACAGAGATGGGTACAGTGGACCCCTCTGCCCCAGCCATTGCTCTTAAGTGTGGGTGGATGTGTTGCAATCTACCTACACTTGGGTTTACCTACTAAACCTATCTAGTAGTTGTAGTCAGGGTGTGCTACTCCCTTTGCTCTACAACAACTAAGTTCAGTAGAACTTATGTATATCTAATCTTGTTTTATATGTACCTACAGGTACCTATGTGATCTTTCAATTGGTAACCAAGAGATTACAATGGTAAAACACAGCAAGCTCAAATCCAACCGCTGCTCACCAATGTGAGAAGTTGGCCTGGTATATGATGTTCACTAGTTAAAGTGACCACCTTGTACCATGCCAAGCAACCCTTATGGTGTGGTTGTAAGTCAACCTTTTCGGACTAGCTGCCCTAGTGGTAGCGTAGGCTAAGCAGTCTTTGAGGCTAAACTCGTGAAGTGTGTTAAGCCAGCTGGTTTACCAAATGCAACCCCCTTTTATACCAATGAAAGGACACCACACAGATATATATTCAAAATATATATGTATTTATTTCTCAAAGTAACCCCTAGTCTCTTTATGAGCACAGGAGCACAAATCGTCAAACAAGATTACAGTAGAATACACAGAAGTTGCACTTTATATGGATAGGCCCTGGTGGCCGCTCAAACCATATACTAAAATAGTGGTATAAGTACCACGAACAGAAAAGGGAAAAGGCCTAGGGCCTCTAGAATCGCTGGGCCTACAAGGAGCTAACTTCAGTTAGTGACCAGGAGGTCTACGGGTGGCGTGTGCAGAGCAAATAGTCACACGCGTGCTTCCATAGGTTTTCAATGGGTGCGTAAAAAGTACAAAGTTACTGCAAAAAGGATCTTCCGGATGGACTATGACCTTAAGATTGGAAACACAGACACTAGAGATGTTACTCTACACTTGGGCACCGGAGTGCCAGCTTTACCTCACCCACAGGAAGCGGGTGCATAGGTGTCGAAGTGCGTCGGGTTTCTTCTATCGGGTCAATGGAGCCTGTGCACAAAGATGCTGCAGGCGGTCGGTCCGGAAGGGATGCGGTGGATCCAAGGGTGGATCGGAGTTGTAGAAGACCTGTAAGCAGAGGGGACAGTGTTCACAGTCACTAGCCAGTGACCAGCGTGGCACCAGGTGGGTACCAGGCGATGTCGGGTGCAAACAGGAAGAAAGGTGTAGCTTGTCTCTGCAGCCACGTGGTCCCTGGAGGTCGACGACGTCCAGGAGTTGGTTCACAAGCTGTCCCACGCAGCCTCTCGCTGTCGGCGGTGTCGGCGACTTGATCGAAGCAAACAAGCCTTGGCAAAAGCAATTGTTGTGGAGAACAAGATAAGCTGATGGTTCTGACCAGCAAGGTCAGAGGGACTGCTCCTTTGGAGGGGAGCAAGGGCCTGTCTAGAGCAACCAGACCAGCGGTGTAGTTCTTGAAGTTCGTCGCCAAGATGGCTACTAGCCAGCGGGCCAGCAACCGGTTAGGCGCGTCGAGTGGCAAAATGCAGAAGGGCCCCACGCAGATCGTGGAGATGCTGGAGGGCTCAACTTTGGTGCAGATGCTGCTCGAGGGTGGGCTTCTCAGATCCCAAAGCACAACTTGGAGGGAGCCTCGGTTGTTGCACTTGCAGCTTGTCGTGGTCGTTTCAAGATGGCTGGCTCCACGTGTCTCGTTGCCTCCACGGGTCTCCTCTTTTCAGGGACTGTGGATCGGGCAGTGAGAGGTCTGGAGGTCCAGGTCTTGTCAGTCTCTGGGCTCGGGCTCCGGCGGGAGGCGGCGGCAAAGCAGACGTTGATTCGCTGGATGGTGCTTGCGTTAGCAAGGTGGTCACTCCCTGACCACAGGGGAGATTTCCTTCAGTCTTCTGTGCAGCAGAATGTCGAAGTTCCCGTCTTCTTCTTAGTTTCAAGTTGATTCCAGGATGTCTGAAGTCTTAGGACACAGCTCCTACCTTTAAGCGGATTCTAGGGGCCGGACTACCTGCTAGGTCCCTCCCTATGGGTGGGACCAGGAAGGGGGGTGGTTACACCCCCAATCCTTTGTCCAGCTCGCCCCAGGCCCGGGACTGGTGAGGAAATATGAATTTTTATGGTCAATTGTGTCCCCTATCTTAGCCCCAACGGCTCCATGTACATGCTACAAGTACATGTATGTTCCCTCCAGTTCCAGCTATGAAGACGCAAATACATGTGCGTCCAACGCCAACATATCCTCTTTCAGATCCGCCATGAATGGGTTGAATATTCCATTCCTAAGTATGATTGGCCACCGACTTTATATGGTTCACTTTTCTAGTTTTACAGTTCAGGCGAGTAGGCCCTGAATTCTGTCATCAAGCCTTTTCCTGCTTCTGCCTCTGAAATGCTCCAGCCTGGACCTGCATCCGTGTCCATGAACTTTGTCTTACTCCCTGCGCGGCTAGCGGTGCCTGACGCGGCCTGTTGCCTGCCAAAAAAACTGTATTCAGCCTTCAAGTTATCTACTCCGCTCCTCATCCAATGCATTCCTGTCTAGTAGTTTAGGTAAACATCCTTCTAGCTACCGAGCAAAGGGCCCGGCCTCGCTGTCTTTATGCAAGTAATTCATAGGCCCATGGAAGATTCCTGCCCCCTCGCATCTCATGTAGACACATAGACGCTTGTACACGCACTAACAGTCAGTATAGAATAGGATCTGTCCGAGAAGACCTTTCCTTCCAGATAATATAGTTCCTTAAACACAAGATATTAGATATGATTTAGGACTAGGTTGTCCTGACACCCCAGACTTCTGTCTCCATATGTAAAGCTAAATGTCAATTCCCCTTCACCCTCTAGTTGCACGTCAATCACACGTCATGCGGCTGCGCGCGCATCTCTGCCAAATATTTCTGCTGACACTGCAGGATTCTCTTATGGATCCACCCACTTGTGCCATGATTTTAAATGACGTTTCTAGTATACGCCTGTATTACGCCTATTTTCATTACGTATGTGTATTCTTATCTGTATTATCAGCTGTTACGCCTCCTGCATCTGTCTTAATGCAATGCTTTTCATATAAATATTGTTACTTGTCAATAATGTATTGCTGATCCCTTCCTGAACCTTCGTGGTGATGGAATATGATTGCCTGGTTCGAACTATAATTCCTTTGTAAGGAATAAAACCCTTTTCAGAACCTCTAATATCACGGATTCTGCCTCTTATTTTGACTGAGTTATTCTTACTAGACTTTACCGCATAAAAAAAATAGTACAGGTAATTTAAATATTTACCACATAAATTGGCGCCCGAACAGGGACACTTTCTCATCTCACGCGCCGGAGGTGCGTTGCAGGCCCGGTCCCCTGCCACAGCTGAACGGACAAAAACGCGTACCCGCAGGATTTCCTGTATCTCCCTCCGGCCAAGCGGGGGTGACTGAGGCTGCGATCAACACCCAGACGAGGCGGTGAGAAGTGCGAAGTATCCCGACCAGAGCCTAGCTGAGAGAGCAAGATCCGAGGTATACAGAGGCCCACCAGGTTCCGAAGTTCCGAGTCCAGTCAAGTCCAGTCCGGTCCAGTTCAGTTCAGTTCCGAGGCCTTCCGTTCCGTGCTACCCGGTGAGTACCGTTGCTGGGGAGGCAGTTAGACGTGCACATTAATTTGTGCCGGTCCTGACGGGTTTGGGTACACAGATCCGGTCTGCACTGTTTTAGCAGTGTATCTGTACTGTTTAGCAGTATATCCAGTATGTTCATGTATATAACTCAGTATTATCTAGTATTAGTATTATGTCAGTAACTAGTTTTCTTCTAAATTATCATTGTTCGTTAAAAGTTAAATGTTAAATGTTAAATGTTTTACTGTGTTCAAAAATTGTGGTATGAATGAGTGTTCATTATTGTGTTTATTGTATTAATTGTGTTCAAGTCCAGTTCGAGTAAGAACCAAGTAGCAAGGTTTAAAGATGCCGTTCTTTTCAAAATTAAGACAGATCAAAACTAGAAAAGGAGTACTCGAAGAAGCTGTTCCCATTCCACCTAGGGACACTCCAGGGTACTTCATGTATCATAAACATGGTCTAGACGCCGTATTATATCTTGATTTATGGGTGGACTACACCAAGGATCTAGCAGAAAGTCAGAGGTGGCCCGCAGCTGGGACATGGGATGCAGATTGCATCATGAGAATAGAAGAAGAATTATGGAAAAAGAAAGCCAGACAGTCACAGAAAGATGCCATTGAGTTATGGCGTAAAGAATCGCATAGGCGCACAGAGAAAGCGCTCAGACAGGAAGAGAAAGGTAGGGAGAACTCAAATAGAGCCCGAGAAAACGTATTATTTGAGGAAGGTATCCGAGTAAAAACAGAACAAGTAGACAACGAAACACTCTTATGAATGGTATGTATCCTCTTTTGGCCGAAGGTTTACCTAAGGCCACCCCGGAAATACCGAAAGATTTGCCACCCCCATTACTCCCGATTAAAGCACATCCCAAGACCGCAAAATATATTTTCCTTTCCTCCTATTTAGACGATGTAGCTCCCGAATATGTTAATGATCCACCACACACGCCACCTGTCGATGGAGCTCAACACCGAGATCATCTGCCCCCACCTCCGCAACAACAAACTCCTCCGCACAATACAACGGGTCCATCTGTTTCCGCCGCTTTTCCTGCATCCACAGTTTCTACCTTACATCCCACGAATCCTTTCGTGCCTAGCACCTCAGAAGGTGCGACAGCAATTTTTGCCACGCCACCGTCACGAAGTAAATCGTCTCTTAGAGATTTAGCCAACCAACGTACACCCCAAATAGCAACGTCCGACATGTTTAAGGAACATCTTGTAGATTGTAGATATGATCCAGTGCCCGGTAAAAATGATAGAATGCTGCTATCATCACTACGTATACGACGAGCTTCACTATATTTAACGACGCTACCAGGAATGATTAAACATTTAGACAATATATATCGCTTTGTCCAAACAGGGCAAGGCCCTGAAAGTATTGACGAAGCCATGGAATACCAGAAAGCGGATATACAGAGACAACTGTTACGTTTCTTCATAAACTGCTTGATCAGAGACAGAGATAGGTCCGAGGTAGACCAGGATGAAATGCAAGTACTTACCCGATGGGGTCAGAATATATCAGAGGGAAAACATGATAAACAGACATGTATAGTAGCTATGTGCCGAAAGATCCGCAAAGAAGTAGAACGAATACATAAAGCCAGATTAGAGGCAGACAAAACTGAATCAGAGGGAGAGGAGGAGGAAGAATCAGAAATGCCCACAGGACAATTAGAAACGATAGCCTATGTAGGTAGGAACAGACCTTGTAACAATACCAGATACTTTAATGACCCGATACGTCCGATACGTCCAGAATGTAACAGACATTTTCAAGCCCTTATGTTAAATACGAAGTCCCCTGAACACTTATTCCAGGCTGCTGATAAATTACTCAGAGACCGAAGGGGGTATCATATGCTCGATTCTATGGATGAACAAGAATTAGCCAGGTCAGCAGTACAATGGGCTGACAGTTCTGAAAAATACAGCGATGATGCGTTGGCACACACGTTTTTGAATCTTACCCCAGACGAACAGCGTTTAGCTGGTATATACATGATACAACACCTCCTTATATTATATAGAAGCCAACACTCCGATCCCGGTCCCCTGCCTGATATATTGATAGAATTACTCACGAATAAATGGAGAGGGTCAGGTACTGACTTAATTAAAGAAATTCTAGAATATCGACACCAGTACATTGTCTTCGTATGCCCAGAACATGTTTCAGTTCCCCCCAAGTTGGAAAGAAAAACGTATCACATAGACAGACAGAATCCCTTACGCGAAGTACACCCAATGAGAGGTGAGGACAATATTTTTAAACGCGTGTTTGTGTACGCGCCCATAACTAAAATTGAATTATTAGAAATGAAGAAAGTAGTACCTAGCCATGACAAAGACCCAGCAGGTTTCCACCGTGAGATAAAAGACATGTTACTCATGGGAGACTATACTTATCCTGACATTATGAAAATATTGAAAGTTTTATTGCCTGCCGGTATTTACGAGAAACTCAAAGAAAAGGAATGGGAGGTAGGAGACCAAAAGATAGATTGGACAGCATTAGAAAACGAAGAAAAGGCCCGAGCTGCAGGTTCAGGGCTTGGGGAAAGGACTACAGCATTACCAGGATTATTAGTGCAGGTACTACCACGTTTATTAACTACGAAAAAGGAAGACTGGGGTGCAATCTCAGCCTGTAAACAAAAACAAGATGAAGACACTAGTGATTTCTATTCCCGATTTGAAAAATGTTTTGGTATTAATAGTGGCATAAAAGCAAGTAGTGAGTCATATCCACATCTGTTTGTGACAAAATTAGTTGAAAATTCTCTGCCCCAAGTTAAGAGTAGAGTATTAAAATTCGAGAGTACTTGGCAAGGTAACACACCGTCACAGATGTTACAAATGTTACAATATCATCACAATAGAATTAGAGAAGAACAAGAACATGAACAAAGACGTATGAAAGACACGAAAATGAAAATGCTAGTGGCCCAGTCAGTTCCAGCTGACGGTCATAAAAAGGGTACGACACAGTCCAATGATTCAACGGGTCCCGTTAGAGGGACATGCAACTATTGTAAACAGCCAGGTCATTATATACACGATTGCGCAGTTTTAAAACATAATATCTCTACGGGTATAACGAAAGAGAGACCACGTCCGCCTAGACAGGATCAGATCCAACCACAAGTGCCTCAGAATATACAGCCTATGCCAGCTGTACAGCAGACCGCACCACAACAACAACAACAGCCACAGCCTATTGCTGCAACACAAAACACGACACAACAGATGTACCAGTATGCACAAAATGACTATCCAGAATATCAGCGCTACACATGAAATAGCCTAGAGAGGGAAGTTGGCTTACCCCTCATTGAGGTTCCAGTAGATCAAGAGGGTCCTTATGTACAGAGTCAGGTATTAGGGAAAGACAGAAAGTTTCTACTCGATACAGGGGCAAGCAGAACAACTATCCGTCACAGCGAAGTTCCAGGGGTACCCCTCTCAGGCTCACAAAATATTTCCCTTGGTTTTTCAGGAAAGCCCACTATTAACGAAGTATCGCAACCACTTGCATTCACAGTGGGTCCATTGACACGGACTACAGATCTATTGCTTACGAAATCATGTCCAGAAAACTTGTTAGGTATAAAAACATTGAAGGCTCTAGGAGCTGTAATATGTTGTTCTCCGGAAGGAGTACGACTATTTTTGCGTGACTTTAAAGGTCACTACGTGTCTAGAGACATGGATCACCGGTTACAGAATCTACCTGCACATTTATGGGCACAAGGCCCCACTGATGTAGGTTGTATGCACATTACACCATATCGAGTCACAATCAAAACAGGAGTGGTACTACCACGAATACGACAATAGAAGTTACCCCCAGATGCTGTAGTGGCTTTACTGCAAATCATTGACGAGCTCATTGCGCAAGGAGTGGTTGTGGAAACCGACTCCAATGTATGTAATTCCCCGATAATTCCGATTCTTAAACGAACTGATCCAAAAGCACCACCAGTATATCGATTAGTTATTGATCTGAGAGAATTAAATAAATGCATTGTACCACAATACCCCGTGGTCCCAGATATCTCTTCATTGCTAACAGCCATAGATTCAGAAGCAACGTTCTTTACTGTAATTGATCTCAAGAACGCTTTCTTTAGCGTCCCAATCGATCCGGAAAGCCAATATTTGTTCGGATTCAGTTTAAATGGACGAAGTTTTAAATTCGCACGCGCACCTCAAGGATTCACAGAAAGCCCCAGCATCTATAGCCAAGCACTAAAAAGAGAACTTGACAGTATCCACATGCCAGCTAACACTGCCCTGCTTCAATATGTCGATGATCTGCTGATCACCGCCCGAAGCGAACCTGAATGTGAAAAAGCATCACTGACGGTTTTACATTTCTTAGCCGACAAGGGGCACAAAGTGTCCCCTTCAAAGCTGCAATTCTGTGTCCAGCAAGTTGTGTACCTTGGGCACTTGCTGTCCAAGGGGGGAAGACAGCTTACACCCGACCGTATCCAGTTAATTGTTAACATGCCGCCACCTAAGACACAAAAGGAGGTACGGGCATTCATAGGCCTCACTTCGTACTGTAGGCAGTGGATCCCTCAATATGCATTTCTAGCGAAACCACTCATTCAGTTGACAACACAGGAGGCAGCGACATCGACTGTCCTCCCTTGGACTCAGGAACACATACAAGCTTTTGAAAGCTTAAAGAAAGCTTTATGCCAAGCACCTGTTTTAGCAACGCCATGTTACAGTAAACGTTTTACACTTTTCGTTACAGAACGTGAAGGTACTGCTTTGTCAGTACTCACGCAGGAACAAGCAGGATCACACAAGCCATGTGCTTATTTTTCTAGTACATTAGATCCCGTAGCTCAGGCTCTTCCTGCGTGCCTGAAATCAGTCGCAGCAACAGCTTTAGCAATCAGACAAAGCGATGCCATAGTATTAGGACATCAATTGACAGTACAAGTACCACACGCAGTAGAGGTTCTCTTGAACCGGACCCAAACACAACACTTGACTATAGCAAGACTGACGGGTTATGAATTGACATTGTTCCAGCCACACATAGAAATCAGACGTTGTAGTACATTAAATCCTGCCACACTTTTGCCATTAAATGGAACAGACCCATTGGCACATGATTGTATTGAAGTCATTACTATTACGACGAAACCCAGACAAGACTTGACAGATATTCCATTATCAGACCCAGACCTGACATTGTATGTAGATGGTTCATGCATGAGAACAAATACAGGAGAGTTAGTGGCCGCTTATGCAGTCACAACAGATACTGAAATTATTGAAACAAATTGTATCGATACCTTGTCAGCTCAAGCAGCAGAGCTCATCGCTCTGACACAAGCCTGTATTCAAGCCAAAAATAAGAAAGTCAACATATACACAGATTCACGTTATGCATTCGGAGTCGTCCATGACTTCGGCGTGCTTTGGCGAGAGAGAGGTTATTTAACTTCTCACGGTGCCCACATCCAGCACGGTCCCCTTATTCAAGCTCTGTTAGATGCAATACATCTGCCTACTGCAATATCGATTATGAAGTGCAAGGCCCATACGAAAGTGACTGACATTATTTCTCAGGGTAACGACCTAGCTGACAGAACAGCTAAACAGACTGCTCAGAATCAGACTCGTCCAACTGACACGACAAAGACAATAGTTCCGACACCAACACACTGCATGACAGTTAAGGATCCCGCCCTTGATGTAATTGACATACAGACACATGCTACACCAGAAGAAATAAAGAGATGGACTGAATTAGGAGGGATCCAAACGGATCAAGGATGGATGACGAAGGGAAAATCTATATGGTTTCTCCCCGACTCAATGGTTCAGGTCATCATTAACACAATACATAGTCCAGCGCACCTGGGAGAGAAAGCTATGCTAGACAGTATTCAACACATTTGGTTCAATAAACACTTGCGAGCAGCAGCTAAACAGAAAGTACGTACCTGCATGATTTGTTGTCAGTTCAATCCAGGAAAAGGCGTACCTGTAGAACAGGGTGGATTTCAACCCCCCGATCACCCTTTTGAAGTCCTCCAGATGGATTATATCCAGATGGAACGATGTCGAGGATTCAAATATGTCCTCGTAGTTGTATGCGCTCTTTCCCGGTGGACAGAGGCGTATCCCGTCTCAGATTACACTGCCCCGACTACTGCCAAGCAGTTAGTTCGAGAATTCTTCCCACGGTATGGTTTGCCCCGTATCGTGTACTCAGACAATGGCCAGCCGTTCTCATCCGAGCTAATGAAACATGTTTCACTTCTGTTAGGCTATCAATGGAAATTCCACTGTGTCCGACATCCCGAGGCAGCAGGTCTCGTGGAGCGACATAATCAAACTCTGAAAATTAGACTGTCCAAAGTATGTAGAGAAAAAGGTGTCGACTGGATAGTAGCTTTACCGGTTGCGCTCTTTTACATGAGAATGGTAGCACACTCTCGAACAGGGCTATCCCCGTATGAGGTGATCTTCGGTAGACCACCAAATATGTGGGGGACGCCTATACCCCGTAAAATAACTGATGTTGATTGTAATATGCTGACAGATTACCTGGCTTCCTTGATGTCTGCACTACAATCTTGTCGTTCACAGGTAGCTGCAGCTTTTCCCGATAACACTGAGGTGAAGCCCCATGAAGTGGTTCCAGGTGACCTGGTACTGGTGAGGAACTTCGACAGAAGGAACCCGCTGGAGCCTCGCTGGCAGTCACCTAAACTCGTCTTATTGACCACAAGGACAGCTGTGAAGATTGAGGGACGTAAAGGGTGGTTGCACTCGAGCCATATCAAAAAGTTTCATGGACTATCATCCGACTTGAATTTTCAGCCCTACATTCCCTCACAGACTGACTCAAAACTCCCCCTGGTTGAAAAGACTGGAAAGGAGAACTATAAACTGAAACTAAGGTCTAGCAAGTCAGACAATTCGATTGTTTAAGTCCTCTCCAAGGTGAATCGGTTGAATTTGTCTCTGACATGTATCCTCTAGACCGAAATAGAGAGAGAAATAGACAGAAACAGCTTAAGAAACAGGCGTACTGTAAATCACTTCGTGGTCACTGCATAGTGACATTGTTAATTATGTTTTTTCTAAGTCTTCTGATTATCATTGCCAGTATATTATTACACATGTATTACCCTATTTCCAAACGTGCTCTCAATGCTACTGCCGAACATTCTTTTAGCGAATTACCCCCGCATGAGTTGTCCTATAGATTTGCGCTGCGCAACAACACATTCATTAGTATGTTACATCATTCTCATCAGACCAGCAATGCTACAAATTGTTGGATATGTGGCCGACTCCCTCCCTATCAGAAATATAGGGGAGTTCTGCCCCTCTTTCCATATCCATTCACACACAATGGCTCCTGTGGAGCATGGTTTAGTTTGATTAATTCCCTAGATTCAAATTCAGTAGTTTATCAAGACAACTGGGTTTGGGGAAACCTGAACCTAGTTTTACTTAAAGTCTGCTACCCTAACAAGGAGGGACTTCCCAAAAGAACAGGAACTGATCTAGAAAATGAAGTATATGGACTAGGTAACTTTACACTTAATCTCATGATCCTGAATGTTGTATCCGAAGCTACACCAATCTTGCCCGCCATGTCAGTATTTCCAGTTAGAGGCGAATTATGTGTAAGAAAGAATGGTTCAATACACATGGGCCATAGTAAATGTACCACTGTAATAGAATTCAGTGATAAAGGCAAGTCTACATTTAGAGCTTCTCGTCACTCCTACTTCATCTGTGGTCACACCGCATACATACGCCTACCCCCAGATTGGGATGGTACCTGTTACATTGCATTCCTTCTGCCACCTGTTTTCCTAGCCCGTCTGATTATCATAGGAATACCCATTTAGTACACAACAGACAACAGAGAGATCTCCCGATTGTCGATTACACCGAAACAGCATGGGAGCAATACACAGATTTCAATAAAGGTTTCTTTCCCTACATAGGTACAGTCACTAATAGTAAGTTGATACGTAGATTAACTAGAACCCTTGAAGCAGTAGTGAATGAAACTACTTCCGCCTTAGGCAACTTAACAGAGGAGCAGTCTGCGATGCGGATTGTTGTTCTTCAAATTCGTCTTGTCCTTGACGTCATCCTGGCCGATAGGGGCGGAGCTTGTAGGGTCATCGGATCAAGTTGCTGTGTTTTCATACCCGAAAATGCGCCGTCAGTATATAAAGCCATAACTCGACTTCATAAAATTGTAAGCCAGATACATCAGAATCCAGGCACCTGGACTTGGTCCGGTTGGTTCTGGAGCGTGTTGTCAGCCTGGGGATGGAGGATCCTATCCTTCCTAGGTATTGGCTTTCTCATACTATTCAGTTGCTGCTTGTGTCTACAATGTGGGCCAGCGATTTGTGGTCTGTGTGCCACATCGTGTATCCCGCCTTCAAATTTTCATTCAAGATCCCGGAAGAAGAAAGAAGAACAAATGATGCTATATGAACAGATTGATGGATTGATGAAGATGGATATTTCATGAGGGTCCGTAGGGGACAAGGAGGGAATGAGGAAATATGAATTTTTATGGTCAATTGTGTCCCCTATCTTAGACCCCAACGGCTCCATGTACATGCTACAAGTACATGTATGTTCCCTCCAGTTCCAGCTATGAAGACGCAAATACATGTGCGTCCAACGCCAACATATCCTCTTTCAGATCTGCCATGAATGGGTCGAATATTCCATTCCTAAGTATGATTGGCCACCGACTTTATATGGTTCACTTTTCTAGTTTTACAGTTCAGGCGAGTAGGCCCTGAATTCTGTCATCAAGCCTTTTCCTGCTTCTGCCTCTGAAATGCTCCAGCCTGGACCTGCATCCGTGTCCATGAACTTTGTCTTACTCCCTGCGCGGCTAGCGGTGCCTGACGCGGCCTGTTGCCTGCCAAAAAAACTGTATTCAGCCTTCAAGTTATCTACTCCGCTCCTCATCCAATGCATTCCTGTCTAGTAGTTTAGGTAAACATCCTTCTAGCTACCGAGCAAAGGGCCCGGCCTCGCTGTCTTTATGCAAGTAATTCATAGGCCCATGGAAGATTCCTGCCCCCTCGCATCTCATGTAGACACATAGACGCTTGTACACGCACTAACAGTCAGTATAGAATAGGATCTGTCCGAGAAGACCTTTCATTCCAGAAAATATAGTTCCTTAAACACAAGATATTAGATATGATTTAGGACTAGGTTGTCCTGACACCCCAGACTTCTGTCTCCATATGTAAAGCTAAATGTCAATTCCCCTTCACCCTCTAGTTGCACGTCAATCACACGTCATGCGGCTGCGCGCGCATCTCTGCCAAATATTTCTGCTGACACTGCAGGATTCACTTATGGATCCACCCACTTGTGCCATCATTTTAAATGACGTTTCTAGTATACGCCTGTATTACGCCTATTTTCTTTACGTATGTGTATTCTTATCTGTATTATCAGCTGTTACGCCTCCTGCATCTGTCTTAATGCAATGCTTTTCATATAAATATTGTTACTTGTCAATAATGTATTGCTGATCCCTTCCTGAACCTTCGTGGTGATGGAATATGATTGCCTGGTTCGAACTATAATTCCTTTGTAAGGAATAAAACCCTTTTCAGAACCTCTAATATCACGGATTCTGCCTCTTATTTTGACTGAGTTATTCTTACTAGACTTTACCGCATAAAAAAAATAGTACAGGTAATTTAAATATTTACCACACTGGTGTGCCCCAGGACCGGATTGAACTGGCATATGCACCAAGGCTCCTTGTGAGCCTCAGGCATGTCTGGTTTCTTTCAAGCCCTACCTGACCAATACACAAAATCCTGTCTGGGGTGGTGCACGCACCTCCCCTGGCAGGAAACCCTTTGTCCACACCTCCCAAGCTGGAAGGACTCCCAGCAGCAGGAGTGCAGACTTGTGTCTGTGGTGGCAGCATCCATTTTGTGGAGCTGAGGCTATGTCTGATTTTACCCGGGTTTCAGGTACTGTGCATGTCGTGTCCCTCTAGAAGGGTGGAATGCTAACCCCGTCGCCAGAATTGGCGAGGGGTTAGTATTCCAATTCGTATGACACCTTACTCGACATGTTTTGATAAAGCCAAACCAAAGATAGCATTTAACCGCGAGGTTCATAATGCACTTAAGAGTATATGGTATGACGATATCTGGAAACAGTAGAAGGAAGTTGTTCCGACCACTGCAGACAGGCTCAGCTCATGCCAGAGCACCATCTCACATGGAACCAAGCACTCTGCCTTCAGGATTGTTAAGGCCTGCCATAGGAGTGACTTATAGGTTAACATGTGTCCCATTTAAGGTTAGGTATAGGATACTACACCTAAGTAAGAGGTGGTTACACCAACTTACCCCAGCTGAGTGATCAGCCAGTTGTGTCAAATTTGTTAGGCCAAGCCTGGGGTGGCATAATACATGCTTCAGCCCCTGGCAGGCCTTGGAGACACCAATGCCCTGGGTACCTAGTGTACACTGGTACAGGGGCTCACAGGGTGATCCACTTCCAATTGGTTATGCACCTAGGGTGCATAGTGTAAATTTAGTAGAGATAACAGCAGGCTGGGGGTCTGATTGGCAGGCCCACAGCCTCAATATGTCAAAAACCAGTGAAGCAAAAAGCAAAAATTTGGGGTGACCATAGGATAGCAGACCCTACTCTCCTACAGCTCCGTACCACAGAGTGTAAGGCGTCGCTCCTCAGTGTCAGTGGGCTCCGTATCACAGAGTGTAAGACGTCGCTCCTCAGTGTCAGTGGGCTCCGTATCACAGAGTGTACAGCGTCGCTCCTCAGTGTCAGTGGGCTCCGTATCACAGCGTGTAAGGCGTCACTCCTCAGTGTCAGTGGGCTCCGTATAACAGAGTGTAAGGCGTCGCTCCTCAGTGTCAGTGGGCTCCGTATCACAGCGTGTAAGGCGTCACTCCTCAGTGTCAGTGGGCTCCGTATAACAGAGTGTAAGGCGTCGCTTCTCTGTGTCAGTGGGCTTCGTATCACAGCGTGTAAGGCGTCGCTCCTCAGTGTCAGTGGGCTCCATATCACAGAGTGTACGGCGTCTCTCCTCAGTGTCAGTGGGCTCCGTATCAAACCGTGTAAGGTGTCGCTCCTCAGTGTCAGTGGGCTCCATATCACAGAGTGTATGGCATCGCTCCTCAGTGTCAGTGGGCTCCGTATCACAGAGTGTACGGTGTCGCTCCTCAGTGTCAGTGGGCTCCGTATCACAGAGTGTACGGCGTCGCTCCTCAGTGTCAGTGGGCTCCGTATCACAGCGTGTAAGGCGTCGCTCCTCAGTGTCATTGGGCTCAGTATCACAGAGTGTACGGCGTCGCTCCTCAGTGTCAGTGGGTTCCGTATCACAGAGTGTAAGGCATCCCTCCTCAGTGTCAGTGGGCTCTTTATCACAGAGTGTACGGCGTTGCTCCTCAGTGTCAGTGGGTTCAGTATCAGAGAGTGTAATGTGTCGCTCCTCAGTGTCAGTGGGCTCCGTATCATAGAGTGTACGGCGTCGCTCCTCAGTGTCAGTGGGCTCTGTATCAGAGTGCACGTCGGTGCTCCTCAGTGTCAGTGGGTTCCGTATCACAGAGTGTAAGGCGTCGCTCCTCAGTGTCAGTGGGCTCAGTATCACAGTGTGTAAGGCGTCACTCCTCAGTGTCAGTGGGCTCCGTATCACAGAGTGTTAGACGTCGCTCCTCAGTGTCAGTGGGCTCCGTATCACAGAGTGTACGGCGTCGCTCCTCAGTGTCAGTGGGCTCCGTATCACAGAGTGCAAGGCGTCACTCCTCACTGTCAGTGGGCTCAGTATCACAGAGTGTAAGACGTTGCTCCTCAGTGTCAGCTGGCTCCGTATCACAGAGTGTAAGGCATCACTCCTCAGTGTCAGTGGGTTTCGTATCACAGCGTGTAAGGCGTTGCTCCTCAGTGTCAGTGGACTCCGTATCACAGAGTGTACAGTGTCGCTCCTCAGTGTCAGTGGGCTCCGTATGACAGAGTGTATGGCGTCGCTCCTCAGTGTCAGAATGAGAGTGGGCTCCATATCACAGCGTGTACGGCGTCACTCCTAAGTGTCAGTGGGCTCCGTATCACAGAGTGTATGGCGTCGCTCCTCAGTATGAGAATGACAGTGGGCTCCATATCACAGAGTGTACGGCGTCGCTCCTCAGCGTCAGTGGGCTCTGTATCACAGAGTGTACGGCATCGCTCCTCAGTGTCCGTGGGTTCCGTATCACAGAGTGTAAGGCGTTGCTCCTCAGTGTCAGTGGGCTCCGTATCACAGAGTGTACGGCGTCGCTCCTCAGAGTCAGTGGGCTCCGTACCACAGAGTGTAAGACGTCGCTCCTCAGTGTCAGTGGGCTCCATATCACAGAGTGTACAGCGTCGCTCCTCAGCGTCAGTGGGCTCCGTATCACAGCGTGTAAGGCGTCACTCCTCAGTGTCAGTGGGCTCCGTATAACAGAGTGTAAGGCGTCGCTCCTCAGTGTCAATGGGCTTCGTATCACAGTGTGTAAGGCGTCGCTCCTCAGTGTCAGTGGGCTCCATATCACAGAGTGTAAGGCGTCGCTCCGCAGTGTCAGTAGGCTCCGTATCACAGCGTGTACGGTGTCGCTCCTCAGTGTCAGTGGGCTCCGTATCACAGAGTGTACGGCGTCTCTCCTCAGTGTCAGTGGGCTCCGTATCACAGAGTGTAATGTGTCGCTCCTCTGTGTCAGTGGGCTCCGTATCATAGAGTGTACGGCGTCGCTCCTCAGTGTCAGTGGGCTCTGTATCACAGAGTGTACGTCGGTGCTCCTCAGTGTCAGTGGGTTCCGTATCACAGAGTGTAAGGCGTCGCTCCTCAGTGTCAGTGAGCTCTGTATCACAGAATGTACGGCGTCGCTCCTCAGTGTCAGTGGGTTCCGTATCACAGATTGTAAGGCGTCGCTCCTCAGTGTCAGTGGGCTCCATATCACAGAGTGTAAGGCGTCGCTCCTCAGTGTCAGTGGGCTCCGTATCACAGAGTGTAAGACGTCGCTCCTCAGTGTCAGTGGGCTCCGTATCACAGAGTGTACAGCGTCGCTCCTCAGTGTCAGTGGGCTCCGTATCACAGCGTGTAAGGCGTCACTCCTCAGTGTCAGTGGGCTCCGTATAACAGAGTGTAAGGCGTCGCTCTTCAGTGTCAGTGGGCTTCGTATCACAGTGTGTAAGGCGTCGCTCCTCAGTGTCAGTGGGCTCCATATCACAGAGTGTAAGGCGTCGCTCCGCAGTGTCAGTGGGCTCCGTATCACAGCGTGTATGGTGTCGCTCCTCAGTGTCAGTGGGCTCCGTATCACAGAGTGTACGGCGTCTCTCCTCAGTGTCAGTGGGCTCCGTATCAAAGCGTGTAAGGCGTCGCTCCTCAGTGTCAGTGGGCTCCATATCACAGAGTGTATGGCGTCGCTCCTCAGTGTCCGTGGGTTCCGTATCACAGAGTGTAAGGCGTTGCTCCTCAGTGTCAGTGGGCTCCGTATCACAGAGTGTACGGCGTCGCACCTCAGAGTCAGTGGGCTCCGTACCACAGAGTGCAAGGCGTCGCTCCTCAGTGTCAGTGGGCTCCGCATCACAGAGTGTAAGACGTCGCTCCTCAGTGTCAGTGGGCTCCATATCACAGAGTGTACAGCGTCGCTCCTCAGCGTCAGTGGGCTCCGTATCACAGCGTGTAAGGCGTCACTCCTGAGTGTCAGTGGGCTCCGTATAACAGAGTGTAAGGCGTCGCTCCTCAGTGTCAATGGGCTTCGTATCACAGTGTGTAAGGCGTCGCTCCTCAGTGTCAGTGGGCTCCATATCACAGAGTGTAAGGCGTCGCTCCGCAGTGTCAGTAGGCTCTGTATCACAGCGTGTACGGTGTCGCTCCTCAGTGTCAGTGGGCTCCGTATCACAGAGTTTACGGCGTCTCTCCTCAGTGTCAGTGGGCTCCGTATCAAAGCGTGTAAGGCGTCGCTCCTCAGTGTCAGTGGGCTCCATATCACAGAGTGTATGGCGTCGCTCCTCAGTGTCAGTGGGCTCCGTATCACAGAGTGTAAGGCATCGCTCCTCCGTGTCAGTGGGCTCTGTATCACAGAGTGTAAGGCGTCGCTCCTCAGTGTCAGTGGGCTCCATATCACAGCGTGTAAGGTGTTACTCCTCAGTGTCAGTGGGCTCTGTATCACAGAGTGTAAGGCGTCGCTCCTCAGTGTCAGTGGGCTCCGTATCACAGCGTGTACAGCGTCGCTCCTCAGTGTCAGTGGGTTCCGTAACACAGAGTGTAAGGCATCCCTCCTCCGTGTCAGTGGGTTCTGTATCACAGAGTGTACGGCGTCGCTCCTCAGTGTCAGTGGGTTCCGTATCACAGAGTGTAATGTGTCGCTCCTCTGTGTCAGTGGGCTCCGTATCATAGAGTGTACGGCGTCGCTCCTCAGTGTCAGTGGGCTCTGTATCACAGAGTGTACGTCGGTGCTCCTCATTGTCAGTGGGTTCCGTATCACAGAGTGTAAGGCATCGCTCCTCAGTGTCAATGAGCTCTGTATCACAGAATGTACGGCGTCGCTCCTCAGTGTCAGTGGGTTCCGTATCACAGATTGTAAGGAGTTGCTCCTCAGTGTCAGTGGGCTCCATATCACAGAGTGTAAGGCGTCGCTCCTCAGTGTCAGTGGGCTCCGTATCACAGAGTGTAAGACGTCGCTCCTCAGTGTCAGTGGGCTCCGTATCACAGAGTGTACAGCGTCGCTCCTCAGTGTCAGTGGGCTCCGTATCACAGCGTGTAAGGCGTCACTCCTCAGTGTCAGTGGGCCCGTATAACAGAGTGTAAGGCGTCGCTCCTCAGTGTCAGTGGGCTTCGTATCACAGTGTGTAAGGCGTTGCTCCTCAGTGTCAGTGGGCTCCATATCACAGAGTGTAAGGCGTCGCTCCGCAGTGTCAGTGGGCTCCGTATCACAGCGTGTACGGTGTCGCTCCTCAGTGTCAGTGGGCTCCGTATCACAGAGTGTACGGCGTCTCTCCTCAGTGTCAGTGGGCTCCGCATCAAAGCGTGTAAGGCGTCGCTCCTCAGTGTCAGTGGGCTCCATATCACAGAGTGTATGGCGTCGCTCCTCAGTGTCAGTGGGCTCCGTATCACAGAGTGTACAGCGTCGCTCCTCAGAGTCAGTGGGCTCCGTACCACAGAGTGCAAGGCGTCGCTCCTCAGTGTCAGTGGGCTCCGCATCACAGAGTGTAAGGCGTCGCTCCTCCGTGTCAGTGGGCTCCATATCACAGCGTGTAAGGTGTTACTCCTCAGTGTCAGTGGGCTCTGTACCACAGAGTGTAAGGCGTCGCTCCTCAGTGTCAGTGGGCTCCGTATCACAGCGTGTACGGCGTCGCTCCTCAGTGTCAGTGGGTTCCGTAACACAGAGTGTAAGGCATCCCTCCTCAGTGTCAGTGGGCTCTGTATCACAGAGTGTACGGCGTCGCTCCTCAGTGTCAGTGGGTTCCGTATCACAGAGTGTAATGTGTCGCTCCTCAGTGTCAGTGGGCTCCGTATCATAGAGTGTACGGCGACGCTCCTCAGTGTCAGTGGGCTCTGTATCACAGAGTGTACGTCGGTGCTCCTCAGTGTCAGTGGGTTCCGTATCACAGAGTGTAAGGCGTCGCTCCTCAGTGTCAGTGGGCTCTGTATCACAGAGTGTACGGCGTCGCTCCTCAGTGTCAGTGGGTTCCGTATTACAGATTGTAAGGCGTCGCTCCTCAGTGTCAGTGGGCTCCATATCACAGAGTGTACGGCGTCGCTCCTCAGAGTCAGTGGGTTTCGTATCACAGAGTGTAAGGCATTGCTCCTCAGTATCAGTGGGCTCCGTATCACAGAGTGTGCGGCGCTGCTCCTCAGTGTCAGTGGGCTCCGTACCACAGAGTGTAGGGCGTCGCTCCTCAGTGTCAGTGGGTTCCATATCACAGATTGTAAGGCGTCGCTCCTTAGTGTCAGTGGGCTCCGTATCACAGAGTGTACGGCGTCTCTCCTCAGAGTCAGTGGGTTTCGTATCACAGAGTGTAAGGCGTTGCTCCTCAGTGTCAGTGGGCTCCGTATCACAGAGTGTACGGCGTCGCTCCTCAGTGTCATTGGGCTCTGTACCACAGAGTGTAAGGCGTCGTTCCTCAGTGTCAGTGGGCTCCGTATCACAGAGTATAAGACGTCGCTCCTCAGTGTCAGTGGGTTCCGTATCACAGAGTGTACAGCGTCGCTCCTCAGTGTCAGTGGGCTCCATATCACAGCGTGTAAGGCGTCGCTCCTCAGTGTCAGTGGGCTCCGTATCACAGAGTGTAAGGAGTCGCTCCTCAGTGTCAGTGGGCTCCATATCACAGAGTGTAAGGCGTTGCTCCGCAGTGTCAGTGGGCTCTGTATCACAGCGTGTACGGTGTCGCTCCTCAGTGTCAGTGGGCTCCGTATCACAGAGTGTACGGCGTCTCTCCTCAGTGTCAGTGGGCTCCGTATCACAGCGTGTAAGGCGTCGCTCCTCAGTGTCAGTGGGCTCCGTATCACAGAGTGTATGGCGTCGCTCCTCAGTATGAGAATGACAGTGGGCTCCATATCACAGAGTGTACGGCATCGCTCCTCAGTGTCAGTGGGCTCTGTATCACAGAGTGTACGGCGTCGCTCCTCAGTGTCCGTGGGTTCCGTATCACAGAGTGTAAGGCGTTGCTCCTCAGTGTCAGTGGGCTCCGTATCACAGAGTGTACGGCGTCGCTCCTCAGAGTCAGTGGGTTTCGTATCACAGAGTGTAAGGCGTTGCTCCTCAGTGTCAGTGGGCTCCGTATCACAGAGTGTACGGCGTCGCTCCTCAGTGTCAGTGGGCTCCGTACCACAGAGTGTAAGGCGTCGCTCCTCAGTGTCAGTGGGCTCCGTATCACAGAGTGTAAGACATCGCTCCTCAGTGTCAGTGGGCTCCGTATCACAGAGTGTACAGCGTCGCTCCTCAGTGTCAGTGGACTCCGTATCACAGCGTGTAAGGCGTCACTCCTCAGTGTCAGTGGGCTCCGTATCACAGAGTGTAAGGCGTCGCTCCTCAGTGTCAGTGGGCTTCGTATCACAGCGTGTAAGGCGTCGCTCCTCAGTGTCAGTGGGCTCCGTATCACAGCGTGTACGGTGTCGCTCCTCAGTGTCAGTGGGCTCAGTATCACAGAGTGTACGGCGTCTCTCCTCAGTGTCAGTGGGCTCCATATTACAACTGCATCAACACTTGGTTGACTCAGATCTGACCTCTCCCCAAGAATTGGGAAATAAGGCAGACAAATGGGTCAGAACCAGGGTTAAGCAAAAGAACCAGAACCAGGGCCAAGGGGGTGATCAGAAGAAAACAGACCAAAAGGGTGGAGATCAGAAATCTAAAGACCAGAAGTCTTCAACAGGGCCCCAAACTACTGCTAAGGAGGGTGGGTCCCAACAACAATCTAAGGGAAAGAAGAAAGAAGGTCCAAAGAAACCCTGGTGCAAATCTTGCAAGAATACAACTCACTGGACTAGTAATTGTAAGAAGGGTGGAGCCCCCAACACTGTTGCCCCTAAGGCACCTGCTCCCAGTACTACTGTTAACAGTGTTGGTCCCCAGACAAAGGGTGTAGTGGGAATCACTATGGGAACTGAAGGAGATTCTGACTTAGACAGAACCCTTACACAGGCAGTCTTCATCTGTGATGGGGACATGGATTTGTCCCTGACTGTGAGCCCCAGTAACCTGGGCAAGTACAGACAGACTCCTTTAATAAATGAAAAAGTGGCTCAAGCCTACAGGGACACATGTGCCAGTGTCACTATGGTGACACCAGGCTTTGTGGACCCTGGACAGTACATACCAGGTGAGAATTACCTGGTGACCAATGCCAGCAATGCCACTACTTCACATAGTGTGGCAGTTGTTAACTTCTCATGGGGAGGGGTAACTGGCCTCAAAAGGGTTGTGGTTAGTGCAGACCTCCCAGTAGAATGTTTGTTGGGCAATGACCTAGAGAGTTCTCTATGGTCAGAAGTGGAGTACAGGACACATGCAGAGATGTCAGGTATATCACCACATGTCTTTGCTGTGACCAGGTCACAGGCCAAAAAGTGCCTTACTGAACCACAGGTATTGGATCCTGGAACAATGGACCAAGCACCTACCAAGAAGAAGAACAGGAGGGTTAAGGCTGTGCCTTCCCCCCTGCCTCCAAGTGAGGATCAGCCTTCCCAGGAAGATGATCTAGAGGACGCTGAAGGAACTGTCCCTGAAGAGCTTGAACCTGATCAGGTTGAGTTTCTGGGGACAGGGGGGCCTTCCAGGGCTGACTTGGGGCAGGCTCAGTTATCCTGTCAATCTCTTGAACCCCTCAGACAGCTGGCTGCTGCTGAGGCTGCTGGGAATGCTCAAGGTACCCATAAAGTGTATTGGGATGATGGGCTCCTTTATTCAGAGGCTAGAGACCCAAAACCTGGTGCAACCAGGAGGTTGGTTATACCTCTGCAATTTAGGGGCTTCCTTCTTACCTTGGCCCATGATATTCCTCTAGCAGGACACTTAGGCCAGAACAAGACTTGGGACAGGCTTGTCCCTCACTTTCACTGGCCTCACATGAATGAAGATACCAAGGAGTTTTGTCGCTCCTGTGTAACCTGCCAAGCCAGTGGCAAATCAGGTGGCACAACAAAGGCCCCCCTAATACCACTACCTGTGGTGGGGGTTCCCTTTGAAAGAGTGGGAATAGATATAGTGGGTCCTATGGATCCTCCCACTGCATCTGGGCACAGATTTATACTGGTGGTAGTGGATCATGCCACCAGGTATCCAGAGGCAATTACCCTTAGGACCACTACAGCTCCTGTTGTGGCCAGGGCCCTGCTAGGAGTATTCTCCAGAGTGGGGTTTCCTAAGGAGGTGGTTTCCGACAGAGGTACCAACTTCATGTCAGGATACTTGACAGCTATGTGGAAGGAATGTGGTGTCAACTACAAGTTCACCACTCCTTATCACCCACAATGCAATGGGCTTGTTGAGAGATTCAACAAGACCCTAAAGGGTATGTGTAGGAAGGTGGATATCTGACTATGGTTACCCCCAAATTTTTGCCTAGTGTCTAGCTGGTTTTTCGACTTAGTTGGCCTGAGATCCTGCCATTCAGGATCTCAGCCTGGCTGTTCTCTCTTTAAAATGGACTCCATGTACCCTAGGTACTTACCCAATTGGTTGGATCACCCTGTGAGCCCCTGTACCACTGTACACTAGGTACCCAGGGCATTGGTGTATCTAAGGCCTGCCAGGGGCTGAAGCATGTATTACGCCACCCCAGGCTTGGCCTAACAAATTTGACACAACTGGCTGATCACTCAGCTGGGGTAAGTTGGTGTAACCACCTCTTACTTAGGTGTAGTATACCTATACCTAACCTTAAATGGGACACCTGGTAACCTATAAGTCACTCCTATGGCAGGCCTTAACAATCCTGAAGGCAGAGTGCTTGGTTCCATGTGAGATGGTGCTCTGGCATGAGCTGAGCCTGTCTGCAGTGGTCGGAACAACTTCCTTCTACTGTTTCCAGATATCGTCATACCATATACTCTTAAGTGCATTATGAACCTCGCGTTTAAATGCTATCTTTGGTTTGGCTTTATCAAAACATGTCGAGTAAGGTGTCATACGAATTGGAATACTAACCCCTCGCCAATTCTGGCGACGGGGTTAGCATTCCACCCTTCTAGAGGGACACGACATGTACAGTACCTGAAACCCGGGTAAAATCAGACATAGCCTCAGCTCCACAAAATGGATGCTGCCACCACAGACACAAGTCTGCCCTCCTGCTGCTGGGAGTCCTTCCAGCTTGGGAGGTGTGGACAAAGGGTTTCCTGCCAGGGGAGGTGCATGCACCACCCCAGACAGGATTTTGTGTATTGGTCAGGTAGGGCTTGAAAGAAACCAGACATGCCTGAGGCTCACAAGGAGCCTCGGTGCATATGCCAGTTCAATCCGGTCCTGGGGCACACCAGTCCCGGGCCTGGGGCGAGCTGGACAAAGGATTGGGGGTGTAACCACCCCTCTTCCTGGTCCCACCCTTAGGGAGGGACCTAGCAGGTAGTCCGGCCCCTAGAATCCGCTTAAAGGTAGGAGCTGTGTCCTAAGACTTCAGACATCCTGGAATCAACTTGAAACTAAGAAGAAGACGGGAACTTCGATGCTCTGCCGCACAGAGGACTGAAGCCAATCTCCCCTGTGGTCAGGGAGTGACCACCTTGCTAACGCAAGCACCATCCAGTGAATCAACGTCTGCTTTGCCGCCGCCTCCCGCCGGAGCCCGAGCCCAGAGACTGACAAGACCTGGACCTCCAGACCTCTCACCGCCCGATCCACAGTCCCTGAGAAGAGGAGACCAGTGGAGGCACCGAGACACGTGGAGCCAGACATCTGGAAAAGACCACGACAAGCTGCAAGCGCAACAACCGAGGCTCCCTCCAAGTTGTGCTTTGGGATCTGAGAAGCCCAACACCCGAGCAGCATCTGCACCAAAGGTGAGCCCTCCATCATCTACACGATCTGCGTGGGGCCCTTCTGCATTTTGCCACTCGACGCGCCTAACCGGTTGCTGGCCTGCTGGCTAGTGGCCATCTTGGCGACGAACTTCAAGAAATACACCACTGGTCTGGTTGCTCCAGACTGTCCCTTGCTTCCCTCCAAAGGAGCAGTCCCTCTGACCTTGCTGGTCAGAACCATCAGCTTATCTTGTTCTCCACAACAATTGCTTTTGCCAAGGCTTGTTTGCTTCGATCAAGTCACCGACACCGCCGACAGCGAGAGCCTGCGTGGGACAGCGCATGAACTGACTCCTGGACGTCGTCGACCTCCAGGGACCACGTGGCTGCAGAGACAAGCTACACCTTTCTTCCTGTTTGCACCCGACATTGACTGGTACCCACCTGGTGCCACGCTGGTCACTGGCTAGTGACTGTGAACACTGTCCCCTCTGCTTACAGGTCTTCTACAACACCGATCCACTCTTGGATCCACCGCATCTCTCCCGGACCGACCGCCTGCAGCATCTTTGTCTTCAGGCTCAACGGAACAGATAGAAGAAACCCGACGCACATCGAGACCTATGCACCCGCTTCCTGTGGGTGAGGTAAAGTTGGCACTCCGGTGCCCAAGTGTAGAGTATCATCTCTAGTGCCTGTGTTTCCAATCTTGAGTTCCTAGTCCATCCGGAAGATCCTTTTTGCAGTAACTTTGTACTTTTTACGCACCCATTGAAACCTATGGGAGCACGCGTGTGACTATTTGCTCTGCACACGCCACCCGTGGACCTCCTGGTCACTAACTGAAGTTAGCTCCTTGTAGGCCCAGTGATTCTAGAGGCCCTAGGCCTTTTCCCTTTTCTGTTCATGGTACTTATACCACTATTTTAGTATATGGTTTGAGCGGCCACCAGGGCCTATCCATATAAAGTGCAACTTCTGTGTATTCTACTGTAATCTTGTTTGACGATTTGTGCTCCTGTGCTCATAAAGAGACTAGGGGTTACTTTGAGAAATAAATACATATATATTTTGAATATATATCTGTGTGGTGTCCTTTCATTGGTATAAAAGGGGGTTACATTTGGTAAAACAGCCTGCTTAACACGCTTCACGAGTTTAGCCTCAAAGACTGCTTAGCCTACGCTACCACTAGGGCAGCTAGTCCGAAAAGGTTGACTTACAACCACACCATAAGGGTTGCTTGGCATGGTACAAGTTGATCACTTTAACTAGTGAGCATCATATACCAGGCCAACTTCTCACATTGGTGAGCAGCGGTTGGATTTGAGCTTGCTGTGTTTTACCATTGTAATCTCCTGGTTACCAATTGAAAGATCACATAGGTACCTGTAGGTACATATAAAACAAGATTAGATATACTTAAGTTCTACTGAACTTAGTTGTTGTAGAGCAAAGGGAGTAGCACACCCTGACTACAACTACTAGATAGGTTTAGTAGGTAAACCCAAGTGTAGGTAGATTGCAACACATCCACCAACACTTAAGAGCAATGGCTGGGGCAGAGGCGTCCAATGTACCCATCTCTGTTGAGAGTGACCCCAAGAGGGCACCATCCATCTTTGCTACCCTAAACCAGAATGAGCTCAGGCATTTGGCAACTCTTAGAGGCCTTAAACAGCCCAAGAACCCTACCTCTGCTGAGCTCAGAGAACTCTTGCAAAATGATGAAAATCAGAGAGAGCTCAAGAAAGCTTCCCAGTTAGGCCCCTTAGGGTCAGGAACAGGAGGCCCCCCTTCGGAAGATGCTACTGAAGTACCCCTTTCCAATAGCCATCCCTTAGATGAGAATCATACTACAGAGGAGGAAAGTGGTGAGGATACAGAAAGTAGTGAGGATGAAGGGAGAACTAGCCCAGTGCCAAGTGTTATACTTGGCCGAGCTAAACTAAGGCTATTGGGGACTGACAATGGGATCATCCCATTGGATCTCCCCAGTGGACTTAACCAGGGGCTTGGGAGGCAAAGGAATCGCTCAGGTGACTCTAATGCTTCTCATGCCTCTAGAGGCTCTCAAGGTCACTCCAGGAAAAGGATGACCACCCCTCAGAGGAGGGAACATGAGGCCAGAATGCAGGAAGCCCAGCTGAGGATCAGGAAGCAGGAGCTAGAAGTAGCCCTGATGGAAGAGAGACTGAGCAAGGCTAGGCAGCATAAAGAGAGTGGGTCTATACCCACTGGTGGCATCATTGTCCCTAGGGACAAAGATAGGGTCTTTGATAATAGGAACCTGTCCAAGGTTGTGCCCCCCTACAAAAGTGGGGATGACATCCACAAATGGATGACTGCTCTTGAGAGAGCCTGCAAAGTGCAGCAGGTTCCTGAAGACCAGTGGGCAGCAATCTTATGGCTCTCCTTTGAGGGGAGAGGCAGAGATAGACTCCTCACTGTTAGAGAAGAGGATGTCAGAAATTACAGAGTCCTGAAGAGTGTCCTAGTTGATGGATTAGGCTTAACCACTGAACAGTACAGGTTAATGTCCAGAGACACCCATAAGACACAGACTCAGGACTGGTCTGAATATGTGGAATGTGCCACTAAGGCTTTGGAGGGTTGGTTGCTGGGAAGTAAGGTGTCTGATTATACAGGATTGTACAATTTGATGATGAGAGAGCAGATTTTAAGTAATTGTCAAAACCAGCTTCTCCATCAACACCTGGTAGACTCAGATTTGACCTCTCCCCAAGAATTGGGAAAGAGGGCAGATAAATGGGTCAGGACCAGGATCAGGCCTAAAAACCAGGGTGGTGACCAAAAGAAAGATACCACCAAGCCTCAAGAGAAGGGTGGGGATAAAGCAAAAGAGAAATCTTCCTCAGGGCCCCAAAACTCCACACAGGGTGGTGGGTCCCAAGCTCCCTCCTCTACCACAGCTAAAAAGCCTTACTGCCATGAGTGTAAAACTCCTGGGCATTGGAAAACTGACAACAGTTGCCCAAGGGCTAAAAACAAAACTGTTCCTCCAATTACTCCTGTCACACCACCTATTACTGTCAGCAGTAATCCCCCAGGTGGTGGGAGTGCCCCCAGAAATCTGGGTGGGTTCACTTGGGGAACACAGGGGGACCCTGGCTTATCCAATTCCCCTACAGCAACTACTCTTGTCTGTGATGGTGGCATGGGGTTTGCCAACTTCACTGCCTGTCCCAACACTTTGGGTAGGTACAGACAGGAGCCCTACATCAATGGTACCAAAGCTGAGGCCTACAGAGACACTGGAGCTAGCATCACAATGGTGGCCCATTGGCTAGTTCCCTCTGAGCAGCTTTTGCCTGGTTTCTCCTACCAGGTAACTAACATTGATGGCAAACAGAACAGTCATCCCATGGCAGAGGTATGTCTCAGCTGGGGAGGTGTCACTGGCCCTAAAAGGGTGGCAGTGTCCCCAACCTTGCCTGTGGACTGCTTACTGGGGAATGACTTAGAACTCTCAGCTTGGGCTGGAGTTGAACAAGACACCCATTCTAAAATGGTAGGCCTTTCAAAAAAGGGTAGTGGGGTTGTGCCATTCACAACCCCTGTCCAAATAGATTTCCTCCCTGGAAAGGTTGGAAGGGCAGTGGTAGCCACAGCCCAGGCACAGACAGACTTCCCTGTAGAGACTGGCAGAGCTGTGACAGTCACAGCTCAAACACAAACTGAGTGCCCCCCTGAAAAGGTTGGCAAGGCTGTAATGGTCTCAGCCTATACTCAGACTGACATAGGTGTAGTGAAGCCTGAAACTATGGATCACTCCACACAAACAGAGTAGTGGGGAGGAAGAAAAGTCTCCCTCTCCCCAGACATTAGGAAAAGATCAGCCTCCTCATGGATCTGACCTCACCCCTTGTGAAGGAACTGCCCCAGAGGTAGCCAGGCCTGGCCTGGCAGAGCCTCTGATGTCAGTGGCCCCTTCCAAGGTGGGACCCAGTCTGGTGCAGGTAGCCTGCCTCTCTCTACCCTGCCTCAGTCAGCCCAGGGCTGCAGAGGTCAGGGAGGCCAGTGGACCCCCAGAGGGCCCCTGTCCACAAGAACCTCCCCATCAAAAGAATGAAGATTGCCTGGCTAGTAGCCCTAGTCAGGTGATGGGTAAAAACATTCCTGAGGGATCCCCTTTACAGGTAGTTAGGGACCTCCCCCAGAGGGATTCTGTTGGGCACAGGCAAACATGGGACCTTAGGGCCCCAAACCTGACCTGTCCCTCCAGTAAGCCCACAAAAGGGACCCAGCCTCCAGCTTTAGGTAGCCAGAGGCTGACCCTGAGAGCACAGTGCAACTCAGTTAAGGAAAGAAAGGCATCCATGGTGGAGGATGATTGGAGGAAGCTGAGGCCTCACTTTGAGGACACTCACTTCAGTACTCCATCTCAACACCAGCCTTTTACTTTGCCAAGACACACCAAAGGTAGAGATTCCCTATGGTGGAGACCCTCTGATACCCTTAGGGTGAGGGATTGCTTAGTGGACCATGAGACAGGGGGTAACCATGCCAGTGCTGGTTCCTCCTTATATGGCCACTTGGGCAATATAGGCTTACCTGGTCAAGGTCAGCCTTATCTCCCTTCGTTTGGGGGGGGGGTTGTGTAGGAAGGTGGATATCTGACTATGGTTACCCCCAACTTTTTGCCTAGTGTCTAGCTGGTTTTTCGACTTAGTTGGCCTGAGATCCTGCCATTCAGGATCTCAGCCTGGCTGTTCTCTCTTTAAAATGGACTCCATGTACCCTAGGTACATACCCAATTGGTTGGATCACCCTGTGAGCCCCTGTACCAGTGTACACTAGGTACCCAGGGCATTGGTGTATCTAAGGCCTGCCAGGGGCTGAAGCATGTATTATGCCACCCCAGGCTTGGCCTAACAAATTTGACACAACTGGCTGATCACTCAGCTGGGGTAAGTTGGTGTAACCACCTCTTACTTAGGTGTAGTATACCTATACCTAACCTTAAATGGGACACCTGGTAACCTATAAGTCACTCCTATGGCAGGCCTTAACAATCCTGAAGGCAGAGTGCTTGGTTCCATGTGAGATGGTGCTCTGGCATGAGCTGAGCCTGTCTGCAGTGGTCGGAACAACTTCCTTCTACTGTTTCCAGATATCGTCATACCATATACTCTTAAGTGCATTGTGAACCTCGCGGTCAAATGCTATCTTTGGTTTGGCTTTATCAAAACATGTCGAGTAAGGTGTCATACGAATTGGAATACTAACCCCTCGCCAATTCTGGCGATGGGGTTAGCATTCCACCCTTCTAGAGGGACACGACATGCACAGTACCTGAAACCCGGGTAAAATCAGACATAGCCTCAGCTCCACAAAATGGATGCTGCCACCACAGACACAAGTCTGCCCTCCTGCTGCTGGGAGTCCTTCCAGCTTGGGAGGTGTGGACAAAGGGTTTCCTGCCAGGGGAGGTGCATGCACTAGGCCTGGGCGAAGCACTACGCTACGCTCGCGTAGTTTGCGAAGTTCGCGCTACTTCGCACTACGCGAACTGCACGTAGCACAGTGCGAACACGCGTAGCGTAGTGTTGCGTAGTGCTGCGGTTATTTTCTGCTTGCTCGCGGTCCTCAACGTCAAGTTGGCGACCGCGAGCAAGCAAAATGACATCCCGGCGAGACTTTTTCCTTGTTCGCGATCGCGAGCATGGAAAAAAAGCCTCCCGGCGAGATTCCCAACGCGAGGAGGTCAGGTTTCTCATTGCGAGGGGTCGCGTATGCTCGCGACCGCTCACGATGAGAAACTACCAGTTCGCGTTGAGAAAGCTGCCGCTCGAGTAAACATCTACTCGAGCAGCAGAAAACTACAGCTCGCACTGTGCAAGATGCCATTTTCAATGATTGCACAGTGCCGGTTGCTTGTCCGCACTGTGCAATCATTGAAAACAACATCTTGCACAGTGCGAACATGCTACTACGCAGTTCGCGAAGTGCTACGCGTAGCTCGTGTAGTGCGAACTTCACTTTGCGTAGCTTCGCGAAGTGCTACTTCGCGAACTACGCCCACCCTTAGCATGCACCACCCCAGACAGGATTTTGTGTATTGGTCAGGTAGGGCTTGAAAGAAACCAGACATGCCTGAGGCTCACAAGGAGCCTCGGTGCATATGCCAGTTCAATCCGGTCCTGGGGCACACCAGTCCCGGGCCTGGGGCGAGCTGGACAAAGGATTGGGGGTGTAACCACCCCCCTTCCTGGTCCCACCCTTAGGGAGGGACCTAGCAGGTAGTCCGGCCCCTAGAATCCGCTTAAAGGTAGGAGCTGTGTCCTAAGACTTCAGACATCCTGGAATCAACTTGAAACTAAGAAGAAGACGGGAACTTCGACGCTCTGCCGCACAGAGGACTGAAGCCAATCTCCCCTGTGGTCAGGGAGTGACCACCTTGCTAACGCAAGCACCATCCAGTGAATCAACGTCTGCTTTGCCGCCGCCTCCCGCCGGAGCCCGAGCCCAGAGACTGACAAGTCCTGGACCTCCAGACCTCTCACCGCCCGATCCACAGTCCCTGAAAAGAGGAGACCCGTGGAGGCACCGAGACACGTGGAGCCAGCCATCTTGAAAAGACCACGACAAGCTGCAAGCGCAATAACCAAGGCTCCCTCCAAGTTGTGCTTTGGGATCTGAGAAGCCCAACACCCGAGCAGCATCTGCACCAAAGGTGAGCCCTCCAGCATCTCCACGATCTGCGTGGGGCCCTTCTGCATTTTGCCACTCGACGCGCCTAACCAGTTGCTGGCCCGCTGGCTAGTGGCCATCTTGGCGACGAACTTCAAGAAATACACCGCTGGTCTCGTTGCTCCAGAGTGGCCCTTGCTCCCCTCCAAAGGAGCAGTCCCTCTGACCTTGCTGGTCAGAACAATCAGCTTATCTTGTTCTCCACAACAATTGCTTTTGCCAAGGCTTGTTTTCTTCGATCAAGTCGCCGACACCGCCGACAGCGAGAGCCTGCGTGGGACAGCTCGTGAACCAACTCCTGGACGTCGTCGACCTCCAGGGACCACGTGGCTGCAGAGACAAGCTACACCTTTCTTCCTGTCTGCACCCGACATTGCCTGGTACCCACCTGGTGCCACGCTGGTCACTGGCTAATGACTGTGAACACTGTCCCCTCTGCTTACAGGTCTTCTAGAACACCGATCCACTCTTGGATCCACCGCATCTCTCCCGGACCGACCGCCTGCAGCATCTTTGTCTTCAGGCTCAACGGAACAGATAGAAGAAACCCGACGCACTTCGACACCTATGCACCCGCTTCCTGTGGGTGAGGTAAAGTTGGCACTCCGGTGCCCAAGTGTAGAGTATCATCTCTAGTGCCTGTGTTTCCAATCTTGAGTTCCTAGTCCATCCGGAAGATCCTTTTTGCATTAACTTTGTACTTTTTACGCACCCATTGAAACCTATGGGAGCACGCGTGTGACTATTTGCTCTGCACACGCCACCCGTGGACCTCCTGGTCACTAACTGAAGTTAGCTCCTTGTAGGCCCAGCGATTCTAGAGGCCCTAGGCCTTTTCCCTTTTCTGTTCGTGGTACTTATACCACTATTTTAGTATATGGTTTGAGCGGCCACCAGGGCCTATCCATATAAAGTGCAACTTCTGTGTATTCTACTGTAATCTTGTTTGACGATTTGTGCTCCTGTGCTCATAAAGAGACTAGGGGTTACTTTGAGAAATAAATACATATATATTTTGAATATATATCTGTGTGGTGTCCTTTCATTGGTATAAAAGGGGGTTACATTTGGTAAAACAGCCTGCTTAACACGCTTCACGAGTTTAGCCTCAAAGACTGCTTAGCCTACGCTACCACTAGGGCAGCTAGTCCGAAAAGGTTGACTTACAACCACACCATAAGGGTTTCTTGGCATGGTACAAGGTGATCACTTTAACTAGTGAGCATCATATACCAGGCCAACTTCTCACAGTATGATCAAAGGATTACCTGAAAAGCTCAGGTGAAGATGGGACATCCTTCTACCCTGCCTTCTGTTTGCTTACAGAGAGGTCCCACAAAAGGGGGTTGGCTACAGCCCCTTTGAATTGTTGTTTGGGCACCCTGAAAGAGGCCCACTGTGTTTAGTGAAGGAAGGATAGGAGTTACCTCTCAAAAAGCCTAAACAAGACATAGTGGACTATGTACTTGGTCTCCGCTCCAGGATGGCTGAG
Organism: Triturus cristatus; assembly: GCF_964204655.1. Classification (NCBI taxonomy): domain Eukaryota; kingdom Metazoa; phylum Chordata; class Amphibia; order Caudata; family Salamandridae; genus Triturus; species Triturus cristatus. Next base: position 1,100,471,690 of record NC_140579.1, read on the forward strand.
TTAATGGAGAAGGCATCTGTGAGAAGTTGGCCTGGTATATGATGTTCACTAGTTAAAGTGACCACCTTGTACCATGCCAAGCAACCCTTATGGTGTGGTTGTAAGTCAACCTTTTCGGACTAGCTGCCCTAGTGGTAGCGTAGGCTAAGCAGTCTTTGAGGCTAAACTCGTTAAAGCGTGTTAAGCAGACTGTTTTACCAAATGTAACCCCCTTTTATACCAATGAAAGGACACCACACAGATATATATTCAAAATATATATGTATTTAATTCTCAAAGTAACCCCTAGACTCTTTATGAGCACGGGAGCACAAATCGTTAAACAAGACAATGTTATAATACACGGAAGTTGCACTTTATATGGATGGGCCCTGGTGGCCACTCAAACCATGTACTAAAATAGTAGTATAAGTACCACGAACAGGAAAGGGAAAAGGCCTAGGGCCTCTATAATCGCTGGGCCTACAAGGAGCTAACTTTAGTTAGTGACCAGGAGGTCCACGGGTTGCGTGTGCAGTGAGGAAAGTCACACGCGTGCTCCCATAGGTTTTCAATGGGTGCGTAAATGTTAAAAAGTTACTGCAGAAAGGATCTTCTGGATGGACTACGATCTCAAGATTCGAAACACAGACACTAGAGATGATTCTCTGCACTTGGGCACCGGAGTGCCAGCTTTACCTCACCCACAGGAAGCGGGTGCATAGGTCTCGAAGTGCGTCGGGTTTCTTCTATCGATTCAATGGGGCCTGATGACAAAGATGCTGCAGGCGGTCGGTCCAGAAGAACTGCGTTGGATCCAAGGGTGGATCGGAGTTGTAGAAGACCTGAAAGCAGAGGGGACAGTGTTCACAGTCACTAGCCAGTGACCGGCGTGGCACCAGGTAGGTACCAGGCGATGTCGGGTGCAAACAGGTGGTTAGGTGTAGCTTGTCTCCGCAGCCACGTGGTCCCTGAAGGTCGACGACGTCCAGGAGTCGAGTCACGAGCTGTCCCACGCAGGCTCTCGCTGTCGGCGGTGTCAGCGACTCGAAAGAAGCAAACAAGCCTTGGCAAAGGCAGGAGTCGTGGAAAGAGAGGAAAGCTGATTGTTCTGACCAGCAAGGTCAGAGGGGCTGCTCTTTTGGAGAGCAGCTAGGGCCAGTCTGGAGCAACCAGACCAGTGTCGTTGGTTTCAAGTTTCGTTGCCAAAATGGCCACTAGCCAACAGGCCAGGGACCGGGCAGGCGCGTCGAGGTGCAAAGTGCAGAGGGGCCCCACGCAGATCGTGGAGATGCTGGAGGGCTCACCTTTGGTGCAGATGCTGCTCGATGGTTGGGCTTCTCAGGACCCAAAGCACAACTTAGAGGGAGCCTCTGTTGTTGCGCTTGCAGCTTGTCGTCGGTCTTCCAAGATGGCTGGCTCCACGTGTCTCGGTGCCTCCACGGGTTCCTTCTTTGCAGGGACTGTGGATCGGGCGGTGAGAGGTCTGGAGGTCCAGGTCTTGTTGGGCTCTGGGCTTGGGCTCCGGCAGGAGGCGGCGGCAAAGCAGACGTTCAATAGCTGGTTGGTGCTTGCGTTAGCAAGATGGTCACTCCCTGACCATAGGGGAGATTTCCTTCAGTCCTCTGTGCAGCAGAGCGTCGAAGTTCCCGTCTTCTTCTTGTGGTTAAGTTGATTCCAGGATGTCTGAAGTCTTAGGACACAGCTCCTACCTTTAAGCGGATTCTAGGGGCCGGACTACCTGCTAGGTCCCTCCCTAAGGGTGGGACCTGGAAGGGGGGTGGTTACACCCCCAATCCTTTGTCCAGCTCGCCCCAGGTCCAGGGCTGGTGTGCCCCAGGACCGGATTGAACTGGCATATGCACCGAGGCTCCTTGTGAGCCTCAGGCATGTCTGGTTTCTTTCAAGCCCTACCTGACCAATACACAAAATCCTGTCTGGGGTGGTGCTCGCACCTCCCCTGGCAGGAAACCCTTTTTCCACGTCTCCCAAGCTGGAAGGACTCCCAGCAGCAGGAGGGCAGACTTGTGTCGGTGGCGGCAGCATCCATTTTGTGGAGCTGAGGCTATGTCTGATTTTACCCGGGTTTCAGGTACTGTACATGTCGTGTCCCTCTAGAAGGGTGGAATGCTAACCCCGTCGCCAGAATTGGGGAGGGGTTAGTATTCCAATTCGTATGACACCTTACTCGACATGTTTTGATAAAGCCAAACCAAAGATAGCATTTAACCGCGAGGTTCATAATGCACTTAAGAGTATATGGTATGACGATATCTGGAAACAGTAGAAGGAAGTGGTTCCGACCACTGCAGACAGGCTCAGCTCATGCCAGAGCACTATCTCACATGGAACCAAGCACTCTGCCTTCAGGATTGTCAAGGCCTGCCATAGGAGTGACTTATAGGTTACCAGGTGTCCCATTTAAGGTTAGGTATAGGTATACTACACCTAAGTAAGAGGTGGTTACACCAACTTACCCCAGCTGAGTGATCAGCCAGTTGTGTCAAATTTGTTAGGCCAGGCCAGGGGTTTGCATAATACATGCTTCAGCCCCTGGTAGGCCTTAGATACACCAATGCCCTGGGTACCTAGTGTACACTGGTACAGGGGCTCACAGGGTGATCCACTTCCAATTGGTTATGCACCTAGGGTGCATAGTGTCAATTTAGTTAGAGAGAACAGCAGGCTGGGGGTCTGATTAGCAAGCCCACAGCCTCAATATGTCAAAAACCAGTGAAGCAAAAAGCAAAAATGTGGGGTGACCATAGGATAGCAGACCCTACTCTCCTACAGCATCCAAAAACCTTGAGGCAAGCCAGGCCTTACAGAAAGCTTGGCATGACCAAAAGGCTGTCTTGGTTGAGTTTCAGCCAGGACAGAAGGTATGGGTGTTGGAGCCAGTGGCCCCAGCAGCACTCCAAGACAAATGGTCTGGACCCCATACAATCCTGGAAAAGAAGGGTGAGGTTACCTACTTGGTGGACCTAGGAACTCTCAGGAGTCCCCACAGGGTACTCCATGTTAACAGGTTAAAAGCATATGTTGACAGGGCAGACATGGGCTTGCTCATGGCTACAGATGAGGGACAGGAGGAGGAGAGTGACCCTCTCCCAGACCTGTTGTCTCAGAACCCTGAAGATGGCTCAGTTGAAGGAGTGACCCTGGGAGGCAACCTCACTGATCATCAACAGATTGAATGTAGACAGGTTCTACAATCATTTCAACACATGTTTTCCTTGATACCTAGCCAAACTGACTGGTGTACCCATGTGGTGGACACTGGTGACAGTCTGCCTGTGAAGAACAAACTTTACAGACAACCTGACCACGTCAGGGACTGTATAAAGGCTGAGGTACACAAAATGCTGGAACTGGCTGTCATTGAACCCTCAGAGAGCCCCTGGGCTAGCCCAGTGGTTCTGGTCCCCAAAACTCACACCAAAGATGGCAAGAGAGAGATGAGGTTCTGTGTGGATTACAGAGGACTCAATGCTGTCACTAGGACAGATGCACATCCCATTCCAAGGGCAGATGATCTCATAGATAAACTAGCTTCTGCTAAGTTTTTGAGCACATTTGACTTGACAGCTGGCTATTGGCAAATCAGATTAGCTGAGGAGTCTAAGGCCAAAACAGCATTCTCAACCCCAGATGGGCATTATCAATTTTTGGTGATGCCCTTTGGTCTGAAGAATGCACCTGCCACCTTCCAAAGGTTGGTGAATCAAGTCCTTACTGGGTTGGATGACTTTTGTGCAGCATATCTTGATGACATTGCTGTCTTTAGCTCCACCTGGGAGGATCACCTGATCCACCTGAAGAAGGTACTGGAGGCTCTGCAAAAGGCAGGCCTCACTATCAAGGCTACTAACTGCCAGATAGGGCAGAGTAAGGTTGTGTATTTGGGCCACCTTGTAGGTGGAGGCCAAGTTCAACCACTGGAGAGTAAGATACAATCCATCAAGGACTGGTCTCCTCCAACCACCCAGACTCAAGTTCGAGCTTTCTTGGGCTTGACTGGGTACTACAGGACGTTTGTTAAGAACTATGGGTCCATTGTGACTCCTTGTGAGAAGTTGGCCTGGTATATGATGCTCACTAGTTAAAGTGATCACCTTGTACCATGCCAAGCAACCCTTATGGTGTGGTTGTAAGTCAACCTTTTCGGACTAGCTGCCCTAGTGGTAGCGTAGGCTAAGCAGTCTTTGAGGCTAAACTCGTGAAGCGTGTTAAGCCAGCTGTTTTACCAAATGCAACCCCCTTTTATACCAATGAAAGGACACCACACAGATATATATTCAAAATATATATGTATTTATTTCTCAAAGTAACCCCTAGTCTCTTTATGAGCACAGGAGCACAAATCGTCAAACAAGATTACAGTAGAATACACAGAAGTTGCACTTTATATGGATAGGCCCTGGTGGCCGCTCGAACCATATACTAAAATAGTGGTATAAGTACCACGAACAGAAAAGGGAAAAGGCCTAGGGCCTCTAGAATCGCTGGGCCTACAAGGAGCTAACTTCAGTTAGTGACCAGGAGGTCCACGGGTGGCGTGTGCAGAGCAAATAGTCACACGCGTTCTCCCATAGGTTTCAATGGGTGCGTAAAAAAGTACAAAGTTACTGCAAAGAGGATCTTCCGGATGGACTAGGAACTCAAGATTTGGAACACAGGCACTAGAGATGTAATACTACACTTGGGCACAGGAGTGCCAGCTTTACCTCACCCACAGGAAGCGGGTGCATAGGCCTCGAAGTGCGTCGGGTTTCTTCTATCTGTTCCGTGGAGCCTGAAGACAAAGATGCTGCAGGCGGTCAGTCCGGGAGAGATGCAGTGGATCCAAGAGTGGATCGGAGATGTTGAAGACCTGTAAGCAGAGGGGACAGTGTTCACAGTCACTAGCCAGTGACCAGCGTGGCACCAGCTGGGTACCAGGCAATGTCGAGTGCAAACAGGAAGAAAGGTGTAGCTTGTCTCTGCAGCCACGTGGTCCCTGGAGGTCGACGACGTCCAGGAGTCGGTTCACGAGCTGTCCCACGCAGGCTCTCGCTGTCAGCGGTGTCGGCGACTTGATCGAAGCAAACAAGCCTTGGCAAAAGCAATTGTTGTAGGAGATGAAATAAGCTGATGGTTCTGACCAGCAAGGTCAGAGGGACTGCTCCTTTGGAGGGGAGCAAGGGCCAGTCTGGAGCAACCAGACCAGCGGTGTATTTTGTAAAGTTCGTCGCCAAGATGGCTACTAGCCAGCGGGCCAGTCACCGGTTAGGCGCGTCGAGTGGCAAAATGCAGAAGGGCCCCACGCAGATCGTGGAGATGCTGGAGGGCTCACCTTTGGTGCAGATGCTGCTCGAGGGTTGGGCTTCTCAGATACCAAAGCACAACTTGGAGGGAGCCTCGGTTGTTGCACTTGTCAGCTTGTCGTGGTCGTTTCAAGATGGCTGGCTCCACGTGTCTCGGTGCCTCCACGGGTCTCCTCTTTTCAGGGACTGTGGATCGGGCGGTGAGTGGTCTGGAGGTCCAGGTCTTGTCAGTCTCTGGGCTCGGGCTCCGGCGGGAGGCGGCGGCAAAGCAGACGTTGATTCGCTGGATGGTGCTTGCGTTAGCAAGGTGGTCACTCCCTGACCACAGGGGAGATTTCCTTCAGTCTTCTGTGCAGCAGAATGTCGAAGTTCCCGTCTTCTTCTTAGTTTCAAGTTGATTCCAGGATGTCTGAAGTCTTAGGACACAGCTCCTACCTTTAAGCGGATTCTAGGGGCCGGACTACCTGCTAGGTCCCTCCCTATGGGTGGGACCAGGAAGGGGGGTGGTTACACCCCCAATCCTTTGTCCAGCTCGCCCCAGGCCCGGGACTGGTGTGCCCCAGGACCGGTTTGAACTGGCATATGCACCGAGGCTCCTTGTGAGCCACAGGCATGTCTGGTTTCTTTCAAGCCCTACCTGACCAATACACAAAATCCTGTCTGGGGTGGTGCATGCACCTCCCCTGGCAGGAAACCCTTTGTCCACACCTCCCAAGCTGGAAGGACTCCCAGAAGCAGGAGGGCAGACTTGTGTCTGTGGTGGCAGCATCCATTTTGTGGAGCTGAGGCTATGTCTGATTTTTCCCGGGTTTCAGGTACTGTACATGTCGTGTCCCTCTAGAAGGGTGGAATGCTAACCCCGTCGCCAGAATTGGCGAGGGGTTAGTATTCCAATTCGTATGACACCTTACTCGACATGTTTTGATAAAGCCAAACCAAATATAGCATTTAACCGCGAGGTTCATAATGCACTTAAGAGTATATGGTATGACGATATCTGGAAACAGTAGAAGGAAGTTGTTCCGACCACTGCAGACAGGCTCAGCTCATGCCAGAGCACCATCTCACATGGAACCAAGCACTCTGCCTTCAGGATTGTTAAGGCCTGCCATAGGAGTGACTTATAGGTTACCAGGTGTCCCATTTAAGGTTAGGTATAGGTATACTACACCTAAGTAAGAGGTGATTACACCAACTTACCCCAGCTGAGTGATCAGCCAGTTGTGTCAGATTGTTAGGCCAAGCCTGGGGTGGCATAATACATGCTTCAGCCCCTGGCAGGCCTTGGGTACACCAATGCCCTGGGTACCTAGTGTACACTGGTACAGGGGCTGACAGGGTGATCCACTTCCAATTGGTTATGCACCTAGGGTGCATAGTGTTAATTTAGTAGAGAGAACAGCAGGCTGGGGGTCTGATTGGCAGGCCCACAGCCTCAATATGTCAAAAACCAGTGAAGCAAAAAGCAAAAATTTGGGGTGACCATAGGATAGCAGACCCTACTCTCCTACACTCCTCTTAATGATCTGACATCCAAGAAGATGCCCAAAAAGGTTCAGTGGACAGTAAGCTGTCAAAAGGCATTTGACGACCTGAAGAAGGCCATGTGCTCTGCACCTATCCTGAAAAGTCCTGACTACTCCAAAGAGTTTATTGTCCAAACAGATGCTTCTGAGTTGGGTGTGGGAGCTGTGCTGTCACAACTTAATGTAGATGGTCAAGACCAACCCATTGCTTTTATTAGCAGAAGGTTGACCCCCAGAGAGAAGAATTGGTCAGCTATTGAGAGGGAGGCCTTTGCTGTGGTGTGGGCCCTGAAGAAGCTGAGGCCATACTTGTTTGGCACTCACTTCAAGATTCAGACCGACCATAAGCCCCTCTTTTGGCTAAATCAGATGAAGGGTGAAAACCCCAAACTGCTTAGGTGGTCCATTTCCCTACAGGGGATGGACTTTACAGTGGAGCACCGGCCAGGTACAGACCATGGGAATGCAGATGGTCTCTCCAGGTACTTCCACTTAGGACATGAAGACGAGACTGGTCAAGGCTAGTTTAATGTTCCTGCGTTTGGGGGCGGGTTGTGTAGGAGAGTAGGGTCTGCTATCCTATGGTCACCCCAAATTTGTGCTTTTTGCTTCACCGGTTTTTGACATATTGAGGCTGTGGGCCTGCTAATCAGACCCCCAGCCTGCTGTTCTCTCTAACTAAATTGACACTGTGCACCCTAGGTGCATAACCAATTGGAATTGGATCACCCTGTGAGCCCCTGTACCAGTGTACACTAGGTACCCAGGGCATTGGTGTATCTAAGGCCTACCTGGGGCTGAAGCATGTATTATGCCACCCCTGGCCTGGTCTAACAATTTGACACAACTGGCTGATCACTCAGCTGGGGTAAGTTGGTGTAACCACCTCTTACTTAGGTGTAATATACCTATACCTAACCTAAAATGGGACACATGTTAACCTATAAGTCACTCCTATGGCAGGCCTTAACAATCCTGAAGGCAGAGTGCTTGGTTCCATGTGAGATGGTGCTCTGGCATGAGCTGAGCCTGTCTGCAGTGGTCGGAACAACTTCCTTCTACCGTTTCCAGATATCGTCATACCATATACTCTTAAGTGCATTATGAACCTCGCGGTTAAATGCTATCTTTGGTTTGGCTTTATCAAAACATGTCGAGTAAGGTGTCATACGTATTGGAATACTAACCCCTCGCCAATTCTGGCGACGGGGTTAGCATTCCACCCTTCTAGAGGGACACGACATGTACAGTACCTGAAACCCGGCTAAAATCAGACATAGCCTCAGCTCCACAAAATGGATGCTGCCACCACAGACACAAGTCTGCCCTCCTGCTGCTGGGAGTCCTTCCAGCTTGGGAGGTGTGGACAAAGGGTTTCCTGCCAGGGGAGGTGCGAGCACCACCCCAGACAGGATTTTGTGTATTGGTCAGGTAGGGCTTGAAAGAAACCAGACATGCCTGATGCTCACAAGGAGCCTCGGTGCATATGCCAGTTCAATCCGGTCCTGGGGCACACCAGCCCGGACCTGGGGCGAGCTGGACAAAGGATTGGGGGTGTAACCACCCCCCTTCCTGGTCCCACCCTTAGGGAGGGACCTAGCAGGTAGTCCGGCCCCTAGAATCCGCTTAAAGGTAGGAGCTGTGTCCTAAGACTTCAGACATCCTGGAATCAACTTAACAACAAGAAGAAGACGGGAACTTCGACGCTCTGCTGCACAGAGGACTGAAGGAAATCTCCCCAATGGTCAGGGAGTGACCATCTTGCTAACGCAAGCACCAACCAGCTATCCAACGTCTGCTTTGCCGCCGCCTCCTGCCAGAGCCTGAGCCCAGAGCCCGACAAGACCTGGACCTCCAGACCTCTCACATCCCGATCCACAGTCCCTGCAAAGAAGGAACCCATGGAGGCCCCGAGACACGTGGAGCCAGCCATCTTGGAAGACCGACGACAAGCTGCAAGCGCAACGACAGAGGCTCCCTCCAAGTTGTGCTTTGGGTCCTGAGAAGCCCAACCACCGAGTAGCATCTGCACCAAAGGTGAGCCCTCCAGCATCTCCACGATCTGCGTGGGGCCCCTCTGCACTTTGCATCTCGACACGCCTGCCCGGTCCCTGGCCCGTTGGCTAGTGGCCATTTTGGCGACGAACTTTGAAATCAACGATGCTGGTCTGGTTGCTCCAGACTGGCCCTAGCTGCTCTCCAAAAGAACAGCCCCTCTGACCTTGCTGGTCAGAACAATCAGCTTTCCTCTCTTTCCATGACTCCTGCCTTTGCCAAGGCTTGTTTGCTTCTTTCGAGTCGCCGACAACGCCGACAGCGACAGCCTGCGTGGGACAGCTCGTGACTCGACTCCTGGACGTCGTTGACCTTCAGGGACCACGTGGCTGCGGAGACAAGCTACACCTAACCACCTGTTTGCACCCGAAATCGCCTGGTACCTACCTGGTGCCACGCCGGTCACTGGCAAGAGACTGTGAACACTGTCCCCTCTGCTTTCAGGTCTTATAGAACTCCGATCCACCCTTGGATCCAACGCAGCTCTTCTGGACCGACCGCCTGCAGCATCTTTGTCATCAGGCTCCATTGAATCAATAGAAGAAACCCGACGCACTTTGAGACCTATTGTGAGAAGTTGGCCTGGTATATGATGCTCACTAGTTAAAGTGATCACCTTGTACCATGCCAAGCAACCCTTATGGTGTGGTTGTAAGTCAACCTTTTCGGACTAGCTGCCCTAGTGGTAGCGTAGGCTAAGCAGTCTTTGAGGCTAAACTCGTGAAGCGTGTTAAGCCAGCTGTTTTACCAAATGTAACCCCCTTTTATACCAATGAAAGGACACCACACAGATATATATTCAAAATATATATGTATTTATTTCTCAAAGTAACCCCTAGTCTATTTATGAGCACAGGAGCACAAATCCTCCAACAAGATTACAGTAGAATACACAGAAGTTGCACTTTATATGGATAGGCCCTGGTGGCCGCTCGAACCATATACTAAAATAGTGGTATAAGTACCACGAACAGAAAAGGGAAAAGACCTAGGGCCTCTAGAATCGCTGGGCCTACAAGGAGCTAACTTCAGTTAGTGACCAGGAGGTCCACGGGTGGCGTGTGCAGAGCAAATAGTCACACGCGAGCTCCCATAGGTTTCAATGGGTGCGTAAAAAGTACAAAGTTACTGCAAAGAGGATCTTCCGGATGGACTAGGAACTCAAGATTTGGAACACAGGCACAAGAGATGTAATACTACACTTGGGCACAGGAGTGCCAGCTCTACCTCACCCACAGGAAGCGGGTGCATAGGCCTCGAAGTGCGTCGGGTTTCTTCTATCTGTTCCGTGGAGCCTGAAGACAAAGATGCTGCAGGCGGTCGGTCCGGGAGAGATGCGGTGGATCCAAGAGTGGATCGGAGATGTTGAAGACCTGTAAGCAGAGGGGACAGTGTTCACAGTCACTAGCCAGTGACCAGCGTGGCACCAGGTGGGTACCAGGCAATGTCGGGTGCAAACAGGAAGAAAGGTGTAGCTTGTCTCTGCAGCCACGTGGTCCCTGGAGGTCGACGATGCCCAGGAGTCGGTTCACAAGCTGTGCCATGCAGGCTCTCGCTGTCGGCGGTGACGGCGACTTGATCGAAGCAAACAAGCCTTGGCAAAAGCAATTGTTGTAGGAGATGAAATAAGCTGATGGTTCTGAACAGCAAGGTCAGAAGGACTGCTCCTTTCGAGGGGAGCAAGGGCCAGTCTGGAGCAACCAGACCAGCAGTTTATTTTGTGAAGTTCATCGCCAAGATGGCTACTAGCCAGCGGGCCAGCAACTGGTTAGGCGCGTCAAGTGGCAAAATGCAGAAGGGCCCCACGCAGATCGTGGAGATGTTGGAGGGCTCACCTTTGGTGCAGATGCTGCTCGAGGGTTGGGCTTCTCAGATCCAAAAGCACAACTTGGAGGGAGCCTCGGTTGTTGCACTTGTCAGCTTGTCGTGGTCGTTTCAAGATGGCTGGCTCCACGTGTCTCAGTGCCTCCACGGGTCTCCTCTTTTCAGGGACTGTGGATCGGGCGGGGAGAGGTCTGGAGGTCCAGGTCTTGTCAGTCTCTGGGCTCGGGCTCCGGCGGGAGGCGGCGGCAAAGCAGACGTTGATTTGCTGGATGGTGCTTGCGTTAGCAAGGTGGTCACTCCCTGACCACAGGGGAGATTTCCTTCAGTCTTCTGTGCAGCAGAATGTCGAAGTTCCCGTCTTCTTCTTAGTTTCAAGTTGATTCCAGGATGTCTGAAGTCTTAGGACACAGCTCCTACCTTTAAGCGGATTCTAGGGGCCGGACTACCTGCTAGGTCCCTCCCTATGGGTGGGACCAGGAAGGGGGGTGGTTACACCCCCAATCCTTTGTCCAGCTCACCCCAGGCCCGGGACTGGTGTGCCCCAGGACCGGTTTGAACTGGCATATGCACCGAGGCTCCTTGTGAGCCACAGGCATGTCTGGTTTCTTTCAAGCCCTACCTGACCAATACACAAAATCCTGTCTGGGGTGGTGCACGCACCTCCCCTGGCAGGAAACCCTTTGTCCACACCTCCCAAGCTGGAAGGACTCCCAGCAGCAGGAGGGCAGACTTGTGTCTGTGGTGGCAGCATCCATTTTGGGGAGCTGAGGCTATGTCTGATTTTACCCGGGTTTCAGGTACTGTACATGTCGTGTCCCTCTAGAAGGGTGGAATGCTAACCCCGTCACCAGAATTGGCGAGGGGTTAGTATTCCAATTCGTATGACACCTTACTCGACATGTTTTGATAAAGCCAAACCAAAGATAGCATTTAACCGCGAGGTTCATAATGCACTTAAGAGTATATGGTATGACGATATCTGGAAACAGTAGAAGGAAGTTGTTCCGACCACTGCAGACAGGCTCAGCTCATGCTAGAGTACCATCTCACATGGAACCAAGCACTCTGCCTTCAGGATTGTTAAGGCCTGCCATAGGAGTGACTTATAGGTTACCAGGTGTCCCATTTAAGGTTAGGTATAGGTATACTACACCTAAGTAAGAGGTGATTACACCAACTTACCCCAGCTGAGTGATCAGCCAGTTGTGTCAAATTGTTAGGCCAAGCCTGGGGTGGCATAATACATGCTTCAGCCCCTGGCAGGCCTTGGGTACACCAATGCCCTGGGTACCTAGTGTACACTGGTACAGGGGCTGACAGGGTGATCCACTTCCAATTGGTTATGCACCTAGGGTGCATAGTTTTAATTTAGTAGAGAGAACAGCAGGCTGGGGGTCTGATTGGCAGGCCCACAGCCTCAATATGTCAAAAACCAGTGAAGCAAAAAGCAAAAATTTGGGGTGACCATAGGATAGCAGACCCTACTCTCCTACACAACCCCCCCCCCAAACGCTGGGACATTAAACTAGCCTTGACCAGTCTCGTCTTCATGTCCTAAGTGGAAGTACCTGGAGAGACCATCTGCATTCCCATGGTCAGTACCTGGCCGGTGCTCCACTGTAAAGTCCATCCCCTGTAGGGAAATGGACCACCTAGGCAGTTTGGGGTTTTCACCCTTCATCTGATTTAGCCACAAGAGGGGCTTATGGTCGGTCTGAATCTTGAAGTGAGTGCCAAACAAGTATGGCCTCAGCTTCTTCAGGGCCCACACCACAGCAAAGGCCTCCCTCTCAATAGCTGACCAATTCTTCTCTCTGGGGGTCAACCTTCTGCTAATAAAAGCAATGGGTTGGTCTTGACCATCTACATTAAGTTGTGACAGCACAGCTCCCACACCCAACTCAGAAGCATCTGTTTGGACAATAAACTCTTTGGAGTAGTCAGGACTTTTCAGGATAGGTGCAGAGCACATGGCCTCCTTCAGGTCATCAAATGCCTTTTGACAGCTTACTGTCCACTGAACCTTTTTGGGCATCTTCTTGGATGTCAGATCATTAAGAGGAGTCACAATGGACCCATAGTTCTTAACAAACTTCCTGTAGTACCCAGTCAAGCCCAAGAAAGCTCGAACTTGAGTCTGGGTGGTTGGAGGGGACCAGTCCTTGATGGATTGTATCTTACTCTCCAGTGGTTGAACTTGGCCTCCACCTACAAGGTGGCCCAAATATACAACCTTACTCTGCCCTATCTGGCACTTAGTAGCCTTGATAGTGAGGCCTGCCCTTTGCAGAGCCTCAAGAGCCTTCTTCAGGTGGATCAGGTGATCCTCCCAGGTGGAGCTAAAGACAGCAATGTCATCAAGATATGCTGCGCAAAAGTCATCCAACCCAGTAAGGACTTGGTTCACCAGCCTTTGGAAGGTGGCAGGTGCATTCTTCAGACCAAAGGGCATCACCACAAACTGGTAGTGCCCACCTGGGGTTGAGAATGCTGTTTTGGCCTTAGACTCCTCAGCTAATCTGATTTGCCAATAGCCAGCTGTCAAGTCAAATGTGCTCAAAAACTTTGCAGAAGCTAGTTTGTCTATGAGCTCATCTGCCCTTGGAATAGGGTGTGCATCTGTCCTGGTGACAGCATTGAGACCCCTGTAGTCCACACAGAACCTCATCTCTCTCTTGCCATCTTTGGTGTGAGGTTTGGGGACCAGAACCACTGGGCTAGCCCAGGGGCTCTCTGAGGGTTCAATGACACCTAATTCCAGCATTTTATGTACCTCAGCCTTTATACAGTCCCTGACGTGGTCAGGTTGTCTGTAAAGCTTGTTCTTTACAGGCAGACTGTCACCAGTGTCCACCACATGGGTACACCAGTAAGTTTGACTAGGTATCAAGGAAAACATATGTGAAAATGATTGTAGAACCTGTCTACATTCAGTCTGCTGATGGGCAGTGAGGTTGCCTCCAAGGGTCACTCCTTCAACTGAGCCATCTTCAGGGTTCTGAGACAACAGGTCTGGGAGAGGGTCACTCTCTTCCTCCTGTCCCTCATCTGTAGCCATGAGCAAGCCCATGTCTGCCGTGTCAACATATGCTTTAAGCCTGTTAACATGGAGTACCCTGTGGGGACTCCTGGGAGTTCCTAGGTCCACCAAGTAGGTAACCTCTCCCTTCTTTTCCAGGATTGTATGGGGTCCAGACCATTTGTCTTGGAGTGCTGCTGGGGCCACTGGCTCCAACACCCATACCTTCTGTCCTGGCTGAAACTCAACCAAGACAGCCTTTTGGTCATGCCAAGCTTTCTGTAAGGCCTGGCTTGCCTCAAGGTTTTTGGATGCCTTCTCCATATACTCAGCCATCCTGGAGCGGAGACCAAGTACATAGTCCACTATGTCTTGCTTTGGCTTTTTGAGAGGTAACTCCCATCCTTCCTTCACTAAACACAGTGGGCCTCTTACAGGGTGCCCAAACAACAATTCAAAGGGGCTGTAGCCAACTCCTTTTTGTGGGACCTCTCTATAAGCAAACAGAAGGCAGGGTAGAAGGATGTCCCATCTTCGCCTGAGCTTTTCAGGTAATCCTTTGATCATACCCTTTAGGGTCTTGTTGAATCTCTCAACAAGCCCATTGCATTGTGGGTGATAAGGAGTGGTGAATTTGTAGTTGACACCACATTCCTTCCACATAGCTGTCAAGTATCCTGACATGAAGTTGGTACCTCTGTCAGAAACTACCTCCTTAGGAAACCCCACTCTGGAGAATACTCCCAGCAGGGCCCTGGCCACAACAGGTGCTGTAGTGGTCCTAAGGGGAATTGCCTCTGGATACCTGGTGGCATGATCCACTACCACCAGTATAAATCTGTGCCCAGATGCAGTGGGAGGATCCATGGGACCCACTATGTCTATTCCCACTCTTTCAAAGGGGACCCCCACCACAGGTAGTGGTATGAGGGGGGCCTTTGTTGTGCCACCTGATTTGCCACTGGCTTGGCAGGTCACACAGGAGCGACAAAACTCCTTGGTATCTTCATTCATGTGAGGCCAGTGAAAGTGAGGGACAAGCATGTCCCAAGTCTTGTTCTGGCCTAAGTGTCCAGCTAAAGGAATATCATGGGCCAAGGTAAGAAGGAAGCCCCTAAATTGCAGAGGTATAACCAACCTCCTGGTAGCACCAGGCTTGGGGTCTCTAGCCTCTGAATAAAGGAGCCCTTCATCCCAATACACTTTATGGGTACCTTGAGCATTCCCAGCAGCCTCAGCAGCAGCCAGCTGTCTGAGGGGTTCAAGAGAGGGACAGGATAACTGAGCCTGCCTCAAGTCAGCCCTTGAAGGTCCCCCTGTCCCCAGAAACTCCACCTGATCAGGTTCAAGTTCTTCAGGGACAGTTCCTTCAGGGTCCTCTAGATCAGCTTCCTGGGAAGGCTGATCATCACTCTGAGGCAAGGGGGAAGGCACAGCCTTGACCCTCCTGTTCTTCTTCTTGGTAGGTGCTTGGTCCATTGTTCCAGGATCCAAGACCTGTGGTTCAGTGAGGCACTTTTTGGCCTGTGACCTGGTCACAGCAAGGACATGTGATGATATACCTAACATCTCTGCATGAGTCCTGTACTCCACTTCTGACCATAGAGAACTCTCTAGGTCATTGCCCAACAAACATTCTACTGGGAGGTCTGCACTAACCACAACCCTTTTGAGGCCAGTTACCCCTCCCCATGAGAAGTTAACAACTGCCACACTATGTGAAGTAGTGGCATTGCTGGCATTGGTCACCAGGTAATTCTCACCTGGTATGTACTGTCCAGGGTCCACAAAGCCTGGTGTCACCATAGTGACACTGGCACATGTGTCCCTGTAGGCTTGAGCCACTTTTTCATTTATTAAAGGAGTCTGTCTGTACTTGCCCAGGTTACTGGGGCTCACAGTCAGGGACAAATCAATGTCCCCATCACAGATCAAGACTGCCTGTGTCAGGGTTCTGTCTAAGTCAGAATCTCCTTCAGTTCCCATAGTGATTCCCACTACACCCTTTGTCTGGGGACCAACACTGCTAACAGTAGTACTGGGAGCAGGTGCCTTAGGGGCAACAGTGTTGGGGGCTCCACCCTTCTTACAATCACTAGTCCAGTGAGTTGTATTCTTGCAATGATTGCACCAGGGTTTCTTTTGACCTTCTTTCTTCTTTTTGGATTGTTGTTGGGACCCACCCTCCTTAGCAGTAGTTTGGGGCCCTGTTGAATACTTCTGGTCTTTAGATTTCTGATCTCCACCCTTTTGGTCTGTTTTCTTCTGATCACCACCTTGGCCCTGGTTCTGGTTCTTTTGCTTAACCCTGGTTCTGACCCATTTGTCTGCCTTCTTTCCCAATTCTTGGGGAGAGGTCAGATCAGAGTCAACCAAGTGTTGTTGCAGTTGTTGGTTTTGACAGTTATTTAAAATCTGTTCTCTCATCATCAAATTATACAATCCTGTAAAATCAGATGCCTTACTTCCCAGCAACCAACCCTCCAAAGCCTTAGTGGCACATTCAATGTATTCAGACCAGTCCTGAGTCTGTGTCTTTTGGGTGTCTCTGAACATTAACCTGTACTGTTCAGTGGTTAAGCCTAACCCATCAACCAGAACACTCTTCAGGACTCTGTAATTTCTGACATCCTCTTCTCTAACAGTGAGGAGTCTGTCTCTGCCTCTTCCTTCAAAGGAGAGCCAGAGGATTGCTGCCCACTGGTCTTCAAGAACCTGCTGTACTTTGCAGGCTCTCTCAAGAGCAGTTATCTATTTGTGGATGTCATCCCCACTTTTTGTAGGGGGGCACAACCTTAGACAGGTTCCTATTATCAAAGACCCTATCTTTGTCCTTAGGGACAATGCTGCCACCAGTGGGTATAGACCCACTCTCTCTAGGTTGCCTAGCCTTGTTCAGTTTTTCTTCCATCAGGGCTACTTCTAGCTCCTGCTTCCTGATCCTCAGCTGGGCTTCCTGCATTCTGGCCTCATGTTCCCTCCTCTGAGGGGTGGTCATCCTTTTCCTGGAGTGACCTTGAGAGCCTCTAGAGGCATGAGAAGCAATAGAGTCACCTGAGCGATTCCTTTGCCTCCCAAACCCCTGGTTAAGTCCACTGGGGAGATCCAATGGGTTGATCCCATTGTCAGTCCCCAATAGCCTTAGTTTAGCTGGGCCAAGTATAACACTTGGCACTGGGCTAGTTCTCCCTTCATCCTCACTACTTTCTGTATCCTCACCACTTTCCTCCTCTGTAGTATGATTCTCATCTAAGGGATGGCTATTGGAAAGGGGTACTTCAGTAGCATCTTCTAAAGGGGGGCCTCCTGTTCCTGACCCTAAGGGGCCTAACTGGGAAGCTTTCTTGAGCTCTCTCTGATTTTCATCATTTTGCAAGAGTTCTCTGAGCTCAGCAGAGGTAGGGTTCTTGGGCTGTTTAAGGCCTCTAAGAGTTGCCAAATGCCTGAGCTCATTCTGATTAAGGGTAGCAAAGATGGATGGTGCCCTCTGGGGGTCACTCTCAACAGAGATAGGTACATTGGACCCCTCTGCCCCAGCCATTGCTCTTAAGTGTGGGTGGATGTGTTGCAATCTACCTACACTTGGGTTTACCTACTAAACCTATCTAGTAGTTGTAGTCAGGGTGTGCTACTCCCTTTGCTCTACAACAACTAAGTTCAGTAGAACTTATGTATATCTAATCTTGTTTTATATGTACCTACAGGTACCTATGTGATCTTTCAATTGGTAACCAAGAGATTACAATGGTAAAACACAGCAAGCTCAAATCCAACCGCTGCTCACCAATGTGAGAAGTTGGCCTGGTATATGATGTTCACTAGTTAAAGTGACCACCTTGTACCATGCCAAGCAACCCTTATGGTGTGGTTGTAAGTCAACCTTTTCGGACTAGCTGCCCTAGTGGTAGCGTAGGCTAAGCAGTCTTTGAGGCTAAACTCGTGAAGCGTGTTAAGCCAGCTGTTTTACCAAATGTAACCCCCTTTTATACCAATGAAAGGACACCACACAGATATATATTCAAAATATATATGTATTTATTTCTCAAAGTAACCCCTAGTCTCTTTATGAGCACAGGAGCACAAATCGTCAAACAAGATTACAGTAGAATACACAGAAGTTGCACTTTATATGGATAGGCCCTGGTGGCCGCTCGAACCATATACTAAAATAGTGGTATAAGTACCACGAACAGAAAAGGGAAAAGGCCTAGGGCCTCTAGAATCGCTGGGCCTACAAGGAGCTAACTTCAGTTAGTGACCAGGAGGTCCACGGGTGGCGTGTGCAGAGCAAATAGTCACACGCGTGCTCCCATAGGTTTCAATGGGTGCGTAAAAAGTACAAAGTTACTGCAAAGAGGATCTTCCGGATGGACTAGGAACTTAAGATTTGGAACACAGGCACTAGAGATGTAATACTACACTTGGGTACAGGAGTGCCAGCTTTACCTCACCCACAGGAAGCGGGTGCATAGGCCTCGAAGTGCGTCGGGTTTCTTCTATCTGTTCCGTGGAGCCTGAAGAAAAAAGATGCTGCAGGCGGTCGGTCCGGGAGAGATGCGGTGGATCCAAGAGTGGATCGGAGATGTTGAAGACCTGTAAGCAGAGGGGACAGTGTTCACAGTCACTAGCCAGTGACCAGCGTGGCACCAGGTGGGTACCAGGCAATGTCGGGTGCAAACAGGAAGAAAGGTGTAGCTTGTCTCTGCAGCCACGTGGTCCCTGGAGGTCGACGACACCCAGGAGTCGGTTCACGAGCTGTCCCACGCAGGCTCTCGCTGTCGGCGGTGTCGGCGACTTGATCGAAGCAAACAAGCCTTGGCAAAAGCAATTGTTGTAGGAGATGAAATAAGCTGATGGTTCTGACCAGCAAGGTCAGAAGGACTGCTCCTTTGGAGGGGAGCAAGGGCCAGTCTGGAGCAACCAGACCAGCTGTGTATTTTGTGAAGTTCGTCGCCAAGATGGCTACTAGCCAGCGGGCCAGCAACCGGTTAGGCACGTCGAATGGCAAAATGCAGAAGGGCCCCACGCAGATCGTGGAGATGCTGGAGGGCTCACCTTTGGTGCAGATGTTGCTCGAGAGTTGGGCTTCTCAGATCCCAAAGCACAACTTGGAGGGAGCCTCGGTTGTTGCACTTGTCAGCTTGTCGTGGTCGTTTCAAGATGGCTGGCTCCACGTGTCTCGGTGCCTCCACGGGTCTCTCTTTTTTTCAGGGACTGTGGATCGGGCGGGGAGAGGTCTGGAAGTCCAGGTCTTGTCAGTCTCTGGGCTCGGGCTCCGGCGGGAGGCGGCGGCAAAGCAGACGTTGATTCGCTGGATGGTGCTTGCGTTAGCAAGGTGGTCACTCCCTGACCACAGGGGAGATTGGCTTCAGTCCTCTGTGCGGCAGAGCGTCGAAGTTCCCGTCTTCTTCTTACTTTCAAGTTGATTCCAGGATGTCTAAAGTCTTAGGACACAGCTCCTACCTTTAAGCGGATTCTAGGGGCCGGACTACCTGCTAGGTCCCTCCCTAAGGGTGGGACCAGGAAGGGGGGTGGTTACACCCCCAATCCTTTGTCCAGCTCGCCCCAGGTCCAGGGCTGGTGTGCCCCAGGACCGGTTTGAACTGGCATATGCACCGAGGCTCCTTGTGAGCCACAGGCATGTCTGGTTTCTTTCAAGCCCTACCTGACCAATACACAAAATCCTGTCTGGGGTGGTGCACGCACCTCCCCTGGCAGGAAACCCTTTGTCCACACCTCCCAAGCTGGAAGGACTCCCAGCAGCAGGAGGGCAGACTTGTGTCTGTGGTGGCAGCATCCATTTTGTGGAGCTGAGGCTATGTCTGATTTTACCCGGGTTTCAGGTACTGTACATGTCGTGTCCCTCTAGAAGGGTGGAATGCTAACCCCGTCGCCAGAATTGGCGAGGGGTTAGTATTCCAATTCGTATGACACCTTACTCGACATGTTTTGATAAAGCCAAACCAAAGATAGCATTTAACCGCGAGGTTCATAATGCACTTAAGAGTATATGGTATGACGATATCTGGAAACAGTAGAAGGAAGTTGTTCCGACCACTGCAGACAGGCTCAGCTCATGCTAGAGCACCATCTCACATGGAACCAAGCACTCTGCCTTCAGGATTGTTAAGGCCTGCCATAGGAGTGACTTATAGGTTACCAGGTGTCCCATTTAAGGTTAGGTATAGGTATACTACACCTAAGTAAGAGGTGATTACACCAACTTACCCCAGCTGAGTGATCAGCCAGTTGTGTCAAATTGTTAGGCCAAGCCTTGGGTGGCATAATACATGCTTCAGCCCCTGGCAGGCCTTGGGTACACCAATGCCCTGGGTACCTAGTGTACACTGGTACAGGGGCTGACAGGGTGATCCACTTCCAATTGGTTATGCACCTAGGGTGCATAGTTTTAATTTAGTAGAGAGAACAGCAGGCTGGGGGTCTGATTGGCAGGCCCACAGCCTCAATATGTCAAAAACCAGTGAAGCAAAAAGCAAAAATTTGGGGTGACCATAGGATAGCAGACCCTACTCTCCAAACAACCCCCCCAAACGCTGGGACATTAAACTAGCCTTGACCAGTCTCGTCTTCATGTCCTAAGTGGAAGTACCTGGAGAGACCATCTGCATTCCCATGGTCAGTACCTGGCCGGTGCTCCACTGTAAAGTCCATCCCCTGTAGGGAAATGGACCACCTAAGCAGTTTGGGGTTTTCACCCTTCATCTGATTTAGCCACAAGAGGGGCTTATGGTCGGTCTGAATCTTGAAGTGAGTGCCAAACAAGTATGGCCTCAGCTTCTTCAGGGCCCACACCACAGCAAAGGCCTCCCTCTCAATAGCTGACCAATTCTTCTCTCTGGGGGTCAACCTTCTGCTAATAAAAGCAATGGGTTGGTCTTGACCATCTACATTAAGTTGTGACAGCACAGCTCCCACACCCAACTCAGAAGCATCTGTTTGGACAATAAACTCTTTGGAGTAGTCAGGACTTTTCAGGATAGGTGCAGAGCACATGGCCTCCTTCAGGTCATCAAATGCCTTTTGACAGCTTACTGTCCACTGAACCTTTTTGGGCATCTTCTTGGATGTCAGATCATTAAGAGGAGTCACAATGGACCCATAGTTCTTAACAAACTTCCTGTAGTACCCAGTCAAGCCCAAGAAAGCTCGAACTTGAGTCTGGGTGGTTGGAGGAGACCAGTCCTTGATGGATTGTATCTTACTCTCCAGTGGTTGAACTTGGCCTCCACCTACAAGGTGGCCCAAATATACAACCTTACTCTGCCCTATCTGGCACTTAGTAGCCTTGATAGTGAGGCCTGCCCTTTGCAGAGCCTCAAGAGCCTTCTTCAGGTGGATCAGGTGATCCTCCCAGGTGGAGCTAAAGACAGCAATGTCATCAAGATATGCTGCGCAAAAGTCATCCAACCCAGTAAGGACTTGGTTCGCCAGCCTTTGGAAGGTGGCAGGTGCATTCTTCAGACCAAAGGGCATCACCACAAACTGGTAGTGCCCACCTGGGGTTGAGAATGCTGTTTTGGCCTTAGACTCCTCAGCTAATCTGATTTGCCAATAGCCAGCTGTCAAGTCAAATGTGCTCAAAAACTTTGCAGAAGCTAGTTTGTCTATGAGCTCATCTGCCCTTGGAATAGGGTTTGCATCTGTCCTGGTGACAGCATTGAGTCCTCTGTAATCCACACAGAACCTCATCTCTCTCTTGCCATCTTTGGTGTGAGGTTTGGGGACCAGAACCACTGAGCTAGCCCAGGGGCTCTCTGAGGGTTCAATGACACCTAATTCCAGCATTTTATGTACCTCAGCCTTTATACAGTCCCTGACGTGGTCAGGTTGTCTGTAAAGCTTGTTCTTTACAGGCAGACTGTCACCAGTGTCCACCACATGGGTACACCAGTCAGTTTGACTAGGTATTAGGGAAAACATATGTGAAAATGATTGTAGAACCTGTCTACATTCAGTCTGCTGATGGGCAGTGAGGTTGCCTCCAAGGGTCACTCCTTCAACTGAACCATCTTCAGGGTTCTGAGACAACAGGTCTGGGAGAGGGTCACTCTCTTCCTCCTGTCCCTCATCTGTAGCCATGAGCAAGCCCATGTCTGCCCTGTCAACATATGCTTTAAGCCTGTTAACATGGAGTACCCTGTGGGGACTCCTGGGAGTTCCTAGGTCTACCAAGTAGGTGACCTCTCCCTTCTTTTCCAGGATTGTATGGGGTCCAGACCATTTGTCTTGGAGTGCTGCTGGGGCCACTGGCTCCAACACCCATACCTTCTGTCCTGGCTGAAACTCAACCAAGACAGCCTTTTGGTCATGCCAAGCTTTCTGTAAGGCCTGGCTTGCCTCAAGGTTTTTGGATGCCTTCTCCATATACTCAGCCATCCTGGAGCGGAGACCAAGTACATAGTCCACTATGTCTTGCTTAGGCTTTTTGAGAGGTAACTCCCATCCTTCCTTCTCCAAACACAGTGGGCCTCTTACAGGGTGCCCAAACAACAATTCAAAGGGGCTGTAGCCAACTCCTTTTTGTGGGACCTCTCTGTAAGCAAACAGAAGGCAGGGTAAAAGGATGTCCCATCTTCGCCTGAGCTTTTCAGGTAATCCTTTGATCATACCCTTTAGGGTCTTGTTGAATCTCTCAACAAGCCCATTGCATTGTGGGTGATAAGGGGTGGTGAACTTGTAGTTGACACCACACTCATTCCACATAGCTGTCAAGTATCCTGACATGAAGTTGGTACCTCTGTCAGAAACCACCTCCTTAGGAAACCCCACTCTGGAGAATACTCCCAGCAGGGCCCTGGCCACAACAGGTGCTGTAGTGGTCCTAAGGGGAATTGCCTCTGGATACCTGGTGGCATGATCCACTACCACCAGTATAAACCTGTGCCCAGATGCAGTGGGAGGACCCATGGGACCCACTATATCTATTCCCACTCTTTCAAAGGGGACCCCCACCACAGGTAGTGGTATTAGGGGGGCCTTTGTTGTGCCACCTGATTTGCCACTGGCTTAGCAGGTCACACAGGAGCGACAAAACTCCTTTGTATCTTCATTCATATGAGGCCAGTGAAAGTGAGGGACAAGCCTGTCCCAAGTCTTGTTCTGGCCTAAGTGTCCTGCTAAAGGAATATCATGGGCCAAGGTAAGAAGGAAGCCCCTAAATTGCAGAGGTATAACCAACCTCCTGGTAGCACCAGGCTTGGGGTCTCTAGCCTCTGAATAAAGGAGCCCTTCATCCCAATACACTTTATGGGTACCTTGAGCATTCCCAGCAGCCTCAGCAGCAGCCTCAGCAGCAGCCAGCTGTCTGAGGGGTTCAAGAGAGGGACAGGATAACTGAGCCTGCCTCAAGTCAGCCCTTGAAGGTCCCCCTGTCCCCAGAAACTCAACCTGATCAGGTTCAAGCTCTTCAGGGACAGTTCCTTCAGTGTTCTCTAGATCAGCTTCCTGGGAAGGCTGATCATCACTCTGAGGCAGGGGGGAAGGCACAGCCTTGACCCTCCTGTTCTTCTTGGTAGGTGCTTGGTCCATTGTTTCAGGGTCCAAGACCTGAGGTTCAGTAAGGCACTTTTTGGCCTGTGACCTGGTCACAGCAAGGACATGTGGTGATATACCTAACATCTCTGCATGTGTCCTGTACTCCACTTCAGACCATACATTGCCCAACAAACATTCTACTGGGAGGTCTGCACTAACCACAACCCTTTTGAGGCCAGTTACCCCTCCCCATGAGAAGTTAACAACTGCCACACTATGTGAAGTAGTGGCATTGCTGGCATTGGTCACCAGGTAATTCTCACCTGGTATGTACTGTCCAGGGTCCACAAAGCCTGGTGTCACCATAGTGACACTGGCACATGTGTCCCCGTAGGCTTGAGCCACTTTTTCATTAATTAAAGGAGTCTGTCTGTACTTGCCCAGGTTACTGGGGCTCACAGTCAGGGACAAATCTATGTCCCCATCACAGATCAGGACTCCCCGTGTCAGGGTTCTGTCTAAGTCAGAATCTCCTTCAGTTCCCATAGTGATTCCCACTACACCCTTTGTCTGGGGACCAACACTGCTAACAGTAGTACTGGGAGCAGGTGCCTTAGGGGCAACAGTGTTGGGGGCTCCACCCTTTTTACAATCACTAGTCCAGTGAGTTGTATTCTTGCAAGAATTGCACCAGGGTTTCTTTTGACCTTCTTTCTTCTTCCCTTAAGGATGGGACCCAACCTCTTTAGTACTAGTTTGGGGCCCTGTTGAAGACTTCTGTTCTTTAGATTTCTGATCTCCACCCTTTTGGTCTGTTTTCTTCTGATCACCCCCTTGGCCCTGGTTCTGGTTATTTTGCTTAACCCTGGTTCTGACCCATTTGTCTGCCTTCTTTCCCAATTCTTGGGGAGAGGTCAGATCAGAGTCAACCAAGTGTTGATGCAGTTGCTGGTTTTGACAGTTATTTAAAATCTGTTCTCTCATCATCAAATTGTACAATCCTGTATAATCAGATACCTTACTTCCCAGCAACCAACCCTCCAAAGCCTTAGTGGCACATTCAATGTATTCAGACCAGTCCTGAGTCTGTTCTTCTGGGTGTCTCTGAACATTAACCTGTACTGTTCAGTGGTTAAGCCTAACCCATCAACTAGGACACTCTTCAGGACTCTGTAGTTTCTGACATCCTCCTCCCTAACAGTGAGGAGTCTGTCTCTGCCTCTTCCTTCAAAGGAGAGCCAGAGGATTGCTGCCCACTGGTCTTCAGGAACCTGCTGTACTTTCCAGGCTCTCTCAAGAGCAGTCATCCATTTGTGGATGTCATCCCCACTTTTGTAGGGGGGCACAACCTTGGACAGGTTCCTATTATCAAAGACCCTATCCTTGTCCTTAGGGACAATGCTGCCACCAGTGGGTATAGACCCACTCTCTTTAGGTCGCCTAGCCTTACTCAGTTTCTCTTCCATCAGAGCTACTTCTAGCTCCTGTTTCCTGATTCTCAGCTGAGCTTCCTGCATTCTGGCCTCATGTTCCCTCCTCTGAGGGGTGGTCATCCTTCTCCTGGAGTGACCTTGAGAGCCTCTAGAGGTATGAGAAGCATTCGATTCTCCTGAGTGATTCCTTTGCCTCCCAAGCCCCTGGTTAAGTCCACTAGGGAGATCCAATGGGGTGATCCCATTGTCAGTCCCCAGTAGCCTTAAGTTAGCTGGGCCACGTATAACACTTGGCACTGGGCTAGTTCTCCCTTCATCCCCACTACCTTCTGTATCCCCATCACTTTCCTCCTCTGTTGTATGATTCTCATCTAAGGGATGACTATTGGAAAGGGGTACTTCAGTAGCATCTTCAGAAGGGGGGCCTCCTGTTCCTGTCCCTAAGGGGCCTAACTGGGAGGCTTTCCTGAGAGCTTTCTGATCTTCATCAGCCTGTAAAAGCTCTCTGAGATCAGCAGAAGTAGGATTCTTGGGCTGTTTAAGGCCCCTGATATTTGCCAACTGCCTGAGCTCATTTTGATTTAGGGTAGCAAAGATGGATGGTGCCCTCTGGGGGTCACTCTCAACAGAGATGGGTACCTTGGACCCCTCTGCCCCAGCCATTGCTCTTAAGTGTGGGTGGATGTGTTGCAATCTACCTACACTTGGGTTTACCTACTAAACCTATCTAGTAGTTGTAGTCAGGGTGTGCTACTCCCTTTGCTCTACAACAACTAAGTTCAGTAGAACTTAAGTATATCTATTCTTGTTTTATATGTACCTAAAGGTACCTGTATGATCTTTCAATTGGTAACAAAGAGATTACAGAGGTAAAACACAGCAAGCTCAAATCCAACCGCTGCTCACCAATGTGAGAAGTTGGCCTGGTATATGATGTTCACTAGTGTAGGAAGGTGGATATCTGACTATGGTTACCCCCAAATTTTTGCCTAGTGTCTAACTGGTTTTTGACATATTGAGGCTGTGGGCCTGCCAATCAGACCCCCAGCCTGCTGTTCTCTCTACTAAATTTACACTATGCACCCTAGGTGCATAACCAATTGGAAGTGGATCACCCTGTGAGCCCCTGTACCAGTGTACACTAGGTACCCAGGGCATTGGTGTATCTAAGGCCTACCAGGGGCTGAAGCATGTATTGTGCCACCCCTGGCCTGGCCTAACAAATCTGACACAACTGGCTGATCACTCAGCTGGGGTAAGTTGGTGTAACCACCTCTTACTTAGGTGTAGTATACCTATACCTAACCTTAAATGGGACACATGTTAACCTATAAGTCACTCCTATGGCAGGCCTTAACAATCCTGAAGGCAGAGTGCTTGGTTCCATGTGAGATGGTGCTCTGGCATGAGCTGAGCCTGTCTGCAGTGGTCGGAACCACTTCCTTCTACTGTTTCCAGATATCGTCATACCATATACTCTTAAGTGCATTATGAACCTCGCGGTTAAATGCTAACTTTGGTTTGGCTTTATCAAAACATGTCGAGTAAGGTGTCATACGAATTGGAATACTAACCCCTCGCCAATTCTGGCGACGGGGTTAGCATTCCACCCTTCTAGAGGGACACGACATGTACAGTACCTGAAACCCGGGTAAAATCAGACATAGCCTCAGCTCCACAAAATGGATGCTGCCACCACAGACACAAGTCTGCCCTCCTGCTGCTGGGAGTCCTTCCAGCTTGGGAGGTGTGGACAAAGGGTTTCCTGCCAGGGGAGATGCGTGCACCACCCCAGACAGGATTTTGTGTATTGGTCAGGTAGGGCTTGAAAGAAACCAGACATGCCTGTGGCTCACAAGGAGCCTCGGTGCATATGCCAGTTCAATCCGGTCCTGGGGCACACCAGTCCTGGGCCTGGGGCGAGCTGGACAAAGGATTGGGGGTGTAACCATCCCCCTTCCTGGTCCCACCCTTAGGGAGGGACCTAGCAGGTAGTCCGGCCCCTAGAATCCGCTTAAAGGTAGGAGCTGTGTCCTAAGACTTCAGACATCCTGGAATCAACTTGAAACTAAGAAGAAGACGGGAACTTCGACATTCTGCTGCACAGAAGACTGAAGGAAATCTCCCCTGTGGTCAGGGAGTGACCACCTTGCTAACGCAAGCACCATCCAGTGAATCAACGTCTGCTTTGCCGCCGCCTCCCGCCGGAGCCCGAGCCCAGAGACTGACAAGACCTGGACCTCCAGACCTCTCACCGCCCGATCCACAGTCCCTGAAAAGAGGAGACCCGTGGAGGCACCGAGACACGTGGAGCCAGCCATCTTAAAACGACCACGACAAGCTGCAAATGCAACAACCGAGGATCCCTCCAAGTTGTGCTTTGGGATCTGAGAAGCCCAACCCTCGAGCAGCGTCTGCACCAAAGGTGAGCCCTCCAGCATCTCCACGATCTGCGTGGGGCCCTTCTGCATTTTGCCACTCGACGCGCCTAACCGGTTGCTGGCCCGCTGGCTAGTGGCCATCTTGGTGACGAACTTCAAGAAATACACCACTGGTCTGGTTGCTTCAGACTGGCCCTTGCTCCCCTCCAAAGGAGCAGTCCCTCTGACCTTGCTGGTCAGAACAATCAGCTTATCTTGTTCTCCACAACAATTGCTTTTGCCAAGGCTTGTTTGCTTCGATCAAGTCGCCGACACCGCCGACAGCGAGAGTCTGCGTGGGACAGCTCGTGAACCGACTCCTGGACGTCGTCAACCTCCAGGGACCACGTGGCTGCAGAGACAAGCTACACCTTTCTTCCTGTTTGCACCCGACATCGCCTGGTACCCACCTGGTGCCACGCTGGTCACTGGCTAGTGACTTTGAACACTGTCCCCTCTGCTTATAGGTCTTCTACAACTCCGATCCACTCTTGGATCCACCGCATCCCTTCCGGACCGACCGCCTGCAGCATCTTTGTCCACAGGCTCCATTGACCCGATAGAAGAAACCCGACGCACTTCGACACCTATGCACCCGCTTCCTGTGGGTGAGGTAAAGCTAGCACTCCGGTGCCCAAGTGTAGAGTAACATCTCTAGTGTCTGTGTTTCCAATCTTAAGGTCATAGTCCATCCGGAAGATCCTTTTTGCAGTAACTTTGTACTTTTTACGCACCCATTGAAAACCTATGGGAGCACGCGTGTGACTATTTGCTCTGCACACGCACCCCGTGGACCTCCTGGTCACTAACTGAAGTTAGCTCCTTGTAGGCCCCGCGATTCTAGAGGCCCTAGGCCTTTTCCCTTTTCTGTTCGTGGTACTTATACCACTATTTTAGTATATGGTTTGAGCGGCCACCAGGGCCTATCCATATAAAGTGCAACTTCTGTGTATTCTACTGTAATTTTGTTTGACGATTTGTGCTCCTGTGCTCATAAAGAGACTAGGGGTTACTTTGAGAAATAAATACATATATATTTTGAATATATATCTGTGTGGTGTCCTTTCATTGGTATAAAAGGGGGTTGCATTTGGTAAAACAGCTGGCTTAACACGCTTCACGAGTTTAGCCTCAAAGACTGCTTAGCCTACGCTACCACTAGGGCAGCTAGTCCGAAAAGGTTGACTTACAACCACACCATAAGGGTTGCTTGGCATGGTACAAGGTGGTCACTTTAACTAGTGAACATCATAAACCAGGCCAACTTCTCACAGACGCCTTACACTCTGTGGTACGAAGCCCAATAACACTGAGGAGCGATGCCTTACACTCTGTGATACGGAGCCCACTGACACTGAGGAGCGACGCCGTACACTCTGTGGTACGGAGCCCACTGACACTGAGGAGCAACGCTGTACACTCTGTGATACGGAGCCCACTGACACTGAGGAGCAACGCCTTACACTCTGTGATACGAAACCCACTGACTCTGAGGAGCGACACCATACACTCTGTGATACGGAGCCCACTGACACTGAGGAGCGACGCCTTACAATCTGTGATACGGAACCCACTGACACTGAGGAGCGACGACGTACACTCTGTGATACAGAGCCCACTGACACTGAGGAGCGACACTGTACACTCTGTGATACGGAGTCCACTGTCATTCTCATACTGAGGAGCGACGCCATACACTCTGTGATACGGAGCCCACTGTCATTCTGACACTGAGGAGCGACGCCATACACTCTGTCATACGATGCCCACTGACTCTGAGGAGCGACACTGTACACTCTGTGATACGGAGTCCACTGACACTGAGGAGCGACGCATTACACGCTGTGATACGGAGCCCACTGACACTGAGGAGCGATGCCTTACACTCAGTGATACGGAGCCAGCTGACACTGAGGAGCAACGTCTTACAGTCTGTGATATTGAGCCCACTGAGGAGTGACGCCTTACACTCTGTGATACGGAGCCCACTGACACTGAGGAGCGACGCCTTACACTCTGTGATACGGAGCCCACTGACACTGAGGAGTGACGCCTTACACACTGTGATACTGAGCCCACTGACACTGAGGAGCGACACCTTACACTCTGTGATACGGAACCCACTGACACTGAGGAGCGACACCTTACACTCTATGATACAGAGCCCACTGACACTGAGGAGTAACACCTTACACGCTGTGAAATGGATCTCACTGACACTGAGGAGCGACGCCTTACACTCTGTGATACGGAGCCCACTGACACTGAGGAGAGATGCCGTACACTCTGTGATACGGAGCCCACTGACACTGAGGAGCGACACCGTACACGCTGTGATACGGAGCCCACTGACACTGCGGAGCGACGCCTTACACTCTGTGATATGGAGCCCACTGACACTGAGGAGCAACGTCTTACACTCTGTGATATTGATCCCACTGAGGAGTGACACCTTACACTCTGTGATACGGAGCCCGCTGACACTGAGGAGCAACGCCTTACACTCTGTGATACGGAGCCCACTGACACTGAGGAGCACCGACGTACACTCTGTTATACGGAGCCCACTGACACTGAGGAGCAACGCCTTACACTCTGTGATACGGAGCCCACTGACTCTGAGGAGTGACGCCTTACACACTGTGATACTGAGCCCACTGACACTGACGAGCGACGCCTTACACTCTGTGATACGGAACCCACTGACACTGAGGAGCACCGATGTACACTCTGTGATACGGAGCCCACTGACACTGAGGAGCGACACCTTACACTCTGTGATAGAGAGCCCACTGACACGGAGGAGCGACGCCTTACACGCTGTGATACGGTGCCCACTGACACTGAGGAGCAACGCTGTACACTCTGTGATACGGAGCCCACTGGACACTGAGGAGCAAAGTCTTACACTCTGTGATACGGAGCCCACTAACACTAAGGAGCGACGCCTTACACTCTGTGATACAGAGCCCACTGACACTGAGGAGCGACGCCTTACACGCTGTGATACGGAGCCCACTGACACTGAGGAGCGACGCTGGACACTCTGTGATACGGAGCCCACTGGACACTGAGGAGCAACGTCTTACACTCTGTGATACGGAGCCCACTGACACTGAGGAGCGACACCTTACAATCTGTGATACGGAACCCACTGACACTGAGGAGCGACACCGTACACTCTGTGATACAGAGCCCACTGACACTGAGGAGCGATGCCGTACACTCTGTAATATGGAGCCCACTATCATTCTCATACTGAGGAGCGACGCCATGCACTCTGTGATACGGAGCCCACTGACACTTAGGAGTGACGCCGTACACTCTGTGATACGGAGCCCACTGTCATTCTGACTCTGAGGAGCGACGCCATACACTCTGTCATACGGAGCCCACTGACACTGAGGAGCGACACTGTACACTCTGTGATACGGAGTCCACTGACACTGAGGAGCGACGCCTTACACTCTGTGATACGGAGCCCACTGACACTGAGGAGTGACACCTTACACGCTGTGATACCGAGCCCACTGACACTGAGGAGCGACGTCTTACACTCTGTGATACGGAGCCCACTGACACTGAGGAGCGACGCCTTACACTCTGTGGTACGCAGACCACTGACACTGAGGAGCGACGCCGTACACTCTGTGATACGGAGCCCACTGACACTGAGGAGCAACGCCTTACACTCTGTGATACGAAACCCACTGACTCTGATGAGCGACGCCGTACACTCTGTGATACGGAGCCCACTGACACTGAGGTGCAACGCCTTACACTCTGTGATACAGAGCCCACTGACACTTAGGAGTGACGCCGTACACTCTGTGATACGGAGCCCACTGTCATTCTGACTCTGAGGAGCGACGCCATACACTCTGTCATACGGAGCCCACTGACACTGAGGAGCGACACTGTACACTCTGATACGGAGTCCACTGACACTGAGGAGCGACGCCTTACACTCTGTCATACGGAGCCCACTGACACTGAGGAGCGACACTGTACACTCTGATACGGAGCCCACTGACACTGAGGAGTGACGCCTTACACGCTGTGATACCGAGCCCACTGACACTGAGGAGCGACGTCTTACACTCTGTGATACGGAGCCCACTGACACTGAGGAGCGACGCCTTACACTCTGTGGTACGCAGACCACTGACACTGAGGAGCGACGCCGTACACTCTGTGATACGGAGCCCACTGACACTGAGGAGCAACGCCTTACGCGCTGTGATACGGAGCCCACTGACACTGAGGAGCGACGCTGTACACTCTGTGATACGGAGCCCACTGACACTGAGGAGCAACGTCTTACACTCTGTGATACGGAGCCCACTGACACTGAGGAGCGACGCCTTACACTCTGTGGTACGGAGACCACTGACACTGAGGAGCGACGTCTTATACTCTGTGATACGGAGCCCACTGACACTGAGGAGCGACGCCTTACACTCTGTGGTGCGGAGCCCAATAACACTGAGGAGCGATGCCTTACACTCTGTGATACGGAGCCCACTGACACTGAGGAGCGACGCCGTACACTCTGTGGTACGGAGCCCACGGACACTGAGGAGCGACGCTGTACAATCTGTGATACGGAGCCCACTGACACTGAGGAGCGATGCCGTACACTCTGTAATATGGAGCCCACTATCATTCTCATACTGAGGAGCGACGCCATGCACTCTGTGATACGGAGCCCACTGACACTTAGGAGTGACGCCGTACACTCTGTGATACGGAGCCCACTGTCATTCTGACTCTGAGGAGCGACGCCATACACTCTGTCATACGGAGCCCACTGACACTGAGGAGCGACACTGTACACTCTGTGATACGGAGTCCACTGACACTGAGGAGCGACGCCTTACACTCTGTGATACGGAGCCCACTGACACTGAGGAGTGACACCTTACACGCTGTGATACCGAGCCCACTGACACTGAGGAGCGACGTCTTACACTCTGTGATACGGAGCCCACTGACACTGAGGAGCGACGCCTTACACTCTGTGGTACGCAGACCACTGACACTGAGGAGCGACGCCGTACACTCTGTGATACGGAGCCCACTGACACTGAGGAGCAACGCCTTACACTCTGTGATACGAAACCCACTGACTCTGATGAGCGACGCCGTACACTCTGTGATACGGAGCCCACTGACACTGAGGTGCAACGCCTTACACTCTGTGATACAGAGCCCACTGACACTTAGGAGTGACGCCGTACACTCTGTGATACGGAGCCCACTGTCATTCTGACTCTGAGGAGCGACGCCATACACTCTGTCATACGGAGCCCACTGACACTGAGGAGCGACACTGTACACTCTGATACGGAGTCCACTGACACTGAGGAGCGACGCCTTACACTCTGTCATACGGAGCCCACTGACACTGAGGAGCGACACTGTACACTCTGATACGGAGCCCACTGACACTGAGGAGTGACGCCTTACACGCTGTGATACCGAGCCCACTGACACTGAGGAGCGACGTCTTACACTCTGTGATACGGAGCCCACTGACACTGAGGAGCGACGCCTTACACTCTGTGGTACGCAGACCACTGACACTGAGGAGCGACGCCGTACACTCTGTGATACGGAGCCCACTGACACTGAGGAGCAACGCCTTACGCGCTGTGATACGGAGCCCACTGACACTGAGGAGCGACGCTGTACACTCTGTGATACGGAGCCCACTGACACTGAGGAGCAACGTCTTACACTCTGTGATACGGAGCCCACTGACACTGAGGAGCGACGCCTTACACTCTGTGGTACGGAGACCACTGACACTGAGGAGCGACGTCTTATACTCTGTGATACGGAGCCCACTGACACTGAGGAGCGACGCCTTACACTCTGTGGTGCGGAGCCCAATAACACTGAGGAGCGATGCCTTACACTCTGTGATACGGAGCCCACTGACACTGAGGAGCGACGCCGTACACTCTGTGGTACGGAGCCCACGGACACTGAGGAGCGACGCTGTACAATCTGTGATACGGAGCCCACTGACACTGAGGAGCAACGCCTTACACTCTGTGATACGAAACCCACTGACTCTGAGGAGCGACACCATACACTCTGTGATACGGAGCCCACTGACACTGAGGAGCGACGCCTTACAATCTGTGATACGGAACCCACTGACACTGAGGAGCGACGACGTACACTCTGTGATACAGAGCCCACTGACACTGAGGAGCGACACTGTACACTCTGTGATACGGAGTCCACTGTCATTCTCATACTGAGGAGCGACGCCATACACTCTGTGATACGGAGCCCACTGTCATTCTGACACTGAGGAGCGACGCCATACACTCTGTGATACTGAGCCCACTGACACTGAGGAGCGACGCCTTACACTCTGTGATACGGAACCCACTGACACTGAGGAGCGACACCTTACACTCTATGATACAGAGCCCACTGACACTGAGGAGTAACACCTTACACGCTGTGAAATGGATCTCACTGACACTGAGGAGCGACGCCTTACACTCTGTGATACGGAGCCCACTGACACTGAGGAGAGATGCCGTACACTCTGTGATACAGAGCCCACTGACACTGAGGAGCGACACCGTACACACTGTGATACGGAGCCCACTGACACTGCGGAGCGACGCCTTACACTCTGTGATATTGATCCCACTGAGGAGTGACGCCTTACACTCTGTGATACGGAGCCCGCTGACATTGAGGAGCAACGCCTTACACTCTGTGATACGGAGCCCACTGACACTGAGGAGTGACGCCTTACACACTGTGATACTGAGCTGTAGGAGAGTAGGGTCTGCTATCCTATGGTCACCCCAAATTTTTGCTTTTTGCTTCACTGGTTTTTGACATATTGAGGCTGTGGGCCTGCCAATCAGACCCCCAGCCTGCTGTTCTCTCTACTAAATTAAAACTATGCACCCTAGGTGCATAACCAATTGGAAGTGGATCACCCTGTCAGCCCCTGTACCAGTGTACACTAGGTACCCAGGGCATTGGTGTACCCAAGGCCTGCCAGGGGCTGAAGCATGTATTATGCCACCCCAGGCTTGGCCTAACAATCTGACACCACTGGCTGATCACTCAGCTGGGGTAAGTTGGTGTAATCACCTCTTACTTAGGTGTAGTATACCTATACCTAACCTTAAATGGGACACCTGGTAACCTATAAGTCACTCCTATGGCAGGCCTTAACAATCCTGAAGGCAGAGTGCTTGGTTCCATGTGAGATGGTGCTCTGGCATGAGCTGAGCCTGTCTGCAGTGGTCGGAACAACTTCCTTCTACTGTTTCCAGATATCGTCATACCATATACTCTTAAGTGCATTATGAACCTCGCCGTTAAATGCTATCTTGGGTTTGGCTTTATCAAAACATGTCGAGTAAGGTGTCATACGAATTGGAATACTAACCCCTCGCCAATTCTGGCGACGGGGTTAGCATTCCACCCTTCTAGAGGGACACGACATGTACAGTACCTGAAACCCGGGTAAAATCAGACATAGCCTCAGCTCCACAAAATGGATGCTGCCACCACAGACACAAGTCTGCCCTCCTGCTGCTGGGAGTCCTTCCAGCTTGGGAGGTGTGGACAAAGGGTTTCCTGCCAGGGGAGGTGCGTGCACCACCCCAGACAGGATTTTGTGTATTGGTCAGGTAGGGCTTGAAAGAAACCAGACATGCCTGTGGCTCACAAGGAGCCTCGGTGCATATGCCAGTTCAAACCGGTCCTGGGGCACACCAGTCCCGGGCCTGGGGCGAGCTGGACAAAGGATTAGGGGTGTAACCACCCCCCTTCCTGGTCCCACCCATAGGGAGGGACCTAGCAGGTAGTCCGGCCCCTAGAATCCGCTTAAAGGTAGGAGCTGTGTCCTAAGACTTCAGACATCCTGGAATCAACTTGAAACTAAGAAGAAGACGGGAACTTCGACATTCTGCTGCACAGAAGACTGAAGGAAATCTCCCCTGTGGTCAGGGAGTGACCACCTTGCTAACGCAAGCACCATCCAGCGAATCAACGTCTGCTTTGCCGCCGCCTCCCGCCGGAGCCCGAGCCCAGAGACTGACAAGACCTGGACCTCCAGACCTCTCACCGCCCGATCCACAGTCCCTGAAAAGAGGAGACCCGTGGAGGCACCGAGACACGTGGAGCCAGCCATCTTGAAACGACCACGACAAGCTGACAAGTGCAACAACCGAGGCTCCCTCCAAGTTGTGCTTTGGGATCTAAAAAGCCCAACCCTCGAGCAGCATCTGCACCAAAGGTGAGCCCTCCAGCATCTCCACGATCTGCGTGGGGCCCTTCTGCATTTTGCCACTCGACGCGCCTAACCGGTTGATGGCCCGCTGGCTAGTAGCCATCTTGGCGACGAACTTCACAAAATACACCACTGGTCTGGTTGCTCCAGACTGGCCCTTGCTCCCCTCCAAAGGAGCAGTCCCTCTGACCTTGCTGGTCAGAACCATCAGCTTATTTCATCTCCTACAGCAATTGCTTTTGCCAAGGCTTGTTTGCTTCGATCAAGTCGCCGACAGCGACAGCCTGCGTGGGACAGCTCGAGAACCAACTCCTGGACGTCGTCGACCTCCAGGGACCACGTGGCTGCAGAGACAAGCTACACCTTTCTTCCTGTTTGCACCCGACATTGCCTGGTACCCACCTGGTGCCACGCTGGTCACTGGCTAATGACTGTGAACACTGTCCCCTCTGCTTACAGGTCTTCAACATCTCCGATCCACTCTTGGATCCACCGCATCTCTCCCGGACCGACCGCCTGCAGCCTCTTTGTCTTCAGGCCCCACGGAACAGATAGAAGAAACCCGACGCACTTCGAGGCCTATGCACCCGCTTCCTGTGGGTGAGGTAAAGCTGGCACTCCGGTGCCCAAGTGTAGTATTACATCTCTAGTGCCTGTGTTCCAAATCTTGAGTTCCTAGTCCATCCGGAAGATCCTTTTTGCAGTAACTTTGT
The DNA here is from genome assembly GCF_964204655.1 of Triturus cristatus. Classification (NCBI taxonomy): domain Eukaryota; kingdom Metazoa; phylum Chordata; class Amphibia; order Caudata; family Salamandridae; genus Triturus; species Triturus cristatus. The sequence continues at coordinate 1,100,507,738 of NC_140579.1, forward strand.
ACTTTTTACGCACCCATTGAAACCTATGGGAGCACGCGTGTGACTATTTGCTCTGCACACGCAACCCGTGGACCTCCTGGTCACTAACTGAAGTTAGCTCCTTGTAGGCCCAGCGATTCTAGAGGCCCTAGGCCTTTTCCCTTTTCTGTTCGTGGTACTTATACCACTATTTTAGTATATGGTTCGAGCGGCCACCAGGGCCTATCCATATAAAGTGCAACTTCTGTGAATTCTACTGTAATCTTGTTTGACGATTTGTGCTCCTGTGCTCATAAAGAGACTAGGGGTTACTTTGAAGAATAAATACATATATATTTTACATATATATCTGTGTGGTGTCCTTCCATTGGTATAAAGGGGGGTTACATTTGGTAAAACAGCTGGCTTAACACGCTTCACGAGTTTAGCCTCAAAGACTGCTTAGCCTACGCTACCACTAGGGCAGCTAGTCCGAAAAGGTTGACTTACAACCACACCATAAGGGTTGCTTGGCATGGTACAAGGTGATCAATTTAACTAGTGAGCATCATAAACCAGGCCAACTTCTCACACTTACACTCTGTGATACGAATCCCACTGACTCTGAGGAGCGACGCCGTACACTCTGTGATACGGATCCCACTGACACTGAGGAGCGATGCCGTACACTCTGTGGTACGGAGCCCACTGACACTGAGGAGCGACGCTGTAGGAGAGTAGGGTCTGCTATCCTATGGTCACCCCAAAAATTTTGCTTTTTGCTTCACTGGTTTTTGACATACTGAGGCTGTGGGCCTCCTATCAGACCCCCAGCCTGCTGTTCTCTCTACTAAATTGACACTATGCACTTTAGGTGCATAACCAATTGGAATTGGATCACCCTGTGAGCCCCTGTACCAGTGTACACTAGGTACCCAGGGCATTGGTGTATCTAAGGCCTACCAGGGGCTGAAGCATGTATTGTGCAACGCCTGGCCTGGCCTAACAATTTGACACAACTGGCTGATCACTCAGCTGGGGTAAATTGGTGTATCCACCTCTTACTTAGGTGTAGTATACCTATACCTAACCTTAAATGGGACACATGTTAACCTATAAGTCACTCCTATGGCAGACCTTAACAATCCTGAAGGCAGAGTGCTTGGTTTCATGTGAGATGGTGCTCTGGCATGAGCCGAGCCTGTCTGCAGTAGTCGGAACCACTTCCTTCTACCGTTTCCAGATATCGTCATACCATATACTCTTAAGTGCATTATGAACCTCGCGGTTAAATGCTATCTTTGGTTTGGCTTTATCAAAACATGTCGAGTAAGGTGTCATACGAATTGGAATACTAACCCCTCGCCAATTCTGGCGACGCGGTTAGCATTCCACCCTTCTAGAGGGTCACGACATGTACAGATCCTGAAACCCGGGTAAAATCAGACATAGCCTCAGCTCCATAAAATGGACGCTGCCACCACCGACACAAGTCTGCCCTCCTGCTGCTGGGAGTCCTTCCAGCTTTGGAGACGTGGACAAAGGGTTTCCTGCCAGGGGAGGTGCGAGCACCACCCCAGACAGGATTTTGTGTATTGGTCAGGTAGGGCTTGAATAGAATCAGACATGCCTGAGGCTCACAAGGAGCCTCGGTGCATATGCCAGTTCAAACCGGTCCTGGGGCACACCAGCCCCAGACCTGGTGGGAGCTGGACAAAGGATTGGGGGTGTAACCACCCCCCTTCCTGGTCCCACCCTTAGGGAGGGACCTAGCAGGTAGTCCGGCCCCTAGAATCCGCTTAAAGGTAGGAGCTGTGTCCTAGGACTTCAGACATCCTGGAATCAACTTGAAACTAAGAATAATACGGGAACTTCGACGTTCTGCTGCACAGAAGACTGAAGGAAATCTCCCCTATGTTCAGGGAGTGACCATCTTGCTAACGCAAGCACCAACCAGCGAATCGATGTCTGCTTTGCCGCCACCTCCCGCCGGAGCCCGAGCCCAGAGACCGACAAGAACTAGACCTCCAGACCTCTCACAGCCCGATCCACAGTCCCTGCAAAGAAGGAACCCGTGGAGGCACCGAGACACGTAGAGGCAGCCATCTTGGAAGACACTCGACAAGCTGCAAGCGCGACAACAGAGGCTCCCTCCGAGTTGTGCTTTGGGTCCTGAGAAGCCCAACATCCGAGCAGCATCTGCACCAAAGGTGAGCCCTCCAGCATCTCCACGATCTGCGTGGTGCCCCTCTGCACTTTGCGACTCGACTAACCGGTCCCTGGCCCGTTGGCTAGTGGCCATCTTGGCAAACCTTTTTGAAAACTACGACACTGGTCTCGTTGCTCCAGACTGGCCCCTGCTTCCCTCCAAAGGAGCAGCCCCTCTGACCTTGCTGGTCAGAGTTAACAGCTTTCTTCGATTCCTACGACCCAAGGCTTGTTTGCTCCTTTTGAGTCACCGACACCGCCGACAGCGAGAGCCTGCGTGGGACAGCTCGTGAACCGACTGCTGAATGTTGTCGACCTTCAGGGACCACGTGGCTGCAGAGTCAAGCTACACCTCTTCACCTGTTTGCACCCGACATCGCCTGTTACCTACCTGGTGCCACGCCGGTCACTGGCTAGTGACTGTGAACACTGTCCCCTCTGCTTACAGGTCTTCTACACTTCGGATCCACCCTTGGATCCACCGCATCTCTTCTGGACCGACCGCCTGCAGCATCTTTGTCGTCAGGCTCCATTGAACAGATAGACGAAACCCGACGCACTTCGAGACCTATGCACCCGCTTCCTGTGGGTGAGGTAAAGCTGGCACTCCGGTGCACAAGTGTAGAGTAACATCTCTAATGTCTAGGTTTGAAGCCTTGATTTCGTAGTCCAACCAGAAGACCCTTTTAGCAGTAACTTTTGAACTTTTACGCACCCATTGAAAACCTATGGGAGCCCGCGTTTAACTTTCCTCACTGCACACGCGACCCGTGGACCTCCTGGTCACTAACTGAAGTTAGCTCCTTGTAGGCCCAGCAATACTAGAGGCCCTAGGCCTTTTCCCTTTCCTATTCGTGGTACTTATACCACTATTTTAGTACATGGTTTGAGCGGCCACCAGGGCCTATCCATATAAAGTGCAACTTCTGTATATTGTGATACTTTCTTTTTTAACGATTTGTGCTCCTGTGCTCATAAAGAGTCTAGGGGATACTTTGAGTAATAAATACATATATATTTTGAATATATATCTGTGTGGTGTCCTTTCATTGGTATAAAGGGGGGTTACAAATGGTAAAACAGCTTGCTTTACATGCCTAAACGAGTTTAGCCTGAAAGACTGCTTAGCCTACGCTACCACTAGGGCAGCTGGTCCGAAAAGGTTGACTTACAACCACACCATAAGGGTTGCTTGGCATGGTACAAGGTGGTCACTTTAACTAGTGAACATCATATACCAGGCCAACTTCTCACTTTGGTGAGCAGCGGTGGGATTTGAGCTTGCTGTGTTTTACCTCTGTAATCTCTTTGTTACCAATTGAAAGATCATGCAGGTACCTTTAGGTACATATAAAACAAGATAGTTATATACTTAAGTTCTACTGAACTTAGTTGTTGTAGAGAAAAGGGAGTAGCACACCCTGAATACAACAACTAGATAGGTTTAGTAGGAAAACCCAAGTGTAGGTAGTTGCAACACATCCACCCACACTTAAGAGCAATGGCTGGGGCAGAGGGGTCCAATGTACCCATCTCTGTCGAGAGTGATCCCCAGAGGGCACCATCCATCTTTGCTACCCTAAACCAGAATGAGCTCAGGCAGTTGGCTAATTCCAGGGGCCTTAAACAGCCCAAGAACCCTACCTCTGCTGAACTCAGAGAACTCTTGCACACTGATGAAGATCAGAGAACTCTCAAGAAAACCTCCCAGTTAGGCCCCTTAGGGACTTGAACAGGAGGCCCTCCTTCTGAAGATGCTACTGAAGCACCCCTTCATAACAGGCACCCCGTAGATGAGAATCAGAATACAGATTATGAGGATCAGCATAGGGACGAGAATGGCAAAGGGGATGAGTCTGATAGTAGTAGTGATTCTGATGGGAGAAATAGCCCAGTGCCAGCTGTTATACTTTGCACAGCTAACTTAAGACTATTGGGGAATGACAATGGGTTCCCCCCATTGAATTTCTCCAGTGGACTTAACCAGGGGTTTGGGAGACAGATGAATCACTCAGGTGACTCTAATGCCTCTCATGCCTCTAGAGGCTCTCAGGGTCATTCCAGAAGAAGGATGACCAGCCCTCAGAGGAGGGAGCATGAGGCCAGAATGCAGGAAGCTCAGCTGAGGATCAGGAAACAGGAGCTAGAAGTAGCCCTGATGGAAGAGAAACTGAACAAGGCTAGGCAACCTAGAGAGAGTGGGTCTATACCCACTGGTGGCAGCATTGTCCCTAGGGACAAAGATAGGGTCTTTGATAATAGGAACCTGTCCAAGGTTGTGCCCCCCTACAAAAGTGGGGATGATATCCACAAGTGGATGACTGCTCTTGAGAGAGCCTGCAAAGTGCAGCAGGTTCCTGAGGACCAGTGGGTAGCAATCTTATGGCTCTCCTTTGAAGGTAGAGGCAGAGATAGACTCCTCACTGTTAGAGAGGAGGATGTCAGAAACTACAGAGCCCTGAAGAGTGTCCTGGTTGATGGGTTAGGCTTAACCACTGAACAGTACAGGTTAATGTTCAGAGATACCCAGAAGACACAGACTCAGGACTGGTCTGAATACATTGAATGTGCCACTAAGGCTTTGGAGGGTTGGTTGCTGGGAAGTAAGGTTTCTGATTATACAGGATTGTACAATTTGGTGATGAGAGAACAGATTTTAAATAACTGTCAAAACCAGCAACTGCATCAACACTTGGTTGACTCAGATCTGACCTCTCCCCAAGAATTGGGAAAGAAGGCAGACAAATGGGTCAGAACCAGGGTTAAGCAAAAGAACCAGAACCAGGGCCAAGGGGGTGATCAGAAGAAAACAGACCAAAAGGGTGATCAGAAATCCAAAGACCAGAAGTCTTCAACAGACAAAAGTCATCCAACCCAGTAAGGACTTGGTTCACCAGCCTTTGGAAGGTGGCAGGTGCATTCTTCAGACCAAAGGGCATCACCACAAATTGGTAGTGCCCACCTGGGGTTGAGAATGCTGTTTTGGCCTTAGTCTCCTCAGCTAATCTGATTTGCCAATAGCCAGCTGTCAAGTCAAATGTGCTCAAAAACGTAGCAGAAGCCAGTTTATCTATGAGCTCATCTGCCCTTGGAATAGGATGTGCATCTGTCCTAGTGACAGCATTGAGTCCTCTGTAATCCACACAGAACCTCATCTCTCTCTTGCCATCTTTGGTGTGAGGTTTGGGTACCAGAACCACTGGGCTAGCCCAGGGGCTCTCTGAGGGTTCAATGACACCCAATTCCAGCATTTTGTGTACCTCAGCCTTTATACAGTCCCTGACGTGGTCAGGTTGTCTGTAAAGCTTGTTCTTTACAGGCAGACTGTCACCAGTGTCCAACACATGGGTACACCAGTCAGTTTGGCTAGGTATTAGGGAAAACAGATGTTGAAATGATTGTAGAACTTGTCTACATTCAGTCTGCTGATGGGCAGTGAGGTTGCCTCCAAGGGTCACTCCTTCAACTGAGCCATCTTCAGGGTTCTGAGACAACAGGTCTGGGAGAGGGTCACTCTCTTCCTCCTGTCCCTCATCTGTAGCCATGAGCAAGCCCATGTCTGCCCTGTCAACATATGCTTTTAACCTGTTAACATGGAGTACCCTGTGGGGACTCCTGGGAGTTCCTAGGTCCACCAAGTAGGTGACCTCTCCCTTCTTTTCCAGGATTGTATGGGGTCCAGACCATTTGTCTTGGAGTGCTGCTGGGGCCACTGGCTCCAACACCCATACCTTCTGTCCTGGCTGAAACTCAACCAAGACAGCCTTTTGGTCATGCCAGGCTTTCTGTAAGGCCTGGCTTGCCTCAAGGTTTTTGGATGCCTTCTCCATATACTCAGCCATCCTGGAGCGGAGACCAAGTACATAGTCCACTATGTCTTGTTTAGGCTTTTTGAGAGGTAACTCCCATCCTTCCTTCACTAAACACAGTGGGCCTCTCACAGGGTGCCCAAACAACAATTCAAAGGGGCTGTAGCCAACCCCTTTTTGTGGGACCTCTCTGTAAGCAAACAGAAGGCAGGGTAGAAGGATGTCCCATCTTCGCCTGAGCTTTTCAGGTAATCCTTTGATCATACCCTTTAGGGTCTTGTTGAATCTCTCAACAAGCCCATTGCATTGTGGGTGATAAGGGGTGGTGAACTTGTAGTTGACACCACACTCCTTCCACATAGCTGTCAAGTATCCTGACATGAAGTTGGTACCTCTGTCAGAAACTACCTCCTTAGGAAACCCCACTCTGGAGAATACTCCTAGCAGGGCCCTGGCCACAACAGGAGCTGTAGTGGTCCTAAGGGGAATTGCCTCTGGATACCTGGTGGCATGATCCACTACCACCAGTATAAATCTGTGCCCAGATGCAGTGGGAGGATCCATGGGACCCACTATATCTATTCCCACTCTTTCAAAGGGGACACCCACCACAGGTAGTGGTATCAGGGGGGCCTTTGTTGTGCCACCTGATTTGCCACTGGCTTGGCAGGTCACACAGGAGCGACAAAACTCCTTTGTATCTTCATTCATATGAGGCCAGTGAAAGTGAGGGACAAGTCTGTCCCAAGTCTTGTTCTGGCCTAAGTGTCCTGCTAAAGGAATATCGTGGGCCAAGGTAAGAAGGAAGCCCCTAAATTGCAGAGGTATAACCAACCTCCTGGTTGCACCAGGCTTGGGGTCTCTAGCCTCTGAATAAAGGAGCCCTTCATCCCAATACACTTTATGGGTACCTTGAGCATTCCCAGCAGCCTCAGCAGCAGCCAGCTGTCTGAGGGGTTCAAGAGAGGGACAGGATAACTGAGCCTGCCTCAAGTCAGCCCTTGAAGGTCCCCCTGTCCCCAGAAACTCAACCTGATCAGGTTCAAGCTCTTCAGGGACAGTTCCTTCAGGGTTCTCTAGATCAGCTTCCTGGGAAGGTTGATTATCACTCTGAGGCAGGGGGGAAGGCACAGCCTTGACCCTCCTGTTCTTCTTCTTGGTAGGTGCTTGGTCCATTGTTCCAAGATCCAAGACCTGAGGTTCAGTAAGGCACTTTTTGGCCTGTGACCTGGTCACAGCAAGGACATGTGGTGATATACCTAACATCTCTGCATGTGTCCTGTACTCCACTTCAGACCATAGAGAACTCTCTAGGTCATTGCCCAACAAACATTCTACTGGGAGGTCTGGACTAACCACAACCCTTTTGAGGCCAGTTACCCCTTCCCATGAGAAGTTAACAACTGCCACACTATGTGAAGTAGTGGCATTGCTGGCATTGGTCACCAGGTAGTTCTCACCTGGTATGTACTGTCCAGGGTCCACAAAGCCTGGTGTCACCATAGTGACACTGGCACATGTGTCCCTGTAGGCTTGAGCCACTTTTTCGTTAATTAAAGGAGTCTGTCTGTACTTGCCCAGGTTACTGGGGCTCACAGTCAGGGACAAATCTATGTCCCCATCACAGATCAGGACTGCCTGTGTCAGGGTTCTGTCTAAGTCAGAATCTCCTTCAGTTCCCATAGTGATTCCCACTACACCCTTTGTCTGGGGACCAACACTGCTAACAGTAGTACTGGGAGCAGGTGCCTTAGGGGCAACAGTGTTGGGGGCTCCACCCTTTTTACAATCACTAGTCCAGTGAGTTGTATTCTTGCAAGAATTGCACCAGGGTTTCTTTTGACCTTCTTTCTTCTTCCCTTTAGGCTGGGACCCACCCTCTTTAGTACTAGTTTGGGGCCCTGTTGAAGACTTCTGGTCTTTAGATTTCTGATCTCCACCCTTTTGGTCTGTTTTCTTCTGATCACCCCCTTGGCCCTGGTTCTGGTTCTTTTGCTTAACCCTGGTTCTGACCCATTTGTCTGCCTTCTTTCCCAATTCTTGGGGAGAGGTCAGATCAGAGTCAACCAAGTGTTGATGCAGTTGCTGGTTTTGACAGTTATTTAAAATCTGTTCTCTCATCATCAAATTGTACAACCCTGTATAATCAGATACCTTACTTCCCAGCAACATTCAATGTATTCAGACCAGTCCTGAGTCTGTGTCTTCTGGGTGTCTCCGAACATTAACCTGTACTGTTCAGTGGTTAAGCCTAACCCATCAACTAGGACACTCTTCAGGGCTCTGTAATTTCTGACATCCTCTTCTCTAACAGTGAGGAGTCTATCTCTGCCTCTTCCTTCAAAAGAGAGCCAGAGGATTGCTGCCCACTGGTCTTCAGGAACCTGCTGTACTTTGCAGGCTCTCTCAAGAGCAGTCATCCATTTGTGGATGTCATCCCCACTTTTGTAGGGGGGCACAACCTTGGACAGGTTCCTATTATCAAAGACCCTATCTTTGTCCTTAGGGACAATGCTGCCACCAGTGGGTATAGACCCACTCTCTTTATGCTGCCTAGCCTTGCTCAGTTTCTCTTCCATCAGAGCTACTTCTAGCTCCTGCTTCCTGATCCTCAGCTGGGCTTCTTGCATTCTGGCCTCATGCTCCCTCCTCTGAGGGGTGGTCATCCTTCTCCTGGAGTGACCTTGAGAGCCTCTAGAGGCATGAGAAGCATTAGATTCACCTGAGTGATTCCTTTGCCTCCCAAGCCCCTGGTTAAGTCCACTAGGGAGATCCAATGGGGTGATCCCATTGTCAGTCCCCAGTAGCCTTAAGTTAGCTGGGCCACGTATAACACTTGGCACTGGGCTAGTTCTCCCTTCATCCTCACTACCTCCTGTATCCCAATCACTTTCCTCCTCTGTAGTATGATTCTCATCTAAGGGATGACTATTGGAAAGGGGTACTTCAGTAGCATCTTCAGAAGGGGGGGCCTCCTGTTCCTGTCCCTAAGGGGCCTAACTGGGAGGCTTTCCTGAGAGCTTTCTGATCTTCATCAGCCTGTAAAAGCTCTCTGAGTTCAGCAGAAGTAGGATTCTTGGGCTGTTTAAGGCCCCTGATATTTGCCAACTGCCTGAGCTCATTTTGATTTAGGGTAGCAAAGATGGATGGTGCCCTCTGGGGTCACTCTCAACAGAGATGGGTACATTGGACCCCTCTGCCACAGCCATTGCTCTTAAGTGTGGGTGGATGTGTTGCAATCTACCTACACTTGGGTTTACCTACTAAACCTATCTAGTAGTTGTAGTCAGGGTGTGCTACTCCCTTTGCTCTACACCACTAAGTTCAGTAGAACTTAAGTATATCTAATCTTGTTTTATATGTACCTACAGGTACCTATGTGATCTTTCAATTGGTAACCAAGAGATTACAATGGTAAAACACAGCATGCTCAAATCCAACCGCTGCTCACCAATGTGAGAAGTTGGCCTGGTATATGATGTTCACTAGTTAAAGTGACCACCTTGTACCATGCCAAGCAACCCTTATGGTGTGGTTGTAAGTCAACCTTTTCGGACTAGCTGCCCTAGTGGTAGCGTAGGCTAAGCAGTCTTTGAGGCTAAACTCGTGAAGCGTGTTAAGCCAGCTGTTTTACCAAATGTAACCCCCTTTTATACCAATGAAAGGACACCACACAGATATATATTGAAAATATATATGTATTTATTTCTCAAAGTAACCCCTAGACTCTTTATGAGCACAGGAGCACAAATCGTTAAACAAGAATACGTTAGAATACACAGAAGTTGCACTTTATATGGATAGGCCCTGGTGGCCGCTCAAACCATATACTAAAATAGTGGTATAAGTACCACGAACAGAAAAGGGAAAAGGCCTAGGGCCTCTAGAATCACTGGGCCTACAAGGAGCTAACTTCAGTTAGTGACCAGGAGGTCCACGGGTTGCGTGTGCAGAGCAAATAGTCACACGCGAGCTCTCATAGGTTTTCAATGGGTGCGTAAAAGTTACAAAGTTACTGCAAAGAGGACCTTCCGGATGGACTATGAACTTATGATTCGAAACACAGACACTAGAGATGATACTCTACACTTGGGCACCGGAGTGCCAGCTTTACCTCACCCACAGGAAGCGGGTGCATAGGTCTCGAAGTGCGTCGGGTTTCTTCTATCTGTTCAATGGAGCCTGTGGACAAAGATGCTGCAGGCGATCGGTCCGGAAGAGATGCGGTGGATCCAAGGGTGGATCGGAGTTGTAGAAGACCTGAAAGCAGAGGGGACAGTGTTCACAGTCACTAGCCAGTGACCAGCGTGGCACCAGGTGGATACCATGCGATGTCGGGTGCAAACAGGAAGGAAGGTGTAGCTTGTCTCTGCAGCCACGTGGTCCCTGAAGGTCGACGATGTCTAGGAGTTGGTTCAGGATCTGTCCAATGCAGGCTCTCGCTGTCGGTTGTGTCGGCGACTTGATCGAAGCAAACAAGCGTTGGCAAAAGCAATTGTTGTGGGAAACGAAATAAGCTGATGGTTCTGACCAGCAAGGTCAGAGGGACTGCTCCTTTGGAGGGGAGCAAGGGCCAGTCTGGAGCAGCCAGACCAGTGGTGTAGTTCTTGAAGTTCGTCGCCAAGATGGCCACTAGCCAACGGGCCAGCAAACGGTTAGGCGCATCGAGTGGCAAAATGCAGAGGGGCCCCACGCAGATCGTGGAGATGCTGGAGGGCTCACCTTTGGTGCAGATGCTTGTCGGGTGTTGGGCTTCTCAGGACCCAAAGCACAACTTGGAGGGAGCCTCGGTTGTCGCGCTTGCAGCTTGTCGTGGTCTTTTCAAGATGGCTGGCTTAACGTGTCTCGGTGCCTCCACGGGTCTCCTCTTTTCAGGGACTGTGGATCGGGCAGTGATAGGTCTGGAGGTCCAGGTCTTGTCAGTCTCTGGGCTTGGGCTCTGGCGGGAGGCGGCGGCAAAGCAGACGTTGATTCGCTGGATGGTGCTTGCGTTAGCAAGGTGGTCACTCCCTGACCACAGGGGAGATTGGCTTCAGTCCTCTGTGCGGCAGAGCGTCGAAGTTCCCGTCTTCTTCTTGTAGTTAAGTTGATTCCAGGATGTCTGAAGTCTTAGGACACAGCTCCTACCTTTAAGCGGATTCTAGGGGCCGGACTACCTGCTAGGTCCCTCCCTAAGGGTGGGACCAGGAAGGGTGGTGGTTACACCCCCAATCCTTTGTCCAGCTCGCCCCAGGCCCGGGACTGGTGTGCCCCAGGACCGGATTGAACTGGCATATGCACCGAGGCTCCTTGTGAGCCTCAGGCATGTCTGGTTTCTATCAAGCCCTACCTGACCAATACACAAAATCCTGTCTGGGGTGGTGCACGCACCTCCCCTGGCAGGAAACCCTTTGTCCACACCTCCCAAGCTGGAAGGACTCCCAGCAGCAGGAGGGCAGACTTGTGTCTGTGGTGGCAGCATCCATTTTGTGGAGCTGAGGCTATGTCTGATTTTACCCGGGTTTCAGGTACTGTACATGTCGTGTCCCTCTAGAAGGGTGGAATGCTAACCCCGTCGCCTGAAATGGCGAGGGGTTAGTATTCCAATTCGTATGACACCTTACTCGACATGTTTTGATAAAGCCAAACCAAAGTTAGCATTTAACCGCGAGGTTCATAATGCACTTAAGAGTATATGGTATGACGATATCTGGAAACAGTAGAAGGAAGTTGTTCCGACCACTGCAGACAGGCTCAGCTCATGCCAGAGCACCATCTCACATGGAACCAAGCACTCTGCCTTCAGGATTGTTAAGGCCTGCCATAGGAGTGACTTATAGGTTAACATGTGTCCCATTTAATGTTAGGTATAGGTATACTACACCTAAGTAAGAGGTGGTTACACCAACTTACCCCAGCTGAGTGATCAGCCAGTTGTGTCAAATTTGTTAGGCCAAGCCTGGGGTGGCATAATACATGCTTCAGCCCCTGGCAGGCCTTAGATACACCAATGCCCTGGGTACCTAGTGTACACTGGTACAGGGGCTCACAGGGTGATCCACTTCCAATTGGTTATGCACCTAGGGTGCATAGTCTAAATTTAGTAGAGAGAACAGCAGGCTGGGGGTCTGATTGGTAGGCCCACAGCCTCAATATGTCAAAAACCAGTGAAGCAAAAAGCAAAAATTTGGGGTGACCATAGGATAGCAGACCCTACTCTCCTACAGACGCCTTACACTCTGTGGTACGGAGCCCACTGACACTGAGGAGCGATGCCGTACACTCTGTGATACGGAGCCCACTGACACTGAGGAGCAACGCCTTACACTCTGTGATACGAAACCCACTGACTCTGAGGAGCGACGCCGTACACTCTGTGATATGGAGCCCACTGACACTGAGGAGCGACGCCTTACAATCTGTGATACGGAACCCACTGACACTGAGGAGCGACGCCGTACACTCTGTGGTACGGAGCCCACTGACACTGAGGAGCAACGCCGTACACTCTGTGATACGAAACCCACTGACTCTGAGGAGCGACACCATACACTCTGTGATACGGAGCCCACTGACACTGAGGAGCGACGCCTTACAATCTGTGATACGGAACCCACTGACACTGAGGAGCGACGACGTACACTCTGTGATACAGAGCCCACTGACACCGAGGAGCGACGCCATACACTCTGTGATATGGAGCCCACTGTCATTCTCATACTGAGGAGCGACGCCATACACTCTGTGATACGGAGCCCACTGACACTTAGGAGTGACGCCGTACACTCTGTGATACGGAGCCCACTGTCATTCTGACACTGAGGAGCGACGCCATACACTCTGTCATACGGAGCCCACTGACACTGAGGAGCGACACTGTACACTCTGTGATACGGAGTCCACTCACACTGAGGAGCGATGCCTTACACGCTGTGATACGGAGCCCACTGACACTGAGGAGCGATGCCTTACACTCTGTGATACGGAGCCAGCTGACACTGCGGAGCAACGTCTTACACTCTGTGATATTGAGCCCACTGAGGAGTGACGTCTTACACTCTGTGATACTGAGCCCACTGACACTGAGGAGCGACGCCTTACACTCTGTGATACGGAACCCACTGACACTGAGGAGCACCGACGTACACTCTGTGATACAGAGCCCACTGACACTGAGGAGCGATGCCGTACACTCTGTGATACAGAGCCCACTGACACTGAGGAGGGATGCCTTACACTCTGTGATACAGAACCCACTGACACTGAGGAGCGATGCCGTACACTCTGTGATACTGAGCACAATGACACTGAGGAGCGACGCCTTACACGCTGTGATACGGAGCCCACTGACACTGAGGAGCGACGCCTTACACTCTGTGATACAGAGCCCACTGACACTGAGGAGTAACACCTTACACGCTGTGATATGGATCTCACTGACACTGAGGAGCGACGCCTTACACTCTGTGATACGGAGCCCACTGACACTGAGGAGCGACGCCTTACACTCTGTGATACGGAGCCCACTGACACTGAGGAGCGACGCCATACACTCTGTGATACGGAGCCCACTGACACTGAGGAGCGACGCCTTACACGCTGTGATACGGAGCCCACTGACACTGAGGAGAGACGCCGTACACTCTGTGATACGGAGCCCACTGACACTGAGGGGCAACACCGTACACGCTGTGATACGGAGCCCACTGACACTGCGGAGCGACGCCTTACACTCTGTGATATGGAGCCCACTGACACTGAGGAGCGACGCCTTACACGCTGTGATACGAAGCCCACTGACACTGAGGAGCGACGCCTTACACTCTGTGATACGGAGCTGTTGGACTTGGCCCTTCTGGCAGGTTCACCCCTGAACTTGTTTTTGCTTTTATTGGTGACTTGGTGATAGTGGTTTTTGGTTTCTGCGCACTTTCCATGTGTCCCAGGGTAAAGTGCGTGTGGTGAGATAGGCCTGCCCTCCCATAGGAATGCATGGGGAATGTATGTGTCCCTAGTAGTTCATGATGCGTGGGGTGTGCAGGCCCGAGTTTGGTATGTGCGGACTCGTGTGATCGAATGCTTTGCAATGATATATGATGCGTGATCATGTCATGTGCGGAAGTGCCACTTCTAGGAGTTGGCATATTAGTGTAAAGTGTGTCTGGCGTGTGATTGGCTGGAGCTGGCTGGTGAACCTGGCTCCAGGAGTCTGGTTGGGTCTGCCCCAGTGGTGAGTGTGAGATTAGCATGCTGATGGCTGGGGAGGAGTGCACCTTGGACCTGAATAGGGCAGGGCTTTCCCCACACAATGCTGGCTCCACCCCCTGTGGTGCGACTGACGACCCTAGCCCTTCCAGTGAATAGAGTAAGGGGCTGAGCACATCAAGGGTGCTCCCCAACCAGCTGCAACTGGTTTTCCCCCTCACCCTGAACCAAGAACAAAGGGTTTTACTGTATAAAAATGGGTCTGTGTCCCCACAGAAACTGTTCTCTGCCAGGATCCTACCTGAGGGGGGCTGCTGCTGCTGCTGGACCAGAGGACCGCCACTTGGACTACCTCCCTGCCTGGAGGCCCAGTGAGCTGGCTCTGGGTCCGGCCTTGCCCCCCACCCCTGCCTTGCTGCACGCAGGGGAGAACTTTTTCTGGACTTTGTGGTAATTCTCCCCTAAAGCGCTGGGAGCGCTTTATTTGTGTCCCCAAGTGCCTGGAGGCGCCTTTATTTTACATATAGCGCTAGGAGCGCTTTATTGGATGCCCCAGCGCGTTTAGAGCGCTCCTGTGTCGCCTCTTTCCAAACGAGGGAATCCCCGGCGTAGGGATTCCCCCCCTCGTGTTATTTAAATTGGCAGGTGCCCACCCCGCATTGTGGTGTGCCCGTGGGTGCCCACCCGGCTAATTTGTTTGTTTTACGGCGGGTGTCCACCCCGCCGTATATCCACTATCAAGAGGGAGGCTACCCCTCGTTGCCGCCATAGTAAAAGTCACCGCCGCGGCCCCGGGGAAGCCCAGGAAGTCAGGCAACGCGTGTTGTGACAGGGGCGGGACTTAGAAGCAGGAAGCGACGGGAGCCTACCTCGCGCTCCTGCACTGGCTGCAAGGAGAGCCGCGCTTGGATTGGAGGAAGCGGAAGGGAGCGCACCCCGCGCTTCCCCGAGGAGAGGAGTACGGCTGAAGCTGGTGAGGAGGGGGCGCGAGGCACATTGTCGGTGCCTGCCCCTCCGCGTTGCAAGAGCCTGGAGTCCTCCCTTCAGCCCGGTGAGTGGGGCTCTTTCCGGGAGGGGGCCGGAGCAGCCTGGTCAGTCACAGAGCGCTGGTGCGCTCCAACGGGGCCCACATTGTATTCCTCGAGCGCTGGTGCGCTCCAACGGCCGTATTGTATTCTTTTCGAGCCCCGTGAGGCTCCAGCAACTCAGGGGCATTTTCGTTTTCCAGAGCCCGAGAGGCTCAAGCGACCAGCAGTATTTCTTTAGAGTCCCGAGGGACTCCGGGGCCACGATTGGTTTATCGAACCTGTGAGGCTCCAACAGGGGCATTCCTTGGTCGTTTAGAGCCCCGAGGCTCCAACATCTGGGGGCATGAATCTGTCGAGTCCCTGAGCAGGACTCCAACGCGGAGGCCAATCATTGTTTTAGAGCGCTAGTACGCTCCAGCGGGGCACATGGTTGAAAGAGCCTAGAAGGCTCCAAAAAGGCGCATTGTGTATTTCAGAGCCCTGAGAGGCTCCAAGTGCGACAGCATTGTGTTGAAGGGCCCAGTGGTGCCCACGCCCCTTTCCCCAGCTGCCCAGCACTTAGTGGGCAGCTGCAACGTTTAGGGTGTGCCCAGTGCTACGTTGCGTTTTGGCTTGCGCAGCCCAGCCCTGACTTTGTGACACCGGGCGTCCTAGCCCCCCTACGAGGCCAGTTGGCCTAGGGACTGCCACAGGTGGTGGCTCATGTGAGTTCTTGCGCTATTGTTCCTTTCCTGCACCTCTGAATGTGTTTTTATGCGTCATGTGCCTTGTTTTACACCGCTGAATGTTTTTATGCATCATGTGTTTTCCTTCCCTACACCTCTGAATGTGATGCATCATGTGTAACGTTCTATTACCCCTACAGGTATTGTGATACTTAGGTGGTTGTTTTCTCCTAGTACAGGTGGTGCTAGTGAGGTCCTTGTTCCCTGCGCGATATTTTCCTAAGGTGGTTAGGGTTGCGTAGGTGGTACTTACCTGTTACCAGTAGTTACTGGTTGTGTGCTACATTTGCTATTTTGTACTACAGTATTTTATATCCTATGTGCTAATTTCTACAAAGTGCTAATTCCTGACTGTGGTCCATGTGGCCCTGTCCCCTGTACATATAATCCCTTGTATACCCTCCTGCGCCTGGTGGCACATTGTAAAGTGTGTGTTCTTATCTAATGTGTTTTGGTAATACAAAGGCTATTTTGATATAATACCTTGTGTGGAGTTTCCTTTGTGGTGGGCCTTGGGTGTTGTTGCTGGGTGCGCGTGCAAACGCTTTACACATCGCCTCCGGGATAAGCCTGACTGCTCGTGCCAAGCTACCAAGGGGGTGAGCAGGGGTTATCTTTGGCGTGTAACTTCCTTGCCCTGACTAGAGTGGTGGTTTCTGCCTGGCTTTGGCGCAAGCCCTAGCCAACCAGAAATCCCATTTCTAACAGGAGCCCACTGACACTGAGGAGCGACGCCTTACACGCTGTGATACGGAGCCCACTGACACTGAGGAGCGACGCTGTGCACTCTGTGATACGGAGCCCACTGGACACTGAGGAGCAACGTCTTACACTCTGTGATAAGGAGCCCACTGACACTGAGGAGCGACGCCTTACACTCTGTGGTACGGAGACCACTGACACTGAGGAGCGACGCCGTACACTCTGTGATACGAAACCCACTGACTCTGAGGAGCGACGCCGTACACTCTGTGATACAGAGCCCACTGACACTGAGGAGCGACGCCTTACACTCTGTGATACGGAACCCACTGATACTGAGGAGCGATGCCGTACACTCTGTGATACAGAGCCCACTGACACTGAGGAGCGACGCCGTACACTCTGTGATATGGAGCCCACTGTCATTATCATACTGAGGAGCGACGCCATACACTCTGTGATACGGAGCCCACTGACACTGAGGAGCGACGCCTTACACGCTGTGATACGGAGCCCACTGACACTGCGGAGCGACGCCTTACACTCTGTGATATGGAGCCCACTGACACTGAGGAGCGACGCCTTACACGCTGTGATACGAAGCCCACTGACACTGAGGAGCGACGCCTTACACTCTGTGATACGGAGCCCACTGACACTGAGGAGCGACGCCTTACACGCTGTGATACGGAGCCCACTGACACTGAGGAGCAACGCTGTACACTCTGTGATACGGAACCCACTGACACTGAGGAGCGACGTCTTATACTCTGTGATACGGAGCCCACTGACACTGAGGAGCGATGCATTACACTCTGTGGTACGGAGCCCAATAACACTGAGGAGCGACGACTTACACTCTGTGATACAGAGCCCACTGACACTGAGGAGCGACGCCTTACACTCTGTGGTACGGAGCCCACTGACACTGAGGAGCGACGCCGTACACTCTGTGATACGGAGCCCACTGACACTGAGGAGCAACGCCTTACACTCTGTGATACGAAACCCATCGATTCTGAGGAGCGACGCCGTACACTCTGTGATACGGAGCCCACTGACACTGAGGAGCGACGCCTTACAATCTGTGATACGGAACCCACTGACACTGAGGAGCGACACCGTACACTCTGTGATACAGAGCCCACTGACACTCAGGAGCGGCGCCGTACACTCTGTGATATGGAGCCCACTGTCATTCTCATACTGAGGAGCGATGCCATACACTCTGTGATACGGAGCCCACTGTCATTCTGACACTGAGGAGCAACGCCATACACTCTGTCATACGGAGCCCACTGACACTGAGGAGCGACACTATGCACTCTGTGATACGGAGTCCACTGACACTGAGGAGCGAAGCCTTACACGCTGTGATACGGAGCCCAATGACACAGGAGCGATGCCTTACACTCTGTGATACTGAGCCCACTGACACTGAGGAGTGACGCCTTACACTCTGTGATACTGAGCCCACTGACACTGAGGAGCGACGCCTTACACTCTGTGATATGGAGCCCACTGACACTGAGGAGCGACGCTGTACACTCTGTGATACGGAGCCCACTGACACTGAGGAACGACGTCTAACACTCTGTGATACGGAGCCCACTTACACTGAGGAGTGACGCCTTACACACTGTGATACTGAGCCTACTGACACTGAGGAGCGACGCCTTACACTCTGTGATACGGAACCCACTGACACTGAGGAGCACCGACGTACACTCTGTGATACGGAGCCCACTGACACTGAGGAGCGACACATTACACTCTGTGATACAGAACCCACTGACACTGAGGAGCGACGCCGTACACTCTGTGATACTGAGCCCAATGACACTGAGGAGCGACGCCTTACACGCTGTGATACGGAGCCCACTGACACTGAGGAGCGACGCCTTACACTCTGTGATACAGAGCCCGCTGACACTGAGGAGTAACACCTTACACGCTGTGATATGGAGTCCACTGACACTGAGGAGCGACGCCTTACACTCTGTGATACGGAGCCCACTGACACTGAAGAGCGACGCCATACACTCTGTGATACGGAGCCCACTGACACTGAGGAGGGACGCCTTACACGCTGTGATACGGAGCCCACTGACACTGAGGAGAGACGCCGTACACTCTGTGATACGGAGCCCACTGACACTAAGGAGCGACACCTTACACACTGTGATACGGAGCCCACTGACACTAAGGAGCGACGCCTTACACTCTGTGATATGGAGCCCACTGACACTGAGGAGCGACGCCTTACACGCTGTGATACGAAGCCCACTGACACTGAGGAGCGACGCCTTACACTCTGTGATACGGAGCCCACTGACACTGAGGAGTGACGCCTTACACTCTGTGATACGGAACCCACGGACACTGAGGAGCGACGCCGTACACTCTGTGATATGGAACCCACTGACACTGAGGAGCGACGCCGTACACTCTGTGATACGGAGCCCACTGACACTGAGGAGCGACGTCTAACACTCTGTGATACGGAGCCCACTTACACTGAGGAGTGACGCCTTACACACTGTGATACTGAGCCCACTGACACTGAGGAGCGACGCCTTACACTCTGTGATACGGAACCCACTGACACTGAGGAGCACCGACATACACTCTGTGATACAGAGCCCACTGACACTGAGGAGCGACGCCGTACACTCTATGATACGGAGCCCACTGACACTGAGGAGCGACACATTACACTCTGTGATACGGAACCCACTGACACTGAGGAGCGACGCCTTACACGCTGTGATACGGAGCCCACTGACACTGAGGAGCGACGCCTTACACTCTTTGATACAGAGCCCACTGACACTGAGGAGTAACACCTTACACGCTGTGATATGGAGCCCACTGACACTGAGGAGCGACGCCTTACACTCTGTGATACGGAGCCCACTGAGGAGGAACGCCTTACACGCTGTGATATGGAGCCCACTGACACTTTGGAGAGATGCCTTACACTCTGTGATATGGAGCCCACTGACACTGAGGAGCGACGCCTTACACGCTGTGATACGAAGCCCACTGACACTGAGGAGCGACGCCTTACACTCTGTGATACGGAACCCACGGACACTGAGGAGCGACGCCGTACACTCTGTGATACAGAGCCCACTGACACTGAGGAGCGACGCCGTACACTCTGTGATATGGAGCCCACTGTCATTCTCATACTGAGGAGCGACGCCATACACTCTGTGATACGGAGCCCACTGACACTGAGGAGCGACGCCTTAAACGCTGTGATACGGAGCCCACTGACACTGAGGAGCGACGCTGTACACTCTGTGATACGGAGCCCACTGACACTGAGGAGCGACGTCTTACACTCTGTGGTACGGAGCCCACTGACACTGAGGAGCGATGCCGTACACTCTGTGATACGGAGCCCACTGACACTGAGGAGCAACGCCTTACACTCTGTGATACGAATCCCACTGACTCTGAGGAGCGACGCCGTACACTCTGTGATACGGATCCCACTGACACTGAGGAGCGATGCCGTACACTCTGTGGTACGGAGCCCACTGACACTGAGGAGCGACGCTGTAGGAGAGTAGGGTCTGCTATCCTATGATCACCCCAAATTTTTGCTTTTTGCTTCACTGGTTTTTGACATACTGAGGCTGTGGGCCTCCTATCAGACCCCCAGCCTGCTGTTCTCTCTACTAAATTGACACTATGCACTTTAGGTGCATAACCAATTGGAATTGGATCACCCTGTGAGCCCCTGTACCAGTGTACACTAGGTACCCAGGGCATTGGTGTATCTAAGGCCTACCAGGGGCTGAAGCATGTATTGTGCAACCCCTGGCCTGGCCTAACAATTTGACACAACTGGCTGATCACTCAGCTGGGGTAAATTGGTGTATCCACCTCTTACTTAGGTGTAGTATACCTATACCTAACCTTTAATGGGACACATGTTAACCTATAAGTCACTCCTATGGCAGACCTTAACAATCCTGAAGGCAGAGTGCCTGGTTTCATGTGAGATGGTGCTCTGGCATGAGCCGAGCCTGTCTGCAGTAGTCGGAACCACTTCCTTCTACCGTTTACAGATATCGCCATACCATATACTCTTAAGTGCATTATGAACCTCGCGGTTAAATGCTATCTTTGGTTTGGCTTTATCAAAACATGTCGAGTAAGGTGTCATACGAATTGGAATACTAACCCCTCGCCAATTCTGGCGACGGGGTTAGCATTCCACCCTTCTAGAGGGTCACGACATGTACAGATCCTGAAACCCGGGTAAAATCAGACATAGCCTCAGCTCCATAAAATGGACGCTGCCACCACCGACACAAGTCTGCCCTCCTGCTGCTGGGAGTCCTTCCAGCTTTGGAGACGTGGACAAAGGGTTTCCTGCCAGGGGAGGTGCGAGCACCACCCCAGACAGGATTTTGTGTATTGGTCAGGTAGGGCTTGAATAGAATCAGACATGCCTGAGGCTCACAAGGAGCCTCGGTGCATATGCCAGTTCAAACCGGTCCTGGGGCACACCAGCCCCAGACCTGGTGGGAGCTGGACAAAGGATTGGGGGTGTAACCACCCCCCTTCCTGGTCCCACCCTTAGGGAGGGACCTAGCAGGTAGTCCGGCCCCTAGAATCCGCTTAATGGTAGGAGCTGTGTCCTAAGACTTCAGACATCCTGGAATCAACTTGAAACTAAGAAGAAGACGGGAACTTCGACGTTCTGCTGCACAGAAGACTGAAGGAAATCTCCCCTATGTTCAGGGAGTGACCATCTTGCTAACGCAAGCACCAACCAGCGAATCGATGTCTGCTTTGCCGCCACCTCCCGCCGGAGCCCGAGCCCAGAGACCGACAAGAACTAGACCTCCAGACCTCTCACAGCCCGATCCACAGTCCCTGCAAAGAAGGAACCCGTGGAGGCACCGAGACACGTGGAGGCAGCCATCTTGGAAGACACTCGACAAGCTGCAAGCGCGACAACAGAGGCTCCCTCCGAGTTGTGCTTTGGGTCCTGAGAAGCCCAACATCCGAGAAGCATCTGCACCAAAGGTGAGCCCTCCAGCATCTCCACGATCTGCGTGGGGCCCCTCTGCACTTTGCGACTCGACGCGCCTAACCGGTCCCTGGCCCGTTGGCTAGTGGCCATCTTGGCAAACCTTTTTGAAAACTACGACACTGGTCTCGTTGCTCCAGACTGGCCCCTGCTTCCCTCCAAAGGAGCAGCCCCTCTGACCTTGCTGGTCAGAGTTAACAGCTTTCTTCGATTCCTACGACCCAAGGCTTGTTTGCTCCTTTTGAGTCACCGACACCGCCGACAGCGAGAGCCTGCGTGGGACAGCTCGTGAACCGACTCCTGAATGTTGTCGACCTTCAGGGACCACGTGGCTGCAGAGTCAAGCTACACCTCTTCACCTGTTTGCACCCGACATCGCCTGTTACCTACCTGGTGCCACGCCGGTCACTGGCTAGTGACTGTGAACACTGTCCCCTCTGCTTACAGGTCTTCTACACTTCGGATCCACCCTTGGATCCACCGCATCTCTTCTGGACCGACCGCCTGCAGCATCTTTGTCGTCAGGCTCCATTGAACAGATAGACGAAACCCGACGCACTTCGAGACCTATGCACCCGCTTCCTGTGGGTGAGGTAAAGCTGGCACTCCGGTGCACAAGTGTAGAGTAACATCTCTAATGTCTAGGTTTGAAGCCTTGATTTCGTAGTCCAACCAGAAGACCCTTTTAGCAGTAACTTTTGAACTTTTACACACCCATTGAAAACCTATGGGAGCCCGCGTGTAACTTTCCTCACTGCACACGCGACCCGTGGACCTCCTGGTCACTAACTGAAGTTAGCTCCTTGTAGGCCCAGCAATTCTAGAGGCCCTAGGCCTTTTCCCTTTCCTATTCGTGGTACTTATACGACTATTTTAGTATATGGTTTGAGCGGCCACCAGGGCCTATCCATATAAAGTGCAACTTCTGTATATTGCGATACTTTCTTTTTTAACGATTTGTGCTCCTGTGCTCATAAAGAGTCTAGGGGATACTTTGAGTAATAAATACATATATATTTTGAATATATATCTGTGTGGTGTCCTTTCATTGGTATAAAGGGGGGTTACAAATGGTAAAACAGCTTGCTTTACATGCCTAAACGAGTTTAGCCTGAAAGACTGCTTAGCCTACGCTACCACTAGGGCAGCTGGTCCGAAAAGGTTGACTTACAACCACACCATAAGGGTTGCTTGGCATGGTACAAGGTGGTCACTTTAACTAGTGAACATCATATACCAGGCCAACTTCTCACATTGGTGAGCAGCGGTGGGATTTGAGCTTGCTGTGTTTTACCTCTGTAATCTCTTTGTTACCAATTGAAAGATCATGCAGGTACCTTTAGGTACATATAAAACAAGATAGGTATATACTTAAGTTCTACTGAACTTAGTTGTTGTAGAGAAAAGGGAGTAGCACACCCTGAATACAACTACTAGATAGGTTTAGTAGGAAAACCCAAGTGTAGGTAGTTGCAACACATCCACCCACACTTAAGAGCAATGGCTGGGGCAGAGGGGTCCAATGTACCCATCTCTGTTGAGAGTGATCCCCAGAGGGCACCATCCATCTTTGCTACCCTAAACCAGAATGAGCTCAGGCAGTTGGCTAATTCCAGGGGCCTTAAACAGCACAAGAACCCTACCTCTGCTGAACTCAGAGAACGCTTGCAAACTGATGAAGATCAGAGAACTCTCAAGAAAACCTCCCAGTTAGGCCCCTTAGGGACTGGAACAGGAGGCCCTCCTTCTGAAGATGCTACTGAAGCACCCCTTCATAACAGGCACCCCTTAGATGAGAATCAGAATACAGATTATGAGGATCAGCATAGGGACGAGAATGGCAAAGGGGATGAGTCTGATAGTAGTAGTGATTCTGATGGGAGAAATAGCCCAGTGCCAGGTGTTATACTTTGCACAGCTAACTTAAGACTATTGGGGAATGACAATGGGTTCCCCCCATTGAATTTCTCCAGTGGACTTAACCAGGGGTTTGGGAGACAGAGGAATCATTCAGGTGACTCTAATGCCTCTCATGCCTCTAGAGGCTCTCAGGGTCATTCCAGAAGAAGGATGACCAGCCCTCAGAGGAGGGAGCATGAGGCCAGAATGCAGGAAGCTCAGCTGAGGATCAGGAAACAGGAGCTAGAAGTAGCCCTGATGGAAGAGAAACTCAACAAGGCTAGGCAACCTAGAGAGAGTGGGTCTATACCCACTGGTGGCAGCATTGTCCCTAGGGACAAAGATAGGGTCTTTGATAATAGGAACCTGTCCAAGGTTGTGCCCCCCTACAAAAGTGGGGATGATATCCACAAGTGGATGACTGCTCTTGAGAGAGCCTGCAAAGTGCAGCAGGTTCCTGAGGACCAGTGGGTAGCAATCTTATGGCTCTCCTTTGAAGGTAGAGGCAGAGATAGACTCCTCACTGTTAGAGAGGAGGATGTCAGAAACTACAGAGCCCCGAAGAGTGTCCTGGTTGATGGGTTAGGCTTAACCACTGAACAGTACAGGTTAATGTTCAGAGATACCCAGAAGACACAGACTCAGGATTGGTCTGAATACATTGAATGTGCCACTAAGGCTTTGGAGGGTTGGTTGCTGGGAAGTAAGGTTTCTGATTATACAGGATTGTACAATTTGGTGATGAGAGAACAGATTTTAAATAACTGTCAAAACCAGCAACTGCATCAACACTTGGTTGACTCAGATCTGACCTCTCCCCAAGAATTGGGAAAGAAGGCAGACAAATGGGTCAGAACCAGGGTTAAGCAAAAGAACCAGAACCAGGGCCAAGGGGGTGATCAGAAGAAAACAGACCAAAAGGGTGATCAGAAATCCAAAGACCAGAAGTCTTCAACAGGGCCCCAAACTAGAACTAATGAGGGAGGGTCCCAACAATCTAAAGGAAAGAAGAAAGAAGGTCAAAAGAAATCTGGTGCAAATCTTGCAAGAATACAACTCACTGGACTAGTGATTGTAAGAAGGGTGGGGCCCCCAACATTGTTGCCCCTAGGGCACCTGCTCCCAGTAGTACTGTTAGCAGTGTTGGTCCCCAGACAAAGGGTGTAGTGGGAATCACTATGGGAACTGAAGGAGATTCTGACTTAGACAGAACCCTTACACAGGCAGTCTTGATCTGTGATGGGGACATGGATTTGTCCCTGACTGTGAGCCCCAGTAATCTGGGCAAGTACAGACAGACTCCATTGATTAATACAAAAGTGGCTCAAGCCTACAGGGACACATGTGCCAGTGTCACTATGGTGACACCAGGCTTTGTGGATCCTGGACAGTACATACCAGGTGAGAATTACCCGGTGACCAATGCCAGCAATACCACTACTTCTCATAGTGTGGCTATTGTTAACTTCTCATGGGGAGGGGTAACTGGCCTCAAAAGGGTTGTGGTTAGTGCAGACCTCCCAGTAGAATGTTTGTTGGGCAATGACCTAGAGAGTTCTCTATGGTCAGAAGTGGAGTACAGGACACATGCAGAGATGTTAGGTATATCACCACATGTCCTTGCTGTGACCAGGTCACAGTCCAAAAAGTGCCTTACTGAACCTCAGGTCTTGGATCCTGGAACAATGGACCAAGCACCTACCAAGAAGAAGAACAGGAGGGTTAAGGCTGTGCCTTCCCCCCTGCCTCTAAGTGATGATCAGTCTTCCCAGGAGGATGATCTAGAGAACCCTGAAGGAACTGTCCCTGAAGAGCTTGTACCTGACCAGGTTGAGTTTCTGGGGACAGGGGGACCTTCCAGGGCTGACTTGGGGCAGGCTCAGTTATCCTGTCCATCTCTTGAACGCCTCAGACAGCTGGCTGCTGCTGAGGCTGCTGGGAATGCTCAAGGTACCCATAAAGTGTATTGGGATGATGGGCTCCTTTATTCAGAGGCTAGAGACCCAAAACCTGGTGCAACCAGGAGGTTGGTTATACCTCTGCAATTTAGGGGCTTCCTTCTTACCTTGGCCCATGATATTCCTCTAGCAGGACACTTAGGCCAGAACAAGACTTGGGACAGGCTTGTCCCTCACTTTCACTGGCCTCATATGAATGAAGATACCAAGGAGTTTTGTCGCTTCTGTGTGACCTGCCAAGCCAGTGGCAAATCAGGTGGCACAACAAAGGCCCCCATAATACCACTACCTGTGGTGGGGGTTCCCTTTGAAAGAGTGGGGATAGATATAGTGGGTCCCATAGATCCCCCCACTGCATCTGGGCACAGATTTATACTGGTGGTAGTGGATCATGCCACCAGGTATCCAGAGGCAATTCCCCTTAGGACCACAACAGCTCCTTTTGTGGCAAGGGCCCTGCTGGGAGTATTCTCCAGAGTGGGGTTTCCTAAGGAGGTGGTTTCTGACAGAGGTACCAACTTCATGTCAGGATACTTGACAGCTATGTGGAAGGAATGTGGTGTCAACTACAAGTTCACCACTCCTTATCACCCACAATGCAATGGGCTTGTTGAGAGATTCAACAAGACCCTAAAGGGTATGATCAAAGGATTACCTGAAAAGCTCAGGCGAAGATGGGACATCCTTCTACCCTGCCTTCTGTTTGCTTACAGAGAGGTCCCACAAAAAGGAGTTGGCTACAGCCCCTTTGAATTGTTGTTTGGGCACCCTGTAAGAGGCCCCCTATGTCTGGTGAGGGAAGGATGGGAGTTACCTCTCAAAAAGCCTAAACAAGACATAGTGGACTATGTACTTGGTCTCCGCTCCAGGATGGCTGAGTACATGGAGAAGGCATCCAAAAACCTTGAGGCAAGCCAGGCCTTACAGAAAGCTTGGCATGACCAAAAGGCTGTCTTGGTTGAGTTTCAGCCAGGACAGAAGGTATGGGTGTTGGAGCCAGTGGCCCCAGCAGCACTCCAAGACAAATGGTCTGGGCCCCATACAATCCTGGAAAAGAAGGGAGAGGTTACCTACTTGGTTGACCTAGGCACTCCCAGGAGTCCCCACAGGGTACTCCATGTTAACAGGTTAAAAGCATATGTTGACAGGGCAGACATGGTCTTGCTCATGGCTACAGATGAGGGATAGGAGGAAGAGAGTGACCCTCTCCGAGACCTGTTGTCTCAGAACCCTGAAGATGGTTCAGTTGAAGGAGTGACCCTCGGCGGCATTCTCACTGAGCATCAGCAAATTGAATGTAGACAGGTTCTACAATCATTTCAGCATATGTTCTCACTGATACCTAGTCAAACTGACTGGTGTACCCATGTGGTGGACACTGGTGACAGTCTTCCTGTGAAGAACAAACTTTACAGGCAACCTGACCATGTCAGGGACTGTATAAAGGCTGAGGTACACAAAATGCTGGAACTGGTTGTCATTGAGCCCTCAAAGAGCCCCTGGGCTAGCCCAGTGGTTCTGGTCCCCAAACCTCACACCAAAGATGGCAAGAGAGAGATGAGGTTCTGTGTGGATTACAGAGGACTCAATGCTGTCACTAGGACAGACGCACATTGTTAGACCTGGCACCATTGGCGTGAGTCTCCCTTCCTTTTTTTCGCTGTGTCTCCTCTGTTTTTGCTGGTTATAGATGCTCTGGGCGCTGTGCCACTGCCATTCAGTGCCACAGCGCGAATGCTCCCTTTGTAAAGATGACATATGAATTGGTACATCCATGATTGGCTTATTCAGTTTACCTGTTAGTCCCTAGTAGCGTGGCCGGTGTGTGCCCAGGGCTGGTAAACCGAATGCTGCTGGTGGGCCCGCAGCACTGGTTTGTGCCACCCACAGAAGCAGCTTGTAAAGTGTGTCTCAGACCTGCCACTGCAGTGTCTGCGTGCAGTCCAGAACTGCCATCTTGGCTGTGAAGTGCACCCACTTCCCAGCCCCTAAACCTTCCCTTGGCATCATGTAAGCCCCCCTTATGATAGGGCGCATTGTATGTGTAAGGTAGGACATGCCCTGTTGTATGTAGCATGTCCTAGTAGTGAATTACACCCAATTTCGTTTTCACTACTGTAAGGCTACCTGTTCTCCATAGGCCAGAATGGGAGGTCTGGGCTATTACATCCTATAGTCCTAACTGACCCACAGAACATGGTAGAAAAACGAATCTAGTATGCCTGAGCTCAGAATATTAAAATACATCTTTTAGTGAAGGTTATTTTTATATTCTGTGTTTGAAACTACCACTTTTAGAGTATAGGTACTTTCTTGCCTAAGCCTTCCAGTTGCTCTGCTATTATGTGTATTGGCTGTCTGGTTTTGGAGGGACAGGGCAGGCTGAGTCAGACCTGGGTTGAATAGAGCGACCTGCCTGGGTGTGAGGGGAGGGGTAGCTCCTGCACTTGAATAGGGCTGTGCCTGGCAAGGTGAATGCTGGCTCCACCTCCCACTGTGCGTCTGAGGCAGACCCCCTCTTTCTGAAAGGAAGGATGCAGCCTGATCAACAAAGTGCTCCAGGGCTGGGCAAAACTGGTTCTGGCTGGGTTCAGAGACTTGGGACCCCTAAGAACAAAGACTTTGGGGGTATAAATATTTGTGCACAAACCCCTACAATTTGTATTGCTCCTGGATAACAAGAAGAACCTCTTTCCGTGTGGCTACAGGAATCTGCAAGAGAAGGGCTGTCCTTGTGCCTTGTCTGCTGTTTCTGGGACTGGCCTGCAGCTGCTACTACTGGACTTTAAGAAGAGGAAAAGAACTTTGATTGGACTTTTATTTTTGCTACAGCAATCACCCAAGGGCTAGAAGAGAGCTAGCCTCCTGCTGGAGTCTCAGGCACATCAGACTCCACCATCAGCCTCCTGTTTCCTCCCAGCGAGGATTACTATCTGCAGGTGAGGCCCCTGTGTGTTCCAGGGCCTCTATTTCTACTACTGAGAAGAGAGCGCTGAAAACCGTCGCTAACCCCCGTTAGCGAGCCGCTGCAGCTGGTGAGCGTGAGGAAAATCGCCGCTCCGCTGTCGCCGAGTGCTCGCTATCCCCAAGAAGATCGCATCATTTGTCAGCGGGCCCGAAAACGCCCGCTATCTGAAAATCATCGCCACAGGATCATCGCAGCGTGGACGCAGAGCGTTCGCCATTTTCCCCGCATCGCATCCGGATCGTCGCTCCCTCGCGGAGCGCCATTTTCATCATCGCAGCACGATCGCACACGCAACAGGCCCGGTGCGTCATCCTCCCGTCGCGGCAAGGATTTCATTGCACCACCGGCTTAGCGTGAAGAAGTTTGTCGCTTTGTCCTGCCCGCAACCCAGCGCATCATCCTCCCTTGCGGTAAGGATTCAACGCATCGCTGGTTAGCGGGAGGAAATCTATCGCTACAGCTCCTTAGCGACATTTTTGTTGCTTTGCGCCAGGAACCAGATTCTTTGTGAGTAAAAGGGTCGCAGAGACCACTGCCTTGAACTAAACAACATTTTGTGCATCCTGAACTATTTTTCCTTGCAGCATTTCTAAAGTAATTATATTTTTATTGTATTGTGGATTTTTACTGTTATGGGTCTTGTGATTAAGTCTATATAAAAATACCTATTTTTTATAACTACTTGAGTGGTGTCCATTTGTAGTGTTCCTCATTATATTACTGTGTATGGTCATGAATGCTTAACACACTGCCTCTGAGATAAGCCTAGCTGCTCGTGCTACGTTACCACAGGGTTGAGCAGGGGTTGTCAAAGGGTGTAGGCTGCTTACTCTGACTTAGGAAGAAGGGTCCCTTCTTGGACAGTGGCCAGCCATTGCCAACTAGAGACCCCCATTTCTAACATTGGTGGTCAGCGGTGAGGATCTGGACTTGCATTTATGATTGCATACAGTAATTATAGTGTACACTACTAGTGAGTGCAGACCATAACATAACCACGTACGTTTTTGAGATTTTTTATTCTATTTTTGATCGATATTGCCAGTTATTATTACAATGGCCAAGCCCAGATCCAATGCCTCTGAGGATCTCTCCTGGGAAGAAGAGAAATTAGACACCTACAATGCCAAGCAGCTCAAATATTTTTGCAAACGCTTCACAGTCCCTATCACAGGTCTCACTAGAAGGGAAGGGTATCACAAGGCTCTGAAGGCCTGGTTAGAAGCCAGGGATGCCCCAAAGAATGTAGAAGAGCCTGTGGAGGGGGGAGAGGATGCAGGAGAGCGGCAGGACGAAATTGTAGATTTGGTAGGGGATAAAGCAGTTTCCAGCCCGGGCACTAGTGTGTCCTCAAGGGGCCTGACTCCGGAAGAGATGGAGGACAGGGAGAGAGATAGGCGGCATAATATGGAGATGGCTAAGCTTAAATTGGATGGTCAGAGAGACCTAGAGAATAAGAAGTTGGAAGTTGAGATAATGAAGATGAAATTTGAACATGAGAGAATTTTGAGGGAGTTGGAGATTAAGGCCAAGAGTATTGAGATCTCCCCCTCTGGTGGCAGCATACCGGTAGTGCATAATGAGAGTAGAGTGTATATACCTAAAGAGGTTATTAAGGATTTTCATAAAAGTGAGGATATTGGGCAATGGTTTGCCGCTTATGAATTAGCTATGGTGTCCCACCGGGTCCCTGAGAAGGATTGGGGAGCGGGGTTGTGGGGACGCTTTGTAAGTGAGGGGAGGGATACCTTGTTGGACCTACCCCCAGAAAGTAGAAGGATTTATGCCCACATGAAGGAAGCTTTGATTACCCGCTATGGTTTGACCCCTGAAATGTACAGGCAGAGATTTAGAACCTGCAAGAAGTTGGAGGGTACCACGTGGGTTGAATATGTGTCTTTTTTTGGCAGAGCAATGGAGCGCTGGGTAAAAGGCAGCAAAGTAGAAACTTTTGAGCAACTGTATGACTTGATTGCATGGGAGCATTTTTCTAGTAACTGTTTTCCTGAGCTATGCCAGCACCTGATAGATAGCAAGCTAACTAACCCTAGGAAGCTTGCTGAGGAGGCGGACCGCTGGGTGAGCACCCGGGTCCGCAAGGGTCCAGTGGGAGACTTCGCCAAAGGTGGGCAGGGTCCCCAGCAGAGAGGTGGGGGGGACCGGGGTAAACCAAGGGAGTTCCACCGAGGGCCCCAAGATAATTCCCATGGGAACCAGGCAGTGGTGTCCCAGCCTCCCCAGGATAAGAAGCCAATGCCTCTGTAGGAAGGTGGATATCTGACTATGGTTACCCCCAAATTTTTGCCTAGTGTCTAGCTGGTTTTTCGACTTAGTTGGCCTGAGATCCTGCCATTCAGGCTCTCAGGCTATCTGCTCTCTCTGTAAAATGGACTCCATGAACCCTAGGTACATACCCAATTGGTTGGATCACCCTGTCAGCCCCTGTACCAGTGTACACTAGGTACCCAGGGCATTGGTGTATCCAAGGCCTGCCAGGGGCTGAAGCATGTATTATGCCACCCCAGGCTTGGCCTAACAATCTGACACAACTGGCTGATCACTCAGCTGGGGTAAGTTGGTGTAATCACCTCTTACTTAGGTGTAGTATACCTATACCTAACCTTAAATGGGACACCTGGTAACCTATAAGTCACTCCTATGGCAGGCCTTAACAATCCTGAAGGCAGAGTGCTTGGTTCCATGTGAGATGGTGCTCTGGCATGAGCTGAGCCTGTCTGCCGTGGTCGGAACAACTTCCTTCTACTGTTTCCAGATATCGTCATACCATATACTCTTAAGTGCATTATGAACCTCGCGGTTAAATGCTATCTTTGGTTTGGCTTTATCAAAACATGTCGAGTAAGGTGTCATACGAATTGGAATACTAACCCCTCGCCAATTCTGGCGACGGGGTTAGCATTCCACCCTTCTAGAGGGACACGACATGTACAGTGCCTGAAACCCGGGTAAAATCAGACATAGCCTCAGCTCCACAAAATGGATGCTGCCACCACAGACACAAGTCTGCCCTCCTGCTGCTGGGAGTCCTTCCAGCTTGGGAGGTGTGGACAAAGGGTTTCCTGCCAGGGGAGGTGCGTGCACCACCCCAGACAGGATTTTGTGTATTGGTCAGGTAGGGCTTGAAAGAAACCAGACATGCCTGTGGCTCACAAGGAGCCTCGGTGCATATGCCAGTTCAAACCGGTCCTGGGGCACACCAGTCCCGGGCCTGGGGCGAGCTGGACAAAGGATTGGGGTTGTAACCACCCCCCTTCCTGGTCCCACCCTTAGGGAGGGACCTAGCAGGTAGTCCGGCCCCTAGAATCCGCTTAAAGGTAGGAGCTGTGTCCTAAGACTTCAGACATCCTGGAATCAACTTGAAACTAAGAAGAAGACGGGAACTTCGACATTCTGCTGCACAGAAGACTGAAGAAAATCTCCCCTGTGGTCAGGGAGTGACCACCTTGCTAACGCAAGCACCATCCAGTGCATCAACGTCTGCTTTGCCGCCGCCTCCCGCCGGAGCCCGAGCCCAGAGACTGACAAGACCTGGACCTCCAGACCTCTCACCGCCCGATCCACAGTCCCTGAAAAGAGGAGACACGTGGAGGCATCGAGACACGTGGAGCCAGCCATCTTGGAACGACTACGACAAGCTGACAAGTGCAACAACAGAGGCTCCCTCCAAGTTGTGCTTTGGGTCCTGAGAAGCCCAACCCTCGAGCAGCATCTGCACCAAAGGTGAGTCCTCCAGCATCTCCACGATCTGCGTGGGGCCCTTCTGCATTTTGCCACTCGACGCGCCTAACCGGTTGCTGGCCCGCTGGCTAGTGGCCATCTTGGCGACGAAATCTACGACAAACACCGCTGGTCTGGTTGCTCCAGACTGGCCCTTGCTCCCCTCCAAAGGAGCAATCCCTCTGACCCTGCTGGTCAGAACCAACAGCTGATTTCCGAATCCTCCTGCAATTGCTTTTGCCAAGCCTTGTTTGCTTCGATCAAGTCGCCAACACCGCCGACAGCGAGAGCCTGCGTGAGACAGCTCGTGAGCCGACTCCTGGACGTCGTCGACCTTCAGGGACCACGTGGCTGCGGAGACAAGCTACCCCTCATCACCTGTTTGCACCCGACATCGCCTGGTACCCACCTGGTGCCACGCTGGTCACTGGCTAGTGACTGTGAACACTGTCCCCTCTGCTTACAGGTCTTCAACATCTCCGATCCACTCTTGGATCCACTGCATCTCTCCCGGACCGACCGCCTGCAGCATCTTTGTCTTCAAGCTCCACGGAACAGATAGAAGAAACCCGACGCACTTCGAGGCCTATGCACCCGCTTCCTGTGGGTGAGGTAAAGCTGGCACACCTGTGCCCAAGTGTAGTATTACATCTCTAGTGCCTGTGTTCCAAATCTTGAGTTCCTAGTCCATCCGGAAGATCCTCTTTGCAGTAACTTTGTACTTTTTACGCACCCATTGAAACCTATGGGAGCACGCGTGTGACTATTTGCTCTGCACACGCCACCCGTGGACCTCCTGGTCACTAACTGACGTTAGCTCCTTGTAGGCCCAGCGATTCTAGAGGCCCTAGGCCTTTTCCCTTTTCTGTTCGTGGTACTTATACCACTATTTTAGTATATGGTTTGAGTGGCCACCAGGGCCTATCCATATAACGTGCAACTTCTGTGTATTCTGTGATAATCTTGTTTGACGATTTGTGCTCCTGTGCTCATAAAGAGACTAGGGGTTACTTTGAGAAATAAATACATATATATTTTGAATATATATCTGTGTGGTGTCCTTTCATTGGTATAAAAGGGGGTTACATTTGGTAAAACAGCTGGCTTAACACGCTTCACGAGTTTAGCCTCAAAGACTGCTTAGCCTACGCTACCACTAGGGCAGCTAGTCCGAAAAGGTTGACTTACAACCACACCATAAGGGTTGCTTGGCATGGTACAAGGTGATCACTTTAACTAGTGAGCATCATATACCAGGCCAACTTCTCACATTGGTGAGCAGCGGTTGGATTTGAGCTTGCTGTGTTTTACCATTGTAATCTCTTGGTTACCAATTGAAAGATCACATAGGTACCTGTAGGTACATATAAAACAAGATTAGATATACATAAGTTCTACTGAACTTAGTTGTTGTAGAGCAAAGGGAGTAGCACACCCTGACTACAACTACTAGATAGGTTTAGTAGGTAAACACAAGTGTAGGGAGATTGCAACACATCCACCCACACTTAAGAGCAATGGCCGGGGCAGAGGGGTCCACTGTACCCATCTCTGTTGAGAGTGACCCCCAGAGGGCAACATCCAGCTTTGCTACCCTTAATCAGAATGAGCTCAGGCATTTGGCAACTCTTAGAGGCCTTAAACAGCCCAAGAACCCAAACTCTGCTGAGCTCAGAGAGCTCTTACAGAATGATGAGAATCAGAGAGCACTCAAGAAAGCTTCCCAGTTAGCCCCCTTAGGGTCAGGAACAGGAGGCCCCCCTTCTGAAGATACTACAGAGGTACCTAGTTCCAATAGCCATCCCTTAGATGAGAACCATACTACAGGGGAGGAAAGTGGTGAGGATACAGAAAGTAGTGATGATGAAGGGAGAACTAGCCCAGTGCCAAGTGTTATACTTGGCCCAGCTAAACTAAGGCTATTGGGGACTGACAGTGGGTTCACCCCATTGGATCTCCCCAGTGGACTTAACACAGGGCTTGGAAGGCAAAGGAATCGCTCAGGTGACTCCAATGCTTCCCATGGCTCTAGAGGCTCTCAAGGTCACTCCAGAAGGAGACTGACCACCCCTCAGAGGAGGGAACATGAGGCCAGAATGCAGGAAGCCCAGCTGAGGATCAGGAAGCAGGAGCTAGAAGTAGCCCTGATGGAAGAAAAACTGAGCAAGGCTAGGCAGCATAGAGAGAGTGGGTCTATACCCACTGGTGGCAGCAATGTCCCTAGGGACAAAGATAGGGTCTTTGACAATAGGAACCTGTCCAAGATTGTGCCCCCCTACAAAAGTGGGGATGACATCCACAAATGGATGACTGCTCTTGAGAGAGCCTGCAAAGTGCAGCAGGTTCCTGAAGACCAGTGGGCAGCAATCTTATGGCTCTCCTTTGAGGGGAGAGGCAGAGATAGACTCCTCACTGTTAGAGAAGAGGATGTCAGAAATTACAGAGTCCTGAAGAGTGTCCTAGTTGATGGGTTAGGCTTAACCACTGAACAGTACAGGTTAATGTTCAGAGACACCCAGAAGACACAGACTCAGGACTGGTCTGAATATGTGGAATGTGCCACTAAGGCTTTGGAGGGTTGGTTGCTGGGAAGTAAGGTGTCTGATTATACAGGATTGTACAATTTGATGATGAGAGAGCAGATTTTAAGTAATTGTCAAAACCAGCTTCTCCATCAACACCTGGTAGACTCAGATTTGACCTCTCCCCAAGAATTGGGAAAGAGGGCAGATAAATGGGTCAGGACCAGGATCAGGCCTAAAAACCAGGGTGGTGACCAAAAGAAAGATACCACCAAGCCTCAAGAGAAGGGTGGGGATAAAGAAAAAGAGAAACCTTCCTCAGGGCCCCAAAACTCCACACAGGGTGGTGGGTCCCAAGCTCCCTCCTCTACCACAGCTAAAAAGCCCTACTGCCATGAGTGTAAAACTCCTGGGCATTGGAAAACTGACAGCGGTTGCCCAAGGGCTAAAAACAAAACTGTTCCTCCAATTACTCCTGTCACACCACCTATTACTGTCAGCAGTAATCCCCCAGGTGGTGGGAGTGCCCCCAGAAATCTGGGTGGGTTTACTTGGGGAACACAGGGGGACCCTGGCTTAGCCAATTCCCCTACAGCAACCACTCTTGTCTGTGATGGTGGCATGGGGTTTGCCAACTTCACTGCCTGTCCCAACACTTTGGGTAGGTACAGACAGGAGCCCTACATCAATGGTACAAAAGCTGAGGCCTACAGAGACACTGGGGCTAGCATCACAATGGTGGCCCATTGGCTAGTTCCCTCTGAGCAGCTTTTGCCCGGTTTCTCCTACCAGGTGACTAACATTGATGGCAAACAGAACAGTCATCCCATGGCAGAGGTATGTCTCAGCTGGGGAGGGGTCACTGGCCCTAAAAGGGTAGCAGTGTCCCCAACCTTGCCTGTAGACTGCTTACTGGGGAATGACTTAGAACTCTCAGCTTGGGCTGGAGTTGAACAAGACACCCATTCTAAAATGGTAGGCCTTTCACAAAAGGGTAGGGGGGTTGTGCCATTCACAACCCCTGTCCAAATAGATTTCCTCCCTGAAAAGGTTGGAAGGGCAGTGGTAGCCACAGCCCAGGCACAGACAGACTTCCCTGTAGGGACTGGCAGAGCTGTGACAGTCACAGCTCAAACACAAACTGAGTGCCCCCCTGAAAAGGTTGGCAAGGCTGTAATGGTCTCAGCCTATACTCAGACTGACATAGGTGTAGTGAAGCCTGAAACAATGGATCACTCCACACAAACTGAGAGTAGTGGGGAGGAAGAAAAGTCTCCCTCTCCCCAGACATTAGGAAAAGGTCAGCCTCCTCAGGGATCTGACCTCACCCCTTGTGAAGGAACTGCCCCAGAGGTAGCCAGGCCTGGCCTGGCAGAGCCTCTGATGTCAGTGGCCCCTTCCAAGGTGGGATCCAGTCTGGTGCAGGTAGCCTGCCTCTCTCTACCCTGCCTCAGTCAGCCCAGGGCTGCAGAGGTCAGGGAGGCCAGTGGACCCCCAGAGGGCCCCTGTCCACAAGAACCCCCCCATCAAAAGAATGAGGATTGCCTGGCTAGTAGCCCTAGTCAGGTGATGGGTAAAAACATTCCTGAGGGATCTCCTTTACAGGTAGTTAGGGACCTCCCCCAGGGGGATTCTGTTGGGCACAGGCAAACATGGGACCTTAGGGCCCCAAACCTGACCTGTCCCTCCAGTAAGCCCACAAAAGGGACCCAGCCTCCAGCTTTAGGTAGCCAGAGGCTGACCCTGAGAGCACAGTGCAACTCAGTTAAAGAAAGAAAGGCATCCATGGTGGAGGATGATTGGAGGAAGCTGAGGCCTCACTTTGAGGACACTCACTTCAGTACTCCATCTCAACTCCAGCCTTTTACTTTGCCAAGACACACCACAGGTAGAGATTCCCTATGGTGGAGACCCTCTGATACCCTTAGGGTGAGGGATTGCTTAGTGGACCATGAGACAGGGGGTAACCATGCCAGTGCTGGTTCCTCCTTATATGGCCACTTGGGCAATATAGGCTTACCTGGTCAAGGTCAGCCTTATCTCCCTTCGTTTGGGGGGGGGGTTGTGTAGGAAGGTGGATATCTGACTATGGTTACCCCCAAATTTTTGCCTAGTGTCTAGCTGGTTTTTCGACTTAGTTGGCCTGAGATCCTGCCATTCAGGCTCTCAGGCTATCTGTTCTCTCTGTAAAATGGACTCCATGAACCCTAGGTACATACCCAATTGGTTGGATCACCCTGTCAGCCCCTGTACCAGTGTACACTAGGTACCCAGGGCATTGGTGTATCCAAGGCCTGCCAGGGGCTGAAGCATGTATTATGCCACCCCAGGCTTGGCCTAACAATCTGACACAACTGGCTGATCACTCAGCTGGGGTAAGTTGGTGTAATCACCTCTTACTTAGGTGTAGTATACCTATACCTAACCTTAAATGGGACACCTGGTAACCTATAAGTCACTCCTATGGCAGGCCTTAACAATCCTGAAGGCAGAGTGCTTGGTTCCATGTGAGATGGTGCTCTGGCATGAGCTGAGCCTGTCTGCCGTGGTCGGAACAACTTCCTTCTACTGTTTCCAGATATCGTCATACCATATACTCTTAAGTGCATTATGAACCTCGCGGTTAAATGCTATCTTTGGTTTGGCTTTATCAAAACATGTCGAGTAAGGTGTCATACGAATTGGAATACTAACCCCTCGCCAATTCTGGCGACGGGGTTAGCATTCCACCCTTCTAGAGGGACACGACATGTACAGTGCCTGAAACCCGGGTAAAATCAGACATAGCCTCAGCTCCACAAAATGGATGCTGCCACCACAGACACAAGTCTGCCCTCCTGCTGCTGGGAGTCCTTCCAGCTTGGGAGGTGTGGACAAAGGGTTTCCTGCCAGGGGAGGTGCGTGCACCACCCCAGACAGGATTTTGTGTATTGGTCAGGTAGGGCTTGAAAGAAACCAGACATGCCTGTGGCTCACAAGGAGCCTCGGTGCATATGCCAGTTCAAACCGGTCCTGGGGCACACCAGTCCCGGGCCTGGGGCGAGCTGGACAAAGGATTGGGGGTGTAACCACCCCCCTTCCTGGTCCCACCCTTAGGGAGGGACCTAGCAGGTAGTCCGGCCCCTAGAATCCGCTTAAAGGTAGGAGCTGTGTCCTAAGACTTCAGACATCCTGGAATCAACTTGAAACTAAGAAGAAGACGGGAACTTCGACATTCTGCTGCACAGAAGACTGAAGAAAATCTCCCCTGTGGTCAGGGAGTGACCACCTTGCTAACGCAAGCACCATCCAGCGCATCAACGTCTGCTTTGCCGCCGCCTCCCGCCGGAGCCCGAGCCCAGAGACTGACAAGACCTGGACCTCCAGACCTCTCACCGCCCGATCCACAGTCCCTGAAAAGAGGAGACCCGTGGAGGCACCGAGACACGTGGAGCCAGCCATCTTGGAACGACTACGACAAGCTGACAAGTGCAACAACAGAGGCTCCCTCCAAGTTGTGCTTTGGGTCCTGAGAAGCCCAACCCTCGAGCAGCATCTGCACCAAAGGTGAGCCCTCCAGCATCTCCACGATCTGCGTGGGGCCCTTCTGCATTTTGCCACTCGACGCGCCTAACCGGTTGCTGGCCCGCTGGCTAGTGGCCATCTTGGCGACGAAATCTACAACAAACACCGCTGGTCTGGTTGCTCCAGACTGGCCCTTGCTCCCCTCCAAAGGAGCAATCCCTCTGACCTTGCTGGTCAGAACCAACAGCTGATTTCCGAATCCTCCTGCAATTGCTTTTTGCCAAGGCTTGTTTGCTTCGATCAAGTCGCCGACACCGCCGACAGCGAGAGCCTGCGTGGGACAGCTCGTGAGCCGACTCCTGGACGTCGTCGACCTTCAGGGACCACGTGGCTGCGGAGACAAGCTACCCCTCATCACCTGTTTGCACCCGACATCGCCTGGTACCCACCTGGTGCCACGCTGGTCACTGGCTAGTGACTGTGAACACTGTCCCCTCTGCTTACAGGTCTTCAACATCTCCGATCCACTCTTGGATCCACTGCATCTCTCCCGGACCGACCGCCTGCAGCATCTTTGTCTTCAAGCTCCACGGAACAGATAGAAGAAACCCGACGCACTTCGAGGCCTATGCACCCGCTTCCTGTGGGTGAGGTAAAGCTGGCACACCTGTGCCCAAGTGTAGTATTACATCTCTAGTGCCTGTGTTCCAAATCTTGAGTTCCTAGTCCATCCGGAAGATCCTCTTTGCAGTAACTTTGTACTTTTTACGCACCCATTGAAACCTATGGGAGCACGCGTGTGACTATTTGCTCTGCACACGCCACCCGTGGACCTCCTGGTCACTAACTGACGTTAGCTCCTTGTAGGCCCAGCGATTCTAGAGGCCCTAGGCCTTTTCCCTTTTCTGTTCGTGGTACTTATACCACTATTTTAGTATATGGTTTGAGTGGCCACCAGGGCCTATCCATATAACGTGCAACTTCTGTGTATTCTGTGATAATCTTGTTTGACGATTTGTGCTCCTGTGCTCATAAAGAGACTAGGGGTTACTTTGAGAAATAAATACATATATATTTTGAATATATATCTGTGTGGTGTCCTTTCATTGGTATAAAAGGGGGTTACATTTGGTAAAACAGCTGGCTTAACACGCTTCACGAGTTTAGCCTCAAAGACTGCTTAGCCTACGCTACCACTAGGGCAGCTAGTCCGAAAAGGTTGACTTACAACCACACCATAAGGGTTGCTTGGCATGGTACAAGGTGATCACTTTAACTAGTGAGCATCATATACCAGGCCAACTTCTCACAGCCTCCAACAGGTAATCCTGTTCCAAGGAGGCCTCCTACTTGTTTTAAGTGTGGCCAGGTGGGCCACAGATACTTTGACCCCCAGTGTCCCCAAAGGGATACTCCTGCACCACCCCGTGCACCGCCCCGCCAGCTTGCTAGTTTTGCCCTGGGGGAGGAGGAGATGGGTGCCCAAGGTGGGTGGGACCCCGTAGAATTGACCCTTGTCTCACTAGGAGACTTTGAAATGGTTCCTAAGCCTGCACTACCTGATAACACTAAAAAATACAGGCAGTGGGTAACCATCAATGGCCATAGAGTGGAGGCTCTGAGGGACACAGGAGCCAGTGTAACTGCTGTCAGCTCCCGGTTGGTGTCCAAAGAGCAGGTTGTGCCCCATGCATTCTACCCAGTAGTGTCTGCAGACAACACAGAGAGCCAATGTGAGGTGGCTCAGGTTCCCTTTGAGTGGGGGGGTTCTCAGGAACTCTTCAGGTGGCTGTGAGGCCCGCCATGCCTGTGGACTGTCTGTTGGACAATGATTTGGAGAACTCACCGTGGGCTACGGTGGAGAAGAGAGCTCACTTGCAAATGTTGGGACTGCCTGAGTGGGCATGTGCTACCACTCGGTCCATGGCAGCCAAAGAGAGTGTTGAGAAAGACCTGGAGCCTGAAAATATGGCCCAGGTCCCTGCCTTAGAGGGAGGGGGCAGGGGGCGCGGGAAACCGGCCCCCTTGGTTCCCACGGCCCAGGAGGGAGCAGACCCTGAGGGGGATGCCCTGGAGCCTACCGGGGAGCAGAGTACCGACCTGGGGGACCTGCCTGAGCTGACCCAGTGGCAGCAGGAAGGGGGGCCCACCAGGGAGGAGTTTTGTGAACAGCAGAGAACTTGCCCCTCTCTTGAGGGTATGCGGCAACAGGCTGCAGCCCAGGCAGCAGGTGATATGTCCAGTTCACATCTGATTTATTGGGAGAACAGTCTCCTGTATAGCGAGCCTAAAGTTGCTGAGCCGGGGTCAGCCCGTGTGCTGGTGGTACCCGAGTGCTTCAGAGCCTTCCTACTGGGGTTGGCTCATGACATCCCATTGGCAGGACATCTGGGGCAGACCAAGACCTTTGAAAGGCTGGTCACCCACTTTTATTGGCCCCAGATGTGCAAGAGTTCAGATACGTATTGTAGGACCTGTGAGACTTGCCAGGCAAGTGGGAAGAGTGGGGGGAAGATCAAAGCCCCACTCCAACCCTTCCCAGTTGTTAGTACCCCATTCGAGCGAGTGGGCATCGACATTGTGGGGCCTCTGGACCCCAAGACAGCCATGGGCAACAGGTACATCCTGGTCTTGGTGGACCATGCCACCCGGTACCGTGAAGCCATCCCGCTCAGGACAGTGACGGCCCCCGTGGTGGGACGTGCACTGTTGGGGATCTTCTCCCGTGTGGGATTCCCCAGAGAGGTGGTGAGCGACAGGGGGACCAACTTCATCTCCCAGTATATGAAGTCTCTGTGGAAGGAGTGTGGGGTGACTTACAAGTTCACCACTCCTTACCACCCCCAGGGTAACGGTCTGGTTGAGAGATTCAACCGGACCTTGAAGGGCATGATCATGGGCCTAGAAGAGCCCCTGAGGCGTAAGTGGGACGTCCTCTTGCCATGCCTGTTTGCATACCGTGAAGTGCCACAGAAGTCCTTAGGGTTCAGTCCCTTTGAACTGCTCTATGGCCATCCGGTAAGAGGGCCTCTGAGTTTGGTCAAGGAAGGCTGGGAGCAATCTCCCAGGAAACCTCCCCCGGATGTATTTAGCTACATCTTGGCCTTCAGGAACCAAACTCGGCGTTTCAGAAAAATTGCTGAGGCAAATCTGGAAGCCAGCCAGGAGGAGATGAAACGTTGGCACGACCAGAATGCCACTCTGGTCGAATTTCAACCTGGTCAGAAGGTTTGGGTACTGGCCCCAGTGGAGCCTTGTGCGCTCCAAGATAAGTGGACCGGTCCCTTTGAGGTGGTGGAGCGCAAAAGTCAAGTTACCTATTTGGTAGACATTAAATCTCCCAGGAACCCCCTTCGGGTCCTGCATGTGAATCGCCTAAAGCCCCACTTTGAGAGGTCTGAAGTGGGCATGCTCCTTGCCACAGATGCAGGGATGGAGGAGGAAAGTGAGCCTCTTCCTGACCTCCTGTGTGCAGGAGAGAAGGATGGGTCAGTGAAGGGTGTGGTCCTCTCCACCACACTGACCCCTGAGCAACAGTTAGATTGCCGCCAGCTGTTGGGGCAATTCCCTGATTTATTTTCCCTGGTGCCTAGTGTCACTGACTGGTGCGTCCATGAGGTGGACACCGGGGACAGTCCTCCTGTCAAGCACAAGGCTTACCAAGTGACTGACCGGGTAAGGGCCTACATCAAGGAGGAGGTCTCCAAAATGTTTGCTCTAGGGGTGATTGAGTCCTCTAGCAGCCCCTGGTCCAGCCCCGTGGTCTTGGTACCAAAAGCTGCAGCGCCTGGTGACACTCCAGAACTTAGGTTCTGTGTGGACTATCAAGGTCTCAATTCGGTCACGAGGACCGACGAGCACCCCATCCCCAGAGCTGATGAGCTCATAGATCGGTTAGGGGCTGCCCGGTACCTCAGCACGTTTGATCTAACGTCTGGGTACTGGCAGATCGCCTTAACTGATGGGGCAAAGGAGAGGTCAGCATTCTCCACCCCAGATGGGCACTACCAGTTCCGTGTGATGCCCTTTGTAATGAAGAATGCCCCTGCCACCTTTCAGAGGTTGGTCAATCAGGTGTTGGCTGGGCTGGAGGATTTCAGTGCCGCCTACCTGGATGACATTGCACTATTCAGTTCCTCGTGGGAGGACCACTTACACCACCTCTGGGAAGTGTTGATGGCGCTGAGTAGAGCAGGCCTCACAATCAAGGCCAGTAAGTGCCAGATTGGGCAGGGTTCGGTGGTGTACTTAGGACACCAGGTAGGGAGTGGCCAGGAGGCACCTCTACAGCCCAAGATTGAAACCATCCTGGCGTGGGAGCCCCCAAGGACCCAGACCCAGGTGAGGGCCTTCTTAGGACTCACGGGTTATTACAGGAGGTTTGTCAAGGGGTATGGCAGCATTGTTGCCCCCTTGACTGAGCTGACTTCCAAGAAGCAGCCCAAGATTGTGAACTGGACTGACACCTGTCAGAAAGCTTTTGATGCCCTCAAAACTGCCATGTGTACAGCGCCCGTGCTCCTGGCGCCCAACATTGCTAAGGAATTTATTGTCCAGACAGACGCTTCAGAGCATGGGGTGGGGGCTGTTCTGTCACAGATGAATGAGGAGGGACTAGACCAACCCGTAGCCTTCATCAGTAGGAGGTTACTTCCACGGGAACAGAAGGGGAGTGCAATTGAGCGTGAGGCATTCGCTGTGGTCTGGGCACTGAAGAAGCTGAGACCATACCTTTTAGGGACTCACTTCCGGGTTCAGACAGACCACAGGCCCCTCAGATGGTTGATGCAGATGAGGGGTGAGAATCCCAAGTTGTTAAGGTGGTCCATTTCCCTACAGGGTGGAACATCGCCCTAGTACAGAACACGCCAATGCTGATGGTCTGTCCAGATTTTTCCGCCTTAGTGAAGAGAACTTCCAAGGGGATGGGTAGTTCTCCCCACATTTCAGCTGGAGGGGACGCGTGTTAGACCTGGCACCATTGGCGTGAGTCTTCCTTCCTTTTTTCGCTGTGTCTCCTCTGTTTTTGCTGGTTATAGATGCCCTGGGCGCTGTGCCACTGCCATTCAGTGCCACAGCGCGAATGCTTCCTTTGTAAAGATGACATATGAATTGGTACATCCATGATTGGCTTATTCAGTTTACCTGTTGGTCCCTAGTAGCGTGGCCGGTGTGTGCCCAGGGCTGGTAAACCGAATGCTGCTGGTGGGCCCGCAGCACTGGTTTGTGCCACCCACAGAAGCAGCTTGTAAAGTGTGTCTCAGACCTGCCACTGCAGTGTCTGCGTGCAGTCCAGAACTGCCATCTTGGCTGTGAAGTGCACCCACTTCCCAGCCCCTAAACCTTCCCTTGGCATCATGTAAGCCCCCCTTATGATAGGGCGCATTGTAAGTGTAAGGTAGGACATGCCCTGTTGTATGTAGCATGTCCTAGTAGTGAATTACACCCAATTTCGTTTTTCACTACTGTAAGGCTACCTGTTCTCCATAGGCCAGAATGGGAGGTCTGGGCTATTACATCCTATAGTCCTAACTGACCCACAGAACATGGTAGAAAAACGAATCTAGTATGCCTGAGCTCAGAATATTAAAATACATCTTTTAGTGAAGGTTATTTTTATATTCTGTGTTTGAAACTACCACTTTTAGAGTATAGGTACTTTCTTGCCTAAGCCTTCCAGTTGCTCTGCTATTATGTGTATTGGCTGTCTGGTTTTGGAGAACAGGGCAGGCTGAGTCAGACCTGGGTTGAATAGAGCGACCTGCCTGGGTGTGAGGGGAGGGGTAGCTCCTGCACTTGAATAGGGCTGTGCCTGGCAAGGTGAATGCTGGCTCCACCTCCCACTGTGCGTCTGAGGCAGACCCCCTCTTTCTGAAAGGAAGGATGCAGCCTGATCAACAAAGTGCTCCAGGGCTGGGCAAAACTGGTTCTGGCTGGGCTCAGAGACTTGGGACCCCTAAGAACAAAGACTTTGGGGGTATAAATATTTGTGCACAAACCCCTACAATTTGTATTGCTACTGGATAACAAGAAGAACCTCTGTCCGTGTGGCTACAGGAATCTGCAATAGAAGGGCTGTCCTTGTGCCTTTTGGGCTGTTTCTGGGACTGGCCTGCAGCTGCTACTACTGGACTTTGTTAGACCTGGCACCTTGGCGTGAGTTTCCCTTCCACTTTTTGATGGTGTGCCTCGACTGTTTTGCTGGTGTTGTCCGCTCAGGGCACTGCGCCATGGCTAATCCGTGCCGCAGTACAAGTGCTCCCAAAGTAAAATGTACCTGTAATTGATGTCCATGATTGGTTTATTGGATTCACTGTCAGTCCCCAGTAAAGTGCACCGAGGGTGCCAGGGCTTGTGAATGCCAATGCTGCTGGTGGGCTTGCAGCGCTGGTTGCGCCACCCACGGAAGCGGCCTTGTAAAGTGTGTCTAGGGCCTGCCACCGCAGACCCTGTGCGCGGTCCGGGACCGTCGCGCTGACTGCGCAAGTGCCCCCACTTGCCAGTCCCTAAACCTTCCCTTACCTACATATTAGCCACCCCTCTGGTAGGCCCAAGGGCAGGGTGCATTGTAGGCATAAGGTAGGACATGCCCTGTGTGTGTGGCATGTCTTAGTAGTGAATTACA
This sequence comes from Triturus cristatus, assembly GCF_964204655.1. Classification (NCBI taxonomy): domain Eukaryota; kingdom Metazoa; phylum Chordata; class Amphibia; order Caudata; family Salamandridae; genus Triturus; species Triturus cristatus. Next base: position 1,100,552,619 of record NC_140579.1, read on the forward strand.
GCCCTTGTCGTTTTTCACTATTGAAGGCTACCTGCTCTCCATAGGCCAGAATGGGCTGCCGGGATCACGCCAACGCTGTGACCTCAGTGGACTCAGAGAGCATGGTAGAAGTGTCAAGTTTAGTATGCCTGAACTCAGAATAATAAAATACTTCTTGTAGTCAAGTTTATTTTAATATCCTGGGTTTGTAAATACTACTTTTAGAAAGTTAGTATTTACTGACCTGACCATCTCAGTCCGCCTCTGCTGTGTGTATGTGTTCTGCCTGGCAACAGTAAGGAGCAGGGTTGGGGAATCCCCAGAGACAGGTTGGCTGCCAGGTGGTGGGTAGAGAGGTGACACCTGGATGGGTGGGAGGAGTACACCTTGACTCTTGAATAGACCTGTGCTCTGCCACCACAAAGCCGGCGCCACCCCCTGTGGGGCGGCTGATGTCTCTGCCCTGCTGCTGAAAGGAAAGAGCAGAGTCACCATAACAAAGTGCTCCAGAACTGGACTGAGCCAGGCCTAGGCCCCCTGGCGCTAAAGAACAAAAGAATCATGGTATAAAAGTAGGAGCCTGGCTCCTAAGAAATCAGAATCCTGTTTACCACAAAGAACCTCTGCCCGACTAGAAGGAGAAGGAGACGCTGGAGGAGCTGGCCTGCTGCCTGCCTTGCTGAGAAAGGAGAGGAAGAGACTTACTGAAAAGACTTTGCTACTTTGTGCTAGAACATTCTCCAAGGGCTTGATCTGAGCTTGCCCCCTGAACTGAACCCCAGGAACAGTGGGTTCTCTGGGCTTCTTGCTCATCCTCCAATTCGAGCCGTGTGGGCATCCCGCTGGAAAAGAGACTGCGCCCCTCATCGCCCCTCCTAGGGCCGTGACACTCAGGAGCTCGCCTGCCGCAATCCCGTGAGAGCCCTGCTCCGTCCGGAGCCGCTCTCTGTCCCCGGGCCAGGCCGCCTGCACCCCTGTCACCGCCTGCCATTGGAGTGCGCTGAACGCGCTATCACCCCTCCTGCCGGAAGCCGTCCGACGACTGTGATCCACGCCGGGTCACCCAGCTGCACTGACCGTGCCCTGTGACCCCGCTTCGCTATCCCCGGACATCTCAGGCCGCGCCGCCCCCGCTGTGGAGACCCTCCTGCACCGCCGTGCTAAAGGGTCGCTGGCCGCGCCTGCCTACGTGCCCACACCTGCTGATTGAGGACCCAAGAACACTTCCCAAGCTGAGAGTCGCCCCGACCTGTGCCGACTCTCCACATCACGAAAGAAGTTCCAGTATCGGGCTCGGGGCCCGCAACGCCTTATTTCCCCGTTCGCAGGAACCGATCTCTGTGAGTACTGGAACTACAAGTAAAGAGACTACGAACTATCCATTTGAAACTACGAACCAAGAACATTTACCTGCTGTATAACCTGGTGGCCTAGCGAAAACGTTATTGGTCTTGTGATAAGTCTGCTGAGAGATATATACCTTATTTTTACATAAAGAAACGTATTTTTATATATATCCAAGTCTGGTGTCCGTTTCTGGGGGGATTGATGTATTTACTGTGTGTATGATTGTAAGTGCTTAACCAACAACGCCTGAGGAATCGCCTTGGCTGCTCACGCCACGCACCTAGAGGGTGAGCAAGGGTCATTCGCGAGGGGTTATCCTGCGCCCTGACGTGGAGGAGAGGGTTCCTGCTTGACTCAAGGGCAACCTTGCGCCAACCAGAGATCCCCGACTCTAACATTGTTGGCAGCGGTTGGGATTTCGGATTTGCACTTGTAATTTGCATACAGTGAATTATTAATCGCCAGATAGTGAGAGCAGACCAAATAACGCAGCCACAGGTTTGTAATTGTTGAACTTTGTTGAGACATCTGCCATTACTGCAACCATGCCTGGCTCGCACTCCGCTGGAAGAGCACTCTCTGTGATTTCTGGAATAGATGAGGTGGATTGGGAGAGACTGGAAGGCTACACGATGGAGCAATTGAAAGGCTACAGTGTACAATTCAGAGTCCCCCATGCTGGATGCAAGAGGAAGCCCCAGTACACCAAGGCGTTGAGAGCCTGGAAGGAGTCACGAGACCTACGGAATGCGGGGGACATCGTTCCACCCGACAACCTTGAGGAACCCAGCAGAGTCCGGTCGCCAGAGGAGCTGGCAGACAGGGCAGCCGACAGGGCGCATGCAATGGAGATGGCAAAGTTGGCAGGACAAATGGAAATGGAAAAGCAGAAGTTGGCCCTGGAGGCACAACAACGCCAAATGGATCATGATATCAGATTGAAGGAGTTGGAGCTGAAGGCGAAAAGTTTGGACACCGCTCCTTCTGGTGGCAGCACTCCACCAGCGCAGGTAGAGTCCAAGGTGTACATCCCCAAAGACGTAGTAAAGGAGTATTTTAGAAAGGATGACATAGGGCAGTGGTTTAGAGCCTACGAGGTGGCCATGTCCTCACACCGGGTCCCTGAGAAAGACTGGGGAGCGGGGCTGTGGGGAAGGTTCCTTGCTGAAGGGCGTGACACACTGTTAGATTTACCCTTAGATCTCCAAACCTCATACCCCCATATGAAGGAAGCTTTAATGACCAGGTATGGGTTAACTCCGGAGCTATATAGACAGAGGTTCAGGGAGACCAAGAAGATCCCTGAGAGTACGTATGTGGAATATGTGACCTTTTTCTGCAGAGCGCTGGATGGTTGGGTGAAGGGTAGCAAAGTGAATGATTATCAAGGGCTGCTTGATTTAATTGCATGGGAGCACTTGTCCAGTCAATGTTTTCCTGAGCTACGCCAGCACCTGATTGATAGCAAGCTGTCCAACCCGAGGAAGCTTGCTGAGGAGGCGGACCGCTGGCTCAGCACCAGGGTCCACAAGGGTCAAGTGGGAGACTCCGCCAAAGGTGGGCAGGGTCCCCAGCAGAAGAGTGGGGGGGACAAGGGTAAACAGAAGGGGTTCCAAAAAGGCCCCCAAAGTAATTCCCAAGGGAACCAGCAGAAGGGTTCTCAGCCTCCCCCACCCCCGCAGCAGAACGGGGCCCCGACAGGTAGACCTGTTCCAAAGGGGCCCTTCAATTGTTATAAGTGTGGTGACCCGGGTCACATTGCCTCTGATCCGAAGTGTCGCCTGTTTGGTAAGACCGCACCCACTGGTGCTCCACCCCGGCAAGTAGCTAGTGTTAACTTTGGGGAGGAAGTAGCAGTCCAGGAGGGTGGGGGTCCCGGGCAGATGACCCTAGTCTCGCTAGGAGACAGTGAGATGGTCCCTGTAACCTACCTGCCCTCTAACACTAAGAAATATGGGCAAGTGGTGACCATCAATGGAAAGAAGGTTGAGGCTCTTAGAGATACAGGAGCCAGCGTGACCTCGGTGAGGCAACACCTGGTGTCTCAAGAGCAAATTGTACCCAATGCCTACTGTAGGGTTGTCAATGCTGACAACGTGGAGAGTCGTTGTCCAATGGCTCAAGTTCCCTTTGAGTGGGGGGGGGTCTCTGGTACTCTACAAGTCGCTGTGAGAACTGACATGCCTGTAGACTGTCTGCTAGGGAACGACCTGGAGAGTTCCCCTTGGGAAAAGGTGGAGAAGACCACGCATCTGAGGATGGTGGGTCTACCCGACTGGGCGTGCGTGACCACCCGGTCCATGGCAGCCAGTAGGGGTGTTGAGAGGGTCCTGGAGCCTGAGGGAGAGGTCCAGGAACCGGCCTTTGGGAGAAGGCGCAGGAGGCGCGGGAAACCGGCCCCCGAAGTTCCCACGGCCCAGGAGGAAGTAGACCCTGAGGGGGATGCTCTGGAGCCTACCGGGGAACAGATTGCCGAACTGGGAGACTTGCCTGAGCTGACCCATTGGCAGCAAGAAGGAGGTCCCTCCAGGGAGGAATTCTGCAGGGAGCAGAAAGAATGCCCTTCTCTCGTGGGTATGCGGCAGCAGGCTGCAGACCAGGCCAATGGTGTTCAGGCCAAAACACATTACGTGTACTGGGAGAGTGACCTCCTGTATTCCGAGCCTAAGGCTGCTGAACCTGGGTCAGCCCGTGTGCTGGTGGTACCCCAGAAGTTCAGAACCTTCCTACTGGGGCTGGCTCACGATGTGCCTTTAGCAGGACATTTGGGGATGGACAAGACCTATGACAGGCTTGTCACCCACTTTTACTGGCCCCAAATGCATAAGAATTCAGATTCCTACTGCAGAACCTGTCAGACTTGCCAGGCAAGTGGTAAGAGCGGAGGGAAGCATAAGGCTCCTCTGCAACCTTTCCCTGTGGTCGGTACGCCATTCCAACGAGTGGGTATTGAAATTGTGGGGCCTCTGGACCCCAAGACAGCCCTGGGCAACAGGTTCATCCTGGTCTTGGTGGACCATGCCACCCGGTACCCTGAAGCCATCCCTCTGAGGACAGAGACGGCCCCCGTGGTGGGACGGGCACTGATGGGAATTTTCTCCCGAGTGGGATTCCCTCTAGAGGTGGTGAGCGACAGGGGGACCAATTTCATATCCACATATATGAAATCCCTGTGGAAGGAGTGTGGGGTAACTTACAAGTTCACCACTCCTTACCATCCCCAAGGAAATGGGTTGGTTGAGAGATTCAACCGAACCCTCAAAGGCATGATCATGGGCCTGGACGGTCCAATGAGGCGTAAGTGGGACGTCCTCTTGCCAGGCCTGCTCTTCGCTTACCGAGAGGTGCCGCAGAAGTCTCTAGGGTTCAGCCCCTTTGAGCTTCTGTATGGTCACCCGGTAAGAGGACCTCTGAGTTTGGTAAAGGAAGGCTGGGAGCAATCTCCCAGGAAACCTCCCCAGAATGTATATAGTTACATGCTGGCCTTCCGAAACCAGACTCGGCGTTTCAGGCAACTTGCTCAGGCAAATCTGGAAGCCAGCCAGGAAGAGATGAAGCGGTGGTACGACCGGAATGCCACTCTGGTAGAGCTTCAACCTGGACAAAAGGTGTGGGTCTTGGCCCCAGTGGAGCCGTGTGCACTTCAGGATAAGTGGACAGGTCCATTTGAGGTTGTGGAGCGCAAAAGTCCTATCACCTACTTGGTGGACATGCAGACTCCCAGGAACCCTTTGAGGGTCCTACATGTTAACCGCCTTAAGCCCCACTTAGAGAGGACCGAAGTGGGCATGCTGCTGGCCACTGATGATGGAATGGAAGAGGAGACCGAGCCTCTTCCTGACCTCTTAGTGGCCTCTGAGAAAGATGGGTCAGTGGATGGAGTTAACCTCTCACCCACCCTGACGCCCGAACAACAGGAAGACTGCCGCCACTTGCTGGGACAATTTTCCGACCGATTCTCCCTGGTTCCTGGTGTCACAGATTGGTGCGTCCATGATGTGGACACAGGAGACAGCTTACCCGTGAAGCACAAGGCTTACAGGGTAACTGACAGGGTCAGAGCTTGCATTAAGGAGGAGGTCTCCAAAATGCTTGCGCTAGGGGTGGTTGAGTCCTCCAGCAGTCCTTGGTCCAGCTCCGTGGTCTTGGTCCCCAAAGCTGCTGCGCCGGGAGCCACACCTGAACTCCGGTTCTGTGTGGACTACAGAGGACTCAATTCAGTCACGAAGACTGACGCGCACCCCATCCCCAGAGCTGATGAGCTCATTGATCGGCTGGGGGCTGCCCGGTTCCTCAGTACGTTTGATTTAACGTCTGGGTACTGGCAGATCGCCTTGACCGACGGGGCCAAAGAGAGGTCAGCATTCTCTACACCAGATGGGCACTTCCAGTTCCGAGTCATGCCATTTGGGATGAAGAATGCCCCTGCCACCTTTCAGAGGTTGGTCAACCAGGTACTGGTTGGGCTGGATGCGTTCAGTGCCGCCTACCTGGATGACATCGCAGTGTTCAGTGCCACCTGGCCTGAACACCTGCGCCACCTCTGGGAAGTGTTGATGGCGCTGCGCCGAGCAGGCCTCACGATCAAGGCAAGCAAGTGCCAGATCGGGCAGGGTTCCGTGGTGTACTTGGGACACCAAGTGGGGAGCGGCAAGGTGGCACCCTTGCAACCCAAAATTGAAACCATCCTGGCTTGGGAACCCCCCAAGACGCAGACCGCAGTGAGGGCCTTCCTGGGGCTCACTGGGTACTACAGGAGGTTTGTCAAGGGCTATGGAACGATCGTTGCCCCCTTGACAGAGCTGACTTCGAAGAAGCAGCCCAGGAACGTGATTTGGACTGACACCTGTCAGAAAGCTTTCGACACCCTGAAGACTGCCATGTGCACGGCGCCCGTGCTCTTGGCCCCTGACTTCTCCAAGGAATTCCTAGTCCAGACAGACGCTTCAGAGCATGGTGTAGGGGCTGTTCTCTCACAGATGACTGAGGAGGGCTGGGACCAACCCGTAGCCTTCATCAGTAGGAGGTTACTTCCACGGGAAAGTAGGTGGAGTGCAATTGAGCGAGAAGCATTTGCCTACTTGTTTGGGTCTCACTTCCGGGTTCAGACGGACCACAGGCCCCTCAGATGGTTGATGCAAATGAGGGGTGAGAACCCGAAGCTGTTGAGGTGGTCCATCTCCCTACAGGGTATGGACTTTACGGTGGAACACCGTCCTGGTACAGATCACGCCAACGCTGACGGTCTGTCCAGGTATTTCCGCCTTAGTGACGAGGAACCCCCTGGGCAAGGGTAGTTCTCCCCACATTTCAGCTGGAGGGGACACGTGTTAGACCTGGCACCTTGGCGTGAGTTTCCCTTCCACTTTTTGATGGTGTGCCTCGACTGTTTTGCTGGTGTTGTCCGCTCAGGGCACTGCGCCACGGCTAATCCGTGCCGCAGTACAAGTGCTCCCAAAGTAAAATGTACCTGTAATTGATGTCCATGATTGGTTTATTGGATTCACTGTCAGTCCCCAGTAAAGTGCACCGAGGGTGCCAGGGCTTGTGAATGCCAATGCTGCTGGTGGGCTTGCAGCGCTGGTTGCGCCACCCACGGAAGCGGCCTTGTAAAGTGTGTCTAGGGCCTGCCACCGCAGACCCTGTGCGCGGTCCGGGACCGTCGCGCTGACTGCGCAAGTGCCCCCACTTGCCAGTCCCTAAACCTTCCCTTACCTACATATTAGCCACCCCTCTGGTAGGCCCAAGGGCAGGGTGCATTGTAGGCATAAGGTAGGACATGCCCTGTGTGTGTGGCATGTCTTAGTAGTGAATTACAGCCCTTGTCGTTTTTCACTATTGAAGGCTACCTGCTCTCCATAGGCCAGAATGGGCTGCCGGGATCACGCCAACGCTGTGACCTCAGTGGACTCAGAGAGCATGGTAGAAGTGTCAAGTTTAGTATGCCTGAACTCAGAATAATAAAATACTTCTTGTAGTCAAGTTTATTTTAATATCCTGGGTTTGTAAATACTACTTTTAGAAAGTTAGTATTTACTGACCTGACCATCTCAGTCCGCCTCTGCTGTGTGTATGTGTTCTGCCTGGCAACAGTAAGGAGCAGGGTTGGGGAATCCCCAGAGACAGGTTGGCTGCCAGGTGGTGGGTAGAGAGGTGACACCTGGATGGGTGGGAGGAGTACACCTTGACTCTTGAATAGACCTGTGCTCTGCCACCACAAAGCCGGCGCCACCCCCTGTGGGGCGGCTGATGTCTCTGCCCTGCTGCTGAAAGGAAAGAGCAGAGTCACCATAACAAAGTGCTCCAGAACTGGACTGAGCCAGGCCTAGGCCCCCTGGCGCTAAAGAACAAAAGAATCATGGTATAAAAGTAGGAGCCTGGCTCCTAAGAAATCAGAATCCTGTTTACCACAAAGAACCTCTGCCCGACTAGAAGGAGAAGGAGACGCTGGAGGAGCTGGCCTGCTGCCTGCCTTGCTGAGAAAGGAGAGGAAGAGACTTACTGAAAAGACTTTGCTACTTTGTGCTTGAACATTCTCCAAGGGCTTGATCTGAGCTTGCCCCCTGAACTGAACCCCAGGAACAGTGGGTTCTCTGTGCTTCTTGCTCATCCTCCAATTCGAGCCGTGTGGGCATCCCGCTGGAAAAGAGACTGCGCCCCTCATCGCCCCTCCTAGGGCCGTGACACTCAGGAGCTCGCCTGCCGCAATCCCGTGAGAGCCCCGCTCCGTCCGGAGCCGCTCTCTGTCCCCGGGCCAGGCCGCCTGCACCCCTGTCACCGCCTGCCATTGGAGTGCGCTGAACGCGCTATCACCCCTCCTGCCGGAAGCCGTCCGACGACTGTGATCCACGCCGGGTCACCCAGCTGCACTGACCGTGCCCTGTGACCCCGCTTCGCTATCCCCGGACATCTCAGGCCGCGCCGCCCCCGCTGTGGAGACCCTCCTGCACCGCCGTGCTAAAGGGTCACTGGCCGCGCCTGCCTACGTGCCCACACCTGCTGATTGAGGACCCAAGAACACTTCCCAAGCTGAGAGTCGCCCCGACCTGTGCCGACTCTCCACATCACGAAAGAAGTTCCAGTATCGGGCTCGGGGCCCGCAACGCCTTATTTCCCCGTTCGCAGGAACCGATCTCTGTGAGTACTGGAACTACAAGTAAAGAGACTACGAACTATCCATTTGAAACTACGAACCAAGAACATTTACCTGCTGTATAACCTGGTGGCCTAGCGAAAACGTTATTGGTCTTGTGATAAGTCTGCTGAGAGATATATACCTTATTTTTACATAAAGAAACGTATTTTTATATATATCCAAGTCTGGTGTCCGTTTCTGGGGGGATTGATGTATTTACTGTGTGTATGATTGTAAGTGCTTAACCAACAACGCCTGAGGAATCGCCTTGGCTGCTCACGCCACGCACCTAGAGGGTGAGCAAGGGTCATTCGCGAGGGGTTATCCTGCGCCCTGACGTGGAGGAGAGGGTTCCTGCTTGACTCAAGGGCAACCTTGCGCCAACCAGAGATCCCCGACTCTAACAGACTTCAAGAAGAGGAAAAGAACTTTGATTGGACTTTTATTTTTGCTACAGCAATAGCCCAAGGGCTAGAAGAGAGCTAGCCTCCTGCTGGAGTCTCAGGCACATCAGACTCCACCATCAGCCTCCTGTTTCCTCCCAGCGAGGATTACTATCTGCAGGTGAGGCCCCTGTGTGTTCCAGGGCCTCTATTTCTACTGCTGAGAAGAGAGTGCTGAAAACCGTCGCTAACCCCCGTTAGCGAGCCGCTGCAGCTGGTGAGCGTGAGGAAAATCACCACTCCGCTGTCGCCGAGTGCTCGCTATCCCCAAGAAGATCGCATCATTTGTCAGCGGGCCCGAAAACGCCCGCTATCTGAAAATCATCACCACAGGATCATCGCAGCGCGGACGCAGAGCGTTCGCCATTTTCCCCGCATCGCATCGGGATCGTCGCTCCCTCGCGGAGCGCCATTTTCGTCATCGCAGTACGATCGCACACGCAACAGGCCCGGTGCGTCATCCTCCCGTCGCGGCAAGGATTTCATCGCACCACCGGCTTAGCGTGAAGAAGTTTGTCGCTTTGTCCTGCCCGCAACCCAGCGCATCATCCTCCCTTGCGGTAAGGATTCAACGCATCGCTGGTTAGCGGGAGGAAATCTATCGCTACAGCTCCTTAGCGACATTTTTGTTGCTTTGCGCCAGGAACCAGATACTTTGTGAGTAAAAGGGTCGCAGAGACCACTGCCTTGAACTAAACAACATTTTGTGCATCCTGAACTATTTTTCCTTGCAGCATTTCTAAAGTAATTATATTTTTATCGTATTGTGGATTTTTACTGTTATGGGTCTTGTGATTAAGTCTATATAAAAATACCTATTTTTCATAACTACTTGAGTGGTGTCCATTTGTAGTGTTCCTCATTATATTACTGTGTATGGTCATGAATGCTTAACACACTGCCTCTGAGATAAGCCTAGCTGCTCGTGCTACGTTACCACAGGGTTGAGCAGGGGTTGTCAAAGGGTGTGGGCTGCTTACTCTGACTTAGGAAGAAGGGTCCCTACTTGGACAGTGGCCAGCCATTGCCAACTAGAGACCCCCATTTCTAACACACATCCTATTCCAAGGGCAGATGAGCTCATAGATAAACTGGCTTCTGCTAAGTTTTTGAGCACATTTGATTTGACAGCTGGCTATTGGCAAATCAGGTTAGCTGAGGAGTCTAAGGCCAAAACAGCATTTTCAACCCCAGGAGGACACTACCAATTTTTGGTGATGCCCTTTGGTCTGAAGAATGCACCTGCCACCTTCCAAAGGTTGGTGAATCAAGTCCTTACTGGGTTCGATGACTTTTGTGCAGCATATCTTGATGACATTGCTGTCTTTAGCTCCACCTGGGAGGATCACCTGATCCACCTGAAGAAGGTACTTGAGGCTCTGCAAAAGGCAGCCCTCACTATCAAGGCTACTAAGTGCCAGATAGGGCAGAGTAAGGTTGTGTATTTGGGCCACCTTGTAGGTGGAGGCCAAGTTCAACCACTGGAGAGTAAGATACAATCCATCAAGGACTGGTCTCCTCCCACCACCCAGACTCAAGTCCGAGCTTTCTTGGGCTTGACTGGGTACTACAGGAAGTTTGTTAAGAACTATGGGTCCATTGTGACTCCTCTTAATGATCGGACATCCAAAAAGATTCCCAAAAAGGTTCAGTGGACAGTAAGCTGTCAAAAGCCATTTGATGACCTGAAGAAGGCCATGTGCTCTGCACCTATCCTGAAAAGTCCTGACTACTCCAAAGAGTTTATTATCCAAACAGATGCTTCTGAGTTGGGTGTGGGAGCTGTGCTGTCACAACTTAATGTAGATGATCAAGACCAACCCATTGCTTTTATTAGCAGAAGGTTGACCCCCAGAGAGAAGAATTGGTCAGCTATTGAGAGGGAGGCCTTTGCTGTGGTGTGGGCCCTGAAGAAGCTGAGGCCATACTTGTTTGGCACTCACTTCAAGATTCAGAACGACCATAAGCCCCTCTTTTGGCTCAATCAGATGAAGGGTGAAAACCCCAAACTGCTTAGGTGGTCCATTTCCCTACAGGAGATGGACTTTACAGTGGAGCACCGGCCAGGTACAGACCATGGGAATGCAGATGGTCTCTCCAGGTACTTCCACTTAGGACATGAAGACGAGACTGGTCAAGGCTAGTTTAATGTCCCTGCGTTTGGGGGGGGGTTGTGTAGGAGAGTAAGGTCTGCTATCCTATGGTCACCCCAAATTTTTGCTTTTTGCTTCACTGGTTTTTGACATACTGAGGCTGTGGGCCTGCTAATCAGACCCCCAGCCTGCTGTTCTCTCTACTAAATTGACACTATGCACTTTAGGTGCATAACCAATTGGAATTGGATCACCCTGTGAGCCCCTGTACCAGTGTACACTAGCTACCCAGGGCATTGGTGTATCTAAGGCCTACCAGGGGCTGAAGCATGTATTGTGCCACCCCTGGCCTGGCCTAACAATTTGACACAACTGGCTGATCACTCAGCTGGGGTAAGTTGGTGTATCCACCTCTTACTTAGGTGTAGTATAGCTATACCTAACCTTAAATGGGACACATGTTAACCTATAAGTCACTCCTATGGCAGGCCTTAACAATCCTGAAGGCAGATTGCTTGGTTTCATGTGAGATGGTGCTCTGGCATGAGCCGAGCCTGTCTGCAGTAGTCGGAACCACTTCCTTCTACCGTTTCCTGATATCGCCATACCATATACTCTGAAGTGCATTATGAACCTCGCGGTTAAATGCTATCTTTGGTTTGGCTTTATCAAAACATGTCGAGTAAGGTGTCATACGAATTGGAATACTAACCCCTCGCCAATTCTGGCGACGGGGTTAGCATTCCACCCTTCTAGAGTGACACGACATGTACAGATCCTGAAACCCAGGTAAAATCAGACATAGCCTCAGTTCCACAAAATGGACGCTGCCACCACCGACACAAGTCTGCCCTCCTGCTGCTGGGAGTCCTTCCAGCTTGGAAGACGTGGACAAAGGGTTTCCTGCCAGGGGAGGTGCGAGCACCACCCCAGACAGGATTTTGTGTACTGGTCAGGTAGGGCTTGAATAGAATCAGACATGCCTGAGGCTCACAAGGAGCCTCGGAGCATATGCCAGTTCAAACCGGTCCTGGGGCACACCAGCCCCAGACCTGGTGCGAGCTGGACAAAGGATTGGGGGTGTAACCACCCCCCTTCCTGGTCCCACCCTTAGGGAGGGACCTAGCAGGTAGTCCGGCCCCTAGAATCCACTTAAAGGTAGGAGCTGTGTCCTAAGACTTCAGACATCCTGGAATCAACTTGAAACTAAGAAGAAGACGGGAACTTCGACGTTCTGCTGCACAGAAGACTGAAGGAAATCTCCCCTATGGTCAGGGAGTGACCATCTTGCTAACGCAAGCACCAACCAGCGAATCGACGTCTGCTTTGCCGCCGCCTCCCACCGGAGCCCGAGCCCAGAGACTGACAAGAACTAGACTTCCAGACCTCTCACAGCCCGATCCACAGTCCCTGCAAAGAAGAAACCCGTGGAGGCACCGAGACACGTGGAGCCAGCCATCTTGGAAGACACTCGACAAGCTGCAAGCACGATAACAGGGGCCCCCTCCGAGTTGTGCTTTGGGTCCTGAGAAGCCCAACATCCGAGCAGCATCTGCACCAAAGGTGAGCCCTCCAGCATCTCCACAATCTGCGTGGGGCCCCTCTGCACTTTGCGACTCGACGCGCCTAACTGGTCCCTGGCCCGTTGGCTAGTGGCCATCTTGGCGAACCTTTTTGAAAACTACGATGCTGGTCTCGTTGCTCCAGACTGGCCCCTGCTTCCCTCCAAAGGAGCAGCCCCTCTGACCTTGCTGGTCAGAGTTAACAGCTTTCTTCGATTCCTACGACTCCTGCTTTTGCCAAGGCTTGTTTGCTCCTTTTGAGTCACCGACACCGCCGACAGCGAGAGCCTGAGTGGGACAGCTCGTGAACCAACTCCTGGACGTCGTCGACCTTCAGGGACCACGTGGCTGCAGAGACAAGCTACATGTTACTCGGGGATCTCTGATTGGCGCAAGGATGTCCTTGTGTCAAGCAGGGACCCTCTCCTCCACGTCAAGGCAAAGGATAACCCCTTTTGGAATGACCCTTGCTCACCCTCTAGGTGCGTGGCGTGAGCAGCCAAGGCGATTCTTCAGGCGTTGTTGGTTAAGCAGTTATAATCACACACACAGTAAACACATTAATCCCCCCAGAAACGGACACCAAGCTTAGGTATGTGAAAATACGCTCCTTTATATAAAAATAGTTATCTCAATATGCAGACTTATCACAAGACTAGTAACGTTGTTTGGATGCCACCAGATTATCAAGCAGGCCAGCAGTTCTTTAAGCGGGTACTTCTTTTAGTGTTTTATCAATGTCACTTGAGGGGTTCCGGTCTTGACTTACTTCAGGCCTACCGCGGCTCACGCATCTGTCGTGGGCGCGCCTGCGCCGTGCACAGCTCTTCCCGGCAGCTCCGGGGCGGCGGGAGGTGAGACGGTGCGGTGCGGTGAGGCTAACGGGGAAATAAGGCGGTGCGGGCCCCGAGCCCGATACTGGAACTCCTTTAGTGATGTGGAGAGTCGGCACAGGTCGGTGCGACTCTCAGCTTGGGAAGAGCTCTTGGGTCCTCAAACAGCGGGTGTGGGCAGGTAGGCAGGCGCGGCCAGCGACCCTTACCACGGCGGTGCAGGGGGGTCTCCACAGCGGGGGCGGCGCGGCCTGAGGGTGTTCCAAGGATCACGAAGCGGGGTCACAGGGCACGGTCCGTGCAGCTGGTGACCCGGCGGAGATCACGATCGTTGGAAGGATTCCGGCGGGAGGGGTGACAGCGCTTTCAGCGCGCTCCAGTGGCAGGCGGTGACAGGGGTGCAGGCAACCTAGCCCGGGGGCAGAGAGCGGCTCCGGACGGAGCGGGGCTCTCACGGGGTTGAGGCAGGCAAGCTCTTGAGTGTCACGGCCCTAGGAGGGGCGATGAGGGGCGCAGTCTCTTTCCAGCGGGATGCACACACGGCTCGAATTGGAGGACGAGCAAAAGCACAGAGAACCCACTGGTCCTGGGGTTCATTTCAGGGGGCAAGCTCAGATCAAGCCCTTGGAGAATGTTCAAGCACAAAGCAGCAAAGTCTTTTCAGCAAGTCTTTTCCTCTCCTTTCTCAGCAAGGCAAGCAGCAGGCCAGTCCTTCCAGCGTCTTCTTCTCCTCCTAGTCCGGCAGAGGTTCTTTGTGGTAAACAGGATTCTGATTTCTTAGGAGCCAGGCTCCTACTTTTATACCGTGATTCTTTTATTCCTTAGCGCCAGGGGGCCTGGGCCTGGCCCAGTCCAGTTCTGGAGCCCTTTGTTATGGTGACTCTGCTCTTTCCTTTCAGCAGCAGGGCAGAGACATCAGCCGCTCCATAGGGGGCGGCGCCGGCTTTGTGGTGGCAGAGCATAGGTCTATTCAAGAGTCAAGGTGTACTCCTCCCACCTATCCTGGTGTCATCTCTCTACCCACCACCTGGCAGCCAACCTGTCTCTGGGGATTCCCCAACCCTGCTCCTTACTGTTGCTAGGCAGAACACACACACACAGCAGAGGCGGACTGAAATGGCCAGGTCAGTAAATACTAACTTTCTAAAAGTAGTATTTACAAACCCAGGATATTAAAATAAACTTGACTACAAGAAGTATTTTATTATTCTGAGTTCAGGCATACTAAACGCAATATTCTACCATGCTCTATGAGTCCACTGGGGTCACAGCATGTAGCGACTCCAGCAGCCCATTCTGGCCTATGGAGAGCAGGTAGCCTTCAATAGTGAAAAACGAAAATGGCTGTAATTCACTACTAAGACATGCCACACACATAAGGGCATGTCCTACCTTATGCCTACAATGCACCCTGCCCTTGGGCCTACCAGAGGGGTGGCTAATATGTAGGTAAGGGAAGGTTTAGGGACTGGCAAGTGGGGGCACTTGCGCAGTCAGCGCGACAGTCCCAGACTGCACGCAGGGTCTGCGTTGGCAGACCCTAGACACATTTTACAAGGCTGCTTTCTGTGGGTGGCGCAACCAGCACTGCAAGCCCACCAGCAGCATTGGCATTCACAAGCCCTGGCACCCCTGGTGCACTTTACTGGGGACTGACAGTAAATCCAATAAACCAATCATGAACATCAATTACAGGTACACTTTACCTAGGGAGCACTTGCTCTGCGGCACGGATTAGCCGTGGTGCAGTGCCCTGAGCGGACAATACCAGCAAAACATTTGAGGCACACCATCAAAAAAGTGGAAGGGAAACTCACGCCAAGGTGCCAGGTCTAACACTACACCTCTTCACCTGTTTGCACCCGACATCGCCTGGTACCAACCTGGTGCCACGCCGGTCACTGGCTAGTGACTGTGAACACTGTCCCCTCTGCTTACAGGTCTTCTACACTTCCGATCCATCCTTGGATCCACCGCATCTCTTCTGCCTGCAGCATCTTTGTCGTCAGGCTCCATTGAACAGATAGACGAAACCCGACGCACTTCGAGACCTATGCACCCGCTTCCTGTGGGTGAGGTAAAGCTGCCACTCCGGTGCCCAAGTGTAGAGTAAAATCTCTAATGTCTAGGTTTGAAGTCTTGATTTCGTAGTCCAACCAGAAGACCCTTCTAGCAGTAACTTTTGAAATTTTACGCACCCATTGAAAACCTATGGGAGCCCGCGTGTAACTTTCCTCACTGCACACGCGACCCGTTGACCTCCTGGTCACTAACTGAAGTTAGCTCCTTGTAGGCCCAGCGATTCTAGAGGCCCTAGGCCTTTTCCCTTTCCTATTCGTGGTACTTATACCACTATTTTAGTATATGGTTTGAGCGGCCACCACAGCCTATCCATCTAA
This sequence comes from Triturus cristatus, assembly GCF_964204655.1. Lineage (NCBI taxonomy): Eukaryota > Metazoa > Chordata > Amphibia > Caudata > Salamandridae > Triturus > Triturus cristatus. Next base: position 1,100,568,410 of record NC_140579.1, read on the forward strand.
AGTGCAACTTCTGTATATTGTGATACTTTCTTGTTTAACGATTTGTGCTCCTGTGCTCATAAAGAGTCTAGGGGATACTTTGAGTAATAAATACATATATATTTTGAATATATATCTGTGTGGTGTCCTTTCATTGGTATAAAGGGGGGTTACATATGGTAAAACAGCTTGCTTTACATGCCTTAACGAGTTTAGCCTGAAAGACTGCTTAGCCTACGCTACCACTAGGGCAGCTGGTCCAAAAAGGTTGACTTACAACCACACCATAATGGTTGCTTGGCATGGTACAAGGTGGTCACTTTAACTAGTGAACATCATATACCAGGCCAACTTCTCACAGACGCCGTACACTCTGTGATACGGAGCCCACTGACACTGAGGAGCAACGCCTTACACTCTGTGATACGAAACCCACTGACTCTGAGGAGCGACGCCGTACACTCTGTGATACGGAGCCCACTGACACTGAGGAGCGACGCCTTACAATCTGTGATACGGAACCCACTGACACTGAGGAGCGACGCCGAACACTCTGTGATACAGAGCCCACTGACACTGAGGAGCGAAGCCGTACACTCTGTGATATGGAGCCCACTGTCATTCTCATACTGAGGAGCGACACCATACACTCTGTGATACAGAGCCCACTGACACCTAGGAGTGACGCCGTACACTCTGTGATACGGAGCCCACTGTCATTCTGACACTGAGGAGCAACGCCATACACTCTGTCATACGGAGCCCACTGACACTGAGGAGCGATGCCTTACACTCTGTGATACGGAGCCCACTGTCATTCTGACACTGAGGAGCAACGCCTTACACGCTGTGATATGGAGCCCACTGACACTGAGGAGCGATGCCTTACACTCTGTGATACGGAGCCAGCTGACACTGAGGAGCAGCGTCTACACTCTGTGATATTGAGCCCACTGACACTGAGGAGTGACGCCTTACACTCTGTGATATTGAGCCCACTGACACTGAGGACCGACGCCTTACACTCTGTGATACGGAGCCCACTGACACTGAGGAGCGACGTCTAACACTCTGTGATACGGAGCCCACTGACACTGAGGAGTGACACCTTACACACTGTGATACTGAGCCCACTGACACTGAGGAGCGACGCCTTACACTCTGTGATACGAAACCCACTGACACTGAGGAGCACCGACGTACACTCTGTGATATGGAGCCCACTGACACTGAGGAGCGACGCCGTACACTCTGTGATACGGAGCCCACTGACACTGAGGAGTGACGCCGTGCACTCTATGATACGGAGCCCACTGACACTAAGGAGCGGCACATTACACTCTGTGATCCGGAACCCACTGACACTGAAGAGCGACGCCGTACACTCTGTGATACAGAGCCCACTGACACTGAGGAGGGATGGCTTACACTCTGTGATACGGAACCCACTGACACTGAGGAGCGACGCCGTACACTCTGTGATATGGAGCCCACTGACACTGAGGAGCGACGCCGTACACTTTGTGATACGGAGCCCACTGACACTGAGGAGTGACGCCTTACACACTGTGATACTGAGCCCACTGACACTGAGGAGCGACGCCGTACACTCTGTGATATGGAACCCACTGACACTGAGGAGAACCGACGTACACTCTGTGATACAGAGCCCACTGACACTGAGGAGCGATGCCGTACACTCTATGATACGGAGCCCACTGACACTGAGGAGCGACACATTACACTCTGTGATACGGAACCAACTGACACTGAGGAGCGACGCCGTACACTCTGTGATACAGAGCCCACTGACACTGAGGAGGGATGCCTTACTGTTAGACTCGGGGATCTCTGATTGGCGCAAGGATGTCCTTGTGTCAAGCAGGGACCCTCTCCTCCACGTCAGGGCAAAGGATAACCCCTTTTGGAATGACCCTTGCTCACCCTCTAGGTGCGTGGCGTGAGCAGCCAAGGCGATTCTTCAGGCGTTGTTGGTTAAGCACTTATAATCACACACACAGTAAATACATCAATCCCCCCAGAAACGGACACCAGGCTCAGGTATGTGAAAATACGCTTCTTTATATAAAAATAGTTATCTCAATATGCAGACTTATCACAAGACTAGTAACGTTTTTCTTTATGCCACCAGATCGTAAGGCAGGCAAATGTTCTTTGTTCGCAGATTCAAAGGGATACTTTGCAGTCTCTCGCAAGTGTTACTTGTGGTTCCAGTACTTACAGAAAATCGGCTCCTGCGGACGGGGAAATAAGGCGTTGCGGGCCCCGAGCCCGATACTGGAATTCTTAAGAACGTGTAGTTGCTTTTGGGAGTCGGCACGGGAAGGTGCGACTCAGCGATGATGGGGTCACCTTTGGATCCTCTTGAGCGGGTGCGTGTCATCAGGCAGGCGCGGCCCATGACCCCCCCACGGCAGTGCGGGGGTCTCCTTAGCGGGGGCGGCATGGCCTGATCACAGGGCGAGATCGCGAAGCAGGGTCACAGGGCACGGTCCGTGCAGCTGGTGACCCGGCAAAGATCACGATCGTCGGAAGGATTCCGGCGGGAGGGTGACAGCGCTTTCAGCGCGCTCCAGTGGCAGGCGGTGACAGGGGCGCAGGCGACCTAGCCCGGGGACAGAGAGCCGCTCCGGACGGAGCGGGGCTCTCACGGGGTTGAGGCAGGCAAGCTCCTGAGTGTCACGGCCCTAGGAGGGGGCGATGAGGGGCGCAGTCTCTTTCCAGCGAGATGCACACACGGCTCGAATTGGAGGACGAGCAAAAGCACAGAGAACCCACTGGTCCTGGGGTTCAGTTCAGGGGGCAAGCTCAGATCAAGCCCTTGGAGAATGTTCAAGCACAAAGCAGCAAAGTCTTTTCAGCAAGTCTTTTCCTCTCCTTTCTCAGCAAGGCAAGCAGCAGGCCAGTCCTTCCAGCGTCTTCTTCTCCTCCTAGTCGGGCAGAGGTTCTTTGTGGTAAACAGGATTCTGATTTGCAAGGAGCAGGGCTCCTACTTTTATACCACATTTCTTTTGTTCTTTCAGGCCAGGGGGGCCTTCGCATAACCGTTCTCAGTCCTGAGCACTTTGTTGGGGGTACTCTAACTTCTGCTTTCACGGTGAGGGGCAGGCACATCAGCCGCTCCACAGGAGGTGAAGCCGGCATTCAGGGGACAAGTACTTTCAGGAGCACCTTGTGGACAGCGCTTCGCCTGTCCGGGGCCAGGTGCAGGCTGAGTCATCAGTCGCTCCCCAGGGGGCGGAGCCAGCATTTTGGTAGTGGAGCACTGCCCTATTCAGAGTCCAAGGGGCACCCCCACCTCCCACCAAGGTGTTCTCCTGCCATTCGCTACCTGTCACCCCCCCAGCCCTGTCACTCACATAGCCCAGACAGTCAGATACACGCACAGCAGAGGCGGCTGAAATAATTAAGCGAGTAAATACTGACTTTCTAAAAGTCGTATTTACAAACCCAGGATAGTAAAATAAACTTGGCTACAAGAAGTATTTTATCATTCCGAGTTCAGGCATACGAAACATATCTCTCTACCATGTTCCCTGAGCCTGCTGGGATTATAGGGGGTAATAATTCCAGCAGCTCGTCTGGCCTAATGGGAACAGGTAGCCTTGCAATAGTGAACTATGAATATGGCGGTAATTCACTACTAGGACAGGCCACACAACCAGGGCTTGTCCTACCTTACACCTACAACGCACCCTGCCCGTGGGCCTACCATAGGGGTGACTAACATGAGGCTAAGGGAAGGTTCTGGAGGCTGGCAAGTGTGGGCACTTGCCCAGCCGGCGGGACAGTACGGGACTGCACGCGGGGTCTGCAGTGGTAGACCCAGGACACATTTTTCAGGGCCGCTGTTGTGGGTGGCGCAACCAGCGCTGCAGCCCACTAGCGGCATTGGCATTCACAAGCCCTGGCACACCGGGTGCACTTTACTGGGGACTGACAGTGAATCCAATAAACCAATCAGGTATATCAATTATGCACACTTTATCTAGGGAGCACTTGCGCTGCGGCACGGATTAGCCGTGACGCGGCGCCCTGAGCGGACAACACTAGCAAAACAATCGAGGAACACCATCAAAAAGTGGAAGGGAAACTCACGCCAAGGTGCCAGGTCTAACACTTACACTCTGTGTTACGAAACCCACTGACACTGAGGAGCGACGCCGTACACTCTGTGATACTGAGCCCAATGACACTGAGGAGCGACGCCTTACACGCTGTGATACGGAGCCCACTGACACTGAGGAGCGACGCCTTACACTCTGTGATACAGAGCCCACTGACACTGAGGAGTAACACATTACACGCTGTGATATGGAGCCCACTGACACTGAGGAGCGACGCCTTACACTCTGTGATACGGAGCCCACTGACACGGAAGAGCGATGCCTTACACTCTGTGATACGGAGCCCACTGACACTGAGGAGCGACGCCATACACTCTGTGATACGGAGCCCACTGACACTGAGGAGCGATTCCTTACACTCTGTGATACGGAGCCCACTGACACTGAGGAGCGACGCCTTACACGCTGTGATACGGAGACCACTGACACTGAGGAGCGACACCGTACACGCTGTGATACGGAGACCACTGACACTGCGGAGCGACGCCTTACACTCTGTGATATGGAGCCCACTGACACTGATGAGCGACGCCTTACACGCTGTGATACGAAGCCCACTGACACTGAGGAGCGACGCCTTACACTCTGTGATACGGAGCCCACTGACACTGAGGAGTGACGCCTTACACGCTGTGATAAGGAGCCCACTGACACTGAGGAGCGACGCTGTACACTCTGTGATACGGAGCCCACTGACACTGAGGAGTGACGTCTTACACTCTGTGATACGGAGCCCACTGACACTGAGGAGCGATGCCTTACACTCTGTGGTACGGAGACCACTGACACTGAGGAGCGACGCCGTACACTCTGTGATACGGAGCCCACTGACACTAAGGAGCAATGCCTTACACTCTGTGATACGAAACCCACTGACTCTGAGGAGCGACGCCGTACACTCTGTGATACGGAGCCCACTGAAACTGAGGAGAGACGCCTTACACTCTGTGATACGGAACCCACGGACACTGAGGAGAGACGCCGTACACTCTGTGATACAGAGCCCACTGACACTGAGGGGCAACGCTGTACACTCTGTGATACGGAGCCCACTGACACTGAGGAGTGACGTCTTACACTCTGTGATACGGAGCCCACTGACACTGAGGAGCGACGCCTTACACTCTGTGGTACGGAGACCACTGACACTGAGGAGCGACGCCGTACACTCTGTGATACGGAGCCCACTGACACTGAGGAGCAACGCCTTACACTCTGTGATACAAAACCCACTGACTCTGAGGAGCGACGTCGTACACTCTGTGATACGGAGCCCACTGACACTGAGGAGCGACGCCTTACACTCTGTGATACGGAACCCATGGACACTGAGGAGCGACGCCATACACTCTGTGATACAGAGCCCACTGACACTGAGGAGCGACGCCGTACACTCTGTGATATGGAGCCCACTGTCATTCTCATACTGAGGAGCGACGCCATACACTCTGTGATACGGAGCCCACTGACACTGAGGAGCAACGCCTTACACGCTGTGATACGGAGCCCACTGACACTGAGGAGAGACGCCGTACACTCTGTGATACAGACCCACTGACACTGAGGAGCTACACCGTACATGCTGTGATACGGAGCCCACTGACACTGCGGAGCGACGCCTTACACTCTGATATGGAGCCCACTGACACTGAGGAGCGACGCCTTACACGCTGTGATATGAAGCCCACTGACACTGAGGAGCGACGCCTTACACTCTGTGATACGGAGCCCACTGACACTGAGGAGCGACGCTGTACACTCTGTGATACGGAACCCACTGACACTGAGGAGCGACGTCTTATACTCTGTGGTACGGAGCCCAATAACACTGAGGAGCGACGCCTTACACTCTGTGATACGGAGCCCACTGACACTGAGGAGCGACGCCTTACACTCTGTGGTACGGAGCCCACTAACACTGAGGAGCAACGCCTTACTGTGAGAAGTTGGCCTGGTATATGATGTTCACTAGTTAAAGTGACCACCTTGTACCATGCCAAGCAACCCTTATGGTGTGGTTGTAAGTCAACCTTTTCGGACTAGCTGCCCTAGTGGTAGCGTAGGCTAAGCAGTCTTTGAGGCTAAACTCGTGAAACGTGTTAAGCAGGCTGTTTTACCAAATGTAACCCCCCTTTATACCAATGAAAGGACACCAGACAGATATATATTGAAAATATATATGTATTTATTTCTCAAAGTATCCCCTAGGCTCTTAATGAGCACAGGAGCACAAATCGTTAAACAAGAATACGTTAGAATACACAGAAGTTGCACTTTATATGGATAGGCCCTGGTGGCCACTCGAACCATATACTAAAATAGTGGTATAAGTACCACGAACAGAAAAGGGGAAAGGCCTAGGGCCTCTAGAATCGCTGGGCCTACAAGGAGCTAACTTTAGTTAGTGACCAGGAGGTCCATGGGTTGCGTGTGCAGAGCAAATAGTCATACGCGAGCTCCCTTAGGTTTTCAATGGGTGCGTAAAAGTTACAAAGTTACTGCAAAAAGGATCCTCCGGATGGACTATGAACTCAAGATTGGAAACACAGACACTAGAGATGATACTCTACACTTGGGCACCGGAGTGCCAGCTTTACCTCACCCACAGGAAGCGGGTGCATAGGTCTCGAAGGGCGTCGGGTTTCTTCTATATGTTCAATGGAGCCTGAAGGCAAAGATGCTGCAGGCGGTCGGTCCGGTAGGGATGCGGTGGACCCCAGGGTGGATCGGAGTTGTAGAAGACCTGTAAGCAGAGGGGACAGTGTTCACAGTCACTAGCCAGTGACCAGCGTGGCACCAGGTGGGTACCAGGCGATGTCGGGTGCAAACAGGAGGAAAGGTGCAGCTTGTCTCTGCAGCCACGTGGTCCCTGAAGGTCGACGACGTCAAGGAGTCGGTTCACGAGCTGTCCCACGCAGGCTCTCGCTGTCGGCGACTTGGTCGAAGCAAACAAGCCTTGGCAAAAGCAATTGTTGTGGAGAACGAAATAAGCTGATGGTTCTGACCAGCAAGGTCAGAGGGACTGCTCCTTTGGAGGGGAGCAAGGGCCAGTGTGGAGTAACCAGACCAGCGGTGTAGTTCTTGAAGTTCGTCGCCAAGATGGCCACTAGCCAACGGGCCAGCAACCGGTTAGGCGCGTCGAGTGGCAAAATGCAAAAGGGCCCCACGCAGATCGTGGAGATGCTGGAGGGCTCACCTTTGGTGCAGATGCTGCTCGAGGGTTGGGCTTCTCAGATCCCAAAGCACAACTTGGAGGGAGCCTCGGTTGTTGCGCTTGCAGCTTGTCATGGTCTTTTCAAGATGGCTGGCTCCACGTGTCTCGGTGCCTCCACGGGTTCCTTCTTTTCAGGGACTGTGGATCGGGCGGTGAGAGGTCTGGAGGTCCAGGTCTTGTCAGTCTCTGGGCTCGGGCTCCGGCGGGAGGCGGCGGCAAAGTAGACGTTGATTCGCTGGATGGTGCTTGCGTTAGCAAGGTGGTCACTCCCTGACCACAGGGGAGATTGGCTTCAGTCCTCTGTGCGGCAGAGCGTCGAAGTTCCCGTCTTCTTCTTGTAGTTAAGTTGATTCCAGGATGTCTAAAGTCTTAGGACACAGCTCCTACCTTTATTCGGATTCTAGGGGCCGGACTACCTGCTAGGTCCCTCCCTAAGGGTGGGACCAGGAAGGGGGTGGTTACACCCCCAATCCTTTGTCCAGCTCGCCCCAGGTCCAGGGCTGGTGTGCCCCAGGACCGGTTTGAACTGGCATATGCACCGAGGCTCCTTGTGAGCCTCAGGCATGTCTGGTTTCTTTCAAGCCCTACCTGACCAATACACAAAATCCTGTCTGGGGTGGTGCATGCACCTCCCCTGGCAGGAAACCCTTTGTCCACGTCTCCCAAGCTGGAAGGACTCCCAGCAGCAGGAGGGCAGACTTGTGTCTGTGGTGGCAGCATCCATTTTGTGGAGCTGAGGCTATGTCTGATTTTACCCGGGTTTCAGGTACTGTACATGTCGTGTCCCTCTAGAAGGGTGGAATGCTAACCCCGTCGCCAGAATTGGCGAGGGGTTAGTATTCCAATTCGTATGACACCTTACTCGACATGTTTTGATAAAGCCAAACCAAAGATAGCATTTAACCGCGAGGTTCATAATGCACTTAAGAGTATATGGTATGACGATATCTGGAAACAGTAGAAGGAAGTTGTTCCGACAGGCTCAGCTCATGCCAGAGCACCATCTCACATGGAACCAAGCACTCTGCTTTCAGGATTGTTAAGGCCTGCCATAGGAGTGACTTATAGGTTAACATGTGTCCCATTTAAGGTTAGGTATAGGTATACTACACCTAAGTAAGAGGTGGTTACACCAACTTACCCCAGCTGAGTGATCAGCCAGTTGTGTCAAATTTGTTAGGCCAAGCCTGGGGTGGCATAATACATGCTTCAGCCCCTGGTAGGCCTTAGATACACCAATGCCCTGGGTACCTAGTGTACACTGGTACAAGGGGCTCACAGGGTGATCCAGTTCCAATTGGTTACGCACCTAGAGTGCATAGTGTTAATTTAGTAGAGATAACAGCAGGCTGGGGGTCTGATTGGCAGGCCCACAGCCTCAATATGTCAAAAAACCAGTGAAGCAAAAAGCAAAAATTTGGGGTGACCATAGGATAGCAGACCCTACTCTCCTACACAACCCCCCCCCCAAACGCAGGGACATTAAAATAGCCTTAACCAGTCTCGTCTTCATGTCCTAAGTGGAAGTACCTGGAGAGACCATCTGCATTCCCATGGTCAGTACCTGGCCGGTGCTCCACTGTAAAGTCCATACACTGTAGGGAAATGGACCACCTAAGCAGTTTGGGGTTCTCACCCTTCATCTGATTTAGCCACAAGAGGGGCTTATGGTCGGTCTGAATCTTGAAGTGAGTGCCAAACAAGTATGGCCTCAGCTTCTTCAGGGCCCACACCACAGCAAAGGCCTCCCTCTCAATAGCTGACCAATTCTTCTCTCTGGGGGTCAACCTTCTGCTAATAAAAGCAATGGGTTGGTCTTGACCATCTACATTAAGTTGTGACAGCACCGCTCCCACGCCCAACTCAGAAGCATCTGTTTGGACAATAAACTCTTTGGAGTAGTCAGGACTTTTCAGGATAGGTGCAGAGCACATGACCTTCTTCAAGTCATCAAATGCCTTTTGACAGCTTACTGTCCACTAAACCTTTTTGGGCATCTTCTTGGATGTCAGATCATTAAGAGGAGTCACAATGGACCCATAGTTCTTAACAAACTTCCTGTAGTACCCAGTCAAGCCCAAGAAAGCTCAAACTTGAGTCTGGGTGGTTGGAGGAGACCAGTCCTTAATGGATTGTATCTTACTCTCCAGTGGTTGAACTTGGCCTCCACCTACAAGGTGGCCCAAATACACAACCTTACTCTGCCCTATCTGGCACTTAGTGGCCTTGATAGTGAGGCCTGCCCTTTGCAGAGCCTCAAGAGCCTTCTTCAGGTGGATCAGGTGATCCTCCCAGGTGGAGCTAAAGACAGCAATGTCATCAAGATATGCTGCGCAAAAGTCATCCAACCCAGTAAGGACTTGATTCACCAACCTTTGGAAGGTGGCAGGTGCATTCTTCAGACCAAAGGGCATCACCACAAATTGGTAGTGCCCACCTGGGGTTGAGAATGCTGTTTTGGCCTTAGACTCCTCAGCTAATCTGATTTGCCAATAGCCAGCTGTCAAGTCAAATGTGCTCAAAAACTTAGCAGAAGCCAGTTTATCTATGAGCTCATCTGCCCTTGGAATAGGGTGTGCATCTGACCTGGTGACAGCATTGAGTCCTCTGTAATCCACACAGAACCTCATCTCTCTCTTGCCATTTTTGGTGTGAGGTTTGGGGACCAGAACCACTGGGCTAGCCCAGGGGCTCTCTGAGGGTTCAATGACACCCAATTCCAGCATTTTGTGTACCTCAGCCTTTATACAGTCCCTGACGTGGTCAGGTTGTCTGTAAAGCTTGTTCTTTACAGGCAGACTGTCACCAGTGTCCACCACATGGGTACACCAGTCAGTTTGGCTAGGTATCAAGGAAAACATATGTGAAAATGATTGTAGAACCTGTCTACATTCAGTCTGCTGATGGGCAGTGAGGTTGCCTCCAAGGGTCACTCCTTCAACTGAGCCATCTTCAGGGTTCTGAGACAACAGGTCTGGGAGAGGGTCACTCTCTTCCTCCTGTCCCTCATCTGTAGCCATGAGCAAGCCCATGTCTGCCCTGTCAACATATGCTTTTAACCTGTTAACATGGAGTACCCTGTGGGGACTCCTGGGAGTTCCTAGGTCCACCAAGTAGGTAACCTCTTCCTTCTTTTCCAGGATTGTATGGGGTCCAGACCATTTGTCTTGGAGTGCTGCTGGGGCCACTGGCTCCAACACCCATACCTTCTGTCCTGGCTGAAACTCAACCAAGACAGCCTTTTGGTCATGCCAAGCTTTCTGTAAGGCCTGGCTTGCCTCAAGGTTTTTGGATGCCTTCTCCATATACTCAGCCATCCTGGAGCGGAGACCAAGTACATAGTCCACTATGTCTTGCTTAGGCGTTTTGAGAGGTAACTCCCATCCTTCCTTCACCAAACACAGTGGGCCTCTTACAGGGTGCCCAAACAACAATTCAAAGGGGCTGTAGCCAACCCCCTTTTGTGGGACCTCTCTGTAAGCAAACAAAAGGCAGGGTAGAAGGATGTCCCATCTTCGCCTGAGCTTTTCAGGTAATCCTTTGATCATACCCTTTAGGGTCTTGTTGAATCTCTCAACAAGCCCATTGCATTGTGGGTGATAAGGGGTGGTGAACTTGTAGTTGACACCACATTCCTTCCACATAGCTGTCAAGTATCCTGACATGAAGTTGGTACCTCTGTCAGAAACCACCTCCTTAGGAAACCCCACTCTGGAGAATACTCCCAGCAGGGCCCTGGCCACAACAGGTGCTGTAGTGGTCCTAAGGGGAATTGCCTCTGGATACCTGGTGGCATGATCCACTACCACCAGTATAAATCTGTGCCCAGATGCAGTGGGAGGATCCATGGGACCCACTATGTCTATTCCCACTCTTTCAAAGGGGACCCCCACCACAGGTAGTGGTATCAGGGGGGCCTTTGTTGTGCCACCTGATTTGCCACTGGCTTGGCAGGTCATACAGGAGCGACAAAACTCCTTTCTATCTTCATTCATGTGAGGCCAGTGAAAGTGAGGGACAAGCCTGTCCCAAGTCTTGTTCTGGCCTAAGTGTCCTGCTAAAGGAATATCATGGGCCAAGGTAAGAAGGAAGCCCCTAAATTGCAGAGGTATAACCAACCTCCTGGTTGCACCAGGCTTGGGGTCTCTAGCCTCTGAATAAAGGAGCCCTTCATCCCAATACACTTTATGGGTACCTTGAGCATTCCCAGCAGCCTCAGCAGCAGCCAGCTGTCTGAAGGGTTCAAGAGAGGGACAGGATAACTGAGCCTGCCTCAAGTCAGCCCTTGAAGGTCCCCCTGTCCCCAGAAACTCAACCTGATCAGGTTCAAGCTCTTCAGGGACAGTTCCTTCAGGGTTCTCTAGATCAGCTTCCTGGGAAGGTTGATCATCACTCTGAGGCAGGGGGGAAGGCACAGGTAGGTGCTTGGTCCATTGTTCCAGGATCCAAGACCTGAGGTTCAGTAAGGCACTTTTTGGCCTGTGACCTGGTCACAGCAAGGACATGTGGTGATATACCTAACATCTCTGCATGTGTCCTGTACTCCACTTCATACCATAGAGAACTCTCTAGGTCATTGCCCAACAAACATTCTACTGGGAGGTCTGCACTAACCACAACCCTTTTGAGGCCAGTAACCCCTCCCCATGAGAAGTTAACAACTGCCACACTATGTGAAGTAGTGGCATTGCTGGCATTGGTCACCAGGTAATTCTCACCTGGTATGTACTGTCCAGGGTCCACAAAGCCTGGTGTCACCATAGTGACACTGGCACATGTGTCCCTGTAGGCTTGAGCGACTTTTTCATTAATTAAAGGAGTCTGTCTGTACTTGCCCAGGTTACTGGGGCTCACAGTCAGGGACAAATCTATGTCCCCATCACAGATCAGGACTGCCTGTGTCAGGGTTCTGTCTAAGTCAGAATCTCCTTCAGTTCCCATAGTGATTCCCACTACACCCTTTGTCTGGGGACCAACACTGCTAACAGTAGTACTGGGAGCAGGTGCCTTAGGGGCAACAGTGTTGGGGGCTCCACCCTTTTTACAATCACTAGTCCAGTGAGTTGTATTCTTGCAATGATTGCACCAGGGTTTCTTTTGACCTTCTTTCTTCTTTCCCTTAGATTGTTGTTGGGACCCACCCTCCTTAGCAGTAGTTTGGGGCCCTGTTGAAGACTTCTGGTCTTTAGATTTCTGATCTCCACCCTTTTGGTCTGTTTTCTTCTGATCACCCCCTTGGCCCTGGTTCTGGTTCTTTTACTTAACCCTGGTTCTGACCCATTTGTCTGCCTTCTTTCCCAATTCTTGGGGAGAGGTCAGATCAGAGTCAACCAAGTGTTGATGCAGTTGCTGGTTTTGACAGTTATTTAAAATCTGTTCTCTCATCATCAAATTGTACAATCCTGTATAATCAGATACCTTACTTCCCAGCAACCAACCCTCCAAAGCCTTAGTGGCACATTCAATGTATTCAGACCAGTCCTGAGTCTGTGTCTTCTGGGTGTCTCTGAACATTAACCTGTACTGTTCAGTGGTTAAGCCTAACCCATCAACTAGGACACTCTTCAGGACTCTGTAGTTTCTGACATCCTCCTCCCTAACAGTGAGGAGTCTATCTCTGACTCTTCCTTCAAATGAGAGCCATAAGATTGCTGCCCACTGGTCTTCAGGAACCTGCTGCACTTTGCAGGCTCTCTCAAGAGCAGTCATCCATTTGTGGATATCATCCCCACTTTTGTAGGGGGGCACAACCTTGGACAGGTTCCTATTGTCAAAGACCCTATCTTTGTCCTTAGGGGCAATGCTGCCACCAGTGGGTATAGACCCACTCTCTTTAGGTTGCCTAGCCTTACTCAGTTTCTCTTCCATCAGAGCTACTTCTAGCTCCTGTCTCCTGATTCTCAGCTGACCTTCCTGCATTCTGGCCTCATGCTCCCTCCTCTGAGGGGTGGTCATCCTTCTTCTGGAGTGACCTTGAGAGCCTCTAGAGGCATGAGAAGCATTAGACTCACCTGAGTGATTCCTCTGCCTCCCAAGCCCCTGGTTAAGTCCACTAGGGAGATCCAATGGGGTGACCCCATTGTCAGTCCCCAGTAACCTTAGTTTAGCTGGGCCACGTATAACACCTGGCACTGGGCTAGTTCTCCCTTCATCCCCACTACCTTTTGTCTCAGTACCCTTATCACCTTCATCCTCTGTAGTATGATTCTCATCTAAGGGGTGACTGTAGGAGAGTCGGGTCTGCTATCCTATGGTCACCCCAAATTTTTGCTTTTTGCTTCACTGGTTTTTGACATATTGAGGCTGTAGGCCTGCCAATCAGACCCCCAGCCTGCTGTTCTCTCTACTAAATTAAAACTATGCACCCTAGGTGCATAACCAATTGGAAGTGGATCACCCTGTCAGCCCCTGTACCAGTGTACACTAGGTACCCAGGGCATTGGTGTACCCAAGGCCTGCCAGGGGCTGAAGCATGTATTATGCCACCCCAGGCTTGGCCTAACAATTTGACACAACTGGCTGATCACTCAGCTGGGGTAAGTTGGTGTAATCACCTCTTACTTAGATGTAGTATACCTATACCTAACCTTAAATGGGACACCTGGTAACCTATAAGTCACTCCTATGGCAGGCCTTAACAATCCTGAAGGCAGAGTGCTTGGTTCCATGTGAGATGGTGCTCTGGCATGAGCTGAGCCTGTCTGCAGTGGTCGGAACAACTTCCTTCTACTGTTTCCAGATATCGTCATACCATATACTCTTAAGTGCATTATGAACCTCGCGGTTAAATGCTATCTTTGGTTTGGCTTTATCAAAACATGTCGAGTAAGGTGTCATACGAATCGGAATACTAACCCCTCGCCAATTCTGGCGACGGGGTTAGCATTCCACCCTTCTAGAGGGACACGACATGTACAGTACCTGAAACCCGGGTAAAATCAAACATAGCCTCAGCTCCACAAAATGGATGCTGCCACCACAGACACAAGTCTGCCCTCCTGCTGCTGGGAATCCTTCCAGCTTTGGAGGTATGGACAAAGGGTTTCCTGCCAGGGGAGGTGCATGCACCACCCCAGACAGGATTTTGTGTATTGGTCAGGTAGGGCTTGAAAGAAACCAGACATGCCTGTGGCTCACAAGGAGCCTCGGTGCATATGCCAGTTCAAACCGGTCCTGGGGCACACCAGTCCCGGGCCTGGGGCGAGCTGGACAAAGGATTGGGGGTGTAACCACCCCCCTTCCTGGTCCCACCCATAGGGAGGGACCTAGCAGGTAGTCCGGCCCCTAGAATCCGCTCAAAGGTAGGAGCTGTGTCCTAAGACTTCAGACATCCTGGAATCAACTTGAAACTAAGAAGAAGACGGGAACTTCGACATTCTGCTGCACAGAAGACTGAAGGAAATCTCCCCTGTGGTCAGGGAGTGACCACCTTGCTAACGCAAGCACCATCCAGCGAATCAACGTCTGCTTTGCCGCTGCCTCCCGCCGGAGCCCGAGCCCAGAGACTGACAAGACCTGGACCTCCAGACCTATCACCGCCCGATCCACAGTCCCTGAAAAGAAGAGACCCGTGGAGGCACCGAGACACGTGAAGCCAGCCATCTTGAAACGACCACGACAAGCTGACAAGCGCAACAACCGAGGCTCCCTCCAAGTTGTGCTTTGGGATCTGAGAAGCCCAACCCTCGAGCAGCATCTGCACCAAAGGTGAGCCCTCCAGCATCTCCACGATCTGCGTGGGGCCCTTCTGCATTTTGCCACTCGACGCGCCTAACCGGTTGCTGGCCCGCTGGCTACTAGCCATCTTGGCGACGAACTTTACAAAATACACCACTGGTCTGGTTGCTCTAGACTGGCCCTTGCTCCCCTCCAAAGGAGCAGTCCTTTTGACCTTGCTGGTCAGAACCATCAGCTTATTTCATCTCCTACAACAATTGCTTTTGCCAAGGCTTGTTTGCTTCGATCAAGTCGCCGACACCGCTGACAGCGAGAGCCTGCGTTGGACAGCTCGTGAACCGACTCCTGGACGTCGTCGACCTCCAGGGACCACGTGGCTGCAGAGACAAGCTACACCTTTCTTCCTGTTTGCACCCGACATTGCCTGGTACCCACCTGGTGCCACGCTGGTCACTGGCTAGTGACTGTGAACACTGTCCCCTCTGCTTACAGGTCTTCAACATCTCCGATCCACTCTTGGATCCACCGCATCTCTCCCGGACCGACCACCTGCAGCATCTTTGTCTTCAGGCTCCACGGAACAGATAGAAGAAACCCGACGCACCTCGAGGCCTATGCACCCGCTTCCTGTGGGTGAGGTAAAGCTGGCACACCTGTGCCCAAGTGTAGTATTACATCTCTAGTGCCTGTGTTCCAAATCTTGAGTTCCTAGTCCATCCGGAAGATCCTCTTTGCAGTAACTTTGTACTTTTTACGCACCCATTGAAACCTATGGGAGCACGCGTGTGACTATTTGCTCTGCACACGCCACCCGTGGACCTCCTGGTCACTAACTGAAGTTAGTTCCTTGTAGGCCCAGCGATTCTAGAGGCCCTAGGCCTTTTCCCTTTTCTGTTCGTGGTACTTATACCACTATTTTAGTATATGGTTCGAGCGGCCACCAGGGCCTATCCATATAAAGTGCAACTTCTGTGTATTCTACTGTAATCTTGTTTGACGATTTGTGCTCCTGTGCTCATAAAGAGACTAGGGGTTACTTTGAGAAATAAATACATATATATTTTGAATATATATCTGTGTGGTGTCCTTTCATTGGTATAAAAGGGGGTTGCATTTGGTAAAACAGCTGGCTTAACACGCTTCACGAGTTTAGCCTCAAAGACTGCTTAGCCTACGCTACCACTAGGGCAGCTAGTCCGAAAAGGTTGACTTACAACCACACCATAAGGGTTGCTTGGCATGGTACAAGGTGATCACTTTAACTAGTGAGCATCATATACCAGGCCAACTTCTCACACTTACACTCTGTGATACGGAACCCACGGACACTGAGGAGCAACGCCGTACACTCTGTGATACAGAGCCCACTGACACTGAGGAGCGACGCCGTACACTCTGTGATATGGAGCCCACTGTCATTCTCATACTGAGGAGCGATGCCATTTACTCTGTGATACGGAGCCCACTGACACTGAGGAGCGACGCCTTACACGCTGTGATACGGAGCCCACTGACACTGAGGAGAGACGCCGTACACTCTGTGATACGGAGCCCACTGACACTGAGGAGCGACACCGTACATGCTGTGATACGGAGCCCACTGACACTGCGGAGCGACGCCTTACACTCTGTGACATGGAGCCCACTGACACTGAGGAGCGACGCCTTACACGCTGTGATATGAAGCCCACTGACACTGAGAAGCGACGCCTTACACTCTGTGATATGGAGCCCACTGACACTGAGGAGCGACGCCTTACACGCTGTGATACGGAGCCCACTGACACTGAGGAGCGACGCCGTACACTCTGTGATACGGAGCCCACTGACACTGAGGAGCAAAGCCTTACACTCTGTGATACGAATCCCACTGACTCTGAGGAGCGACGCCGTACACTCTGTGATACGGAGCCCACTGACACTGAGGAGCGACGCCTTACAATCTGTGATACGGAACCCACTGACACTGAGGAGTGACACCGTACACTCTGTGGTACGGAGCCCACTGACACTGAGGAGCGACGCCGTACACTCTGTGATACGGAGCCCACTGACACTGAGGAGCGACGCCTTACAATCTGTGATACGGAACCCACTGACACTGAGGAGCGACGCCGTACACTCTGTGATACAGAGCCCACTGACACTGAGGAGCGACGCCGTACACTCTGTGATATGGAGCCCACTGTCATTCTCAAACTGAGGAGCGACGCCATACACTCTGTGATACGGAGCCCACTGACACTTAGGAGTGACGCCGTACACTCTGTGATACGGAGCCCACTGTCATTCTGACACTGAGGAGCGACGCCATACACTCTGTCATACGGAGCCCACTGACACTGAGGAGCGACACTGTACACTCTGTGATACGGAGTCCACTGACACTGAGGAGCAACGCCTTACACGCTGTGATACGGAGCCCACTGACACTGAGGAGCGATGCCTTACACTCTGTGATACGGAGCCCACTGACACTGAGGACCGACGCCTTACACTCTGTGATACAGAGCCCACTGACACTGAGGAGGGATGCCTTACACTCTGTGATACGGAGTCCACCGACACTGAGGAGCAAAGCCTTACACGCTGTGATACGGAGCCCACTGACACTGAGGAGCGATGCCTTACACCCTGTGATACGGAGCCAGCTGACACTGAGGAGGAACGTCTTACACTCTGTGATATTGAGCCCACTGACACTGAGGAGTGACGCCTTACACTCTGTAATACGGAGCCCACTGACACTGAGGACCGACGCCTTACACTCTGTGATACAGAGCCCACTGACAAGCGATGCCGTACACTCTATTATACGGAGCCCACTGACACTGAGGAGCGACACATTACACTCTGTGATACGGAACCCACTGACACTGAGGAGCGACTCCGTACACTCTGTGATACAGAGCCCACTGACACTGAGGAGGGATGCCTTACACTCTGTGATACGGAGCCCGCGGACACTGAGGAGCGACGCCGTACACTCTGTGATACGGAGCCCACTGACACTGAGGAGTGACGCCTTACACACTGTGATACTGAGCCCACTGACACTGAGGAGCTACGCCTTACACTCTGTGATAAGGAACCCACTGACACTGAGAAGCACCGACGTACACTCTGTGATACGGAGCCCACTGACACTGAGGAGTGACGCCTTACACACTGTGATACTGAGCCCACTGACACTGAGGAGCTACGCCTTACACTCTGTGATACGGAACCCACTGACACTGAGAAGCACCGACGTACACTCTGTGATACGGAGCCCACTGACACTGAGGAGAGATGCCGTACACTCTGTGATACGGAGCCCACTGACACTTAGGAGTGACGCCGTACACTCTGTGATACGGAGCCCACTGTCATTCTGACACTGAGGAGCGACGCCATACACTCTGTCATACGGAGCCCACTGACACTGAGGAGCGACACTGTACACTCTGTGATACGGAGTCCACTGACACTGAGGAGCAACGCCTTACACGCTGTGATACGGAGCCCACTGACACTGAGGAGCGATGCCTTACACTCTGTGATACGGAGCCCACTGACACTGAGGACCGACGCCTTACACTCTGTGATACAGAGCCCACTGACACTGAGGAGGGATGCCTTACACTCTGTGATACGGAGTCCACCGACACTGAGGAGCAACGCCTTACACGCTGTGATACGGAGCCCACTGACACTGAGGAGCGATGCCTTACACCCTGTGATACGGAGCCAGCTGACACTGAGGAGGAACGTCTTACACTGTGTGATATTGAGCCCACTGACACTGAGGAGTGACGCCTTACACTCTGTAATACGGAGCCCACTGACACTGAGGAGCGACGCCTTACACTCTGTGATACAGAGCCCACTGACAAGCGATGCCGTACACTCTATTATACGGAGCCCACTGACACTGAGGAGCGACACATTACACTCTGTGATACGGAACCCACTGACACTGAGGAGCGACTCCGTACACTCTGTGATACAGAGCCCACTGACACTGAGGAGGGATGCCTTACACTCTGTGATACGGAGCCCGCGGACACTGAGGAGCGACGCCGTACACTCTGTGATACGGAGCCCACTGACACTGAGGCGCGACGTCTTACACTCTCTGATACGGAGCCCACTGACACTGAGGAGCAACGCCTTACACTCTGTGATATGGAGCCCACTGTCATTCTCAAACTGAGGAGCGACGCTATACACTCTGTGATACGGAGCCCACTGACACTTAGGAGTGACGCCGTACACTCTGTGATACGGAGCCCACTGACACTGAGGAGCGACGCCTTACACTCTGTGGTACGGAGACCACTGACACTGAGGAGCGACGCCGTACACTCTGTGATACGGAGCCCACTGACACTGAGGAGCAATGCCTTACACTCTGTGATACGAAACCCACTGACTCTGAGGAGCGACGCCGTACACTCTGTGATACGGAGCCCACTGACACTGAGGAGCGACGCCTTACACTCTGTGATATTGAGCCCACTGACACTGAGAAGTGACACCTTACACTCTGTGATACGGAGCCCACGGACACTGAGGACCGACGCCTTACACTCTGTAATACAGATCCCACTGAAACTGAGGAGGGATGCCTTACACTCTGTGATACGGAGTCCACCGACACTGAGGAGCAACGCCTTACACGCTGTGATACGGAGCCCACTGACACTGAGGAGCGATGCCATACACCCTGTGATACGGAGCCAGCTGACACTGAGGAGCAACGTCTTAAACTCTGTGATATTGAGCCCACTGACACTGAGGAGTGACGTCTTACACTCTGTGATTAGGAGCCCACGGACACTGAGGACCGACGCCTTACACTCTGATACAGAGCCCACTGACACTGAGGAGCGATGCCGTACACTCTATGATACATAGCCCACTGACACTGAGGAGCGACACATTACACTCTGTGATACGGAACCCACTGACACTGAGGAGCGACTCGGTACACTCTGTGATACAGAGCCCACTGACACTGAGGAGGGATGCCTTACACTCTGTGATACGGAACCCACTGACACTGAGGGGAGACGCCGTACACTCTGTGATACGGAACCCACTGACACTGAGGGGAGACGCCGTACACTCTGTGATACGGAACCCACTGACACTGAGGAGTGACATCTAACACTCTGTGATACGGAGCCCACTGACACTGAGGAGTGACGCCTTACACACTGTGATACTGAGCCCACTGACACTGAGGAGCTACGCCTTACACTCTGTGATACGGAACCCACTGACACGGAGAAGCACCGACGTACACTCTGTGATACAGAGCCCTAGACACTGAGGAGCGATGCCGTACACTCTATGATACGGAGCCCACTGACACTGAGGAGCGACACATTACACTCTGTGATACGGAACCAACTGACACTGAGGAGCGACGCCGTACACTCTGTGATACGAGCCCACTGACACGGAAGAGCGACGCCTTACACTCTGTGATACGGAGCCCACTGACACTGAGGAGCGACGCCATACACTCTGTGATACGGAGCCCACTGACACTGAGGAGCGACGCCTTACACGCTGTGATACGGAGCCCACTGACACTGAGGAGAGACACCGTACACTCTGTGATACGGAGCCCACTGACACTGAGGAGCGACGCCTTACACGCTGTGATACGAAGCCCACTGACACTGAGGAGCGACGCCTTACACTCTGTGATAGGGAGCCCACTGACACTGAGGAGTGACGCCTTACACTCTCTGATACGGAGCCCTCTGACATTGAGGAGCGACGCCTTACACTCTGTGGTACGGAGACCACTGACACTGAGGAGCGACGCTGAACACTCTGTGATACGGAGCCTACTGACACTGAGGAGCAACGCCTTACACTCTGTGATACGAAACCCACTGACTCTGAGGAGCGACGCCGTACACTCTGTGATACGGAGCCCACTGACACTGAGGAGCGACGCCTTACACTCTGTGATACGCAACCCACGGACACTGAAGAGCGACGCCGTACACTCTGTGATACAGAGCCCAATGACACTGAGGAGTGACGCCGTACACTCTGTGATATGGAGCCCACTGTCATTCTCATACTGAGGAGCGACGCCATACACTCTGTGATACGGAGCCCACTGACACTGAGGAGCGACGCCTTACACGCTGTGATACGGAGCCCATTGACACTGAGGAGCGACGCCTTACACTCTGTGATACGAAACCCACTGACTCTGAAGAGCGACGCCGTACTGTGAGAAGTTGGCCTGGTATATGATGCTCACTAGTTAAAGTGATCACCCTGTACCATGCCAAGCAACCCTTATGGTGTGGTTGTAAGTCAACCTTTTCGGACTAGCTGCCCTAGTGGTAGCGTAGGCTAAGCAGTCTTTGAGGCTAAACTCGTGAAGCGTGTTAAGCCAGCTGTTTTACCAAATGTAACCCCCTTTTATACCAATGAAAGGACACCACACAGATATATATTCAAAATATATATGTATTTATTTCTCAAAGTAACCCCTAGTCTCTTTATGAGCACAGGAGCACAAATCGTCAAACAAGATTACAGTAGAATACACAGAAGTTGCACTTTATATGGATAGGCCCTGGTGGCCACTCAAACCATATACTAAAATAGTGGTATAAGTACCACGAACAGAAAAGGGAAAAGGCCTAGGGCCTCTAGAATCGCTGGGCCTACAAGGAGCTAACGTCAGTTAGTGACCAGGAGGTCCACGGGTGGCGTGTGCAGAGCAAATAGTCACACGCGTGCTCCCATAGGTTTCAATGGGTGCGTAAAAAGTACAAAGTTACTGCAAAGAGGATCTTCCGGATGGACTAGGAACTCAAGATTTGGAACACAGGCACTAGAGATGTAATACTACACTTGGGCACAGGTGTGCCAGCTTTACCTCACCCACAGGAAGCGGGTGCATAGGCCTCGAAGTGCGTCGGGTTTCTTCTATCTGTTCCGTGGAGCCTGAAGACAAAGATGCTGCAGGCGGTCGGTCCGGGAGAGATGCAGTGGATCCAAGAGTGGATCGGAGATGTTGAAGACCTGTAAGCAGAGGGGACAGTGTTCACAGTCACTAGCCAGTGACCGGCGTGGCACCAGGTGGGTACCAGGCAATGTCGGGTGCAAACAGGGAGAAAGGTGTAGCTTGTCTCTGCAGCCACGTGGTCCCTGGAGGTCGACGACGTCCAGGAGTCGAGTCACGAGCTGTCCCACGCAGGCTCTCGCTGTCGGCGGTGTCGGCGACTTGATCGAAGCAAACAAGCCTTGGCAAAAGCAATTGTTGTAGGAAAAGGAAATAAGCTGATGGTTCTGACCAGCAAGGTCAGAAGGACTGCTCCTTTGGAGGGGAGCAAGGGCCAGTCTGGAGCAACCAGACCAGCGGTGTATTTCTTGAAGTTCGTCGCCAAGATGGCTACTAGCCAGCGGGCCAGCAACCGGTTAGGCGCGTCGAGTGGAAAAATGCAGAAGGGCCCCACGCAGATCGTGGAGATGCTGGAGGGCTCACCTTTGGTGCAGATGCTGCTCGGGTGTTGGGCTTCTCAGATCCCAAAGCACAACTTGGAGGGAGCCTCGGTTTATGCACTTGTCAGCTTGTCGTGGTCGTTTCAAGATGGCTGGCTCCACGTGTCTCGGTGCCTCCACGGGTCTCCTCTTTTCAGGGACTGTGGATCGGGCGGTGAGACGTCTGGAGGTTCAGGTCTTGTCAGTCTCTGGGCTCGGGCTCCGGCGGGAGGCGGCGGCAAAGCAGACGTTGATTCGCTGGATGGTGCTTGCGTTAGCAAGGTGGTCACTCCCTGACCACAGGGGAGATTGGCTTCAGTCCTCTGTGCAGCAGAGCGTCGAAGTTCCCGTCTTCTTCTTAGTATTAAGTTGATTCCAGGATGTCTGAAGTCTTAGGACACAGCTCCTACCTTTAAGCGGATTCTAGGGGCCGGACTACCTGCTAGGTCCCTCCCTATGGGTGGGACCAGGAAGGGGGGTGGTTACACCCCCAATCCTTTGTCCAGCTCGCCCCAGGCCCGGGACTGGTGTGCCCCAGGACCGGTTTGAACTGGCATATGCACCGAGGCTCCTTGTGAGCCACAGGCATGTCTGGTTTCTTTCAAGCCCTACCTGACCAATACACAAAATCCTGTCTGGGGTGGTGCACGCACCTCCCCTGGCAGGAAACCCTTTGTCCACACCTCCCAAGCTGGAAGGACTCCCAGCAGCAGGAGGGCAGACTTGTGTCTGTGGTGGCAGCATCCATTTTGTGGAGCTGAGGCTATGTCTGATTTTACCCGGGTTTCAGGTACTGTACATGTCGTGTCCCTCTAGAAGGGTGGAATGCTAACCCCGTCGCCAGAATTGGCGAGGGGTTAGTATTCCAATTTGTATGACACCTTACTCGACATGTTTTGATAAAGCCAAACCAGAGATAGCATTTAACCGCGAGGTTCATAATGCACTTAAGAGTATATGGTATGACGATATCTGGAAACAGTAGAGGGAAGTTGTTCCGACCACTGCAGACAGGCTCAGCTCATGCCAGAGCACCATCTCACATGGAACCACGCACTCTGCCTTCAGGATTGTTAAGGCCTGCCATAGGAGTGACTTATAGGTTACCAGGTGTCCCATTTAAGGTTAGGTATAGGTATACTACACCTAAGTAAGAGGTGATTACACCAACTTACCCCAGCTGAGTGATCAGCCAGTTGTGTCAAATTGTTAGGCCAAGCCTGGGGTGGCATAATACATGCTTCAGCCCCTGGCAGGCCTTGGGTACACCAATGCCCTGGGTACCTAGTGTACACTGGTACAGGGGCTGACAGGGTGATCCACTTCCAATTGGTTATGCACCTAGGGTGCATAGTTTTAATTTAGTAGAGAGAACAGCAGGCTGGGGGTCTGATTGGCAGGCCCACAGCCTCAATATGTCAAAAACCAGTGAAGCAAAAAGCAAAAATTTGGGGTGACCATAGGATAGCAGACCCTACTCTCCTACAGGGCCCCTCTGCATTTTGCACTTCGACGCGCCTGCCCGGTCCCTGGCCCGTTGGCTAGTGGCCATTTTGGCGACCTAACTTGAAATCAACGACACTGGTCTGGTTGCTCCAGACTGGCCCCAGCTGCTCTCCAAAAGAGCAGCCCCTCTGACCTTTCTGGTCAGAACCATCAGCTTTCTTTACTTTCCACGACTCCTGCCTTTGCCAAGGCTTGTTTGCTTCTTTCGAGTCGCCGACACCGCCGACAGCGAGAGCCTGCGTGAGACAGCTCGTGACTCGACTCCTGGACGTCGTCAACCTTCAGGGACCACGTGGCTGCGGAGACAAGCTACACCTCATCACCTATTTGCACCCGACATCGCCTGGTACCTACCTGGTGCCACGCCGGTCACTGGCTAGTGACTGTGAACACTGTCCCCTCTGCTTTCAGGTCTTCTACAACTCCGATCCACCCTTGGATCCAACGCAGCTCTTCTGGACCGACCGCCTGCAGCATCTTTGTCATCAGGCTCTATTGAATCGATAGAAGAAACCCGACGCACTTCGAGACCTATGCACCCGCTTCCTGTGGGTGAAGTAATGCTGGCACTCCAGTGCCCAAGTGTAGAGAAACATCTCTAATGTCTGTGTTTTGAATCTTAAGTTCGTAGTCCACCCAGAAGACCCTTTCTGCAGTAACTTTTAAACTTTTACGCACCCATTGAAAACCTAGGGGAGCCCGCGTGTAACTTTCCTCACTGCACACGCGACCCGTGGACCTCTTGGTCACTAACTGAAGTTAGCTCCTTGTAGGCCCAGCGATTCTAGAGGCCCTAGGCCTTTTCCCTTTCCTGTTCGTGGTACTTATACCACTATTTTAGTATATGGTTTGAGTGGCCACCAGGGCCCATCCATATAAAGTGCAACTTCTGTATATTGTAATACTTTCTTGTTTAACGATTTGTGCTCCTGTGCTCATAAAGAGTCTAGGGGATACTTTGAGTAATAAATACATATATATTTTGAATATATATCTGTGTGGTGTCCTTTCATTGGTATAAAGGGGGGTTACATATGGTAAAACAGTCTGCTTAACACGCTTTAACGAGTTTAGCCTCAAAGACTGCTTAGCCTACGCTACCACTAGGGCAGCTAGTCCGAAAAGGTTGACTTACAACCACACCATAAGGGTTGCTTGGCATGGTACAAGGTGGTCACTTTAACTAGTGAACATCACATACCAGGCCAACTTCTCACATTGGTGAGCAGCGGTTGGATTTGAGCTTGCTGTGTTTTACCATTTGTAGGAGAGTAGGGTCTGCTATCCTATGGTCACCCCAAATTTTTGCTTTTTGCTTCACTGGTTTTTGACATATTGAGGCTGTGGGCCTGCTAATCAGACCCCCAGCCTGCTGTTCTCTCTAACTAAATTGACACTATGCACTATAGGTGCATAACCAATTGGAATTGGATCACCCTGTGAGCCCCTGTACCAGTTTACACTAGGTACCCAGGGCATTGGTGTATCTAAGGCTTACCAGGGGCTGAAGCATGTATTGTGCCACCCCTGGCCTGGCCTAGCAATTTGACACAACTGGCTGATCACTCAGCTGGGGTAAGTTTATTTATTTTATTTATTTATTTTCGAGATTTTTATTGCGCAAACAAATACCCGAAGGTGTCTCGGCGCATGTGGCGGATAGAGAGACCGAGCAGCAGGCTTAGTGGTTGAACAACCATGTCTTTAAGAGCCTACGAAAGCTCATCAGATTGGGGGCAGTTTTTATGGTGAGTGGCAGAAGGTTCCAAAGTTTGGGTGTGGCAACCAAGAAGCGCCTGTCTCCCCAGGTTGCCGTTCTCGTGCGAGGTACCGGAAGCAGGCAGGTGTTGGCGGATCTCAGCTGTCTCTTGGGGCTATATAACTGGAACGCTTCAATCAGAAACTTTGGACCGACGCCATGCACTGCCTTATAGGCGATGCAGAGGGCCTTGAATTTAATATGGCCCTCTACTCTTAGCCAATGCAGGTGACGAATGGCTGGAGTGGTTGGCTGGCGGCTGGGGATGTCAAGAAGAATTCTTGCAGCCGCATTCTGTATGGACTGCAACTTAGATAGAACGAGTTTCTGAGTATTAAGGAAGAGGGCATTCCCGTAGTCGATTTTGGAAAACACTAGGGTGGAGACCAGGGTCTTCCCAGCTGAGGTGGGGAGGTAAGGCAGTATTTTCCTAATTTTCTTTAGAATAAAGAACGAAGATGACACAACCTTGTTGACATGAAGGTTAAATGACAGCTTGCTGTCAAAAATGACTCCCAGGTTTCTAGCCTTTTCAACTGGGACAGGTGGAGAGCCCAGCTGGTTAGGCCACCAAGTGGAAGACCTTTCCGGGGAGAGTTTACCAAAGGTCATGACCTCGGTTTTGTCTGAGTTAAGCCTCAGACAATTGGAGGACATCCAGGTACTGACAGCAAGCATGGCCCTTTGAAAATTAGCTGCCACCGCTGGGCCGTCCTTGTGGATCGCCAGAACCAGTTGGGTGTCGTCTGCGTAAGATGTAAGTCGCAACCCATGGGCCTTTATTACCCTCGCTAAGTCTGCTACATAGATATTAAATAGTGTTGAACTTAGCGAGGAACCCTGTGGGACTCCACAGGGGAGTGCGGAGACAGGAGAATAGAAGTTACCCAACTTCACTGTCTGGGTACGGTTGGCCAGAAAAGATGAAATAAGATCTCTAGCCGTACCGTTTATTCCCAGGGCTGTGACACGGTCGACCAGAATAGCATGGTCGACCGTGTCAAAGGCTGCGGACAAGTCCAGAAGGATCAGGACAGCCGCACCTCCCTAGTCCATAATGGCTCTGATCTCGTCTGAGGCCTTTATTAAAGCGGTCTCAGTTCCATGCCCTTTCCTAAAGCCAAACAGCGTTTCGTCGAGAAGTTGGTAAGTATCGACGAACTCTGAGAGTTGTTTGTTCATCAGAGATTCGCATATTTTGGCAGGAAAGGGGAGACACGCTATTGGTCTATAGCTGGCCAGAGCTGTGGGGTCCATGGAGGATTTCTTCAGAAGTTGTTTGATCACGGCCTTCTTCCAAGGATCTGGATAGCGACCAGTTTGGAATGTGGTGTTACAAATTTTCATGAGTGGATGAGAGATCACCTCGTTGAGGTTAGCCATCACTGAGGGAGGACAGGGGTCTAAGGGGGAGCCAGACTTGGTAGTAGAGAGGAGTCTGCTGATTTGATCTTGCGTAATGGGAGCAAAGGAAGAGAAGGGATCATGGTCAGTGGCTGGTTCTTCACCACTGCAGACTCTGGATCTTGTCCCTACGTTCCCTGCAAAGGATGAGTATATATCTGCCACCTTAGTAGTGAAAAAGCTGGACAGAGCATTACAAAGAGACTGAGAGGGTTCAACCTCAGGTCCCGTAGAGGGGGTGGACAGAGTAGTGACCACTGAAAACAATTCTCTAGCAGAGTTCCTGGCATTCTCGATTTGAGCCGAGAAAAATGCACTTTTTCGGGCAATGATAGCCTTTTTGTATATTGTCAGGGCGTCTTTGTAGGAATGCTTGGCTATGGGGCAGTAAAGTTTCCTCCAGCGCCTTTCTAAGTTCCTGCAGTGTTGTCGGTGGAGCCTAAGCTCTTCGGTATACCAAGCCGCCGATGGGGATATTCTGTTAGGTCGCATAAGCTTCTCCGGGACCACCTGATCAGCAGCGTTCCGAATCCAGTCTTGGAAGTCGGAGGCTGATAAAGCGGGATTGGCTATCTCCATAGGAGAGGATAGTGTCAGGATATCTACCATCTGATGGATATCCGCATTTTTCCAAGCACGGGTCCCTAACCTAATTCGTGGCCTGGAAGGGGGAGGGTTAGCGTGCCGGGTATGGATCCCAAAGATAATGGCCCTGTGATCTGACCACGTAAGAGGAAGAATATCCAGTACAGAGATGTCTGAGTTGTTATTGAACAGACCATCTAGTGTGTGCCCCGCCTGGTGTGTAGTTCCCTTCACCAATTGTTGAAGTCCTAAGGTTAGGAAATCAGCAGTAAGTTGAGTGGTTTCGTGGTTGCCCTGTTCTTCCAGAGGGAAGTTAAAAACTCCTAATATCATGTATTCCAGCGAACTTATGATGTGATCATTAAAATCAGAAAGTGTGGCAAGAAAAGAATTTCGGGGCCCGGGAGGTCGATATAGCAAAATTCCCTTGAGGGCTTGTTTATAATTAATATTAATGGCAAAGGTGGCTGCTTCACAGTTAGTGGACTGTATAGGATCGAGTGTAGTGCGGTACAGATTCTTATAAATGATGGCAAGTCCGCCACCTCTTCCTATATGTCTGTCATGCCTAGCAACACTATAGCCCTCAGGGGTTGCCAGGCAGAAGTCCGGTCCTGAACCAGCATCTCCCCAGGTTTCGGTGGCAAAAAGGAAGTCAAGATCATGGGCGAGAATAAATTCGCTGATCTGTAAGCTGTGACATGGAAGGGAGCGCGTATTAATGAGCGCTGCTCGACAACCATGGGGTTGAGTTATATGCAATTCATGAGAAAGTGTATTGTTAGGGGGGTCTGAGGCTGAGGAGCCAGGCAAACGAGGTTGCGGAAGTTGGTATTGACACCCAGGGCAAGGAATGGGGGTAACGGCCACTGCAGTGGAGAGAGGCCGAATGATACAATGTCGGTGGGAGTGGCCAGGGTTCAACTGTCTTAGTTGCAGGGAAGAATAACGCACTAAAGGGCCAGGAGTTATGGCCCTGGGCCGGGTCCGGTCGCGGACGGGCTTGGCTTAGGCGCGGCTTCGGCGCGCATCCGGCACGCCCGCTGCGCCAGCCCGCTGCGCCGTCTGGCCATGCTGCAGATTATATAGGGTGCGAGGAGGGTGGGAGGCTGGCGCGACTAGAGCGCACCCCCCAGCCACACCAAAGATGGCACCCACCGCCGCCTACACCGGATCAAAAGACCGGCTGGGCGAGGCAGGGAAATGAGATAATAGCGTGTGGAGGGGTGTCAGTGTTCCTGATCAATATTCCCACTAAAATAAACAATTTAGAGCCCCCAAACAATAAAAATATTTTTCAATCTAAAAGCTCCTTAAAAACGCATTAAACAGCGTGTTCTTGCCAGCAGGTGATAGTATCGGTCAGACTAGCTCACAGCCCTAGTTACTCTCGCTAGGGAGAGCTCTAATTAGGCCACCTGGTGTAACCACCTCTTACTTAGGTGTAGTATACCTATACCTAACCTTAAATGGGACACATGTTAACCTATAAGTCACTCCTATGGCAGGTCTTAACAATCCTGAAGGCAGAGTGCTTGGTTCCATGTGAGATGGTGCTCTGGCATGAGCTGAGCCTGTCTGCAGTGGTCGGAACAACTTCCTTCTACCGTTTCCAGATATAGCCATACCATATACTCTTAAGTGCATTATGAACCTCGCGGTTAAATGGTATCTTTGGTTTGGCTTTATCAAAACATGTCGAGTAAGGTGTCATACAAATTAGAATACTAACCCCTCGCCAATTCTGGCGACGGGGTTAGCATTCCACCCTTCTAGAGGGACACGACATGTACAGTACCTGAAACCCGGGTAAAATCAGACATAGCCTCAGCTCCACAAAATGGATGCTGCCACCACAGACACAAGTCTGCCCTCCTGCTGCTGGGAGTCCTTCCAGCTTGGGAGACGTGGACAAAGGGTTTCCTGCCAGGGGAGGTGCGAGCACCACCCCAGACAGGATATTGTGTATTGGTCAGGTAGGGCTTGAAAGAAACCAGACATGCCTGAGGCTCGCAAGGAGCCTCGGTGCATATGCCAGTTCAATCTGGTCCTGGGGCACACCAGCCCCGGACCTGGGGTGAGCTGGACAAAGGATTGGGGGTGTAACCACCCCCCTTCCTGGTCCCACCCTTAGGGAGGGACCTAGCAGGTAGTCCGGACCCTAGAATCCGCTTAAAGGTAGGAGGTGTGTCCTAAGACTTCAGACATCCTGGAATCAACTTAACCACAAGAAGAAGACGGGAACTTCGACGCTCTGCTGCACAGAGGACAGAAGGAAATCTCCCCTATGGTCAGGGAGTGACCATCTTGCTAACGCAAGAACCAACCAGCTATTCAACGTCTGCTTTGCCGCCGCCTCCTGCCGGAGCCCGAGCCCAGAGCCCAACAAGACCTGGAACTCCAGACCTCTCACCGCCCGATCCACAGTCCCTGCAAAATCAATGCTTAGCACACGTTATGATTATGAACAACAGATATGTACAGTGTGTTAACACAAATAGACAATATATAAACCAGAAATTAGTCTTTTCTTCTTGTCAGTAGTTCTTTAATTATATGCACTTCTCCTTAGTCAATCTGTTTCTGCCACCAGCCAACACGTGTTTCATTGCGTGAGGGAATAGTAGTCCCGCAACTTTGTCAAGGCTGTTTTACATGAAAAACAAAGTAATATATATTTGTAATGTTCAACGTTGTGTACTTTAGGCAATTTAGTTCACAGTAGCCCAAGTGATGGAAGTACAACCTTTAGACCAGATGCAAAGTTTAAAAATTATGACTCGTCAAGTTGCACACAGAATTCAAAAGGTTAGTATAAAAATAAAAATACATCTTAAGATGTCATGTACACGACATAACGGTCTATGATCCTAATAAAGATGGAGAGAAATGGTAGTAGTGGCTGTGAAGTGGAATATTATGTTCTAAGCGTCAGAATGAAGTAGTGGATAGTGAAACATTAGAGGTAACGCTACCGGGTGAGGTGCCACACTTTGTATGTGTTAAATGACCCGAAGTGATATATCCAATATATATAGTCCAATAAGACTATCTTTTTCATTGTTCGTGCAACATAAGAAAATAAAGGAATATCTACCTATTTTCAGATTGAATGGATCATCTGAAAGTATAAGAAGCATACAAGGACATATTGTAAGTAAGCGATTCTTTAGGTGTCATCCGTTTCAGTATCGACTATTGAAGATATATAAAAGTTACATACTTAGTCAGCGGTGATATTTCCAAACCGCAGATGGTTTCAGTGATCTTGGCGTTTCTTTGGTAAGGTTTACGTCGTCTTCAATTCGTGCTAAGAATAATCATACACGACGACCCATATGTAAATAATATAAGGGATATTTCAATGAGTGTTTATACATTCCAAATGGGCAAGTGCGCATAAATCGTAAAAAAGGGTAGTGACTTCGCTGTCGTCCGTGAGGGTCGATTGGTATTCCAACAGTGGTAAATTTATTAGCAACGTACCATTCTGTTTGTAAAATATGCTTATCAGGTCGTAATTTAATCGCAAGTAACGAGACGGCCCAAGTCCCCCTTTAAAGTATATGGTGTTAGCTCCCGTAGTTAGTAGAGCTACTCGTAGATTCCCCAATGTATTATCTCTAGTCCGCATGGGGTAAGAAAGTCTAATATCTACGCTTAAGTGAAAAAAGTGAAGTCAGAAAGGATGCTTACCTTATTCCACCGTGGTGTGAGGTAAAATCTAACGTCCGTGGTTGTCGCCCCCAGTCGAGTACGCTGGTGTGCGTTTGGCCGTGTCTGTAATTGTTATTTAAACCGAGATCTCGCAGTTTCGCTTGCGTGAGGTCCCGTAGCTAACGTGATAGTAAGAGCAAAGAGGGACTATGAGTGACTCGTGTTATTTTGGTCGCCATCTTGGAACGTGTAAATAGAAGAGTAAAAGTATCACAGATTTGAGTATTTTACTGTGATAAAGGTTTATAAATTAATTTTGGTATCGTGCGATTAGAGTACTCTACTCTACCAGTCTCTCCACCGATTAGATTCATTACAAAAGAAACTGTAAATACTCATACTGTATACATATGAAGAAAAACCACATATCTTGATCATGTGAAACCGAAAGAGAAAAAGCAAGTGAAAATATGTTTGCCATTATAAGAGACATAGCACATCATAACATAATCTAGACAGAAGATTGTCATCCAAACCTCTTTACAGTAGATATTGGATTTAGAGTCTGTTATTATAAGTTAAATTCACTTGTCAAAAAAATATCATAACTAATAATTCAAAACCTTGTAACGTGTCTCTGACTGTAACCTACTGTTATAGTTTAGTTGATAATCATATTATTGATGGTTATTTTCAAATTCATCAAATACAGTGTGTGAGAAGTTGGCCTGGTATATGATGTTCACTAGTTAAAGTGAACACCTTGTACCATGCCAAGCAACCCTTATGGTGTGGTTGTAAGTCAACTTTTTCGGACCAGCTGCCCTAGTGGTAGCGTCGGCTAAGCAGTCTTTGAGGCTAAACTCGTGAAGCGTGTTAAGCAGGCTGTTTTACCAAATGTAACCCCCTTTTATACCAATGAAAGGACACCACACAGATATATATTGAAAATATATATGTATTTATTTCTCAAAGTATCCCCTAGACTCTTTATGAGCACAGGAGCACAAATCGTTAAACAAGAATACGTTAGAATACACAGAAGTTGCACTTTATATGGATAGGCCCTGGTGGCCACTCGAACCATATACTAAAATAGTGGTATAAGGACCACGAACAGAAAAGGGAAAAGGCCTAGGGCCTCTAGAATCGCTGGGCCTACAAGGAGCCAACTTTAGTTAGTGACCAGGAGGTCCACGGGTTGCGTGTACAGAGCAAATAGTCACACGCGAGCTCCCAAAGGTTTTCAATGGGTGCGTAAAAGTTACAAAGTTACTGCAAAAAGGATCTTCTGGATGGACTATGAACTCAAGATTGGAAATACAGACACTAGAGATGATACTCTACACTTGGGCACCGGAGTGCCAGCTTTACCTCACCCACAGGAAGCGGGTGCATAGGTCTCGAAGTGCGTTGGGTTTCTTCTATATGTTCAATGGAGCCTGAAGACAAAGATGCTGCAGGCGGTCGGTCCGGAAGGGATGCGGTGGATCCAAGGGTGGATCGGAGTTGTAGAAGACCTGTAAGCAGAGGGGACAGTGTTCACAGTCACTAGCCAGTGACCAGCGTGGCACCAGGTGGGTACCAGGCGATGTTGGGTGCAAACAGGAGGAAAGGTGCAGCATGCCTCTGCAGCCACGTGGTCCCTGAAGGTCGACGACGTCCAGGAATCGGTTCACGAGATGTCCCTCACAGGTTCTCACTGTCGGCAGTGTCGGCGACTTGGTCGAAGCAAACAAGCTTTGGCAAAAGCAATTGTAGTGGAAAACGAAATAAGCTGATGGTTCTGACCAGCAAGGTCAGAGGGACTGCTCCTTTGGAGGGGAGCAAGGGCCAGTCTGGAGCAACCAGACCAGTGGTGTAGTTCTTGAAGTTCGTCGCCAAGATGGCCACTAGCCAACGGGCCAGCAACCGGTTAGGCGCGTCGAGTGGCAAAAATGCAGAAGGGCCCCATGCAGATCATGGAGATGCTGGAGGGCTCACCTTTGGTGCAGATGCTGCTCGAGGGTTGGGCTTCTCAGATCCCAAAGCACAACTTGGAGGGAGCCTCGGTTGTTGCGCTTGCAGCTTGTCGTGGTCTTTTCAAGATGGCTGGCTCCACGTGTCTCGGTGCCTCCACGGGTTCCTTCTTTTCTGGGACTGTGGATCGGGCGGTGAGAGGTCTGGAGGTCCAGGTCTTGTCAGTCTCTGGGCTCAGGCTCCGGCGGGAGGCGGCGGCAAAGCAGACGTTGATTCGCTGGATGGTGCTTGCGTTAGCAAGGTGGTCACTCCCTGACCACAGGGGAGATTGGCTTCAGTCCTCTGTGCGGCAGAGCGTCGAAGTTCCTGTCTTCTTCTTGTAGTTAAGTTGATTCCAGGATGTCTAAAGTCTTAGGACACAGCTCCTACCTTTATTCGGATTCTAGGGGCCGGACTACCTGCTAGGTCCCTCCCTAAGGGTGGGACCACGAAGGGGGGTGGTTACACCCCCAATCCTTTGTCCAGCTCGCCCCAGGTCCAGGGCTGGTGTGCCCCAGGACCGGTTTGAACTGGCATATGCACCGAGGCTCCTTGTGAGCCTCAGGCATGTCTGGTTTCTTCCAAGCCCTACCTGACCAATACACAAAATCCTGTCTGGGGTGGTGCACGCACCTCCCCTGGCAGGAAACCCTTTGTCCACACCTCCCAAGCTGGAAGGACTCCTAGCAGCAGGAGGGCAGACTTGTGTCTGTGGTGGCAGCATCCATTTTGTGGAGCTGAGGCTATGTCTGATTTTACCCGGGTTTCAGGTACTGTACATGTCGTGTCCCTCTAGAAGGGTGGAATGCTAACCCCGTCGCCAGAATTGGCGAGGGGTTAGTATTCCAATTCGTATGACACCTTACTCGACATGTTTTGATAAAGCCAAACCAAAGATAGCATTTAACCGCGAGGTTCATAATGCACTTAAGAGTATATGGTATGACGATATCTGGAAACAGTAGAAGGAAGTGGTTCCGACCACTGCAGACAGGCTCAGCTCATGCCAGAGCACCATCTCACATGGAACCAAGCACTCTGCCTTCAGGATTGTTAAGGCCTGCCATAGGAGTGACTTATAGGTTAACATGTGTCCCATTTAAGGTTAGGTATAGGTATACTACACCTAAGTAAGAGGTGGTTACACCAACTTACCCCAGCTGAGTGATCAGCCAGTTGTGTCAAATTTGTTAGGCCAGGCCAGGGGTGGCACAATACATGCTTCAGTCCCTGGTAGGCCTTAGATACACCAATGCCCTGGGTACCTAGTGTACACTGGTACAGGGGGCTCACAGGGTGATCTAGTTCCAATTGGTTATGTACCTAGGGTACATGGAGTCCATTCTAAAGAGAGAGCAGCTAGGCTGAGATCCTGAATGGCAGGATCTCAGGCAAACTAAGTCGAAAAACCAGCTAGACACTAGGCAGAAAAATGGGGGTAACCATAGTCAGATATCCACCTTCCTACACAGTGTGTTAAATATTCTAATCTATATTATTGTTCCCCTTCGCTTATAGAAAAGGAATATGTATCAGCCATTTGGAATACAAATAATATTATTTTCCTACAAAATAATGTAACTCATGATCAATATTGAGTCCCTGTTCCACACTGTGAAGTTTGAGAATCCAAAGGGCCTTTTTTTGTCTCAAAGTAAGTTCTCTGTTGCCTCCTCTTGGGTTACTAGGGACATGCTCTATTCCAAAGAATTTGAAATTGTGGATTGTAGATTGAGCCAAGCATATTGACATGTGTGCCGCTAGTGGATATCGCATGTCATTTTGTCTGACCGCTCTTATGTGTTTGCCTATTCTTTCCTTCAATGGTCTGATCGTGCTCCCAATGTATTGTTTATGGCATTTACATTCAATTATGTAAATTACAAATTTAGTCTGACAGTTTATGTTAGTTTTGATTGTGAATCTTTTGTTATCTGGTCCTTCAAATTCTGTCTTTTTGTCATGTGCCCATTTGCATGAGTTGCAGTGGCCACATATGTAAAAACCTTCTGTGAGTTTGCTCAGCCAATTTGTTTTCTTAACAGGTTTAGGGTAACTGGGGCTAAGTATGTTTCTCAAGGAAACCCCTCTTCTGTATGATATGTGGGGTTTATCTGTTATAAATTCTTTTAGAGTATTGTCAGACTTAAGTAAATGCCAGTGCTTGGTCAGGCTCTTTCTCAGAATTACAGACCAATTGTTATAGCCCGTGATTAGTCTAATTTTCTCGTCTTGTTTCGTCTGTTTGGGTTTTTCTTTTAGTGTGTCTTTGTGTGTTATTTTGTCAATCCTCTGCTCAGCTTTGGAAAGTAGTTTTTTGCTGTAGCCTCTTTTCTCAAATCTAGTCAAAACTCCTTTTTTGTAGATTTGGAATTCTTCCTTATTACTGCAGTTACGTCTAGTCCTTGTAAGTTCTCCGTACGGAATTGAGCGTATTTGATGATATGGGTGTGCACTACTTGCATGCAGCAAGGCATTGCATGCCGTTGCCCATTTGGAATGTATAAACACTCATTGAAATATCCCTTATATTATTTACATATGGGTCGTCTTGTATGATTATTCTTAGCACGAATTGAAGACGACGTAAACCTTACCAAAGAAACGCCAAGATCACTGAAACCATCTGCGGTTTGGAAATATCACCGCTGACTAAGTATGTAACTTTTATATATCTTCAATAGTCGATACTGAAACGGATGACACCTAAAGAATCGCTTACTTACAATATGTCCTTGTATGCTTCTTATACTTTCAGATGATCCATTCAATCTGAAAATAGGTAGATATTCCTTTATTTTCTTATGTTGCACGAACAATGAAAAAGATAGTCTTATTGGACTATATATATTGGATATATCACTTCGGGTCATTTAACACATACAAAGTGTGGCACCTCACCCGGTAGCGTTACCTCTAATGTTTCACTATCCACTACTTCATTCTGACGCTTAGAACATAATATTCCACTTCACAGCCACTACTACCATTTCTCTACATCTTTATTAGGATCATAGACCGTTATGTCGTGTACATGACATCTTAAGATGTATTTTTATACTAACCTTTTGAATTCTGTGTGCAACTTGTCGAGTCATAATTTTTAAACTTTGCATCTGGTCTAAAGGTTGTACTTCCATCACTTGGGCTACTGTGAACTAAATTGCCTAAAGTACACAACGTTGAACATTACAAATATATATTACTTTGTTTTTCATGTAAAACAGCCTTGACAAAGTTGCGGGACTACTATTCCCTCACGCAACGAAACACGTGTTGGCTGGTGGCAGAAACAGATTGACTAAGGAGAAGTGCATATAATTAAAGAACTACTGACAAGAAGAAAAGACTAATTTCTGGTTTATATATTGTCTATTTGTGTTAACACACTGTACATATCTGTTGTTCATAATCATAACGTGTGCTAAGGATTGATTTTACTGGTCAGGGCTTTGCCCACAATTCTAGGAAGTCTAGGTGGTTCTTCCTACCTTGTAGCACCGTTCCGATAAATACTCAAATTATAATAAATGTGAACTTTCTCTTGGCGCCATATACCTATATCAAATCCCACCAAACAGGTTTTAACTTGATGGTCTAGGTGGCAGCCTGAAAGCATTATGACTACCTTCTCTAATGAAATAGGAAAGAGAGATAGAGAGGCAGAGGACCTCTTTAACAATATAGCTAATCATGGTCCCAATATTACATCATCACACAATGGTCAACCTTCCAGAAAGGAAGGTATGAAAGAAAAGTTCATGAAATTGGAAAAGTTGAGACTTAACGAAATGTCCAGGTGGTGGGATGCAGCAACTTTAAAACAGTATATTAAAGTAAAACGAGTACCGAGGGGTTTAAGACCCCAAATCATTCCTACCTATGAAGATCTAGAGGCAGACCTACTAGCAGAATGGGAGAAAGAACTTAACAACAATTCTAATAAACTCATGGGAATATTGATAGAGAACTGCGAGAGGAAAGTTGCCCAATTACAAAAAGACATTTAGAAACTAGAAACGGAAATCAAAGACATGAATCTTCTAGAGATCCTGGAAAAGAATTATGTAATCTTAAATGACATCATACAAAAACATGTAGCGGATATCAAACAGCGCAAGATGAGAAAGCTTAAAAGAGATGAACGAGATTACTCCAGTGGCAGAGTATTTACTTTTGCAAAAAAGTATGATCACTTGGTGCCCAAAACAATGCCTTCTAAGACAGGAGATGGGAAATCCACCAACTCCAGCACAACCTCATTAGACACTGTGCACACTAGTGACAGTGACTTAGATAGAACAGATGGAGCTACCAACATGTCTAATAATGAGAGTAGTTTTTTAATGGAGGTCAGGAGAATAAAGAAGGGAAATATAGAAAGTCGCAGACCTATACAAGGAGAAAAACAAGGAGGGGAAAACGAGGGGGCAAGAGAAACGGAACGTCCCGGAGTGAGAACCAGATCATGGAACATGAGAAAATAAATGATGTTTCTGTTATGAATCTTACTGATGTGGATTTAACTGATGAAATGTTGTCTGTGTTATCTAAAGGAATGAATTTCTGTCTCAGCAGTCCTGGTGATGTTTGTGAAACAAAAATAGATTTATTCAAGTTCATAAGACGTATTAAACTAAAAAAACACTTTGAAATGAACAAATGTATGAATAAAAATACTCAGCAAAATCTTGGCTTACTGATATCTAGCGAACAATCTATACAGGATATACTGGATACCAAGTTGTTGATATCCCTTACAGACAGTGAAGATGAAGTCATAACATCTGATTTAATCATGAGAGATCTTAACATAAATATGGATTATAGCATTTCGAGTAATTTAAAAGAAAAATCAAAATGGACTCCAACATTGTCAGCAGGTAACAATATAGATCTTTTCTACAAACTAGTCATTTCTGAGTTAGATAAACATGACAACAAAAACACTGCGTCCAGAATGAAAAAAGACAACATTACATATAAAGAAAGGACAGCACTTAGAACACTCAGTGACAACAAGGATTTAACCATAAGAGAGGCAGACAAAGGGGGCAACATGGTGATTATGCGTAGTACAGATTACGAACAAGAGATATTATCACAACTTAATGAGATAGACTGCTATGAGATTCTAACAGGTAATCCTATCTGGACGCTAACCAATCACATCAATAACCAACTAAGACGATGGCATGAACAGGGATTACTAGATGACAACGAGTTAATGTACCTAAAAGTAGATCGACCAAGATATCCCTGTATTTACACGGTACCTAAGGTACACAAAAATCTCCCCTTTCCCCCTGGTAGACCCATCATATCCGGAATAGACGGACCAACAGAGAGGATATCCGAATACGTGGATATCTTTCTAAAACCATTAGTGACAAATTTACCATCTTACATTAGAGACACAAAACATATCCTGGGCACCCTTGCGGATTTGAACTGGGAAGAAAGCATGACATTCGTGACACTGGACGTGACAGCACTTTATACCAGTATCAAAAGAGACATTGGCATAACAGCAGTGAGAAGGATGCTAAACAGAAGGGCAGCAAGCTCCTGGAACCACACTGAAATGTTAATAGAGATGGTTGAGTTAATACTTGACAATAATGTATTCCTTTACAAAGAACAATGGTATAGACAAAAACAAGGAGTTGCGATGGGCTCCAGGTTTTCGCCCTCGTACGCCAACCTGTTCATGGGCTGGTTCGAGGAGATGGAGATCTGGGGCCCATCGGGCTCTAAATGGAATGACTCCATTTTATTCTGGGGTCGTTACATAGATGACTGCATTATGATATGGACTGGTACACAGTTAAAACTGTTGGGCTTCTTGGACTTTCTGAACAATAATGAATATAACATAAGATTCACTATGGAATCCAGCAAAACTAGCATCGCCTTTCTAGATGTAGAATTCTATATACGAGAAAACAAAATTAATAGCAGACTATATAGAAAGGCAACGGCATGCAATGCCTTGCTGCATGCAAGTAGTGCACACCCATATGATCAAATACGCTCAATTCCGTAAGGAGAACTTACAAGGACTAGACGTAACTGCAGTAATGAGGAAGAATTCCAAATCTACAAAAAAGGAGTTTTGACTAGATTTGAGAAAAGAGGCTACAGCAAAAAACTACTTTCCAAAGCTGAGCAGAGGATTGACAAAATAACACACAAATTCACACTAAAAGAAAAACCCAAACAGACAAAACAAGACGAGAAAATTAGACTAATCACGGGCTATAACAATTGGTCTGTAATTCTGGGAAAGAGCCTGACCAAGCACTGGCATTTACTTAAGTCTGACAATACTCTAAAAGAATTTATAACAGATAAACCCCACATAACATACAGAAGAGGGGTTTCCTTGAGAAACATACTTAGCCCAAGTTACCCTAAACCTGTTAAGAAAACAAATTGGCTGAGCAAACACACAGAAGGTTTTTACATATGTGGCCACTGCAACTCATGCAAATGGGCAGATGACAAAAAGACAGAATTTGAAGGACCAGATAACAAAAGATTCACAATCAAAACTAACATAAACTGTCAGACTAAATTTGTAATTTACATAATTGAATGTAAATGCCATAAACAATACATTGGGAGCACGATCAGACCATTGAAGGAAAGAATAGGCGAACACATAAGAGAGGTCAGACAAAATGACATGCAATATCCACTAGCGGCACACATGTCAATATGCTCGGCTCAATCTACAATCCACAATTTCAAATTCTTTGGAATAGAGCATGTCCCTAGTAACCCAAGAGGAGGCAACAGAGAACTTACTTTGAGACAAAAAGAGGCCCTTTGGATTCTCGAACTTCACAGTGTGGAACAGGGACTCAATATTGATCATGAGTTACATTATTTTCTAGGAAAATAATATTATTTGTATTCCAAATGGCTGATACATATTCCTTTTCTATAAGTGAAGGGGAACAATAATATAGATTAGAATATTTAACACACTGTATTTGATGAATTTGAAAATCACCATCAATAATATGATTATCAACTAAACTATAACAGTAGGTTACAGTCAGAGACACGTTACAAGGTTTTGAATTATTAGTTATGATATTTTTTTGACAAGTGAGTTTAACTTATAATAACAGACTCTAAATCCAAT
The DNA here is from genome assembly GCF_964204655.1 of Triturus cristatus. Lineage (NCBI taxonomy): Eukaryota > Metazoa > Chordata > Amphibia > Caudata > Salamandridae > Triturus > Triturus cristatus. The sequence continues at coordinate 1,100,608,993 of NC_140579.1, forward strand.
ATCTACTGTAAAGAGGTTTGGATGACAATCTTCTGTCTAGATTATGTTATGATGTGCTATGTCTCTTATAGTGGCAAACATATTTTCACTTGCTTTTTCTCTTTCGGTTTCACATGATCAAGATATGTGGTTTTTCTTCATATGTATACAGTATGAGTATTTACAGTTTCTTTTGTAATGAATCTAATCGGTGGAGAGACTGGTAGAGTAGAGTACTCTAATCGCACGATACCAAAATTAATTTATAAACCTTTATCACAGTAAAATACTCAAATCTGTGATACTTTTACTCTTCTATTTACACGTTCCAAGATGGCGACCAAAATAACACGAGTCACTCATAGTCCCTCTTTGCTCTTACTATCACGTTAGCTAGGGGACCTCACGCAAGCGAAACTGCGAGATCTCGGTTTAAATAACAATTACAGACACGGCCAAACGCACACCAGCGTACTTGACTGGGGGCGACAACCACGGACGTTAGATTTTACCTCACACCACGGTGGAATAAGGTAAGCATCCTTTCTGACTTCACTTTTTTCACTTAAGCGTAGATATTAGACTTTCTTACCCCATGCGGACTAGAGATAATACATTGGGGAATCTACGAGTAGCTCTACTAACTACGGGAGCTAACACCATATACTTTAAAGGGGGACTTGGGCCGTCTCGTTACTTGCGATTAAATTACGACCTGATAAGCATATTTTACAAACAGAATGGTACATTGCTAATAAATCTACCACTGTTGGAATACCAATCTACCCTCACGGACGACAGCGAAGTCACTACCCTTTTTTACGATTTATGCGCACTTGCCCATTTGGAATGTATAAACACTCATTGAAATATCCCTTATATTATTTACATATGGGTCGTCTTGTATGATTATTCTTAGCACGAATTGAAGACGACGTAAACCTTACCAAAGAAACGCCAAGATCACTGAAACCATCTGCGGTTTGGAAATATCACCGCTGACTAAGTATGTAACTTTTATATATCTTCAATAGTCGATACTGAAACGGATGACACCTAAAGAATCGCTTACTTACAATATGTCCTTGTATGCTTCTTATACTTTCAGATGATCCATTCAATCTGAAAATAGGTAGATATTCCTTTATTTTCTTATGTTGCACGAACAATGAAAAAGATAGTCTTATTGGACTATATATATTGGATATATCACTTCGGGTCATTTAACACATACAAAGTGTGGCACCTCACCCGGTAGCGTTACCTCTAATGTTTCACTATCCACTACTTCATTCTGACGCTTAGAACATAATATTCCACTTCACAGCCACTACTACCATTTCTCTCCATCTTTATTACCATCATAGACCGTTATGTCGTGTACATGACATCTTAAGATGTATTTTTATTTTTATACTAACCTTTTGAATTCTGTGTGCAACTTGACGAGTCATAATTTTTAAACTTTGCATCTGGTCTAAAGGTTGTACTTCCATCACTTGGGCTACTGTGAACTAAATTGCCTAAAGTACACAACGTTGAACATTACAAATATATATTACTTTGTTTTTCATGTAAAACAGCCTTGACAAAGTTGCGGGACTACTATTCCCTCACGCAACGAAACACGTGTTGGCTGGTGGCAGAAACAGATTGACTAAGGAGAAGTGCATATAATTAAAGAACTACTGACAAGAAGAAAAGACTAATTTCTGGTTTATATATTGTCTATTTGTGTTAACACACTGTACATATCTGTTGTTCATAATCATAACGTGTGCAAAGGATTGATTTTACTGGTCAGGGCTTTGCCCACAATTCTAGGACGTCTAGGTGGTTCTTCCTACCTTGTAGCACTGTTCCGATAAATACTCAAACTACTATAAATGTGAACTTTCTCTTGGCGCCATATACCTATATCAAATCCCACCAAACAGGTTTTAACACAGTCCCTGCAAAGAAGGAACCCGTGGAGGCACCGAGACACGTGGAGCCAGCCATCTTGGAAGACCGACGACAAGCTGCAAGCGCAACGACAGAGGCTCCCTCCAAGTTGTGCTTTGGGTCCTGAGAAGCCCAACCACCGAGCAGCATCTGCACCAAAGGTGAGCCCTCCAGCATCTCCACAATCTGCGTGGGGCCCCTCTGCACTTTGCATCTCGACGCGCCTGCCCGGTCCCTGGCCCGTTGGCTAGTGGCCATTTTGGCGACCTATTTTGAAATCAACGATGCTGGTCTGGTTGCTCCAGACGGGCCCTAGATGCTCTCCAAAAGAGCAGCCCCTCTGACCTTGCTGGTCAGAACAATCAGCTTTCCTCTCTTTCCACGACTCCTGCCTTTGCCAAGGCTTGTTTGCTTCTTTCGAGTCGCCGACACCGCCGACAGCGAGAGCCTGCGTGGGGCAGCTCGTGACTTGACTCCTGGACGTCGTCGACCTTCAGGGACCACGTGGCTGCGGAGATAAGCTACACCTAACCACCTGTTTGCACCCGACATCGCCTGGTACCTACCTGGTGCCACGCCGGTCACTGGCTAGTGACTGTGAACAATGTCCCCTCTGCTTTCAGGTCTTCTACAACTCCGATCCACTCTTGGATCCACCGCATCTCTTCTGGACCGACCGCCTGCAGCATCTTTGTCATCAGGCTCCATTGAATCAATTGAAGAAACCCGACGCACTTCGAGACCTATGCACCCGCTTCCTGTGGGTGAGGTAAAGTTGGCACTCCGGTGCCCAAGTGTAGAGAAACATCTCTAGTGTCTGTGTTTTGAATCTCAAGATCGTAGTCCATCCAGAAGACCCTTTCTGCAGTAACTTTTAAACTTTTACTCACCCATTGAAAACCTATGGGAGTCCGCGTGTAACTTTCCTCACTGCACACGCGACCCGTGGACCTCCTGGTCACTAACTGAAGTTAGCTCCTTGTAGGCCCAGCGATTCTAGAGGCCCTAGGCCTTTTCCCTTTCCTGTTCGTGGTACTTATACCACTATTTTAGTATATGTTTGAGTGGCCACCAGGGCCCATCCATATAAAGTGCAACTTCTGTATATTGTAATACTTTCTTGTTTAACGATTTGTGCTCCTGTGCTCATAAAGAGTCTAGGGTATACTTTGAGTAATAAATACATATATATTTTGAATATATATCTGTGTGGTGTCCTTTCATTGGTATAAAGGGGGGTTACATATGGTAAAACAGTCTGCTTAACACGCTTTAAAGAGTTTAGCCTCAAAGACTGCTTAGCCTACGCTACCATTAGGGCAGCTAGTCCGAAAAGGTTGACTTACAACCACACCATAAGGGTTGCTTGGCATGGTACAAGGTGGTCACTTTAACTAGTGAACATCATATACCAGGCCAACTTCTCACAAACGCCTTACACGCTGTGATACGGAGCCCACTGACACTGAGGAGCGATGCCTTACACTCTGTGATACGGAGCCAGCTGACACTGAGGAGCAACGTCTTACACTCTGTGATATTGAGCCCACTGACACTGAGAAGTGACGCCTTACACTCTGTGATATGGAGCCCACTGACACTGAGGAGCGATGCCGTACACTCTGTGATACGGAGCCCACTGACACTGAGGAGTGACGCCTTACACACTGTGATACTGAGCCCACTGACACTGTGGAGCGACGCCTTACACTCTGTGATACGGAACCCACTGACACTGAGGAGCAGCGACGTACACTGTGTGATACAGAGCCCACTGACACTTAGGAGCGATGCCGTACACTCTATGATACGGAGCCCACTGACACTGAGGAGCGACACATTACACTCTGTGATACGGAACCCACTGACACTGAGAAGGGACGCCGTACACTCTGTGATACAGAGCCCACTGACACTGAGGAGCGACGCCTTACAATCTGTGATACGGAACCCACTGACACTGAGGAGCGACGCCGTACACTCTGTGATACTGAGCCCAATGACACTGAGGAGCGACACCTTACACGCTGTGATACGGAGCCCGCTGACACTAAGGAGAGACGCCTCACACTCTGTGATACAGAGCCCGCTGACACTGAGGAGTAACACCTTACACGCTGTGATATGGAGCCCACTGACACTGAGGAGCGACGCCTTACACTCTGTGATACAGAGCCCACTGACACGGAGGAGCGATGCCTTACACTCTGTGATACGGAGCACACTGACACTGAGGAGCGACGCCTTACACTCTGTGATACGGAGCCCACTGACACGGAAGAGCGACGCCTTACACTCTGTGATACTGAGCCCACTGACACTGAGGATCGACGCCATACACTCTGTGATACGGAGCCCACTGACACTGAGGAGCGACGCCTTACACGCTGTGATACGGAGCCCACTGACAATGAGGAGAGACGCCGTACACTCTGTGATACGGAGCCCACTGACACTGAGGAGCGACACCTAACACGCTGTGATACGGAGCCCACTGACACTGCGGAGCGACGCCTTACACTCTGTGATATGGAGCCCACTGACACTGAGGAGCGACGCCTTACACGCTGTGATACTAAGCCCACTGACACTGAGGAGCGACACCTTACACTGTGTGATACGGAGCCCACTGACACTGAGGAGTGACACCGTACACGCTGTGATATGTAGCCCAATGACACTGAGGAGCGACGCTGTACACTCTGTGATACGGAGCCCACTGACACTGAGGAGCGACGTCTTACACTCTGTGATACGGAGCCAACTGACACTGCGGAGCGACGCCTTACACTCTGTGATATGGAGCCCACTGACACTGAGGAGCGACGCCTTACACGCTGTGATATTGAGCCCACTGACACTGAGAAGTGACGCCTTACACTCTGTGATACGGAGCCCACTGACACTGAGGAGCGACGCCTTACACTCTGTGATATTGAGCCCACTGACACTGAGGAGTGACGCCTTACACTCTGTGATACGGAGCCCACTGACACTGAGGAGTGATGCCTTACACTCTGTGATATGGAGCCCACTGACACTGAGGAGCGACGCCGTACACTCTGTGATACGGAGCCCACTGACACTGAGGAGCGATGTCTAACACTCTGTGATACGGAGCCCACTGACACTGAGGAGTGACGCCTTACACACTGTGATACTGAGCCCACTGACACTGAGGAGCGACGCCTTACACTCTGTGATACGGAACCCACTGACACTGAGGAGCACCGACGTACACTCTGTGATACAGAGCCCACTGACACTGAGGAGCGATGCCGTACACTCTGTGATACGGAACCCACTGACACTGAGAAGGGACGCCGTACACTCTGTGATACAGAGCCCACTGACACTGAGGAGGGATGCCTTACACTCTGTGATACGGAACCCACTGACACGGAGGAGCGACTCCGTACACTCTGTGATACTGAGCCCAATGACACTGAGGAGCGACACCTTACACGCTGTGATACGGAGCCCGCTGACACTGAGGAGCGACGCCTCACACTCTTTGATACAGAGCCCACTGACACTGAGGAGTAACACCTTACACGCTGTGATATGGAGCCCACTGACACTGAGGAGCGACGCCTTACACTCTGTGATACGGAGCCCACTGACACGGAGGAGCGATGCCTTACACTCTGTGATACGGAGCCCACTGACACTGAGGAGCGACGCCTTACACTCTGTGATACGGAGCCCACTGACACGGAAGAGCGACACCTTACACTCTGTGATACGGAGCCCACTGACACTGAGGATCGGCGCCATACACTCTGTGATACGGAGCCCACTGACACTGAGGAGAGACGCCGTACACTCTGTGATACGGAGCCCACTGACACTGAGGAGCGACACCTAACATGCTGTGATACGGAGCCCACTGACACTGCGGAGTGACGCCTTACACTCTGTGATATGGAGCCCACTGACACTGAGGAGCGACGCCTTACACGCTGTGATACGAAGCCCACTGACACTGAGGAGCGACACCTTACACTCTGTGATACGGAGCCCACTGACACTGAGGAGTGACACCGTACACGCTGTGATACGTAGCCCAATGACACTGAGGAGCGACGCTGTACACTCTGTGATACGGAGCCCACTGACACTGAGGAGCGACGTCTTACACTCTGTGATACGGAGCCCACTGACACTGCGGAGCGACGCCTTACACTCTGTGATATGGAGCCCACTGACACTGAGGAGCGACGCCTTACACGCTGTGATATGAAGCCCACTGACACTGAGGAGCGATGCCTTACACTCTGTGATACGGAGCCCACTGACACTGAGGAGCGACGCCGTACACTCTGTGATACGGAGCCCACTGACACTGAGGAGCGACACCGTACATGCTGTGATGAGGAGCCCACTGACACTGAGGAGCGACGCCTTACACGCTGTGATATGAAGCCCACTGACACTGAGGAGCGACGCCGTACACTCTGTGATATGGAGCCCACTGACACTGAGGAGCGATGCCTTACACTCTGTGATACGGAGCTCACTGACACTGAGGAGCGACGCCTTACACTCTGTGATACGGAGCCCACTGACACTGAGGAGCGACGCCTTACACGCTGTGATACAGAGCCCATTGACACTGAGGAGAGACGCCGTACACTCTGTGATACGGAGCCCACTGACACTGAGGAGCGACTGTCAGAGGTCCCCCCACGACTTACCGTCTGCTGGGTGGGATGTTCCTGCAGAGGCGACAAGAACCACCACCCCGTTCCCCACCTTGCCCTATTTGAGGTGTAACTCCGTCTAGGAGAAGGGGGTACCCGGGGTAGAAGCCAGATAGGCGCAAGGTCTAGATGGCGCTGGACACACGCTGTGAGGGAAAGAAGGGGACACTATTAGCGTTCTGCACGTTCCTTCTCCTTCCACATTTCTGTGTTGTGCTTATGAGACTCTGGTTTACCTGGTGTGAGGGCGTGCGAGTAACTGGCCTCCGCTGTCTGTTCAAAATCAAGAGAAACAAAAACTAGCGCTCCTGCGCAAATTATAACATGCCCAATCCAGCTAGGTCAGAGCAGGAACCAAAATAATGAGAACCAAAACCAGCGCTTCTGCGCAAATTATAACATGCCCAATCCAGCTAGGTCAGAGCAGGAACCAAAATAATGAGAACCAAAACCAGCGCTCCTGCGCAAATAATAAAGAGGGTAAGAATCCCCGTTCCACTGCACTTTTCTGGTGCGCCGTGGAAAGCAATGCGTTTCCGGGCTGAGACGGCAAGGACCGCCATTCTCCTAACCTTGAAGCGCCTTTGGTTGAAGACAGTACCTGTATCGTGGTTGTCCGCAGCCGCGTCCTTCCGTTGGCGGTACTCGTCTTCTCCTTCCGTGGCGATGACCTGAATTCAAAGCGGTCAGTAGCCAGAGTTCCCGGCTATTATGCGCGACCAACCGGAAGTGAGTCTTTCGGACTTCCGTTGTCGTCCCGCAAGAACTAGACCGCTAACCTTCCTTCTCGAGTGGCGGGCGGCTCGCGGAACCATGACAGCACCCACCACCAAACCGGACCCCCACCTGGCAGCCGGCGGATCACACCGGGGTGGCAGGCCGAGGACAGCCAGGATGACCCAAGTGGAAGGCTCAAACCAGCCGGGAGGCGTGGCGGACATGCGACAGTGGCTCCCACGACCTTTCCTCCGGACCATAACCCCTCCAGTCCACCATGTAGAAGAGCGGGCCCCGGGTCCTACGGGACATAAGAATGGCCCGGACCTCGTACTCGATGTGGTCACCACGAAGAACAGGAGGAGGAGGAGCTGAGGTAACACACTCCGGGTGAGCAGCCCGCAGGAGGGAAACGTGGAAAACCGGATGGCATTTCATGTGAGGTGGCAGTGAGACCTTCATGGCAACACGGTTGATGACTTTAGCGATGACGTAGGGCCCCACAAACCGGGGCAACAGTTTCTTGGAACCATGAGCATTAACGTGCTGTAGGGACACCCATACCCTGTCACCCACCTTGAACTGGGGCTCGGCTCGTCTTTGCCGGTCCGCGAACAGTTTGTATGATTCCTTAGCTTTTGCCAGCTCAAACCTGGCTTGTTGCCACAGGTCGCGAAGGAACCCATGATACGCCTGAACAGTGGGCAAAGGACTGGCGAAAGGGTCCTCCCAAGGGGCCGTTCGGGGCTGCCGTCCCTGGAGACAAAAGAACGGGGACATGCCGATTGCGGAATGTCTGCTGTTATTATAGGCGAATTCCACCAACCAAAGGACTTCAGACCAATCGTCCTCCACGGACAGGAGTAAACATCGGAGGTACTGCTCCATGATCTGGTTAGTCCTCTCGGCCTGGCCATCGGTTTGCGGGTGGTACGCCGTGGATAAGCGTACTTCCATGTGCAGGATGCGACACACCTCATTCCAAAATTTGGACACAACCTGGGAGCCCCTATCCGTGATCACCACCGACGGAATGCCATGTAAACGAATTACGTTGCGTAGGACAATCCCAGCCAAGGCACCCGCCGAGGGTAGTTTCTCCAACGGGACGAAATGGGCCATCTTGGAGAGATGGTCCACGATGGTGAGGATGGTGGTGAATCCTGACTTTGTTCTGGGCAGCTCCACCACAAAGTCCATGGATATGGTATGCCACGGGTACGGAGGCACAGGAATAGGTTGCAACAACCCCACCGAGGGCTGAGATGAACCCTTTCCCTGAGCGCAGACGGCACACCGTGTGATATAGGCGTGTACATCAGTGTCTAGGGTGGGCCACCAGAAATGACGTGAGAGCAAGTCCTTCGTCTTCTGACGGCCAGGGTGAATGGCCAGAGGGTGGTCATGGCACATGTACAAGGCTCGTTGTTGGAGGTTCGGTAGAGGCAGGAAGTACCGGTCTCCCTGGTAGAGAAACCCATCTGTAGCGGGGAGCCCTTTATGCTCCCCTATCCATGACGAGACGGCCTTCTGTTGTAGGTCGTCGCGCAGCTGGGATAAGAAACCCGAAGACAGGACTAGTCCCAGAAAACAACGGTTCGGGATGATCGGGGTAGGAACGTCAGTAGGTAGGGTTTCTTCGGCTTCTGTGAGTCGTGACAGGGCATCCGCTTTGGCGTTGTTTTTACCAGGTCGGTAGGTGATGTGAAACTCATACTCGTTAAAGAACAAGGTCCACCGTAGCTGCCTAGCGGTCAAGGCCCTCGCCGAATGGAGGAACTGGAGGTTCCTGTGGTCCGTGAATATGGTTATGGGGTGTCTCGCTTCCTTGAGGTAGTGGCGCCATTCCTCGAAGGCGGCCTTTATGGCTAGTAATTCACGGTCGGAAACCGTGTAGTTCCGCTCTGCCGGCTGGAGTTTCCTTGAGTAGAACGCCACAGGGTGCAGCAAGCCCGTCTTGGTATCTCTTTGGGACAGCACCCCACCCAGGGCGTCCTGGGAGGCTTCGGATTCCACTACGAACGGCCGTTCTGGGTTCGGATGTAGCAGGATGGGGGCCGTAGAGAACCGAGTCTTCAAGGCTTGGAAGGCTTGTTCTGCGTCGTGATTCCATTCAAAGCGGACCCCTTTGCGCAGAAGACGAGTGATGGGAGTGATGATCCTCGAAAACCCCTCGATAAAGCGGCGATAATAATTCGCGAACCCTAGGAACCGTTGTACCTGTTTCACCGACGTAGGGGATGGCCATTGTTGAATCGCTGCCGTTTTCTTAGTATCCATGGTAACCCCCTCTGGGGTGATGACGTGTCCTAGGAACTCAACAGCTGTGGTGTGGAAGACGCTTTTTTCCAACTTGACGTACAACCCATGGTGTAGCAGTTGTTGCAAAACGGAGCGTACGTGTTGGATGTGTTCCTCTTGGGTAGTGGAAAATATCAGAATGTCGTTGATATAGACGACGCAGAACCGGTCGATGAAGTCCCTCAGTACCTCGTCGATAAAGAACTGGAAGGCCGCCGGGGCGTTGCAGAGTCCGAAAGGCATGACCTGGTATTCGTATAAGCCGTATTTGGTCCGAAATGCGGTCTTCCATTCATCTCCCTTTCGGACTCTGACGAGATGGTACGCCCCCCGGAGGTCCAGCTTGGTGTAAATGCTGGCGTTTTTCACTTGCTCCAGTAGGTTCGTGATCAGCGGTAACGGGTATCGGTTTTTTACCGTGATGGCATTCATCGCTCTAAAGTCGATGCACGTTCTCAAGTCTCCTTCCTTCTTTGCCACGAAAAAGAGGGGAGACGACACCGGCGATCTTGAGTGGCGGATGAACCCGTTGCGTAAGTACTCGTCCAGATACATACGAAGGTGTTCATTTTCCTTTTCCGTGAGCGAGTAGATGCGACTACAGGGCAGCTTCGAGCCAGGAATCAAGTCTAGTCTGCAATCGAAGCTGCGATGCGGTGGTAAGTTGTTTGCCCCTTTTTTGTCGAACACCGCGGCTAGGTCCATGTACGCCTCAGGTATCGTTCCATGTACGGATAAGACCGTATTGGCAAGGGGCAACACGTGAGCTTGTATACCTGATGAGCCGGGAGTACACGACCGGAGGTAACAGTGAGACTGACAACCCTCCGAATCCAAGTGCACCACCCTGGACACCCAGTCGATCCGTGGGTTATGGGCCGCCAACCATGGAAGACCCAGAATCAGGCGGAATTGCGGTGCGTCGATGGCATCAAAGGTAATGGATTCTGTGTGGCTGTTCTTGAACGACATCTCAAGAAGTTCGGTTTGGAAACGGATGAGCCCTGAGGTGAGATCCGTCCCGTCCACAGCTTTCACAGCCTCCGGCGTCTTCTTTGGTACCCCTGTCATCCCTAGGCTAGCCATGTACTGGTTATCGATAAAATTGCCTGTAGCTCCAGAATCGATGAGGGCTGTTGTAGGAAGGTGGATATCTGACTATGGTTACCCCCAAATTTTTGCCTAGTGTCTAGCTGGTTTTTCGACTTAGTTGGCCTGAGATCCTGCCATTCAGGCTCTCAGGCTATCTGCTCTCTCTGTAAAATGGACTCCATGTACCCTAGGTACATACCCAATTGGTTGGATCACCCTGTCCGCCCCTGTACCAGTGTACACTAGGTACCCAGGGCATTGGTGTACCCAAGGCCTGCCAAGGGCTGCAGCATGTATTATGCCACCCCAGGCTTGGCCTAACAATTTGACACAACTGGCTGATCACTCAGCTGGGGTAAGTTGGTGTAATCACCTCTTACTTAGGTGTAGTATACCTATACCTAACCTTAAATGGGACACCTGGTAACCTATAAGTCACTCCTATGGCAGGCCTTAACAATCCTGAAGGCAGAGTGCTTGGTTCCATGTGAGATGGTGCTCTGGCATGAGCTGAGCCTGTCTGCAGTGGTCGGAACAACTTCCTTCTACTGTTTCCAGATATCGTCATACCATATACTCTTAAGTGCATTATGAACCTCGCGGTTAAATGCTATCTTTGGTTTGGCTTTATCAAAACATGTCGAGTAAGGTGTCATACGAATTGGAATACTAACCCCTCGCCAATTCTGGCGACGGGGTTAGCATTCCACCCTTCTAGAGGGACACGACATGTACAGTACCTGAAACCCGGGTAAAATCAGACATAGCCTCAGCTCCACAAAATGGATGCTGCCACCACAGACACAAGTCTGCCCTCCTGCTGCTGGGAGTCCTTCCAGCTTGGGAGGTGTGGACAAAGGGTTTCCTGCCAGGGGAGGTGCGTGCACCACCCCAGACAGGATTTTGTGTATTGGTCAGGTAGGGCTTGAAAGAAACCAGACATGCCTGTGGCTCACAAGGAGCCTCGGTGCATATGCCAGTTCAAACCGGTCCTGGGGCACACCAGTCCCGGGCCTGGGGCGAGCTGGACAAAGGATTGGGGGTGTAACCACCCCCCTTCCTGGTCCCACCCATAGGGAGGGACCTAGCAGGTAGTCCGGCCCCTAGAATCCGAATAAAGGTAGGAGCTGTGTCCTAAGACTTCAGACATCCTGGAATCAACTTGAAACTAAGAAGAAGACGGGAACTTCGACATTCTGCTGCACAGAAGACTGAAGAAAATCTCCCCTGTGGTCAGGGAGTGACCACCTTGCTAACGCAAGCACCATCCAGCGAATCACCGTCTGCTTTGCCGCCGCCTCCCGCCGGAGCCCGAGCCCAGAGACTGACAAGACCTGGACCTCCAGACCTCTCACCGCCCGATCCACAGTCCCTGCAAAGAGGAGAACCGTGGAGGCACCGAGACACGTGGAGCCAGCCATCTTGGAACGACTACGACAAGCTGACCAGTGCAACAACCGAGGCTCCCTCCAAGTTGTGCTTTGGGTCCTGAGAAGCCCAACCCTCGAGCAGCGTCTGCACCAAAGGTGAGCCCTCCAGCATCTCCACGATCTGCGTGGGGCCCTTCTGCATTTTGCCACTCGACGCGCCTAACCGGTTGCTGGCCCGCTGGCTAGTGGCCATCTTGGCGACGAAATCTACGACAAACACCGCTGGTCTGGTTGCTCCAGACTGGCTCTTGCTCCCCTCCAAAGGAGCAATCCCTCTGACCTTGCTGGTCAGAACCAACAGCTTAAACTCCTTGCCTACAACAATTGCTTTTGCCAAGGCTTGTTTGCTTCGATCAAGTCGCCGACACCGCCGACAGCGAGAGCCTGCGTGGGACAGCTCGTGACTCGACTCCTGGACGTCGTCGACCTTCAGGGACCACGTGGCTGCGGAGACAAGCTACCCCTCATCACCTGTTTGCACCCGACATCGCCTGGTACCCACCTGGTGCCACGCTGGTCACTGGCTAGTGACTGTGAACACTGTCCCCTCTGCTTACAGGTCTTCAACATCTCCGATCCACTCTTGGATCCACTGCATCTCTTCCCGACCGACCGCCTGCAGCATCTTTGTCCCAGGCTCAACGGAACAGATAGAAGAAACCCGACGCACTTTGAGACCTATGCACCCGCTTCCTGTGGGTGAGGTAAAGCTGGTACTCCGGTGCCCATGTGTAGTAATACATCTCTAGTGCCTGTGTTCCAAATCTTAAGTTCCTAGGTCATTCGGAAGATTCCTTTTGCAGTAACTTTGTACTTTTTACGCACCCATTGAAACCTATGGGAGCCCGCGTGTGACTATTTGCTCTGCACACGCCACCCGTGGACCTCCTGGTCACTAACTGACGTTAGCTCCTTGTAGGCCCAGCGATTCTAGAGGCCCTAGGCCTTTTCCCTTTTCTGTTCGTGGTACTTATACCACTATTTTAGTATATGGTTCGAGTGGCCACCAGGGCCTATCCATATAAAGTGCAACTTCTGTGTATTCTACTGTAATCTTGTTTGACGATTTGTGCTCCTGTGCTCATAAAGAGACTAGGGGTTACTTTGAGAAATAAATACATATATATTTTGAATATATATCTGTGTGGTGTCCTTTCATTGGTATAAAAGGGGGTTACTATTGGTAAAACAGCTTGCTTAACACGCTTCACGAGTTTAGCCTCAAAGACTGCTTAGCCTACGCTACCACTAGGGCAGCTAGTCCGAAAAGGTTGACTTACAACCACACCATAAGGGTTGCTTGGCATGGTACAAGGTGATCACTTTAACTAGTGAGCATCATATACCAGGCCAACTTCTCACATTGGTGAGCAGCGGTTGGATTTGAGCTTGCTGTGTTTTACCATTGTAATCTCTTGGTTACCAATTGAAAGATCACATAGGTACCTGTAGGTACATATAAAACAAGATTAGATATACATAAGTTCTACTGAACTTAGTTGTTGTAGAGCAAAGGGAGTAGCACACCCTGACTACAACTACTAGATAGGTTTAGTAGGTAAACCCAAGTGTAGGTAGATTGCAACACATCCACCCACACTTAAGAGCAATGGCCGGGGCAGAGGGGTCCACTGTACCCATCTCTGTCGAGAGTGACCCCCAGAGGGCACCAACCAGCTTTGCTACCCTTAATCAGAATGAGCTCAGGCATTTGGCAACTCTTAGAGGCCTTAAACAGCCCAAGAACCCAAACTCTGCTGAGCTCAGAGAGCTCTTACAGAATGATGAGAATCAGAGAGCACTCAAGAAAGCTTCCCAGTTAGCCCCCTTAGGGACAGGAACAGGAGGCCCCCCTTCTGAAGATGCCACTGAAGTACCCCTTCCCAATAGTCACCCCTTAGATGGGATGCCTACCACAGAGGAAGAAAGTGATGGGGATACAGATGTGAGTGGGGAGGAAGGGAGAACTAGCCCAGTGCCAAGTGTTATACTTGGCCCAGCTAAACTAAGGCTATTGGGGACTGACAGTGGGTTCACCCCATTGGATCTCCCCAGTGGACTTAACACAGGGCTTGGAAGGCAAAGGAATCGCTCAGGTGACTCCAATGCTTCCCATGGCTCTAGAGGCTCTCAAGGTCACTCCAGAAGGAGACTGACCACCCCTCAGAGGAGGGAACATGAGGCCAGAATGCAGGAAGCCCAGCTGAGGATCAGGAAGCAGGAGCTAGAAGTAGCCCTGATGGAAGAAAAACTGAGCAAGGCTAGGCAGCATAGAGAGAGTGGGTCTATACCCACTGGTGGCAGCAATGTCCCTAGGGACAAAGATAGGGTCTTTGACAATAGGAACCTGTCCAAGATTGTGCCCCCCTACAAAAGTGGGGATGACATCCACAAATGGATGACTGCTCTTGAGAGAGCCTGCAAAGTGCAGCAGGTTCCTGAAGACCAGTGGGCAGCAATCTTATGGCTCTCCTTTGAGGGGAGAGGCAGAGATAGACTCCTCACTGTTAGAGAAGAGGATGTCAGAAATTACAGAGTCCTGAAGAGTGTCCTAGTTGATGGGTTAGGCTTAACCACTGAACAGTACAGGTTAATGTTCAGAGACACCCAGAAGACACAGACTCAGGACTGGTCTGAATATGTGGAATGTGCCACTAAGGCTTTGGAGGGTTGGTTGCTGGGAAGTAAGGTGTCTGATTATACAGGATTGTACAATTTGATGATGAGAGAGCAGATTTTAAGTAATTGTCAAAACCAGCTTCTCCATCAACACCTGGTAGACTCAGATTTGACCTCTCCCCAAGAATTGGGAAAGAGGGCAGATAAATGGGTCAGGACCAGGATCAGGCCTAAAAACCAGGGTGGTGACCAAAAGAAAGATACCACCAAGCCTCAAGAGAAGGGTGGGGATAAAGAAAAAGAGAAACCTTCCTCAGGGCCCCAAAACTCCACACAGGGTGGTGGGTCCCAAGCTCCCTCCTCTACCACAGCTAAAAAGCCCTACTGCCATGAGTGTAAAACTCCTGGGCATTGGAAAACTGACAGCGGTTGCCCAAGGGCTAAAAACAAAACTGTTCCTCCAATTACTCCTGTCACACCACCTATTACTGTCAGCAGTAATCCCCCAGGTGGTGGGAGTGCCCCCAGAAATCTGGGTGGGTTTACTTGGGGAACACAGGGGGACCCTGGCTTAGCCAATTCCCCTACAGCAACCACTCTTGTCTGTGATGGTGGCATGGGGTTTGCCAACTTCACTGCCTGTCCCAACACTTTGGGTAGGTACAGACAGGAGCCCTACATCAATGGTACAAAAGCTGAGGCCTACAGAGACACTGGGGCTAGCATCACAATGGTGGCCCATTGGCTAGTTCCCTCTGAGCAGCTTTTGCCCGGTTTCTCCTACCAGGTGACTAACATTGATGGCAAACAGAACAGTCATCCCATGGCAGAGGTATGTCTCAGCTGGGGAGGGGTCACTGGCCCTAAAAGGGTAGCAGTGTCCCCAACCTTGCCTGTAGACTGCTTACTGGGGAATGACTTAGAACTCTCAGCTTGGGCTGGAGTTGAACAAGACACCCATTCTAAAATGGTAGGCCTTTCACAAAAGGGTAGGGGGGTTGTGCCATTCACAACCCCTGTCCAAATAGATTTCCTCCCTGAAAAGGTTGGAAGGGCAGTGGTAGCCACAGCCCAGGCACAGACAGACTTCCCTGTAGGGACTGGCAGAGCTGTGACAGTCACAGCTCAAACACAAACTGAGTGCCCCCCTGAAAAGGTTGGCAAGGCTGTAATGGTCTCAGCCTATACTCAGACTGACATAGGTGTAGTGAAGCCTGAAACAATGGATCACTCCACACAAACTGAGAGTAGTGGGGAGGAAGAAAAGTCTCCCTCTCCCCAGACATTAGGAAAAGGTCAGCCTCCTCAGGGATCTGACCTCACCCCTTGTGAAGGAACTGCCCCAGAGGTAGCCAGGCCTGGCCTGGCAGAGCCTCTGATGTCAGTGGCCCCTTCCAAGGTGGGATCCAGTCTGGTGCAGGTAGCCTGCCTCTCTCTACCCTGCCTCAGTCAGCCCAGGGCTGCAGAGGTCAGGGAGGCCAGTGGACCCCCAGAGGGCCCCTGTCCACAAGAACCCCCCCATCAAAAGAATGAGGATTGCCTGGCTAGTAGCCCTAGTCAGGTGATGGGTAAAAACATTCCTGAGGGATCTCCTTTACAGGTAGTTAGGGACCTCCCCCAGGGGGATTCTGTTGGGCACAGGCAAACATGGGACCTTAGGGCCCCAAACCTGACCTGTCCCTCCAGTAAGCCCACAAAAGGGACCCAGCCTCCAGCTTTAGGTAGCCAGAGGCTGACCCTGAGAGCACAGTGCAACTCAGTTAAAGAAAGAAAGGCATCCATGGTGGAGGATGATTGGAGGAAGCTGAGGCCTCACTTTGAGGACACTCACTTCAGTACTCCATCTCAACACCAGCCTTTTACTTTGCCAAGACACACCACAGGTAGAGATTCCCTATGGTGGAGACCCTCTGATACCCTTAGGGTGAGGGATTGCTTAGTGGACCATGAGACAGGGGGTAACCATGCCAGTGCTGGTTCCTCCTTATATGGCCACTTGGGCAATATAGGCTTACCTGGTCAAGGTCAGCCTTATCTCCCTTCGTTTGGGGGGGGGTTGTGTAGGAAGGTGGATATCTGACTATGGTTACCCCCAAATTTTTGCCTAGTGTCTAGCTGGTTTTTCGACTTAGTTGGCCTGAGATCCTGCCATTCAGGCTCTCAGGCTATCTGCTCTCTCTGTAAAATGGACTCCATGTACCCTAGGTACATACCCAATTGGTTGGATCACCCTGTCCGCCCCTGTACCAGTGTACACTAGGTACCCAGGGCATTGGTGTACCCAAGGCCTGCCAAGGGCTGCAGCATGTATTATGCCACCCCAGGCTTGGCCTAACAATTTGACACAACTGGCTGATCACTCAGCTGGGGTAAGTTGGTGTAATCACCTCTTACTTAGGTGTAGTATACCTATACCTAACCTTAAATGGGACACCTGGTAACCTATAAGTCACTCCTATGGCAGGCCTTAACAATCCTGAAGGCAGAGTGCTTGGTTCCATGTGAGATGGTGCTCTGGCATGAGCTGAGCCTGTCTGCAGTGGTCGGAACAACTTCCTTCTACTGTTTCCAGATATCGTCATACCATATACTCTTAAGTGCATTATGAACCTCGCGGTTAAATGCTATCTTTGGTTTGGCTTTATCAAAACATGTCGAGTAAGGTGTCATACGAATTGGAATACTAACCCCTCGCCAATTCTGGCGACGGGGTTAGCATTCCACCCTTCTAGAGGGACACGACATGTACAGTACCTGAAACCCGGGTAAAATCAGACATAGCCTCAGCTCCACAAAATGGATGCTGCCACCACAGACACAAGTCTGCCCTCCTGCTGCTGGGAGTCCTTCCAGCTTGGGAGGTGTGGACAAAGGGTTTCCTGCCAGGGGAGGTGCGTGCACCACCCCAGACAGGATTTTGTGTATTGGTCAGGTAGGGCTTGAAAGAAACCAGACATGCCTGTGGCTCACAAGGAGCCTCGGTGCATATGCCAGTTCAAACCGGTCCTGGGGCACACCAGTCCCGGGCCTGGGGCGAGCTGGACAAAGGATTGGGGGTGTAACCACCCCCCTTCCTGGTCCCACCCATAGGGAGGGACCTAGCAGGTAGTCCGGCCCCTAGAATCCGAATAAAGGTAGGAGCTGTGTCCTAAGACTTCAGACATCCTGGAATCAACTTGAAACTAAGAAGAAGACGGGAACTTCGACATTCTGCTGCACAGAAGACTGAAGAAAATCTCCCCTGTGGTCAGGGAGTGACCACCTTGCTAACGCAAGCACCATCCAGCGAATCACCGTCTGCTTTGCCGCCGCCTCCCGCCGGAGCCCGAGCCCAGAGACTGACAAGACCTGGACCTCCAGACCTCTCACCGCCCGATCCACAGTCCCTGCAAAGAGGAGACCCGTGGAGGCACCGAGACACGTGGAGCCAGCCATCTTGGAACGACTACGACAAGCTGACCAGTGCAACAACCGAGGCTCCCTCCAAGTTGTGCTTTGGGTCCTGAGAAGCCCAACCCTCGAGCAGCGTCTGCACCAAAGGTGAGCCCTCCAGCATCTCCACGATCTGCGTGGGGCCCTTCTGCATTTTGCCACTCGACGCGCCTAACCGGTTGCTGGCCCGCTGGCTAGTGGCCATCTTGGCGACGAAATCTACGACAAACACCGCTGGTCTGGTTGCTCCAGACTGGCTCTTGCTCCCCTCCAAAGGAGCAATCCCTCTGACCTTGCTGGTCAGAACCAACAGCTTAAACTCCTTGCCTACAACAATTGCTTTTGCCAAGGCTTGTTTGCTTCGATCAAGTCGCCGACACCGCCGACAGCGAGAGCCTGCGTGGGACAGCTCGTGACTCGACTCCTGGACGTCGTCGACCTTCAGGGACCACGTGGCTGCGGAGACAAGCTACCCCTCATCACCTGTTTGCACCCGACATCGCCTGGTACCCACCTGGTGCCACGCTGGTCACTGGCTAGTGACTGTGAACACTGTCCCCTCTGCTTACAGGTCTTCAACATCTCCGATCCACTCTTGGATCCACTGCATCTCTTCCCGACCGACCGCCTGCAGCATCTTTGTCCCAGGCTCAACGGAACAGATAGAAGAAACCCGACGCACTTTGAGACCTATGCACCCGCTTCCTGTGGGTGAGGTAAAGCTGGTACTCCGGTGCCCATGTGTAGTAATACATCTCTAGTGCCTGTGTTCCAAATCTTAAGTTCCTAGGTCATCCGGAAGATTCCTTTTGCAGTAACTTTGTACTTTTTACGCACCCATTGAAACCTATGGGAGCCCGCGTGTGACTATTTGCTCTGCACACGCCACCCGTGGACCTCCTGGTCACTAACTGACGTTAGCTCCTTGTAGGCCCAGCGATTCTAGAGGCCCTAGGCCTTTTCCCTTTTCTGTTCGTGGTACTTATACCACTATTTTAGTATATGGTTCGAGTGGCCACCAGGGCCTATCCATATAAAGTGCAACTTCTGTGTATTCTACTGTAATCTTGTTTGACGATTTGTGCTCCTGTGCTCATAAAGAGACTAGGGGTTACTTTGAGAAATAAATACATATATATTTTGAATATATATCTGTGTGGTGTCCTTTCATTGGTATAAAAGGGGGTTACTATTGGTAAAACAGCTTGCTTAACACGCTTCACGAGTTTAGCCTCAAAGACTGCTTAGCCTACGCTACCACTAGGGCAGCTAGTCCGAAAAGGTTGACTTACAACCACACCATAAGGGTTGCTTGGCATGGTACAAGGTGATCACTTTAACTAGTGAGCATCATATACCAGGCCAACTTCTCACAGCTGTCACCTGCCATCCATGGCCTGATCGTGTTTGTAGGGTGACTTCTACTCCGAAATGACGGCAACTGACGCCGTTACCTGGGGTTGGTCTCCTGATGGATGACGAACCCAGTAACCGGACCCCTTCGTTTACTGGGTTTCTTCGTTTCCCGACCAGTCTCCTCTGGAAATCGGAAGGGCAAAAGGTCTCTTTGGCCTTGGTTTTGAGGGTTTCACAGGGCACTCCCGTACGAAGTGACCGCTTTTGCCGCAATACAGGCACTGGTTCTGTCGCCGTCTCTTCTCACGTTCCTCCTTGGTCAGGGCTCCCCGAATGCCTCCGATCTGCATCGGTTCTGGTGTATCAGGGTTGTATACCGCCTCGTTGGTGTTCTTCTCCCTTTGTGGCAGTATTCGGGGGTCTCCGCCTCTGTGTCGATCTGCCTTTCGTTCTTGTAGCCTGAAGTTCAATTTCACTACCAAATCGATAAACGAGCCGATGTCGTCTGGCGGGTCCGGGATCTGGGACAGGAGATCCTTCATGTCGTCCCGCAAACCCCTATAGAACACCGATACCTTCTTGGACTCTGGCCATTGGGTGTCTATTACCAGTCTGTTGAAGGTGGTAACATAGTGTAGCAAGTCTGCGGTCCCCTGTTTTAGTCCGAGGAGTTCGTTATCCGCAGCTTGTACAAAGGTGTGGTGGCCAAACATCCGTCGCATGGTGTCTCTGAAGGCAGGTAAGTTGTACAACACCGGGTCATCATTCTCTACCAAAGGTATGGACCACAGCGATGCATCGCCTCCCATATAGGAGAGGATAAAGGCAACCTTAGAAGCATCGTCAGGGAAGGCGGTAGCACGGGCCATGAAATGCAACTGGTACTGGTGCATGAAAACGCTGTACTTCGTGCTATCACCAGAAAAGCGCTCAGGAGGGGCCAGTTGTACTGTGTGCAGGGCTATCATCTGGATGGAGGTGTCGTGCGATGGAGCAGAGGGAGGCCCACCGGTTTGGAACGTGGCGGGTCTTAACAGGCCTTCTCGCAGCACTCTAGCCGTGGGGTACTGTCCCCAAGGTCCGGTGCCGGGATCGGCCACTTGCGTCTGCAAGGCGGTGATGTCCTGCCGTAGACTGCGGTTTTCCGCTTGCATAGTCGTCAGGATGGCAGCTATATCTTGAAGCGTGATCTCAGGGTTACCCATGTCGCCCGGGCAGGAGGTATTGCGTGGGCTTTGAATTCTGTCAGAGGTCCCCCCACGACTTACCGTCTGCTGGGTGGGATGTTCCTGCAGAGGCGACAAGAACCACCACCCCGTTCCCCACCTTGCCCTAGTCGAGGTGTAACTCCGTCTAGGAGAAGGGGGTACCCGGGGTAGAAGCCAGATAGGCGCAAGGTCTAGATGGCGCTGGACACACGCTGTGAGGGAAAGAAGGGGACACTATTAGCGTTCTGCACGTTCCTTCTCATTCCTCATTTCTGTGTCGTGCTTATGAGACCCTGGTTTACCTGGTGTGAGGGCGTGCGAGTAACTGGCCTCCGCTGTCTGGTCAAAATCAAGAGAAACAAAAACTAGCGCTCCTGCGCAAATTATAACATGCCCAATCCAGCTAGGTCAGAGCATGAACCAAAATAATGAGAACCAAAACCAGCGCTCCTGCGCAAATTATAACATGCCCAATCCAGCTAGGTCAGAGCAGGAACCAAAATAATGAGAACCAAAACCAGCGCTCCTGCGCAAATAATAAAGAGGGTAAGAACCCCCGTTCCACTGCACTTTTCTGGTGCGCCGTGGAAAGCAATGCGTTTCCGGGCTGAGACGGCAAGGACCGCCGTTCGCCTAACCTTGAAGGGCCTTTGGTTGAAGACAGTACCTGTATCGTGGTTGTCCGCAGCCGCGTCCTTCCGTCGGCGGTACTCGTCTTCTCCTTCCGTGGCGATGACCTGAATTCAAAGCGGTCAGTAGCCAGAGTTCCCGGCTATTATGCGCGACCAACCGGAAGTGAGTCTTTCGGACTTCCGTTGTCGTCCCGCAAGAACTAGACCGCTAACCTTCCTTCTCGAGTGGCGGGCGGCTCGCGGAACCATGACAGCGACACCTAACACGCTGTGATACGGAGCCCACTGACACTGCGGAGCGACACCTTACACTCTGTGATATGGAGCCCACTGACACTGAGGAGCGACGCCTTACACGCTGTGATACGAAGCCCACTGACACTGAGGAGCGACGCCTTACACTCTGTGATACGGAGCCCACTGACACTGAGGAGTGACACCGTACACGCTGTGATACGTAGCCCAATGACACTGAGGAGCGACGCTGTACACTCTGTGATACGGAGCCCACTGACACTGAGGAGCGACGTCTTACACTCTGTGATATGGAGCCCACTGACACTGAGGAGCTACGCCTTACACGCTGTGATATGAAGCCCACTGACACTGAGAGTGACGCCTTACACTCTGTGATGCGGAGCCCACTGACACTGAGGAGCGACGCCGTACACTCTGTGATACGAAGCCCACTGACACTGAGGAGCGACACCATACACGCTGTGATACGGAGCCAACTGACACTGAGGAGCGACGCCTTACACGCTGTGATATGAAGCCCACTGACACTGAGGAGCGACGCCGTACACTCTGTGATATGGAGCCCACTGTCAATCTCATACTGAGGAGCGACGCCATACACTCTGTGATACGGAGCCCACTGTCATTCTGACACTGAGGAGCGACACCATACACTCTGTCATACGGAGCTGTAGGAGAGTAGGGTCTGCTATCCTATGGTCACCCCAAATTTTTGCTTTTTGCTTCACTGGTTTTTGACATATTGAGGCTGTGGGCCTGCTAATCAGACCCCCAGCCTGCTGTTCTCTCTCCTAAATTGACACTATGCACCCTAGGTGCATAACCGATTGGAATTGGATCACCCTGTGAGCCCCTGTACCAGTGTACACTAGGTACCCATGGCATTGGTGTATCTAAGGCCAACCAGGGGCTGAAGCATGTATTGTGCCACCCCTGGCCTGGCCTAACAATTTGACACAACTGGCTGATCACTCAGCTGGGGTAAGTTGGTGTAACCACCTCTTACTTAGGTGTAGTATACCTATACCTAACCTTAAATGGGGCACCTGGTAACCTATAAGTCACTCCTATGGCAGGCCTTGACAATCCTGAAGGCAGAGTGCTTGGTTCCATGTGAGATAGTGCTCTGGCATGAGCTGAGCCTGTCTGCAGTGGTCGGAACAACTTCCTTCTACCGTTTCCAGATATCGTCATACCATATACTCTTAAGTGCATTATGAACCTCGCGGTTAAATGCTATCTTTGGTTTGGCTTTATCAAAACATGTCGAGTAAGGTGTCATACGAATTGGAATACTAACCCCTCGCCAATTCTGGCGACGGGGTTAGCATTCCACCCTTCTAGAGGGACACGACATGTACAGTACCTGAAACCCGGGGAAAATCAGACATAGCCTCAGCTCCACAAAATGGATGCTGCCACCACAGACACAAGTCTGCCCTCCTGCTGCTGGGAGTCCTTCCAGCTTGGGAGACGTGGACAAAGGGTTTCCTGCCAGGGGAGGTGCGTGCAGCACCCCAGACAGGATTTTGTGTATTGGTCAGGTAGGGCTTGAAGGGAATCAGACATGCCTGAGGCTCACAAGGAGCCTCAGTGCATATGCCAGTTCAAACCGGTCCTGGGGCACACCAGCCCCGGACCTGGGGCGAGCTGGACAAAGGATTCGGGGTGTAACCACCCCCCTTCCTGGTCCCACCCTTAGGGAGGGACCTAGCAGGTAGTCCGGCCCCTAGAATCCGCTTAAAGGTGTCCTAAGACTTCAGACATCCTGGAATCAACTTAACTACAAGAAGAAGACGGGAACTTCGATGCTCTGCTGCACAGAGGACGGAAGGAAATCTCCCCTATGGTCAGGGAGTGACCATCTTGCTAACGCAAGCACCAACCAGCTACTCGACGTCTGCTTTGCCGCCGCCTCCTGCCGGAGCCCGAGCCCAGAGCCCGACAAGACCTGGACCTCCAGACCTCTCACCGCCCGATCCACAGTCCCTGAAAAGAAGGAACCCGTGGAGGCACCGAGACACGTGGAGCCAGCCATCTTGGAAGACACTCGACAAGCTGCAAGCGCAACAACAGAGGCTCCCTCCGAGTTGTGCTTTGGGTCCTGAGAAGCCCAACAGCCGAGCAGCATCTGCAGCAAAGGTGAGCCCTCCAGTATCTCCACAATCTGCGTGGGGCCCCTCTGCACTTTGCGACTTGACGCGCCTGCCCGGTCCCTGGCTCGTTGGCTAGTGGCCATCTTGGTGACCATCTTGAAAAACTACGATGCTGGTCTGGTTGCGCCAGATTGGCCCCTGCTTCCCTCCAAAGGAGCGGCCCCTCTGACCTTGCTGGTCAGAGTAAACAGCTTTCTTTGATTCCTGCGACTCCTGCTTTTGCCAAGGTTTGTTTGCTTCTTTTGAGTCGCCGACAGCGAGAGACTGCGTGGGACAGCTTGTGAACTGACTCCTGGATGTCGTCAACCTTCAGGGACCACGTGGCTGCAGAGACAAGCTACACCTCTTCACCTGTTTGCACCCGACATCGCCTGGTACCTACCTGGTGCCACGCCGGTCACTGGCTAGTGACTGTGAACACTGTCCCCTCTGCTTAAAGGTCTTCTACACTTCCGATCCAGCCTTGGATCCACCGCATCTCTTCTGGACCGACCGCCTGCAGCATCTTTGTCATCAGGCTCCATTGAACAGATAGACGAAACCCGACACACTTCGAGACCTATGCACCCGCTTCCTGTGGGTGAGGTAAAGCTGGCACTCCGGTGCACAAGTGTAGAGTAACATCTCTGATGTCTAGGTTTGAAGTCTTGAATTCGTAGTCCAACCAGAAGACCCTTCTAGCAGTAACCTTTGAACTTTTACGCACCCATTGAAAACCTATGGGAGCCCGCGTGTAACTTTCCTCACTCCACACGCGACCCGTGGACCTCCTGGTCACTAACTGAAGTTAGCTCCTTGTAGGCCCAGCGATTATAGAGGCCCTAGGCCTTTTCCCTTTCCTGTTCGTGGTACTTATACCACTATTTTAGTATATGGTTTGAGCGGCCACCAGGGCCTATCCATATAAAGTGCAAATTCTGTATATTGTGATACTTTCTTGTTTAACGATTTGTCCTCCTGTGCTCATAAAGAGTCTAGGGGATACTTTGAGTAATAAATACATATATATTTTGAATATATATCTGTGTGGTGTCCTTTCATTGGTATAAAAGGGGGTTACATATGGTAAAACAGCTTGCTTAACACGCTTAAACGAGTTTAGCCTCAAAGACTGCTTAGCCTACGCTACCACTAGGGCAGCTGGTCCGAAAAGGTTGACTTACAACCACACCATAAAGGTTGCTTGGCATGGTACAAGGTGGTCGCTTTAATTAGTGAACATCATATACCAGGCCAACTTCTCACATTGGTGGCAGCGGTGGGATTTGAGCTTGCTGTGTTTTACCTCTGTAATTTCTTTGTTACCAATTGAAAGATCATACAGGTACCTTTAGGTACATATAAAACAAGTTAGTTATATACTTAAGTTCTACTGAACTTAGTTGTTGTAGAGCAAAGGGAGTAGCACACCTTGACTACAATTACTAGATAGGTTTAGTAGGAAAACCCAAGTGTAGGTAGTTGCAACACATCCACCCACACTTAAGAGCAATGGCTGGGGCAGAGGGGTCCAACGTACCCATCTCTGTCGAGAGTGACCCCCAGAGGGCACCATCCATCTTTGCTACCCTAAACCAGAATGAGCTCAGGCAGTTGGCTAATATCAGGGGCCTTAAACAGCCCAGGAACCCTACCTCTGCTGAACTCAGAGAACTCTTACAAGCTGATGAAGATCAGAGAGCTCTCAAGAAAGCCTCCCAGTTAGGCCCCTTAGGGACTGGAACAGGAGGCCCTCCTTCTGAAGATGCTACTGAAGCACCCCTTCCTAACAGTCGCCCCTTAGTTGAGAATCAGACTACAGATGATGAGGATCAGCATAGGGACAAGGATGACAAGGGGGATGAGTCTGATAGTAGTAGTAATTCTGATGGGAGAAATATCCCAGTGCCAGGTGCTATACCTGGCTCAGCTAACTTAAGACTATTGGGGACTGACAATGGGTTCCCCCCATTGAATTTCCCTAGTGGACTTAACCAGGGGTTTGGGAGACAGAGGAATCACTCAGGTGACTCTAATGCCTCTCATGCCTCTAGAGGCTCTCTGGGTCACTCCAGAAGAAGGATGACCAGCCCTCAGAGGAGGGAGCATGAGTCCAGAATGCAGGAAGCCCAGCTGAGGATCAGGAAGCAGGAGCTAGAAGTAACCCTGATGGAAGAGAAACTGAACAAGGCTAGGCAACCTAGAGAGAGTGGGTCTATACCCACTGGTGGCAGCATTGTCCCTAGGGATGTCGTACTTTGAAATTTGGGACCGCGTAGGAGACAGGGCCCTACCCCTGTCTATCACGGTATTAGCGAACCGCGAATGCTCAATGCGGTATGTACAAGTGCTTTGTATGAAGTTCTAGTTATGAATGCACTGTGTATACGTTATTATACATCACTACGTGGGTTCCATCTTGTGGTTGCCCTCACATAGGCTACATATTACGAGCAAATACGGGCCTTTTAGAGCACATGTGCCTTCCTTTGACTTCTCTGTGACCTGGGCAGCTTGGCCCCGCTCCCCCAGGTCAGTCCGGTCTCACGAGCTCCCCGTCCTTCGCTCCACCTGTGATTAGCATCAGGGCTTGACACACCATAAAGCCTTTTCATCCCACACGAGCCTCCAGCTAATCTCTTTCACACCTGACTGTTCCTGTTTTATGGCTTGTTTTCTAAACAGGAGATGCTCGTGTTTATTGGGGCCTATCGATATCTGATGTGGGATCTGAGCCTTGCTGGGTAAATAATTGTGGGCTGGCTTAACTGGAATTTGGGATGGTCATCATGACTCTGCCTTTTCGTTTGAAATGTATACATGTATATGGCCATATCGTAAACCAAGGAATGTGTGCCTGAGCAGGATATTTTGTATTTAAGGAGAAGCCCGTTTCTGTAATTTTTAGCAGTCTCCTGAGAACATACACGCTGTTGTACTTCTAGGATACCTGTAATTGGTCTGCAGCCAATAAACTGATCTTTGACTTCACCCAGAAGACTCTGTGTTTCTGTAGGTCTGAAACAGGAAGAACCCGAAGTCATAGGGTGTGTTCCCCTGCACCGCTGGGCTTAAAATTCCCAGTACTTCAGTTGGCGCCCAACTCGGCGCCATTTCAGCGGTACCGATCCAAGCCAGAGGTTCGTGAGGAGCTTCGTGTGGAAATTCTGGAGGAAGGCCGCCCCTTCATCGACCCCTGCATGTCGACGTGGTCCGAAAGTCTTTTCTGCGAGGTTCTCCGCGTCCCGACGGCTACGAAGTACTGCTGCCCTGATTAATCGCCCTGTTTTGGACCCTTGACGATTTTTGTAGTGCGAAACAATCGAGAGAGTCTTCTGGTGACGCCATTGATCATCGATATTCAGTTAAGTATAAGTGGAGCGTCTCCCAATTTGTTTGGTATCCTTCGGGATAATTTTGATTTGGAGTTTGCAAACGCCAAAGCCAGAGGACTCGTGTATTCACGAGACTATCGTAATCGATAATCCTTTGAAGTTTGGAACTAGACTAGTGAGCGAAGATGCCTGGTGCTAGTGTATTTGGAAGATTATTTTGTTTGGGTTGTGGAAGGGATTTCCAGTTAGAGGATTCATGTCCGGTTCCTCCAATTGGAACTCCAACTTATGAACTTTATGTAAAACATGGCGTGGGCCCCATTGCATATAATGAAGTATGGATCCGATACACCAGAAAGGACGGTGTTTTAAAATGGCCCCAAAATGGTAGTTTCGATAAAGATATCTTAGATAATTTGGAAGTTAAATTGTTTAAAAAGAAAGCCCGGCCGGCGATGTTTGATTCTTTCCGCCTATGGCGAAAGGAAGCCAAACAGAAGGAAATTAAGCTAGCGAAAAGAAATAAGAGAGAAAGAGGTATGTCAGTGATGCAAGCAGCTGTGCAATTTAAAGATAATGAGGAGGAACAAATGAATGAGCAATTGCACAGACAGCGCAAACTAGGGATCGATAAATGTTACCCTGTTTTGTCACCCCTTGTGCAAGATGAGACAAAAGAGAAAGAAAAAGATTCCCTAATGTCCCATTTGTTAAGTTCGCCACCCCCGTATGCGCAAAATGCAACCGCACCTCCACAGCTTGTAAATGTGCAGCCTCCAGTAAATATGCCGCAAGCCTTCCCACAGCCGCCAGCTCCTCCTCAGCTGGCTCCTATCCCTGCAGTGCAGCCTTCTCAAGGGCCGCCAGTTTTGCTACCTGTTACCCCCGCGCTTCCTGCGACTTTGTCTAACACGCCAGCGGCTTCCCCTGCAACTCCTTCTTACACTACCCAGGTACCTGTATCTGACTCCGCTTTTCTTCCCTCTGTTTATCCCCCCGTTCTCGCCTCAACTTCTCCTTCAGCGCGACAACGTCTAGCTAATGTAGTTACTAGTTTAATGTCGCCTCTCTTTGGGTCATCTAGTGCGACCCCTGGTATACAACGTAAGCAATTGCGCAGTCAGCTGCCTGATCCTGAAGAGAAAAAGACATTAGATCATATGGCGCGTAGGTGGATTATTTTTTCTTCACTCTATGATGTGGAGTCAGTTGTTGACGTTTTTCACCAATGGGATGCCCCAAAACAGAGGTATGTGTTCGAGAAAATGTGTGAAATCCTCTGTGAGGAATTGGATGATCATGGTAGAGATCCAAACCCGCAGGAGTTGTGTCGAGTGAGATTCGATTTTGGAAAAGGTACGATTGTGGGCCCCGATGTAAATAGAGCAGTTGCGATCTTATTATCCTTGAGGAATGATGATTGTCAACAGTCGTTGTTTGAACAAGATTTCCCTGTGGGGAGAAAGGTAAAAGCACGCCAATATCCAATGCGTGAGGTTCCTCCAGTTTGGAGACCTGGTGATTTGGCTGCTAACCCACCTGTTCAGCCATATTTTCAGCGTGTTTGGGTACATGTCCCTTGGAAACGATCTGAAGTGTTAGCGCTTAAGCAGACATTGCCTGACCCCCGTAAAAACCCTACAGGTTATTATAAGTAGTTATCACAAACTGCAGAATCATGTGTAATGAATCTGGCTGACATAGACATGTTGTTTGGGAATGTTGTTCCACAGCCTTTATGGGGATCCATTCGTAATGTAGATCACGCTGCAGAATTGGGTAACACATGGGCTAATATCATTGCTGCAGATGCTGGCCAAGTTGGTGGCGCGAAACCTGACCCTTTAGTAGCAGAACTCCCTGGTCGAATTATTACCTACATGAAAACTATAATGCCCGCGATGCGCGTAAATTGGGATAAATTATCCGCATGTAAGCAGAAGAAAGATGAGACAGTGTCCGATTTCTTTACCAGGTTTGAAGAAACATTAATCGACCACAGTGGTCAAGACATGAGCACTGAAGGTGGCCAACGGTTATTTGTTGATAAATTTGTGCAGAATCTACTTCCCGAGTTGTGTAAGAAATTAAAAGACTCCGAAAGTTCCTGGGCTGTTTCCTCTTCAGCGCAAATACTGGCTACTGCACAGTATTATGAGAATAGAGACAAAGATGAGAAGGATAGAACAGATAAGAAAACGAAAGAACTGAAAACAAAGGTCCTCTTGCAGCAGGCTTATCCACCACGTGGAGGACAGAGTAATTATAGGCAAACACAAGGTATCTATCAGCAACCCCAACAATTTCAGAAAAGTCAGCAAATGAATGGGTATTCTCAACCACGAATCCCTGTAGGTCCCAACCAATGTTCATATTGCAAAGAGGAAGGTCATTTTAAATATAGTTGCCCTAAATTAATGCAGCGTAACAGTACTGCTTATGGCGCAAGAGGTAGAGGTGGTCAGCAAGCTCCTAGAGGCAGAGGGCGTGGAAATGTTCCCCAGAACGCGCGTCCTCTTCCACCTCAAAATACCATAAATAGCTTTGATCAGCAAGCCAACGCGACTGGTAATACAGCTCTGTACTACAATAATGATTATTATGCAGAAGATGACAATGTAGAAGATAATGATTACTAGGACAGCCGTAGACAGAGAGAGGGAGTTGTTTCAGTGCCAGTGGATCAGAGCGGACCTTATGTTAAAGTAACTACAGCAAATGTAACGGAGCCCTTTCTGCTGGATACTGGTGCTGCAAAGAGTTCAATCATGCATTCAAAACTCCCTGGCGCGCCTTTGTCTGGCGAAATGAATGTTTCAGTAGGTTTTTCTGGCGCCCCAGTTAGGAACCCGATTTCTAGTCCTATGTCACTTTCTGTTGGACCTTGTGAGCTAAAAGCACCCCTCATCCTAACGACAGGTTGTGGTGAAAATTTGCTGGGATTAGATTTGCTAAAAAGATTGCATGCGACGCTATATTGTTCTCCCTCAGGAGTACAACTTACATTAGGTAAGAAAGTGATTTTCCCAATGTATTTGTCTAAGAATGCAATGCCACCTGAATTGTCATCCCTTCCGGATGTCCTTTGGGCTACTGCACCCAATGATGTGGGTCTTTTGGAAATACCGCCATACGTGGTCACTTTTAAAAGCCAATGTCAGATTGCCACGTATCCCCCAGTATAAGATCTCCAGTGATTTGATTAAAAAGGGTGTAATTGAAGAGACACGAGGCAACGTTTGCAATAGTCCTGTTTTACCTGTCTTAAAACGAACGGACCCTTCACAGCCACCTGTTTACAGATTTGTGATTGATCTTAGAGAGGTTAATAAGATTGTTGTGCCACAGTTTCCAGTTGTCCCTGATATAACTGCCTTGTTAACCATGATTCCAGCCTCCGCTGCATGGTTCTCAGTGATCGATCTAAAGAATGCTTTCTTTAGCATCCCAATTGCAGAGGAGAGCAGAGACATTTTTGGCTTTAGTTTAGGAGGCCGAAGCTTCCGCTTTAAACGCGCTCCCCAGGGCTACTGTGAAAGTCCATCAATATACAGTCAGGCTTTAAAAGTGCAGCTTGATGCACTGGTTTTACCCAGTGGCGCTATCCTTATTCAGTATGTTGACGATTTGCTAATCGCCGCGAATACTGAAAAGATTTGCAAAAACGCTACCTTGTCATTGTTGCGTCATTTGTCTGTCTTTCATCACAAAGTGTCTCTCTCAAAGATGCAATATTGTCGACAAGAAGTGACCTACTTAGGTCATCTCTTATCGAAGGAGGGAAGGAAACTGACCCCAGAAAGAATTCAAGCCATTGCACAGTTGAGTGTGTCAAGAACACAGAGAGAAGTGCGTGCTTTCTTGGGCATTACTTCATACTGTAGGCATTGGATTCCCAATTTTTCCTTGTTGGCAAAACCTTTGTTAGCATTAACATGCAAAGACACACCGAATCCTATTCCATGGTCTGAAGAGTGTCAGAAAAGTTTTTTGGAATTGCGCAATGCATTGTGTTCAGCTCCTGTGTTGGGTACCCCTGACTACAGCAAGCCTTTTACATTGTATGTTCATGAGAAAGATGGTTGCGCATTATCAGTGTTAACACAGCCTTTTGGCGACAGACCGCGTCCATGCGCATATTTTTCGTCAACCTTGGACCCGGTAGCGAGGGCATTGCCAAGGTGTCTGAGAGCCACAGCCGCGGCAGCTATGTCTATTCGACAGTCTGCTGGCCTAGTGATGGATCATACATTGATTGCTATGGTTCCACATGCTGTGGACACATTGTTAAACAGGACCAAGACACAACACTTAACTAGTGCGCGATTATCTGGATATGAGCTGACACTGTTAGCAAACCATATACACATAAAGAGATGCAACACGTTGAATCCAGCTACACTATTTCCAATTCCAGCAGACCTAGATGAGATTGAGCAACATGATTGTCTGTTCAGAACAGAAGAAGAGATGAAAGGGAGAGTAGATCTTAAAGATACTCCCCTGACTGAGTGTGATGGTACTTTATGGGTGGATGGTTCGTGTTTTAAGCTTCCAAATGGTGATACGACTGCTGCATATGCTATCACGACTTTGCACACGATTGTGGAAACTGCGCGTGTGCCACAAAATTCGGCTCAAGCAGCAGAATTGATTGCCCTTACGAGAGCATGCGTGCCGTCTGAAGGAATGAAAGTGAATATATATACGGATAGCCAGTACGCCTTTGGCGTGGCGCACAGTTTTGGGCGATTGTGGAAAGAACGTGGGTTCCTGACTTCGCACGGAGCTAAGATTCAGAATGGCAAGTTGGTGAATGATCTCCTTGAGTCACTGACCCTACCGTTACAAGTTGCGATTATGAAATGCAGTGCGCACAAGAAAATCACTGATGATGTTGGTCGTGGTAATGCGTTTGCTGATGAAACCGCGAAAGAAACAGCAAAAGATGTAAAGACTCGAATGTATGTTGCAAGCCCTGCAAGATGGGTTGGTGATGTTGGAATGTGTGAAAACACAATAGAAAGTGTAAAGTCCCTTCAAGCTGAAGCCACAGAGAAAGAGTTGAGCAAGTGGAGAGAAAGTATGGGTAAGTTGGATGAGAATGGTTGTTGGGTCGATTTGTCAGAACATAGGCGATGGTTGTTACCTGATGCATATGTGCTTCCAGTGGTTACTATGGCACATGGAATGACACATATCAGTATGAAAGGAATCTGTAAGTTGTTGGCTCCAGTATGGCAGAATGCTGGAATTCCCAGGTGTGCAGAGAATGTGGTCAAGAATTGTATGGTATGCTTGAAATACAACCCTGGTAGGGGAACCCCAACTCCAGCTGGTCATTTTGCGCCTCCATCATATCCATTTGAAGTCTTGCAGCTAGATTTTATCCACATGGAAAGGTGCAACAACCTGAAATATGTATTGGTGGTTGTTTGCGCTTTTTCAAAATGGATAGAAGCCTATCCCCTAAAGGACAACACTGCTCTATCCACAGCCAAAGCCCTTGTGAAGGAATTTTTCCCTAGGTTTGGAATTCCAAGAATGGTGTGGAGTGACAATGGGAGTGAGTTTGTGGGTCAAGTGATGAAGAATGTGTGTGAGGGATTAGGGATCAAGCAGAAGTTCCACGCTGCAAATCACTCCCAATCAGCTGGATTAGTAGAGCGCTACAATGGCGCTCTAAAACTCAAGCTGGCCAAAATCCAGACGAGCTCAGGTCTTAAATGGCCTGACGCTCTGCCTCTAGCACTCCCGTCCACCAGAATGACCGTACACTCACGAGTGGGACTTAGCCCATACGAGGTTATTTATGTATGGGGTGTGCCAAGACCGGCGAAATTCAGTGAAATCGAACAACCAGTACTGCTTGATTACTTGTACGAATTGACGGCTAAATTGCGTGTTTTACACCAACAGGTGCACGATACTCTTCCCCAGGCCTCTGAGGCTCCAGGACACCCTATCGACCCTGGCACGTGGGTTCTGGTGAAAAATTTCCAGCGCAAAAGCAACGATGAGCCTCGTTGGATCGGCCCTCATCTCGTACTTCTGTCTACAAGATCAGCTGTTCGAGTAAAGGGGAAGAAGAACTGGATCCACGGCGCCCACGTTAAAAGAATCCCTTTGCCTCTGCCGTATGACCAGTGGGTCCAGGAGGGTATCGCAGACTCTGAAACAGACACTGTACCTCGTTTTGTGCCGTTCAGTGATGCACGCATAAAAGGCACAACTTCAGCACAACAGAGTGACGATATTTTGCAAGAAGCTGTGCCACCATCAATTCGATTGGACACCACAGAGCCTGAACTCTTGTTTCAAGATCAGACAGTACCTGGCCGTTTTCATTATAATCTAAGACCAAGGCCTATGGACAAATAAATATTCTTTTTCCTTACCCCTTTTGCTTTTGATACCATAGCTCTCCCATCTGAAGGACTTTCTTGATTTTTGTTATTCGAACCACCATCCGGGTTCAGCCGCAGGGTCGCGGTGCCAAGACGTTGGGGTACAGGCCGAAGACGTTAGGTCAACGGTTCTGGTTGGTCTAGGGCGTTCCCTGGACTGACAGGCGTACTCCTTAGCAGAAGATACTCACCCGCCGCGTGCGGCACGATTAGAGGAAATGAACTTTAAAGCAAGAATGTGTAAAATAATGAGAAGCAAACGTTTTGTATTATTATGTCTGTTTATAGTATGTAGTATGGTAGTGTTTACTGTAGGATTTGTATTCTTCTCTTCTCAAGAGCTCATTGCACCCACTGTACAGCCTATGCCTCCTTCTACTGTCTCCTCACACTCTTTGTACCCTCTGCCTGAACACGAACAAGCTAGACGATCAGAATTTGTAAACAACTCATTTATTCAGCTATTGCACCAGCACCAACTAGTTATGAATACAACCAATTGTTGGGTGTGTGGTTTAATGCCACATACCATTAATAAGGGTATTCCTTATCTAGTGCTGCCGTTTAGTTACAATGGATCGTCATGGGCATTCCAAAGCATGTTTCTCTTTGCTCTAGATGCGTACTCCCCGCGACAACCGCGTTCCATCAGACCTAGCACAAATAATAAAGCTTTAATGAAAGGAGTTGCCGATATGAGCAGAGATATCAACGCATACTCCTCTATACCCAAGGAGGAATTGAGAGCTTATGTAGGGTGGAACGCGACGGGGTATAGTATTAGTCTGGGTGAAAGACAGCGAAAGATCTCATCTCCAATCTGGGTTGTACCCCACATAGGTCGGTTCTGTTTACAAGGTAATGGTCAGAATCCAAGAGCTCAACTGGGAAGAAGTGACTGTACTGAAACGTACACTTTTCCGTCACAGTTTTCCCCAGCGTTTTTGGCTGCCAAGGGCACATATTTTATCTGCAATGACCGAGCATATACATGGTTGCCCCCTGACTTCTCGGGCACATGTTATATTGCAAATTTGCTACCGCCAACATTTACTGCTGCCTCTGACTATCACAAGACCAGAGTTGAGAGGCGTGATTAGTAAGGAGGATACTGCCGGTCAGGAAGCGGGAGACTTCTTTTTGGGTTTCCTGCCATTTTGGGGACCTATGGTCAATAGTAGGAACCTGAGACAACTGACTCGTGTGGTTGAATCCACCGTTAATGTTACGGCTGGTGCCCTTGGTAATTTGACAGCTGAGCTCCAAGCGGATCGCCTCATGACTTTGCAGAACCGCATGGTTCTAGACGTTATACTTGCAGACCGCGGTGGGGTATGTAAGGTTATCCAATCTAGTTGTTGCATTTTCATACCAGACAACGCTCCAACAGTTTATCAAGCCATCTCCAAACTGCATAGAATATCTGAATCCATACATGTGGATAAAGGAGATTGGTCACTAGTGGGGTGGTTCTGGGAACTGATATCTGCCTGGGGTTGGAAGATTCTGATGGTCATTGGAATGATCTTAGCCATCCTTTTCCTGTTCTGTCTGTGCATACAGTGTGCTCCTGCGATATGTGGCCTCTGTGCTACATTATGTGTAAGGAAACCTGTATCGAGGGACGAGCTAAGTAATAGGATGATGCTACAGCAACATCTCCATGACTTCATGAATATTGACCTAGACTCGGATTGATGTGAGTATAGTTATTGCCTATGTTAGGGCAAAAGGAGGGTCTGTCGTACTTTGAAATTTGGGACCGCGTAGGAGACAGGGCCCTACCCCTGTCTATCACGGTATTAGCGAACCGCGAATGCTCAATGCGGTATGTACAAGTGCTTTGTATGACGTTCTAGTTATGAATGCACTGTGTATACGTTATTATACATCACTACGTGGGTTCCATCTTAGAGCGGTGGCCATCTTATGGTTGCCCTCACATAGGCTACATATTACGAGCAAATACGGGCCTTTTAGAGCACATGTGCCTTCCTTTGACTTCTCTGTGACCTGGGCAGCTTGGTCCCGCTCCCCCAGGTCAGTCCAGTCTCACGAGCTCCCCGTCCTTCGCTCCACCTGTGATTAGCATCAGGGCTTGACACACCATAAAGCCTTTTCATCCCACACGAGCCTCCAGCTAATCTCTTTCACACCTGACTGTTCCTGTTTTATGGCTTGTTTTCTAAACAGGAGATGCTCGTGTTTATTGGGGCCTATCGATATCTCGTGTGGGATCTGAGCCTTGCTGGGTAAATAATTGTCGGCTGGCTTAACTGGAATGTGGGATGGTCATCATGACTCTGCCTTTTCGTTTGAAATGTATACATGTATATGGCCATATCGTAAACCAAGGAAT
Source organism: Triturus cristatus (assembly GCF_964204655.1). NCBI lineage: Eukaryota > Metazoa > Chordata > Amphibia > Caudata > Salamandridae > Triturus > Triturus cristatus. The sequence goes on from NC_140579.1 coordinate 1,100,644,900, forward strand.
GTGTGCCTGAAGCAGGATATTTTGTATTTAAGGAGAAGCCCGTTTCTGTAATTTTTAGCAGTCTCCTGAGAACATACACGCTGTTGTACTTCTAGGATACCTGTAATTGGTCTGCAGCCAATAAACTGATCTTTGACTTCACCCAGAAGACTCTGTGTTTCTGTAGGTCTGAAACAGGAAGAACCCGAAGTCATAGGGTGTGTTCCCCTGCACCGCTGGGCTTAAAATTCCCAGTACTTCAGGGACAAAGATAGGGTCTTTGATAATAGGAGCCTGTCCAAGGTTGTGCCCCCCTACAAAAGTGGGGATGATATCCACAAGTGGATGACTGCTCTTGAGAGAGCCTGCAACGTGAAGCAGGTTCCTGAAGACCAGTGGGCAGCAATCTTATGGCTCTCCTTTGAAGGTAGAGGCAGAGATAGACTCCTCACTGTTAGAGAGGAGGATGTCAGAAACTACAGAGCCCTGAAGAGTGTCCTGGTTGATGGGTTAGGCTTAACCACTGAACAGTACAGGTTAATGTTCAGAGATACCCAGAAGACACAGACTCAGGACTGGTCTGAATACATTGAATGTGCCACTAAGGCTTTGGAGGGTTGGTTGCTGGGAAGTAAGGTGTCTGATTATACAGGATTGTACAATTTGATGATGAGAGAACAGATTTTAAATAACTGTCAAAACCAGCAACTGCATCAACACTTGGTTGACTCGGATCTGACCTCTCCCCAAGAATTGGGAAAGAAGGCAGACAAATGGGTCAGAACCAGGGTTAAGCAAAAGAATCAGAACCAGGGCCAAGGGGGTGAACAGAAGAAAACAGACCAAAAGGGTGATCAGAAATCCAAAGACCAGAAGTCTTCAACAGGGCCCCAAACTAGTACTAATGAGGGTGGGTCCTAACAATCTAAAGGAAAGAAGAAAGAAGGTCCAAAGAAACCCGGGTGAAAATCTTGCAAGAATACAACTCACTGGACTAGTGATTGTAAGAAGGGTGGAGCCCCCAACACTGTTGCCCCTAAGGCACCTGCTCCCAGTAGTACTGTTAGCAGTGTTGGTCCCCAGACAAAGGGTGTAGTGGGGATCACTATGGGAACTGAAGGAGATTCTGACCTAGACAGAACCCTTACACAGGCAGTCTTGATCTGTGATGGGGACATGGATTTGTCCCTGACTGTGAGCCCCAGTAATCTGGGCAAGTACAGACAGACTCCATTGATTAATGCAAAAGTGGCTCAAGCCTACAGGGACACATGTGCCAGTGTCACTATGGTGACACCAGGCTTTGTGGATCCTGGACAGTACATACCAGGTGAGAATTACCTGGTGACCAATGCCAGCAATACCACTACTTCTCATAGTGTGGCTATTGTTAACTTCTCATGGGGAGGGGTAACTGGCCTCAAAAGGGTTGTGGTTAGTGCAGACCTCCCAGTAGAATGTTTGTTGGGCAATGACCTAGAGAGTTCTCTATGGTCAGAAGTGGAGTACAGGACACATGCAGAGATGTTAGGTATATCACCACATGTCCTTGCTGTGACCAGGTCATAGGCCAAAAAATGCCTTACTGAACCTCAGGTCTTGGATCCTGGAACAATGGACCAAACACCTACCAAGAAAAAGAACAGGAGGGTTAAGGCTGTGCCTTCCCCCTGCATCCAAGTGATGATCAGTCTTCCCAGGAGGATGATCTAGAGAACCCTGAAGGAACTGTCCCTGAAGAGCTTGAACCTGACCAGGTTGAGTTTCTGGGGACAGGGGGACCTTCCAGGGCTGACTTGGGGCAGGCTCAGTTATCCTGTCCATCTCTTGAACCCCTCAGACAGCTGGCTGCTGCTGAGGCTGCTGGGAATGCTCAAGGTGCCCATAAAGTGTATTGGGATGATGGGCTCCTTTATTCAGAGGCTAGAGACCCAACACTTGGTGCAACCAGGAGGTTGGTTATACCTCTGCAATTTAGGGGCTTCCTTCTTACCTTGGCCCATGATATTCCTCTAGCAGGACACTTAGGCCAGAACAAGACTTGGGACAGGCTTATCCCTCACTTTCACTGGCCTCACATGAATGAAGATACCAAGGAGTTTTGTCGCTCCTGTGTGACCTGCCAAGCCAGTGGCAAATCAGGTGGCACAACAAAGGCCCCCCTAATACCACTACCTGTGGTGGGGGTCCCCTTTGAAAGAGTGGGAATAGATATAGTGGATCCCATGGATCCCCCCACTGCATCTGGGCACAGATTTATACTGGTGGTAGTGGATCATGCCACCAGGTATCCAGAGGCAATTCCACTTAGGACCACAACAGCTCCTGTTGTGGCCAGGGCCCTACTGGGAGTATTCTCCAGAGTGGGGTTTCCTAAGGAGGTTGTTTTTGACAGAGGTACCAACTTCATGTCAGGATACTTGACAGCTATGTGGAAGGAATGTGGTGTCAACTACAAGTTCACCACTCCTTATCACCCACAATGCAATGGGCTTGTTGAGAGATTCAACAAGACCCTAAAGGGTATGATCAAAGGATTACCTGAAAAGCTCAGGCGAAGATGGGACATCCTTCTACCCTGCCTTCTGTTTGCTTACAGAGAGGTCCCACAAAAAGGAGTTGGCTACAGCCCCTTTGAATTGTTGTTTGGGCACCCTGTAAGAGGCCCCTTATGTCTGGTGAGGGAAGGATGGGAGTTACCTCTCAAAAAGCCTAAGCAAGACATAGTGGACTATGTACTTGGTCTCCGCTCCAGGATTGCTGCGTACATGGAGAAGGCATCCAAAAACCTTGAGGCAAGCCAGGCCTTACAGAAAGCTTGGCATGACCAAAAGGCTGTCTTGGTTGAGTTTCAGCCAGGACAGAAGGTATGGGTGTTGGAGCCAGTGGCCCCGGCAGCACTCCAAGACAAATGATCTGTACCCCATACAATCCTGGAAAAGAAGGGAGAGGTTACCTACTTGGTGGACCTAGGCACTCCCAGGAGTCCCCACAGGGTACTCCATGTTAACAGGTTAAAAGCATATGTTGACAGGGCAGACATGGGCTTGCTCATGGCTACAGATGAGGGACAGGAGGAGGAGAGTGACCCTCTCCCAGACCTGTTGTCTCAGAACCCTGAAGATGGTTCAGTTGAAGGAGTGACCCTTGGAGGCAACCTCACTGAGCATTAGCAGATTGAATGTAGGCAAGTTCTACAATCATTTCAGCATATGTTCTCACTGATACCTAGTCAAACTGATTGGTGTACCCATGTGGTGGACACTGGTGACAGTCTTCCTGTGAAGAACAAACTTTACAGGCAACCTGACCATGTCAGGGACTGTATAAAGGCTGAGGTACACAAAATGCTGGAACTGGGTGTCATTGAGCCCTCAGAGAGCCCCTGGGCTAGCCCAGTGGTTCTGGTCCCCAAACCTCACACCAAAGATGGCAAGAGAGAGATGAGGTTCTGTGTGGATTACAGAGGACTCAATGCTGTCACTAGGACAGATGCACATCCTATTCCAAGGGCAGATGAGCTCATAGATAAACTGGCTTCTGGTACGTTTTTGAGCACATTTGATTTGACAGCTGGCTATTGGCAAATCAGGTTAGCTGAGGAGTCTAATGTCAAAACAGCATTTTCAACCCCAGGAGGACACTACCAATTTTTGGTGATGCCTTTTGGTCTGAAGAATGCACCTGCCACCTTCCAAAGGTTGGTGAATCAAGTCCTTACTGGGTTGGATAACTTTTGTGCAGCATATCTTGATGACATTGCTTTCTTTAGCTCCACCTGGGAGGATCACCTGATCCACCTGAAGAAGGTACTTGAGGCTCTGCAAAAGGCAGGCCTCACTATCAAGGCTACCAAGTGCCAGATAGGGCAGAGTAAGGTTGTGTATTTGGGCCACCTTTTCGGTGGAGGCCAAGTTCAACCACTGGAGAGTACGATACAATCCATCAAGGACTGGTCTCCTCCAACCACCCAGACTCAAGTCCGAGCTTTCTTGGGCTTGACTGGGTACTACAGGAAGTTTGTTAAGAACTATGGGTCCATTGTGACTCCTCTTAATGATCTGACATCCAAAAAGATGCCCAAAAAGGTTCAGTGGACAGTAAGCTGTCAAAAGGCATTTGAAGACCTGAAGAAGGCCATGTGCTCTGCACCTATCCTGAAAAGTCCTGACTACTCCAAAGAGTTTATTGTCCAAACAGATGCTTCTGAGTTGGGTGTGGGAGCTGAGCTGTCACAACTTAATGTAGATGGTCAAGACCAACCCATTGCTTTTATTAGCAGAAGGTTGACCCCCAGAGAGAAGAATTGGTCAGCTATTGAGAGGGAGGCCTTTGTTGTGGTGTGGGCCCTGAAGAAGCTGAGGCCATACTTGTTTGGCACTCACTTCAAGATTCAGACCGACCATAAGCCCCTCTTGTGGCTAAATCAGATGAAGGGTGAAAACCCCAAACTGCTTAGGTGGTCCATTTCCCTACAGGGGATGGACTTTACAGTGGAGCACCGGACAGGTACAGACCATGGGAATGCAGATGGTCTCTCCAGGTACTTCCACTTAGGACATGAAGACGAGACTGGTCAAGGCTAGTTTAATGTCCCTGCGTTTGGGGGGGGGTTGTGTAGGAGAGTAGGGTCTGCTATCCTATGGTCACCCCAAATTTTAGCTTTTTGCTTCACTGGTTTTTGACATATTGAGGCTGTGGGCCTGCTAATCAGACCCCCAGCCTGCTGTTCTCTCTACTAAATTGACAACTATGCACTTTAGGTGCATAACCAATTGGAATTGGTTCACCCTGTGAGCCCCTGTACCAGTGTACACTAGATTCCCAGGGCATTGGTGTATCTAAGGCCTACCAGGGGCTGAAGCATGTATTGTGCCACCCCTGGCCTGGCCTAACAATTTGACACAACTGGCTGATCACTCAGCTGGGGTAAGTTGGTGTATCCACCTCTTACTTAGGTGTAGTATACCTATACCTAACCTTAAATGGGACACATGTTAACCTATAAGTCACTCCTATGGCAGGCCTTAACAATCCTGAAGGCAGAGTGCTTGGTTTCATGTGAGATGGTGCTCTGGCATGAGCTGAGCCTGTCTGCAGTGGTCGGAACAACTTCCTTCTACCGTTTCCAGATATCGCCATACCATATACTCTTAAGTGCATTATGAACCTCGCGGTTAAATGCTATCTTTGGTTTGGCTTTATCAAAACATGTCGAGTAAGGTGTCATACGAATTGGAATACTAACCCCTCGCCAATTCTGGCGACGGGGTTAGCATTCCACCCTTCTAGAGGGACACGACATGTACAGAACCTGAAACCCGTGTAAAATCAGACATAGCCTCAGCTCCACAAAATGGGGGCTGCCACCACAGACACAAGTCTGCCCTCCTGCTGCTGGGAGTCCTTCCAGCTTGGGAGACGTGGACAAAGGGTTTCCTGCCAGGGGAGGTGCGAGCACCACCCCAGACAGGATTTTGTGTATTGGTCAGGTAGGGCTTGAATAGAATCAGACATGCCTGAGGCTCACAAGGAGCCTCGGTGCATATGCCAGTTCAAACCGGTCCTGGGGCACACCAGCCCCAGACCTGGGGCGAGCTGGACAAAGGATTGGGGGTGTAACCACCCCCCTTCCTGGTCCCACCCTTAGGGAGGGACCTAGCAGGTAGTCCGGCCCCTAGAATCCGCTTAAAGATAGGAGCTGTGTCCTAAGACTTCAGACATCCTGGAATCAACTTGAAACTAAGAAGAAGACGGGAACTTCGACGCTCTGCTGCACAGAGGACAGAAGGAAATCTCCCCTATGGTCAGGGAGTGACCATCTTGCTAACGCAAGCACCAACCAGCTATTCAACATCTGCTTTGCCGCCACCTCCTGCCGGAACCCGAGCCCAGAGTCCGACAAGACCTGGACCTCCAGACCTCTAACCGCTCGATCCACAGTCCCTGCAAAGAAGGAACCCGTGGAGGCACTGAGACACGTGGAGCCAGCCATCTTGGAAGACCGACGACAAGCTGCAAGCGCAACGACAGAGGCTCCCTCCAAGTATTGCTTTGGGTCCTGAGAAGCCCAACCACCAAGCAGCATCTGCACCAAAGGTGAGCCCTCCAGCATCTCCACGATCTGCGTGGGGCCCCTCTGCACTTTGCATCTTGACGCGCCTGCCCGGTCCCTGGCCCGTTGGCTAGTGGCCATTTTGGCAACCTATTTTGAAATCAACGATGCTGGTCTGGTTGCTTTAGACTGGCCCTAGCTGCTCTCCAAAAGAGCAGCCCCTCTGATCTTGCTGGTCAGAACAATCAGCTTTCCTCTCTTTCTACGACTCCTGCCTTTGCCAAGGCTTGTTTGCTTCTTTCGAGTCGCAGACACCGCCGACAGCGAGAGCCTGCGTGGGACAGCTCGTGACTTGACTTCTGGACGTCGCCGACCTTCAGGGACCACGTGGCTGCGGAGACAAGCTACACCTAACCACCTGTTTGCACCCGACATCGCCTGGTACCTACCTGCTGCCACGCCGGTCACTGGCTAGTGACTGTGGACACTGTCCCCTCTGCTTTCAGGTCTTCTACAACTCCGATCTACTCTTGGATCCACCGCATCTCTTCTGGACCGACCGCCTGCAGCATCTTTGTCATCAGGCTCCATTGAATCGATAGAAGAAACCCGACGCACTTCGAGACATATTCACCCGCTTCCTGTGGGTGAGGTAAAGTTGGCACTCCGGTGCCCAAGTGTGGAGAAACATCTCTAGTGTCTGTGTTTTGAATCTCAAGATCGTAGTCCATCCAGAAGACCCTTTCTGCAGTAACTTTTAAACTTTTACGCACCCATTGAAAACCTATGGGAGCCCGCGTGTAACTTTCCTCACTGCACACGCGACCCGTGGACCTCCTGGTCACTAACTGAAGTTAGCTCCTTGTAGGCCCAGCGATTCTAGAGGCCCTAGGCCTTTTCCCTTTCCTGTTCGTGGTACTTATACCACTATTTTAGTATATGGTTTGAGTGGCCACCAGGGCCCATCCATATAAAGTGCAACTTCTGTATATTATAACGTTGTCTTGTTTAACGATTTGTGCTCCTGTGCTCATAAAGAGTCTAGGGGATACTTTGAGTAATAAATACATATATATTTTGAATATATATCTGTGCGGTGTCCTTTCATTGGTATAAAAGGGGGTTACATATGGTAAAACAGCTTGCTTAACACGCTTAAACGAGTTTAGCCTCAAAGACTGCTTAGCCTACGATACCACTAGGGCAGCTGGTCCGAAAAGGTTGACTTACAACCACACCATAAGGGTTGCTTGGCATGGTACAAGGTGGTCACTTTAATTACTGAACATCATATACCAGGCCAAATTCTCACAGATACGGAGCCCACTGACACTGAGGAGCGACGCCTTACACTCTGTGATACGGAACCCACGGACACTGAGGAGCGACGCCGTACACTCTGTGATACAGAGCCCGCTGACACTGAGGAGCGACGCCGTACACTCTGTGATATGGAGCCCACTGACACTGAGGAGAGACGCCATACACTCTGTGATACGGAGCTCACTGACACTGAGGAGCGACACCGTACACGCTGTGATACGGAAACCACTGACACTGAGGAGCGACGCCTTACACTCTGTGATACGGAGCCCACTGACACTGAGGAGCGACGCTGTACACTCTGTGATACGGAACCCACTGACACTGAGGAGCGACGTCTTATACTCTGTGATACGGAGCCCACTGACACTGAGGAGCGACGCCTTACACTCTGTGGTACGGAGCCCAATAACACTGAGGAGCGACGCCTTACACTCAGTGATACGGAGCCCACTGACACTGAGGAGCAACGCCTTACACTCTGTGATGCGGAGCCCACTGCCACTGAGGAGCAACGCCTTACACTCTGTGATACGAAACCCACTGACTCTGAGGAGCGACGCCGTACACTCTGTGATACGGAGCCCACTGACACTGAGGAGCGACGCCTTACAATCTGTGATACGGAACCCACTGACACTGAGAAGCGGCGCCGTACACTCTGTGGTACGGAGCCCACTGACACAGAGGAGCGACGCCGTACACTCTGTGATATGGAGCCCACTGACACTGAGGAGCAACGCTTTACACTCTGTGATACGGAGCCCACTGACACTGAGGAGCGACGCTGTACACTCTGTGATACGGAACCCACTGACACTGAGGAGCGACGTCTTATACTCTGTGATACGGAGCCCACTGACACTGAGGAGCGACGCCTTACACTCTGTGGTACGGAGCCCAATAACACTGAGGAGCGACGCCTTACACTCTGTGATACGGAGCCCACTGTCATTCTGACACTGAGGAGCGACGCCATACACTCTGTCATACGGAGCCCACTGACACTGAGGAGCGACACTGTACACTCTGTGATATGGAGTCCACTGACACTGAGGAGCAACGCCTTACACGCTGTGATACGGAGCCCACTGACACTGAGGAGCGATGCCTTACTGTGAGAAGTTGGCCTGGTATATGATGTTCACTAATTAAAGTGACCACCTTGTACCATGCCAAGCAACCCTTATGGTGTGGTTGTAAGTCAACCTTTTCGGACCAGCTGCCCTAGTGGTAGCGTAGGCTAAGCAGTCTTTGAGGCTAAACTCGTTTAGGCGTGTTAAGCAAGCTGTTTTACCATATGTAACGCCCCTTTATACCAATGAAAGGACACCACACAGATGTATATTCAAAATATATATGTATTTATTACTCAAAGTATCCCCTAGACTCTTTATGAGCACAGGAGCACAAATCGTTAAACAAGAAAGTATCACAATATACAGAAGTTGCACTTTATATGGATAGGCCCTGGTGGCCGCTCAAACCATATACTAAAATAGTGGTAAAAGTACCACGAACAGGAAAGAGAGAAGGCCTAGGGCCTCTAGAATCGCTGGGCCTACAAGGAGCTAACTTTAGTTAGTGACCAGGAGGTCCACGGGTCGCGTGTGCAGTGAGGAAAGTTACACGCGGGCGCCCATAGGTTTTCAATGGGTGCGTAATTGTTCAAAAGTTACTGCTAGAAGGGTCTTCTGGTTGGACTACGAATTCAAGACTTCAAACCTAGACACTACAGATGTTACTCTACACTTGTGCACCAGAGTGCCAGCTTTACCTCAGCCACAGGAAGCGGGTGCATAGGGCTCGAAGTGCGTCGGGTTTCATCTATCTGTTCAATGGAGCCTGACGACAAAGATGCTGCAGGCGGTCGGTCCAGAAAAAATGCGGTGGATCCAAGGATGGATCGGAAGTGTAGAAGACCTGTAAGCAGAGGGGACAGTGTTCACAGTCACTAGTCAGTGACCGGCGTGGCACCAGGTAGGTACCAGGCGATGTCGGGTGCAAACAGGTGAAGAGGTGTAGCTTGTCTCTACAGCCACGTGGTCCCTGAAGGTCAACGACGTCCAGGAGTCGGTTCACGAGCTGCCCACGCAGGCTCTCGCTGTCGGCGACTCAGAAGAAGCAAACAAGCCTTGGAAAAAGCAGGAGTCGCAGGAAGTGAAGAAAGCTGTTAGCTCTGACCAGCAAGGTCAGAGGGGCTGCTCCTTTGGAGGGAAGCAGGGGCCAGTCTGCAGCAACCAGACCAGCATCGTAGTTTTCAAAAAGGTTCGCCAAGATGGCCACTAGCCCACGGGCCAGGGACCGGGTAGGCGCGTCAAGTTGCAAAGTGTAGAGGGGCCCCACGCAGATCGTGGAGATGCTGGAGGGCTCACCTTTGGTGCAGATGCTGCTCGGATGGAGGGCTTCTCAGGACCCAAAGCACAACTTGGAGAGAGCCTCTGTTGTTGCGCTTGCAGCTTGTTGAGTGTCTTCCAAGATGGCTGGCTCCACGTGTCTCGGTGCCTCCACGGGTTCCTTCTTTGCAGGGACTGTGGATCGGGTGGTGAGAGGTCTGGAGGTCCAGTTCTTGTTGGTCTCTGGGCTCGGGCTCCGGCGGGAGGTGGCGGCAAAGCAGACGTCGATTCGCTGGATGGTGCTTGCGTTAGCAAGATGGTCCCTCCCTGACCATAGGGGAGATTTCCTTCAGTCTTCTGTGCAGCAGAACGTCGAAGTTCCCGTCTTCTTCTTAGTTTCAAGTTGATTCCAGGATGTCTGAAGTCTTAGGACACAGCTCCTACCTTTAAGCGGATTCTAAGGGCCGGACTACCTGCTAGGTCCCTCCCTAAGGGTGGGACCAGGAAGGGGGGTGGTTACACCCCCAATCCTTTGTCCAGCTCGCCCCAGGTCTGGGGCTGGTGTGCCCCAGGACCGGTTTGAACTGGCATATGCACCGAGGCTCCTTGTGAGCCTCAGGCATGTCTGGTTTCTTTCAAGCCCTACCTGACCAATACACAAAATCCTGTCTGGGGTGGTGCACGCACCTCCCCTGGCAGGAAACCCTTTGTCCACACCTCCCAAGCTAGAAGGACTCCCAGCAGCAGGAGGGCAGACTTGTGTCTGTGGTGGCAGCATCCATTTTGTGGAGCAGAGGCTATGTCTGATTTTACCCGGGTTTCAGGTACTGTACATGTCGTGTCCCTCTAGGAGGGTGGAATGCTAACCCCGTCGCCAGAATTGGCGAGGGGTTAGTATTCCAATTCGTATGACACCTTACTCGACATGTTTTGATAAAGCCAAACCAAAGATAGCATTTAACCGCGAGGTTCATAATGCACTTAAGAGTATATTATTATGGCGATATCTGGAAACGGTAGAAGGAAGTTGTTCCGACCACTGCAGACAGGCTCATCTCATGCCAGAGCACCATCTCACATGGAGCCAAGCACTCTGCCTTCAGGATTGTTAAGGCCTGCCATAGGAGTGACTTATAGGTTAACATGTGTCCCATTTAAGGTTAGGTATAGGCATACTACTCCTAAGTAAGAGGTGGATAAACCAACTTACCCCAGCTGAGTGATCAGCCAGTTGTGTCAAATTGCTAGGCCAGGCCAGGGGTGGCCCAATACATGCTTCAGCCCCTGGTAGGCCTCAGATACACCAATGCCCTGGGTACCTAGGGTACACTACTACAGGGGCTCACAGGGGGATCCAGTTCCAATGGGTTATGCACCTAAAGTGCATAGTGTCAATTTAGCAGAGAGCACAGCAGGCTGGGGGTCTGATTAGCAGGCCCACAGCCTCAATACGTCAAAAACCAGTGAAGCAAAAAGCAACAATTTGGGGTGACCATAGGTTAGCAGACCCTACTCTCCTACACTTACACTCTGTGATACGGAGCCAGCTGACACTGAGGAGCAACGTCTTACACTCTGTGATATTGAGCCCACTGACACTGAGGAGTGACACCTTACACTCTGTGATATGGAGCCCACTGACACTGAGGAGCGACGCCTTACACGCTGTGATACGAAGCCAACTGACACTGAGTAGCGACACCTTACACTCTGTGATACGGAGCCCACTGACACTGAGGAGCGACGCTGTACACTCTGTGATACGGAACTGTTAGAATCCGGGGTCTCTGGTTGGCGCAGGTATGCACTTGCGACAAGCAGGGACCCTTTTCATCTAAGTCAGGGCAAAGGATCACCTCTTTAAAAATAACCCCTGCTCACCCTCTAGGTAATGTGTCGCGAGCAGTCAGGCTAAATTTCTAGAGGGCATATAGGTTAAGCGTTCAAGTTGTCCCACACAATAATCACCTCCCCACCACACAAAGACACAAGGCTGTATTTATATCCAAATTATAATTCTTTATATAAAAGGCTTTCGTTCAGGCAGGTTGCATAAATACAGTTCTCTTAGCGAATCTCAATCCAGTTACTTTCAAAGGCTTAAAGGCAGTCCACAGGTTCCAAAATGGCACAGTTCTACTTAAAATAAGTTCTTTGGGTCTTCTGCGCACTTCGTAGCGCCTTTGGGATGCTCTGGGCAAGGTTTTTGCAGTGCCTTGCCGTTTCTCACGCTTCCCGCGAGAGCCTTAGTACGCTTGCCGAGTACCACGCCTCTCGCGTGAACACCGGCAATGGTTTTCAATGCGGTACGGTCCGGACTGCCAGGGACGCTCCGTACATAGAGGGAAGCACCGTACAATGGGAACTCGGGTGATTTCCAGGTACGGTGCGAACCCAGAGGGATTCAAAAGTAGTACAGCGCGAACCCAGCAGCAGTTCCAAAGCAGTCCAGGGCGAACCATGATATTTGTACCGTCAGTACGGGGCAATTGTACGGTGCGAACCAACGGGCCCAACTTCGAGGCTTCACAGCAAGGTACGGTCCGTACGAAAGCAAGTACGGGCTGTACTTTCAACGCGCTTGGCACAGTACCTTATTCCTTGGGGGCAAATGTTCGCGGCAGGCTGTGGACGTCTTTCAGGAGTGTCCCGCGTCGCGTCTCGGTCCCGGCTCCTCCGTGGACACGGATGCTTCGTGGGGGAGGCGCTCCTCAGCTCACAGCACACCCACGAGGGCAGAGGCAGGAGGGGCAGCCTGGGGGCGAGATTCCAGCGCAGCGCGCTGTCGGTTTTCTCCAGATGGGGCGAACAGTGCCCAAATCCTCATGGTGATTTCTGCGGCCCGGGGGGGTCGCAGAGCTCGATGTTTAGACAGGGATCTCCTCCTCACTTTGCGAGCGACGGCTCACGGGGGTAGTTGCTCACTTTGTTTAGGCTGGTGGCCCTCACGATGTTTACAGTTACTTCCAGCGGCAGATGGTCGCGTTGTTTAGGGAGATTTAAGGCACAAGGATCTCCAGAGTCAGCAGTGAAAAATCACCCACGGCAGTCTCTTCTTCCTCAAAGGGGGGGGTAGCGCCCAATGTTCCTGGGGCGCAGTTCAGGAGGCAAGTTCTCTAGCAAGCCCTTGGAGATAGTTTGTAAAAGCACAAGTTGAATTAAAGTCTTTTTCTTCAGGCTTTCCTTCTCCTTCCAGCAGACAGGCACCCACTGCAGGCCAGTCTCTCAGGCAGAGAGACAGTATTCCTCCTTCAGCTTCTCCAGGTCCTTCTCCTTCAGGCAGAGTTTCTTCTTGGCGCAAACAGGATCTGATTTCTTAGGAGCCAGGCTCCTACTTTTATACAGTGATTCTTTTGTTCTTTAGCGCCAGGGGGCCTGGGCCTGGCTCAGTCCAGTTCTGGAGCACTTTGTTATGGTGACTCTGCGCTTTCCTTTCAGCAGCAGGGCAGAGACATCAGCTGCTCCACAGGGGGCGGAGCCGGCTTTGTGGTGGCAGAGTACAGGTCTATTCAAGAGTCAAGGTGTACTCCTCCCACCCATCTTGGTGTAATCTCTCTACCCACCACCTGGCAGCCAGCCTGTCTCTGGGGATTCCCCAGCCCTGCTCTTCCCTGTTACTAGGCAGAACACACACACACACAGCGCAGAGGCGGACTGAAATGGCCAGGTCAGTAAATACTAACTTTCTAAAAGTAGTATTTACACACACAGGATATTAAAATAAACTTTACTAAAAGAAGTATTTTATTATTCTGAGTTCAGGCATACTAAATATGACTTTCTACCATGCTCTATGAGTCCACTGGGATTACAGGGTGTAGTAATTTCAGCAGCCCATTCTGGCCTATGGAGAGCAGGTAGCCTTCAATAGTGAAAAACGAAAATGGCTGTAATTCACTAGTAAGACATGCCTCACACATCAGGGCATGTCCTACCTTATGCCTACAATGCACCCTGCCCTTGGGCCTACCAGAGGGGTGACTAATATGTAGTTAAGGGAAGGTTTAGGGACTGGCAAGTGGGGGCACTTGCGCAGTCAGCGCGACGGTACCAGACCGCGCGCAGGTTCTGCAATGGCAGATCCTAGACACATTTTACTAGGCCGCTTCTGTGGGTGGCACAACCAGTGCTGCAAGCCCACCAGCAGCATTTGTATTTACAAGCCCTGGCACTCCTGGTGCACTTTACTAAGGGGCTGACAGTAAACCAAATGAACCAATCATGGACACCAATCAATGTATACAATTTACCATAGGGAGAGCATATGCACCTTAGCACTGGTCAGCAGTGGTAAGGTGCCCAGAGTCAAAACAGCCAACAACAGGTCAGAAAAAATATAGGAGGAAGGCAAAAAGTTTAGGGATGACCCTGCAAAAAGGGCCAAGTCCAACACAACCCCCTTCCAGCCAAAACGCAGGGTAGACCAATCACCACCGTGATGGTCTTCCCTGCTTGGGGCGATAGAACAAGGACCTGGCCCACAACTGCAGGGGCAGACTCCATTTCTACGCCAATCTGAACCTATCGGACTCCCTCTGTCCATACTCTCAGGGCCCACCAAGCCAATCCTTGGGGAACCCTTCTCCTCACCTGTGGACACCACCTGTGCAGCCCCTAACCTTAACTGGCCCACAGGTGTGTCCCAACAGACAGACAGCAAAATGCTACAGTGGCCACTGACAGTAGTCAGGGATGAGACCCAGGCCGTATGCTTCTCAGGGCTCTCAATCCTCTGTGGCCCCAGGGAGCGGGGGGCAGTAGCCCCAGGTGCTTGGCACCCTTTGTCCATTCTCCCCCTTGTCAGGTCAGGTATGACATCCTGGCACTGACCCACCAGCCCCAGGACTGTACCCGGCGGCTGGACCCAAGACTGGGGTGGCCTCTCCCACACCCGGTCCTTCTCCTTGGGGCTCTGTACCCTCCCACCTGGAGTGGTACCCCGTTCCAGAATTGCCAGGGCACCCGGGGCAGGTGTCCTGCTCAATTCGCCCACCAGTTCAGGTGTTCTATCCTGCAACTGGGCGTTCAGGTCAGGGGGGACACCCTGAACCTGGCCCTCCAACCTAGGGTCTAAACCCTTCAGTTGAGCCGGGGTCAGAGGCGAGGACTCCCTCCCTCTGCACCCCCTTCCAGAGTACTGCCCACTCCCAACTGGCGTGGTACCCCCAGAAGCAACATGGGTCAGGACACTGATTACAGTAGTCCCACCCTCCAGGTCAGACAACACCTGAACCTGGCTTCCCAACCCTGGGACCAACCCATGCGGTTGAACGCTCGCCTGGCGCACCAGGACTTCCCGGGGAGCACGCATGCCCCCCCTGAGGGTGACACATAACTCATGTGTCATGTGACAGTCTGCCTGGCGTTGATCTCCCGACCCCTGTCCATCTGACAGTGCCTGAAGATCCCCCAGGACAGAAGTGGTGTCACCATGGTCACTCACGGGGAACGCAGCCCTGCTGGCTGGCCCCTGACCCACTGGTTCTTCCACTGGGGACTCTTTCCCCCTCTCACCCCTCAATCTGGACCTCTGCACCCTCCCAACTGGAGCGGTACTGCCAGACACCAGAACTGATGGAGGCCTGCTTACAGACACTCCCATCTCACCAGACACTAGGGGATCCCCCTCAACGGGCGGCCCATCAGGACAGCCTAGGCTCCCCGCCTGGTGTTCCCTTAAAGAACCATCCAGGCTCTGAGACTGGGTTTCGGGCACCTGGGGGCACGCAGCCCCACACTCACTCCTTCTCCACTGAGACAGGACGTGAGCCCCTACACCCCTCCCACTACCATGGGACCTAGCTGGGCTACTCTGCACCACTTCCACCACTCGGGGTTGGAAGATACCTGAGCCACTCCCCATGGGGTCACTCCCGAATGCCTCTCCAGACCCTCTGGAATCCACCAAAAGGTCTGCCTCCAATGTGAGTTCCCTGCGGTCAGAGAACTCACCCTCCCAGAGGTGTTGGCCTAGCTCTGGAAAACAGGGACTTAAAATATGCTCTCCCACAATTGGATCACACAGCCCCCTAGCAGGGTTAACCAAACTAGCCTTCACCTTACCATCCAGTGCCTCACACACGTACTCCACACCACTCTCCTGAGACTGTCAAGACAGTATCTGACTGTCTCTGTCACACAACCCACACTCTTCTGGGCGGTCTTCACACTCACCTACCAGGACTTCAATTTTGGGGGAACCCCTCTCCCTGCGCCTCTCATCTAGAGTCAGTAGAGTGTCCCTCCCGCCACTAGGACCATGAACCCCTGCGCCAGTTACCCTATTCCCTTCAGGGATACTGCGCACTACTGGAGCTACCTCATGCCCTTGAACCTCCTGGTGTGTGTTAACCCCCTCCTTCAAGTCAGGCGCCACATCTCTGGGTGTGCGTACTACTCTTTCAGCACTAGAGAATTCTATACTGCTGCCACCATCTGAGCTGGATTCCTCCTCCCACTCAGAAAAGCTCAATCTCTGAGCTACGCACCTTTCTTGCTGCTGGGCTGAGACACTCATGGCCTCAAGCTCCATATCATATTTCTTCATTAGGAAGTCATGCTCCATCTGAATCTTTCTTTCTTCAAGAGCCATTTTCTTTTCTTCTAGAGCCAGCTTTCTGCTTTCTAGCTCCAATTGGCTTTTTAATTCCATCTTTGCGAATAACACTTCGTGATCCCTGGCGGCCTGTCTGTCTGCCAGCTCCTCTGGCGACAAGCCTCTGCCAAAACTGCGAACGCTTTCCGCTGGTCTCAATGGTGTAACTTTCTCCGTTGCACCCTGTAGGAGAGTAGGGTCTGCTATCCTATGGTCACCCCAAATTTTTTGCTTTTTTCTTCACTGGTTTTTGACATATTGAGGCTGTGGGCCTGCTAATCAGACCCCCAGCCTGCTGTTCTCTCTACTAAATTGACACTATGCACCCTAGGTGCATAACCACTTGGAATTGGATCACCCTGTGAGCCCCTGTACCAGTGTACACTAGGTACCCAGGGCATTGGTGTATCTAAGGCCTACCAGGGGCTGAAGCATGTATTGTGCCACCCCTGGCCTGGCCTAACAAATTTGACACAACTGGCTGATCACTCAGCTGGGGTAAGTTGGTGTAACCACCTCTTACTCAGGTGTAGTGTACCTATACCTAACCTTAAATGGGACACATGTTAACCTATAAGTCACTCCTATAGCAGGCCTTAACAATCCTGAAGGCAGAGTGCTTGGTTCCATGTGAGATGGTGCTCTGGCATGAGCTGAGCCTGCCTGCAGTGGTCAGAACAACTTCCTTCTACCGTTTCCAGATATCGTGCATTATGAACCTCGCGGTTAAATGCTATCTTTGGTTTGGCTTTATCAAAACATGTCGAGTAAGGTGTCATACGAATTGGAATACTAACCCCTCGCCAATTCTGGCGACGGGGTTAGCATTCCACCCTTCTAGAGGGACACGACATGTGCAGTACCTGAAACCCGGGTAAAATCAGACATAGCCTCAGCTCCACAAATGGATGCTGCCACCACCGACACAAGTCTGCCCTCCTGCTGCTGGGAGTCCTTCCAGCTTGGGAGGTGTGGACAAAGGGTTTCCTGCCAGGGGAGGTGCGTGCACCACCCCAGACAGGATTTTGTGTATTGGTCAGGTAGGGCTTGAAAGAAACCAGACATGCCTGAGGCTCACAAGGAGCCTCGGTGCATATGCCAGTTCAATCCGGTCCTGGGGCACACCAGTCCCGGGCCTGGGGCGAGCTGGACAAAGGATTGGGGGTGTAACCACCCCCCTTCCTGGTCCCACCCTTAGGGAGGGACCTAGCAGGTAGTCCGGCCCCTAGAATCCGCTTAAAGGTAGAAGCTGTGTCCTAAGACTTCAGACATCCTGGAATCAACTTAACTACAAGAAGAAGACGGGAACTTCGACGCTCTGCCGCACAGAGGACTGAAGCCAATCTCCCCTGTGGTCAGGGAGTGACCACCTTGCTAACGCAAGCACCATCCAGCGAATCAACGTCTGCTTTGCCGCCGCCTCCCGCCTCCCGCCGGAGCCCGAGCCCAGAGACTGACAAGACCTGGACCTCCAGACCTCTCACCGCCCGATCCACAGTCCCTGAAAAGAGGAGACCCGTGGAGGCACCGAGACACGTGGAGCCAGCCATCTTGAAAAGACCACGACAAGCTGCAAGCGCAACAACCGAGGCTCCCTCCAAGTTGTGCTTTGGGATCTGAGAAGCCCAACACCCGAGCAGCATCTGCACCAAAGGTGAGCCCTCCAGCATCTCCATGATCTGCGTGGGGCCCTTCTGCATTTTGCCACTCGACGCGCCTAACCGGTTGCTGGCCCGCTGGCTAGTGGCCATCTTGGCGACGAACTTCAAGAACTACACTGCTGGTCTGGTTGCTTCAGACTGGCCCTTGCTCCCCTCCAAAGGAGCAGTCCCTCTGACCTTGCTGGTCAGAACCATCAGCTTATTTCGTTTCCCACAACAATTGCTTTTGCCAAGGCTTGTTTGCTTCGATCAAGTCGCCGACACCGCCGACAGCGAGAGCCTGCATGGGACAGCTCGTGAACCGACTCCTGGACGTCGTCGACCTTCAGGGACCACGTGGCTGCAGAGACCAGCTACACCTTTCCTCCTGTTTGCACCCGACATCGCCTGGTACCCACCTGGTGCCACGCTGGTCACTGGCTAGTGACTGAACACTGTCCCCTCTGCTTACAGGTCTTCTACAACTCCGATCCACCCTTGGATCCACCGCATCTCTTCCGGACCGATCGCCTGCAGCATCTTTGTCCACAGGCTCCATTGAACAGATAGAAGAAACCCGACGCACTTCGAGACCTATGCACCCGCTTCCTGTGGGTGAGGTAAAGCTGGCACTCCGGTGCCCAAGTGTAGAGTATCATCTCTAGTGTCTGTGTTTCGAATCTTAAGTTCATAGTCCATCCGGAAGGTTCTCTTTGCAGTAACTTTGTAACTTTTACGCACCCATTGAAAACCTATGGGAGCTCGCGTGTGACTATTTGCTCTGCACATGCAACCCGTGGACCTCCTGGTCACTAACTGAAGTTAGCTCCTTGTAGGCCCAGCGATTCTAGAGGCCCTAGGCCTTTTCCCTTTTCTGTTCGTGGTACTTATACCACTATTTTAGTATATGGTTTGAGCGGCCACCAGGGCCTATCCATATAAAGTGCAACTTCTGTGTATTCTAACGTATTCTTGTTTAACGATTTGTGCTCCTGTGCTCATAAAGAGTCTAGGGGTTAATTTGAGAAATAAATACATATATATTTTTCAATATATATCTGTTTGGTGTCCTTTTATTGGTATAAAAGGGGGTTACATTTGGTAAAACAGCTGGCTTAACACGCTTCACGAGTTTAGCCTCAAAGACTGCTTAGCCTACGTTACCACTAGGGCAGCTAGTCCGAAAAGGTTGACTTACAACCACACCATAAGGGTTGCTTGGCATGGTACAAGGTGGTCACTTTAACTAGTGAACATCATATACCAGGCCAACTTCTCACACTAACCCCTCGCCAATTCTGGCGACTGGGTTAGCATTCCACCCTTCTAGAGGGACACGACATGTACAGTACCTGAAACCCGGGTAAAATCAGACATAGCCTCAGCTCCACAAAATGGATGCTGCCACCACAGACACAAGTCTGCCCTCCTGCTGCTGGGAGTCCTTCCAGCTTGGGAGGTGTGGACAAAGGGTTTCCTGCCAAGGGAGGTGCGAGCACCACCCCAGACAGGATTTTGTGTATTGGTCAGGTAGGGCTTGAAAGAAACCAGACATGCCTGAGGCTCAAAAGGAGCCTCGGTGCATATGCCAGTTCAATCCGGTCCTGGGGCACACCAGCCCCGGACCTGGGGCGAGCTGGACAAAGGATTGGGGGTGTAACCACCCCCCTTCCTGGTCCCACCCTTAGAGAGGGACCTAGCAGGTAGTCCGGGACCTAGAATCCGCTTAAAGGTAGGAGCTGTGTCCTAAGACTTCAGACATCCTGGAATCAACTTAACCACAAGAAGAAGACGGGAACTTCTATGCTCTGCTGCACAGAGGACTGAAGGAAATCTCCCCTATGGTCAGGGAGTGACCATCTTGCTAACGCAAGCACCAACCAGCTATTCGACATCTGCTTTGCCGCCGCCTCCCGCTGGAGCCCGAGCCCAGAGCCTGACAAAACCTGGACCTCCAGACCTCTCACAGTCCGATCCTCAGTCCCTGCAAAGAAGGAACCCGTGGAGGCACCGAGACACGTGGAGTCAGCCATCTTGAAAGACCGACGACAAGCTGCAAGCACGACAACAGAGGCTCCCT
This sequence comes from Triturus cristatus, assembly GCF_964204655.1. Classification (NCBI taxonomy): domain Eukaryota; kingdom Metazoa; phylum Chordata; class Amphibia; order Caudata; family Salamandridae; genus Triturus; species Triturus cristatus. Next base: position 1,100,664,908 of record NC_140579.1, read on the forward strand.
CCAAGTTGTGCTTTGGGTCCTAAGAAGCCCAACCACCGAGCAGCATCTGCACCAAAGGTGAGCCCTCCAGCATCTCCACGATCTGCGTGGGGCCCCTCTGCACTTTGCATCTCGACGTGCCTGCCCGGTCCCTGGCTCGTTGGCTAGTGGCCATTTTGGCGACCTATTTTGAAATCAACGACACTGGTCGGGTTGCCCCAGACTGGCCATAGCTGCTCTCCAAAAGAGCAGCCCCTCTGACCTTGCTGGTCAGAACAATCAGCTTTCCTCTCTTTCCACGACAACTGCCTTTGCCAATGCTTGTTTGCTTCTTTCGAGTCGCCGACACCGCTGACAGCGAGAGCCTGCGTGGGACAGCTCTTGACTTGACTCCTGGACGTCGTCAAGCTTCAGGGACCACGTGGCTGCGGAGACAAGCTACACCTAACCACCTGTTTGCACCCGACATCGCCTGGTACCTTCCTGGTGCCACGCCAGTCACTGGCTAGTGACTGTGAACACTGTCCCCTCTGCTTTCAGGTCTTCTACAACTCCGATCCACCCTTGGATCCACCGCATCTCTTCTGGACCGACCGCCTGCAGCATCTTTGTCATCAGGCTCCATTGAATCGATAGAAGAAACCCGACGCACTTCGAGACCTATGCACCCGCTTCCGGTGGGTGAGGTAAAGCTGGCACTCCGGTGCCCAAGTGTAGAGAAACATCTCTAGTGTCTGTGTTTTGAATCTTAAGATCGTAGTCCATCCAGAAGACCCTTTCTGCAGTAACTTTTAAACTTTTACGCACCCATTGAAAACCTATGGGAGCACGCGTGTAACTTTCCTCACTGCACACGCGACCCGTGGACCTCCTGGTCACTAACTGAAGTTAGCTCCTTGTAGGCCCAGTGATTCTAGAGGCCCTAGGCCTTTTCCCTTTCCTGTTCGTGGTACTTATACCACTATTTTAGTATATGGTTTGAGTGGCCACCAGGGCCCATCCATATAAAGTGCAACTTCTGTATATTATAACGTTGTCTTGTTTAACGATTTGTGCTCCTGTGCTCATAAAGAGTCTAGGGGATACTTTGAGAAATAAATACATATATATTTTGAATATATATCTGTGTGGTGTCCTTTCATTGGTATAAAGGGGGGTTGCAATTGGTAAAACAGCCTGCTTAACATGCCTTAACGAGTTTAGCCTCAAAGACTGCTTAGCCTACGCTACCACTAGGGCAGCTAGTCCGAAAAGGTTGACTTACAACCACACCATAAGGGTTGCTTGGCATGGTACAAGGTGGTCACTTTAACTAGTGAACATCATATAGCAGGCCAACTTCTCACATTGGTGAGCAGCGGTTGGATTTGAGCTTGCTGTGTTTTACCATTGTAATCTCTTGGTTACCAATTGAAAGATCACATAGGTACCTGTAGGTACATATAAAACAAGATAGATATATTTAAGTTCTACTGAACTTAGTTGTTGTAAAGCAAAGGGAGTAGCACACCCTGACTACAACTACTAGATAGGTTTAGTAGGAAAACCCAAGTGTAGGTAGATTGCAACACATCCACCCACACTTAAGAGCAATGGCTGGGGCAGAGGGGTCCAATGTACCCATCTCTGTTGAGAGTGACCCCAGAGGGCACCATCCATCTTTGCTACCCTAAACCAAAAGGAGCTCAGGCAGTTGGCAAATATCAGGGGCTTTAAACAGCCCAAGAACCCTACCTCTGCTGAACTCAGAGAGCTTTTACAAGCTGATGAAGATCAGAAAGCTCTCAAGAAAGCCTCCCAGTTAGGCCCCTTAGGGACTGGAACAGGAGGCCCCCCTTCTGAAGATGCAACTGAGGTACCCCTTTCCAATAATCACCCCTTAGATGAGATTCATACTACAGAGGATGAAAGTGATAGGGATACAGATGTTAGTGGGGAGGAAGGGAGAACTAGCCCAGTGCCAAGTGTTATACGTGGCCCAGCTAACCTAAGGCTATTGGGGACTGACAATGGGATCATCCCATTGGATCTCCCCAGTGGACTTAACCAGGGGCTTGGGAGGCAAAGGAATCACTCAGGTGAATCTAATGCTTCTCATGCCTCTAGAGGCTCTCAAGGTCACTCCAGAAGGAGGATGACCACCCCTCAGAGGAGGGAGCATGAGGCCAGAATGCAGGAAGCTCAGCTGAGAATCAGGAGACAGGAGCTAGAAGTAGCTCTGATGGAAGCGAAACTGAGTAAGGCTAGGCAACCTAAAGAGAGTGGGTCTATACCCACTGGTGGCAGCATTGTCCCTAAGGACAAAGATAGGGTCTTTGATAATAGGAACCTGTCTAAGGTTGTGCCCCCCTACAAAAGTGGGTATGACATCCACAAATGGATGACTGCTCTTGAGAGAGCCTGCAAAGTGCAGCAGGTTCCTGAAGACCAGTGGGCAGCAATCTTATGGCTCTCCTTTGAAGGTAGAGGCAGAGATAGACTCCTCACTGTTAGAGAGGAGGATGTCAGAAACTACAGAGCCCTGAAGAGTGTCCTAGTTGATGGGTTAGGCTTAACCACTGAACAGTACAGGTTAATGTTCAGAGACACCCAGAAGACACAGACTCAGGACTGGTCTGAATACATTGAATGTGCCACTAAGGCTTTGGAGGGTTGGTTGCTGGGAAGTAAGGTATCTGATTATACAGGATTGTACAATTTGATGATGAGAGAACAGATTTTAAATAACTGTCAGAACCAGCAACTGCATCAACACTTGGTTGACTCAGATCTGACCTCTCCCCAAGAATTGGGAAAGAAGGCAGACAAATGGGTAAGAACCAGGGTTAAGCAAAAGAACCAGAACCAGGGCCAAGGGGGTGATCAGAAGAAAACAGACCAAAAGGGTGGAGATCAGAAATCTAAAGACCAGAAGTCTTCAACAGGGCCCCAAACTAGTACTAACGAGGGTGGGTCCCAGCCTAAAGGGAAGAAGAAAGAAGGTCCAAAGAAACCCTGGTGCAAATCTTGCAAGAATACAACTCACTGGACTAGTGATTGTAAGAAGGGTGGAGCCCCCAACACTGTTGCCCCTAAGGCACCTGCTCCCAGTACTACTGTTAGCAGTGTTGGTCCCCAGACAAAGGGTGTAGTGGGAATCACTATGGGAACTGAAGGAGATTCTGACTTAGACAGAACCCTGACACAGGCAGTCTTCATCTGTGATGGGGACATGGATTTGTCGCTGACTGTGAGCCCCAGTAACCTGGGCAAGTACAGACAGACTCCTTTAATAAATGAAAAAGTGGCTCAAGCCTACAGGGACACATGTGCCAGTGTCACTATGGTGACACCAGGCTTTGTGGACCCTGGACAGTACATACCAGGTGAGAATTACCTGGTGACCAATGCCAGCAATGCCACTACTTCACATAGTGTGGCAGTTGTTAACTTCTCATGGGGAGGGGTAACTGGCCTCAAAAGGGTTGTGGTTAGTGCAGACCTCCCAGTAGAATGTTTGTTGGGCAATGACCTAGAGAGTTCTCTATGGTCAGAAGTGGAGTACAGGACACATGCAGAGATGTTAGGTATATCACCACATGTCCTTGCTGTGACCAGGTCACAGGCCAAAAAGTGCCTTACTGAACCACAGGTCTTGGATCCTGGAACAATGGACCAAGCACCTACCAAGTAGAAGAACAGGAGGGTTAAGGCTGTGCCTTCCCCCCTGCCTCCAAGTGATGATCAGCCTTCCCAGGAAGATGATCTAGAGGACCCTGAAGGAACTGTCCCTGAAGAGCTTGAACCTGATCAGGTTGAGTTTCTGGGGACAGGGGGACCTTCCAGGGCTGACTTGGGGCAGGCTCAGTTATCCTGTCCATCTCTTGAACCCCTCAGACAGCTGGCTGCTGCTGGGAATGCTCAAGGTACCCATAAAGTGTATTGGGATGATGGGCTCCTTTATTCAGAGGCTAGAGACCCAAAACCTGGTGCAACCAGGAGGTTGGTTATACCTCTGCAATTTAGGGGCTTCCTTCTTACCTTGGCCCATGATATTCCTCTAGCAGGACACTTAGGCCAGAACAAGACTTGGGACAGGCTTGTCCCTCACTTTCACTGGCCTCACATGAATGAAGATACCAAGGAGTTTTGTCGCTCCTGTGTGACCTGCCAAGCCAGTGGCAAATCAGGTGGCACAACAAAGGCCCCCCTAATACCACTACCTGTGGTGGGGGTCCCCTTTGAAAGAGTGGGAATAGATATAGTGGGTCCCATGGATCCTCCCACTGCATCTGGGCACAGATTTATACTGGTGGTAGTGGATCATGCCACCAGGTATCCAGAGGCAATTCCCCTTAGGACCACTACAGCTCCTGTTGTGGCCAGGGCCCTGCTGGGAGTATTCTCCAGAGTGGGGTTTCCTAAGGAGGTGGTTTCCGACAGAGGTACCAACTTCATGTCAGGATACTTGACAGCTATGTGGAAGGAATGTGGTGTCAACTACAAGTTCACCACTCCTTATCACCCACAATGCAAAGGGCTTGTTGAGAGATTCAACAAGACCCTAAAGGGTATGATCAAAGGATTACCTGAAAAGCTCAGGCGAAGATGGGACATCCTTCTACCCTGCCTTGTGTTTGCTTACAGAGAGGTCCCACAAAAAGGAGTTGTCTACAGCCCCTTTGAATTGTTGTTTGGGCACCCTGTAAGAGGCCCACTGTGTTTAGTGAAGGAAGGATGGGAGTTACCTCTCAAAAAGCCTAAACAAGACACAGTGGACTATGTACTTGGTCTCCGCTCCAGGATGGCTGAGTATATGGAGAAGGCATCCAAAAACCTTGAGGCAAGCCAGGCCTTACAGAAAGCTTGGCATGACCAAAAGGCTGTCTTGGTTGAGTTTCAGCCAGGACAGAAGGTATGGGTGTTGGAGCCAGTGGCCCCAGCAGCACTCCAAGACAAATGGTCTGGACCCCATACAATCCTGGAAAAGAAGGGAGAGGTCACCTACTTGGTGGACCTAGGAACTCCCAGGAGTCCCAACAGGGTACTCCATGTTAACAGGCTTAAAGCATATGTTGACAGGGCAGACATGGGCTTGCTCATGGCTACAGATGAGGGACAGGAGGAAGAGAGTGACCCTCTCCCAGACCTGTTGTCTCAGAACCCTGAAGATGGCTCAGTTGAAGGAGTGACCCTTGGAGGCAACCTCACTGCCCATCAGCAGACTGAATGTAGACAGGTTCTACAATCATTTTCACATATGTTTTCCTTGATACCTAGCCAAACTGACTGGTGTACCCATGCGGTGGACACTGGTGACAGTCTGCCTGTAAAGAACAAACTTTACAGACAACCTGACCACGTCAGGGACTGTATAAAGGCTGATGTACACAAAATGCTGGAACTGGGTGTCATTGAACCCTCAGAGAGCCCCTGGGCTAGCCCAGTGGTTCTGATCCCCAAACCTCCCACCAAAGATGGCAAGAGAAAGATGAGGTTCTGTGTGAATTACAGAGGACTCAATGCTGTCACTAGGACGGATGCACATCCTATTCCAAGGGCAGATGAGCTCATAGATAAACTAGCTTCTGCTAAGTTTTTGAGCACATTTGATTTGACAGCTGGCTATTGGCAAATCAGGTTAGCTGAGGAGTCCAAGGCCAAAACAGCATTCTCAACCCCAGGTGGGCACTATCAATTTTTGGTGATGCCCTTTGGTCTGAAGAATACACCTGCCACCTTCCAAAGGTTGGTGAATCAAGTCCTTACTGGGTTGGATGACTTTTGTGCAGCATATCTTGATGACATTGCTGTCTTTAGCTCCACCTGGGAGGATCACCTGATCCACCTGAAGAAGGTACTTGAGGCACTGCAAAAGGCAGGCCTCACTATCAAGGCTACTAAGTGCCAGATAGGGCAGAGTAAGGTTGTGTATTTGGGCCACCTTGTAGGTGGAGGCCAAGTTCAACCACTGGAGAGTAAGATACAATCCATCAAGGACTGGTCTCCTCCAACCACCCAGACTCAAGTTCGAGCTTTCTTGGGCTTGACTGGGTACTACAGGAAGTTTGTTAAGAACTATGGGTCCATTGTGACTCCTCTTAATGATCTGACATCCAAGAAGATGCCCAAAAAGGTTCAGTGGACAGTAAGCTGTCAAAAGGCATTTGATGACCTGAAGAAGGCCATGTGCTCTGCACCTATCCTGAAAATTCCTGACTACTCCAAAGAGTTTATTGTCCAAACAGATGCTTCTGAGTTGGGTGTGGGAGCTGTGCTGTCACAACTTAATGTAGATGGTCAAGACCAACCCAATGCTTTTATTAGCAGAAGGTTGACCCCCAGAGAGAAGAATTGGTCAGCTATTGAGAGGGAGGCCTTTGCTGTGGTGTGGGCCCTGAAGAAGCTGAGGCCATACTTGTTTGGCACTCACTTCAAGATTCAGACCGACCATAAGCCCCTCTTGTGGCTAAATCAGATGAAGGGTGAAAAATCCAAACTGCTAGGTTGTCCATTTCCCTACAGGGGATGGACTTTACAGTGGCGCACCGGCCAGGTACAGACCATGGGAATGCAGATGGTCTCTCCAGGTACTTCCACTTAGGACATGAAGACGAGACTGGTCAAGGCTAGTTTAATGTCCCTGCGTTTGGGGGGGGGTTGTGTAGGAGAGTAGGGTCTGCTATCCTATGGTCACCCCAATTTTTTTGCTTTGTGCTTCACTGGTTTTTGACATATTGAGGCTGTGGGCCTGCTAATCAGACCCCCAGCCTGCTGTTCTCTCTAACTAAATTGACACTATGCACCCTAGGTGCATAACCAATTGGAATTGGATCACCCTGTGAGCCCCTGTACCAGTGTACACTAGGTACCCAGGGCATTGGTGTATCTAAGGCCTACCAGGGGCTGAAGCATGTATTGTGCCACCCCAGGCTTGGCCTAACAAATTTGACACAACTGGCTGATCACTCAGCTGGGGTAAGTTGGTGTAACCACCTCTTACTTAGGTGTAGTGTACCTATACCTAACCTTAAATGGGACACATGTTAACCTATAAGTCACTCCTATGGCAGGCCTTAACAATCCTGAAGGCAGAGTGCTTGGTTCCATGTGAGATGGTGCTCTGGCATGAGCTGAGCCTGTCTGCAGTGGTCGGAACAACTTCCTTCTACCGTTTCCAGATATCTTCATACCATATACTCTTAAGTGCATTATGAACCTCGCGGTTAAATGCTATCCTTGGTTTGGCTTTATCAAAACATGTCGAGTAAGGTGTCATACGAATTGGAATACTAACCCCTCGCCAATTCTGGCGACGGGGTTACCATTCCACCCTTCTAGAGGGACACGACATGTACAGTACCTGAAACCCGGGTAAAATCAGACATAGCCTCAGCTCCACAAAATGGATGCTGCCACCACAGACACAAGTGTGCCCTCCTGCTGCTGGGAGTCCTTCCAGCTTGGGAGATGTGGACAAAGGGTTTCCTGCCAAGGGAGGTGCGAGCACCACCCTAGACAGGATTTTGTGTATTGGTCAGGTAGGGCTTGAAAGAAACCAGACATGCCTGAGGCTCACAAGGAGCCTCGGTGCATATGCCAGTTCAATCCGGTCCTGGGGCACACCAGCCCCGGACCTGGGGCGAGCTGGACAAAGGATTGGGGGTGTAACCACCCCCCCTTCCTGGTCCCACCCTTAGGGAGTGACCTAGCAGGTAGTCCGGCCCCTAGAATCCGCTTAAAGGTAGGAGCTGTGTCCTAAGACTTCAGACATCATGGAATCAACTTGAAACTAAGAAGAAGACGGGAACTTCGACGTTCTGCTGCACAGAAGACTGAAGGAAATCTCCCCTATGGTCAGGGAGTGACCATCTTGCTAACGCAAGCACCATCCAGCGAATCGACGTCTGCTTTGCCGCCGCCTCCCGCTGGAGCCCGAGCCCAGAGACCGACAAGGACTGGAACTCCAGACCTCTCACCGCCCGATCCACAGTCCCTGAAAAGAAGGAACCCGTGGAGGCACCGAGACCCGTGGAGCCAGCCATCTTGAAAGACACTCGACTAGCTGAAAGCGCAACAACAGAGGTTCCCTCCAAGTTGTGCTTTGGGTCCTGAGAAGCCCAACATCCGAGCAGCATCTGCACCAAAGATGAGCCCTCCAGCATCTCCACAATCTGCGTGGGGCCCCTCTGCACTTAACCGGTTACTGGTCCGTTAACTAGTGGCCATCTTGGCGACCATCTTGAAAAACTACAAGGCTAGTCTGGTTGCTCCGGACTGGTCCCTGCTTCCCTCCAAAGGAGCAGCCCCTCTGACCTTGCTGGTCAGAGCTAACAGCTTTCTTCGATTCCTGCGACTCCTGCTTTTGCCAAGGCTTGTTTGCTTCTTCTGAGTCGCCTACACCGCCGCCAGCGAGAGACTGCATGGTACAGCTCGTGAACCAACTCCTGGACGTCGTTGACCTTCAGGGACCAGGTGGCTGCAGAGACAAGCTACACCTCTTCACCTGTTTGCACCCGACATCGCCTGGTACCTACCTGGTGCCACGCCGGTCACTGGCTAGTGACTGTGAACACTGTCCACTCTGCTTACAGGTCTTCTACACTTCCGATCCAACCTTGGATCCACCGCATCTCTTCTGGACCGACCGCCTGCAGCATCTTGGTCGTCAGGCTCCATTGAACAGATAGACGAAACCCGACGCACTTCGAGCCCTATGCACCCGCTTCCTGTGGGTGAGGTTAAGCTGGCACTCCGGTGCACAAGTGTAGAGTAACATCTCTAATGTCTAGGTTTGAAGTCTGGAATTCGTAGTCCAATCAGAAGACCCTTCTAGCAGTAACTTTTGAACAATTACACACCCATTGAAAACCTATGGGCGCCCGCGTGTAACTTTCCTCACTGCACACGCGACCCGTGGACCTCCTGGTCACTAAATAAAGATAGCTCCTTGTAGGCCCAGCGATTCTAGAGGCCCTAGGCCTTCTCCCTTTCCTGTTCGTGGTACTTATACCACTATTTTAGTATATGGCTTGAGCGGCCACCAGGGCCTAACCATATAAAGTGCAACTTCTGTATAGTGTGATACTTTCTTGTTTAACGATTTGTGCTCCTGTGCTCATAAAGAGTCTAGGGGATACTTTGAGTAATAAATACATATATATTTTGAATATATATCTGTGTGGTGTCCTTTCATTGGTATAAAAGGGGGGTTACATATGGTAAAACAGCTTGCTTAACACGCCTAAACGAGTTTAGCCTCAAAGACTACTTAGCCTACGCTGCCACTAGGGCAGCTGGTCCGAAAAGGTTGACTTACAACCACACCATAAGGGTTGCTTGGCATGGTACAAGGTGGTCACTTTAATTAGTGAACATCATATACCAGGCTACCTTCTCACACCGTGCACTCTGTGATACGGAGCCCACTGACACTGAGGAGCGACGTCTAACACTCTGTGATACGGAGCCCACTGACACTGATGAGTGGCGCCTCACACACTGATACTGAGCCCACTGACACTGAGGAGCGACGCCTTACACTCTATGATACGGAACCCACTGACACTGAGGAGCACCGACGTACACTCTGTGATACGGAACCCACTGACACTGAGGAGCAACATCTTATACTCTGTGATACGGAGCCCACTGACACTGAGGGGCGACGCCGTACACTCTGTGATACAGAGCCCACTGACACTGAGGAGCGATGCCGTACACTCTGTGATATGGAGCCCACTGTCATTCTCATACTGAGGAGCGACACCTTACACTCTGATACGGAGCCCACTGACACTGAGGAGCGATGCCTTACACGCTGTGATACTGAGCCCACTGACACTGAGTAGAGACGCCGTACACTCTGTGATACGGAGCCCACTGACACTGAGGAGCGACACCGTACATGCTGTGATACGGAGCCCACTGACACTGCAGAGTGACGACTTACACTCTGTGATATGGAGCCCACTGACACTGAGGAGCGACGCCTTACACGCTGTGATACGAAGCCCACTGACACTGAGGAGCGACGCCTTACACTCTGTGATACGGAGCCTACTGACACTGAGGAGCAACGCCTTACACGCTGTGATACGGAGCCCACTGACACTGAGGAGCGACGCTGTACACTCTGTAATACGGAACCCACTGACACTGAGGAGCGACGCCGTACACTCTGTGATATGGAGCCCACTGTCATTCTCATACTGAGGAGCGACGCCATACACTCTGTGATACAGAGCCCACTGACACTGAGGAGCGACGCCGTACAATCTGTGATACGGAGCCCACTGACACTGAGGAGCGATGCCTTACACTCTGTGATACGGAACCCACTGACACTGAGGAGCGACGCCGTACACTCTGGGATACAGAGCCCACTGACACTGAGGAGCGACGCCGTACACTCTGTGATATGGAGCCCACTGTCATTCTCATACTGAGAAGCGACGCCATACACTCTGTGATACAGAGCCCACTGACACTGAGGAGCGACGCCGTACACTCTGATATATGGAGCCCACTGTCATTCTCATACTGAGGAGCGACGCCATACACTCTGTGATACGGAGCCCACTGACACTGAGGAGCGATGCCTTACACGCTGTGATACGGAGCCCACTGACACTGAGGAGAGACGCCGTACACTCTGTGATACGGAGCCCACTGACACTGAGGAGCGACACCGTACATGCTGTGATACGGAGCCCACTGACACTGCGGAGCGACGCCTTACACTCTGTGATATGGAGCCCACTGACACTGAGGAGCGACGCCTTACACGCTGTGATACGAAGCCCACTGACACTGAAGAGCGACGCCTTACACTCTGTGATACGGAGCCCACTGACACTGAGGAGCGATGCCTTACACGCTGTGATACGGAGCCCACTGACACTGAGGAGAGACGCCGTACACTCTGTGATACGGAGCCCACTGACACTGAGGAGCGACACCGTACATGCTGTGATACGGAGCCCACTGACACTGCGGAGCGACGCCTTACACTCTGTGATATGGAGCCCACTGACACTGAGGAGCGACGCCTTACACGCTGTGATACGAAGCCCACTGACACTGAAGAGCGACGCCTTACACTCTGTGATACGGAGCCCACTGACACTGAGGAGCAACGCCTTACACGCTGTGATACTGAGCCCACTGACACTGAGTAGAGACGCCGTACACTCTGTGATACGGAGCCCACTGACACTGAGGAGCGACACCGTACATGCTGTGATACGGAGCCCACTGACACTGCGGAGCGACGTCTTATACTCTGTGATACGGAGCCCACTGACACTGAGGAGCGACACCTTACACTCTGTGGTACGGAGCCCAATAACACTGAGGAGTGACGCCTTACACTCTGTGATACGGAGCCCACTGAAACTGAGGAGCGACGCCTTACACTCTGTGGTACGGAGCCCACTGACACTGAGGAGCGACGCCGTACAAGCTGTGATACGGAGCCCACTGACACTGAGGAGCAACGCCTTACTGTGAGAAGTTGGCCTGGTATATGATGCTCACTAGTTAAAGTGATCACCTTGTACCATGCCAAGCAACCCTTATGGTGTGGTTGTAAGTCAACCTTTTCGGACTAGCTGCCCTAGTGGTAGCGTAGGCTAAGCAGTCTTTGAGGCTAAACTCGTGATGCGTGTTAAGCCAGCTGTTTTACCAAATGTAACCCCCTTTTATACCAATGAAAGGACACCACACAGATATATATTCAAAATATATATGTATTTATTTCTCAAAGTAACCCCTAGTCTCTTTATGAGCACAGGAGCACAAATCGTCAAACAAGATTATCACAGAATACACAGAAGTTGCACGTTATATGGATAGGCCCTGGTGGCCACTCAAACCATATACTAAAATAGTGGTATAAGTACCACGAACAGAAAAGGGAAAAGGCCTAGGGCCTCTAGAATCGCTGGGCCTACAAGGAGCTAACGTCAGTTAGTGACCAGGAGGTCCACGGGTGGCGTGTGCAGAGCAAATAGTCACACGCGTGCTCCCATAGGTTTCAATGGGTGCGTAAAAAGTACAAAGTTACTGCAAAGAGGATCTTCCGGATGGACTAGGAACTCAAGATTTGGAACACAGGCACTAGAGATGTAATACTACACTTGGGCACAGGTGTGCCAGCTTTACCTCACCCACAGGAAGCGGGTGCATAGGCCTCGAAGTGCGTCGGGTTGCTTCTATCTGTTCCGTGGAGCTTGAAGACAAAGATGCTGCAGGCGGTCGGTCCGGGAGAGATGCAGTGGATCCAAGAGTGGATCGGAGATGTTGAAGACCTGTAAGCAGAGGGGACAGTGTTCACAGTCACTAGCCAGTGACCAGCGTGGCACCAGGAGGTTACCAGGCGATGTCGGGTGCAAACAGGTGATGAGGGGTAGCTTGTCTCCGCAGCCACGTGGTCCCTGAAGGTCGACGACGTCCAGGAGTCGGCTCACGAGCTGTCCCACGCAGGCTCTCGCTGTCGGCGGTGTCGGCGACTTGATCGAAGCAAACAAGCCTTGGCAAAAGCAATTGTAGGAGGATTCGGAAATCAGCTGTTGGTTCTGACCAGCAAGGTCAGAGGGATTGCTCCTTTGGAGGGGAGCAACGGCCAGTCTGGAGCAACCAGACCAGCAGTGTATTTCGTAGAGTTCGTCGCCAAGATGGCCACTAGCCAGCGGGCCAGCAACCGGTTGGGCGCGTCGAGTGGCAAAATGCAGAAGGGCCCCACGCAGATCGTGGAGATGCTGGAGGGCTCACCTTTGGTGCAGATGCTGCTCGGGGGTTGGGCTTCTCAGATCCCAAAGCACAACTTGGAGGGAGCCTCGGTTGTTGCACTTGTCAGCTTGTCGTAGTCGTTCCAAGATGGCTGGCTCCACGTGTCTCGGTGCCTCCACGGGTCTCCTCTTTTCAGGGACTGTGGATCGGGCGGTGAGAGGTCTGGAGGTCCAGGTCTTGTCAGTCTCTGGGCTCGGGCTCCGGCGGGAGGCGGCGGCAAAGCAGACGTTTATGCGCTGGATGGTGCTTGCGTTAGCAAGGTGGTCACTCCCTGACCACAGGGGAGATTTTCTTCAGTCTTCTGTGCAGCAGAATGTCGAAGTTCCCGTCTTCTTCTTAGTTTCAAGTTGATTCCTGGATGTCTGAAGTCTTAGGACACAGCTCCTACCTTTAAGCGGATTCTAGGGGCCGGACTACCTGCTAGGTCCCTCCCTATGGGTGGGACCAGGAAGGGGGGTGGTTACACCCCCAATCCTTTGTCCAGCTCGCCCCAGGCCCGGGACTGGTGTGCCCCAGGACCGGTTTGAACTGGCATATGCACCGAGGCTCCTTGTGAGCCACAGGCATGTCTGGTTTCTTTCAAGCCCTACCTGACCAATACACAAAATCCTGTCTGGGGTGGTGCACGCACCTCCCCTGGCAGGAAACCCTTTGTCCACACCTCCCAAGCTGGAAGGACTCCCAGCAGCAGGAGGGCAGACTTGTGTCTGTGGTGGCAGCATCCATTTTGTGGAGCTGAGGCTATGTCTGATTTTACCCGGGTTTCAGGTACTGTACATGTCGTGTCCCTCTAGAAGGGTGGAATGCTAACCCCGTTGCCAGAATTGGCGAGGGGTTAGTATTCCAATTCGTATGACACCTTACTCGACATGTTTTGATAAAGCCAAACCAAAGATAGCATTTAACCGCGAGGTTCATAATGCACTTAAGAGTATATGGTATGACGATATCTGGAAACAGTAGAAGGAAGTTGTTCCGACCACTGCAGACAGGCTCAGCTCATGCCAGAGCACCATCTCACATGGAACCAAGCACTCTGCCTTCAGGATTGTTAAGGCCTGCCATAGGAGTGACTTATAGGTTACCAGGTGTCCCATTTAAGGTTAGGTATAGGTATACTACACCTAAGTAAGAGGTGATTACACCAACTTACCCCAGCTGAGTGATCAGCCAGTTGTGTCAGATTGTTAGGCCAAGCCTGGGGTGGCATAATACATGCTGCAGCCCTTGGCAGGCCTTGGGTACACCAATGCCCTGGGTACCTAGTGTACACTGGTACAGGGGCTGACAGGGTGATCCACTTCCAATTGGTTATGCACCTAGGGTGCATAGTTTTAATTTAGTAGAGAGAACAGCAGGCTGGGGGTCTGATTGGCAGGCCCACAGCCTCAATATGTCAAAAAACAGTGAAGCAAAAAGCAAAAATTTGGGGTGACCATAGGATAGCAGACCCTACTCTCCTACACAACCCCCCCCCCAAACGCTGGGACATTAAACTAGCCTTGACCAGTCTCGTCTTCATGTCCTAAGTGGAAGTACCTGGAGAGACCATCTGCATTCCCATGGTCAGTACCTGGCCGGTGCTCCACTGTAAAGTCCATCCCCTGTAGGGAAATGGACCACCTAAGCAGTTTGGGGTTTTCACCCTTCATCTGATTTAGCCACAAGAGGGGCTTATGGTCGGTCTGAATCTTGAAGTGAGTGCCAAACAAGTATGGCCTCAGCTTCTTCAGGGCCCACACCACAGCAAAGGCCTCCCTCTCAATAGCTGACCAATTCTTCTCTCTGGGGGTCAACCTTCTGATAATAAAAGCAATGGGTTGGTCTTGACCATCTACATTAAGTTGTGACAGCACAGCTCCCACACCCAACTCAGAAGCATCTGTTTGGACAATAAACTCTTTGGAGTAGTCAGGACTTTTCAGGATAGGTGCAGAGCACATGGCCTTCTTCAGGTCTTCAAATGCCTTTTGACAGCTTACTGTCCACTGAACCTTTTTGGGCATCTTCTTGGATGTCAGATCATTAAGAGGAGTCACAATGGACCCATAGTTCTTAACAAACTTCCTGTAGTACCCAGTCAAGCCCAAGAAAGCTCGAACTTGAGTCTGGGTGGTTGGAGGGGACCAGTCCTTGATGGATTGTATCTTACTCTCCAGTGGTTGAACTTGGCCTCCACCTACAAGGTGGCCCAAATACACAACCTTACTCTGCCCTATCTGGCACTTAGTAGCCTTGATAGTGAGGCCTGCCCTCTGCAGGGCCTCCAGAGCCTTCTTCAGGTGGATCAGGTGATCCTCCCAGGTGGAGCTAAAGACAGCAATGTCATCAAGATATGCTGCACAAAAGTCATCCAACCCAGTAAGGACTTGGTTCACCAGCCTTTGGAAGGTGGCAGGTGCATTCTTCAGACCAAAGGGCATCACCACAAACTGATAATGCCCACCTGGGGTTGAGAATGCTGTTTTGGCCTTAGACTCCTCAGCTAATCTGATTTGCCAATAGCCAGCTGTTAAGTCAAATGTGCTCAAAAACTTTGCAGAAGCTAGTTTGTCTATGAGCTCATCTGCCCTTGGAATAGGGTGTGCATCTGTCCTGGTGACAGCATTGAGTCCTCTGTAATCCACACAGAACCTCATCTCTCTCTTGCCATCTTTGGTGTGAGGTTTGGGGACCAGAACCACTGGGCTAGCCCAGGGGCTCTCTGAGGGTTCAATGACACCTAATTCCAGCATTTTATGTACCTCAGCCTTTATACAGTCCCTGACGTGGTCAGGTTGTCTGTAAAGTGTGTTCTTTAAAGGCAGACTGTCACCAGTGTCCACAACATGGGTACACCAGTCAGTTTGACTAGGTATCAAGGAAAACATATGTGAAAATGATTGTAGAACCTGTCTACATTCAGTCTGCTGATGGGCAGTGAGGTTGCCTCCAAGGGTCACTCCTTCAACTGAGCCATCTTCAGGGTTCTGAGACAACAGGTCTGGGAGAGGGTCACTCTCTTCCTCCTGTCCCTCATCTGTAGCCATGAGCAAGCCCATGTCTGCCCTGTCAACATATGCTTTAAGCCTGTTAACATGGAGTACCCGGTGGGGACTCCTGGGAGTTCCTAGGTCCACCAAGTAGGTGACCTCTCCCTTCTTTTCCAGGATTGTATGGGGTCCAGACCATTTGTCTTGGAGTGCTGCTGGGGCCACTGGCTCCAACACCCATACCTTCTGTCCTGGCTGAAACTCAACCAAGACAGCCTTTTGGTCATGCCAAGCTTTCTGTAAGGCCTGGCTTGCCTCAAGGTTTTTGGATGCCTTCTCCATATACTCAGCCATCCTGGAGCGGAGACCAAGTACATAGTCCACTATGTCTAGCTTAGGCTTTTTGAGAGGTAACTCCCATCCTTCCTTCACCAAACACAGTGGGCCTCTCACAGGGTGCCCAAACAACAATTCAAAGGGGCTGTAGCCAACTCCTTTTTGTGGGACCTCTCTGTAAGCAAACAGAAGGCAGGGTAGAAGGATGTCCCATCTTCGCCTGAGCTTTTCAGGTAATCCTTTGATCATACCCTTTAGGGTCTTGTTGAATCTCTCAACAAGCCCATTGCATTGTGGGTGATAAGGGGTGGTGAACTTGTAGTTGACACCACATTCCTTCCACATAGCTGTTAAGTATCCTGACATAAAGTTGGTACCTCTGTCAGATACTACCTCCTTAGGAAACCCCACTCTGGAGAATACTCCCAGCAGGGCCCTGGCCACAACAGGAGCTGTAGTGGTCCTAAGGGGAATTGCCTCTGGATACCTGGTGGCATGATCCACTACCACCAGTATAAATCTGTGCCCAGATGCAGTGGGAGGATCCATGGGACCCACTATGTCTATTCCCACTCTTTCAAAGGGGACCCCCACCACAGGTAGTGGTATTAGGGGGGCCTTTGTTGTGCCACCTGATTTGCCACTGGCTTGGCAGGTAACACAGGAGCGACAAAACTCCTTTGTATCTTCATTCATATGAGGCCAGTGAAAGTGAGGGACAAGCCTGTCCCAAGTCTTGTTCTGGCCTAAGTGTCCTGCTAAAGGAATGTCATGGGCCAAGGTAAGAAGGAAGCCCCTAAATTGCAGAGGTATGACCAACCTCCTGGTAGCACCAGGCTTGGGGTCTCTAGCCTCTGAATAAAGGAGCCCTTCATCCCAATACACTTTATGGGTACCTTGAGCATTCCCAGCAGCCTCAGCAGCAGCCAGCTGTCTGAGGGGTTCAAGAGAGGGACAGGATAACTGAGCCTGCCTCAAGTCAGCCCTTGAAGGTCCCCCTGTCCCCAGAAACTCAACCTGATCAGGTTCAAGCTCTTCAGGGACAGTTCCTTCAGGGTCCTCTAGATCAGCTTCCTGGGAAGGCTGATCATCACTCTGAGGCAGGGGGGAAGGCACAGCCTTGACCCTCCTGTTCTTCTTCTTGGTAGGTGCTTGGTCCATTGTTCCAGGATCCAAGACCTGAGGTTCAGTGAGGCACTTTTTGGCCTGTGACCTGGTCACAGCAAGGACATGTGATGATATACCTAACATCTCTGCATGAGTCCTGTACTCCACTTCTGACCATAGAGAACTCTCTAGGTCATTGCCCAACAAACATTCTACTGGGAGGTCTGCACTAACCACAACCCTTTTGAGGCCAGTTACCCCTCCCCATGAGAAGTTAACAACTGCCACACTATGTGAAGTAGTGGCATTGCTGGCATTGGTCACCAGGTAGTTCTCACCTGGTATGTACTGTCCAGGGTCCACAAAGCCTGGTGTCACCATAGTGACACTGGCACATGTGTCCCTGTAGGCTTGAGCCACTTTGTCATTAATTAAAGGAGTCTGTCTGTACTTGCCCAGGTTACTGGGGCTCACAGTCAGGGACAAATCAATGTCCCCATCACAGATCAAGACTGCCTGTGTAAGGGTTCTGTCTAAGTCAGAATCTCCTTCAGTTCCCATAGTGATTCCCACTACACCCTTTGTCTGGGGACCAACACTGCTAACAGTAGTACTGGGAGCAGGTGCCTTAGGGGCAACAGTGTTGGGGGCTCCACCCTTTTTGCAATCACTAGTCCAGTGAGTTGTATTTTTACAATGATTGCACCAGGGTTTCTTCTGACCTTCTTTCTTCTTCTTGGACTGTTGGGACCCACCCTCCTTAGCAGTAGTTTGGGGCCCTGTTGAAGACTTCTGGTCTTTAGGTTTCTGATCTCCACCCTTTTGGTCTGTTTTCTTCTGATCACCCCCTTGGCCCTGGTTCTGGTTCTTTTGCTTAACCCTGGTTCTGACCCATTTGTCTGCCTTCTTTCCCAATTCTTGGGGAGAGGTCAGATCAGAGTCAACCAAGTGTTGATGCAGTTGCTGGTTTTGACAGTTATTTAAAATCTGTTCTCTCATCATCAAATTATACAATCCTGTAAAATCAGATACCTTACTTCCCAGCAACCAACCCTCCAAAGCCTTAGTGGCACATTCAACATATTCAGACCAGTCCTGAGTCTGTGTCTTTTGGGTGTCTCTGAACATTAACCTGTACTGTTCAGTGGTTAAGCCTAACCCATCTACCAGAACACTCTTCAGGACTCTGTAGTTTCTGACATCCTCTTCTCTAACAGTGAGGAGTCTGTCTCTGCCTCTTCCTTCAAAGGAGAGCCAGAGGATTGCTGCCCACTGGTCTTCAGGAACCTGCTGTACTTTGCAGGCTCTCTCAAGAGCAGTTATCCATTTGTGGATGTCATCCCCACTTTTGTAGGGGGGCACAACCTTAGACAGGTTCCTATTGTCAAAGACCCTATCTTTGTCCTTAGGGACAATGCTGCCACCAGTGGGTATAGACCCACTCTCTCTAGGTTGCCTAGCCTTGTTCAGTTTTTCTTCCATCAGGGCTACTTCTAGCTCCTGCTTCCTGATCCTCAGCTGGGCTTCCTGCATTCTGGCCTCATGTTCCCTCCTCTGAGGGGTGGTCATCCTTTTCCTGGAGTGACCTTGAGAGCCTCTAGAGCCATGAGAAGCATTGGAGTCACCTGAGCGATTCCTTTGCCTCCCAAGCCCTGTGTTAAGTCCACTGGGGAGATCCAATGGGGTGAACCCATTGTCAGTCCCCAATAGCCTTAGTTTAGCTGGGCCAAGTATAATACTTGGCACTGGGCTAGTTCTCCCTTCATCATCACTACTTTCTGTATCCTCACCACTTTCCTTCCCTGTAGTATGGTTCTCATCTAAGGGATGGCTATTGGAACTGGGTACTTCTGTAGTATCTTCAGAAGTGGGGCCTCCTGTTCCTGACCCTAAGGGGGCTAACTGGGAAGCTTTCTTGAGTGCTCTCTGATTCTCATCATTCTGTAAGAGCTCTCTGAGCTCAGCAGAGTTTGGGTTCTTGGGCTGTTTAAGGCCTCTAAGAGTTGCCAAATGCCTGAGCTCATTCTGATTAAGGGTAGCAAAGCTGGATGTTGCCCTCTGGGGGTCACTCTCAACAGAGATGGGTACAGTGGACCCCTCTGCCCCGGCCATTGCTCTTAAGTGTGGGTGGATGTGTTGCAATCTACCTACACTTGTGTTTACCTACTAAACCTATCTAGTAGTTGTAGTCAAGGTGTGCTACTCCCTTTGCTCTACAACAACTAAGTTCAGTAGAACTTATGTATATCTAATCTTGTTTTATATGTACCTACAGGTACCTATGTGATCTTTCAATTGGTAACCAAGAGATTACAATGGTAAAACACAGCAAGCTCAAATCCAACCGCTGCTCACCAATGTGAGAAGTTGGCCTGGTATATGATGCTCACTAGTTAAAGTGATCACCTTGTACCATGCCAAGCAACCCTTATGGTGTGGTTGTAAGTCAACCTTTTCGGACTAGCTGCCCTAGTGGTAGCGTAGGCTAAGCAGTCTTTGAGGCTAAACTCGTGATGCGTGTTAAGCCAGCTGTTTTACCAAATGTAACCCCCTTTTATACCAATGAAAGGACACCACACAGATATATATTCAAAATATATATGTATTTATTTCTCAAAGTAACCCCTAGTCTCTTTATGAGCACAGGAGCACAAATCGTCAAACAAGATTATCACAGAATACACAGAAGTTGCACGTTATATGGATAGGCCCTGGTGGCCACTCAAACCATATACTAAAATAGTGGTATAAGTACCACGAACAGAAAAGGGAAAAGGCCTAGGGCCTCTAAAATCGCTGGGCCTACAAGGAGCTAACGTCAGTTAGTGACCAGGAGGTCCACGGGTGGCGTGTGCAGAGCAAATAGTCACACGCGTGCTCCCATAGGTTTCAATGGGTGCGTAAAAAGTACAAAGTTACTGCAAAGAGGATCTTCCGGATGGACTAGGAACTCAAGATTTGGAACACAGGCACTAGAGATGTAATACTACACTTGGGCACAGGTGTGCCAGCTTTACCTCACCCACAGGAAGCGGGTGCATAGGCCTCGAAGTGCGTCGGGTTGCTTCTATCTGTTCCGTGGAGCTTGAAGACAAAGATGCTGCAGGCGGTCGGTCCGGGAGAGATGCAGGGGATCCAAGAGTGGATCGGAGATGTTGAAGACCTGTAAGCAGAGGGGACAGTGTTCACAGTCACTAGCCAGTGACCAGCGTGGCACCAGGTGGGTACCAGGCGATGTCGGGTGCAAACAGGTGATGAGGGGTAGCTTGTCTCCGCAGCCACGTGGTCCCTGAAGGTCGACGACGTCCAGGAGTCGGCTCACAAGCTGTCCCACGCAGGCTCTCGCTGTCGCCGGTGTCGGCGACTTGATCGAAGCAAACAAGCCTTGGCAAAAGCAATTGTAGGAGTATTCGGAAATCAGCTGTTGGTTCTGACCAGCAAGGTCAGAGGGATTGCTCCTTTGGAGGGGAGCAAGGGCCAGTCTGGAGCAACCAGACCAGCAGTGTATTTTGTAGAGTTCGTCGCCAAGATGGGCACTAGCCAGCGGGCCAGCAACCGGTTGGGCGCGTCGAGTGGCAAAATGCAGAAGGGCCCCACGCAGATCGTGGAGATGCTGGAGGGCTCACCTTTGGTGCAGATGCTGCTCGGGGGTTGGGCTTCTCAGATCCCAAAGCACAACTTGGAGGGAGCCTCGGTTGTTGCACTTGTCAGCTTGTCGTAGTCGTTCCAAGATGGCTGGCTCCACGTGTCTCGGTGCCTCCACGGGTCTCCTCTTTTCAGGGACTGTGGATCGGGCGGTGAGAGGTCTGGAGGTCCAGGTCTTGTCAGTCTCTGGGCTCGGGCTCCGGCGGGAGGCGGCGGCAAAGCAGACGTTGATGCGCTGGATGGTGCTTGCGTTAGCAAGGTGGTCACTCCCTGACCACAGGGGAGATTTTCTTCAGTCTTCTGTGCAGCAGAATGTCGAAGTTCCCGTCTTCTTCTTAGTTTCAAGTTGATTCCAGGATGTCTGAAGTCTTAGGACACAGCTCCTACCTTTAAGCGGATTCTAGGGGCCGGACTACCTGCTAGGTCCCTCCCTATGGGTGGGACCAGGAAGGGGGGTGGTTACACCCCCAATCCTTTGTCCAGCTCGCCCCAGGCCCGGGACTGGTGTGCCCCAGGACCGGTTTGAACTGGCATATGCACCGAGGCTCCTTGTGAGCCACAGGCATGTCTGGTTTCTTTCAAGCCCTACCTGACCAATACACAAAATCCTGTCTGGGGTGGTGCACGCACCTCCCCTGGCAGGAAACCCTTTGTCCACACCTCCCAAGCTGGAAGGACTCCCAGCAGCAGGAGGGCAGACTTGTGTCTGTGGTGGCAGCATCCATTTTGTGGAGCTGAGGCTATGTCTGATTTTACCCGGGTTTCAGGTACTGTACATGTCGTGTCCCTCTAGAAGGGTGGAATGCTAACTCCGTCGCCAGAATTGGCGAGGGGTTAGTATTCCAATTCGTATGACACCTTACTCGACATGTTTTGATAAAGCCAAACCAAAGATAGCATTTAACCGCGAGGTTCATAATGCACTTAAGAGTATATGGTATGACGATATCTGGAAACAGTAGAAGGAAGTTGTTCCGACCACTGCAGACAGGCTCAGCTCATGCCAGAGCACCATCTCACATGGAACCAAGCACTCTGCCTTCAGGATTGTTAAGGCCTGCCATAGGAGTGACTTATAGGTTACCAGGTGTCCCATTTAAGGTTAGGTATAGGTATACTACACCTAAGTAAGAGGTGATTACACCAACTTACCCCAGCTGAGTGATCAGCCAGTTGTGTCAGATTGTTAGGCCAAGCCTGGGGTGGCATAATACATGCTGCAGCCCTTGGCAGGCCTTGGGTACACCAATGCCCTGGGTACCTAGTGTACACTGGTACAGGGGCTGACAGGGTGATCCACTTCCAATTGGTTATGCACCTAGGGTGCATAGTTTTAATTTAGTAGAGAGAACAGCAGGCTGGGGGTCTGATTGGCAGGCACACAGCCTCAATATGTCAAAAACCAGTGAAGCAAAAAGCAAAAATTTGGGGTGACCATAGGATAGCAGACCCTACTCTCCTACACTTACACTCTGTGATACGGAACCCACTGACACTGAGGAGCGACGCCGTACACTCTGGGATACAGAGCCCACTGACACTGAGGAGCGACGCCGTACACTCTGTGATATGGAGCCCACTGTCATTCTCATACTGAGGAGCGACGCCATACACTCTGTGATACAGAGCCCACTGACACTGAGGAGCGACGCCGTACACTCTGTGATATGGAGCCCACTGTCATTCTCATACTGAGGAGCGACGCCATACACTCTGTGATACGGAGCCCACTGACACTGAGGAGCGATGCCTTACATGCTGTGATACGGAGCCCACTGACACTGAGGAGAGACGCCGTACACTCTGTGATACGGAGCCCACTGACACTGAGGAGCGACACCGTACATGCTGTGATACGGAGCCCACTGACACTGCGGAGCGACGCCTTACACTCTGTGATATGGAGCCCACTGACACTGAGGAGCGACGCCTTACACGCTGTGATACGAAGCCCACTGACACTGAGGAGCGACGCCTTACACTCTGTGATACGGAGCCCACTGACACTGAGGAGCAACGCCTTACACGCTGTGATACGGAGCCCACTGACACTGAGGAGCGACGCTGTACACTCTGTGATACGGAACCCACTGATACTGAGGAGCGACGTCTTATACTCTGTGATACGGAGCCCACTGACACTGAGGAGCGACGCCTTACACTCTGTGGTACGGAGCCCAATAACACTGAGGAGTGACGCCTTACACTCTGTGATACGGAGCCCACTGACACTGAGGAGCGACGCCTTACACTCTGTGGTACGGAGCCCACTGACACTGAGGAGCGACGCCGTACACTCTGTGATACGGAGCCCACTGACACTGAGGAGCACCGCCTTACACTCTGTCATACGAAACCCTCTGACTCTGAGGAGCGACGCCGTACACTCTGTGATACGGAGCCCACTGACACTGAGGAGCGATGCCTTACAATCTGTGATACGGAACCCACTGACTCTGAGGAGTGACGCCGTACACTCTGTGATTCGGAGCCCACTGACACTGAGGAGCGACGCCTTACACTCTGTGATACGGAACCCACTGACACTGAGGAGCGACGCCGTACACTCTGGGATACAGAGCCCACTGACACTGAGGAGCGACGCCGTACACTCTGTGATATGGAGCCCACTGTCATTCTCATACTGAGGAGCGACGCCATACACTCTGTGATACAGAGCCCACTGACACTGAGGAGCGACGCCGTACACTCTGTGATATGCAGCCCACTGTCATTCTCATACTGAGGAGCGACGCCATACACTCTGTGATACGGAGCCCACTGACACTGAGGAGCGATGCCTTACACGCTGTGATACGGAGCCCACTGACACTGAGGAGAGACGCCGTACACTCTGTGATACGGAGCCCACTGACACTGAGGAGCGACACCGTACATGCTGTGATACGGAGCCCACTGACACTGCGGAGCGACGCCTTACACTCTGTGATATGGAGCCCACTGACACTGAGGAGCGACGCCTTACACGCTGTGATACGAAGCCCACTGACACTGAGGAGCGACGCCTTACACTCTGTGATACGGAGCCCACTGACACTGAGGAGCGACACCGTACATGCTGTGATACGGAGCCCACTGACACTGCGGAGTGACGACTTACACTCTGTGATATGGAGCCCACTGACACTGAGGAGCGACGCCTTACACGCTGTGATACGGAGCCCACTGACACTGAGGAGCGACACCGTACATGCTGTGATACGGAGCCCACTGACACTGCGGAGTGACGCTGTACACTCTGTAATACGGAACCCACTGACACTGAGGAGCGACGTCTTATACTCTGTGATACGGAGCCCACTGACACTGAGGAGCGACGCCTTACACTCTGTGGTACGGAGCCCACTGACACTGAGGAGCGACGCCGTACAATCTGTGATACGGAGCCCACTGACACTGAGGAGCAACGCCTTACACTCTGTCATACGAAACCCTCTGACTCTGAGGAGCGACGCCGTACACTCTGTGAAACGGAGCCCACTGACACTGAGGAGTGATGCCTTGCAATCTGTGATACGGAACCCACTGACTCTGAGGAGTGACGCCGTACACTCTGTGATACGGAGCCCACTGACACTGAGGAGCGACGCCTTACACTCTGTGATACGGAACCCACTGACACTGAGGAGCGACGCCGTACACTCTGGGATACAGAGCCCACTGACACTGAGGAGCGACGCCGTACACTCTGTGATATGGAGCCCACTGTCATTCTCATACTGAGGAGCGACGCCATACACTCTGTGATACGGAGCCCACTGAGGAGCGACGCCTTACACTCTGTGATACGGAGCCCACTGACACTGAGGAGCAACGCCTTACACGCTGTGATACGGAGCCCACTGACACTGAGGAGCGACGCTGTACACTCTGTGATACGGAACCCACTGATACTGAGGAGCGACGTCTTATACTCTGTGATACGGAGCCCACTGACACTGAGGAGCGACGCCTTACACTCTGTGGTACGGAGCCCAATAACACTGAGGAGTGACGCCTTACACTCTGTGATACGGAGCCCACTGACACTGAGGAGCCACGCCTTACACTCTGTCATACGAAACCCTCTAACTCTGAGGAGCGACGCCGTACACTCTGTGATACGGAGCCCACTGACACTGAGGAGCGATGCCTTACAATCTGTGATACGGAACCCACTGACTCTGAGGAGTGACGCCGTACACTCTGTGATTCGGTGCCCACTGACACTGAGGAGCGACGCCTTACACTCTGTGATACGGAACCCACTGACACTGAGGAGCGACGCCGTACGCTCTGTGATACAGAGCCCACTGACACTGAGGAGCGACGCCGTACACTCTGTGATATGGAGCCCACTGTCATTCTAATACTGAGGAGCGACGCCATACACTCTGTGATACGGAGCCCACTGACACTGAGGAGCGACGCCTTACAATCTGTGATACGGAGCCCACTGACACTGAGGAGCAGCGCCTTACACGCTGTGATACTGAGCCTACTGACACTGAGGAGAGACGCCGTACACTCTGTGATACGGAGTCCACTGACACTGAGGAGCGACGCCTTACACGCTGTGATACGGAGCCCACTGACACTGAGGAGCGATGCCTTACACTCTGTGATACGGAGCCAGCTGACACTGAGGAGCAACGTCTTACACTCTGTGATACTGAGCCCACTGACACTGAGGAGTGACGCCTTACACTCTGTGATACGGAGACCACTGACACTGAGGAGCGACTCCTTACACTCTGTGATATGGAGCCCACTGACAATGAGGAGCGACACCGTATGTAGGAGAGTAGGGTCTGCTATCCTATGGTCACCCCAAATTTTTGCTTTTTGCTTCACTGGTTTTTGACATATTGAGGCTGTGGGCCTGCCAATCAGACTCCCAGCCTGCTGTTCTCTCTACTAAATTTACACTATGCACCCTAGGTGCACAACCAATTGGAAGTGGATCACCCTGTGAGCCCCTGTACCAGTGTACACTAGGTACCCAGGGCATTGGTGTATCTAAGGCCTACCAGGGGCTGAAGCATGTATTGTGCCACCCCTGGCCTGGCCTAACAAATTTGAAACAACTGGCTGATCACTCAGCTGGGGTAAGTTGGTGTAACCACCTCTTACTTAGGTGTAGTATACCTATACCTAACCTTAAATGGGACACATGTTAACCTACAAGTCACTCCTATAGCAGGCCTTAACAATCCTGAAGGCAGAGTGCTTGGTTCCATGTGAGATGGTGCTCTGGCATGAGCTGAGCCTGTCTGCAGTGGTCGGAACCACTTCCTTCTACTGTTTCCAGATATCGTCATACCATATACTCTAAAGTGCATTATGAACCTCGCGGTTAAATGCTATCTTTGGTTTGGCTTTATCAAAACATGTCGAGTAAGGTGTCATACGAATTGGAATACTAACCCCTCGCCAATTCTGGCGACGGGGTTAGCATTCCACCCTTCTAGAGGGACACGACATGTACAGTACCTGAAACCCGGGTAAAATGAGACATAGCCTCAGCTCCACAAAATGGATGCTGCCACCACAGACACAAGTCTGCCCTCCTGCTGCTGGGCGTCCTTCCAGCTTGGGAGGTGTGGACAAAGGGTTTCCTGCCAGGGGAGGTGCGAGCACCACCCCAGACAGGATTTTGTGTATTGGTCAGGTAGGGCTTGAAAGAAACCAGACATGCCTGAGGCTCACAAGGAGCCTCGGTGCATATGCCAGTTCAAACCGGTCCTGGGGCACACCAGCCCTGGACCTGGGGCGAGCTGGACAAAGGATTGGGGGTGTAACCACCCCCCTTCCTGGTCCCACCCTTAGGGAGTGACCTAGCAGGTAGTCCGGCCCCTAGAATCCGAATAAAGGTAGGAGCTGTGTCGTAAGACTTTAGACATCCTGGAATCAACTTAACTACAAGAAGAAGACGGGAACTTCGACGCTCTGCCGCACAGAGGACTGAAGCCAATCTCCCCTGTGGTCAGGGAGTGACCACCTTGCTAACGCAAGCACCATCCAGCGAATCAACGTCTGCTTTGCCGCCGCCTCCCGCCGGAGCCCGAGCCCAGAGACTGACAAGATCTGGACCTCCAGACCTCTCACCGCCCGATCCACAGTCCCTGAAAAGAAGGAACCCGTGGAGGCACCGAGACACGTGGAGCCAGCCATCTTGAAAAGACCACGACAAGCTGCAAGCGCGACAACCAAGGCTCCCTCCAAGTTGTGCTTTGGGTCCTGAGAAGCCCAACACCCGAGCAGCATCTGCACCAAAGGTGAGCCCTCCAGCATCTCCACGATCTGCGTGGGGCCCCTCTGCATTTTGCCACTCGACGCGCCTAACCGGTTGCTGGCCCGCTGGCTAGTGGCCATCTTGGCGACGAAATCTATGACAAACACCGCTGGTCTGGTTGCTCCAGACTGGCCCTTGCTCCCCTCCGAAGGAGCAATCCCTCTGACCTTGCTGGTCAGAACCAACAGCTGATTTCCGAATCCTTCTACAATTGCTTTTGCCAAGGCTTGTTTGCTTCGATCAAGTCGCCGACACCGCCGACAGCGAGAGCCTGCGTGGGACAGCTCGTGAGCCGACTCCTGGACGTCGTCGACCTTCAGGGACCACGTGGCTGTGGAGACAAGCTACCCCTCATCACCTGTTTGCACCCGACATCGCCTGGTACCCACCTGGTGCCACGCTGGTCACTGGCTAGTGACTGTGAACACTGTCCCCTCTGCTTACAGGTCTTCAACATCTCCGATCCACTCTTGGATCCACTGCATCTCTCCCGGACCGACCGCCTGCAGCATCTTTGTCTTCAAGCTCCACGGAACAGATAGAAGAAACCCGACGCACTTCGAGGCCTATGCACCCGCTTCCTGTGGGTGAGGTAAAGCTGGCACACCTGTGCCCAAGTGTAGTATTACATCTCTAGTGCCTGTGTTCCAAATCTTGAGTTCCTAGTCCATCCGGAAGATCCTCTTTGCAGTAACTTTGTACTTTTTTCGCACCCATTGAAACCTATGGGAGCACGCGTGTGACTATTTGCTCTGCACACGCACCCGTGGACCTCCTGGTCACTAACTGACGTTAGCTCCTTGTAGGCCCAGCGATTCTAGAGGCCCTAGGCCTTTTCCCTTTTCTGTTCGTGGTACTTATACCACTATTTTAGTATATGGTTCGAGTGGCCACCAGGGCCTATCCATATAAAGTGCAACTTCTGTGTATTCTGTGATAATCTTGTTTGACGATTTGTGCTCCTGTGCTCATAAAGAGACTAGGGGTTACTTTGAGAAATAAATACATATATATTTTGAATATATATCTGTGTGGTGTCCTTTCATTGGTATAAAAGGGGGTTACATTTGGTAAAACAGCTGGCTTAACACGCTTCACGAGTTTAGCCTCAAAGACTGCTTAGCCTACGCTACCACTAGGGCAGCTAGTCCGAAAAGGTTGACTTACAACCACACCATAAGGGTTGCTTGGCATGGTACAAGGTGATCACTTTAACTAGTGAGCATCATATACCAGGCCAACTTCTCACAAGGAGATTCTGACTTAGACAGAACCCTGACCCAGGCAGTCCTGATCTGTGATGGGGACATTGATTTGTCCCTGACTGTGAGCCCCAGTAACCTGGGCAAGTACAGACAGACTCCTTTGATTAATGAAAAAGTGGCTCAAGCCTACAGGGACACATGTGCCAGTGTCACTATGGTGACACCAGGCTTTGTGGACCCTGGACAGTACATACCAGGTGAGAATTACCTGGTGACCAATGCCAGCAATGCCACTACTTCACATAGTGTGGCAGTTGTTAACTTCTCATGGGGAGGGGTAACTGGCCTCAAAAGGGTTGTGGTTAGTGCAGACCTCCCAGTAGAATGTTTGTTGGGCAATGACCTAGAGAGTTCTCTATGGTCAGAAGTGGAGTACAGGACTCATGCAGAGATGTTAGGTATATCATCACATGTCCTTGCTGTGACCAGGTCACAGACCAAAAAGTGCCTCACTGAACCTCAGGTCTTGGATCCTGGAACAATGGACCAAGCACCTACCAAGAAGAAGAACAGGAGGGTTAAGGCTGTGCCTTCCCCCCTGCCTCAGAGTGATGATCAGCCTTCCCAGGAAGCTGATCTAGAGGACCCTGAAGGAACTGTCCCTGAAGAGCTTGAACCTGATCAGGTTGAGTTTCTGGGGACAGGGGGGCCTTCAAGGGCTGACTTGAGGCAGGCTCAGTTATCCTGTCCCTCTCTTGAACCCCTCAGACAGCTGGCTGCTGCTGAGGCTGCAGGGAATGCTCAAGGTACCCATAAAGTGTATTGGGATGAAGGGCTCCTTTATTCAGAGGCTAGAGACCCCAAGCCTGGTGCAACCAGGAGGTTGGTTATACCTCTGCAATTTAGGGGCTTCCTTCTTACCTTGGCCCATGATATTCCTTTAGCAGGACACTTAGGCCAGAACAAGACTTGGGACAGGCTTGTCCCTCACTTTCACTGGCCTCACATGAATGAAGATACAAAGGAGTTTTGTCGCTCCTGTGTGACCTGCCAAGCCAGTGGCAAATCAGGTGGCACAACAAAGGCCCCCCTAATACCACTACCTGTGGTGGGGGTCCCCTTTGAAAGAGTGGGAATAGATATAGTGGGTCCCATGGATCCTCCCACTGCATCTGGGCACAGATGTATACTGGTGGTAGTGGATCATGCCACCAGGTATCCAGAGGCAATTCCCCTTAGGACCACTACAGCTCCTGTTGTGGCCAGGGCCCTGCTGGGAGTATTCTCCAGAGTGGGGTTTCCTAAGGAGGTAGTATCTGACAGAGGTACCAACTTTATGTCAGGATACTTGACAGCTATGTGGAAGGAATGTGGTGTCAACTACAAGTTCACCACCCCTTATCACCCACAATGCAATGGGCTTGTTGAGAGATTCAACAAGACCCTAAAGGGTATGATCAAAGGATTACCTGAAAAGCTCAGGCGAAGATGGGACATCCTTCTACCCTGCCTTCTGTTTGCTTACAGAGAGGTCCCACAAAAAGGAGTTGGCTACAGCCCCTTTGAATTGCTGTTTGGGCACCCTGTAAGAGGCCCACTGTGTTTAGTGAAGGAAGGATGGGAGTTGCCTCTCAAAAAGCCTAAACAAGACATAGTGGACTATGTACTTGGTCTCCGCTCCAGGATGGCTGAGTATATGGAGAAGGCATCCAAAAACCTTGAGGCAAGCCAGGCCTTACAGAAAGCTTGGCATGACCAAAAGGCTGTCTTGGTTGAGTTTGAGCCAGGACAGAAGGTATGGGTGTTGGAGCCAGTGGCCCCAGCAGCACTCCAAGACAAATGGTCTGGACCCCATACAATCCTGGAAAAGAAGGGAGAGGTCACCTACTTGGTGGACCTAGGAACTCCCAGGAGTCCCCACAGGGTACTCCATGTTAACAGGCTTAAAGCATATGTTGACAGGGCAGACATGGGCTTGCTCATGGCTACAGATGAGGGACAGGAGGAAGAGAGTGACCCTCTCCCAGACCTGTTGTCTCAGAACCCTGAAGATGGCTCAGTTGAAGGAGTGACCCTTGGAGGCAACCTCACTGCCCATCAGCAGACTGAATGTAGATAAGTTCTACAATCATTTCAACATCTGTTTTCCTTGATACCTAGCCAAACTGACTGGTGTACCCATGTGGTGGACACTGGTGACAGTCTGCCTGTAAAGAACAAGCTTTACAGACAACCTATCCACGTCAGGGACTGTATAAAGGCTGAGGTACACAAAATGCAGGAATTAGGTGTCATTGAACCCTCAGAGAGCCCCTGGGCTAGCCCTGTGGTTCTGGTCCCCAAACCTCACACCAAAGATGGCAAGAGAGAGATGAGGTTCTGTGTGGATTACAGAGGACTCAATGCTGTCACCAGGACAGATGCACACCCTATTCCAAGGGCAGATGAGCTCATAGACAAACTGGCTTCTGCTAAGTTTTTGAGCACATTTGACTTGACAGCTGGCTATTGGCAAATCAGATTAGCTGAGGAGTCTAAGGCCAAAACAGCATTCTCAACCCCAGGTGGGCACTACCAATTTGTGGTGATGCCCTTTGGTCTGAAGAATGCACCTGCCACCTTCCAAAGGTTGGTGAATCAAGTCCTTACTGGGTTGGATGACTTTTGCGCAGCATATCTTGATGACATTGCTGTCTTAAGCTCCACCTGGGAGGATCACCTGATCCACCTGAAGAAGGCTCTTGAGGCTCTGCAAAGGGCAGGCCTCACTATCAAGGCTACTAAGTGCCAGATAGGGCAGAGTAAGGTTGTGCATTTGGGCCACCTTGTAGGTGGAGGCCAAGTTCAACCACTGGAGAGTAAGATACAATCCATCAAGGACTGGTCTCCTCCAACCACCCAGACTCAAGTTCGAGCTTTCTTGGGCTTGACTGGGTACTACAGGAAGTTTGTTAAGAACTATGGGTCCATTGTGACTCCTCTTAACCC
Source organism: Triturus cristatus (assembly GCF_964204655.1). Classification (NCBI taxonomy): domain Eukaryota; kingdom Metazoa; phylum Chordata; class Amphibia; order Caudata; family Salamandridae; genus Triturus; species Triturus cristatus. The sequence goes on from NC_140579.1 coordinate 1,100,696,206, forward strand.
CTTCAGTGCCCATGACGAGATAGTCTCGTCATGGAGCGCGGTTGCGCTGTGCCCATGACGAGACTATCTCGTCATGAACCCCGCCCGCTAATGAAACGCCCGGCACAGGGCGTGGAAAGGGCGGGGCACTCAAGGGGTTAATGATCTGACATCCAAGAAGATGCCCAAAAAGGTTCAGTGGACAGTAAGCTGTCAAAAGGCATTTGATGACCTGAAGGAGGCCATGTGCTCTGCACCTATCCTGAAAAGTCCTGACTACTCCAAAGAGTTTATTGTCCAAACAGATGCTTCTGAGTTGGGTGTGGGAGCTGTGCTGTCACAACTTAATGTAGATGGTCAAGACCAACCCATTCCTTTTGGTGTTTAGCCAAAATATCGAGTTTTAAATTTCGACCTACAATAATATCGTGTTTTTAATATCGTAGGTACAGAATATCGAAGTCAAGAATATCGATGGACAGAATATCGATCCCAAGGTAAGTAATATCGAAGTTAATAATATCGAAGTAATTAATATCGATGTAAGTAATATCGTAAGTAAAAATTTCGATGTCAATAATATCGATATTTATTTAGTGTAATGTCATTTAATATGTATTTTATTTGTATGTTAAAGATTATTGTAATGTATTTTAATACATTTAAAAATAAATGTTTAGAGATTTATAATTATTTTACATTTAATTTAGCGTTTTAGTATCAGAGCGGGTTGTGGGTTTATAGGGGAATAGGGTGGGAAGTAATTTAATTATAATTAATGAATTAATATGTATTGTTTAATTGGTATTTATGAATAATTAATTGGTAATTAATTAATAATTGGTAATTAATTGATTAATTAATTGTTAATTAATTATTAATTGTACAATTATTTTATTAATTGGTTAATTATATACATAATAATTAGTTTATTATTAATATTTATTTATTGTTATTGTTAATTACTTAATTGTTAATTAGTAATTAATTGGTGATTTAATTTTATTAAGTGATTAATTGATAATTAAATTAATTATGTGAATTTTTATGTGTAGTGGGTTGTGGGTTTATAGGGGAATAGGGTGGGAAGTAATGTAATTATAATTAATGAATTAATATGTATTGTTTCATTGGTATTTATGATTAATTAATTGGTAATCAATTAATAATTGGTAATTAATTTGATTAATAGAATAATTAATTTTTAATTAATTATTAATTGTAAAATTACTTTATTATTTGGTTAATTATATAAATTATAATTAGTTTATTAATAATATTTCTTTATTGTTATAGTTAATTAATTGTTAATTAGTAATTAATTGGTGATTTAATTTTATTAAGTGATTAATTGATAATTAAATTAATTATGTGAATTTTTATGTGTAGTGTGTTGTGTGTTAAAGGGGGAATAGTGTGGGATGTAATTTAAATTTATTTATTTAAATATTTATTTTACATAATTGGTATTTAATAATATTTTTTTTTAAAAAACATTGTTAACATGCAATTTTTTTATAAGAAATTATTGAATTGGTTATCATGTTAATAGAATCACTATGCTATCTAGTGGTTTCCCAACTGTTTTACTATCTGGAGTGGGAATAGTAATTTTTACCCCTACGCTATCCAACCTTTTCTCTACTGTTGCACTGTCTGGAGTGGGAATAGTGCATTTTACCCTTACGCTATCCAACACTTTCCCTACTATTGCACTCTCTGGAGTTGGAATAGTAATTTTTACCCTTACGCTATCCAACACTTTCCCTACTATTGCATTCTCTGGAGTGGGAATAGTAAATTTTACCCTTACGCTATCCAACACTTTCCCTACTATTGCACTCTCTGGAGTTGGAATAGTAATTTTTACCCCTACGCTATCCAATGTTTTCCCTACTGTTGCACTCTTTGGAGTTGGAATAGTTATTTTTACCCCTACGCTATCCAACGTTTTCTATACTGTTGCACTCTCTGGAGTGGGAATAGTAAATTTTACCCTTACGCTATCCAACACTTTCCCTACTATTGCACTCTCTGGAGTGGGAATAGTAAATTTTATGCTTACGCTATCCAACACTTTCCCTACTATTGCACTCTCTGGAGTTGGAATAGTAATTTTTACCCCTACGCTATCCAACGTTTTCCCTACTGTTGCACTCTTTGGAGTTGGAATAGTTATTTGTACCCCTACGCTATCCAACGTTTTCCCTACTGTTGCACTGTCTGGAGTTGGAATAGTAATTTTTACCCTTACGCTATCCAACACTTTCCCTACTATTGCACTCTCTGGAGTTGGAATAGTAATTTTTACCCTTACGCTATCCAACACTTTCCCTACTATTGCACTCTCTGGAGTTGGAATAGTAATTTTTACCCCTACGCTATCCAATGTTTTCCCTACTGTTGCACTCTTTGGAGTTGGAATAGTTATTTTTACCCCTACGCTATCCAACGTTTTCTATACTGTTGCACTCTCTGGAGTGGGAATAGTAAATTTTACCCTTACGCTATCCAACACTTTCCCTACTATTGCACTCTCTGGAGTGGGAATAGTAAATTTTATGCTTACGCTATCCAACAGTTTCCCTACTATTGCACTCTCTGGAGTTGGAATAGTAATTTTTACCCCTACGCTATCCAACGTTTTCCCTACTGTTGCACTCTTTGGAGTTGGAATAGTTATTTGTACCCCTACGCTATCCAACGTTTTCCCTACTGTTGCACTGTCTGGAGTGGGAATAGTAATTTTTACCCTTACGCTATCCAACACTTTCCCTACTATTGCACTCTCTGGAGTGGGAATAGTAATTTTTACCATTACGCTATCCAACACTTTCCCTACTATTGCACTCTCTGGAGTTGGAATAGTAATTTTTACCCCTACGCTATCCAACGCTTTCCCTACTGTTGCACTCTTTGGAGTTGGAATAGTAATTTTTACTCTTACGCTATCCAATGTTTTCCCTACTGTTGCACTCTCGGGAGTTGGAATAGATATTTTTACCCCTACGCTATCCAACATTTTCCTTACTGTTGTTTTTGTTGAAGTTGGACTAGTAGTTTTATTGTGTCTGATATTAAATATGTTTTGTAATATTTTAGCTATTGTAATATATAATTAATAATAAAAAAAATTCAAATTAAAATTAATGATTATTATTTGCTATATGTAATTATTTAATATTTATTAATGTTATTGTTTTATGTGTATAGATGTATTGGTAATTTAAATAAATATTTAATAATTTATATGTTACAGAAATTATTATTAAAAGTAATTATTAAGTAAGTGTATATATTATATATTATATATATGTTTAATTAAAGTTTCATTTAATTATATATATTTGTTATAAATTTTACATATTATACAATATATTTAATTATGTTTCTTTGATTTATAAGTATTATTTGGTTTATTTTACATATATTTTTAAACTAAAAAAAAAACGATATTTTTGAATTACGATATTTTTGACATCGATATTAAATTATCGATATTTTTGTACTTACCATGTTGTAGATAGGATGTCGATATTCTTGACCACGATATTTTTGTTGCGATATTTTTGTAGGTCGAATTTTTGTCTTTCGAAATTATGTCATACAATCATTGCTTTTATTAGCAGAAGGTTGACCCCCAGAGAGAAGAATTGGTCAGCTATTGAGAGGGAGGCCTTTGCTGTGGTGTGGGCCCTGAAGAAGCTGAGGCCATACTTGTTTGGCACTCACTTCAAGATTCAGACCGACCATAAGCCCCTCTTGTGGCTAAATCAGATGAAGGGTGAAAACCCCAAACTGCTTAGGTGGTCCATTTCCCTACAGGGGATGGACTTTACAGTGGAGCACCGGCCAGGTACTGACCATGGGAATGCAGATGGTCTCTCCAGGTACTTCCACTTAGGACATGAAGACGAGACTGGTCAAGGCTAGTTTAATGTCCCTGCGTTTGGGGGGGGGTTGTGTAGGAGAGTAGGGTCTGCTATCCTATGGTCACCCCAAATTTTTCCTTTTTGCTTCACTGGTTTTTGACATATTGAGGCTGTGGGCCTGCCAATCAGACCCCCAGCCTGCTGTTCTCTCTACTAAATTTACACTATGCACCCTAGGTGCATAACCAATTGGAAGTGGATCACCCTGTGAGCCCCTGTACCAGTGTACACTAGGTACCCAGGGCATTGGTGTATCTAAGGCCTACCAGGGGCTGAAGCATGTATTGTGCCACCCCTGGCCTGGCCTAACAAATTTGACACAACTGGCTGATCACTCAGCTGGGGTAAGTTGGTGTAACCACCTCTTACTTAGGTGTAGTATACCTATACCTAACCTTAAATGGGACACATGTTAACCTATAAGTCACTCCTATGGCAGGCCTTAACAATCCTGAAGGCAGAGTGCTTGGTTCCATGTGAGGTGGTGCTCTGGCATGAGCTGAGCCTGTCTGCAGTGGTCGGAACAACTTCCTTCTACTGTTTCCAGATATCGTCATACCATATACTCTTAAGTGCATTATGAACCTCGCGGTTAAATGCTATCTTTGGTTTGGCTTTATCAAAACATGTCGAGTAAGGTGTCATACGAATTGGAATACTAACCCCTCGCCAATTCTGGCGACGGGGTTAGCATTCCACCCTTCTAGAGGGACACGACATGTACAGTACCTGAAACCCGGGTAAAATCAGACATAGCCTCAGCTCCACAAAATGGATGCTGCCACCACAGACACAAGTCTGCCCTCCTGCTGCTGGGAGTCCTTCCAGCTTGGGAGGTGTGGACAAAGGGTTTCCTGCCAGGGGAGGTGCGTGCACCACCCCAGACAGGATTTTGTGTATTGGTCAGGTAGGGCTTGAAAGAAACCAGACATGCCTGTGGCTCACAAGGTGCCTCGGTGCATATGCCAGTTCAATACGGTCCTGGGGCACACCAGTCCCGGGCCTGGGGCGAACTGGACAAAGGATTGGGGGTGTAACCACCCCCCTTCCTGGTCCCACCCTTAGGGAGGGACCTAGCAGGTAGTCCGGCCCCTAGAATCCGCTTAAAGGTAGGAGCTGTGTCCTAAGACTTCAGACATCCTGGAATCAACTTGAAACTAAGAAGAAGACGGGAACTTCGACGCTCTGCCGCACAGAGGACTGAAGCCAATCTCCCCTGTGGTCAGGGAGTGACCACCTTGCTAACGCAAGCACCATCCAGCGAATCAACGTCTGCTTTGCCGCCGCCTCCTGCCGGAGCCCGAGCCCAGAGACTGACAAGACCTGGACCTCCAGACCTCTCACCGCCCGATCCACAGTCCCTGAAAAGAGGAGACCCGTGGAGGCAACGAGACACGTGGAGCCAGCCATCTTGAAACGACCACGACAAGCTGCAAGTGCAACAACCGAGGCTCCCTCCAAGTTGTGCTTTGGGATCTGAGAAGCCCAACCCTCGAGCGGCATCTGCACCAAAGGTGAGCCCTCCAGCATCTCCACGATCTGCGTGGGGCCCTTCTGCATTTTGCCACTCGACGCGCCTAACCGGTTGCTGGCCCGTTGGCTAGTGGCCATCTTGGCGATGAACTTCAAGAAATACACCGCTGGTCTGGTTGCTCCAGACTGGCCCTTGCTCCCCTCCAAAGGAGCAGTCCCTCTGACCTTGCTGGTCAGAACCATCAGCTTATTTCGTTTTCCACAATAATTGCTTTTGCCAAGGCTTGTTTGCTTCGATCAAACCGCCGACAGCGAGAGCCTGCGTGGGACAGCTCGTGAACCGACTCCTGGATGTCGTCGACCTTCAGGGACCACGTGGCTGCAGATACAAGCTACACCTTTCTTCCTGTTTGCACCCGACATCGCCTGGTACCCACCTGGTGCCACGCAGGTCACTGGCTAGTGACTTTGAACACTGTCCCCTCTGCTTACAGGTCTTCTACAACTCCTATCCACCCTTGGATCCACCGCATCCCTTCCGGACCGACCGCCTGCAGCATCTTTGTCCACAGGCTCCATTGAACAGATAGAAGAAACCCGACGCACTTCGACACCTACGCACCCGCTTCCTGTGGGTGAGGTAAAGCTGGCACTCCGGTGCCCCAGTGTAGAGTATCATCTCTAGTGTCTGTGTTTCCGATCTTGAGTTCATAGTCCACCCGGAAGATCCTTTTTGCAGTAACTTTGTACTTTTTACGCACCCATTGAAAACCTATGGGAGCACGCGTGTGACTACTTGCTCTGCACACGCAACCCGTGGACCTCCTGTTCACTAACTAAAGTTAGCTCCTTGTAGGCCCAGCGATTCTAGAGGCCCTAGGCCTTTTCCCTTTTCTGTTCGTGGTACTTATACCACTATTTTAGTATATGGTTTGAGCGGCCACCAGGGCCTATCCATATAAAGTGCAACTTTTGTGTATTCTACTGTAATCTTGTTTGACGATTTGTGCTCCTGTGCTCATAAAGAGACTAGGGGTTACTTTGAGAAATAAATACATATATATTTTGAATATATATCTGTGTGGTGTCCTTTCATTGGTATAAAAGGGGGTTGCATTTGGTAAAACAGCTTGCTTAACACGTGTCACGAGTTTAGCCTCAAAGACTGCTTAGCCTACGCTACCACTAGGGCAGCTAGTCCGAAAAGGTTGACTTACAACCACACCATAAGGGTTGCTTGGCATGGTACAAGGTGGTCACTTTAACTAGTGAACATCATATACCAGGCCAACTTCTCACACATACAGTGAATTATTAATCACCAGATAGTGAGAGCAGACCAAGTAACGCAGCCACAGGTTTTTTTCATTTGTGAACCGTTGAGACATCTGCCATTACTGCAGCCATGCCTGGCTCACTTCCTGCTGGAAGAGCACTCTCTGTGATTTCTGGAATGGATGAGGTGGATTGGGAGAAACTGGAGGACTGCACCGTGGAGCAATTGAAAGGCTACAGTGTGAAATTCAGAGTTCCCCATACTGGATTCAGGAAGAAGAACCAGTACCTCAAGGCGTTGAGAGCCTGGAAAGAGTCAAGAGACCCACAGAATGCGGGGGACATCGTTCCGCCCGACCACTTTGTGGAGCCCACCAGAGGCCTGTCCCCAGAAGAGCTGGCGAACAGGGCAGCAGACAGGGCGCATGCAATGGAGATGGCAAAGTTGGCAGGACAAATGGAAATGGAGAAGCAGAAGTTGGCCTTGGAGGCACAACAACGCCAAATGGATCATGATCTGAAAGTGAAGGAGTTGGAGCTGAAGGCGAAAAGTTTGGAAACCGCTCCTTCTGGTGGCAGCACTCCACCGGTGCAGGTAGAGTCCAAGGTGTACATCCCCAAAGATGTAGTGAAGGAGTATTTTAGGAAGGATGACATAGGGCAGTGGTTTAGGGCCTACGAGGTAGCCATGTCTTCACACCGGGTCCCTGAGAAAGACTGGGGAGCGGGGTTGTGGGGGAGGTTCCTTGCTGAAGGGCGTGACACACTGTTAGATTTGCCCCTAGAGATCCAGACCTCATACCCCCATATGAAGGAAGCTTTAATGACCAGGTATGGGTTAACTCCTGAACTATATAGACAGAGGTTCAGGGAGACTAAGAAGATCCCTGAGAGTACGTATGTGGAGTATGTAACTTTTTTCTGCAGAGCACTGGATGGTTGGGTGAAGGGTAGCAAGGTGAATGATTATCAAGGGCTGCTTGATTTAATTGCATGGGAGCACTTGTCCAGTCAATGTTTTCCTGAGCTACGCCAGCACCTGATTGATAGCAAGCTGTCCAACCCGAGGAAGCTCGCTGAGGAGGCGGACCGCTGGCTTAGCACCAGGGTCCACAAGGGTCAAGTGGGAGACTCCGCCAAAGGTGGGCAGGGTCCCCAGCAGAAGAGTGGGGGGGACAAGGGTAAACAGAAGGGGTTCCAAAAAGGCCCCCAAAGTAATTCCCAAGGGAAGCAGCAGAAGGGTTCTCAGCCTCCCCCACTCCCGCAGCAGAACGGGGCCCCGACAGGTAGGCCTGTTCCAAAGGGGCCCTTCAATTGTTATAAATGTGGTGAACCGGGTCACATTGCCTCTGATCCTAAATGTCGCCTGTTTGGTAAGACAGCACCCACTGGTGCTCCACCCCGGCAAGTGGCTAGTGTTAATTTTGGGGGGGAGGTAGCAGTCCAGGGGGGTGGGGGTCCCGCGCATATGACCCTAGTCTCGCTAGGAGACAGTGAGATGGTCCCTGAAACCGACTTAGCCTCTAACACTAAGAAATATGGGCAAGTAGTGACCATCAATGGAAAGAAGGTTGAGGCTCTTAGAGATACAGGAGCCAGCGTGACCTCGGTGAGGCAACACCTGGTGTCTCAAGAGCAGGTTGTACCCCATGCCTACTGTAGGGTTGTCAATGCTGACAACATCGAGAGTCGTTGTCCAATGGCTCAAGTTCCCTTTGAGTGGGGGGGGGGGGGGGTCTCTGGTACTCTACAAGTCGCTGTGAGAACTGACATGCCTGTAGATTGTCTGCTAGGGAACGACCTGGAGAGCTCCCCTTGGGAAAAGGTGGAGAAGACCACGCATCTGAGGGTGGTGGGTCTACCCGACTGGGCATGCGTGACCACCCGGTCAATGGCAGCCAGTAGGGGTGTCGAAAGGGTCCTGGAGCCTGAGGGAGAGGTCCAGGAACCGGTCTTAGGGAGAAGGCGCAGGAGGCGCGGGAAACCGGCCCCCAGAGTTCCCACGGCCCAGGAGGAAGCGGACCCTGAGGGGGATGCTCTGGACCCTACCGGGGAACAGATTGCCGAACTGGGAGACCTGCCTGAGCTGACCCATTGGCAGCAAGAAGGAGGCCCTTCCAGGGAGGAATTCTGCAAGGAGCAGAGGGAATGCCCTTCTCTCGTGGGTATGCGGCAACAGGCTGCAGACCAGGCCAAAGGTGTTCAGGCCAAGACACACTACGTGTACTGGGAGAGTGACCTCCTGTATTCGGAGCCTAAGGCTGCTGAACCTGCGTCACCCACTTTTACTGGCCCCAAATGCATAAGAATTCAGATTCCTACTGCAGAACCTGTCAGACTTGCCAGGCAAGTGGTAAGAGCGGAGGGAAGCACAAGGCTCCTCTGCAACTTTTTCCTGTGGTCGGTACGCCATTCCAACGAGTGGGTATTGATATTGTTGGGCCTCTGGACCCCAAGACAGCCCTGGGCAACAGGTTCATCCTGGTCTTGGTGGACCATGCCACCTGGTACCCTGAAGCCATCCCTCTGAGGACAGTGACGGCCCCCGTGGTGGGACGGGCACTGATGGGAATCTTTTCCCGAGTGGGGTTCCCTCTAGAGGTGGTGAGCGACAGGGGGACCAATTTCATATCCACATATATGAAATCCCTGTGGAAGGAGTGCGGGGTAAACTACAAGTTCACCACTCCTTACCACCCCCAAGGAAATGGGTTGGTTGAGCGATTCAACCGAACCCTCAAAGGCATGATCATGGGCCTAGACGGTCCAATGAGGCGTAAGTGGGACGTCCTCTTGCCATGCCTCCTCTTCGCTTACCGAGAGGTGCCACAGAAGTCTTTAGGGTTCAGCCCCTTTGAGCTTCTGTATGGTCACCCGGTAAGAGGACCTCTGAGTTTGGTAAAGGAGGGCTGGGAGCAATCTCCCAGGAAACCTCCCCAGAATGTATATAGTTACATGCTGGCCTTCCGAAACCAGACTAGGCGTTTCAGGCAACTTGCTGAGGCAAATCTGGAAGCCAGCCAGGAAGAGATGAAGCGGTGGGAAAGACCAGAATGCCACTCTGGTAGAGCTTCAATCTGGACAAAAGGTGTGGGTCTTGGCCCCAGTGGAACCGTGTGCACTTCAGGATAAGTGGACAGGTCCATTTGAGGTTGTGGAGCGCAAAAGTCCAATCACCTACCTGGTGAACATGCAGTCTCCCAGGAACCCTTTGAGGGTCCTCCATGTTAACCGCCTTAAGCCCCACTTAGAGAGGACCGAAGTGGGCATGTTGCTGGCCACTGATGACGGAATGGAAGAGGAGACCGAGCCTCTTCCTGACCTCTTAGTGGCCTCTGAGAAAGATGGGTCAGTGGATGGAGTTAACCTCTCACCCTCCCTGACGCCCGAACAACAGGAAGATTGCCGCCAGTTGCTGGGGCAGTTCCCTGACCTGTACTCCCTGGTTCCTGGTGTCACCGATTGGTGCGTCCATGAGGTTGACACAGGAGACAGCTTACCTGTGAAGCACAAGGCTTACAGGGTAACTGACAGGGTCAGAGCTTGCATCAAGGAGGAGGTCTCCAAGATGCTGGCTTTAGGGGTGATTGAATCCTCCAGCAGTCCTTGGTCCAGCCCCGTGGTCTTGGTCCCCAAAGCTGCTGCGCCGGGAGCCACACCTGAACTCCGGTTCTGTGTGGACTACAGAGGACTCAATTCAGTAACTAAGACTGACGCGCACCCCATCCCCAGAGCTGATGAGCTCATTGATCGGCTAGGGGCTGCCCGGTTCCTCAGCACGTTTGATTTAACGTCTGGGTACTGGCAGATCGCCTTGACCGATGGGGCCAAAGAGAGGTCAGCATTCTCTACACCAGATGGGCACTTCCAGTTCCGCGTAATGCCATTTGGGATGAAGAATGCCCCTGCCACCTTTCAGAGGTTGGTCAACCAGGTGTTGGTTGGACTGGACGCGTTCAGTGCCGCCTACCTGGATGACATCGCAGTGTTCAGTGCCACCTGGCCCGACCACCTGCGCCACCTCTGGGAAGTGTTGATGGCGCTGGGCCGAGCAGGCCTCACGATCAAGGCGAGCAAGTGCCAGATCGGGCATGGTTCCGTGGTGTACTTAGGACACCAAGTGGGGAATGGCAAGGTGGCACCCTTGCAACCCAAGATTGAGACCATCCTGGCTTGGGAGCCCCCCAAGACACAGACCGCAGTGAGGGCCTTCCTGGGGCTCACTGGGTACTACAGGAGGTTTGTCAAGGGCTATGGAATGATCGTTGCCCCCTTGACAGAGCTGACTTCTAAGAAGCAGCCCAGGAAAGTGATCTGGACTTACACCTGTCAGAAAACTTTTGACACCCTGAAGACTGCCATGTGCACGGCGCCCAGGCTCTTGGCCCCTGATTTCTCAAAGGAATTCCTAGTCCAGACAGACGCTTCAGAGCATGGTGTAGGGGCTGTTCTCTCACAGATGACTGAGGAGGGCTGGGACCAACCCGTAGCCTTCATCAGTAGGAGGTTACTTCCACGGGAAAGTAGGTGGAGTGCAATTGAGCGAGAAGCATTTGCTGTGGTCTGGGCGCTGAAGAAGCTAAGACCCTACTTGTTTGGGTCTCACTTCCGAGTTCAGACAGACCACAGGCCCCTCAGATGGTTGATGCAAATGAGGGGTGAGAACCCGAAACTGTTGAGGTGGTCCATCTCCCTACAGGGTATGGACTTTACGGTGCAACACCGTCCTGGCACAGATCACGCCAACGCTGACGGTCTGTCCAGGTACATCCGCCTTAGTGACGAGGAACCCCCTGGGCAAGGGTTGTTCTCCCCACCTTTCAGCTGGAGGGGACACGTGTTAGACCTGGCACCTTGGCGTGAGTTTCCCTTCCACTTTTTGATGGTGTGCCTCGATTGTTTTTCTGGTGTTGTCCGCTCAGGGCGCTTCGCCACGGCTAATCCATGCCGCAGCGCAAGTGCTCCCTAAGATAAAGTATTCATCATTGGTATACATGATTGGTTTATTGGATTCACTGTCAGTCCCCAGTAAAGTGCACCCGGAGTGCCAGGGCTTGTGAATGCCAATGCCGCTAGTGGGCTGCAGCGCTGGTTGCGCCACCCACACCAGCGGCCATGTAAAATGTGTCCTGGGTCTGCCACTGCCGACCCCGCGTGCAGTCCCGTACTGTCACGCTGGCTGGGCAAGTGCACACACTTGCCAGCCCCCAGAACCTTCCCTTAGCCTCATGTTAGTCACCCCTATAGTAGGCCCGCGGGCAGGGTGCGTTGTAGGTGTAAGGTAGGACAGGCCCTGGTTGTGAAGCCTGTCCTAATAGTGAATCACCGCCATCTTCGTGGTTCAATATTGCAAGGCTACCTGTTCCCCTTAGGCCAGATGAGCTGCTGGAATTATTACATCCTATAATCCCAGCAGGCTCAGGGAACATGGTAGAGAGATATGTTTAGTATGCCTGAACTCGGAATGATAAAATACTTCTTGTAGTCAAGTTTATTTTACTATCCTGGGTTTGTAAATACGACTTTTTAGAAAGTCCGTATTTACTCGCTTAACCATCTCAGCCCGCCTCTGCTGTGCGTGTATCTGACTGTCTGGGCTATGTGAGTGACAGGGCTGGGGGGATGACAGGTAGCGAATGGCAGGAGAGCACCTTGGTGGGAGGTGGGAGGTGGGGGTGCCCCTTGGACTCTGAATAGGGCAGTGCTCCACCACCACAAAGCTGGCTCCGCCCCCTGGGGAGCGACTGATGACTCAGCCTGCACCTGGCCCCGGACGGGCGAAGCGCTGTCCACAAGGTGATCCTGAAAGTACTTGTCCCCTGAATGCCGGCTCCACCTCCTGTGGAGCGGCTGATGTGCCTGCCCCTCAAACTGAAAGCTGAAGTCAGAGTACCCCCAACAAAGTGCTCAGGACTGAGAACGACTATGCGAAGGCCCCCCTGGCCTGAAAGAACAAAAGAAATGTGGTATAAAAGTAGGAGCCCTGCTCCTTGCAAATCAGAATCCTGTTTACCACAAAGGACCTCTGCCCGACTAGAAGGAGAAGAAGACGCTGGAAGGACTGGCCTGCTACTTGCCTTGCTGAGAAAGGAGAGGAAAAAGACTTGCTGAAAAGACTTTGCTACTTTGTGCTTGAACATTCTCCAAGGGCTTGATCTGAGCTTGCCCCCTGAACTGAACCCCAGGACTAGTGGGTTCTCTGTGCTTTTGCTCGTCCTCCAATTCGAGCCATGTGTGCATCCCGCTGGAAAGAGACTGCGCCCCTCATCGCCCCCTCCTAGGGCCGTGACACTCAGGAGCTTGCCTGCCTCTACCCCGTGAGAGCCCCGCTCCGTCCGGAGCCGCTCTCTGTCCCCGGGCTAGGTTGCCTGCACCCCTGTCATCGCCTGCCACTGGAGTGCGCTGAACGCGCTGTCACCCCTCCCGCCGGAATCCATCCGACGACTGTGATCTACGCCGGGTCACCCAGCTGCACTGACCGTGCCCTGTGACCCCGCTTCGCTATCCCCGGACATCTCAGGCCGCGCCGCCCCCGCTGTGGAGACCCCCCTGCACCGCCGTGCTAAGGGTCGCTGGCCGCGCCTGCCTGCTGCACACCCCCGCTGATTGAGGATCCAAAGACACTACCCCAAAGCCGAGAGTCGCTCCGATCTGGGCAACTCTCTCCTCGCAACAGTGCTACAGGAATTCCAGTATCGGGCTCGGGGCCCGCACCGCCTTACTTCCCCGTTAATCCTCACCGCACGCCCGTCTCACCGCCGCTGCCCGGGAGCCACCGGGAGGAGCTGTGCACGGCGCGAGCGCGCCCACGACCGATGTGTGAGCCGCGGTAGGCCTGAACGTAAGTCAAAGACTGGAATCTCCCAAGTGACATTGAAAAGAGACTAAAGAAGCATCCGCTTAAAAGAACCGTTTACCTGCTTGATAATCTGGGGGCTTAGAACCCACTTTACTGGTTTTGTGATAAATCTGCATATTAAGATAACTATTTTTATATAAAGAACCGTATTTTCACATACCTAAGCCTGGTGTCCGTTTCTGGGGGGATTAATGTATTTACTGTGTGTGTGATTATAATTGCTTAACCAACAACACCTGGAAAATCGCCTTGGCTGCTCACGCCACGCACCTAGAGGGTGAGCAAGGGTCATTCCCAAGTGGTTATTCTTTGCCCTGACGTGGAGGAGAGGGTCACTCCTTGACACAAGGACATCCTTGCGCCAATCAGAGATCCCCGTCTCTAACACCAAGCAACCCTTATGGTGTGGTTGTAAGTCAACCTTTTCGGACTAGCTGCCCTAGTGGTAGCGTAGGCTAAGCAGTCTTTGAGGCTAAACTCGTTAAAGCGTGTTAAGCAGGCTGTTTTACCAAATGTAGCCCCCCTTTATACCAATGAAAGGACACCACACAGATATATATTCAAAATATATATGTATTTATTACTCAAAGTATCCCCTAGACTCTTTATGAGCACAGGAGCACAAATCGTTAAACAAGAAAGTATCACACTATACAGAAGTTGCACTTTATATGGTTAGGCCCTGGTGGCCGCTCAAGCCATATACTAAAATAGTGGTATAAGTACCACGAACAGGAAAGGGAGAAGGCCTAGGGCCTCTAGAATCGCTGGGCCTACAAGGAGCTATCTTTATTTAGTGACCAGGAGGTCCACGGGTCGCGTGTGCAGTGAGGAAAGTTACACGCGGGCTCCCATAGGTTTTCAATGGGTGCGTAAAAGTTTAAAAGTTACTGCAGAAAGGGTCTTCTAAATGGACTACGATCTTAAGATTCAAAACACAAACACTAGAGATGTTTCTCTACACTTGGGCACCGGAGTGCCAGCTTTACCTCACCCACAGGAAGCGGGTGCATAGGTGTAGGAGAGTAGGGTCTGCTATCCTATGGTCACCCCAAATTTTTGCTTTTTGCTTCACTGGTTTTTGACATATTGAGGCTGTGGGCCTGCCAATCAGACCCCCAGCCTGCTGTTCTCTCTACTAAATTAAAACTATGCACCCTAGGTGCATAACCAATTGGAAGTGGATCACCCTGTCAGCCCCTGTACCAGTGTACACTAGGTACCCAGGGCATTGGTGTACCCAAGGCCTGCCAAGGGCTGCAGCATGTATTATGCCACCCCAGGCTTGGCCTAACAATTTGACACAACTGGCTGATCACTCAGCTGGGGTAAGTTGGTGTAATCACCTCTTACTTAGGTGTAGTATACCTATACCTAACCTTAAATGGGACACCTGGTAACCTATAAGTCACTCCTAGGGCAGGCCTTAACAATCCTGAAGGCAGAGTGCTTGGTTCCATGTGAGATGGTGCTCTGGCATGAGCTGAGCCTGTCTGCAGTGGTCGGAACAACTTCCTTCTACTGTTTCCAGATATCGTCATACCATATACTCTTAAGTGCATTATGAACCTCGCGGTTAAATGCTATCTTTGGTTTGGCTTTATCAAAACATGTCGAGTAAGGTGTCATACGAATTGGAATACTAACCCCTCGCCAATTCTGGCGACGGGGTTAGCATTCCACCCTTCTAGAGGGACACGACATGTACAGTGCCTGAAACCCGGGTAAAATCAGACATAGCCTCAGCTCCACAAAATGGAGGCTGCCACCACAGACACAAGTCTGCCCTCCTGCTGCTGGGAGTCCTTCCAGCTTGGGAGGTGTGGACAAAGGGTTTCCTGCCAGGGGAGGTGCGTGCACCACCCCAGACAGGATTTTGTGTATTGGTCAGGTAGGGCTTGAAAGAAACCAGACATGCCTGTGGCTCACAAGGAGCCTCGGTGCATATGCCAGTTCAAACCGGTCCTGGGGCACACCAGTCCCGGGCCTGGGGCGAGCTGGACAAAGGATTGGGGGTGTAACCACCCCCCTTCCTGGTCCCACCCATAGGGAGGGACCTAGCAGGTAGTCCGGCCCCTAGAATCCGAATAAAGGTAGGAGCTGTGTCCTAAGACTTCAGACATCCTGGAATCAACTTAAAACTAAGAAGAAGACGGGAACTTCGACGCTCTGCTGCACAGAGGACTGAAGCCAATCTCCCCTGTGGTCAGGGAGTGACCACCTTGCTAACGCAAGCACCATCCAGCGAATCAACGTCTGCTTTGCCGCCGCCTCCCGCCGGAGCCCGAGCCCAGAGACTGACAAGACCTGGACCTCCAGACCTCTCACCGCCCGATCCACAGTCCCTGCAAAGAGGAGACCTGTGGAGGCACCGAGACACGTGGAGCCAGCCATCTTGAAACGACTACGACAAGCTGACCAGTGCAACAACCGAGGCTCCCTCCAAGTTGTGCTTTGGGTCCTGAGAAGCCCAACCCTCGAGCAGCATCTGCACCAAAGGTGAGCCCTCCAGCATCTCCACGATCTGCGTGGGGCCCTTCTGCATTTTGCCACTCGACGCGCCTAACCGGTTGCTGGCCCGCTGGCTAGTGGCCATCTTGGCGACGAAATCTACGACAAACACCGCTGGTCTGGTTGCTCCAGACTGGCCCTTGCTCCCCTCCAAAGGAGCAGTTCCTCTGACCTTGCTGGTCAGAACCATCAGCTTAAACTCCTTGCCTACAACAATTGCTTTTGCCAAGGCTTGTTTGCTTCGATCAAGTCGCCGACACCGCCGACAGCGAGAGCCTGCGTGGGACAGCTCGTGACTCGACTCCTGGACGTCGTCGACCTTCAGGGACCACGTGGCTGCAGAGTCAAGCTACACCTTCCTTCCTGTTTGCACCCGACATCGCCTGGTACCCACCTGGTGCCACGCTGGTCACTGGCTAGTGACTGTGAACACTGTCCCCTCTGCTTTCAGGTCTTCAACATCTCCGATCCACTCTTGGATCCACTGCATCTCTTCCCGACCGACCGCCTGCAGCCCTTTTGTCTACAGGCCCCACGGAACAGATAGAAGAAACCCGACGCACTTCGAGGCCTATGCACCCGCTTCCTGTGGGTGAGGTAAAGCTGGCACACCTGTGCCCAAGTGTAGTATTACATCTCTAGTGCCTGTGTTCCAAATCTTAAGTTCCTAGGTCATCCGGAAGATTCCTTTTGCAGTAACTTTGTACTTTTTACGCACCCATTGAAACCTATGGGAGCACGCGTGGGATCAGCGCCGGTCCCTGTCCTGGAACTCAGGAATCTCGGAGTCTGGCTTGACCATACGCTTAGCTTTGTGACTCACACAAAGAGAGTGGCGGCCTGCTGTTTTGGAGTACTACGCGGGCTAAGACCCCTGCTGCGTTTCTTCGATGCCCCCACAAGACAGCTGGTCATTCAAGCTATGATCATCTCGCGGCTGGATTATGCCAGCTCTCTCCTATTAGGAGTAAACCAAGCCGAGATTCTTCGTCTACAACGAGTCCAGAATGCGGCAGCTAGGGCGGTGGTTGGTCTGCCTCGATCCTGCCCCACTTCTAACACCCTGCGTTCCCTGCACTGGCTCCCGATATGTAAGCGAATCCAATTTAAGGCTCTCTGCCTGGTTTTTAAAATTCTGAGAGAGTTGGCACCTGGAATACTTAACTCATTGATTTCGTCTTACGTTCCCACTCGTTCTCTACGATCCCTTGGACAGTCCTTGGTGGTCGTCCCCCGTTTCAGACTTAGTCGGATGGGGGGTCGCTCCTTCCGTGTGAAAGCCGCAACCCTCTGGAACGCTCTTCCCTTGGAAATTCGGCTCTCGAACGACCTTTTGTCCTTCCGCAGAGCTTTGAAAACCCTTCTGTTTTAATTATTTCCTGTCTTTATTTTTTATTCCGTGTCGACGGATCCTGTGTTATGTGGTGTTTTCCTTTCCCTGCGCCAGGACGCTCCTTCGCTGGAGCAGCTGTGCGCATTAAAATGTAATTAACATAACATAACATAACTATTTGCTCTGCACACGCCACCCGTGGACCTCCTGGTCACTAACTGACGTTAGCTCCTTGTAGGCCCAGCGATTCTAGAGGCCCTAGGCCTTTTCCCTTTTCTGTTCGTGGTACTTATACCACTATTTTAGTATATGGTTCGAGTGGCCACCAGGGCCTATCCATATAAAGTGCAACTTCTGTGTATTCTGTGATAATCTTGTTTGACGATTTGTGCTCCTGTGCTCATAAAGAGACTAGGGGTTACTTTGAGAAATAAATACATATATATTTTGAATATATATCTGTGTGGTGTCCTTTCATTGGTATAAAAGGGGGTTACTATTGGTAAAACAGCTTGCTTAACACGCATCACGAGTTTAGCCTCAAAGACTGCTTAGCCTACGCTACCACTAGGGCAGCTGGTCCGAAAAGGTTGACTTACAACCACACCATAAGGGTTGCTTGGCATGGTACAAGGTGATCACTTTAACTAGTGAGCATCATATACCAGGCCAACTTCTCACATTGGTGAGCAGCGGTTGGATTTGAGCTTGCTGTGTTTTACCATTGTAATCTCTTGGTTACCAATTGAAAGATCACATAGGTACCTGTAGGTACATATAAAACAAGATTAGATATACTTAAGTTCTACTGAACTTAGTTGTTGTAGAGCAAAGGGAGTAGCACACCCTGACTACAACTACTAGATAGGTTTAGTAGGTAAACCCAAGTGTAGGTAGATTGCAACACATCCACCCACACTTAAGAGCAATGGCTGGGGCAGAGGGGTCCACTGTACCCATCTCTGTTGAGAGTGACCCCCCGAGGGCACCATCCATCTATGCTACCCTTAATCAAAATGAGCTCAGGCAGCTGGCAACTCTTAGAGGCCTTAAACAGCCCAAGAACCCTACCTCTGCTTTGCTCAGAGAGCTCTTGCAAGAAGATGAAAATCAAAAAGAGCTCAGGAAAGCTTCCCAGTTAGCCCCCTTAGGGACAGGAACAGGAGGCCCCCCTTCTGAAGATGCCACTGAGGTACCCCTTTCCAATAGTCACCCCTTAGATGGGATGCCTACCACAGAGGATGAGAGTGAAAAGGATACTGACAGTAGTGAGGATGAAGGGAGAACTAGCCCAGTGCCAAGTGTTATACTTGGCCCAGCTAAACTAAGGCTATTGGGGACTGACAGTGGGTTCACCCCACTGGATCTCCCCAGTGGACTTAACACAGGGCTTGGAAGGCAAAGGAATCGCTCAGGTGACTCCAATGCTTCCCATGGCTCTAGAGGCTCTCAAGGTCACTCCAGGAGAAGGATGACCACCCCTCAGAGGAGGGAACATGAGGCCAAGATGCAAGAAGCTCAGCTGAGGATCAGGAAGCAGGAGCTAGAAGTAGCCCTGATGGAAGAGAAACTTAGCAAGGCTAGACAGCATAAAGAGAGTGGGTCTATACCCACTGGTGGCAGCATTGTCCCTAAGGACAAAGATAGGGTTTTCGATAATAGAAACCTGTCTAAGGTTGTGCCCCCCTACAAAAGTGGGGATGACATCCACAAGTGGATAACTGCTCTTGAGAGGGCCTGCAAAGTACAGCAGGTTCCTGAAGACCAGTGGGCAGCAATCCTCTGGCTCTCCTTTGAGGGAAGAGGCAGAGACAGACTCCTCACTGTTAGAGAAGAGGATGTCAGAAACTACAGAGTCCTGAAGAGTGTTCTAGTTGATGGGTTAGGCTTAACCACTGAGCAGTACAGGTTAATGTTCAGAGACACCCAAAAGACACAGACTCAGGACTGGTCTGAATACATTGAATGTGCCACTAAGGCTTTGGAGGGTTGGTTGCTGGGAAGTAAGGTATCTGATTTTACAGGATTGTATAATTTGATGATGAGAGAACAGATTTTAAATAACTGTCAAAACCAGCAACTGCATCAACACTTGGTTGACTCTGATCTGACCTCTCCCCAAGAATTGGGAAAGAAGGCAGACAAATGGGTCAGAACCAGGGTTAAGCAAAAGAACCAGAACCAGGGCCAAGGGGGTGATCAGAAGAAAACAGACCAAAAGGGTGGAGATCAGAAACCTAAAGACCAGAAGTCTTCAACAGGGCCCCAAACTACTACTAAGGAGGGTGGGTCCCAACAGTCCAAAAAGAAGAAAGAAGGTCAAAAGAAACCCTGGTGCAATCATTGCAAGAATACAACTCACTGGACTAGTGATTGCAAAAAGGGTGGAGCCCCCAACACTGTGGCCCCTAAGGCACCTGCTCCCAGTACTACTGTTAGCAGTGTTGGTCCCCAGACAAAGGGTGTAGTGGGAATCACTATGGGAACTGAAGGAGATTCTGACTTAGACAGAACCCTGACACAGGCAGTCTTGATCTGCGATGGGGACATTGATTTGTCCCTGACTGTGAGCCCCAGTAACCTGGGCAAGTACAGACAGACTCCTTTAATTAATGACAAAGTGGCTCAAGCCTACAGGGACACATGTGCCAGTGTCACTATGGTGACCCCAGGCTTTGTGGACCCTGGACAGTACATACCAGGTGAGAACTACCTGGTGACCAATGCCAGCAATGCCACTACTTCACATAGTGTGGCAGTTGTTAACTTCTCATGGGGAGGGGTAACTGGCCTCAAAAGGGTTGTGGTTAGTGCAGACCTCCCAGTAGAATGTTTGTTGGGCAATGACCTAGAGAGTTCTCTATGGTCAGAAGTGGAGTACAGGACTCATGCAGAGATGTTAGGTATATCATCACATGTCCTTGCTGTGACCAGGTCACAGGCCAAAAAGTGCCTCACTGAACCACAGGTCTTGGATCCTGGAACAATGGACCAAGCACCTACCAAGAAGAAGAACAGGAGGGTCAATGCTGTGCCTTCCCCCCTGCCTCAGAGTGATGATCAGCCTTCCCAGGAAGCTGATCTAGAGGACCCTGAAGGAACTGTCCCTGAAGAGCTTGAACCTGACCAGGTTGAGTTTCTGGGGACAGGGGGACCTTCAAGGGCTGACTTGAGGCAGGCTCAGTTATCCTGTCCCTCTCTTGAACCCCTCAGACAGCTGGCTGCTGCTGAGGCTGTTGGGAATGCTCAAGGTACCCATAAAGTGTATTGGGATGAAGGGCTCCTTTATTCAGAGGCTAGAGACCCCAAGCCTGGTGCAACCAGGAGGTTGGTTATACCTCTGCAATTTAGGGGCTTCCTTCTTACCTTGGCCCATGATATTCCTTTAGCAGGACACCTAGGCCAGAACAAGACCTGGGACAGACTTGTCCCTCACTTTCACTGGCCTCATATGAATGAAGATACAAAGGAGTTTTGTCGCTCCTGTGTTACCTGCCAAGCCAGTGGCAAATCAGGTGGCACAACAAAGGCCCCCCTGATACCACTACCTGTGGTGGGGGTTCCCTTTGAAAGAGTGGGAATAGACATAGTGGGTCCCATGGATCCTCCCACTGCATCTGGGCACAGATTTATACTGGTGGTAGTGGATCATGCCACCAGGTATCCAGAGGCAATTCCCCTTAGGACCACTACAGCCCCTGTTGTGGCCAGGGCCCTGCTGGGAGTATTCTCCAGAGTGGGGTTTCCTAAGGAGGTAGTATCTGACAGAGGTACCAACTTTATGTCAGGATACTTAACAGCTATGTGGAAGGAATGTGGTGTCAACTACAAGTTCACCACCCCTTATCACCCACAATGCAATGGGCTTGTTGAGAGATTCAACAAGACCCTAAAGGGTATGATCAAAGGATTACCTGAAAAGCTCAGGCGAAGATGGGACATCCTTCTACCCTGCCTTCTGTTTGCTTACAGAGAGGTCCCACAAAAAGGAGTTGGCTACAGCCCCTTTGAATTGTTGTTTGGGCACCCTGTGAGAGGCCCACTGTGTTTGGTGAAGGAAGGCTGGGAGTTACCTCTCAAAAAGCCTAAGCTAGACATAGTGGACTATGTACTTGGTCTCCGCTCCAGGATGGCTGAGTATATGGAGAAGGCATCCAAAAACCTTGAGGCAAGCCAGGCCTTACAGAAAGCTGGGCATGACCAAAAGGCTGTCTTGGTTGAGTTTCAGCCAGGACAGAAGGTATGGGTGTTGGAGCCAGTGGCCCCAGCAGCACTCCAAGACAAATGGTCTGGACCCCATACAATCCTGGAAAAGAAGGGAGAGGTCACCTACTTGGTCGACCTAGGAACTCCCAGGAGTCCCCACAGGGTACTCCATGTTAACAGGCTTAAAGCATATGTTGACAGGGCAGACATGGGCTTGCTCATGGCTACAGATGAGGGACAGGAGGAAGAGAGTGACCCTCTCCCAGACCTGTTGTCTCAGAACCCTGAAGATGGCTCAGTTGAAGGAGTGACCCTTGGAGGCAACCTCACTGCCCATCAGCAGACTGAATGTAGACAGTTTCTACAATCATTTTCACATATGTTTTCCTTGATACCTAGCCAAACTGACTGGTGTACCCATGTTGTGGACACTGGTGACAGTCTGCCTGTAAAGAACAAACTTTACAGACAACCTGACCACGTCAGGGACTGTATAAAGGCTGAGGTACATAAAATGCTGGAATTAGGTGTCATTGAACCCTCAGAGAGCCCCTGGGCTAGCCCAGTGGTTCTGGTCCCCAAACCTCACACCAAAGATGGCAAGAGAGAGATGAGGTTCTGTGTGGATTACAGAGGACTCAATGCTGTCACCAGGACAGATGCACACCCTATTCCAAGGGCAGATGAGCTCATAGACAAACTAGCTTCTGCAAAGTTTTTGAGCACATTTGACTTAACAGCTGGCTATTGGCAAATCAGATTAGCTGAGGAGTCTAAGGCCAAAACAGCATTCTCAACCCCAGGTGGGCACTACCAGTTTGTGGTGATGCCCTTTGGTCTGAAGAATGCACCTGCCACCTTCCAAAGGCTGGTGAACCAAGTCCTTACTGGGTTGGATGACTTTTGCGCAGCATATCTTGATGACATTGCTGTCTTTAGCTCCACCTGGGAGGATCACCTGATCCACCTGAAGAAGGCTCTTGGGGCTCTGCAAAGGGCAGGCCTCACTATCAAGGCTACTAAGTGCCAGATAGGGCAGAGTAAGGTTGTATATTTGGGCCACCTTGTAGGTGGAGGCCAAGTTCAACCACTGGAGAGTAAGATACAATCCATCAAGGACTGGTCCCCTCCAACCACCCAGACTCAAGTTCGAGCTTTCTTGGGCTTGACTGGGTACTACAGGAAGTTTGTTAAGAACTATGGGTCCATTGTGACTCCTCTTAATGATCTGACATCCAAGAAGATGCCCAAAAAGGTTCAGTGGACAGTAAGCTGTCAAAAGGCATTTGATGACCTGAAGGAGGCCATGTGCTCTGCACCTATCCTGAAAAGTCCTGACTACTCCAAAGAGTTTATTGTCCAAACAGATGCTTCTGAGTTGGGTGTGGGAGCTGTGCTGTCACAACTTAATGTAGATGGTCAAGACCAACCCATTGCTTTTATTAGCAGAAGGTTGACCCCCAGAGAGAAGAATTGGTCAGCTATTGAGAGGGAGGCCTTTGCTGTGGTGTGGGCCCTGAAGAAGCTGAGGCCATACTTGTTTGGCACTCACTTCAAGATTCAGACCGACCATAAGCCCCTCTTGTGGCTAAATCAGATGAAGGGTGAAAACCCCAAACTGCTTAGGTGGTCCATTTCCCTACAGGGGATGGACTTTACAGTGGAGCACCGGCCAGGTACTGACCATGGGAATGCAGATGGTCTCTCCAGGTACTTCCACTTAGGACATGAAGACGAGACTGGTCAAGGCTAGTTTAATGTCCCAGCGTTTGGGGGGGGTTGTGTAGGAGAGTAGGGTCTGCTATCCTATGGTCACCCCAAATTTTTGCTTTTTGCTTCACTGGTTTTTGACATATTGAGGCTGTGGGCCTGCCAATCAGACCCCCAGCCTGCTGTTCTCTCTACTAAATTAAAACTATGCACCCTAGGTGCATAACCAATTGGAAGTGGATCACCCTGTCAGCCCCTGTACCAGTGTACACTAGGTACCCAGGGCATTGGTGTACCCAAGGCCTGCCAAGGGCTGCAGCATGTATTATGCCACCCCAGGCTTGGCCTAACAATTTGACACAACTGGCTGATCACTCAGCTGGGGTAAGTTGGTGTAATCACCTCTTACTTAGGTGTAGTATACCTATACCTAACCTTAAATGGGACACCTGGTAACCTATAAGTCACTCCTAGGGCAGGCCTTAACAATCCTGAAGGCAGAGTGCTTGGTTCCATGTGAGATGGTGCTCTGGCATGAGCTGAGCCTGTCTGCAGTGGTCGGAACAACTTCCTTCTACTGTTTCCAGATATCGTCATACCATATACTCTTAAGTGCATTATGAACCTCGCGGTTAAATGCTATCTTTGGTTTGGCTTTATCAAAACATGTCGAGTAAGGTGTCATACGAATTGGAATACTAACCCCTCGCCAATTCTGGCGACGGGGTTAGCATTCCACCCTTCTAGAGGGACACGACATGTACAGTGCCTGAAACCCGGGTAAAATCAGACATAGCCTCAGCTCCACAAAATGGAGGCTGCCACCACAGACACAAGTCTGCCCTCCTGCTGCTGGGAGTCCTTCCAGCTTGGGAGGTGTGGACAAAGGGTTTCCTGCCAGGGGAGGTGCGTGCACCACCCCAGACAGGATTTTGTGTATTGGTCAGGTAGGGCTTGAAAGAAACCAGACATGCCTGTGGCTCACAAGGAGCCTCGGTGCATATGCCAGTTCAAACCGGTCCTGGGGCACACCAGTCCCGGGCCTGGGGCGAGCTGGACAAAGGATTGGGGGTGTAACCACCCCCCTTCCTGGTCCCACCCATAGGGAGGGACCTAGCAGGTAGTCCGGCCCCTAGAATCCGAATAAAGGTAGGAGCTGTGTCCTAAGACTTCAGACATCCTGGAATCAACTTAAAACTAAGAAGAAGACGGGAACTTCGACGCTCTGCTGCACAGAGGACTGAAGCCAATCTCCCCTGTGGTCAGGGAGTGACCACCTTGCTAACGCAAGCACCATCCAGCGAATCAACGTCTGCTTTGCCGCCGCCTCCCGCCGGAGCCCGAGCCCAGAGACTGACAAGACCTGGACCTCCAGACCTCTCACCGCCCGATCCACAGTCCCTGCAAAGAGGAGACCCGTGGAGGCACCGAGACACGTGGAGCCAGCCATCTTGAAACGACTACGACAAGCTGACCAGTGCAACAACCGAGGCTCCCTCCAAGTTGTGCTTTGGGTCCTGAGAAGCCCAACACTCGAGCAGCATCTGCACCAAAGGTGAGCCCTCCAGCATCTCCACGATCTGCGTGGGGCCCTTCTGCATTTTGCCACTCGACGCGCCTAACCGGTTGCTGGCCCGCTGGCTAGTGGCCATCTTGGCGACGAAATCTACGACAAACACCGCTGGTCTGGCTGCTCCAGACTGGCCCTTGCTCCCCTCCAAAGGAGCAGTTCCTCTGACCTTGCTGGTCAGAACCATCAGCTTAAACTCCTTGCCTACAACAATTGCTTTTGCCAAGGCTTGTTTGCTTCGATCAAGTCGCCGACACCGCCGACAGCGAGAGCCTGCGTGGGACAGCTCGTGACTCGACTCCTGGACGTCGTCGACCTTCAGGGACCACGTGGCTGCAGAGTCAAGCTACACCTTCCTTCCTGTTTGCACCCGACATCGCCTGGTACCCACCTGGTGCCACGCTGGTCACTGGCTAGTGACTGTGAACACTGTCCCCTCTGCTTTCAGGTCTTCAACATCTCCGATCCACTCTTGGATCCACTGCATCTCTTCCCGACCGACCGCCTGCAGCCCTTTTGTCTACAGGCCCCACGGAACAGATAGAAGAAACCCGACGCACTTCGAGGCCTATGCACCCGCTTCCTGTGGGTGAGGTAAAGCTGGCACACCTGTGCCCAAGTGTAGTATTACATCTCTAGTGCCTGTGTTCCAAATCTTAAGTTCCTAGGTCATCCGGAAGATTCCTTTTGCAGTAACTTTGTACTTTTTACGCACCCATTGAAACCTATGGGAGCACGCGTGTGACTATTTGCTCTGCACACGCCACCCGTGGACCTCCTGGTCACTAACTGACGTTAGCTCCTTGTAGGCCCAGCGATTCTAGAGGCCCTAGGCCTTTTCCCTTTTCTGTTCGTGGTACTTATACCACTATTTTAGTATATGGTTCGAGTGGCCACCAGGGCCTATCCATATAAAGTGCAACTTCTGTGTATTCTGTGATAATCTTGTTTGACGATTTGTGCTCCTGTGCTCATAAAGAGACTAGGGGTTACTTTGAGAAATAAATACATATATATTTTGAATATATATCTGTGTGGTGTCCTTTCATTGGTATAAAAGGGGGTTACTATTGGTAAAACAGCTTGCTTAACACGCATCACGAGTTTAGCCTCAAAGACTGCTTAGCCTACGCTACCACTAGGGCAGCTGGTCCGAAAAGGTTGACTTACAACCACACCATAAGGGTTGCTTGGCATGGTACAAGGTGATCACTTTAACTAGTGAGCATCATATACCAGGCCAACTTCTCACAATAGGTCTCGAAGTGCGTCGGGTTTCTTCTATCGATTCAATGGAGCCTGATGACAAGGATGCTGCAGGCGGTCGGTCCAGAAGAGATGCGGTGGATCCAAGAGTGGATCGGAGTTGTAGAAGACCTGAAAACAGAGGGGACAGTGTTCACAGTCACTAGCCAGTGACCGGCGTGGCACCAGGTAGGTACCAGGCGATGTCGGGTGCAAACAGGTGATGAGGTGTAGCTTGTCTCCGCAGCCACGTGGTCCCTGAAGGTCGACGGCGTCCAGGAGTCAAGTCACGAGCTGTCCCACGCAGGCTCTCGCTGTCGGCGGTATTGGCGACTCGAAAGAAGCAAACAAGCTTTGGCAAAGGCAGGAGTTGTGGAAAGAGAGGAAAGCTGATTGTTCTGACCAGCAAGGTCAGAGGGGCTGCTCTTTTGGAGAGCAGCTAGGGCCAGTCTGGAGCAACCAGACCAGTGTCGTTGATTTCAAAATAGGTCGCCAAAATGGCCACTAGCCAACGGGCCAGGGACCGGGCAGGCGCATCAAGATGCAAAGTGCAGAGGGGCCCCACGCAGATTGTGGAGATGCTGGAGGGCTCACCTTTGGTGCAGATGCTGCTCTGTGGTTGGGCTTCTCAGGACCCAAAGCACAACTTGGAGGGAGCCTCTGTCGTTGCGCTTGCAGCTTGTCGTTGGTCTTCCAAGATGGCTGGCTCCACGTGTCTCGATGCCTCCACGGGTTCCTTCTTTGCAGGGACTGTGGATCGGGCTGTGAGAGGTCTGGAGGTCCAGGTCTTGTCAGGCTCTGGGCTCGGGCTCCAGCAGGAGGCGGCGGCAAAGCAGACGTTGAATAGCTGGTTGGTGCTTGCGTTAGCAAGATGGTCACCCCCTGACCATAGGGGAGATTTCCTTCAGTCCTCTGTGCAGCAGATCCACTACCACCAGTATAAATCTGTGCCCAGATGCAGTGGGGGGATCCATGGGACCCACTATATATATCCCCACTCTTTCAAAGGGGACCCCCACCACAGGTAGTGGTATTAGGGGGGCCTTTGTTGTGCCACCTGATTTGCCACTGGCTTGGCAGGTCACACAGGAGCGACAAAACTCCTTGGTATCTTCATTCTTGTGATACCAGTGAAAGTGAGGGACAAGCCTGTCCCAGGTCTTGTTCTGGCCTAAGTGTCCTGCTAGAGGAATACCATGGGCCAAGGTAAGAAGGAAGCCCCTAAATTGCAGAGGTATAACCAACCTCCTGGTTGCACCAGGTTTTGGGTCTCTAGCCTCTGAATAAAGGAGCCCATCATCCCAATACACTTTATGGATACCTTGAGCATTCCCAGCAGCCTCAGCAGCAGCCAGCTGTCTGAGGGGTTCAAGAGATGGACAGGATAACTGAGCCTGCCCCAAGTCAGCCCTGGAAGGTCCCCCTGTCCCCAGAAACTCAACCTGATCAGGTTCAAGCTCTTCAGGGACAGTTCCTTCAGGGTTCTCTAGATCACCTTCCTGGGAAGGCTGATCATCACTCTGAGGCAGGGGGGAAGGCACAGCCTTAACCCTCCTGTTCTTCTTCATGGTAGGTGCTTGGTCCATTGTACTAGGATCCAAGACCTGAGGTTCAGTAAGGCACTTTTTGGCCTGTGACCTTGTCACAGCAAGGACATGTGGTGATATACCTAACATCTCTGCATGAGTCCTGTACTCCACTTCTGACCATAGAGAACTCTCTAGGTCATTGCCCAACAAACATTCTACTGGGAGGTCTGCACTAACCACAACCCTTTTGAGGCCAGTTACCCCTCCCCATGAGAAGTTAAAAACAGCCACACTATGTGAAGTAGTGGCATTGCTGGCATTGGTCACCAGGTAATTCTCACCTGGTATGTACTGTCCAGGATCCACAAAGCCTGGTGTCACCATAGTGACACTGGCACATGTGTCCCTGTAGGCTTGAGCCACTTTTTTATTTTTTAAAGGAGTCTGTCTGTACTTGCCCAGGTTACTGGGGCTCACAGTCAGGGACAAATCCATGTCCCCATCACAGATCAAGACTGCCTGTGTGTGGTACTTTAAAATTTGGGACCGCGTAGGAGGCAGGGCCCTACCCCTATCTCTTCCTGTATTAGCAAACCGCGAATGCCCAATGCGGTATGTACAATTGCTTTATATAACGTTTCATTGATAAATGCACTATGTATACGATATTATACATCACTACGTGGGTTCCATCTTAGAGCGGTGGCCATCTTATGGTTGCCCTCACATAGGCTACATATTATGAAGCAAATACGAGCCTTTAGAGCACATGTGCCTTCCTTTGACTTCTCTTTGACCTGGGCAACTTGGCCCTGCTGCCCCAGGTCAGTCCGGTCTCACGAGCTCCCCGTCCTCTGGCCACCTGTGATTAGCATCAGGGCTTGACACACCATAAAGCCTTTACATTAAACACAAACCTCCAGCTAATCTCTTTCACACCTGACTGTTCCTGCTTTATGGCTTGTTTCCCAAACAGGAGATGCTCATGTTTATTGGGGCCTATAGATATCTGATGTGGGATATGAGCCTCGCTGGGTAAATAATTGTGGGCTGGTTGAACAGGAATGTGGGATTGTCACCATGACTCTGCCTTTTCTTTGAAGCCAAAATATGTGAATGACCACTTGTAAAACAGGGGCGGTGTTGCCCAAAGCGTAATATTCTGTATAAAATAGAAGACTGGTTTTTGTTCTGCAGACTGCCTCATTCAGTTGCTAAGGCTTCTGTGCGACGTAGTCTCACTCATTTGAGTTTAATAAAGATGTCTTTTTCATATTTCAGCTTCTTCTGCCAAGTTCTTTGTTACATTACCATGAGAGCGTCTTTTATAATACTACAGCAACAGGATAACCCGAAGTCATAGGGTGCTATCCCTGGCACCGCTGGGGTCCTAAAATCCCCGGTACTTCAGTTGGTGCCCGACAGCGCGGCATCAATACAAGTGACTATCTGGATGAGCGATCTTGTCAGAGGACAGAAATCTACTGGGGAGAACAGGACAGAAATCCACTAAGCAGGTACCGAGGTTCTGGGGGATTCTTTGTCTCTGCAGCCCAGTATATCTCTGATCTTTCTGACTTTGACTCTCCAAAAGATGTCACTCCCGATTAGAACCCTTTTTGGCGTGAGTATTATAGAAGACGTTTTGTTATGAAGAACTTGACAGTTAGAATTTGGATAACCTTTTGATTAATAAAAGTAAGAGTTAAGTATAAGTGGGTCGCTCCCACTCCTTTGGTTCTTTGGTTCTTTGATTTGGTTATCGCAATTACCAAAGCCGAGGGGTTGGTTTCTTGGTTTTTAATTTGGTCATTGCAATTACCATAGCCAAGGGTCTCGTATATTTGCGAGTGTATTGATAGAGATAACCCCTTGAAGTTTGAAGTTAGATTAGTGAGCTATAAGATGCCTGATCTTAGCAAGTTTGAAATGTAGAAATTTGTGTTGGGCAACTTTTGGTTTGTATAGGTTTGGATATGCGAATTGCAATTTGTGTAGGCAGGTAATGAGGAGATATTTCTCCATTTGGTTTAGATTATAATACTTGCGTTTCCGCAGTATTTTTGGCATGCCTGTTTTTAAGCTCACATGGAAAAATGTGTTGCTTTTTTGGAAGGTACCATAGTTAAAATCGGTTAGATTTGAAAACATATTTCTTCCTTGGTGATTTTGTATCCCCAGGGAATTAAAATATGACATAATACAAAACAAGGATCCTTCGTTCTGCGCAGTTTCATGAATAAAGATATGCAGAACGATTTTGTGTGGTGTTCTGCTAGGCAAAGCTAGTGAATTGAGCGCACTCACTACTTCTTGGACATACATCTGTCTGTTGGGCTGTTTATGCAGCCTTTGGAATACTATTGAGAAGCGTTTCTTGTAAATTTGACTGACAACTAGTATTTGCAAATGGTTTGGTTCAAGTATAGTCTGTGAGCTGTTCTTTCTGTCATGCGTATTGATTTGTAAGTCAACTGTGTGTTTAAATGTCTATGTGGTTTTCTCATTAGTGCAACTTCTGTAAGTAAATTGCGACGGCGCTATTTATGAAAAATGGCTAAAGCGTGCGGTACTGTGTCTGAAATGAGCTCAATATGTGTTTGTGGGTCTTCTGATGTTTTCAGTCTGTTAAGCAAAATGTTGGTTAATTAATATTAAGAAGAGAAACTTAAAAAACAAAAAAAAAAAAAAAACAGAAGTGAACCCTGTGATGTGCTAAAATAGCTATATGGCGCTCTTTAAATTATAGAATGAGCAATTGTGCACATATACAAAACTGCCGTTAAATGCTTCAAGGATAAAATTAGAACCACATTCAATAGATATAAATAAGGCCCCAAAAACGAAATTATCTATTTTTGCAAAAGCAAATAAATTTACAGCATTTTCCTTAGATGCATTGTATTGGATGTTCACAGGCAAACTTTTCAGCTGCAGTATATTTGATAGGAATGTTCATTCAGCCAGCACCTTCCCGGTTAAACACGGGTGGAATTTTGCATAACCGTCCTTTTAAATGAAAGTGGCGCAAAAATGTGACGCGTTTCAAATTGGGCTTATGCGCTTAGGCTTGTGAGTTAAATGTGTCCAAAAGGATAGGCAAGGGATGCAGCTTGTTTTTTTTATACATGGAATTATCACAAAAACGAATAATTGGGATTTTTTTAAAGAAAATTATTAATCATGGAAAAATTATTTTTTAAAAAAAATAAGTGCTTTTCAAAATCGTTTTTTGATATTTATAAAGCTTAATACTCATACTATGACATCCTAGCATTAAAATTGATTTGAGTTGTGTTGCATCACTAAAATGGCAACCATTCGTGTGTACAATTTTCCCTTGGCGCAGGCGCAAACAAGCTCATTTTTATAAAGTATAAGTTATTATTTCCAATGCCTGACTCATGGGTTATGTAATAGACATTCTGTTAATGCATATTATGCAAGAAAATTGTAGTATACTCATTTTTTAATGCCTAAAAAAATCAAAGTCGAATTTGGGTAAAAGCACTGTTTAAACTGCATTTTCTTTCATTCAGAGTACTTTTTAAAGTGTCTCAGGCTTCAGTAAATACATACATTTAGGTTTGATATATATTTACAGGTTGTGCCTTCTTATGATTCAATGAGTTAATATGCCAGTACAACGGCTTGTTTTAATATCAGGGTTGAAGGTTCTAACTTCAGCTGGGCCTACTGAGAAGTTCATTAATTTAAGGTTGATGAAATGTGTACCATTGCATAGGATTGCAACAAGCATTTATTTTAAAAACTGGTATGTGCGTTATTAAGTTTTGTGAATTATTCACAGTACATGTAGTTTAATAATCTGGGAATAGGGATAATTTTTTAGCGCCTAAAAAGGAGAAATTATTTTTCAAAATAGAGTGAATTATTGCAAGTTAGGAGGAATTAGGAAGGCCTTCTGGCTTTGACAAATTCAGAGTGGCAGAAGCTGGGGGCTGGGAGAGCTGCAGAGGCTGGCTCGGTCACGCTGCTGAGATGCTATCTTTAGTTTTCCCGTAAACAATGGAGTTGACATTTATGACCTTTTAAATTAGGGCCTTGCCTCTGTGGAATGCAGAATGACCTTGCTACACGGGCCTCTAAAGCTGGGGTTTCTGGTTTCTCCATAACAACATCACTAAAACTAAAGAACTTAATTCCAAAGGGAAAATATAGAAAAGGGGTTTTCTTTGAAAGCCCAAACATCATGTTAAATGCTTTGCAGAACTGATACATTTGTGTTATTTAACAGAAAACGAAGTGTTGCATTAAGTCTTAGACAGAAAACAAGATGCAGCCTTTTTCAAAAAAAATTTTAAGGCTACATGCCTACGTGAGAATGCATTGCCAATTAAGACTTCTTTTTCACAGTGGAAATTGTAGGTGCCAAATTAATATGGAGTGTCAGTGTAACGATTTTTATTTCTAGAAATGTAAAACTCAAGTGGCTGGATGTTGCAAGGACTGACAAGAGGGTAACAGTTAAGTAATGGAAATTTATTTTTGTGTATTTGGTCCTATCATGAATTGTTCTTGCTGGTCCTGTACGTTAGATGAGAAACAGTAAAGTTATATTTGACAGCAGATTTCCATTGCCTGGTGATCTGCTGTCAAAAGGAGGGTAAGGGTAAGGATTTTAAACCTGACAAATTAAACAGGCCCAAATATTGGGTTTTCGGCTGCAGGTTCATTGTGCATGAAGTACATGACATAGTGCTGTGCGTCGCCGCTCATTTACACATGATGTTGAAATTTGTCTATGCTTTCTGTGCTTGGAATACAGCAAGTATACCTGATGGCTTGGCATGTGTGTTTTTATTCTATGCACGTTTTATTTTAAGCACGTTTTCCGTTTTTGCGTTGTTCTTACACTTTTGCTTTTGATACGATTACAAGTTTACCTGTGTTGTGAGGGGATGGTCATGACGATGCCCATCGCTACGCAACAATTGGTTGAACTTGTTCTGGTTACTAAATTCCACAGCTAATGATATTTCATGCTGTGAACATGAGAGACAACACTTTACCAGTGCATGTCTATTTGGCTATAATTGTATTGAAGGGAAATAAAAGAGATATACAGGATCAAAGTGTGTCACCTGTAGTTAGTCACGTTACTGCTTCTTCCCTTAGAGGAACAGGCAGCCTTACATTTATGTATCCTTGATTGGACCTAAGGATGAAATTATAGATCTGTGACTCAAGGTGGCCTAATTTCTATATTATATTAGTTAATGATGTTCTGTTTCCTAAGTAGCATATGGCTCTTGTTCCTAAAAAAAAAAAAACAGGTTTTCATTTTTTCCTGAAGAAGGAACTGGAATATTACCTAGGAGTATCGTATATGGTGTAGTCACCAGCGGTAGAGTTAAAATGTGTGTAACTCCGGCCTTTTGTGTATCACCCGTACTCTTGGTGTAGTGTCACATGCCTGACTATCACCCAAGTAAATTCTTGTACTTCCTATAGATTTTTATTTTTTGTATTGCTTTTGTTTCTTCCCTGACCGATGTCGCATTATGCTTAGTTATTGTGGATTTTAGTTGAGTCCTAGTTCCAATTCCCTTTTCCGTATTCCTTTCACCAGTCAGCCCATTTATTATTGTAGGTGTATTGTACACACTTCCATACTGCAGTGATGCACCAGGGCTCCCCATATTATGTATAATTCCCTTTTGTATGACCAGACTGGTTTCCAAGAATTTTCCTTAGGCCTGCTTCAATGTTTTTCAGCCTGACTGTCAGAGTAGCGATAGACTGGTTAACTGACTCAATATTATAGTAAGACAAGTTTTCCATAACAATAGAAGATATCTTACGTTTACCCTTTTTGAACATGACGAATTTTCAATGTCTATTTTTAATGTGGTTTTTACCCTTTTGTTCCTGCTGCTTTAATTTTTGGTGGGATCAGATGTGTTCTAATCATGCAAATATCAGGACCCTCTAGTTCTTGTCTTTTGTTTGCATATTTGACTATTAGCCTGTGTATTGCATAGTGCACCTGATGTGAAAGCTTTCCACATGCCCATGATAATCTGTACCATGTGATTTCTCTATTGAGATGTTCTAGATAAGGAATTTAGGAACACCTAGATGTAATCATTGGAAAAAAAAATGTGTTTGCCCCGTTAGACAATGCCACCATATGTGAAGACATCCATTTAGATAGAATTCTCGTGTAGTTATCTACCCTTAGATGATGGAGGCTCTCACACGGAAACCCAATTGAAAAGATTAGAGACACTGTTTTGCCTACTGTCTTTATACTTGTATTGCTTTTTGAGAATGACAGTATATTCTAGACCAAAATTGTCCCATGGCGTGTGGCCACTCCTTTGAAGATCACAGGCCGCCTGTTTACAGTCCCCTTGTTATACAATGAACTGTTTAAAGCATTGCACTTGCTTCATCAGAAGGCGTTCAACATCAGAAAAGATGGAAGAGCTGGTTTTGCCACAGAACCAGAATTTCAGTGCACAAGAGCGCCTGTCATGTGCTGGTAACCTCTGACAGTGTGCAGTCCCTTGAGCCACTGGGCCTGAGTTTTTGGCCACACACCCCCCTTTCCTTTGCTCCAATGGAAGTGCAGTGCACCGGCGGATCCAAGATTGACAAAAGGCACTAATTCTAGGGCCCATGGAAGAACAGCCTGAGCGTCCTCTGACACCGAATGATGAGTGTTGGATCCTGAGAATGGTCCCGGGTCTGCACAAGATGATCTGTGCCCATGACCAATGAAGAGCATATTATTGTAGAGTCTGCCGCAGAAGAAAGATACAGGTGCACTGCCTTGAGAATTTGAGACTCTCGAGTGAGCTGTGGGTGTTTGCCAGGAGGGCACTCCAACTAAGCAGTACTTTTCTCATGAAAGGCTTGAATGGAGAGGCCCATGCGAAAGAAAACAACAGAAGAAGATTTGATGGACAATAGAAGCCTGCCAGAGAGGCTTTTTGAACGGACTCTGGGCATAGGTGGTTTCACAAGAGGTTTCCGTGTGATTGTATAGAGTAGGTGTTAAGGAGACAGATTGTTTTGCTGGCATTGTTTTAAAGTACTATTCTGTTTAGTATAAGCAGAATAAAGTCCATTTTCTGTGGAAAGAGTACCCCCTTTTCACCTTAGAGCATTGATGAGGGTCACCACTGTTTCACCTGAACATACAAGAATTACTGAAATTACTGAGCCCTAAAAATGTTACTAGATAATTTTGGGATTTGCTTTTTGCTTAGGGTTGTGAAAAACTATTATTTCATTTGCAATAGTGGTTACTACTTTCTCCCGTTGTTTATATGTTCTTAATAACGTGTTTTCTAGTGTCTTTTCAAGCATGACATTGTCATTTATGGGTTGGATCGTTTTTCTCTACTCAATTGACTTCTGCACCCGCTTCCCAACCTATGTCTTTTCCTACCACTGCTTCTTTGTACTCTTTTCACCCTATCCTGAACATGGGCAGGTTAAAAGATTAGAATTCGTAAGCAACCCTTTTGTACAGCTTCTGCATCAACATTAGTTAGTAGTGAACATCACTAATTATTGGGTGTGTGATCTTATGCCGCCTACTACAGACAGAGGTATTCCTTATTTTGTCCCGCCATATGTGGCCTTTGTGCCACTACATCTGTAAGGAAACATGTATCAGAAAACGAGCTAAGTAATAGGATGATGCTACAGCAACATCTCCATGACTTCATGAATATTGACCTAGACTCGGATTGATGAGAGTATAGTTATTGCCTATGTAAGGGCAAAAGGAGGGTCTGTGGTACTTTAAAATTTGGGACCGCGTAGGAGGCAGGGCCCTACCCCTATCTCTTCCTGTATTAGCAAACCACGAATGGCCAATGCGGTATGTACAAGTGCTTTATATAACGTTTCATTGATAAATGCACTATGTATACGATATTATACATCACTACGTGGGTTCCATCTTAGAGCGGTGGCCATCTTAAGGTTGCCCTCACATAGGCTACATATTATGAAGCAAATACGAGCCTTTAGAGCACATGTGCCTTCCTTTGACTTCTCTATGACCTGGGCAGCTTGGCCCTGCTGCCCCAGGTCAGTCCGGTCTCAAGAGCTCCCCGTCCTCTGGCCACCTGCGATTAGCATCAGGGCTTGACACACCATAAAGCCTTTACATTAAACACGAGCCTCCAGCTAATCTCTTTCACACCTGACTGTTCCTGCTTTATGGCTTGTTTCCCAAACAGGAGATGCTCATGTTTATTGGGGCCTATCGATATCTGATGTGGGATATGAGCCTCGCTGGGTAAATAATTGTGGGCTGGTTGAACAGGAATGTGGGATTGTCACCATGACTCTGCCTTTTCTTTGAAGCCAAAATATGTGAATGACCACTTGTAAAACAGGGGCGGTATTGCCCAAAGCGTAATATTCTGTATAAAATAGAAGACTGGTTTTTGTTCTGCAGACTGCCTCATTCAGTTGCTAAGGCTTCTGTGCGACGTAGTCTCACTCATTTGAGTTTAATAAAGATTTCTTTTTCATAGTTCAGCTTCTTCTGCCAAGTTCTTTGTTACATTACCATGAGAGCGTCTTTTATAATACTACAGCAACAGGATAACCCGAAGTCATAGGGTGCTATCCCTGGCACCGCTGGGGTCCTAAAATCCCCGGTACTTCATGTGTCAGGGTTCTGTCTAAGTCAGAATCTCCTTCAGTTCCCATAGTGATTCCCACTACACCCTTTGTCTGGGGACCAACACTGCTAACAGTAGTACTGGGAGCAGGTGCCTTAGGGGCAACAGTGTTGGGGGCTCCACCCTTTTTACAATCACTAGTCCAGTGAGTTGTGTTCTTGCAAGATTTGCACCAGGGTTTCTTTGGACCTTCTTTCTTCTTCCCTTTAGGTTGTTGGGACCCACCCTCGGTAGTACTAGTTTGGGGCCCTGTTGAAGACTTCTGGTCTTTAGATTTCTGATCTCCACCCTTTTGGTCTGTTTTCTTCTGATCACCCCCTTGGCCCTGGTTCTGATTCTTTTGCTTAACCCTGGTTCTGACCCATTTGTCTGCCTTCTTTCCCAATTCTTGGGGAGAGGTCAGATCTGAGTCAACCAAGTGTTGATGCAGTTGCTGGTTCTGACAGTTATTTAAAATCTGTTCTCTCATCATCAAATTGTACAATCCTGTATAATCAGATACCTTACTTCCCAGCAACCAACCCTCCAAAGCCTTAGTGGCACATTCAATGTATCCAGACCAGTCCTGAGTCTGTGTCATCTGGGTATCTCTGAACATTATCCTGTACTGTTCAGTGGTTAAGCCTAACCCATCAACTAGGACACTCTTCAGGGCTCTGTAGTTTCTGACATCCTCCTCCCTAACAGTGAGGAGTCTATCTCTGCCTCTTCCTTCAAAGGAGAGCCATAAGATTGCTGCCCACTGGTCTTCAGGAACCTGCTGCACTTTGCAGGCTCTCTCAAGAGCAGTCATCCACTTGTGGATATCATCCCCACTTTTGTAGGGGGGCACAACCTTGGACAGGTTCCTATTGTCAAAGACCCTATCTTTGTCCTTAGGGACAATGCTGCCACCAGTGGGTATAGACCCACTCTCTCTAGGTTGCCTAGCCTTGTTCAGTTTCTCTTCCATCAGGGCTACTTCTAGCTCCTGTCTGCTGATCCTCAGCTGAGCTTCCTTCATTCTGGCCTCATGTTCCCTCCTCTGAGGGCTGGTCATCCCCCTTCTGGAGCGACCTGGAGAGCCTCTAGAGGCATGAGAAGCATTAGAGTCACCTGAGTGATTCCTCTGCCTCCCAAACCCCTGGTTAAGTCCACTAGGGAGATCCAATGGGGTGACCCCATTGTCAATCCCAAGTAGCCTTAAGTTAGCTGGGCCATGTATAACACTTGGCACTGGGCTAGTTCTCCCTTCATCCCCACTACCATCTGTATTAGTACCCTTATCACTTTCATCCTCTGTAGTGTGATTCTCATCTAAGGGGTGACTATTGGAAAGGGGTACTTCAGTAGCATCTTCAGAAGGGGGGCCTCCTGTTCCAGTCCCTGAGGGGCCTAACTGGGAGGCTTTCTTGAGAGCTCTCTGATTTTCATCAGCTTGTAAGAGTTCTCTGAGTTCAGCAGAGGTAGGGTTCCTGGGCTGTTTAAGGCCCCTGATATTTGCCAACTGCCTGAGCTCATTTTGATTTAGGGTAGCAAAGATGGTTGGTGCCCTCTGGGGGTCACTCTCGACAGAGATGGGTACATTGGACCCCTCTGCCCCAGCCATTGCTCTTAAGTGTGGGTGGATGTGTTGCAACTACCTACACTTGGGTTTTCCTACTAAACCTATCTAGTAGTTGTAGTCCGGGTGTGCTACTCCCTTTGCTCTACAACAACTAAGTTCAGTAGAACTTAAGTATATAACTATTCTTGTTTTATATGTACCTACAGGTACCTATGTGATCTTTCAATTGGTAACAAAGAGATTACAACGGTAAAACACAGCAAGCTCAAATCCAACCGCTGCTCACCAAAGTGAGAAGTTGGCCTGGTATATGATGTTCACTAGTTAAAGTGACCACCTTGTACCATGCCAAGCAACCCTTATGGTGTGGTTGTAAGTCAACCTTTTCGGACTAGCTGCCCTAGTGGTAGCGTAGGCTAAGCAGTCTTTGAGGCTAAACTCGTTAAAGCGTGTTAAGCAGGCTGTTTCACCATATGTAACCCCCTTTTATACCAATGAAAGGACACCACACAGATATATATTCAAAATATATATGTATTTATTACTCAAAGTATCCCCTAGACTCTTTATGAGCACAGGAGCACAAATCCTTAAACAAGAAAGTATTACAATATACAGAAGTTGCACTTTATATGGATAGGCCCTGGTGGCCGATCAAAACATATACTAAAATAGTGGTATAAGTACCACGACTAGGAAAGGGAAAAGGCCTAGGGCCTCTAGAATCGCTTGGCCTACAAGGAGCTAACGTTAGTTAGTGACCAGGAGGTCCACGGGTCGCGTGTGCAGTGAGGAAAGTTACACGCGGGCTCCCATAGGTTTTCAATGGGTGCGTAAAAGTTCAAAAGTTACTGCTAGAAGGGTCTTCTGGGTGGACTACGAACTTAAGACTTAAAACACTGACACTAGAGATGTTTCTCTACACTTGGGCACCGGAGTGCCAGCTTTACCTCACCCACAGGAAGCGGGTGCATAGGTCTCGAAGTGCGTCGGGTTTCGTCTATCTGTTCAATGGAGCCTGACGACAAAGATGCTGCAGGCGGTCGGTCCAAAAGAGATGCGGTGGATCCAAGGATGGATCGGAATTGTAGAAGACCTGTAAGCAGAGGGGACAGTGTTCACAGTCACTAGCCAGTGACCGGCGTGGCACCAGGTAGGTACCAGGCGATGTCGGGTGCAAACAGGTGATGAGGTGTAGCTTGTCTCTGCAGCCACGTGGTCCCATGAAGGTCGACGACGTCCAGGAGTCGGTTCACGAGCTGTCCCATGCAGGCTCTCGCTGTCGGCAGTGTCCGCGACTCGAAAGAAGCAAACAAGCCTTGGCAAAGACAGGAGTCGTGGAAAGAGAGGAAAGCTGATTGTTCTGACCAAGAAGATCAGAGGGGCTGCTCTTTTGGAGAGCAGCTAGGGGCAGTCTGGAGCAACCAGACCAGCATCGTTGATTTAAAAATAGGTCGCCAAAATGGCCACTAGCCAATGGGCCAGGGACCGGGCAGGCGCGTCGAGATGCAAAGTGCAGAGGGGCCCCACGCAGATTGTGGAGATGCTGGAGGGCTCACCTTTGGTGCAGGTGCTGCTCGGGTGTTGGGCTTCTCAGGACCCAAAGCACAACTTGGAGGGAGCCTCTGTTGTCGCGCTTGCAGCTTGTTGTGGGTCTTTCAAGATGGCTGGCTCCACGTGTCTCGGTGCCTCCACGGGTTCTTTGCAGGGACTGTGGATCGGGCTGTGAGAGATCTGGAGGTCTAGGTCTTGTCGGGCTCTGGGCTCGGGCTCCGGCAGGAGGCGGCGGCAAAGCAGACGTTCAATAGCTGGTTGGTGCTTGCGTTAGCAAGATGGTCACTCCCTGACCATAGGGGAGATTTCCTTCAGTCCTCTGTGCAGCAGAGCGTCGAAGTTCCCGTCTTCTTCTTGTTGTTAAGTTGATTCCAGGATGTCTAAAGTCTTTGGACACAGCTCCTACCTTTAAGCGGATTCTAGGGGCCGGACTACCTGCTAGGTCCCTCCCTAAGGGTGGGACCAGGAAGGGGGGTGGTTACACCCCGAATCCTTTGTCCAGCTCGCCCCAGGTCCGGGGCTGGTGTGCCCCAGGACCGGATTGAACTGGCATATGCACCGAGGCTCCTTGTGAGCCTCAGGCATGTCTGGTTTCTTTCAAGCCCTACCTGACCAATACACAAAATCCTGTCTGGGGTGGTGCTCGCACCTCCCCTGGCAGGAAACCCTTTGTCCACGTCTCCCAAGCTGGAAGGACTCCCAGCAGCAGGAGGGCAGACTTGTGTCTGTGGTGGCAGCATCCATTTTGTGGAGCTGAGGCTATGTCTGATTTTACCCGGGTTTCAGGTACTGTACATGTCGTGTCCCTCTAGAAGTTTGGAATGCTAACCCCGTCGCCAGAATTGGCGAGGGGTTAGTATTCCAATTCGTATGACACCTTACTCGACATGTTTTGATAAAGCCAAACCAAAGATAGCATTTAACCGCGAGGTTCATAATGCACTTAAGAGTATATGGTATGACGATATCTGGAAACGGTAGAAGGAAGTTGTTCCGACCACTGCAGACAGGCTCAGCTCATGCCAGAGCACCATCTCACATGGAACCAAGCACTCTGCCTCCAGGATTATTAAGGCCTGCCATAGGAGTGACTTATAGGTTAACATGTGTCCCATTTAAGGTTAGGTATAGGTATACTACACCTAAGTAAGAGGTGGTTACACCAACTTACCCCAGCTGAGTGATCAGCCAGTTGTGTCAAATTTGTTAGGCCAAGCCTGGGGTGGCATAATACATGCTTCAGCCCCTGGCAGGCCTTAGATACACCAATGCCCTGGGTACCTAGTGTACACTGGTACAGGGGCTCACAGGGTGATCCACTTCCAATTGGTTATGCACCTAGGGTGCATAGTGTCAATTTAGTTAGAGAGAACAGCAGGCTGGGGGTCTGATTAGCAGGCCCACAGCCTCAATATGTCAAAAACCAGTGAAGCAAAAAGCAAAATTTGGGGTGACCATAGGATAGCAGACCCTACTCTCCTACACAACCCCCCCCCCCAAACGCAGGGACATTAAACTAGCCTTGACCAGTCTCGTCTTCATGTCCTAAGTGGAAGTCCCTGGAGAGACCATCTGCATTCCCATGGTCTGTACCTGGCCGGTGCTCCACTGTAAAGTCCATCCCCTGTAGGGAAATGGACCACCTAAGCAGTTTGGGGTTT
The DNA here is from genome assembly GCF_964204655.1 of Triturus cristatus. Classification (NCBI taxonomy): domain Eukaryota; kingdom Metazoa; phylum Chordata; class Amphibia; order Caudata; family Salamandridae; genus Triturus; species Triturus cristatus. The sequence continues at coordinate 1,100,737,261 of NC_140579.1, forward strand.
TCACCCTTCATCTGATTTAGCCACAAGAGGGGCTTATGGTCGGTCTGAATCTTGAAGTGAGTGCCAAACAAGTATGGCCTCAGCTTCTTCAGGGCCCACATCACAGCAAAGGCCTCCCTCTCAATAGCTGACCAATTCTTCTCTCTGGGGGTCAACCTTCTGCTAATAAAAGCAATGGGTTGGTCTTGACCATCTACATTAAGTTGTGACAGCACAGCTCCCACACCCAACTCAGAAGCATCTGTTTGGACAATAAACTCTTTGGAGTAGTCAGGACTTTTCAGGATAGGTGCAGAGCACATGGCCTTCTTCAGGTCTTCAAATGCCTTTTGACAGCTTACTGTCCACTGAACCTTTTTGGGCATCTTCTTGGATGTCAGATCATTAAGAGGAGTCACAATGGACCCATAGTTCTTAACAAACTTCCTGTAGTACCCAGTCAAGCCCAAGAAAGCTCGAACTTGAGTCTGGGAGGTTGGAGGAGACCAGTCCTTGATGGATTGTATCTTACTCTCCAGGGGTTGAACTTGGCCCCCACCTACAAGGTGGCCCAAATACTCAACCTTACTCTGCCCTATCTGGCACTTAGTAGCCTTGATAGTGAGGCCTGCCTTTTGCAGAGCCTCCAGTACCTTCTTCAGGTGGATCAGGTGATCCTCCCAGGTGGAGCTAAAGACAGCAATGTCATCAAGATATGCTGCACAAAAGTCATCCAACCCAGTAAGGACTTGATTCACCAACCTTTGGAAGGTGGCAGGTGCATTCTTCAGACCAAAGGGCATCACCAAAAATTGATAATGCCCACCTGGGGTTGAGAATGCTGTTTTGGCCTTAGACTCCTCAGCTAACCTGATTTGCCAATAGCCAGCTGTCAAGTCAAATGTGCTCAAAAACTTAGCAGAAGCTAGTTTGTCTATGAGCTTGTGGTAAATAATTTAATTACCGGAACTTAATTTGATGCGGAAAATCTATAACAATAGCTCAGTAAAATAAGAGGCAGAATCCGTGGTATTAGAGGTTCGGAACGGGCTTTATTCCAGAATCAATTTAAATTGAGGAGCTCCATATTCCATCACCACGAAGGTTCAGGAAGTGAAGAACGTTACTTTATTGACAAGTAATCATTTTTATACAATAGGCATTACAGTGAAGCAAATGCAGGAGGCGTAACAATTGATAGTAAAGATAAAACATACATGCGTAGCTAGAGTGGGTGTAACTGGGCGTAACTAAAGAACGTCATCAAGTATAATGTCATAATAGGGTGGTTCCATGAAAGAATTTCGCAATGTCAGCAGAAATACTTGGCAGAAATGCGCGCGCAGCAGCATGACGTGTGATTGACGTGCAACTAGGGGGTGAAGGGGACTTGACATTTAGCTCTACATGTGGCGACAGAAGTCTGGAGAGTCAAGTCAACCTAATCCCAAATCATATCTAACATCCTATGTTTAGAGAACTATGTTATCCAAAAGAGAGGTCTCTTAGAGTAGAATCTTATTCTATACTGACTATACTGACTGTTAGTGCGTGTACAAGCGTCTAAATGTCTACACTAGATGCGAGGGCCGAAATCTTCCATAGTAACAGGGCTATGAATTACTTGCATAAAGACAGAGAAGCCGGGCCCTTTGCTCGGTAGCTGGAAGAATGTTTACTTAAACTACTAGACAGGAATGCATTGGGTAGGGAGCGGAGCAGATAATTTCGAAGGTGAAATACAGTTTTTGGCAGGCAACAGGCTGATGTCAGGCACCGTTAGCTGCGCAGAGAATGAGGACAAAGTTCATGGATACAGATGCGAGCTCAGACTGAAGCTTTCAGAGGCAGAAGGCAGGAAAAGCTTGATGGCAGAATCAGGGCCTACTTGCCTGGACTGTAAAATGGCATAAGTGAACCATATAAAGCCGGTGGCCTTTCATACTTAGGAATGGAATATCCAGCCCATTCATGGCGGATCTGAAAGAGGACATGTTGGCGGTGGACGCACATGTGTTTGCGTCTTCATAACTGGAACTGGAGGGAACATACATGTACTTGTGATTTATACATGAAACCGTTGGGGTCCAAGATAGGGGACATAACTGACCAGAAAAATCCATATTTCCACATTCCCTCCTTGTCCCCTACTTGCCCGTCAAGAGATATCAATCTTCATTAATCCATCGATCTGTTCATATAGCATCATTTGTTCTTCTTTCTTCTTCCGTGATGAATGAAATCTGGGTGGTGGAGTACACGATGTGGCACACAGACCACAGATCGCTGGTCCACATTGTAGACATAGACAGCAACTGAATAATATGAGGAAGCCAATACCTAGGAAGGATAGGACCTTCCATCCAAAGGTAGATAATACACTCCAAAACCAACCGGACCAAGTCCAGGTGCCTGGATTCTGGTGTATCTGGCTTACAATCTTATGAAGGCGAGTTATGGCTTTATATACAGATGGCGAATTTTCTGGTATGAAAATGCAACAACTTGATCCGATGACCCTACAAGCTCCGCCCCTATCGGCCAGGATGACGTCAAGGACAAGACGATTTTGAAGCACAACAATCCGCATAGCAGACTGCTCTTCTGTTAAATTGCCTAAGGCGGAAATAGTTTCGTTCACTACTGCTTCAAGGGTTCTGGTTAATCTACGTATCAGCTTACTATTGGTAACTGTACCTATATAGGGAAAGAGACCTTTATTGAAATCTGTGTATTTTTCCCATGCGGTCTCAGTATAATCGACTATTGGGAGATCTCTCCTTTCTCTATTGTGTACTAAATGAGTATTTCAGTGATAATCAGGAGGAGCTAGGAAAACAGGTGGCAGAAGGAATCCGATGTAGCAGGTACCATCCCAATCTAGTGGCAAACGTATGTATGCCGTCTGACCACATATGAAGTAGGAATGGCGGGAAGCTCTAAATGTAGACTTGCCTTGATCACTAAATTCTATTACAGTGGTGCATCTACTATGGCCCATATGTATGGAACCATTCTTTCTTACACATAATTCACCTTTAACTGGAAATACTGACATGGCGGGTAAAATTGGAGTAGCTTCGGATTCGACATTCAGGATCATGAGATTAAGCGTAAAATTACCTAATCCATATACTTCATTTTCTAGATCAGTTCCTGTTCTTTTGGGAAGTCCCTCCTTGTTAGGGTGACAGACTTTGAGTAAAACTAAGTTCAAATTTCCCCATACCCAGTTATTCTGGTAAACTGCAGAATTCGAATCTAGGGAATTAATTAAACTAAACCATGCTCCACAGGAGCCGTTGTGTGTGAACGGGTATGGAAAGAGAGGTAGAATTCCTTTATAGTTCTGATAGGGAGGGAGTCGACCACATATCCAACAATTTGTAGCATTGCTAACCTGATGGGAATGATGTAACATACTAATAAAAGTGTTATTGCGCAGCGCAAATCTATAAGACAATTCATGCGGAGGTAATTCACTAAAAGAATGTTCAGCAGTAATATTGTAAACATGTCTAGAAATAGGATAATATGTGTGCAACAATATACTTGCAGTAATTATTAAAAGACTTAAGAAAAACAAAATTAATAACGTCACTGTGCAATGACTACGCAGTGATTTACAGTACGCATGTCGTTTCAATTTTATCCTTCTGTTTCTTTCTCTATACAGGTCTAAGGGATACATGTCAGAGACAAATTCGACCGATTCACCTTGGAGAGGACTTAAACAATCAAATTGCCTGACTTGTTAGACCTAAGTTTTAGTTTGTATTGTTCATGGTTATTCAATTCAACCAAAGGAAGTTTTGAGTCACTCGGGGAAGACACGCAAGGTGTGTCGTTTACGTCTGACGGTAGTCCATGAAATTTCTTGATATGACTTGAATGTATCCAGCCTTTTCGTCCTTCGATCTTTACGGCTGTCCTCGTCGTTAGCAATACGAGTTGAGGCGACTTCCACCTAGGATCCAGCTGAGACTTCCGGTCAAAGTTCCTTACTAAAACCAAATCTCCTGGAATTACGTCATGGGGTTTCACCTCGGTGTTGTCGGGAAAGGCTGCAGCTACCTGTGAACGACAAGATTGTAGTGCAGACATCAAGGAAGCCAAGTAATCTGTCAGCATATTACAGTCAATATCAGTTATTTTGCGTGGTATAGGCGTCCCCCACATATTTGGTGGTCTACCGAAGATCACTTCATAAGGGGATAGCCCTGTTCGAGAGTGTGCTACCATTCTCATGTAAAAAAGTGCAACGGGTAAGGCTACTACCCAGTCGACACCTTTCTCTCTGCATATTTTGGACAATCTAATTTTCAGGGTCTGGTTATGTCTTTCCACGAGACCTGCTGCCTCGGGGTGTCGGACACAGTGAAATTTCCACTGATAGCCTAACAAAAGTGAAACGTGTTTCATTAATTCGGATGCGAACGGCTGGCCGTTATCTGAGTAGACAACACGTGGTAAACCGTACCGTGGGAAGAATTCTCGAACTAACTGTTTGGCAGTAGTCGGGGCAGTGTAATCTGAAACCGGGTATGCCTCTGTCCAACGGGAAAGAGCACAGACAACTACGAGAACATATTTGAATCCTCGACATCGTTCCATCTGGATATAATCCATCTGGAGGACTTCAAAAGGGTGATCAGGAGGCTGAAATCCACCCTGTTCTACGGGAATGCTTTTACCTGGGTTAAACTGACAACAGATCATACAGGTACGAACTTTTTGTTTAGCTGCTGCTCGTAAATGTTTGTTGAACCAAATGTGTTGAATGCTGTCTAGCATAGCTTTTTCTCCTAGATGTGCTGGACCATGTACAGTGTTAATAATGACTTGGACCATTGAATCAGGAAGGAACCACACAGATTTTTCCTTCGTCATCCATCCTTGATCCGTTTGGATCCCTCCTAATTCAGTCCATTTCTTTATTTCGTCTGGTGTAGCATGTGTCTGTATGTCGATTACGTCAAGAGCGGGATCCTTAACCATCATGCAATGTGTTGGTGTCGGGACTATTGTCTTTGTCATGTCGGATGTTTGAGTTTGAGCAGTCTGTTTAGCTGTTCTGTCAGCTAGATCATTGCCTTGAGAAATGATATCAGTAACTTTCGTATGAGCTTTACATTTCATAATTGATATTGCAGTGGGTAGATGTATTGCATCTAATAAGGCATGAATAAGGGGTCCGTGCTGAATGTGGGCACCGTGAGAAGTTAAATAACCTCTCTCTTGCCACAGCACGCCGAAATCATGTACAACTTCGAATGCATAACGTGAATCAGTGTATATGTTGACTTTTTTATTTGTGGCTTGAATACAGGCTTGTGTCAGAGCGATGAGCTCTGCTGCTTGAGCGGACAAGGTATTTATGCAATTTGTTTCAATTATTTCAGTGTCTGTTGTGACTGCGTAAGCGGCCACTAGCTCTCCTGTACCTGTTCTCATACATGAACCATCTACATACAACGTCAGGTCTGGGTCTGATAATGGGACGTCTGTCAAATCTTGTCTGGGTTTCGTCGTGATAGTGATAACTTCAATACAATCATGTGCAAGTGGGTCTGTTCCATTTATAGGTAACAGTGTGGCAGGATTCAATGTACTACAACGTCTGATTTCTATATGTGGCTGGAACAATGTTAATTCGTAACCAGTGAGTCGTGCTATAGTCAAGTGTTGTGTTTGCGTGCGGTTCAAGAGAACCTCTACTGCATGTGGTACTTGTACTATCAATGGATGCCCTAATACTATGGCATCGCTTTGTCTGATTGCTAAAGCTGTTGCTGCCACTGATTTCAGGCACGCAGGCAAAGCCTGAGCTACGGGATCTAATGTACTAGAAAAATAAGCACATGGTTTGTGTGATCCTGCTTGTTCCTGTGTGAGTACTGACAAGGCAGTACCTTCGCGTTCTGTAACGAAGAGTGTAAACTGTTTATTGTAACATGGTGTTGCTAAAACAGGTGCTTGGCATAAGGCTTTCTTTAGGCTTTCAAAAGCTTGTGTATGTTCCTGAGTCCAAGGGAGAACAGTCGATGTGGCTGCCTCCTGTGTTGTCAATTGAATGAGGGGTTTTGCTAGAAATGCATACTGAGGGATCCACTGCCTACAATATGAAGTGAGGCCTATGAAAGCCCGCACCTCCTTTTGTGTCTTGGGTATCGGCATATTTGCAATTAACTGGATGCGATCTGATGTAAGCTGCCTTCTCGTAGTTGTCTGTGCTCTTTCCCGTTGGACAGAGGCATACCCGGTTTCAGATTACACTGCCCCGACTACTGCCAAACAGTTAGTTCGAGAATTCTTCCCACGGTACGGTTTACCACGTGTTGTCTACTCAGATAACGGCCAGCCGTTCGCATCCGAATTAATGAAACACGTTTCACTTTTGTTAGGCTATCAGTGGAAATTTCACTGTGTCCGACACCCCGAGGCAGCAGGTCTCGTGGAAAGACATAACCAGACCCTGAAAATTAGATTGTCCAAAATATGCAGAGAGAAAGGTGTCGACTGGGTAGTAGCCTTACCCGTTGCACTTTTTTACATGAGAATGGTAGCACACTCTCGAACAGGGCTATCCCCTTATGAAGTGATCTTCGGTAGACCACCAAATATGTGGGGGACGCCTATACCACGCAAAATAACTGATATTGACTGTAATATGCTGACAGATTACTTGGCTTCCTTGATGTCTGCAGCTACCTGTGAACGACAAGATTGTAGTGCAGACATCAAGGAAGCCAAGTAATCTGTCAGCATATTACAGTCAATATCAGTTATTTTGCGTGGTATAGGCGTCCCCCACATATTTGGTGGTCTACCGAAGATCACTTCATAAGGGGATAGCCCTGTTCGAGAGTGTGCTACCATTCTCATGTAAAAAAGTGCAACGGGTAAGGCTACTACCCAGTCGACACCTTTCTCTCTGCATATTTTGGACAATCTAATTTTCAGGGTCTGGTTATGTCTTTCCACGAGACCTGCTGCCTCGGGGTGTCGGACACAGTGAAATTTCCACTGATAGCCTAACAAAAGTGAAACGTGTTTCATTAATTCGGATGCGAACGGCTGGCCGTTATCTGAGTAGACAACACGTGGTAAACCGTACCGTGGGAAGAATTCTCGAACTAACTGTTTGGCAGTAGTCGGGGCAGTGTAATCTGAAACCGGGTATGCCTCTGTCCAACGGGAAAGAGCACAGACAACTACGAGAACATATTTGAATCCTCGACATCGTTCCATCTGGATATAATCCATCTGGAGGACTTCAAAAGGGTGATCAGGAGGCTGAAATCCACCCTGTTCTACGGGAATGCTTTTACCTGGGTTAAACTGACAACAGATCATACAGGTACGAACTTTTTGTTTAGCTGCTGCTCGTAAATGTTTGTTGAACCAAATGTGTTGAATGCTGTCTAGCATAGCTTTTTCTCCTAGATGTGCTGGACTATGTACAGTGTTAATAACGACTTGGACCATTGAATCAGGAAGGAACCACACAGATTTTTCCTTCGTCATCCATCCTTGATCCGTTTGGATCCCTCCTAATTCAGTCCATTTCTTTATTTCGTCTGGTGTAGCATGTGTCTGTATGTCGATTACGTCAAGAGCGGGATCCTTAACCATCATGCAATGTGTTGGTGTCGGGACTATTGTCTTTGTCATGTCGGATGTTTGAGTTTGAGCAGTCTGTTTAGCTGTTCTGTCAGCTAGATCATTGCCTTGAGAAATGATATCAGTAACTTTCGTATGAGCTTTACATTTCATAATTGATATTGCAGTGGGTAGATGTATTGCATCTAATAAGGCATGAATAAGGGGTCCGTGCTGAATGTGGGCACCGTGAGAAGTTAAATAACCTCTCTCTTGCCACAGCACGCCGAAATCATGTACAACTTCGAATGCATAACGTGAATCAGTGTATATGTTGACTTTTTTATTTGTGGCTTGAATACAGGCTTGTGTCAGAGCGATGAGCTCTGCTGCTTGAGCGGACAAGGTATTTATGCAATTTGTTTCAATTATTTCAGTGTCTGTTGTGACTGCGTAAGCGGCCACTAGCTCTCCTGTACCTGTTCTCATACATGAACCATCTACATACAACGTCAGGTCTGGGTCTGATAATGGGACGTCTGTCAAATCTTGTCTGGGTTTCGTCGTGATAGTGATAACTTCAATACAATCATGTGCAAGTGGGTCTGTTCCATTTATAGGTAACAGTGTGGCAGGATTCAATGTACTACAACGTCTGATTTCTATATGTGGCTGGAACAATGTTAATTCGTAACCAGTGAGTCGTGCTATAGTCAAGTGTTGTGTTTGCGTGCGGTTCAAGAGAACCTCTACTGCATGTGGTACTTGTACTATCAATGGATGCCCTAATACTATGGCATCGCTTTGTCTGATTGCTAAAGCTGTTGCTGCCACTGATTTCAGGCACGCAGGCAAAGCCTGAGCTACGGGATCTAATGTACTAGAAAAATAAGCACATGGTTTGTGTGATCCTGCTTGTTCCTGTGTGAGTACTGACAAGGCAGTACCTTCGCGTTCTGTAACGAAGAGTGTAAACTGTTTATTGTAACATGGTGTTGCTAAAACAGGTGCTTGGCATAAGGCTTTCTTTAGGCTTTCAAAAGCTTGTGTATGTTCCTGAGTCCAAGGGAGAACAGTCGATGTGGCTGCCTCCTGTGTTGTCAATTGAATGAGGGGTTTTGCTAGAAATGCATACTGAGGGATCCACTGCCTACAATATGAAGTGAGGCCTATGAAAGCCCGCACCTCCTTTTGTGTCTTGGGTATCGGCATATTTGCAATTAACTGGATGCGATCTGATGTAAGCTGCCTTCTCGTAGTTGTCTGTGCTCTTTCCCGTTGGACAGAGGCATACCCGGTTTCAGATTACACTGCCCCGACTACTGCCAAACAGTTAGTTCGAGAATTCTTCCCACGGTACGGTTTACCACGTGTTGTCTACTCAGATAACGGCCAGCCGTTCGCATCCGAATTAATGAAACACGTTTCACTTTTGTTAGGCTATCAGTGGAAATTTCACTGTGTCCGACACCCCGAGGCAGCAGGTCTCGTGGAAAGACATAACCAGACCCTGAAAATTAGATTGTCCAAAATATGCAGAGAGAAAGGTGTCGACTGGGTAGTAGCCTTACCCGTTGCACTTTTTTACATGAGAATGGTAGCACACTCTCGAACAGGGCTATCCCCTTATGAAGTGATCTTCGGTAGACCACCAAATATGTGGGGGACGCCTATACCACGCAAAATAACTGATATTGACTGTAATATGCTGACAGATTACTTGGCTTCCTTGATGTCTGCAGCTACCTGTGAACGACAAGATTGTAGTGCAGACATCAAGGAAGCCAAGTAATCTGTCAGCATATTACAGTCAATATCAGTTATTTTGCGTGGTATAGGCGTCCCCCACATATTTGGTGGTCTACCGAAGATCACTTCATAAGGGGATAGCCCTGTTCGAGAGTGTGCTACCATTCTCATGTAAAAAAGTGCAACGGGTAAGGCTACTACCCAGTCGACACCTTTCTCTCTGCATATTTTGGACAATCTAATTTTCAGGGTCTGGTTATGTCTTTCCACGAGACCTGCTGCCTCGGGGTGTCGGACACAGTGAAATTTCCACTGATAGCCTAACAAAAGTGAAACGTGTTTCATTAATTCGGATGCGAACGGCTGGCCGTTATCTGAGTAGACAACACGTGGTAAACCGTACCGTGGGAAGAATTCTCGAACTAACTGTTTGGCAGTAGTCGGGGCAGTGTAATCTGAAACCGGGTATGCCTCTGTCCAACGGGAAAGAGCACAGACAACTACGAGAACATATTTGAATCCTCGACATCGTTCCATCTGGATATAATCCATCTGGAGGACTTCAAAAGGGTGATCAGGAGGCTGAAATCCACCCTGTTCTACGGGAATGCTTTTACCTGGGTTAAACTGACAACAGATCATACAGGTACGAACTTTTTGTTTAGCTGCTGCTCGTAAATGTTTGTTGAACCAAATGTGTTGAATGCTGTCTAGCATAGCTTTTTCTCCTAGATGTGCTGGACTATGTACAGTGTTAATAACGACTTGGACCATTGAATCAGGAAGGAACCACACAGATTTTTCCTTCGTCATCCATCCTTGATCCGTTTGGATCCCTCCTAATTCAGTCCATTTCTTTATTTCGTCTGGTGTAGCATGTGTCTGTATGTCGATTACGTCAAGAGCGGGATCCTTAACCATCATGCAATGTGTTGGTGTCGGGACTATTGTCTTTGTCATGTCGGATGTTTGAGTTTGAGCAGTCTGTTTAGCTGTTCTGTCAGCTAGATCATTGCCTTGAGAAATGATATCAGTAACTTTCGTATGAGCTTTACATTTCATAATTGATATTGCAGTGGGTAGATGTATTGCATCTAATAAGGCATGAATAAGGGGTCCGTGCTGAATGTGGGCACCGTGAGAAGTTAAATAACCTCTCTCTTGCCACAGCACGCCGAAATCATGTACAACTTCGAATGCATAACGTGAATCAGTGTATATGTTGACTTTTTTATTTGTGGCTTGAATACAGGCTTGTGTCAGAGCGATGAGCTCTGCTGCTTGAGCGGACAAGGTATTTATGCAATTTGTTTCAATTATTTCAGTGTCTGTTGTGACTGCGTAAGCGGCCACTAGCTCTCCTGTACCTGTTCTCATACATGAACCATCTACATACAACGTCAGGTCTGGGTCTGATAATGGGACGTCTGTCAAATCTTGTCTGGGTTTCGTCGTGATAGTGATAACTTCAATACAATCATGTGCAAGTGGGTCTGTTCCATTTATAGGTAACAGTGTGGCAGGATTCAATGTACTACAACGTCTGATTTCTATATGTGGCTGGAACAATGTTAATTCGTAACCAGTGAGTCGTGCTATAGTCAAGTGTTGTGTTTGTGTGCGGTTCAAGAGAACCTCTACTGCATGTGGTACTTGTACTATCAATGGATGCCCTAATACTATGGCATCGCTTTGTCTGATTGCTAAAGCTGTTGCTGCCACTGATTTCAGGCACGCAGGCAAAGCCTGAGCTACGGGATCTAATGTACTAGAAAAATAAGCACATGGTTTGTGTGATCCTGCTTGTTCCTGTGTGAGTACTGACAAGGCAGTACCTTCGCGTTCTGTAACGAAGAGTGTAAACTGTTTATTGTAACATGGTGTTGCTAAAACAGGTGCTTGGCATAAGGCTTTCTTTAGGCTTTCAAAAGCTTGTGTATGTTCCTGAGTCCAAGGGAGAACAGTCGATGTGGCTGCCTCCTGTGTTGTCAATTGAATGAGGGGTTTTGCTAGAAATGCATACTGAGGGATCCACTGCCTACAATATGAAGTGAGGCCTATGAAAGCCCGCACCTCCTTTTGTGTCTTGGGTATCGGCATATTTGCAATTAACTGGATGCGATCTGATGTAAGCTGCCTTCCCTCCTTGGACAGCGAGTGACCAAGGTAAACAACTCGCTGGACACAGAATTGCAGCTTAGAAGGGGACACCTTGTGCCCCTTTTCGGCCAAAAATTGTAATACCGTCAGTGAGGCTTTCTCACATTCAGGTTCGCTTCTAGCGGTGATCAGCAGATCATCGACATATTGAAGCAGGGCAGTGTTGACTGGCATGTGGATACTGTCGAGTTCTCGTTTCAGTGCTTGGCTATAAATGCTGGGGCTTTCTGTAAATCCTTGAGGTGCGCGTGTGAATTTAAAGCTTCGTCCATTTAAACTAAATCCGAACAAGTATTGGCTTTCAGGATCTATTGGGACGCTGAAGAAGGCATTCTTGAGATCAATTACAGTAAAGAATGTTGCTTCGGAATCAATGGCTGTCAGTAATGAAGAAATATCTGGGACTACGGGGTATTGTGGTACTATGCATTTATTTAATTCGCGCAGATCAATAACCAATCGATATACCGGCGGGGCTGTTGGATCGGTTCGTTTAAGAATCGGAATTATCGGGGAATTACATACATTGGAGTCAGTTTCCACAACCACTCCTTGGGTAATAAGCTCGTCAATGATTTGTAGTAAAGCCACTACAGCATCTGGGGGTAACTTGTATTGTCGCATTCGTGGAAGTACCACTCCTGCCTTTAGTGTGACTCGATATGGTGTAATGTTCATGCAACCAACATCTGTAGGGCCTTGTGCCCATAAATGTGTCGGTAAAGTCTGTAGTCGGTGATCCATGTCTCGGGACACGTAGTGCCCTTTGAAATCACGTAAAAACAATCTTACTCCTTCCGGAGAACAACATATAATAGCTCCTAGAGCTTTCAAAGTTTTTATGCCTAACAAGTTTTCTGGACATGATTTGGTAAGTAATAAATCTGTAGTTCGTGTCAAGGGACCAATCGTAAGTGGAAGAGGCTGTGTTACTTCGTTAATGATAGGTTTTCCTGAAAAGCCAAGGGAAATATTCTGTGTGCCTGAGAGGGGTGCCCCTGGAACTTCACTACGTTTTATTGTTGTTCGGCTTGCCCCTGTATCAAGTAAGAATTTTCTATCTTGACCTAATAGTTCACTGTGTACATAAGGTCCTTCTTGATCTACAGGGACCTCAATAAGGGGTAAGCCAACTTCCCTCTCTAGGCTGTTTCATGAGTATCGTTGATAGTCAGGGTAGTCATACTGTGCGGTCTGATACATCTGTCGGGTCGTTGTTTGTGTGGCAGCAATAGGCTGCGGTGGTGGAGCTGGCATAGACTGTTGCGGAGCTGGCATGGACTGTGCATGCTGCGGAGTTCCTTGTTCATTCTGATCCTGTCTAAGTGGCCGTGGTCTTTCTTTGGTGTTACCTATGGCGATATTATGTTTTAAAACGGGACAATCGTGTACATAATGACCTGGCTGTTTACAATAGTTGCACGTCCCTTTAACAGGACCTGTTGAAACACTGGACTGTGTTATACCCTTCTTATGACCGTCAACTGGCACTGTCTGGGAAACTAGCATTTTCATTTTCGTGTCTTTCATGCGTCTATGTTCATGTTCTTGTTCTTCTCTAATTCTATTGTGATGGTACTGTAGCATTTGTAACATTTGTGACGGAGTGTTACCTTGCCAGGTACTCTCGAACTTCAATACTCTATTCTTAACTTGGGGCAAGGCATTTTCAACCAATTTTGTCACAAACAGATGTGGATACGACTCGCTACTTGCTTTTATTCCACTATTTATACCAAAACATTTCTCAAATCGGGAATAGAAATCACTAGTGTCTTCATCTGATTTTTGTTTACAGGCTGAGATTGCACCCCAGTCTTCCTTTTTCGTAGTTAATAAACGTGGCAGTACCTGTACTAGTAGACCTGGTAGTGCTTTGATCTTGTCCCCGAGCCCTGAACCTGGACCTCGAGCTTTTTCTTCGTTTTCTAATGCCGTCCAATCTATCTTTTGGTCTCCCACCTCCCAATCCTTTTCCTTGAGTTTTTCGTAAATGCCCGCAGGCATTAATACCTTCAATATTGTCATAATGTCGGGGTAGGTATATTCTCCCATGAGTAACATATCTTTAATTTCACGATGGAAACCTGCTGGGTCTTTATCATGACTGGGTACCACTTTCTTCATTTCTAATAGTTCTATTTTAGATATGGGTGTGTATACAAACACACGTTTAAACTCATTGTCATCACCCTTTATCGGGTGCACTTCGCGTAAGGGATTCTGTCTATCCATGTAATGCGTCGTTCTTTCCTTGATGGGCAGTGAGACATGTTCAGGACATACAAAAAGGATGTACTGCTTTCTGGATTCTAGTATTTCTCTAATTAACTTAGTACCGGAACCTCTCCATTTATTCGTGAGTAATTCAGTCAATATATCAGGTAAGGGGCCAGGATCGGAGTGTTGGCTTTTATATAATATAAGGAGTTGTTGAATCATATAGATACCAGCTAAACGCTGTTCATCTGGGGCGAGGTTCAAAAACGTATGTGCTAGTGTATCATCACCATATTTTCCAGGACTATCAACCCAGTGAACGGCTGACCTGGCTAATTCTTGTTCGTCCATAGAATCGAGTATATGATAACCCCTTCGTTCTCGGAGTAATTTGTCAGCGGCTTGGAATGAATGTTCGGGGGACCTTATATTTATTATAGGAGTTTGAAATTTTCTGTTATTATCTGGACGTATCGGACATATCGGATCAGTAAAGCATCTAGTATTATTGCAAGATCTTCCTCTACCTACATAGGCCATGGTTTCTAACTGTCCTGTGGGCAGTTCTAATTCTTCCTCATCCTCGGTTTGTTCTGGTTCGTCTACTGCTAATCTTTCCTCGTGTATTCGTTCTATTTCTTTGCGGATCTTTCGGCTCATAGCTACTATGCATGATCGTTTATCATGTCTCCCCTCTGATATATTCTTACCCCATGTGGTAAGAATCTGCATTTCTTCCGGATTTACCCCTGGTTGATCTTGATTTCTGATCACACAGTTTATGAGGAAACGTAACAGTTCCCCCTGTATTTCCACCTTTTGGTACTCCATGGCTCTGTTAATACTCTCAGGATCTCGCCCTGATTGAACAAAATGATATATATTTTCTAAATGTGCAGTCATTCCTGGTAGCTTCCCTAAATATATTGCAGCTCGTCGGATACGTAATGATGCCAGCATCATTTCGTCCCCTTTTCCGGGCACAGGGTCATATCTACAGTCTATTAGAAGTTCCTTGAGCGTGTTGGGAGTTACTAGTTTGGGCGTACGTTGGTGGGCTAATTCTTGAAAGGAAAGTTTATTTGTTCTGGGTGGCGTAGAAGAAATGCTTGATGTACCTCCGGTAGCACCACCTGGGGTGCTGGATGTGAAAGGATTCGTTGAACGGGATATAGCAACCATAGGTGTGGATGCGGATGTAGAAACAGATGTGCTTGCCGGAACTTGTGTCGGAGTTTGCTGTTGCAGAGGTACAGACGAAGGAGGGTCTTGGCGTTGAACCCCCTCGGCAGGCGGTCTATGTGGCGCAGCATTAGCATACGCGGGAGCTGCGTCGTCTAAATAAGAGGAAAGAAAAACATCTTCTGCGGTTCTGGGATGCCCTTTGGGATGTGCTTTTATCGGAAACAATGGGGGTGGCAAGTCTCTTGGTATCTCCGGGGTAGCCTTAGGTAGTCCTTCGGCCAGAAGAGGATACATACCATTCACAAGGGCATTTCTTTGCCTGTCTGTTTGTTCTGACTTTACTCGAGTACCTTCTTCACTTAATACACTTTCTCGAACTTTATTTGAATTCTCCTTACTTTTCTCTTCCTGTCTGAGCGCTTTTTCTGTACGTCTATATGATTCTTTACGCCATAATTCAATGGCATCTTTCTGTGACTGTCTAGCTTTCTTTTTCCACAATTCTTCTTCTACTTTCATAATGCAATCTGCATCCCAGGTCCCAGCTGCGGGCCACCTCTGACTTTCTGGTAATTCCTTGGTGTAGTCTACCCATAGATCAAGAAATAATATGGCGTCTAGGCCATGTTTATGATACATGAAGTACCCTGGAGTGTCCCTAGGAGGAATGGGAACAGCTTCTTCGAGTACCCCTTTTCTGGTTTTGATCTGTCTTAATTTCGAAAAGAGCGGCATATTGGGAACTGATCTGATACCTAATTTTGAACACGTTTAATACCATAAAACACAATAATGAACAGTCATTCACACCACAATATACAGAACGTATTTAAAACATTTTAACATTTAACATTTAATGAATAAACAATGATGGTTATTTAGGGAACTAGTCACTAAGCATAATACTCGATACTAACTAGGTAAATCTGAATCATATACTAGACATACTTGATATACTGCTAAACAGTACAGATACACTGCTGAAACAGTGCAGACCGGATTTGTGTACCCAAACCCGTCTTGACCGGCACAACCTATGTGCACGTCAGAACGCCTCCCCGATAATGGTACTCACCGGGTAGCTCGGAACGGAAGGCCTCGGAACTCAACTGAACTTGAACCGGACTGGACTCGACTCGGAACTTCGGAACTTCGGAAACTTCGGAAACTGGTGGGCCTCTGTATACCTCGGATCTTGCTCTCTCAGCTAGGCTCTGGTCGGGATACTTCGCACTTCTCACCGCCTCGTCTGGGTGTTGATCGCAGCCTCAGTTACCCCCGCTCGGCAGGAGGGAGATACAGGAAATCCTGTGGGTACGCGTTGTTGTCCGTCCAGCTGTGACAGGAGACCGGGCCTGCAACGCACCGCCGGCGCGTGAGATGAGAAAGTGTCCCTATTCGGGCGCCATTTATGTGGTAAATAATTTAATTACCGGAACTTAATTTGATGCGGAAAATCTATAACAATAGCTCAGTAAAATAAGAGGCAGAATCCGTGGTATTAGAGGTTCGGAACGGGCTTTATTCCAGAATCAATTTAAATTGAGGAGCTCCATATTCCATCACCACGAAGGTTCAGGAAGTGAAGAACGTTACTTTATTGACAAGTAATCATTTTTATACAATAGGCATTACAGTGAAGCAAATGCAGGAGGCGTAACAATTGATAGTAAAGATAAAACATACATGCGTAGCTAGAGTGGGTGTAACTGGGCGTAACTAAAGAACGTCATCAGGTATGATGTCATAATAGGGTGGTTCCATGAAAGAATTTCGCAATGTCAGCAGAAAAACTTGGCAGAAATGCGCGCGCAGCAGCATGACGTGTGATTGACGTGCAACTAGGGGGTGAAGGGGACTTGACATTTAGCTCTACATGTGGCGACAGAAGTCTGGAGAGTCAAGTCAACCTAATCCCAAATCATATCTAACATCCTATGTTTAGAGAACTATGTTATCCAAAAGAGAGGTCTCTTAGAGTAGAATCTTATTCTATACTGACTATACTGACTGTTAGTGCGTGTACAAGCGTCTAAATGTCTACACTAGATGCGAGGGCCGAAATCTTCCATAGTAACAGGGCTATGAATTACTTGCATAAAGACAGAGAAGCCGGGCCTTTTGCTCGGTAGCTGGAAGAATGTTTACTTAAACTACTAGACAGGAATGCATTGGGTAGGGAGCGGAGCAGATAATTTCGAAGGTGAAATACAGTTTTTGGCAGGCAACAGGCTGATGTCAGGCACCGTTAGCTGCGCAGAGAATGAGGACAAAGTTCATGGATACAGATGCGAGCTCAGACTGAAGCTTTCAGAGGCAGAAGGCAGGAAAAGCTTGATGGCAGAATCAGGGCCTACTTGCCTGGACTGTAAAATGGCATAAGTGAACCATATAAAGCCGGTGGCCTTTCATACTTAGGAATGGAATATCCAGCCCATTCATGGCGGATCTGAAAGAGGACATGTTGGCGGTGGACGCACATGTGTTTGCGTCTTCATAACTGGAACTGGAGGGAACATACATGTACTTGTGATTTATACATGAAACCGTTGGGGTCCAAGATAGGGGACATAACTGACCAGAAAAATCCATATTTCCACAAGCTCATCTGCCCTTGGAATAGGATGTGCATCTGTCCTAGTGACAGCATTGAGGCCTCTGTAATCCACACAGAACCTCATCTCTCTCTTGCCATCTTTGGTGTGAGGTTTGGGGACCAGAACCACTGGGCTAGCCCAGGGGCTCTCTGAGGGTTCAATGACACCCAATTCCAGCATTTTGTGTACCTCAGCCTTTATACAGTCCCTGACGTGGTCAGGTTGTCTGTAAAGTTTGTTCTTTACAGGCAGACTGTCACCAGTGTCCACCACATGGGTACACCAGTCAGTTTGGCTAGGTATCAAGGAAAACATGTGTTGAAATGATTGTAGAACCTTTCTACATTCAATCTGCTGATGATCAGTGAGGTTGCCTCCAAGGGTCACTCCTTCAACTGAGCCATCTTCAGGGTTCTGAGACAACAGGTCTGGGAGAGGGTCACTCTCTTCCTCGTGTCCCTCATCTGTAGCCATGAGCAAGCCCATGTCTGCCCTGTCAACATATGCTTTTAACCTGTTAACATGGAGTACCCTGTGGGGACTCCTGGGAGTTCCTAGGTCCACCAAGTAGGTAACCTCTCCCTTCTTTTCCAGGATTGTATGGGGTCCAGACCATTTGTCTTGGAGTGCTGCTGGGGCCACTGGCTCCAACACCCATACCTTCTGCCCTGGCTGAAACTCAACCAAGACAGCCTTTTGGTCATGCCAAGCTTTTGGAAGGCCTGGCTTGCCTCAAGGTTTTTGGATGTCTTCTCCATATACTCAGCCATCCTGGAGCGGAGACCAAGTACATAGTCCACTATGTCTTGCTTAGGCTTTTTGAGAGGTAACTCCCATCCTTCCATTACTAAACACAGTGGGCCTCTTACAGGGTGCCCAAACAACAATTCAAAGGGGCTGTAGCCAACTCCTTTTTGTGGGACCTCTCTGTAAGCAAACAGAAGGCAGGGTAGAAGGATGTCCCATCTTCGCCTGAGCTTTTCAGGTAATCCTTTGATCATACCCTTTAGGGTCTTGTTGAATCTCTCAACAAGCCCATTGCATTGTGGGTGATAAGGAGTGGTGAACTTGTAGTTGACACCACATTCCTTCCACATAGCTGTCAAGTATCCTGACATGAAGTTGGTACCTCTGTCAGAAACTACCTCCTTAGGAAACCCCACTCTGGAGAATACTCCCAGCAGGGCCCTGGCCACAACAGGAGCTGTAGTGGTCCTAAGGGGAATTGCCTCTGGATACCTGGTGGCATGATCCACTACCACCAGTATAAATCTGTGCCCAGATGCAGTGGGAGGATCCATGGGACCCACTATATCTATTCCCACTCTTTCAAAGGGGACCCCCACCACAGGTAGTGGTATTAGGGGGGCCTTTGTTGTGCCACCTGATTTGCCACTGGCTTGGCAGGTCACACAGGAGCGACAAAACTCCTTGGTATCTTCATTCATGTGAGGCCAGTGAAAGTGAGGGACAAGTCTGTCCCAGGTCTTGTTCTGGCCTAAGTGTCCTGCTAGAGGAATATCATGGGCCAAGGTAAGAAGGAAGCCCCTAAATTGCAGAGGTATAACCAACCTCCTGGTTGCACCAGGTTTTGGGTCTCTAGCCTCTGAATAAAGGATCCCGTCATCCCAATACACTTTATGGGTACCTTGAGCATTCCCAGCAGCCTCAGCAGCAGCCAGCTGTCTGAGGGGTTCAAGAGATGGACAGGATAACTGAGCCTGCCCCAAGTCAGCCCTGGAAGGTCCCCCTGTCCCCAGAAACTCAACCTGATCAGGTTCAAGCTCTTCAGGGACAGTTCCTTCAGGGTCCTCTAGATCATCTTCCTGGGAAGGCTGATCATCACTTGTAGGCAGGGGGGAAGGCACAGCCTTAACCCTCCTGTTCTTCCTCTTGGTAGGTGCTTGGTCCATTGTTCCAGGATCCAAGACCTGTGGTTCAGTAAGGCACTTTTTGGCCCGTGACCTGGTCACAGCAAGGACATGTGGTGATATACCTAACATCTCTGCATGTGTCCTGTACTCCACTTCTGACCATAGAGAACTCTCTAGGTCATTGCCCAACAAACATTCTACTGGGAGGTCTGCACTAACCACAACCCTTTTGAGGCCAGTTACCCCTCCCCATGAGAAGTTAACAACTGCCACACTATGTGAAGTAGGGGCATTGCTGGCATTGGTCACCAGGTAATTCTCACCTGGTATGTACTGTCCAGGGTCCACAAAGCCTGGTGTCATCATGGTGACACTGGCACATGTGTCCCTGTAGCCTTGAGCCACTTTTTCATTAATTAAAGGAGTCTGTCTGTACTTGCCCAGATTACTGGGGCTCACAGTCAGGGACAAATCCATGTCCCCATCACAGATCAAGACTGCCTGTGTCAGGGTTCTGTCTAAGTCAGAATCTCCTTCAGTTCCCATAGTGATTCCCACTACACCCTTTGTCTGGGGACCAACACTGCTAACAGTAGTACTGGGAGCAGGTGCCTTAGGGGCAACAGTGTTGGGGGCTCCACCCTTCTTACAATCACTAGTCCAGTGAGTTGTATTCTTGCAAGATTTGCACCAGGGTTTCTTTGGACCTTCTTTCTTCTTCCCTTTAGGCTGGGACCCACCCTCGTTAGTACTAGTTTGGGGCCCTGTTGAAGACTTCTGGTCATTGGATTTCTGATCTCCACCCTTTTGGTCTGTTTTCTTCTGATCACCCCCTTGGCCCTGGTTCTGGTTCTTTTGCTTAACCCTGGTTCTGACCCATTTGTTTGCCTTCTTTCCCAATTCTTGGGGAGAGGTCAGATCTGAGTCAACCAAGTGTTGATGCAGTTGCTGGTTCTGACAGTTATTTAAAATCTGTTCTCTCATCATCAAATTGTACAATCCTGTATAATCAGATACTTCCCAGCAACCAACCCTCCAAAGCCTTAGTGGCACATTCAATGTATTCAGACCAGTCCTGAGTCTGTGTCTTCTGGGTGTCTCTGAACATTAACCTGTACTGTTCAGTGGTTAAGCCTAACCCATCAACTAGGACACTCTTCAGGGCTCTGTAATTTCTGACATCCTCCTCCCTAACAATGAGGAGTCTATCTCTGCCTCTTCCTTCAAAGGAGAGCCATAAGATTGCTGCCCACTGGTCTTCAGGAACCTGCTGCACTTTGCAGGCTCTCTCAAGAGCAGTCATCCATTTGTGGATGTCATCCCCACTTTTGTAGGGGGGCACAACCTTGGACAGGTTCCTATTGTCAAAGACCCAATCTTTGTCCTTAGGGACAATGCTGCCACCAGTGGGTATAGACCCACTCTCTTTAGGTTGCCTAGCCTTACTCAGTTTCTCTTCCATCAGAGCTACTTCTAGCTCCTGTCTCCTGATTCTCAGCTGAGCTTCCTGCATTCTGGCCTCATGCTCCCTCCTCTGAGGGGTGGTCATCCTCCTTCTGGGGTGACCTTGAGAGCCTCTAGAGGCATGAGAAGCATTAGATTCACCTGAGTGATTCCTTTGCCTCCCAAGCCCCTGGTTAAGTCCACTGGGGAGATCCAATGGGATGATCCCATTGTCAGTCCCCAATAGCCTTAGGTTAGCTGGGCCACGTATAACACTTGGCACTGGGCTAGATCTCCCTTCATCCCCACTAACATCTGTATCCCTATCACTTTCATCCTCTGTAGTATGAATCTCATCTAAGGGGTGATTATTGAAAAGGGGTACCTCAGTTGCATCTTCAAAAGGGGGGCCTCCTGTTCCAATCCCTAAGGGTCCTAACTGGGAGGCTTTCTTGAGAGCTTTCTGATCTTCATCAGCTTGTAAAAGCTCTCTGAGTTCAGCAGAAGTAGGGTTCTTGGGCTGTTTAAGGCCCCTGATATTTGCCAACTGCCTGAGCTCATTTTGATTTAGGGTAGCAAAGAGAGTTGGTGCCCTCTGGGTGTCACTCTCGACAGAGATAGGTACCTTGGACCCCTCTGCCCCCTCCATTGCTCTTAAGTGTGGGTGGATGTGTTGCAATCTACCTACACTTGGGTTTACCTACTAAACCTATCTAGTAGTTTTAGTCAGGGTGTGCTACTCCCTTTGCTCTACAACAACTAAGTTCAGTAGAACTTAAGTATATCTATCTTGTTTTATATGTACCTACAGGTACCTATGTGATCTTTCAATTGGTAACCAAGAGATTACAATGGTAAAACACAGCAAGCTCAAATCCAACCGCTGCTCACCAATGTGAGAAGTTGGCCTGGTATATGATGTTCACTAGTTAAAGTGACCACCTTGTACCATGCCAAGCAACCCTTATGGTGTGGTTGTAAGTCAACCTTTTCAGACTAGCTGCCCTAGTGGTAGCGTAGGCTAAGCAGTCTTTGAGGCTAAACTCGTTAAAGCGTGTTAAGCAGGCTGTTTTACCAAATGCAACCCCCCTTTATACCAATGAAAGGACACCACACAGATATATTTTGAAAATATATATGGATTTATTTCTCAAAGTAACCCCTAGACTCTTTATGAGCACAGGAGCACAAATCGTTAAACAAGACAACGTTATAATATACAGAAGTTGCACTTTATATGGATGGGCCCTGGTGGCCACTCAAACCATATACTAAAATAGTGGTATAAGTACCACGAACAGGAAAGTGAAAAGG
Source organism: Triturus cristatus (assembly GCF_964204655.1). Classification (NCBI taxonomy): domain Eukaryota; kingdom Metazoa; phylum Chordata; class Amphibia; order Caudata; family Salamandridae; genus Triturus; species Triturus cristatus. The sequence goes on from NC_140579.1 coordinate 1,100,759,384, forward strand.
CCTAGGGCCTCTAGAATCGCTGGGCCTACAAGGAGCTAACTTCAGTTAGTGACCAGGAGGTCCACGGGTCGCGTGTGCAGTGAGGAAAGTTACACGCGGGCTCCCATAGGTTTTCAATGGGTGCGTAAAAGTTAAAAAGTTACTGCAGAAAGGGTCTTCTGGGTGGACTACGATCTCAAGATTCGAAACACAGACACTAGAGATGATTCTCTACACTTGGGCACCGGAGTGCCAGCTTTACCTCACCCACAGGAAGCGGGTGCATAGGTCTCGAAGTGCGTCGGGTTTCTTCTATCGATTCAATGGATCCTGATGACAAAGATGCTGCAGGCGGTCGGTCCTGAAGAGCTGCGTTGGATCCAAGGGTGGATCGGAGTTGTAGAAGACCTGAAAGCAGAGGGGACAGTGTTCACAGTCACTAGCCAGTGACCGCTGTGGCACCAGGTAGGTACCAGGTGATGTCGGGTGCAACCAGGTGGTTAGGTGTAGCTTGTCTCCGCAGCCACGTGGTCCCTGAAGGATGACGACGTCCAGGAGTCGAGTCCCGAGCTGACCCACGCAGGCTCTCGCTGTCGGCGGTGTCTGAGACTCGAAAGAAGCAAACAAGCCTTGGCAAAGGCAGGAGTCGTGGAAAGAGAGGAAAGCTGATTGATCTGACCAGCAAGGTCAGAGGAGCTGCTCTTTTGAAGAGCAGCTAGGGCCAGTCTGGAGCAACCAGACCAGCATTGTTGATTTCAAAGTTCGTCGCCAAAATGGCCACTAGCCAACGGGCCAGGGACCGGGCAGGCGCGTCGAGATGCAAAGTGCAGAGGCGCCCCACGCAGATCGTGGAGATGCTGGAGGGCTCACCTTTGGTGCAGATGCTGCTCGATGGTTGGGCTTCTCAGGAACCAAAGCACAACTTGGAGGGAGCCTCTGTCGTTGCGCTTGCAGCTTGTCGTCGGTCTTCCAAGATGGCTGGCTCCACGTGTCTCGGTGCCTCAACGGGTTCCTTCTTTGCAGGGACTGTGGATCGGGCTGTGAGAGGTCTGGAGGTCCAGGTCTTGTTGGGCTCTGGGCTCGGGCTCCGGCAGGAGGCGGCGGCAAAGCAGACATTCAATAGCTGATTGGTGCTTGCGTTAGCAAGATGGTCACTCCCTGACCATAGGGGAGATTTCCTTCAGTCCTCTGTGCAGCAGAGCATCGAAGTTCCCGTCTTCTTCTTGTTGTTAAGTTGATTCCAGGATGTCTAAAGTCTTTGGACACAGCTCCTACCTTTAAGCGGATTCTAGGGGCCGGACTACCTGGTAGGTCCCTCCCTAAGGGTGGGACCAGGAAGAGGGGTGGTTACACCCCCAATCCTTTGTCCAGCTCGCCCTAGGTCCGGGGCTGGTGTGCCCCAGGACCGGATTGAACTGGCATATGCACCGAGGCTCCTTGTGAGCCTCAGGCATGTCTGGTTTCTTTCAAGCCCTACCTGACCAATACACAAAATCCTGTCTGGGGTGGTGCTCGCACCTCCCCTGGCAGGAAACCCTTTGTCCACGTCTCCCAAGCTGGAAGGACTCCCAGCAGCAGGAGGGCAGACTTGTGTCTGTGGTGGCAGCATCCATTTTGTGGAGCTGAGGCTATGTCTGATTTTACCCGGGTTTCAGGTACTGTACATGTCGTGTCCCTCTAGAAGGGTGGAATGCTAACCCCGTCGCCAGAATTGGCGAGGGGTTAGTATTCCAATTCGTATGACACCTTACTCGACATGTTTTGATAAAGCCAAACCAAAGATAGCATTTAACCGCGAGGTTCATAATGCACTTAAGAGTATATGGTATGACGATATCTGGAAACGGTAGAATGAAGTTGTTCCGACCACTGCAGACAGGCTCAGTTCATGCCAGAGCACCATCTCACATGGAACCAAGCACTCTGCCTCCAGGATTATTAAGGCCTGCCATTGGAGTGACTTATAGGTTAACATGTGTCCCATTTAAGGTTAGGTATAGGTATACTACACCTAAGTAAGAGGTGGTTACACCAACTTACCCCAGCTGAGTGATCAGCCAGTTGTGTCAAATTTGTTAGGCCAAGCCTGGGGTGGCATAATACATGCTTCAGCCCCTGGCAGGCCTTAGATACACCAATGACCTGAGTACCTAGTGTACACTGGTACAGGGGCTCACAGGGTGATCCACTTCCAATTGGTTATGCACCTAGGGAGCATAGTGTCAATTTAGTTAGAGAGAACAGCAGGCTGAGGGTCTGATTAGCAGGCCCACAGCCTCAATATGTCAAAAACCAGTGAAGCAAAAAGCAAAAATTTGGGGTGACCATAGGATAGCAGACCCTACTCTCCTACACTCTGTGATACGGAGCCCACTGACACTGAGGAGCGACGCCTTACACTCTGTGATACGGAGCCCGCTGACACTGAGGAGCGACGCCTTACACTCTGTGATACAGAGGCCACTCACACTGAGGAGCGACGCCTTACACTCTGTGATACGGAACCCACTGACACTGAGGAGTGACGCCGTACATTCTGTGATACGGAGCCCACTGACACTGAGGAGTGACGCCTTACACACTGTGATACGGAGCCCAATGACACTGAGGACCGACACCGTACACTCTGTGATACGGCGCCCACTGACACTGAGGAGCGACGCCTTACACTCTGTGATACGGAGCCCACTGACACTGAGGAGTGATGCCTTACACTCTTTGATACGGAACCCACTGTCATTCTGGCACAGAGGAGCGACGCCGTACACTCTGTGATATGGAGCCCACTGACACGGAGGAGCGACGCCTTACACTCTGTGATACGGAGCCCACTAACACTGAGGAGCGACGCCATACACTCTGTGATACGGAGCCCACTGACACTGAGGAGCGTTGCCTTACACGCTGTGATACGGAGCCCACTGACACTGAGGAGCGACGCCGTACACTCTGTGATACGGAGCCCACTGACACTGAGGAGTAACACAGTACACGCTGTGATACGGAGCCCACTGACACTGAGGAGCGACGCCTTACACTCTGTAAAACGGAGCCCACTGACACTGAGGAGTGACGCCGTACACTCTGTGATACGGAGCCCACTGGCACGGAGGAGCGACGTCTTACACTCTGTGATACAGAGCCCACTGACAAAGAGGAGCGACGCCTTACACTCTGTGATACTAAACCCACTGACACTGAGGAGCGACGCCGTACACTCTGTGATACGGAGCCCACTGACACTGAGGAGCGACGCCATACACTCTGTGATACGGAGCCCACTGACACTGAGGAGCGACGTCTTACACTCTGTGATACAGAGCCCACTTACACTGAGGAGCAACGCCTTACCCTCTGTGATACGCAACCCACTGACACTTAGGAGCGACGCCATACACTCTGTGATACGGAGCCCACTGACACTGAGGAGCGTTGCCTTACACCCTGTGATAAGGAGCCCACTGACACTGAGGAGAGATGCCGTACACTCTGTGATATGGAGCCCACTGACACTGAGGAGCAACACCGTACACGCTGTGATACGGAGCCCACTGACACTGAGGAGCGACGCCTTACACTCTGTAAAACGGAGCCCACTGACACTGAGTAGCGACGCCGTACATTCTGTGATACGGAGCCCACTGGCACTGAGGAGCGATGCCTTACACGGTGTGATACGAAGCCCACTGACACTGAGGAGCGACGCAGTACACTCTGTGATACGGAGTCCACTGGCACTGAGGAGCGACGTCTTACACTCTTTGATACGGAGCCCACTGACAAAGAGGAGCGACGCCTTACACTCTGTGATACGGAGCCCACTGACACTAAGGAGCGACGGCGTACACTCTGTGATACGGAGCCCACTGACACTGAGGAGCGATGACTTAACGGTGTGATACGTAGCCCAGTGACACTGAGGAGCGATGCTTAACACTCTGTGGTACGGAGCCCAATAACACTGAGGAGCGACGCCTTACACTCTGTGATACGGAGCCCACTGACACTGAGGAACGACACCTTACACTCTGTGGTACGGAGCCCACTGACACTGAGGAGCGACGCCGTACACTCTGTGATACGGAGTCCACTGACACTGAGGAATGACGCCTTACACTCTGTGATACGGAGCCCACTGACACTGAGGAGCGACGCCTTACACTCTGTGATACGGAGCCCACTGACACTGAGGAGCGTCGCCTTACACTCTGTGATACGGAACCCACTGACACTGAGGAGCGACGCCTTACACTCTGTGATACGGAGGCCACTGACACTGAGGAGCGACGCCTTACACTCTGTGATACGGAGGCCACTGACACTGAGGAGCGACGCCTTACACTCTGTGATACGGAACCCACTGACACTGAGGAGCGACGCCGTACATTCTGTGATACGGAGCCCACTGACACTGAGGAGTGACGCCTTACACGCTGTGATACGGAGCCCAATGACACTGAGGAGCGACGCCGTACACTCTGTGATACGGAGCCCACTGACACTGAGGAGCGACGCCTTACACTCTGTGATACGGAGCCCACTGAGGAGTGATGCCTTACACTCTTTGATACGGAAACTACTGTCATTCTGGCACAGAGGAGCGACGCCGTACACTCTGTGATATGGAGCCCACTGACAAGGAGGAGCGACGCCTTACACTCTGTGATACGGAGCCCACTAACACTGAGGAGCGACGCCATACACTCTGTGATACGGAGCCCACTGACACTGAGGAGCGTTGCCTTACACGCTGTGATACGGAGCCCACTGACACTGAGGAGTAACACCATACACGCTGTGATACGGAGCCCACTGACACTGAGGAGCGACACCTTACACTCTGTGATACGGAACCCACTGACACTGAGGAGCGACGCCGTACATTCTGTGATACGGAGCCCACTGACACTGAGGAGCGACGCCTTACACTCCGTGATACGGAGCCCACTGACACTGAGGAGCGATGCCTTACACTCTGTGATACGGAACCCACTGACACTGAGGAGCGACGCCTTACACTCTGTGATACGGAGGCCACTGACACTGAGGAGCGACGCCTTACACTCTGTGATACGGAACCCACTGACACTGAGGAGCGACGCCGTACATTCTGTGATACGGAGCCCACTGACACTGAGGAGTGATGCCTTACACGCTGTGATACGGAGCCCAATGACACTGAGGAGCGACGCCGTACACTCTGTGATACGGAGCCCACTGACACTGAGGAGCGACGCCTTACACTCTGTGATACGGAGCCCACTGACACTGAGGAGTGATGCCTTACACTCTTTGATATGGAAACTACTGTCATTCTGGCACAGAGGAGCGACGCCGTACACTCTGTGATATGGAGCCCACTGACAAGGAGGAGCGACGCCTTACACTCTGTGATACGGAGCCCACTAACACTGAGGAGCGACGCCATACACTCTGTGATACGGAGCTTACTGACACTGAGGAGCGTTGCCTTACACGCTGTGATACGGAGCCCACTGACACTGAGGAGCGACACCGTGCACTCTGTGATACGGAGCCCACTGACACTGAGGAGTAACACCGTACACGCTGTGATACAGAGCCCACTGACATTGAGGAGTAACACCGTACACGCTGTGATACGGAGCCCACTGACATTGAGGAGCGACGCCTTACACTCTGTGATACGGAGCCCACTGGCACTGAGGAGCGACGCCTTACACGCTGTGATACGAAGCCCACTGACACTGAGGAGCGATGCAGTACACTCTGTGATATGGAGCCCACTGGCACTGAGGAGCGACGTCTTACACTCTGTGATACGGAGCCCACTGACAAAGAGGAGCGACGCCTTACACTCTGTGATACGGAGCCCACTGACACTGAGGAGCGACGGCGTACACTCTGTGATACTGAGACCACTGACACTGAGGAGCGACGCCGTACACTCTGTGATACGGAGCCCACTGACACGGAGGAGCGACGCCTTACATTCTGTGATACGGAGCCCACTGACACTGAGGAGCTACGCCGTACACTCTGTGATACGGAGCCCACTGACACTCTGGAGCGATGCCATACACTCTGTGATACGGAGCCCACTGACACGGAGGAGCGACGCCTTACACTCTGTGATACGGAGCCCACTGACACTGAGGAGCGACGCCATACACTCTGTGATATGGAGCCCACTGACACTGAGGAGCGACGCCTTACACGCTGTGATATGGAGCCCACTGACACTGAGGAGAGACGCCGTACACTCTGTGATACGGAGCCCACTGACATTGAGGAGTGACACCGTACACGCTGTGATACGGAGCCCACTGACACTGCCGAGCGACGCCTTACACTCTGTGATACGGAGCCCACTGACACTGAGGAGCGACGCCTTACACTCTGTGGTACGGAGCCCACTGACACTGAGGAGCGACGCCGTACACTCTATGATACGGAGCCCACTGACACTGAGGAGCAACGCCTTACACTCTGTGATACGAAACCCACTGACTCTGAGGAGCTACGCCTTACACTCTGTGATACAGAGCCCACTGACACTGAGAAGAGACGCCTTATACTCTGTGATATGGAGCCCACTGACACGGAGGAGCGACGCCTGACACTCTGTGATACGGAGCCCAAGGACACTGAGGAGTGACGCCTTACACTCTGTGATACAGAGCCCACTGACACTGAGGAGCGACGCCTTACACTCTGTGATATGGAGCCCACTGACACTGCAGAGCGACGCCTTACACTCTGTGATATGGAGCCCACTGACACTGAGTAGCGACGCCTTACACTTTGTGATACGGAGCCCACGGACACTGAGTAGGGACGCCTTACACTCTGTGATACGGAGCCCACTGACACTGAGGAGCGACGCCTTACACTCAGTGATACTGAGCCCACTGACACTGAGTAGCGACGCCTTACACTCTGTGATACAGAGCCCACTGACACTGAGGAGTGACGCCTTACACTCTGTGATACAGAGCCCACTGACACTGAGGAGCGACGCCTTACTGTAAGACCTGGTGTAGGAGAGTAGGGTCAGCTATCCTATGGTCACCCCAAATTTTTGCTTTTTGCTTTACTGGTTTTTGACATATTGAGGCTGTGGGCCTGCTAATCAGACCCCCAGCCTTCTGTTCTCTCTACTAAATTGACACTATGCACTCCAGGTGCATAACCAATTGGAATTATATCACCCTGTAAGCCCCTGTACCAGTGTACACTAGGTACCCAGGGCATTGGTGTATCTAAGGCCTACCAGGGGCTGAAGCATGTATTGTGCCAACCCTGGCATGGCATAGCAATTTGACACAACTGGCTGATCACTCAGCTGGGGTAAGTTGGTGTAACCACCTCTTACTTAGGTGTAGTATACCTATACCTAACCTTAAATGGGACACATGTTAACCTATAAGTCACTCCTATGGCAGGCCTTAACAATCCTGAAGGCAGAGTGCTTGGTTCCATGTGAGATGGTGCTCTGGCATGAGCTGAGCCTGTCTGCAGTGGTCGGAACAACTTCCTTCTACCGTTTCCAGATATCGCCATACCATATACTCTTAAGTGCATTATGAACCTCGCGGTTAAATGCTAACTTTGGTTTGGCTTTATCAAAACATGTCGAGTAAGGTGTCATACAAATTGGAATACTAACCCCTCGCCAATTCTGGTGACGGGGTTAGCATTCCACCCTTCTAGAGGGACACGACATGTACAGTACCTGAAACCCGGGTAAAATCAGACATAGCCTCAGCTCCACAAAATGGACGCTGCCACCACAGACACAAGTCTGCCCTCCTGCTGCTGGGAGTCCTTCCAGCTTGGGAGACGTGGACAAAGGGTTTCCTGCCAGGGGAGGTGCGTGCACCACCCCAGACAGGATTTTGTGTATTGGTCAGGTAGGGCTTGAATAGAATCAGACATGCCTGAGGCTCACAAGGAGCCTCGGTGCATATGCCAGTTCAAACCAGTCCTGGGGCACACCAGCCCTGGACCTGGGGCGAGTTGGACAAAGGATTGGGGGTGTAACCACCCCCCTTCCTGGTCCCACCCTGAGGGAGGACCTAGCAGGTAGTCCGGCCCCTAGAATCCGCTTAAAGGTAGGAACTGTGTCCTAAGACTTCAGACATCCTGGAATCAACTTAACACTAAGAAGAAGACGGGAACTTCGACGCTCTGCTGCACATAGGACAGAAGGAATTCTCCCCTATGGTCAGGGAGTGACCATCTTGCTAACGCAAGCACCAACCAGCGAATCGACGTCTGCTTTGCCGCCGCCTCCTGCCGGAGCCCGAGCCCAGAGACCGACAAGAACTGGACCTCCAGACCTCTCACAGCCCGATCCACAGTCCCTGCAAAGAAGGAACCCGTGGAGGCACCGAGACACGTGGAGCCAGCCATCTTGAAAAGACACTCGACCAGATGCAAGCGCAACAACAGAGGCTCCCTCCAAGTTGTGCTTTGGGTCCTGAGAAGCCCAACATCCGAGCAGTATCTGCACCAAAGGTGAGCCCTCCAGCATCTCCACGATCTGCGTGGGGCCCCTCTGCACTTTGCATCTCGACGCGCCTGCCCGGTCCCTGGCCCGTTGGCTAGTGGCCATTTTGGCGACTTATCTTGAAAACTACGACGTTGGTCTGGTTGCGCCAGACTTGCCCCTGCTGCCCTCCAAATGAGCAGCCCCTCTGACCTTGCTGGTCAGAACCATCAGCTTTCTTCATTTCCTATGACTCCTGCTTTTGCCAAATCTTGTTTGCTTCCTTTGAGTCGCCGATACCGCCGACAGCGAGATCCTGCGTGGGACAGCTCGTGAAACGACTCCTGGACGTCGTCGACCTCCAGGGACCACGTGGCTGCAGAGACAAGCTGCACCTCTTCACCTGTTTGCACCCGACATCGACTGGTACCTACCTGGTGCCACGCCAGTCACTGGCTAGTGACTGTGAACACTGTCCCCTCTGCTTACAGGTCTTCTACAACTCCGATCCACCCTTGGATCCACCGCATCTCTTCTGGACCGACCGCCTGCAGCTTCTTTGTCGTCAGGCTCCATTGAACAGATAGACGAAACCCGACGCACTTCGAGACCTATGCACCCGCTTTCTGTGGGTGAGGTAAAGCTGGCACTCCGGTGCACAAGTGTAGAGTAACATCTCTAATGTCTAGGTTTGAAGTCTTGAATTCGTAGTCCAACCAGAAGACCCTTCTAGCAGTAACTTTTGAACAATTACGCATCCATTGAAAACCTATGGGCGACGCGTGTAACTTTCCTCACTGCACACGCGACTCGTGGACCTCCTGGTCACTAACTAAAGTTAGCTCCTTGTAGGCCCAGCGATTATAGAGGCCCTAGGCCTTCTCCCCTTCCTGTTCGTGGTACTTATACCACTATTTTAGTATATGGTTTGAGCGGCCACCAGGGCCTATCCATATAAAGTGCAACTTCTGTATATTGTAATACTTTCTTGTTTAACGATTTGTGCTCCTGTGCTCATAAAGAGTCTAGGGGATACTTTGAGTAATAAATACATATATATTTTGCATATATATCTTTGTGGTGTCCTTTCATTGGTATAAAGGGGGGTTACATATGGTAAAACAGCTTGCTTAATACGCCTAAACGAGTTTATCCTCAAAGACTGCTTAGCCTACGCTACCACTAGGGCAGCTGGTCCGAAAAGGTTGACTTACAACCACACCATAAGGGTTGCTTGGCATGGTACAAGGTGGTCACTTTAAGTAGTGAACATCATATACCAGGCCAACTTCTCACATGCATGAGCCAGCGAAGGGGGCGGTGGTCGGTCTGGATAAGGAAGTGAGTTCCAAAGAGGTATGGCCTCAACTTCTTCAGAGCCCAGACCACCGCGAAGGCTTCTCTCTCAATGGTGCTCCATCGCCGTTCCAGAGGGAGGAGTCTCCTGGATATGAAGGCCACTGGTTGATCCTGACCCTCAGCGTTGAGTTGCGAGAGCACCGCACCTATGCCGTGCTCTGAGGCGTCGGTCTGCACAATAAATTCCTTGCTGAAATCCGGTGTTGCTAGTACTGGAGCGGTACACATCGCATGTTTCAGCATGTCAAAGGCTTCTTGGCATGCAGCTGTCCATATGACCATGCGAGGTTGCTTCTTCGAGGTCAATTCCGTCAAGGGGGTTACGATGGTACCATATCCCTTGACGATCCGGCGGTAATACCCAGTGAGGCCGAGGAAAGCTCGGACCTCTGTTTGGGTCTTGGGGGGCTCCCAAGCCAAGATGGTCTCTATTTTGGCCTGGAGGGGTTGCACCTTACCTCCGCCCACCAGGTGTCCCAGGTACACAATAGATCCCTGTCCAATCTGGCACTTGCTGGCTTTAATTGTTAGGCCAGCACGTTGCAGCGCCTGCAATACCTCCTGGAGGTGTTGCAGATGGTCCTCCCAGGTGCCACTGAAGACAGCTATGTCATCCAGGTAGGCCGCTGAGAAGGACTCCAGACCAGAGAGTACCTGATTCACTAACCGCTGGAATGTGGCCGGAGCATTTTTGAGCCCAAAGGGCATCACTCGGAACTGGTAGTGGCCCTCGGGGGTGGAGAATGCTGTTTTCTCCCTTGCTCCATCGTCCATGGCAATCTGCCAATATCCGGATGTCAGATCAATGGTGCTGAGTGAGGTACCGGGCTGCTCCCAGCCGGTCCACCAGCTCGTCTGCACGTGGGATGGGGTGTGCATCTGTCTTCGTGACAGAGTTCAACCCCCGGTAGTCCACACAGAACTGAAGCTCCGGTGTCGTACCCGGTGGGGCCGCTTTCGGCACCAACACCACTGGACTAGCCCACGGGCTGCTGGAAGGTTCTATCACCCCCAGCTCCAGCATCTTTGCCACCTCACGCTGGATGCTATCTTTCACTTGGTCAGAGAGCCGGTAAGACTTGTTCTTCACCGGGGGGCTGTCCCCTGTGTCCATATCATGGGTACACAGATGAGTGATTCCAGGCATGAGGGAGAACAACGAGGCAAACTGTCCCCGGACATGGCGGCAGTCCCTCTGTTGCTCTGGGGTCAACGATGGGGAGAGGATTACACCTGCCACCGAACCATCCTTCTCTTGTACCACTAGAAGGTCAGGAAGAGCTTCACTCTCTTCCTCTTCGCTCCCATCCGTCACCATCAGGAGAGCAAGCTCTGATCGCTCATGGTGCGGCTACAGGCGGTTGACTTGGAGCACCCTGAGGGGCTGACGGGGGGTCTTCAAGTCTACTACATATGTGGTCTGGCCTCGTCGCTCCACAATGTCGTACGGACCAGTCCACCGCTCCTGGAGGGCGCAAAGCTCCCCAGGCTCCATGACCCACACCTTCTGTCCCACGTCCAACTCGACCGTCCGAGCGTTGCGGTGTGGAAATATGGATTTTTATGGTCGGTTATGTCCCCTATCTTGGACCCCAACGGTTTCATGTATAAATCACAAGTACATGTATGTTCCCTCCAGTTCCAGTTATGAAGACGCAAATACATGTGCGTCCACCGTCAACATGTCCTCTTTCAGATCCGCCATGAATGGGCCGGATATTCTATTCCTAAGTATGAAAGGCCACCGGCTTTATATGGTTCATTTATCCCATTTCTACAGATTCAGGCGAGTAGGCCCGAATTCTGTCTTCAAGCCTTTTCCTGCCTTCTGCCTCTGAAAGCTCCAGTCTGAGCCTGCATCTGTGACCATGAACTTTGTCCTACTCCCTGTGCGGCTAACGGTGCCTGATCCAGCCCGTAGCCTGCCAGAAAACTGTACTTCACCTTCAAGATTATCTCCTCCGCCCCTCATCCGATGCATTCCTGTCTAGTAGTTTAGGTAAACATTCCTCCAGCTACCGCGCAAAGGGCCAGGCCTCGCTGCCCTCATGCAAGTAATTCATAAACCCTGTTACCATGGAATATTCCTACCCCCTCGCATCTAGTGTAGACACTTAGACGCTTGTACACGCACTAACAGTCAGTATAGTCAGTATAGAATAAGATTCTATCCTAAGAGACCTTTCTTTTTGGATAACACAGTTCTTTAAACATAGGATATTAGATATGATTTGGGATTAGGTTGACATAACCCCAGACTTTTGTCTCCACATGTAGAGCTAAATGTCAAGTCCCATTCTCCCCCTAGTTGCACGTCAAATCACACGTCATGCTGCTGCGCGCACATCTCTGCCAAGTATTTTTGCTGACATTGCGAAATTCTTTCATGGAACCACCCATTTGTGACATCATACCTAATGACGTTCTTTAGTTACGCCTAGTTACACCCATTTTAGTTACGCATGTATGTCTTTATCTCTGTTATCAACTGTTACGCCTCCTGCATCTGTTTCACTGTAATGCCTCTTCTATAAAAATGATTACCTCTCAATAATGTATGTTCCTTCCTTCCTGAACTTTCGTGGTGATGGAATAGAAGGCCCATAATTCGAATTATGTTCCTTTGTATAGGAATAAAGCCGTTCCGAATCTCTAATACCACGGATTCTGCCTCTTATTTTACTGAGCTATTCTTATTAATTTTCCGCATCAAATTAAGTACCGGTAATTAAATTATTTACCACATATATGGCGCCCGAACAGGGACCCTTTCTCATCTCACGCGCCGGAGGTGCGTTGCAGGCCCGGTCTCCTACCACAGCTGGACGGACAACAACGCGTACCCACAGGATTTCCTGTATCTCCCTCCTGCCGAGCGGGGGTAACTGAGGCTGCGATCAACACCCAGACGAGGCGGTGAGAAGTGCGAAGTATCCCGACCAGAGCCTAGCTGAGAGAGCAAGATCCGAGGTATACAGAGGCCCACCAGGTTCCGAAGTTCCGAAGTTTCGAGTCGAGTCCAGTCCGGTCCAAGTCCAGTTCAGTTCAGTTCCGAGGCCTTCCGTTCCGAGCTACCCGGTGAGTACCATTGCCGGGGAGGCGTTCTGACGTGCACATAGGTTGTGCCGGTCAAGACGGGTTTGGGTACACAAATCCGGTCTGCACTGTTTCAGCAGTGTATCTGTACTGTTTAGCAGTATATCTAGTATGTCTAGTATATAATTCAGAATTACCTAGTTAGTGCCGAGTATTATGCTTAGTGACTAGTTCCCTAAATGGCCATCATTGTTGTTCATTAAATGTTAAATGTTTTAAATACGTTCAGCATATTGTGGTGTGAATGACTGTTCATTATTGTGTTTTGTTGTATTAAACGTGTTCAAAATTAGGTCTCAGATCAGTTCTCAATATGCCGCTCTTTTCAAAATTAAGACAGATCAAAACTAGAAAAGGGGTACTCGAAGAAGCTGTTCCCATTCCTCCTAGGGACACTCCAGGGTACTTCATGTATCATAAACATGGCCTAGACGCCATATTATTTCTTGATTTATGGGTAGACTACACCAAGGAATTACCAGAAAGTCAGAGGTGGCCCGCAGCTGGGACCTGGGATGCAGATTGCATCATGAAAGTAGAGGAAGAATTATGGAAAAAGAAAGCTAGACAATCACAGAAAGATGCCATTGAATTATGGCGTAAAGAATCATATAGACGTACAGAAAAAGCACTCAGACAGGAAGAGAAAAGTAAGGAGAATTCAAATAAAGTCCGGGAAAATCTATTAATTGAAGAAGGTACCCGAGCAAAATCAGAACAAGTAGACAGACAAAGAAATGCCCTTATGTATGGTATGTATCCTCTTCTGGCCGAAGGGTTACCTAAGGCTACTCTGGAGATACCCAAAGACTTGCCACCTCCATTGTTCCCGATAAAAGCACATCCCAAAGGGCATCCCAGAACCGCAGAAGATGTTTTCCTTTCCTCTTATATAACAAGAATTAGCCAGGTCAGCCGTTCACTGGGTTGACAGTCCCGGAAAATATAGTGATGATACACTAGCGCACACGTTTTTGAACCTCACCCCAGATGAACAGCGTTTAGCTGGTATCTACATGATTCAACAACTCCTTATATTATATAAAAGCCAACACTCCGATCCTGGTCCCTTACCTGATATATTGACTGAATTACTCACGAATAAATGGAGAGGTTCAGGTACTGAATTAATTAGAGAAATACTAGAATCCAGAAAGCAGTACATTCTTTTTGTATGCCCCGAACATGTCTCACTGCCCATCAAGGAAAGAACGACGTATTATATGGATAGACAGAATCCCTTACGCGAAGTGCATCCGATAAAAGGTGATGACAATCAGTTTAAACGTGTGTTTGTATACACACCCATATCTAAAATGGAACTATTAGAAATGAAGAAAGTGGTACCCAGTCATGACAAAGACCCAGCGGGTTTCCACCGTGAAATTAAAGACATGTTGCTCATGGGAGAGTATACCTATCCCGACATTATGAAAATATTAAAGGTATTAATGCCTGCGGGCATTTATGAAAAACTCAAAGAAAAGGATTGGGAGGTGGGAGACCAAAAGATAGATTGGACAGCATTAGAAAACGAAGAAACAGCTCGAGGTCCAGGTTTAGGGCTTGGGGAAAAGACCAAAATACTACCAGGTTTATTAGTACAGGTACTGCCATGTTTATTAACTACGAAAAAGGAAGACTGGGGTGCAATCTCAGCCTGCAAACAAAAGCAAGATGAAGACACTAGTGATTTTTATGCCCGATTCGAAAAATGTTTTGGTATAAATAGTGGAATAAAAGCAAGTAGCGAATCGTATCCACATCTGTTTGTGACAAAATTAGTTGAAAATGCCTTGCCCCAAGTTAAGAATAGAGTATTGAAATTCGAGAGTACCTGGCAAGGTAACACTCCGTCACAAATGTTACAAATGCTACAGTACCATCACAATAGAATTAGAGAGGAACAAGAACATGAACAAAGACGCATGAAAGACACGAAAATGAAAATGCTAGTTTCCCAGACAGTTCCAGCTGACGGTCATAAAAAGGGTATGACACAGTCCAGTGTTTCAGCAGGTTCTGTAAAAGGGACATGCAACTATTGTAAACAGCCAGGTCATTATGTACACGATTGTCCAGTTTTAAAACATAATATCGCCATAGGTAATACAAAAGAAAGACCACGGCCACTTAGACAGGATCAGAACCAACAAGGAGCCCCGCAGCATGCACAGTCCATGCCAGCTCCGCAACAGTCTATGCCAGCTCCACCACCGCAGCCTATTGCTGCCACACCAACAACGACACGACAGATGTACCAGACCGCACAGTATGACTATCCTGATTATCAACGATACTCATGAAACAGCCTAGAGAGGGAAGTTGGCTTACCCCTTATCGAGGTCCCTGTAGATCAAGAAGGACCTTATGTACACAGTGAACTATTAGGCCAAGATAGAAAATTTTTACTTGATACAGGGGCAAGCCGAACAACCATAAAACGTAGTGAAGTTCCAGGGGCACCCCTCTCAGGCTCACAGAATATTTCCCTTGGTTTTTCAGGAAAACCCATCATTAACGAAGTATCACAGCCTCTTCCACTTACGATTGGTCCCTTGACACGAACTACAGATTTATTGCTTACTAAATCATGTCCAGAAAACCTGTTAGGTATAAAAACATTGAAAGCTCTAGGAGCTATAATATGTTGTTCTCCGGAAGGAGTAAGATTGTTTTTACGTGATTTCAAAGGGCACTATGTGTCCCGAGACATGGATCACCGACTGCAGACTTTACCCACACATTCATGGGCACAAGGCCCTACAGATGTTGGTTGCATGAACATTACACCATATCGAGTCACACTAAAGACAGGAGTGGTACTACCACGAAAGCGACAATACAAGTTACCCCCAGATGCTGTAGTGGCTTTACTGCAAATCGTTGACGAGCTTATTACCCAAGGAGTGGTTGTGGAAACCGACTCCAATGTATGTAATTCCCCGATAATTCCGATTCTTAAACGAACTGATCCAAAAGCCCCGCCAGTATATCGATTGGTTATTGATCTGCGCGAATTAAATAAATGTATTGTACCACAATACCCCGTAGTCCCAGACATTTCTTCATTACTGACAGCCATTGATTCCGAAGCAACATTCTTTACTGTAATTGATCTCAAGAATGCCTTTTTCAGCGTCCCAATAGATCCGGAAAGCCAATACTTGTTCGGATTTAGTTTAAATGGACGAAGCTTTAAATTCACACGCGCACCTCAAGGATTCACAGAAAGCCCCAGCATCTATAGCCAAGCACTGAAACGAGAACTTGACAGTATCCACATGCCAGTAAACACTGCCCTGCTTCAATATGTCGATGATCTGCTGATCACCGCTAGAAGCGAAACTGAATGTGAAAAAGCTTCACTGACGGTTTTACAATTTTTGGCCGAAAAGGGGCACAAGGTGTCCCCTTCTAAGCTGCAATTCTGTGTCCAGCGAGTTGTTTACCTTGGGCACTCGCTGTCCAAGGAGGGAAGGCAGCTTACGTCAGATCGCATCCAGTTAATTGCTAACATGCCAATACCCAAGACACAAAAGGAGGTACGGGCTTTTATAGGCCTCACTTCATATTGTAGGCAGTGGATTCCCCAGTATGCATTTCTAGCAAAACCACTCATTCAGTTGACAACACAGGAGGCGGCCACATCGACTGTCCTCCCTTGGACTCAGGAACATACACAAGCTTTTGAAAGCCTAAAGAAAGCTTTATGTCAAGCACCTGTTTTAGCAACACCATGTTACAATAAACATTTCACGCTCTTTGTTACAGAACGCGAAGGTACTGCTTTGTCAGTACTCACACAGGAACAAGCAGGATCACACAAACCATGTGCTTATTTTTCTAGTACATTAGATCCCGTAGCTCAGGCTCTGCCTGCATGCCTGAAATCAGTGGCAGCGACAGCTTTAGCAATCAGACAAAGCGATGCCATAGTATTAGGACATCCATTAACAGTACAAGTACCACACGCAGTAGAGGTTCTTGTGAACCGAACGCAAACACAACACTTGACTATAGCAAGACTTACCGGTTACGAATTGACATTGTTTCAGCCACACATAGAAATCAGACGTTGTAGTACATTGAATCCTGCCACACTTTTGCCAGTAAACGGAACAGACCCACTAGCACATGATTGTATCGAAGTTATTACTATCACGACGAAACCCAGACAAGATTTGACAGATGTCCCATTGTCAAATCCAGACCTGACGTTGTATGTAGATGGTTCATGTATGAGAACAAGTACAGGAGAGCTAGTGGCCGCGTATGCAGTCACAACAGACACTGAAGTCATTGAAACATATTGCATAAATACCTTGTCAGCTCAAGCAGCAGAGCTCATCGCTCTGACACAAGCCTGTATTCAAGCCACAAATAAGAAAGTCAACATATACACAGATTCACGTTATGCATTCGGAGTTGTACATGACTTCGGCGTGCTGTGGCGAGAGAGAGGTTATTTAACTTCTCACGGTGCCCACATTCAGCACGGACCCCTCATTCATGCCTTATTAGATGCAATACATCTACCCACTGCAATATCAATTATGAAATGTAAAGCTCACACGAAAGTTACTGATATCATTTCCCAAGGCAATGATCTAGCTGATAGAACAGCTAAACAGACTGCTCAAACTCACATGTCTGACATGACAAAGACAATAGTTCTGACACCAACACATTGCATGACGGTTAAGGATCCCGCTCTTGACGTAATTGACATACAGACACATGCTACACCAGACGAAATAAAGAAATGGACTGAATTAGGAGGGATCCAAACGAATCAAGGATGGATGACGAAGGAAAAATCTGTATGGTTTCTTCCCGACTCAATGGTCCAAGTTATCATTAATACAATACATAGTCCAGCGCACCTAGGAGAAAAAGCTATGCTAGACAGCATTCAACACATTTGGTTCAACAAACATTTACGAGCAACAAAAAGTTCGTACCTGTATGATCTGTTGTCAGTTTAACCCAGGTAAAAGCATTCCCGTAGAACAGGGTGGATTTCAGCCTCCTGATCACCCTTTTGAAGTCCTCCAGATGGATTATATCCAGATGGAACGATGTCGAGGATTCAAATATGTTCTCGTAGTTGTCTGTGCTCTTTCCCGTTGGACAGAAGCATACCCGGTTTCAGATTACACTGCCCCGACTACTGCCAAACAGTTAGTTCGAGAATTCTTCCCACGGTACGGTTTACCACGTGTTGTCTACTCAGATAACGGCCAGCCGTTCTCATCCGAACTAATGAAACACGTTTCACTTTTGTTAGGCTATCAATGGAGATTTCACTGTGTCCGACACCCCGAGGCAGCAGGTCTCGTGGAACGACATAATCAAACTCTGAAAATTAGATTGTCCAAAATATGTAGAGAGAAAGGTGTCGATTGGGTAGTAGCCTTACCAGTTGCGCTCTTTTACATGAGAATGGTAGCACATTCTCGAACAGGGCTATCCCCGTATGAAGTGATCTTCGGTAGACCACCAAATATGTGGGGGACGCCTATACCACGCAAAATAACTGATGTTGACTGTAATATGCTGACAGATTACCTGGCTTCCTTGATGTCTGCACTACAATCTTGTCGTTCACAGGTAGCTGCAGCCTTTCCCGACAACACCGAGGTGAAACCCCATGACGTAGTTCCCGGGGACCTGGTGTTAGTGCGTAATTTTGACCGGAAGACTCAGCTGGATCCTAGGTGGAAATCGCCTCAACTTGTACTACTCACCACGAGGACAGCCGTGAAGATCGAGGGTCGCAAAGGATGGTTACATTCAAGTCATATCAAGAAATTTCATGGACTACCGTCTGATGTAAACATTACACCTCGCGTGTCTTCACCGATTGACTCAAAGCTTCCTTTGGTTGAACAAAGCGATAAGGAACTATACAAACTAAAATTACGGTCTAAAAAGTCAGACAATTTGATTGTTTAAGTCCTCTCCAAGGTGAATCGGTCGAATTTGTCTCTGACATGTATCTCCTAGACCTGACTAGAGAAAGAAACCGAAAGATGCAGTTGAAAAGGCATGCGTACTGTAAATCACTGCGTAGTCATTGCACAGTGACGTTATTAATTTTGTTTTTCTTAAGTCTTTTAATAATCACTGCAAGTATATTGTTGCACATATATTATCCTATTTCTAAACATGTTTACAATGTTACTGCTGAACATTCTTTTAGTGAATTACCCCCGCATGAGTTGTCCTATAGATTTGCGCTGCGCAATAACACTTTCATTAGTATGCTACATCATTCCCATCAAACCAGCAATGCCACAAATTGTTGGATATGTGGCCGACTCCCTCCCTATCAGAACTATAAGGGAGTTTTGCCCCTCTTTCCCTATCCGTTCACACACAATGGCTTCTGTGGAGCATGGTTTAGTTTGATTAATTCCCTAAATTCGGATTCCACAGTTTATCAAGACAACTGGGTATGGGGAAACCTGAACTTAGTTTTGCTTAAAGTCTGCTACCCTAACAAGGAGGGACTTCCCAAAAGAACAGGAACTGATCTAGAAAATGAAGTATATGGATTAGGTAATTTTACACCTAACCTCATGATCCTGAACGTTGAATCTGAAGCTACACCAATCTTGCCCGCCATGTCCGTATTCCCAGTAAAAGGGGAACTATGTATAAGAAAGAATGGCTCCATACACATGGGCCATAGTAAATGCACCACTGTGATAAAATTCAGTGATCAAGGCAAGTCTACATTTAGAGCTTCTCGTCATTCCTACTTTATATGTGGCCAGACCGCATATATACGCCTACCTTTAGATTGGGATGGTACCTGTTACATAGCATTCCTTCTACCACCTGTTTTCCTAGCTCCTCCTGATTATCATAGAAATACTCATTTAGTACACAATAGACAGCAGAGAGATCTCCCAATCGTCGATTACACTGAAACAGCATGGGAAAAATACACAGATTTCAATAAAGGTTTCTTCCCCTATATAGGTACAGTCACTAATAGTAAGATGATACGTAGATTAACCAGAACCCTTGAAGCAGTAGTGAACGAAACTATTTCCGCCTTAGGCAATTTAACAGAAGAGCAGTCTGCTATGCGGATTGTTGTGCTTCAAAATCGTCTTGTCCTTGACGTCATCCTGGCCGATAGGGGCGGAGCTTGTAGGGTCATCGGATCAAGTTGTTGCATTTTCATACCAGAAAATTCGCCGTCAGTATATAAAGCCATAACCCGCCTTCATAAGATTGTAAGCCAGATACACCAGAGTCCAGGCACCTGGACTTGGTCCGGTTGGTTCTGGGGCGTGTTGTCAGCCTGGGGATGGAGAATGCTCTCCTTCCTAAGTATTGGCTTTCTCATACTATTCAGTTGCTGCTTATGTCTACAATGTGGGCCAGCGATTTGTGGTCTGTGTGCCACCTCGTGTATCCCACATCCAAGTTTTCGTTCGAGATCTCGGAAGAAGAAAAAAGAACAAATGATGTTATATGAACAGATCGATGGATTGATGAAGATTGATATCTCCTAAGGGCCAGTAGGGGACAAGGAGGGAATGTGGAAATATGGATTTTTATGGTCGGTTATGTCCCCTATCTTGGACCCCAACGGTTTCATGTATAAATCACAAGTACATGTATGTTCCCTCCAGTTCCAGTTATGAAGACGCAAATACATGTGCGTCCACCGTCAACATGTCCTCTTTCAGATCCGCCATGAATGGGCCGGATATTCTATTCCTAAGTATGAAAGGCCACCGGCTTTATATGGTTCATTTATCCCATTTCTACAGATTCAGGCGAGTAGGCCCGAATTCTGTCTTCAAGCCTTTTCCTGCCTTCTGCCTCTGAAAGCTCCAGTCTGAGCCTGCATCTGTGACCATGAACTTTGTCCTACTCCCTGTGCGGCTAACGGTGCCTGATCCAGCCCGTAGCCTGCCAGAAAACTGTACTTCACCTTCAAGATTATCTCCTCCGCCCCTCATCCGATGCATTCCTGTCTAGTAGTTTAGGTAAACATTCCTCCAGCTACCGCGCAAAGGGCCAGGCCTCGCTGCCCTCATGCAAGTAATTCATAAACCCTGTTACCATGGAATATTCCTACCCCCTCGCATCTAGTGTAGACACTTAGACGCTTGTACACGCACTAACAGTCAGTATAGTCAGTATAGAATAAGATTCTATCCTAAGAGACCTTTCTTTTTGGATAACACAGTTCTTTAAACATAGGATATTAGATATGATTTGGGATTAGGTTGACATAACCCCAGACTTTTGTCTCCACATGTAGAGCTAAATGTCAAGTCCCATTCTCCCCCTAGTTGCACGTCAAATCACACGTTATGCTGCTGCGCGCACATCTCTGCCAAGTATTTTTGCTGACATTGCGAAATTCTTTCATGGAACCACCCATTTGTGACATCATACCTAATGACGTTCTTTAGTTACGCCTAGTTACACCCATTTTAGTTACGCATGTATGTCTTTATCTCTGTTATCAACTGTTACGCCTCCTGCATCTGTTTCACTGTAATGCCTCTTCTATAAAAATGATTACCTGTCAATAATGTATGTTCCTTCCTTCCTGAACTTTCGTGGTGATGGAATAGAAGGCCCATAATTCGAATTATGTTCCTTTGTATAGGAATAAAGCCGTTCCGAATCTCTAATACCACGGATTCTGCCTCTTATTTTACTGAGCTATTCTTATTAATTTTCCGCATCAAATTAAGTACCGGTAATTAAATTATTTACCACAGCGGTCATACCATTCCTTCATCACGGTCTGGCTAGCCTCCAGGTTCTCTGAGGGCGCCTTCAACAGCTTGGCCATCTGGCTGCGGAACGCCAGCATGTAGCTGACAATGTCACGGGGAAGCTTCTGTGAAGTCTTCTCCCACCCCTCTTTCACTAAACTGAGGGGACCCCTAACGGGATGGCCATAGAGCAACTCAAACGGGTGGAACCCGACTCCCTTCTGCGGTACCTCCCGGTAGGAGAATAACAAGCAGGGGAGGAGGACGTCCCATTTACGCCTCAAGCCCTCTGGCAGGCACCTGATCATACCCTTCAATATCTTATTGAAGCGCTCTACAAGTCCGTTAGTCTGGGGGTGGTAAGGAGTGGAGAACCGGTAGGTCACCCCACACTCCTTCCACATGGCCTGCATATGGGCCGACATGAATTTGGGCCCCTGTCCGACACCACGACCTTGGGGAATCCCACTCGGGTAAAAATCCCCAATAGTGCCCGCGCCACCACCGGTGCAGTGATGGTCCTCAGAGGAATAGCCTCTGGGTACCTTGTGGCGTGGTCCACCAAAACCAGAATGAACCGGTGTCCCGCTGCGGTCGGAGGGTCCAATGGCCCAACAATATCAATACCGACCCTCTCAAAAGAGGTCCCGACCACGGGGAGCGGTTCCAACGGGACCTTCAATTTAGTCCCAGTCTTGCCACTTGCCTGACAAGACTTACAGGTCTAGCAAAAGGTGTCTGAGGCAATCCTCATCCTGGGCCAATAAAAATGAGGGACCAACCATGCAAAGGTTTTGTCCTGGCCCAGGTGTCCGGCTAAGGGAATCTCGTGCGCTAACTCCAGCAGGAAGGCCCGGTAACATTGGGGGACCACTATGGCCCTCGAAGATCCATGTACCGGCACCCTGGGCTCACTGTATAGGAGACCATCCTCCCAATACACATGATATCCTCCCATCTCCTGACTGGCCACTTGGGCTTCGGCCGGTCGCCGCATGCCTTCAAGCGTGGGGCACGCCCTTTGTGCTGACAAAATTCCTCCCGGGTAGGGCCTCCTCCCACATGCCAGTCAGCAAGGGTCGGCAAGTCCTCCACGGGAACGACATCCACCTCCACGGACTCCGGGGGCACCTCTGCGGCCTCCCCATCCATCTCACGGGGCGTGTCCTTTACCACCTTCTTCCTTCCTCTTCTGGTGTTGGGTTGGGCCATTATTCCAGGCTCCAACCCAGGGTGAGTTTCATGCAGGTAAGTCCACCCTGGTAATCCCAGCATCTCGGTGTGAGCTCGAAACTCAACATCTTTCCACTTGGTGTGCTCCAGGTCGTTCCCTAGCAAGCACCCCACAGGCAAGGCAGGGCTCACCGCAACTCTTAGTAGGCCTTTGACTCCTCCCCACTCAAATGGAACACGAGCCACTGGATAGTGACTCACACTGCCGTCAGCCAATAAGGCCGGATGGAACTCCTCAGGGACTACTTGGTCCGGGGACACCAGCCGCCTCACTACAGTGGTCATGCTGGCACCTGTGTCCCTCAGAGCCTCCACCTCCTCCCCGTTAATTCTCACCCTCTGCTGATATTTAGCAGTGTTCGGGGGCAGGGACACTACGGGGACCACCTCTCTATCCCCGAGTGAAACCAGGGTCAGGCCTGTCCACTCCCCTTCCCTATCTAAGGGCAGCTCCACCCCAAGCGCTATACTACTCACCCCAGGACTTTTCCCGCCCGTTGGGGCTGGGGGTCGCTTGCGACACTTGGGATCTTCCTTGTAGTGTCCAATCTCCCCACATTCGTAGCACTGCACAATCCTTGGCTGCTGACTCCTGTCAGGGTAAGTGGGTCTTGTGGAATTGGACGGGGGTGGGGTTCCTACTCCCTTCCCAAACTTATTTTGGGGGCCTTTAGAGAACTCCACCTTTTTATCTCCCCCCTCCTTCTTCTGGGGGAAACCCTGTCCGCCTTTCGAGCCATCTCCCCCGGGGCCCTTGTGAGACACCCGGGTGCTCACCCAAATATCTGCCTCCTCCACAAGCCCATGGGGATCCATCAACTTGCGGTCCACCAGATGTTGGCGCAGCTCCGGAAAGCACATATCCAAGAGGTGCTCCCGTAAAAAAAGATTGTACACCCCTTGATAGTCCTGCACCTCGCTGCCACGCACCCAACCATCTAGTGCCTTTCTCGCATAATCAAAAAAATCCACTCATGTCTGTGTGGACAGCTAATGGCTGCCACGGAACTTCTGCCTGTACCTCTCGGGGTTAAGACCAAACTTTTTCAGTAAAGCCTCTTTCATGGGGGCATACCTGACCTGATCCGCCTTGGCCAAATATAGCAGGGTGTCCCTGACATTGGGAGGTATATACCGATATAAACCACCTCCCCAATTACTCTCGGGTACCCCATGGGCAGTCAAGGCTACCTCGTATGCCTCCAACCATTTAGCAATGTCGTCCCCCACGGTGTAATTGGCAATGACTTCCTTAGGTAGGTAGAATTTTGACTCGTGAGACTCTTTAGGTATGCTGCCACCATTGTCCTTATTGGACGCATTCAATTGGAGGGCGCGCAGCTCCAACTCTTTCAGCTGCAGCTCGTGCGCCAGCTTCTTTTCCTCCATTGCCCATCTCTTGTTTTCTCTCTCTTGTTCCAATTTGGCCAATTCCCTTTCTCTCTCTTGTTCCAACTTGGCCAGCTCCCACTTTAACTGCCTCTTCTCCCTCCTGTCCTCATACTCCTCTGGAGACGCGCTCCTCCTAGACCCTGTCCTACTACTGGCCCCAGAACGTCTCCCTGGGGGCACATTTTCAGACATATCCCCATTAAGTATGTCTAGTACTTCTTGGGCGCTCTCCTCCTGAGGTGCATCTAGCGCCTCCTGTCCCTCATCCTCTCTCCCTTCTGGGTGGGCCTTTACCCATGCCCTAATGGCGGTACGGAGTTCCAGTCCTTTGGCCTTCCGCACCCCAGGCACCCCCATCCTCTGCCCGAACTCTCTCAGTTGCTTTACAGTGTACCCCTCGAGGTCAGCTAACAGGAATTCCATCGTGACAGGTGGGGACCTAGATACTAAGGAAGAAATTCCTAGGATATGGGTGACAGTTACCAGCTAACCAGGATTCTCTTACACTCTCAGCCTGGACAGTGGAATCAATAAATGCAGCAAATAATGGTTGCAGAGCTTTGGAACAACAGGCGTTTAATTGTGGCGCCCTCCGCTTCACGGAAGGGTGCTGTATGGTCACAGGTCCTAATATCCCACCGCTCGCCAACAATGTAAGACCTGGGGTCTCCAGGCCCTAAGGGGGTAACGTGACACGAGCGGCTGGGCACCCAAAGGCCTGTGTGTTAAGCGACCATACAACACACACATCCTCTGAAGCAGTAAACGCACACAATAATGGACGCCACACAATAAGGTGAATGCAAATTAATCAGATTTTATCTAATCAAAGGAGCACACACGGTAATCTTGGAGGGCAATGTATCTTAACTTGTACACATTAACATTTGCATTACAGCTTCTCATTACCTGTACACTTCAACATGTGTATTCCAGTATCTCATTACCTGTACACTTTAACATGTGCATTACAGCATCTCATTACGGTTACCTCAGCAATCCTTGCAGTATGAACTTCCCTAATGCTGCGGGCCGGGGCCTGCACACGTGGCGCTACAGGTGTCTACGAAGAAACAAAGGCACATGAGCATAACTTGCGGTCGTATAATGTTTGCCTAGCACCCTGAGCATAAGCGTTGTGGATACAGGAAGCGCCTTGCAGTTGGGACCTCCACTGGCGCGTGGAGCGCTTGAGACCACAAACTAAGGTTACCCACTGTGAGAAGTTGGCCTGGTATATGATGTTCACTAATTAAAGTGACCACCTTGTACCATGCCAAGCAACCCTTATGGTGTGGTTGTAAGTCAACCTTTTCGGACCAGCTGCCCTAGTGGTAGCGTAGGCTAAGCAGTCTTTGAGGCTAAACTCATTTAGGCATGTTAAGCAAGCTGTTTTACCATATGTAACCCCCCTTTATACCAATGAAAGGACACCACACAGATATATATTCAAAATATATATGTAGTTATTACTCAAAGTATCCCCTACACTCTTTATGAGCACAGGAGCACCAATCGTTAAACAAGAAAGTATTACAATATACGAAAGTTGCACTTTATATGGATAGGCCCTGGTGGCCGCTCAAACCATATACTAAAATAGTGGTATAAGTACCACGAACAGGAAAGGGAGAAGGCCTAGGCACCCATAGGTTTTCAACGGGTGCGTAATTGTTCAAAAGTTACTGCTAGAAGGGTCTTCTGGTTGGACTACGAATTCAAGACTTCAAACCTAGACATTAGAGATGTTACTCTACACTTGTGCACCAGAGTGCCAGCTTTACCTCACCCACAGGAAGCGGGTGCATAGGGCTCGAAGTGCGTTGGGTTTTGTCTATCTGTTCAATTGAGCCTGACGACAAAGATGCTGCAGGCGGTCGGTCCAGAAGAGATGCGGTGGATCCAAGGATGGATCGGAAGTGTAGAAGACCTGTAAGCAAAGGGGACAGTGTTCACAGTCACTAGCCAGTGACCGGCGTGGCACCAGGTAGGTACCAGGCGATATCGGGGGCAAATAGGTGAAGAGGTGTAGCTTGTCTCTGCAGCCACGTGGTCCCTGAAGGTCAACGACATCCAGGAGTCGGTTCACGAGCTGTCCCACGCAGGCTCTCTCTGTCGGGGGTGTTGGCGACTCAGAAGAAGCAAACAAGCCTTGGCAAAAGCAGGAGTCGCAGGAAGTGAAGAAAGCTGTTAGCTCTGACCAGCAAGGTCAGAGGGGCTGCTCCTTTGGAGGGAAGCAGGGGCCAGTCTGGAGCAACCAGACCAGCATCGTAGTTTTTCAAGATGGTCGCCAAGATGGCCACTAGTCAACGGAGCAGTAACTGGTTAGGCGCGTTGAGTCGCGAAGTGCAGAGGGGCCCCACGCAGATCGTGGAGATGCTGGAGGGCTCACCTTTGGTGCAGATGCTGCTCGGATGTTGGGCTTTTTAGGACCCAAAGCACAACTTGGAGGGAGCCTCTGTTGTTGCGCTTTCAGCTAACCGAGTGTCTTTCAAGATGGCTGGCTCCACGGGTCTCGGTGCCTCCACGGGTTCCTTCTTTTCAGGGACTGTGGATCGGGCGGTGAGAGGTCTGGAGGTCCAGTCCTTGTCGGTCTCTGGGCTCGGGCTTCGGCGGGAGGCGGCGGAAAAGCAGATGTCAATTCACTGGATGGTGCTTGCGTTAGCAAGATGGTCACTCCCTGACCATAGGGGAGATTTCCTTCAGTCTTCTGTGCAGCAGAACGTCGAAGTTCCCGTCTTCTTCTTAGTTTCAAGTTGATTCTAGGATGTCTGAAGTCTTTGGACACAGCTCCTACCTTTAAGCGGATTCTAGGGGCCGGGCTACCTGCTAGGTCCCTCCCTAAGAGTGGGACCAGGAAGGGGGATGGTTACACCCCCAATCCTTTGTCCAGCTCGCCCCAGGTCTGGGGCTGGTGTGCCCCAGGACCGGTTTGAACTGGCATATGCACCGAAGCACCTTGTGAGCCTCAGGCATGTCTGTTTCCTTTCAAGCCCTACCTGACCAATACACAAAATCCTGTCTGGGGTGGTGCTCGCACCTCCCCTGGCAGGAAACCCTTTGTCCACGTCTCCCAAGCTGGAAGGACTCCCAGCAGCAGGAGGGCAGACTTGTGTCGGTGGTGGCAGCGTCAATTTTGTGGAGCTGAGGCTATGTCTGATTTTACCCGGGTTTCAGATTCTGTACATGTCGTGTCCCCCTAGGAGGGTGGAATGCTAACCCCGTCGCCAGAATTGGCGAGGGGTTAGTGTAGGAGAGTAGGGTCTGCTATCCTATGGTCACCCCAAATTTTTGCTTTTTGCTTCACTGTTTTTTTTTACATATTGAGGCTGTGGGCCTGCTAATCAGACCCCCAGCCTGCTGTTCTCTCTACTAAATTGATACTATGCACCCTAGGTGCATAACCAATTGGAAGTGGATCACCCTGTGAGCCCCTGTACCAGTGTACACTAGGTACCCAGGGCATTGGTTTATCTAAGGCCTACCAGGGGCTGAAGCATGTATTATGCCACCCCTGGCCTGGCCTAACAAATTTGACACAACTGGCTGATCACTCAGCTGGGGTAAGTTGGTGTAACCACCTCTTACTTAGGTGTAGTATACCTATACCTAACCTTAAATGGGACACATGGTAACCTATAAGTCACTCCTATGGCAGGCCTTGACAATCCTGAAGGCAGAGTGCTTGGTTCCATGTGGGATGGTGCTCTGGCATGAGCTGAGCCTGTCTGCAGTGGTCGGAACAACTTCCTTCTACCGTTTCCAGATATCGTCATACCATATACTCTTAAGTGCATTATGAACCTCGCGGTTAAATGCTATCTTTGGTTTGGCTTTATCAAAACATGTCGAGTAAGGTGTCATACGAATTGGAATACTAACCCCTCGCCAATTCTGGCGACGAGGTTAGCATTCCACCCTTCTAGAGGGACACGACATGTACAGTACCTGAAACCCGGGTAAAATCAGACATAGCCTTAGCTCCACAAAATGGATGCTGCCACCACAGACACAAGTCTGCCCTCCTGCTGCTGGGAGTCCTTCCAGCTTGGGAGACGTGGACAAAGGGTTTCCTGCCAGGGGAGGTGCGAGCACCACCCCAGACAGGATTTTGTGTATTGGTCAGGTAGGGCTTGAAAGGAAACAGACATGCCTGAGGCTCACAAGGAGCCTCGGTGCATATGCCAGTTCAAACCGGTCCTGGGGCACACCAGCCCCGGACCTGGGGTGAGCTGGACAAAGGATTGGGGGTGTAACCACCCCCCTTCCTGGCCCCACCCTTAGCGAGGGACCTAGCAGGTAGCCCGGCCCCTAGAATCCGCTTAAAGGTAGGAGCTGTGTCCTAAGACTTCAGACATCCTGGAATCAACTTAACCACAAGAAGAAGACGGGAACTTCGATGCTCTGCTGCACAGAGGACAGAAGGAAATCTCCCCTATGGTCAGGGAGTGACCATCTTGCTAACGCAAGCAACAAACAGCTATTCGACGTCTGCTTTGCCGCCGCCTCCCGCCGGAGCCCGAGCCCAGAGCCCGACAAGACCTGGAACTCCAGACCTCTCACAGCCCGATCAACAGTCCCTGCAAAGAAGGAACCCGTGGAGGCACCGAGACACGTGGAGCCAGCCATCTTGGAAGACCGACGTCAAGCTGCAAGCGCAATGACAGAGGCTCCCTCCAAGTTGTGCTTTGGGGCCTGAGAAGCCCAACTACCGAGCAGCATCTGCACCAAAGGTGAGCCCTCCAGCATCTCCACGATCTGCGTGGGGCCCCTCTGCACTTTGCATCTCGACACGCCTGCCCGGTCCCTGGCCTGTTGACTAGTGGCCATTTTGGTGACCTAACTTGAAATCAACGACGCTGGTCTGGTCGCTCCAGACTGGCCCCAGCTGCTCTCCAAAGGAGCAGCCCCTCTGACCTTGCTGGTCAGAACAATCAGCTTACTTCTCTTTCCACGACTCCTGCCTTTGCCAAGGCTTGTTTGCATCTTTCGAGTCGCCGACACCGCCGACAGCGAGAGCCTGCGTGGGACAGTTTGTGAACCGAATCCTGGACGTCATCGACCTTCAGGGACCACGTGGCTGTGGCGACAAGCTACACCTCATCACCTGGTTGACTCCGACATCGCCTGGTACCTACCTGGTGCCACGCCGGTCACTGGCTAGTGACTGTGAACACTGTTCCCTCTGCTTTCAGGTCTTCTACAACTCCGATCCACTCTTGGATCCACCGCATCTCTTCTTGACCGACCGCCTGCAGCATCTTTGTCATCAGGCTGCATTGAATCGATAGAAGAAACCCGACGCACTTCGAGACCTATGCACCCGCTTCCTGTGGGTGAGGTAGAGCTGGCACTCCGGTGCCCAAGTGTAAAGAAACATCTCTAGTGTCTGTGTTTTGAATCTTAAGTTCGTAGTCCGTCTAGAAGACCCTTTCTGCAGTAACTTTTAAACTTTTACGCACCCATTGAAAACCTATGGGAGCCCGCGTGTAACTTTCCTCACTGCACACGCGACCCGTGGACCTCCTGGTCACTAACTGAAGTTAGCTCCTTGTAGGCCCAGCGATTCTAGAGGCCCTAGGCCTTTTCCCTTTCCTGTTCGTGGTACTTATACCACTATTTTAGTATATGGTTTGAGTGGCCACCAGGGCCCATCCATATAAAGTGCAACTTCTGTATATTATAACGTTGTCTTGTTTAACAATTTGTGCTCCTGTGCTCATAAAGAGTCTAGGGGATACTTTGAGTAATAAATACATATATATTTTGAATATATATCTGTGTGGTGTCCTTTCATTGGTATAAAGGGGGGTTACATTTGGTAAAACAGCCAGCTTAACACGCATTAACGAGTTTAGCCTCAAAGACTGCTTAGCCTACGCTACCACTAGGGCAGCTAGTCCGAAAAGCTTGACTTACAACCACACCATAAGGGTTGCTTGGCATGGTACAAGGTGGTCACTTTAACTAGTGAACAGCATATACCAGCCCAACTTCTCACATTGGTAAGCAGCGGTTGGATTTGAGCTTGCTGTGTTTTACCATTGTAATCTCTTGGTTACCAATTGAAAGATCACATAGGTACCTGTAGGTACATATAAAACAAGATAGATATACTTAAGTTCTACTGAACTTAGTTGTTGTAGAGCAAAGGGAGTAGCACACCCTGACTACAACTACTAGATAGGTTTAGTAGGAAAACCCAAGTGTAGGTAGATTGCAACACATCCACCCACACTTAAGAGCAATGGCTGGGGCAGAGGGGTCCAATGTACCCATCTCTGTTGAGAGTGACCCCCAGAGGGCACCATACATCTTTGCTACCCTAAACCAAAATGAGCTCAGGCAGTTGGCAAATATCAGGGGCCTTAAACAGCCCAAGAACCCTACCTCTGCTGAACTCTGAGATCTTTTACAGGCTGATGAAGATCAGAAAGCTCTCAAGAAAGCCTCCCAGTTAGGCCCCTTAGGGACTGGAACAGGAGGCCCCCCTTCTGAAGATGCTACTGAGGTACCCCTTTCCAATAGTCACCCCTTAGATGAAAATCATACTACAGAGGATGAAAGTGATAAGGGTACTGAGACAGAAGGTAGTGGGGATGAAGGGAGAACTAGCCCAGTGCCAAGTGTTATACGTGGCCCAGCTAACCTAAGGCTACTGGGGACTGACAATGGGATCATCCCATTGGATCTCCCTAGTGGACTTAACCAGGGGCTTGGGAGGCAGAGGAATCACTCAGGTGAGTCTAATGCTTCTCATGCCTCTAGAGGCTCTCAAGGTCACTCCAGAAGGAGGATGACCACCCCTCAGAGGAGGGAACATGAGGCCAGAATGCAGGAAGCTCAGCTGAGAATCAGGAGACAGGAGCTAGAAGTAGCTCTGATGGAAGAGAAACTGAGTAAGGCTAGGCAACCTAGAGAGAGTGGGTCTATACCCACTGGTGGCAGCATTGTCCCTAAGGACAAAGATAGGGTCTTTGACAATAGGAATCTGTCCAAGGTTGTGCCCCCCTACAAAAGTGGGGATGATATCCACAAGTGGATGACTGCTCTTGAGAGAGCCTGCAAAGTGCAGCAGGTTCCTGAAGACCAGTGGGCAGCAATCTTATGGCTCTCCTTTGAAGGAAGAGGCAGAGATAGACTCCTCACTGTTAGGGAGGAGGATGTCAGAAACTACAGAGCCCTGAAGAGTGTCCTAGTTGATGGGTTAGGCTTAACCACTGAACAGTACAGGTTAATGTTCAGAGACACCCAGAAGACACAGACTGAGGACTGGTCTGAATACATTGAATGTGCCACTAAGGCTTTGGAGGGTTGGTTGCTGGGAAGTAAGGTATCTGATTATACATGATTGTACAATCTGATGATGAGAGAACAGATTTTAAATAACTGTCAGAACCAGCAGCTGCATCAACACTTGGTTGACTCAGATCTGACCTCTCCCCAAGAATTGGGAAAGAAGGCAGACAAATGGGTCAGAACCAGGGTTAAGCAAAAGAACCAGAACCAGGGCCAAGGGGGTGATCAGAAGAAAACAGACCAAAAGGGTGGAGATCAGAAATCCAAAGACCAGAAGTCTTCAACAGGGCCCCAAACTAGTACTAACGAGGGTGGGTCCCAACCTAAAGGGAAGAAGAAAGAAGGTCCAAAGAAACCCTGGTGCAAATCTTGCAAGAATACAACTCACTGGACTAGTGATTGTAAGAAGGGTGAAGCCCCCAACACTGTTGCCCCTAAGGCACCTGCTCCCAGTACTACTGTTAGCAGTGTTGATCCCCAGATAAAGGGTGTAGTGGGAATCACTATGGGAACTGAAGGAGATTCTGACTTAGACAGAACCCTGACACTGGCAGTCTTGATCTGTGATGGGGACATGGATTTGTCCCTGACTGTGAGCCCCAGTAACCTGGGCAAGTACAGACAGACTCCTTTAATAAATGAAAAAGTGGCTCAAGCCTACAGGGACACATGTGCCAGTGTCACTATGGTGACACCAGGCTTTGTGGACCCTGGACAGTACATACCAGGTGAGAACTACCTGGTGACCAATGCCAGCAATGCCACTAATTCACATAGTGTGGCTGTTGTTAACTTCTCATGGGGAGGGGTAACTGGCCTCAAAAGGGTTGTGGTTAGTGCAGACCTCCCAGTAGAATGTTTGTTGGGCAATGACCTAGAGAGTTCTCTATGGTCAGAAGTGGAGTACAGGACACATGCAGAGATGTTAGGTATATCACCACATGTCCTTGCTGTGACCAGGTCACAGGCCAAAAAGTGCCTTACTGAACCACAGGTCTTGGATCCTGGAACAATGGACCAAGCACCTACCAAAAAGAAGAACAGGAGGGTTAAGGTTGTGCCTTCCCCCCTGCCTCCAAGTGATAATCAGCCTTCCCAGGAAGATGATCTAGAGGACCCTGAAGGAACTGTCCCTGAAGAGCTTGAACCTGATCAGGTTGAGTTTCTGGGGACAGGGGGACCTTCCAGGACTGACTTGGGGCAGGCTCAGTTATCCTGTCCATCTCTTGAACCCCTCAGACAGCTGGCTGCTGCTGAGGCTGCTGGGAATGCTCAAGGTACCCATAAAGTGTATTGGGATGATGGGCTCCTTTATTCAGAGGCTAGAGACCCAAAACCTGGTGCAACCAGGAGGTTGGTTATACCTCTGCAATTTAGGGGTGTGAGAAGTTGGCCTGATGTATGATGTCACTAGTTCTAGTGTACACCTTATATCAGTCCAAATACCCTTATGGTGATTGGTTGTAAAGTCAACCTTATAGACCAGCTATCCTAGTGGTAGCATGGACAAGAGCAGTCTTAGGCTAAACTCTGAATGGCATGTGAAGCCAGCTGTGATACCATATATAATCCCTTGAATACCAAATGAAAGGACACCACAACAGATATATATATAAAATAAAGTGTATTTATTCTAGTCAAACCCTCAGCACTCTTTATGAGATTAGAGGTAAGTACAACACAGTCTTATTTAAGCATACATTAAGTCACACAGGTAAGTAATACAGTTAGGCCCTAGGGGCCACGCAAACCATATACTAAGTAAGTGGTATAAGGACCACTGTCACGGAAATAGGATAGGCCTAGGCCTAGGGAATCGCTGGGGCTACACTACACTAGTAACAGTTAGGAAGTGGGAGGCCCACGGGATTCAGGTGCAGAGTGGAAACACTCACGCGTAATGCATAAAAGTCGATAGAAATAGTAGTTGTTAGCAATTAACAGTTTAAGGACACTTCTGAAGCAGCTAGAGAGTCGAGACTCGGAAACTAGACCCTAGGATAGTCACTACCCTTGTGAGCACCGAAGTACCCAAGTTACCTAGCTCACAGGCTGCGGGTGCATAGGTGTGAACTTGCGTCGGGTTTCGTCGTGGACTTCTATGGATGCCTGAAGGAAAGTTGCTGACAGGCAGTCAGTGAAGAGTGTCCGGTGGATCCCAAGGCTGGGATCAAGACGAGAATAGACCTGCAAGCAGAAGGGACAGAGTCAAGGTCACTAGCCAGTGACCACGTGGAACCAGGAAGGAACCAGGCGATGTCGTGAAGATTGCAGGTGAAGGTGAAGCTTGTCGCTGCAGCCACGAGGACCAGGGAACGTCGAGGACGACCAGGACCAGGAGGCGAGCTGTCCCACGAAGGCTCTTGCTGTCGGCGGCGTCGAAGTTGGACTAGGACTCTCCAAGCCTTGGCAAGTGGAACCCACGAAGAACGGAGGACTTGCTTCTGGTGCAGACCAGGAAGGACTGGGGTGCTTCTCTTTTGCAAGGAAGCGGGAGCCAGTCTGGAGGAGCCAAACCAGTGGTGAAGATTTCTGGATGCGTCGTCACAAAGGCCACTAGCCAACGGGCAAGCAACTGGACAGACGCGGCAAGCAGGAAAATGCAGAAGGGCCCCACGCAGGACTCGTGGAGTGTGGGGGGCTGATCTTCGGTGCAGATGGTGCTTGGGGTTGGGGCTTCTCAATCCCCGGTGCACAACTTCGAGGGTGCCTCAGAAGCTGCGCTGGAAGATACTAGCACTTTTCCCAGGTAGCCGGTTCCACGTCTCTCGTCGCCTCCACGGATCTCAGCTCGGCTGTGGATGTGGATCAGGGTCGGAGAAGTCTGGAAGTCAAGGCTCTGGTCGGGCTCTGCAGTCGGTCCCTCGTAGAACTTCAGCAAAGCAAAGGGTAGTCTCTTGATGGTGCCTGTTTGCACAGGATAGCCACTCCTTGGCCACAAGGGAGATTCTTCAGTCTTCTTCTTTCGTCGAATGTCGAAGGTCCAGAGTTTCTGTTCAAGTTGCAGTTTCAGGATAATCTAATCTCCTGGGGCCCAGCTACCACTCTTATACTAATCTGGGGGGATGGGTTACCTGCTAGGTCACGCCTTATGGGTGGGACCTGGGAGGGGGGGTGGTTACACCCCCTTCCCTTAGTCCTGTTTCGCGCCAGGACTGGGGCTGGAGTGCCCCAGCACCGGTTTGGCCTGGTCTATGCATGGGACACCTTGTGTGCCCCAGGCATGTCTCTTTCCTTTCAGCCCTCCCTGCCCCAATACACTAAAGTCTGTCTGGGGAGGTGCTAGCACCTCCCCAAGCAGGAAACCTATTGTCCAAGCCTCCCTTGCTGGGATCACTCCCAGCAGCAGGAGGTCAGACTTGTGTCTGTGGCAGCAGCATCCATTTTGTGATGCTGAGGCTTTGGTTAGAGTTAAACAGCAAAGTAGGATTCTAACATGTCTCTCCCTCTAGAAGGGGGGAATAATATCCTCATCACCAGAAATGGTATGGGGGTATTATTCCAAAGTGTTAGACACCTTACACGACATGTTTTGATAAAGCCAAACCATAGTTACCATAACCGTTTAAGATTATAAGGCACTTTAAGAGTATATGGTAGGCTATATCATAGAACAGCTATAAGGACATGGTTCCGAAAGCTGCAGACAGGCTCAGCTCATGCTAGAGCGCCATCTCACATGTTACCAAGCACTCTGCCTCCAGGATTGTTAAGGCCTGCCATAGGAGTGGCTGATAGGTACACATGTGTCTATTTTAAGGGCAGATATAGGTATACTATTTCTAAGCAAGGGGTGATTACACGACCTTGCCCCAGCTGAGTGATCAGCCAGTTGTGTCTGATTGGAAGGCCAGACCAGGGGTGGCATAATACGTGCTGCAGCCCCTGGGAGGCCTAGGGTACACCTATGCCCTGGGTACCTAGGGTACACTGTGCAGGGTCCAATAAGGTGATCCTTACCAATTGGGAATGTACCTAGGGTACATGGAGTCCATTTTAAAGAGAGAGCAGACAGCCTGAGACCCTGAATGGCAGGATCTCAGGCCAACTAAGTCAAAAAACCAGCTAGACACTAGGCAAAATGTTGGGGGTAACCATAGTCAGATATCCACCTTCCTACAAGGGGCTTCCTTCTTACCTTGGCCCATGATATTCCTCTAGAAGGACACTTAGGCCAGAACAAGACTTGGGACAGGCTTGTCCCTCACTTTCACTGGCCTCACATGAATGAAGATACCAAGGAGTTTTGTCGCTCCTGTGTAACCTGCCAAGCCAGTGGCAAATCAGGTGGCACAACAAAGGCCCCCCTAATACCACTACCTGTGGTGGGGGTTCCCTTTGAAAGAGGGGGAATAGATATAGTGGGTCCCATGGATCCTCCCACTGCATCTGGGCACAGATTTATACTGGTGGTAGTGGATCATGCCACCAGGTATCCAGAGGCAATTCCCCCTTAGGACCACTACAGCTCCTGTTGTGGCCAGGGCCCTGCTAGGAGTATTCTCCAGAGTGGGGTTTCCTAAGGAGGTGGTTTCTTACAGAGGTACCAACTTCATGTCAGGATACTTGACAGCTATGTGGAAGAAATGTGGTGTCAACTACAAGTTCACCACTCCTTATCACACACAATGCAATGGGCTTGTTGAGAGATTCAACAAGATCCTAAAGGGTATGATCAAAGGATTACCTGAAAAGCTCAGGCGAAGATGGGACATCCTTCTACCCTGCCTTCTGTTTGCTTACAGAGAGGTCCCACAAAAAGGAGTTGGCTACAGCCCCTTTGAATTGTTGTTTGGGCACCCTGTGAGAGGCCCACTGTGTTTAGTGAAGGAAGGATGGGAGTTACCTCTCAAAAAGCCTAAACAAGACATAGTGGACTATGTACTTGGTCTCCGTTCCAGGATGGCTGAGTATATGGAGAAGGTATCCAAAAACCTTGAGGCAAGCCAGGCCTTACAGAAAGCTTGGCATGACCAAAAGGCTGTCTTGGTTGAGTTTCAGCCAGGACAGAAGGTATGGGTGTTGGAGCCAGTGGCCCCAGCAGCACTCCAAGACAAATGGTCTGGACCCCATACAATCCTGGAAAAGAAGGGAGAGGTTACCTACTTGGTGGACCTAGGAACTCCCAGGAGTCCCCACAGGGTACTCCACGTTAACAGGTTAAAAGCATATGTTGACAGGGCAGACATGGGCTTGCTCATGGCTACAGATGAGGGACAGGAGGAAGAGAGTGACCCTCTCCCAGACCTGTTGTCTCAGAACCCTGAAGATGGTTCAGTTGAAGGAGTGACCCTTGGAGGCAACCTCACTGAGCATCAGCAGATTGAATGTAGACAGGTTCTACAATCATTTCAACACATGTTTTCATTGATACCT
The DNA here is from genome assembly GCF_964204655.1 of Triturus cristatus. Classification (NCBI taxonomy): domain Eukaryota; kingdom Metazoa; phylum Chordata; class Amphibia; order Caudata; family Salamandridae; genus Triturus; species Triturus cristatus. Next base: position 1,100,796,344 of record NC_140579.1, read on the forward strand.
AGTCAAACTGACTGGTGTACCCATGTGGTGGACACTGGTGACAGTCTGCCAGTGAAGAACAGACTTTACAGACAACATGACCACGTCAGGGACTGTATAAAGGCTGAGGTACACAAAATGCTGGAATTGGGTGTCATTGAACCCTCAGAGGGCCCCTGGGCTAGCCCAGCGGTTCTGGTCCCCAAACCTCACACCAAAGATGGCAAGAGAGAGGTGAGGTTCTGTGTGGATTACAGAGGACTCAATGCTGTCACTAGGACAGATGCACATCCTATTCCAAGGGCAGATGAGCTCATAGATAAACTGGCTTCTGCTAAGTTTTTGAGCACATTTGATTTGACAGCTGGCTATTGGCAAATCAGGTTAGCTGAGGAGTCCAAGGCCAAAACAGCATTCTCAACCCCAAGTGGGCATTATCAATTTTTGGTGATGCCCTTTGGTCTGAAGAATGCACCTGCCACCTTCCAAAGGTCGGTGAATCAAGTCCTTACTGAGTTGGATGACTTTTGTGCAGCATATCTTGATGACATTGCTGTCTTTAGCTCCACCTGGGAGGATCACCTGATCCACCTGAAGAAGGTACTTGAGGCTCTGCAAAAGGCAGGCCTCACTATCAAGGCTACTAAGTGCCAGATAGGGCAGAGTAAGGTTGTGTATTTGGGCCACCTTGTAGGTGGAGGCCAAGTTCAACCACTGGAGAGTAAGATACAATCCATCAAGGACTGGTCCCATCCAACCACCCAGACTCAAGTTCGAGCTGTCTTGGGCTTGACTGGGTACTACAGGAAGTTTGTTAAGAACTATGGGTCCATTGTGACTCCTCTTAATGATATGACATCCAAGAAGATGCCCAAAAAGCTTCAGTGGACAGTAAGCTGTCAAAAGGCATTTGATGACCTGAAGAAGGCCATGTGCTCTGCACCTATCCTGAAAAGTCCTGACTACTCCTAAGAGTTTATTGCCAAACAGATGCTTCTGAGTTGGGTGTGGGAGCTGTGCTGTCACAACTTAATGTAGATGGTCAAGACCAACCCATTGCTTTTATTAGCAGAAGGTTGACCCCCAGAGAGAAGAATTGGTCAGCTATTGAGAGGGAGGCCTTTGCTGTGGTGTGGGCCCTGAAGAAGCTGAGGCCATACTTGTTTGGCACTCACTTCAAGATTCAGACCGACCATAAGCCCCTCTTGTGGCTAAATCAGATGAAGGGTGAAAACCCCAAACTGCTTAGGTGGTCCATTTCCCTACAGGGGATGGACTTTACAGTGGAGCACCGGCCAGGTACAGACCATGGGAATGCAGATGGTCTCTCCAGGTACTTCCACTTAGGACATGAAGACGAGACTGGTCAAGGCTAGTTTAATGTCCCTGCGTTTGGGGGGGGGTTGTGTAGGAGAGTAGGGTCTGCTATCCTATGGTCACCCCAAATTTTTGCTTTTTGCTTCACTGTTGTTTTTGACATATTGAGGCTGTGGGCCTGCTAATCAGACCCCCAGCCTGCTGTTCTCTCTACTAAATTGACACTATGCACCCTAGGTGCATAACCAATTGGAAGTGGACCACCCTGTGAGCCCCTGTACCAGTGTACACTAGGTACCCAGGGCATTGGTGTTTCTAAGGCTTACCAGGGGCTGAAGCATGTATTATGCCACCCCTGGCCTGGCCTAACAAATTTGACACAACTGGCTGATCACTCAGCTGGGGTAAGTTGGTGTAACCACCTCTTACTTAGGTGTAGTATACCTATACCTAACCTTAAATGGGACACATGGTAACCTATAAGTCACTCCTATGGCAGGCCTTGACAATCCTGAAGGCAGAGTGCTTGGTTCCATGTGAGATGGTGCTCTGGCATGAGCTGAGCCTGTCTGCAGTGGTCGGAACAACTTCCTTCTACCGTTTCCAGATATCGTCATACCATATACTCTTAAGTGCATTATGAACCTCACGGTTAAATGCTATCTTTGGTTTGGCTTTATCAAAACATGTCGAGTAAGGTGTCATACGAATTGGAATACTAACCCCTCGCCAATTCTGGCGACGGGGTTAGCATTCCACCCTTCTAGAGGGACACGACATGTACAGTACCTGAAACCCGGGTAAAATCAGACATAGCCTTAGCTCCACAAAATGGATGCTGCCACCACAGACACAAGTCTGCCCTCCTGCTGGTGGGAGTCCTTCCAGCTTGGGAGACGTGGACAAAGGGTTTCCTGCCAGGGGAGGTGCAAGCACCACCCCAGACAGGATTTTGTGTATTGGTCAGGTAGGGCTTGAAAGGAAACAGACATGCCTGAGGCTCACAAGGAGCCTCGGTGCATATGCCAGTTCAAACCGGTCCTGGGGCACACCAGCCCCGGACCTGGGGCGAGCTGGACAAAGGATTGGGGGTGTAACCACCCCCCTTCCTGGTCCCACCCTTAGGGAGGGACCTAGCAGGTAGTCCGGCCCCTAGAATCCGCTTAAAGGTAGGAGCTGTGTCCTAAGACTTCAGACATCCTGGAATCAACTTAACCACAAGAAGAAGACGGGAACTTCGACGCTCTGCTGCACAGAGGACAGAAGGAAATCTCCCCTATGGTCAGGGAGTGACCATCTTGCTAACGCAAGCACCAACCAGCTATTCGACGTCTGCTTTGCCGCCGCCTCCCGCCGGAGCCAGAGCCCAGAGCCCGACAAGACCTGGACCTCCAGACCTCTCACAGCCCGATCCACAGTCCCTGCAAAGAAGGAACCCATGGAGGCACCGAGACACGTGGAGCCAGCCATCTTGGAAGACCAATGACAAGCTGCAATTGCAACAGAGGCTCCCTCCAAGTTGTGCTTTGGGTCCTGAGAAGCCCAACACCCGAGTAGCATCTGCACCAAAGGTGAGCCCTCCAGTATCTCCACGATCTGCGTGGGGCCCCTCTGCACTTTGCATCTCGATGCGCCTGCCCGGTCCCTGGCACGTTGGCTAGTGGCCATTTTGGTGACCTAACTTGAAATCAACGACGCTGGTCTGGTTGCTCCAGACTGGCCCCAGCTGCTCTCCAAAGGAGCAGCCCCTCTGACCTTGCTGGTCAGAAAAATCAGCTTACTTCTCTTTCCACGACTCCTGCCTTTGCCAAGGCTTGTTTGCCTCTTTTGAGTCGCCGACACCCCCGACAGTGAGAGCCTGCGTGGGACAGCTCGTGAACCGACTTCTGGACGTCGTCGACCTTCAGGGACCACGTGGCTGTGGAGACAAGCTACACCTGTTTGCCCCGACATCGCCTGGTACCTACCTGGTGCCACGCCGGTCACTGGCTAGTGACTGTGAACACTGTCCCCTCTGCTTTCAGGTCTTCTACAACTCCGATCCACTCTTGGATCCACCGCATCTCTTCTGGACCGACCGCCTGCAGCATCTTTGTCATCAGGCTCCATTGAATCGATAGAAGAAACCCGACGCACTTCGAGACCTATGCACCCGCTTCCTGTGGGTGAAGTAAAGCTGGCACTCCGGTGCCCAAGTGTAGAGAAACATCTCTAGTGTCTGTGTTTTGAATCTTAAGTTCGTAGTCCGTCCAAAAGACCCTTTCTGCAGTAACTTTTAAACTTTTACGCACCCATTGAAAACCTATGGGAGCCCGCGTGTAACTTTCCTCACTGCACACGCGACCCGTGGACCTCCTGGTCACTAACTGAAGTTAGCTCCTTGTAGGCCCAGCGATTCTAGAGGCCCTAGGCCTTTTTCCTTTCCTGTTCGTGGTACTTATACCACTATTTTAGTATATGGTTTGAGTGGCCACCAGGGCCAATCCATATAAAGTGCAACTTCTGATTATTATAACGTTGTCTTGTTTAACGATTTGTGCTCCTGTGCTCATAAAGAGTCTAGGGGATACTTTGAGTAATAAATACATATATATTTTGAATATATATCTGTGTGGTGTCCTTTCATTGGTATAAAGGGGGGTTACATTTGGTAAAACAGCCTGCTTAACACGCATTAACGAGTTTAGCCTCAAAGACTGCTTAGCATACGCTACCACTAGGGCAGCTAGTCCGAAAAGGTTGACTTACAACCACACCATAAGGGTTGCTTGGCATGGTACAAGGTGGTCACTTTAACTAGTGAACAGCATATACCAGGCCAACTTCTCACAGTTAGTATTCCAATTCGTATGACACCTTACTCGACATGTTCTGATAAAGCCAAACCAAAGATAGCATTTAACCGCGAGGTTCATAATGCACTTAAGAGTATATGGTATGGCGATATCTGGAAACGGTAGAAGGAAGTTGTTCCGACTACTGCAGACAGGCTCAGCTCATGCCAGAGCACCATCTCACATGAAACCAAGCACTCTGCCTTCAGGATTGTTAAGGCCTGCCATAGGAGTGACTTATAGGTTAACATGTGTCCCATTTAAGGTTAGGTATAGGCATACTACACCTAAGTAAGAGGTGGATAAACCAACTTACCTCAGCTGAGTGATCAGCCAGTTGTGTCAAATTGCTAGGCCAGGCCAGGGTTGGCACAATACATGCTTCAGCCCCTGGTAGGCCTCAGATACACCAATGCCCTGAGCACCTAGGGTACACTAGTACAGGGGCTCACAGGGTGATCCAGTTCCAATGGGTCATGCACCTAAAGTGCATAGTGTCAATTTAGCAGAGAGAACATCAGGCTGGGGGTCTGATTAGCAGGTCCACAGCCTCAATACGTCAAAAACCAGTGAAGCAAAAAGCAAAAATTTGGGGTGACCATAGGATAGCAGACCCTACTCTCCTACACAACCCCCCCTCAAACGCAGGGACATTAAACTAGCCTGGACCAGTCGTGTCTTCATGTCCTAAGTGGAAGTACCTGGAGAGACCATCTGCATTCCCATGGTCTGTACCTGGCCGGTGCTCCACTGTAAAGTCCATCCCCTGTAGGAAAATGGACCACCTAAGCAGTTTGGGGTTTTCACCCTTCATCTGATTTAGCCACAAGAGAGGCTTATGGTCGGTCTGAATCTTGAAGTGAGTGCCAAACAAGTATGGCCTCAGCTTCTTCAGGGCCCACACCACAGCAAAGGCCTCCCTCTCAATAGCTGACCAATTCTTCTCTCTGGGGGTCAACCTTCTGCTAATAAAAGCAATGGGTTGGTCTTGACCATCTACATTAAGTTGTGACAGCACAGCTCCCACACCCAACTCAGAAGCATCTGTTTGGACAATAAACTCTTTGTAGTAGTCAGGACTTTTCAGGATAGGTGCAGAGCACATGGCCTCCTTCAGGTCTTCAAATGCCTTTTGACAGCTTACTGTCCACTGAAACTTTTTGGGCATCTTTTTGGATGTCAGATCATTAAGAGGAGTCACAATGGACCCATAGTTCTTAACAAACTTCCTGTAGTACCCAGTCAAGCCCAAGAAAGCTCGGACCTGAGTCTGGGTGGTGGGAGGAGACCAGTCCTTGATGGATTGTATCTTACTCTCCAATGGTTGAACTTGGCCTCCACCTACAAGGTGGCCCAAGTACACAACCTTACTCTGCCCTATCTGGCACTTAGTAGCCTTGATAGTGAGGCCTGCCTTTTTCAGAGCCTCAAGTACCTTCTTCAGGTGGATCAGGTGATCCTCCCAGGTGGAGCTAAAGACAGCAATGTCATCAAGATATGCTGCACAAAAGTCATCCAACCCAGTAAGGACTTGATTCACCAACCTTTGGAAGGTGGCAGGTGCATTTTTCAGACCAAAGGGCATCAGCACAAATTGGTTGGGCCCTCCTGGGGTTGAAAATGCTGTTTTGGCCTTAGACTCCTCAGCTAACCTGATTTGCCAATAGCCAGCTGTCAAATCAAATGTGCTCAAAAACTTAGCAGAAGCTAGTTTATCTATTAGCTCATCTGCCCTGGAATAGGATGTGCGTCTGTCCTAGTGACAGCATTGAGTCCTCTGTAATCCACACAGAACCTCATCTCTCTCTTGCATCTTTGGTGTGAGGTTTGGGGACCAGAACCACTGGGCTAGCCCAGGGGCTCTCTGAGGGCTCAATTACACCCAACTCCACCATCTTGTGTACCGCAGTCTTTATACAGTCCCTGACATGGTCAGGTTGCCTGTAAAGTTTGTTCTTCACAGGAAGACTGTCACCGGTGTCCACCATATGGGTACACCAGTCACTTTGACTAGGTATCAGTGAGAACATATGCTGAAATGATTGTAGAACTTGTCTACATTCAATTTGCTGATGCTCAGTGAGGTTGCCTCCCAGGGTCACTCCTTCAACTGAGCCATCTTCAGGGTTCTGAGACAACAGGTCTGGGAGAGGGTCACTCTCCTCCTCCTGTCCCTCATCTGTAGCCATGAGCAAGCCCATGTCTGCCCTGTCAACATATGCTTTTAACCTGTTAACATGGAGTACCCTGTGGGGACTCCTGGGAGTTACTAGGTCCACCAAGTAGGTAACCTCTCCCTTCTTTTCCAGGATTGTATGGGGTCCAGACCATTTGTCTTGGAGTGCTGCTGGGGCCACTGGCTCCAACACCCATACCTTCTGTCCTGGCTGAAACTCAACCAAGACAGCCTTTTGGTCATGCCAAGCTTTCTGTAAGGCCTGGCTTGCCTCAAGGTTTTTGGATGCCTTCTCCATGTACTCAGCCATCCTGGAGCGGAGACCAAGTACATAGTCCACTATGTCTTGCTTAGGCTTTTTGAGAGGTAACTCCCATCCTTCCCTCACCAGACATAGGGGTCCTCTTACAGGGTGCCCAAATAAAAATTCAAAGGGGCTGTAGCCAACTCCTTTTTGTGGGACCTCTCTGTAAGCAAACAGAAGGCAGGGTAGAAGGATGTCCCATCTTTGCCTGAGCTTTTCAGGTAATCCTTTGATCATACCCTTTAGGGTCTTGTTGAATCTCTCAACAAGCCCATTGCATTGTGGGTGATAAGGAGTGGTGAACTTGTAGTTGACACCACATTCCTTCCACATAGCTGTCAAGTATCCTGACATGAAGTTAGTACCTCTGTCAGAAACTACCTCCTTAGGAAACCCCACTCTGGAGAAGACTCCCAGTAAGGCCCTGGCCACAACAGGAGCTGTTGTGGTCCTAAGGGGAATTGCCTCTGGATACCTGGTGGCATGATCCACTACCACCAGTATAAATCTGTGCCCAGATACAGTGGGGGGATCCATGGGACCCACAATATCAATCCCCACTCTCTCAAAGGGGACCCCCACCACAGGTAGTGGTATTAGGGGGGCCTTTGTTGTGCCACCTGATTTGCCACTGGCTTGGCAGGTCACACAGGAGCGACAAAACTCCTTGGTATCTTCATTCATGTGAGGCCAGTGAAAGTGAGGGACAAGCCTGTCCCAAGTCTTGTTCTGGCCTAAGTGTCCTACTAGAGGAATATCATGGGCCAAGGTAAGAAGGAAGCCCCTAAATTGCAGAGGTATAACCAACCTCCTGCTTGCACCAGGTTTTGGGTCTCTAGCCTCTGAATAAAGGAGCCCATCATCCCAATATACTTTATGGGTACCTTGAGCATTCCCAGCAGCCTCAGCAGCAGCCAGCTGTCTGAGGGGTTCAAGAGATGGACAGGATAACTGAGCCTGCCCCAAGTCAGCCCTAGAAGGTTCCCCTGTCCCCAGAAACTCAACCTGGTCAGGTTCAAGCTCTTCAGGGACAGTTCCTTCAAGGTTCTTGAGATCATCCTCCTGGGAAGACTGATCATCACTTGGAGGCAGGGGGGAAGGCACAGCCTTAACCCTCCTGTTCTTCTTCTTGGAAGGTGCTTGGTCCATTGTTCCAGGATCCAAGACCTAAGGTTCAGTAAGGCACTTTTTGGCCTGTGACCTGGTCAAAGCAAGGACATGTGGTGATATACCTAACATCTCTGCATGTGTCCTGTAGTCCACTTCTGACCATAGAGAACTCTCTAGGTCATTGCCCAACAAACATTCTACTGGGAGGTCTGCACTAACCACAACCCTTTTGAGGCCAGTTACCCCTCCCCACGAGAAGTTAACAATAGCCACACTATGGGAAGTAGTGGTATTGCTGGCATTGGTCACCAGGTAATTCTTACCTGGTATGTACTGTCCAGGATCCACAAAGCCAGGTGTCACCATAGTGACACTGGCACATGTGTCCCTGTAGGCTTAAGCCACTTTTGTATTAATCAATGGAGTCTGTCTGTACTTGCCCAGATTACTGGGGCGCACAGTCAGGGAGAAATCCATGTCCCCATCACAGATCAAGACTGCCTGTGTAAGGGTTCTGTCTAGGTCAGAATCTCCTTCAGTTCCCATAGTGATTCCCACTACATCCTTTGTCTGGGGACCAACACTGCTAACAGTACTAATGGGAGCAGGTGCCTTAGGAGCAACAGTGTTGGGGGCTACACCCTTCTTACAATCACTAGTCCCGTGAGTTGTATTCTTGCAAGATTTGCACCAGGGTTTCTTTGGACCTTCTTTCTTCTTTCCTTTAGATTGTTGGGACCCACCCTCATTAGTACTAGTTTGGGGCCCTGTTGAAGACTTCTGGTCTTTAGATTTCTGGTCATTACCCTTTTGGTCTGTTTTCTTCTGATCACCCCCTTGGCCCTGGTTCTGGTTCTTTTGCTTAACCCTGGTTCTGACCCATTTGTCTGCCTTCTTTCCCAATTCTTGGGGAGAGGTCAGATCCGAGTCAACCAAGTGTTGATGCAGTTGCTGGTTTTGACAGTTATTTAAAATCTGTTCTCTCATCATCAAATTGTACAATCCTGTATAATCTGAAACCTTACTTCCCAGCAACCAACCCTCCAAAGCCTTAGTGGCACATTCAACATATTCAGACCAGTCCTGAGTCTGTGCCTTCTGGGTATCTCTGAACATTAACCTGTACTGCTCAGTGGTTAAGCCTAGCCCATCACCAGGACACTCTTCAGGGCTCTGTAGTTTCTGATATCCTCCTCTCTAACAGTGAGGAGTCTATCTCTGCTTCTACCTTCAAAGGAGAGCCATAAGATTGCAGCCCACTTGTCCTCAGAAACCTGCTGTACTTTGCAGGCTCTCTCAAGAGCAGTCATCCATTTGTGGATATCATCCCCACTTTTGTAGGGGGGCACAACCTTGGACAGGTTCCTATTATCAAAGACCCTATCTTTGTCCCTAGGGACAATGCTGCCACCAGTGGGTATAGACCCACTCTCTCTAGGTTGCCTAGCCTTGTTCAGTTTCTCTTCCATCGTGGCTACTTCTAGCTCCTGTTTCCTGATCCTCAGCTGAGCTTCCTGCATTCTGGCCTCATGCTCCCTCCTCTGAGGGCTGGTCATCCTTCTTCTGGACTGACCCTGAGAGCCTCTAGAGGCATGAGAGTTATTAGAGTCACCTGAGTGATTCCTCTGTCTCCCAAACCCCTGGTTAAGTCCACTGAGGAAACTCGATGGGGGGAACCCATTGTCATTCCCAAATAGTCTTAAGTTAGCTGGGCCAAGTATAATACCTGGCACTGGGCTATTTCTCCCATCAGAATCGCTACTATTATCAGACTCATCCCCCTTGTCATTCTCGTCCCTATGCTGATCCTCATCCTCTGTAGTCTGATTCTCACCTAAGGGGTGACTGTTAGGAAGGGGTGCTTCAGTAGCATCTTCAGAAGGAGGGCCTCCTGTTCCAGTCCCTGAGGGGCCTAACTGGGAGGCTTTCTTGAGAGCTCTCTGATCTTCATCAGTTTGCAAGAGTTCTCTGAGTTTAGCAGAGGTAGGGTTATTGGGCTGTTTAAGGCCCCTAGAATTAGCCAACTGCCTGAGCTCATTCTGGTTTAGGGTAGCAAAGATGGATGGTGCCCTCTGGGGGTCACTCTCGACAGAGATGGGTACCTTGGACCCCTCTGCCCCAGCCATTGCTCTTAAGTGTGGGTGGAAGTGTTGCAACTACCTACACTTGGGTTTTCCTACTAAACCTATCTAGTAGTTGTAGTCAGGGTGTGCTACTCCCTTTTCTCTACAACAACTAAGTTCAGTTGAACTTAAGTATATAACTAACTTGTTTTATATGTACAAAAGGTACCTGTATGATCTTTCAATTGGTAACAAAGAGATTACAGAGGTAAAACAACAGCAAGCTCAAATCCCAACCGCTGCTCACCAATGTGAGAAGTTGGCCTGGTATATGATGTTCACTAATTAAAGTGACCACCTTGTACCATGCCAAGCAACCCTTATGGTGTGGTTGTAAGTCAACCTTTTTGGACCAGCTGCCCTAGTGGTAGCGTAGGCTAAGCAGTCTTTGAGGCTAAACTTGTTTAGGCATGTTAAGCAAGCTGTTTTACCATATGTAACCCCCCTTTATACCAATGAAAGGACACCACACAGATATATATTCAAAATATATATGTATTTATTACTCAAAGTATCCCCTAGACTCTTTATGAGCACAGGAGCACCAATCGTTAAACAATAAAGTATTACAATATACGAAAGTTGCACTTTATATAGATAGGCCCTGGTGGCCGCTCAAACCATATACTAAAATAGTGGTATAAGTACCACGAACAGGAAAGGGAGAAGGCCTAGCGCCTCTAGAATCGCTGGGCCTACAAGGAGCTAACTTTAGTTAGTGACCAGGAGGTCCACGGGTCGCGTGTGCAGTGAGGAAAGTTACACGCGGGCGCCCATAGGTTTTCAATGGGTGCGTAATTGTTCAAAAGTTACTGCTAGAAGGGCCTTCTGGTTGGACTACGTATTCAAGACTTCAAACTTAGACATTAGAGATGTTACTCTACACTTGTGCACTGGAGTGCCAGCTTTACCTCACCCACAGGAAGCGGGTGCATAGGGCTCGAAGTGCGTCGGGTTTCGTCTATCTGTTCAATGGAGCCTGACGACAAAGATGCTGCAAGCGGTCGGTCCAGAAGAGATGCGGTGGATCCAAGGATGGATCGGAAGTGTAGAAGACCTGTAAGCAGAGGGGACAGTGTTCACAGTCACTAGCCAGTGACCGGCGTGGCACCAGGTAGGTACCAGGCGATGTCGGGTGCAAACAGGTGAAGAGGTGTAGCTTGTCTCTGCAGCCACATGGTCCCTGAAGGTTGACGACGTCCAGGAGTCGGTTCAAGAGCTGTCCCACGCAGGCTCTCGCTGTCGGCGGTGTCGGCGACTCAGAAGAAGCAAACAAGCCTTGGCAAAAGCAGGACTCGCCGGAAGTGAAGAAAGCTGTTAGCTCTGACCAGCAAGGTCAGAGGGGCTGCTCCTTTGGAGGGAAGCAGGGGCCAGTCTGGAGCACCCAGACCAGTGTCGTAGTTTTTCAAGATGGTCGCCAAGATGGCCACTAGTCAACGGACCAGTAACCTGTTAGGCGCATCGAGTCGTGAAGTGCAGAGGGGACCCACACAGATCGTGGAGAAGCTGGAGGGCTCACCTTTGGTGCAGATGCTGCTCGGATGTTGGGCTTCTTAGGACCCAAAGCACAACTTGGAGCGAGCCTCTGTTGTCGCGCTTTCAGCTAGTCGAGTGTCTTACAAGATGGCTGGCTCCACTGGTCTCGGTGCCTCCACGGGTCCCCTCTTTGCAGGGACTATGTATCGGGCGGTGAGAGGTCTGGAGGTCCAGTCCTTGTCGGTCTCTGGGCTCGGGCTCCGGCGGGAGGCGGCGGCAAAGCAGATGTCGATTCGCTGGATGGTGCTTGCGTTAGCAAGATGGTCACTCCCTGACCATAGGGGAGATTTCCTTCAGTCTTCTGTGCAGCAGAACGTCGAAGTTCCCGTCTTCTTCTTAGTTTCAAGTTGATTCCAGGATGTCTGAAGTCTTTGGACACAGCTCCTACCTTTAAGCGGATTCTAGGGGCCGGACTACCTGCTAGGTCCCTCCCTAAGGGTGGGACCAGGAAGGGGGGTGGTTATACCCCCAATCCTTTGTCCAGCTCGCCCCAGGTCTGGGGCTGGTGTGCCCCAGGACCGGATTGAACTGGCATATGCACCAAGGCTCCTTGTGAGCCTCAGGCATGTCTGTTTCCTTTCAAGCCCTACCTGACCCATACACAAAATCCTGTCTGGGGTGGTGCTCGCACCTCCCCTGGCAGGAAACCCTTTGTCCACGTCTCCCAAGCCGGAAGGACTCCCAGCAGCAGGAGGGCAGACTTGTGTCAGTGGTGGCAGCATCCATTTTGTGGAGCTGAGGCTATGTCTGGTTTTACCCGGTGTAGGAGAGTAGGGTCTGCTATCCTACTGTCACCCCAAATTTTTGCTTTTTGCTTCACTGGTGTTTGACGTATTGAGGCTGTGGGCCTGCTAATCAGACCCCCAGCCTGCTGTTCTCTCTGCTAAATTGACACTATGCACTTTAGGTGCATAACCCATTGGAACTGGATCACCCTGTGAGCCCCTGTAGTAGTGTACCCTAGGTACCCAGGGCATTGGTGTATCTGAGGCCTACCAGGGGCTGAAGCATGTATTGTGCCACCCCTGGCCTGGCCTAGCAATTTGACACAACTGGCTGATCACTCAGCTGGGGTAAGTTGGTGTATCCACCTCTTACTTAGGTGTAGTATACCTATGCCTAACCTTAAATGGGACACCTGGTAACCTATAAGTCACTCCTATGGCAGGCCTTAACAATCCTGAAGGCAGAGTGCTTGGTTCCATGTGAGATGGTGCTCTGGCATGAGCTGAGCCTGTCTGCAGTGGTCGGAACAACTTCCTTCTACCGTTTCCAGATATCGCCATACCATATACTCTTAAATGCATTATGAACCTCGCAGTTAAATGCTATCTTTGGTTTGGCTTTATCAAAACATGTCGAGTAAGGTGTCATAAGAATTGGAATACTAACGCCTCGCCATTTCTGGTGACGGGGTTAGCATTCCACCCTCCTAGAGGGACACGACATGTACAGAACCTGGAACCCGGGTAAAATCAGACAAAGCCTCAGCTCCACAAAATGGATGCTGCCACCACAGACACAAGTCTGCCCTCCTGCTGCTGGGAGTCCTTCCAGCTTGGGAGACGTGGACAAAGGGTTTCCTGCCAGGGGAGGTGCGAGCACCACCCCAGACAGGATTTTGTGTATTGGTCAGGTAGGGCTTGAAAAGGAAACAGACATGCCTGAGTCTCACAAGGAGCCTCGGTGCATATGCCAGTTCAATCCGGTCCTGGAGCACACCAGCCCCAGACCTGGGGCGCGCTGGACAAAGGATTGGGGGTGTAACCACCCCCCTTCCTGGTCCCACCCTTAGGCAGGGACCTAGCAGGTAGTACGACCCCTTGAATCCGCTTAAAGGTAGGAACTGTGTCCAAAGACTTCAGACATCCTGGAATCAACTTGAAACTAAGAAGAAGAAGGGAACTTCGACGTTCTGCTGCACAGAAGACTGAAGGAAATCTCCCCTATGGTCAGGGAGTGACCATCTTGCTAACGCAAGCACCATCCAGCGAATCGACGTCTGCTTTGCCGATGCCTCCTGCCGGAGCCCGAGCCCAGAGACTGACAAGAACTGGACCTCCAGACCTCTCACTGCCCGATCCACAGTCCCTGCAAAGAAGGAACCTGTGGAGGCACCGAGACACGTGGAGCCAGCCATCTTGCAAGACACTCGATTAGCTGAAAACGCGACAACAGAGGCTCCCTCTAAGTTGTGCTTTGGGTCCTGAGAAGCCCAACATCCGAGCAGCTTCTGCACCAAAGGTGAGCCCTCCAGCATCTCCACGATCTGCGTGGGGCCGCTCTGCACTTCGCGACTTGACGCGCCTAACCGGTTACTGGTCCGTTGACTAGTGGCCATCTTGGCGACCATCTTGAAAAAACTACGATGCTGGTCTAGTTGCTCCAGACTGGCCCCTGCTTTCTTCCAAAGGAGCAGCCCCTCTGACCTTGCTGGTCAGAGCTAACAGCTTTCTTCGATTCCTGCGACTCCTGCTTTTGCCAAGGCTTGTTTGCTTCTTCTGAGTCGCCGACACTGCCGTCAGCGAGAAACTGCACAGGACAGCTCGTGAACCGACTCCTGGACATCGTCGACCTTCAGGGACCACGTGGCTGCAGAGACAAGCTCCACCTCTTCACCAGTTTGCACCCGACATCGCCTGGTACCTACCTGGTGCCACGCCGGTCACTGGCTAGTGACTGTGAACACTGTCCCCTCTGCTTACAGGTCTTCTACACTTCCGATCCATCCTTGGATCCACCGCATCTCTTCTGGACCGACCGCCTGCAGCATCTTTGCCATCAGGCTCCATTGAACACATAGACGAAACCCGACGCACTTCGAGCCCTATGCACCCGCTTCCTGTGGGTGAGGTAAAGCTGGCACTCCAGTTCACAAGTGTAGAGTAACATCTCTAGTGTCTAGGTTTGAAGTCTTGAATTCGCAGTCCAACCAGAAGACCCTTCTAGCAGTAACTTTTGAACTTTTACGCACCCATTGAAAACCTACGGGAGCCCGCGTGTAACTTTCCTCACTGCACACTCGACCCGTGGACCTCCTGGTCACTAACTAAAGTTAGCTCCTTGTAGGCCCAGCGATTCTAGAGGCCCTAGGCCTTCTCCCTTTCCTGTTCGTGGTACTTATACCACTATTTTAGTATATGGTTTGAGCGGCCACCAGGGCTTATCCATATAAAGTGCAACTTCTGTATATTGTGATACTTTCTTGTTTAACGATTTCTGCTCCTGTGCTCATAAAGAGTCTAGGGGATACTTTGAGTAATAAATACATATATATTTTGAATATATATCTGTGTGGTGTCCTTTCATTGGTATAAAGGGGGGTTACATATGGTAAAACAGCTTGCTTAACACGCCTAAACGAGTTTAGCCTCAAAGACTGCTTAGCCTACGCTACCACTAGGGCAGCTGGTCCGAAAAGGTTGACTTAAAACCACACCATAAGGGTTGCTTGGCATGGTACAAGGTGGTCACTTTAACTAGTGAACATCATATACCAGGCCAACTTCTCACATTGGTGAGCAGCGGTGGGATTTGAGCTTGCTGTGTTTTACCATTGTAATCACTTGGTTACCAATTGAAAGATCACATAGGTACCTGTAGGTACATATAAAACAAGATAGATATACTTAAGTTCTACTGAACTTAGTTGTTGCAGAGCAAAGGGAGTAGCACACCCTGACTACAACTACTAGATAGGTTTAGTAGGTAAACCCAAGTGTAGGTAGATTGCAACACATCCACCCACACTTAAGAGCAATGGAGGGGGCAGAGGGGTCCAAGGTACCCATCTCTGTCGAGAGTGACCCCCAGAGGGCACCAACTCTCTTTGCTACCCTAAATCAAAATGAGCTCAGGCAGTTGGCAAATATCAGGGGCCTTAAACAGCCCAAGAACCTTACTTCTGCTGAACTCAGAGAGCTTTTACAGGCTGATGAAGATCAGAAAGCTCTCAAGAAAGCCTCCCAGTTAGGCCCCTTAGGGACTGGAACAGGAGGCCCCCCTTCTGAAGATGCTACTGAGGTACCCCTTTCCAATAATCACCCCTTAGATGAGATTCATACTACAGAGGATGAAAGTGATAGGGATACAGATGTTAGTGGGGATGAAGGGAGAACTAGCCCAGTGCCAAGTGTTATACGTGGCCCAGCTAACCTAAGGCTATTGGGGATCTCCCCAGTGGACTTAACCAGGGGCTTGGGAGGTAAAGGAATCACTCAGGTGAATCTAATGCTTCCCATGCCTCTAGAGGCTCTCAAGGTCACTCCAGAAGGAGGATGACCACCCCTCAGAGGAGGGAACATGAGGCCAGAATGCAGGAAGCTCAGCTGAGGATCAGGAGACAGGAGCTAGAAGTAGCCCTGATGGAAGAGAAACTGAACAAGGCTAGGCAACCTAAAGAGAGTGGGTCTATACCCACTGGTGGCAGCATTGTCCCTAAGGACAAAGATAGGGTCTTTGACAATAGGAACCTGTCCAAGGTTGTGCCCCCCTACAAAAGTGGGGATGACATCCACAAATGGATGACTGCTCTTGAGAGAGCCTGCAAAGTGCAGCAGGTTCCTGAAGACCAGTGGGCAGCAATCTTATGGCTCTCCTTTGAAGGAAGAGGCAGAGATAGACTCCTCACTGTTAGGGAGGAGGATGTCAGAAACTACAGAGCCCTGAAGAGGGTCCTAGTTAATGGGTTAGGCTTAACCTCTGAACAGGACAGGTTAATGTTCAGAGACACCCAGAAGACACAGACTCAGGACTGGTCTGAATACATTGAATGTGCCACTAAGGCTTTGGAGGGTTGGTTGCTGGGAAGTAAGGTTTCAGATTATACAGGATTGTACAATTTGATGATGAGAGAACAGATTTTAAATAACTGTCAGAACCAGCAACTGCATCAACACTTGGTTGACTCAGATCTGACCTCTCCCCAAGAATTGGGAAAGAAGGCAGACAAATGGGTCAGAACCAGGGTTAAGCAAAAGAACCAGAACCAGGGCCAAGGGGGTGATCAGAAGAAAACAGACCAAAAGGGTGGAGATCAGAAATCTAAAGACCAGAAGTCTTCAACAGGGCCCCAAACTAGTACTAACGAGGGTGGGTCCCAGCCTAAAGGGAAGAAGAAAGAAGGTCCAAAGAAACCCTGGTGCAAATCTTGCAAGAATACAACTCACTGGACTAGTGATTGTAAGAAGGGTGGAGCCCCCAACACTGTTGCCCCTAAGGCACCTGCTCCCAGTACTACTGTTAGCAGTGTTGGTCCCCAAACAAAGGGTGTAGTGGGAATCACTATGGGAACTGAAGGAGATTCTGACTTAGACAGAACCCTGACACAGGCAGTCTTGATCTGTGATGGGGACATGGATTTGTCCCTGACTGTGAGCCCCAGTAACCTGGGCAAGTACAGACAGACTCCTTTAATGAATGAAAAAGTGGCTCAAGCCTACAGGGAAACATGTGCCAGTGTCACTATGGTGACACCAGGCTTTGTGGACCCTGGACAGTACATACCAGGTGAGAACTACCTGGTGACCAATGCCACTACTTCACATAGTGTGGCAGTAGTTAACTTCTCATGGGGAGGGGTAACTGGCCTCAAAAGGGTTGTGGTTAGTGCAGACCTCCCAGTAGAATGTTTGTTTGGCAATGACCTAGAGAGTTCTCTATGGTCAGAAGTGGAGTACAGGACACATGCAGAGATGTTAGGTATATCACCACATGTCCTTGCTGTGACCAGGTCACAGGTCAAAAAGTGCCTCACTGAACCTCAGGTCTTGGATCCTGGAACAATGGACCAAGCACCTACCAAGAAGAAGAACAGGAGGGTTAAGGCTGTGCCTTCCCCCCTGCCTCAAGGTGATGATCAGCCTTCCCAGGAAGATGATCTAGAGAACCCTGAAGGAACTGTCCCTGAAGAGCTTGAACCTGATCAGGTTGAGTTTCTGGGGACAGGGGAACCTTCCAGGGCTGACTTGGGGCAGGCTCAGTTATCCTGTCCATCTCTTGAACCCCTCAGACAGCTGGCTGCTGCTGAGGCTGCTGGGAATGCTCAAGGTACCCATAAAGTGTATTGGGATGACGGGCTCCTTTATTCAGAGGCTAGAGACCCAAAACCTGGTGCAACCAGGAGGTTGGTTATACATCTGCAATTTAGGGGCTTCCTTCTTACCTTGGCCCATGATATTCCTCTAGCAGGACACTTAGGCAAGAACAAAACCTGGGACAGGCTTGTCCCTCACTTTCACTGGCCTCACATGAATGAAGATACCAAGGAGTTTTGTCGCTCCTGTGTAACCTGCCAAGCCAGTGGCAAATCAGGTGGCACAACAAAGGCCCCCCTGATACCACTACCTGTGGTGGGGGTCCCCTTTGAAAGAGTGGGAATAGATATAGTGGGTCCCATGGATCCTCCCACTGCATCTGGGCACAGATTTATACTGGTGGTAGTGGATCATGCCACCAGGTATCCAGAGGCAATTCCCCTTAGGACCACTACAGCACCTGTGGTGGCCAGGGCCCTGCTGGGAGTATTCTCCAGAGTGGGGTTTCCTAAGGAGGTGGTTTCTGACAAAGGTACCAACTTCATGTCAGGATACTTGACAGCTATGTGGAAGGAATGTGGTGTCAACTACAAGTTCACCACTCCTTATCACCCACAATGCAATGGGCTTGTTGAGAGATTCAACAAGACTAAGGCTGGGCAAAGCTCTACGCTACGCTCGCGTAGTTTGCGAAGTTCGCGCTACTTCGCACTACGCGAACTGCACGTAGCACAGTGTGAACACGCGTAGCGTAGTGTTGCGTAGTGCTGCGGTCATTTTTTGCTTGCTCGCGGTCCTCAACGTCAAGTTGGCGACCGCGAGCAAGCAAAATGACATCCCGGCGAGACTTTTTCCTTGTTCGCGATCAGCAACATTAAGTTGGCGATCGCGAGCATGGAAAATAAACCTCCCGGCGAGATTCCCAACGCGAGGAGGTCAGGTTTCTCATTGCGAGTGGTTGCGTATGCTCGCGACCGCTCGCGATGAGAAACTACCAGTTCGCGTTGAGAAAGCTGCCGCTCGAGTAAAAATCTACTCGAGCAGCAGAAAACTACAGCTCGCACTGTGCAAGATGCCATTTTCAATGATTGCACAGTGCCGGTTGCTTGTCCGCACTGTGCAATCATTGAAAACGACATCTGGCACAGTGCGAACAAGGTACTACGCAGTTCGCGAAGTGCTACGCGTAGCTCGCGTAGTGCGAACTTCACTTTGCGTAGCTTCGCGAAGTGCTACTTCGCGAACTACGCCCAGGGTTAAACAAGACCCTAAAGGGTATGATCAAAGGATTACCTGAAAAGCTCAGGCGAAGATGGGACATCCTTCTACCCTGCCTTCTGTTTGCTTACAGAGAGGTCCCACAAAAAGGAGTTGGCTACAGCCCCTTTGAATTGTTGTTTGGGCACCCTGTAAGAGGCCCACTGTGTTTAGTGAGGGAAGGATGGGAGTTACCTCTCAAAAAGCCTAAACAAGACATAGTGGACTATGTGCTTGGTCTCCGCTCCAGGATGGCTGAGTATATGGAGAAGGCATCCAAAAACCTTGAGGCAAGCCAGGCCTTACAGAAAGCTTGGCATGACCAAAAGGCTGTCTTGGTTGAGTTTCAGCCAGGACAGAAGGTATGGGTGTTGGAGCCAGTGGCCCCAGCAGCACTCCAAGACAAATGGTCTGGACCCAATACAATCCTGGAAAAGAAGGGAGAGGTCACCTACTTGGTGGACCTAGGAACTCCCAGGAGTCCCCACAGGGTACTCCATGTTAACAGGTTAAAAGCATATGTTGACAGGGCAGACATGGGCTTGCTCATGGCTACAGATGAGGGACAGGAGGAAGAGAGTGACCCTCTCCCAGACCTGTTGTCTCAGAACCCTGAAGATGGTTCAGTTGAAGGAGTGACCCTTGGAGGCAACCTCACTGAGCATCAGCAGATTGAATGTAGACAGGTTCTACAATCATTTCAGCATATGTTCTCACTAATACCTAGTCAAACTGATTGGTGTACCCATGTGGTGGACACTGGTGACAGTCTTCCTGTAAGGAACAAACTTTACAGACAACCTGACCATGCCAGGGACTGTATAAAGGCTGAGGTACACAAAATGCTGGAACTGGGTGTCATTGAGCCCTCAGAGAGCCCCTGGGCTAGCCCAGTGGTTCTGGTCCCCAAACCTCACACCAAAGATGGCAAGAGAGAGATGAGGTTCTGTGTGGATTACAGAGGACTCAATGCTGTCACTAGGACAGATGCACATCCTATTCCAAGGGCAGATGAGCTCATAGATAAACTGGATTCTGCTAAGTTTTTGAGCACATTTGATTTGACAGCTGGCTATTGGCAAATCAGGTTAGCTGAGGAGTCTAAGGCCAAAACAGCATTTTCAACCCCAGGAGGACACTACCAATTTTTGGTGATGCCCTTTGGTCTGAAGAATGCACCTGCCACCTTCCAAAGGTTGGTGAATCAAGTCCTTACTGGGTTGGATGTCTTTTGTGCAGCATATCTTGATGACATTGCTGTCTTTAGCTCCATCTGGGAGGATCACCTGATCCACCTGAAGAAGGTACTTGAGGCTCTGCAAAAGGCAGGCCTCACTATCAAGGCTACTAAGTGCCAGATAGGGCAGAGTAAGGTTGTGTATTTGGGCCACCTTGTAGGTGGAGGCCAAGTTCAACCACTGGAGAGTAAGATACAATCCATCAAGGACTGGTCTCCTCCAACCACCGAGACTCAAGTTCGAGCTTTCTTGGGCTTGACTGGGTACTACAGGAAGTTTGTTAAGAACTATGGGTCCATTGTGACTCCTCTTAATGATCTGACATCCAAGAAGATGCCCAAAAAGGTTCAGTGGACAGTAAGCTGTCAAAAGGCATTTGAAGACCTGAAGAAGGCCATGTGTTCTGCACCTATCCTGAAAAGTCCTGACTACCCCAAAGAGTTTATTGTCCAAACAGATGCTTCTGAGTTGGGTGTGGGAGCTGTGCTGTCACAACTTAATGTAGATGGTCAAGACCAACCCATTGCTTTTATTAGCAGAAGGTTGACCCCCAGAGAGAAGAATTGGTCAGCTATTGAGAGGGAGGCCTTTTCTGTGGTGTGGGCCCTGAAGAAGCTGAGGCCATACTTGTTTGGCACTCACTTCAAGATTCAGACCGACCATAAGCCCCTCTTGTGGCTAAATCAGATGAAGGGTGAAAACCCCAAACTGCTTAGGTGGTCCATTTCCCTACAGGGGATGGACTTTACAGTGGAGCACCGGCCAGGTACAGACCATGGGAATGCAGATGGTCTCTCCAGGTACTTCCACTTAGGACATGAAGACGAGACTGGTCAAGGCTAGTTTAATGTCCCTGCGTTTGGGGGGGGGGGGTTGTGTCGGAGAGTAGGGTCTGCTATCCTATGGTCACCCCAAATTTGTGCTTTTTGCTTCACTGGTTTTTGACATATTGAGGCTGTGGGCCTGCTAATCAGACACAACTGGCTGATCACTCAGCTGGGGTAAGTTGGTGTAACCACCTCTTACTTAGGTGTAGTATACCTATACCTAACCTTAAATGGGACACATGTTAACCTATAAGTCACCCCTATGGCAGGCCTTGACAATCCTGAAGGCAGAGTGCTTGGTTCCATGTGAGATGGTGCTCTGGCATGAGCTGAGCCTGTCTGCAGTGGTCGGAACAACTTCCTTCTACCGTTTCCAGATATCGTCATACCATATACTCTTAAGTGCATTATGAACCTCGCGGTTAAATGCTATCTTTGGTTTGGCTTTATCAAAACATGTCGAGTAAGGTGTCATACGAATTGGAATACTAACCCCTCGCCAATTCTGGCGACGGGGTTAGCATTCCACCCTTCTAGAGGGACACGACATGTACAGTACCTGAAACCCGGGTAAAATCAGACATAGCCTCAGCTCCACAACATGGATGCTGCCACCACAGACACAAGTCTGCCCTCCTGCTGCTGGGAGTCCTTCCAGCTTGGGAGACGTGGACAAAGGGTTTCCTGCCAGGGGAGGTGCGAGCACCACCTCAGACCGGATTTTGTGTAGTGGTCAAGTAGGGCTTGAATGGAATCAGACATGCCTGAGGCTCACAAGGAGCCTCGGTGCATATGCCAGTTCAAACCGGTCCTGGGGCACACCAGCCCCGGACCTGGGGCGAGCTGGACAAAGGATTGGGGGTGTAACCACCCCCCTTCCTGGTCCCACCCTTAGGCAGTTGTGTCAAATTGTTAGGCCAAGCCTGGGGTGGCATAATACATGCTTCAGCCCCTGGCAGGCCTTGGGTACACCAATGCCCTGGGTACCTAGTGTACACTGGTACAGGGGCTAACAGGGTGATCCACTTCCAATTGGTTATGCACCTAGGGTGCATAGTGTTAATTTAGTAGAGAGAACAGCAGGCTGGGGGTCTGATTGGCAGGCCCACAGCCTCAATATATCTAAAACCAGTGAAGCAAAAAGCAAACATTTGGGGTGACCATAGGATAGCAGACCCTACTCTCCTACACCACCCCAGACGGGATTTTGTGTATTGGTCAGGTAGGGCTTGAAAGAAACCAGACATGCCTGAGGCTCACAAGGAGCCTCGGTGCATATGCCAGTTCAATCCGGTCCTGGGGCACACCAGCCCCGGACCTGGGGCGAGCTGGACAAAGGATTGGGGGTGTAACCACCCCCCTTCCTGGTCCCACCCTTAGGGAGGGACCTAGCAGGTAGTCCGGCCCCTAGAATCCGCTTAAAGGTAGGAGCTGTGTCCTAAGACTTCAGACATCCTGGAATCAACTTACTACAAAGAAGAAGACGGCAACTTCGACGCTCTGCTGCACAGAGGACTGAAGGAAATCTCCCCTATGGTCAGGGAGTGACCATCTTGCTAACGCAAGCACCAACCAGCTATTCAACATCTGCTTTGCTGCCGCCTCCTGCCGGAGCCCGAGCCCAGAGCCCGACAAGACCTGGACCTCCAGACCTCTCACCGCCCGATCCACAGTCCCTGCAAAGAAGGGACCCATGGAGGCACCGAGACACGTGGAGCCAGCCATCTTGGAAGACTGACGACAAGCTGCAAGCGCAACGACAGAGGCTCCCTCCAAGTTGTGCTTTGGGTCCTGAGAAGCCCAACCACCGAGCAGCATCTGCACCAAAGGTGAGCCCTCCAGCATCTCCACGATCTGCGTGGGGCCCCTCTGCACTTTGCATCTCGACGCGCCTGCCCGGTCCCTGGCCCGTAGGCTAGTGGCCATTTTGGCGACCTATTTTGAAATCAACGATGCTGTTCTGGTTGCTCCAGACTGGCCCTAGCTTCTCTCCAAAAGAGCAGCCCCTCTGATCTTGCTGGTCAGAACAATCAGCTTTCCTCTCTTTCCACGACTCCTGCCTTTGCCAAGGCTTGTTTGCTTCTTTCGAGTCGTCGACACAGCCGACAGCGAGAGCCTGCGTGGGACAGCTCGCGAACCGAATCCTGGACGTCGTCGACCTTCAGGGACCACGTGGCTGCGGAGACAAGCTACACCTCATCACCTGTTTGCACCCGACATCGCCTGGTACCTACCTGGTGCCACGCCGGTCACTGGCTAGTGACTGTAAACACTGTCCCCTCTGCTTTCAGGTCTTCTACAACTCCGATCCACTCTTGGATCCACAGCATCTCTTCTGGACCGACCGCCTGCAGCATCTTTGTCATCAGGCTACATTGAATCGATAGAAGAAACCCGACGCACTTCGAGACCTATGCCCCCGCTTCCTGTGGGTGAGGTAAAGCTGGCACTCCGGTGCCCAAGTGTAGAGAAACATCTCTAGTGTCTGTGTTTTGAATCTTAAGTTCGTAGTCCATCCAGAAGACCCTTTCTGCAGTAACTTTTAAACTTTTACGCACACATTGAAAACCTATGGGAGCCCGCGTGTAACTTTCCTCACTGGAATTCTAGAGGCCCTAGGCCTTTTCCCTTTCCTGTTCGTGGTACTTATACCACTATTTTAGTATATGGTTTGAGTGGCCACCAGGGCCCATCCATATAAAGTGCAACTTCTGTATATTATAACGTTGTCTTGTTTAACGATTTGTGCTCCTGTGCTCATAAAGAGTCTAGGGGATACTTTGAGAAATAAATACATATATATTTTGAATATATATCTGTGTGGTGTCCTTTCATTGGTATAAAGGGGGGTTGCAATTGGTAAAACAGCCTGCTTAACACGCTTTAACGAGTTTAGCCTCAAAGACTGCTTAGCCTACGCTACCACTAGGGCAGTTAGTCCGAAAAGGTTGACTTGCAACCACACCATAAGGGTTGCTTGGCATGGTACAAGGTGGTCACTTTAACTAGTGAACATCATATACCAGGCCAACTTCTTACAGTTAGTATTCCAATTCGTATGACACCTTACTCGACATGTTTAGATAAAGCCAAACCAAAGATAGCATTTAACCGCGAGGTTCATAATGCACTTAAGAATATATGGTATGGCGATATCTTGAAACGGTAGAAGGAAGTTGTTCCGACTACTGCAGACAGGCTCAGCTCATGCCAGAGCACCATCTCACATGAAACCAAGCACTCTGCCTTCAGGATTGTTAAGGCCTGCCATAGGAGTGACTTATAGGTTAACATGTGTCCCATTTAAGGTTAGGTATAGACATACTACACCTAAGTAAGAGGTGGATACACCAACTTACCCCAGCTGAGTGATCAGTCAGTTGTGTCAAATTGCTAGTCCAGGCCAGGGGTGGCACAATACATGCTTCAGCCCCTGGTAGGCCTCAGATGCACCAATGCCCTGAGTACCTAGGGTACACTAGTACAGAGGCTCACAGGGTGATCCAGTTCCAATGGGTCATGCACCTAAAGTGCATAGTGTCAATTTAGCAGAGAGAACAGCAGGCTGGGGGTCTGATTAGCAGGCCCACAGCCTCAATACGTCGAAAACCAGTGAAGCAAAAAGCAAAAATTTGGGGTGACCATAGGATAGCAGACCCTACTCCCCTACACAACCCCCCACCAAACGCAGGGACATTAAACTAGCCTTGACCAGTCGTGTCTTCATGTCCTAAGTGGAAGTACCTGGAGAGACCATCTGCATTCCCATGGTCTGTACCTGGCCGGTGCTCCACTGTAAAGTCCATCCCCTGTAGGGAAATGGACCAACTAAGCAGTTTGGGGTTTTCACCCTTCATCTGATTAAGCCACAAGAGGGGCTTATGGTCGGTCTGAATCTTGAAGTGAGTGCCAAATAAGTATGGCCTCAGCTTCTTCAGGGCCCACACCACAGCAAAGGCCTCCCTCTCAATAGCTGACCAATTCTTCTCTCTGGGGGTCAACCTTCTGCTAATGAAAGCAATGGGTTGGTCTTGACCATCTACATAAAGTTGTGACAGCACAGCTCCCACACCCAACTCAGAAGCATCTGTTTGGACAATAAACTCTTTGGAGTAGTCAGGACTTTTCAGGATAGGTGCAGAGCACATGGCCTTCTTCAGGTCTTCAAATGCCTTTTGACAGCTTACTCTCCACTGAACCTTTTTGGGCATCTTTTTGGATGTCAGATCATTAAGAGGAGTCACAATGGACCCATAGTTCTTAACAGACTTCCTGTAGTACCCAGTCAAGCCCAAGAAAGCTTGGACTTGAGTCTGGGTGGTGGGAGGAGACCAGTCCTTGATGGATTGTATCTTACTCTCCAGTGGTTGAACTTGGCCTCCACCTACAAGGTGGCCCAAGTACACAACTTACTCTGCCCTATCTGGCACTTAGTAGCCTTGATAGTGGGAACTGCCTTTTGCAGAGCCTCAAGTACCTTCTTCAGGTGGATCAGGTGATCCTCCCAGGTGGAGCTAAAGACAGCAATGTCGTCAAGATATGCTGCACAAACGTCATCCAACCCAGTAAGGACTTGATTCACCAACCTTTGGAAGGTGGCAGGTGCATTTTTGAGACCAAAGGGCATCACCACAAATTGGTAGTGCCCTCCCGGGGTTGAAAATGCTGTTTTGGCCTTAGACTCCTCAGCTAGCCTGATTTGCCAATAGCCAGCTGTCAAATCAAATGTGCTCAAAAACTTAGCAGAAGCCAGTTTATCTATGAGCTCATCTGCCCTTGGAATAGGATGTGCGTCTGTCCTAGTGACAGCATTGAGTCCTCTGTAATCCACACAGAACCTCATCCCTCTCTTGCCATCTTTGGTGTGAGGTTTGGGGACCAGAACCACTGGGCTAGCCCAGGGGCTCTCTGAGGGCTCAATGACACCCAATTCCAGCATCTTTTGTACCTCAGTCTTTATACAGTCCCTGACATGGTCAGGTTGTCTGTAAAGTTTGTTCTTCACAGGAAGACTGTCACCGGTGTCCACCACATGGGTACACCAGTTAGTTTGACTAGGTATCAGTGAGAACATATGCTGAAATGATTGTAGAACTTGTCTACATTCAATTTGCTGATGGTCAGTGAGGTTGCCTCCAAGGGTCACTCCTTCAACTGAACCATCTTCAGGGTTCTGAGACAACAGGTCTGGGAGAGGGTCACTCTCTTCCTCCTGTCTCTCGTCTGTAGCCATGAGCAAGCCCATGTCTGCCCTGTTAACATATGCTTTTAACCTGTTAACATGGAGTATCCTGTGGGGACTCCTGGGAGTGCCTAGGTCCACCAAGTAGGTAACCTCTCCCTTCTTTCCAGGATTGTATGGGGTCCAGACCATTTGTCTTGGAATGCTGCTGGGGCCACCGGCTCCAACACCCATACCTTCTGTCCTGGCTGAAACTCAACCAAGACAGCGTTTTGGTCATGCCAAGCTTTCTGTAAGGCCTGGCTTGCCTCAAGGTTTTTAGATGCCTTCTCCATGTACTCAGCCACCCTGCAGCGGAGACCAAGTACATAGTCCACCATGTCTTGCTTAGGCTTTTTGAGAGGTAACTCCCATCCTTCCCTCACCAGACATAGGGGTCCTCTTACAGGGTGCCCAAATACCAATTCAAAAGGGCTGTAGCCAACTCCTTTTTGTGGGACCTCTCTGTAAGCAAACAGAAGGCAGGGTAGAAGGATGTCCCATCTTCGCCTGAGCTTTTCAGGTAATCCTTTGATCATACCCTTTAGGGTCTTGTTGAATCTCTCAACAAGTCCATTGCATTGTGGGTGATAAGGAGTGGTGAACTTGTAGTTGACACCACATTTCTTCCACATAGCTGTCAAGTATCCTGACATGAAGTTGGCATCTCTGTCAGAAACTACCTCCTTAGGAAACCCCACTCTGGAGAAGACTCCCAGTAAGGCCCTGGCCACAACAGGAGCTGTTGTGGTCCTAAGGGGAATTGCCTTTGGATACCTGGTGGCATGATCCACTACCACCAGTATATATCTGTGTCCAGATGCAGTGGGGGGATCCATGGGACCCACAATATCAATCCCCACTCTTTCAAAGGGAACCCCCACCACAGGTAGTGGTATTAGGGGGGCCTTTGTTGTGCCACCTGATTTGCCACTGGCTTGGCAGGTTACACAGGAGCGACAAAACTCCTTGGTATCTTCATTCATGTGAGGCCAGTGAAAGTGAGGGACAAGCCTGTCCCAAGTCTTGTTCTGGCCTTAGTGTCCTGCTAGAGAAATATCATGGGCCAAGGTAAGAAGGAAGCCCCTAAATTGCAGAGGTATAACCAACCTCCTGGTTGCACAAGGTTTTGGGTCTCTAGCCTCTGAATAAAGGAGCCCATCATCCCAATATACTTTATGGGTACCTTGAGCATTCCCAGCAGCCTCAGCAGCAGCCAGCTGTCTTAGGGGTACAAGAGATGGACAGGATAACTGAGCCTGCCCCAAGTCAGCCCTAGAAGGTCCCCCTGTCCCCAGAAACTCAACCTGGTCAGGTCCAAGCTCTTCAGGGACAGTTCCTTCAAGGTTCTCGAGATCATCCTTCTGGGAAGACTGATCATCACTTGGAGGCAGGTGGGAAGGCACAGCCTTAACCCTCCTGTTCTTCTTCTTGGAAGGTGCTTGGTCCATTGTTCCAGGATCCAAGACCTGAGGTTCAGTAAGGCACTTTTTGGCCTGTGACCTGGTCACAGCAAGGACATGTGGTGATATACCTAACATCTCTGCATGTGTCCTGTACTCCACTTCTGACCATAGAGAACTCTCTAGGTCATTGCCCAACAAACATTCTACTGGGAGGTCTGCACTAACCACAACCCTTTTGAGGCCAGTTACCCCTCCCCACGAGAAGTTAACAATAGCCACACTATGGCAAGTAGTGGTATTGATGGCATTGGTCACCAGGTAATTTTCACCTGGTAGGTACTGTCCAAAATCCACAAAGCCTGGTGTCACCATAGTGACACTGGCACATGTGTCCCTGTAGGCTTGAGCCACTTTTGTATTGATCAAGGGAGTCTGTCTGTACTTGCCCAGATGACTGGGGCTCACAGTCAGGAACAAATCCATGTCCCCATCACAGATCAAGACTGCCTGTGTAAGGGTTCTGTCTAGGTCAGAATCTCCTTCAGTTCCCATAGTGATTCCCACTACACCCTTTGTCTGGGGACCAACACTGCTAACAGTACTACTGGGAGCAGGTGCCTTAGGGGCAACAGTGTTGGGGGCTCCACCCTTCTTACAATCACTAGTCCAGTGAGTTGTATTCTTGCAAGACTTGCACCAGGGTTTCTTTGGCCCTTCTTTCTTCTTTCCTTTAGACTGTTGGGACCCACCCTCATTAGTACTAGTTTGGGGCCCTGTTGAAGACTTCTGGTCTTTGGATTTCTGGTCATTACCCTTTTGGTCTGTTTTCTTCTGATCACCCCCTTGGCCCTGGTTCTGGTTCTTTTGCTTAACCCTGGTTCTGACCCATTTGTCTGCCTTCTTTCCCAATTCTTGGGGAGAGGTCAGATCCGAGTCGACCAAGTGTTGATGCAGTTGCTGGTTTTGACAGTTATTTAAAATCTGCTCTCTCATCATCAAATTGTACAATCCTGTATAATCTGAAACCTTACTTCCCAGCAACCAACCCTCCAAAGCCTTAGTGGCACATTCAACATATTCAGACCAGTCCTGAGTCTGTGCCTTCTGGGTATCCCTGAACATTAACCTGTACTGTTCAGTGGTTAAGCCTAACCCATCAACCAGGACACTCTTCAGGACTCTGTAGTTTCTGACATCCTCTTCTCTAACAGTGAGGAGTCTATCTCGGCCTCTACCTTCAAAGGAGAGCCATAAGATTGCTGCCCACTGGTCCTCAGGAACCTGCTGTACTTTGCAGGCTCTCTCAAGAGCAGTCATCCACTTGTGGATATCATCCCCACTTTTGTAGGGGGCCCAACCTTGGACAGGTTCCTATTATCAAAGACCCTATCCTTGTCCCTCGGGACAATGCTGCCACCAGTGGGTATAGACCCACTCTCTCTAGGTTGCCTAGCCTTGTTCAGTTTCTCTTCCATCAGGGCTACTTCTAGCTCCTGTTTCCTGATTCTCAGCTGAGCTTCCTGCATTCTGGCCTCATGCTCCCTCCTCTGAGGGCTGGTCATCCTTCTTCTGGACTGACCCTGAGAGCCTCTAGAGGCATGAGAGGCATTAGAGTCACCTGAGTGATTCCTCTGTCTCCCAAACCCCTGGTTAAGTCCACTGGGGAAACTCGATGGGGGGGAACCCATTGTCATTCCCAAATAGTCTTAAGTTAGCTGGGCCAAGTATAACACCTGGCACTGGGCTATTTCTCCCATCAGAATCACTACTATTATCAGACTCATCCCCCTTGTCATTCTCGTCCCTATGCTGATCCTCATCATCTGTAGTCTGATTCTCACCTAAGGGGTGACTGTTAGGAAGTGGTGCTTCAGTAGCATCTTCAGAAGGAGGGCCTCCTGTTCCAGTCCCGGAGGGGCCTAACTGTGAGGCTTTCTTGAGAGCTCTCTGATCTTCATCAGTTTGCAAGAGTTCTCTGAGTTCAGCAGAGGTAGGGTTCTTGGGCTGTTTAAGGCCCCTGGAATTAGCCAACTGCCTGAGCTCGTTCTGGTTTAGGGTAGCAAAGATGGATGGTGCCCTCTGGGGGTCACTCTCGACAGAGATGGGTACCTTGGACCCCTCTGCCCCAGCCATTGCTCTTAAGTGTGGGTGGAAGTGTTGCAACTACCTACACTTGGGTTTTCCTACTAAACCTATCTAGTAGTTGTAGTCAGGGTGTGCTACTCCCTTTTCTCTACAACAACTAAGTTCAGTAGAACTTAAGTATATAACTAACTTGTTTTATATGTACCTAAAGGTACCTGTATGATCTTTCAATTGGTAACAAAGAGATTACAGAGGTAAAACAACAGCAAGCTCAAATCCCAACCGCTGCTCACCAATGTGAGAAGTTGGCCTGGTATATGATGTTCACTAATTAAAGTGACCACCTTGTACCATGCCAAGCAACCCTTATGGTGTGGATGTAAGTCAACCTTTTCGGACCAGCTGCCCTAGTGGTAGCGTAGGCTAAGCAGTCTTTTAGGCTAAACTCGTTTAGGCATGTTAAGCAAGCTGTTTCACCATGTGTAACCCCCCTTTATACCAATGAAAGGACACCACACAGATATATATTCAAAATATATATGTATTTATTACTCAAAGTATCCCCTAGACTCTTTATGAGCACAGGAGCACAAATCGTTAAACAAGAAAGTATCACAATATGCGAAAGTTGCACTTTATATGGATAGGCCCTGGTGGCCGCTCAAACCATATACTAAAATAGTGGTATAAGTACCACGAACAGGAAAGGGAGGAGGCCTAGGGCCTCTAGAATCGCTGGGCCTACAAGGAGCTAACTTCAGTTAGTGACCAGGAGGTCCATGGGTCGCGTGTGCAGTGAGGAAATTACACGCGGGCGCCCCTAGGTTTTCAATGGGTGCGTAATTGTTCAAACGTTACTGCTAGAAGGGTCTTCTGGGTGGACTACGAATTCAAGACTTCAAACCTAGACATTAGAGATGTTACTCTACACTTGTGCACCGGAGTGCCAGCTTTACCTCACCCACAGGAAGCGGGTGCATATGGCTCGAAGTGCGTCAGGTTTCGTCTATCTGTTCAATGGAGCCTGACGACAAAGATGCTGCAGGCGGTCGGTCCAGAAGAGATGCGGTGGATGAAAGGATGGATCGGAAGTATAGAAGACCTGTAAGCAGAGGGGACAGTGTTCACAGTCACTAGCCAGTGACCGGCGTGGCACCAGGTAGGTACCAGGCGATGTCGGGTGCAAACAGGTGAAGAGATGTAGCTTGTCTCGGCAGCCACGTAGTCCCTGAAGGTCAACGACGTCCAGGAGTCCGTTCACGAGCTGTCCCACGCAGGCTCTCGCTGTCGGCGGTGTCGGCGACTCAGAAGAAGCAAACAAGCCTCGGCAAATGCAGGAGTCGCAGGAAGTGAAGAAAGCTTTTTAGCTCTGACCAGCAAGGTCAGAGGGGCTGCTCCTTTGGAGGGAAGCAGGGGCCCGTCTGGAGCAACCAGACCAGCATCGTAGTTTTTCAAGATGGTCGCCAAGATGGCCACTAGTCAACGGACCAGTAACCGGTTAGGCGCGTCGAGTCGCGAAGTGCAGAGGGGCCCCACGCAGATCGTGGAGATGCTGGAGGGCTCACCTTTGATGCAGATGCTGCTCGGATGTTGGGCTTCTCAGGACCCAAAGCACAACTTGGAGGGAGCCTCTGTTGTTGCGCTTTCAGCTAACCGAGTGTCTTTCAAGATGGCTGGCTCCACGGGTCTCGGTGCCTCCACGGGTTCCTTCTTTGCAGGGACTGTGGATCGGGCGGTAAGAAGTCTGGAGGTCCAATCCTTGTCGGTCTCTGGGCTCGGGCTCCGGCGGGAGGCGGCGGCAAAGCAGACGTCGATTCGCTGGATTGTGCTTGCGTTAGCAAGATGGTCACTCCCTGACAATAGGGGAGATTTTCTTCAGTCTTCTGTGCAGCAGAACATCGAAGTTCCCATCTTCTTCTTAGTTGCTAGTTGATTTCAGGATCTCTCTAGTCTTGGGACACAGCTCCTACCTTTAAGCGGATTCTAGGGGCCGGACTACCTGCTAGGTCCCTGTAGGAGAATAGGGTCTGCTATCCTATGGTCACCCCTAATTTTTGCTTTTTGTTTCACTGGTTTTTGACATATTGAGGCTGTGGGCCTGCTAATCAGACCCCCAGCCTGCTGTTCTCTCTACTAAATTGACACTATGCACTCCAGGTGCATAACCAATTGGAATTGGATCACCCTGTGAGCCCCTGTACCAGTGTACACTAGGTACCCAGGGCATTGGTGTATCTAAGGCCTACCAGGGGCTGAAGCATGTATTGTGCCACCCCTGGCCTGGCCTAGCAATTTGACACAACTGGCTGATCACTCAGCTGGGGTAAGTTGGTGTAACCACCTCTTACTTAGGTGTAGTATACCTATACCTAACCTTAAATGGGACACATGTTAACCTATAAGTCACTCCTATGGCAGGCCTTAACAATCCTGAAGGCAGAGTGGTTGGTTCCATGTGAGATGGTGCTCTGGCATGAGCGGAGCCTGTCTGCAGTGGTCGGAACAACTTCCTTCTACCGTTTCCAGATATCGCCATACCATATACTCTTAGGTGCATTATGAACCTCACGGTTAAATGCTATCTTTGGTTTGGCTTTATCAAAACATGTCGAGTAAGGTGTCATACGAATTGGAATACTAACCTCTCGCCAATTCTGGCGACGGGGTTAGCATTCCACCCTTCTAGAGGGACACGACATGTACAGTACCTGAAACCCGGGTAAAATCAGACATAGCCTCAGCTCCACAAAATGGACGCTGCCACCGCAGACACAAGTCTGCCCTCCTGCTGCTGGGAGTCCTTCCAGCTTGGGAGACGTGGACAAAGGGTTTCCTGCCAGGGGAGGTGCGTGCACCACCCCAGACAGGATTTTGTGTGTTGGTCAGGTAGGTCTTGAATAGAATCAGACATGCCTAAAGCTCACAAGGAGCCTCGGTGCATATGCCAGTTCAAACCGGTCCTGGGGCACACCAGCCCCGGACCTGGGGCGAGCTGGACAAAGGATTGGGGGTGTAACCACCCCCCTTCCTGGTCCCACCCTTAGGGAGGGACCTAGCAGGTAGTCCGGCCCCTAGAATCCGCTTAAAGGTAGGAGCTGTGTCCTAAGACTTCAGACATCCTGGAATAAACTTACTACAAAGAAGAAGACGGGAACTTCGACTCTCTGCTGCACAGAGGACAGAAGGAAATCTCCCCTATGGTCAGGGAGTGACCATCTTGCTAACGCAAGCACCATCCAGCAACTCAACGTCTGCTTTGCTGCCGCCTCCTGCTGGAGCCCGAGCCCAGAGCCCGACAAGACCTGGACCTCCAGACCTCTCACCGCCCGATCCACAGTCCCTGAAAAGAAGGAACCCGTGGAGGCACCGAGACACGTGGAGCCAGCCATCTTAAAAGACCCACGACAAGCTGCTAGCGCGACAACAGAGGCTCCCTCCAAGTTGTGCTTTGGGTCCTGAGAAGCCCAACATCCGAGCAGCATCTGCACCAAAGGTGAGCCCTCCAGCATCTCCACGATCTGCGTGGGGCCCCTCGGCACCTTGCATCTCGACACGCCTGCCCGGTCCTTGGCCTGTTGGCTAGTGGCCATTTTGGCAACGAACTTTGAAAACTACGACACTGGTCTAGTTGCTCCAGACTGGCCCCTGCTTCCCTCCAAAGGAGCAGCCCCTCTGACTTTGCTGGTCCGAGTAAACAGCTTACTTCGTTTTCCACAACTCCTGCTTTTGCCAAGGCTTGTTTGCTTCCTTCGAGTCGACGACACTGCCAACAGGGAAAGGAAAGGGAAAAGGCCTAGGGCCTCTAAAATCGCTGGGCCTACAAGGAGCTAACTTTAGTTAAAGACCAGGAGGTCCACGAGTCGCGTGTGCAGTGAGGAAGGTTACACGCGGGCTCCCGTATGTTTTCAATGGGTGCGTAAAAGTTCAAATGTTACTGCTAGAAGGGTCTTCTGGATGGACTACGATCTTAAGATTCAAAACACAGACACTAGAGATGTTTCTCTACACTTGGGCACCGGAGTGCCAGCTTTACCTCACCCACAGGAAGCGGGTGCATAGGTCTCGAAGTGCGTCGGGTTTCTTCTATCGATTCAATGGAGCCTGATGTCAAAGATGCTGCAGGCAGTCGGTCCAGAAGAGATGCGGTGGATCCAAGAGTGGATCGGAGTTGTAGAAGACCTGAAAGCAGAGGGGACAGTGTTCACAGTCACCAGCCAGTGACCGGCGTAGCACCAGGTAGGTACCAGGCGATGTCGGGTGCAAACAGGTGATGAGGTGTAGCTTGTTTCCGCAGCCACGTGGTCCCTGAAGGTCGACGACATCCAGGAGTCGGTTCACGAGCTGTCCCACGCAGGCTCTCGCTGTCGGCAGTGTCGGCGACTCGAAATAATCAAATAAGCCTTGGCAAAGGCAGGGGTCGTGGAAAGAGAGGAAAGCTGATTGTTCTGACCAGCAAGATCAGAGGGGCTGCTCTTTTGGAGAGCAGCTAGGCCCAGTCTGGAGCAACCAGACCAGCATCGTTGATTTCAAAATAGGTCACCAAAATGGCCACTAGCCAACGGGCCAGGGACCGGGCAGGCGCGTCGAGATGCAAAGTGCAGAGGGGCCCCACGCAGATCGTGGAGATGCTGGAGGGCTCACCTTTGGTGCAGATGCTGCTCGGTGGTTGGGCTTCTCAGGACCCAAAGCACAACTTGGAGGGAGCCTCTTTCGTTGCGCTTGCAGCTTGTCGTTGGTCTTCCAAGATGGCTGGCTCCACGTGTGGACTGTGGATCGGGCGGTGAGAGGTCTGGAGGTCCATGTCTTGTCGGGCTCTGGGCTCGGGTTCCGGCAGGAGGCGGCGGCAAAGCAGACGTCGAATAGCTGGTTGGTGCTTGCGTTAGCAAGATGGTCACTCCCTGACCATAGGGGAGATTTCCTTCAGTCCTCTGTGCAGCAGAGTGTCGAAGTTCCCGTCTTCTTCTTGTAGTTAAGTTGACTCCAGGATGTCTGAAGTCTTAGGACACAGCTCCTACCTTTAAGCGGATTCTAGGGGCCGGACTACCTGCTAGGTCCCTCCTTAAGGGTGGGACCAGGAAGGGGGTGGTTACACCCCCAATCCTTTGTCCAGCTCGCCCCAGGTCCGGGGCTGGTGTGCCCCAGGACCGGATTGAACTGGCATATGCACCGAGGCTCCTTGTGAGCCTCAGGCATGTCTGGTTTCTTTCAAGCCCTACCTGATCAATACACAAAATCCTGTCTGGGGTGGTGCTCACACCTCCCCTGGCAGGAAACCCTTTGTCCACGTCTCCCAAGCTGGAAGGACTCCCAGCAGCAGGAGGGCAGACTTGTGTCTGTGGTGGCAGCATCCATTTTGTGGAGCTGAGGCTATGTCTGATTATACCCGGGTTTCAGGTACTGTACATGTCATGTCCGTCTAGAAGGGTGGAATGCTAACCCTGTCGCCAGAATTGGTGAGGGGTTAGTATTCCAATTCGTATGACACCTTACTCGACATGTTTTGATAAAGCCAAACCAAAGATAGCATTTAACCGCGAGGTTCATAATGCACTTAAGAGTATATGGTATGACGATATCTGGAAACGGTAGAAAGAAGTTGTTCCGACCACTGCAGACAGGATCCAAATGGTCGCACACTGCTGACCTACCTGCGTGTTACCCCAAAGAACTGTGGTCCCTGTAGTCAGCGTCGGCGGATACACCTATGCTCGTGTCGTGAGTGCAAGTGTGAATAGCGTTAGCCATCCCTGGACACGTGTTTCGAGGTTGTTGCCTCTCGTCAGCAGGGAGTAGGAAAGAGTGCAGGGTTGCTGTGTAGGCTGCTAAAATCATTATCAGGTATGTACCTCTCGTAACAACGCAGGTGCGTAAACTGAGCCCTTCGACTCCCCGGCTCAAAGAGCCACTAAATAACTAAATCCAAATGGTCGCACACTGCTGACCTACCTGCGTGTTACCCCAAAGAACTGTGGTCCCTGTAGTCAGCGTCGGCGGATACACCTATGCTCGTGTCGTGTGTGCAAGTGTGAATAGCGTTAGCCATCCCTGGACATGTGTTTCGAGGTTGTTGCCTCTCGTCAGCAGGGAGTAGGAAAGAGTGCAGGGTTGCTGTGTAGGCTGCTAAAATCATTATCAGGTATGTACCTCTCGTAGCAACGCAGGTGCCTAACCTGAGCCCGTCGACTCCCCGGCTCAAAGAGCCACTAAATAACTAAATCCAAATGGTCGCACACTGCTGACCTACCTGCGTGTTACCCCAAAGAACTGTGGTCCCTGTAGTCAGCGTCGGCGGATACACCTATGCTCGTGTCGTGAGTGCAAGTGTGAATAGCGTTAGCCATCCCTGGACACGTGTTTCGAGGTTGTTGCCTCTCGTCAGCAGGGAGTAGGAAAGAGTGCAGGGTTGCTGTGTAGGCTGCTAAAATCATTATCAGGTATGTACCTCTCGTAGCAACGCAGGTGCGTAACCTGAGCCAGTCGACTCCCCGGCTCAAAGAGCCACTAAATAACTAAATCCAAATGGTCGCACACTGCTGACCTACCTGCGTGTTACTCCAAAGAACTGTGGTCCCTGTAGTCAGCGTCGGCGTATACACCTATGCTCGTGTCGTGAGTGCAAGTGTGAATAGCGTTAGCCATCCCTGGACACGTGTTTCGAGGTTGTTGCCTCTCGTCAGCAGGGAGTAGGAAAGAGTGCAGGGTTGCTGTGTAGGCTGCTAAAATCATTATCAGGTATGTAACTCTCGTAGCAACGCAGGTGCGTAACCTGAGCCCGTCGACTCCCCGGCTCAAAGAGCCACTAAATAACTAAATCCAAATGGTCGCACACTGCTGACCTACCTGCGTGTTACCCCAAAGAACTGTGGTCCCTGTAGTCAGCGTCGGCGGATACACCTATGCTCGTGTCGTGAGTGCAAGTGTGAATAGCGTTAGCCATCCCTGGACACGTGTTTCGAGGTTGTTGCTTCTCGTCTGCAGGGAGTAGGAAAGAGTGCAGGGTTGCTGTGTAGGCTGCTAAAATCATTATC
Organism: Triturus cristatus; assembly: GCF_964204655.1. Classification (NCBI taxonomy): domain Eukaryota; kingdom Metazoa; phylum Chordata; class Amphibia; order Caudata; family Salamandridae; genus Triturus; species Triturus cristatus. The sequence goes on from NC_140579.1 coordinate 1,100,832,820, forward strand.
AGGTATGTACCTCTCGTAGCAACGCAGGTGCGTAACCTGAGCCCGTCGACTCCCCGGCTCAAAGAGCCACTAAATAACTAAATCCAAATGGTCGCACACTGCTGACCTACCTGCGTGTTACCCCAAAGAACTGTGGTCCCTGTAATCAGCGTCGGCGGATACACCTATGCTCGTGTCGTGAGTGCAAGTGTGAATAGCGTTAGCCATCCCTGGACACGTGTTTCGAGGTTGTTGCCTCTCGTCAGCAGGGAGTAGGAAAGAGTGCAGGGTTGCTGTGTAGGCTGCTAAAATCATTATCAGGTATGTACCTCTCGTAGCAACGCAAGTGCGTAACCTGAGCCCGTCGACTCCCCGGCTCAAAGAGCCACTAAATAACTAAATCCAAATGGTCGCACACTGCTGACCTACCTGCGTGTTACCCCAAAGAACTGTGGTCCCTGTAGTCAGCGTCGGCGGATACACCTATGCTCGTGTCGTGAGTGCAAGTGTGAATAGCGTTAGCCATCCCTGGACACGTGTTTCGAGGTTGTTGCCTCTCGTCAGCAGGGAGTAGGAAAGAGTGCAGGGTTGCTGTGTAGGCTGCTAAAATCATTATCAGGTATGTACCTCTCGTAGCAACGCAGGTGCGTAACCTGAGCCCGTTGACTCCCCGGCTCAAAGAGCCACTAAATAACTAAATCCGAATGGTCGCACACTGCTGACCTACCTGCGTGTTACCCCAAAGAACTGTGGTCCCTGTAGTCAGCGTCGGCGGATACACCTATGCTCGTGTCGTGAGTGCAAGTGTGAATAGCGTTAGCCATCCCTGGACACGTGTTTCGAGGTTGTTGCCTCTCGTCAGCAGGGAGTAGGAAAGAGTGCAGGGTTGCTGTGTAGGCTGCTAAAATCATTATCAGGTATGTACCTCTCGTAGCAACGCAGGTGCGTAACCTGAGCCCGTCGACTCCCCGGCTCAAAGAGCCACTAAATAACTAAATCCAAATGGTTGCACACTGCTGACCTACCTGCGTGTTACCCCAAAGAACTGTGGTCCCTGTAGTCAGCGTCGGCGGATACACCTATGCTCGTGTCGTGAGTGCAAGTGTGAATAGCGTTAGCCATCCCTGGACACGTGTTTCGAGGTTGTTGCCTCTCGTCAGCAGGGAGTAGGAAAGAGTGCAGGGTTGCTGTGTAGGCTGCTAAAATCATTATCAGGTATGTACCTCTCGTAGCAACGCAGGTGCGTAACCTGAGCCCGTCGACTCCCCGGCTCAAAGAGCCACGAAATAACTAAATCCAAATGGTCGCACACTGCTGACCTACCTGCGTGTTACCCCAAAGAACTGTGGTCCCTGTAGTCAGCGTCGGCGGATACACCTATGCTCGTGTCGTGAGTGCAAGTGTGAATAGCGTTAGCCATCCCTGGACACGTGTTTCGAGGTTGTTGCCTCTCGTCAGCAGGGAGTAGGAAAGAGTGCAGGGTTGCTGTGTAGGCTGCTAAAATCATTATCAGGTATGTACCTCTCGTAGCAACGCAGGTGCGTAACCTGAGCCCGTCGACTCCCCGGCTCAAAGAGCCACTAAATAACTAAATCCAAATGGTCGCACACTGCTGACCTACCTGCGTGTTACCCCAAAGAACTGTGGTCCCTGTAGTCCGCGTCGGCGGATACACCTATGCTCGTGTCGTGAGTGCAAGTGTGAATAGTGTTAGCCATCCCTGGACACGTGTTTCGAGGTTGTTGCCTCTCGTCAGCAGGAAGTAGGAAAGAGTGCAGGGTTGCTGTGTAGGCTGCTAAAATCATTATCAGGTATGTACCTCTCGTAGCAACGCAGGTGCGTAACCTGAGCCCGTCGACTCCCCGGCTCAAAGAGCCACTAAATACCTAAATCCAAATGGTCGCACACTGCTGACCTACCTGCGTGTTACCCCAAAGAACTGTGGTACCTGTAGTCAGCGTCGGCGGATACACCTATGCTCGTGTCGTGAGTGCAAGTGTGAATAGCGTTAGCTATCCCTGGACACGTGTTTCGAGGTTGTTGCCTCTCGTCAGCAGGGAGTAGGAAAGAGTTCAGGGTTGCTGTGTAGGCTGCTAAAATCATTATCAGGTATGTACCTCTCGTAGCAACGCAGGTGCGTAACCTGAGCCCGTCGACTCCCCGGCTCAAAGGGCCACTAAATAACTAAATACAAATGGTCGCACACTGCTGACCTACCTGCGTGTTACCCCAAAGAACTGTGGTCCCTGTAGTCAGGGTCGGCGGATACACCTATGCTCGTGTCGTGAGTGCAAGTGTGAATAGCGTTAGCCATCCCTGGACACGTGTTTCGAGGTTGTTGCCTCTCGTCAGCAGGGAGTAGGAAAGAGTGCAGGGTTGCTGTGTAGGCTGCTAAAATCATTATCAGGTATGTACCTCTCGTAGCAACGCAGGTGCGTAACCTGAGCCCGTCGACTCCCCGGCTCAAAGAGCCACTAAATAACTAAATCCAAATGGTCGCACACTGCTGACCTACCTGCATGTTACCCCAAAGAACTGTGGTCCCTGTAGTCAGCGTCGGCGGATACACCTATGCTCGTGTCGTGAGTGCAAGTGTGAATAGCGTTAGCCATCCCTGGACACGTGTATCGAGGTTGTTGCCTCTCGTCAGCAGGGAGTAGGAAAGAGTGCAGGGTTGCTGTGTAGGCTGCTAAAATCATTATCAGATATGTACTTCTCGTAGCAACGCAGGTGCGTAACCTGAGCCCGTCGACTCCCCAGCTCAAAGAGCCACTAAATAACTAAATCCAAATGGTCGCACACTGCTGACCTACCTGCGTGTTACCCCAAAGAACTGTGGTCCCTGTAGTCCGCGTCGGCGGATACACCTATGCTCGTGTCGTGAGTGCAAGTGTGAATAGCGTTAGCCATCCCTGGACACGTGTTTCGAGGTTGTTGCCTCTCGTCAGCAGGGAGTAGGAAAGAGTGCAGGGTTGCTGTGTAGGCTGCTAAAATCATTATCAGGTATGTACTTCTCGTAGCAACGCAGGTGCGTAACCTGAGCCCGTCGACTCCCCGGCTCAAAGAGCCACTAAATAACTAAATCCAAATGGTCGCACACTGCTGACCTACCTGCGTGTTACCCCAAAGAACTGTGGTCCCTGTAGTCAGCGTCGGCGGATACACCTATGCTCGTGTCGTGAGTGCAAGTGTGAATAGCGTTAGCCATCCCTGGCAACTACCGCGAAACACGTGTCCAGGGATGGCTAACGCTACTCTGACTTGCACGCACCACTGAGCATAGGCGTACCCGCCGACGCTGACTACAGGGACCACAGTTCTTTGGGGTAACACGCTAGTGGGTGGAGCAGTGTGCGACCATTTTGTTGTAGTTATTTAGTGGCTCCCTGAGCCCCGACAGCCGACGGGCTGTAGGTTACGCACTGTAGGAGAGTAGGGTCTGCTATCCTATGGTCACCCCAAATTTTTGCTTTTTGCTTCACTGGTTTTTGACATATTGAGGCTGTGGGCCTGCCAATCAGACCCCCAGCCTGCTGTTCTCTCTACTAAATTAAAACTATGCACCCTAGGTGCATAACCAATTGGAAGTGGATCACCCTGTCAGCCCCTGTACCAGTGTACACTAGGTACCCAGGGCATTGGTGTACCCAAGGCCTGCCAGGGGCTGAAGCATGTATTATGCCACCCCAGGCTTGGCCTAACAATTTGACACAACTGGCTGATCACTCAGCTGGGGTAAGTTGGTGTAATCACCTCTTACTTAGGTGTAGTATACCTATACCTAACCTTAAATGGGACACCTGGTAACCTATAAGTCACTCCTATGGCAGGCCTTAACAATCCTGAAGGCAGAGTGCTTGGTTCCATGTGAGATGGTGCTCTGGCATGAGCTGAGCCTGTCTGCAGTGGTCGGAACAACTTCCTTCTACTGTTTCCAGATATCGTCATACCATATACTCTTAAGTGCATTATGAACCTCGCGGTTAAATGCTATCTTTGGTTTGGCTTTATCAAAACATGTCGAGTAAGGTGTCATACGAATTGGAATACTAACCCCTCGCCAATTCTGGCGACGGGGTTAGCATTCCACCCTTCTAGAGGGACACGTCATGTACAGTACCTGAAACCCGGGTAAAATCAGACATAGCCTCAGCTCCATAAAATGGATGCTGCCACCACAGACACAAGTCTGCCCTCCTGCTGCTGGGAGTCCTTCCAGCTTGGGAGGTGTGGACAAAGGGTTTCCTGCCAGGGGAGGTGCGTGCACCACCCCAGACAGGATTTTGTGTATTGGTCAGGTAGGGCTTGAAAGAAACCAGACATGCCTGTGGCTCACAAGGAGCCTCGGTGCATATGCCAGTTCAAACCGGTCCTGGGGCACACCAGTCCCGGGCCTGGGGCGAGCTGGAGAAAGGATTGGGGGTGTAACCACCCCCCTTCCTGGTCCCACCCATAGGGAGGGACCTAGCAGGTAGTCCGGCCCCTAGAATCCGCTTAAAGGTAGGAGCTGTGTCCTAAGACTTCAGACATCCTGGAATCAACTTAACACTAAGAAGAAGACGGGAACTTCGACGCTCTGCTGCACAGAGGACTGAAGCAAATCTCCCCTGTGGTCAGGGAGTGACCACCTTGCTAACGCAAGCACCATCCAGCGAATCAACGTCTGCTTTGCCGCCGCCTCCCGCCGGAGCCCGAGCCCAGAGACTGACAAGACCTGGACCTCCAGACCTCTCACCGCCCGATCCACAGTCCCTGAAAAGAGGAGACCCGTGGAGGCACCGAGACACGTGGAGCCAGCCATCTTGGAACGACTACGACAAGCTGACAAGTGCAACAACCGAGGCTCCCTCCAAGTTGTGCTTTGGGATCTGAGAAGCCCAACCCTCGAGCAGCATCTGCACCAAAGGTGAGCCCTCCAGCATCTCCACGATCTGCGTGGGTCCCTTCTGCATTTTGCCACTTGACGCGCCTAACCGGTTGCTGGCCCGCTGGCTAGTAGCCATCTTGGCAATGAACTTCACGAAATACACCGCTGGTCTGGTTGCTCCAGACTGGCCCTTGCTCCCCTCCAAAGGAGCAGTCCCTCTGACCTTGCTGGTCAGAACCATCAGCTTATTTTATCTCCTACAACAATTGCTTTTGCCAAGGCTTGTTTGCTTCGATCAAGACGCCGACACCGCCGACAGCGAGAGCCTGCGTGGGACAGCTCGTGAACCGACTCCTGGACGTCGTCGACCTCCAGGGACCACGTGGCTGCAGAGACAAGCTACACCTTTCTTCCTGTTTGCACCCGACATTGCCTGGTACCCACCTGGTGCCACGCTGGTCACTGGCTAGTGACTGTGAACCCTGTCCCCTCTGCTTACAGGTCTTCAACATCTCTGATCCACTCTTGGATCCACTGCATCTCTCCCGGACCGACCGCCTGCAGCATCTTTGTCTTCAGGCTCCACGGAACAGATAGAAGAAACCCGACGCACTTCGAGGCCTATGCACCCGCTTCCTGTGGGTGAGGTAAAGCTGGCACACCTGTGCCCAAGTGTAGTAATACATCTCTAGTGCCTGTGTTCCAAATCTTGAGTTCCTAGTCCATCCGGAAGATCCTCTTTGCAGTAACTTTGTACTTTTTACGCACCCATTGAAACCTATGGGAGCACGCGTGTGACTATTTGCTCTGCACACGCCACCCGTGGGCCTCCTGGTCACTAACTGAAGTTAGCTCCTTGTAGGCCCAGCGATTCTAGAGGCCCTAGGCCTTTTCCCTTTCCTGTTCGTGGTACTTATACCACTATTTTAGTATATGGTTCGAGCGGCCACCAGGGCCTATCCATATAAAGTGCAACTTCTGTGTATTCTACTGTAATCTTGTTTGACGATTTGTGCTCCTGTGCTCATAAAGAGACTAGGGGTTACTTTGAGAAATAAATACATATATATTTTGAATATATATCTGTGTGGTGGTATACCATAAGGGTTGCTTGGCATGGTACAAGGTGATCACTTTAACTAGTGAGCATCATATACCAGGCCAACTTCTCACACGCACCTGCGTTGCTACGAGAGGTACCAGACCTGATATGATTTTAGCAGCCTACACATGCAACCCCACACTCTTCCTACTCCCTGCTGACGAGCGGCAACTACCGCGAAACACGTGTCCAGGGATGGCTAACGCTACTCTGACTTGCACGCACCACTGAGCATAGGCGTACCCGCCGACGCTGACTACAGGGACCACAGTTCTTTGGGGTAACACGCTAGTGGGTGGAGCAGTGTGCGACCATTTTGTTGTAGTTATTTAGTGGCTCCCTGAGCCCCGACAGCCGACGGGCTGTAGGTTACGCACCTGCGTTGCTACGAGAGGTACCAGACCTGATATGATTTTAGCAGCCTACACATGCAACCCCACACTCTTCCTACTCCCTGCTGACGAGCGGCAACTACCGCGAAACACGTGTCCAGGGATGGCTAACGCTACTCTGACTTGCACGCACAACTGAGCATAGGCGTACCCGCCGACGCTGACAACAGGGACCACAGTTCTTTGGGGTAACACGCTAGTGGGTGGAGCAGTGTGCGACCATTTTGTTGTAGTTATTTAGTGGCTCCCTGAGCCCCGACAGCCGACGGGCTGTAGTTTACGCACCTGCGTTGCTACGAGAGGTACCAGACCTGATATGATTTTAGCAGCCTACACATGCAACCCCACACTCTTCATACTCCCTGCTGACGAGCGGCAACTACTGCGAAACACGTGTCCAGGGATGGCTAACGCTACTCTGACTTGCACGCACCACTGAGCATAGGCGTACCCGCCGACGCTTACTACAGGGACCACAGTTCTTTGGGGTAACACGCTAGTGGGTGGAGCAGTGTGCGACCATTTTGTTGTAGTTATTTAGTGGCTCCCTGAGCCCCGACAGCCGACGGGCTGTAGGTTACGCACCTGCGTTGCTACGAGAGGTACCAGACCTGATATGATTTTAGCAGCCTACACATGCAACCCCACACTCTTCCTACTCCCTGCTGATGAGCGGCAACTACCGCGAAACACGTGTCCAGGGATGGCTAACGCTACTCTGACTTGCACGCACCACTGAGCATAGGCGTATCCGCCGACGCTGACTACAGGGACCACAGTTCTTTGGGGTAACACGCTAGTGGGTGGAGCAGTGTGCGACCATTTTGTTGTAGTTATTTAGTGGCTCCCTGAGCCCCGACAGCCGACGGGCTGTAGGTTACGCACCTGCGTTGCTACGAGAGGTACCAGACCTGATATGATTTTAGCAGCCTACACATGCAACCCCACACTCTTCCTACTCCCTGCTGACGAGCGGCAACTACCGCGAAACACGTGTCCAGGGATGGCTAACGCTACTCTGACTTGCACGCACCACTGAGCATAGGCGTACCCGCCGACGCTGACTACAGGGACCACAGTTCTTTGGGGTAACACGCTAGTGGGTGGAGCAGTGTGCGACCATTTTGTTGTAGTTATTTAGTGGCTCCCTGAGCCCCGACAGCCGACGGGCTGTAGGTTACGCACCTACGTTGCTACGAGAGGTACCAGACCTGATATGATTTTAGCAGCCTACACATGCAACCCCACACTCTTCCTACTCCCTGCTGACGAGCGGCAACTACCGCAAAACACGTGTCCAGGGATGGCTAACGCTACTCTGACTTGCACGCACCACTGAGCATAGGCGTACCCGCCGAAGCTGACTACAGGGACCACAGTTCTTTGGGGTAACACGCTAGTGGGTGGAGCAGTGTGCGACCATTTTGTTGTAGTTATTTAGTGGCTCCCTGAGCCCCGACAGCCGACGGGCTGTAGGTTACGCACCTGCGTTGCTACGAGAGGTACCAGACCTGATATGATTTTAGCAGCCTACACATGCAACCCCACACTCTTCATACTCCCTGCTGACGAGCGGCAAATACTGCGAAACACGTGTCCAGGGATGGCTAACGCTACTCTGACTTGCACGCACCACTGAGCATAGGCGTACCCGCCGACGCTGACTACAGGGACCACAGTTCTTTGGGGTAACACGCTAGTGGGTGGAGCAGTGTGCGACCATTTTCTTGTAGTTATTTAGTGGCTCCCTGAGCCCCGACAGCCGACGGGCTGTAGGTTACGCACCTGCGTTGCTTCGAGAGGTTCCAGACCTGATATGATTTTAGCAGCCTACACATGCAACCCCACACTCTTCCTACTCCCTGCTGACGAGTGGCAACTACCGCGAAACACGTGTCCAGGGATGGCTAACGCTACTCTGACTTGCACGCACCACTGAGCATAGGCGTACCCGCCGACGCTGACTACAGGGACCACAGTTCTTTGGGGTAACACGCTAGTGGGTGGAGCAGTGTGCGACCATTTTGTTGTAGTTATTTAGTGGCTCCCTGAGCCCCGACAGCCGACGGGCTGTAGGTTACGCACCTACGTTGCTACGAGAGGTACCAGACCTGATATGATTTTAGCAGCCTACACATGCAACCCCACACTCTTCCTACTCCCTGCTGACGAGCGGCAACTACCGCGAAACACGTGTCCAGGCATGGCTAACGCTACTCTGACTTGCACGCACCACTGAGCATAGGCGTACCAGCCGACGCTGACTACAGGGACCACAGTTCTTTGGGGTAACACGCTAGTGGGTGGAGCAGTGTGCGACCATTTTGTTGTAGTTATTTAGTGGCTCCCTGAGCCCCGACAGCCGACGGGCTGTAGGTTACGCACCTGCGTTGCTACGAGAGGTACCAGACCTGATATGATTTTAGCAGCCTACACATGCAACCCCACACTCTTCCTACTCCCTGCTGACGAGCGGCAACTACCGCGAAACACGTGTCCAGGGATGGCTAACGCTACTCTGACTTGCACGCACCACTGAGCATAGGCGTACCCGCCGACGCTGACTACAGGGACCACAGTTCTTTGGGGTAACACACTAGTGGGTGGAGCAGTGTGCGACCATTTTGTTGTAGTTATTTAGTGGCTCCCTGAGCCCCGACAGCCGACGGGCTGTAGGTTACGCACCTGCGTTGCTGTGAGAGGTACCAGACCTGATATGATTTTAGCAGCCTACACATGCAACCCCACACTCTTCCTACTCCCTGCTGACGAGCGGCAACTACCGCGGAACACGTGTCCAGGGATGGCTAACGCTACTCTGACTTGCACGCACCACTGAGCATAGGCGTACCCGCCGACGCTGACTACAGGGACCACAGTTCTTTGGGGCAACACGCTAGTGGGTGGAGCAGTGTGCGACCATTTTGTTGTAGTTATTTAGTGGCTCCCTGAGCCCCGACAGCCGACGGGCTGTAGGTTACGCACCTGCGTTGCTACGAGAGGTACCAGACCTGATATGATTTTAGCAGCCTACACATGCAACCCCACACTCTTCCTACTCCCTGCTGACGAGCGGCAACTACCGCGAAACACGTGTCCAGGGATGGCTAACGCTACTCTGACTTGCACGCACAACTGAGCATAGGCGTACCCGCCGACGCTGACTACAGGGACCACAGTTCTTTGGGGTAACACGCTAGTGGGTGGAGCAGTGTGCGACCATTTTGTTGTAGTTATTTAGTGGCTCCCTGAGCCCCGACAGCCGACGGGCTGTAGGTTATGCACCTGCGTTGCTGCGAGAGGTACCAGACCTGATATGATTTTAGCAGCCTACACATGCAACCCCACACTCTTCCTACTCCCTGCTGACGAGCGGCAACTACCGCGAAACACGTGTCCAGGGATGGCTAACGCTACTCTGACTTGCACGCACCACTGAGCATAGGTGTACCCGCCGACGCTGACTACAGGGACCACAGTTCTTTGGGGTAACACGCTAGTGGGTGGAGCAGTGTGCGACCATTTTGTTGTAGTTATTTAGTGGCTCCCTGAGCCCCGACAGCCGACGGGCTGTAGGTTACGCACCTGCATTGCTACGAGAGGTACCAGACCTGATATGATTTTAGCAGCCTACACATGCAACCCCACACTCTTCCTACTCCCTGCTGACGAGCGGCAACTACCGCGAAACACGTGTCCAGGGATGGCTAACGCTACTCTGACTTGCACGCACCACTGAGCATAGGTATACCCGCCGACGCTGACTACAGGGACCACAGTTCTTTGGGGTAACACGCTAGTGGGTGGAGCAGTGTTCGACCATTTTGTTGTAGTTATTTAGTGGCTCCCTGAGCCCCGACAGCCGACGGGCTGTAGGTTACGCACCTGCGTTGCTACGAGAGGTACCAGACCTGATATGATTTTAGCAGCCTACACATGCAACCCCACACTCTTCCTACTCCCTGCTGACGAGCGGCAACTACCGCGAAACACGTGTCCAGGGATGGCTAACGCTACTCTGACTTGCACGCACCACTGAGCATAGGCGTACCTGCCGACGCTGACTACAGGGACCACAGTTCTTTGGGGTAACACGCTAGTGGGTGGAGCAGTGTGCGACCATTTTGTTGTAGTTATTTAGTGGCTCCCTGAGCCCCGACAGCCGACGGGCTGTAGGTTACGCACCTGCGTTGCTACGAGAGATACCAGACCTGATATGATTTTAGCAGCCTACACATGCAACCCCACACTCTTCCTACTCCCTGCTGACGAGCGGCAACTACCGCGAAACACGTGTCCAGGGATGGCTAACGCTACTCTGACTTGCACGCACCACTGAGCATAGGCGTACCCGCCGACGCTGACTACAGGGGCCACAGTTCTTTGGGGTAACACGCTAGTGGGTGGAGCAGTGTGCGACCATTATGTTGTAGTTATTTAGTGGCTCCCTGAGCCCCGACAGCCGACGGGCTGTAGGTTACGCACCTGCGTTGCTACGAGAGGTACCAGACCTGATATGATTTTAGCAGCCTACACATGCAACCCCACACTCTTCCTACTCCCTGCTGACGAGCGGCAACTACCGCGAAACACGTGTCCAGGGATGGCTAACGCTACTCTGACTTGCACGCACCACTGAGCATAGGCGTACCCGCCGACGCTGACTACAGGGACCACAGTTCTTTGGGGTAACACGCTAGTGGGTGGAGCAGTGTGCGACCATTTTGTTGTAGTTATTTAGTGGCTCCCTGAGCCCCGACAGCCGACGGTCTGTAGGTTACGCACCTGCGTTGCTACGAGAGGTACCAGACCTGATATGATTTTAGCAGCCTACACATGCAACCCCACACTCTTCCTACTCCCTGCTGACGAGCGGCAACTACCGCGAAACACGTGTCCAGGGATGGCTAACGCTACTCTGACTTGCACGCACCACTGAGCATAGGCGTACCCGCCGACGCTGACTACAGGGACCACAGTTCTTTGGGGTAACACGCTAGTGGGTGGAGCAGTGTGCGACCATTTTGTTGTAGGTATTTAGTGGCTCCCTGAGCCCTGACAGCCGACGGGCTGTAGGTTACGCACCTGCGTTGCTACGAGAGGTACCAGACCTGATATGATTTTAGCAGCCTACACATGCAACCCCACACTCTTCCTACTCCCTGCTGACGAGCGGCAACTACCGCGAAACACGTGTCCAGGGATGGCTAACGCTACTCTGACTTGCACGCACCACTGAGCATAGGCGTACCCGCCGACGCTGACTACAGGGACCACAGTTCTTTGGGGTAACACGCTAGTGGGTGGAGCAGTGTGCGACCATTTTGTTGTAGTTATTTAGTGGCTCCCTGAGCCCCGACAGCCGACGGGCTGTAGGTTACGCACCTGCGTTGCTACGAGAGGTACCAGACCTGATATGATTTTAGCAGCCTACACATGCAACCCCACACTCTTCCTACTCCCTGCTGACGAGCGGCAACTACCGCGAAACACGTGTCCAGGGATGGCTAACGCTACTCTGACTTGCACGCACCACTGAGCATAGGCGTACCCGCCGACGCTGACTACAGGGACCACAGTTCTTTGGGGTAACACGCTAGTGGGTGGAGCAGTGTGCGACCATTTTGTTGTAGTTATTTAGTGGCTCCCTGAGCCCCGACAGCCGACGGGCTGTAGGTTACGCACCTGCGTTGCTACGAGAGGTACCAGACCTGATATGATTTTAGCAGCCTACACATGCAACCCCACACTCTTCCTACTCCATGCTGACGAGCGGCAACTACCGCGAAACACGTGTCCAGGGATGGCTAACGCTACTCTGACTTGCACGCACCACTGAGCATAGGTATACCCGCCGACGCTGACTACAGGGACCACAGTTCTTTGGGGTAACACGCTAGTGGGTGGAGCAGTGTTCGACCATTTTGTTTTAGTTATTTAGTGGCTCCCTGAGCCCCGACAGCCGACGGGCTGTAGGTTACGCACCTGCGTTGCTACGAGAGGTACCAGACCTGATATGATTTTAGCAGCCTACACATGCAACCCCACACTCTTCCTACTCCCTGCTGACGAGCGGCAACTACCGCGAAACACGTGTCCAGGGATGGCTAACGCTACTCTGACTTGCACGCACCACTGAGCATAGGCGTACCTGCCGACGCTGACTACAGGGACCACAGTTCTTTGGGGTAACACGCTAGTGGGTGGAGCAGTGTGCGACCATTTTGTTGTAGTTATTTAGTGGCTCCCTGAGCCCGACAGCCGACGGGCTGTAGGTTACGCACCTGCGTTGCTACGAGAGATACCAGACCTGATATGATTTTAGCAGCCTACACATGCAACCCCACACTCTTCCTACTCCCTGCTGACGAGCGGCAACTACTGCGAAACACGTGTCCAGGGATGGCTAACGCTACTCTGACTTGCACGCACCACTGAGCATAGGCGTACCCGCCGACGCTGACTACAGGGGCCACAGTTCTTTGGGGTAACACGCTAGTGGGTGGAGCAGTGTGCGACCATTATGTTGTAGTTATTTAGTGGCTCCCTGAGCCCCGACAGCCGACGGGCTGTAGGTTACGCACCTGCGTTGCTACGAGAGGTACCAGACCTGATATGATTTTAGCAGCCTACACATGCAACCCCACACTCTTCCTACTCCCTGCTGACGAGCGGCAACTACCGCGAAACACGTGTCCAGGGATGGCTAACGCTACTCTGACTTGCACGCACCACTGAGCATAGGCGTACCCGCCGACGCTGACTACAGGGACCACAGTTCTTTGGGGTAACACGCTAGTGGGTGGAGCAGTGTGCGACCATTTTGTTGTAGTTATTTAGTGGCTCCCTGAGCCCCGACAGCCGACGGGCTGTAGGTTACGCACCTGCGTTGCTACGAGAGGTACCAGACCTGATATGATTTTAGCAGCCTACACATGCAACCCCACACTCTTCCTACTCCCTGCTGACGAGCGGCAACTACCGCGAAACACGTGTCCAGGGATGGCTAACGCTACTCTGACTTGCACGCACCACTGAGCATAGGCGTACCCGCCGAAGCTGACTACAGGGACCACAGTTCTTTGGGGTAACACGCTAGTGGGTGGAGCAGTGTGCGACCATTTTGTTGTAGTTATTTAGTGGGTCCCTGAGCCCCGACAGCCGACGGGCTGTAGGTTACGCACCTGCGTTGCTACGAGAGGTACCAGACCTGATATGATTTTAGCAGCCTACACATGCAACCCCACACTCTTCCTACTCCCTGCTGACGAGCGGCAACTACCGCGAAACACGTGTCCAGGGATGGCTAACGCTACTCTGACTTGCACGCACCACTGAGCATAGGCGTACCCGCCGACGCTGACTACAGGGACCACAGTTCTTTGGGGTAACACGCTAGTGGGTGGAGCAGTGTGCGACCATTTTGTTGTAGTTATTTAGTGGCTCCCTGAGCCCCGACAGCCGACGGGCTGTAGGTTACGCACCTGCGTTGCTACGAGAGGTACCAGACCTGATATGATTTTAGCAGCCTACACATGCAACCCCACACTCTTCCTACTCCCTGCTGACGAGCGGCAACTACCGCGAAACACGTGTCCAGGGATGGCTAACGCTACTCTGACTTGCACGCACCACTGAGCATAGGCGTACCCGCCGACGCTGACTACAGGGACCACAGTTCTTTGGGGTAACACGCTAGTGGGTGGAGCAGTGTGCGACCATTTTGTTGTAGTTATTTAGTGGCTGCCTGAGCCCCGACAGCCGACGGGCTGTAGGTTACGCACCTGCGTTGCTACGAGAGGTACCAGACCTGATATGATTTTAGCAGCCTACACATGCAACCCCACACTCTTCCTACTCCCTGCTGATGAGCGGCAACTACCGCGAAACACGTGTCCAGGGATGGCTAACGCTACTCTGACTTGCACGCACCACTGAGCATAGGCGTACCCGCCGACGCTGACTACAGGGACCACAGTTCTTTGGGGTAACACGCTAGTGGGTGGAGCAGTGTGCGACCATTTTGTTGTAGTCACTGCAGACAGGCTCAGCTCATGCCAGAGCACCATCTCACATGGAACCAAGCACTCTGCCTTCAGGATTGTCAAGGCCTGCCATAGGAGTGACTTATAGGTTACCATGTGTCCCATTTAAGGTTAGGTATAGGTATACTACACCTAAGTAAGAGGTGGTTACACCAGCTTACCCCAGCTGATTGATCAGCCAGTTGTATCAAATTTGTTAGGCCAAGCCTGGGGTGGCATAATACATGCTTCAGCCCCTGGCAGGCCTTAGATACACCAATGCCCTGGGTACCTAGTGTACACTGGTACAGGGGCTCACAGGGTGATCCACTTCCAATTGGTTATGCACCTAGGGTGCATAGTGTCAATTTAGTTAGAGAGAACAGCAGGCTGGGGGTCTGATTAGCAGGCCCACAGCCTCAATATGTCAAAAACCAGTGAAGCAAAAAGCAAAAATTTGGGTTGACCATAGGATAGCAGACCCTACTCTCCTACACACCCCCCCCCCAAACACAGGGACATTAAACTAGCCTTGACCAGTCTCGTGTTCATGTCCTAAGTGGAAGTACCTGGAGAGACCATCTGCATTCCCATGGTCTGTACCTGGCCAGTGCTCCACTGTAAAGTCCATCCCCTGTAGGGAAATGGACCACCTAAGCAGTTTGGGGTTTTCACCCTTCATCTGATTTAGCCACAAGAGGGGCTTATGGTCGGTCTGAATCTTGAAGTGAGTGCCAAACAAGTATGGCCTCAGCTTCTTCAGGGTCCACACCACAGCAAAGGCCTCCCTCTCAATAGCTGACCAATTCTTCTCTCTGGGGGTCAACCTTCTGCTAATAAAAGCAATGGGTTGGTCTTGACCATCTACATTAAGTTGTGACAGCACAGCTCCCACACCCAACTCAGAAGCATCTGTTTGGACAATAAACTCTTTGGAGTAGTCAGGACTTTTCAGGATAGGTGCAGAGCACATGGCCTTCTTCAGGTCATCAAATGCCTTTTGACAGCTTACTGTCCACTGAACCTTTTTGGGCATCTTCTTGGATGTCAGATCATTTAGAGGAGTCACATTGGACCCATAGTTCTTAACAAACTTCCTGTAGTACCCAGTCAAGCCCAAGAAAGCTCGAGCTTGAGTCTGGGTGGTTGGAGGAGACCAGTCCTTGATGGATTGTATCTTACTCTCCAGTGGTTGAACTTGGCCTCCACCTACAAGGTGGCCCAAATACACAACCTTACTCTGCCCTATCTGGCACTTAGTAGCCTTGATAGTGAGGCCTGCCTTTTGCAGAGCCTCAAGTACCTTCTTCAGGTGGATCAGGTGATCCTCCCAGGTGGCGCTAAAGACAGCAATGTCATCAAGATATGCTGCACAAAAGTCATCCAACCCAGTAAGGACTTGATTCACCAACCTTTGGAAGGTGGCAGGTGCATTCTTCAGACCAAAGGCCATCACCAAAAATTGATAATGTCCTCCTGGGGTTGAGAATGCTGTTTTGGCCTTTGACTCCTCAGCTAACCTGATTTGCCAAGAGCCAGCTGTCAAATCCAATGTGCTCAAAAACTTAGCAGAAGCCAGTTTATCTATGAGCTCATCTGCCCTTGGAATAGGATGTGCATCTGTCCTAGTGACAGCATTGAGTCCTCTGTAATCCACACAGAACCTCATCTCTCTCTTGCCATCTTTGGTGTGAGGTTTGGGGACCAGAACCACTGGGCTAGCCCAGGGGCTCTCTGAGGGTTCAATGACACCCAATTCCAGCATTTTGTGTACCTCAGCCTTTATACAGTCCCTGACGTGGTCAGGTTGTCTATAAAGTTTGTTCTTTACAGGCAGACTGTCACCAGTGTCCACCACATGGGTACACCAGTCAGTTTGACTAGGTATCAATGAAAACATATGTTGAAATGATTGTAGAACCTGTCTACATTCAATCTGCTGATGGTCAGTGAGGTTGCCTCCCAGGGTCACTCCTTCAACTGAGCCATCTTCAGGGTTCTGAGACAACAGGTCTGGGAGAGGGTCACTCTCTTCCTCCTGTCCCTCATCTGTAGACATGAGCAAGCCCATGTCTGCCCTGTCAACATATGCCTTTAACCTGTTAACATGGAGTACCCTGTGGGGACTCCTGGGAGTTCCTAGGTCCACCAAGTAGGTGACCTCTCCCTTCTTTTCCAGGATTGTATGGGGTCCAGACCATTTGTCTTGGAGTGCTGCTGGGGCCACTGGCTCCAACACCCATACCTTCTGTCCTGGCTGAAACTCAACCAAGACAGCCTTTTGGTCATGCCAAGCTTTCTGTAAGGCCTGGCTTGCCTCAAGGTTTTTGGATGCCTTCTCCATATACTCAGCCATCCTGGAGCGGAGACCAAGTACATAGTCCACTATGTCTTGTTTAGGCTTTTCAAGAGGTAACTCCCATCCTTCCTTCACTAAACACAGTGGGCCTCTTACAGGGTGCCCAAACAGCAATTCAAAGGGGCTGTAGCCAACTCCTTTTTGTGGGACCTCTCTGTAAGCAAACAGAAGGCAGGGTAGAAGGATGTCCCATCTTCGCCTGAGCTTTTCAGGTAATCCTTTGATCATACCCTTTAGGGTCTTGTTGAATCTCTCAACGAGCCCATTGCATTGTGGGTGATAAGGAGTGGTGAACTTGTAGTTGACACCACATTCCTTCCACATAGATGTCAAGTATCCTGACATGAAGTTGGTACCTCTGTCAGAAACCACCTCCTTAGGAAACCCCACTCTGGAGAATACTCCCAGCAGGGCCCTGGCCACAACAGGAGCTGTAGTGGTCCTAAGGGGAATTGCCTCTGGATACCTGGTGGCATGATCCACTACCACCAGTATAAATCTGTGCCCAGATGCAGTGGGAGGATCCATGGGACCCACTATATCTATTCCCACTCTTTCAAAGGGGACCCCCACCACAGGTAGTGGTATTAGGGGGGCCTTTGTTGTGCCACCCGATTTGCCACTGGCTTGGCAGGTCACACAGGAGCGACAAAACTCCTTGGTATCTTCATTCATGTGAGGCCAGTGAAAGTGAGGGACAAGCCTGTCCCAAGTCTTGTTCTGGCCTAAGTGTCCTGCTAGAGGAATATCATGGGCCAAGGTAAGAAGGAAGCCCCTAAATTGCAGAGGTATAACCAACCTCCTGGTTGCACCAGGTTTTGGGTCTCTAGCCTCTGAATAAAGGAGCCCATCATCCCAATACACTTTATGGGTACCTTGAGCATTCCCAGCAGCCTCAGCAGCAGTCAGCTGTCTGAGGGGTTCAAGAGATGGACAGGATAACTGAGCCTGCCCCAAGTCAGCCCTGGAAGGTCCCCCTGTCCCCAGAAACTCAACCTGATCAGGTTCAAGCTCTTCAGGGACAGTTCCTTCAGGGTCCTCTAGATCATCTTCCTGGGAAGGCTGATCATCACTTGGAGGCAGGGGGGAAGGCACAGCCTTAACCCTCCTGTTCTTCTTCTTGGTAGGTGCTTGGTCCATTGTTCCAGGATCCAAGACCTGTGGTTCAGTAAGGCCCTTTTTGGCCTGTGACCTGGTCACAGCAAGGACATGTGGTGATATACGTAACATCTCTGCATGTGTCCTGTACTCCACTTCTGACCATAGAGAACTCTCTAGGTCATTGCCCAACAAACATTCTACTGGGAGGTCTGCACTAACCACAACCCTTTTGAGGCCAGTTACCCCTCCCCATGAGAAGTTAACAACTGCCACACTATGTGAAGTAGTGGCATTGCTGGCATTGGTCACCAGGTAGTTCTCACCTGGTATGTACTGTCCAGGGTCCACAAAGCCTGGTGTCACCATAGTGACACTGGCACATGTTTCCCTGTAGGCTTGAGCCACTTTTTCATTCATTAAAGGAGTCTGTCTGTACTTGCCCAGGTTACTGGGGCTCACAGTCAGGGACAAATCCATGTCCCCATCACAGATCAAGACTGCCTGTGTCAGCGTTCTGTCTAAGTCAGAATCTCCTTCAGTTCCCATAGTGATTCCCACCACACCCTTTGTTTGGGGACCAACACTGCTAACAGTAGTACTGGGAGCAGGTGCCTTAGGGGCAACAGTGTTGGGGGCTCCACCCTTCTTACAATCACTAGTCCAGTGAGTTGTATTCTTGCAAGATTTGCACCAGGGTTTCTTTGGACCTTCTTTCTTCTTCCCTTTAGGCTGGGACCCACCCTCGTTAGTACTAGTTTGGGGCCCTGTTGAAGACTTCTGGTCTTTAGATTTCTGATCCCCACCCTTTTGGTCTGTTTTCTTCTGATCACCCCCTTGGCCCTGATTCTGGTTCTTTTGCTTATCCCTGGTTCTGACCCATTTGTCTGCCTTCTTTCCCAATTCTTGGGGAGAGGTCAGATCTGAGTCAACCAAGTATTGATGCAGTTGTTGGTTCTGACAGTTATTTAAAATCTGTTCTCTCATCATCAAATTGCACAATCCTGTATAATCAGATACCTTACTTCCCAGCAACCAACCCTCCAAAGCCTTAGTGGCACATTCAATGTATTCAGACCAGTCCTGAGTCTGTGTCTTCTGGGTGTCTCTGAAGATTAACCTGTACTGTTCAGTGGTTAAGCCTAACCCATCAACTAGGACACTCTTCAGGGCTCTGTAGTTTCTGACATCCTCCTCCCCAACAGTGAGGAGTCTATCTCTGCCTCTTCCTTCAAAGGAGAGCCATAAGATTGCTGCCCACTGGTCTTCAGGAACCTGCTGCACTTTGCAGGCTCTCTCAAGAGCAGTCATCCACTTGTGGATATCATCCCCACTTTTGTAGGGGGGCACAACCTTGGACAGGTTCCTATTGTCAAAGACCCTATCTTTGTCCTTAGGGACAATGCTGCCACCAGTGGGTATAGACCCACTCTCTCTAGGTTGCCTAGCCTTGTTCAGTTTTTCTTCCATCAGGGCTACTTCTAGCTCCTGTCTCCTGATCCTCAGCTGAGCTTCCTTCATTCTGGCCTCATGCTCCCTCCTTTGAGGGCTGGTCATCCCCCTTCTGGAGCTACCTTGAGAGCCTCTAGAGGCATGAGAAGCATTAGACTCGCCTGAGTGATTCCTCTGCCTCCCAAGCCCCTGGTTAAGTCCACTAGGGAGATCCAATGGGATGATCCCATTGTCAGTCCCCAGTAGCCTTAGGTTAGCTGGGCCACGTATAACACTTGGCACTGGGCTAGTTCTCCCTTCATCCCCACTAACATCTGTATCCCTATCACTTTCATCCTCTGTAGTATGATTCTCATCTAAGGGGTGACTATTGGAAAGGGGTACCTCAGTAGCATCTTCAGAAGGGGGGCCTCCTGTTCCAGTCCCCAAGGGGCCTAACTGGGAGGCTTTCTTGAGAGCTTTCTGATCTTCATCAGCCTGTAAAAAGCTCTCTGAGTTCAGCAGAAGTAGGGTTCTTGGGCTGTTTAAGGCCCCTGATATTTGCCAACTGCCTGAGCTCATTTTGATTTAGGGTAGCAAAGAGAGTTGGTGCCCTCTGGGGGTCACTCTCGACAGAGATGGGTACCTTGGACCCCTCTGCCCCCTCCATTGCTCTTAAGTGTGGGTGGATGTGTTGCAATCTACCTACACTTGGGTTTTCCTACTAAACCTATCTAGTAGTTGTAGTCAGGGTGTGCTACTCCCTTTGCTCTACAACAACTAAGTTCAGTAGAACTTAAGTATATCTATCTTGTTTTATATGTACCTACAGGTACCTATGTGATCTTTCAATTGGTAACAAAGAGCTTACAATGGTAAAACACAGCAAGCTCAAATCCAACCGCTGCTCACCAATGTGAGAAGTTGGCCTGGTATATGATGTTCACTAGTTAAAGTGACCACCTTGTACCATGCCAAGCAACCCTTATGGTGTGGTTGTAAGTCAACCTTTTCGGACTAGCTGCCCTAGTGGTAGCGTAGGCTAAGCAGTCTTTGAGGCTAAACTCGTTAAAGCGTGTTAAGCAGGCTGTTTTACCAATTGCAACCCCCCTTTATACCAATGAAAGAACACCACACAGATATATATTCAAAATACATATGTATTTATTTCTCAAAGTATCCCCTAGACTCTTTATGAGCACAGGAGCACAAATCGTTAAACAAGACAATGTTATAATATACAGAAGTTGCACTTTATATGGATGGGCCCTGGTGGCCACTCAAACCATATACTAAAATAGTGGTATAAGTACCACGAACAGGAAAGGGAAAAGGCCTAGGGCCTCTAGAATCGCTGGGCCTACAAGGAGCTAACTTCAGTTAGTGACCAGGAGGTCCACGGGTCGCGTGTGCAGTGAGGAAAGTTACACGCGGGCTCCCATAGGTTTTCAATGGGTGAGTAAAAGTTTAAAAGTTACTGCAGAAAGGGTCTTCTGGATGGACTACGATCTTAAGATTCAAAACACAGACACTAGAGATGTTTCTCTACATTTGGGCACCGGAGTGCCAGCTTTACCTCACCCACAGGAAGCGGGTGCATAGGTCTCGAAGTGCGTCGGGTTTCTTCTATCGATTCAATGGAGCCTGATGACAAAGATGCTGCAGGCGGTCGGTCCAGAAGAGATGCGGTGGATCCAAGAGTGGATCGGAGTTGTAGAAGACCTGAAAGCAGAGGGGACAGTGTTCATAGTCACTAGCCAGTGACCGGCATGGCACCAGGTAGGTACCAGGCGATGTCGGGTGCAAACAGGTGATGAGGTGTAGCTTGTCTCCGCAGCCACGTGGTCCCTGAAGGTCGACGACGTCCAGGAGTCGGTTCACGAGCTGTCCCACGCAGGCTCTCGCTGTCGGCGACTCGAAAGAAGCAAACAAGCCTTGGCAAAGGCAGGAGTCGTGGAAAGAGAGGAAAGCTGATTGTTCTGACCAGCAAGATCAGAGGGGCTGCTCTTTTGGAAAGCAGCTAGGGCCAGTCTGGAGCAACCAGACCAGCGTCGTTGATTTCAAAATAGGTCACCAAAATGGCCACTAGCTAACGGGCTAGGGATCGGGCAGGCGCGTCGAGATGCAAAGTGCCGAGGGGCCCCACGCAGATCGTGGAGATGCTGGAGGGCTCACCTTTGGTGCAGATGCTGCTCGGTGGTTGGGCTTCTCAGGACCCAAAGCACAACTTGGAGGGAGCCTCTGTCGTTGCGCTTGCAGCTTGTCGTTGGTCTTCCAAGATGGCTGGCTCCACGTGTCTCGGTGCCTCCACGGGTCCCTTCTTTGCAGGGACTGTGGATCGGCCGGTGAGAGGTCTGGAGGTCCAGGTCTTGTCGGGCTCTGGGCTCGGGCTCCGGCAGGAGGCGGCGGCAAAGCAGACGTTGAATAGCTGGTTGGTGCTTGCGTTAGCAAGATGGTCACTCCCTGACCATAGGGGAGATTTCCTTCAGTCCTCTGTGCAGCAGGGCGTCGAAGTTCCCGTCTTCTTCTTTTAGTTAAGTTGATTCCAGGATGTCTGAAGTCTTAGGACACAGCTCCTACCTTTAAGCGGATTCTAGGGGCCGGACTACCTGCTAGGTCCCTCCCTAAGGGTGGGACCAGGAAGGGGGGTGGTTACACCCCCAATCCTTTGTCCAGCTCACCCCAGGTCCGGGGCTGGTGTGCCCCAGGACCGGATTGAACTGGCATATGCACCGAGGCTCCTTGTGAGCCTCAGGCATGTCTGGTTTCTTTCAAGCCCTACCTGACCAATACACAAAATCCTGTCTGGGGTGGTGCTCGCACCTCCCCTGGCAGGAAACCCTTTGTCCACGTCTCCCAAGCTGGAAGGACTCCCAGCAGCAGGAGGGCAGACTTGTGTCTGTGGTGGCAGCATCCATTTTGTGGAGCTGAGGCTATGTCTGATTTTACCCGGGTTTCAGGTACTGTACATGTCGTGTCCCTCTAGAAGGGTGGAATGCTAACCCCGTCGCCAGAATTGGCGAGGGGTTAGTATTCCAATTCGTATGACACCTTAATCGACATGTTTTGATAAAGCCAAACCAAAGATAGCATTTAACCGCGAGCTTCATAGTGCACTTAAGAGTATATGGTATGACGATATCTGGAAACGGTAGAAGGAAGTTGTTCCGACCACTGCAGACAGGCTCAGCTCATGCCAGAGCACCATCTCACATGGAACCAAGCACTCTGCCTTCAGGATTGTCAAGGCCTGCCATAGGAGTGACTTATAGGTTACCATGTGTCCCATTTAAGGTTAGGTATAGGTATAGGTATAGGTATACTTACCCCAGCTGATTGATCAGCCAGTTGTGTCAAATTTGTTAGGCCAAGCCTGGGGTGGCATAATACATGCTTCAGCCCCTGGCAGGCCGTAGATACGCCAATGCCCTGGGTACCTAGTGTACACTGGTACAGGGGCTCACAGGGTGATCCACTTCCAATTGGTTATGCACCTAGGGTGCATAGTGTCAATTTAGTTAGAGAGAACAGCAGGCTGGGGGTCTGATTAGCAGGCCCACATCCTCAATATGTCAAAAACCAGTGAAGCAGAAAGCAAAAATTTGGGTTGACCATAGGATAGCAGACCCTACTCTCCTACAATGGGTTAGGCTTAACCACTGAACAGTACAGGTTAATGTTCAGAGATACCCAGAAGACACAGACTCAGGACTGGTCTGAATACATTGAATGTGCCACTAAGGCTTTGGAGGGTTGGTTGCTGGGAAGTAAGGTATCTGATTATACAGGATTGTACAATTTGATGATGAGAGAACAGATTTTAAATAACTGTCAGAACCAGCAACTGCATCAACACTTGGTTGACTCAGATCTGACCTCTCCCCAAGAATTGGGAAAGAAGGCAGACAAATGGGTCAGAACCAGGGTTAAGCAAAAGAACCATAACCAGGGCCAAGGGGGTGATCAGAAGAAAACAGACCAAAAGGGTGATCAGAAATCCAAAGACCAGAAGTCTTCAACAGGGCCCCAAACTAGTACTAACGAGGGTGAGTCCCAACAACCTAAAGGGAAGAAGAAAGAAGGTCCAAAGAAACCCTGGTGCAAATCTTGCAAGAATACAACTCACTGGACTAGTGATTGTAAGAAGGGTGGAGCCCCCAACACTGTTGCCCCTAAGGCACCTGCTCCCAGTACTACTGTTAGCAGTGTTGGTCCCCAGACAAAGGGTGTAGTGGGAATCACTATGGGAACTGAAGGAGACTCTGACTTAGACAGAACCCTTACACAGGCAGTCTTGATCTGTGATGGGGACATGGATTTGTCCCTGACTGTGAGCCCCAGTAACCTGGGCAAGTACAGACAGACTCCTTTAATAAATGCAAAAGTGGCTCAAGCCTACAGGACACATGTGCCAGTGTCACTATGGTGACACCAGGCTTTGTGGACCCCGGAAAGTACATACCAGGTGAGAATTACCTGGTGACCAATGCCAGCAATGACACTACTTCACATAGTGTGGCTATTGTTAACTTCTCATGGGGAGGGGTAACTGGCCTCAAAAGGGTTGTGGTTAGTGCAGACCTCCCAGTAGAATGTTTGTTGGGCAATGACCTAGAGAGTTCTCTATGGTCAGAAGTGGAGTACAGGACACATACAGAGATGTTAGGTATATCACCACATGTCCTTGCTGTGACCAGGTCACAGGCCAAAAAGTGCCTTACTGAACCACAGGTCTTGGATCCTGGAACAATGGACCAAGCACCTACCAAGAAGAAGAACAGGAGCGTTAAGGCTGTGCCTTCCCCCCTGTCTCCAAGTGGTGATCAGTCTTCCCAGGAGGATGATCTAGAGAACCCTGAAAGAACTGTCCCTGAAGAGCTTGAACCTGATCAGGTTGAGTTTCTGGGGACAGGGGGACCTTCCAGGGCTCACTTTGTTGCAGGCTCAGTTATCCTGTCCATCTCTTGAACCCCTCAGACAGCTGGCTGCTGCTGAGGCTGCTGGGAATGCTCAAGGTACCCATAAAGTGTATTGGGATGATGGGCTCCTTTATTCAGAGGCTAGAGACCCAAAACCTGGTGCAACCAGGAGGTTGGTTATACCTCTGCAATTTAGGGGCTTCCTTCTTACCTTGGCCTATGATATTCCTCTAGCAGGACACTTAGGCCAGAACAAGACTTGGGACAGGCTTGTCCCTCACTTTCACTGGCCTCACATGAATGAAGATACCAAGGAGTGTTGTCGCTCCTGTGTGACCTGCCAAGCCAGTGGCAAATCAGGTGGCACAACAAAGGCCCCCCTAATACCACTACCTGTGGTGGGGATCCCCTTTGAAAGAGTGGGAATAGATATAGTGGGTCCCATGGATCCCCCCACTGCATCTGGGCACAGATTTATACTGGTGGTAGTGGATCATGCCACCAGGTATCCAGAGGCAATTCCCCTTAGGACCACTACAGCTCCTGTTGTGGCCAGGGCCCTGCTGGGAGTATTCTCCAGAGTGGGGTTTCCTAAGGAGGTGGTTTCTGACAGAGGTACCAACTTCATGTCAGGATACTTGACAGCTATGTGGAAGGAATGTGGTGTCAACTACAAGTTCACCACCCCTTATCACCCACAATGCAATGGGCTTGTTGAGAGATTCAACAAGACCTAAAGGGTATGATCAAAGGATTACCTGAAAAGCTCAGGCGAAG
This sequence comes from Triturus cristatus, assembly GCF_964204655.1. Classification (NCBI taxonomy): domain Eukaryota; kingdom Metazoa; phylum Chordata; class Amphibia; order Caudata; family Salamandridae; genus Triturus; species Triturus cristatus. The sequence continues at coordinate 1,100,857,768 of NC_140579.1, forward strand.
ATGGGACATCCTTCTACCCTGCCTTCTGTTTGCTTACAGAGAGGTCCCACAAAAAGGAGTTGGCTACAGCCCCTTTGAATTGTTGTTTGGGCACCCTGTAAGAGCCCCCCTATGTCTGGTGAGGGGAGGATGGGAGTTACCTCTCAAAAAGCCTGAACAAGACATAGTGGACTATGTACTTGGTCTCCGCTCCAGGATGGCTGAGTATATGGAGAAGGCATCCAAAAACCTTAAGGCAAGCCAGGCCTTACAGAAAGCTTGGCATGACCAAAAGGCTGTCTTGGTTGAGTTTCAGCCAGGGCAGAAGGTATGGGTGCTGGAGCCAGTGGCCCCAGCAGCACTCCAAGACAAATGGTCTGGACCCTATGCAATCCTGGAAAAGAAGGGAGAGGTTACCTACTTGGTGGACCTAGGCACTCCCAGGAGTCCCCACAGGGTACTCCATGTTAACAGGTTAAAAGCATATGTTGACAGGGCAGACATGGGCTTGCTCATGGCTACAGATGAGGGACAGGAGGAAGAGAGTAACCCTCTCCCAGAACTGTTGTCTCAGAACCCTGAAGATGGTTCAGTTGAAGGAGTGACCCTTGGAGGCAACCTCACTGAGCATCAGCAGATTGAATGTAGACAGGTTCTACAATCATTTCAGCATATGTTCTCACTGATACCTAGTCAAACTGACTGGTGTACACATGTGGTGGACACTGGTGACAGTCTTCCTGTAAAGAACAAACTTTACAGGCAACCTGACCATGTCAGGGACTGTATAAAGGCTGAGGTACACAAAATGCTGGAACTGGGTGTCATTGAACCCTCAGAGAGCCCCTGGGCTAGCCCAGTGGTTCTGGTCCCCAAACCTCACACCAAAGATGGCAAGAGACAGATGAGGTTCTGTGTGGATTACAGAGGACTCAATGCTGTCACTAGGACAGATGCACATCCTATTCCAAGGGCAGATGAGCTCATAGATAAACTGGCTTCTGCTAAGTTTTTGAGCACATTTGATTTGACAGCTGGCTATTGGCAAATCAGGTTAGCTGAGGAGTCTAAGGCCAAAACAGCAATCTCAACCCCAGGTGGGCATTATCAATTTTTGGTGATGTTCTTTGGTCTGAAGAATGCACCTGCCACCTTCCAAAGGTTGGTGAATCAAGTCCTTACTGGGTTGGATGACTTTTGTGCAGCATATCTTGATGACATTGCTGTTTTTAGCTCCACCTGGGAGGATCACCTGATCCACCTGAAGAAGGTACTTGAGGCTCTGCAAAAGGCAGGCCTCACTATCAAGGCTATTAAGTGCCAGATAGGGCAGAGTAAGGTTGTGTACTTGGGCCACCTTGTAGGTGGAGGCCAAGTTCAACCACTGGAGAGTAAGATAAAATCCATCAAGGACTGGTCTCCTCCAACCACCCAGACTCAAGTTCGAGCTTTCTTGGGCTTGACTGGGTACTACAGGAAGTTTGTTAAGAACTATGGGTCCATTGTGACTCCTCTTAATGATCTGACATCCAAGAAGATGCCCAAAAAGGTTCAGTGGACAGTAAGCTGTCAAAAGGCATTTGAAGACCTGAAGAAGGCCATGTGCTCTGCACCTATCCTGAAAAGTCCTGACTACTCCAAAGAGTTTATTGTCCAAACAGATGCTTCTGAGTTGGGTGTGGGAGCTGTGCTGTCACAACTTAATGTAGATGGTCAAGACCAACCCATTGCTTTTATTAGCTGAAGATTGACCCCCAGAGACAAGAATTGGTCAGCTATTGAGAGGGAGGCCTTTGCTGTGGTGTGGGCCCTGAAGAAGCTGAGGCCATACTTGTTTGGCGCTCACTTCAAGATTCAGACCGACCATAAGCCCCTCTTGTGGCTAAATCAGATGAAGGGTGAAAACCCCAAACTGCTTAGGTGGTCCATTTCCCTACAGGGGATGGACTTTACAGTGGAGCACCGGCCAGGTACAGACCATGGGAATGCAGATTGTCTCTCCAGGTACTTCCACTTAGGACATGAAGACGAGACTGGTCAAGGCTAGTTTAATGTCCCTGCGTTTGGGGGGGGGGTTGTGTAGGAGAGTAGGGTCTGCTATCCTATGGTCACCCCAAATTTTTGCTTTTTGCTTCACTGGTTTTTGACATATTGAGGCTGTGGGCCTGCTAATCAGACCCCCAGCCTGCTGTTCTCTCTACTAAATTGACACTATGCACTATAGGTGCATAACCAATTGGAATTGGATCACCCTGTGAGCCCCTGTACCAGTGTACACTAGGAACCCAGGGAATTGGTGCATCTAAGGCCTACCAGGGGCTGAAGCATGTATTGTGCCACCCCTGGCCTGGCCTAGCAATTTGACACAACTGGCTGATCACTCAGCTGGGGTAAGTTGGTGTAACCACCTCTTACTTAGGTGTAGTATACCTATACCTAACCTTAAATGGGACACATGCTAACCTATAAGTCACTCCTATGGCAGGCCTTAACAATCCTAAAGGCAGAGTGCTTGGTTCCATGTGAGATGGTGCTCTGGCATGAGCTGAGCCTGTCTGCAGTGGTCGGAACAACTTCCTTCTACCGTTTCCAGATATCGCCATACCATATACTCTTAAGTGCATTATGAACCTCGCGGTTAAATGCTATCTTTGGTTTGGCTTTATCAAAACATGTGGAGTAAGGTGTCATACGAATTGGAATACTAACCCCTCGCCAATTCTGGCGACGGGGTTAGCATTCCACCCTTCTAGAGGGACACGACATGTACAGTACCTGAAACCCGGGTAAAATCAGACATAGCCTCAGCTCCACAAAATGGACGCTGCCACCACCGACACAAGTCTGCCCTCCTGCTGCTGGGAGTCCTTCCAGCTTGGGAGACGTGGACAAAGGGTTTCCTGCCAGGGGAGGTGCGAGCACCACCCCAGACAGGATTTTGTGTATTGGTCCGGTAGGGCTTGAATAGAATCAGACATGCCTGAGGCTCACAAGGAGCCTCGGTGCATATGCCAGTTCAAACCGGTCCTGGGGCACACCAGCCCCGGACCTGGGGCGAGCTGGACAAAGGATTGGGGGTGTAACCACCCCCCTTCCTGGTCCCACCCTTAGGGAGGGACCTAGCAGGTAGTCCGGCCCTTAGAATCCGCTTAAAGGTAGGAGCTGTGTCCTAAGACTTCAGACATCCTGGAATCAACTTGAAATAAAGAAGAAGATGGGAACTTCGACGCTATGCTGCACAGAGGACAGAAGGAAATCTCCCCTATGGTCAGGGAGTGACCATCTTGCTAACTCAAGCACCATCCAGCAACTCGACATCTGCTTTGCCGCCGCCTCCTGCCGGAGTCCGAGCCCAGAGACTGACAAGACCTGGACCTCCAGACCTCTCAAAGCCCAATCCACAGTCTCTGCAAAGAAGGAACCCGTGGAGGCACCGAGACACGTGGAGCCAGCCATCTTGAAAAGACACTTGACAAGCTGCAAGCGCAACAACAGAGGCTCCCTCCAAGTTGTGCTTTGGTTCCTGAGAAGCCCAATATCCGAGCAGCATCTGCACCAAAGGTGAGCCCTCCAGCATCTCCACAATCTGCGTGGGGCCCCTCTGCACTTTGCACTTCGACGCGCCTGCCCGGTCCCTGGCCCGTTGGCTAGTGGCCATTTTGGCGATTAACTTTGAAAACTACGATACTGGTCTGGTTGCTCCAGACTGGCCCCTGATTCCCTCCAAAGGAGCAGCCCCTCTGACCTTGCTGGTCAGAGTAAACAGCTTTCTTCAATTCCTGCGACTCCGGCTTTTGCCAAGGCTTGTTTGCTTCCTTCGAGTCGCCGACACCGCTGACAGCGAGAGCCTGCATGGGACAGCTCATGAACTGACTCCTGGATGTCGTCGACCTTCAGGGACCACGTGGCTGTGGAGACAAGCTACACCTCTTCACCTGTTTGCACCCGACATCGCCTGGTACCTACCTGGTGCCACGCCGGTCACTGGCTAGTGACTGTGAACACTGTCCCCTCTGCTTACAGGTTTTCTACAACTCTGATCCACCCTTGGATCCACCGCATCTCTTCTGGACCGGCCGCCTGCAGCATCTTTGTCACCAGGCTCCATTGAACAGATAGACGAAACCCGACGCACTTCGAGACCTATGCACCCGCTTCCTGTGGGTGAGGTAAAGCTGGCACTCCGGTGCACAAGTGTAGAGTAACATCTCTAATGTCTAGATCTGAAGTCTTGATTTCGTAGTTCAACCAGAAGACCCTTTTAGCAGTAACTTTTGAACTTTTACGCACCCATTGAAAACCTATGGGAGCTCGCGTGTAACTTTCCTCACTGCACACACGACCCGTGGACCTCCTGGTCACTAACAAACGTTAGCTCCTTGTAGGCCCAGCGATTCTAGAGGCCCTAGGCCTTTTCCCTTTCCTAGTCGTGGTACTTATACCACTATTTTAGTATATGGTTCGAGCGGCCACCAGGGCCTATCCATATAAAGTGCAACTTCTGTATATTGTGATACTTTCTTGTTTAACGATTTGTGCTCCTGTGCTCATAAAGAGTCTAGGGGATACTTTGAGTAATAAATACATATATATTTTGAATATATATCTGTGTGGTGTCCTTTCATTGGTATAAAGGGGGGTTACATATGGTAAAACAGCCTGTTTAACACGCTTTAACGAGTTTAGCCTCAAAGACTGTTTAGCCTAAGCCACCACTAGGGCAGCTAGTCCGAAAAGGTTGACTTACAACCACACCATAAGGGTTGCTTGGCATGGTACAAGGTGGTCACTTTAACTAGTGAACATCATATACCAGGCCAACTTCTCACCGAAACCCTTGTGCAAATCTTGCAAGAACACAACTCACTGGACTAGTGATTGTAAGAAGGGTGTAGCCCCCAACACTGTTGCCCCTAAGGCACCTGCTCCCAGTACTACTGTTAGCAGTGTTGGTCCCCAGACAAAGGGTGTAGTGGGAATCACTATAGGAACTGAAGGAGATTCTGACTTAGACAGAACCCTTTCACAGGCAGTCTTGATCTGTGATGGGGACATGGATTTGTCCCTGTAGGAGAGTAGGGTCTGCTATCCTATGGTCACCCCAAATTTTTGCTTTTTGCTTCACTGGTTTTTGACATATTGAGGCTGTGGGCCTGCCAATCAGACCCTCAGCCTGCTGTTCTCTCTACCAAATTAAAACTATGCACCCTAGGTGCATAACCAATTGGAAGTTGATCACCCTGTCAGCCCCTGTACCAGTGTACAGTAGGTACCCAGGGCATTGGTGTACCCAAGGCCTGCCAGGGGCTGAAGCATGTATTATGCCACCCCAGGCTTGGCCTAACAATTTGACACAACTGGCTGATCACTCAGCTGGGGTAAGTTGGTGTAATCACCTCTTACTTAGGTGTAGTATACCTATACCTAACCTTAAATGGGATACATGGTAACCTATAAGTCACTCCTATGGCAGGCCTTAACAATCCTGAAGGCAGAGTGCTTGGTTCCATGTGAGATGGTGCTCTGGCATGAGCTGAGCCTGTCTGCAGTGGTCTGAACAACTTCCTTCTACTGTTTCCAGATATCGTCATACCATATACTCTTAAGTGCATTATGAACCTCGCGGTTAAATGCTAACTTTGGTTTGGCTTTATCAAAACATGTCGAGTAAGGTGTCATACGAATTGGAATACTAACCCCTCGCCAATTCTGGCGACGGGGTTAGCATTCCACCCTTCTAGAGGGACACGACATGTACAGTACCTGAAACCCGGATAAAATCAGACATAGCCTCAGCTCCACAAAATGGATGCTGCCACCACAGACACAAGTCTGCCCTCCTGCTGCTGGGAGTCCTTCCAGCTTGGGAGGTGTTGACAAAGGGTTTCCTGCCAGGGGAGGTGCATGCACCACCCCAGACAGGATTTTGTGTATTGGTCAGGTAGGGCTTGAAAGAAACCAGACATGCCTGTTGCTCACAAGGAGCCTCGGTGCATATGCCAGTTCAAACCGGTCCTGGGGCACACCAGTCCCGGACCTGGGGCGAGCTGGACAAAGGATTGGGGGTGTAACCACCCCCCTTCCTGGTCCCACCCATAGGGAGGGACCTAGCAGGTAGTCCGGCCCCTAGAATCCGCTTAAAGGTAGGAGCTGTGTCCTAAGACTTCAGACATCCTGGAATCAACTTGAAACTAAGAAGAAGACGGGAACTTCGACATTCTGCTGCACAGAAGACTGAAGGAAATCTCCCCTGTGGTCAGGGAGTGACCACCTTGCTAACGCAAGCACCATCCAGCGAATCAACGTCTGCTTTGCCGCTGCCTCCCGCCGGAGCCCGAGCCCAGAGACTGACAAGACCTGGACCTCCAGACCTCTCACCGCCCGATCCACAGTCCCTGAAAAGAGGAGACCCGTGGAGGCACCGAGACACGTGGAGCCAGCCATCTTGAAACGACCACGACAAGCTGACAAGTGCAACAACCGAGGCTCCCTCCAAGTTGTGCTTTGGGATCTGAGAAGCCCAACTCTCGAGCAGCATCTGCACCAAAGGTGAGCCCTCCAGCATCTCCACGATCTGCGTGGGGCCCTTCTGCATTTTGCCACTCGATGCGCCTAACCGGTTGCTGGCCCGCTGGCTAGTAGCCATCTTGGCGACGAACTTTACAAAATACACCGCTGGTCTGGTTGCTCCAGACTGGCCCTTGCTCCCCTCCAAAGGAGCAGTCCCTCTGACCTTGCTGGTCAGAACCATCAGCTTATTTCATCTCCTACAACAATTGCTTTTGCCAAGGCTTGTTTGCTTCGATCAAGTCGCCGACACCGCCGACAGCGAGAGCCTGCGTGGGACAGCTCGTGAACCGACTCCTAGATGTCGTCGACCTCCAGGGACCACGTGGCTGCAGAGACAATCTACACCTTTCTTCCTGTTTGCACCCGACATTGCCTGGTACCCACCTGGTGCCACGCTGGTCACTGGCTAGTGACTGTGAACACTGTCCCCTCTGCTTACAGGTCTTCAACATCTCCGATCCACTCTTGGATCCACTGCATCTCTCCCGGACCGACCGCCTGCAGCATCTTTGTCATCAAGCTCCACGGAACAGATAGAAGAAACCCGACGCACATCGAGGCCTATGCACCCGCTTCCTGTGGGTGAGGTAAAGCTGGCACACCTGTGCCCAAGTGTAGTATTACATCTCTAGTGCCTGTGTTCCAAATCTTGAGTTCCTAGTCCATCCGGAAGATCCTTTTTGCAGTAACTTTGTACTTTTTACGCACCCATTGAAACCTATGGGAGCACGCGTGTGACTATTTGCTCTGCACACGCCACCCGTGGACCTCCTGGTCACTAACTGAAGTTAGCTCCTTGTAGGCCCAGCGATTCTAGAGGCCCTAGGCCTTTTTCCTTTTCTGTTCGTGGTACTTATACCACTATTTTAGTATATGGTTTGAGCGGCCACCAGGGCCTATCCATATAAAGTGCAACTTCTGTGTATTCTACTGTAATCTTGTTTGACGATTTGTGCTCCTGTGCTCATAAAGAGACTAGGGGTTACTTTGAGAAATAAATACATATATATTTTGAATATATATCTGTGTGGTGTCCTTTCATTGGTATAAAAGGGGGTTGCATTTGGTAAAACAGCTTGCTTAACACGTTTCACGAGTTTAGCCTCAAAGACTGCTTAGCCGACGCTACCACTAGGGCAGCTAGTCCGAAAAGGTTGACTTACAACCACACCATAAGGGTTGCTTGGCATGGTACAAGGTGATCACTTTAACTAGTGAGCATCATATACCAGGCCAACTTCTCACATTGGTGAGCAGCAGTTGGATTTGAGCTTGCTGTGTTTTACCATTGTAATCTCTTGGTTACCAATTGAAAGATCACATAGGTACCTGTAGGTACATATAAAACAAGATTAGATATACATAAGTTCTACTGAACTTAGTTGTTGTAGAGCAAAGGGAGTAGCACACCCTGACTACAACTACTAGATAGGTTTAGTAGGTAAACCCAAGTGTAGGTAGATTGCAACACATCCACCCACACTTAAGAGCAATGGCTGGGGCAGAGGGGTCCACTGTACCCATCTCTGTTGAGAGTGACCCCCAGAGGGCACCATCCATCTTTGCTACCCTTAATCAGAATGAGCTCAGGCATTTGGCAACTCTTAGAGGCCTTAAACAGCCCAAGAACCCTACCTCTGCTGAGCTCAGAGAACTCTTGCAAAATGATGAAAATCAGAGAGAGCTCAAGAAAGCTTCCCAGTTAGCCCCCTTAGGGTCAGGAACAGGAGGCCCCCCTTCTGAAGATGCTACAGAGGTACCCAGTTCCAATAGTCACCCCTTAGATGGCAATAATACCACAGAGGATGTGAGTGATAAAGGTGCTGATACAGAAAGTAGTGATGATGAAGGGAGAACTAGCCCAGTGCCAAGTGTTATAATTGGCCCAGCTAAACTAAGGCTATTGGGGACTGACAGTGGGTTTACCCCATTGGATCTCCCCAGTGGACTTAACACAGGGCTTGGGAGGCAAAGGAATCGCTCAGGTGACTCCAATGCTTCTCATGGCTCTAGAGGCTCTCAAGGTCACTCCAGGAAAAGGATGACCACCCCTCAGAGGAGGGAACATGAGGCCAGAATGCAGGAAGCCCAGCTGAGGATCAGGAAGCAGGAGCTAGAAGTAGCCCTGATGGAAGAAAAACTGAACAAGGCTAGGCAACCTAGAGAGAGTGGGTCTATACCCACTGGTGGCAGCATTGTCCCTAAGGACAAAGATAGGGTCTTTGATAATAGGAACCTGTCTAAGGTTGTGCCCCCCTACAAAAGTGGGGATGACATCCACAAATGGATAACTGCTCTTGAGAGAGCCTGCAAAGTACAGCAGGTTCCTGAAGACCAGTGGGCAGCAATCCTCTGGCTCTCCTTTGAAGGAAGAGGCAGAGACAGACTCCTCACTGTTAGAGAAGAGGATGTCAGAAATTACAGAGTCCTGAAGAGTGTTCTGGTAGATGGGTTAGGCTTAACCACTGAACAGTACAGGTTAATGTTCAGAGACACCCAAAAGACACAGACTCAGGACTGGTCTGAATATGTTGAATGTGCCACTAAGGCTTTGGAGGGTTGGTTGCTGGGAAGTAAGGTATCTGATTTTACAGGATTGTATAATTTGATGATGAGAGAACAGATTTTAAATAACTGTCAAAACCAGCAACTGCATCAACACTTGGTTGACTCTGATCTGACCTCTCCCCAAGAATTGGGAAAGAAGGCAGACAAATGGGTCAGAACCAGGGTTAAGCAAAAGAACCAGAACCAGGGCCAAGGGGGTGATCAGAAGAAAACAGACCAAAAGGGTGGAGATCAGAAACCTAAACACCAGAAGTCTTCAACAGGGCCCCAAACTACTGCTAAGGAGGGTGGGTCCCAACAGTCCAAAAAGAAGAAAGAAGGTCAAAAGAAACCCTGGTGCAATCATTGCAAAAATACAACTCACTGGACTAGTGATTGCAAAAAGGGTGGAGCCCCCAACACTGTTGCCCCTAAGGCACCTGCTCCCAGTACTACTGTTAGCAGTGTTGGTCCCCAGACAAAGGGTGTAGTGGGAATCACTATGGGAACTGAAGGAGATTCTGACTTAGACAGAACCCTGACACAGGCAGTCTTGATCTGTGATGGGGACATTGATTTGTCCCTGACTGTGAGCCCCAGTAACCTGTTCAAGTACAGACAGACTCCTTTAATTAATGACAAAGTGGCTCAAGCCTACAGGGACACATGTGCCAGTGTCACTATGGTGACACCAGGCTTTGTGGACCCTGGACAGTACATACCAGGTGAGAATTACCTGGTGACCAATGCCAGCAATGCCACTACTTCACATAGTGTGGCAGTTGTTAACTTCTCATGGGGAGGGGTAACTGGCCTCAAAAGGGTTGTGGTTAGTGCAGACCTCCCAGTAGAATGTTTGTTGGGCAATGACCTAGAGAGTTCTCTATGGTCAGAAGTGGAGTACAGGACTCATGCAGAGATGTTAGGTATATCATCACATGTCCTTGCTGTGACCAGGTCACAGGCCAAAAAGTGCCTCACTGAACCTCAGGTCTTGGATCCTGGAACAATGGACCAAGCACCTACCAAGAAGAAGAACAGGAGGGTCAAGGCTGTGCCTTCCCCCCTGCCTCAGAGTGATGATCAGCCTTCCCAGGAAGCTGATCTAGAGGACCCTGAAGGAACTGTCCCTGAAGAGCTTGAACCTGATCAGGTTGAGTTTCTGGGGACAGGGGGACCTTCAAGGGCTGACTTGAGGCAGGCTCAGTTATCCTGTCCCTCTCTTGAACCCCTCAGACAGCTGGCTGCTGCTGAGGCTGCTGGGAATGCTCAAGGTACCCATAAAGTGTATTGGGATGAAGGGCTCCTTTATTCAGAGGCTAGAGACCCCAAGCCTGGTGCTACCAGGAGGTTGGTTATACCTCTGCAATTTAGGGGCTTCCTTCTTACCTTGGCCCATGATATTTCTTTAGCAGGACACTTAGGCCAGAATAAGACTTGGGACAGGCTTGTCCCTCACTTTCACTGGCCTCATATGAATGAAGATACAAAGGAGTTTTGTCGCTCCTGTGTGACCTGCCAAGCCAGTGGCAAATCAGGTGGCACAACAAAGGCCCCCCTAATACCACTACCTGTGGTGGGGGTCCCCTTTGAAAGAGTGGGAATAGATATAGTGGGTCCCATGGATCCTCCCACTGCATCTGGGCACAGATTTATACTGGTGGTAGTGGATCATGCCACCAGGTATCCAGAGGCAATTCCCCTTAGGACCACTACAGCTCCTGTTGTGGCCAGGGCCCTGCTGGGAGTATTCTCCAGAGTGGGGTTTCCTAAGGAGGTGGTTTCTGACAGAGGTACCAACTTCATGTCAGGATACTTGACAGCTATGTGGAAGGAATGTGGTGTCAACTACAAGTTCACCACCCCTTATCACCCATAATGCAATGGGCTTGTTGAGAGATTCAACAAGACCCTAAAGGGTATGATCAAAGGATTACCTGAAAAGCTCAGGCGAAGATGGGACATCCTTCTACCCTGCCTTCTGTTTGCTTACAGAGAGGTCCCACAAAAAGGAGTTGGCTACAGCCCCTTTGAATTGTTGTTTGGGCACCCTGTAAGAGGCCCACTGTGTTTGGTGAAGGAAGGATGGGAGTTACCTCTCAAAAAGCCTAAGCAAGACATAGTGGACTATGTACTTGGTCTCCGCTCCAGGATGGCTGAGTATATGGAGAAGGCATCCAAAAACCTTGAGGCAAGCCAGGCCTTACAGAAAGCTTGGCATGACCAAAAGGCTGTCTTGGTTGAGTTTCAGCCAGGACAGAAGGTATGGGTGTTGGAGCCAGTGGCCCCAGCAGCACTCCAAGACAAATGGTCTGGACCCCATACAATCCTGGAAAAGAAGGGAGAGGTCACCTACTTGGTGGACCTAGGAACTCCCAGGAGTCCCCACAGGGTACTCCATGTTAACAGGCTTAAAGCATATGTTGACAGGGCAGACATGGGCTTGCTCATGGCTACAGATGAGGGACAGGAGGAAGAGAGTGACCCTCTCCCAGACCTGTTGTCTCAGAACCCTGAAGATGGCTCAGTGGAAGGAGTGACCCTTGGAGGCAACCTCACTGCCCATCAGCAGACTGAATGTAGACAGGTTCTACAATCATTTTCACATATGTTTTCCTTGATACCTAGTCAAACTGACTGGTGTACCCATGTGGTGGACACTGGTGACAGTCTGCCTGTAAAGAACAAGCTTTACAGACAACCTGACCACGTCAGGGACTGTATAAAGGCTGAGGTACATAAAATGCTGGAATTAGGTGTCATTGAACCCTCAGAGAGCCCCTGGGCTAGCCCAGTGGTTCTGGTCCCCAAACCTCACACCAAAGATGGCAAGAGAGAGATGAGGTTCTGTGTGGATTACAGAGGACTCAATGCTGTCACCAGGTCAGATGCACTCCCTATTCCAAGGGCAGATGAGCTCATAGACAACCTAGCTTCTGCAAAGTTTTTGAGCACATTTGACTTAACAGCTGGCTATTGGCAAATCAGATTAGCTGAGGAGTCTAAGGCCAAAACAGCATTCTCAACCCCAGGTGGGCACTACCAGTTTGTGGTGATGCCCTTTGGTCTGAAGAATGCACCTGCCACCTTCCAAAGGCTGGTGAACCAAGTCCTTACTGGGTTGGATAACTTTTGCGCAGCATATCTGGATGACATTGCTGTCTCTAGCTCCACCTGGGAGGATCACCTGATCCACCTGAAGAAGGCTCTTGAGGCTCTGCAAAGGGCAGGCCTCACTATCAAGGCTACTAAGTGCCAGATAGGGCAGAGTAAGGTTGTATATTTGGGCCACCTTGTAGGTGGAGGCCAAGTTCAACCACTGGAGAGTAAGATACAATCCATCAAGGACTGGTCCCCTCCAACCACCCAGACTCAAGTTCGAGCTTTCTTGGGCTTGACTGGGTACTACAGGAAGTTTGTTATGAACTATGGGTCCATTGTGACTCCTCTTAATGATCTGACATCCAAGAAGATGCCCAAAAAGGTTCAGTGGACAGTAAGCTGTCAAAAGGCATTTGATGACCTGAAGGAGGCCATGTGCTCTGCACCTATCCTGAAAAGTCCTGACTAATCCAAAGAGTTTATTGTCCAAACAGATGCTTCTGAGTTGGGTGTGGGAGCTGTGCTGTCACAACTTAATGTAGATGGTCAAGACCAACCCATTGCTTTTATTAGCAGAAGGTTGACCCCCAGAGAGAGGAATTGGTCAGCTATTGAGAGGGAGGCCTTTGCTGTGGTGTGGGCCCTGAAGAAGCTGAGGCCATACTTGTTTGGCACTCACTTCAAGATTCAGACCGACCATAAGCCCCTCTTGTGGCTAAATCAGATGAAGGGTGAAAACCCCAAACTGCTTAGGTGGTCCATTTCCCTACAGGGGATGGACTTTACAGTGGAGCACCGGCCAGGTACTGACCATGGGAATGCAGATGGTCTCTCCAGGTACTTCCACTTAGGACATGAAGACGAGACTGGTCAAGGCTAGTTTAATGTCCCAGCGTTTTGGGGGGGGTTGTGTAGGAGAGTAGGGTCTGCTATCTTATGGTCACCCCAAATTTTTGCTTTTTGCTTCACTGGTTTTTGACATATTGAGGCTGTGGGCCTGCCAATCAGACCCCCAGCCTGCTGTTCGCTCTACTAAATTAAAACTATGCACCCTAGGTGCATAACCAATTGGAAGTGGATCACCCTGTCAGCCCCTGTACCAGTGTACACTAGGTACCCAGGGCATTGGTGTACCCAAGGCCTGCCAGGGGCTGAAGCATGTATTATGCCACCCCAGGCTTGGCCTAACAATTTGACACAACTGGCTGATCACTCAGCTGGGGTAAGTTGGTGTAATCACCTCTTACTTAGGTGTAGTATACCTATACCTAACCTTAAATGGGACACATGGTAACCTATAAGTCACTCCTATGGCAGGCCTTAACAATCCTGAAGGCAGAGTGCTTGGTTCCATGTGAGATGGTGCTCTGGCATGAGCTGAGCCTGTCTGCAGTGGTTGGAACAACTTCCTTCTACTGTTTCCAGATATCGTCATACCATAAACTCTTAAGTGCATTATGAACCTCGCGGTTAAATGCTAACTTTGGTTTGGCTTTATCAAAACATGTTGAGTAAGGTGTCATACGAATTGGAATACTAACCCCTCGCCAATTCTGGCGACGGGGTTAGCATTCCACCCTTCTAGAGGGACACGACATGTACAGTACCTGAAACCCGGGTAAAATCAGACATAGCCTCAGCTCCACAAAATGGACGCTGCCACCACAGACACAAGTCTGCCCTCCTGCTGCTGGGAGTCCTTCCAGCTTGGGAGGTGTGGACAAAGGGTTTCCTGCCAGGGGAGGTGCATGCACCACCCCAGACAGGATTTTGTGTATTGGTCAGGTAGGGCTTGAAAGAAACCAGACATGCCTGTGGCTCACAAGGAGCCTCGGTGCATATGCCAGTTCGAACCGGTCCTGGGGCACACCAGTCCCAGGCCTGGGGCGAGCTGGACAAAGGATTGGGGGTGTAACCACCCCCCTTCCTGGTCCCACCCATAGGGAGGGACCTAGCAGGTAATCCGGCCCCTAGAATCCGCTTAAAGGTAGGAGCTGTGTCCTAAGACTTCAGACATCCTGGAATCAACTTGAAACTAAGAAGAAGACGGGAACTTCGACATTCTGCTGCACAGAAGACTGAAGGAAATCTCCCCTGTGGTCAGGGAGTGACCACCTTGCTAACGCAAGCACCATCCAGCGAATCAACGTCTGCTTTGCCGCCGCCTCCCGCCGGAGGCCGAGCCCAGAGACTGACAAGACCTGGACCTTCAGACCTCTCACCGCCCGATCCACAGTCCCTGAAAAGAAGAGACCCGTGGAGGCACCAAGACACGTGGAGCCAGCCATCTTGAAACGACCACGACAAGCTGACAAGTGCAACAACCGAGGCTCCCTCCAAGTTGTGCTTTGGGATCTGAGAAGCCCAACTCTCGAGCAGCATTTGCACCAAAGGTGAGCCCTCCAGCATCTCCACGATCAGCGTGGGGCCCTTCTGCATTTTGCCACTCGACGCGCCTAACCGGTTGCTGGCCCGCTGGCTAGTAGCCATCTTGGTGACGAACTTTATGAAATACACCGCTGGTCTGGTTGCTCCAGACTGGCCCTTGCTCCCCTCCAAAGGAGCAGTCCCTCTGACCTTGCTGGTCAGAACCATCAGCTTATTTCATCTCCTACAACAATTGCTTTTGCCAAGGCTTGTTTGCTTCGATCAAGTCGCCGACACCGCCGACAGCGAGAGCCTACGTGGGACAGCTCGTGAACCGACTCCTGGACGTCGTCGTCCTCCAGGGACCACGTGGCTGCAGAGACAAGCTACACCTTTCTTCCTGTTTGCACCCGACATTGCCTGGTACCCACCTGGTGCCATGCTGGTCACTGGCTAGTGACTGTGAACACTGTCCCCTCTGCTTACAGGTCTTCAACATCTCCGATCCACTCTTGGATCCACTGCATCTCTCCCGGTCCGACCGCCTGCAGCATCTTTGTCTTCAAGCTCCACGGAACAGATAGAAGAAACCCGACGCACTTCGAGGCCTATGCACCCGCTTCCTGTGGGTGAGGTAAAGCTGGCACACCTGTGCCCAAGTGTAGTATTACATCTCTAGTGCCTGTGTTCCAAATCTTGAGTTCCTAGTCCATCCGGAAGATCCTTTTTGCAGTAACTTTGTACTTTTTACGCACCCATTGAAACCTATTGGAGCACGCGTGTGACTATTTGCTCTGCACACGCCACCCGTGGACCTCCTGGTCACTAACTGAAGTTAGCTCCTTGTAGGCCCAGCGATTCTAGAGGCCCTAGGCCTTTTTCCTTTTCTGTTCGTGGTACTTATACCACTATTTTAGTATATGGTTTGAGCGGCCACCAGGGCCTATCCATATAAAGTGCAACTTCTGTGTATTCTACTGTAATCTTGTTTGACGATTTGTGCTCCTGTGCTCATAAAGAGACTAGGGGTTACTTTGAGAAATAAATACATATATTTTGTGAATATATATCTGTGTGGTGTCCTTTCATTGGTATAAAAAGGGGTTGCATTTGGTAAAACAGCTGGCTTAACACGCTTCACGAGTTTAGCCTCAAAGACTGCTTAGCCTACGCTACCACTAGGGCAGCTAGTCCGACAAGGTTGACTTACAACCACACCATAAGGGTTGCTTGGCATGGTACAAGGTGATCACTTTAACTAGTGAGCATCATATACCAGGCCAACTTCTCACAGTCCCTGACTGTGAACCCCAGTAACCTGGGCAAGTACAGACAGACTCCTTTACTAAATGCAAAAGTGGCTCAAGCCTACAGGGACACATGTGCGAGTGCCACTATGGTGACACCAGTCTTTGTGGACCCTGCACAGTACATACCAGGTGGTAATTACCTGGTGACCAATGCCAGCAATGCCACTACTTCTCATAGTGTGGCTATTGTTAACTTCTCATGGGGAGGGGTAACTGGCCTCAAAAGGGTTGTGGTTAGTGCAGACCTCCCAGTAGAATGTTTGTTGGGCAATGACCTAGAGAGTTCTCTATGGTCAGAAGTGGAGTACAGGACACATGCAGAGATGTTAGGTATATCACCACATGTCCTTGCTGTGACCAGGTCACAGGCCAAAAAGTGCCTCACTGAACCTCAGGTCTTGGATCCTGGAACAATGGACCAAGCACCTACCAAGAAGAAGAACAGAAGGGTTAAGGCTGTGCCTTTCCCCTGCCTCCAAGTGATGATCAGTCTTCCCAGGAGGATGATCTAGAGAACCCTGAAGGAACTGTCCCTGAAGAGCTTGAACCTGACCAGGTTGGGTTTCTGGGGACAGGGGGACCTTCCAGTGCTGACTTGGGGCAGGCTCAGTTATTCTGTCCCTCTCTTGAACCCCTCAGACAGCTGGCTGCTGCTGAGGCTGCTGGGAATGCCCAATGTACCCATAAAGTGTATTGGGATGATGGGCTCCTTTATTCAGAGGCTAGAGACCCAAAACCTGGTGCAACCAGGAGGTTGGTTATACCTCTGCAATTTAGGGGCTTCCTTCTTACCTTGGCCCATGATATTCCTCTAGCAGGACACTTAGGCCAGAACAAGACTTGGGACAGGCTTGTCCCTCACTTTCACTGGCCTCACATGAATGAAGATACCAAGGAGTTTTGTCGCTCCTGTGTGACCTGCCAAGCCAGTGGCAAATCAGGTGGCACAACAAATGCCCCTCTAATACCACTACCTGTGGTGGGGGTTCCCTTTGAAAGAGTGGGAATAGATTTAGTGGGTCCCATGGATCCTCCCACCGCATCTGGGCACAGATTTATACTGGTGGTAGTGGATCATGCCACCAGGTATCCAGAGGCAATTCCCCTTAGGACCACTACAGCTCCTGTTGTGGCCAGGGCCCTGCTGGGAGTATTCTCCAGAGTGGGGTTTCCTAAGGATGTGGTTTCTGACAGAGGTACCAACTTCATGTCAGGATACTTGACAGCTATGTGGAAGGAATGTGGTGTCAACTACAAGTTCACCACTCCTTATCACCCACAATGCAATGGGCTTGTTGAGAGATTCAACAAGACCCTAAAGGGTATGATAAAAGGATTACCTAAAAAGCTCAGGCGAAGATGGGACATCCTTCTACCCTGCCTTCTGTTTGCTTACAGAGAGGTCCCACAAAAAGGAGTTGGCTACAGCCCCTTTGAATTGTTGTTTGGGCACCCTGTAAGAGGCCCACTGTGTTTGGTGAAGGAAGGATGGGAGTTACCTCTCAAAAAGCCTAAGCAAGACATAGTGGACTATGTACTTGGTCTCCGCTCCAGGATGGCTGAGTATATGGAGAAGGCATCCAAAAACCTTGAGGCAAGCCAGGCCTTACAGAAAGCTTGGCATGACCAAAAGAGGCTGTCTTGGTTGAGTTTCAGCCAGGACAGAAGGTATGGGTGTTGGAGCCAGTGGCCCCAGCAGCACTCCAAGACAAATGGTCTGGACCCCATACAATCCTGGAAAATAAGGGAGAGGTCACCTACTTGGTGGACCTAGGAACTCCCAGGACTCCCCACAGGGTACTCCATGTTAACAGGTTAAAAGCATATGTTGACAGGGCAGACATTGGCTTGCTCATGGCTACAGATGAGGGACAGGAGGAAGAGAGTGACCCTCTCCCAGACCTGTTGTCTCAGAACCCTGAAGATGGTTCAGTTGAAGGAGTGACCCTTGGAGGCAACCTCACTGAGCATCAGTAGATTGAATGTAGACAGGTTCTACAATCATTTCAGCATATGTTCTCACTGATACCTAGTCAAACTGATTGGTGTACCCATGTGGTGGACACTGGTGACAGTCTTCCTGTAAAGAACAAACTTTACAGACAACCTGACCATGTGAGGGACTGTATAAAGGCTGAGGTACACAAAATGCTGGAACTGGGTGTCATTGAGCCCTCAGAGAGCCCCTGGGCTAGCCCAGTGGTTCTGGTCCCCAAACCTCACACCAAAGATGGCAAGAGAGAGATGAGGTTCTGTGTGGATTACAGAGGACTCAATGCTGTCACTAGGACAGATGCACATCCTATTCCAAGGGCAGATGAGCTCATAGATAAACTGGCTTCTGCTAAGTTTTTGAGCACATTTGATTTGACAGCTGGCTATTGGCAAATCAGGTTAGCTGAGGAGTCTAAGGCCAAAACAGCATTTTCAACCCCAGGAGGACACTACCAATTTTTGGTGATGCCCTTTGGTCTGAAGAATGCACCTGCCACCTTCCAAAGGTTGGTGAATCAAGTCCTTACTGGGTTGGATGACTTTTGTGCAGCATATCTTGATGACATTGCTGTCTTTAGCTCCACCTGGGAGGATCTCCTGATCCACCTGAAGAAGGTACTTGAGGCTCTGCAAAAGGCAGGCCTCACTATCAAGGCTACTAAGTGAGAGATAGGGCAGAGTAAGGTTGTGTGCTTGGGCCACCTTGTAGGTGGAGGCCAAGTTCAACCACTGGAGAGTAAGATACATTCCATCAGGGACTGGTCCCCTCCAACCACCCAGACTCAAGTTCGAGCTTTCTTGGGCTTGACTGGGTACTACAGGAAGTTTGTTAAGAACTATGGGTCCATTGTGACTCCTCTTAATGATCTGACATCCAAGAAGATGCCCAAAAAGGTTCAGTGGACAGTAAGCTGTCAAAAGGCATTTGAAGACCTGAAGAAGGCCATGTGCTCTGCACCTATCCTGAAAAGTCCTGACTACTCCAAAGAGTTTATTGTCCAAACAGATGCTTCTGAGTTGGGTGTGGGAGCTGTGCTGTCACAACTTAATGTAGATGGTCAAGACCAACCCATTGCTTTTATTAGCAGAAGGTTGACCCCCAGAGAGAAGAATTGGTCAGCTATTGAGAGGGAGGCCTTTGCTGTGGTGTGGGCCCTGAAGAAGTTGAGGCCATACTTGTTTGGCACACACTTCAAGATTCAGACCGACCATAAGCCCCTCTTGTGGCTAAATCAGATGAAGGGTGAAAACCCCAAACTGCTTAGGTGGTCCATTTCCCTACAGGGGATGGATTTTACAGTGGAGCAACGGCCAGGTACAGACCATGGGAATGCAGATGGTCTCTCCAGGTACTGCCACTTAGGACATGAAGACGAGACTGGTCAAGGCTAGTTTAATGTCCCTGCGTTTGGGGGGGGTTGTGTAGGAGAGTAGGGTCTGCTATCCTATGGTCACCCCAAATTTTTGCTTTTTGATTCACTGGTTTTTGACATATTGAGGCTGTGGGCCTGGTAATCAGACCCCCAGCCTGCTGTTCTCTCTACTAAATTGACACTATGCACTATAGGTGCATAACCAATTGGAATTGGATCACCCTGTGAGCCCCTGTACCAGTGTACACTAGGTACCCAGGGCATTGGTGTACCTAAGGCCTACCAGGGGCTGAAGCATGTATTGTGCCACCCCTGGCCTGGCCTAGCAATTTGACACAACTGGCTGATCACTCAGCTGGGGTAAGTTGGTGTAACCACTTCTTACTTAGGTGTAGTATACCTATACCTAACCTTAAATGGGACACATGTTAACCTATAAGTCTCTCCTATGGCAGGCCTTAACAATCCTGAAGGCAGAGTGCTTGGTTCCATGTGAGATGGTGCTCTGGCATGAGCTGAGCCTATCTGCAGTGGTCGGAACAACTTCCTTCTACCGTTTCCAGATATCGCCATACCATATACTCTTAAGTGCATTAGGAACCTCGCGGTTAAATGCTAACTTTGGTTTGGCTTTATCAAAACATGTCGAGTAAGGTGTCATACGAATTGGAATACTAACCCCTCGCCAATTCTGGCGACGGGGTTAGCATTCCACCCTTCTAGAGGGACACGACATGTACAGCACCTGAAACCTGAGTAAAATCAGACATAGCCTCAGCTCCACAAAATGGACGCTGCCACCACAGACACAAGTCTGCCCTCCTACTGCTGGGAGTCCTTCCAGCTTGGGAGACGTGGACAAAGGGTTTCCTGCCAGGGGAGGTGTGAGCACCACCCCAGACAGGATTTTGTGTATTGGTCAGGTAGGGCTTGAATAGAAACAGACATGCCTGAGGCTCACAAGGAGCCTCGGTGCATATGCCAGTTCAAACTGGTCCTGGGGCACACCAGCCCCGGATCTGGGGTGAGCTGGACAAAGGATTGGGAGTGTAACCACCCCCCTTCCTGGTCCCACCCTTAGGGAGGGACCTAGCAGGTAGTCCGGCCCCTAGAATCCGCTTAAAGGTAGGAGCTGTGTCCTAAGACTTCAGACATCCTGGAATCAACTTACAAAGAAGAAGACGGGAACCTCAACGCTCTGCTGCACAGAGGACAGAAGGAAATCTCCCCTATGGTCAGGGAGTGACCATCTTGCTAACGCAAGCACCAACCAGCTACTCGTTGTCTGCTTTGCCGCCGCCTCCTGACGGAGCCCAAGCACAGAGCCCGACAAGAACTTGACCTCCAGACCTCTCATAGCCCAATCCACAGTCCCTGCAAAGAAGGAACCCGTGGAGGCACCGAGACACGTGGAGCCAGCCATCTTGAAGGACCCATGACAAGCTGCAAGCGCGACAACAGAGGCTCCCTCCAAGTTGTGCTTTGGGACCTGAGAAGCCCAACATCCGAGCAGCATCTGCACCAAAGGTGAGCCCTCCAGCATCTCCACGATCTGCGTGGGGCCCCTCTGCACTTTGCAACTCGACACGCCTAACCGGACCCTGGCCCGTTGGCTAGTGGCCATCTCGGCGACCTAACTTGAAAACTACGACACTGGTCTGGTTGCTCCAGACTGGCCCCTGCTGCCCTCCAAAGGAGCAGCCCCTCTGACCTTGCTGGTCAGAACCATCAGCTTTCTTCATTTCCTACGACTCCTGCTTTTGCCAAGGCTTGTTTGCTTCCTTCGAGTCGCTGACACCGCCGCCAGCAAGAGCCTGAGTGGGCAGCTCATGAACCAACTCCTGGACGTCGTCAACCTTTAGGGACCAAGTGGCTGCGGAGACAAGCTACACCTCTTTGCCTGTTTGCACCCGACATCGCCTGGTACCTACCTGGTGCCACGCCGGTCACTGGCTAGTGACTGTGAACACTGTCCCCTCTGCTTTCAGGTCTTCTACAACTCCGATCCACCCTTGGATCCACCGCATCTCTTCTGGACCGGCCGCCTGCAGCATCTTTGTCACCAGGCTCCATTGAACAGATAGACGAAACCCGTCGCACTTCGAGACCTATTGTGAGAAGTTGGCCTGGTATATGATGTTCACTAGTTAAAGTGACCACCTTGTACCATGCCAAGCAACCCTTATGGTGTGGTTGTAAGTCAACCTTTTCGGACTAGCTGCCCTAGTGGTAGCGTAGGCTAAGCAGTCTTTGAGGCTAAACTCGTTAAAGCGTGTTAAGCAGGCAGTTTTACCAATTGCAACCCCCCTTTATACCAATGAAAGGACACCACACAGATATATATTCAAAATATATATGTATTTATTTCTCAAAGTATCCCCTAGACTATTTATGAGCACAGGAGCATAAATCGTTAAACAAGACAATGTTATAATATACAGAAGTTGCACTTTATATGGATGGGCCCTGGTGGCCACTCAACCATATACTAAAATAGTGGTATAAGTACCACGAACAGGAAAGGGAAAAGACCTAGGGCCTCTAGAATCGCTGGGCCTACAAGGAGCTAACTTCAGTTAGTGACCAGGAGGTCCACGGGTCGCGTGTGCTGTGAGGAAAGTTACACGCGGGCTCCCATAGGTTTTCAATGGGTGCGTAAAAGTTTAAAAGTTACTGCAGAAAGGGTCTTCTGGATGGACTACGATCTTAAGATTCAAAACACAGACACTAGAGATGTTTCTCTACACTTGGGCACCGGAGTGCCAGCTTTACCTCACCCACAGGAAGCGGGTGCATAGGTCTCGAAGTGCGTCGGGTTTCTTCTATCGATTCAATGGAGCCTGATGACAAAGATGCTGCAGGCGGTCGGTCCAGAAGGGATGCGATGGATCCAAGAGTGGATCGGAGTTGTAGAAGACCTGAAAGCAGAGGGGACAGTGTTCACAGTCACTAGCCAGTGACCAGCGTGGCACCAGGTAGGTACCAGGAGATGTCGGGTGCAAACAGGTGAAGAGGTGTAGATTGTCTCTGCAGCCACGTGGTCCCTGAAGGTCGACGACGTGCAGGAGTCGGTTCACGAGCTGTACCATGCAGGCTCTCGCTGTCGGCGGTGTCGGCGACTCAGAAGAAGCAAACAAGCCTCGGCAAATGCAGGAGTCGCAGGAAGTGAAGAAAGCTTTTTAGCTCTGACCAGCAAGGTCAGAGGGGCTGCTCCTTTGGAGGGAAGCAGGGGCCCGTCTGGAGCAACCAGACCAGCATCGTAGTTTTTCAAGATGGTCGCCAAGATGGCCACTAGTCAACGGACCAGTAACCGGTTAGGCGCGTCGAGTCGCGAAGTGCAGAGGGGCCCCACGCAGATCGTGGAGATGCTGGAGGGCTCACCTTTGATGCAGATGCTGCTTGGTGGTTGGGCTTCTCAGGACCCAACGCACAACTTGGAGGGAGCCTCTGTCGTTGCACTTGCAGCTAGTCGTTGGTCTTCAAAGATGGCTGGCTCCACGTGTCTCGGTGCCTCCACGGGTCCCTTCTTTGCAGGGACTGTGGATCGGGCGGTGAGAGGTCTGGAGGTCCAGGTCTTGTTGGGCTCTGGGCTCGGGCTCCGGCAGGAGCCGGCGGCAAAACAGATGTCGAATAGCTGGTTGGTGCTTGCGATAGCAAGATGGTCACTCCCTGACCATAGGGGAGATTTCCTTCAGTCCTCTGTGCAGCAGAGCGTCGAAGTTCCCGTCTTCTTCTTGTAGTTAAGTTGATTCCAGGATGTCTGAAGTCTTAGGACACAGCTCCTACCTTTAAGCGGATTCTAGGGGCCGGACTACCTGCTAGGTCCCTCCCTAAGGGTGGGACCAGGAAGGGGGGTGGTTACACCCCCAATCCTTTGTCCAGCTCGCCCCAGGTCTGGGGCTGGTGTGCCCCAGGACCGGATTGAACTGGCATATGCAACGAGGCTCCTTGTGAGCCTCAGGCATGTCTGGTTTCTTTCAAGCCCTACCTGACCAATACACAAAATCCTGTCTGGGGGGGTGCTCGCACCTCCCCTGGCAGGAAACCCTTTGTCCACGTCTCCCAAGCTGGAAGGACTCCCAGCAGCAGGAGGGCAGACTTGTGTCTGTGGTGGCAGCATCCATTTTGTGGAGCTGAGGCTATGTCCGATTTTACCCGGGTTTCAGGTACTGTACATGTCGTGTCCCTCTAGAAGGGTGGAATGCTAACCCCGTCGCCAGAATTGGCGAGGGGTTAGTATTCCAATTCGTATGACACCTTACTCGACATGTTTTGATAAAGCCAAACCAAAGATAGCATTTAACCGCAAGGTTCATAATGCACTTAAGAGTATATGGTATGACGATATCTGGAAACGGTAGAAGGAAGTTGTTCCGACCACTGCAGACAGGCTCAGCTCATGCCAGAGCACCATCTCACATGGAACCAAGCACTCTGCCTTCAGGATTGTCAAGGCCTGCCATAGGAGTGACTTATAGGTTACCATGTGTCCCATGTAAGGTTAGGTATAGGTATACTACACCTAAGTAAGAGGTGGTTACACCAGCTTACCCCAGCTGATTGATCAGCCAGTTTTGTCAAATTTGTTAGGCCAAGCCTGGGGTGGCATAATACATGCTTTAGCCCCTGGCAGGCCTCAGATACACCAATGACCTGGGTACCTAGTGTACACTGGTTCAGGGGCTCACAGGGTGATCCACTTCCAATTGGTTATGCACCTAGGGGCATAGTGTCAATTTAGTTAGAGAGAACAGCAGGCTGGGGGTCTGATTAGCAGGCCCACAGCCTCAATATGTCAAAAACCAGTGAAGCAAAAAGCAAAAATTTGGGGTGACCATAGGATAGCAGACCCTACTCTCCTACACAACCCCCCCCCCCAAATGCAGGGACATTAAACTAGCCTTGACCAGTCTTGTCTTCATGTCCTAAGTGGAAGTACCTGGAGAGACCATCTGCATTCCCATGGTCTGTACCTGGCCGGTGCTCCACTGTAAAGGCCATCCCCTGTAGGGAAATGGACCACCTAAGCAGTTTGGGGTTTTCACCCTTCATCTGATTTAGCCACAAGAGGGGCTTATGGTCGGTCTGAATCTTGAAGTGAGTGCCAAACAAGTATGGCCTCAGCTTCTTCAGGGCCCACACCACAGCAAAGGCCTCCCTCTCAATAGCTGACCAATTCTTCTCTCTGGGGGTCAACCTTCTGCTAATAAAAGCAATGGGTTGGTCTTGACCATCTACATTAAGTTGTGACAGCACAGCTCCCACACCCAACTCAGAAGCATCTGTTTGGACAATAAACTCTTTGGAGTAGTCAGGACTTTTCAGGATAGGTGCAGAGCACATGGCCTTCTTCAGGTCATCAAATTTCTTTTGACAGCTTACTGTCCACTGAACCTTTTTGGGCATCTTTTTGGATGTCAGATCATTAGGAGGAGTCACAATGGACCCATAGTTCTTAACAAACTTCCTGTAGTACCCAGTCAAGCCCAAGAAAGCTCGAACTTGAGTCTGGGTGGTTGGAGGAGACCAGTCCTTGATGGATTGTATCTTACTCTCCAGTGGTTGAACCTGGCCTCCACCTACAAGGTGGCCCAAATACACAACCTTACTCTGCCCTATCTGGAACTTAATAGCCTTGATAGTGAGGCCTGCCTTTTGTAGAGCCTCAAGTACCTTCTTCAGGTGGATCAGGTGATCCTCCCAGGTGGAGCTAAAGACAGCAATGTCATCAAGATATGCTGCACAAAAGTCATCCAACCCAGTAAGGACTTGATTCACCAACCTTTGGAAGGTGGCAGGAGCATTCTTCAGACCAAAGGGCATCACCACAAATTGATAATGTCCTCTTGGGGTTGAGAATGCTGTTTTGGCCTTTGACTCCTCAGCTAACCTGATTTGCCAATAGCCAGCTGTCAAATCAAATGTGCTCAAAAACTTAGCAGAAGCCAGTTTATCTATGAGCTCATCTGCCCTTGGAATAGGATGTGCATCTGTCCTAGTGACAGCATTGAGTCCTCTGTAATCCACACAGAACCTCATCTCTCTCTTGCCATCTTTGGTGTGAGGTTTGGGGACCAGAACCACTGGGCTAGCCCAGGGGCTCTCTGAGGGTTCAATGACACCCAATTCCAGCATTTTGTGTACCTCAGCCTTTATGCAGTCCCTGACGTGGTCAGGTTGTCTGTAAAGTTTGTTCTTTACAGGCAGACTGTCACCAGTGTCCACCACATGGGTACACCAGTCAGTTTGACTAGGTATCAATGAAAACATATGTTGAAATCATTGTAGAACCTGTCTACATTCAATCTGCTGATGGTCAGTGAGGTTGCCTCCAAGGGTCACTCCTTCAACTGAGCCATCTTCAGGGTTCTGAGACAACAGGTCTGGGAGAGGGTCACTCTCTTCCTCCTGTCCCTCATCTGTAGCCATGAGCAAGCCCATGTCTGTCCTGTCAACATATGCCTTTAACCTGTTAACATGGAGTACCCTGTGGGGACTCCTGGGAGTTCCTAGGTCCACCAAGTAGGTGACCTCTCCCTTCTTTTCCAGGATTGTATGGGGTCCAGACCATTTGTCTTGGAGTGCTGCTGGGGCCACTGGCTCCAACACCCATACCTTCTGTCCTGGCTGAAACTCAACCAAGACAGCCTTTTGGTCATGCCAAGCTTTCTGTAAGGCCTGGCTTGCCTCAAGGTTTTTGGATGCCTTCTCCATATACTCAGCCATCCTGGAGCGGAGACCAAGCACATAGTCCACTATGTCTTGTTTAGGCTTTTTGAGAGGTAACTCCCATCCTTCCTTCACTAAACACAGTGGGCCTCTTACAGGGTGCCCAAACAGCAATTCAAAGGGGCTGTAGCCAACTCCTTTTTGTGGGACCTCTCTGTAAGCAAACAGAAGGCAGGGTAGAAGGATGTCCCATCTTCGCCTGAGCTTTTCAGGTAATCCTTTGATCATACCCTTTAGGGTCTTGTTGAATCTCTCAACAAGCCCATTGCATTGTGGGTGATAAGGAGTGGTGAACTTGTAGTTGACACCACATTCCTTCCACATAGCTGTCAAGTATCCTGACATGAAGTTGGTACCTCTGTCAGAAACCACCTCCTTAGGAAACCCCACTCTGGAGAATACTCCCAGCAGGGCCCTGGCCACAACAGGAGCTGTAGTGGTCCTAAGGGGAATTGCCTCTGGATACCTGGTGGCATGATCCAATACCACCAGTATAAATCTGTGCCCAGATGCAGTGGGAGGATCCATGGGACGCACTAAATCTATTCCCACTCTTTCAAAGGGGACCCCCACCACAGGTAGTGGTATTAGGGGGGCCTTTGTTGTGCCACCTGATTTGCCACTGGCTTGGCAGGTCACACAGGAGCGACAAAACTCCTTGGTATCTTCATTCATGTGAGGCCAGTGAAAGTGAGGGACAAGCCTGTCCCAAGTCTTGTTCTGGCCTAAGTGTCCTGCTAGAGGAATATCATGGGCCAAGGTAAGAAGGAAGCCCCTACATTGCAGAGGTATAACCAACCTCCTGGTTGCACAAGGTTTTGGGTCTCTAGCCTCTGAATAAAGGAGCCCATCATCCCAATACACTTTATGGGTACCTTGAGCATTCCCAGCAGCCTCAGCAGCAGCCAGCTGTCTGAGGGGTTCATGAGATAACTGAGCCTGCCCCAAGTCAGCCCTGGAAGGTCCCCCTGTCCCCAGAAACTCAACTTGATCAGGTTCAAGCTCTTCAGGGACAGTTCCTTCAGGGTCCTCTAGATCATCTTCCTGGGAAGGCTGATCATCACTTGGAGGCAGGGGGGAAGGCACAGCCTTAACCCTCCTGTTCTTCTTCTTGGTAGGTGCTTGGTCCATTGTTCCAGGATCCAAGACCTGTGGTTCAGTAAGGCACTTTTTGGCCTGTGACCTGGTCACAGCAAGGACATGTGGTGGGAGTGACCACCTTGCTAACGCAAGCACCATCCAGCGAATCAACGTCTGCTTTGCCGACGCCTCCCGCCGGAGCCCGAGCCCAGAGACTGACAAGACCTGGACCTCCAGACCTCTCACCGCCCGATCCACAGTCCCTGAAAAAGAGAGACCCGTGGAGGCAACAAGACACGTGGAGCCAGCCATCTTGAAACGACCACGACAAGCTGCAAGTGCAACAACCGAGGATCCCTCCAAGTTCTGCTGTGGGATCTGAGAAGCCCAACCCTCGAGCAGCATCTGCACCAAAGGTGAGCCCTCCAGCATTTCCACGATCTGCGTGGGGCCCTTCTGCATTTTGCCACTCGACGCGCCTAACCGGTTGCTGGCCCGCTGGGTAGTGGCCATCTTGGCGACGAACTTCAAGAAATACACCGCTGGTCTGGTTGCTCCAGACTGGCCCTTGCTCCCCTCCAAAGGAGCAGTCCCTCTGACCTTGCTGGTCAGAACCATCAGCTTATTTCGTTTTCCACAACAATTGCTTTTGCCAAGGCTTGTTTGCTTCGATCAAGTCGCCGACAGCGCCGACAGCGAGAGCCTGCGTGGGACAGCTCGTGAACCGACTCCTGGACGTCGTCGACCTTCAGGGACCACGTGGCTGCAGAGACAAGCTACACCTTTCTTCCTGTTTGCACCCGACATCACCTGGTACCCACCTGGTGCCACGCTGGTCACTGGCTAGTGACTGTGAACACTGTCCCCTCTGCTTACAAGTCTTCTACAACTCCGATCCACTACTGGATCCACCGCATCCCTTCCGGACCGACCGCCTGCAGCATCTTTGTCCACAGGCTCCATTGAACAGATAGAAGAAACCCGACGCACTTCGAGGCCTATGCACCCGCTTCCTGTGGGTGAGGTAAAGCTGGCACTCCGGTGCCCAAGTGTAGAGTATCATCTCTAGTGTCTGTGTTTCCAATCTTGAGTTCATAGTCCACCCGGAAGATCCTCTTTGCAGTAACTTTGTAACTTTTACGCACCCATTGAAAACCTATGGGAGCACGCGTGTGACTATTTCCTCTGCACACGCAACCCGTGGACCTCCTGGTCACTAACTGAAGTTAGCTCCTTGTAGGCCCAGTGATTCTAGAGGCCCTAGGCCTTTTCCCTTTTTTGTTCGTGGTACTTATACCACTATTTTAGTATATGGTTTGAGCGGCCACCAGGGCCTATCCATATAAAGTGCAACTTCTGTGTATTCTACTGTAATCTTGTTTGACGATTTGTGCTCCTGTGCTCATAAAGAGACTAGGGGTTACTTTGAGAAATAAATACATATATATTTTGAATATATATCTGTGTGGTGTCCTTTCATTGGTATAAAAGGGGGTTGCATTTGGTAAAACAGCTTGCTTAACACGTTTCACGAGTTTAGCCTCAAAGACTGCTTAGCCTACGCTACCACTAGGGCAGCTGGTCCGAAAAGGTTGACTTACAACCACACCTTAAGGGTTGCTTGGCATGGTACAAGGTGGTCACTTTAACTAGTGAACATCATATACCAGGGCAACTTCTCACAGTATCACAGAGTGTAAGGCGTTGCTCCTCCGTGTCAGTGGGCTCCGTATCACAGAGTGAAAGGTGTCGCTCCTCAGTGTCAGTGGGCTCCGTATCACAGAGTGTACGGCGTCGCTCCTCAGTGTCAGTGGGCTCCGTATCACAGGGTGTAAGGCGTCACTCCTCAGTGTCAGTGGGCTCCGTATCACAGAGTGTACGGCGTCACTCCTCAGTGTCAGTGGGTTCCGTATCACAGAGTGTAAGGCGTCGCTCCTCAGTGTCAGTGGCCTCCGTATCACAGAGTGTAAGGCGTCGCTCCTCAGTGTCAGTGGGTTCCGTATCACAGCGTGTAAGGCGTTGCTCCTCAGTGTCAGTGGGCTCTGTATCACAGAGTGTACGGCGTCGCTCCTCAGTGTCAGTGGGCTCCGTACCACAGAGTGTAAGGCGTAGCTCCTCACTGTCAGTGGGCTCCGTATCACAGAGTGTAAGGCGTCGCTCCTCAGTGTCAGTGTCCTCCGTATCACAGAGTGTAAGGTGTTGCTCCTCAGTGTCACTGGGCTCCGTATCACAGAGTGTAAGGCGTCGCTCCTCAGTGTCAGTGGGCTCCGTATCACAGCGTGTAAGGCGTCGCTCCTCAGTGTCAGTGGACTCCGTGTCACAGAGTGTACAGTGTCGCTCCTCAGTGTCAGTGGGCTCCGTATGACAGAGTGTATGGCGTCGCTCCTCAGTGTCAGAATGACAGTGGGCTCCGTATCACAGAGTGTACGGCGTCACTCCTATGTGTCAGTGGGCTCCGTATCACAGAGTGTATGGCGTCGCTCCTCAGTATGAGAATGACAGTGGGCTCCATATCACAGAGTGTACGGCGTCGCTCCTCAGTGTCATTGGGCTCTGTATCACAGAGGGTACGGCGTCGCTCCTCAGTGTCAGTGGCCTCCATATCACAGAGTGTAAGGCGTCGCTCCTCAGTGTCAGTGGGCTCCGTATCACAGAGTGTACGGCGTCGCTCCTCAGTGTCAGTGGGCTCCGTACCACAGAGTGTAAGGCGTGGCTCCTCACTGTCAGTGGGCTCCGTATCACAGAGTGTAAGGTGTCGCTCCTCAGTGTCAGTGTCCTCCGTATCACAGAGTGTAAGGTGTTGCTCCTCAGTGTCACAGGGCTCCGTATCACAGAGTGTAAGGCGTCGCTCCTCAGTGTCAGTGGGCTCCGTATCACAGCGTGTAAGGCGTCGCTCCTCAGTGTCAGTGGACTCCGTGTCACAGAGTGTACAGTGTCGCTCCTCAGTGTCAGTGGGCTCCTTATGACAGAGTGAAGGCGTCGCTCCTCAGTGTCAGAATGACAGTGGGCTCCGTATCACAGAGTGTACGGCGTCACTCCTATGTGTCAGTGGGCTCCGTATCACAGAGTGTATGGCGTCGCTCCTCAGTATGAGAATGACAGTGGGCTCCATATCACAGAGTGTACGGCGTCGCTCCTCAGTGTCAGTGGCCTCCGTGTCACAGAGTGTAAGGCGTCGCTCCTCAGTGTCAGTGGGCTCCGTATCACAGAGTGTATGGCGTCGCTCCTCAGTATGAGAATGACAGTGGGCTCCATATCACAGAGTGTACGGCGTCGCTCCTCAGTGTCATTGGGCTCTGTATCACAGAGGGTACGGCGTCGCTCCTCAGTGTCAGTGGCCTCCGTATCACAGAGTGTAAGGCGTCGCTCCTCAGTGTCAGTGGGTTCCGTATCACAGATTGTAAGGCGTCGCTCCTCAGTGTCAGTGGGCTCCGTATAACAGAGTGTACGGCGTCGCACCTCAAAGTCAGTGGGTTTCGTATCACAGAGTGTAAGGCGTTGCTCCTAAGTGTCAGTGGGCTCCGTATCACAGAGTGTACGGCGTCGCTCCTCAGTGTCAGTGGGCTCCGTACCACAGAGTGTAAGGCGTCGCTCCTCAGTGTCAGTGGGCTCCGTATCACAGAGTGTACGGCGTCACTCCTCAGTGTCAGTGGGTTCCGTATCACAGAGTGTAAGGCGTCGCTCCTCAGTGTCAGTGGCCTCCGTATTACAGAGTGTAAGGCGTCGCTCCTCAGTGTCAGTGGGTTCCGTATCACAGAGTGTAAGGCGTTGCTCCTCAGTGTCAGTGGGCTCCGTATCACAGAGTGTACGGCGTCGCTCCTCAGTGTCAGTGGGCTCCGTACCACAGAGTGTAAGGCGTAGCTCCTCACTGTCAGTGGCCTCCGTATCACAGAGTGTAAGGCGTCGCTCCTCAGTGTCAGTGTCCTCCGTATCACAGAGTGTAAGGTGTTGCTCCTCAGTGTCACTGGGCTCCGTATCACAGAGTGTAAGGCGTCGCTCCTCAGTGTCAGTGGGCTCCGTATGACAGAGTGTACGGCGTCGCTCCTCAGTGTCAGTGGACTCCGTGTCACAGAGTGTACAGTGTCGCTCCTCAGTGTCAGTGGGCTCCGTATGACAGAGTGTACGGCGTCGCTCCTCAGTGTCAGAATGACAGTGGGCTCCGTATCACAGAGTGTACGGCGTCACTCCTATGTGTCAGTGGGCTCCGTATCACAGAGTGTATGGCGTCGCTTCTCAGTATGAGAATGACAGTGGGCTCCATATCACAGAGTGTACGGCGTCGCTCCTCAGTGTCATTGGGCTCTGTATCACAGAGTGTACGGCGTCGCTCCTCAGTGTCAGTGGCCTCCGTATCACAGAGTGTAAGGCGTCGCTCCTCAGTGTCAGTGGGCTCCGTATCACAGAGTGTACGGCGTCGCTCCTCACTGTCAGTGGGTCCCGTATCACAGAGTGTAAGGCGTCGCTCCTCAGTGTTATTGGGCTCCGTGCCACAGAGTGTAAGGCGTCGCTCCTCAGTGTCAGTGGGCTCCGTATCACAGAGTGTAAGACGTCACTCCTCAGTGTCAGTGGGCTCCGTATCACAGAGTGTACAGCGTCGCTCCTCAGTGTCAGTGGGCTCCGTATCACAGCATGTAAGGCGTCGCTCCTCAGAGTCAGTGGGCTCTGTATCACAGAGTGTAAGGCGTCGGTCCGCAGTGTCAGTGGGCTCCGTATCACAGCGTGTACGTTGTCGCTCCTCAGTGTCAGTGGGCTCCGTATCACAGCGTGTAAGGTGTCGCTCCTCAGTGTCAGTGGGCTCCGTATCACAGACTGTATGGCGTCTCTCCTCAGTGTCAGTGGGCTCCGTATCACAGAGTGTAAGGCGTCGCTCCTCCGTGTCAGTGGGCTCTGTATCACAGAGTGTAAGGTGTCGCTCCTCAGTGTCAGTGGGCTCCGTATCACAGAGTGTACGGCGTAGCTCCTCAGTGTCAGTGGGCTCCGTATCACAGAGTGTAAGGCGTTACTCCTCAGTGTCAGTGGGCTCCGTATCACAGAGTGTACGGCGTCACTCCTCAGTGTCAGTGGGTTCCGTATCACAGAGTGTAAGGCGTCGCTCCTCAGTGTCATTGGGCTCTGTATCACAGAGTGTACGGCGTCGCTCCTCAGTGTCAGTGGCCTCCGTATCACAGAGTGTAAGACGTCACTCCTCAGTGTCAGTGGGCTCCGTATCACAGAGTGTACGGCGTCACTCCTATGTGTCAGTGAGCTCCGTATCACAGAGTGTATGGCGTCGCTCCTCAGTATGAGAATGACAGTGGGCTCCATATCACAGAGTGTACGGCGTCGCTCCTCAGTGTCATTGGGCTGTGTATCACAGAGTGTACGGCGTCGCTCCTCAGTGTCAGTGGGTTCCGTATCACAGATTGTAAGGCGTCGCTCCTCAGTGTCAGTGGGCTCCGTATAACAGAGTGTACGGCGTCGCTCCTCAGAGTCAGTGGGTTTCGTATCACAGAGTGTAAGGCGTTGCTCCTCAGTGTCAGTGGGCTCCGTATCACAGAGTGTATGGCGTCGCTCCTCAGTGTCAGTGGGCTCTGTATCACAGAGTGTAAGGCGTCGCTCCTCAATGTTATTGGGCTCCGTGCCACAGAGTGTAAGGCGTCGCTCCTCAGTGTCAGTGGGCTCCGTATCACAGAGTGTAAGACGTCACTCCTCAGTGTCAGTGGGCTCCGTATCACAGAGTGTACAGCGTCGCTCCTCAGTGTCAGTGGGCTCCGTATCACAGCATGTAAGGCGTCGCTCCTCAGAGTCAGTGGGCTCTGTATCACAGAGTGTAAGGCGTCGCTCCGCAGTGTCAGTGGGCTCCGTATCACAGCGTGTACGTTGTCGCTCCTCAGTGTCAGTGGGCTCCGTATCACAGCGTGTAAGGGGTCGCTCCTCAGTGTCAGTGGGCTCCGTATCACAGAGTGTAAGGCGTCGCTCCTCCGTGTCAGTGGGCTCTGTATCACAGAGTGTAAGGTGTCGCTCCTCAGTGTCAGTGAGCTCCGTATCACAGAGTGTACGGCGTAGCTCCTCAGTGTCAGTGGGCTCCGTATCACAGGGTGTAAGGCGTCACTCCTCAGTGTCAGTGGGCTCCGTATCACAGAGTGTACGGCGTCACTCCTCAGTGTCAGTGGGTTTCGTATCACAGAGTGTAAGGCATCGCTCCTCAGTGTCAGTGGCCTCCGTATCACAGAGTGTAAGGCGTCGCTCCTCAGTGTCAGTGGGTTCCGTATCACAGAGTGTAAGGCGTTGCTCCTCAGTGTCAGTGGTCTCCGTATCACAGAGTGTACGGCGTCGCTCCTCAGTGACAGTGGGCTCCGTACCACAGAGTGTAAGGCGTAGCTCCTCACTGTCAGTGGGCTCCGTATCACAGAGTGTAAGGCGTCGCTCCTCAGTGTCAGTGTCCGCCGTATCACAGAGTGTAAGGTGTTGCTCCTCAGTGTCACTGGGCTCCGTATCACAGAGTGTAAGGCGTCGCTCCTCAGTGTCAGTGGGCTCCGTATCACAGCGTGTAAGGCGTCGCTCCTCAGTGTCAGTGGACTCCGTGTCACAGAGTGTACAGTGTCGCTCCTCAGTGTCAGTGGGCTCCGTATGACAGAGTGTATGGCGTCGCTCCTCAGTGTCAGAATGACAGTGGGCTCCGTATCACAGAGTGTACGGCGTCACTCCTATGTGTCAGTGGGCTCCGTATCACAGCGTGTAAGGCGTCGCTCCTCAGTGTCAGTGGACTCCGTGTCACAGAGTGTACAGTGTCGCTCCTCAGTGTCAGTGGGCTCCTTATGACAGAGTGTATGGCGTCGCTCCTCAGTGTCAGAATGACAGTGGGCTCCGTATCACAGAGTGTACGGCGTCACTCCTATGTGTCAGTGGGCTCCGTAACACAGAGTGTATGGCGTCGCTCCTCAGTATGAGAATGACAGTGGGCTCCATATCACAGAGTGTACGTCGTCGCTCCTCAGTGTCATTGGGCTCTGTATCAAAGAGTGTACGGCGTCGCTCCTCAGTGTCAGTGGGTTCCGTATCACAGATTGTAAGGCGTCGCTCCTCAGTGTCAGTGGGCTCCATATAACAGAGTGTACGGCGTCGCTCCTCAGAGTCAGTGGGTTTCGTATCACAGAGTGTAAGGCGTTGCTCCTCAGTGTCAGTGGGCTCCGTATCACAGAGTGTATGGCGTCGCTCCTCAGTGTCAGTGGGCTCTGTATCACAGAGTGTAAGGCGTCGCTCCTCAGTGTTATTGGGCTCCGTACCACAGAGTGTAAGGCGTCGCTCCTCAGTGTCAGTGGGCTCCGTATCACAGAGTGTAAGACGTCAATCCTCAGTGTCAGTGGGCTCCGTATCACAGAGTGTACAGCGTCGTTTCTCAGTGTCAGTGGGCTCCGTATCACAGCATGTAGGGCGTCGCTCCTCAGAGTCAGTGGGCTCTGTATCACAGATTGTAAGGCGTTGCTCCTCAGTGTCAGTGGGCTCCGTATCACAGAGTGTACGGCGTCGCTCCTCAGTGTCAGTGGGCTCCGTACCACAGAGTGTAAGGCATAGCTCCTCACTGTCAGTGGGCTCCGTATCACAGAGTGTGAGGCGTCGCTCCTCAGTGTCAGTGTCCTCCGTATCACAGAGTGTAAGGTGTTGCTCCTCAGTGTCACTGGGCTCCGTATCACAGAGTGTAAGGCGTCGCTCCTCAGTGTCAGTGGGCTCCGTATCACAGCGTGTAAGGCGTCGCTCCTCAGTGTCAGTGGACTCCGTGTCACAGAGTGTACAGTGTCGCTCCTTAGTGTCAGTGGGCTCCGTATGACAGAGTGTATGGCGTCGCTCTTCAGTGTCAGAATGACAGTGGGCTCCGTATCACAGAGTGTACGGCGTCACTCCTATGTGTCAGTGGGCTCCGTATCACAGAGTGTATGGCGTCGCTCCTCAGTATGAGAATGACAGTGGGTTCCATCTCACAGAGTGTACGGCGTCGCTCCTCAGTGTCATTGGGCTCTGTATCACAGAGGGTACGGCGTCGCTCCTCAGTGTCAGTGGCCTCCGTATCACAGAGTGTAAGGCGTCGCTCCTCAGTGTCAGTGGGCTCCGTATCACAGAGTGTACGGCGTCGCTCCTCAGTGTCAGTGGGCTCCGTACCACAGAGTGTAAGGCGTAGCTCCTCACTGTCAGTGGGCTCCGTATCACAGAGTGTAAGGTGTCGCTCCTCAGTGTCAGTGTCCTCCGTATCACAGAGTGTAAGGCGTTGCTCCTCAGTGTCACTGGGCTCCGTATCACAGAGTGTAAGGCGTCACTCCTCAGTGTCAGTGGGCTCCGTATCACAGCGTGTAAGGCGTCGCTCCTCAGTGTCAGTGGACTCCGTGTCACAGAGTGTACAGTGTCGCTCCTCAGTGTCAGTGGGCTCCTTATGACAGAGTGTATGGCGTCGCTCCTCAGTGTCAGAATGACAGTGGGCTCCGTATCACAGACTGTACGGCGTCACTCCTATGTGTCAGTGGGCTCCGTATCACAGAGTGTATGGCGTCGCTCCTCAGTATGTGAATGACAGTGGGCTCCATATCACAGAGTGTACGGCGTCGCTCCTCAGTGTCAGTGGGTTCCGTATCACAGATTGTAAGGCGTCGCTCCTCAGTGTCAGTGGGCTCCGTATAACAGAGTGTATGGCGTCGCTCCTCAGAGTCAGTGGGTTTCATATCACAGAGTGTAAGGCGTTGCTCCTCAGTGTCAGTGGGCTCCGTATCACAGAGTGTACGGCGTCGCTCCTCAGTGTCAGTGGGCTCCGTACCACAGAGTGTAAGGCGTCGCTCCTCAGTGTCAGTGGGCTCCGTATCACAGAGTGTACGGCGTCACTCCTTAGTGTCAGTGGGTTCCGTATCACAGAGTGTAAGGCGTTGCTCCTCAGTGTCAGTGGCCTCCGTATCACAGAGTGTAAGGCGTCGCTCCTCAGTGTCAGTGGGTTCCGTATCACAGAGTGTAAGGCATTGCTCCTCAGTGTCAGTAGGCTCCGTATCACAGAGTGTACGGCGTCGCTCCTCAGTGTCAGTGGGCTCCGTACCACAGAGTGTAAGGCGTAGCTCCTCACTGTCAGTGGGCTACGTATCACAGAGTGTAAGGCGTCGCTCCTCAGTGTCAGTGTCCTCCGTATCACAGAGTGTAAGGTGTTGCTCCTCAGTGTCACTGGGCTCCGTATCACAGAGTGTAAGGCGTCGCTCCTCAGTGTCAGTGGGCTCCGTATCACAGCATGTAAGGCGTCGCTCCTCAGTGTCAGTGGACTCCGTGTCACAGAGTGTACAGTGTCGCTCCTCAGTGTCAGTGGGCTCCATATGACAGAGTGTACGGCGTTGCTCCTCAGTGTCAGAATGACAGTGGGGTCCGTATCAGAGAGTGTACGGCGTCACTCCTATGTGTCAGTGGGCTTCGTATCACAGAGTGTATGGCGTCGCTCCTCAGTATGAGAATGACAGTGGGCTCCATATCACAGAGTGTACGGCGTCGCTCCTCAGTGTCATTGGGCTCTGTATCACAGAGTGTACGGCGTCGCTCCTCAGTGTCAGTGGGTTCCGTATCACAGAGTGTAAGGCGTCGCTCCTCAGTGTCAGTGGGCTCCGTATCACAGAGTGTACGGCGTCGCTCCTCAGTGTCAGTGGGCTCCGTACCACAGAGTGTAAGGCGTAGCTCCTCACTGTCAGTGGGCTCCGTATCACAGAGTGTAAGGTGTCGATCCTCAGTGTCAGTGTCCTCCGTATCACAGAGTGTAAGGCGTTGCTCCTCAGTGTCACTGGGCTCCGTATCACAGAGTGTAAGGCGTCGCTCCTCAGTGTCAGTGGGCTCCGTATCACAGCGTGTAAGGCGTCGCTCCTCAGTGTCAGTGGACTCCGTGTCACAGAGTGTACAGTGTCGCTCCTCAGTGTCAGTGGGCTCCTTATGACAGAGTGTATGGCGTCGCTGCTCAGTGTCAGAATGACAGTGGGCTCCGTATCACAGAGTGTACGGCGTCACTCCTATGTGTCAGTGGGCTCCGTATCACAGAGTGTATGGTGTCGCTCCTCCGTATGAGAATGACAGTGGGCTCCATATCACAGAGTGTACGGCGTCGCTCCTCAGTGTCATTGGGCTCTGTATCACAGAGTGTACGGCGTCGCTCCTCAGTGTCATTGGGCTCTGTATCAAAGAGTGTACGGCGTCGCTCCTCAGTGTCAGTGGGTTCCGTATCACAGATTGTAAGGCGTCGCTCCTCAGTGGGCTCCATATAACAGAGTGTACGGCGTCGCTCCTCAGAGTCAGTGGGTTTCGTATCACAGAGTGTAAGGCGTTGCTCCTCAGTGTCAGTGGGCTCCGTATCACAGAGTGTATGGCGTCGCTCCTCAGTGTCAGTGGGCTCTGTATCACAGAGTGTAAGGCGTCGCTCCTCAGTGTTATTGGGCTCCGTACCACAGAGTGTAAGGCGTCGCTCCTCAGTGTCAGTGGGCTCCGTATCACAGAGTGTAAGACGTCAATCCTCAGTGTCAGTGGGCTCCGTATCACAGAGTGTACAGCGTCGTTTCTCAGTGTCAGTGGGCTCCGTATCACAGCATGTAGGGCGTCGCTCCTCAGAGTCAGTGGGCTCTGTATCACAGATTGTAAGGCGTTGCTCCTCAGTGTCAGTGGGCTCCGTATCACAGAGTGTACGGCGTCGCTCCTCAGTGTCAGTGGGCTCCGTACCACAGAGTGTAAGGCATAGCTCCTCACTGTCAGTGGGCTCCGTATCACAGAGTGTGAGGCGTCGCTCCTCAGTGTCAGTGTCCTCCGTACCACAGAGTGTAAGGTGTTGCTCCTCAGTGTCACTGGGCTCCGTATCACAGAGTGTAAGGCGTCGCTCCTCTGTGTCAGTGGGCTCCGTATCACAGCGTGTATGGCGTCGCTCCTCAGTGTCAGAATGACAGTGGGCTCCGTATCACAGAGTGTACGGCGTCACTCCTATGTGTCAGTGGGCTCCGTATCACAGAGTGTATGGCGTCGCTCCTCAGTATGAGAATGACAGTGGGTTCCATCTCACAGAGTGTACGGCGTCGCTCCTCAGTGTCATTGGGCTCTGTATCACAGAGGGTACGGCGTCGCTCCTCAGTGTCAGTGGCCTCCGTATCACAGAGTGTAAGGCGTCGCTCCTCAGTGTCAGTGGGCTCCGTATCACAGCGTGTAAGGCGTCGCTCCTCAGTGTCAGTGGACTCCGTGTCACAGAGTGTACAGTGTCGCTCCTTAGTGTCAGTGGGCTCCGTATGACAGAGTGTATGGCGTCGCTCCTCAGTGTCAGAATGACAGTGGGCTCCGTATCACAGAGTGTACGGCGTCACTCCTATGTGTCAGTGGGCTCCGTATCACAGAGTGTATGGCGTCGCTCCTCAGTATGAGAATGACAGTGGGTTCCATCTCACAGAGTGTACGGCGTCGCTCCTCAGTGTCATTGGGCTCTGTATCACAGAGGGTACGGCGTCGCTCCTCAGTGTCAGTGGCCTCCGTATCACAGAGTGTAAGGCGTCGCTCCTCAGTGTCAGTGGGCTCCGTATCACAGAGTGTACGGCGTCGCTCCTCAGTGTCAGTGGGCTCCGTACCACAGAGTGTAAGGCGTAGCTCCTCACTGTCAGTGGGCTCCGTATCACAGAGTGTAAGGTGTCGCTCCTCAGTGTCAGTGTCCTCCGTATCACAGAGTGTAAGGCGTTGCTCCTCAGTGTCACTGGGCTCCGTATCACAGAGTGTAAGGCGTCACTCCTCAGTGTCAGTGGGCTCCGTATCACAGCGTGTAAGGCGTCGCTCCTCAGTGTCAGTGGACTCCGTGTCACAGAGTGTACAGTGTCGCTCCTCAGTGTCAGTGGGCTCCTTATGACAGAGTGTATGGCGTCGCTCCTCAGTGTCAGAATGACAGTGGGCTCCGTATCACAGACTGTACGGCGTCACTCCTATGTGTCAGTGGGCTCCGTATCACAGAGTGTATGGCGTCGCTCCTCAGTATGTGAATGACAGTGGGCTCCATATCACAGAGTGTACGGCGCCGCTCCTCAGTGTCAGTGGGTTCCGTATCACAGATTGTAAGGCGTCGCTCCTCAGTGTCAGTGGGCTCCGTATAACAGAGTGTATGGCGTCGCTCCTCAGAGTCAGTGGGTTTCATATCACAGAGTGTAAGGCGTTGCTCCTCAGTGTCAGTGGGCTCCGTATCACAGAGTGTACGGCGTCGCTCCTCAGTGTCAGTGGGCTCCGTACCACAGAGTGTAAGGCGTCGCTCCTCAGTGTCAGTGGGCTCCGTATCACAGAGTGTACGGCGTCACTCCTTAGTGTCAGTGGGTTCCGTATCACAGAGTGTAAGGCGTTGCTCCTCAGTGTCAGTGGCCTCCGTATCACAGAGTGTAAGGCGTCGCTCCTCAGTGTCAGTGGGTTCCGTATCACAGAGTGTAAGGCGTTGCTCCTCAGTGTCAGTAGGCTCCGTATCACAGAGTGTACGGCGTCGCTCCTCAGTGTCAGTGGGCTCCGTACCACAGAGTGTAAGGCGTAGCTCCTCACTGTCAGTGGGCTACGTATCACAGAGTGTAAGGTGTTGCTCCTCAGTGTCACTGGGCTCCGTATCACAGAGTGTAAGGCGTCGCTCCTCAGTGTCAGTGGGCTCCGTATCACAGCATGTAAGGCGTCGCTCCTCAGTGTCAGTGGACTCCGTGTCACAGAGTGTACAGTGTCGCTCCTCAGTGTCAGTGGGCTCCATATGACAGAGTGTACGGCGTTGCTCCTCAGTGTCAGAATGACAGTGGGGTCCGTATCAGAGAGTGTACGGCGTCACTCCTATGTGTCAGTGGGCTTCGTATCACAGAGTGTATGGCGTCGCTCCTCAGTATGAGAATGACAGTGGGCTCCATATCACAGAGTGTACGGCGTCGCTCCTCAGTGTCATTGGGCTCTGTATCACAGAGTGTACGGCGTCGCTCCTCAGTGTCAGTGGCCTCCGTATCACAGAGTGTAAGGCGTCGCTCCTCAGTGTCTGTGGGCTCCGTATCACAGAGTGTACGGCGTCGCTCCTCAGTGTCAGTGGGCTCCGTACCACAGAG
Source organism: Triturus cristatus (assembly GCF_964204655.1). Lineage (NCBI taxonomy): Eukaryota > Metazoa > Chordata > Amphibia > Caudata > Salamandridae > Triturus > Triturus cristatus. Next base: position 1,100,897,884 of record NC_140579.1, read on the forward strand.
TGTAAGGCGTAGCTCCTCACTGTCAGTGGGCTCCGTATCACAGAGTGTAAGGTGTCGATCCTCAGTGTCAGTGTCCTCCGTATCACAGAGTGTAAGGCGTTGCTCCTCAGTGTCACTGGGCTCCGTATCACAGAGTGTAAGGCGTCGCTCCTCAGTGTCAGTGGGCTCCGTATCACAGCGTGTAAGGCGTCGCTCCTCAGTGTCAGTGGACTCCGTGTCACAGAGTGTACAGTGTCGCTCCTCAGTGTCAGTGGGCTCCTTATGACAGAGTGTATGGCGTCGCTGCTCAGTGTCAGAATGACAGTGGGCTCCGTATCACAGATTGTACGGCGTCACTCCTATGTGTCAGTGGGCTCCGTATCACAGAGTGTATGGCGTCGCTCCTCCGTATGAGAATGACAGTGGGCTCCATATCACAGAGTGTACGGCGTCGCTCCTCAGTGTCATTGGGCTCTGTATCACAGAGTGTACGGCGTCGCTCCTCAGTGTCATTGGGCTCTGTATCAAAGAGTGTACGGCGTCGCTCCTCAGTGTCAGTGGGTTCCGTATCACAGATTGTAAGGCGTCGCTCCTCAGTGGGCTCCATATAACAGAGTGTACGGCGTCGCTCCTCAGAGTCAGTGGGTTTCGTATCACAGAGTGTAAGGCGTTGCTCCTCAGTGTCAGTGGGCTCCGTATCACAGAGTGTATGGCGTCGCTCCTCAGTGTCAGTGGGCTCTGTATCACAGAGTGTAAGGCGTCGCTCCTCAGTGTTATTGGGCTCCGTACCACAGAGTGTAAGGCGTCGCTCCTCAGTGTCAGTGGGCTCCGTATCACAGAGTGTAAGACGTCAATCCTCAGTGTCAGTGGGCTCCGTATCACAGAGTGTACAGCGTCGTTTCTCAGTGTCAGTGGGCTCCGTATCACAGCATGTAGGGCGTCGCTCCTCAGAGTCAGTGGGCTCTGTATCACAGATTGTAAGGCGTTGCTCCTCAGTGTCAGTGGGCTCCGTATCACAGAGTGTACGGCGTCGCTCCTCAGTGTCAGTGGGCTCCGTACCACAGAGTGTAAGGCATAGCTCCTCACTGTCAGTGGGCTCCGTATCACAGAGTGTGAGGCGTCGCTCCTCAGTGTCAGTGTCCTCCGTACCACAGAGTGTAAGGTGTTGCTCCTCAGTGTCACTGGGCTCCGTATCACAGAGTGTAAGGCGTCGCTCCTCAGTGTCAGTGGGCTCCGTATCACAGCGTTTAAGGCGTCGCTCCTCAGTGTCAGTGGACTCCGTGTCACAGAGTGTACAGTGTCGCTCCTTAGTGTCAGTGGGCTCCGTATGACAGAGTGTATGGCGTCGCTCCTCAGTGTCAGAATGACAGTGGGCTCCGTATCACAGAGTGTACGGCGTCACTCCTATGTGTCAGTGGGCTCCGTATCACAGAGTGTATGGCGTCGCTCCTCAGTATGAGAATGACAGTGGGTTCCATCTCACAGAGTGTACGGCGTCGCTCCTCAGTGTCATTGGGCTCTGTATCACAGAGGGTACGGCGTCGCTCCTCAGTGTCAGTGGCCTCCGTATCACAGAGTGTAAGGCGTCGCTCCTCAGTGTCAGTGGGCTCCGTATCACAGCGTGTAAGGCGTCGCTCCTCAGTGTCAGTGGACTCCGTGTCACAGAGTGTACAGTGTCGCTCCTTAGTGTCAGTGGGCTCCGTATGACAGAGTGTATGGCGTCGCTCCTCAGTGTCAGAATGACAGTGGGCTCCGTATCACAGAGTGTACGGCGTCACTCCTATGTGTCAGTGGGCTCCGTATCACAGAGTGTACGGCGTCGCTCCTCAGTGTCATTGGGCTCTGTATCACAGAGGGTACGGCGTCGCTCCTCAGTGTCAGTGGCCTCCGTATCACAGAGTGTAAGGCGTCGCTCCTCAGTGTCAGTGGGCTCCGTATCACAGAGTGTACGGCGTCGCTCCTCAGTGTCAGTGGGCTCCGTACCACAGAGTGTAAGGCGTAGCTCCTCACTGTCAGTGGGCTCCGTATCACAGAGTGTAAGGTGTCGCTCCTCAGTGTCAGTGTCCTCCGTATCACAGAGTGTAAGGCGTTGCTCCTCAGTGTCACTGGGCTCCGTATCACAGAGTGTAAGGCGTCACTCCTCAGTGTCAGTGGGCTCCGTATCACAGCGTGTAAGGCGTCGCTCCTCAGTGTCAGTGGACTCCGTGTCACAGAGTGTACAGTGTCGCTCCTCAGTGTCAGTGGGCTCCTTATGACAGAGTGTATGGCGTCGCTCCTCAGTGTCAGAATGACAGTGGGCTCCGTATCACAGACTGTACGGCGTCACTCCTATGTGTCAGTGGGCTCCGTATCACAGAGTGTATGGCGTCGCTCCTCAGTATGAGAATGACAGTGGGCTCCATATCACAGAGTGTACGGCGTCGCTCCTCAGTGTCAGTGGGTTCCGTATCACAGATTGTAAGGTGTCGCTCCTCAGTGTCAGTGGGCTCCGTATAACAGAGTGTATGGCGTCGCTCCTCAGAGACAGTGGGTTTCATATCACAGAGTGTAAGGCGTTGCTCCTCAGTGTCAGTGGGCTCCGTATCACAGAGTGTACGGCGTCGCTCCTCAGTGTCAGTGGGCTCCGTACCACAGAGTGTAAGGCGTCGCTCCTCAGTGTCAGTGGGCTCCGTATCACAGAGTGTTACGGCGTCACTCCTTAGTGTCAGTGGGTTCCGTATCACAGAGTGTAAGGCGTTGCTCCTCAGTGTCAGTGGCCTCCGTATCACAGAGTGTAAGGCGTCGCTCCTCAGTGTCAGTGGGTTCCGTATCACAGAGTGTAAGGCGTTGCTCCTCAGTGTCAGTGGGCTCCGTATCACAGAGTGTACGGCGTCGCTCCTCAGTGTCAGTGGGCTCCGTACCACAGAGTGTAAGGCGTAGCTCCTCACTGTCAGTGGGCTACGTATCACAGAGTGTAAGGCGTCGCTCCTCAGTGTCAGTGTCCTCCGTATCACAGAGTGTAAGGTGTTGCTCCTCAGTGTCACTGGGCTCCGTATCACAGAGTGTAAGGCGTCGCTCCTCAGTGTCAGTGGGCTCCGTATCACAGCGTGTAAGGCGTCGCTCCTCAGTGTCAGTGGACTCCGTGTCACAGAGTGTACAGTGTCGCTCCTCAGTGTCAGTGGGCTCCATATGACAGAGTGTACGGCGTTGCTCCTCAGTGTCAGAATGACAGTGGGGTCCGTATCAGAGAGTGTACGGCGTCACTCCTATGTGTCAGTGGGCTTCGTATCACAGAGTGTATGGCGTCGCTCCTCAGTATGAGAATGACAGTGGGCTCCATATCACAGAGTGTACGGCGTCGCTCCTCAGTGTCATTGGGCTCTGTATCACAGAGTGTACGGCGTCGCTCCTCAGTGTCAGTGGCCTCCGTATCACAGAGTGTAAGGCGTCGCTCCTCAGTGTCAGTGGGCTCCGTATCACAGAGTGTACGGCGTCGCTCCTCAGTGTCAGTGGGCTCCGTACCACAGAGTGTAAGGCGTAGCTCCTCACTGTCAGTGGGCTCCGTATCACAGAGTGTAAGGTGTCGATCCTCAGTGTCAGTGTCCTCCGTATCACAGAGTGTAAGGCGTTGCTCCTCAGTGTCACTGGGCTCCGTATCACAGAGTGTAAGGCGTCGCTCCTCAGTGTCAGTGGGCTCCGTATCACAGCGTGTAAGGCGTCGCTCCTCAGTGTCAGTGGACTCCGTGTCACAGAGTGTACAGTGTCGCTCCTCAGTGTCAGTGGGCTCCTTATGACAGAGTGTATGGCGTCGCTGCTCAGTGTCAGAATGACAGTGGGCTCCGTATCACAGAGTGTACGGCGTCACTCCTATGTGTCAGTGGGCTCCGTATCACAGAGTGTATGGCGTCGCTCCTCCGTATGAGAATGACAGTGGGCTCCATATCACAGAGTGTACGGCGTCGCTCCTCAGTGTCATTGGGCTCTGTATCACAGAGTGTACGGCGTCGCTCCTCAGTGTCAGTGGGTTCCATATCACAGATTGTACGGCGTCGCTCCTCAGTGTCAGTGGGCTCCGTATAACAGAGTGTACGGCGTCGCTCCTCAGAGTCAGTGGGTTTCGTATCACAGAGTGTAAGGCGTTGCTCCTCAGTGTCAGTGGGCTCCGTATCACAGAGTGTATGGCGTCGCTCCTCAGTGTCAGTGGGCTCTGTATCACAGAGTGTAAGGCGTCGCTCCTCAGTGTTATTGGGCTCCGTACCACAGAGTGTAAGGCGTCGCTCCTCAGTGTCAGTGGGCTCCGTATCACAGAGTGTAAGACGTCACTCCTCAGTGTCAGTGGGCTCCGTATCACAGAGTGTACAGCGTCGCTCCTCAGTGTCAGTGGGCTCCGTATCACAGCATGTAAGGCATCGCTCCTCAGAGTCAGTGGGCTCTGTATCACAGAGTGTAAGGCGTCGCTCCGCAGTGTCAGTGGGCTCCGTATCACAGCGTGTACGTTGTCGCTCCTCAGTGTCAGTGGGCTCCGTATCACAGAGTGTACGGCGTCTCTACTCAGTGTCAGTGGGCTCCGTATCACAGCGTGTAAGGTGTCGCTCCTCAGTGTCAGTGGGCTCCGTATCACAGACTGTATGGCGTCTCTCCTCAGTGTCAGTGGGCTCCGTATCACAGAGTGTAAGGCGTCTGTAGGAAGGTGGATATCTGACTATGGTTACCCCCAAATTTTTGCCTAGTGTCTAGCTGGTTTTTCGACTTAGTTGGCCTGAGATCCTGCTATTCAGGATCTCAGCCTGGCTGTTCTCTCTTTAAAATGGACTCCATGTACCCTAGGTACATACCCAATTGGTTGGATCACCCTGTCAGCCCCTGTACCAGTGTACACTAGGTAACCAGGGCATTGGTGTACCCAAGGCCTGCCAGGGGCTGAAGCATGTATTATGCCACCCCAGGCTTGGCCTAACAATCTGACACAACTGGCTGATCACTCAGCTGGGGTAAGTTGGTGTAATCACCTCTTACTTAGGTGTAGTATACCTATACCTAACCTTAAATGGGACACCTGGTAACCTATAAGTCACTCCTATGGCAGGCCTTAACAATCCTGAAGGCAGAGTGCTTGGTTCCATTTGAGATGGTGCTCTGGCATGAGCTGAGCCTGTCTGCAGTGGTCGGAACAACTTCCTTCTACTGTTTCCAGATATCGTCATACCATATACTCTTAAGTGCATTATGAACCTCGCGGTTAAATGCTATCTTTGGTTTGGCTTTATCAAAACATGTCGAGTAAGGTGTCATACGAATTGGAATACTAACCCCTCGCCAATTCTGGCGACGGGGTTAGCATTCCACCCTTCTAGAGGGACACGACATGTACAGTACCTGAAACCCGGGTAAAATCAGACATAGCCTCAGCTCCACAAAATGGATGCTGCCACCACAGACACAAGTCTGCCCTCCTGCTGCTGGGAGTCCTTCCAGCTTGGGAGGTGTGGACAAAGGGTTTCCTGCCAGGGGAGGTGCATGCACCACCCCAGACAGGATTTTGTGTATTGGTCAGGTAGGGCTTGAAAGAAACCAGACATGCCTGTGGCTCACAAGGAGCCTCGGTGCATATGCCAGTTCAAACCGGTCCTGGGGCACACCAGTCCCGGGCCTGGGGCGAGCTGGACAAAGGATTGGGGGTGTAACCACCCCCCTTCCGGGGTCCCACCCATAGGGAGGGACCTAGCAGGTAGTCCGGCCCCTAGAATCCGCTTAAAGGTAGGAGCTGTGTCCTAAGACTTCAGACATCCTGGAATCAACTTGAAACTAAGAAGAAGACGGGAACTTCAACATTCTGCTGCACAGAAGACTGAAGGAAATCTCCCCTGTGGTCAGGGAGTGACCACCTTGCTAACGCAAGCACCATCCAGCGAATCAAAATCTGCTTTGCCGCCGCCTCCCGCCGGAGCCCGAGCCCAGAGACTGACAAGACCTGGACCTCCAGACCTCTCACCGCCCGATCCACAGTCCCTGAAAAGAGGAGACCCGTGGAGGCACCGAGACACGTGGAGCCAGCCATCTTGAAACGACCACGACAAGCTGACAAGTGCAACCACCGAGGCTCCCTCCAAGGTGTGCTTTGGGATCTGAGAAGCCCAACCCTCGAGCAGCATCTGCACCAAAGGTGAGCCCTCCAGCATCTCCACGATCTGCGTGGGGCCCTTCTGCATTTTGCCACTCGACGTGCCTAACCGGTTGCTGGCCCGCTGGCTAGTAGCCATCTTGGCGACGAACTTTACAAAATACACCACTGGTCTGGTTGCTCCAGACTGGCCCTTGCTCCCCTCCAAAGGAGCAGTCCTTCTGACCTTGCTGGTCAGAACCATCAGCTTATTTCATCTCCTACAACAATTGCTTTTGCCAAAGCTTGTTTGCTTCGATCAAGTCGCCGTCACCGCCGACAGCGAGAGCCTGCGTGGGACAGCTCGTGATCCGACTCCTGGACGTCGTTGACCTCCAGGGACCACGTGGCTGCAGAGACAAGCTACACCTTTCTTCCTGTTTGCACCCGACATTGCCTGGTACCCACCTGGTGCCACGCTGGTCACTGGCTAGTGACTGTGAACACTGTCCCCTCTGCTTACAGGTCTTCAACATCTCCGATCCACTCTTGGATCCACTGCATCTCTCCCGGACCGACCGCCTGCAGCATCTTTGTCTTCAAGCTCCACGGAACAGATAGAAGAAACCCGACTCACTTCGAGGCCTATGCACCCGCTTACTATGGGTGAGGTAAAGCTGGCACTCCTGTGCCCAAGTGTAGTATTACATCTCTAGTGCCTGTGTTCCAAATCTTGAGTTCCTAGTCCATCCGGAAGATCCTTTTTGTAGTAACTTTGTACTTTTTACGCACCCATTGAAACCTATGGGAGCACGCGTGTGACTATTTGCTCTGCACACGCCACCCGTGGACCTCCTGGTCACTAACTGAAGTTAGCTCCTTGTAGGCCCAGCGATTCTAGAGGCCCTAGGCCTTTTCCCCTTTCTGTTCGTGGTACTTATACCACTATTTTAGTATATGGTTCGAGCGGCCACCAGGGCCTATCCATATAAAGTTCAACTTCTGTGTATTCTACTGTAATCTTGTTTGACGATTTGTGCTCCTGTGCTCATAAAGAGACTAGGGGTTACTTTGAGAAATAAATACATATATATTTTGAATATATATCTGTGTGGTGTCCTTTCATTGGTATAAAAGGGGGTTGCATTTGGTAAAACAGCTGGCTTAACACGTTTCACGAGTTTAGCCTCAAAGACTGCTTAGCCTACGCTACCACTAGGGCAGCTAGTCCGAAAAGGTTGACTTACAACCACACCATAAGGGTTGCTTGGCATGGTACAAGGTGATCACTTTAACTAGTGAGCATCATGTACCAGGCCAACTTCTCACATTGGTGAGCAGCGGTTGGATTTGAGCTTGCTGTGTTTTACCATTGTAATCTCTTGGTTACCAATTGAAAGATCACATAGGTACCTATAGGTACATATAAAACAAGATTAGATATACTTAAGTTCTACTGAACTTAGTTGTTGTAGAGCAAAGGGAGTAGCACACCCTGACTACAACTACTAGATAGGTTTAGTAGGTAAACCCAAGTGTAGGTAGATTGCAACACATCCACCCACACTTAAGAGCAATGGCTGGGGCAGAGGGTCCACTGTACCCATCTCTGTTGAGAGTGACCCCCAGAGGGCACCATCCATCTTTGCTACCCTTAATCAAAATGAGCTCAGGCAGTTGGCAAATATCAGGGGCCTTAAACAGCCCAAGAATCCTACTTCTGCTGAACTCAGGGAGCTTTTACAGGCTGATGAAGATCAGAAAGCTCTCAGGAAAGCCTCCCAGTTAGGCCCCTTAGGGACAGGAACAGGAGGCCCCCCTTCTGAAGATGCTACTGAAGTACCCCTTTCCAATAGCCATCCCTTAGATGAGAATCATACTACAGAGGAGGAAAGTGGTGGGGATACAGAAGGTAGTGAGGATGAAGGGAGAACTAGCCCAGTGCCAAGTGTTATACGTGGCCCAGCTAACTTGAGGCTACTGGGGACTGACAATGGGATCACCCCATTGGATCTCCCTAGTGGACTTAACCAGGGGCTTGGGAGGCAAAGGAATCACTCAGGTGACTCTAATGCTTCTCATGCCTCTAGAGGCTCTCAAGGTCACTCCAGGAGAAGGATGACCACCCCTCAGAGGAGGGAGCATGAGGCCAGAATGCAGGAAGCCCAGCTGAGGATCAGGAAGCAGGAGCTAGAGGTAGCCCTGATGGAAGAGAAACTGAACAAGGCTAGGCAACCTAGAGAGAGTGGGTCCATACCCACTGGTGGCAGCATTGTCCCTAGGGACAAAGATAGGGTCTTTGATAATAGGAACCTGTCCAAGGTTGTGCCCCCCTACAAAAGTGGGGATGACATCCACAAATGGATGACTGCTCTTGAGAGAGCCTGCAAAGTGCAGCAGGTTCCTGAAGACCAGTGGGCAGCAATCCTCTGGCTCTCCTTTGAAGGAAGAGGCAGAGACAGACTCCTCTCTGTTAGGGAGGAGGATGTCAGAAATTACAGAGTCCTGAAGAGTGTCCTGGTTGATGGGTTAGGCTTAACCACTGAACAGTACAGGTTAATGTTCAGAGACACCCAGAAGACATAGACTCAGGACTGGTCTGAATACATTGAATGTGCCACTAAGGCTTTGGAGGGTTGGTTGCTGGGAAGTAAGGTATCTGATTATACAGGATTGTACAATTTGATGATGAGAGAACAGATTTTAAATAACTGTCAAAACCAGCAACTGCATCAACACAGACTCTGATCTGACCTCTCCCCAAGAATTGGGAAAGAAGGCAGACCAATGGGTCAGAACCAGGGTTAAGCAAAAGAACCAGAACCAGGGCCAAGGGGGTGATCAGAAGAAAACAGACCAAAAGGGTGGAGATCAGAAATCTAAAGACCAGAAGTCTTCAACAGGGCCCCAAACTACTGCTAAAGAGGGTAGGTCCCAGCCTAAAGGGAAGAAGAAAGAAGGTCAAAAGAAACCCTGGTGCAATCATTGCAAGAATACAACTCACTGGACTAGTGATTGTAAAAAGGGTGGAGCCCCCAACACTGTTGCCCCTAAGGCACCTGCTCCCAGTACTACTGTTAGCAGTGTTGGTCCCCAGACAAAGGGTGTAGTGGGAATCACTATGGGAACTGAAGGAGATTCTGACTTAGACAGAACCCTGACACAGGCAGTCTTGATCTGTGATGGGGACATTGATTTGTCCCTGACTGTGAGCCCCAGTAACCTGGGCAAGTACAGACAGACTCCTTTAATTAATGAAAAAGTGGCTCAAGCCTACAGGGACACATGTGCCAGTGTCACTATGGTGACACCAGGCTTTGTGGATCCTGGACAGTACATACCAGGTGAGAATTACCTGGTGACCAATGCCAGCAATGCCACTACTTCACATAGTGTGGCAGTTGTTAACTTCTCATGGGGAGGGGTAACTGGCCTCAAAAGGGTTGTGGTTAGTGCAGACCTCCCAGTTGAATGTTTGTTGGGCAATGACCTAGAGAGTTCTCTATGGTCAGAAGTGGAGTACAGGACACATGCAGAGATGTTAGGTATATCACCACATGTCCTTGCTGTGACCAGGTCACAGGCCAAAAAGTGCCTTACTGAACCTCAGGTCTTGGATCCTGGAACAATGGACCAAGCACCTACCAAGAAGAAGAACAGGAGGGTCAAGGCTGTGCCTTCCCCCCTGCCTCAGAGTGATGATCAACCTTCCCAGGAAGCTGATCTAGAGAACCCTGAAGGAACTGTCCCTGAAGAGCTTGAACCTGATCAGGTTGAGTTTCTGGGGGCAGGGGGACCTTCAAGGGCTGACTTGAGGCAGGCTCAGTTATCCTGTCCCTCTCTTGAACCCCTCAGACAGCTGGCTGCTGCTGAGGCTACTTGGAATGCTCAAGGTACCCATAAAGTGTATTGGGATGAAGGGCTCCTTTATTCAGAGGCTAGAGACCCCAAGCCTGGTGCAACAAGGAGGTTGGTTATACCTCTGCAATTTAGGGGCTTCCTTCTTACCTTGGCCCATGATATTCCTTTAGCAGGACACTTAGGCCAGAACAAGACTTGGGATAGGCTTGTCCGTCACTTTCACTGGCCTCACATGAATGAAGATACAAAGGAGTTTTGTCGCTCCTGTGTGACCTGCCAAGCCAGTGGCAAATCAGGTGGCACAACAAAGGCCCCCCTAATACCACTACCTGTGGTGGGGTCCCCTTTGAAAGAATGGGAATAGATATAGTGGGTCCCATGGATCCTCCCACTGCATCTGGGCACAGATTTATACTGGTGGTAGTGTATCATGCCACCAGGTATCCAGAGGCAATTCCCCTTAGGACCACTACAGCACCTGTTGTGGCCAGGGCCCTGCTGGGAGTATTTTCCAGAGTGGGGTTTCCTAAGGAGGTAGTTTCTGACAGAGATACCAACTTCATGTCAGGATACTTGACAGCTATGTGGAAGGAATGTGGCGTCAACTACAAGTTCACCACCCCTTATCACCCACAATGCAATGGGCTTGTTGAGAGATTCAACAAGACCCTAAAGGGTATGATCAAAGGATTACCTGAAAAGCTCAGGCGAAGATGGGACATCCTTCTACCCTGCCTTCTGTTTGCTTACAGAGAGGTCCCACAAAAGGGGGTTGGCTACAGCCCCTTTGAATTGTTGTTTGGGCACCCTGTAAGAGGCCCACTGTGTTTGGTGAAGGAAGGATGGGAGTTACCTCTCAAAAAGCCTAAGCAAGACATAGTGGACTATGTACTTGGTCTCCGCTCCAGGATGGCTGAGTATATGGAGAAGGCATCCAAAAACCTTGAGGCAAGCCAGGCCTTACAGAAAGCTTGGCATGACCAAAAGGCTGTCTTGGTTGAGTTTCAGCCAGGACAGAAGGTATGGGTGTTGGAGCCAGTGGCCCCAGCAGCACTCCAAGACAAATGGTCTGGACCCCATACAATCCTGGAAAAGAAGGGAGAGGTCACCTACTTGGTGGACCTAGGAACTCCCAGGAGTCCCCACAGGGTACTCCATGTTAACAGGTTAAAAGCATATGTTGACAGGGCAGACATGGGCTTGCTCATGGCTACAGATGAGGGACAGGAGGAAGAGAGTGACCCTCTCCCAGACCTGTTGTCTCAGAACCCTGAAGATGGCTCAGTTGAAGGAGTGACCCTTGGAGGCAACCTCACTGCCCATCAGCAGACTGAATGTAGACAAGTTCTACAATCATTTCAACATCTGTTTTCCCTAATACCTAGCCAAACTGACTGGTGTACCCATGTGGTGGACACTGGTGACAGTCTGCCTGTAAAGAACAAGCTCTACAGACAACCTGACCAAGTCAGGGACTGTATAAAGGCTGAGGTACACAAAATGCTGGAATTAGGTGTCATTGAACCCTCAGAGAGCCCCTGGGCTAGCCCATTGGTTCTGGTCCCCAAACCTCACACCAAAGATGGCAAGAGAGAGATGAGGTTCTGTGTGGATTACAGGGGTCTCAATGCTGTCACCAGGACAGATGCACACCCTATTCCAAGGGCAGATGAGCTCATAGACAAACTAGCTTCTGCTAAGTTTTTGAGCACATTTGACTTGACAGCTGGCTATTGGCAAATCAGATTAGCTGAGGAGTCTAAGGCCAAAACAGCATTCTCAACCCCAGGTGGGCACTACCAATTTGTGGTGATGCCCTTTGGTCTGAAGAATGCACCTGCCACCTTCCAAAGGCTGGTGAACCAAGTCCTTACTGGGTTGGATGACTTTTGTGCAGCATATCTTGATGACATTGCTGTCTTTAGCTCCACCTGGGAGGATCACCTGATCCACCTGAAGAAGGCTCTTGAGGCTCTGCAAAGGGCAGGCCTCACTATCAAGGCTACTAAGTGCCAGATAGGGAAGAGTAAGGTTGTGTATTTGGGCCACCTTGTAGGTGGAGGCCAAGTTCAACCACTGGAGAGTAAGATACAATCCATCAAGGACTGGTCCCCTCCAACCACCCAGACTCAAGTTCGAGCTTTCTTGGGCTTGACTGGGTACTACAGGAAGTTTGTTAAGAACTATGGGTCCATTGTGACTCCTCTTAATGATCTGACATCCAAGAAGATGCCCAAAAAGGTTCAGTGGACAGTAAGCTGTCAAAAGGCATTTGATGACCTGAAGGAGGCCATGTGCTCTGCACCTATCCTGAAAAGTCCTGACTACTCCAAAGAGTTTATTGTCCAAACAGATGCTTCTGAGTTGTGTGTGGGAGCTGTGCTGTCACAACTTAATGTAGATGGTCAAGACCAACCCATTGCTTTTATTAGCAGAAGGTTGACTCCCAGAGAGAAGAATTGGTCAGCTATTGAGAGGGAGGCCTTTGATGTGGTGTGGGCCCTGAAGAAGCTGAGGCCATACTTGTTTGGCACTCACTTCAAGATTCAGACCGACCATAAGCCCCTCTTGTGGCTAAATCAGATGAAGGGTGAAAACCCCAAACTGCTTAGGTGGTCCATTTCCCTACAGGGGATGGACTTTACAGTGGAGCACCGTCCAGGTACTGACCATGGGAATGCAGATGGTCTCTCCAGGTACTTCCACTTAGGACATGAAGACGAGACTGGTCAAGGCTAGTTTAATGTCCCTGCGTTTGGGGGGGGGGGTTGTGTAGGAGAGTAGGGTCTGCTATCCTATGGTCACCCCAAATTTTTGCTTTTTGCTTCACTGGTTTTTGACATATTGAGCCTGTGGGCCTGCCAATCAGACCCCTAGCCTGCTGTTCACTCTAATAAATCTACACTATGCACCCTAGGTGCATAACCAATTGGAAGTGGATCACCCTGTGAGCCCCTGTACCAGTGTACACTAGGTACCCAGGGCATTGGTATATCTAAGGCCTGCCAGGGGCTGAAGCATGAATTATGCCACCCCAGGCTTGGCCTAACAAATTTGACACAACTGGCTGATCACTCAGCTGGGGTAAGTTGGTGTAACCACCTCTTACTTAGGTGTAGTATACCTATGCCTAACCTTAAATGGGACACATGTTAACCTATAAGTCACTCCTATGGCAGGCCTTAACAATCCTGAATGCAGAGTGCTTGGTTCCATGTGAGATGGTGCTCTGGCATGAGCTGAGCCTGTCTGCAGTGGTCAGAACAACTTCCTTCTACTGTTTCCAGATATCGTCATACCATATACTCTTAAGTGCATTATGAACCTCGCGGTTAAATGCTAACTTTGGTTTGGCTTTATCAAAACATGTCGAGTAAGGTGTCATACGAATTGGAATACTAACCCCTCGCCAATTCTGGCGACGGGGTTAGCATTCCACCCTTCTAGAGGGACACGACATGTACAGTACCTGAAACCCGGGTAAAATCAGACATAGCCTCAGCTCCACAAAATGGATGCTGCCACCACAGACACAAGTCTGCCCTCCTGCTGCTGGGAGTCCTTCCAGCTTGGGAGGTGTGGACAAAGGGTTTCCTGCCAGGGGAGGTGCGTGCACCACCCCAGACAGGATTTTGTGTATTGGTCAGGTAGGGCTTGATAGAAACCAGACATGCCTGAGGCTCACAAGGAGCCTCGGTGCATATGCCAGTTCAATCCAGTCCTGGGGCACACCAGTCCCGGGCCTGAGGCGAGCTGGACAAAGGATTGGGGGTGTAACCACCCCCCTTCCTGGTCCCACCCTTAGGGAGGGACCTAGCAGGTAGTCCGGCCCCTAGAATCCGCATAAAGGTAGGAGCTGTGTCCTAAGACTTCAGACATCCTGGAATCAACTTAACTACAAGAAGAAGACGGGAACTTCGACGCTCTGCCGCACAGAGGACTAAAGCCAATCTCCCCTGTGGTCAGGGAGTGACCACCTTGCTAACGCAAGCACCATCCAGCGAATCAACGTCTGCTTTGCCGCCGCCTCCCGCCGGAGCCCGAGCCCAGAGACTGACAAGACCTGGACCTCCAGACCTCTCACCGCCCGATCCACAGTCCCTGAAAAGAGGAGACCCGTGGAGGCACCGAGACACGTGGAGCCAGCCATCTTGAAAAGAACACAACAAGCTGCAAGCACAACAACCGAGGCTCCCTCCAAGTTGTGCTTTGGGATCTGAGAAGCCCAACATCGAGCAGCATCTGCACCAAAGGTGAGCCCTCCAGCATCTCCACGATCTGTGTGGGGCCCTTCTGCATTTTGCCACTCGACGCGCCTAACCGGTTGCTGCCCGCTGGCTAGTGGCCATCTTGGCGACGAACTTCAAGAACTACACTGCTGGTCTGGTTGCTCCAGACTGGCCCTTGCTCCCCTCCAAAGGAGCAGTCCCTCTGACCTTGCTGGTCAGAACCATCAGCTTATTTCGTTTTCCACAACAATTGCTTTTGCCAAGGCTTGTTTGCTTCGATCAAGTCGCCGACACCGCCGACAGCGAGAGCCTGCGTGGGACAGCTCGTGAACCGACTCCTGGACGTCGTCGACCTCCAGGGACCACGTGGCTGCAGAGACAAACTACACCTTCCTTCCTGTTTGCACCCGACATCGCCTGGTACCCACCTGGTGCCACGCTGGTCACTGGCTAGAGACTGTGAACACTGTCCCCTCTGCTTACAGGTCTTCTACAACTCCGATCCACCCTTGGATCCACCGCATCTCTTCCGGACAGATCGCCTGCAGCATCTTTGTCCACAGGCTCCATTGAACAGATAGAAGAAACCCGACGCACTTCGAGACCTATACACCCGCTTCCTGTGGGTGAGGTAAAGCTGGCACTCCGGTGCCCAAGTGTAGAGTATCATCTCTAGTGTCTGTGTTTCCAATCTTGAGTTCATAGTCCATCCGGAAGATCCTTTTTGCAGTAACTTTGTAACTTTTACGCACCCATTGAAAACCTATGGGAGCTCGCGTGTGACTATTTGCTCTGCACACGCAACCCGTGGACCTCCTGGTCACTAACTGAAGTTAGCTCCTTGTAGGCCCAGCGATTCTAGAGGCCTTAGGCCTTTTCCCTTTTCTGTTTGTGGTACTTATACCACTATTTTAGTATATGGTTTGAGCGGCCACCAGGGCCTATCCATAAAAAGTGCAACTTCTGTGTATTCTAACGTATTCTTGTTTAACGATTTGTGCTCCTGTGCTCATAAAGAGTCTAGGGGTTACTTTGAGAAATAAATACATATATATTTTCAATATATATCTGTGTGGTGTCCTTTCATTGGTATAAAAGGGGGTTACATTTGGTAAAACAGCTGGCTTAACACGCTTCACGAGTTTAGCCTCAAAGACTGCTTAGCCTACGCTACCACTAGGGCAGCTAGTCCGAAAAGGTTGACTTACAACCACACCATAAGGGTTGCTTGGCATGGTACAAGGTGGTCACTTTAACTAGTGAACATCATATACCAGGCCAACTTCTCACAGTAAGGCGTCGCTCCTCAGTGTCAGTGGGCTCCGTATAACAGAGTGTACGGCGTCGCTCCTCAGAGTCAGTGGATTTCGTATCACAGAGTGTAAGGCGTTGCTCCTCAGTGTCAGTGGGCTCCGTATCACAGAGTGTACGGCGTCGCTCCTCAGTGTCAGTGGGCTCCGTACCACAGAGTGTAAGGCGTCGCTCCTCAGTGTCAGTGGGCTCTGTATCACAGAGTGTAAGGCGTCGCTCCTCAGTGTCAGTAGGCTCCGTATCACAGAGTGTAAGACGTCGCTCCTCAGTGTCAGTGGGCTCCGTATCACAGAGTGTACGGCGTCGCTCCTCAGAGTCAGTGGGTTTCGTATCACAGAGTGTAAGGCGGTGCTCCTCAGTGTCAGTGGGCTCCGTATCACAGAGTGTACGGCGTCTCTCCTCAGTGTCAGTGGGCTCCGTATCACAACGTTTAAGGTGTCGCTCCTCAGTGTCAGTGGGATCCGTATCACAGACTGTATGGTGTCGCTCCTCAGTGTCAGTGGGCTCCGTATCACAGAGTGTAAGTGTAGGAAGGTGGATATCTGACTATGGTTACCCCCACATTTTTTGCCTAGTGTCTAGCTGGTTTTTCGACTTAGTTGGCCTGAGATCCTGCCATTCAGGATCTCAGCCCATCTGCTCTCTCTTTAAAATGGACTCCATGTACCCTAGTGCATAACCAATTGGAATTGGATCACCCTGTGAGCCCCTGTACCAGTGTACACTAGGTACCCAGGGCATTGGTGTATCTAAGGCCTACCAGGGGCTGAAGCATGTATTGTGCCACCCCTGGCCTGGCCTAACATTTTGACACAACTGGCTGATCACTCAGCTGGGGTAAGTTGGTGTAACCACCTCTTACTTAGGTGTAGTATACCTATACCTAACCTTAAATTGGACACCTGGTAACCTATAAGTCACTCCTATGGCAGGCCTTGACAATCCTGAAGGCAGAGTGCTTGGTTCCATGTGAGATGGTGCTCTGGCATTAGCTGAGCCTGTCTGCAGTGGTCGGAACAACTTCCTTCTACCGTTTCCAGATATCGTCATACCATATACTCTTAAGTGCATTATGAACCTCGCGGTTAAATGCTATCTTTGGTTTGGCTTTATCAAAACATGTCGAGTAAGGTGTCATACGAATTGGAATACTTACCCCTCGCCAATTCTGGCGACGGGGTTAGCATTCCAGCCTACTAGAGGGACACGACATGTATAGTACCTGAAACCCGGGTAAAATCAGACATAGCCTCAGCTCCACAAAATGGATGCTGCCACCACAGACACAAGTCTGCCCTCCTGCTGCTGGGAGTCCTTACAGCTTGGGAGACGTGGACAAAGGGTTTCCTGCCAGGGGAGGTGCGAGCACCACCCCAGACAGGATTTTGTGTATTGGTCAGGTAGGGCTTGAAAGAAACCAGACATGCCTGAGGCTCACAAGGAGCCTCGGTGCATATGCCAGTTCAATCCGGTCCTGGGGCACACCAGCCACGGACCTGGGGCGAGCTGGACAAAGGATTGGGGGGTGTAACCACCCCCCTTCCTGGTCCCACCCTTAGGGAGGGACCTAGCAGGTAGTCCGGCCCCTAGAATCCGCTTAAAGGTAGGAGCTGTGTCCTAAGACTTCAGACATCCTGGAATCAACTTACTACAAAGAAGAAGACGGGAACTTCGACGCTCTGCTGCACAGAGGACTGAAGAAAATCTCCCCTATGGTCAGGGAGTGACCATCTTGCTAACGCAAGCACCAACCAGCTATTCGACATCTGCTTTGCCTCCGCCTCCTGCCGGAGCCCGAGCCCAGAGCTCAACAAGACCTGGACCTCCAGACCTCGCACCGCCCGATCCACAGTCCCTGCAAAGAAGGGACCCATGGAGGCACCGAGACACGTGGAGCCAGCCATCTTGGAAGACCAACGACAAGCTGCAAGCGCAACGACAGAGGCTCCCTCCAAGTTGTGCTTTGGGTCCTGAGAAGCCCAACCACCGAGCAGCATCTGCACCAAAGGTGAGCCCTCCAGCATCTCCACGATCTGCATGGGGCCCCTCTGCACTTTGCATCTCGACGCGCCTGCCTGGTCCCTGGCCCGTTGGCTAGTGGCCATTTTGGTGACCTATTTTGAAATCAATGATTCTGGTCTGGTTGCTCCAGACTGGCCCTAGCTGCTCTCCAAAAGATCAGCCCCTCTGATCTTGCTGGTCAGAACAATCAGCTTTCCTCTCTTTCCACAACTCCTGCCTTTGCCAAGGCTTGTTTGCTTCTTTCGAGTCGCCGACACCGCCTACAGCGAGAGCCTGCGTGGGACAGATCGTGAACCGACTCCTGGACGTCGTCGACCTTCAGGGACCACGTGGCTGCGGAGACAAGCTACACCTCATCACCTGTTTGCACCCGACATCGCCTGGTACCTACCTGGTGCCACGCCGGTCACTGGCTAGTGACTGTGAACACTGTCCCCTCTGCTTTCAGGTCTTTTACAACTCCGATCCACTCTTGGATCCACCGCATCTCTTCTGGACCTACCGCCTGCAGCATCTTTGTCATCAGGCTCCATTGAATCGATAGAAGAAACCCGACGCACTTCGAGACCTATGCACCCGCTTCCTATGGGTGAGGTAAAGCTGGCACTCCAGTGCCCAAGTGTAGAGAAACATCTCTAGTGTCTGTGTTTTGAATCTTAAGATCGTAGTCCATCCAGAAGACCCTTTCTGCAGTAACTTTTAAACTTTTACGCACCCATTGAAAACATATGGGAGCCCGCGTGTAACTTTCCTCACTGCACACGCGACCCGTGGACCTCCTGGTCACTAACTGAAGTTAGCTCCTTGTAGGCCCAGTGATTCTAGAGGCCCTAGGCCTTTTCCCTTTCCTGTTCGTGGTACTTATACCACTATTTTAGTATATGGTTTGAGTGGCCACCAGGGCCCATCCATATAAAGTGCAACTTCTGTATATTATAACATTGTCTTGTTTAACGATTTGTGCTCCTGTGCTCATAAAGAGTCTAGGGGATACTTTGAGAAATAAATACATATATATTTTGAATATATATCTGTGTGGTGTCCTTTCATTGGTATAAAGGGGGGTTGCAATTGGTAAAACAGCCTGCTTAACACGCTTTAACGAGTTTAGCCTCAAAGACTGCTTAGCCTACGCTACCACTAGGGCAGCTAGTCCGAAAAGGTTGACTTACAACCACACCATAAGGGTTGCTTGGCATGGTACAAGGTGGTCACTTTAACTAGTGAACATCATATACCAGGCCAACTTCTCACATTGGTGAGCAGCGGTTGGATCTGAGCTTGCTGTGTTTTACCATTGTAATCTCTTGGTTACCAATTGAAAGATCACATAGGTACCTGTAGGTACATATAAAACAAGATAGATATACTTAAGTTCTACTGAACTTAGTTGTTGTAGAGCAAAGGGAGTAGCACACCCTGACTACAACTACTAGATAGGTTTAGTAGGAAAACCCAAGTGTAGGTAGATTGCAACACATCCACCCACACTTAAGAGCAATGGCTGGGGCAGAGGGGTCCAATGTACCCATCTCTGTTGAGAGCGACCCCCAGAGGGCACCATCCATCTTTGCTACCCTAAACCAAAATGAGCTCAGGCAGTTGGCAAATATCAGGGGCCTTAAACAGCCAAGAACCCTACCTCTGCTGAACTCAGGGAGCTTTTACAAGCTGATGAAGATCAGAAAGCTCTCAAGAAAGCCTCCCAGTTAGGCCCCTTAGGGACTGGAACAGGAGGCCCCCCTTCTGAAGATGCTACTGAGGTACCCCTTTCCAATAATCACCCCTTAGATGAGATTCATACTACAGAGGATGAAAGTGATAGGGATACAGATGTTAGTGGGGATGAAGGGAGAACTAGCCCAGTGCCAAGTGTTTTACGTGGCCCAGCTAACCTAAGGCTATTGGGGACTGACAATGGGATCATCCCATTGGATCTCCCCAGTGGACTTAACCAGGGGCTTGGGAGGCAAAGGAATCACTCAGGTGAATCTAATGCTTCTCATGCCTCTAGAGGCTCTCAAGGTCGCTCCAGAAGAAGGATGACCACCCCTCAGAGGAGGGAGCATGAGGCCAGAATGCAGGAAGCTCAGCTGAGAATCAGGAGACAGGAGCTAGAAGTAGCTCTGATGGAAGAGAAACTGAGTAAGGCTAGGCAACCTAGAGAGAGTGGGTCTATACCCACTGGTGGCAGCATTGTCCCTAAGGACAAAGATAGGGTCTTTGACAATAGGAACCTGTCCAAGGTTGTGCCCCCCTACAAAAGTGGGGATGACATCCACAAATGGATGACTGCTCTTTAGAGAGCCTGCAAAGTGCAGCAGGTTCCTGAAGACCAGTGGGCAGCAATCTTATGGCTCTCCTTTGAAGGTAGAGGCAGAGATAGACTCCTCACTGTTAGAGAGGAGGATGTCAGAAACTACAGAGCCCTTAAGAGTGTCCTGGTTGATGGGTTAGGCTTAACCACTGAACAGTACAGGTTAATGTTCAGAGATACCCAGAAGGCACAGACTCAGGACTGGTCTGAATATGTTGAATGTGCCACTAAGGCTTTGGAGGGTTGGTTGCTGGGAAGTAAGGTTTCAGATTATACAGGATTGTACAATTTGATGATGAGAGAACAGATTTTAAGTAACTGTCAAAACCAGCTCCTCCATCAACACCTGGTAGACTCAGATTTGACCTCTCCCCAAGAATTGGGAAAGAGGGCAGATAAACGGGTCAGGGCCAGGATCAGGCCTAAAAATCAGGGTGGTGACCAAAAGAAAGATACCACCAAACCTCAAGAGAAGGGTGGGGATAAAACAAAAGAGAAATCTTCCTCAGGGCCCCAAAACTCCACACAGGGTGGTGGGTCCCAAGCTCCCTCCTCTACCACAGGTAAAAAGCCTTACTGCCATGAATGTAAAATTCCTGGGCATTGGAAAACTGACAGCAGTTGCCCAAAGGCTAAAAACAAAACTGTTCCTCCAATTACTCCTGTCACACCACCTATTACTGTCAGCAGTAATCCCCCAGGTGGTGGGAGTGCCCCCAGAAATTTGGGTGGGTTTACTTGGGGAACACAGGGGGACCCTGGCTTAGCCAATTCCCCTACAGCAACCACTCTTGTCTGTGATGGTGGCATGGGGTTTGCCAACTTCACTGCCTGTCCCAACACTTTGGGTAGGTACAGACAGGAGCCCTACATCAATGGTACAAAGGCTGAGGCCTACAGAGACACTGGAGCCAGCATCACAATGGTGGCCCATTGGCTAGTCCCCTCTGAGCAGCTTTTGCCTGGTTTCTCCTACCAGGTAACTAACATTGATGGCAAACAGAACAGTCATCCCATGGCAGACGTATGTCTCAGCTGGGGAGGTGTCACTGGCCCTAAAAGGGTGGCAGTGTCCCCAACCTTGCCTGTAGACTGCTTACTGGGGAATGACTTAGAACTCTCAGCTTGGGCTGGAGTTGAACAAGACACCCATTCTAAAATGGTAGGCCTTTCACAAAAGGGTAGTGGGGTTGTGCCATTCACAACCCCTGTCCAGATAGATTTCCTCCCTGGAAAGGTTGGAAGGGCAGTGGTAGCCACAGCCCAGGCACAGACAGACTTCCCTGTAGAGACTGGCAGAGCTGTGACAGTCACAGCTCAATTACCAACTGAGTGCCCCCCTGAAAAGGTTGGCAAGGCTGTAATGGTCTCAGCCTATACTCAGACTGACATAGGTGTAGTGAAGCCTGAAACTATGGATCACTCCACACAAACAGAGAGTAGTGGGGAGGAAGAAAAGTCTCCCTCTCCCCAGACATTAGGAAAAGGTCAGCCTCATCAGGGATCTGACCTCACCCCTTGTGAAGGAACTGCCCCAGAGGTAGCCAGGCCTGGCCTGCAAGAGCCTCTGATGTCAGTGGCCCCTCCCAAGGTGGGACCCAGTCTGGTGCAGGTAGCCTGCCTCTCTCTACCCTGCCTCAGTCAGCCCAGGACTGCAGAGGTCAGGGAGGCCAGTGGACCCCCAGAGGGCCCCTGTCCACAAGAACCCCCCCATCAAAAGAATGAGGATTGCCTGGCTAGTAGCCCTAGTCAGGTGATGGGTAAAAACATTCCTGAGGGATCTCCTTTACAGGTAGTTAGGGACCTCCCCCAGAGGGATTCTGTTGGACACAGGCAAACATGGGACCTTAGGGCCCCAAACCTGACCTGTCCCTCCAGTAAGCCCACAAAAGGGACCCAGCCTCCAGCTTTAGGTAGCCAGAGGCTGACCCTGAGAGCACACTGCAACTCAGTGAAGGTAAGAAAGGCACCCATGGTGGGGGATGATTGGAGGAAGCTGAGGCCTCACTTTGAGGACACTCACTTCAGTACTCCATCTCAACACCAGCCTTTTACTTTGCCAAGACACACCAAAGGTAGAGCTTCCCTATGGTGGAGACCCTCTGATACCCTTAGGGTGAGGGATTGCTTAGTGGACCATGAGACAGGGGGTAACCATGCCAGTGCTGGTTCTTCCTTATATGGACACTTAGGCAATATAGGCTTACCTGGTCAAGGTCAGCCTTATCTCCCTTCATTTGGGGCGTGTTGTGTAGGAAGGTGGATATCTGACTATGGTTACCCCCTATTTTTTTGCCTAGTGTCTAGCTGTTTTTTCTTCTTAGTTGACCTGAGATCCTGCCATTCAGGATCTCAGCCCGTCTGCTCTCTCTTTAAAATGGACTCCATGTACCCTAGGTGCATAACCAATTGGAATTGGATCACCCTGTGAGACCCTGTACCAGTGTACACTAGGTACCCAGGGCATTGGTGTATCTAATGCCTACCAGGGGCTGAAGCATGTATTGTGCCACCCCTGGCCTGGCCCAACAATTTGACACAACTGGCTGATCACTCAGCTGGGGTAAGTTGGTGTAACCACCTCTTACTTAGGTGTAGTATACCTATACCTAACCTTAAATGGGACACCTGGTAACCTATAAGTCACTCCTATGGCAGGCCTTGACAATCCTGAAGGCAGAGTGCTTGGTTCCATGTGAGATGGTGCTCTGGCATGAGCTGAGCCTGTCTGCAGTGGTCGGAACAACTTCCTTCTACCGTTTCCAGATATCGTCATACCATATACTCTTAAGTGCATTATGAACCTCGCGGTTAAATGCTATCTTTGGTTTGGCTTTATCAAAACATGTCGAGTAAGGTGTCATACGATTTGGAATACTAACCCCTCGCCAATTCTGGCGACGGGGTTAGCATTCCACCCTTCTAGAGGGACACGACATGTACAGTACCTGAAACCCGGGTAAAATCAGACATAGCCTCAGCTCCACAAAATGGATGCTGCCACCACAGACACAAGTCTGCCCTCCTGCTGCTGGGAGTCCTTCCAGCTTGGGAGACGTGGACAAAGGGTTTCCTGCCAGGGGAGGTGCGAGCACCACCCCAGACAGGATTTTGTGTATTGGTCAGGTAGGGCTTGAAAAAAACCAGACATGCCTGAGGCTCACAAGGAGCCTCGGTGCATATGCCAGTTCAATCCGGTCCTGGGGCACACCAGCCCCGGACCTGGGGCGAGCTGGACAAAGGATTGGGGGGTGTAACCACCCCCCTTCCTGGTCCCACCCTTAGGGAGGGACCTAGCAGGTAGTCCGGCCCCTAGAATCCGCTTAAAGGTAGGAGCTGTGTCCTAAGACTTCAGACATCCTGGAATCAACTTACTACAAAGAAGAAGACGGGAACTTCAACGCTCTGCTCCACAGAGGACTGAAGGAAATCTCCCCTATGGTCAGGGAGTGACCATCTTGCTAACGCAAGCACCAACCAGCTATTCGACGTCTGCTTTGCCGCCGCCTCCTGCCAGAGCCCGAGCCCAGAGCCCAACAAGACCTGGACCTCCAGACCTCTCACCGCCCGATCCACAGTCCCTGCAAAGAAGGGACCCGTGGAGGCACCGAGACACGTGGAGCCAGCCATCTTGGAAGACCAACGACAAGCTGCAAGCGCAACGACAGAGGCTCCCTCCAAGTTGTGCTTTGGGTCCTGAGAAGCCCAACCACCGAGCAGCATCTGCACCAAAGGTGAGCCCTCCAGCATCTCCATGATCTGCGTGGGGCCCCTCTGCACTTTGCATCTCGACGCGCCTGCCCGGTCCCTGGCCCGTTGGCTAGTGGCCATTTAGGCGACCTATTTTGAAATCAACAATGCTGGTCTGGTTGCTTTCGACTGGCCCTAGCTGCTCTCCAAAAGAGCAGCCCCTCTAATCTTGCTGGTCAGAACAATCAGCTTTCCTCTCTTTCCACGACTCTTGCCTTTGCCAAGGCTTGTTTGCTTCTTTTGAGTCGCCGACACCGCCAACAGTGAGAGCCTGCATGGGACAACTTGTGAACCGACTCCTGGACGTCGTCGACCTTCAGGGACCACGTGGCTGCGGAGACAAGCTACACCTCATCACCTGTTTGCACCCAACATTGCCTGGTACCTACCTGGTGCCACGCCGGTCACTGGCTAGTGACTGTGAACACTGTCCCCTCTGCTTTCAGGTCTTCTACAACTCCGATCCACTCTTGGATCCACCGCATGTCTTCTGGACCGACCGCCTGCAGCATCTTTGTCATCAGGCTCCATTGAATCGATAGAAGAAACCCGACGCACTTCGAGACCTATGCACCCGCTTCCTGTGGGTGAGGTAAAGCTGGCACTCCGGTGCCCAAGTGTAGAGAAACATCTCTAGTGTCTGTGTTTTGAATCTTAAGATCGTAGTCCATCCAGAAGACCCTTTCTGCGTAACTTTTTAACTTTTACGCACCCATTGAAAACCTATGGGAGCCCGCGTGTAACTTTCCTCACTGCACACGCGACCCGTGGACCTCCTGGTCACTAACTGAAGTTAGCTCCTTGTAGGCCCAGCGATTCTAGAGGCCCTAGGCCTTTTCCCTTTCTTGTTCGTGGTACTTATACCACTATTTTAGTATATGGTTTGAGTGGCCACCAGGGCCCATCCATATAAAGTGCAACTTCTGTATATTATAACGTTGTCTTGTTTAACGATTTGTGCTCCTGTGCTCATAAAGAGTCTAGGGGATACTTTGAGAAATAAATACATATATATTTTGAATATATATCTGTGTGGTGTCCTTTCATTGGTATAAAGGGAGGTTGCAATTGGTAAAACAGCCTGCTTAACACGCTTTAACGAGTTTAGCCTCAAAGACTGCTTAGCCTATGCTACAACTAGGGCAGCTAGTCCGAAAAGGTTGACTTACAACCACACCATAAGGGTTGCTTGGCATGGTACAAGGTGGTCACTTTAACTAGTGAACATCATATACCAGGCCAACTTCTCACACCTAGGTACTCAGGGCATTGGTGTATCTGAGGCCTACCAGGGGCTGAAGCATGTATTGTGCCACCCCTGGCCTGGCCTAGCAATTTGACACAACTGGCTGATCACTCAGCTGGGGTAAGTTGGTGTATCCACCTCTTACTTAGGTGTAGTATGCCTATACCTAACCTTAAATGGGACACATGTTAACCTATAATTCACTCCTATGGCAGGCCTTAACAATCCTGAAGGCAGAGTGCTTGGTTTCATGTGAGATGGTGCTCTGGCATGAGCTGAGCCTGTCTGCAGTAGTCGGAACAACTTCCTTCTACCGTTTCCAGATATCGCCATACCATATACTCTTAAGTGCATTATGAACCTCGCGGTTAAATGCTATCTTTGGTTTGGCTTTATCTAAACATGTCGAGTAAGGTGTCATACGAATTGGAATACTAACCCCTCGCCAATTCTGGCGACGGGGTTAGCATTCCACCCTCCTAGAGGGACACGACATGTACAGAACCTGAAACCCGGGTAAAATCAGACATAGCCTCAGCTCCACAAAATGGACGCTGCCACCACAGACACAAGTCTGCCCTCCTGCTGCTGGGAGTCCTTCCAGCTTGGGAGACGTGGACAAAGGGTTTCCTGCCAGGGGAGGTGCGAAGCACCACCCCAGACAGGATTTTGTGTATTGGTCAGGTAGGGCTTGAAAGGAAACAGACATGCCTGAGGCTCACAAGGAGCCTCGGTGCATATGCCAGTTCAATACGGTCCTGGGGCACACCAGCCCCAGACCTGGGGCGAGCTGGACAAAGGATTGGGGGTGTAACCACCCCCTTCCTGGTCCCACCCTTAGGGAGGGACCTAGCAGGTAGTCCGGCCCCTAGAATCCGCTTAAAGGCAGGAGCTGTGTCCAAAGACTTTAGACATCCTGGATCAACTTGTAACTAAGAAGAAGACGGGAAATTCGACGTTCTGCTGCACAGAAGACTGAAGGAAATCTCCCCTATGGTCAGGGAGTGACCATCTTGCTAACGCAAGCACCATCCAGCGAATCGACATCTACTTTGCTGCCGCCTGCCGCCGGAGCCCGAGCCCAGAGACCGACAAGGACTGGACCTCCAGACCTCTCACCACCCGATTCACAGTCCCTGAAAAGAAGGAACCCGTGGAGGCACCGAGACCCGTGGAGCCAGCCATCTTGAAAGACACTCGACTAGCTGAAAGCGCAACAACAGAGGCCCCCTCCAAGTTGTGCTTTTGGTCCTGAGAAGCCCAACATCCGAGCAGCATCTGCACCAAAGGTGAGCCCTCCAGCATCTCCACGATCTGCGTGGGGCCCCTCTGCACTTCGCGACTCGACACGCCTAACTGGTTACTGGTCCGTTGACTAGTGGCCATCTTGGCGACCATCTTGAAAAACTACGATGCTGGTCTGGTTGCTTCAGACTGGCCCCTGCTTCCCTCCAAAGAAGCTGCCCCTCTGACCTTGCTGGTCAGAGCTAACAGCTTTCTTCACTTCCTGCGACTCCTACTATTGCCAAGGCTTGTTTGCTTCTTCTGAGTCGCCGTCAGCGAGAGCCTGCGTGGGACAGCTCGTGAACCGACTCCTGGACGTCGTCAACCTTCAGGGACCACGTGGCTGCAGAGACAAGCTACACCTCTTCACCTGTTTGCACCCGACATCGCCTGGTACCTACCTGGTGCCTCGCCGGTCACTGGCTAGTGACTGTGAACACTGTCCCCTCTGCTTACAGGTCTTCTACACTTCCGATCCAACCTTGGATCCACCGCATCTCTTCTGGACCGACCGTCTGCAGCATCTTTGTCGTCAGGCTCCATTGAACAGATAGATGAAACCCGACGCACTTCGAGCCCTATGCACCCGCTTCCTGTGGGTGAGGTAAAGCTGGCACTCCGGTGCACAAGTGTAGAGTAACATCTCTAATGTCTAAGTTTGAAGTCTTGAATTCGTAGTCCAACCAGAAGACCCTTCTAGCAGTAACTTTTGAACAATTACGCACCCATTGAAAATCTATTGGCGCCCGCGTGTAACTTTCCTCACTGCACACGCGACGCATGGACCTCCTGGTCACTATCTAAAGTTAGCTCCTTGTAGGCCCAGCGATTCTAGAGGCTCTAGGCCTTCTCCCTTTCCTGTTCGTGGTACTTATACCACTATTTTAGTATATGGTTTGAGCGGCCACCAGGGCCTATCCATATAAAGTGCAACTTTCGTATATTGTAACACTTTCTTGTTTAACGATTTGTGCTCCTGTGCTCATAAAGAGTCTAGGGGATACTTTGAGTAATAAATACATATATATTTTGCATATATATCTGTGTGGTGTCCTTTCATTGGTATAAAGGGGGGTTACATATGGTAAAACAGCTTGCTTAACACGCCTAAACGAGTTTAGCCTCAAAGACTGCTTAGCCTACGCTACCACTAGGGCAGCTGGTCCGAAAAGGTTGATTTACAACCATAAGGGTTGCTTGGCATGGTACAAGGTGGTCACTTTAAGTAGTGAACATCATATACCAGGCCAACTTCCCACATTGGTGGCATCGGTGGGATTTGAGCTTGCTGTTGTTTTACCTCTGTAATCTCTTTGTTACCAATTGAAAGATCATACAGGTACCTTTAGGTACATATAAAACAAGTTAGTTATATACTTAAGTTCTACTGAACTTAGTTGTTGTAGAGAAAAGGGAGTAGCACACCCTGACTACAACTACTAGATAGGTTTAGTAGGAAAACCCAAGTGTAGGTAGTTGCAACACTTCCACCCACACTTAAGAGCAATGGCTGGGGCATAGGGGTCCAAGGTACCCATCTCTGTCGAGAGTGACCCCCAGAGGGCACCATCCATCTTTGCTACCCTAAACCAGAATGAGCTCAGGCAGTTGGCTAATTCTAGGGGCCTTAAACAGCCCAAGAACCCTACCTCTGCTGAACTCAGAGAACTCTTGCAAACTGATGAAGATCAGAGAGCTCTCAAGAAAGCCTCCCAGTTAGGCCCCTCAGGGACTGGAACAGGAGGCCCTCCTTCTGAAGATGCTACTGAAGCACCCCTTCCTAACAGTCACCCCTTAGGTGAGAATCAGACTACAGAGGATGAGGATCAGCATAGGGACGAGAATGACAAGGGGGATGAGTCTGATAATAGTAGTGATTCTGATGGGAGAAATAGCCCAGTGCCAGGTATTATACTTGGCCCAGCTAACTTAAGACTATTTGGGAATGACAATGGGTTCCCCACATCGAGTTTCCCCAGTGGACTTAACCAGGGGTTTGGGAGACAGAGGAATCACTCAGGTGACTCTAATGCCTCTCATGCCTCTAGAGGCTCTCAGGGTCAGTCCAGAAGAAGGATGACCAGCCCTCAGAGGAGGGAGCATGAGGCCAGAATGCAGGAAGCTCAGCTGAGGATCAGGAAACAGGAGCTAGAATTAGCCCTGATGGAAGAGAAACTGAACAAGGCTAGGCAACCTAGAGAGAGTGGGCCTATACCCACTGGTGGCAGCATTGTCCCGAGGGACAAAGATAGGGTCTTTGATAATAGGAACCTGTCCAAGGTTGTGCCCCCCTACAAAAGTGGGGATGATATCCACAAATGGATGACTGCTCTTGAGAGAACCTGCAAAGTACAGCAGGTTCCTGAGGACCAGTGGGCAGCAATCTTATGGCTCTCCTTTGAAAGTAGAGGCAGAGATAGACTCCCCACTGTTAGAGAGGAGGATGTCAGAAACTACAGAGCCCTGAAGAGTGTCCTGGTTGATGGGTCAGGCTTAACCACTGAGCAGTACAGGTTAATGTTCAGAGATACCCAGAAGGCACAGACTCAGGACTGGTCTGAATATGTTGAATGTGCCACTAAGGCTTTGGAGGGTTGGTTGCTGGGAAGTAAGGTTTCAGATTATACAGTATTGTACAATTTGATGATGAGAGAACAGATTTTAAATAACTGTCAAAACCAGCAACTGCATCAACACTTGGTTGACTCGGATCTGACCTCTCCCCAAGAATTGGGAAAGAAGGCAGACAAATGGGTCAGAACCAGGGTTAAGCAAAAGAACCAGAACCAGGGCCAAGGGGGTGATCATAATAAAACAGACCAAAAGGGTAATGACCAGAAATCCTAAGACCAGAAGTCTTCAACAGGGCCCCAAACTAGTACTAATGAGGGTGGGTGCCAACAATCTAAAGGAAAGAAGAAAGAAGGTCCAAAGAAACCCTGGTGCAAATCTTGCAAGAATACAACTCACTGGACTAGTGATTGTAAGAAGGGTAGAGCCCCCAACACTGTTGCCCCTAAGGCACCTGCTCCCAGTAGTACTGTTAGCAGTGTTGGTCCCCAGACAAAGGGAGTAGTGGGAATCACTATGGGAACTGAAGGAGATTCTGACCTAGACAGAACCCTTACACAGGCAGTCTTGATCTGTGAAGGGGACATGGATTTGTCCCTGACTGTGAGCCCCAGTAATCTGGGCAAGTACAGACAGACTCCATTGATTAATACAAAAGTGGCTCAAGCCTACAGGGACACATGAGCCAGTGTCACTATGGTGACACCAGGCTTTGTGGATCCTGGACAGTACATACCAGGTGAGAATTACCTGGTGACCAATGCCAGCAATACCACTACTTCCCACAGTGTGGCTATTGTTAACTTCTCATGGGGAGGGGTAACTGGCCTCAAAAGGGTTGTGGTTAGTGCAGACCTCCCAGTAGAATGTTTGTTGGGCAATGACCTAGAGAGTTCTCAATGGTCAGAAGTGGAGTACAGGACACATGCAGAGATGTTAGGTATATCACCACATGTCCTTGCTGTGACCAGGTCACAGGCCAAAAAGTGCCTTACTGAACCTCAGGTCTTGGATCCTGGAACAATGGACCAAGCACCTTCCAAGAAGAAGAACAGGAGGGTTAAGACTGTGCCTTCCCCCCTGCCTCCAAGTGATGATCAGTCTTCCCAGGAGGATGATCTCGAGAACCCTGAAGGGACTGTCCCTGAAGAGCTTGAACCTGACCAAGTTGAGTTTCTGGGGACAGGGGGACCTTCTAGGTCTGACTTGGGGCAGGCTCAGTTATCCTGTCCATCTCTTGAACCCCTCAGACAGCTGGCTGCTGCTGAGGCTGCTGGGAATGCTCAAGGTACCCATAAAGTGTATTGGGATGATGGGCTCCTTTATTCAGAGGCTAGAGACCCAAAACCTGGTGCAACCAGGTGGTTGGTTATACCTCTGCAATTTAGGGGCTTCCTTCTTACCTTGGCTCATGATATTCCTCTAGCAGGACACTTAGGCCAGAACAAGACTTGGGACAGGCTTGTCCCTCACTTTCACTGGCCTCACATGAATGAAGATACCAAGGAGTTTTGTCGCTCCTGTGTAACCTGCCAAGCCAGAGGCAAATCAGTTGGCACAACAAAGGCCCCCCTAATACCACTACCTGTGGTGGGGGTTCCCTTTGAGAGAGTGGGGATTGATATTGTGGGTCCCATGGATCCCCCCACTGCATCTGGGCACAGATTTATACTGGTGGTAGTGGATCATGCCACCAGGTATCCAGAGGCAATTCCCCTTAGGACCACAACAGCTCCTGTTGTGGCCAGGGCCTTACTGGGAGTCTTCTCCAGAGTGGGGTTTCCTAAGGAGGTGGTTTCTGACAGAGGTACCAACTTCATGTCAGGATACTTGACAGCTATGTGGAAGGAATGTGGTGTCAACTACAAGTTCACCACTCCTTATCACCCACAATGCAATGGGCTTGTTGAGAGATTCAACAAGACCCTGAAGGGTATGATCAAAGGATTACCTGAAAAGCTCAGGCGAAGATGGGACATCCTTCTACCCTGCCTTCTGTTTGCTTACAGAGAGGTCCCACAAAAAGGAGTTGGCTACAGCCCCTTTGAATTGTTGTTTGGGCACCCTGTAAGAGTCCCCCTATGTCTGGTGAGGGAAGGCTGGGAGTTACCTCTCAAAAAGCCTAAGCAAGACATAGTGGACTATGTACTTGGTCTCCGCTCCAGGATGGCTGAGTACATGGAGAAGGCATCCAAAAACCTTGAGGCAAGCCAGGCCTTACAGAAAGCTTGGCATGACCAAAAGGCTGTCTTGGTTGAGTTTCAGCCAGGACAGAAGGTATGGGTGTTGGAGCCAGTGGCCCCAGCAGCACTCCAAGACAAATGGTCTGGACCCCATACAATCCTGGAAAAGAAGGGAGAGGTTACCTACTTGGTGGACCTAGGCACTCCCAGGAGTCCCCACATGGTACTCCATGTTAACAGGTTAAAAGCATATGTTAACAGGGCAGACATGGGCTTGCTCATGGCTACAGATGAGGGACAGGAAGAGGAGAGTGACCCTCTCCCAGACCTGTTGTCTCAGAACCCTGAAGATGGTTCAGTTGAAGGAGTGACCCTTGGAGGCAACCTCACTGAGCTTCAGCAAAGTGAATGTAGACAGGTTCTACAATCATTTCAGCATATGTTCTCACTGATACCTAGTCAAACTGACTGGTGTACCCATGTGGTGGACACCGGTGACAGTCTTCCTGTGAAGAACAAACTTTACAGACAACCTGACCATGTCAGGGATTGTATAAAGACTGAGGTACACAAGATGCTGGAGTTGGGTGTCATTGAGCCCTCAGAGAGCCCCTGGGCTAGCCCAGTGGTTCTGGTCCCCAAATCTCACACCAAAGATGGCAAGAGAGAGATGAGGTTCCGTGTGGATTACAGAGGACTCAATGCTGTCACTAGGACAGATGCACATCCTATTCCAAGGGCAGATGAGCTCATAGATAAACTGGCTTCTGCTAAGTTTTTGAGCACATTTGATTTGACAGCTGGCTATTGGCAAATCAGGTTAGCTGAGGAGTCTAAGGCCAAAACAGCATTTTCAACCCCAGGAGGGCACTACCAATTTGTGGTGATGCCCTTTGGTCTGAAGAATGCACCTGCCACCTTCCAAAGGTTGGTGAATCAAGTCCTTACTGGGTTGGATGACTTTTGTGCAGCATATCATGATGACATTGCTGTCTTTAGCTCCACCTGGGAGGATCACCTGATCCACCTGAAGAAGGTACTTGAGTCCCTGCAAAAGGCAGGCCTCAGTATCAAGGCTACTAAGTGCGAGATAGGGCAGAGTAAGGTTGTGTACTTGGGCCACCTTGTAGGTGGAGGCCAAGTTCAACCACTGGAGAGTAAGATACAATCCATCAAGGACTGGTCTCCTCCCACCACCCAGACTCAGGTCCGAGCTTTCTTGGGCTTGACTGGGTACTACAGGAAGGTTGTTAAGAACTATGGGTCCATTGTTACTCCTCTTAATGATCTGACATCCAAAAAGATGCCCAAAAAGGTTCAGTGGACAATAAGCTGTCAAAAGGCATTTGATGACCTGAAGGAGGCCATGTGCTCTGCACCTATCCTGAAAAGTCCTGACTACTCCAAAGAGTTTATTGTCCAAACAGATGCTTCTGAGTTGGGTGTGGGAGCTGTGCTGTCACAACTTAATGTAGATGGTCAAGACCAACCCATTGCTTTTATTAGCAGAAGGTTGACCCCCAGAGAGAAGAATTGGTCAGCTATTGAGAGGGAGGCCTTTGCTGTGGTGTGGGCCCTGAAGAAGCTGAAGCCATACTTGTTTGGCACTCACTTCAAGATTCAGACCGACCATAAGCCCCTCTTGTGGCTAAATCAGATGAAGGGTGAAAACCCCAAACTGCTTAGGTGGTCCATTTCCCTACAGGGGATGGACTTTACAGTGGAGCACCGGCCAGGTACTGACCATGGGAATGCAGATGGTCTCTCCAGGTACTTCCACTTAGGACATGAAGACAAGACTGGTCAAGGCTAGTTTAATGTCCCTGCGTTTGAGGGGGGGGGGGTTGTGTAGGAGAGTAGGGTCTGCTATCCTATGGTCACCCCAAATTTTTGATTTTTGCTTCACTGGTTTTTGACGTATTGAGGCTGTGGGCCTGCTAATCAGACCCCCAGCCTGCTGTTCTCTCTGCTAAATTGACACTATGCACTTTAGGTGCATGACCCATTGGAACTGGATCACCCTGTGAGCCCCTGTACTAGTGTACCCTAGGTACTCAGGGCATTGGTGTATCTGAGGCCTACCAGGGGCTGAAGCATGTATTGTGCCACCCCTGGCCTGGCCTAGCAATTTGACACAACTGGCTGATCACTCAGCAGGGGTAAGTTGGTGTATCACCACCTCTTACTTAGGTGTAGTATGCCTATACCTAACCTTAAATGGGACACATGTTAACCTATAAGTCACTCCTATGGCAGGCCTTAACAATCCTGAAGGCAGAGTGCTTGGTTCCATGTACTGGGAATTTTAAGCCCAGCGGTGCAGGGGAACACACCCTATGACTTCGGGTTCTTCCTGTTTCAGACCTACAGAAACACAGAGTCTTCTGGGTGAAGTCAAAGATCAGTTTATTGGCTGCAGACCAATTACAGGTATCCTAGAAGTACAACGGCGTGTATGTTCTCAGGAGACTGCTTAAAAATCACAGAAACGGGCTTCTCCTTACATACAAAATATCATGCTTCAGGCACACATTCCTTGGTTTATGGCATGGTCATTCATATGTATACATTTCAAACGAAAAGGCAGAGTCATGATGACCATCCCACATTCCAGTTAAGCCAGCCCGCAATTATTAACCCAGCAAGGCTCAGATCCCACATCAGATATCGATAGGCCCCAATAAACATGAGCATCTCCTGTTTGGAAAACAAGCCATAAAGCAGGAACAGTCAGGTGTGAAAGAGATTAGCTGGAGGCTCGTGTTTAATGTAAAGGCTTTATGGTGTGTCAAGCCCTGATGCTAATCACAGGTGGCCAGAGGACGGGGAGCTCGTGAGACCGGATTGACCTGGGGCAGCGGAGCCAAGCTGCCCAGGTCACAGAAAAGTCAAAGGAAGGCACATGTGCTCTAAAAGGCCCGTATTTGCTTCATAATGTGTAGCCTATGTGAGGGCAACCATAAGATGGCCACTGCTCTAAGATGGAACCCACGGAGTCAATTTATAATAACGTATACATAGTGCATTCATAGCTAAAACGTTACACAAAGCACTTGTACATACCGCATTGACCATTCGCGGTTCGCTAATACCGGGATAGACAGGGGTAGGGCCCTGCCTCCTACGCGGTCCCAAATTTCAAAGTACGACAGACCCTCCTTTTGCCCTTACATAGGCAATAACTATACTCACATCAATCCGAGTCTAGGTCAATATTCATGAAGTCATGGAGATGTTGCTGTAGCATCATCCTATTACTTAGCTCGTCCCTCGATACAGGTTTCCTCACACATAATGTAGCACAGAGGCCACATATCGCAGGAGCACACTCTATGCACAGACAGAACAGGAAAAGGATGGCTAAGATCATTCCAATGACCATCAGAACTTTCCAACCCCAGGCAGATATCAGTTCCCAGAACCACCCCACCAGTGACCAATCTCCTTTATCCACGTGTATGGACTCAGATATTTTATGTAGTTTGGAGATGGCTTGATAAACTGTTGGAGCGTTGTCTGGTATGAAAATGCAACAACTAGATTGGATAACCTTACATACCCCACCGCGGTCTGCAAGTATAACGTCTAGAACCATGCGGTTCTGCAAAGTCATGACGCGATCCGCTTGGAGCTCAGCTGTCAAATTACCAAGGGCACCAGCCGTAACATTAACAGTGGATTCAACCACACGAGTCAGTTGTCTCAGGTTCCTACTATTAACCATAGGTCCCCAAAACGGCAGGAAACCCAAAAAGAAATCTCCCGCTTCCTGACCGGCAGTATCCTCCTTACTAATCACACCTCTCACAACTCTGGTCTTGTGATAGTCAGAGGCGGCAGTAAATGTTGGCGGTAGCAGATTTGCAATATAACATGTGCCCGAGAAATCAGGGGGCAACCATGTATATGCTCGGTCATTGCAGACAAAATATGTACCCTTGGCAGCCAAAAACGCAGGGGAAAACTGTGACGGAAAAGTGTACGTTTCAGTACAGTCACTTCTTCCCAGTTGAGCTCTAGGATTCTGACCATTACCTTGCAAACAGAACCAACCTATGTGGGGTACGACCCAGATTGGGGATGAGATTTTTCGCTGTCTTTCACCCAGGCTAATACTATACCCCGTCGCGTTCCACCCTACATAAGCTCTCAATTCATCTTTGGGAATAGATGAGTATGCGTCGATATCTCTGCTCATATCGGCAACTCCTTTCATTAAGGCTTTATTATTTGTGCTAGGTCTGATGGAACGCGGTTGTCGTGGGCAGTAGGCATCTAGAGCAAAGAGAAACATGGTCTGGAATGCCCATGACGATCCATTGTAACTAAACGGCAGCACTAGATAAGGAATACCCTTATTAATGGTATGTGGCATTAAACCACACACCCAGCAATTGGTTGTATTCATGACTAGTTGGTGCTGGTGCAGGACCTGAATAAGCGAGTAATTCACAAACTCTGATCGTCTAGCTTGTTCGTGTTCAGGCAGAGGGTGGAAAGAGTGTGAGGAGATAGTAGGAGGAGGTATAGGCTGTACAGTGGGTGCAATGGGCTCTTGAGAGGAGAAGAATACAAATCCTACAGTAAACACTACCATACTACATAATACAAACAGGCATAAAAATACAAAACGTTTGCTCTTCATTATTTTACACATTCTTGCTTTAAAGTTCATTTCCTCAGCGGGTCTCTCCATCTTAAAAAACTCCATCCTCTAATCGTGCCGCTCGCGGCGGGTGAGTATCTTCTGCTAAGGAGTACGCCTGTCAGTCCAGGGAACGCCCTAGACCAACCAGAACCGTTGACCTAACGTCTTCGGCCTGTACCCCAAAGTCTTGGCACCGCGACCCTGCGGCTGAACCCGGATGGTGGTTCGAAAAACAAAAATCAAGAAAGTCCTTCAGATGGGAGAGCTATGGTATCAAAAACAAAAGGGTAAGGAAAAAGAATATTTATTTGTCCATAGGCCTTGGTCTTAGATTATAATGAAAACGGCCAGGTACTGTCTGATCTTGAAACAAGAGTTCAGGCTCTGTGGTGTCCAATCGAATTGACTGTGGCATAGCTTCTTGCAAAATATCGTCACTCTGTTGTGCTGAAGTTGTGCCTTTTATGCGTGCATCACTGAACGGCACAAAACGAGGTACAGTGTCTGTTTCAGAGTCAGCGATACCCTCCTGGACCCACTGGTCATACGGCAGAGGCAAAGGTATCCTTTTGACGTGGGCGCCGTGGATCCAGTTCTTCTTCCCCTTTACTCGAACAGCTGATCTTGTAGATAGAAGTACGAGATGAGGGCCGATCCAACGAGGCTCATCGTTGTTTTAGCGCTGGAAATTTTTCACCAGAACCCACGTGCCAGGGTCGATAGGGTGTCCTGGAGCTTCAGAGGCCTGGGGAAGAGTATCGTGCACCTGTTGGTGTAAAACACGCAATTTAGCCGTCAATTCGTACAAGTAATCAAGCAGTACTGGATGTTCGATTTCGCTGAATTTCGCCGGTCTTGGCACACCCCATACATTGGCCGGGCGGCCAAAAATAACCTCCTATGGGCTAAGTCCCACTCGTGAGTGTACGGTCATTCTGGTGGACAGGAGTGCTAGAGGCAGAGCGTCAGGCCATTTAAGACCTGAGCTCGCCTGGAATTTGGCCAGCTTGAGTTTTAGAGCGCCATTGTAGCGCTCTACTAATCCAGCTGATTGGGGGTGATTTGCAGCGTGGAACTTCTGCTTTATCCCCAACCCCTCACACACATTCTTCATCACTTGACCCACAAACTCACTCCCATTATCACTCCACACCATTCTTGGCATTCCAAACCTAGGGAAAAATTCCTTCACAAGGGCTTTGGCTGTGGATAGAGCAATGTTGTCCTTTAGGGGATAGGCTTCTATCCATTTTGAAAAAGCACAAACAACCACCAATACATATTTCAGGTTGTTGCACCTTTCCATGTGGATAAAATCTAGCTGCAAAACTTCAAATGGATATGATGGAGGCGCAAAATGACCAGCAGGAGTTGGGGTTCCCCTACCAGGGTTGTATTTCAAGCATACCATACAATTCTTGACCACATTCTCTGCACACTTGGGAATTCCAGCATTCTGCCATACTGGAGCCAACAACTTACAGATTCCTTTCATACTGATATGTGCCATTCCATGTGCCATAGTAACCACTGGAAGCACATATGCATCAGGTAACAACCATCGCCTATGTTCTGACAAATCAATCCAACAACCATTCTCATCCAACTTACCCATACTTTCTCTCCACTTGCTCAACTCTTTCTCTGTGGCTTCAGCTTGAAGGGACTTTACACTTTCTATTGTGTTTTCACACATTCCAACATCACCAACCCATCTTGCAGGGCCTGCAACATACATTCGAGTCTTTACATCTTTTGCTGTTTCTTTCGCGACTTCATCAGTAAACGCATTACCAAGACCAACATCATCAGTGATTTTCTTGTGCGCACTGCATTCATAATCACAACTTGCAACGGTAGGGTCAGTGACTCAAGGATATCATTCACCAACTTGCCATTCTGAATCTTAGCTCCATGCGAAGTCAGGAACCCACGTTCTTTCCACAATCGCCCAAAACTGTGCGCCACTCCAAAGGCGTACTGGCTATCCGTATATATGTTCACTTTCATTCCTTCAGACAACACGCATGCTCTCATAAGGGCAATCAATTCTGCTGCTTGATCCGAATTTTGTGGCACACGCGCAGTTTCCACAATCGTGTGCAAAGTCGTGATAGCATATGCAGCAGTCGTATCACCATTCGGAAGCTTGAAACACGAACCATCCACCCATAAAGTACCATCACACTCAGTCAGGGGAGTATCTTTAAGATCTACTCTTCCTTTCGTCTCTTCTTCTGTTCTGAACAGACAATCATGTTGCTCAATCTCATCTAGGTCTGCTGTAATTGGTAATAGTGTAGCTGGATTCAACGTGTTGCATCTCTTTATGTGTATATGGTTTGCTAACAATGTCAGCTCATATCCGGATAATCGCGCACTAGTTAAGTGTTGTGTCTTGGTCCTGTTTAACAATGTGTCCACAGCATGTGGAACCATAACAATCAATGTATGATCCATCACTAGGCCAGCAGACTGTCGAATAGACATAGCTGCAGCAGCTGTGGCTCTCAGACAACTTGGCAATGCCCTCGCTACCGGGTCCAAGGTTGACGAAAAATACGCGCATGGACGCGGTCTGTCGCCAAAAGGCTGTGTTAACACTGATAATGCGCAACCATCTTTTTCATGAACATACAATGTAAAAGGCTTACTGTAGTCAGGGGTACCCAACACAGGAGCTGAACATAATGCATTACGCAATTCCAAAAAACTTTTCTGACACTCTTCAGACCATGGGATAGGATTCGGTGTGTCTTTACATGTTAATGCTAGCAAAGGCTTTGCCAACAAGGAAAAATTGGGAATCCAATGCCTACAGTATGAAGTAATGCCCAAGAAAGCACGCACTTCTCTCTGTGTTCTTGGCACACTCAACTGTGTAATGGCTTGAATTCTTTCTGGGGTCAGTTTCCTTCCCTCCTTCGATAAGAGATGACCTAAGTAGGTCACTTCTTGTCGACAATATTGCAGCTTTGAGAGAGACACTTTGTGATGGAAGGCAGACAAATGACGCAACAATGACAATGTAGCTTCTTTGCAAATCTTTTCAGTATCCGCGGCGATTGGCAAATCGTCAACATACTGAATAAGGATAGCGGCACTGGGTAAAACCAGTGCATCAAGCTGCGCTTTTAAAGCCTGACTGTATATAGATGGACTTTCACAGTAGCCCTGTGGAGCGCGTTTAAAGCGGAAGCTGCGACCTCCTAAACTGAAGCCAAAAATGTCTCTGCTCTCCTCTGCAATTGGGATGCTAAAGAAGGCATTCTTTAGATCGATCACTGAGAACCATGCAGCGGAGGCTGGAATCATGGTTAACAAGGCAGTTATATCAGGGACAACTGGAAACTGTGGCACAACAATCTTATTAACCTCTCTAAGATCAATCACAAATCTGTAAACAGGTGGCTGTGAAGGGTCCGTTCGTTTTAAGACAGGTAAAACAGGACTATTGCAAACGTTGCCTCTTGTCTCTTCAATTACACCCTTTTTAATCAAATCACTGACAATTGCTAACAATGCTTTCTGACCTTCATTGGAGATCTTGTACTGGGGAATACGTGGCAATCTGACATTGGCTTTTAAAGTGACCACGTATGGCGGTATTTCCAAAAGACCCACATCATTGGGACCAGTAGCCCAAAGGACATCCGGAAGGGATGACAATTCAGGTGGCATTGCATTCTTAGACAAATACATCGGGGAAATCACTTTCTTACCTAATGTAAGTTGTACTCCTGAGGGAGAACAATATAGCGTCGCATGCAATCTTTTTAGCAAATCTAATCCTAGCAAATTTTCACCACAACCTGTCGTTAGGATGAGGGGTGCTTTTAACTCGCAAGGTCCAACAGAAAGTGACATAGGACTAGAAATCGGGTTCCTAACTGGGGCGCCAGAAAAACCTACTGAAACATTCATTTCGCCAGACAAAGGCGCGCCAGGGAGTTTTGAATGCATGATTGAACTCTTTGCAGCACCAGTATCCAGCAGAAAGGGCTCCGTTACATTTGCTGTAGTTACTTTAACATAAGGTCCGCTCTGATCCACTGGCACTGAAACAACTCCCTCTCTCTGTCTACGGCTGTCCTAGTAATCATTATCTTCTACATTGTCATCTTCTACATAATAATCATTATTGTAGTACTGAGCTGTATTGCCAGTTGCATTGGCTTGCTGATCAAAGCTATTTATGGTATTTTGAGGCGGAAGAGGATGTGCGTTCTGGGGAACATTTCCACGCCCTCTGCCTCTAGGAGCTTGCTGACCACCTCTACCTCTTGCGCCATACGCATTACTGTTACGCTGCATTAATTTAGGGCAACTATATTTAAAATGACCTTCCTCTTTGCAATATGAACATTGCATTGGTTGGGACCTACAGGGATTTGTGGTTGATAATACCCATTCATTTGCTGACTATTCTGAAATTGTTGGGGTTGCTGATAGATACCTTGTGTTTGCCTATAATTATTCTGTCCTCCACGTGGTGGATAAGCCTGCTGCAAGAGGACCTTTGTTTTCAGTTCTTTTGTTTTCTTATCTGTTCTATCCTTCTCATCTTTGTCTCTATTCTCATAATACTGTGCAGTAGCCAGTATTTGCGCTGAAGAGGAAACAGCCCAGGAACTTTCTGAGTCTTTAAATTTTTTACACAACTCGGGAAGTAGATTCTGCACAAATTTATCAACAAATAACCGTTGGCCACCTTCAGTGCTCATGTCTTGACCACTGTGGTCGATAAACGTTTCTTCAAACCTGGTGAAGAAATCAGACACTGTCTCATCTTTCTTCTGCTTACATGCGGATAATTTATTCCAATTTACGCGCATCGCGGGCATTATAGTTTTCATGTAGGTAATAATTCGACCAGGGAGTTCTGCTACTAAAGGGTCAGGTTTCGCGCCACCAACTTGGCCAGCATCTGCAGCAATGATATTAGCCCATGTGTTACCCAATTCTGCAGCGTGATCTACATTACGAATGGATCCCCATAAAGGCTGTGGAACAACATTCCCAAACAACACGTCTATGTCAGCCAGATTCATTACACATGATTCTGCAGTTTGTGATAACTCCTTATAGTAACCTGTAGGGTTTTTACGGGGGTCAGGCGATGTCTGTTTAAGCGCTAAGAACTCAGAACGCTTCCAAGGGACATGCACCCAAACACGCTGAAAATGTGCTGGAGCAGCAGCAATAACTTGAGCGGCATTAGCCGCAACGGCTTCCTTCCATACCGGAGGGACTTCTCTCATAGGTTATTGTCGCGCTTTTCCCTTCTTCCCCACAGGGAATTCCTGTTCGAACAATGATTGCTGACAATCCCCATTTCTGAGGGACAGTAAAGTCGCAACTGCTTTATCTACATTGGGGCCCACAATTATACCTGTTTCAAAATCAAATCGCACTCGACACAATTCCTGTAGGTTTGGGTTTGCACCATTATCCTCCAATTCCTCACAGAGGAATTCACACATCTTATCAAAGACATACCTCTGCTTTGGGGCATCCCATTGGTGAAAAACGTTAACAACAGATTCCACATCATAGAGTGAAGGGAAACCAATCCACCTACGCGCCAGATGATCTAACACCTCTTTCTCGTCGGGACCAGGCAGCTGACTACGCAATTGTTTACGCTGTAAACCAGGAGTCGCACTCGATGACCCAAAGAGAGGCAACATTAAACTAGTAACTACATTAGCTAGTCGTTGTCGTGCTGAAGGAGAAGTTGAGGCGAGAACGGGGGGATAGATAGAGGGAAGAAAAACAGATTCAGATACAGGTACCTGGGTAGTGTAAGAAGGAGCGCCAGGGGAAGCCGCTGGCGTGCTAGGCAAAGTCGCAGGAAGCGCGGGGGTAACAGGTAACAAGACTGGCGGCCCTTGAGAGGGCTGCACTGCAGGGATAGGAGCCAGCTGAGGAGGAGCTGGCGGCTGCGGGAAGGCTTGCGGCATATTTACTGGAGGCTGCACATTTACAAGCTGTGGAGGTGCGGTGGCATTTTGCGCATACGGGGGTGGCGAACTTAGCAAATGGGACATTAGGGAATCTTTCTCTTTCTCTTTTGTCTCATCTTGCACAAGGGGTGACAAAACAGGGTAACATTTATCAATCCCTAGTTTGCGCTGTCTATGTAATTGCTCATTCATTTGTTCCTCCTCATTATCTTTAAATTGCACAGCTGCTTGCATCACTGACATACCTCTTTCTCTCTTATTTCTTTTCGCTAGCTTAATTTCCTTCTGTTTGGCTTCCTTTCGCCATAGGTGGAAAGAATCAAACATCGCCGGCCGGGCTTTCTTTTTAAACAATTTAACTTCCAAATTATCTAAGATATCTGTATCGAAACTACCATTTTGGGGCCATTTTAAAACACCGTCCTTTCTGGTGTATCGGATCCATACTTCATTATATGCAATGGGGCCCACGCCATGTTTTACATGAAGCTCATAAGTTGGAGTTCCAATTGGAGGAACCGGACATGAATCCTCTAACTGGAAATCCCTTCCACAACTCAAACAAAATAATCTTCCAAATACACTAGCACCAGGCATCTTCGCTCACTAGTCTAGTTCCAAACTTCAAAGGATTATCGATTACGATAGTCTTGTGAATACACGAGTCCTCTGGCTTTGGCGTTTGCAAACTCCAAATCAAAATAATCCCGAAAGATACCAAATTCAAACTGGGAGACGCTCCACTTATACTTAACTGAATATCGATGATCAATGGCGTCACCAGAAGACTCTCTCGATTGTTTCGCTCTACCAAAATCATCAAGGGTCCAAAACAGGGCGATTAATCAGGGCAGCAGTCCTTCGTAGCCGTCGGGACGCGGAGAACCTCGCAGAAAAGACTTTCGGACCACGTCGACATGCAGGGGTCGATGAAGTGGCGGCCTTCCTCCAGAATTTCCACACGAAGCCCCTCACGAACCTCTGGCTTGGACCGGTACCGCTGAAATCGCGCCGAGTTGGGCGCCAACTGAAGTACTGGGAATTTTAAGCCCAGTGGTGCAGGGGAACACACCCTATGACTTCGGGTTCTTCCTGTTTCAGACCTACACAAAACACAGAGTCTTCTGGGTGAAGTCAAAGATCAGTTTATTGGCTGCAGACCAATTACAGGTATCCTAGAAGTACAACAGCGTGTATGTTCTCAGGAGACTGCTTAAAAATCACAGAAACAGGCTTCTCCTTAAATACAAAATATCATGCTTCAGACACACATTCCTTGGTTTATGGCATGGTCATTCATATGTATACATTTCAAACGAAAAGGCAGAGTCATGATGACCATCCCACATTCCAGTTAAGCCAGCCCGCAAATATTTACCGAGCAAGGCTCAGAGCCCACATCAGATATCGATAGGCCCCAATAAACATGAGCATCTCCTGTTTGGAAAACAAGCCATAAAGCAGGAACAGTCAGGTGTGAAAGAGATTAGCTGGAGGCTCGTGTTTAATGTAAAGGCTTTATGGTGTGTCAAGCCCTGATGCTAATCACAGGTGGCCAGAGGACGGGGAGCTCGTGAGACCGGACTGACCTGGGGCAGCGGAGCCAAGCTGACCAGGTCCCAGAAAAGTCAAAGGAAGGCACATGTGCTCTAAAAGGCCCGTATTTGCTTCATAATATGTAGCCTATGTGAGGGCAACCATAAGATGGCCACTGCTCTAAGATGGAACCCACGGAGTCAATGTATAATAACGTATACATAGTGCATTCATAGCTAAAACGTTACACAAAGCACTTGTACATACCGCATTGACCATTCGCGGTTCGCTAATACCGGGATAGACAGGGGTAGGGCCCTGCCTCCTACGCGGTCCCAAATTTCAAAGTACGACATGAGCTGAGCCTGTCTGCAGTGGTTGGAACAACTTCCTTCTACCGTTTCCAGATATCGCCATACCATATACTCTTAAGTGCATTATGAACCTCGCGGTTAAATGCTATCTTTGGTTTGACTTTATCAAAACATGTCGAGTAAGGTGTCATACGAATTGGAATACTAACCCCTTGCCAATTCTGGCGACGGGGTTAGCATTCCACCCTCCTAGAGGGATACGACATGTACAGAACCTGAAACCCGGGTAAAATCAGACATAGCCTCAGCTCCACAAAATGGACACTGCCACCACAGACACAAGTCTGCCCTCCTGCTGCTGGGAGTCCTTCCAGCTTGGGAGACGTGGACAAAGGGTTTCCTGCCAGGGGAGGTGCGAGCACCACCCCAGACAGGATTTTGTGTATTGGTCAGGTAGGGCTTGAAAAGAAACAGACATG
This sequence comes from Triturus cristatus, assembly GCF_964204655.1. Lineage (NCBI taxonomy): Eukaryota > Metazoa > Chordata > Amphibia > Caudata > Salamandridae > Triturus > Triturus cristatus. The sequence goes on from NC_140579.1 coordinate 1,100,941,659, forward strand.
CCTGAGGCTCACAAGGAGCCTCGGTGCATATGCCAGTTCAAACCGGTCCTGGGGCACACCAGCCCCAGACCTGGGGCGAGCTGGACAAAGGATTGGGGGTGTAACCACCCCCCTTCCTGGTCCCACCCTTAGGGAGGGACCTAGCAGGTATTCCGGCCCCTAGAATCCGCTTAAAGGTAGGCGCTGTGTCCAAAGACTTCAGACATCCTGGAATCAACTTGAAACTAAGAAGAAGACGGGAACTTCGATGTTCTGCTGCACAGAAGACTGAAGGAAATCTCCCCTATGGTCAGGGAGGGACCATCTTGCTAACACAAGCACCATCCAGTGAATCGACATCTGCTTTGCTGCCGCCTCCCGCCAGAGCTCGAGCCCAGAGACCGACAAGAACTGGACCTCCAGACCTCACACTGCCCGTTTCACAGTCCCTGCAAAGAAGGAACCCGTGGAGGCACCGAGACACGTGGAGCCAGCCATCTTGGAAGACACTCGACTAGATGCAAGCGCGACAACAGAGGCTCCCTCCAAGTTGTGCTTTGGGTCCTGAGAAGCCCAACATCCGAGCAGCATCTGCACCAAAGGTGAGCCCTCCAGCTTCTCCACGATCTGCGTGGGGCCCCTCTGCACTTTGTGTCTCAACGCGCCTAACCGGTTACTGGTCTGTTGACTAGTGGCCATCTTGGTGACCATCTTGAAAAACTACGATGCTGGTCTGGTTGCTCCAGAATGGCCCCTGCTTTCCTTCAAAGGAGCAGCCCCTCTGACCTTGCTGGTCAGAGCTAACAGCTTTCTTTGATTCCTGTGACTCCTGCTTTTGCCAAGGCTTGTTTGCTTCTTCTGAGTCGCCGACACCGCCAACAGCGAGAGCCTGCATGTGACAGCTCGTGAACCGACTCCTGGACGTCGTCGACCTTCAGGGACCACGTGGCTGCAGAGACAAGTTACACCTCTAAACCTGTTTGCACCCGACATCGCCTGGTACCTACCTGGTGCCACGCCGGTCACTGGCTAGTGACTGTGAACACTGTCCCCTCTGCTTACAGGTCTTCTACACTTCCGATCCAACCTTGGATCCACCGCATCTCTTCTGGACCGACCGCCTGCAGCATCTTTGTAGTCAGGCTCCATTGAACAGATAGACGAAACCCGACGCACTTCGAGCCCTATGCACCCGCTTGCTGTGGGTGAGGTAAAGCTGGCACTCCGGTGCACAAGTGTAGAGTAACATCTCTAGTGTCTAGGTTTGAAGTCTTGAATTCGTAGTCCAACCAGAAGACCCTTCTAGCAGTAACTTTTGAACTATTACGCACCCATTGAAAACCTATGGGCGCCCGCGTGTAACTTTCCTCACTGCACAAGCGACCCGTGGACCTCCTGGTCACTAACTAAAGTTAGCTCCTTGTAGGCCAGCGATTCTAGAGGCCCTAGACCTTCTCCCTTTCCTGTTCGTGGTACTTATACCACTATTTTAGTATATGGTTGAGCGGCCACCAGGGCCTATCCATACAAAGTGCAACTTCTGTATATTGTGATACTTTCTTGTTTAACGATTTGTGCTCCTGTGCTCATAAAGAGTCTAGGGGATACTTTGAGTAATAAATACATATATATTTTTAAAATATATCTGTGTGGTGTCCTTTCATTGGTTTAAAGGGGGGTTACATATGGTAAAACAGCTTGCTTAACACGCCTAAACGAGTTTAGCCTCAAAGACTGCTTAGCCTACGCTACCACTAGGGCAGCTGGTCCGAAAAGGTTGACTTACAACCACACCATAAGGGTTGCTTGGCATGGTACAAGGTGGTCACTTTAATTAGTGAACATCATATACCAGGCCAACTTCTCACACCAAGATCAACCACTGGAGAGTAAGATACAATCCATCAAGGACTGGTCTCCTCCCACCACCCAGACTCAGGTCCGAGCTTTCTTGGGCTTGACTGGGTACTACAGGAAGTTTGTTAAGAACTATGGGTCCTTGTGACTCCTCTTAATGATCTGACATCCAAAAAGATGCCCAAAAAGGTTCAGTGGACAGTAAGCTGTCAAAAGGCATTTGATGACCTGAAGGAGGCCATGTGCTCTGCACCTATCCTGAAAAGTCCTGACTACTCCAAAGAGTTTATTGTCCAAACAGATGCTTCTGATTTGGGTGTGAAAGCTGTGCTGTCACAACTTAATGTGGATGGTCAAGACCAACCCATTGCTTTTATTAGCAGAAGGTTGACCCCCAGAGAGAAGAATTGGTCAGCTATTGAGAGGGAGGCCTTTGCTGTGGTGTGGGCCCTGAAGAAGCTGAGGCCATACTTGTTTGGCACTCACTTCAAGATTCAGACCGACCATAAGCCCCTCTTGTGGCTAATTCAGATGAAGGGTGAAAACCCCAAACTGCTTAGGTGGTCCATTTCCCTACAGGGGATGGACTTTACAGTGGAGCACCGGCCAGGTACAGACCATGGGAATGCAGATGGTCTCTCCAGGTACTTCCACTTAGGACATGAAGACACGACTGGTTCAGGCTAGTTTAATGTCCCTGCGTTTGGGGGGGGGGGTTGTGTAGGAGAGTAGGGTCTGCTATCCTATGGTCACCCCAAATTTTTGCTTTTTGCTTGACTGTTTTTTGACGTATTGAGGCTGTGGGCCTGCTAATCAGACCCCCAGCCTGCTGTTCTCTCTTCAAAATTGACACTATGCACTTTAGGTGCATGACCCATTGGAACTGGATCACCCTGTGAGCCCCTGTACCAGTGTACCCTATGTACTCAGGGCATTGGTGTATCTGAGGCCTACCAGGGGCTGAAGCATGTATTGTGCCACCCCTGGCCTGGCCTAGCAATTTGACACAACTGGCTGATCACTCAGCTGGGGTAAGTTGGTGTATCCACCTGTTACTTAGGTGTAGTATGCCTATACCTAACCTTAAATGGGACACATGTTAACCTATAAGTCACTCCTATGGCAGGCCTTAACAATCCTGAAGGCAGAGTGCTTGGTTTCATGTGAGATGGTGCTCTGGCATGAGCTGAGCCTGTCTGCAGTAGTCGGAACAACTTCTTTCTACCGTTTCCAGATATCGCCATACCATATACTCTTAAGTGCATTATGAACCTCGGGGTTAAATGCTATCTTTGGTTTGGCTTTATCTAAACATGTCGAGTAAGGTGTCATAGGAATTGGAATACTAACCCCTCACCAATTCTGGCGACGGGGTTAGCATTCCACCCTCCTAGAGGGACATGACATGTACAGAACCTGAAACCCGGGTAAAATCAGACATAGCCTCAGCTCCACAAAATGGACGCTGCCACCACAGACACAAGTCTGCCCTCCTGCTGCTGGGAGTCCTTCCAGCTTGGGAGATGTGGACAAAGGGTTTCCTGCCAGGGGAGGTGCGAAGCACCACCCCAGACAGGATTTTGTGTATTGGTCAGGTAGGGCTTGAAAGGAAACAGACATGCCTGAGGCTAACAATGAGCCTCGGTGCATATGCCAGTTCAATCCGGTCCTGGGGCACACCAGCCCCAGACCTGGGGCGAGCTGGACAAAGGATTGGGGGTGTAACCACCCCCCTTCCTGGTCCCACCCTTAGGGAGGGACCTAGCAGGTAGTCCGGCCCCTAGAATCCGCTTAAAGGTAGGAGCTGTGTCCAAAGACTTTAGACATCCTGGAATCAACTTGTAACTAAGAAGAAGACGGGAACTTCGACGTTCTACTGCACAGAAGACTGAAGGAAATCTCCCCTATGACCAGGGAGTGACCATCTTGCTAACGCAAGCACCATCCAGCGAATCGACATCTGCTTTGCCGCCGCCTCCGGCCGAAGCCCGAGCCCAGAGACTGACAAGGACTGGACCTCCAGACCTCGCACTGCCCGATCCACAGTCCCTGAAAAGAAGGAACCCGTGGAGGCACCGAGACCCGGGGAGCCAGCCATCTTGAAAGACACTCGACTAGCTGAAAGCGCGACAACAGAGGCTCCCTCCAAATTGTGCTTTGGGTCCTGAGAAGCCCAACATCCGAGCAGCATCTGCACCAAAAGTGAGCCCTCCAGCTTCTCCATGATCTGCATGGGGCCCCTCTGCACTTCGCGACTCGACGCGCCTAACCGGTTACTGGTCCGTTGACTAGTGGCCATCTTGGCGACCATCTTGAAAAACTACGATGCTGGTCTTGTTGCTCCAGATTGGACCCTGCTTCCCTCCAAAGGAGCAGCCCCTCTGACCTTGCTGGTCAGAGCTAACAGCTTTCTTCACTTCCTGCAACTCCTGCTTTTGCCAGGGCTTGTTTGCTTCTTCTGAGTCGCCGACACTGCCGACAGCGAGAGCCTGCGAGGGACAGATCGTGAACTGACTCCTGAGTAGGGTCTGCTATCCTATGGTCACCCCAAATTTTTGCTTTTTGCTTGACTGTTTTTTGACGTATTGAGGCTGTGGGCCTGCTAATCAGACCCCCAGCCTGCTGTTCTCTCTTCAAAATTGACACTATGCACTTTAGGTGCATGACCCATTGGAACTGGATCACCCTGTGAGCCCCTGTACCAGTGTACCCTATGTACTCAGGGCATTGGTGTATCTGAGGCCTACCAGGGGCTGAAGCATGTATTGTGCCACCCCTGGCCTGGCCTAGCAATTTGACACAACTGGCTGATCACTCAGCTGGGGTAAGTTGGTGTATCCACCTGTTACTTAGGTGTAGTATGCCTATACCTAACCTTAAATGGGACACATGTTAACCTATAAGTCACTCCTATGGCAGGCCTTAACAATCCTGAAGGCAGAGTGCTTGGTTTCATGTGAGATGGTGCTCTGGCATGAGCTGAGCCTGTCTGCAGTAGTCGGAACAACTTCTTTCTACCGTTTCCAGATATCGCCATACCATATACTCTTAAGTGCATTATGAACCTCGGGGTTAAATGCTATCTTTGGTTTGGCTTTATCTAAACATGTCGAGTAAGGTGTCATAGGAATTGGAATACTAACCCCTCACCAATTCTGGCGACGGGGTTAGCATTCCACCCTCCTAGAGGGACATGACATGTACAGAACCTGAAACCCGGGTAAAATCAGACATAGCCTCAGCTCCACAAAATGGACGCTGCCACCACAGACACAAGTCTGCCCTCCTGCTGCTGGGAGTCCTTCCAGCTTGGGAGATGTGGACAAAGGGTTTCCTGCCAGGGGAGGTGCGAAGCACCACCCCAGACAGGATTTTGTGTATTGGTCAGGTAGGGCTTGAAAGGAAACAGACATGCCTGAGGCTAACAATGAGCCTCGGTGCATATGCCAGTTCAATCCGGTCCTGGGGCACACCAGCCCCAGACCTGGGGCGAGCTGGACAAAGGATTGGGGGTGTAACCACCCCCCTTCCTGGTCCCACCCTTAGGGAGGGACCTAGCAGGTAGTCCGGCCCCTAGAATCCGCTTAAAGGTAGGAGCTGTGTCCAAAGACTTTAGACATCCTGGAATCAACTTGTAACTAAGAAGAAGACGGGAACTTCGACGTTCTACTGCACAGAAGACTGAAGGAAATCTCCCCTATGACCAGGGAGTGACCATCTTGCTAACGCAAGCACCATCCAGCGAATCGACATCTGCTTTGCCGCCGCCTCCGGCCGAAGCCCGAGCCCAGAGACTGACAAGGACTGGACCTCCAGACCTCGCACTGCCCGATCCACAGTCCCTGAAAAGAAGGAACCCGTGGAGGCACCGAGACCCGGGGAGCCAGCCATCTTGAAAGACACTCGACTAGCTGAAAGCGCGACAACAGAGGCTCCCTCCGAGTTGTGCTTTGGGTCCTGAGAAGCCCAACATCCGAGCAGCATCTGCACCAAAAGTGAGCCCTCCAGCTTCTCCATGATCTGCATGGGGCCCCTCTGCACTTCGCGACTCGACGCGCCTAACCGGTTACTGGTCCGTTGACTAGTGGCCATCTTGGCGACCATCTTGAAAAACTACGATGCTGGTCTTGTTGCTCCAGATTGGACCCTGCTTCCCTCCAAAGGAGCAGCCCCTCTGACCTTGCTGGTCAGAGCTAACAGCTTTCTTCACTTCCTGCAACTCCTGCTTTTGCCAGGGCTTGTTTGCTTCTTCTGAGTCGCCGACACTGCCGACAGCGAGAGCCTGCGAGGGACAGATCGTGAACTGACTCCTGGACATTGTCGACCTTCAGGGACCACGTGGCTGCAGAGACAAGCTACACCTCTAAACCTGTTTGCACCCGACATCGCCTGGTACCTACCTGGTGCCACGCCGGTCACTGGCTAGTGACTGTGAACACTGTCCCCTCTGCTTACAGGTCTTCTACACTTCCGATCCAACCTTGGATCCACCGCATCTCTTCTGGACCGACCGCCTGCAGCATCTTTGTGGTCATGCTCCATTGAACAGATAGACGAAACCCGACGCACTTCGAGCCCTATGCACCCGCTTCCTGTGGGTGAGGTAAAGCTGGCACTCCGGTGCACAAGTGTAGAGTAACATCTCTAATGTCTAGGTTTGAAGTCTTGAATTCGTAGTCCAACCAGAAGACCCTTCTAGCAGTAACTTTTGAACAATTACGCACCCATTGAAAACCTATGGGTGCCCGCGTGTAACTTTCCTCACTGCACACGCGACCCGTGGACCTCCTGGTCACTAACTAAAGTTAGCTCCTTGTAGGCCCAGCGATTCTAGAGGCCCTAGGCCTTCTCCCTTTCCTGTTCGTGGTACTTATACCACTATTTTAGTATATGGTTTGAGCGGCCACCAGGGCCTATCCATATAAAGTGCAACTTTCGTATATTGTAATATTTTCTTGTTTAACGATTTGTACTCCTGTGCTCATAAAGAGTCTATGGGATACTTTGAGTAATAAATACATATATATTTTGAATATATATCTGTGTGGTGTCCTTTCATTGGTATAAAGGGGGGTTACATATGGTAAAACAGCTTGATTAACATGCCTAAACGAGTTTAGCCTCAAAGACTGCTTAGCCTACGCTACCACTAGGGCAGCTGGTCCGAAAAGGTTGACTTACAACCACACCATAAGGGTTGCTTCGCATGGTACAAGGTGGTCACTTTAATTAGTGAACATCATATACCAGGCCAACTTCTCACATTGGTGGCAGCGGTGGGATTTGAGCTTGCTGTTGTTTTACCTCTGTAATCTCTTTGTTACCAATTGAAAGATCATACAGGTACCTTTAGGTACATATAAAACAAGTTAGTTATATACTTAAGTTCTACTGAACTTATTTGTTGTAGAGAAAAGGGAGTAGCACACCCTGACTACAATTACTAGATAGGTTTAGTAGGAAAACCCAAGTGTAGGTAGTTGCAACACTTCCACCCACACTTAAGAGCAATGGCTGGGGCAGAGGGGTCCAAGGTACCCATCTCTGTCGAGAGTGACCCCCAGACGGCATCATCCATCTTTGCTACCCTAAACCAGAACGAGCTCAGGCAGTTGGCTAATTCTAGGGGCCTTAAACAGCCCAAGAACCCTACCTCTGCTGAACTCAGAGAACTCTTGCAAACTGATGAAGATCAGAGAGCTCTCAAGAAAGCCTCCCAGTTATGCCCCTCAGGGACTGGAACAGGAGGCCCTCCTTCTGAAGATGCTACTGAAGCACCCCTTCCTAACAGTCACCCCTTAGGTGAGAATCAGACTACAGATGATGAGGGTCAGCATAGGGACGAGAATGACAAAGGGGATGAGTCTGATAGTATTAGTAATTCTGATGGGAGAAATAGCCCAGTGCCAGGTATTATACTTGGCCCAGCTAACTTAAGACTATTTGGGAATGGCAATGGGTTCCCCCCATCGAGTTTCCCCAGTGAACTTAACCAGGGGTTTGGGAGACTGAGGAATCACTCAGGTGACTCTAATGCCTCTCATGCCTCTAGAGGCTCTCAGGGTCAGTCCAGAAGAAGGATGACCAGCCCTCAGAGGAGGGAGCATGAGGCCAGAATGCAGGAAGCTCAGCTGAGGATCAGGAAACGGGAGCTAGAAGTAGCCCTGATGGAAGAGAAACTGAACAAGGCTAGGCAACCTAGAGAGAGTGGGTCTATACCCACTGGTGGCAGCATTGTCCCGAGGGACAAAGATAGGGTAATTGATAATAGGAACCTGTCCAAGGTTGTCCCCACCTACAAAAGTGGGGATGATATCCACAAATGGATGACTGCTCTTGAGAGAGCCTGCAAAGTACAGCAGGTTCCTGAGGACCAGTGGGCAGCAATCTTATGGCTCTCCTTTGAAGGTAGAGGCAGAGATAGACTCCTCACTGTTAGAGAAGAGGATGTCAGAAACTACAGAGCCCTGAAGAGTGTCCTGGTTGATGGGTTAGGCTTAACCACTGAGCAGTACAGGTTAATGTTCAGAGATACCCAGAAGGCACAGACTCAGGACTGGTCTGAATATGTTGAATGTGCCACTAAGGCTTTGGAGGGTTGGTTGCTGGGAAGTAAGGTTTCAGATTATACAGGATTGTACAATTTGTTGATGAGAGAACAGATTTTAAATAACTGTCAAAACCAGCAACTGCATCGACACTTGGTTGACTCAGATCTGACCTCTCCCCAAGAATTGGGAAAGGAGGCAGACAAATGGGTCAGAACCAGGGTTAAGCAAAAGAACTAGAACCAGGGCCAAGGGGGTGATCAGAAGAAAACAGACCAAAAGGGTAATGACCAGAAATCCAAAGACCAGAAGTCTTCAACAGGGCCCCAAACTAGTACTAATGAGGGTGGGTCCCAACAATCTAAAGGAAAGAAGAAAGAAGGTCCAAAGAAACCCTGGTGCAAATCTTGCAAGAATACAACTCACTGGACTAGTGATTGTAAGAAGGGTGGAGCCCCCAACACTGTTGCCCCTAAGGCACCTGCTCCCAGTAGTACTGTTAGCAGTGTTGGTCCCCAGACAAAGGGTGTAGTGGGAATCACTATAGGAACTGAAGGAGATTCTGACCTAGACAGAACCCTTACACAGGCAGTCTTGATCTGTGATGGGGACATGGATTTGTCCCTGACTGTGAGCCCCAGTAATCTGGGTAAGTACAGACAGACTCCATTGATTAATACAACAGTGGCTCAAGCCTACAGGGACACATGTGCCAGTGTCACTATGGTGACACCAGGCTTTGTGGATCCTGGACAGTACATACCAGGTGAGAATTACCTGGTGACCAATGCCAGCAATACCACTACTTCCCATAGTGTGGCTATTGTTAACTTCTCTTGGGGGGGGGTAACTGGCCTCAAAAGGGTTGTGGTTAGTGCAGACCTCCCAGTAGAATGTTTGTTGGGCAATGACCTAGAGAGTTCTCTATGGTCAGAAGTGGAGTACAGGACACATGCAGAGATGTTAGGTATATCACCACATGTCCTTGCTGTGACCAGGTCACAGGCCAAAAAGTGCCTTACTGAACCTCAGGTCTTGGATCCTGGAACAATGGACCAAGCACCTTCCAAGAAGAAGAACAGGAGGGTTAAGGCTGTGCCTTCCCCCCTGCCTCCAAGTGATGATCAGTCTTCCCAGGAGGATGATCTCGAGAACCCTGAAGGAACTGTCCCTGAAGAGCTTGAACCTGACCAGGTTGAGTTTCTGGGGACAGGGGGACCTTCTAGGGCTGGCTTGGGGTAGGCTCAGTTATCCTGTCCATCTCTTGAACCCCTCAGACAGCTGGCTGCTGCTGAGGCTGCTGGGAATGCTCAAGGTACCCATACAGTGTATTGGGATGATGGGCTCCTTTATTCAGAGGCTAGAGACCCAAAACCTGGTGCAACCAGGAGGTTGGTTATACCTCTGCAATTTAGGGGCTTCCTTCTTACCTTGGACCATGATATTCCTCTAGCAGGACACTTAGGCCAGAACAAGACTTGGGACAGGCTTGTCCCTCATTTTCACTGGCCTCACATGAATGAAGATACCAAGGAGTTTTGTCGCTCCTGTGTAACCTGCCAAGCCAGTGGCAAATCAGGTGGCACAACAAAGGCTCCCCTAATACCACTACCTGTGGTGGGGGTTCCCTTTGAGAGAGTGGGGATTGATATTGTGGGTCCCATGGATCCCCCCACTGCATCTGGGCACAGATTTATACTGGTGGTAGTGGATCATGCCACCAGGTATCCAGAGGCAATTCCGCTTAGGACCACAACAGCTCCTGTTGTGGCCAGGGCCTTACTGGGAGTCTTCTCCAGAGTGGGGTTTCCTAAGGAGGTAGTTTCTGACAGAGGTGCCAACTTCATGTCAGGATACTTGACAGCTATGTGGAAGGAATGTGGTGTCAACTACAAGTTCACCACTCCTTATCACCCACAATGCAATGGGCTTGTTGAGAGATTCAACAAGACCCTAAAGGGTATGATCAAAGGATTACCTGAAAAGCTCAGGCGAAGATGGGACATCCTTCTACCCTGCCTTCTGTTTGCTTACAGAGAGGTCCCACAAAAAGGAGTTGGCTACAGCCCCTTTGAATTGTTATTTGGGCACCCTGTAAGAGGACCCCTATGTCTGGTGAGGGAAGGATGGGAGTTACCTCTCAAAAAGCCCAAGCAAGACAGTGGACTATGTACTTGGTCTCCGCTCCAGGATGGCTGAGTACATGGAGAAGGCATCCAACAACCTTGAGGCAAGCCAGGCCTTACAGAAAGCTTGGCATGACCAAAAGGCTGTCTTGGTTGAGTTTCAGCCAGGACAGAAGGTATGGGTGTTGGAGCCAGTGGCCCCAGCAGCACTCCAAGACAAATGGTCTGGACCCCATACAATCCTGGAAAAGAAGGGAGAGGTTACCTACTTGGTGGACCTAGGCACTCCCGGGAGTCCCCACAGGGTACTCCATGTTAACAGATTAAAAGCATATGTTGACAGGGCAGACATGGGCTTGCTCATGGCTACAGATGAGGGACAGGAGGAGGAGAGTGACCCTATCCCAGACCTGTTGTCTCAGAACCCTGAAGATGGCTCAGTTGAAGGAGTGACCCTGGGAGGCAACCTCACTGAGCATCAGCAAATTGAATGTAGACAAGTTCTACCATCATTTCAGCATATGTTCTCACTGATACCTAGTCAAACTGACTGGTGCACCCATGTGGTGGACACCGGTGACAGTCTTCCTGTGAACAACAAACTTTACAGGCAACCTGACCATGTCAGGGACTGTATAAAGACTGAGGTACACAAGATGCTGGAGTTGGGTGTCATTGAGCCCTCAGAGAGGCCCTGGGCTAGCCCAGTGGTTCTGGTCCCCAAACCTCACACCAAAGATGGCAAGAGAGAGATGAGGTTCTGTGTGGATTACAGAGGACTCAATGCTGTCACTAGGACAGACGCACATCCTATTCCATGGGCAGATGAGCTCATAGATAAACTAGCTTCTGCTAAGTTTTTGAGCACATTTGATTTGACAGCTGGCTATTGGCAAATTAGGTTAGCTGAGGAGTCTAAGGCCAAAACAGCATTTTCAACCCCAGGAGGGCACTACCAATTTGTGGTGATGCCCTTTGTCTGAAAAATGCACCTGCCACCTTCCAAAGGTTGGTGAATCAAGTCCTTACTGGGTTGGATGACTTTTGTGCAGCATATCTTGATGACATTGCTGTCTTTAGCTCCACCTGAGAGGATCACCTGATCCACCTGAAGAAGGTACTTGAGGCTCTGCAAAAGGCAGGCCTCACTATCAAGCTTACTAAGTGCCAGATAGGGCAGAGTAAGGTTGTGTACTTGGGCCACCTTGTAGGTGGAGGCCAAGTTCAACCACTGGAGAGTAAGATACAATCCATCAAGGGCTGGTCTCCTCCCACCACCCAGACTCAGGTCCGAGCTTTCTTGGGCTTGACTGGGTACTACAGGAAGTTTGTTAAGAACTATGGGTCCATTGTGACTCCTTTTAATGATCTGACATCCAAAAAGATGCCCAAAAAGGTTCAGTGGACAGTAAGCTGTCAAAAGGCATTTGATGACTGTAGGAGAGTAGGGTCTGCTATCCTATGGTCACCCCAAATTTTTGCTTTTTGCTTCACTGGTTTTTGACATATTGAGGCTGTGGGCCTGCTAATCAGACCCCCAGCCTGCTGTTCTCTCTACTAAATTGACACTATGCACTCTAGGTGCATAACCAATTGGAATTGGATCACCCTGTGAGCCCCTGTACCAGTGTACACTAGGTACCCAGGGCATTGGTGTATCTAAGGCCTACCAGGGGCTGAAGCATGTATTGTGCCACCCCTGGCCTGGCCTGGCCTAACAAATTTGACACAACTGGCTGATCACTCAGCTGGGGTAAGTTGGTGTAACCACCTCTTACTTAGGTGTAGTATACCTATACCTAACCTTAAATGGGACACCTGTTAACCTATAAGTCACTGATATGGCAGGCCTTAATAATCCTGATGCAGAGTGCTTGGTTCCATGTGAGATGGTGCTCTGGCATGAGCTGAGCCTGTCTGCAGTGGTCGGAACCACTTCCTTCTACCGTTTCCAGATATCGCCATACCATATACTCTTCAGTGCATTATGAACCTCGCGGTTAAATGCTATCTTTGGTTTGGCTTTATCAAAACATGTCGAGTAAGGTGTCATACGAATTGGAATACTAACCCCTCGCCAGTTCTGGCGACGGGGTTAGCATTCCACCCTTCTAGAGGGACACGACATGTACAGTACCTGAAACCCGGGTAAAATCAGACATAGCCTCAGCTCCACAAAATGGATGCTGCCACCACAGACACAAGTCTGCCCTCCTGCTGCTGGGAGTCCTTCCAGCTTGGGAGACGTGGACAAAGGGTTTCCTGCCAGGGGAGGTGCGTGCACCACCCCAGACAGGATTTTGTGTATTGGTCAGGTAGGGCTTGAATAGAATCAGACATGCCTGAGGCTCACAAGGAGCCTCGGTGCATATGCCAGTTCAAACCGGTCCTGGGTCACACCAGCCCCGGACCTGGGGCGAGCTGGACAAAGGATTGGGGGTGTAACCACCCCCCTTCCTGGTCCCACCCTTAGGGAGGGACCTAGCAGGTAGTCCAGCCCCTAGAATCCGCTTAAAGGTAGGAGTTGTGTCCTAAGACTTCAGATATCCTGGAATCAACTTGCTACAAAGAAGAAGACAGGAACTTCGACGCTCTGCTGCACAGAGGACAGAAGGAAATCTCCCCTATGGTCAGGGAGTGACCATCTTGCTAACGCAAGCACCAACCAGCTACTCGACGTCTGCTTTGCCGCCGCCTCCTGCTGGAGCCCGAGCCCAGAGCCCGACAAGACCTGGACCTCCAGAACTCTCACCGCCCGATCCACAGTCCCTGAAAAGAAGGAACCCGTGGAGGCACCGAGACACGTGGAGCCAGCCATCTTGAAAGACCCACGACAAGCTGCAAGCGCGACAACAGAGGCTCCCTCTAAGTTGTGCTTTGGGACCTGAGAAGCCTAACATCCGAGCAGCATCTGCACCAAAGGTGAGCCTTCCAGCATCTCCACGATCTGCGTGGGGCCCCTCTGCACTTTGCAACTCGACGCGCCTAACCGGACCCTGGCCCGTTGGCTAGTGGCCATCTTGGTGACCTAACTTGAAAACTACGATGCTGGTCTGGTTGCTCCAGACTGGCCCCTGCTGCTCCCCAAAGGAGCAGCCCCTCTGACCTTGCTGGTCAGAACCATCAGCTTTCTTCATTCTTCATGACTCCTGCTTTTGCCAAGGCTTGTTTGCTTCCTTGGAGTCGCCGACACCGCTGACAGTGAGAGCCTGCTTGGGACAGCTAGTGAACCGTCGACCTTTAGGGACCACGTGGCTGCGGAGACAAGCTACCCCTCATCACCTGTTTGCACCCGACATCGCCTGGTACCTACCTGGTGCCACGCCGGTCACTGGCTAGTGACTATGAACACTGTCCCCTCTGCTTTCAGGTCTTCTACAACTCCAATCCACTCTTGGATCCACCGCATCTCTTCTGGACCGGCCGCCTGCAGCATCTTTGTCATCAGGCTCCATTGAACAGATAGACGAAACCCGACGCACTTCGTGACCTATGCACCCGCTTCCTGTGGGTGAGGTAAAGCTGGCACTCTGGTGCCCAAGTGTAGAGAAACATCTCTAGTGTCTGTGTTTTAAGTCTTAAGTTCGTAGTCCATCCAGAAGACCCTTTCTGCAGTAACTTTTGAACATTTACGCACCCATTGAAAACCTATGGAAGCCCGCGTGTAACTTTCCTCACTGCACACGCAACCCGTGGACCTCCTGGTCACTAACTAAAGTTAGCTCCTTGTAGGCCCAGCGATTCTAGAGGCCCTAGGCCTTTTCCCTTTCCTAGTCGTGGTACTTATACCACTATTGTAGTATATGGTTTGAGTGGCCACCAGGGCCCATCCATATAAAGTGCAACTTCTGTATATTGTAATACTTTCTTGTTTAACGATTTGTGCTCCTGTGCTCATAAAGAGTCTAGGGGATACTTTGAGTAATAAATACATATATATTTTGAATATATATCTGTGTGGTGTCCTTTCATTGGTATAAAAGGGGGTTACATATGGTAAAACAGCCTGCTTGACACGCTTTAACGAGTTTAGCCTCAAAGACTGCTTAGCCTACGCTACCACTAGGGCAGCTAGTCCGAAAAGGTTGACTTACAACCACACCATAAGGGTTGCTTGGCATGGTACAAGGTGGTCACTTTAACTAGTGAACATCATATACCAGGCCAACTTCTCACAATGACCTGAAGGAGGCCATGTGCTCTGCACCTATCCTGAAAAGTCCTGACTACTCCAAAGAGTTTATTGTCCAAACAGATGCTTCTGAGTTGGGTGTCGGAGCTGTGCTGTCACAACTTAATGTAGATGGTCAAGACCAACCCATTGCTTTTATTAGCAGAAGGTTGACCCCCAGAGAGAAGAATTGGTCAGCTATTGAGAGGGAGGCCTTTGCTGTGGTGTGGGCCCTGAAGAAGCTGAGGCCATACTTGTTTGGCACTCACTTCAAGATTCAGATGGACCATAAGCCCATCTTGTGGCTAAATCAGATGAAGGGTGAATACCCCAAACTGCTTAGGTGGTCCATTTCCCTACAGGGGATGGACTTTACAGTGGAGCACCGGCCAGGTACAGACCATGGGAATGCAGATGGTCTCTCCAGGTACTTCCACTTAGGACATGAAGTCACGACTGGTCCAGGCTAGTTTAATGTCCCTGCGTTTGTGGGGGTTGTGTAGGAGAGTAGGGTCTGCTATCCTATGGTCACCCCATATTTTTGGTTTTTGCTTCACTGGTTTTTGACGTATTGAGGCTGTGGTCCTGCTAATCAGACCCCCAGCCTGCTGTCCTCTCTGCTAAATTGACACTATGCACTTTAGGTGCATGACCCATTGGAACTGGATCACCCTGTGAGCCTCTGTACTTATGTACCCTAGGTACTCAGGGCATTGGTGTATCTGAGGCCTACCAGGGGCTGAAGCATGTTTTGTGCCACCCCTGGACTGGCCTAGCAATTTGACACAACTGGCTGATCACTCAGCTGGGGTAAGTTGGTGTATCCACCTCTTACTTAGGTGTAGTATGCCTATACCTAACCTTAAAAGGGACACATGTTAACCTATAAGTCACTCCTATGGCAGGCCTTAACAATCCTGAAGGCAGAGTGCTTGGTTTCCTGTGAGATGGTGCTCTGGCATGAGCTGAGCCTGTCTGCAGTAGTCGGAACAACTTCCTTCTACCGTTTCCAGATATCGCCATACCATATACTCTTAAGTGCATTATGAACCTCGCGGTTAAATGCTATCTTTGGTTTGGCTTTATCTAAACATGTCGAGTAAGGTGTCATACGAATTGGAATACTAACCCCTCGCCAATTCTGGCAACGGGGTTAGCATTCCACCCTCCTAGAGGGACACAACATGTACAGAACCTGAAACCCGGGTAAAATCAGACATAGCCTCAGCTCCACAAAATAGACGCTGCCACCACAGACACAAGTCTGCCCTCCTGCTGCTGGGAGTCCTTCCAGCTTGGGAGACGTGGACAAAGGGTTTCCTGCCAGGGGAGGTGCGAGCACCACCCCAGACAGGATTTTGTGTATTGGTAAGGTAGGAGCTGTGGCCAAAGACTTCAGACATCCTGGAATCAACTTGAAACTAAGAAGAAGACGGGAACTTCGACGTTCTGCTGCACAGAAGACTGAAGGAAATCTCCCCTATGGTCAGGGAGTGACCATCTTGCTAACGCAAGCACCTTCCAGCAAATCGACGTCTGCTTTGCCGCCGCCTCCCGCCGGAGCCCGAGCCCAGAGACCGACAAGGACTGGACCTCCAGACCTCTCACCGCCCGATCCACAGTCCCTGAAAAGAAGGAACCCGTGGAGGTAACGAGACCCTTGGAGCCAGCCATCTTGAAAGACACTCGACTAGAAGAAAGCGCAACAACAGAGGCTCCCTCCAAGTTGTGCTTTGGGTCCTGAGAAGTCCAACATCCGAGCAGCATCTGCACCAAAGGTGAGCCCTCCAGCATCTCCAAAATCTGTGTGGGGCCCCTCTGCACTTCGCGACTCGACGCGCCTAACCGGTTACTGGTCCGTTGAGTAGTGGCCATCTTGGCGACCATCTTGAAAAACTACGATGCTGGTCTGGTTGCTCCAGAATTGCCCCTGCTTCTCTCCAAAGGAGCAGCCCCTCTGACCTTGCTGGTCAGAGCTAAAAGCTTTCTTCACTTCCTGCAACTCCTGCTTTTGCCAAGGCTTGTTTGATTCTTCTGAGTCGCCGACACCGCCGACAGCGAGAGCCTGAGTGGGACAGCTCGTGAACCGACTCCTGGACGTCGTCGACCTTCAGGGACCACGTGGCTGCAGAGACAAGCTACACCTCTTCACCTGTTTGCACCCGACATCGCCTGGTACCTACCTGGTGCCACGCCGGTCACTGGCTAGTGACTGTGAACACTGTCCCCTCTGCTTACAGGTCTTCTGCACTTCCGATCCACCCTTGGATCCACCGCATCTCTTCTGGACCGACCGCCTGCAGCATCTTTGTCGTCAGGCTCCATTGAACAGATAGACGAAACCCGACGCACTTCGAGACCTATGCACCTGCTTCCTGTGGGTGAGGTAAAGCTGGCACTCCGGTGCACAAGTGTAGAGTGACATCTCTAATGTCTAGGTTTGAAGTCTTGATTTCGTAGTCCAACCAGAAGACCCTTCTAGCAGTAACTTTTGAACTTTTACGAACCCATTGAAAACCTATGGGAGCCCGCGTGTAACTTTCCTCACTGCACACGCGACCCGTGGACCTCCTGGTCACTAACTGAAGTTAGCTCCTTGTAGGCCCAGCGATTCTAGAGGCCCTAGGCCTTTTCCCTTTCCTATTCGTGGTACTTATTCCACTATTTTAGTATATGGTTTGAGCGGCTACCAGGGCCTATCCATATAAAGTGCAACTTGGTAGTTTTCAAAAAGGGTCACCAAGATGGCCACTAGCCAACGGGCCAGGGACCGGTTAGGCGCATTGAGTCGCAAAGTGCAGAGGGGCCCCACGCAGATCGTGGAGATGCTGGAGGGCTCACCTTTGGTGCAGATGCTGCTCGGATGTTGGGCTTCTCAGGACCCAAAGCACAACTCGGAGGGAGCCTCTGTTGTCGCGCTTGCAGCTTGTCGAGTGTCTTCCAAGATGGCTGGCTCCCCATGTCTCGTGCCTCCACGGGTTCCTTCTTTGCAGGGACTGTGGATCGGGCTGTGAGAGGTCTGGAGGTCTAGTTCTTGTCGGTCTCTGGGCTCGGGCTCCGGCAGGAGGCGGCGGCAAAACAGACGTCGATTCGCTGGATGGTGCTTGCATTAGCAAGATGGTCCCTCCCTGACCATAGGGGAGATTTCCTTCAGTCTTCTGTGCAGCAGAACGTCGAAGTTCCCCTCTTCTTCTTAGTTACAAGTTGTAGGAAGGTGGATATCTGACTATGGTTACCCCCAAATTTTTGCCTAGTGTCTAGCTGGTTTTTCGACTTAGTTGGCCTGAGATCCGGCCATTCAGGCTCTCAGGCTATCTGCTCTCTCTGTAAAATGGACTCCATGTACCCTAGGTACATACCCAATTGGTTGGATCACCCTGTCAGCCCCTGTACCAGTGTACACTAGGTACCCAGGGCATTGGTGTATCCAAGGCCTGCCAGGGGCTGAAGCATGTATTATGCCACCCCAGGCTTGGCCTAACAATCTGACACAACTGGCTGATCACTCAGCTGGGGTAAGTTGGTGTAATCACCTCTTACTTAGGTGTAGTATACCTATACCTAAACTTAAATGGGACACCTGGTAACCTATAAGTCACTCCTATGGCAGGCCTTAACAATCCTGAAGGCAGAGTGCTTGGTTCCATGTGAGATGGTGCTCTGGCATGAGCTGAGCCTGTCTGCAGTGGTCGGAACAACTTCCTTCTACTGTTTCCAGATATCGTCATACCATATACTCTTAAGTGCATTATGAACCTCGCGGTTAAATGCTATCTTTGGTTTGGCTTTATCAAAACATGTCGAGTAAGGTGTCATACGAATTGGAATACTAACCCCTCGCCAATTCTGGCGACGGGGTTAGCATTCCACCCTTCTAGAGGGACACGACATGTACAGTACCTGAAACCCGGGTAAAATCAGACATAGCCTCAGCTCCACAAAATGGATGCTGCCACCACAGACACAAGTCTGCCCTCCTGCTGCTGGGAGTCCTTCCAGCTTGGGAGGTGTGGACAAAGGGTTTCCTGCCAGGGGAGGTGCGTGCACCACCCCAGACAGGATTTTGTGTATTGGTCAGGTAGGGCTTGAAAGAAACCAGACATGCCTGTGGCTCACAAGGAGCCTCGGTGCATATGCCAGTTCAAACCGGTCCTGGGGCACACCAGTCCCGGGCCTGGGGCGAGCTGGACAAAGGATTGGGGGTGTAACCACCCCCCTTCCTGGTCCCACCCTTAGGGAGGGACCTAGCAGGTAGTCCGGCCCCTAGAATCCGCTTAAAGGTAGGAGCTGTGTCCTAAGACTTCAGACATCCTGGAATCAACTTGAAACTAAGAAGAAGACGGGAACTTCGACATTCTGCTGCACAGAAGACTGAAGAAAATCTCCCCTGTGGTCAGGGAGTGACCACCTTGCTAACGCAAGCACCATCCAGCGAATCACCGTCTGCTTTGCCGCCGCCTCCCGCCGGAGCCCGAGCCCAGAGACTGACAAGACCTGGACCTCCAGACCTCTCACCGCCCGATCCACAGTCCCTGAAAAGAGGAGACCCGTGGAGGCACCGAGACACGTGGAGCCAGCCATCTTGGAACGACTACGACAAGCTGACCAGTGCAACAACCGAGGCTCCCTCCAAGTTGTGCTTTGGGTCCTGAGAAGCCCAACCCTCGAGCAGCATCTGCACCAAAGGTGAGCCCTCCAGCATCTCCACGATCTGCGTGGGGCCCTTCTGCATTTTGCCACTCGACGCGCCTAACCGGTTGCTGGCCCGCTGGCTAGTGGCCATCTTGGCGACGAAATCTACGACAAACACCGCTGGTCTGGTTGCTCCAGACTGGCCCTTGCTCCCCTCCAAAGGAGCAATCCCTCTGACCTTGCTGGTCAGAACCAACAGCTGATTTCCGAATCCTCCTGCAATTGCTTTTGCCAAGGCTTGTTTGCTTCGATCAAGTCGCCGACACCGCCGACAGCGAGAGCCTGCGTGGGACAGCTCGTGAGCTGACTCCTGGACGTCGTCGACCTTCAGGGACCACGTGGCTGCGGAGACAAGCTACCCCTCATCACCTGTTTGCACCCGACATCGCCTGGTACCCACCTGGTGCCACGCTGGTCACTGGCTAGTGACTGTGAACACTGTCCCCTCTGCTTACAGGTCTTCAACATCTCCGATCCACTCTTGGATCCACTGCATCTCTTCCCGACCGACCGCCTGCAGCATCTTTGTCCCAGGCTCAACGGAACAGATAGAAGAAACCCGACGCACTTTGAGGCCTATGCACCCGCTTCCTGTGGGTGAGGTAAAGCTGGTACTCCGGTGCCCATGTGTAGTAATACATCTCTAGTGCCTGTGTTCCAAATCTTAAGTTCCTAGGTCATCCGGAAGATTCCTTTTGCAGTAACTTTGTACTTTTTACGCACCCATTGAAACCTATGGGAGCACGCGTGTGACTATTTGCTCTGCACACGCCACCCGTGGACCTCCTGGTCACTAACTGACGTTAGCTCCTTGTAGGCCCAGCGATTCTAGAGGCCCTAGGCCTTTTCCCTTTTCTGTTCGTGGTACTTATACCACTATTTTAGTATATGGTTTGAGTGGCCACCAGGGCCTATCCATATAACGTGCAACTTCTGTGTATTCTGTGATAATCTTGTTTGACGATTTGTGCTCCTGTGCTCATAAAGAGACTAGGGGTTACTTTGAGAAATAAATACATATATATTTTGAATATATATCTGTGTGGTGTCCTTTCATTGGTATAAAAGGGGGTTACTATTGGTAAAACAGCTTGCTTAACACGCTTCACGAGTTTAGCCTCAAAGACTGCTTAGCCTACGCTACCACTAGGGCAGCTAGTCCAAAAAGGTTGACTTACAACCACACCATAAGGGTTGCTTGGCATGGTACAAGGTGATCACTTTAACTAGTGAGCATCATATACCAGGCCAACTTCTCACATTGGTGAGCAGCGGTGGGATTTGAGCTTGCTGTGTTTTACCATTGTAATCTCTTGGTTACCAATTGAAAGATCACATAGGTACCTGTAGGTACATATAAAACAAGATTAGATATACATAAGTTCTACTGAACTTAGTTGTTGTAGAGCAAAGGGAGTAGCACACCCTGACTACAACTACTAGATAGGTTTAGTAGGTAAACACAAGTGTAGGTAGATTGCAACACATCCACCCACACTTAAGAGCAATGGCCGGGGCAGAGGGGTCCACTGTACCCATCTCTGTTGAGAGTGACCCCCAGAGGGCACCATCCAGCTTTGCTACCCTTAATCAGAATGAGCTCAGGCATTTGGCAACTCTTAGAGGCCTTAAACAGCCCAAGAACCCAAACTCTGCTGAGCTCAGAGAGCTCTTACAGAATGATGAGAATCAGAGAGCACTCAAGAAAGCTTCCCAGTTAGCCCCCTTAGGGTCAGGAACAGGAGGCCCCCCTTCTGAAGATACTACAGAGGTACCCAGTTCCAATAGCCATCCCTTAGATGAGAACCATACTACAGGGGAGGGAAGTGGTGAGGATACAGAAAGTAGTGATGATGAAGGGAGAACTAGCCCAGTGCCAAGTATTATACTTGGCCCAGCTAAACTAAGGCTATTGGGGACTGACAATGGGTTCACCCCATTGGATCTCCCCAGTGGACTTAACACAGGGCTTGGGAGGCAAAGGAATCACTCAGGTGACTCCAATGCTTCTCATGGCTCTAGAGGCTCTCAAGGTCACTCCAGGAAAAGGATGACCACCCCTCAGAGGAGGGAACATGAGGCCAGAATGCAGGAAGCCCAGCTGAGGATCAGGAAGCAGGAGCTAGAAGTAGCCCTGATGGAAGAAAAACTGAGCAAGGCTAGGCAGCATAGAGAGAGTGGGTCTATACCCACTGGTGGCAGCAATGTCCCTAGGGACAAAGATAGGGTCTTTGACAATAGGAACCTGTCCAAGATTGTGCCCCCCTACAAAAGTGGGGATGACATCCACAAATGGATGACTGCTCTTGAGAGAGCCTGCAAAGTGCAGCAGGTTCCTGAAGACCAGTGGGCAGCAATCTTATGGCTCTCCTTTGAGGGGAGAGGCAGAGATAGACTCCTCACTGTTAGAGAAGAGGATGTCAGAAATTACAGAGTCCTGAAGAGTGTCCTAGTTGATGGGTTAGGCTTAACCACTGAACAGTACAGGTTAATGTTCAGAGACACCCAGAAGACACAGACTCAGGACTGGTCTGAATATGTGGAATGTGCCACTAAGGCTCTGGAGGGTTGGTTGCTGGGAAGTAAGGTGTCTGATTATACAGGATTGTACAATTTGATGATGAGAGAGCAGATTTTAAGTAATTGTCAAAACCAGCTTCTCCATCAACACCTGGTAGACTCAGATTTGACCTCTCCCCAAGAATTGGGAAAGAGGGCAGATAAATGGGTCAGGACCAGGATCAGGCCTAAAAACCAGGGTGGTGACCAAAAGAAAGATACCACCAAGCCTCAAGAGAAGGGTGGGGATAAAGAAAAAGAGAAACCTTCCTCAGGGCCCCAAAACTCCACACAGGGTGGTGGGTCCCAAGCTCCCTCCTCTACCACAGCCAAAAAGCCCTACTGCCATGAGTGTAAAACTCCTGGGCATTGGAAAACTGACAGCGGTTGCCCAAGGGCTAAAAACAAAACTGTTCCTCCAATTACTCCTGTCACACCACCTATTACTGTCAGCAGTAATCCCCCAGGTGGTGGGAGTGCCCCCAGAAATCTGGGTGGGTTTACTTGGGGAACACAGGGGGACCCTGGCTTAGCCAATTCCCCTGCAGCAGATACTCTTGTCTGTGATGGTGGCATGGGGTTTGCCAACTTCACTGCCTGTCCCAACACTTTGGGTAGGTACAGACAGGAGCCCTACATCAATGGTACAAAAGCTGAGGCCTACAGAGACACTGGAGCTAGCATCACAATGGTGGCCCATTGGCTAGTTCCCTCTGAGCAGCTTTTGCCTGGTTTCTCCTACCAGGTGACCAACATTGATGGCAAACAGAACAGTCATCCCATGGCAGAGGTATGTCTCAGCTGGGGAGGTGTCACTGGCCCTAAAAGGGTGGCAGTGTCCCCAACCTTGCCTGTAGACTGCTTACTGGGAAATGACTTAGAACTCTCAGCTTGGGCTGGAGTTGAACAAGACACCCATTCTAAAATGGTAGGCCTGTCACAAAAGGGTAGGGGGGTTGTGCCATTCACAACCCCTGTCCAAATAGATTTCCTCCCTGAAAAGGTTGGAAGGGCAGTGGTAGCCACAGCCCAGGCACAGACAGACTTCCCTGTAGGGACTGGCAGAGCTGTGACAGTCACAGCTCAAACACAAACTGAGTGCCCCCCTGAAAAGGTTGGCAAGGCTGTAATGGTCTCAGCCTATACTCAGACTGACATAGGTGTAGTGAAGCCTGAAACAATGGATCACTCCACACAAACTGAGAGTAGTGGGGAGGAAGAAAAGTCTCCCTCTCCCCAGACATTAGGAAAAGGTCAGCCTCCTCAGGGATCTGACCTCACCCCTTGTGAAGGAACTGCCCCAGAGGTAGCCAGGCCTGGCCTGGCAGAGCCTCTGATGGCAGTGGCCCCTTCCAAGGTGGGATCCAGTCTGGTGCAGGTAGCCTGCCTCTCTCTACCCTGCCTCAGTCAGCCCAGGGCTGCAGAGGTCGGGGAGGCCAGTGGACCCCCAGAGGGCCCCTGTCCACAAGAACCCCCCCATCAAAAGAATGAGGATTGCCTGGCTAGTAGCCCTAGTCAGGTGATGGGTAAAAACATTCCTGAGGGATCTCCTTTACAGGTAGTTAGGGACCTCCCCCAGGGGGATTCTGTTGGGCACAGGCAAACATGGGACCTTAGGGCCCCAAACCTGACCTGTCCCTCCAGTAAGCCCACAAAAGGGACCCAGCCTCCAGCTTTAGGTAGCCAGAGGCTGACCCTGAGAGCACAGTGCAACTCAGTTAAAGAAAGAAAGGCATCCATGGTGGAGGATGATTGGAGGAAGCTGAGGCCTCACTTTGAGGACACTCACTTCAGTACTCCATCTCAACACCAGCCTTTTACTTTGCCAAGACACACCACAGGTAGAGATTCCCTATGGTGGAGACCCTCTGATACCCTTAGGGTGAGGGATTGCTTAGTGGACCATGAGACAGGGGGTAACCATGCCAGTGCTGGTTCCTCCTTATATGGCCACTTGGGCAATATAGGCTTACCTGGTCAAGGTCAGCCTTATCTCCCTTCGTTTGGGGGGGGGTTGTGTAGGAAGGTGGATATCTGACTATGGTTACCCCCAAATTTTTGCCTAGTGTCTAGCTGGTTTTTCGACTTAGTTGGCCTGAGATCCGGCCATTCAGGCTCTCAGGCTATCTGCTCTCTCTGTAAAATGGACTCCATGTACCCTAGGTACATACCCAATTGGTTGGATCACCCTGTCAGCCCCTGTACCAGTGTACACTAGGTACCCAGGGCATTGGTGTATCCAAGGCCTGCCAGGGGCTGAAGCATGTATTATGCCACCCCAGGCTTGGCCTAACAATCTGACACAACTGGCTGATCACTCAGCTGGGGTAAGTTGGTGTAATCACCTCTTACTTAGGTGTAGTATACCTATACCTAAACTTAAATGGGACACCTGGTAACCTATAAGTCACTCCTATGGCAGGCCTTAACAATCCTGAAGGCAGAGTGCTTGGTTCCATGTGAGATGGTGCTCTGGCATGAGCTGAGCCTGTCTGCAGTGGTCGGAACAACTTCCTTCTACTGTTTCCAGATATCGTCATACCATATACTCTTAAGTGCATTATGAACCTCGCGGTTAAATGCTATCTTTGGTTTGGCTTTATCAAAACATGTCGAGTAAGGTGTCATACGAATTGGAATACTAACCCCTCGCCAATTCTGGCGACGGGGTTAGCATTCCACCCTTCTAGAGGGACACGACATGTACAGTACCTGAAACCCGGGTAAAATCAGACATAGCCTCAGCTCCACAAAATGGATGCT
Source organism: Triturus cristatus (assembly GCF_964204655.1). Taxonomy (NCBI): domain Eukaryota; kingdom Metazoa; phylum Chordata; class Amphibia; order Caudata; family Salamandridae; genus Triturus; species Triturus cristatus. The sequence goes on from NC_140579.1 coordinate 1,100,966,354, forward strand.
GCCACCACAGACACAAGTCTGCCCTCCTGCTGCTGGGAGTCCTTCCAGCTTGGGAGGTGTGGACAAAGGGTTTCCTGCCAGGGGAGGTGCGTGCACCACCCCAGACAGGATTTTGTGTATTGGTCAGGTAGGGCTTGAAAGAAACCAGACATGCCTGTGGCTCACAAGGAGCCTCGGTGCATATGCCAGTTCAAACCGGTCCTGGGGCACACCAGTCCCGGGCCTGGGGCGAGCTGGACAAAGGATTGGGGGTGTAACCACCCCCCTTCCTGGTCCCACCCTTAGGGAGGGACCTAGCAGGTAGTCCGGCCCCTAGAATCCGCTTAAAGGTAGGAGCTGTGTCCTAAGACTTCAGACATCCTGGAATCAACTTGAAACTAAGAAGAAGACGGGAACTTCGACATTCTGCTGCACAGAAGACTGAAGAAAATCTCCCCTGTGGTCAGGGAGTGACCACCTTGCTAACGCAAGCACCATCCAGCGAATCACCGTCTGCTTTGCCGCCGCCTCCCGCCGGAGCCCGAGCCCAGAGACTGACAAGACCTGGACCTCCAGACCTCTCACCGCCCGATCCACAGTCCCTGAAAAGAGGAGACCCGTGGAGGCACCGAGACACGTGGAGCCAGCCATCTTGGAACGACTACGACAAGCTGACCAGTGCAACAACCGAGGCTCCCTCCAAGTTGTGCTTTGGGTCCTGAGAAGCCCAACCCTCGAGCAGCATCTGCACCAAAGGTGAGCCCTCCAGCATCTCCACGATCTGCGTGGGGCCCTTCTGCATTTTGCCACTCGACGCGCCTAACCGGTTGCTGGCCCGCTGGCTAGTGGCCATCTTGGCGACGAAATCTACGACAAACACCGCTGGTCTGGTTGCTCCAGACTGGCCCTTGCTCCCCTCCAAAGGAGCAATCCCTCTGACCTTGCTGGTCAGAACCAACAGCTGATTTCCGAATCCTCCTGCAATTGCTTTTGCCAAGGCTTGTTTGCTTCGATCAAGTCGCCGACACCGCCGACAGCGAGAGCCTGCGTGGGACAGCTCGTGAGCTGACTCCTGGACGTCGTCGACCTTCAGGGACCACGTGGCTGCGGAGACAAGCTACCCCTCATCACCTGTTTGCACCCGACATCGCCTGGTACCCACCTGGTGCCACGCTGGTCACTGGCTAGTGACTGTGAACACTGTCCCCTCTGCTTACAGGTCTTCAACATCTCCGATCCACTCTTGGATCCACTGCATCTCTTCCCGACCGACCGCCTGCAGCATCTTTGTCCCAGGCTCAACGGAACAGATAGAAGAAACCCGACGCACTTTGAGGCCTATGCACCCGCTTCCTGTGGGTGAGGTAAAGCTGGTACTCCGGTGCCCATGTGTAGTAATACATCTCTAGTGCCTGTGTTCCAAATCTTAAGTTCCTAGGTCATCCGGAAGATTCCTTTTGCAGTAACTTTGTACTTTTTACGCACCCATTGAAACCTATGGGAGCACGCGTGTGACTATTTGCTCTGCACACGCCACCCGTGGACCTCCTGGTCACTAACTGACGTTAGCTCCTTGTAGGCCCAGCGATTCTAGAGGCCCTAGGCCTTTTCCCTTTTCTGTTCGTGGTACTTATACCACTATTTTAGTATATGGTTTGAGTGGCCACCAGGGCCTATCCATATAACGTGCAACTTCTGTGTATTCTGTGATAATCTTGTTTGACGATTTGTGCTCCTGTGCTCATAAAGAGACTAGGGGTTACTTTGAGAAATAAATACATATATATTTTGAATATATATCTGTGTGGTGTCCTTTCATTGGTATAAAAGGGGGTTACTATTGGTAAAACAGCTTGCTTAACACGCTTCACGAGTTTAGCCTCAAAGACTGCTTAGCCTACGCTACCACTAGGGCAGCTAGTCCAAAAAGGTTGACTTACAACCACACCATAAGGGTTGCTTGGCATGGTACAAGGTGATCACTTTAACTAGTGAGCATCATATACCAGGCCAACTTCTCACACAAGTTGATTCCAGGATGTCTAAAGTCTTTGGACACAGCTCCTACCTTTTAAGCGGATTCTAGGGGCCGGACTACCTGCTAGGTCCCTCCCTAAGGGTGGGACCAGGAAGGGGGGTGGTTACACCCCCAATCCTTTGTCCAGCTCGCCCCAGGACCGGATTGAACTGGCATATGCACCGAGGCTCCTTGTGAGCCTCAGGCATGTCTGTTTCCTTTCAAGCCCAACCTGACCAATACACAAAATCCTGTCTGGGGTGGTGCTCGCACCTCCCCTGGCAGGAAACCCTTTGTCCACGTCTCCCAAGCTAGAAGGACTCCCAGCAGCAGGAGGGAAGACTTGTGTCTGTGGTGGCAGCGTCCATTTTGTGGAGCTGACGCTATGTCTGATTTTACCCGGGTTTCAGGTTCTGTACATGTCGTGTCCCTCTAGGAGGGTGGAATGCTAACCCCGTCGCCAGAATTGGCGAGGGGTTAGTATTCCAATTCGTATGACACCTTACTCGACATGTTTAGATAAAGCCAAACCAAAGACAGCATTTAACCTCGAGGTTTATAATGCACTTAAGAGTATATGGTATGGCGATATCTGGAAACGGTAGAAGTAAGTTGTTCCGACTACTGCAGACTAGGCCTGGGCCAAAATTCCGTTCCGTTCGCAGAAATTGCGATATTTTGGCATTTTCGCGTTCCGCGGAAAGCGCGAAAATGTCAAAATTTCCGCATTCCGCAGCTTAGCGATAATTTGTTTCTTGCTCGTGCTGTAAAAAAATACATTCTCTCGTTCGAGCGATCGCCTTACCTGAAACCCCGCGTTCGCCAACAAGTTTTCCCGACCCGGTCGCGTTCTCCATGAGATGTTGGATTTTGGTAGCCATTTTGCGCTGTCTCGCGACAGTTCGGGGCCGCATTAACGTCATTTGTCGCGCGATCACGTCATTTGTCGCACGATCACGTCTTTCTTCTCGCGATCATGCACCGCGCAAGTATGAGAAGATTGAAATCTCGAACATGTCATTCTACATCACGAGCCAGAGGATGAGGACGCGGGCACGTCTAATCGAACGCGAACAGGAGAGAGAGACCCCGAACACGTCATATCCAACGCGACAGGGACAAAGAAGAGAACGCGATCATGTCGTTTTCGACACGCCCGCGGAAGTAATGTGAAGCTCGAGAACAAAACAACGTAAAATTTTCAATTTGGAGAGGAATATCGGCTCTAGCAGCATGAAACCATCTGCAAATGCTGATTTTGGATGAAAAGAACTCCTTACATTGACGTTTGGCTTTCCTTTTTTGTGCAAGGAGTCATTTTTTTAAAAGGTGGAGAGAGGGAGGAAGTGACTCAGAATCTCCAACTTCCTGTTCCTGTCCATCAGGCTCCTCCCAGTGCTTTGTCCATCTCCTGCTCATTCTGCCTTTGGATTTGGAGCTGGAAAGATCACTCTTTTTGTCTGCTGCATCATTGCAATTGGATTTGAAGATTTTTGGAATAGGATATTTTACAAGTAAGTGGTTGTTGTGTTTGTTTGATTGTGGGCATTGCAGTTGTTGTTACTACAATTTATTTTTGATAATTAATTATCATCATTCCTTTTTGATTTTTTTTTATTTTGTGGGTAGTAGTAGTAGGCCCGAGCTAGCCATGGGCATGGCCTCATGGGTGTGTGTGTGCATGATGAAGCAACTGTTCCTTTTGTTGTTTTTTGAATGTATTTCATTTTCAAGCACATTTAGGGCATGGAGGGCATTGGATTGAGTTGGGGAAGTGTGTTTTTTGGGGTGGCCTTTGTGATGTTGTTGGGCCTGGCCTTGTGGCTGGTGGCCATTTTGAAGCCTTGGCCTGCAAGCTTGCCTGGCCTTGTCTGCCAACAGGCCTGCTTTTTCATCCACTAGGATCAGAGCAGGTAGCCACAGCTTTATTAATCAAGTGTTTTCTGTGTGATCTGTTGAATTTAGACATCATTTAGGGCATGGATGGCATTGGATTGAGTTGGGGAAGTGTATTTTTGGGGGTGGCCTTTGTGATGTTGTTGGGCCTGGCCATGTGGCTGGTGGCCATTTTGAGGCCTAGGCCTGCAAGCTTGCCTGGCCTTGTCTGCCAACAGGCCTGCTTTTTCATCCACTAGGATCAGAGCAGGTAGCCACAGCTTTATTAATCAAGTGTTTTCTGTGTGATCTGTTGAATTTAGACATCATTTAGGGCATGGATGGCATTGGATTGAGTTGGGGAAGTATGTTTTTTGGGGGTGGCCTTTGTGTTGTTGTTGGGCCTGGCCATGTGGCTGGTGGCCATTTTGAGGCCTAGGCCTGCAAGCTTGCCTGGCCTTGTCTGCCAACAGGCCTGCTTTTTCATCCACTAGGATCAGAGCAGGTAGCCACAGCTTTATTAATCAAGTGTTTTCTGTGTGATCTGTTGAATTTAGACATCATTTAGGGCATGGATGGCATTGGATTGAGTTGGGGAAGTGTGTTTTTTGGGGTGGCCTTTCTGATGTTGTTGGGCCTGGCCATGTGGCTGGTGGCCATTTTGAGGCCTAGGCCTGCAAGCTTGCCTGGCCTTGTCTGCCAACAGGCCTGCTTTTTCATCCACTAGGATCAGAGCAGGTAGCCACAGCTTTATTAATCAAGTGTTTTCTGTGTGATCTGTTGAATTTAGACATCATTTAGGGCATGGATGGCATTGGATTGAGTTGGGGAAGTGTGTTTTTTGGGGGTGGCCTTTGTGATGTTGTTGGGCCTGGCCATGTGGCTGGTGGCCATTTTGAAGCCTAGGCCTGCAAGCTTGCCTGGCCTTGTCTGCCAACAGGCCTGCTTTTTCATCCACTAGGATCAGAGCAGGTAGCCACAGCTTTATTAATCAAGTGTTTTCTGTGTGATCTGTTGAATTTAGACATCATTTAGGGCATGGATGGCATTGGATTGAGTTGGGGAAGTGTGTTTTTTGGGGGTGGCCTTTGTGATGTTGTTGGGCCTGGTCATGTGGCTGGTGGCCATTTTGAGGCCTAGGCCTGCAAGCTTGCCTGGCCTTGTGTGCCAACAGGCCTGCTTTTTCATCCACTAGGATCAGAGCAGGTAGCCACAGCTTTATTAATCAAGTGTTTTCTGTGTGATCTGTTGAATTTAGACATCATTTAGGGCATGGATGGCATTGGATTGGGTTGGGGAAGTGTGTTTTTTGGGGGTGGCCTTTGTGATGTTGTTGGGCCTGGCCATGTGGCTGGTGGCCATTTTGAAGCCTAGGCCTGCAAGCTTGCCTGGCCTTGTCTGCCAACAGGCCTGCTTTTTCATCCACTAGGATCAGAGCAGGTAGCCACAGCTTTATTAATCAAGTGTTTTCTGTGTGATCTGTTGAATTTAGACATCATTTAGGGCATGGATGGCAGTGGATTGAGTTGGGGAAGTGTGTTTTTTGGGGGTGGCCTTTGTGATGTTGTTGGGCCTGGCCATGTGGCTGGTGGCCATTTTGAGGCCTAGGCCTGCAAGCTTGCCTGGCCTTGTCTGCCAACAGGCCTGCTTTTTCATCCACTAGTATCAGAGCAGGTAGCCACAGCTTTATTAATCAAGTGTTTTCTGTGTGATCTGTTGAATTTAGACATCATTTAGGGCATGGATGGCATTGGATTGAGTTGGGGAAGTGTGTTTTTTGGGGGTGGCCTTTGTGATGTTGTTGGGCCTGGCCATGTGGCTGGTGGCCATTTTGAGGCCTAGGCCTGTAAGCTTGCCTGGCCTTGTCTGCCAACAGGCCTGCTTTTTCATCCACTAGGATCAGAGCAGGTAGCCACAGCTTTATTAATCAAGTGTTTTCTGTGTGATCTGTTGAATTTAGACATCATTTAGGGCATGGATGGCATTGGATTGGGTTGGGGAAGTGTGTTTTTTGGGGGTGGCCTTTGTGATGTTGTTGGGCCTGGCCATGTGGCTGGTGGCCATTTTGAGGCCTAGGCCTGCAAGCTTGCCTGGCCTTGTCTGCCAACAGGCCTGCTTTTTCATCCACTAGTATCAGAGCAGGTAGCCACAGCTTTATTAATCAAGTGTTTTCTGTGTGATCTGTTGAATTTAGACATCATTTAGGGCATGGATGGCATTGGATTGAGTTGGGGAAGTGTGTTTTTTGGGGGTGGCATTTGTGATGTTGTTGGGCCTGGCCATGTGGCTGGTGGCCATTTGGAGGCCTAGGCCTGCAAGCTTGCCTGGCCTTGTCTGCCAACAGGCCTGCTTTTTCATCCACTAGGATCAGAGCAGGTAGCCACAGCTTTATTAATCAAGTGTTTTCTGTGTGATCTGTTGAATTTAGACATCATTTAGGGCATGGATGGCATTGGATTGGGTTGGGGAAGTGTGTTTTTCGGGGGTGGCCTTTGTGATGTTGTTGGGCCTGGCCATGTGGCTGGTGGCCATTTTGAAGCCTAGGCCTGCAAGCTTGCCTGGCCTTGTCTGCCAACAGGCCTGCTTTTTCATCCACTAGGATCAGAGCAGGTAGCCACAGCTTTATTAATCAAGTGTTTTCTGTGTGAGCTGTTGAATTTAGACATAATTTAGGGCATGGATGGCAGTGGATTGAGTTGGGGAAGTGTGTTTTTTGGGGGTGGCCTTTGTGATGTTGTTGGACCTGGCCATGTGGCTGGTGGCCATTTTGAGGCCTAGGCCTGCAAGCTTGCCTGGCCTTGTCTGCCAACAGGCCTGCTTTTTCATCCACTAGGATCAGAGCAGGTAGCCACAGCTTTATTAATCAAGTGTTTTCTGTGTGATCTGTTGAATTTAGACATCATTTAGGGCATGGATGGCAGTGGATTGAGTTGGGGAAGTGTGTTTTTTGGGGGTGGCCTTTGTGATGTTGTTGGGCCTGGCCATGTGGCTGGTGGCCATTTTGAGGCCTAGGCCTGCAAGCTTGCCTGGCCTTGTCTGCCAACAGGCCTGCTTTTTCATCCACTAGGATCAGAGCAGGTAGCCACAGCTTTATTAATCAAGTGTTTTCTGTGTGATCTGTTGAATTTAGACATCATTTAGGGCATGGATGGCATTGGATTGAGTTGGGGAAGTGTGTTTTTTGGGGGTGGCCTTTGTGATGTTGTTGGGCCTGGCCATGTGGCTGGTGGCCATTTTGAGGCCTAGGCCTGCAAGCTTGCCTGGCCTTGTCTGCCAACAGGCCTGCTTTTTCATCCACTAGGATCAGAGCAGGTAGCCACAGCTTTATTAATCAAGTGTGTTCTGTGTGATCTGTTGAATTTAGACATCATTTAGGGCATGGATGGCATTGGATTGAGTTGGGGAAGTGTGTTTTTTGGGGTGGCCTTTGTGATGTTGGTTGTCTTAAAGACATGCTTTTGTTGTATGTGTCTGGTGTGTTGGTGTGAAATGCATGCACCCTGCAGACCTTTTTGGGGCCTGTGAATGTTCGTATTTCCATTTTGTTGCATTAAAAAGGCAGAGCAGTGTGCTTTAGCATGCATCCTTTACCTGGCTTTTATAGGCCTTTTGTGAGCTCCTGGTGTTTCCGAGGCCCCCGGCTTGTTTGTGATTTGTGAGTGTCCATGTGGGTGGTGGCCTTTTTTGGTGTTTGGACTGTGAGTTATTAGTGTCCTGCTTTTGCCATAGGCCTGCATGGTTTTCCTATTGGCTATTTGGCTTACTGCTTCCCTCCATCCTCCCCCTTTGCCAGCAGCAGCTCCATGGATGCTGAGATGCTCAAATAATTTAATGGTCCACCCCACTTTCATTACATTTTTATTTTGGTGGTTATTATTAACTTTCCTATCCTTCCTGAGAGTTTAGTGTGTGGCTGTACACAGTAGTATAACATAGCTCTAGTTAAAAAAAAAAGTCATAAATGGCTAGACTATATTTTGTTTGCACTAGTACAGTACTAAGTAACTGAACCACAACAACAAATGCAACATTTCACTGATGTTCTTCTCCTGTCTTATTTGCTTTTAGGTGCACAAAAGACAGAGTAGGAGGTGTCATCAGCATCATTCGGCTACCTGTTGTACTGCCAGCCAGACAGAAGTCCTGCTGCGCATCACGTCCACGTGTGACCAGAACTTGTTGTGCATCTGCATCCTGCCTGACGTCTGAAGAAGATGGCCCCAAAGAAAGGTACCAGGTCCAGTACCAAGAAAGTTGCCGGTGAGAAGAAGGAACAGAAAAAGGAAGTGCCATTAACCACGACTGGTGGTGTGCCGGCCAATGTTTTTTTTGGCACCAAAGCGTTGTCCGGGAACCAAGCTGGGAGCAGCACAGCAGTCCAACCCCACCAACCTAGGCCCAAGGGCGTTAGTGTCGCAGAGGTAGCCAGTCTACTAACGAGCAGCGATGTTGAAGAAATGTCATTACCGCAAAGTAGTACACAATCAAGTTCAACGCAGGCGCAAACTCAGCAGATCAGTGTGCTGCCGCCGCAACAAGAACAGCAGCAGCCACCGCAACAAGAACAGAAGCAGCCGCCGCAACAAGAACAGATGCAGCCGCCGCAACAAGAACAGAAGCAGCTGCCGCAACAAGAACAGCAGCAGCCGCCGCAACAAGAACAGCAGCAGCCGCCGCAACAAGAACAGCAGCGGCCGCCGCAACAAGAACAGCAACAGCCGCCGCAACAAGAACAGCAGCAGCCGCCGCAACAAGAACAGCAGCAGCCGCCGCAACAAGAACAGAAGCAGCCGCCGCAACAAGAACAGAAGCAGCCGCCACAACAAGAACAGCAGCAGCCGCCGCAACAAGAACAGCAGCAGCTGCCGCAACAGCCCACCATAGTAGTTGTTGCTCCTGACGTAGGGGCATTTCAGGAAATCGAGCTTCCTGCAGACAAAGTGGAGCAAAGTAAAACCACTGTTTCAGAAGATCTATTGTCTTCCAGACCACCAGCAAGGAAAAGGAGGCTTAGTCCATCATCTTCTTCTTCAAGCCCCGCTTCTGATGATCGTGATGACACTTGGGTCCCACCAGCTCGGTCTGAGAGTGATATACGCCACAAGACAATGCTTCTGAAAAGGAAGGTCCCAGAAAAACTTAGAGTTATGGAGGTAGATGTAGAAGAGGGGGGTGATGATGTTGATGAAGACGAGCCAGTCATCACGCACATTACTCCCGCCCCAAAGGGATTGGAGACCGACATTCTCACCTTATCCAGAAAGGCTGCTACTGAGCGGGATGTAGCACGGATCTCACCAACACAGGTTACACCACCACTACCTCCAGCGGCCATATTTTCCAAGGCCCGGCAGGGACCTACATCCAGCTCTACCATCTCAGTAGGAAGTGGTAGTAAAAGTCACAGTGTAGGTGGACAGGGTCACATATTTTCAAGCACCCCCTCAAGTTCATCTGGTGTTGAAAGTGGCACATCCAGCAGTGCCAGAAAGTTCTCCTCCCCAGTTTGGGACTTCTTTTCTGTTAGCGCCAAGGAGGAGAACGTTGCTATATGCTCAATTTGTCGCAAGGTGTTCGGCGTAGTAAGCTTGGTACAAACTATGGTACCGGAGGACAAGCAAGTCATCTCAAAATACACCACACTATCGTGTGGGAGGATCACCTACTTAAGTTAAAAGAAAGTAGAAAAACTAAACCCATTGAAGTTGCTCAGGATTCAGAATCAGGGAGCGATATTATTGTGGTGGCAGGTGAAGAACAGGGAGGCATTTCTAGCCCTGTCTCCAGTAGTGCAGTCACTGCAGTGGAAACGCCCACATCCTCCTCAGTAACATCAGAGTGGCACCGCAGTAAGAGCCATACTCAGAGTGTGGGTGAGACACCAAGGCGACCGGCGAGTACCTCAATGAGACAATCTGTGTCGTTGAGCCTTAGTGGTTTAATGAAAACAGCACCACTAAGGAAAGTAAGCCAGCCTACCATTGAGAGCATGTTTAGGTTGGAGGGGCAGTTCCAACGCAACCACCCAACGGCACGATTGTACAATGCGAAGCTGGCTAAAATATTAGCGCTGGACCTTCTTCCTTTTTCATTTGTGGAAGGGGTGGGTTTCCTTGAATTTGTGTATGCCATCTGCCCGAAATGGAAAGTTCCCAGCCGGTCCTATTTCGCAAGAATTGCTGTTCCGGCACTACATCATGATGTGCTGGAATTGGTTGGACAAGCTTTGGAGAAGAGTGCTGTGCACAATATCCACCTGACAACAGACATGTGGAGCAGTTGCCAAGCCACAGATTACATGTGCATCACTGCACACTGGATTTCTTTTGTGGGGCTTAGAGATAAACTATCTGCACGAGGTGTTGTTGACACAGCTGCGATTTTTGAAGGTACTCGGAAACATGCAACTGTAGCCATGTTCGCCATGGAGAAATCTCATACGGCTGAAAACATTTTAAAAGAGTTTCGCACCAAGGTTTTGGAATGGCTGCGGCCCAGAGGGCTTGGTATTGGTTTTGTTGCCACAGACAATGGCAGTAATGTACTTAAGGCCATGGAACTTGGTTCCTATTTCAGGGTTCCGTGTTTGGCACACTGCATAAACATTATAGTGCAAGACTTTCTGAAAAAAGAACCCATAGTCAGCAATTTACTGGCCATCTGCCGAAGAATATGCACTCATTTCAGCCATTCTTTTAAAGCTCGGAAGCAGCTGAGGATCATCCAACGTGAATTTAGGATGCCAGTCAAGGCACTCATCCAGGAGGTGGCAACACGTTGGAACTCAACGTATTACATGCTTGATCGTCTGTACGAACAGCACAGGTCCCTCCATGAATATGTCTGGTACTGAAGCAGTGATGCTAGTGTTAAAGGCATGACCCTTCAGAGGGAGCAATGGACCCTAATTAAATGCCTGACTGAGATGCTGTCTCCTTTTGAGGTCTTCACACGTGAAGTCAGCAAGGACGACTGTACAATGGGCCAAGCTATCCCATTGTTGCAAATGCTAGAGCATGAGCTGAATAATGTGTCTGAATCCTACAAAGGTGTAGAGGACAGAAGGCAAGCCCATGACTTGGTGGAGAGCTTATCCAGGCGCTTAACTGAAAATGTAAGGATACAAAATAAAATTTTGTCACAAGAACATTACATTTGTGCCACAATTCTGGATCCACGTGCAAAATTAGGACTATTCCTTGCTTTTTCCGACAATGATGTTGCCCGCTACAAAAGTTGTATAGCTGAAGCAGCCATTAAGTTTGAAAACGAAGGGCTGCTAATTAAAAGCCCGCCACATCAACCCACAACAAGTACTGATACTGAAGCAGGCCATGCAGAATCAAGTGCAACTTCGTCGGCTGAGGGCAGTGTGGTTGGCTCACAATCACAACACTCACCATCACTATCGACTACAGAAACAAAAACTGGATCATTAGGCCGAGTACAATCATCATCATTACAGGATTGGTATGTAACGATGGGCTATTGTAAGCACAGTGCTGATGCACAGAAACAACAGCACAAAAGCTTACCATCAGCAACCCTGAACATTGAGCGGATGGTCCAGGCCTATCTGGACGACCCAACAGAGGTGTACGTTGATCAAAACCCATTGCAGTATTGGTATAGGAAAAGGTCTGAATGGCCACAGCTCAGCAGGCTGGCGATAAGCTATCTGGCGTGCCCTGTCGCAAGTGTCTCTTCCGAACGTGTTTTCAGTGCTGCTGGTTCCATTGTAACATTGAGAAGGACCAGTCTATCTCCAAAAAACATGGAGAGGTTAACAATGATCAAAATGAATCAGCACTTCATACCACCGAATTACATAATGCATGAATCAACAGAGGAAGATGAGGACAGCGGCTCAGGTGACGGAAGTATTGTGTCAGATGATTATCTACTACTGGAAGAACCCCCAGAGTTTGAGGACGAGCTATACTTCCCTGACAATTAGGCTCGCACTTACTGTCTTCCTCCCTTTTTTCCCCCTTTGTTTATGTGTCTGTCGTTCCGGTTATAAACTTGTGAATCGCAACAAATCCATTATCACCGTCTTCTACTCTTCTAATTTAATATACAAGTTTCAGGTGTCTGCCATTTGACAGTACAGTCCTCTGAATCCAGCTCCTCCGCTCGATCATACTGAATCTCCTGCTCAATTCCATTTCCCTCATGAATGATGATTGGATGATGGTAACAACAAATTCAAACTTTCCTCGTCCTTCCAAAACAAGTGGGCCATGAATCAGATGATTACTATAGCTATCCTCCTTTCAGAGCCGAGAGAGACTGGCCATTAACTGAAAATAAGATGGAACAGGTAATAATTGATGCCATGCATTGGACGCAGAGTCGCAGACTGAATGATTTAGATTTTGTTGTGTTTGTTGCGCATGAATTTATGTAATTGTGCACTGCCACTAATCAACTTTCTACAGAACACACTAATTTTCCCCTTCTTGCAAATAAGAAATGTGTACTTCTCCTGCATCTTGGTGATACATTGCTTTTAATTCAATACAGGAAGGGGACTCACTCAATCTGCGCAATGCAAATGACTGTGACACAACACAGCACCGTCCATGATGATGATGGCGAAATAGACGGCACGTTGACAAGATGAGATGGAACAGGTAATGATTGATGCCATGCATTGGCCGCAGAATCGCAGACTGAATGATGTAGATTTTGTTGTGTTTGTTGCGCATGAATTTATGTAATTGTGCACTGCCACTAATCAACTTTCTACAGAACACACTAATTTTCCCCTTCTTGCAAATAAGAAATGTGTACTTCTCCTGCATCTTGGTGATACATTGCTTTTAATTCAATACAGGAAGTGGACTCACTCAATCTGCGCAATGCAAATGACTGTGACACAACAGCACCGTCCATGATGATGATGGCGAAATAGACGGCCCGTTAACAAGATGAGATGGAACAGGTAATGATTGATGCCATGCATTGGCCGCAGAATCGCAGACTGAATGATGTAGATTTTGTTGTGTTTGTTGCGCATGAATTTATGTAATTGTGCACTGCCACTAATCAACTTTCTACAGAACACACTAATTTTCCCCTTCTTGCAAATAAGAAATGTGTACTTCTCCTGCATCTTGGTGATACATTGCTTTTAATTCAATACAGGAAGGGACTCACTCAAAATGCGCAATGCAAATGACTGTGACACAACAGCACCGTCCATCATGATGATGGCGAAAGAGATGGCCCGTTAACTTAAGATGAGAAGGAACAGGTAATGAATGATGACAATTAATGGCATGCATTGGACACCCGACTCTGAGCTATTGGTCTTTGTGTTTGCGATGTTTGTTTGTTGTGCACAAAGTGATGTCAAAGTGTACTAGTAGTAATCTATCTTTCTGTACACAATAAAGAATGACTCAAGTCAGTAATATTTATATTTGTACTCTTGTTGTGTCATAAAAATTATACTTACACTGCAGGCCGATCTTCAGTCAGTCAGTAAAAGTATCAGAGATGATGATGAAGTCAGGAGGATGTTTCAGGAGTGGCATAAAACGGAAAAGCCTAAAGGTAAACACGTCAACAACAATCACAGCAGACCCAAATGTCTGTGTAGAAGTTGAATAGAGTGTAGCGGTGGGATGACTGCAGTGCATTGATTTTACTAACTTAAACTGTAAAATGCTATGTTTGGAATGGGTAATGTGCTTTGCGTTTGTCCAACTCTTTGAGAGAAAAAAAAGGACTCTAAAGTGTTAACGTAGGATGTGCTAATGCTAAGCACTGTGGCCCTGCTCTCTCCTGTTACTGTTGAAGGTCAATGCTGGAAACAGACTAGAGTAGAGATGATGCATATGCATACATGCCACCTCGGAAAGTGTTCTTGTTGCACTACACCATCACTTGTGCATTTGTTTTCACTTTCTTTCTCAATATCCCCTTTGGTTTTCCATCTAAAATTACAGGCCGGGCCTTGCCCAAAACTTTGTAAAACATTACAATGCATATTAATTACCTTACCAATTAATCACCTTTTTTTTTCCAGCCGGGCAGTGGCGAGTGGCGAGGCGACACACCCAAGATTGATGGACGAGAGGAGCAAGAGGAATGCCGAGATGCAAAAATCCAGTCCACATTTTTGACCAGGATAAGACAGTAACAGTATCCACTTTTAACTTCTTTTAAATAATTTGATTAATATCTTGTATACAATCTTTACAACAGTGTGTTCTTGGAGTTGTTATTATCAATCATCATTAGGTTTTCTCTGTGTTTACGATTCTTCCCTACCAATATTTAAAATTTCTATTTGCTATCTGTTAAAGTATTAAGGCCGGAACAACAGAACAAGAACTAGAAGTGTATGTAATCCGGGTCTCTCATCATCATGCATGCATTGCCTTTTTCTCCCTTAACATATGGATATGGTAGTCTTCAATGATTGTCGTTTGTTTGTCTATGTATGCATACTGTTTTTCTATGTCAAACCTTTCCCAAAAACCCCCTTCCCATCCATTCAACAAACCCTAACCCTCTTCCCCCGGGCTGTGTGACTTATTGTCGAGGTGTAACTAAATTAAATGTACACCAATACTTAATCACACACTTGCTGGGGTGGATGTGGTGAAAGGAACACTACTTCAATTTCAAGGCAGAGCGATGATCTTCTTCTGCTTGGCCACCCATGAGTAGGATATTTCAGAGGTTATTTTATTTAACAAAGGAACATATACCTCAGCATGAATTGCCGGCATTGATTGGAATTGTTTGTTGTCATTCCTCATATACAGCACTAACTGTTAGACTGTAGGCATAGTCAAGTGACTTGACACAAGTATAGTTTGTAACTCTGTCTAGTAGGCTATCCTCCTAACCACCATTCAGTTTTTTTGTCAAATATTTGAGTATATTATTGTTGCTCTGTAAATTCTGTACTGTACTTCATTCAACTTCTCCTCTAACAGTCTCTCAAAGGCGATTGACTGTCTCCTTTTCTTTTTTTGGAAATGCTGCCGCCCTGCCAGTGTCTACTACTACTACTATACTACCACCACCACCACCACCACCCCAATCATGGCATGTATGAAAAAGGAAACCATCTTCACCATGCAGCCAGTGCTGTGCCACAGTTGGACATAAACATCAAGCACCGGTAGAGAGAAGTTTGGGGGAGGCAGAATTAATAATGGACATGTTGTCAATGATTTCATTTTCACACACCACTCCAAAGAATGCATAGACTAGAGGACAGACTGAAAGTACTAGAAGGACCAGTCAATGAGTGAGGTGTGTCGCATCTATCTGTTTGTGTCTTATACAGTCAGCAAATTATTGAAATCAAACACAGGCTATGGGTGGCCATGCACCAGCAAGGAAACAGTGTGATGTAAAACAGTTACCCCACCTACAAAACATTAACAACATTGCATGTAACATAGAAAAATATATTTAATTTACCCTAACAAAAATAAACTAAACCCACAAAAGCTGACCCACCCCCCTCCCTAACCCCAACCAATGTCCATAGAAGTCCGTAACACCCAAACAAGTTTTCACCCACCCACCCAAACAAGAATTAAAAAAGGGGCAGAACAGGATGACAGGGACTAAGTGGTGGGGCGGGACTGAAGGAGGACACGCATCTGGCGCATCTCGTCCTCTAAACGGGCGACGCGGCGTCTAAGGCCGCGGCAGTTGGAGCCACAGTGGGAGGGGGCACCGGAGATGGCACGGTGGCGGCGGGAAGCCGCCAGACGGTGGCGCCGTACCGCTGGCGGGCGGTGGCTGGGGCCCGGGGCACTGGAGGAGGCTTGATTAAATGCTGCCGCAGTCTCCTCCTCCTCCTCGGCTAGGACCACCAGCCGCCGGTATTCCCGCTGGATTGCCTCCAGCTTCCGGCGCCGTGCCTTGGCGGCCAACTCCTTCCAGTTGAGTTTCGGAGTAGCTGTGTATCAAAAAGAAAAAAACAAGACAATTGTAAAATATACTCTTAGAAAAACAGTAGGACAAGGTAATTATTTATACACATAGTGGCATGGTAGAGTAGCACTATAAAATAAAGCACAGTAGTACATAACATTTTAAATGTCGCCCGTCCTTCTTCCTTCCACCCGTCTTTCACTTTTTAGTTGAACAGTGCACCAGGTGCTCTTCTCCATAAAACTTTCAAAGCGGAGTTGAAATCAGATAGATGAGGCCATTGGTTACTCAATACTCCGGCTCCTAGTCCTATGCCAAATAAAGGGAATTCTAGTCTTCTAGTTCACTCTTCAAACGTCCCCAACAACTCATACTTACTTACGACATCGGATAGCGGGCGGACTTTGTCCGCCCGCCATCCTCATGCTAAAACGGGTGGGGGTCCCGTGGGGACAATTAATTAGGATGATGCGCCCGGCACAGTGGCGGGCGCATCCTGTTTTTTTTTTTACATTCTGGTTGGCTTTGCTGAAAGCAATGCTAAAATGTTGTGCTGCTTTTCCAAGCACAACATGACGGGCCCCGCACGGAGCCTGTCACGTTTTGCTTTGAAAGGCGGGGGGGTACCATAGCATAGGTAGGTACCCTCCATGGGGGCCCCCAAGCATACTCTGCAATGTCTGCAAGCCTTTCCGTGGCGGACGGCAATGCCGCCACGCAAAGGCATTCCAAAATGCAGATTATATGGCTGGCGGTGTGTTCAGAGAGACACCACCGCCATATTGAACCTTTTCCGCCTGGTCGACATGTGGGGGGTCTGAATATTTTCTACAGGGATGGCGGGAGGTTTGCCCCTGCGGTGTCGGCAGTGAATTTCAGCCGGCCCGGCGGGGGCAATATGCCCACCATCCTAATGGGGCCCTAAGTCACAACTGTACAGTATACATATACATACAGTACACCCTTGCAGTGAGTGTACTGTCAAGTTCAACAATAGTTAAGGATTATGAATCTAACTTACCACCGCCCGCCACTGGTGCTGCCACTCCCCCTACTGCTCCGTTGCTATCTGCAGCAACTGCCGCATCCTCGCCCTCCGCGTCGCCTTCGATGGCCCCGGCAATGGTGGTCGGTAGTGCGCCTAGAAAACATTACACATTTATTAGGCGTCATATACACCTCCCCCTATTAAGCAGTAGCAAGGTTGAAAAATGAGTTAATACTAACATACATCACTAGTACAAATCAGGTAGTAGTAGAGTAGACACTAATAGTTATATATGATCATTGTAGCCTTTGCTTAATTAGCCCTAGCCATGCTACCATTTTACCTTTGTGGCTTTTATTTTTGCACATGTGACGTTACCTTTACCTTGCAGCTTCTTAAGACGCCTTTCAGCCCACATGACCTGCCTCACACTGCTACTGTCTAGTCTACGCGCTGCGTACAAGCGGTCCACAAACATTAACAAGCCACTTTTTTAGGAAGTACTGGTGTACTACTGTTACTGTTAGTCCATATTGCTTATCCATAGATGCTACACTTTTTGGCACGGCTGAGAAATGCTTGCAAGTTGCAATATACTAACGCACACCATTTCTTTTTTCGCATTACAGACGCAAGATTCCCTTCTACGAACCAGAGCTTCTGAATGATGCAACAACTACCAGTACTAGGTTCTTCTAAGGTGAGGGGTCCCTTCACTCACATCTTCTTTTATAAATTTATATAAACTAAATTGCTATGGGATGGTGGTGCTGCCTTCCACCACTGTTCAGTTATCATGATTTAATTCCCAACTGTATAAGTGTAACAATGTATATTGTTTTAATGTTATTGATTTTCCGGTTGGTGCTGCTAATAAAACAGTGTACAGACCTTCTCAAATTGAAATAAACATTTTGAACTTACATAGACTTGGTGGTATTTGGTGTGGACTAACTTACACGAGTGAGCAAATTAAAGTAAGGGTGTGCATGTGAATTGCTTCAACGACTGAGAGGTTGGGTGTGTTATGTTCTGGGTTGTCTACTTGCTGGGTATCTTGGGGGGAGGGTTCCGAGACCTAATAGTTATGACAAGACAGTATTATAGTCAAGCAGTGGAATTGTGGTGGGTGCGGAATTTCTGATTGAGGTGTGCAAGGAAGGTCCAACCTACCATCACCAACATCCTATTTTCTGGTGCAAATGTATATGCAAGAGCCCTACAACAGTAGTATGTCCTATAGGGTATCATATCAAAATAGTAATAAATCTGGTAGGGCTGTTGTTGCTGTGAATTTTCAAAGCCTCAAGATCAATAATAGTAAAAGTAGTACAAGACGACGACCCAACGGATTGGACTCAATGGCTCGAGCTACTGGTGAATATGAGTTTTATATTACAACCTTTCACAAAGAGTGGCACTGGCCAACTGGGCAAGACTAGCTACTACAGTACAGACAGACTGATAGTATGTAGTAGTAGTAGTACTCAGAGTCATCATAGCGGAGGCAGGGATAAGATTTTTGAAACCGTACAGATCGAAGGATAATTGGTGGTAAAAAAATAGCATTTGGAAACCAACAATAGTTCAGGAAAAATATGGGGCAGTAAAAGTTATGGAATAAGAAATATTATTAAAAACAAGAAGACTTACTGGGGCCAGCAGAGGAGCCCTCAGCGGTGTCCTCCTGGTGGTGTTGTTCCTGTCCCGCCGACTGCCCAGTCCCTGTCGGTCTGCCCCTGGGTGCTGATGAACAGGAAAGATATAAGAAAGAGACAAACATTGATGGATGGTGTCAAACAAATACAATATTTTTCAACAACGGTCAAAAAACACTTATGTAAACAACAATTGCAATAACTACATTGACCGATCTCATCTGGTCAACATGTAATATCGGGGGATTCGCAGTTCGACTACTTAAGTTACTATTTATCAACAGTAATCCAGTCTTCCATTCTGATTCCAGAAAACTAAGTTACAACTAAGCCTAAGTACAATGTACCATCCAACCTAGCCCACCTATTCCAGGCATGCCAATTGTACATTAAGTATGCATTTCCACTGTATTCCTCAACAATGCGTATGGTCAAATCATGGAGGACACATGAACATGACTACATTTTTTGTATACACCAAATTTTGGTTTGATTGATGCTGATCTGCTACTGCTAAGTAACTGCTAAGCCTACCACCACTCATTGAACAAACTAGACTGCCGTACTAGCAGCACGTCACGTAACTGAGTGAGGGGGCATCACGCATACCACTAACAAATTAGAAGCTCATACAAAGTAGTGTACCTAAACATCAATCCGACCCTATCTATTAGTGACGGGACAAAGTAAGGAGTGGACTAGAGTCACTGTAGCATTACGTAACTTAATTTCTCTAAAATAAACTCGTAAAGAATCACGCTAAGCAAGCGCAAACGCAAAGCTGCAAACAAGTA
Organism: Triturus cristatus; assembly: GCF_964204655.1. Taxonomy (NCBI): domain Eukaryota; kingdom Metazoa; phylum Chordata; class Amphibia; order Caudata; family Salamandridae; genus Triturus; species Triturus cristatus. The sequence goes on from NC_140579.1 coordinate 1,100,985,575, forward strand.
AGATTAGTAGTAGCGCAGAAGAGCACCATAATCACAGAAGACTTTTAAACGTTATTAACCTGGAATGTATTGTAAGCAGCAACATTCTAGCTGGTTGGAAGGAAAAAAAATATTCGCAATATATAACACAGAGCAGAAGAACAGACACAAAGTTGTAGTAATTAAATATGTACTCACCAAGCCCCGGGACCTCCACTCCTAGCAGGTCCAGCTCACGGTCCAGGATGTCGGACCACCGGTGCGTCAGCTGTGCCTGGGTGCGCCGGACCCCAGAGATGCGCGACACTGCCCGGCGCACCTTCCCCCACCGCTGCCGACGCTCCCGGAGGCCGTACCCAGACCCAGGCCTGCCACCTGCTGCCAGGGTTGAGGGGAGGTGGCGCTGCAAAAAGAAAATTAGTGCAGCCAACTCCTCCTCCCCAAATAAGGCCCGTGCCTGCACCCCTTGTGGGCGCCGCCTTCCGCAAGGAAGGCGGTCGCGGCTCTGGCTGCGCCGGCGAATAGCCCTACCCTTGGACATGGTTCTGGGGACGGGGCGGGAAAGAAAAGGTAAAATAAATAAAGGAGTAAAGGAAATAAATAGCAGGCAATAGAAAGAGGAAAAAGTAGCTAAAAAACAAAAAAGAAATAGACAAAAACCAAACATATAGAAGCAGGAAAATAGTTAGAGAAATAATAAGTAATAAAGATCCAAAAAAAGTGGCTATAAACGAAGGATTGAAAGGATTTTGTGAGAATTGAAAATCAGGCCCCAGAACCATGCAATAGAGTGAAAAACAAGATGGCCGCGCCCATTGCGACCACGTGCGCAAGTTCGCGCAATATTTTCTCCCCGAGCAAGCAAAAAGCAACGCGATCAAGTAAAACCGGTCGCGAACAGGAAATTTCGACCGCGGACGGGCGCGAACATGCATTGCGCGACCCGGAACAGGAAGTAAGCATCGCGAGAGGGCGGGACAAGTGAAAACAAGATAGCCGCGCCCTTGAGCAACCGCATGGGTAAGTTGGCGACCCGCGATCACGCAAAAAATACCACGAACAGGCGGGAAAAAAACGTCCGCGTCTTCGCGATATTTCCGGCGTGTTTGCGGAGATTTTTAGCATTTTCGCGATAATTTGCGAAAGTTCATTTCGCAAATTCCGCCCACCCCTACTGCAGACAGGCTCAGCTCATGCCAGAGTACCATCTCACATGAAACCAAGCACTCTGCCTTCAGGATTGTTAAGGCCTGCCATAGGAGTGACTTATAGGTTAACATGTGTCCCATTTAAGGTTAGGTATAGGCATACTACACCTAAGTAAGAGGTGGATACACCAACTTACCCCAGCTGAGTGATCAGCCAGTTGTGTCAAATTGCTAGGCTAGGCCAGGGGTGGCACAATACATGCTTCAGCCCCTGGTGGGCCTCAGATACACCAATGCCCTGAGTACCTAGGGTACACTGGTACAGGCAGGGGCTCACAGGGTGATCCAGTTCCAATAGGTCATGCACCTAAAGTGCATAGTGTCAATTTAGCAGAGAGAACAGCAGGCTGGGGGTCTCATTAGCAGGCCCACAGCCTCAATACGTCAAAAACCAGTGAAGCAAAAAGCAAAAATTTGGGGTGACCATAGGATAGCAGACCCTACTCTCCTACACAACCCCCCCCTAAACGCAGGGACATTAAACTAGCCTGGACCAGTCGTGTCTTCATGTCCTAAGTGGAAGTACCTGGAGAGACCATCTGCATTCCCATGGTCTGTACCTGGCCGGTGCTCCACTGTAAAGTCCATCCCCTGTAGGGAAATGGACCACCTAAGCAGTTTGGGGTTTTCACCCTTCATCTGATTTAGCCACAAGAGGGGCTTATGGTCGGTCTGAATCTTGAAGTGAGTGCCAAACAAGTATGGCCTCAGCTTCTTCAGGGCCCACACCACAGCAAAGGCCTCCCTCTCAATAGCTGACCAATTCTTCTCTCTGGGGGTCAACCTTCTGCTAATAAAAGCAATGGGTTGGTCTTGAACATCTACATTAAGTTGTGACAGCACAGCTGCCACACCCAACTCAGAAGCATCTGTTTGGACAATAAACTCTTTGGAGTAGTCAGGACTTTTCAGGATAGGTGCAGAGCACATGGCCTCCTTCAGGTCATCAAATGCCTTTTGACAGCAGTCACAATGGACCCATAGTTCTTTACAAACTTCCTGTAGTACCCAGTCAAGCCCAAGAAAGCTCGGACCTGAGTCTGGGTGGTGGGAGGAGACCAGTCCTTGATGGATTGTATCTTACTGTCCAGTGGTTGAACTTGTGCTCCACCTACAAGGTGGCCCAAGTACACAACCTTACTCTGCCCTATCTGGCACTTAGTAGCCTTGATAGTGAGGCCTGCCTTTTGCAGAGCCTCAAGTACCTTCTTCAGGTGGATCAGGTGATCCTCCCAGGTGGAGCTAAAGACAGCAATGTCATCCAGATATGCTGCACAAAAGTCATCCAACCCAGTAAGGACTTGATTCACCAACCTTTGGAAGGTGGCAGGTGCATTTTTCAGACCAAAGGGCATAACCACAAATTGGTAGTGCCCTCCTGGGGTTGAAAATGCTGTTTTGGCCTTAGACTCCTCAGCTAACCTGATTTGCCAATAGCCAGCTGTCAAAACAAATGTGCTCAAAAACTTAGCAGCAGCTAGTTTATCTATGAGCTCATCTGCCCTTGGAATAGGATGTGCGTCTGTCCTAGTGACAGCATTGAGTCCTCTGTAATCCACACAGAACCTCATCTCTCTCTTGCCATCTTTGGTGTGAGGTTTGGGGACCAGAACCACTGGGCTAGCCCAGGGGCTCTCTGAGGGCTCAATGACACCCAACTCCAGCATCTTGTGTACCTCAGTCTTTATACAGTCCCTGACATCGTCAGGTTGCCTGTAAAGTTTGTTCTTCACAGGAAGACTGTCACCGGTGTCCACCACATGGGTACACCAGTCAGTTTGACTAGGTATCAGTGAGAACATATGCTGAAATGATTGTAGAACTTGTCTACATTCAATTTGCTGATGCTCAGTGAGGTTGCCTCCCAGGGTCACTCCTTCAACTGAGCCATCTTCAGGGTTCTGAGACAACAGGTCTGGGAGAGGGTCACTCTCCTCCTCCTGTCCCTCATCTGTAGCCATGAGCAAGCCCATGTCTGCCCTGTCAACATATGCTTTTAACCTGTTAACATGGAGTACCCTGTGGGGACTCCTGGGAGTGCCTAGGTCCACCAAGTAGGTAACCTCTCCCTTCTTTTCCAGGATTGTATGGGGTCCAGACCATTTGTCTTGGAGTGCTGCTGGGGCCACTGGCTCCAACACCCATACCTTCTGTCCTGGCTGAAACTCAACCAAGACAGCCTTTTGGTCATGCCAAGCTTTCTGTAAGGCCTGGCTTGCCTCAAGGTTTTTGGATGCCTTCTCCATGTACTCAGCCATCCTGGATCGGAGACCAAGTACATAGTCCACTATGTCTTGCTTAGGCTTTTTGAGAGGTAACTCCCATCCTTCCCTCACCAGACATAGGGGTCCTCTTACAGGGTGCCCAAATAACAATTCAAAGTGGCTGTAGCCAACTCCTTTTTGTGGGACCTCTCTGTAAGCAAACAGAAGGCAGGGTAGAAGGATGTCCCATCTTCGCCTGAGCTTTTCAGGTAATCCTTTGATCATACCCTTTAGGGTCTTGTTGAATCTCTCAACAAGCCCATTGCATTGTGGGTGATAAGGAGTGGTGAACTTGTAGTTTACACCACATTCCTTCCACATAGCTGTTAAGTATCCTGACATGAAGTTGGAATCTCTGTCAGAAACTACCTCCTTAGGAAACCCCACTCTGGAGAAGACTCCCAGTAAGGCCCTGGCCACAACCGGAGCTGTTGTGGTCCTAAGGGGAATTGCCTCTGGATACCTGGTGGCATGATCCACTACCACCAGTATAAATCTGTGCCCAGATGCAGTGGGGGGATCCATGGGACCCACAATATCAATCCCCACTCTCTCAAAGGGAACCCCCACCACATGTAGTGGTATTAGGGGGGCCTTTGTTGTGCCACCTGATTTGACACTGGCTTGGCAGGTTACACAGGAGCGACAAAACTCCTTGGTATCTTCATTCATGTGAGGCCAGTGAAAGTGAGGGACAAGCCTGTCCCAGGTCTTGTTCTGGCCTAAGTGTCCTGCTAAAGGAATATCATGGGCCAAGGTAAGAAGGAAGCCCCTAAATTGCAGAGGTATAACCAACCTCCTGGTTGCACCAGGTTTTGGGTCTCTAGCCTCTGAATAAAGGAGCCCATCATCCCAATATACTTTATGGGTACATTGAGCATTCCCAGCAGCCTCAGCAGCAGCCAGCTGTCTGAGGGGTTCAAGAGATGGACAGGATAACTGAGCCTGCCCCAAGTCAGCCCTAGAAGGTCCCCCTGTCCCCAGAAACTCAACCTGGTCATGTTCAAGCTCTTCAGGGACAGTTCCTTCAAGGTTCTTGAGATCATCCTCCTGGGAAGACTGATCATCACTTGGATGCAGGGGGGAAGGCACAGCCTTAACCATCCTGTTCTTCTTCTTGGAAGGTGCTTGGTCCATTGTTCCAGGATCCAAGACCTGAGGTTCAGTAAGGCACTTTTTGGCCTGTGACCTGGTCACAGCAAGGACATGTGGTGATATACCTAACATCTCTGCATGTGTCCTGTACTCCACTTCTGACCATAGAGAACTCTCTAGGTCATTGCCCAACAAACATTCTACTGGGAGGTCTGCACTAACCACAATCCTTTTGAGGCCAGTTACCCCTCCCCACGAGAAGTTAACAATAGCCACACTATGGGAAGTAGTGGTATTGCTGGCATTGGTCTCCAGGTATTTCTCACCTGGTATGTACTGTCCAGGATCCACAAAGCCTGGTGTCACCATAGTGACACTGGCACATGTGTCCCTGTAGGCTTGAGCCACTTTTGTTTTAATCAATGGAGTCTGTCTGTACTTGCCCAGATTACTGGGGCTCACAGTCAGGGACAAATCCATGTCCCCATCACAGATCAAGACTGCCTGTGTAAGGGTTCTGTCTAGGTCAGAATCTCCTTCAGTTCCAATAGTGATTCCCACTACACCCTTTGTCTGGGGACCATACACTGCTAACAGTACTACTGGGAGCAGGTGCCTTAGGGGCAACAGTGTTGGGGGCTCCACCCTTCTTTCAATCACTAGTCCAGTGAGTTGTATTCTTGCAAGATTTTCACCAGGGTTTCTTTGGACCTTCTTTCTTCTTTCCTTTAGATTGTTGGGACCCACCCTCAATAGTACTAGTTTGGGGCCCTGTTGAAGACTTCTGGTCTTTGGATTTCTGGTCATTACCCTTTTGGTCTGTTTTCTTCTGATCACCCCCTTGGCACTGGTTCTGGTTCTTTTGCTTAACCCTGGTTCTGACCCATTTGTCTGCCTTCTTTCCCAATTCTTGGGGAGAGGTCAGATCCGAGTCAACCAAGTGTTGATGCAGTTGCTGGTTTTGACAGGTATTTAAAATCTGTTCTCTCATCATCAAATTGTACAATCCTGTATAATCTGAAACCTTACTTCCCAGCAACCAACCCTCCAAAGCCTTAGTGGCACATTCAACATATTCAGACCAGTCCTGAGTCTGTGCCTTCTGGGTATCTCTGAACATTAACCTGTACTGCTCAGTGGTTAAGCCTAACCCATCAACCAGTGCACTCTTCAGGGCTCTGTAGTTTCTGACATCCTCCTCCCTAACAGTGAGGAGTCTATCTCTGCCTCAACCTTCAAAGGAGAGCCATAAGATTGCTGCCCACTGGTCCTCAGGAACCTGCTGTACTTTGCAGGCTCTCTCAAGAGCAGTCATCCATTTGTGGATATCATCCCCACTTTTGTAGGGGGGCACAACCTTGGACAGGTTCCTATTATCAAAGACCCTATCTTTGTCCCTAGGGACAATGCTGCCACCAGTGGGTATAGACCCACTCTCTCTAGGTTGCCTAGCCTTGTTCAGTTTCTCTTCCATCAGGGCTACTTCTAGCTCCTGTTTCCTGATCCTCAGCTGAGCTTCCTGCATTCTGGCCTCATGCTCCCTCCTCTGAGGGCTGGTCATCCTTCTTCTGGACTGACCCTGAGAGCCTCTAGAGGCATGAGAGGCATTAGAGTCACCTGAGTGATTCCTCTGTGTGAGAAGTTGGCCTGGTATATGATGCTCACTAGTTAAAGTGATCACCTTGTACCATGCCAAGCAACCCTTATGGTGTGGTTGTAAGTCAACCTTTTCGGACTAGCTGCCCTAGTGGTAGCGTAGGCTAAGCAGTCTTTGAGGCTAAACTCGTGAAGCGTGTTAAGCCAGCTGTTTTACCAAATGCAACCCCCTTTTATTTTTTTTTATTTTTTTTTTTTAAATCCGTTTTTATTGTTTTAAAGTAAACAAAAAACATTCTTTGGCATGTGACACAATAGGCAAGCAGAGAGTTGATAGCATAGGCAAGGGAGCGCCCCGCAATAGAACCCCCAACCCCTGCGCCAGGACTTGCAATCAGTCTTGCGTGCGAGCGCCGCCCTCAGCGGAGCCAACCACAGTCTCGTTGACAGTCTCGTATTGGTCTCAACAGGAGTAACAGCATTAACCGTACCTCAACTGGGTTCCGTGCCTATGCGTGGGCGCTACCCGCCTCATCCAGGCATTGAAGAACAGGCAAAATACCCGCCAGGCCCAAAGATTATACAAAACAAAACCTCAACAATGGCAGCATAAACTGTACAGACAGGCCCAATACCCTCCCGGTTGTCGTCTAGTCCCCCCGCCCCTCCACACCCCCCCCCCCGGGAACCCCCGTGTGTGCGTGTGTGTGTGCCCCGGTTGCGATCGGCATTATGCAAGTGTGGGTGTCGTGGCGCCAAGAGAGGCAGGAAGTAGCCGGGGCATGTCAGCACTGCAGGGGGGCATCCCCGGTTCCACCCCCACCCGCGCCAGCGCCGTCCGCCGCCCCCTGCGACTCCGCATCGCCCTCCGCACCCAGGTGCCTGAGCTTCCCCAGCAGCTGCTTCCAGCGGTCCGCCATGGGTTCCCTCCGCAGGCCCAATGTTTCCTCCCTCTGGATGGCGGTCCCCTCAGCCCCGGCCCATGCCTGAAACGAGGCGATCCAAGCCTGCACGCGCGGCGGGTCATGCGCTTTCCACCGTTTCGTGATGAGTCGCGCCGCCACCACCAGCCCCAGGTCAATGAACCGCGACGTCACCTTATCTTTGCGCGGTCGCTTAAAGTGGTGCAATATGTGTTCAGGCCAGTCAAATGGAATGCTACGACCCACACTCTCTAGTAGTAGCCCACTGACCGATCTCCAGTAGACACCCAACCGTGTGCAGCTCCACAGCATGTGTAGGAAACCCGCCCCCGGCTCGCCACACCTAGGGCATACCGCATCTGTGCGGTGAAAGTACCGATTGATTAACTCCGGCGTGAGGTAAGCTCTGTGCACGATAAATAACTGGATTTGGCGGAATCGCAAGTTTCGGGGTATACGCACTGGGCCCTTGAGTATCCTTTCCCACTCCTTGTTCTCTAGCGGTCTACCCAGGTCCAGATCCCACTTAGCGCGGAGGCGGTCCAGGCTGACGGACGTCAGTTCCCTCAGTGAGGCTGCGAACCAGCGTATCAAGTGCCCTCCTCTCCCCATGACATGCAGGTATTGCATGGTCAGATGCAGGGCGGGTTCCGAGGTCATATCCCCCCACTGGGCAGTCATGCCCGCCAGCAGCGAGCGGTGTTGCAGGAACCCCCCGGGCGGGAGCCCGTCCTCCGATACCAGGGTCTCGTATGGCACCAGCTCACCCTCCCGGTAGAGGTCTCCCAACGTGCGCACATCGGCCCCCCACCAGTCCGCTAGCATGTGAGCCGTGAGCACCCCCCCTCCACCAGGGGAGCCCTCAAGTGGTATCGCCGGCGCATACGGGATAACAGCACGCGTGAGGAACAAGGCCCTCCGAAAACACCTGTGCGCCACCTCCAGGAGGAGTGGCAGCGGGCGCGCGACCCTGTGAAGGGGATGGAAGGTCCTCGTTAAGTGTTCCAGTGTGCAGGGTGCCAACCCAGAGGCCGTGTCATCCCTGCCCTTATCAGCAAGCCAGCGGGCCACCCATTGTAGTTGAGCGGCCAGATAGTAGTGCTCGAAGCAAGGGGCGGCTAGACCACCTCTGTCTGTTGGTAAATACAATTTCGCGAGCGCCAGCCTGTGCCGGGCACTACCCCAGACAAAGTCCCGCAGCAGCTGACTAAGCTTGCCAAAAAATGCGGGGGAGATGTACAGCGGGAGATTGGCGAAGTAATACAGGAGGCGGGGGAGCATGACCATTTTGGCCAGCGCCACTCTGCCTGTTATCGTCAATGGGAGCGCGCTCCAGAATCGTATCTGCGACCTGAGCGCCGTGACCGCCCTCCCCAGGTTCCCATCAAAGAGGTCGGCTGGGCAGCGGTAGATTTGGATCCCCAGGTAGCGGAAGGTGTCTGCCTTCCATTGGACCAGCGTGCCATCCAGGCAGTATCGCGGGTCGTCAATGCCGGCGTTAAAGGCATACAGGCATGACTTGGCGGCGTTCACACGTAACCCCGAAATGGCGGCGAACTTCCGCAGCAGCCGCGGCAGCTCCTCCGGGACACGCCCCACATCTTGTACATAGACCAGCAGGTCATCGGCATAGAGCGACACGTGGTGGACTGCGTCCCCCAACTGTAAGCCATCTCCCAGTGTCGCCCGCAGAGCCACAGCCAAGGGCTCAATCGCCAGGGCGAACAAGAGCGGGGAGAGCGGGCACCCCTGTCGTGTGCCCCGGCCCACCGGTATCGCCTCCGAGACGTGAGGGCCCAGACGGACGCGGACCGTGGGTCGCCTGTACAACAGGTCGACCATCTGCAGAAATTCCCGGTCCAACCCGTATCGTAGCAGCACCTCGGCTAAGTAACCCCACTCTAGGCTGTCGAATGCCTTCTCTAAGTCCAGGATGAGGCACCCTGCCCTGGGCCACCTGTGCACTGCCTCAGTCGCCACCCTGAAGTATCGCCGGAGGTTCAGGGACGTTGACCGGGCTGGGACAAAGCCATTTTGGTCGGTGTGCACCAGGTGGGGGACCACCGGCGCCAGCCGCTCCGCCAGCACTTTGGCGAGGATTTTATAATCCACATTCAGCATCGCTAAGGGTCGGTAGGAGCCTAGCTCCGTGTGGTCCCTGTCAGGTTTGGGCAGGGAGACCAGGAACGCCTCCCGCATAGAAGGAGGGAGCGACCCTACCTCCAGTGCCGTGTTATAGAGCTCTCTCAGCACTGGCGCCAGGGACTCGCGGTACGCTTTATAATATTCCGCGGGCAGGCCATCCGGCCCCGGCGTCTTCCCAGATGCCATCGATCGGATCGCCTCCCCTATTTCCTCCAGAGAGGGGGGTCCGGCAAGATCCTCATTGTGTGCCGCCGTGACCTCAGGGAGCTGGATAGAGGCCAGAAAGTCCCCAAGAAGCTGCGGGGGGCCAGTCCCCCTCGCTGCGTACAACTGCCTGTAGTGGTCAGTGAAGGCCCGGTGTATTTCACGCTGTGTGTGGACTAGTGTGCCATCCGCTCTGTGGATCGATCCGATGGGGGCACGCCGGTCCTCCTGTCGTATGAGCCAGGCCAGAAGGCTGCCCGCCCTATCCGCTCCAGCATGCGTCCTGGCCGTGTGCGCAGCGTAGTTGTGGCACCGGAGCCGCTCCAGAAGGTCCGCGTGCCTTTCCCGAAGGTCTGCCAGGGTGTGTGAGTGACGACCCCCTCCCTCTCCCTCCCTCTCATGCCGCAGGAGGTCAGTCTCCAAGCGCTTCAGAGAGTCCGCGAGGCCCCTTCGTATGTTCCAGGTAGCCCCCAGAAAGTGGCCGCGGATGGTCGCCTTATGGGCTTCCCACTCCACCAGCGCATCGCTCGCAGTTCCTTCATTCGCTTCAAAGTACGCCAGAATGGCCGTGCCCAGGGAAGATCTAAATTCCGGATCCTCGAGCGCGCTCGGCTGGAGCCGCCAGGTGGGCACCGGCTGCCGCTCCACCACCCAGCTAAGCTGGAGCCACAGGGGATTATGGTCGGAGTGCGTGCGGCCCAGATATTCAGAGCGGGCTATGAGTGGGAGTAGCGACTGCGAGCCCACCAACCTGTCCAGCCGGACATGGAGATCGGGCACCGCCGAATAATAAGAGTATATCTTGTCTCTCGGATGGAGGGTGCGCCATAAGTCCTGCAGCGCCCAATGCGCAAGCCAGTCCCCCAGCGCCCTAGCGTTAGACTCCACCACCGCAGCGCGCAGAGGAGGGAAGGATCTGTCCAGTTGAACATCTAGCACCATGTTGAAGTCCCCTCCCAGTAGCCAGGGGAGCCCCACGTAGGGGTGCAGGGCTTGTGTCAGGCGTTCCAGGAAGGACGGCTGATCTACGTTGGGCGCGTATATCGACCCCAGCAAGATCTCCTGCCCGTTCAATTTTCCCCGCACCAGCGTGTACCTGCCTTTCGCCGTCTACCACCGCCTCCTCGCATCGGAAGGGGACCCCCGCTCGCACCCATATCAATGTGCCGCGCGCGTGCGCCGAATAAACGGTCCCAAATGTGTGCCCCCTCCACCGCTTGGCAAGCCTGTCCAGTTCTGGCCCTGACATATGCGTCTCCTGCAGGAGAGCGATCCCGACAGAGTGACGCTGTAAGTAGGCGAAGATGGAGTAGCGCTTGGACGGTGTGTGCATGCCCCGTATGTTCCAAGTCATCACATTAGTGTGCGCCATCGTGAAGGTAGGAAAACCAGCCGGGCTGGAGGTAGGACATCCGTACCCGGGGAGGGGGACGAGGGGCCAGCCACCCAACCCAGGGGAGCATATAATTGCGCTGCCATGTGAACAGTGTAACTGCCGTGAACAATAGAACAAATGAACAAAGAGGGGCGTATTCCCAACGGGGCATCCGTCCAAACGTCAAAGGAACCAATTAACTATGCAATGTGTCAGTACAGTGCCTGATGGGGTACGCGCAAGAGTGTCGACCAGCTGGCGCAATGTCCCCCCTCCCCTACCACCTCTAAGGGAAGGGAAAGGCAGCAGCATATCGTAACAGGAAACTGTCGCGCTGTCCGGGCTCTAGTACGTGGTAGTAGGGACCCCCCACTAGACCGTCAGCGGTGCGCGCCACGGTCGGGCCTTCCTGTACTACCAGGCACCCCCCACGCTAAGCCCGCGCCCCCCACGGGACAAATGCAACCCCCTTTTATACCAATGAAAGGACACCACACAGATATATATTCAAAATATATATGTATTTATTTCTCAAAGTAACCCCTAGTCTCTTTATGAGCACAGGAGCACAAATCGTCAAACAAGATTACAGTAGAATACACAGAAGTTGCACTTTATATGGATAGGCCCTGGTGGCCGCTTGAACCATATACTAAAATAGTGGTATAAGTACCACGAACAGAAAAGGGAAAAGGCCTAGGGCCTCTAGAATCACTGGGCCTACAAGGAGCTAACTTCAGTTAGTGACCAGGAGGTCCACGGGTGGCGTGTGCAGAGCAAATAGTCACACGCGTGCTCCCATAGGTTTCAATGGGTGCGTAAAAAGTACAAAGTTACTGCAAAGAGGATCTTCCGGATGGACTAGGAACTCAAGATTTGGAACACAGGCACTAGAGATGTAATACTACACTTGGGCACAGGAGTGCCAGCTTTACCTCACCCACAGGAAGCGGGTGCATAGGCCTCGAAGTGCGTCGGGTTTCTTCTATCTGTTCCGTGGAGCCTGTGGACAAAGATGCTGCAGGCGTTCGGTCCGGGAGAGATGCGGTGGATCCAAGAGTGGATCGGAGATGTTGAAGACCTGTAAGCAGAGGGGACAGTGTTCACAGTCACTAGCCAGTGACCAGCGTGGCACCAGCTGGGTACCAGGCAATGTCGGGTGCAAACAGGAAGAAAGGTGTAGCTTGTCTCTGCAGCCACATGGTCCCTGGAGGTCGACGACGTCCAGGAGTCGGTTCACGAGCTATCCCACACAGGCTCTCGCTGTCAGCGGTGTCGGCGACTTGATCGAAGCAAACAAGCCTTGGCAAAAGCAATTGTTGTAGGAGATGAAATAAGCTGATGGTTCTGACCAGCAAGGTCAGAGGGACTGCTCCTTTGGAGGGGAGCAAGGGCCAGTCTGGAGCAACCAGACCAGCGGTGTATTTTGTAAAGTTCGTCGCCAAGATGGCTACTAGCCAGCGGGCCAGCAACCGGTTAGGCGCGTCGAGTGGCAAAATGCAGAAGGGCCCCACGCAGATCGTCGAGATGCTGGAGGGCTCACCTTTGGTGCAGATGCTGCTCGAGGGTTGGGCTTCTCAGATCCCAAAGCACAACTTGGAGGGAGCCTCGGTTGTTGCACTTGTCAGCTTGTCGTGGTCGTTTCAAGATGGCTGGCTCCACGTGTCTCGGTGCCTCCACGGGTCTCCTCTTTTCAGGGACTGTGGATCGGGCGGTGAGAGGTCTGGAGGTCCAGGTCTTGTCAGTCTCTGGGCTCGGGCTCCGGCGGGAGGCGGCGGCAAAGCAGACAATGATTCGCTGGATGGTGCTTGCGTTAGCAAGGTGGTCACTCCCTGACCACAGGGGAGATTTCCTTCAGTCTTCTGTGCAGCAGAATGTCGAAGTTCCCGTCTTCTTCTTAGTTTCAAGTTGATTCCAGGATGTCTGAAGTCTTAGGACACAGCGCCTACCTTTAAGCGGATTCTAGGGGCCGGACTACCTGCTAGGTCCCTCCCTATGGGTGGGACCAGGAAGGGGGGTGGTTACACCCCCAATCCTTTGTCCAGCTCACCCCAGGCCCGGGACTGGTGTGCCCCAGGACCGGTTTGAACTGGCATATGCACCGAGGCTCCTTGTGAGCCACAGGCATGTCTGGTTTCTTTCAAGCCCTACCTGACCAATACACAAAATCCTGTCTGGGGTGGTGCATGCACCTCCCCTGGCAGGAAACCCTTTGTCCACACCTCCCAAGCTGGAAGGACTCCCAGCAGCAGGAGGGCAGACTTGTGTCTGTGGTGGCAGCATCCATTTTGTGGAGCTGAGGCTATGTCTGATTTTACCCGGGTTTCAGGTACTGTACATGTCGTGTCCCTCTAGAAGGGTGGAATGCTAACCCCGTCACCAGAATTGGCGAGGGGTTAGTATTCCAATTCGTATGACACCTTACTCGACATGTTTTGATAAAGCCAAACCAAAGATAGCATTTAACCGCGAGGTTCATAATGCACTTAAGAGTATATGGTATGACGATATCTGGAAACAGTAGAAGGAAGTTGTTCCGACCACTGCAGACAGGCTCAGCTCATGCCAGAGCACCATCTCACATGGAACCAAGCACTCTGCCTTCAGGATTGTTAAGGCCTGCCATAGGAGTGACTTATAGGTTACCAGGTGTCCCATTTAAGGTTAGGTATAGGTATACTACACCTAAGTAAGAGGTGATTACACCAACTTACCCCAGCTGAGTGATCAGCCAGTTGTGTCAGATTGTTAGGCCAAGCCTGGGGTGGCATAATACATGCTTTAGCCCCTGGCAGGCCTTGGGTAATCCAATGCCCTGGGTACGTAGTGTACACTGGTACAGGGGCTGACAGGGTGATCCACTTCCAATTGGTTATGCACCTAGGGTGCATAGTGTTAATTTAGTAGAGAGAACAGCAGGCTGGGGGTCTGATTGGCAGGCCCACAGCCTCAATATGTCAAAAACCAGTGAAGCAAAAAGCAAAAATTTGGGGTGACCATAGGATAGCAGACCCTACTCTCCTACACTAACCCCTCGCCAATTCTGGTGACGGGGTTAGTATTCCACCCTTCTAGAGGGACACAACATGAACAGTACCTGAAACCCGGGTAAAATCAGACATAGCCTCAGCTCCACAAAATGGATGCTGCCACCACAGACACAAGTCTGCCCTCCTGCTGCTGGGAGTCCTTCCAGCTTGGGAGACGTGGACAAAGGGTTTCCTGCCAGGGGAGGTGCGTGCACCACCCCAGACAGGATTTTGTGTATTGGTCAGGTAGGGCTTGAATAGAATCAGACATGCCTGAGGCTCACAAGGAGCCTCGGTGCATATGCCAGTTCAAACCGGTCCTGGGGCACACCAGCCCCGGACCTGGGGCGAGCTGGACAAAGGATTGGGGGTGTAACCACCCCCCTTCCTGGTCCCACCCTTAGGGAGGGACCTAGCAGGTAGTCCGGCCCCTAGAATCCACTTAAAGGTAGGAGCTGTGTCCTAAGACTTCAGACATCCTGGAATCAACTTAACACTAAGAAGAAGATGGGAACTTCGACGCTCTGCTGCTCAGAGGACAGAAGGAATTCTCCCCTATGGTCAGGGAGTGACCATCTTGCTAACGCCAGCACCAACCAGCGAATCGACGTCTGCTTTGCCGCCGCCTCCTGCCGGAGCCCGAGCCCAGAAACCGACAAGAACTGGACTCCAGACCTCTCACTGCCCAATCCACAGTCCCTGCAAAGAAGGAACCCGTGGAGGCACCGAGACACGTGGAGCCAGACATCTTGGAAGACACTCGACAAGCTGCAAGCGCGACAACAGAGGATCCCTCCAAGTTGTGCTTTGGGTCCTTTGAAGCCCAACACCCGAGCAGCATCTGCACCAAAGGTGAGCCCTCCAGCATCTCCACGATCTGCGTGGGGCCCCTCTGCACTTTGCAACACGACGCGCCTGCCCGGTCCCTTGCCCGTTGGCTAGTGGCCATTTTGGCAAACTATCTTGAAAACTACAATGCTGGTCTGGTTGCCCCAGATTGGCCCCTGCTTCTCTCCAAAGGAGCAGCCCCTCTGACCTTGCTGGCCAGAGTAAACAGCTTTCTTCATTCCTTACAACTCCTGCTTTTGCCAAGGCTTGTTTGCTTCCATTGAGTCGTCGACACCGCCGACAGCGAGAACCTGCATGGGACAGCTTGTGAACCGACTCCTGGATGTCGTCGACCTTCAGGGACCACGTGGCTGCAGAGACAAGCTGCACCTCTTCACCTGTTTGCACCCGACATCGCCTGGTACCTACCTGGTGCCACGCCGGTCACTGGCTAGTGACTGTGACACTGTCCCCTCTGCTTACAGGTCTTCTACAACTCCGATCCACCCTTGGATCCACCGCATCTCTTCTGGACCGGCTGTCTGCAGCATCTTTGTCGCTAGGCTCCTTTGAACAGATAGACGAAACCCGACTCACTTCGAGACCTATGCACCCGCATCCTGTGGGTGAGGTAAAGCTGGCACTCCGGTGCACAGGTGTAGAGTGACATCTCTAATGTTTAGATCTGAAGTCTTGATTTCGTAGTTCAACCAGAAGACCCTTTTTGCAGTAACTTTTGAACTTTTACGCACCCATTGAAAACCTATGGGAGCCCGCGTGTAACTTTCCTCACTGCACACGCGGCCCGTGGACCTCCTGGTCACTAACTAACGTTAGCTCCATGTAGGCCCAGCGATTCTAGAGGCCCTAGGCCTTTTCCCTTTCCTAGTCGTGGTACTTATACCACTATTTTAGTATATGGTTCGAGCGGCCACCATGGCCTATCCATATAAAGTGCAACTTCTGTATATTGTGATACTTTCTTGTTTAACGATTTGTGCTCCTGTGCTCATAAAGAGTCTAGGGGATACTTTGAGTAATAAATACATATCTATTTTGAATATATATCTGTGTGGTGTCCTTTCATTGGTATAAAGGGGGGTTACATATGGTAAAACAGCCTGCTTAACACGCTTTAACGAGTTTAGCCTCAAAGACTGCTTAGCCTACGCTACCACTAGGGCAGCTAGTCCGAAAAGGTTGACTTACAACCACACCATAAGGGTTGCTTGTCATGGTACAAGGTGGTCACTTTAACTAGTGAACATCATATACCAGGCCAACTTCTCACAGTTACTCAGTGTCAGTGGGCTCCATATCACAGAGTGTAAGGAGACGCTCCTCAGTGTCAGTGGGCTCAGTATCACAGAGTGTAAGGCGACGCTCCTCAGTGTCAGTGGGCTCAGTATCACAGAGTGTAAGGTGTTGCTCCTCAGTGTCAGTGGGCTCAGTATCAAAGAGTGTAAGGCATCGCTCCTCAGTGTCAGTGGGCTCCATATCACAGAGTGTAAGGCGACGCTCCTCAGTGTCAGTGGGCTCAGTATCACAGAGTGTAAGGCGACGCTCCTCAGTGTCAGTGGGCTCAGTATCACAGAGTGTGCGGCGTCGCTCCTCTGTGCCAGAATGACAGTGGGTTCCGTATCAAAGAGTGTAAGGCATCGCTCCTCAGTGTCAGTGGGCTCCGTATCACAGAGTGTAAGGCGTCTCTCCTCAGTGTCAGTGGGCTCCGTATCACAGAGTGTACGGCGTGGCTCCTCAGTGTCAGTGGGCTCCGTATCACAGCGTGTAAGGCGTCACTCCTTAGTGTCAGTGGGCTCCGTATCACAGAGTGTACGGCGTCGCTCCTCAGTGTCAGTGGGTTCCGTATCACAGAGTGTAAGGCGTCGCTCCTCAGTGTCAGTGGCCTCCGTATCACAGAGTGTAAGGCGTCGCTCCTCAGTGTCAGTGGGCTCCGTATCCGAGTGTAAGGCGTCGCTCATCTTTGCCAGTGGGCTCCGTATCACAGAGTGTAAGACGTCGCTCCTCAGTGCCAGTGGGCTCCGCATCACAGAGTGTACGGCGTCACTCCTCAGTGTCAGTGGGCTTCGTATCACAGCGTGTAAGGCGTCGCTCCTCCGTGTCAGTGGGCTCTGTATCACAGAGTGTAAGGCGTCGCTTCTCAGTGTCAGTGGGCTCCGTATCACAGAGTGTACGGCGTAGCTCCTCAGTGTCAGTGGGCTCCGTATCACAGCGTGTAAGGCATCGCTCCTCAGTGTCAGTGGGCTCCGTATCACAGAGTGTATGGCGTTGCTCCTCAGTATCTGTGGGCTCCGTATCACAGAGTGTAAGGTGTCGCTCCTCCGAGTCAGTGGGCTACATATCACAGAGTATAAGGCGTCACTCCTCATTGTCAGTGGGCTCCGTATCACAGAGTGTAAGGCGTCGCTCCTCAGTGTCAGTGGGCTCTGTATCACAGAGTGTAAGGCGTCACTCCTCAGTGTCAGTGGGCTCCGTATCACAGAGTGTAAGGCGTCGCTACTCAGTGTCATTGGGGTCAGTATCACTGAGTGTAAGGCGTCGCTCCTCAGTGTCAGTGGGCTCCGTATCACAGAGTGTAAGGCGTCGCTACTCAGTGTCAGTGGGCTCCGTATCACAGAGTGTAAGGCGTCGCTACTCAGTGTCAGTGGCCTAATGTGAGAAGTTGGCCTGGTATATAATGTTCACTAGTTAAAGTGACCACCTTGTACCATGCCAAGCAACCCTTATGGTGTGGTTGTAAGTCAACCTTTTCGGACTAGCTGCCCTAGTGGTAGCGTAGGCTAAGCAGTCTTTGAGGCTAAACTCGTTAAAGCGTGTTAAGCAGGCTGTTTTACCAATTGCAACCCCCCTTTCTACCAAATAAAGGACACCACTCAGATATATATTCAAAATATATATGTATTTATTTCTCAAAGTATCCCCTAGACTCTTTATGAGTACAGGAGCACAAATCGTTAAACAAGACAACGTTATAATATACAGAAGTTGCACTTTATATGGATGGGCCCTGGTGGCCACTCAAACCATATACTAAAATAGTGGTATAAGTACCACGAACAGGAAAGGGAAAAGGCCTAGGGCCTCTAGAATCGCTGGGCCTACAAGGAGCTAACTTCAGTTAGTGACCAGGAGGTCCACGGGTTGCGTGTGCAGTGAGGAAAGTTACACGTGGGCTCCCATAGGTTTTCAATGGGTGCGTAAAAGTTTAAAAGTTACTGCAGAAAGGGTCTTCTGGATGGACTACGAACTTAAGATTCAAAACACAGACACTAGAGATGTTTCTCCACACTTGGGCACCGGAGTGCCAGCTTTACCTCACCCACGGGAAGCGGGTGCATAGGTCTCGAAGTGCGTCGGGTTTCTTCTATCGATTCAATGGAGCCTGATGACAAAGATGCTGCAGGCGGTCGGTCCAGAAGAGCTGCGTTGGATCCAAGGGTGGATCGGAGTTGTAGAAGACCTGAAAGCAGAGGGGACAGTGTTCACAGTCACTAGCCAGTGACCGGCGTGGCACCAGGTAGGTACCAGGCTATGTCAGGTGCAAACAGGTGATTAGGTGTAGCTTGTCTCCACAGCCACGTGGTCCCTGAAAGTCGACAACGTCCAGGAGTAGGTTCACGAGCTGTCTCACGCAGGCTCTCACTGTCAACGGTGTCGGCGACTCGAAAGAAGCAAACAAGCCTTGGCAAAGGCAGGAGTCGTGGAAAGTAAAGAAAGCTGATTGTTCTGACCAGCAAGGTCAGAGAGGCTGCTCCTTTGGAGAGCAGCTGAAGCCAGTCTGGGGCAACCAGACCAGTGTCGTTGATTTCAAGTTAGGTCGCCAAAATGGCCACTAGCCAACGGGCCAGGGACCGGGCAGGCGCGTCGAGATGCAAAGTGCAGAGGGGCCCCACACAGATCGTGGAGATGCTGGAGGGCTCACCTTTGGTGCAGATGCTGCTCAGGTGTAGGGCTTCTCAGGACCCAAAGCACAACTTGGAGGGAGCCTCTGTTGTTGCGCTTGCAGCTTGTCGTCGGTCTTCCAAGATGGCTGGCTCCACGTGTCTCGGTGCCTCCACGGGTTCCTTCTTTGCAGGGACTGTGGATCGGGCTGTGAGAGGTCTGGAGGTCCAGGTCTTGTTGGGCTCTGGGCTCGGGCTCCGGCGGGAGGTGGCGGCAAAGCAGACATCGAATAGCTGACCATAGGGGAGATTTCCTTCAGTCCTCTGTGCAGCAGAGCGTCGAAGTTCCCATCTTCTTCTTGTGGTTAAGTTGATTCCAGGATGTCTGAAGTCTTAGGACACAGCTCCTACCTTTAAGCGGATTCTAGGGGCCGGACAACCTGCTAGGTCCCTCCCTAAGGGTGGGACCAGGAAGGGGGGTGGTTACACCCCCAATCCTTTGTCCAGCTCGCAACAGGTCCGGGGCTGGTGTGCCCCAGGACCAGATTGAACTGGCATATGCACCGAGGCTCCTTGTGAGCCTCAGGCATGTCTGGTTTCTTTCAAGCCCTACCTGACCAATACACAAAATCCTGTCTGGGGTGGTGCTCGCACCTCCCTTGGCAGGAAACCCTTTGTCCACGTCTCCCAAGCTGGAAGGACTCCCAGCAGCAGGAGGGCATACTTGTGTCTGTGGTGGCAGCATCCATTTTGTGGAGCTGAGGCTATGTCTGATTTTACCCGGGTTTCAGGTACTGTACATGTCTTGTCCTTCTAGAAGGGTGGAATGCTAACCCTGTCGCCAGAATTGGCGAGGGGTTAGTATTCCAATTCGTATGACACCTTACTCGACATGTTTTGATAAAGCCAAACCAAAGATAGCATTTAACCGCGAGGTTCATAATGCACTTAAGAGTATATGGTATGACGATATCGGGAAACGGTAGAAGGAAGTTGTTCCGACCACTGCAGACAGGCTCAGCTCATGCCAGAGCACCATCTCACATGGATCCAAGCACTCTGCCTTCAGGATTGTTAAGGCCTGCCATAGGAGTGACTTATAGGTTAACATGTGTCCCATTTAAGGTTAGGTATAGGTACACTACACCTAAGTAAGAGGTGGTTACACCAACTTACCCCAGCTGAGTGATCAGCCAGTTGTGTCAAATTTGTTAGGCCAGGCCAGGGGTGGCACAATACATGCTTCAGCCCCTGGTAGGCCTTAGATACACCAATGCCCTGGGTACCTAGTGTACACTGGTACAGGGGCTCACAGGGTGATCCAATTCCAATTGGTTATGCACCTAGGGTGCATAGTGTCAATTTAGTTAGAGAGAACAGCAGGCTGGGGGTCTTATTAGCAGGCCCACAGCCTCAATATGTCAAAAACCAGTGAAGCAAAAAGCAAAAAATTTGGGGTGACCATAGGATAGCAGACCCTACTCTCCTACACAACCCCCCCCAAACGCAGGGACATTAAACTAGCCTTGACCAGTCTCGTCTTCATGTCCTAAGTGGAAGTACCTGGAGAGACCATCTGCATTCCCATGGTCTGTACCTGGCCGGTGCTCCACTGTAAAGTCCATCCCCTGTAGGGAAATGGACCACCTAAGCAGTTTGGGGTTTTCACCCTTCATCTGATTTAGCCACAAGAGGGGCTTATGGTCGGTCTGAATCTTGAAGTGAGTGCCAAACAAGTATGGCCTCAGCTTCTTCAGGGCCCACACCACAGCAAAGGCCTCCCTCTCAATAGCTGACCTATTCTTCTCTCTGGGGGTCAACCTTCTGCTAATAAAAGCAATGGGTTGGTCTTGACCATCTACATTAAGTTGTGACAGCACAGCTCCCACACCCAACTCAGAAGCATCTGTTTGGACAATAAACTCTTTGGAGTAGTCAGGACTTTTCAGGATAGGTGCAGAGCACATGGCCTTCTTCAGGTCATCAAATGCCTTTTGACAGCTTACTGTCCACTGAACCTTTTTGGGCATCTTCTTGGATGTCAGATCATTAAGAGGAGTCACAATGGACCCATAGTTCTTAGGAAACTTCCTGTAGTACCCAGTCAAGCCCAAGAAAGCTCGAACTTGAGTCTGGGTGGTTGGAGGAGACCAGTCCTTGATGGATTGTATCTTACTCTCCAGTGGTTGAACTTGGCCTCCACCTACAAGGTGGCCCAAATACACAACCTTACTCTGCCCTATCTGGCACTTAGTAGCCTTGATAGTGAGGCCTGCCTTTTGCAGTGCCTCAAGTACCTTCTTCAGGTGGATCAGGTGATCCTCCCAGGTGGAGCTAAAGACAGCAATGTCATCAAGATATGCTGCACAAAAGTCATCCAACCCAGTAAGGACTTGATTCACCAACCTTTGGAAGGTGGCAGGTGCATTCTTCAGACCAAAGGGCATCACCAAAAATTGATAGTGCCCACCTGGGGTTGAGAATGCTGTTTTGGCCTTGGACTCCTCAGCTAACCTGATTTGCCAATAGCCAGCTGTCAAATCAAATGTGCTCAAAAACTTAGCAGAAGCCAGTTTATCTATGAGCTCATCTGCCCTTGGAATAGGATGTGCATCCGTCCTAGTGACAGCATTGAGTCCTCTGTAATCCACACAGAACCTGATCTCTCTCTTGCCATCTTTGGTGTGAGGTTTGGGGACCAGTACCACTGGGCTAGCCCAGGGGCTCTCTGAGGGTTCAATGACACCCAGTTCCAGCATTTTGTGTACCTCAGCCTTTATACAGTCCCTGACGTGGTCAGGTTGTCTGTAAAGTTTGTTCTTCACAGGCAGACTGTCACCAGTGTCCACCACATGGGTACACCTGTCAGTTTGACTAGGTATCAGTGAGAACATATGTTGAAACGATTGTAGAACCTGTCTACATTCAATCTGCTGATGGTCAGTGAGGTTGCCTCCAAGGGTCACTCCTTCAACTGAGCCATCTTCAGGGTTCTGAGACAACAAGTCTGGGAGAGGGTCACTCTCTTCCTCCTGTCCCTCATCTGTAGCCATGAGCAAGCCCATGTCTGCCCTGTCAACATATGCTTTTAACCTGTTAACATGAAGTACCCTGTGGGGTCTCCTGGGAGTTCCTAGGTCCACCAAGTAGGTAACCTCTCCCTTCTTTTCCAGGATTGTATGGGGTCCAGACCATTTGTCTTGGAGTGCTGCTGGGGCCACTGGCTCCAACACCCATACCTTCTGTCCTGGCTGAAACTCAACCAAGACAGCCTTTTGGTCATGCCAAGCTTTCTGTAAGGCCTGGCTTGCCTCAAGGTTTTTGGATGCCTTCTCCATATACTCAGCCATCCTGGAGCGGAGACCAAGTACATAGTCCACTATGTCTTGTTTAGGCTTTTTGAGAGGTAACTCCCATCCTTCCTTCACTAAACACAGTGGGCCTCTTACAGGGTGCCCAAACAACAATTCAAAGGGGCTGTAGCCAACTCCTTTTTGTGAGACCTCTCTGTAAGCAAACAGTAGGCAGGGTAGAAGGATGTCCCATCTTCGCCTGAGCTTTTCAGGTAATCCTTTGATCATACCCTTTAGGGTCTTGTTGAATCTCTCAACAAGCCCATTGCATTGTGGGTGATAAGGAGTGGTGAACTTGTAGTTGACACCACATTCCTTCCACATAGCTGTCAAGTATCCTGACATGAAGTTGGTACCTCTGTCAGAAACCACCTCCTTAGCAAACCCCACTCTGGAGAATACTCCCAGCAGGGCCCTGGCCACAACAGGAGCTGTAGTGGTCCTAAGGGGAATTGCCTCTGGATACCTGGTGGCATAATCCACTACCACCAGTATAAATCTGTGCCCAGATGCAGTGGGAGGATCCATGGGACCCACTATATCTATTCCCACTCTTTCAAAGGGGAACCCCACCACAGGTAGTGGTATTAGGGGGGCCTTTGTTGTGCCACCTGATTTGCCACTGGCTTGGCAGGTCACACAGGAGCGACAAAACTCCTTGGTATCTTCATTCATGTGAGGCCAGTGAAAGTAAGGGACAAGCCTGTCCCAAGTCTTGTTCTGGCCTAAGTGTCCTGCTAGAGGAATATCATGGGCCAAGGTAAGAAGGAAGCCCCTAAATTGCAGAGGTATAACCAACCTCCTGGTTGCACCAGGTTTTGGGTCTCTAGCCTCTGAATAAAGGAGCCCATCATCCCAATACACTCTATGGGTACCTTGAGCATTCCCAGCAGCCTCAGCAGCAGCCAGCTGTCTGAGGGGTTCAAGAGATGGACAGGATAACTGAGCCTGCCCCAAGTCAGCCCTGGAAGGTCCCCCTGTCCCCAGAAACTCAACCTGATCAGGTTCAAGCTCTTCAGGGACAGTTCCTTCAGGGTCCTCTAGATCATCTTCCTGGGAAGGCTGATCATCACTTGGAGGCAGGGGGGAAGGCACAGCCTTAACCCTCCTGTTCTTCTTCTTGGTAGGTGCATGGTCCATTGTTCCAGGATCCAAGACCTGTGGTTCAGTAAGGCACTTTTTGGCCTGTGACCTGGTCACAACAAGGACATGTGGTGATATACCTAACATCTCTGCATGTGTCCTGTACTCCACTTCTGACCATAGAGAACTCTCTAGGTCATTGCCCAACAAACATTCTACTGGGAGGTCTCCACTAACCACAACCCTTTTGAGGCCAGTTACCCCTCCCCATGAGAAGTTAACAACTGCCATACTATGTGAATTAGTGGCATTGCGGGCATTGGTCACCAGGTAATTCTCACCTGGTATGTACTGTCCAGGGTCCACAAAGCCTGGTGTCACCATAGTGACACTGGCACATGTGTCCCTGTAGGCTTGAGCCCCTTTTTCATTTATTAAAGGAGTCTGTCTGTACTTGCCCAGGTTACTGGGGCTCACAGTCAGGGACAAATCAATGTCCCCATCACAGATCAAGACTGCCTGTGTCAGGGTTCTGTCTAAGTCAGAATCTCCTTCAGTTCCCATAGTGATTCCCACTACACCCTTTGTCTGGGGACCAACACTGCTAACAGTATTACTGGGAGCAGGTGCCTTAGGGGCAACTGTGTTGGGGGCTCCACCCTTCTTACAATCACTAGTCCAGTGAGTTGTATTCTTGCAAGATTTGCACCAGGGTTTCTTTGGATCTTCTTTCTTCTTCCCTTTAGGCTGGGACCCACCCTCGTTAGTACTAGTTTGGGGCCCTGTTGAAGACTTCTGGTCTTTAGATTTCTGATCTCCACCATTTTGGTCTGTTTTCTTCTGATCACCCCCTTGGCCCTGGTTCTGGTTCTTTTGCTTAACCCTGGTTCTGACCCATTTGTCTGCCTTCTTTCCCAATTCTTGGGGAGAGGTCAGATCTGAGTCAACCAAGTGTTGATGCAGTTGCTCGTTCTGACAGTTATTTAAAATCTGTTCTCTCATCATCAAATTGTACAATCCTGTATAATCTGATACCTTACTTCCCAGCAACCAACCCTCCAAAGCCTTAGTGGCACATTCAATGTATTCAGACCAGTCCTGAGTCTGTGTCTTCTGGGTGTCTCTGAACATTAACCTGTACTGTTCAGTGGTTAAGCCTAACCCATCAACTAGGACACTCTTCAGGGCTCTGTAGTTTCTGACATCCTCCTCTCTAACAGTGAGGAGTCTATCTCTGCCTCTACCTTCAAAGGAGAGCCATAAGATTGCTGCCCACTGGTCTTCAGGAACCTGCTGCACTTTGCAGGCTCTCTCAAGAGCAGTCATCCATTTGTGGATGTCATCCCCACTTTTGTAGGGGGGCACAACCTTGGACAGGTTCCTATTGTCAAAGACCCTATCTTTGTCCTTAGGGACAATGCTGCCACCAGTGGGTATAGACCCACTCTCCTTAGGTTGCCTAGCCTTACTAAGTTTCTCTTCCATCAGAGCTACTTCTAGCTCCCTTCTCCTGATTCTCAGCTGAGCTTCCTGCATACTGGCCTCATGCTCCCTCCTCTGAGGGGTGGTCATCCTCCTTCTGGAGTGACCATGAGATCCTCTAGAGGCATGAGAAGCATTAGATTCACCTGAGTGATTCCTTTGCCTCCCAAGCCCCTGGTTAAGTCCACTGGGGAGATCCAATGGGATGATCCCATTGTCAGTCCCCAATAGCCTTAGGTTAGCTGGGCCACGTATAACACTTGGCACTGGGCTAGTTCTCCCTTCATCCCCACTAACATCTGTATCCCTATCACTTTCATCCTCTGTAGTATGAATCTCATCTAAGGGGTGATTATTGGAAAGGGGTACCTCAGTTGCATCTTCAGAAGGGGGGCCTCCTGTTCCAGTCCCTAAGGGGCCTAACTGGGAGGCTTTCTTGAGAGCTTTCTGATCTTCATCAGCTTGTAACAGCTCTCTGAGTTCAGCAGAGGTAGGGTTCTTGGGCTGTTTAAGGCCCCTGATATTTGTCAACTGCCTGAGCTCATTTTCGTTTAGGGTAGCAAAGATGGATGGTGCCCTCTGGGGGTCACTCTCAACAGAGATGGGTACATTGGACCCCTCTGCCCCAGCCATTGCTCTTAAGTGTGGGTGGATGTGTTGCAATCTACCTACACTTGGGTTTTCCTACTAAACCTATCTAGTAGTTGTAGTCAGGGTGTGCTACTCCCTTTGCTCTACAACAACTAAGTTCAGTAGAACTTAAGTATATCTATCTTGTTTTATATGTACCTACAGGTACCTATGTGATCTTTCAATTGGTAACCAAGAGATTACAATGGTAAAACACAGCAAGCTCAAATCCCACCGCTGCCACCAATGTGAGAAGTTGGCCTGGTATATGATGTTCACTAGTTAAAGTGACCACCTTGTACCATGCCAAGCAACCCTTATGGTGTGGTTGTAAGTCAACCTTTTCGGACTAGCTGCCCTAGTGGTAGCGTAGGCTAAGCAGTCTTTGAGGCTAAACTCGTTAAAGCGTGTTAAGCAGGCTGTTTTACCAATTGCAACCCCCCTTTATACCAATGAAAGGACACCACACAGATATTTATTCAAAATATATATGTATTTATTTTTCAAAGTATCCCCTAGACTCTTTAGGAGCACAGGAGCACAAATCGTTAAACAAGACAACGTTATAATATACAGAAGTTGCACTTTATATGGATGGGCCCTGGTGGCCACTCAAACCATATACTAAAATAGTGGTATAAGTACCACAAACAGGAAAGGGAAAAGGCCTAGGGCCTCTAGAATCGCTGGGCCTACAAGGAGCTAACTTCAGTTAGTGACCAGGAGGTCCACGGGTCACGTGTGCAGTGAGGAAATTTACACGCGGGCTCCCATATGTTTTCAATGGGTGCGTAAAAGTTTAAAAGTTACTGCAGAAAGGGTCTTCTGGATGGACTACGAACTTAAGATTCAAAACACAGACACTAGAGATGTTTCTCTACACTTGGGCACCGGATTGCCAGCTTTACCTCACCCACAGGAAGCGGGTGCATAGGTCTCGAAGTGCGTCGGGTTTCTTCTATCGATTCAATGGAGCCTGATGACAAAGATGCTGCAGGCGGTCGGTCCAGAAGAGCTGCGTTGGATCCAAGGGTGGATCAGAGTTGTAGAAGACCTGAAAGCAGAGGGGACAGTGTTCACTGTCACTAGCCAGTGACCGGCGTGGCACCAGGTAGGTACCAGGCGATGTCGGGTGCAAACAGGTGATGAGGTGTAGGTTGTCTCCGCAGCCACGTGGTCCCTGAAGGTCGACGACGTCCAGGAGTCAGTTCCCGAGCTGTATTATGCAGGCTCTCGCTGCCGGCGGTATCGGCGACTCGAAAGAAGCAAACAAGCCTTGGCAAAGGCAGGAGTCGTGGAAAGTAAAGAAAGCTGATTGTTCTGACCAGCAAGGTCAGAGAGGCTGCTCCTTTGGAGAGCAGCTGGGGCCAGTCTGGGGCAATCAGACCAGCATCGTTGATTTCAAGTTAGGTTGCCAAAATGGCGTCTAGCCAATGGGCCAGAGACCAGGCAGGTGCGTCGAGATGCAAAGTGCAGAGGTGCCGCACGCAGATCGTGGAGATGCTGGAGAGCTCACCTTTGGTGCAGATGCTGCTCGGGTGTTGGGCTTCTCAGGACTCAAAGCACAACTTGGAGAGAGCCTCTGTTGTTGCGCTTGCAGCTTGTCGTTGGTCTTCCAAGATGGCTGGCTCCACGTGTCTCGGTGCCTCCACGGGTTCCTTCTTTGCAGGGACTGTGGATCGGGCTGTGAGAGGTCTGGAGGTCCAGGTCTTGTCGGGCTCTGGGCTCGGGCTCCGGCGGGAGGCGGCGGCAAATCAGACGTCGAATAGCTGGTTGGTGCTTGCGTTAGCAAGATGGTCACTCCCTGACCATAGGGGAGATTTCCTTCAGTCCTCTGTGCAGCAGAGCGTCGAAGTTCCTGTCTTCTTCTTGTGGTTAAGTTGATTCCAGGATGTCTGAAGTCTTAGGACACAGCTCCTACCTTTAAGCGGATTCTAGGGGCCGGACTACCTGCTAGGTCCCTCCCTAAGGGTGGAACCAGGAAGGGGAGTGGTTACACCCCCAATCCTTTGTCCAGCTCGCCCCAGGTCCGGGGCTGGTGTGCCCCAGGACCGGATTGAACTGGCATATGCACCGAGGCTCCTTGTGAGCCTCAGGCATGTCTGGTTTCTTTCAAGCCCTACATGACCAATACACAAAATCCTGTCTGGGGTGGTGCTCGCACCTCCCTTGGAAGGAAACCCTTTGTCCACGTCTCCCAAGCTGGAAGGACTCCCAGCAGCAGGAGGGCAGACTTGTGTCTGTGGTGGCAGCATCCATTTTGTGGAGCTGAGGCTATGTCTGATTTTACCCGGGTTTCAGGTACTGTACATGTCGTGTCCCTCTAGAAGGGTGGAATGCTAACCCCGTTGCCAGAATTGGCGAGGGGTTAGTATTCCAATTCGTATGACACCTTACTCGACATGTTTTGATAAAGCCAAACCAAAGATAGCATTTAACCGCGAGGTTCATAATGCACTTAAGAGTATAAGGTATGACGATATCTGGAAACGGTAGAAGGAAGTTGTTCTGACCACTGCAGACAGGCTCAGCTCATGCCAGAGCACCATCTCACATGGAACCAAGCACTCTGCCTTCAGGATTGTTAAGGCCTGCCATAGGAGTGACTTATAGGTTAACATGTGTCCCATTTAAGGTTAGGTATAGGTACACTACACCTAAGTAAGAGGTGGTTACACCAACTTACCCCAGCTGAGTGATCAGCCAGTTGTGTCAAATTTGTTAGGGTAGGCCAGGGGTGGCACAATACATGCTTCAACCCCTGGTAGGCCTTAGATACACCAATGCCCTGGGTACCTAGTGTACACTGGTACAGGGGCTCACAGGGTGATCCAATTCCAATTGGTTATGCATGCACCTAGGGTGCATAGTGTCAATTTAGTTAGAGAGAACAGCAGGCTGGGGGTCTCATTAGCAGGCCCACAGCCTCAATATGTCAAAAACCAGTGAAGCAAAAAGCAAAAAATTTGGGGTGACCATAGGATAGCAGACCCTACTCTCCTACAGCTCAGTATCACAGAGTGTACGGCGTCACTCCTCAGTGTCAGAATGACAGTGGGCTCCGTCTCACAGAGTGTACAGCGTCGCTCCTCAGTGTCAGTGGGCTACGTATCACAGAGTGTTAAGTATCGCTCCTCAGTGTCACTGGGCTACGTATCACAGAGTGTAAGGCATCGCTACTCAGTGTCAGTGGGCTCCATATCACAGAGTGTAAGGCGACACTCCGCAGTGTCAGTGGGCTCAGTATCACAGAGTGTAAGGTGTCGCTCCTCAGTGTCAGTGGGCTCAGTATCACAGAGTGTAAGGTGTCGCTCCTCAGTGTCAGTGGGCTCCGTATCACAGAGTTTAAGGAATCGTTACTCAGTGTCAGTGGGCTCCATATCACAGAGTGTAAGGCGTCGCTCCTCAGTATTAGTTGGCTCAGTATCACAGCTTGTAAGGCATCGCTCCCCAGTGTCAGTGAGCTCCGTATCACAGAGTGTAAGGAGACGCTCCTCAGTGTCAGTGGGCTCAGTATCACAGAGTGTAATGCGACACTCCTCAGTGTCAGTGGGCTCAGTATCACAGAGTGTAAGGTGTCGCTCCTCAGTGTCAGTGGGCTCAGTATCACAGAGTGTAAGGTGTCTGTGAGAAGTTGGCCTGGTATATGATGTTCACTAATTAAAGTGACCACCTTGTACCATGCCAAGTAACCCTTATGGTGTGGTTGTAAGTCAACCTTTTCGGACCAGCTGCCCTAGTGGTAGCGTAGGCTAAGCAGTCTTTCACGCTAAACTCGTTTAGGCGTGTTAAGCAAGCTGTTTTACCACATGTAACCCCCCTTTATACCAATGAAAGGACACCACACAGATATATATTCAAAATATATATGTATTTATTACTCAAAGTATCCCCTAGACTCTTTATGAGCACAAGAGCACAAATCGTTAAACAAGAAAGTATCACAATATACAGAAGTTGCACTTTATATGGATAGGCCCTGGTGGTAGCTCAAACCATATACTAAGATAGTGGTATAAGTACCACGAATAGGAAAGGGAAAAGGCCTAGGGCCTCTAGAATCGCTGGGCCTACAAGGAGCTAACTTCAGTTAGTGACCAGGAGGTCCACGGGTCGTGTGTGCAGTGAGGAAAGTTACACTCGGGCTCCCATAGGTTTTCAATGGGTGCGTAAAAGTTCAAAAGTTACTGCTAGAAGGGTCTTCTGGTTAGACTACGAAATCAAGACTTCAAACCTAGACATTAGAGATGTTACTCTACACTTGTGCACCGGAGTGCCAGCTTTACCTCACCCACAGGAAGCGGGTGCATAGGTCTCGAAGTGCGTCGGGTTTCGTCTATCTGTTCAATGGAGCCTGACGACAGAGATGCTGCAGGCGGTCGGTCCAGAAGAGATGCGGTGGATCCAAGGGTGGATCGGAAGTGTAGAAGACCTGTAAGCAGAGGGGACAGTGTTCAAAGTCACTAGCCAGTGACCGGCGTGGCACCAGGTAGGTACCAGGCGATGTCGGGTGCAAACAGGTGAAGAGGTGTAGCTTGTCTCTGCAGCCACATGGTGCCTGAAGGTTGACGATGTCCAGGAGTTAGTTCACGAGCTGTCCCACGCAGGCTCTCGCTGTCGCCGGTGTCAGCGACTCAAAAGAAGCAAACAAGCCTTGGTAAAAGCAGGAGTCGCAGGAATTGAAGAAAGCTGTTAGCTCTGACCAGCAAGGTCAGAGGGGCTGCTCCTTTGGAGGGAAGCAGGGGCCAGTCTGGAGCAACCAGACCAGCATCGTAGTTTTCAAAAAGGGTTGCCAAGATGGCCACTACCCAACGGGCCAGGGACCGGTTAGGCGCGTCGAGTCGCAAAGTGCAGAGGGGCCCCTCGCAGATCGTGGAGACGCTGGAGGGCTCACCTTTGGTGCAGATGCTGCTCAGATGTTGGGCTTCTCAGGACCCAAAGCACAACTCGGTGGGAGCCTCTGTTGTCGCGCTTGCAGCTTGTCGAGTGCCTTCCAAGATGGCTGGCTCCACATGTCTCGGTGCCTCCACGGGTTCCTTCTTTGCAGGGACTGTGGATCGGGCTGTGAGAGGTCTGGAGGTCCAGTTCTTGTTGGTCTCTGGGCTCCGGCAGGAGGCGTGAGGTGGCGGCAAAGCAGATGTTGATTCGCTGGTTGGTGCTTGCGTTAGCAAGATTTTCACTCCCTGACCATAGGGGAGACTTCCTTCAGTCTTCTGTGCAGCAGAACGTCGAAGTTCCCGTCTTCTTCTTAGTGTTAAGTTGATTCCAGGATGTCTGAAGTCTTAGGACACAGCTCCTACCTTTAAGCAGATTCTAGGGGCCGGACTACCTGCTAGGTCCCTCCCTAAGGGTGGGACCAGGAAGGAGGGGTGGTTACACCCCCAATCCTTTGTCCAGCTCGTCCCAGGTCCGGGGCTGGTGTGCCCCAGGACCGGTTTGAACTGGCATATGCACCGAGGCTCCTTGTGAGCCTCAGGCATGTCTGATTCTATTCAAGCCCTACCTCACCAATACACAAAATCCTGTCTGGGGTGGTGCTCGCACCTCCCCTGGCAGGAAACCCTTTGTCCACGTCTCCCAAGCTGGAAGGACTCCCAGCAGCAGGAGGGCAGACTTGTGTCGGTGGTGGCAGCGTCCATTTTGTGGAGCTGAGGCTATGTCTGATTTTACCCGGGTTTCAGGATCTGTACATGTCGTGTCCCTCTAGAAGGGTGGAATGCTAACCCCGTCTCCAGAATTGGCGAGGGGTTAGTATTCCAATTCGTATGACACCTTACTCGACATGTTTTGATAAAGCCAAACCAAAGATAGCATTTAACCGCGAGGTTCATAATGCACTTAAGAGTATATGGTGTGGCGGTATCTGGAAACGGTAGAAGGAAGTTGTTCCGACCACTGCAGACAGGCTCAGCTCATGCCAGAGCACCATCTCACATGAAACCAAGCACTCTGCCTTCAGGATTGTTAAGGCCTGCCATAGGAGTGACTTATAGGTTAACATGTGTCCCATTTAAGGTTAGGTATAGGTATACTACACCTAAGTAAGAGGTGGATACACCAACTTACCCCAGCTGAGTGATCAGCCAGTTGTGTCAAATTGTTCGGCCAGGCCAGGGGTGGCACAATACATGCTTCAGCCCCTGGTAGGCCTTAGATACACCAATGCCCTGGGTACCTAGTGTACACTGGTACAGGGGCTCACAGGGTGATCCACTTCCAATTGGTTATGCACCTAGGGTGCATAGTGTGAATTTAGTAGAGAGAACAGCAGGCTGGGGGTCTGATTGGCAGGCCCACAGCCTCAATATGTCAAAAACCAGTGAAGCAAAAAGCAAAAATTTGGGGTGACCATAGGATAGCAGACCCTACTCTCCTACACAACCCCCCCCAAACGCAGGGACATTAAACTAGCCTTGACCAGTCTCGTCTTCATGTCCTAAGTGGAAGTACCTGGAGAGACCATCTGCATTCCCATGGTCAGTACCTGGCCGGTGCTCCACTGTAAAGTCCATCCCCTGTAGGGAAATGGACCACCTAAGCAGTTTGGGGTTTTCACCCTTCATCTGATTTAGCCACAAGAGGGGCTTATGGTCGGTCTGAATCTTGAAGTGAGTGCCAAACAAGTATGGCCTCAGCTTCTTCAGGGCCCACACCACAGCAAAGGCCTCCCTCTCAATAGCTGACCAATTCTTCTCTCTTGGGGTCAACCTTCTGCTAATAAAAGCAATGGGTTGGTCTTGACCCTCTACATTAAGTTGTGACAGCACAGCTCCCACACCCAACTCAGAAGCATCTGTTTGGACAATAAACTCTTTGGAGTAGTCAGGACCTTTCAGGATAGGTGCAGAGCACATGGCCTCCTTCAGGTCATCAAATGCCTTTTGACAGCTTACTGTCCACTGAACCTTTTTGGGCATCTTCTTGGATGTCAGATCATTAAGAGGAGTCACAATGGACCCATAGTTCTTAACAAACTTCCTGTAGTACCCAGTCAAGCCCAAGAAAGCTCGAACTTGAGTCTGGGTGGTTGGAGGAGACCAGTCCTTGATGGATTGTATCTTACTCTCCAGTGGTTGAACTTGGCCTCCACCTACAAGGTAGCCCAAATACACAACCTTACTCTGCCCTATCCGGCACTTAGTAGCCTTGATAGTGAGGCCTGCCCTTTGCAGAGCCTCAAGAGCCTTCTTCAGGTGGATCAGGTGATCCTCCCAGGTGGAGCTAAAGACAGCAATGTCATCAATATATGCTGCACAAAAGTCATCCAACCCAGTAAGGACTTGGTTCACCAGCCTTTGGAAGGTAGCAGGTGCATTCTTCAGACCAAAGGGCATCACCACAAATTGATAATGCCCACCTGGGGTTGAGAATGCTGTTTTGGCCTTAGACTCCTCAGCTAATCTGATTTGCCAATAGCCAGCTGTCAAGTCAAATGTGCTCAAAAACTTAGCAGAAGCTAGTTTGTCTATGAGCTCATCTGCCCTTGGAATAGGATGTGCATCTGTCCTGGTGACAGCATTGAGTCCTCTGTAATCCACACAGAACCTCATCTCTCTCTTGCCATCTTTGGTGTGAGGTTTGGGGACCAGAACCACTGGGCAAGCCCAGGGGCTCTCTGAGGGTTCAATGACACCTAATTCCAGCATTTTGTGTACCTCAGCCTTTATACAGTCCCTGGCGTGGTCAGGTTGTCTGTAAAGCTTGTTCTTTACAGGCAGACTGTCACCAGTGTCCACCACATGGGTACACCAGTCAGTTTGGCTAGGTATCAAGGAAAACAGATGTTGAAATGATTGTAGAACTTGTCTACATTCAGTCTGCTGATGGGCAGTGAGGTTGCCTCCAAGGGTCACTCCTTCAACTGAGCCATCTTCAGGGTTCTGAGACAACAGGTCTGGGAGAGGGTCACTCTCTTCCTCCTGTCCCTCATCTGTAGCCATGAGCAAGCCCATGTCCGCCCTGTCAACATATGCTTTCAACCTGTTAAGATGGAGTACCCTGTGGGGACTCCTGGGAGTTCCTAGGTCTACCAAGTAGGTGACCTCTCCCTTCTTTTCCAGGATTGTATGGGTTCCAGACCATTTGTCTTGGAGTGCTGCTGGGGCCACTGGCTCCAACACCCATACCTTCTGTCCTGGCTGAAACTCAACCAAGACAGCCTTTTGGTCATGCCAAGCTTTCTGTAAGGCCTGGCTTGCCTCAAGGTTTTTGGATGCCTTCTCCATATACTCAGCCATCCTGGAGCGGAGACCAAGTACATAGTCCACTATGTCTTGTTTAGGCTTTTTGAGAGGTAACTCCCATCCTTCCTTCACTAAACACAGTGGGCCTCTTACAGGGTGCCCAAACAACAATTCAAAGGGGCTGTAGCCAACCCCCTTTTGTGGGACCTCTCTGTAAGCAAACAGAAGGCAGGGTAGAAGGATGTCCCATCTTCGCCTGAGCTTTTCAGGTAATCTTTTGATCATACCCTTTAGGGTCTTGTTGAATCTCTCAACAAGCCCATTGCATTGTGGGTGATAAGGGGTGGTGAACTTGTAGTTGACACCACATTCCTTCCACATAGCTGTCAAGTATCCTGACATGAAGTTGGTACCTCTGTCAGAAACTACCTCCTTAGGAAACCCCACTCTGGAGAATACTCCCAGCAGGGCCCTGGCCACAACAGGAGCTGTAGTGGTCCTAAGGGGAATTGCCTCTGGATACCTGGTGGCATGATCCACTACCACCAGTATAAATCTGTGCCCAGATGCAGTGGGAGGATCCATGGGACCCACTATATCTATTCCCACTCTTTCAAAGGGGACCCCCACCACAGGTAGTGGTATTAGGGGGGCCTTTGTTGTGCCACCTGATTTGCCACTGGCTTGGCAGGTCACACAGGAGCGACAACACTCCTTTGTATCTTCATTCATGTGAGGCCAGTGAAAGTGAGGGACAAGCCTGTCCCAAGTCTTGTTCTGGCCTAAGTGTCCTGCTAAAGGAATATCATGGGCCAAGGTAAGAAGGAAGCCCCTAAATTGCAGAGGTATAACCAACCTCCTGGTAGCACCAGGCTTGGGGTCTCTAGCCTCTGAATAAAGGAGCCCTTCATCCCAATACACTTTATGGGTACCTTGAGCATTCCCAGCAGCCTCAGCAGCAGCCAGCTGTCTGAGGGGTTCAAGAGAGGGACAGGATAACTGAGCCTGCCTCAAGTCAGCCCTTGAAGGTCCCCCTGTCCCCAGAAACTCAACCTGATCAGGTTCAAGCTCTTCAGGGACAGTTCCTTCAGGGTCCTCTAGATCAGCTTCCTGGGAAGGTTGATCATCACTCTGAGGCAGGGGGGAAGGCACAGCCTTGACCCTCCTGTTCTTCTTCTTGGTAGGTGCTTGGTCCATTGTTCCAGGATCCAAGACCTGAGGTTCAGTAAGGCACTTTTTGGCCTGTGACCTGGTCACAGCAAGGACATGTGGTGATATACCTAACATCTCTGCATGTGTCCTGTACTCCACTTCAGACCATAGAGAACTCTCTAGGTCATTGCCCAACAAACATTCTACTGGGAGGTCTGCACTAACCACAACCCTTTTGAGGCCAGTTACCCCTCCCCATGAGAAGTTAACAACTGCCACACTATGTGAAGTAGTGGCATTGCTGGCATTGGTCACCAGGTAATTCTCACCTGGTATGTACTGTCCAGGGTCCACAAAGCCGGGTATCACCATAGTGACACTGGCACATGTGTCCCTGTAGGCTTGAGCCACTTTTTCATTAATTAAAGGAGTCTGTCTGTACTTGCCCAGGTTACTGGGGCTCACAGTCAGGGACAAATCAATGTCCCCATCACAGATCAAGACTGCCTGTGTCAGGGTTCTGTCTAAGTCAGAATCTCCTTCAGTTCCCATAGTGATTCCCACTACACCCTTTGTCTGGGGACCAACACTGCTAACAGTAGTACTAGAAGCAGGTGCCTTAGGGGCAACAGTGTTGGGGGCTCCACCCTTTTTACAATCACTAGTCCAGTGAGTTTTATTCTTGCAATGATTGCACCAGGGTTTCTTTTGACCTTCTTTCTTCTTTCCCTTAGATTGTTGTTGGGACCCACCCTCCTTAGCAGTAGTTTGGGGCCCTGTTGAAGACTTCTGGTCTTTAGATTTCTGATCTCCACCCTTTTGGTCTGTTTTCTTCTGATCACCCCCTTGGCCCTGGTTCTGGTTTGTAGGAGAGTAGGGTCTGCTATCCTATGGTCACCCCAAATTTTTGCTTTTTGCTTCACTGGTTTTTGATATATTGAGGCTGTGGGCCTGCCAATCAGACCCCCAGCCTGCTGTTCTCTCTACTAAATTAACACTATGCACCCTAGGTGCATAACCAATTGGAAGTGGATCACCCTGTCAGCCCCTGTACCAGTGTACACTAGGTACCCAGGGCATTGGTGTACCCAAGGCCTGCCAGGGGCTGAAGCATGTATTATGCCACCCCAGGCTTGGCCTAACAATTTGACACAACTGGCTGATCACTCAGCTGGGGTAAGTTGGTGTAATCACCTCTTACTTAGGTGTAGTATACCTATACCTAACCTTAAATGGGACACCTGGTAACCTGTAAGTCACTCCTATGGCAGGCCTTAACAATCCGGAAGGCAGAGTGCTTGGTTCCATGTGAGATGGTGCTCTGGCATGAGCTGAGCCTGTCTGCAGTGGTCGGAACAACTTCCTTCTACCGTTTCCAGATATCGCCATACCATATGCTCTTAAGTGCATTATGAACCTCGCGGTTAAATGCTATCTTTGGTTTGGCTGTATCAAAACATGTCGAGTAAGGTGTCATACGAATTGGAATACTAACCCCTCACCAATTCTGGTGACGGGGTTAGCATTCCACCCTCCTAGAGGGACACGACATGTACAGAACCTGAAACCCGGGTAAAATCAGACATAGCCTCAGCTCCACAAAATGGACGCTGCCACCACAGACACAAGTCTGCCCTCCTGCTGCTGGGAGTCCTTCCAGCTTGGGAGACGTGGACAAAGGGTTTCCTGCCAGGGGAGGTGCGAGCACCACCCCAGACAGGATTTTATGTGTTGGTCAGGTAGGGCTTGAAAGGAAACAGACATGCCTGAGGCTCACAAGCAGCCTCGGTGCATATGCCAGTTCAATCCGGTCCTGGGGCACACCAGCCCCAGACCTGGGGCGAGCTGGACAAAGGATTGGGGGTGTAACCACCCCCCTTCCTGGTCCCACCCTTAGGGAGGGACCTAGCAGGTAGTCCCGCCCCTAGAATCCGCTTAAAGGTAGAAGCTGTGTCCAAA
The DNA here is from genome assembly GCF_964204655.1 of Triturus cristatus. Taxonomy (NCBI): domain Eukaryota; kingdom Metazoa; phylum Chordata; class Amphibia; order Caudata; family Salamandridae; genus Triturus; species Triturus cristatus. The sequence goes on from NC_140579.1 coordinate 1,101,021,962, forward strand.
GACTTCAGACATCCTGGAATCAACTTGAAACTAAGAAGAAGACGGGAACTTCGACGTTCCGCTGCACAGAAGACTGAAGGAAATCTCCCCTATGGTCAGGGAGTGACCATCTTACTAACGCAAGCACCATCCAGCGAATTGACGTCTGCTTTGCCGCCGGAGCCCGAGCACAGAGACCGACAAGACCTGGACCTCCAGACCTCTCACCGCCCGATCCACGTCCCTGAAAAGAGGAGACCCGTGGAGGCACCGAGACACGTGGAGCCAGCCATCTTGAAAAGACCACGACAAGCTGCAAGCGCAACAACCGAGGCTCCCTCCAAGTTGTGCTTTGGGTCCTAAGAAGCCCTACACCCGAGCAGCATCTGCACCAAAGGTGAGCCCTCCAGCATCTCCACGATCTGCGTGGGGCCCTTCTGCATTTTGCCACTCGACGCGCCTAACCGGTTGCTGGCCCGCTGGCTAGTGGCCATCTTGGCGACGAAATTCAAGAACTACACCACTGGTCTGGTTACTCCAGACTGGCCCTTGCTCCCCTCCAAAGGAGCAGTCCCTCTGACCTTGCTGGTCAGAACCATCAGCTTATTTCGTTTCCCACAACAATTGCTTTTGCCAAGGCTTGTTTGCTTCAATCAAGTCGCCGACACCGCCGACAGTGAGAGCCTGCGTGAGACAGCTCTTGAACCAACTCATGGACGTCGTCGACCTTCAGGGACCACGTGGCTGCAGAGACAAGCTACACCTTTCCTCCTGTTTGCACCAGACATCGCCTGGTACCCACCTAGTGCCACGCTGGTCTCTGGCTAGTGACTGCGAACACTGTCCCCTCTGCTTACAGGTCGTCTACAACTCCGATCCACCCTTGGATCCACCGCATCTCTTCCGGACCGATCGCCTGCAGCATCTTTGTCCACAGGCTCCTTTGAACAGATAGAAGAAACCCGACGCACTTCGAGACCTATGCACCCGCTTCCTGTGGGTGAGGTAAAGCTGGCACTCTGGTGCCCAAGTGTAGAGTATCATCTCTAGTATCTGTGTTTCGAATCTTAAGTTCATAGTCCATCCGGAAGGTCCTCTTTGCAGTAACTTTGTAACTTTTACGCACCCATTGAAAACCTATGGGAGCTCGCGTGTGACTATTTGCTCTGCACACGCAACCCGTGGACCTCCTGGTCACTAACTGAAGTTAGCTCCTTGTAGGCCCAGTGATTCTAGAGGCCCTAGGCCTTTTCCCTTTTCTGTTTGTGGTACTTATACCACTATTTTAGTATATGGTTTGAGCGGCCACCAGGGCCTATCCATATAAAGTGCAACTTCTGTGTATTCTAACGTATTCTTGTTTAACGATTTATGCTCCTGTGCTCATAAAGAGTCTAGGGGTTACTTTGAGAAATAAATACATATATATTTTCAATATATATCTGTGTGGTGTCCTTTCATTGGTATAAAAGGGGGTTACATTTGGTAAAACAGCTGGCTTAACACGCTTCACGAGTTTAGCCTCAAAGACTGCTTAGCCTACGCTACCACTAGGGCAGCTAGTCCGAAAAGGTTGACTTACAACCACACCATAAGGGTTGCTTGGCATGGTACAAGGTGGTCACTTTAACTAGTGAACATCATATACCAGGCCAACTTCTCACATTGGTGAGCAGCGGTTGGATTTGAGCTTGCTGTGTTTTACCATTGTAATCTCTTGGTTACCAATTGAAAGATCACATAGGTACCTGTAGGTACATATAAAACAAGATTAGATATACTTAAGTTCTACTGAACTTAGTGTTGTAGAGCAAAGGGAGTAGCACACCCTGACTACAACTACTAGATAGGTTTAGTAGGTAAACCCAAGCGTAGGTAGATTGCAACACATCCACCCACACTTAAGAGCAATGGCTGGGGCAGAGGGGTCCAATGTACCCATCTCTGTTGAGAGTGACCCCCAGAGGGCACCATCCATCTTTGCTACCCTAAACCAAAATGAGCTCAGGCAGTTGGCAAATATCAGGTGCCTTAAACAGCCCAAGAATCCTACTCCTGCTGAACTCAGAGAGCTTTTACAGGCTGATGAAGATCAGAAAGCTCTCAGGAAAGCCTCCCAGTTAGGCCCCTTAGGGACAGGAACAGGAGGCCCCCCTTCTGAAGATGCTACTGAAGTACCCCTTTCCAATAGTCATCCCTTAGATGAGAATCATACTACAGAGGAGGAAAGTGATGGGGATACAGGAGGTAGTGAGGATGAAGGGAGAACTAGCCCAGTGCCAAGTGTTATACGTGGCCCAGCTAACGTAAGGCTACTGGGGACTGACAATGGGATCACCCCATTGGATCTCCCTAGTGGACTTAACCAGGGGCTTGGGAGGCAAAGGAATCACTCAGGTGAATCTAATGCTTCTCATGCCTCTAGAGGCTCTCAAGGTCACTCCAGGAGAAGGATGACCACCCCTCAGAGGAGGGAGCATGAGGCCAGAATGCAAGAAGCCCAGCTGAGGATCAGGAAGCAGGAGCTAGAAGTAGCTCTGATGGAAGAGAAACTGAACAAGGCTAGGCAACCTAGAGAGAGTGGGTCTATAGCCACTGGTGGCAGCATTGTCCCTAGGGACAAAGATAGGGTCTTTGATAATAGGAACCTGTCTAAGGTTGTGCCCCCCTACAAAAGTTGGGATGACATCTACAAATGGATGACTGCTCTTGAGAGAGCCTGCAAAGTGCAGCAGGTTCCTGAAGACCAGTGGGCAGCAATCTTATGGCTCTCCTTTGAGGGGAGAGGCAGAGATAGACTCCTCACTGTTAGAGAAGAGGATGTCAGAAATTACAGAGTCCTGAAGAGTGTCCTAGTTGATGGGTTAGGCTTAACCACTGAACAGTACAGGTTAATGTTCAGAGACACCCAGAAGACACAGACTCAGGACTGGTCTGAATACATTGAATGTGCCACTAAGGCTTTGGAGGGTTGGTTGCTGGGAAGTAAGGTATCTGATTATACAGGATTGTACAATTTGATGATGAGAGAACAGATTTTAAATAACTGTCAAAACCAGCAACTGCATCAACACTTGGTTGACTCTGATCTGACCTCTCCCCAAGAATTGGGAAAGAAGGCAGACAAATGGGTCAGAACCAGGGTTAAGCAAAAGAACCAGAACCAGGGCCAAGGGGGTGATCAGAAGAAAACAGACCAAAAGGGTGGAGATCAGAAATCTAAAGACCAGAAGTCTTCAACAGGGCCCCAAACTAGTACTAAAGAGGGTGGGTCCCAGCCTAAAGGGAAGAAGAAAGAAGGTCAAAAGAAACCCTGGTGCAATCATTGCAAGAATACAACTCACTGGACTAGTGATTGTAAAAAGGGTGGAGCCCCCAACACTGTGGCCCCTAAGGCACCTGCTCCCAGTACTACTGTTAGCAGTGTTGGTCCCCAGACAAAGGGTGTAGTGGGAATCACTATGGGAACTGAAGGAGATTCTGACTTAGACAGAACCCTGACACAGGCAGTCCTGATCTGTGATGGGGACATAGATTTGTTCCTGACTGTGAGCCCCAGTAACCTGGGCAAGTACAGACAGACTCCTTCAATTAATGAAAAAGTGGCTCAAGCCTACAGGGACACATGTGCCAGTGTCACTATGGTGACACCAGGCTTTGTGGATCCTGGACAGTACATACCAGGTGAGAATTACCTGGTGACCAATGCCAGCAATGCCACTACTTCACATAGTGTGGCAGTTGTTAACTTCTCATGGGGAGGGGTAACTGGCCTCAAAAGGGTTGTGGTTAGTGCCAATCGGCCTTCAGCTCATCGGGGTGGAGGCGTGGCAGCAATCATACGCAAAGATCTCAAATTCATTGCGTCCTCTTCGCTCTGCCTTCCAGAGGTTGAGAATCTTGTCATCAGCCTAGCTTCCGAGGCTGGAGCCCTGACTCTCATTGTTCTGTACCGTCCTCCCACCCCTATGCCTTTGTTCTCTGCTGCTCTCAGCGAACAGCTTGCCACCCTGATGACTGCCTCTGCTCGTATCGCCATGTTCGGCGACTTTAATTACTGGTATAATCATGCTACTGAACTGTTTGAGGCACTCCTCAGCTTAAATTTGACCCAGCATGTCACTACTCCCACTCACATCGGGGGCCACATCTTGGATCACATTTGGTCGCTGGGGGTATCGCTCTCTTGTCCGATCATTTCTCCATGCGTCTGGTCAGACCACTCGCTGATCGAGACCTCTATCTCGGTGAATGGCCCGGTCAGACTTCCGCCTTTGGAGGGTGGGGTCGCTAGGAAATGGAATGCCTTTGATCTTCCTGCCTTCCTCTCTTTCCTTGCAGAAACTCTACCCCCTCCTAGTAACAGCTCAGGCGTCAACGCCTTGGATGTTGATATCATCCGCTGGCTCACGACAGCCAGCGACCAATTCGCCCCCACTTCCCGGTTCCCTCGCTCCCGACACAGTAAATCCCATAAATGGTTCAACTCAGCTTTGAAATCTCAACATCTTGAGCTACGCCAAGTGGAGCGTAGGTGGAGGCGTAATTACCTCAGCACCGACAGGGAGGCGTACGTGCTTGCACGTAAGGAATATAAAAAAGCTATCATCACCACTAAGGCTGCCTTCGTTTCCAAGAGAATACTAACTGCCCCTAACAAATCCAAGGAGATATTCAAGGTTCTTGCTGAATTAACATCAGACGCCAGGACACTCCCCAATCAGGCGCCTTCCGCTGAGTCTTGTGATGCTCTGAACTCTTTCTTTATTGATAAGATCTTGATAATTACAAATTCTATTCCTCACTCTCCCTCTCTGGCCACTGTCGTAGCCCCCTCCATTAATGCTTCTATTCTGACCTGTTTCCCCTTCCTCGACCCCGAATCCCTAGTAAAACTGGCCACACGTGTGAAATCTGGCTCCCCCAAAGATTGCTGCCCTCCTTAAGTGCTTCGCGAGATCTGCCACACTTTTCCACACAGTGTTCTACCCCTACTCAATGCCTCTCTCAGCTCTGGAACAGTCCCCAGGTCGTTCAAGGAGGCCATCTTGGTGCCTCTGTTGAAAAAACCTGGTGCGGACCCTGCTATCCTCGCAAATTATCGGCCCATCTCCCTCCTGCCCTACCTGTCTAAAATCCTAGAGGCACATGTCACTACCTGCCTCTCGCAATTCATTGAGGAATCCAACTTTTTAGAATTAAATCAAGCCGGCTTTAGACCAGCCCATTCCACCGAGGCTGTCATTCTTGCCGTGCTGGACAACCTCAGAATTAACGCCGACAGAGGTCTCTCCCAGGCCCTGGTCCTATTGGACTTGTCGGCTGCATTCGACACGGTGGACCATGCCATCTTACTCCACCGTGTCGAGTCAGCGGGAATCCGTGGGCTCGCTCTGACCTGGGTCAGGTCTTTCCTCGAGGGAAGATCTCAAGCTGTCAAACTGGGCCCTTTCACAGCTTCCAGCACCCCGTTGCTCTGTGGCGTCCCCCAAGGATCATCTTTGTCCCCCCTCCTTTTTAATTTGTACCTTCAACCCCTTATTCATTCCTTGGGTAGGTGGGACATCACCGTGTTCAATTATGCGGACGACTTACAAATTATTTTTCCACTCACCTCCCCTGACGCCATCATTAATTTCCAAACGGTCATGTTACACATCCAGCACTGGATGAATCAAAACCAACTGAAGCTCAATCCAGGGAAAACTGAGCTCCTCCTTCCGGGGAGGAGCGTCTCCCATTGGGGCCCCCAGTTCTGGCCCTCCGAGCTCGGCCCTCTGCCTTCACCAGCTGATTGTGTAAAGAGTCTCGAGGTCATCATTGATTCTCAGCTCACACTTAAGGCCCAGGTGAGTGCTGTAACTTCCGCCTGTATGTTCCAGCTTTACTGGATACGGAAAGTCTCCTACCTCTTGACCCCGGAAGCCTTGCTACAGGTTATAATAGCACTGGTGATGTCCCGTCTGGACTTCTCCAACTCCCTGTACCACGGCCTCCCAAAATCCCTGCTATCTAGGCTACAGCTTATTCACAACCAGGCCGCAAGACTCGCCTTTAAAATCCCAAGATGGCAGTCGGATAGACCCCTGCTCCACCAACTACACTGGCTGCCTATCAGCGAAAGAATAGCCTTTAAGGTTTGCTGCTTGGTTTTTAAAGCTCGGACAGGTCTCTGCCCAGCCTTCGTGAAATCTCTGGTCACCCCTTACTGCCCCTCCCGTACAATGAGGTCCATTAATCTCCAGCTTCTGGTCATTCCTCGCTTCAAACTTTCTAGACTAGGTGGCCGCAGCTTCACTCACTTGGCTCCTAAGCTGTGGAATTCTCTCCCACCCCTCCTTAAGGCTGAGTCCTCTCTTCTGCCTTTTAGGAAATCTTTGAAGACTCTGTTTTTTTCACATCCCCGTTAAGCCTCTCTGCACATCCCCGTGGTCTATCAGCGCCAGGAAACTTATGGTGACAGTGCGCTTAATAAATCTCCCTTAACATTAACATTAACATTAACATTAACAGTGCAGACCTCCCAGTAGAATGTTTGTTGGGCAATGACCTAGAGAGTTCTCTATGGTCTGAAGTGGAGTACAGGACACATGCAGAGATGTTAGGTATATCACCACATGTCCTTGCTGTGACCAGGTCACAGGCCAAAAAGTGCCTTACTGAACCTCAGGTCTTGGATCCTGGAACAATGGACCAAACACCTACCAAGAAGAAGAACAGGAGGGTCAAGGCTGTGCCTTCCCCCCTGCCTCAAAGTGATGATCAACCTTCCCAGGAAGCTGATCTAGAGAACCCTGAAGGAACTGTCCCTGAAGAGCTTGAACCTGATCAGGTTGAGTTTCTGGGGACAGGGGGACCTTCAAGGGCTGACTTGAGGCAGGCTCAGTTATCCTGTCCCTCTCTTGAACCCCTCAGACAGCTGGCTGCTGCTGAGGCTGCTGGGAATGCTCAAGGTACCCATGAAGTGTATTGGGATGATGGGCTCCTTTATTCAGAGGCTAGAGACCCCAAGCCTGGTGCAACCAGGAGGTTGGTTATACCTCTGCAATTTAGGGGCTTCCTTCTTACCTTGGCCCATGATATTCCTTTAGCAGGACACTTAGGCCAGAACAGGACTTGGGACAGACTTGTCCCTCACTTTCACTGGCCTCATCTGAATGAAGATACAAAGGAGTTTTGTCGCTCCTGTGTGACCTACCAAGCCAGTGGCAAATCAGGTGGCACAACCAAGGCCCCCCTAATACCACTACCTGTGGTGGGGGTCCCCTTTGAAAGAGTGGGAATAGATATAGTGGGTCCCATGGATCCTCCCACTGCATCTGGGCACATATTTATACTGGTGGTAGTGGATCATGCCACCAGGTATACAGAGGCAATTCCCCTTAGGACCACTACAGCTCCTGTTGTGGCCAGGGCCCTGCTAGGAGTATTCTCCAGAGTGGGGTTTCATAAGGAGGTAGTTTCTGACAGAGGTACCAACTTCATGTCAGGATACTTGACAGCTATGTGGAAGGAGTGTGGTGTCAACTACAAGTTCACCACCCCTTATCACCCACAATGCAATGGGCTTGTTGAGAGATTCAACAAGACCCTAAAGGGTATGATCAAAGGATTACCTGAAAAGCTCAGGCGAAGATGGGACATCCTTCTACCCTGCCTTCTGTTTGCTTACAGAGAGGTCCCACAAAAAGGGGTTGGCTACAGCCCCTTTGAATTGTTGTTTGGGCACCCTGTGAGAGGCCCACTGTGTTTAGTGAAGGAAGGATGGGAGTTAACTCTCAAAAAGCCTAAACAAGACATAGTGGACTATGTACTTGGTCTCCGCTCCAGGATGGCTGAGTATATGGAGAAGGCATCCAAAAACCTTGAGGCAAGCCAGGCCTTACAGAAAGCTTGGCATGACCAAAAGGCTGTCTTGGTTGAGTTTCAGCCAGGACAGAAGGTATGGGTGTTGGAGCCAGTGGCCCCAGCAGCACTCCAAGACAAATGGTCTGGACCCCATACAATCCTGGAAAAGAAGGGAGAGGTCACCTACTTGGTGGACCTAGGAACTCCCAGGAGTCCCCACAGGGTACTCCATGTTAACAGGTTAAAAGCATATGTTGCCAGGAAAGACATGGGCTTGCTCATGGCTACAGATGAGGGACAGGAGGAAGAGAGTGACCCTCTCCCAGACCTGTTGTCTCAGAACCCTGAAGATGGCTCAGTTGAAGGAGTGACCCTTGGAGGCAACCTCGCTGCCCATCAGCAGACTGAATGTAGACAAGTTCTACAATCATTTCAACATCTGTTTTCCCTAATACCTAGCCAAACTGACTGGTGTACCCATGTGGTGGACACTGGTGACAGTCTGCCTGTAAAGAACAAGCTTTACAGACAACCTGACCACGTCAGGGACTGTATAAAGGCTGAGGTACACAAAATGCTGGAATTAGGTGTCATTGAACCCTCAGAGAGCCCCTGGGCTAGCCCAGTGGTTCTGGTCCCCAAACCTCACACCAAAGATGGCAAGAGAGAGATGAGGTTCTGTGTGGATTACAGGGGTCTCAATGCTGTCACCAGGACAGATGCACACCCTATTCCAAGGGCAGATGAGCTCATAGACAAACTAGCTTCTGCTAAGTTTTTGAGCACATTTGACTTGATAGCTGGCTATTGGCAAATCAGAGTAGCTGAGGAGTCTAAGGCCAAAACAGCATTCTCAACCCCAGGTGGGCATTATCAATTTGTGGTGATGCCCTTTGGTCTGAAGAATGCACCTGCCACCTTCCAAAGGTTGGTGAATCAAGTCCTTACTGGGTTGGATGACTTTTGTGCAGCATATCTTGATGACATTGCTGTCTTTAGCTCCACCTGGGAGGATCACCTGATCCACCTGAAGAAGGCTCTTGAGGCTCTGCAAAGGGCAGGCCTCACTATCAAGGCTACTAAGTGCCAGATAGGGCAGAGTAAGGTTGTGTATTTGGGCCACCTTGTAGGTGGAGGCCAAGTTCAACCACTGGAGAGTAAGATACAATCCATCAAGGACTGGTCCCCTCCAACCACCCAGACTCAAGTTCGAGCTTTCTTGGGCTTGACTGGGTACTACAGGAAGTTTGTTAAGAACTATGGGTCCATTGTGACTCCTCTTAATGATCTGACATCCAAGAAGATGCCCAAAAAGGTTCAGTGGACAGTAAGCTGTCAAAAGGCATTTGATGACCTGAAGGAGGCCATGTGCTCTGCACCTATCCTGAAAAGTCCTGACTACTCCAAAGAGTTTATTGTCCAAACAGATGCTTCTGAGTTGGGTGTGGGAGCTGTGCTGTCACAACTTAATGTAGATGGTCAAGACCAACTGTGAGAAGTTGGCCTGGTATATGATGCTCACTAGTTAAAGTGATCACCTTGTACCATGCCAAGCAACCCTTATGGTGTGGTTGTAAGTCAACCTTTTCGGACTAGCTGCCCTAGTGGTAGAGTAGGCTAAGCAGTCTTTGATTCACTGGATGGTGCTTGCGTTAGCAAGGTGGTCACTCCCTGACCACAGGGGAGATTTCCTTGAGTCTTCTGTGCAGCAGAATGTCGAAGTTCCCGTCTTCTTCTTAGTTTCAAGTTGATTCCAGGATGTCTGAAGTCTTAGGACACAGCTCCTACCTTTAAGCGGATTCTAGGGGCCGGACTACCTGCTAGGTCCCTCCCTATGGGTGGGACCAGGAAGGGGGGTGGTTACACCCCCAATCCTTTGTCCAGCTCGCCCCAGGCCCGGGACTGGTGTGCCCCAGGACCGGTTTGAACTGGCATATGCACCGAGGCTCCTTGTGAGCCACAGGCATGTCTGGTTTCTTTCAAGCCCTACCTGACCAATACACAAAATCCTGTCTGGGGTGGTGCATGCACCTCCCCTGGCAGGAAACCCTTTGTCCACACCTCCCAAGCTGGAAGGACTCCCAGCAGCAGGAGGGCAGACTTGTGTCTGTGGTGGCAGCATCCATTTTGTGGAGCTGAGGCTATGTCTGATTTTACACGGGTTTCAGGTACTGTACATGTCATGTCCCTCTAGAAGGGTGGAATGCTAACCCCGTCGCCAGAATTGGCGAGGGGTTAGTATTCCAATTCGTATGACACCTTACTCGACATGTTTTGATAAAGCCAAACCAAAGATAGCATTTAACCGCGAGTATATGGTATTACGATATCTGGAAACAGTAGAAGGAAGTTGTTCCGACCACTGCAGACAGGCTCAGCTCATGCCAGAGCACCATCTCACATGGAACCAAGCACTCTGCCTTCAGGATTGTTAAGGCCTGCCATAGGAGTGACTTATAGGTTACCAGGTGTCCCATTTAAGGTTAGGTATAGGTATACTACACCTAAGTAAGAGGTGATTACACCAACTTACCCCAGCTGAGTGATCTGCCAGTTGTGTCAGATTGTTAGGCCAAGCCTGGGGTGGCATAATACATGCTTCAGCCCCTGGCAGGCCTTGGGTACACCAATGCCCTGGGTACCTAGTGTACACTGGTACAGGGGCTGACAGGGTGATCCAACCAATTGGGTATGTACCTAGGGTACATGGAGTCCATTTTAAAGAGAGAACAGCCAGGCTGAGATCCTGAATAGCAGGATCTCAGGCCAACTAAGTCGAAAAACCAGCTAGACACTAGGCAAAAATTTGGGGGTAACCATAGTCAGATATCCACCTTCCTACACAACCCCCCCCCAAACGAAGGGAGATAAGGCTGACCTTGACCAGGTAAGCCTATATTGCCCAAGTGGCCATATAAGGAGGAACCAGCACTGGCATGGTTACCCCCTGTCTCATGGTCCACTAAGCAATCCCTCACCCTAAGGGTATCAGAGGGTCTCCACCATAGGGAATCTCTACCTTTGGTGTGTCTTGGCAAAGTAAAAGGCTGGTGTTGAGATGGAGTACTGAAGTGAGTGTCCTCAAAGTGAGGCCTCAGCTTCCTCCAATCCCCCTCCACCATGGATGCCTTTCTTTCCTTAACAGAGTTGCACTGTGCTCTCAGGGTCAGCCTCTGGCTACCTAAAGCTGGAGGCTGGGTCCCTTTTGTGGGCTTACTGGAGGGACAGGTCAGGTCTGTGGCCCTAAGGTCCCATGTTTGCCTGTACCCAACAGAATCCCTCTGGGGGAGGTCCCTAACTACCTGTAAAGGAGATCCCTCAGGAATGTTTTTACCCATCACCTCACTAGGGCTACTAGCCAGGCAATCCTCATTCTTTTGACGGGGGGGTTCTTGTGGACAGGGGCCCTCTTGGGGTCCACTGGCCTCCCTGACCTCTGCAGCCCTGGGCTGACTGAGGCAGGGTAGAGAGAGGCAGGCTACCTGCACCAGACTGGGTCCCACCTTGGAAGGGGCCACTGACATCAGAGGCTCTGCCAGGCCAGGCCTGGCTACCTCTGGGGCAGTTCCTTCACAAGGGGTGAGGTCAGCTCCCTGAGGAGGCTGACTTTTTCCTAATGTCTGGGGAGAGGGAGACTTTTCTTCCTCCCCACTACTCTCTGTTTGTGTGGAGTGATCCATAGTTTCAGGCTTCACTACACCTATGTCAGTCTGAGTATAGGCTGAGACCATTACAGCCTTGCCAACCCTTTCAGGGGGGCACTCAGTTTGTGTTTGAGCTGTGACTGTCACAGCTCTGCCAGTCTCTACAGGGAAGTCTGTCTGTGCCTGGGCTGTGGCTACCACTGCCCTTCCAACCTTTCCAGGGAGGAAATCTATTTGGACAGGGGTTGTGAATGGCACAACCCCACTACCCTTTTGTGAAAGGCCTACCATTTTAGAATGGGTGTCTTGTTCAACTCCAGCCCAAGCTGAGAGTTCTAAGTCATTCCCCAGTAAGCAGTCTACAGGCAAGGTTGGGGACACTGCCACCCTTTTAGGGCCAGTGACACCTCTCCAGCTGAGATATACCTCTGCCATGGGATGACTGTTCTGTTTGCCATCAATGTTGGTCACCTGGTAGGAGAAACCAGGCAAAAGCTGCTCAGAGGGAACTAGCCAATGGGCCACCATTGTGGTGCTAGCTCCAGTGTCTCTGTAGGCCTCAGCTTTTGTACCATTGATGTAGGGCTCCTGTCTGTACCTACCCAAAGTGTTGGGACAGGCAGTGAAGTTGGCAAACCCCATGCCACCATCACAGACAAGAGTATCTGCTGCAGGGGAATTGGCTAAGCCAGGGTCCCCCTGTGTTCCCCAAGTAAACCCACCCAAATTTTTGGGGGCACTCCCACCACCTGGGGGATTACTGCTGACAGTAATAGGTGGTGTGACAGGAGTAATTGGAGGAACAGTTTTGTTTGTAGCCCTTGGGCAACTGCTGTCAGTTTTCCAATGCCCAGGAGTTTTACACTCATGGCAGTAAGGCTTTTTACCTGTGGTAGAGGAGGGAGCTTGGGACCCACCACCCTGTGTGGAGTATTGGGGCCCTGAGGAAGATTTCTCTTTTGCTTTATCCCCACCCTTCTCTTGAGGTTTGGTGGTATCTTTCTTTTGGTCACCACCCTGATTCTTAGGCCTGATCCTGGTTCTGACCCATTTATCTGCCCTCTTTCCCAATTCTTGGGGAGAGGTCAAATCTGAGTCTACCAGGTGTTGATGGAGGAGCTGGTTTTGACAGTTACTTAAAATCTGTTCTCTCATCATCAAATTGTACAATCCTGTATAATCAGATACCTTACTTCCCAGCAACCAACCCTCCAAAGCCTTAGTGGCACATTCAACATATTCAGACCAGTCCTGAGTCTGTGTCTTCTGGGTGTCTCTGAACATTAACCTGTACTGTTCAGTGGTTAAGCCTAACCCATCAACTAGGACACTCTTCAGGGCTCTGTAATTTCTGACATCCTCCTCCCTAACAGTGAGGAGTCTGTCTCTGCCTCTTCCTTCAAAGGAGAGCCAGAGGATTGCTGCCCACTGGTCTTCAGGAACCTGCTGTACTTTGCAGGCTCTCTCAAGAGCAGTTATCCATTTGTGGATATCATCCCCACTTTTGTAGGGGGGCACGACCTTAGACAGGTTCCTATTATCAAAGACCCTATCTTTGTCCTTAGGGACAATGCTGCCACCAGTGGGTATAGACCCACTCTCTCTAGGTTGCCTAGCCTTCCTCAGTTTTTCTTCCATCAGGGCTACTTCTAGCTCCTGCTTCCTGATCCTCAGCTGGGCTTCCTGCATTCTGGCCTCATGTTCCCTCCTCTGAGGGGTGGTCATCCTTTTCCTGGAGTGACCTTGAGAGCCTCTAGAGGCATGAGAAGCATTAGAGTCACCTGAGCGATTCCTTTGCCTCCCAAGCCCCTGGTTAAGTCCACTGGGGAGATCCAATGGGATGGTCCCATTGTCAGTCCCCAATAGCCTTAGTTTAGCTGGGCCAAGTATAACACTTGGCACTGGGCTAGTTCTCCCTTCATCATCACTACTCTCTGTATCCTCCCCACTTTCCTCCTCTGTAGTATGGTTCTCATCTAAGGGATGGCTATTGGAAAGGGGTACTTCTGTAGCATCTTCAGAAGGGGGGCCTCCTGTTCCTGACCCTAAGGGGGCTAACTGGGAAGCTTTCTTGAGCTCTCTCTGATTTTCATCATTTTGCAAGAGTTCTCTGAGCTCAGCAGAGGTAGGGTTCTTGGGCTGTTTAAGGCCTCTAAGAGTTGCCAAATGCCTGAGCTCATTCTGGTTAAGGGTAGCAAAGATGGATGGTGCCCTCTGGGGGTCACTCTCAACAGAGATAGGTACAGTGGACCCCTCTGTTCCAGCCATTGCTCTTAAGTGTGGGTGGATGTGTTGCAATCTACCTACACTTGGGTTTACCTACTAAACCTATCTAGTAGTTGTAGTCAGGGTGTGCTACTCCCTTTGCTCTACAACAACTAAGTTCAGTAGAACTTATGTATATCTAATCTTGTTTTATATGTACCTACAGGTACCTATGTGATCTTTCAATTGGTAACCAAGAGATTACAATGGTAAAACACAGCAAGCTCAAATCCAACTGCTGCTCACCAATGTGAGAAGTTGGCCTGGTATATGATGCTCACTAGTTAAAGTGATCACCTTGTACAATGCCAAGCAACCCTTATGGTGTGGTTGTAAGTCAACCTTTTCGGACTAGCTGCCCTAGTGGTAGCGTAGGCTAAGCAGTCTTTGAGGCTAAACTTGTGAAGCGTGTTAAGCCAGCTGTTTTACCAAATGCAACCCCCTTTTATACCAATGAAAGGACACCACACAGATATATATTCAAAACATATATGTATTTATTTCTCAAAGTAACCCCTAGTCTCTTTATGAGCACAGGAGCACAAATCGTCAAACAAGATTACAGTAGAATACACAGAAGTTGCACTTTATATGTATAGGCCCTGGTGGCTGCTCGAACCATATACTAAAATAGTGGTATAAGTACCACAAACAGAAAAGGGAAAAGGCCTAGGGCCTCTAGAATCGCTGGGCCTACAAGGAGCTAACTTCAGTTAGTGACCAGGAGGTCCACGGGTGGCGTGTGCAGAGCAAATAGTCACACGCGTGCTCCCATAGGTTTCAATGGGTGCGTAAAAAGTACAAAGTTACTGCAAAGAGGATCTTCCGGATGGACTAGGAACTCAAGATTTGGAACACAGGCACTAGAGATGTAATACTACACTTGGGCACAGGAGTGCCAGCTTTACCTCACCCACAGGAAGCGGGTGCATAGGCCTCGAAGTGCGTCGGGTTTCTTCTATCTGTTCCGTGGAGCCTGAAGACAAAGATGCTGCAGGCGGTCGGTCCGGGAGAGATGCGGTGGATCCAAGAGTGGATCGGAGATGTTGAAGACCTGTAAGCAGAGGGGACAGTGTTCACAGTCACTAGCCAGTGACCAGCGTGGCACCAGGTGGGTACCAGGCAATGTCGGGTGCAAACAGGAAGAAGGGTGTAGCTTGTCTTTGCAGCCACGTGGTCCCTGGAGGTCGACGTCCAGGAGTCGGTTCACGAGCTGTCCCACGCAGGCTCTCGCTGTCGGCGGTGTCGCCGACTTGATCAAAGCAAACAAGCCTTGGCAAAAGCAATTGTTGTAGGAGATGAAATAAGCTGATGGTTCTGACCAGCAAGGTCAGAAGGACTGCTCCTTTGGAGGGGAGCAAGGGCCAGTCTGGAGCAATCAGACCAGCGGTGTATTTCGTGAAGTTCATCGCCAAGATGGCTACTAGCCAGCGGGCCAGCAACCGGTTAGGCGCGTCGAGTGGCAAAATGCAGAAGGGCCCCACGCAGATCGTGGAGATGCTGGAGGGCTCACCTTTGGTGCAGATGCTGCTCGAGGGTTGGGCTTCTCAGATCCCAAAGCACAACTTGGAGGGAGCCTCGGTTGTTGCACTTGTCAGCTTGTCGTGGTCGTTTCAAGATGGCTGGCTCCACATGTCTCGGTGCCTCCACGGGTCTCCTCTTTTCAGGGACTGTGGATCGGGCGGTGAGAGGTCTGGAGGTCCAGGTCTTGTCAGTCTCTGGGCTCGGGCTCCGGCGGGAGGCGGTGGCAAAGCAGAAGTTGATTCGCTGGATGGTGCTTGCGTTAGCAAGGTGGTCACTCCCTGACCACAGGGGAGATTTCCTTCAGGGTTCTGTGCAGCAGAATGTCGAAGTTCCTGTCTTCTTCTTAGTTTCAAGTTGATTCCAGGATGTCTGAAGTCTTAGGACACAGCTCCTACCTTTAAGCGGATTCTAGGGGCCGGACTACCTGCTAGGTCCCTCCCTAAGGGTGGGACCAGGAAGGGGGGGGGGTTACACCCCCAATCCTTTGTCCAGCTTGCCCCAGGTCTGGGGCTGGTGTGCCCCAGGACCGGTTTGAACTGGCATATGCACCGAGGCTCCTTTTGAGCCACAGGCATGTCTGGTTTCTTTCAAGCCCTACCTGACCAATACACAAAATCCTGTCTGGGGTGGTGCACGCACCTCCCCTGGCAGGAAACCCTTTGTCCACACCTCCCAAGCTGGAAGGACTCCCAGCAGTAGGAGGGCAGACTTGTGTCTGTGGTGGCAGCATCCATTTTGTGGAGCTGAGCCTATGTCTGATTTTACACGGGTTTCAGGTACTGTACATGTCGTGTCCCTCTAGAAGGGTGGAATGCTAACCCCGTCACCAGAATTGGCGAGGGGTTAGTATTCCAATTCGTATGACACCTTACTCGACATGTTTTGATAAAGCCAAACCAAAGATAGCATTTAACCGCGACGTTCATAATGCACTTAAGAGTATATGGTATGACGATATCTGGAAACAGTAGAAGGAAGTTGTTCCGACCACTGCAGACAGGCTCAGCTCATGCCAGAGCACCATCTCACATGGAACCAAGCACTCTGCCTTCAGGATTGTTAAGGCCTGCCATAGGAGTGACTTATAGGTTACCAGGTGTCCCATTTAAGGTTAGGTATAGGTATACTACACCTAAGTAAGAGGTGATTACACCATCTTACCCCAGCTGAGTGATCAGCCAGTTGTGTCAGATTGTTAGGCCAAGCCTGGGGTGGCATAATACATGCTTCAGCCCCTGGCAGGCCTTGGGTACACCAATGCCCTGGGTACCTAGTGTACACTGGTACAGGGGCTGACAGGGTGATCCAACCAATTGGGTATGTACCTAGGGTACATGGAGTCCATTTTAAAGAGAGAACAGCCAGGCTGAGATCCTGAATAGCAGGATCTCAGGCCAACTAAGTCGAAAAACCAGCTAGACACTAGGCAAAAATTTGGAGGTGACCATAGTCAGATATCCACCTTCCTACACCAACCCATTGCTTTTATTAGCAGAAGGTTGACCCCCAGAGAGAAGAATTGGTCAGCTATTGAGAGGGAGGCCTTTGCTGTGGTGTGGGCCCTGAAGAAGCTGAGGCCATACTTGTTTGGCACTCACTTCAAGATTCAGACCGACCATAAGCCCCTCTTGTGGCTAAATCAGATGAAGGGTGAAAACCCCAAACTGCTTAGGTGGTCCATTTCCCTACAGGGGATGGACTTTACAGTGGAGCACCGGCCAGGTACTGACCATGGGAATGCAGATGGTCTCTCCAGGTACTTCCACTTAGGACATGAAGACGAGACTGGTCAAGGCTAGTTTAATGTCCCTGCGTTTGGGGGGGGGGTTGTGTAGGAGATTAGGGTCTGCTATCCTATGGTCACCCCAAATTTTTGCTTTTTGCTTCACTGGTTTTTGACATATTGAGGCTGTGGGCCTGCCAATCAGACCCCCAGCCTGCTGTTCTCTCTACTAAATCTACATTATGCACCCTAGGTGCATAACCAATTAGAAGTGGATCACCCTGTGAGCCCCCGTACCAGTGTACACTAGGAACACAGGGCATTGGTGTATCTAAGGCCTGCCAGGGGCTGAAGCATGTATTATGCCACCCCAGGCTTGGCCTAACAAATTTGACACAACTGGCTGATCACTCAGCTGGGGTAAGTTGGTGTAACCACTTCTTACTTAGGTGTAGTATACCTATACCTAACATTAAATGGGACACATGTTAACCTATAAGTCACTCCTATGGCAGGCCTTAACAATCCTGAAGGCAGAGTGCTTGGTTCCATGTGAGATGGTGCTCTGGCATGAGCTGAGCCTGTCTGCAGTGGTCGGAACAACTTCCTTCTACTGTTTCCAGATATCGTCATACCATATACTCTTAAGTGCATTATGAACCTCGCGGTTAAATGCTAACTTTGGTTTGGCTTTATCAAAACATGTCGAGTAAGGTGTCATACGAATTGGAATACTGACCCCTCGCCAATTCTGGCGACGGGGTTAGCATTCCACCCTTCTAGAGGGACACGACATGTACAGAACCTGAAACCCGGGTAAAATCAGACATAGCCTCAGCTCCACAAAATGGATGCTGCCACCACAGACACAAGTCTGCCCTCCTGCTGCTGAGAGTCCTTCCAGCTTGGGAGGTGTGGACAAAGGGTTTACTGCCAGGGGTGGTGCGTGCACCACCCCAGACAGGATTTTGTGTATTGGTCAGGTAGGGCTTGATAGAAACCAGACATGCCTGAGGCTCACAAGGAGCCTCGGTGCATATGCCAGTTCAATCCGGTCCTGGGGCACACCAGTCCCGGGCCTGGGGCGAGCTGGACAAAGGATTGGGGGTGTAACCACCCCCCTTCCTGGTCCCACCCTTAGGGAGGGACCTAGCAGGTAGTCCGGCCCCTAGAATCCGCTTAAAGGTAGGAGCTGTGTCCTAAGACTTCAGACATCCTGGAATCAACTTAACTACAAGAAGAAGACGGGAACTTCGACGCTCTGCCACACAGAGGACTGAAGCCAATCTCCCCTGTGGTCAGGGAGTGACCACCTCGCTAACGCAAGCACCATCCAGCGAATCAACGTCTGCTTTGCCGCCGCCTCCCGCCGGAGCCCGAGCCCAGAGACTGACAAGACCTGGACCTCCAGACCTCTCACCGCCCGATCCACAGTCCCTGCAAAGAGGAGACCCGTGGAGGCACCGAGACACGTGGAGCCAGCCATCTTGAAAAGACTACGATAAGCTGCAAGCGCAACAACCGAGGCTCCCTCCAAGTTGTGCTTTGGGACCTGAGAAGCCCAACACCCGAGCAGCATCTGCACCAAAGGTGAGCCCTCCAGCATCTCCACGATCTGCGTGGGGCCCTTCTGCATTTTGCCACTCGACGCGCCTAACCGGTTGCTGGCCCGCTGGCTAGTGGACATCTTGGCGACGAACTTCAAGAACTACACCACTGGTCTCGTTGCTCCAGACTGGCCCTTGCTCCCCTCCAAAGGAGCAGTCCCTCTGACTTTGCTGGTCAGAACCATCAGCTTATTTTGTTCCCCACAACAATTGCTTTTGCCAAGGCTTGTTTGCTTCGATCAAGTCGCCGATACCGCCGACAGCGAGAGCCTGCGTGGGACAGCTTGTGAACCGACTCCTTGACGTCGTCGACCTTCAGGGACCACGTGGCTGCAGAGACAAGCTACACCTTTCCTCCTGTTTGCACCCGACATTGCCTGGTACCCACCTGGTGCCAAGCTGGTCACAGGCTAGTGACTGTGAACACTGTCCCCTCTGCTTACAGGTCTTCTACAACTCCGATCCACCCTTGGATCCACCGCATCTCTTCCGGACCGATCGCCTGCAGCATCTTTGTCCACAGGCTCCATTGAACAGATAGAAGAAACCCGACGCACTTCGAGACCTATGCACCCGCTTCCTGTGGGTGAGGTAAAGCTGGCACTCCGGTGCCCAAGTGTAGAGTATCATCTCTAGTGTCTGTGTTTCGAATCTTAAGTTCATAGTCCATCCGGAAGGTCCTCTTTGCAGTAACTTTGTAACTTTTACGCACCCATTGAAACCTATGGGAGCACGCGTGTGACTATTTGCTCTGCACACGCCACCCGTGGACCTCCTGGTCACTAACTGACGTTAGCTCCTTGTAGGCCCAGCGATTCTAGAGGCCCTAGGCCTTTTCCCTTTTCTGTTCGTGGTACTTATACCACTATTTTAGTATATGGTTTGAGTGGCCACCAGGGCCTATCCATATAACGTGCAACTTCTGTGTATTCTGTGATAATCTTGTTTGACGATTTGTGCTCCTGTGCTCATAAAGAGACTAGGGGTTACTTTGAGAAATAAATACATATATATTTTGAATATATATCTGTGTGGTGTCCTTTCATTGGTATAAAAGGGGGTTACATTTGGTAAAACAGCTGGCTTAACACGCTTCACGAGTTTAGCCTCAAAGACTGCTTAGCCTACGCTACCACTAGGGCAGCTAGTCCGAAAAGGTTGACTTACAACCACACCATAAGGGTTGCTTGGCATGGTACAAGGTGATCACTTTAACTAGTGAGCATCATATACCAGGCCAACTTCTCACATTGGTGAGCAGCGGTTGGATTTGAGCTTGCTGTGTTTTACCATTGTAATCTCTTGGTTACCAATTGAAAGATCACATAGGTACCTGTAGGTACATATAAAACAAGATTAGATATACATAAGTTCTACTGAACTTAGTTGTTGTAGAGCAAAGGGAGTAGCACACCCTGACTACAACTACTAGATAGGTTTAGTAGGTAAACCCAAGTGTAGGTAGATTGCAACACATCCACCCACACTTAAGAGCAATGGCCGGGGCAGAGGGGTCCACTGTACCCATCTCTGTTGAGAGTGACCCCCAGAGGGCACCATCCAGCTTTGCTACCCTTAATCAGAATGAGCTCAGGCATTTGGCAACTCTTAGAGGCCTTAAACAGCCCAAGAACCCTAACTCTGCTGAGCTCAGAGAACTCTTACAGAATGATGAGAATCAGAGAGAACTCAAGAAAGCTTCCCAGTTAGCCCCCTTAGGGACAGGAACAGGAGGCCCCCCTTCTGAAGATGCCACAGAGGTTCCCCCTTCCAATAGTCACCCCTTAGATGGGATGCCTACCACAGAGGAAGAAAGTGATGGGGATACAGATGTGAGTGGGGATGAAGGGAGAACTAGCCCAGTGCCAAGTGTTATACTTGGCCCAGCTAAACTAAGGCTATTGGGGACTGACAGTGGGTTCACCCCATTGGATCTCCCCAGTGGACTTAACACAGGGCTTGGAAGGCAAAGGAATCGCTCAGGTGACTCCAATGCTTCCCATGGCTCTAGAGGCTCTCAAGGTCACTCCAGAAGGAGACTGACCACCCCTCAGAGGAGGGAACATGAGGCCAGAATGTAGGAAGCCCAGCTGAGGATCAGGAAGCAGGAGCTAGAAGTAGCCCTGATGGAAGAAAAACTGAACAAGGCTAGGCAACCTAGAGAGAGTGGGTCTATACCCACTGGTGGCAGCATTGTCCCTAAGGACAAAGATAGGGTCTTTGATAATAGGAACCTGTCTAAGGTTGTGCCCCCCTACAAAAGTGGGGATGACATCCACAAATGGATAACTGCTCTTGAGAGAGCCTGCAAAGTACAGCAGGTTCCTGAAGACCAGTGGGCAGCAATCCTCTGGCTCTCCTTTGAAGGAAGAGGCAGAGACAGACTCCTCACTGTTAGAGAAGAGGATGTCAGAAACTACAGAGTCCTGAAGAGTGTTCTGGTAGATGGGTTAGGCTTAACCACTGAACAGTACAGGTTAATGTTCAGAGACACCCAAAAGACACAGACTCAGGACTGGTCTGAATATGTTGAATGTGCCACTAAGGCTTTGGAGGGTTGGTTGCTGGGAAGTAAGGTATCTGATTTTACAGGATTGTATAATTTGATGATGAGAGAACAGATTTTAAATAACTGTCAAAACCAGTGTAGGAAGGTGGATATCTGACTATGGTTACCCCCAAATTTTTGCCTAGTGTCTAGCTGGTTTTTCGACTTAGTTGGCCTGAGATCCGGCCATTCAGGCTCTCAGGCTATCTGCTCTCTCTGTAAAATGGACTCCATGTACCCTAGGTACATACCCAATTGGTTGGATCACCCTGTCAGCCCCTGTACCAGTGTACACTAGGTACCCAGGGCATTGGTGTATCCAAGGCCTGCCAGGGGCTGAAGCATGTATTATGCCACCCCAGGCTTGGCCTAACAATCTGACACAACTGGCTGATCACTCAGCTGGGGTAAGTTGGTGTAATCACCTCTTACTTAGGTGTAGTATACCTATACCTAAACTTAAATGGGACACCTGGTAACCTATAAGTCACTCCTATGGCAGGCCTTAACAATCCTGAAGGCAGAGTGCTTGGTTCCATGTGAGATGGTGCTCTGGCATGAGCTGAGCCTGTCTGCAGTGGTCGGAACAACTTCCTTCTACTGTTTCCAGATATCGTCATACCATATACTCTTAAGTGCATTATGAACCTCGCGGTTAAATGCTATCTTTGGTTTGGCTTTATCAAAACATGTCGAGTAAGGTGTCATACGAATTGGAATACTAACCCCTCGCCAATTCTGGCGACGGGGTTAGCATTCCACCCTTCTAGAGGGACACGACATGTACAGTACCTGAAACCCGGGTAAAATCAGACATAGCCTCAGCTCCACAAAATGGATGCTGCCACCACAGACACAAGTCTGCCCTCCTGCTGCTGGGAGTCCTTCCAGCTTGGGAGGTGTGGACAAAGGGTTTCCTGCCAGGGGAGGTGCGTGCACCACCCCAGACAGGATTTTGTGTATTGGTCAGGTAGGGCTTGAAAGAAACCAGACATGCCTGTGGCTCACAAGGAGCCTCGGTGCATATGCCAGTTCAAACCGGTCCTGGGGCACACCAGTCCCGGGCCTGGGGCGAGCTGGACAAAGGATTGGGGGTGTAACCACCCCCCTTCCTGGTCCCACCCTTAGGGAGGGACCTAGCAGGTAGTCCGGCCCCTAGAATCCGCTTAAAGGTAGGAGCTGTGTCCTAAGACTTCAGACATCCTGGAATCAACTTGAAACTAAGAAGAAGACGGGAACTTCGACATTCTGCTGCACAGAAGACTGAAGAAAATCTCCCCTGTGGTCAGGGAGTGACCACCTTGCTAACGCAAGCACCATCCAGCGAATCACCGTCTGCTTTGCCGCCGCCTCCCGCCGGAGCCCGAGCCCAGAGACTGACAAGACCTGGACCTCCAGACCTCTCACCGCCCGATCCACAGTCCCTGAAAAGAGGAGACCCGTGGAGGCACCGAGACACGTGGAGCCAGCCATCTTGGAACGACTACGACAAGCTGACCAGTGCAACAACCGAGGCTCCCTCCAAGTTGTGCTTTGGGTCCTGAGAAGCCCAACCCTCGAGCAGCATCTGCACCAAAGGTGAGCCCTCCAGCATCTCCACGATCTGCGTGGGGCCCTTCTGCATTTTGCCACTCGACGCGCCTAACCGGTTGCTGGCCCGCTGGCTAGTGGCCATCTTGGCGACGAAATCTACGACAAACACCGCTGGTCTGGTTGCTCCAGACTGGCCCTTGCTCACCTCCAAAGGAGCAATCCCTCTGACCTTGCTGGTCAGAACCAACAGCTGATTTCCGAATCCTCCTGCAATTGCTTTTGCCAAGGCTTGTTTGCTTCGATCAAGTCGCCGACACCGCCGACAGCGAGAGCCTGCGTGGGACAGCTCGTGAGCCGACTCCTGGACGTCGTCGACCTTCAGGGACCACGTGGCTGCGGAGACAAGCTACCCCTCATCACCTGTTTGCACCCGACATCGCCTGGTACCCACCTGGTGCCACGCTGGTCACTGGCTAGTGACTGTGAACACTGTCCCCTCTGCTTACAGGTCTTCAACATCTCCGATCCACTCTTGGATCCACTGCATCTCTTCCCGACCGACCGCCTGCAGCATCTTTGTCCCAGGCTCAACGGAACAGATAGAAGAAACCCGACGCACTTTGAGGCCTATGCACCCGCTTCCGGTGGGTGAGGTAAAGCTGGTACTCCGGTGCCCATGTGTAGTAATACATCTCTAGTGCCTGTGTTCCAAATCTTAAGTTCCTAGGTCATCCGGAAGATTCCTTTTGCAGTAACTTTGTACTTTTTACGCACCCATTGAAACCTATGGGAGCCCGCGTGTGACTATTTGCTCTGCACACGCCACCCGTGGACCTCCTGGTCACTAACTGACGTTAGCTCCTTGTAGGCCCAGCGATTCTAGAGGCCCTAGGCCTTTTCCCTTTTCTGTTCGTGGTACTTATACCACTATTTTAGTATATGGTTTGAGTGGCCACCAGGGCCTATCCATATAACGTGCAACTTCTGTGTATTCTGTGATAATCTTGTTTGACGATTTGTGCTCCTGTGCTCATAAAGAGACTAGGGGTTACTTTGAGAAATAAATACATATATATTTTGAATATATATCTGTGTGGTGTCCTTTCATTGGTATAAAAGGGGGTTACTATTGGTAAAACAGCTTGCTTAACACGCTTCACGAGTTTAGCCTCAAAGACTGCTTAGCCTACGCTACCACTAGGGCAGCTAGTCCAAAAAGGTTGACTTACAACCACACCATAAGGGTTGCTTGGCATGGTACAAGGTGATCACTTTAACTAGTGAGCATCATATACCAGGCCAACTTCTCACATTGGTGAGCAGCGGTGGGATTTGAGCTTGCTGTGTTTTACCATTGTAATCTCTTGGTTACCAATTGAAAGATCACATAGGTACCTGTAGGTACATATAAAACAAGATTAGATATACATAAGTTCTACTGAACTTAGTTGTTGTAGAGCAAAGGGAGTAGCACACCCTGACTACAACTACTAGATAGGTTTAGTAGGTAAACACAAGTGTAGGTAGATTGCAACACATCCACCCACACTTAAGAGCAATGGCCGGGGCAGAGGGGTCCACTGTACCCATCTCTGTTGAGAGTGACCCCCAGAGGGCACCATCCAGCTTTGCTACCCTTAATCAGAATGAGCTCAGGCATTTGGCAACTCTTAGAGGCCTTAAACAGCCCAAGAACCCAAACTCTGCTGAGCTCAGAGAGCTCTTACAGAATGATGAGAATCAGAGAGCACTCAAGAAAGCTTCCCAGTTAGCCCCCTTAGGGTCAGGAACAGGAGGCCCCCCTTCTGAAGATACTACAGAGGTACCCAGTTCCAATAGCCATCCCTTAGATGAGAACCATACTACAGGGGAGGGAAGTGGTGAGGATACAGAAAGTAGTGATGATGAAGGGAGAACTAGCCCAGTGCCAAGTATTATACTTGGCCCAGCTAAACTAAGGCTATTGGGGACTGACAATGGGTTCACCCCATTGGATCTCCCCAGTGGACTTAACACAGGGCTTGGGAGGCAAAGGAATCACTCAGGTGACTCCAATGCTTCTCATGGCTCTAGAGGCTCTCAAGGTCACTCCAGGAAAAGGATGACCACCCCTCAGAGGAGGGAACATGAGGCCAGAATGCAGGAAGCCCAGCTGAGGATCAGGAAGCAGGAGCTAGAAGTAGCCCTGATGGAAGAAAAACTGAGCAAGGCTAGGCAGCATAGAGAGAGTGGGTCTATACCCACTGGTGGCAGCAATGTCCCTAGGGACAAAGATAGGGTCTTTGACAATAGGAACCTGTCCAAGATTGTGCCCCCCTACAAAAGTGGGGATGACATCCACAAATGGATGACTGCTCTTGAGAGAGCCTGCAAAGTGCAGCAGGTTCCTGAAGACCAGTGGGCAGCAATCTTATGGCTCTCCTTTGAGGGGAGAGGCAGAGATAGACTCCTCACTGTTAGAGAAGAGGATGTCAGAAATTACAGAGTCCTGAAGAGTGTCCTAGTTGATGGGTTAGGCTTAACCACTGAACAGTACAGGTTAATGTTCAGAGACACCCAGAAGACACAGACTCAGGACTGGTCTGAATATGTGGAATGTGCCACTAAGGCTCTGGAGGGTTGGTTGCTGGGAAGTAAGGTGTCTGATTATACAGGATTGTACAATTTGATGATGAGAGAGCAGATTTTAAGTAATTGTCAAAACCAGCTTCTCCATCAACACCTGGTAGACTCAGATTTGACCTCTCCCCAAGAATTGGGAAAGAGGGCAGATAAATGGGTCAGGACCAGGATCAGGCCTAAAAACCAGGGTGGTGACCAAAAGAAAGATACCACCAAGCCTCAAGAGAAGGGTGGGGATAAAGAAAAAGAGAAACCTTCCTCAGGGCCCCAAAACTCCACACAGGGTGGTGGGTCCCAAGCTCCCTCCTCTACCACAGCCAAAAAGCCCTACTGCCATGAGTGTAAAACTCCTGGGCATTGGAAAACTGACAGCGGTTGCCCAAGGGCTAAAAACAAAACTGTTCCTCCAATTACTCCTGTCACACCACCTATTACTGTCAGCAGTAATCCCCCAGGTGGTGGGAGTGCCCCCAGAAATCTGGGTGGGTTTACTTGGGGAACACAGGGGGACCCTGGCTTAGCCAATTCCCCTGCAGCAGATACTCTTGTCTGTGATGGTGGCATGGGGTTTGCCAACTTCACTGCCTGTCCCAACACTTTGGGTAGGTACAGACAGGAGCCCTACATCAATGGTACAAAAGCTGAGGCCTACAGAGACACTGGAGCTAGCATCACAATGGTGGCCCATTGGCTAGTTCCCTCTGAGCAGCTTTTGCCTGGTTTCTCCTACCAGGTGACCAACATTGATGGCAAACAGAACAGTCATCCCATGGCAGAGGTATGTCTCAGCTGGGGAGGTGTCACTGGCCCTAAAAGGGTGGCAGTGTCCCCAACCTTGCCTGTAGACTGCTTACTGGGAAATGACTTAGAACTCTCAGCTTGGGCTGGAGTTGAACAAGACACCCATTCTAAAATGGTAGGCCTGTCACAAAAGGGTAGGGGGGTTGTGCCATTCACAACCCCTGTCCAAATAGATTTCCTCCCTGAAAAGGTTGGAAGGGCAGTGGTAGCCACAGCCCAGGCACAGACAGACTTCCCTGTAGGGACTGGCAGAGCTGTGACAGTCACAGCTCAAACACAAACTGAGTGCCCCCCTGAAAAGGTTGGCAAGGCTGTAATGGTCTCAGCCTATACTCAGACTGACATAGGTGTAGTGAAGCCTGAAACAATGGATCACTCCACACAAACTGAGAGTAGTGGGGAGGAAGAAAAGTCTCCCTCTCCCCAGACATTAGGAAAAGGTCAGCCTCCTCAGGGATCTGACCTCACCCCTTGTGAAGGAACTGCCCCAGAGGTAGCCAGGCCTGGCCTGGCAGAGCCTCTGATGGCAGTGGCCCCTTCCAAGGTGGGATCCAGTCTGGTGCAGGTAGCCTGCCTCTCTCTACCCTGCCTCAGTCAGCCCAGGGCTGCAGAGGTCGGGGAGGCCAGTGGACCCCCAGAGGGCCCCTGTCCACAAGAACCCCCCCATCAAAAGAATGAGGATTGCCTGGCTAGTAGCCCTAGTCAGGTGATGGGTAAAAACATTCCTGAGGGATCTCCTTTACAGGTAGTTAGGGACCTCCCCCAGGGGGATTCTGTTGGGCACAGGCAAACATGGGACCTTAGGGCCCCAAACCTGACCTGTCCCTCCAGTAAGCCCACAAAAGGGACCCAGCCTCCAGCTTTAGGTAGCCAGAGGCTGACCCTGAGAGCACAGTGCAACTCAGTTAAAGAAAGAAAGGCATCCATGGTGGAGGATGATTGGAGGAAGCTGAGGCCTCACTTTGAGGACACTCACTTCAGTACTCCATCTCAACACCAGCCTTTTACTTTGCCAAGACACACCACAGGTAGAGATTCCCTATGGTGGAGACCCTCTGATACCCTTAGGGTGAGGGATTGCTTAGTGGACCATGAGACAGGGGGTAACCATGCCAGTGCTGGTTCCTCCTTATATGGCCACTTGGGCAATATAGGCTTACCTGGTCAAGGTCAGCCTTATCTCCCTTCGTTTGGGGGGGGGTTGTGTAGGAAGGTGGATATCTGACTATGGTTACCCCCAAATTTTTGCCTAGTGTCTAGCTGGTTTTTCGACTTAGTTGGCCTGAGATCCGGCCATTCAGGCTCTCAGGCTATCTGCTCTCTCTGTAAAATGGACTCCATGTACCCTAGGTACATACCCAATTGGTTGGATCACCCTGTCAGCCCCTGTACCAGTGTACACTAGGTACCCAGGGCATTGGTGTATCCAAGGCCTGCCAGGGGCTGAAGCATGTATTATGCCACCCCAGGCTTGGCCTAACAATCTGACACAACTGGCTGATCACTCAGCTGGGGTAAGTTGGTGTAATCACCTCTTACTTAGGTGTAGTATACCTATACCTAAACTTAAATGGGACACCTGGTAACCTATAAGTCACTCCTATGGCAGGCCTTAACAATCCTGAAGGCAGAGTGCTTGGTTCCATGTGAGATGGTGCTCTGGCATGAGCTGAGCCTGTCTGCAGTGGTCGGAACAACTTCCTTCTACTGTTTCCAGATATCGTCATACCATATACTCTTAAGTGCATTATGAACCTCGCGGTTAAATGCTATCTTTGGTTTGGCTTTATCAAAACATGTCGAGTAAGGTGTCATACGAATTGGAATACTAACCCCTCGCCAATTCTGGCGACGGGGTTAGCATTCCACCCTTCTAGAGGGACACGACATGTACAGTACCTGAAACCCGGGTAAAATCAGACATAGCCTCAGCTCCACAAAATGGATGCTGCCACCACAGACACAAGTCTGCCCTCCTGCTGCTGGGAGTCCTTCCAGCTTGGGAGGTGTGGACAAAGGGTTTCCTGCCAGGGGAGGTGCGTGCACCACCCCAGACAGGATTTTGTGTATTGGTCAGGTAGGGCTTGAAAGAAACCAGACATGCCTGTGGCTCACAAGGAGCCTCGGTGCATATGCCAGTTCAAACCGGTCCTGGGGCACACCAGTCCCGGGCCTGGGGCGAGCTGGACAAAGGATTGGGGGTGTAACCACCCCCCTTCCTGGTCCCACCCTTAGGGAGGGACCTAGCAGGTAGTCCGGCCCCTAGAATCCGCTTAAAGGTAGGAGCTGTGTCCTAAGACTTCAGACATCCTGGAATCAACTTGAAACTAAGAAGAAGACGGGAACTTCGACATTCTGCTGCACAGAAGACTGAAGAAAATCTCCCCTGTGGTCAGGGAGTGACCACCTTGCTAACGCAAGCACCATCCAGCGAATCACCGTCTGCTTTGCCGCCGCCTCCCGCCGGAGCCCGAGCCCAGAGACTGACAAGACCTGGACCTCCAGACCTCTCACCGCCCGATCCACAGTCCCTGAAAAGAGGAGACCCGTGGAGGCACGGAGACACGTGGAGCCAGCCATCTTGGAACGACTACGACAAGCTGACCAGTGCAACAACCGAGGCTCCCTCCAAGTTGTGCTTTGGGTCCTGAGAAGCCCAACCCTCGAGCAGCATCTGCACCAAAGGTGAGCCCTCCAGCATCTCCACGATCTGCGTGGGGCCCTTCTGCATTTTGCCACTCGACGCGCCTAACCGGTTGCTGGCCCGCTGGCTAGTGGCCATCTTGGCGACGAAATCTACGACAAACACCGCTGGTCTGGTTGCTCCAGACTGGCCCTTGCTCACCTCCAAAGGAGCAATCCCTCTGACCTTGCTGGTCAGAACCAACAGCTGATTTCCGAATCCTCCTGCAATTGCTTTTGCCAAGGCTTGTTTGCTTCGATCAAGTCGCCGACACCGCCGACAGCGAGAGCCTGCGTGGGACAGCTCGTGAGCCGACTCCTGGACGTCGTCGACCTTCAGGGACCACGTGGCTGCGGAGACAAGCTACCCCTCATCACCTGTTTGCACCCGACATCGCCTGGTACCCACCTGGTGCCACGCTGGTCACTGGCTAGTGACTGTGAACACTGTCCCCTCTGCTTACAGGTCTTCAACATCTCCGATCCACTCTTGGATCCACTGCATCTCTTCCCGACCGACCGCCTGCAGCATCTTTGTCCCAGGCTCAACGGAACAGATAGAAGAAACCCGACGCACTTTGAGGCCTATGCACCCGCTTCCGGTGGGTGAGGTAAAGCTGGTACTCCGGTGCCCATGTGTAGTAATACATCTCTAGTGCCTGTGTTCCAAATCTTAAGTTCCTAGGTCATCCGGAAGATTCCTTTTGCAGTAACTTTGTACTTTTTACGCACCCATTGAAACCTATGGGAGCCCGCGTGTGACTATTTGCTCTGCACACGCCACCCGTGGACCTCCTGGTCACTAACTGACGTTAGCTCCTTGTAGGCCCAGCGATTCTAGAGGCCCTAGGCCTTTTCCCTTTTCTGTTCGTGGTACTTATACCACTATTTTAGTATATGGTTTGAGTGGCCACCAGGGCCTATCCATATAACGTGCAACTTCTGTGTATTCTGTGATAATCTTGTTTGACGATTTGTGCTCCTGTGCTCATAAAGAGACTAGGGGTTACTTTGAGAAATAAATACATATATATTTTGAATATATATCTGTGTGGTGTCCTTTCATTGGTATAAAAGGGGGTTACTATTGGTAAAACAGCTTGCTTAACACGCTTCACGAGTTTAGCCTCAAAGACTGCTTAGCCTACGCTACCACTAGGGCAGCTAGTCCAAAAAGGTTGACTTACAACCACACCATAAGGGTTGCTTGGCATGGTACAAGGTGATCACTTTAACTAGTGAGCATCATATACCAGGCCAACTTCTCACAACCAGCAACTGCATCAACACTTGGTTGACTCTGATCTGACCTCTCCCCAAGAATTGGGAAAGAAGGCAGACAAATGGGTCAGAACCAGGGTTAAGCAAAAGAACCAGAACCAGGGCCAAGGGGGTGATCAGAAGAAAACAGACCAAAAGGGTGGAGATCAGAAACCTAAAGACCAGAAGTCTTCAACAGGGCCCCAAACTACTGCTAAGGAGGGTGGGTCCCAACAGTCCAAAAAGAAGAAAGAAGGTCAAAAGAAACCCTGGTGCAATCATTGTAAAAATACAACTCACTGGACTAGTGATTGCAAAAAGGGTGGAGCCCCCAACACTGTTGCCCCTAAGGCACCTGCTCCCAGTACTACTGTTAGCAGTGTTGGTCCCCAGACAAAGGGTGTAGTGGGAATCACTATGGGAACTGAAGGAGATTCTGACTTAGACAGAACCCTGACACAGGCAGTCCTGATCTGTGATGGGGACATTGATTTATCCCTGACTGTGAGCCCCAGTAACCTGGGCAAGTACAGACAGACTCCTTTAATAAACGAAAAAGTGGCTCAAGCCTACAGGGACACATGTGCCAGTGTCACTATGGTGACACCAGGCTTTGTGGACCCTGGACAGTACATACCAGGTGAGAACTACCTGGTGACCAATGCCAGCAATGCCACTACTTCACATAGTGTGGCAGTTGTTAACTTCTCATGGGGAGGGGTAACTGGCCTCAAAAGGGTTGTGGTTAGTGCAGACCTCCCAGTAGAATGTTTGTTGGGCAATGACCTAGAGAGTTCTCTATGGTCAGAAGTGGAGTACAGGACTCATGCAGAGATGTTAGGTATATCATCACATGTCCTTGCTGTGACCAGGTCACAGGCCAAAAAGTGCCTCACTGAACCACAGGTCTTGGATCCTGGAACAATGGACCAAGCACCTACCAAGAAGAAGAACAGGAGGGTCAAGGCTGTGCCTTCCCCCCTGCCTCAGAGTGATGATCAGCCTTCCCAGGAAGCTGATCTAGAGGACCCTGAAGGAACTGTCCCTGAAGAGCTTGAACCTGATCAGGTTGAGTTTCTGGGGACAGGGGGACCTTCAAGGGCTGACTTGAGGCAGGCTCAGTTATCCTGTCCCTCTCTTGAACCCCTCAGACAGCTGGCTGCTGCTGAGGCTGCTGGGAATGCTCAAGGTACCCATAAAGTGTATTGGGATGAAGGGCTCCTTTATTCAGAGGCTAGAGACCCCAAGCCTGGTGCAACCAGGAGGTTGGTTATACCTCTGCAATTTAGGGGCTTCCTTCTTACCTTGACCCATGACATTCCTTTAGCAGGACACCTAGGCCAGAACAAGACCTGGGACAGACTTGTCCCTCACTTTCACTGGCCTCATATGAATGAAGATACAAAGGAGTTTTGTCGCTCCTGTGTTACCTGCCAAGCCAGTGGCAAATCAGGTGGCACAACAAAGGCCCCCCTGATACCACTACCTGTGGTGGGGGTCCCCTTTGAAAGAGTGGGAATAGACATAGTGGGTCCCATGGATCCTCCCACTGCATCTGGGCACAGATTTATACTGGTGGTAGTGGATGTATGTCGTTACAACGCACACTTTTACAACGCATGCACTTACAACGCATTTTTTACAACGCAAAATCCATTACAACGCACTACACTTACAACGCATGACACTACAACGCATTTTTAAAAACTACCTTTACAACGCATACCATTGCAACGCATAATAGTAAATTGCATTTAAGGTAAGTATTAGATAGTATAGGGGTAAAAATTACTTTTCTATTTCCAGGGGGTGCAACAGTAGGGTAAGTGTTGGATAGTATAGGGGTCAAAATTACTATTCTAACTCCAGGTGGTGCAACAGTAGGGTAAGTGTTGGATAGTATAGGGGTAAAAATTACTATTCTAACTCCAGGGGGTGCAACAGTAGGGTAAGTGTTGGATAGTATAGGGGTAAAAATTGCTATTCTAACTCCAGGGGGTGCAACAGTAGAGTAAGTGTTGGATAGTATAGGAGTAAAAATTGCTATTCTAACTCCAGGGGGTGCAACAGTAGGGAAAGTGTTGGATAGTATAGGGGTAAAAATTGCTATTCTAACTCCAGGGGGTGCAACAGTAGAGTAAGTGTTGGATAGTATAGGGGTAAAAATTGCTATTCTAACTCCAGGGGGTGCAACAGTAGAGTAAGTGTTGGATAGTATAGGGGTAAAAATTGCTATTCTAACTCCAGGGGGTGCAACAGTAGGGTAAGTGTTGGATAGTATAGGGGTAAAAATTACTATTCTAACTCCAGGGGGTGCAACAGTAGGGTAAGTGTTGGATAGTATAGGGGTAAAAATTACTATTCTAACTCCAGGGGGTGCAACAGTAGGGTAAGTGTTGGATAGTATAGGGGTAAAAATTACTATTCTAACTCCAGGGGGTGCAACCGTACGGTAAGTGTTGGATAGTATAGGGGTAAAAAATACTATTCTAACTCCAGGGGGTGCAACAGTAGGGTAAGTGTTGGATAGTATAGGGGTAAAAATTAGTATTCTAACTCCAGGGGGTGCAACAGTAGGGTAAGTGTTGGATAGTATAGGGGAAAAATTACTATTCTAACTCCAGGGGGTGCAACAGTAGGGTAAGTATTGGATAGTGTAGTGTAATATTATGCGTTGTAATGGTAGGCGTTGTAATGGAATGCGTTGTAAAGGTAGTTTTTAAAAATGCGTTGTAGTGTCATGCTATGTAATGGAATGCGTTGTAATGGATTTTGCGTTGTAAAAAATGCGTTGTAAGTGTAGTGCGTTGTAAAAGTTGCGTTGTAAAGGTTGCTCCCCGTGGTAGTGGATCATGCCACCAGGTATCCAGAGGCAATTCCCCTTAGGACCACTACAGCTCCTGTTGTGGCCAGGGCCCTGCTGGGAGTATTCTCCAGAGTGGGGTTTCCTAAGGAGGTAGTATCTGACAGAGGTACCAACTTTATGTCAGGATACTTGACAGCTATGTGGAAGGAATGTGGTGTCAACTACAAGTTCACCACTCCTTATCACCCACAATGCAATGGGCTTGTTGAGAGATTCAACAAGACCCTAAAGGGTATGATCAAAGGATTACCTGAAAAGCTCAGGCGAAGATGGGATATCCTTCTACCCTGCCTTCTGTTTGCTTACAGAGAGGTCCCACAAAAAGGAGTTGGCTACAGCCCCTTTGAATTGTTGTTTGGGCACCCTGTGAGAGGCCCACTGTGTTTGGTGAAGGAAGGATGGGAGTTACCTCTCAAAAAGCCTAAGCTAGACATAGTGGACTATGTACTTGGTCTCCGCTCCAGGATGGCTGAGTATATGGAGAAGGCATCCAAAAACCTTGAGGCAAGCCAGGCCTTACAGAAAGCTTGGCATGACCAAAAGGCTGTCTTGGTTGAGTATCAGCCAGGACAGAAGGTATGGGTGTTGGAGCCAGTGGCCCCAGCAGCACTCCAAGACAAATGGTCTGGACCCCATACAATCCTGGAAAAGAAGGGAGAGGTTACGTACTTGGTGGACCTAGGAACTCCCAGGAGTCCCCACAGGGTACTCCATGTTAACAGGCTTAAAGCATATGTTGACAGGGCAGACATGGGCTTGCTCATGGCTACAGATGAGGGACAGGAGGAAGAGAGTGACCCTCTCCCAGACCTGTTGTCTCAGAACCCTGAAGATGGCTCAGTGGAAGGAGTGACCCTTGGAGGCAACCTCACTGCCCATCAGCAGACTGAATGTAGACAGGTTCTACAATCATTTTCACATATGTTTTCCTTGATACCTAGTCAAACTGACTGGTGTACCCATGTGGTGGACACTGGTGACAGTCTGCCTGTAAAGAACAAGCTTTACAGACAACCTGACCTCGTCAGGGACTGTATAAAGGCTGAGGTACATAAAATGCTGGAATTAGGTGTCATTGAACCCTCAGAGAGCCCCTGGGCTAGCCCAGTGGTTCTGGTCCCCAAACCTCACACCAAAGATGGCAAGAGAGAGATGAGGTTCTGTGTGGACTACAGGGGTCTCAATGCTGTCACCAGGACAGATGCACACCCTATTCCAAGGGCAGATGAGCTCATAGACAAACTAGCTTCTGCAAAGTTTTTGAGCACATTTGACTTAACAGCTGGCTATTGGCAAATCAGATTAGCTGAGGAGTCTAAGGCCAAAACAGCATTCTCAACCCCAGGTGGGCACTACCAGTTTGTGGTGATGCCCTTTGGTCTGAAGAATGCACCTGCCACCTTCCAAAGGCTGGTGAACCAAGTCCTTACTGGGTTGGATGACTTTTGCGCAGCATATCTGGATGACATTGCTGTCTTTAGCTCCACCTGGGAGGATCACCTGATCCACCTGAAGAAGGCTCTTGAGGCTCTGCAAAGGGCAGGCCTCACTATCAAGGCTACAAAGTGCCAGATAGGGCAGAGTAAGGTTGTGTATTTGGGCCACCTTGTAGGTGGAGGCCAAGTTCAACCACTGGAGAGTAAGATACAATCCATCAAGGACTGGTCCCCTCCAACCACCCAGACTCAAGTTCGAGCTTTCTTGGGCTTGACTGGGTACTACAGGAAGTTTGTTAAGAACTATGGGTCCATTGTGACTCCTCTTAATGATCTGACATCCAAGAAGATGCCCAAAAAGGTTCAGTGGACAGTAAGCTGTCAAAAGGCATTTGATGACCTGAAGGAGGCCATGTGCTCTGCACCTATCCTGAAAAGTCCTGACTACTCCAAAGAGTTTATTGTCCAAACAGATGCTTCTGAGTTGGGTGTGGGAGCTGTGCTGTCACAACTTAATGTAGATGGTCAAGACCAACCCATTGCTTTTATTAGCAGAAGGTTGACCCCCAGAGAGAAGAATTGGTCAGCTATTGAGAGGGAGGCCTTTGCTGTGGTGTGGGCCCTGAAGAAGCTGAGGCCATACTTGTTTGGCACTCACTTCAAGATTCAGACCGATCATAAGCCCCTCTTGTGGCTAAATCAGATGAAGGGTGAAAACCCCAAACTGCTTAGGTGGTCCATTTCCCTACAGGGGATGGACTTTACAGTGGAGCACCGGCCAGGTACTGACCATGGGAATGCAGATGGTCTCTCCAGGTACTTCCACTTAGGACATGAAGACGAGACTGGTCAAGGCTAGTTTAATGTCCCAGCGTTTGGGGGGGGGGTTGTGTAGGAGAGTAGGGTCTGCTATCCTATGGTCACCCCAAATTTTTGCTTTTTGCTTCACTGGTTTTTGACATATTGAGGCTGTGGGCCTGCCAATCAGACCCCCAGCCTGCTGTTCTCTCTACTAAATTAAAACTATGCACCCTAGGTGCATAACCAATTGGAAGTGGATCACCCTGTCAGCCCCTGTACCAGTGTACACTAGGTACCCAGGGCATTGGTGTACCCAAGGCCTGCCAGGGGCTGAAGCATGTATTATGCCACCCCAGGCTTGGCCTAACAATCTGACACAACTGGCTGATCACTCAGCTGGGGTAAGTTGGTGTAATCACCTCTTACTTAGGTGTAGTATACCTATACCTAACCTTAAATGGGACACCTGGTAACCTATAAGTCACTCCTATGGCAGGCCTTAACAATCCTGAAGGCAGAGTGCTTGGTTCCATGTGAGATGGTGCTCTGGCATGAGCTGAGCCTGTCTGCAGTAGTCGGAACAACTTCCTTCTACTGTTTCCAGATATCGTCATACCATATACTCTTAAGTGCATTATGAACCTCGCGGTTAAATGCTATCTTTGGTTTGGCTTTATCAAAACATGTCGAGTAAGGTGTCATACGAATTGGAATACTAACCCCTCGCCAATTCTGGCGACGGGGTTAGCATTCCACCCTTCTAGAGGGACACGACATGTACAGTGCCTGAAACCCGGGTAAAATCAGACATAGCCTCAGCTCCACAAAATGGATGCTGCCACCACAGACACAAGTCTGCCCTCCTGCTGCTGGGAGTCCTTCCAGCTTGGGAGGTGTGGACAAAGGGTTTCCTGCCAGGGGAGGTGCGTGCACCACCCCAGACAGGATTTTGTGTATTGGTCAGGTAGGGCTTGAAAGAAACCAGACATGCCTGTGGCTCACAAGGAGCCTCGGTGCATATGCCAGTTCAAACCGGTCCTGGGGCACACCAGTCCCGGGCCTGGGGCGAGCTGGACAAAGGATTGGGGGTGTAACCACCCCCCTTCCTGGTCCCACCAATAGGGAGGGACCTAGCAGGTAGTCCGGCCCCTAGAATCCGCTTAAAGGTAGGAGCTGTGTCCTAAGACTTCATACATCCTGAAATCAACTTAACACTAAGAAGAAGACGGGAACTTCGACGCTCTGCTGCACAGAGGACTGAAGCCAATCTCCCCTGTGGTCAGGGAGTGACCACCTTGCTAACGCAAGCACCATCCAGCGAATCGACGTCTGCTTTGCCGCCGCCTCCCGCCGGAGCCCGAGCCCAGAGACTGACAAGACCTGGACCTCCAGACCTCTCACCGCCCGATCCACAGTCCCTGAAAAGAGGAGACCCGTGGAGGCACCGAGACACGTGGAGCCAGCCATCTTGGATCGACTACGACAAGCTGACAAGTGCAACAACCGAGGCTCCCTCCAAGTTGTGCTTTGGGATCTGAGAAGCCCAACTCTCGAGCAGCATTTGCACCAAAGGTGAGCCCTCCAGCATCTCCACGATCTGCGTGGGGCCCTTCTGCATTTTGCCACTCGACGCGCCTAACCGGTTGCTGGCCCGCTGGCTAGTGGCCATCTTGGCGACGAACTCTACAAAAAACACCGCTGGTCTGGTTGCTCCAGACTGGCCCTTGCTCCTCTCCAAAGGAGCAATCCCTCTGACCTTGCTGGTCAGAACCAACAGCTGATTTCCGAATCCTCCTGCAATTGCTTTTGCCAAGGCTTGTTTGCTTCGACCAAGTCGCCGACACCGCCGACAGCGAGAGCCTGCATGGGACAGCTCGTGAGCCGACTTCTGGACGTCGTCAACCTTCAGGGACCACGTGGCTGCGGAGACAAGCTCCCCCTCATCACCTGTTTGCACCCGACATCGCCTGGTACCTACCTGGTGCCACGCCGGTCACTGGCTAGTGACTGTGAACACTGTCCCCTCTGCTTTCAGGTCTTCTGCAACTCCGATCCACCCTTGGATCCACCGCATCTCTCCCGGACCGACCGCCTGCAGCATCTTTGTCCCAGGCTCAGCGGAACAGATAGAAGAAACCCGACGCACTTTGAGGCCTATGCACCCGCTTCCTGTGGGTGAGGTAAAGCTGGTACTCCGGTGCCCATGTGTAGTAATACATCTCTAGTGCCTGTGTTCCAAATCTTAAGTTCCTAGTCAACCCGGAAGATCTCCTTTGCAGTAACTTTGTACTTTTTACGCACCCATTGAAACCTATGGGAGCACGCGTGTGACTATTTGCTCTGCACACGCCACCCGTGGACCTCCTGGTCACTAACTGACGTTAGCTCCTTGTAGGCCCAGCGATTCTAGAGGCCCTAGGCCTTTTCCCTTTTCTGTTCGTGGTACTTATACCACTATTTTAGTATATGGTTTGAGTGGCCACCAGGGCCTATCCATATAATGTGCAACTTCTGTGTATTCTGTGATAATCTTGTTTGACGATTTGTGCTCCTGTGCTCATAAAGAGACTAGGGGTTACTTTGAGAAATAAATACATATATATTTTGAATATATATCTGTGTGGTGTCCTTTCATTGGTATAAAAGGGGGTTACATTTGGTAAAACAGCTGGCTTAACACGCATCACGAGTTTAGCCTCAAAGACTGCTTAGCCTACGCTACCACTAGGGCAGCTAGTCCGAAAAGGTTGACTTACAACCACACCATAAGGGTTGCTTGGCATGGTACAAGGTGATCACTTTAACTAGTGAGCATCATATACCAGGCCAACTTCTCACAGTAAGGCGTCGCTTCTCAGTGTCACTGGGCTCTGTATCACAGAGTGTATGGCGTCGCTCATCAGTGTCAGTGGGCTCCGTATCACAGAGTGTAAGGCGTCGCTCCTCAGTGTCAGTGGGCTCCTTATCACAGAGTGTAAGGCGTCGCTACTCAGTGTCAGTGGGCTCCGTATCACAGAGTGTAAGGCGTCGCAACTCAGTGTCAGTGGGCTCAGTTTCACAGAGTGTACGGCGTCGCTCCTCAGTGTCAGAATGACAGTGGGCTCCGTCTCACAGAGTGTACGGCGTCGCTCCTCAGTGTCAGTGGGCTACGTATCACAGAGTGTTAAGCATCGCTCCTCTGTGCCAGAATGACAGTGGGTTCAGTATCAAAGAGTGTAAGGCATCGCTCCTCAGTGTCAGTGGGCTCCGTATCACAGTGTACGGCGTCGCTCCTCAATGTCAGTGGGCTCCGTATCACAGAGTGTATGGCGTCGCTCCTCAGTGTCAGTGGGTTCCGTATCACAGAGTGTAAGGCGTCGATCCTTAGTGTCAGTGGGCTCCATATCACAGAGTGTAAGGCGTCGCTCCTCAGTCTCAGTGGGATCCGTATCACAGAGTGTAAGGCGTCGCTCCTGATTGTCAGTGGGCTCCGTATCACAGAGTGTAAGGCGTCACTACTCAGTGTCAGTGGGCTCCGTATCACAGGGTGTAAGGCGTCGCAACTCAGTGTCAGTGGTCTCAGTTTCACAGAGTGTACGGCGTCGCTCCTCAGTGTCAGAATGACAGTGGGCTCCGTCTCACAGAGTGTACGGCGTCGCTCCTCAGTGTCAGTGGGCTACAAATCACAGAGTGTTAAGCATCGCTCCTCTGTGCCAGAATGACAGTGGGTTCAGTATCAAAGAGTGTAAGGCAACGCTCCTCAGTGTCAGTGGGCTCCGTATCACAGTGTACGGCGTCGCTCCTCAGTGTCAGTGGGCTCTGTATCACAGAGTGTAAGGCGTCGCTCATCAGTGTCAGTGGGCTCCGTATCACAGAGTGTAAGGCGTCGCTCCTGATTGTCAGTGGGCTCCGTATCACAGAGTGTAAGGCGTCGCTCCTCAGTGTCAGTGGCCTCTGTATCACAGAGTGTAAGGCGTCGCTCCTGAGTGTCAGTGGGTTCCGTATCACAGAGTGTAAGGCGTCGCTCCTCAGTGTCACTGGGCTCCGTATCACAGAGTGTAAGGCGTCGCTCCTCAGTGTCAGTGGGCTCCGTATCACAGAGTGTAAGGCGTCGCTCCTCAGTGTCAGTGGGCTCCGTATCACAGAGTGTAAGGCGTCGCTCCTCAGTGTCAGTGGGCTCCGTATCACAGAGTGTAAGGCGTCATTCCTCAGTGTCAGTGGGCTCCGTATCACAGAGTGTATGGCGTCGCTCCTCAGTGTCAGTGGGCTCCGTACCACATAGTGTAAGGCGTCGCACCTCAGTGTCAGTGGGTTCCGTATCACAGAGTGTAAGGCGTCGCTCCTCAGTGTTATTGGGCTCCGCACCACAGAGTGTAAGGCGTCGCTCCTCAGTGTCAGTGGGCTCCGTATCACAGAGTGTAAGGCGTCGCTCCTCAGTGTCAGTGGGCTCCGTATCACAGAGTGTAAGGCGTCGCTCCTCAGTGTTATTGGGCTCCGTACCACAGAGTGTAAGGCGTCGCTCCTCAGTGTCAGTGGGCTCTGTATCACAGAGTGTAAGACGTCGCTCCTCAGTGTCAGTGGGCTCCGTATCACAGCGTGTAAGGCGTCGCTCCTCAGTGTCAGTGGGCTCCGTATCACAGAGTGTAAGGCGACACTCCTCAGTGACAGTGGGCTCCGTCTCACAGAGTGTACGGCGTCGCTCCTCAGTGTCAGTGGGCTACGTATCACAGAGAGTTAAGCATCGCTCCTCTGTGCCAAAATGACTGTGGGTTCAGTATCAAAGAGTGTAAGGCAACGCTCCTCAGTGTCAGTGGGCTCCGTATCACAGTGTACGGCGTCGCTCCTCAGTGTCAGTGGGCTCTGTATCACAGAGTGTAAGGCGTCGCTCCTCAGTGTCAGTGGGCTCTGTATCACAGCGTGTAAGGCATCGCTCCTCAGTGTCAGTGGGCTCCGTATCACAGTGTACGGCGTTGCTCCTCAATGTCAGTGGGCTCCGTATAACAGAGTGTATGGCGTCGCTCCTCAGTGTCAGTGGGTTCCGTATCACAGAGTGTACGGTGTCGCTCCTCAGTGTCAGTGGCCTCCGTATCACAGAGTGTAAGGCGTCGATCCTTAGTGTCAGTGGGCTCCATATCACAGAGTGTAAGGCGTCGCTCCTCAGTGTCAGTGGGCTCCGTATCACAGAGTGTAAGGCGTTGCTCCTGATTGTCAGTGGGCTCCGTATCACAGAGTGTAAGGCGTCACTACTCAGTGTCAGTGGGCTCCGTATCACAGGGTGTAAGGCGTCGCAACTCAGTGTCAGTGGGCTCAGTTTCACAGAGTGTACGGCGTCGCTCCTCAGTGTCAGTGGGCTACGTATCACAGAGTGTTAAGCATCGCTCCTCTGTGCCAGAATGACAGTGGGTTCAGTATCAAAGAGTGTAAGGCAACGCTCCTCAGTGTCAGTGGGCTCCGTATCACAGTGTACGGCGTCGCTCCTCAGTGTCAGTGGGCTCTGTATCACAGAGTGTAAGGCGTCGCTCGTCAGTGTCAGTGGGCTCCGTATCACAGAGTGTAAGGCGTCGCTCCTGATTGTCAGTGGGCTCCGTATCACAGAGTGTAAGGCGTCGCTCCTCAGTGTCAATGGCCTCTGTATCACAGAGTGTAAGGCGTCGCTCCTGAGTGTCAGTGGGTTCCGTATCACAGAGTGTAAGGCGTCGCTCCTCAGTGTCACTGGGCTCCGTATCACAGTGTAAGGCGTCGCTCCTCAGTGTCAGTGGGCTCCGTATCACAGAGTGTAAGGCGTCGCTCCTCAGTGTCAATGGGCTCTGTATCACAGAGTGTAAGGCGTCTCTCCTCAGTGTCAGTGGGCTCCGTATCACAGAGTGTAAGGCGTCATTCCTCAGTGTCAGTGGGCTCCGTATCACAGAGTGTACGGCGTCGCTCCTCAGTGTCAGTGGGCTCCGTACCACAGAGTGTAAGGCGTCGCACCTCAGTGTCAGTGGGTTCCGTATCACAGAGTGTAAGGCGTCGCTCCTCAGTGTTATTGGGCTCCCTACCACAGAGTGTAAGGCGTCGCTCCTCAGTGTCAGTGGGCTCCGTATCACAGAGTGTAAGGCGTTGCTCCTCAGTGTCAGTGGGCTCCGTATCACAGAGTGTAAGGCGTCGCTTCTCAGTGTTATTGGGCTCCGTACCACAGAGTCTAAGGCGTCGCACCTCAGTGTCAGTGGGTTCCGTATCACAGAGTGTAAGGCGTCGCTCCTCAGTGTTATTGGGCTCCCTACCACAGAGTGTAAGGCGTCGCTCCTCAGTGTCAGTGGGCTCCGTATCACAGCGTGTAAGGCGTCGCTCCTCAGTGTCAGTGGGCTCCTTATCACAGAGTGTAAGGCGACACTCCTCAGTGTCAGTGGGCTCAGTATCACAGAGTGTAAGGTGTCGCTCCTCAGTGTCAGTGGGCTCAGTATCACAGAGTGTAAGGTGTCGCTCCTCAGTGTCAGTGGGCTCCGTATCACAGAGATGAAGGAATCGTTACTCAGTGTCAGTGGGCTCCATATCACAGAGTGTAAGGCGTTGCTCCTCAGTGTTAGTGTGCTCAGTATCACAACTTGTAAGGCATCGCTCCTCAGTGTCAGTTTGCTCTGTATCACAGAGTTTAAGGTATCGCTCCTCAGTGGGCTGTGTAGCACAGAGTGTAATGCTTCGCTACTCAGTTTCAGTGGGCTCCGTATCATAGAGTGTAAGGCGTCACTCCTCTGTGCCAGAATGACTGTGGGTTCTGTATCAAAGAGTGTAAGGCATCGCTCCTCAGTGTCAGTGGGCTCTGTATCACAGAGTGTAAGGCGTCACTCCTCAGTGTCAGTGGGCTCCGTATCAGACAGTGTACGGCGTCGCTCCTCAGTGTCAGTGGGCTCCGTATCACAGAGTGTATGGCGTCGCTCCTCAGTGTCAGTGG
The DNA here is from genome assembly GCF_964204655.1 of Triturus cristatus. Lineage (NCBI taxonomy): Eukaryota > Metazoa > Chordata > Amphibia > Caudata > Salamandridae > Triturus > Triturus cristatus. The sequence goes on from NC_140579.1 coordinate 1,101,064,011, forward strand.
GTTCCATATGACAGAGTGTAAGGCGTCGCTCCTCAGTGTCAGTGGCCTCTGTATCACAGAGTGTAAGGCGTCGCTCTTCAGTGTCAGTGGGCTCCGTATCACAGAGTGTAAGGCGTCGCTCCTCAGTGTCAGTGGGCTCCGTATCACAGATTGTAAGGCGTCGCTCCTCAGTGTCAGTGGACTCCGTATCACAGAGTTTAAGGCGTCGCTCCTCAGTGTCAGTGGGCTCCGTATCACAGAGTGTAAGGCGTCGCTCCTTAGTGTCAGTGGGCTCAGTATCACAGAGTGTAAGGCGTCGCTCCTCAGTGTCAGTGGCCTCTGTATCACAGAGTGTATGGCGTCGTTCCTCAGTGTCAGTGGGTTCCGTATAACAGAGTGTAAGGCGTCGCTCCTCAGTGTCAGTGGCCTCCGTATCACAGAGTGTAAGGCGTCGCTCCTCAGTGTCAGTTGGTTCCGTATCACAAAGTGTAAGGCGTCGCTCTTCAGTGTCAGTGGGCTCCGTATCACAGACTGTATGGCGTCGCTCCTCAGTGTCAGTGGGTTCCGTATAACAGAGTGTAAGGCGTCGCTCCTCAGTGTCAGTGGCCTCCGTATCACAGAGTGTAATGCGTCGCTCCTCAGTGTCAGTGGGTTCCGTATCACAGAGTGTAAGGCGTCGCTCTTCAGTGTCAGTGGGCTCCGTATCACAGAGTGTAAGGCGTCGCTCCTCAGTGTCAGTGGGCTCCGTATCACAGAGTGTACGGCGTCTCTCCTCAGTGTCAGTGGGCTCTGTATCACAGAGTGTAAGGCGTCGCTTCTCAGTGTCAGTGGGCTCCGTATCACAATGTGTGGCATCGCTCCTCAGTGTCAGTGGGTTCCGTATCACAGAGTGTACGGTGTTGCTCCTCAGTGTCAGTGGGTTCCGTATCACAGAATGTAAGGCGTCGCTCCTCAGTGTCAGTGGGCTCCGTATCACAGAGAGTACGGCGTCGCTCCTCAGTGTCAGTGGGCTTCGTATTACAGCGTTTAAGGCGTCGCTCCTCAGTGTCAGTGGGCTCCGTATCACAGAGTGTAAGGCGTCGCTCCTCAGTGTCAGTGGGCTCCGTATCACAGCGTGTACGGTATTGCTCCTCAGTCTCAGTGGGCTCCGTATCACAGAGTGTACGGCGTCGCTCCTCAGTCTCAGTGGGCTCCGTATCACAGCGTGTAAGGCATCGCTCCTCAGTGTCAGTGGGCTTCGTATCACAGAGTGTATGGCGTTGCTCCTCAGTATCAGTGGGCTCCGTATCACAGAGTGTAAGGCGTCGCTCCTCCGAGTCAGTGGGCTCCATATCACAGAGTGTAAGGCATCACTCCTCAGTGTCAGTGGGCTCCGTATCACAGAGTGTAAGGCGTTGCTACTCAGTGTCAGTGGGCTCAGTATCACTGAGTGTAAAGCGTCGCTCCTCAGTGTCAGTGGGCTCCGTATCACAGAGTGTAAGGCGTCTCTACTCAGTGTCAGTGGGCTCCGTATCACAGAGTGTAAGGCGTCGCTACTCAGTGTCAGTGGGCTCAGTATCACAGAGTGTACGGCGTCGCTCCTCAGTGTCAGAATGACAGTGGGCTCCGTCTCACAGAGTGTACGGCGTCGCTCCTCAGTGTCAGTGGGCTCCATATCACAGAGTGTAAGGCGACACTCCTCAGTGTCAGTGGGCACTGTATCACAGAGTTTAAGGAATCGTTACTCAGTGTCAGTGGGCTCCATATCACAGAGTGTAAGGCATCGCTCCTCAGTGTTAGTGGGCTCAGTATCACAGCTTGTAAGTGTAGGAAGGTGGATATCTGACTATGGTTACCCCCAACTTTTTGCCTAGTGTCTAGCTGGTTTTTCGACTTAGTTGGCCTGAGGTCCTGCCATTCAGGATCTCAGCCCATCTGCTCTCTCTTTAAAATGGACTCTATGTACCCTAGGTGCATAACCCATTGGAACTAGATCACCCTGTGAGCCCCTGTACCAGTGTACACTAGGTACCCAGGGCATTGGTGTATCTAAGGCCTACCAGGGGCTGAAGCATGTATTGTGCCACCCCTGGCCTGGCCTAACAATTTGACACAACTGGCTGATCACTCAGCTGGGGTAAGTTGGTGTATCCACCTCTTACTTAGGTGTAGTATACCTATACCTAACCTTAAATGTAACCCATGTTAACCTATAAGTCACTCCTATGGCAGGCCTTAACAATCCTGAAGGCAGAGTGCTTGGTTCCATGTGAGATGGTGCTCTGGCATGAGCTGAGCCTGTCTGCAGTGGTCGGAACAACTTCCTTCTACCGTTTCCAGATATCGCCATACCATATACTCTTAAGTGCATTATGAACCTCGCGGTTAAATGCTAACTGTGGTTTGGCTTTATCAAAACATGTCGAGTAAGGTGTCATACGAATTGGAATACTAACCCCTCGCCAATTCTGGCGACGGGGTTAGCATTCCACCCTTCTAGAGGGACACGACATGTACAGTACCTGAAACCCGGGTAAAATCAGACATAGCCTCAGCTCCACAAAATGGACGCTGCCACCACAGACACAAGTCTGCCCTCCTGCTGCTGGGAGTCCTTCCAGCTTGGGAGACGTGGACAAAGGGTATCCTGCCAGGGGAGGTGCGAGCACCACCCCAGACAGGATTTTGTGTATTGGTCAGGTAGGGCTTGAATAGAATCAGACATGCCTGAGGCTCACAAGGAGCCTCGGTGCATATGCCAGTTCAAACCAGTCCTGGGGCACGCCAGCCCCGGACCTGGGGCGAGCTGGACAAAGGATTGGGGGTGTACCCACCCCCCTTCCTGGTCCCACCCTTAGGGAGGGACCTAGCAGGTTGTCCGGCCCCTAGAATCCGCTTAAAGGTAGGAGCTGTGTCCTAAGACTTCAGACATCCTGGAATCAACTTAACACTAAGAAGAAGACGGAAACTTCGAAGTTCTGCTGCACAGAAGACTGAAGGAATTCTCCCCTATGGTCAGGGAGTGACCATCTTGCTAACGCAAGCACCAACCAGCGAATCGATGTCTGCTTTGCCGCCGCCTCCTGCCGGAGCCCGAGCCCAGAGAACGACAAGAACTGGACCTCCAGACCTCGCACAGCCGGATCCACAGTCCCTGCAAAGAAGGAACCCGTGGAGGCACCGAGACACGTGGAGCCAGCCATCTTGGAAGACACTCGACAAGCTGCAAGCGCGACAACAGAGGCTCCCTCCAAGTTGTGCTTTGGGTCCTGAGAAACCCAACACCCGAGCAGCATCTGCTCCAAAGGTGAGCCCTCCAGCATCTCCACGATCTGCGTGGGGCCCCTCTGCACTTTGCAACTCGACGTGCCTGCCCTGTCCCTCGCCCGTTGGCTAGTGGCCATTTTGGCAAACTATCTTGAAAACTACGATGCTGGTCTGGTTGCCCCAGACTGGCCCCTGCTGCCCTCCAAAGGAGCAGCCCCTCTGACCTTGCTGGTCAGAACCACCAGCTTTCTTCATTTCCTGCGACTCCTGCTTTTGCCAAGGCTTGTTTGCTTCATTTGAGTCGCCGACAGCGAGAGCCTGCGTGGGACAGCTCGTGAACCGACTCCTGGACGTCGTCAAACTTCAGGGACCACGTGGCTGCAGAGACAAGCTACACCTCTTCACCTGTTTGCACCCGACATCGCCTGGTACCTACCTGGTTGTGAGAAGTTGGCCTGGTATATGATGTTCACTAGTTAAAGTGACCACCTTGTACCATGCCAAGCAACCCTTATGGTGTGGTTGTAAGTCAACCTTTTCGGACTAGCTGCCCTAGTGGTAGCGTAGGCTAAGCAGTCTTTCAGGCTAAACTCGTTAAAGCGTGTTAAGCAGGCTGTTTTACCATAGGTAACTGTAGGAGAGTAGGGTCTGCTATCCTATGGTCACCCCAAATTTTTGCTTTTTGCTTCACTGGTTTTTGACATATTGAGGCTGTGGGCCTGCCAATCAGACCCCCAGCCTGCTGTTCTCTCTACTAAATTAAAACTATGCACCCTAGGTGCATAACCAATTGGAAGTGGATCACCCTGTCAGCCCCTGTACCAGTGTACACTAGGTACCCAGGGCATTGGTGTACCCAAGGCCTGCCAAGGGCTGCAGCATGTATTATGCCACCCCAGGCTTGGCCTAACAATCTGACACAACTGGCTGATCACTCAGCTGGGGTAAGTTGGTGTAATCACCTCTTACTTAGGTGTAGTATACCTATACCTAACCTTAAATGGGACACCTGGTAACCTATAAGTCACTCCTATGGCAGGCCTTAACAATCCTGAAGGCAGAGTGCTTGGTTCCATGTGAGATGGTGCTCTGGCATGAGCTGAGCCTGTCTGCAGTGGTCGGAACAACTTCCTTCTACTGTTTCCAGATATCGTCATACCATATACTCTTAAGTGCATTATGAACCTCGCGGTTAAATGCTATCTTTGGTTTGGCTTTATCAAAACATGTCGAGTAAGGTGTCATACGAATTGGAATACTAACCCCTCGCCAATTCTGGCGACGGGGTTAGCATTCCACCCTTCTAGAGGGACACGACATGTACAGTACCTGAAACCCGGGTAAAATCAGACTTAGCCTCAGCTCCACAAAATGGATGCTGCCACCACAGACACAAGTCTGCCCTCCTGCTGCTGGGAGTCCTTCCAGCTTGGGAGGTGTGGACAAAGGGTTTCCTGCCAGGGGAGGTGCGTGCACCACCCCAGACAGGATTTTGTGTATTGGTCAGGTAGGGCTTGAAAGAAACCAGACATGCCTGTGGCTCACAAGGAGCCTCGGTGCATATGCCAGTTCAAACCGGTCCTGGGGCACACCAGTCCCGGGCCTGGGGCGAGCTGGACAAAGGATTGGGGGTGTAACCACCCCCCTTCCTGGTCCCACCCATAGGGAGGGACCTAGCAGGTAGTCCGGCCCCTAGAATCCGCTTAAAGGTAGGAGCTGTGTCCTAAGACTTCAGACATCCTGGAATCAACTTGAAACTAAGAAGAAGACGGGAACTTCGACATTCTGCTGCACAGAAGACTGAAGAAAAATCTCCCCTGTGGTCAGGGAGTGACCACCTTGCTAACGCAAGCACCATCCAGCGCATCAACGTCTGCTTTGCCGCCGCCTCCCGCCGGAGCCCGAGCCCAGAGACTGACAAGACCTGGACGTCCAGACCTCTCACCGCCCGATCCACAGTCCCTGAGAAGAAGAGACCCGTGGAGGCACCGAGACACGTGGAGCCAGCCATCTTGGAACGACTACGACAAGCTGACAAGTGCAACAACCGAGGCTCCCTCCAAGTTGTGCTTTGGGATCTGAGAAGCCCAACCCCCGAGCAGCATCTGCACCAAAGGTGAGCCCTCCAGCATCTCCACGATCTGCGTGGGGTCCTTCTGCATTTTGCCACTCGACGCGCCTAACCGGTTGCTGGCCCGCTGGCTAGTGGCCATCTTGGCGACGAACTCTACGAAATACACTGCTGGTCTGGTTGCTCCAGACTGGCCCTTGCTCCCCTCCAAAGGAGCAATCCCTCTGACCTTGCTGGTCAGAACCAACAGCTGATTTCCGAATCCTCCTACAATTGCTTTTGCCAAGGCTTGTTTGCTTCGATCAAGTCGCCGACACCGCCGACAGCGAGAGCCTGCGTGGGACAGCTCGTGAGCCAACTCCTGGACGTCGTCGACCTTCAGCGACCACGTGGCTGCGGAGACAAGCTACCCCTCATCACCTGTTTGCACCCGACATCGCCTGGTACCCACCTGGTGCCACGCTGGTCACTGGCTAGTGACTGTGAACACTGTCCCCTCTGCTTACAGGTCTTCAACATCTCCGATCCACTCTTGGATCCACTGCATCTCTCCCGGACCGACCGCCTGCAGCATCTTTGTCTTCAAGCTCCACGGAACAGATAGAAGCAACCCGACGCACTTCGAGGCCTATGCACCCGCTTCCTGTGGGTGAGGTAAAGCTGGCACACCTGTGCCCAAGTGTAGTATTACATCTCTAGTGCCTGTGTTCCAAATCTTGAGTTCCTAGTCCATCCGGAAGATCCTCTTTGCAGTAACTTTGTACTTTTTACGCACCCATTGAAACCTATGGGAGCACGCGTGTGACTATTTGCTCTGCACACGCCACCCGTGGACCTCCTGGTCACTAACTGAAGTTAGCTCCTTGTAGGCCCAGCGTTTCTAGAGGCCCTAGGCCTTTTCCCTTTTCTGTTCGTGGTACTTATACCACTATTTTAGTATATGGTTTGAGTGGCCACCAGGGCCTATCCATATAACGTGCAACTTCTGTGTATTCTGTGATAATCTTGTTTGACGATTTGTGCTCCTGTGCTCATAAAGAGACTAGGGGTTACTTTGAGAAATAAATACATATATATTTTGAATATATATCTGTGTGGTGTCCTTTCATTGGTATAAAAGGGGGTTACATTTGGTAAAACAGCTGGCTTAACACGCTTCACGAGTTTAGCCTCAAAGACTGCTTAGCCTACGCTACCACTAGGGCAGCTAGTCCGAAAAGGTTGACTTACAACCACACCATAAGGGTTGCTTGGCATGGTACAAGGTGATCACTTTAACTAGTGAGCATCATATACCAGGCCAACTTCTCACAGTAACCCCCCTTTATACCAATGAAAGGACACCACACAGATATATATTCAAAATATATGTGTATTTATTACTCAAAGTATCCCCTAGACTCTTTATGAGCACAGGAGCACAAATCGTAAAACAAGAAAGTATTACAATATACAGAAGTTGCACTTTATATGGATGGGCCCTGGTGGCCACTCAAACCATATACTAAAATAGTGGTATAAGTACCATGACTAGGAAAGGGAAAAGGCCTAGGGCCTCTAGAATCGCTGGGCCTACAAGGAGCTAACTTCAGTTAGTGACCAGGAAGTCCACGGGTCGCGTGTGCAGTGAGGAAAGTTACACACGTGCTCCCATAGGTTTTCAATGGGTGCGTAAAAGATCAAAAGTTACTGCTAGAAGGGTCTTCTGGATGGACTACGAACATAAGACTTAAAACACAGACACTAGAGATGTTTCTCTACACTTGTGCACCGGAGTGCCAGCTTTACCTCACCCACAGGAAGCGGGTGCATAGGTCTCGAAGTGCGCCGGGTTTCGTCTATCTGTTCAATGGAGCCTGGTGACAAAGATGCTGCAGGCGGCCGGTCCAGAAGAGATGCGGTGGATCCAAGGGTGGATCAGAGTTGTAGAAGACCTGAAAGCAGAGGGGACAGTGTTCACAGTCACTAGCCAGTGACCAGCGTGGCACCAGGTAGGTACCAGGAGATGTCGGGTGCAAACAGGTGAAGAGGTGTAGATTGTCTCTGCAGCCACGTGGTCCCTGAAGGTCGACGACGTGCAGGAGTCGGTTCACGAGCTGTACCATGCAGGTTCTCGCTGTCGGCAGTGTCGGCGACTCAAAGGAAGCAAACAAGCCTTGGCAAAAGCAGGAGTTGCAGGAATTGAAGAAAGCTGTTTACTCTGACCAGGAAGGTCAGAGGGGCTGCTCCTTTGGAGGGAAGCAGGGGCCAGTCTAAAGCAACCAGACCAGCTTCGTAGTTTTCAAAGTTGGTCGCCAAGATGGTGTAGGAGAGTAGGGTCTGCTATCCTATGGTCACCCCAAATTTTTGCTTTTTGGCTTCACTGGTTTTTGACATATTGAGGCTGTGGGCCTGCCAATCAGACCCCCAGCCTGCTGATCTCTCTACTAAATTAAAACTATGCATCCTAGGTGCATAACCAATTGGAAGTGGATCACCCTGTCAGCCCCTGTACCAGTGTACACTAGGTACCCAGGGCATTGGTGTACCCAAGGCCTGCCAGGGGCTGAAGCATGTATTATGCCACCCCAGGCTTGGCCTAACAAATTGACACAACTGGCTGATCACTCAGCTGGGGTAAGTTGGTGTAATCACCTCTTACTTAGGTGTAGTATACCTATACCTAACCTTAAATGGGACACCTGGTAACCTATAAGTCACTCCTATGGCAGGCCTTAACAATCCTGAAGGCAGAGTGCTTGGTTCCATGTGAGATGGTGCTCTGGCATGAGCTGAGCCTGTCTGCAGTGGTCGGAACAACTTCCTTCTACTGTTTCCAGATATCGTCATACCATATACTCTTAAGTGCATTATGAACCTCGCGGTTAAATGCTATCTTTGGTTTGGCTTTATCAAAACATGTCGAGTAAGGTGTCATACGAATTGGAATACTAACCCCTCGCCAATTCTGGCGACGGGGTTAGCATTCCACCCTTCTAGAGGGACACGACATGTACAGTACCTGAAACCCGGGTAAAATCAGACATAGCCTCAGCTCCACAAAATGGATGCTGCCACCACAGACACAAGTCTGCCCTCCTGCTGCTGGGAGTCCTTCCAGCTTGGGAGGTGTGGACAAAGGGTTTCCTGCCAGGGGAGGTGCATGCACCACCCCAGACAGGATTTTGTGTATTGGTCAGGTAGGGCTTGAAAGAAACCAGACATGCCTGTGGCTCACAAGGAGCCTCGGTGCATATGCCAGTTCAAACCGGTCCTGGGGCACACCAGTCCCGGGCCTGGGGCGAGCTGGACAAAGGATTGGGGGTGTAACCACCCCCCTTCCTGGTCCCACCCATAGGGAGGGACCTAGCAGGTAGTCCGGCCCCTAGAATCCGCTTAAAGGTAGGAGCTGTGTCCTAAGACTTCGGACATCCTGGAATCAACTTAACACTAAGAAGAAGACGGGAACTTCGACGCTCTGCCGCACAGAGGACTGAAGCCAATCTCCCCTGTGGTCAGGGAGTGACCACCTTGCTAACGCAAGCACCATCCAGCGAATCAACGTCTGCTTTGCCGCCGCCGGAGCCCGAGCCCAGAGACTGACAAGACCTGGACCTCCAGACCTCTCACCGCCCGATCCACAGTCCCTGAAAAGAGGAGACCCGTGGAGGCACCGAGACACGTGGAGCCAGCCATCTTGAAACGACCACGACAAGCTGACAAGTGCAACAACCGAGGCTCCCTCCAAGTTGTGCTTTGGGATCTGAGAAGCCCTACTCTCGAGCAGCATCTGCACCAAAGGTGAGCCCTCCAGCATCTCCACGATCTGCGTGGGGCCCTTCTGCATTTTGACACTCGACGCGCCTACCCGGTTGCTGGCCCGCTGGCTAGTAGCCATCTTGGCGACGAACTTTACAAAATACACCACTGGTCTGGTTGCTCCAGACTGGCCCTTGCTCCCCTCCAAAGGAGCAGTCCCTCTGACCTTGCTGGTCAGAACCATCAGCTTATTTCATCTCCTACAACAATTGCTTTTGCCAAGGCTTGTTTGCTTCGATCAAGTCGCCGACACCGCCGACAGCGAGAGCCTGCGTGGGACAGCTCGTGAACCGACTCCTGGACATCGTCAACCTCCAGGGACCACGTGGCTGCAGAGACAAGCTACACCTTTCTTCCTGTTTGCACCCGACATTGCCTGGTACCCACCTGGTGCCACGCCGGTCACTGGATAGTGACTGTGAACACTGTCCCCTCTGCTTACAGGTCTTCAACATCTCCGATCCACTCTTGGATCCACTGCATCTCTCCCGGACCGACCGCCTGCAGCATCTTTGTCTTCAAGCTCCACGGAACAGATAGAAGAAACCCGACGCACTTCGAGGCCTATACACCCGCTTCCTGTGGGTGAGGTAAAGCTGGCACTCCTGTGCCCAAGTGTAGTATTACATCTCTAGTGCCTGTGTTCCAAATCTTGAGTTCCTAGTCCATCCGGAAGATCCTTTTTGCAGTAACTTTGTACTTTTTACGCACCCATTGAAACCTATGGGAGCACGCGTGTGATTATTTGCTCTGCTCACGCCACCCGTGGACCTCCTGGTCACTAACTGAAGTTAGCTCCTTGTAGGCCCAGCGATTCTAGAGGCCCTAGGCCTTTTCCCTTTTCTGTTCGTGGTACTTATACCACTATTTTAGTACATGGTTCGAGCGGCCACCAGGGCCTATCCATATAAAGTGCAACTTCTGTGTATTCTACTGTAATCTTGTTTGACGATTTGTGCTCCTGTGCTCATAAAGAGACTAGGGGTTACTTTGAGAAATAAATACATATATATTTTGAATATATATCTGTGTGGTGTCCTTTCATTGGTATAAAAGGGGGTTGCATTTGGTAAAACAGCTGGCTTAACACGCTTCACGAGTTTAGCCTCAAAGACTGCTTAGCCTACGCTACCACTAGGGCAGCTAGTCCGAAAAGGTTGACTTACAACCACACCATAAGGGTTGCTTGGCATGGTACAAGGTGATCACTTTAACTAGTGAGCATCATATACCAGGCCAACTTCTCACATTGGTGAGCAGCGGTTGGATTTGAGCTTGCTGTGTTTTACCATTGTAATCTCTTGGTTACCAATTGAAAGATCACATAGGTACCTGTAGGTACATATAAAACAAGATTAGATATACATAAGTTCTACTGAACTTAGTTGTTGTAGAGCAAAGGGAGTAGCACACCCTGACTACAACTACTAGATAGGTTTAGTAGGTAAACCCAAGTGTAGGTAGATTGCAACACATCCACCCACACTTAAGAGCAATGGCCGGGGCAGAGGGGTCCACTGTACCCATCTCTGTTGAGAGTGACCCCCAGAGGGCACCATCCAGCTTTGCTACCCTTAACCAGAATGAGCTCAGGCATTTGGCAACTCTTAGAGGCCTTAAACAGCCCAAGAACCCTACCTCTGCTGAGCTCAGAGAACTCTTGCAAAATGATGAGAATCAGAGACAACTCAGGAAAGCTTCCCAGTTAGCCCCCTTAGGGTCAGGAACAGGAGGCCCCCCTTCTGAAGATGCTACAGAGGTACCCAGTTCCAATAGCCATCCCTTAGATGAGACTCATACTACAGGGGAGGAAAGTGGTGAGGATACAGAAAGTAGTGAGGATGAAGGGAGAACTAGCCCAGTGCCAAGTGTTATACTTGGCCCAGCTAAACTAAGGCTATTGGGGATTGACAGTGGGTTTACCCCATTGGATCTCCCCAGTGGACTTAACACAGGGCTTGGGAGGCAAAGGAATCGCTCAGGGGACTCCAATGCTTCCCATGGCTCTAGAGGCTCTCAAGGTCACTCCAGGAAAAGGATGACCACCCCTCAGAGGAGGGAACTTGAGGCCAGAATGCAGGAAGCCCAGCTGAGGATCAGGAAGCAGGAGCTAGAAGTAGCCCTGATGGAAGAAAAACTGAACAAGGCTAGGCAACCTAGAGAGAGTGGGTCTATACCCACTGGTGGCAGCATTGTCCCTAAGGACAAAGATAGGGTCTTTGATAATAGGAACCTGTCTAAGGTTGTGCCCCCCTCCAAAAGTGGGGATGACATCCACAAATGGATTACTGCTCTTGAGAGAGCCTGCAAAGTACAGCAGGTTCCTGAAGACCAGTGGGCAGCAATCCTCTGGCTCTCCTTTGAAGGAAGAGGCAGAGACAGACTCCTCACTGTTAGAGAAAAGGATGCCAGAAATTACAGAGTCCTGAAGAGTGTTCTGGTAGATGGGTTAGGCTTAACCACTGAACAGTACAGGTTAATGTTCAGAGACACCCAAAAGACACAGACTCAGGACTGGTCTGAATATGTTGAATGTGCCACTAAGGCTTTGGAGGGTTGGTTGCTGGGAAGTAAGGTATCTGATTTTACAGGATTGTATAATTTGATGATGAGAGAACAGATTGTAAATAACTGTCAAAACCAGCAACTGCATCAACACTTGGTTGACTCTGATCTGACCTCTCCCCAAGAATTGGGAAAGAAGGCAGACAAATGGGTCAGAACCAGGGTTAAGCAAAAGAACCAGAACCAGGGCCAAGGGGGTGATCAGAAGAAAACAGACCAAAAGGGTGGAGATCAGAAACCTAAAGACCAGAAGTCTTCAACAGGGCCCCAAACTACTGCTAAGGAGGGTGGGTCCCAACAGTCCAAATAGAAGAAAGAAGGTCAAAAGAAACCCTGGTGCAATCATTGCAAGAATACAACTCACTGGACTAGTGATTGCAAAAAGGGTGGAGCCCCCAACACTGTTGCCCCTAAGGCACCTGCTCCCAGTACTACTGTTAGCAGTGTTGGTCCCCAGACAAAGGGTGTAGTGGGAATCACTATGGGAACTGAAGGAGATTCTGACTTAGACAGAACCCTGACACAGGCAGTCTTGATCTGTGATGGGGACATTGATTTGTCCCTGACTGTGAGCCCCAGTAACCTGGGCAAGTACAGACAGACTCCTTTAATTAATGACAAAGTGGCTCAAGCCTACAGGGACACATGTGCCAGTGTCACTATGGTGACACCAGGCTTTGTGGACCCGGGACAGTACATACCAGGTGAGAACTACCTGGTGACCAATGCCAGCAATGCCACTACTTCACATAGTGTGGCAGTTGTTAACTTCTCATGGGGAGGGGTAACTGGCCTCAAAAGGGTTGTGGTTAGTGCAGACCTCCCAGTAGAATGTTTGTTGGGCAATGACCTAGAGAGTTCTCTATGGTCAGAAGTGGAGTACAGGACTCATGCAGAGATGTTAGGTATATCATCACATGTCCTTGCTGTGACCAGGTCACAGGCCAAAAAGTGCCTCACTGAACCTCAGGTCTTGGATCCTGGAACAATGGACCAAGCACCTACCAAGAAGAAGAACAGGAGGGTCAAGGCTGTGCCTTCCCCCCTGCCTCAGAGTGATGATCAGCCTTCCCAGGAAGCTGATCTAGAGGACCCTGAAGGAACTGTCCCTGAAGAGCTTGAACCTGATCAGGTTGAGTTTCTGGGGACAGGGGGACCTTCAAGGGCTGACTTGAGGCAGGCTCAGTTATCCTGTCCCTCTCTTGAACCCCTCAGACAGCTGGCTGCTGCTGAGGCTGCTGGGAATGCTCAAGGTACCCATAAAGTGTATTGGGATGAAGGGCTCCTTTATTCAGAGGCTAGAGACCCCAAGCCTGGTGCTACCAGGAGGTTGGTTATACCTCTGCAATTTAGGGGCTTCCTTCTTACCTTGGCCCATGATATTCCTTTAGCAGGACACTTAGGCCAGAACAAGACTTGGGACAGGCTTGTCCCTCACTTTCACTGGCCTCATATGAATGAAGATACAAAGGAGTTTTGTCGCTCCTGTGTGACCTGCCAAGCCAGTGGCAAATCAGGTGGCACAACAAAGGCCCCCCTAATACCACTACCTGTGGTGGGGGTCCCCTTTGAAAGAGTGGAAATAGATATAGTGGGTCCCATGGATCCTCCCACTGCATCTGGGCACAGATTTATACTGGTGGTAGTGGATCATGCCACCAGGTATCCAGAGGCAATTCCCCTTAGGACCACTACAGCTCCTGTTGTGGCCAGGGCCCTGCTGGGAGTATTCTCCAGAGTGGGGTTTCCTAAGGAGGTAGTATCTGACAGAGGTACCAACTTTATGTCAGGATACTTGACAGCTATGTGGAAGGAATGTGGTGTCAACTACAAGTTCACCACCCCTTATCACCCACAATGCAATGGGCTTGTTGAGAGATTCAACAAGACCCTAAAGGGTATGATCAAAGGATTACCTGAAAAGCTCAGGCGAAGATGGGACATCCTTCTACCCTGCCTTCTGTTTGCTTACAGAGAGGTCCCACAAAAAAGAGTTGGCTACAGCCCATTTGAATTGTTGTTTGGGCACCCTGTGAGAGGCCCACTGTGTTTGGTGAAGGAAGGATGGGAGTTACCTCTCAAAAAGCCTAAGCTAGACATAGTGGACTATGTACTTGGTCTCCGCTCCAGGATGGCTGAGTATATGGAGAAGGCATCCAAAAACCTTGAGGCAAGCCAGGCCTTACAGAAAGCTTGGCATGACCAAAAGGCTGTCTTGGTTGAGTTTCAGCCAGGACAGAAGGTATGGGTGTTGGAGCCAGTGGCCCCAGCAGCACTCCAAGACAAATGGTCTGGACCCCATACAATCCTGGAAAAGAAGGGAGAGGTCACCTACTTGGTCGACCTAGGAACTCCCAGGAGTCCCCACAGGGTACTCCATGTTAACAGGCTTAAAGCATATGTTGACAGGGCAGACATGGGCTTGCTCATGGCTACAGATGAGGGACAGGAGGAAGAGAGTGACCCTCTCCCAGACCTGTTGTCTCAGAACCCTGAAGATGGCTCAGTTGAAGGAGTGACCCTTGGAGGCAACCTCACTGCCCATCAGCAGACTGAATGTAGACAGGTTCTACAATCATTTTCACATATGTTTTCCTTGATACCTAGTCAAACTGACTGGTGTACCCATGTGGTGGACCCTGGTGACAGTCTGCCTGTAAAGAACAAGCTTTACAGGCAACCTGACCACGTCAGGGACTGTATAAAGGCTGAGGTACATAAAATGCTGGAATTAGGTGTCATTGAACCCTCAGAGAGCCCCTGGGCTAGCCCAGTGGTTCTGGTCCCCAAACCTCACACCAAAGATGGCAAGAGAGTGTGAGAAGTTGGCCTGGTATATGCTGTTCACTAGTTCTAGTGACCACCTTGTACCATGCCAAGCAACCCTTATGGTGTGGTTGTAAGTCAACCTTTTTGGACTAGCTGCCCTAGTGGTAGCGTAGGCTAAGCAGTCTTTGAGGCTAAACTCGTGAAGCGTGTTAAGCCAGCTGTTTTACCAAATGCAACCCCCTTTTATACCAATGAAAGGACACCACACAGATATATATTCAAAATATATATGTATTTATTTATCAAAGTAACCCCTAGTCTCTTTATGAGCACAGGAGCACAAATCGTCAAACAAGATTATCACAGAATACACAGAAGTTGCACTTTATATGGATAGGCCCTGGTGGCCACTCAAACCATATACTAAAATAGTGGTATAAGTACCACGAACAGAAAAGGGAAAAGGCCTAAGGCCTCTAGAATCGCTGGGCCTACAAGGAGCTAACGTCAGTTAGTGACCAGGAGGTCCACGGGTGGCGTGTGCAGAGCAAATAGTCACACGCGTGCTCCCATAGGTTTCAATGGGTGCGTAAAAAGTACAAAGTTACTGCAAAAGGAATCTTCCGGATGACCTAGGAACTTAAGATTTGGAACACAGGCACTAGAGATGTATTACTACACATGGGCACCGGAGTACCAGCTTTACCTCACCCACAGGAAGCGGGTGCATAGGCCTCAAAGTGCGTCGGGTTTCTTCTATCTGTTCCGTTGAGCCTGGGACAAAGATGCTGCAGGCGGTCGGTCGGGAAGGGATGCAGTGGATCCAAGAGTGGATCGGAGATGTTGAAGACCTGTAAGCAGAGGGGACAGTGTTCACAGTCACTAGCCAGTGACCAGCGTGGCACCAGGTGGGTACCAGGCGATGTCGGGTGCAAACAGGTGATGAGGGGTAGCTTGTCTCCGCAGCCACGTGGTCCCTGAAGGTCGACGACGTCCAGGAGTCGGCTCACGAGCTGTCCCACGCAGGCTCTCGCTGTCGGCGGTGTCGGCGACTTGATCGAAGCAAACAAGCCTTGGCAAAAGCAATTGCAGGAGGATTCGGAAATCAGCTGTTGGTTCTGACCAGCAAGGTCAGAGGGATTGCTCCTTTGGAGGGGAGCAAGGGCCAGTCTGGAGCAACCAGACCAGCGGTGTTTGTCGTAGATTTCGTCGCCAAGATGGCCACTAGCCAGCGGGCCAGCAACCGGTTAGGCGCGTCGAGTGGCAAAATGCAGAAGGGCCCCACGCAGATCGTGGAGATGCTGGAGGGCTCACCTTTGGTGCAGATGCTGCTCGAGGGTTGGGCTTCTCAGGACCCAAAGCACAACTTGGAGGGAGCCTCGGTTGTTGCACTGGTCAGCTTGTCGTAGTCGTTCCAAGATGGCTGGCTCCACGTGTCTCGGTGCCTCCACGGGTCTCCTCTTTTCAGGGACTGTGGATCGGGCGGTGAGAGGTCTGGAGGTCCAGGTCTTGTCAGTCTCTGGGCTCGGGCTCCGGCGGGAGGCGGCGGCAAAGCAGACGTTGATGCGCTGGATGGTGCTTGCGTTAGCAAGGTGGTCACTCCCTGACCACAGGGGAGATTTTCTTCAGTCTTCTGTGCAGCAGAATGTCGAAGTTCCCGTCTTCTTCTTAGTTTCAAGTTGATTCCAGGATGTCTGAAGTCTTAGGACACAGCTCCTACCTTTATTCGGATTCTAGGGGCCGGACTACCTGCTAGGTCCCTCCCTATGGGTGGGACCAGGAAGGGGGGTGGTTACACCCCCAATCCTTTGTCCAGCTCGCCCCAGGCCCGGGACTGGTGTGCCCCAGGACCGGTTTGAACTGGCATATGCACCGAGGCTCCTTGTGAGCCACAGGCATGTCTGGTTTCTTTCAAGCCCTACCTGACCAATACACAAAATCCTGTCTGGGGTGGTGCACGCACCTCCCCTGGCAGGAAACCCTTTGTCCACACCTCCCAAGCTGGAAGGACTCCCAGCAGCAGGAGGGCAGACTTGTGTCTGTGGTGGCAGCATCCATTTTGTGGAGCTGAGGCTATGTCTGATTTTACCCGGGTTTCAGGCACTGTACATGTCGTGTCCCTCTAGAAGGGTGGAATGCTAACCCCGTCGCCAGAATTGGCGAGGGGTTAGTATTCCAATTCGTATGACACCTTACTCGACATGTTTTGATAAAGCCAAACCAAAGATAGCATTTAACCGCGAGGTTCATAATGCACTTAAGAGTATATGGTATGACGATATCTGGAAACAGTAGAAGGAAGTTGTTCCGACCACTGCAGACAGGCTCAGCTCATGCCAGAGCACCATCTCACATGGAACCAAGCACTCTGCCTTCAGGATTGTTAAGGCCTGCCATAGGAGTGACTTATAGGTTACCAGGTGTCCCATTTAAGTTTAGGTATAGGTATACTACACCTAAGTAAGAGGTGATTACACCAACTTACCCCAGCTGAGTGATCAGCCAGTTGTGTCAGATTGTTAGGCCAAGCCTGGGGTGGCATAATACATGCTTCAGCCCCTGGCAGGCCTTGGATATACCAATGCCCTGGGTACCTAGTGTACACTGGTACAGGGGCTGACAGGGTGATCCAACCAATTGGGTATGTACCTAGGGTACATGGAGTCCATTTTACAGAGAGAGCAGATAGCCTGAGAGCCTGAATGGCAGGATCTCAGGCCAACTAAGTCGAAAAACCAGCTAGACACTAGGCAAAAATTTGGGGGTAACCATAGTCAGATATCCACCTTCCTACACAACCCCCCCCCAAACGAAGGGAGATAAGGCTGACCTTGACCAGGTAAGCCTATATTGCCCAAGTGGCCATATAAGGAGGAACCAGCACTGGCATGGTTACCCCCTGTCTCATGGTCCACTAAGCAATCCCTCACACTAAGGGTATCAGAGGGTCTCCACCATAGGGAATCTCTACCTGTGGTGTGTCTTGGCAAAGTAAAAGGCTGGTGTTGAGATGGAGTACTGAAGTGAGTGTCCTCAAAGTGAGGCCTCAGCCTCCTCCAATCATCCTCCACCATGGATGCCTTTCTTTCTTTAACTGAGTTGCACTGTGCTCTCAGGGTCAGCCTCTGGCTACCTAAAGCTGGAGGCTGGGTCCCTTTTGTGGGCTTACTGGAGGGACAGGTCAGGTTTGGGGCCCTAAGGTCCCATGTTTGCCTGTGCCCAACAGAATCCCCCTGGGGGAGGTCCCTAACTACCTGTAAAGGAGATCCCTCAGGAATGTTTTTACCCATCACCTGACTAGGGCTACTAGCCAGGCAATCCTCATTCTTTTGATGGGGGGGTTCTTGTGGACAGGGGCCCTCTGGGGGTCCACTGGCCTCCCTGACCTCTGCAGCCCTGGGCTGACTGAGGCAGGGTAGAGAGAGGCAGGCTACCTGCACCAGACTGGATCCCACCTTGGAAGGGGCCACTGACATCAGAGGCTCTGCCAGGCCAGGCCTGGCTACCTCTGGGGCAGTTCCTTCACAAGGGGTGAGGTCAGATCCCTGAGGAGGCTGACCTTTTCCTAATGTCTGGGGAGAGGGAGACTTTTCTTCCTCCCCACTACTCTCAGTTTGTGTGGAGTGATCCATTGTTTCAGGCTTCACTACACCTATGTCAGTCTGAGTATAGGCTGAGACCATTACAGCCTTGCCAACCTTTTCAGGGGGGCACTCAGTTTGTGTTTGAGCTGTGACTGTCACAGCTCTGCCAGTCCCTACAGGGAAGTCTGTCTGTGCCTGGGCTGTGGCTACCACTGCCCTTCCAACCTTTTCAGGGAGGAAATCTATTTGGACAGGGGTTGTGAATGGCACAACCCCCCTACCCTTTTGTGAAAGGCCTACCATTTTAGAATGGGTGTCTTGTTCAACTCCAGCCCAAGCTGAGAGTTCTAAGTCATTCCCCAGTAAGCAGTCTACAGGCAAGGTTGGGGACACTGCTACCCTTTTAGGGCCAGTGACCCCTCCCCAGCTGAGACATACCTCTGCCATGGGATGACTGTTCTGTTTGCCATCAATGTTAGTCACCTGGTAGGAGAAACCGGGCAAAAGCTGCTCAGAGGGAACTAGCCAATGGGCCACCATTGTGATGCTAGCCCCAGTGTCTCTGTAGGCCTCAGCTTTTGTACCATTGATGTAGGGCTCCTGTCTGTACCTACCCAAAGTGTTGGGACAGGCAGTGAAGTTGGCAAACCCCATGCCACCATCACAGACAAGAGTGGTTGCTGTAGGGGAATTGGCTAAGCCAGGGTCCCCCTGTGTTCCCCAAGTAAACCCACCCAGATTTCTGGGGGCACTCCCACCACCTGGGGGATTACTGCTGACAGTAATAGGTGGTGTGACAGGAGTAATTGGAGGAACAGTTTTGTTTTTAGCCCTTGGGCAACCGCTGTCAGTTTTCCAATGCCCAGGAGTTTTACACTCATGGCAGTAGGGCTTTTTAGCTGTGGTAGAGGAGGGAGCTTGGGACCCACCACCCTGTGTGGAGTTTTGGGGCCCTGAGGAAGGTTTCTCTTTTTCTTTATCCCCACCCTTCTCTTGAGGCTTGGTGGTATCTTTCTTTTGGTCACCACCCTGGTTTTTAGGCCTGATCCTGGTCCTGACCCATTTATCTGCCCTCTTTCCCAATTCTTGGGGAGAGGTCAAATCTGAGTCTACCAGGTGTTGATGGAGAAGCTGGTTTTGACAATTACTTAAAATCTGCTCTCTCATCATCAAATTGTACAATCCTGTATAATCCGACACCTTACTTCCCAGCAACCAACCCTCCAAAGCCTTAGTGGCACATTCCACATATTCAGACCAGTCCTGAGTCTGTGTCTTCTGGGTGTCTCTGAACATTAACCTGTACTGTTCAGTGGTTAAGCCTAACCCATCAACTAGGACACTCTTCAGGACTCTGTAATTTCTGACATCCTCTTCTCTAACAGTGAGGAGTCTATCTCTGCCTCTCCCCTCAAAGGAGAGCCATAAGATTGCTGCCCACTGGTCTTCAGGAACCTGCTGCACTTTGCAGGCTCTCTCAAGAGCAGTCATCCATTTGTGGATGTCATCCCCACTTTTGTAGGGGGGCACAATCTTGGACAGGTTCCTATTGTCAAAGACCCTATCTTTGTCCCTAGGGACATTGCTGCCACCAGTGGGTATAGACCCACTCTCTCTATGCTGCCTAGCCTTGCTCAGTTTTTCTTCCATCAGGGCTACTTCTAGCTCCTGCTTCCTGATCCTCAGCTGGGCTTCCTGCATTCTGGCCTCATGTTCCCTCCTCTGAGGGGTGGTCAGTCTCCTTCTGGAGTGACCTTGAGAGCCTCTAGAGCCATGGGAAGCATTGGAGTCACCTGAGCGATTCCTTTGCCTTCCAAGCCCTGTGTTAAGTCCACTGGGGAGATCCAATGGGGTGAACCCACTGTCAGTCC
The DNA here is from genome assembly GCF_964204655.1 of Triturus cristatus. NCBI lineage: Eukaryota > Metazoa > Chordata > Amphibia > Caudata > Salamandridae > Triturus > Triturus cristatus. The sequence continues at coordinate 1,101,083,894 of NC_140579.1, forward strand.
CCAATAGCCTTAGTTTAGCTGGGCCAAGTATAACACTTGGCACTGGGCTAGTTCTCCCTTCATCCCCACTCACATCTGTATCCCCATCACTTTCTTCCTCTGTGGTAGGCATCCCATCTAAGGGGTGACTATTGAAAGGGGGTACCTCTGTGGCATCTTCAGAAGGGGGGCCTCCTGTTCCTGACCCTAAGGGGGCTAACTGGGAAGCTTTCCTGAGTTCTCTCTGATTCTCATCATTTTGTAAGAGTTCTCTGAGCTCAGCAGAGGTAGGGTTCTTGGGCTGTTTAAGGCCTCTAAGAGTTGCCAAATGCCTGAGCTCATTCTGATTAAGGGTAGCAAAGCTGGATGTTGCCCTCTGGGGGTCACTCTCAACAGAGATGGGTACAGTGGACCCCTCTGCCCCGGCCATTGCTCTTAAGTGTGGGTGGATGTGTTGCAATCTACCTACACTTGTGTTTACCTACTAAACCTATCTAGTAGTTGTAGTCAGGGTGTGCTACTCCCTTTGCTCTACAACAACTAAGTTCAGTAGAACTTATGTATATCTAATCTTGTTTTATATGTACCTACAGGTACCTATGTGATCTTTCAATTGGTAACCAAGAGATTACAATGGTAAAACACAGCAAGCTCAAATCCAACCGCTGCTCACCAATGTGAGAAGTTGGCCTGGTATATGCTGTTCACTAGTTCTAGTGACCACCTTGTACCATGCCAAGCAACCCTTATGGTGTGGTTGTAAGTCAACCTTTTTGGACTAGCTGCCCTAGTGGTAGCGTAGGCTAAGCAGTCTTTGAGGCTAAACTCGTGAAGCGTGTTAAGCCAGCTGTTTTACCAAATGCAACCCCCTTTTATACCAATGAAAGGACACCACACAGATATATATTCAAAATATATATGTATTTATTTATCAAAGTAACCCCTAGTCTCTTTATGAGCACAGGAGCACAAATCGTCAAACAAGATTATCACAGAATACACAGAAGTTGCACTTTATATGGATAGGCCCTGGTGGCCACTCAAACCATATACTAAAATAGTGGTATAAGTACCACGAACAGAAAAGGGAAAAGGCCTAAGGCCTCTAGAATCGCTGGGCCTACAAGGAGCTAACGTCAGTTAGTGACCAGGAGGTCCACGGGTGGCGTGTGCAGAGCAAATAGTCACACGCGTGCTCCCATAGGTTTCAATGGGTGCGTAAAAAGTACAAAGTTACTGCAAAAGGAATCTTCCGGATGACCTAGGAACTTAAGATTTGGAACACAGGCACTAGAGATGTATTACTACACATGGGCACCGGAGTACCAGCTTTACCTCACCCACAGGAAGCGGGTGCATAGGCCTCAAAGTGCGTCGGGTTTCTTCTATCTGTTCCGTTGAGCCTGGGACAAAGATGCTGCAGGCGGTCGGTCGGGAAGGGATGCAGTGGATCCAAGAGTGGATCGGAGATGTTGAAGACCTGTAAGCAGAGGGGACAGTGTTCACAGTCACTAGCCAGTGACCAGCGTGGCACCAGGTGGGTACCAGGCGATGTCGGGTGCAAACAGGTGATGAGGGGTAGCTTGTCTCCGCAGCCACGTGGTCCCTGAAGGTCGACGACGTCCAGGAGTCGGCTCACGAGCTGTCCCACGCAGGCTCTCGCTGTCGGCGGTGTCGGCGACTTGATCGAAGCAAACAAGCCTTGGCAAAAGCAATTGCAGGAGGATTCGGAAATCAGCTGTTGGTTCTGACCAGCAAGGTCAGAGGGATTGCTCCTTTGGAGGGGAGCAAGGGCCAGTCTGGAGCAACCAGACCAGCGGTGTTTGTCGTAGATTTCGTCGCCAAGATGGCCACTAGCCAGCGGGCCAGCAACCGGTTAGGCGCGTCGAGTGGCAAAATGCAGAAGGGCCCCACGCAGATCGTGGAGATGCTGGAGGGCTCACCTTTGGTGCAGATGCTGCTCGAGGGTTGGGCTTCTCAGGACCCAAAGCACAACTTGGAGGGAGCCTCGGTTGTTGCACTGGTCAGCTTGTCGTAGTCGTTCCAAGATGGCTGGCTCCACGTGTCTCGGTGCCTCCACGGGTCTCCTCTTTTCAGGGACTGTGGATCGGGCGGTGAGAGGTCTGGAGGTCCAGGTCTTGTCAGTCTCTGGGCTCGGGCTCCGGCGGGAGGCGGCGGCAAAGCAGACGTTGATGCGCTGGATGGTGCTTGCGTTAGCAAGGTGGTCACTCCCTGACCACAGGGGAGATTTTCTTCAGTCTTCTGTGCAGCAGAATGTCGAAGTTCCCGTCTTCTTCTTAGTTTCAAGTTGATTCCAGGATGTCTGAAGTCTTAGGACACAGCTCCTACCTTTATTCGGATTCTAGGGGCCGGACTACCTGCTAGGTCCCTCCCTATGGGTGGGACCAGGAAGGGGGGTGGTTACACCCCCAATCCTTTGTCCAGCTCGCCCCAGGCCCGGGACTGGTGTGCCCCAGGACCGGTTTGAACTGGCATATGCACCGAGGCTCCTTGTGAGCCACAGGCATGTCTGGTTTCTTTCAAGCCCTACCTGACCAATACACAAAATCCTGTCTGGGGTGGTGCACGCACCTCCCCTGGCAGGAAACCCTTTGTCCACACCTCCCAAGCTGGAAGGACTCCCAGCAGCAGGAGGGCAGACTTGTGTCTGTGGTGGCAGCATCCATTTTGTGGAGCTGAGGCTATGTCTGATTTTACCCGGGTTTCAGGCACTGTACATGTCGTGTCCCTCTAGAAGGGTGGAATGCTAACCCCGTCGCCAGAATTGGCGAGGGGTTAGTATTCCAATTCGTATGACACCTTACTCGACATGTTTTGATAAAGCCAAACCAAAGATAGCATTTAACCGCGAGGTTCATAATGCACTTAAGAGTATATGGTATGACGATATCTGGAAACAGTAGAAGGAAGTTGTTCCGACCACTGCAGACAGGCTCAGCTCATGCCAGAGCACCATCTCACATGGAACCAAGCACTCTGCCTTCAGGATTGTTAAGGCCTGCCATAGGAGTGACTTATAGGTTACCAGGTGTCCCATTTAAGTTTAGGTATAGGTATACTACACCTAAGTAAGAGGTGATTACACCAACTTACCCCAGCTGAGTGATCAGCCAGTTGTGTCAGATTGTTAGGCCAAGCCTGGGGTGGCATAATACATGCTTCAGCCCCTGGCAGGCCTTGGATATACCAATGCCCTGGGTACCTAGTGTACACTGGTACAGGGGCTGACAGGGTGATCCAACCAATTGGGTATGTACCTAGGGTACATGGAGTCCATTTTACAGAGAGAGCAGATAGCCTGAGAGCCTGAATGGCAGGATCTCAGGCCAACTAAGTCGAAAAACCAGCTAGACACTAGGCAAAAATTTGGGGGTAACCATAGTCAGATATCCACCTTCCTACAGAGAGAGATGAGGTTCTGTGTGGATTACAGAGGACTCAATGCTGTCACCAGGACAGATGCACACCCTATTCCAAGGGCAGATGAGCTCATAGACAAACTAGCTTCTGCAAAGTTTTTGAGCACATTTGACTTAACAGCTGGCTATTGGCAAATCAGATTAGCTGAGGAGTCTAAGGCCAAAACAGCATTCTCAACCCCAGGTGGGCACTACCAGTTTGTGGTGATGCCCTTTGGTCTGAAGAATGCACCTGCCACCTTCCAAAGGCTGGTGAACCAAGTCCTTACTGGGTTGGATGACTTTTGCGCAGCATATCTTGATGACATTGCTGTCTTTAGCTCCACCTGGGAGGATCACCTGATCCACCCGAAGAAGGCTCTTGAGGCTCTGCAAAGGGCAGGCCTCACTATCAAGGCTACTAAGTGCCAGATAGGGCAGAGTAAGGTTGTATATTTGGGCCACCTTGTAGGTGGAGGCCAAGTTCAACCACTGGAGAGTAAGATACAATCCATCAAGGACTGGTCCCCTCCAACCACCCAGACTCAAGTTCGAGCTTTCTTGGGCTTGACTGGGTACTACAGGAAGTTTGTTAAGAACTATGGGTCCATTGTGACTCCTCTTAATGATCTGACATCCAAGAAGATGCCCAAAAAGGTTCAGTGGACAGTAAGCTGTCAAAAGGCATTTGATGACCTGAAGGAGGCCATGTGCTCTGCACCTATCCTGAAAAGTCCTGACTACTCCAAAGAGTTTATTGTCCAAACAGATGCTTCTGAGTTGGGTGTGGGAGCTTTGCTGTCACAACTTAATGTAGATGGTCAAGACCAACCCATTGCTTTTATTAGCAGAAGGTTGACCCCCAGAGAGAAGAATTGGTCAGCTATTGAGAGGGAGGCCTTTGCTGTGGTGTGGGCCCTGAAGAAGCTGAGGCCATACTTGTTTGGCACTCACTTCAAGATTCAGACCGACCATAAGCCCCTCTTGTGGCTAAATCAGATGAAGGGTGAACACCCCAAACTGCTTAGGTGGTCCATTTCCCTACAGGGGATGGACTTTACAGTGGAGCACCGGCCAGGTACTGACCATGGGAATGCAGATGGTCTCTCCGGGTACTTCCACTTAGGACATGAAGACGAGACTGGTCAAGGCTAGTTTAATGTCCCAGCGTTTGGGGGGGGGTTGTGTAGGAGAGTAGGGTCTGCTATCCTATGGTCACCCCAAATTTTTGCTTTTTGCTTCACTGGTTTTTGACATATTGAGGCTGTGGGCCTGCCAATCAGACCCCCAGCCTGCTGTTCTCTCTACTAAATTAAAACTATGCACCCTAGGTGCATAACCAATTGGAAGTGGATCACCCTGTCAGCCCCTGTACCAGTGTACACTAGGTACCCAGGGCATTGGTGTACCCAAGGCCTGCCAGGGGCTGACGCATGTATTATGCCACCCCAGGCTTGGCCTAACAATTTGACACAACTGGCTGATCACTCAGCTGGGGTAAGTTGGTGTAATCACCTCTTACTTAGGTGTAGTATACCTATACCTAACCTTAAATGGGACACCTGGTAACCTATAAGTCACTCCTATGGCAGGCCTTAACAATCCTGAAGGCAGAGTGCTTGGTTCCATGTGAGATGGTGCTCTGGCATGAGCTGAGCCTGTCTGCAGTGGTCGGAACAACTTCCTTCTACTGTTTCCAGATACAGATATCGTCATACCATATACTCTTAAGTGCATTATGAACCTCGCGGTTAAATGCTATCTTTGGTTTGGCTTTATCAAAACATGTCGAGTAAGGTGTCATACGAATTGGAATACTAACCCCTCGCCAATTCTGGCGACGGGGTTAGCATTCCACCCTTCTAGAGGGACACGACATGTACAGTACCTGAAACCCGGGTAAAATCAGACATAGCCTCAGCTCCACAAAATGGATGCTGCCACCACAGACACAAGTCTGCCCTCCTGCTGCTGGGAGTCCTTCCAGCTTGGGAGGTGTGGACAAAGGGTTTCCTGCCAGGGGAGGTGCATGCACCACCCCAGACAGGATTTTGTGTATTGGTCAGGTAGGGCTTGAAAGAAACCAGACATGCCTGTGGCTCACAAGGAGCCTCGGTGCATATGCCAGTTCAAACCGGTCCTGGGGCACACCAGTCCCGGGCCTGGGGCGAGCTGGACAAAGGATTGGGGGTGTAACCACCCCCCTTCCTGGTCCCACCCATAGGGAGGGACCTAGCAGGTAGTCCGGCCCCTAGAATCCGCTTAAAGGTAGGAGCTGTGTCCTAAGACTTCGGACATCCTGGAATCAACTTAACACTAAGAAGAAGACGGGAACTTCGACGCTCTGCCGCACAGAGGACTGAAGCCAATCTCCCCTGTGGTCAGGGAGTGACCACCTTGCTAACGCAAGCACCATCCAGCGAATACACGTCTGCTTTGCCGCTGCCTCCCGCCGGAGCCCGAGCCCAGAGACTGACAAGACCTGGACCTCCAGACCTCTCACCGCCCGATCCACAGTCCCTGAAAAGAGGAGACCCGTGGAGGCACCGAGACACGTGGAGCCAGCCATCTTGAAACGACCACGGCAAGCTGACAAGTGCAACAACCGAGTCTCCCTCCAAGTTGTGCTTTGGGATCTGAGAAGCCCAACTCTCGAGCAGCATCTGCACCAAAGGTGAGCCCTCCAGCATCTCCACGATCTGCGTGGGGCCCTTCTGCATTTTGCCACTCGACGCGCCTACCCGGTTGCTGGCCCGCTGGCTAGTAGCCATCTTGGCGACGAACTTTACAAAATACACCACTGGTCTGGTTGCTCCAGACTGGCCCTTGCTCCCTTCCAAAGGAGCAGTCCCTCTGACCTTGCTGGTCAGAACCATCAGCTTATTTCATCTCCTACAACAATTGCTTTTGCCAAGGCTTGTTTGCTTCGATCAAGTCGCCGACATCGCCGACAGCGAGAGCCTGCGTGGGACAGCTCGTGAACAGACTCCTGGACGTCGTCGACCTCCAGGGACCACGTGGCTGCAGAGACAAGCTACACCTTTCTTCCTGTTTGCACCCGACATTGCCTGGTACCCACCTGGTGCCACGCCGGTCACTGGCTAGTGACTGTGAACACTGTCCCCTCTGCTTACAGGTCTTCAACATCTCCGATCCACTCTTGGATCCACTGCATCTCTCCCGGACCGACCGCCTGCAGCATCTTTGTCTTCAAGCTCCACGGAACAGATAGAAGAAACCCGACGCACTTCGAGGCCTATGCACCCGCTTCCTGTGGGTGAGGTAAAGCTGGCACACCTGTGCCCAAGTGTAGTATTACATCTCTAGTGCCTGTGTTCCAAATCTTGAGTTCCTAGTCCATCCGGAAGATCCTCTTTGCAGTAACTTTGTACTTTTTACGCACCCATTGAAACCTATGGGAGCACGCGTGTGACTATTTGCTCTGCACACGCCACCCGTGGACCTCCTGGTCACTAACTGAAGTTAGATCCTTGTAGGCCCAGCGATTCTAGAGGCCCTAGGCCTTTTCCCTTTTCTGTTCGTGGTACTTATACCACTATTTTAGTATATGGTTCGAGCGGCCACCAGGGCCTATCCATATAAAGTGCAACTTCTGTGTATTCTACTGTAATCTTGTTTGACGATTTGTGCTCCTGTGCTCATAAAGAGACTAGGGGTTACTTTGAGAAATAAATACATATATATTTTGAATATATATCTGTGTGGTGTCCTTTCATTGGTATAAAAGGGGGTTGCATTTGGTAAAACAGCTGGCTTAACACGCTTCACGAGTTTAGCCTCAAAGACTGCTTAGCCTACGCTACCACTAGGGCAGCTAGTCCGAAAAGGTTGACTTACAACCACACCATAAGGGTTGCTTGGCATGGTACAAGGTGATCACTTTAACTAGTGAGCATCATATACCAGGCCAACTTCTCACAGATGGCCACTAGCCAACGGGCCAGTGTCCGGTTAGGCACGTCGAGTTGCAAAGTGCAGAGGGGCCCCACGCAGATCGTGGAGATGCTGGAGGGCTCACCTTTGGAGCAGATGCTGCTTGGGTGTTGGGCTTCTCAGGTCCCAAAGCACAACTTGGAGGGAGCCTCTGTTGTTGCGCTTGCAGCTTGTCGAGTGTCTTCCAAGATGGCTGGCTCCACGTGTCTCGGTGCCTCCACGGGTTCCTTCTTTGCAGGGACTGTGGATCGGGCGATGCGAGGTCTGGAGGTCCAGTTCTTGTCGGTTTCTGGGCTCGGGCACCAGCAGGAGGCGGCGGCAAAGCAGATGTCGATTCGCTGGTTGGTGCTTGCGTTAGCAAGATGCTCACTTTCTGACAATAGGGGAGAATTCCTTCAGTCCTCTGTGCAGCAGAGAGTCGAAGTTCCCGTCTTCTTCTTTGTTTCAAGTTTATTCCAGGATGTCTGAAGTCTTAGGACACAGCTCCTACCTTTAAGCGGATTCTAGGGGCCGGACTACCTGCCAGGTCCCTCCCTAAGGGTGGGACCAGGAAAGGGGGTGGTTACACCCCCAATCCTTTGTCCAGCTCGCCCCAGGACTGGGGCTGGTGTGCCCCAGGACCGGTTTGAACTGGCATATGCACCGAGGCTCCTTGTGAGCCTCAGGCATGTCTGATTTAATTCAAGCCCTACCTGACCAATACACAAAATCCTGTCTGGGGTGGTGCACGCACCTCCCCTGGCAGGAAACCCTTTGTCCACGTCTCCCAAGCTGGAAGGACTCCCAGCCGCAGGAGGGCAGACTTGTGTCTGTGGTGGCAGCGTCCATTTTGTGGAGCTGAGGCTATGTCTGATTTTACCCGGGTTTCAGGTACTGTACATGTCGTGTCCCTCTAAAAGGGTGGAATGCTAACCCCGTCGCCAGAATTGGCGAGGGGTTAGTATTCCAATTCGTATGACACCTTACTCGACATGTTTTGATAAAGCCAAACCAAAGATAGCATTTAACCGCGAGGTTCATAATGCACTTAAGAGTATATGGTATGGCGATATCTGGAAAGGGTAGAATGAAGTTGTTCAGACCACTGCAGACAGGCTCAGCTCATGCCAGAGCACCATCTCACATGGAACCAAGCACTCTGCCTTCAGGATTGTTAAGGCCTGCCATAGGAGTGACTTATAGGTTAACATGTGTCCCATTTAAGGTTAGGTATACTACACCTAAGTAAGAGGTGGATACACCAACTTACCCCAGCTGAGTGATCAGCCAGTTGTGTCAAATTGTTAGGCCAGGCCAGGGGTGGCACAATACATGCGTCAGCCCCTGGTAGGCCTTAGATACACCAATGCCCTGGGTACCTAGTGTACACTGGTACAGGGGCTCACAGGGTGATCCAATTCCAATTGGTTATGCACCTAAAGTGCATAGTGTCAATTTAGTAGAGAGAACAGCAGGCTGGGGGTCTGATTAGCAGGCCCACAGCCTCAATATGTCAAAAACCAGTGAAGCAAAAAGCAAATATTTGGGGTGACCATAGGATAGCAGACCCTACTCTCCTACACTCAGTGAGGTTGCCTCCCAGGGTCACTCCTTCAACTGAACTATCTTCAGGGTTCTGAGACAACAGGTCTGGGAGAGGGTCACTCTCTTCCTCCTGTCCCTCGTCTATATCCATGAGCAAGCCCATGTCTGCCCTGTCAACATATGCTTTTAACCTGTTAACATGGAGTACCCTGTGGGGACTCCTGGGAGTGCCTAGGTCCACCAAGTAGGTAACCTCTCCCTTCTTTTCCAGGATTGTATGGGGTCCAGACCATTTGTCTTGGAGTGCTGCTGGGGCCACTGGCTCCAACACCCATTCCTTCTGTCCTGGCTGAAACTCAACCAAGACAGCCTTTTGGTCATGCCAAGCTTTCTGTAAGGCCTGGCTTGCCTCAAGGTTTTGAGATGCCTTCTCCATGTACTCAGCCATCCTGGAGCGGAGACCAAGTACATAGTCCACTATGTCTTGCTTAGGCTTTTTGAGAGGTAACTCCCAGCCTTCCCTCACCAGATATAGGGGTCCTCTTACAGGGTGCCCAAATACCAATTCAAAGGGGCTGTAGCCAACTCCTTTTTGTGGGACCTCTCTGTAAGCAAACAGAAGGCAGGGTAGAAGGATGTCCCATCTTCGCCTGAGCTTTTCAGGTAATCCTTTGATCATACCCTTTAGGGTCTTGTTGAATCTCTCAACAAGCCCATTACATTGTGCGTGATAAGGAGTGTTGAACTTGTAGTTGACACCACATTCCTTCCACATAGCTGTCAAGTATCCTGACATGAAGTTGGCACCTCTGTCAGAAACTACCTCCTTAGGAAACCTCACTCTGGAGAAGACTCCCAGTAAGGCCCTGGCCACAACAGGAGCTGTTGTGGTCCTAAGGGGAATTGCCTCTGGATACATGGTGGCATGATCCACTACCACCAGTATACATCTGTGCCCAGATGCAGTGGGGGGATCCATGGGACCCACAATATCAATCCCCACTCTTTCAAAGGGGACCCCCACCACAGGTATGGTATTAGGGGGGCCTTTGTAGTGCCACCTTATTTGCCACTGGCTTGGCAGGTTACACAGGAGCGACAAAACTCCTTGGTATCTTCATTCATGTGAGGCCAGTGAAAGTGAGGGACAAGCCTGTCCCAAGTCTTGTTCTGGCCTAAGTGTGCTGCTAGAGGAATATCATGGGCCAAGGTAAGAAGGAAGCCCCTAAATTGCAGAGGTATAACCAACCTCCTGGTTGCACCAGGTTTTGGGTCTCTAGCCTCTGAATAAAGGAGCCCATCATCCCAATATACTTTATGGGTACCTTGAGCATTCCCAGCAGCCTCAGCAGCAGCCAGCTGTCTGAGGGGTTCAAGAGATGGACAGGATAACTGAGCCTGCCCCAAGTCAGCCCTAGAAGCTCCCCCTGTCCCCAGAAACTCAACCTGGTCAGGTTCAAGCTCTTCAGGGACAGTTCCTTCAAGGTTCTCGAGATCATCCTCCTGGGAAGGCTGATCATCACTTGGAGGCAGGGGGGAAGGCACAGCCTTAACCCTCCTGTTCTTCTTCTTGGAAGGTGCTTGGTCCATTGTTCCAGGATCCAAGACCTGAGGTTCAGTAAGGCACTTTTTGGCCTGTGACCTGGTCACAGCAAGGACATGTGGTGATATACCTAACATCTCTACATGTGTCCTGTACTCCACTTCTGACCATAGAGAACTCTCCAGGTCATTGCCCAACAAACATTCTACTGGGAGGTCTACACTAACCACAACCCTTTTGAGGCCAGTTACCCCTCCCCACGAGAAGTTAACAATAGCCACACTATGGGAAGTAGTGGTATTGCTGGCATTGGTCACCAGGTAATTTTCACCTGGTATGTACTGTCCAGGATCCACAAAGCCTGGTGTCACCATAGTGACACTGGCACAAGTGTCCCTGTAGCTTGAGCCACTTTTGTATTGATCAATGGAGTCTGTCTGTACTTGCCCAGATTACTGGGGCTCACAGTCAGGGACAAATCCATGTCCCCATCACAGATCAAGACTGCCTGTGTAAGGGTTCTGTCTAGGTCAGAATCTCCTTCAGTTCCCATAGTGATTCCCACTACACCCTTTGTCTGGACGTACACTGCTAACAGTACTACTGGGAGCAGGTGCCTTAGGGGCAACAGTGTTGGTGGCTCCACCCTTCTTACAATCACTAGTCCAGTGAGTTGTATTCTTGCAAGATTTGCACCAGGGTTTCTTTGGACCTTCTTTCTTCTTTCTTTTAGATTGTTGGGACCCACCCTCATTAGTACTAGTTTGGGGCCCTGTTGAAGACTTCTGGTCTTTGGATTTCTGGTCATTACCCTTTTGGTCTGTTTTCTTCTGATCACCCCCTTGGCCCTGGTTCTGGTTCTTTTGCTTAACCCTGGTTCTGACCCATTTGTCTGCCTTCTTTCCCAATTCTTGGGGAGAGGTCAGATCCGAGCCAACCAAGTGTTGATGCAGTTGCTGGTTTTGACAGTTATTTAAAATCTGTTCTCTCATCATCAAATTGTACAATCCTGTATAATCTGAAACCTTACTTCCCAGCAACCAACCCTCCAAAGCCTTAGTTTTACATTCAACATATTCAGACCAGTCCTCAGTCTGTGCCTTCTGGGTATCTCTGAACATTAACCTGTACTGCTCAGTGGTTAAGCCTAACCCATCAACCAGGACACTCTTCAGGGCTCTGTAGTTTCTGACATCCTCTTCTCTAACAGTGAGGAGTCTATCTCTGCCTCTACCTTCAAAGGGGAGCAAGAAGATTGCTGCCCACTGGTCCCCAGGAACCTGCTGTACTTTGCAGGCTCTCTCAAGAGCAGTCATCCATTTGTGGATATCATCCCCACTTTTGTAGGGGGGCACAACCTTGGACAGGTTCCTATTATCAAAGACCCTATCTTTGTCCCTGGGGACAATGCTGCCACCAGTGGGTATAGACCCACTCTCTCTAGGTTGCCTAGCCTTGTTCAGTTTCTCTTCCATCAGGGCTACTTCTAGCTCTTGTTTCCTGATCCTCAGCTGAGCTTCCTGCATTCTGGCCTCATGCTCCCTCCTCTGAGTGCTGGTCATCCTTCTTCTGGACTGACCCTGAGAGCCTCTAGAGGCATGAGAGGCTATAGAGTCACCTGAGTGATTCCTCTGTCTCCCAAACCCCTTGTTAAGTCCACTGGGGAAACTCGATGGGGGGACCCCATTGTCATTCCCAAATAGTCTTAAGTTAGCTGGGCCAAGTATAACACCTGGCACTGGGCTATTTCTCCCATCAGAATCACTACTATTATCAGACTCATCCCCCTTGTCATTCTCGTCCCTATGCTGATCCTCATCATCTGTAGTCTGATTCTCACCTAAGGGGTGACTGTTAGGAAGGGGTGCTTCAGTAGCATCTTCAGAAGGAGGGCCTCCTGTTTCAGTCCCTGAGGGGCCTAACTGGGAGGCTTTCTTGAGAGCTCTCTGATCTTCATCAGTTTGCAAGAGTTCTCTGAGTTCAGCAGAGGTAGGGTTCTTGGGCTGTTTAAGGCCCCTAGAATTAGCCACCTGCCTGAGCTCATTCTGGTTTAGGGTAGCAAAGATGGATGGTGCCCTCTGGGGGTCACTCTCGACAGAGATGGGTACCTTGGACCCCTCTGCCCCAGCCATTGCTCTTAAGTGTGGGTGGAAGTGTTGCAATTACCTACACTTGGGTTTTCCTACTAAACCTATCTAGTAGTTGTAGTCAGAGTGTGCTACTCCCTTTTCTCTACAACAACTAAGTTCAGTAGAACTTAAGTATATAACTAACTTGTTTTATATGTACCTAAAGGTACCTGTATGATCTTTCAATTGGTAACAAAGAGATTACAGAGGTAAAATAACAGCAAGCTCAAATCCCAACCGCTGCTCACCAATGTGAGAAGTTGGCCTGGTATTTGATGTTCACTAATTAGAGTGACCACCTTGTACCATGCCAAGCAACCCTTATGGTGTGGTTGTAAGTCAACCTTTTCGGACCAGCTGCCCTAGTGGTAGCGTAGGCTAAGCAGTCTTTGAGGCTAAACTCGTTTAGGCATGTTAAGCAAGCTGTTTTCCATATGTAACCCCCCTTTATACCAATGAAAGGACACCACACAGATATATATTCAAAATATATATGTATTTATTACTCAAAGTATTCCCTAGACTCTTTATGAGCACAGGAGCACAAATCGTTAAACAAGAAAGTATTACAATATACGAAATTTGCACTTTATATGGATAGGCCCTGGTGGCCGCTCAAACCATATACTAAAATAGTGGTATAAGTACCACGAACAGGAAAGGGAGAAGGCCTAGGGCCTCTAGAATCGCTGGGCCTACAAGGAGCTAACTTTAGTTAGTGACCAGGAGGTCCACGGGTCGCGTGTGGAGTAAGGAAAGTTACACGCGGGCGCCCATAGGTTTTCAATGGGTGCGTAATTGTTCAAAAGTTACTGCTAGAAGGGTCTTCTGGTTGGACTACTAATTCAAGACTTCAAACCTAGACATTAGAGATGTTACTCTACACTTGTGCACCTGAGTGCCAGCTTTAACTCACCCACAGGAAGCGGGTGCATAGGTGTAGGAGAGTAGGGTCTGCTATCCTATGGTCACCCCAAATTTTTGCTTTTTGCTTCACTGGTTTTTGACATATTGAGGCTGTGGGCCTGCCAATCAGACCCCCAGCCTGCTGTTCTCTCTACTAAATTAAAACTATGCACCCTAGGTGCATAACCAATTGGAAGTGGATCACCCTGTCAGCCCCTGTACCAGTGTACACTAGGTACCCAGGGCATTGGTGTACCCAAGGCCTGCCAAGGGCTGCAGCATGTATTATGCCACCCCAGGCTTGGCCTAACAATTTGACACAACTGGCTGATCACTCAGCTGGGGTAAGTTGGTGTAATCACCTCTTACTTAGGTGTAGTATACCTATACCTAACCTTAAATGGGACACCTGGTAACCTATAAGTCACTCCTATGGCAGGCCTTAACAATCCTGAAGGCAGAGTGCTTGGTTCCATGTGAGATGGTGCTCTGGCATGAGCTGAGCCTGTCTACAGTGGTCGGAACAACTTCCTTCTACTGTTTCCAGATATAGTCATACCATATACTCTTAAGTGCATTATGAACCTCGCGGTTAAATGCTATCTTTGGTTTGGCTTTATCAAAACATGTCGAGTAAGGTGTCATACGAATTGGAATACTAACCCCTCGCCAATTCTGGCGACGGGGTTAGCATTCCACCCTTCTAGAGGGACACGACATGTACAGTGCCTGAAACCCGGGTAAAATCAGACATAGCCTCAGCTCCACAAAATGGATGCTGCCACCACAGACACAAGTCTGCCCTCCTGCTGCTGGGAGTCCTTCCAGCTTGGGAGGTGTGGACAAAGGGTTTCCTGCCAGGGGAGGTGCGTGCACCACCCCAGACAGGATTTTGTGTATTGGTCAGGTAGGGCTTGAAAGAAACCAGACATGCCTGTGGCTCACAAGGAGCCTCGGTGCATATGCCAGTTCAAACCGGTCCTGGGGCACACCAGTCCCGGGCCTGGGGCGAGCTGGACAAAGGATTGGGGGTGTAACCACCCCCCTTCCTGGTCCCACCCATAGGGAGGGACCTAGCAGGTAGTCCGGCCCCTAGAATCCGAATAAAGGTAGGAGCTGTGTCCTAAGACTTCAGACATCCTGGAATCAACTTAAAACTAAGAAGAAGACGGGAACTTCGACGCTCTGCTGCACAGAGGACTGAAGCCAATCTCCCCTGTGGTCAGGGAGTGACCACCTTGCTAACGCAAGCACCATCCAGCGAATCAACGTCTGCTTTGCCGCCGCCTCCCGCCGGAGCCCGAGCCCAGAGACTGACAAGACCTGGACCTCCAGACCTCTCACCGCCCGATCCACAGTCCCTGCAAAGAGGAGACCCGTGGAGGCACCGAGACACGTGGAGCCAGCCATCTTGAAACGACTACGACAAGCTGACCAGTGCAACAACCGAGGCTCCCTCCAAGTTGTGCTTTGGGTCCTGAGAAGCCCAACCCTCGAGCAGCTTCTGCACCAAAGGTGAGCCCTCCAGCATCTCCACGATCTGCGTGGGGCCCTTCTGCATTTTGCCACTCGACGTGCCTAACCGGTTGCTGGCCCGCTGGCTAGTGGCCATCTTGGCGACGAAATCTACAACAAACACCGCTGGTCTGGTTGCTCCAGACTGGCCCTTGCTCCCCTCCAAAGGAGCAGTTCCTCTGACCTTGCTGGTCAGAACCATCAGCTTAAACTCCTTGCCTACAACAATTGCTTTTGCCAAGGCTTGTTTGCTTCGATCAAGTCGCCGACACCGCCGACAGCGAGAGCCTGCGTGGGACAGCTCGTGACTCGACTCCTGGACGTCGTCGACCTTCAGGGACCACGTGGCTGCAGAGTCAAGCTACACCTTCCTTCCTGTTTGCACCCGACATCGCCTGGTACCCACCTGGTGCCACGCTGGTCACTGGCTAGTGACTGTGAACACTGTCCCCTCTGCTTACAGGTCTTCAACATCTCCGATCCACTCTTGGATCCACTGCATCTCTTCCCGACCGACCGCCTGCAGCACTTTTGTCTACAGGCCCCACGGAACAGATAGAAGAAACCCGACGCACTTCGAGGCCTATGCACCCGCTTCCTGTGGGTGAGGTAAAGCTGGCACACCTGTGCCCAAGTGTAGTATTACATCTCTAGTGCCTGTGTTCCAAATCTTAAGTTCCTAGGTCATCCGGAAGATTCCTTTTGCAGTAACTTTGTACTTTTTACGCACCCATTGAAACCTATGGGAGCACGCGTGTGACTATTTGCTCTGCACACGCCACCCGTGGACCTCCTGGTCACTAACTGACGTTAGCTCCTTGTAGGCCCAGCGATTCTAGAGGCCCTAGGCCTTTTCCCTTTTCTGTTCGTGGTACTTATACCACTATTTTAGTATATGGTTCGAGTGGCCACCAGGGCCTATCCATATAAAGTGCAACTTCTGTGTATTCTGTGATAATCTTGTTTGACGATTTGTGCTCCTGTGCTCATAAAGAGACTAGGGGTTACTTTGAGAAATAAATACATATATATTTTGAATATATATCTGTGTGGTGTCCTTTCATTGGTATAAAAGGGGGTTACTATTGGTAAAACAGCTTGCTTAACACGCATCACGAGTTTAGCCTCAAAGACTGCTTAGCCTACGCTACCACTAGGGCAGCTAGTCCGAAAAGGTTGACTTACAACCACACCATAAGGGTTGCTTGGCATGGTACAAGGTGGTCACTAGAACTAGTGAACAGCATATACCAGGCCAACTTCTCACATTGGTGAGCAGCGGTTGGATTTGAGCTTGCTGTGTTTTACCATTGTAATCTCTTGGTTACCAATTGAAAGATCACATAGGTACCTGTAGGTACATATAAAACAAGATTAGATATACTTAAGTTCTACTGAACTTAGTTGTTGTAGAGCAAAGGGAGTAGCACACCCTGACTACAACTACTAGATAGGTTTAGTAGGTAAACCCAAGTGTAGGTAGATTGCAACACATCCACCCACACTTAAGAGCAATGGCTGGGGCAGAGGGGTCCACTGTACCCATCTCTGTTGAGAGTGACCCCCCGAGGGCACCATCCATCTATGCTACCCTTAATCAAAATGAGCTCAGGCAGCTGGCAACTCTTAGAGGCCTTAAACAGCCCAAGAACCCTACCTCTGCTTTGCTCAGAGAGCTCTTGCAAGAAGATGAAAATCAAAAAGAGCTCAGGAAAGCTTCCCAGTTAGCCCCCTTAGGGACAGGAACAGGAGGCCCCCCTTCTGAAGATGCCACTGAAGTACCCCTTCCCAATAGTCACCCCTTAGATGGGATGCCTACCACAGAGGATGAGAGTGAAAAGGATACTGACAGTAGTGAGGATGAAGGGAGAACTAGCCCAGTGCCAAGTGTTATACTTGGCCCAGCTAAACTAAGGCTATTGGGGACTGACAGTGGGTTCACCCCACTGGATCTCCCCAGTGGACTTAACACAGGGCTTGGAAGGCAAAGGAATCGCTCAGGTGACTCCAATGCTTCCCATGGCTCTAGAGGCTCTCAAGGTCACTCCAGGAGAAGGATGACCACCCCTCAGAGGAGGGAACATGAGGCCAAGATGCAAGAAGCTCAGCTGAGGATCAGGAAGCAGGAGCTAGAAGTAGCCCTGATGGAAGAGAAACTTAGCAAGGCTAGACAGCATAAAGAGAGTGGGTCTATACCCACTGGTGGCAGCATTGTCCCTAAGGACAAAGATAGGGTTTTCGATAATAGAAACCTGTCTAAGGTTGTGCCCCCCTACAAAAGTGGGGATGACATCCACAAGTGGATAACTGCTCTTGAGAGGGCCTGCAAAGTACAGCAGGTTCCTGAAGACCAGTGGGCAGCAATCCTCTGGCTCTCCTTTGAGGGAAGAGGCAGAGACAGACTCCTCACTGTTAGAGAAGAGGATGTCAGAAACTACAGAGTCCTGAAGAGTGTTCTAGTTGATAGGTTAGGCTTAACCACTGAGCAGTACAGGTTAATGTTCAGAGACACCCAAAAGACACAGACTCAGGACTGGTCTGAATACATTGAATGTGCCACTAAGGCTTTGGAGGGTTGGTTGCTGGGAAGTAAGGTATCTGATTTTACAGGATTGTATAATTTGATGATGAGAGAACAGATTCTAAATAACTGTCAAAACCAGCAACTGCATCAACACTTGGTTGACTCTGATCTGACCTCTCCCCAAGAATTGGGAAAGAAGGCAGACAAATGGGTCAGAACCAGGGTTAAGCAAAAGAACCAGAACCAGGGTCAAGGGGGTGATCAGAAGAAAACAGACCAAAAGGGTGGAGATCAGAAACCTAAAGACCAGAAGTCTTCAACAGGGCCCCAAACTACTACTAAGGAGGGTGGGTCCCAACAGTCCAAGAAGAAGAAAGAAGGTCAGAAGAAACCCTGGTGCAATCATTGTAAAAATACAACTCACTGGACTAGTGATTGCAAAAAGGGTGGAGCCCCCAACACTGTTGCCCCTAAGGCACCTGCTCCCAGTACTACTGTTAGCAGTGTTGGTCCCCAGACAAAGGGTGTAGTGGGAATCACTATGGGAACTGAAGGAGATTCTGACTTAGACAGAACCCTGACACAGGCAGTCTTGATCTGTGATGGGGACATTGATTTGTCCCTGACTGTGAGCCCCAGTAACCTGGGCAAGTACAGACAGACTCCTTTAATTAATGACAAAGTGGCTCAAGCCTACAGGGACACATGTGCCAGTGTCACTATGGTGACACCAGGCTTTGTGGACCCTGGACAGTACATACCAGGTGAGAACTACCTGGTGACCAATGCCAGCAATGCCACTACTTCACATAGTGTGGCAGTTGTTAACTTCTCATGGGGAGGGGTAACTGGCCTCAAAAGGGTTGTGGTTAGTGCAGACCTCCCAGTAGAATGTTTGTTGGGCAATGACCTAGAGAGTTCTCTATGGTCAGAAGTGGAGTACAGGACTCATGCAGAGATGTTAGGTATATCATCACATGTCCTTGCTGTGACCAGGTCACAGGCCAAAAAGTGCCTCACTGAACCACAGGTCTTGGATCCTGGAACAATGGACCAAGCACCTACCAAGAAGAAGAACAGGAGGGTCAAGGCTGTGCCTTCCCCCCTGCCTCAGAGTGATGATCAGCCTTCCCAGGAAGCTGATCTAGAGGACCCTGAAGGAACTGTCCCTGAAGAGCTTGAACCTGACCAGGTTGAGTTTCTGGGGACAGGGGGACCTTCAAGGGCTGACTTGAGGCAGGCTCAGTTATCCTGTCCCTCTCTTGAACCCCTCAGACAGCTGGCTGCTGCTGAGGCTGCTGGGAATGCTCAAGGTACCCATAAAGTGTATTGGGATGAAGGGCTCCTTTATTCAGAGGCTAGAGAACCCAAGCCTGGTGCAACCAGGAGGTTGGTTATACCTCTGCAATTTAGGGGCTTCCTTCTTACCTTGGCCCATGATATTCCTTTAGCAGGACACCTAGGCCAGAACAAGACCTGGGACAGACTTGTCCCCCACTTTCACTGGCCTCATATGAATGAAGATACAAAGGAGTTTTGTCGCTCCTGTGTTACCTGCCAAGCCAGTGGCAAATCAGGTGGCACAACAAAGGCCCCCCTGATACCACTACCTGTGGTGGGGGTTCCCTTTGAAAGAGTGGGAATAGATATAGTGGGTCCCATGGATCCTCCCACTGCATCTGGGCACAGATTTATACTGGTGGTAGTGGATCATGCCACCAGGTATCCAGAGGCAATTCCCCTTAGGACCACTACAGCACCTGTTGTGGCCAGGGCCCTGCTGGGAGTATTCTCCAGAGTGGGGTTTCCTAAGGAGGTAGTATCTGACAGAGGTACCAACTTTATGTCAGGATACTTAACAGCTATGTGGAAGGAATGTGGTGTCAACTACAAGTTCACCACCCCTTATCACCCACAATGCAATGGGCTTGTTGAGAGATTCAACAAGACCCTAAAGGGTATGATCAAAGGATTACCTGAAAAGCTCAGGCGAAGATGGGACATCCTTCTACCCTGCCTTCTGTTTGCTTACAGAGAGGTCCCACAAAAAGGAGTTGGCTACAGCCCCTTTGAATTGTTGTTTGGGCACCCTGTGAGAGGCCCACTGTGTTTGGTGAAGGAAGGCTGGGAGTTACCTCTCAAAAAGCCTAAGCTAGACATAGTGGACTATGTACTTGGTCTCCGCTCCAGGATGGCTGAGTATATGGAGAAGGCATCCAAAAACCTTGAGGCAAGCCAGGCCTTACAGAAAGCTTGGCATGACCAAAAGGCTGTCTTGGTTGAGTTTCAGCCAGGACAGAAGGTATGGGTGTTGGAGCCAGTGGCCCCAGCAGCACTCCAAGACAAATGGTCTGGACCCCATACAATCCTGGAAAAGAAGGGAGAGGTCACCTACTTGGTCGACCTAGGAACTCCCAGGAGTCCCCACAGGGTACTCCATGTTAACAGGCTTAAAGCATATGTTGACAGGGCAGACATGGGCTTGCTCATGGCTACAGATGAGGGACAGGAGGAAGAGAGTGACCCTCTCCCAGACCTGTTGTCTCAGAACCCTGAAGATGGCTCAGTTGAAGGAGTGACCCTTGGAGGCAACCTCACTGCCCATCAGCAGACTGAATGTAGACAGGTTCTACAATCATTTTCACATATGTTTTCCTTGATACCTAGTCAAACTGACTGGTGTACCCATGTGGTGGACACTGGTGACAGTCTGCCTGTAAAGAACAAACTTTACAGACAACCTGACCACGTCAGGGACTGTATAAAGGCTGAGGTACATAAAATGCTGGAATTAGGTGTCATTGAACCCTCAGAGAGCCCCTGGGCTAGCCCAGTGGTTCTGGTCCCCAAACCTCACACCAAAGATGGCAAGAGAGAGATGAGGTTCTGTGTGGATTACAGAGGACTCAATGCTGTCACCAGGACAGATGCACACCCTATTCCAAGGGCAGATGAGCTCATAGACAAACTAGCTTCTGCAAAGTTTTTGAGCACATTTGACTTAACAGCTGGCTATTGGCAAATCAGATTAGCTGAAGAGTCTAAGGCCAAAACAGCATTCTCAACCCCAGGTGGGCACTACCAGTTTGTGGTGATGCCCTTTGGTCTGAAGAATGCACCTGCCACCTTCCAAAGGCTGGTGAACCAAGTCCTTACTGGGTTGGATGACTTTTGCGCAGCATATCTTGATGACATTGCTGTCTTTAGCTCCACCTGGGAGGATCACCTGATCCACCTGAAGAAGGCTCTTGAGGCTCTGCAAAGGGCAGGCCTCACTATCAAGGCTACTAAGTGCCAGATAGGGCAGAGTAAGGTTGTATATTTGGGCCACCTTGTAGGTGGAGGCCGAGTTCAACCACTGGAGAGTAAGATACAATCCATCAAGGACTGGTCCCCTCCAACCACCCAGACTCAAGTTCGAGCTTTCTTGGGCTTGACTGGGTACTACAGGAAGTTTGTTAAGAACTATGGGTCCATTGTGACTCCTCTTAATGATCTGACATCCAAGAAGATGCCCAAAAAGGTTCAGTGGACAGTAAGCTGTCAAAAGGCATTTGATGACCTGAAGGAGGCCATGTGCTCTGCACCTATCCTGAAAAGTCCTGACTACTCCAAAGAGTTTATTGTCCAAACAGATGCTTCTGAGTTGGGTGTGGGAGCTGTGCTGTCACAACTTAATGTAGATGGTCAAGACCAACCCATTGCTTTTATTAGCAGAAGGTTGACCCCCAGAGAGAAGAATTGGTCAGCTATTGAGAGGGAGGCCTTTGCTGTGGTGTGGGCCCTGAAGAAGCTGAGGCCATACTTGTTTGGCACTCACTTCAAGATTCAGACCGACCATAAGCCCCTCTTGTGGCTAAATCAGATGAAGGGTGAAAACCCCAAACTGCTTAGGTGGTCCATTTCCCTACAGGGGATGGACTTTACAGTGGAGCACCGGCCAGGTACTGACCATGGGAATGCAGATGGTCTCTCCAGGTACTTCCACTTAGGACATGAAGACGAGACTGGTCAAGGCTAGTTTAATGTCCCAGCGTTTGGGGGGGGGTTGTGTAGGAGAGTAGGGTCTGCTATCCTATGGTCACCCCAAATTTTTGCTTTTTGCTTCACTGGTTTTTGACATATTGAGGCTGTGGGCCTGCCAATCAGACCCCCAGCCTGCTGTTCTCTCTACTAAATTAAAACTATGCACCCTAGGTGCATAACCAATTGGAAGTGGATCACCCTGTCAGCCCCTGTACCAGTGTACACTAGGTACCCAGGGCATTGGTGTACCCAAGGCCTGCCAAGGGCTGCAGCATGTATTATGCCACCCCAGGCTTGGCCTAACAATTTGACACAACTGGCTGATCACTCAGCTGGGGTAAGTTGGTGTAATCACCTCTTACTTAGGTGTAGTATACCTATACCTAACCTTAAATGGGACACCTGGTAACCTATAAGTCACTCCTATGGCAGGCCTTAACAATCCTGAAGGCAGAGTGCTTGGTTCCATGTGAGATGGTGCTCTGGCATGAGCTGAGCCTGTCTACAGTGGTCGGAACAACTTCCTTCTACTGTTTCCAGATATCGTCATACCATATACTCTTAAGTGCATTATGAACCTCGCGGTTAAATGCTATCTTTGGTTTGGCTTTATCAAAACATGTCGAGTAAGGTGTCATACGAATTGGAATACTAACCCCTCGCCAATTCTGGCGACGGGGTTAGCATTCCACCCTTCTAGAGGGACACGACATGTACAGTGCCTGAAACCCGGGTAAAATCAGACATAGCCTCAGCTCCACAAAATGGATGCTGCCACCACAGACACAAGTCTGCCCTCCTGCTGCTGGGAGTCCTTCCAGCTTGGGAGGTGTGGACAAAGGGTTTCCTGCCAGGGGAGGTGCGTGCACCACCCCAGACAGGATTTTGTGTATTGGTCAGGTAGGGCTTGAAAGAAACCAGACATGCCTGTGGCTCACAAGGAGCCTCGGTGCATATGCCAGTTCAAACCGGTCCTGGGGCACACCAGTCCCGGGCCTGGGGCGAGCTGGACAAAGGATTGGGGGTGTAACCACCCCCCTTCCTGGTCCCACCCATAGGGAGGGACCTAGCAGGTAGTCCGGCCCCTAGAATCCGAATAAAGGTAGGAGCTGTGTCCTAAGACTTCAGACATCCTGGAATCAACTTAAAACTAAGAAGAAGACGGGAACTTCGACGCTCTGCTGCACAGAGGACTGAAGCCAATCTCCCCTGTGGTCAGGGAGTGACCACCTTGCTAACGCAAGCACCATCCAGCGAATCAACGTCTGCTTTGCCGCCGCCTCCCGCCGGAGCCCGAGCCCAGAGACTGACAAGACCTGGACCTCCAGACCTCTCACCGCCCAATCCACAGTCCCTGCAAAGAGGAGACCCGTGGAGGCACCGAGACACGTGGAGCCAGCCATCTTGAAACGACTACGACAAGCTGACCAGTGCAACAACCGAGGCTCCCTCCAAGTTGTGCTTTGGGTCCTGAGAAGCCCAACCCTCGAGCAGCATCTGCACCAAAGGTGAGCCCTCCAGCATCTCCACGATCTGCGTGGGGCCCTTCTGCATTTTGCCACTCGACGCGCCTAACCGGTTGCTGGCCCGCTGGCTAGTGGCCATCTTGGCGACGAAATCTACGACAAACACCGCTGGTCTGGTTGCTCCAGACTGGCCCTTGCTCCCCTCCAAAGGAGCAGTTCCTCTGACCTTGCTGGTCAGAACCATCAGCTTAAACTCCTTGCCTACAACAATTGCTTTTGCCAAGGCTTGTTTGCTTCGATCAAGTCGCCGACACCGCCGACAGCGAGAGCCTGCGTGGGACAGCTCGTGACTCGACTCCTGGACGTCGTCGACCTTCAGGGACCACGTGGCTGCAGAGTCAAGCTACACCTTCCTTCCTGTTTGCACCCGACATCGCCTGGTACCCACCTGGTGCCACGCTGGTCACTGGCTAGTGACTGTGAACACTGTCCCCTCTGCTTACAGGTCTTCAACATCTCCGATCCACTCTTGGATCCACTGCATCTCTTCCCGACCGACCGCCTGCAGCACTTTTGTCTACAGGCCCCACGGAACAGATAGAAGAAACCCGACGCACTTCGAGGCCTATGCACCCGCTTCCTGTGGGTGAGGTAAAGCTGGCACACCTGTGCCCAAGTGTAGTATTACATCTCTAGTGCCTGTGTTCCAAATCTTAAGTTCCTAGGTCATCCGGAAGATTCCTTTTGCAGTAACTTTGTACTTTTTACGCACCCATTGAAACCTATGGGAGCACGCGTGTGACTATTTGCTCTGCACACGCCACCCGTGGACCTCCTGGTCACTAACTGACGTTAGCTCCTTGTAGGCCCAGCGATTCTAGAGGCCCTAGGCCTTTTCCCTTTTCTGTTCGTGGTACTTATACCACTATTTTAGTATATGGTTCGAGTGGCCACCAGGGCCTATCCATATAAAGTGCAACTTCTGTGTATTCTGTGATAATCTTGTTTGACGATTTGTGCTCCTGTGCTCATAAAGAGACTAGGGGTTACTTTGAGAAATAAATACATATATATTTTGAATATATATCTGTGTGGTGTCCTTTCATTGGTATAAAAGGGGGTTACTATTGGTAAAACAGCTTGCTTAACACGCATCACGAGTTTAGCCTCAAAGACTGCTTAGCCTACGCTACCACTAGGGCAGCTAGTCCGAAAAGGTTGACTTACAACCACACCATAAGGGTTGCTTGGCATGGTACAAGGTGGTCACTAGAACTAGTGAACAGCATATACCAGGCCAACTTCTCACAATAGGGCTCGAAGTGCGTCGGGTTTCGTCTATCTGTTCAATGGAGCATGACGACAAAGATGCTGCAGGCGGTCAGTCCAGAAGAGATGCGGTGGATCCAAGGATGGATCGGAAGTGTAGAAGACCTGTAAGCAGAGGGGACAGTGTTCACAGTCACTAGCCAGTGACCGGCGTGGCACCAGGTAGGTACCAGGCGATGACGGGTGCAAACAGGTGAGGAGGTGTAGCTTGTCTCTGCAGCCACGTGGTCCCTGAAGGTTGACGACGTCCAGGAGTCGGTTCACGAGCTGTCCCATGCAGGCTCTCGCTGTCGGCAGTGTCGGCGACTCAGAAGAAGCAAACAAGCCTTGGCAAAAGCAGGAGTTGCAGGAAGTGAAGTAAGCTGATAGCTCTGACCAGCAAGGTCAGAGGGGCTGCTCCTTTGGAGGGCGGCAGGGGCCAGTCTGGAGCATCCAGACCAGCATCGTAGTTTTTCAAGATGGTCGCCAAGATGGCCACTAGTCAACGGACCAGTAACCGGTTAGGTGCGTCAAGTCGCGAAGTGCAGAGGGGCCCCACGCAGATCGTGGAGAAGCTGGGGGGCTCACCTTTGATGCAGATGCTGCTCGGACGTTGGGCTTCTCAGGACCCAAAGCACAACTTGGAGAGAGCCTCTGTTGTCGCGCTTTCAGCTAGTCCAGTGTATTCCGAGATGGCTGGCTCCACGGGTCTCGGTGCCTCCACGGGTTCCTTCTTTTCAGGGACTGTGGATCGGGCGGTGAGAGGTCTGGAGGTCCAGTCCTTGTCGGTCTCTGGGCTCGGGCTCCGGTGGGAGGTGGCGGCAAAGCAGACGTCGATTCGCTGGATGGTGCTTGCGTTAGCAAGATGGTCACTCCCTGACCATAGGGGAGATTTCCTTCAGTCTTCTGTGCAGCAGAACGTCGAAGTTCCCGTCTTCTTCTTAGTTACAAGTTGATTCCAGGATGTCTAAAGTCTTTGGACACAGCTCCTACCTTTTAAGCGGATTCTAGGGGCCGGACTACCTGCTAGGTCCCTCCCTAAGGGTGGGACCAGGAAGGGGGGTGGTTACAATCCCAATCCTTTGTCCAGCTCGCCCCAGGTCTGGGGCTGGTGTGCCCCAGGACCGGATTGAACTGGCATATGCACCGATGCTCCTTGTGAGCCTCAGGCATGTCTGTTTCCTTTCAAGCCCTACCTGACCAATACACAAAATCCTGTCTAGGGTGGTGCTCGCACCTCCCCTGGCAGGAAACCCTTTGTCCACGTCTCCCAAGCTGGAAGGACTCCCAGCAGCAGGAGGGCAGACTTGTGTCTGTGGTGGCAGCGTCCATGTTGTGGAGCTGAGGCTATGTCTGATTTTACCCGGGTTTCAGGTTCTGTACATGTCGTGTCCCTCTAGGAGGGTGGAATGCTAACCCCGTCACCAGAATTGGCGAGGGGTTAGTATTCCAATTCGTATGACACCTTACTCGACATGTTTAGATAAAGCCAAACCAAAGATAGCATTTAACCGCGAGGTTCATAATGCACTTAAGAGTATATGGTATGGCGATATCTGGAAACGGTAGAAGGAAGTTGTTCCTACTACTGCAGACAGGCTCAGCTCATGCCAGAGCACCATCTCACATAAAACCAAGCACTCTGCCTTCGGGATTGTTAAGGCCTGCCATAGGAGTGACTTATAGGTTAACATGTGTCCCATTTAAGGTTAGGTATAGGCATACTACACCTAAGTAAGAGGTGGATACACCAACTTACCCCAGCTGAGTGATCAGCCAGTTGTGTCAAATTGCTAGGCCAGGCCAGGGGTGGCACAATGCATGCTTCAGCCCCTGGTAGGCCTCAGATTCACCAATGCCCTGAGTACCTAGGGTACACTAGCACAGGGGCTCACAGGGTGATCCAGTTCCAATGGGTCATGCACCTAAAGTGCATAGTGTCAATTTAGCAGAGAGAACAGCAGGCTGGGGGTCTGATTGGCAGGCCCACAGCCTCAATACGTCGAAAACCAGTGAAGCAAAAAAGCAAAAATTTGGGGTGACCATAGGATAGCAGACCCTACTCTCCTACACAGGCGTCGCTCCTCAGTGTCAGTGGGCTTGGTATCACAGAGTGTAAGGCGTCGCTCCTCAGTGTCAGTGGGCTCCATATCACAGAGTGTAATGCGTCGCTCCTCAGTGTCAGTGGGCTCCGTACCACAGAGTGTAAGGCATCGCTCCTCAGTGTCAGTGGGCTCTGTATCACAGAGTGTAAGGCGTCGCTCCTCAGTGTTATTGGGTTCCGTACCACAGAGTGTAAGGCGTCGCTCTTCAGTGTCAGTGGGCTCCGTACCACAGAGTGTAAGACGTCGCTCCTCAGTGTCAGTGGGCTCCGTATCACAGAGTGTACAGCGTCGCTCCTCAGTGTCAGTGGGCTCCGTATCACAGCGTGTAAGGCGTCGCTCCACAGTGTCAGTGGGCTCCGTATCACAGAGTGTAAGGTGTCGCTCCTCAGTGTCAGTGGGCTTCGTATCACAGCGTGTAAGGCTTCGCTCCTCAGTGTCAGTGGGCTCCGTATCACAGAGTGTATGGCGTCGCTCCTCAGTGTCAATGGGCTCCGTATCACAGAGTGTACGGCGTCGCTCCTCAGTGTCAGTGGGTTCTGTATCACAGAGTGTACGGCGTCGCTCCTCAGTGTCAGTGGGCTCCGTATCACAGAGTGTACGGCGTCGCTCCTCAGTGTCAGTGGGCTCCGTATCAGAGTGTAAGGCGTCGCTCATCTTTGTCAGTGGGCTCCGTATCACAGAGTGTAAGATGTCGCTCCTCAGAGCCAGTGGGCTCCGTATCACAGAGTGTACGGCGTCGCTCCTCAGTGTCAGTGGGCTTCGTATCACATCGTGTAAGGCGTCGCTCCTCAGTGTCAGTGGGCTCCGTATCACAGAGTGTAAGGTGTCGCTCCTCAGTGTCAGTGGGCTCCGTATCACAGCGTGTACGGTGTTGCTCCTCAGTGTCAGTGGGCTCCGTATCACAGAGTGTATGGCGTTGCTCCTTAGTATCAGTGGGCTCCGTATCACAGAGTGTAAGGCGTCGCTCCTCCGAGTCAGTGGGCTCCATATCACAGAGTATAAGGTGTCGCTCCTCAGTGTCAGTGGGCTCCGTATCAGAGTGTAAGGCGTCGCTACTCAGTGTCAGTGGGTTCAGTATCACTGAGTGTAAGGCGTCGCTCCTCAGTGTCAGTGGGCTCCGTATCACAGAGTGTAAGGCGTCGCTACTCAGTGTCAGTGGGCTCTGTGAGAAGTTGGCCTGGTATATGCTGTTCACTAGTTCTAGTGACCACCTTGTACCATGCCAAGCAACCCTTATGGTGTGGTTGTAAGTCAACCTTTTTGGACTAGCTGCCCTAGTGGTAGCGTAGGCTAAGCAGTCTTTGAGGCTAAACTCGTGATGCGTGTTAAGCAAGCTGTTTTACCAATAGTAACCCCCTTTTATACCAATGAAAGGACACCACACAGATATATATTCAAAATATATATGTATTTATTTCTCAAAGTAACCCCTAGTCTCTTTATGAGCACAGGAGCACAAATCGTCAAACAAGATTATCACAGAATACACAGAAGTTGCACGTTATATGGATAGGCCCTGGTGGCCACTCAAACCATATACTAAAATAGTGGTATAAGTACCACGAACAGGAAAGGAAAAAGGCCTAGGGCCTCTAGAATCGCTGGGCCTACAAGGAGCTAACGTCAGTTAGTGACCAGGAGGTCCACGGGTGGCGTGTGCAGAGCAAATAGTCACACGCGTGCTCCCATAGGTTTCAATGGGTGCGTAAAAAGTACAAAGTTACTGCAAAGGAGATCTTCCGGGTTGACTAGGAACTTAAGATTTGGAACACAGGCACTAGAGATGTAATACTACACTTGGGCACAGGTGTGCCAGCTTTACCTCACCCACAGGAAGCGGGTGCATAGGCCTCGAAGTGCGTCGGGTTTCTTCTATCTGTTCCGTGGAGCTTGAAGACAAAGATGCTGCAGGCGGTCGGTCCGGGAGAGATGCAGTGGATCCAAGAGTGGATCGGAGATGTTGAAGACCTGTAAGCAGAGGGGACAGTGTTCACAGTCACTAGCCAGTGACCAGCGTGGCACCAGGTGGGTACCAGGCGATGTCGGGTGCAAACAGGAAGGAAGGTGTAGCTTGACTCTGCAGCCACGTGGTCCCTGAAGGTCGACGACGTCCAGGAGTCGAGTCACGAGCTGTCCCACGCAGGCTCTCGCTGTCGGCGGTGTCGGCGACTTAATCGAAGCAAACAAGCCTTGGCAAAAGCAATAGTTGTAGGCAAGGAGTTTAAGCTGATGGTTCTGACCAGCAAGGTCAGAGGAACTGCTCCTTTGGAGGGGAGCAAGGGCCAGTCTGGAGCAACCAGACCAGCGGTGTTTGTCGTAGATTTCGTCGCCAAGATGGCCACTAGCCAGCGGGCCAGCAACCGGTTAGGCGCGTCGAGTGGCAAAATGCAGAAGGGCCCCACGCAGATCGTGGAGATGCTGGAGGGCTCACCTTTGGTGCAGATGCTGCTCGAGGGTTGGGCTTCTCAGGACCCAAAGCACAACTTGGAGGGAGCCTCGGTTGTTGCACTGGTCAGCTTGTCGTAGTCGTTTCAAGATGGCTGGCTCCACGTGTCTCGGTGCCTCCACGGGTCTCCTCTTTGCAGGGACTGTGGATCGGGCGGTGAGAGGTCTGGAGGTCCAGGTCTTGTCAGTCTCTGGGCTCGGGCTCCGGCGGGAGGCGGCGGCAAAGCAGACGTTGATTCGCTGGATGGTGCTTGCGTTAGCAAGGTGGTCACTCCCTGACCACAGGGGAGATTTTCTTCAGTCTTCTGTGCAGCAGAATGTCGAAGTTCCCGTCTTCTTCTTAGTTTTAAGTTGATTCCAGGATGTCTGAAGTCTTAGGACACAGCTCCTACCTTTATTCGGATTCTAGGGGCCGGACTACCTGCTAGGTCCCTCCCTATGGGTGGGACCAGGAAGGGGGGTGGTTACACCCCCAATCCTTTGTCCAGCTCGCCCCAGGCCCGGGACTGGTGTGCCCCAGGACCGGTTTGAACTGGCATATGCACCGAGGCTCCTTGTGAGCCACAGGCATGTCTGGTTTCTTTCAAGCCCTACCTGACCAATACACAAAATCCTGTCTGGGGTGGTGCACGCACCTCCCCTGGCAGGAAACCCTTTGTCCACACCTCCCAAGCTGGAAGGACTCCCAGCAGCAGGAGGGCAGACTTGTGTCTGTGGTGGCAGCATCCATTTTGTGGAGCTGAGGCTATGTCTGATTTTACCCGGGTTTCAGGTACTGTACATGTCGTGTCCCTCTAGAAGGGTGGAATGCTAACCCCGTCGCCAGAATTGGCGAGGGGTTAGTATTCCAATTTGTATGACACCTTACTCGACATGTTTTGATAAAGCCAAACCAAAGATAGCATTTAACCGCGAGGTTCATAATGCACTTAAGAGTATATGGTATGACGATATCTGGAAACAGTAGAAGGAAGTTGTTCCGACCACTGCAGACAGGCTCAGCTCATGCCAGAGCACCATCTCACATGGAACCAAGCACTCTGCCTTCAGGATTGTTAAGGCCTGCCATAGGAGTGACTTATAGGTTACCAGGTGTCCCATTTAAGGTTAGGTATAGGTATACTACACCTAAGTAAGAGGTGATTACACCAACTTACCCCAGCTGAGTGATCAGCCAGTTGTGTCAAATTGTTAGGCCAAGCCTGGGGTGGCATAATACATGCTGCAGCCCTTGGCAGGCCTTGGGTACACCAATGCCCTGGGTACCTAGTGTACACTGGTACAGGGGCTGACAGGGTGATCCACTTCCAATTGGTTATGCACCTAGGGTGCATAGTTTTAATTTAGTAGAGAGAACAGCAGGCTGGGGGTCTGATTGGCAGGCCCACAGCCTCAATATGTCAAAAACCAGTGAAGCAAAAAGCAAAAATTTGGGGTGACCATAGGATAGCAGACCCTACTCTCCTACACAACCCCCCCCCCAAACGCTGGGACATTAAACTAGCCTTGACCAGTCTCGTCTTCATGTCCTAAGTGGAAGTACCTGGAGAGACCATCTGCATTCCCATGGTCAGTACCTGGCCGGTGCTCCACTGTAAAGTCCATCCCCTGTAGGGAAATGGACCACCTAAGCAGTTTGGGGTTTTCACCCTTCATCTGATTTAGCCACAAGAGGGGCTTATGGTCGGTCTGAATCTTGAAGTGAGTGCCAAACAAGTATGGCCTCAGCTTCTTCAGGGCCCACACCACAGCAAAGGCCTCCCTCTCAATAGCTGACCAATTCTTCTCTCTGGGGGTCAACCTTCTGCTAATAAAAGCAATGGGTTGGTCTTGACCATCTACATTAAGTTGTGACAGCACAGCTCCCACACCCAACTCAGAAGCATCTGTTTGGACAATAAACTCTTTGGAGTAGTCAGGACTTTTCAGGATAGGTGCAGAGCACATGGCCTCCTTCAGGTCATCAAATGCCTTTTGACAGCTTACTGTCCACTGAACCTTTTTGGGCATCTTCTTGGATGTCAGATCATTAAGAGGAGTCACAATGGACCCATAGTTCTTAACAAACTTCCTGTAGTACCCAGTCAAGCCCAAGAAAGCTCGAACTTGAGTCTGGGTGGTTGGAGGGGACCAGTCCTTGATGGATTGTATCTTACTCTCCAGTGGTTGAACTTGGCCTCCACCTACAAGGTGGCCCAAATATACAACCTTACTCTGCCCTATCTGGCACTTAGTAGCCTTGATAGTGAGGCCTGCCCTCTGCAGAGCCTCAAGAGCCTTCTTCAGGTGGATCAGGTGATCCTCCCAGGTGGAGCTAAAGACAGCAATGTCATCAAGATATGCTGCGCAAAAGTCATCCAACCCAGTAAGGACTTGGTTCACCAGCCTTTGGAAGGTGGCAGGTGCATTCTTCAGACCAAAGGGCATCACCACAAACTGGTAGTGCCCACCTGGGGTTGAGAATGCTGTTTTGGCCTTAGACTCCTCAGCTAATCTGATTTGCCAATAGCCAGCTGTTAAGTCAAATGTGCTCAAAAACTTTGCAGAAGCTAGTTTGTCTATGAGCTCATCTGCCCTTGGAATAGGGTGTGCATCTGTCCTGGTGACAGCATTGAGTCCTCTGTAATCCACACAGAACCTCATCTCTTTCTTGCCATCTTTGGTGTGAGGTTTGGGGACCAGAACCACTGGGCTAGCCCAGGGGCTCTCTGAGGGTTCAATGACACCTAATTCCAGCATTTTATGTACCTCAGCCTTTATACAGTCCCTGACGTGGTCAGGTTGTCTGTAAAGTTTGTTCTTTACAGGCAGACTGTCACCAGTGTCCACAACATGGGTACACCAGTCAGTTTGGCTAGGTATCAAGGAAAACATATGTGAAAATGATTGTAGAACCTGTCTACATTCAGTCTGCTGATGGGCAGTGAGGTTGCCTCCAAGGGTCACTCCTTCAACTGAGCCATCTTCAGGGTTCTGAGACAACAGGTCTGGGAGAGGGTCACTCTCTTCCTCCTGTCCCTCATCTGTAGCCATGAGCAAGCCCATGTCTGCCCTGTCAACATATGCTTTAAGCCTGTTAACATGGAGTACCCTGTGGGGACTCCTGGGAGTTCCTAGGTCGACCAAGTAGGTGACCTCTCCCTTCTTTTCCAGGATTGTATGGGGTCCAGACCATTTGTCTTGGAGTGCTGCTGGGGCCACTGGCTCCAACACCCATACCTTCTGTCCTGGCTGAAACTCAACCAAGACAGCCTTTTGGTCATGCCAAGCTTTCTGTAAGGCCTGGCTTGCCTCAAGGTTTTTGGATGCCTTCTCCATATACTCAGCCATCCTGGAGCGGAGACCAAGTACATAGTCCACTATGTCTAGCTTAGGCTTTTTGAGAGGTAACTCCCAGCCTTCCTTCACCAAACACAGTGGGCCTCTCACAGGGTGCCCAAACAATAATTCAAAGGGGCTGTAGCCAACTCCTTTTTGTGGGACCTCTCTGTAAGCAAACAGAAGGCAGGGTAGAAGGATGTCCCATCTTCGCCTGAGCTTTTCAGGTAATCCTTTGATCATACCCTTTAGGGTCTTGTTGAATCTCTCAACAAGCCCATTGCATTGTGGGTGATAAGGGGTGGTGAACTTGTAGTTGACACCACATTCCTTCCACATAGCTGTTAAGTATCCTGACATAAAGTTGGTACCTCTGTCAGATACTACCTCCTTAGGAAACCCCACTCTGGAGAATACTCCCAGCAGGGCCCTGGCCACAACAGGAGCTGTAGTGGTCCTAAGGGGAATTGCCTCTGGATACCTGGTGGCATGATCCACTACCACCAGTATAAATCTGTGCCCAGATGCAGTGGGAGGATCCATGGGACCCACTATGTCTATTCCCACTCTTTCAAAGGGAACCCCCACCACAGGTAGTGGTATCAGGGGGGCCTTTGTTGTGCCACCTGATTTGCCACTGGCTTGGCAGGTAACACAGGAGCGACAAAACTCCTTTGTATCTTCATTCATATGAGGCCAGTGAAAGTGAGGGACAAGTCTGTCCCAGGTCTTGTTCTGGCCTAGGTGTCCTGCTAAAGGAATATCATGGGCCAAGGTAAGAAGGAAGCCCCTAAATTGCAGAGGTATAACCAACCTCCTGGTTGCACCAGGCTTGGGGTCTCTAGCCTCTGAATAAAGGAGCCCTTCATCCCAATACACTTTATGGGTACCTTGAGCATTCCCAGCAGCCTCAGCAGCAGCCAGCTGTCTGAGGGGTTCAAGAGAGGGACAGGATAACTGAGCCTGCCTCAAGTCAGCCCTTGAAGGTCCCCCTGTCCCCAGAAACTCAACCTGGTCAGGTTCAAGCTCTTCAGGGACAGTTCCTTCAGGGTCCTCTAGATCAGCTTCCTGGGAAGGCTGATCATCACTCTGAGGCAGGGGGGAAGGCACAGCCTTGACCCTCCTGTTCTTCTTCTTGGTAGGTGCTTGATCCATTGTTCCAGGATCCAAGACCTGTGGTTCAGTGAGGCACTTTTTGGCCTGTGACCTGGTCACAGCAAGGACATGTGATGATATACCTAACATCTCTGCATGAGTCCTGTACTCCACTTCTGACCATAGAGAACTCTCTAGGTCATTGCCCAACAAACATTCTACTGGGAGGTCTGCACTAACCACAACCCTTTTGAGGCCAGTTACCCCTCCCCATGAGAAGTTAACAACTGCCACACTATGTGAAGTAGTGGCATTGCTGGCATTGGTCACCAGGTAGTTCTCACCTGGTATGTACTGTCCAGGGTCCACAAAGCCTGGTGTCACCATAGTGACACTGGCACATGTGTCCCTGTAGGCTTGAGCCACTTTGTCATTAATTAAAGGAGTCTGTCTGTACTTGCCCAGGTTACTGGGGCTCACAGTCAGGGACAAATCAATGTCCCCATCACAGATCAAGACTGCCTGTGTCAGGGTTCTGTCTAAGTCAGAATCTCCTTCAGTTCCCATAGTGATTCCCACTACACCCTTTGTCTGGGGACCAACACTGCTAACAGTAGTACTGGGAGCAGGTGCCTTAGGGGCAACAGTGTTGGGGGCTCCACCCTTTTTGCAATCACTAGTCCAGTGAGTTGTATTTTTACAATGATTGCACCAGGGTTTCTTCTGACCTTCTTTCTTCTTCTTGGACTGTTGGGACCCACCCTCCTTAGCAGTAGTTTGGGGCCCTGTTGAAGACTTCTGGTCTTTAGGTTTCTGATCTCCACCCTTCTGGTCTGTTTTCTTCTGATCACCCCCTTGGCCCTGGTTCTGGTTCTTTTGCTTAACCCTGGTTCTGACCCATTTGTCTGCCTTCTTTCCCAATTCTTGGGGAGAGGTCAGATCAGAGTCAACCAAGTGTTGATGCAGTTGCTGGTTTTGACAGTTATTTAAAATCTGTTCTCTCATCATCAAATTATACAATCCTGTAAAATCAGATACCTTACTTCCCAGCAACCAACCCTCCAAAGCCTTAGTGGCACATTCAATGTATTCAGACCAGTCCTGAGTCTGTGTCTTTTGGGTGTCTCTGAACATTAACCTGTACTGCTCAGTGGTTAAGCCTAACCCATCAACTAGAACACTCTTCAGGACTCTGTAGTTTCTGACATCCTCTTCTCTAACAGTGAGGAGTCTGTCTCTGCCTCTTCCCTCAAAGGAGAGCCAGAGGATTGCTGCCCACTGGTCTTCAGGAACCTGCTGTACTTTGCAGGCCCTCTCAAGAGCAGTTATCCACTTGTGGATGTCATCCCCACTTTTGTAGGGGGGCACAACCTTAGACAGGTTTCTATTATCGAAAACCCTATCTTTGTCCTTAGGGACAATGCTGCCACCAGTGGGTATAGACCCACTCTCTTTATGCTGTCTAGCCTTGCTAAGTTTCTCTTCCATCAGGGCTACTTCTAGCTCCTGCTTCCTGATCCTCAGCTGAGCTTCTTGCATCTTGGCCTCATGTTCCCTCCTCTGAGGGGTGGTCATCCTTCTCCTGGAGTGACCTTGAGAGCCTCTAGAGCCATGGGAAGCATTGGAGTCACCTGAGCGATTCCTTTGCCTTCCAAGCCCTGTGTTAAGTCCACTGGGGAGATCCAGTGGGGTGAACCCACTGTCAGTCCCCAATAGCCTTAGTTTAGCTGGGCCAAGTATAACACTTGGCACTGGGCTAGTTCTCCCTTCATCCTCACTACTGTCAGTATCCTTTTCACTCTCATCCTCTGTGGTAGGCATCCCATCTAAGGGGTGACTATTGGAAAGGGGTACCTCAGTGGCATCTTCAGAAGGGGGGCCTCCTGTTCCTGTCCCTAAGGGGGCTAACTGGGAAGCTTTCCTGAGCTCTTTTTGATTTTCATCTTCTTGCAAGAGCTCTCTGAGCAAAGCAGAGGTAGGGTTCTTGGGCTGTTTAAGGCCTCTAAGAGTTGCCAGCTGCCTGAGCTCATTTTGATTAAGGGTAGCATAGATGGATGGTGCCCTCGGGGGGTCACTCTCAACAGAGATGGGTACAGTGGACCCCTCTGCCCCAGCCATTGCTCTTAAGTGTGGGTGGATGTGTTGCAATCTACCTACACTTGGGTTTACCTACTAAACCTATCTAGTAGTTGTAGTCAGGGTGTGCTACTCCCTTTGCTCTACAACAACTAAGTTCAGTAGAACTTAAGTATATCTAATCTTGTTTTATATGTACCTACAGGTACCTATGTGATCTTTCAATTGGTAACCAAGAGATTACAATGGTAAAACACAGCAAGCTCAAATCCAACCGCTGCTCACCAATGTGAGAAGTTGGCCTGGTATATGCTGTTCACTAGTTCTAGTGACCACCTTGTACCATGCCAAGCAACCCTTATGGTGTGGTTGTAAGTCAACCTTTTTGGACTAGCTGCCCTAGTGGTAGCGTAGGCTAAGCAGTCTTTGAGGCTAAACTCGTGATGCGTGTTAAGCAAGCTGTTTTACCAATAGTAACCCCCTTTTATACCAATGAAAGGACACCACACAGATATATATTCAAAATATATATGTATTTATTTCTCAAAGTAACCCCTAGTCTCTTTATGAGCACAGGAGCACAAATCGTCAAACAAGATTATCACAGAATACACAGAAGTTGCACGTTATATGGATAGGCCCTGGTGGCCACTCAAACCATATACTAAAATAGTGGTATAAGTACCACGAACAGGAAAGGAAAAAGGCCTAGGGCCTCTAGAATCGCTGGGCCTACAAGGAGCTAACGTCAGTTAGTGACCAGGAGGTCCACGGGTGGCGTGTGCAGAGCAAATAGTCACACGCGTGCTCCCATAGGTTTCAATGGGTGCGTAAAAAGTACAAAGTTACTGCAAAGGAGATCTTCCGGGTTGACTAGGAACTTAAGATTTGGAACACAGGCACTAGAGATGTAATACTACACTTGGGCACAGGTGTGCCAGCTTTACCTCACCCACAGGAAGCGGGTGCATAGGCCTCGAAGTGCGTCGGGTTTCTTCTATCTGTTCCGTGGAGCTTGAAGACAAAGATGCTGCAGGCGGTCGGTCCGGGAGAGATGCAGTGGATCCAAGAGTGGATCGGAGATGTTGAAGACCTGTAAGCAGAGGGGACAGTGTTCACAGTCACTAGCCAGTGACCAGCGTGGCACCAGGTGGGTACCAGGCGATGTCGGGTGCAAACAGGAAGGAAGGTGTAGCTTGACTCTGCAGCCACGTGGTCCCTGAAGGTCGACGACGTCCAGGAGTCAAGTCACGAGCTGTCCCACGCAGGCTCTCGCTGTCGGCGGTGTCGGCGACTTGATCGAAGCAAACAAGCCTTGGCAAAAGCAATTGTTGTAGGCAAGGAGTTTAAGCTGATGGTTCTGACCAGCAAGGTCAGAGGAACTGCTCCTTTGGAGGGGAGCAAGGCCCAGTCTGGAGCAACCAGACCAGCGGTGTTTGTCGTAGATTTCGTCGCCAAGATGGCCACTAGCCAGCGGGCCAGCAACCGGTTAGGCGCGTCGAGTGGCAAAATGCAGAAGGGCCCCACGCAGATCGTGGAGATGCTGGAGGGCTCACCTTTGGTGCAGATGCTGCTCGAGGGTTGGGCTTCTTAGGACCCAAAGCACAACTTGGAGGGAGCCTCGGTTGTTGCACTGGTCAGCTTGTCGTAGTCGTTTCAAGATGGCTGGCTCCACGTGTCTCGGTGCCTCCACGGGTCTCCTCTTTGCAGGGACTGTGGATCGGGCGGTGAGAGGTCTGGAGGTCCAGGTCTTGTCAGTCTCTGGGCTCGGGCTCCGGCGGGAGGCGGCGGCAAAGCAGACGTTGATTCGCTGGATGGTGCTTGCGTTAGCAAGGTGGTCACTCCCTGACCACAGGGGAGATTTTCTTCAGTCTTCTGTGCAGCAGAATGTCGAAGTTCCCGTCTTCTTCTTAGTTTTAAGTTGATTCCAGGATGTCTGAAGTCTTAGGACACAGCTCCTACCTTTATTCGGATTCTAGGGGCCGGACTACCTGCTAGGTCCCTCCCTATGGGTGGGACCAGGAAGGAGGGGTGGTTACACCCCCAATCCTTTGTCCAGCTCGCCCCAGGCCCGGGACTGGTGTGCCCCAGGACCGGTTTGAACTGGCATATGCACCGAGGCTCCTTGTGAGCCACAGGCATGTCTGGTTTCTTTCAAGCCCTACCTGACCAATACACAAAATCCTGTCTGGGGTGGTGCACGCACCTCCCCTGGCAGGAAACCCTTTGTCCACACCTCCCAAGCTGGAAGGACTCCCAGCAGCAGGAGGGCAGACTTGTGTCTGTGGTGGCAGCATCCATTTTGTGGAGCTGAGGCTATGTCTGATTTTACCCGGGTTTCAGGTACTGTACATGTCGTGTCCCTCTAGAAGGGTGGAATGCTAACCCCGTCGCCAGAATTGGCGAGGGGTTAGTATTCCAATTCGTATGACACCTTACTCGACATGTTTTGATAAAGCCAAACCAAAGATAGCATTTAACCGCGAGGTTCATAATGCACTTAAGAGTATATGGTATGACGATATCTGGAAACAGTAGAAGGAAGTTGTTCCGACCACTGCAGACAGGCTCAGCTCATGCCAGAGCACCATCTCACATGGAACCAAGCACTCTGCCTTCAGGATTGTTAAGGCCTGCCATAGGAGTGACTTATAGGTTACCAGGTGTCCCATTTAAGGTTAGGTATAGGTATACTACACCTAAGTAAGAGGTGATTACACCAACTTACCCCAGCTGAGTGATCAGCCAGTTGTGTCAAATTGTTAGGCCAAGCCTGGGGTGGCATAATACATGCTGCAGCCCTTGGCAGGCCTTGGGTACACCAATGCCCTGGGTACCTAGTGTACACTGGTACAGGGGCTGACAGGGTGATCCACTTCCAATTGGTTATGCACCTAGGGTGCATAGTTTTAATTTAGTAGAGAGAACAGCAGGCTGGGGGTCTGATTGGCAGGCCCACAGCCTCAATATGTCAAAAACCAGTGAAGCAAAAAGCAAAAATTTGGGGTGACCATAGGATAGCAGACCCTACTCTCCTACAGGCTCTGTATCACAGAGTGTAAGGCGTCGCTACTCAGTGTCAGTGGGCTCAGTTTCACAGAGTGTACGGCGTCGCTCCTCAGTGTCAGAATGACAGTGGGCTCCGTCTCACAGAGTGTACGGCGTTGCTCCTCAGTGTCAGTGGGCTACGTATCACAGAGTGTTAAGCATCGCTCCTCTGTGTCACTGGACTACGTATCACAGAGTGTAAGGCATCGCTACTCAGTGTCAGTGGGCTCCGTATCACAGAGTGTATGGCGTTGCTTCTCAGTATCAGTGGGCTCCTTATCGCAGAGTGTAAGGCGTCGCTCCTCCGAGTCAGTGGGCTCCATATCACAGAGTATAAGGTGTCGCTCCTCAGTGTCAGTAGGCTCCGTATCAGATTGTTAGGTGTCGCTACTCAGTGTCAGTGGGCTCAGTATCACAGAGTGTAAGGTGTCGCTCCTCAGTGTCAGTGGGCTCCGTATCACAGAGTGTACGGCGTCGCTCCTCAGTGTCAGTGGGCTCCGTATCACAGCGTGTAAGGCGTCACTCCTCAGTGTCAGTGGGCTCCGTATCACAGAGTGTATGGCGTCGCTCCTCAGTGTCAGTGGGTTCCGTATCACAGAGTGTAAGGCGTCGCTCCTCAGTGTCAGTGGCCTCCGTATCACAGAGTGTAAGGCGTCACTCCTCAGTGTCAGTGGGCTCCGTATCACAGAGTGTATGGCGTTGCTTCTCAGTATCAGTGGGCTCCTTATCGCAGAGTGTAAGGCGTCGCTCCTCCGAGTCAGTGGGCTCCATATCACAGAGTATAAGGTGTCGCTCCTCAGTGTCAGTAGGCTCCGTATCAGATTGTTAGGTGTCGCTACTCAGTGTCAGTGGGCTCAGTATCACAGAGTGTAAGGTGTCGCTCCTCAGTGTCAGTGGGCTCCGTATCACAGAGTGTACGGCGTCGCTCCTCAGTGTCAGTGGGCTCCGTATCACAGCGTGTAAGGCGTCACTCCTCAGTGTCAGTGGGCTCCGTATCACAGAGTGTATGGCGTCGCTCCTCAGTGTCAGTGGGTTCCGTATCACAGAGTGTAAGGCGTCGCTCCTCAGTGTCAGTGGCCTCCGTATCACAGAGTGTAAGGCGTCACTCCTCAGTGTCAGTGGGCTCCGTATCACAGAGTGTAAGGCGTCCCTACTCAGTGTCAGTGGGCTCAGAATCACTGAGTGTAAGGCACCGCTCCTCAGTGTCAGTGGGCTCCGTATCACAGAGTGTACGGCGTCACTCCTCAGTGTCAGTGGGCTCCGTATCACAGCGTGTAAGGCGTCACTCCTCAGTGTTAGTGGGCTCCGTGTCACAGAGTGTTCGGCGTCGCTCCTTAGTGTCAGTGGGTTCCGTATCACAGAGTGTAAGGCGTCGCTCCTCAGTGTCAGTGGGTTCCGTATCACAGAGTGTAAGGCGTCGCTCTTCAGTGTCAGTGGTCTCTGTATCACAGACTGTAAGGCGTCGCTCCTCAGTGTCAGTGGGCTCCGTATCACAGAGTGTAAGGCGTCGCTCCTCCGAGTCAGTGGGCTCCATATCACAGAGTATAAGGCGTCTGTAGGAAGGTGGATATCTGACTATGGTTACCCCCAATTTTTTGCCTAGTGTCTAGCTGGTTTTTCGACTTAGTTGGCCTGAGATCCTGCCATTCAGGATCTCAGCCTAGCTGCTCTCTCTTTAAAATGGACTCCATGTACCCTAGGTACATACCCAATTGGAAGTGGATCACCCTGTCAGCCCCTGTACCAGTGTACACTAGGTACCCAGGGCATTGGTGTACCCAAGGCCTGCCAGGGGCTGAAGCATGTATTATGCCACCCCAGGCTTGGCCTAACAATTTGACACAACTGGCTGATCACTCAGCTGGGGTAAGTTGGTGTAATCACCTCTTACTTAGGTGTAGTATACCTATACCTAACCTTAAATGGGACACCTGGTAACCTATAAGTCACTCCTATGGCAGGCCTTAACAATCCTGAAGGCAGAGTGCTTGGTTCCATGTGAGATGGTGCTCTGGCATGAGCTGAGCCTGTCTGCAGTGGTCGGAACAACTTCCTTCTACTGTTTCCAGATATCGTCATACCATATACTCTTAAGTGCATTATGAACCTCGCGGTTAAATGCTAACTTTGGTTTGGCTTTATCAAAACATGTCGAGTAAGGTGTCATACGAATTGGAATACTAACCCCTCGCCAATTCTGGCGACGGGGTTAGCATTCCACCCTTCTAGAGGGGCACGACATGTCCAGTACCTGAAACCCGGGTAAAATCAGACATAGCCTCAGCTCCACAAAATGGATGCTGCCACCACAGACACAAGTCTGCCCTCCTGCTGCTGGGAGTCCTTCCAGCTTGGGAGGTGTGGACAAAGGGTTTCCTGCCAGGGGAGGTGCATGCACCACCCCAGACAGGATTTTGTGTATTGGTCAGGTAGGGCTTGAAAGAAACCAGACATGCCTGTGGCTCACAAGGAGCCTCGGTGCATATGCCAGTTCAAACCGGTCCTGGGGCACACCAGTCCCGGGCCTGGGGCGTGCTGGACAAAGCATTGGGGGTGTAACCACCCCCCTTCCTGGTCCCACCCATAGGGAGGGACCTAGCAGGTAGTCCGGCCCCTAGAATCCGCTTAAAGGTAGGAGCTGTGTCCTAAGACTTCAGACATCCTGGAATCAACTTGAAACTAAGAAGAAGACGGGAACTTCGACATTCTGCTGCACAGAAGACTGAAGGAAATCTCCCCTGTGGTCAGGGAGTGACCACCTTGCTAACGCAAGCACCATCCAGCGAATCAACGTCTGCTTTGCCGCCGCCTCCCGCCGGAGCCCGAGCCCAGAGACTGACAAGACCTGGACCTCCAGACCTCTCACCGCCCGATCCACAGTCCCTGAAAAGAGGAGACCCGTGGAGGCACCGAGACACGTGGAGCCAGCCATCTTGGAACGACGACGACAAGCTGCAAGCGCAACAACCGAGGCTCCCTCCAAGTTGTGCTTTGGGATCTGAGAAGCCCAACCCTCGAGCAGCATCTGCACCAAAGGTGAGCCCTCCAGCATCTCCACGATCTGCGTGGGGCCCTTCTGCATTTTGCCACTCGACGCGCCTAACCGGTTGCTGGCCCGCTGGCTAATAGCCATCTTGGCGACGAACTTCACAAAATACACCACTGGTCTGGTTGCTCCAGATTGGGCCTTGCTCCCCTCCAAAGGAGCAGTCCCTCTGACCTTGCTGGTCAGAACCATCAGCTTATTTCATCGCCTACAACAATTGCTTTTGCCAAGGCGTGTTTGCTTCGATCAAGTCGCCGACACCGCCGACCGCGAGAGCCTGCATGGGACAGCTCGTGAACCGA
The DNA here is from genome assembly GCF_964204655.1 of Triturus cristatus. NCBI lineage: Eukaryota > Metazoa > Chordata > Amphibia > Caudata > Salamandridae > Triturus > Triturus cristatus. The sequence goes on from NC_140579.1 coordinate 1,101,125,622, forward strand.
CTCCTGGATGTCGTCAACCTCCAGGGACCACGTGGCTGCAGAGACAAGCTACACCTTTCTTCCTGTTTGCACCCGACATTGCCTGGTACCCACCTGGTGCCACGCTGGTCACTGGCTAGTGACTGTGAACACTGTCCCCTCTGCTTACAGGTCTTCAACATCTCCGATCCACTCTTGGATCCACCGCATCTCTCCCGGACCGACCGCCTGCAGCATCTTTGTCCACAGGCTCCACTGAACAGATAGAAGAAACCCGACGCACTTCGAGGCCTATGCACCCGCTTCCTGTGGGTGAGGTAAAGCTGGCACTCCTGTGCCCAAGTGTAGTATTACATCTCTAGTGCCTGTGTTCCAAATCTTGAGTTCCTAGTCCATCCGGAAGATCCTTTTTGCAGTAACTTTGTACTTTTTACGCACCCATTGAAACCTATGGGAGCACGCGTGTGACTATTTGCTCTGCACACGCCACCCGTGGACCTCCTGGTCACTAACTGAAGTTAGCTCCTTGTAGGCCCAGCGATTCTAGAGGCCCTAGGCCTTTTCCCTTTTCTGTTCGTGGTACTTATACCACTATTTTAGTATATGGTTCGAGCGGCCACCAGGGCCTATCCATATAAAGTGAAACTTCTGTGTATTCTACTGTAATCTTGTTTGACGATTTGTGCTACTGTGCTCATAACGAGACTAGGGGTTACTTTGAGAAATAAATACATATATATTTTGAATATATATCTGTGTGGTGTCCTTTCATTGGTATAAAAGGGGGTTACATTTGGTAAAACAGCTGGCTTAACACGCTTCACGAGTTTAGCCTCAAAGACTGCTTAGCCTACGCTACCACTAGGGCAGCTAGTCCGAAAAGGTTGACTTACAACCACACCATAAGGGTTGCTTGGCATGGTACAAGGTGATCACTTTAACTAGTGAGCATCATATACCAGGCCAACTTCTCACAGTGTCGCTCCTCAGTGTCAGTGGGCTCCATATCACAGAGTGTAAGGCGTCGCTCTTCAGTGTCAGTGGGCTCTGTATCACAGAGTGTAAGGCGTCACTCCTCAGTGTCAGTGTGCTCCGTATCACAGAGTGTAAGGCGTCCCTACTCAGTGTCAGTGGGCTCAGTATCACTGAGTGTAAGGCATCGCTCCTCAGTGTCAGTGGGCTCCGTATCACAGAGTGTACGGCGTCGCTCCTCAGTGTCAGTGGGCTCCGTATCACAGCGTGTAAGGCGTCACTCCTCAGTGTCAGTGGGCTCCGTATCACAGAGTGTTCGGCGTCGCTCCTCAGTGTCAGTGGGTTCCGTATCACAGAGTGTAAGGCGTCGCTCCTCAGTGTCAGTGGCCTACGTATCACAGAGTGTAAGGCGTCGCTCCTCAGTGTCAGTGGGTTCGTATCACAGAGTGTAAGGCGTCGCTCTTCAGTGTCAGTGGTCTCTGTATCACAGACTGTAAGGCGTAGCTCCTCAGTGTCAGTGGGCTCCGTATCACAGAATGTAAGGCGTCGCTCCTCAGGGTCAGTGGACTCTGTATCACAGAGTGTAAGGCGTCGCTCCTCAGTGTCAGTGGGCTCCGTATCACAGAGTGTAAGGCGTCGCTTCTGAGTGTCAGTGGGCTCCGTATCACAGAGTGTAAGGCGTCGCTCCTCAGTGTCAGTGGCCTCTGTATCACAGAGTGTAAGGGTCGCTCCTGAGTGTCAGTGGGTTCTGTATCACAGAGTGTAAGGCGTCGTTTCTCAGTGTCACTGGGCTCCGTATCACAGAGTGTAAGGCGTCGCTCCTCAGTGTCAGTGGGCTCCGTATCACAGAGTGTAAGGCGTCGCTCCTCAGTGTCAGTGGGCTCCGTATCACAGAGTGTAAGGCGTCGCTCCTCAGTGTCAGTGGCCTCCGTATCACAGAGTGTAAGGCGTCGCTCCTCAGTGTCAGTGGCCTCTGTATCACAGAGTGTAAGGGTCGCTCCTGAGTGTCAGTGGGTTCTGTATCACAGAGTGTAAGGCGTCGTTTCTCAGTGTCACTGGGCTCCGTATCACAGAGTGTACGGCGTCGCTCCTCAGTGTCATTGGGCTCCGTACCACAGAGTGTAAGGCATCGCTCCTCAATGTCAGTGGGCTCCGTATCACAGAGTGTAAGGCGTCGCTCCTCAGTGTTATTGGGCTCCGTACCACAGAGTGTAAGGCGTCGCTCTTCAGTGTCAGTGGGCTCCGTACCACAGAGTGTAAGACGTCGCTCCTCAGTGTCAGTGGGCTCCGTATCACAAAGTGTACAGCATCGCTCCTCAGTGTCAGTGGGCTCCGTATCACAGCGTGTAAGGCGTCGCTCCTCAGTGTCAGTGGGCACCGTATCACAGCATGTACGGTGTTGCTCCTCAGTGTCAGTGGGCTCCGTATCACTGAGTGCACGGCGTCTCTCCTCAGTGCCAGTGGGCTCTGTATCACAGCGTATAAGGCGTCGCTCCTCAGTGTCAGTGGGGTTCATATCACAGAGTGTATGGCATCGCTCCTCAGTGTCAGTGGGCTCCGTATCACAGAGTGTAAGGCGTCGCTCCTCCATGTCAGTGGGCTCCTGTGAGAAGTTGGCCTGGTATATGATGCTCACTAGTTAAAGTGATCACCTTGTACCATGCCAAGCAACCCTTATGGTGTGGTTGTAAGTTACTATAACCCTAGTCAACCCGGGTCTAGTGCTGTGTCAACAAAGAAAAAAAGAGAACATATCTACTGATTCCGACATCTCTAGTTAGAAGAGAACCCTTCTTGGAACAGAACCCATCAATCACCGAGGAGTCAGTGCGTTTGTCATCATCTGGGTCTGTCTCTCTTGATACACCGCCCCAGGTCTAGATGGAACGACCCGGTTGCGAGTAAAGAGAAGTGGCATACAAGGGTTGCTGTCAGATCTCCAACAAAGATAACACGAAAAATATAGTAAACTCTCGCTCACGTGAGAGGGGTTCTAAAAGTGCAGCACTAAATCATAAAGAGTGACTAAAAATGGCTAGGGGAACTCAAAAGTGCTTTAATTAGTAGAGTACCTCTGCCAACATTAAAAAGCAAAATGGCAACTCAGCATAAATACATTGTCATTATGCTCATTGTCCATAGTATCTGGTCGACATGTTTCTGCCCACTGGGATCTGTGTAGTATCAAGGGCATTCATCAGGACCTAAATTGCTGCTACTATGTAAAAGTGTGTGAAAGTATAAAGAATTGTTACAGACATTCCTACCACCGGTTGAACTCTACAGATGTCAAAACCGGATACCTAGGAAAGTAAAGAGACATGGATAAGAAATGCGACAAATCATCAATGTTGACAGAAACAGCAGAAACAACAGTATTTGAATACCGTCTTAAGAAACAAAAATTAGTGTTTCATACATCCAATCATGTATTAGATTGCACTTACCCCAGAATTCTGGGTGATACCCTCACCTCAACCTGGTCTCTGCTCAGGGAAAGGGGCCCCGCTCTGATAGAGGGGAGACGAAAAAGAAGAAAGGCTGCTAAATAACATGCCAGAATCTTTATACTCCCCATCAGGATGGCTCAAAAGTGTAGACATTGTCCATGTATTAAAATAGTAATGGCATACAGCATGGCTTTAAAATAGTTTTGACCCTCGCTGGGAATCATAAGACCTCTAAAAGTTCTGAGAATGATTTGGATTTTAGTGACAAGCAATGGAAAGACCCAAAACGGAGTCTTCGAAAACCACTCGCAAAAACCGCGAGTGTTGTAGACTACTGTGATGTAGAGAAAGACTTTAAATTCAAAAAGCAGTCACAAAGCACGAGCCACGCTTACCTCTCCGTCGGTACCCCGGGGCGGTCTATGAGTAAAGACCGGAGGTACCGACGTGAGAGGGAGGGAGTGCTTTATAGCGAACTGGATTCTAAACAGCTGAGTCTGTTTCTCAGGGGTGACTTCGGCAAAGCCTGTTACATTGAGACCGGCGTGAGGACCCAACCTGGCTCACGCCGTAGAGTACTGCGCATGTGTTAATAGCGCGCTTACCCTGTACCTAAAGAGTGCGCATGTGTCAAGTTGTATGAGTCTGTTTAACAGGGGTGACTCCGGCAAAGCCTGTTACATTTAGAACGGCGTGTGGACCCAACCTAGCTTACGCCGTGGAGTACTGCGCATGTGTTAATAGCGCGCTTACCCTGTCCCTAAAAAAGTGCGCATGTGTCAAGTTGTATACACTGTTCTGACACAGCTCACATGCTATGAAAGTACTTAATCTAGACTAGTCTCACTAAATGAAAAAAGAATTTTAAGTTTTTTCGTGGACTATTGACTGCTGCATATAGACCGAGATGGTCATAGCAGAACCTGTTATATTTATATTTAGATGTGGCGTGGGAGCCCAAAACCGAGCTCGCAGTTGTGATAAACTGCGCATGTGTTAAATGTGTTAACTGAGCCCCTTGCCTGCACATATGTCGATCTGTATACACAAATCGAACCTAGCTCCCAAGTCACAGTAGAGGTAGGGCCGGACCTGTCAGACAGAATCAGAACTGGAATAAGAGTGTTATCTAGTGTGATATACATTAGGGACAAACTCCTAAGCGCACATACATCTCATAACAACAGCCAGGGGATATCGTCATTAAGCCCTGTAGTATCCGAGTGTAGACGATAGACCCATTTTTGTTCTCTACAGAGGAGAAAACGTTGGATGTCCACAATGTGTTGGGGAATATAGGGTTGTTCAAGTATTACCCAACGTAGATCAGTTTCTCTGTGGCCTGCTGTGATGAAGTGGCTGGTGAGTTTGGTAGCACTCTTTCTGCACCGAATAGTGCTCTTATGTTCCGCAATCCTCAGTTTGATTTTTCGAGATGTCATCCCCACATAGTTCTTGTCACACGGACACTTTATAAGGTAAATGACCCTGTCACTGTTGCAGTTAGTATGTTTGTCAAGCCGCCATGGCTTCCCTTCAATCTTGACCACTATCCAATTCTTGAGAATGCTCTTCTTCAGCTTTCATCCGAGAGCTCTGCGGGAGAACTTGCCATTTGGTCAATTTGTATCCGGCGCAATTGTTCAACTACTTCCAAATACTGTGAACATGCCAACCAACTCTCTTCTCAACTACTGGATAGGCAATATCCTAAGAGAACCGTAAGAACATCAATGAAGAGAGCTTTTAATAATCACAGGGAGGCTCTCCTGGAGAAACGTATTTGTAATCCAAGTACTGAGGAGAACAGGATTACTTGTGTTAATACCTTTTCTAGCTACTCAAATGCGCTGAAGAAGAGCATTCTCAAGAATTGGAGAGTGGTCAAGATTGAAGGGAAGACATTACCTCCTCCTTTATTTGCCTATAAAAGGAGTCACAACATCAAGGACCAGTTGATACATACACGTCCTCGAGCACCTAGTAGATCCGCAGATGCGCCCCTTTGGGGTTTACCTCCAGTTAAAGGCCACTTTCCCTGTGGGAACTGTTCGGTGTGCCCCCAGACTTCGCACACCACGGAAATAGACATTGGTACGAACAGACCATGGCGGCTTGACAAACATACTAACTGCAACAGTGACAGGGTCATTTACCTTATAAAGTGTCCGTGTGACAAGAACTATGTGGGGATGACATCTCGAAAAATCAAACTGAGGATTGCGGAACATAAGAGCACTATTCGGTGCAGAAAGAGTGCTACCAAACTCACCAGCCACTTCATCACAGCAGGCCACAGAGAAACTGATCTACGTTGGGTAATACTTGAACAACCCTATATTCCCCAACACATTGTGGACATCCAACGTTTTCTCCTCTGTAGAGAACAAAAATGGGTCTATCGTCTACACTCGGATACTACAGGGCTTAATGACGATATCCCCTGGCTGTTGTTATGAGATGTATGTGCGCTTAGGAGTTTGTCCCTAATGTATATCACACTAGATAACACTCTTATTCCAGTTCTGATTCTGTCTGACAGGTCCGGCCCTACCTCTACTGTGACTTGGGAGCTAGGTTCGATTTGTGTATACAGATCGACATATGTGCAGGCAAGGGGCTCAGTTAACACATTTAACACATGCGCAGTTTATCACAACTGCGAGCTCGGTTTTGGGCTCCCACGCCACATCTAAATATAAATATAACAGGTTCTGCTATGACCATCTCGGTCTATATGCAGCAGTCAATAGTTCACGAAAAAACTTAAAATTCTTTTTTCATTTAGTGAGACTAGTCTAGATTAAGTACTTTCATAGCATGTGAGCTGTGTCAGAACAGTGTATACAACTTGACACATGCGCACTTTTTTAGGGACAGGGTAAGCGCGCTATTAACACATGCGCAGTACTCCACGGCGTAAGCTAGGTTGGGTCCTCACGCCGTTCTAAATGTAACAGGCTTTGCCGGAGTCACCCCTGTTAAACAGACTCATACAACTTGACACATGCGCACTCTTTAGGTACAGGGTAAGCGCGCTATTAACACATGCGCAGTACTCTATGGCGTGAGCCAGGTTGGGTCCTCACGCCGGTCTCAATGTAACAGGCTTTGCCGAAGTCACCCCTGAGAAACAGACTCAGCTGTTTAGAATCCAGTTCGCTATAAAGCACTCCCTCCCTCTCACGTCGGTACCTCCGGTCTTTACTCATAGACCGCCCCGGGGTACCGACGGAGAGGTAAGCGTGGCTCGTGCTTTGTGACTGCTTTTTGAATTTAAAGTCTTTCTCTACATCACAGTAGTCTACAACACTCGCGGTTTTTGCGAGTGGTTTTCGAAGACTCAGTTTTGGGTCTTTCCATTGCTTGTCACTAAAATCCAAATCATTCTCAGAACTTTTAGAGGTCTTATGATTCCCAGCGAGGGTCAAAACTATTTTAAAGCCATGCTGTATGCCATTACTATTTTAATACATGGACAATGTCTATACTTTTGAGCCATCCTGATGGGGAGTATAAAGATTCTGGCATGTTATTTAGCAGCCTTTCTTCTTTTTCTTCTCCCCTCTATCAGAGCGGGGCCCCTTTCCCTGAGCAGAGACCAGGTTGAGGTGAGGGTATCACCCAGAATTCTGGGGTAAGTGCAATCTAATACATGATTGGATGTATGAAACACTAATTTTTGTTTCTTAAGACGGTATTCAAATACTGTTGTTTTTGCTGTTTCTGTCAACATTGATGATTTGTCGCATTTCTTATCCATGTCTCTTTACTTTCCTAGGTATCCGGTTTTGACATCTGTAGAGTTCAACCGGTGGTAGGAATGTCTGTAACAATTCTTTATACTTTCACACACTTTTACATAGTAGCAGCAATTTAGGTCCTGATGAATGCCCTTGATACTACACAGATCCCAGTGGGCAGAAACATGTCGACCAGATACTATGGACAATGAGCATAATGACAATGTATTTATGCTGAGTTGCCATTTTGCTTTTTAATGTTGGCAGAGGTACTCTACTAATTAAAGCACTTTTGAGTTCCCCTAGCCATTTTTAGTCACTCTTTATGATTTAGTGCTGCACTTTTAGAACCCCTCTCACGTGAGCGAGAGTTTACTATATTTTTCGTGTTATCTTTGTTGGAGATCTGACAGCAACCCTTGTATGCCACTTCTCTTTACTCGCAACCGGGTCGTTCCATCTAGACCTGGGGCGGTGTATCAAGAGAGACAGACCCAGATGATGACAAACGCACTGACTCCTCGGTGATTGATGGGTTCTGTTCCAAGAAGGGTTCTCTTCTAACTAGAGATGTCGGAATCAGTAGATATGTTCTCTTTTTTTCTTTGTTGACACAGCACTAGACCCGGGTTGACTAGGGTTATAGTGATTTGATTAAGGGGATATACAACCTGCTGGTCTTTAAAATCCTTTCCCTTGGACCTTTTCCCACTTTGTTCTGTTGTTACTGTGGTTGTAAGTCAACCTTTTCGGACTAGCTGCCCTAGTGGTAGCGTAGGCTAAGCAGTCTTTGAGGCTAAACTCGTGAAGCGTGTTAAGCCAGCTGTTTTACCAAATGTAACCCCCTTTTATACCAATGAAAGGACACCACACAGATATATATTCAAAATATATATGTATTTATTTCTCAAAGTAACCCCTAGTCTCTTTATGAGCACAGGAGCACAAATCGTCAAACAAGATTACAGTAGAATACACAGAAGTTGCACTTTATATGGATAGGCCCTGGTGGCCGCTCAAACCATATACTAAAATAGTGGTATAAGTACCACGAACAGAAAAGGGAAAAGGCCTAGGGCCTCTAGAATCGCTGGGCCTACAAGGAGCTAACTTCAGTTAGTGACCAGGAGGTCCACGGATGGCGTGTGCAGAGCAAATAGTCACACGCGGGCTCCCATAGGTTTCAATGGGTGCGTAAAAAGTACAAAGTTACTGCAAAGAGGATCTTCCGGATGGACTAGGAACTCAAGATTTGGAACACAGGCACTAGAGATGTAATACTACACTTGGGCACAGGTGTGCCAGCTTTACCTCACCCACAGGAAGCGGGTGCATAGGCCTCGAAGTGCGTCGGGTTTCTTCTATCTGTTCCGTGGAGCCTGAAGACAAAGATGCTGCAGGCGGTCGGTCCGGGAGAGATGCAGTGGATCCAAGAGTGGATCGGAGATGTTGAAGACCTGTAAGCAGAGGGGACAGTGTTCACAGTCACTAGCCAGTGACCAGCGTGGCACCAGGTGGGTACCAGGCAATGTCGGGTGCAAACAGGAAGAAAGGTGTAGCTTGTCTCTGCAGCCACGTGGTCCCTGGAGGTCGACGACATCCAGGAGTCGGTTCACAAGCTGTACCACGCAGGCTCTCGCTGTCGCCGGTGTCAGCGACTTGGTCAAAGCAAACAAGCCTTGGCAAAAGCAATTGTTGTAGGAGATGAAATAAGCTGATGGTTCTGACCAGCAAGGTCAGAAGGACTGCTCCTTTGGAGGGGAGCAAGGGCCAGTCTGGAGCAACCAGACCAGCGGTGTATTTTGTAAAGTTCGTCGCCAAGATGGCTACTAGCCAGCGGGCCAGCAACCGGGTAGGCGCGTCGAGTGGCAAAATGCATAAGGGCCCCACGCAGATCGTGGAGATGCTGGAGGGCTCACCTTTGGAGCAGATGCTGCTCGGATGTTGGGCTTCTCAGATCCCAAAGCACAACTTGGAGGGAGCCTCGGTTGTTGCACTTGTCAGCTTGTCGTGGTCGTTTCAAGATGGCTGGCTCCACGTGTCTCGGTGCCTCCACGGGTCTCCTCTTTTCAGGGACTGTGGATCGGGCGGTGAGAGGTCTGGAGGTCCAGGTCTTGTCAGTCTCTGGGCTCGGGCTCCGGCGGGAGGCGGCGGCAAAGCAGACGTTGATTCGCTGGATGGTGCTTGCGTTAGCAAGGTGGTCACTCCCTGACCACAGGGGAGATTGGCTTCAGTCCTCTGTGCAGCAGAGCGTCGAAGTTCCCGTCTTCTTCTTAGTGTTAAGTTGATTCCAGGATGTCTGAAGTCTTCGGACACAGCTCCTACCTTTAAGCGGATTCTAGGGGCCGGACTACCTGCTAGGTCCCTCCCTATGGGTGGGACCAGGAAGGGGGGTGGTTACACCCCCAATCCTTTGTCCAGCTCGCCCCAGGCCCGGGACTGGTGTGCCCCAGGACCGGTTTGAACTGGCATATGCACCGAGGCTCCTTGTGAGCCACAGGCATGTCTGGTTTCTTTCAAGCCCTACCTGACCAATACACAAAATCCTGTCTGGGGTGGTGCACGCACCTCCCCTGGCAGGAAACCCTTTGTCCACACCTCCCAAGCTGGAAGGACTCCCAGCAGCAGGAGGGCAGACTTGTGTCTGTGGTGGCAGCATCCATTTTGTGGAGCTGAGGCTATGTCTGATTTTACCCGGGTTTCAGGTACTGTACATGTCGTGTCCCTCTAGAAGGGTGGAATGCTAACCCCGTCGCCAGAATTGGCGAGGGGTTAGTATTCCAATTCGTATGACACCTTACTCGACATGTTTTGATAAAGCCAAACCAAAGATAGCATTTAACCGCGAGGTTCATAATGCACTTAAGAGTATATGGTATGACGATATCTGGAAACAGTAGAAGGAAGTTGTTCCGACCACTGCAGACAGGCTCAGCTCATGCCAGAGCACCATCTCACATGGAACCAAGCACTCTGCCTTCAGGATTGTTAAGGCCTGCCATAGGAGTGACTTATAGGTTACCAGGTGTCCCATTTAAGGTTAGGTATAGGTATACTACACCTAAGTAAGAGGTGATTACACCAACTTACCCCAGCTGAGTGATCAGCCAGTTGTGTCAAATTGTTAGGCCAAGCCTGGGGTGGCATAATACATGCTTCAGCCCTTGGCAGGCCTTGGGTACACCAATGCCCTGGGTACCTAGTGTACACTGGTACAGGGGCTGACAGGGTGATCCACTTCCAATTGGTTATGCACCTAGGGTGCATAGTTGTAATTTAGTAGAGAGAAAAGCAGGCTGGGGGTCTGATTGGCAGGCCCACAGCCTCAGTATGTCAAAAACCAGTGAAGCAAAAAGCAAAAATTTGGGGTGACCATAGGATAGCAGACCCTACTCTCCTACAGCTCCGTATCACAGTGTATGGCATCGCTCCTCAGTGTCAGTGGGCTCCGTATCACAGCGTGTAAGGCGTCGCTCCTCAGTGTCAGTGGGCACCGTATCACAGCATGTACGGTGTCGCTCCTCAGTGTCAGTGGGCTCCGTATCACTGAGTGTACGGCGTCTCTCCTCAGTGCCAGTGGGCTCTGTATCACAGCGTATAAGGCGTCGCTCCTCAGTGTCAGTGGGGTTCATATCACAGAGTGTATGGCATCGCTCCTCAGTGTCAGTGGGCTCCGTATCACAGAGTGTAAGGCGTCGCTTCTCCGTGTCAGTGGGCTCCGTATCACAGTGTATGGCATCGCTCCTCAGTGTCAGTGGGCTCCGTATCATAGAGTGTATGTTGTCGCTCCTCAGTGTCAGTGGGTTCCGTATCACAGAATGTAAGGCGTCGCTCCTCAGTGTCAGTGGGCTCCGTATCACAGAGTGTACGGCATCGCTCCTCAGTGTCAGTGGGCTCCGTATCAGAGTGTAAGGCGTCTGTGAGAAGTTGGCCTGGTATATGCTGTTCACTAGTTCTAGTGACCACCTTGTACCATGCCAAGCAACCCTTATGGTGTGGTTGTAAGTCAACCTTTTCGGACTAGCTGCCCTAGTGGTAGCGTAGGCTAAGCAGTCTTTGAGGCTAAACTCGTGATGCGTGTTAAGCAAGCTGTTTTACCAATAGTAACCCCCTTTTATACCAATGAAAGGACACCACACAGATATATATTCAAAATATATATGTATTTATTTCTCAAAGTAACCCCTAGTCTCTTTATGAGCACAGGAGCACAAATCGTCAAACAAGATTATCACAGAATACACAGAAGTTGCACTTTATATGGATAGGCCCTGGTGGCCACTCGAACCATATACTAAAATAGTGGTATAAGTACCACGAACAGAAAAGGGAAAAGGCCTAGGGCCTCTAGAATCGCTGGGCCTACAAGGAGCTAACGTCAGTTAGTGACCAGGAGGTCCACGGGTGGCGTGTGCAGAGCAAATAGTCACACGCGTGCTCCCATAGGTTTCAATGGGTGCGTAAAAAGTACAAAGTTACTGCAAAAGGAATCTTCCGGATGACCTAGGAACTTAAGATTTGGAACACAGGCACTAGAGATGTAATACTACACTTGGGCACAGGTGTGCCAGCTTTACCTCACCCACAGGAAGCGGGTGCATAGGCCTCGAAGTGCGTCGGGTTTCTTCTATCTGTTCCGTGGGGCCTGTAGACAAAAGTGCTGCAGGCGGTCGGTCGGGAAGAGATGCAGTGGATCCAAGAGTGGATCGGAGATGTTGAAGACCTGTAAGCAGAGGGGACAGTGTTCACAGTCACTAGCCAGTGACCAGCGTGGCACCAGGTGGGTACCAGGCGATGTCGGGTGCAAACAGGAAGGAAGGTGTAGCTTGACTCTGCAGCCACGTGGTCCCTGAAGGTCGACGACGTCCAGGAGTCGAGTCACGAGCTGTCCCACGCAGGCTCTCGCTGTCGGCGGTGTCGGCGACTTGATCGAAGCAAACAAGCCTTGGCAAAAGCATTTGTTGTAGGCAAGGAGTTTAAGCTGATGGTTCTGACCAGCAAGGTCAGAGGAACTGCTCCTTTGGAGGGGAGCAAGGGCCAGTCTGGAGCAACCAGACCAGCGGTGTTTGTCGTAGATTTCGTCGCCAAGATGGCCACTAGCCAGCGGGCCAGCAACCGGTTAGGCGCGTCGAGTGGCAAAATGCAGAAGGGCCCCACGCAGATCGTGGAGATGCTGGAGGGCTCACCTTTGGTGCAGATGCTGCTCGAGGGTTGGGCTTCTCAGGACCCAAAGCACAACTTGGAGGGAGCCTCGGTTGTTGCACTGGTCAGCTTGTTGTAGTCGTTTCAAGATGGCTGGCTCCACGTGTCTCGGTGCCTCCACGGGTCTCCTCTTTGCAGGGACTGTGGATCGGGCGGTGAGAGGTCTGGAGGTCCAGGTCTTGTCAGTCTCTGGGCTCGGGCTCCGGCGGGAGGCGGCGGCAAAGCAGACGTTGATTCGCTGGATGGTGCTTGCGTTAGCAAGGTGGTCACTCCCTGACCACAGGGGAGATTTTCTTCAGTCTTCTGTGCAGCAGAATGTCGAAGTTCCCGTCTTCTTCTTAGTTTCAAGTTGATTCCAGGATGTCTGAAGTCTTAGGACACAGCTCCTACCTTTAAGCGGATTCTAGGGGCCGGACTACCTGCTAGGTCCCTCCCTATGGGTGGGACCAGGAAGGGGGGTGGTTACACCCCCAATCCTTTGTCCAGCTCGCCCCAGGCCCGGGACTGGCGTGCCCCAGGACCGGTTTGAACTGGCATATGCACCGAGGCTCCTTGTGAGCCACAGGCATGTCTGGTTTCTTTCAAGCCCTACCTGACCAATACACAAAATCCTGTCTGGGGTGGTGCACGCACCTCCCCTGGCAGGAAACCCTTTGTCCACACCTCCCAAGCTGGAAGGACTCCCAGCAGCAGGAGGGCAGACTTGTGTCAGTGGTGGCAGCATCCATTTTGTGGAGCTGAGGCTATGTCTGATTTTACCCGGGTTTCAGGCACTGTACATGTCGTGTCCCTCTAGAAGGGTGGAATGCTAACCCCGTCGCCAGAATTGGTGAGGGGTTAGTATTCCAATTCGTATGACACCTTACTCGACATGTTTTGATAAAGCCAAACCAAAGTTAGCATTTAACCGCGAGGTTCATAATGCACTTAAGAGTATATGGTATGACGATATCTGGAAACAGTAGAAGGAAGTTGTTCCGACCACTGCAGACAGGCTCAGCTCATGCCAGAGCACCATCTCACATGGAACCAAGCACTCTGCCTTCAGGATTGTTAAGGCCTGCCATAGGAGTGACTTATAGGTTACCAGGTGTCCCATTTAAGGTTAGGTATAGGTATACTACACCTAAGTAAGAGGTGATTACACCAACTTACCCCAGCTGAGTGATCAGCCAGTTGTGTCAAATTGTTAGGCCAAGCCTGGGGTGGCATAATACATGCTGCAGCCCTTGGCAGGCCTTGGGTACACCAATGCCCTGGGTACCTAGTGTACACTGGTACAGGGGCTGACAGGGTGATCCACTTCCAATTGGTTATGCACCTAGGGTGCATAGTTTTAATTTAGTAGAGAGAACAGCAGGCTGGGGGTCTGATTGGCAGGCCCACAGCCTCAATATGTCAAAAACCAGTGAAGCAAAAAGCAAAAATTTGGGGTGACCATAGGATAGCAGACCCTACTCTCCTACACAACCCCCCCCCCAAACGCTGGGACATTAAACTAGCCTTGACCAGTCTCGTCTTCATGTCCTAAGTGGAAGTACCTGGAGAGACCATCTGCATTCCCATGGTCAGTACCTGGCCGGTGCTCCACTGTAAAGTCCATCCCCTGTAGGGAAATGGACCACCTAAGCAGTTTGGGGTTTTCACCCTTCATCTGATTTAGCCACAAGAGGGGCTTATGGTCGGTCTGAATCTTGAAGTGAGTGCCAAACAAGTATGGCCTCAGCTTCTTCAGGGCCCACACCACAGCAAAGGCCTCCCTCTCAATAGCTGACCAATTCTTCTCTCTGGGGGTCAACCTTCTGCTAATAAAAGCAATGGGTTGGTCTTGACCATCTACATTAAGTTGTGACAGCACAGCTCCCACACCCAACTCAGAAGCATCTGTTTGGACAATAAACTCTTTGGAGTAGTCAGGACTTTTCAGGATAGGTGCAGAGCACATGGCCTCCTTCAGGTCATCAAATGCCTTTTGACAGCTTACTGTCCACTGAACCTTTTTGGGCATCTTCTTGGATGTCAGATCATTAAGAGGAGTCACAATGGACCCATAGTTCTTAACAAACTTCCTGTAGTACCCAGTCAAGCCCAAGAAAGCTCGAACTTGAGTCTGGGTGGTTGGAGGGGACCAGTCCTTGATGGATTGTATCTTACTCTCCAGTGGTTGAACTTGGCCTCCACCTACAAGGTGGCCCAAATATACAACCTTACTCTGCCCTATCTGGCACTTAGTAGCCTTGATAGTGAGGCCTGCCCTCTGCAGGGCCTCAAGAGCCTTCTTCAGGTGGATCAGGTGATCCTCCCAGGTGGAGCTAAAGACAGCAATGTCATCAAGATATGCTGCACAAAAGTCATCCAACCCAGTAAGGACTTGGTTCACCAGCCTTTGGAAGGTGGCAGGTGCATTCTTCAGACCAAAGGGCATCACCACAAACTGATAATGCCCACCTGGGGTTGAGAATGCTGTTTTGGCCTTAGACTCCTCAGCTAATCTGATTTGCCAATAGCCAGCTGTTAAGTCAAATGTGCTCAAAAACTTTGCAGAAGCTAGTTTGTCTATGAGCTCATCTGCCCTTGGAATAGGGTGTGCATCTGTCCTGGTGACAGCATTGAGTCCTCTGTAATCCACACAGAACCTCATCTCTTTCTTGCCATCTTTGGTGTGAGGTTTGGGGACCAGAACCACTGGGCTAGCCCAGGGGCTCTCTGAGGGTTCAATGACACCTAATTCCAGCATTTTATGTACCTCAGCCTTTATACAGTCCCTGACGTGGTCAGGTTGTCTGTAAAGTTTGTTCTTTACAGGCAGACTGTCACCAGTGTCCACCACATGGGTACACCAGTCAGTTTGACTAGGTATCAAGGAAAACATATGTGAAAATGATTGTAGAACCTGTCTACATTCAGTCTGCTGATGGGCAGTGAGGTTGCCTCCAAGGGTCACTCCTTCAACTGAGCCATCTTCAGGGTTCTGAGACAACAGGTCTGGGAGAGGGTCACTCTCTTCCTCCTGTCCCTCATCTGTAGCCATGAGCAAGCCCATGTCTGCCCTGTCAACATATGCTTTAAGCCTGTTAACATGGAGTACCCTGTGGGGACTCCTGGGAGTTCCTAGGTCGACCAAGTAGGTGACCTCTCCCTTCTGTTCCAGGATTGTATGGGGTCCAGACCATTTGTCTTGGAGTGCTGCTGGGGCCACTGGCTCCAACACCCATACCTTCTGTCCTGGCTGAAACTCAACCAAGACAGCCTTTTGGTCATGCCAAGCTTTCTGTAAGGCCTGGCTTGCCTCAAGGTTTTTGGATGCCTTCTCCATATACTCAGCCATCCTGGAGCGGAGACCAAGTACATAGTCCACTATGTCTAGCTTAGGCTTTTTGAGAGGTAACTCCCAGCCTTCCTTCACCAAACACAGTGGGCCTCTCACAGGGTGCCCAAACAACAATTCAAAGGGGCTGTAGCCAACTCCTTTTTGTGGGACCTCTCTGTAAGCAAACAGAAGGCAGGGTAGAAGGATGTCCCATCTTCGCCTGAGCTTTTCAGGTAATCCTTTGATCATACCCTTTAGGGTCTTGTTGAATCTCTCAACAAGCCCATTGCATTGTGGGTGATAAGGGGTGGTGAACTTGTAGTTGACACCACATTCCTTCCACATAGCTGTTAAGTATCCTGACATAAAGTTGGTACCTCTGTCAGATACTACCTCCTTAGGAAACCCCACTCTGGAGAATACTCCCAGCAGGGCCCTGGCCACAACAGGAGCTGTAGTGGTCCTAAGGGGAATTGCCTCTGGATACCTGGTGGCATGATCCACTACCACCAGTATAAATCTGTGCCCAGATGCAGTGGGAGGATCCATGGGACCCACTATGTCTATTCCCACTCTTTCAAAGGGAACCCCCACCACAGGTAGTGGTATCAGGGGGGCCTTTGTTGTGCCACCTGATTTGCCACTGGCTTGGCAGGTAACACAGGAGCGACAAAACTCCTTTGTATCTTCATTCATATGAGGCCAGTGAAAGTGAGGGACAAGTCTGTCCCAGGTCTTGTTCTGGCCTAGGTGTCCTGCTAAAGGAATATCATGGGCCAAGGTAAGAAGGAAGCCCCTAAATTGCAGAGGTATAACCAACCTCCTGGTTGCACCAGGCTTGGGGTCTCTAGCCTCTGAATAAAGGAGCCCTTCATCCCAATACACTTTATGGGTACCTTGAGCATTCCCAGCAGCCTCAGCAGCAGCCAGCCGTCTGAGGGGTTCAAGAGAGGGACAGGATAACTGAGCCTGCCTCAAGTCAGCCCTTGAAGGTCCCCCTGTCCCCAGAAACTCAACCTGGTCAGGTTCAAGCTCTTCAGGGACAGTTCCTTCAGGGTCCTCTAGATCAGCTTCCTGGGAAGGCTGATCATCACTCTGAGGCAGGGGGGAAGGCACAGCCTTGACCCTCCTGTTCTTCTTCTTGGTAGGTGCTTGGTCCATTGTTCCAGGATCCAAGACCTGTGGTTCAGTGAGGCACTTTTTGGCCTGTGACCTGGTCACAGCAAGGACATGTGATGATATACCTAACATCTCTGCATGAGTCCTGTACTCCACTTCTGACCATAGAGAACTCTCTAGGTCATTGCCCAACAAACATTCTACTGGGAGGTCTGCACTAACCACAACCCTTTTGAGGCCAGTTACCCCTCCCCATGAGAAGTTAACAACTGCCACACTATGTGAAGTAGTGGCATTGCTGGCATTGGTCACCAGGTAGTTCTCACCTGGTATGTACTGTCCAGGGTCCACAAAGCCTGGGGTCACCATAGTGACACTGGCACATGTGTCCCTGTAGGCTTGAGCCACTTTGTCATTAATTAAAGGAGTCTGTCTGTACTTGCCCAGGTTACTGGGGCTCACAGTCAGGGACAAATCAATGTCCCCATCACAGATCAAGACTGCCTGTGTCAGGGTTCTGTCTAAGTCAGAATCTCCTTCAGTTCCCATAGTGATTCCCACTACACCCTTTGTCTGGGGACCAACACTGCTAACAGTAGTACTGGGAGCAGGTGCCTTAGGGGCAACAGTGTTGGGGGCTCCACCCTTTTTGCAATCACTAGTCCAGTGAGTTGTATTCTTGCAATGATTGCACCAGGGTTTCTTTTGACCTTCTTTCTTCTTTTTGGACTGTTGGGACCCACCCTCCTTAGTAGTAGTTTGGGGCCCTGTTGAAGACTTCTGGTCTTTAGGTTTCTGATCTCCACCCTTTTGGTCTGTTTTCTTCTGATCACCCCCTTGGCCCTGGTTCTGGTTCTTTTGCTTAACCCTGGTTCTGACCCATTTGTCTGCCTTCTTTCCCAATTCTTGGGGAGAGGTCAGATCAGAGTCAACCAAGTGTTGATGCAGTTGCTGGTTTTGACAGTTATTTAAAATCTGTTCTCTCATCATCAAATTATACAATCCTGTAAAATCAGATACCTTACTTCCCAGCAACCAACCCTCCAAAGCCTTAGTGGCACATTCAATGTATTCAGACCAGTCCTGAGTCTGTGTCTTTTGGGTGTCTCTGAACATTAACCTGTACTGCTCAGTGGTTAAGCCTAACCCATCAACTAGAACACTCTTCAGGACTCTGTAGTTTCTGACATCCTCTTCTCTAACAGTGAGGAGTCTGTCTCTGCCTCTTCCCTCAAAGGAGAGCCAGAGGATTGCTGCCCACTGGTCTTCAGGAACCTGCTGTACTTTGCAGGCCCTCTCAAGAGCAGTTATCCACTTGTGGATGTCATCCCCACTTTTGTAGGGGGGCACAACCTTAGACAGGTTTCTATTATCGAAAACCCTATCTTTGTCCTTAGGGACAATGCTGCCACCAGTGGGTATAGACCCACTCTCTTTATGCTGTCTAGCCTTGCTAAGTTTCTCTTCCATCAGGGCTACTTCTAGCTCCTGCTTCCTGATCCTCAGCTGAGCTTCTTGCATCTTGGCCTCATGTTCCCTCCTCTGAGGGGTGGTCATCCTTCTCCTGGAGTGACCTTGAGAGCCTCTAGAGCCATGGGAAGCATTGGAGTCACCTGAGCGATTCCTTTGCCTTCCAAGCCCTGTGTTAAGTCCACTGGGGAGATCCAGTGGGGTGAACCCACTGTCAGTCCCCAATAGCCTTAGTTTAGCTGGGCCAAGTATAACACTTGGCACTGGGCTAGTTCTCCCTTCATCCTCACTACTGTCAGTATCCTTTTCACTCTCATCCTCTGTGGTAGGCATCCCATCTAAGGGGTGACTATTGGAAAGGGGTACCTCAGTGGCATCTTCAGAAGGGGGGCCTCCTGTTCCTGTCCCTAAGGGGGCTAACTGGGAAGCTTTCCTGAGCTCTTTTTGATTTTCATCTTCTTGCAAGAGCTCTCTGAGCAAAGCAGAGGTAGGGTTCTTGGGCTGTTTAAGGCCTCTAAGAGTTGCCAGCTGCCTGAGCTCATTTTGATTAAGGGTAGCATAGATGGATGGTGCCCTCGGGGGGTCACTCTCAACAGAGATGGGTACAGTGGACCCCTCTGCCCCAGCCATTGCTCTTAAGTGTGGGTGGATGTGTTGCAATCTACCTACACTTGGGTTTACCTACTAAACCTATCTAGTAGTTGTAGTCAGGGTGTGCTACTCCCTTTGCTCTACAACAACTAAGTTCAGTAGAACTTATGTATATCTAATCTTGTTTTATATGTACCTACAGGTACCTATGTGATCTTTCAATTGGTAACCAAGAGATTACAATGGTAAAACACAGCAAGCTCAAATCCAACCGCTGCTCACCAATGTGAGAAGTTGGCCTGGTATATGCTGTTCACTAGTTCTAGTGACCACCTTGTACCATGCCAAGCAACCCTTATGGTGTGGTTGTAAGTCAACCTTTTCGGACTAGCTGCCCTAGTGGTAGCGTAGGCTAAGCAGTCTTTGAGGCTAAACTCGTGATGCGTGTTAAGCAAGCTGTTTTACCAATAGTAACCCCCTTTTATACCAATGAAAGGACACCACACAGATATATATTCAAAATATATATGTATTTATTTCTCAAAGTAACCCCTAGTCTCTTTATGAGCACAGGAGCACAAATCGTCAAACAAGATTATCGCAGAATACACAGAAGTTGCACTTTATATGGATAGGCCCTGGTGGCCACTCGAACCATATACCAAAATAGTGGTATAAGTACCACGAACAGAAAAGGGAAAAGGCCTAGGGCCTCTAGAATCGCTGGGCCTACAAGGAGCTAACGTCAGTTAGTGACCAGGAGGTCCACGGGTGGCGTGTGCAGAGCAAATAGTCACACGCGTGCTCCCATAGGTTTCAATGGGTGCGTAAAAAGTACAAAGTTACTGCAAAAGGAATCTTCCGGATGACCTAGGAACTTAAGATTTGGAACACAGGCACTAGAGATGTAATACTACACTTGGGCACAGGTGTGCCAGCTTTACCTCACCCACAGGAAGCGGGTGCATAGGCCTCGAAGTGCGTCGGGTTTCTTCTATCTGTTCCGTGGGGCCTGTAGACAAAAGTGCTGCAGGCGGTCGGTCGGGAAGAGATGCAGTGGATCCAAGAGTGGATCGGAGATGTTGAAGACCTGTAAGCAGAGGGGACAGTGTTCACAGTCACTAGCCAGTGACCAGCGTGGCACCAGGTGGGTACCAGGCGATGTCGGGTGCAAACAGGAAGGAAGGTGTAGCTTGACTCTGCAGCCACGTGGTCCCTGAAGGTCGACGACGTCCAGGAGTCGAGTCACGAGCTGTCCCACGCAGGCTCTCGCTGTCGGCGGTGTCGGCGACTTGATCGAAGCAAACAAGCCTTGGCAAAAGCATTTGTTGTAGGCAAGGAGTTTAAGCTGATGGTTCTGACCAGCAAGGTCAGAGGAACTGCTCCTTTGGAGGGGAGCAAGGGCCAGTCTGGAGCAACCAGACCAGCGGTGTTTGTCGTAGATTTCGTCGCCAAGATGGCCACTAGCCAGCGGGCCAGCAACCGGTTAGGCGCGTCGAGTGGCAAAATGCAGAAGGGCCCCACGCAGATCGTGGAGATGCTGGAGGGCTCACCTTTGGTGCAGATGCTGCTCGAGGGTTGGGCTTCTCAGGACCCAAAGCACAACTTGGAGGGAGCCTCGGTTGTTGCACTGGTCAGCTTGTCGTAGTCGTTTCAAGATGGCTGGCTCCACGTGTCTCGGTGCCTCCACGGGTCTCCTCTTTGCAGGGACTGTGGATCGGGCGGTGAGAGGTCTGGAGGTCCAGGTCTTGTCAGTCTCTGGGCTCGGGCTCCGGCGGGAGGCGGCGGCAAAGCAGACGTTGATTCGCTGGATGGTGCTTGCGTTAGCAAGGTGGTCACTCCCTGACCACAGGGGAGATTTTCTTCAGTCTTCTGTGCAGCAGAATGTCGAAGTTCCCGTCTTCTTCTTAGTTTCAAGTTGATTCCAGGATGTCTGAAGTCTTAGGACACAGCTCCTACCTTTATTCGGATTCTAGGGGCCGGACTACCTGCTAGGTCCCTCCCTATGGGTGGGACCAGGAAGGGGGGTGGTTACACCCCCAATCCTTTGTCCAGCTCGCCCCAGGCCCGGGACTGGCGTGCCCCAGGACCGGTTTGAACTGGCATATGCACCGAGGCTCCTTGTGAGCCACAGGCATGTCTGGTTTCTTTCAAGCCCTACCTGACCAATACACAAAATCCTGTCTGGGGTGGTGCACGCACCTCCCCTGGCAGGAAACCCTTTGTCCACACCTCCCAAGCTGGAAGGACTCCCAGCAGCAGGAGGGCAGACTTGTGTCTGTGGTGGCAGCATCCATTTTGTGGAGCTGAGGCTATGTCTGATTTTACCCGGGTTTCAGGCACTGTACATGTCGTGTCCCTCTAGAAGGGTGGAATGCTAACCCCGTCGCCAGAATTGGTGAGGGGTTAGTATTCCAATTCGTATGACACCTTACTCGACATGTTTTGATAAAGCCAAACCAAAGTTAGCATTTAACCGCGAGGTTCATAATGCACTTAAGAGTATATGGTATGACGATATCTGGAAACAGTAGAAGGAAGTTGTTCCGACCACTGCAGACAGGCTCAGCTCATGCCAGAGCACCATCTCACATGGAACCAAGCACTCTGCCTTCAGGATTGTTAAGGCCTGCCATAGGAGTGACTTATAGGTTACCAGGTGTCCCATTTAAGGTTAGGTATAGGTATACTACACCTAAGTAAGAGGTGATTACACCAACTTACCCCAGCTGAGTGATCAGCCAGTTGTGTCAAATTGTTAGGCCAAGCCTGGGGTGGCATAATACATGCTGCAGCCCTTGGCAGGCCTTGGGTACACCAATGCCCTGGGTACCTAGTGTACACTGGTACAGGGGCTGACAGGGTGATCCACTTCCAATTGGTTATGCACCTAGGGTGCATAGTTTTAATTTAGTAGAGAGAACAGCAGGCTGGGGGTCTGATTGGCAGGCCCACAGCCTCAATATGTCAAAAACCAGTGAAGCAAAAAGCAAAAATTTGGGGTGACCATAGGATAGCAGACCCTACTCTCCTACAGCGTCGCTCATCTTTGTCAGTGGGCTCCGTATCACAGAGTGTAAGACGTCGCTCCTCAGTGCCAGTGGGCTCCGTATCACAGAGTGTACGGCGTCGCTCCTCAGTGTCAGTGGGCTTCGTATCACAGCGTGTAAGGCGTCGCTCCTCAGTGTCAGTGGGCTCCGTATCACAGCGTGTACGGTGTTGCTGCTCAGTCTCAGTGGGCTCCGTATCACAGAGTGTACGGCGTCGCTCCTCAGTTTCAGTGGGCTACGTATCACAGCGTGTAAGGCATCGCTCCTCAGTGTCAGTGGGCTCCGTATCACAGAGTGTAAGGCGTCGCTCCTCCGAGTCAGTGGACTCCATATCACAGAGTGTAAGGCGTCGCTCCTCAGTGTCAGTGGGCTCCATATCACAGAGTGTAAGGCGTCGCTCCTCAGTGTCAGTGGGCTCTGTATCACAGAGTGTAAGGCGTCACTCCTCATTGTCAGTGGGCTCCGTATCACAGAGTGTAAGGCGTCGCTACTCAGTGTCAGTGGGCTCAGTATCACTGAGTGTAAGGCGTCGCTCCTCAGTGTCCTCTGTATCACAGAGTTTAAGGCGTCACTCCTCAGTGTCAGTGGGCTCCGTATCACAGCGTGTAAGGCATCGCTCCTCAGTGTCAGTGGGCTCCGTATCACAGAGTGTAAGGCGTCGCTCCTCCGAGTCAGTGGACTCCATATCACAGAGTGTAAGGCGTCGCTCCTCAGTGTCAGTGGGCTCCATATCACAGAGTGTAAGGCCTCGCTACTCAGTGTCAGTGGGCTCAGTATCACTGAGTGTAAGGCGTCGCTCCTCAGTGTCAGTGGGCTCTGTATCACAGAGTGTAAGGCGTCGCTACTCAGTGTCAGTGGGCTCCGTATCACAGAGTGTAAGGCGTCGTTCCTCAGTGTCAGTGGGCTCCGTATCACAGAGTGTACGGCATCGCTCCTCAGTGTCAGTGGGCTCTGTATCACAGAGTGTAAGGCGTCACTCCTCAGTGTCAGTGGGCTCCGTATCACAGAGTGTAAGGCGTCACTCCTCAGTGTCAGTGGGCTCCGTATCACAGAGTGTAAGGCGTCGCTACTCAGTGTCATTGTGCTCCGTACCACAGAGTGTAAGGCATCGCTCCTCAATGTCAGTGGGCTCCGTATCACAGAGTGTAAGGCGTCGCTCCTCAGTGTTATTGGGCTCCGTACCACAGAGTGTAAGGCGTCGCACTTCAGTGTCAGTGGGCTCCGTACCACAGAGTGTAAGACGTCGCTCCTCAGTGTCAGTGGGCTCCGTATCACAGAGTGTACAGCATCGCTCCTCAGTGTCAGTGGGCTCCGTATCACAGCGTGTAAGGCGTCGCTCCTCAGTGTCAGTGGGCACCGTATCACAGCATGTACGGTGTCGCTCCTCAGTGTCAGTGGGCTCCGTATCACTGAGTGTACGGCGTCTCTCCTCAGTGCCAGTGGGCTCTGTATCACAGCGTATAAGGCGTCGCTCCTCAGTGTCAGTGGGGTTCATATCACAGAGTGTATGGCATCGCTCCTCAGTGTCAGTGGGCTCTGTATCAAAGAGTGTAAGGCGTCGCTCCTCCGTGTCAGTGGGCTCCGTATCACAGTGTATGGCATCGCTCCTCAGTGTCAGTGGGCTCCGTATCATAGAGTGTATGTTGTCGCTCCTCAGTGTCAGTGGGTTCCGTATCACAGAATGTAAGGCGTCGCCCCTCAGTGTCAGTGGGCTCCGTATCACAGAGTGTACGGCATCGCTCCTCAGTGTCAGTGGGCTCCGTATCAGAGTGTAAGGCGTCGCTCATCTTTGTCAGTGGGCTCCGTATCACAGAGTGTAAGACGTCGCTCCTCAGTGCCAGTGGGCTCCGTATCACAGAGTGTACGGCGTCGCTCCTCAGTGTCAGTGGGCTTCGTATCACAGCGTGTAAGGCGTCGCTCCTCAGTGTCAGTGGGCTCTGTATCACAGCGTGTACGGTGTTGCTCCTCAGTCTCAGTGGGCTCCGTATCACAGAGTGTACGGCGTCGCTCCTCAGTTTCAGTGGGCTCCGTATCACAGCGTGTAAGGCATCTCTCCTCAGTGTCAGTGGGCTCCGTATCACAGAGTGTAAGGCGTCGCTCCTCCGAGTCAGTGGGCTCCATATCACAGAGTGTAAGGCGTCGCTCCTCAGTGTCAGTGGGCTCCATATCACAGAGTGTAAGGCGTCGCTCCTCAGTGTCAGTGGGCTCTGTATCACAGAGTGTAAGGCGTCACTCCTCATTGTCAGTGGGCTCCGTATCACAGAGTGTAAGGCGTCGCTACTCAGTGTCAGTGGGCTCAGTATCACTGAGTGTAAGGCGTCGCTCCTCAGTGTCAGTGGGCTCTGTATCACAGAGTTTAAGGCGTCACTCCTCAGTGTCAGTGGGCTCCGTGTCACAGAGTGTAAGGCCTCGCTACTCAGTGTCAGTGGGCTCAGTATCACTGAGTGTAAAGCGTCGCTCCTCAGTGTCAGTGGGCTCTGTATCACAGAGTGTAAGGCGTCGCTACTCAGTGTCAGTGGGCTCCGTATCACAGAGTGTAAGGCGTCGTTCCTCAGTGTCAGTGGGCTCCGTATCACAGAGTGTACGGCATCGCTCCTCAGTGTCAGTGGGCTCTGTATCACAGAGTGTAAGGCGTCACTCCTCAGTGTCAGTGGGCTCCGTATCACAGAGTGTAAGGCGTCACTCCTCAGTGTCAGTGGGCTCCGTATCACAGAGTGCAAGGCGTCGCACCTCAGTGTCACTGGGCTCCGTATCACAGAGTGTAAGGCGTCGCTACTCAGTGTCAGTGGGCTCCGTATCACAGAGTGTAAGGCGTCGCTCCTCAGTGTCAGTGGGCTTCGTATCACAGAGTATAAGGCGCCGCTCCTCAGTGTCAGTGGGCTCCGTATCACAGAGTGTAAGGCGTCACTCCTCAGTGTCAGTGGGCTCCGTATCACAGAGTGTACGGCGTAGCTCCTCAGTGTCAATGGGCTCCGTATCACAGCGTGTAAGGCGTCACTCCTCAGTGTCAGTGGGCTCCGTATCACAGAGTGTATGGCGTCGCTCCTCAGTGTCAGTGGGTTCCGTATCACAGAGTGTAAGGCGTCGCTCCTCAGTGTCAGTGGCCTACGTATCACAGATTGCAAGGCGTCGCTCCTCAGTGTCAGTGGGTTCCGTATCACAGAGTGTAAGGCGTCGTTCTTCAGTGTCAGTGGTCTCCGTATCACAGACTGTAAGGCGTCGCTCCTCAGTGTCAGTGGGCTCCGTATCACAGAGTGTAAGGCGTCGCTCCTCAGTGTCAGTGGGCTCCGTATCACAGAGTGTAAGGCGTCGCTCCTGAGTGTCAGTGGTCTCCGTATCACAGAGTGTACGGCGTCGCTCCTCAGTGTCAGTGGCCTCTGTATCACAGAGTGTAAGGCGTCGCTCCTGAGTGTCAGTGGGTTCTGTATCACAGAGTGTAAGGCGTCGCTCCTCAGTGTCACTGGGCTCCGTATCACAGAGTGTAAGGCGTCGCTCCTCAGTGTCAGTGGGCTCCGTATCACAGAGTGTAAGGCGTCGCTCCTCAGTGTCAGTGGCCTCCGTATCACAGAGTGTAAGGTGTCATTCCTCAGTGTTACTGGGCTCTGTACCACAGAGTGTAAGGCGTCGCTCTTCAGTGCCAGTGGGCTCCGTACCACAGAAAGTAAGGCGTCGCTCCTCAGTGTCAGTGGGCTCCGTATCACAGAGTGTACAGCGTCGCTCCTCAGTGTCAGTGGGCTCCGTATCACAGCGTGTAAGGCATCGCTCCTCAGTGTCAGTGGTCTCCATATCACAGAGTGTAAGGCTTCGCTCCTCAGTGTCAGTGGGCACCGTATCACAGCATGTACGGTGTCGCTCCTCAGTGTCAGTGGGCTCCGTATCACAGAGTGTACGGCATCTCTCCTCAGTGCCAGTGGGCTCTGTATCACAGCGTATAAGGCGTCGCTCCTCAGTGTCAGTGGGGTTCATATCACAGAGTGTATGGCATCGCTCCTCAGTGTCAGTGGGCTCCGTATCACAGAGTGTAAGGCGTCGCTTCTCCATGTCAGTGGGCTCCGTATCACAGTGTATGGCGTCACTCCTCAGTGTCAGTGGGCTCCGTATCATAGAGTGTATGTTGTCGCTCCTCAGTGTCAGTGGGTTCCGTATCACAGAATGTAAGGCGTCGCTCCTCAGTGTCAGTGGGCTCCGTATCACAGAGTGTACGGCATCGCTCCTCAGTGTCAGTGGGCTCCGTATCAGAGTGTAAGGCGTCGCTCATCTTTGTCAGTGGGCTCCGTATCACAGAGTGTAAGACGTCGCTCCTCAGTGCCAGTGGGCTCCGTATCACAGAGTGTACGGCGTCGCTCCTCAGTGTCAGTGGGCTTCGTATCACAGCGTGTAAGGCGTCGCTCCTCAGTGTAAGTGGGCTCCGTATTACAGCGTGTACTGTGTTGCTCCTCAGTCTCAGTGGGCTCCGTATCACAGCGTGTAAGGCATCGCTCCTCAGTGTCAGTGGGCTCCGTTTTACAGAGTGTAAGGCGTCGCTCCTCCGAGTCAGTGGGCTCCATATCACAGAGTGTAAGGCGTCGCTCCTCAGTGTCAGTGGGCTCCATATCACAGAGTGTAAGGCGTCGCTCCTCAGTGTCAGTGGGCTCTGTATCACAGAGTGTAAGGCGTCACTCCTCAGTGTCAGTGGGCTCCGTATCACAGAGTGTAAGGCGTCGCTACTCAGTGTAAGTGGCTCAGTATCACTGAGTGTAAGGCGTCGCTCCTCAGTGTCAGTGGGCTCTGTATCACAGAGTCTAAGGCGTCACTCCTCAGTGTCAGTGGGCTCCGTATCACAGAGTGTAAGGCCTCGCTACTCAGTGTCAGTGGGCTCTGTATCACAGAGTGTAAGGCGTCGCTACTCAGTGTCAGTGGGCTCCATATCACAGAGTGTAAGTGTGAGAAGTTGGCCTGGTATATGCTGTTCACTAGTTCTAGTGACCACCTTGTACCATGCCAAGCAACCCTTATGGTGTGGTTGTAAGTCAACCTTTTTGGACTAGCTGCCCTAGTGGTAGCGTAGGCTAAGCAGTCTTTGAGGCTAAACTCGTGAAGCGTGTTAAGCAAGCTGTTTTACCAATAGTAACCCCCTTTTATACCAATGAAAGGACACCACACAGATATATATTCAAAATATATATGTATTTATTTCTCAAAGTAACCCCTAGTCTCTTTATGAGCACAGGAGCACAAATCGTCAAACAAGATTATCACATAATACACAGAAGTTGCACTTTATATGGATAGGCCCTGGTGGCCACTCGAACCATATACTAAAATAGTGGTATAAGTACCACGAACAGAAAAGGGAAAAGGCCTAGGGCCTCTAGAATCGCTGGGCCTACAAGGAGCTAACGTCAGTTAGTGACCAGGAGGTCCACGGGTGGCGTGTGCAGAGCAAATAGTCACACGCGTGCTCCCATAGGTTTCAATGGGTGCGTAAAAAGTACAAAGTTACTGCAAAAGGAATCTTCCGGATGACCTAGGAACTTAAGATTTGGAACACAGGCACTAGAGATGTAATACTACACTTGGGCACAGGTGTGCCAGCTTTACCTCACCCACAGGAAGCGGGTGCATAGGCCTCGAAGTGCGTCGGGTTTCTTCTATCTGTTCCGTGGGGCCTGTAGACAAAAGTGCTGCAGGCGGTCGGTCGGGAAGAGATGCAGTGGATCCAAGAGTGGATCGGAGATGTTGAAGACCTGTAAGCAGAGGGGACAGTGTTCACAGTCACTAGCCAGTGACCAGCGTGGCACCAGGTGGGTACCAGGCGATGTCGGGCGCAAACAGGTGATGAGGGGTAGCTTGTCTCCGCAGCCACGTGGTCCCTGAAGGTCGACGACGTCCAGGAGTCGGCTCACGAGCTGTCCCACGCAGGCTCTCGCTGTCGGCGGTGTCGGCGACTTGATCGAAGCAAACAAGCCTTGGCAAAAGCAATTGTAGAAGGATTCGGAAATCAGCTGTTGGTTCTGACCAGCAAGGTCAGAGGGATTGCTCCTTTGGAGGGGAGCAAGGGCCAGTCTGGAGCAACCAGACCAGCGGTGTTTGTCGTAGATTTCGTCGCCAAGATGGCCACTAGCCAGCGGGCCAGCAACCGGTTAGGCGCGTCGAGTGGCAAAATGCAGAAGGGCCCCACGCAGATCGTGGAGATGCTGGAGGGCTCACCTTTGGTGCAGATGCTGCTCGAGGGTTGGGCTTCTCAGGACCCAAAGCACAACTTGGAGGGAGCCTCGGTTGTTGCACTTGTCAGCTTGTCGTAGTCGTTCCAAGATGGCTGGCTCCACGTGTCTCGGTGCCTCCACGGGTCTCCTCCTTTCAGGGACTGTGGATCGGGCGGTGAGAGGTCTGGAGGTCCAGGTCTTGTCAGTCTCTGGGCTCGGGCTCCGGCGGGAGGCGGCGGCAAAGCAGACGGTGATTCGCTGGATGGTGCTTGCGTTAGCAAGGTGGTCACTCCCTGACCACAGGGGAGATTTTCTTCAGTCTTCTGTGCAGCAGAATGTCGAAGTTCCCGTCTTCTTCTTAGTTTCAAGTTGATTCCAGGATGTCTGAAGTCTTAGGACACAGCTCCTACCTTTATTCGGATTCTAGGGGCCGGACTACCTGCTAGGTCCCTCCCTATGGGTGGGACCAGGAAGGGGGGTGGTTACACCCCCAATCCTTTGTCCAGCTCGCCCCAGGCCCGGGACTGGTGTGCCCCAGGACCGGTTTGAACTGGCATATGCACCGAGGCTCCTTGTGAGCCACAGGCATGTCTGGTTTCTTTCAAGCCCTACCTGACCAATACACAAAATCCTGTCTGGGGTGGTGCACGCACCTCCCCTGGCAGGAAACCCTTTGTCCACACCTCCCAAGCTGGAAGGACTCCCAGCAGCAGGAGGGCAGACTTGTGTCTGTGGTGGCAGCATCCATTTTGTGGAGCTGAGGCTATGTCTGATTTTACCCGGGTTTCAGGTACTGTACATGTCGTGTCCCTCTAGAAGGGTGGAATGCTAACCCCGTCGCCAGAATTGGCGAGGGGTTAGTATTCCAATTCGTATGACACCTTACTCGACATGTTTTGATAAAGCCAAACCAAAGATAGCATTTAACCGCGAGGTTCATAATGCACTTAAGAGTATATGGTATGACGATATCTGGAAACAGTAGAAGGAAGTTGTTCCGACCACTGCAGACAGGCTCAGCTCATGCCAGAGCACCATCTCACATGGAACCAAGCACTCTGCCTTCAGGATTGTTAAGGCCTGCCATAGGAGTGACTTATAGGTTACCAGGTGTCCCATTTAGGGTTAGGTATAGGTATACTACACCTAAGTAAGAGGTGATTACACCAACTTACCCCAGCTGAGTGATCAGCCAGTTGTGTCAGATTGTTAGGTCAAGCCTGGGGTGGCATAATACATGCTGCAGCCCCTGGCAGGCCTTGGGTACACCAATGCCCTGGGTACCTAGTGTACACTGGTACAGGGGCTGACAGGGTGATCCACTTCCAATTGGTTATGCACCTAGGGTGCATAGTTTTAATTTAGTAGAGAGAACAGCAGGCTGGGGGTCTGATTGGCAGGCCCACAGCCTCAATATGTCAAAAACCAGTGAAGCAAAAAGCAAAAATTTGGGGTGACCATAGGATAGCAGACCCTACTCTCCTACACAACCCCCCCCCAAACGCTGGGACATTAAACTAGCCTTGACCAGTCTCGTCTTCATGTCCTAAGTGGAAGTACCTGGAGAGACCATCTGCATTCCCATGGTCAGTACCTGGCCGGTGCTCCACTGTAAAGTCCATCCCCTGTAGGGAAATGGACCACCTAAGCAGTTTGGGGTTTTCACCCTTCATCTGATTTAGCCACAAGAGGGGCTTATGGTCGGTCTGAATCTTGAAGTGAGTGCCAAACAAGTATGGCCTCAGCTTCTTCAGGGCCCACACCACAGCAAAGGCCTCCCTCTCAATAGCTGACCAATTCTTCTCTCTGGGGGTCAACCTTCTGCTAATAAAAGCAATGGGTTGGTCTTGACCATCTACATTAAGTTGTGACAGCACAGCTCCCACACCCAACTCAGAAGCATCTGTTTGGACAATAAACTCTTTGGAGTAGTCAGGACTTTTCAGGATAGGTGCAGAGCACATGGCCTCCTTCAGGTCATCAAATGCCTTTTGACAGCTTACTGTCCACTGAACCTTTTTGGGCATCTTCTTGGATGTCAGATCATTAAGAGGAGTCACAATGGACCCATAGTTCTTAACAAACTTCCTGTAATACCCAGTCAAGCCCAAGAAAGCTCGAACTTGAGTCTGGGTGGTTGGAGGGGACCAATCCTTGATGGACTGTATCTTACTCTCCAGTGGTTGAACTTGGCCCCCACCTACAAGGTGGCCCAAATACACAACCTTACTCTGCCCTATCTGGCACTTAGTAGCCTTGATAGTGAGGCCTGCCCTTTGCAGAGCCTCAAGAGCCTTCTTCAGGTGGATCAGGTGATCCTCCCAGGTGGAACTAAAGACAGCAATGTCATCAAGATATGCTGCGCAAAAGTCATCCAACCCAGTAAGGACTTGGTTCACCAGCCTTTGGAAGGTGGCAGGTGCATTCTTCAGACCAAAGGGCATCACCACAAACTGATAATGCCCACCTGGGGTTGAGAATGCTGTTTTGGCCTTAGACTCCTCAGCTAACCTGATTTGCCAATAGCCAGCTGTCAAGTCAAATGTGCTCAAAAACTTGGCAGAAGCTAGTTTGTCTATGAGCTCATCTGCCCTTGGAATAGGGTGTGCATCTGTCCTGGTGACAGCATTGAGTCCTCTGTAGTCCACACAGAACCTCATCTCTCTCTTGCCATCTTTGGTGTGAGGTTTGGGGACCAGAACCACTGGGCTAGCCCAGGGGCTCTCTGAGGGTTCAATGACACCTAATTCCAGCATTTTATGTACCTCAGCCTTTATACAGTCCCTGACGTGGTCAGGTTGTCTGTAAAGTTTGTTCTTTACAGGCAGACTGTCACCAGTGTCCACAACATGGGTACACCAGTCAGTTTGACTAGGTATCAAGGAAAACATATGTGAAAATGATTGTAGAACCTGCCTACATTCAGTCTGCTGATGGGCAGTGAGGTTGCCTCCAAGGGTCACTCCTTCAACTGAGCCATCTTCAGGGTTCTGAGACAACAGGTCTGGGAGAGGGTCACTCTCTTCCTCCTGTCCCTCATCTGTAGCCATGAGCAAGCCCATGTCTGCCCTGTCAACATATGCTTTAAGCCTGTTAACATGGAGTACCCTGTGGGGACTCCTGGGAGTTCCTAGGTCCACCAAGTAGGTGACCTCTCCCTTCTTTTCCAGGATTGTATGGGGTCCAGACCATTTGTCTTGGAGTGCTGCTGGGGCCACTGGCTCCAACACCCATACCTTCTGTCCTGGCTGATACTCAACCAAGACAGCCTTTTGGTCATGCCAAGCTTTCTGTAAGGCCTGGCTTGCCTCAAGGTTTTTAGATGCCTTCTCCATATACTCAGCCATCCTGGAGCGGAGACCAAGTACATAGTCCACTATGTCTAGCTTAGGCTTTTTGAGAGGTAACTCCCATCCTTCCTTCACCAAACACAGTGGGCCTCTCACAGGGTGCCCAAACAACAATTCAAAGGGGCTGTAGCCAACTCCTTTTTGTGGGACCTCTCTGTAAGCAAACAGAAGGCAGGGTAGAAGGATATCCCATCTTCGCCTGAGCTTTTCAGGTAATCCTTTGATCATACCCTTTAGGGTCTTGTTGAATCTCTCAACAAGCCCATTGCATTGTGGGTGATAAGGGGTGGTGAACTTGTAGTTGACACCACATTCCTTCCACATAGCTGTCAAGTATCCTGACATAAAGTTGGTACCTCTGTCAGATACTACCTCCTTAGGAAACCCCACTCTGGAGAATACTCCCAGCAGGGCCCTGGCCACAACAGGTGCTGTAGTGGTCCTAAGGGGAATTGCCTCTGGATACCTGGTGGCATGATCCACTACCACCAGTATAAATCTGTGCCCAGATGCAGTGGGAGGATCCATGGGACCCACTATGTCTATTCCCACTCTTTCAAAGGGAACCCCCACCACAGGTAGTGGTATCAGGGGGGCCTTTGTTGTGCCACCTGATTTGCCACTGGCTTGGCAGGTAACACAGGAGCGACAAAACTCCTTTGTATCTTCATTCATATGGGGCCAGTGAAAGTGAGGGACAAGTCTGTCCCAGGTCTTGTTCTGGCCTAGGTGTCCTGCTAAAGGAATATCATGGGCCAAGGTAAGGAGGAAGCCCCTAAATTGCAGAGGTATAACCAACCTCCTGGTTGCACCAGGCTTGGGGTCTCTAGCCTCTGAATAAAGGAGCCCTTCATCCCAATACACTTTATGGGTACCTTGAGCATTCCCAGCAGCCTCAGCAGCAGCCAGCTGTCTGAGGGGTTCAAGAGAGGGACAGGATAACTGAGCCTGCCTCAAGTCAGCCCTTGAAGGTCCCCCTGTCCCCAGAAACTCAACCTGATCAGGTTCAAGCTCTTCAGGGACAGTTCCTTCAGGGTCCTCTAGATCAGCTTCCTGGGAAGGCTGATCATCACTCTGAGGCAGGGGGGAAGGCACAGCCTTGACCCTCCTGTTCTTCTTCTTGGTAGGTGCTTGGTCCATTGTTCCAGGATCCAAGACCTGTGGTTCAGTGAGGCACTTTTTGGCCTGTGACCTGGTCACAGCAAGGACATGTGATGATATACCTAACATCTCTGCATGAGTCCTGTACTCCACTTCTGACCATAGAGAACTCTCTAGGTCATTGCCCAACAAACATTCTACTGGGAGGTCTGCACTAACCACAACCCTTTTGAGGCCAGTTACCCCTCCCCATGAGAAGTTAACAACTGCCACACTGTGTGAAGTAGTGGCATTGCTGGCATTGGTCACCAGGTAGTTCTCACCTGGTATGTACTGTCCAGGGTCCACAAAGCCTGGTGTCACCATAGTGACACTGGCACATGTGTCCCTGTAGGCTTGAGCCACTTTGTCATTAATTAAAGGAGTCTGTCTGTACTTGCCCAGGTTACTGGGGCTCACAGTCAGGGACAAATCAATGTCGCCATCACAGATCAAGACTGCCTGTGTAAGGGTTCTGTCTAAGTCAGAATCTCCTTCAGTTCCCATAGTGATTCCCACTACACCCTTTGTCTGGGGACCAACACTGCTAACAGTAGTACTGGGAGCAGGTGCCTTAGGGGCAACAGTGTTGGGGGCTCCACCCTTTTTGCAATCACTAGTCCAGTGAGTTGTATTTTTACAATGATTGCACCAGGGTTTCTTTTGACCTTCTTTCTTCTTTTTGGACTGTTGGGACCCACCCTCCTTAGTAGTAGTTTGGGGCCCTGTTGAAGACTTCTGGTCTTTAGGTTTCTGATCTCCACCCTTTTGGTCTGTTTTCTTCTGATCACCCCCTTGGCCCTGGTTCTGGTTCTTTTGCTTAACCCTGGTTCTGACCCATTTGTCTGCCTTCTTTCCCAATTCTTGGGGAGAGGTCAGATCAGAGTCAACCAAGTGTTGATGCAGTTGCTGGTTTTGACAGTTATTTAAAATCTGTTCTCTCATCATCAAATTATACAATCCTGTAAAATCAGATACCTTACTTCCCAGCAACCAACCCTCCAAAGCCTTAGTGGCACATTCAATGTATTCAGACCAGTCCTGAGTCTGTGTCTTTTGGGTGTCTCTGAACATTAACCTGTACTGCTCAGTGGTTAAGCCTAACCCATCAACTAGAACACTCTTCAGGACTCTGTAGTTTCTGACATCCTCTTCTCTAACAGTGAGGAGTCTGTCTCTGCCTCTTCCTTCAAAGGAGAGCCAGAGGATTGCTGCCCACTGGTCTTCAGGAACCTGCTGTACTTTGCAGGCTCTCTCAAGAGCAGTTATCCATTTGTGGATGTCATCCCCACTTTTGTAGGGGGGCACAACCTTAGACAGGTTCCTATTGTCAAAGACCCTATCTTTGTCCTTAGGGACAATGCTGCCACCAGTGGGTATAGACCCACTCTCTTTATGCTGTCTAGCCTTGCTAAGTTTCTCTTCCATCAGGGCTACTTCTAGCTCCTGCTTCCTGATCCTCAGCTGGGCCTCTTGCATCTTGGCCTCATGTTCCCTCCTCTGAGGGGTGGTCATCCTTCTCCTGGAGTGACCTTGAGAGCCTCTAGAGCCATGGGAAGCATTGGAGTCACCTGAGCGATTCCTTTGCCTTCCCAGCCCTGTGTTAAGTCCACTGGGGAGATCCAGTGGGTTGAACCCACTGTCAGTCCCCAATAGCCTTGGTTTAGCTGGGCCAAGTATAACACTTGGCACTGGGCTAGTTCTCCCTTCATCCTCACTACTGTCAGTATCCTTTTCACTCTCATCCTCTGTGGTAGGCATCCCATCTAAGGGGTGACTATTGGGAAGGGGTACTTCAGTGGCATCTTTAGAAGGGGGGCCTCCTGTTCCTGTCCCTAAGGGGGCTAACTGGGAAGCTTTCTTGAGTGCTCTCTGATTCTCATCATTCTGTAAGAGCTCTCTGAGCTCAGCAGAGTTTGGGTTCTTGGGCTGTTTAAGGCCTCTAAGAGTTGCCAAATGCCTGAGCTCATTCTGATTAAGGGTAGCAAAGCTGGATGGTGCCCTCTGGGGGTCACTCTCAACAGAGATGGGTACAGTGGACCCCTCTGCCCCGGCCATTGCTCTTAAGTGTGGGTGGATGTGTTGCAATCTACCTACACTTGGGTTTACCTACTAAACCTATCTAGTAGTTGTAGTCAGGGTGTGCTACTCCCTTTGCTCTACAACAACTAAGTTCAGTAGAACTTATGTATATCTAATCTTGTTTTATATGTACCTACAGGTACCTATGTGATCTTTCAATTGGTAACCAAGAGATTACAATGGTAAAACACAGCAAGCTCAAATCCAACCGCTGCTCACCAATGTGAGAAGTTGGCCTGGTATATGCTGTTCACTAGTTCTAGTGACCACCTTGTACCATGCCAAGCAACCCTTATGGTGTGGTTGTAAGTCAACCTTTTTGGACTAGCTGCCCTAGTGGTAGCGTAGGCTAAGCAGTCTTTGAGGCTAAACTCGTGAAGCGTGTTAAGCAAGCTGTTTTACCAATAGTAACCCCCTTTTATACCAATGAAAGGACACCACACAGATATATATTCAAAATATATATGTATTTATTTCTCAAAGTAACCCCTAGTCTCTTTATGAGCACAGGAGCACAAATCGTCAAACAAGATTATCACATAATACACAGAAGTTGCACTTTATATGGATAGGCCCTGGTGGCCACTCGAACCATATACTAAAATAGTGGTATAAGTACCACGAACAGAAAAGGGAAAAGGCCTAGGGCCTCTAGAATCGCTGGGCCTACAAGGAGCTAACGTCAGTTAGTGACCAGGAGGTCCACGGGTGGCGTGTGCAGAGCAAATAGTCACACGCGTGCTCCCATAGGTTTCAATGGGTGCGTAAAAAGTACAAAGTTACTGCAAAAGGAATCTTCCGGATGACCTAGGAACTTAAGATTTGGAACACAGGCACTAGAGATGTAATACTACACTTGGGCACAGGTGTGCCAGCTTTACCTCACCCACAGGAAGCGGGTGCATAGGCCTCGAAGTGCGTCGGGTTTCTTCTATCTGTTCCGTGGGGCCTGTAGACAAAAGTGCTGCAGGCGGTCGGTCGGGAAGAGATGCAGTGGATCCAAGAGTGGATCGGAGATGTTGAAGACCTGTAAGCAGAGGGGACAGTGTTCACAGTCACTAGCCAGTGACCAGCGTGGCACCAGGTGGGTACCAGGCGATGTCGGGCGCAAACAGGTGATGAGGGGTAGCTTGTCTCCGCAGCCACGTGGTCCCTGAAGGTCGACGACGTCCAGGAGTCGGCTCACGAGCTGTCCCACGCAGGCTCTCGCTGTCGGCGGTGTCGGCGACTTGATCGAAGCAAACAAGCCTTGGCAAAAGCAATTGTAGAAGGATTCGGAAATCAGCTGTTGGTTCTGACCAGCAAGGTCAGAGGGATTGCTCCTTTGGAGGGGAGCAAGGGCCAGTCTGGAGCAACCAGACCAGCGGTGTTTGTCGTAGATTTCGTCGCCAAGATGGCCACTAGCCAGCGGGCCAGCAACCG
Organism: Triturus cristatus; assembly: GCF_964204655.1. Taxonomy (NCBI): domain Eukaryota; kingdom Metazoa; phylum Chordata; class Amphibia; order Caudata; family Salamandridae; genus Triturus; species Triturus cristatus. The sequence continues at coordinate 1,101,161,687 of NC_140579.1, forward strand.
GTTAGGCGCGTCGAGTGGCAAAATGCAGAAGGGCCCCACGCAGATCGTGGAGATGCTGGAGGGCTCACCTTTGGTGCAGATGCTGCTCGAGGGTTGGGCTTCTCAGGACCCAAAGCACAACTTGGAGGGAGCCTCGGTTGTTGCACTTGTCAGCTTGTCGTAGTCGTTCCAAGATGGCTGGCTCCACGTGTCTCGGTGCCTCCACAGGTCTCCTCCTTTCAGGGACTGTGGATCGGGCGGTGAGAGGTCTGGAGGTCCAGGTCTTGTCAGTCTCTGGGCTCGGGCTCCGGCGGGAGGCGGCGGCAAAGCAGACGGTGATTCGCTGGATGGTGCTTGCGTTAGCAAGGTGGTCACTCCCTGACCACAGGGGAGATTTTCTTCAGTCTTCTGTGCAGCAGAATGTCGAAGTTCCCGTCTTCTTCTTAGTTTCAAGTTGATTCCAGGATGTCTGAAGTCTTAGGACACAGCTCCTACCTTTATTCGGATTCTAGGGGCCGGACTACCTGCTAGGTCCCTCCCTATGGGTGGGACCAGGAAGGGGGGTGGTTACACCCCCAATCCTTTGTCCAGCTCGCCCCAGGCCCGGGACTGGTGTGCCCCAGGACCGGTTTGAACTGGCATATGCACCGAGGCTCCTTGTGAGCCACAGGCATGTCTGGTTTCTTTCAAGCCCTACCTGACCAATACACAAAATCCTGTCTGGGGTGGTGCACGCACCTCCCCTGGCAGGAAACCCTTTGTCCACACCTCCCAAGCTGGAAGGACTCCCAGCAGCAGGAGGGCAGACTTGTGTCTGTGGTGGCAGCATCCATTTTGTGGAGCTGAGGCTATGTCTGATTTTACCCGGGTTTCAGGTACTGTACATGTCGTGTCCCTCTAGAAGGGTGGAATGCTAACCCCGTCGCCAGAATTGGCGAGGGGTTAGTATTCCAATTCGTATGACACCTTACTCGACATGTTTTGATAAAGCCAAACCAAAGATAGCATTTAACCGCGAGGTTCATAATGCACTTAAGAGTATATGGTATGACGATATCTGGAAACAGTAGAAGGAAGTTGTTCCGACCACTGCAGACAGGCTCAGCTCATGCCAGAGCACCATCTCACATGGAACCAAGCACTCTGCCTTCAGGATTGTTAAGGCCTGCCATAGGAGTGACTTATAGGTTACCAGGTGTCCCATTTAGGGTTAGGTATAGGTATACTACACCTAAGTAAGAGGTGATTACACCAACTTACCCCAGCTGAGTGATCAGCCAGTTGTGTCAGATTGTTAGGCCAAGCCTGGGGTGGCATAATACATGCTGCAGCCCCTGGCAGGCCTTGGGTACACCAATGCCCTGGGTACCTAGTGTACACTGGTACAGGGGCTGACAGGGTGATCCACTTCCAATTGGTTATGCACCTAGGGTGCATAGTTTTAATTTAGTAGAGAGAACAGCAGGCTGGGGGTCTGATTGGCAGGCCCACAGCCTCAATATGTCAAAAACCAGTGAAGCAAAAAGCAAAAATTTGGGGTGACCATAGGATAGCAGACCCTACTCTCCTACAGTAAGGCGTCGTTCCTCAGTGTCAGTGGGCTCCGTATCACAGAGTGTACGGCATCGCTCCTCAGTGTCAGTGGGCTCTGTATCACAGAGTGTAAGGCGTCACTCCTCAGTGTCAGTGGGCTCCGTATCACAGAGTGTAAGGCGTCACTCCTCAGTGTCAGTGGGCTCCGTATCACAGCGTGTAAGGCGTCACTCCTCAGTGTCAGTGGGCTCCGTATCACAGAGTGTATGGCGTCGCTCCTCAGTGTCAGTGGGTTCCGTATCACAGAGTGTAAGGCGTCGCTCCTCAATGTCAGTGGCCTACGTATCACAGAGTGTAAGGCGTCGCTCCTCAGTGTCAGTGGGTTCCGTATCACAGAGTGTAAGGCGTCGTTCTTCAGTGTCAGTGGTCTCCGTATCACAGACTGTAAGGCGTCGCTCCTCAGTGTCAGTGGGCTCCGTATCACAGAGTGTAAGGCGTCGCTCCTCAGTGTCAGTGGGCTCCGTATCACAGAGTGTAAGGCGTCGCTCCTGAGTGTCAGTGGTCTCCGTATCACAGAGTGTAAGGCGTCGCTCCTCAGTGTCAGTGGCCTCCGTATCACAGAGTGTAAGGTGTCATTCCTCAGTGTTATTGGGCTCCGTACCACAGAGTGTAAGGCGTCGCTCTTCAGTGTCAGTGGGCTCCGTACCACAGAGTGTAAGACGTCGCTCCTCAGTGTCAGTGGGCTCCGTATCACAGAGTGTACAGCGTCGCTCCTCAGTGTCAGTGGGCTCCGTATCACAGCGTGTAAGGCGTCGCTCCTCAGTGTCAGTGGTCTCCATATCACAGAGTGTAAGGCTTCGCTCCTCAGTGTCAGTGGGCACCGTATCACAGCATGTACGGTGTCGCTCCTCAGTGTCAGTGGGCTCCGTATCACAGAGTGTACGGCGTCTCTCCTCAGTGCCAGTGGGCTCTGTATCACAGCGTATAAGGCGTCGCTCCTCAGTGTCAGTGGGGTTCATATCACAGAGTGTATGGCATCGCTCCTCAGTGTCAGTGGGCTCCGTATCACAGAGTGTAAGGCTTCACTCCTCAGTGTCAGTGGGCTCCGTATCATAGAGTGTATGTTGTCGCTCCTCAGTGTCAGTGGGTTCCGTATCACAGAATGTAAGGCGTCGCTCCTCAGTGTCAGTGGGCTCCGTATCACAGAGTGTACGGCATCGCTCCTCAGTGTCAGTGGGCTCCGTATCAGAGTGTAAGGCGTCGCTCATCTTTGTCAGTGGGCTCCGTATCACAGAGTGTAAGACGTCGCTCCTCAGTGCCAGTGGGCTCCGTATCACAGAGTGTACGACGTCGCTCCTCAGTGTCAGTGGGCTTCGTATCACAGCGTGTAAGGCGTCGCTCCTCAGTGTCAGTGGGCTCCTTATTACAGCGTGTACTGTGTTGCTCCTCAGTCTCAGTGGGCTCCGTATCACAGCGTGTAAGGCATCGCTCCTCAGTGTCAGTGGGCTCCGTATCACAGAGTGTAAGGCGTCGCTCCTCCGAGTCAGTGGGCTCCGTATCACAGAGTGTAAGGCGTCGCTCCTCAGTGTCAGTGGGCTCCATATCACAGAGTGTAAGGCGTCGCTCCTCAGTGTCAGTGGGCTCTGTATCACAGCGTGTAAGGCGTCACTCCTCAGTGTCAGTGGGCTCCGTATCACAGAGTGTAAGGCGTCGCTACTCAGTGTCAGTGGCTCAGTATCACTGAGTGTAAGGCGTCGCTCCTCAGTGTCAGTGGGCTCTGTATCACAGAGTCTAAGGCGTCACTCCTCAGTGTCAGTGGGCTCCGTATCACAGAGTGTAAGGCCTCGCTACTCAGTGTCAGTGGGCTCTGTATCACAGAGTGTAAGGCGTCGCTACTCAGTGTCAGTGGGCTCCGTATCACAGAGTGTAAGGCGTCGTTCCTCAGTGTCAGTGGGCTCCGTATCACAGAGTGTACGGCATCGCTCCTCAGTGTCAGTGGGCTCTGTATCACAGAGTGTAAGGCGTCACTCCTCAGTGTCAGTGGGCTCCATATCACAGAGTGTAAGGCGTCACTCCTGAGTGTCAGTGTTCTCCGTATCACAGAGTGTAAGGCGTCGCTCCTCAGTGTCAGTGGCCTCCGTATCACAGAGTGTAAGGTGTCATTCCTCAGTGTTATTGGGCTCCGTACCACAGAGTGTAAGGCGTCGCTCTTCAGTGTCAGTGGGCTCCGTATCACAGAGTGTAAGGCGTGGCTCCTCAGTGTTATTGGGCTCCGTACCACAGAGTGTAAGGCGTCGCTCTTCAGTGTCAGTGGGCTCCGTACCACAGAGTGTAAGACGTCGCTCCTCAGTGTCAGTGGGCTCCGTATCACAGAGTGTACAGCGTCGCTCCTCAGTGTCAGTGGGCTCCGTATCACAGCGTGTAAGGCGTCGCTCCTCAGTGTCAGTGGTCTCCATATCACAGAGTGTAAGGCTTCGCTCCTCAGTGTCAGTGGGCACCGTATCACAGCATGTACGGTGTCGCTCCTCAGTGTCAGTGGGCTCCGTATCACAGAGTGTACGGCGTCTCTCCTCAGTGCCAGTGGGCTCTGTATCACAGCGTATAAGGCGTCGCTCCTCAGTGTCAGTGGGCTCCATATCACAGAGTGTACGGCATCGCTCCTCAGTGTCAGTGGGCTCTGTATCACAGAGTGTAAGGCGTCACTCCTCAGTGTCAGTGGGCTCCGTATCACAGAGTGTAAGGCGTCGCTCCTGAGTGTCAGTGTTCTCCGTATCACAGAGTGTAAGGCGTCGCTCCTCAGTGTCAGTGGCCTCCGTATCACAGAGTGGAAGGTGTCATTCCTCAGTGTTATTGGGCTCCGTACCACAGAGTGTAAGGCGTCGCTCTTCAGTGTCAGTGGGCTCCGTACCACAGAGTGTAAGACGTCGCTCCTCAGTGTCAGTGGGCTCCGTATCACAGAGTGTACAGCGTCGCTCCTCAGTGTCAGTGGGCTCCGTATCACAGCGTGTAAGGCGTCGCTCCTCAGTGTCAGTGGTCTCCATATCACAGAGTGTAAGGCTTCGCTCCTCAGTGTCAGTGGGCACCGTATCACAGCATGTACGGTGTCGCTCCTCAGTGTCAGTGGGCTCCGTATCACAGAGTGTACGGCGTCTCTCCTCAGTGCCAGTGGGCTCTGTATCACAGCGTATAAGGCGTCGCTCCTCAGTGTCAGTGGGGTTCATATCACAGAGTGTATGGCATCGCTCCTCAGTGTCAGTGGGCTCCGTATCACAGAGTGTAAGGCGTCACTCCTGAGTGTCAGTGTTCTCCGTATCACAGAGTGTAAGGCGTCGCTCCTCAGTGTCAGTGGCCTCCGTATCACAGAGTGTAAGGTGTCATTCCTCAGTGTTATTGGGCTCCGTACCACAGAGTGTAAGGCGTCGCTCTTCAGTGTCAGTGGGCTCCGTACCACAGAGTGTAAGACGTCGCTCCTCAGTGTCAGTGGGCTCCGTATCACAGAGTGTACAGCGTCGCTCCTCAGTGTCAGTGGGCTCCGTATCACAGCGTGTAAGGCGTCGCTCCTCAGTGTCAGTGGTCTCCATATCACAGAGTGTAAGGCTTCGCTCCTCAGTGTCAGTGGGCACCGTATCACAGCATGTACGGTGTCGCTCCTCAGTGTCAGTGGGCTCCGTATCACAGAGTGTACGGCGTCTCTCCTCAGTGCCAGTGGGCTCTGTATCACAGCGTATAAGGCGTCGCTCCTCAGTGTCAGTGGGCTCCATATCACAGAGTGTACGGCATCGCTCCTCAGTGTCAGTGGGCTCTGTATCACAGAGTGTAAGGCGTCACTCCTCAGTGTCAGTGGGCTCCGTATCACAGAGTGTAAGGCGTCGCTCCTGAGTGTCAGTGTTCTCCGTATCACAGAGTGTAAGGCGTCGCTCCTCAGTGTCAGTGGCCTCCGTATCACAGAGTGGAAGGTGTCATTCCTCAGTGTTATTGGGCTCCGTACCACAGAGTGTAAGGCGTCGCTCTTCAGTGTCAGTGGGCTCCGTACCACAGAGTGTAAGACGTCGCTCCTCAATGTCAGTGGGCTCCGTATCACAGAGTGTACAGCGTCGCTCCTCAGTGTCAGTGGGCTCCGTATCACAGCGTGTAAGGCGTCGCTCCTCAGTGTCAGTGGTCTCCATATCACAGAGTGTAAGGCTTCGCTCCTCAGTGTCAGTGGGCACCGTATCACAGCATGTACGGTGTCGCTCCTCAGTGTCAGTGGGCTCCGTATCACAGAGTGTACGGCGTCTCTCCTCAGTGCCAGTGGGCTCTGTATCACAGCGTATAAGGCGTCGCTCCTCAGTGTCAGTGGGCTCCGTATCATAGAGTGTATGTTGTCGCTCCTCAGTGTCAGTGGGTTCCGTATCACAGAATGTAAGGCGTCGCTCCTCAGTGTCAGTGGGCTCCGTATCACAGAGTGTACGGCATCGCTCCTCAGTGTCAGTTGGCTCTGTATCAGAGTGTAAGGCGTCGCTCATCTTTGTCAGTGGGCTCCGTATCACAGAGTGTAAGACGTCGCTCCTCAGTGCCAGTGGGCTCCGTATCACAGAGTGTACGACGTCGCTCCTCAGTGTCAGTGGGCTTCGTATCACAGCGTGTAAGGCGTCGCTCCTCAGTGTCAGTGGGCTCCGTATTACAGCGTGTACTGTGTTGCTCCTCAGTCTCAGTGGGCTCCGTATCACAGCGTGTAAGGCATCGCTCCTCAGTGTCAGTGGGCTCCGTATCACAGAGTGTAAGGCTTCGCTCCTCAGTGTCAGTGGGCACCGTATCACAGCATGTACGGTGTCGCTCCTCAGTGTCAGTGGGCTCCGTATCACAGAGTGTACGGCATCGCTCCTCAGTGTCAGTGGGCTCCGTATCACAGAGTGTAAGGCGTCACTCCTCAGTGTCAGTGGGCTCCGTATCATAGAGTGTATGTTGTCGCTCCTCAGTGTCAGTGGGTTCCGTATCACAGAATGTAAGGCGTCGCTCCTCAGTGTCAGTGGGCTCCGTATCACAGAGTGTACGGCATCGCTCCTCAGTGTCAGTTGGCTCTGTATCAGAGTGTAAGGCGTCGCTCATCTTTGTCAGTGGGCTCCGTATCACAGAGTGTAAGACGTCGCTCCTCAGTGCCAGTGGGCTCCGTATCACAGAGTGTACGACGTCGCTCCTCAGTGTCAGTGGGCTTCGTATCACAGCGTGTAAGGCGTCGCTCCTCAGTGTCAGTGGGCTCCGTATTACAGCGTGTACTGTGTTGCTCCTCAGTCTCAGTGGGCTCCGTATCACAGCGTGTAAGGCATCGCTCCTCAGTGTCAGTGGGCTCCGTATCACAGAGTGTAAGGCGTCGCTCCTCCGAGTCAGTGGGCTCCATATCACAGAGTGTAAGGCGTCGCTCCTCAGTGTCAGTGGGCTCCATATCACAGAGTGTAAGGCGTCGCTCCTCAGTGTCAGTGGGCTCTGTATCACAGAGTGTAAGGCGTCACTCCTCAGTGTCAGTGGGCTCCGTATCACAGAGTGTAAGGCGTCGCTACTCAGTGTCAGTGGCTCAGTATCACTGAGTGTAAGGCGTCGCTCCTCAGTGTCAGTGGGCTCTGTATCACAGAGTTTAAGGCGTCACTCCTCAGTGTCAGTGGGCTCCGTATCACAGAGTGTAAGGCCTCGCTACTCAGTGTCAGTGGGCTCTGTATCACAGAGTGTAAGGCGTCGCTACTCAGTGTCAGTGGGCTCCGTATCACAGAGTGTAAGGCGTCGTTCCTCAGTGTCAGTGGGCTCCGTATCACAGAGTGTACGGCATCGCTCCTCAGTGTCAGTGGGCTCTGTATCACAGAGTGTAAGGCGTCACTCCTCAGTGTCAGTGGGCTCCGTATCACAGAGTGTAAGGCGTCACTCCTCAGTGTCAGTGGGCTCCGTATCACAGAGTGTAAGGCGTCGCTACTCAGTGTCAGTGGGCTCCGTATCACAGAGTGTAAGGCGTCACACCTCAGTGTCACTGGGCTCCGTATCACAGAGTGTACGGCGTCGCTCCTCAGTGTCAGTGGGCTCCGTATCACAGCGTGTAAGGCGTCACTCCTCAGTGTCAGTGGGCTCCGTATCACAGAGTGTATGGCGTCGCTCCTCAGTGTCAGTGGGTTCCGTATCACAGAGTGTAAGGCGTCGCTCCTCAGTGTCAGTGGGCTCCGTATCACAGAGTGTAAGGCGTCGCTCCTCAGTGTCAGTGGGCTTCGTATCACAGCGTGTAAGGCGTCGCTCCTCAGTGTCAGTGGGCTCCGTATCACAGAGTGTAAGGCGTCACTCCTCAGTGTCAGTGGGCTCCGTATCACAGCGTGTACGGTGTTGCTCCTCAGTCTCAGTGGGATCCGTATCACAGAGTGTTCGGCGTCGCTCCTCAGTGTCAGTGGGCTCCGTATCACAGCGTGTAAGGCATCGCTCCTCAGTGTCAGTGTGCTCCGTATCACAGAGTGTATGGCGTTGCTCCTCAGTATCAGTGGGCTCCGTATCACAGAGTGTAAGGCGTCGCTCCTCCGAGTCAGTGGGCTCCATATCACAGAGTATAAGGCGCCGCTCCTCAGTGTCAGTGGGCTCCATATCACAGAGTGTAAGGCGTCGCTCCTCAGTGTCAGTGGGCTCCGTATCACAGAGTGTACGGCGTCGCTCCTCAGTGTCAATGGGCTCCGTATCACAGCGTGTAAGGCGTCACTCCTCAGTGTCAGTGGGCTCCGTATCACAGAGTGTATGGCGTCGCTCCTCAGTGTCAGTGGGTTCCGTATCACAGAGTGTAAGGCGTCGCTCCTCAGTGTCAGTGGCCTACGTATCACAGATTGCAAGGCGTCGCTCCTCAGTGTCAGTGGGTTCCGTATCACAGAGTGTAAGGCGTCGTTCTTCAGTGTCAGTGGTCTCCGTATCACAGACTGTAAGGCGTCGCTCCTCAGTGTCAGTGGGCTCCGTATCACAGAGTGTAAGGCGTCGCTCCTCAGTGTCAGTGGGCTCCGTATCACAGAGTGTAAGGCGTCGCTCCTGAGTGTCAGTGGTCTCCGTATCACAGAGTGTAAGGCGTCGCTCCTCAGTGTCAGTGGCCTCTGTATCACAGAGTGTAAGGCGTCGCTCCTGAGTGTCAGTGAGTTCTGTATCACAGAGTGTAAGGCGTCGCTCCTCAGTGTCACTGGGCTCCGTATCACAGAGTGTAAGGCGTCGCTCCTCAGTGTCAGTGGGCTCCGTATCACAGAGTGTAAGGCGTCGCTCCTCAGTGTCAGTGGCCTCCGTATCACAGAGTGTAAGGTGTCATTCCTCAGTGTTATTGGGCTCCGTACCACAGAGTGTAAGGCGTCGCTCTTCAGTGCCAGTGGGCTCCGTACCACAGAGTGTAAGGCGTCGCTCCTCAGTGTCAGTGGGCTCCGTATCACAGAGTGTACAGCGTCGCTCCTCAGTGTCAGTGGGCTCCGTATCACAGCGTGTAAGGCATCGCTCCTCAGTGTCAGTGGTCTCCATATCACAGAGTGTAAGGCTTCGCTCCTCAGTGTCAGTGGGCACCGTATCACAGCATGTACGGTGTCGCTCCTCAGTGTCAGTGGGCTCCGTATCACAGAGTGTACGGCATCTCTCCTCAGTGCCAGTGGGCTCTGTATCACAGCGTATAAGGCGTCGCTCCTCAGTGTCAGTGGGGTTCATATCACAGAGTGTATGGCATCGCTCCTCAGTGTCAGTGGGCTCCGTATCACAGAGTGTAAGGCGTCGCTTCTCCATGTCAGTGGGCTCCGTATCACAGTGTATGGCGTCACTCCTCAGTGTCAGTGGGCTCCGTATCATAGAGTGTATGTTGTCGCTCCTCAGTGTCAGTGGGTTCCGTATCACAGAATGTAAGGCGTCGCTCCTCAGTGTCAGTGGGCTCCGTATCACAGAGTGTACGGCATCGCTCCTCAGTGTCAGTGGGCTCCGTATCAGAGTGTAAGGCGTCGCTCATCTTTGTCAGTGGGCTCCGTATCACAGAGTGTAAGACGTCGCTCCTCAGTGCCAGTGGGCTCCGTATCACAGAGTGTACGACGTCGCTTCTCAGTGTCAGTGGGCTTCGTATCACAGCGTGTAAGGCGTCGCTCCTCAGTGTCAGTGGGCTCCGTATTACAGCGTGTACTATGTTGCTCCTCAGTCTCAGTGGGCTCCGTATCACAGCGTGTAAGGCATCGCTCCTCAGTGTCAGTGGGCTCCGTATCACAGAGTGTAAGGCGTCGCTCCTCCGAGTCAGTGGGCTACATATCACAGAGTGTAAGGCGTCGCTCCTCAGTGTCAGTGGGCTCCATATCACAGAGTGTAAGGCGTCGCTCCTCAGTGTCAGTGGGCTCTGTATCACAGAGTGTAAGGCGTCACTCCTCAGTGTCAGTGGGCTCCGTATCACAGAGTGTAAGGCGTCGTTACTCAGTGTCAGTGGCTCAGTATCACTGAGTGTAAGGCGTCGCTCCTCAGTGTCAGTGGGCTCTGTATCACAGAGTCTAAGGCGTCACTCCTCAGTGTCAGTGGGCTCCGTATCACAGAGTGTAAGGCCTCGCTACTCAGTGTCAGTGGGCTCTGTATCACAGAGTGTAAGGCGTCGCTACTCAGTGTCAGTGGGCTCCATATCACAGAGTGTAAGGCGTCGTTCCTCAGTGTCAGTGGGCTCCGTATCACAGAGTGTACGGCATCGCTCCTCAGTGTCAGTGGGCTCTGTATCACAGAGTGTAAGGCGTCACTCCTCAGTGTCAGTGGGCTCCGTATCACAGAGTGTAAGGTGTCACTCCTCAGTGTCAGTGGGCTCCGTATCACAGCGTGTAAGGCGTCACTCCTCAGTGTCAGTGGGCTCCGTATCACAGAGTGTATGGCGTCGCTCCTCAGTGTCAGTGGGTTCCGTATCACAGAGTGTAAGGCGTCGCTCCTCAGTGTCAGTGGCCTACGTATCACAGAGTGTAAGGCGTCGCTCCTCAGTGTCAGTGGGTTCCGTATCACAGAGTGTAAGGCGTCGTTCTTCAGTGTCAGTGGTCTCCGTATCACAGACTGTAAGGCGTCGCTCCTCAGTGTCAGTGGGCTCCGTATCACAGAGTGTACAGCGTCGCTCCTCAGTGTCAGTGGACTCCGTATCACAGAGTGTAAGGCATCGCTCCTCAGTGTCAGTGGGCTTCGTATCACAGCGCGTAAGGCGTCGCTCCTCAGTGTCAGTGGGCTCCATATCACAGACTGTAAGGCGTCGCTCCTCAGTGTCAGTGGACTCCGTATCACAGCGTGTAAGGCGTTGCTCCTCAGTGTCAGTGGGCTCCGTATCACAGAGTGTAAGGCGTCGCTCCTCAGTGTCAGTGGGCTTCGTATCACAGCGCGTAAGGCGTCGCTCCTCAGTGTCAGTGGGCTCCATATCACAGAGTGTAAGGCGTCGCTCCTCAGTGTCAGTGGGCTCCGTATCACAGAGTGTAAGGCGTGGCTCCTCAGTGTTATTGGGCTCCGTACCACAGAGTGTAAGGCGACGCTCTTCAGTGTCAGTGGGCTCCGTACCACAGAGTGTAAGACGTCGATCCTCAGTGTCAGTGGGCTCCATATCACAGAGTGTAAGGCGTCGCTCCTCAGTGTCAGTGGGCTCCGTATCACAGAGTGTAAGGCGTCGCTCCTGAGTGTCAGTGGTCTCCGTATCACAGAGTGTAAGGCGTCGCTCCTCAGTGTCAGTGGCCTCCGTATCACAGAGTGTAAGGTGTCATTCCTCAGTGTTATTGGGCTCCGTACCACAGAGTGTAAGGCGTCGCTCTTCAGTGTCAGTGGGCTCTGTACCACAGAGTGTAAGACGTCGCTCCTCAGTGTCAGTGGGCTCCGTATCACAGAGTGTACAGCGTCGCTCCTCAGTGTCAGTGGGCTCCGAATCACAGCGTGTAAGGCGTCGCTCCTCAGTGTCAGTGGTCTCCATATCACAGAGTGTAAGGCTTCGCTCCTCAGTGTCAGTGGGCACCGTATCACAGCATGTACGGTGTCGCTCCTCAGTGTCAGTGGGCTCCGTATCACAGAGTGTACGGCGTCTCTCCTCAGTGCCAGTGGGCTCTGTATCACAGCGTATAAGGCGTCGCTCCTCAGTGTCAGTGGGGTTCATATCACAGAGTGTATGGCATCGCTCCTCAGTGTCAGTGGGCTCCGTATCACAGAGTGTAAGGCGTCACTCCTCAGTGTCAGTGGGCTCCGTATCATAGAGTGTATGTTGTCGCTCCTCAGTGTCAGTGGGTTCCGTATCACAGAATGTAAGGCATCGCTCCTCAGTGTCAGTGGGCTCCGTATCACAGAGTGTACGGCATCGCTCCTCAGTGTCAGTGGGCTCCGTATCAGAGTGTAAGGCGTCGCTCATCTTTGTCAGTGGGCTCCGTATCACAGAGTGTAAGACGTCGCTCCTCAGTGCCAGTGGGCTCCGTATCACAGAGTGTACGACGTCGCTCCTCAGTGTCAGTGGGCTTCGTATCACAGCGTGTAAGGCGTCGCTCCTCAGTGTCAGTGGGCTCCGTATTACAGCGTGTACTGTGTTGCTCCTCAGTCTCAGTGGGCTCCGTATCACAGCGTGTAAGGCATCGCTCCTCAGTGTCAGTGGGCTCCGTATCACAGAGTGTAAGGCGTCGCTCCTCCGAGTCAGTGGGCTCCATATCACAGAGTGTAAGGCGTCGCTCCTCAGTGTCAGTGGGCTCCATATCACAGAGTGTAAGGCGTCGCTCCTCAGTGTCAGTGGGCTCTGTATCACAGCGTGTAAGGCGTCACTCCTCAGTGTCAGTGGGCTCCGTATCACAGAGTGTAAGGCGTCGCTACTCAGTGTCAGTGGCTCAGTATCACTGAGTGTAAGGCGTTGCTCCTCAGTGTCAGTGGGCTCTGTATCACAGAGTCTAAGGCGTCACTCCTCAGTGTCAGTGGGCTCCGTATCACAGAGTGTAAGGCCTCGCTACTCAGTGTCAGTGGGCTCTGTATCACAGAGTGTAAGGCGTCGCTACTCAGTGTCAGTGGGCTCCGTATCACAGAGTGTAAGGCGTCGTTCCTCAGTGTCAGTGGGCTCCGTATCACAGAGTGTACGGCATCGCTCCTCAGTGTCAGTGGGCTCTGTATCACAGAGTGTAAGGCGTCACTCCTCAGTGTCAGTGGGCTCCATATCACAGAGTGTAAGGCGTCACTCCTGAGTGTCAGTGTTCTCCGTATCACAGAGTGTAAGGCGTCGCTCCTCGGTGTCAGTGGCCTCCGTATCACAGAGTGTAAGGTGTCATTCCTCAGTGTTATTGGGCTCCGTACCACAGAGTGTAAGGCGTCGCTCTTCAGTGTCAGTGGGCTCCGTACCACAGAGTGTAAGACGTCGCTCCTCAGTGTCAGTGGGCTCCGTATCACAGAGTGTACAGCGTCGCTCCTCAGTGTCAGTGGGCTCCGTATCACAGCGTGTAAGGCGTCGCTCCTCAGTGTCAGTGGTCTCCATATCACAGAGTGTAAGGCTTCGCTCCTCAGTGTCAGTGGGCACCGTATCACAGCATGTACGGTGTCGCTCCTCAGTGTCAGTGGGCTCCGTATCACAGAGTGTACGGCGTCTCTCCTCAGTGCCAGTGGGCTCTGTATCACAGCGTATAAGGCGTCGCTCCTCAGTGTCAGTGGGCTCCATATCACAGAGTGTACGGCATCGCTCCTCAGTGTCAGTGGGCTCTGTATCACAGAGTGTAAGGCGTCACTCCTCAGTGTCAGTGGGCTCCGTATCACAGAGTGTAAGGCGTCGCTCCTGAGTGTCAGTGTTCTCCGTATCACAGAGTGTAAGGCGTCGCTCCTCAGTGTCAGTGGCCTCCGTATCACAGAGTGTAAGGTGTCATTCCTCAGTGTTATTGGGCTCCGTACCACAGAGTGTAAGGCGTCGCTCTTCAGTGTCAGTGGGCTCCGTACCACAGAGTGTAAGACGTCGCTCCTCAGTGTCAGTGGGCTCCGTATCACAGAGTGTACAGCGTCGCTCCTCAGTGTCAGTGGGCTCCGTATCACAGCGTGTAAGGCGTCGCTCCTCAGTGTCAGTGGTCTCCATATCACAGAGTGTAAGGCTTCGCTCCTCAGTGTCAGTGGGCACCGTATCACAGCATGTACGGTGTCGCTCCTCAGTGTCAGTGGGCTCCGTATCACAGAGTGTACGGCGTCTCTCCTCAGTGCCAGTGGGCTCTGTATCACAGCGTATAAGGCGTCGCTCCTCAGTGTCAGTGGGGTTCATATCACAGAGTGTATGGCATCGCTCCTCAGTGTCAGTGGGCTCCGTATCACAGAGTGTAAGGCGTCACTCCTCAGTGTCAGTGGGCTCCGTATCATAGAGTGTATGTTGTCGCTCCTCAGTGTCAGTGGGTTCCGTATCACAGAATGTAAGGCGTCGCTCCTCAGTGTCAGTGGGCTCCGTATCACAGAGTGTACGGCATCGCTCCTCAGTGTCAGTTGGCTGTGTATCAGAGTGTAAGGCGTCGCTCATCTTTGTCAGTGGGCTCCGTATCACAGAGTGTAAGACGTCGCTCCTCAGTGCCAGTGGGCTCCGTATCACAGAGTGTACGACGTCGCTCCTCAGTGTCAGTGGGCTTCGTATCACAGCGTGTAAGGCGTCGCTCCTCAGTGTCAGTGGGCTCCGTATTACAGCGTGTACTGTGTTGCTCCTCAGTCTCAGTGGGCTCCGTATCACAGCGTGTAAGGCATCGCTCCTCAGTGTCAGTGGGCTCCGTATCACAGAGTGTAAGGAGTCGCTCCTCCGAGTCAGTGGGCTCCATATCACAGAGTGTAAGGCGTCGCTCCTCAGTGTCAGTGGGCTCCATATCACAGAGTGTAAGGCGTCGCTCCTCAGTGTCAGTGGGCTCTGTATCACAGAGTGTAAGGCGTCACTCCTCAGTGTCAGTGGGCTCCGTATCACAGAGTGTAAGGCGTCGCTACTCAGTGTCAGTGGCTCAGTATCACTGAGTGTAAGGCGTCGCTCCTCAGTGTCAGTGGGCTCTGTATCATAGAGTTTAAGGCGTCACTCCTCAGTGTCAGTGGGCTCCGTATCACAGAGTGTAAGGCCTCGCTACTCAGTGTCAGTGGGCTCTGTATCACAGAGTGTAAGGCGTCGCTACTCAGTGTCAGTGGGCTCCGTATCACAGAGTGTAAGTGTGAGAAGTTGGCCTGGTATATGCTGTTCACTAGTTCTAGTGACCACCTTGTACCATGCCAAGCAACCCTTATGGTGTGGTTGTAAGTCAACCTTTTCGGACTAGCTGCCCTAGTGGTAGCGTAGGCTAAGCAGTCTTTGAGGCTAAACTCGTGAAGCGTGTTAAGCAAGCTGTTTTACCAATAGTAACCCCCTTTTATACCAATGAAAGGACACCACACAGATATATATTCAAAATATATATGTATTTATTTCTCAAAGTAACCCCTAGTCTCTTTATGAGCACAGGAGCACAAATCGTCAAACAAGATTATCACAGAATACACAGAAGTTGCACTTTATATGGATAGGCCCTGGTGGCCACTCGAACCATATACTAAAATAGTGGTATAAGTACCACGAACAGAAAAGGGAAAAGGCCTAGGGCCTCTAGAATCGCTGGGCCTACAAGGAGCTAACGTCAGTTAGTGACCAGGAGGTCCACGGGTGGCGTGTGCAGAGCAAATAGTCACACGCGTGCTCCCATAGGTTTCAATGGGTGCGTAAAAAGTACAAAGTTACTGCAAAAGGAATCTTCCGGATGACCTAGGAACTTAAGATTTGGAACACAGGCACTAGAGATGTATTACTACACATGGGCACCGGAGTACCAGCTTTACCTCACCCACAGGAAGCGGGTGCATAGGCCTCAAAGTGCGTCGGGTTTCTTCTATCTGTTCCGTTGAGCCTGGGACAAAGATGCTGCAGGCGGTCGGTCGGGAAGGGATGCAGTGGATCCAAGAGTGGATCGGAGATGTTGAAGACCTGTAAGCAGAGGGGACAGTGTTCACAGTCACTAGCCAGTGACCAGCGTGGCACCAGGTGGGTACCAGGCGATGTCGGGTGCAAACAGGTGATGAGGGGTAGCTTGTCTCCGCAGCCACGTGGTCCCTGAAGGTCGACGACGTCCAGGAGTCGGCTCACGAGCTGTCCCACGCAGGCTCTCGCTGTCGGCGGTGTCGGCGACTTGATCGAAGCAAACAAGCCTTGGCAAAAGCAATTGCAGGAGGATTCGGAAATCAGCTGTTGGTTCTGACCAGCAAGGTCAGAGGGATTGCTCCTTTGGAGGGGAGCAAGGGCCAGTCTGGAGCAACCAGACCAGCGGTGTTTGTCGTAGATTTCGTCGCCAAGATGGCCACTAGCCAGCGGGCCAGCAACCGGTTAGGCGCGTCGAGTGGCAAAATGCAGAAGGGCCCCACGCAGATCGTGGAGATGCTGGAGGGCTCACCTTTGGTGCAGATGCTGCTCGAGGGTTAGGCTTCTCAGGACCCAAAGCACAACTTGGAGGGAGCCTCGGTTGTTGCACTGGTCAGCTTGTCGTAGTCGTTCCAAGATGGCTGGCTCCACGTGTCTCGGTGCCTCCACGGGTCTCCTCTTTGCAGGGACTGTGGATCGGGCGGTGAGAGGTCTGGAGGTCCAGGTCTCGCCAGTCTCTGGGCTCGGGCTCCGGCGGGAGGCGGCGGCAAAGCAGACGGTGATTCGCTGGATGGTGCTTGCGTTAGCAAGGTGGTCACTCCCTGACCACAGGGGAGATTTTCTTCAGTCTTCTGTGCAGCAGAATGTCGAAGTTCCCGTCTTCTTCTTAGTTTCAAGTTGATTCCAGGATGTCTGAAGTCTTAGGACACAGCTCCTACTTTTATTCGGATTCTAGGGGCCGGACTACCTGCTAGGTCCCTCCCTATGGGTGGGACCAGGAAGGGGGGTGGTTACACCCCCAATCCTTTGTCCAGCTCGCCCCAGGCCCGGGACTGGTGTGCCCCAGGACCGGTTTGAACTGGCATATGCACCGAGGCTCCTTGTGAGCCACAGGCATGTCTGGTTTCTTTCAAGCCCTACCTGACCAATACACAAAATCCTGTCTGGGGTGGTGCACGCACCTCCCCTGGCAGGAAACCCTTTGTCCACACCTCCCAAGCTGGAAGGACTCCCAGCAGCAGGAGGGCAGACTTGTGTCTGTGGTGGCAGCATCCATTTTGTGGAGCTGAGGCTATGTCTGATTTTACCCGGGTTTCAGGTACTGTACATGTCGTGTCCCTCTAGAAGGGTGGAATGCTAACCCCGTCGCCAGAATTGGCGAGGGGTTAGTATTCCAATTCGTATGACACCTTACTCGACATGTTTTGATAAAGCCAAACCAAAGATAGCATTTAACCGCGAGGTTCATAATGCACTTAAGAGTATATGGTATGACGATATCTGGAAACAGTAGAAGGAAGTTGTTCCGACCACTGCAGACAGGCTCAGCTCATGCCAGAGCACCATCTCACATGGAACCAAGCACTCTGCCTTCAGGATTGTTAAGGCCTGCCATAGGAGTGACTCATAGGTTACCAGGTGTCCCATTTAAGGTTAGGTATAGGTATACTACACCTAAGTAAGAGGTGATTACACCAACTTACCCCAGCTGAGTGATCAGCCAGTTGTGTCAGATTGTTAGGCCAAGCCTGGGGTGGCATAATACATGCTGCAACCCCTGGCAGGCCTTGGGTACACCAATGCCCTGGGTACCTAGTGTACACTGGTACAGGGGCTGACAGGGTGATCCACTTCCAATTGGTTATGCACCTAGGGTGCATAGTTGTAATTTAGTAGAGAGAACAGCAGGCTGGGGGTCTGATTGGCAGGCCCACAGCCTCAATATGTCAAAAACCAGTGAAGCAAAAAGCAAAAATTTGGGGTGACCATAGGATAGCAGACCCTACTCTCCTACACAACCCCCCCCCAAACGCTGGGACATTAAACTAGCCTTGACCAGTCTCGTCTTCATGTCCTAAGTGGAAGTACCTGGAGAGACCATCTGCATTCCCATGGTCAGTACCTGGCCGGTGCTCCACTGTAAAGTCCATCCCCTGTAGGGAAATGGACCACCTAAGCAGTTTGGGGTTTTCACCCTTCATCTGATTTAGCCACAAGAGGGGCTTATGGTCGGTCTGAATCTTGAAGTGAGTGCCAAACAAGTATGGCCTCAGCTTCTTCAGGGCCCACACCACAGCAAAGGCCTCCCTCTCAATAGCTGACCAATTCTTCTCTCTGGGGGTCAACCTTCTGCTAATAAAAGCAATGGGTTGGTCTTGACCATCTACATTAAGTTGTGACAGCACAGCTCCCACACCCAACTCAGAAGCATCTGTTTGGACAATAAACTCTTTGGAGTAGTCAGGACTTTTCAGGATAGGTGCAGAGCACATGGCCTCCTTCAGGTCATCAAATGCCTTTTGACAGCTTACTGTCCACTGAACCTTTTTGGGCATCTTCTTGGATGTCAGATCATTAAGAGGAGTCACAATGGACCCATAGTTCTTAACAAACTTCCTGTAATACCCAGTCAAGCCCAAGAAAGCTCGAACTTGAGTCTGGGTGGTTGGAGGGGACCAGTCCTTGATGGATTGTATCTTACTCTCCAGTGGTTGAACTTGGCCTCCACCCACAAGGTGGCCCAAATATACAACCTTACTCTGCCCTATCTGGCACTTAGTAGCCTTGATAGTGAGGCCTGCCCTCTGCAGGGCCTCAAGAGCCTTCTTCAGGTGGATCAGGTGATCCTCCCAGGTGGAGCTAAAGACAGCAATGTCATCCAGATATGCTGCACAAAAGTCATCCAACCCAGTAAGGACTTGGTTCACCAGCCTTTGGAAGGTGGCAGGTGCATTCTTCAGACCAAAGGGCATCACCACAAACTGATAATGCCCACCTGGGGTTGAGAATGCTGTTTTGGCCTTAGACTCCTCAGCTAATCTGATTTGCCAATAGCCAGCTGTTAAGTCAAATGTGCTCAAAAACTTTGCAGAAGCTAGTTTGTCTATGAGCTCATCTGCCCTTGGAATAGGGTGTGCATCTGTCCTGGTGACAGCATTGAGTCCTCTGTAATCCACACAGAACCTCATCTCTCTCTTGCCATCTTTGGTGTGAGGTTTGGGGACCAGAACCACTGGGCTAGCCCAGGGGCTCTCTGAGGGTTCAATGACACCTAATTCCAGCATTTTATGTACCTCAGCCTTTATACAGTCCCTGACGTGGTCAGGTTGTCTGTAAAGTTTGTTCTTTACAGGCAGACTGTCACCAGTGTCCACAACATGGGTACACCAGTCAGTTTGACTAGGTATCAAGGAAAACATATGTGAAAATGATTGTAGAACCTGTCTACATTCAGTCTGCTGATGGGCAGTGAGGTTGCCTCCAAGGGTCACTCCTTCAACTGAGCCATCTTCAGGGTTCTGAGACAACAGGTCTGGGAGAGGGTCACTCTCTTCCTCCTGTCCCTCATCTGTAGCCATGAGCAAGCCCATGTCTGCCCTGTCAACATATGCTTTAAGCCTGTTAACATGGAGTACCCTGTGGGGACTCCTGGGAGTTCCTAGGTCCACCAAGTAGGTGACCTCTCCCTTCTTTTCCAGGATTGTATGGGGTCCAGACCATTTGTCTTGGAGTGCTGCTGGGGCCACTGGCTCCAACACCCATACCTTCTGTCCTGGCTGATACTCAACCAAGACAGCCTTTTGGTCATGCCAAGCTTTCTGTAAGGCCTGGCTTGCCTCAAGGTTTTTAGATGCCTTCTCCATATACTCAGCCATCCTGGAGCGGAGACCAAGTACATAGTCCACTATGTCTAGCTTAGGCTTTTTGAGAGGTAACTCCCATCCTTCCTTCACCAAACACAGTGGGCCTCTCACAGGGTGCCCAAACAACAATTCAAAGGGGCTGTAGCCAACTCCTTTTTGTGGGACCTCTCTGTAAGCAAACAGAAGGCAGGGTAGAAGGATATCCCATCTTCGCCTGAGCTTTTCAGGTAATCCTTTGATCATACCCTTTAGGGTCTTGTTGAATCTCTCAACAAGCCCATTGCATTGTGGGTGATAAGGGGTGGTGAACTTGTAGTTGACACCACATTCCTTCCACATAGCTGTCAAGTATCCTGACATAAAGTTGGTACCTCTGTCAGATACTACCTCCTTAGGAAACCCCACTCTGGAGAATACTCCCAGCAGGGCCCTGGCCACAACAGGAGCTGTAGTGGTCCTAAGGGGAATTGCCTCTGGGTACCTGGTGGCATGATCCACTACCACCAGTATAAATCTGTGCCCAGATGCAGTGGGAGGATCCATGGGACCCACTATGTCTATTCCCACTCTTTCAAAGGGAACCCCCACCACAGGTAGTGGTATCAGGGGGGCCTTTGTTGTGCCACCTGATTTGCCACTGGCTTGGCAGGTAACACAGGAGCGACAAAACTCCTTTGTATCTTCATTCATATGAGGCCAGTGAAAGTGAGGGACAAGTCTGTCCCAGGTCTTGTTCTGGCCTAGGTGTCCTGCTAAAGGAATGTCATGGGCCAAGGTAAGAAGGAAGCCCCTAAATTGCAGAGGTATAACCAACCTCCTGGTTGCACCAGGCTTGGGGTCTCTAGCCTCTGAATAAAGGAGCCCTTCATCCCAATACACTTTATGGGTACCTTGAGCATTCCCAGCAGCCTCAGCAGCAGCCAGCTGTCTGAGGGGTTCAAGAGAGGGACAGGATAACTGAGCCTGCCTCAAGTCAGCCCTTGAAGGTCCCCCTGTCCCCAGAAACTCAACCTGATCAGGTTCAAGCTCTTCAGGGACAGTTCCTTCAGGGTCCTCTAGATCAGCTTCCTGGGAAGGCTGATCATCACTCTGAGGCAGGGGGGAAGGCACAGCCTTGACCCTCCTGTTCTTCTTCTTGGTAGGTGCTTGGTCCATTGTTCCAGGATCCAAGACCTGTGGTTCAGTGAGGCACTTTTTGGCCTGTGACCTGGTCACAGCAAGGACATGTGATGATATCCCTAACATCTCTGCATGAGTCCTGTACTCCACTTCTGACCATAGAGAACTCTCTAGGTCATTGCCCAACAAACATTCTACTGGGAGGTCTGCACTAACCACAACCCTTTTGAGGCCAGTTACCCCTCCCCATGAGAAGTTAACAACTGCCACACTGTGTGAAGTAGTGGCATTGCTGGCATTGGTCACCAGGTAGTTCTCACCTGGTATGTACTGTCCAGGGTCCACAAAGCCTGGTGTCACCATAGTGACACTGGCACATGTGTCCCTGTAGGCTTGAGCCACTTTGTCATTAATTAAAGGAGTCTGTCTGTACTTGCCCAGGTTACTGGGGCTCACAGTCAGGGACAAATCAATGTCCCCATCACAGATCAAGACTGCCTGTGTAAGGGTTCTGTCTAAGTCAGAATCTCCTTCAGTTCCCATAGTGATTCCCACTACACCCTTTGTCTGGGGACCAACACTGCTAACAGTAGTACTGGGAGCAGGTGCCTTAGGGGCAACAGTGTTGGGGGCTCCACCCTTTTTGCAATCACTAGTCCAGTGAGTTGTATTTTTACAATGATTGCACCAGGGTTTCTTCTGACCTTCTTTCTTCTTCTTGGACTGTTGGGACCCACCCTCCTTAGCAGTAGTTTGGGGCCCTGTTGAAGACTTCTGGTCTTTAGGTTTCTGATCTCCACCCTTTTGGTCTGTTTTCTTCTGATCACCCCCTTGGCCCTGGTTCTGGTTCTTTTGCTTAACCCTGGTTCTGACCCATTTGTCTGCCTTCTTTCCCAATTCTTGGGGAGAGGTCAGATCAGAGTCAACCAAGTGTTGATGCAGTTGCTGGTTTTGACAGTTATTTAAAATCTGTTCTCTCATCATCAAATTATACAATCCTGTAAAATCAGATACCTTACTTCCCAGCAACCAACCCTCCAAAGCCTTAGTGGCACATTCAATGTATTCAGACCAGTCCTGAGTCTGTGTCTTTTGGGTGTCTCTGAACATTAACCTGTACTGCTCAGTGGTTAAGCCTAACCCATCAACTAGAACACTCTTCAGGACTCTGTAGTTTCTGACATCCTCTTCTCTAACAGTGAGGAGTCTGTCTCTGCCTCTTCCTTCAAAGGAGAGCCAGAGGATTGCTGCCCACTGATCTTCAGGAACCTGCTGTACTTTGCAGGCTCTCTCAAGAGCAGTTATCCACTTGTGGATGTCATCCCCACTTTTGTAGGGGGGCACAACCTTAGACAGGTTTCTATTGTCGAAAACCCTATCTTTGTCCTTAGGGACAATGCTGCCACCAGTGGGTATAGACCCACTCTCTTTATGCTGTCTAGCCTTGCTAAGTTTCTCTTCCATCAGGGCTACTTCTAGCTCCTGCTTCCTGATCCTCAGCTGGGCCTCTTGCATCTTGGCCTCATGTTCCCTCCTCTGAGGGGTGGTCATCCTTCTCCTGGAGTGACCTTGAGAGCCTCTAGAGCCATGGGAAGCATTGGAGTCACCTGAGCGATTCCTTTGCCTTCCAAGCCCTGTGTTAAGTCCACTGGGGAGATCCAGTGGGTTGAACCCACTGTCAGTCCCCAATAGCCTTGGTTTAGCTGGGCCAAGTATAATACTTGGCACTGGGCTAGTTCTCCCTTCATCCTCACTACTGTCAGTATCCTTTTCACTCTCATCCTCTGTGGTAGGCATCCCATCTAAGGGGTGACTATTGGGAAGGGGTACTTCAGTGGCATCTTTAGAAGGGGGGCCTCCTGTTCCTGTCCCTAAGGGGGCTAACTGGGAAGCTTTCTTGAGTGCTCTCTGATTCTCATCATTCTGTAAGAGCTCTCTGAGCTCAGCAGAGTTTGGGTTCTTGGGCTGTTTAAGGCCTCTAAGAGTTGCCAAATGCCTGAGCTCATTCTGATTAAGGGTAGCAAAGCTGGATGGTGCCCTCTGGGGGTCACTCTCAACAGAGATGGGTACAGTGGACCCCTCTGCCCCGGCCATTGCTCTTAAGTGTGGGTGGATGTGTTGCAATCTACCTACACTTGGGTTTACCTACTAAACCTATCTAGTAGTTGTAGTCAGGGTGTGCTACTCCCTTTGCTCTACAACAACTAAGTTCAGTAGAACTTAAGTATATCTAATCTTGTTTTATATGTACCTACAGGTACCTATGTGATCTTTCAATTGGTAACCAAGAGATTACAATGGTAAAACACAGCAAGCTCAAATCCAACCGCTGCTCACCAATGTGAGAAGTTGGCCTGGTATATGCTGTTCACTAGTTCTAGTGACCACCTTGTACCATGCCAAGCAACCCTTATGGTGTGGTTGTAAGTCAACCTTTTCGGACTAGCTGCCCTAGTGGTAGCGTAGGCTAAGCAGTCTTTGAGGCTAAACTCGTGAAGCGTGTTAAGCAAGCTGTTTTACCAATAGTAACCCCCTTTTATACCAATGAAAGGACACCACACAGATATATATTCAAAATATATATGTATTTATTTCTCAAAGTAACCCCTAGTCTCTTTATGAGCACAGGAGCACAAATCGTCAAACAAGATTATCACAGAATACACAGAAGTTGCACTTTATATGGATAGGCCCTGGTGGCCACTCGAACCATATACTAAAATAGTGGTATAAGTACCACGAACAGAAAAGGGAAAAGGCCTAGGGCCTCTAGAATCGCTGGGCCTACAAGGAGCTAACGTCAGTTAGTGACCAGGAGGTCCACGGGTGGCGTGTGCAGAGCAAATAGTCACACGCGTGCTCCCATAGGTTTCAATGGGTGCGTAAAAAGTACAAAGTTACTGCAAAAGGAATCTTCCGGATGACCTAGGAACTTAAGATTTGGAACACAGGCACTAGAGATGTATTACTACACATGGGCACCGGAGTACCAGCTTTACCTCACCCACAGGAAGCGGGTGCATAGGCCTCAAAGTGCGTCGGGTTTCTTCTATCTGTTCCGTTGAGCCTGGGACAAAGATGCTGCAGGCGGTCGGTCGGGAAGGGATGCAGTGGATCCAAGAGTGGATCGGAGATGTTGAAGACCTGTAAGCAGAGGGGACAGTGTTCACAGTCACTAGCCAGTGACCAGCGTGGCACCAGGTGGGTACCAGGCGATGTCGGGTGCAAACAGGTGATGAGGGGTAGCTTGTCTCCGCAGCCACGTGGTCCCTGAAGGTCGACGACGTCCAGGAGTCGGCTCACGAGCTGTCCCACGCAGGCTCTCGCTGTCGGCGGTGTCGGCGACTTGATCGAAGCAAACAAGCCTTGGCAAAAGCAATTGCAGGAGGATTCGGAAATCAGCTGTTGGTTCTGACCAGCAAGGTCAGAGGGATTGCTCCTTTGGAGGGGAGCAAGGGCCAGTCTGGAGCAACCAGACCAGCGGTGTTTGTCGTAGATTTCGTCGCCAAGATGGCCACTAGCCAGCGGGCCAGCAACCGGTTAGGCGCGTCGAGTGGCAAAATGCAGAAGGGCCCCACGCAGATCGTGGAGATGCTGGAGGGCTCACCTTTGGTGCAGATGCTGCTCGAGGGTTAGGCTTCTCAGGACCCAAAGCACAACTTGGAGGGAGCCTCGGTTGTTGCACTGGTCAGCTTGTCGTAGTCGTTCCAAGATGGCTGGCTCCACGTGTCTCGGTGCCTCCACGGGTCTCCTCTTTGCAGGGACTGTGGATCGGGCGGTGAGAGGTCTGGAGGTCCAGGTCTCGTCAGTCTCTGGGCTCGGGCTCCGGCGGGAGGCGGCGGCAAAGCAGACGGTGATTCGCTGGATGGTGCTTGCGTTAGCAAGGTGGTCACTCCCTGACCACAGGGGAGATTTTCTTCAGTCTTCTGTGCAGCAGAATGTCGAAGTTCCCGTCTTCTTCTTAGTTTCAAGTTGATTCCAGGATGTCTGAAGTCTTAGGACACAGCTCCTACTTTTATTCGGATTCTAGGGGCCGGACTACCTGCTAGGTCCCTCCCTATGGGTGGGACCAGGAAGGGGGGTGGTTACACCCCCAATCCTTTGTCCAGCTCGCCCCAGGCCCGGGACTGGTGTGCCCCAGGACCGGTTTGAACTGGCATATGCACCGAGGCTCCTTGTGAGCCACAGGCATGTCTGGTTTCTTTCAAGCCCTACCTGACCAATACACAAAATCCTGTCTGGGGTGGTGCACGCACCTCCCCTGGCAGGAAACCCTTTGTCCACACCTCCCAAGCTGGAAGGACTCCCAGCAGCAGGAGGGCAGACTTGTGTCTGTGGTGGCAGCATCCATTTTGTGGAGCTGAGGCTATGTCTGATTTTACCCGGGTTTCAGGTACTGTACATGTCGTGTCCCTCTAGAAGGGTGGAATGCTAACCCCGTCGCCAGAATTGGCGAGGGGTTAGTATTCCAATTCGTATGACACCTTACTCGACATGTTTTGATAAAGCCAAACCAAAGATAGCATTTAACCGCGAGGTTCATAATGCACTTAAGAGTATATGGTATGACGATATCTGGAAACAGTAGAAGGAAGTTGTTCCGACCACTGCAGACAGGCTCAGCTCATGCCAGAGCACCATCTCACATGGAACCAAGCACTCTGCCTTCAGGATTGTTAAGGCCTGCCATAGGAGTGACTCATAGGTTACCAGGTGTCCCATTTAAGGTTAGGTATAGGTATACTACACCTAAGTAAGAGGTGATTACACCAACTTACCCCAGCTGAGTGATCAGCCAGTTGTGTCAGATTGTTAGGCCAAGCCTGGGGTGGCATAATACATGCTGCAGCCCCTGGCAGGCCTTGGGTACACCAATGCCCTGGGTACCTAGTGTACACTGGTACAGGGGCTGACAGGGTGATCCACTTCCAATTGGTTATGCACCTAGGGTGCATAGTTGTAATTTAGTAGAGAGAACAGCAGGCTGGGGGTCTGATTGGCAGGCCCACAGCCTCAATATGTCAAAAACCAGTGAAGCAAAAAGCAAAAATTTGGGGTGACCATAGGATAGCAGACCCTACTCTCCTACAGTAAGGCGTCGTTCCTCAGTGTCAGTGGGCTCCGTATCACAGAGTGTACGGCATCGCTCCTCAGTGTCAGTGGGCTCTGTATCACAGAGTGTAAGGCGTCACTCCTCAGTGTCAGTGGGCTCCGTATCACAGAGTGTAAGGCGTCACTCCTCAGTGTCAGTGGGCTCCGTATCACAGAGTGTAAGGCGTCGCTACTCAGTGTCAGTGGGCTCCGTATCACAGAGTGTAAGGCGTCACACCTCAGTGTCACTGGGCTCCGTATCACAGAGTGTACGGCGTCGCTCCTCAGTGTCAGTGGGCTCCGTATCACAGCGTGTAAGGCGTCACTCCTCAGTGTCAGTGGGCTCCGTATCACAGAGTGTATGGCGTCGCTCCTCAGTGTCAGTGGGTTCCGTATCACAGAGTGTAAGGCGTCGCTCCTCAGTGTCAGTGGCCTACGTATCACAGAGTGTAAGGAGTCGCTCCTCAGTGTCAGTGGGTTCCGTATCACAGAGTGTAAGGCGTCGTTCTTCAGTGTCAGTGGTCTCCGTATCACAGACTGTAAGGCGTCGCTCCTCAGTGTCAGTGGGCTCCGTATCACAGAGTGTAAGGCGTCGCTCCTCAGTGTCAGTGGGCTCCGTATCACAGAGTGTAAGGCGTCGCTCCTGAGTGTCAGTGGTCTCCGTATCACAGAGTGTAAGGCGTCGCTCCTCAGTGTCAGTGGCCTCTGTATCACAGAGTGTAAGGCGTCGCTCCTGAGTGTCAGTGGGTTCTGTATCACAGAGTGTAAGGCGTCGCTCCTCAGTGTCACTGGGCTCCGTATCACAGAGTGTAAGGCGTCGCTCCTCAGTGTCAGTGGGCTCCGTATCACAGAGTGTAAGGCGTCGCTCCTCAGTGTCAGTGGCCTCCGTATCACAGAGTGTAAGGTGTCATTCCTCAGTGTTATTGGGCTCCGTACCACAGAGTGTAAGGCGTCGCTCTTCAGTGTCAGTGGGCTCCGTACCACAGAGTGTAAGACGTCGCTCCTCAGTGTCAGTGGGCTCCGTATCACAGAGTGTACAGCGTCGCTCCTCAGTGTCAGTGGGCTCCGTATCACAGCGTGTAAGGCGTCGCTCCTCAGTGTCAGTGGTCTCCATATCACAGAGTGTAAGGCTTCGCTCCTCAGTGTCAGTGGGCACCGTATCACAGCATGTACGGTGTCGCTCCTCAGTGTCAGTGGGCTCCGTATCACAGAGTGTACGGCGTCTCTCCTCAGTGCCAGTGGGCTCTGTATCACAGCGTATAAGGCGTCGCTCCTCAGTGTCAGTGGGGTTCATAACACAGAGTGTATGGCATCGCTCCTCAGTGTCAGTGGGCTCCGTATCACAGAGTGTAAGGCGTCGCTCCTCCGTGTCAGTGGGCTCCGTATCACAGTGTATGGCGTCACTCCTCAGTGTCAGTGGGCTCCGTATCATAGAGTGTATGTTGTCGCTCCTCAGTGTCAGTGGGTTCCGTATCACAGAATGTAAGGCGTCGCTCCTCAGTGTCAGTGGGCTCCGTATCACAGAGTGTACGGCATCGCTCCTCAGTGTCAGTGGGCTCCGTATCAGAGTGTAAGGCGTCGCTCATCTTTGTCAGTGGGCTCCGTATCACAGAGTGTAAGACGTCGCTCCTCAGTGCCAGTGGGCTCCGTATCACAGAGTGTACGACGTCGCTCCTCAGTGTCAGTGGGCTTCGTATCACAGCGTGTAAGGCGTCGCTCCTCAGTGTCAGTGGGCTCCGTATTACAGCGTGTACTGTGTTGCTCCTCAGTCTCAGTGGGCTCCGTATCACAGCGTGTAAGGCATCGCTCCTCAGTGTCAGTGGGCTCCGTATCACAGAGTGTAAGGCGTCGCTCCTCCGAGTCAGTGGGCTCCATATCACAGAGTGTAAGGCGTCGCTCCTCAGTGTCAGTGGGCTCCATATCACAGAGTGTAAGGCGTCGCTCCTCAGTGTCAGTGGGCTCTGTATCACAGAGTGTAAGGCGTCACTCCTCAGTGTCAGTGGGCTCCGTATCACAGAGTGTAAGGCGTCGCTACTCAGTGTCAGTGGCTCAGTATCACTGAGTGTAAGGCGTCGCTCCTCAGTGTCAGTGGGCTCTGTATCACAGAGTCTAAGGCGTCACTCCTCAGTGTCAGTGGGCTCCGTATCACAGAGTGTAAGGCCTCGCTACTCAGTGTCAGTGGGCTCTGTATCACAGAGTGTAAGGCGTCGCTACTCAGTGTCAGTGGGCTCCGTATCACAGAGTGTAAGGCGCGTTCCTCAGTGTCAGTGGGCTCCGTATCACAGAGTGTACGGCATCGCTCCTCAGTGTCAGTGGGCTCTGTATCACAGAGTGTAAGGCGTCACTCCTCAGTGTCAGTGGGCTCCGTATCACAGAGTGTAAGGCGTCACTCCTCAGTGTCAGTGTGCTCCGTATCACAGAGTGTATGGCGTTGCTCCTCAGTATCAGTGGGCTCCGTATCACAGAGTGTAAGGCGTCGCTCCTCCGAGTCAGTGGGCTCCATATCACAGAGTATAAGGCGCCGCTCCTCAGTGTCAGTGGGCTCCATATCACAGAGTGTAAGGCGTCGCTCCTCAGTGTCAGTGGGCTCCGTATCACAGAGTGTACGGCGTCGCTCCTCAGTGTCAATGGGCTCCGTATCACAGCGTGTAAGGCGTCACTCCTCAGTGTCAGTGGGCTCCGTATCACAGAGTGTATGGCGTCGCTCCTCAGTGTCAGTGGGTTCCGTATCACAGAGTGTAAGGCGTCGCTCCTCAGTGTCAGTGGCCTACGTATCACAGATTGTAAGGCGTCGCTCCTCAGTGTCAGTGGGTTCCGTATCACAGAGTGTAAGGCGTCGTTCTTCAGTGTCAGTGGTCTCCGTATCACAGACTGTAAGGCGTCGCTCCTCAGTGTCAGTGGGCTCCGTATCACAGAGTGTAAGGCGTCGCTCCTCAGTGTCAGTGGGCTCCGTATCACAGAGTGTAAGGCGTCGCTCCTCAGTGTCAGTGGGTTCCGTATCACAGAATGTAAGGCGTCGCTCCTCAGTGTCAGTGGGCTCCTGTAGGAAGGTGGATATCTGACTATGGTTACCCCCAAATTTTTGCCTAGTGTCTAGCTGGTTTTTCGACTTAGTTGGCCTGAGATCCTGCCATTCAGGCTCTCAGGCTATCTGCTCTCTCTGTAAAATGGACTCCATGTACCCTAGGTACATACCCAATTGGTTGGATCACCCTGTCAGCCCCTGTACCAGTGTACACTAGGTACCCAGGGCATTGGTGTATCCAAGGCCTGCCAGGGGCTGAAGCATGTATTATGCCACCCCAGGCTTGGCCTAACAATCTGACACAACTGGCTGATCACTCAGCTGGGGTAAGTTGGTGTAATCACCTCTTACTTAGGTGTAGTATACCTATACCTAAACTTAAATGGGACACCTGGTAACCTATAAGTCACTCCTATGGCAGGCCTTAACAATCCTGAAGGCAGAGTGCTTGGTTCCATGTGAGATGGTGCTCTGGCATGAGCTGAGCCTGTCTGCAGTGGTCGGAACAACTTCCTTCTACTGTTTCCAGATATCGTCATACCATATACTCTTAAGTGCATTATGAACCTCGCGGTTAAATGCTATCTTTGGTTTGGCTTTATCAAAACATGTCGAGTAAGGTGTCATACGAATTGGAATACTAACCCCTCGCCAATTCTGGCGACGGGGTTAGCATTCCACCCTTCTAGAGGGACACGACATGTACAGTGCCTGAAACCCGGGTAAAATCAGACATAGCCTCAGCTCCACAAAATGGATGCTGCCACCACAGACACAAGTCGGCCCTCCTGCTGCTGGGAGTCCTTCCAGCTTGGGAGGTGTGGACAAAGGGTTTCCTGCCAGGGGAGGTGCATGCACCACCCCAGACAGGATTTTGTGTATTGGTCAGGTAGGGCTTGAAAGAAACCAGACATGCCTGTGGCTCACAAGGAGCCTCGGGGCATATGCCAGTTCAAACCGGTCCTGGGGCACACCAGTCCCGGGCCTGGGGCGAGCTGGACAAAGGATTG
Organism: Triturus cristatus; assembly: GCF_964204655.1. Taxonomy (NCBI): domain Eukaryota; kingdom Metazoa; phylum Chordata; class Amphibia; order Caudata; family Salamandridae; genus Triturus; species Triturus cristatus. The sequence goes on from NC_140579.1 coordinate 1,101,191,162, forward strand.
GGGGTGTAACCACCCCCCTTCCTGGTCCCACCCATAGGGAGGGACCTAGCAGGTAGTCCGGCCCCTAGAATCCGAATAAAGGTAGGAGCTGTGTCCTAAGACTTTAGACATCCTGGAATCAACTTGAAACTAAGAAGAAGACGGGAACTTCGACATTCTGCTGCACAGAAGACTGAAGAAAATCTCCCCTGTGGTCAGGGAGTGACCACCTTGCTAACGCAAGCACCATCCAGCGAATCAACGTCTGCTTTGCCGCCGCCTCCCGCCGGAGCCCGAGCCCAGAGACTGACAAGACCTGGACCTCCAGACCTCTCACCGCCCGATCCACAGTCCCTGCAAAGAGGAGACCCGTGGAGGCACCGAGACACGTGGAGCCAGCCATCTTGGAACGACTACGACAAGCTGACCAGTGCAACAACCGAGGCTCCCTCCAAGTTGTGCTTTGGGTCCTGAGAAGCCCAACCCTCGAGCAGCATCTGCACCAAAGGTGAGCCCTCCAGTATCTCCACGATCTGCGTGGGGCCCTTCTGCATTTTGCCACTCGACGCGCCTAACCGGTTGCTGGCCCGCTGGCTAGTGGCCATCTTGGCGACGAAATCTACGACAAACACCGCTGGTCTGGTTGCTCCAGACTGGCCCTTGCTCCACACCAAAGGAGCAATCCCTCTGACCTTGCTGGTCAGAACCAACAGCTGATTTTCGAATCCTCCTGCAATTGCTTTTGCCAAGGCTTGTTTGCTTCGATCAAGTCGCCGACACCGCCGACAGCGAGAGCCTGCGTGGGACAGCTCGTGAGCCGACTCCTGGACGTCGTCGACCTTCAGGGACCACGTGGCTGCGGAGACAAGCTACCCCTCATCACCTGTTTGCACCCGACATCGCCTGGTACCCACCTGGTGCCACGCTGGTCACTGGCTAGTGACTGTGAACACTGTCCCCTCTGCTTACAGGTCTTCAACATCTCCGATCCACTCTTGGATCCACTGCATCTCTCCCGGACCGACCGCCTGCAGCATCTTTGTCTTCAAGCTCCACGGAACAGATAGAAGCAACCCGACGCACTTCGAGGCCTATGCACCCGCTTCCTGTGGGTGAGGTAAAGCTGGCACACCTGTGCCCAAGTGTAGTATTACATCTCTAGTGCCTGTGTTCCAAATCTTGAGTTCCTAGTCCATCCGGAAGATTCCTTTTGCAGTAACTTTGTACTTTTTACGCACCCATTGAAACCTATGGGAGCACGCGTGTGACTATTTGCTCTGCACACGCCACCCGTGGACCTCCTGGTCACTAACTGACGTTAGCTCCTTGTAGGCCCAGCGATTCTAGAGGCCCTAGGCCTTTTCCCTTTTCTGTTCGTGGTACTTATACCACTATTTTAGTATATGGTTCGAGTGGCCACCAGGGCCTATCCATATAAAGTGCAACTTCTGTGTATTCTGTGATAATCTTGTTTGACGATTTGTGCTCCTGTGCTCATAAAGAGACTAGGGGTTACTTTGAGAAATAAATACATATATATTTTGAATATATATCTGTGTGGTGTCCTTTCATTGGTATAAAAGGGGGTTACTATTGGTAAAACAGCTTGCTTAACACGCATCACGAGTTTAGCCTCAAAGACTGCTTAGCCTACGCTACCACTAGGGCAGCTAGTCCGAAAAGGTTGACTTACAACCACACCATAAGGGTTGCTTGGCATGGTACAAGGTGGTCACTAGAACTAGTGAACAGCATATACCAGGCCAACTTCTCACATTGGTGAGCAGCGGTTGGATTTGAGCTTGCTGTGTTTTACCATTGTAATCTCTTGGTTACCAATTGAAAGATCACATAGGTACCTGTAGGTACATATAAAACAAGATTAGATATACTTAAGTTCTACTGAACTTAGTTGTTGTAGAGCAAAGGGAGTAGCACACCCTGACTACAACTACTAGATAGGTTTAGTAGGTAAACCCAAGTGTAGGTAGATTGCAACACATCCACCCACACTTAAGAGCAATGGCCGGGGCAGAGGGGTCCACTGTACCCATCTCTGTCGAGAGTGACCCCCAGAGGGCACCAACCAGCTTTGCTACCCTTAATCAGAATGAGCTCAGGCATTTGGCAACTCTTAGAGGCCTTAAACAGCCCAAGAACCCAAACTCTGCTGAGCTCAGAGAGCTCTTACAGAATGATGAGAATCAGAGAGCACTCAAGAAAGCTTCCCAGTTAGCCCCCTTAGGGACAGGAACAGGAGGCCCCCCTTCTGAAGATGCCACTGAAGTACCCCTTCCCAATAGTCACCCCTTAGATGGGATGCCTACCACAGAGGAAGAAAGTGATGGGGATACAGATGTGAGTGGGGATGAAGGGAGAACTAGCCCAGTGCCAAGTGTTATACTTGGCCCAGCTAAACTAAGGCTATTGGGGACTGACAGTGGGTTCACCCCATTGGATCTCCCCAGTGGACTTAACACAGGGCTTGGAAGGCAAAGGAATCGCTCAGGTGACTCCAATGCTTCCCATGGCTCTAGAGGCTCTCAAGGTCACTCCAGAAGGAGACTGACCACCCCTCAGAGGAGGGAACATGAGGCCAGAATGCAGGAAGCCCAGCTGAGGATCAGGAAGCAGGAGCTAGAAGTAGCCCTGATGGAAGAAAAACTGAGCAAGGCTAGGCAGCATAGAGAGAGTGGGTCTATACCCACTGGTGGCAGCAATGTCCCTAGGGACAAAGATAGGGTCTTTGACAATAGGAACCTGTCCAAGATTGTGCCCCCCTACAAAAGTGGGGATGACATCCACAAATGGATGACTGCTCTTGAGAGAGCCTGCAAAGTGCAGCAGGTTCCTGAAGACCAGTGGGCAGCAATCTTATGGCTCTCCTTTGAGGGGAGAGGCAGAGATAGACTCCTCACTGTTAGAGAAGAGGATGTCAGAAATTACAGAGTCCTGAAGAGTGTCCTAGTTGATGGGTTAGGCTTAACCACTGAACAGTACAGGTTAATGTTCAGAGACACCCAGAAGACACAGACTCAGGACTGGTCTGAATATGTGGAATGTGCCACTAAGGCTTTGGAGGGTTGGTTGCTGGGAAGTAAGGTGTCTGATTATACAGGATTGTACAATTTGATGATGAGAGAGCAGATTTTAAGTAATTGTCAAAACCAGCTTCTCCATCAACACCTGGTAGACTCAGATTTGACCTCTCCCCAAGAATTGGGAAAGAGGGCAGATAAATGGGTCAGGACCAGGATCAGGCCTAAAAACCAGGGTGGTGACCAAAAGAAAGATACCACCAAGCCTCAAGAGAAGGGTGGGGATAAAGAAAAAGAGAAACCGTCCTCAGGGCCCCAAAACTCCACACAGGGTGGTGGGTCCCAAGCTCCCTCCTCTACCACAGCTAAAAAGCCCTACTGCCATGAGTGTAAAACTCCTGGGCATTGGAAAACTGACAGCGGTTGCCCAAGGGCTAAAAACAAAACTGTTCCTCCAATTACTCCTGTCACACCACCTATTACTGTCAGCAGTAATCCCCCAGGTGGTGGGAGTGCCCCCAGAAATCTGGGTGGGTTTACTTGGGGAACACAGGGGGACCCTGGCTTAGCCAATTCCCCTACAGCAACCACTCTTGTCTGTGATGGTGGCATGGGGTTTGCCAACTTCACTGCCTGTCCCAACACTTTGGGTAGGTACAGACAGGAGCCCTACATCAATGGTACAAAAGCTGAGGCCTACAGAGACACTGGGGCTAGCATCACAATGGTGGCCCATTGGCTAGTTCCCTCTGAGCAGCTTTTGCCCGGTTTCTCCTACCAGGTGACTAACATTGATGGCAAACAGAACAGTCATCCCATGGCAGAGGTATGTCTCAGCTGGGGAGGGGTCACTGGCCCTAAAAGGGTAGCAGTGTCCCCAACCTTGCCTGTAGACTGCTTACTGGGGAATGACTTAGAACTCTCAGCTTGGGCTGGAGTTGAACAAGACACCCATTCTAAAATGGTAGGCCTTTCACAAAAGGGTAGGGGGGTTGTGCCATTCACAACCCCTGTCCAAATAGATTTCCTCCCTGAAAAGGTTGGAAGGGCAGTGGTAGCCACAGCCCAGGCACAGACAGACTTCCCTGTAGGGACTGGCAGAGCTGTGACAGTCACAGCTCAAACACAAACTGAGTGCCCCCCTGAAAAGGTTGGCAAGGCTGTAATGGTCTCAGCCTATACTCAGACTGACATAGGTGTAGTGAAGCCTGAAACAATGGATCACTCCACACAAACTGAGAGTAGTGGGGAGGAAGAAAAGTCTCCCTCTCCCCAGACATTAGGAAAAGGTCAGCCTCCTCAGGGATCTGACCTCACCCCTTGTGAAGGAACTGCCCCAGAGGTAGCCAGGCCTGGCCTGGCAGAGCCTCTGATGTCAGTGGCCCCTTCCAAGGTGGGATCCAGTCTGGTGCAGGTAGCCTGCCTCTCTCTACCCTGCCTCAGTCAGCCCAGGGCTGCAGAGGTCAGGGAGGCCAGTGGACCCCCAGAGGGCCCCTGTCCACAAGAACCCCCCCATCAAAAGAATGAGGATTGCCTGGCTAGTAGCCCTAGTCAGGTGATGGGTAAAAACATTCCTGAGGGATCTCCTTTACAGGTAGTTAGGGACCTCCCCCAGGGGGATTCTGTTGGGCACAGGCAAACATGGGACCTTAGGGCCCCAAACCTGACCTGTCCCTCCAGTAAGCCCACAAAAGGGACCCAGCCTCCAGCTTTAGGTAGCCAGAGGCTGACCCTGAGAGCACAGTGCAACTCAGTTAAAGAAAGAAAGGCATCCATGGTGGAGGATGATTGGAGGAAGCTGAGGCCTCACTTTGAGGACACTCACTTCAGTACTCCATCTCAACACCAGCCTTTTACTTTGCCAAGACACACCACAGGTAGAGATTCCCTATGGTGGAGACCCTCTGATACCCTTAGGGTGAGGGATTGCTTAGTGGACCATGAGACAGGGGGTAACCATGCCAGTGCTGGTTCCTCCTTATATGGCCACTTGGGCAATATAGGCTTACCTGGTCAAGGTCAGCCTTATCTCCCTTCGTTTGGGGGGGGGTTGTGTAGGAAGGTGGATATCTGACTATGGTTACCCCCAAATTTTTGCCTAGTGTCTAGCTGGTTTTTCGACTTAGTTGGCCTGAGATCCTGCCATTCAGGCTCTCAGGCTATCTGCTCTCTCTGTAAAATGGACTCCATGTACCCTAGGTACATACCCAATTGGTTGGATCACCCTGTCAGCCCCTGTACCAGTGTACACTAGGTACCCAGGGCATTGGTGTATCCAAGGCCTGCCAGGGGCTGAAGCATGTATTATGCCACCCCAGGCTTGGCCTAACAATCTGACACAACTGGCTGATCACTCAGCTGGGGTAAGTTGGTGTAATCACCTCTTACTTAGGTGTAGTATACCTATACCTAAACTTAAATGGGACACCTGGTAACCTATAAGTCACTCCTATGGCAGGCCTTAACAATCCTGAAGGCAGAGTGCTTGGTTCCATGTGAGATGGTGCTCTGGCATGAGCTGAGCCTGTCTGCAGTGGTCGGAACAACTTCCTTCTACTGTTTCCAGATATCGTCATACCATATACTCTTAAGTGCATTATGAACCTCGCGGTTAAATGCTATCTTTGGTTTGGCTTTATCAAAACATGTCGAGTAAGGTGTCATACGAATTGGAATACTAACCCCTCGCCAATTCTGGCGACGGGGTTAGCATTCCACCCTTCTAGAGGGACACGACATGTACAGTGCCTGAAACCCGGGTAAAATCAGACATAGCCTCAGCTCCACAAAATGGATGCTGCCACCACAGACACAAGTCTGCCCTCCTGCTGCTGGGAGTCCTTCCAGCTTGGGAGGTGTGGACAAAGGGTTTCCTGCCAGGGGAGGTGCATGCACCACCCCAGACAGGATTTTGTGTATTGGTCAGGTAGGGCTTGAAAGAAACCAGACATGCCTGTGGCTCACAAGGAGCCTCGGGGCATATGCCAGTTCAAACCGGTCCTGGGGCACACCAGTCCCGGGCCTGGGGCGAGCTGGACAAAGGATTGGGGGTGTAACCACCCCCCTTCCTGGTCCCACCCATAGGGAGGGACCTAGCAGGTAGTCCGGCCCCTAGAATCCGAATAAAGGTAGGAGCTGTGTCCTAAGACTTTAGACATCCTGGAATCAACTTGAAACTAAGAAGAAGACGGGAACTTCGACATTCTGCTGCACAGAAGACTGAAGAAAATCTCCCCTGTGGTCAGGGAGTGACCACCTTGCTAACGCAAGCACCATCCAGCGAATCAACGTCTGCTTTGCCGCCGCCTCCCGCCGGAGCCCGAGCCCAGAGACTGACAAGACCTGGACCTCCAGACCTCTCACCGCCCGATCCACAGTCCCTGCAAAGAGGAGACCCGTGGAGGCACCGAGACACGTGGAGCCAGCCATCTTGGAACGACTACGACAAGCTGACCAGTGCAACAACCGAGGCTCCCTCCAAGTTGTGCTTTGGGTCCTGAGAAGCCCAACCCTCGAGCAGCATCTGCACCAAAGGTGAGCCCTCCAGTATCTCCACGATCTGCGTGGGGCCCTTCTGCATTTTGCCACTCGACGCGCCTAACCGGTTGCTGGCCCGCTGGCTAGTGGCCATCTTGGCGACGAAATCTACGACAAACACCGCTGGTCTGGTTGCTCCAGACTGGCCCTTGCTCCACACCAAAGGAGCAATCCCTCTGACCTTGCTGGTCAGAACCAACAGCTGATTTCCGAATCCTCCTGCAATTGCTTTTGCCAAGGCTTGTTTGCTTCGATCAAGTCGCCGACACCGCCGACAGCGAGAGCCTGCGTGGGACAGCTCGTGAGCCGACTCCTGGACGTCGTCGACCTTCAGGGACCACGTGGCTGCGGAGACAAGCTACCCCTCATCACCTGTTTGCACCCGACATCGCCTGGTACCCACCTGGTGCCACGCTGGTCACTGGCTAGTGACTGTGAACACTGTCCCCTCTGCTTACAGGTCTTCAACATCTCCGATCCACTCTTGGATCCACTGCATCTCTCCCGGACCGACCGCCTGCAGCATCTTTGTCTTCAAGCTCCACGGAACAGATAGAAGCAACCCGACGCACTTCGAGGCCTATGCACCCGCTTCCTGTGGGTGAGGTAAAGCTGGCACACCTGTGCCCAAGTGTAGTATTACATCTCTAGTGCCTGTGTTCCAAATCTTGAGTTCCTAGTCCATCCGGAAGATTCCTTTTGCAGTAACTTTGTACTTTTTACGCACCCATTGAAACCTATGGGAGCACGCGTGTGACTATTTGCTCTGCACACGCCACCCGTGGACCTCCTGGTCACTAACTGACGTTAGCTCCTTGTAGGCCCAGCGATTCTAGAGGCCCTAGGCCTTTTCCCTTTTCTGTTCGTGGTACTTATACCACTATTTTAGTATATGGTTCGAGTGGCCACCAGGGCCTATCCATATAAAGTGCAACTTCTGTGTATTCTGTGATAATCTTGTTTGACGATTTGTGCTCCTGTGCTCATAAAGAGACTAGGGGTTACTTTGAGAAATAAATACATATATATTTTGAATATATATCTGTGTGGTGTCCTTTCATTGGTATAAAAGGGGGTTACTATTGGTAAAACAGCTTGCTTAACACGCATCACGAGTTTAGCCTCAAAGACTGCTTAGCCTACGCTACCACTAGGGCAGCTAGTCCGAAAAGGTTGACTTACAACCACACCATAAGGGTTGCTTGGCATGGTACAAGGTGGTCACTAGAACTAGTGAACAGCATATACCAGGCCAACTTCTCACAGCTCCGTATCACAGAGTGTACGGCATCGCTCCTCAGTGTCAGTGGGCTCCGTATCAGAGTGTAAGGCGTCGCTCATCTTTGTCAGTGGGCTCCGTATCACAGAGTGTAAGACGTCGCTCCTCAGTGCCAGTGGGCTCCGTATCACAGAGTGTACGACGTCGCTCCTCAGTGTCAGTGGGCTTCGTATCACAGCGTGTAAGGCGTCGCTCCTCAGTGTCAGTGGGCTCCGTATTACAGCGTGTACTGTGTTGCTCCTCAGTCTCAGTGGGCTCCGTATCACAGCGTGTAAGGCATCGCTCCTCAGTGTCAGTGGGCTCCGTATCACAGAGTGTAAGGCGTCGCTCCTCCGAGTCAGTGGGCTCCGTATCACAGAGTGTACGGCATCGCTCCTCAGTGTCAGTGGGCTCTGTATCACAGAGTGTAAGGCGTCACTCCTCAGTGTCAGTGGGCTCCGTATCACAGAGTGTAAGGCGTCACTCCTCAGTGTCAGTGGGCTCCGTATCACAGAGTGTAAGGCGTCGCTACTCAGTGTCAGTGGGCTCCGTATCACAGAGTGTAAGGCGTCACACCTCAGTGTCACTGGGCTCCGTATCACAGAGTGTACGGCGTCGCTCCTCAGTGTCAGTGGGCTCCGTATCACAGCGTGTAAGGCGTCACTCCTCAGTGTCAGTGGGCTCCGTATCACAGAGTGTATGGCGTCGCTCCTCAGTGTCAGTGGGTTCCGTATCACAGAGTGTAAGGCGTCGCTCCTCAGTGTCAGTGGCCTACGTATCACAGAGTGTAAGGAGTCGCTCCTCAGTGTCAGTGGGTTCCGTATCACAGAGTGTAAGGCGTCGTTCTTCAGTGTCAGTGGTCTCCGTATCACAGACTGTAAGGCGTCGCTCCTCAGTGTCAGTGGGCTCCGTATCACAGAGTGTAAGGCGTCGCTCCTCAGTGTCAGTGGGCTCCGTATCACAGAGTGTAAGGCGTCGCTCCTGAGTGTCAGTGGTCTCCGTATCACAGAGTGTAAGGCGTCGCTCCTCAGTGTCAGTGGCCTCTGTATCACAGAGTGTAAGGCGTCGCTCCTGAGTGTCAGTGGGTTCTGTATCACAGAGTGTGAGAAGTTGGCCTGGTATATGCTGTTCACTAGTTCTAGTGACCACCTTGTACCATGCCAAGCAACCCTTATGGTGTGGTTGTAAGTCAACCTTTTTGGACTAGCTGCCCTAGTGGTAGCGTAGGCTAAGCAGTCTTTGAGGCTAAACTCGTGATGCGTGTTAAGCAAGCTGTTTTACCAATAGTAACCCCCTTTTATACCAATGAAAGGACACCACACAGATATATATTCAAAATATATATGTATTTATTTCTCAAAGTAACCCCTAGTCTCTTTATGAGCACAGGAGCACAAATCGTCAAACAAGATTATCACAGAATACACAGAAGTTGCACTTTATATGGATAGGCCCTGGTGGCCACTCGAACCATATACTAAAATAGTGGTATAAGTACCACGAACAGAAAAGGGAAAAGGCCTAGGGCCTCTAGAATCGCTGGGCCTACGAGGAGCTAACGTCAGTTAGTGACCAGGAGGTCCACGGGTGGCGTGTGCAGAGCAAATAGTCACACGCGTGCTTCCATAGGTTTCAATGGGTGCGTAAAAAGTACAAAGTTACTGCAAAAGGAATCTTCCGGATGACCTAGGAACTTAAGATTTGGAACACAGGCACTAGAGATGTATTACTACACATGGGCACCGGAGTACCAGCTTTACCTCACCCACAGGAAGCGGGTGCATAGGCCTCAAAGTGCGTCGGGTTTCTTCTATCTGTTCCGTTGAGCCTGGGACAAAGATGCTGCAGGCGGTCGGTCGGGAAGAGATGCAGTGGATCCAAGAGTGGATCGGAGATGTTGAAGACCTGTAAGCAGAGGGGACAGTGTTCACAGTCACTAGCCAGTGACCAGCGTGGCACCAGGTGGGTACCAGGCGATGTCGGGTGCAAACAGGTGATGAGGGGTAGCTTGTCTCCGCAGCCACGTGGTCCCTGAAGGTCGACGACGTCCAGGAGTCGGCTCACGAGCTGTCCCACGCAGGCTCTCGCTGTCGGCGGTGTCGGCGACTTGATCGAAGCAAACAAGCCTTGGCAAAAGCAATTGCAGGAGGATTCGGAAATCAGCTGTTGGTTCTGACCAGCAAGGTCAGAGGGATTGCTCCTTTGGAGGGGAGCAAGGGCCAGTCTGGAGCAACCAGACCAGCGGTGTTTGTCGTAGATTTCGTCGCCAAGATGGCCACTAGCCAGCGGGCCAGCAACCGGTTAGGCGCGTCGAGTGGCAAAATGCAGAAGGGCCCCACGCAGATCGTGGAGATGCTGGAGGGCTCACCTTTGGTGCAGATGCTGCTCGAGGGTTGGGCTTCTCAGGACCCAAAGCACAACTTGGAGGGAGCCTCGGTTGTTGCACTGGTCAGCTTGTCGTAGTCGTTCCAAGATGGCTGGCTCCACGTGTCTCGGTGCCTCCACGGGTCTCCTCTTTTCAGGGACTGTGGATCGGGCGGTGAGAGGTCTGGAGGTCCAGGTCTTGTCAGTCTCTGGGCTCGGGCTCCGGCGGGAGGCGGCGGCAAAGCAGACGGTGATTCGCTGGATGGTGCTTGCGTTAGCAAGGTGGTCACTCCCTGACCACAGGGGAGATTTTCTTCAGTCTTCTGTGCAGCAGAATGTCGAAGTTCCCGTCTTCTTCTTAGTTTCAAGTTGATTCCAGGATGTCTGAAGTCTTAGGACACAGCTCCTACCTTTATTCGGATTCTAGGGGCCGGACTACCTGCTAGGTCCCTCCCTATGGGTGGGACCAGGAAGGGGGGTGGTTACACCCCCAATCCTTTGTCCAGCTCGCCCCAGGCCCGGGACTGGTGTGCCCCAGGACCGGTTTGAACTGGCATATGCACCGAGGCTCCTTGTGAGCCACAGGCATGTCTGGTTTCTTTCAAGCCCTACCTGACCAATACACAAAATCCTGTCTGGGGTGGTGCATGCACCTCCCCTGGCAGGAAACCCTTTGTCCACACCTCCCAAGCTGGAAGGACTCCCAGCAGCAGGAGGGCAGACTTGTGTCTGTGGTGGCAGCATCCATTTTGTGGAGCTGAGGCTATGTCTGATTTTACCCGGGTTTCAGGTACTGTACATGTCGTGTCCCTCTAGAAGGGTGGAATGCTAACCCCGTCGCCAGAATTGGCGAGGGGTTAGTATTCCAATTCGTATGACACCTTACTCGACATGTTTTGATAAAGCCAAACCAAAGATAGCATTTAACCGCGAGGTTCATAATGCACTTAAGAGTATATGGTATGACGATATCTGGAAACAGTAGAAGGAAGTTGTTCCGACCACTGCAGACAGGCTCAGCTCATGCCAGAGCACCATCTCACATGGAACCAAGCACTCTGCCTTCAGGATTGTTAAGGCCTGCCATAGGAGTGACTTATAGGTTACCAGGTGTCCCATTTAAGGTTAGGTATAGGTATACTACACCTAAGTAAGAGGTGATTACACCAACTTACCCCAGCTGAGTGATCAGCCAGTTGTGTCAGATTGTTAGGCCAAGCCTGGGGTGGCATAATACATGCTGCAGCCCCTGGCAGGCCTTGGGTACACCAATGCCCTGGGTACCTAGTGTACACTGGTACAGGGGCTGACAGGGTGATCCACTTCCAATTGGTTATGCACCTAGGGTGCATAGTTTTAATTTAGTAGAGAGAACAGCAGGCTGGGGGTCTGATTGGCAGGCCCACAGCCTCAATATGTCAAAAACCAGTGAAGCAAAAAGCAAAAATTTGGGGTGACCATAGGATAGCAGACCCTACTCTCCTACACAACCCCCCCCCCAAACGCTGGGACATTAAACTAGCCTTGACCAGTCTCGTCTTCATGTCCTAAGTGGAAGTACCTGGAGAGACCATCTGCATTCCCATGGTCAGTACCTGGCCGGTGCTCCACTGTAAAGTCCATCCCCTGTAGGGAAATGGACCACCTAAGCAGTTTGGGGTTTTCACCCTTCATCTGATTTAGCCACAAGAGGGGCTTATGGTCGGTCTGAATCTTGAAGTGAGTGCCAAACAAGTATGGCCTCAGCTTCTTCAGGGCCCACACCACAGCAAAGGCCTCCCTCTCAATAGCTGACCAATTCTTCTCTCTGGGGGTCAACCTTCTGCTAATAAAAGCAATGGGTTGGTCTTGACCATCTACATTAAGTTGTGACAGCACAGCTCCCACACCCAACTCAGAAGCATCTGTTTGGACAATAAACTCTTTGGAGTAGTCAGGACTTTTCAGGATAGGTGCAGAGCACATGGCCTCCTTCAGGTCATCAAATGCCTTTTGACAGCTTACTGTCCACTGAACCTTTTTGGGCATCTTCTTGGATGTCAGATCATTAAGAGGAGTCACAATGGACCCATAGTTCTTAACAAACTTCCTGTAATACCCAGTCAAGCCCAAGAAAGCTCGAACTTGAGTCTGGGTGGTTGGAGGGGACCAGTCCTTGATGGATTGTATCTTACTCTCCAGTGGTTGAACTTGGCCTCCACCTACAAGGTGGCCCAAATATACAACCTTACTCTGCCCTATCTGGCACTTAGTAGCCTTGATAGCGAGGCCTGCCCTCTGCAGGGCCTCAAGAGCCTTCTTCAGGTGGATCAGGTGATCCTCCCAGGTGGAGCTAAAGACAGCAATGTCATCAAGATATGCTGCACAAAAGTCATCCAACCCAGTAAGGACTTGGTTCACCAGCCTTTGGAAGGTGGCAGGTGCATTCTTCAGACCAAAGGGCATCACCACAAACTGATAATGCCCACCTGGGGTTGAGAATGCTGTTTTGGCCTTAGACTCCTCAGCTAACCTGATTTGCCAATAGCCAGCTGTCAAGTCAAATGTGCTCAAAAACTTTGCAGAAGCTAGTTTGTCTATGAGCTCATCTGCCCTTGGAATAGGGTGTGCATCTGTCCTGGTGACAGCATTGAGTCCTCTGTAGTCCACACAGAACCTCATCTCTCTCTTGCCATCTTTGGTGTGAGGTTTGGGGACCAGAACCACTGGGCTAGCCCAGGGGCTCTCTGAGGGTTCAATGGCACCTAATTCCAGCATTTTATGTACCTCAGCCTTTATACAGTCCCTGACGTGGTCAGGTTGTCTGTAAAGTTTGTTCTTTACAGGCAGACTGTCACCAGTGTCCACAACATGGGTACACCAGTCAGTTTGACTAGGTATCAAGGAAAACATATGTGAAAATGATTGTAGAACCTGTCTACATTCAGTCTGCTGATGGGCAGTGAGGTTGCCTCCAAGGGTCACTCCTTCAACTGAGCCATCTTCAGGGTTCTGAGACAACAGGTCTGGGAGAGGGTCACTCTCTTCCTCCTGTCCCTCATCTGTAGCCATGAGCAAGCCCATGTCTGCCCTGTCAACATATGCTTTAAGCCTGTTAACATGGAGTACCCTGTGGGGACTCCTGGGAGTTCCTAGGTCGACCAAGTAGGTGACCTCTCCCTTCTTTTCCAGGATTGTATGGGGTCCAGACCATTTGTCTTGGAGTGCTGCTGGGGCCACTGGCTCCAACACCCATACCTTCTGTCCTGGCTGATACTCAACCAAGACAGCCTTTTGGTCATGCCAAGCTTTCTGTAAGGCCTGGCTTGCCTCAAGGTTTTTAGATGCCTTCTCCATATACTCAGCCATCCTGGAGCGGAGACCAAGTACATAGTCCACTATGTCTAGCTTAGGCTTTTTGAGAGGTAACTCCCATCCTTCCTTCACCAAACACAGTGGGCCTCTCACAGGGTGCCCAAACAACAATTCAAAGGGGCTGTAGCCAACTCCTTTTTGTGGGACCTCTCTGTAAGCAAACAGAAGGCAGGGTAGAAGGATATCCCATCTTCGCCTGAGCTTTTCAGGTAATCCTTTGATCATACCCTTTAGGGTCTTGTTGAATCTCTCAACAAGCCCATTGCATTGTGGGTGATAAGGGGTGGTGAACTTGTAGTTGACACCACATTCCTTCCACATAGCTGTCAAGTATCCTGACATAAAGTTGGTACCTCTGTCAGATACTACCTCCTTAGGAAACCCCACTCTGGAGAATACTCCCAGCAGGGCCCTGGCCACAACAGGAGCTGTAGTGGTCCTAAGGGGAATTGCCTCTGGATACCTGGTGGCATGATCCACTACCACCAGTATAAATCTGTGCCCAGATGCAGTGGGAGGATCCATGGGACCCACTATGTCTATTCCCACTCTTTCAAAGGGGACCCCCACCACAGGTAGTGGTATTAGGGGGGCCTTTGTTGTGCCACCTGATTTGCCACTGGCTTGGCAGGTAACACAGGAGCGACAAAACTCCTTTGTATCTTCATTCATATGAGGCCAGTGAAAGTGAGGGACAAGTCTGTCCCAGGTCTTGTTCTGGCCTAGGTGTCCTGCTAAAGGAATATCATGGGCCAAGGTAAGAAGGAAGCCCCTAAATTGCAGAGGTATGACCAACCTCCTGGTTGCACCAGGCTTGGGGTCTCTAGCCTCTGAATAAAGGAGCCCTTCATCCCAATACACTTTATGGGTACCTTGAGCATTCCCAGCAGCCTCAGCAGCAGCCAGCTGTCTGAGGGGTTCAAGAGAGGGACAGGATAACTGAGCCTGCCTCAAGTCAGCCCTTGAAGGTCCCCCTGTCCCCAGAAACTCAACCTGATCAGGTTCAAGCTCTTCAGGGACAGTTCCTTCAGGGTCCTCTAGATCAGCTTCCTGGGAAGGCTGATCATCACTCTGAGGCAGGGGGGAAGGCACAGCCTTGACCCTCCTGTTCTTCTTCTTGGTAGGTGCTTGGTCCATTGTTCCAGGATCCAAGACCTGTGGTTCAGTGAGGCACTTTTTGGCCTGTGACCTGGTCACAGCAAGGACATGTGATGATATACCTAACATCTCTGCATGAGTCCTGTACTCCACTTCTGACCATAGAGAACTCTCTAGGTCATTGCCCAACAAACATTCTACTGGGAGGTCTGCACTAACCACAACCCTTTTGAGGCCAGTTACCCCTCCCCATGAGAAGTTAACAACTGCCACACTGTGTGAAGTAGTGGCATTGCTGGCATTGGTCACCAGGTAGTTCTCACCTGGTATGTACTGTCCAGGGTCCACAAAGCCTGGTGTCACCATAGTGACACTGGCACATGTGTCCCTGTAGGCTTGAGCCACTTTGTCATTAATTAAAGGAGTCTGTCTGTACTTGCCCAGGTTACTGGGGCTCACAGTCAGGGACAAATCAATGTCCCCATCACAGATCAAGACTGCCTGTGTAAGGGTTCTGTCTAAGTCAGAATCTCCTTCAGTTCCCATAGTGATTCCCACTACACCCTTTGTCTGGGGACCAACACTGCTAACAGTAGTACTGGGAGCAGGTGCCTTAGGGGCAACAGTGTTGGGGGCTCCACCCTTTTTGCAATCACTAGTCCAGTGAGTTGTATTTTTACAATGATTGCACCAGGGTTTCTTCTGACCTTCTTTCTTCTTCTTGGACTGTTGGGACCCACCCTCCTTAGCAGTAGTTTGGGGCCCTGTTGAAGACTTCTGGTCTTTAGGTTTCTGATCTCCACCCTTTTGGTCTGTTTTCTTCTGATCACCCCCTTGGCCCTGGTTCTGGTTCTTTTGCTTAACCCTGGTTCTGACCCATTTGTCTGCCTTCTTTCCCAATTCTTGGGGAGAGGTCAGATCAGAGTCAACCAAGTGTTGATGCAGTTGCTGGTTTTGACAGTTATTTAAAATCTGTTCTCTCATCATCAAATTATACAATCCTGTAAAATCAGATACCTTACTTCCCAGCAACCAACCCTCCAAAGCCTTAGTGGCACATTCAATGTATTCAGACCAGTCCTGAGTCTGTGTCTTTTGGGTGTCTCTGAACATTAACCTGTACTGCTCAGTGGTTAAGCCTAACCCATCAACTAGAACACTCTTCAGGACTCTGTAGTTTCTGACATCCTCTTCTCTAACAGTGAGGAGTCTGTCTCTGCCTCTTCCTTCAAAGGAGAGCCAGAGGATTGCTGCCCACTGATCTTCAGGAACCTGCTGTACTTTGCAGGCTCTCTCAAGAGCAGTTATCCACTTGTGGATGTCATCCCCACTTTTGTAGGGGGGCACAACCTTAGACAGGTTTCTATTATCGAAAACCCTATCTTTGTCCTTAGGGACAATGCTGCCACCAGTGGGTATAGACCCACTCTCTTTATGCTGTCTAGCCTTGCTAAGTTTCTCTTCCATCAGGGCTACTTCTAGCTCCTGCTTCCTGATCCTCAGCTGGGCCTCTTGCATCTTGGCCTCATGTTCCCTCCTCTGAGGGGTGGTCATCCTTCTCCTGGAGTGACCTTGAGAGCCTCTAGAGCCATGGGAAGCATTGGAGTCACCTGAGCGATTCCTTTGCCTTCCAAGCCCTGTGTTAAGTCCACTGGGGAGATCCAGTGGGTTGAACCCACTGTCAGTCCCCAATAGCCTTGGTTTAGCTGGGCCAAGTATAATACTTGGCACTGGGCTAGTTCTCCCTTCATCCTCACTACTGTCAGTATCCTTTTCACTCTCATCCTCTGTGGTAGGCATCCCATCTAAGGGGTGACTATTGGAACTGGGTACCTCTGTAGTATCTTCAGAAGGGGGGCCTCCTGTTCCTGACCCTAAGGGGGCTAACTGGGAAGCTTTCTTGAGTGCTCTCTGATTCTCATCATTCTGTAAGAGCTCTCTGAGCTCAGCAGAGTTTGGGTTCTTGGGCTGTTTAAGGCCTCTAAGAGTTGCCAAATGCCTGAGCTCATTCTGGTTAAGGGTAGCAAAGCTGGATGGTGCCCTCTGGGGGTCACTCTCAACAGAGATGGGTACAGTGGACCCCTCTGCCCCGGCCATTGCTCTTAAGTGTGGGTGGATGTGTTGCAATCTACCTACACTTGGGTTTACCTACTAAACCTATCTAGTAGTTGTAGTCAGGGTGTGCTACTCCCTTTGCTCTACAACAACTAAGTTCAGTAGAACTTATGTATATCTAATCTTGTTCTATATGTACCTACAGGTACCTATGTGATCTTTCAATTGGTAACCAAGAGATTACAATGGTAAAACACAGCAAGCTCAAATCCAACCGCTGCTCACCAATGTGAGAAGTTGGCCTGGTATATGCTGTTCACTAGTTCTAGTGACCACCTTGTACCATGCCAAGCAACCCTTATGGTGTGGTTGTAAGTCAACCTTTTTGGACTAGCTGCCCTAGTGGTAGCGTAGGCTAAGCAGTCTTTGAGGCTAAACTCGTGATGCGTGTTAAGCAAGCTGTTTTACCAATAGTAACCCCCTTTTATACCAATGAAAGGACACCACACAGATATATATTCAAAATATATATGTATTTATTTCTCAAAGTAACCCCTAGTCTCTTTATGAGCACAGGAGCACAAATCGTCAAACAAGATTATCACAGAATACACAGAAGTTGCACTTTATATGGATAGGCCCTGGTGGCCACTCGAACCATATACTAAAATAGTGGTATAAGTACCACGAACAGAAAAGGGAAAAGGCCTAGGGCCTCTAGAATCGCTGGGCCTACGAGGAGCTAACGTCAGTTAGTGACCAGGAGGTCCACGGGTGGCGTGTGCAGAGCAAATAGTCACACGCGTGCTCCCATAGGTTTCAATGGGTGCGTAAAAAGTACAAAGTTACTGCAAAAGGAATCTTCCGGATGACCTAGGAACTTAAGATTTGGAACACAGGCACTAGAGATGTATTACTACACATGGGCACCGGAGTACCAGCTTTACCTCACCCACAGGAAGCGGGTGCATAGGCCTCAAAGTGCGTCGGGTTTCTTCTATCTGTTCCGTTGAGCCTGGGACAAAGATGCTGCAGGCGGTCGGTCGGGAAGAGATGCAGTGGATCCAAGAGTGGATCGGAGATGTTGAAGACCTGTAAGCAGAGGGGACAGTGTTCACAGTCACTAGCCAGTGACCAGCGTGGCACCAGGTGGGTACCAGGCGATGTCGGGTGCAAACAGGTGATGAGGGGTAGCTTGTCTCCGCAGCCACGTGGTCCCTGAAGGTCGACGACGTCCAGGAGTCGGCTCACGAGCTGTCCCACGCAGGCTCTCGCTGTCGGCGGTGTCGGCGACTTGATCGAAGCAAACAAGCCTTGGCAAAAGCAATTGCAGGAGGATTCGGAAATCAGCTGTTGGTTCTGACCAGCAAGGTCAGAGGGATTGCTCCTTTGGAGGGGAGCAAGGGCCAGTCTGGAGCAACCAGACCAGCGGTGTTTGTCGTAGATTTCGTCGCCAAGATGGCCACTAGCCAGCGGGCCAGCAACCGGTTAGGCGCGTCGAGTGGCAAAATGCAGAAGGGCCCCACGCAGATCGTGGAGATGCTGGAGGGCTCACCTTTGGTGCAGATGCTGCTCGAGGGTTTGGCTTCTCAGGACCCAAAGCACAACTTGGAGGGAGCCTCGGTTGTTGCACTGGTCAGCTTGTCGTAGTCGTTCCAAGATGGCTGGCTCCACGTGTCTCGGTGCCTCCACGGGTCTCCTCTTTTCAGGGACTGTGGATCGGGCAGTGAGAGGTCTGGAGGTCCAGGTCTTGTCAGTCTCTGGGCTCGGGCTCCGGCGGGAGGCGGCGGCAAAGCAGACGGTGATTCGCTGGATGGTGCTTGCGTTAGCAAGGTGGTCACTCCCTGACCACAGGGGAGATTTTCTTCAGTCTTCTGTGCAGCAGAATGTCGAAGTTCCCGTCTTCTTCTTAGTTTCAAGTTGATTCCAGGATGTCTGAAGTCTTAGGACACAGCTCCTACCTTTATTCGGATTCTAGGGGCCGGACTACCTGCTAGGTCCCTCCCTATGGGTGGGACCAGGAAGGGGGGTGGTTACACCCCCAATCCTTTGTCCAGCTCGCCCCAGGCCCGGGACTGGTGTGCCCCAGGACCGGTTTGAACTGGCATATGCACCGAGGCTCCTTGTGAGCCACAGGCATGTCTGGTTTCTTTCAAGTCCTACCTGACCAATACACAAAATCCTGTCTGGGGTGGTGCATGCACCTCCCCTGGCAGGAAACCCTTTGTCCACACCTCCCAAGCTGGAAGGACTCCCAGCAGCAGGAGGGCAGACTTGTGTCTGTGGTGGCAGCATCCATTTTGTGGAGCTGAGGCTATGTCTGATTTTACCCGGGTTTCAGGTACTGTACATGTCGTGTCCCTCTAGAAGGGTGGAATGCTAACCCCGTCGCCAGAATTGGCGAGGGGTTAGTATTCCAATTCGTATGACACCTTACTCGACATGTTTTGATAAAGCCAAACCAAAGATAGCATTTAACCGCGAGGTTCATAATGCACTTAAGAGTATATGGTATGACGATATCTGGAAACAGTAGAAGGAAGTTGTTCCGACCACTGCAGACAGGCTCAGCTCATGCCAGAGCACCATCTCACATGGAACCAAGCACTCTGCCTTCAGGATTGTTAAGGCCTGCCATAGGAGTGACTTATAGGTTACCAGGTGTCCCATTTAAGGTTAGGTATAGGTATACTACACCTAAGTAAGAGGTGATTACACCAACTTACCCCAGCTGAGTGATCAGCCAGTTGTGTCAGATTGTTAGGCCAAGCCTGGGGTGGCATAATACATGCTGCAGCCCCTGGCAGGCCTTGGGTACACCAATGCCCTGGGTACCTAGTGTACACTGGTACAGGGGCTGACAGGGTGATCCACTTCCAATTGGTTATGCACCTAGGGTGCATAGTTTTAATTTAGTAGAGAGAACAGCAGGCTGGGGGTCTGATTGGCAGGCCCACAGCCTCAATATGTCAAAAACCAGTGAAGCAAAAAGCAAAAATTTGGGGTGACCATAGGATAGCAGACCCTACTCTCCTACACAGAGTGTAAGGCGTCGCTCCTCAGTGTCACTGGGCTCCGTATCACAGAGTGTAAGGCGTCGCTCCTCAGTGTCAGTGGGCTCCGTATCACAGAGTGTAAGGCGTCGCTCCTCAGTGTCAGTGGCCTCCGTATCACAGAGTGTAAGGTGTCATTCCTCAGTGTTATTGGGCTCCGTACCACAGAGTGTAAGGCGTCGCTCTTCAGTGTCAGTGGGCTCCGTACCACAGAGTGTAAGACGTCGCTCCTCAGTGTCAGTGGGCTCCATATCACAGAGTGTACAGCGTCGCTCCTCAGTGTCAGTGGGCTCCGTATCACAGCGTGTAAGGCGTCGCTCCTCAGTGTCAGTGGTCTCCATATCACAGAGTGTAAGGCTTCGCTCCTCAGTGTCAGTGGGCACCGTATCACAGCATGTACGGTGTCGCTCCTCAGTGTCAGTGGGCTCCGTATCACAGAGTGTACGGCGTCTCTCCTCAGTGCCAGTGGGCTCTGTATCACAGCGTATAAGGCGTCGCTCCTCAGTGTCAGTGGGGTTCATAACACAGAGTGTATGGCATCGCTCCTCAGTGTCAGTGGGCTCCGTATCACAGAGTGTAAGGCGTCGCTCCTCCGTGTCAGTGGGCTCCGTATCACAGTGTATGGCGTCACTCCTCAGTGTCAGTGGGCTCCGTATCATAGAGTGTATGTTGTCGCTCCTCAGTGTCAGTGGGTTCCGTATCACAGAATGTAAGGCGTCGCTCCTCAGTGTCAGTGGGCTCCGTATCACAGAGTGTACGGCATCGCTCCTCAGTGTCAGTGGGCTCCGTATCAGAGTGTAAGGCGTCGCTCATCTTTGTCAGTGGGCTCCGTATCACAGAGTGTAAGACGTCGCTCCTCAGTGCCAGTGGGCTCCGTATCACAGAGTGTACGACGTCGCTCCTCAGTGTCAGTGGGCTTCGTATCACAGCGTGTAAGGCGTCGCTCCTCAGTGTCAGTGGGCTCCGTATTACAGCGTGTACTGTGTTGCTCCTCAGTCTCAGTGGGCTCCGTATCACAGCGTGTAAGGCATCGCTCCTCAGTGTCAGTGGGCTCCGTATCACAGAGTGTAAGGCGTCGCTCCTCCGAGTCAGTGGGCTCCATATCACAGAGTGTAAGGCGTCGCTCCTCAGTGTCAGTGGGCTCCATATCACAGAGTGTAAGGCGTCGCTCCTCAGTGTCAGTGGGCTCTGTATCACAGAGTGTAAGGCGTCACTCCTCAGTGTCAGTGGGGTCCGTATCACAGAGTGTAAGGCGTCGCTACTCAGTGTCAGTGGCTCAGTATCACTGAGTGTAAGGCGTCGCTCCTCAGTGTCAGTGGGCTCTGTATCACAGAGTCTAAGGCGTCACTCCTCAGTGTCAGTGGGCTCCGTATCACAGAGTGTAAGGCCTCGCTACTCAGTGTCAGTGGGCTCTGTATCACAGAGTGTAAGGCGTCGCTACTCAGTGTCAGTGGGCTCCGTATCACAGAGTGTAAGGCGTCGTTCCTCAGTGTCAGTGGGCTCCGTATCACAGAGTGTACGGCATCGCTCCTCAGTGTCAGTGGGCTCTGTATCACAGAGTGTAAGGCGTCACTCCTCAGTGTCAGTGGGCTCCGTATCACAGAGTGTAAGGCGTCACTCCTCAGTGTCAGTGGGCTCCGAATCACAGAGTGTAAGGCGTCGCTACTCAGTGTCAGTGGGCTCTGTATCACAGAGTGTAAGGCGTCACACCTCAGTGTCACTGGGCTCCGTATCACAGAGTGTAAGGCGTCGCTACTCAGTGTCAGTGGGCTCCGTATCACAGAGTGTAAGGCGTCACTCCTCAGTGTCAGTGGGCTCCGTATCACAGCGTGTACGGTGTTGCTCCTCAGTCTCAGTGGGATCCGTATCACAGAGTGTACGGCGTCGCTCCTCAGTGTCAGTGGGCTCCGTATCACAGCGTGTAAGGCATAGCTCCTCAGTGTCAGTGTGCTCCGTATCACAGAGTGTATGGCGTTGCTCCTCAGTATCAGTGGGCTCCGTATCACAGAGTGTAAGGCGTCGCTCCTCCGAGTCAGTGGGCTCCATATCACAGAGTATAAGGCGCCGCTCCTCAGTGTCAGTGGGCTCCATATCACAGAGTGTAAGGCGTCGCTCCTCAGTGTCAGTGGGCTCCGTATCACAGAGTGTACGGCGTCGCTCCTCAGTGTCAATGGGCTCCGTATCACAGCGTGTAAGGCGTCACTCCTCAGTGTCAGTGGGCTCTGTATCACAGAGTGTATGGCGTCGCTCCTCAGTGTCAGTGGGTTCCGTATCACAGAGTGTAAGGCGTCGCTCCTCAGTGTCAGTGGCCTACGTATCACAGATTGTAAGGCGTCGCTCCTCAGTGTCAGTGGGTTCCGTATCACAGAGTGTAAGGCGTCGTTCTTCAGTGTCAGTGGTCTCCGTATCACAGACTGTAAGGCGTCGCTCCTCAGTGTCAGTGGGCTCCGTATCACAGAGTGTAAGGCGTCGCTCCTCAGTGTCAGTGGGCTCCGTATCACAGAGTGTAAGGCGTCGCTCCTCAGTGTCAGTGGGTTCCGTATCACAGAATGTAAGGCGTCGCTCCTCAGTGTCAGTGGGCTCCGTATCACAGAGTGTACGGCATCGCTCCTCAGTGTCAGTGGGCTCCGTATCAGAGTGTAAGGCGTCGCTCATCTTTGTCAGTGGGCTCCGTATCACAGAGTGTAAGACGTCGCTCCTCAGTGCCAGTGGGCTCCGTATCACAGAGTGTACGACGTCGCTCCTCAGTGTCAGTGGGCTTCGTATCACAGCGTGTAAGGCGTCGCTCCTCAGTGTCAGTGGGCTCCGTATTACAGCGTGTACTGTGTTGCTCCTCAGTCTCAGTGGGCTCCGTATCACAGCGTGTAAGGCATCGCTCCTCAGTGTCAGTGGGCTCCGTATCACAGAGTGTAAGGCGTCGCTCCTCCGAGTCAGTGGGCTCCATATCACAGAGTGTAAGGCGTCGCTCCTCAGTGTCAGTGGGCTCCATATCACAGAGTGTAAGGCGTCGCTCCTCAGTGTCAGTGGGCTCTGTATCACAGAGTGTAAGGCGTCACTCCTCAGTGTCAGTGGGCTCCGTATCACAGAGTGTAAGGCGTCGCTACTCAGTGTCAGTGGCTCAGTATCACTGAGTGTAAGGCGTCGCTCCTCAGTGTCAGTGGGCTCTGTATCACAGAGTCTAAGGCGTCACTCCTCAGTGTCAGTGGGCTCCGTATCACAGAGTGTAAGGCCTCGCTACTCAGTGTCAGTGGGCTCTGTATCACAGAGTGTAAGGCGTCGCTACTCAGTGTCAGTGGGCTCCGTATCACAGAGTGTAAGGCGTCGTTCCTCAGTGTCAGTGGGCTCCGTATCACAGAGTGTACGGCATCGCTCCTCAGTGTCAGTGGGCTCTGTATCACAGAGTGTAAGGCGTCACTCCTCAGTGTCAGTGGTCTCCGTATCACAGAGTGTAAGGCGTCACTCCTCAGTGTCAGTGGGCTCCGAATCACAGAGTGTAAGGCGTCGCTACTCAGTGTCAGTGGGCTCTGTATCACAGAGTGTAAGGCGTCACACCTCAGTGTCACTGGGCTCCGTATCACAGAGTGTAAGGCGTCGCTACTCAGTGTCAGTGGGCTCCGTATCACAGAGTGTAAGGCGTCGCTCCTCAGTGCCAGTGGGCTCCGTATCACAGAGTGTACGACGTCGCTCCTCAGTGTCAGTGGGCTTCGTATCACAGCGTGTAAGGCGTCGCTCCTCAGTGTCAGTGGGCTCCGTATTACAGCGTGTACTGTGTTGCTCCTCAGTCTCAGTGGGCTCCGTATCACAGCGTGTAAGGCATCGCTCCTCAGTGTCAGTGGGCTCCGTATCACAGAGTGTAAGGCGTCGCTCCTCCGAGTCAGTGGGCTCCATATCACAGAGTGTAAGGCGTCGCTCCTCAGTGTCAGTGGGCTCCATATCACAGAGTGTAAGGCGTCGCTCCTCAGTGTCAGTGGGCTCTGTATCACAGAGTGTAAGGCGTCACTCCTCAGTGTCAGTGGGCTCCGTATCACAGAGTGTAAGGCGTCGCTACTCAGTGTCAGTGGCTCAGTATCACTGAGTGTAAGGCGTCGCTCCTCAGTGTCAGTGGGCTCTGTATCACAGAGTCTAAGGCGTCACTCCTCAGTGTCAGTGGGCTCCGTATCACAGAATGTAAGGCCTCGCTACTCAGTGTCAGTGGGCTCTGTATCACAGAGTGTAAGGCGTCGCTACTCAGTGTCAGTGGGCTCCGTATCACAGAGTGTAAGGCGTTGTTCCTCAGTGTCAGTGGGCTCCGTATCACAGAGTGTACGGCATCGCTCCTCAGTGTCAGTGGGCTCTGTATCACAGAGTGTAAGGCGTCACTCCTCAGTGTCAGTGGGCTCCGTATCACAGAGTGTAAGGCGTCACTCCTCAGTGTCAGTGGGCTCCGAATCACAGAGTGTAAGGCGTCGCTACTCAGTGTCAGTGGGCTCTGTATCACAGAGTGTAAGGCGTCACACCTCAGTGTCACTGGGCTCCGTATCACAGAGTGTAAGGCGTCGCTACTCAGTGTCAGTGGGCTCCGTATCACAGAGTGTAAGGCGTCACTCCTCAGTGTCAGTGGGCTCCGTATCACAGCGTGTACGGTGTTGCTCCTCAGTCTCAGTGGGATCCGTATCACAGAGTGTACGGCGTCGCTCCTCAGTGTCAGTGGGCTCCGTATCACAGCGTGTAAGGCATCGCTCCTCAGTGTCAGTGTGCTCCGTATCACAGAGTGTATGGCGTTGCTCCTCAGTATCAGTGGGCTCCGTATCACAGAGTGTAAGGCGTCGCTCCTCCGAGTCAGTGGGCTCCATATCACAGAGTATAAGGCGCCGCTCCTCAGTGTCAGTGGGCTCCGTATCACAGAGTGTACGGCGTCGCTCCTCAGTGTCAATGGGCTCCGTATCACAGAGTGTACGGCGTCGCTCCTCAGTGTCAATGGGCTCCGTATCACAGCGTGTAAGGCGTCACTCCTCAGTGTCAGTGGGCTCCGTATCACAGAGTGTATGGCGTCGCTCCTCAGTGTCAGTGGGTTCCGTATCACAGAGTGTAAGGCGTCGCTCCTCAGTGTCAGTGGCCTACGTATCACAGATTGTAAGGCGTCGCTCCTCAGTGTCAGTGGGTTCCGTATCACAGAGTGTAAGGCGTCGTTCTTCAGTGTCAGTGGTCTCCGTATCACAGACTGTAAGGCGTCGCTCCTCAGTGTCAGTGGGCTCCGTATCACAGAGTGTAAGGCGTCGCTCCTCAGTGTCAGTGGGCTCCGTATCACAGAGTGTAAGGCGTCGCTCCTGAGTGTCATTTGTCTCCGTATCACAGAGTGTAAGGCGTCGCTCCTCAGTGTCAGTGGCCTCTGTATCACAGAGTGTAAGGCGTCGCTCCTGAGTGTCAGTGGGTTCTGTATCACAGAGTGTAAGGCGTCGCTCCTCAGTGTCACTGGGCTCCGTATCACAGAGTGTAAGGCGTCGCTCCTCAGTGTCAGTGGGCTCCGTATCACAGAGTGTAAGGCGTCGCTCCTCAGTGTCAGTGGCCTCCGTATCACAGAGTGTAAGGTGTCATTCCTCAGTGTTATTGGGCTCCGTACCACAGAGTGTAAGGCGTCGCTCTTCAGTGCCAGTGGGCTCCGTACCACAGAGTGTAAGGCGTCGCTCCTCAGTGTCAGTGGGCTCCGTATCACAGAGTGTACAGCGTCGCTCCTCAGTGTCAGTGGGCTCCGTATCACAGCGTGTAAGGCATCGCTCCTCAGTGTCAGTGGTCTCCATATCACAGAGTGTAAGGCTTCGCTCCTCAGTGTCAGTGGGCACCGTATCACAGCATGTATGGTGTCGCTCCTCAGTGTCAGTGGGCTCCGTATCACAGAGTGTACGGCATCTCTCCTCAGTGCCAGTGGGCTCTGTATCACAGCGTATAAGGCGTCGCTCCTCAGTGTCAGTGGGGTTCATATCACAGAGTGTATGGCATCGCTCCTCAGTGTCAGTGGGCTCCGTATCACAGAGTGTAAGGCGTCGCTTCTCCATGTCAGTGGGCTCCGTATCACAGTGTATGGCGTCACTCCTCAGTGTCAGTGGGCTCCGTATCATAGAGTGTATGTTGTCGCTCCTCAGTGTCAGTGGGTTCCGTATCACAGAATGTAAGGCGTCGCTCCTCAGTGTCAGTGGGCTCCGTATCACAGAGTGTACGGCATCGCTCCTCAGTGTCAGTGGGCTCCGTATCAGAGTGTAAGGCGTCGCTCATCTTTGTCAGTGGGCTCCGTATCACAGAGTGTAAGACGTCGCTCCTCAGTGCCAGTGGGCTCCGTATCACAGAGTGTACGACGTCGCTCCTCAGTGTCAGTGGGCTTCGTATCACAGCGTGTAAGGCGTCGCTCCTCAGTGTCAGTGGGCTCCGTATTACAGCGTGTACTGTGTTGCTCCTCAGTCTCAGTGGGCTCCGTATCACAGCGTGTAAGGCATCGCTCCTCAGTGTCAGTGGGCTCCGTATCACAGAGTGTAAGGCGTCGCTCCTCCGAGTCAGTGGGCTCCATATCACAGAGTGTAAGGCGTCGCTCCTCAGTGTCAGTGGGCTCCATATCACAGAGTGTAAGGCGTCGCTCCTCAGTGTCAGGGGGCTCTGTATCACAGAGTGTAAGGCGTCACTCCTCAGTGTCAGTGGGCTCCGTATCACAGAGTGTAAGGCGTCGCTACTCAGTGTCAGTGGCTCAGTATCACTGAGTGTAAGGCGTCGCTCCTCAGTGTCAGTGGGCTCTGTATCACAGAGTCTAAGGCGTCACTCCTCAGTGTCAGTGGGCTCCGTATCACAGAGTGTAAGGCCTCGCTACTCAGTGTCAGTGGGCTCTGTATCACAGAGTGTAAGGCGTCGCTACTCAGTGTCAGTGGGCTCCATATCACAGAGTGTAAGGCGTCGTTCCTCAGTGTCAGTGGGCTCCGTATCACAGAGTGTACGGCATCGCTCCTCAGTGTCAGTGGGCTCTGTATCACAGAGTGTAAGGCGTCACTCCTCAGTGTCAGTGGGCTCCGTATCACAGAGTGTAAGGCGTCACTCCTCAGTGTCAGTGGGCTCCGTATCACAGCGTGTAAGGCGTCACTCCTCAGTGTCAGTGGGCTCCGTATCACAGAGTGTATGGCGTCGCTCCTCAGTGTCAGTGGGTTCCGTATCACAGAGTGTAAGGCGTCGCTCCTCAGTGTCAGTGGCCTACGTATCACAGAGTGTAAGGCGTCGCTCCTCAGTGTCAGTGGGTTCCGTATCTCAGAGTGTAAGGTGTCGTTCTTCAGTGTCAGTGGTCTCCGTATCACAGACTGTAAGGCGTCGCTCCTCAGTGTCAGTGGGCTCCGTATCACAGAGTGTAAGGCGTCGCTCCTCAGTGTCAGTGGGCTCCGTATCACAGAGTGTAAGGCGTCGCTCCTGAGTGTCAGTGGTCTCCGTATCACAGAGTGTAAGGCGTCGCTCCTCAGTGTCAGTGGCCTCCGTATCACAGAGTGTAAGGTGTCATTTCTCAGTGTTATTGGGCTCCGTACCACAGAGTGTAAGGCGTCGCTCTTCAGTGTCAGTGGGCTCCGTACCACAGAGTGTAAGACGTCGCTCCTCAGTGTCAGTGGGCTCCGTATCACAGAGTGTACAGCTTTGCTCCTCAGTGTCAGTGGGCTCCGTATCACAGCGTGTAAGGCGTCGCTCCTCAGTGTCAGTGGTCTCCATATCACAGAGTGTAAGGCTTCGCTCCTCAGTGTCAGTGGGCACCGTATCACAGCATGTACGGTGTCGCTCCTCAGTGTCAGTGGGCTCCGTATCACAGAGTGTACGGCGTCTCTCCTCAGTGCCAGTGGGCTCTGTATCACAGCGTATAAGGCGTCGCTCCTCAGTGTCAGTGGGGTTCATATCACATGGTGTATGGCATCGCTCCTCAGTGTCAGTGGGCTCCGTATCACAGAGTGTAAGGCGTCACTCCTCAGTGTCAGTGGGCTCCGTATCATAGAGTGTATGTTGTCGCTCCTCAGTGTCAGTGGGTTCCGTATCACAGAATGTAAGGCGTCGCTCCTCAGTGTCAGTGGGCTCCGTATCACAGAGTGTACGGCATCGCTCCTCAGTGTCAGTGGGCTCCGTATCAGAGTGTAAGGCGTCGCTCATCTTTGTCAGTGGGCTCCGTATCACAGAGTGTAAAACGTCGCTCCTCAGTGCCAGTGGGCTCCGTATCACAGAGTGTACGACGTCGCTCCTCAGTGTCAGTGGGCTTCGTATCACAGCGTGTAAGGCGTCGCTCCTCAGTGTCAGTGGGCTCCGTATTACAGCGTGTACTGTGTTGCTCCTCAGTCTCAGTGGGCTCCGTATCACAGCGTGTAAGGCATCGCTCCTCAGTGTCAGTGGGCTCCGTATCACAGAGTGTAAGGCGTCGCTCCTCCGAGTCAGTGGGCTCCATATCACAGAGTGTAAGGCGTCGCTCCTCAGTGTCAGTGGGCTCCATATCACAGAGTGTAAGGCGTCGCTCCTCAGTGTCAGGGGGCTCTGTATCACAGAGTGTAAGGCGTCACTCCTCAGTGTCAGTGGGCTCCGTATCACAGAGTGTAAGGCGTCGCTACTCAGTGTCAGTGGCTCAGTATCACTGAGTGTAAGGCGTCGCTCCTCAGTGTCAGTGGGCTCTGTATCACAGAGTCTAAGGCGTCACTCCTCAG
The DNA here is from genome assembly GCF_964204655.1 of Triturus cristatus. Taxonomy (NCBI): domain Eukaryota; kingdom Metazoa; phylum Chordata; class Amphibia; order Caudata; family Salamandridae; genus Triturus; species Triturus cristatus. Next base: position 1,101,219,576 of record NC_140579.1, read on the forward strand.
TGTCAGTGGGCTCCGTATCACAGAGTGTAAGGCCTCGCTACTCAGTGTCAGTGGGCTCTGTATCACAGAGTGTAAGGCGTCGCTACTCAGTGTCAGTGGGCTCCATATCACAGAGTGTAAGGCGTCGTTCCTCAGTGTCAGTGGGCTCCGTATCACAGAGTGTACGGCATCGCTCCTCAGTGTCAGTGGGCTCTGTATCACAGAGTGTAAGGCGTCACTCCTCAGTGTCAGTGGGCTCCGTATCACAGAGTGTAAGGCGTCACTCCTCAGTGTCAGTGGGCTCCGTATCACAGCGTGTAAGGCGTCACTCCTCAGTGTCAGTGGGCTCCGTATCACAGAGTGTATGGCGTCGCTCCTCAGTGTCAGTGGGTTCCGTATCACAGAGTGTAAGGCGTCGCTCCTCAGTGTCAGTGGCCTACATATCACAGAGTGTAAGGCGTCGCTCCTCAGTGTCAGTGGGTTCCGTATCTCAGAGTGTAAGGTGTCGTTCTTCAGTGTCAGTGGTCTCCGTATCACAGACTGTAAGGCGTCGCTCCTCAGTGTCAGTGGGCTCCGTATCACAGAGTGTAAGGCGTCGCTCCTCAGTGTCAGTGGGCTCCGTATCACAGAGTGTAAGGCGTCGCTCCTGAGTGTCAGTGGTCTCCGTATCACAGAGTGTAAGGCGTCGCTCCTCAGTGTCAGTGGCCTCCGTATCACAGAGTGTAAGGTGTCATTTCTCAGTGTTATTGGGCTCCGTACCACAGAGTGTAAGGCGTCGCTCCTCAGTGTCAGTGGGCTCCGTATTACAGCGTGTACTGTGTTGCTCCTCAGTCTCAGTGGGCTCCGTATCACAGCGTGTAAGGCATCGCTCCTCAGTGTCAGTGGGCTCCGTATCACAGAGTGTAAGGCGTCGCTCCTCCGAGTCAGTGGGCTCCATATCACAGAGTGTAAGGCGTCGCTCCTCAGTGTCAGTGGGCTCCATATCACAGAGTGTAAGGCGTCGCTCCTCAGTGTCAGGGGGCTCTGTATCACAGAGTGTAAGGCGTCACTCCTCAGTGTCAGTGGGCTCCGTATCACAGAGTGTAAGGCGTCGCTACTCAGTGTCAGTGGCTCAGTATCACTGAGTGTAAGGCGTCGCTCCTCAGTGTCAGTGGGCTCTGTATCACAGAGTCTAAGGCGTCACTCCTCAGTGTCAATGGGCTCCGTATCACAGAGTGTAAGGCCTCGCTACTCAGTGTCAGTGGGCTCTGTATCACAGAGTGTAAGGCGTCGCTACTCAGTGTCAGTGGGCTCCATATCACAGAGTGTAAGGCGTCGTTCCTCAGTGTCAGTGGGCTCCGTATCACAGAGTGTACGGCATCGCTCCTCAGTGTCAGTGGGCTCTGTATCACAGAGTGTAAGGCGTCACTCCTCAGTGTCAGTGGGCTCCGTATCACAGAGTGTAAGGCGTCACTCCTCAGTGTCAGTGGGCTCCGTATCACAGCGTGTAAGGCGTCACTCCTCAGTGTCAGTGGGCTCCGTATCACAGAGTGTATGGCGTCGCTCCTCAGTGTCAGTGGGTTCCGTATCACAGAGTGTAAGGCGTCGCTCCTCAGTGTCAGTGGCCTACGTATCACAGAGTGTAAGGCGTCGCTCCTCAGTGTCAGTGGGTTCCGTATCTCAGAGTGTAAGGTGTCGTTCTTCAGTGTCAGTGGTCTCCGTATCACAGACTGTAAGGCGTCGCTCCTCAGTGTCAGTGGGCTCCGTATCACAGAGTGTAAGGCGTCGCTCCTCAGTGTCAGTGGGCTCCGTATCACAGAGTGTAAGGCGTCGCTCCTGAGTGTCAGTGGTCTCCGTATCACAGAGTGTAAGGCGTCGCTCCTCAGTGTCAGTGGCCTCCGTATCACAGAGTGTAAGGTGTCATTTCTCAGTGTTATTGGGCTCCGTACCACAGAGTGTAAGGCGTCGCTCTTCAGTGTCAGTGGGCTCCGTACCACAGAGTGTAAGACGTCGCTCCTCAGTGTCAGTGGGCTCCGTATCACAGAGTGTACAGCTTTGCTCCTCAGTGTCAGTGGGCTCCGTATCACAGCGTGTAAGGCGTCGCTCCTCAGTGTCAGTGGTCTCCATATCACAGAGTGTAAGGCTTCGCTCCTCAGTGTCAGTGGGCACCGTATCACAGCATGTACGGTGTCGCTCCTCAGTGTCAGTGGGCTCCGTATCACAGAGTGTACGGCGTCTCTCCTCAGTGCCAGTGGGCTCTGTATCACAGCGTATAAGGCGTCGCTCCTCAGTGTCAGTGGGGTTCATATCACATGGTGTATGGCATCGCTCCTCAGTGTCAGTGGGCTCCGTATCACAGAGTGTAAGGCGTCACTCCTCAGTGTCAGTGGGCTCCGTATCATAGAGTGTATGTTGTCGCTCCTCAGTGTCAGTGGGTTCCGTATCACAGAATGTAAGGCGTCGCTCCTCAGTGTCAGTGGGCTCCGTATCACAGAGTGTACGGCATCGCTCCTCAGTGTCAGTGGGCTCCGTATCAGAGTGTAAGGCGTCGCTCATCTTTGTCAGTGGGCTCCGTATCACAGAGTGTAAGACGTCGCTCCTCAGTGCCAGTGGGCTCCGTATCACAGAGTGTACGACGTCGCTCCTCAGTGTCAGTGGGCTTCGTATCACAGCGTGTAAGGCGTCGCTCCTCAGTGTCAGTGGGCTCCGTATTACAGCGTGTACTGTGTTGCTCCTCAGTCTCAGTGGGCTCCGTATCACAGCGTGTAAGGCATCGCTCCTCAGTGTCAGTGGGCTCCGTATCACAGAGTGTAAGGCGTCGCTCCTCCGAGTCAGTGGGCTCCATATCACAGAGTGTAAGGCGTCGCTCCTCAGTGTCAGTGGGCTCCATATCACAGAGTGTAAGGCGTCGCTCCTCAGTGTCAGGGGGCTCTGTATCACAGAGTGTAAGGCGTCACTCCTCAGTGTCAGTGGGCTCCGTATCACAGAGTGTAAGGCGTCGCTACTCAGTGTCAGTGGCTCAGTATCACTGAGTGTAAGGCGTCGCTCCTCAGTGTCAGTGGGCTCTGTATCACAGAGTCTAAGGCGTCACTCCTCAGTGTCAGTGGGCTCCGTATCACAGAGTGTAAGGCCTCGCTACTCAGTGTCAGTGGGCTCTGTATCACAGAGTGTAAGGCGTCGCTACTCAGTGTCAGTGGGCTCCATATCACAGAGTGTAAGGCGTCGTTCCTCAGTGTCAGTGGGCTCCGTATCACAGAGTGTACGGCATCGCTCCTCAGTGTCAGTGGGCTCTGTATCACAGAGTGTAAGGCGTCACTCCTCAGTGTCAGTGGGCTCCGTATCACAGAGTGTAAGGCGTCACTCCTCAGTGTCAGTGGGCTCCGTATCACAGCGTGTAAGGCGTCACTCCTCAGTGTCAGTGGGCTCCGTATCACAGAGTGTATGGCGTCGCTCCTCAGTGTCAGTGGGTTCCGTATCACAGAGTGTAAGGCGTCGCTCCTCAGTGTCAGTGGCCTACGTATCACAGAGTGTAAGGCGTCGCTCCTCAGTGTCAGTGGGTTCCGTATCTCAGAGTGTAAGGTGTCGTTCTTCAGTGTCAGTGGTCTCCGTATCACAGACTGTAAGGCGTCGCTCCTCAGTGTCAGTGGGCTCCGTATCACAGAGTGTAAGGCGTCGCTCCTCAGTGTCAGTGGGCTCCGTATCACAGAGTGTAAGGCGTCGCTCCTGAGTGTCAGTGGTCTCCGTATCACAGAGTGTAAGGCGTCGCTCCTCAGTGTCAGTGGCCTCCGTATCACAGAGTGTAAGGTGTCATTTCTCAGTGTTATTGGGCTCCGTACCACAGAGTGTAAGGCGTCGCTCTTCAGTGTCAGTGGGCTCCGTACCACAGAGTGTAAGACGTCGCTCCTCAGTGTCAGTGGGCTCCGTATCACAGAGTGTACAGCTTTGCTCCTCAGTGTCAGTGGGCTCCGTATCACAGCGTGTAAGGCGTCGCTCCTCAGTGTCAGTGGTCTCCATATCACAGAGTGTAAGGCTTCGCTCCTCAGTGTCAGTGGGCACCGTATCACAGCATGTACGGTGTCGCTCCTCAGTGTCAGTGGGCTCCGTATCACAGAGTGTACGGCGTCTCTCCTCAGTGCCAGTGGGCTCTGTATCACAGCGTATAAGGCGTCGCTCCTCAGTGTCAGTGGGGTTCATATCACATGGTGTATGGCATCGCTCCTCAGTGTCAGTGGGCTCCGTATCACAGAGTGTAAGGCGTCACTCCTCAGTGTCAGTGGGCTCCGTATCATAGAGTGTATGTTGTCGCTCCTCAGTGTCAGTGGGTTCCGTATCACAGAATGTAAGGCGTCGCTCCTCAGTGTCAGTGGGCTCCGTATCACAGAGTGTACGGCATCGCTCCTCAGTGTCAGTGGGCTCCGTATCAGAGTGTAAGGCGTCGCTCATCTTTGTCAGTGGGCTCCGTATCACAGAGTGTAAGACGTCGCTCCTCAGTGCCAGTGGGCTCCGTATCACAGAGTGTACGACGTCGCTCCTCAGTGTCAGCGGGCTTCGTATCACAGCGTGTAAGGCGTCGCTCCTCAGTGTCAGTGGGCTCCGTATTACAGCGTGTACTGTGTTGCTCCTCAGTCTCAGTGGGCTCCGTATCACAGCGTGTAAGGCATCGCTCCTCAGTGTCAGTGGGCTCCGTATCACAGAGTGTAAGGCGTCGCTCCTCCGAGTCAGTGGGCTCCATATCACAGAGTGTAAGGCGTCGCTCCTCAGTGTCAGTGGGCTCCATATCACAGAGTGTAAGGCGTCGCTCCTCAGTGTCAGTGGGCTCTGTATCACAGAGTGTAAGGCGTCACTCCTCAGTGTCAGTGGGCTCCGTATCACAGAGTGTAAGGCGTCGCTACTCAGTGTCAGTGGGCTCTGTATCACAGAGTGTAAGGCGTCACACCTCAGTGTCACTGGGCTCCGTATCACAGAGTGTAAGGCGTCGCTACTCAGTGTCAGTGGGCTCCGTATCACAGAGTGTAAGGCGTCGCTCCTCAGTGTCAGTGGGCTCCGTATCACAGAGTGTAAGGTGTCATTCCTCAGTGTCAGTGGGCTCTGTATCACAGAGTGTAAGGCGTCGCTCCTCAGTGTCAGTGGGTTTCGTATCACAGAGTGTAAGGCGTCGCTCCTCAGTGTCAGTGGGCTCTGTATCACAGAGTGTAAGGCGTCACTCCTGAGTGTTATTGGGCTCCGTACCACAGAGTGTAAGACGTCGCTCCTCAGTGTCAGTGGGCTCCGTATCACAGAGTTTAAGGCGTCGCTCCTCAGTGTCAGTGGGCTCCGTATCACAGAGTGTACAGCGTCGCTCCTCAGTGTCAGTGGGCTCCGTATCACAGCGTGTAAGGCGTCGCTCCTCAGTGTCAGTGGGCTCCGTATCACAGCGTGTAAGGCGTCGCTCCTCAGTGTCAGTGGGCTCTGTATCACAGAGTGTAAGGCGTCGATCCTCAGTGTCAGTGGGCACCGTATCACAGCATGTACGGTGTCGCTCCTCAGTGTCAGTGGGCTCTGTATCACAGAGTGTACGGCGTCTCTCCTCAGTGTCAGTGGGCTCTGTATCACAGCGTATAAGGCGTCGCTCCTCAGAGTCAGTGGGCTGCATATCACAGAGTGTATGGCATCGCTCCTCAGTGTCAGTGGGCTCCGTATCACAGAGTTTAAGGTGTCGCTCCTCCGTGTCAGTGGGCTCTGTATCACAGAGTGTAAGGACTCGCTTCTCAGTGTCAGTGGGCTCCGTATCACAGTGTATGGCATCGCTCCTCAGTGTCAGTGGGCTCCGTATCACAGAGTGTACGTTGTCGCTCCTCAGTGTCAGTGGGTTCCGTATCACAGAATGGAAGGTGTCGCTCCTCAGTGTCAGTGGGCTCCGTATCACAGAGTGTACGGTGTCGCTCCTCAGTGTCAGTGGGCTCCGTATCACAGAGTGTACGGCGTCGCTCCTCAGTGTCAGTGGGCTCCGTATCAGAGTGTAAGGCGTCGCTCATCTTTGTCAGTGGGCTCCGTATCACAGAGTGTAAGACGTCGCTCCTCAGTGCCAGTGGGCTCCTTATCACAGAGTGTACGGCGTCGCTCCTCAGTGTCAGTGGGCTTCGTATCACAGAATGTAAGGCGTCGCTCCTCTGTGTCAGTGGGCTCCGTATCACAGAGTGTAAGGCGTCGCTCCTCAGTGTCAGTGGGCTCCGTATCACAGCGTGTACGGTGTTGCTCCTCAGTCTCAGTGGGCTCCGTATCACAGAGTGTACGGCGTCGCTCCTCAGTGTCAGTGGGCTCCGTATCACAGAGTGTACGGCATCGCTCCTCAGTGTCAGTGGGCTCCGTATCACAGAGTGTATGGCGTTGCTCCTCAGTATCAGTGGGCTCCGTATCACAGAGTGTAAGGCGTTGCTCCTCCGAGTCAGTGGGCTCCATATCACAGAGTGTAAGGCATCGCTCCTCAGTGTTATTGGGCTCTGTACCACAGAGTGTAAGGCGTCGCTCTTCAGTGTCAGTGGGCTCCGTACCGCAGAGTGTAAGACGTCGATCCTCAGTGTCAGTGGGCTCCATATTACAGAGTGTAAGGCGTCGCTCCTCAGTGTCAGTGGGCACCGTATTACAGCGTGTACGGAGTCGCTCCTCAGTGTCAGTGGGCTCCGTATCACAGAGAGTACGGCGTCGTTCCTCAGTGTCAGAATGACAGTGGGCTCGGTCTCACAGAGTGTACGGCGTCGCTCCTCAGTGTCAGTGGGCTACGTATCACAGAGTGTTAAGCATCGCTCCTCAGTGTCACTGTGCTACGTATCACAGAGTGTAAGGCATCGCTACTCAGTGTCCGTGGGCTCCATATCACAGAGTGTAAGGCGACACTCCTCGGTGTCAGTGGGCTCAGTATCACAGAGTGTAAGGGGTCGCTCCTCAGTGTCAGTGGGCTCAGTATCACAGAGTGTAAGGTGTCGCTCCTCAGTGTCAGTGGGCTCCGTATCACAGAGTTTAAGGAATCGTTACTCAGTGTCAGTGGGCTCCATATCACAGAGTGTAAGGCGTCACTCCTCAGTGTTAGTGAGCTCAGTATCACAGCTTGTAAGGCATCGCTCCTCAGTGTCAGTTAGCTCCGTATCACAGAGTTTAAGGTATCGCTCCTCAGTGAGCTGTGTAGCACAGAGTGTAAGGCGTCGCTCCTCAGTGTCAGTGGGTTCCGTATCACAGAGTGTAAGGCGTCGCTCCTCAGTGTCAGTGGGCTCCGTATCACAGAGTGTATAGCGTCGCTCCTCAGTGTGAGTGGGTTCCGTATCACAGAGTGTAAGGCGTCGCTCCTCAGTGTCAGTGGGCTCCGTATCACAGAGTGTAAGGCGTCGCTCCTCAGTGTCAGTGGGCTCCGTATCACAGAGTGTATGGCGTCGCTCCTCAGTGTCAGTGGGCTCCGTATCACAGAGTGTAAGGCGTCGCTCCTCAGTGTCAGTGGGCTCCGTATCACAGAGTGTAAGGCGTCGCTCCTCAGTGTCAGTGGGCTCCGTATCACAGAGTGTAAGGCGTCGCTCCTCAGTGTCAGTGGGCTCCGTATCACAGAGTGTAAGGCGTCGCTCCTCAGTGTCAGTGGGCTCCGTATCACAGAGTGTAAGGCGTCGCTCCTGAGTGTCAGTGGGCTCCGTATCACAGAGTGTAAGGCGTCGCTCCTCAGTGTCAGTGGCCTCTGTATCACAGAGTGTAAGGCGTCGCACCTGAGTGTCAGTGGGTTCCGTATCACAGAGTGTAAGGCATCGCTCCTGAGTGTCACTGGGCTCCGTATCACAGAGTGTAAGACGTCGCTCCTCAGTGTCAGTGGGCTCCGTATCACAGAGTGTAAGGCGTCGCTCCTCAGTGTCAGTGGGCTCCGTATCACAGAGTTTAAGGCGTCACTCCTCAGTGCCAGTGGGCTCCGTATCACAGAGTGTAAGGCGTCATTCCTCAGTGTCAGTGGGCTCCGTATCACAGAGTGTAAGGCGTCGCTCCTCAGTGTTATTGGGCTCCGCACCACAGAGTGTAAGGCGTCGCTCTTCAGTGTCAGTGGGCCCCGTACCACAGAGTGTAAGATGTCGATCCTCAGTGTCAGTGGGCTCCGTATCACAGAGTGTACAGCGTCGCTCCTCAGTGTCAGTGGACTCAGTATCACAGCGTGTAAGGCGTCGCTCCTCAGTGTCAGTGGGCTCTGTATCACAGAGTGTAAGGCGTCGCTCCTCAGTGTCAGTGGGCTTCGTAATATAGCGCGTAAGGCGTCGCTCCTCAGTGTCAGTGGGCTCCATATCACAGAGTGTAAGGCGTCGCTCCTCAGTGTCAGTGGGCTCCGTATCACAGAGTGTAAGGCGTCGCTCCTCAGTGTTATTGGGCTCCGTACCACAGAGTGTACGGAGTCGCTCTTCAGTGTCAGTGGGCTCCGTACCACAGAGTGTAAGACGTCGATCCTCAGTGTCAGTGGGCTCCGTATCACAGAGTGTACAGCGTCGCTCCTCAGTGTCAGTGGACTCCGTATCACAGCATGTAAGGCGTCGCTCCTCAGTGTCAGTGGGCTCCGTATCACAGAGTGTAAGGCGTCGCTCCTCAGTGTCAGTGGTCTTCGTATCACAGCGCGTAAGGCGTCGCTCCTCAGTGTCAGTGGGCTCCATATCACAGACTGTAAGGCGTCGCTCCTCAGTGTCAGTGGACTCCGTATCACAGCGTGTAAGGCGTTGCTCCTCAGTGTCAGTGGGCTCCGTATCACAGAGTGTAAGGCGTCGCTCCTCAGTGTCAGTGGGCTTCGTATCACAGCGCGTAAGGCGTCGCTCCTCAGTGTCAGTGGGCTCCGTATCACAGAGTGTAAGGCGTGGCTCCTCAGTGTTATTGGGCTCCGTACCACAGAGTGTAAGACGTCGATCCTCAGTGTCAGTGGGCTCCATATCACAGAGTGTAAGGCGTCGCTCCTCAGTGTCAGTGGGCACCGTATTACAGCGTGTACGGTGTCGCTCCTCAGTGTCAGTGGGCTCCGTATCACAGAGTGTATGGCATCGTTCCTCAGTGTCAGAATGACAGTGGGCTCGGTCTCACAGAGTGTACGGCGTCGCTCCTCAGTGTCAGTGGGCTACGTATCACAGAGTGTTAAGCATCGCTCCTCAGTGTCACTGTGCTACGTATCACAGAGTGTGAGGCATCGCTACTCAGTGTCAGTGGGCTCCATATCACAGAGTGTAAGGCGACACTCCTCAGTGTCAGTGGGCTCAGTATCACAGAGTGTAAGGAGTTGCTCCTCAGTGTCAGTGGGCTCAGTATCATAGAGTGTAAGGTGTCGCTCCTCAGTGTCAGTGGGCTCCGTATCACAGAGTTTAAGGAATCGTTACTCAGTGTCAGTGGGCTCCATATCACAGAGTGTAAGGCGTCGCTCCTCGGTGTTAGTGAGCTCAGTATCACAGCTTGTAAGGCATCGCTCCTCAGTGTCAGTTAGCTCCGTATCACAGAGTTTAAGGTATCGCTCCTCAGTGAGCTGTGTAGCACAGAGTGTCAGGCTTCGCTACTCAGTGTCAGTGGCCTAAGTATCATAGAGTGTTAGGCGTCGCATCTCAGTGTCAATGGGCTCCGTATCACAGAGTGTACGGCGTCGCTCCTCAGTGTCAGTGGGCTCCGTATCACAGAGTGTATGGGGTCGCTACTCAGTGTCAGTGGGTTCCGTATCACAGAGTGTAAGGCGTCGCTCCTCAGTGTCAGTGGGCTCCGTATCACAGAGTGTAAGGCGTCGCTCCTCAGTGTCAGTGGGCTCCGTATCACAGAGTGTATTGCGTCGCTCCTCAGTGTCAGTGGGTTCCGTATCACAGAGTGTAAAGCGTCGCTCCTCAGTGTCAGTGGGCTCCGTATCACAGAGTGTAAGGCGTTGCTCCTCAGTGTCAGTGGGCTCCGTATCACAGAGTGTAAGGCGTCGCTCCTCAGTGTCAGTGGGCTCCGTATCACAGAGTTTAAGGCGTCGCTCCTCAGTGTCAGTGTGCTCCGTATCACAGAGTGTAAGGCGTCGCTCCTCAGTGTCAGTGGGCTCTGTATCACAGAGTGTAAGGCGTCGCTCCTGAGTGTCAGTGGGCTCCATATCACAGAGTGTAAGGCGACACTCCTCAGTGTCAGTGGGCTCAGTATCACAGAGTGTAAGGAGTTGCTCCTCAGTGTCAGTGGGCTCAGTATTACAGAGTGTATGGTGTCGCTCCTCAGTGTCAGTGGGCTCCGTATCACAGAGTTTAAGGAATCGTTACTCAGTGTCAGTGGGCTGCATATCACAGAGTGTAAGGCGTCGCTCCTCAGTGTTAGTGAGCTCAGTATCACAGCTTGTAAGGCACCGCTCCTCAGTGTCAGTTAGCTCCGTATCACAGAGTTTAAGGTATCGCTCCTCAGTGAGCTGTGTAGCACAGAGTGTCAGGCTTCGCTACTCAGTGTCAGTGGCCTAAGTATCATAGAGTGTTAGGCGTCGCATCTCAGTGTCAATGGGCTCCGTATCACAGAGTGTACGGCGTCGCTCCTCAGTGTCAGTGGGCTCCGTATCACAGAGTGTATGGGGTCGCTCCTCAGTGTCAGTGGGTTCCGTATCACAGAGTGTAAGGCGTCGCTCCTCAGTGTCAGTGGGCTCCGTATCACAGAGTGTAAGGCGTCGCTCCTCAGTGTCAGTGGGCTCCGTATCACAGAGTGTATGGCGTCGCTCCTCAGTGTCAGTGGGTTCCGTATCACAGAGTGTAAAGCGTCGCTCCTCAGTGTCAGTGGGCTCCGTATCACAGAGTGTAAGGCGTCGCTCCTCAGTGTCAGTGGGCTCCGTATCACAGAGTGTAAGGCGTCGCTCCTCAGTGTCAGTGGGCTCCGTATCACAGAGTTTAAGGCGTCGCTCCTCAGTGTCAGTGTGCTCCGTATCACAGAGTGTAAGGCGTCGCTCCTCAGTGTCAGTGGGCTCTGTATCACAGAGTGTAAGGCGTCGCTCCTGAGTGTCAGTGGGCTCCATATCACAGAGTGTAAGGCGACACTCCTCAGTGTCAGTGGGCTCAGTATCACAGAGTGTAAGGAGTTGCTCCTCAGTGTCAGTGGGCTCAGTATTACAGAGTGTAAGGTGTCGCTCCTCAGTGTCAGTGGGCTCCGTATCACAGAGTTTAAGGAATCGTTACTCAGTGTCAGTGGGCTCCATATCACAGAGTGTAAGGCGTCGCTCCTCAGTGTTAGTGAGCTCAGTATCACAGCTTGTAAGGCACCGCTCCTCAGTGTCAGTTAGCTCCGTATCACAGAGTTTAAGGTATCGCTCCTCAGTGAGCTGTGTAGCACAGAGTGTCAGGCTTCGTTACTCAGTGTCAGTGGCCTAAGTATCATAGAGTGTTAGGCGTCGCATCTCAGTGTCAATGGGCTCCGTATCACAGAGTGTACGGCGTCGCTCCTCAGTGTCAGTGGGCTCCGTATCACAGAGTGTATGAGGTCGCTCCTCAGTGTCAGTGGGTTCCGTATCACAGAGTGTAAGGCGTCGCTCCTCAGTGTCAGTGGGCTCCATATCACAGAGTGTAAGGCGTCGCTCCTCAGTGTCAGTGGGCTCCGTATCACAGAGTGTATGGAGTCGCTCCTCAGTGTCAGTGGGTTCCGTATCACAGAGTGTAAAGCGTCGCTCCTCAGTGTCAGTGGGCTCCGTATCACAGAGTGTAAGGCGTCGCTCCTCAGTGTCAGTGGGCTCCGTATCAGAGAGTGTAAGGCGTCGCTCCTCAGTGTCAGTGGGCTCCGTATCACAGAGTTTAAGGCGTCGCTCCTCAGTGTCAGTGTGCTCCGTATCACAGAGTGTAAGGCGTCGCTCCTCAGTGTCAGTGGGCTCTGTATCACAGAGTGTAAGGCGTCGCTCCTGAGTGTCAGTGGGCTCCGTATCACAGAGTGTAAGGCGTCACTCCTCAGTCTCAGTGGCCTCTGTATCACAGAGTGTAAGGCGTCGCTCCTGAGTGTCAGTGGGTTCCGTATCACAGAGTGTAAGGCATCGCTCCTGAGTGTCACTGGGCTCCGTATCACAGAGTGTAAGGCGTTGCTCCTCAGTGTCAGTGGGCTCCGTATCACAGAGTTTAAGGCGTCAGGGTCCGCTTCCTCCTGGGCCGTGGGAACTCTGGGGGCCGGTTTCCCGCGCCTCCTGCGCCTTCTCCCTAAGACCGGTTCCTGGACCTCTCCCTCAGGCTCCAGGACCCTTTCGACACCCCTACTGGCTGCCATTGACCGGGTGGTCACGCATGCCCAGTCGGGTAGACCCACCACCCTCAGATGCATGGTCTTCTCCACCTTTTCCCAAGGGGAGCTCTCCAGGTCGTTCCCTAGCAGACAATCTACAGGCATGTCAGTTCTCACAGCGACTTGTAGAGTACCAGAGACCCCCCCCCCCCCCCCCCACTCAAAGGGAACTTGAGCCATTGGACAACGACTCTCGATGTTGTCAGCATTGACAACCCTACAGTAGGCATGGGGTACAACCTGCTCTTGAGACACCAGGTGTTGCCTCACCGAGGTCACGCTGGCTCCTGTATCTCTAAGAGCCTCAACCTTCTTTCCATTGATGGTCACTACTTGCCCATATTTCTTAGTGTTAGAGGCTAAGTCGGTTTCAGGGACCATCTCACTGTCTCCTAGCGAGACTAGGGTCATATGCGCGGGACCCCCACCCCCCTGGACTGCTACCTCCCCCCCAAAATTAACACTAGCCACTTGCCGGGGTGGAGCACCAGTGGGTGCTGTCTTACCAAACAGGCGACATTTAGGATCAGAGGCAATGTGACCCGGTTCACCACATTTATAACAATTGAAGGGCCCCTTTGGAACAGGCCTACCTGTCGGGGCCCCGTTCTGCTGCGGGAGTGGGGGAGGCTGAGAACCCTTCTGCTGCTTCCCTTGGGAATTACTTTGGGGGCCTTTTTGGAACCCCTTCTGTTTACCCTTGTCCCCCCCACTCTTCTGCTGGGGACCCTGCCCACCTTTGGCGGAGTCTCCCACTTGACCCTTGTGGACCCTGGTGCTAAGCCAGCGGTCCGCCTCCTCAGCGAGCTTCCTCGGGTTGGACAGCTTGCTATCAATCAGGTGCTGGCGTAGCTCAGGAAAACATTGACTGGACAAGTGCTCCCATGCAATTAAATCAAGCAGCCCTTGATAATCATTCACCTTGCTACCCTTCACCCAACCATCCAGTGCTCTGCAGAAAAAAGTTACATACTCCACATACGTACTCTCAGGGATCTTCTTAGTCTCCCTGAACCTCTGTCTATATAGTTCAGGAGTTAACCCATACCTGGTCATTAAAGCTTCCTTCATATGGGGGTATGAGGTCTGGATCTCTAGGGGCAAATCTAACAGTGTGTCACGCCCTTCAGCAAGGAACCTCCCCCACAACCCCGCTCCCCAGTCTTTCTCAGGGACCCGGTGTGAAGACATGGCTACCTCGTAGGCCCTAAACCACTGCCCTATGTCATCCTTCCTAAAATACTCCTTCACTACATCTTTGGGGATGTACACCTTGGACTCTACCTGCACCGGTGGAGTGCTGCCACCAGAAGGAGCGGTTTCCAAACTTTTCGCCTTCAGCTCCAACTCCTTCACTTTCAGATCATGATCCATTTGGCGTTGTTGTGCCTCCAAGGCCAACTTCTGCTTCTCCATTTCCATTTGTCCTGCCAACTTTGCCATCTCCATTGCATGCGCCCTGTCTGCTGCCCTGTTCGCCAGCTCTTCTGGGGACAGGCCTCTGGTGGGCTCCACAAAGTGGTCGGGCGGAACGATGTCCCCCGCATTCTGTGGGTCTCTTGACTCTTTCCAGGCTCTCAACGCCTTGAGGTACTGGTTCTTCTTCCTGAATCCAGTATGGGGAACTCTGAATTTCACACTGTAGCCTTTCAATTGCTCCACGGTGCAGTCCTCCAGTTTCTCCCAATCCACCTCATCCATTCCAGAAATCACAGAGAGTGCTCTTCCAGCAGGAAGTGAGCCAGGCATGGCTGCAGTAATGGCAGATGTCTCAACGGTTCACAAATGAAAAAAACCTGTGGCTGCGTTACTTGGTCTGCTCTCACTATCTGGTGATTAATAATTCACTGTATGTGTGAGAAGTTGGCCTGGTATATGATGTTCACTAGTTAAAGTGACCACCTTGTACCATGCCAAGCAACCCTTATGGTGTGGTTGTAAGTCAACCTTTTCGGACTAGCTGCCCTAGTGGTAGCGTAGGCTAAGCAGTCTTTGAGGCTAAACTCGTGACACGTGTTAAGCAAGCTGTTTTACCAAATGCAACCCCCTTTTATACCAATGAAAGGACACCACACAGATATATATTCAAAATATATATGTATTTATTTCTCAAAGTAACCCCTAGTCTCTTTATGAGCACAGGAGCACAAATCGTCAAACAAGATTACAGTAGAATACACAAAAGTTGCACTTTATATGGATAGGCCCTGGTGGCCGCTCAAACCATATACTAAAATAGTGGTATAAGTACCACGAACAGAAAAGGGAAAAGGCCTAGGGCCTCTAGAATCGCTGGGCCTACAAGGAGCTAACTTTAGTTAGTGAACAGGAGGTCCACGGGTTGCGTGTGCAGAGCAAGTAGTCACACGCGTGCTCCCATAGGTTTTCAATGGGTGCGTAAAAAGTACAAAGTTACTGCAAAAAGGATCTTCCGGGTGGACTATGAACTCAAGATCGGAAACACAGACACTAGAGATGATACTCTACACTGGGGCACCGGAGTGCCAGCTTTACCTCACCCACAGGAAGCGGGTGCGTAGGTGTCGAAGTGCGTCGGGTTTCTTCTATCTGTTCAATGGAGCCTGTGGACAAAGATGCTGCAGGCGGTCGGTCCGGAAGGGATGCGGTGGATCCAAGGGTGGATAGGAGTTGTAGAAGACCTGTAAGCAGAGGGGACAGTGTTCAAAGTCACTAGCCAGTGACCTGCGTGGCACCAGGTGGGTACCAGGCGATGTCGGGTGCAAACAGGAAGAAAGGTGTAGCTTGTATCTGCAGCCACGTGGTCCCTGAAGGTCGACGACATCCAGGAGTCGGTTCACGAGCTGTCCCACGCAGGCTCTCGCTGTCGGCGGTTTGATCGAAGCAAACAAGCCTTGGCAAAAGCAATTATTGTGGAAAACGAAATAAGCTGATGGTTCTGACCAGCAAGGTCAGAGGGACTGCTCCTTTGGAGGGGAGCAAGGGCCAGTCTGGAGCAACCAGACCAGCGGTGTATTTCTTGAAGTTCATCGCCAAGATGGCCACTAGCCAACGGGCCAGCAACCGGTTAGGCGCGTCGAGTGGCAAAATGCAGAAGGGCCCCACGCAGATCGTGGAGATGCTGGAGGGCTCACCTTTGGTGCAGATGCCGCTCGAGGGTTGGGCTTCTCAGATCCCAAAGCACAACTTGGAGGGAGCCTCGGTTGTTGCACTTGCAGCTTGTCGTGGTCGTTTCAAGATGGCTGGCTCCACGTGTCTCGTTGCCTCCACGGGTCTCCTCTTTTCAGGGACTGTGGATCGGGCGGTGAGAGGTCTGGAGGTCCAGGTCTTGTCAGTCTCTGGGCTCGGGCTCCGGCAGGAGGCGGCGGCAAAGCAGACGTTGATTCGCTGGATGGTGCTTGCGTTAGCAAGGTGGTCACTCCCTGACCACAGGGGAGATTGGCTTCAGTCCTCTGTGCGGCAGAGCGTCGAAGTTCCCGTCTTCTTCTTAGTTTCAAGTTGATTCCAGGATGTCTGAAGTCTTAGGACACAGCTCCTACCTTTAAGCGGATTCTAGGGGCCGGACTACCTGCTAGGTCCCTCCCTAAGGGTGGGACCAGGAAGGGGGGTGGTTACACCCCCAATCCTTTGTCCAGCTCGCCCCAGGCCCGGGACTGGTGTGCCCCAGGACCGTATTGAACTGGCATATGCACCGAGGCACCTTGTGAGCCACAGGCATGTCTGGTTTCTTTCAAGCCCTACCTGACCAATACACAAAATCCTGTCTGGGGTGGTGCACGCACCTCCCCTGGCAGGAAACCCTTTGTCCACACCTCCCAAGCTGGAAGGACTCCCAGCAGCAGGAGGGCAGACTTGTGTCTGTGGTGGCAGCATCCATTTTGTGGAGCTGAGGCTATGTCTGATTTTACCCGGGTTTCAGGTACTGTACATGTCGTGTCCCTCTAGAAGGGTGGAATGCTAACCCCGTCGCCAGAATTGGCGAGGGGTTAGTATTCCAATTCGTATGACACCTTACTCGACATGTTTTGATAAAGCCAAACCAAAGATAGCATTTAACCGCGAGGTTCATAATGCACTTAAGAGTATATGGTATGACGATATCTGGAAACAGTAGAAGGAAGTTGTTCCGACCACTGCAGACAGGCTCAGCTCATGCCAGAGCACCACCTCACATGGAACCAAGCACTCTGCCTTCAGGATTGTTAAGGCCTGCCATAGGAGTGACTTATAGGTTAACATGTGTCCCATTTAAGGTTAGGTATAGGTATACTACACCTAAGTAAGAGGTGGTTACACCAACTTACCCCAGCTGAGTGATCAGCCAGTTGTGTCAAATTTGTTAGGCCAGGCCAGGGGTGGCACAATACATGCTTCAGCCCCTGGTAGGCCTTAGATACACCAATGCCCTGGGTACCTAGTGTACACTGGTACAGGGGCTCACAGGGTGATCCACTTCCAATTGGTTATGCACCTAGGGTGCATAGTGTAAATTTAGTAGAGAGAACAGCAGGCTGGGGGTCTGATTGGCAGGCCCACAGCCTCAATATGTCAAAAACCAGTGAAGCAAAAAGGAAAAATTTGGGGTGACCATAGGATAGCAGACCCTACTCTCCTACACAACCCCCCCCCAAACGCAGGGACATTAAACTAGCCTTGACCAGTCTCGTCTTCATGTCCTAAGTGGAAGTACCTGGAGAGACCATCTGCATTCCCATGGTCAGTACCTGGCCGGTGCTCCACTGTAAAGTCCATCCCCTGTAGGGAAATGGACCACCTAAGCAGTTTGGGGTTTTCACCCTTCATCTGATTTAGCCACAAGAGGGGCTTATGGTCGGTCTGAATCTTGAAGTGAGTGCCAAACAAGTATGGCCTCAGCTTCTTCAGGGCCCACACCACAGCAAAGGCCTCCCTCTCAATAGCTGACCAATTCTTCTCTCTGGGGGTCAACCTTCTGCTAATAAAAGCAATGGGTTGGTCTTGACCATCTACATTAAGTTGTGACAGCACAGCTCCCACACCCAACTCAGAAGCATCTGTTTGGACAATAAACTCTTTGGAGTAGTCAGGACTTTTCAGGATAGGTGCAGAGCACATGGCCTCCTTCAGGTCATCAAATGCCTTTTGACAGCTTACTGTCCACTGAACCTTTTTGGGCATCTTCTTGGATGTCAGATCATTAACCCCTTGAGTGCCCCGCCCTTTCCACGCCCTGTGCCGGGCGTTTCATTAGCGGGCGGGGTTCATGACGAGATAGTCTCGTCATGGGCACAGCGCAACCGCGCTCCATGACGAGACTATCTCGTCATGGGCACTGAAGGGGTTAAGAGGAGTCACAATGGACCCATAGTTCTTAACAAACTTCCTGTAGTACCCAGTCAAGCCCAAGAAAGCTCGAACTTGAGTCTGGGTGGTTGGAGGAGACCAGTCCTTGATGGATTGTATCTTACTCTCCAGTGGTTGAACTTGGCCTCCACCTACAAGGTGGCCCAAATGCACAACCTTACTCTGCCCTATCTGGCACTTAGTAGCCTTGATAGTGAGGCCTGCCCTTTGCAGAGCCTCAAGAGCCTTCTTCAGGTGGATCAGGTGATCCTCCCAGGTGGAGCTTAAGACAGCAATGTCATCAAGATATGCTGCGCAAAAGTCATCCAACCCAGTAAGGACTTGATTCACCAACCTTTGGAAGGTGGCAGGTGCATTCTTCAGACCAAAGGGCATCACCACAAATTGGTAGTGCCCACCTGGGGTTGAGAATGCTGTTTTGGCCTTAGACTCCTCAGCTAATCTGATTTGCCAATAGCCAGCTGTCAAGTCAAATGTGCTCAAAAACTTAGCAGAAGCCAGTTTGTCTATGAGCTCATCTGCCCTTGGAATAGGGTGTGCATCTGTCCTGGTGACAGCATTGAGTCCTCTGTAATCCACACAGAACCTCATCTCTCTCTTGCCATCTTTGGTGTGAGGTTTGGGGACCAGAACCACAGGGCTAGCCCAGGGGCTCTCTGAGGGTTCAATGACACCTAATTCCTGCATTTTGTGTACCTCAGCCTTTATACAGTCCCTGACGTGGTCAGGTTGTCTGTAAAGCTTGTTCTTTACAGGCAGACTGTCACCAGTGTCCACCACATGGGTACACCAGTCAGTTTGGCTAGGTATCAAGGAAAACAGATGTTGAAATGATTGTAGAACTTATCTACATTCAGTCTGCTGATGGGCAGTGAGGTTGCCTCCAAGGGTCACTCCTTCAACTGAGCCATCTTCAGGGTTCTGAGACAACAGGTCTGGGAGAGGGTCACTCTCTTCCTCCTGTCCCTCATCTGTAGCCATGAGCAAGCCCATGTCTGCCCTGTCAACATATGCTTTAAGCCTGTTAACATGGAGTACCCTGTGGGGACTCCTGGGAGTTCCTAGGTCCACCAAGTAGGTGACCTCTCCCTTCTTTTCCAGGATTGTATGGGGTCCAGACCATTTGTCTTGGAGTGCTGCTGGGGCCACTGGCTCCAACACCCATACCTTCTGTCCTGGCTCAAACTCAACCAAGACAGCCTTTTGGTCATGCCAAGCTTTCTGTAAGGCCTGGCTTGCCTCAAGGTTTTTGGATGCCTTCTCCATATACTCAGCCATCCTGGAGCGGAGACCAAGTACATAGTCCACTATGTCTTGTTTAGGCTTTTTGAGAGGCAACTCCCATCCTTCCTTCACTAAACACAGTGGGCCTCTTACAGGGTGCCCAAACAGCAATTCAAAGGGGCTGTAGCCAACTCCTTTTTGTGGGACCTCTCTGTAAGCAAACAGAAGGCAGGGTAGAAGGATGTCCCATCTTCGCCTGAGCTTTTCAGGTAATCCTTTGATCATACCCTTTAGGGTCTTGTTGAATCTCTCAACAAGCCCATTGCATTGTGGGTGATAAGGGGTGGTGAACTTGTAGTTGACACCACATTCCTTCCACATAGCTGTCAAGTATCCTGACATAAAGTTGGTACCTCTGTCAGATACTACCTCCTTAGGAAACCCCACTCTGGAGAATACTCCCAGCAGGGCCCTGGCCACAACAGGAGCTGTAGTGGTCCTAAGGGGAATTGCCTCTGGATACCTGGTGGCATGATCCACTACCACCAGTATACATCTGTGCCCAGATGCAGTGGGAGGATCCATGGGACCCACTATATCTATTCCCACTCTTTCAAAGGGGACCCCCACCACAGGTAGTGGTATTAGGGGGGCCTTTGTTGTGCCACCTGATTTGCCACTGGCTTGGCAGGTCACACAGGAGCGACAAAACTCCTTTGTATCTTCATTCATGTGAGGCCAGTGAAAGTGAGGGACAAGCCTGTCCCAAGTCTTGTTCTGGCCTAAGTGTCCTGCTAAAGGAATATCATGGGCCAAGGTAAGAAGGAAGCCCCTAAATTGCAGAGGTATAACCAACCTCCTGGTTGCACCAGGCTTGGGGTCTCTAGCCTCTGAATAAAGGAGCCCTTCATCCCAATACACTTTATGGGTACCTTGAGCATTCCCTGCAGCCTCAGCAGCAGCCAGCTGTCTGAGGGGTTCAAGAGAGGGACAGGATAACTGAGCCTGCCTCAAGTCAGCCCTTGAAGGCCCCCCTGTCCCCAGAAACTCAACCTGATCAGGTTCAAGCTCTTCAGGGACAGTTCCTTCAGGGTCCTCTAGATTAGGGGTGGGCGGAATTTGCGGAATTAACCTCCGCAAATTATCGCGAGATTGCAGAAAATCTCCGCAAACACGCCGGAAATATCGCGAAGATGCGGAAGTTTTTTGCCGCCTGTTCGCGGTATTTTTTGCGTGTTCGCGGGTCGCCAACTTACCCATGCGGTCGCTCATGGGCGCGGCCATCTTGTTTTCACTTGTCCCGCCCTCTGGCGTTGTTTACTTCCTGTTCCGGGTCGCGCAATGCATGTTCGCGGTCGATATTTCCTGTTCGCGATCGCTTTTACTTGATCGCGTTGCTTTTTGCTTGCTCAGGGAGAAAATATCGCGCGAACTTGCCCACGTGGTCGCAACGGGCGCGGCCATCTTGTTTTCCACTCTATTGCATGGTTCTGGGGCCTGATTTTCAATCCTCCCTAAATCTTTTCAATCCTTTGTTTATAGCCACTTTTTTCGGATCTTTATTACTTATTATTTCTCTAACTATTTTCCTGCCTCTATATTTTTGGTTTTTGTGTACCTTTTTTTTTGTTTTTTAGCTACTTTTTCTCTTTGTATTGCCTGCTATTTATTTCCTTTACTCCTTTATTTATTTTACCTTTTCTTTCCCGCCCCGTCCCCAGAACCATGTCCAAGGGCAGGGCTGTTCGCCGGCGCAGCCAGAGCCGCGACCGCCTTCCTTGCGGAAGGCGGCGCCCACAAGGGGTGCATGCACGGGCCTTATTTGGGGAGGCGGAGTTGGCTGCACTAATTTTCTTTGTGCAGCGCCACCTCCCCTCAACCCTGGCAGCAGGTGGCAGGCCTGGGTCCGGGTACGGCCTCCGGGAGCGTCGGCAGCGGTGGGGGAAGGTGCGCCGGGCAGTGTCTCGCATCTCTGGGGTCCGGCGCACCCAGGCACAGCTGACGCACCGGTGGTCCGACATCCTGGACCGTGAGCAGGACCTGCTGGACCTGCTAGGAGTGGAGGTCCCGGGGCTTGGTGAGTACCTATTTAATTATTACAACTTTGTGTCTGTTCTTCTGCTCTATGTTATATATTGCGAATATCTTTTTTTCCTTCCAACCAGATAGAATGTTGCTGCTTGCAATACATTCCAGGTTAATAATGTTTAAAAGTCTTCTGTGATTATGACACAGGTGCTCTTCTGCGCTACTACTAATCTTACTTGTTTGCAGCTTTGCGTTTGCGCTTGCTTAGCGTGATTCTTTACGAGTTTATTTTAGAGAAATTAAGTTACGTAATGCTACAGTGACTCATGTCCACTCCTTACTTTGTCCTGTCACTAATAGATAGGGGCGGATTGATACATAGGTTTAGGTACTTTGTATGAGCTTCTAATTGGTTAGTGGTATGCGTGATGCCCCCTCACTCAGTTACGTGACGTGCTGCTAGTACGCCAGTCTTTAGAACCTTTCTAGTTTGTTCAATGAGTGGAGGTAGGCTTTGCAGTTACTTAGCAGTAGCAGATGAGCATCAATCAAACCAAAATTGTGTATATACAAAAAATGTAGTCATGTTAATGTGTCCTCCATGATTGGATCATACACATTGTTGAGGAATACAGTCGAAATGCATACTTAATGTACAATTGGCATGCCTGGAATAGGTGGGCTAGGTTGGGTGGTAGGTTGTACTAATACTTAGGCTTACTTGTAACTTAGTTTTCTGGAATCAGAATGGAAGAATGGATTACTGTTGATAAATAGTAACTTAAGTAGTCGAACTGCGAATCCCCCGATATTACATGTTGACCAGATGAGATCGGTCAATGTAGTTATTGCAATTGTTTAGATAAGTGTTTTTTGACCGTTGTTGAAAAAAATTGTATTTGCTTAAGTTGACACCATCCATCAATGTTTGTCTTTCTTATATCTTTCCTGTTCATCAGCACCCAGGGGCAGACGGGCAGGGACTGGGCAGTCGGCGGGACAGGAACACCACGAGGAGGACACCGCTGAGGGCTCCTCTGCTGGCCCCAGTAAGTCTTCTTGTTTTTAATAATATTTCTTATTCCATAACTTTTACTGCCCCATTTCTCCCGAACTATAGTGTGTTTCCAAATGCTATTTTTTTACCACCAATTATCCTTCGATCTGTACGGTTTCAAAAAGCTTATCCCTGCCTCCGCTACGATGACTGAGTACTACTACATACTATCAGTCTGTCTGTCTGTACTGTAGTAGCTAGTCTTGCCCAGTGGCACTCTTTGTGAAAGGTTGTAATATAAAACTCATATTCACCAGTAGCTCGTACAATCCGTTGGGTCGTTGTCTTGTACTACTTTTTACTCTTGTTGATGTTTAGGCTTTGAAAATTCACAGCAACAGCCCTACCAGATTTCTTAATATTTTGATATGATACCCTATAGGACATACAACTGTTGTAGGGATCTTGCACATACATTTGCACCAGAAAATAGGATGTTGGTGATGGTAGGTTGGACCTTCCTTGCACACCTCAATCAGAAATTCCGCACCCACCACAATTCCACTGCTTGACTATAGTACTGTCTTGTCATACCTATTAGGTCTCGGAACCCTCCCCCCAAGACAACCAACAAGTAGACAACCCAGAACATTAACACACCCAACCTCTGTCGTGGAAGCAATTCACATGCACACCCTTACTTTAATTTGCTCAATCGTGTAAGTTAGTCCACTCCACACCAAATACCACGAAGTCTATGTAAGTTTAAAATTTTTATTTCAATTTGAGAAGGTCTGTACACTGTTATCTTAGCAGCACCAACCGGCAAATCAATAACATTAAAACAAAATACATTGTTACACTAATACAGTTGGGAATTAAATCATGATAACTGAAGTGGTGGAAGGCAGCACCACCATCCCATAGCAATTTAGTTTATATACATTTATAAATGAAGATGTGAGTGAAGGGACCCCTCACCTCAGAAGAACCTAGTACTGGTAGTTGGTGCATCGTTCAGAAGCTCTGGTTCGTAGAAGCGAATCTTGCGTCTGTAATGCGAAAAAAGAAATGGTGTGCGTTAGTATATTGCAACTTGCAAGCATTTCTCAGCCGTGCCAAAAAGTGTAGCATCTATGGATAAGCAATATGGACTAACAGTAACAGTAGTACACCAGTTCTTCCTAAAAAAGTGGCTGGTTAATGTTTGTTGACCGCCTGTACGCAGCGCGTAGACTAGACAGTAGCAGTGTGAGGCAGGTCATGTGGGCTCAAAGGTGTCTTAAGAAGCTGCAAGGTAAAGGTAACGTCACATGTGCATGGCTAGGGCTAATCAAGCAAATGCTACAATGATCATATAACTTAGTGTCTACTCTACTACTACCTGATTTGTACTAGTGATTTATGTTAGTATTAACTCATTTTTCAACCTTGCTACTGATCAATAGGGGGGAGGTGTATATGTTGCCTAATAAATGTGTAATGTTTTCTAGGCGCACTACCGACCACCATTGCTGGGGCCAGCGAAGGCGACGCCGAGGGCGAGGATGCGGCAGTTGCAGATAGCAACGGAGGGGGAGTGGCAGCACCAGTGGCAGGCGGTGGTAAGTTAGATTCATAATCTTTAACTATTGTTGAACTTGACAGCACACTCACTGCAAAGGTGTACTGTATGTCTATGTATACTGTAAAGTTGTGAATTAGGGCCCCATTAGGATGGTGGGCGTATTGCCCCCGCCGGGCTGGCTGGAATTCACTGCCGTCCCAGCAGGGGCAAACCTCCCGCCATCCCTGTAGAAAATATTCAGACATGTCTAGGCGGAAAAGGGTTCAATATGGCGGTGGTGTCTCTCTCACCACACCGGCAGCCATATAATCTGCATTTTGGAATGCCTTTGCGTGGCGGCATTACCGTCCGCCACGGAAAGGCATGCACACATTGCAGAGTATGCTTGGGGGCCCCCATGGAGGGTACCTACCGATGCTATGGTACCCCCCGACTTTCAAAGCAAAACGTGACAGGCTCCGTGCGAGGCCCGTCATGTTGTGCTTGGAAAAGCAGCACAACATTTTAGCATTGCTTTCAGCAAAGCCAACCAGAATTTAAAATTAAAATAACAGGGTGCGCCCGCCACTGTGCCGGGCGCATCATCCTAATTAATTGTCCCCACGGGACCCCCACCCTTTTTAGCAGTCGGATGGCGGGCGGACAAAGTCCGCCCGCTATCCGATGTCGTAAGTAAGTATGAGTTCTTGGGGACGTTTGAAGAGTGAACTAGAAGACTAGAATTCCCTTTAATTGGTATAGGACTAGGAGCCAGAGTATTGAGTAACCAATGGCCTCATCTATCTGATTTCAACTCCGCTTTGAAAGTTTTATGGAGAAGAGCACCTGGTGCACTGTTCAACTAAAAAGTGTAAGACAGGTGGAAGGAAGAAGGACGGGCGACATTTAAAATGTTATGTACTACTGTGCTTTATTTTATAGTGCTACTCTACCATGCCACTATGTGTATAAATAATTACCTTGTCCTACTGTTTTATTAAGACTATATTTTACAATTGTCGTGTTTTTTTCTTTTTGATACACAGCTACTCCGAAAATCAACCGCAAGGAGTTGGCCGCCAAGGCACGGCGCCGGAAGCTGGAGGCAATCCAGCAGGAATACCGGCGGCTGGTGGTCCTAGCCGAGGAGGAGGAGGAGAGTGCAGCAGCAATTGAAGCCTCCTCCAGTGCCCCGGGCCCCAGCCACCGCCCTCCAGCGGTACGGCGCCACCGTCTGGCGGCTGCCCGCCGCCACCGTGCCATCTCCGGTGCCCCCCCCCACTGTGGTTGCAACTGCCGCGGCCTTAGACGCCGCGTCGCCCATTTAGAGGACCAGATTCGTGTCCTCCTCCAGTCCCGCCCCACCAGTTAGTCCCTGTCACTGCCCCTTTTTTAATTCCTGTTTGTTTCCTCACTCGTTTGGGCGTTCTCTATTTCTATGGACAGTCGTTGGGGTTAGGGAGGGGGGTGGGTCAGCTTTTGTGGGTTTAGTTTATTTGTTAGGGTCAATTAAATATATTTTTCTATGTTACATGCAATGTTGTTAATGTTTTGTAGGTGGGGTAACTGTTTTACATCACACTGTTTCTTTGCTGGTGCATGGCCGCCCATAGCGTGTGTTTGATTTCAATAATTTGCTGACTGTATAAGACACAAACAGATAGATGCGACACACCTCACTCATTGACTGGTCCTACTATGCATTCTTTGGAGTGGTGTTTGAAACTGACATCATTGACATGTCCATTATTGATTCTGCCTCCCCCAAACTTCTCTCTTACCGGTGCTTGATGTTTATGTCCAACTGTGGCACAGCACTGGCTGCATGGTGAAGATGGTTTCCTTTTTCATACATGCCATGATTGGGGTGGTGGTGGTAGTATAGTAGTAGTATACACTGGCAGGGTAGCAGCATTTCCAAAAAAAGAAAAGGAGATAGTCAATCGCCTTTGAGAGACTGTTAGAGGAGTAGTTGAATGAAGTACATCACAGAATTTACCGAGCAACAATTATATGTTCAAATATTTGACAAAAAAAATGAATGCTGGATATTATGAGGATAGCCTACTAGACAGAGTTACAAACTATAGTTTTGTCGACTTGGCTATGCCTACAGTCTAACAGTTAGTGCTGTATATGAGGAATGACAACAAACAAATCAAATCAATGCCGGCAATTCATGCTGAGGTATATGTTCCTTTGTTAAATAAAATAACCTGTGAAATATCCTACTCATGGGTGGGCAAGCAGAAGAAGATCATCGCTCTGCATTGAAATTGAAGTAGTGTTGCTTTCACCACATCCGCCCCAGCAAGTGTGTGATTAAGTATTGGTGTACTTTTAATTTAGTTACACCTCGACAATAAGTCACACAGCCCGGGGGAAGAGGGTTAGGGTCCGTTGATTGGATGGGAAGGGGGATTTTGGGAAAGGTTTGACATAGAAAAACAGTATGCATACATAGACAAACAAACGACAATCATTGAAGACTACCATACCATATCCATTCCATATGTTAAGGTATAAAAAAGGAAATGCATGCATGATGAGACCCGGATTACATACACTTCTATTTCTTGTTCTGTTCCGGCCTTAAAACTTTAACAGATAGCAAATAGAAATTTTAAATATTGGTAGTGAAGAATCGTAAACACAGAGAAAACGTAATGATGATTGATAATAACAACTCCAAGAACACACTGTTGTAAAGAATGTATACAAGATATTAATCAAATTTTTTAAAAGAAGTGAAAAGTGGATACTGTTACTGTCTTATCCTGGTCAAAAATGTGGACTGGTTTTTTGCATCTCGGCATTCCTCTTGCTCCTCTCGTCCATCAATCTAGGGTGTGTCGCCTCACCACTCGCCACTGCCCGGCTGGAATAAAAAGGTGATTGATTGGTAAGGTAATTAATATGCATTGTAATGTTTTACAAAGTTTTGGACAAGGCCCGGCCTGTAATTTTAGATTGAAAACCAAAGGGGATATTCAGAAAGAAAGTGAAAACAAATGCACAAGTGATGGTGTAGTGCAACAAGAACACTTTCCGAGGTGGCATGTATGCATATGCATCATCTCTACTGTAGTCTGTTTCCAGCATAGACCTTCAACAGTAACAGGAGAGATCAGGCCCACAGTGCTTACCATTAGCACATCCTACGTTACCACTTTAGAGTCCTTTTTTTTTTCTCTCAAAGAGTTGGACAAACGCAAAGCACATTATCCATTCCAGACATAGCATTTTACAGTTAAAGTTAGTAAAATCAATGCACTGCAGTCATCCCACCGCTACACTCTATTCAACTTCTACACAGACATTTGGGTGTGCTGTGGTTGTGGTTCACGTGTTTACCTTTAGGCTTTTCCGTTTTATGCCACTCATGAAACATCCTCCTGACTTCATCATCAGCTCTGATACTTCTACTGACTGAAGATCGGCCTGCAGTACAAGTGTAATTTTTAGAACACAACAAGAGTAGAAATATAAATATTACTGACTTGAGTCATTCTTTATTGTGTACAGAAAGATAGATTAACACTAGTACACTTTGACATCATTCACTTTGTGCACAACAAACAACGCCAACACAAAGATCAATAGCTCAGAGTCAGGTGTCCAATGCATGCCATTAATTATCATCATTTATTACCTGTTACTTCTCATCTTAAGTTAACGGGCCGTCTCTTTCGCCATCATCATGACGGACGGTGCTGTTTAAGTCACAGTCATTTGCATTGCGCAGCAGATTGAGTGAGTGCCCTTCCTGTATTGAATTAAAAGCAATGTATCACCAAGATGCAGGAGAGAAGTACACATTTCTTGTTTGCCAGAAGAGGAAAATTAGTAATTACTAGTGTGTTCTGTAGAAAGTTGATTAGTGGCAGTGCACAATTACATCAATTCATGCGAAACACACCACAAAATCTACATCATTCAGTCTGCTATTCTGCGGCCAATGCATGGCATCAATCATTACCTGTTGCATCTCATCTCGTTAACGCTGCAGGCCGTCTCTTTCGCCATCATCATGATGGACGGTGCTGTTAAGTCACAGTCATTTGCATTGCGCAGCAGATTGAGTGAGTGCCCTTCCTGTATTGAATTAAAAGCAATGTATCACCAAGATG
Source organism: Triturus cristatus (assembly GCF_964204655.1). NCBI lineage: Eukaryota > Metazoa > Chordata > Amphibia > Caudata > Salamandridae > Triturus > Triturus cristatus. The sequence continues at coordinate 1,101,247,006 of NC_140579.1, forward strand.
CAGGAGAGAAGTACACATTTCTTGTTTGCCAGAAGAGGAAAATTAGTAATTACTAGTGTGTTCTGTAGAAAGTTGATTAGTGGCAGTGCACAATTACATCAATTCATGCGAAACACACCACAAAATCTACATCATTCAGTCTGCTATTCTGCGGCCAATGCATGGCATCAATCATTACCTGTTGCATCTCATCTCGTTAACGCTGCAGGCCGTCTCTTTCGCCATCATCATGATGGACGGTGCTGTTAAGTCACAGTCATTTGCATTGCGCAGCAGATTGAGTGAGTGCCCTTCCTGTATTGAATTAAAAGCAATGTATCACCAAGATGCAGGAGAGAAGTACACATTTCTTGTTTGCCAGAAGAGGAAAATTAGTAATTACTAGTGTGTTCTGTAGAAAGTTGATTAGTGGCAGTGCACAATTACATCAATTCATGCGAAACACACCACAAAATCTACATCATTCAGTCTGCTATTCTGCGGCCAATGCATGGCATCAATCATTACCTGTTGCATCTCATCTCGTTAACGCTGCAGGCCGTCTCTTTCGCCATCATCATGATGGACGGTGCTGTTAAGTCACAGTCATTTGCATTGCGCAGCAGATTGAGTGAGTGCCCTTCCTGTATTGAATTAAAAGCAATGTATCACCAAGATGCAGGAGAGAAGTACACATTTCTTGTTTGCCAGAAGAGGAAAATTAGTAATTACTAGTGTGTTCTGTAGAAAGTTGATTAGTGGCAGTGCACAATTACATCAATTCATTCATGCGCAACACACACAACAAAATCTACATCACTCAGTCTGCTTTTCTGCGGACAATGCATGGCATCAATCATTACCTGTTGCATCTTATTTTCAGTTAATGGCCAGTCTCTCTCGGCTCTGAAGGAGGATAGCTATAGAAGTCATCAGATTCATGGTCCACTTGTTTTGGAAGGACGAGGAAAGTTTGAATTTGTTGTTACCATCATCCAATCATCATTCATGAGGGAAATGGAATTGACCAGGAGATGCAGTATGATCGAGCGGAGGAGCTGGATTCTGAGGACTGTAGTGTCAAATGGCAGACACCTGAAACTTGTATCTTAAATTAGAAGATTAGAAGACGGTGATAATGCATTGGTTGCGATTCACAAGTTTATAACCGGAACAACAGACACAAACAAAGGGGGAAAAAAGGGAGGAAGACAGTAAGTGCGAGCCTAATTGTCAGGGAAGTATAGCTCGTCCTCAAACTCTGGGGGATCTTCCAGTAGTAGGTAATCATCTGACACAATACTACCGTCACCTGAGCCGCTGTCCTCATCTTCCTCTGTTGATTCATGCATTGTGTAATTCGGTGGTATGAAGTGCTGATTCATTTTGATCATTGTTAACCTCTCCACGTTTTTGGGAGATAGACTGGTCCTTCTCAAGGTTACAATGGAACCAGCAGCACTGAAAACACGTTCGGAAGAGACACTTGCGACAGGGCAAGCCAGATAGCTTATCGCCAGCCTGCTGAGCTGTGGCCATTCAGACCTTTTCCTATACCAATACTGCACTGGGTTTTGATCAACGTACACCTCTGTTGGATCGTCCAGATAGGCCTGGACCATCCGCTCAATGTTCAGGGTTGCTGCTGGTAAGCTTTTGTGCTGTTTTTTCTGTGCATCAGCACTGTGCTTACGGCCCATCTTTACATACCAATCTGATAATGATTGTACTCGGCCGAATGATCCAGTTATTGTTTTTGTAGTCGATGGTGATGGTGAGTGTTGCGATTGTGAGCCAACCGCACTGCCCTCAGCCGACGAAGTTGCACTTGATTCTGCATGGCCTGCTTCAGTATCAGTACTTGTTGTGGGTTGATGTGGCGGGCTTTTAATTAGCAGCCCTTCGTTTTCAAACTTGATGGCTGCTTCAGCTATACAACTTTTGTAGCGGGCAACATCAGTGTCGGAAAAAGAACGGAATAGTCCTAATTTTGCACGTGGATCCAGAATTGTGGCACAAATGTAATGGTCTTGTGACAAAATTTTATTTTGTATCCTTACATTTTCTGATAAGCGCCTGGATAAGCTCTCCACCAAGTCATGGGCTTGCCTTCTGTCCTCTACACCTTTGTAGGATTCAGACACATTATTCAGCTCATGCTCTAGCATTTGCAACAATGGGATCGCTTGGCCCATTGTACAGTCCTCCTTGCTGACTTCACGTGTGAAGACCTCAAAAGGAGACAGCATCTCAGTCAGGCATTGAATTAGGGTCCATTGCTCCCTCTGAAGGGTCATGCCTTTAACACTAGCATCACTGCCTTTGTACCAGACATAATCATTGAGTGACCTGTGCTGTTCGTACAGACGATCAAGCATGTAATACGTTGAGTTCCAACGTGTTGCCACCTCCTGGATGAGTGCCTTGACTGGCACCCTACGCTCACGTTGGAAGATCCTCAGCTGCTTCCGAGCTTTAAAAGAATGGCTGAAATGAGTGCATATTCTTCGGCAGATGGACAGTAAATTGCTTACTATGGGTTCTTTTTTCAGAAAGTCTTGCACTATAATGTTTATGCAGTGTGCCAAACACGGAACCCTGAAATAGGAACCAAGTTCCATGGCCTTAAGTACATTACTGCCATTGTCTGTGGCAACAAAACCAATACCAAGCCCTCTGGGCTGCAGCCATTCCAAAACCTTGGTGCGAAACTCTTCTAAAATGTTTTCAGCCGTATGAGATTTCTCCATGGCGAACATGGCTACAGTTGCATGTTTCCGAGTACCTTCAAAAATCGCAGCTGTGTCAACAACACCTCGTGCAGATAGTAGATCTTTAACCCCCACAAAAGAGATCCAGTGTGCAGTGATACACATGTAATCTGTGGCTTGGCAACTGGTCCACATGTCTGTTGTCAGGTGGATATTGTGCACAGCACTCTTCTGCAAAGCTTGTCCAACCAATTCCAGCACATCATGATGTAGTGCCGGAACAGCAATTCTTGCGAAATAGGACCGGCTTGGAACTTTCCATTTCGGGCAGATGGCAGACACAAATTCAAGGAAACCCACCCCTTCCACAAATGAAAAAGGAAGAAGGTCCAGCGCTAACATTTTAGCCAGCTTCGCATTGTACAATCGTGCCGTTGGGTGGTTGCGTTGGAACTGCCCCTCCAACCTAAACATGCTGTCAATGGTAGGCTGGCTTACTTTCCTTAGTGGTGCCATTAACCCACTAAGGCTCAACGACACAGATTGTCTCATTGAGGTACTCGCCGCCGGTCGCCTTGGTGTCTCACCCACACTCTGAGTATGGCTCTTACTGCGGTGCCACTCTGATGTTACTGAGGAGGATGTGGGCGTTACCACTGCAGTGACTGCACTACTGGAGACAGGGCTAGAAATGCCTCCCTGTTCTTCACCTGCCACCACAATAATATCGCTCCCTGATTCCTGACCAACTTCAAAGGGTTTAGTTTTCCTACTTTCTTTTAACTTAAGTAGGTGATCCTCCCACACAATAGTGTGGTGTGTTCTGAGATGACTTGCTTGTCCTCCGGTACCATAGTTTGTACCAAGCTTACCACGCCGAACACCTTGCCGACAAATTGCGCATATAGCAACGTTCTCCTCCTTGGCGCTAACAGAAAAGAAGTCCCAAACTGGGGAGGAGAACTTTCTGGCACTGCTGGATGTGCCACTTTCAACACCAGATGAACTTGAGGGGGTCCTTGAAAATATGTGACCCTGTCCACCTACACTGTGACTTTTACTACCACTTCCTACTGAGGTGGTTGAGCTGGATGTAGGTCCCTGCCGGGCCTTGGAAAATATGGCAGCTGGAGGTAGTGGTGGTGTAACCTGTGTTGGTGAGATCCGTGCTGCATCCCGCTCAGTAGCAGCCTTTCTGGATAGGGTTAGAATGTCGGTCTCCAATCCCTTTGGGGCGGGAGTAATGTGCGTGATGACTGGCTCGTCTTCATCAACATCATCACCCCCCTCTTCTACATCTACCTCCATAACTCTAAGTTTTTCTGGGACCTTCCTTTTCAGAAGCAATGTCTTGTGGCGTACTTCACTCTCAGACCGAGCTGGTGGGACCCAAGTGTCATCACGATCATCAGAAGCGGGGCTTGAAGAAGAAGATGATGGACTAAGCCTCCTTTTCCTTGCTGGTGGTCTGGAAGACAATAGATGTTCTGGAACAGTGGTTTGACTTCGCTCCGCTTTGTCTGCAGGAAGCTCGATTTCCTGAAATGCCCCTACGTCAGGAGCAACAACTACTATGGTGGGCTGTTGTGGCGGCTGCTGCTGTTCTGGTTGCGGCGGCTGCTGCTGCTGGTCTGGTTGCGGCGGCTGCTGCTGCTGGTCTGGTTGCGGCGGCTGCTGCTGCTGGTCTGGTTGCGGCGGCTGCTGCTGCTGTTCTGGTTGCGGCGGCTGCTGCTGCTGTTCTGGTTGCGCCGGCTGCTGCTGCTGTTCTGGTTGCGCCGGCTGCTGCTGCTGTTCTGGTTGCGCCGGCTGCTGCTGCTGTTCTGGTTGCGCCGGCTGCTGCTGCTGTTCTGGTTGCGCCGGCTGCTGCTGCTGTTCTGGTTGCGCCGGCTGCACACTGATCTGCTGAGTTTGCGCCTGCGTTGAACTTGATTGTGTACTACTTTGCGGTAATGACATTTCTTCAACACCGCTGCCCGTTAGTAGACTGGCTACCTCTGCGACAGTAAAGCCCTTGGGCCTAGGTTGGTGGGGTTGCTGGACCGCTGTGCTGCTCCCAGCTTGGTTCCCGGACAACGCTTTGGTGCCAAAAAAAACCTTGGCCGGCACACCACCAGTCGTGGTTAATGGCACTTCCTTTTTCTGTTCCTTCTTCTCACCAGCAACTTTCTTGGTACTGGACCTGGTACCTTTCTTTGGGGCCATCTTATTCCGACGTCAGGCAGGAGGCAGATGCACAACAAGTTCTGGTCACACGTGGGCGTGATGCGCAGCAGGACTTCTGTCTGGCTGGCAGTACAACGGGTAGCCAGGTGATGCCGATGACACCTCCTACTCTGTCTTTTGTGCACCTAAAAGCAAAGAAGACAGGAGAAGAACATCAGTGAAATGTTGCATTTGTTTTTGTGGTTCAGTTACTTAGTACTGTACTAGTGCAAACAAAAGATAGTCTAGCCATTTATGAATTTTTTTTAACTAGAGCTATGTTATACTACTAGTACTGTGTACAGCCACACTACACTCTCAGGAAGGTGATGTCTAAAAATTCAACAGATCACATAGAAAACACTTGATCAATAAAGCTGTGGCTACCTGCTCTGGTAGCAGTGGATGAAAGCAGGCCTGCTGGCAGACAAGGCCAGGCAAGCTTGCAGGCCTAGGCCTCAAAATGGCCACCAGCCACATGTCCAGGCCCAACAACATCAGCAAGGCCACCCCAAAAAACACACTTCCCCAACTCAATCCAATGCCATCCATGCCCAAAATGATGTCTAAAATCAACAGAACACACAGAAAACAGTAGATTACTAAAGCTGTGGCTACCTGCTCTGGTAGCAGTGGATGAAAGCAGGCCTGTTGGCAGACAAGGCCAGGCAAGCTTGCAGGCCTAGGCCTCAAAATGGCCACCAGCCACATGGCGAGCCCCAACAGCATCAGCAAGGCCACCCCAAAAAACACACTTCCCCAACTCAATCCAATGCCATCCATGCCCAAAATGATGTCTAAAATCAACAGAACACACAGAAAACAGTAGATTACTAAAGCTGTGGCTACCTGCTCTGGTAGCAGTGGATGAAAGCAGGCCTGTTGGCAGACAAGGCCAGGCAAGCTTGCAGGCCTAGGCCTCAAAATGGCCACCAGCCACATGGAGAGCCCCAACAGCATCAGCAAGGCCACCCCAAAATACACACTTCCCCAACTCAATCCAATGCCATCCATGCCCAAAATGATGTCTAAAATCAACAGAACACACAGAAAACAGTAGATTACTAAAGCTGTGGCTACCTGCTCTGGTAGTAGTGGATGAAAGCAGGCCTGCTGGCAGACAAGGCCAGGCAAGCTTGCAGGCCTAGGCCTCAAAATGGCCACCAGCCACATGGCGAGCCCCAACAGCATCAGCAAGGCCACCCCAAAATACACACTTCCCCAACTCAATCCAATGGCATCCATGCCCAAAATGATGTCTAAAATCAACAGAACACACAGAAAACAGTAGATTACTAAAGCTGTGGCTACCTGCTCTGGTAGCAGTGGATGAAAGCAGGCCTGCTGGCAGACAAGGGCAGGCAAGCTTGCAGGCCTAGGCCTCAAAATGGCCACCAGCCACATGGAGAGCCCCAACAACATCAGCAAGGCCACCCCAAAATACACACTTCCCCAACTCAATCCAATGGCATCCATGCCCAAAATGATGTCTAAAATCAACAGAACACACAGAAAACAGTAGATTACTAAAGCTGTGGCTACCTGCTCTGGTAGCAGTGGATGAAAGCAGGCCTGCTGGCAGACAAGGCCAGGCAAGCTTGCAGGCCTAGGCCTCAAAATGGCCACCAGCCACATGGCGAGCCCCAACAACATCAGCAAGGCCACCCCAAAATACACACTTCCCCAACTCAATCCAATGCCATCCATGCCCAAAATGATGTCTAAAATCAACAGAACACACAGAAAACAGTAGATTACTAAAGCTGTGGCTACCTGCTCTGGTAGCAGTGGATGAAAGCAGGCCTGCTGGCAGACAAGGCCAGGCAAGCTTGCAGGCCTAGGCCTCAAAATGGCCACCAGCCACATGGCGAGCCCCAACAACATCAGCAAGGCCACCCCAAAATACACACTTCCCCAACTCAATCCAATGCCATCCATGCCCAAAATGATGTCTAAAATCAACAGAACACACAGAAAACAGTAGATTACTAAAGCTGTGGCTACCTGCTCTGGTAGCAGTGGATGAAAGCAGGCCTGCTGGCAGACAAGGGCAGGCAAGCTTGCAGGCCTAGGCCTCAAAATGGCCACCAGCCACATGGCGAGCCCCAACAACATCAGCAAGGCCACCCCAAAATACACACTTCCCCAACTCAATCCAATGGCATCCATGCCCAAAATGATGTCTAAAATCAACAGAACACACAGAAAACAGTAGATTACTAAAGCTGTGGCTACCTGCTCTGGTAGCAGTGGATGAAAGCAGGCCTGCTGGCAGACAAGGCCAGGCAAGCTTGCAGGCCTAGGCCTCAAAATGGCCACCAGCCACATGGAGAGCCCCAACAACATCAGCAAGGCCACCCCAAAATACACACTTCCCCAACTCAATCCAATGGCATCCATGCCCAAAATGATGTCTAAAATCAACAGAACACACAGAAAACAGTAGATTACTAAAGCTGTGGCTACCTGCTCTGGTAGCAGTGGATGAAAGCAGGCCTGCTGGCAGACAAGGCCAGGCAAGCTTGCAGGCCTAGGCCTCAAAATGGCCACCAGCCACATGGCGAGCCCCAACAACATCAGCAAGGCCACCCCAAAATACACACTTCCCCAACTCAATCCAATGGCATCCATGCCCAAAATGATGTCTAAAATCAACAGAACACACAGAAAACAGTAGATTACTAAAGCTGTGGCTACCTGCTCTGGTAGCAGTGGATGAAAGCAGGCCTGCTGGCAGACAAGGCCAGGCAAGCTTGCAGGCCTAGGCCTCAAAATGGCCACCAGCCACATGGCGAGCCCCAACAACATCAGCAAGGCCACCCCAAAATACACACTTCCCCAACTCAATCCCATGGCATCCATGCCCAAAATGATGTCTAAAATCAACAGAACACACAGAAAACAGTAGATTACTAAAGCTGTGGCTACCTGCTCTGGTAGCAGTGGATGAAAGCAGGCCTGCTGGCAGACAAGGCCAGGCAAGCTTGCAGGCCTAGGCCTCAAAATGGCCACCAGCCACATGGCGAGCCCCAACAACATCAGCAAGGCCACCCCAAAATACACACTTCCCCAACTCAATCCAATGCCATCCATGCCCAAAATGATGTCTAAAATCAACAGAACACACAGAAAACAGTAGATTACTAAAGCTGTGGCTACCTGCTCTGGTAGCAGTGGATGAAAGCAGGCCTGCTGGCAGACAAGGCCAGGCAAGCTTGCAGGCCTAGGCCTCAAAATGGCCACCAGCCACATGGAGAGCCCCAACAACATCAGCAAGGCCACCCCAAAATACACACTTCCCCAACTCAATCCAATGCCATCCATGCCCTAAATGTGATTGAAAATGAAATATATTCAAAAAACAAAAGGAACAGTTGCTTCATCATGCACACACACACCCATGAGGCCATGCCCATGGCTAGCTCGGGCCTACTACTACAACCCACAAAATTAAAATAAATTAAAAAAAAAAAAAAGGAATGATGATAATTAATTATCAAAAATAAATTGTAGTTACACAACAACTGCAATGCCCACAATCAAACACAACAACCACTTACTTGTAAAATATCCTATTCCAAAAATCCTGAAATCCAATTGCAATGATGCAGCAGACAAAAAGAGAGATCTTTCCAGCTCCAAATCCAAAGGCAGAATGAGCAGGAGATGGACAAAGCACTGGGAGGAGCCTGCTGGACAGGAACAGGAAGTTGGAGAATCTGTGTCACTTCCTCCCTCTCTCCACTTTGTAAAAAAAAAATGAATCCTGGAGTCCTTGCACAAAAAAGGAAAGCCAAATGTGAATGTAAGGAGTTCTTTTCATCCAAAATCAGTATTTGCAGATGGTTTCATGCTGCTAGAGCCGATATTCCTCTCCAAATTGTAAATTTTACATTGTTGAGTTCTCCAGCTTCACATTACTTCCGCCGGCGTGTCGAAAACGATATGATCGCGTTCTCTTCTTTGTCCCTGTCGCGTTGGATATGACGTGTTCGCGGTCTCTTTCTCCTGTTCGCGTTCGATTTCATGTGCCCGCGTCCTCATTCTCTGGCTCGCGATGTAGAATGACATGTTCGAGATCTCAATCTTCTCATACTCGCGCGGTGCATGATCGCGAGAAGAAATACCTGATCGCGCGACAAATGACGTGATCGCGTGAAAAATGACTTGAATGCGGCCGCGAACTCTCGCGAGACAGCGCAAAATGGCTACCAAAATCCAACATCTCGTGGAGAACGCGACCGGGTCAAGAAAACTTGTCGGAGAACGCAGGGATTCAGGTAAGGCGATCGCGCGCGCGCGAGAATGTATTGTTTTACAGCGCGAGCAAGAAAAAAATTATCGCTAAGCTGCGGAATGCGGAAATTTTGACATTTTCGCGCTTTCCGCGGAACGCGAGAATGCCAAAATATCGCAACTTCCGCGAACGGAACGGAATTTTGGCCCAGGCCTACTCTAGATCAGCTTCCTGGGAAGGCTGATCATCACTCTGAGGCAGGGGGGAAGGCACAGCCTTAACCCTCCTGTTCTTCTTCTTGGTAGGTGCTTGGTCCATTGTTCCAGGATCCAAGACCTGAGGTTCAGTGAGGCACTTTTTGGTCTGTGACCTGGTCACAGCAAGGACATGTGATGATATACCTAACATCTCTGCATGAGTCCTGTACTCCACTTCTGACCATAGAGAACTCTCTAGGTCATTGCCCAACAAACATTCTACTGGGAGGTCTGCACTAACCACAACCCTTTTGAGGCCAGTTACCCCTCCCCATGAGAAGTTAACAACTGCCACACTATGTGAAGTAGTGGCATTGCTGGCATTGGTCACCAGGTAATTCTCACCTGGTATGTACTGTCCAGGGTCCACAAAGCCTGGTGTCACCATAGTGACACTGGCACATGTGTCCCTGTAGGCTTGAGCCACTTTTTCATTAATCAAAGGAGTCTGTCTGTACTTGCCCAGGTTACTGGGGCTCACAGTCAGGGACAAATCAATGTCCCCATCACAGATCAGGACTGCCTGGGTCAGGGTTCTGTCTAAGTCAGAATCTCCTTGTGAGAAGTTGGCCTGGTATATGATGCTCACTAGTTAAAGTGATCACCCTGTACCATGCCAAGCAACCCTTATGGTGTGGTTGTAAGTCAACCTTTTCGGACTAGCTGCCCTAGTGGTAGCGTAGGCTAAGCAGTCTTTGAGGCTAAACTCGTGAAGCGTGTTAAGCCAGCTGTTTTACCAAATGTAACCCCCTTTTATACCAATGAAAGGACACCACACAGATATATATTCAAAATATATATGTATTTATTTCTCAAAGTAACCCCTAGTCTCTTTATGAGCACAGGAGCACAAATCGTCAAACAAGATTACAGTAGAATACACAGAAGTTGCACTTTATATGGATAGGCCCTGGTGGCCACTCAAACCATATACTAAAATAGTGGTATAAGTACCACGAACAGAAAAGGGAAAAGGCCTAGGGCCTCTAGAATCGCTGGGCCTACAAGGAGCTAACGTCAGTTAGTGACCAGGAGGTCCACGGGTGGCGTGTGCAGAGCAAATAGTCACACGCGTGCTCCCATAGGTTTCAATGGGTGCGTAAAAAGTACAAAGTTACTGCAAAGAGGATCTTCCGGATGGACTAGGAACTCAAGATTTGGAACACAGGCACTAGAGATGTAATACTACACTTGGGCACAGGTGTGCCAGCTTTACCTCACCCACAGGAAGCGGGTGCATAGGCCTCGAAGTGCGTCGGGTTTCTTCTATCTGTTCCGTGGGGCCTGAAGACAAAGATGCTGCAGGCGGGCGGTCCGGGAGAGATGCAGTGGATCCAAGAGTGGATCGGAGATGTTGAAGACCTGTAAGCAGAGGGGACAGTGTTCACAGTCACTAGCCAGTGACCGGCGTGGCACCAGGTGGGTACCAGGCAATGTCGGGTGCAAACAGGGAGAAAGGTGTAGCTTGTCTCTGCAGCCACGTGGTCCCTGGAGGTCGACGACATCCAGGAGTCGAGTCACGAGCTGTCCCACGCAGGCTTTCGCTGTCGGCGGTGTCGGCGACTTGATCGAAGCAAACAAGCCTTGGCAAAAGCAATTGTTGTAGGAAAAGGAAATAAGCTGATGGTTCTGACCAGCAAGGTCAGAAGGACTGCTCCTTTGGAGGGGAGCAAGGGCCAGTCTGGAGCAACCAGACCAGCGGTGTATTTCTTGAAGTTCGTCGCCAAGATGGCTACTAGCCAGCGGGCCAGCAACCGGTTAGGCGCGTCGAGTGGCAAAATGCAGAAGGGCCCCACGCAGATCGTGGAGATGCTGGAGGGCTCACCTTTGGTGCAGATGCTGCTCGGGTGTTGGGCTTCTCAGATCCCAAAGCACAACTTGGAGGGAGCCTCGGTTGTTGCACTTGTCAGCTTGTCGTAGTCGTTCCAAGATGGCCGGCTCCACGTGTCTCGGTGCCTCCACGGGTCTCCTCTTTTCAGGGACTGTGGATCGGGCGGTGAGAGGTCTGGAGGTCCAGGTCTTGTCAGTCTCTGGGCTCGGGCTCCGGCGGGAGGCGGCGGCAAAGCAGACGTTGATTCGCTGGATGGTGCTTGCGTTAGCAAGGTGGTCACTCCCTGACCACAGGGGAGATTGGCTTCAGTCCTCTGTGCAGCAGAGCTTCGAAGTTCCCGTCTTCTTCTTAGTATTAAGTTGATTCCAGGATGTCTGAAGTCTTAGGACACAGCTCCTACCTTTAAGCGGATTCTAGGGGCCGGACTACCTGCTAGGTCCCTCCCTATGGGTGGGACCAGGAAGGGGGGTGGTTACACCCCCAATCCTTTGTCCAGCTCGCCCCAGGCCCGGGACTGGTGTGCCCCAGGACCGGTTTGAACTGGCATATGCACCGAGGCTCCTTGTGAGCCACAGGCATGTCTGGTTTCTTTCAAGCCCTACCTGACCAATACACAAAATCCTGTCTGGGGTGGTGCACGCACCTCCCCTGGCAGGAAACCCTTTGTCCACACCTCCCAAGCTGGAAGGACTCCCAGCAGCAGGAGGGCAGACTTGTGTCTGTGGTGGCAGCATCCATTTTGTGGAGCTGAGGCTATGTCTGATTTTACCCGGGTTTCAGGCACTGTACATGTCGTGTCCCTCTAGAAGGGTGGAATGCTAACCCCGTCGCCAGAATTGGCGAGGGGTTAGTATTCCAATTCGTATGACACCTTACTCGACATGTTTTGATAAAGCCAAACCAAAGATAGCATTTAACCGCGAGGTTCATAATGCACTTAAGAGTATATGGTATGACGATATCTGGAAACTGTAGAAGGAAGTTGTTCCGACCACTGCAGACAGGCTCAGCTCATGCCAGAGCACCATCTCACATGGAACCACGCACTCTGCCTTCAGGATTGTTAAGGCCTGCCATAGGAGTGACTTATAGGTTACCAGGTGTCCCATTTAAGGTTAGGTATAGGTATACTACACCTAAGTAAGAGGTGATTACACCAACTTACCCCAGCTGAGTGATCAGCCAGTTGTGTCAAATTGTTAGGCCAAGCCTGGGGTGGCATAATACATGCTTCAGCCCTTGGCAGGCTTTGGGTACACTAATGCCCTGGGTACCTAGTGTACACTGGTACAGGGGCTGACAGGGTGATCCAACCAATTGGTTATGCACCTAGGGTGCATAGTTTTAATTTAGTAGAGAGAACAGCAGGCTGGGGGTCTGATTGGCAGGCCCACAGCCTCAATATGTCAAAAACCAGTGAAGCAAAAAGCAAAAATTTGGGGTGACCATAGGATAGCAGACCCTACTCTCCTACACAACCCCCCCCCCCAAACGCTGGGACATTAAACTAGCCTTGACCAGTCTCGTCTTCATGCCCTAAGTGGAAGTACCTGGAGAGACCATCTGCATTCCCATGGTCAGTACCTGGCCGGTGCTCCACTGTAAAGTCCATCCCCTGTAGGGAAATGGACCACCTAAGCAGTTTGGGGTTTTCACCCTTCATCTGATTTAGCCACAAGAGGGGCTTATGGTCGGTCTGAATCTTGAAGTGAGTGCCAAACAAGTATGGCCTCAGCTTCTTCAGGGCCCACACCACAGCAAAGGCCTCCCTCTCAATAGCTGACCAATTCTTCTCTCTGGGGGTCAACCTCCTGCTAATAAAAGCAATGGGTTGGTCTTGACCATCTACATTAAGTTGTGACAGCACAGCTCCCACACCCAACTCAGAAGCATCTGTTTGGACAATAAACTCTTTGGAGTAGTCAGGACTTTTCAGGATAGGTGCAGAGCACATGGCCTCCTTCAGGTCATCAAATGCCTTTTGACAGCTTACTGTCCACTGAACCTTTTTGGGCATCTTCTTGGATGTCAGATCATTAAGAGGAGTCACAATGGACCCATAGTTCTTAACAAACTTCCTGTAGTACCCAGTCAAGCCCAAGAAAGCTCGAACTTGAGTCTGGGTGGTTGGAGGGGACCAGTCCTTGATGGATTGTATCTTACTCTCCAGTGGTTGAACTTGGCCTCCACCTACAAGGTGGCCCAAATATACAACCTTACTCTGCCCTATCTGGCCCTTTGTAGCCTTGATAGTGAGGCCTGCCCTTTGCAGAGCCTCAAGAGCCTTCTTCAGGTGGATCAGGTGATCCTCCCAGGTGGAGCTAAAGACAGCAATGTCATCCAGATATGCTGCGCAAAAGTCATCCAACCCAGTAAGGACTTGGTTCACCAGCCTTTGGAAGGTGGCAGGTGCATTCTTCAGACCAAAGGGCATCACCACAAACTGGTAGTGCCCACCTGGGGTTGAGAATGCTGTTTTGGCCTTAGACTCCTCAGCTAATCTGATTTGCCAATAGCCAGCTGTTAAGTCAAATGTGCTCAAAAACTTTGCAGAAGCTAGTTTGTCTATGAGCTCATCTGCCCTTGGAATAGGGTGTGCATCTGTCCTGGTGACAGCATTGAGTCCTCTGTAATCCACACAGAACCTCATCTCTCTCTTGCAATCCTTGGTGTGAGGTTTGGGGACCAGAACCACTGGGCTAGCCCAGGGGCTCTCTGAGGGTTCAATGACACCTAATTCCAGCATTTTATGTACCTCAGCCTTTATACAGTCCCTGACGTGGTCAGGTTGTCTGTAAAGCTTGTTCTTTACAGGCAGACTGTCACCAGTGTCCACCACATGGGTACACCAGTCAGTTTGACTAGGTATCAAGGAAAACATATGTGAAAATGATTGTAGAACCTGTCTACATTCAGTCTGCTGATGGGCAGTGAGGTTGCCTCCAAGGGTCACTCCTTCAACTGAGCCATCTTCAGGGTTCTGAGACAACAGGTCTGGGAGAGGGTCACTCTCTTCCTCCTGTCCCTCATCTGTAGCCATGAGCAAGCCCATGTCTGCCCTGTCAACATATGCTTTAAGCCTGTTAACATGGAGTACCCTGTGGGGACTCCTGGGAGTTCCTAGGTCGACCAAGTAGGTGACTTCTCCCTTCTTTTCCAGGATTGTATGGGGTCCAGACCATTTGTCTTGGAGTGCTGCTGGGGCCACTGGCTCCAACACCCATACCTTCTGTCCTGGCTGAAACTCAACCAAGACAGCCTTTTGGTCATGCCAAGCTTTCTGTAAGGCCTGGCTTGCCTCAAGGTTTTTGGATGCCTTCTCCATATACTCAGCCATCCTGGAGCGGAGACCAAGTACATAGTCCACTATGTCTAGCTTAGGCTTTTTGAGAGGTAACTCCCATCCTTCCTTCACCAAACACAGTGGGCCTCTCACAGGGTGCCCAAACAACAATTCAAAGGGGCTGTAGCCAACTCCTTTTTGTGGGACCTCTCTGTAAGCAAACAGAAGGCAGGGTAGAAGGATGTCCCATCTTCGCCTGAGCTTTTCAGGTAATCCTTTGATCATACCCTTTAGGGTCTTGTTGAATCTCTCAACAAGCCCATTGCATTGTGGGTGATAAGGGGTGGTGAACTTGTAGTTGACACCACATTCCTTCCACATAGCTGTCAAGTATCCTGACATAAAGTTGGTACCTCTGTCAGATACTACCTCCTTAGGAAACCCCACTCTGGAGAATACTCCTAGCAGGGCCCTGGCCACAACAGGAGCTGTAGTGGTCCTAAGGGGAATTGCCTCTGGATACCTGGTGGCATGATCCACTACCACCAGTATAAATCTGTGCCCAGATGCAGTGGGAGGATCCATGGGACCCACTATGTCTATTCCCACTCTTTCAAAGGGGACCCCCGCCACAGGTAGTGGTATTAGGGGGGCCTTTGTTGTGCCACCTGATTTGCCACTGGCTTGGCAGGTCACACAGGAGCGACAAAACTCCTTTGTATCTTCATTCATATGAGGCCAGTGAAAGTGAGGGACAAGTCTGTCCCAAGTCTTGTTCTGGCCTAAGTGTCCTGCTAAAGGAATGTCATGGGCCAAGGTAAGAAGGAAGCCCCTAAATTGCAGAGGTATAACCAACCTCCTGGTAGCACCAGGCTTGGGGTCTATAGCCTCTGAATAAAGGAGCCCTTCATCCCAATACACTTTATGGGTACCTTGAGCATTCCCAGCAGCCTCAGCAGCAGCCAGCTGTCTGAGGGGTTCAAGAGAGGGACAGGATAACTGAGCCTGCCTCAAGTCAGCCCTTGAAGGTCCCCCTGTCCCCAGAAACTCAACCTGATCAGGTTCAAGCTCTTCAGGGACAGTTCCTTCAGGGTCCTCTAGATCAGCTTCCTGGGAAGGCTGATCATCACTCTGAGGCAGGGGGGAAGGCACAGCCTTGACCCTCCTGTTCTTCTTCTTGGTAGGTGCTTGGTCCATTGTTCCAGGATCCAAGACCTGAGGTTCAGTGAGGCACTTTTTGGCCTGTGACCTGGTCACAGCAAGGACATGTGATGATATACCTAACATCTCTGCATGAGTCCTGTACTCCACTTCTGACCATAGAGAACTCTCTAGGTCATTGCCCAACAAACATTCTACTGGGAGGTCTGCACTAACCACAACCCTCTTGAGGCCAGTTACCCCTCCCCATGAGAAGTTAACAACTGCCACACTGTGTGAAGTAGTGGCATTGCTGGCATTGGTCACCAGGTAGTTCTCACCTGGTATGTACTGTCCAGGGTCCACAAAGCCTGGTGTCACCATAGTGACACTGGCACATGTGTCCCTGTAGGCTTGAGCCACTTTGTCATTAATTAAAGGAGTCTGTCTGTACTTGCCCAGGTTACTGGGGCTCACAGTCAGGGACAAATCAATGTCCCCATCACAGATCAAGACTGCCTGTGTCAGGGTTCTGTCTAAGTCAGAATCTCCTTCAGTTCCCATAGTGATTCCCACTACACCCTTTGTCTGGGGACCAACACTGCTAACAGTAGTACTGGGAGCAGGTGCCTTAGGGGCAACAGTGTTGGGGGCTCCACCCTTTTTGCAATCACTAGTCCAGTGAGTTGTATTTTTGCAATGATTGCACCAGGGTTTCTTTTGACCTTCTTTCTTCTTTTTGGACTGTTGTTGGGACCCACCCTCCTTAGCAGTAGTTTGGGGCCCTGTTGAAGACTTCTGGTCTTTAGATTTCTGATCTCCACCCTTTTGGTCTGTTTTCTTCTGATCACCCCCTTGGCCCTGGTTCTGGTTCTTTTGCTTAACCCTGGTTCTGACCCATTTGTCTGCCTTCTTTCCCAATTCTTGGGGAGAGGTCAGATCAGAGTCAACCAAGTGTTGATGCAGTTGCTGGTTTTGACAGTTATTTAAAATCTGTTCTCTCATCATCAAATTATACAATCCTGTAAAATCAGATACCTTACTTCCCAGCAACCAACCCTCCAAAGCCTTAGTGGCACATTCAACATATTCAGACCAGTCCTGAGTCTGTGTCTTTTGGGTGTCTCTGAACATTAACCTGTACTGTTCAGTGGTTAAGCCTAACCCATCTACCAGAACACTCTTCAGGACTCTGTAGTTTCTGACATCCTCTTCTCTAACAGTGAGGAGTCTGTCTCTGCCTCTTCCTTCAAAGGAGAGCCAGAGGATTGCTGCCCACTGGTCTTCAGGAACCTGCTGTACTTTGCAGGCTCTCTCAAGAGCAGTTATCCATTTGTGGATGTCATCCCCACTTTTGTAGGGGGGCACAACCTTAGACAGGTTCCTATTATCAAAGACCCTATCTTTGTCCTTAGGGACAATGCTGCCACCAGTGGGTATAGACCCACTCTCTCTAGGTTGCCTAGCCTTGTTCAGTTTTTCTTCCATCAGGGCTACTTCTAGCTCCTGCTTCCTGATCCTCAGCTGGGCTTCCTGCATTCTGGCCTCATGTTCCCTCCTCTGAGGGGTGGTCATCCTTTTCCTGGAGTGACCTTGAGAGCCTCTAGAGCCATGAGAAGCATTGGAGTCACCTGAGCGATTCCTTTGCCTCCCAAGCCCTGTGTTAAGTCCACTGGGGAGATCCAATGGGGTAAACCCACTGTCAATCCCCAATAGCCTTAGTTTAGCTGGGCCAAGTATAACACTTGGCACTGGGCTAGTTCTCCCTTCATCATCACTACTTTCTGTATCCTCACCACTTTCCTCCCCTGTAGTATGATTCTCATCTAAGGGAAGGCTATTGGAACTGGGTACCTCTGTAGCATCTTCAGAAGGGGGGCCTCCTGTTCCTGACCCTAAGGGGGCTAACTGGGAAGCTTTCTTGAGTTCTCTCTGATTCTCATCATTCTGTAAGAGTTCTCTGAGCTCAGCAGAGGTAGGGTTCTTGGGCTGTTTAAGGCCTCTAAGAGTTGCCAAATGCCTGAGCTCATTCTGATTAAGGGTAGCAAAGCTGGATGGTGCCCTCTGGGGGTCACTCTCAACAGAGATGGGTACAGTGGACCCCTCTGCCCCGGCCATTGCTCTTAAGTGTGGGTGGATGTGTTGCAATCTACCTACACTTGGGTTTGCCTACTAAACCTATCTAGTAGTTGTAGTCAGGGTGTGCTACTCCCTTTGCTCTACAACAACTAAGTTCAGTAGAACTTATGTATATCTAATCTTGTTTTATATGTACCTACAGGTACCTATGTGATCTTTCAATTGGTAACCAAGAGATTACAATGGTAAAACACAGCAAGCTCAAATCCAACCGCTGCTCACCAATGTGAGAAGTTGGCCTGGTATATGATGCTCACTAGTTAAAGTGATCACCCTGTACCATGCCAAGCAACCCTTATGGTGTGGTTGTAAGTCAACCTTTTCGGACTAGCTGCCCTAGTGGTAGCGTAGGCTAAGCAGTCTTTGAGGCTAAACTCGTGAAGCGTGTTAAGCCAGCTGTTTTACCAAATGTAACCCCCTTTTATACCAATGAAAGGACACCACACAGATATATATTCAAAATATATATGTATTTATTTCTCAAAGTAACCCCTAGTCTCTTTATGAGCACAGGAGCACAAATCGTCAAACAAGATTACAGTAGAATACACAGAAGTTGCACTTTATATGGATAGGCCCTGGTGGCCACTCAAACCATATACTAAAATAGTGGTATAAGTACCACGAACAGAAAAGGGAAAAGGCCTAGGGCCTCTAGAATCGCTGGGCCTACAAGGAGCTAACGTCAGTTAGTGACCAGGAGGTCCACGGGTGGCGTGTGCAGAGCAAATAGTCACACGCGTGCTCCCATAGGTTTCAATGGGTGCGTAAAAAGTACAAAGTTACTGCAAAGAGGATCTTCCGGATGGACTAGGAACTCAAGATTTGGAACACAGGCACTAGAGATGTAATACTACACTTGGGCACAGGTGTGCCAGCTTTACCTCACCCACAGGAAGCGGGTGCATAGGCCTCGAAGTGCGTCGGGTTTCTTCTATCTGTTCCGTGGAGCCTGAAGACAAAGATGCTGCAGGCGGTCGGTCCGGGAGAGATGCAGTGGATCCAAGAGTGGATCGGAGATGTTGAAGACCTGTAAGCAGAGGGGACAGTGTTCACAGTCACTAGCCAGTGACCGGCGTGGCACCAGGTGGGTACCAGGCAATGTCGGGTGCAAACAGGGAGAAAGGTGTAGCTTGTCTCTGCAGCCACGTGGTCCCTGGAGGTCGACGACGTCCAGGAGTCGAGTCACGAGCTGTCCCATGCAGGCTCTCGCTGTTGGCGGTATCGGCGACTTGATCGAAGCAAACAAGCCTTGGCAAAAGCAATTGTTGTAGGAAAAGGAAATAAGCTGATGGTTCTGACCAGCAAGGTCAGAAGGACTGCTCCTTTGGAGGGGAGCAAGGGCCAGTCAAAAGCAACCAGACCAGCTGTGTATTTCTTGAAGTTCGTCGCCAAGATGGCTACTAGCCAGCGGGCCAGCAACCGGTTAGGCGCTTCGAGTGGCAAAATGCAGAAGGGCCCCACGCAGATCGTGGAGATGCTGGAGGGCTCACCTTTGGTGCAGATGCTGCTCGGGTGTTGGGCTTCTCAGATCCCAAAGCACAACTTGGAGGGAGCCTCGGTTGTTGCACTTGTCAGCTTGTCGTAGTCGTTCCAAGATGGCCGGCTCCACGTGTCTCGGTGCCTCCACGGGTCTCCTCTTTTCAGGGACTGTGGATCGGGCGGTGAGAGGTCTGGAGGTCCAGGTCTTGTCAGTCTCTGGGCTCGGGCTCCGGCGGGAGGCGGCGGCAAAGCAGACGTTGATTCGCTGGATGGTGCTTGCGTTAGTAAGGTGGTCACTCCCTGACCACAGGGGAGATTTTCTTCAGTCTTCTGTGCAGCAGAATGTCGAAGTTCCCGTCTTCTTCTTAGTTTCAAGTTGATTCCAGGATGTCTGAAGTCTTAGGACACAGCTCCTACCTTTATTCGGATTCTAGGGGCCGGACTACCTGCTAGGTCCCTCCCTATGGGTGGGAAAAGGAAGGGGGGTGGTTACACCCCCAATCCTTTGTCCAGCTCGCCCCAGGCCTGGGACTGGTGTGCCCCAGGACCGGTTTGAACTGGCATATGCACCGAGGCTCCTTGTGAGCCACAGGCACGTCTGGTTTCTTTCAAGCCCTACCTGACCAATACACAAAATCCTGTCTGGGGTGGTGCACGCACCTCCCCTGGCAGGAAACCCTTTGTCCACACCTCCCAAGCTGGAAGGACTCCCAGCAGCAGGAGGGCAGACTTGTGTCTGTGGTGGCAGCATCCATTTTGTGGAGCTGAGGCTATGTCTGATTTTACCCGGGTTTCAGGCACTGTACATGTCGTGTCCCTCTAGAAGGGTGGAATGCTAACCCCGTCGCCAGAATTGGCGAGGGGTTAGTATTCCAATTCGTATGACACCTTACTCGACATGTTTTGATAAAGCCAAACCAAAGATAGCATTTAACCGCGAGGTTCATAATGCACTTAAGAGTATATGGTATGACGATATCTGGAAACAGTAGAAAGAAGTTGTTCCGACCACTGCAGACAGGCTCAGCTCATGCCAGAGCACCATCTCACATGGAACCACGCACTCTGCCTTCAGGATTGTTAAGGCCTGCCATAGGAGTGACTTATAGGTTACCAGGTGTCCCATTTAAGGTTAGGTATAGGTATACTACACCTAAGTAAGAGGTGATTACACCAACTTACCCCAGCTGAGTGATCAGCCAGTTGTGTCAAATTGTTAGGCCAAGCCTGGGGTGGCATAATACATGCTTCAGCCCTTGGCAGGCCTTGGGTACACCAATGCCCTGGGTACCTAGTGTACACTGGTACAGGGGCTGACAGGGTGATCCAACCAATTGGTTATGCACCT
The DNA here is from genome assembly GCF_964204655.1 of Triturus cristatus. Classification (NCBI taxonomy): domain Eukaryota; kingdom Metazoa; phylum Chordata; class Amphibia; order Caudata; family Salamandridae; genus Triturus; species Triturus cristatus. The sequence continues at coordinate 1,101,267,615 of NC_140579.1, forward strand.
AGGGTGCATAGTTTTAATTTAGTAGAGAGAACAGCAGGCTGGGGGTCTGATTGGCAGGCCCACAGCCTCAATATGTCAAAAACCAGTGAAGCAAAAAGCAAAAATTTGGGGTGACCATAGGATAGCAGACCCTACTCTCCTACAGCTGCATACCACAGAGTGTAAGGCATCGCTCCTCAGTGTCAGTGGGCTCCGTATCACAGAGTGTAAGGCGTCGCTCCTCAGTGTTATTGGGCTCCGTACCACAGAGTGTAAGGCGTCGCTCTTCAGTGTCAGTGGGCTCCGTACCACAGAGTGTAAGACGTCGATCCTCAGTGTCAGTGGGCTCTGTATCACAGAGTGTACAGCGTCGCTCCTCAGTGTCAGTGGACTCCGTATCACAGCGTGTAAGGCGTCGCTCCTCAGTGTCAGTGGGCTCCGTATCACAGAGTGTAAGTGTAGGAGAGTAGGGTCTGCTATCCTATGGTCACCCCAAATTTTTGCTTTTTGCTTCACTGGTTTTTGACATATTGAGGCTGTGGGCCTGCCAATCAGACCCCCAGCCTGCTGTTCTCTCTACTAAATTAAAACTATGCACCCTAGGTGCATAACCAATTGGAAGTGGATCACCCTGTCAGCCCCTGTACCAGTGTACACTAGGTACCCAGGGCATTGGTGTACCCAAGGCCTGCCAAGGGCTGCAGCATGTATTATGCCACCCCAGGCTTGGCCTAACAATTTGACACAACTGGCTGATCACTCAGCTGGGGTAAGTTGGTGTAATCACCTGTTACTTAGGTGTAGTATACCTATACCTAACCTTAAATGGGACACCTGGTAACCTATAAGTCACTCCTATGGCAGGCCTTAACAATCCTGAAGGCAGAGTGCTTGGTTCCATGTGAGATGGTGCTCTGGCATGAGCTGAGCCTGTCTGCAGTGGTCGGAACAACTTCCTTCTACTGTTTCCAGATATCGTCATACCATATACTCTTAAGTGCATTATGAACCTCGCGGTTAAATGCTATCTTTGGTTTGGCTTTATCAAAACATGTCGAGTAAGGTGTCATACGAATTGGAATACTAACCCCTCGCCAATTCTGGCGACGGGGTTAGCATTCCACCCTTCTAGAGGGACACGACATGTACAGTGCCTGAAACCCGGGTAAAATCAGACACAGCCTCAGCTCCACAAAATGGATGCTGCCACCACAGACACAAGTCTGCCCTCCTGCTGCTGGGAGTCCTTCCAGCTTGGGAGGTGTGGACAAAGGGTTTCCTGCCAGGGGAGGTGCGTGCACCACCCCAGACAGGATTTTGTGTATTGGTCAGGTAGGGCTTGAAAGAAACCAGACATGCCTGTGGCTCACAAGGAGCCTCGGTGCATATGCCAGTTCAAACCGGTCCTGGGGCACACCAGTCCCGGGCCTGGGGCGAGCTGGACAAAGGATTGGGGGTGTAACCACCCCCCTTCCTGGTCCCACCCATAGGGAGGGACCTAGCAGGTAGTCCGGCCCCTAGAATCCGAATAAAGGTAGGAGCTGTGTCCTAAGACTTCAGACATCCTGGAATCAACTTGAAACTAAGAAGAAGACGGGAACTTCGACATTCTGCTGCACAGAAGACTGAAGAAAATCTCCCCTGTGGTCAGGGAGTGACCACCTTACTAACGCAAGCACCATCCAGCGAATCAACGTCTGCTTTGCCGCCGCCTCCCGCCGGAGCCCGAGCCCAGAGACTGACAAGACCTGGACCTCCAGACCTCTCACCGCCCGATCCACAGTCCCTGCAAAGAGGAGACCCGTGGAGGCACCGAGACACGTGGAGCCAGCCATCTTGAAACGACTACGACAAGCTGACCAGTGCAACAACCGAGGCTCCCTCCAAGTTGTGCTTTGGGTCCTGAGAAGCCCAACCCTCGAGCAGCATCTGCACCAAAGGTGAGCCCTCCAGCATCTCCACGATCTGCGTGGGGCCCTTCTGCATTTTGCCACTCGACGCGCCTAACCGGTTGCTGGCCCGCTGGCTAGTGGCCATCTTGGCGACGAAATCTACAACAAACACCGCTGGTCTGGTTGCTCCAGACTGGCCCTTGCTCCCCTCCAAAGGAGCAGTTCCTCTGACCTTGCTGGTCAGAACCATCAGCTTAAACTCCTTGCCTACAACAATTGCTTTTGCCAAGGCTTGTTTGCTTCGATCAAGTCGCCGACACCGCCGACAGCGAGAGCCTGCGTGGGACAGCTCGTGACTCGACTCCTGGACGTCGTCGACCTTCAGGGACCACGTGGCTGCAGAGTCAAGCTACACCTTCCTTCCTGTTTGCACCCGACATCGCCTGGTACCCACCTGGTGCCACGCTGGTCACTGGCTAGTGACTGTGAACACTGTCCCCTCTGCTTACAGGTCTTCAACATCTCCGATCCACTCTTGGATCCACTGCATCTCTTCCCGACCGACCGCCTGCAGCACTTTTGTCTACAGGCCCCACGGAACAGATAGAAGAAACCCGACGCACTTCGAGGCCTATGCACCCGCTTCCTGTGGGTGAGGTAAAGCTGGCACACCTGTGCCCAAGTGTAGTATTACATCTCTAGTGCCTGTGTTCCAAATCTTAAGTTCCTAGGTCATCCGGAAGATTCCTTTTGCAGTAACTTTGTACTTTTTACGCACCCATTGAAACCTATGGGAGCACGCGTGTGACTATTTGCTCTGCACACGCCACCCGTGGACCTCCTGGTCACTAACTGACGTTAGCTCCTTGTAGGCCCAGCGATTCTAGAGGCCCTAGGCCTTTTCCCTTTTCTGTTCGTGGTACTTATACCACTATTTTAGTATATGGTTCGAGTGGCCACCAGGGCCTATCCATATAAAGTGCAACTTCTGTGTATTCTGTGATAATCTTGTTTGACGATTTGTGCTCCTGTGCTCATAAAGAGACTAGGGGTTACTTTGAGAAATAAATACATATATATTTTGAATATATATCTGTGTGGTGTCCTTTCATTGGTATAAAAGGGGGTTACTATTGGTAAAACAGCTTGCTTAACACGCATCACGAGTTTAGCCTCAAAGACTGCTTAGCCTACGCTACCACTAGGGCAGCTAGTCCGAAAAGGTTGACTTACAACCACACCATAAGGGTTGCTTGGCATGGTACAAGGTGGTCACTAGAACTAGTGAACAGCATATACCAGGCCAACTTCTCACATTGGTGAGCAGCGGTTGGATTTGAGCTTGCTGTGTTTTACCATTGTAATCTCTTGGTTACCAATTGAAAGATCACATAGGTACCTGTAGGTACATATAAAACAAGATTAGATATACTTAAGTTCTACTGAACTTAGTTGTTGTAGAGCAAAGGGAGTAGCACACCCTGACTACAACTACTAGATAGGTTTAGTAGGTAAACCCAAGTGTAGGTAGATTGCAACACATCCACCCACACTTAAGAGCAATGGCTGGGGCAGAGGGGTCCACTGTACCCATCTCTGTTGAGAGTGACCCCCCGAGGGCACCATCCATCTATGCTACCCTTAATCAAAATGAGCTCAGGCAGCTGGCAACTCTTAGAGGCCTTAAACAGCCCAAGAACCCTACCTCTGCTTTGCTCAGAGAGCTCTTGCAAGAAGATGAAAATCAAAAAGAGCTCAGGAAAGCTTCCCAGTTAGCCCCCTTAGGGACAGGAACAGGAGGCCCCCCTTCTGAAGATGCCACTGAGGTACCCCTTTCCAATAGTCACCCCTTAGATGGGGTGCCTACCACAGAGGATGAGAGTGAAAAGGATACTGACAGTAGTGAGGATGAAGGGAGAACTAGCCCAGTGCCAAGTGTTATACTTGGCCCAGCTAAACTAAGGCTATTGGGGACTGACAGTGGGTTCACCCCACTGGATCTCCCCAGTGGACTTAACACAGGGCTTGGAAGGCAAAGGAATCGCTCAGGTGACTCCAATGCTTCCCATGGCTCTAGAGGCTCTCAAGGTCACTCCAGGAGAAGGATGACCACCCCTCAGAGGAGGGAACATGAGGCCAAGATGCAAGAAGCTCAGCTGAGGATCAGGAAGCAGGAGCTAGAAGTAGCCCTGATGGAAGAGAAACTTAGCAAGGCTAGACAGCATAAAGAGAGTGGGTCTATACCCACTGGTGGCAGCATTGTCCCTAAGGACAAAGATAGGGTTTTCGATAATAGAAACCTGTCTAAGGTTGTGCCCCCCTACAAAAGTGGGGATGACATCCACAAGTGGATAACTGCTCTTGAGAGAGCCTGCAAAGTACAGCAGGTTCCTGAAGACCAGTGGGCAGCAATCCTCTGGCTCTCCTTTGAGGGAAGAGGCAGAGACAGACTCCTCACTGTTAGAGAAGAGGATGTCAGAAACTACAGAGTCCTGAAGAGTGTTCTAGTTGATGGGTTAGGCTTAACCACTGAGCAGTACAGGTTAATGTTCAGAGACACCCAAAAGACACAGACTCAGGACTGGTCTGAATACATTGAATGTGCCACTAAGGCTTTGGAGGGTTGGTTGCTGGGAAGTAAGGTATCTGATTTTACAGGATTGTATAATTTGATGATGAGAGAACAGATTTTAAATAACTGTCAAAACCAGCAACTGCATCAACACTTGGTTGACTCTGATCTGACCTCTCCCCAAGAATTGGGAAAGAAGGCAGACAAATGGGTCAGAACCAGGGTTAAGCAAAAGAACCAGAACCAGGGCCAAGGGGGTGATCAGAAGAAAACAGACCAAAAGGGTGGAGATCAGAAACCTAAAGACCAGAAGTCTTCAACAGGGCCCCAAACTACTACTAAGGAGGGTGGGTCCCAACAGTCCAAAAAGAAGAAAGAAGGTCAAAAGAAACCCTGGTGCAATCATTGCAAGAATACAACTCACTGGACTAGTGATTGCAAAAAGGGTGGAGCCCCCAACACTGTTGCCCCTAAGGCACCTGCTCCCAGTACTACTGTTAGCAGTGTTGGTCCCCAGACAAAGGGTGTAGTGGGAATCACTATGGGAACTGAAGGAGATTCTGACTTAGACAGAACCCTGACACAGGCAGTCTTGATCTGTGAGGGGGACATTGATTTGTCCCTGACTGTGAGCCCCAGTAACCTGGGCAAGTACAGACAGACTCCTTTAATTAATGACAAAGTGGCTCAAGCCTACAGGGACACATGTGCCAGTGTCACTATGGTGACCCCAGGCTTTGTGGACCCTGGACAGTACATACCAGGTGAGAACTACCTGGTGACCAATGCCAGCAATGCCACTACTTCACATAGTGTGGCAGTTGTTAACTTCTCATGGGGAGGGGTAACTGGCCTCAAAAGGGTTGTGGTTAGTGCAGACCTCCCAGTAGAATGTTTGTTGGGCAATGACCTAGAGAGTTCTCTATGGTCAGAAGTGGAGTACAGGACTCATGCAGAGATGTTAGGTATATCATCACATGTCCTTGCTGTGACCAGGTCACAGGCCAAAAAGTGCCTCACTGAACCACAGGTCTTGGATCCTGGAACAATGGACCAAGCACCTACCAAGAAGAAGAACAGGAGGGTCAAGGCTGTGCCTTCCCCCCTGCCTCAGAGTGATGATCAGCCTTCCCAGGAAGCTGATCTAGAGGACCCTGAAGGAACTGTCCCTGAAGAGCTTGAACCTGACCAGGTTGAGTTTCTGGGGACAGGGGGACCTTCAAGGGCTGACTTGAGGCAGGCTCAGTTATCCTGTCCCTCTCTTGAACCCCTCAGACAGCTGGCTGCTGCTGAGGCTGCTGGGAATGCTCAAGGTACCCATAAAGTGTATTGGGATGAAGGGCTCCTTTATTCAGAGGCTAGAGACCCCAAGCCTGGTGCAACCAGGAGGTTGGTTATACCTCTGCAATTTAGGGGCTTCCTTCTTACCTTGGCCCATGATATTCCTTTAGCAGGACACCTAGGCCAGAACAAGACCTGGGACAGACTTGTCCCTCACTTTCACTGGCCTCATATGAATGAAGATACAAAGGAGTTTTGTCGCTCCTGTGTTACCTGCCAAGCCAGTGGCAAATCAGGTGGCACAACAAAGGCCCCCCTGATACCACTACCTGTGGTGGGGGTTCCCTTTGAAAGAGTGGGAATAGACATAGTGGGTCCCATGGATCCTCCCACTGCATCTGGGCACAGATTTATACTGGTGGTAGTGGATCATGCCACCAGGTATCCAGAGGCAATTCCCCTTAGGACCACTACAGCTCCTGTTGTGGCCAGGGCCCTGCTGGGAGTATTCTCCAGAGTGGGGTTTCCTAAGGAGGTAGTATCTGACAGAGGTACCAACTTTATGTCAGGATACTTAACAGCTATGTGGAAGGAATGTGGTGTCAACTACAAGTTCACCACCCCTTATCACCCACAATGCAATGGGCTTGTTGAGAGATTCAACAAGACCCTAAAGGGTATGATCAAAGAAGAAGGCTCTTGAGGCTCTGCAAAGGGCAGGCCTCACTATCAAGGCTACTAAGTGCCAGATAGGGCAGAGTAAGGTTGTGTATTTGGGCCACCTTGTAGGTGGAGGCCAAGTTCAACCACTGGAGAGTAAGATACAATCCATCAAGGACTGGTCCCCTCCAACCACCCAGACTCAAGTTCGAGCTTTCTTGGGCTTGACTGGGTACTACAGGAAGTTTGTTAAGAACTATGGGTCCATCGTGACTCCTCTTAATGATCTGACATCCAAGAAGATGCCCAAAAAGGTTCAGTGGACAGTAAGCTGTCAAAAGGCATTTGATGACCTGAAGGAGGCCATGTGCTCTGCACCTATCCTGAAAAGTCCTGACTACTCCAAAGAGTTTATTGTCCAAACAGATGCTTCTGAGTTGGGTGTGGGAGCTGTGCTGTCACAACTTAATGTAGATGGTCAAGACCAACCCATTGCTTTTATTAGCAGAAGGTTGACCCCCAGAGAGAAGAATTGGTCAGCTATTGAGAGGGAGGCCTTTGCTGTGGTGTGGGCCCTGAAGAAGCTGAGGCCATACTTGTTTGGCACTCAATTCAAGATTCAGACCGACCATAAGCCCCTCTTGTGGCTAAATCAGATGAAGGGTGAAAACCCCAAACTGCTTAGGTGGTCCATTTCCCTACAGGGGATGGACTTTACAGTGGAGCACCGGCCAGGTACTGACCATGGGAATGCAGATGGTCTCTCCAGGTACTTCCACTTAGGACATGAAGACGAGACTGGTCAAGGCTAGTTTAATGTCCCAGCGTTTGGGGGGGGGTTGTGTAGGAGAGTAGGGTCTGCTATCCTATGGTCACCCCAAATTTTTGCTTTTTGCTTCACTGGTTTTTGACATATTGAGGCTGTGGGCCTGCCAATCAGACCCCCAGCCTGCTGTTCTCTCTACTAAATTAAAACTATGCACCCTAGGTGCATAACCAATTGGAAGTGGATCACCCTGTCAGCCCCTGTACCAGTGTACACTAGGTACCCAGGGCATTGGTGTACCCAAGGCCTGCCAAGGGCTGCAGCATGTATTATGCCACCCCAGGCTTGGCCTAACAATTTGACACAACTGGCTGATCACTCAGCTGGGGTAAGTTGGTGTAATCACCTCTTACTTAGGTGTAGTATACCTATACCTAACCTTAAATGGGACACCTGGTAACCTATAAGTCACTCCTATGGCAGGCCTTAACAATCCTGAAGGCAGAGTGCTTGGTTCCATGTGAGATGGTGCTCTGGCATGAGCTGAGCCTGTCTGCAGTGGTCGGAACAACTTCCTTCTACTGTTTCCAGATATCGTCATACCATATACTCTTAAGTGCATTATGAACCTCGCGGTTAAATGCTATCTTTGGTTTGGCTTTATCAAAACATGTCGAGTAAGGTGTCATACGAATTGGAATACTAACCCCTCGCCAATTCTGGCGACGGGGTTAGCATTCCACCCTTCTAGAGGGACACGACATGTACAGTGCCTGAAACCCGGGTAAAATCAGACACAGCCTCAGCTCCACAAAATGGATGCTGCCACCACAGACACAAGTCTGCCCTCCTGCTGCTGGGAGTCCTTCCAGCTTGGGAGGTGTGGACAAAGGGTTTCCTGCCAGGGGAGGTGCGTGCACCACCCCAGACAGGATTTTGTGTATTGGTCAGGTAGGGCTTGAAAGAAACCAGACATGCCTGTGGCTCACAAGGAGCCTCGGTGCATATGCCAGTTCAAACCGGTCCTGGGGCACACCAGTCCCGGGCCTGGGGCGAGCTGGACAAAGGATTGGGGGTGTAACCACCCCCCTTCCTGGTCCCACCCATAGGGAGGGACCTAGCAGGTAGTCCGGCCCCTAGAATCCGAATAAAGGTAGGAGCTGTGTCCTAAGACTTCAGACATCCTGGAATCAACTTGAAACTAAGAAGAAGACGGGAACTTCGACATTCTGCTGCACAGAAGACTGAAGAAAATCTCCCCTGTGGTCAGGGAGTGACCACCTTGCTAACGCAAGCACCATCCAGCGAATCAACGTCTGCTTTGCCGCCGCCTCCCGCCGGAGCCCGAGCCCAGAGACTGACAAGACCTGGACCTCCAGACCTCTCACCGCCCGATCCACAGTCCCTGCAAAGAGGAGACCCGTGGAGGCACCGAGACACGTGGAGCCAGCCATCTTGAAACGACTACGACAAGCTGACCAGTGCAACAACCGAGGCTCCCTCCAAGTTGTGCTTTGGGTCCTGAGAAGCCCAACCCTCGAGCAGCATCTGCACCAAAGGTGAGCCCTCCAGCATCTCCACGATCTGCGTGGGGCCCTTCTGCATTTTGCCACTCGACGCGCCTAACCGGTTGCTGGCCCGCTGGCTAGTGGCCATCTTGGCGACGAAATCTACAACAAACACCGCTGGTCTGGTTGCTCCAGACTGGCCCTTGCTCCCCTCCAAAGGAGCAGTTCCTCTGACCTTGCTGGTCAGAACCATCAGCTTAAACTCCTTGCCTACAACAATTGCTTTTGCCAAGGCTTGTTTGCTTCGATCAAGTCGCCGACACCGCCGACAGCGAGAGCCTGCGTGGGACAGCTCGTGACTCGACTCCTGGACGTCGTCGACCTTCAGGGACCACGTGGCTGCAGAGTCAAGCTACACCTTCCTTCCTGTTTGCACCCGACATCGCCTGGTACCCACCTGGTGCCACGCTGGTCACTGGCTAGTGACTGTGAACACTGTCCCCTCTGCTTACAGGTCTTCAACATCTCCGATCCACTCTTGGATCCACTGCATCTCTTCCCGACCGACCGCCTGCAGCACTTTTGTCTACAGGCCCCACGGAACAGATAGAAGAAACCCGACGCACTTCGAGGCCTATGCACCCGCTTCCTGTGGGTGAGGTAAAGCTGGCACACCTGTGCCCAAGTGTAGTATTACATCTCTAGTGCCTGTGTTCCAAATCTTAAGTTCCTAGGTCATCCGGAAGATTCCTTTTGCAGTAACTTTGTACTTTTTACGCACCCATTGAAACCTATGGGAGCACGCGTGTGACTATTTGCTCTGCACACGCCACCCGTGGACCTCCTGGTCACTAACTGACGTTAGCTCCTTGTAGGCCCAACGATTCTAGAGGCCCTAGGCCTTTTCCCTTTTCTGTTCGTGGTACTTATACCACTATTTTAGTATATGGTTCGAGTGGCCACCAGGGCCTATCCATATAAAGTGCAACTTCTGTGTATTCTGTGATAATCTTGTTTGACGATTTGTGCTCCTGTGCTCATAAAGAGACTAGGGGTTACTTTGAGAAATAAATACATATATATTTTGAATATATATCTGTGTGGTGTCCTTTCATTGGTATAAAAGGGGGTTACTATTGGTAAAACAGCTTGCTTAACACGCATCACGAGTTTAGCCTCAAAGACTGCTTAGCCTACGCTACCACTAGGGCAGCTAGTCCGAAAAGGTTGACTTACAACCACACCATAAGGGTTGCTTGGCATGGTACAAGGTGGTCACTAGAACTAGTGAACAGCATATACCAGGCCAACTTCTCACAGTAAGGCGTCGCTCCTCAGTGTCAGTGGGCTTCGTAATACAGCGCGTAAGGCGTTGCTCCTCAGTGTCAGTGGGCTCCATATCACAGAGTGTAAGGCGTCGCTCCTCAGTGTCAGTGGGCTCCGTATCACAGAGTGTAAGGCGTCGCTCCTCAGTGTTATTGGGCTCCGTACCACAGAGTGTAAGGAGTCGCTCTTCAGTGTCAGTGGGCTCCGTACCACAGAGTGTAAGGCGTCGCTCTTCAGTGTCAGTGGGCTCCGTACCACAGAGTGTAAGACGTCGATCCTCAGTGTCAGTGGGCTCCGTATCACAGAGTGTACAGCGTCACTCCTCAGTGTCAGTGGGCTCCATATCACAGAGTGTACAGCGTCGCTCCTCAGTGTCAGTGGACTCCGTATCACAGCGTGTAAGGCGTCGCTCCTCAGTGTCAGTGGGCTCCGTATCACAGAGTGTAAGGTGTCGCTCCTCAGTGTCAGTGGGCTTCGTATCACAGCGTGTAAGGCGTCGCTCCTCAGTGTCAGTGGGCTCCGTATCACAGCGTGTATGGTGTTGCTCCTCAGTGTCAGTGGGCTCTGTATCACAGAGTGTACGGCGTCTGTAGGAGAGTAGGGTCTGCTATCCTATGGTCACCCCAAATTTTTGCTTTTTGCTTCACTGGTTTTTGACATATTGAGGCTGTGGGCCTGCCAATCAGACCCCCAGCCTGCTGTTCTCTCTACTAAATTAAAACTATGCACCCTAGGTGCATAACCAATTGGAAGTGGATCACCCTGTCAGCCCCTGTACCAGTGTACACTAGGTACCCAGGGCATTGGTGTACCCAAGGCCTGCTAGGGGCTGAAGCATGTATTATGCCACCCCAGGCTTGGCCTAACAATTTGACACAACTGGCTGATCACTCAGCTGGGGTAAGTTGGTGTAATCACCTCTTACTTAGGTGTAGTATACCTATACCTAACCTTAAATGGGACACATCGTAACCTATAAGTCATTCCTATGGCAGGCCTTAACAATCCTGAAGGCAGAGTGCTTGGTTCCATGTGAGATGGTGCTCTGGCATGAGCTGAGCCTGTCTGCAGTGGTCGGAACAACTTCCTTCTACTGTTTCCAGATATCGTCATACCATATACTCTTAAGTGCATTATGAACCTCGCGGTTAAATGCTATCTTTGGTTTGGCTTTATCAAAACATGTCGAGTAAGGTGTCATACGAATTGGAATACTAACCCCTCGCCAATTCTGGCGACGGGGTTAGCATTCCACCCTTCTAGAGGGACACGACATGTACAGAGCCTGAAACCCGGGTAAAATCAGACATAGCCTCAGCTCCACAAAATGGATGCTGCCACCACAGACACAAGTCTGCCCTCCTGCTGCTGGGAGTCTTTCCAGCTTGGGAGGTGTGGACAAAGGGTTTCCTGCCAGGTGAGGTGCATGCACCACCCCAGACAGGATTTTGTGTATTGGTCAGGTAGGGCTTGAAAGAAACCAGACATGCCTGTGGCTCACAAGGAGCCTCGGTGCATATGCCAGTTCAAACCGGTCCTGGGGCACACCAGTCCCGGGCCTGGGGCGGATTGGGGGTGTAACCACCCCCCTTCCTGGTCCCACCCATAGGGAGGGACCTAGCAGGTAGTCCTGCCCCTAGAATCCGCTTAAAGGTAGGAGCTGTGTCCTAAGACTTCAGACTAGGCCTGGGCAGCAAATTCCGTTCCGCTCGCGGAATTTGCAGAATTTGCGTAATTTCGCGTTCCGCGGAGAACGCGAAATTGCTCAAAAGTCTGCTTTCCGCGATTTCGCGAAATTTTTGCTTGTTCGCGTTCTCAAAATGCATGTTCACGAGATATTTCTCCTCGAGCACGCAAACAGCAATTGCAAACAGGAAAAAAGCATTGCGAACAAGCAATTCCGCGTGTTCGCGGAATTTCTGCGTGTTCGCGGAGATTTTTTACCGTTTCGCGGAGATTTGCGTAACGCAATTCCGCAAATTCCACCCACCCCTACTTCAGACATCCTGGAATCAACTTAAAACTAAGAAGAAGACGGGAACTTCGACGCTCTGCTGCACAGAGGACTGAAGCCAATCTCCCCTGTGGTCAGGGAGTGACCACCTTGCTAACGCAAGCACCATCCAGCGAATCAACATCTGCTTTGCCGCCGCCTCCCGCCGGAGCCCGAGCCCAGAGACTGACAAGACCTGGACCTCCAGACCTCTCACCGCCCGATCCACAGTCCCTGAAAAGAGGAGACCCGTGGAGGCACCGAGACACGTGGAGTCAGCCATCTTGAAACGACCACGACAAGCTGACAAGTGCAACAACCGAGGCTCCCTCCAAGTTGTGCTTTGGGATCTGAGAAGCCCAACTCTCGAGCAGCATCTGCACCAAAGGTGAGCCCTCCAGCATCTCCACGATCTGCGTGGGGCCCTTCTGTATTTTGCCACTCGACGCGCCTACCCGGTTGCTGGCCCGCTGGCTAGTAGCCATCTTGGTGACGAACTTTGCAAAATACACCACTGGTCTGGTTGCTCTAGACTGGCCCTTGCTCCCCTCCAAAGGAGCAGTCCTTCTGACCTTGCTGGTCAGAACCATCAGCTTATTTCATCTCCTACAACAATTGCTTTTGCCAAGGCTTGTTTGCTTCGATCAAGTCTTTGACACCGCCGACAGCGAGAGCCTGCATGGTACAGCTCGTGAACTGACTCCTGGACGTCGTCAACCTCCAGGGACCACGTGGCTGCAGAGACAAGCTACACCTTTCTTCCTGTTTGCACCCGACATTGCCTGGTACCCACCTGGTGCCACGCCGGTCACTGGCTAGTGACTGTGAACACTGTCCCCTCTGCTTACAGGTCTTCAACATCTCCGATCCACTCTTGGATCCACTGCATCTCTCCCGGACCGACCGCCTGCAGCATCTTTGTCTTCAAGCTCCACGGAACAGATAGAAGAAACCCGACGCACTTCGAGGCCTATGCACCCGCTTCCTGTGGGTGAGGTAAAGCTGGCACACCTGTGCCCAAGTGTAGTATTACATCTCTAGTGCCTGTGTTCCAAATCTTGAGTTCCTAGTCCATCCGGAAGATCCTCTTTGCAGTAACTTTGTACTTTTTACGCACCCATTGAAACCTATGGGAGCACGCGTGTGACTATTTGCTCTGCACACGCCACTCGTGGACCTCCTGGTCACTAACTGACGTTAGCTCCTTGTAGGCCCAGCGATTCTAGAGGCCCTAGGCCTTTTCCCTTTTCTGTTCGTGGTACTTATACCACTATTTTAGTATATGGTTTGAGCGGCCACCAGGGCCTATCCATATAAAGTGCAACTTCTGTGTATTCTACTGTAATCTTGTTTGACGATTTGTGCTCCTGTGCTCATAAAGAGACTAGGGGTTACTTTGAGAAATAAATACATATATATTTTGAATATATATCTGTGTGGTGTCCTTTCATTGGTATAAAAGGGGGTTGCATTTGGTAAAACAGCTGGCTTAACACGCTTCACGAGTTTAGCCTCAAAGACTGCTTAGCCTACGCTACCACTAGGGCAGCTAGTCCGAAAAGGTTGACTTACAACCACACCACAAGGGTTGCTTGGCATGGTACAAGGTGATCACTTTAACTAGTGAGCATCATATACCAGGCCAACTTCTCACAGCGTCGCTACTCAGTGACAGTGGGCTCCATAACACAGCGTGTAAGGCATCGCTCCTCAGTGTCAGTGGTCTCCGTATCACAGAGTGTATGGCATTGCTCCTCAGTATCAGTGGGCTCCGTATGAGTGTAAGGCGTCGCTCCTCAGTGTCAGTGGGCTCTGTATCACAGAGTGTAAGGCGTCACTCCTCAGTGTCAGTGGACTCCGTATCACAGAGTGTAAGCGTCGCTACTCAGTGTCAGTGGGCTCAGTATCACTGAGTGTAAGGCGTCGCTTCTCAGTGTCCGTGGGCTCTGTATCACAGAGTGTAAGGCGTCGCTACTCAGTGTCAGTGGGCTCCGTATCACAGAGTGTAAGGCGTCGCTACTCAGTGTCAGTGGGCTCAGTATCACAGAGTGTACGGCGTCGTTCCTCAGTGTCAGAATGACAGTGGGCTCGGTCTCACAGAGTGTACGGCGTCACTCCTCAGTGTCAGTGGGCTATGTATCACAGAGTGTTAGGCATCGCTCCTCAGTGTCACTGGGCTACGTATCACAGAGTGTAAGGCATCGCTACTCAGTGTCAGTGGACTCCATATCACAGAGTGTAAGGCGACACTCCTCAGTGTCAGTGGGCTCAGTATCACAGAGGGGAAGGTGTCGCTCCTCAGTGTCAGTGGGCTCCGTATCACAGAGTTTAAGGAATCGTTACTCAGTGTCAGTGGAATCCATATCAGAGAGTGTAAGGCGTCGCTCCTCAGTGTTATTGAGCTCAGTATCACAGCTTGCAAGGCATCGCTCCTCAGTGTCAGTTAGCTCCGTATCACAGAGTTTAATGTATCGCTCCTCAGTGAGCTGTGTAGCACAGAGTGTAAGGCTTCGCTACTCAGTGTCAGTGGCCTAAGTATCATAGAGTGTTAGGCGTCACATCTCAGTGTCACTGGGCTCCGTATCACAGAGTGTACTGCGTCGCTCCTCAGTGTCAGTGGGCTCTGTATCACAGAGTGTATGGCGTCGCTCCTCAGTGTCAGTGGGTTCCGTATCACAGAGTGTAAGGCGTCGCTCCTCAGTGTCAGTGGGCTCCGTATCACAGAGTGTAAGGCGTCGCTCCTCAGTGTCAGTGGGCTCCGTATCACAGAGTGTAAGGCGTCGCTCCTCAGTGTCAGTGGGCTCCGTATCACAGAGTGTGAGGCGTCGCTCCTCAGTGTCAGTGGTCTCCGTATCACAGAGTGTAAGGCGTCGCTCCTCAGTGTCAGTGGGCTCCGTATCACAGAGTGTAAGGCGTCGCTCCTGAGTGTGAGTGGGCTCCGTATCACAGAGTGTAAGGCGTCGCTCCTCAGTGTCAGTGGCCTCTGTATCACAGAGTGTAAGGCGTCGCTCCTGAGTGTCAGTGGGTTCCGTATCACAGAGTGTAAGGCATCGCTCCTGAGTGTCACTGGGCTCCGTATCACAGAGTGTAAGGCGCCGCTTCTCAGTGTCAGTGGGCTCCGTATCACAGAGTGTAAGGCGTCGCTCCTCAGTGTCAGTGGGCTCCGTATCATAGAGTTTAAGGCTTCGCTCCTCAGTGTCAGTGGGCTCCGTATCACAGAGTGTACGGCGTCGCTCCTCAGTGTCAGTGGGCTCCATACCACAGAGTGTAAGGCATCGCTCCTCAGTGTCAGTGGGCTCCGTATCACAGAGTGTAAGGCGTCGCTCCTCAGTGTTATTGGGCTCCGTACCACAGAGTGTAAGGCGTCGCTCTTCAGTGTCAGTGGGCTCCGTACCACAGAGTTTAAGACGTCGATCTTCAGTGTCAGTGGGCTCCGTATCACAGAGTGTACAGCGTCGCTCCTCAGTGTCAGTGGACTCCGTATCACAGCGTGTAAGGCGTTGCTCCTCAGTGTCAGTGGGCTCCATATCACAGAGTGTAAGGCGTCGCTCCTCAGTGTCAGTGGGCTTCGTATCACAGCGCGTAAGGCGCCGCTCCTCAGTGTCAGTGGGCTCCATATCACAGAGTGTAAGGCGTCGCTCCTCAGTGTCAGTGGGCTCCGTATCACAGAGTGTAAGGCGTCGCTCCTCAGTGTTATTGGGCTCCGTACCACAGAGTGTAAGGCGTCGCTCTTCAGTGTCAGTGGGCTCCGTACCGCAGAGTGTAAGACGTCGATCCTCAGTGTCAGTGGGCTCCATATTACAGAGTGTAAGGCGTCGCTCCTCAGTGTCAGTGGGCGCCGTATTACAGCGTGTACGGAGTCGCTCCTCAGTGTCAGTGGGCTCCGTATCACAGAGAGTACGGCGTCGTTCCTCAGTGTCAGAATGACAGTGGGCTCGGTCTCACAGAGTGTACGGCGTCGCTCCTCAGTGTCAGTGGGCAACGTATCACAGAGTGTTAAGCATCGCTCCTCAGTGTCACTGTGCTACGTATCACAGAGTGTAAGGCATCGCTACTCAGTGTCCGTGGGCTCCATATCACAGAGTGTAAGGCGACACTCCTCGGTGTCAGTGGGCTCAGTATCACAGAGTGTAAGGGGTCGCTCCTCAGTGTCAGTGGGCTCAGTATCACAGAGTGTAAGGTGTCGCTCCTCAGTGTCAGTGGGCTCTGTATCACAGAGTTTAAGGAATCGTTACTCAGTGTCAGTGGGCTCCATATCACAGAGTGTAAGGCGTCACTCCTCAGTGTTAGTGAGCTCAGTATCACAGCTTGTAAGGCATCGCTCCTCAGTGTCAGTTAGCTCCGTATCACAGAGTTTAAGGTATCGCTCCTCAGTGAGCTGTGTAGCACAGAGTGTAAGGCTTCGCTACTCAGTGTCAGTGGCCTAAGTATCATAGAGTGTTAGGCGTCACATCTCAGTGTCACTGGGCTCCGTATCACAGAGTGTACTGCGTCGCTCCTCAGTGTCAGTGGGCTCCGTATCACAGAGTGTAAGGCGTCGCTCCTCAGTGTCAGTGGGCTCCGTATCACAGAGTGTATAGCGTCGCTCCTCAGTGTGAGTGGGTTCCGTATCACAGAGTGTAAGGCGTCGCTCCTCAGTGTCAGTGGGCTCCGTATCACAGAGTGTAAGGCGTCGCTCCTCAGTGTCAGTGGGCTCCGTATCACAGAGTGTATGGCGTCGCTCCTCAGTGTCAGTGGGCTCCGTATCACAGAGTGTAAGGCGTCGCTCCTCAGTGTCAGTGGGCTCCGTATCACAGAGTGTAAGGCGTCGCTCCTCAGTGTCAGTGGGCTCCGTATCACAGAGTGTAAGGCGTCGCTCCTCAGTGTCAGTGGGCTCCGTATCACAGAGTGTAAGGCGTCGCTCCTCAGTGTCAGTGGGCTCCGTATCACAGAGTGTAAGGCGTCGCTCCTGAGTGTCAGTGGGCTCCGTATCACAGAGTGTAAGGCGTCGCTCCTCAGTGTCAGTGGCCTCTGTATCACAGAGTGTAAGGCATCGCACCTGAGTGTCAGTGGGTTCCGTATCACAGAGTGTAAGGCATCGCTCCTGAGTGTCACTGGGCTCCGTATCACAGAGTGTAAGACGTCGCTCCTCAGTGTCAGTGGGCTCCGTATCACAGAGTGTAAGGCGTCGCTCCTCAGTGTCAGTGGGCTCCGTATCACAGAGTTTAAGGCGTCACTCCTCAGTGCCAGTGGGCTCCGTATCACAGAGTGTAAGGCGTCATTCCTCAGTGTCAGTGGGCTCCGTATCACAGAGTGTAAGGCGTCGCTCCTCAGTGTTATTGGGCTCCGTACCACAGAGTGTACGGAGTCGCTCTTCAGTGTCAGTGGGCTCCGTACCACAGAGTGTAAGACGTCGATCCTCAGTGTCAGTGGGCTCCATATCACAGAGTGTACAGCGTCGCTCCTCAGTGTCAGTGGACTCCGTATCACAGCATGTAAGGCGTCGCTCCTCAGTGTCAGTGGGCTCCGTATCACAGAGTGTAAGGCGTCGCTCCTCAGTGTCAGTGGTCTTCGTATCACAGCGCGTAAGGCGTCGCTCCTCAGTGTCAGTGGGCTCCATTTCACAGACTGTAAGGCGTCGCTCCTCAGTGTCAGTGGACTCCGTATCACAGCGTGTAAGGCGTTGCTCCTCAGTGTCAGTGGGCTCCGTATCACAGAGTGTAAGGCGTCGCTCCTCAGTGTCAGTGGGCTTCGTATCACAGCGCGTAAGGCGTCGCTCCTCAGTGTCAGTGGGCTCCGTATCACAGAGTGTAAGGCGTGGCTCCTCAGTGTTATTGGGCTCCGTACCACAGAGTGTAAGACGTCGATCCTCAGTGTCAGTGGGCTCCATATCACAGAGTGTAAGGCGTCGCTCCTCAGTGTCAGTGGGCACCGTATTACAGCGTGTACGGTGTCGCTCCTCAGTGTCAGTGGGCTCCGTATCACAAAGTGTATGGCATCGTTCCTCAGTGTCAGAATGACAGTGGGCTCGGTCTCACAGAGTGTACGGCGTCGCTCCTCAGTGTCAGTGGGCTACGTATCACAGAGTGTTAAGCATCGCTCCTCAGTGTCACTGTGCTACGTATCACAGAGTGTGAGGCATCGCTACTCAGTGTCAGTGGGCTCCATATCACAGAGTGTAAGGCGACACTCCTCAGTGTCAGTGGGCTCAGTATCACAGAGTGTAAGGAGTTGCTCCTCAGTGTCAGTGGGCTCAGTATCATAGAGTGTAAGGTGTCGCTCCTCAGTGTCAGTGGGCTCCGTATCACAGAGTTTTAGGAATCGTTACTCAGTGTCAGTGGGCTCCATATCACAGAGTGTAAGGCGTCGCTCCTCAGTGTTAGTGAGCTCAGTATCACAGCTTGTAAGGCATCGCTCCTCAGTGTCAGTTAGCTCCGTATCACAGAGTTTAAGGTATCGCTCCTCAGTGAGCTGTGTAGCACAGAGTGTCAGGCTTCGCTACTCAGTGTCAGTGGCCTTAGTATCATAGAGTGTTAGGCGTCGCATCTCAGTGTCAATGGGCTCCGTATCACAGAGTGTACGGCGTCGCTCCTCAGTGTCAGTGGGCTCCGTATCACAGAGTGTATGGGGTCGCTCCTCAGTGTCAGTGGGTTCCGTATCACAGAGTGTAAGGCGTCGCTCCTCAGTGTCAGTGGGCTCCGTATCACAGAGTTTAAGGCGTCGCTCCTCAGTGTCAGTGGGCTCCGTATCACAGAGTGTATTGCGTCGCTCCTCAGTGTCAGTGGGTTCCGTATCACAGAGTGTAAAGCGTCGCTCCTCAGTGTCAGTGGGCTCCGTATCACAGAGTGTAAGGCGTTGCTCCTCAGTGTCAGTGGGCTCCGTATCACAGAGTGTAAGGCGTCGCTCCTCAGTGTCAGTGGGCTCCGTATCACAGAGTTTAAGGCGTCGCTCCTCAGTGTCAGTGTGCTCCGTATCACAGAGTGTAAGGCGTCGCTCCTCAGTGTCAGTGGGCTCTGTATCACAGAGTGTAAGGCGTCGCTCCTGAGTGTCAGTGGGCTCCGTATCACAGAGTGTAAGGCGTCACTCCTCAGTCTCAGTGGCCTCTGTATCACAGAGTGTAAGGCGTCGCTCCTGAGTGTCAGTGGGTTCCGTATCACAGAGTGTAAGGCATCGCTCCTGAGTGTCACTGGGCTCCGTATCACAGAGTGTAAGGCGTCGCTCCTCAGTGTCAGTGGGCTCCGTATCACAGAGTGTAAGGCGTCGCTCCTCAGTGTCAGTGGGCTCCGTATCACAGAGTTTAAGGCGTCGCTCCTCAGTGTCAGTGGGCTCCGTATCACAGAGTGTAAGGCGTCATTCCTCAGTGTCAGTGGGCTCCATATCACAGAGTGTACGGCGTCGCTCCTAAGTGTCAGTGGGCTCCATACCACAGAGTGTAAGGCATCGCTCCTCAGTGTCAGTGGGCTCCGTATCACAGAGTGTAAGGTGTCGCTCCTCAGTGTTATTGGGCTCCGTACCACAGAGTGTAAGGCGTCGCTCTTCAGTGTCAGTGGACTCCGTACCACAGAGTGTAAGACGTCGATCCTCAGTGTCAGTGGGCTCCGAATCACAGAGTGTACAGCGTCGCTCCTCAGTGTCAGTGGACTCCGTATCACAGCGTGTAAGGCGTCGCTCCTCAGTGTCAGTGGGCTCCGTATCACAGAGTGTAAGGCGTCGCTCCTCAGTGTCAATGGGCTTTGTATCACAGCGCGTAAGGCGCCGCTCCTCAGTGTCAGTGGGCTCTGTATCACAGAGTGTAAGGCGTCGCTCCTCAGTGTCAGTGGGCTCCGTATCACAGAGTTTAAGGCGTCGCTCCTCAGTGTCAGTGGGCTCCATATCACAGAGTGTAAGGCGTCATTCCTCAGTGTCAGTGGGCTCCGTATCACAGAGTGTACGGCGTCGCTCCTCAATGTCAGTGGGCTGCATACCACAGAGTGTAAGGCATCGCTCCTCAGTGTCAGTGGTCTCCGTATCACAGAGTGTATGGCGTTGCTCCTCAGTATCAGTGGGCTCCGTATGAGTGTAAGGCGTCGCTCCTCAGTGTCAGTGGGCTCTGTATCACAGAGTGTAAGGCGTCACTCCTCAGTGTCAGTGGACTCCGTATCACAGAGTGTAAGCGTCGCTACTCAGTGTCAGTGGGCTCAGTATCACTGAGTGTAAGGCGTCGCTTCTCAGTGTCCGTGGGCTCCGTATCACAGAGTGTAAGGCGTCGCTACTCAGTGTCAGTGGGCTCCGTATCACAGAGTGTAAGGCGTCGCTACTCAGTATCAGTGGGCTCAGTATCACAGAGTGTACGGCGTCGTTCCTCAGTGTCAGAATGACAGAGGGCTCGGTCTCACAGAGTGTATGGCGTCGCTCCTCAGTGTCAGTGGGCTATGTATCACAGAGTGTTAGGCATCGCTCCTCAGTGTCACTGGGCTACGTATCACAGAGTGTAAGGCATCGCTACTCAGTGTCAGTGGACTCCATATCACAGAGTGTAAGGCGACACTCCTCAGTGTCAGTGGGCTCAGTATCACAGAGTGTAAGGGGCCACTCCTCAGTGTCAGTGGGCTCAGTATCACAGAGGGGAAGGTGTCGCTCCTCAGTGTCAGTGGGCTCCGTATCACAGAGTTTAAGGAATCGTTACTCAGTGTCAGTGGACTCCATATCACAGAGTGTAAGGCGTCGCTCCTCAGTCTCAGTGGCCTCTGTATCACAGAGTGTAAGGCGTCGCTCCTGAGTGTCAGTGGGTTCCGTATCACAGAGTGTAAGGCATCGCTCCTGAGTGTCACTGGGCTCCGTATCACAGAGTGTAAGGCGTCGCTCCTCAGTGTCAGTGGGCTCCGTATCACAGAGTGTAAGGCGTCGCTCCTCAGTGTCAGTGGGCTCCGTATCACAGAGTTTAAGGCGTCGCTCCTCAGTGTCAGTGGGCTCCGTATCACAGAGTGTAAGGCGTCATTCCTCAGTGTCAGTGGGCTCCATATCACAGAGTGTACGGCGTCGCTCCTAAGTGTCAGTGGGCTCCATACCACAGAGTGTAAGGCATCGCTCCTCAGTGTCAGTGGGCTCCGTATCACAGAGTGTAAGGTGTCGCTCCTCAGTGTTATTGGGCTCCGTACCACAGAGTGTAAGGCGTCGCTCTTCAGTGTCAGTGGACTCCGTACCACAGAGTGTAAGACGTCGATCCTCAGTGTCAGTGGGCTCCGAATCACAGAGTGTACAGCGTCGCTCCTCAGTGTCAGTGGACTCCGTATCACAGCGTGTAAGGCGTCGCTCCTCAGTGTCAGTGGGCTCCGTATCACAGAGTGTAAGGCGTCGCTCCTCAGTGTCAATGGGCTTTGTATCACAGCGCGTAAGGCGCCGCTCCTCAGTGTCAGTGGGCTCTGTATCACAGAGTGTAAGGCGTCGCTCCTCAGTGTCAGTGGGCTCCGTATCACAGAGTTTAAGGCGTCGCTCCTCAGTGTCAGTGGGCTCCATATCACAGAGTGTAAGGCGTCATTCCTCAGTGTCAGTGGGCTCCGTATCACAGAGTGTACGGCGTCGCTCCTCAATGTCAGTGGGCTGCATACCACAGAGTGTAAGGCATCGCTCCTCAGTGTCAGTGGTCTCCGTATCACAGAGTGTATGGCGTTGCTCCTCAGTATCAGTGGGCTCCATATGAGTGTAAGGCGTCGCTCCTCAGTGTCAGTGGGCTCTGTATCACAGAGTGTAAGGCGTCGCTCCTCAGTGTCAGTGGGCTCCGTATCACAGAGTGTGAGGCGTCGCTCCTCAGTGTCAGTGGTCTCCGTATCACAGAGTGTAAGGCGTCGCTCCTCAGTGTCAGTGGGCTCCGTATCACAGAGTGTAAGGCGTCGCTCCTGAGTGTGAGTGGGCTCCGTATCACAGAGTGTAAGGCGTCGCTCCTCAGTGTCAGTGGCCTCTGTATCACAGAGTGTAAGGCGTCGCTCCTGAGTGTCAGTGGGTTCCGTATCACAGAGTGTAAGGCATCGCTCCTGAGTGTCACTGGGCTCCGTATCACAGAGTGTAAGGCGCCGCTTCTCAGTGTCAGTGGGCTCCGTATCACAGAGTGTAAGGCGTCGCTCCTCAGTGTCAGTGGGCTCCGTATCATAGAGTTTAAGGCTTCGCTCCTCAGTGTCAGTGGGCTCCGTATCACAGAGTGTACGGCGTCGCTCCTCAGTGTCAGTGGGCTCCATACCACAGAGTGTAAGGCATCGCTCCTCAGTGTCAGTGGGCTCCGTATCACAGAGTGTAAGGCGTCGCTCCTCAGTGTTATTGGGCTCCGTACCACAGAGTGTAAGGCGTCGCTCTTCAGTGTCAGTGGGCTCCGTACCACAGAGTTTAAGACGTCGATCTTCAGTGTCAGTGGGCTCCGTATCACAGAGTGTACAGCGTCGCTCCTCAGTGTCAGTGGACTCCGTATCACAGCGTGTAAGGCGTTGCTCCTCAGTGTCAGTGGGCTCCATATCACAGAGTGTAAGGCGTCGCTCCTCAGTGTCAGTGGGCTTCGTATCACAGCGCGTAAGGCGCCGCTCCTCAGTGTCAGTGGGCTCCATATCACAGAGTGTAAGGCGTCGCTCCTCAGTGTCAGTGGGCTCCGTATCACAGAGTGTAAGGCGTCGCTCCTCAGTGTTATTGGGCTCCGTACCACAGAGTGTAAGGCGTCGCTCTTCAGTGTCAGTGGGCTCCGTACCGCAGAGTGTAAGACGTCGATCCTCAGTGTCAGTGGGCTCCATATTACAGAGTGTAAGGCGTCGCTCCTCAGTGTCAGTGGGCGCCGTATTACAGCGTGTACGGAGTCGCTCCTCAGTGTCAGTGGGCTCCGTATCACAGAGAGTACGGCGTCGTTCCTCAGTGTCAGAATGACAGTGGGCTCGGTCTCACAGAGTGTACGGCGTCGCTCCTCAGTGTCAGTGGGCAACGTATCACAGAGTGTTAAGCATCGCTCCTCAGTGTCACTGTGCTACGTATCACAGAGTGTAAGGCATCGCTACTCAGTGTCCGTGGGCTCCATATCACAGAGTGTAAGGCGACACTCCTCGGTGTCAGTGGGCTCAGTATCACAGAGTGTAAGGGGTCGCTCCTCAGTGTCAGTGGGCTCAGTATCACAGAGTGTAAGGTGTCGCTCCTCAGTGTCAGTGGGCTCTGTATCACAGAGTTTAAGGAATCGTTACTCAGTGTCAGTGGGCTCCATATCACAGAGTGTAAGGCGTCACTCCTCAGTGTTAGTGAGCTCAGTATCACAGCTTGTAAGGCATCGCTCCTCAGTGTCAGTTAGCTCCGTATCACAGAGTTTAAGGTATCGCTCCTCAGTGAGCTGTGTAGCACAGAGTGTAAGGCTTCGCTACTCAGTGTCAGTGGCCTAAGTATCATAGAGTGTTAGGCGTCACATCTCAGTGTCACTGGGCTCCGTATCACAGAGTGTACTGCGTCGCTCCTCAGTGTCAGTGGGCTCCGTATCACAGAGTGTAAGGCGTCGCTCCTCAGTGTCAGTGGGCTCCGTATCACAGAGTGTATAGCGTCGCTCCTCAGTGTGAGTGGGTTCCGTATCACAGAGTGTAAGGCGTCGCTCCTCAGTGTCAGTGGGCTCCGTATCACAGAGTGTAAGGCGTCGCTCCTCAGTGTCAGTGGGCTCCGTATCACAGAGTGTATGGCGTCGCTCCTCAGTGTCAGTGGGCTCCGTATCACAGAGTGTAAGGCGTCGCTCCTCAGTGTCAGTGGGCTCCGTATCACAGAGTGTAAGGCGTCGCTCCTCAGTGTCAGTGGGCTCCGTATCACAGAGTGTAAGGCGTCGCTCCTCAGTGTCAGTGGGCTCCGTATCACAGAGTGTAAGGCGTCGCTCCTCAGTGTCAGTGGGCTCCGTATCACAGAGTGTAAGGCGTCGCTCCTGAGTGTCAGTGGGCTCCGTATCACAGAGTGTAAGGCGTCGCTCCTCAGTGTCAGTGGCCTCTGTATCACAGAGTGTAAGGCATCGCACCTGAGTGTCAGTGGGTTCCGTATCACAGAGTGTAAGGCATCGCTCCTGAGTGTCACTGGGCTCCGTATCACAGAGTGTAAGACGTCGCTCCTCAGTGTCAGTGGGCTCCGTATCACAGAGTGTAAGGCGTCGCTCCTCAGTGTCAGTGGGCTCCGTATCACAGAGTTTAAGGCGTCACTCCTCAGTGCCAGTGGGCTCCGTATCACAGAGTGTAAGGCGTCATTCCTCAGTGTCAGTGGGCTCCGTATCACAGAGTGTAAGGCGTCGCTCCTCAGTGTTATTGGGCTCCGTACCACAGAGTGTACGGAGTCGCTCTTCAGTGTCAGTGGGCTCCGTACCACAGAGTGTAAGACGTCGATCCTCAGTGTCAGTGGGCTCCATATCACAGAGTGTACAGCGTCGCTCCTCAGTGTCAGTGGACTCCGTATCACAGCATGTAAGGCGTCGCTCCTCAGTGTCAGTGGGCTCCGTATCACAGAGTGTAAGGCGTCGCTCCTCAGTGTCAGTGGTCTTCGTATCACAGCGCGTAAGGCGTCGCTCCTCAGTGTCAGTGGGCTCCATTTCACAGACTGTAAGGCGTCGCTCCTCAGTGTCAGTGGACTCCGTATCACAGCGTGTAAGGCGTTGCTCCTCAGTGTCAGTGGGCTCCTGTAGGAAGGTGGATACCTGACTATGGTTACCCCCAAATTTTTGCCTAGTGTCTAGCTGGTTTTTCGACTTAGTTGGCCTGAGATCCTGCTATTCAGGATCTCAGCCTGGCTGTTCTCTCTTTAAAATGGACTCCATGTACCCTAGGTACATACCCAATTGGTTGGATCACCCTGTCAGCCCCTGTACCAGTGTACACTAGGTACCCAGGGCATTGGTGTACCCAAGGCCTGCCAAGGGCTGAAGCATGTATTATGCCACCCCAGGCTTGGCCTAACAATCTGACACAACTGGCTGATCACTCAGCTGGGGTAAGTTGGTGTAATCACCTCTTACTTAGGTGTAGTATACCTATACCTAACCTTAAATGGGACACCTGGTAACCTATAAGTCACTCCTATGGCAGGCCTTAACAATCCTGAAGGCAGAGTGCTTGGTTCCATGTGAGATGGTGCTCTGGCATGAGCTGAGCCTGTCTGCAGTGGTCGGAACAACTTCCTTCTACTGTTTCCAGATATCGTCATACCATATACTCTTAAGTGCATTATGAACCTCGCGGTTAAATGCTATCTTTGGTTTGGCTTTATCAAAACATGTCGAGTAAGGTGTCATACGAATTGGAATACTAACCCCTCGCCAATTCTGGCGACGGGGTTAGCATTCCACCCTTCTAGAGGGACACGACATGTACAGTGCCTGAAACCCGGGTAAAATCAGACATAGCCTCAGCTCCACAAAATGGATGCTGCCACCACAGACACAAGTCTGCCCTCCTGCTGCTGGGAGTCCTTCCAGCTTGGGAGGTGTGGACAAAGGGTTTCCTGCCAGGGGAGGTGCGTGCACCACCCCAGACAGGATTTTGTGTATTGGTCAGGTAGGGCTTGAAAGAAACCAGACATGCCTGTGGCTCACAAGGAGCCTCGGTGCATATGCCAGTTCAAACCGGTCCTGGGGCACACCAGTCCCGGGCCTGGGGCGAGCTGGACAAAGGATTGGGGGTGTAACCACCCCCCTTCCTGGTCCCACCCATAGGGAGGGACCTAGCAGGTAGTCCGGCCCCTAGAATCCGAATAAAGGTAGGAGCTGTGTCCTAAGACTTCAGACATCCTGGAATCAACTTGAAACTAAGAAGAAGACGGGAACTTCGACATTCTGCTGCACAGAAGACTGAAGAAAATCTCCCCTGTGGTCAGGGAGTGACCACCTTGCTAACGCAAGCACCATCCAGCGAATCACCGTCTGCTTTGCCGCCGCCTCCCGCCGGAGCCCGAGCCCAGAGACTGACAAGACCTGGACCTCCAGACCTCTCACCGCCCGATCCACAGTCCCTGAAAAGAGGAGACCCGTGGAGGCACCGAGACACGTGGAGCCAGCCATCTTGGAACGACTACGACAAGCTGACCAGTGCAACAACCGAGGCTCCCTCCAAGTTGTGCTTTGGGTCCTGAGAAGCCCAACCCTCGAGCAGCATCTGCACCAAAGGTGAGCCCTCCAGCATCTCCACGATCTGCGTGGGGCCCTTCTGCATTTTGCCACTCGACGCGCCTAACCGGTTGCTGGCCCGCTGGCTAGTGGCCATCTTGGCGACGAAATCTACGACAAACACCGCTGGTCTGGTTGCTCCAGACTGGCCCTTGCTCCCCTCCAAAGGAGCAATCCCTCTGACCTTGCTGGTCAGAACCAACAGCTTAAACTCCTTGCCTACAACAATTGCTTTTGCCAAGGCTTGTTTGCTTCGATCAAGTCGCCGACACCGCCGACAGCGAGAGCCTGCGTGGGACAGCTCGTGACTCGACTCCTGGACGTCGTCGACCTTCAGGGACCACGTGGCTGCAGAGTCAAGCTACACCTTCCTTCCTGTTTGCACCCGACATCGCCTGGTACCCACCTGGTGCCACGCTGGTCACTGGCTAGTGACTGTGAACACTGTCCCCTCTGCTTACAGGTCTTCAACATCTCCGATCCACTCTTGGATCCACTGCATCTCTTCCCGACCGACCGCCTGCAGCACTTTTGTCTACAGGCCCCACGGAACAGATAGAAGAAACCCGACGCACTTCGAGGCCTATGCACCCGCTTCCTGTGGGTGAGGTAAAGCTGGCACACCTGTGCCCATGTGTAGTAATACATCTCTAGTGCCTGTGTTCCAAATCTTAAGTTCCTAGGTCATCCGGAAGATTCCTTTTGCAGTAACTTTGTACTTTTTACGCACCCATTGAAACCTATGGGAGCCCGCGTGTGACTATTTGCTCTGCACACGCCACCCGTGGACCTCCTGGTCACTAACTGACGTTAGCTCCTTGTAGGCCCAGCGATTCTAGAGGCCCTAGGCCTTTTCCCTTTTCTGTTCGTGGTACTTATACCACTATTTTAGTATATGGTTCGAGTGGCCACCAGGGCCTATCCATATAAAGTGCAACTTCTGTGTATTCTGTGATAATCTTGTTTGACGATTTGTGCTCCTGTGCTCATAAAGAGACTAGGGGTTACTTTGAGAAATAAATACATATATATTTTGAATATATATCTGTGTGGTGTCCTTTCATTGGTATAAAAGGGGGTTACTATTGGTAAAACAGCTTGCTTAACACGCATCACGAGTTTAGCCTCAAAGACTGCTTAGCCTACGCTACCACTAGGGCAGCTAGTCCAAAAAGGTTGACTTACAACCACACCATAAGGGTTGCTTGGCATGGTACAAGGTGGTCACTAGAACTAGTGAACAGCATATACCAGGCCAACTTCTCACATTGGTGAGCAGCGGTTGGATTTGAGCTTGCTGTGTTTTACCATTGTAATCTCTTGGTTACCAATTGAAAGATCACATAGGTACCTGTAGGTACATATAAAACAAGATTAGATATACTTAAGTTCTACTGAACTTAGTTGTTGTAGAGCAAAGGGAGTAGCACACCCTGACTACAACTACTAGATAGGTTTAGTAGGTAAACCCAAGTGTAGGTAGATTGCAACACATCCACCCACACTTAAGAGCAATGGCCGGGGCAGAGGGGTCCACTGTACCCATCTCTGTTGAGAGTGACCCCCAGAGGGCACCATCCAGCTTTGCTACCCTTAATCAGAATGAGCTCAGGCATTTGGCAACTCTTAGAGGCCTTAAACAGCCCAAGAACCCAAACTCTGCTGAGCTCAGAGAGCTCTTACAGAATGATGAGAATCAGAGAGCACTCAAGAAAGCTTCCCAGTTAGCCCCCTTAGGGACAGGAACAGGAGGCCCCCCTTCTGAAGATGCCACTGAAGTACCCCTTCCCAATAGTCACCCCTTAGATGGGATGCCTACCACAGAGGATGAGAGTGAAAAGGATACTGACAGTAGTGAGGATGAAGGGAGAACTAGCCCAGTGCCAAGTGTTAAACTTGGCCCAGCTAAACCAAGGCTATTGGGGACTGACAGTGGGTTCAACCCACTGGATCTCCCCAGTGGACTTAACACAGGGCTGGGAAGGCAAAGGAATCGCTCAGGTGACTCCAATGCTTCCCATGGCTCTAGAGGCTCTCAAGGTCACTCCAGGAGAAGGATGACCACCCCTCAGAGGAGGGAACATGAGGCCAAGATGCAAGAAGCCCAGCTGAGGATCAGGAAGCAGGAGCTAGAAGTAGCCCTGATGGAAGAAAAACTGAGCAAGGCTAGGCAGCATAGAGAGAGTGGGTCTATACCCACTGGTGGCAGCAATGTCCCTAGGGACAAAGATAGGGTCTTTGACAATAGGAACCTGTCCAAGATTGTGCCCCCCTACAAAAGTGGGGATGACATCCACAAATGGATGACTGCTCTTGAGAGAGCCTGCAAAGTGCAGCAGGTTCCTGAAGACCAGTGGGCAGCAATCTTATGGCTCTCCTTTGAGGGGAGAGGCAGAGATAGACTCCTCACTGTTAGAGAAGAGGATGTCAGAAATTACAGAGTCCTGAAGAGTGTCCTAGTTGATGGGTTAGGCTTAACCACTGAACAGTACAGGTTAATGTTCAGAGACACCCAGAAGACACAGACTCAGGACTGGTCTGAATATGTGGAATATGCCACTAAGGCTTTGGAGGGTTGGTTGCTGGGAAGTAAGGTGTCTGATTATACAGGATTGTACAATTTGATGATGAGAGAGCAGATTTTAAGTAATTGTCAAAACCAGCTTCTCCATCAACACCTGGTAGACTCAGATTTGACCTCTCCCCAAGAATTGGGAAAGAGGGCAGATAAATGGGTCAGGACCAGGATCAGGCCTAAAAACCAGGGTGGTGACCAAAAGAAAGATACCACCAAGCCTCAAGAGAAGGGTGGGGATAAAGAAAAAGAGAAACCGTCCTCAGGGCCCCAAAACTCCACACAGGGTGGTGGGTCCCAAGCTCCCTCCTCTACCACAGCTAAAAAGCCCTACTGCCATGAGTGTAAAACTCCTGGGCATTGGAAAACTGACAGCGGTTGCCCAAGGGCTAAAAACAAAACTGTTCCTCCAATTACTCCTGTCACACCACCTATTACTGTCAGCAGTAATCCCCCAGGTGGTGGGAGTGCCCCCAGAAATCTGGGTGGGTTTACTTGGGGAACACAGGGGGACCCTGGCTTAGCCAATTCCCCTACAGCAACCACTCTTGTCTGTGATGGTGGCATGGGGTTTGCCAACTTCACTGCCTGTCCCAACACTTTGGGTAGGTACAGACAGGAGCCCTACATCAATGGTACAAAAGCTGAGGCCTACAGAGACACTGGAGCTAGCATCACAATGGTGGCCCATTGGCTAGTTCCCTCTGAGCAGCTTTTGCCTGGTTTCTCCTACCAGGTGACCAACATTGATGGCAAACAGAACAGTCATCCCATGGCAGAGGTATGTCTCAGCTGGGGAGGTGTCACTGGCCCTAAAAGGGTGGCAGTGTCCCCAACCTTGCCTGTAGACTGCTTACTGGGGAATGACTTAGAACTCTCAGCTTGGGCTGGAGTTGAACAAGACACCCATTCTAAAATGGTAGGCCTTTCACAAAAGGGTAGTGGGGTTGTGCCATTCACAACCCCTGTCCAAATAGATTTCCTCCCTGGAAAGGTTGGAAGGGCAGTGGTAGCCACAGCCCAGGCACAGACAGACTTCCCTGTAGAGACTGGCAGAGCTGTGACAGTCACAGCTCAAACACAAACTGAGTGCCCCCCTGAAAAGGTTGGCAAGGCTGTAATGGTCTCAGCCTATACTCAGACTGACATAGGTGTAGTGAAGCCTGAAACTATGGATCACTCCACACAAACAGAGAGTAGTGGGGAGGAAGAAAAGTCTCCCTCTCCCCAGACATTAGGAAAAAGTCAGCCTCCTCAGGGAGCTGACCTCACCCCTTGTGAAGGAACTGCCCCAGAGGTAGCCAGGCCTGGCCTGGCAGAGCCTCTGATGTCAGTGGCCCCTTCCAAGGTGGGACCCAGTCTGGTGCAGGTAGCCTGCCTCTCTCTACCCTGCCTCAGTCAGCCCAGGGCTGCAGAGGTCAGGGAGGCCAGTGGACCCCAAGAGGGCCCCTGTCCACAAGAACCCCCCCATCAAAAGAATGAGGATTGCCTGGCTAGTAGCCCTAGTCAGGTGATGGGTAAAAACATTCCTGAGGGATCTCCTTTACAGGTAGTTAGGGACCTCCCCCAGAGGGATTCTGTTGGGCACAGGCAAACCTGGGACCTTAGGGCCCCAAACCTGACCTGTCCCTCCAGTAAGCCCACAAAAGGGACCCAGCCTCCAGCTTTAGGTAGCCAGAGGCTGACCCTGAGAGCACAGTGCAACTCAGTTAAGGAAAGAAAGGCATCCATGGTGGAGGGGGATTGGAGGAAGCTGAGGCCTCACTTTGAGGACACTCACTTCAGTACTCCATCTCAACACCAGCCTTTTACTTTGCCAAGACACACCAAAGGTAGAGATTCCCTATGGTGGAGACCCTCTGATACCCTTAGGGTGAGGGATTGCTTAGTGGACCATGAGACAGGGGGTAACCATGCCAGTGCTGGTTCCTCCTTATATGGCCACTTGGGCAATATAGGCTTACCTGGTCAAGGTCAGCCTTATCTCCCTTCGTTTGGGGGGGGGTTGTGTAGGAAGGTGGATACCTGACTATGGTTACCCCCAAATTTTTGCCTAGTGTCTAGCTGGTTTTTCGACTTAGTTGGCCTGAGATCCTGCTATTCAGGATCTCAGCCTGGCTGTTCTCTCTTTAAAATGGACTCCATGTACCCTAGGTACATACCCAATTGGTTGGATCACCCTGTCAGCCCCTGTACCAGTGTACACTAGGTACCCAGGGCATTGGTGTACCCAAGGCCTGCCAAGGGCTGAAGCATGTATTATGCCACCCCAGGCTTGGCCTAACAATCTGACACAACTGGCTGATCACTCAGCTGGGGTAAGTTGGTGTAATCACCTCTTACTTAGGTGTAGTATACCTATACCTAACCTTAAATGGGACACCTGGTAACCTATAAGTCACTCCTATGGCAGGCCTTAACAATCCTGAAGGCAGAGTGCTTGGTTCCATGTGAGATGGTGCTCTGGCATGAGCTGAGCCTGTCTGCAGTGGTCGGAACAACTTCCTTCTACTGTTTCCAGATATCGTCATACCATATACTCTTAAGTGCATTATGAACCTCGCGGTTAAATGCTATCTTTGGTTTGGCTTTATCAAAACATGTCGAGTAAGGTGTCATACGAATTGGAATACTAACCCCTCGCCAATTCTGGCGACGGGGTTAGCATTCCACCCTTCTAGAGGGACACGACATGTACAGTGCCTGAAACCCGGGTAAAATCAGACATAGCCTCAGCTCCACAAAATGGATGCTGCCACCACAGACACAAGTCTGCCCTCCTGCTGCTGGGAGTCCTTCCAGCTTGGGAGGTGTGGACAAAGGGTTTCCTGCCAGGGGAGGTGCGTGCACCACCCCAGACAGGATTTTGTGTATTGGTCAGGTAGGGCTTGAAAGAAACCAGACATGCCTGTGGCTCACAAGGAGCCTCGGTGCATATGCCAGTTCAAACCGGTCCTGGGGCACACCAGTCCCGGGCCTGGGGCGAGCTGGACAAAGGATTGGGGGTGTAACCACCCCCCTTCCTGGTCCCACCCATAGGGAGGGACCTAGCAGGTAGTCCGGCCCCTAGAATCCGAATAAAGGTAGGAGCTGTGTCCTAAGACTTCAGACATCCTGGAATCAACTTGAAACTAAGAAGAAGACGGGAACTTCGACATTCTGCTGCACAGAAGACTGAAGAAAATCTCCCCTGTGGTCAGGGAGTGACCACCTTGCTAACGCAAGCACCATCCAGCGAATCACCGTCTGCTTTGCCGCCGCCTCCCGCCGGAGCCCGAGCCCAGAGACTGACAAGACCTGGACCTCCAGACCTCTCACCGCCCGATCCACAGTCCCTGAAAAGAGGAGACCCGTGGAGGCACCGAGACACGTGGAGCCAGCCATCTTGGAACGACTACGACAAGCTGACCAGTGCAACAACCGAGGCTCCCTCCAAGTTGTGCTTTGGGTCCTGAGAAGCCCAACCCTCGAGCAGCATCTGCACCAAAGGTGAGCCCTCCAGCATCTCCACGATCTGCGTGGGGCCCTTCTGCATTTTGCCACTCGACGCGCCTAACCGGTTGCTGGCCCGCTGGCTAGTGGCCATCTTGGCGACGAAATCTACGACAAACACCGCTGGTCTGGTTGCTCCAGACTGGCCCTTGCTCCCCTCCAAAGGAGCAATCCCTCTGACCTTGCTGGTCAGAACCAACAGCTTAAACTCCTTGCCTACAACAATTGCTTTTGCCAAGGCTTGTTTGCTTCGATCAAGTCGCCGACACCGCCGACAGCGAGAGCCTGCGTGGGACAGCTCGTGACTCGACTCCTGGACGTCGTCGACCTTCAGGGACCACGTGGCTGCAGAGTCAAGCTACACCTTCCTTCCTGTTTGCACCCGACATCGCCTGGTACCCACCTGGTGCCACGCTGGTCACTGGCTAGTGACTGTGAACACTGTCCCCTCTGCTTACAGGTCTTCAACATCTCCGATCCACTCTTGGATCCACTGCATCTCTTCCCGACCGACCGCCTGCAGCACTTTTGTCTACAGGCCCCACGGAACAGATAGAAGAAACCCGACGCACTTCGAGGCCTATGCACCCGCTTCCTGTGGGTGAGGTAAAGCTGGCACACCTGTGCCCATGTGTAGTAATACATCTCTAGTGCCTGTGTTCCAAATCTTAAGTTCCTAGGTCATCCGGAAGATTCCTTTTGCAGTAACTTTGTACTTTTTACGCACCCATTGAAACCTATGGGAGCCCGCGTGTGACTATTTGCTCTGCACACGCCACCCGTGGACCTCCTGGTCACTAACTGACGTTAGCTCCTTGTAGGCCCAGCGATTCTAGAGGCCCTAGGCCTTTTCCCTTTTCTGTTCGTGGTACTTATACCACTATTTTAGTATATGGTTCGAGTGGCCACCAGGGCCTATCCATATAAAGTGCAACTTCTGTGTATTCTGTGATAATCTTGTTTGACGATTTGTGCTCCTGTGCTCATAAAGAGACTAGGGGTTACTTTGAGAAATAAATACATATATATTTTGAATATATATCTGTGTGGTGTCCTTTCATTGGTATAAAAGGGGGTTACTATTGGTAAAACAGCTTGCTTAACACGCATCACGAGTTTAGCCTCAAAGACTGCTTAGCCTACGCTACCACTAGGGCAGCTAGTCCAAAAAGGTTGACTTACAACCACACCATAAGGGTTGCTTGGCATGGTACAAGGTGGTCACTAGAACTAGAGAACAGCATATACCAGGCCAACTTCTCACAGCTCCGTATCACAGAGTGTAAGGCGTCGCTCCTCAGTGTCAGTGGGCTTCGTATCACAGCGCGTAAGGCGTCGCTCCTCAGTGTCAGTGGGCTCCGTATCACAGAGTGTAAGGCGTGGCTCCTCAGTGTTATTGGGCTCCGTACCACAGAGTGTAAGACGTCGATCCTCAGTGTCAGTGGGCTCCATATCACAGAGTGTAAGGCGTCGCTCCTCAGTGTCAGTGGGCACCGTATTACAGCGTGTACGGTGTCGCTCCTCAGTGTCAGTGGGCTCCGTATCACAAAGTGTATGGCATCGTTCCTCAGTGTCAGAATGACAGTGGGCTCGGTCTCACAGAGTGTACGGCGTCGCTCCTCAGTGTCAGTGGGCTACGTATCACAGAGTGTTAAGCATCGCTCCTCAGTGTCACTGTGCTACGTATCACAGAGTGTGAGGCATCGCTACTCAGTGTCAGTGGGCTCCATATCACAGAGTGTAAGGCGACACTCCTCAGTGTCAGTGGGCTCAGTATCACAGAGTGTAAGGAGTTGCTCCTCAGTGTCAGTGGGCTCAGTATCATAGAGTGTAAGGTGTCGCTCCTCAGTGTCAGTGGGCTCCGTATCACAGAGTTTTAGGAATCGTTACTCAGTGTCAGTGGGCTCCATATCACAGAGTGTAAGGCGTCGCTCCTCAGTGTTAGTGAGCTCAGTATCACAGCTTGTAAGGCATCGCTCCTCAGTGTCAGTTAGCTCCGTATCACAGAGTTTAAGGTATCGCTCCTCAGTGAGCTGTGTAGCACAGAGTGTCAGGCTTCGCTACTCAGTGTCAGTGGCCTAAGTATCATAGAGTGTTAGGCGTCGCATCTCAGTGTCAATGGGCTCCGTATCACAGAGTGTACGGCGTCGCTCCTCAGTGTCAGTGGGCTCCGTATCACAGAGTGTATGGGGTCGCTCCTCAGTGTCAGTGGGTTCCGTATCACAGAGTGTAAGGCGTCGCTCCTCAGTGTCAGTGGGCTCCGTATCACAGAGTTTAAGGCGTCGCTCCTCAGTGTCAGTGGGCTCCGTATCACAGAGTGTATTGCGTCGCTCCTCAGTGTCAGTGGGTTCCGTATCACAGAGTGTAAAGCGTCGCTCCTCAGTGTCAGTGGGCTCCGTATCACAGAGTGTAAGGCGTTGCTCCTCAGTGTCAGTGGGCTCCGTATCACAGAGTGTAAGGCGTCGCTCCTCAGTGTCAGTGGGCTCCGTATCACAGAGTTTAAGGCGTCGCTCCTCAGTGTCAGTGTGCTCCGTATCACAGAGTGTAAGGCGTCGCTCCTCAGTGTCAGTGGGCTCTGTATCACAGAGTGTAAGGCGTCGCTCCTGAGTGTCAGTGGGCTCCGTATCACAGAGTGTAAGGCGTCACTCCTCAGTCTCAGTGGCCTCTGTATCACAGAGTGTAAGGCGTCGCTCCTGAGTGTCAGTGGGTTCCGTATCACAGAGTGTAAGGCATCGCTCCTGAGTGTCACTGGGCTCCGTATCACAGAGTGTAAGGCGTCGCTCCTCAGTGTCAGTGGGCTCCGTATCACAGAGTGTAAGGCGTCGCTCCTCAGTGTCAGTGGGCTCCGTATCACAGAGTTTAAGGCGTCGCTCCTCAGTGTCAGTGGGCTCCGTATCACAGAGTGTAAGGCGTCATTCCTCAGTGTCAGTGGGCTCCATATCACAGAGTGTACGGCGTCGCTCCTAAGTGTCAGTGGGCTCCATACCACAGAGTGTAAGGCATCGCTCCTCAGTGTCAGTGGGCTCCGTATCACAGAGTGTAAGGTGTCGCTCCTCAGTGTTATTGGGCTCCGTACCACAGAGTGTAAGGCGTCGCTCTTCAGTGTCAGTGGACTCCGTACCACAGAGTGTAAGACGTCGATCCTCAGTGTCAGTGGGCTCCGAATCACAGAGTGTACAGCGTCGCTCCTCAGTGTCAGTGGACTCCGTATCACAGCGTGTAAGGCGTCGCTCCTCAGTGTCAGTGGGCTCCGTATCACAGAGTGTAAGGCGTCGCTCCTCAGTGTCAATGGGCTTTGTATCACAGCGCGTAAGGCGCCGCTCCTCAGTGTCAGTGGGCTCTGTATCACAGAGTGTAAGGCGTCGCTCCTCAGTGTCAGTGGGCTCCGTATCACAGAGTTTAAGGCGTCGCTCCTCAGTGTCAGTGGGCTCCATATCACAGAGTGTAAGGCGTCATTCCTCAGTGTCAGTGGGCTCCGTATCACAGAGTGTACGGCGTCGCTCCTCAATGTCAGTGGGCTGCATACCACAGAGTGTAAGGCATCGCTCCTCAGTGTCAGTGGTCTCCGTATCACAGAGTGTATGGCGTTGCTCCTCAGTATCAGTGGGCTCCGTATGAGTGTAAGGCGTCGCTCCTCAGTGTCAGTGGGCTCTGTATCACAGAGTGTAAGGCGTCACTCCTCAGTGTCAGTGGACTCCGTATCACAGAGTGTAAGCGTCGCTACTCAGTGTCAGTGGGCTCAGTATCACTGAGTGTAAGGCGTCGCTTCTCAGTGTCCGTGGGCTCCGTATCACAGAGTGTAAGGCGTCGCTACTCAGTGTCAGTGGGCTCCGTATCACAGAGTGTAAGGCGTCGCTACTCAGTATCAGTGGGCTCAGTATCACAGAGTGTACGGCGTCGTTCCTCAGTGTCAGAATGACAGAGGGCTCGGTCTCACAGAGTGTATGGCGTCGCTCCTCAGTGTCAGTGGGCTATGTATCACAGAGTGTTAGGCATCGCTCCTCAGTGTCACTGGGCTACGTATCACAGAGTGTAAGGCATCGCTACTCAGTGTCAGTGGACTCCATATCACAGAGTGTAAGGCGACACTCCTCAGTGTCAGTGGGCTCAGTATCACAGAGTGTAAGGGGCCACTCCTCAGTGTCAGTGGGCTCAGTATCACAGAGGGGAAGGTGTCGCTCCTCAGTGTCAGTGGGCTCCGTATCACAGAGTTTAAGGAATCGTTACTCAGTGTCAGTGGACTCCATATCACAGAGTGTAAGGCGTCGCTCCTCAGTCTCAGTGGCCTCTGTATCACAGAGTGTAAGGCGTCGCTCCTGAGTGTCAGTGGGTTCCGTATCACAGAGTGTAAGGCATCGCTCCTGAGTGTCACTGGGCTCCGTATCACAGAGTGTAAGGCGTCGCTCCTCAGTGTCAGTGGGCTCCGTATCACAGAGTGTAAGGCGTCGCTCCTCAGTGTCAGTGGGCTCCGTATCACAGAGTTTAAGGCGTCGCTCCTCAGTGTCAGTGGGCTCCGTATCACAGAGTGTAAGGCGTCATTCCTCAGTGTCAGTGGGCTCCATATCACAGAGTGTACGGCGTCGCTCCTAAGTGTCAGTGGGCTCCATACCACAGAGTGTAAGGCATCGCTCCTCAGTGTCAGTGGGCTCCGTATCACAGAGTGTAAGGTGTCGCTCCTCAGTGTTATTGGGCTCCGTACCACAGAGTGTAAGGCGTCGCTCTTCAGTGTCAGTGGACTCCGTACCACAGAGTGTAAGACGTCGATCCTCAGTGTCAGTGGGCTCCGAATCACAGAGTGTACAGCGTCGCTCCTCAGTGTCAGTGGACTCCGTATCACAGCGTGTAAGGCGTCGCTCCTCAGTGTCAGTGGGCTCCGTATCACAGAGTGTAAGGCGTCGCTCCTCAGTGTCAATGGGCTTTGTATCACAGCGCGTAAGGCGCCGCTCCTCAGTGTCAGTGGGCTCTGTATCACAGAGTGTAAGGCGTCGCTCCTCAGTGTCAGTGGGCTCCGTATCACAGAGTTTAAGGCGTCGCTCCTCAGTGTCAGTGGGCTCCATATCACAGAGTGTAAGGCGTCATTCCTCAGTGTCAGTGGGCTCCGTATCACAGAGTGTACGGCGTCGCTCCTCAATGTCAGTGGGCTGCATACCACAGAGTGTAAGGCATCGCTCCTCAGTGTCAGTGGTCTCCGTATCACAGAGTGTATGGCGTTGCTCCTCAGTATCAGTGGGCTCCATATGAGTGTAAGGCGTCGCTCCTCAGTGTCAGTGGGCTCTGTATCACAGAGTGTAAGGCGTCACTCCTCAGTGTCAGTGGACTCCGTATCACAGAGTGTAAGCGTCGCTACTCAGTGTCAGTGGGCTCAGTATCACTGAGTGTAAGGCGTCGCTTCTCAGTGTCCGTGGGCTCCGTATCACAGAGTGTAAGGCGTCGCTACTCAGTGTCAGTGGGCTCCGTATCACAGAGTGTAAGGCGTCGCTACTCAGTATCAGTGGGCTCAGTATCACAGAGTGTACGGCGTCGTTCCTCAGTGTCAGAATGACAGAGGGCTCGGTCTCACAGAGTGTATGGCGTCGCTCCTCAGTGTCAGTGGGCTATGTATCACAGAGTGTTAGGCATCGCTCCTCAGTGTCACTGGGCTACGTATCACAGAGTGTAAGGCATCGCTACTCAGTGTCAGTGGACTCCATATCACAGAGTGTAAGGCGACACTCCTCAGTGTCAGTGGGCTCAGTATCACAGAGTGTAAGGGGCCACTCCTCAGTGTCAGTGGGCTCAGTATCACAGAGGGGAAGGTGTCGCTCCTCAGTGTCAGTGGGCTCCGTATCACAGAGTTTAAGGAATCGTTACTCAGTGTCAGTGGACTCCATATCACAGAGTGTAAGGCGTCGCTCCTCAGTGTTATTGAGCTCAGTATCACAGCTTGCAAGGCATCGCTCCTCAGTGTCAGTTAGCTCCGTATCACAGAGTTTAATGTATCGCTCCTCAGTGAGCTGTGTAGCACAGAGTGTAAGGCTTCGCTACTCAGTGTCAGTGGACTAAGTATCATAGAGTGTTAGGCGTCACATCTCAGTGTCACTGGGCTCCGTATCACAGAGTGTACTGCGTCGCTCCTCAGTGTCAGTGGGCTCCGTATCACAGAGTGTATGGCGTCGCTCCTCAGTGTCAGTGGGTTCCGTATCACAGAGTGTAAGGCGTCGCTCCTCAGTGTCAGTGGGCTCCGTATCACAGAGTGTAAGGCGTCGCTCCTCGGTGTCAGTGGGCTCCGTATCACAGAGTGTAAGGCGTCGCTCCTCAGTGTCAGTGGGCTCCGTATCACAGAGTGTAAGGCGTCGCTCCTCAGTGTCAGTGGGCTCCGTATCACAGAGTGTAAGGCGTCGCTCCTCAGTGTTATTGGGCTCCGTACCACAGAGTGTAAGGCGTCGCTCTTCAGTGTCAGTGGGCTCCGTACCACAGAGTGTAAGACGTCGATCCTCAGTGTCAGTGGGCTCCGTATCACAGAGTGTACAGCGTCGCTCCTCAGTGTCAGTGGACTCCGTATCACAGCGTGTAAGGCGTTGCTCCTCAGTGTCAGTGGGCTCCGTATCACAGAGTGTAAGGCGTCGCTCCTCAGTGTCAGTGGGCTTCGTATCACAGCGCGTAAGGCGCCGCTCCTCAGTGTCAGTGGGCTCCATATCACAGAGTGTAAGGCGTGGCTCCTCAGTGTCAGTGGGCTCCGTATCACAGAGTGTAAGGCGTCGCTCCTCAGTGTTATTGGGCTCCGTACCACAGAGTGTAAGGCGTCGCTCTTCAGTGTCAGTGGGTTCCGTACCACAGAGTGTAAGACGTCGATCCTCAGTGTCAGTGGGCTCCATATCACAGAGTGTAAGGCGTCGCTCCTCAGTGTCAGTGGGCACCTTATTACAGCGTGTACGGTGTCGCTCCTCAGTGTCAGTGGGCTCCGTATCACAGAGAGTACGGCGTCGTTCCTCAGTGTCAGAATGACAGTGGGCTCGGTCTCACAGAGTGTACGGCGTCGCTCCTCAGTGTCAGTGGGCTACGTATCACAGAGTGTTAAGCATCGCTCCTCAGTGTCACTGTGCTACGTATCACAGAGTGTAAGGCATCGCTACTCAGTGTCAGTGGGCTCCATATCACAGAGTGTAAGGCGACACTCCTCGGTGTCAGTGGGCTCAGTATCACAGAGTGTAAGGGGTCGCTCCTCAGTGTCAGTGGGCTCAGTATCACAGAGTGTAAGGTGTCGCTCCTCAGTGTCAGTGGGCTCCGTATCACAGAGTTTAAGGAATCGTTACTCAGTGTCAGTGGG
Source organism: Triturus cristatus (assembly GCF_964204655.1). Classification (NCBI taxonomy): domain Eukaryota; kingdom Metazoa; phylum Chordata; class Amphibia; order Caudata; family Salamandridae; genus Triturus; species Triturus cristatus. The sequence continues at coordinate 1,101,307,066 of NC_140579.1, forward strand.
CTCCATATCACAGAGTGTAAGGCGTCACTCCTCAGTGTTAGTGAGCTCAGTATCACAGCTTGTAAGGCATCGCTCCTCAGTGTCAGTTAGCTCCGTATCACAGAGTTTAAGTTATCGCTCCTCAGTGAGCTGTGTAGCACAGAGTGTAAGGCGTCGCTCCTCAGTGTCAGTGGGTTCCGTATCACAGAGTGTAAGGCGTCGCTCCTCAGTGTCAGTGGGCTCCGTATCACAGAGTGTATAGCGTCGCTCCTCAGTGTGAGTGGGTTCCGTATCACAGAGTGTAAGGCGTCGCTCCTCAGTGTCAGTGGGCTCCGTATCACAGAGTGTAAGGCGTCGCTCCTCAGTGTCAGTGGGCTCCGTATCACAGAGTGTATGGCGTCGCTCCTCAGTGTCAGTGGGCTCCGTATCACAGAGTGTAAGGCGTCGCTCCTCAGTGTCAGTGGGCTCCGTATCAGAGAGTGTAAGGCATCGCTCCTCAGTGTCAGTGGGCTCCGTATCACAGAGTGTAAGGCGTCGCTCCTCAGTGTCAGTGGGCTCCGTATCACAGAGTGTAAGGCGTCGCTCCTCAGTGTCATTGGGCTCCGTATCACAGAGTGTAAGGCGTCGCTCCTCAGTGTCAGTGGCCTCTGTATCACAGAGTGTAAGGCGTCGCACCTGAGTGTCAGTGGGTTCCGTATCACAGAGTGTAAGGCATCGCTCCTGAGTGTCACTGGGCTCCGTATCACAGAGTGTAAGACGTCGCTCCTCAGTGTCAGTGGGCTCCGTATCACAGAGTGTAAGGCGTTGCTCCTCAGTGTCAGTGGGCTCCGTATCACAGAGTTTAAGGCGTCGCTCCTCAGTGCCAGTGGGCTCCGTATCACAGAGTGGAAGGCGTCATTCCTCAGTGTCAGTGGGCTCCGTATCACAGAGTGTACGGCGTCGCTCCTCAGTGTTATTGGGCTCCGTACCACAGAGTGTAAGGCGTCGCTCTTCAGTGTCAGTGGGCTCCGTACCACAGAGTGTAAGACGTCGATCCTCAGTGTCAGTGGGCTCCGTATCACAGAGTGTACAGCGTCGCTCCTCAGTGTCAGTGGACTCCGTATCACAGCGTGTAAGGCGTCGCTCCTCAGTGTCAGTGGGCTCCGTATCACAGAGTGTAAGGCGTCACTCCTCAGTGTCAGTGGGCTTCGTAATATAGCGCGTAAGGCGTCGCTCCTTAGTGTCAGTGGGCTCCATATCACAGAGTGTAAGGCATCGCTCCTCAGTGTCAGTGGGCTCCGTATCACAGAGTGTAAGGCGTCGCTCCTCAGTGTTATTGGGCTCCGTACCACAGAGTGTAAGGAGTCGCTCTTCAGTGTCAGTGGGCTCCGTACCACAGAGTGTAAGACGTCGATCCTCAGTGTCAGTGGGCTCCGTATCACAGAGTGTACAGCGTCGCTCCTCAGTGTCAGTGGACTCCGTATCACAGAGTGTAAGGCATCGCTCCTCAGTGTCAGTGGGCTTCGTATCACAGCGCGTAAGGCGTCGCTCCTCAGTGTCAGTGGGCTCCATATCACAGACTGTAAGGCGTCGCTCCTCAGTGTCAGTGGACTCCGTATCACAGCGTGTAAGGCGTTGCTCCTCAGTGTCAGTGGGCTCCGTATCACAGAGTGTAAGGCGTCGCTCCTCAGTGTCAGTGGGCTTCGTATCACAGCGCGTAAGGCGTCGCTCCTCAGTGTCAGTGGGCTCCATATCACAGAGTGTAAGGCGTCGCTCCTCAGTGTCAGTGGGCTCCGTATCACAGAGTGTAAGGCGTGGCTCCTCAGTGTTATTGGGCTCCGTACCACAGAGTGTAAGGCGTCGCTCTTCAGTGTCAGTGGGCTCCGTACCACAGAGTGTAAGACGTCGATCCTCAGTGTCAGTGGGCTCCATATCACAGAGTGTAAGGCGTCGCTCCTCAGTGTCAGTGGGCACCGTATTACAGCGTGTACGGTGTCGCTCCTCAGTGTCAGTGGGCTCCGTATCACAGAGTGTAAGGCGTCGCTCCTCAGTGTCAGTGGGCTCCGTATCACAGAGTGTAAGGCGTCGCTCCTCAGTGTCAGTGGGCTCCGTATCACAGAGTTTAAGGCGTCGCTCCTCAGTGTCAGTGTGCTCCGTATCACAGAGTGTAAGGCGTCGCTCCTCAGTGTCAGTGGGCTCTGTATCACAGAGTGTAAGGCGTCGCTCCTGAGTGTCAGTGGGCTCCGTATCACAGAGTGTAAGGCGTCACTCCTCAGTCTCAGTGGCCTCTGTATCACAGAGTGTAAGGCGTCGCTCCTGAGTGTCAGTGGGCTCCGTATCACAGAGTGTAAGGCGTCGCTCCTCAGTGTCAGTGGGCTCCGTATCACAGAGTGTAAGGCGTCGCTCCTCAGTGTCAGTGGGCTCCGTATCACAGAGTTTAAGGCGTCGCTCCTCAGTGTCAGTGGGCTCCTTATCACAGAGTGTAAGGCGTCATTCCTCAGTGTCAGTGGGCTCCATATCACAGAGTGTATGGCGTCGCTCCTCAGTGTCAGTGGGCTCCATACCACAGAGTGTAAGGCATCGCTCATCAGTGTCAGTGGGCTCTGTATCACAGAGTGTAAGGCGTCGCTCCTCAGTGTCAGTGGGCTCCGTATCACAGAGTGTAAGGCGTCACTCCTCAGTCTCAGTGGCCTCTGTATCACAGAGTGTAAGGCGTCGCTCCTGAGTGTCAGTGGGCTCCGTATCACAGAGTGTAAGGCGTCGCTCCTCAGTGTCAGTGGACTCCGTATCACAGCGTGTAAGGCGTCGCTCCTCAGTGTCAGTGGGCTCCGTATCACAGAGTGTAAGGCGTCGCTCCTCAGTGTCAATGGGCTTCGTATCACAGCGCGTAAGGCGCCGCTCCTCAGTGTCAGTGGGCTCTGTATCACAGAGTGTAAGGCGTCGCTCCTCAGTGTCAGTGGGCTCTGTATCACAGAGTTTAAGGCGTCGCTCCTCAGTGTCAGTGGGCTCTGTATCACAGAGTGTAAGGCGTCATTCCTCAGTGTCAGTGGGCTCCGTATCACAGAGTGTACGGCGTCGCTCCTCAATGTCAGTGGGCTGCATACCACAGAGTGTAAGGCATCGCTCCTCAGTGTCAGTGGGCTCCATATCACAGAGTGTAAGGCGTCGCTCCTCAGTGTTATTGGGCTCCGTACCACAGAGTGTAAGGCGTCGCTCTTCAGTGTCAGTGGGCTCCGTACCACAGAGTGTAAGACGTCGATCCTCAGTGTCAGTGGGCTCCGTATCACAGAGTGTACAGCGTCGCTCCTCAGTGTCAGTGGAATCCGTATCACAGCGTGTAAGGCGTCGCTCCTCAGTGTCAGTGGGCTCCGTATCACAGAGTGTAAGGCGTCACTCCTCAGTGTCAGTGGGCTTCGTAATATAGCGCGTAAGGCGTCGCTCCTTAGTGTCAGTGGGCTCCATATCACAGAGTGTAAGGCATCGCTCCTCAGTGTCAGTGGGCTCCGTATCACAGAGTGTAAGGCGTCGCTCCTCAGTGTTATTGGGCTCCGTACCACAGAGTGTAAGGAGTCGCTCTTCAGTGTCAGTGGGCTCCGTACCACAGAGTGTAAGACGTCGATCCTCAGTGTCAGTGGGCTCCATATCACAGAGTGTACAGCGTCGCTCCTCAGTGTCAGTGGACTCCGTATCACAGAGTGTAAGGCATCGCTCCTCAGTGTCAGTGGGCTTCGTATCACAGCGCGTAAGGCGTCGCTCCTCAGTGTCAGTGGGCTCCATATCACAGACTGTAAGGCGTCGCTCCTCAGTGTCAGTGGACTCCGTATCACAGCGTGTAAGGCGTTGCTCCTCAGTGTCAGTGGGCTCCGTATCACAGAGTGTAAGGCGTCGCTCCTCAGTGTCAGTGGGCTTCGTATCACAGCGCGTATGCGTCGCTCCTCAGTGTCAGTGGGCTCCATATCACAGAGTGTAAGGCGTCTCTCCTCAGTGTCAGTGGGCTCCGTATCACAGAGTGTAAGGCGTGGCTCCTCAGTGTTATTGGGCTCCGTACCACAGAGTGTAAGGCGTCGCTCTTCAGTGTCAGTGGGCTCCGTACCACAGAGTGTAAGACGTCGATCCTCAGTGTCAGTGGGCTCCATATCACAGAGTGTAAGGCGTCGCTCCTCAGTGTCAGTGGGCACCGTATTACAGCGTGTACGGTGTCGCTCCTCAGTGTCAGTGGGCTCCGTATCACAGAGTGTAAGGCGTCGCTCCTCAGTGTCAGTGGGCTCCGTATCACAGAGTGTAAGGCGTCGCTCCTCAGTGTCAGTGGGCTCCGTATCACAGAGTTTAAGGCGTCGCTCCTCAGTGTCAGTGTGCTCCGTATCACAGAGTGTAAGGCGTCGCTCCTCAGTGTCAGTGGGCTCTGTATCACAGAGTGTAAGGCGTCGCTCCTGAGTGTCAGTGGGCTCCGTATCACAGAGTGTAAGGCGTCACTCCTCAGTCTCAGTGGCCTCTGTATCACAGAGTGTAAGGCGTCGCTCCTGAGTGTCAGTGGGCTCCGTATCACAGAGTGTAAGGCGTCGCTCCTCAGTGTCAGTGGGCTCCGTATCACAGAGTGTAAGGCGTCGCTCCTCAGTGTCAGTGGGCTCCGTATCACAGAGTTTAAGGCGTCGCTCCTCAGTGTCAGTGGGCTCCTTATCACAGAGTGTAAGGCGTCATTCCTCAGTGTCAGTGGGCTCCATATCACAGAGTGTATGGCGTCGCTCCTCAGTGTCAGTGGGCTCCATACCACAGAGTGTAAGGCATCGCTCCTCAGTGTCAGTGGGCTCTGTATCACAGAGTGTAAGGCGTCGCTCCTCAGTGTTATTGGGCTCCGTACCACAGAGTGTAAGGCGTCGCTCTTCAGTGTCAGTGGACTCCGTACCACAGAGTGTAAGACGTCGATCCTCAGTGTCAGTGGGCTCCGAATCACAGAGTGTACAGCGTAGCTCCTCAGTGTTAGTGGACTCCGTATCACAGCGTGTAAGGCGTCGCTCCTCAGTGTCAGTGGGCTCCGTATCACAGAGTGTAAGGCGTCGCTCCTCAGTGTCAATGGGCTTCGTATCACAGCGCGTAAGGCGCCGCTCCTCAGTGTCAGTGGGCTCTGTATCACAGAGTGTAAGGCGTCGCTCCTCAGTGTCAGTGGGCTCTGTATCACAGAGTTTAAGGCGTCGCTCCTCAGTGTCAGTGGGCTCTGTATCACAGAGTGTAAGGCGTCATTCCTCAGTGTCAGTGGGCTCCGTATCACAGAGTGTACGGCGTCGCTCCTCAATGTCAGTGGGCTGCATACCACAGAGTGTAAGGCATCGCTCCTCAGTGTCAGTGGGCTCCATATCACAGAGTGTAAGGCGTCGCTCCTCAGTGTTATTGGGCTCCGTACCACAGAGTGTAAGGCGTCGCTCTTCAGTGTCAGTGGGCTCCGTACCACAGAGTGTAAGACGTCGATCCTCAGTGTCAGTGGGCTCCGTATCACAGAGTGTACAGCGTCGCTCCTCAGTGTCAGTGGACTCCGTATCACAGCGTGTAAGGCGTCGCTCCTCAGTGTCAGTGGGCTCCGTATCACAGAGTGTAAGGCGTCGCTCCTCAGTGTCAGTGGGCTTCGTAATACAGCGCGTAAGGCGTCGCTCCTCAGTGTCAGTGGGCTCCATATCACAGAGTGTAAGGCGTCGCTCCTCAGTGTCAGTGGGCTCCGTATCACAGAGTGTAAGGCGTCGCTCCTCAGTGTTATTGGGCTCCGTACCACAGAGTGTAAGGAGTCGCTCTTCAGTGTCAGTGGGCTCCGTACCACAGAGTGTAAGGCGTCGCTCTTCAGTGTCAGTGGGCTCCGTACCACAGAGTGTAAGACGTCGATCCTCAGTGTCAGTGGGCTCCGTATCACAGAGTGTACATGTGAGAAGTTGGCCTGGTATATGATGCTCACTAGTTAAAGTGATCACCTTGTACCATGCCAAGCAACCCTTATGGTGTGGTTGTGAGTCAACCTTTTCGGACTAGCTGCCCTAGTGGTAGCGTAGGCTCAGCAGTCTTTGAGGCTAAACTCGTGAAGCGTGTTAAGCCAGCTGTTTTACCAAATGTAACCCCCTTTTATACCAATGAAAGGACACCACACAGATATATATTCAAAATATATATGTATTTATTTCTCAAAGTAACCCCTAGTCTCTTTATGAGCACAGGAGCACAAATCGTCAAACAAGATTACAGTAGAATACACAGAAGTTGCACTTTATATGGATAGGCCCTGGTGGCCGCTCAAACTATATACTAAAATAGTGGTATAAGTACCACGAACAGAAAAGGGAAAAGGCCTAGGGCATCTAGAATCGCTGGGCCTACAAGCAGCTAACTTCAGTTAGTGACCAGGAGGTCCACGGGTGGCGTGTGCAGAGCAAATAGTCACACGCGTGCTCCCATAGGTTTCAATGGGTGCGTAAAAAGTACAAAGTTACTGCAAAGAGGATCTTCCGGATGGACTAGGAACTCAAGATTTGGAACACAGGCACTAGAGATGTAATACTACACTTGGGCACAGGTGTGCCAGCTTTACCTCACCCACAGGAAGCGGGTGCATAGGCCTCGAAGTGCGTCGGGTTTCTTCTATCTGTTCCGTGGAGCTTGAAGACAAAGATGCTGCAGGCGGTCGGTCCGGGAGAGATGCAGTGGATCCAAGAGTGGATCGGAGATGTTGAAGACCTGTAAGCAGAGGGGACAGTGTTCACAGTCACTAGCCAGTGACCGGCGTGGCACCAGGTGGGTACCAGGCAATGTCGGGTGCAAACAGAAAGAAAGGTGTAGCTTGTCTCTGCAGCCACGTGGTCCCTGGAGGTCGACGACGTCCAGGAGTCGGTTCCGGAGCTGTACCACGCAGGCTCTCGCTGTTGGCGGTGGCGGCGACTTGATCAAAGCAAACAAGCCTTGGCAAAAGCAATTGTTGTGGAGAACAAGATAAGCTGATTGTTCTGACCAGCAAGGTCAGAGGGACTGCTCCTTTGGAGGGGAGCAAGGGCCAGTCTGGAGCAACCAGACCAGTAGAGTATTTCGTAATGTTCGTCGAAAAGATGGCTACTAGCCAGCGGGCCAGCAACCGGGTAGGCGCGTCGAGTGGCAAAATGCAGAAGGGCCCCACGCAGATCGTGGAGATGCTGGAGGGCTCACCTTTGGTGCAGATGCTGCTCGAGGGTTGGGCTTCTCAGATGCCAAAGCACACCTTGGAGGGAGCCTCGGTTGTTGCACTTGTCAGCTTGTCGTGGTCGTTTCAAGATGGCTGGCTCCACGTGTCTCGGTGCCTCTACGGGTCTCCTCTTTTCAGGGACTGTGGATCGGGCGGTGAGAGGTCTGGAGGTCCAGGTCTTGTCAGTCTCTGGGCTTGGGCTCCGGCAGGAGGCGGCGGCAAAGCAGACATTGATTCGCTGGATGGTGCTTGCGTTAGCAAGGTGGTCACTCCCTGACCACAGGGGAGATTTCCTTCAGTCTTCTGTGCAGCAGAATGTCGAAGTTCCCGTCTTCTTCTTAGTTTCAAGTTGATTCCAGGATGTCTGAAGTCTTAGGACACAGCTCCTACCTTTAAGCGGATTCTAGGGGCCGGACTACCTGCTAGGTCCCTCCCTATGGGTGGGACCAGGAAGGGGGGTGGTTACACCCCCAATCCTTTGTCCAGCTCGCCCCAGGCCCGGGACTGGTGTGCCCCAGGACCGGTTTGAACTGGCATATGCACCGAGGCTCCTTGTGAGCCACAGGCATGTCTGGTTTCTTTCAAGCCCTACCTGACCAATACACAAAATCCTGTCTGGGGTGGTGCATGCACCTCCCCTGGCACGAAACCCTTTGTCCACACCTCCCAAGCTGGAAGGACTCCCAGCAGCAGGAGGGCAGACTTGTGTCTGTCGTGGCAGCATCCATTTTGTGGAGCTGAGGCTATGTCTGATTTTACCCGGGTTCCAGGTACTGTACATGTCGTGTCCCTCTAGAAGGGTGGAATGCTAACCCCGTCGCCAGAATTGGCGAGGGGTTAGTATTCCAATTCGTATGACACCTTACTCGACATGTTTTGATAAAGCCAAACCAAAGTTAGCATTCAACCGCGAGGTTCATAATGCACTTAAGAGTATATGGTATGACAATATCTGGAAACAGTAGAAGGAAGTTGTTCCGACCACTGCAGACAGGCTCAGCTCATGCCAGAGCACCATCTCACATGGAACCAAGCACTCTGCCTTCAGGATTGTTAAGGCCTGCCATAGGAGTGACTTATAGGTTACCAGGTGTCCCATTTTAAGGTTAGGTATAGGTATACTACACCTAAGTAAGAGGTGATTACACCAACTTACCCCAGCTGAGTGATCAGCCAGTTGTGTCAGATTGTTAGGCCAAGCCTGGGGTGGCATAATACATGCTTCAGCCCCTGGCAGGCCTTGGGTACACCAATGCCCTGGGTACCTAGTGTACACTGGTACAGGGGCTGACAGGGTGATCCACTTCCAATTGGTTATGCACCTAGGGTGCATAGTTTTAATTTAGTAGAGAGAACAGCAGGCTGGGGGTCTGATTGGCAGGCCCACAGCCTCAATATGTCAAAAACCAGTGAAGCAAAAAGCAAAAATTTGGGGTGACCATAGGATAGCAGACCCTACTCTCCTACAGTACAGCGTCGCTCCTCAGTGTCAGTGGGCTCCATATCACAGAGTGTACAGCGTCGCTCCTCAGTGTCAGTGGACTCCGAATCACAGCGTGTAAGGCGTCGCTCCTCAGTGTCAGTGGGCTCCGTATCACAGAGTGTAAGGCGTCGCTCCTCAGTGTCAGTGGGCTTCGTATCACAGCGTGTAAGGCGTCGCTCCTCAGTGTCAGTGGGCTCCGTATCACAGAGTGTAAGGTGTCGCTCCTCAGTGTCAGTGGGCTCCGTATCACAGCGTGTATGGTGTTGCTCCTCAGTGTCAGTGGGCTCTGTATCACAGAGTGTACGGCGTCGCTACTCAGTGACAGTGGGCTCCGTAACACAGCGTGTAAGGCATCGCTCCTCAGTGTCAGTGGTCTCCGTATCACAGAGTGTATGGCGTTGCTCCTCAGTATCAGTGGGCTCCGTATGAGTGTAAGGCGTCGCTCCTCAGTGTCAGTGGGCTCTATCACAGAGTGTAAGGCGTCGCTCCTCAGTGTCAGTGGGCTCCGTATCACAGAGTGTAAGGCGTCGCTCCTCAGTGTCAGTGGGCTCCGTATCACAGAGTGTAAGGCGTCGCTCCTCAGTGTCAGTGGGCTCCGTATCACAGAGTGTAAGGCGTCGCTCCTCAGTGTCAGTGGTCTCCGTATCACAGAGTGTAAGGCGTCGCTCCTCAGTGTCAGTGGGCTCCGTATCACAGAGTGTAAGGCGTCGCTCCTCAGTGTCAGTGGGCTCCGTATCACAGAGTGTAAGGCGTCGCTCCTGAGTGTCAGTGGGCTCCGTATCACAGAGTGTAAGGCGTCGCTCCTCAGTGTCAGTGGGCTCCGTATCACAGAGTTTAAGGCTTCGCTCCTCAGTGTCAGTGGGCTCCGTATCACAGAGTGTAAGGCGTCATTCCTCAGTGTCAGTGGGCTCCGTATCACAGAGTGTACGGCGTCGCTCCTCAGTGTCAGTGGGCTCCATACCACAGAGTGTAAGGCATCGCTCCTCAGTGTCAGTGGGCTCTGTATCACAGAGTGTAAGGCGTCGCTCCTCAGTGTTATTGGGCTCCGTACCACAGAGTGTAAGGTGTCGCTCTTCAGTGTCAGTGGGCTCCGTACCACAGAGTGTAAGACGTCGATCCTCAGTGTCAGTGGGCTCCGTATCACAGAGTGTACAGCGTCGCTCCTCAGTGTCAGTGGACTCCGTATCACAGCGTGTAAGGCGTTGCTCCTCAGTGTCAGTGGGCTCCGTATCACAGAGTGTAAGGCGTCGCTCCTCAGTGTCAGTGGGCTTCGTATCACAGCGCGTAAGGCATCGCTCCTCAGTGTCAGTGGGATCCATATCACAGAGTGTAAGGCGTCGCTCCTCAGTGTCAGTGGGCTCCGTATCACAGAGTGTAAGGCGTCGCTCCTCAGTGTTATTGGGCTCCGTACCACAGAGTGTAAGGCGTCGCTCTTCAGTGTCAGTGGGCTCCGTACCACAGAGTGTAAGACGTCGATCCTCAGTGTCAGTGGGCTCCATATCACAGAGTGTAAGGCGTCGCTCCTCAGTGGGCACCGTATTACAGCGTGTACGGTGTCGCTCCTCAGTGTCAGTGGGCTCCGTATCACAGAGAGTACGGCGTCGTTCCTCAGTGTCAGAATGACAGTGGGCTCGGTCTCACAGAGTGTACGGCGTCGCTCCTCAGTGTCAGTGGGCTACGTATCACAGAGTGTTAAGCATCGCTCCTCAGTGTCACTGTGCTACGTATCACAGAGTGTAAGGCATCGCTACTCAGTGTCAGTGGGCTCCATATCACAGAGTGTAAGGCGACACTCCTCGGTGTCAGTGGGCTCAGTATCACAGAGTGTAAGGGGTCGCTCCTCAGTGTCAGTGGGCTCAGTATCACAGAGTGTAAGGTGTCGCTCCTCAGTGTCAGTGGGCTCCGTATCACAGAGTGTATGGGGTCGCTCCTCAGTGTCAGTGGGTTCCGTATCACAGAGTGTAAGGCGTCGCTCCTCAGTGTCAGTGGGCTCCGTATCACAGAGTGTAAGGCGTCGCTCCTCAGTGTCAGTGGGCTCCGTATCACAAAGTGTATGGCGTCGCTCCTCAGTGTCAGTGGGTTCCGTATCACAGAGTGTAAAGCGTCGCTCCTCAGTGTCAGTGGGCTCCATATCACAGAGTGTAAGGCGTCGCTCCTCAGTGTCAGTGGGCTCCGTATCACAGAGTTTAAGGCGTCGCTCCTCAGTGTCAGTGTGCTCCGTATCACAGAGTGTAAGGCGTCGCTCCTCAGTGTCAGTGGGCTCCGTATCACAGAGTGTAAGGCGTCGCTCCTCAGTGTCAGTGGGCTCCGTATCACAGAGTGTAAGGCGTCGCTCCTCAGTGTCAGTGGGCTCCGTATCACAGAGTTTAAGGCGTCGCTCCTCAGTGTCAGTGTGCTCCGTATCACAGAGAGTAAGGCGTCGCTCCTCAGTGTCAGTGGGCTCTGTATCACAGAGTGTAAGGCGTCGCTCCTGAGTGTCAGTGGGCTCCGTATCACAGAGTGTAAGGCGTCACTCCTCAGTCTCAGTGGCCTCTGTATCACAGAGTGTAAGGCGTCGCTCCTGAGTGTCATTGGGTTCCGTATCACAGAGTGTACGGCGTCGCTCCTCAGTGTCAGTGGGCTCCATACCACAGAGTGTAAGGCATCGCTCCTCAGTGTCAGTGGGCTCCGTATCACAGAGTGTAAGGCGTCGCTCCTCAGTGTTATTGGGCTCCGTACCACAGAGTGTAAGGCGTCGCTCTTCAGTGTCAGTGGACTCCGTACCACAGAGTGTAAGACGTCGATCCTCAGTGTCAGTGGGCTCCGAATCACAGAGTGTACAGCGTCGCTCCTCAGTGTCAGTGGACTCCGTATCACAGCGTGTAAGGCGTCGCTCCTCAGTGTCAGTGGGCTCCGTATCACAGAGTGTAAGGCGTCGCTCCTCAGTGTCAATGGGCTTCGTATCACAGCGCGTAAGGCGCCGCTCCTCAGTGTCAGTGGGCTCTGTATCACAGAGTGTAAGGCGTCGCTTCTCAGTGTCTGTGGGCTCCATATCACAGAGTTTAAGGCGTCGCTCCTCAGTGTCAGTGGGCTCCGTATCACAGAGTGTAAGGCGTCATTCCTCAGTGTCAGTGGGCTCCGTATCACAGAGTGTACGGCGTCGCTCCTCAATGTCAGTGGGCTGCATACCACAGAGTGTAAGGCATCGCTCCTCAGTGTCAGTGGGCTCCATATCACAGAGTGTAAGGCGTCGCTCCTCAGTGTTATTGGGCTCCGTACCACAGAGTGTAAGGCGTCGCTCTTCAGTGTCAGTGGGCTCCGTACCACAGAGTGTAAGACGTCGATCCTCAGTGTCAGTGGGCTCCGTATCACAGAGTGTACAGCGTCGCTCCTCAGTGTCAGTGGACTCCGTATCATAGCGTGTAAGGCGTCGCTCCTCAGTGTCAGTGGGCTCCGTATCACAGAGTGTAAGGCGTCGCTCCTCAGTGTCAGTGGGCTTCGTAATACAGCGCGTAAGGCGTCGCTCCTCAGTGTCAGTGGGCTCCATATCACAGAGTGTAAGGCGTCGCTCCTCAGTGTCAGTGGGCTCCGTATCACAGAGTGTAAGGCGTCGCTCCTCAGTGTTATTGGGCTCCGTACCACAGAGTGTAAGGAGTCGCTCTTCAGTGTCAGTGGGCTCCGTACCACAGAGTGTAAGGCGTCGCTCTTCAGTGTCAGTGGGCTCCGTACCACAGAGTGTAAGACGTCGATCCTCAGTGTCAGTGGGCTCCGTATCACAGAGTGTACATGTGAGAAGTTGGCCTGGTATATGATGCTCACTAGTTAAAGTGATCACCTTGTACCATGCCAAGCAACCCTTATGGTGTGGTTGTGAGTCAACCTTTTCGGACTAGCTGCCCTAGTGGTAGCGTAGGCTAAGCAGTCTTTGAGACTAAACTCGTGAAGCGTGTTAAGCCAGCTGTTTTACCAAATGTAACCCCCTTTTATACCAATGAAAGGACACCACACAGATATATATTCAAAATATATATGTATTTATTTCTCAAAGTAACCCCTAGTCTCTTTATGAGCACAGGAGCACAAATCGTCAAACAAGATTACAGTAGAATACACAGAAGTTGCACTTTATATGGATAGGCCCTGGTGGCCGCTCAAACCATATACTAAAATAGTGGTATAAGTACCACGAACAGAAAAGGGAAAAGGCCTAGGGCCTCTAGAATCGCTGGGCCTACAAGGAGCTAACTTCAGTTAGTGACCAGGAGGTCCACGGGTGGCGTGTGCAGAGCAAATAGTCACACGCGTGCTCCCATAGGTTTCAATGGGTGCGTAAAAAGTACAAAGTTACTGCAAAGAGGATCTTCCGGATGGTCTAGGAACTCAAGATTTGGAACACAGGCACTAGAGATGTAATACTACACTTGGGCACAGGAGTGCCAGCTATACCTCACCCACAGGAAGCGGGTGCATAGGCCTCGAAGTGCGTCGGGTTTCTTCTATCTGTTCGTGGAGCTTGAAGACAAAGATGCTGCAGGCGGTCGGTCCGGGAGAGATGCAGTGGATCCAAGAGTGGATCGGAGATGTTGAAGACCTGTAAGCAGAGGGGACAGTGTTCACAGTCACTAGCCAGTGACCAGCGTGGCACCAGGTGGGTACCAGGCAATGTCGGGTGCAAACAGGAAGAAAGGTGTAGTTTGTCTCTGCAGCCACGTGGTCCCTGGAGGTCGACGACGTCTAGGAGTCGGTTCACGAGCTGTCCTACGCAGGCTCTCGCTGTCGGCAGTGTCGGCGACTTGATCGAAGCAAACAAGCCTTGGCAAAAGCAATTGTTGTAGGAGATTAAATAAGCTGATGGTTCTGACCAGCAAGGTCAGAGGGACTGCTCCTTTGGAGGGGAGCAAGGGCCCGTTTGGAGCAACCAGATCAGTGGAGTATTTCGTAAAGTTCGTCGCCAAGATGGCTACTAGCCAGCGGGCCAGCAACCGGGTAGGTGCGTTGAGTGGCAAAATGCAGAAGGGCCCCACGCAGATCGTGGAGATGCTGGAGGGCTCACCTTTGGTGCAGATGCTGCTCGAGGGTTGGGCTTCTCAGATCCCAAAGCACAACTTGGAGGGAGCCTCGGTTGTTGCACTTGTCAGCTTGTCGTGGTCGTTTCAAGATGGCTGGCTCCACGTGTCTCGGTGCCTCCACGGGTCTCCTCTTTTCAGGGACTGTGGATCGGGCGGTGAGAGGTCTGGAGGTCCAGGTCTTGTCAGTCTCTGGGCTCGGGCTCCGGCGGGAGGCGGCGGCAAAGCAGACATTGATTCGCTGGATGGTGCTTGCGTTAGCAAGGTGGTCACTCCCTGACCACAGGGGAGATTTCCTTCAGTCTTCTGTGCAGCAGAATGTCGAAGTTCCCGTCTTCTTCTTAGTTTCAAGTTGATTCCAGGATGTCTGAAGTCTTAGGACACAGCTCCTACCTTTAAGCGGATACTAGGGGCCGGACTACCTGCTAGGTCCCTCCCTATGGGTGGGACCAGGAAGGGGGGTGGTTACACCCCCAATCCTTTGTCCAGCTCGCCCCAGGCCCGGGACTGGTGTGCCCCAGGACCGGTTTGAACTGGCATATGCACCGAGGCTCCTTGTGAGCCACAGGCATGTCTGGTTTCTTTCAAGCCCTACCTGACCAATACACAAAATCCTGTCTGGGGTGGTGCATGCACCTCCCCTGGCAGGAAACCCTTTGTCCACACCTCCCAAGCTGGAAGGACTCCCAGCAGCAGGAGGGCAGACTTGTGTCTGTGGTGGCAGCATCCATTTTGTGGAGCTGAGGCTGTAGGAAGGTGGATATCTGACTATGGTTACCCCCAAATTTTTGCCTAGTGTCTAGCTGGTTTTTCGACTTAGTTGGCCTGAGATCCTGCTATTCAGGATCTCAGCCTGGCTGTTCTCTCTTTAAAATGGACTCCATGTACCCTAGGTACATACCCAATTGGTTGGATCACCCTGTCAGCCCCTGTACCAGTGTACACTAGGTACCCAGGGCATTGGTGTACCCAAGGCCTGCCAAGGGCTGCAGCATGTATTATGCCACCCCAGGCTTGGCCTAACAATTTGACACAACTGGCTGATCACTCAGCTGGGGTAAGTTGGTGTAATCACCTCTTACTTAGGTGTAGTATACCTATACCTAACCTTAAATGGGACACCTGGTAACCTATAAGTCACTCCTATGGCAGGCCTTAACAATCCTGAAGGCAGAGTGCTTGGTTCCATGTGAGATGGTGCTCTGGCATGAGCTGAGCCTGTCTGCAGTGGTCGGAACAACTTCCTTCTACTGTTTCCAGATATCGTCATACCATATACTCTTAAGTGCATTATGAACCTCGCGGTTAAATGCTATCTTTGGTTTGGCTTTATCAAAACATGTCGAGTAAGGTGTCATACGAATTGGAATACTAACCCCTCGCCAATTCTGGCGACGGGGTTAGCATTCCACCCTTCTAGAGGGACACGACATGTACAGTACCTGAAACCCGGGTAAAATCAGACATAGCCTCAGCTCCACAAAATGGATGCTGCCACCACAGACACAAGTCTGCCCTCCTGCTGCTGGGAGTCCTTCCAGCTTGGGAGGTGTGGACAAAGGGTTTCCTGCCAGGGGAGGTGCGTGCACCACCCCAGACAGGATTTTGTGTATTGGTCAGGTAGGGCTTGAAAGAAACCAGACATGCCTGTGGCTCACAAGGAGCCTCGGTGCATATGCCAGTTCAAACCGGTCCTGGGGCACACCAGTCCCGGGCCTGGGGCGAGCTGGACAAAGGATTGGGGGTGTAACCACCCCCCTTCCTGGTCCCACCCATAGGGAGGGACCTAGCAGGTAGTCCGGCCCCTAGAATCCGAATAAAGGTAGGAGCTGTGTCCTAAGACTTCAGACATCCTGGAATCAACTTGAAACTAAGAAGAAGACGGGAACTTCGACATTCTGCTGCACAGAAGACTGAAGAAAATCTCCCCTGTGGTCAGGGAGTGACCACCTTGCTAACGCAAGCACCATCCAGCGAATCACCGTCTGCTTTGCCGCCGCCTCCCGCCGGAGCCCGAGCCCAGAGACTGACAAGACCTGGACCTCCAGACCTCTCACCGCCCGATCCACAGTCCCTGCAAAGAGGAGACCCGTGGAGGCACCGAGACACGTGGAGCCAGCCATCTTGAAACGACTACGACAAGCTGACCAGTGCAACAACCGAGGCTCCCTCCAAGTTGTGCTTTGGGTCCTGAGAAGCCCAACCCTCGAGCAGCAGCTGCACCAAAGGTGAGCCCCCCAGCATCTCCACGATCTGCGTGGGGCCCTTCTGCATTTTGCCACTCGACGCGCCTAACCGGTTGCTGGCCCGCTGGCTAGTGGCCATCTTGGCGACGAAATCTACGACAAACACCGCTGGTCTGGTTGCTCCAGACTGGCCCTTGCTCCCCTCCAAAGGAGCAGTTCCTCTGACCTTGCTGGCCAGAACCATCAGCTTAAACTCCTTGCCTACAACAATTGCTTTTGCCAAGGCTTGTTTGCTTCGATCAAGTCGCCGACACCGCCGACAGCGAGAGCCTGCGTGGGACAGCTCGTGACTCGACTCCTGGACGTCGTCGACCTTCAGGGACCACGTGGCTGCAGAGTCAAGCTACACCTTCCTTCCTGTTTGCACCCGACATTGCCTGGTACCCACCTGGTGCCACGCTGGTCACTGGCTAGTGACTGTGAACACTGTCCCCTCTGCTTACAGGTCTTCAACATCTCCGATCCACTCTTGGATCCACTGCATCTCTTCCCGACCGACCGCCTGCAGCATCTTTGTCCCAGGCTCAACGGAACAGATAGAAGAAACCCGACGCACTTTGAGGCCTATGCACCCGCTTCCTGTGGGTGAGGTAAAGCTGGCACTCCGGTGCCCATGTGTAGTAATACATCTCTAGTGCCTGTGTTCCAAATCTTAAGTTCCTAGGTCATCCGGAAGATTCCTTTTGCAGTAACTTTGTACTTTTTACGCACCCATTGAAACCTATGGGAGCACGCGTGTGACTATTTGCTCTGCACACGCCACCCGTGGACCTCCTGGTCACTAACTGACGTTAGCTCCTTGTAGGCCCAGCGATTCTAGAGGCCCTAGGCCTTTTCCCTTTTCTGTTCGTGGTACTTATACCACTATTTTAGTATATGGTTCGAGTGGCCACCAGGGCCTATCCATATAAAGTGCAACTTCTGTGTATTAGGTGATAATCTTGTTTGACGATTTGTGCTCCTGTGCTCATAAAGAGACTAGGGGTTACTTTGAGAAATAAATACATATATATTTTGAATATATATCTGTGTGGTGTCCTTTCATTGGTATAAAAGGGGGTTACTATTGGTAAAACAGCTTGCTTAACACGCTTCACGAGTTTAGCCTCAAAGACTGCTTAGCCTACGCTACCACTAGGGCAGCTAGTCCGAAAAGGTTGACTTACAACCACACCATAAGGGTTGCTTGGCATGGTACAAGGTGGTCACTAGAACTAGTGAACAGCATATACCAGGCCAACTTCTCACATTGGTGAGCAGCGGTTGGATTTGAGCTTGCTGTGTTTTACCATTGTAATCTCTTGGTTACCAATTGAAAGATCACATAGGTACCTGTAGGTACATATAAAACAAGATTAGATATACTTAAGTTCTACTGAACTTAGTTGTTGTAGAGCAAAGGGAGTAGCACACCCTGACTACAACTACTAGATAGGTTTAGTAGGTAAACCCAAGTGTAGGTAGATTGCAACACATCCACCCACACTTAAGAGCAATGGCCGGGGCAGAGGGGTCCACTGTACCCATCTCTGTTGAGAGTGACCCCCAGAGGGCACCATCCAGCTTTGCTACCCTTAATCAGAATGAGCTCAGGCATTTGGCAACTCTTAGAGGCCTTAAACAGCCCAAGAACCCAAACTCTGCTGAGCTCAGAGAGCTCTTACAGAATGATGAGAATCAGAGAGCACTCAAGAAAGCTTCCCAGTTAGCCCCCTTAGGGACAGGAACAGGAGGCCCCCCTTCTGAAGATGCCACGGAAGTACCCCTTCCCAATAGTCACCCCTTAGATGGGATGCCTACCACAGAGGAAGAAAGTGATGGGGATACAGATGTGAGTGGGGATGAAGGGAGAACTAGCCCAGTGCCAAGTGTTATACTTGGCCCAGCTAAACTAAGGCTATTGGGGACTGACAGTGGGTTCACCACACTGAATCTCCCCAGTGGACTTAACACAGGGCTTGGAAGGCAAAGGAATCGCTCAGGTGACTCCAATGCTTCCCATGGCTCTAGAGGCTCTCAAGGTCACTCCAGGAAAAGGATGACCACCCCTCAGAGGAGGGAACATGAGGCCAGAATGCAGGAAGCCCAGCTGAGGATCAGGAAGCAGGAGCTAGAAGTAGCCCTGATGGAAGAAAAACTGAGCAAGGCTAGGCAGCATAGAGAGAGTGGGTCTATACCCACTGGTGGCAGCAATGTCCCTAGGGACAAAGATAGGGTCTTTGACAATAGGAACCTGTCCAAGATTGTGCCCCCCTACAAAAGTGGGGATGACATCCACAAATGGATGACTGCTCTTGAGAGAGCCTGCAAAGTGCAGCAGGTTCCTGAAGACCAGTGGGCAGCAATCTTATGGCTCTCCTTTGAGGGGAGAGGCAGAGATAGACTCCTCACTGTTAGAGAAGAGGATGTCAGAAATTACAGAGTCCTGAAGAGTGTCCTAGTTGATGGGTTAGGCTTAACCACTGAACAGTACAGGTTAATGTTCAGAGACACCCAGAAGACACAGACTCAGGACTGGTCTGAATATGTGGAATGTGCCACTAAGGCTTTGGAGGGTTGGTTGCTGGGAAGTAAGGTGTCTGATTATACAGGATTGTACAATTTGATGATGAGAGAGCAGATTTTAAGTAATTGTCAAAACCAGCTTCTCCATCAACACCTGGTAGACTCAGATTTGACCTCTCCCCAAGAATTGGGAAAGAGGGCAGATAAATGGGTCAGGACCAGGATCAGGCCTAAAAACCAGGGTGGTGACCAAAAGAAAGATACCACCAAGCCTCAAGAGAAGGGTGGGGATAAAGAAAAAGAGAAACCTTCCTCAGGGCCCCAAAACTGCACACAGGGTGGTGGGTCCCAAGCTCCCTCCTCTACCACAGCTAAAAAGCCCTACTGCCATGAGTGTAAAACTCCTGGGCATTGGAAAACTGACAGCGGTTGCCCAAGGGCTAAAAACAAAACTGTTCCTCCAATTACTCCTGTCACACCACCTATTACTGTCAGCAGTAATCCCCCAGGTGGTGGGAGTGCCCCCAGAAATCTGGGTGGGTTTACTTGGGGAACACAGGGGGACCCTGGCTTAGCCAATTCCCCTACAGCAACCACTCTTGTCTGTGATGGTGGCATGGGGTTTGCCAACTTCACTGCCTGTCCCAACACTTTGGGTAGGTACAGACAGGAGCCCTACATCAATGGTACAAAAGCTGAGGCCTACAGAGACACTGGGGCTAGCATCACAATGGTGGCCCATTGGCTAGTTCCCTCTGAGCAGCTTTTGCCCGGTTTCTCCTACCAGGTGACTAACATTGATGGCAAACAGAACAGTCATCCCATGGCAGAGGTATGTCTCAGCTGGGGAGGGGTCACTGGCCCTAAAAGGGTAGCAGTGTCCCCAACCTTGCCTGTAGACTGCTTACTGGGGAATGACTTAGAACTCTCAGCTTGGGCTGGAGTTGAACAAGACACCCATTCAAAAATGGTAGGCCTGTCACAAAAGGGTAGGGGGGTTGTGCCATTCACAACCCCTGTCCAAATAGATTTCCTCCCTGAAAAGGTTGGAAGGGCAGTGGTAGCCACAGCCCAGGCACAGACAGACTTCCCTGTAGAGACTGGCAGAGCTGTGACAGTCACAGCTCAAACACAAACTGAGTGCCCCCCTGAAAAGGTTGGCAAGGCTGTAATGGTCTCAGCCTATACTCAGACTGACATAGGTGTAGTGAAGCCTGAAACAATGGATCACTCCACACAAACTGAGAGTAGTGGGGAGGAAGAAAAGTCTCCCTCTCCCCAGACATTAGGAAAAGGTCAGCCTCCTCAGGGATCTGACCTCACCCCTTGTGAAGGAACTGCCCCAGAGGTAGCCAGGCCTGGCCTGGCAGAGCCTCTGATGTCAGTGGCCCCTTCCAAGGTGGGACCCAGTCTGGTGCAGGTAGCCTGCCTCTCTCTACCCTGCCTCAGTCAGCCCAGGGCTGCAGAGGTCAGGGAGGCCAGTGGACCCCCAGAGGGCCCCTGTCCACAAGAACCCCCCCATCAAAAGAATGAGGATTGCCTGGCTAGTAGCCCTAGTCAGGTGATGGGTAAAAACATTCCTGAGGGATCTCCTTTACAGGTAGTTAGGGACCTCCCCCAGAGGGATTCTGTTGGGCACAGGCAAACCTGGGACCTTAGGGCCCCAAACCTGACCTGTCCCTCCAGTAAGCCCACAAAAGGGACCCAGCCTCCAGCTTTAGGTAGCCAGAGGCTGACCCTGAGAGCACAGTGCAACTCAGTTAAGGAAAGAAAGGCATCCATGGTGGAGGGGGATTGGAGGAAGCTGAGGCCTCACTTTGAGGACACTCACTTCAGTACTCCATCTCAACACCAGCCTTTTACTTTGCCAAGACACACCAAAGGTAGAGATTCCCTATGGTGGAGACCCTCTGATACCCTTAGGGTGAGGGATTGCTTAGTGGACCATGAGACAGGGGGTAACCATGCCAGTGCTGGTTCCTCCTTATATGGCCACTTGGGCAATATAGGCTTACCTGGTCAAGGTCAGCCTTATCTCCCTTCGTTTGGGGGGGGGTTGTGTAGGAAGGTGGATATCTGACTATGGTTACCCCCAAATTTTTGCCTAGTGTCTAGCTGGTTTTTCGACTTAGTTGGCCTGAGATCCTGCTATTCAGGATCTCAGCCTGGCTGTTCTCTCTTTAAAATGGACTCCATGTACCCTAGGTACATACCCAATTGGTTGGATCACCCTGTCAGCCCCTGTACCAGTGTACACTAGGTACCCAGGGCATTGGTGTACCCAAGGCCTGCCAAGGGCTGCAGCATGTATTATGCCACCCCAGGCTTGGCCTAACAATTTGACACAACTGGCTGATCACTCAGCTGGGGTAAGTTGGTGTAATCACCTCTTACTTAGGTGTAGTATACCTATACCTAACCTTAAATGGGACACCTGGTAACCTATAAGTCACTCCTATGGCAGGCCTTAACAATCCTGAAGGCAGAGTGCTTGGTTCCATGTGAGATGGTGCTCTGGCATGAGCTGAGCCTGTCTGCAGTGGTCGGAACAACTTCCTTCTACTGTTTCCAGATATCGTCATACCATATACTCTTAAGTGCATTATGAACCTCGCGGTTAAATGCTATCTTTGGTTTGGCTTTATCAAAACATGTCGAGTAAGGTGTCATACGAATTGGAATACTAACCCCTCGCCAATTCTGGCGACGGGGTTAGCATTCCACCCTTCTAGAGGGACACGACATGTACAGTACCTGAAACCCGGGTAAAATCAGACATAGCCTCAGCTCCACAAAATGGATGCTGCCACCACAGACACAAGTCTGCCCTCCTGCTGCTGGGAGTCCTTCCAGCTTGGGAGGTGTGGACAAAGGGTTTCCTGCCAGGGGAGGTGCGTGCACCACCCCAGACAGGATTTTGTGTATTGGTCAGGTAGGGCTTGAAAGAAACCAGACATGCCTGTGGCTCACAAGGAGCCTCGGTGCATATGCCAGTTCAAACCGGTCCTGGGGCACACCAGTCCCGGGCCTGGGGCGAGCTGGACAAAGGATTGGGGGTGTAACCACCCCCCTTCCTGGTCCCACCCATAGGGAGGGACCTAGCAGGTAGTCCGGCCCCTAGAATCCGAATAAAGGTAGGAGCTGTGTCCTAAGACTTCAGACATCCTGGAATCAACTTGAAACTAAGAAGAAGACGGGAACTTCGACATTCTGCTGCACAGAAGACTGAAGAAAATCTCCCCTGTGGTCAGGGAGTGACCACCTTGCTAACGCAAGCACCATCCAGCGAATCACCGTCTGCTTTGCCGCCGCCTCCCGCCGGAGCCCGAGCCCAGAGACTGACAAGACCTGGACCTCCAGACCTCTCACCGCCCGATCCACAGTCCCTGCAAAGAGGAGACCCGTGGAGGCACCGAGACACGTGGAGCCAGCCATCTTGAAACGACTACGACAAGCTGACCAGTGCAACAACCGAGGCTCCCTCCAAGTTGTGCTTTGGGTCCTGAGAAGCCCAACCCTCGAGCAGCAGCTGCACCAAAGGTGAGCCCCCCAGCATCTCCACGATCTGCGTGGGGCCCTTCTGCATTTTGCCACTCGACGCGCCTAACCGGTTGCTGGCCCGCTGGCTAGTGGCCATCTTGGCGACGAAATCTACGACAAACACCGCTGGTCTGGTTGCTCCAGACTGGCCCTTGCTCCCCTCCAAAGGAGCAGTTCCTCTGACCTTGCTGGCCAGAACCATCAGCTTAAACTCCTTGCCTACAACAATTGCTTTTGCCAAGGCTTGTTTGCTTCGATCAAGTCGCCGACACCGCCGACAGCGAGAGCCTGCGTGGGACAGCTCGTGACTCGACTCCTGGACGTCGTCGACCTTCAGGGACCACGTGGCTGCAGAGTCAAGCTACACCTTCCTTCCTGTTTGCACCCGACATTGCCTGGTACCCACCTGGTGCCACGCTGGTCACTGGCTAGTGACTGTGAACACTGTCCCCTCTGCTTACAGGTCTTCAACATCTCCGATCCACTCTTGGATCCACTGCATCTCTTCCCGACCGACCGCCTGCAGCATCTTTGTCCCAGGCTCAACGGAACAGATAGAAGAAACCCGACGCACTTTGAGGCCTATGCACCCGCTTCCTGTGGGTGAGGTAAAGCTGGCACTCCGGTGCCCATGTGTAGTAATACATCTCTAGTGCCTGTGTTCCAAATCTTAAGTTCCTAGGTCATCCGGAAGATTCCTTTTGCAGTAACTTTGTACTTTTTACGCACCCATTGAAACCTATGGGAGCACGCGTGTGACTATTTGCTCTGCACACGCCACCCGTGGACCTCCTGGTCACTAACTGACGTTAGCTCCTTGTAGGCCCAGCGATTCTAGAGGCCCTAGGCCTTTTCCCTTTTCTGTTCGTGGTACTTATACCACTATTTTAGTATATGGTTCGAGTGGCCACCAGGGCCTATCCATATAAAGTGCAACTTCTGTGTATTAGGTGATAATCTTGTTTGACGATTTGTGCTCCTGTGCTCATAAAGAGACTAGGGGTTACTTTGAGAAATAAATACATATATATTTTGAATATATATCTGTGTGGTGTCCTTTCATTGGTATAAAAGGGGGTTACTATTGGTAAAACAGCTTGCTTAACACGCTTCACGAGTTTAGCCTCAAAGACTGCTTAGCCTACGCTACCACTAGGGCAGCTAGTCCGAAAAGGTTGACTTACAACCACACCATAAGGGTTGCTTGGCATGGTACAAGGTGGTCACTAGAACTAGTGAACAGCATATACCAGGCCAACTTCTCACAGAGGCTATGTCTGATTTTACCCGGGTTTCAGGTACTGTACATGTCGTGTCCCTCTAGAAGGGTGGAATGCTAACCCCGTCGCCAGAATTGGCGAGGGGTTAGTATTCCAATTCGTATGACACCTTACTCGACATGTTTTGATAAAGCCAAACCAAAGTTAGCATTTAACCGCGAGGTTCATAATGCACTTAAGAGTATATGGTATGACGATATCTGGAAACCGTAGAAGGAAGTTGTTCCGACCACTGCAGACAGGCTCAGCTCATGCCAGAGCACCATCTCACATGGAACCAAGCACTCTGCCTTCAGGATTGTTAAGGCCTGCCATAGGAGTGACTTATAGGTTACCAGGTGTCCCATTGTAAGGTTAGGTATAGGTATACTACACCTAAGTAAGAGGTGATTACACCAACTTACCCCAGCTGAGTGATCAGCCAGTTGTGTCAGATTGTTAGGCCAAGCCTGGGGTGGCATAATACATGCTTCAGCCCCTGGCAGGCCTTGGGTACACCAATGCCCTGGGTACCTAGTGTACACTGGTACAGGGGCTGACAGGGTGATCCACTTCCAATTGGTTATGCACCTAGGGTGCATAGTTTTAATTTAGTAGAGAGAACAGCAGGCTGGGGGTCTGATTGGCAGGCCCACAGCCTCAATATGTCAAAAACCAGTGAAGCAAAAAGCAAAAATTTGGGGTGACCATAGGAAAGCAGACCCTACTCTCCTACAGTACAGCGTCGCTCCTCAGTGTCAGTGGGCTCCATATCACAGAGTGTACAGCGTCGCTCCTCAGTGTCAGTGGACTCCGTATCACAGCGTGTAAGGCGTCGCTCCTCAGTGTCAGTGGGCTCCGTATCACAGAGTGTAAGGCGTCGCTCCTCAGTGTCAGTGGGCTTCGTATCACAGCGTGTAAGGCGTCGCTCCTCAGTGTCAGTGGGCTCCGTATCACAGAGTGTAAGGTGTCGCTCCTCAGTGTCAGTGGGCTCCGTATCACAGCGTGTATGGTGTTGCTCCTCAGTGTCAGTGGGCTCTGTATCACAGAGTGTACGGCGTCGCTACTCAGTGACAGTGGGCTCCGTAACACAGAGTGTATGGCGTTGCTCCTCAGTATCAGTGGGCTCCGTATGAGTGTAAGGCGTCGCTCCTCAGTGTCAGTGGGCTCTGTATCACAGAGTGTAAGGCGTCACTCCTCAGTGTCAGTGGACTCCGTATCACAGAGTGTAAGGCGTCGCTACTCAGTGTCAGTGGGCTCAGTATCACTGAGTGTAAGGCGTCGCTTCTCAGTGTCCGTGGGCTCCGTATCACAGAGTGTAAGGCGTCGCTACTTAGTGTCAGTGGGCTCCGTATCACAGAGTGTAAGGCGTCGCTACTCAGTGTCAGTGGGCTCAGTATCACAGAGTGTACGGCGTTGCTCCTCAGTGTCACTGGGCTACGTATCACAGAGTGTAAGGCATCGCTACTCAGTGTCAGTGGACTCCATATCACAGAGTGTAAGGCAACACTCCTCAGTGTCAGTGGGCTCAGTATCACAGAGTGTAAGGGGCCGCTCCTCAGTGTCAGTGGGCTCAGTATCACAGAGTGTAAGGTGTCGCTCCTCAGTGTCAGTGGGCTCCGTATCACAGAGTTTAAGGAATCGTTACTCAGTGTCAGTGGACTCCATATCACAGAGTGTAAGGCGTCGCTCCTCAGTGTTATTGAGCTCAGTATCACAGCTTGCAAGGCATCGCTCCTCAGTATCAGTTAGCTCCGTATCACAGAGTTTAATGTATCGCTCCTCAGTGAGCTGTGTAGCACAGAGTGTAAGGCTTCGCTACTCAGTGTCAGTGGCCTAAGTATCATAGAGTGTTAGGCGTCACATCTCAGTGTCACTGGGCTCCGTATCACAGAGTGTACTGCGTCGCTCCTCAGTGTCAGTGGGCTCCGTATCACAGAGTGTATGGCGTCGCTCCTCAGTGTCAGTGGGTTCCGTATCACAGAGTGTAAGGCGTCGCTCCTCAGTGTCAGTGGGCTCCGTATCACAGAGTGTAAGGCGTCGCTCCTCAGTGTCAGTGGGCTCCGTATCACAGAGTGTAAGGCGTCGCTCCTCAGTGTCAGTGGGCTCCGTATCACAGAGTGTAAGGCGTCGCTCCTCAGTGTCAGTGGTCTCCGTATCACAGAGTGTAAGGCGTCGCTCCTCAGTGTCAATGGGCTCCGTATCACAGAGTGTAAGGCGTCGCTCCTTAGTGTCAGTGGGCTCCGTATCACAGAGTGTAAGGCGTCGCTCCTGAGTGTCAGTGGGCTCTGTATCACAGAGTGTAAGGCGTCGCTCCTCAGTGTCAGTGGGCTCCGTATCACAGAGTTTAAGGCTTCGCTCCTCAGTGTCAGTGGGCTCCGTATCACAGAGTGTAAGGCGTCATTCCTCAGTGTCAGTGGGCTCTGTATCACAGAGTGTACGGCGTCGCTCCTCAGTGTCAGTGGGCTCCATACCACAGAGTGTAAGGCATCGCTCCTCAGTGTCAGTGGGTTCCGTATCACAGAGTGTAAGGCGTCGCTCCTCAGTGTTATTGGGCTCCGTACCACAGAGTGTAAGGCGTCGCTCTTCAGTGTCAGTGGGCTCCGTACCACAGAGTGTAAGACGTCGATCCTCAGTGTCAGTGGGCTCCGTATCACAGAGTGTACAGCGTCGCTCCTCAGTGTCAGTGGACTCCGTATCACAGCGTGTAAGGCGTTGCTCCTCAGTGTCAGTGGGCTCCGTATCACAGCGCGTAAGGCGTCGCTCCTCAGTGTCAGTGGGCTCCATATCACAGAGTGTAAGGTGTCGCTCCTCAGTGTCAGTGGGCTCCGTATCACAGAGTGTAAGGCGTCGCTCCTCAGTGTTATTGGGCTCCGTACCACAGAGTGTAAGGCGTCGCTCTTCAGTGTCAGTGGGCTCCGTACCACAGAGTGTAAGACGTCGATCCTCAGTGTCAGTGGGCTCCATATCACAGAGTGTAAGGCGTCACTCCTCAGTGTCAGTGGGCACCGTATTACAGCGTGTACGGTGTCGCTCCTCAGTGTCAGTGGGCTCCGTATCACAGAGAGTACGGCGTCGTTCCTCAGTGTCAGAATGACAGTGGGCTCGGTCTCACAGAGTGTACGGCGTCGCTCCTCAGTGTCAGTGGGCTACGTATCACAGAGTGTTAAGCATCGCTCCTCAGTGTCACTGTGCTACGTATCACAGAGTGTAAGGCATCGCTACTCAGTGTCAGTGGACTCCATATCACAGAGTGTAAGGCAACACTCCTCAGTGTCAGTGGGCTCAGTATCACAGAGTGTAAGGGGCCGCTCCTCAGTGTCAGTGGGCTCAGTATCACAGAGTGTAAGGCGTCACTCCTCAGTGTCAGTGGACTCCGTATCACAGAGTGTAAGGCGTCGCTACTCAGTGTCAGTGGGCTCAGTATCACTGAGTGTAAGGCGTCGCTTCTCAGTGTCCGTGGGCTCCGTATCACAGAGTGTAAGGCGTCGCTACTTAGTGTCAGTGGGCTCCGTATCACAGAGTGTAAGGCGTCGCTACTCAGTGTCAGTGGGCTCAGTATCACAGAGTGTACGGCGTTGCTCCTCAGTGTCACTGGGCTACGTATCACAGAGTGTAAGGCATCGCTACTCAGTGTCAGTGGACTCCATATCACAGAGTGTAAGGCAACACTCCTCAGTGTCAGTGGGCTCAGTATCACAGAGTGTAAGGGGCCGCTCCTCAGTGTCAGTGGGCTCAGTATCACAGAGTGTAAGGTGTCGCTCCTCAGTGTCAGTGGGCTCCGTATCACAGAGTTTAAGGAATCGTTACTCAGTGTCAGTGGACTCCATATCACAGAGTGTAAGGCGTCGCTCCTCAGTGTTATTGAGCTCAGTATCACAGCTTGCAAGGCATCGCTCCTCAGTATCAGTTAGCTCCGTATCACAGAGTTTAATGTATCGCTCCTCAGTGAGCTGTGTAGCACAGAGTGTAAGGCTTCGCTACTCAGTGTCAGTGGCCTAAGTATCATAGAGTGTTAGGCGTCACATCTCAGTGTCACTGGGCTCCGTATCACAGAGTGTACTGCGTCGCTCCTCAGTGTCAGTGGGCTCCGTATCACAGAGTGTATGGCGTCGCTCCTCAGTGTCAGTGGGTTCCGTATCACAGAGTGTAAGGCGTCGCTCCTCAGTGTCAGTGGGCTCCGTATCACAGAGTGTAAGGCGTCGCTCCTCAGTGTCAGTGGGCTCCGTATCACAGAGTGTAAGGCGTCGCTCCTCAGTGTCAGTGGGCTCCGTATCACAGAGTGTAAGGCGTCGCTCCTCAGTGTCAGTGGTCTCCGTATCACAGAGTGTAAGGCGTCGCTCCTCAGTGTCAATGGGCTCCGTATCACAGAGTGTAAGGCGTCGCTCCTTAGTGTCAGTGGGCTCCGTATCACAGAGTGTAAGGCGTCGCTCCTGAGTGTCAGTGGGCTCTGTATCACAGAGTGTAAGGCGTCGCTCCTCAGTGTCAGTGGGCTCCGTATCACAGAGTTTAAGGCTTCGCTCCTCAGTGTCAGTGGGCTCCGTATCACAGAGTGTAAGGCGTCATTCCTCAGTGTCAGTGGGCTCTGTATCACAGAGTGTACGGCGTCGCTCCTCAGTGTCAGTGGGCTCCATACCACAGAGTGTAAGGCATCGCTCCTCAGTGTCAGTGGGTTCCGTATCACAGAGTGTAAGGCGTCGCTCCTCAGTGTTATTGGGCTCCGTACCACAGAGTGTAAGGCGTCGCTCTTCAGTGTCAGTGGGCTCCGTACCACAGAGTGTAAGACGTCGATCCTCAGTGTCAGTGGGCTCCGTATCACAGAGTGTACAGCGTCGCTCCTCAGTGTCAGTGGACTCCGTATCACAGCGTGTAAGGCGTTGCTCCTCAGTGTCAGTGGGCTCCGTATCACAGCGCGTAAGGCGTCGCTCCTCAGTGTCAGTGGGCTCCATATCACAGAGTGTAAGGTGTCGCTCCTCAGTGTCAGTGGGCTCCGTATCACAGAGTGTAAGGCGTCGCTCCTCAGTGTTATTGGGCTCCGTACCACAGAGTGTAAGGCGTCGCTCTTCAGTGTCAGTGGGCTCCGTACCACAGAGTGTAAGACGTCGATCCTCAGTGTCAGTGGGCTCCATATCACAGAGTGTAAGGCGTCACTCCTCAGTGTCAGTGGGCACCGTATTACAGCGTGTACGGTGTCGCTCCTCAGTGTCAGTGGGCTCCGTATCACAGAGAGTACGGCGTCGTTCCTCAGTGTCAGAATGACAGTGGGCTCGGTCTCACAGAGTGTACGGCGTCGCTCCTCAGTGTCAGTGGGCTACGTATCACAGAGTGTTAAGCATCGCTCCTCAGTGTCACTGTGCTACGTATCACAGAGTGTAAGGCATCGCTACTCAGTGTCAGTGGACTCCATATCACAGAGTGTAAGGCAACACTCCTCAGTGTCAGTGGGCTCAGTATCACAGAGTGTAAGGGGCCGCTCCTCAGTGTCAGTGGGCTCAGTATCACAGAGTGTAAGGTGTCGCTCCTCAGTGTCAGTGGGCTCCGTATCACAGAGTTTAAGGAATCGTTACTCAGTGTCAGTGGACTCCATATCACAGAGTGTAAGGCGTCGCTCCTCAGTGTTATTGAGCTCAGTATCACAGCTTGCAAGGCATCGCTCCTCAGTGTCAGTTAGCTCCGTATCACAGAGTTTAATGTATCGCTCCTCAGTGAGCTGTGTAGCACAGAGTGTAAGGCTTCGCTACTCAGTGTCAGTGGCCTAAGTATCATAGAGTGTTAGGCGTCACATCTCAGTGTCACTGGGCTCCGTATCACAGAGTGTACTGCGTCGCTCCTCAGTGTCAGTGGGCTCCGTATCACAGAGTGTATGGCGTCGCTCCTCAGTGTCAGTGGGTTCCGTATCACAGAGTGTAAGGCGTCGCTCCTCAGTGTCAGTGGGCTCCGTATCACAGAGTGTAAGGCGTCGCTCCTCAGTGTCAGTGGGCTCCGTATCACAGAGTGTAAGGCGTCGCTCCTCAGTGTCAGTGGGCTCCTGTAGGAAGGTGGATATCTGACTATGGTTACCCCCAAATTTTTGCCTAGTGTCTAGCTGGTTTTTCGACTTAGTTGGCCTGAGATCCTGCCATTCAGGCTCTCAGGCTATCTGCTCTCTCTGTAAAATGGACTCCATGTACCCTAGGTACATACCCAATTGGTTGGATCACCCTGTCAGCCCCTGTACCAGTGTACACTAGGTACCCAGGGCATTGGTGTATCCAAGGCCTGCCAGGGGCTGAAGCATGTATTATGCCACCCCAGGCTTGGCCTAACAATCTGACACAACTGGCTGATCACTCAGCTGGGGTAAGTTGGTGTAATCACCTCTTACTTAGGTGTAGTATACCTATACCTAAACTTAAATGGGACACCTGGTAACCTATAAGTCACTCCTATGGCAGGCCTTAACAATCCTGAAGGCAGAGTGCTTGGTTCCATGTGAGATGGTGCTCTGGCATGAGCTGAGCCTGTCTGCAGTGGTCGGAACAACTTCCTTCTACTGTTTCCAGATATCGTCATACCATATACTCTTAAGTGCATTATGAACCTCGCGGTTAAATGCTATCTTTGGTTTGGCTTTATCAAAACATGTCGAGTAAGGTGTCATACGAATTGGAATACTAACCCCTCGCCAATTCTGGCGACGGGGTTAGCATTCCACCCTTCTAGAGGGACACGACATGTACAGTACCTGAAACCCGGGTAAAATCAGACATAGCCTCAGCTCCACAAAATGGATGCTGCCACCACAGACACAAGTCTGCCCTCCTGCTGCTGGGAGTCCTTCCAGCTTGGGAGGTGTGGACAAAGGGTTTCCTGCCAGGGGAGGTGCATGCACCACCCCAGACAGGATTTTGTGTATTGGTCAGGTAGGGCTTGAAAGAAACCAGACATGCCTGTGGCTCACAAGGAGCCTCGGTGCATATGCCAGTTCAAACCGGTCCTGGGGCACACCAGTCCCGGGCCTGGGGCGAGCTGGACAAAGGATTGGGGGTGTAACCACCCCCCTTCCTGGTCCCACCCATAGGGAGGGACCTAGCAGGTAGTCCGGCCCCTAGAATCCGAATAAAGGTAGGAGCTGTGTCCTAAGACTTCAGACATCCTGGAATCAACTTGAAACTAAGAAGAAGACGGGAACTTCGACATTCTGCTGCACAGAAGACTGAAGAAAATCTCCCCTGTGGTCAGGGAGTGACCACCTTGCTAACGCAAGCACCATCCAGCGCATCAACGTCTGCTTTGCCGCCGCCTCCCGCCGGAGCCCGAGCCCAGAGACTGACAAGACCTGGACCTCCAGACCTCTCACCGCCCGATCCACAGTCCCTGCAAAGAGGAGACCCGTGGAGGCACCGAGACACGTGGAGCCAGCCATCTTGGAACGACTACGACAAGCTGACAAGTGCAACAACCAAGGCTCCCTCCAAGTTGTGCTTTGGGTCCTGAGAAGCCCAACCCTCGAGCAGCATCTGCACCAAAGGTGAGCCCTCCAGCATCTCCACGATCTGCGTGGGGCCCTTCTGCATTTTGCCACTCGACGCGCCTAACCGGTTGCTGGCCCGCTGGCTAGTGGCCATCTTGGCGACGAAATCTACGACAAACACCGCTGGTCTGGTTGCTCCAGACTGGCCCTTGCTCCCCTCCAAAGGAGCAATCCCTCTGACCTTGCTGGTCAGAACCAACAGCTGATTTCCGAATCCTCCTACAATTGCTTTTGCCAAGGCTTGTTTGCTTCGATCAAGTCGCCGACACCGCCGACAGCGAGAGCCTGCGTGGGACAGCTCGTGAGCCGACTCCTGGACGTCGTCGACCTTCAGGGACCACGTGGCTGCGGAGACAAGCTACCCCTCATCACCTGTTTGCACCCGACATCGCCTGGTACCCATCTGGTGCCACGCTGGTCACTGGCTAGTGACTGTGAACACTGTCCCCTCTGCTTACAGGTCTTCAACATCTCCGATCCACTCTTGGATCCACTGCATCTCTTCCCGACCGACCGCCTGCAGCATCTTTGTCCCAGGCTCAACGGAACAGATAGAAGAAACCCGACGCACTTTGAGGCCTATGCACCCGCTTCCTGTGGGTGAGGTAAAGCTGGTACTCCGGTGCCCATGTGTAGTAATACATCTCTAGTGCCTGTGTTCCAAATCTTAAGTTCCTAGGTCATCCGGAAGATTCCTTTTGCAGTAACTTTGTACTTTTTACGCACCCATTGAAACCTATGGGAGCACGCGTGTGACTATTTGCTCTGCACACGCCACCCGTGGACCTCCTGGTCACTAACTGACGTTAGCTCCTTGTAGGCCCAGCGATTCTAGAGGCCCTAGGCCTTTTCCCTTTTCTGTTCGTGGTACTTATACCACTATTTTAGTATATGGTTTGAGTGGCCACCAGGGCCTATCCATATAACGTGCAACTTCTGTGTATTCTGTGATAATCTTGTTTGACGATTTGTGCTCCTGTGCTCATAAAGAGACTAGGGGTTACTTTGAGAAATAAATACATATATATTTTGAATATATATCTGTGTGGTGTCCTTTCATTGGTATAAAAGGGGGTTACTATTGGTAAAACAGCTTGCTTAACACGCTTCACGAGTTTAGCCTCAAAGACTGCTTAGCCTACGCTACCACTAGGGCAGCTAGTCCAAAAAGGTTGACTTACAACCACACCATAAGGGTTGCTTGGCATGGTACAAGGTGGTCACTAGAACTAGTGAACAGCATATACCAGGCCAACTTCTCACATTGGTGAGCAGCGGTTGGATTTGAGCTTGCTGTGTTTTACCATTGTAATCTCTTGGTTACCAATTGAAAGATCACATAGGTACCTGTAGGTACATATAAAACAAGATTAGATATACATAAGTTCTACTGAACTTAGTTGTTGTAGAGCAAAGGGAGTAGCACACCCTGACTACAACTACTAGATAGGTTTAGTAGGTAAACACAAGTGTAGGTAGATTGCAACACATCCACCCACACTTAAGAGCAATGGCCGGGGCAGAGGGGTCCACTGTACCCATCTCTGTTGAGAGTGACCCCCAGAGGGCACCATCCAGCTTTGCTACCCTTAATCAGAATGAGCTCAGGCATTTGGCAACTCTTAGAGGCCTTAAACAGCCCAAGAACCCAAACTCTGCTGAGCTCAGAGAACTCTTACAGAATGATGAGAATCAGAGAGAACTCAGGAAAGCTTCCCAGTTAGCCCCCTTAGGGTCAGGAACAGGAGGCCCCCCTTCTGAAGATGCCACAGAGGTACCCCCTTCCAATAGTCACCCCTTAGATGGGATGCCTACCACAGAGGAAGAAAGTGATGGGGATACAGATGTGAGTGGGGATGAAGGGAGAACTAGCCCAGTGCCAAGTGTTATACTTGGCCCAGCTAAACTAAGGCTGTTGGGGACTGACAGTGGGTTCACCCCATTGGATCTCCCCAGTGGACTTAACACAGGGCTTGGAAGGCAAAGGAATCGCTCAGGTGACTCCAATGCTTCCCATGGCTCTAGAGGCTCTCAAGGTCACTCCAGAAGGAGACTGACCACCCCTCAGAGGAGGGAACATGAGGCCAGAATGCAGGAAGCCCAGCTGAGGATCAGGAAGCAGGAGCTAGAAGTAGCCCTGATGGAAGAAAAACTGAACAAGGCTAGGCAGCCTAGAGAGAGTGGGTCTATACCCACTGGTGGCAGCAATGTCCCTAGGGACAAAGATAGGGTCTTTGACAATAGGAACCTGTCCAAGATTGTGCCCCCCTACAAAAGTGGGGATGACATCCACAAATGGATGACTGCTCTTGAGAGAGCCTGCAAAGTGCAGCAGGTTCCTGAAGACCAGTGGGCAGCAATCTTATGGCTCTCCTTTGAGGGGAGAGGCAGAGATAGACTCCTCACTGTTAGAGAAGAGGATGTCAGAAATTACAGAGTCCTGAAGAGTGTCCTAGTTGATGGGTTAGGCTTAACCACTGAACAGTACAGGTTAATGTTCAGAGACACCCAGAAGACACAGACTCAGGACTGGTCTGAATATGTGGAATGTGCCACTAAGGCTTTGGAGGGTTGGTTGCTGGGAAGTAAGGTGTCTGATTATACAGGATTGTACAATTTGATGATGAGAGAGCAGATTTTAAGTAATTGTCAAAACCAGCTTCTCCATCAACACCTGGTAGACTCAGATTTGACCTCTCCCCAAGAATTGGGAAAGAGGGCAGATAAATGGGTCAGGACCAGGATCAGGCCTAAAAACCAGGGTGGTGACCAAAAGAAAGATACCACCAAGCCTCAAGAGAAGGGTGGGGATAAAGAAAAAGAGAAACCTTCCTCAGGGCCCCAAAACTCCACACAGGGTGGTGGGTCCCAAGCTCCCTCCTCTACCACAGCTAAAAAGCCCTACTGCCATGAGTGTAAAACTCCTGGGCATTGGAAAACTGACAGCGGTTGCCCAAGGGCTAAAAACAAAACTGTTCCTCCAATTACTCCTGTCACACCACCTATTACTGTCAGCAGTAATCCCCCAGGTGGTGGGAGTGCCCCCAGAAATCTGGGTGGGTTTACTTGGGGAACACAGGGGGACCCTGGCTTAGCCAATTCCCCTACAGCAACCACTCTTGTCTGTGATGGTGGCATGGGGTTTGCCAACTTCACTGCCTGTCCCAACACTTTGGGTAGGTACAGACAGGAGCCCTACATCAATGGTACAAAAGCTGAGGCCTACAGAGACACTGGGGCTAGCATCACAATGGTGGCCCATTGGCTAGTTCCCTCTGAGCAGCTTTTGCCCGGTTTCTCCTACCAGGTGACTAACATTGATGGCAAACAGAACAGTCATCCCATGGCAGAGGTATGTCTCAGCTGGGGAGGGGTCACTGGCCCTAAAAGGGTAGCAGTGTCCCCAACCTTGCCTGTAGACTGCTTACTGGGGAATGACTTAGAACTCTCAGCTTGGGCTGGAGTTGAACAAGACACCCATTCTAAAATGGTAGGCCTTTCACAAAAGGGTAGGGGGGTTGTGCCATTCACAACCCCTGTCCAAATAGATTTCCTCCCTGAAAAGGTTGGAAGGGCAGTGGTAGCCACAGCCCAGGCACAGACAGACTTCCCTGTAGGGACTGGCAGAGCTGTGACAGTCACAGCTCAAACACAAACTGAGTGCCCCCCTGAAAAGGTTGGCAAGGCTGTAATGGTCTCAGCCTATACTCAGACTGACATAGGTGTAGTGAAGCCTGAAACAATGGATCACTCCACACAAACTGAGAGTAGTGGGGAGGAAGAAAAGTCTCCCTCTCCCCAGACATTAGGAAAAGGTCAGCCTCCTCAGGGATCTGACCTCACCCCTTGTGAAGGAACTGCCCCAGAGGTAGCCAGGCCTGGCCTGGCAGAGCCTCTGATGTCAGTGGCCCCTTCCAAGGTGGGATCCAGTCTGGTGCAGGTAGCCTGCCTCTCTCTACCCTGCCTCAGTCAGCCCAGGGCTGCAGAGGTCAGGGAGGCCAGTGGACCCCCAGAGGGCCCCTGTCCACAAGAACCCCCCCATCAAAAGAATGAGGATTGCCTGGCTAGTAGCCCTAGTCAGGTGATGGGTAAAAACATTCCTGAGGGATCTCCTTTACAGGTAGTTAGGGACCTCCCCCAGGGGGATTCTGTTGGGCACAGGCAAACATGGGACCTTAGGGCCCCAAACCTGACCTGTCCCTCCAGTAAGCCCACAAAAGGGACCCAGCCTCCAGCTTTAGGTAGCCAGAGGCTGACCCTGAGAGCACAGTGCAACTCAGTTAAAGAAAGAAAGGCATCCATGGTGGAGGATGATTGGAGGAAGCTGAGGCCTCACTTTGAGGACACTCACTTCAGTACTCCATCTCAACACCAGCCTTTTACTTTGCCAAGACACACCACAGGTAGAGATTCCCTATGGTGGAGACCCTCTGATACCCTTAGGGTGAGGGATTGCTTAGTGGACCATGAGACAGGGGGTAACCATGCCAGTGCTGGTTCCTCCTTATATGGCCACTTGGGCAATATAGGCTTACCTGGTCAAGGTCAGCCTTATCTCCCTTCGTTTGGGGGGGGGTTGTGTAGGAAGGTGGATATCTGACTATGGTTACCCCCAAATTTTTGCCTAGTGTCTAGCTGGTTTTTCGACTTAGTTGGCCTGAGATCCTGCCATTCAGGCTCTCAGGCTATCTGCTCTCTCTGTAAAATGGACTCCATGTACCCTAGGTACATACCCAATTGGTTGGATCACCCTGTCAGCCCCTGTACCAGTGTACACTAGGTACCCAGGGCATTGGTGTATCCAAGGCCTGCCAGGGGCTGAAGCATGTATTATGCCACCCCAGGCTTGGCCTAACAATCTGACACAACTGGCTGATCACTCAGCTGGGGTAAGTTGGTGTAATCACCTCTTACTTAGGTGTAGTATACCTATACCTAAACTTAAATGGGACACCTGGTAACCTATAAGTCACTCCTATGGCAGGCCTTAACAATCCTGAAGGCAGAGTGCTTGGTTCCATGTGAGATGGTGCTCTGGCATGAGCTGAGCCTGTCTGCAGTGGTCGGAACAACTTCCTTCTACTGTTTCCAGATATCGTCATACCATATACTCTTAAGTGCATTATGAACCTCGCGGTTAAATGCTATCTTTGGTTTGGCTTTATCAAAACATGTCGAGTAAGGTGTCATACGAATTGGAATACTAACCCCTCGCCAATTCTGGCGACGGGGTTAGCATTCCACCCTTCTAGAGGGACACGACATGTACAGTACCTGAAACCCGGGTAAAATCAGACATAGCCTCAGCTCCACAAAATGGATGCTGCCACCACAGACACAAGTCTGCCCTCCTGCTGCTGGGAGTCCTTCCAGCTTGGGAGGTGTGGACAAAGGGTTTCCTGCCAGGGGAGGTGCATGCACCACCCCAGACAGGATTTTGTGTATTGGTCAGGTAGGGCTTGAAAGAAACCAGACATGCCTGTGGCTCACAAGGAGCCTCGGTGCATATGCCAGTTCAAACCGGTCCTGGGGCACACCAGTCCCGGGCCTGGGGCGAGCTGGACAAAGGATTGGGGGTGTAACCACCCCCCTTCCTGGTCCCACCCATAGGGAGGGACCTAGCAGGTAGTCCGGCCCCTAGAATCCGAATAAAGGTAGGAGCTGTGTCCTAAGACTTCAGACATCCTGGAATCAACTTGAAACTAAGAAGAAGACGGGAACTTCGACATTCTGCTGCACAGAAGACTGAAGAAAATCTCCCCTGTGGTCAGGGAGTGACCACCTTGCTAACGCAAGCACCATCCAGCGCATCAACGTCTGCTTTGCCGCCGCCTCCCGCCGGAGCCCGAGCCCAGAGACTGACAAGACCTGGACCTCCAGACCTCTCACCGCCCGATCCACAGTCCCTGCAAAGAGGAGACCCGTGGAGGCACCGAGACACGTGGAGCCAGCCATCTTGGAACGACTACGACAAGCTGACAAGTGCAACAACCGAGGCTCCCTCCAAGTTGTGCTTTGGGTCCTGAGAAGCCCAACCCTCGAGCAGCATCTGCACCAAAGGTGAGCCCTCCAGCATCTCCACGATCTGCGTGGGGCCCTTCTGCATTTTGCCACTCGACGCGCCTAACCGGTTGCTGGCCCGCTGGCTAGTGGCCATCTTGGCGACGAAATCTACGACAAACACCGCTGGTCTGGTTGCTCCAGACTGGCCCTTGCTCCCCTCCAAAGGAGCAATCCCTCTGACCTTGCTGGTCAGAACCAACAGCTGATTTCCGAATCCTCCTACAATTGCTTTTGCCAAGGCTTGTTTGCTTCGATCAAGTCGCCGACACCGCCGACAGCGAGAGCCTGCGTGGGACAGCTCGTGAGCCGACTCCTGGACGTCGTCGACCTTCAGGGACCACGTGGCTGCGGAGACAAGCTACCCCTCATCACCTGTTTGCACCCGACATCGCCTGGTACCCATCTGGTGCCACGCTGGTCACTGGCTAGTGACTGTGAACACTGTCCCCTCTGCTTACAGGTCTTCAACATCTCCGATCCACTCTTGGATCCACTGCATCTCTTCCCGACCGACCGCCTGCAGCATCTTTGTCCCAGGCTCAACGGAACAGATAGAAGAAACCCGACGCACTTTGAGGCCTATGCACCCGCTTCCTGTGGGTGAGGTAAAGCTGGTACTCCGGTGCCCATGTGTAGTAATACATCTCTAGTGCCTGTGTTCCAAATCTTAAGTTCCTAGGTCATCCGGAAGATTCCTTTTGCAGTAACTTTGTACTTTTTACGCACCCATTGAAACCTATGGGAGCACGCGTGTGACTATTTGCTCTGCACACGCCACCCGTGGACCTCCTGGTCACTAACTGACGTTAGCTCCTTGTAGGCCCAGCGATTCTAGAGGCCCTAGGCCTTTTCCCTTTTCTGTTCGTGGTACTTATACCACTATTTTAGTATATGGTTTGAGTGGCCACCAGGGCCTATCCATATAACGTGCAACTTCTGTGTATTCTGTGATAATCTTGTTTGACGATTTGTGCTCCTGTGCTCATAAAGAGACTAGGGGTTACTTTGAGAAATAAATACATATATATTTTGAATATATATCTGTGTGGTGTCCTTTCATTGGTATAAAAGGGGGTTACTATTGGTAAAACAGCTTGCTTAACACGCTTCACGAGTTTAGCCTCAAAGACTGCTTAGCCTACGCTACCACTAGGGCAGCTAGTCCAAAAAGGTTGACTTACAACCACACCATAAGGGTTGCTTGGCATGGTACAAGGTGGTCACTAGAACTAGTGAACAGCATATACCAGGCCAACTTCTCACAGCTCCGTATCACAGAGTGTAAGGCGTCGCTCCTCAGTGTCAGTGGTCTCCGTATCACAGAGTGTAAGGCGTCGCTCCTCAGTGTCAATGGGCTCCGTATCACAGAGTGTAAGGCGTCGCTCCTCAGTGTCAGTGGGCTCCGTATCACAGAGTGTAAGGCGTCGCTCCTGAGTGTCGGTGGGCTCTGTATCACAGAGTGTAAGGCGTCGCTCCTCAGTGTCAGTGGGCTCCGTATCACAGAGTTTAAGGCTTCGCTCCTCAGTGTCAGTGGGCTCCGTATCACAGAGTGTAAGGCGTCATTCCTCAGTGTCAGTGGGCTCTGTATCACAGAGTGTACGGCGTCGCTCCTCAGTGTCAGTGGGCTCCATACCACAGAGTGTAAGGCATCGCTCCTCAGTGTCAGTGGGTTCCGTATCACAGAGTGTAAGGCGTCGCTCCTCAGTGTTATTGGGCTCCGTACCACAGAGTGTAAGACGTCGATCCTCAGTGTCAGTGGGCTCCGTATCACAGAGTGTACAGCGTCGCTCCTCAGTGTCAGTGGACTCCGTATCACAGCGTGTAAGGCGTTGCTCCTCAGTGTCAGTGGGCTCCGTATCACAGCGCGTAAGGCGTCGCTCCTCAGTGTCAGTGGGCTCCATATCACAGAGTGTAAGGTGTCGCTCCTCAGTGTCAGTGGGCTCCGTATCACAGAGTGTAAGGCGTCGCTCCTCAGTGTTATTGGGCTCCGTACCACAGAGTGTAAGGCGTCGCTCTTCAGTGTCAGTGGGCTCCGTACCACAGAGTGTAAGACGTCGATCCTCAGTGTCAGTGGGCTCCATATCACAGAGTGTAAGGCGTCACTCCTCAGTGTCAGTGGGCACCGTATTACAGCGTGTACGGTGTCGCTCCTCAGTGTCAGTGGGCTCCGTATCACAGAGAGTACGGCGTCGTTCCTCAGTGTCAGAATGACAGTGGGCTCGGTCTCACAGAGTGTACGGCGTCGCTCCTCAGTGTCAGTGGGCTACGTATCACAGAGTGTTAAGCATCGCTCCTCAGTGTCACTGTGCTACGTATCACAGAGTGTAAGGCATCGCTACTCAGTGTCAGTGGGCTCCATATCACAGAGTGTAAGGCGACACTCCTCGGTGTCAGTGGGCTCAGTATCACAGAGTGTAAGGGGTCGCTCCTCAGTGTCAGTGGGCTCAGTATCACAGAGTGTAAGGTGTCGCTCCTCAGTGTCAGTGGGCTCCGTATCACAGAGTTTAAGGAATCGTTACTCAGTGTCAGTGGGCTCCATATCACAGAGTGTAAGGCGTCACTCCTCAGTGTTAGTGAGCTCAGTATCACAGCTTGTAAGGCATCGCTCCTCAGTGTCAGTTAGCTCCGTATCACAGAGTTTAAGGTATCGCTCCTCAGTGAGCTGTGTAGCACAGAGTGTAAGGCGTCGCTCCTCAGTGTCAGTGGGTTCCGTATCACAGAGTGTAAGGCGTCGCTCCTCAGTGTCAGTGGGCTCCGTCTCACAGAGTGTATAGCGTCGCTCCTCAGTGTCAGTGGGCTCCGTATCACAGAGTGTATGGCGTCGCTCCTCAGTGTCAGTGGGCTCCGTATCACAGAGTGTAAGGCGTCGCTCCTCAGTGTCAGTGGGCTCCGTATCACAGAGTGTAAGGCATCGCTCCTCAGTGTCAGTGGGCTCCGTATCACAGAGTGTAAGGCGTCGCTCCTCAGTGTCAGTGGGCTCCGTATCACAGAGTGTAAGGCGTCGCTCCTCAGTGTCAGTGGGCTCCGTATCACAGAGTGTAAGGCGTCGCTCCTGAGTGTCAGTGGGCTCCGTATCACAGAGTGTAAGGCGTCGCTCCTCAGTGTCAGTGGCCTCTGTATCACAGAGTGTAAGGCGTCGCACCTGAGTGTCAGTGGGTTCCGTATCACAGAGTGTAAGGCATCGCTCCTGAGTGTCACTGGGCTCCGTATCACAGAGTGTAAGACGTCGCTCCTCAGTGTCAGTGAGCTCCGTATCACAGAGTGTAAGGCGTCGCTCCTTAGTGTCAGTGGGCTCCGTATCACAGAGTTTAAGGTGTCGCTCCTCAGTGCCAGTGGGCTCCGTATCACAGAGTGTAAGGCGTCATTCCTCAGTGTCAGTGGGCTCCGTATCACAGAGTGTAAGGCGTCGCTCCTCAGTGTTATTGGGCTCTGCACCACAGAGTGTAAGGCGTCGCTCTTCAGTGTCAGTGGGCTCTGTACCACAGAGTGTAAGACGTCGATCCTCAGTGTCAGTGGGCTCCGTATCACAGAGTGTACAGCGTCGCTCCTCAGTGTCAGTGGACTCCGTATCACAGCGTGTAAGGCGTCGCTCCTCAGTGTCAGTGGGCTCCGTATCACAGATTGTAAGGCGTCGCTCCTCAGTGTCAGTGGGCTTCGTAATATAGCGCGTAAGGCGTCGCTCCTCAGTGTCAGTGGGCTCCATATCACAGAGTGTAAGGCGTCGCTCCTCAGTGTCAGTGGGCTCCGTATCACAGAGTGTAAGGCGTCGCTCCTCAGTGTTATTGGGCTCCGTACCACAGAGTGTAAGGGGTCGCTCTTCAGTGTCAGTGGGCTCCGTACCACAGAGTGTAAGACGTCGATCCTCAGTGTCAGTGGGCTCCGTATCACAGAGTGTACAGCGTCGCTCCTCAGTGTCAGTGGACTCCGTATCACAGCGTGTAAGGCGTCGCTCCTCAGTGTCAGTGGGCTCCGTATCACAGAGTGTAAGGCGTCGCTCCTCAGTGTCAGTGGGCTTCGTATCACAGCGCGTAAGGCGTCGCTCCTCAGTGTTAGTGGGCTCCATATCACAGAGTGTAAGGCGTCGCTCCTCAGTGTCAGTGGGCACCGTATTACAACGTGTACGGTGTCGCTCCTCAGTGTCAGTGGGCTCCGTATAACAGAGTGTACGGCGTCGTTCCTCAGTGTCATAATGACAGTGGGCTCGGTATCACAGAGTGTACGGCGTCGCTCCTCAGTGTCAGTGGGCTACGTATCACAGAGGGTTAAGCATCGCTCCTCAGTGTCACTGTGCTACGTATCACAGAGTGTAAGGCATCGCTACTCAGTGTCAGTGGGCTCCATATCACAGAGTGTAAGGCGACACTCCTCAGTGTCAGTGGGCTCAGTATCACAGAGTGTAAGGGGTCGCTCCTCAGTGTCAGTGGGATCAGTATCACAGAGTGTAAGGTGTCGCTCCTCAGTGTCAGTGGGCTCAGTATCACAGAGTGTAAGGTGTCGCTCCTCAGTGTCAGTGGGCTCCGTATCACAGAGTTTAAGGAATCGTTACTCAGTGGACTCCATATCACAGAGTGTAAGTCGTCGCTCCTCAGTGTTATTGAGCTCAGTATCACAGCTTGCAAGGCATCGCTCCTCAGTGTCAGTTAGCTCCGTATCACAGAGTTTAATGTATCGCTCCTCAGTGAGCTGTGTAGCACAGAGTGTAAGGCTTCGCTACTCAGTGTCAGTGGCCTAAGTATCACAGAGTGTTAGGCGTCACATCTCAGTGTCACTGGGCTCCGTATCACAGAGTGTACTGCGTCGCTCCTCAGTGTCAGTGGGCTCCGTATCACAGAGTGTATGGCATCGCTCCTCAGTGTCAGTGGGTTCCGTATCACAGAGTGTAAGGCGTCGCTCCTCAGTGTCAGTGGGCTCCGTATCACAGAGTGTAAGGCGTCGCTCCTCAGTGTCAGTGGGCTCCGTATCACAGAGTGTAAGGCGTCGCTCCTCAGTGTCAGTGGGCTCCGTATCACAGAGTGTAAGGCGTCGCTCCTCAGTGTCAGTGGTCTCCGTATCACAGAGTGTAAGGCGTCGCTCCTCAGTGTCAGTGGGCTCCGTATCACAGAGTGTAAGGCGTCGCTCCTCAGTGTCAGTGGGCTCCGTATCACAGAGTGTAAGGCGTCGCTCCTGAGTGTCAGTGGGCTCCGTATCACAGAGTGTAAGGCGTCGCTCCTCAGTGTCAGTGGGCTCCGTATCACAGAGTTTAAGGCTTCGCTCCTCAGTGTCAGTGGGCTCCGTATCACAGAGTGTAAGGCG
The DNA here is from genome assembly GCF_964204655.1 of Triturus cristatus. NCBI lineage: Eukaryota > Metazoa > Chordata > Amphibia > Caudata > Salamandridae > Triturus > Triturus cristatus. Next base: position 1,101,349,159 of record NC_140579.1, read on the forward strand.
TCATTCCTCAGTGTCAGTGGGCTCCGTATCACAGAGTGTACGGCGTCGCTCCTCAGTGTCAGTGGGCTCCATACCACAGAGTGTAAGGCATCGCTCCTCAGTGTCAGTGGGCTCCGTATCACAGAGTGTAAGGCGTCGCTCCTCAGTGTTATTGGGCTCCGTACCACAGAGTGTAAGGCGTCGCTCTTCAGTGTCAGTGGGCTCCGTACCACAGAGTGTAAGACGTCGATCCTCAGTGTCAGTGGGCTCCGTATCACAGAGTGTACAGCGTCGCTCCTCAGTGTCAGTGGACTCCGTATCACAGCGTGAAAGGCGTTGCTCCTCAGTGTCAGTGGGCTCCGTATCACAGAGTGTAAGGCGTCGCTCCTCAGTGTCAGTGGGCTTCGTGTCACAGCGCGTAAGGCGTAGCTCCTCAGTGTCAGTGGGCTCCATATCACAGAGTGTAAGGCGTCGCTCCTCAGTGTCAGTGGGCTCCGTATCAGAGAGTGTAAGGCGTCGCTCCTCAGTGTTATTGGGCTCCGTACCACAGAGTGTAAGGCGTCGCTCTTCAGTGTCAGTGGGCTCCGTACCACAGAGTGTAAGACGTCGATCCTTAGTGTCAGTGGGCTCCATATCACAGAGTGTAAGGCGTCGCTCCTCAGTGTCAGTGGGCACCGTATTACAGCGTGTACGGTGTCGCTCCTCAGTGTCAGTGGGCTCCGTATCACAGAGAGTACGGCGTCGTTCCTCAGTGTCAGAATGACAGTGGGCTCGGTCTCACAGAGTGTACGGCGTCGCTCCTCAGTGTCAGTGGGCTATGTATCACAGAGTGTTAAGCATCGCTCCTCAGTGTCACTGTGCTACGTATCACAGAGTGTAAGGCATCGCTACTCGGTGTCAGTGGGCTCCATATCACAGAGTGTAAGGCGACACTCCTCGGTGTCAGTGGGCTCAGTATCACAGAGTGTAAGGGGTCGCTCCTCAGTGTCAGTGGGCTCAGTATCACAGAGTGTAAGGTGTCGCTCCTCAGTGTCAGTGGGCTCCGTATCACAGAGTTTAAGGAATCGTTACTCAGTGTCAGTGGGCTCCATATCACAGAGTGTAAGGCGTCACTCCTCAGTGTTAGTGAGCTCAGTATCACAGCTTGTAAGGCATCGCTCCTCAGTGTCAGTTAGCTCCGTATCACAGAGTTTAAGGTATCGCTCCTCAGTGAGCTGTGTAGCACAGAGTGTAAGGCGTCGCTCCTCAGTGTCAGTGGGTTCCGTATCACAGAGTGTAAGGCGTCGCTCCTCAGTGTCAGTGGGCTCCGTATCACAGAGTGTATAGCGTCGCTCCTCAGTGTGAGTGGGTTCCGTATCACAGAGTGTAAGGCGTCGCTCCTCAGTGTCAGTGGGCTCCGTATCACAGAGTGTATGGCGTCGCTCCTCAGTGTCAGTGGGCTCCGTGTCACAGAGTGTAAGGCGTCGCTCCTCAGTGTCAGTGGGCTCCGTATCACAGAGTGTAAGGCATCGCTCCTCAGTGTCAGTGGGCTCCGTATCACAGAGTGTAAGGCGTCGCTCCTCAGTGTCAGTGGGCTCCGTATCACAGAGTGTAAGGCGTCGCTCCTCAGTGTCAGTGGGCTACGTATCACAGAGTGTAAGGCGTCGCTCCTGAGTGTCAGTGGGCTCCGTATCACAGAGTGTAAGGCGTCGCTCCTCAGTGTCAGTGGCCTCTGTATCACAGAGTGTAAGGCGTCGCACCTGATTGTCAGTGGGTTCCGTATCACAGAGTGTAAGGCATCGCTCCTGAGTGTCACTGGGCTCCGTATCACAGAGTGTAAGACGTCGCTCCTCAGTGTCAGTGGGCTCCGTATCACAGAGTGTAAGGCGTCGCTCCTCAGTGTCAGTGGGCTCCGTATCACAGAGTTTAAGGCGTCGCTCCTCAGTGCCAGTGGGCTCCGTATCACAGAGTGTAAGGCGTCATTCCTCAGTGTCAGTGGGCTCCGTATCACAGAGTGTAAGGCGTCGCTCCTCAGTGTTATTGGGCTCCGTACCACAGAGTGTAAGGCGTCGCTCTTCAGTGTCAGTGGGCTCCGTACCACAGAGTGTAAGACGTCGATCCTCAGTGTCAGTGGGCTCCGTATCACAGAGTGTACAGCGTCGCTCCTCAGTGTCAGTGGACTCTGTATCACAGCGTGTAAGGCGTCGCTCCTCAGTGTCAGTGGGCTCCGTATCACAGAGTGTAAGGCGTCGCTCCTCAGTGTCAGTGGGCTTCGTAATATAGCGCGTAAGGCTTCGCTCCTCAGTGTCAGTGGGCTCCATATCACAGAGTGTAAGGCGTCGCTCCTCAGTGTCAGTGGGCTCCGTATCACAGAGTGTAAGGCGTCGCTCCTCAGTGTTATTGGGCTCCGTACCACAGAGTGTAAGGAGTCGCTCTTCAGTGTCAGTGGGCTCCGTACCACAGAGTGTAAGACGTCGATCCTCAGTGTCAGTGGGCTCCGTATCACAGAGTGTACAGCGTCGCTCCTCAGTGTCAGTGGACTCCGTATCACAGCGTGTAAGGCGTCGCTCCTCAGTGTTAGTGGGCTCCGTATCACAGAGTGTAAGGCGTCGCTCCTCAGTGTCAGTGGGCTTCGTATCACAGCGCGTAAGGCGTCGCTCCTCAGTGTCAGTGGGCTCCATATCACAGAGTGTAAGGCGTCGCTCCTCAGTGTCAGTGGGCACCGTATTACAGCGTGTACGGTGTCGCTCCTCAGTGTCAGTGGGCTCCGTATAACAGAGTGTACGGCATCGTTCCTCAGTGTCAGAATGACAGTGGGCTCGGTCTCACTGAGTGTACGGCGTCGCTCCTCAGTGTCAGTGGGCTACGTATCACAGAGGGTTAAGCATCCCTCCTCAGTGTCACTGTGCTACGTATCACAGAGTGTAAGGCGTCGCTACTCAGTGTCAGTGGGCTCAGTATCACAGAGTGTACGGCGTTGCTCCTCAGTGTCACTGGGCTACGTATCACAGAGTGTAAGGCATCGCTACTCAGTGTCAGTGGACTCCATATCACAGAGTGTAAGGCAACACTCCTCAGTGTCAGTGGGCTCAGTATCACAGAGTGTAAGGGGCCGCTCCTCAGTGTCAGTGGGCTCAGTATCACAGAGTGTAAGGTGTCGCTCCTCAGTGTCAGTGGGCTCCGTATCACAGAGTTTAAGGAATCGTTACTCAGTGTCAGTGGACTCCATATCACAGAGTGTAAGGCGTCGCTCCTCAGTGTTATTGAGCTCAGTATCACAGCTTGCAAGGCATCGCTCCTCAGTATCAGTTAGCTCCGTATCACAGAGTTTAATGTATCGCTCCTCAGTGAGCTGTGTAGCACAGAGTGTAAGGCTTCGCTACTCAGTGTCAGTGGCCTAAGTATCATAGATTGTTAGGCGTCACATCTCAGTGTCACTGGGCTCCGTATCACAGAGTGTACTGCGTCGCTCCTCAGTGTCAGTGGGCTCCGTATCACAGAGTGTATGGCGTCGCTCCTCAGTGTCAGTGGGTTCCGTATCACAGAGTGTAAGGCGTCGCTCCTCAGTGTCAGTGGGCTCCGTATCACAGAGTGTAAGGCGTCGCTCCTCAGTGTCAGTGGGCTCCGTATCACAGAGTGTAAGGCGTCGCTCCTCAGTGTCAGTGGGCTCCGTATCACAGAGTGTAAGGCGTCGCTCCTCAGTGTCAGTGGTCTCCGTATCACAGAGTGTAAGGCGTCGCTCCTCAGTGTCAATGGGCTCCGTATCACAGAGTGTAAGGCGTCGCTCCTTAGTGTCAGTGGGCTCCGTATCACAGAGTGTAAGGCGTCGCTCCTGAGTGTCAGTGGGCTCTGTATCACAGAGTGTAAGGCGTCGCTCCTCAGTGTCAGTGGGCTCCGTATCACAGAGTTTAAGGCTTCGCTCCTCAGTGTCAGTGGGCTCCGTATCACAGAGTGTAAGGCGTCATTCCTCAGTGTCAGTGGGCTCTGTATCACAGAGTGTACGGCGTCGCTCCTCAGTGTCAGTGGGCTCCATACCACAGAGTGTAAGGCATCGCTCCTCAGTGTCAGTGGGTTCCGTATCACAGAGTGTAAGGCGTCGCTCCTCAGTGTTATTGGGCTCCGTACCACAGAGTGTAAGGCGTCGCTCTTCAGTGTCAGTGGGCTCCGTACCACAGAGTGTAAGACGTCGATCCTCAGTGTCAGTGGGCTCCGTATCACAGAGTGTACAGCGTCGCTCCTCAGTGTCAGTGGACTCCGTATCACAGCGTGTAAGGCGTTGCTCCTCAGTGTCAGTGGGCTCCGTATCACAGCGCGTAAGGCGTCGCTCCTCAGTGTCAGTGGGCTCCATATCACAGAGTGTAAGGTGTCGCTCCTCAGTGTCAGTGGGCTCCGTATCACAGAGTGTAAGGCGTCGCTCCTCAGTGTTATTGGGCTCCGTACCACAGAGTGTAAGGCGTCGCTCTTCAGTGTCAGTGGGCTCCGTACCACAGAGTGTAAGACGTCGATCCTCAGTGTCAGTGGGCTCCATATCACAGAGTGTAAGGCGTCACTCCTCAGTGTCAGTGGGCACCGTATTACAGCGTGTACGGTGTCGCTCCTCAGTGTCAGTGGGCTCCGTATCACAGAGAGTACGGCGTCGTTCCTCAGTGTCAGAATGACAGTGGGCTCGGTCTCACAGAGTGTACGGCGTCGCTCCTCAGTGTCAGTGGGCTACGTATCACAGAGTGTTAAGCATCGCTCCTCAGTGTCACTGTGCTACGTATCACAGAGTGTAAGGCATCGCTACTCAGTGTCAGTGGACTCCATATCACAGAGTGTAAGGCAACACTCCTCAGTGTCAGTGGGCTCAGTATCACAGAGTGTAAGGGGCCGCTCCTCAGTGTCAGTGGGCTCAGTATCACAGAGTGTAAGGTGTCGCTCCTCAGTGTCAGTGGGCTCCGTATCACAGAGTTTAAGGAATCGTTACTCAGTGTCAGTGGACTCCATATCACAGAGTGTAAGGCGTCGCTCCTCAGTGTTATTGAGCTCAGTATCACAGCTTGCAAGGCATCGCTCCTCAGTGTCAGTTAGCTCCGTATCACAGAGTTTAATGTATCGCTCCTCAGTGAGCTGTGTAGCACAGAGTGTAAGGCTTCGCTACTCAGTGTCAGTGGCCTAAGTATCATAGAGTGTTAGGCGTCACATCTCAGTGTCACTGGGCTCCGTATCACAGAGTGTACTGCGTCGCTCCTCAGTGTCAGTGGGCTCCGTATCACAGAGTGTATGGCGTCGCTCCTCAGTGTCAGTGGGTTCCGTATCACAGAGTGTAAGGCGTCGCTCCTCAGTGTCAGTGGGCTCCGTATCACAGAGTGTAAGGCGTCGCTCCTCAGTGTCAGTGGGCTCCGTATCACAGAGTGTAAGGCGTCGCTCCTCAGTGTCAGTGGGCTCCGTATCACAGAGTGTAAGGCGTCGCTCCTCAGTGTCAGTGGTCTCCGTATCACAGAGTGTAAGGCGTCGCTCCTCAGTGTCAATGGGCTCCGTATCACAGAGTGTAAGGCGTCGCTCCTCAGTGTCAGTGGGCTCCGTATCACAGAGTGTAAGGCGTCGCTCCTGAGTGTCGGTGGGCTCTGTATCACAGAGTGTAAGGCGTCGCTCCTCAGTGTCAGTGGGCTCCGTATCACAGAGTTTAAGGCTTCGCTCCTCAGTGTCAGTGGGCTCCGTATCACAGAGTGTAAGGCGTCATTCCTCAGTGTCAGTGGGCTCTGTATCACAGAGTGTACGGCGTCGCTCCTCAGTGTCAGTGGGCTCCATACCACAGAGTGTAAGGCATCGCTCCTCAGTGTCAGTGGGTTCCGTATCACAGAGTGTAAGGCGTCGCTCCTCAGTGTTATTGGGCTCCGTACCACAGAGTGTAAGGCGTCGCTCTTCAGTGTCAGTGGGCTCCGTACCACAGAGTGTAAGACGTCGATCCTCAGTGTCAGTGGGCTCCGTATCACAGAGTGTACAGCGTCGCTCCTCAGTGTCAGTGGACTCCGTATCACAGCGTGTAAGGCGTTGCTCCTCAGTGTCAGTGGGCTCCGTATCACAGCGCGTAAGGCGTCGCTCCTCAGTGTCAGTGGGCTCCATATCACAGAGTGTAAGGTGTCGCTCCTCAGTGTCAGTGGGCTCCGTATCACAGAGTGTAAGGCGTCGCTCCTCAGTGTTATTGGGCTCCGTACCACAGAGTGTAAGGCGTCGCTCTTCAGTGTCAGTGGGCTCCGTACCACAGAGTGTAAGACGTCGATCCTCAGTGTCAGTGGGCTCCATATCACAGAGTGTAAGGCGTCACTCCTCAGTGTCAGTGGGCACCGTATTACAGCGTGTACGGTGTCGCTCCTCAGTGTCAGTGGGCTCCGTATCACAGAGAGTACGGCGTCGTTCCTCAGTGTCAGAATGACAGTGGGCTCGGTCTCACAGAGTGTACGGCGTCGCTCCTCAGTGTCAGTGGGCTACGTATCACAGAGTGTTAAGCATCGCTCCTCAGTGTCACTGTGCTACGTATCACAGAGTGTAAGGCATCGCTACTCAGTGTCAGTGGGCTCCATATCACAGAGTGTAAGGCGACACTCCTCGGTGTCAGTGGGCTCAGTATCACAGAGTGTAAGGGGTCGCTCCTCAGTGTCAGTGGGCTCAGTATCACAGAGTGTAAGGTGTCGCTCCTCAGTGTCAGTGGGCTCCGTATCACAGAGTTTAAGGAATCGTTACTCAGTGTCAGTGGGCTCCATATCACAGAGTGTAAGGCGTCACTCCTCAGTGTTAGTGAGCTCAGTATCACAGCTTGTAAGGCATCGCTCCTCAGTGTCAGTTAGCTCCGTATCACAGAGTTTAAGGTATCGCTCCTCAGTGAGCTGTGTAGCACAGAGTGTAAGGCGTCGCTCCTCAGTGTCAGTGGGTTCCGTATCACAGAGTGTAAGGCGTCGCTCCTCAGTGTCAGTGGGCTCCGTCTCACAGAGTGTATAGCGTCGCTCCTCAGTGTCAGTGGGCTCCGTATCACAGAGTGTATGGCGTCGCTCCTCAGTGTCAGTGGGCTCCGTATCACAGAGTGTAAGGCGTCGCTCCTCAGTGTCAGTGGGCTCCGTATCACAGAGTGTAAGGCATCGCTCCTCAGTGTCAGTGGGCTCTGTATCACAGAGTGTAAGGCGTCGCTCCTCAGTGTCAGTGGGCTCCGTATCACAGAGTGTAAGGCGTCGCTCCTCAGTGTCAGTGGGCTCCGTATCACAGAGTGTAAGGCGTCGCTCCTGAGTGTCAGTGGGCTCCGTATCACAGAGTGTAAGGCGTCGCTCCTCAGTGTCAGTGGCCTCTGTATCACAGAGTGTAAGGCGTCGCACCTGAGTGTCAGTGGGTTCCGTATCACAGAGTGTAAGGCATCGCTCCTGAGTGTCACTGGGCTCCGTATCACAGAGTGTAAGACGTCGCTCCTCAGTGTCAGTGAGCTCCGTATCACAGAGTGTAAGGCGTCGCTCCTTAGTGTCAGTGGGCTCCGTATCACAGAGTTTAAGGTGTCGCTCCTCAGTGCCAGTGGGCTCCGTATCACAGAGTGTAAGGCGTCATTCCTCAGTGTCAGTGGGCTCCGTATCACAGAGTGTAAGGCGTCGCTCCTCAGTGTTATTGGGCTCTGCACCACAGAGTGTAAGGCGTCGCTCTTCAGTGTCAGTGGGCTCTGTACCACAGAGTGTAAGACGTCGATCCTCAGTGTCAGTGGGCTCCGTATCACAGAGTGTACAGCGTCGCTCCTCAGTGTCAGTGGACTCCGTATCACAGCGTGTAAGGCGTCGCTCCTCAGTGTCAGTGGGCTCCGTATCACAGATTGTAAGGCGTCGCTCCTCAGTGTCAGTGGGCTTCGTAATATAGCGCGTAAGGCGTCGCTCCTCAGTGTCAGTGGGCTCCATATCACAGAGTGTAAGGCGTCGCTCCTCAGTGTCAGTGGGCTCCGTATCACAGAGTGTAAGGCGTCGCTCCTCAGTGTTATTGGGCTCCGTACCACAGAGTGTAAGGGGTCGCTCTTCAGTGTCAGTGGGCTCCGTACCACAGAGTGTAAGACGTCGATCCTCAGTGTCAGTGGGCTCCGTATCACAGAGTGTACAGCGTCGCTCCTCAGTGTCAGTGGACTCCGTATCATAGCGTGTAAGGCGTCGCTCCTCAGTGTCAGTGGGCTCCGTATCACAGAGTGTAAGGCGTCGCTCCTCAGTGTCAGTGGGCTTCGTATCACAGCGCGTAAGGCGTCGCTCCTCAGTGTTAGTGGGCTCCATATCACAGAGTGTAAGGCGTCGCTCCTCAGTGTCAGTGGGCACCGTATTACAACGTGTACGGTGTCGCTCCTCAGTGTCAGTGGGCTCCGTATAACAGAGTGTACGGCGTCGTTCCTCAGTGTCATAATGACAGTGGGCTCGGTATCACAGAGTGTACGGCGTCGCTCCTCAGTGTCAGTGGGCTACGTATCACAGAGGGTTAAGCATCGCTCCTCAGTGTCACTGTGCTACGTATCACAGAGTGTAAGGCATCGCTACTCAGTGTCAGTGGGCTCCATATCACAGAGTGTAAGGCGACACTCCTCAGTGTCAGTGGGCTCAGTATCACAGAGTGTAAGGGGTCGCTCCTCAGTGTCAGTGGGATCAGTATCACAGAGTGTAAGGTGTCGCTCCTCAGTGTCAGTGGGCTCAGTATCACAGAGTGTAAGGTGTCGCTCCTCAGTGTCAGTGGGCTCCGTATCACAGAGTTTAAGGAATCGTTACTCAGTGGACTCCATATCACAGAGTGTAAGTCGTCGCTCCTCAGTGTTATTGAGCTCAGTATCACAGCTTGCAAGGCATCGCTCCTCAGTGTCAGTTAGCTCCGTATCACAGAGTTTAATGTATCGCTCCTCAGTGAGCTGTGTAGCACAGAGTGTAAGGCTTCGCTACTCAGTGTCAGTGGCCTAAGTATCACAGAGTGTTAGGCGTCACATCTCAGTGTCACTGGGCTCCGTATCACAGAGTGTACTGCGTCGCTCCTCAGTGTCAGTGGGCTCCGTATCACAGAGTGTATGGCATCGCTCCTCAGTGTCAGTGGGTTCCGTATCACAGAGTGTAAGGCGTCGCTCCTCAGTGTCAGTGGGCTCCGTATCACAGAGTGTAAGGCGTCGCTCCTCAGTGTCAGTGGGCTCCGTATCACAGAGTGTAAGGCGTCGCTCCTCAGTGTCAGTGGGCTCCGTATCACAGAGTGTAAGGCGTCGCTCCTCAGTGTCAGTGGTCTCCGTATCACAGAGTGTAAGGCGTCGCTCCTCAGTGTCAGTGGGCTCCGTATCACAGAGTGTAAGGCGTCGCTCCTCAGTGTCAGTGGGCTCCGTATCACAGAGTGTAAGGCGTCGCTCCTGAGTGTCAGTGGGCTCCGTATCACAGAGTGTAAGGCGTCGCTCCTCAGTGTCAGTGGGCTCCGTATCACAGAGTTTAAGGCTTCGCTCCTCAGTGTCAGTGGGCTCCGTATCACAGAGTGTAAGGCGTCATTCCTCAGTGTCAGTGGGCTCCGTATCACAGAGTGTACGGCGTCGCTCCTCAGTGTCAGTGGGCTCCATACCACAGAGTGTAAGGCATCGCTCCTCAGTGTCAGTGGGCTCCGTATCACAGAGTGTAAGGCGTCGCTCCTCAGTGTTATTGGGCTCCGTACCACAGAGTGTAAGGCGTCGCTCTTCAGTGTCAGTGGGCTCCGTACCACAGAGTGTAAGACGTCGATCCTCAGTGTCAGTGGGCTCCGTATCACAGAGTGTACAGCGTCGCTCCTCAGTGTCAGTGGACTCCGTATCACAGCGTGAAAGGCGTTGCTCCTCAGTGTCAGTGGGCTCCGTATCACAGAGTGTAAGGCGTCGCTCCTCAGTGTCAGTGGGCTTCGTGTCACAGCGCGTAAGGCGTAGCTCCTCAGTGTCAGTGGGCTTCATATCACAGAGTGTAAGGCGTCGCTCCTCAGTGTCAGTGGGCTCCGTATCAGAGAGTGTAAGGCGTCGCTCCTCAGTGTTATTGGGCTCCGTACCACAGAGTGTAAGGCGTCGCTCTTCAGTGTCAGTGGGCTCCGTACCACAGAGTGTAAGACGTCGATCCTTAGTGTCAGTGGGCTCCATATCACAGAGTGTAAGGCGTCGCTCCTCAGTGTCAGTGGGCACCGTATTACAGCGTGTACGGTGTCGCTCCTCAGTGTCAGTGGGCTCCGTATCACAGAGAGTACGGCGTCGTTCCTCAGTGTCAGAATGACAGTGGGCTCGGTCTCACAGAGTGTACGGCGTCGCTCCTCAGTGTCAGTGGGCTATGTATCACAGAGTGTTAAGCATCGCTCCTCAGTGTCACTGTGCTACGTATCACAGAGTGTAAGGCATCGCTACTCGGTGTCAGTGGGCTCCATATCACAGAGTGTAAGGCGACACTCCTCGGTGTCAGTGGGCTCAGTATCACAGAGTGTAAGGGGTCGCTCCTCAGTGTCAGTGGGCTCAGTATCACAGAGTGTAAGGTGTCGCTCCTCAGTGTCAGTGGGCTCCGTATCACAGAGTTTAAGGAATCGTTACTCAGTGTCAGTGGGCTCCATATCACAGAGTGTAAGGCGTCACTCCTCAGTGTTAGTGAGCTCAGTATCACAGCTTGTAAGGCATCGCTCCTCAGTGTCAGTTAGCTCCGTATCACAGAGTTTAAGGTATCGCTCCTCAGTGAGCTGTGTAGCACAGAGTGTAAGGCGTCGCTCCTCAGTGTCAGTGGGTTCCGTATCACAGAGTGTAAGGCGTCGCTCCTCAGTGTCAGTGGGCTCCGTATCACAGAGTGTATAGCGTCGCTCCTCAGTGTGAGTGGGTTCCGTATCACAGAGTGTAAGGCGTTGCTCCTCAGTGTCAGTGGGCTCCGTATCACAGAGTGTATGGCGTCGCTCCTCAGTGTCAGTGGGCTCCGTGTCACAGAGTGTAAGGCGTCGCTCCTCAGTGTCAGTGGGCTCCGTATCACAGAGTGTAAGGCATCGCTCCTCAGTGTCAGTGGGCTCCGTATCACAGAGTGTAAGGCGTCGCTCCTCAGTGTCAGTGGGCTCCGTATCACAGAGTGTAAGGCGTCGCTCCTCAGTGTCAGTGGGCTACGTATCACAGAGTGTAAGGCGTCGCTCCTGAGTGTCAGTGGGCTCCGTATCACAGAGTGTAAGGCGTCGCTCCTCAGTGTCAGTGGCCTCTGTATCACAGAGTGTAAGGCGTCGCACCTGATTGTCAGTGGGCTCCGTATCACAGAGTGTAAGGCATCGCTCCTGAGTGTCACTGGGCTCCGTATCACAGAGTGTAAGACGTCGCTCCTCAGTGTCAGTGGGCTCCGTATCACAGAGTGTAAGGCGTCGCTCCTCAGTGTCAGTGGGCTCCGTATCACAGAGTTTAAGGCGTCGCTCCTCAGTGCCAGTGGGCTCCGTATCACAGAGTGTAAGGCGTCATTCCTCAGTGTCAGTGGGCTCCGTATCACAGAGTGTAAGGCGTCGCTCCTCAGTGTTATTGGGCTCCGTACCACAGAGTGTAAGGCGTCGCTCTTCAGTGTCAGTGGGCTCCGTACCACAGAGTGTAAGACGTCGATCCTCAGTGTCAGTGGGCTCCGTATCACAGAGTGTACAGCGTCGCTCCTCAGTGTCAGTGGACTCTGTATCACAGCGTGTAAGGCGTCGCTCCTCAGTGTCAGTGGGCTCCGTATCACAGAGTGTAAGGCGTCGCTCCTCAGTGTCAGTGGGCTTCGTAATATAGCGCGTAAGGCTTCGCTCCTCAGTGTCAGTGGGCTCCATATCACAGAGTGTAAGGCGTCGCTCCTCAGTGTCAGTGGGCTCCGTATCACAGAGTGTAAGGCGTCGCTCCTCAGTGTTATTGGGCTCCGTACCACAGAGTGTAAGGAGTCGCTCTTCAGTGTCAGTGGGCTCCGTACCACAGAGTGTAAGACGTCGATCCTCAGTGTCAGTGGGCTCCGTATCACAGAGTGTACAGCGTCGCTCCTCAGTGTCAGTGGACTCCGTATCACAGCGTGTAAGGCGTCGCTCCTCAGTGTTAGTGGGCTCCGTATCACAGAGTGTAAGGCGTCGCTCCTCAGTGTCAGTGGGCTTCGTATCACAGCGCGTAAGGCGTCGCTCCTCAGTGTCAGTGGGCTCCATATCACAGAGTGTAAGGCGTCGCTCCTCAGTGTCAGTGGGCACCGTATTACAGCGTGTACGGTGTCGCTCCTCAGTGTCAGTGGGCTCCGTATAACAGAGTGTACGGCATCGTTCCTCAGTGTCAGAATGACAGTGGGCTCGGTCTCACTGAGTGTACGGCGTCGCTCCTCAGTGTCAGTGGGCTACGTATCACAGAGGGTTAAGCATCCCTCCTCAGTGTCACTGTGCTACGTATCACAGAGTGTAAGGCATCGCTACTTAGTGTCAGTGGGCTCCATATCACAGAGTGTAAGGCGACACTCCTCAGTGTCAGTGGGCTCAGTATCACAGAGTGTAAGGGGTCGCTCCTCAGTGTCAGTGGGCTCAGTATCACAGAGTGTAAGGTGTCGCTCCTCAGTGTCAGTGGGCTCCGTATCACAGAGTTTAAGGCGTCGCTCCTCAGTGTCAGTGGGCTCCGTATCAAAGAGTTTAAGGCGTCGCTCCTCAGTGCCAGTGGGCTCCTTATCACAGACTGTAAGGTGTCATTCCTAAGTGTCAGTGGGCTCCGTATCACAGAGTGTACGGCGTCGCTCCTCAGTGTCAGTGGGCTCCATACCACAGAGTGTAAGGCATCGCTCCTCAGTGTCAGTGGGCTCCATATCACAGAGTGTAAGGCGTTGCTCCTCAGTGTTATTGGGCTCCGTACCACAGAGTGTAAGACGTCGATCCTCAGTGTCAGTGTGCTCCGTATCACAGAGTGTACAGCGTCGCTCCTCAGTGTCAGTGGACTCCGTATCACAGCGTGTAAGGCGTCGCTCCTCATTGTCAGTGGGCTTCGTATCACAGCGCGTAAGGCGTCGCTCCTCAGTGTCAGTGGGCTCCATATCACAGAGTGTAAGGCGTCGCTCCTCAGTGTCATTGGGCTCCGTATCACAGAGTGTAAGGCGTCGCTCCTCAGTGTTATTGGGCTCCGTACCACAGAGTGTAAGGCGTCGCTCTTCAGTGTCAGTGGGCTCCGTACCACAGAGTGTAAGACGTCGATCCTCAGTGTCAGTGGGCTCCGTATCACAGAGTGTACAGCGTCGCTCCTCAGTGTCAGTGGACTCCGTATCACAGAGTGTAAGGCGTCGCTCCTCAGTGTCAGTGGGCTCCGTATCACAGAGTGTAAGGCATCGCTCCTCAGTGTCAGTGGGCACCGTATTACAGCGTGTACGGTGTCGCTCCTCAGTGTCAGTGGCCTCCATATCACAGAGTGTACGGCGTCGTTCCTTAGTGTCAGAATGACAGTGGGCTCGGTCTCACAGAGTGTACGGCGTCGCTCCTCAGTGTCAGTGGGCTAAGTATCACAGAGTGTAAGGTGTCGCTCCTCAGTGTCAATGGGCTCCGTATCGCAGAGTTTAAGGAATCGTTACTCAGTGTCAGTGGGCTCCATATCACAGAGTGTAAGGCGTCGCTCCTCAGTGTTAGTGAGCTCAGTATCACAGCTTGTAAGGCATCGCTCCTCAGTGTCAGTTAGCTCCGTATCACAGCGTGTAAGGCATCGCTCCTCAGTGTCAGTGGGCTCCGTATCACAGAGTGTATGGCGTTGCTCCTCAGTATCAGTGGGCTCCGTATCACAGAGTGTAAGGCATCGCTCCTTTGAGTCAGTGGGCTCCGTATCTCAGAGTGTACGGCGTCGGTCCTCAGTGTCAGTGGGCTTCGTATCACAGCGTGTAAGGCGTCGCTCCTCAAGTGTCAGTGGGCTCCGTATCACAGAGTGTAAGGCATCGCTCCTCTAAGTCAGTGGGCTCCGTATCACAGAGTGTAAGGCGTCGCTACTCAGTGTCAGTGGGCTCAGTATCACAGAGTGTAAGTGTAGGAGAGTAGGGTCTGCTATCCTATGGTCACCCCAAATTTTTGCTTTTTGCTTCACTGGTTTTTGACATATTGAGGCTGTGGGCCTGCCAATCAGACCCCCAGCCTGCTGTTCTCTCTACTAAATTAAAACTATGCACCCTAGGTGCATAACCAATTGGAAGTGGATCACCCTGTCAGCCCCTGTACCAGTGTACACTAGGTACCCAGGGCATTGGTGTACCCAAGGCCTGCCAGGGGCTGAAGCATGTATTATGCCACCCCAGGCTTGGCCTAACAATTTGACACAACTGGCTGATCACTCAGCCGGGGTAAGTTGGTGTAATCACCTCTTACTTAGGTGTAGTATACCTATACCTAACCTTAAATGGGACACCTGGTAACCTATAAGTCACTCCTATGGCAGGCCTTAACAATCCTGAAGGCAGAGTGCTTGGTTCCATGTGAGATGGTGCTCTGGCATGAGCTGAGCCTGTCTGCAGTGGTCGGAACAACTTCCTTCTACTGTTTCCAGATATCGTCATACCATATACTCTTAAGTGCATTATGAACCTCGCGGTTAAATGCTATCTTTGGTTTGGCTTTATCAAAACATGTCGAGTAAGGTGTCATACGAATTGGAATACTAACCCCTCGCCAATTCTGGCGACGGGGTTAGCATTCCACCCTTCTAGAGGGACACGACATGTACAGTACCTGAAACCCGGGTAAAATCAGACATAGCCTCAGCTCCACAAAATGGATGCTGCCACCACAGACACAAGTCTGCCCTCCTGCTGCTGGGAGTCCTTCCAGCTTGGGAGGTGTGGACAAAGGGTTTCCTGCCAGGGGAGGTGCGTGCACCACCCCAGACAGGATTTTGTGTATTGGTCAGGTAGGGCTTGAAAGAAACCAGACATGCCTGTGGCTCACAAGGAGCCTCGGTGCATATGCCAGTTCAAACCGGTCCTGGGGCACACCAGTCCCAGGCCTGGGGCGAGCTGGACAAAGGATTAGGGGTGTAAGCACCCCCCTTCCTGGTCCCACCCATAGGGAGGGACCTAGCAGGTAGTCCGGCCCCTAGAATCCGCTTAAAGGTAGGAGCTGTGTCCTAAGACTTCAGACATCCTGGAATAAACTTAACACTAAGAAGAAGACGGGAACTTTGACGCTCTGCTGCACAGAGGACTGAAGCAAATCTCCCCTGTGGTCAGGGAGTGACCACCTTGCTAACGCAAGCACCATCCAGCGAATCAACGTCTGCTTTGCCGCCGCCTCCCGCCGGAGCCTGAGCCCAGAGACTGACAAGACCTGGACCTCCAGACCTCTCACCGCCCGATCCACAGTCCCTGAAAAGAGGAGACCCGTGGAGGCAGACTAGGCCTGGGCAGCAAATTCCGTTCCGCTCGCGGAATTTGCAGAATTTGCGTAATTTCGCGTTCCGCGGAGAACGCGAAATTGCTCAAAAGTCTGCTTTCCGCGATTTCGCGAAATTTTTGCTTGTTCGCGTTCTCAAAATGCATGTTCACGAGATATTTCTCCTCGAGCACGCAAACAGCAATTGCAAACAGGAAAAAAGCATTGCGAACAAGCAATTCCGCGTGTTCGCGGAATTTCTGCGTGTTCGCGGAGATTTTTTACCGTTTCGCGGAGATTTGCGTAACGCAATTCCGCAAATTCCACCCACCCCTACTTCAGACATCCTGGAATCAACTTAAAACTAAGAAGAAGACGGGAACTTCGACGCTCTGCTGCACAGAGGACTGAAGCCAATCTCCCCTGTGGTCAGGGAGTGACCACCTTGCTAACGCAAGCACCATCCAGCGAATCAACATCTGCTTTGCCGCCGCCTCCCGCCGGAGCCCGAGCCCAGAGACTGACAAGACCTGGACCTCCAGACCTCTCACCGCCCGATCCACAGTCCCTGAAAAGAGGAGACCCGTGGAGGCACCGAGACACGTGGAGCCAGCCATCTTGGAACGACTACGACAAGCTGACAAGTGCAACAACCGAGGCTCCCTCCAAGTTGTGCTTTGGCATCTGAGAAGCCCAACCCTCGAGCAGCATCTGCACCAAAGGTGAGCCCTCCAGCATCTCCACGATCTGCGTGGGGCCCTTCTGCATTTTGCCACTCGACGCGCCTACCCGGTTGCTGGCCCGCTGGCTAGTAGCCATCTTGGCGACGAACTTTACAAAATACACCACTGGTCTGGTTGCTCCGGACTGGCCCTTGCTCCCCTCCAAAGGAGCAGTCCTTCTGACCTTGCTGGTCAGAACCATCAGCTTATTTCATCTCCTACAACAATTGCTTTTGCCAAGGCTTGTTTGCTTCGATCAAGTCGCCGAAACCGCCGACAGTGAGAGCCTGCGTGGTACAGCTCGTGAACCAACTCCTGGACGTCGTCGTCCTCCAGGGACCACGTGGCTGCAGAGACAAGCTACACCTTTCTTCCTGTTTGCACCCGACATTGCCTGGTACCCACCTGGTGCCACGCTGGTCACTGCTAGTGACTGTGAACACTGTCCCCTCTGCTTACAGGTCTTCAACATCTCCGATCCACTCTTGGATCCACTGCATCTCTCCCGGACCGACCGCCTGCAGCATCTTTGTCTTCAGGCTCCACGGAACAGATAGAAGAAACCCGACGCACTTCGAGGCCTATGCACCCGCTTCCTGTGGGTGAGGTAAAGCTGGCACACCTGTGCCCAAGTGTAGTAATACATCTCTAGTGCCTGTGTTCCAAATCTTGAGTTCCTAGTCCATCCGGAAGATCCTCTTTGCAGTAACTTTGTACTTTTTACGCACCCATTGAAACCTATGGGAGCACGCGTGTGACTATTTGCTCTGAAGTTAGCTCCTTGTAGGCCCAGCGATTCTAGAGGCCCTAGGCCTTTTCCCTTTCCTGTTCGTGGTACTTATACCACTATTTTAGTATATGGTTCGAGCGGCCACCAGGGCCTATCCATATAAAGTGCAACTTCTGTGTATTCTACTGTAATCTTGTTTGACGATTTGTGCTCCTGTGCTCATAAAGAGACTAGGGGTTACTTTGAGAAATAAATACATATATATTTTGAATATATATCTGTGTGGTGTCCTTTCATTGGTATAAAAGGGGGTTACATTTGGTAAAACAGCTGGCTTAACACGTGTCACGAGTTTAGCCTCAAAGACTGCTTAGCCTACGCTACCAATAGGGCAGCTAGTCCGAAAAGGTTGACTTACAACCACACCATAAGGGTTGCTTGGCATGGTACAAGGTGATCACTTTAACTAGTGAGCATCATATACCAGGCCATCTTCTCACATTGGTGAGCAGCGGTTGGATTTGAGCTTGCTGTGTTTTACCATTGTAATCTCTTGGTTACCAATTGAAAGATCACATAGGTACCTGTAGGTACATATAAAACAAGATTAGATATACATAAGTTCTACTGAACTTAGTTGTTGTAGAGCAAAGGGAGTAGCACACCCTGACTACAACTACTAGATAGGTTTAGTAGGTAAACCCAAGTGTAGGTAGATTGCAACACATCCACCCACACTTAAGAGCAATGGCCGGGGCAGAGGGGTCCACTGTACCCATCTCTGTTGAGAGTGACCCCCAGAGGGCACCATCCAGCTTTGCTACCCTTAACCAGAATGAGCTCAGGCATTTGGAAACTCTTAGAGGCCTTAAACAGCCCAAGAACCCTACCTCTGCTGAGCTCAGAGAACTCTTACAAAATGATGAGAATCAGAGAGAACTCAGGAAAGCTTCCCAGTTAGCCCCCTTAGGGTCAGGAACAGGAGGCCCCCCTTCTGAAGATGCTACAGAGGTACCCAGCTCCAATAGCCATCCCTTAGATGAGAATCATACTACAGGGGAGGAAAGTGGTGAGGATACAGAAAGTAGTGATGATGAAGGGAGAACTAGCCCAGTGCCAAGTGTTATACTTGGCCCAGCTAAACTAAGGCTATTGGGGATTGACAGTGGGTTTACCCCATTGGATCTCCCCAGTGGACTTAACACAGGGCTTGGGAGGCAAAGGAATCGCTCAGGTGACTCCAATGCTTCCCATGGCTCTAGAGGCTCTCAAGGTCACTCCAGGAAAAGGATGACCACCCCTCAGAGGAGGGAACATGAGGCCAGAATGCAGGAAGCCCAGCTGAGGATCAGCAAGCAGGAGCTAGAGGTAGCCCTGATGGAAGAAAAACTGAACAAGGCTAGGCAACCTAGAGAGAGTGGGTCTATACCCACTGGTGGCAGCATTGTCCCTAAGGACAAAGATAGGGTCTTTGATAATAGGAACCTGTCTAAGGTTGTGCCCCCCTACAAAAGTGGGGATGACATCCACAAATGGATAACTGCTCTTGAGAGAGCCTGCAAGGTACAGCAGGTTCCTGAAGACCAGTGGGCAGCAATCCTCTGGCTCTCCTTTGAAGGAAGAGGCAGAGACAGACTCCTCACTGTTAGAGAAGAGGATGTCAGAAATTACAGAGTCCTGAAGAGTGTTCTGGTAGATGGGTTAGGCTTAACCACTGAACAGTACAGGTTAATGTTCAGAGACACCCAAAAGACACAGACTCAGGACTGGTCTGAATATGTTGAATGTGCCACCAAGGCTTTGGAGGGTTGGTTGCTGGGAAGTAAGGTATCTGATTTTACAGGATTGTATAATTTGATGATGAGAGAACAGATTTTAAATAACTGTCAAAACCAGCAACTGCATCAACACTTGGTTGACTCTGATCTGACCTCTCCCCAAGAATTGGGAAAGAAGGCAGACAAATGGGTCAGAACCAGGGTTAAGCAAAAGAACCAGAACCAGGGCCAAGGGGGTGATCAGAAGAAAACAGACCAAAAGGGTGGAGATCAGAAACCTAAAGACCAGAAGTCTTCAACAGGGCCCCAAACTACTGCTAAGGAGGGTGGGTCCCAACAACAGTCCAAAAAGAAGAAAGAAGGTCAAAAGAAACCCTGGTGCAATCATTGCAAGAATACAACTCACTGGACTAGTGATTGCAAAAAGGGTGGAGCCCCCAACACTGTTGCCCCTAAGGCACCTGCTCCCAGTACTACTGTTAGCAGTGTTGGTCCCCAGACAAAGGGTGTAGTGGGAATCACTATGGGAACTGAAGGAGATTCTGACTTAGACAGAACCCTGACACAGGCAGTCTTGATCTGTGATGGGGACATTGATTTGTCCCTGACTGTGAGCCCCAGTAACCTGGGCAAGTACAGACAGACTCCTTTAATTAATGACAAAGTGGCTCAAGCCTACAGGGACACATGTGCCAGTGTCACTATGGTGACACCAGGCTTTGTGGACCCTGGACAGTACATACCAGGTGAGAACTACCTGGTGACCAATGCCAGCAATGCCACTACTTCACATAGTGTGGCAGTTGTTAACTTCTCATGGGGAGGGGTAACTGGCCTCAAAAGCGTTGTGGTTAGTGCAGACCTCCCAGTAGAATGTTTGTTGGGCAATGACCTAGAGAGTTCTCTATGGTCAGAAGTGGAGTACAGGACTCATGCAGAGATGTTAGGTATCTCATCACATGTCCTTGCTGTGACCAGGTCACAGGCCAAAAAGTGCCTCACTGAACCTCAGGTCTTGGATCCTGGAACAATGGACCAAGCACCTACCAAGAAGAAGAACAGGAGGGTCAAGGCTGTGCCTTCCCCCCTGCCTCAGAGTGATGATCAGCCTTCCCAGGAAGCTGATCTAGAGGACCCTGAAGGAACTGTCCCTGAAGAACTTGAACCTGATCAGGTTGAGTTTCTGGGGACAGGGGGACCTTCAAGGGCTGACTTGAGGCAGGCTCAGTTATCCTGTCCCTCTCTTGAACCCCTCAGACAGCTGGCTGCTGCTGAGGCTGCTGGGAATGCTCAAGGTACCCATAAAGTGTATTGGGATGAAGGGCTCCTTTATTCAGAGGCTAGAGACCCCAAGCCTGGTGCTACCAGGAGGTTGGTTATACCTCTGCAATTTAGGGGCTTCCTTCTTACCTTGGCCCATGATATTCCTTTAGCAGGACACTTAGGCCAGAACAAGACTTGGGACAGGCTTGTCCCTCACTTTCACTGGCCTCATATGAATGAAGATACAAAGGAGTTTTGTCGCTCCTGTGTGACCTGCCAAGCCAGTGGCAAATCAGGTGGCACAACAAAGGCCCCCCTAATACCACTACATGTGGTGGGGGTCCCCTTTGAAAGAGTGGGAATAGATATAGTGGGTCCCATGGATCCTCCCACTGCATCTGGGCACAGATTTATACTGGTGGTAGTGGATCATGCCACCAGGTATCCAGAGGCAATTCCCCTTAGGACCACTACAGCTCCTGTTGTGGCCAGGGCCCTGCTGGGGGTATTCTCCAGAGAGGGGTTTATTAAGGAGGTAGTATCTGACAGAGGTACCAACTTTATGTCAGGATACTTGACAGCTATGTGGAAGGAATGTGGTGTCAACTACAAGTTCACCACCCCTTATCACCCACAATGCAATGGGCTTGTTGAGAGATTCAACAAGACCCTAAAGGGTATGATCAAAGGATTACCTGAAAAGCTCAGGCGAAGATGGGACATCCTTCTACCCTGCCTTCTGTTTGCTTACAGAGAGGTCCCACAAAAAGGAGTTGGTTACAGCCCCTTTGAATTGTTGTTTGGGCACCCTGTAAGAGGCCCACTGTGTTTGGTGAAGGAAGGATGGGAGTTACCTCTCAAAAAGCCTAAGCTAGACATAGTGGACTATGTACTTGGTCTCCGCTCCAGGATGGCTGAGTATATGGAGAAGGCATCCAAAAACCTTGAGGCAAGCCAGCCCTTACAGAAAGCTTGGCATGACCAAAAGGCTGTCTTGGTTGAGTTTCAGCCAGGACAGAAGGTATGGGTGTTGGAGCCAGTGGCCCCAGCAGCACTCCAAGACAAATGGTCTGGCCCCCATACAATCCTGGAAAACAAGGGAGAGGTCACCTACTTGGTCGACCTAGGAACTCCCAGGAGTCCCCACAGGGTACTCCATGTTAACAGGCTTAAAGCATATGTTGACAGGGCAGACATGGGCTTGCTCATGGCTACAGATGAGGGACAGGAGGAAGAGAGTGACCCTCTCCCAGACCTGTTGTCTCAGAACCCTGAAGATGGCTCAGTTGAAGGAGTGACCCTTGGAGGCAACCTCACTGCCCATCAGCAGACTGAATGTAGACAGGTTCTACAATCATTTTCACATATGTTTTCCTTAATACCTAGTCAAACTGACTGGTGTACCCATGTGGTGGACACTGGTGACAGTCTGCCTGTAAAGAACAAGCTTTACAGACAACCTGACCACGTCAGGGACTGTATAAAGGCTGAGGTACATAAAATGCTGGAATTAGGTGTCATTGAACCCTCAGAGAGCCCCTGGGCTAGCCCAGTGGTTCTGGTCCCCAAACCTCACACCAAAGATGGCAAGAGAGAGATGAGGTTCTGTGTGGATTACAGAGGACTCAATGCTGTCACCAGGACAGATGCACACCCTATTCCAAGGGCAGATGAGCTCATAGACAAACTAGCTTCTGCAAAGTTTTTGAGCACATTTGACTTAACAGCTGGCTATTGGCAAATCAGATTAGCTGAGGAGTCTAAGGCCAAAACAGCATTCTCAACCCCAGGTGGGCACTACCAGTTTGTGGTGATGCCCTTTGGTCTGAAGAATGCACCTTCCACCTTCCAAAGGCTGGTGAACCAAGTCCTTACTGGGTTGGATGACTTTTGCGCAGCATATCTTGATGACATTGCTGTCTTTAGCTCCACCTGGGAGGATCACCTGATCCACCTGAAGAAGGCTCTTGAGGCTCTGCAAAGGGCAGGCCTCACTATCAAGGCTACTAAGTGCCAGATAGGGCAGAGTAAGGTTGTATATTTGGGCCACCTTGTAGGTGGAGGCCAAGTTCAACCACTGGAGAGTAAGATACAATCCATCAAGGACTGGTCCCCTCCAACCACCCAGACTCAAGTTCGAGCTTTCTTGGGCTTGACTGGGTACTACAGGAAGTTTGTTAAGAACTATGGGTCCATTGTGACTCCTCTTAATGATCTGACATCCAAGAAGATGCCCAAAAAGGTTCAGTGGACAGTAAGCTGTCAAAAGGCATTTGATGACCTGAAGGAGGCCATGTGCTCTGCACCTATCCTGAAAAGTCCTGACTACTCCAAAGAGTTTATTGTCCAAACAGATGCTTCTGAGTTGGGTGTGGGAGCTGTGCTGTCACAACTTAATGTAGATGGTCAAGACCAACCCATTGCTTTTATTAGCAGAAGGTTGACCCCCAGAGAGAAGAATTAGTCAGCTATTGAGAGGGAGGCCTTTGCTGTGGTGTGGGCCCTGAAGAAGCTGAGGCCATACTTGTTTGGCACTCACTTCAAGATTCAGACCGACCATAAGCCCCTCTTGTGGCTAAATCAGATGAAGGGTGAAAACCCCAAACTGCTTAGGTGGTCCATTTCCCTACAGGGGATGGACTTCACAGTGGAGCACCGGCTGTGAGAAGTTGGCCTGGTACATGATGCTCACTAGTTAAAGTGATCACCTTGTACCATGCCAAGCAACCCTTATGGTGTGGTTGTAAGTCAACCTTTTCGGACTAGCTGCCCTAGTGGTAGCGTAGGCTAAGCAGTCTTTGAGGCTAAACTCGTGATGCGTGTTAAGCCAGCTGTTTTACCAAATGCAACCCCCTTTTATACCAATGAAAGGACACCACACAGATATATATTCAAAATATATATGTATTTATTTCTCAAAGTAACCCCTAGTCTCTTTATGAGCACAGGAGCACAAATCGTCAAACAAGATTATCACAGAATACACAGAAGTTGCACGTTATATGGATAGGCCCTGGTGGCCACTCAAACCATATACTAAAATAGTGGTATAAGTACCACGAACAGAAAAGGGAAAAGGCCTAGGGCCTCTAGAATCGCTGGGCCTACAAGGAGCTAACGTTAGTTAGTGACCAGGAGGTCCACGGGTGGCGTGTGCAGAGCAAATAGTCACACGCGTGCTCCCATAGGTTTCAATGGGTGCGTAAAAAGTACAAAGTTACTGCAAAGGAGATCTTCCGGGTTGACTAGGAACTTAAGATTTGGAACACAGGCACTAGAGATGTATTACTACACTTGGGCACCGGAGTACCAGCTTTACCTCACCCACAGGAAGCGGGTGCATAGGCCTCAAAGTGCGTCGGGTTTCTTCTATCGGTTCCGTTGAGCCTGGGACAAAGATGCTGCAGGCGGTCGGTCCGGGAGAGATGCGGTGGATCCAAGGGTGGATCGGAGTTGCAGAAGACCTGAAAGCAGAGGGGACAGTGTTCACAGTCACTAGCCAGTGACCGGCGTGGCACCAGGTAGGTACCAGGCGATGTCGGGTGCAACCAGGTGATGAGGGGTAGCTTGTCTCCGCAGCCACGTGGTCCCTGAAGGTCGACGACGTCCAGGAGTCGGCTCACGAGCTGTCCCACGCAGGCTCTCGCTGTCGGCGGTGTCGGCGACTTGGTCGAAGCAAACAAGCCTTGGCAAAAGCAATTGTAGGAGGATTCGGAAATCAGCTGTTGGTTCTGACCAGCAAGGTCAGAGGGATTGCTCCTTTGGAGAGGAGCAAGGGCCAGTCTGGAGCAACCAGACCAGCGGTGTTTTTTTGTAGAGTTCGTCGCCAAGATGGCCACTAGCCAGCGGGCCAGCAACCGGTTAGGCGCGTCGAGTGGCAAAATGCAGAAGGGCCCCACGCAGATCGTGGAGATGCTGGAGGGCTCACCTTTGGTGCAAGTACTGCTCGAGAGTTGGGCTTCTCAGATCCCAAAGCACAACTTGAAGGGAGCCTCGGTTGTTGCACTTGTCAGCTTGTCGTAGTCGATCCAAGATGGCTGGCTCCACGTGTCTCGGTGCCTCCACGGGTCTCCTCTTCTCAGGGACTGTGGATCGGGCGGTGAGAGGTCTGGAGGTCCAGGTCTTGTCAGTCTCTGGGCTCGGGCTCCGGCGGGAGGCGGCGGCAAAGCAGACGTTGATTCGCTGGATGGTGCTTGCGTTAGCAAGGTGGTCACTCCCTGACCACAGGGGAGATTGGCTTCAGTCCTCTGTGCAGCAGAGCGTCGAAGTTCCCGTCTTCTTCTTAGTGTTAAGTTGATTCCAGGATGTCTGAAGTCTTAGGACACAGCTCCTACCTTTATTCGGATTCTAGGGGCCGGACTACCTGCTAGGTCCCTCCCTATGGGTGGGACCAGGAAGGGGGGTGGTTACACCCCCAATCCTTTGTCCAGCTCGCCCCAGGCCCGGGACTGGCTCGCCCCAGGACCGGTTTGAACTGGCATATGCACCGAGGCTCCTTGTGAGCCACAGGCATGTCTGGTTTCTTTCAAGCCCTACCTGACCAATACACAAAATCCTGTCTGGGGTGGTGCATGCACCTCCCCTGGCAGGAAACCCTTTGTCCACACCTCCCAAGCTGGAAGGACTCCCAGCAGCAGGAGGGCAGACTTGTGTCTGTGGTGGCAGCATCCATTTTGTGGAGCTGAGGCTATGTCTGATTTTACCCGGGTTTCAGGTACTGTACATGTCGTGTCCCTCTAGAAGGGTGGAATGCTAACCCCGTCGCCAGAATTGGCGAGGGGTTAGTATTCCAATTCGTATGACACCTTACTCGACATGTTTTGATAAAGCCAAACCAAAGATAGCATTTAACCGCGAGGTTCATAATGCACTTAAGAGTATATGGTATGACGATATCTGGAAACAGTAGAAGGAAGTTGTTCCGACCACTACAGACAGGCTCAGCTCATGCCAGAGCACCATCTCACATGGAACCAAGCACTCTGCCTTCAGGATTGTTAAGGCCTGCCATAGGAGTGACTTATAGGTTACCATGTGTCCCATTTAAGGTTAGGTATAGGTATACTACACCTTAGTAAGAGGTGATTACACCAACTTACCCCAGCTGAGTGATCAGCCAGTTGTGTCAAATTGTTAGGCCAAGCCTGGGGTGGCATAATACATGCTTCAGCCCCTGGCAGGCCTTGGGTACACCAATGCCCTGGGTACCTAGTGTACACCGGTACAGGGGCTGACAGGGTGATCCAACCAATTGGGTATGTACCTAGGGTACATGGAGTCCATTTTAAAGAGAGAACAGCCAGGCTGAGATCCTGAATAGCAGGATCTCAGGCCAACTAAGTCGAAAAACCAGCTAGACACTAGGCAAAAAAATTTGGGGGTAACCATAGTCAGATATCCACCTTCCTACACAACCCCCCCCAAACGAAGGGAGATAAGGCTGACCTTGACCAGGTAAGCCTATATTGCCCAAGTGGCCATATAAGGAGGAACCAGCACTGGCATGGTTACCCCCTGTCTCATGGTCCACTAAGCAATCCCTCACCCTAAGGGTATCAGAGGGTCTCCACCATAGGGAATCTCTACCTTTGGTGTGTCTTGGCAAAGCAAAAGGCTGGTGTTGAGATGGAGTACTGAAGTGAGTGTCCTCAAAGTGAGGCCTCACCTTCCTCCAATCCCCCTCCACCATGGATGCCTTTCTTTCCTTAACTGAGTTGCACTGTGCTCTCAGGGTCAGCCTCTGGCTACCTAAAGCTGGAGGCTGGGTCCCTTTTGTGGGCTTACTGGAGGGACAGGTCAGGTCTGGGGCCCTAAGGTCCCATGTTTGCCTGTACCCAACAGAATCCCTCTGGGGGAGGTCCCTAACTACCTGTAAAGGAGATCCCTCAGGAATGTTTTTAACCATCACCTGACTAGGGCTACTAGCCAGGCAATCCTCATTCTTTTGATGGGGGGGTTCTTGTGGACAGGGGCCCTCTTGGGGTCCACTGGCCTCCCTGACCTCTGCAGCCCTGGGCTGACTGAGGCAGGGTAGAGAGAGGCAGGCTACCTGCACCAGACTGGGTCCCACCTTGGAAGGGGCCACTGACATCAGAGGCTCTGCCAGGCCAGGCCTGGCTACCTCTGGGGCAGTTCCTTCACAAGGGGTGAGGTCAGCTCCCTGAGGAGGCTGACTTTTTCCTAATGTCTGGGGAGAGGGAGACTTTTCTTCCTCCCCACTACTCTCTGTTTGTGTGGAGTGATCCATAGTTTCAGGCTTCACTACACCTATGTCAGTCTGAGTATAGGCTGAGACCATTACAGCCTTGCCAACCTTTTCAGGGGGGCACTCAGTTTGGGTTTGAGCTGTGACTGTCACAGCTCTGCCAGTCTCTACAGGGAAGTCTGTCTGTGCCTGGGCTGTGGCTACCACTGCCCTTCCAACCTTTCCAGGGAGGAAATCTATTTGGACAGGGGTTGTGAATGGCACAACCCCACTACCCTTTTGTGAAAGGCCTACCATTTTAGAATGGGTGTCTTGTTCAACTCCAGCCCAAGCTGAGAGTTCTAAGTCATTCCCCAGTAAGCAGTCTACAGGCAAGGTTGGGGACACTGCCACCCTTTTAGGGCCAGTGACACCTCCCCAGCTGAGACATACCTCTGCCATGGGATGACTGTTCTGTTTGCCATCAATGTTGGTCACCTGGTAGGAGAAACCAGGCAAAAGCTGCTCAGAGGGAACTAGCCAATGGGCCACCATTGTGATGCTAGCTCCAGTGTCTCTGTAGGCCTCAGCTTTTGTACCATTGATGTAGGGCTCCTGTCTGTACCTACCCAAAGTGTTGGGACAGGCAGTGAAGTTGGCAAACCCCATGCCACCATCACAGACAAGAGTATCTGCTGCAGGGGAATTGGCTAAGTCAGGGTCCCCCTGTGTTCCCCAAGTAAACCCACCCAAATTTTTGGGGGCACTCCCACCACCTGGGGGATTACTGCTGACAGTAATAGGTGGTGTGACAGGAGTAATTGGAGGAACAGTTTTGTTTGTAGCCCTTGGGCAACTGCTGTCCGTTTTCCAATGCCCAGGAGTTTTACACTCATGGCAGTAAGGCTTTTTACCTGTGGTAGAGGAGGGAGCTTGGGACCCACCACCCTGTGTGGAGTTTTGGGGCCCTGAGGAAGATTTCTCTTTTGCCTTATCCCCTCCCTTCTCTTGAGGTTTGGTGGTATCTTTCTTTTGGTCACCACCCTGATTCTTAGGCCTGATCCTGGTCCTGACCCATTTATCTGCCCTCTTTCCCAATTCTTGGGGAGAGGTCAAATCTGAGTCTACCAGGTGTTGATGGAGGAGCTGGTTTTGACAGTTACTTAAAATCTGTTCTCTCATCATCAAATTGTACAATCCTGTATAATCAGATACCTTACTTCCCAGCAACCAACCCTCCAAAGCCTTAGTGGCACATTCAACATATTCAGACCAGTCCTGAGTCTGTGTCTTTTGGGTGTCTCTGAACATTAACCTGTACTGTTCAGTAGTTAAGCCTAACCCATCAACCAGAACACTCTTCAGGACTCTGTAGTTTCTGACATCCTCTTCTCTAACAGTGAGGAGTCTGTCTCTGCCTCTTCCTTCAAAGGAGAGCCAGAGGATTGCTGCCCACTGGTCTTCAGGAACCTGCTGTACTTTGCAGGCTCTCTCAAGAGCAGTTATCCATTTGTGGATGTCATCCCCACTTTTGTAGGGGGGCACAACCTTAGACAGGTTCCTATTATCAAAGACCCTATCTTTGTCCTTAGGGACAATGCTGCCACCAGTGGGTATAGACCCACTCTCTCTAGGTTGCCTAGCCTTCCTCAGTTTTTCTTCCATCAGGGCTACTTCTAGCTCCTGCTTCCTGATCCTCAGCTGGGCTTCCTGCATTCTGGCCTCATGTTCCCTCCTCTGGGGGGTGGTCATCCTTTTCCTGGAGTGATCCTGAGAGCCTCTAGAGCCATGAGAAGCATTGGAGTCACCTGAGCGATTCCTTTGCCTCCCAAGCCCTGTGTTAAGTCCACTGGGGAGATCCAATGGGGGGAACCCATTGTCAGTCCCCAATAGCCTTAGTTTAGCTGGGCCAAGTATAATACTTGGCACTGGGCTAGTTCTCCCTTCATCATCACTACTTTCTGTATCCTCACCACTTTCCTCCCCTGTAGTATGGTTCTCATCTAAGGGATGGCTATTGGAACTGGGTACCTCTGTAGTATCTTCAGAAGGGGGGCCTCCTGTTCCTGACCCTAAGGGGGCTAACTGGGAAGCTTTCTTGAGTGCTCTCTGATTCTCATCATTCTGTAAGAGCTCTCTGAGCTCAGCAGAGTTTGGGTTCTTGGGCTGTTTAAGGCCTCTAAGAGTTGCCAAATGCCTGAGCTCATTCTGATTAAGGGTAGCAAAGCTGGATGGTGCCCTCTGGGGGTCACTCTCAACAGAGATGGGTACAGTGGACCCCTCTGCCCCGGCCATTGCTCTTAAGTGTGGGTGGATGTGTTGCAATCTACCTACACTTGGGTTTACCTACTAAACCTATCTAGTAGTTGTAGTCAGGGTGTGCTACTCCCTTTGCTCTACAACAACTAAGTTCAGTAGAACTTAAGTATATCTAATCTTGTTTTATATGTACCTATAGGTACCTATGTGATCTTTCAATTGGTAACCAAGAGATTACAATGGTAAAACACAGCAAGCTCAAATCCAACCGCTGCTCACCAATGTGAGAAGTTGGCCTGGTACATGATGCTCACTAGTTAAAGTGATCACCTTGTACCATGCCAAGCAACCCTTATGGTGTGGTTGTAAGTCAACCTTTTCGGACTAGCTGCCCTAGTGGTAGCGTAGGCTAAGCAGTCTTTGAGGCTAAACTCGTGATGCGTGTTAAGCCAGCTGTTTTACCAAATGCAACCCCCTTTTATACCAATGAAAGGACACCACACAGATATATATTCAAAATATATATGTATTTATTTCTCAAAGTAACCCCTAGTCTCTTTATGAGCACAGGAGCACAAATCGTCAAACAAGATTATCACAGAATACACAGAAGTTGCACGTTATATGGATAGGCCCTGGTGGCCACTCAAACCATATACTAAAATAGTGGTATAAGTACCACGAACAGAAAAGGGAAAAGGCCTAGGGCCTCTAGAATCGCTGGGCCTACAAGGAGCTAACGTTAGTTAGTGACCAGGAGGTCCACGGGTGGCGTGTGCAGAGCAAATAGTCACACGCGTGCTCCCATAGGTTTCAATGGGTGCGTAAAAAGTACAAAGTTACTGCAAAGGAGATCTTCCGGGTTGACTAGGAACTTAAGATTTGGAACACAGGCACTAGAGATGTATTACTACACTTGGGCACCGGAGTACCAGCTTTACCTCACCCACAGGAAGCGGGTGCATAGGCCTCAAAGTGCGTCGGGTTTCTTCTATCGGTTCCGTTGAGCCTGGGACAAAGATGCTGCAGGCGGTCGGTCCGGGAGAGATGCGGTGGATCCAAGGGTGGATCGGAGTTGCAGAAGAACTGAAAGCAGAGGGGACAGTGTTCACAGTCACTAGCCAGTGACCGGCGTGGCACCAGGTAGGTACCAGGCGATGTCGGGTGCAACCAGGTGATGAGGGGTAGCTTGTCTCTGCAGCCACGTGGTCCCTGAAGGTCGACGACGTCCAGGAGTCGGCTCACGAGCTGTTCCACGCAGGCTCTCGCTGTCGGCGGTGTCGGCGACTTGGTCGAAGCAAACAAGCCTTGGCAAAAGCAATTGTAGGAGGATTCGGAAATCAGCTGTTGGTTCTGACCAGCAAGGTCAGAGGGATTGCTCCTTTGGAGAGGAGCAAGGGCCAGTCTGGAGCAACCAGACCAGCGGTGTTTTTTTGTAGAGTTCGTCGCCAAGATGGCCACTAGCCAGCGGGCCAGCAACCGGTTAGGCGCGTCGAGTGGCAAAATGCAGAAGGGCCCCAGGCAGATCGTGGAGATGCTGGAGGGCTCACCTTTGGTGCAAGTGCTGCTCGAGAGTTGGGCTTCTCAGATCCCAAAGCACAACTTGGAGGGAGCCTCGGTTGTTGCACTTGTCAGCTTGTCGTAGTCGATCCAAGATGGCTGGCTCCACGTGTCTCGGTGCCTCCACGGGTCTCCTCTTCTCAGGGACTGTGGATCGGGCGGTGAGAGGTCTGGAGGTCCAGGTCTTGTCAGTCTCTGGGCTCGGGCTCCGGCGGGAGGCGGCGGCAAAGCAGACGTTGATTCGCTGGATGGTGCTTGCGTTAGCAAGGTGGTCACTCCCTGACCACAGGGGAGATTGGCTTCAGTCCTCTGTGCAGCAGAGCGTCGAAGTTCCCGTCTTCTTCTTAGTGTTAAGTTGATTCCAGGATGTCTGAAGTCTTAGGACACAGCTCCTACCTTTATTCGGATTCTAGGGGCCGGACTACCTGCTAGGTCCCTCCCTATGGGTGGGACCAGGAAGGGGGGTGGTTACACCCCCAATCCTTTGTCCAGCTCGCCCCAGGCCCGGGACTGGCTCGCCCCAGGACCGGTTTGAACTGGCATATGCACCGAGGCTCCTTGTGAGCCACAGGCATGTCTGGTTTCTTTCAAGCCCTACCTGACCAATACACAAAATCCTGTCTGGGGTGGTGCATGCACCTCCCCTGGCAGGAAACCCTTTGTCCACACCTCCCAAGCTGGAAGGACTCCCAGCAGCAGGAGGGCAGACTTGTGTCTGTGGTGGCAGCATCCATTTTGTGGAGCTGAGGCTATGTCTGATTTTACCCGGGTTTCAGGTACTGTACATGTCGTGTCCCTCTAGAAGGGTGGAATGCTAACCCCGTCGCCAGAATTGGCGAGGGGTTAGTATTCCAATTCGTATGACACCTTACTCGACATGTTTTGATAAAGCCAAACCAAAGATAGCATTTAACCGCGAGGTTCATAATGCACTTAAGAGTATATGGTATGACGATATCTGGAAACAGTAGAAGGAAGTTGTTCCGACCACTGCAGACAGGCTCAGCTCATGCCAGAGCACCATCTCACATGGAACCAAGCACTCTGCCTTCAGGATTGTTAAGGCCTGCCATAGGAGTGACTTATAGGTTACCATGTGTCCCATTTAAGGTTAGGTATAGGTATACTACACCTTAGTAAGAGGTGATTACACCAACTTACCCCAGCTGAGTGATCAGCCAGTTGTGTCAAATTGTTAGGCCAAGCCTGGGGTGGCATAATACATGCTTCAGCCCCTGGCAGGCCTTGGGTACACCAATGCCCTGGGTACCTAGTGTACACCGGTACAGGGGCTGACAGGGTGATCCAACCAATTGGGAATGTACCTAGGGTACATGGAGTCCATTTTAAAGAGAGAACAGCCAGGCTGAGATCCTGAATAGCAGGCCAACTAAGTCGAAAAACCAGCTAGACACTAGGCAAAAAAATTTGGGGGTAACCATAGTCAGATATCCACCTTCCTACACCGGCCAGGTACTGACCATGGGAATGTAGATGGTCTCTCCAGGTACTTCCACTTAGGACATGAAGACGAGACTGGTCAAGGCTAGTTTAAAGTCCCAGCATTTGGGGGGGGGGGTTGTGTAGGAGAGTAGGGTCTGCTATCCTATGGTCACCCCAAATTTTTGCTTTTTGCTTCACTGGTTTTTGACATATTGAGGCTGTGGGCCTGCCAATCAGACCCCCAGCCTGCTGTTCTCTCTACTAAATTAAAACTATGCACCCTAGGTGCATAACCAATTGGAAGTGGATCACCCTGTCAGCCCCTGTACCAGTGTACACTAGGTACCCAGGGCATTGGTGTACCCAAGGCCTGCCATGGGCTGAAGCATGTATTATGCCACCCCAGGCTTGGCCTAACAATTTGACACAACTGGCTGATCACTCAGCTGGGGTAAGTTGGTGTAATCACCTCTTACTTAGGTGTAGTATACCTATACCTAACCTTAAATGGGACACCTGGTAACCTATAAGTCACTCCTATGGCAGGCCTTAACAATCCTGAAGGCAGAGTGCTTGGTTCCATGTGAGATGGTGCTCTGGCATGAGCTGAGCCTGTCTGCAGTGGTCGGAACAACTTCCTTCTACTGTTTCCAGATATCATCATACCATATACTCTTAAGTGCATTATGAACCTCGCGGTTAAATGCTATCTTTGGTTTGGCTTTATCAAAACATGTCGAGTAAGGTGTCATACGAATTGGAATACTAACCCCTCGCCAATTCTGGCAACGGGGTTAGCATTCCACCCTTCTAGAGGGACACGACATGTACAGTACCTGAAACCCGGGTAAAATCAGACATAGCCTCAGCTCCACAAAATGGATGCTGCCACCACAGACACAAGTCTGCCCTCCTGCTGCTGGGAGTCCTTCCAGCTTGGGAGGTGTGGACAAAGGGTTTCCTGCCAGGGGAGGTGCGTGCACCACCCCAGACAGGATTTTGTGTATTGGTCAGGTAGGGCTTGAAAGAAACCAGACATGCCTGTGGCTCACAAGGAGCCTCGGTGCATATGCCAGTTCAAACCGGTCCTGGGGCACACCAGTCCCGGGCCTGGGGCGAGCTGGACAAAGGATTGGGGGTGTAACCACCCCCCTTCCTGGTCCCACCCATAGGGAGGGACCTAGCAGGTAGTCCGGCCCCTAGAATCCGCTTAAAGGTAGGAGCTGTGTCCTAAGACTTCAGACATCCTGGAATCAACTTAACACTAAGAAGAAGACGGGAACTTCGACGCTCTGCTGCACAGATGTGAGAAGTTGGCCTGGTATATGATGCTCACTAGTTAAAGTGATCACCTTGTACCATGCCAAGCAACCCTTATGGTGTGGTTGTAAGTCAACCTTTTCGGACTAGCTGCCCTAGTGGTAGCGTAGGCTAAGCAGTCTTTGAGGCTAAACTCGTGAAGCGTGTTAAGCCAGCTGTTTTACCAAATGCAACCCCCTTTTATACCAATGAAAGGACACCACACAGATATATATTCAAAATATATATGTATTTATTTCTCAAAGTAACCCCTAGTCTCTTTATGAGCACAGGAGCACAAATCGTCAAACAAGATTATCACAGAATACACAGAAGTTGCACTTTATATGGATAGGCCCTGGTGGCCACTCAAACCATATACTAAAATAGTGGTATAAGTACCACGAACAGAAAAGGGAAAAGGCCTAGGGCCTCTAGAATCGCTGGGCCTACAAGGAGCTAACGTCAGTTAGTGACCAGGAGGTCCACGGGTGGCGTGTGCAGAGCAAATAGTCACACGCGTGCTCCCATAGGTTTCAATGGGTGCGTAAAAAGTACAAAGTTACTGCAAAAGGAATCTTCCGGATGACCTAGGAACTTAAGATTTGGAACACAGGCACTAGAGATGTATTACTACACTTGGGCACAGGTGTGCCAGCTTTACCTCACCCACAGGAAGCGGGTGCATAGGCCTCGAAGTGCGTCGGGTTTCTTCTATCTGTTCCGTGGAGCTTGAAGACAAAGATGCTGCAGGCGGTCGGTCCGGGAGAGATGCAGTGGATCCAAGAGTGGATCGGAGATGTTGAAGACCTGTAAGCAGAGGGGACAGTGTTCACAGTCACTAGCCAGTGACCAGCGTGGCACCAGGTGGGTACCAGGCGATGTCGGGTGCAAACAGGTGATGAGGGGTAGCTTGTCTCCGCAGCCACGTGGTCCCTGAAGGTCGACGACGTCCAGGAGTCGGCTCACGAGCTGTCCCACGCAGGCTCTCGCTGTCGGCGGTGTCGGCGACTTGATCGAAGCAAACAAGCCTTGGCAAAAGCAATTGCAGGAGGATTCGGAAATCAGCTGTTGGTTCTGACCAGCAAGGTCAGAGGGATTGCTCCTTTGGAGGGGAGCAAGGGCCAGTCTGGAGCAACCAGACCAGCGGTGTTTGTCGTAGATTTCGTCGCCAAGATGGCCACTAGCCAGCGGGCCAGCAACCGGTTAGGCGCGTCGAGTGGCAAAATGCAGAAGGGCCCCACGCAGATCGTGGAGATGCTGGAGGGCTCACCTTTGGTGCAGATGCTGCTCGAGGGTTGGGCTTCTCAGGACCCAAAGCACAACTTGGAGGGAGCCTCGGTTGTTGCACTGGTCAGCTTGTCGTAGTCGTTCCAAGATGGCTGGCTCCACGTGTCTCGGTGCCTCCACGGGTCTCCTCTTTTCAGGGACTGTGGATCGGGCGGTGAGAGGTCTGGAGGTCCAGGTCTTGTCAGTCTCTGGGCTCGGGCTCCGGCGGGAGGCGGCGGCAAAGCAGACGGTGATTCGCTGGATGGTGCTTGCGTTAGCAAGGTGGTCACTCCCTGACCACAGGGGAGATTTTCTTCAGTCTTCTGTGCAGCAGAATGTCGAAGTTCCCGTCTTCTTCTTAGTTTCAAGTTGATTCCAGGATGTCTGAAGTCTTAGGACACAGCTCCTACCTTTATTCGGATTCTAGGGGCCGGACTACCTGCTAGGTCCCTCCCTATGGGTGGGACCAGGAAGGGGGGTGGTTACACCCCCAATCCTTTGTCCAGCTCGCCCCAGGCCCGGGACTGGTGTGCCCCAGGACCGGTTTGAACTGGCATATGCACCGAGGCTCCTTGTGAGCCACAGGCATGTCTGGTTTCTTTCAAGCCCTACCTGACCAATACACAAAATCCTGTCTGGGGTGGTGCACGCACCTCCCCTGGCAGGAAACCCTTTGTCCACACCTCCCAAGCTGGAAGGACTCCCAGCAGCAGGAGGGCAGACTTGTGTCTGTGGTGGCAGCATCCATTTTGTGGAGCTGAGGCTATGTCTGATTTTACCCGGGTTTCAGGCACTGTACATGTCGTGTCCCTCTAGAAGGGTGGAATGCTAACCCCGTCGCCAGAATTGGCGAGGGGTTAGTATTCCAATTCGTATGACACCTTACTCGACATGTTTTGATAAAGCCAAACCAAAGATAGCATTTAACCGCGAGGTTCATAATGCACTTAAGAGTATATGGTATGACGATATCTGGAAACAGTAGAAGGAAGTTGTTCCGACCACTGCAGACAGGCTCAGCTCATGCCAGAGCACCATCTCACATGGAACCAAGCACTCTGCCTTCAGGATTGTTAAGGCCTGCCATAGGAGTGACTTATAGGTTACCAGGTGTCCCATTTAAGTTTAGGTATAGGTATACTACACCTAAGTAAGAGGTGATTACACCAACTTACCCCAGCTGAGTGATCAGCCAGTTGTGTCAGATTGTTAGGCCAAGCCTGGGGTGGCATAATACATGCTTCAGCCCCTGGCAGGCCTTGGATATACCAATGCCCTGGGTACCTAGTGTACACTGGTACAGGGGCTGACAGGGTGATCCAACCAATTGGGTATGTACCTAGGGTACATGGAGTCCATTTTACAGAGAGAGCAGATAGCCTGAGAGCCTGAATGGCAGGATCTCAGGCCAACTAAGTCGAAAAACCAGCTAGACACTAGGCAAAAATTTGGGGGTAACCATAGTCAGATATCCACCTTCCTACACAACCCCCCCCCAAACGAAGGGAGATAAGGCTGACCTTGACCAGGTAAGCCTATATTGCCCAAGTGGCCATATAAGGAGGAACCAGCACTGGCATGGTTACCCCCTGTCTCATGGTCCACTAAGCAATCCCTCACACTAAGGGTATCAGAGGGTCTCCACCATAGGGAATCTCTACCTGTGGTGTGTCTTGGCAAAGTAAAAGGCTGGTGTTGAGATGGAGTACTGAAGTGAGTGTCCTCAAAGTGAGGCCTCAGCCTCCTCCAATCATCCTCCACCATGGATGCCTTTCTTTCTTTAACTGAGTTGCACTGTGCTCTCAGGGTCAGCCTCTGGCTACCTAAAGCTGGAGGCTGGGTCCCTTTTGTGGGCTTACTGGAGGGACAGGTCAGGTTTGGGGCCCTAAGGTCCCATGTTTGCCTGTGCCCAACAGAATCCCCCTGGGGGAGGTCCCTAACTACCTGTAAAGGAGATCCCTCAGGAATGTTTTTACCCATCACCTGACTAGGGCTACTAGCCAGGCAATCCTCATTCTTTTGATGGGGGGGTTCTTGTGGACAGGGGCCCTCTGGGGGTCCACTGGCCTCCCTGACCTCTGCAGCCCTGGGCTGACTGAGGCAGGGTAGAGAGAGGCAGGCTACCTGCACCAGACTGGATCCCACCTTGGAAGGGGCCACTGACATCAGAGGCTCTGCCAGGCCAGGCCTGGCTACCTCTGGGGCAGTTCCTTCACAAGGGGTGAGGTCAGATCCCTGAGGAGGCTGACCTTTTCCTAATGTCTGGGGAGAGGGAGACTTTTCTTCCTCCCCACTACTCTCAGTTTGTGTGGAGTGATCCATTGTTTCAGGCTTCACTACACCTATGTCAGTCTGAGTATAGGCTGAGACCATTACAGCCTTGCCAACCTTTTCAGGGGGGCACTCAGTTTGTGTTTGAGCTGTGACTGTCACAGCTCTGCCAGTCCCTACAGGGAAGTCTGTCTGTGCCTGGGCTGTGGCTACCACTGCCCTTCCAACCTTTTCAGGGAGGAAATCTATTTGGACAGGGGTTGTGAATGGCACAACCCCCCTACCCTTTTGTGAAAGGCCTACCATTTTAGAATGGGTGTCTTGTTCAACTCCAGCCCAAGCTGAGAGTTCTAAGTCATTCCCCAGTAAGCAGTCTACAGGCAAGGTTGGGGACACTGCTACCCTTTTAGGGCCAGTGACCCCTCCCCAGCTGAGACATACCTCTGCCATGGGATGACTGTTCTGTTTGCCATCAATGTTAGTCACCTGGTAGGAGAAACCGGGCAAAAGCTGCTCAGAGGGAACTAGCCAATGGGCCACCATTGTGATGCTAGCCCCAGTGTCTCTGTAGGCCTCAGCTTTTGTACCATTGATGTAGGGCTCCTGTCTGTACCTACCCAAAGTGTTGGGACAGGCAGTGAAGTTGGCAAACCCCATGCCACCATCACAGACAAGAGTGGTTGCTGTAGGGGAATTGGCTAAGCCAGGGTCCCCCTGTGTTCCCCAAGTAAACCCACCCAGATTTCTGGGGGCACTCCCACCACCTGGGGGATTACTGCTGACAGTAATAGGTGGTGTGACAGGAGTAATTGGAGGAACAGTTTTGTTTTTAGCCCTTGGGCAACCGCTGTCAGTTTTCCAATGCCCAGGAGTTTTACACTCATGGCAGTAGGGCTTTTTAGCTGTGGTAGAGGAGGGAGCTTGGGACCCACCACCCTGTGTGGAGTTTTGGGGCCCTGAGGAAGGTTTCTCTTTTTCTTTATCCCCACCCTTCTCTTGAGGCTTGGTGGTATCTTTCTTTTGGTCACCACCCTGGTTTTTAGGCCTGATCCTGGTCCTGACCCATTTATCTGCCCTCTTTCCCAATTCTTGGGGAGAGGTCAAATCTGAGTCTACCAGGTGTTGATGGAGAAGCTGGTTTTGACAATTACTTAAAATCTGCTCTCTCATCATCAAATTGTACAATCCTGTATAATCAGACACCTTACTTCCCAGCAACCAACCCTCCAAAGCCTTAGTGGCACATTCCACATATTCAGACCAGTCCTGAGTCTGTGTCTTCTGGGTGTCTCTGAACATTAACCTGTACTGTTCAGTGGTTAAGCCTAACCCATCAACTAGGACACTCTTCAGGACTCTGTAATTTCTGACATCCTCTTCTCTAACAGTGAGGAGTCTATCTCTGCCTCTCCCCTCAAAGGAGAGCCATAAGATTGCTGCCCACTGGTCTTCAGGAACCTGCTGCACTTTGCAGGCTCTCTCAAGAGCAGTCATCCATTTGTGGATGTCATCCCCACTTTTGTAGGGGGGCACAATCTTGGACAGGTTCCTATTGTCAAAGACCCTATCTTTGTCCCTAGGGACATTGCTGCCACCAGTGGGTATAGACCCACTCTCTCTATGCTGCCTAGCCTTGCTCAGTTTTTCTTCCATCAGGGCTACTTCTAGCTCCTGCTTCCTGATCCTCAGCTGGGCTTCCTGCATTCTGGCCTCATGTTCCCTCCTCTGAGGGGTGGTCAGTCTCCTTCTGGAGTGACCTTGAGAGCCTCTAGAGCCATGGGAAGCATTGGAGTCACCTGAGCGATTCCTTTGCCTTCCAAGCCCTGTGTTAAGTCCACTGGGGAGATCCAATGGGGTGAACCCACTGTCAGTCCCCAATAGCCTTAGTTTAGCTGGGCCAAGTATAACACTTGGCACTGGGCTAGTTCTCCCTTCATCCCCACTCACATCTGTATCCCCATCACTTTCTTCCTCTGTGGTAGGCATCCCATCTAAGGGGTGACTATTGGGAAGGGGTACTTCAGTGGCATCTTCAGAAGGGGGGCCTCCTGTTCCTGTCCCTAAGGGGGCTAACTGGGAAGCTTTCTTGAGTGCTCTCTGATTCTCATCATTCTGTAAGAGCTCTCTGAGCTCAGCAGAGTTTGGGTTCTTGGGCTGTTTAAGGCCTCTAAGAGTTGCCAAATGCCTGAGCTCATTCTGATTAAGGGTAGCAAAGCTGGATGGTGCCCTCTGGGGGTCACTCTCAACAGAGATGGGTACAGTGGACCCCTCTGCCCCGGCCATTGCTCTTAAGTGTGGGTGGATGTGTTGCAATCTACCTACACTTGGGTTTACCTACTAAACCTATCTAGTAGTTGTAGTCAGGGTGTGCTACTCCCTTTGCTCTACAACAACTAAGTTCAGTAGAACTTAAGTATATCTAATCTTGTTTTATATGTACCTACAGGTACCTATGTGATCTTTCAATTGGTAACCAAGAGATTACAATGGTAAAACACAGCAAGCTCAAATCCAACCGCTGCTCACCAATGTGAGAAGTTGGCCTGGTATATGATGCTCACTAGTTAAAGTGATCACCTTGTACCATGCCAAGCAACCCTTATGGTGTGGTTGTAAGTCAACCTTTTCGGACTAGCTGCCCTAGTGGTAGCGTAGGCTAAGCAGTCTTTGAGGCTAAACTCGTGAAGCGTGTTAAGCCAGCTGTTTTACCAAATGCAACCCCCTTTTATACCAATGAAAGGACACCACACAGATATATATTCAAAATATATATGTATTTATTTCTCAAAGTAACCCCTAGTCTCTTTATGAGCACAGGAGCACAAATCGTCAAACAAGATTATCACAGAATACACAGAAGTTGCACTTTATATGGATAGGCCCTGGTGGCCACTCAAACCATATACTAAAATAGTGGTATAAGTACCACGAACAGAAAAGGGAAAAGGCCTAGGGCCTCTAGAATCGCTGGGCCTACAAGGAGCTAACGTCAGTTAGTGACCAGGAGGTCCACGGGTGGCGTGTGCAGAGCAAATAGTCACACGCGTGCTCCCATAGGTTTCAATGGGTGCGTAAAAAGTACAAAGTTACTGCAAAAGGAATCTTCCGGATGACCTAGGAACTTAAGATTTGGAACACAGGCACTAGAGATGTATTACTACACTTGGGCACAGGTGTGCCAGCTTTACCTCACCCACAGGAAGCGGGTGCATAGGCCTCGAAGTGCGTCGGGTTTCTTCTATCTGTTCCGTGGAGCTTGAAGACAAAGATGCTGCAGGCGGTCGGTCCGGGAGAGATGCAGTGGATCCAAGAGTGGATCGGAGATGTTGAAGACCTGTAAGCAGAGGGGACAGTGTTCACAGTCACTAGCCAGTGACCAGCGTGGCACCAGGTGGGTACCAGGCGATGTCGGGTGCAAACAGGTGATGAGGGGTAGCTTGTCTCCGCAGCCACGTGGTCCCTGAAGGTCGACGACGTCCAGGAGTCGGCTCACGAGCTGTCCCACGCAGGCTCTCGCTGTCGGCGGTGTCGGCGACTTGATCGAAGCAAACAAGCCTTGGCAAAAGCAATTGCAGGAGGATTCGGAAATCAGCTGTTGGTTCTGACCAGCAAGGTCAGAGGGATTGCTCCTTTGGAGGGGAGCAAGGGCCAGTCTGGAGCAACCAGACCAGCGGTGTTTGTCGTAGATTTCGTCGCCAAGATGGCCACTAGCCAGCGGGCCAGCAACCGGTTAGGCGCGTCGAGTGGCAAAATGCAGAAGGGCCCCACGCAGATCGTGGAGATGCTGGAGGGCTCACCTTTGGTGCAGATGCTGCTCGAGGGTTGGGCTTCTCAGGACCCAAAGCACAACTTGGAGGGAGCCTCGGTTGTTGCACTGGTCAGCTTGTCGTAGTCGTTCCAAGATGGCTGGCTCCACGTGTCTCGGTGCCTCCACGGGTCTCCTCTTTTCAGGGACTGTGGATCGGGCGGTGAGAGGTCTGGAGGTCCAGGTCTTGTCAGTCTCTGGGCTCGGGCTCCGGCGGGAGGCGGCGGCAAAGCAGACGGTGATTCGCTGGATGGTGCTTGCGTTAGCAAGGTGGTCACTCCCTGACCACAGGGGAGATTTTCTTCAGTCTTCTGTGCAGCAGAATGTCGAAGTTCCCGTCTTCTTCTTAGTTTCAAGTTGATTCCAGGATGTCTGAAGTCTTAGGACACAGCTCCTACCTTTATTCGGATTCTAGGGGCCGGACTACCTGCTAGGTCCCTCCCTATGGGTGGGACCAGGAAGGGGGGTGGTTACACCCCCAATCCTTTGTCCAGCTCGCCCCAGGCCCGGGACTGGTGTGCCCCAGGACCGGTTTGAACTGGCATATGCACCGAGGCTCCTTGTGAGCCACAGGCATGTCTGGTTTCTTTCAAGCCCTACCTGACCAATACACAAAATCCTGTCTGGGGTGGTGCACGCACCTCCCCTGGCAGGAAACCCTTTGTCCACACCTCCCAAGCTGGAAGGACTCCCAGCAGCAGGAGGGCAGACTTGTGTCTGTGGTGGCAGCATCCATTTTGTGGAGCTGAGGCTATGTCTGATTTTACCCGGGTTTCAGGCACTGTACATGTCGTGTCCCTCTAGAAGGGTGGAATGCTAACCCCGTCGCCAGAATTGGCGAGGGGTTAGTATTCCAATTCGTATGACACCTTACTCGACATGTTTTGATAAAGCCAAACCAAAGATAGCATTTAACCGCGAGGTTCATAATGCACTTAAGAGTATATGGTATGACGATATCTGGAAACAGTAGAAGGAAGTTGTTCCGACCACTGCAGACAGGCTCAGCTCATGCCAGAGCACCATCTCACATGGAACCAAGCACTCTGCCTTCAGGATTGTTAAGGCCTGCCATAGGAGTGACTTATAGGTTACCAGGTGTCCCATTTAAGTTTAGGTATAGGTATACTACACCTAAGTAAGAGGTGATTACACCAACTTACCCCAGCTGAGTGATCAGCCAGTTGTGTCAGATTGTTAGGCCAAGCCTGGGGTGGCATAATACATGCTTCAGCCCCTGGCAGGCCTTGGATATACCAATGCCCTGGGTACCTAGTGTACACTGGTACAGGGGCTGACAGGGTGATCCAACCAATTGGGTATGTACCTAGGGTACATGGAGTCCATTTTACAGAGAGAGCAGATAGCCTGAGAGCCTGAATGGCAGGATCTCAGGCCAACTAAGTCGAAAAACCAGCTAGACACTAGGCAAAAATTTGGGGGTAACCATAGTCAGATATCCACCTTCCTACAACAGAGGACTGAAGCAAATCTCCCCTGTGGTCAGGGAGTGACCACCTTGCTAACGCAAGCACCATCCAGTGAATCAACGTCTGCTTTGCCGCCGCCTCCCGCTGGAGCCCGAGCCCAGAGACTGACAAGACCTGGACCTCCAGACCTCTCACCGCCCGATCCACAGTCCCTGAAAAGAGGAGACCCGTGGAGGCACCGAGACACGTGGAGCCAGCCATCTTGGAATGACTACGACAAGCTGACAAGTGCAACAACCGAGGCTCCCTCCAAGTTGTGCTTTGGGATCTGAGAAGCCCAACCCTCGAGCAGCATCTGCACCAAAGGTGATCCCTCCAGCATCTCCACGATCTGCGTGGGGCCCTTCTGCATTTTGCCACTCGACGCTCCTACCCGGTTGCTGGCCCGCTGGCTAGTAGCCATCTTGGTGACGAACTTTACAAAATACACCGCTGGTCTGGTTGCTCCAGACTGGCCCTTGCTCCCCTCCAAAGGAGCAGCCCTTCGGACCTTGCTGGTCAGAACCATCAGCTTATTTCATCTCCTACAACAATTGCTTTTGCCAAGGCTTGTTTGCTTCGATCAAGTCACCGACACCACCGACAGCGAGAGCCTGCGTGGGACAGCTCGTGAACCAACTCCTGGACGTCGTCGACCTCCAGGGACCACGTGGCTGCAGAGACAAGCTACACCTTTCTTCCTGTTTGCACCCGACATTGCCTGGTACCCACCTGGTGCCACGCTGGTCACTGGCTAGTGACTGTGAACACTGTCCCCTCTGCTTACAGGTCTTCAACATCTCCGATCCACTCTTGGATCCACTGCATCTCTCCCGGACCGACCGCCTGCAGCATCTTTGTCTTCAGGCTCCACGGAACAGATAGAAGAAACCCGACGCACTTCGAGGCCTATGCACCCGCTTCCTGTGGGTGAGGTAAAGCTGGCACACCTGTGCCCAAGTGTAGTAATACATCTCTAGTGCCTGTGTTCCAAATCTTGAG
Organism: Triturus cristatus; assembly: GCF_964204655.1. Classification (NCBI taxonomy): domain Eukaryota; kingdom Metazoa; phylum Chordata; class Amphibia; order Caudata; family Salamandridae; genus Triturus; species Triturus cristatus. Next base: position 1,101,391,474 of record NC_140579.1, read on the forward strand.
TTCCTAGTCCATCGGGAAGATCCTCTTTGCAGTAACTTTGTACTTTTTACGCACCCATTGAAACCTATGGGAGCACGCGTGTGACTATTTGCTCTGCACACGCCACCCGTGGACCTCCTGGTCACTAACTGAAGTTAGCTCCTTGTAGGCCCAGCGATTCTAGAGGCCCTAGGCCTTTTCCCTTTCCTGTTCGTGGTACTTATACCACTATTTTAGTATATGGTTCGAGCGGCCACCAGGGCCAATCCATATAAAGTGCAACTTCTGTGTATTCTACTGTAATCTTGTTTGACGATTTGTGCTCCTGTGCTCATAAAGAGACTAGGGGTTACTTTGAGAAATAAATACATATATATTTTGAATATATATCTGTGTGGTGTCCTTTCATTGGTATAAAAGGGGGTTACATTTGGTAAAACAGCTGGCTTAACACGTGTCACGAGTTTAGCCTCAAAGACTGCTTAGCCTACGCTACCACTAGGGCAGCTAGTCCGAAAAGGTTGACTTACAACCACACCATAAGGGTTGCTTGGCATGGTACAAGGTGATCACTTTAACTAGTGAGCATCATATACCAGGCCAACTTCTCACAGTAAGGCGTCGCTCCTCAGTGTCAGTGGCCTCTGTATCACAGAGTGTAAGGCGTCGCACCTGAGTGTCAGTGGGTTCCGTATCACAGAGTGTAAGGCATCGCTCCTGAGTGTCACTGGGCTCCGTATCACAGAGTGTAAGACGTCGCTCCTCAGTGTCAGTGGGCTCCGTATCACAGAGTGTAAGGCGTCGCTCCTCAGTGTCAGTGGGCTCCGTATCACAGAGTTTAAGGCGTCGCTCCTCAGTGCCAGTGGGCTCCGTATCACAGAGTGTAAGGCGTCATTCCTCAGTGTCAGTGGGCTCCGTATCACAGAGTGTACGGCATCGCTCCTCAGTGTCAGTGGGCTCCATACCACAGAGTGTAAGGCATCGCTCCTCAGTGTCAGTGGGCTCCGTATCACAGAGTGTAAGGCGTTGCTCCTCAGTGTTATTGGGCTCCGTACCACAGAGTGTAAGGCGTCGCTCTTCAGTGTCAGTGGGCTCCGTACCACAGAGTGTAAGACGTCGATCCTCAGTGTCAGTGGGCTCCGTATCACAGAGTGTACAGCGTCGCTCCTCAGTGTCAGTGGACTCCGTATCACAGCGTGTAAGGCGTCGCTCCTCGGTGTCAGTGGGCTCCGTATGACAGAGTGTAAGGCGTCGCTCCTCAGTGTCAGTGGGCTTCGTATCACAGCGCGTAAGGCGTCGCTCCTCAGTGTCAGTGGGCTCCATTTCACAGAGTGTAAGGTGTCGATCCTCAGTGTCATTGGGCTCCATATCACAGAGTGTAAGGCTTCGCTCCTCAGTGTTAGTGAGCTCAGTATCACAGCTTGTAAGGCATCACTCCTCAGTGTCAGTTAGCTCCGTATAACAGCGTGTAAGGCATCGCTCCTCAGTGTCAGTGGGCTCCGTATCACAGAGCGTATGGGGTTGCTCCTCAGTATCAGTGGGCTCCGTATCACAGAGTGTAAGGCATCGCTCCTTTGAGTCAGTGGGCTCCGTATCACAGAGTGTACGGCGTCGCTCTTCAGTGTCAGTGGGCTTCGTATCACAGCGTGTAAGGCGTCGCTCCTCAAGTGTCAGTGGGCTCCGTATCACAGAGTGTAAGGCACCGCTCCTCTGAGTCAGTGGGCTCCGTATAACAGAGTGTAAGGCGTCGCTACTCAGTGTCAGTGGGCTCAGTATCACAGAGTGTAAGGCGTCGCTCCTCAGTGTCAGTGGCCTCTGTATCACAGAGTGTAAGGCGTCGCACCTGAGTGTCAGTGGGTTCCGTATCACAGAGTGTAAGGCATCGCTCCTGAGTGTCACTGGGCTCCGTATCACAGAGTGTAAGACGTCGCTCCGCAGTGTCAGTGGGCTCCGAATCACAGAGTGTAAGGCGTCGCTCCTCAGTGTCAGTGGGCTTCGTATCACAGCGCGTAAGGCGCCGCTCCTCAGTGTCATTGGGCTCCGTATCACAGAGTGTAAGGCGTCGCTCCTCAGTGTCAGTGGGCTCCGTATCACAGAGTTTAAGGCGTCGCTCCTCAGTGTTATTGGGCTCCGTACCACAGAGTGTAAGGAGTCGCTCTTCAGTGTCAGTGGGCTCCATACCACAGAGTGTAAGACGTCGATCCTCAGTGTCAGTGGGCTCCGTATCACAGAGTGTACAGCGTCGCTCCTCAGTGTCAGTGGACTCCGTATCACAGCGTGTAAGGCGTCGCTCCTCAGTGTCAGTGGGCTCCGTATCACAGAGTGTAAGGTGTCGCTCCTCAGTGTCAGAGGGCTTCGTATCACAGCGCGTAAGGCGTCGCTCCTCAGTGTCAGTGGGCTCCATATCACAGAGTGTAAGGCGTCGCTCCTCAGTGTCAGTGGGCACCGTATTACAGCGTGTACGGTGTCGCTCCTCAGTGTCAGTGGGCTCCGTATAACAGAGTGTACGGCGTCGTTCCTCAGTGTCAGAATGAAAGTGGGCTCGGTCTCACAGAGTGTACGGCGTCGCTCCTCAGTGTCAGTGGGCTACGTATCACAGAGGGTTAAGCATCGCTCCTCAGTGTCACTGTGCTACGTATCACAGAGTGTAAGGCATCGCTACTCAGTGTCAGTGGGCTCCATATCACAGAGTGTAAGGCGACACTCCTCAGTGTCAGTGGGCTCAGTATCACAGAGTGTAAGGGGTCGCTCCTCAGTGTCAGTGGGCTCAGTATCACAGAGTGTAAGGTGTCGCTCCTCAGTGTCAGTGGGCTCCGTATCACAGAGTTTAAGGAATCGTTACTCAGTGTCAGTGGGCTCCATATCACAGAGTGTAAGGCGTCGCTCCTCAGTGTTAGTGGGTTCTGTATCACAGAGCGTAAGGCGTCGCTCCTCAGTGTCAGTGGGCTCTGTATCACAGAGTGTATGGCGTCGCTCCTCAGTGTCAGTGGGTTCCGTATCACAGAGTGTAAGGCGTCGCTCCTCAGTGTCAGTGGGCTCCGTATCACAGAGTGTAAGGCGTCGCTCCTCAGTGTCAGTGGGCTCCGTATCACAGAGTGTATGGCGTCGCTCCTCAGTGTCAGTGGGCTCCGTATCACAGAGTGTAAGGCGTCGCTCCTCAGTGTCAGTGGGCTCCGTATCACAGAGTGTATGGCGTCGCTCCTGAGTGTCAGTGGGCTCCGTATCACAGAGTGTAAGGCGTCGCTCCTCAGTGTCAGTGGGTTCCGTATCACAGAGTGTAAGGCGTCGCTCCTCAGTGTCAGTGGGCTCCGTATCACAGAGTGTAAGGCGTTGCACCTGAGTGTCAGTGGGTTCCGTATCACAGAGTGTAAGGCATCGCTCCTGAGTATCACTGGGCTCCGTATCACAGAGTGTAAGACGTCGCTCCTCAGTGTCAGTGGGCTCCGTATCACAGAGTGTAAGGCGTCGCTCCTCAGTGTCAGTGGGCTCCGTATCACAGAGTTTAAGGCGTCGCTCCTCAGTGCCAGTGGGCTCCGTATCACAGACTGTAAGGTGTCATTCCTCAGTGTCAGTGGGCTCCGTATCACAGAGTGTACTTCGTCGCTCCTCAGTGTCAGTGGGCTCCATACCACAGAGTGTAAGGCATCGCTCCTCAGTGTCAGTGGGCTCCATATCACAGAGTGTAAGGCGTTGCTCCTCAGTGTTATTGGGCTCCGTACCACAGAGTGTAAGACGTCGATCCTCAGTGTCAGTGGGCTCCGTATCACAGAGTGTACAGCGTCGCTACTCAGTGTCAGTGGACTCCGTATCACAGCGTGTAAGGCGTCGCTCCTCAGTGTCAGTGGGCTTCGTATCACAGCGCGTAAGGCGTCGCTCCTCAGTGTCAGTGGGCTCCATATCACAGAGTGTAAGGCGTCGCTCCTCAGTGTCATTGGGCTCCGTATCACAGAGTGTAAGGCGTCGCTCCTCAGTGTTATTGGGCTCCGTACCACAGAGTGTAAGGCGTCGCTCTTCAGTGTCAGTGGGCTCCGTACCACAGAGTGTAAGACGTCGATCCTCAGTGTCAGTGGGCTCCGTATCACAGAGTGTACAGCGTCGCTCCTCAGTGTCAGTGGACTCCGTATCACAGAGTGTAAGGCGTCGCTCCTCAGTGTCAGTGGGCTCCGTATCACAGAGTGTAAGGCGTCGCTCCTCAGTGTCAGTGGGCTTCGTATCACAGCGCGTAAGGCGTCGCTTCTCAGTCTCAGTGGGCTCCATATCACAGAGTGTAAGGCGCCGCTCCTCAGTGTCAGTGGGCACCGTATTACAGCGTGTACGGTGTCGCTCCTCAGTGTCAGTGGCCTCCATATCACAGAGTGTACGGCGTCGTTCCTTAGTGTCAGAATGACAGTGTGCTCGGTCTCACAGAGTGTACGGCGTCGCTCCTCAGTGTCAGTGGGCTAAGTATCACAGAGTGTAAGGTGTCGCTCCTCAGTGTCAGTGGGCTCCGTATCGCAGAGTTTAAGGAATCGTTACTCAGTGTCAGTGGGCTCCATATCACAGAGTGTAAGGCGTCGCTCCTCAGTGTTAGTGAGCTCAGTATCACAGCTTGTAAGGCATCGCTCCTCAGTGTCAGTTAGCTCCGTATCACAGCGTGTAAGGCATCGCTCCTCAGTGTCAGTGGGCTCAGTATCACAGAGTGTATGGCGTTGCTCCTCAGTATCAGTGGGCTCCGTATCACAGAGTGTAAGGCATCGCTCCTTTGAGTCAGTGGGCTCCGTATCACAGAGTGTACGGCGTCGCTCCTCAGTGTCAGTGGGCTTCGTATCACAGCGTGTAAGGCGTCGCTCCTCAAGTGTCAGTGGGCTCCGTATCAGAGAGTGTAAGGCATCGCTCCTCTGAGTCAGTGGGCTCCGTATCACAGAGTGTAAGGCGTCGCTACTCAGTGTCAGTGGGCTCAGTATCACAGAGTGTAAGGCGTCGCACCTGAGTGTCAGTGGGTTCCGTATCACAGAGTGTAAGGCATCGCTCCTGAGTGTCACTGGGCTCCGTATCACAGAGTGTAAGACGTCGCTCCTCAGTGTCAGTGGGCTCCGTATCACAGAGTGTAAGGCGTCGCTCCTCAGTGTCAGTGGGCTCCGTATCACAGAGTTTAAGGCGTCGCTCCTCAGTGCCAGTGGGCTCCATATCACAGAGTGTAAGGCGTCATTCCTCAGTGTCAGTGGGCTCCGTATCACAGAGTGTACGGCGTCGCTCCTCAGTGTCAGTGGGCTCCATACCACAGAGTGTAAGGCATCGCTCCTCAGTGTCAGTGGGCTCCGTATCACAGAGTTTAAGGCGTCGCTCCTCAGTGCCAGTGGGCTCCGTATCACAGACTGTAAGGTGTCATTCCTCAGTGTCAGTGGGCTCCGTATCACAGAGTGTACGGCGTCGCTCCTCAGTGTCAGTGGGCTCCATATCACAGAGTGTAAGGTGTCGCTCCTCAGTGTCATTGGGCTCCGTATCACAGAGTGTAAGGCGTTGCTCCTCAGTGTTATTGGGCTCCGTACCACAGAGTGAAAGGCGTCGCTCTTCAGTGTCAGTGGGCTCCGTACCACAGAGTGTAAGACGTCGATCCTCAGTGCCAGTGGGCTCCGTATCACAGAGTGTACAGCGTCGCTCCTCAGTGTCAGTGGACTCCGTATCACAGCGTGTAAGGCGTCGCTCCTCAGTGTCAGTGGGCTCCGTATGACAGAGTGTAAGGCGTCGCTCCTCAATGTCAGTGGGCTCCGTATCACAGAGTTTAAGGCTTCGCTCCTCAGTGTCAGTGGGCTCCGTATCACAGAGTGTAAGGCGTCATTCCTCAGTGTCAGTGGGCTCCGTATCACAGAGTGTACGGCGTCGCTCCTCAGTGTCAGTGGGCTCCATACCACAGAGTGTAAGGCATCGCTCCTCAGTGTCAGTGGGCTCCGTATCACAGAGTGTAAGGCTTCGCTCCTCAGTGTTATTGGGCTCCGTACCACAGAGTGTAAGGCGTCGCTCTTCAGTGTCAGTGGGCTCCGTACCACAGAGTGTAAGACGTCGATCCTCAGTGTCAGTGGGCTCCGTATCACAGAGTGTACAGCGTCGCTCCTCAGTGTCAGTGGACTCCGTATCACAGCGTGTAAGGCGTTGCTCCTCAGTGTCAGTGGGCTCCGTATCACAGAGTGTAAGGCGTCGCTCCTCAGTGTCAGTGGGCTTCGTATCACAGCGAGTAAGGCGTCGCTCCTCAGTGTCAGTGGGCTCCGTATCACAGAGTGTAAGGCGTCGCTCCTCAGTGTTATTGGGCTCCGTACCACAGAGTGTAAGGCGTTGCTCTTCAGTGTCAGTGGGCTCCGTACCACAGAGTGTAAGACGTCGATCCTCAGTGTCAGTGGGCTCCATATCACAGAGTGTAAGGCGTCGCTCCTCAGTGTCAGTGGGCACCGTATTACAGCGTGTACGGTGTCGCTCCTCAGTGTCAGTGGGCTCCGTATCACAGAGAGTACGGCGTCGTTCCTCAGTGTCAGAATGACAGTGGGCTCGGTCTCACAGAGTGTACGGCGTCGCTCCTCAGTGTCAGTGGGCTACGTATCACAGAGTGTTAAGCATCGCTCCTCAGTGTCACTGTGCTACATATCACAGAGTGTAAGGCATCGCTACTCAGTGTCAGTGGGCTCCATATCACAGAGTGTAAGGCGACACTCCTCGGTGTCAGTGGGCTCAGTATCACAGAGTATAAGGGGTCGCTCCTCAGGGTCAGTGGGCTCAGTATCACAGAGTGTAAGGTGTCGCTCCTCAGTGTCAGTGGGCTCCGTATCACAGAGTTTAAGGAATCGTTACTCAGTGTCAGTGGGCTCCATATCACAGAGTGTAAGGCGTCACTCCTCAGTGTTAGTGAGCTCAGTATCACAGCTTGTAAGGCATCGCTCCTCAGTGTCAGTTAGCTCCGTATCACAGAGTTTAAGGTATCGCTCCTCAGTGAGCTGTGTAGCACAGAGTGTAAGGCGTCGCTCCTCAGTGTCAGTGGGTTCCGTATCACAGAGTGTAAGGCGTCGCTCCTCAGTGTCAGTGGTCTCCGTATCACAGAGTGTATAGCGTCGCTCCTCAGTGTGAGTGGGTTCCGTATCACAGAGTGTAAGGCGTCGCTCCTCAGTGTCAGTGGGCTCCGTATCACAGAGTGTATGGCGTCGCTCCTCAGTGTCAGTGGGCTCCGTATCACAGAGTGTAAGGCGTCGCTCCTCAGTGTCAGTGGGCTCCGTATCACAGAGTGTAAGGCATCGCTCCTCAGTGTCAGTGGGCTCCGTATCACAGAGTGTAAGGCGTCGCTCCTCAGTGTCAGTGGGCTCCGTATCACAGAGTGTAAGGCGTCGCTCCTCAGTGTCAGTGGGCTCCGTATCACAGAGTGTGAGGCGTCGCTCCTTAGTGTCAGTGGGCTCCGTATCACAGAGTGTAAGGTGTCGCTCCTGAGTGTCAGTGGGCTCCGTATCACAGAGTGTAAGGCGTCGCTCCTCAGTGTCAGTGGCCTCTGTATCACAGAGTGTAAGGCGTCGCACCTGAGTGTCAGTGGGTTCCGTATCACAGAGTGTAAGGCATGGCTCCTGAGTGTCACTGGGCTCCGTATCACAGAGTGTAAGACGTCGCTCCTCAGTGTCAGTGGGCTCCGTATCACAGAGTGTAAGGCGTCGCTCCTCAGTGTCAGTGGGCTCCGTATCACAGAGTTTAAGGCGTCGCTCCTCAGTGCCAGAGGGCTCCGTATCACAGAGTGTAAGGCGTCATTCCTCAGTGTCAGTGGGCTCTGTATCACAGAGTGTAAGGCGTCGCTCCTCAGTGTTATTGGGCTCCGTACCACAGAGTGTAAGGCGTCGCTCTTCAGTGTCAGTGGGCTCCGTACCACAGAGTGTAAGACGTCGATCCTCAGTGTCAGTGGGCTCCGTATCACAGAGTGTACAGCGTCGCTCCTCAGTGTCAGTGGACTCCGTATCACAGCGTGTAAGGCGTCGCTCCTCAGTGTCAGTGGGCTCCGTATCACAGAGTGTAAGGCGTCGCTCCTCAGTGTCAGTGGGCTTCGTAATATAGCGCGTAAGGCGTCGCTCCTCAGTGTCAGTGGGCTCCATATCACAGAGTGTAAGGCGTCGCTCCTCAGTGTCAGTGGGCTCCGTATCACACAGTGTAAGGCGTCGCTCCTCAGTGTTATTGGGCTCCGTACCACAGAGTGTAAGGAGTCGCTCTTCAGTGTCAGTGGGCTCCGTACCACAGAGTGTAAGACGTCGATCCTCAGTGTCAGTGGGCTCCGTATCACAGAGTGTACAGCGTCGCTCCTCAGTGTCAGTGGACTCCGTATCACAGCGTGTAAGGCGTCGCTCCTCAGTGTCAGTGGGCTCCGTATCACAGAGTGTAAGGCGTCGCTCCTCAGTGTCAGTGGGCTCCATATCACAGAGTGTAAGGCGTCGCTCCTCAGTGTCAGTGGGCTCCGTATTACAGCGTGTACGGTGTCGCTCCTCAGTGTCAGTGGGCTCCGTATAACAGAGTGTACGGCGTCGTTCCTCAGTGTCAGAATGACAGTGGGCTCGGTCTCACAGAGTGTACGGCGTCGCTCCTCAGTGTCAGTGGGCTACGTATCACAGAGGGTTAAGCATCGCTCCTCAGTGTCACTGTGCTACGTATCACAGAGTGTAAGGCATCGATACTCAGTGTCAGTGGGCTCCATATCACAGAGTGTAAGGCGACACTCCTCAGTGTCAGTGGGCTCAGTATCACAGAGTGTAAGGGGTCGCTCCTCAGTGTCAGTGGGCTCAGTATCACAGAGTGTAAGGTGTCGCTCCTCAGTGTCAGTGGGCTCCGTATCACAGAGTTTAAGGAATCGTTACTCAGTGTCAGTGGGCTCCATATCACAGAGTGTAAGGCGTCGCTCCTCAGTGTTAGTGGGTTCCGTATCACAGAGTGTAAGGCGTCGGTCCTCAGTGTCAATGGGCTCTGTATCACAGAGTGTATGGCGTCGCTCCTCAGTGTCAGTGGGTTCCGTATCACAGAGTGTAAGGCGTCGCTCCTCAGTGTCAGTGGGCTCCGTATCACAGAGTGTAAGGTGTCGCTCCTCAGTGTCAGTGGGCTCCGTATCACAGAGTGTATGGCGTCGCTCCTCAGTGTCAGTGGGCTCCGTATCAAAGAGTGTAAGGCGTCGCTCCTCAGTGTCAGTGGGCTCCGTATCACAGAGTGTAAGGCGTCGCTCCTGAGTGTCAGTGGGCTCCGTATCACAGAGTGTAAGGCGTCGCTCCTCAGTGTCAGTGGCCTCTGTATCACAGAGTGTAAGGCGTCGCACCTGAGTGTCAGTGGGTTCCGTATCACAGAGTGTAAGGCATCGCTCCTGAGTGTCACTGGGCTCCGTATCACAGAGTGTAAGACGTCGCTCCTCAGTGTCAGTGGGCTCCGTATCACAGAGTGTAAGGCGTCGCTCCTCAGTGTCAGTGGGCTCCGTATCACAGAGTTTAAGGCGTCGCTCCTCAGTGCCAGTGGGCTCCGTATCACAGACTGTAAGGTGTCATTCCTCAGTGTCAGTGGGCTCCGTATCACAGAGTGTACGGTGTCGCTCCTCAGTGTCAGTGGGCTCCATACCACAGAGTGTAAGGCATCGCTCCTCAGTGTCAGTGGGCTCCATATCACAGAGTGTAAGGCGTTTGTTAGACCTGGCACCTTGGCGTGAGTTTCCCTTCCACTTTTTGCTGATGTGCCTCATTGTGTTTTGTTGGTGTTAGCTGCTCAGAGCACTGTGACACTGCTGATCAGTGCCACAGTGCAAGTGCTCCCTTTTAAAACTATATACATTGATTGGTGTCCATGATTGAGTCATTTGGTTTACTGTCAGCCCCTAGTAAAGTGCACCAGGAGTGCCAGGGCTTGTAAATACAAATACCGCTGGTGGGCCTGCAGCACTGGTTGTGCCACCCACAGAAGCGGCCTAGTAAAATATGTCTAGGGTCTGCCACTGCAGAACCTGCGCGCAGTCTGGTACTGTCGCGCTGACTGTGCAAGTGCCCCCACTTGCCAGTCCCTAAACCTTCCCTTAACTACATATTAGTCACCCCTCTGGTAGGCCCAAGGGCAGGGTGCATTGTAGGCATAAGGTAGGACATGCCCTGATGTGTGTGGCATGTCTTAATAGTGAATTACAGCCATTTTCGTTTTTCACTATTGAAGGCTACCTGCTCTCCATAGGCCAGAATGGGCTGCTGGAGTCACTACACGCTGTGACCCCAGTGGACTCATAGAGCATGGTAGAAAGTCATGTTTAGTATGCCTGAACTCAGAATAATAAAATACTTCTTTTAGTAAAGTTTATTTTAATATCCTGTGTTTGTAAATACTACTTTTAGAAAGTTAGTATTTACTGATCTGGCCATTCAGTCCGCCTCTGCGCTGTGTGTGTGTGTGTTCTGCCTGGCAACAGTAAGGAGCAGGGTTGGGGAATCCCCAGAGACAGGTTGACTGCCAGGTGGTGGGTAGAGAGATTACACCAGGATGGGTGGGAGGAGTACACCTTGACTCTTGAATAGACCTGTGCTCTGCCCCCACAAAGCCGGCGCCGCCCCCTGTGGAGCGGCTGATGTCTCTGCCCTGCTGCTGAAAGGAAAAGTGCAGAGTCACCATAACAAAGTGCTCCAGAACTGGACTGAGCCAGGCCCAGGCCCCCTGGCGCTAAAGAACAAAAGAATTGTGCTATAAAAGTAGGAGCCTGGCTCCTAAGAAACTAGATCCTGTTGACGCCAAGACGAACCTCTGCCTGAAGGAGAAGGACCTGGAGAAGCTGAAGGAGGAATACTGTCTCTCTGCCTAAGAGACTGGCCTGCAGTGGGTGCCTGCTGCTGGAAGGAGAGGAAGAAAAGACTACAGAAAAGACTTTTAATCAACTTGTGCTGAAAACAATCTCCAAGGGCTTGCTAGTGAACTTGCCCCCTGATCTGCGCCCCAGGAACAGTGGGCGCTACCTTCCTGAAGAAGAGGAGAAGTGCCAAGGAGTGATTCTGCCAGCTGACCCCTGAGAACCTGAGCATCCCCTGACCTCACTGAGCAACGCGACTTCTGCGGCTGGTGTGGCTGCAAACAAAGTAAAGGCCTGATAGCCCGAGCACCGTGAACAGCTGCCCCCTCGAGCCGTAGCTCGCAAAGTAAGGAGGAGAGTCCTGCGTCTGAGCGCCGAGCCCCCTGTGACCCCGCCGGGTTGTGGAGGCTCTTGTGAGGACCGTGCCCTGGTTCGCCGTGCGAAGCTGACAGCGCGCTGCGCTGTGAAATCACCCCCGAGACTGCCCTCCTGCTTCTGACCCCCCTTCGCGGCGACCTGCATCCTGCCCGAGCGCCCCACGAAGCTCCGCTGTCCCCTGGACACTTGGGACGCCAGCGCGACGTGGGACACCCCTGGACTGGACCGCGAGGCCGCCACGCACCTTCGCCGTGAATTCTACAAGGTATTGTGCCAGCGCGTGAAAAGTACGACCCGTACTTGCTTTCGTACGGACCGTACCGATCGTCCCAGGGTTGAGTCCAAGTGTTAGTTTGAAGCGTACTGCCTTTTAAGTTTGAGCGTATTTACTGCCTGGAAGCAAGTTCGCACCGTACTGACGCCGGGAATCACCTGGTTCGCCTCGTACATTTGCCCCGTACTGACTGTACCAATATCCTGGTTCGCGCTGTAATAATAGCTTGGTTCGCACTGTACTGCCTTTTGACCCGCTCTGAGTTCGCACCGTACTGAGGAAGCCGTGTTCGCACCGGACCGGTGCTTCCCTCCAGGTACGGAGCGTCCCTGACAGTCCGAACCGTACCCGCATAGAAAACCATTGCCGGTGCTCACGCGAGAAGAGTGAGACTCGGCAATCGTACTCGGGCTCACGCGAGAAGCGTGAGAAACGGCAAGGTCCTGTTAAAACCTTGCCCAGAGTACCCCAAAGGCGCTACGAAGGGCCCCGAAGACCTAAAGAACTTATTTTAAAGAGAACTGTGCCATTTTAAAACCTGTGGACTGCCCTTAAGCCTATACAAGTAACTGGAACGTAACTTTACCAAGAGAACTGTATTTATGCAACCTGCCTGAAAAGAAAATCTTTTATATAAAAACCTATATTTTTACAGTAATACAGCCTTGTGTCTTTGTGTGGTGGGGAGGTGATTATTGTGTGGGACAACCTGAACGCTTAACCTGTATGCCCTCTGGAAATCTAGCCTGACTGCTCGCGCCACGTTACCTAGAGGGTGAGCAGGGGTTATTTTTAAAGAGGTGATCCTTTGCCCTGACTTAGATGAAAAGGGTCCCTGCTTGTCGCAAGTGCATACCTGCGCCAACCAGAGACCCCGGATTCTAACATTGGTGGCAGCGGTGCGGATTTACGGATTTGCGTTCTTGGTGTCTGCGCAGTGATTGCTAACCATTGCACAGTAGACGGTCCAGTAGCTTAAGCCACAGAACTTTGCCATTTTATTTCGCCTGCCAAGAAAAGATCCCTTGCGTTGAAGCCATGCCGGGCTCGACCAGCACAGCATCTGAAGCCTCTGGGATGGAATTGGAATGGGATGCATCAGAGCTGGACAACTACACAAAAACCCAACTCAAGTATTTTTGCATGAAGTTCAAGGTTCCACATGCAGGATGCAGGAACAAGGGGGATCTCTACAAGGCGCTGAAAGCCTGGATAGAATCAAGGGGTGCAGCTGATGAAGTTGTACCTGGATTTGTGCCAGTGGAGCCAGCAGAGAGCGTCCACAGCTTTGGCAGAGACCTGTCGCCAGGAGAGCTGGCAGACAGACGGGCTGCAAGAGAACAAGAAGTCACTTTGGCGAAACTAAAAATGGCTCTGGAAGAAAAGAAAATAGCTCTGGAAGAGAGAAAGGCTCTGATGGAGCACGACGCCAGAATGAGGGAACTGGCGATAAAAGAGAAAAGTTTGGAGAACACTCCCTCTGGTGGCAGCGCAACGCCGGTGCAGGTAGAGTCAAGGGTGTACATCCCAAAAGATGTAGTTAAAGAGTTCTTCAGGAATGATGACATAGGGCAATGGTTCCGGGCCTATGAGATAGCCATGTCCTCCCACCGGGTCCCTGAGAAAGACTGGGGAGCGGGGTTGTGGGGACGGTTCCTCAGTGAGGGGCGGGACACACTTTTAGATTTGCCCTTTGACATGCAGAATTCTTACCCCCACATGAAAGAAGCTTTAATGACCAGATATGGGCTAACTCCTGAAATGTATAGACAGAGGTTCAGGGGGTGTACCAAGATTGCGGGGGGTACGTATGTGGAGTATGTAACCTTTTTTTTGCAGAGCACTGGATGGCTGGGTGAAGGGTAGCAAAGTTAATGATTACCAAGGTCTCTTTGATTTAATTGCATGGGAGCACTTGTCGCTTAATTGTTTTCCTGAGCTACGCCAACACCTAATAGATAGCAAGCTGACTAACCCTAGGAAGCTTGCTGAGGAGGCGGACCGCTGGCTCAGCACCAGGGTCCACAAGGGTCCCGTGGGAGACTCCGCCAAAGGTGGGCAGGGTCCCCAGCAGAAGAGTGGGGGGGACAGGGGAAAACAGAAAGGGTTCCAAAAAGGCCCCCAAAGTAATACCCAAGGGAACCAGCAGAAAGGTTCTCAGCCTCCCCCACCCCCGAAGCAGACAGGGGCCCCGACAGGTAAACCTGTTCCCAAGGGGCCCCCTCAATGTTATAAATGTGGCGAACTAGGTCACTTTGCCAGTGATCCCAAGTGTCGCCAATATGTGAAACCCGCACCCACTGGTGCTCCACCCAGGCAAGTGGCTACAGTAGCCTTTGGGGAGGAGGTAGAAGTCCAAGGTGGGTGGGACCCCGTCCAGATGACCTTAGTCTCACTAGGAGACAGTGAGATGGTCCCCCAAGCCAACTTGCCCTCTAACACTAAGAAATATGGGCAAGTGGTGACCGTCAATGGGAAGAAGGTAGAGGCTCTTAGAGACACAGGAGCCAGCGTGACTGCAGTGCGGCAGCACCTGGTATCTCAAGAGCAGGTCGTACCCCATGCCTATTGTCGGGTTGTCAATGCTGACAACACGGAGAGTCATTGTCCAATGGCTCAAGTTCCCTTTGAGTGGGGGGGGGTCTCTGGTACTCTGCAAGTCGCTGTGAGAACTGCCATGCCTGTAGACTGTCTCCTAGGGAATGACTTGGAGAGCTCCCCTTGGGAGAAGGTGGAGAAGACAGCTCACCTGCGGATGGTGGGCTTACCTGATTGGGCGTGCGTGACCACCCGGTCAATGGCAGCCAGTAGGGGTGTTGAAGGGACCCTGGAGCCTGAGGGAGAGGCCCAGGAACCGGCCTTAGAGAGAGGGCAAGGGAGGCACGGGAAACTGGCTCCTGAAGTTCCCACGGCCCAGGAGGAAGCAGACCTTGAGGGGGATGCCCTGGAGCCTACCGGGGAACAGATAGCCGAACTGGGGGACCTGCCTGAGCTGACCCATTGGCAGCAAGAAGGAGGCCCCTCCAGGGAGGAATTCTGCAGGGAGCAGAAAGAGTGCCCCTCTCTAGAGGGTATGCGGCAGCAGGCTGCAGCCCAGGCCAATGGTGATCAGTCCGGAACTCACTTGATCTACTGGGAGAACGACCTCCTATACTCAGAGCCTAAGGTTGCTGAACCTGGGTCAGCCCGTGCGCTGGTGGTAACCCAGAAGTTCAGAACCTTCCTACTGGGGCTGGCTCACGACGTGCCATTAGCAGGGCATTTGGGGCAGGACAAGACCTTTGAAAGGCTTGTCACCCACTTCTATTGGCCCCAAATGCGCAGGAGTTCTGATACTCACTGCAGGACATGCCAGACTTGCCAGGCAAGTGGCAAGAGTGGAAGGAAGCTTAAAGCTCCACTCCAACCTTTCCCTGTGGTCAGTACCCCATTCCAGCGAGTGGGGATTGACATTGTGGGGCCACTGGACCCCAAGACAGCCATGGGCAACAGGTTTATCCTGGTCTTGGTGGACCATGCCACCCGGTACCCTGAAGCCATCCCTCTGAGGACAGTGACGGCCCCCGTGGTGGGACGAGCACTGATGGGAATTTTCTCACGAGTAGGATTCCCTCTAGAGGTGGTGTCCGATAGGGGGACCAATTTCATATCGAAATATATGAAATCCCTTTGGCAAGAATGTGGTGTGACATACAAGTTCACCACCCCTTACCATCCACAAGGAAACGGGTTGGTTGAGCGATTCAACCGAACCCTTAAGGGCATGATCATGGGCCTTGAAGGACCAATGAGGCGTAAGTGGGACGTCCTCTTACCATGCCTTCTCTTTGCGTACCGTGAGGTGCCACAGAAGTCTCTGGGGTTCAGTCCCTTTGAGCTTCTGTATGGCCACCCTGTACGTGGACCTCTGAGTCTGGTCAAGGAAGGCTGGGAGCAATCTCCCAGGAAACCTCCCCAGAATGTATTTAGTTACATGCTGGCCTTCAGGAACCAGACTAGGCGTTTCAGGCAACTTGCTGAGGCAAATCTGGAAGCCAGCCAGGAGGAAATGAAGCGGTGGTACGACCAGAATGCCACTCTGGTTGAGCTTCAACCTGGTCAAAAGGTATGGGTCCTTGCCCCTGTGGAGCCTTGTGCACTCCAGGACAAGTGGACAGGACCCTTTGAGATTGTGGAGCGCAAGAGTTCTGTCACCTACTTGGTGAACTTGCAGTCTCCTAGGAACCCCTTAAGGGTCCTACATGTCAATCGCCTTAAGCCCCACTTGGAGAGGTCCGAAGTGGGCATGCTCTTGGCCACCGATGATGGGACGGAGGAGGAGTCAGAACCTCTTCCTGACCTCTTGGTAGCCTCAGAGCAGGACGGGTCAGTGGATGGAGTTAACCTCTCACCCACCCTGACCCCTGAGCAACAGGATGACTGCCGCCAACTGCTGGGGCAGTTTCCTGACCTGTTCTCCCTGGTTCCTGGTATCACAGATTGGTGCGTCCATGATGTGGATACAGGAGACAGCTTACCTGTGAAGCACAAGGCTTACAGGGTAACTGACAGGGTCAGAGCCTGCATCAAAGAGGAGGTCTCAAAGATGCTTGCTCTTGGGGTGGTTGAGTCCTCCAGCAGTCCTTGGGCCAGCCCAGTGGTCTTGGTCCCAAAGGCTGCAGCGCCGGGTGCCACACCCGAACTCCGGTTCTGTGTGGACTACAGAGGACTCAATTCAGTCACGAAGACTGACGCGCACCCCATCCCCAGAGCTGATGAGCTCATCGATCGGTTAGGGGCTGCACGGTACCTCAGCACGTTTGATTTAACGTCTGGGTACTGGCAGATCGCCTTAACTGATGGGGCCAAAGAGAGGTCTGCATTCTCCACACCAGATGGGCATTTCCAGTTCCGTGTCATGCCCTTTGGGATGAAGAATGCCCCTGCCACCTTCCAGAGGTTGGTCAACCAGGTGTTGGCTGGACTGACCGAGTTCAGCGCAGCATACCTGGATGACATCGCAGTGTTCAGCGGCACATGGGAAGAACACCTGCAACATCTCTGGGAAGTGTTGATGG
The DNA here is from genome assembly GCF_964204655.1 of Triturus cristatus. Lineage (NCBI taxonomy): Eukaryota > Metazoa > Chordata > Amphibia > Caudata > Salamandridae > Triturus > Triturus cristatus. The sequence goes on from NC_140579.1 coordinate 1,101,407,954, forward strand.
CACTGCGCAAGGCAGGCCTCACGATCAAGGCAAGCAAGTGTCAGATCGGGCAGGGGTCCGTGGTGTACTTGGGACACCAGGTGGGGAGCGGCCAGGTGGCGCCCCTACAACCCAAGATAGAAACCATCCTGGCTTGGGAGCCCCCAAAGACCCAGACGGAGGTGAGGGCCTTTTTAGGACTCACTGGGTACTACAGGAGGTTTGTCAAGGGGTATGGCAGCATCGTTGCCCCCTTGACAGAGCTGACTTCGAAGAAGCAGCCCAGGAAAGTGATATGGACTGACACCTGTCAGAAGGCCTTTGACACCCTGAAAACTGCCATGTGCACGGCGCCCGTGCTCTTGGCTCCTGACTTCTCCAAAGAATTCCTAGTGCAGACAGACGCATCAGAGCATGGTGTAGGGGCTGTTCTCTCACAGATGACTGAGGAGGGCTGGGACCAACCTGTAGCCTTTATTAGTAGAAGGTTACTTCCACGGGAACAAAGGTGGAGTGCGATAGAGCGGGAAGCATTTGCTGTGGTCTGGGCGCTGAAGAAGCTAAGACCCTACTTGTTTGGGTCTCACTTCCGGGTTCAGACCGACCACAGGCCCCTCAGATGGTTGATGCAAATGAGGGGTGAAAACCCAAAACTGTTGAGGTGGTCCATCTCCCTACAGGGTATGGACTTTACGGTGGAGCATCGCCCTGGCACAGATCACGCCAATGCTGACGGTCTGTCCAGGTTTTTCCGCCTTAGTGAAGAGGAACTCCCTGGGGTAGGGTAGTTCCCCCCACATTTCAGCTGGAGGGGACACGTGTTAGACCTGGCACCTTGGCGTGAGTTTCCCTTCCACTTTTTGCTGATGTGCCTCATTGTGTTTTGTTGGTGTTAGCTGCTCAGAGCACTGTGACACTGCTGATCAGTGCCACAGTGCAAGTGCTCCCTTTTAAAACTATATACATTGATTGGTGTCCATGATTGAGTCATTTGGTTTACTGTCAGCCCCTAGTAAAGTGCACCAGGAGTGCCAGGGCTTGTAAATACAAATACCGCTGGTGGGCCTGCAGCACTGGTTGTGCCACCCACAGAAGCGGCCTAGTAAAATATGTCTAGGGTCTGCCACTGCAGAACCTGCGCGCAGTCTGGTACTGTCGCGCTGACTGTGCAAGTGCCCCCACTTGCCAGTCCCTAAACCTTCCCTTAACTACATATTAGTCACCCCTCTGGTAGGCCCAAGGGCAGGGTGCATTGTAGGCATAAGGTAGGACATGCCCTGATGTGTGTGGCATGTCTTAATAGTGAATTACAGCCATTTTCGTTTTTCACTATTGAAGGCTACCTGCTCTCCATAGGCCAGAATGGGCTGCTGGAGTCACTACACGCTGTGACCCCAGTGGACTCATAGAGCATGGTAGAAAGTCATGTTTAGTATGCCTGAACTCAGAATAATAAAATACTTCTTTTAGTAAAGTTTATTTTAATATCCTGTGTTTGTAAATACTACTTTTAGAAAGTTAGTATTTACTGATCTGGCCATTCAGTCCGCCTCTGCGCTGTGTGTGTGTGTGTTCTGCCTGGCAACAGTAAGGAGCAGGGTTGGGGAATCCCCAGAGACAGGTTGACTGCCAGGTGGTGGGTAGAGAGATTACACCAGGATGGGTGGGAGGAGTACACCTTGACTCTTGAATAGACCTGTGCTCTGCCCCCACAAAGCCGGCGCCGCCCCCTGTGGAGCGGCTGATGTCTCTGCCCTGCTGCTGAAAGGAAAAGTGCAGAGTCACCATAACAAAGTGCTCCAGAACTGGACTGAGCCAGGCCCAGGCCCCCTGGCGCTAAAGAACAAAAGAATTGTGCTATAAAAGTAGGAGCCTGGCTCCTAAGAAACTAGATCCTGTTGACGCCAAGACGAACCTCTGCCTGAAGGAGAAGGACCTGGAGAAGCTGAAGGAGGAATACTGTCTCTCTGCCTAAGAGACTGGCCTGCAGTGGGTGCCTGCTGCTGGAAGGAGAGGAAGAAAAGACTACAGAAAAGACTTTTAATCAACTTGTGCTGAAAACAATCTCCAAGGGCTTGCTAGTGAACTTGCCCCCTGATCTGCGCCCCAGGAACAGTGGGCGCTACCTTCCTGAAGAAGAGGAGAAGTGCCAAGGAGTGATTCTGCCAGCTGACCCCTGAGAACCTGAGCATCCCCTGACCTCACTGAGCAACGCGACTTCTGCGGCTGGTGTGGCTGCAAACAAAGTAAAGGCCTGATAGCCCGAGCACCGTGAACAGCTGCCCCCTCGAGCCGTAGCTCGCAAAGTAAGGAGGAGAGTCCTGCGTCTGAGCGCCGAGCCCCCTGTGACCCCGCCGGGTTGTGGAGGCTCTTGTGAGGACCGTGCCCTGGTTCGCCGTGCGAAGCTGACAGCGCGCTGCGCTGTGAAATCACCCCCGAGACTGCCCTCCTGCTTCTGACCCCCCTTCGCGGCGACCTGCATCCTGCCCGAGCGCCCCACGAAGCTCCGCTGTCCCCTGGACACTTGGGACGCCAGCGCGACGTGGGACACCCCTGGACTGGACCGCGAGGCCGCCACGCACCTTCGCCGTGAATTCTACAAGGTATTGTGCCAGCGCGTGAAAAGTACGACCCGTACTTGCTTTCGTACGGACCGTACCGATCGTCCCAGGGTTGAGTCCAAGTGTTAGTTTGAAGCGTACTGCCTTTTAAGTTTGAGCGTATTTACTGCCTGGAAGCAAGTTCGCACCGTACTGACGCCGGGAATCACCTGGTTCGCCTCGTACATTTGCCCCGTACTGACTGTACCAATATCCTGGTTCGCGCTGTAATAATAGCTTGGTTCGCACTGTACTGCCTTTTGACCCGCTCTGAGTTCGCACCGTACTGAGGAAGCCGTGTTCGCACCGGACCGGTGCTTCCCTCCAGGTACGGAGCGTCCCTGACAGTCCGAACCGTACCCGCATAGAAAACCATTGCCGGTGCTCACGCGAGAAGAGTGAGACTCGGCAATCGTACTCGGGCTCACGCGAGAAGCGTGAGAAACGGCAAGGTCCTGTTAAAACCTTGCCCAGAGTACCCCAAAGGCGCTACGAAGGGCCCCGAAGACCTAAAGAACTTATTTTAAAGAGAACTGTGCCATTTTAAAACCTGTGGACTGCCCTTAAGCCTATACAAGTAACTGGAACGTAACTTTACCAAGAGAACTGTATTTATGCAACCTGCCTGAAAAGAAAATCTTTTATATAAAAACCTATATTTTTACAGTAATACAGCCTTGTGTCTTTGTGTGGTGGGGAGGTGATTATTGTGTGGGACAACCTGAACGCTTAACCTGTATGCCCTCTGGAAATCTAGCCTGACTGCTCGCGCCACGTTACCTAGAGGGTGAGCAGGGGTTATTTTTAAAGAGGTGATCCTTTGCCCTGACTTAGATGAAAAGGGTCCCTGCTTGTCGCAAGTGCATACCTGCGCCAACCAGAGACCCCGGATTCTAACATTGGTGGCAGCGGTGCGGATTTACGGATTTGCGTTCTTGGTGTCTGCGCAGTGATTGCTAACCATTGCACAGTAGACGGTCCAGTAGCTTAAGCCACAGAACTTTGCCATTTTATTTCGCCTGCCAAGAAAAGATCCCTTGCGTTGAAGCCATGCCGGGCTCGACCAGCACAGCATCTGAAGCCTCTGGGATGGAATTGGAATGGGATGCATCAGAGCTGGACAACTACACAAAAACCCAACTCAAGTATTTTTGCATGAAGTTCAAGGTTCCACATGCAGGATGCAGGAACAAGGGGGATCTCTACAAGGCGCTGAAAGCCTGGATAGAATCAAGGGGTGCAGCTGATGAAGTTGTACCTGGATTTGTGCCAGTGGAGCCAGCAGAGAGCGTCCACAGCTTTGGCAGAGACCTGTCGCCAGGAGAGCTGGCAGACAGACGGGCTGCAAGAGAACAAGAAGTCACTTTGGCGAAACTAAAAATGGCTCTGGAAGAAAAGAAAATAGCTCTGGAAGAGAGAAAGGCTCTGATGGAGCACGACGCCAGAATGAGGGAACTGGCGATAAAAGAGAAAAGTTTGGAGAACACTCCCTCTGGTGGCAGCGCAACGCCGGTGCAGGTAGAGTCAAGGGTGTACATCCCAAAAGATGTAGTTAAAGAGTTCTTCAGGAATGATGACATAGGGCAATGGTTCCGGGCCTATGAGATAGCCATGTCCTCCCACCGGGTCCCTGAGAAAGACTGGGGAGCGGGGTTGTGGGGACGGTTCCTCAGTGAGGGGCGGGACACACTTTTAGATTTGCCCTTTGACATGCAGAATTCTTACCCCCACATGAAAGAAGCTTTAATGACCAGATATGGGCTAACTCCTGAAATGTATAGACAGAGGTTCAGGGGGTGTACCAAGATTGCGGGGGGTACGTATGTGGAGTATGTAACCTTTTTTTTGCAGAGCACTGGATGGCTGGGTGAAGGGTAGCAAAGTTAATGATTACCAAGGTCTCTTTGATTTAATTGCATGGGAGCACTTGTCGCTTAATTGTTTTCCTGAGCTACGCCAACACCTAATAGATAGCAAGCTGACTAACCCTAGGAAGCTTGCTGAGGAGGCGGACCGCTGGCTCAGCACCAGGGTCCACAAGGGTCCCGTGGGAGACTCCGCCAAAGGTGGGCAGGGTCCCCAGCAGAAGAGTGGGGGGGACAGGGGAAAACAGAAAGGGTTCCAAAAAGGCCCCCAAAGTAATACCCAAGGGAACCAGCAGAAAGGTTCTCAGCCTCCCCCACCCCCGAAGCAGACAGGGGCCCCGACAGGTAAACCTGTTCCCAAGGGGCCCCCTCAATGTTATAAATGTGGCGAACTAGGTCACTTTGCCAGTGATCCCAAGTGTCGCCAATATGTGAAACCCGCACCCACTGGTGCTCCACCCAGGCAAGTGGCTACAGTAGCCTTTGGGGAGGAGGTAGAAGTCCAAGGTGGGTGGGACCCCGTCCAGATGACCTTAGTCTCACTAGGAGACAGTGAGATGGTCCCCCAAGCCAACTTGCCCTCTAACACTAAGAAATATGGGCAAGTGGTGACCGTCAATGGGAAGAAGGTAGAGGCTCTTAGAGACACAGGAGCCAGCGTGACTGCAGTGCGGCAGCACCTGGTATCTCAAGAGCAGGTCGTACCCCATGCCTATTGTCGGGTTGTCAATGCTGACAACACGGAGAGTCATTGTCCAATGGCTCAAGTTCCCTTTGAGTGGGGGGGGGTCTCTGGTACTCTGCAAGTCGCTGTGAGAACTGCCATGCCTGTAGACTGTCTCCTAGGGAATGACTTGGAGAGCTCCCCTTGGGAGAAGGTGGAGAAGACAGCTCACCTGCGGATGGTGGGCTTACCTGATTGGGCGTGCGTGACCACCCGGTCAATGGCAGCCAGTAGGGGTGTTGAAGGGACCCTGGAGCCTGAGGGAGAGGCCCAGGAACCGGCCTTAGAGAGAGGGCAAGGGAGGCACGGGAAACTGGCTCCTGAAGTTCCCACGGCCCAGGAGGAAGCAGACCTTGAGGGGGATGCCCTGGAGCCTACCGGGGAACAGATAGCCGAACTGGGGGACCTGCCTGAGCTGACCCATTGGCAGCAAGAAGGAGGCCCCTCCAGGGAGGAATTCTGCAGGGAGCAGAAAGAGTGCCCCTCTCTAGAGGGTATGCGGCAGCAGGCTGCAGCCCAGGCCAATGGTGATCAGTCCGGAACTCACTTGATCTACTGGGAGAACGACCTCCTATACTCAGAGCCTAAGGTTGCTGAACCTGGGTCAGCCCGTGCGCTGGTGGTACCCCAGAAGTTCAGAACCTTCCTACTGGGGCTGGCTCACGACGTGCCATTAGCAGGGCATTTGGGGCAGGACAAGACCTTTGAAAGGCTTGTCACCCACTTCTATTGGCCCCAAATGCGCAGGAGTTCTGATACTCACTGCAGGACATGCCAGACTTGCCAGGCAAGTGGCAAGAGTGGAAGGAAGCTTAAAGCTCCACTCCAACCTTTCCCTGTGGTCAGTACCCCATTCCAGCGAGTGGGGATTGACATTGTGGGGCCACTGGACCCCAAGACAGCCATGGGCAACAGGTTTATCCTGGTCTTGGTGGACCATGCCACCCGGTACCCTGAAGCCATCCCTCTGAGGACAGTGACGGCCCCCGTGGTGGGACGAGCACTGATGGGAATTTTCTCACGAGTAGGATTCCCTCTAGAGGTGGTGTCCGATAGGGGGACCAATTTCATATCGAAATATATGAAATCCCTTTGGCAAGAATGTGGTGTGACATACAAGTTCACCACCCCTTACCATCCACAAGGAAACGGGTTGGTTGAGCGATTCAACCGAACCCTTAAGGGCATGATCATGGGCCTTGAAGGACCAATGAGGCGTAAGTGGGACGTCCTCTTACCATGCCTTCTCTTTGCGTACCGTGAGGTGCCACAGAAGTCTCTGGGGTTCAGTCCCTTTGAGCTTCTGTATGGCCACCCTGTACGTGGACCTCTGAGTCTGGTCAAGGAAGGCTGGGAGCAATCTCCCAGGAAACCTCCCCAGAATGTATTTAGTTACATGCTGGCCTTCAGGAACCAGACTAGGCGTTTCAGGCAACTTGCTGAGGCAAATCTGGAAGCCAGCCAGGAGGAAATGAAGCGGTGGTACGACCAGAATGCCACTCTGGTTGAGCTTCAACCTGGTCAAAAGGTATGGGTCCTTGCCCCTGTGGAGCCTTGTGCACTCCAGGACAAGTGGACAGGACCCTTTGAGATTGTGGAGCGCAAGAGTTCTGTCACCTACTTGGTGAACTTGCAGTCTCCTAGGAACCCCTTAAGGGTCCTACATGTCAATCGCCTTAAGCCCCACTTGGAGAGGTCCGAAGTGGGCATGCTCTTGGCCACCGATGATGGGACGGAGGAGGAGTCAGAACCTCTTCCTGACCTCTTGGTAGCCTCAGAGCAGGACGGGTCAGTGGATGGAGTTAACCTCTCACCCACCCTGACCCCTGAGCAACAGGATGACTGCCGCCAACTGCTGGGGCAGTTTCCTGACCTGTTCTCCCTGGTTCCTGGTATCACAGATTGGTGCGTCCATGATGTGGATACAGGAGACAGCTTACCTGTGAAGCACAAGGCTTACAGGGTAACTGACAGGGTCAGAGCCTGCATCAAAGAGGAGGTCTCAAAGATGCTTGCTCTTGGGGTGGTTGAGTCCTCCAGCAGTCCTTGGGCCAGCCCAGTGGTCTTGGTCCCAAAGGCTGCAGCGCCGGGTGCCACACCCGAACTCCGGTTCTGTGTGGACTACAGAGGACTCAATTCAGTCACGAAGACTGACGCGCACCCCATCCCCAGAGCTGATGAGCTCATCGATCGGTTAGGGGCTGCACGGTACCTCAGCACGTTTGATTTAACGTCTGGGTACTGGCAGATCGCCTTAACTGATGGGGCCAAAGAGAGGTCTGCATTCTCCACACCAGATGGGCATTTCCAGTTCCGTGTCATGCCCTTTGGGATGAAGAATGCCCCTGCCACCTTCCAGAGGTTGGTCAACCAGGTGTTGGCTGGACTGACCGAGTTCAGCGCAGCATACCTGGATGACATCGCAGTGTTCAGCGGCACATGGGAAGAACACCTGCAACATCTCTGGGAAGTGTTGATGGCACTGCGCAAGGCAGGCCTCACGATCAAGGCAAGCAAGTGTCAGATCGGGCAGGGGTCCGTGGTGTACTTGGGACACCAGGTGGGGAGCGGCCAGGTGGCGCCCCTACAACCCAAGATAGAAACCATCCTGGCTTGGGAGCCCCCAAAGACCCAGACGGAGGTGAGGGCCTTTTTAGGACTCACTGGGTACTACAGGAGGTTTGTCAAGGGGTATGGCAGCATCGTTGCCCCCTTGACAGAGCTGACTTCGAAGAAGCAGCCCAGGAAAGTGATATGGACTGACACCTGTCAGAAGGCCTTTGACACCCTGAAAACTGCCATGTGCACGGCGCCCGTGCTCTTGGCTCCTGACTTCTCCAAAGAATTCCTAGTGCAGACAGACGCATCAGAGCATGGTGTAGGGGCTGTTCTCTCACAGATGACTGAGGAGGGCTGGGACCAACCTGTAGCCTTTATTAGTAGAAGGTTACTTCCACGGGAACAAAGGTGGAGTGCGATAGAGCGGGAAGCATTTGCTGTGGTCTGGGCGCTGAAGAAGCTAAGACCCTACTTGTTTGGGTCTCACTTCCGGGTTCAGACCGACCACAGGCCCCTCAGATGGTTGATGCAAATGAGGGGTGAAAACCCAAAACTGTTGAGGTGGTCCATCTCCCTACAGGGTATGGACTTTACGGTGGAGCATCGCCCTGGCACAGATCACGCCAATGCTGACGGTCTGTCCAGGTTTTTCCGCCTTAGTGAAGAGGAACTCCCTGGGGTAGGGTAGTTCCCCCCACATTTCAGCTGGAGGGGACACGTGTTAGACCTGGCACCTTGGCGTGAGTTTCCCTTCCACTTTTTGCTGATGTGCCTCATTGTGTTTTGTTGGTGTTAGCTGCTCAGAGCACTGTGACACTGCTGATCAGTGCCACAGTGCAAATGCTCCCTTTTAAAACTATATACATTGATTGGTGTCCATGATTGAGTCATTTGGTTTACTGTCAGCCCCTAGTAAAGTGCACCAGGAGTGCCAGGGCTTGTAAATACAAATACCGCTGGTGGGCCTGCAGCACTGGTTGTGCCACCCACAGAAGCGGCCTAGTAAAATATGTCTAGGGTCTGCCACTGCAGAACCTGCGCGCAGTCTGGTACTGTCGCGCTGACTGTGCAAGTGCCCCCACTTGCCAGTCCCTAAACCTTCCCTTAACTACATATTAGTCACCCCTCTGGTAGGCCCAAGGGCAGGGTGCATTGTAGGCATAAGGTAGGACATGCCCTGATGTGTGTGGCATGTCTTAATAGTGAATTACAGCCATTTTCGTTTTTCACTATTGAAGGCTACCTGCTCTCCATAGGCCAGAATGGGCTGCTGGAGTCACTACACGCTGTGACCCCAGTGGACTCATAGAGCATGGTAGAAAGTCATGTTTAGTATGCCTGAACTCAGAATAATAAAATACTTCTTTTAGTAAAGTTTATTTTAATATCCTGTGTTTGTAAATACTACTTTTAGAAAGTTAGTATTTACTGATCTGGCCATTCAGTCCGCCTCTGCGCTGTGTGTGTGTGTGTTCTGCCTGGCAACAGTAAGGAGCAGGGTTGGGGAATCCCCAGAGACAGGTTGACTGCCAGGTGGTGGGTAGAGAGATTACACCAGGATGGGTGGGAGGAGTACACCTTGACTCTTGAATAGACCTGTGCTCTGCCCCCACAAAGCCGGCGCCGCCCCCTGTGGAGCGGCTGATGTCTCTGCCCTGCTGCTGAAAGGAAAAGTGCAGAGTCACCATAACAAAGTGCTCCAGAACTGGACTGAGCCAGGCCCAGGCCCCCTGGCGCTAAAGAACAAAAGAATTGTGCTATAAAAGTAGGAGCCTGGCTCCTAAGAAACTAGATCCTGTTGACGCCAAGACGAACCTCTGCCTGAAGGAGAAGGACCTGGAGAAGCTGAAGGAGGAATACTGTCTCTCTGCCTAAGAGACTGGCCTGCAGTGGGTGCCTGCTGCTGGAAGGAGAGGAAGAAAAGACTACAGAAAAGACTTTTAATCAACTTGTGCTGAAAACAATCTCCAAGGGCTTGCTAGTGAACTTGCCCCCTGATCTGCGCCCCAGGAACAGTGGGCGCTACCTTCCTGAAGAAGAGGAGAAGTGCCAAGGAGTGATTCTGCCAGCTGACCCCTGAGAACCTGAGCATCCCCTGACCTCACTGAGCAACGCGACTTCTGCGGCTGGTGTGGCTGCAAACCAAGTAAAGGCCTGATAGCCCGAGCACCGTGAACAGCTGCCCCCTCGAGCCGTAGCTCGCAAAGTAAGGAGGAGAGTCCTGCGTCTGAGCGCCGAGCCCCCTGTGACCCCGCCGGGTTGTGGAGGCTCTTGTGAGGACCGTGCCCTGGTTCGCCGTGCGAAGCTGACAGCGCGCTGCGCTGTGAAATCACCCCCGAGACTGCCCTCCTGCTTCTGACCCCCCTTCGCGGCGACCTGCATCCTGCCCGAGCGCCCCACGAAGCTCCGCTGTCCCCTGGACACTTGGGACGCCAGCGCGACGTGGGACACCCCTGGACTGGACCGCGAGGCCGCCACGCACCTTCGCCGTGAATTCTACAAGGTATTGTGCCAGCGCGTGAAAAGTACGACCCGTACTTGCTTTCGTACGGACCGTACCGATCGTCCCAGGGTTGAGTCCAAGTGTTAGTTTGAAGCGTACTGCCTTTTAAGTTTGAGCGTATTTACTGCCTGGAAGCAAGTTCGCACCGTACTGACGCCGGGAATCACCTGGTTCGCCTCGTACATTTGCCCCGTACTGACTGTACCAATATCCTGGTTCGCGCTGTAATAATAGCTTGGTTCGCACTGTACTGCCTTTTGACCCGCTCTGAGTTCGCACCGTACTGAGGAAGCCGTGTTCGCACCGGACCGGTGCTTCCCTCCAGGTACGGAGCGTCCCTGACAGTCCGAACCGTACCCGCATAGAAAACCATTGCCGGTGCTCACGCGAGAAGAGTGAGACTCGGCAAGCGTACTCGGGCTCACGCGAGAAGCGTGAGAAACGGCAAGGTCCTGTTAAAACCTTGCCCAGAGTACCCCAAAGGCGCTACGAAGGGCCCCGAAGACCTAAAGAACTTATTTTAAAGAGAACTGTGCCATTTTAAAACCTGTGGACTGCCCTTAAGCCTATACAAGTAACTGGAACGTAACTTTACCAAGAGAACTGTATTTATGCAACCTGCCTGAAAAGAAAATCTTTTATATAAAAACCTATATTTTTACAGTAATACAGCCTTGTGTCTTTGTGTGGTGGGGAGGTGATTATTGTGTGGGACAACCTGAACGCTTAACCTGTATGCCCTCTGGAAATCTAGCCTGACTGCTCGCGCCACGTTACCTAGAGGGTGAGCAGGGGTTATTTTTAAAGAGGTGATTGTGAGAAGTTGGCCTGGTATATGATGCTCACTAGTTAAAGTGATCACCTTGTACCATGCCAAGCAACCCTTATGGTGTGGTTGTAAGTCAACCTTTTCGGACTAGCTGCCCTAGTGGTAGCGTAGGCTAAGCAGTCTTTGAGGCTAAACTCGTGAAGCGTGTTAAGCCAGCTGTTTTACCAAATGCAACCCCCTTTTATACCAATGAAAGGACACCACACAGATATATATTCAAAATATATATGTATTTATTTATCAAAGTTACCCCTAGTCTCTTTATGAGCACAGGAGCACAAATCGTCAAACAAGATTATCACAGAATACACAGAAGTTGCACTTTATATGGGTAGGCCCTGGTGGCCACTCAAACCATATACTAAAATAGTGGTATAAGTACCACGAACAGAAAAGGGAAAAGGCCTAGGGCCTCTAGAATCGCTGGGCCTACAAGGAGCTAACGTCAGTTAGTGACCAGGAGGTCCACGGGTGGCGTGTGCAGAGCAAATAGTCACACGCGGGCTCCCATAGGTTTCAATGGGTGCGTAAAAAGTACAAAGTTACTGCAAAAGGAATCTTCCGGATGACCTAGGAACTTAAGATTTGGAACACAGGCACTAGAGATGTATTACTACACATGGGCACCGGAGTACCAGCTTTACCTCACCCACAGGAAGCGGGTGCATAGGCCTCGAAGTGCGTCGGGTTTCTTCTATCTGTTCCGTGGGGCCTGTAGACAAAAGTGCTGCAGGCGGTCGGTCGGGAAGAGATGCAGTGGATCCAAGAGTGGATCGGAGATGTTGAAGACCTGTAAGCAGAGGGGACAGTGTTCACAGTCACTAGCCAGTGACCAGCGTGGCACCAGGTGGGTACCAGGCGATGTCGGGTGCAAACAGGTGATGAGGGGTAGCTTGTCTCCGCAGCCACGTGGTCCCTGAAGGTCGACGACGTCCAGGAGTCGGCTCACGAGCTGTCCCACGCAGGCTCTCGCTGTCGGCGGTGTCGGCGACTTGATCGAAGCAAACAAGCCTTGGCAAAAGCAATTGCAGGAGGATTCGGAAATCAGCTGTTGGTTCTGACCAGCAAGGTCAGAGGGATTGCTCCTTTGGAGGGGAGCAAGGGCCAGTCTGGAGCAACCAGACCAGCGGTGTTTGTCGTAGATTTCGTCGCCAAGATGGCCACTAGCCAGCGGGCCAGCAACCGGTTAGGCGCGTCGAGTGGCAAAATGCAGAAGGGCCCCACGCAGATCGTGGAGATGCTGGAGGGCTCACCTTTGGTGCAGATGCTGCTCGAGGGTTGGGCTTCTCAGGACCCAAAGCACAACTTGGAGGGGGCCTCGGTTGTTGCACTGGTCAGCTTGTCGTAGTCGTTCCAAGATGGCTGGCTCCACGTGTCTCGGTGCCTCCACGGGTCTCCTCTTTGCAGGGACTGTGGATCGGGCGGTGAGAGGTCTGGAGGTCCAGGTCTCGTCAGTCTCTGGGCTCGGGCTCCGGCGGGAGGCGGCGGCAAAGCAGACGTTGATTCGCTGGATGGTGCTTGCGTTAGCAAGGTGGTCACTCCCTGACCACAGGGGAGATTTTCTTCAGTCTTCTGTGCAGCAGAATGTCGAAGTTCCCGTCTTCTTCTTAGTTTCAAGTTGATTCCAGGATGTCTGAAGTCTTAGGACACAGCTCCTACCTTTAAGCGGATTCTAGGGGCCGGACTACCTGCTAGGTCCCTCCCTAAGGGTGGGACCAGGAAGGGGGGTGGTTACACCCCCAATCCTTTGTCCAGCTCGCCCCAGGCCCGGGACTGGTGTGCCCCAGGACCGGTTTGAACTGGCATATGCACCGAGGCTCCTTGTGAGCCACAGGCATGTCTGGTTTCTTTCAAGCCCTACCTGACCAATACACAAAATCCTGTCTGGGGTGGTGCACGCACCTCCCCTGGCAGGAAACCCTTTGTCCACACCTCCCAAGCTGGAAGGACTCCCAGCAGCAGGAGGGCAGACTTGTGTCTGTGGTGGCAGCATCCATTTTGTGGAGCTGAGGCTATGTCTGATTTTACCCGGGTTTCAGGTACTGTACATGTCGTGTCCCTCTAGAAGGGTGGAATGCTAACCCCGTCGCCAGAATTGGCGAGGGGTTAGTATTCCAATTCGTATGACACCTTACTCGACATGTTTTGATAAAGCCAAACCAAAGATAGCATTTAACCGCGAGGTTCATAATGCACTTAAGAGTATATGGTATGACGATATCTGGAAACAGTAGAAGGAAGTTGTTCCGACCACTGTAGACAGGCTCAGCTCATGCCAGAGCACCATCTCACATGGAACCAAGCACTCTGCCTTCAGGATTGTTAAGGCCTGCTATAGGAGTGACTTATAGGTTACCAGGTGTCCCATTTAAGGTTAGGTATAGGTATACTACACCTAAGTAAGAGGTGATTACACCAACTTACCCCAGCTGAGTGATCAGCCAGTTGTGTCAAATCGTTAGGCCAAGCCTGGGGTGGCATAATACATGCTGCAGCCCTTGGCAGGCCTTGGGTACACCAATGCCCTGGGTACCTAGTGTACACTGGTACAGGGGCTGACAGGGTGATCCACTTCCAATTGGTTATGCACCTAGGGTGCATAGTTTTAGTTTAGTAGAGAGAACAGCAGGCTGGGGGTCTGATTGGCAGGCCCACAGCCTCAATATGTCAAAAACCAGTGAAGCAAAAAGCAAAAATTTGGGGTGACCATAGGATAGCAGACCCTACTCTCCTACACAACCCCCCCCCAAACGCTGGGACATTAAACTAGCCTTGACCAGTCTCGTCTTCATGTCCTAAGTGGAAGTACCTGGAGAGACCATCTGCATTCCCATGGTCAGTACCTGGCCGGTGCTCCACTGTAAAGTCCATCCCCTGTAGGGAAATGGACCACCTAAGCAGTTTGGGGTTTTCACCCTTCATCTGATTTAGCCACAAGAGGGGCTTATGGTCGGTCTGAATCTTGAAGTGAGTGCCAAACAAGTATGGCCTCAGCTTCTTCAGGGCCCACACCACAGCAAAGGCCTCCCTCTCAATAGCTGACCAATTCTTCTCTCTGGGGGTCAACCTTCTGCTAATAAAAGCAATGGGTTGGTCTTGACCATCTACATTAAGTTGTGACAGCACAGCTCCCACACCCAACTCAGAAGCATCTGTTTGGACAATAAACTCTTTGGAGTAGTCAGGACTTTTCAGGATAGGTGCAGAGCACATGGCCTCCTTCAGGTCATCAAATGCCTTTTGACAGCTTACTGTCCACTGAACCTTTTTGGGCATCTTCTTGGATGTCAGATCATTAAGAGGAGTCACAATGGACCCATAGTTCTTAACAAACTTCCTGTAATACCCAGTCAAGCCCAAGAAAGCTCGAACTTGAGTCTGGGTGGTTGGAGGGGACCAGTCCTTGATGGATTGTATCTTACTCTCCAGTGGTTGAACTTGGCCTCCACCTACAAGGTGGCCCAAATATACAACCTTACTCTGCCCTATCTGGCACTTAGTAGCCTTGATAGTGAGGCCTGCCCTTTGCAGAGCCTCAAGAGCCTTCTTCAGGTGGATCAGGTGATCCTCCCAGGTGGAACTAAAGACAGCAATGTCATCAAGATATGCTGCGCAAAAGTCATCCAACCCAGTAAGGACTTGGTTCACCAGCCTTTGGAAGGTGGCAGGTGCATTCTTCAGACCAAAGGGCATCACCACAAACTGATAATGCCCACCTGGGGTTGAGAATGCTGTTTTGGCCTTAGACTCCTCAGCTAATCTGATTTGCCAATAGCCAGCTGTTAAGTCAAATGTGCTCAAAAACTTTGCAGAAGCTAGTTTGTCTATGAGCTCATCTGCCCTTGGAATAGGGTGTGCATCTGTCCTGGTGACAGTATTGAGTCCTCTGTAATCCACACAGAACCTCATCTCTCTCTTGCCATCTTTGGTGTGAGGTTTGGGGACCAGAACCACTGGGCTAGCCCAGGGGCTCTCTGAGGGTTCAATGACACCTAATTCCAGCATTTTATGTACCTCAGCCTTTATACAGTCCCTGACGTGGTCAGGTTGTCTGTAAAGTTTGTTCTTTACAGGCAGACTGTCACCAGTGTCCACAACATGGGTACACCAGTCAGTTTGACTAGGTATCAAGGAAAACATATGTGAAAATGATTGTAGAACCTGTCTACATTCAGTCTGCTGATGGGCAGTGAGGTTGCCTCCAAGGGTCACTCCTTCAACTGAGCCATCTTCAGGGTTCTGAGACAACAGGTCTGGGAGAGGGTCACTCTCTTCCTCCTGTCCCTCATCTGTAGCCATGAGCAAGCCCATGTCTGCCCTGTCAACATATGCTTTAAGCCTGTTAACATGGAGTACCCTGTGGGGACTCCTGGGAGTACTTAGGTCCACCAAGTAGGTGACCTCTCCCTTCTTTTCCAGGATTGTATGGGGTCCAGACCATTTGTCTTGGAGTGCTGCTGGGGCCACTGGCTCCAACACCCATACCTTCTGTCCTGGCTGATACTCAACCAAGACAGCCTTTTGGTCATGCCAAGCTTTCTGTAAGGCCTGGCTTGCCTCAAGGTTTTTAGATGCCTTCTCCATATACTCAGCCATCCTGGAGCGGAGACCAAGTACATAGTCCACTATGTCTAGCTTAGGCTTTTTGAGAGGTAACTCCCATCCTTCCTTCACCAAACACAGTGGGCCTCTCACAGGGTGCCCAAACAACAATTCAAAGGGGCTGTAGCCAACTCCTTTTTGTGGGACCTCTCTGTAAGCAAACAGAAGGCAGGGTAGAAGGATATCCCATCTTCGCCTGAGCTTTTCAGGTAATCCTTTGATCATACCCTTTAGGGTCTTGTTGAATCTCTCAACAAGCCCATTGCATTGTGGGTGATAAGGGGTGGTGAACTTGTAGTTGACACCACATTCCTTCCACATAGCTGTCAAGTATCCTGACATAAAGTTGGTACCTCTGTCAGATACTACCTCCTTAGGAAACCCCACTCTGGAGAATACTCCCAGCAGGGCCCTGGCCACAACAGGAGCTGTAGTGGTCCTAAGGGGAATTGCCTCTGGATACCTGGTGGCATGATCCACTACCACCAGTATAAATCTGTGCCCAGATGCAGTGGGAGGATCCATGGGACCCACTATGTCTATTCCCACTCTTTCAAAGGGAACCCCCACCACAGGTAGTGGTATCAGGGGGGCCTTTGTTGTGCCACCTGATTTGCCACTGGCTTGGCAGGTAACACAGGAGCGACAAAACTCCTTTGTATCTTCATTCATATGGGGCCAGTGAAAGTGAGGGACAAGCCTGTCCCAAGTCTTGTTCTGGCCTAAGTGTCCTGCTAAAGGAATATCATGGGCCAAGGTAAGAAGGAAGCCCCTAAATTGCAGAGGTATAACCAACCTCCTGGTTGCACCAGGCTTGGGGTCTCTAGCCTCTGAATAAAGGAGCCCTTCATCCCAATACACTTTATGGGTACCTTGAGCATTCCCAGCAGCCTCAGCAGCAGCCAGCTGTCTGAGGGGTTCAAGAGAGGGACAGGATAACTGAGCCTGCCTCAAGTCAGCCCTTGAAGGTCCCCCTGTCCCCAGAAACTCAACCTGATCAGGTTCAAGCTCTTCAGGGACAGTTCCTTCAGGGTCCTCTAGATCAGCTTCCTGGGAAGGCTGATCATCACTCTGAGGCAGGGGGGAAGGCACAGCCTTGACCCTCCTGTTCTTCTTCTTGGTAGGTGCTTGGTCCATTGTTCCAGGATCCAAGACCTGTGGTTCAGTGAGGCACTTTTTGGCCTGTGACCTGGTCACAGCAAGGACATGTGATGATATACCTAACATCTCTGCATGAGTCCTGTACTCCACTTCTGACCATAGAGAACTCTCTAGGTCATTGCCCAACAAACATTCTACTGGGAGGTCTGCACTAACCACAACCCTTTTGAGGCCAGTTACCCCTCCCCATGAGAAGTTAACAACTGCCACACTGTGTGAAGTAGTGGCATTGCTGGCATTGGTCACCAGGTAGTTCTCACCTGGTATGTACTGTCCAGGGTCCACAAAGCCTGGTGTCACCATAGTGACACTGGCACATGTGTCCCTGTAGGCTTGAGCCACTTTGTCATTAATTAAAGGAGTCTGTCTGTACTTGCCCAGGTTACTGGGGCTCACAGTCAGGGACAAATCAATGTCCCCATCACAGATCAAGACTGCCTGTGTAAGGGTTCTGTCTAAGTCAGAATCTCCTTCAGTTCCCATAGTGATTCCCACTACACCCTTTGTCTGGGGACCAACACTGCTAACAGTAGTACTGGGAGCAGGTGCCTTAGGGGCAACAGTGTTGGGGGCTCCACCCTTTTTGCAATCACTAGTCCAGTGAGTTGTATTTTTACAATGATTGCACCAGGGTTTCTTCTGACCTTCTTTCTTCTTCTTGGACTGTTGGGACCCACCCTCCTTAGCAGTAGTTTGGGGCCCTGTTGAAGACTTCTGGTCTTTAGGTTTCTGATCTCCACCCTTTTGGTCTGTTTTCTTCTGATCACCCCCTTGGCCCTGGTTCTGGTTCTTTTGCTTAACCCTGGTTCTGACCCATTTGTCTGCCTTCTTTCCCAATTCTTGGGGAGAGGTCAGATCAGAGTCAACCAAGTGTTGATGCAGTTGCTGGTTTTGACAGTTATTTAAAATCTGTTCTCTCATCATCAAATTATACAATCCTGTAAAATCAGATACCTTACTTCCCAGCAACCAACCCTCCAAAGCCTTAGTGGCACATTCAATGTATTCAGACCAGTCCTGAGTCTGTGTCTTTTGGGTGTCTCTGAACATTAACCTGTACTGCTCAGTGGTTAAGCCTAACCCATCAACTAGAACACTCTTCAGGACTCTGTAGTTTCTGACATCCTCTTCTCTAACAGTGAGGAGTCTGTCTCTGCCTCTTCCTTCAAAGGAGAGCCAGAGGATTGCTGCCCACTGATCTTCAGGAACCTGCTGTACTTTGCAGGCTCTCTCAAGAGCAGTTATCCACTTGTGGATGTCATCCCCACTTTTGTAGGGGGGCACAACCTTAGACAGGTTTCTATTGTCGAAAACCCTATCTTTGTCCTTAGGGACAATGCTGCCACCAGTGGGTATAGACCCACTCTCTTTATGCTGTCTAGCCTTGCTAAGTTTCTCTTCCATCAGGGCTACTTCTAGCTCCTGCTTCCTGATCCTCAGCTGGGCCTCTTGCATCTTGGCCTCATGTTCCCTCCTCTGAGGGGTGGTCATCCTTCTCCTGGAGTGACCTTGAGAGCCTCTAGAGCCATGGGAAGCATTGGAGTCACCTGAGCGATTCCTTTGCCTTCCAAGCCCTGTGTTAAGTCCACTGGGGAGATCCAGTGGGTTGAACCCACTGTCAGTCCCCAATAGCCTTGGTTTAGCTGGGCCAAGTATAATACTTGGCACTGGGCTAGTTCTCCCTTCATCCTCACTACTGTCAGTATCCTTTTCACTCTCATCCTCTGTGGTAGGCATCCCATCTAAGGGGTGACTATTGGGAAGGGGTACTTCAGTGGCATCTTTAGAAGGGGGGCCTCCTGTTCCTGTCCCTAAGGGGGCTAACTGGGAAGCTTTCTTGAGTGCTCTCTGATTCTCATCATTCTGTAAGAGCTCTCTGAGCTCAGCAGAGTTTGGGTTCTTGGGCTGTTTAAGGCCTCTAAGAGTTGCCAAATGCCTGAGCTCATTCTGATTAAGGGTAGCATAGATGGATGGTGCCCTCGGGGGGTCACTCTCAACAGAGATGGGTACAGTGGACCCCTCTGCCCCAGCCATTGCTCTTAAGTGTGGGTGGATGTGTTGCAATCTACCTACACTTGGGTTTACCTACTAAACCTATCTAGTAGTTGTAGTCAGGGTGTGCTACTCCCTTTGCTCTACAACAACTAAGTTCAGTAGAACTTAAGTATATCTAATCTTGTTTTATATGTACCTACAGGTACCTATGTGATCTTTCAATTGGTAACCAAGAGATTACAATGGTAAAACACAGCAAGCTCAAATCCAACCGCTGCTCACCAATGTGAGAAGTTGGCCTGGTATATGATGCTCACTAGTTAAAGTGATCACCTTGTACCATGCCAAGCAACCCTTATGGTGTGGTTGTAAGTCAACCTTTTCGGACTAGCTGCCCTAGTGGTAGCGTAGGCTAAGCAGTCTTTGAGGCTAAACTCGTGAAGCGTGTTAAGCCAGCTGTTTTACCAAATGCAACCCCCTTTTATACCAATGAAAGGACACCACACAGATATATATTCAAAATATATATGTATTTATTTATCAAAGTTACCCCTAGTCTCTTTATGAGCACAGGAGCACAAATCGTCAAACAAGATTATCACAGAATACACAGAAGTTGCACTTTATATGGGTAGGCCCTGGTGGCCACTCAAACCATATACTAAAATAGTGGTATAAGTACCACGAACAGAAAAGGGAAAAGGCCTAGGGCCTCTAGAATCGCTGGGCCTACAAGGAGCTAACGTCAGTTAGTGACCAGGAGGTCCACGGGTGGCGTGTGCAGAGCAAATAGTCACACGCGGGCTCCCATAGGTTTCAATGGGTGCGTAAAAAGTACAAAGTTACTGCAAAAGGAATCTTCCGGATGACCTAGGAACTTAAGATTTGGAACACAGGCACTAGAGATGTATTACTACACATGGGCACCGGAGTACCAGCTTTACCTCACCCACAGGAAGCGGGTGCATAGGCCTCGAAGTGCGTCGGGTTTCTTCTATCTGTTCCGTGGGGCCTGTAGACAAAAGTGCTGCAGGCGGTCGGTCGGGAAGAGATGCAGTGGATCCAAGAGTGGATCGGAGATGTTGAAGACCTGTAAGCAGAGGGGACAGTGTTCACAGTCACTAGCCAGTGACCAGCGTGGCACCAGGTGGGTACCAGGCGATGTCGGGTGCAAACAGGTGATGAGGGGTAGCTTGTCTCCGCAGCCACGTGGTCCCTGAAGGTCGACGACGTCCAGGAGTCGGCTCACGAGCTGTCCCACGCAGGCTCTCGCTGTCGGCGGTGTCGGCGACTTGATCGAAGCAAACAAGCCTTGGCAAAAGCAATTGCAGGAGGATTCGGAAATCAGCTGTTGGTTCTGACCAGCAAGGTCAGAGGGATTGCTCCTTTGGAGGGGAGCAAGGGCCAGTCTGGAGCAACCAGACCAGCGGTGTTTGTCGTAGATTTCGTCGCCAAGATGGCCACTAGCCAGCGGGCCAGCAACCGGTTAGGCGCGTCGAGTGGCAAAATGCAGAAGGGCCCCACGCAGATCGTGGAGATGCTGGAGGGCTCACCTTTGGTGCAGATGCTGCTCGAGGGTTGGGCTTCTCAGGACCCAAAGCACAACTTGGAGGGGGCCTCGGTTGTTGCACTGGTCAGCTTGTCGTAGTCGTTCCAAGATGGCTGGCTCCACGTGTCTCGGTGCCTCCACGGGTCTCCTCTTTGCAGGGACTGTGGATCGGGCGGTGAGAGGTCTGGAGGTCCAGGTCTCGTCAGTCTCTGGGCTCGGGCTCCGGCGGGAGGCGGCGGCAAAGCAGACGTTGATTCGCTGGATGGTGCTTGCGTTAGCAAGGTGGTCACTCCCTGACCACAGGGGAGATTTTCTTCAGTCTTCTGTGCAGCAGAATGTCGAAGTTCCCGTCTTCTTCTTAGTTTCAAGTTGATTCCAGGATGTCTGAAGTCTTAGGACACAGCTCCTACCTTTAAGCGGATTCTAGGGGCCGGACTACCTGCTAGGTCCCTCCCTAAGGGTGGGACCAGGAAGGGGGGTGGTTACACCCCCAATCCTTTGTCCAGCTCGCCCCAGGCCCGGGACTGGTGTGCCCCAGGACCGGTTTGAACTGGCATATGCACCGAGGCTCCTTGTGAGCCACAGGCATGTCTGGTTTCTTTCAAGCCCTACCTGACCAATACACAAAATCCTGTCTGGGGTGGTGCACGCACCTCCCCTGGCAGGAAACCCTTTGTCCACACCTCCCAAGCTGGAAGGACTCCCAGCAGCAGGAGGGCAGACTTGTGTCTGTGGTGGCAGCATCCATTTTGTGGAGCTGAGGCTATGTCTGATTTTACCCGGGTTTCAGGTACTGTACATGTCGTGTCCCTCTAGAAGGGTGGAATGCTAACCCCGTCGCCAGAATTGGCGAGGGGTTAGTATTCCAATTCGTATGACACCTTACTCGACATGTTTTGATAAAGCCAAACCAAAGATAGCATTTAACCGCGAGGTTCATAATGCACTTAAGAGTATATGGTATGACGATATCTGGAAACAGTAGAAGGAAGTTGTTCCGACCACTGTAGACAGGCTCAGCTCATGCCAGAGCACCATCTCACATGGAACCAAGCACTCTGCCTTCAGGATTGTTAAGGCCTGCTATAGGAGTGACTTATAGGTTACCAGGTGTCCCATTTAAGGTTAGGTATAGGTATACTACACCTAAGTAAGAGGTGATTACACCAACTTACCCCAGCTGAGTGATCAGCCAGTTGTGTCAAATCGTTAGGCCAAGCCTGGGGTGGCATAATACATGCTGCAGCCCTTGGCAGGCCTTGGGTACACCAATGCCCTGGGTACCTAGTGTACACTGGTACAGGGGCTGACAGGGTGATCCACTTCCAATTGGTTATGCACCTAGGGTGCATAGTTTTAGTTTAGTAGAGAGAACAGCAGGCTGGGGGTCTGATTGGCAGGCCCACAGCCTCAATATGTCAAAAACCAGTGAAGCAAAAAGCAAAAATTTGGGGTGACCATAGGATAGCAGACCCTACTCTCCTACAGTGATCCTTTGCCCTGACTTAGATGAAAAGGGTCCCTGCTTGTCGCAAGTGCATACCTGCGCCAACCAGAGACCCCGGATTCTAACAGCGTTGCTCCTCAGTGTTATTGGGCTCCGTACCACAGAGTGTAAGACGTCGATCCTCAGTGTCAGTGGGCTTCATATCACAGAGTGTACAGCGTCGCTCCTCAGTGTCAGTGGACTCCGTATCACAGCGTGTAAGGCGTCGCTCCTCAGAGTTATTGGGCTCCGTACCACAGAGTGTAAGGCGTCGCTCTTCAGTGTCAGTGGGCTCCGTACCACAGAGTGTAAGACGTCGATCCTCAGTGTCAGTGGGCTCCGTATCACAGAGTGTACAGCGTCGCTCCTCAGTGTCAGTGGACTCCGTATCACAGAGTGTAAGGCGTCGCTCCTCAGAGTTATTGGGCTCCGTACCACAGAGTGTAAGGCGTCGCTCTTCAGTGTCAGTGGGCTCCGTACCACAGAGTGTAAGACGTCGATCCTCAGTGTCAGTGGGCTCCGTATCACAGAGTGTACAGCGTCGCTCCTCAGTGTCAGTGGACTCCGTATCACAGAGTGTAAGGCGTCGCTCCTCAGTGTCAGTGGGCTCCGTATCACAGAGTGTAAGGCGTCGCTCCTCAGTGTCAGTGGGCTTCGTATCACAGCGCGTAAGGCGTCGCTCCTCAGTCTCAGTGGGCTCCATATCACAGAGTGTAAGGCGCCGCTCCTCAGTGTCAGTGGGCACCGTATTACAGCGTGTACGGTGTCGCTCCTCAGTGTCAGTGGCCTCCATATCACAGAGTGTACGGCGTCGTTCCTTAGTGTCAGAATGACAGTGGGCTCGGTCTCACAGAGTGTACGGCGTCGCTCCTCAGTGTCAGTGGGCTAAGTATCACAGAGTGTAAGGTGTCGCTCCTCAGTGTCAGTGGGCTCCGTATCGCAGAGTTTAAGGAATCGTTACTCAGTGTCAGTGGGCTCCATATCACAGAGTGTAAGGCGTCGCTCCTCAGTGTTAGTGAGCTCAGTATCACAGCTTGTAAGGCATCGCTCCACAGTGTCAGTTAGCTCCGTATCACAGCGTGTAAGGCATCGCTCCTCAGTGTCAGTGGGCTCCGTATCACAGAGTGTATGGCGTTGCTCCTCAGTATCAGTGGGCTCCGTATCACAGAGTGTAAGGCATCGCTCCTTTGAGTCAGTGGGCTCCGTATCTCAGAATGTACGGCGTCGCTCCTCAGTGTCAGTGGGCTTCGTATCACAGCGTGTAAGGCGTCGCTCCTCAAGTGTCAGTGGGCTCCGTATCACAGAGTGTAAGGCATCGCTCCTCTGAGTCAGTGGGCTCCGTATCACAGAGTGTAAGGCGTCGCTACTCAGTGTCAGTGGGCTCAGTATCACAGAGTGTAAGGCGTCGCTCCTCAGTGTCAGTGGCCTCTGTATCACAGAGTGTAAGGCGTCGCACCTGAGTGTCAGTGGGTTCCGTATCACAGAGTGTAAGGCATCGCTCCTGAGTGTCACTGGGCTCCGTATCACAGAGTGTAAGACGTCGCTCCTCAGTGTCAGTGGGCTCCGTATCACAGAGTGTAAGGCGTCGCTCCTCAGTGTCAGTGGGCTCCGTATCACAGAGTATAAGGCGTCGCTCCTCAGTGCCAGTGGGCTCCGTATCACAGAGTGTAAGGCGTCATTCCTCAGTGTCAGTGGGCTCCGTATCACAGAGTGTACGGCGTCGCTCCTCAGTGTCAGTGGGCTCCATACCACAGAGTGTAAGGCATCGCTCCTCAGTGTCAGTGGGCTCCGTATCACAGAGTGTAAGGCGTTGCTCCTCAGTGTTTTTGGGCTCCGTACCACAGAGTGTAAGGCGTCGCTCTTCAGTGTCAGTGGGCTCCGTACCACAGAGTGTAAGACGACGATCCTCAGTGTCAGTGGGCTCCGTATCACAGAGTGTACAGCGTCGCTCCTCAGTGTCAGTGGACTCCGTATCACAGCGTGTAAGGCATCGCTCCTCAGTGTCAGTGGGCTCCGTATGACAGAGTGTAAGGCGTCGCTCCTCAGTGTCAGTGGGCTTCGTATCACAGCGCGTAAGGCATCGCTCCTCAGTGTCAGTGGGCTCCATATCACAGAGTGTAAGGCGTCGATCCTCAGTGTCATTGGGCTCCGTATCACAGAGTGTAAGGCGTTGCTCCTCAGTGTTATTGGGCTCCGTACCACAGAGTGTAAGGCGTCGCTCTTCAGGGTCAGTGGGCTCCGTACCACAGAGTGTAAGACGTCGATCCTCAGTGTCAGTGGGCTCCGTATCACAGAGTGTACAGCGTTGCTCCTCAGTGTCAGTGGACTCCGTATCACAGAGTGTAAGGCGTCGCTCCTCAGTGTCAGTGGGCTCCGTATCACCGAGTGTAAGGCGTCGCTCCTCAGTGTCAGTGGGCTTCGTATCACAGCGCGTAAGGCGTCGCTCCTCAGTGTCAGTGGGCTCCATATCACAGAGTGTAAGGCGTCGCTCCTCAGTGTTAGTGGGTTCTGTATCACAGAGCGTAAGGCGTCGCTCCTCAGTGTCAGTGGGCTCTGTATCACAGAGTGTATGGCGTCGCTCCTCAGTGTCAGTGGGTTCCGTATCACAGAGTGTAAGGCGTCGCTCCTCAGTGTCAGTGGGCTCCGTATCACAGAGTGTAAGGCGTCGCTCCTCAGTGTGAGTGGGCTCCGTATCACAGAGTGTATGGCGTCGCTCCTCAGTGTCAGTGGGCTCCGTATCACAGAGTGTAAGGCGTCGCTCCTCAGTGTCAGTGGGCTCCGTATCACAGAGTGTATGGCGTCGCTCCTGAGTGTCAGTGGGCTCCGTATCACAGAGTGTAAGGCGTCGCTCCTCAGTGTCAGTGGGTTCCGTATCACAGAGTGTAAGGCGTCGCTCCTCAGTGTCAGTGGGCTCCGTATCACAGAGTGTAAGGCGTTGCACCTGAGTGTCAGTGGGTTCCGTA
This sequence comes from Triturus cristatus, assembly GCF_964204655.1. Taxonomy (NCBI): domain Eukaryota; kingdom Metazoa; phylum Chordata; class Amphibia; order Caudata; family Salamandridae; genus Triturus; species Triturus cristatus. The sequence continues at coordinate 1,101,432,769 of NC_140579.1, forward strand.
TCACAGAGTGTAAGGCATCGCTCCTGAGTATCACTGGGCTCCGTATCACAGAGTGTAAGACGTCGCTCCTCAGTGTCAGTGGGCTCCGTATCACAGAGTGTAAGGCGTCGCTCCTCAGTGTCAGTGGGCTCCGTATCACAGAGTTTAAGGCGTCGCTCCTCAGTGCCAGTGGGCTCCGTATCACAGACTGTAAGGTGTCATTCCTCAGTGTCAGTGGGCTCCGTATCACAGAGTGTACTTCGTCGCTCCTCAGTGTCAGTGGGCTCCATACCACAGAGTGTAAGGCATCGCTCCTCAGTGTCAGTGGGCTCCATATCACAGAGTGTAAGGCGTTGCTCCTCAGTGTTATTGGGCTCCGTACCACAGAGTGTAAGACGTCGATCCTCAGTGTCAGTGGGCTCCGTATCACAGAGTGTACAGCGTCGCTACTCAGTGTCAGTGGACTCCGTATCACAGCGTGTAAGGCGTCGCTCCTCAGTGTCAGTGGGCTTCGTATCACAGCGCGTAAGGCGTCGCTCCTCAGTGTCAGTGGGCTCCATATCACAGAGTGTAAGGCGTCGCTCCTCAGTGTCATTGGGCTCCGTATCACAGAGTGTAAGGCGTCGCTCCTCAGTGTTATTGGGCTCCGTACCACAGAGTGTAAGGCGTCGCTCTTCAGTGTCAGTGGGCTCCGTACCACAGAGTGTAAGACGTCGATCCTCAGTGTCAGTGGGCTCCGTATCACAGAGTGTATAGCGTCGCTCCTCAGTGTCAGTGGACTCCGTATCACAGAGTGTAAGGCGTCGCTCCTCAGTGTCAGTGGGCTCCGTATCACAGAGTGTAAGGCGTCGCTCCTCAGTGTCAGTGGGCTTCGTATCACAGCGCGTAAGGCGTCGCTTCTCAGTCTCAGTGGGCTCCATATCACAGAGTGTAAGGCGCCGCTCCTCAGTGTCAGTGGGCACCGTATTACAGCGTGTACGGTGTCGCTCCTCAGTGTCAGTGGCCTCCATATCACAGAGTGTACGGCGTCGTTCCTTAGTGTCAGAATGACAGTGTGCTCGGTCTCACAGAGTGTACGGCGTCGCTCCTCAGTGTCAGTGGGCTAAGTATCACAGAGTGTAAGGTGTCGCTCCTCAGTGTCAGTGGGCTCCGTATCGCAGAGTTTAAGGAATCGTTACTCAGTGTCAGTGGGCTCCATATCACAGAGTGTAAGGCGTCGCTTCTCAGTGTTAGTGAGCTCAGTATCACAGCTTGTAAGGCATCGCTCCTCAGTGTCAGTTAGCTCCGTATCACAGCGTGTAAGGCATCGCTCCTCAGTGTCAGTGGGCTCAGTATCACAGAGTGTATGGCGTTGCTCCTCAGTATCAGTGGGCTCCGTATCACAGAGTGTAAGGCATCGCTCCTTTGAGTCAGTGGGCTCCGTATCACAGAGTGTACGGCGTCGCTCCTCAGTGTCAGTGGGCTTCGTATCACAGCGTGTAAGGCGTCGCTCCTCAAGTGTCAGTGGGCTCCGTATCACAGAGTGTAAGGCATCGCTCCTCTGAGTCAGTGGGCTCCGTATCACAGAGTGTAAGGCGTCGCTACTCAGTGTCAGTGGGCTCAGTATCACAGAGTGTAAGGCGTCGCACCTGAGTGTCAGTGGGTTCCGTATCACAGAGTGTAAGGCATCGCTCCTGAGTGTCACTGGGCTCCGTATCACAGAGTGTAAGACGTCGCTCCTCAGTGTCAGTGGGCTCCGTATCACAGAGTGTAAGGCGTCGCTCCTCAGTGTCAGTGGGCTCCGTATCACAGAGTTTAAGGCGTCGCTCCTCAGTGCCAGTGGGCTCCATATCACAGAGTGTAAGGCGTCATTCCTCAGTGTCAGTGGGCTCCGTATCACAGAGTGTACGGCGTCGCTCCTCAGTGTCAGTGGGCTCCATACCACAGAGTGTAAGGCATCGCTCCTCAGTGTCAGTGGGCTCCGTATCACAGAGTTTAAGGCGTCGCTCCTCAGTGCCAGTGGGCTCCGTATCACAGACTGTAAGGTGTCATTCCTCAGTGTCAGTGGGCTCCGTATCACAGAGTGTACGGCGTCGCTCCTCAGTGTCAGTGGGCTCCATATCACAGAGTGTAAGGTGTCGCTCCTCAGTGTCATTGGGCTCCGTATCACAGAGTGTAAGGCGTTGCTCCTCAGTGTTATTGGGCTCCGTACCACAGAGTGAAAGGCGTCGCTCTTCAGTGTCAGTGGGCTCCGTACCACAGAGTGTAAGACGTCGATCCTCAGTGCCAGTGGGCTCCGTATCACAGAGTGTACAGCGTCGCTCCTCAGTGTCAGTGGACTCCGTATCACAGCGTGTAAGGCGTCGCTCCTCAGTGTCAGTGGGCTCCGTATGACAGAGTGTAAGGCGTCGCTCCTCAATGTCAGTGGGCTCCGTATCACAGAGTTTAAGGCTTCGCTCCTCAGTGTCAGTGGGCTCCGTATCACAGAGTGTAAGGCGTCATTCCTCAGTGTCAGTGGGCTCCGTATCACAGAGTGTACGGCGTCGCTCCTCAGTGTCAGTGGGCTCCATACCACAGAGTGTAAGGCATCGCTCCTCAGTGTCAGTGGGCTCCGTATCACAGAGTGTAAGGCTTCGCTCCTCAGTGTTATTGGGCTCCGTACCACAGAGTGTAAGGCGTCGCTCTTCAGTGTCAGTGGGCTCCGTACCACAGAGTGTAAGACGTCGATCCTCAGTGTCAGTGGGCTCCGTATCACAGAGTGTACAGCGTCGCTCCTCAGTGTCAGTGGACTCCGTATCACAGCGTGTAAGGCGTTGCTCCTCAGTGTCAGTGGGCTCCGTATCACAGAGTGTAAGGCGTCGCTCCTCAGTGTCAGTGGGCTTCGTATCACAGCGAGTAAGGCGTCGCTCCTCAGTGTCAGTGGGCTCCATATCACAGAGTGTAAGGCGTCGCTCCTCAGTGTCAGTGGGCTCCGTATCACAGAGTGTAAGGCGTCGCTCCTCAGTGTTATTGGGCTCCGTACCACAGAGTGTAAGGCGTTGCTCTTCAGTGTCAGTGGGCTCCGTACCACAGAGTGTAAGACGTCGATCCTCAGTGTCAGTGGGCTCCATATCACAGAGTGTAAGGCGTCGCTCCTCAGTGTCAGTGGGCACCGTATTACAGCGTGTACGGTGTCGCTCCTCAGTGTCAGTGGGCTCCGTATCACAGAGAGTACGGCGTCGTTCCTCAGTGTCAGAATGACAGTGGGCTCGGTCTCACAGAGTGTACGGCGTCGCTCCTCAGTGTCAGTGGGCTACTGTGAGAAGTTGGCCTGGTATATGCTGTTCACTAGTTCTAGTGACCACCTTGTACCATGCCAAGCAACCCTTATGGTGTGGTTGTAAGTCAACCTTTTCGGACTAGCTGCCCTAGTGGTAGCGTAGGCTAAGCAGTCTTTGAGGCTAAACTCGTGAAGCGTGTTAAGCAAGCTGTTTTACCAATAGTAACCCCCTTTTATACCAATGAAAGGACACCACACAGATATATATTCAAAATATATATGTATTTATTTCTCAAAGTAACCCCTAGTCTCTTTATGAGCACAGGAGCACAAATCGTCAAACAAGATTATCACCTAATACACAGAAGTTGCACTTTATATGGATAGGCCCTGGTGGCCACTCGAACCATATACTAAAATAGTGGTATAAGTACCACGAACAGAAAAGGGAAAAGGCCTAGGGCCTCTAGAATCGCTGGGCCTACAAGGAGCTAACGTCAGTTAGTGACCAGGAGGTCCACGGGTGGCGTGTGCAGAGCAAATAGTCACACGCGTGCTCCCATAGGTTTCAATGGGTGCGTAAAAAGTACAAAGTTACTGCAAAAGGAATCTTCCGGATGACCTAGGAACTTAAGATTTGGAACACAGGCACTAGAGATGTATTACTACACATGGGCACCGGAGTGCCAGCTTTACCTCACCCACAGGAAGCGGGTGCATAGGCCTCAAAGTGCGTCGGGTTTCTTCTATCTGTTCCGTTGAGCCTGGGACAAAGATGCTGCAGGCGGTCGGTCGGGAAGAGATGCAGTGGATCCAAGAGTGGATCGGAGATGTTGAAGACCTGTAAGCAGAGGGGACAGTGTTCACAGTCACTAGCCAGTGACCAGCGTGGCACCAGGTGGGTACCAGGCAATGTCGGGTGCAAACAGGAAGGAAGGTGTAGCTTGACTCTGCAGCCACGTGGTCCCTGAAGGTCGACGACGTCCAGGAGTCGAGTCACGAGCTGTCCCACGCAGGCTCTCGCTGTCGGCGGTGTCGGCGACTTGATCGAAGCAAACAAGCCTTGGCAAAAGCAATTGTTGTAGGCAAGGAGTTTAAGCTGATGGTTCTGGCCAGCAAGGTCAGAGGAACTGCTCCTTTGGAGGGGAGCAAGGGCCAGTCTGGAGCAACCAGACCAGCGGTGTTTGTCGTAGATTTCGTCGCCAAGATGGCCACTAGCCAGCGGGCCAGCAACCGGTTAGGCGCGTCGAGTGGCAAAATGCAGAAGGGCCCCACGCAGATCGTGGAGATGCTGGGGGGCTCACCTTTGGTGCAGCTGCTGCTCGAGGGTTGGGCTTCTCAGGACCCAAAGCACAACTTGGAGGGAGCCTCGGTTGTTGCACTGGTCAGCTTGTCGTAGTCGTTCCAAGATGGCTGGCTCCACGTGTCTCGGTGCCTCCACGGGTCTCCTCTTTGCAGGGACTGTGGATCGGGCGGTGAGAGGTCTGGAGGTCCAGGTCTTGTCAGTCTCTGGGCTCGGGCTCCGGCGGGAGGCGGCGGCAAAGCAGACGGTGATTCGCTGGATGGTGCTTGCGTTAGCAAGGTGGTCACTCCCTGACCACAGGGGAGATTTTCTTCAGTCTTCTGTGCAGCAGAATGTCGAAGTTCCCGTCTTCTTCTTAGTTTCAAGTTGATTCCAGGATGTCTGAAGTCTTAGGACACAGCTCCTACCTTTATTCGGATTCTAGGGGCCGGACTACCTGCTAGGTCCCTCCCTATGGGTGGGACCAGGAAGGGGGGTGGTTACACCCCCAATCCTTTGTCCAGCTCGCCCCAGGCCCGGGACTGGTGTGCCCCAGGACCGGTTTGAACTGGCATATGCACCGAGGCTCCTTGTGAGCCACAGGCATGTCTGGTTTCTTTCAAGCCCTACCTGACCAATACACAAAATCCTGTCTGGGGTGGTGCACGCACCTCCCCTGGCAGGAAACCCTTTGTCCACACCTCCCAAGCTGGAAGGACTCCCAGCAGCAGGAGGGCAGACTTGTGTCTGTGGTGGCAGCATCCATTTTGTGGAGCTGAGGCTATGTCTGATTTTACCCGGGTTTCAGGTACTGTACATGTCGTGTCCCTCTAGAAGGGTGGAATGCTAACCCCGTCGCCAGAATTGGCGAGGGGTTAGTATTCCAATTCGTATGACACCTTACTCGACATGTTTTGATAAAGCCAAACCAAAGATAGCATTTAACCGCGAGGTTCATAATGCACTTAAGAGTATATGGTATGACGATATCTGGAAACAGTAGAAGGAAGTTGTTCCGACCACTGCAGACAGGCTCAGCTCATGCCAGAGCACCATCTCACATGGAACCAAGCACTCTGCCTTCAGGATTGTTAAGGCCTGCCATAGGAGTGACTTATAGGTTACCAGGTGTCCCATTTAAGGTTAGGTATAGGTATACTACACCTAAGTAAGAGGTGATTACACCAACTTACCCCAGCTGAGTGATCAGCCAGTTGTGTCAAATTGTTAGGCCAAGCCTGGGGTGGCATAATACATGCTGCAGCCCTTGGCAGGCCTTGGGTACACCAATGCCCTGGGTACCTAGTGTACACTGGTACAGGGGCTGACAGGGTGATCCAACCAATTGGGTATGTACCTAGGGTACATGGAGTCCATTTTAAAGAGAGAACAGCCAGGCTGAGATCCTGAATAGCAGGATCTCAGGCCAACTAAGTCGAAAAACCAGCTAGACACTAGGCAAAAATTTGGGGGTAACCATAGTCAGATATCCACCTTCCTACACAACCCCCCCCCAAACGAAGGGAGATAAGGCTGACCTTGACCAGGTAAGCCTATATTGCCCAAGTGGCCATATAAGGAGGAACCAGCACTGGCATGGTTACCCCCTGTCTCATGGTCCACTAAGCAATCCCTCACCCTAAGGGTATCAGAGGGTCTCCACCATAGGGAATCTCTACCTTTGGTGTGTCTTGGCAAAGTAAAAGGCTGGTGTTGAGATGGAGTACTGAAGTGAGTGTCCTCAAAGTGAGGCCTCAGCTTCCTCCAATCCCCCTCCACCATGGATGCCTTTCTTTCCTTAACTGAGTTGCACTGTGCTCTCAGGGTCAGCCTCTGGCTACCTAAAGCTGGAGGCTGGGTCCCTTTTGTGGGCTTACTGGAGGGACAGGTCAGGTTTGGGGCCCTAAGGTCCCAGGTTTGCCTGTGCCCAACAGAATCCCTCTGGGGGAGGTCCCTAACTACCTGTAAAGGAGATCCCTCAGGAATGTTTTTACCCATCACCTGACTAGGGCTACTAGCCAGGCAATCCTCATTCTTTTGATGGGGGGGTTCTTGTGGACAGGGGCCCTCTGGGGGTCCACTGGCCTCCCTGACCTCTGCAGCCCTGGGCTGACTGAGGCAGGGTAGAGAGAGGCAGGCTACCTGCACCAGACTGGGTCCCACCTTGGAAGGGGCCACTGACATCAGAGGCTCTGCCAGGCCAGGCCTGGCTACCTCTGGGGCAGTTCCTTCACAAGGGGTGAGGTCAGATCCCTGAGGAGGCTGACCTTTTCCTAATGTCTGGGGAGAGGGAGACTTTTCTTCCTCCCCACTACTCTCAGTTTGTGTGGAGTGATCCATTGTTTCAGGCTTCACTACACCTATGTCAGTCTGAGTATAGGCTGAGACCATTACAGCCTTGCCAACCTTTTCAGGGGGGCACTCAGTTTGTGTTTGAGCTGTGACTGTCACAGCTCTGCCAGTCTCTACAGGGAAGTCTGTCTGTGCCTGGGCTGTGGCTACCACTGCCCTTCCAACCTTTTCAGGGAGGAAATCTATTTGGACAGGGGTTGTGAATGGCACAACCCCCCTACCCTTTTGTGACAGGCCTACCATTTTTGAATGGGTGTCTTGTTCAACTCCAGCCCAAGCTGAGAGTTCTAAGTCATTCCCCAGTAAGCAGTCTACAGGCAAGGTTGGGGACACTGCTACCCTTTTAGGGCCAGTGACCCCTCCCCAGCTGAGACATACCTCTGCCATGGGATGACTGTTCTGTTTGCCATCAATGTTAGTCACCTGGTAGGAGAAACCGGGCAAAAGCTGCTCAGAGGGAACTAGCCAATGGGCCACCATTGTGATGCTAGCCCCAGTGTCTCTGTAGGCCTCAGCTTTTGTACCATTGATGTAGGGCTCCTGTCTGTACCTACCCAAAGTGTTGGGACAGGCAGTGAAGTTGGCAAACCCCATGCCACCATCACAGACAAGAGTGGTTGCTGTAGGGGAATTGGCTAAGCCAGGGTCCCCCTGTGTTCCCCAAGTAAACCCACCCAGATTTCTGGGGGCACTCCCACCACCTGGGGGATTACTGCTGACAGTAATAGGTGGTGTGACAGGAGTAATTGGAGGAACAGTTTTGTTTTTAGCCCTTGGGCAACCGCTGTCAGTTTTCCAATGCCCAGGAGTTTTACACTCATGGCAGTAGGGCTTTTTAGCTGTGGTAGAGGAGGGAGCTTGGGACCCACCACCCTGTGTGGAGTTTTGGGGCCCTGAGGAAGGTTTCTCTTTTTCTTTATCCCCACCCTTCTCTTGAGGCTTGGTGGTATCTTTCTTTTGGTCACCACCCTGGTTTTTAGGCCTGATCCTGGTCCTGACCCATTTATCTGCCCTCTTTCCCAATTCTTGGGGAGAGGTCAAATCTGAGTCTACCAGGTGTTGATGGAGAAGCTGGTTTTGACAATTACTTAAAATCTGCTCTCTCATCATCAAATTGTACAATCCTGTATAATCAGACACCTTACTTCCCAGCAACCAACCCTCCAAAGCCTTAGTGGCACATTCCACATATTCAGACCAGTCCTGAGTCTGTGTCTTCTGGGTGTCTCTGAACATTAACCTGTACTGTTCAGTGGTTAAGCCTAACCCATCAACTAGGACACTCTTCAGGACTCTGTAATTTCTGACATCCTCTTCTCTAACAGTGAGGAGTCTATCTCTGCCTCTCCCCTCAAAGGAGAGCCATAAGATTGCTGCCCACTGGTCTTCAGGAACCTGCTGCACTTTGCAGGCTCTCTCAAGAGCAGTCATCCATTTGTGGATGTCATCCCCACTTTTGTAGGGGGGCACAATCTTGGACAGGTTCCTATTGTCAAAGACCCTATCTTTGTCCCTAGGGACATTGCTGCCACCAGTGGGTATAGACCCACTCTCTCTATGCTGCCTAGCCTTGCTCAGTTTTTCTTCCATCAGGGCTACTTCTAGCTCCTGCTTCCTGATCCTCAGCTGGGCTTCCTGCATTCTGGCCTCATGTTCCCTCCTCTGAGGGGTGGTCAGTCTCCTTCTGGAGTGACCTTGAGAGCCTCTAGAGCCATGGGAAGCATTGGAGTCACCTGAGCGATTCCTTTGCCTTCCAAGCCCTGTGTTAAGTCCACTGGGGAGATCCAATGTGGTGAACCCACTGTCAGTCCCCAATAGCCTTAGTTTAGCTGGGCCAAGTATAACACTTGGCACTGGGCTAGTTCTCCCTTCATCCCCACTCACATCTGTATCCCCATCACTTTCTTCCTCTGTGGTAGGCATCCCATCTAAGGGGTGACTATTGGGAAGGGGTACTTCAGTGGCATCTTCAGAAGGGGGGCCTCCTGTTCCTGTCCCTAAGGGGGCTAACTGGGAAGCTTTCTTGAGTGCTCTCTGATTCTCATCATTCTGTAAGAGCTCTCTGAGCTCAGCAGAGTTTGGGTTCTTGGGCTGTTTAAGGCCTCTAAGAGTTGCCAAATGCCTGAGCTCATTCTGATTAAGGGTAGCAAAGCTGGATGGTGCCCTCTGGGGGTCACTCTCAACAGAGATGGGTACAGTGGACCCCTCTGCCCCGGCCATTGCTCTTAAGTGTGGGTGGATGTGTTGCAATCTACCTACACTTGGGTTTACCTACTAAACCTATCTAGTAGTTGTAGTCAGGGTGTGCTACTCCCTTTGCTCTACAACAACTAAGTTCAGTAGAACTTAAGTATATCTAATCTTGTTTTATATGTACCTACAGGTACCTATGTGATCTTTCAATTGGTAACCAAGAGATTACAATGGTAAAACACAGCAAGCTCAAATCCAACCGCTGCTCACCAATGTGAGAAGTTGGCCTGGTATATGCTGTTCACTAGTTCTAGTGACCACCTTGTACCATGCCAAGCAACCCTTATGGTGTGGTTGTAAGTCAACCTTTTCGGACTAGCTGCCCTAGTGGTAGCGTAGGCTAAGCAGTCTTTGAGGCTAAACTCGTGAAGCGTGTTAAGCAAGCTGTTTTACCAATAGTAACCCCCTTTTATACCAATGAAAGGACACCACACAGATATATATTCAAAATATATATGTATTTATTTCTCAAAGTAACCCCTAGTCTCTTTATGAGCACAGGAGCACAAATCGTCAAACAAGATTATCACCTAATACACAGAAGTTGCACTTTATATGGATAGGCCCTGGTGGCCACTCGAACCATATACTAAAATAGTGGTATAAGTACCACGAACAGAAAAGGGAAAAGGCCTAGGGCCTCTAGAATCGCTGGGCCTACAAGGAGCTAACGTCAGTTAGTGACCAGGAGGTCCACGGGTGGCGTGTGCAGAGCAAATAGTCACACGCGTGCTCCCATAGGTTTCAATGGGTGCGTAAAAAGTACAAAGTTACTGCAAAAGGAATCTTCCGGATGACCTAGGAACTTAAGATTTGGAACACAGGCACTAGAGATGTATTACTACACATGGGCACCGGAGTGCCAGCTTTACCTCACCCACAGGAAGCGGGTGCATAGGCCTCAAAGTGCGTCGGGTTTCTTCTATCTGTTCCGTTGAGCCTGGGACAAAGATGCTGCAGGCGGTCGGTCGGGAAGAGATGCAGTGGATCCAAGAGTGGATCGGAGATGTTGAAGACCTGTAAGCAGAGGGGACAGTGTTCACAGTCACTAGCCAGTGACCAGCGTGGCACCAGGTGGGTACCAGGCAATGTCGGGTGCAAACAGGAAGGAAGGTGTAGCTTGACTCTGCAGCCACGTGGTCCCTGAAGGTCGACGACGTCCAGGAGTCGAGTCACGAGCTGTCCCACGCAGGCTCTCGCTGTCGGCGGTGTCGGCGACTTGATCGAAGCAAACAAGCCTTGGCAAAAGCAATTGTTGTAGGCAAGGAGTTTAAGCTGATGGTTCTGGCCAGCAAGGTCAGAGGAACTGCTCCTTTGGAGGGGAGCAAGGGCCAGTCTGGAGCAACCAGACCAGCGGTGTTTGTCGTAGATTTCGTCGCCAAGATGGCCACTAGCCAGCGGGCCAGCAACCGGTTAGGCGCGTCGAGTGGCAAAATGCAGAAGGGCCCCACGCAGATCGTGGAGATGCTGGGGGGCTCACCTTTGGTGCAGCTGCTGCTCGAGGGTTGGGCTTCTCAGGACCCAAAGCACAACTTGGAGGGAGCCTCGGTTGTTGCACTGGTCAGCTTGTCGTAGTCGTTCCAAGATGGCTGGCTCCACGTGTCTCGGTGCCTCCACGGGTCTCCTCTTTGCAGGGACTGTGGATCGGGCGGTGAGAGGTCTGGAGGTCCAGGTCTTGTCAGTCTCTGGGCTCGGGCTCCGGCGGGAGGCGGCGGCAAAGCAGACGGTGATTCGCTGGATGGTGCTTGCGTTAGCAAGGTGGTCACTCCCTGACCACAGGGGAGATTTTCTTCAGTCTTCTGTGCAGCAGAATGTCGAAGTTCCCGTCTTCTTCTTAGTTTCAAGTTGATTCCAGGATGTCTGAAGTCTTAGGACACAGCTCCTACCTTTATTCGGATTCTAGGGGCCGGACTACCTGCTAGGTCCCTCCCTATGGGTGGGACCAGGAAGGGGGGTGGTTACACCCCCAATCCTTTGTCCAGCTCGCCCCAGGCCCGGGACTGGTGTGCCCCAGGACCGGTTTGAACTGGCATATGCACCGAGGCTCCTTGTGAGCCACAGGCATGTCTGGTTTCTTTCAAGCCCTACCTGACCAATACACAAAATCCTGTCTGGGGTGGTGCACGCACCTCCCCTGGCAGGAAACCCTTTGTCCACACCTCCCAAGCTGGAAGGACTCCCAGCAGCAGGAGGGCAGACTTGTGTCTGTGGTGGCAGCATCCATTTTGTGGAGCTGAGGCTATGTCTGATTTTACCCGGGTTTCAGGTACTGTACATGTCGTGTCCCTCTAGAAGGGTGGAATGCTAACCCCGTCGCCAGAATTGGCGAGGGGTTAGTATTCCAATTCGTATGACACCTTACTCGACATGTTTTGATAAAGCCAAACCAAAGATAGCATTTAACCGCGAGGTTCATAATGCACTTAAGAGTATATGGTATGACGATATCTGGAAACAGTAGAAGGAAGTTGTTCCGACCACTGCAGACAGGCTCAGCTCATGCCAGAGCACCATCTCACATGGAACCAAGCACTCTGCCTTCAGGATTGTTAAGGCCTGCCATAGGAGTGACTTATAGGTTACCAGGTGTCCCATTTAAGGTTAGGTATAGGTATACTACACCTAAGTAAGAGGTGATTACACCAACTTACCCCAGCTGAGTGATCAGCCAGTTGTGTCAAATTGTTAGGCCAAGCCTGGGGTGGCATAATACATGCTGCAGCCCTTGGCAGGCCTTGGGTACACCAATGCCCTGGGTACCTAGTGTACACTGGTACAGGGGCTGACAGGGTGATCCAACCAATTGGGTATGTACCTAGGGTACATGGAGTCCATTTTAAAGAGAGAACAGCCAGGCTGAGATCCTGAATAGCAGGATCTCAGGCCAACTAAGTCGAAAAACCAGCTAGACACTAGGCAAAAATTTGGGGGTAACCATAGTCAGATATCCACCTTCCTACAGCTACGTATCACAGAGTGTTAAGCATCGCTCCTCAGTGTCACTGTGCTACATATCACAGAGTGTAAGGCATCGCTACTCAGTGTCAGTGGGCTCCATATCACAGAGTGTAAGGCGACACTCCTCGGTGTCAGTGGGCTCAGTATCACAGAGTATAAGGGGTCGCTCCTCAGGGTCAGTGGGCTCAGTATCACAGAGTGTAAGGTGTCGCTCCTCAGTGTCAGTGGGCTCCGTATCACAGAGTTTAAGGAATCGTTACTCAGTGTCAGTGGGCTCCATATCACAGAGTGTAAGGCGTCACTCCTCAGTGTTAGTGAGCTCAGTATCACAGCTTGTAAGGCATCGCTCCTCAGTGTCAGTTAGCTCCGTATCACAGAGTTTAAGGTATCGCTCCTCAGTGAGCTGTGTAGCACAGAGTGTAAGGCGTCGCTCCTCAGTGTCAGTGGGTTCCGTATCACAGAGTGTAAGGCGTCGCTCCTCAGTGTCAGTGGGCTCCGTATCACAGAGTGTATAGCGTCGCTCCTCAGTGTGAGTGGGTTCCGTATCACAGAGTGTAAGGCGTCGCTCCTCAGTGTCAGTGGGCTCCGTATCACAGAGTGTATGGCGTCGCTCCTCAGTTTCAGTGGGCTCCGTATCACAGAGTGTAAGGCGTCGCTCCTCAGTGTCAGTGGGCTCCGTATCACAGAGTGTAAGGCATCGCTCCTCAGTGTCAGTGGGCTCCGTATCACAGAGTGTAAGGCGTCGCTCCTCAGTGTCAGTGGGCTCCGTATCACAGAGTGTAAGGCGTCGCTCCTCAGTGTCAGTGGGCTCCGTATCACAGAGTGTGAGGCGTCGCTCCTTAGTGTCAGTGGGCTCCGTATCACAGAGTGTAAGGTGTCGCTCCTGAGTGTCAGTGGGCTCCGTATCACAGAGTGTAAGGCGTCGCTCCTCAGTGTCAGTGGCCTCTGTATCACAGAGTGTAAGGCGTCGCACCTGAGTGTCAGTGGGTTCCGTATCACAGAGTGTAAGGCATGGCTCCTGAGTGTCACTGGGCTCCGTATCACAGAGTGTAAGACGTCGCTCCTCAGTGTCAGTGGGCTCCGTATCACAGAGTGTAAGGCGTCGCTGCTCAGTGTCAGTGGGCTCCGTATCACAGAGTTTAAGGCGTCGCTCCTCAGTGCCAGAGGGCTCCGTATCACAGAGTGTAAGGCGTCATTCCTCAGTGTCAGTGGGCTCTGTATCACAGAGTGTAAGGCGTCGCTCCTCAGTGTTATTGGGCTCCGTACCACAGAGTGTAAGGCGTCGCTCTTCAGTGTCAGTGGGCTCCGTACCACAGAGTGTAAGACGTCGATCCTCAGTGTCAGTGGGCTCCGTATCACAGAGTGTACAGCGTCGCTCCTCAGTGTCAGTGGACTCCGTATCACAGCGTGTAAGGCGTCGCTCCTCAGTGTCAGTGGGCTCCGTATCACAGAGTGTAAGGCGTCGCTCCTCAGTGTCAGTGGGCTTCGTAATATAGCGCGTAAGGCGTCGCTCCTCAGTGTCAGTGGGCTCCATATCACAGAGTGTAAGGCGTCGCTCCTCAGTGTCAGTGGGCTCCGTATCACAGAGTGTAAGGCGTCGCTCCTCAGTGTTATTGGGCTCCGTACCACAGAGTGTAAGGAGTCGCTCTTCAGTGTCAGTGGGCTCCGTACCACAGAGTGTAAGACGTCGATCCTCAGTGTCAGTGGGCTCCGTATCACAGAGTGTACAGCGTCGCTCCTCAGTGTCAGTGGACTCCGTATCACAGCGTGTAAGGCATCGCTCCTCAGTGTCAGTGGGCTCCGTATCACAGAGTGTAAGGCGTCGCTCCTCAGTGTCAGTGGGCTCCATATCACAGAGTGTAAGGCGTCGCTCCTCAGTGTCAGTGGGCACCGTATTACAGCGTGTACGGTGTCGCTCCTCAGTGTCAGTGGGCTCCGTATAACAGAGTGTACGGCGTCGTTCCTCAGTGTCAGAATGACAGTGGGCTCGGTCTCACAGAGTGTACGGCGTCGCTCCTCAGTGTCAGTGGGCTACGTATCACAGAGGGTTAAGCATCGCTCCTCAGTGTCACTGTGCTACGTATCACAGAGTGTAAGGCATCGATACTCAGTGTCAGTGGGCTCCATATCACAGAGTGTAAGGCGACACTCCTCAGTGTCAGTGGGCTCAGTATCACAGAGTGTAAGGGGTCGCTCCTCAGTGTCAGTGGGCTCAGTATCACAGAGTGTAAGGTGTCGCTCCTCAGTGTCAGTGGGCTCCGTATCACAGAGTTTAAGGAATCGTTACTCAGTGTCAGTGGGCTCCATATCACAGAGTGTAAGGCGTCGCTCCTCAGTGTTAGTGGGTTCCGTATCACAGAGTGTAAGGCGTCGGTCCTCAGTGTCAATGGGCTCTGTATCACAGAGTGTATGGCGTCGCTCCTCAGTGTCAGTGGGTTCCGTATCACAGAGTGTAAGGCGTCGCTCCTCAGTGTCAGTGGGCTCCGTATCACAGAGTGTAAGGTGTCGCTCCTCAGTGTCAGTGGGCTCCGTATCACAGAGTGTATGGCGTCGCTCCTCAGTGTCAGTGGGCTCCGTATCAAAGAGTGTAAGGCGTCGCTCCTCAGTGTCAGTGGGCTCCGTATCACAGAGTGTAAGGCGTCGCTCCTGAGTGTCAGTGGGCTCCGTATCACAGAGTGTAAGGCGTCGCTCCTCAGTGTCAGTGGCCTCTGTATCACAGAGTGTAAGGCGTCGCACCTGAGTGTCAGTGGGTTCCGTATCACAGAGTGTAAGGCATCGCTCCTGAGTGTCACTGGGCTCCGTATCACAGAGTGTAAGACGTCGCTCCTCAGTGTCAGTGGGCTCCGTATCACAGAGTGTAAGGCGTCGCTCCTCAGTGTCAGTGGGCTCCGTATCACAGAGTTTAAGGCGTCGCTCCTCAGTGCCAGTGGGCTCCGTATCACAGACTGTAAGGTGTCATTCCTCAGTGTCAGTGGGCTCCGTATCACAGAGTGTACGGTGTCGCTCCTCAGTGTCAGTGGGCTCCATACCACAGAGTGTAAGGCATCGCTCCTCAGTGTCAGTGGGCTCCATATCACAGAGTGTAAGGCGTTGCTCCTCAGTGTTATTGGGCTCCGTACCACAGAGTGTAAGACGTCGATCCTCAGTGTCAGTGGGCTTCATATCACAGAGTGTACAGCGTCGCTCCTCAGTGTCAGTGGACTCCGTATCACAGCGTGTAAGGCGTCGCTCCTCAGTGTCAGTGGGCTTCGTATCACAGCGCGTAAGGCGTCGCTCCTCAGTGTCAGTGGGCTCCATATCACAGAGTGTAAGGCGTCGCTCCTCAGTGTCATTGGGCTCCGTATCACAGAGTGTAAGGCGTCGCTCCTCAGAGTTATTGGGCTCCGTACCACAGAGTGTAAGGCGTCGCTCTTCAGTGTCAGTGGGCTCCGTACCACAGAGTGTAAGACGTCGATCCTCAGTGTCAGTGGGCTCCGTATCACAGAGTGTACAGCGTCGCTCCTCAGTGTCAGTGGACTCCGTATCACAGAGTGTAAGGCGTCGCTCCTCAGTGTCAGTGGGCTCCGTATCACAGAGTGTAAGGCGTCGCTCCTCAGTGTCAGTGGGCTTCGTATCACAGCGCGTAAGGCGTCGCTCCTCAGTCTCAGTGGGCTCCATATCACAGAGTGTAAGGCGCCGCTCCTCAGTGTCAATGGGCACCGTATTACAGCGTGTACGGTGTCGCTCCTCAGTGTCAGTGGCCTCCATATCACAGAGTGTACGGCGTCGTTCCTTAGTGTCAGAATGACAGTGGGCTCGGTCTCACAGAGTGTACGGCGTCGCTCCTCAGTGTCAGTGGGCTAAGTATCACAGAGTGTAAGGTGTCGCTCCTCAGTGTCAGTGGGCTCCGTATCGCAGAGTTTAAGGAATCGTTACTCAGTGTCAGTGGGCTCCATATCACAGAGTGTAAGGCGTCGCTCCTCAGTGTTAGTGAGCTCAGTATCACAGCTTGTAAGGCATCGCTCCACAGTGTCAGTTAGCTCCGTATCACAGCGTGTAAGGCATCGCTCCTCAGTGTCAGTGGGCTCCGTATCACAGAGTGTATGGCGTTGCTCCTCAGTATCAGTGGGCTCCGTATCACAGAGTGTAAGGCATCGCTCCTTTGAGTCAGTGGGCTCCGTATCTCAGAATGTACGGCGTCGCTCCTCAGTGTCAGTGGGCTTCGTATCACAGCGTGTAAGGCGTCGCTCCTCAAGTGTCAGTGGGCTCCGTATCACAGAGTGTAAGGCATCGCTCCTCTGAGTCAGTGGGCTCCGTATCACAGAGTGTAAGGCGTCGCTCCTCAGTGCCAGTGGGCTCCGTATCACAGAGTGTACAGCGTCGCACCTGAGTGTCAGTGGGTTCCGTATCACAGAGTGTAAGGCATCGCTCCTGAGTGTCACTGGGCTCCGTATCACAGAGTGTAAGACGTCGCTCCTCAGTGTCAGTGGGCTCCGTATCACAGAGTGTAAGGCGTCGCTCCTCAGTGTCAGTGGGCTCCGTATCACAGAGTATAAGGCGTCGCTCCTCAGTGCCAGTGGGCTCCGTATCACAGAGTGTAAGGCGTCATTCCTCAGTGTCAGTGGGCTCCGTATCACAGAGTGTACGGCGTCGCTCCTCAGTGTCAGTGGGCTCCATACCACAGAGTGTAAGGCATCGCTCCTCAGTGTCAGTGGGCTCCGTATCACAGAGTGCAAGGCGTTGCTCCTCAGTGTTTTGGGCTCCGTACCACAGAGTGTAAGGCGTCGCTCTTCAGTGTCAGTGGGCTCCGTACCACAGAGTGTAAGACGACGATCCTCAGTGTCAGTGGGCTCCGTATCACAGAGTGTACAGCGTCGCTCCTCAGTGTCAGTGGACTCCGTATCACAGCGTGTAAGGCGTCGCTCCTCAGTGTCAGTGGGCTCCGTATGACAGAGTGTAAGGCGTCGCTCCTCAGTGTCAGTGGGCTTCGTATCACAGCGCGTAAGGCATCGCTCCTCAGTGTCAGTGGGCTCCATATCACAGAGTGTAAGGCGTCGATCCTCAGTGTCATTGGGCTCCGTATCACAGAGTGTAAGGCGTTGCTCCTCAGTGTTATTGGGCTCCGTACCACAGAGTGTAAGGCGTCGCTCTTCAGGGTCAGTGGGCTCCGTACCACAGAGTGTAAGACGTCGATCCTCAGTGTCAGTGGGCTCCGTATCACAGAGTGTACAGCGTTGCTCCTCAGTGTCAGTGGGCTCCGTATCACAGAGTGTAAGGCGTCGCTCCTCAGTGTCAGTGGGCTCCGTATCACAGAGTGTAAGGCGTCGCTCCTCAGTGTCAGTGGGCTCTGTATCACAGAGTGTAAGGCATCGCTCCTCAGTGTCAGTGGGCTCCGTATCACAGAGTGTAAGGCGTCGCTCCTCAGTGTCAGTGGGCTCCGTATCACAGAGTGTAAGGCGTCGCTCCTCAGTGTCAGTGGGCTCCGTATCACAGAGTGTAAGGCGTCGCTCCTCAGTGTCAGTGGGCTCCGTATCACAGAGTGTAAGGCGTCGCTCCTCAGTGTCAGTGGGCTCCGTATCACAGAGTGTAAGGCGTCGCTCCTCAGTGTCAGTGGGCTCCGTATCACAGAGTGTAAGGCGTCGCTCCTCAGTGTCAGTGGGCTCCGTATCACAGAGTGTAAGGCATCGCTCCTGAGTGACAGTGGGCTCCGTATCACAGAGTGTAAGGCGTCGCTCCTCAGTGTCAGTGGCCTCTGTATCACAGAGTGTAAGGCATCGCTCCTGAGTGTCACTGGGCTCCGTATCACAGAGTGTAAGACGTCGCTCCTCAGTGTCAGTGGGCTCCGTATCACAGAGTGTAAGGCGTCGCTCCTCAGTGTCAGTGGGCTCCGTATCACAGAGTTTAAGGCGTCGCTCCTCAGTGCCAGTGAGCTCCGTATCACAGAGTGTAAGGCGTCATTCCTCAGTGTCAGTGGGCTCCGTATCACAGAGTGTAAGGCGTCGCTCCTCAGTGTTATTGGGCTCCGTACCACAGAGTGTAAGGCGTCGCTCTTCAGTGTCAGTGGGCTCCGTACCACAGAGTGTAAGACGTCGATCCTCAGTGTCAGTGGGCTCCGTATCACAGAGTGTACAGCGTCGCTCCTCAGTGTCAGTGGACTCCGTATCACAGCGTGTAAGGCGTCGCTCCTCAGTGTCAGTGGGCTCCGTATCACAGAGTGTAAGGCGTCGCTCCTCAGTGTCAGTGGGCTTCGTAATATAGCGCGTAAGGCGTCGCTCCTCAGTGTCAGTGGGCTCCATATCACAGAGTGTAAGGCGTCGCTCCTCAGTGTCAGTGGGCTCCGTATCACAGAGTGTAAGGCGTCGCTCCTCAGTGTTATTGGGCTCCGTACCACAGAGTGTAAGGAGTCGCTCTTCAGTGTCAGTGGGCTCCGTACCACAGAGTGTACAGCGTCGCTCCTCAGTGTCAGCGGACTCTGTATCACAGCGTGTAAGGCGTCGCTCCTCAGTGTCAGTGGGCTCCGTATCACAGAGTGTAAGGCGTCGCTCCTCAGTGTCAGTGGGCTCCATATCACAGAGTGTAAGGCGTCGCTCCTCAGTGTCAGTGGGCACCGTATTACAGCGTGTACGGTGTCGCTCCTCAGTGTCAGAATGACAGTGGGCTCGGTCTCACAGAGTGTACGGCGTCGCTCCTCAGTGTCAGTGGGCTACGTATCACAGAGGGTTAAGCATCGCTCCTCAGTGTCACTGTGCTACGTATCACAGAGTGTAAGGCATCGATACTCAGTGTCAGTGGGCTCCATATCACAGAGTGTAAGGCGACACTCCTCAGTGTCAGTGGGCTCAGTATCACAGAGTGTAAGGGGTCGCTCCTCAGTGTCAGTGGGCTTAGTATCACAGAGTGTAAGGTGTCGCTCCTCAGTGTCAGTGGGCTCCTTATCACAGAGTTTAAGGAATCGTTACTCAGTGTCAGTGGGCTCCATATCACAGAGTGTAAGGCGTCGCTCCTCAGTGTTAGTGGGTTCCGTATCACAGAGTGTAAGGCATCGCTCCTCAGTGTCAGTGGGCTCTGTATCACAGAGTGTATGGCGTCGCTCCTCAGTGTCAGTGGGCTCCGTATCAAAGAGTGTAAGGCGTCGCTCCTCAGTGTCAGTGGGCTCCGTATCACAGAGTGTAAGGCGTCGCTCCTGAGTCCAGTGGGCTCCGTATCACAGAGTGTAAGGCGTCGCTCCTCAGTGTCAGTGGCCTCTGTATCACAGAGTGTAAGACGTCGCACCTGAGTGTCAGTGGGTTCCGTATCACAGAGTGTAAGGCATCGCTCCTGAGTGTCACTGGGCTCCGTATCACAGAGTGTAAGACGTCGCTCCTCAGTGTCAGTGGGCTCCGTATCACAGAGTGTAAGGCGTCGCTCCTCAGTGTCAGTGGGCTCCGTATCACAGAGTTTAAGGCGTCGCTCCTCAGTGCCAGTGGGCTCCGTATCACAGACTGTAAGGTGTCATTCCTCAGTGTCAGTGGGCTCCGTATCACAGAGTGTACGGCGTCGCTCCTCAGTGTCAGTGGGCTCCATACCACAGAGTGTAAGGCATCGCTCCTCAGTGTCAGTGGGCTCCATATCACAGAGTGTAAGGCGTTGCTCCTCAGTGTTATTGGGCTCCGTACCACAGAGTGTAAGACGTCGATCCTCAGTGTCAGTGGGCTCCGTATCACAGAGTGTACAGCGTCACTCCTCAGTGTCAGTGGACTCCGTATCACAGCGTGTAAGGCGTCGCTCCTCAGTGTCAGTGGGCTTCGTATCACAGCGCGTAAGGCGTCGCTCCTCAGTGTCAGTGGGCTCCATATCACAGAGTGTAAGGCGTCGCTCCTCAGTGTCATTGGGCTCCGTATCACAGAGTGTAAGGCGTCGCTCCTCAGTGTTATTGGGCTCCGTACCACAGAGTGTAAGGCGTCGCTCTTCAGTGTCAGTGGGCTCCGTACCACAGAGTGTAAGACGTCGATCCTCAGTGTCAGTGGGCTCCGTATCACAGAGTGTACAGCGTCGCTCCTCAGTGTCAGTGGACTCCGTATCACAGAGTGTAAGGCGTCGCTCCTCAGTGTCAGTGGGCTCCGTATCACCGAGTGTAAGGCGTCACTCCTCAGTGTCAGTGGGCTTCGTATCACAGCGCGTAAGGCGTCGCTCCTCAGTGTCAGTGGGCTCCATATCACAGAGTGTAAGGCGTCGCTCCTCAGTGTCAGTGGGCACCGTATTACAGCGTGTACGGTGTCGCTCCTCAGTGTCAGTGGCCTCCATATCACAGAGTGTACGGCGTCGTTCCTTAGTGTCAGAATGACAGTGGGCTCGGTCTCACAGAGTGTACGGCGTCGCTCCTCAGTGTCAGTGGGCTAAGTATCACCGAGTGTAAGGTGTCGCTCCTCAGTGTCAGTTGTCTCCGTATCGCAGAGTTTAAGGAATCGTTACTCAGTGTCAGTGGGCTCCATATCACAGAGTGTAAGGCGTCGCTCCTCAGTGTTAGTGAGCTCAGTATCACAGCTTGTAAGGCATCGCTCCTCAGTGTCAGTTAGCTCCGTATTACAGCGTGTAAGGCATCGCTCCTCAGTGTCAGTGGGCTCCGTATCACAGAGTGTATGGCGTTGCTCCTCAGTATCAGTGGGCTCCGTATCACAGCGTGTAAGGCGTCGCTCCTCAGTGTCAGTGGGCTCCGTATGACAGAGTGTAAGGCGTCACTCCTCAGTGTCAGTGGGCTTCGTATCACAGCGCGTAAGGCGTCGCTCCTCAGTGTCAGTGGGCTCCATATCACAGAGTGTAAGGCGTCGATCCTCAGTGTCATTGGGCTCCGTATCACAGAGTGTAAGGCGTTGCTCCTCAGTGTTATTGGGCTCCGTGCCACAGAGTGTAAGGCGTCGCTCTTCAGGGTCAGTGGGCTCCGTACCACAGAGTGTAAGACGTCGATCCTCAGTGTCAGTGGGCTCCGTATCACAGAGTGTACAGCGTTGCTCCTCAGTATCAGTGGACTCCGTATCACAGCGTGTAAGGCGTCGCTCCTCAGTGTCAGTGGGCTCCGTATCACAGAGTGTAAGGCGTCGCTCCTCAGTGTCAGTGGGCTCCGTATCACAGAGTGTAAGGCATCGCTCCTCAGTGTCAGTGGGCTCCGTATCACAGAGTGTAAGGCGTCGCTCCTCAGTGTCAGTGGGCTCCGTATCACAGAGTGTAAGGCGTCGCTCCTCAGTGTCAGTGGGCTCCGTATCACAGAGTGTAAGGCGTCGCTCCTCAGTGTCAGTGGGCTCCGTATCACAGAGTGTAAGGCGTCGTTCCTGAGTGTCAGTGGGCTCCGTATCACAGAGTGTAAGGCGTCGCTCCTCAGTGTCAGTGGCCTCTGTATCACAGAGTGTAAGGCGTCGCACCTGAGTGTCAGTGGGTTCCGTATCACAGAGTGTAAGGCATCGCTCCTGAGTGTCACTGGGCTCCGTATCACAGAGTGTAAGACGTCGCTCCTCAGTGTCAGTGGGCTCCGTATCACAGAGTGTAAGGCGTCGCTCCTTAGTGTCAGTGGGCTCCGTATCACAGAGTTTAAGGCGTCGCTCCTCAGTGCCAGTGAGCTCCGTATCACAGAGTGTAAGGCGTCATTCCTCAGTGTCAGTGGGCTCCGTATCACAGAGTGTAAGGCGTCGCTCCTCAGTGTTATTGGGCTCCGTACCACAGAGTGTAAGGCGTCGATCCTCAGTGTCAGTGGGCTCCGTATCACAGAGTGTACAGCGTCGCTCCTCAGTGTCAGTGGACTCCGTATCACAGCGTGTAAGGCGTCGCTCCTCAGTGTCAGTGGGCTCCGTATCACAGAGTGTAAGGCGTCGCTCCTCAGTGTCAGTGGGCTTCGTAATATAGCGCGTAAGGCGTCGCTCCTCAGTGTCAGTGGGCTCCATATCACAGAGTGTAAGGCGTCGCTCCTCAGTGTCAGTGGGCTCCGTATCACAGAGTGTAAGGCGTCGCTCCTCAGTGTTATTGGGCTCCGTACCACAGAGTGTAAGGAGTCGCTCTTCAGTGTCAGTGGGCTCCGTACCACAGAGTGTAAGACGTCGATCCTCAGTGTCAGTGGGCTCCGTATCACAGAGTGTACAGCGTCGCTCCTCAGTGTCAGTGGACTCCGTATCACAGCGTGTAAGGCGTCGCTCCTCAGTGTCAGTGGGCTCCGTATCACAGAGTGTAAGGCGTCGCTCCTCAGTGTCAGTGGGCTTCGTATCACAGCGCATAAGGCGTCGCTCCTCAGTGTCAGTGGGCTCCATATCACAGAGTGTAAGGCGTCGCTCCTCAGTGTCAGTGGGCACCGTATTACAGCGTGTACGGTGTCGCTCCTCAGTGTCAGTGGGCTCCGTATAACAGAGTGTACGGCGTCGTTCCTCAGTGTCAGAATGACAGTGGGCTCGGTCTCACAGAGTGTACGGCGTCGCTCCTGAGTGTCAGTGGGCTACGTATCACAGAGGGTTAAGCATCGCTCCTCAGTGTCACTGTGCTACGTATCACAGAGTGTAAGGCATCGCTACTCAGTGTCAGTGGGCTCCATATCACAGAGTGTAAGGCGACACTCCTCAGTGTCAGTGGGCTCAGTATCACAGAGTGTAAGGGGTCGCTCCTCAGTGTCAGTGGGCTCAGTATCACAGAGTGTAAGGTGTCGCTCCTCAGTGTCAGTGGGCTCCGTATCACAGAGTTTAAGGAATCGTTACTCAGTGTCAGTGGGCTCCATATCACAGAGTGTAAGGCGTCGCTCCTCAGTGTTAGTGGGTTCCGTATCACAGAGTGTAAGGCGTCGCTCCTCAGTGTCAGTGGGCTCTGTATCACAGCGTGTAAGGCGTCGCTCCTCAGTGTCAGTGGGCTCCGTATCACAGAGTGTAAGGCGTCGCTCCTCAGTGTCAGTGGGCTCCATATCACAGAGTGTAAGGCGTCGCTCCTCAGTGTCAGTGGGCACCGTATTACAGCGTGTACGGTGTCGCTCCTCAGTGTCAGTGGGCTCCGTATAACAGAGTGTACGGCGTCGTTCCTCAGTGTCAGAATGACAGTGGGCTCGGTCTCACAGAGTGTACGGCGTCGCTCCTCAGTGTCAGTGGGCTACGTATCACAGAGGGTTAAGCATCGCTCCTCAGTGTCACTGTGCTACGTATCACAGAGTGTAAGGCATCGATACTCAGTGTCAGTGGGCTCCATATCACAGAGTGTAAGGCGACACTCCTCAGTGTCAGTGGGCTCAGTATCACAGAGTGTAAGGGGTCGCTCCTCAGTGTCAGTGGGCTTAGTATCACAGAGTGTAAGGTGTCGCTCCTCAGTGTCAGTGGGCTCCTTATCACAGAGTTTAAGGAATCGTTACTCAGTGTCAGTGGGCTCCATATCACAGAGTGTAAGGCGTCGCTCCTCAGTGTTAGTGGGTTCCGTATCACAGAGTGTAAGGCGTCGCTCCTCAGTGTCAGTGGGCTCTGTATCACAGAGTGTATGGCGTCGCTCCTCAGTGTCAGTGGGTTTCGTATCACAGAGTGTAAGGCGTCGCTCCTCAGTGTCAGTGGGCTCCGTATCACAGAGTGTAAGGTGTCGCTCCTCAGTGTCAGTGGGCTCCGTATCACAGAGTGTATGGCGTCGCTCCTCATTGTCAGTGGGCTCCGTATCAAAGAGTGTAAGGCGTCGCTCCTCAGTGTCAGTGGGCTCCGTATCACAGAGTGTAAGGCGTCGCTCCTGAGTCCAGTGGGCTCCGTATCACAGAGTGTAAGGCGTCGCTCCTCAGTGTCAGTGGCCTCTGTATCACAGAGTGTAAGGCGTCGCACCTGAGTGTCAGTGGGTTCCGTATCACAGAGTGTAAGTGTGAGAAGTTGGCCTGGTATATGATGTTCACTAGTTAAAGTGATCACCTTGTACCATGCCAAGCAACCCTTATGGTGTGGTTGTAAGTCAACCTTTTCGGACTAGCTGCCCTAGTGGTAGCGTAGGCTAAGCAGTCTTTGAGGCTAAACTCGTGAAGCGTGTTAAGCCAGCTGTTTTACCAAATGTAACCCCCTTTTATACCAATGAAAGGACACCACACAGATATATATTCAAAATATATATGTATTTATTTCTCAAAGTAACCCCTAGTCTCTTTATGAGCACAGGAGCACAAATCGTCAAACAAGATTACAGTAGAATACACAGAAGTTGCACTTTATATGGATAGGCCCTGGTGGCCACTCGAACCATATACTAAAATAGTGGTATAAGTACCACGAACAGAAAAGGGAAAAGGCCTAGGGCCTCTAGAATCGCTGGGCCTACAAGGAGCTAACGTCAGTTAGTGACCAGGAGGTCCACGGGTGGCGTGTGCAGAGCAAATAGTCACACGCGTGCTCCCATAGGTTTCAATGGGTGCGTAAAAAGTACAAAGTTACTGCAAAGAGGATCTTCCGGATGGACTAGGAACTCAAGATTTGGAACACAGGCACTAGAGATGTAATACTACACTTGGGCACAGGTGTGCCAGCTTTACCTCACCCACAGGAAGCGGGTGCATAGGCCTCGAAGTGCGTCGGGTTGCTTCTATCTGTTCCGTGGAGCTTGAAGACAAAGATGCTGCAGGCGGTCGGTCCGGGAGAGATGCAGTGGATCCAAGAGTGGATCGGAGATGTTGAAGACCTGTAAGCAGAGGGGACAGTGTTCACAGTCACTAGCCAGTGACCAGCGTGGCACCAGGTGGGTACCAGGCGATGTCGGGTGCAAACAGGTGATGAGGGGTAGCTTGTCTCCGCAGCCACGTGGTCCCTGAAGGTCGACGACGTCCAGGAGTCGGCTCACGAGCTGTCCCACGCAGGCTCTCGCTGTCGGCGGTGTCGGCGACTTGATCGAAGCAAACAAGCCTTGGCAAAAGCAATTGTAGGAGGATTCGGAAATCAGCTGTTGGTTCTGACCAGCAAGGTCAGAGGGATTGCTCCTTTGGAGGGGAGCAAGGGCCAGTCTGGAGCAACCAGACCAGCAGTGTATTTTGTAGAGTTCGTCGCCAAGATGGCCACTAGCCAGCGGGCCAGCAACCGGTTAGGCGCGTCGAGTGGCAAAATGCAGAAGGTACCTAGTGTACACTGTGTACACCAGTGTACACCAATGCCCTGGGTACCTAGTGTACACTGGTACAGGGGCTGACAGGGTGATCCAACCAATTGGGTATGTACCTAGGGTACATGGAGTCCATTTTACAGAGAGAGCAGATAGCCTGAGAGCCTGAATGGCAGGATCTCAGGCCAACTAAGTCGAAAAACCAGCTAGACACTAGGCAAAAATTTGGGGGTAACCATAGTCAGATATCCACCTTCCTACACAACCCCCCCCCAAACGAAGGGAGATAAGGCTGACCTTGACCAGGTAAGCCTATATTGCCCAAGTGGCCATATAAGGAGGAACCAGCACTGGCATGGTTACCCCCTGTCTCATGGTCCACTAAGCAATCCCTCACCCTAAGGGTATCAGAGGGTCTCCACCATAGGGAATCTCTACCTGTGGTGTGTCTTGGCAAAGTAAAAGGCTGGTGTTGAGATGGAGTACTGAAGTGAGTGTCCTCAAAGTGAGGCCTCAGCTTCCTCCAATCATCCTCCACCATGGATGCCTTTCTTTCTTTAATTGAGTTGCACTGTGCTCTCAGGGTCAGCCTCTGGCTACCTAAAGCTGGAGGCTGGGTCCCTTTTGTGGGCTTACTGGAGGGACAGGTCAGGTTTGGGGCCCTAAGGTCCCATGTTTGCCTTTGCCCAACAGAATCCCCCTGGGGGAGGTCCCTAACTACCTGTAAAGGAGATCCCTCAGGAATGTTTTTACCCATCACCTGACTAGGGCTACTAGCCAGGCAATCCTCATTCTTTTGATGGGGGGGTTCTTGTGGACAGGGGCCCTCTGGGGGTCCACTGGCCTCCCTGACCTCTGCAGCCCTGGGCTGACAGAGGCAGGGTAGAGAGAGGCAGGCTACCTGCACCAGACTGGATCCCACCTTGGAAGGGGCCACTGACATCAGAGGCTCTGCCAGGCCAGGCCTGGCTACCTCTGGGGCAGTTCCTTCACAAGGGGTGAGGTCAGATCCCTGAGGAGGCTGACCTTTTCCTAATGTCTGGGGAGAGGGAGACTTTTCTTCCTCCCCACTACTCTCAGTTTGTGTGGAGTGATCCATTGTTTCAGGCTTCACTACACCTATGTCAGTCTGAGTATAGGCTGAGACCATTACAGCCTTGCCAACCTTTTCAGGGGGGCACTCAGTTTGTGTTTGAGCTGTGACTGTCACAGCTCTGCCAGTCCCTACAGGGAAGTCTGTCTGTGCCTGGGCTGTGGCTACCACTGCCCTTCCAACCTTTTCAGGGAGGAAATCTATTTGGACAGGGGTTGTGAATGGCACAACCCCCCTACCCTTTTGTGAAAGGCCTACCATTTTAGAATGGGTGTCTTGTTCAACTCCAGCCCAAGCTGAGAGTTCTAAGTCATTCCCCAGTAAGCAGTCTACAGGCAAGGTTGGGGACACTGCTACCCTTTTAGGGCCAGTGACCCCTCCCCAGCTGAGACATACCTCTGCCATGGGATGACTGTTCTGTTTGCCATCAATGTTAGTCACCTGGTAGGAGAAACCGGGCAAAAGCTGCTCAGAGGGAACTAGCCAATGGGCCACCATTGTGATGCTAGCCCCAGTGTCTCTGTAGGCCTCAGCTTTTGTACCATTGATGTAGGGCTCCTGTCTGTACCTACCCAAAGTGTTGGGACAGGCAGTGAAGTTGGCAAACCCCATGCCACCATCACAGACAAGAGTGGTTGCTGTAGGGGAATTGGCTAAGCCAGGGTCCCCCTGTGTTCCCCAAGTAAACCCACCCAGATTTCTGGGGGCACTCCCACCACCTGGGGGATTACTGCTGACAGTAATAGGTGGTGTGACAGGAGTAATTGGAGGAACAGTTTTGTTTTTAGCCCTTGGGCAACCGCTGTCAGTTTTCCAATGCCCAGGAGTTTTACACTCATGGCAGTAGGGCTTTTTAGCTGTGGTAGAGGAGGGAGCTTGGGACCCACCACCCTGTGTGGAGTTTTGGGGCCCTGAGGAAGGTTTCTCTTTTTCTTTATCCCCACCCTTCTCTTGAGGCTTGGTGGTATCTTTCTTTTGGTCACCACCCTGGTTTTTAGGCCTGATCCTGGTCCTGACCCATTTATCTGCCCTCTTTCCCAATTCTTGGGGAGAGGTCAAATCTGAGTCTACCAGGTGTTGATGGAGAAGCTGGTTTTGACAATTACTTAAAATCTGCTCTCTCATCATCAAATTGTACAATCCTGTATAATCAGACACCTTACTTCCCAGCAACCAACCCTCCAAAGCCTTAGTGGCACATTCCACATATTCAGACCAGTCCTGAGTCTGTGTCTTCTGGGTGTCTCTGAACATTAACCTGTACTGTTCAGTGGTTAAGCCTAACCCATCAACTAGGACACTCTTCAGGACTCTGTAATTTCTGACATCCTCTTCTCTAACAGTGAGGAGTCTATCTCTGCCTCTCCCCTCAAAGGAGAGCCATAAGATTGCTGCCCACTGGTCTTCAGGAACCTGCTGCACTTTGCAGGCTCTCTCAAGAGCAGTCATCCATTTGTGGATGTCATCCCCACTTTTGTAGGGGGGCACAATCTTGGACAGGTTCCTATTGTCAAAGACCCTATCTTTGTCCCTAGGGACATTGCTGCCACCAGTGGGTATAGACCCACTCTCTCTATGCTGCCTAGCCTTGCTCAGTTTTTCTTCCATCAGGGCTACTTCTAGCTCCTGCTTCCTGATCCTCAGCTGGGCTTCCTGCATTCTGGCCTCATGTTCCCTCCTCTGAGGGGTGGTCAGTCTCCTTCTGGAGTGACCTTGAGAGCCTCTAGAGCCATGGGAAGCATTGGAGTCACCTGAGCGATTCCTTTGCCTTCCAAGCCCTGTGTTAAGTCCACTGGGGAGATCCAATGGGGTGAACCCACTGTCAGTCCCCAATAGCCTTAGTTTAGCTGGGCCAAGTATAACACTTGGCACTGGGCTAGTTCTCCCTTCATCCCCACTCACATCTGTATCCCCATCACTTTCTTCCTCTGTGGTAGGCATCCCATCTAAGGGGTGACTATTGAAAGGGGGTACCTCTGTGGCATCTTCAGAAGGGGGGCCTCCTGTTCCTGACCCTAAGGGGGCTAACTGGGAAGCTTTCCTGAGTTCTCTCTGATTCTCATCATTTTGTAAGAGTTCTCTGAGCTCAGCAGAGGTAGGGTTCTTGGGCTGTTTAAGGCCTCTAAGAGTTGCCAAATGCCTGAGCTCATTCTGGTTAAGGGTAGCAAAGCTGGATGGTGCCCTCTGGGGGTCACTCTCAACAGAGATGGGTACAGTGGACCCCTCTGCCCCGGCCATTGCTCTTAAGTGTGGGTGGATGTGTTGCAATCTACCTACACTTGGGTTTGCCTACTAAACCTATCTAGCAGTTGTAGTCAGGGTGTGCTACTCCCTTTGCTCTACAACAACTAAGTTCAGTAGAACTTATGTATATCTAATCTTGTTTTATATGTACCTACAGGTACCTATGTGATCTTTCAATTGGTAACCAAGAGATTACAATGGTAAAACACAGCAAGCTCAAATCCAACCGCTGCTCACCAATGTGAGAAGTTGGCCTGGTATATGATGCTCACTAGTTAAAGTGATCACCTTGTACCATGCCAAGCAACCCTTATGGTGTGGTTGTAAGTCAACCTGTTCGGACTAGCTGCCCTAGTGGTAGCGTAGGCTAAGCAGTCTTTGAGGCTAAACTCGTGAAGCGTGTTAAGCCAGCTGTTTTACCAAATGCAACCCCCTTTTATACCAATGAAAGGACACCACACAGATATATATTCAAAATATATATGTATTTATTTCTCAAAGTAACCCCTAGTCTCTTTATGAGCACAGGAGCACAAATCGTCAAACAAGATTATCACAGAATACACAGAAGTTGCACGTTATATGGATAGGCCCTGGTGGCCACTCAAACCATATACTAAAATAGTGGTATAAGTACCACGAACAGAAAAGGGAAAAGGCCTAGGGCCTCTAGAATCGCTGGGCCTACAAGGAGCTAACGTCAGTTAGTGACCAGGAGGTCCACGGGTGGCGTGTGCAGAGCAAATAGTCACACGCGTGCTCCCATAGGTTTCAATGGGTGCGTAAAAAGTACAAAGTTACTGCAAAGAGGATCTTCCGGATGGACTAGGAACTCAAGATTTGGAACACAGGCACTAGAGATGTAATACTACACTTGGGCACAGGTGTGCCAGCTTTACCTCACCCACAGGAAGCGGGTGCATAGGCCTCGAAGTGCGTCGGGTTTCTTCTATCTGTTCCGTGGAGCTTGAAGACAAAGATGCTGCAGGCGGTCGGTCCGGGAGAGATGCAGTGGATCCAAGAGTGGATCGGAGATGTTGAAGACCTGTAAGCGGAGGGGACAGTGTTCACAGTCACTAGCCAGTGACCAGCGTGGCACCAGGTGGGTACCAGGCAATGTCGGGTGCAAACAGGAAGAAAGGGGTAGCTTGTCTCTGCAGCCACGTGGTCCCTGGAGGTCGACGACGTCCAGGAGTCGAGTCACGAGCTGTCCCACGCAGGCTCTCGCTGTCGGCGGTGTCGGCGACTTGATTGAAGCAAACAAGCCTTGGCAAAAGCAATTGTTGTAGGAAAAGGAAATAAGCTGATGGTTCTGACCAGCAAGGTCAGAAGGACTGCTCCTTTGGAGGGGAGCAAGGGCCAGTCTGGAGCAACCAGAGCAGCGGTGTATTTCTTGAAGTTCGTCGCCAAGATGGCTACTAGCCAGCGGGCCAGCAACCGGTTAGGCGCGTCGAGTGGCAAAATGCAGAAGGGCCCCACGCAGATCGTGGAGATGCTGGAGGGCTCACCTTTGGTGCAGATGCTGCTCGGGTGTTGGGCTTCTCAGATCCCAAAGCACAACTTGGAGGGAGCCTCGGTTGTTGCACTTGTCAGCTTGTCGTAGTCGTTCCAAGATGGCTGGCTCCACGTGTCTCGGTGCCTCCACGGGTCTCCTCTTTTCAGGGACTGTGGATCGGGCGGTGAGAGGTCTGGAGGTCCAGGTCTTGTCAGTCTCTGGGCTCGGGCTCCGGCGGGAGGTGGCGGCAAAGCAGACGTTGATTCGCTGGATGGTGCTTGCGTTAGCAAGGTGGTCACTCCCTGACCACAGGGGAGATTGGCTTCAGTCCTCTGTGCAGCAGAGCGTCGAAGTTCCCGTCTTCTTCTTAGTATTAAGTTGATTCCAGGATGTCTGAAGTCTTAGGACACAGCTCCTACCTTTAAGCGGATTCTAGGGGCCGGACTACCTGCTAGGTCCCTCCCTATGGGTGGGACCAGGAAGGGGGGTGGTTACACCCCCAATCCTTTGTCCAGCTCGCCCCAGGCCCGGGACTGGCGTGCCCCAGGACCGGTTTGAACTGGCATAAGCACCGAGGCTCCTTGTGAGCCACAGGCATGTCTGGTTTCTTTCAAGCCCTACCTGACCAATACACAAAATCCTGTCTGGGGTGGTGCACGCACCTCGCCTGGCAGGAAACCCTTTGTCCACACCTCCCAAGCTGGAAGGACTCCCAGCAGCAGGAGGGCAGACTTGTGTCTGTGGTGGCAGCATCCATTTTGTGGAGCTGAGGCTATGTCTGATTTTACCCGGGTTTCAGGCACTGTACATGTCGTGTCCCTCTAGAAGGGTGGAATGCTAACCCCGTCGCCAGAATTGGCGAGGGGTTAGTATTCCAATTCGTATGACACCTTACTCGACATGTTTAGATAAAGCCAAACCAAAGTTAGCATTTAACCGCGAGGTTCATAATGCACTTAAAAGTATATGGTATGACGATATCTGGAAACAGTAGAAGGAAGTTGTTCCGACCACTGCAGACAGGCTCAGCTCATGCCAGAGCACCATCTCACATGGAACCAAGCACTCTGCCTTCAGGATTGTTAAGGCCTGCCATAGGAGTGACTTATAGGTTACCAGGTGTCCCATTTAAGGTTAGGTATATGTATACTACACCTAAGTAAGAGGTGGTTACACCAACTTACCCCAGCTGAGTGATCAGCCAGTTGTGTCAGATGTGTTAGGCCAAGCCTGGGGTGGCATAATACATGCTTCAGCCCCTGGCAGGCCTTGGATACACCAATGCCCTGGGTACCTAGTGTACACTGGTACAGGGGCTGACAGGGTGATCCAACCAATTGGGTATGTACCTAGGGTACATGGAGTCCATTTTACAGAGAGAGCAGATAGCCTGAGAGCCTGAATGGCAGGATCTCAGGCCAACTAAGTCGAAAAACCAGCTAGACACTAGGCAAAAATTTGGGGGTAACCATAGTCAGATATCCACCTTCCTACAGTAAGGCATCGCTCCTCAGTGTCAGTGGGCTCCGTATCACAGAGTGTATGGCGTTGCTCCTCAGTATCAGTGGGCTCCGTATCACAGAGTGTAAGGCATCGCTCCTTTGAGTCAGCGGGCTCCGTATCTCAGAGTGTACGGTGTCGCTCCTCAGTGTCAGTGGGCTTCGTATCACAGCGTGTAAGGCGTCGCTCCTCAAGTGTCAGTGGGCTCCGTATCACAGAGTGTAAGGCATCGCTCCTCTGAGTCAGTGGGCTCCGTATCACAGAGTGTAAGGCGTCGCTACTCAGTGTCAGTGGGCTCAGTATCACAGAGTGTAAGGCGTCGCTCCTCAGTGTCAGTGGCCTCTGTATCACAGAGTGTAAGGCGTCGCACCTGAGTGTCAGTGGGTTCCGTATCACAGAGTGTAAGGCATCGCTCCTGAGTGTCACTGGGCTCCGTATCACAGAGTGTAAGACGTCGCTCCTCAGTGTCAGTGGGCTCCGTATCACAGAATGTAAGGCGTCGCTCCTCAGTGTCAGTGGGCTCCGTATCACAGAGTTTAAGGCGTCGCTCCTCAGTGCCAGTGGGCTCCGTATCACAGAGTGTAAGGCGTCATTCCTCAGTGTCAGTGGGCTCCGTATCACAGAGTGTACGGCGTCGCTCCTCAGTGTCAGTGGGCTCCATACCACAGAGTGTAAGGCATCGCTCCTCAGTGTCAGTGGGCTCCGTATCACAGAGTGTAAGGCGTTGCTCCTCAGTGTTATTGGGCTCCGTACCACAGAGTGTAAGGCGTCGCTCTTCAGTGTCAGTGGGCTCCGTACCACAGAGTGTAAGACGTCGATCCTCAGTTTCAGTGGGCTCCGTATCACAGAGTGTACAGCGACGCTCCTCAGTGTCAGTGGACTCCGTATCACAGCGTGTAAGGCGTCGCTCCTCAGTGTCAGTGGGCTCCGTATGACAGAGTGTAAGGCGTCACTCCTCAGTGTCAGTGGGCTTCGTATCACAGCGCGTAAGGCGTCGCTCCTCAGTGTCAGTGGGCTCCATATCACAGAGTGTAAGGCGTCGATCCTCAGTGTCATTGGGCTCCGTATCACAGAGTGTAAGGCGTTGCTCCTCAGTGTTATTGGGCTCCGTGCCACAGAGTGTAAGGCGTCGCTCTTCAGGGTCAGTGGGCTCCGTACCACAGAGTGTAAGACGTCGATCCTCAGTGTCAGTGGGCTCCGTATCACAGAGTGTACAGCGTTGCTCCTCAGTATCAGTGGACTCCGTATCACAGCGTGTAAGGCGTCGCTCCTCAGTGTCAGTGGGCTCCGTATCACAGAGTTTAAGGCGTCGCTCCTCAGTGTCAGTGGGCTCCGTATCACAGAGTGTAAGGCATCGCTCCTCAGTGTCAGTGGGCTCCGTATCACAGAGTGTAAGGCGTCGCTCCTCAGTGTCAGTGGGCTCCGTATCACAGAGTGTAAGGCGTCGCTCCTCAGTGTCAGTGGGCTCCGTATCTCAGAGTGTAAGGCGTCGCTCCTCAGTGTCAGTGGGCTCCGTATCACAGAGTGTAAGGCGTCGTTCCTGAGTGTCAGTGGGCTCCGTATCACAGAGTGTAAGGCGTCGCTCCTCAGTGTCAGTGGCCTCTGTATCACAGAGTGTAAGGCGTCGCACCTGAGTGTCAGTGGGTTCCGTATCACAGAGTGTAAGGCATCGCTCCTGAGTGTCACTGGGCTCCGTATCACAGAGTGTAAGACGTCGCTCCTCAGTGTCAGTGGGCTCCGTATCACAGAGTGTAAGGCGTCGCTCCTTAGTGTCAGTGGGCTCCGTATCACAGAGTTTAAGGCGTCGCTCCTCAGTGCCAGTGAGCTCCGTATCACAGAGTGTAAGGCGTCATTCCTCAGTGTCAGTGGGCTCCGTATCACAGAGTGTAAGGCGTCGCTCCTCAGTGTTATTGGGCTCCGTACCACAGAGTGTAAGGCGTCGATCCTCAGTCTCAGTGGGCTCCGTATCACAGAGTGTACAGCGTCGCTCCTCAGTGTGAGTGGACTCCGTATCACAGCGTGTAAGGCGTCGCTCCTCAGTGTCAGTGGGCTCCGTATCACAGAGTGTAAGGCGTCGCTCCTCAGTGGGCTTCGTAATATAGCGCGTAAGGCGTCGCTCCTCAGTGTCAGTGGGCTCCATATCACAGAGAGTAAGGCGTCGCTCCTCAGTGTCAGTGGGCTCCGTATCACAGAGTGTAAGGCGTCGCTCCTCAGTGTTATTGGGCTCCGTACCACAGAGTGTAAGGAGTCGCTCTTCAGTGTCAGTGGGCTCCGTACCACAGAGTGTAAGACGTCGATCCTCAGTGTCAGTGGGCTCCGTATCACAGAGTGTACAGCGTCGCTCCTCAGTGTCAGTGGACTCCGTATCACAGCGTGTAAGGCGTCGCTCCTCAGTGTCAGTGGGCTCCGTATCACAGAGTGTAAGGCGTCGCTCCTCAGTGTCAGTGGGCTTCGTATCACAGCGCATAAGGCGTCGCTCCTCAGTGTCAGTGGGCTCCATATCACAGAGTGTAAGGCGTCGCTCCTCAGTGTCAGTGGGCACCGTATTACAGCGTGTACGGTGTCGCTCCTCAGTGTCAGTGGGCTCCGTATAACAGAGTGTACGGCGTCGTTCCTCAGTGTCAGAATGACAGTGGGCTCGGTCTCACAGAGTGTACGGCGTCGCTCCTCAGTGTCAGTGGGCTACGTATCACAGAGGGTTAAGCATCGCTCCTCAGTGTCACTGTGCTACGTATCACAGAGTGTAAGGCATCGCTACTCAGTGTCAGTGGGCTCCATATCACAGAGTGTAAGGCGACACTCCTCAGTGTCAGTGGGCTCAGTATCACAGAGTGTAAGGGGTCGCTCCTCAGTGTCAGTGGGCTCAGTATCACAGAGTGTAAGGTGTCGCTCCTCAGTGTCAGTGGGCTCCGTATCACAGAGTTTAAGGAATCGTTACTCAGTGTCAGTGGGCTCCATATCACAGAGTGTAAGGTGTCGCTCCTCAGTGTTAGTGGGTTCCGTATCACAGAGTGTAAGGCGTCGCTCCTCAGTGTCAGTGGGCTCTGTATCACAGAGTGTATGGCGTCGCTCCTCAGTGTCAGTGGGTTCCGTATCACAGAGTGTAAGGCGTCGCTCCTCAGTGTCAGTGGGCTCCGTATCACAGAGTGTAAGGCGTCGCTCCTCAGTGTCAGTGGGCTCCGTATCACAGAGTGTATGGCGTCGCTCCTCAGTGTCACTGGGCTCCGTATCACAGAGTGTAAGGCGTCGCTCCTCAGTGTCAGTGGGCTCCGTATCACAGAGTGTAAGGCGTCGCTCCTGAGTGTCAGTGGGCTCCGTATCACAGAGTGTAAGGCGTCGCTCCTCAGTGTCAGTGGGTTCCGTATCACAGAGTGTAAGGCGTCGCTCCTCAGTGTCAGTGGGCTCCGTATCACAGAGTGTAAGGCGTCGCACCTGAGTGTCAGTGGGTTCCGTATCACAGAGTGTAAGGCAACGCTCCTGAGTGTCACTGGGCTCCGTATCACAGAGTGTAAGACTTCGCTCCTCAGTGTCAGTGGGCTCCGTATCACAGAGTGTAAGGCGTCGCTCCTCAGTGTCAGTGGGCTCCGTATCACAGAGTTTAAGGCGTCGCTCCTCAGTGCCAGTGGGCTCCGTATCACAGACTGTAAGGTGTCATTCCTCAGTGTCAGTGGGCTCCGTATCACAGAGTGTACGCTGTCGCTCCTCAGTGTCAGTGGGCTCCATACCACAGAGTGTAAGGCATCGCTCCTCAGTGTCAGTGGGCTCCGTATCACAGAGTGTAAGGCGTCGCTCCTCACTGTCAGTGGGCTCCGTATCACAGAGTTTAAGGAATCGTTACTCAGTGTCAGTGGGCTCCATATCACAGAGTGTAAGGCGTCGCTCCTCAGTGTTAGTGAGCTCAGTATCACAGCTTGTAAGGCATCGCTCCTCAGTGTCAGTTAGCTCCGTATCACAGAGTGTATTGCGTCGCTCCTCAGTGTCAGTGGGTTCCGTATCACAGAGTGTAAGGCGTCGCTCCTCAGTGTCAGTGGGCTCCGTATCACAGAGTGTAAGGCGACACTCCTCAGTGTCAGTGGGCTCAGTATCACAGAGTGTAAGGGGTCGCTCCTCAGTGTCAGTGGGCTCAGTATCACAGAGTGTAAGGTGTCGCTCCTCAGTGTCAGTGGGCTCCGTATCACAGAGTTTAAGGAATCGTTACTCAGTGTCAGTGGGCTCCATATCACAGAGTGTAAGGTGTCGCTCCTCAGTGTTAGTGGGTTCCGTATCACAGAGTGTAAGGCGTCGCTCCTCAGTGTCAGTGGGCTCTGTATCACAGAGTGTATGGCGTCGCTCCTCAGTGTCAGTGGGTTCCGTATCACAGAGTGTAAGGCGTCGCTCCTCAGTGTCAGTGGGCTCCGTATCACAGAGTGTAAGGCGTCGCTCCTCAGTGTCAGTGGGCTCCGTATCACAGAGTGTATGGCGTCGCTCCTCAGTGTCACTGGGCTCCGTATCACAGAGTGTAAGGCGTCGCTCCTCAGTGTCAGTGGGCTCCGTATCACAGAGTGTAAGGCGTCGCTCCTGAGTGTCAGTGGGCTCCGTATCACAGAGTGTAAGGCGTCGCTCCTCAGTGTCAGTGGGTTCCGTATCACAGAGTGTAAGGCGTCGCTCCTCAGTGTCAGTGGGCTCCGTATCACAGAGTGTAAGGCGTCGCACCTGAGTGTCAGTGGGTTCCGTATCACAGAGTGTAAGGCAACGCTCCTGAGTGTCACTGGGCTCCGTATCACAGAGTGTAAGACTTCGCTCCTCAGTGTCAGTGGGCTCCGTATCACAGAGTGTAAGGCGTCGCTCCTCAGTGTCAGTGGGCTCCGTATCACAGAGTTTAAGGCGTCGCTCCTCAGTGCCAGTGGGCTCCGTATCACAGACTGTAAGGTGTCATTCCTCAGTGTCAGTGGGCTCCGTATCACAGAGTGTACGCTGTCGCTCCTCAGTGTCAGTGGGCTCCATACCACAGAGTGTAAGGCATCGCTCCTCAGTGTCAGTGGGCTCCGTATCACAGAGTGTAAGGCGTCGCTCCTCACTGTCAGTGGGCTCCGTATCACAGAGTTTAAGGAATCGTTACTCAGTGTCAGTGGGCTCCATATCACAGAGTGTAAGGCGTCGCTCCTCAGTGTTAGTGAGCTCAGTATCACAGCTTGTAAGGCATCGCTCCTCAGTGTCAGTTAGCTCCGTATCACAGAGTGTATTGCGTCGCTCCTCAGTGTCAGTGGGTTCCGTATCACAGAGTGTAAGGCGTCGCTCCTCAGTGTCAGTGGGCTCCGTATCACAGAGTGTAAGGCGTCGCTCCTCAGTGTCAGTGAGCTACGTATCACAGAGTGTTAGGCGTCGCTCCTCAGTGTCAGTGGGCTCCGTATCACAGAGTGTAAGGCGTCGCTCCTTAGTGTTAGTGGGTTCCGTATCACAGAGTGTAAGGCGTCGCTCCTCAGTGTCAGTGGGCTCTGTATCACAGAGTGTATGGCGTCGCTCCTCAGTGTCAGTGGGTTCCGTATCACAGAGTGTAAGGTGTCGCTCCTCAGTGTCAGTGGGCTCCGTATCACAGAGTGTAAGGCGTCGCTCCTCAGTGTCAGTGGGCTCCGTATCACAGAGTGTATGGCGTCGCTCCTCAGTGTCAGTGGGCTCCGTATCACAGAGTGTAAGGCGTCGCTCCTCAGTGTCAGTGGGCTCCGTATCACAGAGTGTAAGGCGTCGCTCCTGAGTGTCAGTGGGCTCCGTATCACAGAGTGTAAGGCGTCGCTCCTCAGTGTCAGTGGCCTCTGTATCACAGAGTGTAAGGCGTCGCACCTGAGTGTCAGTGGGTTCCGTATCACAGAGTGTAAGGCATCGCTCCTGAGTGTCACTGGGCTCCGTATCACAGAGTGTAAGACGTCGCTCCTCAGTGTCAGTGGGCTCCGTATCACAGAGTGTAAGGCGTCGCTCCTCAGTGTCAGTGGGCTCCGTATCACAGAGTTTAAGGCGTCGCTCCTCAGTGCCAGTGGGCTCCGTATCACAGACTGTAAGGTGTCATTCCTCAGTGTCAGTGGGCTCCGTATCACAGAGTGTACGGCGTCGCTCCTCAGTGTCAGTGGGCTCCATACCACAGAGTGTAAGGCATCGCTCCTCAGTGTCAGTGGGCTCCATATCACAGAGTGTAAGGCGTTGCTCCTCAGTGTTATTGGGCTCCGTACCACAGAGTGTAAGACGTCGATCCTCAGTGTCAGTGGGCTCCGTATCACAGAGTGTACAGCGTCGCTCCTCAGTGTCAGTGGACTCCGTATCACAGCGTGTAAGGCGTCGCTCCTCAGTGTCAGTGGGCTTCGTATCACAGCGCGTAAGGCGTCGCTCCTCAGTGTCAGTGGGCTCCATATCACAGAGTGTAAGGTGTCGCTCCTCAGTGTCATTGGGCTCCGTATCACAGAGTGTAAGGCGTCGCTCCTCAGTGTTATTGGGCTCCGTACCACAGAGTGTAAGGCGTCGCTCTTCAGTGTCAGTGGGCTC
This sequence comes from Triturus cristatus, assembly GCF_964204655.1. Classification (NCBI taxonomy): domain Eukaryota; kingdom Metazoa; phylum Chordata; class Amphibia; order Caudata; family Salamandridae; genus Triturus; species Triturus cristatus. The sequence goes on from NC_140579.1 coordinate 1,101,470,702, forward strand.
CGTACCACAGAGTGTAAGACGTCGATCCTCAGTGTCAGTGGGCTCCGTATCACAGAGTGTACAGCGTCGCTCCTTAGTGTCAGTGGACTCCGTATCACAGCGTGTAAGGCGTCGCTCCTCAGTGTCAGTGGGCTCCGTATCACAGAGTGTAAGGCGTCGCTCCTCAGTGTCAGTGGGCTTCGTATCACAGCGCGTAAGGCGTCGCTCCTCAGTCTCAGTGGGCTCCATATCACAGAGTGTAAGGCGCCGCTCCTCAGTGTCAGTGGGCACCGTATTACAGCGTGTACGGTGTCGCTCCTCAGTGTCAGTGGGCTCCATATCACAGAGTGTACGGCGTCGTTCCTCAGTGTCAGAATGACAGTGGGCTCAGTCTCACAGAGTGTACGGCGTCGCTCCTCAGTGTCAGTGGGCTAAGTATCACAGAGTGTAAGGTGTCGCTCCTCAGTGTCAGTGGGCTCCGTATCACAGAGTTTAAGGAATCGTTACTCAGTGTCAGTGGGCTCCATATCACAGAGTGTAAGGCGTCGCTCCTCAGTGTCAGTGGGCTCCGTATCACAGAGTGTACAGCGTCGCTCCTCAGTGTCAGTGGGCTCCGTATCACAGAGTGTAAGGCGTCGCTCCTCAGTGTCAGTGGGCTCCGTATCACAGAGTGTAAGGCGTCGCTCCTGAGTGTCAGTGGGCTCCGTATCACAGAGTTTAAGGCGTCGCTCCTCAGTGTCAGTGGGCTCCGTATCACAGAGTGTATGGCGTTGCTCCTCAGTGTCAGTAGGCTCCGTATCACAGAGTGTAAGGCGTCGCTCCTCAGTGTCAGTGGGCTCCGTATCACAGAGTGTAAGGCATCGCTCCTCAGTGTCAGTGGGCTCCGTATCACAGAGTGTAAGGCGTCGCTCCTCAGTGTCAGTGGGCTCCGTATCACAGAGTGTAAGGCGTCGCTCCTCAGTGTCAGTGGGCTCCGTATCACAGAGTGTAAGGCGTCGCTCCTCAGTGTCAGTGGGCTTCGTATCACAGAGTGTAAGGCGTCGCTCCTGAGTGTCAGTGGGCTCCGTATCACAGAGTGTAAGGCGTCGCTCCTCAGTGTCAGTGGCCTCTGTATCACAGAGTGTAAGGCGTCGCACCTGAGTGTCAGTGGTTTCCGTATCACAGAGTGTAAGGCATCGCTCCTGAGTGTCACTGGGCTCCGTATCACAGAGTGTAAGACGTCGCTCCTCAGTGTCAGTGGGCTCCGTATCACAGAGTGTAAGGCGTCGCTCCTCAGTGTCAGTGGGCTCCGTATCACAGAGTTTAAGGCGTCGCTCCTCAGTGCCAGTGAGCTCCGTATCACAGAGTGTAAGGCGTCATTCCTCAGTGTCAGTGGGCTCCGTATCACAGAGTGTAAGGCGTCGCTCCTCAGTGTTATTGGGCTCTGTAGGAGAGTAGGGTCTGCTATCCAATGGTTACCCCAAATTTTTGCTTTTTGCTTCACTGGTTTTTGACATATTGAGGCTGTGGGCCTGCCAATCAGACCCCCAGCCTGCTGTTCTCTCTACTAAATTAAAACTATGCCCCCTAGGTGCATAACCAATTGGAAGTGGATCACCCTGTCAGCCCCTGTACCAGTGTACACTAGGTACCCAGGGCATTGGTGTACCCAAGGCCTGCCAGGGGCTGAAGCATGTATTATGCCACCCCAGGCTTGGCCTAACAATTTGACACAACTGGCTGATCACTCAGCTGGGGTAAGTTGGTGTAACCACCTCTTACTTAGGTGTAGTATACCTATACCTAACCTTAAATGGGACACATGGTAACCTATAAGTCACTCCTATGGCAGGCCTTAACAATCCTGAAGGCAGAGTGCTTGGTTCCATGTGAGATGGTGCTCTGGCATGAGCTGAGCCTGTCTGCAATGGTCGGAACAACTTCCTTCTACTGTTTCCAGATATCGTCATACCATATACTCTTAAGTGCATTATGAACCTCGCGGTTAAATGCTATCTTTGGTTTGGCTTTATCAAAACATGTCGAGTAATGTAGGAGAGTAGGGTCTGCTATCCTATGGTCACCCCAAATTTTTGCTTTTTGCTTCACTGGTTTTTGACATATTGAGGCTGTGGGCCTGCCAATCAGACCCCCAGCCTGCTGTTCTCTCTACTAAATTAAACCTATGCACCCTAGGTGCATAACCAATTGGAAGTGGATCACCCTGTCAGCCCCTGTACCAGTGTACACTAGGTACCCAGGGCATTGGTGTACCCAAGGCCTGCCAGGGGCTGAAGCATGTATTATGCCACCCCAGGTTTGGCCTAACACTTTGACACAACTGGCTGATCACTCAGCTGGGGTAAGTTGGTGTAATCACCTCTTACTAAGGTGTAGTATACCTATACCTAACCTTAAATTGGACACCTGGTAACCTATAAGTCACTCCTATGGCAGGCCTTAACAATCCTGAAGGCAGAGTGCTTGGTTCCATGTGAGATGGTGCTCTGGCATGAGCTGAGCCTGTCTGCAGTGGTCGGAACCACTTCCTTCTACTGTTTCCAGATATCGTCATACCATATACTCTTAAGTGCATTATGAACCTCGCGGTTAAATGCTATCTTTGGTTTGGCTTTATCAAAACATGTCGAGTAAGGTGTCATACGAATTGGAATACTAACCCCTCGCCAATTCTGGCGACGGGGTTAGCATTCCACCCTTCTAGAGGGACACGACATGTACAGTACCTGAAACCCGGGTAAAATCAGACATAGCCTCAGCTCCACAAAATGGATGCTGCCACCACAGACACAAGTCTGCCCTCCTGCTGCTGGGAGTCCTTCCAGCTTGGGAGGTGTGGACAAAGGGTTTCCTGCCAGGGGAGGTGCGTGCACCACCCCAGACAGGATTTTGTGTATTGGTCAGGTAGGGCTTGAAAGAAACCAGACATGCCTGTGGCTCACAAGGAGCCTCGGTGCATATGCCAGTTCAAACCGGTCCTGGGGCACACCAGTCCCGGGCCTGGGGCGAGCTGGACAAAGGATTGGGGGTGTAACCACCCCCCTTCCTGGTCCCACCCATAGGGAGGGACCTAGCAGGTAGTCCGGCCCCTAGAATCCGCTTAAAGTTAGGAGCTGTGTCCTAAGACTTCAGACATCCTGGAATCAACTTAACACTAAGAAGAAGACGGGAACTTCGACGCTCTGCTGCACAGAGGACTGAAGCCAATCTCCCCTGTGGTCAGGGAGTGACCACCTTGCTAACGCAAGCACCATCCAGCAAATCAACGTCTGCTTTGCCGCCGCCTCCCGCCGGAGCCCGAGCCCAGAGACTGACAAGACCTGGACCTCCAGACCTCTCACCGCCCGATCCACAGTCCCTGAAAAGAAGAGACCCGTGGAGGCACCGAGACACGTGGAGCCAGCCATCTTGAAATGACCACGACAAGCTGACAAGTGCAACAACCGAGGCTCCCTCCAAGTTGTGCTTTGGGATCTGAGAAGCCCAACACCCGAGCAGCATCTGCACCAAAGGTGAGCCCTCCAGCATCTCCACGATCTGCGTGGGGCCCTTCTGCATTTTGCCACTCAACGCGCCTAACCGGTTGCTGGCCCGCTGGCTAGTAGCCATCTTGGCGACGAACTCTACGAAATACACCGCTGGTCTGGTTGCTCCAGACTGGCCCTTGCTCCCCTCCAAAGGAGCAGTCCTTCTGACCTTGCTGGCAGAACCATCAGCTTATTTCATCTCCTACAACAATTGCTTTTGCCAAGGCTTGTTTGCTTCAATCAAGTCGCCGACACCGCCGACAGCGAGAGCCTGCGTGGGACAGCTCGTGAACCGACTTCTGGATGTCGTCGACCTCCAGGGACCACGTGGCTGCAGAGACAAGCTACATCTTTCTTCCTGTTTGCACCCGACATCGCCTGGTACCCACCTGGTGCCACGCTGGTCACTGGCTAGTGACTGTGAACACTGTCCCCTCTGCTTACAGGTCTTCAACATCTCCGATCCACTCTTGGATCCACTGCATCTCTCCCGGACCGACCGCCTGCAGCATCTTTGTCTTCAGGCTCCACGGAACAGATAGAAGAAACCCGACGCACTTCGAGGCCTATGCACCCGCTTCCTGTGGGTGAGGTAAAGCTGGCACACCTGTGCCCAAGTGTAGTATTACATCTCTAGTGCCTGTGTTCCAAATCTTGAGTTCCTAGTCCATCCGGAAGATCCTCTTTGCAGTAACTTTGTACTTTTTACGCACCCATTGAAACCTATGGGAGCACGCGTGTGACTATTTGCTCTGCACACGCCACCAGTGGACCTCCTGGTCACTAACTGACGTTAGTTCCTTGTAGGCCCAGCGATTCTAGAGGCCCTAGGCCTTTTCCCTTTTCTGTTCGTGGTACTTATACCACTATTTTAGTATATGGTTTGAGCGGCCACCAGGGCCTATCCATATAAAGTGCAACTTCTGTGTATTCTACTGTAATCTTGTTTGACGATTTGTGCTCCTGTGCTCATAAAGAGACTAGGGGTTACTTTGAGAAATAAATACATATATATTTTGAATATATATCTGTGTGGTGTCCTTTCATTGGTATAAAAGGGGGTTACATTTGGTAAAACAGCTGGCTTAACACGCTTCACGAGTTTAGCCTCAAAGACTGCTTAGCCTACGCTACCACTAGGGCAGCTAGTCCGAAAAGGTTGACTTACAACCACACCATAAGGGTTGCTTGGCATGGTACAAGGTGATCACTTTAACTAGTGAGTATCATATACCAGGCCAACTTCTCACATTGGTGAGCAGCGGTGGGATTTGAGCTTGCTGTGTTTTACCATTGTAATCTCTTGGTTACCAATTGAAAGATCACATAGGTACCTGTAGGTACATATAAAACAAGATTAGATATACATAAGTTCTACTGAACTTAGTTGTTGTAGAGCAAAGGGAGTAGCACACCCTGACTACAACTACTAGATAGGTTTAGTAGGTAAACCCAAGTGTAGGTAGATTGCAACACATCCACCCACACTTAAGAGCAATGGCCGGGGCAGAGGGGTCCACTGTACCCATCTCTGTTGAGAGTGACCCCCAGAGGGCACCATCCAGCTTTACTACCCTTAACCAGAATGAGCTCAGGCATTTGGCAACTCTTAGAGGCCTTAAACAGCCCAAGAACCCTACCTCTGCTGAGCTCAGAGAACTCTTACAAAATGATGAGAATCAGAGAGAACTCAGGAAAGCTTCCCAGTTAGCCCCCTTAGGGACAGGAACAGGAGGCCCCCCTTCTGAAGATGCTACAGAGGTACCCAGTTCCAATAGCCATCCCTTAGATGAGAATCATACTACAGGGGAGGAAAGTGGTGAGGATACAGAAAGTAGTGATGATGAAGGGAGAACTAGCCCAGTGCCAAGTGTTATACTTGGCCCAGCTAAACTAAGGCTATTGGGGATTGACAGTGGGTTTACCCCATTGGATCTCCCCAGTGGACTTAACACAGGGCTTGGGAGGCAAAGGAATCGCTCAGGTGACTCCAATGCTTCCCATGGCTCTAGAGGCTCTCAAGGTCACTCCAGGAAAAGGATGACCACCCCTCAGAGGAGGGAACATGAGGCCAGAATGCAGGAAGCCCAGCTGAGGATCAGGAAGCAGGAGCTAGAAGTAGCCCTGATGGAAGAAAAACTGAACAAGGCTAGGCAACCTAGAGAGAGTGGGTCTATACCCACTGGTGGCAGCATTGTCCCTAAGGACAAAGATAGGGTCTTTGATAATAGGAACCTGTCTAAGGTTGTGCCCCCCTACAAAAGTGGGGATGACATCCACAAATGGATAACTGCTCTTGAGAGAGCCTGCAAAGTACAGCAGGTTCCTGAAGACCAGTGGGCAGCAATCCTCTGGCTCTTCTTTGAAGGAAGAGGCAGAGACAGACTCCTCACTGTTAGAGAAGAGGATGTCAGAAATTACAGAGTCCTGAAGAGTGTTCTGGTAGATGGGTTAGGCTTAACCACTGAACAGTACAGGTTAATGTTCAGAGACACCCAAAAGACACAGACTCAGGACTGGTCTGAATATGTTGAATGTGCCACTAAGGCTTTGGAGGGTTGGTTGCTGGGAAGTAAGGTATCTGATTTTACAGGATTGTATAATTTGATGATGAGAGAACAGATTTTAAATAACTGTCAAAACCAGCAACTGCATCAACACTTGGTTGACTCTGATCTGACCTCTCCCCAAGAATTGGGAAAGAAGGCAGACAAATGGGTCAGAACCAGGGTTAAGCAAAAGAACCAGAACCAGGGCCAAGGGGGTGATCAGAAGAAAACAGACCAAAAGGGTGGAGATCAGAAATCTAAAGACCAGAAGTCTTCAACAGGGCCCCAAACTACTGCTAAGGAGGGTGGGTCCCAACAACAGTCCAAAAAGAAGAAAGAAGGTCAAAAGAAACCCTGGTGCAATCATTGCAAGAATACAACTCACTGGACTAGTGATTGCAAAAAGGGTGGAGCCCCCAACACTGTTGCTCCTAAGGCACCTGCTCCCAGTACTACTGTTAGCAGTGTTGGTCCCCAGACAAAGGGTGTAGTGGGAATCACTATGGGAACTGAAGGAGAGTCTGACTTAGACAGAACCCTGACACAGGCAGTCTTGATCTGTGATGGGGACATTGATTTGTCCCTGACTGTGAGCCCCAGTAACCTGGGCAAGTACAGACAGACTCCTTTAATTAATGACAAAGTGGCTCAAGCCTACAGGGACACATGTGCCAGTGTCACTATGGTGACACCAGGCTTTGTGGACCCTGGACAGTACATACCAGGTGAGAACTACCTGGTGACCAATGCCAGCAATGCCACTACTTCACATAGTGTGGCAGTTGTTAACTTCTCATGGGGAGGGGTAACTGGCCTCAAAAGGGTTGTGGTTAGTGCAGACCTCCCAGTAGAATGTTTGTTGGGCAATGACCTAGAGAGTTCTCTATGGTCAGAAGTGGAGTACAGGACTCATGCAGAGATGTTAGGTATATCATCACATGTCCTTGCTGTGACTAGGTCACAGGCCAAAAAGTGCCTCACTGAACCTCAGGTCTTGGATCCTGGAACAATGGACCAAGCACCTACCAAGAAGAAGAACAGGAGGGTCAAGGCTGTGCCTTCCCCCCTGCCTCAGAGTGATGATCAGCCTTCCCAGGAAGCTGATCTAGAGGACCCTGAAGGAACTGTCCCTGAAGAGCTTGAACCTGATCAGGTTGAGTTTCTGGGGACAGGGGGACCTTCAAGGGCTGACTTGAGGCAGGCTCAGTTATCCTGTCCCTCTCTTGAACCCCTCAGACAGCTGGCTGCTGCTGAGGCTGCTGGGAATGCTCAAGGTACCCATAAAGTGTATTGGGATGAAGGGCTCCTTTATTCAGAGGCTAGAGACCCCAAGCCTGGTGCTACCAGGAGGTTGGTTATACCTCTGCAATTTAGGGGCTTCCTTCTTACCTTGGCCCATGATATTCCTTTAGCAGGACACTTAGGCCAGAACAAGACTTGGGACAGGCTTGTCCCTCACTTTCACTGGCCTCATATGAATGAAGATACAAAGGAGTTTTGTCGCTCCTGTGTGACCTGCCAAGCCAGTGGCAAATCAGGTGGCACAACAAAGGCCCCCCTAATACCACTACCTGTGGTGGGGGTCCCCTTTGAAAGAGTGGGAAAAGACATAGTGGGTCCCATGGATCCTCCCACTGCATCTGGGCACAGATTTATACTGGTGGTAGTGGATCATGCCACCAGGTATCCAGAGGCAATTCCCCTTAGGACCACTACAGCTCCTGTTGTGGCCAGGGCCCTGCTGGGAGTATTCTCCAGAGTGGGGTTTCCTAAGGAGGTAGTATCTGACAGAGGTACCAACTTTATGTCAGGGTACTTGACAGCTATGTGGAAGGAATGTGGTGTCAACTACAAGTTCACCACCCCTTATCACCCACAATGCAATGGGCTTGTTGAGAGATTCAACAAGACCCTAAAGGGTATGATCAAAGGATTACCTGAAAAGCTCAGGCGAAGATGGGACATCCTTCTACCCTGCCTTCTGTTTGCTTACAGAGAGGTCCCACAAAAAGGAGTTGGCTACAGCCCCTTTGAATTGTTGTTTGGGCACCCTGTAAGAGGCCCACTGTGTTTGGTGAAGGAAGGATGGGAGTTACCTCTCAAAAAGCCTAAGCTAGACATAGTGGACTATGTACTTGGTCTCCGCTCCAGGATGGCTGAGTATATGGAGAAGGCATCCAAAAACCTTGAGGCAAGCCAGGCCTTACAGAAAGCTTGGCATGACCAAAAGGCTGTCTTGGTTGAGTTTCAGCCAGGACAGAAGGTATGGGTGTTGGAGCCAGTGGCCCCAGCAGCACTCCAAGACAAATGGTCTGGACCCCATACAATCCTGGAAAAGAAGGGCGAGGTCACCTACTTGGTCGACCTAGGAACTCCCAGGAGTCCCCACAGGGTACTCCATGTTAACAGGCTTAAAGCATATGTTGACAGGGCAGACATGGGCTTGCTCATGGCTACAGATGAGGGACAGGAGGAAGAGAGTGACCCTCTCCCAGACCTGTTGTCTCAGAACCCTGAAGATGGCTCAGTTGAAGGAGTGACCCTTGGAGGCAACCTCACTGCCCATCAGCAGACTGAATGTAGACAGGTTCTACAATCATTTTCACATATGTTTTCCTTGATACCTAGTCAAACTGACTGGTGTACCCATGTGGTGGACACTGGTGACAGTCTGCCTGTAAAGAACAAGCTTTACAGACAACCTGACCACGTCAGGGACTGTATAAAGGCTGAGGTACATAAAATGCTGGAATTAGGTGTCATTGAACCCTCAGAGAGCCCCTGGGCTAGCCCAGTGGTTCTGGTCCCCAGACCTCACACCAAAGATGGCAAGAGAGAGATGAGGTTCTGTGTGGACTACAGAGGACTCAATGCTGTCACCAGGACAGATGCACACCCTATTCCAAGGGCAGATGAGCTCATAGACAAACTAGCTTCTGCAAAGTTTTTGAGCACATTTGACTTAACAGCTGGCTATTGGCAAATCAGATTAGCTGAGGAGTCTAAGGCCAAAACAGCATTCTCAACCCCAGGTGGGCACTACCAGTTTGTGGTGATGCCCTTTGGTCTGAAGAATGCACCTGCCACCTTCCAAAGGCTGGTGAACCAAGTCCTTACTGGGTTGGATGACTTTTGCGCAGCATATCTTGATGACATTGCTGTCTTTAGCTCCACCTGGGAGGATCACCTGATCCACCTGAAGAAGGCTCTTGAGGCTCTGCAAAGGGCAGGCCTCACTATCAAGGCTACTAAGTGCCAGATAGGGCAGAGTAAGGTTGTATATTTGGGCCACCTTGTAGGTGGAGGCCAAGTTCAACCACTGGAGAGTAAGATACAATCCATCAACCACCCAGACTCAAGTTCGAGCTTTCTTGGGCTTGACTGGGTACTACAGGAAGTTTGTTAAGAACTATGGGTCCATTGTGACTCCTCTTAATGATCTGACATCCAAGAAGATGCCCCAAAAGGTTCAGTGGACAGTAAGCTGTCAAAAGGCATTTGATGACCTGAAGGAGGCCATGTGCTCTGCACCTATCCTGAAAAGTCCTGACTACTCCAAAGAGTTTATTGTCCAAACAGATGCTTCTGAGTTGGGTGTGGGAGCTGTGCTGTCACAACTTAATGTAGATGGTCAAGACCAACCCATTGCTTTTATTAGCAGAAGGTTGACCCCCAGAGAGAAGAATTGGTCAGCTATTGAGAGGGAGGCCTTTGCTGTGGTGTGGGCCCTGAAGAAGCTGAGGCCATACTTGTTTGGCACTCACTTCAAGATTCAGACCGACCATAAGCCCCTCTTGTGGCTAAATCAGATGAAGGGTGAAAACCCCAAACTGCTTAGGTGGTCCATTTCCCTACAGGGGATGGACTTTACAGTGGAGCACCGGCCAGGTACTGACCATGGGAATGCAGATGGTCTCTCCAGGTACTTCCACTTAGGACATGAAGACGAGACTGGTCAAGGCTAGTTTAATGTCCCAGCGTTTGGGGGGGGTTGTGTAGGAGAGTAGGGTCTGCTATCCTATGGTCACCCCAAATTTTTGCTTTTTGCTTCACTGGTTTTTGACATATTGAGGCTGTGGGCCTGCCAATCAGACCCCCAGCCTGCTGTTCTCTCTACTAAATTAAACCTATGCACCCTAGGTGCATAACCAATTGGAAGTGGATCACCCTGTCAGCCCCTGTACCAGTGTACACTAGGTACCCAGGGCATTGGTGTACCCAAGGCCTGCCAGGGGCTGAAGCATGTATTATGCCACCCCAGGTTTGGCCTAACACTTTGACACAACTGGCTGATCACTCAGCTGGGGTAAGTTGGTGTAATCACCTCTTACTAAGGTGTAGTATACCTATACCTAACCTTAAATGGGACACCTGGTAACCTATAAGTCACTCCTATGGCAGGCCTTAACAATCCTGAAGGCAGAGTGCTTGGTTCCATGTGAGATGGTGCTCTGGCATGAGCTGAGCCTGTCTGCAGTGGTCGGAACCACTTCCTTCTACTGTTTCCAGATATCGTCATACCATATACTCTTAAGTGCATTATGAACCTCGCGGTTAAATGCTATCTTTGGTTTGGCTTTATCAAAACATGTCGAGTAAGGTGTCATACGAATTGGAATACTAACCCCTCGCCAATTCTGGCGACGGGGTTAGCATTCCACCCTTCTAGAGGGACACGACATGTACAGTACCTGAAACCCGGGTAAAATCAGACATAGCCTCAGCTCCACAAAATGGATGCTGCCACCACAGACACAAGTCTGCCCTCCTGCTGCTGGGAGTCCTTCCAGCTTGGGAGGTGTGGACAAAGGGTTTCCTGCCAGGGGAGGTGCGTGCACCACCCCAGACAGGATTTTGTGTATTGGTCAGGTAGGGCTTGAAAGAAACCAGACATGCCTGTGGCTCACAAGGAGCCTCGGTGCATATGCCAGTTCAAACCGGTCCTGGGGCACACCAGTCCCGGGCCTGGGGCGAGCTGGACAAAGGATTGGGGGTGTAACCACCCCCCTTCCTGGTCCCACCCATAGGGAGGGACCTAGCAGGTAGTCCGGCCCCTAGAATCCGCTTAAAGGTAGGAGCTGTGTCCTAAGACTTCAGACATCCTGGAATCAACTTAACACTAAGAAGAAGACGGGAACTTCGATGCTCTGCTGCACAGAGGACTGAAGCCAATCTCCCCTGTGGTCAGGGAGTGACCACCTTGCTAACGCAAGCACCATCCAGCGAATCAACGTCTGCTTTGCCGCCGCCTCCCGCCGGAGCCCGAGCCCAGAGACTGACAAGACCTAGACCTCCAGACCTCTCACCGCCCGATCCACAGTCCCTAAAAAGAAGAGACCCGTGGAGGCACCGAGACACGTGGAGCCAGCCATCTTGAAACGACCACGACAAGCTGACAAGTGCAACAACCGAGGCTCCCTCCAAGTTGTGCTTTGGGATCTTAGAAGCCCAACACCCGAGCAGCATCTGCACCAAAGGTGAGCCCTCCAGCATCTCCACGATCTGCGTGGGGCCCTTCTGCATTTTGCCACTCAACGTGCCTAACCGGTTGCTGGCCCGCTGGCTAGTAGCCATCTTGGCGACGAACTCTACGAAATACACCGCTGGTCTGGTTGCTCCAGACTGGCCCTTGCTCCCCTCCAAAGGAGCAGTCCTTCAGACCTTGCTGGTCAGAACCATCAGCTTATTTCATCTCCTACAACAATTGCTTTTGCCAAGGCTTCTTTGCTTCAATCAAGTCGACGACACCGCCGACAGCGAGAGCCTGCGTGGGACAGCTCGTGAACCGACTCCTGGACGTCGTCAACCTCCAGGGACCACGTGGCTGCAGAGACAAGCTACATCTTTCTTCCTGTTTGCACCCAACATCGCCTGGTACCCACCTGGTGCCACGCTGGTCACTGGCTAGTGACTGTGCACACTGTCCCCTCTGCTTACAGGTGTTCTACAACTCCAATCCACCCTTGGATCCACCGCATCTCTTCCGGACCGATCGCCTGCAGCATCTTTGTCTTCAGGCTCCACGGAACAGATAGAAGAAACCCGACGCACTTCGAGGCCTATGCACCCGCTTCCTGTGGGTGAGGTAAAGCTGGCACACCTGTGCCCAAGTGTAGTATTACATCTCTAGTGCCTGTGTTCCAAATCTTGAGTTCCTAGTCCATCCGGAAGATCCTCTTTGCAGTAACTTTGTACTTTTTACGCACCCATTGAAACCTATGGGAGCACGCGTGTGACTATTTGCTCTGCACACGCCACCCGTGGACCTCCTGGTCACTAACTGACGTTAGCTCCTTGTAGGCCCAGCGATTCTAGAGGCCCTAGGCCTTTTCCCTTTTCTGTTCGTGGTACTTATACCACTATTTTAGTATATGGTTTGAGCGGCCACCAGGGCCTATCCATATAAAGTGCAACTTCTGTGTATTCTACTGTAATCTTGTTTGACGATTTGTGCTCCTGTGCTCATAAAGAGACTAGGGGTTACTTTGAGAAATAAATACATATATATTTTGAATATATATCTGTGTGGTGTCCTTTCATTGGTATAAAAGGGGGTTACATTTGGTAAAACAGCTGGCTTAACACGCTTCAAGAGTTTAGCCTCAAAGACTGCTTAGCCTACGCTACCACTAGGGCAGCTAGTCCGAAAAGGTTGACTTACAACCACACCATAAGGGTTGCTTGGCATGGTACAAGGTGATCACTTTAACTAGTGAGCATCATATACCAGGCCAACTTCTCACAAGTAAGGTGTCATACGAATTGGAATACTAACCCCTCGCCAATTCTGGCGACGGGGTTAGCATTCCACCCTTCTAGAGGGACACGACATGTACAGTACCTGAAACCCGGGTAAAATCAGACATAGCCTCAGCTCCACAAAATGGATGCTGCCACCACAGACACAAGTCTGCCCTCCTGCTGCTGGGAGTCCTTCCAGCTTGGGAGGTGTGGACAAAGGGTTTCCTGCCAGGGGAGGTGCGTGCACCACCCCAGACAGGATTTTGTGTATTGGTCAGGTAGGGCTTGAAAGAAACCAGACATGCCTGTGGCTCACAAGGAGCCTCGGTGCATATGCCAGTTCAAACCGGTCCTGGGGCACACCAGTCCCGGGCCTGGGGCGAGCTGGACGAAGGATTGGGGGTGTAACCACCCCCCTTCCTAGTCCCACCCATAGGGAGGGACCTAGCAGGTAGTCCGGCCCCTAGAATCCGCTTAAAGGTAGGAGCTGTGTCCTAAGACTTCAGACATCCTGGAATCAACTTAACACTAAGAAGAAGACGGGAACTTCGACGCTCTGCTGCACAGAGGACTGAAGCCAATCTCCCCTGTGGTCAGGGAGTGACCACCTTGCTAACGCAAGCACCATCCAGCGAATCAATGTCTGCTTTGCCGCCGCCTCCCGCCGGAGCCCGAGCACAGAGACTGACAAGACCTGGACCTCCAGACCTCTCACCGCCCGATCCACAGTCCCTGCAAAGAGGAGAGTTGTGGAGGCACCGAGACACATGGAGCCAGCCATCTTGAAACGACCACGACAAGCTGACAAGTGCAACAACCAAGGCTCCCTCCAAGTTGTGCTTTGGGATCTGAGAAGCCCAACCCTCGAGCAGCATCTGCACCAAAGGTGAGCCCTCCAGCATCTCCACGATCTGCGTGGGGCCCTTCTGCATTTTGCCACTCGACGCGCCTAACCGGTTGCTGGCCCGCTGGCTAGTAGCCATCTTGGCGACGAACTTTACGAAATACACCGCTGGTCTGGTTGCTCCAGACTGGCCCTTGCTCCCCTCCAAAGGAGCAGTCCTTCTGACCTTGCTGGTCAGAACCACCAGCTTATTTCATCTCCTACAACAACTGCTTTTGCCAAGGCTTGTTTGCTTCGACCAAGTCGCCGACACCGCCGACAGCAAGAGCCTGCGTGGGACAGCTCGTGAACCGACTCCTGGACGTCGTCGACCTCCAGGGACCACGTGGATGCAGAGACAAGCTACACCTTTCTTCCTGTTTGCACCCGACATCGCCTGGTACCCACCTGGTGCCACGCCGGTCACTGGCTAGTGACTGTGAACACTGTCCCCTCTGCTTACAGGTCTTCAACATCCCCGATCCACTCTTGGATCCACTGCATCTCTCCCGGACCGACCGCCTGCAGCATCTTTGTCTTCAGGCTCCACGGAACAGATAGAAGAAACCCGACGCACTTTGAGGCCTATGCACCCGCTTCCTGTGGGTGAGGTAAAGCTGGCACTCCTGTGCCCAAGTGTAGTATTACATCTCTAGTGCCTGTGTTCCAAATCTTGAGTTCCTAGTCCATCCGGAAGATCCTTTTTGCAGTAACTTTGTACTTTTTACGCACCCATTGAAACCTATGGGAGCACGCGTGTGACTATTTGCTCTGCACACGCCACCCGTGGACCTCCTGGTCACTAACTGAAGTTAGCTCCTTGTAGGCCCAGCGATTCTAGAGGCCCTAAGCCTTTTCCCTTTTCTGTTCGTGGTACTTATACCACTATTTTAGTATATGGTTCGAGCGGCCACCAGGGCCTATCCATATAAAGTGCAACTTCTGTGTATTCTACTGTAATCTTGTTTGGCGATTTGTGCTCCTGTGCTCATAAAGAGACTAGGGGTTACTTTGAGAAATAAATACATATATATTTTGAATATATATCTGTGTGGTGTCCTTTCATTGGTATAAAAGGGGGTTACATTTGGTAAAACAGCTGGCTTAACACGCTTCACGAGTTTAGCCTCAAAGACTGCTTAGCCTACGCTACCACTAGCGCAGCTAGTCCGAAAAGGTTGACTTACAACCACACCATAAGGGTTGCTTGGCATGGTACAAGGTGATCACTTTAACTAGTGAGCATCATATACCAGGCCAACTTCTCACATTGGTGAGCAGCGGTTGGATTTGAGCTTGCTGTGTTTTACCATTGTAATCTCTTGGTTACCAATTGAAAGATCACATAGGTACCTGTAGGTACATATAAAACAAGATTAGATATACATAAGTTCTACTGAACTTAGTTGTTGTAGAGCAAAGGGAGTAGCACACCCTGACTACAACTACTAGATAGGTTTAGTAGGTAAACCCAAGTGTAGGTAGATTGCAACACATCCACCCACACTTAAGAGCAATGGCCGGGGCAGAGGGGTCCACTGTACCCATCTCTGTTGAGAGTGACCCCCAGAGGGCACCATCCAGCTTTGCTACCCTTAACCAGAATGAGCTCAGGCATTTGGCAACTCTTAGAGGCCTTAAACAGCCCAAGAACCCTACCTCTGCTGAGCTCAGAGAACTCTTACAAAATGATGAGAATCAGAGAGAACTCAGGAAAGCTTCCCAGTTAGCCCCCTTAGGGTCAGGAACAGGAGGCCCCCCTTCTGAAGATGCTACAGAGGTACCCAGTTCCAATAGCCATCCCTTAGATGAGAATCATACTACAGGGGAGGAAAGTGGTGAGGATACAGAAAGTAGTGAGGATGAAGGGAGAACTAGCCCAGTGCCAAGTGTTATACTTGGCCCAGCTAAACTAAGGCTATTGGGGATTGACAGTGGGTTTACCCCATTGGATCTCCCCAGTGGACTTAACACAGGGCTTGGGAGGCAAAGGAATCGCTCAGGTGACTCCAATGCTTCCCATGGCTCTAGAGGCTCTCAAGGTCACTCCAGGAAAAGGATGACCACCCCTCAGAGGAGGGAACATGAGGCCAGGATGCAGGAAGCCCAGCTGAGGATCAGGAAGCAGGAGCTAGAGGTAGCCCTGATGGAAGAAAAACTGAACAAGGCTAGGCAACCTAGAGAGAGTGGGTCTATACCCACTGGTGGCAGCATTGTCCCTAAGGACAAAGATAGGGTCTTTGATAATAGGAACCTGTCTAAGGTTGTGCCCCCCTACAAAAGTGGGGATGACATCCACAAATGGATAACTGCTCTTGAGAGAGCCTGCAAAGTACAGCAGATTCCTGAAGACCAGTGTGCAGCAATCCTCTGGCTCTCCTTTGAAGGAAGAGGCAGAGACAGACTCCTCACTGTTAGAGAAGAGGATGTCAGAAATTACAGAGTCCTGAAGAGTGTTCTGGTAGATGGGTTAGGCTTAACCACTGAACAGTACAGGTTAATGTTCAGAGACACCCAAAAGACACAGACTCAGGACTGGTCTGAATATGTTGAATGTGCCACTAAGGCTTTGGAGGGTTGGTTGCTGGGAAGTAAGGTATCTGATTTTACAGGATTATATAATTTGATGATGAGAGAACAGATTTTAAATAACTGTCAAAACCAGCAACTGCATCAACACTTGGTTGACTCTGATCTGACCTCTCCCCAAGAATTGGGAAAGAAGGCAGACAAATGGGTCAGAACCAGGGTTAAGCAAAAGAACCAGAACCAGGGCCAAGGGGGAGATCAGAAGAAAACAGACCAAAAGGGTGGAGATCAGAAATCTAAAGACCAGAAGTCTTCAACAGGGCCCCAAACTACTGCTAAGGAGGGTGGGTCCCAACAACAGTCCAAAAAGAAGAAAGAAGGTCAAAAGAAACCCTGGTGCAATCATTGCAAAAATACAACTCACTGGACTAGTGATTGCAAAAAGGGTGGAGCCCCCAACACTGTTGCCCCTAAGGCACCTGCTCCCAGTACTACTGTTAGCAGTGTTGGTCCCCAGACAAAGGGTGTAGTGGGAATCACTATGGGAACTGAAGGAGATTCTGACTTAGACAGAACCCTGACACAGGCAGTCTTGATCTGTGATGGGGACATTGATTTGTCCCTGACTGTGAGCCCCAGTAACCTGGGCAAGTACAGACAAACTCCTTTAATTAATGAAAAAGTGGCTCAAGCCTACAGGGACACATGTGCCAGTGTCACTATGGTGACACCAGGCTTTGTGGACCCTGGACAGTACATACCAGGTGAGAATTACCTGGTGACCAATGCCAGCAATGCCACTACTTCACATAGTGTGGCAGTTGTTAACTTCTCATGGGGAGGGGTAACTGGCCTCAAAAGGGTTGTGGTTAGTGCAGACCTCCCAGTAGAATGTTTGTTGGGCAATGACCTAGAGAGTTCTCTATGGTCAGAAGTGGAGTACAGGACTCATGCAGAGATGTTAGGTATATCATCACATGTCCTTGCTGTGACCAGGTCACAGGCCAAAAAGTGCCTCACTGAACCTCAGGTCTTGGATCCTGGAACAATGGACCAAGCACCTACCAAGAAGAAGAACAGGAGGGTCAAGGCTGTGCCTTCCCCCCTGCCTCAGAGTGATGATCAGCCTTCCCAGGAAGCTGATCTAGAGGACCCTGAAGGAACTGTCCCTGAAGAGCTTGAACCTGATCAGGTTGAGTTTCTGGGGACAGGGGGACCTTCAAGGGCTGACTTGAGGCAGGCTCAGTTATCCTGTCCCTCTCTTGAACCCCTCAGACAGCTGGCTGCTGCTGAGGCTGCTGGGAATGCTCAAGGTACCCATAAAGTGTATTGGGATGAAGGGCTCCTTTATTCAGAGGCTAGAGACCCCAAGCCTGGTGCTACCAGGAGGTTGGTTATACCTCTGCAATTTAGGGGCTTCCTTCTTACCTTGGCCCATGATATTCCTTTAGCAGGACACTTAGGCCAGAATAAGACTTGGGACAGGCTTGTCCCTCACTTTCACTGGCCTCATATGAATGAAGATACAAAGGAGTTTTGTCGCTCCTGTGTGACCTGCCAAGCCAGTGGCAAATCAGGTGGCACATCAAAGGCCCCCCTAATACCACTACCTGTGGTGGGGGTCCCCTTTGAAAGAGTGGGAATAGACATAGTGGGTCCCATGGATCCTCCCACTGCATCTGGGCACAGATTTATACTGGTGGTAGTGGATCATGCCACCAGGTATCCAGAGGCAATTCCCCTTAGGACCACTACAGCTCCTGTTGTGGCCAGGGCCCTGCTGGGAGTATTCTCCAGAGTGGGGTTTCCTAAGGAGGTAGTATCTGACAGAGGTACAAACTTTATGTCAGGATACTTGACAGCTATGTGGAAGGAGTGTGGTGTCAACTACAAGTTCACCACCCCTTATCACCCACAATGCAATGGGGTTGTTGAGAGATTCAACAAGACCCTAAAGGGTATGATCAAAGGATTACCTGAAAAGCTCAGGCGAAGATGGGACATCCTTCTACCCTGCCTTCTGTTTGCTTACAGAGAGGTCCCACAAAAAGGAGTTGGCTACAGCCCCTTTGAATTGTTGTTTGGGCACCCTGTAAGAGGCCCACTGTGTTTGGTGAAGGAAGGATGGGAGTTACCTCTCAAAAAGCCTAAGCTAGACATAGTGGACTATGTACTTGGTCTCCGCTCCAGGATGGCTGAGTATATGGAGAAGGCATCCAAAAACCTTGAGGCAAGCCAGGCCTTACAGAAAGCTTGGCATGACCAAAAGGCTGTCTTGGTTGAGTTTCAGCCAGGACAGAAGGTATGGGTGTTGGAGCCAGTGGCCCCAGCAGCACTCCAAGACAAATGGTCTGGACCCCATACAATCCTGGAAAAGAAGGGAGAGGTCACCTACTTGGTCGACCTAGGAACTCCCAGGAGTCCCCACAGGGTACTCCATGTTAACAGGCTTAAAGCATATGTTGACAGGGCAGACATGGGCTTGCTCATGGCTACAGATGAGGGACAGGAGGAAGAGAGTGACCCTCTCCCAGACCTGTTGTCTCAGAATCCTGAAGATGGCTCAGTTGAAGGAGTGACCCTTGGAGGCAACCTCACTGCCCATCAGCAGACTGAATGTAGACAGGTTCTACAATCATTTTCACATATGTTTTCCTTGATACCTAGTCAAACTGACTGGTGTAACCATGTGGTGGACACTGGTGACAGTCTGCCTGTAAAGAACAAGCTTTACAGACAACCTGACCACGTCAGGGACTGTATAAAGGCTGAGGTACATAAAATGCTGGAATTAGGTGTCATTGAACCCTCAGAGAGCCCCTGGGCTAGCCCAGTGGTTCTGGTCCCCAGACCTCACACCAAAGATGGCAAGAGAGAGATGAGGTTCTGTGTGGACTACAGAGGACTCAATGCTGTCACCAGGACAGATGCACACCCTATTCCAAGGGCAGATGAGCTCATAGACAAACTAGCTTCTGCAAAGTTTTTGAGCACATTTGACTTAACAGCTGGCTATTGGCAAATCAGATTAGCTGAGGAGTCTAAGGCCAAAACAGCATTCTCAACCCCAGGTGGGCACTACCAGTTTGTGGTGATGCCCTTTGGTCTGAAGAATGCACCTGCCACCTTCCAAAGGCTGGTGAACCAAGTCCTTACTGGGTTGGATGACTTTTGCGCAGCATATCTTGATGACATTGCTGTCTTTAGCTCCACCTGGGAGGATCACCTGATCCACCTGAAGAAGGCTCTTGAGGCTCTGCAAAGGGCAGGCCTCACTATCAAGGCTACTAAGTGCCAGATAGGGCAGAGTAAGGTTGTATATTTGGGCCACCTTGTAGGTGGAGGCCAAGTTCAACCACTGGAGAGTAAGATACAATCCATCAAGGACTGGTCCCCTCCAACCACCCAGACTCAAGTTCGAGCTTTCTTGGGCTTGACTGGGTACTACAGGAAGTTTGTTAAGAACTATGGGTCCATTGTGACTCCTCTTAATGATCTGACATCCAAGAAGATGCCCAAAAAGGTTCAGTGGACAGTAAGCTGTCAAAAGGCATTTGATGACCTGAAGGAGGCCATGTGCTCTGCACCTATCCTGAAAAGTCCTGACTACTCCAAAGAGTTTATTGTCCAAACAGATGCTTCTGAGTTGGGTGTGGGAGCTGTGCTGTCACAACTTAATGTAGATGGTCAAGACCAACCCATTGCTTTTATTAGCAGAAGGTTGACCCCCAGAGAGAAGAATTGGTCAGCTATTGAGAGGGAGGCCTTTGCTGTGGTGTGGGCCCTGAAGAAGCTGAGGCCATACTTGTTTGGCACTCACTTCAAGATTCAGACCGACCATAAGCCCCTCTTGTGGCTAAATCAGATGAAGGGTGAAAACCCCAAACTGCTTAGGTGGTCCATTTCCCTACAGGGGATGGACTTTACAGTGGAGCACCGGCCAGGTACTGACCATGGGAATGCAGATGGTCTCTCCAGGTACTTCCACTTAGGACATGAAGACGAGACTGGTCAAGGCTAGTTTAATGTCCCAGCGTTTGGGGGGGGGTTGTGTAGGAGAGTAGGGTCTGCTATCCTATGGTCACCCCAAATTTTTGCTTTTTGCTTCACTGGTTTTTGACATATTGAGGCTGTGGGCCTGCCAATCAGACCCCCAGCCTGCTGTTCTCTCTACTAAATTAAAACTATGCCCCCTAGGTGCATAACCAATTGGAAGTGGATCACCCTGTCAGCCCCTGTACCAGTGTACACTAGGTACCCAGGGCATTGGTGTACCCAAGGCCTGCCAGGGGCTGAAGCATGTATTATGCCACCCCAGGCTTGGCCTAACAATTTTACACAACTGGCTGATCACTCAGCTGGGGTAAGTTGGTGTAACCACCTCTTACTTAGGTGTAGTATACATATACCTAACCTTAAATGGGACACATGGTAACCTATAAGTCACTCCTATGGCAGGCCTTAACAATCCTGAAGGCAGAGTGCTTGGTTCCATGTGAGATGGTGCTCTGGCATGAGCTGAGCCTGGCTGCAATGGTCGGAACAACTTCCTTCTACTGTTTCCAGATATCGTCATACCATATACTCTTAAGTGCATTATGAACCTCGCGGTTAAATGCTATCTTTGGTTTGGCTTTATCAAAACATGTCGAGTAAGGTGTCATACGAATTGGAATACTAACCCCTCGCCAATTCTGGCGACGGGGTTAGCATTCCACCCTTCTAGAGGGACACGACATGTACAGTACCTGAAACCCGGGTAAAATCAGACATAGCCTCAGCTCCACAAAATGGATGCTGCCACCACAGACACAAGTCTGCCCTCCTGCTGCTGGGAGTCCTTCCAGCTTGGGAGGTGTGGACAAAGGGTTTCCTGCCAGGGGAGGTGCGTGCACCACCCCAGACAGGATTTTGTGTATTGGTCAGGTAGGGCTTGAAAGAAACCAGACATGCCTGTGGCTCACAAGGAGCCTCGGTGCATATGCCAGTTCAAACCGGTCCTGGGGCACACCAGTCCCGGGCCTGGGGCGAGCTGGACACAGGATTGGGGGTGTAACCACCCCCCTTCCTGGTCCCACCCATAGGGAGGGACCTAGCAGGTAGTCCGGCCCCTAGAATCCGCTTAAAGGTAGGAGCTGTGTCCTAAGACTTCAGACATCCTGGAATCAACTTAACACTAAGAAGAAGACGGGAACTTCGACGCTCTGCTGCACAGAGGACTGAAGCCAATCTCCCCTGTGGTCAGGGAGTGACCACCTTGCTAACGCAAGCACCATCCAGCGAATCAACGTCTGCTTTGCCGCCGCCTCCCGCCGGAGCCCGAGCCCAGAGACTGACAAGACCTGGACCTCCAGACCTCTCACCGCCCGATCCACAGTCCCTGCAAAGAGGAGACCCGTGGAGGCACCGAGACATGTGGAGCCAGCCATCTTAAAACGACCACGACAAGCTGACAAGTGCAACAACCGAGGCTCCCTCCAAGTTGTGCTTTGGGATCTGAGAAGCCCAACCCTCGAGCAGCATCTGCACCAAAGATGAGCCCTCCAGCATCTCCACGATCTGCGTGGGGCCCTTCTGCATTTTGCCACTCGACGCGCCTAACCGGTTGCTGGCCCGCTGGCTAGTAGCCATCGTGGCGACGAACTTTACGAAATACACCGCTGGTCTGGTTGCTCCAGACTGGCCCTTGCTCCCCTCCAAAGGAGCAGTCCTTCTGACCTTGCTGGTCAGAACCACCAGCTTATTTCATCTCCTACAACAATTGCTTTTGCCAAGGCTTGTTTGCTTTGACCAAGTCGCCGACACCGCCGACAGCGAGAGCCTGCGTATGACAGCTCGTGAACCGACTCCTGGACGTCGTCGACCTCCAGGGACCACGTGGCTGCAGAGACAAGCTACACCTTTCTTCCTGTTTGCACCCGACATCGCCTGGTACCCACCTGGTGCCACGCCGGTCACTGGCTAGTGACTGTGAACACTGTCCCCTCTGCTTACAGGTCTTCAACATCCCCTATCCACTGTTGGATCCACTGCATCTCTCCCGGACCGACCGCCTGCAGCATCTTTGTCTTCAGGCTCCACGGAACAGATAGAAGAAACCCGACGCACTTAGAGGCCTATGCACCCGCTTCCTGTGGGTGAGGTAAAGCTGGCACACCTGTGCCCAAGTGTAGTATTACATCTCTAGTGCCTGTGTTCCAAATCTTGAGTTCCTAGTCCATCCGGAAGATCCTCTTTGCAGTAACTTTGTACTTTTTACGCACCCATTGAAACCTATGGGAGCACGCGTGTGACTATTTGCTCTGCACACGCCACCCGTGGACCTCCTGGTCACTAACTGAAGTTAGCTCCTTGTAGGCCCAGCGATTCTAGAGGCCCTAGGCCTTTTCCCTTTTCTGTTCGTGGTACTTATACCACTATTTTAGTATATGGTTTGAGCGGTCACCAGGGCCTATCCATATAAAGTGCAACTTCTGTGTATTCTACTGTAATCTTGTTTGACGATTTGTGCTCCTGTGCTCATAAAGAGACTAGGGGTTACTTTAAGAAATAAATACATATATATTTTGAATATATATCTGTGTGGCGTCCTTTCATTGGTATAAAAGGGGGTTACATTTGGTAAAACAGCTGGCTTAACACGCTTCACGAGTTTAGCCTCAAAGACTGCTTAGCCTACGCTACCACTAGGGCAGCTAGTCCGAAAAGGTTGACTTACAACCACACCATAAGGGTTGCTTGGCATGGTACAAGGTGATCACTTTAACTAGTGAGCATCATATACCAGGCCAACTTCTCACAGGCTCCGTACCACAGAGTGTAAGGCGTCGCTCTTCAGTGTCAGTGGGCTCTGTACCACAGAGTGTAAGACGTCGATCCTCAGTGTCAGTGGGCTCCGTATCACAGAGTGTACAGCGTCGCTCCTCAGTGTCAGTGGACTCCGTATCACAGCGTGTAAGGCGTCGCTCCTCAGTGTCAGTGGGCTCCGTATCACAGAGTGTAAGGCGTCGCTCCTCAGTGTCAGTGGGCTTCGTAATATAGCGCGTAAGGCGTCGCTCCTCAGTGTCAGTGGGCTCCATATCACAGAGTGTAAGGCGTCGCTCCTCAGTGTCAGTGGGCTCCGTATCACAGAGTGTAAGGCGTCGCTCCTCAGTGTTATTGGGCTCCGTACCACAGAGTGTAAGGAGTCGCTCTTCAGTGTCAGTGGGCTCCGTACCACAGAGTGTAAGACGTCGATCCTCAGTGTAGGAGAGTAGGGTCTGCTATCCTATGGTCACCCCAAATTTTTGCTTTTTGCTTCAATGGTTTTTGACATGTTGAGGCTGTGGGCCTGCCAATCAGACCCCCAGCCTGCTGTTCTCTCTACTAAATTAAAACTATGCACCCTAGGTGCATAACCAATTGGAAGTGGATCACCCTGTCAGCCCCTGTACCAGTGTACACTAGGTACCCAGGGCATTGGTGTACCCAAGGCCTGCCAGGGGCTGAAGCATGTATTATGCCACCCCAGGCTTGGCCTAACAATTTGACACAACTGGCTTATCACTCAGCTGGGGTAAGTTGGTGTAATCACCTCTTACTTAGGTGTAGTATACCTATACCTAACCTTAAATGGGACACCCGGTAACCTATAAGTCACTCCTATGGCAGGCCTTAACAATCCTGAAGGCAGAGTGCTTGGTTCCATGTGAGATGGTGCTCTGGCATGAGCTGAGCCTGTCTGCAGTGGTCGGAACAACTTCCTTCTACTGTTTCCAGATATCGTCATACCATATACTCTTAAGTGCATTATGAACCTCGCGGTTAAATGCTATCTTTGGTTTGGCTTTATCAAAACATGTCGAGAAAGGTGTCATACGAATTGGAATACTAACCCCTCGCCAATTCTGGCGACGGGGTTAGCATTCCACCCTTCTAGAGGGACACGACATGTACAGTACCTGAAACCCGGGTAAAATCAGACATAGCCTCAGCTCCACAAAATGGATGCTGCCACCACAGACACAAGTCTGCCCTCCTGCTGCTGGGAGTCCTTACAGCTTTGGAGGTGTGGACAAAGGGTTTCCTGCCAGGGGAGGTGCATGCACCACCCCAGATAGGATTTTGTGTATTGGTCAGGTAGGGCTTGAAAGAAACCAGACATGCCTGTGGCTCACAAGGAGCCTCGGTGCATATGCCAGTTCAAACCGGTCCTGGGGCACACCAGTCCCGGGCCTGGGGCGAGCTGGACAAAGGATTGGGGGTGTAACCACCCCCCTTCCTGGTCCCACCCATAGGGAGGGACCTAGCAGGTAGTCCGGCCCCTAGAATCCGCTTAAAGGTAGGAGCTGTGTCCTAAGACTTCAGACATCCTGGAATCAACTTGAAACTAAGAAGAAGACGGGAACTTCGACATTCTGCTGCACAGAAGACTGAAGGAAATCTCCCCTGTGGTCAGGGAGTGACCACCTTGCTAACGCAAGCACCATCCAGCGAATCAACGTCTGCTTTGCCGCCGCCTCCCGCCGGAGCCCGAGCCCAGAGACTGACAAGACCTGGACCTCCAGACCTCTCACCGCCCGATCCACAGTCCCTGAAAAGAGGAGACCTGTGGAGGCACCGAGACACGTGGAGCCAGCCATCTTGAAACGACCACGACAAGCTGACAAGTGCAACAACCGAGGCTCCCTCCAAGTTGTGCTTTGGGATCTGAGAAGCCCAACCCTCGAGCAGCATCTGCACCAAAGGTGAGCCCTCCAGCATCTCCACGATCTGCGTGGGGCCCTTCTGCATTTTGCCACTCGACGCGCCTAACCGGTTGATGGCCCGCTGGCTAGTAGCCATCTTGGCGACGAACTTCACGAAATACACCGCTGGTCTGGTTGCTCCAGACTGGCCCTTGCTCCCCTCCAAAGGAGCAGTCCTTCTGACCTTGCTGGTCAGAACCATCAGCTTATTTCATCTCCTACAACAATTGCTTTTGCCAAGGCTTGTTTGCTTCGATCAAGTCGCCGACACCGCCGACAGCGAGAGCCTGCGTGGGACAGCTCGTGAACCGACTCCTGGACGTCGTCGACCTCCAGGGACCACGTGGCTGCAGAGACAAGCTACACCTTTCTTCCTGTTTGCACCCGACATTGCCTGGTACCCACCTGGTGCCACGCTGGTCACTGGCTAGTGACTGTGAACACTGTCCCCTCTGCTTACAGGTCTTCAACATCTCCGATCCACTCTTGGATCCACTGCATCTCTCCCGGACCGACCGGCTGCAGCATCTTTGTCTTCAAGCTCCACGGAACAGATAGAAGAAACCCGACGCACTTCGAGGCCTATGCACCCGCTTCCTGTGGGTGAGGTAAAGCTGGCACACCTGTGCCCAAGTGTAGTATTACATCTCTAGTGCCTGTGTTCCAAATCTTGAGTTCCTAGTCCATCCGGAAGATCCTCTTTGCAGTAACTTTGTACTTTTTACGCACCCATTGAAACCTATGGGAGCACGCGTGTGACTATTTGCTCTGCACACGCCACCCGTGGACCTCCTGGTCACTAACTGAAGTTAGCTCCTTGTAGGCCCAGCGATTCTAGAGGCCCTAGGCCTTTTCCCTTTTCTGTTCGTGGTACTTATACCACTATTTTAGTATATGGTTTGAGCGGCCATCAGGGCCTATCCACATAAAGTGCAACTTCTGTGTATTCTACTGTAATCTTGTTTGACGATTTGTGCTCCTGTGCTCATAAAGAGACTAGGGGTTACTTTGAGAAATAAATACATATATATTTTGAATATATATCTGTGTGGTGTCCTTTCATTGGTATAAAAGGGGGTTGCATTTGGTAAAACAGCTGGCTTAACACGCTTCACGAGTTTAGCCTCAAAGACTGCTTAGCCTACGCTACCACTAGGGCAGCTAGTCCGAAAAGGTTGACTTACAACCACACCATAAGGGTTGCTTGGCATGGTACAAGGTGATCACTTTAACTAGTGAGCATCATATACCAGGCCAACTTCTCACATTGGTGAGCAGCGGTTGGATTTGAGCTTGCTGTGTTTTACCATTGTAATCTCTTGGTTACCAATTGAAAGATCACATAGGTACCTGTAGGTACATATAAAACAAGATTAGATATACATAAGTTCTACTGAACTTAGTTGTTGTAGAGCAAAGGGAGTAGCACACCCTGACTACAACTACTAGATAGGTTTAGTAGGTAAACCCAAGTGTAGGTAGATTGCAACACATCCACCCACACTTAAGAGCAATGGCTGGGGCAGAGGGGTCCACTGTACCTATCTCTGTTGAGAGTGACCCCCAGAGGGCACCATCCATCTTTGCTACTCTTAATCAGAATGAGCTCAGGCATTTGGCAACTCTTAGAGGCCTTAAACAGCCCAAGAACCCTACCTCTGCTGAGCTCAGAGAACTCTTGCAAAATGATGAGAATCAGAGAGAGCTCAAGAAAGCTTCCCAGTTAGCCCCCTTAGGGACAGGAACAGGAGGCCCCCCTTCTGAAGATGCTACAGAGGTACCCAGTCCCAATAGTCACCCCTTAGATGGCAATAATACCACGGAGGATGAGAGTGATAAAGGTGCTGATACAGAAAGTAGTGATGACGAAGGGAGAACTAGCCCAGTGCCAAGTGTTATACTTGGCCCAGCTAAACTAAGGCTATTGGGGACTGACAATGGGTTTACCCCATTGGATCTCCCCAGTGGACTTAACACAGGGCTTGGGAGGCAAAGGAATCGCTCAGGTGACTCCAATACTTCTCATGGCTCTAGAGGCTCTCAAGGTCACTCCAGGAAAAGGATGACCACCCCTCAGAGGAGGGAACATGAGGCCAGCATGCAGGAAGCCCAGCTGAGGATCAGGAAGCAGGAGCTAGAAGTAGCCCTGATGGAAGAAAAACTGAACAAGGCTAGGCAACCTAGAGAGAGTGGGTCTATACCCACTGGTGGCAGCATTGTCCCTAAGGACAAAGATAGGGTCTTTGACAATAGGAACCTGTCTAAGGTTGTGCCCCCCTACAAAAGTGGGGATGACATCCACAAATGGATAACTGCTCTTGAGAGAGCCTGCAAAGTACAGCAGGTTCCTGAAGACCAGTGGGCAGCAATCCTCTGGCTCTCCTTTGAAGGAAGAGGCAGAGACAGACTCCTCACTGTTAGAGAAGAGGGTGTCAGAAATTACAGAGTCCTGAAGAGTGTTCTGGTAGATGGGTTAGGCTTAACCACTGAACAGTACAGGTTAATGTTCAGAGACACCCAAAAGACACAGACTCAGGACTGGTCTGAATATGTTGAATGTGCCACTAAGGCTTTGGAGGGTTGGTTGCTGGGAAGTAAGGTATCTGATTTTACAGGATTGTATAATTTGATGATGAGAGAACAGATTTTAAATAACTGTCAAAACCAGCAACTGCATCAACACTTGGTTGACTCTGATCTGACCTCTCCCCAAGAATTGGGAAAGAAGGCAGACAAATGGGTCAGAACCAGGGTTAAGCAAAAGAACCAGAACCAGGGCCAAGGGGGTGATCAGAAGAAAACAGACCAAAAGGGTGGAGATCAGAAACCTAAAGACCAGAAGTCTTCAACAGGGCCCCAAACTACTGCTAAGGAGGGTGGGTCCCAACAACAGTCCAAAAAGAAGAAAGAAGGTCAAAAGAAACCCTGGTGCAATCATTGCAAAAATACAACTCACTGGACTAGTGATTGCAAAAAGGGTGGAGCCCCCAACACTGTTGCCCCTAAGGCACCTGCTCCCAGTACTACTGTTAGCAGTGTTGGTCCCCAGACAAAGGGTGTAGTGGGAATCACTATGGGAACTGAAGGAGATTCTGACTTAGACAGAACCCTGACACAGGCAGTCTTGATCTGTGATGGGGACATTGATTTGTCCCTGTAGGAGAGTAGGGTCTGCTATCCTATGGTCACCCCAAATTTTTGCTTTTTGCTTCACTGGTTTTTGACATATTGAGGCTGTGGGCCTGCCAATCAGACCCCCAGCCTGCTGTTCTCTCTACTAAATTAAAACTATGCCCCCTAGGTGCATAACCAATTGGAAGTGGATCACCCTGTCAGCCCCTGTACCAGTGTACACTAGGTACCCAGGGCATTGGTGTACCCAAGGCTTGCCAGGGGCTGAAGCATGTATTATGCCACCCCAGGCTTGGCCTAACAATTTGACACAACTGGCTGGGTAAGTTGGTGTAACCACCTCTTACTTAGGTGTAGTATACCTACACCTAACCTTAAATGGGACACATGGTAACCTATAAGTCACTCCTATGGCAGGCCTTAACAATCCTGAAGGCAGAGTGCTTGGTTCCATGTGAGATGGTGCTCTGGCATGAGCTGAGCCTGTCTGCAATGGTCGGAACAACTTCCTTCTACTGTTTCCAGATATCGTCATACCATATACTCTTAAGTGCATTATGAACCTCGCGGTTAAATGCTATCTTTGGTTTGGCTTTATCAAAACATGTCGAGTAAGGTGTCATACGAATTGGAATACTATCCCCTCGCCAATTCTGGCGACGGGGTTAGCATTCCACCCTTCTAGAGGGACACGACATGTACAGTACCTGAAACCCGGGTAAAATCAGACATAGCCTCAGCTCCACAAAATGGATGCTGCCACCACAGACACAAGTCTGCCCTCCTGCTGCTGGGAGTCCTTCCAGCTTGGGAGGTGTGGACAAAGGGTTTCCTGCCAGGGGAGGTGCGTGCACCACCCCAGACAGGATTTTGTGTATTGGTCAGGTAGGGCTTGAAAGAAACCAGACATGCCTGTGGCTCACAAGGAGCCTCGGTGCATATGCCAGTTCAAACCGGTCCTGGGGCACACCAGTCCCGGGCCTGGGGCGAGCTGGACAAAGGATTGGGGGTGTAACCACCCCCCTTCCTGGTCCCACCCATAGGGAGGGACCTAGCAGGTAGTCCGGCCCCTAGAATCCGCTTAAAGGTAGGAGCTGTGTCCTAAGACTTCAGACATCCTGGAATCAACTTAACACTAAGAAGAAGACGGGAACTTCGACGCTCTGCTGCACAGAGGACTGAAGCCAATCTCCCCTGTGGTCAGGGAGTGACCACCTTGCTAACGCAAGCACCACCCAGCGAATCAACGTCTGCTTTGCCGCCGCCTCCCGCCGGAGCCCGAGCCCAGAGACTGACAAGACCTGGACCTCCAGACCTCTCACCGCCCGATCCACAGTCCCTGCAAAGAGGAGACCCGTGGAGGCACCGAGACACGTGGAGCCAGCCATCTTGAAACGACCACGACAAGCTGACAAGTGCAACAACCGAGGCTCCCTCCAAGTTGTGCTTTGGGATCTAAGAAGCCCAACCGTCGAGCAGCATCTGCACCAAAGGTGAGCCCTCCAGCATCTCCACGATCTGTGTGGGGCCCTTCTGCATTTTGCCACTCGACGCGCCTAACCGGTTGATGGCCCGCTGGCTAGTAGCCATCTTGGCGACGAACTTTACGAAATACACCGCTGGTCTGGTTGCTCCAGACTGGCCCTTGCTCCCCTCCAAAGGAACAGCCCTTCTGACCTTGCTGGTCAGAACCACCAGCTTATTTCATCTCCTACAACAATTGCTTTTGCCAAGGCTTGTTTGCTTCGATCAAGTCGCCGACACCGCCGACAGCGAGAGCCGGCATGGCACAGCTCGTGAACCGACTCCTTGACGTCGTCGACCTCCAGGGACCACGTGGCTGCAGAGAAAAGCTACACCTTTCTTCCTGTTTGCACCCGACATCGCCTGGTACCCACCTGGTGCCACGCTGGTCACTGGCTAGTGACTGTGAACACTGTCCCCTCTGCTTACAGGTCTTCAACATCCCCGATCCACTCTTGGATCCACTGCATCTCTCCCGGACCGACCGCCTGCAGCATCTTTGTCTTCAGGCTCCACGGAACAGATAGAAGAAACCCGACGCACTTCGAGGCCTAGGCACCCGCTTCCTGTGGGTGAGGTAAAGCTGGCACACCTGTGCCCAAGTGTAGTATTACATCTCTAGTGCCTGTGTTCCAAATCTTGAGTTCCTAGTCCATCCGGAAGATCCTCTTTGCAGTAACTTTGTACTTTTTACGCACCCATTGAAACCTATGGGAGCACGCGTGTGACTATTTGCTCTGCACACGCCACCCGTGGACCTCCTGGTCACTAACTGAAGTTAGCTCCTTGTAGGCCCAGCGATTCTAGAGGCCCTAGGCCTTTTCCCTTTTCTGTTCATGGTACTTATACCACTATTTTAGTATATGGTTTGAGCGGCCACCAGGGCCTATCCATATAAAGTGCAACTTCTGTGTATTCTACTGTAATCTTGTTTGAGGATTTGTGCTCCTGTGCTCATAAAGAGACTAGGGGTTACTTTGAGAAATAAATACATATATATTTTGAATATATATCTGTGTGGTGTCCTTTCATTGGTATAAAAGGGGGTTACATTTGGTAAAACAGCTGGCTTAACACGCTTCACGAGTTTAGCCTCAAAGACTGCTTAGCCTACGCTACCACTAGGGCAGCTAGTCCGAAAAGGTTGACTTACAACCACACCATAAGGGTTGCTTGGCATGGTACAAGGTGATCACTTTAACTAGTGAGCATCATATACCAGGCCAACTTCTCACACTCAGTGTCAGTGGGCTCTGTATCACAGAGTGTACAGCGTCGCTCCTCAGTGTCAGTGGACTCCGTATTACAGCGTGTAAGGCGTCGCTCCTCAGTGTCAGTGGGCTCCGTATCACAGAGTGTAAGGCGTCGCTCCTCAGTGTCAGTGGGCTTCGTATCACAGCGCGTAAGGCGTCGCTCCTCAGTGTCAGTGGGCTCCGTATCACAGAGTGTAAGGCGTCGCTCCTCAGTGTCAGTGGGCACCGTATTACAGCGTGTACGGTGTCGCTCCTCAGTGTCAGTGGGCTCCGTATAACAGAGTGTACGGCGTCGTTCCTCAGTGTTAGAATGACAGTGGGCTCGGTCTCACAGAGTGTACGGCGTCGCTCCTCAGTGTCAGTGGGCTACGTATCACAGAGGGTTAAGCATCGCTCCTCAGTGTCACTGTGCTACGTATCACAGAGTGTAAGGCATCGCTACTCAGTGTCAGTGGGCTCCATATAACAGAGTGTAAGGCGACACTCCTCAGTGTCAGTGGGCTCAGTATCACAGAGTGTAAGGGGTCGCTCCTCAGTGTCAGTGGGCTCAGTATCACAGAGTGTAAGGTGTCGCTCCTCAGTGTCAGTGGGCTCCGTATCACAGAGTTTAAGGAATCGTTACTCAGTGTCAGTGGGCTCCACATCACAGAGTGTAAGGCGTCGCTCCTCAGTGTTAGTGAGCTCAGTATCACAGCTTGTAAGGCATCGCTCCTCAGTGTCAGTTAGCTCCGTATCACAGAGTGTATTGCGTCGCTCCTCAGTGTCAGTGGGTTCCGTATCACAGAGTGTAAGGCGTCGCTCCTCAGTGTCAGTGGGCTCCGTATCACAGAGTGTAAGGCGTCGCTCCTCAGTGTCAGTGGGCTCCGTATCACAGAGTGTAAGGCGTCGCTCCTCAGTGTCAGTGGGCTCCGTATCACAGAGTGTAAGGCGTCGCTCCTTAGTGTCAGTGGGTTCCGTATCACAGAGTGTAAGGCGTCGCTCCTCAGTGTCAGTGGGCTCTGTATCACAGAGTGTATGGCGTCGCTCCTCAGTGTCAGTGGGTTCCGAATCACAGAGTGTAAGGCGTCGCTCCTCAGTGTCAGTGGGCTCCGTATCACAGAGTGTAAGGCGTCGCTCCTCAGTGTCAGTGGGCTCCGTATCACAGAGTGTATGGCGTCGCTCCTCAGTGTCAGTGGGCTCCGTATCACAGAGTGTAAGGCGTCGCTCCTCAGTGTCAGTGGGCTCCGTATCACAGAGTGTAAGGCGTCGCTCCTGAGTGTCAGTGGGCTCCGTATCACAGAGTGTAAGGCGTCGCTCCTCAGTGTCAGTGGCCTCTGTATCACAGAGTGTAAGGCGTCGCACCTGAGTGTCAGTGGGTTCCGTATCACAGAGTGTAAGGCATCGCTCCTGAGTGTCACTGGGCTCCGTATCACAGAGTGTAAGATGTCGCTCCTCAGTGTCAATGGGCTCCGTATCACAGAGTGTAAGGCGTCGCTCCTCAGTGTCAGTGGGCTCCGTATCACAGAGTTTAAGGCGTCGCTCCTCAGTGCCAGTGGGCTCCGTATCACAGACTGTAAGGTGTCATTCCTCAGTGTCAGTGGGCTCCGTATCACAGAGTGTACGGCGTCGCTCCTCAGTGTCAGTGGGCTCCATACCACAGAGTGTAAGGCATCGCTCCTCAGTGTCAGTGGGCTCCATATCACAGAGTGTAAGGTGTTGCTCCTCAGTGTTATTGGGCTCCGTACCACAGAGTGTAAGACGTCGATCCTCAGTGTCAGTGGGCTCCGTATCACAGAGTGTACAGCGTCGCTCCTCAGTGTCAGTGGACTCCGTATCACAGTGTGTAAGGCGTCGCTCCTCAGTGTCAGTGGGCTTCGTATCACAGCGCGTAAGGCGTCGCTCCTCAGTGTCAGTGGGCTCCATATCACAGAGTGTAAGGCGTCGCTCCTCAGTGTCATTGGGCTCCGTATCACAGAGTGTAAGGCGTCGCTCCTCAGTGTTATTGGGCTCCGTACCACAGAGTGTAAGGCGTCGCTCTTCAGTGTCAGTGGGCTCCGTACCACAGAGTGTAAGACGTCGATCCAAAGTGTCAGTGGGCTCCGTATCACAGAGTGTACAGCGTCGCTCCTCAGTGTCAGTGGACTCCGTATCACAGCGTGTAAGGCGTCGCTCCTCAGTGTCAGTGGGCTCCGTATCACAGAGTGTAAGGCGTCGCTCCTCAGTGTCAGTGGGCTTCGTATCACAGCGCGTAAGGCGTCGCTCCTCAGTCTCAGTGGGCTCCATATCACAGAGTGTAAGGTGCCGCTCCTCAGTGTCAGTGGGCACCGTATTACAGCGTGTACTGTGTCGCTCCTCAGTGTCAGTGGGCTCCATATCACAGAGTGTACGGCGTTGTTCCTCAGTGTCAGAATGACAGTGGGCTCGGTCTCACAGAGTGTACGGCGTCGCTCCTCAGTGTCAGTGGGCTCCGTATCACAGAGTTTAAGGAATCGTTACTCAGTGTCAGTGGGTTCCATATCACAGAGTGTAAGGCGTCGCTCCTCAGTGTTAGTGAGCTCAGTATCACAGCTTGTAAGGCATCGGTCCTCAGTGTCAGTTAGCTCCGTATCACAGCGTGTAAGGCATCGCTCCTCAGTGTCAGTGGGCTCCGTATCACAGAGTGTATGGCGTTGCTCCTCAGTATCAGTGGGCTCCGTATCACAGAGTGTAAGGCATCGCTCCTCTGAGTCAGTGGGCTCCTTATCACAGAGTGTACGGCGTCGCTCCTCAGTGTCAGTGGGCTTCGTATCACAGCGTGTAAGGCGTCGCTCCTCAAGTGTCAGTGGGCTCCGTATCACAGAGTGTAAGGCATCGCTCCTATGAGTCAGTGGGCTCCGTATCACAGAGTGTAAGACGTCGCTCCTCAGTGTCAGTGGGCTCCGTATCACAGAGTGTAAGGCGTCGCTCCTCAGTGTCAGTGGGCTCCGTATCACAGAGTTTAAGGCGTCGCTCCTCAGTGGGCTCTGTATCACAGAGTGTAAGGCGTCGCACCTGAGTGTCAGTGGGTTCCGTATCACAGAGTGTAAGGCATCGCTCCTGAGTGTCACTGGGCTCCGTATCACAGAGTGTAAGACGTCGCTCCTCAGTGCCAGTGGGCTCCGTATCACAGAGTGTAAGGCGTCATTCCTCAGTGTCAGTGGGCTCCGTATCACAGAGTGTACGGCGTCGCTCCTCAGTGTCAGTGGGCTCCATACCACAGAGTGTAAGGCATCGCTCCTCAGTGTCAGTGGGCTCCGTATCACAGAGTGTAAGGCGTTGCTCCTCAGTGTTATTGGGCTCCGTACCACAGAGTGTAAGGCGTCGCTCTTCAGTGTCAGTGGGCTCCGTACCACAGAGTGTAAGACGTCGATCCTCAGTGTCAGTGGGCTCCGTATCACAGAGTGTACAGCGTCGCTCCTCAGTGTCAGTGGACTCCGTATCACAGCGTGTAAGGTGTCGCTCCTCAGTGTCAGTGGGCTCCGTATCACAGAGTGTAAGGCGTCGTTCCTCAGTGTCAGTGGGCTTCGTATCACAGCGCGTAAGGCGTCGCTCCTCAGTGTCAGTGGGCTCCATATCACAGAGTGTAAGACGTCGATCCTCAGTGTCATTGGGCTCCGTATCACAGAGTGTAAGGCGTTGCTCCTCAGTGTTATTGGGCTCCGTACCACAGAGTGTAAGGCGTCGCTCTTCAGTGTCAGTGGGCTCCGTACCACAGAGTGTAAGACGTCGATCCTCAGTGTCAGTGGGCTCCGTATCACAGAGTGTACAGCGTCGCTCCTCATTGTCAGTGGACTCCGTATCACAGCGTGTAAGGCGTCGCTCCTCAGTGTCAGTGGGCTCTGTATCACAGAGTGTAAGGCGTCGCTCCTCAGTGTCAGTGGGCTTCGTATCACAGCGCGTAAGGCGTCGCTCCTCAGTCTCAGTGGGCTCCATACCACAGAGTGTAAGGCGCCGCTCCTCAGTGTCAGTGGGCACCGTATTACAGCGTGTACGGTGTCGCTCCTCAGTGTCAGTGGGCTCCGTATCACAGAGTGTACGGCGTCGTTCCTCAGTGTCAGAATGACAGTGGGCTTGGTCTCACAGAGTGTACGGCGTCGCTCCTCAGTGTCAGTGGGCTCAGTATCACAGAGTGTAAGGTGTCGCTCCTCAGTGTCAGTGGGCTCCGTATCACAGAGTTTAAGGAATCGTTACTCAGTGTCAGTGGGCTCCATATCACAGAGTGTAAGGCGTCGCTCCTCAGTGTTAGTGAGCTCAGTATCACAGCTTGTAAGGCATCGCTCCTCAGTGTCAGTTAGCTCCGTATCACAGCGTGTAAAGCATCGCTCCTCAGTGTCAGTGGGCACCGTATTACAGCGTGTATGGTGTCGCTCCTCAGTGTCAGTGGGCTCCATATCACAGAGTGTACGGCGTCGTTCCTCGGTGTCAGAATGACAGTGGGCTTGGTCTCACAGAGTGTACGGCGTCGCTCCTCAGTGTCAGTGGGCTCAGTATCACAGAGTGTAAGGTGTCACTCCTCAGTGTCAGTGGGCTCCGTATCACAGAGTTTAAGGAATCGTTACTCAGTGTCAGTGGGCTCCATATCACAGAGTGTAAGGCGTCGCTCCTCAGTGTTAGTGAGCTCAGTATCACAGCTTGTAATGCATCGCTCCTCAGTGTCAGTTAGCTCCGTATCACAGCGTGTAAGGCATCGCTCCTCAGTGTCTGTGGGCTCCGTATCACAGAGTGTAAGGCGTCGCTCCTCAGTGTCAGTGGGCTCCGTATCACAGAGTTTAAGGCGTCGCTCCTCAGTGCCAGTGGGCTCCATATCACAGAGTGTAAGGCGTCATTCCTCAGTGTCAGTGGGCTCCGTATCACAGAGTGTACGGCGTCGCTCCTCAGTGTCAGTGGGCTCCATACCACAGAGTGTAAGGCATCGCTCCTCAGTGTCAGTGGGCTCCGTATCACAGAGTGTAAGGCGTTGCTCCTCAGTGTTATTGGGCTCCGTACCACAGAGTGTAAGGCGTCGCTCTTCAGTGTCAGTGGGCTCCGTACCACAGAGTGTAAGACGTCGATCCTCAGTGTCAGTGGGCTCCGTATCACAGAGTGTACAGCGTCGCTCCTCAGTGTCAGTGGACTCCGTATCACAGCGTGTAAGGCGTCGCTCCTCAGTGTCAGTGGGCTCCGTATCACAGAGTGTAAGGCGTCGCTCCTCAGTGTCAGTGGGCTTCGTATCACAGCGCGTAAGGCGTCGCTCCTCAGTGTCAGTGGGCTCCATATCACAGAGTGTAAGGCGTCGCTCCTCAGTGTCATTGGGCTCCGTATCACAGAGTGTAAGGCGTCGCTCCTCAGAGTTATTGGGCTCCGTATCACAGAGTGTAAGGCGTCGCTCTTCAGTGTCAGTGGGCTCCGTACCACAGAGTGTAAGACGTCGATCCTCAGTGTCAGTGGGCATCGTATCACAGAGTGTACAGCGTCGCTCCTCAATGTCAGTGGACTCCGTATCACAGCGTGTAAGGCGTCGCTCCTCAGTGTCAGTGGGCTCCGTATCACAGAGTGTAAGGCGCCGCTCCTCAGTGTCAGTGGGCTTCGTATCACAGCGCGTAAGGCGTTGCTCCTCAGTCTCAGTGGGCTCCATATCACAGAGTGTAAGGCGCCGCTCCTCAGTGTCAGTGGGCACCGTATTACAGCGTGTACGGTGTCGCTCCTCAGTGTCAGTGGGCTCCGTATCACAGAGTGTACGGCGTCGTTCCTCAGTGTCAGAATGACAGTGGGCTCGGTCTCACAGAGTGTACGGCGTCGCTCCTCAGTGTCAGTGGGCTAAGTATCACAGAGTGTAAGGTGTCGCTCCTCAGTGTCAGTGGGCTCCGTATCACAGAGTTTAAGGAATCGTTACTCAGTGTCAGTGGGCTCCATATCACAGAGTGTAAGGCGTCGCTCCTCAGTGTTAGTGAGCTCAGTATCACAGCTTGTAAGGCATCGCTCCTCAGTGTCAGTTAGCTCCGTATCACAGCGTGTAAGGCATCGCTTTTCAGTGTCAGTGGGCTCCGTATCACAGAGTGTATGGCGTTGCTCCTCAGTATCAGTGGGCTCCGTATCACAGAGTGTAAGGCATCGCTCCTCTGAGTCAGTGGGCTCCGTATCACAGAGTGTACGGCGTCGCTCCTCAGTGTCAGTGGGCTTCGTATCACAGCGTGTAAGGTGTCGCTCCTCAGTGTCAGTGGGCTCCGTATCACAGAGTGTAAGGCATTGCTCCTCTGAGTCAGTGGTCTCCGTATCACAGAGTGTAAGGTGTCGCTACTCAGTGTCAGTGGGCTCAGTATCACAGAGTGTAAGGCGTCGCTCCTCAGTGTCAGTGGCCTCTGTATCACAGAGTGTAAGGCGTCGCACCTGAGTGTCAGTGGGTTCCGTATCACAGAGTGTAAGGCATCGCTCCTGAGTGTCACTGGGCTCCGTATCACAGAGTGTAAGACGTCGCTCCTCAGTGTCAGTGGGCTCCGTATCACAGAGTGTAAGGCGTCGCTCCTCAGTGTCAGTGGGCTCCGTATCACAGAGTTTAAGGCGTCGCTCCTCAGTGCCAGTGGGCTCCGTATCACAGAGTGTAAGGCGTCATTCCTCAGTGTCAGTGGGCTCCGTATCACAGAGTGTACGGCGTCGCTCCTCAGTGTCAGTGGGCTCCATACCACAGAGTGTAAGGCATCGCTCCTCAGTGTCAGTGGGCTCCGTATCACAGAGTGTAAGGCGTTGCTCCTCAGTGTTATTGGGCTCCGTACCACAGAGTGTAAGGCGTCGCTCTTCAGTGTCAGTGGGCTCCGTACCACAGAGTGTAAGACGTCGATCCTCAGTGTCAGTGGGCTCCGTATCACAGAGTGTACAGCGTCGCTCCTCAGTGTCAGTGGACTCCGTATCACAGCGTGTAAGGTGTCGCTCCTCAGTGTCAGTGGGGTCCGTATCACAGAGTGTAAGGCGTCGTTCCTCAGTGTCAGTGGGCTTCGTATCACAGCGCGTAAGGCGCCGCTCCTCAGTGTCAGTGGGCTCCATATCACAGAGTGTAAGGCGTCGATCCTCAGTGTCATTGGGCTCCGTATCACAGAGTGTAAGGCGTTGCTCCTCAGTGTTATTGGGCTCCGTACCACAGAGTGTAAGGCGTCGCTCTTCAGTGTCAGTGGGCTCCGTACCACAGAGTGTAAGACGTCGATCCTCAGTGTCAGTGGGCTCCGTATCACAGAGTGTACAGCGTCGCTCCTCAGTGTCAGTGGACTCCGTATCACAGCGTGTAAGGCGTCGCTCCTCAGTGTCAGTGGGCTCCGTATCACAGAGTGTAAGGCACACCTCCTCAGTGTCAGTGGGCTTCGTATCACAGCGCGTAAGGCGTCGCTCCTCAGTCTCAGTGGGCTCCATACCACAGAGTGTAAGGCGCCGCTCCTCAGTGTCAGTGGGCACCGTATTACAGCGTGTACGGTGTCGCTCCTCAGTGTCAGTGGGCTCCGTATCACAGAGTGTACGGCGTCGTTCCTCAGTGTCAAAATGACAGTGGGCTCGGTCTCACAGAGTGTACGGCGTCGCTCCTCAGTGTCAGTGGGCTAAGTATCACAGAGTGTAAGGTGTCGCTCCTCAGTGTCAGTGGGCTCCGTATCACAGAGTTTAAGGAATCGTTACTCAGTGTCAGTGGGCTCCATATCACAGAGTGTAAGGCGTCGCTCCTCAGTGTTAGTGAGCTCAGTATCACAGCTTGTAAGGCATCGCTCCTCAGTGTCAGTTAGCTCCGTATCACAGCGTGTAAGGCATCGCTTTTCAGTGTCAGTGGGCTCCGTATCACAGAGTGTATGGCGTTGCTCCTCAGTATCAGTGGGCTCCGTATCACAGAGTGTAAGGCATCGCTCCTCTGAGTCAGTGGGCTCCGTATCACAGAGTGTACGGCGTCGCTCCTCAGTGTCAGTGGGCTTCGTATCACAGCGTGTAAGGTGTCGCTCCTCAGTGTCAGTGGGCTCCGTATCACAGAGTGTAAGGCATTGCTCCTCTTAGTCAGTGGTCTCCGTATCACAGAGTGTAAGGTGTCTGTAGGAAGGTGGATATCTGACTATGGTTACCCCCAAATTTTTGCCTAGTGTCTA
Source organism: Triturus cristatus (assembly GCF_964204655.1). NCBI lineage: Eukaryota > Metazoa > Chordata > Amphibia > Caudata > Salamandridae > Triturus > Triturus cristatus. The sequence goes on from NC_140579.1 coordinate 1,101,509,632, forward strand.
GCTGGTTTTTCGACTTAGTTGGCCTGAGATCCTGCCATTCAGGCTCTCAGGCTATCTGCTCTCTCTGTAAAATGGACTCCATGTACCCTAGGTACATACCCAATTGGTTGGATCACCCTGTCAGCCCCTGTACCAGTGTACACTAGGTACCCAGGGCATTGGTGTACCCAAGGCCTGCCAGGGGCTGCAGCATGTATTATGCCACCCCAGGCTTGGCCTAACAATCTGACACAACTGGCTGATCACTCAGCTGGGGTAAGTTGGTGTAATCACCTCTTACTTAGGTGTAGTATACCTATACCTAAACTTAAATGGGACACCTGGTAACCTATAAGTCACTCCTATGGCAGGCCTTAACAATCCTGAAGGCAGAGTGCTTGGTTCCATGTGAGATGGTGCTCTGGCATGAGCTGAGCCTGTCTGCAGTGGTCGGAACAACTTCCTTCTACTGTTTCCAGATATCGTCATACCATATACTCTTAAGTGCATTATGAACCTCGCGGTTAAATGCTATCTTTGGTTTGGCTTTATCAAAACATGTCGAGTAAGGTGTCATACGAATTGGAATACTAACCCCTCGCCAATTCTGGCGACGGGGTTAGCATTCCACCCTTCTAGAGGGACACGACATGTACAGTACCTGAAACCCGGGTAAAATCAGACATAGCCTCAGCTCCACAAAATGGATGCTGCCACCACAGACACAAGTCTGCCCTCCTGCTGCTGGGAGTCCTTCCAGCTTGGGAGGTGTGGACAAAGGGTTTCCTGCCAGGGGAGGTGCGTGCACCACCCCAGACAGGATTTTGTGTATTGGTCAGGTAGGGCTTGAAAGAAACCAGACATGCCTGTGGCTCACAAGGAGCCTCGGTGCATATGCCAGTTCAAACCGGTCCTGGGGCACACCAGTCCCGGGCCTGGGGCGAGCTGGACAAAGGATTGGGGGTGTAACCACCCCCCTTCCTGGTCCCACCCTTAGGGAGGGACCTAGCAGGTAGTCCGGCCCCTAGAATCCGCTTAAAGGTAGGAGCTGTGTCCTAAGACTTCAGACATCCTGGAATCAACTTGAAACTAAGAAGAAGACGGGAACTTCGACATTCTGCTGCACAGAAGACTGAAGAAAATCTCCCCTGTGGTCAGGGAGTGACCACCTTGCTAACGCAAGCACCATCCAGCGAATCAACGTCTGCTTTGCCGCCGCCTCCCGCCGGAGCCCGAGCCCAGAGACTGACAAGACCTGGACCTCCAGACCTCTCACCGCCCGATCCACAGTCCCTGCAAAGAGGAGACCCGTGGAGGCACCGAGACACGTGGAGCCAGCCATCTTGAAACGACTACGACAAGCTGACCAGTGCAACAACCGAGGCTCCCTCCAAGTTGTGCTTTGGGTCCTGAGAAGCCCAACCCTCGAGCAGCATCTGCACCAAAGGTGAGCCCTCCAGCATCTCCACGATCTGCGTGGGGCCCTTCTGCATTTTGCCACTCGACGCGCCTAACCGGTTGCTGGCCCGCTGGCTAGTGGCCATCTTGGCGACGAAATCTACGACAAACACCGCTGGTCTGGTTGCTCCAGACTGGCCCTTGCTCCCCTCCAAAGGAGCAATCCCTCTGACCTTGCTGGTCAGAACCAACAGCTGATTTCCGATTCCTCCTACAATTGCTTTTGCCAAGGCTTGTTTGCTTCGATCAAGTCGCCAACACCGCCGACAGCGAGAGCCTGCGTGGGACAGCTCGTGAGCCGACTCCTGGACGTCGTCGACCTTCAGGGACCACGTGGCTGTGGAGACAAGCTACCCCTCATCACCTGTTTGCACCCGACATCGCCTGGTACCCACCTGGTGCCACGCTGGTCACTGGCTAGTGACTGTGAACACTGTCCCCTCTGCTTACAGGTCTTCAACATCTCCGATCCACTCTTGGATCCACTGCATCTCTTCCCGACCGACCGCCTGCAGCATCTTTGTCCCAGGCTCAACGGAACAGATAGAAGAAACCCGACGCACTTTGAGGCCTATGCACTCGCTTCCTGTGGGTGAGGTAAAGCTGGTACTCCGGTGCCCATGTGTAGTAATACATCTCTAGTGCCTGTGTTCCAAATCTTAAGTTCCTAGGTCATCCGGAAGATTCCTTTTGCAGTAACTTTGTACTTTTTACGCACCCATTGAAACCTATGGGAGCACGCGTGTGACTATTTGCTCTGCACACGCCACCCGTGGACCTCCTGGTCACTAACTGACGTTAGCTCCTTGTAGGCCCAGCGATTCTAGAGGCCCTAGGCCTTTTCCCTTTTCTGTTCGTGGTACTTATACCACTATTTTAGTATATGGTTTGAGTGGCCACCAGGGCCTATCCATATAAAGTGCAACTTCTGTGTATTCTGTGATAATCTTGTTTGACGATTTGTGCTCCTGTGCTCATAAAGAGACTAGGGGTTACTTTGAGAAATAAATACATATATATTTTGAATATATATCTGTGTGGTGTCCTTTCATTGGTATAAAAGGGGGTTACTATTGGTAAAACAGCTTGCTTAACACGCTTCACGAGTTTAGCCTCAAAGACTGCTTAGCCTACGCTACCACTAGGGCAGCTAGTCCGAAAAGGTTGACTTACAACCACACCATAAGGGTTGCTTGGCATGGTACAAGGTGATCACTTTAACTAGTGAGCATCATATACCAGGCCAACTTCTCACATTGGTGAGCAGCGGTTGGATTTGAGCTTGCTGTGTTTTACCATTGTAATCTCTTGGTTACCAATTGAAAGATCACATAGGTACCTGTAGGTACATATAAAACAAGATTAGATATACTTAAGTTCTACTGAACTTAGTTGTTGTAGAGCAAAGGGAGTAGCACACCCTGACTACAACTACTAGATAGGTTTAGTAGGTAAACCCAAGTGTAGGTAGATTGCAACACATCCACCCACACTTAAGAGCAATGGCCGGGGCAGAGGGGTCCACTGTACCCATCTCTGTTGAGAGTGACCCCCAGAGGGCACCATCCAGCTTTGCTACCCTTAATCAGAATGAGCTCAGGCATTTGGCAACTCTTAGAGGCCTTAAACAGCCCAAGAACCCAAACTCTGCTGAGCTCAGAGAGCTCTTACAGAATGATGAGAATCAGAGAGCACTCAAGAAAGCTTCCCAGTTAGCCCCCTTAGGGACAGGAACAGGAGGCCCCCCTTCTAAAGATGCCACTGAAGTACCCCTTCCCAATAGTCACCCCTTAGATGGGATGCCTACCACAGAGGATGAGAGTGAAAAGGATACTGACAGTAGTGAGGATGAAGGGAGAACTAGCCCAGTGCCAAGTGTTATACTTGGCCCAGCTAAACCAAGGCTATTGGGGACTGACAGTGGGTTCAACCCACTGGATCTCCCCAGTGGACTTAACACAGGGCTGGGAAGGCAAAGGAATCGCTCAGGTGACTCCAATGCTTCCCATGGCTCTAGAGGCTCTCAAGGTCACTCCAGGAGAAGGATGACCACCCCTCAGAGGAGGGAACATGAGGCCAAGATGCAAGAGGCCCAGCTGAGGATCAGGAAGCAGGAGCTAGAAGTAGCCCTGATGGAAGAGAAACTTAGCAAGGCTAGACAGCATAAAGAGAGTGGGTCTATACCCACTGGTGGCAGCATTGTCCCTAAGGACAAAGATAGGGTTTTCGACAATAGAAACCTGTCTAAGGTTGTGCCCCCCTACAAAAGTGGGGATGACATCCACAAGTGGATAACTGCTCTTGAGAGAGCCTGCAAAGTACAGCAGGTTCCTGAAGATCAGTGGGCAGCAATCCTCTGGCTCTCCTTTGAAGGAAGAGGCAGAGACAGACTCCTCACTGTTAGAGAAGAGGATGTCAGAAATTACAGAGTCCTGAAGAGTGTCCTAGTTGATGGGTTAGGCTTAACCACTGAACAGTACAGGTTAATGTTCAGAGACACCCAGAAGACACAGACTCAGGACTGGTCTGAATATGTGGAATGTGCCACTAAGGCTTTGGAGGGTTGGTTGCTGGGAAGTAAGGTGTCTGATTATACAGGATTGTACCATTTGATGATGAGAGAGCAGATTTTAAGTAATTGTCAAAACCAGCTTCTCCATCAACACCTGGTAGACTCAGATTTGACCTCTCCCCAAGAATTGGGAAAGAGGGCAGATAAATGGGTCAGGACCAGGATCAGGCCTAAAAACCAGGGTGGTGACCAAAAGAAAGATACCACCAAGCCTCAAGAGAAGGGTGGGGATAAAGAAAAAGAGAAACCTTCCTCAGGGCCCCAAAACTCCACACAGGGTGGTGGGTCCCAAGCTCCCTCCTCTACCACAGCTAAAAAGCCCTACTGCCATGAGTGTAAAACTCCTGGGCATTGGAAAACTGACAGCGGTTGCCCAAGGGCTAAAAACAAAACTGTTCCTCCAATTACTCCTGTCACACCACCTATTACTGTCAGCAGTAATCCCCCAGGTGGTGGGAGTGCCCCCAAAAATTTGGTTGGGTTTACTTGGGGAACACAGGGGGACCCTGGCTTAGCCAATTCCCCTACAGCAACCACTCTTGTCTGTGATGGTGGCATGGGGTTTGCCAACTTCACTGCCTGTCCCAACACTTTGGGTAGGTACAGACAGGAGCCCTACATCAATGGTACAAAAGCTGAGGCCTACAGAGACACTGGAGCTAGCATCACAATGGTGGCCCATTGGCTAGTTCCCTCTGAGCAGCTTTTGCCTGGTTTCTCCTACCAGGTGACTAACATTGATGGCAAACAAAACAGTCATCCCATGGCAGAGGTATGTCTCAGCTGGGGAGGGGTCACTGGCCCTAAAAGGGTAGCAGTGTCCCCAACCTTGCCTGTAGACTGCTTACTGGGGAATGACTTAGAACTCTCAGCCTGGGCTGGAGTTGAACAAGACACCCATTCTAAAATGGTAGGCCTGTCACAAAAGGGTAGGGGGGTTGTGCCATTCACAACCCCTGTCCAAATAGATTTCCTCCCTGAAAAGGTTGGAAGGGCAGTGGTAGCCACCGCCCAGGCACAGACAGACTTCCCTGTAGAGACTGGCAGAGCTGTGACGGTCACAGCTCAAACACAAACTGAGTGCCCCCCTGAAAAGGTTGGCAAGGCTGTAATGGTCTCAGCCTATACTCAGACTGACATAGGTGTAGTGAAGCCTGAAACTATGGATCACTCCACACAAACAGAGAGTAGTGGGGAAGAAGAAAAGTCTCCCTCTCCCCAGACATTAGGAAAAAGTCAGCCTCCTCAGGGAGCTGACCTCACCCCTTGTGAAGGAACTGCCCCAGAGGTAGCCAGGCCTGGCCTGGCAGAGCCTCTGATGTCAGTGGCCCCTTCCAAGGTGGGACCCAGTCTGGTGCAGGTAGCCTGCCTCTCTCTACCCTGCCTCAGTCAGCCCAGGGCTGCAGAGGTCAGGGAGGCCAGTGGACCCCCAGAGGGCCCCTGTCCACAAGAACCCCCCCATCAAAAGAATGAGGATTGCCTGGCTAGTAGTCCTAGCCAGGTGATGGGTAAAAACATTCCTGAGGGATCTCCTTTACAGGTAGTTAGGGACCTCCCCCAGAGGGATTCTGTTGGGCACAGGCAAACATGGGACCTTAGGGCCCCAGACCTGACCTGTCCCTCCAGTAAGCCCACAAAAGGGACCCAGCCTCCAGCTTTAGGTAGCCAGAGGCTGACCCTGAGAGCACAGTGCAACTCAGTTAAGGAAAGAAAGGCATCCATGGTGGAGGATGATTGGAGGAAGCTGAGGCCTCACTTTGAGGACACTCACTTCAGTACTCCATCTCAACACCAGCCTTTTACTTTGCCAAGACACACCAAAGGTAGAGATTCCCTATGGTGGAGACCCTCTGATACCCTTAGGGTGAGGGATTGCTTAGTGGACCATGAGACAGGGGGTAACCATGCCAGTGCTGGTTCCTCCTTATATGGCCACTTGGGCAATATAGGCTTACCTGGTCAAGGTCAGCCTTATCTCCCTTCGTTTGGGGGGGGGGTTGTGTAGGAAGGTGGATATCTGACTATGGTTACCCCCAAATTTTTGCCTAGTGTCTAGCTGGTTTTTCGACTTAGTTGGCCTGAGATCCTGCCATTCAGGCTCTCAGGCTATCTGCTCTCTCTGTAAAATGGACTCCATGTACCCTAGGTACATACCCAATTGGTTGGATCACCCTGTCAGCCCCTGTACCAGTGTACACTAGGTACCCAGGGCATTGGTGTACCCAAGGCCTGCCAGGGGCTGCAGCATGTATTATGCCACCCCAGGCTTGGCCTAACAATCTGACACAACTGGCTGATCACTCAGCTGGGGTAAGTTGGTGTAATCACCTCTTACTTAGGTGTAGTATACCTATACCTAAACTTAAATGGGACACCTGGTAACCTATAAGTCACTCCTATGGCAGGCCTTAACAATCCTGAAGGCAGAGTGCTTGGTTCCATGTGAGATGGTGCTCTGGCATGAGCTGAGCCTGTCTGCAGTGGTCGGAACAACTTCCTTCTACTGTTTCCAGATATCGTCATACCATATACTCTTAAGTGCATTATGAACCTCGCGGTTAAATGCTATCTTTGGTTTGGCTTTATCAAAACATGTCGAGTAAGGTGTCATACGAATTGGAATACTAACCCCTCGCCAATTCTGGCGACGGGGTTAGCATTCCACCCTTCTAGAGGGACACGACATGTACAGTACCTGAAACCCGGGTAAAATCAGACATAGCCTCAGCTCCACAAAATGGATGCTGCCACCACAGACACAAGTCTGCCCTCCTGCTGCTGGGAGTCCTTCCAGCTTGGGAGGTGTGGACAAAGGGTTTCCTGCCAGGGGAGGTGCGTGCACCACCCCAGACAGGATTTTGTGTATTGGTCAGGTAGGGCTTGAAAGAAACCAGACATGCCTGTGGCTCACAAGGAGCCTCGGTGCATATGCCAGTTCAAACCGGTCCTGGGGCACACCAGTCCCGGGCCTGGGGCGAGCTGGACAAAGGATTGGGGGTGTAACCACCCCCCTTCCTGGTCCCACCCTTAGGGAGGGACCTAGCAGGTAGTCCGGCCCCTAGAATCCGCTTAAAGGTAGGAGCTGTGTCCTAAGACTTCAGACATCCTGGAATCAACTTGAAACTAAGAAGAAGACGGGAACTTCGACATTCTGCTGCACAGAAGACTGAAGAAAATCTCCCCTGTGGTCAGGGAGTGACCACCTTGCTAACGCAAGCACCATCCAGCGAATCAACGTCTGCTTTGCCGCTGCCTCCCGCCGGAGCCCGAGCCCAGAGACTGACAAGACCTGGACCTCCAGACCTCTCACCGCCCGATCCACAGTCCCTGAAAAGAGGAGACCCGTGGAGGCACCGAGACACGTGGAGCCAGCCATCTTGAAACGACCACGACAAGCTGACAAGTGCAACAACCGAGGCTCCCTCCAAGTTGTGCTTTGGGATCTGAGAAGCCCAACTCTCGAGCAGCATCTGCACCAAAGGTGAGCCCTCCAGCATCTCCACGATCTGCGTGGGGCCCTTCTGCATTTTGCCACTCGACGCGCCTAACCGGTTGCTGGCCCGCTGGCTAGTGGCCATCTTGGCGACGAAATCTACGACAAACACCGCTGGTCTGGTTGCTCCAGACTGGCCCTTGCTCCCCTCCAAAGGAGCAATCCCTCTGACCTTGCCGGTCAGAACCAACAGCTGATTTCCGATTCCTCCTACAATTGCTTTTGCCAAGGCTTGTTTGCTTCGATCAAGTCGCCGACACCGCCGACAGCGAGAGCCTGCGTGGGACAGCTCGTGAGCCGACTCCTGGACGTCGTCGACCTTCAGGGACCACGTGGCTGCGGAGACAAGCTACCCCTCATCACCTGTTTGCACCCGACATCGCCTGGTACCCACCTGGTGCCACGCTGGTCACTGGCTAGTGACTGTGAACACTGTCCCCTCTGCTTACAGGTCTTCAACATCTCCGATCCACTCTTGGATCCACTGCATCTCTTCCCGACCGACCGCCTGCAGCATCTTTGTCCCAGGCTCAACGGAACAGATAGAAGAAACCCGACGCACTTTGAGGCCTATGCACCCGCTTCCTGTGGGTAAGGTAAAGCTGGTACTCCGGTGCCCATGTGTAGTAATACATCTCTAGTGCCTGTGTTCCAAATCTTAAGTTCCTAGGTCATCCGGAAGATTCCTTTTGCAGTAACTTTGTACTTTTTACGCACCCATTGAAACCTATGGGAGCACGCGTGTGACTATTTGCTCTGCACACGCCACCCGTGGACCTCCTGGTCACTAACTGACGTTAGCTCCTTGTAGGCCCAGCGATTCTAGAGGCCCTAGGCCTTTTCCCTTTTCTGTTCGTGGTACTTATACCACTATTTTAGTATATGGTTTGAGTGGCCACCAGGGCCTATCCATATAAAGTGCAACTTCTGTGTATTCTGTGATAATCTTGTTTGACGATTTGTGCTCCTGTGCTCATAAAGAGACTAGGGGTTACTTTGAGAAATAAATACATATATATTTTGAATATATATCTGTGTGGTGTCCTTTCATTGGTATAAAAGGGGGTTACTATTGGTAAAACAGCTTGCTTAACACGCTTCACGAGTTTAGCCTCAAAGACTGCTTAGCCTACGCTACCACTAGGGCAGCTAGTCCGAAAAGGTTGACTTACAACCACACCATAAGGGTTGCTTGGCATGGTACAAGGTGATCACTTTAACTAGTGAGCATCATATACCAGGCCAACTTCTCACAGTGTCGCTACTCAGTGTCAGTGGGCTCAGTATCACAGAGTGTAAGGCGTCGCTCCTCAGTGTCAGTGGCCTCTGTATCACAGAGTGTAAGGCGTCGCACCTGAGTGTCAGTGGGTTCCGTATCACAGAGTGTAAGGCATCGCTCCTGAGTGTCACTGGGCTCCGTATCACAGAGTGTAAGACGTCGCTCCTCAGTGTCAGTGGGCTCCGTATCACAGAGTGTAAGGCGTCGCTCCTCAGTGTCAGTGGGCTCCGTATCACAGAGTTTAAGGCGTCGCTCCTCAGTGCCAGTGGGCTCCGTATCACAGAGTGTAAGGCGTCATTCCTCAGTGTCAGTGGGCTCCGTATCACAGAGTGTACGGCGTCGCTCCTCAGTGTCAGTGGGCTCCATACCACAGAGTGTAAGGCATCGCTCCTCAGTGTCGGTGGGCTCCGTATCACAGAGTGTAAGGCGTTGCTCCTCAGTGTTATTGGGCTCCGTACCACAGAGTGTAAGGCGTCGCTCTTCAGTGTCAGTGGGCTCCGTACCACAGAGTGTAAGACGTCGATCCTCAGTGTCAGTGGGCTCCGTATCACAGAGTGTACAGCGTCGCTCCTCAGTGTCAGTGGACTCCGTATCACAGCGTGTAAGGTGTCGCTCCTCAGTGTCAGTGGGGTCCGTATCACAGAGTGTAAGGCGTCGTTCCTCAGTGTCAGTGGGCTTCGTATCACAGCGCGTAAGGCGTCGCTCCTCAGTGTCAGTGGGCTCCATATCACAGAGTGTAAGGCGTCGATCCTCAGTGTCATTGGGCTCCGTATCACAGAGTGTAAGGCGTTGCTCCTCAGTGTTATTGGGCTCCGTACCACAGAGTGTAAGGCGTCGCTCTTCAGTGTCAGTGGGCTCCGTACCACAGAGTGTAAGACGTCGATCCTCAGTGTCAGTGGGCTCCGTATCACAGAGTGTACAGCGTCGCTCCTCAGTGTCAGTGGACTCCGTATCACAGCGTGTAAGGCGTCGCTCCTCAGTGTCAGTGGGCTCCGTATCACAGAGTGTAAGGCGTCGCTCCTCAGTGTCAGTGGGCTTCGTATCACAGCGCGTAAGGCGTCGCTCCTCAGTCTTAGTGGGCTCCATACCACAGAGTGTAAGGCGCCGCTCCTCAGTGTCAGTGGGCACCGTATTACAGCGTGTACGGTGTCGCTCCTCAGTGTCAGTGGGCTCCGTATCACAGAGTGTACGGCGTTGTTCCTCAGTGTCAGAATGACAGTGGGCTTGGTCTCACAGAGTGTACGGCGTCGCTCCTCAGTGTCAGTGGGCTCAGTATCACAGAGTGTAAGGTGTCGCTCCTCAGTGTCAGTGGGCTCCGTATCACAGAGTTTAAGGAATCGTTACTCAGTGTCAGTGGGCTCCATATCACAGAGTGTAAGGCGTCGCTCCTCAGTGTTAGTGAGCTCAGTATCACAGCTTGTAAGGCATCGCTCCTCAGTGTCAGTTAGCTCCGTATCACAGCGTGTAAGGCATCGCTCCTCAGTGTCAGTGGGCTCCGAATCACAGAGTGTAAGGCATCGCTCCTCTGAGTCAGTGGGCTCTGTATCACAGAGTGTACAGCGTCGCTCCTCAGTGTCAGTGGGCTTCGTATCACAGCGTGTAAGGTGTCGCTCCTCAGTGTCAGTGAGCTCCGTATCACAGAGTGTAAGGTGTCTCTCCTCAGTGTCAGTGGGCTCCGTATCACAGCGTGTATGGTGTTGCTCCTCAGTGTCAGTGGGCTCTGTATCACAGAGTGTACGGCGTCGCTACTCAGTGACAGTGGGCTCCGTATCACAGCGTGTAAGGCATCGCACCTCATTGTCAGTGGGCTCCGTATCACAGAGTGTATGGCGTTGCTCCTCAGTATCAGTGGGCTCCTGTAGGAGAGTAGGGTCTGCTATCCTATGGTCACCCCAAATTTTTGCTTTTTGCTTCACTGGTTTTTGACATATTGAGGCTGTGGGCCTGCCAATCAGACCCCCAGCCTGCTGTTCTCTCTACTAAATTAAAACTATGCCCCCTAGGTGCATAACCAATTGGAAGTGGATCACCCTGTCAGCCCCTGTACCAGTGTACACTAGGGACCCAGGGCATTGGTGTACCCAAGGCCTGCCAGGGGCTGAAGCATGTATTATGCCACCCCAAGCTTGGCCTAACAATTTGACACAACTGGCTGATCACTCAGCTGGGGTAAGTTGGTGTAACCACCTCTTACTTAAGTGTAGTATACCTATACCTAACCTTAAATGGGACACATGGTAACCTATAAGTCACTCCTATGGCAGGCCTTAACAATCCTGAAGGCAGAGTGCTTTGTTCCATGTGAGATGGTGCTCTGGCATGAGCTGAGCCTGTCTGCAATGGTCGGAACAACTTCCTTCTACTGTTTCCAGATATCGTCATACCATATACTCTTAAGTGCATTATGAACCTCGCGGTTCAATGCTATCTTTGGTTTGGCTTTATCAAAACATGTCGAGTAAGGTGTCATACGAATTGGAATACTAACCCCTCGCCAATTCTGGCGACGGGGTTAGCATTCCACCCTTCTAGAGGGACACGACATGTACAGTACCTGAAACCCGGGTAAAATCAGACATAGCCTCAGCTCCACAAAATGGATGCTGCCACCACAGACACAAGTCTGCCCTCCTGCTGCTGGGAGTCCTTCCAGCTTGGGAGGTGTGGACAAAGGGTTTCCTGCCAGGGGAGGTGCGTGCACCACCCCAGACAGGATTTTGTGTATTCGTCAGGTAGGGCTTGAAAGAAACCAGACATGCCTGTGGCTCACAAGGAGCCTCTGTGCATATGCCAGTTCAAACCGGTCCTGGGGCACACCAGTCCCGGGCCTGGGGCGAGCTGGACAAAGGATTGGGGGTGTAACCACCCCCCTTCCTGGTCCCACCCATAGGGAGGGACCTAGCAGGTAGTCCGGCCCCTAGAATCCGCTTAAAGGTAGGAGCTGTGTCCTAAGACTTCAGACATCCTGGAATCAACTTAACACTAAGAAGAAGACGGGAACTTTGACGCTCTGCTGCACAGAGGACTGAAGCCAATCTCCCCTGTGGTCAGGGAGTGACCACCTTGCTAACGCAAGCACCACCCAGCGAATCAACGTCTGCTTTGCCGCCACCTCCCGCCGGAGCCCGAGCCCAGAGACTGACAAGACCTGGACCTCCAGACCTCTCACAGCCCGATCCACAGTCCCTGCAAAGAGGAGACCCGTGGAGGCACCGAGACACGTGGAGCCAGCCATCTTGAAACGACCACGACAAGCTGACAAGTGCAACAACCGAGGCTCCCTCCAAGTTGTGCTTTAGGATCTGAGAAACCCAACCCTCGAGCAGCATCTGCACCAAAGGTGAGCCCTCCAGCATCTCCACGATCTGCGTGGGGCCCTTCTGCATTTTGCCACTCGACGCGCCTAACCGGTTGCTGGCCCGCTGGCTAGTAGCCATCTTGGCGATGAACTTTACGAAATACACCACTGGTCTGATTGCTCCAGACTGGCCCTTGCTCCCCTCCAAAGGAGCCGTCCTTCTGACCTTGCTGGTCAGAACCACCAGCCTATTTCATCTCCTACAACAATTGCGTTTGCCAAGGCTTGTTTGCTTCGATCAAGTTGCCGACACCGCCGACAGTGAGAGCCTGCGTGGGCAGCTCGTGAACCGACTCCTGGACGTCGTCGACCTCCAGGGACCACGTGGCTGCAGAGACAATCTACACCTTTCTTCCTGTTTGCACCCGACATCGCCTGGTACCCACCTGGTGCCACGCCGGTCACTGGCTAGTGACTGTGAACACTGTCCCCTCTGCTTACAGGTCTTCAACATCCCCGATCCACTCTTGGATCCACTGCATCTCTCCCGGACCGACCGCCTGCAGCATCTTTGTCTTCAGGCTCCACGGAACAGATAGAAGAAACCCGACGCACTTCGAGGCCTAGGCACCCGCTTCCTGTGGGTGAGGTAAAGCTGGCACACCTGTGCCCAAGTGTAGTATTACATCTCTAGTGCCTGTGTTCCAAATCTTGAGTTCCTAGTCCATCCGGAAGATCCTCTTTGCAGTAACTTTGTACTTTTTACGCACCCATTGAAACCTATGGGAGCACGCGTGTGACTATTTGCTCTGCACACGCCACCCGTGGACCTCCTGGTCACTAACTGAAGTTAGCTCCTTGTAGGCCCAGCGATTCTAGAGGCCCTAGGCCTTTTCCCTTTTCTGTTCGTGGTACTTATACCACTATTTTAGTATATGGTTTGAGCGGCCACCAGGGCCTATCCATATAAAGTGCAACTTCTGTGTATTCTACTGTAATCTTGTTTGACGATTTGTGCTCCTGTGCTCATAAAGAGACTAGGGGTTACTTTGAGAAATAAATACATATATATTTTGAATATATATCTGTGTGGTGTCCTTTCATTGGTATAAAAGGGGGTTACATTTGGTAAAACAGCTGGCTTAACACGCTTCACGAGTTTAGCCTCAAAGACTGCTTAGCCTACGCTACCACTAGGGCAGCTAGTCCGAAAAGGTTGACTTACAACCACACCATAAGGGTTGCTTGGCATGGTACAAGGTGATCACTTTAACTAGTGAGCATCATATACCAGGCCAACTTCTCACATTGGTGAGCAGCGGTTGGATTTGAGCTTGCTGTGTTTTACCATTGTAATCTCTTGGTTACCAATTGAAAGATCACATAGGTACCTGTAGGTACATATAAAACAAGATTAGATATACATAAGTTCTACTGAACTTAGTTGTTGTAGAGCAAAGGGAGTAGCACACCCTGACTACAACTACTAGATAGGTTTAGTAGGTAAACCCAAGTGTAGGTAGATTGCAACACATCCACCCACACTTAAGAGCAATGGCCGGGGCAGAGGGGTCCACTGTACCCATCTCTGTTGAGAGTGACCCCCAGAGGGCACCATCCAGCTTTGCTACCCTTAACCAGAATGAGCTCAGGCATTTGGCAACTCTTAGAGGCCTTAAACAGCCCAAGAACCCTACCTCTGCTGAGCTCAGAGAACTCTTACAAAATGATGAGAATCAGAGAGAACTCAGGAAAGCTTCCCAGTTAGCCCCCTTAGGGTCAGGAACAGGAGGCCCCCCTTCTGAAGATGCTACAGAGGTACCCAGTTCCAATAGCCATCCCTTAGATGAGAATCATACTACAGGGGAGGAAAGTGGTGAGGATACAGAAAGTAGTGAGGATGAAGGGAGAACTAGCCCAGTGCCAAGTGTTATACTTGGCCCAGCTAAACTAAGGCTATTGGGGATTGACAGTGGGTTTACCCCATTGGATCTCCCCAGTGGACTTAACACAGGGCTTGGGAGGCAAAGGAATCGCTCAGGTGACTCCAATGCTTCCCATGGCTCTAGAGGCTCTCAAGGTCACTCCAGGAAAAGGATGACCACCCCTCAGAGGAGGGAACATGAGGCCAGGATGCAGGAAGCCCAGCTGAGGATCAGGAAGCAGGAGCTAGAGGTAGCCCTGATGGAAGAAAAACTGAACAAGGCTAGGCAACCTAGAGAGAGTGGGTCTATACCCACTGGTGGCAGCATTGTCCCTAAGGACAAAGATAGGGTCTTTGATAATAGGAACCTGTCTAAGGTTGTGCCCCCCTACAAAAGTGGGGATGACATCCACAAATGGATAACTGCTCTTGAGAGAGCCTGCAAAGTACAGCAGGTTCCTGAAGACCAGTGGGCAGCAATCCTCTGGCTCTCCTTTGAAGGAAGAGGCAGAGACAGACTCCTCACTGTTAGAGAAGAGGATGTCAGAAATTACAGAGTCCTGAAGAGTGTTCTGGTAGATGGGTTAGGCTTAACCACTGAACAGTACAGGTTAATGTTCAGAGACACCCAAAAGACACAGACTCAGGACTGGTCTGAATATGTTGAATGTGCCACTAAGGCTTTGGAGGGTTGGTTGCTGGGAAGTAAGGTATCTGATTTTACAGGATTGTATAATTTGATGATGAGAGAACAGATTTTAAATAACTGTCAAAACCAGCAACTGCATCAACACTTGGTTGACTCTGATCGGACCTCTCCCCAAGAATTGGGAAAGAAGGCAGACAAATGGGTCAGAACCAGGGTTAAGCAAAAGAACCAGAACCAGGGCCAAGGGGGTGATCAGAAGAAAACAGACCAAAAGGGTGGAGATCAGAAATCTAAAGACCAGAAGTCTTCAACAGGGCCCCAAACTACTGCTAAGGAGGGTGGGTCCCAACAACAGTCCAAAAAGAAGAAAGAAGGTCAAAAGAAACCCTGGTGCAATCATTGCAAAAATACAACTCACTGGACTAGTGATTGCAAAAAGGGTGGAGCCCCCAACACTGTTGCCCCTAAGGCACCTGCTCCCAGTACTACTGTTAGCAGTGTTGGTCCCCAGACAAAGGGTGTAGTGGGAATCACTATGGGAACTGAAGGAGATTCTGACTTAGACAGAACCCATCACAGGCAGTCTTGATCTGTGATGGGGACATTGATTTGTCCCTGACTGTGAGCCCCAGTAACCTGGGCAAGTACAGACAAACTCCTTTAATTAATGAAAAAGTGGCTCAAGCCTACAGGGACACATGTGCCAGTGTCACTATGGTGACACCAGGCTTTGTGGACCCGGGACAGTACATACCAGGTGAGAATTACCTGGTGACCAATGCCAGCAATGCCACTACTTCACAAAGTGTGGCAGTTGTTAACTTCTCATGGGGAGGGGTAACTGGCCTCAAAAGGGTTGTGGTTAGTGCAGACCTCCCAGAAGAATGTTTGTTGGGCAATGACCAAGAGAGTTCTCTATGGTCAGAAGTGGAGTACAGGACTCATGCAGAGATGTTAGGTATATCATCACATGTCCTTGCTGTGACCAGGTCACAGACCAAAAAGTGCCTCACTGAACCTCAGGTCTTGGATCCTGGAACAATGGACCAAGCACCTACCAAGAAGAAGAACAGGAGGGTCAAGGCTGTGCCTTCCCCCCTGCCTCAGAGTGATGATCAGCCTTCCCAGGAAGCTGATCTAGAGGACCCTGAAGGAACTGTCCCTGAAGAGCTTGAACCTGATCAGGTTGAGTTTCTGGGGACAGGGGGACCTTCAAGGGCTGACTTGAGGCAGGCTCAGTTATCCTGTCCCTCTCTTGAACCCCTCAGACAGCTGGCTGCTGCTGAGGCTGCTGGGAATGCTCAAGGTACCCATAAAGTGTATTGGGATGAAGGGCTCCTTTATTCAGAGGCTAGAGACCCCAAGCCTGGTGCTACCAGGAGGTTGGTTATACCTCTGCAATTTAGGGGCTTCCTTCTTACCTTGGCCCATGATATTCCTTTAGCAGGACACTTAGGCCAGAATAAGACTTGGGACAGGCTTGTCCCTCACTTTCACTGGCCTCATATGAATGAATATACAAAGGAGTTTTGTCGCTCCTGTGTGACCTGCCAAGCCAGTGGCAAATCAGGTGGCACAACAAAGGCCCCCCTAATACCACTACCTGTGGTGGGGGTCCCCTTTGAAAGAGTGGGAATAGACATAGTGGGTCCCATGGATCCTCCCACTGCATCTGGGCACAGATTTATACTGGTGGTAGTGGATCATGCCACCAGGTATCCAGAGGCAATTCCCCTTAGGACCACTACAGCTCCTGTTGTGGCCAGGGCCCTGCTGGGAGTATTCTCCAGAGTGGGGTTTCCTAAGGAGGTAGTATCTGACAGAGGTACCAACTTTATGTCAGGATACTTGACAGCTATGTGGAAGGAGTGAGGTGTCAACTACAAGTTCACCACCCCTTATCACCCACAATGCAATGGGCTTGTTGAGAGATTCAACAAGACCCTAAAGGGTATGATCAAAGGATTACCTGAAAAGCTCAGGCGAAGATGGGACATCCTTCTACCCTGCCTTCTGTTTGCTTACAGAGAGGTCCCACAAAAAGGAGTTGGCTACAGCCCCTTTGAATTGTTGTTTGGGCACCCTGTAAGAGGCCCACTGTGTTTGGTGAAGGAAGGATGGGAGTTACCTCTCAAAAAGCCTAAGCAAGACATAGTGGACTATGTACTTGGTCTCCGCTCCAGGATGGCTGAGTATATGGAGAAGGCATCCAAAAACCTTGAGGCAAGCCAGGCCTTACAGAAAGCTTGGCATGACCAAAAGGCTGTCTTGGTTGAGTTTCAGCCAGGACAGAAGGTATGGGTGTTGGAGCCAGTGGCCCCAGCAGCACTCTAAGACAAATGGTCTGGACCCCATACAATCCTGGAAAAGAAGGGAGAGGTCACCTACTTGGTCGACCTAGGAACTCCCAGGAGTCCCCACAGGGTACTCCATGTTAACAGGCTTAAAGCATATGTTGACAGGGCAGACATGGGCTTGCTCATGGCTACAGATGAGGGACAGGAGGAAGAGAGTGACCCTCTCCCAGACCTGTTGTCTCAGAACCCTGAAGATGGCTCAGTTGAAGGAGTGACCCTTGGAGGCAACCTCACTGCCCATCAGCAGACTGAATGTAGACAGGTTCTACAATCATTTTCACATATGTTTTCCTTGATACCTAGTCAAACTGACTGGTGTACCCATGTGGTGGACACTGGTGACAGTCTGCCTGTAAAGAACAAGCTTTACAGACAACCTGACCACGTCAGGGACTGTATAAAGGCTGAGGTACATAAAATGCTGGAATTAGGTGTCATTGAACCCTCAGAGAGCCCCTGGGCTAGCCTGAACCCTCAGAGAGCCCCTGGGCTAGCCCAGTGGTTCTGGTCCCCAAACCTCACACCAAAGATGGCAAGAGAGAGATGAGGTTCTGTGTGGACTACATGGGTCTCAATGCTGTCACCAGGACAGATGCACACCCTATTCCAAGGGCAGATGAGCTCATAGACAAACTAGCTTCTGCAAAGTTTTTGAGCACATTTGACTTAACAGCTGGCTATTGGCAAATCAGATTAGCTGAGGAGTCTAAGGCCAAAACCGCATTCTCAACCCCAGGTGGGCACTACCAGTTTGTGGTGATGCCCTTTGGTCTGAAGAATGCACCTGCCACCTTCCAAAGGCTGGTGAACCAAGTCCTTACTGGGTTGGATGACTTTTGCGCAGCATATCTTGATGACATTGCTGTCTTTAGCTCCACCTGGGAGGATCACCTGATCCACCTGAAGAAGGCTCTTGAGGCTCTGCAAAGGGCAGGCCTCACTATCAAGGCTACTAAGTGCCAGATAGGGCAGAGTAAGGTTGTATATTTGGGCCACCTTGTAGGTGGAGGCCAAGTTCAACCACTGGAGAGTAAGATACAATCCATCAAGGACTGGTCCCCTCCAACCACCCAGACTCAAGTTCGAGCTTTCTTGGGCTTGACTGGGTACTACAGGAAGTTTGTTAAGAACTATGGGTCCATTGTGACTCCTCTTAATGATCTGACATCCAAGAAGATGCCCAAAAAGGTTCAGTGGACAGTAAGCTGTCAAAAGGCATTTGATGACCTGAAGGAGGCCATGTGCTCTGCACCTATCCTGAAAAGTCCTGACTACTCCAAAGAGTTTATTGTCCAAACAGATGCTTCTGAGTTGGGTGTGGGAGCTGTGCTGTCACAACTTAATGTAGATGGTCAAGACCAACCCATTGCTTTTATTAGCAGAAGGTTGACCCCCAGAGAGAAGAATTGGTCAGCTATTGAGAGGGAGGCCTTTGCTGTGGTGTGGGCCCTGAAGAACCTGAGGCCATACTTGTTTGGCACTCACTTCAAGATTCAGACCGACCATAAGCCCCTCTTGTGGCTAAATCAGATGAAGGGTGAAAACCCCAAACTGCTTAGGTGGTCCATTTCCCTACAGGGGATGGACTTTACAGTGGAGCACCGGCCAGGTACTGACCATGGGAATGCAGATGGTCTCTCCAGGTACTTCCACTTAGGACATGAAGACGAGACTGGTCAAGGCTAGTTTAATGTCCCAGCGTTTGGGGGGGGGGTTGTGTAGGAGAGTAGGGTCTGCTATCCTATGGTCACCCCAAATTTTTGCTTTTTGCTTCACTGGTTTTTGACATATTGAGGCTGTGGGCCTGCCAATCAGACCCCCAGCCTGCTGTTCTCTCTACTAAATTAAAACTATGCCCCCTAGGTGCATAACCAATTGGAAGTGGATCACCCTGTCAGCCCCTGTACCAGTGTACACTAGGTACCCAGGGCATTGGTGTACCCAAGGCCTGCCAGGGGCTGAAGCATGTATTATGCCACCACAGGCTTGGCCTAACAATTTTACACAACTGGCTGATCACTCAGCTGGGGTAAGTTGGTGTAACCACCTCTTACTTAAGTGTAGTATACCTATACCTAACCTTAAATGGGACACATGGTAACCTATAAGTCACTCCTATGGCAGGCCTTAACAATCCTGAAGGCAGAGTGCTTGGTTCCATGTGAGATGGTGCTCTGGCATGAGCTGAGCCTGTCTGCAATGGTCGGAACAACTTCCTTCTACTGTTTCCAGATATCGTCATACCATATACTCTTAAGTGCATTATGAACCTCGCGGTTAAATGCTATCTTTGGTTTGGCTTTATCAAAACATGTCGAGTAAGGTGTCATACGATTTGGAATACTAACCCCTCGCCAATTCTGGCGACGGGGTTAGCATTCCACCCTTCTAGAGGGACACGACATGTACAGCACCTGAAACCCGGGTAAAATCAGACATAGCCTCAGCTCCACAAAATGGATGCTGCCACCACAGACACAAGTCTGCCCTCCTGCTGCTGGGAGTTCTTCCAGCTTGGGAGGTGTGGACAAAGGGTTTCCTGCCAGGGGAGGTGCGTGCACCACCCCAGACAGGATTTTGTGTATTGGTCAGGTAGGGCTTGAAAGAAACCAGACATGCCTGTGGCTCACAAGGAGCCTCGGTGCATATGCCAGTTCAAACCGGTCCTGGGGCACACCAGTCCCGGGCCTGGGGCGAGCTGGACAAAGGATTGGGGGTGTAACCACCCCCCTTCCTGGTCCCACCCATAGGGAGGGACCTAGCAGGTAGTCCGGCCCCTAGAATCCGCTTAAAGGTAGGAGCTGTGTCCTAAGACTTCAGACATCCTGGAATCAACTTAACACTAAGAAGAAGACGGGAACTTCGACGCTCTGCTGCACAGAGGACTGAAGCCAATCTCCCCTGTGGTCAGGGAGTGACCACCTTGCTAACGCAAGCACCACCCAGCGAATCAACGTCTGCTTTGCCGCCGCCTCCCGCCGGAGCCCGAGCCCAGAGACTGACAAGACCTGGATCTCCAGACTTCTCACCGCCCGATCCACAGTCCCTGCAAAGAGGAGACCCGTGGAGGCACCGAGACACGTGGAGCCAGCCATCTTGAAACGACCACGACAAGCTGACAAGTGCAACAACCAAGGCTCCCTCCAAGTTGTGCTTTGGGATCTGAGAAGCCCAACCCTCGAGCAGCATCTGCACCAAAGGTGAGCCCTCCAGCATCTCCACGATCTGCGTGGGGCCCTTCTGCATTTTGCCACTCGACGCGCCTAACCGGTTGCTGGCCCGCTGGCTAGTAGCCATCTTGGCGACGAACTTTACGAAATACACCGCTGGTCTGGTTGCTCCAGACTGGCCCTTGCTCCCCTCCAAAGGAACAGTCCTTCTGACCTTGCTGGTCAGAACCACCAGCTTATTTCATCTCCTACAACAATTGCGTTTACCAAGGCTTGTTTGCTTTGATCAAGTCGCCGACACCGCCGACAGCGAGAGCCTGCGTGACACAGCTCGTGAACCGACTCCTGGACGTCGTCGACCCCCAGGGACCACGTGGCTGCAGAGACAAGCTACACCTTTCTTCCTGTTTGCACCCGACATCGCCTGGTACCCACCTGGTGCCACGCCGGTCACTGGCTAGTGACTGTGAACACTGTCCCCTCTGCTTACAGGTCTTCAACATCCCCGATCCACTCTTGGATCCACTGCATCTCTCCCGGACCGACCGCCTGCAGCATCTTTGTCTTCAGGCTCCACGGAACAGATAGAAGAAACCCGACGCACTTCGAGGCCTAGGCACCCGCTTCCTGTGGGTGAGGTAAAGCTGGCACACCTGTGCCCAAGTGTAGTATTACATCTCTAGTGCCTGTGTTCCAAATCTTGAGTTCCTAGTCCATCCGGAAGATCCTCTTTGCAGTATTTTTGTACTTTTTACGCACCCATTGAAACCTATGGGAGCACGCGTGTGACTATTTGCTCTGCACACGCCACCCGTGGACCTCCTGGTCACTAACTGAAGTTAGCTCCTTGTAGGCCCAGCGATTCTAGAGGCCCTAGGCCTTTTCCCTTTTCTGTTCATGGTACTTATACCACTATTTTAGTATATGGTTTGAGCGGCCACCAGGGCCTATCCATATAAAGTGCAACTTCTGTGTATTCTACTGTAATCTTGTTTGACGATTTGTGCTCCTGTGCTCATAAAGAGACTAGGGGTTACTTTGAGAAATAAATACATATATATTTTGAATATATATCTGTGTGGTGTCCTTTCATTGGTATAAAAGGGGGTTATATTTGGTAAAACAGCTGGCTTAACACGCTTCACGAGTTTAGCCTCAAAGACTGCTTAGCCTACGCTACCACTAGGGCAGCTAGTCCGAAAAGGTTGACTTACAACCACACCATAAGGGTTGCTTGGCATGGTACAAGGTGATCACTTTAACTAGTGAGCATCATATACCAGGCCAACTTCTCACAGCTCCGTATCACAGAGTGTAAGGCATCGCTCCTCTGAGTCAGTGGGCTCCGTATCACAGAGTGTAAGGCGTCGCTACTCAGTGTCAGTGGGCTCAGTATCACAGAGTGTACGGCGTCGTTTCTCAGTGTCAGAATGACAGTGGGCTCGGTCTCACAGAGTGTACGGCGTCGCTCCTCAGTGTCAGTGGGCTACATATCACAGAGTGTTAAGCATCGCTCCTCAGTGTCACTGGGCTACGTATCACAGAGTTTAAGGCATCGCTACTCAGTGTCAGTGGGCTCCATATCACAGAGTGTAAGGTGTCGCTCCTCAGTGTCAGTGGGCTCCGTATCACAGAGTTTAAGGAATCGTTACTCAGTGTCAGTGGGCTCCATATCACAGAGTGTAAGTGTAGGAGAGTAGGGTCTGCTATCCTATGGTCACCCCAAATTTGTGCTTTTTGCTTCACTGGTTTTTGACATATTGAGGCTGTGGGCCTGCCAATCAGACCCCCAGCCTGCTGTTCTCTCTACTAAATTTACACTATGCACCCTAGGTGCACAACCAATTGGAAGTGGATCACCCTGTGAGCCCCTGTACCAGTGTACACTAGGTACCCAGGGCATTGGTGTATCTAAGGCCTACCAGGGGCTGAAGAAGTATTGTGCCACCCCTGGCCTAGCCTAACAAATTTGACACAACTGGCTGATCACTCAGCTGGGGTAAGTTGGTGCAACCACCTCTTACTTAGGTGTAGTATACCTATACCTAACCTTAAATGGGACACATGTTAACCTATAAGTCACTCCTATGGCAGGCCTTAACAATCCTGAAGGCAGAGTGCTTGGTTCCATGTGAGATGGTGCTCTGGCAGGAGCTGAGCCTGTCTGCAGTGGTCGGAACCACTTCCTTCTACTGTTTCCAGATATCGTCATACCATATACTCTTAAGGGCATTGTTAGACTCGGGGATCTCTGATTGGCGCAAGGATGTCCGTGTGTCAAGCAGGGACCCTCTCCTCTACGTCAGGGCAAAGGATAACCCCTTTTGGAATGACCCTTGCTCACCCTCTAGGTGCGTGGCGTGAGCAGCCAAGGCGATTCTTCAGGCGTTGTTGGTTAAGCAATTATAATCACACACACAGTAAACACATTAATCCCCCCAGCAACAGACACCAGGCTTCGGTATGTGAAAATACGCTCTTTTATGTAAAAATAGTTATCTCAATATGCAGACTTATCACAAGACCAGTAACGTTGTTTCTATGCCACCAGATTATTAAAGCAGGCAAACAGTTCTTTACGCGAATACTTCTTTAGTCGTTTCTCAATGTCACTTGGGAGATTCCAGTCTTGACTTACTTCAGGCCTACCGCGGCTCACGCATTGGTCGTGGGCGCGCTCGCGCCGTGCACAGCTCCTCCCGGTGGCTCCCGGGCAGCGGCGGTGAGACGGGCGTGCGGTGAGGATTTAACGGGGAAGTAAGGCGGTGCGGGCCCCGAGCCCGATACTGGAATTCCTGTAGCACTGTTGCGTGGAGAGAGTCGGCACAGACCGGTGCGACTCTCGGCTTTGGGGAAGTGTTCTTGGATCCTCAATGAGCGGGTGTGGGCAACAGGCAGGCGCGGCCAGCGACCCTTAGCACGGCGGTGCAGGGGGGTCTCCACAGCGGGGGCGGCACGGCCTGAGATGTCCGGGGATAGCGAAGCGGGGTCACAGGGCACGGACAGTGCAGCTGGATGACCCGGCGTAGATCACAGTCGTCGGACGGATTCCGGCGGGAGGGGTGACAGCGCGTTCAGCGCGCTCCAGTAGCAGGCGGTGGCAGAGGCGCAGGTAGCCTAGCCCGGGGACAGAGAGCGGCTCTGGATGGAGCGGGGCTCTCACGGGGTAAAGGCAGGGGCGCAATCTCTTTCCAGCGGGATGCACACACGGCTCGATTGGAGGACGAGCAAAAGCACAGAGAACCCACTGGTCCTGGGGTTCAGTTCAGGGGGCAAGCTCAGATCAAGCCCTTGGAGAATGTTCAAGCACAAAGTAGCAAAGTCTTTTCAGCAAGTCTCTTCCTCTCCTTTCTCAGCAAGGCAAGCAGCAGGCCAGCTCTTCCAGCGTCTTCTTCTCCTTCTAGTCGGGCAGAGGTTCTTTGTGGTAAACAGGATTCTGATTTGCAAGGAGCAGGGCTCCTACTTTTATACCACATTTCTTTTGTTCTTTCAGGCCAGGGGGGCCTTCGCATAGTCGTTCTCAGTCCTGAGCACTTTGTTGGGGGGTACTCTGACTTCTGCTTTCAGTGTGAGGGGCAGGCACATCAGCCGCTCCACAGGAGGTGGAGCCGGCATTCAGGGGACAAGTACTTTCAGGATCACCTTGTGGACAGCGCTTCGCCCGTCCGGGGCCAGGTGCAGGCTGAGTCATCAGTCGCTCCCCAGGGGGCGGAGCCAGCTTTGTGGTGGTGGAGCACTGCCCTATTCAGAGTCCAAGGGGCACCCCCACCTCCCACCAAGGTGCTCTCCTGCCATTCGCTACCTGTCATCCCCCCAGCCCTGTCACTCACATAGCCCAGACAGTCAGATACACGCACAGCAGAGGCGGGTTGAGATGGTCAAGCGAGTAAATACAGACTTTCTAAAAGTCGTATTTACAAACCCAGGATAGTAAAATAAACTTGACTACAAGAAGTATTTTATCATTCCGAGTTCAGGCATACTAAACATATCTCTCTACCATGTTCCCTGAGCCGGCTGGGATTATAGGATGTAACAATTCCAGCAGCTCAACTGGCCTAAGGGGAACAGGTAGCCTTGCAATAGTGAACCACGAAGATGGCGGTGATTCACTATTAGGACAGGCCTCACAACCAGGGCCTGTCCTACCTTACACCTACAACGCACCCTGCCCGCGGGCCTACCATAGGGGTGACTAACATGAGGCTAAGGGAAGGTTCTGGGGGCTGGCAAGTGTGTGCACTTGCCCAGCCAGCGTGACAGTACGGGACTGCACGCGGGGTCGGCAGTGGCAGACCCAGGACACATTTTACATGGCCGCTGGTGTGGGTGGCGCAACCAGCGCTGCAGCCCACTAGCGGCATTGGCATTCACAAGCCCTGGCACTCCGGGTGCACTTTACTGGGGACTGACAGTGAATCCAATAAACCAATCATGTATACCAATGATGAATACTTTATCTTAGGGAGCACTTGCGCTGCGGCACGGATTAGCCGTGGCGCAGCGCCCTGAGCGGACAACACCAGAAAAACAATCGAGGCACACCATCAAAAAGTGGAAGGGAAACTCACGCCAAGGTGCCAGGTCTAACACGTGTCCCCTCCAGCTGAAAGGTGGGGAGAACTACCCTTGCCCAGGGGGTTCCTCGTCACTAAGGTGGAAATACCTGGACAGACCGTCAGCGTTGGCGTGATCTGTACCAGGACGGTGTTCCACCGTGAAATCCATACCCTGTAGGGAGATGGACCACCTCAACAGCTTCGGGTTCTCACCCCTCCTTTGCATCAACCATCTGAGGGGCCTGTGGTCCGTCTGAACCCGGAAGTGAGACCCAAACAAGTAGGGTCTTAGCTTCTTCAGCGCCCAGACCACAGCAAATACTTCTCGCTCAATTACACTCCACCTACTTTCCCGTGGAAGTAACCTCCTACTGATGAAGGCTACGGGTTGGTCCCAGCCCTCCTCAGTCATCTGTGAGAGAACAGCCCCTACACCATGCTCTGAAGCGTCTGTCTGCACTAGGAATTCCTTGGAGAAGTCAGGGGCCAAGAGCACGGGCGCCGTGCACATGGCAGACTTCAGGGTGTCGAAAGCTTTCTGACAGGTGTCAGTCCAGATCACGTTCCTGGGCTGCTTCTTGGAAGTCAGCTCTGTCAAGGGGGCAACAATCGTTCCATAGCCCTTGACAAACCTCCTGTAGTACCCAGTGAGCCCCAGGAAGGCCCTCACTGCGGTCTGCATCTTGGGGGGTTCCCAAGCCAGGATGGTCTCAATTTTGGGTTGCAAGGGTGCCACCTTGCCACTCCCCACTTGGTGTCCCAAGTACACCACGGAACCCTGCCCGATCTGGCACTTGCTTGCCTTGATCGTGAGGCCTGCTCGGCGCAGAGCCATCAACACTTCCCAGAGGTGGCGCAGGTGTTCGGGCCAGGTGGCACTGAACACTGCGATGTCATCCAGGTAGGCGGCACTGAACGCATCCAGCCCAACCAGTACCTGGTTGACCAATCTCTGAAAGGTGGCAGAGGCATTCTTCATTCCAAATGGCATGACTCGGAACTGGAAGTGCCCATCTGGTGTAGAGAATGCTGACCTCTCTTTGGTTCCATCGGTCAAGGCGATCTGCCAGTACCCAGACGTTAAATCAAACGTGCTGAGGAACCGGGCAGCCCCTAGCCGATCAATGAGCTCATCAGCTCTGGGGATGGGGTGCGCGTCAGTCTTAGTTACTGAATTGAGTCCTCGGTAGTCCACACAGAACCGGAGTTCAGGTGTGGCTCCCGGCGCAGCAGCTTTGGGGACCAAGACCAAGGGGTTGGACCAAGGACTGCTGGAGGACTCAACCACCCCTAGCGCAAGCATTTTGGAGACCTCCTCCTTGATGCAAGCTCTGACCCTGTCAGTTACCCTGTAAGCCTTGTGCTTCACAGGTAAGCTGTCTCCTGTGTCCACATCATGGACGCACCAATCTGTGACACCAGGAACCAGGGAGAACCTATCGGGAAACTGCCCCAGAAGTGGCGGCAATCTTCCTGTTGTTCGGGCGTCAGGGTGGGTGAGAGGTTAACTCCATCCACTGACCCATCTTTCTCAGAGGCTACTAAGAGGTCAGGAAGAGGCTCGGTCTCCTCTTCCATTCCATCATCAGTAGCCAGCAGCATGCCCACTTCGGTCCTCTCTAAGTGGGGCTTAAGGCGGTTAACATGTAGGACCCTCAAAGGGTTCCTGGGAGACTGCATGTCCACCAAGTAGGTGATAGGACTTTTGCGCTCCACAACCTCAAATGGACCTGTCCACTTATCCTGAAGTGCACAAGGCTCCACTGGGGCCAAGACCCACACCTTTTGTCCAGGTTGAAGCTCTACCAGAGTGGCATTCCGGTCGTACCACCGCTTCATCTCCTCCTGGCTGGCTTCCAGATTTGCCTCAGCAAGTTGCCTGAAACGCCTAGTCTGGTTTCGGAAGGCCAGCATGTAACTGTATACATTCTGGGGAGGTTTCCTGGGAGATTGATCCCAGCCTTCCTTTACCAAACTCAGAGGTCCTCTTACCGGGTGACCATACAGAAGCTCAAAGGGGCTGAACCCTAGAGACTTCTGTGGCACCACTCGGTAAGCGAAGAGCAGGCATGGCAAGAGGACGTCCCACTTACGCCTCATTGGACCGTCTAGGCCCATGATCATGCCTTTGAGGGTTCGGTTGAATCTCTCAACCAACCCATTTCCTTGGGGGTGGTAAGGAGTGGTGAACTTGTAAGTTACCCCACACTCCTTCCACAGGGATTTCATATATGTGGATATGAAATTGGTCCCCCTGTCGCTCACCACCTCTAGAGGGAATCCCACTCGGGAGAAAATTCCCATCAGTGCTCGTCCCACCACGGGGGCCGTCACTGTCCTCAGAGGGATGGCTTCAGGGTACCGGGTGGCATGGTCCACCAAGACCAGGATGAACCTGTTGCCCAGGGCTGTCTTGGGGTCCAGAGGCCCCACAATATCAATACCCACTCGCTGGAATGGCGTACCGACCACGGGGAAGGGCTGCAGAGGAGCCTTGTGCTTCCCTCCGCTCTTACCACTTGCCTGGCAAGTCTGACAGGTTCTGCAGTAGGAATCTGAATTCTTGTGCATTTGGGGCCAGTAAAAGTGGGTGACAAGCCTGTCATAGGTCTTGTCCATCCCCAAATGTCCTGCTAAAGGCACATCATGAGCCAGCCCCAGTAGGAAGGTTCTGAACTTCTGGGGTACCACCAGCACACGGGCTGACCCAGGTTCAGCAGCCTTAGGCTCTGAATACAGGAGGTCACTCTCCCAGTACACGTAGTGTGTCTTGGCCTGAACACCATTGGCCTGGTCTGCAGCCTGCTGCCGCATACCCACGAGAGAAGGGCATTCTTTCTGCTCCCAGCAGAATTCCTCCCTGGAGGGATCTCCTTCTTGCTGCCAATGGGTCAGCTCAGGCCAGTTCGGCAATCTGTTCCCCGGTAGGCTCCAGGGCATCCCCCTCAGGGTCTGCTTCCTCCTGGGCCGTGGGAACTTCGGGGGCCGGTTTCCCGCACCTCCTGCGCCTTCTCCCTAAGGCCGGTTCCTGGACCTCTCCCTCAGGCTCCAGGACCCTCTCAACACCCCTACTGGCTGCCATTGACCGGGTGGTCACGCACGCCCAGTCGGGTAGACCCTCAGATGCGTGGTCTTCTCTCCAGGTCGTTCCCTAGCAGACAGTCTACAGGCATGTCAGTTCTCACAGCGACTTGTAGAGTACCAGAGACCTCCCCCCACTCAAAGGGAACTTGAGCCATTGGACAACGACTCTCCATGTTGTCAGCATTGACAACCCTACAGTAGGCATTGGGTACAATCTGCTCTTGAGACACCAGGTGTTGCCTCACCGAGGTCACGCTGGCTCCTGTATCTCTAAGAGCCTCAACCTTCTTTCCATTGATGGTCACTACTTGCCCATATTTCTTAGTGTTAGAGGGTAAGTAGGTTTCAGGGACCATCTCACTGTCTCCTAGCGAGAGTAGGGTCATATGCGCAGGACCCCCACCCCCTTGGACTGCTACCTCCTCCCCAAAATTAACATTAGCTACTTGCCGGGGGGGAGCACCAGTGGGTGCTGTCTTACTAAACAGGCGACACTTAGGATCAGAGGCAATGTGACCCGGGTCACCACACCTGTAACAATTGAAGGGCCCCTTTGGAACAGGCCTACCTGTCGGGGCCCCGTTCTGCTGCGGGGGTGGGGGAGGCTGAGAATCCTTCTGCTGGTTCCCTGGGGGATTACTTTGGGGGCCTTTTTGGAACCCTTTCTGTTTACCCTTGTCCCCCCCACTCTTCTGCTGGGGACCCTGCCCACCTTTGGCGGAGTCTCCCACTTGACCCTTGTGGACCCTGGTGCTGAGCCAGCGGTCCGCCTCCTCAGCAAGCTTCCTCGGGTTGGACAGCTTGCTATCAATCAGGTGCTGGTGTAGCTCAGGAAAACATTGACTGGACAAGTGCTCCCATGCAATTAAATCAAGCAGCCCTTGATAATCATTCACCTTGCTACCCTTCACCCAACCATCCAGTGCTCTGCAGAAAAAAGTTACATACTCCACATACGTACTCTCAGGGATCTTCTTAGTCTCCCTGAACCTCTGTCTATATAGCTCAGGAGTTAACC
This sequence comes from Triturus cristatus, assembly GCF_964204655.1. Taxonomy (NCBI): domain Eukaryota; kingdom Metazoa; phylum Chordata; class Amphibia; order Caudata; family Salamandridae; genus Triturus; species Triturus cristatus. The sequence continues at coordinate 1,101,538,472 of NC_140579.1, forward strand.
CATACCTGGTCATTAAAGCTTCCTTCATATGGGGGTATGAGGCTTGGAGATCTAAGGGTAAATCTAGCAGTGTGTCACGCCCTTCAGCAAGGAACCTTCCCCACAACCCCGCTCCCCAGTCTTTCTCAGGGACCCGGTGTGAAGACATGGCCACCTCATAGGCTCTAAACCACTGCCCTATGTCATCCTTTCTAAAATACTCCTTTACTACATCTTTGGGGATGTACACCTTGGACTCTACCTGCACCGGTGGAGTGCTGCCACCAGAAGGAGCGGTTTCCAAACTTTTCGCCTTCAGCTCCAACTCCTTCACTTTCAGATCATGATCCATTTGGCGTTGTTGTGCCTCCAAGGCCAACTTCTGCTTCTCCATTTCCATTTGTCCTGCCAACTTTGCCATCTCCATTGCATGCGCCCTGTCTGCTGCCCTGTCCGCCAGCTCTTCTGGGGACAGGCCTCTGGTGGGCTCCATAAAGTGGTCGGGCGGAACGATGTCCCCCGCATTCTGTGGGTCTCTTGACTCTTTCCAGGCTCTCAACGCCTTGAGGTACTGGTTCTTCTTCCTGAATCCAGTATGGGGAACTCTGAATTTCACACTGTAGCCTTTCAATTGCTCCACGGTACAGTCCTCCAGTCTTTCCGGGGGCGTGGGTTCGAATCCCACCGCTGCCACCAATGTTAGACTCGGGGATCTCTGATTGGCGCAAGGATGTCCGTGTGTCAAGCAGGGACCCTCTCCTCTATGTCAGGGCAAAGGATAACCCCTTTTGGAATGACCCTTGCTCACCCTCTAGGTGCGTGGCGTGAGCAGCCAAGGCGATTCTTCAGGCGTTGTTGTTTAAGCAATTATAATCACACACACAGTAAACACATTAATCCCCCCAGCAACGGACACCAGGCTTCGGTATGTGAAAATAGGCTCTTTTATGTAAAAATAGTTATCTCAATATGCAGACTTATCACAAGACCAGTAACGTTGTTTCTATGCCACCAGATTATTAAAGCAGGCAAACAGTTCTTTACGCGAATACTTCTTTAGTCGTTTCTCAATGTCACTTGGGAGATTCCAGTCTTGACTTACTTCAGGCCTACCGCGGCTCACGCATCGGTCGTGGGCGCGCTCGCGCCGTGCACAGCTCCTCCCGGTGGCTCCCGGGCAGCGGCGGTGAGACGGGCGTGCAGTGAGGATTTAACGGGGAAGTAAGGCGGTGCGGGCCCCGAGCCCGATACTGGAATTCCTGTAGCACTGTTGCGTGGAGAGAGTCGGCACAGACCGGTGCGACTCTCGGCTTTGGGGAAGTGTTCTTGGATCCTCAATCAGCGGGTGTGGGCAACAGGCAGGCGCGGCCAGCGACCCTTAGCACGGCGGTGCAGGGGGGTCTCCACAGCGGGGGCGGCGCGGCCTGAGATGTCCGGGGATAGCGAAGCGGGGTCACAGGGCACGGACAGTGCAGCTGGATGACCCGGCGTAGATCACAGTCGTCGGACGGATTCCGGTGGGAGGGGTGACAGCGCGTTCAGCGCGCTCCAGTAGCAGGCGGTGGCAGAGGCGCAGGTAGCCTAGCCCGGGGACAGAGAGCGGCTCTGGATGGAGCGGGGCTCTCACGGGGTAAAGGCAGGCAAGCTCCTGAGTGTCACGGCCCTAGGAGGGGCGTTGAGGGGCGCAGTCTCTTTCCAGCGGGATGCACACACGGCTCGATTGGAGGACGAGCAAAAGCACAGAGAACCCACTGGTCCTGGGGTTCAGTTCAGGGGGCAAGCTCAGATCAAGCCCTTGGAGAATGTTCAAGCACAAAGTAGCAAAGTCTTTTTAGCAAGTCTCTTCCTCTCCTTTCTCAGCAAGGCAAGCAGCAGGCCAGCTCTTCCAGCGTCTTCTTTTCCTTCTAGTCGGGCAGAGGTTCTTTGTGGTAAACAGGATTCTGATTTGCAAGGAGCAGGGCTCCTACTTTTATACCACATTTCTTTTGTTCTTTCAGGCCAGGGGGGCCTTCGCATAGTCGTTCTCAGTCCTGAGCACTTTGTTGGGGGGTACTCTGACTTCTGCTTTCAGTGTGAGGGGCAGGCACATCAGCCGCTCCACAGGAGGTGGAGCCGGCATTCAGGGGACAAGTACTTTCAGGATCACCTTGTGGACAGCGCTTCGCCCGTCCGGGGCCAGGTGCAGGCTGAGTCATCAGTCGCTCCCCAGGGGGCGGAGCCAGCTTTGTGGTGGTGGAGCACTGCCCTATTCAGAATCCAAGGGGCACCCCCACCTCCCACCAAGGTGCTCTCCTGCCATTCGCTACCTGTCATCCCCCCAGCCCTGTCACTCACATAGCCCAGACAGTCAGATACACGCACAGCAGAGGCGGGCTGAGATGGTCAAGCGAGTAAATACAGACTTTCTAAAAGTCGTATTTACAAACCCAGGATAGTAAAATAAACTTGACTACAAGAAGTATTTTATCATTCCGAGTTCAGGCATACTAAACATATCTCTCTACCATGTTCCCTGAGCCGGCTGGGATTATAGGATGTAATAATTCCAGCAGCTCAACTGGCCTAAGGGGAACAGGTAGCCTTGCAATAGTGAACCACGAAGATGGCGGTGATTCACTATTAGGACAGGCCTCACAACCAGGGCCTGTCCTACCTTACACCTACAACGCACCCTGCCCACGGGCCTACCATAGGGGTGACTAACATGAGGCTAAGGGAAGGTTCTGGGGGCTGGCAAGTGTGTGCACTTGCCCAGCCAGCGTGATAGTACGGGACTGCACGCGGGGTCGGCAGTGGCAGACCCAGGACACATTTTACATGGCCGCCGGTGTGGGTGGCGCAACCAGCGCTGCAGCCCACTAGCGGCATTGGCATTCACAAGCCCTGGCACTCCGGGTGCACTTTACTGGGGACTGACAGTGAATCCAATAAACCAATCATGTATACCAATGATGAATACTTTATCTTAGGGAGCACTTGCGCTGCGGCACGGATTAGCCGTGGCGCAGCGCCCTGAGCGGACAACACCAGAAAAACAATCGAGGCACACCATCAAAAAGTGGAAGGGAAACTCACGCCAAGGTGCCAGGTCTAACACGCATTATGAACCTCGCGGTTAAATGCTATCTTTGGTTTGGCTTTATCAAAACATGTCGAGTAAGGTGTCATACGAATTGGAATACTAACCCCTCGCCAATTCTGGCGACGGGGTTAGCATTCCACCCTTCTAGAGGGACACGACATGTACAGTACCTGAAACCCGGGTAAAATCAGACATAGCCTCAGCTCCACAAAATGGATGCTGCCACCACAGACACAAGTCTGCCCTCCTGCTGCTGGGAGTCCTTCCAGCTTGGGAGGTGTCGACAAAGGGTTTCCTGCCAGGGGAGGTGTGTGCACCACCCCAGACAGGATTTTGTGTATTGGTCAGATAGGGCTTGAAAGAAACCAGACATGCCTGAGGCTCACAAGGAGCCTCGGTGCATATGCCAGTTCAAACCGGTCCTGGGGCACACCAGCCCTGGACCTGGGGCGAGCTGGACAAAGGATTGGGGGTGTAACCACCCCCCTTCCTGGTCCCACTCTTAGGGAGGGACCTAGCAGGTAGTCCGGCCCCTAGAATCCGAATAAAGGTAGGAGCTGTGTCCTAAGACTTTAGACATCCTGGAATCAACTTAACTACAAGAAGAAGACGGGAACTTCGACGCTCTGCCGCACAGAGGACTGAAGCCAATCTCCCCTGTGGTCAGGGAGTGACCACCTTGCTAACGCAAGCACCATCCAGCGAATCAACGTCTGGTTTGCCCGAGGCCGGAGACTGACAAGACCTGGACCTCCAGACCTCTCACTGCCCGATCCACAGTCCCTGAAAAGAAGGAACCCGTGGAGGCACCGAGACACGTGGAGCCAGCCATCTTGAAAAGACCACGACAAGCTGCAAGCGCGACAACCGAGGCTCCCTCCAAGTTGTGCTTTGGGATCTGAGAAGCCCAATACCCGAGCAGCATCTGCACCAAAGGTGTGCCCTCCAGCATCTCCACGATCTGCGTGGGGCCCCTCTGCATTTTGCCACTCGACGCGCCTAATCGGTTGCTGGCTCGTTGGCTAGTGGCCATCTTGGCGACAAACTTCAAGAACTACACCGCTGGTCTGGTTGCTTGAGACTGGCCCTTGCTCCCCTCCAAATGAGCAGTCCCTCTGACCTTGCTGGTCAGAACCATCAGCTTATTTCGTTCTCCACAACAATTGCTTTTGCCAAGGCTTGTTTGCTTCGACCAAGTCGCCGACACCGCCGACAGCGAGAGCGTGCGTCGTACAGCTCGTGAACCGACTCCTGGACGTCGTTGACCTTCAGGGACCACGTGGCTGCAGAGACAAGCTGCACCTTTCCTCCTGTTTGCACCCGACATCGGCTGGTACCCACCTGGTGCCACGCTGGTCACTGGCTAGTGACTGTGAACACTGTCCCCTCTGCTTACAGGTCTTCTACAACTCCGATCCACCCTTGGATCCACCGCATCCCTTCCGGACCGACCGCCTGCAGCATCTTTGTCTTCAGGCTCCATTGAACATATAGAAGGAACCCGACGCACATCGAGACCTATGCACCCGCTTCCTGTGGGTGAGGTAAAGCTGGCACTCCGGTGCCCAAGTGTAGAGTATCATCTCTAGTGTCTGTGTTTCCAATCTTGAGTTCATAGTCCATCCGGAAGATCCTTTTTGCAGTAACTTTGTAACTTTTACGCACCCATTCAAAACCTATGGGAAACCGCGTGTGACTATTTGCTCTGCACACGCAACCCGTGGACCTCCTGGTCACTAACTAAAGTTAGCTCCTTGTAGGCCCAGCGATTCTAGAGGCCCTAGGCCTTTTCCCTTTTCTGTTCGTGGTACTTATACCACTATTTTAGTATATGGTTCGAGTGGCCACCAGGGCCTATCCATAATATAAAGTGCAACTTCTGTGTATTCTAACGTATTCTTGTTTAACGATTTGTGCTCCTGTGCTCATAAAGAGTCTAGGGGATACTTTGAGAAATAAATACATATATATTTTCAATATATATCTGTGTGGTGTCCTTTCATTGGTATAAATGGGGGTTACATTTGGTAAAACAGCCTGCTTAACACGTTTCACGAGTTTAGCCTCAAAGACTGCTTAGCCTACGCTACCACTAGGGCAGCTAGTCCGAAAAGGTTGACTTACAACCACACCATAAGGGTTGCTTGGCATGGTACAAGGTGGTCACTTTAACTAGTGAACATCATATACCAGGCCAACTTCTCACATTGGTAAGCAGCGGTTGGATTTGAGCTTGCTGTGTTTTACATCTGTAATCTCTTTGTTACCAGTTGAAATATCATACAGGTACCTTTAGGTACATATAAAACAAGAATGGATATACTTAAGTTCTACTGAACTTAGTTGTTGTAGAGCAAAGGGAGTAGCACACCCTGACTACAACTACTAGATAGGTTTAGTAGGAAAACCCAAGTGTAGGTAGATTGCAACACATCCACCCACACTTAAGAGCAATGGCTGGGGCAGAGGGGTCCAATGTACCCATCTCTGTTGAGAGTGACCCCCAGAGGGCACCATCCATCTTTGCTACCCTAAATCAAAATGAGCTCAGGCAGTTGGCAAATATCAGGGGCCTTAAACAGCCCAAGAATCCTACTTCTGCTGAACTCAGAGAGCTTTTACAGGCTGATGAAGATCAGAAAGCTCTCAGGAAAGCCTCCCAGTTAGGCCCCTTAGGGACTGGAACAGGAGGCCCCCCTTCCGAAAATGCTACTGAGGTACCCCTTTCCAATAGTCACCCCTTAGATGAGATTCATACTACAGAGGATGAAAGTGAGAAGGGTACTGATACAGAAGGTAGCGAGGATGAAGGGAGAACTAGCCCAGTGCCAAGTGTTATACATGGCCCAGCTAACTTAAGGCTACTGGGGACTGACAATGGGATCACCCCATTGGATCTCCTAGTGGACTGAACCAGGGACTTGGGAGGCAAAGGAATCACTCAGGTGAATCTAATGCTTCTCATGCCTCTAGAGGCTCTCAAGGTCACTCCAGGAGAAGGATGACCACCCCTCAGAGGAGGGAACATGAGGCCAGAATGCAGGAAGCTCAGCTGAGAATCAGGAAACAGGAGCTAGAAGTGGCTCTGATGGAAGAGAAACTGAGTAAGGCTAGGCGACCTAAAGAGAGTGGGTCTATACCCACTGGTGGCAGCATTGTCCCTAAGGACAAAGATAGGGTCTTTGATAATAGGAACCTGTCTAAGGTTGTACCCTCCTACAAAAGTGGGGATGACATCCACAAATGGATGACTGCTCTTGAGAGAGCCTGCAAAGTGCAGCAGGTTCCTGAAGACCAGTGGGCAGCAATCCTCTGGCTCTCCTTTGAAGGAAGAGGCAGAGACAGACTCCTCACTGTTAGGGAGGAGGATGTCAGAAACTACAGAGTCCTGAAGAGTGTCCTAGTTGATGGGTTAGGCTTAACCACTGAACAGTACAGGTTAATGTTCAGAGACACCCAGAAGACACAGACTCAGGACTGGTGTGAATACATTGAATGTGCCACTAAGGCTTTGGAGGGTTGGTTGCTGGGAAGTAAGGTATCTGATTATACAGGATTGTACAATTTGATGATGAGAGAACAGATTTTAAATAACTGTCAAAACCAGCAACTGCATCAACACTTGGTTGACTCTGATCTGACCTCTCCCCAAGAATTGGGAAAGAAGGCAGACAAATGGGTCAGAACCAGGGTTAAGCAAAAGAACCAGAACCAGGGCCAAGGGGGTGATCAGAAGAAAACAGACCAAAAGGGTGGAGATCAGAAATCTAAAGACCAGAAGTCTTCAACAGGGCCCCAAACTAGTACTAAAGAGGGTGGGTCCCAGCCGAAAGGGAAGAAGAAAGAAGGTCAAAAGAAACCCTGGTGCAATTCTTGCAAGAATACAACTCACTGGACTAGTGATTGTAAAAAGGGTGGAGCCCCCAACACTGTTGCCCCTAAGGCACCGGCTCCCAGTACTACTGTTAGCAGTGTTGGTCCCCAGACAAAGGGTGTAGTGGGAATCACTATGGGAACTGAAGGAGATTCTGACTTAGACAGAACCCTGACACAGGCAGTCCTGATCTGTGATGGGGACATAGATTTGTCCCTGACTGTGAGCCCCAGGAACCTGGGCAAGTACAGACAGACTCCTTTAATTAATGAAAAAGTGGCTCAAGCCTACAGGGACACACGTGCCAGTGTCAATATGGTGACACCAGGCTTTGTGGACCCTGGACAGTACATACCAGGTGAGAATTACCTGGTGACCAATACCAGCAATGCCACTACTTCACATAGTGTGGCAGTTGTTAACTTCTCATGGGGAGGGGTAACTGGCCTCAAAAGGGTTGTGGTTAGTGCAGACCTCCCAGTAGAATGTTTGTTGGGCAATGACCTAGAGAGTTCTCTATGGTCTGAAGTGGAGTACAGGACACATGCAGAGATGTTAGGTATATCACCACATGTCCTTGCTGTGACCAGGTCACAGGCCAAAAAGTGCCTTACTGAACCTCAGGTCTTGGATCCTGGAACAATGGACCAAGCACCTATCAAGAAGAAGAACAGGAGGGTCAAGGCTGTGCCTTCCCCCCTGCCTCAGAGTGATGATCAACCTTCCCAGGAAGCTGATCTAGAGGACCCTGAAGGAACTGTCCCTGAAGAGCTTGAACCTGATCAGGTTGAGTTTCTGGGGACAGGGGGACCTAAAAGGGCTGACTTGAGGCAGGCTCAGTTATCCTGTCCCTCTCTTGAACCCCTCAGACAGCTGGCTGCTGCTGAGGCTGCTGGGAATGCTCAAGGTACCCATAAAGTGTATTGGGATGAAGGGCTCCTTTATTCAGAGGCTAGAGACCCCAAGCCTGGTGCAACCAGGAGGTTGGTTATACCTCTGCAATGTAGGGGCTTCCTTCTTACCTTGGCCCATGATATTCCTTTAGCAGGACACTTAGGCCAGAACAAGACTTGGGACAGGCTTGTCCCTCACTTTCACTGGCCTCACATGAATGAAGATACCAAGGAGTTTTGTCGCTCCTGTGTGACCTGCCAAGCCAGTGGCAAATCAGGTGGCACAACAAAGGCCCCCCTAATACCACTACCTGTGGTGGGGGTCCCCTTTGAAAGAGTGGGAATAGATATAGTGGGTCCCATGGATCCTCCCACTGCATCTGGGCACAGATTTATACTGGTGGTAGTGGATCATGCCACCAGGTATCCAGAGGCAATTCCCCTTAGGACCACTACAGCACCTGTTGTGGCCAGGGCCCTGCTGGGAGTATTCTCCAGAGTGGGGTTTCCTAAGGAGGTGGTTTCTGACAGAGGTACCAACTTCATGTCAGGATACTTGACAGCTGTGTGGAAGGAATGTGGTGTCAACTACAAGTTCACCACCCCTTATCACCCACAATGCAATGGGCTTGTTGAGAGATTCAACAAGACCCTAAAGGGTATGATCAAAGGATTACCTGAAAAGCTCAGGCGAAGATGGGACATCCTTCTACCCTGCCTTCTGTTTGCTTACAGAGAGGTCCCACACAAAGGAGTTGGCTACAGCCCCTTTGAATTGTTGTTTGGGCACCCTGTAAGAGGCCCACTGTTTTTGGTGAAGGAAGGATGGGAGTTACCTCTCAAAAAGCCTAAGCAAGACATAGTGGACTATGTACTTGGTCTCCGCTCCAGGATGGCTGAGTGTGAGAAGTTGGCCTGTTATATGATGTTCACTAGTTAAAGTGACCACCTTGTACCATGCCAAGCAACCCTTATGGTGTGGTTGTAAGTCAACCTTTTCGGACTAGCTGCCCTAGTGGTAGCGTAGGCTAAGCAGTCTTTGAGGCTAAACTCGTGAAGCGTGTTAAGCCAGCTGTTTTACCAAATGTAACCCCCTTTTATACCAATGAAAGGACACCACACAGATATATATTGAAAATATATATGTATTTATTTCTCAAAGTAACCCCTAGACTCTTTATGAGCACAGGAGCACAAATCGTTAAACAAGAATACGTTAGAATACACAGAAGTTGCACTTTATATGGATGGGCCCTGGTGGCCGCTCAAACCATATACTAAAATAGTGGTATAAGTACCACAAACAGAAAAGGGAAAAGGCCTAGGGCCTCTAGAATCGCTGGGCCTACAAGGAGCTAACTTCAGTTAGTGACCAGGAGGTCCACGGGTTGCGTGTGCAGAGCAAATAGTCACACGCGAGCTCCCATAGGTTTTCAATGGGTGCGTAAAAGTTACAAAGTTACTGCAAAGAGGACCTTCCGGATGGACTATGAACTTAAGATTCGAAACACAGACACTAGAGATGATACTCTACACTTGGGCACCGGAGTGCCAGCTTTACCTCACCCACAGGAAGCGGGTGCATAGGTCTCGAAGTGCGTCGGGTTTCTTCTATCTGTTCAATGGAGCCTGTGGACAAAGATGCTGCAGGCGATCGGTCCGGAAGAGATGCGGTGGATCCAAGGGTGGATCGGAGTTGTAGAAGACCTGCAAGCAGAGGGGACAGTGTTCACAGTCACTAGCCAGTGACCAGCGTGGCACCAGGTGGGTACCAGGCGATGTCGGGTGCAAACAGGAAGGAAGGTGTAGCTTGTCTCTGCAGCCACGTAGTCCCTGAAGGTCGACGACGTCCAGGAGTCGGTTCATGAGCTGTACCACGCAGGCTCTCGCTGTTGGCGGTGTCGGCGACTTCATCGAAGCAAACAAGCCTTGGCAAAAGCAATTGTTGTGGAAAACGAAATAAGCTGATGGTTCCAACCAGCAAGGTCAGAGGGACTGCTCCTTTGGAGGGGAGCAAGGGCCAGTCTGGAGCAACCAGACCAGCGGTGTAGTTCTTGAAGTTCGTCGCCAAGATGGCCACTAGCCAGCGGGCCATCAACCGGTTAGGCGCATCGAGTGGCAAAATGCAGAAGGGCCCCACGCAGATCGTGGAGATGCTGGAGGGCTCACCTTTGGTGCAGATGCTGCTCGAGAGTTGGGCTTCTCAGATCCCACAGCACAACTTGGAGGGAGCCTCGGTTGTTGCGCTTGCAGCTTGTCGTGGTCTGTTCAAGATGGCTGGCTCCACGTGTCTCGGTCCCTGCACGGGTCTCCTCTTTTCAGGGACTGTGGATCGGGCGGTGAGAGGTCTGGAGGTCCAGGTCTTGTCAGTCTCTGGGCTCGGGCTCCGGCGGGAGGCGGCAGCAAAGCAGACATTGATTCGCTGGATGGTGCTTGCGTTAGCAAGGTGGTCACTCCCTGACCACAGGGGAAATTGGCTTCAGTCCTCTGTGCGGCAGAGCGTCGAAGTTCCCGTCTTCTTCTTGTAGTTAAGTTGATTCCAGGATGTCTGAAGTCTTGGGACACAGCTCCTACCTTTAAGCGGATTCTAGGGGCCGGACTACCTGCTAGGTCCCTCCCTAAGGGTGGGACCAGGAAGGGGGGTGGTTACACCCCCAATCCTTTGTCCAACTCACCCCAGGCCCGGGACTGGTGTGCCCCAGGACCGGATTGAACTGGCATATGCACCGATGCTCCTTGTGAGCCTCAGGCATGTCTGGTTTCTATCAAGCCCTACCTGACCAATACACAAAATCCTGTCTGGGGTGGTGCACGCACCTCCCCTGGCAGGAAACCCTTTGTCCACACCTCCCAAGCTGGAAGGACTCCCAGCAGCAGGAGGGCAGACTTGTGTCTGTGGTGGCAGCATCCATTTTGTGGAGCTGAGGCTATGTCTGATTTTACCCGGGTTTCAGGTACTGTACATGTCGTGTCCCTCTAGAAGGGTGGAATGCTAACCCCGTCGCCAGAATTGGCGAGGGGTTAGTATTCCAATTCGTATGACACCTTACTCGACATGTTTTGATAAAGCCAAACCAAAGTTAGCATTTAACCGCGAGGTTCATAATGCACTTAAGAGTATATGGTATGACGATATCTGGAAACAGTAGAAGGAAGTTGTTCCGACCACTGCAGACAGGCTCAGCTCATGCCAGAGCACCATCTCACATGGAACCAAGCACTCTGCCTTCAGGATTGTTAAGGCCTGCCATAGGAGTGACTTATAGGTTAACATGTGTCCCATTTAAGGTTAGGTATAGGTATACTACACCTAAGTAAGAGGTGGTTACACCAACTTACCCCAGCTGAGTGATCAGCCAGTTGTGTCAAATTTGTTAGGCCAAGCCTGGGGTGGCATATTACATGCTTCAGCCCCTGGCAGGCCTTAGATACACCAATGCCCTGGGTACCTAGTGTACACTGGTACAGGGGCTCACAGGGTGATCCACTTCCAATTGGTTATGCACCTAGGGTGCATAGTGTAGATTTAGTAGAGAGGACAGCAGGCTGGGGGTCTGATTGGCAGGCCCACAGCCTCAATATGTCAAAAACCAGTGAAGCAAAAAGCAAAAATTTGGGGTGACCATAGGATAGCAGACCCTACTCTCCTACACAACCCCCCCCACCCAAACGCAGGGACATTAAACTAGCCTTGACCAGTCCCGTCTTCATGTCCTAAGTGGAAGTACCTGGAGAGACCATCTGCTTTCCCATGGTCAGTACCTGGCCATTGCTCCACTGTAAAGTCCATCCCCTGTAGGGAAATGGACCACCTAAGCAGTTTGGGGTTTTCACCCTTCATCTGATTTAGCCACAAGAGGGGCTTATGGTCGGTCTGAATCTTGAAGTGAGTGCCAAACAAGTATGGCCTCAGCTTCTTCAGGGCCCACACCACAGCAAAGGCCTCCTTCTCAATAGCTGACCAATTCTTCTCTTTGGGGGTCAACCTTCTGCTAATAAAAGCAATGGGTTGGTATTGACCATCCACATTAAGTTGTGACAGCACAGCTCCCACACCCAACTCAGAAGCATCTGTTTGCACAATAAACTTGTTGGAGTAGTCAGGACTTTTCAGGATAGGTGCAGAGCACATGGCCTCCTTCAGGTCATCAAATGCCTTTTGACAGCTTACTGTCCACTGAACCTTTTTGGGCATCTTCTTGGATGTCAGATCATTAAGAGGAGTCACAATGGACCCATAGTACTTAACAAACTTCCTGTAGTACCCAGTCAAGCCCAAGAAAGCTCGAACTTGAGTCTGGGTGGTTGGAGGGGACCAGTCCTTGATGGATTGTATCTTACTCTCCAGTGGTTGAACTTGGCCTCCACCTACAAGGTAGCCCAAATACACAACCTTACTCTGCCCTATCTGGCACTTAGAAGCCTTGATAGTGAGGCCTGCTGTAGGAGAGTAGGGTCTGCTATCCTATGGTCACCCCAAATTTTTGCTTTTTGCTTCACTGGTTTTTGACATATTGAGGCTGTGGGCCTGCCAATCAGACCCCCAGCCTGCTGTTCTCTCTACTAAATTAAAACTATGCACCCTAGGTGCATAACCAATTGGAAGTGGATCACCCTGTCAGCCCCTGTACCAGTGTACACTAGGTACCAAGGGCATTGGTGTACCCAAGGCATGCCAGGGGCTGAAGCATGTATTATGCCACCCCAGGCTTGGCCTAACAATTTGACACAACTGGCTGATCACTCAGCTGGGGTAAGTTGGTGTAATCACCTCTTACTTAGGTGTAGTATACCTATACCTAACCTTAAATGGGACACCTGGTAACCTATAAGTCACTCCTATGGCAGGCCTTAACAATCCTGAAGGCAGAGTGCTTGGTTCCATGTGAGATGGTGCTCTGGCATGAGCTGAGCCTGTCTGCAGTGGTCGGAACAACTTCCTTCTACTGTTTCCAGATATCGTCATACCATATACTCTTAAGTGCATTATGAACCTCGCGGTTAAATGCTATCTTTGGTTTGGCTTTATCAAAACATGTCGAGTAAGGTGTCATACGAATTGGAATACTAACCCCTCGCCAATTCTGGCGATGGGGTTAGCATTCCACCCTTCTAGAGGGACACGACATGTACAGTACCTGAAACCCGGGTAAAGTAAGACATAGCCTCAGCTCCACAAAATGGATGCTGCCACCACAGACACAAGTCTGCCCTCCTGCTGCTGGGAGTCCTTCCAGCTTGGGAGGTGTGGACAAAGGGTTTCCTGCCAGGGGAGGTGCGTGCACCACCCCAGACAGGATTTTGTGTATTGGTCAGGTAGGGCTTGAAAGAAACCAGACATGCCTGTGGCTCACAAGGAGCCTCGGTGCATATGCTAGTTCAAACCGGTCCTGGGGCACACCAGTCCCGGGCCTGGGGCGAGCTGGACAAAGGATTGGGGGTGTAACCACCCCCCTTCCTGGTCCCACCCATAGGGAGGGACCTAGCAGGTAGTCCGGCCCCTAGAATCCGCTTAAAGGTAGGAGCTGTGTCCTAAGACTTCAGACATCCTGGAATCAACTTGAAACTAAGAAGAAGACGGGAACTTCGACATTCTGCTGCACAGATGACTGAAGGAAATCTCCCCTGTGGTCAGGGAGTGACCACCTTGCTAACGCAAGCACCATCCAGCGAATCAACATCTGCTTTGCTGCCGCCTACCGCCGGAGCCCGAGCGCAGAGACTGACAAGACCTGGACCTCCAGACCTCTCACCGCCCGATCCACAGTCCCTGAAAAGAGGAGACCCGTGGAGGCACCGAGACACGTGGAGCCAGCCCTCTTGAAACGACGACGACAAGCTGACAAGTGCAACAACCGAGGCTCCCTCCAAGTTGTGCTTTGGGATCTGAGAAGCCCAACCCTCGAGCAGCATCTGCACCAAAGGTGAGCCCTCCAGCATCTCCACGATCTGCGTGGGGCCCTTCTGCATTTTGCCACTCGACGCGCCTAACCGGTTGCTGGCCCGCTGGCTAGTAGCCATCTTGGCGACGAACTTTACAAAATACACCACTGGTCTGGTTGCTCCAGACTGGCCCTTGCTCCCCTCCAAAGGAGCAGTCCTTCTGACCTTGCTGGTCAGAACCATCAGCTTATTTCATCTCCTACAACAATTGCTTCTGCCAAGGCTTGTTTGCTTCGATCAAGTCGCCGACACCGCCGACAGCGAGAGCCTGCGTGGGACAGCTCGTGAACCGACTCCTGGATGTCGTCGACCTCCAGGGACCATGTGGCTGCAGAGACAAGCTACACCTTTCTTCCTGTTTGCACCCGACATTGCCTGGTACCCACCTGGTGCCACGCTGGTCACTGGCTAGTGACTGTGAACACTGTCCCCTCTGCTTACAGGTCTTCAACATCTCCAATCCACTCTTGGATCCACTGCATCTCTCCCGGACCAACCGCCTGCAGCATCTTTGTCTTCAAGCTCCACGGAACAGATAGAAGAAACCCGACGCACTTCGAGGCCTATGCACCCGCTTCCTGTGGGTGAGGTAAAGCTGGCACACCTGTGCCCAAGTGTAGTATTACATCTCTAGTGCCTGTGTTCCAAATCTTGAGTTCCTAGTCCATCCGGAAGATCCTTTTTGCAGTAACTTTGTACTTTTTACGCACCCATTGAAACCTATGGGAGCACGCGTGTGACTATTTGCTCTGCACACGCCACCCGTGGACCTCCTGGTCACTAACTGAAGTTAGCTCCTTGTAGGCCCAACGATTCTAGAGGCCCTAGGCCTTTTCCCTTTTCTGTTCGTGGTACTTATACCACTATTTTAGTATATGGTTTGAGTGGCCACCAGGGCCTATCCATATAAAGTGCAACTTCTGTGTATTCTACTGTAATCTTGTTTGACGATTTGTGCTCCTGTGCTCATAAAGAGACTAGGGGTTACTTTGAGAAATAAATACATATATATTTTGAATATATATCTGTGTGGTGTCCTTTCATTGGTATAAAAGGGGGTTACATTTGGTAAAACAGCTGGCTTAACACGCTTCGCGAGTTTAGCTTCAAAGACTGCTTAGCCTACGCTACCACTAGGGCAGCTAGTCCGAAAAGGTTGACTTACAACCACACCATAAGGGTTGCTTGGCATGGTACAAGGTGATCACTTTAACTAGTGAGCATCATATACCAGGCCAACTTCTCACATTGGTGAGCAGAGGTTGGATTTGAGCTTGCTGTGTTTTACCATTGTAATCTCTTGGTTACCAATTGAAAGATCACATAGGTACCTGTAGGTACATATAAAACAAGATTAGATATACATAAGTTCTACTGAACTTAGTTGTTGTAGAGCAAAGGGAGTAGCACACCCTGACTACAACTACTAGATAGGTTTAGTAGGAAAACCCAAGTGTAGGTAGATTGCAACACATCCACCCACACTTAAGAGCAATGGCTGCGGCAGAGGGGTCCACTGTACCCATCTCTGTTGAGAGTGACCCCCAGAGGGCACCATCCATCTTTGCTACCCTTAATCAGAATGAGCTCAGGCATTTGGCAACTCTTAGAGGCCTTAAACAGCCCAAGAACCCTACCTCTGCTGAGCTCAGAGAACTCTTGCAAAATGATGAGAATCAGAGAGAGCTCAAGAAAGCTTCCCAGTTAGCCCCCTTAGGGACAGGAACAGGAGGCCCCCCTTCTGAAGATGCTACAGAGGTACCCAGTTCCAATAGTCACCCCTTAGATGGCAATAATACCACAGAGGATGAGAGTGATAAAGGTGCTGATACAGAAAGTAGTGACGATGAAGGGAGAACTAGCCCAGTGCCAAGTGTTATACTTGGCCCAGCTAAACTAAGGCTATTGGGGACTGACAGTGGGTTTACCCCATTGGATCTCCCCAGTGGACTTAACACAGGGCTTGGGAGGCAAAGGAATCGCTCAGGTGACTCCAATGCTTCTCATGGCTCTAGAGGCTCTCAAGGTCACTCCAGGAAAAGGATGACCACCCCTCAGAGGAGGGAACATGAGGCCAGAATGCAGGAAGCCCAGCTGAGGATCAGGAAGCAGGAGCTAGAAGTAGCCCTGATGGAAGAAAAACTGAACAAGGCTAGGCAACCTAGAGAGAGTGGGTCTATACCCACTGGTGGCAGCATTGTCCCTAAGGACAAAGACAGGGTCTTTGATAATAGGAACCTGTCTAAGGTTGTGCCCCCCTACAAAAGTGGGGATGACATCCACAAATGGATAACTGCTCTTGAGAGAGCCTGCAAAGTACAGCAGGTTCCTGAAGACCAGTGGGCAGCAATCCTCTGGCTCTCCTTTGAAGGAAGAGGCAGAGACAGACTCCTCACTGTTAGAGAAGAGGATGTCAGAAATTACAGAGTCCTGAAGAGTGTTCTGGTAGATGGGTTAGGCTTAACCACTGAACAGTACAGGTTAATGTTCAGAGACACCCAAAAGACACAGACTCAGGACTGGTCTGAATATGTTGAATGTGCCACTAAGGCTTTGGAGGGTTGGTTGCTGGGAAGTAAGGTATCTGATTTTACAGGATTGTATAATTTGATGATGAGAGAACAGATTTTAAATAACTGTCAAAACCAGCAACTGCATCAACACTTGGTTGACTCTGATCTGACCTCTCCCCAAGAATTGGGAAAGAAGGCAGACAAATGGGTCAGAACCAGGGTTAAGCAAAAGAACCAGAACCAGGGCCAAGGGGGTGATCAGAAGAAAACAGACCAAAAGGGTGGAGATCAGAAACCTAAAGACCAGAAGTCTTCAACAGGGCCCCAAACTACTGCTAAGGAGGGTGGGTCCCAACAGTCCAAAAAGAAGAAAGAAGGTCAAAAGAAACCCTGGTGCAATCATTGCAAAAATACAACTCACTGGACTAGTGATTGCAAAAAGGGTGGAGCCCCCAACACTGTTGCCCCTAAGGCACCTGCTCCCAGTACTACTGTTAGCAGTGTTGGTCCCCAGACAAAGGGTGTAGTGGGAATCACTATGGGAACTGAAGGAGATTCTGACTTAGACAGAACCCTGACACAGGCAGTCTTGATCTGTGATGGGGACATTGATTTGTCCCTGACTGTGAGCCCCAGTAACCTGGGCAAGTACAGACAGACTCCTTTAATAAATGAAAAAGTGGCTCAAGCCTACAGGGACACATGTGCCAGTGTCACTATGGTGACACCAGGCTTTGTGGACCCTGGACAGTACATACCAGGTGAGAATTACCTGGTGACCAATGCCAGCAATGCCACTACTTCACATAGTGTGGCAGTTGTTAACTTCTCATGGGGAGGGGTAACTGGCCTCAAAAGGGTTGTGGTTAGTGCAGACCTCCCAGTAGAATGTTTGTTGGGCAATGACCTAGAGAGTTCTCTATGGTCAGAAGTGGAGTACAGGACTCATGCAGAGATGTTAGGTATATCATCACATGTCCTTGCTGTGACCAGGTCACAGGCCAAAAAGTGCCTCACTGAACCTCAGGTCTTGGATCCTGGAACAATGGACCAAGCACCTACCAAGAAGAAGAACAGGAGGGTCAAGGCTGTGCCTTCCCCCCTGCCTCAGAGTGATGATCAGCCTTCCCAGGAAGCTGATCTAGAGGACCCTGAAGGAACTGTCCCTGAAGAGCTTGAACCTGATCAGGTTGAGTTTCTGGGGACAGGGGGACCTTCCAGGGCTGACTTGAGGCAGGCTCAGTTATCCTGTCCCTCTCTTGAACCCCTCAGACAGCTGGCTGCTGCTGAGGCTGCTGGGAATGCTCAAGGTACCCATAAAGTGTATTGGGATGAAGGGCTCCTTTATTCAGAGGCTAGAGACCCCAAGCCTGGTGCTACCAGGAGGTTGGTTATACCTCTGCAATTTAGGGGCTTCCTTCTTACCTTGGCCCATGATATTCCTTTAGCAGGACACTTAGGCCAGAATAAGACTTGGGACAGGCTTGTCCCTCACTTTCACTGGCCTCACATGAATGAAGATACAAAGGAGTTTTGTCGCTCCTGTGTGACCTGCCAAGCCAGTGGCAAATCAGGTGGCACAACAAAGGCCCCCCTAATACCACTACCTGTGGTGGGGGTCCCCTTTGAAAGAGTGGGAATAGATATAGTGGGTCCCATGGATCCTCCCACTGCATCTGGGCACAGATTTATACTGGTGGTAGTGGATCATGCCACCAGGTATCCAGAGGCAATTCCCCTTAGGACCACTACAGCTCCTGTTGTGGCCAGGGCCCTGCTGGGAGTATTCTCCAGAGTGGGGTTTCCTAAGGAGGTAGTATCTGACAGAGGTACCAACTTTATGTCAGGATACTTGACAGCTATGTGGAAGGAATGTGGTGTCAACTACAAGTTCACCACCCCTTATCACCCACAATGCAATGGGCTTGTTGAGAGATTCAACAAGACCCTAAAGGGTATGATCAAAGGATTACCTGAAAAGCTCAGGCGAAGATGGGACATCCTTCTACCCTGCCTTCTGTTTGCTTACAGAGAGGTCCCACAAAAAGGAGTTGGCTACAGCCCCTTTGAATTGTTGTTTGGGCACCCTGTAAGAGGCCCACTGTGTTTAGAGAAGGAAGGATGGGAGTTACCTCTCAAAAAGCCTAAGCAAGACATAGTGGACTATGTACTTGGTCTCCGCTCCAGGATGGCTGAGTATATGGAGAAGGCATCCAAAAACCTTGAGGCAAGCCAGGCCTTACAGAAAGCTTGGCATGACCAAAAGGCTGTCTTGGTTGAGTTTCAGCCAGGACAGAAGGTATGGGTGTTGGAGCCAGTGGCCCCAGCAGCACTCCAAGACAAATGGTCTGGACCCCATACAATCCTGGAAAAGAAGGGAGAGGTCACCTACTTGGTGGACCTAGGAACTCCCAGGAGTCCCCACAGGGTACTCCATGTTAACAGGCTTAAAGCATATGTTGACAGGGCAGACATGGGCTTGCTCATGGCTACAGATGAGGGACAGGAGGAAGAGAGTGACCCTCTCCCAGACCTGTTGTCTCAGAACCCTGAAGATGGCTCAGTTGAAGGAGTGACCCTTGGAGGCAACCTCACTGCCCATCAGCAGACTGAATGTAGACAAGTTCTACAATCATTTCAACATCTGTTTTCCCTAATACCTAGCCAAACTGACTGGTGTACCCATGTGGTGGACACTGGTGACAGTCTGACTGTAAAGAACAAGCTTTACAGACAACCTGACCACTTCAGGGACTGTATAAAGGCTGAGGTACATAAAATGCTGGAATTAGGTGTCATTGAACCCTCAGAGAGCCCCTGGGCTAGCCCAGTGGTTCTGGTCCCCAAACCTCACACCAAAGATGGCAAGAGAGAGATGAGGTTCTGTGTGGACTACAGGGGTCTCAATGCTGTCACCACGACAGATGCACACCCTATTCCAAGGGCAGATGAGCTCATAGACAAACTAGCTTCTGCAAAGTTTTTGAGCACATTTGACTTAACAGCTGGCTATTGGCAAATCAGATTAGCTGAGGAGTCTAAGGCCAAAACAGCATTCTCAACCCCAGGTGGGCACTACCAGTTTGTGGTGATGCCCTTTGGTCTGAAGAATGCACCTGCCACCTTCCAAAGGCTGGTGAACCAAGTCCTTACTGGGTTGGATGACTTTTGCGCAGCATATCTGGATGACATTGCTGTCTTTAGCTCCACCTGGGAGGATCACCTGATCAGCCTGAAGAAGGCTCTTGAGGCTCTGCAAAGGGCAGGCCTCACTATCAAGGCTACTAAGTGCCAGATAGGGCAGAGTAAGGTTGTATATTTGGGCCACCTTGTAGGTGGAGGCCAAGTTCAACCACTGGAGAGTAAGATACAATCCATCAAGGACTGGTCTCCTCCAACCACCCAGACTCAAGTTCGAGCTTTCTTGGGCTTGACTGGGTACTACAGGAAGTTTGTTAAGAACTATGGGTCCATTGTGACTCCTCTTAATGACCTGACATCCAAGAAGATGCCCAAAAAGGTTCAGTGGACAGTAAGCTGTCAAAAGGCATTTGATGACCTGAAGGAGGCCATGTGCTCTGCACCTATCCTGAAAAGTCCTGACTACTCCAAAGAGTTTATTGTCCAAACAGATGCTTCTGAGTTGGGTGTGGGAGCTGTGCTGTCACAACTTAATGTAGATGGTCAAGACCAACCCATTGCTTTTATTAGCAGATGGTTGACCCCCAGAGAGAAGAATTGGTCAGCTATTGAGAGGGAGGCCTTTGCTGTGGTGTGGGCCCTGAAGAAGCTGAGGCCATACTTGTTTGGCACTCACTTCAAGATTCAGACCGACCATAAGCCCCTCTTGTGGCTAAATCAGATGAAGGGTGAAAACCCCAAACTGCTTAGGTGGTCCATTTCCCTACAGGGGATGGACTTTACAGTGGAGCACCGGCCAGGTACTGACCATGGGAAGGCAGATGGTCTCTCCAGGTACTTCCACTTAGGACATGATGACGAGACTGGTCAAGGCTAGTTTAATGTCCCAACGTTTGGGGGGGGTTGTGTAGGAGAGTAGGGTCTGCTATCCTATGGTCACCCCAAATTTTTGCTTTTTGCTTCACTGGTTTTTGACATATTGAGGCTGTGGGCCTGCCAATCAGACCCCCAGCCTGCTGTTCTCTCTACTAAATTAAAACTATGCACCCTAGGTGCATAACCAATTGGAAGTGGATCACCCTGTCAGCCCCTGTACCAGTGTACACTAGGTACCCAGGGCATTGGTGTACCCAAGGCCTGCCAGGGGCTGAAGCATGTATTATGCCACCCCAGGCTTGGCCTAACAATTTGACACAACTGGCTGATCACTCAGCTGGGGTAAGTTGGTGTAATCACCTCTTACTTAGGTGTAGTATACCTATACCTAACCTTAAATGGGACACCTGGTAACCTATAAGTCACTCCTATGGCAGGCCTTAACAATCCTGAAGGCAGAGTGCTTGGTTCCATGTGAGATGGTGCTCTGGCATGAGCTGAGCCTGTCTGCAGTGGTCGGAACAACTTCCTTCTACTGTTTCCAGATATCGTCATACCATATACTCTTAAGTGCATTATGAACCTCGCGGTTAAATGCTATCTTTGGTTTGGCTTTACCAAAACATGTCGAGTAAGGTGTCATACGAATTGGAATACTAACCCCTCGCCAATTCTGGCGACGGGGTTAGCATTCCACCCTTCTAGAGGGACACGACATGTACAGTACCTGAAACCCGGGTAAAATCAGACATATCCTCAGCTCCACAAAATGGATGCTGCCACCACAGACACAAGTCTGCCCTCCTGCTGCTGGGAGTCCTTCCAGCTTGGGAGGTGTGGACAAAGGGTTTCCTGCCAGGGGAGGTGCGTGCACCACCCCAGACAGGATTTTGTGTATTGGTCAGGTAGGGCTTGAAAGAAACCAGACATGCCTGTGGCTCACAAGGAGCCTCGGTGCATATGCCAGTTCAAACCGGTCCTGGGGCACACCAGTCCCGGGCCTGGGGCAAGCTGGACAAAGGATTGGGGGTGTAACCACCCCCCTTCCTGGTCCCACCCATAGGGAGGGACCTAGCAGGTAGTCCGGCCCCTAGAATCCGCTTAAAGGTAGGAGCTGTGTCCTAAGACTTCAGACATCCTGGAATCAACTTGAAACTAAGAAGAAGACGGGAACTTCGACATTCTGCTGCACAGAAGACTGAAGGAAATCTCCCCTGTGGTCAGGGAGTGACCACCTTGCTAACGCAAGCACCATCCAGCGAATCAACATCTGCTTTGCTGCCGCCTCCCGCCGGAGCCCGAGCCCAGAGACTGACAAGACCTGGACCTCCAGACCTCTCACCGCGCGATCCACAGTCCCTGAAAAGAGGAGACCCGTGGAGGCACCGAGACACGTGGAGCCAGCCCTCTTGAAACAACCACGACAAGCTGACAAGTGCAACAACCGAGACTCCCTCCAAGTTGTGCTTTGGGATCTGAGAAGCCCAACCCTCAAGCAGCATCTGCACCAAAGGTGAGCCCTCCAGCATCTCCACGATCTGCGTGGGGCCCTTCTGCATTTTGCCACTCGACGCGCCTAACCGGTTGCTGGCCCACTGGCTAGTAGCCATCTTGGCGACGAACTTTACGAAATACACCGCTGGTCTGGTTGCTCCAGACTGGCCCTTGCTTCCCTCCAAAGGAGCAGTCCTTCTGACCTTGCTGGTCAGAACCATCAGCTTATTTCATCTCCTACAACAATTGCTTCTGCCAAGGCTTGTTTGCTTCGATCAAGTCGCCCACACCGCCGACAGCGAGAGCCTGCGAGGGACAGCTCGTGAACCGACTCCTGGACATTGTCGACCTCCAGGGACCACGTGGCTGCAGAGACAAGCTACACCTTTCTTCCTGTTTGCACCCGACATTGCCTGGTACCCACCTGGTGCCACGCTGGTCACTGGCTAGTGACTGTGAACACTGTCCCCTCTGCTTACAGGTCTTCAACATCTCCGATCCACTCTTGGATCCACTGCATCTCTCCCGGACCGACCGCCTGCAGCATCTTTGTCTTCAAGCTCCACGGAACAGATAGAAGAAACCCGACGCACTTCGAGGCCTATGCACCCGCTTCCTGTGGGTGAGGTAAAGCTGGCACACCTGTGCCCAAGTGTAGTATTACATCTCTAGTGCCTGTGTTCCAAATCTTAAGTTCCTAGTCCATCCGGAAGATCCTTTTTGCAGTAACTTTGTACTTTTTACGCACCCATTGAAACCTATGGGAGCACGCGTGTGACTATTTGCTCTGCACACGCCACCCGTGGACCTCCTGGTCACTAACTGAAGTTAGCTCCTTGTAGGCCCAGCGATTCTAGAGGCCCTAGGCCTTTTCCCTTTTCTGTTCGTGGTACTTATACCACTATTTTAGTATATGGTTTGAGCGGCCACCAGGGCCTATCCATATAAAGTGCAACTTCTGTGTATTCTACTGTAATCTTGTTTGACGATTTGTGCTCCTGTGCTCATAAAGAGACTAGGGGTTACTTTGAGAAATAAATACATATATATTTTGAATATATATCTGTGTGGTGTCCTTTCATTGGTATAAAAGGGGGTTACATTTGGTAAAACAGCTGGCTTAACACACTTCACGAGTTTAGCTTCAAAGACTGCTTAGCCTACGCTACCACTAGGGCAGCTAGTCCGAAAAGGTTGACTTACAACCACACCATAAGGGTTGCTTGGCATGGTACAAGGTGATCACTTTAACTAGTGAGCATCATATACCAGGCCAACTTCTCACACCTGCCCTTTGCAGAGCCTCAAGAGCCTTCTTCAGGTGGATCAGGTGATCCTCCCAGGTGGAGCTAAAGACAGCAATGTCATCAAGATATGCTGCACAAAAGTCATCCAACCCAGTAAGGACTTGATTCACCAACCTTTGGAAGGTGGCAGGTGCATTCTTCAGACCAAAGGGCATCACCACAAATTGATAATGCCCACCTGGGGTTGAGAATGCTGTTTTGGCCTTAGACTCCTCAGCTAATCAGATTTGCCAATAGCCAGCTGTCAAGTCAAATGTGCTCAAAAACTTAGCAGAAGCTAGTTTGTCTATGAGCTCATCTGCCCTTGGAATAGGGTGTGCATCTGTCCTGGTGACAGCATTGAGACCCCTGTAATCCACACAGAACCTCATCTCTCTCTTGCCATCTTTGGTGTGAGGTTTGGGGACCAGAACCATTGGGCTAGCCCAGGGGCTCTCTGAGGGTTCAATGACACCTAATTCCAGCATTTTGTGTACCTCAGCCTTTATACAGTCCCTGACGTGGTCAGGTTGTCTGTAAAGCTTGTTCTTTACAGGCAGACTGTCACCAGTGTCCACCACATGGGTACACCAGTCAGTTTGGCTAGGTATTAGGGAAAACAGATGTTGAAATGATTGTAGAACTTGTCTACATTCAGTCTGCTGATGGGCAGTGAGGTTGCCTCCAAGGGTCACTCCTTCAACTGAGCCATCTTCAGGGTTCTGAGACAACAGGTCTGGGAGAGGGTCACTCTCTTCCTCCTGTCCCTCATCTGTAGCCATGAGCAAGCCCATGTCTGCCCTGTCAACATATGCTTTTAACCTGTTAACATGGAGTACCCTGTGGGGACTCCTGGGAGTTCCTAGGTCCACCAAGTAGGTGACCTCTCCCTTCTTTTCCAGGATTGTATGGGGTCCAGACCATTTGTCTTGGAGTGCTGCTGGGGCCACTGGCTCCAACACCCATACCTTCTGTCCTGGCTGAAACTCAACCAAGACAGCCTTTTGGTCATGCCAAGCTTTCTGTAAGGCCTGGCTTGCCTTAAGGTTTTTGGATGCCTTCTCCATATACTCAGCCATCCTGGAGCGGAGACCAAGTACATAGTCCACTATGTCTTGTTTAGGCTTTTTGAGAGGTAACTCCCATCCTTCCTTCACTAAACACAGTGGGCCTCTTACAGGGTGCCCAAACAACAATTCAAAGGGGCTGTAGCCAACTCCTTTTTGTGGGACCTCTCTGTAAGCAAACAGAAGGCAGGGTAGAAGGATGTCCCATCTTCGCCTAAGCTTTTCAGGTAATCCTTTGATCATACCCTTTAGGGTCTTGTTGAATCTCTCAACAAGCCCATTGCATTGTGGGTGATAAGGGGTGGTGAACTTGTAGTTGACACCACATTCCTTCCACATAGCTGTCAAGTATCCTGACATGAAGTTGGTACCTCTGTCAGAAACCACCTCCTTAGGAAACCCCACTCTGGAGAATACTCCCAGCAGGGCCCTGGCCACAACAGGTGCTGTAGTGGTCCTAAGGGGAATTGCCTCTGGATACCTGGTGGCATGATCCACTACCACCAGTATAAATCTGTGCCCAGATGCAGTGGGAGGATCCATGGGACCCACTATATCTATTCCCACTCTTTCAAAGGGGACCCCCACCACAGGTAGTGGTATCAGGGGGGCCTTTGTTGTGCCACCTGATTTGCCACTGACTTGGCAGG
This sequence comes from Triturus cristatus, assembly GCF_964204655.1. Taxonomy (NCBI): domain Eukaryota; kingdom Metazoa; phylum Chordata; class Amphibia; order Caudata; family Salamandridae; genus Triturus; species Triturus cristatus. The sequence goes on from NC_140579.1 coordinate 1,101,563,270, forward strand.
TCACACAGGAGCGACAAAACTCCTTGGTATCTTCATTCATGTGAGGCCAGTGAAAGTGAGGGACAAGACTGTCCCAAGTCTTATTCTGGCCTATGTGTCCTGCTAAAGGAATATCATGGGCCAAGGTAAGAAGGAAGCCCCTAAATTGCAGAGGTATAACCAACCTCCTGGTTGCACCAGGCTTGGGGTCTCTAGCCTCTGAATAAAGGAGCCCATCATCCCAATACACTTTATGGGTACCTTGAGCATTCCCAGCAGCCTCAGCAGCAGCCAGCTGTCTGAGGGGTTCAAGAGAGGGACAGGATAACTGAGCCTGCCTCAAGTCAGCCCTTGAAGGTCCCCCTGTCCCCAGAAACTCAACCTGATCAGGTTCAAGCTCTTCAGGGACAGTTCCTTCAGGGTTCTCTAGATCAGCTTCCTGGGAAGGTTGATCATCACTCTGAGGCAGGGGGGAAGGCACAGCCTTGACCCTCCTGTTCTTCTTCTTGGTAGGTGCTTGGTCCATTGTTCCAGGATCCAAGACCTGAGGTTCAGTAAGGCACTTTTTGGCCTGTGACCTGGTCACAGCAAGGACATGTGGTGATATACCTAACATCTCTGCATGTGTCCTGTACTCCACTTCAGACCATAGAGAACTCTCTAGGTCATTGCCCAACAAACATTCTACTGGGAGGTCTGCACTAACCACAACCCTTTTGAGGCCAGTTACCCCTCCCCATGAGAAGTTAACAACTGCCACACTATGTGAAGTAGTGGCATTGCTGGCATTGGTCACCAGGTAAGTCTCACCTGGTATGTACTGTCCAGGGTCCACAAAGCCTGGTGTCACCATAGTGACACTGGCACATGTGTCCCTGTAGGCTTGAGCCACTTTTTCATTAATTAAAGGAGTCTGTCTGTACTTGCCCAGGTTACTGGGGCTCACAGTCAGGGACAAATCTATGCCCCCATCACAGATCAGGACTGCCTGTGTCAGGGTTCTGTCTAAGTCAGAATCTCCTTCAGTTCCCATAGTGATTCCCACTACACCCTTTGTCTGGGGACCAACACTGCTAACAGTAGTACTGGGAGCAGGTGCCTTAGGGGCAACAGTGTTGGGGGCTCCACCCTTCTTACAATCACTAGTCCAGTGAGTTGTATTCTTGCAATGATTGCACCAGGGTTTCTTTTGACCTTCTTTCTTCTTTCCTTTAGGCTGGGACCCACCCTATTTAGTACTAGTTTGGGGCCCTGTTGAACACTTCTGGTCTTTAGATTTCTGATCTCCACCCTTTTGGTCTGTTTTCTTCTGATCACCCCCTTGGCCCTGGTTCTGGTTCTTTTGCTTAACCCTGGTTCTGACCCATTTGTCTGCCTTCTTTCCCAATTCATGGGGAGAGGTCAGATCAGAGTCAACCAAGTGTTGATGCAGTTGCTGGTTTTGACAGTTATTTAAAATCTGATCTCTCATCATCAAATTGTACAATCCTGTATAATCAGATACCTTACTTCCCAGCAACCAACCCTCTAAAGCCTTAGTGGCACATTCAATGTATTCAGACCAGTCCTGAGTCTGTGTCTTCTGGGTGTCTCTGAACATTAACCTGTACTGTTCAGTGGTTAAGCCTAACCCATCAACTAGGACACTCTTCAGGGCTCTGTAATTTCTGACATCCTCTTCTCTAACAGTGAGGAGTTTATCTCTGCCTCTTCCTTCAAAAGAGAGCCAGAGGATTGCTGCCCACTGGTCTTCAGGAACCTGCTGTACTTTTCAGGCTCTCTCAAGAGCAGTCATCCATTTGTGGATGTCATCCCCACTTTTGTAGGGGGCACAACCTTAGACAGGTTCCTATTATCAAAGACCCTATCTTTGTCCTTAGGGACAATGCTGCCACCAGTGGGTATAGACCCACTCTCTTTATGCTGCCTAGCCTTGCTCAGTTTCTCTTCCATCAGAGCTACTTCTAGCTCCTGCTTCCTGATCCTCAGCTGGGCTTCCTGCATTCTGGCCTCATGCTCCCTCCTCTGAGGGGTGGTCATCCTTCTCCTGGAGTGACCTTGAGAGCCTCTAGAGGCATGAGAAGCATTAGATTCACCTGAGTGATTCCTTTGCCTCCCAAGCCCCTGGTTAAGTCCACTAGGGAGATCCAATGGGGTGATCCCATTGTCAGTCCCCAGTAGCCTTAAGTTAGCTGGGCCACGTATAACACTTGGCACTGGGCTAGTTCTCCCTTCATCCTCACTACCTCCTGTATCCCCATCACTTTCCTCCTCTGTAGTATGATTCTCATCTAAGGGATGGCTATTGGAAAGGGGTACCTCAGTAGCATCTTCAGAAGGGGGGCCTCCTGTTCCTGTCCCTAAGGGGCCTAACTGGGAGGCTTTCCTGAGAGCTTTCTGATCTTCATCAGCCTGTAAAAGCTCTCTGAGTTCAGCAGAAGTAGGATTCTTGGGCTGTTTAAGGCCCCTGATATTTGCCAACTGCCTAGGCTTATTTTGATTAAGGGTAGCAAAGATGGATGGTGCCCTCTGGGGGTCACTCTCAACAGAGATGGGTACAGTGGATCCCTCTGCCCCAGCCATTGCTCTTAAGTGTGGGTGGATGTGTTGCAATCTACCTACACTTGGGTTTACCTACTGAACCTATCTAGTAGTTGTAGTCAGGGTGTGCTGCTCCCTTTGCTCTACAACAACTAAGTTCAGTAGAACTTAAGTATATCTAATCTTGTTGTATATGTACCTACAGGTACCTATGTGATCTTTCAATTGGTAACCAAGAGATTACAATGGTAAAACACAGCAAGCTCAAATCCAACCGCTGCTCACCAATGTGAGAAGTTGGCCTGGTATATGATGTTCACTAGTTAAAGTGACCACCTTGTACCATGCCAAGCAACCCTTATGGTGTGGTTGTAAGTCAACCTTTTCGGACTAGCTGCCCTAGTGGTAGCGTAGGCTAAGCCGTCTTTGAGGCTAAACTCGTGAAGCGTGTTAAGCCAGCTGTTTTACCAAATGTAACCCGCTTTTATACCAATGAAAGGACACCACACAGATATATATTGAAAATATATATGTATTTATTTCTCAAAGTAACCCCTAGACTCTTTATGAGCACAGGAGCACAAATCGTTAAACAAGAATACGTTAGAATTCACAGAAGTTGCACTTTATATGGATGGGCCCTGGTGGCCGCTCAAACCATATACTAAAATAGTGGTATAAGTACCACGAACAGAAAAGGGAAAAGGCCTAGGGCCTCTAGAATCGCTGGGCCTACAAGGAGCTAACTTCAGTTAGTGACCAGGAGGTCCACGGGTTGCGTGTGCAGAGCAAATAGTCACACGCGAGCTTCCATAGGTTTTCAATGGGTGTGTAAAAGTTACAAAGTTACTGCAAAAAGGACCTTCCGGATGGACTATGAACTTAAGATTCGAAACACAGACACTAGAGATGATACTCTACACTTGGGCACCGGAGTGCAAGCTTTACCTCACCCACAGGAAGCGGGTGCATAGGTCTCGACGTGCGTCGGGTTTCTTCTATCTGTTCAATGGAGCCTGTGGACAAAGATGCTGCAGGCGATCAGTCCGGAAGAGATGCGGTGGATCCAAGGGTGGATCGGAGTTGTAGAAGACCTGTAAGCAGAGGGGACAGTGTTCACAGTCACTAGCCAGTGACCAGCGTGGCACCAGGTGGGTACCAGGCGATGTCGGGTGCAAACAGTAAGGAAGGTGTAGCTTGTCTCTGCAGCCATGTGGTCCCTGAAGGTCGACAATGTCCAGGAGTCGGTTCACGAGCTATCCCACACAAACTCTCGCTGTCGGCGGTGTCGGCGACTTGATCGAAGCAACCAAGCCTTGGCAAAAGCAATTGTTGTGGAAAACGAAATAAGCTGATGGTTCTGACCAGCAAGGTCAGAGGGACTGCTCCTTTGGAGGGGAGCAAGGGCCAGTCTGGAGCAACCAGACCAGCGGTGTAGTTCTTGAAGTTCGTTGCCAAGATGGCCACTAGCCAGCGGGCCAGCAACCGGTTAGGCGCGTCGAGTGGCAAAATGCAGAAGGGCCCCACGCAGATCGTGGAGATGCTGGAGGGCTCACCTTTGGTGCAGATGCTGCTCGAGAGTTGGGCTTCTCAGATCCCAAAGCACAACTTGGAGGGAGCCTCGGTTGTTGCGCTTGCAGCTTGTCGTGGTCTGTTCAAGATGGCTGGCTCCACGTGTCTCGGTGCCTCCATGGGTCTCCTCTTTTCAGGGACTGTGGATCGGGCGGTGAGAGGTCTGGAGGTCCAGGTCTTGTCAGTCTCTGAGCTCGGGCTCTGGCGGGAGGCGGCGGCAAAGCAGACGTTGATTCGCTGGATGGTGCTTGCGTTAGCAAGGTGGTCACTCCCTGACCACAGGGGAGATTGGCTTCAGTCTTCTGTGCGGCAGAACGTCGAAGTTCCCGTCTTCTTCTTGTAGTTAAGTTGATTCCAGGATGTCTGAAGTCTTGGGACACAGCTCCTACCTTTAAGCGGATTCTAGGGGCCGGACTACCTGCTAGGTCCCTCCCTAAGGGTGGGACCAGGAAGGGGGGTGGTTACACCCCCAATCCTCTGTCCAGCTCGCCCCAGGCCCGGGACTGGTGTGCCCCAGGACCGGATTGAACTGGCATATGCACCGAGGCTCCTTGTGAGCCTCAGGCATGTCTGGTTTCTATCAAGCCCTACCTGACCAATACACAAAATCCTGTCTGGGGTGGTGCACACACCTCCCCTGGCAGGAAACCCTTTGTCCACACCTCCCAAGCTGGAAGGACTCCCAGCAGCAGGAGGGCAGACTTGTGTCTGTGGTGGCAGCATCCATTTTGTGGAGCTGAGGCTATGTCTGATTTTATCCGGGTTTCAGGTACTGTACATGTCGTGTCCCTCTAGAAGGCTGGAATGCTAACCCCGTCGTCAGAATTGGCGAGGGGTTAGTATTCCAATTCGTATGACACCTTACTCGACATGTTTTGATAAAGCCAAACCAAAGATAGCATTTAACCGCGAGGCTCATAATGCACTTAAGAGTATATGGTATGACGATATCTGGAAACAGTAGAAGGAAGGGGTTCCGACCACTGCAGACAGGCTCAGCTCATGCCAGAGCACCATCTCACATGGAACCAAGCACTCTGCCTTCAGGATTGTTAAGGCCTGCCATAGGAGTGACTTATAGGTTAACATGTGTCCCATTTAAGGTTAGGTATAGGTATACTACACCTAAGTAAGAGGTGGTTACACCAACTTACCCCAGCTGAGTGATCAGCCAGTTGTGTCAAATTTGTTAGGCCAAGCCTGGGGTGGCATAATACATGCTTCAGCCCCTGGCAGGCCTTAGATACACCAATGCCCTGGGTACCTAGTGTACACTGGTACAGGGGCTCACAGGGTGATCCACTTCCAATTGGTTATGCACCTAGGGTGCATAGTGTAGATTTAGTAGAGAGAACAGCAGGCTGGGGGTCTGATTGGCAGGCCCACAGCCTCAATATGTCAAAAACCAGTGAAGCAAAAAGCTAAAATTTGGGGTGACCATAGGATAGCAGACCCTACTCTCCTACACTGAGTATATGGAGAAGGCATCCAAAAACCTTGAAGCAAGCCAGGCCTTACAGAAAGCTTGGCATGACCAAAAGGCTGTCTTGGTTGAGTTTCAGCCAGGACAGAAGGTATGGGTGTTGGAGCCAGTGGCCCCAGCAGCACTCCAAGACAAATGGTCTGGACCCCATACAATCCTGGAAAAGAAGGGAGAGGTTACCTACTTGGTGGACCTAGGAACTCCCAGGAGTCCCCAAAGGGTACTCCATGTTAACAGGTTAAAAGCATATGTTGACAGGGCAGACATGGGCTTGCTCATGGCTACAGATGAGGGACAGGAGGAAGAGAGTGACCCTCTCCCAGACCTGTTGTCTCAGAACCCTGAGGATGGTTCAGTTGAAGGAGTGACCCTTGGAGGCAACCTCACTGATCATCAGCAGACTGAAAGTAGACAAGTTCTACAATCATTTCAACACATGTTTTCCTTGATACCTAGCCAAACTGACTGGTGTACCCATGTGGTGGACACTGGTGACAGTCTGCCTGTAAAGAACAAGCTTTACAGACAACCTGACCACGTCAGGGACTGTATAAAGGCTGAGGTACACAAAATGCTGGAATTGGGTGTCATTGAACCCTCAGAGAGCCCCTGGGCAAGCCCAGTGGTTCTGGTCCCCAAACCTCACACCAAAGATGGCAAGAGAGAGATGAGGTTCTGTGTGGATTACAGAGGACTCAATGCTGTCACTAGGACAGATGCACATCCTATTCCAAGGGCAGATGAGCTCATAGATAAACTGGCTTCTGCTAAGTTTTTGAGCACATTTGACTTGACAGCTGGCTATTGGCAAATCAGATTAGCTGAGGAGTCTAAGGCCAAAACAGCATTCTCAACCCCAGGTGGGCACTACCAATTTGTGGTGATGCCCTTTGGTCTGAAGATTGCACCTGCCACCTTCCAAAGGTTGGTGAATCAAGTCCTTACTGGGTTGGATGACTTTTGCGCAGCATATCTTGATGACATTGCTGTCTTTAGCTCCACCTGGGAGGATCACCTGATCCACCTGAAGAAGGCTCTTGAGGCTCTGCAAAGGGCAGGCCTCACTATCAAGGCCACTAAGTGCCAAATAGGGCAGAGTAAGGTTGTGTATTTGGGCCACCTTGTAGGTGGAGGCCAAGTTCAACCACTGGAGAGTAAGATACAATCTATCAAGGACTGGTCTCCTCCAACCACCCAGACTCAAGTTCGAGCTTTCTTGGGCTTGACTGGGTACTACAGGAAGTTTGTTAAGAACTATGGGTCCATTGTGACTCCTCTTAATGATCTGACATCCAAGAAGATGCCCAAAAAGGTTCAGTGGACAGTAAGCTGTCAAAAGGCATTTGATGGCCTGAAGGAGGCCATGTGCTCTGCACCTATCCTGAAAACTCCTGACTACTCCAAATAGTTTATTGTCCAAACAGATGCTTCTGAGTTGGGTGTGGGAGCTGTGCTGTCACAACTTAATGTAGATGGTCAAGACCAACCCATTGCTTTTATTAGCAGAAGGTTGACCCCCAGAGAGAAGAATTGGTCAGCTATTGAGAGGGAGGCCTTTGCTGTGGTGTGGGCCCTGAAGAAACTGAGGCCATTCTTGTTTGGAACTCACTTCAAGATTCAGACCGACCATAAGCCCCTCTCGTGGCTAAATCAGATGAAGGGTGAAAACCCCAAACTGCTTAGGTGGTCCATTTCCCTACAGGGGATGGACTTTACAGTGGAGCACCGGCCAGGTACTGACCATGGGAATGCAGATGGTCTCTCCAGGTACTTCCACTTAGGACATGAAGACGAGACTGGTCAAGGCTAGTTTAATGTCCCTGCGTTTGGTGGGGGGGTTGTGTAGGAGAGTAGGGTCTGCTATCCTATGGTCACCCCAAATTTTTGCTTTTTGCTTCACTGGTTTTTGACATATTGAGGCTGTGGGCCTGCCAATCAGACCCTCAGCCTGCTGTTCTCTCTACTAAATTTACACTATGCACCCTAGGTGCACAACCAATTGGAAGTGGATCACCCTGTGAGCCCCTGTACCAGTGTACACTAGGTACCCAGGGCATTGGTGTATCTAAGGCCTACCAGGGGCTGAAGCATGTATTGTGCCACCCCTGGCCTGGCCTTACAAATTTGACACAACTGGCTGATCACTCAGCTGGGGTAAGTTGGTGCAACCACCTCTTACTTAGGTGTAGTATACCTATACCTAACCTTAAATGGGACACATGTTAACCTATAAGTCACTCGTATGGCAGGCCTTAACAATCCTGAAGGCAGAGTGCTTGGTTCCATGTGAGATGGTGCTCTGGCAGGAGCTGAGCCTGTCTGCAGTGGTCGGAGCCACTTCCTTCTACTGTTTCCAGATATCGTCATACCATATACTCTTAAGTGCATTATGAACCTCGCGGTTAAATGCTATCTTTGGTTTGGCTTTATCAAAACATGTCGAGTAAGGTGTCATACGAATTGGAATACTAACCCCTCGCCAATTCTGGCGACGGGGTTAGCATTCCACCCTTCTAGAGGGACACGACATGTACAGTACCTGAAACCCGGGTAAAATCAGACATAGCCTCAGCTCCACAAAATGGATGCTGCCACCACAGACACAAGTCTGCCCTCCTGCTGCTGGGAGTCCTTCCAGCTTGGGAGGTGTGGACAAAGGGTTTCCTTCCAGGGGAGGTGTGTGCACCACCCCAGACAGGATTTTGTGTATTGGTCAGGTAGGACTTGAAAGAAACCAGACATGCCTGAGGCTCACAAGGAGCCTCGGTGCATATGCCAGTTCAAACCGGTCCTGGGGCACACCAGCCCTGGACCTGGGGCGAGCTGGACAAAGGATTGGGGGTGTAACCACCCCCCTTCCTGGTCCCACCCTTAGGGAGGGACCTAGCAGGTAGTCCGGCCCCTAGAATCCGAATAAAGGTAGGAGCTGTGTCCTAAGACTTTAGACATCCTGGAATCAACTTAACTACAAGAAGAAGACGGGAACTTCGACGCTCTGCCACACAGAGGACTTAAGCCAATCTCCCCTGTGGTCAGGGAGTGACCACCTTGCTAACGCAAGCACCATCCAGCGAATCAACGTCTGCTTTGCCGCCACCTCCCGCCGGAGCCTGAGCCCAGAGACTGACAAGACCTGGACCTCCAGACCTCTCACCACCCGATCCACAGTCCCTGAAAAGAAGGAACCCGTGGAGGCACCGAGACACGTGGAGCCAGCCATCTTGAAAAGACCACGACAAGCTGCAAGCGCGACAACCGAGGCTCCCTCGAAGTTGTGCTTTGGGATCTGAGAAGCCCAACACCCGAGCAGCATCTGCACCAAAGGTGAGCCCTCCAGCATCTCCACGATCTGCGTGGGGCCCCTCTGCATTTTGCCACTCGACGCGCCTAACCGGTTGCTGGCCCGTTGGCTAGTGGCCATCTTGGTGACGAACTTCAAGAACTACACCACTGGTCTGGTTGCTCCAGACTGGCCCTTGCTCCCCTCCAAAGGAGCTGTCCCTCTGACCTTGCTGGTCAGAACCATCAGCTTATTTCTTTCTCCACAACAATTGCTTTTGCCAAGGCTTGTTTGCTTCGACCAAGTCGCCGACACCGCCGAGTGCGAGAGCCTGCGTGGGACAGCTCGTGAACCGACTCCTGGACATCGTCGACCTTCAGGGACCACGTGGCTGCAGAGACAATCTACACCTTTCCTCCTGTTTGCACCCGACACCGCCTGGTACCCACCTGGTGCCACGCTGGTCACTGGCTAGTGACTGTGAACACTGTCCCCTCTGCTTTCAGGTCTTCTACAACTCCGATCCACCATTGGATCCACCGCATCCCTTCCGGACCGACCGCCTGCAGCATCTTTGTCTTCAGGCTCCATTGAACATATTGAAGAAACCCGACGCACTTCGAGACCTATGCACCCGCTTCCTGTGGGTGAGGTAAAGCTGGCACCCCGGTGCCCAAGTGTAGAGTATCATCTCTAGTGTCTGTGTTTCCAATCTTGAGTTCATAGTCCATCCGTAAGATCCTTTTTGCAGTAACTTTGTAACTTTTACGCACCCATTGAAAACCTATGGGAGCCCGCGTGTGACTATTTGCTCTGCACACGCAACCCGTGGACCTCCTGGTCACTAACTAAAGTTAGCTCCTTGTAGGCCCAGCGATTCTAGAGGCCCTAGGCCTTTTCCCTTTTCTGTTCGTGGTACGTATACCACTATTTTAGTATATGGTTCGAGTGGCCACCAGGGCCTATCCATATAAAGTGCAACTTCTGTGTATTCTAACGTATTCTTGTTTAACGATTTGTGCTCCTGTGCTCATAAAGAGTCTAGGGGATACTTTGAGAAATAAATACATATATATTTTCAATATATATCTGTGTGGTGTCCTTTCATTGGTATAAAGGGGGGTTACATTTGGTACATTTTAGCCTCAAAGACTGCTTAGCCTACGCTACCACTAGGGCAGCTAGTCCAAAAAGGTTGACTTACAACCACACCATAAGGGTTGCTTGGCATGGTACAAGGTGGTCACTTTAACTAGTGATAAGCAAAATGAATAGAAGATGGCGGCACTCGGGGTGTGCAACGTTCATCAAGTGAATAAAGTAAACCAATGGTAAGTATTTTAGGGTGCCAGGAAATGGTCCCTTCCGGCCGGTAGGGACTAGAATTTGAACAACAGACGAAGGAGTGCAAGGGGGGCTTACACTGTTTCCAGGGGCACTCCGGTAGGAGAAAAAACTCCTGAATTCTAATTACATCAGTACATTTCGTATAGTTCAAACACGTGTGATCGAGGTAATCATGCTTGAAAGGTCGTTTATTTAGTGGGTCACATATTAAATCATCATAGTAACTCCTTTGTGAAACGAAGCATTAAGGAAAACGGTTTAAACAACATCCATGGATCTATGCATTATCCCTATGCATTTCGGGCGGAGCCCTTCGTCAGGGGAAAGCGAAGAATCTGCAAGTAAATAAATCGATATCAGGAAGGGGATCTCGCAACCACAGATAAATACAACGTTCTATGTGGGTGAAATGAAAACATGCATGTGCCCTCCAACTAGCACACCCACACGACATGCTTGCAAAGAGTTAAGAAGCAAAAGCACATTTGTGGCTCCTGTTAGTCACAAAATACTTGACTCCTTTGAAACCATCACTTTGAATTCCATCAGAGAGATCTTCAAAAAACCCCACTCTAAATACAATAACTTCAATCTTAAGGAATCCAGAGCACTCAACCAAATTGTTAACAACCCGGAAATCACGTGCTGTAAAGCTGATAAAGGCGGCGCACTTGTTGTCATGGACAGTGACTTCTACCACACCAGTGTAAGTGAACATGTCAATGATAAGAATCTATACATGAAATTACCCAATGATCCTACTGGTGTCTTTGCCAATACGCTTAAAGTCATTCTGGATAAAGCACTCACTATGGGAACAATCACAGACAAGGACCACAAATATCTCACACAACCCCATCCTAAATGCCCTAGCATTCACATGCTCCCTAAAATTCATAAGGATGTACACAAGCCTCCTTTTCGTCCCATCGTTTCAACAAAAAACTCTATCCATGAGCCTACCGGCAAGTTCATTGATCTTTACCTACAAGACATTGTTACATCCATGTCTACTTACCTGCGTGACACCACTGATTTTCTGAAGCGCCTCCAAGAAGTCACCATTGAACCAGACAAAGTATACACTCTGGTAACCATAGATGTATGTGCCCTGTACACATCGATTCCGCACAATAGGGGCTTGGAAGCCATAGAATCTTTCTTACTACACCATCCCATCGATGACACTTTGAAAGTTCTGATACTTGAACTTCTGCAGTACACGTTGTACCACAGTTACTTCTCATACAACAACGAATACTATCTCCAACTCGTTGGAACATCAATGGGAAATTGTGCTGCTCCAAGCTACACTAACCTGTTCATGCACCGGATGGAACTAGATCACATCTTGAGTCACAACAAATGGATCAACAACATTCTCACCCTATGGAGGTACATAGATGACATTTTCCTCATTTGGATTGGTCAACCTGATGAAATTTTGGAATTTCTGAAACACATAAACTCTTTGGATGATCATATAAAGTTCACTCATTCTATCAGTCCTCAAAGTTTGCCATTCCTGGACGTCCAGGTTACATTACTCAACAACAAACTGACAACTAATCTATTCGTCAAAGCCACGGACAGGAACAATGCTTTAATGTTCACCAGTTGTCATCCGACACCACTCAAAACTCATTTGCCATATTCTCAGCTTCTAAGGGCTAAAAGAATCTGCTCAGAATCAGAAGCCTATGTAAGTTCTGAAGAAAAAATACTACATAAGTACAGAGACAGAAAATATCCCGAGGTCACATTACAAGCAGCAAAAACCCGAGTGGCCACCAAAACTCGGTCAGAACTTCTAAGAACCAACATCAAATTAACTGACGAACAGAGACCAGTTTTCGTCTCCAAATACTCAACCAGAAGCAAGGCCATTAAAAACATCATCCTCAAGAGTTGGGATATGATTCGCTTTGAACCAGACTTTCATGGCATTTTCAACACCAGACCACTCTTTGCATACCAGAGAGCTAAAAACTTAAAGAACATTCTTGAGACCGAACCTATTGATACTTCCACCAACTACTGCGGCACCATACCGTGCCACAATTGCAGTCATTGTCACAATATAATTCCGGGCAATATCTTCAACCATCCATCGTCAGGAAAAGCCATCAAATTGAGAACCAACGCCACTTGTGATTCTATGACCTTAGTGTATCTACTCAAATGTCCCTGCGGACTGCCTTATGTAGGCAAAACCGAACGAAAGATTAAAGTTCGCTTAACCGAACACAAAAGCACTATCAGGAACAGATCTACTAAAGCACCATTAGCTGCTCACTTCATCACACACCAGCACAACGTGAGCCAACTGAAGTTCCTTGTTTTGGAGGTTGTCCCACTGAAAGCAGGCGTAGATAACAAGAAACTACTACTCCAAAGGGAAACAGTGTGGATCAAGAGACTGGATGCCTGCCAGCCTAAGGGGCTTAATGACAGACTGGAATATAGTTGCTTCTTATAGATAATTGTTGTCCCAACCTATATACATTCATTTGTTTTCTGTCTGAAACCACATGCTTACATTGTGTTTTTCCACGTTCTCACCTTCCCTACTCTCCCCTCTTCTTCTGTTTAAGTGGTTTCTCACTGCAATTTTTCGCTTCGTTTTCGTCTGACTTTGTACACTCTATTTTCCCCCTGTCTATAATCTCTCTGGTAGAATTTTCCCTACCTTTTTTATTTTCTCTTAAACTTCTGGTCTTTGTTATTCACTCCAGCTGTTTTTCCACTTTTTTTTGTTTCACTTACTATTCACTTATACCTTCTGTCTATTTTTCATCCAGTTACCGTTATATCAGCAAGGCTACTACTGTGTATGTATACCACCCAGAGCCCATTTTAAGATGGCCGCCACTTTCGAGTATTAGTGTCGTGTAAGCTCACGCAAATTTTCGGCTTTTATCCTCACCCGAAACGTTGGATTAATGTTTCACAACACTTTCCTGTGTACTTTATGATGTTTCTAACTTGATTGAGTATTTACAGATACGACATTTCCACCCACCCACACTTTCGTTAGTCCGTCTTTTACTTTCACGGTAGTTTATTTCCTTCCGCATCACCCTCGTTTGTTCACCAACCTTTGGCAACACGGCGCTTGGCGCGTTGCGACTCTGACCCATCGGTAAGCGTTTTTCCTCCTCACCCTTACTCGTATGGCTATTTCTTTCACTGGTACTTCACTAAAACTCCACCATTTGAAGTTCCAGTTTCCGATTGTCACCAACTTTACGCGCTCGCAATGGTTCTCGGATCTATCGGGTGTTTTCCGGTTTTTTCCATCTATGACACGGTGATTCTTTTCTACCCATTTCGGGTTTCTCTTTAACTCCTGACAACACGATATGGTCGACACTGGCTCATTTTTCGCTTCTTTTCCTTTTTTTTCAGTCGTCAATTTAAACATGCATGTTTTCATTTCACCCACATAGAACGTTGTATTTATCTGTGGTTGCGAGATCCCCTTCCTGATATCGATTTATTTACTTGCAGTTTCTTCGCTATCCCCTGACGAAGGGCTCCGCCCGAAATGCATAGGGATAATGCATAGATCCATGGATGTTGTTTAAATCGTTTTCCTTAATGCTTCGTTTCACAAAGGAGTTACTATGATGATTTAATATGTGACCCACTAAATAAACGACCTTTCAAGCATGATTACCTCGATCACACGTGTTTGAACTATACGAAATGTACTGATGTAATTAGAATTCAGGAGTTTTTTCTCCTACCGGAGTGCCCCTGGAAACAGTGTAAGCCCCCCTTGCACTCCTTCGTCTGTTGTTCACTTTAACTAGTGAACATCATATACCAGGCCAACTTCTCACATTGGTGAGCAGCGGTTGGATTTGAGCTTGCTGTGTTTTACCTCTGTAATCTCTTTGCTACCAATTGAAAGATCATACAGGTACCTTTAGGTACAAATAAAACAAGAATAGATATACGTCAGTTCTACTGAACTTAGTTGTTGTAGAGCAAAGGGAGTAGCACACCCTGACTACAACTACTAGATATGTTTAGTAGGAAAACCCAAGTGTAGGTAGATTGCAACACATCCACCCACACTTAAGAGCAATGGCTGGGGCAGAGGGGTCCAATGTACCCATCTCTGTTGAGAGTGACCCCCAGAGGGCACCATCCATCTTTGCTACCCTAAATGAAAATGAGCTCAGGCAGTTGGCAAATATCAGGGGCCTTAAACAGCCCAAGAATCCTATTTCTGCTGAACTCAGAGAGCTTTTACAGGCTGATGAAGATCAGACAGCTCTCAGGAAAGCCTCCCAGTTAGGCCCCTTAGGGACTGGAACAGGAGGCCCCCCTTCTGAAAATGCTACTGAGGTACCCCTTTCCAATAGTCACCGCTTAGATGAGATTCATACTACAGAGGATGAAAGTGAGAAGGGTACTGATACAGAAGGTAGTGAGGATGAAGGGAGAACTAGCCCAGTGCCAAGTGTTATACGTGGCCCAGCTAACTTAAGGCTACTGGGGACTGACAATGGGATCACCCCATTGGATCTCCCTAGTGGACTTAACCAGGGGCTTGGGAGGCAAAGGAATCACTCAGGTGAATCTAATGCTTCTCATGCCTCTAGAGGCTCTCAAGGTCACTCCAGGAGAAGGATGACCACCCCTCAGAGGAGGGAACATGAGGCCAGAATGCAGGAAGCTCAGCTGAGAATCAGGAAACAGGAGCTAGAAGTGGCTCTGATGGAAGAGAAACTGAGTAAGGCTAGGCGACCTAAAGAGAGTGGGTCTATACCCACTGGTGACAGCATTGTCCCTAAGGACAAAGATAGGGTCTTTGATAATAGGAACCTGTCTAAGGTTGTGCCCCCCTACAAAAGTGGGGATGACATCCACAAATGGATGACTGCTCTTGAGAGAGCCTGCAAAGTGCAGCAGGTTCCTGAAGACCAGTGGGCAGCAATCCTCTGGCTCTCCTTTGAAGGAAGAGGCAGAGACAGACTCCTCACTGTTAGGGAGGAGGATGTCAGAAACTACAGAGTCCTGAAGAGTGTCCTAGTTGATGGGTTAGGCTTAACCACTGAACAGTACAGGTTAATGTTCAGAGACACCCAGAAGACACAGACTCAGGACTGGTCTGAATACATTGAATGTGCCACTAATGCTTTGGAGGGTTGGTTGCTGGGAAGTAAGGTATCTGATTATACAGGATTGTACAATTTGATGATGAGAGAACAGATTTTAAATAACTGTCAAAACCAGCAACTGCATCAACACTTGGTTGACTCTGATCTGACCTCTCCCCAAGAATTGGGAAAGAAGGCAGACAAATGGGTCAGAACCAGGGTTAAGCAAAAGAACCAGAACCAGGGCCAAGGGGGTGATCAGAAGAAAACAGACCAAAAGGGTGGAGATCAGAAATCTAAAGACCAGAAGTCTTCAACAGGGCCCCAAACTAGTACTAAAGAGGGTGGGTCCCAGCCTAAAGGGAAGAAGAAAGAAGGTCAAAAGAAACCCTGGTGCAATTCTTGCAAGAATACAACTCACTGGACTAGTGATTGTAAAAAGGGTGGAGCCCCCAACACTGTTGCCCCTAAGGCACCTGCTCCCAGTACTACTGTTAGCAGTGTTGGTCCCCAGACAAAGGGTGTAGTGGGAATCACTATGGGAACTGAAGGAGATTCTGACTTAGACAGAACCCTGACACAGGCAGTCCTGATCTGTGATGGGGACATAGATTTGTCCCTGACTGTGAGCCCCAGTAACCTGGGCAAGTACAGACAGACTCCTTTAATTAATGAAAAAGTGGCTCAAGCCTACATGGACACATGTGCCAGTGTCACTATGGTGACACCAGGCTTTGTGGACCCTGGACAGTACATACCAGGTGAGAATTACCTGGTGACCCATGCCAGCAATGCCACTACTTCACATAGTGTGGCAGTTGTTAACTTCTCATGGGGAGGGGTAACTGGCCTCAAAAGGGTTGTGGTTAGTGCAGACCTCCCAGTAGAATGTTTGTTGGGCAATGACCTAGAGAGTTCTCTATGGTCTGAAGTGGAGTACAGGACACATGCAGAGATGTTAGGTATATCACCACATGTCCTTGCTGTGACCAGGTCACAGGCCAAAAAAGTGCCTTACTGAACCTCAGGTCTTGGATCCTGGAACAATGGACCAAGCACCTACCAAGAAGAAGAACAGGAGGGTCAAGGCTGTGCCTTCCCCCCTGCCTCAGAGTGATGATCAACCTTCCCAGGAAGCTGATCTAGAGGACCCTGAAGGAACTGTCCCTGAAGAGCTTGAACCTGATCAGGTTGAGTTTCTGGGGACAGGGGGGCCTTCAAGGGCTGACTTGAGGCAGGCTCAGTTATCCTGTCCCTCTCTTGAACCCCTCAGACAGCTGGCTGCTGCTGAGGCTGCTGGGAATGCTCAAGGTACCCATAAAGTGTATTGGGATGAAGGGCTCCTTTATTCAGAGGCTAGAGACCCCAAGCCTGGTGCAACCAGGAGGTTGGTTATACCTCTGCAATTTAGGGGCTTCCTTCTTACCTTGGCCCATGATATTCCTTTAGCAGGACACTTAGGCCAGAACAAGACTTGGGACAGGCTTGTCCCTAACTTTCACTGGCCTCACATGAATGAAGATACCAAGGAGTTTTGTCGCTCCTGTGTGACCTGCCAAGCCAGTGGCAAATCAGGTGGCACAACAAAGGCCCCCCTAATACCACTACCTGTGGTGGGGGTCCCCTTTGAAAGAGTGGGAATAGATATAGTGGGTCCCATGGATCCTCCCACTGCATCTGGGCACAGATTTATACTGGTGGTAGTGGATCATGCCACCAGGTATCCAGAGGCAATTCCCCTTAGGACCACTACAGCATCTGTTGTGGCCAGGGCCCTGCTGGGAGTATTCTCCAGAGTGGGGTTTCCTAAGGAGGTGGTTTCCGACAGAGGTACCAACTTCATGTCAGGATACTTGACAGCTATGTGGAAGGAATGTGGTGTCAACTACAAGTTCACCACCCCTTATCACCCACAATGCAATGGGCTTGTTGAGAGATTCAACAAGACCCTAAAGGGTATGATCAAAGGATTACCTGAAAAGCTCAGGCGAAGATGGGACATCCTTCTACCCTGCCTTCTGTTTGCTTACAGAGAGGTCCCACAAAAAGGAGTTGGCTACAGCCCCTTTGAATTGTTGTTTGGGCACCCTGTAAGAGGCCCACTGTGTTTGGTGAAGGAAGGATGGGAGGTACCTCTCAAAAAGCCTAAGCAAGACATAGTGGACTATGTACTTGGTCTCCGCTCCAGGATGGCTGAGTATATGGAGAAGGCATCCAAAAACCTTGAGGCAAGCCAGGCCTTACAGAAAGCTTGGCATGACCAAAAGGCTGTCTTGGTTGAGTTTCAGCCAGGACAGAAGGTATGGGTGTTGGAGCCAGTGGCCCCAGCAGCACTCTAAGACAAATGGTCTGGACCCCATACAATCCTGGAAAAGAAGGGAGAGGTTACCTACTTGGTGGACCTAGGAACTCCCAGGAGTCCCCACAGGGTACTCCGTGTTAACAGGTTAAAAGCATATGTTGACAGGGCAGACATGGGCTTGCTCATGGCTACAGATGAGGGACAGGAGGAAGAGAGTGACCCTCTCCCAGACCTGTTGTCTCAGAACCCTGAGGATGGTTCAGTTGAAGGAGTGACCCTTGGAGGCAACCTCACTGATCATCAGCAGACTGAATGTAGACAAGTTCTACAATCATTTCAACACATGTTTTCCTTGATACCTAGCCAAACTGATTGGTGTACCCATGTGGTGGACACTGGTGACAGTCTGCCTGTAAAGAACAAGCTTTACAGACAACCTGACCACGTCAGGGACTGTATAAAGGCTGAGGTACACAAAATGCTGGAATTGGGTGTCATTGAACCCTCAGAGAGCCCCTGGGCTAGCCCAGTGGTTCTGGTCCCCAAACCTCACACCAAAGATGGCAAGAGAGAGATGAGGTTCTGTGTGGATTACAGAGGACTCAATGCTGTCACTAGGACAGATGCACATCCTATTCCAAGGGCAGATGAGCTCATAGATAAACTGGCTTCTGCTAAGTTTTTGAGCACATTTGACTTGACAGCTGGCTATTGGCAAATCAGATTAGCTGAGGAGTCTAAGGCCAAAACAGCATTCTCAACCCCAGGTGGGCACTACCAATTTGTGGTGATGCCCTTTGGTCTGAAGAATGCACCTGCCACCTTCCAAAGGTTGGTGAATCAAGTCCTTACTGGGTTGGATGACTTTTGCGCAGCATATCTTGATGACATTGCTGTCTTTAGCACCACCTGGGAGGATCACCTGATCCACCTGAAGAAGGCACTTGAGGCTCTGCAAAGGGCAGGCCTCACTATCAAGGCCACTAAGTGCCAGATAGGGCAGAGTAAGGTTGTGTATTTGGGCCACCTTTTAGGTGGAGGCCAAGTTCAACCACTGGAGAGTAAGATACAATCCATCAAGGACTGGTCTCCTCCAACCACCCAGACTCAAGTTCGAGCTTTTTTGGGCTTGACTGGGTACTACAGGAAGTTTGTTAAGAACTATGGGTCCATTGTGACTCCTCTTAATGATCTGACATCCAAGAAGATGCCCAAAAAGGTTCAGTGGACAGTAAGCTGTCAAAAGGCATTTGATGACCTGAAGGAGGCCATGTGCTCTGCACCTATCCTGAAAAGTCCTGACTACTCCAAAGAGTTTATTGTCCAAACAGATGCTTCTGAGTTGGGTGTGGGAGCTGTGCTGTCACAACTTAATGTAGATGGTCAAGACCAACCCATTGCTTTTATTAGCAGAAGGTTGACCCCCAGAGAGAAGAATTGGTCAGTGTAGGAGAGTAGGGTCTGCTATCCTATGGTCACCCCAAATTTTTGCTTTTTGCTTCACTGGTTTTTGACATATTGAGGCTGTGGGCCTGCCAATCAGACCCCCAGCCTGCTGTTCTCTCTACTAAATTAAAACTATGCACCTTAGGTGCATAACCAATTGGAAGTGGATCACCCTGTCAGCCCCTGTACCAGTGTACACTAGGTACCCAGGGCATTGGTGTACCCAAGGCCTGCCAGGGACTGAAGCATGTATTATGCCACCCCAGGCTTGGCCTAACAATCTGACACAACTGGCTGATCACTCAGCTGGGGTAAGTTGGTGTAATCACCTCTTACTTAGGTGTAGTATACCTATACCTAACCTTAAATGGGACACATGTTAACCTATAAGTCACTCCTATGGCAGGCCTTAAAAATCCTGAAGGCAGAGTGCTTGGTTCCATGTGAGATGGTGCTCTGGCATGAGCTGAGCCTGTCTGCAGTGGTCGGAACCCCTTCCTTCTACTGTTTCCAGATATCGTCATACCATATACTCTTAAGTGCATTATGAGCCTCGCGGTTAAATGCTATCTTTGGTTTGGCTTTATCAAAACATGTCGAGTAAGGTGTCATACGAATTGGAATACTAACCCCTCGCCAATTCTGGCGACGGGGTTAGCATTCCACCCTTCTAGAGGGACACGACATGTACAGTACCTGAACCCCGGGTAAAATCAGACATAGCCTCAGCTCCACAAAATGGATGCTGCCACCACAGACACAAGTCTGCCCTCCTGCTGCTGGGAGTCCTTCCAGCTTGGGAGGTGTGGACAAAGGGTTTCCTGCCAGGGGAGGTGCATGCACCACCCCAGACAGGATTTTGTGTATTGGTCAGGTAGGGCTTGAAAGAAACCAGACATGCCTGTGGCTCACAAGGAGCCTCGGTGCATATGCCAGTTCAAACCGGTCCTGGGGCACACCAGTCCCGGGCCTGGGGTGAGCTGGACAAAGGATTGGGGGTGTAACCACCCCCTTCCTGGTCCCACCCATAGGGAGGGACCTAGCAGGTAGTCCGGCCCCTAGAATCCGCTTAAAGGTAGGAGCTGTGTCCTAAGACTTCAGACATCCTGGAATCAACTTGAAACTAAGAAGAAGACGGGAACTTCGACATTCTGCTGCACAAAAGACTGAAGGAAATCTCCCCTGTGGTCAGGGAGTGACCACCTTGCTAACGCAAGCACCATCCAGCGAATCAACGTCTGCTTTGCCGCCGCCTCCCGCCGGAGCCCGAGCGCAGAGACTGACAAGACCTGGACCTCCAGACCTCTCACCGCCCGATCCACAGTCCCTGAAAAGAGGAGACCCGTGGAGGCACCGAGACACGTGGAGCCAGCCCTCTTGAAACGACCACGACAAGCTGACAAGTGCAACAACCGAGGGTCCCTCCAAGTTGTGCTTTGGGATCTGAGAAGCCCAACCCTCGAGCAGCATCTGCACCAAAGGTGAGCCCTCCAGCATCTCCACAATCTGCGTGGGGCCCTTCTGCATTTTTCCACTCGATGCGCCTAACCGGTTGCTGGCCCGCTGGCTAGTAGCCATCTTGGCGACGAACTTTACGAAATACACCGCTGGTCTGGTTGCTCCAGACTGGCCCTTGCTCCCCTCCAAAGGAGCAGTCCTTCTGACCTTGCTGGTCAGAACCATCAGCTTATTTCATCTCCTACAACAATTACTTTTGCCAAGGCTTGTTTGCTTCGATCAAGTCGCCGACACCGCCGACAGCGAGAACCTGCGTGGGACAGCTCGTGACTCGACTCCTGGACATCGTCGACCTCCAGGGACCACGTGGCTGCAGAGACAAGCTACACCTTTCTTCCTGTTTGCACCCGACATTGCCTGGTACCCACCTGGTGCCACGCTGGTCACTGGCTAGTGACTGTGAACACTGTCCCCTCTGCTTACAGGTCTTCAACATCTCCGATCCACTCTTGGATCCACTGCATCTCTCCCGGACCGACCGCCTGCAGCATCTTTGTCTTCAAGCTCCACGGAACAGATAGAAGAAACCCGACGCACTTCGAGGCCTATGCACCCGCTTCCTGTGGGTGAGGTAAAGCTGGCACACCTGTGCCCAAGTGTAGTATTACATCTCTAGTGCCTGTGTTCCAAATCTTGAGTTCCTAGTCCATCCGGAAGATCCTCTTTGCAGTAACTTTGTACTTTTTACGCACCCATTGAAACCTATGGGAGTACGCGTGTGGCTATTTGCTCTGCACAAGCCACCCGTGGACCTCCTGGTCACTAACTGACGTTAGCTCCTTGTAGGCCCAGCGATTCTAGAGGCCCTAGGCCTTTTCCCTTTTCTGTTCGTGGTACTTATACCACTATTTTAGTATATGGTTCGAGTGGCCACCAGGGCCTATCCATATAAAGTGCAACTTCTGTGTATTCTACTGTAATCTTGTTTGACGATTTGTGCTCCTGTGCTCATAAAGAGACTAGGGGTTACTTTGAGAAATAAATACATATATATTTTGAATATATATCTGTGTGATGTCCTTTCATTGGTATAAAAGGGGGTTGCATTTGGTAAAACAGCTGGCTTAACACGCTTCACGACTTTAGCCTCAAAGACTGCTTAGCCTACGCTACCACTAGGGCAGCTAGTCCGAAAAGGTTGACTTACAACCACACCATAAGGGTTGCTTGGCATGGTACAAGGTGATCACTTTAACTAGTGAGCATCATATACCAGGCCAACTTCTCACATTGGTGAGCAGCGGTTGGATTTGAGCTTGCTGTGTTTTACCATTGTAATCTCTTGGTTACCAATTGGAAGATCACATAGGTACCTGTAGGTACATATAAAACAAGATTAGATATACATAAGTTCTACTGAACTTAGTTGTTGTAGAGCAAAGGGAGTAGCACACCCTGACTACAACTACTAGATAGGTTTAGTAGGTAAACCCAAGTGTAGGTAGATTGCAACACATCCACCCACACTTAAGAGCAATGGCCGGGGCAGAGGGGTCCACTGTACCCATCTCTGTTGAGAGTGACCCCCAGAGGGCACCATCCAGCTTTGCTACCCTTAACCAGAATGAGCTCAGGCATTTGGCAACTCTTAGAGGCCTTAAACAGCCCAAGAACCCTACCTCTGCTGAGCTCAGAGAACTCTTGCAAAATGATGAGAATCAGAGAGAACTCAGGAAAGCTTCCCAGTTAGCCCCCTTAGGGACAGGAACAGGAGGCCCCCCTTCTGAAGATGCCACTGAAGTACCCATTCCCAATAGCCATCCCTTAGATGAGCACCATACTACAGAGGAGGAAAGTGGTGGGGATACAGATGTGAGTGAGGATGAAGGGAGAACTAGCCCAGTGCCAAGTGTTATACTTGGCCCAGCTAAACTAAGGCTATTGGGGACTGACAATGGGTTTACCCCATTGGATCTCCCCAGTGGACTTAACACAGGGCTTGGGAGGCAAAGGAATCGCTCAGGTGAATCCAATGCTTCCCATGGCTCTAGAGGCTCTCAAGGTCACTCCAGGAAAAGGATGACCACCCCTCAGAGGAGGGAACACGAGGCCAGAATGCAAGAAGCCCAGCTGAGGATCAGGAAGCAGGAGCTAGAAGTAGCCCTGATGGAAGAGAAACTGAGCAAGGCTAGGCAGCATAAAGAGAGTGGGTCTATACCCACTGGTGACAGCATTGTCCCTAGGGACAAAGATAGGGTCTTTGATAATAGGAACCTGTCTAAGGTTGTGCCCCCCTACAAAAGTGGGGATGACATCCACAAATGGATGACTGCTCTTGAGAGAGCCTGCAAAGTGCAGCAGGTTCCTGAAGACCAGTGGGCAGCAATCCTCTGGCTCTCCTTTGAAGGAAGGGGCAGAGACAGACTCCTCACTGTTAGAGAAGAGGATGTCAGAAATTACAGAGTCCTGAAGAGTGTCCTAGTTGAGGGGTTAGGCTTAATGTAGGAAGGTGGATATCTGACTATGGTTACCCCCAAATTTTTGCCTAGTGTCTAGCTGGTTTTTCGACTTAGTTGGCCTGAGATCCTGCCATTCAGGCTCTCAGGCTATCTGCTCTCTCTGTAAAATGGACTCCATGTACCCTAGGTACATACCCAATTGGTTGGATCACCCTGTCAGCCCCTGTACCAGTGTACACTAGGTACCCAGGGCATTGGTGTATCCAAGGCCTGCCAGGGGCTGAAGCATGTATTATGCCACCCCAGGCTTGGCCTAACAATCTGACACAACTGGCTGATCACTCAGCTGGGGTAAGTTGGTGTAATCACCTCTTACTTAGGTGTAGTATACCTATACCTAAACTTAAATGGGACACCTGGTAACCTATAAGTCACTCCTATGGCAGGCCTTAACAATCCTGAAGGCAGAGTGCTTGGTTCCATGTGAGATGGTGCTCTGGCATGAGCTGAGCCTGTCTGCAGTGGTCGGAACAACTTCCTTCTACTGTTTCCAGATATCGTCATACCATATACTCTTAAGTGCATTATGAACCTCGCGGTTAAATGCTATCTTTGGTTTGGCTTTATCAAAACATGTCGAGTAAGGTGTCATACGAATTGGAATACTAACCCCTCGCCAATTCTGGCGACGGGGTTAGCATTCCACCCTTCTAGAGGGACACGACATGTACAGTACCTGAAACCCGGGTAAAATCAGACATAGCCTCAGCTCCACAAAATGGATGCTGCCACCACAGACACAAGTCTGCCCTCCTGCTGCTGGGAGTCCTTCCAGCTTGGGAGGTGTGGACAAAGGGTTTCCTGCCAGGGGGGTGCGTGCACCACCCCAGACAGGATTTTGTGTATTGGTCAGGTAGGGCTTGAAAGAAACCAGACATGCCTGTGGCTCACAAGGAGCCTCGGTGCATATGCCAGTTCAAACCGGTCCTGGGGCACACCAGTCCCGGGCCTGGGGCGAGCTGGACAAAGGATTGGGGGTGTAACCACCCCCCTTCCTGGTCCCACCCATAGGGAGGGACCTAGCAGGTAGTCCGGCCCCTAGAATCCGCTTAAAGGTAGGAGCTGTGTCCTAAGACTTCAGACATCCTGGAATCAACTTGAAACTAAGAAGAAGACGGGAACTTCGACATTCTGCTGCACAGAAGACTGAAGAAAATCTCCCCTGTGGTCAGGGAGTGACCACCTTGCTAACGCAAGCACCATCCAGCGAATCAACGTCTGCTTTGCCGCCGCCTCCCGCCGGAGCCCGAGCCCAGAGACTGACAAGACCTGGACCTCCAGACCTCTCACCGCCCGATCCACAGTCCCTGAAAAGAGGAGACCCGTGGAGGCACCGAGACACGTGGAGCCAGCCATCTTGGAACGACTACGACAAGCTGACCAGTGCAACAACCGAGGCTCCCTCCAAGTTGTGCTTTGGGTCCTGAGAAGCCCAACCCTCGAGCAGCATCTGCACCAAAGGTGAGCCCTCCAGCATCTCCACGATCTGCGTGGGGCCCTTCTGCATTTTGCCACTCGACGCGCCTAACCGGTTGCTGGCCCGCTGGCTAGTGGCCATCTTGGCGACGAAATCTACGACAAACACCGCTGGTCTGGTTGCTCCAGACTGGCCCTTGCTCCCCTCCAAAGGAGCAATCCCTCTGACCTTGCTGGTCAGAACCAACAGCTGATTTCCGAATCCTCCTACAATTGCTTTTGCCAAGGCTTGTTTGCTTCGATCAAGTCGCCGACACCGCCGACAGCGAGAGCCTGCGTGGGACAGCTCGTGAGCCGACTCCTGGACGTCGTCGACCTTCAGGGACCACGTGGCTGCGGAGACAAGCTACCCCTCATCACCTGTTTGCACCCGACATCGCCTGGTACCCATCTGGTGCCACGCTGGTCACTGGCTAGTGACTGTGAACACTGTCCCCTCTGCTTACAGGTCTTCAACATCTCCGATCCACTCTTGGATCCACTGCATCTCTTCCCGACCGACCGCCTGCAGCATCTTTGTCCCAGGCTCAACGGAACAGATAGAAGAAACCCGACGCACTTTGAGGCCTATGCACCCGCTTCCTGTGGGTGAGGTAAAGCTGGTACTCCGGTGCCCATGTGTAGTAATACATCTCTAGTGCCTGTGTTCCAAATCTTAAGTTCCTAGGTCATCCGGAAGATTCCTTTTGCAGTAACTTTGTACTTTTTACGCACCCATTGAAACCTATGGGAGCACGCGTGTGACTATTTGCTCTGCACACGCCACCCGTGGACCTCCTGGTCACTAACTGACGTTAGCTCCTTGTAGGCCCAGCGATTCTAGAGGCCCTAGGCCTTTTCCCTTTTCTGTTCGTGGTACTTATACCACTATTTTAGTATATGGTTCGAGTGGCCACCAGGGCCTATCCATATAAAGTGCAACTTCTGTGTATTCTGTGATAATCTTGTTTGACGATTTGTGCTCCTGTGCTCATAAAGAGACTAGGGGTTACTTTGAGAAATAAATACATATATATTTTGAATATATATCTGTGTGGTGTCCTTTCATTGGTATAAAAGGGGGTTATATTTGGTAAAACAGCTGGCTTAACACGCATCACGAGTTTAGCCTCAAAGACTGCTTAGCCTACGCTACCACTAGGGCAGCTGGTCCGAAAAGGTTGACTTACAACCACACCATAAGGGTTGCTTGGCATGGTACAAGGTGGTCACTAGAACTAGTGAACAGCATATACCAGGCCAACTTCTCACATTGGTGAGCAGCGGTTGGATTTGAGCTTGCTGTGTTTTACCATTGTAATCTCTTGGTTACCAATTGAAAGATCACATAGGTACCTGTAGGTACATATAAAACAAGATTAGATATACATAAGTTCTACTGAACTTAGTTGTTGTAGAGCAAAGGGAGTAGCACACCCTGACTACAACTACTAGATAGGTTTAGTAGGTAAACCCAAGTGTAGGTAGATTGCAACACATCCACCCACACTTAAGAGCAATGGCCGGGGCAGAGGGGTCCACTGTACCCATCTCTGTCGAGAGTGACCCCCAGAGGGCACCAACCAGCTTTGCTACCCTTAATCAGAATGAGCTCAGGCATTTGGCAACTCTTAGAGGCCTTAAACAGCCCAAGAACCCAAACTCTGCTGAGCTCAGAGAGCTCTTACAGAATGATGAGAATCAGAGAGCACTCAAGAAAGCTTCCCAGTTAGCCCCCTTAGGGACAGGAACAGGAGGCCCCCCTTCTGAAGATGCCACTGAAGTACCCCTTCCCAATAGTCACCCCTTAGATGGGATGCCTACCACAGAGGAAGAAAGTGATGGGGATACAGATGTGAGTGGGGATGAAGGGAGAACTAGCCCAGTGCCAAGTGTTATACTTGGCCCAGCTAAACTAAGGCTATTGGGGACTGACAGTGGGTTCACCCCATTGGATCTCCCCAGTGGACTTAACACAGGGCTTGGAAGGCAAAGGAATCGCTCAGGTGACTCCAATGCTTCCCATGGCTCTAGAGGCTCTCAAGGTCACTCCAGAAGGAGACTGACCACCCCTCAGAGGAGGGAACATGAGGCCAGAATGCAGGAAGCCCAGCTGAGGATCAGGAAGCAGGAGCTAGAAGTAGCCCTGATGGAAGAAAAACTGAGCAAGGCTAGGCAGCATAGAGAGAGTGGGTCTATACCCACTGGTGGCAGCAATGTCCCTAGGGACAAAGATAGGGTCTTTGACAATAGGAACCTGTCCAAGATTGTGCCCCCCTACAAAAGTGGGGATGACATCCACAAATGGATGACTGCTCTTGAGAGAGCCTGCAAAGTGCAGCAGGTTCCTGAAGACCAGTGGGCAGCAATCTTATGGCTCTCCTTTGAGGGGAGAGGCAGAGATAGACTCCTCACTGTTAGAGAAGAGGATGTCAGAAATTACAGAGTCCTGAAGAGTGTCCTAGTTGATGGGTTAGGCTTAACCACTGAACAGTACAGGTTAATGTTCAGAGACACCCAGAAGACACAGACTCAGGACTGGTCTGAATATGTGGAATGTGCCACTAAGGCTTTGGAGGGTTGGTTGCTGGGAAGTAAGGTGTCTGATTATACAGGATTGTACAATTTGATGATGAGAGAGCAGATTTTAAGTAATTGTCAAAACCAGCTTCTCCATCAACACCTGGTAGACTCAGATTTGACCTCTCCCCAAGAATTGGGAAAGAGGGCAGATAAATGGGTCAGGACCAGGATCAGGCCTAAAAACCAGGGTGGTGACCAAAAGAAAGATACCACCAAGCCTCAAGAGAAGGGTGGGGATAAAGAAAAAGAGAAACCTTCCTCAGGGCCCCAAAACTCCACACAGGGTGGTGGGTCCCAAGCTCCCTCCTCTACCACAGCTAAAAAGCCCTACTGCCATGAGTGTAAAACTCCTGGGCATTGGAAAACTGACAGCGGTTGCCCAAGGGCTAAAAACAAAACTGTTCCTCCAATTACTCCTGTCACACCACCTATTACTGTCAGCAGTAATCCCCCAGGTGGTGGGAGTGCCCCCAGAAATCTGGGTGGGTTTACTTGGGGAACACAGGGGGACCCTGGCTTAGCCAATTCCCCTACAGCAACCACTCTTGTCTGTGATGGTGGCATGGGATTTGCCAACTTCACTGCCTGTCCCAACACTTTGGGTAGGTACAGACAGGAGCCCTACATCAATGGTACAAAAGCTGAGGCCTACAGAGACACTGGGGCTAGCATCACAATGGTGGCCCATTGGCTAGTTCCCTCTGAGCAGCTTTTGCCCGGTTTCTCCTACCAGGTGACTAACATTGATGGCAAACAGAACAGTCATCCCATGGCAGAGGTATGTCTCAGCTGGGGAGGGGTCACTGGCCCTAAAAGGGTAGCAGTGTCCCCAACCTTGCCTGTAGACTGCTTACTGGGGAATGACTTAGAACTCTCAGCTTGGGCTGGAGTTGAACAAGACACCCATTTTAAAATGGTAGGCCTTTCACAAAAGGGTAGGGGGGTTGTGCCATTCACAACCCCTGTCCAAATAGATTTCCTCCCTGAAAAGGTTGGAAGGGCAGTGGTAGCCACAGCCCAGGCACAGACAGACTTCCCTGTAGGGACTGGCAGAGCTGTGACAGTCACAGCTCAAACACAAACTGAGTGCCCCCCTGAAAAGGTTGGCAAGGCTGTAATGGTCTCAGCCTATACTCAGACTGACATAGGTGTAGTGAAGCCTGAAACAATGGATCACTCCACACAAACTGAGAGTAGTGGGGAGGAAGAAAAGTCTCCCTCTCCCCAGACATTAGGAAAAGGTCAGCCTCCTCAGGGATCTGACCTCACCCCTTGTGAAGGAACTGCCCCAGAGGTAGCCAGGCCTGGCCTGGCAGAGCCTCTGATGTCAGTGGCCCCTTCCAAGGTGGGATCCAGTCTGGTGCAGGTAGCCTGCCTCTCTCTACCCTGCCTCAGTCAGCCCAGGGCTGCAGAGGTCAGGGAGGCCAGTGGACCCCCAGAGGGCCCCTGTCCACAAGAACCCCCCCATCAAAAGAATGAGGATTGCCTGGCTAGTAGCCCTAGTCAGGTGATGGGTAAAAACATTCCTGAGGGATCTCCTTTACAGGTAGTTAGGGACCTCCCCCAGGGGGATTCTGTTGGGCACAGGCAAACATGGGACCTTAGGGCCCCAAACCTGACCTGTCCCTCCAGTAAGCCCACAAAAGGGACCCAGCCTCCAGCTTTAGGTAGCCAGAGGCTGACCCTGAGAGCACAGTGCAACTCAGTTAAAGGAAGAAAGGCATCCATGGTGGAGGATGATTGGAGGAAGCTGAGGCCTCACTTTGAGGACACTCACTTCAGTACTCCATCTCAACACCAGCCTTTTACTTTGCCAAGACACACCACAGGTAGAGATTCCCTATGGTGGAGACCCTCTGATACCCTTAGGGTGAGGGATTGCTTAGTGGACCATGAGACAGGGGGTAACCATGCCAGTGCTGGTTCCTCCTTATATGGCCACTTGGGCAATATAGGCTTACCTGGTCAAGGTCAGCCTTATCTCCCTTCGTTTGGGGGGGGGTTGTGTAGGAAGGTGGATATCTGACTATGGTTACCCCCAAATTTTTGCCTAGTGTCTAGCTGGTTTTTCGACTTAGTTGGCCTGAGATCCTGCCATTCAGGCTCTCAGGCTATCTGCTCTCTCTGTAAAATGGACTCCATGTACCCTAGGTACATACCCAATTGGTTGGATCACCCTGTCAGCCCCTGTACCAGTGTACACTAGGTACCCAGGGCATTGGTGTATCCAAGGCCTGCCAGGGGCTGAAGCATGTATTATGCCACCCCAGGCTTGGCCTAACAATCTGACACAACTGGCTGATCACTCAGCTGGGGTAAGTTGGTGTAATCACCTCTTACTTAGGTGTAGTATACCTATACCTAAACTTAAATGGGACACCTGGTAACCTATAAGTCACTCCTATGGCAGGCCTTAACAATCCTGAAGGCAGAGTGCTTGGTTCCATGTGAGATGGTGCTCTGGCATGAGCTGAGCCTGTCTGCAGTGGTCGGAA
Organism: Triturus cristatus; assembly: GCF_964204655.1. NCBI lineage: Eukaryota > Metazoa > Chordata > Amphibia > Caudata > Salamandridae > Triturus > Triturus cristatus. The sequence goes on from NC_140579.1 coordinate 1,101,592,841, forward strand.
CAACTTCCTTCTACTGTTTCCAGATATCGTCATACCATATACTCTTAAGTGCATTATGAACCTCGCGGTTAAATGCTATCTTTGGTTTGGCTTTATCAAAACATGTCGAGTAAGGTGTCATACGAATTGGAATACTAACCCCTCGCCAATTCTGGCGACGGGGTTAGCATTCCACCCTTCTAGAGGGACACGACATGTACAGTACCTGAAACCCGGGTAAAATCAGACATAGCCTCAGCTCCACAAAATGGATGCTGCCACCACAGACACAAGTCTGCCCTCCTGCTGCTGGGAGTCCTTCCAGCTTGGGAGGTGTGGACAAAGGGTTTCCTGCCAGGGGGGTGCGTGCACCACCCCAGACAGGATTTTGTGTATTGGTCAGGTAGGGCTTGAAAGAAACCAGACATGCCTGTGGCTCACAAGGAGCCTCGGTGCATATGCCAGTTCAAACCGGTCCTGGGGCACACCAGTCCCGGGCCTGGGGCGAGCTGGACAAAGGATTGGGGGTGTAACCACCCCCCTTCCTGGTCCCACCCATAGGGAGGGACCTAGCAGGTAGTCCGGCCCCTAGAATCCGCTTAAAGGTAGGAGCTGTGTCCTAAGACTTCAGACATCCTGGAATCAACTTGAAACTAAGAAGAAGACGGGAACTTCGACATTCTGCTGCACAGAAGACTGAAGAAAATCTCCCCTGTGGTCAGGGAGTGACCACCTTGCTAACGCAAGCACCATCCAGCGAATCAACGTCTGCTTTGCCGCCGCCTCCCGCCGGAGCCCGAGCCCAGAGACTGACAAGACCTGGACCTCCAGACCTCTCACCGCCCGATCCACAGTCCCTGAAAAGAGGAGACCCGTGGAGGCACCGAGACACGTGGAGCCAGCCATCTTGGAACGACTACGACAAGCTGACCAGTGCAACAACCGAGGCTCCCTCCAAGTTGTGCTTTGGGTCCTGAGAAGCCCAACCCTCGAGCAGCATCTGCACCAAAGGTGAGCCCTCCAGCATCTCCACGATCTGCGTGGGGCCCTTCTGCATTTTGCCACTCGACGCGCCTAACCGGTTGCTGGCCCGCTGGCTAGTGGCCATCTTGGCGACGAAATCTACGACAAACACCGCTGGTCTGGTTGCTCCAGACTGGCCCTTGCTCCCCTCCAAAGGAGCAATCCCTCTGACCTTGCTGGTCAGAACCAACAGCTGATTTCCGAATCCTCCTACAATTGCTTTTGCCAAGGCTTGTTTGCTTCGATCAAGTCGCCGACACCGCCGACAGTGAGAGCCTGCGTGGGACAGCTCGTGAGCCGACTCCTGGACGTCGTCGACCTTCAGGGACCACGTGGCTGCGGAGACAAGCTACCCCTCATCACCTGTTTGCACCCGACATCGCCTGGTACCCATCTGGTGCCACGCTGGTCACTGGCTAGTGACTGTGAACACTGTCCCCTCTGCTTACAGGTCTTCAACATCTCCGATCCACTCTTGGATCCACTGCATCTCTTCCCGACCGACCGCCTGCAGCATCTTTGTCCCAGGCTCAACGGAACAGATAGAAGAAACCCGACGCACTTTGAGGCCTATGCACCCGCTTCCTGTGGGTGAGGTAAAGCTGGTACTCCGGTGCCCATGTGTAGTAATACATCTCTAGTGCCTGTGTTCCAAATCTTAAGTTCCTAGGTCATCCGGAAGATTCCTTTTGCAGTAACTTTGTACTTTTTACGCACCCATTGAAACCTATGGGAGCACGCGTGTGACTATTTGCTCTGCACACGCCACCCGTGGACCTCCTGGTCACTAACTGACGTTAGCTCCTTGTAGGCCCAGCGATTCTAGAGGCCCTAGGCCTTTTCCCTTTTCTGTTCGTGGTACTTATACCACTATTTTAGTATATGGTTCGAGTGGCCACCAGGGCCTATCCATATAAAGTGCAACTTCTGTGTATTCTGTGATAATCTTGTTTGACGATTTGTGCTCCTGTGCTCATAAAGAGACTAGGGGTTACTTTGAGAAATAAATACATATATATTTTGAATATATATCTGTGTGGTGTCCTTTCATTGGTATAAAAGGGGGTTATATTTGGTAAAACAGCTGGCTTAACACGCATCACGAGTTTAGCCTCAAAGACTGCTTAGCCTACGCTACCACTAGGGCAGCTGGTCCGAAAAGGTTGACTTACAACCACACCATAAGGGTTGCTTGGCATGGTACAAGGTGGTCACTAGAACTAGTGAACAGCATATACCAGGCCAACTTCTCACACTTAACCACTGAACAGTACAGGTTAATGTTCAGAGACACCCAGAAGACACAGACACAGGACTGGTCTGAATATGTTGAATGTGCCACTAAGGCTTTGGAGGGTTGGTTGCTGGGAAGTAAGGTGTCTGATTATACAGGATTGTACAATTTGATGATGAGAGAGCAGATTTTAAGTAATTGTCAAAACCAGCTTCTCCATCAACACCTGGTAGACTCAGATTTGACCTCTCCCCAAGAATTGGGAAAGAGGGCAGATAAATGGGTCAGGACCAGGATCAGGCCTAAAAACCAGGGTGGTGACCAAAAGAAAGATACCACCAAGCCTCAAGAGAAGGGTGGGGATAAAGCAAAAGAGAAATCTTCCTCAGGGCCCCAAAACTCCACACAGGGTGGTGGGTCCCAAGCTCCCTCCTCTACCACAGCTAAAAAGCCCTACTGCCATGAGTGTAAAACTCCTGGGCATTGGAAAACTGACAGCGGTTGCCCAAGGGCTAAAAACAAAACTGTTCCTCCAATTACTCCTGTCACACCACCTATTACTGTCAGCAGTAATCCCCCAGGTGGTGGGAGTGCCCCCAGAAATCTGGGTGGGTTTACTTGGGGAACACAGGGGGACCCTGGCTTAGCCAATTCCCCTACAGCAACCACTCTTGTCTGTGATGGTGGCATGGGGTTTGCCAACTTCACTGCCTGTCCCAACACTTTGGGTAGGTACAGACAGGAGCCCTACATCAATGGTACAAAAGCTGAGGCCTACAGAGACACTGGAGCTAGCATCACAATGGTGGCCCATTGGCTAGTTCCCTCTGAGCAGCGTTTGCCTGGTTTCTCCTACCAGGTGACTAACATTGATGGCAAACAGAACAGTCATCCCATGGCAGAGGTATGTCTCAGCTGGGGAGGGGTCACTGGCCCTAAAAGGGTAGCAGTGTCCCCAACCTTGCCTGTAGACTGCTTACTGGGGAATAACTTAGAACTCTCAGCTTGGGCTGGAGTTGAACAAGACACCCATTCTAAAATGGTAGGCCTGTCACAAAAGGGTAGGGGGGTTGTGCCATTCACAACCCCTGTCCAAATAGATTTCCTCCCTGAAAAGGTTGGAAGGGCAGTGGTAGCCACAGCCCAGGCACAGACAGACTTCCCTGTAGAGACTGGCAGAGCTGTGACAGTCACAGCTCAAACACAAACTGAGTGCCCCCCTGAAAAGGTTGGCAAGGCTGTAATGGTCTCAGCCTATACTCAGACTGACATAGGTGTAGTGAAGCCTGAAACAATGGATCACTCCACACAAACTGAGAGTAGTGGGGAGGAAGAAAAGTCTCCCTCTCCCCAGACATTAGGAAAAGGTCAGCCTCCTCAGGGATCTGACCTCACCCCTTGTGAAGGAACTGCCCCAGAGGTAGCCAGGCCTGGCCTGGCAGAGCCTCTGATGTCAGTGGCCCCTTCCAAGGTGGGACCCAGTCTGGTGCAGGTAGCCTGCCTCTCTCTACCCTGCCTCAGTCAGCCCAGGGCTGCAGAGGTCAGGGAGGCCAGTGGACCCCCAGAGGGCCCCTGTCCACAAGAACCCCCCCATCAAAAGAATGAGGATTGCCTGGCTAGTAGCCCTAGTCAGGTGATGGGTAAAAACATTCATGAGGGATCTCCTTTACAGGTAGTTAGGGACCTCCCCCAGAGGGATTCTGTTGGGCACAGGCAAACCTGGGACCTTAGGGCCCCAAACCTGACCTGTCCCTCCAGTAAGCCCACAAAAGGGACCCAGCCTCCAGCTTTAGGTAGCCAGAGGCTGACCCTGAGAGCACAGTGCAACTCAGTTAAGGAAAGAAAGGCATCCATGGTGAAGGATGATTGGAGGAAGCTGAGGCCTCACTTTTAGGACACTCACTTCAGTACTCCATCTCAACACCAGCCTTTTACTTTGCCAAGACACGCCAAAGGTAGAGATTCCCTATGGTGGAGACCCTCTGATACCCTTAGGGTGAGGGATTGCTTAGTGGACCATGAGACAGGGGGTAACCATGCCAGTGCTGGTTCCCACTTATATGGCCACTTGGGCAATATAGGCTTACCTGGTCAAGGTCAGCCTTATCTCCCTTCGTTTGGGGGGGGGTTGTGTAGGAAGGTGGATATCTGACTATGGTTACCCCCAAATTTTTGCCTAGTGTCTAGCTGGTTTTTCGACTTAGTTGGCCTGAGATCCTGCCATTCAGGACCTCAGCCCATCTGCTCTCTCTTTAAAATGGACTCCATGTACCCTAGGTACATACCCAATTGGTTGGATCACCCTGTCAGCCCCTGTACCAGTGTACACTAGGTACCCAGGGCATTGGTGTATCTAAGGCCTGCCAGGGGCTGAAGCATGTATTATGCCACCCCAGGCTTGGCCTAACAATTTGACACAACTGGCTGATCACTCAGCTGGGGTAAATTGGTGTAATCACCTCTTACTTAGGTGTAGTATACCTATACCTAACCTTAAATGGGACACCTGGTAACCTATAAGTCACTCCTATGGCAGGCCTTAACAATCCTGAAGGCAGAGTGCTTGGTTCCATGTGAGATGGTGCTCTGGCATGAGCTGAGCCTGTCTGCAGTGGTCGGAACAACTTCCTTCTACTGTTTCCAGATATCGTCATACCATATACTCTTAAGTGCATTATGAACCTCGCGGTTAAATGCTATCTTTGGTTTGGCTTTATCAAAACATGTCGAGTAAGGTGTCATACGAATTGGAATACTAACCCCTCGCCAATTCTGGCGACGGGGTTAGCATTCCACCCTTCTAGAGGGACACGACATGTACAGTACCTGAAACCCGGGTAAAATCAGACATAGCCTCAGCTCCACAAAATGGATGCTGCCACCACAGACACAAGTCTGCCCTCCTGCTGCTGGGAGTCCTTCCAGCTTGGGAGGTGTGGACAAAGGGTTTCCTGCCAGGGGAGGTGCATGCACCACCCCAGACAGGATTTTGTGTATTGGTCAGGTAGGGCTTGAAAGAAACCAGACATGCCTGTGGCTCACAAGGAGCCTCGGTGCATATGCCAGTTCAAACCGGTCCTGGGGCACACCAGTCCCGGGCCTGGGGTGAGCTGGACAAAGGATTGGGGGTGTAACCACCCCCCTTCCTGGTCCCACCATAGGGAGGGACCTAGCAGGTAGTCCGGCCCCTAGAATCCGCTTAAAGGTAGGAGCTGTGTCCTAAGACTTCAGACATCCTGGAATCAACTTGAAACTAAGAAGAAGACGGGAACTTCGACATTCTGCTGCACAGAAGACTGAAGGAAATCTCCCCTGTGGTCAGGGAGTGACCACCTTGCTAACGCAAGCACCATCCAGCGAATCAATGTCTGCTTTGCCGCCGCCTCCCGCCGAAGCCCGAGCCCAGAGACTGACAAGACCTGGACCTCCAGACCTCTCACCGCCCGATCCACAGTCCCTGAAAAGAGGAGACCCGTGGAGGCACCGAGACACGTGGAGCCAGCCCTCTTGAAACAACCACGACAAGCTGACAAGTGCAACAACCGAGGCTCCCTCCAAGTTGTGCTTTGGGATCAGAGAAGCCCAAACCTCGAGCAGCATCTGCACCAAAGGTGAGCCCTCCAGCATCTCCACGATCTGCGTGGGGCCCTTCTGCATTTTTCCACTCGACGCGCCTAACTGGTTGCTGGCCCGCTGGCTAGTAGCCATCTTGGCGACGAACTTCAAGAAATACACCGCTGGTCTGGTTGCTCCAGACTGGCCCTTGCTCCCCTCCAAAGGAGCAGTCCTTCTGACCTTGCTGGTCAGAACCATCAGCTTATTTCATCTCCTACAACAATTGCTTTTGCCAAGGCTTGTTTGCTTCGATCAAGTCGCCGACACCGCCGACAGCGAGAGCGTGCCTGGGACAGCTCGTGAACCGACCCCTGGACGTCGTCAACCTCCAGGGACCACGTGGCTGCAGAGACAAGCTACACCTTTCTTCTTGTTT